>NC_067291.1:5434279-10234279 GCF_020740795.1 Apus apus
ATAGCCCCGCACCGCCCGCCAGAGCCCCCGGCGCTGGCACACAAGCCCCGTCCCGTTCCACGGGGTGGTGGCAGTGCCTTGCTCGGCCGCACCGCATCTCCAGAAAAGCAGACGCGCTGCCCGCCCCCTCCCCGTGCCGCGGGGGCCGGAGCGGCGCGGGGCTGCGCTCCCCGCGGAGGAGCGCTCCGCAGCTCGCCGCACCCTCGGCGGCCGTGCAGGGGAGGGGAAAGGGAGGACAGGGCTGGAGGGCCACAAGGTAGCTTGGCACTTAGAGGCGAAGCTCTCGCTGCGTTGTCCAGGGATAGTGGCTTCCAGATCTTCCTTATATTTGTTGACGTCCTCTGCCTTGCCTCAGCTCCTGGGCTGCTGCCCTCAGCACGAGAGCAATGCTCCCGTTTTCCCATCAACCCTCAGCTCTGAAGCAAAAACCGTATTAACCTTCTTTAATATTTAATTTCTGGAATAGGGTCTTTGGATCTAACTTTAGAAAAAGGTTTCCTTGCAATGATTTGTTCCATTGTATTTTATCTTTGTCTTTATTATCGAGAGATACTGTAGGCATGCATCATTCAATCAGCAACACAGGAAAGGATTTGCTAGAGAATTTTTTTTTTCCTTTGGCGAGGAAAGATTTTTACCTGGTAATAAAATGCGAACGGAGAGTTTTTTGAGCCCCGAGAGCGAGGTGTTTGCTCTGTCGTTCAGGGGAGATCCCCCTTATACTTCTTCTACCAGGAAGTGTTTCCATCTAAGGTTGCTGTTTCTTGGACCACGACCTGTACGCCCCTTGCCCTGTGTTTAGTGTCACTGCAGTTCCCGTCGGTACGACCGTTTTCAGTTTTCAGTCCCACCTTTCCGAAGCGCCCGGGTAGCGGAGGGAGCAGGGGCCGGCCCCGCGCCCGGCCCGCCCGCCCCGCTGCTCTCTGCAGGAGCCCGGCCCTGCCGACTTGTTGGCAGCTCCGCGCGGGGCCGCGCAGAGCTGCGCGGAGCTGCCTGGGTAAACTGTTTGTGTATTTCACATTATCATCCCGCTATCTGCAGGCAATGTAGATTTTCTAAAGATCTAATGAATAAACAACCAGCAAGTGCTGGCGGTGTAATTTACATTGTTAATGCCTACATGTGTATAATAAATATGCATTTGTATGTCTTCAAATAAACTCTTTTTAGTTTCTAACCTGTGGTGATTTTTTTAAAAGCTGTCTTTTCCAAGAAACCAATTTTCCTTTTCCTTTCCTGAGCTGGTAGGGAAAGGAAGAGACCTAGCAAAGCGCTTTACGTCTGCTTTCAGTGAGAGCGGGGGCTGCGCGGGCTGGGGCGCAGCCTGTGCGGTGCAGCGCACCCCGGGGCGCGGCGGGGGCAGCCACCGCCCGCTCCCCTGGCGCGGGAGGAGAAGGCCGAGGCCAGGCAGCGGCAGGTTCTCATTTCTCAGCGCCACTTGCCTCGCTTTTAACAGCAGAACGATTTAAATGTACAATATTAGCTCACAGTATTAGTCTGGAGGTGCAAAGAACAATCCATTCAGAGACTGAGCTTCAAAGGCACCGGATTCCCCTCAAGGAAAAGTTTACAAATGTGGCGGCTCCCTCCCTCCTTCCCTGTCTCCCCCTCCTCCCCTCCCTCGTCGCAGACAAACGGTTTTCCCCGAACGCCTCTATAGAGGGCATCCCTGACCAGATTTCTTCCTCCTCGCCCTGTGAAGCCCGCTTAAGCCCGCTCCCCGCGCCTGGAGCTGCGGAGCTCGGCGGAGCCGTGCGCGGAAGCGCCGCGGGCGAGCAGGATCCGCGCCGCCCTCCCGGGTCGCGCACGGACATCGGCGGTTGAAGGCAAAGCTCCATTTCACTTTCTGATCTTCAGGCTGGAAAGCTTGGTACTTCTCAGACCCTGCTGACTTCACCTTGGGAGGGATAAAGATTTTCTCCTCATTTTTCGCTACAAACCAGGTGCCACTTTCTTACACCTCTTGATGGCAAATGTCTCATCTTCAGCGAGCTGGATCTGGCATACATTATTTTAATTAAGTCTATGGCGATTTACTTTCCTCTGAGATCCATTCCACGGTGCAATTAGGAACGTACTGGTGCTAGCACATATGAATATTCAGGAGGGTGTCAATTAATTAGCAGACAGAGGAATCTCATTATGGTGCTCAAAACCCTTTTAGTGCTAAGCAGAATTAAGGGGGCATTTGCCAATGTGCTGGATTAGTGAATATTTTACTGCGCGCTCATTTAACTTCATTATCATAGCACTTACGCTGCTCTCTGATTTTATTAATTAAATTGCTCATTAATTTATCCAGAAAGGGGGATAAAAGTTTCATGACGCCACAGCACTCGCGCAGACGTCTTAAAAAGGCCGAACCTGCCCTGCCCTGCCCGCTCCTGCCTTGCTGGTTCCCCGGGGCTGGCAGGGTGCCCTGCACCCCTCGCCCAGGTGCTCTGTTATCTCCCCGCGCCCCAGAGATAAGGGTAGTGCGACAATTAGTGCTGCTGCAGCAAGCAAAGGGGAAAGGGCATGGCTAGGAATTTGAAGCGTGGGCTACGGGTTTCATCTTTTTCTTTTATTTCTACGTAAATCTTTTCTCAACATCTGGGGAGCGAGAAAGCCCACGATGCAATTAACTCCTAAATCTCTGCACAATCTGCAGAAAGAAGAGGAACGCTCTCCTCGTTCCTGTTGTTCGGACATCATCAAATGCTAAGCTCTTTCCCAAAGAGGCAGAAGTGTAACCTGAAGTGTTTGGCCGGGGAGGAGCGGGCAGTGCTTCCGCGGGGCCGGGGCAGGGAGCTCGCAGTGTCTCAGCACAAACGGGAGAACTGCGAGGATCAGAAGCCAGCGAGCAGGATTACGCTCATTTTCTAATTAGGCAATACTTGAATTATCGTAATTTTTCCAAGGAGCATTGTATTAAGAGTAGCTATTAAAAAAAAATGTCCGTGGGATATTGTGCTTTGCAAAAAACAAACAAAAATTCCCTCAGAAATGTTTAATATTAAATATTAATCGGATTTAAATTCAATAGCCGTATCTTGCGACAGTCACAGATGTACGGGAAGCTATAGATAATCAGCCCTTGTACGTCTTGACACAGGAGGGATCGACCCGGTGTCAGCAGAGGCTCCGCAGAGGAAAGGAACACCGATGGAAATGTATTTTAAAAGGCACCTCCATTTCAGCACCGGGCTCGGAATTTGCCCAAAAAGGTTAGAAAGACAAATATTAAATCTGCCTTCACAAAGGGAGCCGCTAAATAGATCCGAAATTAATATGCATGTAAAATTAATTAGCTGCATTTCATGACATCAAAATAAGTACCTGGGAAACAAGAACACCTTCTGGGCATTTGGCACCATATGCTAGAATTATAGTTAATTGACTAATTACATAAATTAGGCATTAATTTTACAACACATCAAGTATAAAAGATATCTCAATTAATTGCGCAGGGACGAGAAGGTTAAAGGGGCGGCCCGGCCAGGGCGGGCGCGGAGCTGCGGCCAGAGCGCGCCGTGACGTGGGGCGGTCATTAGCGCGGAGGCAGAGCCGGGTTCATTAGAATCAATTACACCGCGGAAGATGGATTAGCTCGTGCCAGGGCGCGAGGGCGCGGCGCCCCGCCGCCCGCCCCTCCCTCGGGCGGGAGGTGCCGCCCCGCCCTGCCCTCCCGGCCTCGCCTCAAGCCGCACGGAGCTGCCGCAGCCTGGAGTCTGCTCCCCGTGCGCGGTATGTCCCGGCCCGGCTCTGCTCTGAGCTCTTTCTGCTTTGACCTTGCCTTCTCCATTTGGGCCTCCCTTCCTTTCCCGCTGCTGGCCTTCCCCTGCTCCCGCCGAGTATTTTATTCTGGGAAGAGAACTAATTTCTGTGGAGAAAAGGTGTAGGCTGGTGCACTTTTCAGTTGAAGGTAGCTAGCTTTCCCTGTTACTTTGTGATGAAGCAGGATTAAGTTTCAAATAACACTAAAAACCTGGGATAACCAGAGTCACAGCATCCTGTTTCTGTGCTTCTGGTGTGGTGTGAGGTGATGTTCTCCACAGGCCCAGCACTCTGGGGCCTCCTCATCTTTCAGGGAGGCTGCCTGCAAGCTGAGGAGCCTTTATCCCCTCAGAAGAACAGTGTCCAATTTCACCTGGTCATTCCCAAAAAGGTGCCAGGCTCTCTGTGGTTTACCTGGTAACTAACAATTTTAAGTACAAGGGTGCTTGTGTTAAAATTCAGTAAGGATTTTGAGCTAATGGGAATAATTAAACCTTAAAGGCTTAAAATGGCAAAATTCAAACCAGTAAGAGAGCTCAAGGGAGCAAAGAAAGCCCAGGCCATGGAGGAAGGAGTGGAAAGATTTTCTTTCTAAAACTATTTGGGGAGGGAAGAGGTTTGCATTTTCATTAGGATTTGCTGAGCACCACAAAGTGAAGAAGTTCTACCCGGCAGCTTTTGGTGAGGTGAGTGGTGAAGCTGGGCCAGGGGCTGCCCCAGCAGAACAGCAGCCCATGGCAGTCACCAGGCAGGCTGCAGTGAAGGCTTACCTCTGCCTGTGTGGGGAGGTGTGGGCGCTCTCTGGGGCTCTCCACTGGTTTCTTCCATGAGTGTGCCCTACTCATGTAAGTAACATTTGGCTTATCTTCCACTTTGTAAAGAAATATTCCATAGGAAATGGTCTGGCTACGTGAGAAACAATAAAGTCTGACTGCTGATTGGCTAGAAAGCAAATGAAAACCTGCCACATGTCTATCTTTTTATTGAGACAAAATGTTCAGTTTGATGTAGCCGCTCTGTGCTGTTGGCAGATGCTGAAGGTACTTGAGGGAGATGTTGGCAAGTGGATAATTGTCAGCAGAACTAAAACAGACACTTTGTTTACAGTTGAGCATGATTAATTGAGAGTAAATAAAACAGCAGCTCTGTTCATAAAATCTCTCAGCAGCTCAAGTTCAAAACCAGTCAGTGTGCTCCAGAAAGGAAGGCACTGAACCTGCCATGTTTTTAAGGAAAAGCTCGTATGCAGGGGTCAGTAACTGAGCTTGATAATTAGAATGTATGGTACAGCATGGGGCACCAGCCCCTAGGTTTCAAGCCACATGCTTTCCTGCTTGCTTTTTCTTTCTTCTGGTTTGTTTTTTTGTTGTTGTGGGTTTTTTGTTTTGTTTTGTTTTCCCTTTTTGGTTTATGTGGCTGGATCACAAAGGGTTGTGGATCCCACATTAAGAGAAGAAGTTGTGCATCCAAATGTTGGACACAGTTGACATAGATAAAATGAGAGGACAAAAGTGGTTTAGAATACTTAATCAACAGTAAAATATTAAGTGGTGCAGGAATCCGTCTTCCTGCATTGTAACTAAAGGTTGTTATAGAATATTTCATGCTTTATAGCAGCAGTGAGTGGCACAGGTTAGTGCTGATGGTCAGTAAACCCCGGGGGAACTCTGCAGGTTTTTTTGTAACTCGATATATGTTTCTGTTTGTATATCATGTAGCAGTGTATATTTACCCAGAATTGTACAGAAGGTGGCATAGTTAGTATCTAAGTGATGCTTATGCTGCTCAGACTAGACAGATGCTGCAGCTCAGTTGATGAAAGGGGGGGAAATAGCACATACCTCTCCAGAATTGCCCAAGTGTGTTGTTTGTGTGTATCTTTTTCAAAATTATAATTTTGCCTTTCTCCTTTGTGCTTTCATCCACTCTGAGGCCACTTCCTGTGAATTATTTTCCTTTTCATGGACAGGAGCTCTACTAAGAGACTGCCATAGCAGCCAGCTTAGCCTCCCCAGTGTGCAACACACCTTGAAGCAAAGTTATGAGCCTGTTAATTTATTTTCAAATTTCCTGCCTTGGTCCTGTCCATGGGTGGCTGGTAGTTTAAGAATAGTGTATCCAGGTGTGTATACCTGTTGCCAGAGGGCATTGAAATGCCTGTAAGAGGATTGCAGCTGCTCACAGCCTGTAAATGAGAAGCTCTCTTGCTCTATCAGTACTGAAGGAGAGGTGGGCTCTTTTACCAATGGCTGGTGTGTATTTCTTGTTTAATCAGTTTGCTGCACCATGCAGGTTTTTTCTTCTTTGTACTAACTCTGTCTACTCGCACTGACTTTGACTGGAAAGGATCTGGTGACAGCAGTCTGTGTCTGCTTCCAAGCAATGCCCGTATGGGAATAGCCTTCATTCTCAGGCCCACAGTTTAAAGATGTGAAAGGGTCCTTGAGGAGTGGCTGGGCCCTAACACACCTGTATTGACTTTGAGAGAGGGGAAGACAGGATTTCACAAGAAGTTGCCTAATTATATGCATTTATGTCGTTTCAATGTACAAGTGATGTTTAATTGTTATTTTGCACACTAAAGGCCAGTCATGTCAGCAGCCTCCTATCCAGGGATATGATTAGCACTGAGGGTGCTGCTAGTTCAATGTTTAGGTGTGATGTGGCTCCACCACCCCTGCGCAGTGGACCTGATGTTCTTAGCACTGCTCCAGCTGCTCATTGGCTGCTGGGCTCCTGTCCAAGTGGGATCATGGGTCTTGAAGGCATGCCTAGGGGTATTTATTCTAATTGATCAATAGCTTGTTAGAAGGATTATTAAATTTACACTTAGTTTACATTATCACAGCCAATATGGTAGCTCTTTTTTTGCTTTGAAGCCTTCTTGTATCCATAGTATTTCTAAAGTTCCTTCCAAAACTTTTCCCCTTCGCTTTATCTGCAACCACGACTTTGCTCATTCCTCATCTACAATGGGTCTCTTCCTCTGGAGCATATGCTTGTCTAAGCTGCAGCAGTTGTTGCTTGCCTGTGCAGCTCAGAAGTGCCCCAGGATGCTCCCCAAAGGCCGCAGCACTTCAAAGAAGATGCTGCAGGCTCACAGAAGCCAAAAAACAAGCGCTTGCAGTGCTCTGAGCCCCAAAGGTGGCTGCTGGCATGGATGTAAGAGGAAAAGCTCCTTTCAAGGAGCAGCTTTGGAGTTTCCTTCTGTAGGGCAGCACTGGGCACTTCAGGGACAAAGCAGCAACCAGGATCCTCTATGCAGGTTGTGAAGATCTTCCCAGAAGCTAGAGCAGCTGTGTGAGGAACTCCCGGGAGAGTTAAAGCACCAGGGGGGAGGGGATAGGAGTTTCCCTTGCAGAGAGATGAGAGCATTGTCTGTCCTGCTGCTGGTAAGCTTTCCAGCCCCCAAGTTACTGCTGTCTCACACTACCTCTTTGTCCACTGTGTTACTTGTTTGGATTGTGGTACATTTCAGCTGTCCACACAGAAGGCCCTACTTTTTTGCTAGACAGAAGGAGAAAAAAGTGTTTTTTTCTGTACATATATCAGATTTGCACTTTCACTCAAATATCTGGTTAAGGACTGTCGGATAGAAAAGACATCTGAGATAAAATCCCTTTGGTGATACCTGTGAGCCTAGCTTACCTAGCACCTTTAAAGGTTAAGTTCTCTAATGGAGACATATGATTTAGAAAACAGCCCAAGGCAAGAGGTTCTGCTTCAGTTGACATCAATGGCATTGGTGTATTTTACAAATGATAATGCTCTCCCTCATTCGCATGTGAGTTGTACATGATTTCTGAGTGAGGATATGTGCAGTTTCTTTATGACCCAGGCACAAGAGCTGGACCTACAAGAATGTCTGTCAGAAATTGCCATAAATCTTACTGACCGCAGGCTGTAGCAAATCCTGAGATGCCTAAATGACTGTGTGATATGTTGTGGCAATATTGAATAGTCCAAGCAGGAGTTCAGGCCTCATTGGTGAAGACAAAGTACTTTCTCATGCCCTCTACTTTTCACAGAGCCTGGCAACTGTGTTGGACTGATGAGATGGGGTGAATCAGATGCTTCAGTCTAACTGGCCCAGGGGGATGTGCCTGGCTTTCTTGCTGTCCTGTCAATATAATGTCCTGGGGTATTAAGGGCAGAAGCAGCAGATGGATGTAGGATATAGTTTTCTCATGGTCAAAAGTTACTAGTGGATCCTGAAGGCAGTTCTCTTCTGGGCACGAACCCTGAGGCTACTGATCGTTTGGTACTTTGTTATCTTGAAAGACCTTGAGTTAGAGTCAAAATTGAAGGAGTGAGCCAGACTCATGAAGGTGAATGTGTTTGCAGCTGACAAGTGTGGACACATGCTGGTAACCATCTGCTGGGATTTGTTGTGGGTAGCTGTAGAAGTACTTTTCTATGTATAGACTGTGAATGTTATGTTCTTGATCTACTTTATGTGCATATACTGTCCAATTAAACAGGGGCATGGGTATTAAAGTGTGTTTAAGTGGTGCTCGTTGTACTATGTACTATTTTGGGAATGTCTTATCATTCATTAGATATTTTCTTCTGCAAAGAAGAATGCCTCTTTTAAGAGGTGATTGTACATGGAAATCCTGAGAGATGTAGCACATTTTTTCTTCTGTGCTCTGTGTATGTAAAGTTTGTATGTATTTGTGAGGTAGAACTTTGTTTAACTTAGTTGTTACTAATGGTCAGAGACGCCATGGCAGTAGTGCCTACAAGTCAGTTATACATGAAACATTGTAACAGGATTATTGGAAAATACTGAATGCTCAAGGATGTATGTGATACAGGAAGGAGCACAAAAATGCTGTGTACTTAGCGTGTATAATGCAGCTTGCTCAATTTGTTCCTGGTTATTCATAGGAGAGTACATTTTCTCTTTTTAATTGCAAAAGATGACAAGACCTTTTAATTAAGGTGGCATCTATAGTATTCATATACTGCAAAACCCACAAATGACTAAAACTTAATAGCATAATAAAAACTATGGTTAAAGCTTTTACCAACACTGCCATCACAGCAAAAGATTTTAAATCAACTACTTCAGAAGTGAACTTGTGCCTACATAGAGGCTGCTGACTCTGAGAGTAGTAACTGATCTCTTTTCCTACAGAGATGGTCTTTGTGATTTTTATGGTTGTAGTAGTGAAACTGGTAAATGGCTCTTCTCTCTCTTCAGGTGCACCTGCACTGTTTTGTCAAATTCCTGCAACTTTTGTAACATCCTGTTTCTAGTTAGATCTTCATCACTCAAATGTTTCCTGCAGAAGGGCAGAGAATGAAATTTTTTTGTATGGACAGATGGCAGAAGCAGGCAGTGTTAGATGCCGTGGGAATAGAGGGAGGGAAGAAGCCTCTGTGCTGCTCAGCTGTGATGCTGTCTCACTTGAAGTGAACCACACTATCCATGTTAGGGATCGAGTGGTTGCAGTAGGGCCACTACTGTAACATGTAATGTTAATAATTTGCAAGCAAAGTATTTTGCTGAGGTTGTATGCATAGGCAGATCACTTTGTTTCTTCCCCTCTTCCTTATAATGACAGTCTTCCATTTGTTGGGCTGATATTTGTGGTGGACATGCTCCTTCACCTTCCCTGTTTCATAGGATGGTACACTGTGGCATCCCAGGAGCCTTTAGGAGGTGCATCCCACTAATGAGATGGGGTACTCGTCAGCTGAACATTCCCCATGAACACTTGGTAACAGTGGTAAAAGGGAATAATAGTTCTTGGTTGCTTTTGTAAGGTGTTAGACTTCCCCCCCCCCCCCTTTTTCCATGGAATGTAAAGGAATATTATGCAGATGCTGAAGGTACAGTGTTATTTTTTGGAAAAGCTTTTTGTGGTTTTCATCACATCTAGTCTAGGGAAAAAGCACCTTTATGTAATTGTTATTGCAGGGGGCTTTTGCAGGCATTTCTTTTTCCATAGGATTAGTTACTAACAGTTTGGTTTTAATCATCGTGTTGAGATGCACAAAGTTCCTCCAGCCCACCTTATTATCAACTAAGAAGTAAACCAGTTTGTATAATTAAACATTTCCTTTTGGATTAGTTCAGAAGGTAACATGATTTTTACCTTATTGTTAAAAATACTGCATTGTTTACCAGATGAGTATTTAAATCATTTAAAGATTCTGTGTCCAAGAGAGCCTTTGTTAGAGTGAAAAGTGCTTTACCATGAGGACCTCTAGCAAAGGAGAGGACAGAGTAAATAGGAAAAGAAGGGACCTTGGGATGCATTAGCATTTATCAACACTCAAATACATTGTGTTAATCATGTCTGGTTTGATATTAGGGAATTATGCTAATCAAGTATATTTTCTCCATTGCCAGCTTCTGAGTGCTGATTTTTCACTTGTGGGTGTGGAAATAGTTGTTTGGGGCTTGTACTACACAAAGCTTTGTGGCTGCTGAGGTGGTTCAGCCAGCCAGAATCCTTGATCCGTCAGTCCCCTTTGTATCACTAGTTCAATCCCAAGGGCCCTGAACAGCAGAAGTTGATTAGCTGAGTAGGCTAAAGAATCTGCAGTCTTTTGGTATTTTCTAGATTAATGCATGTTGCCTGGGTTTGATGGCATAGGAAAAGGTTTGTACCTTCCTCTTCCAGCCCTTCACCTTGACCATCTCCTTTTTGTTCTGCTTCCTGTTATCTGGAGCACTGAGAGGTCTTGCTTCAGCATGTGCCTGGTTTATTCAGCAAGGGGGCTGGAGTTGGGACCACCATCATGTTCTAACTGAAGTTAATGTAGCCCTGAAAAGCCAAGGGGATGAAAGTAGCATAAAGCTATTTATGCCTATCTTCCAATCCTCTGGTACTCAAAGGATCCTTTGTTAATGTGGTGCCGTACAGAGTCAATTTAATCTGATGCTAAAGTAGTATTCTTGAATAAAGACAAAATATCTGAGTTATAATGGAGCATCGATGCACTTCAAAACACTCTGCACCAACTTCTAAGGACACAAGGTAGAGAGAATCTCCACAGACCGGTTTACCACTTGAACAGATTCAGTTGTTTTACAAACCTGTCATGTAAATGGTCTTCATCTTGGCATTTGTCAGACTGCCACATGCAGTTCACCGCTCTTAACAAGGGAAATAATCCAAACTGGACATAGAAAAAGAGGGATGGATATATGTAACTGATTTTCTTAAAGTGTGGCTGCTTATTTGAGCCCCAAGTCACAAAAAGATCTTAAGTCAGGCTTATTCAGTTCATCTGTTGCAAGCATGTGTTAAAATTTAATCTTAGAAATTAAAACAACCGGTATATGCTGTTTTAAATGGAGTTATGTTCCCAAATGGCCTTCGTACATTTTCATATTGTTTAGAACTTTCTTTTTTTCTGTAGTAAGAGAAAAATAATGAAAGTGCAATCAGAAACAGAAGTTTGACTGTCACTGTGATGATCTGAGGACTATGGCAGGACAAGGTTTGTAGGTGGGGGGGGGTTGTAACTTACTAGGCTATCTGGTATCAATGGAAACTTTAGGTAAGTTTTACATTTCTGTACTCAGTAAATATTTTCACCAAGGCATCAACACTGTTGGAAAATAATATTGCTGAGATTACAGAAGCTTTGGAAACTCTGTGTTGAGGAAGAATCAGTTCCTCTAAAACAGTCCAGTGTCAAGTGGTCCAAAGAATTTGAAAATGAGAAAAGCAGTGTTGTTTCCTAATGCAAGCTGATCCTGCATGATTTAAGCAATGAAACTTTCAGCTCTAGTAGAGAGTTTAGGGCCACAAGTATTTGCTGGTTTAGTCAGACTTAGTGAATGTTTGGTACTGTACAGGATTCAGTGACTCTTCCTGGGTAATTCATTATTGGATTTTGTCTCTAAGTTTTGTGTTGGTAGGAAAATTATTTGGTTGTGCTTGATGCTTTCAAATGCCACAATGGCAGGCAGCATTGCTGGCTGTCATCTCTTCTATTGAAAGAAGGCTGGGGACAAGACAGTTGCAGTGAGACAAGGGATGCTTGGCTCATATATTAATTCCTTGTCTATTTGTCTCATGGAGCTTAGAGTTCAACTTCAGGGCATATTTCAAGGTGACATTTGTGCCCAGAGGCAGGTCTGACAGCAGCACTACATGCAGCACTCCTACTGACTTCAATGAGAGCTCCTCACAGAAAGCCAGGGTAGAATGGCCCTTGAAGTTGGTGACACAGAGTGTGGCTTGAGAAAATGTGTGCACATCTTGTGCTTTGGGTGTTTTTTTTCAATAAACCTGCTGCTAATCTTGCAGTGTTTTGGGCCCTGATCCTACTGTGTAGATTCAATAGGCACATGCATGCTGTTGAATATGGCAGGTTGAACATTAATTTATGGGAATTTTGTGAGCAAACTTCATGTACATATCAGCTGTAATAAGCATGTTTTTACAAGCTGCAAATTAAAAAAAACAAAACATATAATGCTTTATATGCATATAATTGAAATTATATATGCATGTAATTGAAAGGTTTGCTGGTGGTTTTTTTAATGGTTACTACAGATGTTACCATTTTCAGACATTTGATTAATAGAAAAAGAACAAAATGTGAGTGTTCAGTAATATCAACCCCTCTCTCAAGCTGACAGTTAGTTTTACAAGTAGTCAAATCTGCAAGTGTGTCCTGGTTTGAGCCAGTCGTTTTTAGTTTTGGGGTGGATGTTAAAGGAGGAAAAAATTTTAAAAATTTAGTAATTGCCCTCTGCCGAAAGGGCAGAGATGGATCCAAACAAACATAATTTCCAAGTATTTACTGTAGAATTCTGATGAAGCAAGAATGAGATCAGACAAAAACTTTTAAACTATAGGCTTCTTCTGATGCTTGGGTTCATCTCTAAATTCAGATGATTGGAAAGAACTTGTCTAAGATTGAACCTTAATTACCTGTTTGTAGTTGAAGGCTGTGGAAACAAGGAATTGAAAGTGATGTGTAGTCTGACCCAGTGTGTTGTTTCTGTTCCTGAACCTTTGTGACCATGGATATTCCACTTTTCTGTCCTAATGTCTGCTATTCTATCCCTCTCACTACCTGTTCAAGATACCTTTATAAACATATAAACGTCTGAGCAGGAGCAGTCTCTTCTGTGCATTGTCATAGGGAGTCAGCTGGTGTGTAGGAAAAACACCAAAAAGAAAAGAAATATGATCTCGAGGTGAGAAACTTGCTTTGTGATTTCTGAAAGCAAGTAAAGTCCTGGCATGCATGTTCAGCACTGGGAGATAAAAGCCCAAGTGCACCAGCTAGTCTGCTCTTCTGCTCAGCTTAAAAGCTAGAGTGCTCTGTTACAAATGAAATGATTTGAACTGCTTTGCTGTGGGAAAACTTCTTGCGTTCCACGAAGCATGATTGCCTCCCACCTGTGCCAGAATCCTGGCACTAATGAAACTGCCAGCATTGAAAAATGCCTCTCTTACGCAACTGCTATGGAATGTTGCTGTTCCGTTCCAAAAATATCCTGGTGTTTTGTTTTTAAGTTTGAAAATAGGGTCACCTTAAACTTGATGAACTTTCACAGCCTGAAAAAGCAGGAGGACCAAGTGGAGAAAAATGTCTCTGGGGATGTAGTTTTCAGTGAGTAAGTTCCTGTGAGGCATGAGTTGTGTGTAGAATTGATTGAATTTACTAATGCAAAATTCTACTACTGTAAAAAACACCTTTACTGTTTAATCTTCCACTAGAGGGAAAAAAAAAAGAAAGGAAATGGAAATACTTTTTTCTTTCTCACAATAGCTAACTGGCAGAAAACTTGAAAAATGTGAATCCCCCTCTTGATACCAAGTCACTTTGTTGATGAACAGTGCTCCCAGCAAAAACTGGGAATGATACCAGACAAAGGATGCCTGGCATCATTATCTGCATTATATATCAATAGTTGTGCTTCCTTGCTTATCAAGTGTATAACATTGTGTGTCCATAAAATGTAAAAACATAACACCCACCACCCTAAGGACACCTGGGAGTGCACTTCTAAGAAGCCGAGAGAAATAAAAATATTTTATTAAAATATTATGAATTATTGTTAACATATATTTACATAATTTGATTCATCCAGGAAACATCTTAAGGAATGAAATTTTATATACTTATGGTCGTGAAGTCACCCTTTAATTTTATAATTTCACTGCAACAATCCATGCTGTGTTTTTCATGGGATTTGCTATTTTATGAAATAACAAGGTAACTTAAATTTCCAAGGGAAATGCCAATAGATGGGGTAGTTATCTGACTCCATTAGCCCAACCCTGAACTGGAAAGAGGGTATCTCTGAAAGAGAATTTTTTTTGAGTGAACAGTTTAAAATGTTACAGCTAGTGGGCTAAGCAAACTGGGTCAATGATGGGACTTGAGAATTATTGCTGTGTGGGTAACTGACATTTAAGGCTTTGGTACTTCTATTGCAAGCTTCTTTTCTTGGGAGTGCTTAACTTGGAATTAATTTTGTTAGATTGAATGTATAGAAGCACTCTCTGTTGAAGGTCTTGTCTTTGAAATCTGTCGCTTTTTTAGTTTGAGCCAGATCTGTAATATTTTTTTAAATTAGCAGCTACCAATTCACTTCTGACATTCTTGGTCAATTGTTTGCATTACCAGTTTTTAAAAGGAAAACTGCTAAGAGTCTGATTACACTAATGGAAGTGAGGAGGCAAACAAGGCTGTGGAAAACAATATAGCATTAACAAAGTTTTATAGAAAAGCTAATTTATCACAGGACCCATTACTAGAACTAGAGTATTAGAGAATCCCGAGATAAATTTGAAGGCAGAGAGAATTAGAGCCTTGTATATGCTCTGCACAAGTAATGAGGCTTCTAGTCAAATGTCTGTATTTAGTCACAGAATAGTCTTACTTGCAAAACCATGTACATAAGCAAAACATTCTGTTTCAGAGCAAAACCAGGGCTAATTGTGTTGCTGCCAAACAGATCTGCTTGACAGCATGTACATTAAAAGGGCATTATGCTAGTGAAGAAATGCACTAAGGACTCCTGAAATTTGCTTGTCAGGAAGCATAGCACTGTTGTGACCAGATGCTTGTGAACCACAGGTGCATTGTTTCAACTTCTTGTGGTTTTATCTTTGAGTTTTGAAATTCGGTAACACCTGCATTTTGTGATCACATCTGTCTGCATCCTTGCCACCTCTGTTTTCCCCTCTGTCAGCAGTTGGCTACCAGATGAGCTTTGGATGAATAGCGTTCACCTTACTTCATAGTTGTTTTATGATGCTGGTTAGATGAAATAGTTACAGCAGATACTCTCAATAAGCAAAGGCCTGTACTCTCTGCAGTTCATTGAACCCATATGGATGAGAACAGCTGGAAAGATGGGTTTGCTACCTGAGGCCAATGTTTGTGTTGCCAACCGCGACTCCAGCTTGCTGACCCTTGTATAATTCATTGCAGTTGAGGAAATGTTGCTCACACTATTCCATTTTGTGATGAATGGCATTACTTAAAACTGATAGTCTTGTAAAGCAGTGGTGACTTCCCATGTCTGACAGATGTGAACAACGAATACAGTCAATAAATATTGCCGTGTTTTAAAGGAAGATTCACTGTTTGCAGTTAAGGGGGAGGAATTTCAGTGCAAACAGAAAACAGGTGGAGAAGATACTGGTTTAAAATTAAAATTTAGAGGTTATGCTTAAGGATGGACCTTTGTGGGGATTGATGCGTTGTGGGTCTCTGAATCATCCGGGTATAGTGCTGTGGGCACACTTCAGTCTAGCATCATGGAACATTTATTGCTTCACTGGCTCCCTTACAGTAGCCAAGCAAATAATTTCAGTGACCTTGCTGAGCTTAGACTTACGTGGAATCTGCCCAGAAAGGGAAGGATGCCTCAGGAAGGCCATGTCTGGATAATAACACTTCCTATTTAGTGTTGTTGCTTCTAGGAATGTTGTTCATCCAGACATTTTCAGGTGTGTTTTTATTGACAATTTTTTCAAAACTGAGGTTGCATGCTTGTGTGAAAGAGTATCTTACCTACTAACCAGTAGCTCTGAAATCCATGAGATGTCCATGGTAGACTTTGCTGTAGGCCTTTGCAGGCAGCAACTCAAGGTTCTGCTGGGAGACATTAGGGCCATATGATTGTATCCATAAGAAGAGCAATAAAGCAGATTCTTCAAAAGGTCAGGAATATCCATGAGAAGCTATTAAGAAAAGGGAAAGAGGAACTGAGAAGAGAAACGAAGAGTGTTTTAGAAGGTTTCTGTGAGAGACTGTGGGAGAAAGATTATGGTCTGAGATATGAGGATGGTGCCTGGGAGGTCGTGTTAAGTGTATCTTTGTGTGGGTTGGTGGTAGTGCAAAGGGAGTAGGTGACAGGCTCCAATGATGCATAAAGTGAGGTGAATGTTGGAACTGTAGGGTGAGAAGGGAGCTAGATTCCTCATGAGTATGAGCACTTCTTTCATGGAGCTGGTGTCCCTATGCTTTTATGGTATAAAAGCCAAAATAATGCCAGTTATCATATTTATATAAGAAGGTACAGGGCACAAAATCGCTTGATATTTGCCCATATTTACTCTGTAGTAGGTGTGCAATTGTTTCATAGCCTCCTGCTAACCTTCTTGCTGCTCCATGGGGTTCTAAATATCAATTAGGTAGTATTCCTGTAGAATGTTATGAATGTCAGACTGATCCAAAGTCCTTTTTCAGTTAAGAGGTATGGATTGATACTTGTCTCCTGTTCTTTTGTGGTGTTAACAGTGCACCAGCAGTGATACAGTGGATATTTCTCCCAAAACACTTCAAATCATTACACTTTATCTTTTACTCAGGAGTTGAAAGAATTCTTTTCCATGGCCCCTATTCAAAAAAACACATAAAATCTCTTTGCTAAAAGACTCTTAAGGTGGTGTGCCTGAAGCTAAGTCCAGAAAGTCAAGTAATGAGAAATTCAAGTATCTGTAGAGGCAGTGGCTGAAACCAGACAAAAAAAGTTAAGAAATTAATATGCATTTTGTTTTTTATCCTCAGTAGCTAGAGCTTTCTACACTGCAGACATCAGTCCGTAGAAGTATGTGCAATAACTTTATAATTGAGCGATGTTCACCTCGCTTGTGATAGAAGAAAAGATGAAGATAAAGACTTCTCACCTATGGGCTATGAATGCTACAGCAGTCTGACCCTCTGCACAAAGTTCTGAGGATGTGCTGTTCCTCACCCCTGACTTGGCCCCAGGTAGGCCAGCAGGGATGCTCCTGAAGTTGCAGGTCTAATTTAAGCAGCCCTGAGAAAGTACATCAGACGTTTGTGGGCACAGACAGTATGTTTGGAGTTAGGTGGAGAAAAGGCAACTCATTTGATTTTTGCTTTGCTTTGTTGTGACTAATGTTACATCTACTGAAATCAAAGTTTTAGAACTGAAATGTATCTGTAGTGATTTCTGCACTTTCTCTCGTTTCTTTACATTGTAGTACAGAGCCACAAGGGGCTGAATTAAGGCTGTTTAGCCATTTTTCTGTGCTTAACTTTGCAATTAAGTGGCTTTAAAAGATTTTCCAATTAAAATGCAAATAAATAAGCCACAATAAAAGGTGAAATAAAGGTGCTACTAAATTGATACTCATTCGGGTAGTAGCAATTCTTTTTAGTTTATTGTAAAGATCTGCACACCTTGAGTTTTCAGACTAGTAAATAAATTATTGTCTTTTATCTTGCATGTGAATCAGCTAGCAGAATAAAAGAAAATATTGTTATTCCTGTGTCTGGATTTCACAATTGTTTGCAGCAAAGGAACACGGAGACTGAAGGCTCCTGGTCTGAGCTGCAGATGCTGTGTGGAGGTGTTCTGCAAAGATTACCAGCCCTTTGGGTAGCAGTGGTGTGGCTATACTATCACTTTCACTTTGCACACCTTCCCTGAGATGGCCTTCTCATTTCTCTTTGCTTTCTGGAGCTGGCAGCCCAGTTGGAATTCCTGCACAATAAATTTGGAAACAATCTGGAAACCTTTGCCATTTTCCAGAGGGCATGCAATGACTGTGAAGCTGAACAGAGCTTTACCTGCCTTTCATGTCCCCACTAACAAACTGTAACTGAGAGGCAGCAAAGTACTGCTTCTATGAGCAGCTGAGCCCAGAGAAGAATAGGTAGAAAGGATGAAGGGAGAAAAGTGAATGCAAAGATGGGAAGGAGAAGTGCATGGCAGTGGATGAGGAGTGATGGGTCCTTGGGGAGAGAAGGTGATAGGACTGAGTGTTTCTCTGCTTCCCTTTCTCCCTATTTCCAAACAAGCTGAGGATCCTGCTGCCTTTGAGTGCTGCTTGGAGTAGGTGAGCAGTGGAGGCTAGAAGTCAGAGGTGTGCTGAGGGAACAGGGGTGGTGGTTCCATTCTGCTTTGTGGCTCAGGGGTATATTCAGTGCATCATCAGCTGCTGAAGTTCCTTTGGTGATGACAAGAAGCCTGCATTGGGAACTTCAGGAGTTTGGGCAAGCTGCCAAACTCTTTTTCCAGAAGCAGTGAGAAGGCAAAAACTGTGATTCTACACTTCATATCTCTGCCAAATCTGAGTGGAATTTCATGAGACAAAGAAAAGACATTTCACCACCTGGAGGCTGCATATCAAAGGCCTTATGCACAAAATTGGAGATGAGAATTTTTCAAAGGTGAAGTCACAAATGTTCTCTAAAATTGAAAGCATTAAGCAACTTAGATAGAAAAGTAATTTACCAGACCCTCTGGTAATACGGATATATGTACTTTTGTGTGTATATGTATGTGTATCTAGGTGTGTACAGGTATCTATATACTTAAATATAATGTTGTATATGAAATAAAACTATCAAGATGTCCACAGAGTGGCAGATGTTAGATCAAATGTCAGAGGTCCACACCATATTTAGGCAGAAACAGCAGAAATGGATATGGAAACAAGACCAATATAATGCCTTCAAGATAGCTCAGAAGTCTTGTATTTATATCTTGCATTTTGACTTCACTGCCTTTGTTTTGTCTTCTTTCATTTTGTCATGTCTCTGTTCAGCTGCCAAAATCTAAGCAAAATGAATATTCAGTGAAATGGCATTTTCATGATTGCATCTTCTCTTACTAGTGATGCCCATCATCAGATGGAAGTGCTAGGATTCAGGATGTGGTCTCACAAGCCTTAGAAATGCAAACACAGAACTTGTGGGAAGGTACTAATTCTGCAAAGTAAGCAGTCCCTCATGGAAATAAAAAGAGGGGAACCTTCAAGGATGCACATCCCTTATTGTTGGCATGTATACAGGCTTAAAACCTTGAGAGAGTGTTTGCGCTCACTAGTATTTTACAAATGTATCTGTATTCGACCTGTTTAATGTATTTAAGTGCATTTAAAGTCTAATATTAATATTTTAGAAACTTACATTTGGCAATAGGTTTCCAGTGGTTATTCCTGTCATCTGATATTGAAACATCGGAGAAAAAAAAATATAGACACTGATTTTATTACACAATAACAGAGATAGACTTATAGGTTTATTTGTTGCAAAATTTATACAATTGCACAGTTCTGTGGAACAAAACATGACTAGTACAGCCTATTGGGTAGCATTGTATCTAACACTTCACCTAAAAGTAAGAATCTGTTGGTGGTCATAACAAACAATTTTGTTTTGGGAATTTAACATTATATTGGACACCTAGCAGAGGTCCCCTGCAGCTGAGCAATGGAATACACTTTCTTGTGAAGTAAAGTAATTAACTTGAGGTTCAGTCTTTTGAGTTGACATATCAAATGATTTATCATTGTGCTGTCAATATGCTGCACCAACAGGGATGGACTTTATAGTTGCTGTGGGTTATACAGACTCCCTAAGTGACCTCAAATACATAATAGTCTGTGGGCAAACTGTTAGAGGGAAAGCTGTCCATTAGCATTTTTAGTGTGAGGGAGGTGAGACATTAGTGTGGGTTGCCCGGGAAAGTTCTGGCTGCCCCATCTCTATAAGTGTTCTAGGCTGGATTGGACGGTGCTTTGAGCAACCTGATCTAACAGGAGGTGTCCCTGCCCATGCAGGGTGTTTGGAACTGCATGATGTTTAAGGTCCCTTCCAACATAAATTATTTTGTGATCGTATGATGACATTTTTCCCATATGTTACAACAATATCTTAACTCCAGCCCAAACATGGGTCACTGGAACTGATGCATGCTGTGAAGTTTGAATTGATTAATCATTTTGATTGTCCCTCAAGATCTAAGGCAAGGTCTATTCTTTGAAATATGTTCATATGTTTAATACTGTCACTGTTTGAGGTCTGCTTACCATGCACAGAGGAACATGTATGAACAAATGAGAAGTGACAAAGACAACAGAAATCAGAACTAAAAGTATCACCTAACTTTGCTGGTATTCAAATAAATCCTTAAACGAATCCTAACTTTTCAGGTGGGAACTGGTAAGTAGGGCTTTCTTGCAATTGAAAAATTATTCACAGTGCAAAGGTTTTAAACAGAGTCAGAAATGTGAGTATATCTCCCACACGCTGAATATTGTTCAATTTGCTTTGCTTTGGTTTCTCACCCCTCTCTGCCCTGCCTTCACTGAGCACCAAGTGTTGTTTTCTAAAAGCAGCTGTGGGTGTATCTGAAAGTATGAATTCAGGCAGTTCCATTTATACAGTTAGTTGCACGGGGAGCTTTTGATTTCATATGTTAATCTTCAGAGCAATGTACTGACTCAAGGTAGTTTCAATGCTAATCTCAATGTCTTTCTGTTTCTGACATCAAATGAGTATTGTTAATTTTCTGTCTGATAGTTAGAAACAGAAGTGATTTGAGGAATTAGTGACTTCAGCTTATTTTTTTAATATCAGTGAAATTCTCCCTGAGTATTTAGAGACTCCAAAGACATCAAAATGACTCACCTTAAGGAAAGTACAGTTAATGCCAAAGGAATAGAACTAGATTTGAAATACTTCAGGTTTGGTTATTAGACCTTTAAATGTAGCAATTTGCTGAGCCTGCGTTAAGCTTACCCTGATATCCTTGTGCTTCCCAGGCCATTTGTTGGTCAACAGCATGGTGTTTCTAACTAGTTAGTTAATTCAGCATCATGATTTTCCTCCTCCTCACCTGGACTTGTCTCAGAAATGTGTAGCCATAACCCTGTGTTAGTTGCTTTGCTTTGTTGTGACTAATATTACACAGGAAGGACATGAGGCAGTTGGAGCAAGTCCATAGGGGGGCCACAAAGATGATCAGAGGGCTGGAGCACCTCTCCTGCAAAGACAGGCTGAGAGAGCTGGGGTTGTTCAGCCTGGAGAAGAGAAGGCTCTGGGGAGACCTTAGAGCATCTTCTAGTACCTGAAGGGACTACAGAAAGGATGGGGAGTGACTTGGTACAAGGGCATGGAATGATAGGACAAGGGGTAATGGCTTTAAAGTGTAAGAGGGGAGATTTAGGTTAGGCATTAGGAAGAAATTCTTCACTATGAGGGTGGGTGAGACACTGGCCCAGGTTGCCCAGCGAAGCTGTGGATGCCTCATCTCTGCAAGTGTTCAAGGTCAGGTTGGATGGGGCTTTGAGCAACCTGATCTAGTGGGAGGTGTCTTTGCCCATGCAGGGGGCTTGGAACTAGATGATCTTTAAGGTTCCTTCCAACCCAAACCATTCTATGAGTCTATGAAATGGGTAATAGCACTGAGAAAGAGCTGCCAAAGTAAATCGAGTAACACCAGTGCGATATTCCCCTCGGCACTAGGCAACCCTGGCATGTGGCCACATTCCTGGCTAGTGTTCAGTCAAGAGTTAAGGCCAAGATTAGGATTGAAGCCCTGAGAATGAAGAGTTCTAGACATTAAGAAAGGCTCAGAAAGTATTACCAAAGAAAAGTGAAGTATTTTTCCCCCAAGCACTCCATAGCTTGGGTATCAGGAGTGTCCCCTAGTCTCAGACTAGGATTAGAATTCCAAGAAAGAGAAGGTGGACTAGAGCTCAAATTGGAGTTACCAAGATAATGCGATGGCTTCTCAGACAGCTCTTAGGCTGATGATTTGGCATGTGTCCTGGCATAAATCCCAGCATTGAGTTGAGGCTTGTGGGTGACAGATCTGATATGTGTGGCCAGAGTGTGGATCAGGAAGGGCACTGTTAGCCTTCTGCCACGAGGTGTCTGCAGGATGGGGCTCACTGCATCCTGTAGGAGTTAGGTAGAAGTGTCTCTTGTGACCAGTGACATGGGGGCTGTGAGGTCCAGCCCGAGTAGAACTCTATAATCTTCTAATTTTGAGTCTCACCTCCTGCCTGCAGCAAGCACAGACAGCTCACTTGTTAGAGGTGTGCTGCACCTGCATGGAGGTCCTCCGTGAGCAGGGTTTCCACCAGCTAAAAAAGCATTAAAACAAAAAAACCATCCTTGTTCCAACATGTCCACTGTTTCGTGGGTTAAGTAGGCTTGCCACCCTGACATAGGCAAGATGAGTGCCCTCTGTGTCATTGAAATGTATGAATGGACACACACATTTTAATGCAAATGATGGAACTCCTTGTGGTTTAAAAAGCACCTAATAGCTGAGAATAATCTAAGCAAGAAAGGTTAGGGAAAAGGTATTGATTTTATGTCACACAAATGTAGGTAGAACATCTAAGCATTAAATAATGTTCCCAGGGCACTTTTCAGTGTGACCAGCTGAAACAGAAGAGCACAACAAATTTAATGATCTGTAGAACACAACTTCCTTAAGGTCAATAATGTGTACTTAACCTTTAGACTTTCCATGTTGTCTCCTTGTCCAGTTGGTTTATGAAGTGTATGTTAACATGATTGGGGATTTAAGGCAGGGATAACTTGATCTCTCATTCACTGCAGCTGCATTTGGATGTTGTACAAATCCATTGTGAATACTGCCTGGGTTTTCCTGGGACAGCCTGCAGCAATTCCTGCTCCTCATACATCCACAGCCCAGCTGCTCTGAACACAAGCCAATAGTATCTATACTGTGAACCATTAATATCACTGTATTATTTTAACTCCATTAATGGATATTAAAATAAAAATAACCTGTATGGCCTTCAGCCTTTGTCAGCAGACTTGTGCTTATTTGGTGGCACAAATAATGATTAATTTGTTTTAAAGAACGAAATCAAATAAGAAATAAAAGCAGAATTCATTTAGCAGCAAGCATAGCTCAGTTAAGAGAAGAGTAAAGATTTTTACAAAGTGATCCATACTATCCACTAAAGTCTAAATGGAAACATTTAATTGGCAATTGAAATTAGCCTCTCTTATATGAAAGCTAAAATCAGACCTATATTTAGCATTGTTGTGCAAACAAGAACCTTGTATCCCATTTCAAAGAATTACTGTCCCCCTGAAGCAAAGTGAAAAAAGTTTAATCTGATTTTATGCAGCAAGATCAGACCTGTCCCTGTGGAAGGGTCACTGAATGAGGAATCCCAGTGTATCAGCAGCACTCCTGCAAATAGATTTAGGGTATTCTCTGACTTTTACTGTGTTCCTGCTGTTCTAACATGGGTGGTTCTTTCCTGTCTTCAGAGGATAAATGTATAAAGTGCAATGTCTAAAATTTCTGCAAAGCTGACTTCAGTTTAGATTTTACTTCAGTGGAGGAGACCCACCACTCTCACTGTTTCATGAAATTACAGGAGATGAAGTGTGGGAGTGTTTAGAGCTCTCATCCACTATCACAAAACAGCGAATTGTCAGTGTACATTACACTACTTCCTCCTCTCCTCCACCAACAGAGGTGTAGATTTATTGCCTTAGACCCACAGCTGAGTTACTGCAGCTTTGTAAGCAATGGTTTAGGTGTTTAGCCAAGGTAACAAGTTTTTGTACTCTTTATATCTGTCACTAATGCAAAGTAAGTCTTGTTTGCTTAAATATTAATTCATACTCTTATGACAGATCTTACCTCACTGCCACCACCAGCTAAGAGTGCAAACATGCATGATTACCCTAGGTCTTGAAACTGCATTGCACTGGTGTAGAGCTGGAGCCTTTGCTCAAGCACTGTCACTCCTGAGGACTCATCTTGCAGTCCTTTGGGTTTCGTCAGAACTTCGTAAGAGCTTATCCCTGGCCTCTAGCTGTCCTGGTTGCAAATAGCAGAGATAGAAGGAAGTGCAGCCAGTTAGCTGTGGAAGGCACATGCAGGATGAGTGTACTGTCTGTTTGTCAGTACATTAAATCACATACATATGTATATTAAAAATAATATATATGCCTGTGTATGCGTATAGCAAACCAGCATTTTCTTTGAGTATGTCAGGCCCCAGCTTATCCAGTGTCCCTGGTCATTCAGAGCTCACATGACCCAGACTGATTTGTATAATGTCTATTGGGTGCAGTTTTTCTGCTGATAAAAGACTTGTTGCTTGAGGTTTCTACAGCAGTATGAACAGCAAGAGAAAAGCCCAGATAGTTTGTGTCACATGAACCCAGCATCCTTTGAAAGGTTTGCATCCTTTCAGTTTGATGTGTGGCATGAGTGCTAGGAAGGTCTTACAGTCTGTTAGCTCAGTGGAAGTAGGGGATGGTGATCCATGTGGTGGCAAAGACATGACTGGTAGGGATAGGTTGGTGATGAGGGAATTGTTTGAGCAGTCAGGTGGCAACTAGGGCTTGTCCCCCCAAAAAGGTGGCAGGACAATTAACCCAGCTGAAGTGCATCTATCATACAGCAGCATGGGCAACAGACAGGAGGAGCTGGAGGTCACTGTACAGCCAGAAAGCTATGATGTGGTTGCCATCACAGAAATGTGGTGGGAAGACTTGCACAACTGGAGGGCTGCCATTGATGGCTGCCCCCTTTTCAGAAGGGATAGGCAAGGAAGGAGAGGTTGTGGGGTGGTCCTCTACCTTAGGGATGGATTTGAATGCCTAGAACTTAATGTTGTGAATGACAATGCTGAGTGTTTGTAGGTAAGAATCAAGGAGGAAATCTTAAAGGCACAGAAGAAGGCCTTTCCCAGGATGTGACTTTTTTTTTTCCTGTCCTTTCTAAATCAGAGTACTGCCTTCTGGAGGATCAAGATCAAACGGAAATCTAAAATTTCAAGAGTATTTAAAAATATATATCAAATAAGTATGGCTGCCAGTTTTCCTATTCCTTTTCCTTGTAGTTTAATTTCTTTATATTTTTGAGTCAGCTATTACTTATGTTTATTAGTAACTGACTATTATATTTTTTAAAAATTAAATTTGCAATTTCATTCAAGTGTTTGGTAATTGTTAGGAATTAGGGGGTGATGCTATGAAAATTTTTGCCTGGAGAAATGACTGTTTCCATATAAGCAATTCTATCAGTTTACTCCTATACAGAAACATTTGAAGGATAGAGCCATGAAGTTATATTGTATGTACATGATGGTGAGGCTTTCAGGGGAGTTTCTCTCACAATGAAAAAAATCCTTTCCCTCAGTGCCCTTTCCCTCTTCAAGTAATCTATCACTGTATAATTAAATGAGAAAGTAAATAATGTTGTTATTTCTGAGCATGGACACAGTGCAACGGTAACAAATCAGATTCAAAAAATAGCCGATGGGAGGATTTGTAGAGATCCTTGAGGCAAAGTTTTAAGTACAGTACAACCAGATACCTGCTCTAAATTGGCTGCCACTGTAATTAAAAGTATAAATGTTTCAAGCTGAATACATCCTATTAGTAAGATTTTAGGAAACAAAAATTTAATTTATTCGCATTCGCTATGGTCTGTAAATGCCACCATTATATGCCTTCCTCTGGCCTTTGATTAGCTATGGATTAATAAAACTTTTATACCTTCTTTGTCAGCTTCATTTTGAACTCTGTTTTTGCATACTGTTACTATTAAATAAATGAATTAGTGTCCAGAAATGTGTCATGCATATTACCTAGCAGCAGGAAGCATAATACAGTGGTCAGCTCCCCAGGAGCATTATAAATCCTAACACACTCAGTAACCTGCTCATGTGGACCTATTAAAAGCTTGATGATTTAGTGAAGCAGTATTTGTGCTTAACAATGGAATTTTAGTTAATTCAAAACAAAGTAAATCATTTCCAATTACAGTATTTGAATATTCACAGTAGCTATACAAGGATGTGTAATGTTGCCAGGAAAAAACAAGAAAGAAAAAAAAAAAGGCCTTACAAAGGTTGACTGGAGTTTAGTGTTTCAAGTGGTCGTGGTAGCTCAGCATTAAATGAACACCAGTGTTTGTAAAACATGTTTATTTGGCATAACTGCCTCACTAGAGAGATTAAGGAGCTAGAGGATAGAATGGCAAAACTATTCCCAGAGACAGTGAAGACCTTTGTGACCAGGAAGGCTCCTGGAGTTTAGGAAGCAGTGATAACAGGAGAGTCACCCAGCCAAGGGATGGTGCAAGGTGTAAGGTGTGCTGTGGTGTGTGCCAACAGAGCAGGGGAGACAATCAGTTGTGATCAGTTTAATGGTGTTTTTCATATATGGGCTGCCCACACATGTCACAGCAGGGTTTGCAGGTGGTCTAAAGCTGCAGCTGGTGGAGGAAGTGAGTGAGATCTTCTGCTGAGTAACCCTGGACCTCTGGTGCAGGAAGGTTGATGGGGAGGGCCAAGGCCTATGACATGTCTGTAGCTTCTTCCATGTGTTACCAAAGTACCAGGTATGTGTATATATGTGTATTCATAGAAATGCATACATGTTATTTTGTAGTATGTGGAGGATCAGAGTATCCCTTCTGAGTGTGTGTTTTCAATCCAGATTTGTAGAGGTGTGGCTACACCTTAAAATGTTGATATGCTTCAGGAAGGGTTTGTCAGTGTGCTTAGGAGCCCAGTGCTTTGATTTCAGTAGGAATTAGGCCTCGATTGCTGTCCTTAAATACCACTTCAGTGCTTGTTTACAATCATGGACTATTCTGCCTGTCTGCATGTCCATCAGGTTGGCACCTGCAGCCTCATTCAAAGTCATGCAGCTTAGGTTTGAGGTACTTCCTTTGCTTTTGAAAGTAGGACTTGGGCTTCCAAGTTCTGTGGAGCAGGTTAAAGAAAATGTGACAAATAATCCATCACGGGGTTATGAAACAGGAGGCACGTGCCACAGTTGTGCAGAATGTTTGTTCACACAGTGTGTGAAAACGGGGAAGCTGACAATGGTATGACAGTTGTTTAAGTATCTGCAGTGTAGTTTTGAAAATGCTGTTGAGTCCCAAGGTATCAATGGTAATGGAGCTTGTTAGATTTTCTTGTGGATTCATTCCTTAATTCTGGTTACAGACCTTGAGTAATGCTGTGTGCATTTTAGGTGAATTTTGACCAGTTGATCACCTTAAATGGTTACATTTTAGTATCCTTAGAAGATGAATAAGGGAACCCACAAAAAGGAAATAAATTCTGGGGGTTTATGAAACCAGCTGACTTGCATTGTGTGGTGCAGACTGAAGGTAGAGGAATAGGCAAAGTGCTAACCTCCAGGTAGGTTTTACACCTTAATTTATTCTCATTACTTATAACAAATTTATTCTGACAGCGTTTTCCTTATTGAGTGACATTTTCTGTCTTCAGATACAGTTACATCAACCTGTTGCTGTTAATGTGGATTACATTACTCCTATAAGAGTCTGACTCCTGCAGTTTCCAGGCCTTGATTCTATTAATAATCTTTAAAATATCAGTATTTTCTCCTTGTGGCTTATTTATCTCAGTATAATGGTTTCCACGTGAAGATTATGATAGTCATGTGATATTACCTAGTTATTAAAAAACCCTGAGGGGAGAGGTTTAGGTATAGATTAATAATTGAAAACTGTGTTCTCGCTAACGTCCGTAACACAAAGTATCATGGAGTATCCTCAGAACTGTTTCGTTGTCCCTTTTGGCTGTTATGTCACCCCATATACTCACGTGTTGCACAGCAAATTAACACTCTTGCAGCCACAGAAACAGATCAGTGAAGGATGACACATGAAGTAGGAGGAATAAGTCAGGACAATAAGGTATGTGTATAGGGATGCTATAGATCATAACAATTGAGGTGATGTTCACTTGTTTAAAAACCTGCTTAAGTGCCAAGGGTAAGTTCTGTTTCAGGTTCCTGCTGTGCCCTTGGTATCTGAAAAATAAGGACTGACACCTGATGCCCAGGTAGCTCAGGAGAATGCTTGTGCAGAGGGCTGCTGATTCCTTTTGCAAGTGATTGTCAGCATGTGTGAAGGCTGCTGTGGAGGTGTGACCATAAAGGCATGTAGAGGAGTTAGGTGGTTTTAATTAGCAGTAATTAAAAAAAATATTCTAGAGACTTCTAAGTTTTTCTCTCTTCACTATTCCTCTTTCCACTATTCCATTTTAAATTAAACAAACAAAACACAACCAAACCCCACAACTTTTCTTGACCCTGGACCCATCAACTTAAGCAGTGCAGTGACTTGGAACAGTCTTCTTTTTAGTGATGGTGATAAGGGGATGGCATTATTGTGCAATCACTGTTGTAGGATACAGCTGGTGGGAGTTTACACGGGTGTATGTGGCAGGGGTGAGTCTGTGGGCTCTCTGAAGTCAGTGTGCTGTGGTAGCAGGAGAGTTTGCTTGCCTTCCTGGAGAAAACATCTGACGCAGAATGTGTGGTCTAGAAATAAAATCTGCCTGGCTCGTGAGGGAAGCAGCTAGCATCTGTACAGAAATGCTTGTATTGATCCAGTCCTCATTTCTAAGAAGAAACTTCTTTTGTGAGAACTTTGAGGCCTAGATCAGATGCAGAGGGTGAGTAACTTCATTTTGGAATTAATGTAATTCAAACTAGGGTGTATACCTGAGAGTGAGCCTATGCCTGTGGCTCTATTAACTTTTTTGGTGGTCATTATGCAATTGTGTGTGACCAGGTTGTGCTTGAAGTCACTTAAATTCT
Source organism: Apus apus (assembly GCF_020740795.1). Classification (NCBI taxonomy): domain Eukaryota; kingdom Metazoa; phylum Chordata; class Aves; order Apodiformes; family Apodidae; genus Apus; species Apus apus. Next base: position 5,462,882 of record NC_067291.1, read on the forward strand.
TCTGCCACTGCCCAAAATTCTGACAACAGCCAAAATGTATATAAAGTAGCTGTCTTTTATTCCTGTATATATGTGGCCTGTAATGCTATATATTTTCTGTGATTTGTTGTCATTCCCTCTGGCAACAAGCCACATTATATGGAAAGAGAGGAAAAGGGATAACAAGTATCTAAGGGTGGGGAGGATATTTGCTGTAACTAACAAGAATTACTTACTAAGTTTAGCTCTATTTTTCCATGTGTTATATTTACGGACTGATCTCAAGCAGTTCTTGGAGCATTCATGGTTAGGGCTGTGTAATGCAAGCTGATGTAATTGCCAAGAGTAAATATAAGGGAAATAACCTGGTCTAAAAACTGCTGGAGAAGGTGTAGTATGCTTTGTGGGAATATGTACAACTCTCATGTTAATTAAACTTTGCTAAGGCATGGTTGAAGGAAACAAACACAACTAGGTTAACCCTAGACAAGTGCATTAAATCAAATACAGCAAATACGATCATTTTGCATTCATCATTGTTTCAGTTACTCTTGATTGCCTAAGAAATCTTACCAATTAGAAAATCCATCATTGTCTTACAAAACAGGAATTTGAATAATATATAAAAAGAAGAATACAGAAAGTATTTCAGTCTATCAATTTCTTGTTTCTGTGAGAGGAAAGCTAACAGGGCTGCCTATGAAAATAAAATAATTGCAGGCCAGTTAAAATGTGGGCAGGGTGTATAGGATTTTGGAGCCACACCTCAATGATAAAAGTAAATGTTCTTTTAGGCTTTCTAATTATTAAAGCAAAAAAAGTGTTTCTACACAATACCTGTTGTTAATCCAACATTAAACTCATTCTACTGGTCTGATTCTGTTAAGAATAATGATGATACAACTTTGTGTCAGCAGTTTTATTCTGGACCAGAAATCATACATTCTCAGTACCCCAGGCTTATGCAGGATCTTCCCATAAACAGCATAAAACTAAGAGCATGAATCCTGTCTAAACATCTCATATATTCTACCACCTTTGGCAGAAATGTGGTGATGGAGATTCTTACAATATGCAAATGCAGAGATCCAGCCCTGGTGATAGTAGAACTGACTATGAAATTAAACAGATTCCCAGCCTTTAAACTTGTAGAAGTGTTCCTATTATATGCATGTAAAAGCTAAAACCCTGTTATAAGTCTTAAAGGTCCCTGCTAGTAAGCTGTCCTGCCTGCAGGGCTCTTGGTTGTCAAGTTATCTGTGCAATCTGAAGTTCTTATCCAACTGATTTATCAAGCAGATCTTTCTGTATCTGAACAACCTGGGGATACCTTTCACTTCTCAGAAGAATGAAACCTGCTGTAGCTTCTGCATGAAATGGCTTCAGGAAATCTGGAATTTTCCCAGTGTACATAGTCATGTGACCGATCTGTTTCAAAGCAACAGTATGCAAAAGTACAAAGTGCAGTTTATTTGTAAAACTAGTTAATGTGTTGCTTATCTCTACCAACAAAACTAGTAAGCTTCAATTGTGCTTTGCATTTGGGTAATCATAATGATCTGCATTCCTAATCCCACCTATAAAATGTAACGTGCTGTTATCTCTGACCTGTGTTGAAGAAAGTGGCAACTGTCCATTGCATTAAGGTGCACACACTTGGTACTCTCCAAACTGAACTTGTTTAAACCCGTTTTTCCTTGGCTAAATAAACATGGTATTTTTTTGGTAGTACTTTATTTCTATCTGTGTGTCTTTGTGTGTATGGATGAGCAATTTGTTCCCAATAGTGTAAGAAACATCTGTAAAAGGGACATATTTCACTGACAGTGGCAGCATGCCAGCAATATACCCCAACCATTGCTCTCAAGTATACGTGTGTGTGCCTCAGCTCAGGCACAGCAGGCAGGGAAGGAAAATCCAGCCCCAGTTTAATGCATATTTACAAGCTATCCTACTCCCTCCAGTGTGGTGTAATGAGTACCCAACGTGCAGTTTGTATCATTGTTAAAAGAGCACTAGTGGAAACACAAAATGAAACGAACATGCTAAAATATTGTAATCTATTCCACAGGGTGCTGTTCTTCAAGGGCTTGGTGATTAGAGGTTTTATTTTCATCCAGCAAATGTTATTTATTCACACAAAAGTCCTGCAGAGAGATTGAGAGACTTACACAGGCTGTGTTAGCACAGGAGATGGGGCAGGGGTAGGGTTGTGTCTTCTATGAAGAGACCTATCACTGAAGTTCCATGGAGCATTTGGGAACCTCTTTAGGCTTTGTACAATTGCTGTGCTTTTGATCATGTGCATAAATAGGTCTTCTGCAGAGTGGTTGACTTAATTCAGTCATTTTGATTGATAATTAGCACTGACAAAGAACAGATCAATGCAAATCACAAGGACAAAAACATCTGGGACTCAGTTTAATGCGAATCCCCAAATCCTCCTTAGCGGTAACACCACTGCATGTACAAAACAGAATTCACAGTTGTTTTTGCAAATGCACAAATTAATACATCATAAAATATGAAAAATAAGGCTTCGAAATGATAGGAAAGAACTGGTGCAGACGTGGCAGTTCCTTCTTAGATTAGATCTTGCAAGTTTTCACTGTCCTTCTGCGATGGAGTGTGGGCTGAGCAGTGGTGCAGCGGGTGGAACGGGCTGGCACGGAGATTCCACACGTGACTGGGTGCAAACTGCTTCCCCGCAGCTCTCCTGGCTGGCTCCTGGTCCTGGCCAGAGCTGCATGAAGGTTTTTCTAAAGCTTGAAAGGCTCAGATGAGTTGCCCTTGGGTTTTTTGTCTTTTTTCCAAGTGGCTAATCAAAGAAACAAAAAAGCTTCCTTGTGAAATACTTAGAACAAAGTATTTGATACAAAGTTGGAAACATTTTGTGTGAGAGAAATTCAAATCAAAATGAAGAGAAACTTGATTTAACTTTTTCTTTTTTTTTTTTACTAAATATGTCTTTCTTAGATGTTTTCAATTCCTTACAGTGAGAGAACTGAAAAAAATGACAGTTGGATTTATCTTTTTTCTTTCTTCCCTCTTTCCTTTTTCTTTTCTGAAGTAGCAATCTCTGCAGCCAGAAAAATATCCTGCTGTCAGGAAATTATTTTTCAGACAATGAAGGAAATCTTGAAGTTTGAGTATGGTGGTTAAGTTTCTTAAATTTGAAATAATTCTTAAAAGTTCAGCTGGAAAAAGGAGGTGGGGGAATATGGGAGAAAAGGGAATTTCATGCATACTTTTATATTCAGGGACAAGAATGAGGTGAGAGCAAGGGTAAAACTTGGTACAAAAAAAATTATAAATATTTAAAATAGAATAAAAATTTCATTTACAGCAATTTGAAATATAAATAATTTCTTTAGGGAGAGAAATAATCTGAGAACTTTTTGATGTTTTGTTGCTAGAACCTTATTTTTCAATAGATGGGGTCTTTTCCCCCCTTCTCTATAATGGGTTTATGCAATCCCTGCATGAGTTAGGAACAAATACTACTTACATTTTCAGCTTGAAGAGGGATTCAGAAAATCTGAGTGACTTGACCATGACAACAAAACCAGATCCCCTATCTCCACTTTCTTTTTTAATTGCACAATCCCCTATTTTTTGTTTCAATTTTCCCTTTTTTTTTTTTTCCCTCTTTAAATCTCTTACTGTCTTTCTGTTTTAGATGCTGAATCCCAGACACTTCCTTTCTCTGAATGCTATTCAGTGGAGGGCTGGTTTCTGTTTCCAGTTTTCCAGTTTTTCTTGCCTTCTAGGTATCAGCTAGTCTGCCCACCATGAAGGTACTTGCCTTGTTCTGGAGGCATCCTCTGCAGCTTCTGGGCTAACTTTAGAGCTTAATGTGGACATGGTGAATTTGGGTATTTGTCATTAAATAAAAAGCATTTTTTCAGATTATCAAATGTACTTTTATGATGACTAGTATCAATAACTGATGGAGCTGTGCTAGAATAGCCAATGGTTTATTCCAGTGCTATTTTAAATTTTATTGTAGTTAAAATTTCAGGGCATTATTTCTGTTTAGATATCCCCTCTGCCTTGTATGTAACTGCCCAGATTCACAGCTTGGCTTGCTTCTTTTATTCTCATGTCTTCTAAAATGTTCTAAAATAATGTTTGTTTAGGAGTAACTGGAGTTGTCCTCATATATTTTTTTTCCTTTGGTCTAGCTCATTAATAAATGTCGCTTAGCATCTTCTGAAACCAAAAGCAAAACAAAAAAAGGAAAAATCCTGCTCTTAAGCTAGAGAAAGCAAACCCCCTGTTTTGGTGCCAGTTGTCACATTAGTCTAGTAAAACATTTTGAGAGGCAATGTGCTTAGTTTTGTCACTAATATAAAATAGTGTTATCTATTAAAAGTGTGAATTTGTGTCTTGCAGACTTAAAACTGCTGGATACTGCAACAAAATTGTGTGTGTTGGTTTTTATTATTAACTCTAGCTTTGAATTAGAATTCCCCATATTACAGCTTGGAGCTAAACTCTGTTTACAAAACAGTATTTACACTTGACTAATTTTGCAGATCAAACTAATTAAATCAATTAAACTGGTGATTAACCAAATGAAGGCTGATTGCAAAAATTAGTGGGTTTATTTTGGAGGACTGGAAGTACGCTAATTACTGCAGTGATTACTTGAACCTGGAGTACTCTAAATGTGGTATAAATTGAAACCTCATCGTGAATTAGACTGGGAATTCATTACAGTTTAAAGCACTGTTAATACTATTCAGGCTGCTACTCCTGTGGGAAAATTTCACTCAGTATTTTGTATACTGATAAACAATCATTTAGTCTGTGTCGTTTTAAATAACACCAAGCAAATTTGCACAGTATTTTTTCTTGTAGCTGAGTCACAATTCTGTTTTATGAAAATGTAGTTACTTAAACTGTCAATCAAATTCCTACACATTGCATGATGGGAAGTGTAGTCCAACTAAATCCATCTTCATCACGAGGAAACAGTGTTCTAGCTTCATGTGGTCACTACAGCATTTTCTGGGTTGATGTCTTCATCTCTGTTTGGTTGCTAGTTTGGTGTGCAGAAGAAACGGGATTTGGTTCATTTGCCCTGCACATCACTCAACATAGCACAAAATGATTTGTACTAGTCCTAATGTGTTGCATTTCACGCTCTCACTTGGAGAAGCAGTGCCATGGAAGGATTCTAGAAAAGGAAACAGATCTGCTAGATTACTCGCTCATTTTGTTTGCCAATGCCAGCTGTTCCCTGTGGTGTACTTCCCAGGCTGTTTCATTCCTCCTTGCATTGCCAATTAACAACGGAATATAAATGTCTACTAAAAATGACCTATATTATACAGTTCCTTCAAGCACATCTCCTTGCAAGGAGGTTAATGAAATTGCACAGAATTAAAACAGGAAAACCTCAAAGAGCTGGAAAATTATGTAGTTTGTGACTATTCCATATTAGACTTATGAATATTGTCGAGATGCTTTGTTATAAGCTTATTTTCTAAGATGTTCTGTTACCTCAATTGGTGAGTGGGTTGGTTTTAGTTGTCATTGCTCCAATTAATGCAGCCACTTGAGATTTACTTTGTGTAACTGGCTTTTATTTTGCATTTTTTTTGCTAGTTTGGGTTATTTTCTCACACACATGAGTACAGCTCCCAGTTGCTTAACCAGATTTCCATAGAACAAAATGCAGAACTCATGACTTGATTTCTTGATTTTGCTATCAAAAAGCATGTGCACCACTATAAGCAAAGGCATGATGTAGGGCTGGCAGCATTCCCTTCCGAATATCCTTATGGTGATAAGGAAACAGCTACTTTAAAAAAAAATAATTTAAAACATAGTAATTTTTTCTGTCTATTCAGGAATTGCTCTCTCCCCTCCCCTTTTTTTTTTCTTTTTGGTCTTCATTGCTAGGTGCATTTTACCAAAAGGAAGTTCAGATGGACAGGAAAAGAATCTAAAGGTGTTAGAAAAGGTAGAAAGTACCAATGAATCACTTTTGCTGGGCAAAATAGGAGCAGATCAAATCCTCTGGGGAAAATAATATGAAATGAGATTTTGGGAAGGAGTGAGGAAAAGGTGATGGTTTGCCAGGAGTGATGGGACGGGAAACTTTGTAGGCCACTGCAAAGGCTCAGCATGAGCTAGTGGATGGAAGTTAGCGGTGGGAAGGATTTCTGTTGCTTTTTGGCTAGGATCTGGTGAGTTAAGTTGGGCAGATGTTGCCATTTGTGTGCAAAGTGCACCAGGGCTAGTTTCCCTGTATGAAGGTAGGATCTGGCTCTACTGGGAGAATAGTGCTTGGTACTTCATTGTCAAAAGACAGTGTCAAATGAGAAAGCAGTGGAGGGAGACAAAGATGGCTGCAGGGAGAGAACTATGACCTACAGGATGAGGTATGTGAACTTTGACAAAAGGACTGTGTACTATGAAGATTGAAGCTGAGATGTTCACAAATATTTAGCAGCTCTTAGCACTGAGAAAGAAGTGTTGTACTTCAGTAGCATGGAATAGCAGAGAACATCAAACCAATGGGAATATCCAGAGAGGCTTTCTCAGAAAAGAGCCTGTTGGGCAGTGATGGACCCTGTGGGCAAGCAGGGGAGCTGCCAGCCTCTCTGGTGGGAAAGCTGAGGCCTGTAGTGTTCTCCCTGTGCTCTGGCCCAGTGCTGGAAAACACAGCAGGTAGTAAAAGCACTGGAAGGACATAGGAAGGGAGGGTTTCACTACAATATATCAGTTTTAGGGTTTTTATCTGAGTATGTCCACGTATGTTTTCTGAGAAAAGATGTAGTCATACCAAAATGCTTCATATCACTATTTAAAAACGTGTTTAAAAAATAAAATTACTTTCTTTTGCCCAGTTTCTTGGGCAGGTTTCTATTCCCATAGGAATCACCTTCTCCAAAAACATAGGCAGATATTTAAGCCTGTATGTGAGTCACATGCAAAATATATGATGACTGATTTTTGATGTTACAATTTTTTAGCAAATATCTCATCTTCCCTAACTGTTTTTGCAAGCTTGACATTTTCTTTCTTATAAAGAGGGAGTTTTTTAGTTTGTTACAAAATGAAAAATAAATTTAGAAATGCAGATTACTAGCTTGAGTACTTTAAGGGAGGAAGCTGTGCATGTGAGGTACAAGGAAATGCCAGTCTTGCTTTCAACACTGTACTAGAAAGAAAGCATTTTCTCTGAGCTCATTTAAATTCCTTATAAAGCTGACTAAAGCAGAGCAAACTATATAGTGGTTTCTTATTATAAAATAACTCAATACAACTTGTCATTATTTGAATAGATCCAAGAGACTCTAAAACATTTTTTTCTAATGCAGTTCTTTGGAGGTTAAATCCTGCAGTATAAATCTGAAGCAAGTTTACCAGACTTGAGTAGATTTGAGTGTGTTAAGTTTGCTCCACATCGTCCATTTTCAGCTGTGCTCTGTTATTTATTGCTACAGCAGAAACACAATATCATTCTGGCAGTTTCAAATTGTTATTGTTCATTTATATTGTGTTCCCACCCGGAGTGCTCATCTAAATTGTATATACCTGGGATTTCCACAAGAGCTTAGAAGACAAGTATCTGAAAAGACAGGAAGCTGAAGGGAAGCATACATTAACCAACATGACAAAGGCCAATGAAGTAGCTTCAGTAACCCTGCCTAGAGTAAAATTGGTTAAGAAAGAGGTGTGCACACTCTCAATAAATCCATCATGTAAAAAATGCATTATTTTTCTCAAGGAGATAGCAATATTATTCAAAACGTGCTAAAGTGGGCAGGATATCCCAGGAGTAATTGTGAATTATTAGGTCATAGGGACCTCATTGCAAACTATTTGCAAAACTTAATTGGTGTAATAAATAAAATATGCATGCAAATTAGACTACTTTCTGAATTAAAGGAATCTGTTACCCAGCATTGCAAAGACTCATTCTAATTTAATAGGGGTCTTATATACAGTTTGAGAAGCCATGTTTTATGTTTGTCCTGAACAAAACAGATGGTATTTAACTAAACCTGAACCAGCCAACTAGTGATATCCGATCAATTTCAGTCTGCAGTGCAGGATGTCACTGCATTCCAGCAAGACTGTAACTGTACTTTATTTTATTTAGTACATAGAAGAAAGGGGTTAACCAAGGTGAGTAAATGAACAGTCCTATTTGCTCTATTCTGTCTAAAAAGACTCCTTCAGCACTGAGGCTAGAAATATTAGTAGCTTTGAAAGTTCTGTTGCAAAGCCTGTTATTTATTGATTTATTTGCGATTCATCTTAGAATCCTAGTAGTGGAAAGAAGAGCACTAATGAGTATAGCTGATTTCATTACCCTAGATATAAAATAGGGAGTATGTAGTCATGTAATGACTTTGTATCCTAAAGCAAAATTGGAAAGAATCAAAGCAAAGAATCTCTTAGAATAAATATAAATAGATAGATATGAAGAAGTAGTTAATATTCTTTGTCTAATGTTGTTGCTAGGCTCAATAACACTGTCTTGTCATCAACCCCAAATCAAGTATTACATCTGCTTTTTTTAAAGCAGTTGATTGAATGAATACAAATGTCTTGCTGTTGTCACTTGGGATAGCACTTGATATATCCCATTTTCTAGACTCTAATTATTCCATTTGTAGACATGAATGCCATTTAGATGTAAGCTAATTCAGCATGGTAACTCAATTAGATTTGTACTGACTAGGATTTATGAAACATCAATGGATTCTTGGTGAGACCAATGGGACTAGTGGTTATTTATCCCTAAGTCTTACTGATACTGCCTCTCAGGAGCTCAATTAAACATGCCAGTGATGAGAATGTTTTGTAACAGTAGTCTTTCACAATTAGACCAAGATTTTTGTGCAGCATATCACATGTAAAGCAGGGCATCATGTATTATGCAATACAAAGTTCTCATCTTACTAGCTCATGATGTTGAAGGGTAAAAGAAATTCCCATTATTGCTTTGTTACTGTAATTATAAAAAATGTAAGTCGAGATTAGGTTAATATAAAATATGGTGAAAATTCTGTTTTACTGATGGAAAAAGCCAAGATCAAACTGTATTTATGAAATAAGTTCTTTGTTAGTATCTGCCTCTTGCAGGCTACAAACAAGTTTCTGTACTAATGTAGAACCCCTTGGAAACCAGGAATTTCTTGTGTGGGTTTAGAGGTCTCATTACACTTGACCCTGGGATCTTTGGTTTGTTCCCTTTTGGGAAAGATTTTAGCAGGAAAGCCCACTGAAATTGAAGGTTGTAAACAATGCCAAGGGACTATGTGAGTAAATCTGCATTCATTGTCATTAGGTGTCTTGCTCGTTGATGAAGTCTTGGTGTCACCGGAGCTTAAAAAAACCCACCAAATTGTGTAGAGTATTTAAAACATCCTGTCAAAATGGCATAGATTTCCAGTGTTTGATTATTGAATCCTGACAACAAAGTGCTGTGGGGTCAGTCATTCATAGAAGCTAGACAACCTGAATGAGAGAGCAACACTTATTTAACTTTTGTTCTGTTACTAATTATACAGTTCTGTGGAGATACCTGGGCACTGGAGTTCCTCCTGTAGTTTAGCCAGACACCTGTTGCACTTAGTATTTGCTGAATTACCTTTGTATTTGAATTCAGGCTTAAAAATATTTTTTAAATGGCATTTTTACCTTTTGTAATGCCATTGAGAATTCAGAAGGACTTTACCATAGCTGATTTCCTTTTGTTCTGTCTGGTTTCCTAAAAGTACCTCTAATAACCTGCTTTTGAATGGCTCATTGTAGATGAGACTGAGTATTAGCTATTGGTGCACAACCATTGGCATGGACGAGTGTCTGCTCAATCTTGTCACCTTTTGGGAAAATATTTCTTCAGTTTTTGAGAAAGTAGTGAAATTTCCAGGCTTTACAGAAGCAAATGGGATTGGGTGTTACCCAGTTTCTGAGGATAACATTTTCTGTAAGTAACTCCACACTAAACCTGGATAATTGAAGTTTCCCTATGTGTGCAGATTTTCTGGATAAGATAATTTGAACAACCAGCTGGGATTTTGGCATCACTGAACATGGAGCTACTGGAACTAGTGGTTATGAAATGTCAGGAAGTTATTACTTGTTCCTTGTAAGATTGCAGAGCTTTTGAAATTTAACATTACCAGAGTCTGAGGAGAGCAGAGAAGAGATTGTCAGAGAGTACCAATTTATTTTTACAAAGGACCTAAATCCTGGCAGAAGAGGAGTTTGGGACTTATTGTGCCTTCCCTACTGTGTTGTAGGGGGAGAAAGTGAACTGCTGTGAGATTGGGATGCCTCTGGTAGTAAGTGTGGGAGGGATGCAGTGGCATCTGAGGTTGGTGTGTTTGAGGTTATGTCTTAGCAGTTTTGCATGGAAGGATGGACTGCAGTTCCTGTAAATGCAGACTCAAAAACTTCATCAACCAACTGTAATCTGGACAGGCCAAATGTAGGCTTGTTCAGTACCAAAAGTATAAAGGTGCACCTATCGTTTGGTACTGACTGCTGCTGTGATCCAGCCCCAGTCGGCAGCAGGAACCCGGCAGCCGCTCGCTTCCTGCCCCCGGCAGGGTGGGGGGACAACTGGAAGGGCGAAAGTGAGGAAACTCACGGGTTGACAGCTGAATAGGTAAAGCAAAAGATGTGTATGCAAGCAAAGCAAAACAAGGAATTCATTCACTTCCCATCAGCAGGCAGATGTTCGCTGTTTCCAGGAAAGCAGGAGGCTTCATCACGTGGAACTGTTACCTGGGCAGACACCCACGATCACTCTGAAGGTCCTCACTGCTGCTTCCTTTCCCTCAGCTTTTGTTTCTGGGCATCATGTTATGTGGCAGGGAATATCCCTTCGGTCAGCTGGGGCCAGCTGTCCTGGCTGTGTCCCCTCCCAGCCTCTGGGTCACCCCTAGCCTACTCACTGAGGAAAAAGAGTGGGCAACAGGGAAAGCCCTGATGCTGGGTAAGCACTGAAATGTCAGTGTTAGCCACGCAAATCCGGAACGGCACCGTATGGGCTGCTATGAAGAAAATTAACTCTATCCCAGCCAAAACCAGTGCAACTGTGATATGGGGACATGGTCAGTGCTGTCCTACATTGTTGGAGTCCCTTGGCATTCTGGCTATTGTTTATGGCTGAGAAAGTGGTATGGAGGAAATGATTTTTTATAAGGCTCACTCAGTACTGCGAAGTGAAGCCCCAGCACAGCTTCTTAATATTCTCACTGCTTAAAAACAGAGCAGAGGGTTAACTTGAAATCTGCCTATGCTGAATGCACCCAGCTTTTGCTGAGCAGTGGAGGAAAACCAGCAAAGGCATTTTTGCCTAAACATTTTCATTTTAGTTGGTGGCTTACAGATTCTTCATATAGATCATTGCACATTCATAGTTCAAGCATCTCCAGAATTACTTGTGTGTATTAAAAAACTAAAATTGGGCAGCGTGCTCAGTCTGATGAACTCTGCAGGCTTTTGCAGGTGTGGTGTGCAGGAAAACAAGCAGTATTTAGGCATTGCAGTATACATGGCTAGGAAATGATACTGAAATCAATGTGCTAAAAAGCCACCTCTTTTTGCAGACTATTTGGTGCATATGTTAAATTTGAATCTGTATACTCCTAAAAAAGCTTTGCACAAGTTTTCAAGTATGTTTATTCCCTTGCATCCTCTTATGCTTTTTATGGCAGTATCAAAATTCAGAAGCTTCAGAGGGGAAGTCTATTAGTGAGCCCTCAGATTAAAATTGATTGTTCCAGGTACTCCTGGGCTCACTGACTTGGAGCCCTTGCTTCCAGATTGGCCAGCAGGCTGTAGCTGCTGATGGTTAGCAGTGCCCAATGCTATTACTCTAGGAAATATTGACAGGCTGCAGGATTGAACACTAGATAGCTTAACTGACATAGCAGCTGCTGAAAAAATGAATGTATCAAAAAGTTATTTTACATGGAGTTATTCAAGGAAGGATAGTGTTTGGGGGGACTGATTGCGTAAGTGATTGTAGCTGTTTGGATACTGATTTTCTGTACCATGTGCTGTTTCTTTCAGTAAGATGTTTGTCCTGCTTTTCACTCTGCAGTTCATACTGTTTACACTCCAGTTGTGCACATCAGTGCTGGCAGGCAGCTCTATTTTCTGCCTTTTATGAAAACTGTGCAGATTTGTGCATAAAAATAGCTGGTTAGAGACTGTCTTCCAATTAACAAAATATTTTCAGCTACTAAAATATTTCATTGTTTTTTAAAAGAAATACATTAAAATAACTGTGTACTTGCCAAAGATTTTTTAGAGGATCATATATTGATTCTTGCTGTTGCTTTCACATAGGATCAGGCCAGTCTCTTCTCACGCTGGGAGAACTCATCATGGTTCCACATCTAGGAATGAATTCATTATTAAATTAAGAGTAGATTGCAGTTACAGTATTCTTTTGTGCAAAATGAAGTATTACTAATCTTAGTGCAAAGCAGTAAAAAACTTCTGGTAAATGTTCAATGTGTTGGAAAATATTTTTGTGGAAATGTTTTCTCAAAAAGTGTGTTATTTTTAATGAAAGTATGCTTGGGAGAAAAGAGCTCCAAGTAAAAAAATACAACCATACAAACAAAAAAACAAAACAACAACAAAAAACCCCCGTTGAAGGGGAATACTTAAGATTCCTTATTTAAAAATATTTCCTTTCATGTCAACAAAATATAAGCTGGAGAATGAAGTAGTAGTTGAAACTTCCCTTTTTACATGAATTAAAACACTTTGAGTCAAACCTGAATATTTGGAATCATACGTATTTTGTTCCTGTTGGGAATAAGCATATACTTTGAAATTTGTACAAAAATTCCGAAGTAGAAATGGTAGGTTTTCTCCCTATTTAGTAGAGTTTGAATAATTGCAATTCCAAACTCAAAGTGTAGATTCAAAGCCTCACCTGGATCCATCTATAGTTGACATATTTTGTGTAGTAATGCCAAGCAGTTGAGTTTAGTTTACCTCTCAGTGCTTCTACCATGGTAGACTACAGTGATAATAACTAAAATGTGCATTGTCAGGAAATGGGTTTACATTAGATGGCTCAGGGCTTTTCAGATGTGGCTGAAATCTTTCCCAGGTAAATGCTGCAGAAATACTGTTATCTTATGATCCGGGTTGGGGGGAAGTGCTGCTGAGTTTCAACAATGCCATCTCAGGCATTATTGCTGTTGGCAAACCCAGGAAAGAGTCCAGACTCCAGGGCTTAGAAACCTGAGCACTAGTGCTTAGATCAAGACTGGATGTAAAGATGTATCTCTGCCTCTGCAGTAATGATTTCTGTCACAGGGAGGACTGAGCCACTGGAGTCTACACCTAAACTTTGGGAAAGCAAGATAGGAGCTTTTTTTTTTTTTTTAGGAAATGGAAGAATTTTACTTTCTCTGCAACTCAGTAAGAGGTGCACTGAGGGAACTGGCACAATAACAAAGGAGAAGAGAGAAATCAAGCAATCCTTAGCCCTCTGTGTCCTTTTCTCAAGGAAGATAGATTTGCTTCTTAGCCCCCCTCAGTCTCTTCCTTCAATTCCCATTCATTTCACATCCTTTTCGCTTCAGTGTCTAATGGGGATGACCTATGTTCTTCTACTCAGCACCCATAATTTTATCTTAAGGAGATGAATGTCTCATTCAAACATTGTAATTCCTCTGAATCCCCAAAACTGACCTCAAGTTTCCACTAATAGTTATCTAGTCACACTGATTCCTTTGTACATGTACTGTGCAGGTACATGCACAACCACAGCCTTTGCATAAATTGATTTAATTTTAGAATCAGACTGGAATAACCCCAAGAACTTGCTACATAGTCTGTCTCCTCTCCTAAGTCTGGATCAGCAACACAGAAGCCATTCCTGACTGATGTTTGTCTACACTGTTCTTAAACCTGGATAATTAAGATGGACAACATGTTCCAGCGCCATTGCTAATATTTACCTTTCCTGCTGGAATACATTACTACTTTTTCTTCTCACCATCATCATGGACGTAGGGAAAAATAATTTCCTGAGTAGTAGCCTGGCATTCTCATCAGTACAATATAAAAAAAATTCATTAAAGTGTGAACTCAAAAGCAGGTAGAAGGCCATCCTAATGAGCAATTACTAGTGTTCCAATGTCAAACTGGTAAGTTGTCCGATTGGGCTCTGCATGGTTTGATCCTGCATTATATTAATCAGTACTTTCACTACTGACCTGAAGGGCAGAATACAGCATCTATGAATCTGTTACAAGATGGGAAGGATTATGAATATTCTCAATGATAACAACAGAATTCAAAGTAAACTTGCCAGATAAAAAAGATATAGACTAAATAGACGTAAGCCCAGAGAAGTACAATCAGAGAGGACATAACATCAGAGCAATTAAGTCCCACTGTGTAAAACTGAAGAGACTGGGGGTGTGTTTGTCCCATAGAACAGGTTTCTTCTTTGAGTTCACACTTAAATGGATATTTTTGCATTTCACTGATGAGAACGCCATAAGAAATTATGTACCTTACCAAATTAAAGACTTAGGATATCCACCCAGAAGACTGAATATTGTCTTGCAGAAGGATGTTAGATTTTTGAAAAGCAAATCATGTCTGATTGGTATTACTGGTACTCTGTTACTTTCTCATCCTTATCTGTTGCCTTATTTCTTGGGCAGTAAAGTAAGATGCACTGGTCTGTAATTCTCAGGTCTATCCTTTTAATACAGAAACTTCATGTGCTCACCTTCTCCTTTATAATAATTTTAGACTTTGAGGTAGTTTCTAATGTTTCATTAACTTTTTTTTTTTTTTAAATTATGTTTGCATCTGAAGAGAAGTAAAATCCAGCAGTGATGCTACTATCAGGAATTTCATGGAAAAGTGAGTACTGGGAATGATTAAACAGGCATACTGATACAGCCAAAAGGTCTGTCAGGAAATTTCCCAGACTGAAAATAAACATTAGGTGGGCAACATTAGGTGTAGTAGGGAGGCAGTGAATGGAAAGTAATGGTGTGGGGGGGCAGGATGACTTGGAGAGCCAGGGAAGTGAAAATGCACATAAAATGCTACCAGAGAGAAAACACAAATTTAACCTTCCAGTTAGTTTGGTTTTAGTTTAATCTAGTGGGAATTGTTTAATAGGGCTGGCTTTTGGCAAGGTTTTACCAGACAAACCCTGTTTTCCTTCCTGGGAATCTTATGCAGGTAGGATTTAAGGAATTTGAACACTTTTTATTAGAATTTCTATATGTCTTTATATCCAGTTAGGACAACAGTATAATTCAAACTAGATTCTGCAATGGCTTAGACATTAGTAGATGTGCACAGGTCTGGTGTGTCCTCTGTATCATATCCACCCTCCAGCCTTGCCTCATTCGTGCTCAGCATGCTACCTGCTGCAGTGGGGAAGAGAACACCACTGCCAAGGTGCAGACCATCTCAGTAGGCAAGCAGATATAATACATTTTATAAGCCACGTGCATCGCATTTTGCTGTGTGTGCTCACACAACTCATGCAGCTGCCTGAAAAATCTCTGGTCATAACACAGGAGGCCTAAAGCCTCTGGTCACATGCTGCCTGGTGGCTCATTTCTGAGGGAAGGGTCCCTGTTGGGTAGTCACCTCTGGGCCCTGCAATAACATCCTGCACTTCCCAGCCCCCCCCCCTTCTTCTCTGCCCCTTTTGAACTCCTGGTCAGAAAAAGCTTGCATTGCTTGTGGAGATGTGGTTAAGAATCAAAGCCTGTGTGCTGTTGCTACAGCTTGTCTGTGTGTAAAACTGCTGGGGATGTTGGGAGCAGCACAGCTGGAGTTGCTCTTTACTGACTGCTAGCATCAAACCCTAGTACAGCATCCACTGAGCTGCATTGAGGTGCAGCAGGATGGTCCATGTAGCTTTGGCTCTTAACCTGACACTTTGATCCTTAACCTGAGAACACTTCAGATGCCTTTTGTCCTGTAGACACAATATTGTACTTCAGGGGGAACAATTACAGCAAGGAAGAGATACTGCTTCTAGAAACAGGCAGGAGGGAACAAAGTGAAAGGAGGATGTCTCCTCACCTGCTGCATACAGTGGACACCAAGTTCTGTGCTAAAGTTTCTTCCGTTGCTGTGCCCCCTGCAAGCCAGGCCCACCCTCGTATTGCAGCGCCCTGTTGGTTTCAGGTGATTGTTGCTCCAATGAGGTGTTTCATGCCTGGAATTATTTCTTTGATGGAAGAAACAGAGAGCAGGACCAGGAACAGATGGCTGTTAATGACATCTTAATTCTAGAGAGAATGAAAGTGGTATTTCATTATGTGGTATATTTAAATTGCCTTCAGGTGTTAGTTTAAGAGAGTAGAGGAAAAAAGAAAAGTTAAAAAGATTTTTAAGATTTAGTAAAAGGGATAGAGTGGTACAAATCAGACCTAGTAATAATGCCCTACAAACCTGTCAGATTGTAGTAATGTGACAAGCACTAGCTAAAGGGAATCATTGCCCCATGTATGGTGATGGACTTGTTTCACTTTGATGAATCAACTGGTTTGAATTATTAGAAAAATGAAATGTTTGCCGTGGTTCAGAATTTCCAAATTCCCCTTCAGGATAAAAGGACATGCGTTATGTCTTTTTAATAATTTGAGAATCAATTTTATGCTATGAAAAATGTTCTCTTTTTAAAGCACTAACTTAAATTTGAAAACAAATTCATAGTGCAACTGAGTTTGGTGATTAATAAGCTTCATTTAAATAATTATTTCCTCTTGCTAAACTTTCCTGCAAACGCGACTTCTTTTAATAAACATGTAATCCTAAAGGTTTTTTGAAGACTGTTTCAGTAAGCAGAATCCTTTCTGATATAAATGTCGACATAAATTAGGATTCATCCAGCTAATTCCTCTGTGAATTTATGGTATTTGTGTACAAGAGATTGGAAAACTATAATTTCAGAGACCTGTGTCGTACAGGAAGCCTTTCTTTCTGTGAGAGATGTCATTGCAGTGCAGTTATTTTTGTTATATACATAATCTGAATTGTGTAAAAGATCAATAGAGATCCATACACAAACACTTTCAATATGTTTGTATGCATTTCAGGAAAAGCTCTCATAGAATTCTTTAAAACACACAAATTAATATTGCTTACTTTTCAGCAGGGGTAAATTAGGGTCTTGGAGACCTCCTTAGAACAGTCTGGAGTTAAATAATATTGCATGTTTTTCATTTTACTATGATGAATGCAAAGCTATTAAACAACCTTTTAAAGAGTTGGTGTAATTATCTGTAAACAGTAATGTTACAAAAAAAGGTCAAGTTGTCCTGCCATTAGAAGTTTATGGATATAAACTGGATTTATGTTCCCATAAAAGGGGCACCGACTAACTAGATTAATTCTACACAACTAAACCAACTGTAGTAATATTTAGAAACAATAAAATGATACCAATTAAAGCAATTTTATTTTTTGTGTCATATTGATTAATGGTGCACTAAAATTAACCAAAGACCTTAAAATCAGAATGGTTGCAGGAAGGCATCCACATCTCAGCATTATTACCAACAAGAAGGAGCAGTTAAGGGAGATGGCCCTGCAATAGTATGAATATTTAATTAATAATTAGTCATGTAATTTCTCCTCAGGAATTATTATCCCTCAAACTGGTTTGTGAATTTAATTATTAGCAGCCTTTTTGTTTCCATGTCCCCTCATTACTGTCAGGATTGATGTAACATAAACTTCATTAAAAATTAAAGCAAGAGTCTTAATTACAAGGCTACCCTGACTGAAGTCAGAATTAGCCAAGTCAGTGATGTGCAAATGAGTGCATTATTTAAGAAACATGCTGGAAGTAGTTATGCTAATGTGGAAGGTTCACAGTAGCAGACCTTTTCACTTGCAGTTGCATATTCATTAAATGCACTATGCAAATTTAATGTAGCAGCCTTAGTAATGCGTTGTTAATTTATTCAGATTTATTGAGTAGGACTTAAAAAAAAAAGTACAAATTTAATTACTCTATCTGCTAGAATGATATTAGGAGAGATAGTGGAGGTTTAAAATGCGTTGATCTGGATTACTGCAGTTTGATGGAGGATGTAGTATCAAAGGACACAATTTTGATAACTGGGCTTGAAAGAATATTTGATTTACTTATGGAATGATCTAAGAAATCACTAAAATTGCACATGCTCCTTCCCAATAGGAAAGTAAAAAAAAAAAAAAAAAGTCTCAGTTGTATTAACTTAAGAGCTAAAGCAGTGCTGAGTCCACAGTCTAATGGATGTAATGATCCTATTGAGACCAGTAAAGGTTATGTATGGAGATCTATGGGAAGCAAACTGTCTTTGTGGAAAGTTCACTGGCTGTTACGTGTTCTTTTGCGATGCTGCTGATCATCCAGTTTAACAACAGGAATCCTGTAGCTCGGTGACATTACTGGCAGCACAGGGTAATTTGTTAGCAACGGCCAAGGGGAAGTTTAAATTTCTGTTTTCCTTTTTACTTTACAGTTTGCAAAATACCCAACAATAACACTGCAGACTTAACATGGTGGAATAATTCTTCACTGGCACATTTTTCTCCCGATGAAGGCTATACTTATGGGGAGCAAAATAATATGATTGCACTGTGGTGGTAACTGCTTTGAAACCTTTTCACAATAATTTGGATTGTTGTGGAGAGACTTATCCCAGCAAAAGTAACCTTGCTGTCATGAGGGGCAGAAAAGCTGAGCTCAGAGAGCTCATTTCCAAATGTCTTTGGTTCTCCCCCTTGTAACAATTCCCATATTTTTATTTTCCATCTGATGTGTGGTTTCAGAAAACCAGTGGCTGCAGTCTTGTGCTTTTTCAGTTATCAGCTTCATAGCTGGGTATCTGTAAAAGTTTAGACAATTTGTAGATGTTTGGAAGGGCCAAAGTCTGCACTGCTTAGCTTGGCAGTAAGAGCATAAAGGACCCACTCCTTCCTGGTGTGCTTAATCTTTGCACATTATTTCTGTGTAGTAGCATTGTTTGCTCTGCTCACTACTGGACTAAGCACCACCAGGCTATGTGTCAGGCTACTAGCTTCATACTTGCTAAGTGACTACTGCCTTAAAAAGGTACAATCCAGCTTCCCCTGTAAAAAATCAGCACAGTCAGCATATTTAACTCATTTTAAAAACGTAATGAAGTTCTCTGGCCACAAGTACCTGAGTCTTGAGGTCAAGGTGTTAGTCTGTGGCAGGCACAGGCATCTCTGCATTATGAAGCCTCTGGTAAAGCTAACCTGAGGAGTTCTTGCTTTCCTACTCTTGCCTCTTGTTCCTGCTATGCTGAGGCTGCCATCTCCTCTGTCCTCTGAACCACACTGCAGAAATTAACTTTTCTTTCAAATAACTTTAACTGCTGTTTAAAATAATAATAACACTAAAATATTTTTTATTGTGTAGCTGCAGCTAACAAGCAGTGGAATGGACAAAACTAAGTCCATCATTTGATGTGCATTCTGAAGTCTGCATGGATGTATCTCACAAAAGCAAGAATCCAAACCGACTCCCAACACCTTCCTCATCTTCCCTGTGTTTTACTGGTATAGTCATTTCTGCAGCCAAGGCCAGAGACCTTTATTTTTGGGTGAGGGGGTTTTTTCAGCCAACCTTGCTCCTGATCCAGGAATCAAGCACTCTTGTGCTGGGATATCAGCTGGCAACCCCGGTTTAACATTGGATTCACTGGATGAGGGAGACAAGGGGCTGGTCTTTCTGTCACACTGTCACCCACAGTGTATGCTGCTGTGCAGTCTAAGGGAACAGTGGCACAAGGGATAAAAACAAGTGGTTGGAGACAGAAAGTCAACAAGATCCTTCTGTGGTGACTATCGTGTCAAACATGGAACCACACCTACAGCTTCTCTGCCTTTGTCTTAAGCTTGTTTCACTGCTAAGTATTATAATTCATACTCCTGTCCATGTTTTCTAGTCCATGCTGGGATCCATTCAGGTTTTACCGGGTGGCTTGACAAATCTGTCAGTGTCTTTCCACCCCCCCCTGACTCTCCTTGTAAACAATTGGATCTATCAGGTATGGATAGAAAGCTGACTGCATAACCTATCAGTCTTTATTCATCCTTCATGCAGCAAAATCCTTTCAGATAAACTATTTTGCTCCAGAAAGTAACTATCTTAGGACTGCTACTCAAAAAGGATATACAGAAAAGTATTTGCCTCCTCTGTTGTCAGGAACCTTGCTTTGAACATCTAAGAGTTTGTGCAGCATTGCAGGGACATTGACCTTGTAGCTCTTTGAATTGTTGACTGTATGTATGAACATACAGCTCAGGCTTTCTTAAAGTGTCCTAAGTAAAATTTACCCTCTTTGCCAAAATAAGGATCTATGCAGTGTCCTACACGTGGCAGGAGTGTTGTTTGAAAGGCATACATGGTGTTAAAAAGCCTTTCAGAAAAAGCAAGAGGTGTGGGTGTGCTGCAGGGCTATTTCCTGCTCCATATGGAGATCCTCATTTCACACACACTTTACTGGAAGCAGCTCTCTTAATAAATTCACATTCACTCTTCTTTTACCTGCTTATCCAGTCATTGGAAAAATTCTTCTGTAAAAAGCATAGGCTGGCTTACTTGAAATAGTTTAGTTGCAGCAAAGTCTTAGAGCTGTGCCTTCAGTGTGTGGGTGGTGAGATTAAATGATACGCCGTGTATGCTCAGAATAGTTGAATGATTAGGCACTTACATCTGTTTAATTAAACAATGAGTTTCAACCTCTGTTTAATTAAGGACTAGCTCATTTCAGTTGTGATCACATGCTGGGAGTTATAACACTTTTGTGATTCAAATCCAAGGGTATAAGAGAAATGGGTTGGTCTTCTTTCAGTGCTTAATTGCCAGTGGTGCACAGCACAAAGCAAATAAATGATTTGCAGTTAGGCAATGGGAGAATTTAGGCATTATTAGGGAAAAAAGTATGTTTAAGGTAAGATTTGGGTCAAAGTGAAGAATGTGAAATCATGTGAGTTGGGTGATGGGGGAAGTGATGGCTACCAAATACATATTCTGGCTTTATTTCCTGGAAGGTCTTACTGCCTTAACTTTGTCACTTGAGTACTTTGCCCACATTGCTAAAGGCTTGAGGACCTTGCACTCTTTGTAATCTTCAGAAAACCATCCCCACTACAAAAAAGGGAAAGTGTTGTGGTTTTTAAAAGAAAAAATAGCTGAGACACAGAATCTGTAGCTTAGATTTTGAAAATCTTGCTGTATCCAATTTACCAGAATTAATGAAAGAACCTGGGACTGATCTGGTTTCCCATGCCCTGAGTTTGCATGCCAGGTAGTGGACTTTGCTCTCCCTTTCTTTGTTAGGAATTTGAGGCACACAAACCTTGTTGAGGAAGGAAACTCCAGCCAATGTTAACTAACAGGGAAAGAAGCAGCAAATAAAGAGAATGCTGTGTAATACTCACAGTCCTGAACTGTGAAAAGTAAATAAGACATTAGTAAGGAAATAAGAGAAACATAGGAGGTTTAATATATCTGCTGAATGGAATTCAAAAGCAATTCTCATTATCAGATTTACAGATTTCAGTATTCAATTTGGGCTGGTTGGAAATTCCTTGTGACTTGTTACCTTGGCTGTCTCTAAGGGAAAAGTACAAAATTATGATGTTGCAGTGAGTAAACAAGCCTGTTTCCACGTTAATGGACAAGAACCCATACTGGAGCATTTGGGGAAACCGGATTAACTTTCAAACAAGCATGGAATTTTTTCATCTTGTATTTATCTTACACATATCCAGAGTTCTGATGAACCCACAAGCTGATCATCCTCCTCAGGTAACACCTGAATAACACTGGAATTACACCGTGCTTAAGATTTATTCTAGCCCATGACTGATCAGACTGGAGAAACCCCAAAACAGGTAAAGTGTGTCCCAGCCTGCACAGTCTAAGTTTCCAGGGGCTGTTGCATTTCCAAGCTGACGTATAAGACAGCTGGATCATCCCAAGTCTGCCTATACCTGTCTCACAGCAGCTGCAGTGGCCCTTTCACAAAGCCAGCCTCTTCCCTGTGTTGTCAGGCTTGGACTCTTGTGGCAGTTCGTGGTACTTCTGCCCTCACAAGGTAGAATTTTGGTGGATGCTGGAGGGATGTACAGTCTTGTCAGACACAACCAGATTTGGGCTTACTGTAGCAATGCTTATAAGTTTAGATTGCATAATATTCCTGTTATCCAGTTTTGAGTCCATATACATTTGATGTGTTTAATATCAACTCGCAAATTCAAGCAAAATAAAGTAGGAATGTAGTTTACAAAAGATCTGATTGTGTAATTTTGATTTTCACAACTATTTGCTAATATAATGAACTTGAATTTTAAAATAAACTATTAGTGTATAATTACCTGGTTTTTTTACTACAGTAAGGTACATTTAAAAATATTTTCAAAATAAGTATTTTAATATGCATAGGGTTTAATTTTGGAGATTTGTGTGTGTCTAGATGTATCTATAATCAAAACAACTTTTGGCTGGAAAATGCCAATCAGATTAATTTCAAATGAGAGCTGTAAGGATGAAAAATACAAATACCCCAGGAATTTTGGCAGAGACAGTCTCACACTTTGTTATGCAATGACTGTAACTAATATGGTAAGCAGGAGCATTGCTCTCTGAATGGGTTTCTTCTATATCTACTTGCTGTTTCTTCAGTCTTCCTCTGTGTCTGTTGATGTATGGTATCTACTAATAAGGTATGAGATTATGTTGCTTTAAGGTAAAATGATGCTTTCTGTATTTTATTTTTGCTGTAGTTGTCGAGTACAAATTCAGTTGATGTATACACGTGTAGCTTGTCAGACTTCATGCAGGGAGAGCCATTGCTAGACCGTGCCTATGGTTTTAGAGAGATGATACATTAAGAAAATCACAGCTCTTGGCTTGTGACAGAAGCACGTTATTATACTGAACCTTAAAAAAACAATAATTGTAAACCCATGTGGCTTTCTTATTGAACAACCTTGTGTTTTAGTTTCTTGCTGTAACTTTAAAAGGGCTAGGTTATTCTGAATCCTGGGCAGGCAAAGCAGCTGAAGCCATCATGTGGGAATATCTTATCCCAGTGAATAATGTATCTGCTTTTATGGGTCGTCTTCTTTGTTGCAGGGTAAATTAGTTTAATCAAGTTCATGAGTTTGGGCAGCCTCTCATCTTCCTGTTTCTCCCTGCTCTCCATCCTCCACCTAGCACATTAACTGGAGGAAAAATTTATGACCTCATTAGTTTTGCATATTGGTTCACTTAGGACAAGTGGAAGCTTAAAAATGTCACTCAACTTTGACTTGTTATGAAAGCATTTAACCCACTGAAGACTACTCAGGTGTTTCTGAGCCATTTGACAACTATAGTGTCTGATATCCTGTAAAAGCTACATAAAATAAGGACTCAGTCCAGACACTTCCTATCACCAGGATCACCTCAGATTCTAAACTGGGCTTCTGGAGTTGTGTTTTTTTGCTGTGCCAGGCCTTGCTTAGAGCATGTTCAGGTGTGCTTTCCTGCCAGTGCAAAAATTCCATCATAGCAGGCTGGCATTTGCATGAAGGAGGGCAGCTTCTTTGATGACTTATGATCTGCCTGTGCCAAGGAGACTGGTTCTTGTTCTCTCTGCTGTATTTTACAGTATGTTCCCCATCTGCATTGTCAGTACATAGTTGGATCTTACGGAGGTAATAATCTGAATTTTTGCTGCAGGGAGTTGTCTTTATCATGTGTTACTCTCATTGATACCTTCCAGTGCAGCAGGTGTTTGCTTTTCATTGTGCAGAGGGAGAGCTGTCCCAGCACTGGGCTGCTGGAGATGCAGTTACTCTGGTTCACCAGCTCCTTGTACTGTGGGAATGAAGGACACAGGATTGCTATCATTCTAGATGCTTCTGTTCATTGGCAGTTTTCAGGGAAGGATAAGTATCTCACCTTCTCCTTGAAAACCTCTTCTGTGTTTAACTTCCATGAGGCCTAATCTGAAAAGCTCAGTCTCTTGGGGGCTCAGCAGGCAAGACTCCAGCAAATTACTTGGTAACAAAGGAAGAGGAATATTTCTTTTCCTTAAGCCACCATATAAAATTTCTATCTTAAAAAAACATAAATCAAATGTATATTTTGTTTGGAAAAAATCTGTACTTCTGAGCAATTGCAAAAGTTTGGTTAAATCTGCTGTGTGCCCTTTTCTTTATCTTAAATGGGTCCTGAAGGAGGATTCCAAGAGTTTTGCTGCAGGTATCAGCTATAGCTTTCATTTCACTGTTGGCTTTTCCCCTCCATGCTGACTTTGCATGTGAAATTTTAACTCAAGAGAAAGCCTTGCATAGATGGAGATTAATCTCCTACTGCAGTTCTTGATAGGGCTAACAGGCTGGGATGTTCTAGGATAAGGCTGTATCTCATACTTCCTGCTGCTTGAAGCAATTATTTTTCATGGAAGGTAAGTTGGTCCTAGACAGGGAATTTTTACAGGTGTCTTTGGATCCCATGGCAAAGATTTGAAGCCTGGAGCTACTTATTCTATGTCATTGTTGTAATTCCAACATAGATAAGCTATTTTGGGGGCCCCTTCTCTGTCAGGTCTTTGGGATTTACAGTCTGTCTCCCTTGCCCTCTTTGGCAGACACTGAGGCTCTCTTGCCTTAACTGAAGATGATTTGCCATATGGTAAAGTGGATTTGCTCTCTATTAAATGTTTTTAATTGCAGTATGTTTACAAAGAGCTCTGTAAATACTTACATATCTGATGCTGCTAGAAATTAGTTTTGTACTAGGTTTTCCTGGGCCTATTCCAAATGATGCTGTTCAGAGAAGTTAAATCACATTTGCTGCCATTCAGAGCTTAATGACAGCATGCCCAGCATGAGGCTGTATGGCATTTTGTGTTTCACGCAGCCATAAATAAGACTTCAAAAGGATTACTTCAAATGATATAGGTGAGTGAGCTCACAGTGAGGTCTGGCAGTAATGCCTACTCTAGTAGTACTGGTGAAATTACTCGTGTGATTTAAAGCCAGAAACTCAGCCAGCGTAATGAATGTTAAACTCTGTTGTTTGCACTAGCATTTTACACTGCTCGTTTTAGTTACCCCAGTGTAATTTTTGCACATAAAGAGGCTGATTCTGTCAAGAATGTTTTCAAAAAGCTGCTTACTGCCCTCCATGAAAAGTTTGCTTTGAGAGACAGAATGTTTTCTGTTCTTGGGGAAGCCTGAGGTACAATCATTGGCACTACAGAAACAATGTTTCTCTAAAGACCTCTGTCACTATAATAACGAATTGCATGTATAACTGGTGTGTAAAAGCCTACTAGGTATCCTAAATATCTTACAGGTGTGATGAAGGTGTATGCTAAGGCAGCACAAAGCCCCCCAGAAAGGAACTGCAGCACAAAGGAGCCCCATCTGGGAAACTATGCATTATGGTCAAGTTAGAAGAATTCTCAGCAAAGTGAAAGAAGAGATGGTTCTTTCACAGAAATAGAACCAAAGGGCTGTTACAGCTATTTGCATATAGGATGTGTTTTCCCTGTCTTCTAAATCTTGGACATATAATAAAATAGGCAGTATTTAATGTAATGAAGTTTTTTATTAGGGTGTGTCTGTAGCTTGGAGAGGTTAGAACAATGATAAGTGGTTTCAAGTAAGTAGTTTTTAGGGTAGGATTTTGTAGTTTCCGTGGGTTTTGGGCATAAATGGGTTGAGTATAGGAGACAGGGGGTGCAGAGGTACCCTGTGTGGGAGCAGACTGAAGGGTGACACCATGGCAGCACCTTACTGAGACTCAAGAGCAAAAAGTTTGGAGAGAAGATTTGGAGCCAAATACTCTTCTGGTGTCAGTTACTTTAGCTGCAGTGGTAATGGAGAAGCTAGGGAGGCTTGTGTGATTTGAGGATGTGCATTGGGATCAAAAGAGAATTTTTTCTCCTGGGCTTTCTGACTGTGAAACATTAGAGCTTTAATGCACTTTGATTCTCCAGCCTCCTTTAAGTTTTAAATGTCTGTCTTTTGGGTATGGTCTTAATAGACTGGGGCTTTAGGACCAGTTTCTCTGAGAAGCAGCACTGCTCAAGAAGGGCCCTTGACACCATTCTGACTTAATGCTAGACACATCTGCTGCTACTTGGACAAAATTGACATTGTCTAGAGAGCAAAGCAATCACCTAGTGTAGCATTACAGAGCATTTACACTTGAGCCATGTTACCAGGCAGTAAATCTTGACCTTTAGGAGTTCAGAGATTAGATTTCTTTGCTACAAGCGCTCAAGATATTGTTAGGCATTTGTTGCTATTCAAAGCAGATTTCAGGGGTTACCTATGGGTTTAAATCATAGCATCAATCATTTTTGGAAGGTTCTTTTAAAGCTGAGATAGCTTCAAATAAAAACTAGGATTACTTTCACATTTATTGTTAGCAGTTGGCAAGAAGCAAAGGTGGGGGAGGAAGGGGTTGTGGCAGCATAAACCATTGCTGTAAGTTTCAATGTTTATTTCTATGCAAACAGTTATTTTGCAGTGTTTGAGGGGAAACGGCTTCTTTTTAATGCTGTGAACTGATGTACTGTTCCAATGGGATAATAAACTAAAAGTCAAATTCAAAATACAAAGACAGGCAGAGGTTAAAAGCAACCCCTCCAATTATCACTGACTTACAAACAGATGAGGTGTTGATAATTTGTGAATACTGAGAAATGCTTGAAAGCTCATGCCTTATAATTGTGTACAAACCAAGTACTTCAGAAGGGGAGGTCAGGACAATGCCAAACCAGGCCAGTGAGCCCTGACTTCTGTCAGGAACCTTTCCTACCCATTACAGAAAAGCACTGATGATCAAATTTGGGTAGGTGCACATAGCATCTAACTGGAATCTCATCTCCTTTTTCAGTGAGATAGAAGGATCAAAACTCTTTTGGCATTTTCTCTTTTCTTTCTCCCCTTTTCCCAAACCACTGGAGTGGGTCTCAAATCCATTTTTATGTATTTTTATCCCAAGCTTCTTTTTTCCAAAGCAAAGAGTTACATCCATGAAAGAAGTCCAGGATTTCATCCAGTGTTTTTTAAAAAAGAATTACATTTGTGAAATTGGACTGAAAAACCCAGATGGGAAAGGGAAGGCTAGTGACTGAAAAGCAATACCATAAGATCCTCTTGTAATTGTTAGGACAAGCATGTTCTGTGTGGTGCTGGAGTTAAAATGTGGTAGTAATCCCAGAATGCATTTGGAAAAAATCAGCCAGAAGAGTGAGGGATTTTTCCCCTTTGTCTAAGGCCAATGTTCCAGTACAAGAACACACTCTAGCCCTCTGGGAATTGTATTAGAGAAGGATTGGAGAGTACTTGGAGAGTACAGACAGGGAAACTTTTATTGAGGAAAGGAAGAACGATTAAAGTGATTAACTACCATGAAACAGTTAATTACAGAGTCCTTTAAAGTCCAAGTCTCCCAGCCCCCAGGGTTTTGCTTTCTTGCTTTTTTTAATGCTATAAAGTATAGTAATAGCGATTTTTTTTATTTTTTTTATTTTTTTTCTGAAGAAAGGAAGAGAAAGCTTGACAAGTGGGAAGAGCTCAGAAGGGGGCAAAACCTTTTGCTTTATGGCTCTTTGAAATCTGTAATTGATATTATAAGACTTCTTCATGATGAGCACTGTTCCAGGCCTTCAGAGGCCAGAACCTAAAAAGTTATTCTACTGATATTTCTTTGTAGGAAAGTCTTCAGCTACCAGCCTAGCTTTACCTCTGCATCCTAAATTAAATCAGTTGGAGTCTGTAAAGTGCTATTTAAGGTAAAAGCACCAACAGGCTTTGGTACAAAGCCTTGTTGTACTTACAGATTCCAAAATGTTTGTTGCTTGTTTGAAACAGTATACTTAGTATAGGATATGTTCTTTTCACAAAATACAGGAAAATGTAAGCTAATTGTGAGTGACCATGTTAACTTCTCTAGAAGTTTCTGGTTTTATTTGTTTCCCTCCCATTTCTTCTGCCAAGAAGACACTGTTGTTCATGCTAGCAAATGCATGGTGTGCAGTGGTTGCTATGGTAATTATTTCTTGTAATGAGTTAGTGTTATAAATGGCTAGGATTTAATGAAGAGTTCCCTCAGGAATATCTTCGTCAGTTCAGATTGCCTTCTTTGGGCTGTGCATCCCTGTGAGACACACCAGGGTGCTGGGCATTCATACATTGCAGCAGAACCAGGATAGCTGCGGTGTTTCATCACTCCTGAAATCTCCCACGCTTTTTGAAAGCTAATTCTGTAGAAAGGCACAAGTAAACGATGCAGAACTTACTAATGAATGGGACCGGGAATGGGCAGGGTTCTGCTTCTCTGTACTCCGGAGGGTACTTGCTGTGGCTGTGGGTAAAGTACTCTACAGATCTGGAGTGGGAATAAGAATTTCAGGTTTACAAAAGCTGAAAGAATACTGGGTTCTGTTTAAAATAGAATTATTCCCTTATTATGTACATACAAGTGCTTTGTACCCTTCTAAAGGGTCCGTGCATGGAACAAAAGCAAGTGATGTCTCCACACAGGTAATTTGCAAACCTCAGATCCAATCTATAACGTGTGCTTTTTTCAAAATTTTATATTTTAGATCCTTATAGAACAAGCAGGTGTCTTTCACAATTTGAGTCTTTAAAAACTCTCAATTTTGAGACTGTGAAGTAATAGTGAACATGGTTCAGCAGTCAGTAATGTACTCCTTGCTGGAAATCCAGAGACTCAAGCGAAGGCTGCCAAGCAGTAACACAGCAGGACCAGATGTGAGGAGGCAGGTACAGGTGATGGTTGGCTCCTGTCAAAGGTATGAATAAAAGTTACAGGATTGGTCCTTTTATGAGGTTGTGCATGGGCTCTCCTGCAGGTTTGCAATACAGGGAATGGTCTGTTAGTCTTTGTTTAGCAAAGGAGATTTAATATGGGTTGCTTTTTTTGTTTTTTGTGGGTTTTTTTAAATACTGGATGTGAGAACTAGGGAAAAAATAATGTGGAGTTTAATGTGTCAAATACACATATGGCTCTACTTATTTTCCTCAGAGCAGTCTCTCTAAAGGTACTTCATAAGCTAGTATTGATCAATACCAAAATAAAAGATACAAACACCTGCTTCTTTCTGAAGACAAGTAATTATTAGGGCTGTGACCTGGATTGAATAAAAATCTCACTCACTAGCTGCTGATTTTTGTAGTTGGGATTTTTTTTGATCAGGAGTTGAGAGAAACATACAAGCTGCAGGAGAAGTGATGTGTTGTGAAGTGGTATGAGGCAGTGAACAATTTCAGAACAGGTTACAAAACTGCACTGCAAATTTTCAGAGCAACTATACTACATGGGTAAAAAAGCAGTTGTGTGTGGGGGCTGTTCAATGTGTTGGATGTTAATTTGATTCAAATAAAAGTATCTGGGTCATACATTTTCAGTTATTCCACATGCTAAATTTAATACTTGAGCTGGTTAATTAGGAAGAGGTTTTTTCTCTAAATTTAAAAATCTTTTCTGGAAATGATTTACTGCGAGACTGATTTAAAGTTGACTTTGAACAGGGACATTTACATCTCAAGTATTTTAGAGAGACTGTGTCAGAATTGCTCCAATTCTTTGTCTGTCTTTCATTCAGCTAATCACGGTGCTGTTCCCCTTTTACCAGAGGTACCAAGGGTTCTTCTGTTGAGAGCATTGTTTTTCAGACTGTGCTAATGCATGTTTAATCATTCTTCTTCCCCTTTCTTATGCATTTTCTGTACAGTTCTAGGTGGAATTGCCTCTTCAGATTTTTTTCTGTCTTGCAGTGGCACATTCAGACTCAAATTGTTGTGCTCAGTAGTGCCATTGTCACATTATAACAAGGAAGATGCTTTATCATGTGTTGTAAAATGAGTTGAAATCTTCAGTAAGGAGCTGAGGGATCATGTTGGAGAAAAACATTCATTTTTATATACCAAGCCATTACACTGGGAAAGGGCACATTAAAGTTGTCAAAGTATTTTCTATCTGTAATACCAGTGCACCACATTAACAAGTTGCAGTACATGAGGTTTTCAGTATTCTGCCTTACAAAAGTATCAGACATGGATGTTTTTAAATGGGCAGTTTTCTTCTGGATTATGAGTTTGGCAGTCAAAGTAAACTTTGCCTTCAAATTATTACTAAATTAGATACATCATTTATCTAGTTGAATTAATACACTCAGATCAGGCACTGCCTATTTTACTGGTGCTGCTATGTAATTATGATCTTAGATTTGTCCACATGTTCAAGTAATTCAATAAAAAGAAGCAAAGTAATATAGGTTGTCTCATTGCTAATCAGCATCTCGGTATTTTTGCTCATATGCTGGTCAGAAAAAGGGATTCAAGTGAAAGATTGAGAGGAAAACAAATGGAGATATCCAGGGACAGAAAGGCCATCTTGATATATGAAAAGAAAAAAGGTACCCAGGTTAAGCAAGCTGCAAGTTGAATAATGAGAGTGTGACAGGTTGAGTAAAAAATGCCCCATTAAATTTGTGAAAATATCTGCTTAAATCATCTTACTATGCTTGTTAGTGTAAGAGTTTTGAAATATTAACACCATCACATTATATCTCTGTCTCCCTAAGAACTAGAGAGGGCAGAAAAGTAGAATATCTGTTGTTTAAGCCATTTCTGTGGTATCATGAGTGTATGGTTATGACTTTGCTGTAAGAGCAAAGAGATGATGGTGTTTGCTTGCAGTCCTCATGTGCCAGTGCTCTGGGGCTGTCAAGGGTTTACAGCTGCCTTTAACTGTGGGATACTGGGATCACCTTCCAAAGTAAAGATCTGTTTGAGATGAGTGTCATTTTCTTCTTGCAGTCTTGTGCTCTCAAGATTTTGAGAGCCTTTTATGAGCCAAAAAATGAGTCAAAAACCTCATTTTACTCATTTGAAAATACACCTGATCCCAAGAACGCCTTTTGCTGTGTTAGGAGAACGGGCCTGGTTAGATACACTTGGCCATTAGAATAGTGGTGCATTTTAAAAAGAAGCCAAAACCTTTGCTTTCACTCATTTTGTACTTATAGGTTCTTGGCTTATGGGGAGAAAACTTTATCAATAGTTTTCATTAATATCTTAAAGATTCCTTTTAATTTTGAGTGATACAACTGGAATCAACAATTTTGAGTCCTAAGCAGGAAGTTAAAAATTATCCTTGTTTTTAAACCCCTGTTTTTTTTCTCATCCATCCCTTTTGCTAAATTGCAGTTGAAATGGAGTAGAAATGGACTGAAAAAGTGAGCCAAGAAGAGAGTTCTGGAAAGAGAAAGTAAAATTCCACTTAAGTGCTAAAGGTAATATCCTGAGGGGGGTAGTATTTGATTGATGTTAAAGGATACAGAGTGCTGCTGAGGAGCAGCACTATAGGTAGAAAAGGAATATGTTGTTACTAAACTCAAGAAATGGAGAATACCTACTTTTTAAAGTTGTCTTGAGATATTCAGGCAATATTGCTGCAGTGTTTTCTGTATATTTAAGTCAACTGATTGCAGGTACCATCTGATAAGAGTGTACCTTGTGCACCTGCATGTTATAGGTCATCTCAAGAGACTGTGGGATTATAACTTGTATATTAGGGCTTTTATACTTGTCATATAATTTCTTTGGTAATAGCAAATACCAGTAGCTGTTAATATTTTTACATGTATCAGCTTGATCTAATACTGATACTTTACTGCTACTGTAATAATTTGGAAATTAGTAAAGCAGTTCTGTAAAATCTCATCATTTTAAACCTATAGCACAAATAGCATTAGTTAGCAGGTTGAATATTGCAGTTTTTACCTGAGATCTTGTGTAGTAGTCTAGAATAAGTTTTGATGGTTTTTTTTTTCCTTCTTCAAGATTGGCTTCCATTATTCAGAAAATAAACCCAAAGCAGAATTTTATCATCCTCATATAATATCAAATCCAACTAAGGAAAATGTGTTTATATGTGCACACTATTCAGATTTTAATATATAGAACTGTATCTTCAATTGAACCATATCTATTTTCCACATCTGGCTCATCCCCTGTTGATACTTTGCTTGGCATCTTTCTGTGTGATGTATAAGGACCTGTGACCATGCAGTTGGAGAACTAATGTAGTAAGGACTCTGACACTCAGTCAGTGAAGAATATTAATTTGGAAATTGGGATATTTCCAGCTGAAGTACAGTGCTCAAGTGCTTCTGCACACAGCAGTTGGGAAATACTGTTGATTATAGAGCAGAGAACTGACTCTCTGTTTGAGACATCTTATAGATTAGCATTGTACATTTGCTTCCATCTTCCCTGTGCCCATAGGACTCACTTTAGCCTTGTCTTCATATCACACAAGGAAGGTGTGTTGTGGTTTGGACCTAACATGACAATGAAGAACCAGACATGTGGCTGCTCACTCAACACTCCTCTGCCTGCCCCCCTCCACCCCCCATTAGGATGGACAGGACAGAGGCCAACTAGAAGCTTATGGGTTGAGACAAAGGGCAAGGAGGGTTCTTCACGGATAAAGGTCATGGGCAAAACAGACTCTACTTGGGGAAAAATAATAATTTCACACTAATCAAATGCACACAGGACACAGACATAACAGAGCAGTGCTATCCACCATTACCCCCACCCCTCCCTTCTTCCTGGGCCCAAATTACTTTGTTCCCTGTTTCTCTCCCTCCTTCTCCCCAGCAGCACAAGGGGATGGGGTTTAGAGTCAGTTCACAGGCTGGTGGTTCCTGCTGCTTCTTCCTATTCAGAGAGAAGGATTCCTTACTTTTTTGATAAGTATGCTATCTGATTAATACTCTGACCAAATAAGAGTAGGTAACTTCTGAAGAAAGACCAGGTTAAAGAATCCTGAGGACACCAACCAAATCTTTTGATAGCTGAAGAAGACAAATGGGACAATATCTGAAGTGATACAGAGAAAATACAAGCTTTATACTGGGAGACTGGATTCCAGAAAATCCTCCCAGGTCATTAATAAAAATTGAAAGCAAGGAATAGGCAGTAAGGCACTGGAACTGCAAGCCTGTGATGTCTGTAGTTGTGAGATTTGAAAAGAGAAAGCAGGTTTCCTGGCAAGGAATAAATAGGCTTTTCCTTTTTACATACCAAGATACTTCTTCAGGGGGCAGATAAGCAGAAAGTAGACCAGAATAAGGATAACAATGAAAGGAAGAGGTTAGGGGTCCCTAAGGAATACTCTAGACACTAGTAGGTTGGAGAGAATTTCCCGAGGAAAGGATCAGAAACTGATGGCAGTGGCCACAAATCACTCCAGTTTGACCAGCTAACATGAAGAACCAAGATCAGAACCATTAGAAGCCATGAGATGAATGTGTTTAGCATTATGGAAAGATTAGCCAGAGGATCAAAAGGCAGTGAATCTATACTGTAGAAAGTAAGCAGGAAAAAAAGAGGAATTCCTGTGGTGTTGTCAGAATATGAGCTGGAAGTATGGGGAGAGCAGAGATTATTTTTTAGATCATATCCTGAAGAGCCATGTGGTAATATAAGTGTATTAATTGCCTAAATTTAGTATAAAGAATCCCACCCTTGTACACTTATCTTCCAGGCAAAACTCGGTGCTGTAGAGAATGTAACACTGATGCTAATGATGAGGGAATGTGGTACTGATTGATGACTCTCAAAGGAGTTTTTTCTTCTAGGGGGAGCAGAACTAGAGCCTACAGACTATTTTCTACTTTTCTTTTTCCTATATTGTACCCCTTCTGTATGAGACATGTCAGAAGACACCCATCAGCCAGCAAAGAATCCCAGTTGATAGCAAACTAGACCATAAATAATGCCCTCTGCCAAAGCACAGACAATTCTCCAACTGATGAGAACAAAACAATACAGAAGTATTAATTGCCTCTTTAAGAGTATACAACCACTCTGCTGCTTGGAGCAGTGCAGCTCTTTAGACTCTTTAGCTGCTAATGACCACTGGATTCTGAGAGGCTGCAGTTGTCTTCCCAATTATTTAAGAACCTGAAGCAGTCTCTGAGCGGTGAGTGTTAAAAAGGAAAATCAAAGCAATGTGCTGTATTGTGCATTAAAATGATTGGTTTATGGTACTGTGTTTTTATGTAATTTAACATTTAGAAAACTAAAGACAATTAAATAAAAATAGTCTCTTTTCTCCTATTTCCAAGTTGTTCTTTCCACCTAAAAATATTTTTATTATTATTTTGAAAAAGTCTTTAAGGTGATTCCTCTCAGAAGTGGGGAATATACTATTCCTTTATTTCTCTTTATGAGGTATGAATTTTGAAAAGCGTGGCCTACTGTGGAGAGAAGCAATGCTGAAGGACCTGTGCTGCTGTGCTGTCCACACACATGAATGGAAATTCAAGCCGAGCAGAACCACTGTTGCTGTTGCCTTCCTTTCTTGAATGCTAGCTGTGTTCTCACTGAATAACAGCTGGTTGTTGGGTAGTTGCCCTGCTTGGGCCGGGTCCCTTCTGCCCCCAGCAATTATGCTCTGGAAAAAGAGGCTAGTGACCTTCAACTGAGTAGCTTATTTATACCCATGCTTCAAGAAAAGGCAGGTGTACCTCTGGTAATACCAATACCTCCAATAAACACAACAGAGTGCTGAATAATTCAAGTTGAGAGGAACCATTGGAAGCAAGGGGGATTTAAGAGCTTGATAAGGTTGCTCATGGCCTTGTCTGGTAAAGTTTTGGATATCTCTAGAGTTGGAGATTCCACAGCCCTGCCCGGACACAGGGAGGGAAGAGAGAGGATTCTTTGTTCCATGGCAATGAGGTGAGGGAAGAGGATCCTCTTTTGCTGTGGTTGCATGGGTGGATCTGTGAATTGTCCTACAGTATCAGAGAGTCTGAAAATTGGGAAGACTCTTGTGCTCTTCCTCTTACATTTCAGAGTCTGGATTCAATGTTGTGTCTGCTAGAATTTAAGAACTGGAAAAAGAAAATCTTCCATCAAGACCTGTACCAAACAAGGCCT
The DNA here is from genome assembly GCF_020740795.1 of Apus apus. Classification (NCBI taxonomy): domain Eukaryota; kingdom Metazoa; phylum Chordata; class Aves; order Apodiformes; family Apodidae; genus Apus; species Apus apus. The sequence continues at coordinate 5,497,862 of NC_067291.1, forward strand.
TTCAGAAATGAGTAGTAGTCCTCATAAATACTGCTGTGGTTGGACTGACCTCTATTTGGGTGTGGGTATAACAACCACTGACTCATCTGAAGTGCTGCAAATTGGAAACTAGTAGCTGAGACAAACGAGCAGTCTCCCCACTAAAACAGCTCTGTACTTTCTCCCTGGCTGAAGGGTGAGAACCATTTGCTCAGTATTTGTGTGGGTTGGTTAGAGGTAAAGCACTTACTGAAGACAGCTTGTAGTAGAGGAGAAGTCTGAGCTCTTCATCAGAACAAGGAAACAGCTGGGGCTGGTTTTAGCATATGGTCCCAAGAAAAGCCTGGAAAGCAGTTTTTGTCTAAAAAGAGTTTTGAAGTTAACAAAGAAAAGGCACTGTTTTGGTATCTTTGGCTCATAAAACTGAACTGCCCACATTTTGTGCTGTAGCAGAGCTGCACCAACATGCCTGATTCCAGCAAGTATTTGCTGTCTGTTCATCACAAGGATTTGTTGTTTTCAACTACCAGTGATTTAGGAAGAAAAAAGTCAAATCACAAGACATGAGTTAGATATCTGGTTCGTATATCTAGAGGTGAAGGTGATTCTGGCTTAAGAAAAGGGTAGGTTGGGAATGGGGTGCAATAAAAATCCTCATCCAGAAGAACTGAACACTGAGATATTGCTGCATGTAATAAGGTTGAATGAAGTCAGTAATGTTTGACTGCAAAATGAATTGCTGAAGATTCGATTTTTAACCCCTTGGCCAGGCTGTTTCACTGCAGTGCAGGTTTTAAATAGCCTGGGAGTTGATCTTTCTGAAAGAACAGAGAAGGTGAGAACTGCAGCTCTCCTGCTTTGTGAAGCATCAGCTAGAGGAAAAGTGACCAGTGTAGCACCTGAAGTAGCATTGGTAATCACCCGACATCCAAATGAGTAATTAGCTGAAATAATTACCAGCCTTGAGATAAATTCACACACTTTCTTTGCCTGTGACAGTATCAAGGATAACAGGTGTTGAGAGTGCCTTGAAGGGACAAAGATTAAAGATGATTTCATTATCTGGATTCCTTTAGGCAGAGAAGTCTTGTGTTTTATCCTGTCGTGCATAGAAAGGTCTAAGCAGCACCTCCTCCTCCTCATGCTTTGGCAGTTTTGAAGCTGTGATTTTGACAGAGAATGAATATTGTTTAATCTGGGAGAATGGTCTGTCCTTGAGAATTCAGTAAACTACTTCTGTATCTCTGCACAGTCTGATTCCTGCTCAGAGGCCCAAGGAAAAATGCAAGTAGGGATGCTGAAGAGAGACTGAGCGAGTCTTGCTTTTACTGAGGTTTAGATGAATTAGGAAAGAAAGTATTTGAACAGTGATTGAACTTGAAGACTTGCTGATGAAACATTGTACATGTTTCCAATGCACTGTTTCGGTCTTTGCAGAGCAGCATGGCAAGGAGTACCAATGCTGCTCTGCCAGTTCCTCACGCATGCTTTTAGATAGCTTTGTTAGTTATAACATACTTTTAGTTAGCTTTTAGTTAGTTATACCCAGAGGCCAGACAGAGCAAACAGCCATATGCTGTGTGCCCTAGAAAACGTCAACTTTTGCTTCCTTACTGAAAGGCTGTGTCAGAAACAGCAAACTTTCCAATGCAGAATCACCCCGTCTCAGCTAGACTTTCTGCTATTACAAATACTCTGCCACTATTAGAATAATTGCAAACTTTTTTTTTTTTTTCATTTCACAGCAGTGACCTGCAAGAATAATGTGTCTCAAAACTGTCACTAAAGTCTGGTATATTCTTACAGTATGCACCTGTAGTGTATCCATGACAGATCTGTGCAAGGCAGTGTTTCAATCCCAATATGGTGTTATGGAACACAGGAGAGATGGGATGGGTGCAACTGATGGAATCTTGCTGTTGCAACAGTTCATCTGCTTTTAAACCTTTATTTAAACCTTTATTTTGTACCTTATCTATTTGCTTAATTTGAAGGTGATTTTTGTCTGGTTGGTGCATGTTTGATTCATGATGTTTCTTTTACCTCTTCTCATTTTACTCCTTACCAGGCCACTGAGGTGTTACACATTTTTCTGATTTGTGAGCCTTTTCTTTTCCACTAATCTGTTTGTTGCTGCTGTTTTTTTTTGTTTCTGTATTTCTCAACTACAACTTATGATTCCCCAGAGTTGAAGCAAGTTAGAAAGAAATAATGTGTCTTCAGCCCCAGCTGGCATCAAATTAATGGCCATCCCTAACAACCTGTAATTTAAAGGCCCATAAGTAGTTCTAGGTCTCTTATGACTTGACTACTGGTGATGGAGGTACATCACAGCATTCTACAGTGTGCTGTGTGTAATAACTGGTGTTAAGAAGGACATATTTGATTCTGATGGTATAGCTGTGCAGCACTAAAACATATAAAATGTAAATAAAATGTGCTTTACTGAGGAATCTGTCTGAGCCTATGTTATTAGCAGTACAAGTGTTTCTCACAGTAGACTTGCTGAGAAATGCTAGCTACAATAAATAAATAAGGCTAAGCATGAATTGAGCATGCAAAACTCCTGGATTTTGCCAGAGATTGACTTAAGTGCAAATGAATGGTTTGAAATTTCAGTACCCACAGGTCTTTGTAAGCTGGAGTTCTCAGTAGTCTCCATGTTCAAGGAACCAGGCTGCAATGAGTCTTTTTACATTCAGGAAAAAAATGGGAAACTTCACAACTTCAACCAAAAAGATCAAAGTCTTGTTTGAACAAATGTTACTGCATTTTGCCTTTCAAGGACTGAAATGATCTGTCTTCCCAGAGATGATTCATCCACCTCTTGTGGGACTCTGCCTTCATGTTCATGGGTTGTGCTTCAAGAACATGAATTTTTTTTTAACCCTTACACTGTACTCTGATGGCTATAAATGGCACAATAAAAAAAGGACACATTGTGCAACCATTTTTTCCAAACTTTAGGAACAGTCCCAGTGAGTTGCTTGTTCAAGAGTTTGTAAGTTTGTATGTTTTAAATGCTGTTTATAGTCCTAAAATTACACTTTCTTGAGCTAGGTCAATGTGACAGAAATAAATACACCTCCACTCCTCCTCCCCACTAGGGAAGTGGAGTAACCTGTGAAACCCTACCACTGCTTAAGGAAAACAGAGTGAAAGACACCCGCCTGGACATGTCCCTGTGTGATGTGCTCTAGGCGATCCTGCTGTCAGAGGGGTTGGACTAGATGACCTTTTGAGGTTCCTTCCAACCCTTAAGATTGTGTGATTCTGCATGTGATTTGAAGTAATTATAGGATCTGGTGCTGCTTACTTACACAGGATTCTATGAGAAAATGGAGATACTTAATGTGTAGGTGGGATGAACCTGGATAATATCAAACATCTGTAATGCACTTTAGAAGTCAAACAGTTTAATGCTGCTGGAGAAGTTCCCAAAAGGTAGAGAAGACAGTTTTCTAACCCCCTCAGGCTTCCCATATGAGGTGGGTACTGCAGGGTACTTGGCACAGTGCAATTTTCATGTCTACATGGCCTGAGGGAAAGTGGAAATATTTGTCCACTCTGTCTCTAGAAGGTAGTTATATAGAACTCAAAAAGTCCCAAACCCTTTTAGTGACCTCCCCAAATTCTTTTTCTTGAGGAATAACACACCTATAAAACAGATGGGGGATACTGAGGTTCAGAGGCAGACCATCAAGGGGATGTAATGGCAACTATGTTAAAACCTACTATTTGTGTTCAGCACTGAGGAGGAGACATCTGAGACATCCCTGCAGGTTCCAGAGAGGAACCCGCCTCTCTGCCTGCCAAGGCATTCCCAGCAGACAGGATGTCACCAGGGACCTTACTCTTGCTGGCTTCTGCTTTGCCTTGCTTTTCAAATCTAACACCTGCTTGGTAATCCATTTCAAAAACACACAATGTAGATATCTTTTAAGAAGCAAATAGAGCATGCAAAGATTTAAGGTAGCACATTGATGAGACTGAAGCTATTTTGAATAAGAACAAACACCCTTAGGCTTTTGGGATTTTAGTACAGAATTTTGAAAAAACATCAAAGGGGGAAAAGTAAATACTGGTTTTGCAGCTATTGACACTTCAAATTCCACTTAACAACAGCAGTATCAGCTAGATGTTTCATGGTGTGATTTCCTTAGCAAGATAAGCGTTTGTTCTTGAACGTAAAGTCAGACTTTTTGCATTGAACTGTAGAAAATGTAGGAAAGTTGGTCTCATCTCAGCAGCAGTAACTATAGTTCCAGAATGTTCGCCTTTACCTAGATGTTAAACCTTCAGTTACACAAGAACTGTAGGACCTAGGAACTCAAGATGCTCCAATCATTAGCTGGTAAGTTGACTTAGGCTTAGAGTCCCTTATGCTTTTTGTGAAGTTCTCATACTTCTACGTGTTTGTATAAGTGCAATGTAACAAATTAAGCTTTACCTGCCTGTGATTTATATGTTTACTTTTGAAAAATATGCAGAATCTTTTTAGGATAAATTTTATCAGCTATTTTTCATCCTGATCACTAGTAAAAGATTTGATGTATCTACTAACAGAATTAGACAAGGTTAATAACATAGGGATTTTTTTTACAGGTTTTCAATGAAGAAAGCAGTTTTCTTGAGGTAAGTGGCCTTCTTGGGTCTTAGTGAGTTTACCTAATGTTATTTTCCTTCAATATATGAATGCTTCCACATGAGCTGATTTTTCCATGCAGTAGAGATGCAGTACACAGACAGATGGTATTCTGGCCAATACTGTGTATTAGAACATGGACACAACAGAATCACAAAGATGGGCTTTCATACCACTGCAGGACATTGAGAGAATTTACCAGCTCTGTAAGGAGTCCACATGAAGTTATTTTTTATGACTTGACTCAAATATTGTTATTACATTTTATGTCTGGTAGTTATGATGTCACACAAAGTACAGAGCCTTAACTACAATATTTGAAAATATGTAATCAATATTTTTTCTTATGTTTTTCAAGGTGCCTTGGAGCACCTTTCAATTTTAAGTCAGTTCAATCCTAGGGGTTAGGGAACAGAAAGAAAGAAAGAGATTGGTTTTGTCCCTCATGTGTTTGTGCAGTCATGCAGTAAACCAGATCAAGAATCTGCCAGGTCCCTACTGCTCATTAACTTCTGTTCATAAATCTTTTTGGTGGACTTAAATGCTATCCAGATCATTCCTGATCCCCACGCCTCTCGGGATGCCTGTGCAAGCAGGTGTCATCTGTGGAGCTGAGCTCTGAACCCTCCTAAAGGCTGGGGAGTGGGGCTTAGATGTATTTGAGCATTTGCATAATATGATGGTGGGAGATGATGGAAATTTTCCTAAATGTATATGGCATTTTTATATAGGGAATGAGTTGAAAGAACTATGTATTGTCTACTGTAACTCTTGATTCAGTCTTAAAGGATGAGGGCTTTTTAGACTCAGGCCCAGGATCTTAGGAGACCCATCACAGGAATTACCCTGCATGAACATCCTGACATGGTCAGTGTGCTTGTTTGGCCTGTCTTTTTACATGCATTTTGTAATACCATTATTAGTATTGTAATAAGGTACTATTATTTTATTATGAAGTACCCCCTTTTATTACTAGAAGGGCCTATGGAAAAGCTAAGCATAGTTGGTGTAAATACTTTTAAATAAAATCTAGGGAATAGTTAAAGTTAAGTTATGCAAAGCTTGGACATTTTAAAGAGAGGTATGAGTCTTTTGATGAATAGGAAATGTGTTAGGAAATTCTGATTAATTATTAATCTATTGGAAAAGGAGCTAGAAATATTAATATTTTATATCACAGAGATATATTTATATAAAATAATCTTGTAGTTAGTTAGTTAGCTGGTTAGAGTACAGCTTCAAACAATCTACAGAAACAAGTGAATCCTCCTTTATCTCAAATATAATTAGCCATTTAAATGTCTTGGGTCAATTTATTAACACTTTATTCATCGGGGTGTAACTTTTATTAGGCTTTATTGCTATCAGAAATTATATCCTACACAAATACAATAGAGATTTAAATGTTCTGTAGAATGAGCCAATGCTTCCTGACTTTATTGCACAGTATTGTAATGAACCTTGACCAGCTGTAGATTTGATAAGTGTAAAATATTACTGCTTGCTGCTAATTTTGTTCCTTTTTAATGACTGATAATCCATGTCGATTTAGTGTGATAGTCACAATCCAATACTGTTTTCCTGCTATAAATGTGATTGTAACAGGAGCTATTAAGGGTGTCTGCATAATAAAATTAGTCAGGGAAGCTCTATATATTGTTTCCAGGTCTTTGGATTTTCATTATAGTAGTGGAACTTGTTAGACTGTAAAGCTCCATGGTTGCCAGCTTAGACAAGCTCTTTTCTACTTCTCTGCCAAACAAAGGGGTAATGATGCTGCACTAAGAAGTCTGTTCTCACTGTTCTGGAAAATTCATCATATTTGAACAGAGGGTATCAGTTTAGGTAGAGCGTGTAAAGTGTCACCTGGGAAGAGAGGGAACTCATGCAAGCAACAAAGTATTACAACAGTGTAAGAGTTGCTTAAAGACACAAACTTGGCAGCTGAGTGCCTGTGTTGGGAGAAAATAGTCTTAACATCCCTTAGTAATCCTGTAAGACTGGCAAATCAATTGTTCATATTCATCAGGATGCCAGTGTATGAAATGATTGTAGGGGGGAGAGCTGGGCAGAAGCCTCTCCTGTCCTTTAGCACTCTGTCCAGCAGCACACTCCACCTTTAGACAATGAACTGTTGCATCAGAGTAATTCTAAGAAACACAAACTTCCTCGTAGACTTGCTTTTGGTCTTGTTTGATCTTGCCTAACCTGAAGGCTTCTATTTCAGTTCTAGGGCCTCTAGGTTTGAAGTGGAGATATTTTTATAAGAGTGGGTGAAATCCCAGCTGTGAGAATAATCAAAAAGCAGTTCCTGTAGCTTCGCATAGTTTTCCGGAGGTTTTTTTTTAAGTGAATAGATATGTGATCTCTACTGATGTTTTGGCAGAAAAGTAACTAAAAACAGTACCCATATCTGGGTAGTATCTCTAAAGAAACTCTATTGCAGTAAAGCAGATATTTAATACCTAAATTTCTCTTAACTTACTAAAAAGGTAATTGGGAATTTTTGTCCTTGACATCAGTGTAGGCAAGATTTTGCCCATGGTAGTTTTGGCTGGGGAAGCCTCCGCTCTGCTGGTGTGAGAGCTCTGCTGTGCTCTCTGGAACTGAGGGTCAGAGGAGGCTGAGCTGTACTGACCACTGGGTGGGACAAGAACTGCACTCACATACACTGATATTGTTGGCTGTCATGGGCTTCTATTTAATTAGCAGTTTATAGGCAGCGGTTTATAACTTTTCACTGACAAAGTTATAGTTCACAGTTTTCAATACAATGTAGGAATAAATCTAAGGATTCAAAACTGTCTGCATTATTTATTTCCATTATTTCCTCCAATACTTGGAAAAGCTCCCCAAGAAAATAATGCAGAAAGCAAGCTGGCAAGTATGTGCAAAGGTAACTATTTTATCCTAAGGTTTACTGTAGCATCTCTGCATTTTGGTGGCTGCATGGTAGAAGCTTTGAGGCCCTTTTGACTTTGAGTTTTTATACTTACAGGGATCTTTAAATGTCATTGCCCAGTCTCTGCATTATTCAGTCCTGCTATACTAGGGAGCATTTGGATGTTCTTCCCATATGCCTGTAATTTCTACAAAGGCTTTCAATGCATAGTGTAACACAACAAAATAGTGCTATTAAATAAATTTATTATCTACCTTCCTGCAGAGATCTTCAGGCTGCCATTATGGGTGATGGCTTGTCCTTTGTGGAGGACTTCTGCAAGTAATTCTAGGAGGCAGAGGGGGTTTCTGCTTTGCTGCCTCAATCCTCTACCCCGCACTGCTTTAATCAGGTGCTGTGCCATAGTTTTGGGGATTGCTGGTGGGTACAGGGCCGCTTTGTGCCAGAGGACAAAATGTTGAGAGACTAGTCCACATGTAATAAGTACCTGAAATCTGGCCAGCATCAGTAGGAGGTTAAGAGGGTAGTCGGTGCACGCGCAAATTAGTGCATCTATCCATAATTGGGGCTATTTCATCAGTGTTCCTAGGGGACTTAGTGGGAGAAGTTCAGTAATTGGCTCCTTTATGCCTCTAGAGCAAAATATCTCTTGGGTGCGGAGAAGATGTTCCTTCTGCTCAGACATAAAGAAAAGGACCTACTCCACCAATTTATAATTCAAATTATTGGAATGAGTTCCTGGTGCCCCATTCAATTCTTTGTCAGATGAAGATGTCCCATTTAGATATAACTCTGGTCTTTTGCTTTAGCTCAGCAAGAACACTAATACAAAAGGTATTCCTTGCAAATAAACACTGGACAGATACAAAGAAGCACCGTGCAAAACCTAAGCCATGCAATGAACTTCAGAAAGATCAGATCCATAGATGTGCTGACTGAAGTTTAAGAGGCAACTTAACAGATGTACAAAGCTGTAGATCAGAGGGGTTATAAAACAGTTAAACTTGCTTAAAGGCACAATGTGTCACAATCTAACGATTACATGCATCCTAAGCCCGACAGAAGAGGGAACATACGCTCAGCTATGTGCTCTTGGCTGTAGGCATGCCAAGAAGATTATAAAAATGCCATGCTGTGATATGTTGCCCTCCTGCCTGAAAGGCTACCATTAAGCTGCTTATTTACTGCACCTATTCAGGCAGCAGTGCGGTTCAGAGTGCTACCTGTCTTCTTGTTGGATAAATTAGTTGTGGATATCACAGGATTATTGCTGCCTATTGTTCAATCTGGTGAAGGTGGGAAGAGATGAAAGACACTGATCTGACCTTGTAATGTTTTGTGTAAAATAAGAGATGCTTTTCTTCATAGTGAGTGTCATAGTTGATCTTGGTAGGACTGATTGTGTTAGCAAGTTTGGAGCTAGATTAAACAGGCTAACATACTAATGAAGGTGAAAAAATTATCTCATTTGTGTGTGTGTGTATACATATATATAAAGGGTGAAAGATGGCAGGGGAAGATACGGAGGTGTAGAGGAAAGTGCACAAGAGCTTTGTACTCTCTTTCTGGCTTTGTAATTCAGCACTGTTTGAAATGAAATCTTCAAGAGCACGCAGGAAAACTTAGCCATCCCCTCAACTCAGAACGTTTTTTATATAAATTGTTTTGCCCTCATATTTTTATGATATATGGAGCTGTGAACTTTAAATTAGTGATAACACAAATTGACAAGTACAGCATTAAAAAATAAACCATGGAGCCCTACAGGCTTAATTATGAAGTGAGCAGGAAGATAGAGAAAATCCTGTTTCAAAATTTTACCTCACATAATATAAACAAAAGATTGTCTTCCACTGGTAGCCTGTAGATCAAAAGGATAATATAAAATGACTACCCTGTATTTATTTTGCAGTTATTATGTGTATAGATAAACTATACATTGCTCATTTTCTTGGGTCTTTTAGCTACACACAGGGATGCTTAGCTACAGATATAATTATGGATACCTAACTATGAATTAACATCTGTAATTATTTTTACATTTTCATCTAATAATTAGAAATACCGGATTTTTCATTGTCAAAACATAAAAATAGAAAAACATTTAAAGTATTATAATGGATTTTATAAAAAGTTGAATATGAGTTAGGCAAATGAAAAAATAACTACTGTTTGGAATTGATTTTAGAATTGTGATTCTGAAGTACGTATTTGGTAATCACTGAATATCAGGCACTATTTATGATGGTATTTATTGCATAGATGTCAATATATCATAAACACGTACCTTCACCATTCAGGTACCGTGTGTGCTGAACTGATGAATTGCATTGCTGTTCTAAAAAAATTCCACTTGTTAAGTCTTGGTAATGCACCAGAGAGGGTTTTCTTCTTCCTGATGAACCGTTACTAACTTGAACTATTTTATGTGGCATTGGTGTAGCAGATCAATAGGCAAAAGTTGAATTTAAATGTCAGCAATCAATAACTATCATTTTGTTTATGGTTCCACCAAGACTCTCCTAAAATCTGTAAGGATATCTGAAGTGAAGATCTGAAATGTTCTGAATTTCCAGCTATATGTTTACTACTATTGGCAAAAAAAAAGGAATCTGAAAAGAAACAGGTGCAACTTTCTCCTTCCTTCCTTGAGCTACTCATTTGATCATTTTCGAATGCCAGTATAAAAACTGCCAGAACAGCAACTGACGTGCAGCCAATAAAGTTTTGTCACATCAAAGGTGGAAGTCTTGTGCCAGGCAATCAGGCTCACAGGAACTGTGAAGAAGCACCAGCACCTTTTAATAAGGGCTTACTAAAGGTAAACCTCAGTACTCAGTGATGGGGACTATCAGAAAAGTGTCAGGCTGTAAGGTGCAGGATTGTTCTAATGAAGTAATTCTCCATTTCCATATTGTTTGCTCATGATTTAGGACCCTTTCTTGCAATGCCTTAGCTTATGGAAGTAGCCCTGTTAGTATCAGTTGGGATGATGGCTGAAGCTGAGCTTTTCTGATGCTGGCTTACAGCACTGAGACCTCTTGGAGTGATGTTTTAGCTGACAATTACTGTATTTTATTATGATCAATCAGGTTGAAAATTGACCTGACTCCTTCAAGTCTTAATCTCTGTATATCATTATTAGCCCTGCATTTTCTTCCTTGTCCCTCCCTCTCAGTCTGCCTCCACCACACGCATTTGCTGGATAAAGATAGTCCTCTGTAGAAATTAAAGGAAAATGTCACATTGCTAACAGTCCTAAATTTAATTTAGTACATTATAAAAACATAGTATTGTTTTGTCATTTTCCATTATGTTTGTAGTTTATAATCTAATAGGTAAGATTCAAGTAGACTAATTTTTCATGCCTACCTGTAATATCAACTGGCTGCCCATCCCCAAAACAAAGGAGTGGTGGGGAAAATATCAGAGCTGTAAAGACTGGAACTAGGTTAGAACTGTATCCTGTGAAAAATTCAGGGTAATAGATGAGTAGAAGGAGGAAAAATATGGCTAGAAGTTTTGCAGCACTGAGTAATAAAATTGCTGTGTCCCAAACCTACTAATAAGTTGCAAGAGCACAGACAGGTGCCAGCACTCTTCACTTATTGTAACTGACTGAGAAAAAGGCTTTCAGATAGAACAAAATACTTGTGAAGAACGTGGGGGGTGGAATTAGGACATGGGGGTGGAATATTGGTTAGAAATTAAAAACTGATAGGAAAGCTGGATTTCAGCCTTCGTTTGGTATGTGATCATCCTAGAAAAATTTGCACCTAATTTTACCAGCACCACCATGGCTAATTAAAAGACAAATATATTGCTTAGTCATTGTATTGGACAGTTAAACCCTGAGAATATTTTTGTGTTAATTATATACTGTAATAGTCTTTATTTTCTATACACATCTGTTCCATATCTTTCATGTCAAAATATAAATTCAGATATATCACTAGTTACTGCTTCAAAAATGTTATTCTGCTTGAACAATCAGTAGTTCTGATAGAGGATGAAGCCACTCAATGTAATGTATACTTGAAAAATAAACAGAAATTGCTGTCACAATGAGCTGAAGAATATTTACAAATTCAACTTTATTTGAAGGGAAGCTCTGTGAGACTTTGCTGTACAGAACAGCTTTCTCCAAAACAGCATAATTCAGTGAGTTCATGTATCCAGAGCAGTTTTAATTTCTTTTTATCTGAAGATTTTCAGAGGATAAGTTCATGCAACCTCATCAAAAGACATTCAGGATATTTAGATTCTACAGAATTGCAGTTGTTCAAGATGGCTTTATTTCATCCTGCTTTGTATTAACCAGGATTTGTCTTCAGCAGTAATATTTTTTTAATTTTTTTTTTTTTTACTGTTTGGAACTTTGACAAAGCAAATATTTTTGTTTAGAAATTTTGCAAAGCTTGCAAAGCTTTATGATTCCTCCCACAATGCCCAAGAGTTGGCAAATGGTGCCTGGGAGTGCTTTGGTAACCAACATCTTGTGCAGCTCTAGTCCAAATCCAGAAAAGTATGTGCAGGATACCAGGAGAATACCTGGCTCTCACAGTCTTTCTGGCACCTAAACAAGGATACAAAACAGTCTCATTGTTAAGTGAATTTTCAATTGTTTATCCAGTCAACACAAGTTTGATTTAGCAAGCTACTGTGAGATCTTTGTGCTTCTGAAAACTGCAAGTCTGGGCATGCTGGTTCTCAGAGCAGTGCAGTGCCATGTTACCTGTCCAGAAAGAAAAATGGTGATAGGAGGTCAGCTTGGCTGCAGCCTGGTGATGCTTTGTCAATATTGTATTGGCAATCCAGTTACTTTAGGAAACAAGGACATTATGTAGCTGTTAGGAGCTAGAAAATAGATTATTTACTATGTCACATGCCATCAATCAGTTCAGTGGGTAAACCTGAGCTTTGGCTGACTAGCATAATTTCTCTCAAAAGCCCTGAATGTCTCTGCTGCTTAATATTTATTTTGATTAAATTAACAGCAAATTAAAACTATGACATTTTTTAGGCAAAAGAATTTAGAACATTAAAACAGTTTTAAAACTCACATTGTTGTAATTCTAATAATATAATTAAATTGACATGATGATTAACAAAATTACTGTATTAAAAAGTCGATGCAGGAAAGCCATACCCAACGAATGTGAACTTAATCCAAATTGGAGATTGATAATATATTTTAAGATTACTCCTTTAGTAAGGTATTTGTCAGTAAAAATGCAACAGATTAAATTTAATTTAAAAGGGTTAGTTTCTTTGAAATATTCCTCTTTGTATGTACAGTGTATCTACAGACAAAATGTATTTTGTGCCTTACTTTATTCAGCATTCTACCACACTAGACCAAGTCACTTCCATTCTCAGTGTTTGTTTTGCTATGTACATTCAAATTTTGAAAAGCCGTTGCCTTCCAAGTCCACTGTATGTAATTAAAGGGATATAAGCAGCCCCACTCTCAAATAGGATTCCTTTCTGATCTGCTGAATAGCATAAATATTGAAGCTGAGAGATTTAAAATGCACCCTAGAAAGAAAGCACCTACTGTCTTAGGACTTATAAAATGCCCTTCAAAAGCTGTTGAATGACCTTTGTTATGTGACACCTTTAGACATCAGAATAATTGCATTGTATAACAAATGTTTGCCTTGAAAACCAAAATATTTTAAGGCAGGACCAAGGATCAGCTTGACACACCCAGTAAGAAGGAGAAAGGAAGTTTATAGAAAAGAGGAACAACTGTCAAGATGGTCTGTCTTTATGCAAACCCTGGTTCTCCTGCAGTCAACCATGCTATTTTTCTTAGAGCCTAAAAGGTTTGATCATGGCCATTGGCTAATTTAAGGTCTAGTGAAGTTGATCTGTTGTTGATCATGAGGAAAATTTTTCACAATGAGAACAATCCACCTGGCCAGGGTGCCCGGCCGTCTTGTCTAGACTGTGCTTTTGCCAAGGAAGGTTGGACCAGATGATCCTTGACGTCCCTTCCAACCTGGTGTTCTGTGAGTCTATTAAGTTGTCCAGGTGTGCTTAGATAAGCTGCAGTCATATTTCTGATCTGCAGGGATGACAGTCCCTTAAAGGAGAGGTGAAGGTCACCAAGAGAGGGTGATGACAGCTTTTGTTAAGGAATTATGTCTGCTGTTTTAGAACATGGGAAAAAGAACTGCCGATAGAGGTCGTTGTGTTTTCATCACTTCTGCTCCTCAAAAAAACTAACCCAGTCAGTGTGAATGAAAAATTCCTCCATGACTGGGATTGCTACAAGCTCTACATCAGTCTGTTTAGAATACAGAAGTGGTTGGATTCTCTCATCAGTCTGACAGGTTCCCTGACATTCGTTTGGTTTGTATCACCAAGTAAGTCTGTTTACCTTTATTCCTTCCAGTTTCTCAATTATAAACTCGATTATACACTGATAAATGTGCGCTTTGTGTAGACTTTTGCAACTCTAAAGGAACGACATACATGCTAAGAGTGCACCATCCTTCTTTCTGAGGGAACAAACTCAGGTTACCTTATGCTAGATGTGCTTCGTGTATAAGTGTAAGTATCTACAGAACATTGTCTTACTTGGTCTTTGTTTCAGTTAGCTTTACGAATCTGTGATGTTATTGCCAATGAATGTTCATGTACACATGTTGCATTTCTGTGTGTCTGTCTTTTAACATTCATCATCCCTTCTCCCCTGCAGAACTTTTGTATAATGGTACCATTAGGACCTCGGTGTAATATAAATGAAACTTAAAATAGAGGTGTCTTATTTAGTAGACTATTTTGTACTCCCTAAATGCCGTGGAAAGGTATATTGGGGTGAATGACCAGATTGTACACTACTGAAAAGGCTGGTGTGTGGTCCTGCCTGCAATTTAAGTCATTGCTCTCAGAAAGATTCCTTGGAGCTGTCAGGGAAGCCAGTCTGGAATGTGAGGCTGCAGGACACCCAAGCAAATGAGAACTGAAGAGGTGGGAATAAAAAGCAAAGAGAGGTGAAGATCTTTACACACACTGGATTTAGAAGGTTGGATTCACTAGGTTGATCAGGTAGCATTTTTCCTCTGTCAGATCAATCACTTCATTTTCAGGTGTGATCGTATGGTAAAACAAAAAGAAAGCATGTCTGATTTTTGCATGATGTTCTATATCTTGAATTTCAGTTTTGGATTTAATGGAAGTTGCTCAATGGGGACAGAAATGAACTTGTGAAATAGAGAGGTTGCTCTTCTAAGGTTTAACTGCAGGGGAAGGAAAAGGATCGAATATTTGGTTACGGTCAGGGAACCTTTTCTGAGTAAGCCTTTGTGGGTCAGGGATCTGAATATCAAGAAGGCTTTTTTAGGGCTGGTATATTGGACTGTCATAGCCCAGGTTTACAACCATTAGCTAGTGTAGCCTTCGTTTTAATTCTCACGTGGCAAGTCATGATCTGTCCTTTAAAGTCTACCTAGCCTAGTCCCTCCCTCTGACAGCAGGCAGGCAGATTTTTTTTTTGGTGAGACAGTGTCTAAGTGCACAGGTAATGACTGTCTGCTGTGAGTTCAGTGTCTGCTCAGAAGTGTTCTTCAAACTACTTGACCTAAAAGTGGATATGAAAACTACCTTCTCAGTGGAGAGCCACGTGTTCCCATGGTCTAGAGCTAGCCGTACTTCCCTAAACATGTCCCTACTTGGTATTCAATATTAAAAAATGTCTTTCATTAAAAATATAATTTGACAAAGTGGGTAATTGACCTGCATTTGATTAAGGCAGATTCTATTGGATTAACATGATTAATAGATAAAATTATAATCAAACAGAAAGTGGTACAAAAGGTGACTTAAGTCATGGGTCATACTAAGATACTAAATTTAAAAAAGATTGATATGGTAGGAATATTGATTTCACAGTAGGTATCATGCTGTTCCTTTACAGACAGTGATGGAATTCAAATTAATTTTGTAGTCAGAAGCAGGACTTGTTCCAAAGGCCTTTGAAGCTGATGAGTTGTTATGCCAGAGAAGTGTGTTCACAATAAAATTTTACAATGTAAATACTCACTGGTCCCACACTGATAGCAGCAAAACACTGTGTTACTAGATCAACTAAGTCTGATCTCCAGAGGGGGAAAATTTGCATAATGGTCTTACAATCAAAAAACCATATCCAAAGAAGACCAGCTGTCTTCTAAGACTTCCTGTTACGTAGCACCAGAATCCAATGTGGCATTTCACTGTGCATGTCTACCAGGAAGGTAACTTAAAATTCAGTATGAAATATGACCCCTTGATACATAGGATACTGCATTGACTCAGAAAAGCTTATTCAGAATAAAAGAAAAAATCCAGTTCTAAAACTATATTGTTCCTTGTCAGAGAACAAATAAAGACCACAGACAGGAATCTCATCTGAAGATAAAGGCAAAGATGGAGGTAAACCATGAAAGCTACACTGTCCCAAATGGATGAATTGTCAGCATTACTACCTGGACTTCTCCAAGGCTTTTGATATGGTCTCCACAGCTGCCTCCTGGAAAAACTGACTTGTTATGGTCTTGATAAGTGGTCTCTGCAGTGGGTGAGGAACTGGCTGGCAGACTATTCCCAGAAGGTGGTAGTAAATAGTTCCTCCTCAAACTGGCAACCAGTCATGACAAGGGGTCCGCCAGGGATTGATACTGGGCCCAATCCTGTTTAACATCTTCATAAGTGACCTGGATGTTGGGATCAAGAGCACCCTGATGAAGTTTGCCGATGACACCAAGATGAGTGGAGAGGTTGACACTCCAAAATGGAAAGCTACTCTCCAGGATGACCTAGACAAGCTGGAGGAGTGGGCTAGCAGGAACCTTATGAAGTTCATTGGGGAGAAGTGTAAGGTCTTGCAGCTGGGAACATGTAACCCAGGACTGCAGTTCAGACTGGGATCCACCTGGCAGGAGAGTAGCCCTGTGGAAAGGGACCTGAGGGTCTTGGTGGATAACAGGCTTATCGTGACTGAACAGTGCACTGCAGTGGCAAAGAAAGCCAACAGGATGCTGGGCTGCATCAAGAAGGCCATCACCAGCAGAGATAAAGACATCATCATCCCGCTCTGCTTGGTGCTTGTCAGACCATACCTGGAGTATTGTGTTCAGTTTTGGTCCCTGCTCTACAAAAAGGGTGGGGACAGGCTGGAGAGGATCCAGAGAAGGGCCATGAGGATGATCAGAGGGCTGGAGGACCTGCCATATGAGGAGAGGCTGAGAAAACTGGGTTTGTTCAGCCATGAGAGAAGAAGGCTTCAGGGAGACCTTATTACAGTGTTCCAGTACTTAAAGGGTGGCTACAAAGAAGATGGAGACTCCCTATTTACAAGGAATCACATGGAAAAGACGAGGGGTAATGGACACAAGTTGCTCCTGGGGAGATTCTGATTGGACACAACGTAAATTTTTCACGAGGACAATCAAACACTGGAATAGTCTCCCAAGAGGTGTGGTGGATTCCCCCATATTGGACACTTCTAAGTCTCAGCATGACGGGGTGCTGAGCTGTCTCATATAAACTATAGTAGTAACTAGAAAGGTTGGACCAGATGGTCCTTGAGGTCCCTTCCAACCTCCCATTCTATGATTCAGTGATTACTGTACTCATTTTACTTTACTTTGAAACAGTGACATTAATTGTTTAATGTTTGTCTAGCAGCTACATAAAATGGCCCACTGGATGGATTATATAGACAACTAGTTACATTCTGATATTGGAATCTGATCTAAAGGTAACCTTCCATCAACCTCTCATATTTCAGAAGGATAGAACTAGTGGAAATAACTAACCTACAGTTAACTAACCTTCCTAGATCAGCAGCTTGTCAGTAATTAGATCAGATTAGTTAGTAATTAGGTCAGCACTTTGCTAGTGAAGTCACTGTGTGTGTGGCATCCACTAAGTTTGTTAAAACAAAAAATTGACAACCAAATTGAAGACAGTGGTAAAACATAAGCAGTGACAGACTATTTCAAATTTAATTTGCAATAGACATGCTTTCATTGAGGTATCTGTAAGAAGAAATAGACGAATTAACGACTTTATTGTAAGCATTTGATCTCAGGATGATGTAAAATCTAAAACAGAGTCTAAGTCTGGCAAAGTATACTGGGCCTCTCAACAGGTTTAGAGTACCCTGGGAGTTAGGGTGTCTAGTTGCCTATGGAACGCATACAGGGAGCCACTTTGTGCTTAAAATAGTGATTATTTTAGAGTAGTCAATTAGGGGATGAGGATGCCCAAACCATGTGCAGAAGCTGCCATTGTGAGATAGCTTTCCATTGCCTGACTTCCAGTATTCCAAATACACAGACAAATTAGAATCTGTTGCCTAAAGGAGAAGTTGTACTCCAAGGTCTCATGCTCTAATAACAAGGAGTACAAAAAGAATAGCCAGATAGTTTCCTGAAGGTTCCAGTATGCACCAAATGATGTAGTAATGAAATACAGCTGTATTTAACAGCCTCTAGATTGTTCCACAAGGAAAAAAAACTATTGTACCAGTGACACAACATACTAGAAAATCTGTAGTAGGTTGGCAGTGATCATTATAACTCCACAGAGATTACTTGGTTACAGGTCCCACTGGTTAAATGGTGCTCTTTTTTATTATTATTTTTATTTTTTAATTAAAAATTCAACTCAAGTGCTGTTCTGAGAAGAAATGGGCTTGCTTATTTTTCTTAATTGAGGCTAGAGTAATTCCTGACTTTTAGTGCCTGCTGCCTTTAATAGACTGGATTTATACAGTTTAAAAAGCAGCATTACAGAAATGGCATAAACAGGGCTCTGTTCCTTCAGAGTAGCTTCTGCTGACATGAGAGCCTACTCTCAGTCTACTGAAATTTAGAACTTAAAAGGTCCATAAGAAGGAGAGAAGTTACTACTGTTTGGGTCATTCTTGATCAGCTTATGACTGTGTGGGTCAGTCAGATGTATAATATTTGCCTATTAAAAGAAAAATATAATTTCGTTTAAATGCTTACTTGAAATCTCTTGGACTGCTGGTGCATGGTATTGGTGTTTTAGTGCCAAAGGTAATAAATTCTGTGGTCCTTATGATATGTTTGGGAATAGCTTTAGCATTGCATATGGAAGGGCTGAGCTCTTGTCTCTGCAGTAGGACGATCAGTTAATAAAACTTAACAAATTAACACAATTCATCAGATCTACTTTTCAGTCAGTTCAGTATAATCTTCTGGATACCCTGAATCTCAGTACGTTTCCTCTGTGAGCCAGTCTTCACTGATTAAGCAGAGTACTTGTCAAGGCAAACTCTAAATTAAAAGCTGTGCACAAATCCAGTTTGCTTGCTGCAAATTGGGAAAAAACATAAGAAAGAAGGAAGAGTCTGCTGTTTAACTTGAGCAGGACACTTTACATCTTTAAACTGTTGATTTGAAACCACTTGATTAGCTTCCTGCAGAAACAGTATTTTGTTGCCAGTGAACTTAGCCATGACTGACTAGAGTTCACTATATAGATTTTTCTATTTTATTTAAGAATGAAGTAATATTTAGATGGATGGATGAATGTGGAACACTGTTGCTTCATCTTTATCTCTAATTGAGATACTACCATGGATTGTAAGGCTCTGGAGTATAAAGATTTGTCAGCACAGGACATGGAGTGGACCAATTTAATAGTTGCTGGAGGGGTTAAGATTCCAACAGCCTTTGATGAAATCTTTTTTAGGTCAGTAACATTTAGAAATACAGAAGAAAAAAAAAATCAAGTAATTGCAGAGAAACCAGATGGTTTGTGGCTAATTTGGAAAAGTACAGATTATATTGTTGTGCAGCATCTTAGTCATTAGATGAAGGGATCTTAAGATTTTATGAGAGATAGATTAATATTGATACCATGTTATGATTCACACTGTGTGCAAACATCAGCCATCCTTTATTTTTATTCTGCACATACTCAGAGTTATTGCTGAAAACCACTGCATCAGGAATTACCATTGTGAGTCAGTAGATGACAGCCTTATATATACATTTCTCACTTACG
The DNA here is from genome assembly GCF_020740795.1 of Apus apus. NCBI lineage: Eukaryota > Metazoa > Chordata > Aves > Apodiformes > Apodidae > Apus > Apus apus. The sequence continues at coordinate 5,517,415 of NC_067291.1, forward strand.
TTTTTCACTGCAGAAGAAAACATTTGCTTGTCCATAAAGAGTGAATTCAAATATTACAGAAGTAACCAAACAGTTCCATATCATGGAAATAGCAGGGGCAAGTGAAGTTTCATAAAAACAAGCTGATCTTTCTGCATTCCCTGCCATTTTTTATTTGCATAGGCTCCTATTTATTAGAATTACATCTATTTAAACCTATGTTCATTTTAAACTTTTTTTATTGTTACATTCTGAGTGAATATAATTAAGAATCCAGCTATGTGTTTAGTTTAAGGTGGTAAAGGTAAAATATTTACCCATATCTAACTAGGTAAATATTATCTTAGTCATGTTTATTACAGTAGTACCCAGGGGCTCAGATTGAAATTGCTGAACATATCACAAATACTACAAGAGGGAACTTTTGCCTCACTCAATTTGTAGCAAAAATAATCAAGATAGACAAAAGTTTAGTGCACACAGACTAGGAAGTGACTTACTTAGAGTGACTTTATAAGGGAGATGCCATGTCTGCTGGCTGAGCTGTGAGACCACTCTATCTTACACAAGAAAGGGCTACAAGTCCTAACAGTCTTATATATATGTCATAAAATAAAATAGACACTGGAACAGGTCGCCCAGGGAAGCTGTGGAAGCCCCATCCCTAGAAGTGTTCACAGCCAGGATGGATGGGGCTCTGAACAACATGGTCTAGTGGGAGGTGTCCCTGTCCATGCAGGGATGATATTTAAGGTCTCTTCCAACTCAAACCATTTTATGATATGCTTTAATACAGTGTTATTTTTTATATTTATGTGTAGATATGTATCTGTGTATAATTCTGCAGATGCTTCAAGATGTTGTGACAAATTGTTATTAGTACACTGCAACTAGTATAAGGGATTTTTTGGCTTCCATTACCTTAGTGTTCTTAAGGCCTTAATCTTCTGTTATGGGATGAAGAGATTTAAACTAGACAGCATCTAGCTGTTGCTTGCTGGCATACTTGAGAATATTATTTGAGATTTTTGGAGAATCCTTTCCATTTGGCAGAGATATTTGGATACGCTTGTTAGGAACTGAACAGTACAAAACGAATGGTCAGCTCTGGAGGGGATTCTTCAACAAGGGAATAGCTGTAGGAAAACAGTGCCAAACAAGCAACATTTTGCTGAGAGGTTTTCAGAATAACATTCTTGACTTAGAGCCCATTATCTAACAGATGTGTATTGATTTAATAAGCCTCCCTACTGTTTCACTGTAAGCACTTAGTTCTCTCATCTTCACTGTAGAACATGGAGCAGGAATCTATTAATAAAAAGTCTCTAATTCCAACAAAATATGTTGGTGTTCATATTTGCCAAGGACAGTTAAGCATTTCAAAGCTAATTAAAACTTCATTTTCTGGTTGGGATGCTGTGGGCAAGTCCCTCAGTTGGATACAATACCTTATACATATAATGATACCTTTTTGCTTGACCAAAGACTAACATTACAAACTATTTAATCTACTCTGTTTTCCCCAGTGTACCCCAAAATGATCTTACAAAATACTTCTATGACTACAGAAGTAAGGAATTGAGACATTGCTGCTATCAAGCTATTACTTCATTCTGTTATATTTCTGTAGGTGATGTATTTACCAACTCTATTGGACTCTGCTCTTACTTTACATTATTTTTAATCTCAGAGGCTTCATTTGCAATCTCACAGTAATAACAGGAGTGTTCTAGTAAAAATGAAAATATGAACTAGTGAGGTAAATCCCTCTGCATTCACAAAATAAATGACAAGACTGAATGACATTAAAGTCTCTGTCTTTCCTTGGCCTTAGATGCACTTTCTCCAACACTGAGGCTGGTTGTATGCTCTAACTAGATTGACATAAAAACTCATATGCAGCTGATAGTGAAGCTGAATATGGTCAGCCCAAGGCATCCACTACTCCAGAACTGCAACATGTGACAGTTACCTCTGCTCTGTCTCTGCAGGTGGTTCCTTTAGGAAGAAGACAATACCCTAGCCAGTTTCCCCACCTTCTTCTCTTTTTTTATTTTTCACTAGAGCAAGAAACAGTGAAACAGGAGAGATGAATATAGCTGGGATTTGGCACAAAATTTATTGCAGGATGGCATAAGTGTGGGAAGGAATGGGGAGGGGCAGCTCTGCAGCCAAGTTCAATCAGGTTTAACAAACAGTGCTGGGGTGGAATGTGGCTGTGAGGAATGCAGCCAGCTGCCACCAAGCTGGGGATGACAAGTCATGCTCAGCACTGTGCAGATTTCTCAGCAGTTCACAACCTCTGTCGTACACAAAGACAATACGTGCCCACATATGTATGCTTAAAATAAAGGTTGCTACAGTAAGATGTGACTTTATATACAATGAGCATCTTCATTATAAAGCTATGTAAATTATGAGTTAAGCTGTGCATTTTTTCTGACACTTTGCATATTTGTTCACTGCTATCAAGAAGCTCAAATGAAAAAAAAAAATTGGTTGTGTGTTGAAAAGGAACTAATAATTTTATACTACAGTTTTGTGGTGCAGAGCTCTAAATATTTTAGAAGAGTCTGCAAGCAGAAAAACTGATTGTTTCTGTCTCCTCAGCCCCTTGAGAAGGAGTATTTTTGCTGTTTTCACTTGCACATCACCCATGAGGGACATGGAAAAGTAAGAAGTCACTTTGGAAAATCTTAGCCTTCAAATGTGTCATTCTATCTTACAGATTCCTCATTTAAAATCACTCTATTTGTATATCCATATTCCATATATCTGCAGTGCATATGTTCTAAAGTCCAGCACAGGATGCATCCTATACAACACATCCTTTTTTAAGGTAATAAATGCTTGTGTGAGGTTTTCAACAAGAGTTTTGAACACAGGATGACTTCTTTCCTAATCTGTTGCTATTTTCTGCAAAATTTCAAGGAATTTGCTTTTCTGAATCAAGCTATAATGCTTTTAACTGTAAAACTGATCTCTTCATAAAGTACAATCTTCTAATGCTGTAATTACCTACGGCCTGATCTTCCAGGCACTGACAGTGTAACTGATCTTCACTCATCTGTCTAATCTTACTGGTTAAATACAGGAGGACTCAAGTGACTGCAGCCTGTCTGCTAGGTCTCTACTCAACTTTCCTAAATCACAATTTGTTTTCACATGGATAAGTCATCTAAGTGAAGGGTTAACAGTGTTCCATCTCTCTTAATTTGATATTTGGAAGACAATTATAATTCAAAATGCTTCTTCTAGTTGAGACTCCTTAGGAAAGACACATAAGTACCCTAGAGCTAGAAGTCCAACTTTGCTTTTAAATGCAAATATTTTAACAAGTATAACACACAGAAGCACAAACTATCAATTATTCCTACTAGGCATATGTAAAACATCTTGTTTATCACAAAGAGACCAAATTAGGCTAAAAATGTAAAATAAAAATTTGTAATTGAAATGTTGCCTCTTCTCCTTTGAAACTGCCCATTGTTCTTTCAGAAGTAGCCTTCAGGTTGTCTTGATGCATCTGAATGGATCTTTCATTAAGAAAGGATGGGAACTACCAGTCTTGGCAGTCTGTGGCATTTGTCATGCAATGAGACTTACTAAGAACAGTGTTAGAACAGTGCATTATTTGCAGCACTAGCCTGTCAGATAAGAGTAAAGACTTTGCTTCCCCTTACTTTCATTCTCTAAAGGTTTTACTGGTACACATGGAATTACAGGAGGAAAAGTTTTGTGTCCGGGGGTGTGGATTTCCCAGCTTACCTACAAACACAATAATATAGCCAAAAGTCTATGGAAGTTTTAAAGTGTTAAGTAGATTTTTTTAATCCAACTTGATCTGTGTTAGAGTGAAGGCAGACCAGCTGTAAGTTTCAACAAATGTTGCTTTTAATTTCCAGTATAGTATTGTCTCAGCCGAAGTCAAGTCACATTCTACTGTTTATCCCCCAGAAGACTTTCTTCTGAGACAGTATTACCTTGGGGTTCTGGTTTCTTTGTTTGTTTTTCCAGATTACTACTGCCTGTCTTTCAGAGCTACAGCTCGATTGAGTCCTCAAGGTGATTTTACTAATAGCTGTTTTGCTAGTATTTTCCCTTTCTTAAGGGTAGTTGGTAGTTTTTGACCATGAAATAATTGTCTTAATCATCCTCACTGTGTCTTCACGTTTTACATGTCTGCATCCAGGATTATCATGAATGTTAAATGTGTATGTGGCACAGGCCTGAGACTCTCATGTTCAGAAAACGTGCCCTGTGATTGTTACATCTGGAAACTTTCAGTGAAGTGAATGTTGCTTCGTAGCAGCCTAGGTATTTCCACTCACACCCCCTGCCCCTACCCCATGTCTTCTGAGCTCCTTTGGCATTGGAAGTCTCAAATCCTTGATGTTTAGTGGACTGTTCTATTTTGTTCTGTTTTGGTACATATTTTTGTACTTTGATCTTACTGGTCTGGAGTGATTTCAGAGCTCTCTACAAGGATTGTAGATTTTCTGACACTGGGGTTCTGTATATCAGCCCAGCCTCCTTGATTTACTTCAGATACAGCTGTTATTTCTATTATATCAGTTGCATTTTAACCTTGGAATTTGTAGTGGTTCACAATTTAACCTATTTGATGTTGACAGGATTGATGGAGATTGTTGTTTAATACCTATTTTACAAAACAGTATGTCCAAGTACTATTATTTAAAGATCTATTGTCTACATTGTTTCACAGTTTCATTTCTCTGTCCTCTTCCTGATGGCTTCTGTGCTTTTCATTCTGAGGTTTTAAGCATCAGAACACATGGGGTTTTTTCCCTCCAGGCTTCTTGGAATGAAAGGACACCTACTTCTACACAAGGTTGGTCTCAAAAAGGTATAAAATCTTAATTTTTTTGAAACACACACTGTGCCTTTACTTTCACCTAGTTCTAATTTCTCTGACAGCATATAATTAAGGAGTCTTCACTTAGCTGCAGAGACTCTTTCACTTCAACTCATTGAATTGTGCATGACAACCCCAAAAACTACTTCTGTTGAAATAGTAGGTCCTCTGTTAGGTGGTGTTATGTATTGATGGTGGTGTTATCTATTTGTTTTTTTATGTATTTATCAGACACATACATATAGATGGTGTCTGATTTTGCTTATAGTAAAGTACAACAGTGGAAGTCAGACCATACCCTTTGCATCATTCAGACTTCAGAAGGATATAAAATAGCCTTCACATCCCTGTATCTCTACCCAAAGCCTGTCCTTTTTTTTTTTTTTTTTTCTTGCATTAGAGAGGAAGGAGTGTACCTGAAGCAGTCAGTTGTTTCTTGTCTTTGTATTGTTTGATGTGTGATGAGCTTGGTTATCAGATCTCAGTATACTACTGAATATGGCTTCATTTGCTACAAAAAGTGATACCTACGAGGAGGCAAATATGCCCTCTGCTGACTTAGTCTGTGGCTAGAGTTTAAAAGCTGCTGTCAGGGAGTATGCTATGGAACAGTTGTTTGCAAATAAAGCAAATTAAAATAAACATATTTTATCATAAGAAAGCAATTAGTGTTGATTCGCAGCTTCACTTGGTTTTTGTTTCCTGACCTTGACTACATCGTGATGGTTTTGTGCTTCCTTGAACAGTTTCTACTTACATCTGCCTCGATTAAACCTTGATCTCATTTATTATCTCAGGAAATGGTCTCAAGGTCACAGGGCTGGAAATTTAATTATGGTGGCAGTATATTAAGTGGCACATTTAAAGATGCTGAATCGTAGTAATTAATTTTTTGGATGGTGGTCTCTGGGGAGCAGGTTTTCTCTACACTGGGTGTTTAGACATCCATCACAGCCATTCAGCTTGGCAGCTGTCTTTTAGTTTTAAACTGTGTCATTATTCATCTTTTACGACTGACTTTAAAAACACTAGACAACTATATCCTTTTTTATTGTAATATATGTCAGATGCTTGTATTAAGCTATACTTCACCTTTGCTATAAAACATTAACAGAGGTTGCTAGGAGCTACCTGGGCTGGCCTCTAAATTGAGACAACAATTACCCTTCGCTGACATCTAGTGTCAAGACATGAGATATAGCTGGAGCGCTGAATCCATTGGCCTGGAAATCCTGCACTTCCCCAGTGATTCAGGCTCACCCAAGAAGCTGCAGCACTGGACATAATTAGTGGACACGAGGGATTAACTTGGCACTCAGTGTTGACTTTGTAGCAGCACTAGGTTATTGAATGAAATGCAGCACTGCCAAGGTCTTAAAAAGCTTGTAATGTTTAATGAAGGAATGGTCATTAAATTTGCTGGATCAAATATTAGGAAAGATGGAACTGGGAGGTATTTAATAAAGAGGCCTGGAAATATGAACTAAATCACTTATAATCATTTAAACTGCTGGCTAAAACCCAGCATATGTCAAATTTTTTCACTGCTAGTTTAAGTTAGATGGTATGAACTGGTAGAGAAGAACAGTAAGCAGGTTTTAGCTTCTGTGTAACTTCACAGAAGGGTTTTCTACTATAGAATTATTTTTCCAAAATGAAATACTTTAAAGTTCACATGTTCTGCTGGGATGGCAAATAAATGTTCTCTGTGGGGTGTGAGGGTGTCAAGAGTTCTCATAGTGAACAGTATCCACAGATTTTAAGTGAGGTCTTTCATAGTCTTTGTCAAGCTGCATCTTCCAGAATCATGACCAAAATACTAAACAGTGGGATTTCAGAATATTGTTATAAGAGTTGATCCTCACACCAATATATTAGCTATAAAATTTTACAGGCTGAGATGAAGAAGAAAATATCTTAAAGTAGTTGAGAGAGTCAGAAAATGGAATTAAATTCTAGTTACAGAATATTGGGTGTGGTATTCCTCCTTGCACCTTGTCACCTCTTGATCTCTTTAGACACACTTCTCCAGCAGTAAAAGTCTTTGCACTTGAAGTATTTGATCTTCTCTTAAATTCTTGCCATGAGCCCATCTGGCTCTTTATGCTTTTTGACCTTTCTGTAACAGTAGCGTATCTTCTACAGAACTCAGCTGGATCTCCTTTTTGCACTGTTTTGTGACTAGAATGATGTGATGTTTATTGAGATGTTTAAATGCTGTTCCTGTGCAGTGGAACTGATGAGGGATAGTTTTCCCCAGTGTACGTGTCTTTTGAGTGCATCTTCACTGAGCTAACTCCAGCAGCATGGAATGCTGTGGCTTAGATTCAGAGGTTTTGTAGGCAGTATTAGTAAATGCTGGGCATGTCAAGCCTCCACTCATGGTCTGCATTTCTATAGTTTGAAAAGGAAAATAGCAAGTAGAACCACAAACACATCATGACAGAAGTAGAAGAGGGATGTCTGAAGTCAGATAGAAACATGTAGTGTTTCTTAGCTTTCCTTTGGTTTGATTGCAGACTTAGCGCTGCGAAGGTCATCTCCCAGAAGTGTCAGCCACTAGCTATTCTGAAGGCTGGGATGTGAGAACCACAGGGAGGTTTGACCAAAGTGATTCAGTCCAATACAACCCTTCTGAGAATGGAAATGAATGAATGTACAGTGGCTTCTTACAGAGTTGCATGTGGAGTTGTCTTCTCATCAAATTTAAGAGGCACTAGAAATGAAAACAATTTGGAGAAATAGGATGTGTTTGATATTTTCCTCTTGAGCAGAGACACCCCTTGAACAGCTACTCCGCAGAGGCTGAGAGAAATGGAGCTACCCCAGGGTCACTGGGTAGGGTAAGTAACATCAATCCCTATTTAATAATTAAGCTGTCTTTAAGATACTGCTCTAACATACTGCTTTAAAATATTGCATTGGTTATTGTTCTAGGTCTAGTAAATGCCAATTAATAAGTAGTTGATATAGCACTTACATTGTCAACTACATTGTAGTAGATATTCTGATTTATGTCCTTTAGCCCAATCACATAATTATTATAATTTATAACAAAGTTCTGCTTTGTGTGTACATACACTCCAGTCTGCCATCCTAAAACCATATGGGACAATGGAGGATTACACCTAGAGCTTCTTAAGTACCAAAAAATTTAAAGAGGGAGCATGGGTATTCTTTTTGTGAAGCTTGTTTTCTCACTTCTTGTACCCCATTTTGATGAACATTTAGAAGTTTGAATTGTTATTCTCCATGCTATTGAAGGATTCAAGAGTGATTTGACTGTATCTGCATGTAAATAATGCCATCAGTACATATGAACTCATGTACTCACAATAGAATGGGGACTCTCAATATAAATGTTAAGATTGTGGAACATGTAGAAGAGATAAAATCAGTATAGCTCAGGTTTCTGCTGCTGGAAGAGTGATGGACATAGAATAAATAATCCATAGTTAAGGTAAGTTTATACAAGTGATTAGGTGAGCAGCTGTGCACAGTAGATGGAGGAACAGAAGAAAAAATCATTAATGATCATTTTAGAAGAGGCCAGTGTTACCAAATTAAGTATTCATCATGAACCGCTTCTTCAGCTGTAGTCATGTTATAGATTTTGTTACTCTGTTGTTGGATTAAGTTACTGACATTTTTTGTTGAAACTAAGACAGTATATGTTCCTGCAATTCATGTGGAAGGATGTACTGTATGAGTAGCAAAATTAGTCTGTTTCATGTCTTTTTATGTCAACAAGCTCAGCATAAACCACTTATTGTTCATGTCTGGAGGCTATTTTAATGAAAATGCTACAGTAGAAGGGCAGCAGTGATAGAAAATGGTTGCACTTTTCCTCCTTTAGTAACAGACTTGCATACCTTTGGTCAATCACAATTTCTCCTCCTGAAAGGCAAGATTCCTAAAACCAAGCATGGGAGGTTTGGATCCAAGCTGTACATCATCAGAACCATCAAATGATATATCAGAATTTTTCACCTGATTTTGAACTAACTCTTAGCATTCAACTCCATGCTAGTCTTGCAATGACTTCTTGCAAATGTAAAATCTTCTTTGAGTAAAAAACCAAAACTAAATCATTATTTAAAATAGAGTTATTCAGTATACTTGTGGTGTTGTTGTTGTTGTTTTTTTTTTCTAGTTCTGAATGCCATAATTTCAGCCCATATAACTGTGTAAATTTCTTTCATATGAGGTATGCAATAATTGGATTTCTATGTGTAAGAACTATCTTTCAAAACTGTTTCAGTGCATACTCACATGACTGATACCCTCATAACCATCCACCCTGAACTACATTCAACTTTCCTAAATGAGATTTTATTGGAACTGATTATGATTAGATAAATGGGTGACTTCACTAATGTATAATACACTTTTCAATTATAGAGTATGTATGATAATTTACCTTTCTTGTTTGATAGTATGATATTTATGTGACATATGTGGATGAGATCTGATGCTGTTTTTATAATGGCCTTTTCTCTTAAATTAAATCTCCTTTCAAGTTCTTTCAAAGTACTTAAATTTTTTTGATAAACAAAGACATTACAAATTCACCTTAATTTACCCTTCACTGTTATGAAACCTGCTGGTGGATAGACTCTGGTCCTCAAATTTGTTGCCTAAGGAGACAAATTCTGTCATCAGATTAACAGATAAACATAATGTAGATTGGAATAGGAGTCGTCCCCAGTTAATGTCAGTGCAGAATCAAGCAGCCATTATAAAATTGACAGGTGAGAGACTGTTACAGAAAAATGGAATTTGATGAAGAAACATACTGTTTTCTTGCAGTAAATCTGATTTATGCCTCCTGGGTTAAGAGTTTTCTTTTTAGAAGTAGACTCTTAGGAGGCTAAGCAGCTATATGAGTCTTCAAAACATAACCATAATTCTCCTTCTCCTTTGACAAGACACCACCTGCTATGTAAGTCACTAGCTATTCTGATTATTTTAGACAAATTTCAGTGTGCATTTTCCTTGTGTCCCAGTAACAAGTACCGTTTGTTTCAAAATCACCCTACTACAGCTTCATGTGAAAGCATGTGTATTTGATTCATATTGAGCTGAGAGTTTCTTGTACTGAAATAAAACAGGAATACTCCCAAGAATAAATACTTAAGTAAACAATAAAGCTGATGCAAGGAGGAGGAATGCTGAGTCCACAGAATGCATTGTTAGCAGTGTACTGGTACACACACTGGCTGAGACACATAGGTAGTTGTGCACTATAAATAATTCTCTGGATGTCAAAATAGTAGTTGCAAGATAATTGAACACATTGCAGGCAAAATGGCATGACCCAGTTTATTTTCTTTTAAAATTATGATTCATTCATGAATCACTGGATAACTGTTCTTAGGTTTTAACAATCTATTAGAGCAGTTGGGCAAAATTATTCTGACTGGAGGATTACTAATGACCTCTGTTCATGTTGTCCTCATCTAATTGTTCTCTGTGTCTGTGTGTATATAAATATACACATATACAAAGCCTGTACTGTCCCTTTAGATTTCCTTTCAGAAATTTCAAAGCATGGTTGCTTTGTCCCATTGACTTTAATGTTTTTCTTGTGCTTCTCCACCAAACTAACTTCTTTTCTAGCCTAACTTTGACTCTATAAGAACTTCCCAAGGAGCAGCCAAAAAAAAAAATCTGCTTCAAATTGAAATTCTTGAATTCAGGTATGATCATGCAAACAACCAGGCAGAATTTATTTAACCTTCAGCCAGCTGCTTAACCAAGTTGAAATTATTGATAGCCCATCAGCAATGATCAAGATGGAGAGTCTAAATGAAGAGGTGCCTTTATCTTCTCTAGTTTCCCCTCCCCCTCCTTTTTTTATATACGAGAACCATTCAGCTGGTAACAAGACTTGAAATGCCGTGTCAGCTCAGCTAGCATGGTCAAGGAGCTCAGCTGTAGAAGGGAAATAAAACTGTTAAGTTATGACTGCCCTCCAATCAGTCACAGGGGTAATGATGTTTGGCTTTAGTCAGGTTATATGTCAGTAAATACAGATCTCTCAGACAGCCTTTAAGACAGCCTTAAGATCATGCTTATTGTTTTATACAGATAGGAGTCGGATGCTGATGTATGGTGGTCATAGGCCACTGAAATAAATTTCACAACATTCAGCAAGTAAATTTAATCTCAGTAGAACAGAATGTGACTGCAGTTTTGATAGAATATTCACTCCATCAGCAGTGATGGGGCATTTTTTCTCTGTTAGGTTTTGTGCAAATCACTCAAATGCGGATGATTCTTTTCCCCTGCCTTGATTCTAAATTTATCACTACCTGAAGTGACCAATTACATTCAGTCTTCAGCGTAGAGCCTTGGCAAGTTCAAAATGCCAGCTTATTAACACCACTGCTGTTCACCCATCCTGCTCACAGGAACACAACAATCAAATTTGAAGGTAAGGAGACCTCAGAATTCCAACTTCTGCCAAGCAGTGGAAAATCCGTCTTTCATGTGTGAGCTCTGTCTCCCAGGCAGCAGACTGAGATAAGACCACACCAAAACAGACATTCTGAACTTACAACACTGTGCGTTAAAATCTTACTTTAAAATCTTACTGTAAAATCAGACACATTTTTTCTGTATTTTTTTCTGATAATATTAAAGTTTACTTAAGCTTACTGCTGAGGAATTTGTATCTATTTGCAAATATTGGATCATGCCTTCCATTACTGTAGATTGACATTAGTCAGTAAATTCTGCTAAGTCTCTCAGCAGCATTTGAGAGCTAGGATGCACTACTCAGCTTTTAAAATAATATATCATAGGTTCCCCTGCACATCTAGTGATAAGTTTCAAATACCAAATGCTACTATTTATTAAAAATATAGGTAATATAAATATTTTAAAATTAATATTAAAAGGAAATATACCTACAACGTAGGCAAAAAATACAGCTTTCCAACAGTCCATGAAACCTATTACTTGTATTTTATGACATGCAACACTACTGAAAGATGAAAAAAGGTTGTTCATTGCCTCTGTCTTTGAGAAAGAAGTTTCCCTTTTTATTATTCATGCTTGAAAAGTAATATTCTTTATTGGATGTAAAAAGATAATTTTTTGTGATCTAATTTGTAGATACAGTAAATGGACATTAAGCTTTGATCCATGCTATGTCATGGTTCTCTCAACTGGTAAAGGAGAGATGTCATTTTTTCCAAAGCATTCATATTAGTACCACAGAGCAGCTTTGCAATTTTTTTTCCATTGGAAATCCTGACCTTTATGGGAGAGGGGCAAAAATTCATTCATAAGAGTGTGAAAAGACATATTTCTTCCCTAAGGAAATTTTTATTAAAAATGTGGTTTAGTTTCAAGTCGGTGTGTAAGTGTTTTGCTATTATGTACTCCATTTTATTTACAAATTGGTTATTTTGATAACTGGCAATATGGCTATGAAATGGATAATCCTGTTCTATTTGTATTAGCATATAAATTGAACAGATTAAATAACTTGAGCTATTCTGACTACAGCTACTCCATGAAACATCTTGATACCTGTGTCTCTCCAGTCATTCCTGTTTCAAATCTTACTAAGGACAAAATTTGGAAGCTCCAACATCCACTGTTCAGTTTAATTCTGCTTCCTCATTCTAAATCTGCATAACTTAGCACCTAACTTTAGTCTGGGGATGGAAGGGCAGTTATTAATAGACTCCAGGAATCATTAGTTCCTTGGCAGCTCAGGGAAGACTTTACCCTGCCTTTTTCTCCAAGACATTCCAGAAGGGATATTGGTTAGGAAAGAAAAATGTTCTTTCGGTTTTGTTTCCTATGATGGCTGGAGCTGGATTTGTTTGTAACATTTTTCAAACACATCATGAATCTGTTATCTGACTGCTAGTGGGAGAAAGAAGCAGTAGCCCATGCTGCTGCTGCTCTTTCCATTCCTGGCATTACCCTGGGATTGTGGTGTGGTTTGGCTTTTTGATTTGTTTTGTTTGTTTTTTACATCTGCTTTCATCATCTGTTAACCAGATAAACGAGGGAGTAAAGTAAGATGTGAGGGTCCTTTTTCTCTGCCACTTTTGACTTTTTCTTCCAGCACAGCCCTTAAATAGCAAGATTGTACTTCTAAGTGTGAAGGACTTCCAGTTTTGAAGAAATACACAATATATTCCTACAGGATACTTATACAATACACCAAATGAATCCAGCTCTAGCCATCTCACCAAAATTTCTTGTGGGAAGACTGTCCTGTAGTACAGGAGGTTTACTCACATACAGTTACCTGACAAACCCAATGATACCTAGAACATTTGATGAACCGCTGGGTCTATGCAGATAGTCTTATCCTAAACCTTAATAAAAACATGCACTCAACCAGTGATCCAGAATATAAAATGTTTACCTTTCTCAGTAGTTTGGATTCTTGTGAGCGTCCCGATCTGAATAGAACCTCCATACCAGACTTGACCTGTGGGTGAGAAGAGAGACTATCATGCAGCTGCAGATAGTAGTATGGATATTGCAGATCTCCTGCCCCTGGCTGGTGTCCACTCCATTGAGAACCAACAGAACCATTAGAGAGTATTTTTAAATGTGCTTCATACATTTTTTTGTATGTGTCATATATTTTGTAGAATCACTGGTCATGAACTGGTCATCTCGTATCCTTATTTCCTGGCTGCACCTCAGCATCTGCATCTGGACCACCAGCATTTCAAATAGCCTGTTGGAGGATTTGGGGTCTGCAGTTGCACTGCCAGAGCTCGAGCTGACCTGCATGTAACACGGTGGTTTCACTGAGCTAACATTTCCTGGTGGAATAATGCCCTTTTGGTAGCATTTACCAAGTAGGTGTTGAACAAGCAGGCCTTATTCACAAGATTATTAATTTGATAGTTTTAAAGAGTGCTCATCTGTCCATCTGATGTGTTTTTTTTCCTGTGCCCCATAACATTAGTAAGAGGCTCTTCAAAGGTAGACAACTAGAGTATATAGAAGATACCAATTTGTAAACCCAAGACTGCTGGATTTGCTTCGTATTTCAGGGCACAGAAGATACACAAACAAAGACCACTTACCTGGTCTACAGCAAAATTTGTTTTTGACACAATATGCTACATAATCTATATTCTGTAGCATTTTCATTTTTAAGATCTAGAGTTAAGCTCAGAGACTGCAATACTCATAATACAGCTGTTACATTCACTAAATGCTGATCTGGGTCATAAGAGAAAATTGTATCATCAATGTAAACATAACAGATTTTACCTTTTAAATATGCCAGGAGAATTTTTATGAGACTCTGAAATGTCGAAGAAGCTTTTTTAAGTCTTAGATGCTATTAACTAGTCAATATTCACTAGAAGAGGATTTAATTTTTTTTTTTTTCCGGATAGCTAATTTTTATTTAAATGTGATGTTCTAGTATTTTGGGCTTGCATGGCACCTTTAAAACAGCTTTTCTAAGACATCACATGTAGTGAATGACGTTTCATAAGCTTTTTGATGCTTCAGCAGATGTCATCAGCTGAAAAATTCTATTACCAGGAAATCCACAGTTAAAGGAAGTCCTTTACATGTGAAAACTAAGTAAAAAAATGAGAGTTCATGTTTGTCTAGACTTAGAAATAGGCATGAAATTGTTCAGATACTTTTCATATGATCATCTTCAGTTAACTAAAGCCTAGGAAGACCCATTTCAGGAAGGTGCTTAGGCAGGTATTTCAAGCGATCGACTTCTGTAAGCGTGTGATTAAGAGCTTTCCTGTAGAGCGACCCTAATTATCATTCTTATGACTTAAATCAGGTTTGCAATGTCTGCACACCTACTTAACTTGGGGAGAAAAGATTCAGCTTTTCAAATTAATGTATTAAAGGTTTGTATTGTCCTCATTTAATATATTAAGTTCACTCCTTCAGAGAAGGAGAAAGATTTTTAGCTATTTTTTAACAGCTTGTCAGGGACTGCTGCTTTTTAACTCCTCTTCCCCTCCTGGCCAGGTTTAAAAAGCACTGAGTTTTATAGGTCTCTGACTTTGCTATTGCAGATTTTACTATCAGCCAATTCTGACTGTTCTTCTGTTTAATATTTGATCAGTGTCTGGAAAAGCTTTCCTCTGAAGGGAACATATGATCAGTAAAGACTTTGATATTTTTTGTCTTGCTGAAAGTTGGCTATCTTTTAGTAATCCTTTTAAGGCTGTGAAATGGCATCTGTGTTTTGCAGTAGTGTACATTGTATTGAGTTTCAAAAGCTTTAAGTCTATACATGGCATCCCTAATGCAAATGTTTCCTCATTTTTTGTGTGTCCTATCATCCAGTATATAAGCAGTTCTCCTGAAAGGTCACTTTTCAGATTTAAAAAAATAAATAAAATACCATTTTTACTGCAGATTTAAGAAAATGCATTAAAACAATTCTGATGTAAAAAGTGGGTCTCATTTAGGGCATGTCTCTACCTTAATAAAAATAAATTAAAAAGCTCCTGCTGCTTTATAATGATTTAATGAAAAGCAAAAAAAGTGCCCTTCATGTTGATAGGCATCAGTATTAATTTTTTTACACTGATACAGCTAATTCCCATGAAGGAAACACAAGTCTTTCTAAGTCCTTAAAAGCACCTTTTAAAAACTGTATCTTCATGTATGCCAAAATTTTTGCTGACATAATAACTTTGAAAAAAACCCAAGTAACACCTTTTTCTTTAAGTACATCGGTGTGACTGTTCAGTATTATTACTTCTGTGCTGTTACAGATTCTTCATTGTAACATGATGATTTGTAGAAAACCATAGAAATAAGTATTTGCTTTGTTTCTTACAGATAATTTGTGAAGAAAAAACCAAAAAATTTTTCAGCTGTTTTTCTTCGAGTATAATCTGTTTCAACACAGAGATGTCTTCAAGAACTACTAATATAGGTAATTGTTTCATATTTCATAACAGGCTACCCAAGAACTACACTTATGTCCAAAAACGGAAGGCAAGTAGTAAAGTAGTAAATTTCTAAGTTTACATCAATGACCTGGTAGTATAGATTCAAATCTATGCAAAAAAACAACTAACTCAGCATTTTACTGATGCTGATAAATGAGATCATGGCAATATCTGTGTAAAGTTTTTTGGATTAAGCTTTTTCTACTTATGGTGTGTCATCACTGAACAGATTTTCAGCCCTTCTAAATAAAGTATTTTTTTCTTATTTTTCTTACTGGTGCTTAACAACCTACAGCTTATTCCCATGTCAGGAAAAAAATATGAAAAATTCAGGAAAAAAAAAAAGAATCAAGAGAAGTATTTCATTAATGCATATCCAGAATTCAGACACCCTTTAAAATGTTGATGTGGGTTGTTTTTTGGGGTTTTTTTTGTTTGTGCAACAAAAGCAGGCTTTGTGCCAAGTTTGGAAGGTAGTCTGGGAGAAATGGAATTTAGAAAATCTTCATGGTATACTTCTAAATACTTAGCAGAAAGCAGTTTATTAGCTGCTTAACACAGGAGTTAATCAAATCACAGCTGGCTAGAGCCAAGGCAGATATGCCAAACAATCTTTTGACAACCTGTCTAGTTCAAATGCAGCTAACTGATGCACAAATTTAACTTATAAGACCCTAAGCTTCAGCATTAAAAGGCAGTATTTTCATGGGGTTACTGTGCAAGTTCAGTGTAACTGGTTTTGTTCAGTTACTGCCAAAGAACATACTATGAAGAATGGGTGATGATTTTTCTCAGTAAGCACTTCCTAAGATATCTTTGCAAGAAGAGTCAAGTGTGATACAAGATGCAATTTCTGATTTTGCTTTTCATTTCTAGTTGATTCTGTGGTGATTGGCACAGATTCAGCTTAGAATCATAGAATGGCTTGGGTTGAAAGGGACTTTAAAGATCATCTACATTCAACCCCCCTGCATGGCAGGGACACCTCCCACTATACCAGTTGTTCAAAGCCCCATCCAACCTGCTCTTGAACACTTCTAGGAATGAGGCATCTGGAGCTTCTCTGGGCAACCTGGGCCAGTGTCTCACCACCCTCATAGTGAGGAGTTTTTTCTTAATGTTTAAAAAAACAGTACTGAAAAAAACACTTTTTAAGGATTTAAAATGAAAAAGATCTCATGGAGCATTGAAAAACACATCAAGAGAGAAACTGCAGTGTTTAATCACATGGGCATGTCGTGCACACAAGTGTTCTTTTGGAATTTAGTGGGATATTCTCATGAATAAAGGTTTCTGGAAATGACCTCTATTTTTCTTGTGCTTGGTTGCTGAAAAATAGAGGTGTTTTTATTAATTAAGATGGATTATTCTGATATTTTCCATAGGCAAAGTTTCTGAGGGCAACTACAACATTATTGTCCAAGATATTTGTCTTGCCTTATAGGAGGTGTTTCATCACTGTCAGATAAACTCCCTGTGTTGTTCCCAATGAAACCTCAGAAAATACTTCAATCCCTTACTGGAGGGGAAGTTGATTTGATTGGGAGTCAACATACTTTTTAAACCTCACTACAAAAAATATTTTTAATATTCTACAACATATTTTTTATAAAAATTGACTCTAGATCTGAGTATGATTAACAGGAAAATATTTCTACAGCAATACAAGGAATAATTAAGCTGTAAATTTAGTCTGTGTTTGCCAAATGGGAAACAATATTTTTTACCACAGGCTTCCCCCCCGCCCCCCCACTTTATCTGTCTAGATAAACATAATTAAATAATGGATGATGGTTTGTTAGCATTTTATTACATGTGTTTGCAGGGGCATTAAAAATAATCATAAAATGTGCAACAAATATTATAGGTATTGAGGTTTTCAGCAGTGGAAAACGTGACTTTTTAAAATCTGGGCTGGAAACATGTATTCCTACAAATTAACTGTTCCCCTATGCAGAACTGCAATTTAGATGCTGCTGTCTTAGTTGATTTACATACACTAATTGCTAGCTCCTATTAAGCACTGAGTGGTCACCTGCTCAATAATATTAATAAATTAATATTTTCAGAGAGATGTTATTCACAAATAGTAGGGCACACTACATTCACTTTAGATTTTAGCAATGGAATTGGATTATCCTTTTGCTTAAGAACCTGTTTGCTGCTTTGCTATTCAAACAAAATGACCTAGTTAAGCTGTCAAAATTTGCAGTATTTTTTTGGGTGTATATAATTATGTAAACCTACATGTATGTATATATTTATATAATGGTAAAAGTTTCAAGCAGACGGGTGGAAATATTTAATTATTTGTGTACTTTGATTAAGTCACATGATCAAAATGTCTCTACTGAAGTTCCTCATTTATCTGGCTGGGAAATATTTATGTTCATATTTTGCTGCTGAACCTTTAAAGCAGATCAAATTCTTCATATATAGAACCTACAGGAATAATCCATATTTATGGCTAATGCAGTTCAAAGGAAAATCTGAGCTGCCACTTGTAAAATTCCTCACAGCTGAACTTCCCCAAAAATCCATTTAACAGCTTAGTTCAGGAGCATATGGCTCATGTCTATCTTAATCAATGCACAGCTGACAAATCAGAAGACAGTATCACAGGCACAATATTCTCAGCCTGTGGCAAAAGGAAGCCATAGACTTTACAGACTTTTCCAGGACTGGAAATGCTCAGCCATAGCCCAAGTGACATAACCTGTAAAGGCTTCACAACAACATCACATGTAACTCAGGTCACTCACTGTGCTGGCCATAACTCAGCAAGGTGCCCACAGCCTGGGAGACCCAGGCACAGCAATGGCCCTTCTGCTTCTGACTGGATTTCTCAATTAAATATTACATTGAGTTGAGGCCTTTATACGGGACTACTTTGGGTCCCATTTACCAAAGAGATGTCCCAAATTATTAGTCAGCAACAGCAGTAAAACCCTTCAGTTTTACAGCACACTAACTGGTACACAGTCTTGACTCACTTGGCTCTTTTGTTTTCTCCTAGGTTTGGTAAAAACACTTTCAAGTCCAGGACAGACAACGCTGGAGATCTGAGTACAACTTATGGTACATGCTGGAAAAACATACAGGAATTCCATATTCTACTTCAGTGACAGTGTGGAAGGCTTGTTTTAGGAACAAGTTCCTCAGTTATAAAGACTCAGTTCTGTCCCTGTCTTCTGAAGGTAAAAAGATACATTTAATTTTTTTTCCCTTGTTGTAGTGATCCTGGTAATTTGATAATTTCCTGATTTTTCAAGACCAAAAAAAAAATCCCAACTCCCACACTGCCTTTCTTTTAAGGAATTCTCAATTCTGTACATACGTAGTTTAATTTTCTAGAAAATGAAAGAACTAGCAAGAGAAACAGATTTTTACCTCTGTTTAGTACTTTGTGTTTTGAGGAGTATGTTCACAGATAAGAGGGTGTCCTGGTTTGAGGGTCTCTATGCTCTTGGTGAAAGTATGAACACTTAAAATATGATGGAAAGATGCATTAATGCCCTGCCATATGAGGGTGACAAATGCAGACCTCAGAAAATGCTTTTCAAGTTATGCATTATTTCTGTTATGCTCAATTGAAGAGGCACAAAATCACCACTGCTGGAATTTCAAGTGAAACCTCCATTTAATTCCAAAACTTAGTGACTTTCAGACTCTCATCCGTGGCCCAAGAGCCTGAATTCTGCTCATGTTGTGTTTCTATTGACTCGACTGAGAACAGACTGTAGTCCAAGGAGCCATAATTAAGGGGAAGTGCAAACGACCCTACAGGATGTCTCTGAATTTAGGACATTTTTGTGGAGTATTTCTGCACAGTTTTGTTGATAAACATTCTGCATGAAGGAAAATAGCAGTAAGTGAATCTGATGGATGTAATTAGTTCTCTTTTTACCCGCTCTGTGTTTGTAATAAACACTGTTACTTGTTTATTACTGTGATACTTCTAATTTTAATTATTGTCAATTGTTAGCTTGAACAGTACTTCATTCTGAAAAGGTGCGTAAGAATGTGCATCAGTCTCAAGTCTGAAATTATTGATGCAAAGATTCTGAATTTCCTCCATCTTCCATAGAAAGATAATATTCCAAAGATATTAAATGACTTCAACTAATAAGATGAAAATAGTAATTCATGACATCACTCAGTTCTGGGCTGTCTTTTCATAAGTCAGGATCACTTAGCTTGCTTTTTCTTCTTTTCTTCCCTTTGAATGGATATTACCTGTACTGCTGCATGAAATGTTTACAACAATGCAAACCTCAGACAACAACTAAATCAAAGCCAAGTTAATGGCTCTTGCTAAAAATAGATGAGATTTGATTCTGGTAAAATTTGATTTTGAATTTGTTTAAACGCAACTCTCCAAGCAAAAATTATAGTGGAGCAATTTATAAAGGGCAAAGCCTAAAATAAATTTTAATTAGGAGTAGGTGTATTTATTTTCCATATCTCTTTATACGTCTTCATAATGATAGTGTGCAAACTCCAACAATTATAGCAGCTCATTCTAAAGATCTTTAATGAGAAATAGTTACAGCTGTCATACTTTTTGTCTCCAGTTCTGAAAATATTTCAAGGGGGACGTCTGGGGCTATTGAAAATGCGCAGTAGCTTTCAGCATAGCTAGATTTTATATATATATATAAAATTCAGGCTTTAGCTGATAAATTTTTGACTGCTAAAGTCATCAGCCCCTTTAAAAAAAGCCCGAAGGAAGGTAATTGTACATGCGTCACTGGAAATACTATGGGTTAAGATCAGAACATGACAAAAAAAAGAGAATTAAGGTGGTTGTCTCTGATTTGCATAAACATTCCTATTATGTTTTCAGTGTTTGTGCTTTTGAAGTGCACATGAGATAGTATAAAGGCTATAAATCATTCCTGTGAGCCAAAAAATCATTTGCTACTGATAGAAGGCACATTAAAAGTATTACAACTTTGGTGAAACTTGAATGCATTCCACGTTCAATTTTTTTAATAAGAACTGTAAATAACAGGCCATTTTGGAGTATAATAAACGATCCCTTCCAAAGTCTAATGATAGCCTACTTTAGTTATAGCTGTTTCTTTATAGCAATAGACAGCTTTAAAAAATCATTCTTACAGCATACGCATAATTTTAAAGAGCTAGAATCAAGTTTTGGAGCAAGTCCATTCATTTAATTTGTTCAGGTATGACAAGTACTAGGAATATCTTTGTTGACCTAAATCTCATCTTACACTGGAAGCTGGAACCTTTAGGGATTTCAGTTTGCACATAGTATTCTCTTCACAGGTATTTAATATTCTAGAGCTTTCCCTTCTATTCAGTGTATTGCTTATCTTACCTTGTCAAAGAGATGCTAAAGATTCGTTAAGATTCGTTAACTAGGTTTAAAAATAATAATATAAAAATTAATGAAGCCTATATTAAATTTTTTCCTGTGAATTTGAAGTCTCTGAAGAATTATATTCTCCAGATTTTTACTAGAACCCTAAACAGTAATATTTTTTTTTTTTTTAATTAAGTAAAGCACCAGCTCCTACTTAGTCACACAGCTTTAGAAGCTGCAAATTTAAAACCACAACATAATTTATTATATAATTGAGAAGAAATAATGCAGCCATATTATTAGCACTAAGTACAGTGTTCTTTACCTGTATTCTAAGCAGATTACTATTTTCAAACAAACTAAACCTCAACTGTTCTGGAAAAAAAAAAATAGAGAAGAAAAAAAATTAAGTCCCCTTCAGAAAAATACACGCATCTTTCTTCCTCAGGTGAGGCAGTTATTTGATGTTCAGCTCAAGACACTGAAAGCAGATTCCACACATATTCATGCTCTTCATCATATAAAAGAAATCATAAGATGAACTGCAGTTTGAAACCAGAAAAATGTGGCTTGGAAAAAAAAAAAAAAAAGTTCAATTATTATAATATTTTGCCTGCTTGCTGCACCTGCTCTTACTATATTTATAGCAGGGCCCATCACCACAATCTGTGAACATGTTCTGTAGAGGCTACAGCCACACAAAAACTCACCAGTTAGATTTTTGTCTGAGGAAAAAAAAAATGACAATTACTTATTCAGAGTGGGCATTTTTTCCCTTTACATTTTACTATGTGGCCAGATTTATTCTTGAAGTGAAAAGTATGTCACTCTCGCTTCCCAGCATCATCCTGCAGGGTAACCCATCAACTGGCACAGCCTGTATTCTCCTTTTTTCACCACTACATTTTTTTTACAAAGTTTAACTTTTCATTATAGCTGGAAAGATTAAAAGCTGTTTATAGAATAAACAGCAACAAAAGCTAGCCAACTCTGTGTGGCATAATGGGATTTTAATGTATTCTTCTTGTTGGCGTAGTGTATTTCTGTGATAATTTTATGTGACAGCGTAATTAAACTGGAAAACAATTCCCATTTCCTATGTATTTTATCTATTTATCATAATTTATTTCTTTACTTTCTTGCTCTGCTATAAATATTATTGTAAGCAGAGTTAAATAAGTTAAACCAATGCAATTACTTTCACAGATTGAAATTAACTTAATATATCAATTTATACTGGTTTGTATACAGCACCTACTATTTGCCCTGTACAAATAAATGCATTTGTTGCAGTATATTTATAGTGTCACTATGGTTTCCATGTTTGCACTCCTTTTGACTAATGTTCTATATGTTAAAACTTGACATTTTAACAGTATTTTCAAACAATTTCATTCATTATCAAATAACCATTTATTATATTGTAGCAATTTCAAACCATTTACTGGACCCTCTAGACACTGCTAAACAATGATTTATCAAGGAGTGTGCAAATTTTAGTGCTTATCACAGCAAATACAGAAAGTAACATTAAATAGTGACTTGACAACAGCTCTGACTACATTATTTTTCTTTTTTTAATCTTGATGAGTCATATTTAGTAATAGCAGTTTGTAAACGCCCTGGAAACTGAGGACAATATTCTAGATTTCTCCACTGTACAAGGCTCTGTCTGGCTGCTTAGTTTTTTGCATGCTTGGGGGATAAACTGAAGACCGTGGGACACAACGGACATGTCTCTTCCTGCCTCTTTATTTTCTTACAGTGCCTGTGATGCCCCAACACTTTTATGTGTGACATTGCTTTTCACATTTTATTTGACCATGCCTTTGAGAAAATCCATATCTAGCCAAATACATATTGATTTCTGCTTACCTAGGGTGAATAGTAGTGATGGAAAATGATTTTCAGGAAAAATCTCGTCCTTCCCAATGTTCTAGCCAACAAATAGGTCTGATTTAATTTCATATGTCACCACTTGGCTGCAAAATGCTGTGCTTGTATCTACCCTGTTTCTACTGAACTTGAGATCCACAGTGTGTGAGAGAACAGACTGATGCCCACAAATGATAATTAGGTCTCTGAAAGCATTTAGGTGCAAACTTGACAAAGCAACAGTATTTGAGGGAGAGATCCCTATTCTCAGAGATCTCATTAATCGTTGCAGAGCTCACACATTCAGCTCAACATTAAGTAAATTGAAAGGCTTAAATATTGCAGAGGATATTCAGAGGAGTTTCAATGGCTTGGGACTATGCCTCGTTTGTGAGCTTCATACACTGACTATAGCTGAACAAATATCATTAACACTGAATTTAAATGATCCCTACATCGATAGTTTGGTATTGTTGATTTCTACTACACTAACATTAAGTAGTTCCAGATAAAGCCAAGGCCTCACTGTGCAAACTAACAGCTTAATATCATCCTTGCTCAGAAGAATTTATAGTCGTTTGTTTATGAATGGGACTAATAAGGAACCACACCTTAGACTGTGATCTTCCTTGGCCAAGGTCGTGAAAATTGCAGAACTGAAAATAACACACATTTTCTATATGTCAGTTTTGATTGCAAAGGCATCCAAAAGGTTTTGATTAATTATCTCCAATTGAGGAATCATTAGCAGGACCACTGCTTCTGTTGCTGGTTCCATGGTAGAGCCACCAATAAGAGGCTTTACTCATTAACCTAATAATGTAATTCTTCAGTTTAAATTGCCACAGCTTTCAACTTGTGGTGGTAAGACAGGCTGTAAAACTGTAGTAGAAAATAAACAGGGAATGTTTTGTTCTGCAGCTTGCTATCCTTTGCCAGAAGGGTGCAGATACGCTTGTAACTTGAACAGCCAGTGCAGCAGCAGCCAAAATGCATCAGAAATTGGGGCTCTTATACATGCAGAAAGGTAAGATCTTGTTTGCTTGCTGAAGTTTTCACTACCCCTAGTTTAAGGACTTCAGTTCTTTAACTTTACCCATGCATATCCTCTGTGTTTAATCCTAGGATCTCAAAGTTTATGTGTTTACTTGTGATGACTTAAGCTAATGCTTAGAGTTGGAGCAGGGGTTGGGGTTTGGTTTCTTGGGGCTTTTTGTTTTTTGTTCACTAGCTCTACTAGCATTCTGTAAGAATTTTGCCAGACTGGTGGGATATGACCAAGTCTAAAGTAAGTTTACAGAGTACACAAGGAAAGCTCCTCCAAAAGAAATACTTAAGTCTACTACAGCTGAACAGCTTGTGTTCTCTAACTTCAGATACACTTTTTAGAAATTCTTCATCTATTCCTGAATCACTTTAAACAAAACTGTTACTGAGATCAGGTGGGCCAGATCAGGCACAAAAAGTTTTGTCTTAACCCAATCAATTTTAAGTGGTGCCATGTGATTCCAGAATAAGCCATGTCCCTGCTTATTAAGCATTTAATCACTAGAGAAAGTCAAGCTGAGTTCAATCACAGGTCAGAGCGGAAAGTCTGCTCAGAATCGGGTACCTCAAATTAAAGCACTTTGGGCACAGATTTGTCTATAGCCAAACATGCCAATGAGCCTAATAGATGTACCAGTGTGTTTGTTTCCTTTTATTTTAATGAGCCTAAATGACAAAGTGCTAAGATATCAAGGTATGTTAGACCAAACTTTTGTTGATCCAGCTAGTGATCCTGAGATAGCTGTCTTGTTATCTATCCCCTTTCCAGCCTCCTTCTCTACACTTGTCTGCCTACTGAGATTACTATTCCAGATTTCACTTGATTACACTGATAATTTGGTTTGTTTCACACCTATCTCTACAAAATCAACTCTACTTTTTTTTTTTTTTTTTTTTTTTTTTTTTTTTTTTTTTTTGGTGGTAGACTTTATATGTTACAATCCATGGAAGTTCACCAACCATTAACTCTCAAGTGCTAGAGATAAGGCTTGAAAATGGCAAAACATGTTTTTTAATATAATCAGAGTTAACAACCCTTCCTCCCTCTCAGAATCCAGAAAAATTCCACAGAGTGTAAAAAGAGAGTTTTCCTCATAATCAGAGAGATTATTTCTACGTGGCCAGCAGCCTAGGTGTGAGAGGAGGAAGTCATCAAGGTAAGCTCTTTGCTCACTTAAGGAGATACTATACAAAACATTAAACCCAATGAGGGTATCTGTCAAAATCTAAGAGACTCCATCTCTGCTGTTATCTACCTTCCATTATAGATTAATTTGACACTAATTGCAAAAATCATTTAATTTAGCTAATCTTCAAAAAATAGTTTGAAAATTAATGGCTAGGATAAAATCTAAGTATTCTAACTGAATAAATGCTTACAGATGAAAGGGCCAGAGACTGACAGAGAAAGCTTAGATGGAAATTACCTCAAAAAATTAATACACAAAGCAACAGAGAACCAAAAATGAATGTAAAGAACATGATAGGTGCCATGCAGGAAATGTCAAAGAAATTGAGTACTGATGAAGAGGGATGGAAAAAGCAATTCTGAAGCTCTGAGAAGGACTTTGGAACTCTGTTTTGTTAGATCTAAAAAACCATAATAAGTTACACACTTTTTAAAGTTTTATCCAACTATCAGAATCTAGAAAATCAAGTATTTATCAACTATGCATTGGACAAACTGGAGAATGTGATTGTTGGAAGTGGTCAGGCTGTCCATATGAGGTTTGTCTTTCAAAAGTTAAATTCACACCAGCAGAATAGTCATAGCTTTGTGATGTTCTTCCCAGCCCCTATTTCTGATAAAGACTCTCTGTAACACAGTAGATTCTCATCTGTACAGATGGTACAAGTCCCTGATGATTCATGTGCCAGCTGTGCACAGCCAGAACACAACACACTCCAGCCCCTCTTCCCTTCCCTCTCACTGCACCCGCACAGCCAGGCTGTACTGACAGGTGGGCTCAGGAGCACTCATGGCTCTCTGTGTAGCAGGCATGTGCCAGGTGACACCTTCCAGAGCTACACACTTTGGCAAAAGAAGAAACTAGTAGGAAGAGCACAAACTTAACAAGGGGAAGGAATGCAAATACAGCCTCCTATGTCTATCGTGCTTGTTTTGTCCAGGATGTTGGAAAGGTAACATTCTCCAACGTTAAAAGAGCAGGGTTTCCTTTATCCTTGTGATTCCATTAAATGAAATGAAAGGGTGTGATCTCAACATCACCCCAATGCCACCAGACTTGCCTTGCTACATGGTACAGTGGGAGACCTAACTGCCCCACCACAGCACTAATGCCTGCTTCCTATGTGCTCCTGTGTGCTTACCTAATGTAATTAGCAATGTGTACAGCTTGCAAGGGAGAATAAGGTTGATTCTAATACATAGTTAATTAAGATATTACAGTTAGCTATTTGCTAGGGTGACTCAGGGGAGTAATAATAGGATATGGAGTCTTTCACCTTAAGTTCAGCTGTTCTTACCCCCAAATTCCCAGGTAGTTTTCAGTAATTTCTCATTAACCCTGGCACAAGATGAATCTGACTCCACTCAGGCATGTGGATGAGTTCTGAGCACATGCCTGTCAACAAGGAGTGTCAGTGACTCTGATAATTAAATTTCAAAGTGAAGAACCCCACTGCTGTGACTGAATAGCAGAAGTTGATGCCTCCCTGTGGCATTATTGTAACTTCTCTTTTTTGTTGTTGTTGTCTCCAGACTCAAAAAGCTATCATAAACTATGATAATTATCAGCAGATAAAGATTCAGTATGTGAAGACTACAAATTGTCTGTTGTCCTTGGGTTCCCCTGCAAGACAAACAACTAATAGTAACACAACCATAAAAGCTGGAAAAACATATTTAAAAAAATATCCAAGTCCTAAATTATAATGAATCTGCAAGTGGCTCCTAATTTCGTGATCCTACCTGCACTGCCAAGAACGTAAAGAATCATTGGTTCTTGACATCATTCTCTTGCCAAAGGGCAATTACCTCTTCCGTATGCATTGCCTTAATCATGTCAAGTTGAGTCCCATAAATTTGCATGTCTCCCAAGGAAGCACGGTGCATTGCCAGAAGCCTGACAGGCCAGATCAAAACAATTTCCTAATGTATGTTTACATCAGCTTTGGCTCCTGAGCTGCTTTTGCTCTGGTTGTTCTGCAAAGCAGAGCAAATTCCCTCTCTCTAAACTGTGTTGCATCGGGGATAGGAGGTGGAATAAGCAGGATATGGATGGATATGTTTTCCTTACCAGGATTGGGCAATGCTTTCTAGATTAATGAACTGCACATCAGCTACACAAATGAAACCACATGCTAGATAAAACACAGTCCTCTGAGATGGGCTTGTTGTCACAGTAGAGAGGGAGAAAGAGAGAGAGGGAGGGAGTGAGTGCACACACATATGTCTGATGGGGGCTGTAATGAATGCTAGCTCCCCTCCTGCCTCTCTGGGATACGTGAGGATGACAAACTCTCTGAGGAACAATTCCTTTGACTGGTTTGTTGAGGAAAGGAAACTTGTCATGCTGCCAAGAATAAAACTGCTTCTGGGCTTAGTTTTGAATTTTATAAAGTGAATAAGGGAAAAACGTATACACATTCACTTCAGACCCAAGTCATGAATAATTAAAAGAATATATAATTGTACCCAGTTTTCCCCTCAAGCTCAACCAGCAAAGATATCTTCTGTCCATGTAACAGGGTACATCATGTTTTTTTCAGATACAGTAAGAACTGTGCTAAACCAAGTATCACTGAATTCATACTGCATGCAAGTATGAATAACAGCCTGACCATCAGAACCCACAGAACTGCAAAAAAAATCCAGTTTCATATTAAGAAAATCACAGATTTTTTGATTATGCATATTTTCCTAGTGTGATACATCTACCCTTGATATCAGAGTCAGACCACAATATAATAATTATATTATCATCTCAGCATTACGGTAGACATTCAGCTGATACTGCAAATGGCAAAGATCAGACATTTTTTATGAAGCACAGTAAGATATTAATTTTACCGTGTCAAAAGTACCTATGCAGAAAATAATCTCAGAAAACAGAAGTTATCTGTACCCATGTCTAACTGTCTCCTTTATTTGAGATATGCAGACTTCCTAGTACAAAGTAAGGAATTTGAGTTAGCAGTACACAGCCACACGTTTGTCTGCAAAGCTGCTGATGCACTGAAATTATCTAATGGTATTTTGTCTGGAAGAGGCATATGCAAGAGATCTTCTGTTGCTTTTATTTTTCTACACTATTCCCACAGTAAATAGGTCCTGTAGTTTTCGATCAAAGTGAAATTTAGGATTAATATATATTTTTCTGGAGGGCACAGTAGTTAGCAAATATGGTATTAATAACAATGTCTTTAGTACCTTTCACTTGCAGATACAGAAATCCTATTTAAATACTAATGAAGAACATCTGTAAATAAGACAATCATTATATGCCCCCCCACAATGTATAAATGGAGACATAAAGGCTCTCGTGGCTAGGAAGCTGGCTCTTGCTTGCTCTTACACTGGTATGGCTGTTTGTACCCAACAAACTCTGGTGCTGATAGGACAAACATTCACAAAAATGAAAACCATACATGCAGAGGAAGAATAGATTTTCTTTTGTAAGTAGGTCTGGGGTTGGTTTGAGAGTTATGAAAGACACACATTCTTTGTATCTTTGTACTTCACTAGCTGAATTCCAAACACAAGACCTGCACTTAGACCTGACTTAGACCTTGACTTCTTTTCAGCAGAGGTTTGTGTTCAGATACAGAAAAAGGCAAAACATCAGGGAGGAGTCCTAGATGTGAAGTGCAAGTCTGCTAAAGAGAACTAGTCCACTACAGCACCATGGGTTTTATCTGAAGTAAGTCAAGGAGGTTTGGGAGAAAGTACACAGGGACATAGAAAGACTGTGGTGAGGGTCACTTTTCGATCAATAATTTACCCCATGAGGTGCAAAGAGATGCAGCTGTGAAATTCAGCCAGCTACAGCAGCATGCCAACTGATTACAATAGAATGGCTTTAAAGAGGTGATGATGTACCTGACGGGAGTATCAGAAGTGAGGCAAAATATTACACACTACTTCCTGTCCACATATCAGAAAGCTGCTACTCTGTCGTGTTGCTCTTGCCATTTGGTATCACAGGTGTCTAAAGCAGGAGTTAAGTTAGGTGCATGGACTACAAAAGCAGAGGTGAACTACAGCCCAAAGCCCTCATCATGAAAAAAAGGGCAAAATAAAGTTGGAAAAAGACCAGTGTTCTTTATGTATAGAGGAAATAGCAAGGAGGAATTATATACAACAGCAGTCTCTACATCCAACCCTACAGAGACAGACTTTCAAATGAATGTTTCAAAATGCCAACATTTCTGAGCTGTTGCTTGGAAAACTTGGAACAGGGGCATTTTTGATCTAGTTATTGGGTTGTTTTTTAGATTACTGGAAAATGTTTTTCAAATAAGTAAAATGGGAAAAGACCATACACAAAGGAAGGGTTTTTAAAATTCTGTTGCATTTGATGACTATTTTCTATTTAGATTGTTAATTATGTCAGACCCAAAATTGTGTAATGCTTGATTTTTTTTCCCATGCACAGGACAAAATTCATGTAACAGAATTCTTCCTTCAAGCTTCTTTCTTTGGTAAAGCTTTCATGTGAGAAACTGCTTATATTTGCAATTGTCTGATGTTTAAAGATAGAATTATTCAACATTCCCTGGCAGTTGGCTCTGACCTCTTGTTTGCTTGTTTTCTAGGCTGCATTTGAACACCGGACAGATTTCCAGCTGTATTGTGCCACCCCGTGTAAGAGATGGGAAATCGCACAACTTCGCTGACCATTGTGACAGGAGTTTGGTGTTTGGTTTCCTGCAGATGTCGTATGTGCATTTTTAAGACAGTTTCGAGTTTATCAACAATGGAAACACATTTAGGAAAGCATTAAAGTAATTCGAGGCTTAATTTTTCCTAAACCATTAATTTGCCGGGAAGTTTTTAACCTTTTGGCTCAGTAAGTCAGGGTGGCCCTTTACTTAACACTGCTCAGTTGAAAGATTATCTATTGGGTAATAAAAGTACTCTCTAGAGCATAATTTTATCTTACTTTCTGCTTTATCTAAACCAAATAGAACATTAGGGATTAAAACTCTGTATTCAGACACTTTGTTAACTTAAGTTTGCTGGTAAGTGGTGTTCAGGCATCAAACTCATAGATACGTTTTGATCCATGTTTACTGAGCAGCCCATAAAAGGAAACTGCTCTTTCCTCTAATGCAACGTGCCCCCTAGGGATCCCAGACACACTTAATCGTTAGACCCTGCTCATTCTGGAAAAATTCCAACTGTTTATCTGGTAAACTTACATTACAGTAATGCCTTCAGGCCTCAGGCTGTTTGCTATGCACGATACTAATTCTTTGTAAATACATTTATAATGCTTTGATTAATTTACCTTAATATTTTTCCCCTGTTACTTGTAGATTTAATGTTTGATGGCTGGGAGTGGCTGTGCTTTCTGTTCTTCTTTAGTGCTATTTTTCTTTCTCATGGTTTCCTCTGTTTTGTGTCCCCTTTTATATCTTTTTAATTATTTCCACACTTTATCTCCACATCTGTCACATTTATTCCAAGTTCCTCCAGCACCATACAGTAAAACAAACATTGCTGCTTATTGTTGCATCCTTCACCTTTGGGCAACAGATCAGCTGCGAGTGATGAGCTGCGATGGAGTGAGCAGCTGTCTGTGGACTGCATCCGTGTGCTGGTGCTCAGCTCTAACCCTTAGCCAAAGCCTTCCTTCCAGCTCGACCCCTTCTTCCTAGCAGCGCTGACTGCCACTACCATCCTTAGGTATGGGATAAAGATGGAAACGAGACTGATTTAACTCCCTGTGCTTCCGCCGTGCACACGCAGTGACCACCGCGCTGCGCCGCGAGGCCCTGCAGGCCCTGGGTGCCCTGTGCACGCACCCGTGGTTGCACGTGATGTGGAGATGCAGGTTTTTTTCTCGGTAATTCCGCTACCGCGGCCTCCCCAGGATGTAACACCGGTACGGGGGGCCCTCTT
This sequence comes from Apus apus, assembly GCF_020740795.1. Classification (NCBI taxonomy): domain Eukaryota; kingdom Metazoa; phylum Chordata; class Aves; order Apodiformes; family Apodidae; genus Apus; species Apus apus. The sequence goes on from NC_067291.1 coordinate 5,548,533, forward strand.
TTTCCTCAGGGAGAAGGTCCCGCTCCTGTCTCTCAGGCTCATCCCGAGCGCCCCGCGTCAGCCCCCAGAGCTGGGTGAGCAGGCTTCCTGCTTTCCCTTCCGTGTCCTGTTTACCGCGGCCCGGGACTCGGCCCCCGGCCTGATGACGCTCCCGTGCGACCCGCGGCTGCCCCGGGCGGCGGGGGAGGAGCTGCCGGTGCCGCTGCCGGTGCCGGTGCCGCCCCCGGGGCTCCCGCTCCCCCGCGCCTCAGGGGCGCGGCCTGAGGGCGGGCCCGCCCCGCCCGCGCGCGCGAGGGGACAACGCTCCAGCCCTGGGCGCGCGCTCCCCCTTCCCGCCCCGTTCTCGCGCGCGGGGCGGCCGCGGCGCATGCGTTCTGCGCATGCGCGGGATCGCTCCAAGCCCCGCCCGGCTCGGCAGGCGCGGCTGTCACGTGAGCGCGGCGGCGGATGCGCTTCCGGGTGAGCGGAGCGCGCGGCGCAGCGGGCGAGGCCCGGCCCGGTCCCCCCGCCCGTTCCCCCGGGCCGCCCGCGTCCTGCCCGGTACGGCCGCGGAGGGGGCGGTAGCTGGGAGCTGTGGCCCGGCCGGGCTGTGCGGGCGGAGGGCGGGGCCGGGGCCTGGTAGCCCCGCGGTGCGCGGGGGGGCGGCGGGGCTCCGGGAACAGCGCCGGGGGCCGTGCCGGGGCAGCGCTCGGCTGCGGGAGCCGCTGCGGGGCGGTTGCTGCCCCGCGGGGCGCGGAGCGGGCTGGGCCTGCGCTGCCGCTTCGCCCGGCCGGGGCTGCCTGCGCCTGGCCCGGCCTGCGCGGCTCCCCGGGGCCCTGCGCGGCTCCCCGGGGCCCTGCCCGGCCCTGCGCGGCTCCCCGGGGCCCTGCCCGGCCCTGCGCGGCTCCCGGCCCCGCGGGAGGGAATTGCTGCCAGCCCTAAGGGTCAAGCGTGGAACTCCCTTCCCGGCCCTGGCAGAGCAGTCACACGGGAGCAATGAAGGTTTCGGCCTTGTCTTTACTCATGAGGTTGGGGGGTTTTCTTCACTCGCAGAGGCTTTTTTTTTGATCCCCCTTGGTTTTACGTGGCCGCCTTTATTCCCATGTCGGTTTGGCAGCCGCACAGTGTAGAGCCGTGTCGCAGAAGTTAAGAATTACTTCATTGATTTCCTTCTCCTTTGCAGCTACTAACGTGATCCGATAAGTCGCAGTTGTTTGTTTGTGGTTCGTTTGCATGCAGATTTAGGTATTTCAAAATCTTTTAAGTCCCATTTGACTGTTGTCTGATGAGTTCATGTTTACTTCTGAAGGAATCTCAGTGCTCTACACTGAAATGCTGTACAGCTGAAATTGCTAAATGTTATTTGACGGTTGGCAATCTTCAGAAGTGTGGTGAGGAGACTGTTGGAAGCCTTGGCTCAAAGCCCTACGTCAAGCTGACCTGTTTAAACTGACTTGTGAGGGCAGTGCAGGCAAGCTCAAGAGTGGCACCTTAGAGCCACCAGCACGGGGATGGGATTACTTTGTGTGGTGATTATTTTTTTTGCCATGCTTCCTTCATTTCTTCATCTGTTCCTGAAGAATAAAGTAATAATTTTAGGTTTTATTTGAAGTTTAGTGTTTGTTTGTTTACAATGAACTGCATATTTGCATCAGATGGTCTGTTCCATACTGGCTTTAACCACTGTATTCTCTTGACTGTGTAGGGGACCTTGTGAAACTTCTCCTGCTTCATCTCAGTGTCCTGAAACAAATCCCTAACGAGCTGTGTACGTACTCACTGTTACTATTGATGAAAATATGATCTTATTGCCAAGAAAATATTTAAAATGAACTGTTGCAAACACTCAGCAAGTTAGTGCCAGGAGAAGCTGCATTCTGAGAGTATCAACAAGTTAATGAAAGAGACGATGTGTTACATGAGCAAAGTCATATGATTCATGCAGCAAGAAACTACCTCATAGAGCATATTAGTCAAAAAGGGCAAATATAAAGAGGGAGAGCTGGGAGGACAATTGCTGGGGGCACTTTCCTGGAGATTGTGCACACAGGCACATTCTGTCAGCAGCTGAGAGGTGCAGGAGCTGAACAATTCAAACAAGGAGAGTCTGATCCTTCAGAGGAAATAGGTTGCTACCTTCTAGAAATTTCATTTCAGTTTCCTGGGTGAGGAAAGCAGGGACATGTCAGTAAAAAAAGTTTTAAGTTTTGGTCATTAGTGTTTAATTTGTCTGTGGTACTGCATTTTTACAAAAAAACAGTCTTTTTTAAACTGTCAGTCAGTTTGTATAGTTGGCTTTAAGCATTGCAGGATGCTTTAAAATCAGTCTGTGGTTTTAATCGGGTCAGAAGAGAAACTGAGATTTGTTGTGAAAGGTGATCCTACAGTGCAGTAAGTGTGACTAATTTTTTTAGGCATGTAAAAAATAAATTGTCTCTCTGGCCTAATTAGCAGTATGATTGCATTGAAACTTTGTGTCCACCAGTCTTACTGGTGTTCTGTGTTGACTCTTTCTTCCATTTAAAAATAGAACTCAGTTTCCTATTTTGTTTAGTGTTGATTTTTCTAATACGTTCATTGATAAGTTTGCCTGTTCCTGCCAATCTAGAGCCAAGGCAGCCAGGAGTCTCAGCTGGCTTGGACTTGTCTGTCAGCAGAATGGTTTATTATGTTCCATTATTGGGGATTCCTTGTTGCTGGTGATGGGTGAGCCTGAAAAAACACAGCTTGACTTGCACATCACAGGGTGAGTTCTCTGAAAACTTTCTGAAGCAGTTATCTTTAAAGTGTTTGTTTTTTAAGAACTGGGTTATATTTCAGATCTGACCATCTGATTGTTTTTTCCCCTCAATATATATACTTATTCAGTATCTCCTATAGAATCTAGAGAGCTGTCAGGTTTCATGTCGTTTGGAGTGAACTGGTGTTAATCCTACAGGATAATCTTGTTGCTCAGGGCCTTGTTTGTTATCTGAAGTGCTGCTCCTGCTTAAGCAGGGCATTGGACTACATGAAATCCCTTCTACCCTAAATGATTGTATTATCAAACATTCCATAAACAATTTTGTATGGGGAAAAAAAGGAAACAAACAGTAAATGTTTTCTGTGTGTTTGTTTTGTGGTTGGTTTATTTTGGTTGTTTTTGCATAAGTGCCTCAACTTGGTGATAAATTAAAGGATGTGTTGCAAGTGTGGGGATTACAACAGTATTGAACTAGTATCTTGTGTTCCTGCAGCTCCTCTTTAGCCCACTGCTCTGAAGACAAGAGGTTCTGGGTGATCAGGAGTCTCTATTAGCACTTCAAGTTGGCTGGAGAATGGAAGGTGTTGAGTTTAAGGAGGAATGGCAAGATGAAGATTTCCCAAGGTTTTACTTTTTTTTTTTTTTTAATAATTTAAATCAAATGCATAGCATCCAGAATAAGCTACTGCATTATTTTTGTGGTGAGCTCAGACTTCCATCTGGAGCTGATTTCTATTAAGATAGTCATCTTGAAAAGGTTCTGTGGCATGTTTATGGTCTGAAAAGGGATCACTCTGTGTTTGTGTGTAAGTTAAGTAACAAAGTAATGCCACTGCTGAACTGTCTAATGTTACTAAAGTTAGTACTGAGCTTTAGTACTACAGGTTGTTTTCTGTGGTCATCTTGCAACTACATTTGCATGTTTGCATATTAGTGTTGCCAGTCTGAAGGCTCAAATATTTCATTAAGCAACACTTCTGAGCAAAACTTCTAACAATAAAGGCTGCTAGTGATGCTGGGCCTACAGGGACACTAAACCAGCTGACTTCAGAGGCATTCTGTAATAACATGATGAAACTACTCAAGGGAGAATATGAGAAACTTCTTAAGGATGGCACACACCAGTAGCAGCCAGTGCTTTGGGATTTGCCACATCAACATATGGTCGCTTGAATGATGTAAAGGAGTGTTCTGCTACTTTGGTGCTTTGTCTGTTGAAACCTTGAACTTCAGCTCTAAGTAAATATAATTCAGTACTGTCCCACAGGGCGTGTTTTAGCAGTGCATAAGACTAAATAGTTGGCTTTTAGCTGGCTATTTAAAAAAGAAAATTAAAGTTTTATAACAGTATTTTCTACTTTGTGCACCAGGCCCCTGCCAGAGGATGATCCTGTTGAGTCAGACATATTGGCTGCAGCTGGAACAGAGAGTGAAGCTGGTAAGAACATTCCACTCCAGTCAAGCTGACTGCTTCCTATTTAGATGGCTGTTTTAAAGCTCTTTTTGTTTTAGGATGTTCTGGGGAGATTTTTTTGGTGGTGGTTTCTTTTGGTTGTGTGTGTTTTGTTTTTCTTTTGTTGTTTTTTTCTTTAGTCAGGCTTGAGGAAGCAGCGTTGTAAATGACATTTCTGTATGGGAAGGATGCTATAAACATCATGTCTAGAAATGAAATTTCTGGACAAAAATTAAATGCTGCACTCACTTCCTGACTGGTCTTAATCTTGGTTCATTATCTGGCTTCTGTGCCTAGGGGCCTGCCTTAGTTCTGCTCCAAATTTCAGGCCTTTGCGGCCTTTCAGGCCTGCCTGGCCTGCCTGAATGGTCACAGGGAAATAACACAGATGAGGGGTTTTTAACATTTTTACATTTTTTTTTTTTTTCTTGCCTGTCTGCTTTAGTTGTGACATTTCCAGTGCAGGATGAGTAATTTAATTCCTTGTTTTCAAAATCATACGAGTATTTGTCTTGTGTCTCAAAGCATGCCAGGTATTCAGCTAAGAGTTTCTTGTCTGTTGTCTGTCAGCCTTCTTTTTTTGCTGCTTGCATATTATTTTTTTATTTCAGCAAAGATGGTCATCATGTTACTGATACCCAACAAAAACAAGGGCTAGGGACATGAAGATTGCATTGTTTGCAGAATTTATGTAGTAAAATATGTAGAACAACTCATGGCACAGTTTGCTGTAGTTTTGCATGGGCAATAGTTGCTCAGGTGGTGGCAGCACTTCGAGTTTTTCTGGTGTGTGGAGTATGGTCATCTATGACTGTGCTCATAGTGTGTATGTAACTTACAGTCTTGAGGACTTGAGAACTTTGACCTCCAAGTTCTGTTCTTTTCACCCTGTGTTTAATTCTTATTTCACAGGTGAGAATTTAAATGATAGGCATTAACTCTTCAATGCACTCTGAGGAAGCACTGTGCTCTTTGTTTTGTTAGTATGCGTATCTAAACTTGCTTTAGCTTTGAAAATAAACAATTTGCTTTTTTAAATAGAGGCTAATGGAACCAAAGTGAAGAAGAAACTAATGGCTCCAGATATCAGCTTAACTTTGGATCACAGTGAGGAATCTATTATGTCTGACGACTTGGATGAGAGTGGAGAGATTGACTTGGATGATTTAGATACTCCTTCAGAGAACAGCAACGAGTTTGAATGGGAAGGTAAGTATTTTGTTTCTGTTGTCTGATGCCCTTAAATATTGTTGTCTTCTTATGTGCAGGTTAACAGTTTTAAAGGTGGGAATAACTACGACTCAGTGTTACAAGAGGAAAAATATAAAGGAGGTGATTAGATTAGGAGTTGGAAATACGAATTTTTAAAGAACAAATCAGACCTTGACTGATTATTGAACAGTCGACTGAATAATCACTGTAACTGCAAACAAACTTAGGTGACTGTCATTAAACACCTGCAAGACTCCCAAGCTATGGAAAATCCTCTTCTGTTACGGTGTGTTAAGAATCAACATAGGGAAAAAAAAATTAAAGGTATTTTACATGTGTTATAGATCAGTTTCAAATGGAGGTGAACCATATGAAGTGATGTCGATTATAGATGAGCTAGTCCAAGTTGATGAATAGCAAGCTTTTGTATTTAGGGAGGACTGAATGATATTTTAAAAAATACTGAGTAACACTGGTCATGTATGTTACTGTGCTGAGAATGGGAAAAGATCAGTAGCCTTGGAGTTTTCATGTTTCTGGATTGATTGGAAGTGGTAGAAAGCCTGTTTTGTATCAAGGAAATCTGAAATGACTTGGTAGGAACTTAGCTGTAGCTATAGCAAACTTCCAATTATCTTAATTTAAATAAATGAATAGATGCTTCATCTTATAGGCAAAACCGGGAGATTCTAACAAATTTTACTTGAGGTAAAACAACTCTGTGTAGGAATTAAAGCAGAAGTTTTAAACCTGCAGTTTAATTATGTTTTAATGCCCTTTTGTGTAAACCAAGAACTGTTGTGTTGGTCAAACAGTTGGGAGTCATTAAGTTTTGTAGACTTCATGGCTTAAGGATGTCTCTAATACGTAAGCATGTAAAACCAGTTATTTTTTTTATTTATTCTGGAAATAATTTTCATTCTTGAGTAAACAGGAAGCTCGATTTTAATTGTTAAGAATGAAACACTACCTGTTCTTCATTCCAAGATAGCTTATAAATGGAGAAGGAAACACCCTTTAGAATAAGGTGGGTTTTTTAAATGGCTAAAGACATTGCAGGTGAAGTTTTCATAAATGGAGACTGGGTTTACCTGTGCAAAGATTTCCATCATTTTAGTGAAGAAAAATTGGTATTTAGCGTTAGTTTTGCAGTGATACAAAGGAAATGTTCCCAATGTTTGTGCCTCGTTTTTAAAAGTGGCTGAAAAGGGTTTCTGTCTTTTCTTCCTTTAATGCTGCTGCCTTCATTTTCCTGGAAGGATAGTTTCAATTAACAGCTTTGTCTTGGGAGCAGACAACTAACTTGCAGTAGGTTTTTCTCGCTTTGGGTAAGGTCTGTGCAACAAAGTTAAGAATCATAATTTAATTGGAGCAAATTGTTTTACAGATTGCTGTCAGCATAAATTTCATGTTTATTGATTGCACATGTGAATTAGATTTAATTTCTAGTAGATTTGCCTGCATGTCTGCTTGCAAGGTACTGTCAATGTTCTAAATCATGCTTCTATGTAAATCTGTGATCAAGCAACCTGTGCAATTATCATTGGAGTTAACCACTTTGTCTGTTTTGGTGAGATTCATCAAGATCTTTGTTCTGAAAGCCTACAATTAAATAGGCTCTGAATGAATGGAAATTTGTCATGTACTTTAACATAGAAAATTGGTCAGTGGGATAACTGCTGACACAGTATTTTGGTAAAATATGACATCCATGAGATCCTGTTTTGTAACGACTGAAGGAACTAAGTCAGTTGATATGTCTGACTGGCTAAAAATATTAATAAAGATGCAGATAGCAAAGTGGTTAACCTGTGCTGTAAATGATTGTCACTATACCTAGTATTCATAAAGCATCTCAAACATGTTTTAACTTTGGCAGATGATCTTCCAAAACCAAAAACTACTGATGTAATTAGGAAAGGATCACTTACTGAGTACGCTGCAGCAGAGGAGAAGGATGATGGTCGGCGTTGGCGAATGTTTAGGATTGGAGAACAGGACCATAGGGTGGATATGAAGGCAATTGAACCATATAAAAAAGTTATCAGTCATGGTGGTAAGGATTAATGATGTGCTGAGGTGAACTGTTGAGAAACTACTTCTGTAAGCTGAGTTGGGGTGGCAAAAGAATTGCTTTTGGCATAAAGACTCAGATGATTCATTTGTTGCAGTATTAAGACATATGGTTGATTTAATACTTTTTCCCTATTAAAGTTCCAAAACATATACACATTCAGATGAAGCCACTAATATGCACATATGTAATAAGATGTACTTATCTGTTCTACAGTGTCAGAGCTACCAGTATATGTTTTTGTTTTAAGAGTTTTGAAGGTATTAACTGTAGATCTGCTAAGGCATAAATCCATTTCTTGACTCTCAACAGTCTGTGGAGCTTAGGTTTGAAGTTCACTTTAAAAAATGTTAACAAATATACTGAGATTCTATATGGAGATGTTGTTTTTTACATCAACTTCAGCTAATTATTTAGAAGTAGAAAACCTGGAAAAAAAACCCCTCATGATGTTTTCTGTAATTGTATTAATCTAGCCATATAGAATAGATGTTTGTAAATCTCTTCAAGATAAATAATGAAAAAGCTTACTACACGTGCTTGACTTTGTGTGAATGTAGTCAAGGTATAATCACCTTTGTGACTACTCCTGTTTTTCTTTCTTTTTAGGTTATTATGGTGATGGGTTAAATGCAATTGTTGTGTTTGCTGTTTGCTTTATGCCTGAAAGCAGCCAGCCTAACTACAGATACCTAATGGACAATCTATTTAAGTAAGTCATCATCTGCCTCTGAATACTGTCTTAAATTTCACATTGTGAAGCTTAGCATTTGAATCTAAGGGCAATTACTTCTCTCTTTGTAATGAAGCTTTTTATATTTCAGGTGAGGGAAAGGTAGCAAAGACAAACAACTACATCTGCTCCAGGGGAAGGAAAAAAAAATCATTAGGTGTTGCTCAAGGCAGTTGCCAATTTTCTAACTTTTAAATATATTAGAGCACTACTAGGGATTACTTTCATATTCACAGATTGTCACTTGATATTTTCTTTGCTTTTCTCTGCAGGTATGTAATTGGCACTTTAGAGCTGTTAGTAGCAGAGAACTATATGATAGTTTACCTGAATGGTGCAACCACACGGAGAAAAATGCCAAGTTTAGGCTGGCTTAGGAAATGTTACCAGCAGATAGATAGAAGGTAAGAAGCTCTGCAGTGTTTTCTTAAAATGTTCACATGCTCAACGATAGACATATTTAGGAAAAGCTGCTGCTTAATGTGGTGCCTGGTACCCATTTGTTAAGATTTAATTAGGCACATTACCTGGTGCATTGAAAACTTCTTCCTAGGCTTGACAATGTGGAATAATGCTACAGGCATGGCTGGGTGTTTTGTTGTTGGCATTTTTAAAATGAAAATAATAGTGTTAGATTACTGTTACCATATGGAATATCCTTAAAACTTCATGTGTAAATATGATAAAGTAATAGGGGGTGGTCCTTTGTGAGCCACTTCATCATTAGTTGCGTAAAAAGATTGAAAGAAACTTCCCTCTGGATTGTTATTTCCTGGTTGTTATTGTCAAACTAAAACTGTAAATTGTGACTGTACAGTTGTGTGGTATTTTTTTCTTCTGGCAGATGTTAATTGCTAATAAAGTAAAGGCATGTCTGAATACTAGATTTATGTGACAGTTGTGCTTGCAACACCATACCTTTTATATATTAAAAAGCCCTTGCTGTCATGCTGCCTTTTTGTTCTAGTAATTATGTCCACTGTTTGAATTCTTCAGGTTAAGGAAAAATCTGAAGTCATTAATCATTGTTCATCCTTCTTGGTTCATCAGGACACTTCTGGCCATCACAAAACCTTTTATTAGGTAATATTCTGGAAACCATTTGTTTTTTTAAAAAATGAAGTCCTAACAACTGTTGACTTTAAATTCAGAAACTGTTTTAATATTGACCTACTGAAAAATGTTTGATGTGTAACTGTGCCCTGCATTTGTTCTTCCACAGCTCAAAATTCAGCCAAAAAATTAGGTATGTCTTTACCCTGGCAGAACTAGCTGAGCTCATCCCCATGGAATACGTTGGCATCCCTGAATGCATAAAACAGTACGTTTTCTTATTCAAACATGTTCTATGCTGATCATGTTTTAGAACCAATATATATTGTATTCAGGTAGTGGTTTGACTGTAATAATTTGCATTTATTAAAAATTAATTTAACTCAGATCATTGTCATCTCCAGGAGGAGCATCCATATCTGACCACATTGCTTACTGCAGTCTGGTATGCAGTAATATGGATAGTCAAAATGTGAATGTATAGGGATTTTCACAGATGTTGCAGTATATAATTACCAAGGTATGGTGTGTGAATTAGTCTTCTAGAGGCAAGGCCTCATTCCAGCTCTTCTGTCCCTTAATACACTGAACTGGCTGGTGAGTGAGAAATTCTGGGCATGTTGATACTGAAGTTATCATAAATATCTTCAGTATTGATGCTAAAATATGGAACAAGTGATGAAATGTGACTTGGGTTGGGATTTCATTTAAAGATTTGTGGGGGGAAAATGCTGAATTCCTGCCCATAACAGTTCTAAAACTACTCTGGTGAAGAGGTGCAGGCAGCGTCAGTGTTCTTGGTTTTCTCCTCTTCCTTCCCTTCAGCTGTAAATAGCCATTTTAACATCAGCACAGCTCTGTTCTCAAATGTGATAATGGTACTTTTGTCAGTAGCATTTGTGGGTGCAGTCATAGAGTAGAAACCATGAACTTTAGTTTTTAAAAAGCCAGATGAAAATACAAATAAGTCTGATAAATTGATCAGCCTATTAGAGGGTGTAACATACAAAACTGATAGAGTACCCCTCACAGTAAGTGACCTCAAACTGGGAACTCCCTGTGGAGAGATGGCATGGTCTCATTGTGCAGACAGAAGGGCACATCCATGTTGGACAAGTCCACAAATCCCTCTGCCCCAGGCTGGTTATTGCAGTAAACATTCAGCTGGTATCAGCTGCACAATTTAACTTTTTATAAAATAGAGAAAATGCATTTTTTTTGTGGGGCAGGGAGGAAAGATATGGCAAGGCTGAAGCAGCTTTGTCCTGTCTTCCTATTTTTTTACTGGGGCTTTTGAAGGATGTGTTATGAATATTCAGACCATCATTCCAAGTCTTGAATCGCTCCTTTCTGTATCAATGAGCCTTGAACTATTCAACAAAGGCTAAAGTTGGTTGGTTTATTAATTCTGACTTCTGTGGATTATTATATCTGGCTTCAAACTGTTTACGAATACAGATTTTAAATTTTAGCAATGGATATTAATACTGTAAAAGAAGTTGCATTGAATTCATGTTGTCTTAGTAACTAGATCTTAATGCTTCTTATTTAATACTTATAAATGTTGGAGATACAGTATTTTTCCTTAATTATATCAGTTTCAAAATGTTGTTTCTACAAACTATATTGACACAGATATCAGTTTGCAGCTTGTGTTGAATTTGGCCTTTATATGTTACATTTAATGAAATCAAACTTTTCCTCACCAAGGTATGAAGAAGAAAAGTTTAGAAAGAAACAGAAAAGGTATATTCATATTTTGATTAGGGTTGCATCTAGATAAGACAATTTGCACTGCAACTAACTTGGAGTTGATTGGCTTGCATAAAGGAATAAGCATTTGTAAATATAAACAGGCACTAGTGACCAAGGTTTTATGCATCAAAGTAACTGTACTGCCTGCAAACAGTGTATAATCTAAAAGAACTCAGCGTGAATGTTGAAACAGTTATTTGTGAATAGTCTCTATTACTCTTCTACATGAGATGCTCACTTTTAAGGGGATACATGGATTTTCAACTGAATCTTCAAAAGGCAAAAGTAGTGCTTTTGTATAAATTGATTAAATCAAGTGTCACTGTTTCTAAAAAGTGATATCTGAAGGAAGAGCAGGTTTTAGGTGCTAAGCTTCAGCTAAGCATCAGCAGTGATGCAACTCTAGAAGTTCTAATATTGAATCTCGTGTTTTGTAATTTTGGTGTTCACTACCTGTTTAGTTATTAACTTGGCAGAAATGCAATATCAGTTAGTATTTTTAGTGCTGTTTGTATTTGCAGTGCCTGTGTTCCTTGCTAATAAACATTGGATTTTCATTTTGTTAATTTTCAGTCTCCTGCTAACTTTTCAAGCTATTCCAGCAGCTGATTGAATTTTTTAATGGATATATTATTTTTTCACTATCACTAACAAATGTTCTTAAAAGTTTTGCTACTAACTGCTTTTTTTAAATTAATCTTTTTGTATGTGCATAACTACTGAGGCAAGCTTATTGTCTGAAGTGGGTATTGAACATAGAGAGGAACACAGAGAGATTAAAATAAATGGAATTTAAATTATTTCTGAAAGCTAACAGGTAAAACTAGAGACAAGTGTTGAATATTCTCCAGGAATTATTCCAGTCGAGTGATAATCTTGCAGTGTGTAACCTGAAGTACTCAGCCTGTCAAATGAAATAAACCCTTTCAATACATATTCAGTACATACATACTATTCTGCTCCATTTTTATTTTTTTTCCCCAGATTGCTTAATTTGGCCCAATTCTATTGCAAGGCCCATTATATTCAGTGTACAAACCTGTGACATTCAAACTGTAGTGTAAAAACCTTTTAAAAATCTCCAGTACAACAAGCACATTTTAGTGTCCCTGTTGATACCACTTCTGTAAAAGTAGTGTGTTCCTAAGTGAAACTTGTGTGTTTAGGAGAGATCACAAGCACTAGTTGATACTGAGACTTTAATCAGGTTGAAGGCAGTTCTAGGCATAATTTATAACAGGGAGAAAGGGGATATATTGAGGCTTAGTTACTAATTTTGTTGAGGATAGCACTAGGATTTTTTTGGCTATGTGTTTGAGTCACTTTAGAATAAAATACACTTACGGATTTATATTGTCTGCTGTATATTTATGTGTGGCTTGTTTGCATTAGCCTACCATATTTTCTTACATTTTCTGTGATTAGTCTTGTAAGTCATGTCAAAAGGTGCTTTCCTAAGAGGATACAGGGAGGAGAGGCATGAATTGCAGCTGCATACTATGCAGATGAAGGGGTATTCCACTAGGACTGCTGCTTCTGGACAACACTGCTCCTGACCTATTGGATCCTTACGTACTAGGTTCAGTTCTTAACAGCCATAAAAAGCCCAGAACTTGCCTCCCCTTCTTAAGGGGTCATGGCTTAGAAGAGCTGTCATTGTTGTATCATTTTGAAAAACTGGCTGGATATAGTTTGAGACTGGACAGGTAGGTTGTTAGATCAACATGACCTTTGCCTCTCTCTCCTTAGAACTGCTTTGGTTTTAAAAGTAATTTACCTCCATGCACAACTTATTTTCTAGAAGAGATGGTTAAGCCTCTAGATTTTTCTTAATGTAAAGAGGAAAAGTATGTCTTGTGTAGCACTGTCAACCATGCACTTGTTTCTGCAAAGCAACATTTGCTGGTCTCAAGGTAGGAAAAAACAAACCAAAACAACAACAAAAACCCCAAACTCCACAAACAGTTTCAGCAGCAAGATGATGAATTTTTCCTGGGTAATTACAGGAGTCTTAGAACTTAATAGGAATGATTTTGCAGTTAAGGAGCCACTTAACTTTTGTTGATTCAACTAGTGCTGTTATTTCTTGGCTTATTTACTGTAACATTGAAGGTAATTCTGTGCTTATTCTACAGTGTATGAATTCATCAAAGGGGTAGTGTTCAACTGTATTTTTGTGTTACCTGTGAACTTCTATTCCTGCTTGCATTCATTAATAAAAGCACAGAGTCTGCTTTTTTTTTCTTCTGTAGTCAGGCTTCATTGCTCTTTTCAAATGCTTCCTTTGGTTATTTAAGCGATATCTTAAACATTTTAATTAATTTCTAGGGGGAGGTAGGAAGAGAGATTTATTTATTTAAAAAAAAAACATTGTTGGGACTGCATTCAATAGAAATCTTAATATTTATTTACTAAAACTTTTTCCTGTTAAGATTAAAAATTTTTGCTTGATAAATGAGCTATCAAACTACACTGTTTTTAATGTATTTCTAATTTTACTGCTCTCTTTGCTAACTAGAGTTGACCAAGAGCTGAATGGAAAACAAGAGCAGAAAAGTGAACAGTAAGTTTGCAGTCCAAACAAGACTGAAGAATATGCAGATGGAACGATGCTGATTTTGCTCCATTTACAATGCATTCTCTGTGTGTGTATATTTTATATAGCCAGTTGCAAAAGGTGCTTAATTTCTTTGGACTAGCACTCAGTGGACTGCTTACTGCTGTATTGGTTTGTCTTGACTTTAATAGCTATGTTTATGTAATCATTTTATACTGCTAAATGTCAAAGAACCCTATGTTGCCAGAGAATGTTCTTGCAATTGTTTATCTAAATGATGCATGTTCTTCAGTAAAATATTTATATACCTAAATGTTAAAGGAAAGAGATAATATATATTTTTATGACTGAGCAATATATTGTGTGTGCCTGCTGAATGTAGGAATTCATTTGCAGGTAGACAAGGCCATAAGTTACAGGTTATTGTATAAATCTGTTTTGCTGTAAATGGTCAAGTGCATTTCTTTGTTGTCACAGAAACCTTAATTTGTTTGAATATTAACAATCACACAATGTAGCCTTTCAGAAGTGTGGAGATCCTTATTTGTGTTCACATACCTAATACAAGCAGTACTCATTTACCTTACTGGGTTGACCTTGAGCTTTGGTGTCATTTAGTCCATTGTTCAGAATGCAGGACTGCAGTTCTGTAAAATCCAGGCTGTTGGCCCAAGGATGGAAGCCTAAGCCACAACAGAAGGTGAACTATTTGAGTGACTAGTAGGATATCAGACCTTTCTTATTTTAAGTTTTGGATTTACTTTCTGCTTCTGTAAATCATGGTGATCTCAGCCACCAGTAGGAAATCAGTTCATTGCAGTTCTTCCTGGATGAATATCAGTTGTCACCAGTAGGAGCTCTGGTCATACTCAGTAAAGCTTGGGAGTTACATAGATAATTTACCCAAAATATCAATTGTTTGCAGAGGTATGGGGAGTCTTATGCTACCTTTGTCATTCTAGATGAAATGTCCATTTCTAAAGCCTTTAGTTTGGCACATGATACCAGCACTAATTTAATTTAACAAAAAAAGTGACTTAAAGATTTGTTGTTTTTTTTTTTTTCCCTCAGCTGTAGTAAACTTGTGTCTGTAAGACGTGTTCTTGGTCACAAAACTAGTGTTCATATGTTTGAGGGCAACAGTAATGCACTGGTTGATATGCTGTAGAAGTCTGTAACATCTTTTGATAGATGATCTTTGCTATTTCCCTGTAAGGACAGGTTTGTGCAAATAAGTTCAGGAATTGAGCACTATAGTATTGTAGCAGATATTGAGTCTTCACTCCTGGTTTCTGCTGTGCTCAGTTTTGTCTCAATGCCAAAAATATCACTTCTCAATTATATAAAAAGTTAGTGTTATACAGTTCTCTTATTTAAAAAAGAATAAAGGGTTGTGTTCAACCAACTCACTAGCTGACAGTGATAAATAGCAGTTGAGTTACATGGTCAAGACTTAATACCAGTTCACCTGCTGTTTCTAATGACATGAATAGGCTCTGAGAGCATATTCATGCAAATTGCCCTTGTTTCTGGGAGTTTTAAGTCTGCAATTCAGGGACTTTCATCTCAAGGTCTAGGTATTTTTGTTCTAGTAGCTTCAGTATCACAGGTTCAAAGAGAATCCACAGGATGTTCTCTGTTCAACAGGCAGTGCTGATTTCAAGTTGCCTTGCACCCATTTAATCAGATTTAGATCTTGCTTGGAAGGCAGAACACAAATGTGTACAGTTCCTTTGGGGCTGTCTTATCTGCTGCTTCAATTTTGGTGTTGATCCAGATGAATGTAGAGTTCAGTCAGCAAACTGGACACTTCCAGCCTGTCTCCTTGTGATACTTTGACAGTGCAGTGTGTATGAACATGCAAACCTGTAAACCTTCCTGGTATTTAGTGATTCTGTGTGGGTCCTAAGCTAGATACTAAGCATTCTGATAATCTCATTTCAAATTTTTCCTAATTAAAAAAAATTCTCAGTAAAATCATATTCTTAGCAGAAGGATTATAGTTCTTTATGTCCTGTTGTTTCCTATGTGTATAGTGCAGTGTGGAGCAGCCAGTCTGTATAGACTGTGTGACCACATGATGGGATTGTTACTGTTGTCATTCCTGGTGGCTGAGTAATTCTACAGTTTGATGCTGCAGTAGTACTGTTCTCTGGGAAATGTTTATGTGCTTACCTAATGGTTTATCTTTCTAGTATAAGTTCTTGTGAATTAATTGCAGCACAACGGTTCTTCTGTCCCTGAAGACAGGCAGCTTGAGAGGCAGGTGTACTGAAGAATTACTCCCCTCTGACCTTTTGCAGCTCATCCTTTAATGGTGAGGTGGATGTTTACATAAAGAGAAAAGGTCCCAAAGTTATCCAGAACACAAACGGGTAACTTTTTGTCAAACCTAACTTTTAAAAAATCTATAAAATAACTTAATATATTTTATTATTTAAGGATGTGGAAATTTGAAATGTCATCCTTTTATTAAAGCTATTTCAAAACCTGTATCACTTTGTAGTAAGATACAGTGTTGTAGGGAATTCACCTTTCAATTGCACTTCTTTCTAAAAGTAAAACTTAGGTTGCTAGAATACAGCTTGAGCCTTGTAAAGAAAAGATAATGCCGTGACTCACTAATTTATCTTTAATTTGGAGGACTCATTAGTTTATTTATATATGTGTTATAAGTTGTTAATTATCTTTTGTTATTACTGTGTGCAACTGAAATAGAGACGTTTGGGCCAGTGGCCTCTCTGTGTGTGGATGTGATGTTTTATAAATTGTTTTCTACAACAGGGTAAGTGTTCAGAAGTGGAAAAGGTATTTTGGAGAAAGTGTCATTAAAAACTGATGTGAGTAGACTCGAGATTGCTTGAATAGTCCTGACATTCTTTGTAGTTTGCAAAAGTCACGTTCTGTTGGAAAGTAATGGAGAGGAATGTAAAAAGGATTTAGTGCCGAAGCAGCTGAAGTATTTTGAGGTTCTGAGAAGTTAAAATGGAGAATTTTTTGTTCCCAAAAGCTTAGAACTGCGTAGAATAGTATGTAACCTTGTTTATAACAATGCATATTTCCCCCCCTTTATTTTCAGTGAACAAGTAAGGAGTAGTACTTCTTGCTGTGAGAAACTTTGTGCTGAGAAACAGTAGTTCTGCTCTCAGTTGCACACAATTAGTATATAGCCTGTATTTGTTAACATGTTTCAGCAAGTTTGCATCACACAGTTAAATGCTCTAATGGCAGCTTAAAACCTTTCAACAGTCAGTTTGTATCAGACTTCAAGGTTAGATTACATGTTGGTAGTAATGGAATATTTTATCAAATTACCTTCAAGTGTGTTACAGGGAGGAGAGGGTGGCAGTGGTGCCTGGTCATACCTCAGCTTCACTGATGTCATCTACTGAAATGTCTGTACTTCACAGCAAGTAGTGGAACTGCATTGTGAACAGGCACTTTCTCAACTAACCCCACTGGAGAGAAAAATGTTTATTGGTGAAAAGTGTTTCTTCCAGTGTTGAATTTTTGTCTGAGTATCCTGTGGGTTTACACAGTATTTATTCTGTGAAGGATGGCTTGAATGCATCTCTTAGCAAAAGCTTTTGTCTTTGGAGGTGACTTTGATTCCTCAGGTCATTCCAGTCTCAGAAAAAATCTCATACGAGGAACAGAGGGCAGAGGGATTACTTTGTAACCACAGAGGTCTTAAAAAGCTTTCAGTGAAAATTCTTACTCAGTCCTTGTGGGTGCAGGTCATTCTCTAGAGGATTTGTTTCACTGACTGGTTTCAGCGATATTTGAAATAAATGCTTTAATTATACTGTTTAAGGATACCTGGTTTTAGTCAGAGTAGCACTCTGAAATGTAAGGAATATTTCAATATTAATATTCTGAAAGACACATTTCTCAGCTTTCCTAACTTCAGAGTTGTAAGTTGAACTAAATTGTTTCCATTATTACATCCTGTTCTCTGTGTTGAGCTAATGGGAAAAAGGGCATTTGTGAAGTTTTTTCATCATTCCCTTTTAAGCATAACTGAAATCAGTGAAATTAAAGCTATTCTTTGCTCAACTAGATATTTTTTCAGTTTTGCAAATTGGATTGCCCAGATTACTTGGATTTAAACTTAGTGATTTTTTTTTTTTCAATATTGAAAAAAATCTGAGGAGAAGCTACTGGAGTGTTTTCAGAAAGTCAAGTCCTTATCTTACCATTCTTTTTACTCTAGCTTGCTTAGCTGCTAGTTAATATTTATTACATTAAATTCCAGGTTAGTAATTACAAAAAATATTTATGGCAGACAGATGCTTATTTTCCCAGTGGCTCTGCAGTTCAGCAGTGTTTCTTAGTGATGTGAACAAAACCTTTTTATTTAAAAGAAAATCCCGGGTAGTAGGGTGCTCTGTGGGTAGATAGAATTAAGACCTTGTCTATCAGTAAACTTTAATATTTGTGATACAGGAAATGTGCAGTGTTCAACAAAATGAAGCTGCAATAGTCATGGCAAAACCAGGTTGTGAATCATAGGGGATGTAACTGGCTTAAATGGCCTATTAGTATTCTTCACAAATGTGACTGTTTTCCTTTGCCCATTTAATATAAAATTACTCTTCCTCTACCTCGTGATACTTCTTAATACTTCTGTTTTCTGTGTTCCAAGGTGTCATGGAGTAATGTGGGACACACATTTCTGAATGTGCTAGCTGTTACTATTTAAGGGAAACTTTTCCATTAGAAAAAAATAAATAAATGCTATATGCAATAAATACCTTTGGAAAAGGCCTGAATGTCTTGTTTTACTGCTTAGGAATATCTGGATAATATGAGAGGCTGTTTTGATTGTATGCACCACCTCCTCCCTCTTAAAACCAGTAAATTGTAGGTGCCAGTTTATTAGTTGCAGTGAAATGTAACAGTGATTTTTGAGGCTAGTTTTGAGTATTTCCAGAGCTTTTGGCAGGTGCTGCGGGTTGCAGGACAGTGGTCCAGGACGGGGGGGGGGTAAGCGCTTAGCTGGAGGAGGGCATGGATGTCGGTCACTCCGGGAGATAAAGTAATAAACCCTCAGCCACAGCCGCTCCCAGCGCTGGTTCCCGCCTGCTGAGCCCCGGGCCGGGCCCGGGGGCGGGCGGAGGGAGGCCCGGCCCTGCCGCCGCCATCGCGCTTCCGCTTCCCGGGCAGGGCGGCCGCGGCGGGGCCGGGCCTCTTCCTGCCGCCGCTCGGTGAGGCCGGGGCCGCTGCCGGGGCTGCCCGAGCGGGGCCTGGCGAGCCCTGGCGCTCCGGCCCGGGGCTGGGGCTGCCCGGGGCTGGGGGGGGCGGCCCCCGGGGCGGTGGGGCCGGGGCGGCCCGGTGGCCGCGCTGGGGCCGGGGCGCTGGGCTGGAGCGGCCCCGGAGGCTTTCCCGAGCGCGGTCCCGGGGGAACGGGGACCCGTTTGAAGCCGGGTGGGCGGCGAACAAAGCCCGGGCGCGCCTCGGGGCTGCAGGGCCGGGGGTGCCGGCCCGGGCTGGAGCCCCGCAGGGCCTGCGGAACGGCCTCCGCGTCGTTGGCTGCGCATTGCGCGGGGAGGGCTCCGGTGCGCCTTCTAGGCGGTTGTTTTGGGTTTTTTTTTTAAAATGTATTTTTTTTTAATGTTTGTTTGTCTTTAAATGAGAGCGAGGATCCAGCAGGCGCCGGGAGCCGTGGCTGGTCCGGCCGCGGTGAGCCATGGCGTACCAGCTGTACCGGAACACCACGCTGGGCAACAGCCTCCAGGAGAGCCTGGACGAGCTGATCCAGGTGCGTGGGGGCTTTAGGGTCCGGGCAATTAGCTCGTAAAGAGAAAAGTTCGTTCTTAAGTCGCCTTCGTGGATGCTCGGGGTACTTAGTTGCAACGTCTGGAAAGCTTAGTGACTGAAATGACCAGCCGTCGGTATTTCTGTTGGCGTGGGAAGCCTTTTCCTTAACATTCTAGGCAAAGGAAAACGTGTCATGTAAGTAGCGTAATCCCTGGCGATGTGGCCCAGTAAACGAGCAGTCAGCACTGAAACCCACTTCCTGCTTTTCTGGTTGTTTCCAATTAATATTTATCAGAAGAAAACTCTGTTGTAGCACCAAAAAATCATGTTGGTGGCACATTACTGCTTCTCTCTGAGTATAAACATGAAAAAGGGAGGATGCACGGGAATGTCAAGCTTCTGTGAATGGTTCTTCTAGACATCTCTGCTTTCTGTGAACTTTGTTTTGATGTTTTTAATTTTTACTGCGTTGTTGAGTTTACTTTGAAACAACTCCACACTTTTTTTTTTTTTTTAACTATTTTAGTCACAGCAAATCACACCTCAGCTGGCCCTTCAGGTGCTGCTTCAGTTTGATAAAGCTATAAATTCAGCACTGGCACAACGAGTCAGGAACAGAGTCAATTTCAGGGTAAGATAACAATATAAATATAACAATATAAACAAATATAACAATAAAGATAACAATATAAAAAAGCTCTTCATGAGGTACAGTAACTAAACTTTGGTGCAGAATGTTGTTAAAAGCTGCATGCTCTTAAGCAAAAACTTGTGAAGGCCTGTTTGCATGCTGAAGTAATGGCTGTTACATGTATATTCTGTATGCAGTTGTAAGACTTGTTATCTTCTTATTCTGCCAGGGATCTTTTGAAAGAATGCACGAATCAGAAACAAATTTGGTGGGTGGTTAAAAGGGAAGAGAGAAATCATAGAATAGACTCATAGAATGGTTTGGGTTGGAAGGGTCGTTAAAAGATAATCTAGTTCCAACCCCCCCTGCATGGGCAGGGACACCTCCCACTAGACCAGGTTGCTACAAGTCCTGTCCAGTCTGGCCTTGAGATGCTTTGAGCAGTATAATTGCTGTCCTCAGTGTTCTGCAGATGTAGAAGTGAGATGAAACCAGATTTTCAGACACATCTAAAACCTGAAGAGAGACTAGAGAGTTGTAGATCTACCCTTATGTAAAGTCACTTATGGACAGTTTTGTAGCTATTTCTTGTAGATATTGTAGAAAGATAAGTTTGGGGTTTTTTCCCATCTGTTCACCCATATTAATGTCAGACAGCCAGCAAATTGTTAAATGTGAAATCAATGGTCATTTTGAGAAAAAAAAACAAACAACCCAATGAAAACAGTTGCTCTGTTAACTTATGTCTTAATACTTCCTCTACAGTGTATGCAGAAACTATTAAGTAAGCTCTTCAGATTTGAGATTTTTAAACCATATAAGTATATTAAAAAGAGCATAACTTATTTTCTCTAGCACACTTGTTTTGTGTACGTAACGTGATATAGAAAACCATTCAGAATGTGCTTAGTGGATGGATTAAAAAAAAAAGTTACTTGGAGCTTAAGTTCAAGAATATATCAGTTTAAAATATGTGAAGGTAAAGGCCAAAAGGTTTACTTATCAACATCCTCAGTAATACAGCTAACATGAGGGGCAGATTTCTATGTCACATAGGTCAGTTTTGTAATGATTTTCTATTAAAACTGCTGTAGAATTCACACCTTGTGATGGTAACTGCTGAAACTGATTTTTCTTATGGCACGTTTTAAGAAATCCAATGCTTTTCCTTTGGAAAAGTTATAAAACATCTTAGAATACCTGTGAAGCTTCCCCTTGGATAGCCTATGATGTCAGTACATGGTCTTAAAAATTTCAGCCACTGGAGGGCATTTAAACTACAGTTTTCCTTAGAATTGCTTGTTGCCAAGTTTGTATGCATTCAGGTTCACAGTTGGCTTTATGGCAAACTTAGTTTTAGAAGATATGTAGCTCAGTAGATAGTCAACATCATATTTTCTGTTACTTTTAGGATGATGCATCCTATAGAAAATGTCTCTTGTCTTTTTAAAGGGGTCTCTGAATACATACAGGTTCTGTGACAACGTATGGACATTTGTACTGAATGATGTTGAATTTAGGGAGGTCACTGAACTTGTGAAAGTGGATAAAGTGAAAATTGTAGCATGTGATGGAAAAAGTAAGTATGGAATATGATATAAATGAGCTGAAACACAAGACCTGATAGTCTGTAGAAAGCTTTGACCAAATGTCTGATTAAAGTTGTATTGATTGTATTATTCAGCCAAAAGTAGGGCTTGGCACTCCCTTTTACATATTATGAGAAATGGAACAAAAGTAAGCTAGATGCTTCCCTAACTCATTAGCATTGAAACAGGAATGCATTAGAGACTGCTGTACACCCCTTGTTGGGAAGTACACACTACTAGGGCAATTGGAAAGTCAGAAATAATCTTCATTGATTTTCTGTGTGGTGATCTTTCTAGTGTTAACAAGTTTGTTAGAATAGCACCCTGTGTTACTGAATTATAGGAGTGCTTCATCAGTCTGAGCAAGCAGCTGTCTGAGACAACTATCAAAGCAGTTGTTTGCTGGATTTGTTAGCAGGGGACCCAAGCACATGAAAAGCTTATGCTAGCATTTGCAACTCTTATGATTTATATATTGCTCACCAGGCCTACTGTATGTAAACTGCTTATAGGAGTTTGTGTTCTATATCTGCCTGACTGGATTACTTCTGTTAATGCTCCTTGAAATTCTTTACTGGAAAGAGTAATGTAGTGACTTTTGTGGCAAGCTGGTTTATAACTTTTAAAGCCATCAGTGTGTCAGAATATCACTAAAGATGTGTGATATTGTGCCACTTGGTTCATCCCTGGGGAGTGATACTAAAAGAAAGAACTGAGAATGGAAAAGGCTTTATTTAAATATATCTTAGACCTGTGAAACAGGTTCTTCATGGCTTCCTGATCCTAGCATGATTACAGTGGTCACTTCAAGTTGTAATTCCAAATTGTTTGCTCAACTTCTTTTACTAACTACGCATATAATCTCACTCTATTTTTTGTGTGCTTATTATAGCTAGAAAAGGGAACCTTACTTTCCAAATACTGTTTTCACTTTTGATAAACTATACGGATAAGATTTAAATAACTGGGTGGCTTAAAGTTGCTATTAGCTTTACAGCCTTTTTTTCCCATGGGCAGTTGACTTGCTAAAGGAATGTAGTAAACACTGACTGGGCTTTCTCCATTTCCAAGTTAGCTATTTTTCCCACAGCTCTAAGAACAAGAAAGCAGTTCTGGTAGTAATACCAGAAATTGCACTGGTGTTAATTGGTGCTTCTAAGAAAAGATCAGAACAGAGAATTGCTCTCGGCCATTTTATGAAGATCGTGCTCATTCTTGCATCTATTTCAAAATGTATATAGACCACACTCCATACGAGCTTCTGCTACTGAATGTGCAAACCCCTTTCTCCTTAGTAGGTTCTGTGATTTAGCCAGGTGTTCTTGTGGCTGACCTCAAGAAATTGTGAATCACTACAAGTTGGAGCAAATTCTTGTATTTTTAATGCCTTTATAGCCTTAATGATGTGTGTTTGCAACCTTGAAGTTTTGTGCTGGCTCTTTTCAATGTTGCTAACTGAAGTGAAACAGCATGAGCAGTTCATGCATCACACTGATAGCAGTGGAGGGAATTGGGTAGGTACATAACATGTTCTAAAATGCTTGGGGGATGCTTTTGAGGTTGAGGAAGGTATTAGAGAATGGTATTGGTTCTCTTTAATTTATACTCAACTGTAGTGGAGCTATGCATTACTCACACTTTCTTTTTTCTTTCGTAGACACTGGTTCCAATACTGCAGAATGAATAGGACTGTGGTTTGTCTGCAATGTTTTCTGTTAATATGCAGCACTTTCTGGAGAGAAGCATGGAAAGGGACTGTGTTCATACTTAATTCTTGTGATGCAGAAATGTGAGTTAATCTGTACCAGAAAGCGTCACAGAATGACAGCGGAAGAAATATCTGTAGAATTTCTTCAGTTCATCTTACAGGGCATGAATACAATGTCTTTTTTTTTGTTTGTTTCTTTGGTTTTGTTTTTTTAATAATTATGACAGATACTGTTGCCTTTTCAAAATAATTTCTGTAATAAACTTTTATTTAAAAACTTAAAAAGTGAGTGGAAAACTTAATATAGTATATTCTCCCAAGATTGTCCAAGTGTGTTTAGAGTAATGTTGCAAATGCAAAGGTCTTTCAGTTAAGAGGTTCTGAATATGGTTGCACTGATTAGTACTGCAAGAAATGGCTGTTTGAGAATGATGGAGAAGGACAAACTTAGCAGCTCATGCTGGTCACTATACTTGTCTCTTTGTTACTGCATCTTTTTGTCTATACATTTGTCTGTTTCGTACCCTCTTCTAATAATACATTAACCCAAGTATTAAAGTCATTGCACAGCTAATCAAAGTGAAATAATGAAATGGAGTCTTGAAAGATTGCACTACATTCTCAAGAAATGTTTAGTGCTGCTGGTTTTAGTCTTTTTCTAATTGGTTTTTGTATTTATGTGGAATACATTTAATTGGACACCTGGCCAACAGGATTTCAGTGAAAGAGTTGAACTATAAATTCTGAGATATCAAAGGGTTAACTTGGTTCTTCTTAGACTTACATATTCCACTCAACTTCCATCAAGAAACCCTTAAAGTACTTTATTTACTAGAAATATTAATATAGAACTGACGACTCATTTGTCTGACTTTACAGCAGTGGCTGTTGCAGTATTGTCATAGGAATTCTAGGTGCCTCAGGAGTGTCAAATTCATTTATTTTTGACAGTAGGCTACTTGCAAACCACTAAAAACCGGAAAGTGTCCAGAAGAGAAGTTGGGGCTCACTGTTTTCAGATCAGTCTAAATCTTGGGACTGTTGGTTGATGAGAAGCTCAACCATGAGCTGGCAATGTGGGCTGGCAGCCCAGAAACCAACCATGTCCTGGGCTGCATCAAAAGCAGTGAGGCCAGCAGGGCCAGGGAGGGGATTCTCCCCTTCTGCTCTGCTGTTCTCAGGCCTTGAGCTGCCAAAACAAGAAGGACATGAAGCTCAGAGGAGGGCCGGGAAGGTGATCTGAGGGCTGGAGAAGCTCTGCTATGGAGACAGGCTGAAGGAGTTGGGGTTGTTCAGCCCAGAGAGGAGAAGGCTCCAGGGAGGGGAGACCTTGGAGCACCTTCCAGTACCTGAAGGGACTACAGAAAAGCTGAGGAGGGACTTTGGACAAGAGCAGGGAGTGACAGGACAAGGGGTGATCGTTTTAAACTGGAAAAGGGGAGATTTATGTTAGACATTAGGAAGACATTCTTCGTTGTGAGGGTACTGAGACACTGGCCCAGGTTGCCCAGAGAAGCTGTGGAAGCCCCATCCCTGGAAGTTTTCAAGGGCAGACTGGATGGGGCTTGGAGCAACCGGGTCTAGTGGGAGGTGTCCCTGCCCATGCAGGGAGGTTGGAATAAAATGATCTTTAAGGTCCCTTCCAAACCATTACATGATTCTATTAGGATTCAATTTGTGCCAAAACTGTAGCACAATTTACATGTTGAAACCTTTTGCTATGTGTCAATGGCCAAGTCTATTAAAGTAAAAAAGCTTTAGTATCTCTTCTAATACTTTTCCAGACTGATGTTACAGTTCTTTAAATTCTGCCTTTGGATATTTGGGCCTTGGCTAATTTCTGCTTCCCTCACTGTAAGTGAGAAAGTAGTTCATGAACTTACTTGCTAGACTGTTAATTTTTCTTTTATTCCTTGTATCCGTGCTAAATGTCATTTGTTGTAAGCTGCACACTGGTAAGTAACCATTTTTGAAAGTAGATCAGACTGTTCTCATTTGAACAGCACAGTGAGTATCTGTTGAGATAATTTATCTTAGAGGGTGGAAATGTAAATCCATACCATGGTTTTTATCTTTTTCTAAATCACTCAATCTTCTAGATTTAAACAGGTTTTGTTCTCTAAGAATCATGTGGCAAACTGAATTTCAGCCCTTACAAATATAAAGGTTTTCTGTTCCTACCTCCAACTCTTTGCAGTCTCTTCTGTCTCTGGTCAGAAACTTCTCAGTCTCCAGTTCTCTGTAGCTTTTGGACTTCCTCCTAATGCAAATAATTATATATCTGATTTTGTTCCAATTAAGTGTACATGAGTATATTTACTGTAGCATTTTACCACTGAAAATAAATTTAATAAGAGAAGCATAATTATACTGATAATGTGAGGCTATTGTCTGGAATGGATTTATGTTCACAATTCACTGATACTCCTCTGTCAGACTTAACTTGCCTTTAACAGTTGTATTTTCATTGTTCAACAGTTGCACTTCAGCACTCCCAGGCTTAGTGCTACAGCAGTTGTTAATTGAAAGGAAAAACAGTATTTAACTGAAAAAGAAAATAATGTAATGAATATAAATATACAAAGAAAAATTATAAATGAGAAATAATTTTGACAAAGATGTCTGCTTCTTAGTAATCAGTGAAATTTGCATCAGTGTGAGCAGGAATCAGAATTATAATGTTTATAATTCAGGACAACTTTGCAGACTTCTTTAAAAAAAAAAAAGCAATAGTCCCATAGAAGCTTTAGACTTGGTCCTTTGGAAGCAAATGATGATGGAATACTCCCTGTGCTGATGAGTAACAGTACTACTTTGATTTGTACATCCTACTTATCCGGTGGTTGCTATTGGTCATAGAATCATAGAATGCCGAGGGTTGGTCATGAAAACTGAGATTTTAATATTGTCTTGCCTTGTAAGAAAGCATTTGAAAAGGAGATGGACATTCTGAAATTAATTTAAATACTTGAACCAAAGTCTTACTGTACTGAAAAAATGTGCAAATGCTTAGGTGCAATTGATGTTCTTGGTAAGCTTGTTGTTTAGCCTGAGATAAGTGAGTGGCAAAAAGTGATGCAGATTAGTAATATATTACATGTTATGGATGTTTTTGAACTGCTACTAGGTTCTTCCAATTCCAAATAATAATGTAATATTAAAAGAAATGCACAACAGACTTTAAAGATCTTTAGAACAACTGGAATTGTTGGGGACAGGAAGTCTCCAGTTCCTGGGCACAGTGATAGCAAAGGGAATTCGCGTCATTTAGTCTGCAAAAGTCTGGAAAGCAGCACAAATGGGGAGGGAGTATTTTAGGTGAAACGGCCAAGCAAATGAGTAGGAACAGGTGGGCAGTCATAACATACACTTCTGTAATCTTGACATTCCTTTCTGCTCTCAAGCCTCAAGCCTGAGAAGGCCTTTCATACCAATCAACAGAAGAGAGAAGTTGCCAAACAAAATGGAAGAAACGAATAAAGGGGTTTTATTGCCTTACTCTCCATAACTTGCCCCTTGCTACTTTTTTTGTGTTTGAATTTAATCTAATTCCTGCGTGTTAATATGATTATTGTGCTTTGTGATCTTGGAAGAATTGTTGAACTTGCACCTGAAACTGTTAACTGCATTTTTGCTATACTAAGCTATTTTCATACCCTGTGGAAGACAAACCATCTCACTTGCTGCAGCATCAGCATACTTGCTGCTGCCTGTTTGGCTCTGCCTTGCCTTTAGTGTTACGGACTGATGCATCTGTTAGTTTTTTTGCTGATTTTCTTCACAAGGGTCACAGTTGCTTCCACCTATCAATAGCACAAAGTACAAGATACCTTTGCACCTAGACCTTGAGCTGGAATGGATATTTCTATTTAGAATGTAAATTAACTAAAATAAAGGGAAGAAAAGGAAGAATAAACACCAATACAGAATTGGCTGTGGGTGACTGCCTGTGTTTATTTGTGGCTTCTGAAAGGATTTTGTGAAATTCCTAAGAGCACAGAACAGGATGTCATCTGAAGTCAGCTGCTTGCACAGTCAGGGCTGTCAATACCTGACTTTAAGTGCTATCAGAGAGACAGAAATTAAAGTGCAGAGCAGGAAGAACTTACAAGGAAATCCTGGAATAAAAGTTTAATCAGGATCATTATGTATTACGCAATGACCAGGTTGAATAAGGTAGATGAGAGTTACTCCAAACTTTGCTTTTAAGGACCTCAGCAGCTTAAGAGGCAGTGTTTCAGTTTAAGTACTACTGACTTGGTTTTGCTTTTCTGTTCTTTAGAAGTTCCTGGGGTAAAATAAAGAGAGAAAAGTAGGATTATGGTAAAAAGTGTTTTAACTTTAATAAGACTGTACTGGGAATTGTGGCTGTTTCCTTCACTGTAACTTAGAGGGTGAGCTTTGTTAGGAAAATAGCTTTTCTCAGAGATAAATTTACTGTTTAAATTAGCCATTATGGCTTATCAGGAAGTAAGTGACAGATATATTAGTATTTTGGTTTTCACTTTGTGCTAAAAAACCCTGCACCCTTCAAGGAAGTGGTAGAGAGATAACTGAAAGTCCAATTAGTGTTTAATGGTCACTGCTGTTGCAATCAGAAGAAAAAGGACACCCTAACTCTGTACCTGGAATCAAATGACTGTAAATACTGAATTTTGTTCCTATAGGTCATGTATGATTCTAGTTTTTTGAGAATTTATTACTTGGTTTCCTCTGAATTTATTTTAATTGATTAATCTCTTAATTACTCTTTATTACAGGATATTTCAGAGATGATCATATAGAGTATGAAAGAAATGAAAAGGAAGAAGAAAATAGACCCTTCTAACTAGAGTTAAGAACTTAATAGACCCACTATATAAATATGTAGTATGCCAGTTTCAGCTTACATTAAGTTGTTCTTATAAAAATAAATGGAACAATACTTGGAAATAAAATACAAAGTGAGGTGAGTTTAAAAAAATGAAACTGTTATTAGATTGCAGAATTACAATTTCACTTTCTTCCTGTGCATTATCTTGAAAGCTCAGTGGGAATTTGCAGCGTATTTCCTCCTTAAAGAAATGGTGGTTTGACTAAAAACCTGAACTTTAAATAAACCACCATTCTGTCTACAATCATTAACTAAAAACCTGAACTTTAAATAATGATTGTAGACAGTAGTGTCAGACAAAGTTAACACTAATATTACTCAGACAACTATATTTCCAGTTTGGATAGTCCAGGATTTTACTGATGAAGTTCACATGGTTTAACCTGTTTTTTGGAGGTGATCCCATATTCTGATAGTGCTACTTTGGGCTACAGCTTGCCCTACTCAATTTGAAGTTTATTTTCAGTTTGGCAACTAAATTTCACTAGTTACACCCTTCCTTTGTCCTCTGTTGCCAGTTTTCTAAGATACCAGACAGATTATTGTGAAGATACTTTGAGATTTCTGAAATACTGATATTTTGATGACTGATATTTTTGTCATCCGTAATGGTGAATACATAAATATATTTCCTGTATCTGTGCTTTGACATGTCTGCACTCATAAATCTGACATTTCTAATATCTTTGAAAGAGGAAATGTTGACAACATTCCTTTGTAAGAACCTTTTTGTCTTAGTTTACTTTCTGAATTTGGGAGTAGTCTTGTTCTTTCAGAAGAAATTAAGTCACAACTGAAAGGAGAGTTGAAAATAAATTTGCACAAAAAACGCCTTTGGTTTTGGAACCAAATCATCTGAGATAATTTGTGAGTAATAACACCAACAGAATCTCAGCATTGTCTTTGAATCAAGAGAATTGGATGTGAAAGTTTACCAGTTGTTTACATTTCTAGATAATATTGCTGGAACATTGGTTTTCATACAAATCAATGATCTCCTTGAATGAAGAAGGCTGTGTAGGCTATGTTGATAAGGAACTGCTGTCCTCTTAGTGCGTTGCCAAGCTGTTGTGGGTTTTTTTGGTATGCTGATTTCACTTGAGGCTTCATGTTCTATGGCAAGCTCTTTAAAATGTGGGAAAATGCTCAGATTCAGTGTCTCCAGGTCTATCCAGGAAGATGAAAGACTTTGCTAAAAGACTTACCATGGAACATATTTGAAGTGGCACTTCCCCCTCCCCACATCTAAATACCTGTCTCTGTTTTGACACCTTTCCCATTTTTTGTCAGAGCACTGTCTGTCACTAATAGATGGAACAGCTATTTAAATAGTGTGCACAAGCAATACTTTGTATTTCTGAGACAAGAAACAACTGAAGAAGTCAGACATATCTACAAAGCGAAGGAGATAGAAATTACTGTTAACAAATCTGTACATTTTCTGGAAGCATAGATCTTTCTTTACAGGAACATTTAATAGAGAGGTCTCTCTTTCAACACACTATTTCAGACTTGTGTTCCTTCCACTCTCCCAGCACCTTTTGGCTTTTTGTAGGTGTTCACAAGGTCCTTTGAAAAATAAATGATTTAGATGTTCCTACAGGCAACCATTTCTTGGATGGGCCCAACTGATTTTGATGTGACTCCTTAGAATAGAGAAGTCTGTTGTGTTTTTTTTCCCCCCTCTCTATGAATATGCACTTTTTCCCTCAAATTTCCAAGGGAGAAAGACAACACCTTGCCATAGTAAGAAACACACTGACCCCCAGTCTGCCTGATTTAGTCCACCAGAGAAGTTTTTTTTTTTTCTAAAAGAATATACTAGATGTGGAGATACTTGCTACTTAATGTTGAATTTGCTGCTAAAACGATTTTTAAATTTTCTCTCAGGTTAGCATAAGGCTTTAATCTTGTACCAGCTGTCTGTTTACACAAGTCGGAAGAAGTTTTTCACTGGGACCAGCAATAATATTGCTTTATTTGCTCTTTTTGAATAAACAAAGGCTCAATGACATGTTGGGTATTTGTTTGAGAGCTTTTCTTGCCAGTATAGGGGTTTTGCCTATAATGATTGCACCATGCATTTAAAAAAACCCGGAAAACATTTTACAACCAAGTTAATTTTAAAATGTCTAACAAAATTGCAATGACCCGCCTTCTGAATCAGTTGTTTCATCTTCCCATCCTATTTAAATCAATGCTTTAAAGATCTATGGGACTGCAGTAATAACTTCATGTAAATGTAGCCTGGTGCTATTGAATGGCTTCAGATGCTACTTCACCACCACAGAACTTTAATTCTAAAGGTGAAGGTGTTTACTGACAGAAAAGTTACTTGATTATTTTTGGTAGTACAAAGACAACTGAATTAATCCTTCAGCATTAAAGCTGTTGGGTCCATGGAAAGCAGCTGGATTTAATGCAAGAAGGTGGGAAAAAAAGATGTGGGTGCAATACAGAACTTCCCGAATCCTTTAAGCTTCTAGAAACGTAAGAAAACAGTCTGTTGGATGATTGGTTTTTTTTAATCTAAAAGGCCACATGCACTACTGGACATGCCAGTTGCAGCACTGAGACCACTCCTCACAAAAATGTTTTTTTCTGGGCGAAGGGGCAGAGGAAGATGTTAGAAAAACGTAGGTTTGCACACGCATTAAATACATAAGCATCCCTCTCCCTGTGTTACAGGTGAAGTGGGTGCAGGGGGGTTAATTGCTTTAAGGGCTCTGCCTAGGAGCACAATTAGTTCTCCTCAGAGGACTACAGGATAGATAATACGGATGAGTCATCTATTTTATTATGTTTGATTTTATTGAGGGATTTTTATGGGGGGTCGGGGGTGGAATGGCTATTGATGGAAATTGAACTTTAAAGTCAAACAAAAGCAGCACCCAGGTGTTAAGCTGGGCAGCGCGGCAGGTGCCAGGCGCAGGTGGCCTGCCAGGTGCTTTGTAAAGCAAATTAATTATAATTTCAGCTCCGCTTGGAGCAGGACGTGGAGGCGCAGCGGTGCGCGACCTGCCCCTGCCTGCCTGCGGCAGGAAGCCCTGAGGTGACATTTGCCAGCAGCCTGTAGAAGGGCCATGGAGAACCCACTGCCCTCCGTTGCTCAAGAGGCTCTGTAAGGAAGCTGCTCTGAGGAGAATCCCGCCGCCCGGGCCGCGGGGCCTTCCCGCCCTTCCTTCCCGCGCGCAGCCCCCTCCAGCCTCGCGCGCCCGGCCGTTATCGGCGCGCGGCACTGCCCGCTGCGCGCGGCCGCTTCTCCTCAGGGGAAGGGGCTTCGCCTCAGGGTCCGCGGCGCGGAAACCACCCCTCCGCCAGCGCGGATACGGCGCCGGCTCCCGTCTCGCCTCACGTCTCCAGCACCTCCCGCTGTCCCCGAGGCACCGCGGCTGGACTGGCCCACGGAAGGCGGCAGGTGCTGGCGAGGGTCTCCGCAGCTTCTCCCTCAGAGTCCCCGGCCGTAGAGGGCCGTGTGTCGCAGCTGCTGCTCGAGACACTGGATGGCGGCATCGTCCACCAAGGGGTCGAACTTGTTGGCCAAGAGGTGGTGCTGCCGGAGCAGCCAGGGCACGTCGCCCGCCCCGTAGATGCAGACGGCGCGCTGGTGCCGGCCGGTGCAGGGCGGGTAGGGCGCGCCCTTGCTGGTGTCCCCCTCCAGGTACTGCCACTTGACCACGCGGGGCAGGGCGTTCATGTCGGAGAGCTGGAACTTCTCATTCTGGGGCATGGCACCCGGCACGCCGGGCATGCGGTTGAGGGTGGCCCAGACGTGCTCGTCGGGGCTGTAGGTGTCCTTGGCCCACTCGAGGAACTTCTGCGCCGTGGGGTTCTCAAAGATGTGCTGCACGAAGGCCCGCGTGACCACGATGTACGCGCTGCCTGTGAACATGGGGGAGTTGTGGGGTGGTGGCAGTTTCTCCGTGGCTGTCCGGGAGATGGACTCCCCCACTTCGTGATGGTAGCGCCAGCGTTCCCGCTTGAGAGCCGAGGGCTTCTCGGACTCCATGCTGTTCTGCCCCTGCAGCACCTTCAGGGCACGGACAATCTCGGCATTGGTCTTGATGGGGAAATCGGTGCCGCAGGTGTTGAGGACATAGCGCCATGGCACGGGGCTCTGCAACAGGTCCTGCATGCAGTTCAGGTCAGCCTGCAGCCGAGACCAGGAGGCGTAGACCACCCTTTCCAGGCGGCTAGCCACAAAGACATTGGGGAAGCAGGCGGCGATGGCCCGCACAGCCTCCTGGAAATCAGCCGGGGATTTGCTGTCCATGTGGACACAGTAGACGTTCTGTGGAGTGTAGATGGACCGCAGAAGCCGCTCGAACATCTCGATTTTGTTGTGGATGACCATGGAGTAGGCGATGGGGAACTCTGCCTCCTCCTGGCTCAGCGGGAACTCAATGAACCGCCGGGTCTCCTTGAAGTTGCTGCAGTCCTTCGTCATGTTCAGGTAGTCTCCAGGTGTCAGGGCAACTTTCTTATTCCCTACCTCTAGGTTGCTGAGCTGGGCCTCCTGGATGGCTTTCTCCTCTCCGCGGACGATGCCGGAGCAGTTGATCTTCCGGCTGGGGGAGAGCTCCAGCGCCTGGTAGAGACGCCGGCGGCAGCGGGGGTGGGCGGTGTCCAGGTGGGCGTCGGGGCAGGGCCGAGTGACGCTGCGCAGGGCCACGGCGACCACCAGCAGCAGGGAGCCGAGCAGCAGCGCGCAGCGGCGCCGCGCCGGTGCGGGGCTCCTCTCGCACAGCCGCATGGCGCGGCCGCTGCCACGTGTCCCCCGCCGCTCCCCCGGGGGGCTGGAGGGACGGGGCTGGAGCTGGGACTCCGCTGGGAGCAACCTGGGCGACTGCTTCCTGGGTAGTGGTGAAATAGTGGCAGGGCGATCTCGGCTTAACCGCAGCTGATTAATGGGTGAGTAAAAGGAAGTCTCCTCCCTCTCTGTAGTGTGACTGGTTTTATCAACCCTGGTGGTGTATCTTGTATGTCTGTTTAAAATAAGGTGTTTTATCTTACCTCTGTTTAGCGTGTAACACAAGGAAAATTTCTCTAGAATGCAACCCTTTAGAAGAAGACTATTAGATGACTTTGGAAGCTCACCTGCTTTTCTGGTGTTCTGATCATTCAAATTTACAGGGCAAGGAAGGGACAGCAGTAGCTCTGCAGTCTAGAAGCCCAGCTGCAGCAAACTTTTTGCTTGCCTGGAGCATTTTTAGCTTTAGTGAAGGATTATTCGAAAAGATGTTTGGTAGCTGGGTGAAGTGGAATCTCAGCTTCTACAGCGGAATCAGAGAGTGAAGACTCTGGTTTATAAAAAGTTTGCCACACAGTGTCCACGTAAAGGATGAGACAATATTAGTGAAGAGCATCAGGACCTCCTTTATGCACCTACATGCACATCGTGGCTAAGTACCACTTAACAGAAAAAGAGAGACAGCTGCAAGGGACTAAAATGTGACTTGTGCTATGATTAAATAATACCCCCTAGGTTTGTTATATGTTTGTAAAATAAAAAAGGGTCGGTTTCCACAGTTTCAGTGATGAGTCAAAATTTCTAAGATGGGTTTTCTAAGGTACAAACAAAGGTGTGGCTTGTTTCTTCTTTTTTTCTTTTTTTTTTTTTTTTCTTCCAATGTATCAGGGAGCTGAACTCACAGAACCTGCAGCAGGGCTGAGGACAGTTGGTGTAAGTGTAGTTCTGTTCAGCTTTACACAGTTCAGTAAATAATTATTTTAGACATTTGTGGTTCAGAAATTCTAATGGGCCTTATGAAAGACAGTGTGATACACATAGTGTTTCCCATATGCACAGGTGTCAGTTTGCCTGTGCTGAGTACCAAAGCGAATGTGCTTGGGAGAAATGTGGGGAAAAAAAAGGCTTGGGGAATGTAAACAAGATGTTAGATGGGCCAGCTGCTTTCTCAGTGCAAGGAAGTAATTTGTCCTATTTAGATGTGTACTTTTTTTCCTGAAATTTGTTTCTAAGCTATGTTCAGCTTGCACTGGAGAGGTTGTTCACCTGGACAATTTCAGAGCATCTGAGGAAAGGTAATTTCCAAGAAACTCTTGGAATATGACAGTAGTAATCCTCTCAGTGCATCTTCTGCACTTCCAAGCAGCTGTTCCCCTGCATGTCACCTCTGCTAGACTGTATGCCTGCAGTATTGTATGAAGGAATGGCAAGTTCTTGTGTTCTTGGGATTTTCTTTCTCTAAAGCAATGTCTTTATATTGATCCTCCGTGTTGATTTCAGTACTCAGATACCCTCTTTCCTACAGCCGCTGCTTGAGGACTAAGAAGACAAGTGCATGTTTTACATATGGTATAGCATTGTAAAAAAATTTCTTCTTTAATGTTCTAGCTAGTCTGTATTGGTGGAAGAAATCCTCAAATTCTTAATCCCACAGGAAATGCTGAAAACATGGTAACTCCACATGAGAGCTCTTAAATGAGCTGTAGCTACTTCCACTTATGTTCATTTTTTTTTTTTTTTCAAAAAGTATGGTGGTGTTTTATTCAGAAATACTATTGTGCTTTTCCTAAAGGTGTTTTTCAGTAATTTGTAAAGAAACTCTAACTCTTTAATCCTATTTTACCATCCATAATTCTTTGTTAAGAGTCAACAATTACTAAGTCTAACTGGGGACTTGAAAAATGTGTTTTCAGTGTTCCCTGATATACTCTTAAAGCCAACAGTGTATTCAGTCTCTGAATAGTACCAAAAGCTAAAAGAATCCCACCTCACACCCCAAAACAGTGTGTGAAATCACAGCAAATTGCTGCTGTATTTCAGTTTATGCTGGCCAGTGGCTGGACAAGTGCATGGACAGAGAGTAGATTGTAGGAGTAACACACTGCTTTAAAATGTCACCATACATGTTGATGGATATCCGTCACACGGCAATTTATTTTTGGAAAAGTTGTCTTTGTTGATAACTTTATCTGACAGTAAATGTTTTCTCAAGGAAAGCCCAGTACTGAGTAAGGAAAGCCCAGTACTGAGTAAGGAAAGAAATTATTTCAGATTAATTTGTCAACATTCTGTAAATATAGTCACAGGTTCATAAAAATGAAACTTCTTTGGAAGATGTTTGTGGCTTAGCATTAATGTTTTGAACTTGTTCAGTGCAAGAAACTTAAAAATTCTGGAGGTTTCTATTAGCAGTGTGACCACAGGACCACACACCAGCTCCTGTGTGGTACATAGCTCTTTATATATAGGCTTTTTTCTCATGGTGCATAAAGTGTAGCAAACCCAAATAGTCTGAAGTGCTTGAAGTGAAGCCCCTACAGACTGAAATACCTTCCTTGCTTACTTCCAGGGTGAATTTTTTAAATTGTCTCATTTGGAAAGAATTAAATTAGAGTGTCCAGCTGGTCACCTAGCTGAAGGTCTGAAAAAGATCCATGGTAGTTATCAGTTGATCACTGAATTGGTCACACTGTATATACTGACCAACCCTCTCTGAGTGACTTTTTAGTTATTTGGCATGCCAGTTTTTCATGTGCTTTCTCGTTTTGCTTTCTCTTAAGAACAAGTGGTAATCCACATGATCAACACAGGTAAACATTTGCATTATTCTCTGCTAAGCAAGTCTGTTGCATAACCACAGCAAATGAGCTGTGATTGTAATTGCGAATTTTGCAATTTTTGTGGAGCTTGGTATCTAACTTGATGATATGAATAGTATGTATTACTGAGAAGGTGAATACATCTAAAAAACTTAATAAAATTATTTTGTGTCCTTAGTGACAGTTTAGATAAACAGTTGATACTTCCCTTATGTAACAATATAGATGCTAACATCTCACTGTACAGAAAGTTCTTCTTTTTCTGTTGCATGTTCATGAAGAAATAACTTAGTCCTTAAAGACACATGAAAATGGAATTAAATATGACATATTTACAGTGTACTTTCTGCAAAGCTGCTTTTTTTCCATGAGAGAAATCTTAGCATACACAAGATATTTTGTTGGTAAAGTGCAATACTTGAGAACTCATTTTTGTACTAAATGGGGACTAAAAACTGTTAACATCAATATTCTTATGTGTAACTATTACAAAATACCCACTGTGAGCTCAAATAATAGCCTTTGATTTTGTTTAATCATAATACATTCTCATTGAATACAAAAGTGACTCTCTTCAAAAGTGAGTGTAAAACAACTGTCCTACAGTAAGTGTACTATGGTACAAGCACTATCTACTGAAGCAGAAGCCACTTGATTACTTACATAAAGAAATTAATAGCCTGGAGATACAACAGTACCTTACAGTGTTAGAGGAGGATGATTTAATAATATTTGGATAATAATCTTGCAGAGCACTATCTGTGAGAGGGTACATAATGTAAGATTCTTGTGGTTTTTTTGTTTTTTGCAGAAACACACTGTAGGCCACAAGCTAATAAAGAGAGGAGTTCAGGTGTTTGGCAGTGATAGCCATAGCTTAAATATCAGTGTCCTGTTATAAGACTGGCTGGTGTTTCTATTAATTTTGAGAATTCCCCTGTTGATAGCAAAGAATGAAGGGTTCTTAATCAGTGTGAAAATTCTCACTGTTAAAACAATTTTGACAAGACTTGGTATACATCTGTGTCTTGGCTTTTTATACCTGCTTCCATTGTAATAAGCCATATCAAGTCAGAAGTTCATGCTTTTTTAGATTTCCTGTTAAGGGATAAAACTGTTTTTTAGGTTGTGGTTCATATAACTGCAGTGGAGAGCAGTGAAGAAATGTATTCTCTATTTCCCCTTTGCTTCTCCAACAGGGGAAAAAATAGTACTGTGTGATTGTTTGCTGATGGTGCCACACCTGATGAAGCATGTGGTAGAAATTTAGATTGTGAAGGCAGTGCTCACAGTCTCAGTGGGTTCACCTGTACACAGTTAGGAATAGGGTTTTCCCAAGGACAGCAGTGTTAATAAAGAGGGACAAACAGAATTCGATTAGAGAAGTCATCCTGATGTAGTGGTTACTAAGGAAATAATGTTTGTGTGTGTGTATATATATATATATATACACACACATACTGTCAGCTTCTTTAGTATGACTTTTAGGAAATATATGGAAGTAGTAAATTTTGTTAACCAAATCAAATAGACAACTGAGATCGGGCTTGTACATGCTACAAAAAAAAAAAAAAAAATCTTGTGTGTTGTGCTCCATTCCTTGGGTGAGTTGAGAATTTTGTTTTTAGCATCTTGGTCACAAATGTTTTGATAGTTGTGTGTGTTTGGTGGTTTTTTAAGTTCTTGGTTTTTTTGGTTTTTAAAAGGTTAAACTCTGTGGAGTTTGTTACAGAGCAGCCTGTAGGGATTTTTAAGAACTGCACCTCTAAGGTGTAATACCATGTTTAAGCTATCATTGTCATCTTTATCATTCTGCTTTGTGTTTTATATCCTCTCAGTTTTCAGAAGAGAGCCTTTTTCCTGCAGATTTACTTAGTGGCATAGTGTGCATTGTAATGTGGTTTCTTATGTAACCTTTGTGTCTGATAGTTGTGTTTTTTATGTGTCACCTAGAGAATGAAGAGTTAAACATAAGGAAGTACCTGCGTGATGCGTAATTATAATGAGAAAGCCGTGCACTTTCCTTCACAAATTGGTCCAGTGTGGATCCTCTCAGCAAGCTACAGTCTTTCAGGATAAACCTGCTCCAGTGTGGCTCCTGCACTGGCAGGTTTTCCGCCAGAAAACTTGCTTCTGTGTGGGCTTCTCTCCACTGGCTGAAAATACTTTCAGGGCACACACCCTCCACATTGCCTTCTTTGCTGGCCTTGCTGTTTGCAATATTGTTTCTCAAGTGCACTTTCTTCACCAATTACTGATCAGCTTTTTTTTTTTTTTTTTTTTCTTTTTTTCAATCTGTGAATCTTTTCTGCAACATATTTTTACAGAGGCACTACCAATTTCACTGGTGGGCTCATCTTTTTCTGTCTGGCATGGGGCAGTTTCTGGTCCCTTGTCACATAGGGCCTCACTGTTCCTTTACCAAATCATGTCCATGTTAACCCAGTAGATGAATCTTTGTTTGTGAATTGGTCATCTTATACTAATGGCAGGGAGGGAGTGTGCAGAGGTGGGTGATGAAGGTGTGACTTAAGTAAGGAAAAGGTTGTAGTGCTTTTTTTCTTGCTTGTCTTTCCCTTATTCCTTCTCCCACCCTCAGCTTGCTACATATTTGCATAAAGAGGCTGATGGCTCTAGTTTTCTGTGTCCCCTAGTGTATTTTACAGCTATAAGATGATTTTTGATACAGTTAACATGTCAGAGACTTGTATATTGAGATTGAGGTTAATATTGGAGAATCAGCTTGCTGGTTCTTTTGAAAGTTGTATGGATTGGTTATGTGAGAAATACCTACTGGCCTGAGGTCTGTAAAACTGTTTTGCAGTCTGCACCTAAAAATACTTAGGGTTGGCTCTGATTTTCCTGCAATTCTTGGTAATGTAATAAAGTATCATTAAATAAAAATAGTGATACTTTCACTGCTACTTAAGCACAACTTTTCCTAAATGTACTCTCTACATAATTTGCTGTTAGGTACACACCTTGTATTAAAATATAGTATTTTACCATGAAGAGCTGCATTCCACTTTTTTTTGTATATGTAGCACAGGGAATTTACTTAGTTGTGTCAAGTAGAAATGCATGTTTTCAAGAAGAACTATTCTTGAGTTCTGTTAATGAAAAAAACCCAATACTTCCTTTCAACTATGCTGACAAGAAATTAGATTTATATCTTCATGGCTGTTCAGATCTCCTTTTGTTACTGGTTGTGCTGGTATTGTTATAGTTATCTTAAAAAATCATAGGATCGTATTTGGCTTATGATTTTAAAATTTATAGCTTTAAAATCGCTGACATAGGTGAAAAATGTTATTATAATCTTCCCAGTTTATATGTTCAAGGACCAAAAGTTTAGTGTACTTTTTGTTTGGAGTCTTTGGCAGATCTTGCTTTCCCATAAGGAGGAAGGGGGGAGTGAACAAGGAAATTTTGAGCTTTCAAAATAAACAGAGTAAACCTTATGCAAATATATATGTATTATACATAGAGGCTATCTGTAACATTTTACTATGGCAAAAATTATCTTATGCAGGTTTTGATTTTTCAAATGGAAAGCTATGTAATTGCAGACTAGCTTTGGTTTTGTTTCAATTTAATTTCAACTGAATTATGTTGCTCAGTCCTGTAGTCCATAACAGGTTGACAAACTGCTAATACTGCATCCACATTATCATCAGTTTTGGTAATTTTGCTGACGAGTTAGAGATTAAGTCAGCCTTTGAAGAAACTATTGGATGTCAATTCTGTTTCTAGAGTTCTACTTCATTGCTGGTTTGTGACAAATGATTTGAAAGCACTATATGCAGTACCTCTGGGTCTGCCACTGCATGGACATGATTCAGAAAGATCATGAAGAGATAGCATTAATTAAATAAATAAACCAAACACAATTCTTTTTAGCATGCATACCAGTTCCTTTTTTGTAAATGAGCGCTACCTGATGCTAGTCACTTTACAATTGCAGGCTCATTGCTCTGCTATTTCTGGACCTATGGAGGAGAGAAGGATTTCTGCCTTTATCCAAGGCGAAATAGCTGGACTGAATGGAGTAACAGTGAGTATACCTTTGAAGAATCATATATGACATGTAGTCAGCAGTATGTTTCTTATTTGTTACCTGATGTTTTACACAAAGGCTGAACTCTGCTGACAAGGTATAAAGAGTTTCCTAAATCACATTTTGTAGAATACAGCATAATAAGGGGATAAGGCGTTACTCACCTTATGCAGATTGTTGAAGAGACAGGAAAATAAGTGAAACAGTGTTGATAAAGGTGTTTTTAAAAATTCCTTTAAAAAACTCTTAAAACCAGCACTGTTTCTGACTGTGGTGTCCAACACTGGAAACTTGACTGTGTCCTGGGGGAAGAAAATAACCTGATTTTTCTTGAAGGATGTAACACAAAGAAAACACAGTGATACTGGGGATAATAAATACATTAGCTCATGCCTCATTGTTTGTAGAAAAGGATTGCTTCATACAGCATGACAAATATAAACAAAACAGCAAACAAAACTCTTTTAGAGAAAAGATAGAGTTCACAGCCATAGGAATGAAGAGCCAAAAAGAATTATTTTTGTACATTTCTTACAGTGGAGAACCCATGATATCTAACCTATTGAAGAGATTACTTTTTAACAGATAAAGGACTTCCTAAAATGGGAGAGTTACTGAGAGAGGTTTTTATCTGAACAGAAAATAACCCTAAAAGCACATCAGCTTTGTTTCGTGCCTTGTTGGTTGCTTTCTGAATATTATTCTGAACTTCAGGTGTTTCTCATCTGTGGTTGAACTGTATTAATTTGTCGTGTTCTGTGCAGTTTTCTTTGGTCATAAATGAAGTCTGCCATCATGTTATCTATACATAGAGCTAACATAAAGATTGTGTCCAAAGCTTCTGTTTAATGTAATGTGTTTATTTCACATGTCTGTGGCTGTCCAGAAAAACATCAGAATGTGTTTAGGGCTGCAGTTAATGTGATTGCCTTTGAATGTTCTGCAGCTGGATAAGAATACGTTGGGTGGGGAGTCTATAAAGTTGCTGACTAGGTGTGTCTTGGGCTTAGTAAATCCAGTTAATTTTCATTCATATCGTGTTGGATTCATACAGAGCACTTCTTACCTTCACACTTATGACATGCAACACAAGCAAAGTCACAAAACTAATCATTGGAGGAAAGGTGATTGTTGTTCTAGAATTATTGGGCTGTTCAGTTCCATCTGAATTTCCTGCAGTGTACTGTCCTTTTGGCTGCTATTGTGCAAAGAAAGCCCAATATTTTGTAATAGTTTGAGGGCCTGTAACTTTTCTGCCATACATGGTCAAATATGAAATTGTTGTGTAGGGGGGTAGAACAGTGGTTGTGGATGAGTGTTGTACTACTTTTTCCTTATTTCAGGTGATCTATTTGCTTCCCATTTTTCACCCTTTAAAAATCTCCTATACATTTGACATGTTTGCTTTCTCTCATGCAAGACTAGAAGAAATATTAGCTGCACTTAATTTCATGTCAGAGAAAATCCTTAAGGTTTGTACTGGTTATTATTTCATTTCTTTCATGTTCATAGCATGTCACCATAGTAATTCTCTCTCTGTGGACATTGTTCAACATTGCTGTGAACTAACTCCAGGGAGTAAGACAGCAGGAGCATAAGATAAGTGTTCTGTACAGCAGGTAAGCAGCAGAGGTCTAGAACCACTAAGGTATTTGAGCATCCCACTTGAAAGTATGAGAAGGGCCTGAATACGTGGACCTAGATTGTGGAATGTTTCTGTGTAAGTAGTGCTAATGAGACAGAGCAATTTTATCTTTCTGGTATCTATTATATGCTAGTGTGTCTTGCCCCTAAAGAGTGGGCTCAAAGGGGAACTTTTTATTAAGGAGCACTTACTATTGGAAGACTGAGACTGCTGACTGAAGGTCATGTTTGTTGCTGCTTGCACGTGGGCATGACTGAGCATATCTTTATGGGAGCAAAGTAATCTATGGTAGTGTTAGATGTCAGTATTTCCTGACTGAAAAATTAATTAATAACATGTTTTCTTGCTTAGTAAGCTTATTAAAAAAAAACAAAAAACAACAGCAACTTCTAACATTCTAACTTTTATTTTCTGCTTCTTCATTACTTAGCACTTGATTTAGGTCAGTAGTTAGCTCTGCAGGAGTACTAAACTGTAGGCCTGTGGGCAGCACCGTGATTGTAAATTCAAGCGTGGGGAGCAGAATAGTAGTTCAGTCTTAAAAAGCTATGACACTGGATTGCCTCTGTCTTCATGTTACTTGCAGTTGTAAACTTGAATGTAGTCTCTCTTGCTTCTTCTGTGTTCAGCAGCGATGCTGTTAGAGTCCAATATGTAACACACTGCATGGCAAAGGTTTTGGTAGTGGGGAAGGGGCTACGGGGGTGGTTTCTGTGAGAATTTTCTGGAAACTTCCCCTGTGTCTCATAGAGCCAATGCCAGCCAGCTCCAAGGTGGACACACAGCTGGCCAAGGCCAAGCTCACCAGCCATGGCGGTAGCCTCTGGGATAATATATTTAGGAAAGGGGAAAAAGAAAATTGCACAGCTGCAACCAGAAGTGAGAATATGTGAGAGAAACAGTTCTGCAGACACCAAGGTCAGTGAAGAAGAAGGGTGAGGAACTGTTTCAGGTGCCAGAGCAGATATTCTCCTGCAGCCTGTGATGAGGACCATGGTGAGGCAGGCTGTGTCTCTGCAGGCCATGGAGGTTAATTGGGGAGCAGATATCCACCTGCAGCCTGTGAAGGACCCCATGCTGGAACAGATGGATGCCTGAAGCAGACTGTGACCCCATGGGAAACCTGCTCTGGAGCTAGGCTACTGGCAGGACTGATGGAGAGAGGAGCCCACAGTGGAGCAGGTTTGCTGGCAGGCTCCATGCTGGAGCAGTTCTGTGAAGAACTGTAGCCCATGGGAAGAACTCGCATTGGAGAATTTTGTGGAGGACTGTCTGCCATGGGTGGGACCCCACACTGGAGCAGGGGAAGAGTGTGAGGAGTCCTCCCCCCAAGGGGGAAGGAACTGCAGAGATAACATGATGAATTGATTGCAACCCCCATTCCCCATCCCTCTGTGCTGCTGGGGGTTAGGAAGTAGGGAAAATCAGGAGTAAGCTTAAGTCCAGGATGAAGGGGAAGAGTGGGGAGATAATGTTTTTAAGATTTGGTTTTATTTCTTATTACCCTTTTTTTTCCCCCAAGTGAAGTCTGTTTTGCCCATGATGGTAACCAGTGAGTGATCTCCCTGTCCTAATCTCAATCCATGAGCTGTTTGTTATATTTACTCTCTCCTGTCCAGCTGTGGAGGTGAGTGATAGAGCAGCTTGGTGGGCACCTGGCATCCAACCATGGTCAACCCGTCACAAACAGTGACGATAAACCTGAACAGAGGTACATGAACCTAAGTACGCTTTTTCACTGAAGACAGGCATAGACAGGAGAGGAGAACAGAGAAGTCGGTTTGCCTTTTACTTCAAAAAGGATCATTTTAGTAGTTTATACCTCAACCTCTTAATTCTAGCTTGCTCAGTCATTAGTTAGCTAAAAAAATGTGCAGTGTCTTAACTCCTCATGTTGAAATAGGCCATTTACCTGAATGAGAGAGAATTTCAGTCACTGGCCATCTGCTGGTTTTTAGATTACTTCAATACTGTCTAATGCGAGCAATGAACAGTATTTCCAGGTTACTTCACCCACCTATTTAAAACAATTGTGCTGGTATCATGGGTAGCAATTAATTGCTTAAGCTCAGGACTCTGTCATGGCAATTGAAAATGATAGAGCCAAAGCCTTTAAGGTTCTGGAATTAAAATATATATTCCAATAGGTTTTTGTATCTCTAGCTATTAAGCAGCTTGCAAAAGAGTGAGATAATACTATGAAATCTATTTTTAGTTAAAAATTGATTAAAATTAGTTACCTGCACCAGCTCATAAGGCTATTTTCATAGTCACAACTGAGATGAAATTTTGCAGGTTTTTTCAGAGAAGAGCTGCTGGTATCATCCCTAAAACTATACTCCCCCCTTTCCTCTGTCAAGATTCCTAATGAGAATGTTTGGA
This sequence comes from Apus apus, assembly GCF_020740795.1. Taxonomy (NCBI): domain Eukaryota; kingdom Metazoa; phylum Chordata; class Aves; order Apodiformes; family Apodidae; genus Apus; species Apus apus. The sequence continues at coordinate 5,592,306 of NC_067291.1, forward strand.
AAATGTGTGATTGACTAATTATAGAGCAATTCTTGGGCAGTAAAGACTGGGTTCAACCAGGGTGGTAAGTCCAAACTGTTCCTTCCAACCCCCTGCCTTGCCTACTTAGATTTACAAAACAACAACAGGAAAACCACCACATCCTGCAAGGGTATATTTCAACAAACAATAGATTACATACAGAAACAGTGTGTTCTTTAAACACTAATGGTCCTGTGTTTCAGGAAGGTTATGGTTTGTGATCTTCTAGAAACTATTTGAAAATAATTCAACAAAAAGGGCTACAGTGTTCTGCTTTTAAAATGGTGAGATCCTATTACTGATGCATAAATACCGGCTGATGCTGTGGCTCGATGTCCTCTGCCATGCCACTGCAGGACAGAATTGCTAAAGTACTGATGGCACAGCAGTGTTAGCCCTTGTTGTTAAAGCTGATGGGCAAGAGGAAATGAAGGGTATCTGTAGCCACTAGTTTGGTGGTTTGTTGTTTTTTAAACTATACCTTTATCTTGATTCTTGTAAGGGTGTTAGTGTAATGGAAAACTAAGTCTGACTAGCAATACTCTCATGGTTTTACTGCTGAGACTTGACAGGGATATTTGTACTTAATAAAGTGAATATTTAGCGCATAGCTGAAAATTGGTCAGTAAATGTGGTGTTTGTGGTAATGTTCATTTTAATAAAAAGTACACGTCACAGACTAAACTACCCTCACAAAAGAGAAAATAATGTCTTTCACATACGGAAGGATATGAAGGACATTCTTAGTATGTGTGTAGTTGTGTCATTACTTCATTGTTTTCTCCCTAGAGCATGTTGAAAATGTAGTTGACTCTTAACAGGAACTAAAATCACACAGTTTTTCTCAGTCAGTGGGAAACGACTGTCCTGGTTTTGAAGTACCAGAAGTGACCATATGTAAAGCTAAAGCAAATGCACCAAAACCACACATGGGTCGGAAAAGGTTTTATGTGCCTCAGTGAAAAAGTTTTAGCTAAAAGACAATGGTGTGGGATTCTAAACCTTAACGAATTGCATGTTTTTGATGTATGTGTTCTCACCTCAGATTGGTAGAGAACAATAGGTGACAGTGATGCACTTTCTCACTGCTGTATTTATACTGTTTCTAGAGTCGTGAATGTTTGAGGGTGTGTGAGGGAACAGGGCACAGGAGATGGCTGGGCTTGTGTGCAGAGTTTGACAGCTGAGTGTGCTATGAACACTTGAGAACCCTGTGTGCTTTCACAGAGAGAATTTCTGTGAATAATATAGACTTCTTCAGTGTTTCCTTGCAGTATACATCTAATTGTGCGTTGTAGAGAGGAAGCAAGTCCTGCTTTTTTATTGTTGTTTAAACACTTGCATAGTCTGTGATTGCAATGCAGTTGTGTACTGTCATCTCTGAAAAGAGCTGTAAAGGAATAAGACACTCCCTGTCAGGTGTTTTTTCTAAGATGTTATGCCTGCCCTTCCTTCACCCTCTGCCCCTCTGAGTTAAACTTCAGCTCTAATATTTTACCACTGGATTTGATAACAATGTTTTTATATGCAAACTAGACCAGAAGAAATGTCTGCATTCTCTAAACTTTTTGCTTTAGGAGTAGCATGAACCAAGCAAAGCTACTTCTCTATGAAATGAAGCTTTAGTCATGAATGAATCGCAGAAAAGCTCTGAAGTAGCTTTTATGTATATGCCTTCATCAGTACGTTATGTACAAGAGGGATGCAGCTGAAGAAGTGAAGGATAAAAAAAACCATGATGACATACAAGGTAGCAGGAAAAATAGTTGCGTGTCGCTTCCAGTTGTGTTTGGAGCTTCCATGAGTGATTAATTTGTGATTATCTGTATGCAACCAGTTTTCTGTTTGTTATTAATTTTTTGCACGTGTTTGTAACTGCAGATATGGTCAAAAGACTTAGATGGAGTGCCAAGTTAGAATGGAGATACAAGTATTTATGAAGTGTCCCACTTTAAAACTGTTTCTTTAATATTTTTAGTGCAAGGTGAATAAAGCTGAGGAGATGATACAAATCTTAAGAAGTTTTCAGATTCCCCTAGGAAGTACAATTGAAGCATGTAATACTTGTTAACAAGCAATTTCTTTGTATTTCTGAGTCATTTTAGCATTGCTTGCTTTTGCTTTCAACTTCAGAATCCATGAAAAATTGGCAAAGTTCCAGCACTAGTGGGTATCTCTGCAGCCCTCAACACCAAATAAATGGGCTAAATAGAAGGACTAAATTAGAATAAAGACCCATCTGAAGTAGCTGTAGCATTTCTGACTAAATAGTTGTATCATCAAGAGCTTCTGTCTGCCAGCTGTTTAGGGGGTCTAGCAAATCCAGTATCTATTTCAGGATCTGCCTGTTCTGCTGTTCCACTGTCGACTCGTATTTCTAACTAAAGTGAAGTTAATTTACAGCTCAGGGAGCTGGCTATGTTCCCTTGACTAGCCCTGTTCTTCAATTGTAGGTGAAGAGTTCAACTGTAGTTGAAATTCTTCTATTGTTTCCAACAGATGACTCAAATGATGTGTGAGATGTTCTGCCAGTTGATAATTCTGAACTTCAATTAAGTAATTTTTATGTTGTGTACATGTAAATATACTTAACATAAAAATAATACGCCTCTTCTGAGCAGTGCCAGATGGGATTGTTGATAGCGTTACGCTCTTTTATGGTGAAAAAGCTCTATGTGTCTTACTCATTAATGCATATACAATCTAGTTATTCTCTATGTTCCCTTGTAGACTATAGGGGATTTTCCAATACGCTGTTAAGTAGCAGCAGTACAAAAGTATGATGAGAGGGAACTTGCACCCCTAATCAACAAAATCTGTTCTGTCTCTCAATGAATATTTGAGCTAGACACTGCCTCTAACAGTGAAGTTACTTATAGTACATTGCCTGTTAACTTCTGTATTCTTAGTGTATATGATTGAATATTCTCCCTCGGCTAGGTATGACTTTGTTTTCTGGATGCATTCGTTCTTTCTGACCAAATCTCTACCCTACTGAGACATAGGACTCTAGCATCCTTTTACTGTTGGGTGATTCCCGAGTTTGATTTAATGCTACTGGAAACAAAAGGAAAAGGAAGTTATGTTCTTCAAGGTGAAAAATAAATAATCCCTGACTAAAATAATTGCCAGGACTAGTGTTGCTGGTTAGAAAGGAAGAACAACTTTCTGTCAAAAATCTCTCAAACATTACAGGGTCTGGTTGGATTTATTTGCTTGTGCAGCACTGTTTTTGAACCAAATCACAATCTGACTAACTTTATCCTTTTAAGTTAAAGGAAAAACTTCTTTACTATGAGGGTGACAGATCACTGGGACAGGCTACCCAGGGAGGTTGTGGAGTCCCCTTCTCTGGAGACATTCAAAACCCGCCTGGATGCAGCCCTGAGTAGCGTGCTGTGGGTGATCCTGCTTTAGCAAGAGAGTTGGACTAGATGATCTCTAGAGGTCCCTTCCAATTCTGACAATTCCCTGATTCTGTGAAGAAGTATTGTTGGCTGTATACATGTGTATATAATACAGGTGTATCTTTCTTGCAGATTTCCAATTCATTCTATGAAATGAGTGGACAAAGTTAATTAGTTTTTTTTCACACTGCAGAATCTTAATTTACTACACAGAACAAGTTTTGTGTTTTTAAAATATGTGAATACAGTGTTCTTGGGCAAGTGCCTTCTTAGTCAGGCAAGAATAACTTAATGTCTCTTTTTTCTGAAGAACACGATATCTTTTAGCACTGCACTTATCTGGATAAAATAAGCCCACTCACCTGTAAGTTAAAGGAAGGGCAGATTTGCTTGTTCTGTGTTCTCTTGTCTGTGCAAGCAGTGGAAATGATGACTGTAATGATGGCAGTCATACCAGAAAAGAAGTAAAGATTTCAACTTGATGAAGAGCCAGTCAGCAGCTGCAGACTGTATTCTTAATCTATTCACTTACCTGTATCAGACTATTTTAGTCAGAATTACATAAGCCTGTTTTTGGGGTAGGGACAGGAGTGGCAGACTGTTTTTTTTCTCTGCATGCTTTCTTTCACAAGTATGTAACTGAACTCCAGGAAGGAACATGCTGGGAATTACTTACCTTGTATGAGCTTGTCAGTTCATGCCTATACTTGCTTAGAAAAATCTCTCTTTTAAGGTTGTTAAAATAACTAAAATGAAGTTATTTTTCAGACAGATTACATCTTCCTTGAGTTCTTTCCATCTTTTCTTAGCACTTAGGACTTTGTGGTGCTTTTTATTAGAAAATTGAAACAGTTTATTTAAAAAAAAAGGAAGTCTGCTTGTGGCCTTTCAGTTACCTCTTCTGATGTCTGTTTAGATAGCAGTTACAAGTCCACTTTTGTGACCCATGGAACACAGTGAACACATATACTGGGCTAATGTCTGAATTTCCAATGGTCTAAAAATTGTATATTTTTAAGTAAACAGAGAAAACGCTTTTCAGATTTTCTTTTTATAGCTATGCCATCTGACACAGCTCTGTCCTAATGACTGACTTAAATTTTGGTTATGCCGTACTTCAATTAGGTACCCTACAGATTTCAAAGAATACTAATCTGGCATCTAGTATTTTGAGAAAAGATAGACCTTGAGTTCAATCTCTACATACATTTTGAAATTCTTCTAGTGCTATTACTCTCTCTAACAATGAAGAATTAAGGTACACAAAAAGACTGTTGCACTGCAGTTTTGCTTTTACGTAGCTTCTCTTGTGGAATTCCTTTGTTTTCAAATTGAGCTATATACCTGCCAGCCTTATCCATATCTTGTTTATAATAAAGGTGAACGTGCTGGAACTTGTTCTGTTTGCAGTTAGACGTTCATCACCACCAAGGGAGGCTATCAACCTCTTGTATATCAGCTGATCTGTTCCCGTACTACATTTAAGTAAAGCACTTCCGAGAATAAATCAAAAGTAATAACTTTAATTATCTTATGTAAGAAAAAATAAGGGTCGACTGTACACAGGTAGGCACTGATAAACCCAGGGTTGTTCATAGTGCTGGTCTTGGACTTTGGAAAGTAAAAGACAGTTTCATGTTTAGTGGCCGGCTTTGCCATGGTGAAAAACAATGTAATTTAATTTTTTAATGCTTTGCTTTTATACTCCTTTTGTGAAACCAATCTTCCATGTCTCCCAGGGCTTTTCTTAAATATTTTCACTATGTAATCTTTTTTAAAGTTTGAGGTGCTGTGTGAGTACCCAAGTCTTAATCATAAAGATAACCTTCCTCACTGAGATTGGCTTTTTGGCTCATGAGTATTCTTGGGCACCCAGAGGAATCAGATCTGCAAAAGTAAGAGATCTGCTGAAAATGTGCAGTATCTTCTTTGACTAGGATCTATGTACTTAATCAGATCACTAGATACAGAATACAGGCTTTGAAATTTTCTTCATCCAAGGTGGGAAGAGTATTCTAAGTTATCTTGGTTTTTAGGTCTTTGTTGCTAACTTCTTAGGCGCAGCCTGCTCTCTTTTTGGGCTCCTTAGTTCAAGAAGGACAGGGAACTGCTTGAGAGAGTCCAGCGCAGAGCCACAAAGATGATTAAGCGAGTGGAACATCTCCCGTCTTGGGGAAGGCTGAGGGAGCTGGGTCTCTTTAGCTTGGAGAAGAGGAGACTGAGGGACGACCTCATCAATGTTTACAAATATGTTAAGGGCGAGTGTCTGGAGGACGGAGCCAGGCTTTTTTCAGGGATGTCTAGTGATAGGACAAGGGGCAATTGGTGCAAACTGGAAAATAAGAGGTTCCATGTAAACATCAGAAAAAAATCTTCTTTACTGTGAGAGTGACAGAGCACTGGAACAGGCTGCCTAGAGAGGTTGTGGAGTCTCCTTCACTGGAGACATTCAAAACCCTTCTGGATGTGTTCCTGTGTGATGTGCTCTGGGTGATCCTGCTCTGGCAAGGGGGTTGGACTTGATGATCTTTCAAGGTCCCTTTCAACCCTTAAGATATTCTGTGATTCTTTTTTCAAACCTGTTTTCTAACCTAGTGCTCTTCCTCCCAGTTGTATATGCTGTAGGGGATTTCACATAGTTCCTGAAGTAGTTTCTATTCTGTGTCATAGGTGTATGCATTACTCAGCATTTTTTTGCTTCTTTCTAATGTTCGTGTGGAGGGCAGCTATGTCTGGGTGGAGGTTTCTTGCCTGTGAAATGAAGGTGTGTGCTTTCTCTGTTATCTCACTTACCTGATTAATTAAATAGTCTGACGTCTGCTAGCTGATAGAAAATTTACCTTGTCTACATGACATACTTCTAATGTTACCTATCCGACACTTTCTTTTTCCTATAGGCTTAAATGCACATTACTCATAACTTTGGTTATAATCTGTTTACTGCTGATAATTAAAAAATGTGTTTTGGAACAACATACACTTCAGGCTTCGAGTTCTGCTGGTTGTCAACAAAGTAAGCTTAGAACCTTCCATATTTTCTGTAGACCAAGGGAAAGTGGATGCCAAAGCTGATATGTGCCACTCATACTGAAATAGTTCACAATTCTGGAATATGGCATAATTTTAAAATGTATTTGTCCTTTCATCATCTGTCTGAGGTTACAAGTATTAACAAGCAGTTCCATAATTTTTACTTGAAGATGAGAACTGAGATGCAGTGAGGTTAAGGGATGTGCTTTTTGGGTTTACTGAGTCAGTCCAGCAGAAGAGGAGGCTGAATTTGCATTTCTCAAGTTCAGGAATAGCACTCTTGGATGCCCTGATCTGTAGTGACCGGTCACTTCCCTCCCTTCTCCTGTAGCCCTCAGCCTGTAGGGAGTCATAGCAATTTTGTTATCATTCAGTTTTGCCTCCGAAGAGCTACTGTTATTCCCTTCTTTTTAAAATAAATGCCAAATAAAGGAGTGAATTATTAAGTCTTTGACAACGCTAGTTTTGACTGCTATTTTGACTTATAGAAGATAAGTTTGCTTCCCAGCCGTGTATTGTCTCCCGCTGTTGCTGAGGTCACTTTGCTGGGGTCAGGGGAAAAGAGCCACGGGGAAGTGCTGAATTTGTGAATTATTTGAGCTGTTACACCATCTAGTGGTAGCTTTTTAAAGCTCAATTAAGGTAAAAGCAGATAATCTATTTAACTTTTCTCTTTAAAATTCCAAATGCATGCATAATTTAAAGTAAGTAGGTATGTTAAGGCGAATATAAAAGCATCATCTTTCCTCTAAGGAAGCCTGCTTTTATATTCCTTCTTAACAATGTGTTCACACATGTTGCAGGTAACATAACTTACTTTTATCTTCTCATGCTAGATGCTCTTAATTGCAGAAGTGTCTAGTCAGAGAAGGAAAAGAAAATAATCTTTTTACAAACAAAAAATAGCTGGCATGGAAAATAATATTCTTAGTTCAAAAAGTGAAGTGCTGTCTTTAAAAGTGTGTTTTTTAAGTGATGCTAAATTAGCATTCTTAAGAGTAAGGATACCCACTGCATAGGAAGAGCAGTGAAAGTGTCATGTATTATATTTTTTCCATGTGAAACTGCAGATGTGCCTTGCATCTGCTTTGGAGAGATCCCAGTGGACAGTCAGATATGAGGAGCTGATGCATTATCTAGTTTCTGCCACTTAAGGAATCAGCCTAGAAATAATGGGGTTTTTTTTGAAAAAAACCAACCCCCCCCCTGAATTCCTGAATTCCTTGTTTTCTTTCAAGTATTTTAGCCTGTAGGCTGCACTGGCTGCACTTTCAAGCTTTTCTCAGGATGCAGAGGAGTGGAAATATTTTCTTTTAAAATTAGTGCTAAGACTCTCAGGCTTGATTCCAGCAGCAGAGACTAAGAAAAGCACTAAAAATAGTGAGAGTCATGATAAAATTGTGAGAGCAGGAAGTGTTGCCTCTGAGAGGAATGGGGAGGAATCTCAATTTGTATGCATTCATTAACTTGGCTTCTGAAGTTAAGCTGCTTTTTTTAGGGTGCTGCTTCTCTCATTGCTGAAAGAATTATAAAAACTTCATAAACCAACTCCTGGATGAATGCTCTAAGGTAGTTTATAGCCATTACAATAACTTGGTATTTACAATTCATTATTACAGATCTAACATGTAATTTGGATTATTTAGCATTTCAGGGATGGCTTTGTTTTTGCAGGTAGACTGAAGTTGTTTGCGTGCTTAATATTTTGGCTGAAACATCATGGGTGCTAATCTCTGGTTAGTGGTAATGATTTGGACCATGTTGGAAAGATTCCTGCATGCTAGGCACAATGTCATTGAAATTAATGATTGTACTACATGGTCTCCATTGAAATACCTGTGACTTAAAAAGATGCTATAATAGTATTCCTGCATAGAGAATACTAGTCCCTTAAGAGTTTGGTGACCCAAGTGGGAGTCTAGGCCACCACTTCAGATTCTCTTGTCCCCAGACATCCTACTGTTAGAAGCAGGTGAGTAAACCTTAGATCTTTGAAATGGAAGACACCAAAGGGTGAGTGTTAAAATTCCCTGTGCAGACTGAGTGGAAATAGGGAAAATTCTTGCTGTGACTTTTGATGGTGTATGGCCTGATCACTGCAAAGCACACATGAATAAATAGGGAAAGTGATGGGAAATATACCCAGCACAGAGAAGGAGACACCCTTGGCCAAAAAAATGGAAAAGAATGTTTGGTACAGCAAGTCTACCAAAAGGCAGACAGCTGGTTTCTGCTAGGAAGGCTGGCTATTGGGAACTAGAGATGGAAACCCAGCTGAGTGGTGGCCATGACGGGAGACTTCCCATGAACTGAAACTCATCTTTTTGTGGCATCACGGGAAGAATAAATGCCAAGAATCCATTTGTCCTGGGAATCTAGGGCATAATGGCGCATGTGAACACCATAAAGAGAGTGGTCAAAACTCCAGCTGCAGTAATTGCAAGTAATTTAACAGAGGTACCTACTGAGCTGACCTCCCCACCAGCCTGGACTCCGACCTCTTTATCACTTGTTGATTCTGCTGCACTTTACCCTGTGGTTTCTAATGTCTCCCCTACTTGTCTCGCAATGCTGCCCGCAGCAATGGGGTCTCTGGGGGTGTGTGGGGGGGGGCGGGGTGGGTGGTGGTGAGTGTGTGTGTGAAATGTTCCTCCCTCACCTCCCGTGTTGTTATTGAGAGTGTTGTTTTGTCCAGACAGAAAGATAATTGAAAAGAATGTGGAATTAACCCTGCAGGCAGGGGGAAATTGGACTGATTTGCCTCAGGTAGGATAATCCTTATTTGGATTATGATAATCAAAACAGATATAGTTAATTGCTGAACAGTGGTTAGAAATCTGATAAATGTGATTTGAAGTTTATAACGGGATAAGAGTGAATTGAATTGAGGTACAGGAATGTGGACAGAGGATGGAGGAACCCCTCAGCAGGGACTGGGGAAGATTGTGTGTCAGGCAAGAAGGTTCTACTTACATGCAGCCATCTATGCTTGTTCTATTTTCATTACCATTAAAGTAGAAAAGTTTTATGATCACTGCCTGGTGTAATACAAATAAAATGCATTTACGTCTCACTTTGAAAGAAGAAAGGCACAAGGGGGCTTGTAATTCTACAAAACATGAAAGAAGATATGAAAACAAATTTGGCCAGCAGCTTGGTTTGGAGACTTGTTCCACCCAAGGAAATACCAGTCCTACCCCAGTAGTAAATGCAGAAATAAACTTTTCCAGTTGTAATGCATAGAAACTTCTTCTCCAGATCAAAACCAGGCTTGTCACAACAGCAAAAAAAATCTCAGAAGTTTTTGAAGTGTGATTTGTGTGATGTCTAGAGGCTTTGGAGGGTTGTCCGCAGGCTGGAGTTTGTATGCTTGTGTTTAAGTATCCAAACCCAATCTAAGAGGCAGCAACAAATGTTTAATGGAAACGTATAATAGAAATATATTTTATCTGTTCAGGTTCCAATCTCTACTAGAACACATGACAAGATAAACTGGTCTGGTCTTTAAATGACTAATGATAAAACTAGTATGGTTACATTAAATAACATAAATGACAGAGTAGCCTTAATCATGGCTACATGTAAGTGTAGTCATTCTGTTTGAGCAGGAAAGTTTAAAAAAAAACCCACAAAATATCAAGCACTTGGGTCTTAGATTTGAATGTCTGTTTTGGTTCTGCTTAATGCACAATTTAAAATGGGAATGTGGCTATTCCTCTAATTTCTACAAACATCAGCATTGTAGGGGAGGAAACAAAAGGAAAGAGGAAACAGTATACTTCCTTCTTAAACCTTATTACTCTGTGACAAGGAAAGTGGCATTACTGACAGTTGTTTCTGTCTCTGTTCCTTTTGTTCAAGCTCTGGAGAAACTGTAAATTGTTAAAGCCTGCTATCACAACAGCAAAAATACTGCCAGTGACAGCCAGTGTGGGCTTGTCCTACTTAGTCTTGGGTATATGAGAGAAGGAAAAGGAGCAGGCTATAATGAAACCTTAAAACTTCAGGTCCTCAACATGAAAGGATAGGAGATTAAAATGGAATAAGAGATGCAAGTTATCAAATTGACATGCACCACTGGATTTAGCGGTTGGTATCAGTAGGGTTTTCTGTAGGAAAACCTGTGCTGGTTTTGGCTGTTGCTGCCAATAGCTGTCAGAAGAGTTGAACTGAGCAAAATGAGATAAAAAGGAAGATTATAATATAGAAGGGAACTTTGAAAAAGCAACATATCTGCTTAATTGCAGCCTACTTATCTATTCATTAACTGCTATTATGTGTCAGTCTTGCTCTGCTTAAGATTTCCATTTTGAAGGTCTAAGATGCAGAGCAAACAAACTGTTCTTTAGCCACTTCTTAATGTTTTTACGTTTTGTATCATGTTTTTCTGCCTGTGATTTAAATAGTATCATACAATTATAAGTGCTTTAGAAAAATTTCTTACGGGAGAAACATGACTGATATTTGTACAAGATTAAGTGCTGTAGTTGAGAATCACGTAGCCATGATGAGATGGACTCTCAGATCATACTTCCAAATAAGCAACTATTCATTCATTAACACCTCTATTAAGAAACATTAGAACTAGAATTGTGTGTGTGTGAAATATAAATGGAAAAAATTCTGTGAACTTTCTTTTTGATTGAGAAATGCCATTTTCCACCCCCAGTGTTGAAATACTTGATTCTAAAACTTCTGCTCATTTTTTTGCTATTTAAGCCTACTTAAAAAAACAATTAAAAAGTTAAAAGTTCTACCATGGATTGCATCAGATTGAGTTAAAATTCAGATAGCACTTTAGCCTGTCCCTGCAGGTTGTAACGCAAGCCTTTCACGTGGAGTAAGGAAAATACCATTTCAGTAGCTTTCTTTGTCTTTCTTTTTCTTTTCTTCAAATGCAGTTGTTCTAGAGAGTTGTTGGTTGTTCTCTTGCAGAGCATACTTAAGAAGCTGGCAAGGTATTCAGAAATGGTCTACACTGTAGATTCCTCAAAGCTTTTTTTTTTTTTTAGGATAAATACAATGATTTTATGCTTAAAAATATAAATATCTGGGTAACAGAGGTCCTCCTTTATCCAAAGAAGGCAGATTGAGTCTTTATTTTGTTTCATGTAGTGCTGTGCACGTGAAACAGAGCAGGTCTATTGAAATATCCACAAATGTGGAGGCCTGGAGAAAAAGTTTTGTCTGCGAAGGGTATTTAGGACCTCAAATGTAGCACGTTTGGCATCTGTCAGGATCCTCAGTTCATAACAACACTGGGTGTAATTATTTAATCTTTTGGTTCTACAAAATTTGTCAGTCATGAGCCTTAGTTGCAGAAATAGTCATAAGCCATGTACCTTTTAAAATATTCTCTTCAACACCACTGTTTTTGGTGTCTTATATACTAGTAATAGGTTCCTTCCTAGTTTTTTCAGCTGAACCATCCTTAGAGATGACGCAGGACTCTCCCCCACAGATGAATACGCAGTTGTTGGCTTGTTGTGGAACAGCATATGCCTGAAGCAATCCAAACTGGCAGAACACCTTTCTACTTTTCTTTCTTCTGCTTCATGGAGCCTTGATCTTGGCACAGAGTTATGGGTCTGATCAGTCATTCTCAAAGATCTAGTGCCTTGGTGAGCCTGAAATGTCCTGGACATTGCTGCATACTGAACAAAATCAGCTCCTGCCTATATGATCTTCCCTCTCGGTGTTTTAAATACCTTTTCTTCCTTTCCTCAGCTGCAGTGTTGTTGGCTGCCTAACTGCTGTTTTGACTTGAGATGTTTGCAAACGGTACTGAGAATGTAAGGGTACCTATGATATGATGGTCCTCATCCAGTTGTCTGCATAGGAATAATATTCTTCCTAAACTTCTTTCTCTTATGAAGTAATGCTTTCTGTGTATTATCATGTGTAAGGTACAGTTTAAACAACTGGTGGGAAACCTATTTCAAGCTAGAATAATGAATATGCTAAGGGATTGCAGGCACATCACTGAACAGAAATGATTGAATGGAGACTTAAAATATATTCTTTACTTTTTATCTCTTGTCTAGATTTACAAAAAAAGCTAATAAAAAACCCCACAAGAATGACACAAACTCTTGTGGGCAGAGAAAAAAAAAATCAGATGTGAGAAAACAGTGGGTTAACATAGTGAAATATACTAATAAGAGCTAATATTCTTAGGTCTAGCTTTAGGTGACTGAAATTTAGGCCACTGAATACTGAAAGAAATAATACAACTGGAATAGATCAAATAGGGAAGGCAGGTGATAAATGGAGGAGGCTCTGTTGCTTTTTAGTGTTTTGAGTGTCCCCCACCTCCTGGGGGCAAAAAGAACATAAACAGCAGAAAGCTGTATCTTCTAGTAAGAGTAGGGAGCTATGCTATTGCTGGTGAAGTAAGTGAAAATAAAAGAATTTTACTATCTAAGCATTTGCTATTTGTATTAATATCTTAGTAAAGAGGTTGAAGAGGCAATGAAGTGCTACTTATCCAAAGCAGAGCTGCCAGTATGCATCTGGAGGCTATTTTAAATTTTTTTTTTTTTTTTAAATTTACAACTAGGAAATAAAAAAGAAAGGGGGAGAAAAAACCTCTGATGCTTTTAAAACTAGTTGCATGCAGTTCAATTTATTTGGCTTCATCTGAACATGTGTTACTTCTAGAATGTTTTCAAGGGTTTTCATGCTATTGTATCTCTTTCCTCTTGGCGACATTTATAGCAAGATCTACTCTGAAGCAATTGCTTTGACATGTGATACTGACAGAATTTTCTCATTCTAATGTTCATATATTTATGTATATATGGGTCTTAATTACCTGCTTTAGACCTCAAACCTCAATTTGGTGAAGTAGCTTTATGACTTTTTCTGTGCATCTGTAGTTTAAACACAGATTGGCCACAGAGGTGACCAACCTTGGAGATAATGTGGAATAGGCTAAATATGTTCCGAGTTGCTATTTCTTCCATATATTAAGTGTTTAAGATCACTGGATGACATGGTTATATCCAAATTACTCTTTTTTTCAACTAGATTTTTTCTTCTGTGCTATTCTAGAAAAATATTACCATTGTTTAACAGTAGGTTAATTGTGTACATTATATCCATATGTTCATTAATTAGGTTTCTTTTCTGTTTGAATTTTCACCATAGTAAAAAAAGAGAAATTGAAGCATGTTAAGGCTTAATGCTTAACATGATGTGTAGTTTCCAGTAGACCACACAGTGCAAAGGTAGGCCTGCCAGAGTAAATGTTCATCTTGCCACAATCTCCGATATCTCACTGGGAATTTATGTCTAAAATATAAAAACATGGTAAATTGGTGCAATGAGTTCATGATTAGGTTCTATTTCAGATTGGAATAGTGATGAAAAGAGCAATTATCTAAAATTTACTCCTTCGTGATTAACTGTAGAGAACAAACTCCCTGTAGGGATATCACATTGCTGCTCTTTTACAGGCAGGACATACACAGAGAATGGAAGCGTCATACAGGAAGCTCACAGGGCATCTGCTAGAGGTAATTAGTGCATCTGCGTTCTCTTTCCAGGTAAATCTGTGGTATAAAACTAGTTGACAATTCTATTTTGCTTGATAATTTTAAGTGAGGTGGATATTTGACTAATGGGAAGTTCAGCCTTTCTCATTCAGGAAGGTAGATTGATGTTACATAGAGAAATGTAGTGTGGGGAGTAGGAAACAGTTTGCTATAAAATATTGTTTCCTAATCCTTTGCCTTCAATGAATGCTTATAAAATCTGTCAGAGGGAGGTATCAGTGATGAACCCTGTGAATGCAGAGGGAGGTTTTTGAGAAACAGTGCGGCTGCAGTACCTGGGAGTTTGCATTTTTTTGAGATGCTGAGATGTAGGTAATAGGTGAATGCTGTTTCGTTGACTCTTAAACAGTTTCATTTAATGAGTCAGAATTAATTCCATGCAAGTCTGATTTCTCCCTTGCTCTTTTAGTAACTGTCGGAGAGGGGGAGGAAGAACACTTTTTATAGTCTTTTTTTCTTTGAGAGTAGAATTTCAGATTAACTTCATAATAGTAATGAAAACTGATTTTGAAATGTACTGTTGCAAATCCAAGTTTGGGCTTGTATTATATGAAGGAACTCTAGCTGTTGGCAAAAAAAATATTTGCCAAAAGCAACATTTATTTTCAATGAAATCAGTCAAAACAGGTGTTGACAGATTGACATCAACAAAAAGAATGCAGCTCAAATTAATTTCAGGGAAATGTCATCTATCTGAGCAATGTAAGTCTGGATATGTCTCAAAAAAAGCACAACAGAACAACCCAAAAACGTCTTGAATGATGCAAGAAACAGTCATGAAAACCTGTAGAGAGAGAGTGTGTTTTTCTCTAATTATTAAAGATCTCTACATTTATATGCACAAGAAGTCTGTTCATTTGAAAGTTTAATCCTGTGTCATAGAAGTCCAAGGAGGCTTTTCTCAGTGACTTTCACAGTCAGGATCAGGCATTTACCCTGTGCTCTTTTCAAATCAAAACAAAACAACAAACCAAACAAGAACAAAAAAAACCACCCCAAACCAAACTAAAACGAACACAGAAGTAGCTGCATAAATGGGTAATTGTGGAAAAGTAATTTCTTCAGAGGCTTGAGAGGATAAAATCTTATCTCAGATTCACAGACCCTCTAGTGCTCTTAGTTAATAATGTCTGCATTATGTATGTAAGAAAACTGCATTATTTCTATGGTTTTACCATTAAACATTCTTTCTATCAGCAAAGCTCTGATGGGACCTAACTAAGCTCTTTACCAGGAGAGAAAAAATAAAAATTAAAACTGCAAACTTTTTAATTAGGTCTTCTGTAATGTCAGTCAAAGCTGGAATTTTCTTCTGAGATTTTTGTCTAGGATACACTTCCAGTAAATTCTGTTGGCAAAAGCTGCCAACTTCTCATAGTCTGTACACAAGGACCAAGTTGTGCAGGATTTGGTTGTATTGGATGATGTAAGAAATTAGCCTGAGGGAGGGGGTGCAGCCAATGCTGTAGAATCTTTAGCTCAACCATACTTTGGGGTTGCTTTTAATCAGCATATATAGACTGTTCCTGCTTAAGGAGAAGGGATTATGAATTGAGAAATATAAGAAAAGCAATAAAGACTTAGGATTTTCCAACTTGCTGCCCAGTTTCTGAACTCAGACAGAGAACTGGATAGATTAGTAGTTAATTTTTCAGCCTTGAGTAAACCCTACAATAAAGACTAGGTGCCCTTTTTTGTGTTTTGAGATGTATTTCAGTGTTTTTTTGAAAAACATTTTTGCCTCCTTTGATGTAAAAAACAGCCTCCTTGTTATTTCTGTCCTTGAATTCTTCCTTTCCTTTCTAGGGACATGTAATAGCCCTGTGCTGAGTCAAAGGGGAAGGTGTTGCTTGGTAAAGCATAGACCTGTAATCAGTAGCTGTCAAGAACTAAATACTGATGTATTAAGTGCCTGTTAGTACTGAGTAAGTATTTTGAAGTGTTTTTTAAATGTCTGAGAGCAGCAGAGGAGTGATAGTTTTATTTTCTGTTCTGTATTGGGGAGAGAATTGAGAAGGAATTTAGACTGGGACAGTGACCCTTCCAGTAGTGTATAACTGGACAAAAAGAGAAGCTGAAATGCTCAAAACATCAGTGCCAAATAATAGTTCTCATACAGTTGGCTCTCCGGGAAGCAGGAAGGTGATAAACTAGATTTAACAGTAAAGTTTTCTCTGCTTCTTGGATTTCTAGCTTGCTCTGAATAAAAAAAAGACAGAATCAGGAAAACATCTGTACATAGTCTGTTGGTTCAACATTGCCAAATTGAATATCAATTAATAACTGTCTCTTCCGTGAGTTACTAATGAGGAGTTTAATTGTTGAAAATCTGATCTATTTTTACTGCTTTTGTGGTTACCATAGTATGGTCTGATCTTGCTATCTCAAACATAACTCATTGGTTTGTATCAAAGTGCTAATTGTCATTATTATGACTTAGCTGTTGTCTACAGAGATTCATCAGGCTGGCACTGATGTTGAACAGATAAGTTTATGTAGCCCTGGTATCCTACTTGGGGTTGAATGCAGTTTGTTTTTTCAGTCTGGTTAATTGGCAACCTTTGATAATCCACTCATCCATAGTAGAATCTGAAATAATGAAGAATAATTTGCTTGAAGATACTCAGATTTTGAATTCCAGACTAAAGTTCTCTCTTCTAATGCTTAAACCATTGTATCTGGGAATCAGATTTTTTGCTGATACCCTCATGTGAGTCAGTCAGCCCTTTGATTATCATAGTAGGGTTATGAACTTGACCCAATTCATTATTATATCAGACTAGATAACCTAATAAAACTAAGTGATGAAGATAATGAGTGATTAAGGTGGTGATTACCCCTGAACAGTGATTGCACAGCATCTGAGTTGGCAAAATACACTTTCTGGCAGTTTTGAATTGCTATCTTAATTGCCTTTTAGAGGAGAATGTAAAGAAAGAAACATACTATCTTTATCAGCTGGTCTTGAAATGTGTACTGCTCTGCAGTGTTCCTGGCTCTTGAGCTATCATTTGCAAAATTAGCTCTACGTGCACCTAATTTTGCTCTACTTACGTTACCATTGTCTTTTGTCTAACTGACGAGAAGATGATCAAGTCCACTGCTGCAGTAGGAGATAAATTTCTGATCAGTGTGCTTGGTTAAGAACTCTGGATATGGGAAATTTTCCCCTGGTGCCAGTGGCTTGTTGCTTCTTTCAGGAAGCAAAATGAAAATAGAACCCCCCTGAAAAATATTGCATAAATGAACTCGGGGATATTCTCTCTCCAAGTTCACGTGGATAGAAGTTCCTCATGTGTGTCAAAAATCCTTTATTGTTACATAGCCCTTTTTTTTCTTTACCTCTTAAGAGCTATTTATGTGCTCTTACTTTTTGTGCGTTTATATGAAAAAGGTCTTAATACTGAAAACAATTTTATTATTAGAGCATTTTCCTTTTGTTGTGCACATTTTGAAACAGATTCCAATCTTTATTTTACAGCAGTATTGTGAAAACAGGAAAAAGAATTCTTATTGCCCCTTTCCAGATATCTAAATGCTGTATCAAAATGTGGATTATAGTCCTATTAAATTGATACTTATGGAAAAGGCATCATGTATGCTGAAATTAATGACTGTCTTAAAAGTAGCATAACACAATTATGGCCACTCTTTTTGCATATCCTTTCAATGTCTGCTCATTCATGATATTCAGTAATGGTATGTTCCTTAAGATTACAGAGGCAGTTCAGGCATTTTAATGATCCAAATAGGATGGCCCATTTGGATGGGGAAACAGCTTTATGACTGACAGTGAAAATTAGATCTTATCTAGTCAATATTGCATCTCTGTAGCAAGATTTCTACACTATTAGTAGGGAACAGTAATCCAGAAGTGTAACCAAGCAATTGTAAAAGAAAAATCAGAGGTGGTATCACTTTCCTAGTCTTAGCTAGAGGGAAGAAAAGACATCAAAAAGGTGAAAGTTCACAAAGGAGCTTGACTAGGATGGGGATTTTTTTATTTTTTCCTCTTTCTCCCTTGTCACAAGATAAGCTAATGGGGAAAATTGTATTTAAAATACGGGTGTTTTTTTTTTTTTAATTCTCTCATAGTTATTGTAAAGATCACTACTGTTCACATGATGTGAGACTGTGATACTTCATTGCTGTTGCATGCACACCAGTTAGAAATTCTCAGTCACTGGAGCTGTCACAAACCTGCATAGGACAGGTTTTCTATGCTGTTCTTCAGCTGTTCCTTAGGAGGTTCTTTCAGAAGCACCACCTCTTCCATGCTCCACTGACCTACTTGTGTCACACACAGTGTACTGTACTCCTTGAGTTCTGCCATGCCATGTGCCTGCAATGCTTCCAACTGGTCACATTCAGCCTCTTAAATGTGCCCATGGATATTGATGAGATGTGTGGCAGATGCTCCAGGAAGGGAGAGTGCATATGTATGTCTTCTGACACTCAGTCCTTCAGTCTGGCCTCACTTTACAAAATCTGGTGGTGAGATATTCTTGCAGGTAGTAATTTTTTAGGAAGCTGTTATTTCATTTTCAGTTTATTCATCAGGAAGGGTGACTGTGGGTAGCTTTGACATATATATGTACTGTGCTCTTGTGCTGTTACTCAAATGAGAGGTAGTCTGTGGTTTTACATTTTGTACTTCTGCAGTGTATTTTCTTCCTGTAGACTTTTACTTCTAGTGGAAATATAACCATTTATATTTAAGCATCTGCAGCAGCAGACGGCACTTCTTTAATAATCAATGCAGGGTGGTAGTTAGGTTTCTCAGCCCTCTGACAACTCTGTTGGCTATATGAGGAGTGCAGGCTTGGAATTAGGACACCTGTATTAGATGTCTCGTGTATTAGATGGGATCAATGTTCCCTGAAGAGAATGAGCTGTGTGTGGTTAATCATGCATGCGTCTGTGGCAGAAACCAGGATGAAGTCCATGTAGCCCCATTACCAGACTTGTAGTTTGTCCAAACTCTGAGGAAGAGGACTCCTAGGATATGTTATTGATCTTTGTGGCCCCTTGTTTCCACAGGCAGACTTTCAGTCCTTTTTTTGTGCCATGCATTAAGTTACTAGCAGTGTGGGCTCTAATATTCTTCTATGAACCAGCACTGAAAACTTCCATTCTATCCATCTGCCATGAGAAATCTGTTAATCTTTTTCAACAATGTTCACATAATGGGGCCAGCTTTCCTCTCAATGTGTTTGATAACCCCATTAATGTTAGTAGGAGTTACATGTGCACACAGGGAGTAATGGTCTCCAACAACCCTATGACAACTGCTAATTCAGTGTGACCCATGCAAATTTTCTGCTTCAGGCCTGGAGCAGACTGTGGACCAATAGGTTAGTCTTACAGACATGTTCAGGAATTGCTTTGTTGCCAATTCAAATAATGATGCAGAAATTCTAGCAAGATTGTGTTAGGTACATGCCAGGAAGGGTATTTAGAAGTATTTTGCTTGTCTTCACAGCCCTGTAAATAGAGAATTATGAACCATGTACAATAGTACCAGTAGCACTATGTGCTTATAGGTCTGGGCCTTTTATAGCAGGGTATACCTGTGCACTATTCTGTAGTGCCTAAATTTGTTCATACTAAGAGCATTTTGTTAGTGATGTACAGCTGTAGACAGGGACTAGTGAAGTGTCCCGAGTCAGATATCCTGAGGGGTATTTTAAGTGATCCTGTTTCTCACCTGCAAGTAGCAAAGGCATTGCAGATCTGATGTGAGTTTCAGTACAGAAGCATTGTGCCTTAATGCATTAGTGATTCTGTTGTGTGACAGATTTTATTGCAGAATTAACTCCAAAACATCTGTAGAAAAATACTGCTTGCTGTGTAAAAAAATGTGCTGCATATTGTGTGGGTGGCATTTCCCAGGCTGCTTGGGAGTGCCAGGAACCATATTGCATTATTTTTAAAGCCTCTGAAGGCTGATAACAATTTGTCTGTAACTGCAAAATAACAATCTGATGTAATGACAGGAAAAATAAACTTCCCAGCTCACTTGATAGAAAATGTGTTCTTGTTGAATAGGTATTTCCAGAGTTAAGAAGTAATAAAAGCAATTGGCTGACAAGAAATGCTGCTAATACATTTAACAATAAGAACAACTTTAAATATCAAATTAATTGGGAAACAGCTAACCACTTCTGGGTCCCAGTCTCACAGGTCAGGAGGAGAAAGTAACCAGCCCAGTTTCTTCCCCCACCCCTGTTCTCCACTGGCCTGCAGTGTATGTGCTTTAAACAGTGTAGGATTCTGCAGTAAAAATGTTGATGATTTGATCTGTATAAATGTAAGGAAGGGAAGCAACAATTCACAGGACCCCTATTTTTAAGTACAATTAGCTACAATTACTCAAAAACAGTTTAAAAGTTATTTCCCCACATTTTTAGTTCAAGGTAAATCTTCTGAGATACTCGTAAATCAACTGTGTCCTTCTTGCATTTTCAACTGGCCTCTGTGTGGCTTTATTTATTTATTTTACACTTCCATTTACATCTAGAGTTAAGGAAGATTTTCCTATGCCTTTGAGGAAATATTTTTCTGTGGGTACTGTATGTAAAATTACTTTGTCCAATCAGAATAAGAAAAAGGATTTTTTCATTAGAAGCTTGTCCAGGTGCTACAAATCTACCATCAAAATATCATTAAGGGCTATTGCTCTTGTAGCGATCTTGAAAGATGACTAGAATAGTTTTTCTTCTTAGGGATAATTGTGTATTCATTTACTTTACTAGACAAGGAGTTTCTGAAAAACTTTATATTGATCTATACGCTTAAATGTCTCATTACATATGTATGCAAGATCAACTCGGTGTTGTATGTCCATTTGGATCTAGTCTCTTGCAAACTGGTAGTAGTAATAAGAACACTGAAAGTTGTACTTACCTTTTATAGTCAGTATCAGTCATAATTTAATTTGTTTTATTTTAAACTACATTTATTAGAAGGAATCCAGTTTTCTGTTGTATATAGTTTAAATTGCAATATGTAACTTGTCCGTAACAGATTTGCCCCAGTTTCCATGTTTTCTGAAGTGAGAGTTTAAAGTGGATGCTTCATTATATAAAAAGACATGGAACAGAAGGAAAGTTATTTTATAAAGGTGATATATCTAGCTTAGACCAATGAAGCCTGATTAGATACCTTATTCCACAATTTGTTTTGTCATATATATGTATATTCTTGTTAACTTCAGGTTGTCTGTGGTCCTCTAAGGAGCCTCCTGCAACCAGTGAGGTGTAGAAATGTGGACAGGCTGAAGGGAAAAGTATGATGGATGAAGAAGGTGTCAAATTAATTCAAGGAGATGTACGTATAGCAAATGTTGCACAGGAAACTATTAATTCCCAAAGTTAAGGATTCAGCAGATTTTCATTTAAAGTTGTCTTGCCTACTAAATCATATGAATTCTGTGACTTGATTGTTCTTGACAAAATAGCTCTTTTCCTTCCACATGTGGAAGTGCACATAGCACCCATATAGAGATACTAGATAAAACATCAGAAGAAATTTATTGCATTTGTGGTAGAGGTTCATCAGGAAGTTTAAACTAGAGCCTTCTTTTACTCAGTAATCTACTACAAGCTCTTCATGCAATTAGAATGAAAATGGTAGGCTTGGGAGTTTGTTAGATTTTGGTACCTCATTCCTTTAACTGCTAAAGAACTGCATCAAGTTCTTGCACCCTCCAGGAACTTCCCAAGGATGACTTGGGCTGCAGATTGTAGAACTTACTTGCTGTTTAAATGTAGTTGTCTCCTACAAGGTTTCTCTTCTAGAGCTTTGAAGACCAATGTATGGAAAGTTTAGGTATCTTTACAAAGTCATAGATGTCTCATTATAGTATATGAATCTTTTCATCAAAATGTTAAAAAAAACCACAAACCAAAACCCCAACCAAACAAAAACCCCCCACTCACAGTCTGACACTCTTCTATAAAGACTCACAGAAGAGAGTTATCTGTAGGAAATAGGAGAGAGAATATATAAATATATAAATAGGAGAGTAATAAGGGAGAGTAATAAGAGAGAGAAATTATTAGTGTTTCATCTGCCAAAGTTGTTTATCCAGAGCTCTTAAAAGAAGATACAGAAGGATAAAGCCTAATGTTCTCATCTTTCAAAGAATACAACTGCAAGCTTGTGTTCATTCTCCATAAATTATCCATCCAGAACTCACCTAAGGTTCCTTCGGGAATCTCTGCAATTTGTTGCAGGCTCAGAATGGATGAGAGTGGTAGAACTGAAATTAGAGAGGATAATCTGCATTGTAGATGGCTACAATATGTGTTGGTTTTTCCTTCTAAATAGCTGTGTGCCATAGGAAGGCAGAAGCTGGAGGGATGGTAGAAGAGAAGTAGTTGGGTGGGGCTGTGAGGCTGATGAGAAACCCCGAAAGAGGCTGGAGATTTGGGCAAGGAGACTGGGTGGATTTATGTGGCAAACATCTATAGTGGCTATAAGGTAGTAAGTGACTGAAGTAGTTGTTAATTCCTTATTCACTGGCTTTTTTCTAAAACTAGACAGATGACACTAACTGTGACAGGCCTTTTTGCAAGTTGATACCAACAGCAGGATGTCTTAGAAGTCATGGAATGCTTATGGTAGAGAAAGAAATCTACATGTTTACATTTAAATGCTTTTGTTTGAAAATTCTGTCAATAAACTTATTAAGAATCACGAGCAGGCCTGCTCTGAGATAGATTCCAGGTCTTCTTTACACTGGCTGGCAATGAATCCTCTCATGCTCAAATTATTTAACCTCTGTGTACTTGCTACTTTTATAAAATGGGAATTACAGGGCTCTGTGGGATTCAGTCGTCTGAGTGTGTATAGTTACTGTTGCTGTTGCAGTAGTGTGTGAAAGCAAAATGCTGCTCTGTAAAGAAGCCCTGCTGAGAAAAGTAACCTGGAGGCTTGTTCAGCGATATCTTGCAATGGGAAACAAACATCTCTCCCTCTCTATGAAACTGCATTTTGAGAGCCAGAGGTATGTGGCCAAGATGAAACAACTATGCCTTGAACAAGAATAAAGCAAGGCAAGAGAAATTGGAACTAAACTAGTAAAATGAACTTTATTTACACCCAAATATTGGTGACTTTAGCCCTATTTCTCATTTAAATGTCCTCCAAACTCTTTCTTCTTTTAAAGCATATGCATAACTCCTTTGTTGTTGTTTTTTTAGGGGTGGAGGTAAAACCTGTGCCATTACCATGTATATATAATAATTAAGTTCAGAATATATATACATAAATAATATAAATTTAAAAAATATCTCTAATAAAAACAGGCAATCTAGAAAAAGTTAAAATACAGTGTTCATAAACTGTCCACTATTTCTTTTATGACTTCAATATACTTAATAAGAAATCCAAATTAATTAATTTGAATATAAAAAAGTTTTCAAATGGTTTGCAGTGATTAATGTCAGCACATTTTATATTAAAAATTTTCAATTATATAGAGGCTGTGCCCTTTAAACTATTTCTCCTTCAGTTCTGTTACTGTACTGCCATTATTTTAGTTTGTGTGCCTATAAGAAATATAATTTTTCATATCACTTTAAGGATTAACAAAAATCTTTAGCAGCAATTTTTATCAATGGTAAATACATGCCATTATTGAACTGTAAACTAATTTTACTGTCCCATAATGCCAGTGACAATGAAACAGAAAAGTAAAAACGTGCAACCCAATATTGTTTCCATGAAAGAAAGTGGAATTTTACTATCTTAACTTTAATGGAAACTTGACGTGTGGTTTCTGTGATTTAGGGGATGTTATACCACAGTGGTGTGTGTGTGAACTTCATACATCTCTTGAAGAAATTGTAATTCTGTATAGCAGCTCTTCAAAGTCCTGGGTCCTCAGAAGTCTAGCACAGTATTTAAGCAACAGTATATGGATGCTGCTGTTGAGCTATGGCTGCCTGTGTTAGCCAGGTTCAAGCTAAACTGGCTGTGTCTGCCAATGCTGCCATCAAACTCCTGACGTGCACCTAGGTATACCTCAACCCCTATGAACATGTTTGTCACTGTCAGGCTCATATCCACAATTACTATAAACTTACCATGAGAGTGTGAAAACAGCAAGATAAATGATTTTTCATTGCTTTGCACGTTTGTATCTGTGCAAGGTTGATGTTTTAGTAGTATTTTTATTACCAGCTTGAAAAGCTGTAATGACGCCAATCATACCTCACTTACAAAGATCAGTACCCACAGGTTTTGTGTTCTGATTAGATACAGCTAACTAAATTGCTGTTCTTTTGCTCTTATCTCTGTTAGCCAAGTGTTCAATTTTAATATATACCTGGAATGTTCAGCGCTCTTTCTAAGGTCATGTGGACTCAAATCAGCTTTATGAATGTTTTAGTAGAACACATTTTGTAGATCTGGGTTTTCTGCCCTGCCTCCCAAATGTAACAGTTTCAACTGTTGGAATTCAAACCATGTTGTAGAAAGCATATTCCACTACTATTGCAGCATGCTTTCTTTAGCATTTCAATAAAAATCTCTATTATTAGGAATACCATTTATTTGCTTGAAGAGCATGGGTTATTCTCTCCAGTGGAATGCAAAATGTTTCTTGGTTGTCTTTGAATGTCGTAGGTTTACAAGCTTCACTTGAGGTGTATAAATAGTTCATGGGAGGTGGACCCTTGGCCTGCAGTTATGTCTTTCCTCCCTACATAGAACAGAAGGGGGAAGGGAGGAGCCAACCTCCCTTCTCGCTTTCCTCCTTTTATTTATTAACCACAAAAAGCTGTTTGCTGCTTAATCTCTGCCTGAGAGGGGTTTTGTTAAAAATTCCAATTTAACCTGCAGTAGCTTTTAGCACAGCTTTGCAAGTATGTGCAAGGTGAGAGCATGGAATGTAGTTTCAGTAAATTTACCTTAGCTCCATGACCCTGCTTTGTGCTTTTCAAGCCTCCTAAGCATAAAGAATTACTCTAAGGAAAACAGAGGATGGGGGGGCAAACAATTTGAGTTAATTTTATGCAGGCCTTATAAAAGTATAGAACAAAACTCTTGTTTTTTGTCTGTCATGGTCTGTATGCCAAAAGCAAAGGTTATATATATGGGACATGTGGGAACTTTTCCAAATGTTTTGATTTCTGTTCTGATTAGCTGCAAAAGGAAATGTTTCAAAGATAAAGTGAGATTCTTTTGGGGGTTTCAGCAATGTTCTAGACTGATGTTGAGGTGGCAGCAGAGAACTAGTGTGTATCTAGCTGATCTGTTCTTCGTCTCTAACCACTAAAACTCACTTGCGCATTATATGAAAATGCATATCTGCAAAACTGACTTCACAGGTCACTACACGTACTTCTGCAGATGTGCTGTGTTGGTGCAAAATGTATCATGACATTGTGTTTAAATCTAGTGTTTCTTTAAAGATTAAGTGTTGCTGAGTGTCCATCTGTAGTAGGCTGATTTTAGGTGAGAATTCTTAGCATTTCAAGATAAGGAGGCTTTTCTTGAACAGGTACTCCTGTACCTGTCATTTGTTTTCCCCTTCTACTCCACATATTTTGCCTAGTTCTTGGTCTTGCATCTTTCTGGTTTTGCCATTGTAAGTGTGAAAAGGAAATGCTCAGTTCTAGAGGTGTATTCCTTAGTCCATTTCTCTTTCAACCATACTGTTACTCGAAGAGTGGAAGTGAAAAGATGCTTTGGTGTGGGGGAAGTAGTTTGAAGAGACACATCTGTGTGCCTACTGAAGTATCTGGAACCAGGTTATTTGAGAAGTTGCTGTGGGCTGAAGTAAACTTTGCTGTCATCCCTTCAGCAGGTAACAAGTATCGAAACAGAAGGCACATGAAATGCAGTAACTTAGAATAATACACCCTCTTTGCAGAGGGCCAAGCTAGGATGGGAGAGAAGCAACTCTGTCTCCCACTCCCGTGGGACCATCCTTAAGCGGAGGAGCGCTCGTGTTGCCGGGGCTGCTGCTCCGCTGCCCGGGCCGTGCGCTGCGGCTGCCGCCCCCGCCTTCTCCCGTCTCTTTCTCCGGCTGGGGACGTGGAGGCCGAGCTTGCAAAAAGGGCAGGCGACGGGGGAAGGCGCCGGCCGTGCGGGGCGGCTCCGGGCCGTGGCTGTGCCGCCGGGCTCGGTGCCGCGGGGGCGGGCGCGGCGCGGGGCGGAGCGCGGCTCTCCGAGCCGCTGCGGGCGGCCGAGGGGAGGGCCCTGCGGCCGGTGACTTCATGGGAAGGAGGAGGTGGCGGGAGGTGGGTCTCGCTTTCCGTCTCCCGGTGCCATCTGCAGGGCGGGCGAGAGGCGGCCGCTCCGCCGGGCAGCGCGGGCGGGGGGACAGCGGTGACGGAAAGCGGCAGCTGGGGGAGACGGCAGCGGCTGGGTTGATTCCCTTCCCTTCCCCCCAATCCCCGGCTGGGGGAAGATGGAGCTCGGTTAGTGAAGAGCAGCGGGAGCAGGTAAGAGCTGCTTCTCTCTCCTCTTCCTCCTGTGCCCTGGCAGGAGCGGGGCAGGGCCGGGCAGTGCGGCGGGTGGGCTGGTGTCATTGGGCGGCAGGTGGCACAGGTGGGCCCGCTCCGCAGCCGTGTCCTTGCCTGGAGCCTGCCCGCTCCGCCCCGGCTGCAGAAGTTCCCGCTGTGCGGAGCTGCGGACAGCCGAGGGCAAAGCTCTCGACCGTAGCTGGTAAGGGCGAAATCGGGCATTCGGAACCAGCTGCAGCCCCGTGCCACTGGTTTTTGTGATGATGTTGCGGGCAGGTTTGCCGGCTTTGCCTCCGCCCCGTCTCCCCCAGCTCTCTGATGAGCTCCGGGAAGGGCTTCTGCATTGCAGGCTCTCGCCTTAAGCTTCATTCCTGCATTCGCGGCTTTATCTGATAAAAGGAGCCTGCTCCCTGGCCGGGTGGTCCGGTGCTGCTCGGGCAAGAGGCCCATTTGGGCAGGTGGCATCTCCTTCTATGATTCCTGGAACCTGGCCGGACATTTGGGGGTTTGACCTCATTCTGATAAGTATTAGACATACATATGGTATTTGTTTTCTCTCTGAAAGAGCTACAAAAGGGAATCTGTAAGGATCTGTGTGAATAATGATAACTTTGAGTTCACAAGATGCAATGTAGTGCAGTGAGATATAATGTGCATATAAAACATAATGCAGTGAGGCACACGACCTTACATAATCTAAATTTAAAAAAGCTCACTACCCCTATGCTTACCAGGGAGATTGTAGGAATATGTCTGATCTAAGCTCTGTTTGAAGGCTTGTTGGGTATCTATGAGACATAAAGATGCGGAGCCCCATGTGAGCCAGTGCTGAAAATAAATGAATAAATTGTTGACTACTTTTGCTGTAGTTCTGTCACAATAACTTCCTCATCACTGGTCAGTATCATGCATACACAGAGATACTCAGGGCTACTTGGGCAGGTAGCTTCACACTGCAAGAGGGATTGGTCTCTCCTCTTGTCTTTTGTGATATGCCTTTAAATTGACCAACTATAATGCTTTCATATTTTAACACACTATTGAGGCTTCTCTCCCTAGGCCTGAATATGCTATAGTTTCTAGCCTAGAGATACAAATTTAATGTAAACAGAAAGAAACCTTTCACACTTTTCATTTGACCTTCAGCATCTCAGAGAAATACTTGAAACTGATGATCAGGGCAAGCATTTTGCATTGGACTAGTTTAAAATACGTAGCTGGATGGAACATATGCAACTCAAATCACATCTAGGATGACATACGGTCGGTGTTCTGAGCTCTGTATCCAAAGGAAACTAATGTCTGTTAAATTTGGCCCACATTTCAACTCAGTCCTTACAGATGACATTGACTTCCAAAAAAGGTTGCAGTGGCACAGATTTAAAGCAAAGTATATTAAGCTTCTGGAATTGAAAGTGCTGTTGATAGAAAAACTGTTGTTTTGTTATTTATAATCTGTTATTGAAATATGTGTGTTATAGCTGTTGAGGCTGAATCTGGCACCGTTTTCTGCTGTTGATGTGAATGGGCTAAATGGTCTCCCTTCTGTGGTTGAAGGCCAGATTTTGGCCAGGTGTGCATGTGCTGCTCACACAGAGATGAGCTAGAGTTCCATCTGAATCTGGAATGTAACTGCATGTCGATGCCTACCTTCCTCTGGGATACTTGCTATTACAAGTCCATATGCCTTTGATAAAGCTGTAACATGGATTGTGGTGTGGAGTACAGAACCAGTGAGGGCTCTTTGTACCCATGCAGCAGAAGTTATGGTATGACGTGGAATAGGAATAATGTTTTTGTGAGTCTTGTTCTTTTGTAATATTACCTTTTTATGTTTGTAGTTTTCAGGAAGCTCAGTCATCTTCAGGACCACTTAATTAATGTATAGTTACTGTTAAGAATGCGGCTGGGTAGGGATCAGGTGTAATAGACCAATAATCTGCTATATGTATAGTGCAAAAATAGCCAATCGTAACACATCTATTTTTGAAAAAGGTAGGCTTTTTACAAGCGGGATCTAGAAGATTTTGGTCATGGTTTACCAATACAGATTCAAATACAGGTGGTAATGGCTGCATGTTATGAACTCTAAGTAAGGATGTAATGAGCAGGTGGGAAGGTACTTAGTGCTTTCGTAGTAAGCCTGCCACTGCATCTTTCACTGGCCCTGGCACATCTCCCTTATAGTCATGTTGGCAGATTCAGCAAACAATCCAAGGGCTGAATAGACTTTCAGTGAATGGGATGCCAGGTCAGGAATTTTGTTGAGGCGTATGAACGTACGTGCAGGCGTATGGATGTTGACTCAGAACTTACCAATGCAACCATTGTGCTAATCATTGTCATAGCTGCCCTTCGCATTACTTATGAAAAAAGTAGAGAATCTATGTTTAATTAGTGAAAATCCCGTATGGAGAACAACTAGTTTTAGTTTAACACTGTATGTTTTAAATCTAATCACTCTGATGTTTACATGTAATTTACAGTCTTGTATGAATTCAGTGGTATTGTATTTGCATTTTTTTTGGGGAAAATGGCATTTTATTAAATTTTTAGTTTACTTTTTAGACACACGACCTTTAAAAATGTGGACATCATTGTGTTGTCAGATATTGTTATTTAGCTCATTATTGCCTTTAGACACAGAAACATTTATATCCTTAGTAGGGGGAGAAAAGCACTGACAAGGCATTCCCACGTAGTTACGTGTTGGTGGTGAGAGATTTGGAGTTGAGAGAGGGAAAGGACTAAGGGAACTAGCAGAATATTTGTCATCAGAAAACCTAGACCTCAGATCTTACACTGTTTTAGTGAAGACTCCTTCTGTTTAATATATTCTGCATGCCCAAAACATCATGAAATCTGAATCTTCTTTTGACTTTAATTTCAGAAAGTATCTTGGGACTCATATTGTGCAAAAATTAAACATAAACTTTTAATTAAGGAAATGGCAAGTCCCTAAAATGCCAGGTGTAACTGTTACTGAATTGTGGATTGAAGGAAGCAGAAAAGGTGGTTTGCATGGGGTTTTTTTGTTTGGTTTTTTTTTTGTTTGTTTGTTTGTTTTTTTGCCATTGAAGGTTCTTGGTTCATTTATAATTGATATGAACTGCACAGCATGCAAACGCATTCATACATCTTTAGACCAAAGCATAGAGCTAAATGATGTGTTGACCTGAACAGGTTAACAACTGTTGTTCTAATGAAAACGTTGAGAGAGAACCAGGCAACTTGGATGGGTTGAAAATTCAGCAGTGTGCTCTTATGCAAGAAATTTACCAATTCAAGTACGATACAAATGTTGCAGAGATGTTACACTGCATCTTTCTGTATTTCTTTATTGTTGATTTCCTAAGACAAAGCATGACACAAAGCTAAGGAAGTCAGTTGTCCCTAGGTAAGGTGGCAGAGCTGCCCTCAAATCCTTGATATCAATAACTGCTTTTATTTTAAAGGCAAGATAATTAATACATGCATATAATACAACTGTTCCACCGTAAGATATTGTCTAGTATTTTTATTTAGCTGTCCTTCCCCAACTACTGACCCAAGCATGGTGACACTGGAGATACGGAAGACTAGACTTAAAGTGCCGTTTTTATATTGTTGTTCTAGCATAACTGCTTCTGTCATGAGTATTTCTTAAGTACTTTGAAGAGACAAAGTTAATTGTCATGTATTTCAAGTCTCATTTTTGCTTTACTTTAAATTTTTTTTCTTCCTTTATTTGAGGTCAGTGCTGTCTATTTTAAGATACAGTTATACCAGCAATTGATAGTCATAGTGCTTTGCTGGAGTGTTTTACTGCAGAATATTATTGACATTATTTGCACTTATTTTACTTAATATTTCTTGGATGCATGCTTGGCAAAACTTCAGGCTTGAAATAGAGAAATTGTTGAATTTGCTTACTAGCTTTTATTAAAAGGGTTTATCAATTCATTTAATATTTTAGAGTCTCTTCAGCCTTTTGAAATACCCTTTAAATAAAAAAAAAAAAAAAATCAGAAATCCAAGGGTAAGAGTATGCTTTAAGATAGTTTGAAAATGTAATTTCGTATGTAATTTCTAGAAGAAATGGAGGATTGCTATTGCTGAAAGTATTCGTGAGTGCTTCCAGTTGTTTTTTTTTTCAGAATGAGCATATCTGCAAATGCATCATGAGACGCTTAGTAAAATCAGTATGTTTCACATTGTATATTGAAAACTTTGTCAGAACAGTGATTTATGCTCTCTGATCATGATTTCAATCTTGTATGTGATGCTTCAATACCATTTAACCCATACAGAGAACAAAGTATGTTTGTTGTTGTTGTGTTTTTTTTTTTGTTGCTGTTGTTTTGTTTTTAATACAGGAGTAAAGTAGCCATTTTTATCTGTCAGTGTTTCACTGATACTCAGTGCTCTACAGTGACATTTTTCACTTGCCCATTCTCTTAGGATCTGCTGAGTAATCGCATGCATTGCCTAGTTAATCAAAGAAGGGGCAAAAGCCATGTAGAAATTGAGCAAGCTGTGAAAGAAGTTAGATTCTTCGTCGTCACAATGGTTATATTTCCACTATTGTTTTCAAAATTAGAGTAAGGAACACTGAGAACTTGTTCTTTAATTAGATGCTTAAAGTATTACTTTTCTATTCATGATGTCTGCTGATGCCATTAGTGACTTCTGTCATATGGAAATTTACAAAGTTGATACTACTGCATATGACCAGGAGATGTAATATATTTCGAAGCTATTGCTATGATGTTATCAGAAACATGTTCTAATGCCTGTGATTAAAATGGCTAGATGCCATGGTGGTGATAGTACCATAGAAACTGGAAAAATAATCGTTGCTTATTAGGAAATCTGAATGAAAAAATTCTTCATTATTTTTCTGTCTTTTATGTTCTGGTGCCTTAGCAGGAATGAAATTCTGCTGATTTTATATTCAAACTATTGAACAAATTCTTTTGCTCTCTGCTGTAGAGCAGACCAAGCTAAGCTTTTTGTACTGATACTGTTGAAACATTAAATGCATTGTGACTGACAATTCAGTCTCTCCATGAACTAACTAGTTCTCCTCTTAAGGACAAAGGCAGTGGAGTAAAGGCCTTACTTAGAGCATTGATCTTTGTTGTTTAGACACTTTACTTTCTTCTACTGTAATTACTTTCTAAATAGTGCAATAAGCATAATTTTCCTCAACAATACCCTTCCAGAAAAGAAAGGCTATGACTGTGTCCCATAGGCAGTGTCTACACAGACACTCAAAGCACATGACAGAACTTTAGTTTGAAAGCCTGACATTGTAGAAGGTTTTGTCTGTCTCAAACTATGCAAATTGTGAAGACAAGAATGCCAAATACAGTTGGTAATATCTTTACTTGATTAGCTTTTTCTTCTCTTTTGAGATCTATTGCAACAAGAAACAAAGTGTGAGAAATAGTCCCTGACTTGGATCTTAGTCTGTCTCTTAGTTGGAATGAGTCATTTCTCTATTACTGGTAAGTGACTCTATCAGGTACTTATACCCTATTGGAAACTGCTAAGCAAGGACATCGAGGGAGTGATCCCAGATATATCTGACTAGGTCTATACTCGTTAAATGTCTGTGCAAACACTTAAGATTCCCTTCAAAGTTTCTGAGATACTGCAAAGGAGGTTTTTTCCCGTGTTAAATGGTTTTCCCTTTTAGCACTGAGATCATTGTAGCGGACAGATTCTTGAAGGTGTGAAACTTTATTTTATTAGTTAGATTCAGTTTGCACCAAGCAGCAAACAGTAAAAATAAACACGGGCTATTAAAGTCTAGACTTTGATACAGATATGACAGCACAATCGCTCTGATCAGAATAACATGCTTACCTGAGAACAGAACCCAGACCAAAGTGTTGCAGATGGATGTGTCAGGAACACTTAGTCTCAGATCTACCATCCCTTACCAGAAACCTGCCCATCTCTTCTTAGAAAATTTAATATCCCAGTAGCTTCTATTTTAAGTCTTAGGGCTGTTGCATTGTCAATTCCAGAGAAAAGGAGGACATACATGTGTATTAAATAACATTGTGGTTATGGGAAAATATTATTTTTTGGTGTAAAGAAAGCATAGATTTAGCAAATTATAATTAAGTGTGAAGCAATGAAATTGTCTCCCGTGTCTCTGAAGAAGTCTTTTCATCTTTGTCTCAGGAATAGTACAGGTGAATTAGCACTGGAGAGAAATCTACCTTCAGCACAAATTAACAGAAGTAACTTATAATGCAGTAGTATTTCAGAGAAGACCAAGAGGATAACCTTAAATAAAGTCAGGTTGGTGCAGTGTCTGCAGTTTGATAAATTGAGGCTGCTTGCTCTTAAGAAATTGCCATTGAAAAGTAGTATCCTTTTCATTAACCTTGAGTGCTGGGATATCTGAGCAGTTACAGAGATTATGAGATTCAGAGATTATGAGGTTAACTTGAAAATTTGGAATTTAAAACAAAAATCACGAGAGCTGAGATGCTTTATCTCAATGTAATTTCAGTTTTTCTCAGTAAGTATTTGATGTTTGGTTTTTCAATAATCATAAAAGTGGGACTTGAAACAAAACCACAGAGGG
This sequence comes from Apus apus, assembly GCF_020740795.1. NCBI lineage: Eukaryota > Metazoa > Chordata > Aves > Apodiformes > Apodidae > Apus > Apus apus. Next base: position 5,625,379 of record NC_067291.1, read on the forward strand.
CATGTTGATGCCATGACATTTAGAGGAAGCTCCAGGTCTGAACTGACAGTTTGCCACGAGGATTTGAGGTCCCATGAGTTATTCTCACAGCTTCTTACCATAATTAATTTTGGTATCCCTGGGGGTAAATTGGATATTGTAATATTTTGCTTAATACAATGTTTCTTTTGTGTTGAGTTCATGTAGTGATGGTGATGACTTGTAGTGGATGAGGAACTCTTGGAATGACACTCTGGGAGAAGCTAAGCCTTCAGGCTTCTTATATGAAAACAGTATTTTAGGACCTCAGATATACAGAACTCACATCTATCTGTTTATAATTGAAGTTTTCTTGCATGTTTGTGTTATGGTACAGCTCCTCTCTTCTGTTTGTGGCTAAATACTTGGAGGCAGAATTTCAAATAAGCTTGGAAAAGTTGCTTGTGCTCATATAAATAAATAATCCTCTTCTGAGAGGCACCCAAAAGGGCTTTACTGATTTTTCTTGCGTATTCTTCTGTCTATAAATATACTTGTATCTCTCTGCTCTAACATTCCAAACTGAGGATGCTTAATAGACAGAGACTGTATAACAGTTTTGGGCAGGAAATAGGAAGGTATGTGTTTGTTAGTGTACAGACAGACTGTAAATGCTCAAAGCAGAATGTAATCAGGAATTATAAAAAGTTGTCTATTCTTGGCAAGAACAGGAGCAAACTAAAGACTATGAAAAAAAACATGTTTTATGAAAGTTATGCAGTTTTTTTCTCCTCCTTCAATAAAGAAGTTTTAGTGAAGAAACCCCAAGCAGAGGTCTGTAATGTCTCTAGTCACATTTTTACCATTCTGCGTTGTTCAGAATTTCTTCTGATACTGATGGGTACCAGCATGTGCAGAAGAAAAAGTAGCACCATAAAGGCTAGAGCTGTGTTGTTTATAACTATAATTATAATTATATTGTCTCTCTCTGGGCTACATCATCTTTGTAACAGGAGATACCTCTTCTCTGTTGCTTAATCCATACCAAATACTTTTCTCAGTTCCTTTACCCTTCAATGGGAATATGCCCATAGTTGACAAAGAAGGATGGGTCAAACAGAGGCTAGTAGTTGCAAGTGGAACCTCAGGACTTGTGACTGGGAGAATTAACAATTCTGCAATGGAGTCCAACTCTGTTGGAACTGGCTTTGTGATTATAAACACAAGCGACAAACTATTCATTACCTACCACACATGGGGAAATCTTTATTAAAGCAAGCTTGAATGCACTGATTTACTGGCACAGGTGCACCTTACTGATACGATGTATTGCTTATCCACAGGCCTTGTAGCACTCTGGCTGCAAAAAGAAGAGATGCTTATTTCAACAGATAAGCAATATGTAGTCATACTGGAAAACCTGATGATTGTGCATCCAGTTGAGGTATTGCTAGTTTGGCTGCTCTCCCTGAGTGTTAATGCAGATCAGGTGCTTGACATAAGCTCTTATGAGCACAAAATGTTGCACTAGTGAAGTGTAGACCTCAATTAACATGGAAATATAAATAATGGTCTTTTTCTACCACAGGAGATGAATATTCATGCTTGAGCAGCTCAGTTGTAAGTATCTGGCATAGATGAGATGGTTGTATCTAGCTGATAATCTCTTGACTTTCTTCGATATAGTTTTTGAAAAACAGACACATTATTTCCCTTCCTCCAGTTTTGTCTCCTAAAATAGGCTTTATGTGAAAATGGGAGAAGTGGTTCCTTCAGGAGCTAGTCAGTTGTTAGCTTTTGTTCTACATGTTCCTCATTATAAAATATTTTCCTATCCAATATAAATAGAGGGATATGTACTCATTAGAGAAGGTATCTCTGATCAAATTAGTTGTCGTTAAATGTATATTTACAGCTATCAAAGAAAAAGATGAAATGTGCTTCTTTGGATTTCCTAATGACATTTACCTGCATAAAAAGATGCTTTCTTATTGTGAGGAAACAGTGGGAAGAGCAAATAATTTTACTCTGCATGCTGTATGTGATTGTGGGTAGAAATAACCTTATGACTGGTTTTACTCCAATTATTGTCTTACAGAAGTTATAACAACATATGTATACACATGTATGATTCTGTGAACCATTTTTCCTCTACAAACCTGAGACTTATCAGTGGAAGAGAAAATGATTTTACCTGTAAAAAATTCCTTGGGACTCATGCTGCCATGGTCCTTGGGAACTGGAGAAAAAGATCTGGAGCTTTACAAGTACAAAAGAAAGAATCTGCCTCCCCCAAACCACTGAAATGAACCTTCTTTCCTAACAAAATAATGCCACAAAATAGCCTTTGAGTTGTGGAGTTCTCAGTCTCTTTGGCAGAAAATTACCTCAGAGGGAACAGATATGGCAGTAAAATACATTTTAAGCTGAAATGCTGAAATAGTGTGAATGGCCAAGGAATGGGTTTAGCTCACTACTATTACTCTGTACACCCCTGGAAAACAAAATCTTTTGCTGTTGGAGTGCTTCAGATTAAGTCCTAGATGTTTTAAAACGCTTCTCATGACTGATACCTTTGGCAAAAAAAGTTGTCTATTTTGTGCTGCTTGAGATGATGCCATGTCAGTATATTCACTTTTGAAGTGGGGCAAAATGTAATTTTGTAAAATAGTTTGCCATATAGGTGTGATTTCTTGGCAATGTTTTGTCTGCAAGTGTGTCTTTCTTGGTTATGGCTGTGGAAAATCCAGTATGTATAGAGAAAGAAAGGGGAAAAAAAACCAACCAAACAACAAAACATTTTCAGGAAACTTTAACCTCCCCAGTATTGTACAATGTATTTCATGGTATTAAGAGGATAAAATTGAAACTGATTTAGTGCTATACAGTAAAATTGTGAGATCTATATTTAAAAAAATCTATAATAAGTGAAACTAAGTATTGTGGCTTATGATTATCTTATTTGTTTTTATCTCTATACCATGAGACATTTAATGTAGTGTTAATTGTACTTGTATAATTTGAGATAATGAGCACTACACAGAATACATTTAATTTTTTCTTTAAATGCAACAGTAAGAATGGGGTTTACTGATTTTATGAAGATAAAAATGCCAAAGCAGAACTTAACTTTCTGTACAGATGTTTGTGCAAAATGTGACCTTTATTTGATCTTCCAGCTTAAGTTACAAAGCAAATGAAATGCTGTAGGTGTAGAAATAAAACTGTATATACAAGTATACAGTTATAACGGGCTTATGAGTGTTTTGAAAGAAAAGGAAAATGTTGTTGAAAATGTAGCTGAAGATTAACATTGATGTGTTCTAGAAGAATGGGTTATTGACAAATAGCAAAAAGTATTTATTAAAAAACGTGTAGAAATCTTCAAACATTGTACGATTATTTTGAAGTAAGGAAGTGGCTATAGTAGTTTGCCAGAAAACTTGCTTTTTAGTTTTATTTTTTTAAATAAAGTCCTAAATAGTTGGGTAAGATAAAAGCTTATTACCCATTTAATAGAATACCTTGATCAAGAAAGCTAGTAATAATGAGCAGTGTTCCTACTGTGATGTTTCTGTATGTTCCCACTGTTTGGCTGGAATGTAGTGATGCTATATATTTGTTGATCTAAAAGCTCTTATTCAAGCCTTGCATGGTTAAATTGGGCCACAGCATATAATGCATGTTAAATAAGGTTTTGTTGTATTTACAGAAAAAATTAGTAGCAGGACTTAGTAGTACTACAAGAATTTTATAATACAGTCAAAAATGAGCACATTTCCTTTAAATAATTTACTAGGGCTTTACAAAGTAGTGTGTTCTTTTGGAATGTATCTTCTTGTGTATGAAAATGTGACTGGATTCAATAAAACTGAGCAAAAGTAACAGAAGGAGACTGAAGTTCTGAGCTTCAGTGGCCTGGTAAATCTTTGATTAGTGTTTTGCAACAGAATATTTAAGTTTTGTGTGTTGATGGTTGATATAATTTTACTTTTTTTGAGAGACATACTAAAATGATGGGATGTGATGGGAGTTGCCTATTTGGAGGGTTTTGGTTTAAAAGTATCCAAAGCTCCTTGACTCTATTGAAAAGCTGACTACAGGTCCTTAAGTGTTCACGTAACTTCTTATAATGGGATTTAAGCTTATAGGTCATAAGAAGCATTTTTTTAAATGTAGCATTGTGATAATGTTTAACCTACCAGATAAAGCTGTAACTTCATTAATAGTCAAGCTGTAAAATCCCAATTGAAGACATTTATTCTATACCTGAAAAAGAGGAGCTGTGTATCAGCCCCAAACCCTTGTGTTCTCCTGTTATTTGTCAAAGACCAGGATGGAGAAGCTGTTGATGCTGTTGTACAAACTGGCACTTATTTTATAGGTCCAGATTTACCTACAGTGTCCAGTGTAGCAAGTGTCAGAGGAAACAAGTCTTGTTTCTTAACATCGTAAGCTAAGGCAGTTTTAAATTTCATGCTCAGCTTCTGCGTGTATATGTGATCACTGAAGATGAGTATCTGCCTCTAAGAAAGGAGTAGGTCATTCATCTTTTGAGCTGTTTATGCAATCTTTGCAAATACAGAGGCCTTGAGGATAACATAATTTCAAAAGCAAAGCCTTCTAGCTCTTGGGTGTTAGTATGTTGTTAATCAGAAAAGGATGTTAGTATATTAATAAACATGCATGCTTCCAAGCTGGATTGCCACCAATCTGTTTAAAATAGTTGCCTTTCTCAGATTCTTGCTTTTAATGAAATTGCCTCTAAGACTTTGTGTATCTGAAAAGATGCAATAACAGCACCAGAAACAAAATTAATATGCCATGGGAGCTTTCCTAATGAAATTAATATGACATTTATAACCTTTTTGAGAGGCTTTTCACCAATTATGGTGTAAAATGAACTCCCAAGAGACGAAGATGCTCTTTTTCTTTGCCCTAGCTTTTATACTTCTGCCTGATTCCTTTTATGACACATGAAATGGAAATTGTGAAATAAAATATAATCCTTTGATACTATTCTGCAGATTCATAACTTTTTTATTATTAATTTTGGACTTCAATTTTAGATTAGTGTTTCATTCTTTAATTTAGTAGACTGCATTTTTCCATGAGGTAGCAGCAAATAGCAGTATGAAATTAATTTTCCTTTTGAAACAATGTTTTTCCCATTTTCTATCAAAATGCTTTTGTGATTGCAATGCAAAACTTCAATTTGAGACCTGCATTTATAAAGTTGAATTGTTTGTTTTCTGGTTTGGGGGAGTTTGATTTCTTATTTTATGTTCTTGTTTTGTAAATGGTGAGTAAAATGCACTTAAATTTTTCTAAATAGGTACTGTTCATAAGATTGGCCACAGCGTGCTGGGGAGAACTGACAGGAAACTCAGTATTACACCCATCAGAGGTGAGAGATAAAATTAGTGTGTAGTGGATCTACATCCTGGACTTTAAGAACCAAAAGATTTAAGCCTTTGTCACACTTGGTTAATTTTACATACTCACTTGCCTGCTCTCCTGCCAGTACTACATTTGCTAGTTCTGCTGCTCCTTGTGGAAGGAAATTCACCAGGTGCTTCTGAGGCAGTATGCTCTACTTTGGCAGAACCATAAGAGATGTCCTAATACTTTTTTATTTGTAATTTAATCAATTAGAGAAAAAGGGTCGGGAACCATTGGAGAAGTAAAATATCCCCCTTTTTGCAAAGATAAAACACACATTCTAGATCATGTCTTCTCTGTATTTGTGGTGGAGAAAAGTATGTTTGCCACATGGGTTTATGCACTGTTACGATAGAATAAATACAAATGTGTATATATGCATGTATTTATGTGCCTATGTACACACCTCTGTGTGTGCATGTACATCTTAAACAGGAGAGCTTGCTGTCCCTGGCATTCAGCATGAGGTTTTTCCTTAAACTTCCCTCTTTCAGCTGTCTGTCCTAAGCTGGCAGCAGGAAATGCAGTGGGAATGGAGCAGATGGTACTCTGGTATGAGTGCCATGATCATCTACTAGTTTCTCCCCAGAATTTTAAGCCATTTTTCTTGTGAATTATTTTTGGTGTGGGTCACCAGAGAGCCAAGCAACATACAGGCAATCTATTGTTTCAAATAAACAGTCTCTTAGCAAAATGCAGCTTTAGCAGCTATTGTACATAGTTGATCTTGCTTATGGTAAAGCATCTAAATGCTAAGTTTTTCAAGATGTTTTGGGGCAGTGACTTTTTTTGCTTATGGTTCGTATACAATCTTGAAAATAAAGAAATAGCATCTGTAGAAAGTTACAGCGGTAGCAAAATGTTTTATTTATTTGTTGTTAAAATCTGAAAACTATGGGATATAGGAGTAGCATGTGTAGGCTACTCCTGTTAAATAAGAGAATGTATTTACAGTAGCTACTTACTAATGGTGAATTGGATGCTTTCCAGATGTTTTGCATAGTGTAGTGCATTAAAGAAAATGCTTGATGAAAATCAAGCCACATCATTTTACATGAAAAAGCTTGTTTTTGTTATCTGGAAAAGACAAAGAAACTAACCAACCTATTACTATACGCCCTGTAAAATTACTTGCTTTTTCATAAGGTGATGAGGAAGGGCTTTTGTATAATACAAGCACAGTGCATTCATGTTGCCTTTTGGTTTTTGTTTTTTTTTTCATTTCCCTCTTGAGGGTTTTTTTTCCTATGGGGGAAAAAATTTCTTGAGGAACAAGGAAGCTGTTGAAGTTACAGAACCTCTATGCTTACGAAGGTGGATTTTGCATTGTTTGGAATAGGGAATGATGCTGTTTAATATAAAGATCATTAGCAGCAATGATTGGCAATTTAATTGACCAAAAACCCCCTCCTAGTTATTTTGGTCATATAAATGACCTGGGATGAAAACAACTTCACAGTTCCTAGATATGATTGAACTGTCACAGATAGTCTCTGTTTCTACGAGGCGGTGAGTATCATACAAAACTATGCGATGTTTCTTGTAGCAAACCTGGCACTGGAGGCAGAATTATGTTCCTGCAGAGTGGCTATGTGGTTATTGACTTCTTCTTGTCTAAGATCTCTCATTACTGAAATGTTTCCTGCCTCGTACAGAATATTTGTAAAATGATATTATGATAATCGCAGTCTTGATTGATACATCAAGTGCTGAAGTGCATATGTGGAATATGAACAGCATGTCTCTCCTCAGTGTGAGCTGAAGAATCAGGTGCTGTAGACAGGATATGTAATAGCTCCACATGTTCTCAATGCAGGTGAAACACAGTGAGCCAGTGGACTGTGTTTTGACATTTGTAGCAGAAAAGGGATATAAGTGAAGTCCCCAGTAGATTTTTCTGTCTCTGAGGCTGTTTGTTTCTTGCTTAGGAAAGGTAAGAAAATGCTTTCTATTTTGTGGTTCTGTAAAAAATTTCTCAAAAGACTGAGAAGAGAGGAGGGTTAAAAAAAAAAAAATAAAAATTTAAAAAATCAAATGCTTTTCAGTCCTTTGGAACTGGCTGCTTGATAAGTGCCCACATCCTATTAATCTGTCTTTGCGTCTTCTAGCAGTGACAATTCTACAACTTCCAATCATTCTCAACTGTAGCTTACTGAATATTTACAGAATCACAGAATCTTAGGGGTTGGAAAGGACTTCGAAAGATCATCTAGTCCAACCCCCCTGCCAGAGCAGGATCACCTAGAGCACATCACACAGGAACGCATCCAGGCGGGTTTTGAATGTCTCCAGCTGTCCCAAAACTTTCAATCATACAAAAGATAAAGATCATGGGGGATAGGGGAAAGAGAAAACATGAATGGGACATTTTTAGTACAACTAAAAATCCATTGCAATTCTTCCTTTTAGTTCAGGGAAATGAAAATAAATTACTTGCTTTTTAAAAAAGTTATTCTCCCAAGTGAAATGTTACTTTTTGGAACGTGTTCATGAAATCTAAGTAATGACTTAGAGATTTATTGTGTAATGACCATTGCCTAGTCTTGGAAGGAAACTGGTCAAAGTGCTGTAACTGAGTCTGAGGTGACACTACATAGAAGGCATTAAAGTCTTCAAAAATCAACCGGGCTGTAAAAATGAACTTGATAAACCTCTTTAGATGGGGCAGCTTATTAGGTATATATCAAGCTGGATACTACTGAAAGGAATTTGAGGTAAAAGCCTGAGCAATATAAGAGGGAAGTAAAATGTGAAGGTTTTATGTATAAAAAAGAACAAAATAAATAAATTAATAATATAATATTTCATACATTAAGACCGATATTGTAAAAAATATTTAAATTGTTGAAAGAAAGATTGCTTATTAGATTTGTTTTGGAGTCAGCTTGTCTGTTCCCATCATTGTCTGGACTGTAAAGTAAAAGTTATGTCGTATGTAGTGAATCGCTTTCATTTCATAAGCAAGAAAACATCCTCAGATAAGGGGGAGTTACTACGTCTATCCAGAGGAGAGACTGACAGAGATACTTGTGTTCTGAAAGAGAAAATAGTTTTTGATAACTCAGTTTTACCTAATATCTCAGCACAATTGCATATTCAACCTGTTAATGCAATTCAGCATTGGAAATAGAATCCAGCACATTCTCTGCTGGAAGGTGTTACAGTCAGATCAATGCAGCTTTATATGAAACCAGTAGTCTTCAACTATATAGACAAATGTAGACTGCAGTCAGATTTCTGGGTTGGAGTATCCTGCAGCCACATGCTGGAATTCCAAAATACATTATGGTGGCTAATCTATGATATTGTTCTTAGTGTACCACAAAAATAGTGTTTGAAGTGGCACTATATTCCTTTAATCACAGTACTTTGTTCTCAGCAGCTCATTGGAATTAAGCTTTGGGCCAGACAGTGATGGTTAGAAACCCATTTATCTGAGCTTTGTGGAAAGCAGTTATCATGAAGTGTTCTTTAATTCTGATATGTAAATTGGGAAGGGGGTAGTGTTATTTTCCAGTGCTGTGGATGAAGTAATATACATTTCACAAACCATTTTGGTTTCCCATTTTGGTGCTATCCAAGAGCAAACATCAGCAGAATCTGTCATCCTCCACCTCCCCGCAGCTATAAACCAGCTCAGGAGTCCCAGTTCTCTCAGAAATTTCTATCACCAATACAGGCTTTAAAAATTTTTTTTACTGTATATATCAAAGGCTATAGAGCAAGTCTGCATAGTCATTATGGCACATAATGCAGAGATAAAAGTACATGACATTTCATGAGCCTTCTCTTGGGCAAGGCCCCCAAAATGAAGCAGCAGTCTTGGATCAGAAAAATGAAAGTGTAAGTAAGGATATTGCTACAGGCCTGTAGGTGTATTCTGATGAGCACAGCCACTATGCATTCTGTCCATTCCCTGAGTCCTTAGAGAAGTAAGACAGTAAAAAACATGCTTGCAGTTCAGGAGGAATAAAAGCACTTTTTTATCACATAATTTTTTTCCAGAGTATGTGAAACAGTAGAGTTGCTAAAAGTTCCAGCTTTCTGTCTCTCATTTTGTTTTTGTTTTATTATAATTCTGGTTAATATTTTATTTCTAGGAAAAATATTTCCCTTTTCTACCTTTTAGAAAGTTCAGAAGAGCGTGACTTTATATATGTAGGAAAAGATAAATAAAATTTCGTGTCATATATTTCATATTTTGGATACACTAAGTTTGAATAATTTGTCTTTTTCATTAGGCCAGATAGTATAAACTGAAAGAATTTAAAATACTGAGAGAACAACATTTTTTAGTTGGTTAGCATGTTTTTACTTTAGGAAGAGCTGTTGAGTTTGATGAGTTGTCTTTCTGAAAAACAATTAACTTTAACACAGGAGATTCCATGTAACCGAGAATGAAATCTAAGTTAGAGTTTAAAGTGCTCTGGGCTAAAGTAAGAATTTAATTCAACATGTATTTAAATGAAAAAATCTATAAGTCAAAGCAACTGCAGAATGCAAACCCAACTACGATATTTTGTGCTGTAGCTTTCTGAAAGGAAGCCATACAAACATAGTAGGAAAATGTATTTGTAAAAATGGGAAACAGATTCTTCAATTTTGAAAGTGTGGATGTATGACTGAACACTTTAACATCTCCTTTTCAACATTTCATCAGATTTTAATTTGACAGTTTAGGCTGGGAGTTTGAGACTGAAAGTCCAACAAATTATTTCTAGTGTCTATACAGCAATCTGTGCAACTTGGTATCTAAAGATAGTGTACAAATGAGATAATTAATAGACTTATTTTGATAAAAAAGATTGCTCATCTGCCAGCATTGTGTTGTTTTGTTTTCTTAATACCCATATATATTTTGCCTAAATTATTGTAGGATTCTGAGAATGTGTTTTTGATTGATGAGCTAAGCTGTGTTTTCAGGTACTGAAGCAAATAACTATTGATGCTCTAGAGTTGTTCCTGAAGGGAGAGGCAGAGAGAGATTCTGCTCCCATAGAGTGCTGCTGTTCTCTGACAATAGGGTTTGCTTCTGCTCAGGAGCTGTTGTTGAAAAAACACATACAGCTTTCCACTGCTGGATCTGCACTTGTGATTGTCTCTCTCCAAATGCTGAGCTATAGCTGTAGTCAGTGAAAAATGCACCTAATACAAAAGCAAAAAATACTGAGCTTTGGAGACTTCAAATGTGATCTTTTATCAGGGGAGGGAATTTAGCAACTTACTACCTGATGAAATACATCTACTACTGCAGTAGCAATTAATTTATTTTATTAAAATGTTCTAGTAGCTGTTATGTTTTGAGTTTTTCTATTTGTTTCTCTTCAGGAATGACATTGAAGATTTCATATAAATAATAATGTTATTTGATAGCTTTCATGTAATTTGATCATTTCTTCTCTGCTCTTTAGTTTTCTGTATCTCAGAAGGATTATCTCTTCTCAGTAATTTAATTGATTGAACAAATAACAAGAGGCTTTTGGGACTCTTTGTTGATAACTTGGTCTGCCAGCATATCTTCAAGTAATATTTACATCTCTGACAATATATTCTCTTACTGATTCTGCATGAATTACTGGTCCACCAAGGCAAAAACTGTATTTTTCTCTTGCTGATTTTAGGAGGTGTTTTCTTATCTTTGACCTTGAAACATATTTTGTCAACTAATAGATATCTAAATGAAAAAGCAGGAAATTTTAGAACACAGCAGAGAATTTTTGTGCTGTGCACAGTGTGCTATTTTGGAGAATATCAAAGTCCAAACAACTGTTGACATGTTTGCTTTCTGAAGTTGAGGGGGGAAAGGCTTCTTCTGATGAGGGGTTGAATAACCAATGCTTTATATTTGCAAGGTTTTGAACAAAGGATCATATTGATGATTTGAGTAGTTGGAAGACTCCTTGTGAATTCCATTCACTATTTTGCTATTATTTAAACACTAGAAAAATCTCACTGAAAATCAGTGCTCAATTTACTAGGAGGCTGCCTGTTTGCAAAAAAATCTCATTGTTTCTGCAGTGTCTGGTGTCACTTAGAGTAGGAGTTTTTTGCCCCATTAAAATCATGCAGCAAGAAAAGCCTGCAAAAGAGGTGTAGGCTGCTATGCCTTTCATTTTGTTGATACCCAGAGAACTATGGTTTTCTTCCTCCTCTAGCCTATGTCTCTGTTATTGTCCTTGTTTTGTTTGTTAGCAGACTTGAGCTTCTCATTCTTTTCTGCCAGAAAGATCTTGAAAATCAGTGGAATAGATCAAAGTGTTTCTAGCTGAAATTGAGATAATTGGTTTCACTAGTTACTGGGGGTTTGTTTTGTTTTTGTTGTGGTTTTTTTAAGAGCATGATGCTGTAAACATCCAAGAATAGCTGGTAACTACAGCATAGTGTTTTGGATTGAAGTCAGACTGACTGTGACAGGGAGTCCCTATTAGATGTATATAGTGTTAATGTCTTCAGTGAGTGAAATTCTCCTTCTGTTCTTGTCATTTGTTAAGATTTGGAAGCCAAATAACTTGTAGGGCCTTGATATCTTAAGTGCCAAAGCCTTTCTTTGCAAGAACAGTACAGTTACACAAAGACCTTTGCCTTTTTACATTGAAGAATCTCTTCTAAAGAGCTCTAAAAATCTTCAGGGAAGTGGCTAGGAGACAGTAGATTCTGTAGAGGGAATCTAATTCTTTTCTTCTGTACAGAAAGCAGGTAGGTTGATTTGGTGAGATGTAAGGATGCTTGTCTGCTAGGGTGCAGCTATGAGAACTAGAATGTAGAAGGGTTTTATTGTTGACATTTTTAATTCAGAGAAAGAAAATCATACTAAGATCCGTTTCATTGTTTGCTGGATGCCATGCCAATGAAGGTATTAATCCTTCTTGGATTTAAAATCTGTTAACCTGTACCCCTCTATTGGGTTACCTGCTATTATCACAACACAGTAAAGACTATTCTGTTGTTCTGTAATATATAGATGAAAAACTGCAGTTTTTTATATTCTTAGGATAAGCCAACAGTATAAAAATCTGTACTTCAAGAGCTACATTAGCAGAAGATTATGGTTGGAAATCCAAGGACTGAGAAGTTAGGAAGCAAAAAATTGTTGGTAGTTTCATAGCTCAGTGTCTTGTGTGTACTTTACTTCAATGCAAACTTTTGTAATAAAGTCACTTATTAGGTCCCAATTTCAAGGTTATAACCTGAGAATTTCTGGCATCTCTGAAAACAGTGTCCTGAGAAGATTTATCTGTTTCAGACAGGTTTGGGTTATTTTTTAATGATTATTACACTTTCTGTGTATCAGTTCCTCTTCCATTACAATAGATGCATTTGTTTCTGTTTTGCAGATACTATTTTAAATTTTTGCCTGTTGTACTGGCTTAAATACGAAGCCCATTCACAAAACTGTGAGATTTGGAAAAGGTATGTGTGAGATCCAAGACCTGTGTAGGCTCATGCCTCACCCTTACTAAGAGCTGTGCAGGTGTGTGCAGTTTGGACAGGTCTGTATTTGTGACCAAAACATTTTCCCGTTAGTCTTAGGCTGCCCCTTATGAATGAAGAAGAAATTGTGCTGTCTTGTGAGATGCACTAACTACTTCCTAACAAATAAAATGTCTTAAATAAAAATCTATTACCATGCCTGACAGTTCACAGGTTAGAGCAGGCAAGGGGAATGTGTCATTCCATTTAGTGGTGTCCTCAGCTGTCAAGTGTGCAAACTCCCACTTCAGAGGGGAAAAAGAGGTGGCAGTGACTGTCAGGTGTGACTACCAGGGTCCTTGTTCTGAATGCCCTAACGATCTGTACTGCCATGAATAATCCTCTTGGTTGCTTGCAGCACCTCTGTCAGGGCAAACCTTTTATTAATTATTTATTGAGAGCAATTTTCAGTGCTGTAGGAGCAGTGATCTGCAAATATGTGAGGTAAGAGCTGAAACAATGCATTTGTGTAATCCGCTCTTACAAGACAACCTTTCCAAAACTCAAAATAAACTATTTACTTTATAGACCTCTGGGTAGCAGGAGTGTATTTTTAAGTCTAGCACAGGGATGGTATAACGAGATGACTTGGAAATTGGAGCTAGATAACACTGAGTGGAAGGAAGTTCTCCACATTTTTAGTGGCAGGTCTAATTAACCACCTGGAATCTGATGGGTCTTCTATCAGCTGAAGTCTTTAAATCACTGCTGATAGTCTTTCTAAAATTAATTACATAGCTCAAAAGAGAGTCACAGACTTTGATACAGAGATGACAGAATTAATTCCTTTGGCTTGTATTATACAGGAGCTAGACGATAAATGCCCTGGAAGTACACTGCTGCTCTCTGAATTACTTTTATGAATAACTTAAATATTATTCTGAAGTTTATAAGAGGCTAAAATAGCAATTTTTATAATTATAGTATGGTCAGGACAAATTTAATTGGTTGAAACTCTGGCTTTAAAAATGCATTGTTTACATTTTCCCCTTAATTAATTGCAAAACTATGATGAATCTTTATTAGCAATTTTTGTAAAAATTGGAGTTTTCAGAAGGAATTTAAATAGAGTTAAATATTACAGTTTTGCATGTCAGAAACTACTCAGTTGTTGTAAGAAAAATGCAACAAACCCAAAAACCAGTAAACACCATCGCATTTTTTTAACAGTCCAGAGAACTGAAGAATCACAGAATCTTAGGGGTTGGAAGGGACTTTGAAGGATCATCTAGTCCAGCCCCCCTGCCAGAGCAGGATCACCCAGAGCACATCACACAGGAACACGTCCAGGAGGGTTTTGAATGTCTCCAGTGAAGGAGACTCCACAACCTCTCTGGGCAGCCTGTTACTCTCACAGTAAAGAAGACTTTTTCTGATGTTTACATGGAACCTCTTATGTTCCAGTTTGCACCAATTGCCCCTTGTCCTATCACTAGACATCACTGAAAAAGAAACAGTAAATATTTCAGTTTATTTTTTATATGAGTTTAGCTGTGACTTTAATTATTCTGGTTTGTGTTCAGTGAAATTTGACAACAACAACTCATTGTCAGTTCAGGTTAACAGAGCAATGGTTTGACCAGGGTTTCAGTATGGATTCAGTGCAGCACCCTAGTTATGATTTTTAGCATTACAGGTCTTGACAACTGAAAAATGAGGTTCATAGTTTTGTAAAATCTCAGCATTCCTGTAGTCATTGCACTTAAAAAATAAGACTGATTAGGAACAAAAGCTTCTCAGTATTCACAACATCAAGTGTGACTAATCGGATGAATAAAGAAATTTGTGGACATTTTTTTTGGAGGAAGTTTCTTACGGTATGAATTTGTACATGTTGTGAATCAGAAGGTGCTGTCCTTCAAGGCAGTCCATCTGAATAAAAACCTATGACCACGGTGAGCATATTACAGGACATATTACAGGCTTCTGTTGTGTGCATCTCTGGTAATTGCTGACTCACTTTATTTTTTTTTTTCCTTCGTTTTTCCGTAGCATGGTATAAATATGTTTCATCATTTTTTCAATATGTCCAATTATGAGTGTAATTGAAGACTAAAGAAAGAAGGAAAAATCCTTTTCCCTCCTTTGTATTTAAAAAAGTAAAGTATAAATGCATATAGGAATATACTTACACTTCTTAGCTTTTTATATACATGCTTGTAAATATACTTGCTTTTCCTAAGAGCTCAGGGTTCTTGCATAATGTGAGCAGCTGTTCCTGAAGTCTTGACATCAATCTGGATACAGTGCAAAAATATCCAAGTTCCCTATTATGCAGCTGATTTATGTCCACTGAGTGTTCTGCACCTTGCTACTATCTGTCCCCTGGCACACTGCATAGATAGAATAATAGGGGAACATGCCAGTCAACTACCAACAGTGTAGATGGTAGCTTTCTGATCCACAGAACAGCATCAGGTGTTCTTCAACTTGTTAAAGATTTCTGACTCTTTTTTCATTTGATAATATTAAATCTGTTACAAAGACTAAACATTGTTGTGAACTGAATTTAAGGAATCTAGAGATTCTAGAGAACCTAGAAAGAAAATTTGAGAAATTAATATTAAAAGGTAGAGAATGTATTAGCTCTATATAAAGTGTATTATGCTAATTATCTGGTTAAAAAAAATAAGTCAAGGCTTCAGCTGAGATAATTGGTGAAAAACTTACTTCAGCAGGACTCTTGCATAGGAAATCGTACATGCTCACAGGCAGCTAGCTCAGCTTTGCATTATCTGACTGAGGAACTTCATTGTCCATTTTGATATGAACTCCATCCTTTTTTGCTGTGTTTTTACATGGTACTCTAAGCGAACAGAAGGAAGTGCAGGATTGAGGGGAGTTCCAGTCAGATTTTTAATTTCTGTTCTTTCCTACTTAGATGTTTGAGATTACTTGTTTTCCTTGTTGCATCGTATGTATAATAGCGGCTTCAGTTTAACCATGTAGTGATTGATCAGGTATTTTCAGTGGCTTGCTCTAGATGCCCTGTCCAAGTCAGGTAGCACTGCAGTATTTTTGGACAGGAGTGCTCACAGCCCTCAGTTGGGTCTGAGAAGTGCCTGCAAGGTCAAGAGAAGTGTTGTTCAGGTAGCTTCTGAGTCTGCAAGCTGTTCTATTTGGCTCTGATTGTCTGTGCATTTGGAATAGTCCATGGGGGACAGGATTACCAATAGAGTAGATCCTGGCCTTCTCTGTGTAAAAATACCTGTTATTTGTATTTACTATCTATCTGCATTCAGGGCCAAATGTCTTCACTGAGCTGACAGGCAGTTCTCTGCTATTTCATGTTGGGAAATAAATTAAAAACCTTTACTTGTTTGGAAAGCAAACTGAGATGCAAAATGTATGTGAAAGGTGCATATGTTAGGGCAGATTCTAAAAGCCTTCATTAGATAACTTCTCAGCAGAAATCTTGTTTCAGGCTAGATTTTTAAAAGTTCTTTCTGGTCATCTGGAAACAAATACTATAGAGAAGAACTGGTTACACTTTCTTCTCAGACATCTCTTCAGTGTTTGTTCAGGACCCTCTGCTCAGGTTACAGCAGTGGGAGTCAGTGGTTTGCTATCGTTGCCTGTCTAATATGAATAATAATGCTTGTTTTGCCCCAAGAAGCAGGTCATAGAATTGGAATTGTGTTTTCTTTTTGATGTCTCGGATGGAACACAAAATTATGGAAACAGTTTTCTTTTTACTGTGACATTGACAGTATTAGTGAAGTCTGTGATACACAAATATGCACAAAACCCTACAGCTACAAGAAGAACCTCTTGAAAGATGGTGGAGATTTTTTTTTTCTCCTTCTGCTACAAGGAGGACCTTCCTGTTCTTAAGAAATGTTCTTGTAAGAGAGAGGTATAGGTAATCTGAGCAGGGAACTCACTCTTTTTAGGAATATATAGGTTAATGTCTGCCTCAGCGATAGAAACCATTTGTCTAGAGTGAAAACTTCTCAAGGATCAGGAGAACATAGACTGCCTTGCATAATTTCTTATTGAGGGTAAAGCTATTTAGGAAGAGCAGTTTTGTTTTCTGTTTATTGGTAAACACACAGGCTTTAAGATTTTAGGTAAATTAAACCCCACTAAAAGTAGCATTATCATATATCGACTTTCACCATCTATGTTTTGAAGTCTTTGAAGTCCCTCCTGAAGTTCATGTCGGAATGACCAATTCTCATAAAGTTCAACTTCTACCTAGAAAGGGTTTTCTGTCTGGTTTCAGTGATTTATTCACTGAGATACTGTGGATTTGTGTGTCTCCAGTTGTGCGAGGTTGGTTCTTGTCTGGGTGCCTTGTAAGGTGTTTGAACAATTGCCTGGGAATTCCTGTAATGGCTCTAATCAATTGGCCATGGGACATTCAGTTGGAGTCATAGTTCTTCTGGAGTTACAGATGCACAGAAATCCTAGATGTTTTGACAGCATGAGTTTGGATCAGATGTACCATACATGTGCAATAGGAGTGATTTGCACCTGGCTGATAAACCCAGCTTGCATGAGACAGAGAACTTTGTGTGCCATCTCACCTAAATACCGGGTTTGTTTTTGTATCAGGAAAATCCTAAATGGCAATGTAAGACATCATTAAAGATTTCTTCCTGTATTCAATTTCCAATGCAGCAGCTTCTAGAGAACCTAACTAGAAATAGTGGGGGTGGGGTTGGGACCGTATTGCAGTGGGCAGCATATGGAGCAAGTCAGTCTTCTACTTGGTGCCAGCTGGGACAGGACAGCAAATGTTGAGGAGATGACTAGGTAGCTCTGTGGATATGCAAGGCAGCAAAGAAACTGGATCTATTTGCAGAGACACTTGATTATTGGTAGCCATCCATACATCCAGCCCTGGACCAATGTCTCTTTTCAGAGAGACTCTAATTTCTTTTAGTCTGTAAGGTTCTGTTTGAATTGTGACTTTTTAGGCTTTGAATTCGCATTTGGCTACAATTAAACATTGTTGTCCTCATTAGCTTCCTTGAGTTTTTATAATGATTCTTGTCCTTTTTTTAACTACTGTGTAAACGTGGGATTTTGTACAGTTGTCTGTTTGGGATTATTAAAGCTTCAGGTGTGACAGTTCTGTAAAAATAGCAGTAAATAATAAGCACAAACAGAAACATGGGAGGTGCCATCTGAACATTAAGAAGCTCTTTTTCATTGTGAGGGTGACCAGGTACTGGCACAGGATGTTCAGAGGTACTGTGGAATCTCCATCATTGAAGATACTTAAAAGCTGGATGTGGTCCTGGGCAACTGGCTCTAGGTGACCCTGACCTGCAGAGCTTCCTGCCAACCTCAGTGCTGATTCTGTGAAATTCTCTGATGAGCTCTCCCCCAAAGCACTCCCCCTCTGCCCATCAAAAAACCTCACACTTTTCCCTATTATGTGAGTAATTCGGGGATGTAATTTGAGAGATGGAAAAAATGCACGTGAACCATAGAACGGTTTGGGTTGGAAGAGACCTTAAAGATGGTCTAATTCCAACAGCCCTGCATGGGCAGGGTCACTTCCCACTAGACCAGGTTGCTCTGAGCCCCATCCAACCTGGCCTTGAGCACTTCCAGAGATGGGGCAGCCACCGCTTCTCTGAGCAACCTGGGCCAGTGTCTCATCACCCTCACAGTGAAGAATTTCCTCAGATTCTTGAGAAGCACGGTGCAAATTGTGGGCTTGTTTTTTATTCTGAAATACTTGGTCTGCTCTGAGCAGCATCAGCTGTCCGGAACATCAGATTATTCTACACAAAGTAAATTTCTGCTAGGGCTTTAGTGAAGCTGTTTATGACTTTTGTAAATGCTATCCCAGTGATGATCTACAGTGTCCTGAAGTCTGCTCAAGTGTTAATTGGTTTATTGTTTTGCATAGTATATTAAAAGCTTTTCTGTTCTGTTTAAAGTTTGAGCTGTAGTTCAGTTCTTACAATGCCTCACTTGGAAAGCAGAGTTACAAAGCAGGAACTGAGGATGTCATATCCCTTTTCTGCCATGTTGTTGCCTTGGTGTTACTATCTGTTTTACACCGATGATAGATGAACATGTTAAAAGAGAGAGTGAAAGACAACTAGGTTTTATTTACTTATTTTTAGGCATCTTGTCCTCTTCTTATGGTGGGTTTTTTGTTTCAGTTTGTGTGTCAGTGGTAAATACTACAATTAAGTTAAGGTCACCTAGTTGAAGTTAGGGGCCCAGTTTGCCAGATACTGTTATTATTTTGTTATATGTGAAGTTTTGTTGAAACAGCATTGGAGGCTCTTTTGTGCTATTTGATATAATGATAGTGCAGCTCTGTGCAACTTGAAACTTCATTTATGGTCAACTCCACTGTTTTGACTCCAGCCTATAGCTTAACTCACTTCCAGCTGCAAGCCCCATTATGTTTTCTGACTGCTACAGTTGAGTCTGTTTTTTCCTGTGTTGCTTAGTGTCCTTCTATTCAGTAACACAGTTGCTCAGTTGGGGATTTTAGGCAGAGACTGTTTTATTCTTGAACAGCTTTTTACTTCTGCAAGATGACAGTCTTTCTAATGAATGTGAAGCTGTGTGCTTTCTGGGCACTGTTTCATTTTATTCATATGTAAAGATATTGTGATATCATTATGAAACACCTTTGTCTTTTCTGGAAGGGTGATATATTTTACTGAAGCGTACAAATTGGACTTGGTGATCTTAGAGGTCTTTTTCAACTGTGACGATTCTGTCATTCTGTGAAGTGTATATATAAATTGTTGTATATGTGATTCTTCGTTAGTCAGTGGACTATGTAAAAGGTCAGCCTTCTAACATGCAAGATGAGATTTCTTTCAATGCAAAGGTAGAGTTGATGAAACCTAGGTAGACTTGGGGAGTATTTTTTTCCTTGATCAGAATTCAGTCACTTATAGTCAAGGTAAAGATTTTTTTTTTTCTCTAGATTCAGATACTATGTATGTTACCAGGCAATTGTGGTTTTATGTTGTGCCTTCTGTTCTTTGTAAACAACCCGTAACTCATCTCTCTCCAACTGTCTTGCTTACACAAAATGAAATCTTTAGCAAACTGAAATGCAAAAATATACTTCTCTTTAAAGTGAATACTTGCAATTGTACAAAATTGGTTTTCTGATAGATCTCTGCAAGTGGGCAAGTTGTTACAGTGAAGAGTCAATCTTACTTAAATTACACGTTAATTATATCTTCTGAACGGTTTTGAATCACTTTGATCTGTACTTCTAACACTTCTTTTGTTCTCTAAGTCGACCTTTGTACAGCAATTCGTAGCTCATTACTTTGTCACTACAGCAAGTGACTGTATTTTGAAATGTTGCATTTGGTTATTTGAAAGATTTGAAGTGCCTGAGATTGTACCAATGAAAAGTGTTTCTATAAATGACTGGTTCACCTGATGGTACTTACACACATTCTGAGGGCAGCTGGCAAAGGAGTGAACCTGAGTGGGATCAAGTTCAAAATATCTGGCAGACTTACCCTTCTCCACACTGCCAACAGAACATGTGATAGATTCATCTAAACTCTATGAAGAGTTGGAGAAGGTGGGACTGTGTGTTAAAAACTCTTGCCTGTTGTCATAGTAACCTCTGACACTGAATGCTTTCTCTTTTTTTTTTCTGTTAAAAAAATTAATAATAATTTCTCAAGATCTTGCAGGTTAAATGAAGGCATGAAATAAATGGTGCTGGAAGGTTTTTGAAATTAAATGGAACTTAATTACCTTACAGTCTATTTTTTCATTATGATCTACTTGTGTTTTATTATATACTGCTTAATGCATGTGACAAAACTAGAAAGAGGTGTGTGTCATCTGTTGTAATTTGACTTCTTCCTGCCAGGGAAGGAAGAGAAGAATCGATAAGTTGAGAAGTTTAGGGGGGGAAAAGTCTTGATAATATGGAATGTCCTCTAGAAAATTTCTTAATGGTTTCTGGTTTTTGTTTGTTTATTTTTTGTTTTTAAATTAATTCCTCCTAACTTTTGGTAGAAATTAATAAAACAAAGGCATTTGTTATAAACATGTTTCCCATCCCCCACCCTAAAATTATGGAACTTCTTTTCTCTGTCTTTCGCTAAAACATCTGGGTCTCGGTGGAATAAGCCAATAAGCAAGTTAAATGCAGTGTTACATTCTGTGTTGTCAGATGTCTTCGAACTGCCAGGAAGAAGAATATTAAATCAATCCTTTAGGCTCTAGCTGCATGGCTTACAGAGGGGTTAATGACTCATGTATATCAAGTTCTCTGTTTTGAATTGACAGCTTATGCCAAATGGGGGAAAAAAAGTGGTGTTAGTGATGTTAGTTACTAGATTATCTATAGATAAAAGTATGTATATTTCTATCTATGTAAGTATACCAGTAATATACAGGCATATGTAACATAGATGCAGTATAGATATACCTATATATTACATATAGATTTTATAGGCATATAATAGCAATATACATTTCGATATGTACATAACTTTTTTCTGTCCATAAAAACATATTTTTTATATTTATGGCACATCTTTTCTACTGTGTTTGATTCTAGTTATTAGAATGCTTGTACATTTATTTGCATTTTACTTGGTAAGCTGCTAAAAAATAATAGTACATATGGGGGGATTGTGCTGTCTTATAAATCGGGAGGACAACTGGCAAATAAAAAGCATCTGTTTAAGAGATTGAGGTAAGCAGTTCAGCTATAGAGAATAATAATTTTCTTACTGTCTACATTTTATAAAGAAATCTGTGGAAAATATCTGACTTCAGAATATAGGAAATGAGTAACGAAAGAAATATGTGATATGCTAGAATATGCTAGATAGTTACGTATGTAAGACTGACTTTTTTTTTCAGTCTATGTCAAGGTGACTTTTACTGTAGTTTAGGTGCTTTATAATGTTGCCTTCCTTAAACATTGCAAAAGATCTAGTTCAGTGAAGAAGACAAAAAAAATGTAATCTAGAAATATGAATATCTAACATACTCCTGTTTTCTTTTTGTTAATTTCTTCCAATAGTTTAAGACACAGAGGAAGAGGTGGGGATGTGGGGTTATTTGGTTAATGGGTTGGTTGGCATGATGATAAATATTTTGGGGTTTTTAGGTGAGTTTTGATACCAGCTGGTGTGCAGATCTGTGTGTGCTACATAGCAGGGTGGATTCAAGAAATCTCTTTGTTGGAAAGCTTACAACATATACTGTGTGTATACTGGTACGTTTCAGTAACAGATTAAATTTGTCAGTAAGCTTTAGATTATTTTCCATGTGTAAATATGTTTTCTTTATTCTGTTGAAGTTTGTTTCTAGGTGATGAGGCTGTGTCAGAGCTCACTTTGCAGAAAAAATGTTTTTGGCCTGGTGGTAGAATATGAAAGCTGCTTGCAAATGCTCTACAGCAAAAATGAGAACTGCAAAATATATATTTTTATAGGTATTAGTGTATGTTTGTGTGTTTTGAGTACTAAGATAGCTGTTGCTAATTTCAGAGCAGAGCACGGATCTGGCCTGGGTATTGTGTGTCAGATGAGAGAGTTAATTAAATGGGGAATTCCAGGGCTGGATGGTGAAAAGAAAGTGAATCAATTTCTCTTCAGTTGATAAATCCTTTTAAGTTTAGCATAGTTATTTCCATTTTAGAGGTGATACAGGAAAGTAAAGTTACTTACATGTTACAGACCCATGCAAACTAGAAACTGAGAGTGCCTATTAATTGAACTGCAGTATGGGTGCCTGTGGGGCTGGAGTTGCCAATTAAGCATCTCCCCATGCCATCAGGCAGACAAACAGCTTTATAATCTTTCCAGGTCAGCTCTGGGCATGGATAAATACCTGTTATGCTTAAAATACCCCTTTTATTTGAACAGTGTGTGTTCCAATGTGCAAATTCATGACCCACTTTAACAGTGTTCAGATGTGCTTTGTTAAATTTCTGAGATTCCTCCTTCCTCCCTTTGCACTTAAATGAAGTTTTGCCTTTGCCTGCAATAGCTGGAAACATTGAGAGAAAGGAGAGGAAATAGAGGGATAGATTAGAGGCAAGCGTTGTTTTGTGTCCCACTGAAATGCAAGCTGACTTATAATGTGCCAGGATGTACAAGCAGGAGGAAAAGAGAAGTGTGTGAGCAGAGGTGAAGAACTGTCATTGCCCTCCAACTACTAAATAGGCAGAGGAGTCTGATGTCATTGTGACCATAGGAACAAAAAACCCCACAGAGATGCTAGGCTTGATTAGATCAGTTCATAAATTTGGTTTTGCTTTCCTCTTTGCACTACCAGCTTTGATGCAAAAGCTGATGTAATGCAAGCACCCTCAGTAAAAGTGCAAAACAACCATGTTGTATTTTTTTAGCTTCAGAGAGGATTCTTTGTTATAGAAGGCAATGGTGATTTTGCCACCCATTTCAGTAAGTACTTTTCATAACAGTTGACTAGATGACATCAGCAGGACTGGCAGAGACACATTTCCATCTTTTGATGCTGCTTCTAGTACAATCCGTAGTTGAAATGGAAAATTTTACTTCTTCATCCTCTTTTACATGTACACAGGAACTCAAATAGAGAAGAATGGAAGTCCTGCGTTATTTTAATGTATTGAAATGTGCAAATAATTTCCTTTTTTTTCTTGTTGAACTTCCTGCCAGTGTATATGAGAAATTGATTTGGTCCCATTAAGAATGCTTATTGCAGCAGGATGCCCAGCTTGCTCCACTGAGGGGCTTTGTGCTCAATTAGGACACCTAGGCTGGCCGATACTGAAACATCTGCTATTTCTCCTTTGCAGCTTGTTTTGGGAATATGGGTAAAAAAAGGTGCATTCTTGCAGAGCTATTGACAAAATGAGAGCCTGAATCTGTTTCAATGTAGGTAAAAGATACGTGAGTATATATATTTTAGTTAATTTATCTTGGAGTTTACCAAACTTTTGTGTTGGACAATTTTTAGACTGTCTCTGTTAAATGTTAACTATCAACATAAGATTGGCTATCCTATACATTAAATCTGAATTTCATACTTTCTAAACATTTCCTAAACTATGCTGGTAATGTGGTTTTGGCAAGGACTGAGAAGGTGTGTATTGGGCAGTGCTTGCAATAAAAGTGAACCCTTAAGGATGCTGTGAATATACATTTAGCACATGAGAAAGGACAGTAACGGTTTTCATTATTGTAAGCTATTTATTATAGTGCCAGATGTGGAGGAGGAGGGTCAGCATTGGAGAGGAGCTTAGAATTGTGAAGAAGTGAGTGCACGCTGGGTGGTTTTGCCACAAAAAGGCTCTAAGTATGTAAGCATAAACCATCAGTTTGTCACACTTACCTGAATTGTTGGGCATTTCTGCTTAAAAGCTCTCTTGACTGCTTTTCAATAAGTAATTATGTGGTTTAAAATTTTATTTCCTATGCTATAAAAATAGTTAAAAATCTATTGTTAATATAATACTAAAATAATTGGACAGTTCTGTCATTTACAATAGGAAATTTGTAATGTAGTTAATTCTCAAACTAGAAACCAGCTGCCCATAAAAAGCAGTGGGGGATAGAAATTTATAGTTTTCCACAGCATATAGGAAAATTATAGTTAAAAAAAAGAAAAGGGGGGGTGTTGGGGATGGAGGGGGAAGCAGCAAGCATTCAAATTTCCCTGGAAGCTCTGTGTTTATGTAAAGTACAGCAGCTGCAAACTCCCCTCTCTGAATGACCTCAGTACTGAACAAGACAGACTGTTCTGGGTGCAGGTGTGATTACTGAATTATTTGTTCTGTTTTAGTGTCAGTCAGTTACAGTGAGGTATTCTGGGTAAAATTTGTATCCACTGAATAAAGTGAATTGGTATATTTGGTATTCCATGGTTTGCTATGTGCCTTCCTGCTATTGCAGGAATGGTTTATTTTATTCTGTTGAATTACATTAGTTAGATAGGACGGACAAGAGGAAGTGACTCCAGCTATCATCTCTGAATACATTGGGCAGGCAGACAGAAGGGCAGGATTGTACTGAAGATGGAGCAGGGCAAAAAAGATAGTTTTGACAGCTGACTTTGTCATCTTTTCAAAGTGGTTTGCATATGCTGTTTGAATGGGAAATTTTAAGATTCTTCTCTGTGCTTCATGAGAAATACAGCTGTGAAAAATGCTCACTTCTAACTCATATGTATCCAGTCAGCCTTAGTTTGAATTTGACTATTCTTGTGAAGCTGTGGTTAGCCAAGCTACTTTAGATCACATTGATCTTTGCCAGGTGTAAGTACCTATCTATGTTTTTTATGCCTTTTGTCTCTTACCAGTTTATGAAGTTCTATAGAAAGATCCTTCATTTGTGTTTGGTTTAGACTGCCAGAGAGCAGGACTATATGTGCTGAAACCTGGCTACTTTTCTCATGCTTTTTTCCAATCAGACTAAGGGGAAGCCAGGTTCTTGACCACCTAATTTTTTGGTTCCATGTGTGTAGGGTGTAGGCTTTTCAGTCTCTTGGAAGAATCAGCACAGATCTAGAAACTACAAAAGGAAGTCCTTCTAGAAACATGAATGTAATTTTTTCCAAATAATTTATGAGAAATTTGGTGTCTGCTTTGGCAACTATTAAAGAGAGAAACTACTTATTCACCATAAGATACATGACTTCAGCCACTAAGTCCACCTAGCACTTTTCAGAAGCTTCTCCCTTTATATCACCTGAAGTGCAATAAAAGGGATATAGTGTTCCAGATGACTTGTAATCTGATAAGGGCTACAGGGAATGGTGGTATTGCTCTGCATTTGAGATCTCAGTCTTCTGTGGATCCATTATCTGTTACTTCTCTGTAAAAACATGGTAATGGCATGACTGTTGGAGTCATGTCAGGCAGAAATGTGTTTTGAGAATTTGATAAAATTTATTATAAAAATGAAAATGGGTTAAGATTCCTATGCAAATAGCAATGTACACATAAACACTCTGTTATGCTAAATGACCATGCTGTTGCACTCTGTGCTTTATTAGGTAAGAAACAGATGAAAGATGGAAGGAAGTTTGCAGAAACTGACTGGTTTTAAACCCTGATTCTTGTTTCTGATCCAGTTCAATTACTTTAAATGATATGACTCTAACTAAAGACATGCAGGGAGATAGATTACACATCTCTGAGAATTTAAGAAAGGTTTTATGTAACTCATGAATGATAAATTAGCTTGATTGGCTGGTACAAGTCAAATGAATGTGTAATCCAGTGTACTTACTCATAGCACATAGATAGCATGGTTCTCCTGAGCGTAAGAATTGCTTGCTAGCTGTTTTTCTCTTAAACTATCTAAAGCAGACCAATCTTCCTCATGGCATCAGAAATGTATTCATGGCAGGACTTGGAAACACATCAACATTTCTAATGGTGGGAACATATAGATGGCCAGTTATTGTGCCTCAGAATGATACTTGGTCCCACAGTCACTGTCTGTTAGTATGCCAAGCACTAGGGTACAGACCCATATTAAGGTGCAGGAAGGATCTTTCCCGGAAATAGAACCACAAATGTATTTGTATTTATTTGCCTGTCTGCCTTCTGGGGGGTAGATGCTGATTTCAGGTTAATGGACTTGATCTGATGCATTGAGGGCATAAAGGTTAGGTGTGATACTGTTAGGGGCATGTTGATCTTCAGCAGGTACTGTAGCTTGTGCTTGAGTCACTTCTGCCTACTGTTGAGAAAAAACATGTGCAACAATACAGTATTCAGCGTGTGCTTGGAGCTTGATGAAGGTGGAAAGCTAGTTTTAGAGTTGTTGATGGTATGCTAGCTATTCTGCACTAATAGCCTGAGTATGTGTTCTTACCAGTGTTGGACATTTTGCTTCAGAAAAGGCACTGTGCTGGAAATAGTGTTCTGTATATCTGTTCTTTTGTTAGATTGCTTAAGGTAGAGTGGAGAGTCATCCTGCTTTTTTAATAACAAAATCCGACACATCTGAGGCTATGGTGGCCAGCTGAAAGAAGACACTGAAATACCCCAGTAACTGCGGTAGTGCCATTCAGACAGTTGTATATAACTCTAGAGCAATTAGAATTGTTCTGTGATCACCTGTGAACTTGTTTGTATGTTTTTCTTAATTATGTTCTTTAAGGTAAGACAGTGAGCTCTGTAACTGCTCCAGAAGAAAAGGGTCTGGAAAGAAAGTTCTGTCTTTGATAGATAAGTTATCAGGTAATAGTGGCAGCAGGGGAGCTTCTTTATATTAAAGATATTTATCTGAACAAGTCTTTATTAACTAAGTTACACCTGAATTTGGAGTTACAGATTCAGAGGAAGGAAATTATTTTCATGTCTTAAGCTCTTAGTCACTAAAACCAGAAAAATGGCTGCTTTTAGTTATTCTCTAAAGTGCTGTTGCTTTTGATATGCAAATGGTGCACTGTACCATATAACCTCAGTGTTCTAGAGAGCAAATGGAAGGACAGAGAAAAATATGTGTGGTGCAGGAATACAAATGATAGGAAAACAGGGTTCCTGCTCTCTTTCACAATTCAGTCCTAAATGCCACTAAAGTGAAAAGAGATCAAATCAGTTTGGACTCTGAGGGCAAGGATTACCCTGCGTGATAAGGGACATTAGAGAATTTCTGCATGTAATGAATATAAAAGGTAACTGAGCTGAGTGAATGTTAAAGCAGCTGTAGGGAGCAGTAATAGAACTGAGTGGGTTGTAGCTGAGCGACAGCTCATCATATAATCATCATGTTTTCCACTTAGAGCATCTCTGAAAAACACGAAAAAGGATATAATTTTTTTTTTCTTGCTCTAACAAGAGATTTTGAGTAATATTTTGGAAAACCTTCATTGACATTTGAGCTATAGAGATGTGTTTTGAGTGATAGAAGAGCTTTGTCTGTGGTTCAAAATGTGTTCTCCCTCCCCCACCTCATTAAATCATACAGAGAATTTCCCCTAGTCATTCTTTTTCCTTAAATGTCTTCTCTTGTGCAGAGGTCAGACTTGCTCTGCTGGCATTTCAGGATGCAGACGCAGTCTCTTAGCCACGCACAGCGGGCTGTGTGTCCCTGTGTCTTTGACGTGCTCTGTTCCTTCTCCCACCCACCCTCAGCCCTGAGCAGCTGCTGGTGATGAGCACAGACAGGCAGCAAACCAAGGAACTCCCTCAGTGTGGTCCATCCCGATGGCCATGGATCAGCCATACCTTGTTGATGAGGCAGGCCACAGTCTGCATTTCTTCTCACTCAATCCTCCATGCTAATAAGCTGGTGGAGGAGAAACAAAGCTTTCATTGAAATACAAAGCAGTAGCAGGTTCCCAGTTTCTACAGGAAGCTCTCATTAACTTTCAAGTCAATTTTTATAAATATTTTTTTTATTTTTATTTCCATTATCTGGAAAGTGGCAATGGGAAAATTACTTGATTTGGTGAAGTGGAATTTAAAGAAAAATAGTCTCATGAGATGAAACTAAAATCAATAGGAGACTGCTTTATGCTGTGAGTCTTCAGGCAACAGTATATCCTGTGTGCTCTAGGTTGTGTTACATTTCCTCATCCAGTAGTGAGCAGAAAGGTCCTTTCACACCTGATTAGATACCTTGAAGTATGGTATGATAACCACTCTTCATTAATGGGCTTTGGAGCTTGTCAAGTTTTGTATCTAGAGGTGTGTTTAATAGAGTATGATTCTTTCAAAAGAGAAATTGCATTTACTATTTCTAAAGGTGAAGCTATCTAAGTGAAGTTGATGTTGTGAAGATATCTTGAGGGGTAAAATTGTGGCTCTGTTTTTCCTGCAAAGTCAGCAAACTGAGTAGTTGGTGTAGAGGGCAAGAGTAACTTGAATTGCTTGCACTTAGTATTCTTTTAGAAGAGGGTTGCTCTGTTTGTAATTGCAATGCACTCCATTTACTTACTATAGCTTGCACAGCAAATAGGTTTTCCTAATGTGGTCCACCACTGAAGTGTTTGTGTGTTTGTAAATTACTTTGCTGATGACTTTCAGAGCAAGTTAATAATATAGCTTCAGTTACTGTTGTGGGTATTTTGCATGTGTAAAAAAATTAGAAATAGCTTTTTCTGAGAAATTTATTGCAGGTACGTTAATTAGAAGTGATCATAAATTAATATATAATTCAAGTAAAAGTCATTAAACTTTACCACCTAGGAATGAATGAAGGACATACTATTAGATGAGTAGAAGATTTAACTTTGTATGCCCATAATACAGTATGATAGAAAAGAGCTGCGATTAGTGACTTGGATTAGTTAATGTAACAACTGATTAGGCACTAGTCAAAGATCTGTATTCTTGTACCAAAGTCTGAGAGGCTCATGGGAAATGATATTAAACAAGCAAGGCAGATTTTGTGTATATATATGTGCATACACACACATATAAAATATGTTTTATATATTTATTTTAGACTGAAACACATAGTAATATGAAAGTTTTCAAACCACGAGAAATGAGAATCCACAGTTACAAGTCAGTTGCTCTTAGCATTGTTTAAAGGTGAATTGTGTTGATTGATCTTCTCCTGAGATGTTCGTAGATGAAGTTCATGGAAAGTTTTTTGTGACCTTATTGAATTTAAGATTTCTTCCTATGTGTTCCAAAATATTTCAAATGCTCAGTGTCATGGTGTTGATTAGGTGTTTGCTTTCATGTGAACAATCTAACGATGTTAAGAAAACTAATCATCGAAGTAGATTTGTATTAATTTAGACTCTTATAAAGATAAAATAAATGAAAATGTGATTTTAAAAGTATCCTTTTCATATTCTAAACCAAATTATAATTATTTTAATACCTATGTTGATGCACTTGCTGAGTTTGTATTATTCACAAAGAAAATTGTAATTTAATATTTTATGTTAATACTGATGGTGATGTGTGAGAGGAAAAAAAAACTTAGAATTGGAACGTTATGTTTGTGATTTAGGACACAGTAAAATTCTTGAGAGTTTGTAAAAAAAAAAAAAAAAAGTGAATTCACATGCTAACAAAAAGCCAGGACACACCATACTAAATATTTTTTACAAGATTAATATTTTAGTTTACAGATAATCTTTAGCTCATCATTTCATCCAGTTTTTTTTTCATTTTTTTAATTGTTTAAGGGTAAAAAAACATTTTTCAGAAAGCACTTAATAAGTGGTTTACGATGGGAAAAATAATGAAGATTTTAATTGCATGTCTCAGGTTCTTTGTGTTTGGAAATGCGACATCATTGTTATTCCCTGAAACTTATTCCTTTAATGAAAACAAGGCTATGGAGTGACCTTTTATTGAGCTAATAGGTGAAATCAAACAAAAACCAAAAGCATTTTCTTTAAGAAGTTTAACAGAAGTGATAGGAGTTTATCAGGCAAGGCATTTTAAGTATAAAATGTAACCCTTTTTTACGAGGTGTTTTTGTACTCTTTGAGTTCTGATTCCTATTTCTTAAGAAGCTTTAATGCAAATGTATTGATAGTTATTTAGTCTAGATCTACTGGAGTTCAATTTAGGTCTGTAGAATTTTTTAACTTGGAAAAACCAACCCTTTAGAATCCATCTATTTGAGAATTTTGAGCCTTCAATGGCTAGGAAAAAAAAGAGCTATGTATTTGATGGCATTTAAAAAAATAAATATGTACAATAAAGTGTAGGGTGTTCACAGTATTGGGGAAATAAAACCTAGTTTTATAATCTTGTATTTCTGAGTCCTGTCTACAGAGACTTGATGAGAGTAGCTGGCTGCATTTCTGACAGCACGGAAGAGATGGATTAGTTTAATGATTTATAGCTATAGACAGTAAAATAATTTAGTCTTTCTTATTCTTGCCAAAATGTTCCTTGACTGTTGAAAAAAAAGGATCCATCTTTGTTGCACCAGTTTTCTAGGACAGGTAGAATTGGTGCTATTTCCACAGATTTTTATTTGAGATTGCTAAGAAATGTGCTGTCTTGTGTTTGTGGAGATGTTGGGAAACATCCATAGTTTGAATTCAGGTTTTAGCTATTTTATTTCAGAAGATGAATGTAGATAATTTATTACCTTGAGAGTTTAGTTTTGGTAGCTTTCTACCATGGGCCTGGGAAAGTGTCTTTGCTTTGTATGATAAAGAAGTATGTGTTGTATATAAGTTCTTTAATTAAAAAGATAATTTTCCATTGTAAAGAGGTGTCTTTAGCTTTTGACCAGTCAAACAATCATTATGTTTTCCATTACTTCATGCTGTTACTACAAAAGTCAGCAGCAATAAACTTAACCAAGAGGTTTATCATGGGTTAAATTAGAGCTTTGGACAAAAAGACTGCTGCCTCAAAGTGACACACACTAGTGAGAGATAAAGGGAACGTACAGAAAACTTTTCAAGATCCTGGTGATACTGTTTCTGTCAGTGTTCAAATACAATAGCTTTTGCAAAAACTACTGTAGTACCTAATAATGACAAAACCTGAGGTCTGCTATAAGCCACAAACAGGGGCACTTGCAGTATGCCTGTACTGTCTCATTGCAGCCTTTCATGATGGAACTGATCAGGATAAAACTGTATCACAGGGATGCATGTTTGTATTTTGAACTTGGAAGCCTTCAGTATGTATGTTGCTTTGGGCTAATGAAAAAACACATGTAACCATTGTCTGCATTACTACAAGTGTCTGTATTTTATTTTCAGAGAGAGATTTACAAAATTGAGCTTAAACAGCACTATAATCAATATATTGATCATGTGTATCACATAATCAGATGTGAGAAAACACAAAAATTAATAGAGTGAAACCATGCCAAGGTTTTAACTACACCAAAACACGTCATGAATCTTTAGTGAGAAATTGTCACATTTGGGTTATGCAGTAAATAAGTCACAGATTGAAGAATTAATTACCCTTATAGGAACTTGCTGGAAATCTTTGGCTTTTTTATATAAAACTTTCTTGTGATTGTTTCAGTTTGAATCTAGTGCCATTTGGTTTTCTTTCATTTTGTATTAATCATTTGGACAGACTCATCAAATAGCTGAATATGGAATTGAATACTGAGGTCAAATTTGCTTGGATTGGCAATTACAATTTCATTTAAATGTGTAGTGCACTATCATAGATACCTGTGGCTTTTATTGTGGCCTCTGCATTGAAAGACAAGTTTTATATCTCCTATTCCATTGCTTGTGCTGTTGTATGTTTCACCCAATTAAGATAAGACCAATATACTTGCTCTCATTCTCCTAGCCTCTTTTTTATTATCCAATGGCTACATGCCAATGTCCATGGATGGTTTTAGCAGGAGGCTAAGTAACCAGGAGATACCTTTCTTTTTTACTTCACATTTTTGCTATCTTGACAGAGCTATGTTTTGACCAATTTTGTACATTTGCAATGGAAATAGATGTTTTTAATGGCACTTCAGAGAAACTGAGGTGAGTTTGATGGACAGGGATACTCTTCTTCCATGTGTGCTGTTTTCTGGAAGTGTCGATTGAGTTTGAGTATTAAGTGGTTCAGCAGAATGTGAGGGCATCAGAACAGCACAACAAGCTTGGGTTCTCTTTTTGTTTCCACCAACATCATTACTGATGCACCACTGTTTCTCAATGATTTGTGTGTGCGACTGCAATGTACGTTGTGAATGAAGTGGTGGTGGTGGAGAGGAGTCAGACAAACCCAAAGATCTTGAGCACCATTCTTTCAGCTACAAGAATTCTAGCATAATGATGTGTGCTTGTACAATCTGCACATAGCAATGTAAAAACTACAGGGAAATTGAAGTGAAGTTTGGGTAATGTTTTAATCTAGAAGTCTGAAATTAAGACCTTGGCAAGAGTGAAAAAAGTATCTGGACAATCTCTTAAAAACCTATCTTAATTTGGCATTATGGATTGTTTCTTAAAATGTTGGGAACCAAAGGTGTGAACCTTTGGTCAAAAATACCAAGTACAGCTTTGCTTCTGGACTTAAGTAGCCATTTATAAAATCAGGCACGTAAGTGCCTGACTGCATCAAGTTGCCTCATCAGTTTTCACACCTTAAAATGTTATTTTTGTGACCACCACCCCTGCCAAATAATCTGGTGAAGAATATGGAGGATATTAGTTCTTTCAGGTCAGCCTATCATAGTTGTTTTCCGGTTTCAGTGCAATTGCACAGAAAAGTGAGCTTAGACAGTGTTTTAGGTGGCTGACATGAGTTAACCAGGTGAAAGTTCCACTGAACCTGAAAAACAAGCAGTGTCTTAACGGCTTTAAAAATGGCCATTGAAGGTTGTTATATTGAAATAAATTTGTGAGAGAGCATATACTAGGAAAAATATAGCTGAGAGAGTGGAAATGGAAAATAGAAAAGAGATTATCTGTCTTTTTATTAAAATAATATTTAACAAATATGTTGATTTGCTTACATTAATATACAGGTAAATATAAATACATACGTATAAATTTGTTAAGAAAAAGCAAGTTGTATATAGAGAAGAAAGCATTATATGCTGTAAATAGGAGAAAAAAACGAAAAAAATTGGGAGTAAACAAGTGTAAGAATAGTAGCCATAAAAACTTTACAAGATACAATATTTTCAGGTCTTGATTAATGGTATTTAGATGAACAGAGAAGCAGACTTCAGTCAGGGTCAGAAAGGTTGATATTTGGGCAGAGTATCACTAAACAGGCTTTAAAAGAATAGTTGTGCTCATTTTGCTCTCTTGACAGGTAAACTAGATAAAAAGCTAGACAAACTACAACAGGCTCATATGTCCAGTCAGAAAGCAAAATCATATAGGTCATTAAACCATTAAAGTTCACAATTCATAGTCAATACTGAGGATTCTTTTAGAGCAATACACAATGCTTTGTTGTTGTTGGGTTTGTTTGTGTTTAGGTTTTTGTTGTTGTTTTTTTAATCATATGAACATTTTTTTAATAAAATCAGCTTTCTGTTTGATAATCCATGTTTATTGTGTTTAGTCAGAATTGGATTCGGCTCTGGCTGAAGTTCTTGATGGAAAAGCCGTTGTGATCTCAACATGAGATAGTGACATGCTTATAACAATCTTGGGAAGGGTCAAGGCTGGAAGAAAGGAGGAAATTTTTTCTCCATAATACTGCTACAGAGTAAGATTCCAGGGTCAGTGTGTGTAGTGGGAATGATAAATGGATGCAGTACTTAACAGTGTTTCTTTTGGAGTAAAATGTGTTCTGGTCTTCTCTCCATTCTCACAGGCACATGATACTGCAGAGCTTCAGAATCAGCAGTCAACTCAGCTGGACAGTTGCCTCCTGCCTTCCTAAATAGGTAAGCATATTAGAAACAGGAGCCTACCTACCTCAGTGCTGTAACTAGCTATAAACATCCCCTCCACCCCCAAGATTAGTGTCTGTCGTTTAGTTGCTTTGAAATGCTGAGCATAAGGGCCTTGCAGAGAAAACAAAAATGTAATTTGCTTTCTGGTTGACAACAATGAAGTGCAACCAAACAACGAAACCAACTAAAAATATTAACAAGCTAACAGCATGCCTATTGCCTGTAGCAACATCTAGCCTGATGGATGATGCAGTGTTACTCACTCAATGGATCTTCAGCTGTGCTTCTTAAAGCTTGGATGCTAAATAAGTTCCTAAAACCGTCCATATCGTTGCCACATCCGACTGCTGCAGCAGTTGATCTGTCCCTGCAGAAGCTCAGTTTTGGGCTTAGTTCTTTGCTTTTGTTTTTCTGAGCAGTTCATTCTGTAATAACATAGTATGACCCATTGTGAGACTTAAATGGGAGATCCTTATACTGGTAACCCTGGTAAGGACAGTGAACTGAACAGCACATTGGCTATGTAAGTGGTGTTTAGGTGATTATCAGCTGTTGCAAATTGCCATTTACTTACTGGCTTCTCTGTCCTTTTTCTAGGGAGAAAGTGGTTTACTATTGTGGATGCCTGCCTCATTTGCTTCACCAACATGAGATAGGGCATGCTGAAGAGAAGGAAGATTTTTGCAAGTAGAGCCTACCGTAGTGAGTTGGATTTTGTCCCTGCTTCTGCTATGGAATTTCTCAGTGATACTAAGTACATTGCTTAAACAAAAATTTTCACACAAATATTTCTTCTCTGGAATTACATGTAATTGGCAGCAGTGTTTGATTGAGACATTCTTCTCTACTGCTTTTTCCTTCTCTGCCATATTAGGTTCACAGAACTGCTTGAGGGGACCTTCAATAAATTAAAGCAGCAAACTAAATGAAGCTGAAAACAATTGCTTTCTACTGTGTACACAAGAAAATATGAGAAAATGTGGTCTATATTCTTGATTTGACACCACAGGGTCTGTCTCAAACATTATGCTGAAAAGAAAGTACATGGGAACTAGATTTTTAATTTTGAGTTGGTAATGCCCTCTAAAATTGTAATAAAGTGCAGGGACTAGGAAATAATAATGCTTTTTAAACCCATCTGTCTTTCTTGGCTCCATTTCCAAAACTGTATATTAATTGCATACCTTACAGGCACATTTTTGACTAAGCTCATTAAAGTTTCATGTACGTACTGAACAGATGAGCACAGAAGGAAAGAAAAAAAAATCCTG
Organism: Apus apus; assembly: GCF_020740795.1. Taxonomy (NCBI): domain Eukaryota; kingdom Metazoa; phylum Chordata; class Aves; order Apodiformes; family Apodidae; genus Apus; species Apus apus. The sequence continues at coordinate 5,660,738 of NC_067291.1, forward strand.
AACCTCCATTCAAGAGGTTCAAAAGGTTACAGTAAGTCAAATTCCTGGGGCCACATTTGTGTTGTCATGTTCAACTGAACGTTCAAAAAAACTGCTGATTAAGTGAACTCAGTCAGTTCTGCAAAATGTTTAAAAGCAGGGATCTTGAATGAAAATACCAGATTGAGGATACAGTTAAAGACTCTGTTACAAAGCTTACACACAAGAGAACTCAATGAACATTCTGTAGTTTTGCATTTTCTAAATTTGACCTGCAGGGAATTATAGTCAGAATTCTCTTCTAGCACTTTTGGCTGCACATGCCATTGGGGGAACTGTGGCCTGGAGGCCATGCAGTGTTCAAATTTTAAATCTAATTGTTTTTTTTTGCTAGAATGAACAATATGCTACAATAGCCTCATATAAATAGAAAGGCCTTCAGTGCATAGCTGTGAATTTGGAAGCTCTAACTTTCTGTGTGTGTGTGATGTGTGTTGTTGTATTTGACATGCATAAAGTATTCTATAACATTTTTCATACAGAGCAGCAGTAATGCTGTTGTGAGATTCCCCTGCTGCCCCCACCCAGATGTCGGAGCCTGGGTCTTTTTCTTTTTCACTGCTATGAATCCTGATAGTTTTGTGATCATAAAGTGAACGTTCAATGCTTAAGGATGTCAGGATAACAAAATAACTAGTAGAGATACATTTTCTCTTACTGTAAATGTTTGTTTCCTGTTAACTGATGGTGAAGGAGTGCAAACACAACTTGGAACACTCCATAGCACTGTAGCGTAGACATGTATCTGCCTTGTTGTCTTCGTGTAATCAATTTAATTTGTTTCTAAATTTGAAGCTTAACTTTGGGTTTGAAATTCATTGTAAAGAATTTGTTCAACATCAGTGGAAACTAATGAAGCCTTTAGTTTGCTATAGGTTCACTGCTTTCATTCCCACTTCTCAGGACAATAATTCTCTCTCATGGCTTCCCTTCTTTTTTGCCTTAGTTTTTTCAGGTTTTCCTAGACTCCCACTTCTGTGTTACCTTAGTTTGCACACGTATCTTCTCAGTGCCTTGTAGGGACACACCAGGTCAAGCTTCTGGGCAGACGTTTCCCACACATTGCACACAGAGACAGGCCTGAGCACTTGTGCATTTATAAATATGACAGTTTGGGGTTTTTCAGAATTAATTTAAACAAAACCAACAGAGTATCTTCTTTTATTGTTGTTGTAAATTCAAGGAATGATTCCTGTAACTGTAAGGGAAATTCTTCTTAACTTTTATCAGTGTGAAGTTTGATAGTTTTATCATGACCAGCTTTCATGAAACACAGCTTTCTCTGTAGTAGTCTTGTCTTCTAAGGTGATTCACTACTTACGACCTACTAATTGTATTGGGTCCATTGCAAAACCAAACCTATTCAGTATTTGCAAGGTGTATCAGCTTCACAAAAGGTGTTCATATAAATGATTTGACTATATTTTTAACTATGTATTCCTTGAGCTGGAGCAGTGGGGAAAGCTTATTTAATATTAAGTGGACTCAAGCATGCTTCCTGCTCTAGTGTAAGCACCTAAATCAGATGAAAGTTGTGAAATACATGAGGTGATTTAGAACCAGTTTAAGTTGGGCCTGGAGTTTAAGATGGAGAAATAATTTTAAACATATCTAAATGTTCTACTCATAAACTGGTTAGTTGTGATGAGTATCTAGAAAGCTGCTGGGAATATTATGGGAATTACATGCTGTTCAGAAAAAAAGGAAGCATCTTGTTGAGCAGAAGGGGAGAGCCAAATCTACAAAAAGGTGTGTAGTTCAATTTTTGTTAAAATCTAGCATTGTAGAAGGCAAGTGTTAAGAAGTCACTCAGAGGAATAGTTCCTGTTACCCTGGTATCTCTGGCCAGCTGGTCATCAGGCCAGTCTGCAGAGCCTCCCCCAGGAGTTGCAGATTTTTTGATCAATACGTTGTGTTGTTAGATACAGATTGTTAATAGAAAGTGCAAGTATGAGGAGGGGAGGTTTTCAGCTCACTCCAGTGTCAGGAGTAGGATTTGGAAGATCAGAACCTAAAGCTCTTTCTTATTAGGACTCTTAGTTTCAAAGTAGATGAGCTTACAATTATATTAGGTGTCTTGATTCACGCTGTACATTATTGGGAGTTTTTAATATCTGTTTATTCTGTATCAGTCAGCATTGAAACTTCAGCTCTCTAAATGTCAGGGAACTCAGCAGTGTTTCTCATACTTAAATTCATGGCATGTCTTTTTTGATTTGCTTTACAGAAGGACCTTTTCATTATTGACTAATAAAGAGATATGGACCTAGTCACTTGTAGTGATACAAAAAAAGAAATCTTTCTATTGGATTATTTCTATGCTTGTTTTCTTTATTATTATTATTCAGGATTATGTGAGCATGTAACAGGAGATAAATGGACCGTGAGGAATGGATGAATGGGGGAGGCAGAGATCAAAAATACCAAGGCAGCTCTTCTTGCAAAACTTAGTGAACATAATGGCAGGTTCATAGTATTTCAAGTCAAAAGGAATCGGAGGGGAAAAAAGTGAAATTCAAACAGAAGAAACCTCTAAGTTAGTCAACTTTAATTCAATCTTCTTTTGTCTCAAAATAATTATTTTTAATACTTTTTGATATTTCCTGGTCTGTTCCAAGTATAAGAAATTTGTGTAGTAAAGATGGTAGTTATAATTGATCGGAGCATTTAGGGCAAACTACTGGGTGACAAATTTGACTGTCTTCTTGCAGGTGCCAGTTTTGAAATGGTGTATTTTTCTACTAATTTTTTCTGTTTAAGTTAGAGATTGTGCTTTGAAATGCTGAGCCATACCCTTGTTCTGCTACTGGCATTACAGTCTTAAACAGACTGTACAGTGTTAAACAGACATTACAGTGTAAACAGAACAATAGTTAGTAGCAGAGTTCTGAGCTTTCATAAACATTATACTGATAAACCTTTAAAATAGATTTTGAAAATAAGAGTACTGGGAAAATGTCACTAACTTGCAGTAGTGCAGAGCTTAGGAAAAATCAGGAAAAAATAGTGTAAAACAAGGATTTTGTTAGGATTAAAAAAATAAAAGTCAGACTCTCAATTCCAGATGTTCAAAAATAAAGCCTGCACAGGTCTTTTCTAATGTATTTATCAGTTTATGCTATTGCAGTTTCAAGGGAATCTCTTAAAGAACTCAGTAAAATATGGGTGAAGTTATTAAATACAACATGGTATTTCTTCATTTGTTTACAGTTTAGTCACTGTAACTGTCATCAAACATTGCAGAGGAACAGCATGAATTTGGATCAACATTTTAATTTTATTAAACATTTTTGGACAAAGGATGGGAATTCTTCAGTATTTCATTATTTTGAAATATTTATATAATATCAATTATGAAATTAGTTCAGTGATTCTTCTGAGGTAAAGGAAAATATTTAATTAAATAACAAACTACTTACACCACTGCAAGTATACTTCTCTTTCATAGAGCAGAGTACTGGAAATACGTGTTTTCTTTTTGTCTCCTTGAAGGTGCTTTTGTTGTCCATTGATGTATTCACATTGCAAAGCAATGATAAATGCATTTGTGCTTAACAAAAGGTTGGGAGGCTCTGTTGTGATGTCAGAAGAGCAATGGCACAAAAGAACATTGTTTTATATAGAGAGAGTTCTGAAATGAGAGAGTGCTAGGTACTAGCAACAGTATGTGCATATAAAGGGTGTCCTTGTGAGCTAACCTGTTTATCCAAGAACAACCACCAATGCAAATGCTTGAAGTGATCTCAACTGTGAAATGCCTCTCAAAGATGAAAAAGGTCTCTTTGACCAGTACTGCTTTCCTTTTTCCGTCCTAATTATAACAGCTGAACAGACTGTGCATTCTGCTGTCAGCATCGTCCTTTGGAGTATAGTCTGGTTTTTCTTCCACAATGTTTTATGAAGTCAATATACAGTAATTCAGAAAGAGATGGGGTTCTACATCTGACTGTTGTGAAGTTTGTTGAACATACAGTGTTGATCTGGGGACTTGAAATTATTTTTATCAGTTCTTCTGTTTTATTTCCTGGTTGAGTTGTAATTATCCTATTATTATCTGATACAGTTTCAAGAGGAAATTATTTTCTTCAGTACTTTCAGGGGTTGGATTGAGAAGATAAGTATAGACCTGGGTGATAGTTCTATGCTGAAAGCGTGTTCTTTCTGTCCACAGAGGTTCTAAGTAATAAGATTTTCATGCTGTCTGGGAAAAGAGTTGACAAAAATGTTCCCTTACAAGCAAACCTTCATACCAAATATATGTAAACAGACTGGATTGTGTTTAGATGGAGTCAAGCAAAGAACCAAAGTTAGAATACACAAATTTTTCTGTACTACTTTCAAGCCTGAATTTTGTCCAGATCCTGGGGTTTTTGTCTCCTCCTCTGCAACCATTGTCATTTCAAAAATCCTTTTGAGTTTGAATAGTGCACTCAGCATTCTCAAGTCCCTGTCTTTCTACCTGGATGTCAGAGTAATTGTATTTGTCCTTGCTGGGTCACCAGCACTGAACAGATTGCATTACTCTCTTCTGCTGGGGCAAATGCAATCCACACTAAGGGCTTCTTTAATCTTTCAAAAGTGATTATTTTATTTGGGGCAGTGACTCCAGCCAATTCTAGTCTCTTGCTAGTGATCAAAATAGTGGTCAAGTAGAGATAAACAGTGAATACATAAGGCAAGTGCGTAACTTAGGTGAAAAAATTCTACAGGTGGTTCTCTGGAGTCATACCACTGTATATGGCTCATGTAGTTTACTTTCTTCAGCTGTGGATTCAGGTGATACTGATTAGCACTGTAGGTGTTATTAGCTGTCATGTGTCTAAATCAAATCTCTCTGATTACTGATCTATGCATCTGAAGTATCTAATTCTGTTGTATACTGTTGTTAGATTTTGTTTTTCAAGGAATTTTCAAGTAGGAAATTAGAGTAGACTGGAGAACCTGCGGATCTGAAGAGAAAGGAGGAAATGAAATTATCTGTTATTCCACTTTACATTTCCAATCTAAAAATATTTTGTTGACAAAATTTATTTCTAAGTGTTAAGTATTTTTTTTTTTGCAAAAATAGGTCCTTCTTGTTTGTCTTTTACCATCTTTACAGAACTTACTTCTCTGCATATTCCCTTGTGCAGAACTTGGAAAAGAAAACCCTGGCATAGATGGCTAAATCACAGGTGCTGTTACTTTACTCTGGGCTCAACCTCTCCACAGAATTCTGATAACTTCTAGTTTGTTTTACACATCTCTATCAGACATCTTGTGCAGGGCTGCTGATGGATGAAAGGATAACAAACTACCACTTACCAGTTTTTAGGAAACTGCCTTCTTTGGGATGCAAGCAATATCCCAGATCTTTCCAGTAATGAGGAGGTGGTTATCAAAAGAAAATCCTCACTTTTTATTTTCTGATGCAGTTAACGTGACTTGTAGTCAGAGTGATAAGACAGAAATGTTCTTCCATTATGTTTAACTGTCATCTTGGCTTTTGCTGTGCTGGTGTTTTTGTGGAAGTGTGTTGGCTTATTATAGAGCAGTGGCATTTGGCTTTGTGAATAACTAGGACATGTTACCTGTCACTACAGGCAGCTTATTCTTGTATTCATCATTTGGCAGTTACTGTTAATTTTAGGTTAATTTAAGGCTATTTACCCTTTGATTGTAGTCTATTTGGATTTCAATACTGAATTTGTCATAGGAATCCTCATTAAGATACAGTTTAATAAAGACTAACTGCTGTATTAGGATACTTGGGCTCCTCTGTGTAATGTGGGTGGAAGGAGAAGTGTGTTTTTAATTACAGGCAATGCTCCATCATTTTGAGATTTAAATGCTAGTTGGGTTGGTTATTTTAATAACTATCTATTATGAGAAAATTTTGTTACATAATAACAATAATATATTTATTATATGAGGTACATATTGTCAATGAGTGTACACAGAGCTTTGCTTTTTTAAAATGTAGAAAACAAATGTTCTAGTTTGTGCTCTTTACCTCTGGTATATGCCTTTACAGGTTTCATTACTTATTTTACGAATGTCAGCTAGACTAATTTGCTTAGTCCTCATGAAACCAAAATACTTTTATTAATTACCAGAAAAAGAGTAAAACATATCTGAGCTCTATTCCATAGTGAGAAATGGGGATTCATCCTCTTTGTACAAGCTGTATAAATAATGTTTTTCACCACTGAAAGAAGCCATGTCTGTAAGGCAGTAACTTCACACAGCTTTTCAGGCCAGTGTATCCAAACAAAAATTCATGTTATAGTCAGTTCTGCCCAAGGTAGGTTCTCATGGAATTCCAGGAAGCTTTTGTTTGTCGTGATAACTTTTTTGCACTGAAGTGGTGTTTTTCTAAGGTAGGTAGTTCTAGACTTGCATGAAAATAATTAAATATTTACTTAAAAAAATACTATCAGCATGTACTTTTGAGAAAAAAACTACTGACTGGTTCACTGTAGAACAAAAGTCTTGTAACTCTAAAGAAATAATCTTAATCTAAGAAGGCCTTAATACAGTGTAACAGGAAACAAGATAGAGCAATAGAAGTATACGGTTTAAATATTTAATGCAGTATAAAGACTTTTAAAGTACTTAAACACTGCTTTCATATTTATTTAGCATGAAGTCCATGAGAATTTCTATTAGATTGTTTTTACTGTTAATAATATGTACATATTAGTGTAGTGTCTACAGAGTAGGCTGGTAGACAGTGTTTACATGACTAAAATGTTACTTGTCTTGAAGTGTTACTATTTTAGATCAGTTTCTAATGTATAATATATCTTTTAAATCAGGACAGTTAAAAGTAAATGTCATCTGTTCTAGATGCTTCATATAGGCTCTCTAATAAATGTTTAGCATTGCACAAGGAAACTATAGCCCAACCTATGTTCACTGAGATTCGTGTGCTTATAAGTAAATAGTATAGTTTTGAATTACCTTTCATACAAAGACAAAGAATTTGAGTAGAATCAGAGAAAAAGTAGTCTTACCTGATACCCCAGTTTTATTAATGTGTGTAAGGACAGAGGAGTTGGAGATGCGTGGAGAAGTTGATCTTGTTTGTATAGCCAGAAGAAGATGGAGCCACTTGATCTGTTGATAAAGAAGACAGGGGGTGTCTCACTTCCAAGTAAATAATCTCCATGTTTCTTCTTCAACTACCTCCATATATTTCAAGCATGAAAAGCTGGCACAGCTTGTTTTATGTGGATGTTAAAAATCTTTGGAAATTTTTTATCCAGGCAGAATGAAATCCTTTTGAATAACTAAAGTAAGTTTCAGTGTAAACTAGACTAGTGAGATTCTAAAAAACTTCATGAAGCAGTTAATTCTTTACTGAGGCCTAGCACTTTTAGAAGGTGAAATGGCATTTGACAAGCAGTATATTTCAAGACTGAAAAGAGTCAAGCAGACACTGTGGTTAAGTTAAAGACTTATTTCCTTGTGAGGTTTTGCTAAACTTGGAACTGAGTCAGCATCCTTTGCAAAATGTGTGCTGTATGTTGTTATGTTCCAGATATTGTTTCACTGGAGGCTATGAGGTTTGGCTGCTTCGTTTGTGTTCTTCAGTTATTTCTTGTTGCTGAATCTTAAAAATGAATTGTATGTTGATGGTGTAATAAATTAAGAAATGTCTTATTTCACTTACTAAACAGGCAGGGATTAAAAGGATGTTTTATTAAAACATCTTGGTTGAAATGTTGCATAAGTAATTGGATAATTTTTTATTGTGAGATATATTTTACAAAGGGGTAACCTTTCCTGGTATGCAGAAATGAAGAAAGGTTTGCAGTCTTTTCAGTGATTGTTGTTAACAGAGATTTTAATATATACAAAGAAATTTTTTTTTTCATTGATTCTGAAAGTATCTGCTGAATTGCTTGATACTATGATGGAAGAAGACAATTTGTTAAATACACTTCTGATCTCTGTGAGAGATTATCAACCTAGAAATCATCGATGTTATACCTGAGTAAATAGTAGCTGCTGTGTAGTTTGAGTTGCATATATTGATGTTGCACATAACCAGATCCATTTCTATATTAATTAAAACACAAGTACTGGTGGCATAAGCTTAGGTCAGATTCAAGTTTAAATGTTTGACTGGTTGATGGTAGTGACCTCCTTTTCCTGATACTACCACATTGATGATAGTGCTTTAAAAAAACAAATTATTATCAACTAGGTAAAATTCAGCTTGTACGTTTTTACGTTTTAAAGTGTTATGAACTCCCTATAGATGATTTGCTTTCTAGTGACTGCAGAGCAGAGCAATCAGTTAATTGTGTCTGAAAGGAAGAATCTTGCTGGTTAATTGACTGGTTCAGCAAACTGAAAAGCAAGAGGTTTTTCCAAAACATGTAAATAAGAGAAAAGCTGACTCAGTTGAGCAAATACTGCACGTGTCCATTGACTGGCAGGTACACTGATTTAGTGGCAAGTGACTGACATGAACAATAATATCATGATTTTTCAAATAGGTTTCTGCAAAACTTAAACAGGGAATTGAGCGTAACCCTGGTTCTCTGCTTCTTGTGGTGTGGTTGGTCACTCCCTAAGCCGTGTTTTGATCAGCTCGTTCTGTTGCTTTTTGCAGCTGATGGAAGAACATGGTTTCAAGCCAAATCTTTTTTTCCTTTTATGTGTTCTATAGTCTTGCCTGATTGTTGAACATCGGTCTTATCAAAAGCTACTGATCTGTTTTTCTGGGACCAATTCCCCCACCAAATACTAGGTTTTCTCTTTCCTTCCACTTCCCCCCAGCCATTTGTATTTCATGTTAACACCTAACTGAAATTACAGATCATCATTGAAATAATTGTGCTCCACCTTTTTTTATTATGAAGCAAGAGTAACAGGATTCATTCTTTCTTCCTTGATTTTCTGGCTAATAAGCAGACCTGCTGGTCAGGAAGAGCAAATTTCTGCTATGCCATTTGGAAAAATTTCTAATAAATTGGCAGTGTGTATCGTCCAAAGTGATGAGACTTTTGTTTCTAAAAATAATCAGCAATGACTCCCAATCAGCTTTGTTGTGCATTTAGCTTCAGTTCAGCAGCAAAGCAGAGTTGTTTGATCGATGTGTCTTTTAAAATAAAGCCAAAAAAATGAAATGTAGGAAAGAGAATGTAATTTTGGGTAGCTTAAAGGAATGTTTGTTTTATGAGTCTATTTTCCAGGGCTTTTTTTTATACTAAAATACGGACAAAATTACAGGTATATTTAAAATTCATGTGTTTGAGCTCTTTAAAAATATATAAAAATTATTCCTTCTCCAGAAGATTGAACTGAAAGGTATTTATATGTTGAAGCTTGCAGCGAGCTCTATAAAACATGTTCTAATTTCCTAGAGTGATGTTGCTATCACATTTGATTAAGGCTCAAGGACAATACAAATTCTTTTGCATTTACCCCTTTTTTTTTTCTCTCCAGTAGTCTCTGGTAAGCAGTTTGTTTCAGAAGAGATTGTTCTTCATTTAGTTTACAGGTGCTGTTTTCATATGTGAATTTGGTACGTAAGTTAAAAAAAACTGGCACTTCTGTTATTTTCTTTAGCTGTTGCCTGTACACATTAATATTCAGTGTGATTGAGGGTTTTATTCCCCCACCCCTGGCTGCTTTTGCAATCAATAGCAGTTTCCATTTATTTTTTTTTTCTGGCTTTCTAAATTTTCTGTTTCATACTGATACTTAACTCCAACTATGTCCTGCTTTTCATAGAATGTAATAATAGTTAATGATGACAGTGGCAATTAGAACTGGTTTACTTCTTAGAGGTGTTGAACATCCATTAATCCTGTTGAAGTTGGTCAGAGGTGTTCAAAAGCTCTCAAAAATCAGGCTGCACTATTTTGACATCAAACTTTTATCTTAGCTGATAACGCTTTTTTTGTGTACAATTGTTCCGTATGTTTCTGTATAACACTTTCCTTGATTTATCAGTTTCCGGTTCTTGTTGAGCCTGAGTATTTTCTGCTTAATATTTTTTTTAATATTGCCGGAGTTATAGGAATTATTACAAATTAAAAGAGATTATTAGTTTTTATTACACTAGACATGTCACTAGACATTTTGCTTGAAAATGAAGTGAAATTTATAGTTTGCTACTATGTATAAGTGTAAGTCTGAAAAGGGTCTGCAACACATAAAAGAAATAAGATTCCAAGAAAACTGCAGGGAATTATAAAAATTTTGCCTGTATTTTTTAAAGAAGATCTACGTGTTTTGGGTTGTCTCTTGACAAAAACAAACCAAATCTTTAGTAAGCCAGGACAAAAGCACAGATGACCAAGCTCACTGTTTTGTTATTTCACTGAAGAAAATTGTTTTCACTTGTTCCTGTTTTCCCCCAGGATATCTCTAATTGGAGCATGAGAGGTCTCTGACAAGTTTTGAGGAATATATTTAGCATGTCTTGTATCCCTAATAATTTATATACTGATACTACACAGGAGCATATATGCTTCTCATATGAACTGGACTAATACTACTGACACCCTCAGAGGCCAAAAGTTTTCTGTCAGAGGTGGCATTACAAATCTATCTTCTGTAGGTACTGAAAAGAGGTACTATAGCCTTTTGTATGTCATGGAATATCACATTGTCAACTCTAATTTGATTTTTGTTAGTTTGTCCTCTAAACAAATTAGTTTATACTATCAGGCCCATTTTTTAACCAGTGCAACTGTAGCTGCGTGGGATTGCTGGTCACAGAGCAATTGCCACTCCTCTTAAAAAAAATTACATATTTAAATAGAAATCTTCCCTGTAGGCAAAGCTTGAGGTATCTGGCCTACGGTGAGTTGTTACTTTGACATTGGTTTTCACTTGGTACAGGTATCTATTATTTCTTTTCCTAGGACTCAAAAGAGAGGTCTATTCGATGGCAGTTGGATGTCTCAGCAGTTTATTCAGCATTTCAATCAGAGTTGGTACTTTTCTGTTCAGATAGTTGTACAAAGCTTGCCACATTTTTCTCTTTCCACCATGAGAAGTGATCTGTTGAGTTGGCATTGAAAATACCCCACCTACACCTTCTTGTCCAGCCCCACCCTGGCAGAAAGTTTTAGAAATAACCCATAATTGAAAAAAAAACCACCATGGTGTTTCTCCCTAATCTTGATACTAACTTCCAGATTTTTAGCACAAGAAAAGTTTCTAGCAATTGAACATGATTTGTTAAAATTGTGCTTTAATCCTGCTATAGTGACTGTAGGAATGAGTGTCTTCAGAGTACTTCAGATGGATTAGCATCCGTTATAATTTCTTGTAGTCATGTTTCAGTTCTTTCTCAGTAAAAAAAGTGATGCATGACCTTCACTGCATGATTTCCCTGCAGTTCAACAGCCTGAGCTGAGGAGGAGCTCAAGATTCAGGCTCTGACCACCTATGTGAGAAGCTGTGACTGCCCAGTGGCCAGGATAGCTACCCAGTTGTTTAGTGGCCTTTGATACTGCAGCTGTGATACGTTGTCCTGTAGCAGTCACATGAGGGCTTTTCCTCTAGATCTTCTGATACCTGGTTTTCAGTTTTCCTAATGGTTTCTTCACAGACTGTCAGTTACTTAAGTAGTTTAAGTAAAATACACAGTTCTTAAATTATGCATCTTCAAAATGATGTGAAATTATCATTCTGGATTCCATGTCTCGTATCTTTATTTTCTCCTTTGTATCTCTGGTTGCTCCAAAAATCTTGGAGATTACGTTAAAGCATAGTTTTAGTAGGAAAAATAATTAAGCCTTTTATTCTTCTTAGTTTTGTTTTCCGTACTAAATGCAGTAACTGAGGAGCTCCATGTTTCTCAGAAATGAGGATGGGAGTCACAGGGTTGGAGAAAAGTACCAGTTCTGTTTTGCTACATACTGTGGCTGTGGGAGCTCTTTCCTGCTGCACCTTATTTAGCTGCTGTGTACACTAAGCTGATATGCTTATTGTTGAATTTCAGAACATTATATGGATGCCTGGCAAGCTAGGAACTTGCTATACTTTCTACATTATATTCATCTAAGGACTTACAAGGACTTGCTTTTTGTATGTAATCTGAATCTCAGAAGTTCAATTCTGTTATTTTTAGTATATTTGTAAGAGAGGGAACTTTCCCATCAGTCTGTCACTGGAGCTGTGGGATGAACTAATTGGTGGGATCAGTATTTCTAAGGGAAGATGGAAAAATCACCATTATGTGTTTTGCCTTAATGTGATGAACAATGTAAAGTGAAGAGTAACAAGACAGTCAAGCCTTGTGTTTAAAATAGCAACTGAATTGTCTACCACAAGGCATGAGTATGCTGAAGACTCCATTTTAAAAGACTGTACTGAACTCTTAACGTGTTGACTGTGAGCTTGACGTAGAAGTAAGCATTTTAGCCTTTCTCTAATCTCTGTGTACAAGAAGATAAAGAATGCTTGGAGAACTGTATCAGTAAGACTGTTTATACAAAGCTCATAATGCTAACTCTTCTTCTGTCCTTTAAGCTTCTGCCTTCATATCCCTGTCTGCTCAATCCACTGCACACATTCTCTGAGTTCAGCTAGTGTAAGCTTAGGAGGTGAGAAAAGTGTTCAGTTTCTTACATGGAAGAACCACTAGTCAGGGTAAGTAAGAATTTTTCTAGCTAGAGGAGGAATCTTTTCCTACGTCAGTAACTTATGACAGACTGTAGAGACTTAGGAAATTAATTAAGCAGTAGATGTTCCTCATGCAGTTGTTAGACAGAGATTTCAAGTGATGAAGGTTCAGTACAAAAATAAAATCTTGAGACTGTGCTCAAGAACTGGTAATAAAGTTAGATCATCAAAGTGCTGCTTTACTCTGGGAATAGCAGTGTCTACACTGTGAACAATGTCTACAAGAACATGAAACATTAGCCAGTAATAGATCTTGTGTAGATGAGCTACAGATTCTGTATGTCATATCCTGTACCCTTCCCTACAGTTTTCAACACAGATATCTGCAAGATGTGGCAGAGCCACTTTCCATAACTAGAATAATGATTTCTTTGAGGATTGTAATTTCTCTTCAAGAGTACCTACATACTGATAGTGGCCATCTTTAACACAAAAACCTCTTCTTTCAGGTGCTTTAGTTATCACTTGTTAAATGTTACTGCTTCCTTATTATTAGAGACATTTTTTACTTAATATGTTTCTTGAGCTAAATGAAATTTTTGCGAAGAACCATCAAGCAATGTAACTGTAGGTAAGGCCTTGTTCTAAATGTAGAACTTACACTGAAGGAGGCTAGTCTTATCAGAAGCTAAGCACAAAGCTGATGTTATAAAAGATAATCCTTTTGTCTTGTCCTAAAACTATTTCACAATGCATGCATGAAACAAAAAAAATGGAAGTGAGCACACACTTGAGACTTTGTGGGGAGACAGTGGTCCAGGTTCAACAGAACATACGGAGAACAGGCTTTTCAGCACTGTGCAGCTGGTCTTGAGCTGCTGAGGAGACTATAGGCAGTATTTCAGGCTATGTCAGAAGTAGTATTGGAAAATGGGATCTCTTTTGAGTTTAGGACAAGGACTGCATGGGAATCTCGGAAGAGAATTGAAGTACTTTGGAAAACTGAGTGAAGGAAGCTTTTTCACCTCCTTGTCCATGATCACTTTGAAATGTCAGACAAAAGTAGGGAAAAACTGATGAAGTTACTGTGAGGACTCATTCTTAAAGAAGAATTCTCTGTCATCTGGCCTCAGCTGATTTTGGTAAGACTCTTTAGCTTCAAAAGACCTGTTTGAGCATTCTTCAATGTGTGTTGGCTCACAATACAGGGGAGTACAGCAGACAGAGTAACCAGTATTTAAGGTTTATCTTAAATTGGGTTTTCAGAGGAGCTGACCTTAGCCTATGCTTGCTCTGTACTCAGTGGGTAAAGAGAAGGGAGAAGGCTCATTGAAAGGACTGCTCCTAATAACAAAATCCTCTAAGATCTGAAATTAGCCTTCATGTTCAAATGCTACACAGATTGTGATTATAGTCTCTCATACACTAGTCAGATGAATGGCCATTTGTAAGGAAGAGCTTGCATTTCACAGAATGACTGAAGACATCATTTGCAGATTGAAGACAACATATTGCAGTAGCAATAGCTACTATAAATCTCACTGCAAGTCATCTATAAGCTTGAGGTTTCGCACACTGTACTGTCAAGTTAGTGTTCAGTGAACTAAAAAAAAACCCCAGAAAACTAAATAAATTCTTGAAGCTGCATTGTGTGTGAGAAGTGCTTAAAAAAGGCTGAGCCCTAACAATCATAGTATCCGTAGTAATCTTTTAGACCACAGCAAACTAAATGGTACAACTTTTAGTGTACTTTAAATGGTACATTGTGATTTGCTAAAAAAAGAAGAAAATACTGCAAGCATGTGTATTGAATACTTTTAAAACTCAAGTAGGAGGTTATGTGTTGGATGGAAAGGGTTCAGCTGATGCCTTGAACAAAACTATAAAAATGTTTCAATTGTTTAGGTAGCAGAAAAACTGAATATATGCTGATTATTTCCAGGGCAGTGATAAAAGTCACATCTCCTTAGAAAAATAATTTGATTTTTGAAGAGTTTTTAGTTATTTCTCCATAGCTAGTAGGTGTTTCATTATGTAGATATTTCAGTTTTTTAATGTGGTGTATGTGAAAACGCTGAGGCATATTCACAGTCAGTGTTTATTTCTATCCCTTGCAGTTGAAGTATCCTTGAAAGTGTTAGAGCAATTAAAAGTTACTTCTGTAAGTTGATGAGGGTTTTACAGTTATTTTTTTAAGATCTCTGAGGGTGATAAAGATGAGGGTCATAGGCAAATGCGTTTAGCTGCTGCTTATATTTTCTTTGCAATGTATGAAATTATCTTTTTATGCTATTCTGAACTTTAAAATAATCTGCTTTTCCGTGAGGTTACCTGCAATGTGGTACATTCATAAATAACTTCCAACAAAGAATTCAAGAGAATTCTTCGGTCACATGTATGATTCTTGCATGAAAGCGAGGAATCTTATTAAGTAAAATGTATGAACTCACAAACATTTCACATTACAGTTGAATTGATATACACCTAACAGGGATTTTTTGCATAAGGAGTGTTATCTATTGAGATTTGGTTATTTCCACATGTTTTCTAGAAATGATGAGAAATAATGTTCTGTTTTCATAGAATAATTCTCACAAATTCATAAACAAGATGGGCCTTATTTTGTATCCGTTTTAAAAGCATTATCAGAAGGGATGTTCTCTAGGATGAAATTATTTGAGCAGATATCCTGATTGGGTTTAGTTACAAGTATATGAGTTCTGTGAATAGTTAAAAAAACAGAAACAGTAGAAGTGATTGTAAATGCCTTTTAAATAATAAGGTGAAGCTTAGAGTAATTGGATTGTGTATTTGCAAGCAGTAGGATTTATATTTAAGAGACAGGAGTAGATTATATGTAAAGGGAAGTGCTGTTGCTTTGGAAAATAAATAAATCCCATGAGATTCTGTTCCTTCTTGCTTCACGTTTGTCCTTTTTTACCCATGAAAGAAAATGGCTGTCCTGGATATCTCTTCAGTAGCTCATTGTCTTGGGTTTTGATAGGTTGTGCAAAGAAAACTTAGAAAGGTATATTTGATCAATCTTAAGAAAGAGAACTTTTGGAGGAATTAGTAGGTGTTAATTAGCATTTTCATGTAGGATAGCCATAAGGATATTTTTGGTACATTCAGAATTATTTTTCTTTTTTTTTTCTTAATTGTCTGGGTTGTACTCAAGTAATCATCTTGATGCCAATTATAAAAAAAATTAATTTATTTACGTCGAGAGTAGTACAGCCATTAAGGCTCCTAAGGTCAAAGGTAATGCTGATTTTTGCCTGTTATCATTATTATTCAAATAGCATGGAATAAGTACAATGATTAATATACTGCTTCTTTTTTATTTCAGATTTCTCAGGGGACAAAATTTTGCTTATTCATACCTTCTACTGTGGCAAAATGCATTATTTTCCTCGCCAAAAACCAGCAGCATAACGCCCATCTGACACATGCCTCAAGGAACTCCTATTTAAAGTCTGTTGTAAGTAAGTCAAATTAAAAACTTGCTTAAAGGTAGCTTTAATCAGCTGTGTATCTATTTACAGTTCAAGAATAAGCAGCTGTAACAGGATAACTAATCTTAGCAGTCTGACTTTTCAACAGCAGCTGTTTGCTTTTAAATTAAAGTGTAGGAGGAAATAACTAGCTGTAGAGCAGAGGTTGAGGTTGGGCTGTTTCCTGACCCCTGTGTGCCCATGTGTCACACCTGAGTGTTCTGTTCCTCCCTCCACACCCTCATAAAGCTGCTTGTGTTACCTTGCAGATCAGGAGCTGTGGGGTTATGCGTGAATAACATGATCAAAAAGATTATCTGCATTGGAAATTAAGACTGAGGTGCCTGTTGCTATGGCAATTAATTTTAGAATTCGCAGTGTAGAAGTAGGGAGCTAAAAACTCCAAATATAAGAAGCAGCAAGTGGTTAAGCTGGTCTGCGTTGTGTTGGTTGCTGAGCTGTGTGCATTTCACAGTTCCAGGTGTTTCGTTTTCCAGGCTACACAAATTTGAAAAAAAATCATGAAACTATATTTTTGTATCTAATAATGGTTATTCAGACATCTTGCTTTTTACATACCAAAGTAAATTTTATGCATACAGAGTAGGAGAGATATGTTTTTATGACAAAAAACTGCGTTCAGATTAGAGTTTTGGCCAGCATACCTTCTTTATTTGGAAGGATGGCATTTGAAGGAACACGTTCAATATTTGGAAACAATATCTTCTTTCAGCATCAGGAAAAGCTTATAGATGAGGAAAATAAGGAAAAAATTCTCAACGAGGAAAAAATCTAGCTTGTTCATACTGCCTCTGTAGCAATACATTCTAGTGGAGGAAATGGACAGTACTTAATGAAACTGTACATTTAATAAGAGACCTTAGATTAATATCTGAAACACTACTTGTTATATTTCCAATACAGTATAATACTGCCTACTTCTTTATCACTGTCCCAGATAAAAGAATAATTGATACTTGAATTTGATTTAATATGGGACTCTTTGTTTTAGGGCAATTCCAATTTTATCAGTGATGTTACATTTATCTCTTGCACTACTGCTTTCTGTCAGAAAACAATTAGGACCTTTGTGAATGAAATCTGGGAAACATTGCAATTGTCTTACGTTCATTCTCCTTTTCTGTTGTCCTCAATGAAAAAAGAAACAATATAGCAATGCTTGCTTTTTTTTTTTTCTTTTCTTTTCTTTTTTTTTCTTCTTTTTCTTTAATCCTGAAAAAATACTAAGGGATGTAGAGAATCCTTACCTGGAAAGGCTCTACCTCCTCTCAGTTTTGGACCCCTATTTTTGTGGGCTTCTCATGTAGCTGGGACATACTTTCCCTCTGGGAGTGTAAACATTCTTGATCAGGAACAATAGAAAGCCCTCTGAATCTCCATGAAAACAGAGTTGTAAAAATGTTCCAGCAGAACATCTGAGGAGAGGAATTAATCCTCCTGCATCTGACATGGGACTGGTGCTGTGCTTTTTGCTAGGCTGCCATCAGTGGTGGAGTGCAAGTAAAGGACATTCCTGTTACCAGTGACTGTAGTGTTAGCAGAGTCACAGAACCACAAAGATTGGAAAAGACCTTCAAGATCATCAGAACATTTTATGGGGGCTTGGGTATTTTAAGGTATTGAGCCCCTATAGCTTTCCATAAAATATTCCTTCAATGGGATTGTGCCATCTTTCTTAATAGCAGACTGGTATTCTCAACTTTTCATTTTTACTTTCTTTTATCTTAGCCTTCAGTCATAGGTTATTTAGACTCTAATTCTTAAATAAATCATCCCAAAATATGGTTTAATGGTGTCTTTTATCAATAGTTCTAGCTTCAAATAAATCAAATAAATCAGCAAATAGTAGACCTTTTAAATTAACAGCATTTCTGAAAATTGAAACGTAAGTGTGCTTTTAAAATACTTCCCAGTTGGTGTCAGAACTTTGGCAGTATTATTCCTAGAATTGAACTTAAAATAGTTGAACAGTTCTCTTCTCTTGGTTAATAGCTGTTCTCTGCTGGTTCCCATAGAGGTTTAGTGTGTTGACTGAGGATTGATCAGCATAGCTTCCCTCTTTCTCTATTTTTTTCACCTCTGTCTCTCATGTATCTGTTCAGGGCTTTATCTACACAAGATACTTAGGAAAGTTGGTGCAAGCCAACTAAATGTAGGAATTTAAAGAGGGCAGCCTAGATCCCACCAAGTCTGTGTGCACTCTCCCATTCATAATTAAAGTGGCCTCCAGTGAATTTAGTTTAATTCACTTTGAGCCAAACCAAATTAAGGCCACATTTTATTCCCAGATGAAAGAGTTTCCAAAGGAGTTTAATGGACATGGACAAATACATTTAAATTGATTTGTGTTAATTTTCCTGAGTTCCATTATGTAGACAAAACCTTAGCAATAATGCCTGATTGGAGCTTTTGTTTTTCTTCCTCCTTGCTCTTCTTTATATGTTAATTTTAGAATTAACATATAAATACCCCACTTTTGCCATCAGGTCTAGTACATATTTCCTTTTTTAGGTAGTTATCATAACTTTGGCAGCTTCAACTAATGCCTTTTAATTCATTACTGTAACTACATCTGCTGCCAAGATCTTATTCATCCAGCCACTTTTGAAAACATTTTTTTACAGATATTGCAGAACAGAGTGATTATTATTGCAGAGAAATTGTGACCACATGTCCCTTCGATAATATAACTACGCAGTGGCTCTTAATGGAGTGATCTGCCATTCTGGTGTAGAACTCAGTCAAGTGCAGCTAATTTTAATGGTGACAGATTAAAACTGCTTGTATGGCTTTGTAGTTGGTCTTCCCAGCTCAATATAGAGGCTATAAGGAGCGTTTTGGTGAAGTGTATAATAGTGTAAATGGCACAGTTTGTGCAGATATGTTTCCTGAATATTATTTTATTTCTTTCATCTGAGTTCTATGAGGAGGGTGGGCTTAGTCGTACTAAACAGATTGCAAAATTTATGTCCTCTTCATCTCTGGTAGAAGTGCATAATATACGTGTAGTTGTATTGGAGATGCTCTTTTGGCTGTGAGGTTAAAAACTGGCTTTCATCTTTATATTCTTGGCAGCTAAAACTGGAAGCTATTTGAAGATAGAAGTCTTTAAAACAAAATGGATATGTTGTTGGCAAAGTAATCTCTAATTTGACTGTATCCCATTCATAAAAAAACCCAAACAACAAGACAAAGTAGAATACTTGAGTGAGGCCAAGTGTAAAATACTTGGCCATTAAAATTCTGTGTTACAGAAGTTTGAGCATAAGTATCTTCTCAGCTTCAGTTATTATGTGTGCTATGATCTGAGATCTATTCTGAGGGTGTTTTGACTTTAACAGCTTTATGCATTGTGTGGAAAGGCTGCCTTGTGTCCAGTGATTTATAGTCAAACTTGAATTTCTGGTGGGATAGCCACATCAGACAAGAAAATATGATGCAGACACACTTCTGGAGCAGCAGCTGAAACCCAGAAGATACTACACTCCCATATACATGGTGTTCCTGTGAGGCAATCTGAAAAGCTGGGTGCCTGCATGAACTACTAGTTTCCTTAAAGCTGACGTTCCCCTCCTAAACAAATCTTCTCTAATGGATTTGATTGTTTAATTACAGTTTTTACCTTAATAGTTTTTATCTTATGTATGAACATTTGGCAAAGTGTTACCTAATGAAGATTGGAGCAGCTTTAGATATGTAAGAACCAAATGAAAACTGCCTGGGTTACTAAAAAAATTAAAGCCTTTATGAAGCTCTAAGTAAATATATTTTGCATGCAGAAAAGAATGAAAAATCACACAGCCTGATCTCAAAAAAATTAAATGTTTTGCTAGGAAGAGACAGTCTTATTTGGTGCATTGGTTCAATTTCATGATATTGTCAAGATTTTAGATGTTCTCCATCAAATATGACATGTCAGAAAGAATTGCTTTCAAAGTCTGGAGCTGTGCACAGACAGGGTCTTGCTGCCTTCACAACCAAAAATGCAAGCATCATGAACATTGAACACGAGGGTTCTGCACTTAGCCTGCATATTGCCAAACCACCAGCTGAGAGGAATCAGGAACAGGTATTTAGCCTTGCCACACTGCAGGGAAATTAAAAAAGTTAAGGGGGAACTGGTTTAATGCAATCAGTGCCTTTCCACTGGCTTCCCAGAACACTGAGACTGGGCATGTTATTGATGGTGCTTATTTCATCCTTTCTTTGAAAATCATAAAAGTGAAAAATCTTAGTTGCACTTTAATCCTTACGTGCTCCTCAGGGCTTGTCCACTGTGCATTGTTTGTGTAGTGTTTTCTTTCTGTTCCTCACTTCTCTTCTGTCAGCTATTTGTATTCTGAAGGCATGGGATTTGTTTTAACATACTTGCTCTTGCTTCATTAGTTGGCCCTGTGCATCTCTTTCCATCTGTTTGGAAAGAAATGTCTTAAGTTGTTTAACTGGAGGAAGCTATTTCATTTTGAAGATGTCAAATTTAGATTCAGATTTAGACTGTTTACTTCCAAGTGTGGCTCAGTTTTAGGAAAGAGCTACTTAAAGCAGAAGAAAAGATCAAGTATAACTGAATTGTATTAAATTGATTTCAAGTTCTATTGCATCTTAATATTTAGAAGCAATCAAAGCTTGTTCTTTAAAGACTTTAAAAATGCTTTTTCTTACAATGTGCAACAAATTATCCTCTTGCACTGCCTCATATTTTGCATTGTTTCAATACAAAGTATTTATAGAATAAATTTGGTTAGAAAATGAGTGAAAACTAAGGTCTTCGTTGTGTTTTGAGGGTCAAGATGTTTATATTCAGTTTAAAGTGATATTTGTGTATTGTGCCACATTTAAAAAAAACCAATCTGCAAGTATATATAGGTGTCTGTGCTGCAAAAGGAATGGAGCTTGTTGACAGGTGGGTATAATGTGGATGATTGTGGTAGATCTCCTCCAAGTGTGACTACTTAAAGTGTAAGCTGTGTCAGGGCTCTGACTAGCCACCTGGAGGAAAGCTGGTGGTTGGAGGTTTTCTAGGTGAGGAGAGACTATCTTCATCTGGTGAGATCAGTAAATCTGGTAGCCATCTGGCTTCTGAATCACTGCCTCCTTTACAGTTTATTTTCTTGCTTAGTAGTTTTTACAATTCCATCTGGGTGAGTTTTCACAGCTAATGGTATTTTTCTGGCAAATAGAATTTTTTTTTTTAATGACTTTTTGTTGTTGTTGGGTTTTGGTTTGTTAGGGGTTGTTTTTTTCCTTCCCCTCTAAATTCTAGAGAGCTGAGAAAACAACTCCCTTTAGGGAAATGATAGTGCTAGTTCAAATGCAGACAGGAAGAATCCTACCAACTCTGTTCCTTGCTTTCAGAGTGCAGAGCATTCTGAAAGTTAAGGCTTTTTGTAAAGGCTTTTCATGAAGGGGAGTTAGTACAAGCAACAGACCACTTGCCACTTGTAAAAATGATTACTACAAAATGGGGTAGAGAGGTGATGTTTGCTGCCTGAAAAAAGGAAAATTGTTATGACATGGTTAGCAGTTACTGTTAGCAAAGTAGTAGGAAACCTAGTTGAGTTTTGGAGAGGGCTTTATGGGGCTGGGTGGGAGGAGTTTGGTTCGGAGGGGTGTTTGGGTTTTGTTTTTTGTTTTTTACTAAAGCTGTTAATATTTGTGGGTTTGGTAAGCACCACATTCAGATTATAATGTTTCAGGGACTTCATAAGACCTTATCATGAGGCATGAGTTTTCACAGCAAATTGCTCCTCAGTTGCATGTGTAGCAGAGATTTTAGTTGTCTCTTACAGCATTGGATGGGCTTAATTTAGAACTGTTGGAGTTTACATGGAAACTGCAGAAGTCCATCTCCAGTCAGCACAGTCCTATAGATCTTATTTAATTTTTAAGTACTCCAACACAGGGAACCAGGTATTCAGTGGTGGATTTGTTCTGTTTTCTTTCATTTTTAGCATTCATTAATGTTTCATCATTGATTCCTCTATCTTTTCAGACACATCTGTCTGAATAAACATATCTAATTTAGGCCTGATGAGTAACAGGAAGAATTAATTAGCATGGATATTTTTGTGTAGATGTTCTAAGCACAGTAGTAGGACCCAGAGCCTGGAGAATTACTTGGCACAGTGCACAGGAATAGAGGGAGCATTGGACTAGAAAACTTTTTCCTCACTCTGTCATGGATTTGGAAGGTCTGGATTGGATGTGCTTCCTTGGTGTTTGACACAAGTCAGGTGTTTCCTACCTGTGCAGCTATTTTATCATTATATACTGGGATGAGTTAAGAATGAAAGGTGTCTATTGACATGGTTAGTGTATGGGCTCTGATAATCAAGAGGCACTTTTGAGGTGATGGGTGATGTCAGAAATGCAGAAAGAGATGGATCTTCTGCTTTTACAAGGATGTCTTTTCAATACTGATGGTGAAAATACTGAAATAAAGCTCATACCCAGGCAACTCATGAATTTACTCCTTCAGACTGATATGCACTTCACTTTTCCCAATTTCCGAGCAGCCTAGACCCCACACATAGTGACTGTACTGGGTCACCCAGCTGGTGCATTTTTAATTAGCAGTCATTATACTGCTTTATCCCTTTTGTTACCTGAAATTCACTAATGCTCTGTAGTGTTCACCTGTGGCAGGTTCTTTTAGCTTGATCCATATGTTACTGTCCTGCTGCTTACGATTGGTTTCATTCTTTCTCCTAGGAACTAAAGAAATTGTCTTAGGTTTATCATGATCTCTTTGTCTGGATGTTAGTGCTGTTTGGTACAGTGGATCTATGTAGGAGTTGTTGGGGTTTTAAAAAAAATGAAAGTAGCATTTTTGTCTTGCATTTGCATTGAAACACAGGAGAGGCTTCAGTTGCTACAAATCTTAGCTGCCAAATTTGGCCATAATCCACCGGGGTAATTCTCTTACAGAAGCATCCACGTTCCTTTTAACCAGCCTCCTCAATATTTCTAGCTTTCATTTTGTTCCTACATCTTCATTATGTTACTTCTTAGAAATGTTCCTCTTACCCAGTGGTGACCCAAAGACGCAGTCTGTGGTCCTTCAGTGGACTTGCTCCAGTATGTCTGTGTCTTTCCTGTGCTGGGGAGACAGAAATGGACACAACACTCTAGATGAGTCTCAGCAGGGCTGAATAGATGGGAAAGGATGACATCCACTGCTATCCTAATGCTATCCTAATTATTATATAGTTGTATAAACAGTATCAAAGGATATGTGTAGAAGTGGTATAAAATATACAAAGGTACTGTGTAGGGGCCAGAAAACTGTGAAGTGGGTAGGGTTAGGAATAGTGTTACCTGTTTTGATACTGAAAACCATGTAATTGTGTTACCACATCCCACATACTTCCAGTATGTTGGAGTAAGCTGGGTTTTGCAGGCAGTCCTCATGGATGAGGCTGAGCAGGACCCCCACCTCCTGGGGCAGAAGGCAAATGACGTTTGTACTCTACCTGGCATACGTACTTCCGGGAAGAGGCAATTTCTAAAAAAACAAAGGCACTCCATTTCTAAGGTTAAATATGGGCAGGTGATTGCACAGACAGTAGGAAAGGACTGAGTTTCATTTGGGGAACAGTGAAATCAACTGGTTTCCAGTTTCTTCCACAGTTTAGTTCTCTGTAGGTGTGGTACAAGTGAGAGCCGACCAATATCATAATTTCAGCGCCATTAGGAAATCTCCATGCTAGTCACTCCCCTTGGTACATGGTAAAGTGGCAACTGAGCCTATGAGGAGGAATTAACAGGAAAAATCTAATTAATGTTCAAAAGGTAAAATTTGACCAATGATGAATAACAAGCATGAAAGTAAAACATACACACTTGATTATGTTGTGTATCGTTTAACTTCATCCTGTTTGCCTTGCTTTGCACTGTTTCTATAGCAGTGCAGGCAGGGTAGAAGTACAGAGATACCTTTAGCATAACTGTGTTTTGAATGCCAGATGCTTTAATAGATTGTCTAGCACCATCTTCTCTTGAGGTGCCTGCTTTAATTTTTATTTGATACTTATAGGGAACATTGCCTAGAAGGATGGGTTTCACTTTTCAGGAACGGAAAAGTAGGTACAAAATGCAGTAGGGCAGATGTATTTTTGTTAGCCATGGATTTGGCAAGAAAAACTCCCCTGCCAGATATATATATCATGTTTAACATAATGTGACATAATAAGGCAAAACATGTTCAGCTTCCTACCAGGTCCCTAGATTTATGCCCCTAGGATTAAGATTGCTCCCCACAGACTGTTTAAAAATACAGAAAAAACTGTACAGTAGCTACAGTATTGTTAACTGGTGAGAATATGGCTGTTATGTGATTGATCACTTCCATTGGGATAGAATGGCCATCTTGTAATTTTGTTCTCCAAAACTGGATCTCTTGTGTAGGTTCTCTGACATTGCTTGGTTTTATGGCAAAACTGGTACTCAGGAAGACTTGAATTATTCTTTCTCAAACACTTCTTTTCACTGTGTTGCCCCACATGATGATCTCGATGTACTGTGGGTGTTTGGGGGCTTTACCCTTTTCCTGTGTGATCTGTAACTATCCATGGAGATGGTAGTGCTGTACTTCCATCCCTGAGGCAGTCAGTTCCAGGTGTATTGGGCACCCTTCCAGGTAGACAGCACAGTCTACCTCTAGGTAGACACAGGCCAAGCAATGACAGTGATACGATGGTTGTGCTTTGAGTGAAAAGTGCTTGTGTTTAGCTGGATTGGATTCCTCAGGTTGCAGAATTATTTACAAGCTGCACATAAGAAAAATAGGAAACATTAAGAAAGAGAAAACCATCCAGTGCGAGAGATCAACAGTTTCTAGGCTAAGGCAGAGATGGATGATAAATGTTGTTTATTTTAATACTGTAAATTGAATATTTTAGCATTTTAAATAGTCTAGTTCGAGGAAGAGAGAAAAAAAATGTTGTTTCCATTTTGGAGTATATTCTAAAATCCTGTTTCTTTTTCTCCTTGGCAGATGGATGCCTTCTAGCCAACCAGTGAGCCCTGCTGCTGCTGCGTGTCTGGCAGCTTCTCTGAATGAGCACATGACTCTTGATATGGATGCAGTCCTGTCAGACTTTGTTCGGTCCACAGGGGCAGAGCCAGGTCTGGCAAGAGACTTACTGGAAGGTAAGCTTTCAGGACATAAGTATTTCCAATGTTCACTGCTTCCCTAAAGCAAGAACCAGTCATAAAAAGAGAACTCTGGTCTATGGGAACAGACATGTCTTAGTATTTTGACTAATAAGTCAATTCCTGATATAATCTGACCATAGATTATACTCATGTAGGTGTTTTCAGCAAAAGCCTTAATAAGTTCTCAGTTAGGTTGCTGTATTTGTCATTATTAACCATCATGCCTTAAAAGTATATGTGTCAGGGAGACAGGGGAGGGGGCTTGAGCTGAATTCTGTAATTTTCAACTGTCTGAAAGTAGTTGTGAATTTTTCAACATACTGTGCAAAGCAGCTAAGTTTAGTCTCAATGGGACTTACTGTAAAGTGAAGAAGCCAGAGATGTTTTGGGGCCCCAGTGATTAATACACATACGTGAACTTTGTGGTATGGGAGTCAAATGGCTAGGTGGAAAACGTGTAGGAAGACATACCTGAAAAGTAACTGGGTCTTTCTATTGTACTCTAGTTGTTTTAAGTTTATCACCTTAAGAGGGTAGAGACATGTTGGCTATTAGAAGGCATTTTGTACTAAGTTGTTTTTGTTCATTTCTTCTGATGTGGGCTTAACAGTTGTGAAGATAGGAAGTTAGAAATGAGTAGGTGGTGTCTGTAAATTGGAAGGCAGGTCTGTGGGTTAGATACACTGGACTTCTCTGGAATTTTTCAGTTGTTTTAATATGCTTTAAGAGGTTATTTATTAACTCAAAGTAACTACTGAACAGCCACTGCAGACTTAAAAGTGTACATCAGTGTATAGATCTTTTTGAAAGAAAAATTTTACTTTATCATATGTATTTGAAAGCTTTAAATTTTGCTCTAAGTTATATTTTTACTCTGGGCTTTTCAATAGTAAGGATTGTTAAATTATTAACACAGAGGTGTGCACAATTTTGCAGCATTTCCAAGTCATCTGTTTTCCATGTGATAAAACCTTAGAATACCTGGCTATGATTATCAGCATTGGCTTTCTATATTTAAGAGACAGAATTTGTCTTACTGGATCAACCCATCACTCTAGCATAGAGTCTCTCTTGGTCTGTTTGAAAAAAACAGAATTTTTTTCTCAGCAGTATCAGACAGATTGTCAGGTATTGTGCTGATAGAGCATTGCTGAAATTTGAACAAGTGTTCCTACGTATCAGAGGTGGTTCAGAAGAGTTACCTGGTTTTCCTTGCTACACTTTTGGATAATGCTTCCAGATAAATATAAAATAGTATTTTTCTGTGTGATATTTCTCATTTCTGTAGATTAATAAATTGACATAATATGTATTAACAAAGAAATAAGCAATTAAATTATTCTGAACAGCCTACCATACATATGCATCTAGCCCAAATTAGTTACTGCTACACAGAAATTTATTTATTTGCACCTGGTCTTGGAATGATGGTGTCTGTATAGTATTTTCTGTTCAAAATTTGAAAACAGTGTGCCTGAACAATTTTGAGAAATGTCAATATTTGATTGTAGCTTGTAGCCCCAAAATTACTGTAATTGAGAATTTTGAGCCAAAAAAGCTTGCTTATATACACTCATATTCCCATGTAATCACTAGTGGTGGTCACTTCCTCTAGGGTCCCATAGCCCTTTTCTCTTTCTGGTCTGCTCACGGATTCTGCTTTTGTAACTTGCTCAGACTGAATGTTCATATGGGGTGTACACATCTTTTTGAGAGCCAGTTCTCATAGTGGTTCCTTTGTTCATCTTTTGGGGGAAGTTTCTTGATTTCCACTATTTTGTAGACAATCAAGAAAATCAGTTTCTACTTCCTTATCCAAATAATGTAGTATATATGTTTTGCTTTGTTTGTCCTGGATGCATCAGAACAGGGTTGTGCACAGTATGTGCTGTTCTCTCCACAGCAAATGGACAAGTAAAATACACACTGTTGCACAGCTAGAAGATCTATACATTGCATAGAGATTACACATAGTTTTGCACATTTTCAGAAACTGTCCTAAATACTGGCTCTGTTGGTGCTTCCATACTCTGTCTGTCCTGCTGGTAAAATCCCTGCAGTTTTTTGCTGTTGAACTTGGTAGTGAGCAGAGCTGCCTGTCTCACTAAAACATTCTGCTTGCTCTGCTTGTGCCTGTCTTCCTCCAAGTGTCCATTTGAAATGAAGGTATAAAGAGGTATTAAAAATATATAGACACAGACATGCTTCTCATTTGTCTTGCTCTTTTTGCCAGCTATTAGTATTCTAAAAGAAATAAATCAATTGCTTTTCTGTCTAATTTTTATAAGCCAAACCTGTTAATATCCAAGTCTCACCTTCTGTCCCTGTATTTTTTCTATGATTTGAAGTAATTAAGAAATGTTTTGTCTATTTAGCTATTTATCTTCCTACTGAAAAGACTGCATTTTGCAATTACATTGCACATGCTGTTGTTTGTATCTTCGCCCAAGTCTCCTTTGGTATTGCACAGGGAGCTTGTGGTCAAATCTGTGCTCAGTTTGATGTTTTGAAATTACCAATTCTTGAATTCTGTGCAGTTGCTTTACTGTTAAGGAGTTCAGGTATCACAGACTTACAGTCTTAAGGGCATTATTTCAATGCATATCTGAAAATGGATGTGAATGCAGACTTTTAAAGCTGCACCAAATTAAAAATGGGGTTTTCTTAGTTGTGCCCAATAAATTAATTTTGTTTTCATGACATGGCTTTGTCTGTGTTCAGAAAAGCCGTATATCTGTCTGGTCACCCATTCATTGCTGGATAAAACTGTATTAGAAATTGCTTAGTTTGTGTTTGTCGAATGTGCAATTTGTGTTTTGTTCCTGCTTTTCAAATACTATCTATTGAGTTTGAAAGGTCAGTTGTAGGTTACTTGCTATTTGCTATTTACGTGAGACAGCTGTAGGAACTTGGAGGAAGTACAAGGAAAGGTATGTGGAGGCAGAGGGGGGCTGATCACTTAACAACACAAAATCCTACACTTCAGTAAGTCATTGTCTTACTCTTTGCATTCTCTTGAGGTTCTCTTGAGTTTTCTTGAGTATGGTAAAAAACTTTCCTTCCATTACAGTTTATTCTGATAATTTGGTAGATTTATTTCTCTTGCTAAAGAAAACTTCTGGAACTTGAGACTACAGTCTGATACATTATAGAGCTGTGTTTTATAAGGGGTTCAGTGATGAGTTGTTTTTTTTTTCCATTAGACTGTACATAAATATTTAAAAACTAAGGCCTTTTCCCAGCTGTTCAGCAGAACTGATTATTTTTGACTGGATGTGTTTTGTAAATGTACATAATTGGTGCTAAAATAGTTAAGCATAGCAAAGTAAGTTAGTCTTAGAGTTCTTTACAGTTACATAACTGGCATAATTGTAAAGGATAGGTTATGCATTATTTTCAAGCAGGGGTTTTGATAGCACCAAGTTGTTTACCTTATTACTCATATACATCTATTAAATATATTCAGTCATATTGTGGGAAACATTTGTCGCACTAATGAACAGGCCCACACAGATCCTTCAGCGAAGTGCAGTTTATTTACATTCTTGCAAGAATGGGTGACCTAAACAAGTAGGCACACCCACAGTAAGGTGAATAACGGTTTATATTCCCTGTTCCTGACGCAAAGTTCCCTCCCCTGTTTCTCCACTGGCTGGCTACTCCGGGGTTTACAGCCTATCCAACGTTTCAAATTATCCTAGAAGTTGCCCGTTTACACATTCCATTCTAGCAGTTTACTTTTTACCTTTTAAGGTAAAATTTTGACCTTTCTTGCCCCCTTGGCTGTCTTCCCAATTAACAGATCTACTGGTGTCATCCTGCCCTGAGGAGCAATATAGAAGTGGCTTTGTTGGGTCTTATCTTGGGCCATAAATCCTTCTTCCCCAGATGGAGCCCAATTCACTCCCTCAGTTTCTTGGGCCGTAAACCACTCCTGGTGTCCTTGGAATGTGCAGATATCTCACTTATCTCAAACAAACAATTATATTCCTAACACTAGGAGATATATATATATATATATATATATATACACACCAAACCCGACACTATGTTTGTAACACTAAAATGCAAAAACAACACTACATTTCATTTCTAACAATATGACTAATCAAAGTATATTCCACTCTGATGTGCTATGGATACTTAGTAACTCAGTTTAATGAGATCTTAGAATGGCTTTATAACTTTAAAATGTGAATACTCTTCCCTTTCTGCTTCCAGCTTTTTTTCCCCTCTTGCTTTTGAACTTCCCAATAACTGCAAGCCCACTTCTGGGATGAGAACCTAAGGTAGCTGACATAATGAGAAAAATCTTTTTGTGGAGATTCTGTACAGCTAACCCAAACAGTATCTTTGTCTCTCTCAGTTCAGGGGCTCTCATTTACCCATCTCTGTACTATTAACATTTTTTTCTTGTGCCTGCATGCCTGAGCAATAGCTGAGTGAGCTATTTCTGGGCTGAATTCTCCAGATTATCTGTCTCCACATCACAATCTGTCTTCCATCAGAAGCTGCAGTACTCTCTGTCCACTCTGTTAGTTGCTGGCAGTGTCTTGTGCAAAGAACACTTCATGCTTGGTTTTGGTTGCTTGTTTTTCTGTTACTTTTCTGTACTACTTCTAGTGAAGGGCTTTTTCTTCCTCTTCGCAGCAGCCCTTGCATTCTTTGTCCAGATGCTATCCTGGACCACCTAGACTACTTCCATCCTTCTTTTCAGTTGAAAGAACAGCTTTCTACCAGCCCTGGGAGAATTCTTAGCTACTATTACAGCTGAATTATTAAAAAGGGAAGCACAGTTCTTTTGGCTTGGATATGATTACAAGACTTTGCAATGTTCATCCTTGTTGGTAAGGACTCCAGGGAGGACACGTGGTTGATACTTTCCTCTCTAATCTTGCAGCAACTTTAAAGTAAACACCCAACAGGAATTACCTTTTTAGAGCCTGCACATCTACAGATTAGTGTCCTCAAATTCATGGCATATCTAAGACGTCATAAATCTTGATGGTTTTATGCTAATAATTATGAGTCAACCAAAGAAGGAGGAGTGTGTCCCTATGCAAATAAAAGAACACCAAAAGCTATTTGCTGACTGTACCAGATAATAAATAAAGTCACAGGTTATGGAGAATATATGAGCACCAGGTACATCAGCAAATTATAGACTGGAGAGAGTGACTGTGATGTTATATGTCTGAGTAGCATTTGACTCAGGAGACATGGAAACTGGATGTGACATTACACATTGGGATGGTTCAGGAATCAGATATACTGCAAGCAGATGACTTTGTATCAAAAACATCTGCTACAGTCCTGCAGACCTGAGGCCCTGTCTCTGTGTACTTCAGTTCAGGAGGAGGGATGACTGTAGGAGTTTGCCACTCTTCCAGAAAAAAACACAGTGGATTAATTCACTCAATCTGTATGAAAACAAGAGCATTCCCATCACTGTAAATCTTACTCTAATGACCTTTCACATAATTCCTTGAGACAAAGGCTTCATTTTGAACTATCAGTATCCAAGAGCACAGTGTGAACCTCTGTATCTTTTCCTAAGTTTAAAAACACTGCTTAAAGTTGCTTTCAAATCTCACATTGAATCTTGTGCACAAGGGTAAGATTATTACCAGTTCTTTTCCCCTGTGTATTACTCCAAAATATAAGACCCTCTATTCTGAAAGTTAGGGTTGTTGGTATTATTATCTGGTCTTCCATGAGGAGCTTGCTAGCTATAGGGAAGTAGATGGTTGAAAGACAATCAGATACTTTGAAAAAAGAATGCAGTTAAGGGCATAGAAGGACACAGTTCATTTTCTGTTGTAAAAGAGTTTTTCCATTAGATGGAAGCATTCTGTGTTTTCATTAGATTTCATTAGATGAGCCTCATTTTTGAAAATAAGAACTCCAGAAAAGCAGAATATTCTATTAGAGTCCACTTACATGTTTAAGTTTGTAGCAGAAATCCACATCAGAATGAAGTAATCTGTTCTACTCAATCTTCACTACCTGGGAGATCTGCTTCTGGTGCTGTTTGATTGTACAGGACACCAATACAACTGTTTCAGGTCTCTCTGCTTTTGATACTAATTTTATTTTACCTCCAGGCAGAGCAGTCTGACAATAAATGTGACACAGGTGAAAGAAACAAGAATCTCAGCAAAATAGTTAGGAAAGCAGCCCATGCTGTTAGGCATGTGTGTCTCTGCTTTGTGCAGGATTACATTAGGATGTGTTAGGTTAGTGTCACAGGGAAACATGGAATCAGCTGCAAGACTCTCCAGTTGTCATCTTTTCATATGCATCTATATTAACAGCAGCCAGACCTAAAGGCACCTTGATGTCAGTGGAACGACCTGTTTGTCTCACTAAGCTTTGGGAAAATTCTTGAGCGTAAACAGATAGGTCTGAATGGTAGGGAACTGATTTCTCTTCAGCTAAGTTTCATCTCCAGCTTCCCCAATATCCAGGAATGAGGAGGGCATGTCCCTTTTCCCTCTGGGTAGTCTAGGTTGGTGACTCCCATGCATAGAACAGCAGTAATCTTGAGTTGTTAAGTATAACCTACTTAACATGTGGCCTAAGACAGAAAGAAACCCTTGAATTAAATAGCTTAATCTTTGAAACAAGTTGTGCTGTACTTGGTTTACAGTGCCAGGGCTGTAGGTGTGGATAAAGTTGGAGATTACTGATAAATCAGTTAGAAAACACCTTAGTTTTCAGAAGTAGCAGGTGTGCAAGCAGTGACCACTTGAATGCAGGGAAAAGCATAATATTAATTGCATAATAATATTTTTTTAATTAAGAAAAATATTTAAAAACAATCCAAAAAGCATAAAATTAATATATTTAAGTTAAAAAATGCCCTTTTACTTGTATTTTATTTATTTGAATGATATATTTCCCTGTTGTATAAAAGTATTTACTGTTAATTTCCAGCTTTATATAGTGCTTAATTGAGGAATATGTAGTTCATCATCAATTCAGAAGTCAGGAGGTTAGCTTTCAAGTCAAGCAATATATGCAGTAAAGGAGTCTGACCCTGTGGAAAACGGACAGAGATGCAGTAGGTAGTTGTGTCCTCAAAAAAATAGTATGTATTGGTGGAATTTAAGGAAAAACATGTAATTAATGGAGAGGGAATTTTACAGTACTGTCATGTGATTAAGTGTACAAAGCTAACTCTCCCAAAATAGTCTCTTATTCCCCTCTCCCTCAGTTCCTTTTTTAGTTCTCTTGTGGAAGGCTTGGCAAAGGGAAGGAGAAGTGGTGCTGCTACCCATGTCTTGTTACACAGAGATCAAAACGGTCCTTTCCAGCTGCCTGTTCAGCCTTGAGTGACTTTGCATTCTAGCGGAAAATGAGGCAAATGCTAACAAAATGTCCTTGCTACATTCTTTTCCTTTGAGAACAAATCTTGTTTTAAAACCTATGGTCTGATTTTAGCCATTTTGCATGTGAGATTTTCAGAAGGAATAAAGCTGGTCTTGAGTTTCTCATCTTATGCTTGTTAATATTTCGTGCCAAATAGGAGCAAGTAACTGCATTTAAACTGAAGTTGTGAATTGCTTTATTAGCAGTTGGTTTGTATGAACAGACTTCCTTACATAGGAAGGAAGTTGATGGTAGACTTTAATATCTTAACAGATTTTGGGGTCAAGTTTGGGGGTTTTATATATATAAAAATATATAAATATATATGTGTGTGTGTATATATACACACACACACACACTTATATATATATAAATTAATATAAAAATAATAGTTGTCCACAGGCCTAGTGTCACAAAATGAAGATCATTTTATGTTGGTGACAGCAAACAATCAATTGACAGAAACTGTTCATCATATCTCCAAATGCTTTTTCGGCATAGTTGCCTATGGGGCGACTCCTGGGTTTAATAAATAGCTTGTATCCAGTAGAAGAGCTCCTGGAGTTATCAGTTAGCAATAACTGAATTAAGTAAAAGAGCTTTTGTGGTTGAAGCTGGAATTCCTACTTAGTTAGTTAGCTGATAACTCTGCCTTGTTCCTGTAATCACAATTTAAATATTTGGAGTCCTATGGAAAATAAAAAAAGTCCTCTGAAATAGTGAGGGTAAAGTGTCGAAACTCTTATAGTTCAGAACAGTTAATTTTAACTCTACTAGCGCACAAAACTATAAACATATGTTGTGTTGAAAAAATGAGGTATGGAAGTTAGGTTCAGCTGAGGTATTTAAATAGAACTCCTGTGAAGTTGTACTGCCATCTCACCAAAATACTTTTTTTAAATTTTTATTTCTTTTATTCGTAACATTGGAAAATGATGCTCTCTCTTCAGCTTAGTTTCTTGTTCAGTTTTGTTGTCTTTGTGCTTCTATAGACCTCACTTTTATTTTCTGAAATATTCTGTAATCTTGTGTTTTTTTTTTTTCCTTGCAAGCTGTGTAGCGTTTTGGATGCTTCTTTTCCTTTATTGTTTTGTGAAAGTTTCACATTAATTCTTTACTGTATATTTTTATTGCTTCTGCTCCTTAGGTATCTGTAATCCTTTGATTACAGCTAATAAACAGTAAACACAGGCTGCATCATAATTTAATTCCATCTAACCTTGCCCTGCTGCATCCTTTTTCTTATATGTTTTTGGTCCTGTTTAGGGAGGATTTCCTGCCCCTTTTATAATTTCCTTTGCTGAAGTCCTCTGTATATGTTGTTGCTGTAAGTTGCCCTTCCTTGTGGTCCTTACTATTTAGATCTTTCCTAGTTCATCATCTCAAATCCTTTCTAGCATTTTGTTTATCATTACATCAAGAATTGCTCGTGACCTTTCAAATGTTCTTTTTAACATATTGGAGTAGGTGGATATTTGAAAGCTTGGCAGGGGGGAGTGCTTTATAGTTGCATGCTTGCTATTCCTACTAATTAATGATAAATGTCCTCTAGCTTTCTCTTGTCTGTTTTAAGACATGAAAGACAATAGATTTATTAACTGTTACAACCCTGCTAGGCTATGCTGTTTTAGCCAAAACAATAAATGTAAAAAACTCTAAGACTAAATAATAGCTTGTCACTCAGGTCTTGCTGCTTGAATATTATCTGACTGAAAAAGGTAAAACCTAGTAATGGTACAACTAGTGTGGGCTGCATAATGGGTGCCTGTTTTTTGTTACTGGTGAGTGTGAGTTGTGATCTGACAAAGCATGTGCTTAACATTGAGCCAGCAGGGATTACTCATGTGCTGCAGAGCATTAAGAAATCACTTTCTCCTCACAGCACTACAAAGACTTGACTAGAAAAAGACTAGGTTCAAAAAAAAGGACCCTTATTCTCCTGAAAAACATGGGTGAACACAGGTGTGTGAGCACTGTGAAAACCATTGTGAAACCTGAGTTGGGGGAACTGTACTGCCTTTATGAAGGCAAAAAATGACAATATATGCAATGGTCCTGAAGCAAACGGTTTAAAGCAAAAGTCCAAAGGGTCTAGGGCTCTTCTGCTTTCAGGTTTCAAGCTGATCAGCTTCTTAAAATGTGGGGTGAGTTGGAAATACATCTGTTGAAAGAAAAAAATCAGGACTTTTTGATTTTCCTGTTTCAAGAGTTAATAGCTTCAAAATAACCTCCTGACAATGTTCGAATTTTCTGACTAACCTACTGGCTCAGTGCTTGTCCATCTAATTCCCAGTCTTGTCCCTGGGCTGGTTTGCTTGCTAGTGTGCCGCAAGAGGAAGACATGAGTAGTCAGGCTAAATACAAAAATTTAGGTTTTAGGAAATGTTTTCTTAGGAGAGGATGGTGTCCAGAGGTTCAGAAGGAGCAAGGTGGAAAGGCAGGGAAAGGTGAAGAAATGTGGTCAGCTCTAGTGAGGTCACCTCAACCTTTGCCTCCCTCAAAAGCTAGATTTAATAGCAAACAGCTTTCTGGTTCATCAAAGATGTGATGCCCAAGGTGTGCCAAGGTGATAATGTGCTCTCTGTTGATCCTGCAGTAGTGCTCATGCACAGAGAACACTCTTGATCCCTGCCTCCTTTTCAACTTCTTTGTAGCTTGGGATTCAGAGTCCAGTGAACCTACCACAGAAATCCCAGGCACTGGACACTGGGTTCTCATCCTCTGTCTCTTTTTTTTTCTACTGTTGGTGCTTTTATGTCATTCCTAGTTGAGGTGCCCCAAGGAAAGCTGGCCTTTTTTGACCCAGGATCAAGGCCTAGGAAAGTTTTGTCTCTCAGCTCGATCTTGGGGCATCAGATTACTGGGACAGCCAATCCTGAACACTTCTTGGACTCTTTAAGTTATGTAAATGTGGCAGAGAGGTGGGGGTGGGAGGGAACAGTCCTTCCTGATGATCAGGGAAAACGGAATCATCTAGAATGCTTCTGAGGTGAGTCTACTTTTGCAGATCTTTAGCATCTTTCTTTGTTTAAACCTTTACTAATCCAGTTTGAGGTGGTAGGGTAAAAAGAGATAAGTGGCTTAAATTATATATAGTTTTAGCTAAATCTTTGTATTTTCTTCAGGCTGACAGTACCTCCTGTTGTTATTCAAGTAACTATTATTTAGGACAGAAACTTCACAGTGTAACCGAGTTTATTTTTAAATTTCCCTTTCATGCTAGATGCCTGCTGTCTCTGACACTAAAACCTCAGTACCAGCCGTCAGTCAGAATGCATCTTTCATTCCTTACTCAGCTGCATTTTTGTTACTTTTATTGGTTTCCATCCACTTAGTTGGAAAGCAGAGACCTTTTAGTACTGTTAAATTTTACACCTGCTGACTCACATAGCATATGCAGCTGTTTTGGAAATAATTGTTCAGTCAGAGTAATCTTTCTATTGAGTTAGTGAATTAATTTGACTCCAGCATCCTGATCATGATTCACTACCTGTGTTTTTGCAGTGCTCCAGGTTCTGCTGACTGATCTCTGACCATTAGAAACTCACAGCCTTTCATGGAAACCCACTGTGTCAGTGCTGCTTTGGTGCAATTCAGTTGCTGCTGACTGATACAGTGCTACCAGTGGCTCTTATCTGATGTGCTTGTGTGCACTGAAATAATGTTGTTACGCCTGTGAAATACCCTTTTATTTTAAGTGTTATTTCAAGCTTGTAGTATAAGGTCTGCTGCTACATTGTACTGTGGACTGTAACTCAGGAGCCACTATGCAATTTAGATTTTAAATGCAGCAGACTGTAAGCCTGGTTTCAGAAGGCTGGCTGCAATTTTTATGATAGAGCTTTTATATAAGATGGTTGCGTTTGGCCTGAAACTAAGGACAGCAAGATTTCTGTCAGTCTACTGATTTTCTGTTTCCCTATTACATACATCAGAGCCATGTCACACAGCAGTTGCTTACAGCACATGCATAGTGATTTTGGTTACATTTCAGAACTTAAAGCATGAAAATCTCTTAAGTAGGTGACCTGTAAGGAGTGCCCCAACACTACGGAAATGCTGTTGCATGAATTAGAGGTCTGTTCCTGAAGGATCTGTACCCCAGAAACCTGGGTTGCTGCTGGGATTCCCACTGCACTTGGCTTGTAGCATTGCCAATATTCAGATAATTTCCTAGAATTATATTTACTGACACTTTTTAAAAAAAGTTTTACGTTATTGTCCTTGTGGTTGAGAAGATGATGTAAAAAACATCCTGTAAGTGCCTCGTAAGAACAGGACCAAAGAAAAGCAGTCCCTGCTCCAAACATTGATACGTGAGCACATCAGTCTTGGGAACACGTCATTTTCCAGTGTTTGCTTTGGGCAACATGATTCAGATGATACATATATTTTTTAGAGCAGAGCTCTGGCTGGATTATAGGCGTTGGATCTACATGGGATTTTGAGGAAAAAAATGCTGACAATAACTCAAGTGCTTGTTCTAGGATCTCTGACAATTTTCACTGAATTTATGTTTTGTCCTACAGGCTTTCTAACAGAAGATTACAGCATAACATGTCTTAACTGTTTGGTATCACTGACATGGTAGTTGATATGATGGACTACTCAGGATTGTATAGAACATTCTTGCTCAGTGATACCAATTCTCCTTTCACCATTTTCTTTAGTGCTTCAAAACATGAGCTAGTTTAGCTCAGCTCTGTAGTTAACAGCTGCTTGTCCTGGTTTCCCTACTTCAGTTAGGATTTTGTTCTCCACATAAATGACTGTTACAGTAAATTACTTTCTTTTATCTGTATAAAACTGCTTTGTACTATATTTAGCATATTCTCCATTGTGTAAGCAAGTAAGTTCCGTTTAACTGCTGCTCAGGTAAAATAGATTTTCAAAGTACATAAAGAGACAACCTTTTATGGTGTAATAAATCAAATTAATCAGAATTAAGGTACTTTTGAAATCCCAGAAAAAGTGCTCATGGAATGCTGTGAAAGGCTCATATAGTTAGTGGGGTCTTGCTAGTAAATATTTGTAATTTTCCACTTAAAAACAAATAGTTGGAGAATGCTAGGGCATCTCTACATTTTAACTTAGTAGGTTTGCTTTAAAAATAACCTACAAACATCTAAACCTTTTATTAGTTATTATTGCTGAGAGTGATAAATACCATTTCACTACTTGTACTGGACAGATTTCTTTATCTCTGGTTATTAGCCTGCATTCTGTTATCACTGATCCTAGCAATATGATGAAGTGGGAGCTTGGAAGCAAATCTTGTAGAGGATTCTGTATTGGCAGGTTCCATGAGCAGCTCATACAGCCATGGAGCCACATGCACTGAATGCTCTCTCTGCGTGTGTTGCTACAAAATACTGTCCTTGATGATCTGCTTTCCAAAAGACACAATCTCTTGAGTCCATCAGTTCTCTCTGATTTACAAGATAAAGGGACCTGAAGGGTTTTTCATTTGCATTCTAGCTGCTCTGCAAATAGAAAGATAAGAAAGTTTATCACCCTTTTGTGCTATAACACTAACAGGCATGACTTTCCATCATTGCTGCAAAGTATTAATTATTATTAATAGCTTGCAGGTTGAGGGAAGTGAATGATACCTCTCAGGACTCCCTAGACATCTTTAATACCGTGTCTAGTTTCTCCCCCACCCCCAGGCCAAGGAAGACAGCTATACATTGGATTTTGCTGCCAGGAAGGTTGTTGGGGGATGAAGCCCAAGTCCTGTGAGGAAAGACTGAGGGAGCAGGGTTTCTTCAGGCTGGAAATGGGGAGACTTTGAGGGGATCTAACAGCAGCCTTCCAGTGCCAGACAGGTTATCAAGGAGATGGAGTTAGGCTTTTCACAGTGGTGCAGGGCAGGAGGACACAGGGCAATGGCTTTAAGTTGAAACAGGGTTCAGAGTGGATATAGGTTCCATGAAGACAGTCAAATGTGGGAACAGTTTGCCCAGAGAGGCTGTAGAGTCTCCATCCTTGATATTTTAAAGACCAAACTAAATTAAGCTCTGAGATACCTAGTCTGACCTTATAGCTGACCCTGCTTTGAGCAGGAGGTTGGACAAGAGCTTTCCTGAAGTCTTCTCCAATTATGATATAATGGAAAACTGAAATATAAATAATAATAAAAGAAAAATTGTCCATTTGCTGTGTACTTTCAAGTTGTTTATCAACTGTTCATCTTTGCTGAGGAAGAAGCGGTTCTAAAATGGTTTATCCAGACAAACTCCATTTCCTTGCTGATACTTAAAGTAAAAGTGATTTCTCTATTTAAGTTTATATTTTAAAAGCATATGAAGATGGTTTCCAGGTTATCAATCTGGTCACACACAGATGTGAGCAGAATGTGCTTTTGCTCTTTGGCAGGCAAAAACTGGGACTTGACAGCAGCTTTGAGTGACTATGAGCAGCTCCGGCAGGTACACACGGCCAACTTGCCACAGGTGTTCAATGAAGGCAAGTACTACAAGCAGCAGGAACCAGAGCAGCCTCTCCAGGTGACGAAGGCTGAGAGGCCCTGCCTGCAAAGGCAGGATGACATTGCCCAAGGTAAGAGCTCTTCTCCAGGGCTTTCATGGACAAGCAGCTTTCTAGCATGTCTGCTTGCGAGTTGTGCTTGTCTGCAGGAGGCTGGAAGTCCTTTGCCAACAGCCAGTGTGCTGTCATCATGATGGGATTCACAGAGCTGCTGCTGGACCCTAGATTTCACATCTGTCAGTTGTCATCAGCTTTGCCTCAGCTCTGCAAGTTATTATTTTAATGTGTGATTAAAGTACAAAATACATTGTCCCCAAGCAGTCCTGTGGTACACATTAAAAGAATTAATTAGAGGGTGTCACAGGCCACTATTGTATTTCTATTGAGACCAAAAAAAGGCTGGGAAAAATAATGCATATTTCAATCTTTGCATTCTTGCTCACAGTATGTGATCAGGGTGTATGAAATCTATGCATAACTTTCCACTTTAAAATTTTGTTCTCTTATGGTTCCACAGAAGAAGGGACAACCTCCTGTCCCCCACCAAATAGAAATTGAAACCCTAAGGAAAATGAGTGAGCTACCTCTAGCAGTTGGTTTCCAGTACAGGATTATAAGCATCAGAATGTACTTTTTTACTTGCAGATCTTTTCTAGGTTTTGTTTCAGATCTCTCTCTCAGACTGCTGGAATGCGTTTATTAAAATATTAATTTGTCAGGGAACTGCACCAAAACAAATCAACAGGTCTGACAACTTGCCATGTAATAGCACTAGCTTGGGGATGGCTTTCTATGCGATCATTAAAAGGAACAGAAGGTCTCCCCCTCTCCTGCTGCCTTTTCTCTCCTAATAAACAGGAGATGGCATCAGTACTTCAGAGTGTCAGCAAAGCTTTTTTACAGTTGCTGACTCTCCTTGGTAGAAAAGGAGCTGTAGCTGATAAAACTGTGTCCCTTCATCCTCATTATGATGTAGCTCACTCTAAAATTCCATGTTATTAAACTGCCCAGTTTACACCAAAATGTCCATTTGATATTTTAGTGGGTGTAGCAGGTAGTGTGGGGTAAGTCTGGCTTTAAATGCCTGGACTGACGTTACCTTTGTTACCAAGTCAATGCATAACTGACTTCTTCATGATCAGAGAGCTGTCTCTGACTGAGGTGAAACTGGAGTGAGGAGGATGTCCAGGGAGGAGCAGAGGAGGGTTCCCCTGTTTAGAAGTGATTTAGCTGAGATGTACAGGAAGAAGAAAGAAATGCAAATGTAATCATACCTTCTACCCCTGCCCCCCAATTTAGGATATTTTAGGGAGTGCAATTTAACTCTTAAAATTAGAAAAATGTTGATCCTTTAGAGAACCAAAAGTTCACAAACACCAGGAAAATTCTTTTTTTTTTTAGTAATCATTGATCAGTTTGAGGGGTTTTAAAAACACTGTTAACTTAAGTGATAAGCTGTGTTTAAGTGAGCTTTGATCATTTCTAAACATGCAGAAGTGCAGGAACTTATTTTATTTTAATACAGCATGGTACATGTTGGAGAATAGTGTATTATAGTATTTATAAAGCTACAGAGGTGAAGTTGCATGAAAAATTTTTGAAAAAGCTTCTAGTACTTACCTGTTTCTAAGGAAAATCCATGAAAATATTATCTAACTTAACATAACAAGAATTCCACCAGGAAGCTTTCTGCATATTCAAAAATGTAAAAGACTCCATCAACTTGGTGTCATCTTGCTAATAAAACTCAGTAAAATGCCCGGGAGACTTTGTGGCATTAATTTAAGAGCCTCCCTGTTGTGAAGGATGGCTGGAGAGAGCACAGCTCAGGAGGGGGCCTGAGGTGATTCTGTGTGATGCACAGAAAGGCAGAGGTACCCTCGTTCTGGGAGTGCTGCTTTCCAGATGCAGAAGGAAGCTTCATGCTGAACGTTAAGCACCTGACAGGAGACTAGTAACACCTGATGAACACAAATTTTAAGCAGCTACAAAATGTTCATTTCAGTTTTTAAAAATATAGAGGAGTACAGGGCAGAAACTAAACAGAGGGAAAATGTCTCTATCAGCTTTGATTGGATAATTTATGGCTTAAGCACTTGAAGACTGTTTCTGTTACCCATTTGCTGATACCAGAACTGAGGCCATACAATAAAGTAAAATGCTATTATATTCATATTTTGTTCCTTTCTTAACGTTCTAATGCTTATTTTGCTTTAATTACCCTTTATTGTTTCATATATAGCATCTGTCCACAGAGAAGTTACATAAATTATAAGGTATTACATTAGCTCATAGTTGTTTTGAGAACAGGCTTGTTAATTTCATCATTCTTTTCAAATTCTGTATTGTTTCTTGGATCAAAATTTTAGAAAACATGTGCATGAGAACTTGAGTTTGTCTTAAATACAGAATAATTATGGCAAAATTACTTTCAGGTAGATTGTTTTGAGACTAAAGTAGTATGGCATGTTTGATATGATTGCAGAATACTGAATTTCTTGAATCACATTAAGTCAAATGAATAGTTCAAAACAATGTTGAGTGGTCTCACAGGCTGTGATACCTCTTTGTTTTTTCTGCAGAAAAGCGTCTTTCCAGAGGCATTTCCCATGCCAGCTCAGCCATCGTCTCCCTTGCTCGGTCACATGTAGCAAATGAGTGCAGCAATGAGCAGTTCCCTTTGGAGATGCCCATCTACACATTCCAGCTACCAGACCTTAGCGTGTACAGTGAAGATTTCAGAAGCTTTATTGAACGTGACTTAATCGAGCAGGCAACAATGGTTGCTTTGGAGCAAGCAGGTGAGTAGGTACTTCAGATGTCAGCACCTGGGCAGTTTTGGGTTGGCTTTTCTCATCCTGCTCCATCTCTGGAGCTCGTGCATCCTGCCAAGGGAATATGTGCTGGAGAGTAAAAGAAAATACGGTGCTCTTTGCTTTTTGCCTGATCCTCTTTTTCCTTTCAAATATACTTAGTAAAACAAAAAAAGGGAGGGAGGAAGGAAAAGCAAGAAGGAGTGATAGGGAAGTCATGCAAGGCAGAAGGACATGAGTCTGGATGATCAGAAGGGGTTGGTGCCTCCAGTTCTGGTAGGGAAATTACAGTGCAATGACCAATAAAGGAAACATGTTCAGGTTCTGTTGCAGCTTAAGAAAAGAGTTTTAAAATATGTGGTTTATGTATTAATTATAATTTTTGTAATAAGAAACTAAATATTTTTAAAGTAATATGTCATTATTGCAATGGAAAATAAGTGGAAAAATGTTAAATTACTTTTATTTCTAATTTATTAGTATTTTAATGATGTCAGTTTTTAAAGATACAGAGAAATGTATTTTAAATGGGTAACTGTGCCAGATGAAATAGCAAGGGTATTACTGAACCATGAAATGAACACATCTATATAGTGAAATGCTCAACTCTGATGAGATAAAGGAGTTATAAAATCAGATTTCACGGCTGCCTGTGGAATATTTTTGTGTGTGGCTTGTGTAATGCTGTGTATTCATCTGAGAGCTAATTGTCAAAGCTCAGTGCATAGTCATACTGTGTGTGCTCAAACTGCTCAAACTGCTATTGATCAGGGCACTGCAGCATAGGATTTAGGCAGAATATCTGCTGATCTGGTGTCTCATTGAGTACTTATGCATTGTCATAGGCTCGTTTTTTGGCTTTGGCATTTGAAAAGCAAGACATAGATAATGGCATCATACTTAAGAAAAAAACAACACATTAGAGCAACCAAAACAACCCTCACCCAAATAGGATTCAGAGGCCTGCTTCTTGAAAAAACAGCAATATAAAATATTGCAGAAGTGCTTACAGGCATCTATGAAATATGAAAACTGTCAGCCACCTAACAAGAAAATGCATTTACTTTCTCTAAGAACTAGGTAACACAACAAGAGGTGGGAAAAACAGGATGGCTTTTCCTCTGCCAAAGACTCCAAATTCCATGGGGCTACCAGAAAATGCCTTCCTACAGTGTCATTGTTCACCTACCAGTTTCAGTGGAATTACAGCCTTTGAAGTCAGTTAATGCAAGAGCACAAACAAGAGGATCACAGTGGTTTTCTGACCTTAAAATCAGAGAATATGTGAATTTAGGGCTGACATCTTCTTCTAATCCATACTGAGCTGGCTTTGAACTTGAAATAGAGCTGCCGAAACTACAGATTTCTCTGCCACTCAGCATTCCTCTCTCAAATCTCTCAAAAAATTAGAATAAATAATTTATTATTTTCTTTACATTTATTTAATTAGGGCAATAACTTGGCTCACACTGGGAAAGTCCCTTCCTCCCCAGGGCCTCTTGCATCCTGAAAAGGAGGGTGTTTTCACCATTTGAGGTGTTTGTGGTTTTGATCACAGGTATTTTTGTAGCCTACACAAACATAGTTTACTTATTTGAGCATTTAATGTAAATAATCTGGAACTTCCTGGGAAACAGTTCTTCAGTTCAAGCAAATTAAACAGCTCAAATAGGGAATGCTTAAGAAAATAATGTAAGATTTTGCATTAAGTTTCTGTTTAAGACAAAGATATTCAGTTTCCTTTTATTTTTTGCCAATTTTACACATCATGTCTGAAATGGAGAGTTTGAATTAATAGTAAAGTCACTTAGCATTAGACATTTTAATGTCTCCTACCAACAGAGGGCCCAGTTTGACTGTGATTTGGTCAATGACAAAAAAATTAACAGATAAGGTGCATTCCATGCAAAGAGACTAAAATCTGTTTCATAACAAAAC
This sequence comes from Apus apus, assembly GCF_020740795.1. Lineage (NCBI taxonomy): Eukaryota > Metazoa > Chordata > Aves > Apodiformes > Apodidae > Apus > Apus apus. The sequence continues at coordinate 5,704,632 of NC_067291.1, forward strand.
AAACCCCACAAAGGACAGTAGTAGCTTCTGTAGCTGGGGTTGGGGATGTTGCTAAAGGAAGAGAGAGGTGTGTGCTTGCATTCATGGGCCTTAATTTTGAAGAGAAAGGATGAAAAAAAGAAAAGCTGATTAGGTAAATGGAGGAGGAACTTTGTAAGGAACATAGAGCAACTTGCTGCTCACAAAGCATTGATTGGGAGAGCAAAAATACTATTAACAAACTGTGGTATGAGGTGGCTGAAGTGGCCCTATGATCTGGATGTCTATGAAAGCCTGAAAGGATTTTGTATTCTCTCTCTACATGCTTAGGCACTTGCTGCCATGATATCTGTATGTGAAAGGATGTCCAGGTTAGATCCTACCTGTGCTGAAACTCAGAGCAAAATTCCTGATTTACTCAGAAATACTTTGTGAGTTTATAAAGAAAAGGCCCAGATAAAGGCAGGATGATTTACTCACTGCTGCTGCAGGCTGTCCTCTACTCCTTGTGTGATTGCTTTCTGCATATTTCTTTTAGAGGACAGAATTCACCACAATCATCAAAGCATTTTGAGGTTTTGTGTATCTTATGAACAGCTGTAGATGATGGCCTGAATTGGAATGAGGTCAACTTGTAAGTAACATGCAGACTAATCTCTGAGCACCCTTGCAGAAATCAGTCTGGTCCTTTGACAGAGGATGGCTCAGAGAGTGGTAATGTTAAATGAGGCCTGTGTGAAAGGAATTTTATAATTCTAAATATTTTTGAGGCAGCAAGTTAACTTTCTATATATGCATTTGTTCCCCTGTGTCATTAATGTGTAGGCTGACACAGGGAGAGAGCTTAGGAAAACTACTTCTGCTGTACTGATGACTTGAAAAAGAACCATAGTATGGGCAGAAGAAAGGCTGGTCTAACACAGGATTTTAATAAAAAGAGAAAAAATGTTTCTATTGCAGTGCTAAAACATGGTTCAATACAAAAATTAAAAGTAAACTGTATGATCCTTCAAGGATACTGTTTCCCTACACTTTTCTTTCTGTGCTCAGGTTTGAGAATTTATACAGTTATGGGCAAAATTAGCAGTAATATTGTTGAGTCCAGGTTTCACATCCCCAAAAACAAGCCCATCAAAATTCTGGAAATGTTTAATTTCAAACTGTTTCTTTGTTAAAGATGAATTGATGCCTTCTCAGGTTTTAGAAACATTTTCTTATCCCAGAATTTTTAACAGATTTTCACATGGCACATGCAGGGTGCTGCGATAGCAACCATTATAATTACAACAGAACTGTATTACGTGATTTTCTGGCTTTGAACTGCATGCTTGTGTGATTCAGTTCTGGTATGATGACAAATATTGTGTCACAGAGTAGGATGAAATGCAATAATGTCATAGAAAACAGTCTGTCTTGGGTTATGAAAGAAACAATTGAAGAAAACAGGTAATACTGGGTCTGCAGTTATCTGCATCAGTTATCTCCAGCCAGTTATACATAGTCGTGTTTCTGTGCCATCTTATTTTATCATCTGTGATTTGCATTCTGGTCAGTATCCTCTGTGACGGAGTCTGTGTTGCTAATGCATCAGGCTAAAAGAAGCATTTATTTGATTGCTCAGTTTTACTTATTTGTACATGCACAGCTCAATGTTGCATTTCAAGGACATCAGTAAATATGAATGGCCTTGCAAATGCTACTGTGAAGCTAATTCCATCATCTAGAGAGAACTACAAGAAGGTCCTTTCTTGCAAGTTCAGAAATTGCATTGGGAAATGCCTTATTTATTCACTTATTTTAAAGAATAAGCAGTCACTGAATGATTAATACAAGCCCATGTAGAAAATATGTTCTTGTAATTTTCTTCACATCAATACTGGCAAGTACATGTTTATTCTATGAAAGGGCTGAAACTAAAAATAAGCAAAACAAATCCTCTTAGTCATGTAAGAAACACGTAAAGCATAGAAACAGCTCTGCTGCAATCTGGATTTGAGGTTCCTGCACCCATGGCAAATTGTATGTATGACTGTTCTGAGTGGGCTGAGTAATCCTCTGTTGACTTTGCCAGCCAGTGCTGTACACACCCCAGAGCAGTTCTTGCTGTTGGGTTCCAGAGGGGAGCTGGTGACTGTTTAGGGGGAACCATTGCTTTTGAGAACATACGGGGTGTCCAGAATTCAGTTCCCATTGGATTGGGAGTTGAAAATGTTCTTCTGCAACTTGCTGGTCATGGAAGATGGACGCCAGGTGCATTTCTGCAAGTAAGATAGGATGGAGAAAGGAAAGAAAGGCTGGATTTAGCCTAGTTTCTTAAGGAAACTGAGCTTGTGCCACTGTTTATTTTTTAGAGAACTGCCAGTTTTCAGTTGATGAGGCATCAGGGGCTGATACTGAAAGTCAAGCCAGACCCCTGTTAATACTTGAAATGGGTTCTTCTGCCTTCTTTTTGAGCCACTCAGGTCATATAACCATCTGGAATCCTTTTTACCAACTTCTTCTCATAAATCCTGTGGCAAGATACAGTATTCCTGTGGCTTGCAATACAATATAGAGGCTTATGAAGAGAACAGGTAAAACTTTCTAGTATCTGTTAATAATACTCCAACTTTATTAATATTGTGGAGTAAAGCCCATGCTTTAAAATATTTCTTATTCCTTTTCCTCAGATGCTGAATTTTCACCCTAACAGTCACATAAGACCAGCTTCTCTTCACGTCCACAGTTGAGGTCTGCACCAGGACAGGTCTTGATGTTTGCATCTTGTCCTGGGAGTCACCAGATACCAGATTTTAAGACAGTGTTATTGTCTGTTTTCTAGAGTTTGCAGAACTTTCTCTGAGATCCAGGTTACCTTCCTTGCATGGAAAGCAAGATGTGTATCTGGTTCTGTATCAGAATGTCTGTCTGATTCCTGTTGGGCCCTGCAAATGGGGGAGCAGGGAGAGCCAGCATGTGCTTCCTATTGTGTGAAGTCTGATACATACCATGTAGCACAGGACTAGGATGGTCTCAGAATACACAAATAGTTGGCAAGCTTCAGCCATGGGGGATACTAGATTCTGTTAAGATTTCTTCTGGGTTTGCACCTCAAGCCTTGAGTGTCATGGCAAGATTGTATGTTTGTGTCTGCCTCTTGGATTGTATGTTGCTCGATCGTAGACCTGGATAGGAATCCTAATCTTGATCTAAATTTAAGATCAAATTGTAGTGTACTAGAATATTAATTCTCAGAGTATTTTTGCTGCAAAACTAGTGATAATTTTCTTGAAATTGTGGGGGGTTTTAAGATTAAATAGACTGCTGAGAATGTAAGAAGCAAGATCAAGTAGGAGACCAACAGAAGGAGAGTGAGAAACGAGTCTAGTGTGTCCATAAATGTTGTTATATCAAAGCAGACAGAAATAATGCTGGCACAGAACATTTTCCAGTTTTCACTTAAGCTCCACTTTCCTGTTTTTTCCCTAAAGGTATCCACTATAACAACTAGATTTGAAAAATGAAAATATGCCACTTTTTGGTTATAATTCATGATAGTCCTGCCAGTTTTTTAGCCAGCCATAAGTTTTGTGATGTTAAACAAGCCCACAAATGTGGGGTTTTTTTTAGTAATTTACTAAAAGCAGATGACTCTTATAGAAGCCTCCTGTTATTCAAAAGATCTGTGAACACCAAACTTGGACATTTATTACCAAGAGCTGGTAGTTAATCTGCAAAGAAATACCACACATTACCCCCATAAGGCCTAAGGTCTGTCTGGTATAGGTCTTGTAACTGTGCTTTAGGCAGCACCTTGATAATACCACCAAAACATTCTGCAAAAAACAGGTGGCAAGTTGTTGTTTCACAGCCCACAGACACAGGAGTTGCTAAAAATGACAACTTGTTATTTCAGATTGATCTTTTCCAAAGGCTGTCCCATGGCACTTTAAGCTTCAATGCACACTGAGTTTGGAATTCAATCAGCCTAGTCTGAGATGTTGGACATTAAAAAACTACCTGCTAAAATCATATGAGGATTACCAGATGTGCTTAGTTATGGATCTGTTTTGCATCTTTACAGTATAGCAACTCTCAACCCTTACTAACTAATTGATATTTAATTACACAGTTCTTAGTACTCAGAATAAGTAATTAAGGGCATCTGTTAAAATGTTATTGTACTGTTTTTTGCACAATATGTATTACCTGCCATTACAAATAAGTTTCAGTACAATTATATAATGAAAGCATAATAATAAAACATTTTTTTCATTGCTTGAACTTATTTCTGTTTTGGGAGATTTAACTTTAAATGCAAGACTGATTAATATTTTCTCTCAGCTTTCAAGTAAAGGAATTGGGAGAGAAAAAGTCTGCAACAGAGGAAAGACATAGAAACAGAGTAACCTAGGCTGCCTGTTGCATCATTCATTCAATTATTCAATTGTGCGTTACCCACAGACTGTCCAAAGTCTGGACAATATACTGTATAATATACAATACACAGCATACTCATTCTTGGAAAATATACCAGCTGTACTCGTTGTTAACCATCTGCTCTTCCTTATCACCAAAGATGTTACAGGATCATTCACATTTGTGCTCTTTATATTAGAAATGTTCCTATTGGTATTTAATCAAGACTTGACACTCCAGTCAGCTACCACATGGCGGCCTGTATGCCAGGAATTACGTACTCGCATTGTTGATTTTGGCACCAATACTCTTCATGGCTTTATTTGCTTCATGTAGATACATCTGTCCTCTTGTCAGTCCTTTTAATAATCCATCTCTGATTTATAATCTGTAAACCATGCTTCATGTAGCAGTGAGGAGTAAGTGGCTCTCTAAATGTTCTCAAAGAGGAAAGCTCCAGGCTTGCCTGCACCTTGGGCTGTGTATTCTCATTTTAATTCTCTGGTAGTGTAGCTGTTGATTTTGATTAATAAATACATATTACTTTTGCTTTTGAGATTTTATTAGTGTAACATAATCTGTCCTCTGTGTATGGGAGGCCAGTGTCAATTATGGTTGGGAACTGATTCCAAGGTTCAGACTAGTATTTAGGTAATTAACTCCTTGGGAATCCACCCCTGAACGCAGCACAGGAGAATGGAAGATGCAAATTAATTAAAAGCTGTTCCTTTTTCCAATATACGCTTGGAGAATAGTTAAGGTTTATTTGCCTCTTATTTCTAATCTTTTCAGCTTTCACTTTTATTTGGCAGAAAGGATTGTCATGATTACCCTTCAGCATGATATACCCTCTCCATTACACCTGTTCACAGCACACATCCTGGTTTAGTGCCCACTCCACCAGGTTAATATGTGCTTCTTTTTCAGGACGATTAAATTGGTGGTCCACAGTGTGTACGAGTTGCAAACGTCTGCTTCCCTTGGCTACGACAGGGGATGGAAACTGCCTCTTGCATGCTGCATCTTTAGGTAAGGGAGAGTCTGCACATGAAACCTGCCAAAAAATTATTACCACTTTATTCCCAACAAAAGCTCAGAAACACATGGGATGCACAGCCTGGTTCTGGAGCAATACATTCCTCAAATTTCACTAAGTATTATTTACTTTAGACATGCTTGGGGGGTGAAGGTAAAAGCTTTCTCAGGTTAGAAAAGAAGTATAATTGGAATAATATCAAAAACCGTATTTCATATACATCAGTGATTTGCGTTTTCCTTACAGAGCCCAACCTCACACCTCTGGATCAAGCAAACTCCAAGTGCTTCTGCAGGATTGTCCTGTCCTCATTGTGGGCAAGGACTTGCCTTCATTCTCTGACTTTTGTTAAACAGTTCTCTTGCTGTCTTCAGTACGCAATATTTAGCTGTTATCGCTGTTGGTTCCTTGTTGAGTTTAAATATGTGGGAAACAGAGTTTGGGATGGATTAAAATTATTTCCAATTGATTAATTTTTAATACAAGATCTTAGAAGCTATTCTTCAAATAAATAGAAGCCTATGAAGCTGAAAGTCGTTGAGGTGCCTTCTATATTCTCAGCTATTATGAGGAAAAAACATATTTTTGTTGCAGTTGCTAGCATACTCCATCAATGCAACTAAAAAAGGTGCATTTTTAAAACACAGCTTTTTCAATATTTTGAAGAGGCTTTTCTTTTTGAAATAAGTATTAGGGAAAGAACTTTCACTGTTTCCAAGGATCTTTTAATCTTTGTCCACTTCATTTTTATTTAGGAGGAATTGTGTATTTTTTACAGCAAATGTTTGGGGTATTTTGACTTGCAAAGTCTTAAGTAAACATATTTAATGCCAGCAGCTGACAATATGGTAATTGAAATGTGGTGGTCTGTGGGCATGTCTTGGTGAGAGCTCTGTTCTCATTCACTGTAGGTTACTGTTCTCAGCTACATGAAGACATGTTATTATCTTCTAATGAGCTAAAAAGCCTATGGCTGGTTCTATTTTTAGACTACAAATCATCTTGAATGCTTGTCTCTCCCTTTGGCTGTTGAAGCCCATGGGAATTTCCCATCATGCTGTGTGTGGATGGATGCTGTTGGGTGTTGGTATTGTTAGGGGTTCACAGAAGGGCCTGCAGTTGTCACCAACATTCTTGTGCCTCCAAGGTCTGTTGGCAACTGCAGCTATAACCAACCTGTGCACTGAATATCCCATTGCTTGCAGCCAAGTTGAAGTTGCCTGCAAGCAAACACTGAAGCAACTAAAATCCCTGGTCATTCCTTAATTGGAGATTAAACTTTGTTACAGTTCCCTCTTGTTGTTCATTAGTTTATCTGGATTGACTGTTGCTTGGAAATAATGAGTGAATTATTTGCCAAGGAGAATCTTGACTAATGTGTGAGCTATGCTTCTTTTGCTAATAGAGTAATATTAATTGTCTTAGTACTTACTGTTTGTTTCACTGTAGCTGCTTTAAAACTGCATGTCAACTTGTGCTACTTTAGGGATGTGGGGATTTCACGACCGGGACCTGGTTTTACGTAAAGCTCTCTATACCATGATGAGAAGTGGAGCTGAAAGGGAAGCACTGAAAAGAAGATGGAGATGGCAACAGACCCAGCAGAATAAGGAGGTCTGTATGGCCTGAAGACAGTCTTGTTAATATCATTTAGGATCAAAAGCTTTCTTCTGAAGTTTGCTGTGAAAGTTTTCTTTGCTATTGAATTCCTTGTGCTTCCATTTTGTTTGGGGAAAAAGATACTTGTATTTAGAATTTTTGTATCAGAATGCAGATGTGTTTGTAGCTTTGTGGGCATAAATACAGTTTTGTGCCTTCAAAGGTCTAAGATGAGTTTGGAACATGTAGGAAATTTTGGCTGCAAAAATTCAATGTCTCATTTAGCTATCACAAGCATTGTAAAATGAGTGGATGAAATCCACAACAGAAAGATTGTCCAGAATGGTGAATTAGGATTCTTAAAGGTGTGACCAAATATTGAGTAGTTGTTTCTTAACTAAATCTGTAGGTTTGGTTTAACCACTGATTAAAAGCTGTACTTCAGCATGTATTATTATCTGAAGATGTCTAGGCCTAAACAGTGGCTAGAAAAGCCTGTTTCAGAAGTGATCCTGAATGCAACCAAGTGAATATGCTTACATGCTTGGGACTTACTGTACCCTGCTTTTTGCTGGCACCAGTGAGTGAGCGTACAGCTTAGCTGTGACTGACTCAGCTACATCAGGCTACCTGAAAACACAGGGCACAGAAGCACTTACCCTTTCAGCTTTTACAAAGAGGAAGAAAGCATCAGCTGTCCATTGAGGAGGGCATTCATAGTAGTTCCATATATTAAGGAAGAAAGCAAACATCCAGAACTGGGCAGGAAAGCATGCTAACCCTGGTTGCAGGGAATTCACTTGGGTATGAGTAACTGAATCTCCAGGAGGGGAGCAGTGTGTTAGCAGCAGACCCACCTCTGGAAATCTCAGCCAGTGCAGTTAGGGGTTCAGATCTTTTCTAGTAAGTTAATATTCTTTCACCTGAATAGAAATACTGAACCATTCATGGTCCTACATACTAAACCCCATCATGTATGAAGTTCAAAATAAGTTAGTATGTAAATACTATTACAGAACTCCACTTACATTTTGTACCAGCAGAATGGTAAAGGTATTTCATTCTCTCCCATAGTCAGGTTTAGTGTACACAGAAGAAGAATGGGAACGGGAGTGGAACGAACTGCTTAAGCTGGCATCGAGTGAGCCTCGTGCGCATTTCAGCAAGAATGGAGGCACTGGTGGTGGGTAAGTGTTACCTTTTGTTCTCAGTAGGAAAGCAATACAGTACAGATGAACTAAGGTGTTTACAGGACCATCAAACTGCCTTTTCAACTGGTTGTGATTTTTTGGCATGGTAGACTTATCCCATTGTGATATTAAGCATTTTGGTTAAGTTTCTTTGTACAGTTACCACACTAACTTGAGGTTACTTCACATCCAGAAGTGTCTGGATTTCATAAATCCTAATTTATTAATTTCTGGAACAAGCATGTTGGCAGTAGCATTTAGCTTCAAGTGTCTTGTCTCACTGAAGATGTGTAGCTTTTTGTTTGAGGAAGATTTAGCGGGAAGATTGCCACTGCTCAGGTATTTTCAGTAAAAGATGGAATGGTAGAATAACATCACATCTTCCAAATAGCATCCTAGGAGAAAGCAGCTTGTGCCTGGATATCACCTTTTCTGTGCTTCAGGACAGCTTCAATGCCATCTTCTCATATTCATACATTTATTGAATTACTTTTTTTGCTTTATAGTTCAAAGATAAAATCTTCAGGGAGATCTCCTGAGGTCAAGTCACACAGATACTCTTCAAATTTTCTACTCCTAAACTGCAGTTAACCCTAAACATACAGGGGGAAGTAATTGATATTTTTGGTATTAAACTTAAAGATTAACATTTGGATGCAGTGTCTTTTTAAACAGAAAGCAGAATATCAGAGTTATACTTTGAACCCTTCTGAAAAAGCAATATGCTACATCAATCTTTGAACAGTTATAAAAAACATTTTAAAAATTAATATTGCACTGATTGGGAGAGTTGCCCTTTCTTTGATTCTCCAAGCTTTTATTGTGCCCATGTGCCCATAGATTGTCCTCTCAAATGCAAGAATTCTTTTGTAGGGGTCTTTATTTCAAATTAAACTGATTCACTATAATCCTAGTAAAGATTGGTGTGGCTAGAAGGTTTGGATAGGGTTAGTTTGCATTCCCAAGAACCCCATCAGATTCTTTTCTTGTCTAATTTAGTATCTTTTATCTAGATTGATTCCACAAGAGGCAGGCTGCTTGCAGCTACTTTGATCTCACTCTATGAAGTTGCAGTGTTTGCCAGTTCCTACCCACTGCTAACAAGGAAAGTGTGTTTGCTTGAAGACCAGTTTTGTATGCATGTTTAATCTTTGTATGATATCAGTAGCATCTTAGCTTATTATAAACTTAATTATAAAATTAGCTTATTATAAACAGTACCAGAAAATGTGATGGTTGCAGGGAAAACCCAGTACTGTCTACAGCCAGCATACATTTAGTTTACATGTTCAGAAGCTATTTGGAAAAAATGGACAGAAACGTATTTGTGAAAAAGTTTGGGGTGTAATAGTATCTACAGCATTTAAATGTGATGCACATTCAGAATCTGCTTTAAATAACTGGTGTTATAAACCATCCCTTGATTTCAGTGCAGTTGTTTCCAGAGTACAGGATTGTTGATCAGCCTTAAGAATGCAGAAGCTTCAGGTTTTGTGTCTAGTGTTTTTCATTTAAAATATTTAGTGTTTGTTTACTCAGTGCATCTTTTTCTCTAACTACAGTTTCCCCTGGAGAAAATTGCATGTGGTGAAAAATAAATAGGTGAATTAGGGCACACAACACAATGACAGTAATAAAATTTTTAGAGTGTATTCTCTGTGCTTTGTCAGAATATGGTGTTTTTCCTTCTAACTGCATGATGTCAAGGATAGGTAATTCTACTGATGTGGGAGAATGTTGTTTAGAAAATTGCCAGCCATATTATGTCTCGTTTTCTTCTATTTTGAGGCTAAAAAAATAGATTGGTTTTCATTTTACTCTCCAGTTTGTTTCCTATGTTTGTAGATATTTTCCTGCATTTCCTGTATTGATACGATTTAGTCTTCTAATAAGGGTCAATACATTTCTATTAAATTTGGCCATTCACCACCAATTTTCTTTGGCCTTTTCTGTCTCTTTCATGTACTATGTTGTTTCAGTATCTACCAGTTAGAGATGTCCTCAAATTTTGCCTTTGGAAGTAAATCAATCATCTTCACCTTTAGTTCCCAGGTACTCAGGGAGTATCACTGTTACATAAAGAATTAATTGGAATTTGTTTTAATGTTCTCATCGTGATTTGCATTTATCTTATTGAAAACCAAAGTAAGGATAAATAGACAACTGCTCATTTTTCCTTTAAAATAGTGAAAGAGGGATCAGGCAAGAAGCCTAGCCTGTTTCTCTTTACAATCATTCAAAGACAAAATGAATGTGACAGAATGAATTATTTTCTCAACTTAATGTACCCATGTTCAAAATAAAGCCCTTAAGAAGGGAAAGGAACATCAAAATAGTATTTTTGAGATGGGGTATGTTACATTCTTAATACAGTACCTGACTGGAGAAAGCTTGCAAATGAGTCTTTGAATTGTAGATGAGACATTCTCCTTTGGTGTCAGAATTAGCTGAAGCATCAGAAGTTGTATCAGCTTCAAAAGAATTCAGTGACAAGCCTAAGTGTCTGGAATTGTGCTGCCTCATTCATCTGCAAGTTCCTTTTAGTTATTTTTCAGAGTGAGCTACATGTAAAGGAGATGAGCAATTGTCACTAAATCTCCAAAGACTTCTTCTCTTGTTCTGATGCTTGGAATTTGGAAAAAAAGATCATGATGGGAGCGCAGACAAACCTGACTCTTTAAGTTCTTGTTTCCAACACATAGAGCCCTTCAAGCACTAAAGCAGAGCAAACAAATTAACTATGAAGCAGATTCTTGTTTTTAAATAGATTTGCACATCTTTCTCTAAATGTAACAAAAAAATCAGATTAACATAATTGTTTCGTTTCTCTCCATTTACAAGGAAACCAGAGGTACTGAATTGAGGCAACTGCTTTAAAAAAAGGCAAGAGTCTTGAACCCTCAGGTTTTTTTAAGGACCTAACTATTGCAATGCTGCTAGAAAGAAAATTCCAAACCATTCCTTCATTTTGTGGATCAGTCAGAGATTTCAAAGCCTGTTCTAGTGCTTGATTTAATATCACTGTTATTCACTTCTTGAAAACCTTGTAAAGCTGAAAGCTAGATGTTGTGATGTGATCTAATACAGATTTTGAAAGTGGATGACACTCTTATTTAGCATTAACTGTCCCCTTCTAGGTAGTTGTCTTCTATGCTGTTGACACTCTCTTTATTAATAAAGTCAAGTGATTTTAAATGGGGAAGAAGGGAGGGAATATTGCTGTCATCTTCCTGTGCTGTCATTAATTTTATTTAAGACAGAAAACCAGAGTATTTAAACAGGAATTGCCTCTCAAAAACATGTAATGTCTGAGGTTTCAGACTTTGTTGTGTGTTCCTAGTATTTCAACAAGCCAAGATTATCTGGGGAAAGTTGATTTAGGTTTTCTTTTTTATTATATGCCTTGCAAACTGCTTCCTACATACTGATTTTACCTGAGTAAAAAAGTATTTCTATTTTTAAAGATTAAGAAATAAAAATTGGAGCTCAAAGCATTCACATTCTGTATCTGCTTTAGTCAATGCAGTATAATTTTCCCCCCCTTGAAGAAGGGAGATGTCCCACTAATATGTGGGGGTTTTTTTGAGTTGAAGCTTCTTGCTGAAATACTGTGTAAGGAAATCACAGGTAGGTTCCTGCAACTGCCTTTAGCAGAAGTTTGTACTTGCTAGTAAGCTGTGGCTGTGGTGTATGTTGGTTTCAATGTTGGGATTTTTAAGCAAGGAAAGAAGGGGTTTCAGAAATTGGACGGTGGCAGATCATGATATGAACTCAGATTTCATTCTGCTCTCATGCCTGTAACTTATCACCAGGTTGAAGAACTCAATACTTGTCATGTTGGTTCAGTCCCTCTTGACTGTCCACAGGCAGTGTCCTCTTGTTCTGCATGAATCCTGAAACTCAGTCCAAAAATGGAAATAGCTGCTGGGAGTCTGTTGGACAAACTGAGCATCTGGAGCACATGTGTATGGGAAAGAAAAGCATTTCTCTGAAATTCCTGTCGCAACCAGTTGTCTCCTCTAATAGGCATCCTGTTACTCAGTTTTCCTTTGTCTTCTGCCATTGCTTGGGCCTTTCAGACATCAGGTTATGAATAGAACAGAAACTGCCCAAACATCCCAGGTAGGACTGGGATAGCTGGTCTCATTTTTTTAAAAAAACATTGTGTGTACTTGTCTTTGTCAAATTCTTTCAGTAGGTAATTTATTGATTTTGGTCACTTCTGAAATTTAGGACTAATTATGGTTTTGACACAAAACACCATGCTGGCAGCATATTAACACTTCATCCTATTTTTTTTTTTTGTAGAACTAGATGTTGAAAAGTATTTTCACCAAGTAAGGATAATTAATTTATTATGTTTTTCTCCAAAGATGTGTGTTCCTTAATGTTACCAACAATTCAAAACAAGGAAACAACTCTTCAGAGTGCAGAAGACTTCTCAAGTGCTCACATTGTTTTCCAATTATATTTTACATCCATTTTTAATTATTTTTTATAAATTCCTTCCTAAGAACAGCACTTTTGTCTTTGTCTTAAATTACTTGCTCATTGCAAAGCTCGTTGAGGATTAACTCTGTTTAGACCTATGGAATACTCCTCAATAAAACATTTACTCTAAAAATGTAATAATATCTCTCAGCTTTTTCACATGCTCTGTATCTGCTCCAGCTAGATGAAGAGGATGGAAATACTTTCATTAACCCATGTGTTAATTAGATCAGACTTGAAGAAAGGCAATGTAAAGGAAAGACTTGGGTTTCTCTGGTGTGCTGTCTTGCATTTTGTGTTCTGTTCTCCTACCATATAAGATACTTGGCATTGATTCTTTCTGTGGGTTTTCTGAAACACAAAGCTCCACTGGCAAAAGTGCTTGGCCTTGTATCCTCAGGCTACCTCTTGATCTGGAGCCCTTCTGTATTCTGTAAAGAGAATTTTCATCTCATCTCTGGGTAAATGGTGAAGAGGAGAGGGATGATCTTACTTCCAGATGTCTCTATCTGCTTTGTTGTCTGTAGAGGCAGTCAAGGCAAAACACTTCTGATTTTAGATGTCTGAAGTAGGTGAAATCAGTCTCCTTGGAGAATCTAGTAGGAAGCTGGATCTCCAGTTCCTTACACAGGTACCCTCCCCATATTACAAAGAATATGTTTTGGTAATAATGGCAGGAGAAAAAGTTGACTGCTCTGTACGTTAAATTCCTTCAACTCAGGCTGACATTCATTTTTCCTACATTCCCTAAGTAAACTCACCTGTATTTTGTTCAGAGGAACTAGAAAAACACTTTTAATTGTAGTCAGTGTGCTAAGGGTCACATGAAATAATGATTTTTGAGACAAAAGCAGATTTACACCAGGAGCTTGGCTAAGAATTACCTCTCATGTTCCCATTAGGCTGCCAAACAGTATAAAATAGTAATGAATTTTGCTGACTGCTAAACTAGGGTGGAATCTGAAAGTGAAAGCATTTTCTCTGTTGCTACTATTTAATTAAAAATATATTCTCTTTACCAATTTCTTACGTTACCTATTTCCATAATTGAAATATGTGTTTCAGGACAGTGGGAATATGAGTGACAAGGAAGAAGCAGCTGCTGCAATATGTTGGTTCACTACAGTTTCAGTGGTTGGTTCAAGTTGGTTCAGAAAGTTCCAATGTTGTGTCTTCCAGAGTCGATAATTCAGAAGATCCAGTGTATGAGAGCCTGGAGGAGTTCCATGTCTTTGTCTTAGCACATATTTTGAGAAGACCTATTGTTGTAGTAGCAGACACCATGTTACGAGACTCAGGGGGAGAAGGTAAGAAATGGATGGGCCTGAGTAAACTGAATGGTGAACTATCAGCAACAAAAGACCCAGGGTAACATACCATAGTCTTTCTGGCACAGCTGCTGCTTTTTCTGGGGGAAAAAGAAGGAGCAAAATGATAGTCTGTCCATTGCTATTAGATCAAAGTATACAAAAGTACAGGATAATTATGTAACTCTCACTTAAAATCCGTTTATCCTAGATATTTACTGTTAATAACCACCCAGTTACAGAACACGTTCCATCTCTCATTGGTCTAGGTTAACAAGGTTCTAATTTTGCTGTGTTATATGCTTAAAACTGCATCAGTCAATCTAATCTGACTTTGAAAAATTGGATTTGGAGTGTGTATATCTTGATTTTTTGTTTTTAGTAACTCCTTTGCAGCCTCTCATTCAAAAGTTTTCAGAATGTTTTATTCGATTTACATATGTGAGCACACAAATGATAGATCCATCTCTGTAGCCAGCTGTCTGAGCAGGACTTGGATGATTAAATCAGTCTCTCACTTCCTACCAGGCACTAATAGAATACTGATTCATGGTAGTATGTTGCTTAACTAAAGGGGAATGGTTGGTTGATTAAAGGGGGATGTTAAAGACCTGATGGAGTTTGCAGAAATGTACTTCTGCAGGAAAACAGCAGGTAATTTCACAGTTTCTGTTCAAATTGTGAACTACAAGGAATGGTTGTAAGGTTGCTGTCTGCTCTGACAGACATGATCCCTATTGCTTCATTCCCTCATCACTTTTCCTATTCCATATTACCCTCCCCTGCATTTTTTCTCCTTGACCCAATCTGATTCTGTCACAGTAATCCCAGTGTTTTTCTTACTGCTGACATCATGGACCAGCATGATCAAGTTACCCCAGTTTAACTGCTCTGTGTACAAAGTACAGGTTTTCAAAAAGAGTAATAACCTGGTCAAATTCTAATAGACTCACCAAAATGTAGATTTATGTCTTAAAACCAATACTGTTCTCCATCCCGAAGTCTGGACACAGCAGACCCCCTCAAAGAAAAAGTCTCTAGTAAAAACTTGTTTGGGTTTACTTTTTCCTTATGCTCATTTTGGAAATATTTCAGTAATGAGCATTCATAGTTGCACAGCAAAAGAAAAACAATTGGTCAGAAGCAAACACGTTGAGACAATTTTCCTGCCCAAACTTGCTGTTTCCCATCATTGAAAGATTCTTTACCTGTTTATATACAAAGGAAAGAGCTTTGCCCTTAGAAATGTAACTTCCCACTCAAGATCTTTTTGTAGGATTTTTTATATCGTTCCTTATTATTTATACATCCATATGCACATTCATACATTGATGATGTGTTTGAACTATAAACATTTGTAATGTTTCTTGTAGAAATCTGTTAATTGCAAGGCATAAGCAGAGTGTGTTACCAGGAGAACTGGCAGGGTATTTGCTGCTGATTATTAGAAAATATCCTTCTGCTTAGAAGTATTGCAAGAAGGTACAAATCTGCAAGTATGTGACAGTCATGAAGATTTTGTTACAAGACCTTACTATCTTTAATAGTAAATGATCAGAACAAGGAAAATATATGTAAAAGCAGAATGTTTTTATTTAATGTAATTTTTATAGTGAGATTTTATCTGTTGTTATGAATGCTCTCTGCATTGATTGCTCCACTTGAGGCTGCTCTTCTGGAGCTCTGAAAAAGTTGTAGCACAATTCTTACATACAGCAGAATCAACATTGCTGTCTGTTCTTTTACATAGTTTTAAAAAAATAATCTTCATCTTTGCAGCATTTGCACCTATACCATTTGGAGGAATTTATTTGCCACTTGAAGTTCTACCTAACAGATGCCATTGCTCACCTCTTGTGCTAGCCTATGATCAGGCCCATTTCTCTGCTCTTGTTTCCATGGAACAAAAGGATCAACAGAGAGAACAAGGTATGCTATAAACACAGGAACCCAAGGGTATTTATTGAATACAACAAAGTACTTTCTTCTACCTGTAGGTGTATTTACCTATCAGAAAAGAAACAATATCCACTAAGTGTTATTGCTGCATTCCTAGGAGGCTGAGTGGTCTAATCAAGACTGGGAGACAAGAACTCTTGAGTCCTGATCCTTGTGCTATCACTGTCTGCATTTGGCACTTAAACTGTGTCTTTGGCCTTGATCCTTTCTAGGCCTGAGTTCTGTTGGTGGTGAAACAAGACAATTTCTAGAGTAGATAGAATCCATTTCTTCCTGTCTAAGAATTTGGATTGGAATAGTATTGGTAGACTGACAAGACCCTCATTTATTTCAGGCACGCCTGTCTGCCTTCATATAGTACTTCATTATCACAGGTCTTACAAGAGCCTGTGTGCATAAATAATTTGATTGAATACACAGAACATAATTATCTCTGCAATTACTTTGCAGATAGGGTAACCACCACACACCACATCTTTTGCTATGCTGGTGTCCTTTAAGTGACAGGCTTGACAAAAGATCTGAGGGAAATTACTGTTCAGCTGTTCTGACCCTGCCTCTCAGTAGTTGTGATTCAGTGATACAACTTAGTGCCACCTAATGAAATATTCCTAACATTACAAGGCGTATAATCAACACTGCAAGATCTTGGGGTTGGTAACAAGGTCATATGTTTGATTTCTCCCCCAAGTGTTTTGTAAGATCCATTTTTACATGTTTTACTGTAGGGCCTTAAATACACAGGCTTCAATTCTGTGGAGCAGCAGAGACCACTTGGCATTAAGTCTGGGATGAAGGGGATGCTTTAGCTTTCAGCTTCAAAGCTGGTTGCAGTGAGAGGCTGCAGCAGTCTAACAGCTAACACAGCTTTGCTGCTGTTCTTCAGATGCCGTGACAGGAACTAGACTGGCACAAGGATGCTCAGATAATGCCTGTTTTTTGTAACTTGTCAGCATAGAGATGTTGGCAGCTTTGGCATGGAAGAAAGGAGGAGTCAGAAAACAAGGGCACAGGTGCCCCAGTATGTTGCCAGATTTTGAACTAGGAGAACGTAGCTGAGAGCTTGGAGCTACAGCCTCTTAAAAGGAGCATCTCTGATAGCCAGGCCTTTGTCCTCTTGTCTGGAGAGGATTTAAAACACATTTTGGTACGTCTTCTTTTTACCATCACATAGCTGGCATTCTGATGGTCCTCTTATTTTGAAGTCCTCAACATCTGATTAAAAGCTATAACTACTTTTGGCCGAATATGGTTTTCATTGGAAAACTCCAACAGTTAATTGTGCTCTCAGTTATGCCAGCCTCTTTGTTGCAATAATTTTATTAAATGCAGCAGAGTAAGCCCACATATTACACCAAGGAGTGTTAAAAGTGTATTCAGTTGTCACCTCTGCTGTACATTTCTTACATTTTTGTGCTTCAGGCGCTCACTTTATAGTGAATTTTGAACTGTAGAGTTAGACTCTCTGGTACTTATTCACACTGAGTTCCTTTGAGGAGAAATTCTGTTACAGTATTAATTTCTGTGCATCTTGCAATGGTATCTGCAACTGAAGTTAATAAGTATCCAGCTATTCTATACTATGTTTTCAGTTAATATGGGGAAAATATTTCAAGAATTACCTACTGTAAGCAGTAGGGGGCAACATTTCCATTATTTTTTTAGAGGTTTGAACCTTTTTATTTCCAGTCTGCAGAGATGAAAATACATACTTTCTGCAACTGTTACCAAATTGTCTGAACCAAATACTGACTTCACTGTGTTCATCTAAAATGCAGATTAGCTTCCTGTGTTCTGCTAGGTGAGGAGCAATATTTAACCAAAAATGCTGTTCCTTGGTTTTGACAAAATGTTTTCTGAACTGCAAAAAATACTATAAACAGCATTTAGACAATAAGTGCAATCATTTTTCAATAATTCAACACCATGATATTAGGTAATCTCTCCAGGTGTCTTTGCCCCTTGGCTTTGCTGGAATAAATACCTAGGTGAAATCCTTAAGGTTTCTAGTATAGAAAATTAAATTTCTTGATGGGTTGTCAGAGAAGCAGCAGTGACCTGCACAATGCTGAGGATCCCACTCACAGCTTTTACTTTCTTTTTCTAATGAAATCGAAGCCAATTGCTGGCTTTAATTAAAGCTGAAAGGGTTTTTCTCTTAGCTACTTACTAGTGATGAGTGATTGATGCTGTAAAATCAGAGTGCAGCCCCTGCATGCTGAGTGTAAAGCAGAGTCATTCAGACACGTATCAGAAGCAGAGCCCTGGCAGAGGGGAAAGGGCAGAAGAACCAAATGGGCTGGACTGTAAAGCTGGGATAGAACAGCAGTAAAGGGCTTTTCCCTGCACTCCAGACAGGCCTCAGATTGACCTCTTCACCCACATACATGTTGATCTGTGCTCCTCAATTATGTTAATTCACACTTCAAGTCCAAAATCCCTGTATCTGTGTTTTGCTTTGTTTCTTAATGCTGTTATCCATATGTTTTTGTTTCTTTGACAGTGAAAAACAAAAACGTACCAAACTAAAAAGACAAAATATAATTAACATGTATGTGCATCTGTGTGACAGACAGTCAGGAGTATTTCAAAATGTATGGTTTTCTGCTATTCTAATGGTTCTGTCTCCAGGAAATGTTTATTGTGCATTACAAAATGGTGATGTTGTCCTCCCAGAGGTCTCCTCTCCTCCACAGGTGACTGTCTTTGACTCCAGGAGCAATCAGTGTATTAACCTCTTCTTCTCCTACATCAAAATTGGAAAATGGAGCCTGGTATAAATCATCTATGGTGCTCTGGATGAGGCAGTTCTGCCACACACTCAAATTCAGCCCTTTTTCTTCAACCAGTCATGCTGCTTTTCACAGCTGAATAACTGTTGTTTTTGTTCCCCCTCCCCAATCCTTGTTTCTTCTCTGCTTCAGCGGTGATCCCCCTGACTGACTCTGAACACAAGTTACTGCCTTTGCACTTTGCAGTTGATCCTGGGAAAGACTGGGAGTGGGGAAAAGATGACAATGATAACACCAGACTGGCCAAGTAAGACCTTTCTGTAACTTTAGTGTTAAGCAGTAAAATGTCTTAAGTCATACTTGACTGAAGTAGTGGGAGAACTGCTAACAGAGAGGGCTTTGTTCATGTTCTCTGGTTGCATGGGAGGGTCTCCAGCTGAGGGTCACAATTCAGGCTGCTGTTACATCTCTCCCTGTTTAGAAGTATTGCTTTTTCTTTCAGGCTTTTTGACTCTTTGTTCCTTTCTTTTTTCATCCTTAGTTTGATTCTGTCTCTTGAGGCAAAGCTTAATCTTCTACACAGCTATATGAATGTAACATGGATACGCATACCATCTGAGACACGGGTAAGGTCAGCTTTCCCCCTTGGTCTGAACAAGACAGGAGATAGAAGGCAGGACGGTGCTGTGCAGATGAGGCTGCCTGGCCTGGCCAGCTGCCTGGAGACACTCAAGGGTCCTAGCAGCAGGACAAGTCACTCAAGGCTCAATGTCATTTGAATTAGGCTTATAAATTTTTCTAGTTATTTGTTTTAATAACAGAGTTGCGTGTATATTTTTGCAATTCATACTCTGTTCTGAACTGTATTTTCTAGCTTACTTTTTCTGGTACTTATTTCAGTAGTCTTGTGTAGTTCAGAAAAACCTTAAAAGAGACCTTTTCTCACCATTTTCTCAGACCTTTGGCTTGCTTTCCTCGTGCCACTGTTATGTCACCAATTCCAACCCCTTTCTCTTTCTGAGAATACATTTGTGCCCCTGGACAATTCCCAGTTTGGAGTAGCTGAAAAAAGACTACAGACTGGCACTGAACTGGAGCCTGGTTCCTTCAGAAAGCTATTTTAGAACCAGCTGGTCAGCTGCAAATTTATCTGCAAATAACATTGAATAGATTGAGTGGTTAGTCTGGAGGCAAAAGGTTGCTAGGAGATGATGGAGGTGATTTAGACAACCTACACAGATGGGATTTGAAAGGAGAAAGAGAGCACAAAAGGAGAAAGTGTTTAACAAGCTGCAAGAAAGGAAAAATCAGTTTATCTACAGTGTCTGCAGTGGTAGCTACCACTTCAGAAAAAGGTGAGGCAAAATGGTCCTGTAGTTTTAAGTTGTGGGCCCTGGGTTCCCTCTCCCTGTTCCACACTTGGTGCTCAGGATCCCAGAGCACTTCCTGGGAAATGGCTGGGCTCTGTGAGCTGGCCAGCTGCTCAGCAGGTTGGCACAAGCAGGGAGGTTGTGCTGCAGCTTTCCACCCAGCAGGAGCACTAACTCACATCTCCCCATTGTTCAGACACTGATTTCCACACAACCTCTGAGTGACTGACCTCTGTTCTGCAATTGTGCTTGAAATGAGCCAAAAGCTGCTGTAGAAAAAGGCCAGATACATAGTCAGCACAGCCAAATAAGCTTTATTTGGTGAGGAAAGCAGTCTAAAATGTTGGTGCATACATTTAAAATCAGTGTCAAATTCTATATTGGATCTGGGGTTTTTTTGCTCCAAGTCCCTGTATGAAACTGATTTTGCTATATCTAATTACAATTACTTTTTCATAGCAGGCCCCTTTGGCTCAACCAGAATCCCCTACAGCTTCAGCTGGGGAAGATGTTCAGTCTCTGGCTGACTCAATGGACTCAGACCGAGATTCCATCTGTAGTAATTCCAACGGCAATAATGGTAAAAACAGTAAAGAAAAAGAAAAGGACAAGCCGAGGAAAGATAAAGACAAAAACAGGACGGATTCAGTTGCTAATAAAATAGGAAGCCTCAGTAAAACCCTGGGAATTAAACTGAAAAAGAATATGGGTGGTCTTGGAGGCCTGGTGCATGGCAAAATGAGCAGAACCAATTCAGGTAATGGAAAAAATGGTGACACAGTAGAGAAAGTCAAAGAGAAGAAGTCTAAGTCTCGAAAAGGGAGCAAAGAGGAGTCTGGCCAGTCTGCAAGCACTTCTCCATCTGAAAAAACCACTCCATCTCCAACTGACAGAGCCAGCAACTCACCCACTGAAAAGACAAACAGTAAATCCTTCTCTGACAAGCAATCTGACCCATGGAAGTACAGCACTGACGTGAAACTCAGCCTAAACATTTTGAGAGCTGCCATGCAGGGTGAACGCAAGTTTATTTTTGCTGGCCTCCTTCTGACCAGCCACAGGCACCAGTTCCATGAGGAGATGATAGGCTATTACCTGACCAGTGCACAGGAGCGCTTCAATGCAGAACAGGAACAGAAGAGAAAGGATGCTGAGAAAAAGGCTGCACTGAATGGGTCATCTAGTAGGAAAATGGAGCCAGAAGCATATTCAAAAGAAAAATTAGAAACATCTCCTCAGGATAGGGCATCACCCGTCTTGCCTCAAAGCCATACGACTCAACTGGTTTTAAAATTTAAAGATCGCACTAGTCCCACTCCTGGGTCATTTTCTTCACCTAGTAATAGTGCTAAGAAAAGTGGACCCATTCCAGTATCTGCACACTATAGCCATACGCCACCTGTTCAGAGGCAAAGTGTCATCCATTTGCATGATGTCAACTCCAAGCCATCGAGCTTCCAAGATGATACCTACAAGCCAGTGGTTGGCACCTTAAAAACCTGTGCCACCTACCCCCAGCAAAACAGGTCACTGTCTTCTCAAAGCTACAGCCCAGCCCGGATATCTGGTATCCGTACAGTGAACACAGTGGAATCATTGAGCTATGCCATGCCTACTGAACACAAGTCTCAGACTTACACAAATGGATTCAATACTGGAGATATTAGAGACTGCTTAGAATACGCTGATGAGGATGCTCCTCAGACCTGGTTGAACAATGATAAAAATCAAGGCAGAAGCACAGTTTGCCCAATCTATTCTATCCAGCAGAACCGCTGTAAGAAGGAGAACTGTTCCTTTTATGGTCGTCCTGAGACTGACAATTACTGTTCATACTGCTACAAAGAGGAGTTAAAGCGCAGGGAGAGAGAAAGCAAGGGACACAGGCATTGAGGATTCTTCTGTGACTACTTAGTTTTACCATTTTCTTACTTACAAAGTAAACAGTGTTAAATGCAGTAAAAGGAATCCTTAAAAAAAGAATAAAGGATTGATGAGACAATAGTGTCTAGCTTTTCGCTTTTCCGGGGCAAAGAGGAAATAATAGAATTAATTTATCATAAAAAGTTATTATTTTCCATTTTGTCAGTGTCTTTTTTACATATACTGGTAAGCTGAAGGGTTGTTTACTCCTTTGTCAGTGCTGTGTATATGTTTGGTCAAAAATTTACTAACGGTGCCTGAATTTACACTGACATCACTCAGGTAGTAGAATGGTAGGGGAGAGTTGTAATAGCAGACATGTGGTGTTGTAGTAGGGTAGTATCTGCTTTGCAGACATTTGAAATTCTATAGCTGTTATGAGAGTATTTTTTCCTCAGTAAAAACTCAATTTTTCATAGCCTTTTTTTCAGAAGAAAGTAGCGATTTTTGCATACTGCACGTTTTTAACATGGCAGCAAATTGCATTACCATAATGTTTGTACTCACAAGTCTGAAATTGAGTGATTGTGGGAAAATGGGAGTGAAGGGTCTGAATTTGTGAGGGCTGTAGCTATTCCTGATTTTAAGTTCTTACCAGTTATTTCTACATTTCCATTAAAAAGTAGATTTGAGCTGCTTTTATTTGTACTGCATTTTGAAACGGGTTGTACAGAAAGCACAGTATGACTTGCAAGACTTCGCATCTCCAAAAAATCCCACATAGCATAGTTTTGGGCACCTGAATTTCAGTAGTATTTTCATTGCTGTTAAAACTGAGAGAAATGTTAAATTATAAAGAAAAATATTAGACTTGGAAAATTTGATGACCAGCTAAGAAACTTAGGATCATTTTAGAGCTGAATGAACTGCTTGTCAAAACCAACGTGTCCCATCAATTGATTCCCTTAGTCATTGCAGTAATTTAATCATTATTTATTTATTCATTTCTCAACGCTAGACAGTTTTTGCAAACATAACTGCTTTTGAGCCTTTCTTAAAGACTGTTGGCTCTACCTACTTTTGAGTCTTCTCCTAGAGTGAGTTATGTTACTCCCTGGAAGATTCCAAGATGAATATGAAATACTTTCCAGTATGCATGGCAACTTCTATCACAGATTTGCAAAAGTCCAGTGTCCAGATATGTAAGTATTTGGAACACTTTTGAAAGTAAAACTTTGCTCATATTTCTGCAAAGCAGACAGCACAAGTACTGTGTAACTAGGTGTATGACATTAGGAACTTTTCTCCAATATAGCACTTTGTGGTTTTGCATCCTTCTACCAGGAGCTGGCATAATGCAGTAAGAATAGATCTTTAGTGTTGTTACACTTGTAAGCAATGGCTTATTTATGGTCTATTTACATTTTTTTTTATTTTTAAAAGAGCTCATTTTCCACAAACAGGTAAAGTAAAGCTTTCTAGACTGCTTACTCTGCCACCTCAAGGTGCAGAACCCAAGTTCTGCCTTACTCATTATGGAGTAGCACTTTTCTGGCCCCCACAGGAAAGATTCTTTGCCAAAGAGTCTTTGTTACTGATTCTTTTCTGCTGTACCCCAAGTTTTACTCTTGACATGGGTGGCACCATTTCACATGCCTACACTTAATTCTGCTTAGCCTTGAAACTGAGCTTGAAGTAGTCTGTGAAACAAGACACACAAATTTATGCTGACATGTACTGGCTTTCAGGAAAACCACATAGTTAAAATTATCCATGTATTTCAGTTTTCTGCTGAATGGGAGGTTTAAGGAGTAGTTACAAAGTAAGTTCATTAGCCATTCCTAAAAAGTGATGGTCTTTGCAAGGTTAACTTTTCAGAGTTAATCCAGACCTGTAGTCTGTATTTCTTGCTGTACACTGAGCATAGGCTGAGTGTTACTGAATTTGCATTCCTTCATAAAAGGGAAACGCTGGTATGGGTAATGAGAGGTCAGAACTCCACGTGACCTCTGTCCTTAAGCACGTTCTAAAACCCTTGTCTCCAGTTGCCTACACTGGTAAGCAGAGTCCTTTTCTACGTAACTATTGTGATTACATGA
Source organism: Apus apus (assembly GCF_020740795.1). Taxonomy (NCBI): domain Eukaryota; kingdom Metazoa; phylum Chordata; class Aves; order Apodiformes; family Apodidae; genus Apus; species Apus apus. Next base: position 5,728,655 of record NC_067291.1, read on the forward strand.
AAATTCTCATTGCCAAAGAAATCTGTGATTACAAATGATGCTATATCAGGCCAGATCACATGAAAAGTATGGATTATCATACTTGATTGAATTTGTTGCTGAGACAGAGACAACTGACAAGATAAAACTTCATGAAAAAAACCCAAATATTAGGAATTCTAGGGCAATAGAGTAGCAGTAGTATTTGATTCTCTGAAATTGTTTCTGCATAAAGTTGTGCTTAAGAAGTATAACATTAGCAGCAAACTACACCAGCCCATGTATTCAAGTCAGTTGTATCCTTTCTGAATGAGGAAAAAAGCAACAGCACATACATAAAAATAAGCAACTACCATGAGAATTGATGTTTCCCCATTTTTCAAAGGAGTTGTTTCTACATTATGTTTTTAAGATCTACTACTCACAAAAGGAAGAGGTTTACAGCTGGTCAATATTTACATAAATTGCTCTGTCCTGAATTATTGAACAGATTGTACCTCTATGTTTGATTATTTTGAAAAATTGCTTGGTCCTCTGAATAACTACAGGCTTCTCTCTATATGATTCTGAGCTACAGTGTTTGCTGTCCTCCTCAACTGTCTCAAATAATTTCTGTGAATATTTACCACTACTTAATTGCTCATTTTAAATATCTGTTACATGAAGTACTGACAGAACACCTTTTAGTTGTGCCTGTTTTCTCAGAACCCCTTCCTTGATGTGTCTGAGTAATTTGTATAATATTGTTCTTTTCTTAAAGAACTTTCTTCAAATATCCCACTATTCTCTTGTCTCTTAACATTTGATACTGAAGTGTCAGACCCACATGTAATTTGCCAGTTAAAATCTACCCATCTTTTCCCAGTTGTTGTCCTTTTTTTTTTTTATAAGTAATTCTGTGATTTTTTTTGTTTTACTTCTGAGCTATTTGTGGCAGTTGTCTCAAGGGGAGATCATAGCTGGTATTAAACAGTCCAACCGTGGGGAAACAGTGCCTCCTCCTGAAGAAGTGATTGTCCCATTAGAAGAAGATTTTAGGTGTAAGATGACATTTTCTACACATTTTTTTCAGAGAGAATTCCCAGCAGTGCATGAGTTGCATTCACCAGCACTGAAACAAATTGTGTCATTCCTTAGGTAGGTATGAAAGGGAATCATCTACAAATGTATTTTTCTGTTGCACTAAATGGCTAACCTTTGGCTGCTCTTCTGCTTTGCTTTTCCTGACACTGAAAGCACATGTAGCCCAGCAAGTAATTTTCTGGGCCTGATTTGCCCTCTCTGTACCTTCCAGAGTGTGTCAGAGTTGCTGCTTAGTCCCAGCTGTACAGAAATCAGTGTTGGTTTTGGAGGTTGGACCCTGCTCACTTCTTCTGTTAGCTCAAGGGGCTGCAATACACCTGCATTTTTTTTTGCAGTTCTGTGCAGTTGTATGTGCTTTTCTCCCCTCAGCAGTGATTCAACAATTATCACTGTTGTCCAGATGTCAAAAGTACAGACTAAATCCTGCGTAGGCTACACCTTCCCATAATAGATATAAAATACCAGGGGGTATTTAGAGGAAACTGGCATTTTTTTAATGTGTGAATGTGCAGCTTTTCTAATTTTAAAAAGGCTTAAACCTATTATGCAACTTTTATACTTGGTTCATAAACTCTGATGCAAAGGTCTGTTCGTGTGCCTGTAAGACATAATGGGTTTCAGTTGCACTTTATATTGAAGATCCTTTCAAGATGCTTTAGAAAGAGCTAATGAACTATTGCTGGTCTTTACAAGCACTTTTTCAGGTGTATCAGTTGTAGCATATGGCTAACAAGCAGCTCATTCAGAAGAAGGTGGTGATCAAAAGTGATTTCAGCTATTTTGAATTTTAAAACGATTCATTAAGTTTTTGTTATTATGGTTCATTAAGCTTTATAAATGCAATGGAAATACGTGTGTGACCCAGCTTTCTTTAGCAATTCCTTCTTTCTAAGTCAAAGGTAACATGAAGGGAATCAGTGAAAGAAAGATGCTGTACTTGGAAAGTTTTGTGGTGTTAATTTTGTAAGAAGTTGAAATAGGCCAAGTCTTCAGAGTTGTCTAAACTTGCAGAACTCACGATGTGAGCAGTATCCCTTGATTCAGAAAGCATCACAGAGAGACACTTATTGTGGATTTGCACACCATGTGGCTGCAGATCAGAGCAGTCTGCTGAGGCAATAGCAATCCTTGTACATACAGGCATATTCAGGGTAATCTACTCGTGTGATGGATGTGTAGATATCAACAAATGCACAGCACAGATCTGACAAAATACTGCCCTCTAACTCTCATTCTGTGAACAGGTACACCGGTGCTCAACTTCTCCCCTGTGACCAGTCTCCCCAACCTCAAGGAGACTGCTTGCTGTCAGAAACTCAACATAGCTGTAAAGAAACAGCATAAATGTTTGTGGGATCAAGGCCTGAACCTTTAGCCAGTGTTTATTCTCCTCAGGCTGCCTGACATTACTCTTCCACGTAGCAAATCCATGAGAATTTGGCCTGAGGAGTAGAAGGAAGCCTTAGGCCTCTTTGGGCTAAACCTGCTGTCCTCTGAAATCTATGGACAATCCTGTTAGCAGTGGGGGCCTTAAACCAGGTGCTTCATGGACACAAAATACTTGCAAACTGGATGTGAAAGTAAAGCCTGAGCTAGTAAGGCGAGCAAGGTCTTCCTAACACTAGGAATGTTTGGCACAGATAAAACCCCATATGTTAATGGAAGTCACAATAATCTCAAATAAACATATGTCCAGAGAAGCAAAATAACTGATGTTGATTTTGGATGGCTTTTCAGTGCATTTTAAGTCTGTATTTGAAGAGTATTTGTTTTAGGGTATGGCAACTTATGCAGAGGATCACCAAACAGTATATAGCCTGGAATTCTAATTATTTCAGTAGCAAACACTAGCATCTATTTTAATTTGCACATTAATTTCCAGTGTATTTGACTAAAATACTATATTGTTAAAAAAGAGGAAAGCAAAACAAAGTTGTTTGTAAGTATGTTCTGTTTGTAGAATTAAGGCTGTATTATGTTGGAATTTTACAAGCCAAGTTTAAATTGTAATATAGAAATTATTTTTATATTATTTTCAAAATATGCTATAGAGCAATATTTTGCGCCTTTATTATAAACAGGGTAATGGTTTTAGTAGGTTACCTTCAGAAATGCTGGTAGAAATTAACCATGAAAAGAAAGGTTTGTAAATGTACTTGTTTCTTACTGCTCTATCTGTTGTGCACATCTCTATATAATGTGAGTTGAATATACTTTTTTTTTTAATTGAAAAGCTTTAAATTTTACTTTATATATATATATTTTGGTACAACCCTTTCCCTTCCTATTTAATTCCACTCTTCCTTCCAGTCCCTACCAGTAGCCACTTTTATAAGCAGCTTCTGAGTAAACATTCATCTGGAAGGTTTTCTTACCAAATGGAACATTTCTGCACATTGATTGACTTGAGGCATTTATAATACACCCTGAGTTGATTGGAGTTGGATTACTTTGCTTTTTTAAAAGACAGAATCCGGGATTTATTATTCTTTCAAAAAGAAAACCAAGAATTAATAACCAGTGCAATCATTTAGCATCTGTGGGAAGAAAATCACTCTAGATCATAGAAATGTCATCCTTTAATTGGCAGATACATTGTGTCTTTATATATATATATATCAAATATGCATTAGATTATTGCAGATTAAAGTGTTCAGATCTTATTTCTTCATTTTCTTTGTACTGATGAACTGTGCGAAAAAGACTTCACAAACTAAAGCATCTGTTAAGATAGAAGTCGTGTAGTTTTTAAAATTTCATAACTTCTGTCATTTTGTTTGTTGGGGTTGGTTTGTGTGTTTAAGAATTATGATTGTGATATGTATTGCAACCAAAATTTAGAAATCTGGATGCCTAACTTTAAGATTCTGCAGCTAGGTTTCTCTTAGTGGACTGGTTTTAAGATGTACTGAGCATCAGTTTCTGTGGGAGCAAAAGCTCTTCTTGGTTTCAGAAAACTGAGTGAGCATGACTCCAGCACGTATTCAGGGCCTCTCTTTATCCGTCTATGCTTCTTTTCTGTCAATGGAATTTACTTTTTCTCTTTAGCAGTTTTCAGTGTCTGAAGAAATAGTTTGGCTTATTCATAAAGTGATTGCTTGAATATGGAGAGACTTGCCTTGTACCAAAACACCGTGTCATTGTCCATTTAACTGTTGCATTCTTAATGGAGCTAGTGCATTCCACTGATTTTTTGGGGGATATAAGACCTTTTTTCTTGGATATAATGATCACTCTGTTTTGTCTGATTGTTTTCTTTTCCTCTCAAGTGAATATGCTCTTCTGATTGTTGTTCTTTCTCATGTTCCCTGAATGTACGTACTGTACCGAGAGAGTTGAAATGGCTGATGCACATTTGCACTGTGGAACACACGAGATGGGTAGAAGCCACCATGTTCCAAACAGCCTTAAAATTATGGCTCTCTGGGGACTGAGAGTCACTTAACTGGATGCAGCCTCTGTCCCACTTCCTCATTTAACTATGTCTGTACAACACTCTAGCCTGCTGTTGTCTTTGGAACTGTATGCATACTCATCTGAATAACCTGTAATCCTAAAAGAGATTTTTCTTTTAAAAACTGTCATTCTTTTGAAGTGTCAGTGTGCCAGGAAACCTTAGAAGACATAGGAGCAAAGCCAGAGAGATTATTGGTAGCTGGCAGAGTAACTGTGGCACCAAAATACGAAAGAGAATGAAAGTAATTAAGATGTATCAAAAACTATTTCCTGTGAAGTCTGTTTTGTAGATGGTCCTGTATTCTGGGAAAACATAGAAATGTTGTTTTGCTGTTCATCTCTGCATCTAACAGAGTCTCTTACAGTGTTGCAGAGGTTTGCTCTTGTGGAAGAAGGGAGAGAAAAATGGCAAGTTTTTGTCCCTTCTTAAAGCAAATTCTACCCTAGTGGCAGAATCATCTGAGATTGCAAAATTATGATCCAATGTTAGAACTTAACTCCTTGGCATGAGTTGCGTATTTAATTTTAATTTTGCCCCTTCCAAATGCTGGTTTTGTTTTGGGTTTGTTGTGTGTTTTTAAAGGGGGGCAGGGTGGAGTTTAAAGAATAAGCTTGTATGGTAATGACCCAGTTCTTCCTTTGTTCACATGCAAAATCAAGGTAAATAGGAAAATGGAGTTAGACTAAAGTTGTAATTTCCCTCTCAGGCAAGCTGAGAGGTAAAAGCCACCTTTTTAGGTAAATCCCATGTAACTGCTTTGCCACAGAATTAGAACCCCTTGGCACAGAAAGTTTGCCTGATGAAACCTGAGAGTATGTTGAGAGCCTGAGAGCTGTGGCCAGCCTACCCAAAACAGCAAGTCTGGTCATTCTTGCCTTTAAAACAGATAAGTTCATTCTGGCCTGTGGTGTCTGTCTGCAGTAAAGATGAAGTGGATCACTGCCTTGTTGTCATTTGCCTCCAGGTTTCAGTCACACAAAGCCTCTCCCATGTGCTTTTGATTAAAACATGTAGGAGATGCAGCAACAAAACACGGCATCTCAGGCTCAGAGAATGCCCCACATCTCCTTTTAATGGGTTTGCAATCAGGTATGCATTGAAACAGCCATGTGGGAGTGACAGAAGCACTCTCACCTCTACACTTTGCAAATTCTGTGCACTTATGTTTTAATACTAACAGAAATTAAGCAATGATTTTATTGTTTATTTGCTCAATATTCTGAGTACTATAAATACCCTCTTTGTATAATGCACATAGTTTGCTTTTCCCTTGGAGCTGCTCAAAGAGTTTTGCATGCACATGATACCAACCTCTGTTCATTCACCACAAGCCAAGGAAAACAAACAGGATTTAAGCCTCGATTAAATAACGAATGGAATTAGCCACATAGACCTAAGTAGCTAGGAGTTCCCAACCATAGTATTCCAGGCTAGCTGTTCCAGTTTTGTATAAAACTGATCCAAACAATCTAGATTAGGTTTGTGCTCTTTCCTGTGGAGGAGCAATTACTTCTGTGTCTTTTGCAAGCCCATTGCTTTTAACTTGATAACTCTGTGTTGTATTTGTAGTTTGTCAGTCTTGTTTTCTCATTGGAATCTAGAGCTTTATTTTGCATTCAATTTCAAGATGTAAAAATGCTGTTACAAACTCTTCATAATGCCTTGAAGTTGACTGTTGCATGGCTGAAGGACCGTGTCCTCCTTGGCAGGCCTGGTTCTTCCTCGTTGATTCTTGTGACTAACGTTTTTGTATGGAAAAAGTTAAATGAAACATTGAAGATACTGATGCTTTTTACATGTATTTCTGCCATGTGGTATAATTTGGGGCTTTTTTGTTCCAGAATTCTGTTTTGTTAAAACCCAATGCCTCAGATACAGGCAAATCTTGAAGGATAGTTTGAATAAACAAAAGGTACGTGTAGCTAATCCATCACAACTTTAGATAATAGGCTCTCCATACATTGTTTTTACATCTTTTTTTGCTTGAATCTTCTACTTCCTTAGACAAATTTTAAAGCTCTTTGTCCTTAAAGCCTGTGGTAGTTTTTCCAATAAAATATGTTTGTCTTTCTCAGTTCAGTTTGCATATAGAGTTGTTTGTCTCCCCAGACAAGAAGGAAGGTAACACAGATGTCACACCCTTAGTTTATGGAAGTTCATTTACTCAGTAACTGAGGGTCTCTGTTCAATTATAACCAAAGCTAGTTCTATAACATTTTAAAAATCAGGACAGGTAATGTGTCTCTTTCTAGCAACCTAACAAACTCAGCGTTTTTAAAACTGTAAATGTACAATGAATGTATTTGTACTTAAAGTATGTATTTTGAAGACATGGTAGTTGGCTGTCACTGGGGCTTAAGTAACTGTTTATAAGGAATAAAGCAAGACTCACTGATCTTTTGTTGGCTAAGAATTCAGCTTCTTGGTAGTCATACCATCCTTCTCATTTTTAAGAGTCTGAGTTTGTGTTTCTCCTTGTCTTCTATAAATTTGTACTATTTTAGCAAAGATTCATTTAGGATTTCAAGAAACAACATGTCAAAATTTATTTAAAGCTGAAGTGTTTGTCAGGTTTCTTTGTGTTTGACCATTTTCATTCAAAACTTTTATCCCATATGAAAGGAGTGAATTCATCTTTTCCCATTCCCTTCCCTTATGCATCAGTTAAAGATGCAATTGGTTGCAGTCACTTTTGTCTGCAGACAAAACAGTTTAGCATTTTGAAGCTGATTGCCATGTTTAAATCCATTGTTCAAAATAAACAGGAGCATTAATTAACATTAAAGGATAATGAATATTTTTTGTTGTGAAAAGTGTGAGTTCTTGAGAACCTTTTCTACATGCAGTTTTCATTCAAATTCAATTTAAATGTCATTTTTAATCTGATCCATACTTTGACAAAGATGATGTGTAAGAGCTGTTTTTAGCAGTTGGATTGTTACTTTGTAAAGTATTAAGGCACTAAACCAATTTTTGCAATAGGTAGTAAAACTTGCTTTTGTTTTGAAAAACTTCCAGTTATAACTGTTGCACTTTTTATAGCAGAACTGTATTTAATTTCTTTCTTTTATGAAAGATTACTCAAAGTAACTGATAGCTCTGTAATCTGTGTGAACTGGCTTCTCCATTATTTCAAACTGAGAGAAGCTACAATGCCTATTCAATAAAATTAACTTATTTCTAAAGTATCTGTTTGCTTGAATTCTTATTTGTGCTTTTTGTATGCTCTTCTCAGTGTTCTGCTGTGAAAACACTGAGGCCTAGAAGAGAAACAAGGATCATGTAAAAAAAACTATGGGGGATTGGGTTTAATGGTGTTGATTGTCTCATCACAAGCTTTCCTTCTACTGCCATGAAGTTAACTCGTTTTGATTTCAAGATTAATTTGCATACACTGGGTAACTCTGCCAATGTGAGGCAAAAGGGGCACTGCCAGGCCTGTTCAGCTTTCATTTTTACAGATTTTTCCTAGTTCCAAGGCCCCCAATCCACAGGGCCTCTTCATGCAAGCAGGGGCAGTGCTGCTGTGTCCCCTGTGCTGCTGTAGGACAGGCTGGGCTGTGATTGTCACTGCTCTGTCCTCAGGAAATCTGTGCCTGTGTGATCAGGCAGCAGATTTGTCAGACAACAATTTTTGAACTACAAAGTTACCAGAGAAATCCCAAGTGCTGAAGAAGTTGTATTAGTGGCAAGTTGTTCCAACAGTTAATTAGCCATTTTTTTAGGAAAAAAAGTTTGGTTCAAACCTGAACTTGCCTAACTCCAGCTAATACCTTTGGATCTCATTTTACTCCTGTCTGACTGAGGAGTTGTCTGTTGCCCTTGAAGTGCTTGCACACTCTGATAGGGCCATCCCTTAATCTTCTCTGTGTCAGGCTAAGCAGATTGTGCTTTCGAAGGTTATTGGAAAGGCATATTCCCAGTTCCTAGAATGTAATCTTCCCTGCCTGTGCTTCAAGTCTCCTCCCTTGATCTGTAGATGCCTGAATTAGACTGAAAGCTTTTTGTGAAATACTCTTCAGCTCCAATAAGAAGTAATTGAGGCCCATTCTGCTGTAGACTGTAGTAGCCTGTCTTCTGAATTATTCTCTGGTTCTGTATAAGAACTGATGGCATCTACATTATAGTGCAAGTTTTATTTCCTTACTGAAATTACTGTATATTTATTAACAAAGATGTCTTCAGTCTTTCTAGCCATAAGATGAACAAGGACCTCTCCTTCTGGCGCTCTTTGACCTGAGTTCTGCAGGTCAAACAGTCCTCCGTTCTTCAGAGTCCTTGCTTCCTGAGCTAAGAGTTCTCCATCTGGTGAGTATAGCCAAGTTGTTGGGCTTTTTCTTGAGTGTCTCAGTTTATTTTGGTTGTATCAAACATAGTTGGTTTGTATGTTACCCAGCTTACCAAGCAATTCATATTACTCTGTATTAGCATCCAGTCATTTAATCTGCTGATATTCTTATTAATTAGTTCAAGCACTATCCCCTGGTGATTGATAAAACTGTTAGTGTAGGGCTTGCTGTCTCTTGAGACAGTGGATTGGTGATTGTTTATCAGTTCAACTTCTTTTCAAGTAATTTAGAAAGGTCTGAAAGGGCCTATTTTTTATACCATAATACAGACACTTTTACCTTTCATTCTTGATTCAAGTTCCACATTAACCATTTCATTGTTGTGCCTGTGTTCACAGTGCACATTTACCTCCAATAGCTGCTGTTTGACATGATCTTGAATTTGAATTGGGATTAATCAAATTGTAAAATGTTTGGTGGGGTGAGAAGGGGGAGAAAAAAAAAAAAATCTTTTAACATGCCTACCTGTTCTGCAGATCTCAAAGGTTTCCATTTACTTCCTTTCCTCCTAGTGCAAAGGTGCTGTACCTAAAGACAAAAGAGAAGCTAAGGGTCAGCCTACCTCACTCAGTAGAGGTTAGGGACTTGCTCAAACCTGTGCATTTGCTGAAGAGTTTTCTTAACTGGCATTACTAAATTTTAGGAAGATGGTTCTTAAAAATAAGGATATTGTAATATTAAACCTGTCTGCCTGGCTGATTGATACTGGAATTATTTTACCTTTATTGCAGTGGTACATTAAATTATTCTTGTATAGTCTGTGTTTTAAAGGCTACAATGATGCAATTTGCTGATGTGATCACATTCCTGAATCCTTCTAGAGCTTTATCAACTTTAAGAGGGCTTCAGGAAAATGCAGGGCAGACTTACTTGCAGAACTGGAATTTACACTCAAAAAACACTTGGAAACTTCTCGGGGGGAAGAGCATTACAGCAACATAGGGCTTTTCCTGTTGAAATCTAGCATTGGTTGGCCTCCCTGACTGGCATCCTGGCCAAGATCTGAACATTGGGATTCCCTCGGCTTGTTCAGGAGATGTTTCTTTTTCACTATGTGCTTGTAACTATCATGGAGGAGTGTTCAGTCAATCCAGAAGTTTGGAAAAATAGTGTTTTAATTTATGCTGGTTGTCACTAATCGCTCTTATAAAGCGTTTTAAAGAGGAAAACAAGTGTGAGCAAATAATGATCCTTTGGATCATCCTGTCAAATGGCTGTTTGGGGTGAACCTCTTTCTCAGAGGGCTTCCTTACTGCACTAACCTGCACTGCAGTCACCCCTGGACAGCTGTGACCAGGGGATCAACTCTTGATCTCCCACTGGGGATGCAGGAGGCAGTTTTGGTATCACATCCCACTGCACAGAAAACTGGTGAGAGATGCTTATTTTTAATAGCATATAGTGGCAATTTCTTAATGAAAAGAGAGGAAGTAGCACATGTTTGCAGAGCACTGATAAAAAGGAACTCTCCTCAGCCTGACAGCATTGTCATAAGTCCTTCCAGTTTTCTTCTGCGGCATTTTTTTCACCTCATCAAACTAACTAGTATTTATGGGTGATTTCTGGTAACTTCAAATCCTAAGTTAATTTACTCCTAATGTTGTCATCTTTGGTACAAAAAACTTGTTTGATTTCTGTGCAGATGGCTCAGTTAAACTCTATGTGTAGGTAGAAAATACATCTGAAAAGCAGTGTTATTTGAACCCTCATGTGAGTCAGATTTCTAAGCCTTTCTGTTTGTAAGATCAATAACTTTAGAAAAAGATGACTGACTGGGTAAACTTTATCCCTAGAACAAGAAGGCAGCTGTGTAGACAGACCTGTTAAAAAGCATTTAATATATGGGTTATCTGGCTGGAATGTAATACTTCAAATAGTTCAGTAAGTAACTAGCTTGAAAACAAAAAGGTTTTATGTAATTAACCATATGTAAGTTCATTCTTGATTTTACTTTACAGAGTTGTGTTCTACTTCCTGTAGTCTCCTTAAATAAATCTATGTATCACTCCAAGTTGTCACCAGATTTGAAAAATTCCCTCTACTTGTAAGACAATTACAGTGTTTTTCTTCATGTAACCACATTTGCAAGGAAAAAAAAAAAAAGGGCATTTGAAAGAATAAGTTGAGCAGCTTTTCCCAAAACTCCACTTAACTTGGATGCCTTGCTGAAATAAAGACATTAACATTGTTTACTCAGAGGAAGCAAAATGAAAGTAGTTCCAGCAACCTAATATAGTTATAAAACTGAGACTGAGAGCAAGTATCAGTTGAGGGGAAAAAGTAGTTTCTTCTCCCTGTTGTAGGGGCTAATTCTCCCTTGTCTAATTTGTGTTCATCAGAAATGATGACAGTGGAATATCAACATTGGAAAGCAGCTGTGTCACAGTTACACGTGGGAAGAGCAAGTCACAGGTCACAGACATGCTGTACATGGAGGGTGTGTTGCTGGTGTTGCCCCTCAGGGTCAGTCATCTAAAAAGGCCAGAGTGGGGAGAGTGGGGAACTTGGGCACAAGGATTCTAAAACACAAGTAGAAACTGTGGCTGACATGCCAACTGTGTGTCTTCTAGGAAGCACAATGAAGACTTTAAGGAGAAAGCAGACTTTACAGGGCTACACTGGGAGCTGATAATAATGGTTTACAAGACTGCTAAATAGCTACTCTGAACTCGCCAAGTGCTGTCAATTTAAGACAAAAAATGAAAAAAAAAAAATTACTGTGACTAGCATTTGCCCAAATGTCTGGCTATGTGCAGCATAAGAACTAAGAAAAATTTGATAGATGTAGAAAAGACCAGTGCAGTTATCTGAGTTACTGGGACCGAAGAGATTCCTAATGGATTCCTAGCCTCCCTCCGTGCCCAATTTATCACTTGCAAGATGAAAATGCTGTCTTTCTGCACTGAAAAAATGTTAAGTCACTGTTCAGTCAAGAAGGTCACAGAGCCATCTGACTAGAAAAGCCGTGTGTCTCAGTGCAGGATAATACTGAATTTACTTTCTTTGTTCTGCAGCAAATCACCTTCAGGATGCCCACAGAGGCTGAAAAGTGTTTGAGCAACTGGAATTAAAGGGCAGACCCAAGCAGCCATACCTCCTGACACAAGATTCAACAGCAGGTAAGTTGTGGTACATTCGAGGTTTTTTTTCAAATGTAGCATACCACACATAAGCTTCATCTGCCAGTTGTAATAAAAGCCTGGATCACTGAATTGAAGTGAGTAGGAAGGAGGTAGAGCAAATGGCAGTGGCTAGTGCAGAACCTGGTTATTAATACATTTTAATTACTAATTATGTGAGTATATTTACCATAGGTAGACCAGAGAAAGTTGTCTGTGTAAGGCCTTGCCTCTGTAAGATTGGTAGGGGCAGCAAGTTAGCTCCTTGGCACAGTTTGAGAGAGCAAGCATCAGCCTGGCCCCATGAAATCTGTTGTCAAACCTTACAGATGATCCTTACTTCCACAAGGCAGTGTGGAAGGAGACTGCAGGAGCTCCAGTCTCATTCCTCCCAAGGCAGATGTTGCTGTCAGCTCAGCCTCTGTCCCCTGCTCTGTCCCAGCTGGGTCTTTGTTGTGTGAGCTGCCCCAAAAGGTCACCAGGTGCCCCTGTCTTGTAGTGAATGCTGAGCACAGGAAGATAGATCTTCACAACTGCTACATTATATGCACTTTCTGTTGCTTGCATGTGTCCTCAGCACCGTGGCTTTGGCACACTGATAAACATAATACAGAAGAGTCTCATTACATGCAAAGTCCAATTTCTTGCCTACACCATCAGGCAGAGCTTCAATTCCTCTGCTGTGGAACTTGACTTGATTTAGAGGTAACTACTAAACATTGGAATTAGTAAGTGATGGGAATGTAGCTGGAGAGGAAAATTCCTTTATCTCTTCTAGCAGTGCTTATTGGTGCCATTCTCCAAATGATATAATTAATATGAGCAGAGTAGAATACGGAATTTAATTTGGTATTAGAGTTGGTTGTAAAATCTGTCATTGACTTCCTAGCTTCTGCATAGGATTACAGAAAACACAAAACTGGCAAAGGTACCAAAGGATTTTAAAGGCTGGCAGAAGGTTTGTGTAAAAAACATTGCTTTTCTTCTTTAAAAGAAGCTTTTTTAACTTCGGAAATTAAGAATTAAAAAGGAAGTTGTTTCCAGACTTGAACTCAAATTCTACATGTGTGACTACATAAAATAACCAACTACTCCCTGATTTTTTCAACAAAGTTTGAACAGCTTCATAGCCCTTTATTTTAGAAATGCTGATGTATCACTTGTATTGATAATTCTCCAGAATTTATGGGATTTAATATTGTAACCAACACTTTGCAGAAGGCTGGTTAATACATTACCAAGCATGTTATAAATTTGCCATCAGAACTAAAGAATTTGTAGCGTTGAGGGAGTGGGACACATCTGTGAAGCAAAGCAGGACAGGGCTGTGCTTAGGGACAGACAGTGCTAGTTCTGCTCCAACATCCAGGTCTTTTACCCAGAGCAGAGTCTGGCTAAGGAAGGAAAGTGCTCATCCTGTCGTCTTGTCAGCTCCGTGCCTGTCTCTGTGAGGTACCCACAGATGTCTGTGGCAGTGGCTGGTTGTCAGGTACTTGTCACCTGAGAGCTGGATGAAATCACTGAGTTCATTTCCCATGTGTCAATTAAAACTATTGCTGTCTGCTGGCCTTTGAGGTATTTGCTGTGCCTCTGGCTTAGATTTGGACAGTCAAGAGGGGTCTGTGTATCTTTATGACTGATAAAACCTGTACCACAGCCAGGCCACTTTGGCTGCTCGTACAATGAGTCATGTTTTTTTGAGGAAATTATCAGAGAAGCCAGAAGCTCAATAGCTGTAGCAAAAGTATCTTGTGAATTTGGGCTTCTAAGATTTTTGGACAATACTGCTATAAAATTTATTGTCAAAAATAATTGAAATCAAATATAAAATATAAATGCTTCAGCATCACTTCTACTGTCTAGTGTGTCAGATCATTAAAATATTGCTAGCATCAAGTAATTCAAATAATTATTACCCTGCCACATCTGCAAACCTTTTTAAAATTAGAAATACTATTGATTAGAAAAGACACTCTGTAGCATGTCCTTAGTCTTCCAATTGTTTTATCAGTTATGGGAAATTAAATTTACATCCCTGAGCTTGGAAATAAACAGATCCTCATCCAGCAGGTTTGCAAAGAGGTTCTGTGTAATTAGAGACATGTGGGCAAGTTCCTATCAGGCAGGAAAGGTATGATTAGGAAATTATACTGAATAATTCCCAACCAGGGAGTGTTTTCTTAGCAACAACCCTTCCCAGACTGCAGTCATGCTTACAGGCTATGGCAGTTACAAATTAAAAATACATTTTTGTGTGTGATACTCCCCAAAGCAGAGAGGCAACTCTTTTTAGAGGCACCTAGAAGGGAGGTACTGCTTTAGGTATTTCCTGCTGCCTCTTGACATGTTCCACTTCTGATCAATATTTCACACAAATGTTCCCTGTGGCGTCAGGAATTTACAAGTTGGGCTTGGTCTAAGATGAGATTACCCCTACAGTATAAAAATTTGTGTGTATGATGGTGAATGCACATTGTGGTTGGATAGTAGGAAGCCAGAGTTTTTTCCCTTGGGGAAGGGTGAAGATGCCATTCATGTTGCTGTTGATTGCAATGTGCTGTGCAAATGATGCTGAGCAGGCAAGCAAGGAGGCCCTCCTCTGAAGCAGTTGCTGTTCAGAGTGACATAGATGTGAATACACGAACAGAAGATGACTAAAGAAAGGCTTTTTTCTTCTGCAGGCAATGGGAACATTAATGCTGATAGAAGACTCTCATAAGGCTGAGGGATGTGAATCTAAACCGTTACTGTCGGTAAAATAATAGCTGAATTTTGAAAGCAGTTCACACATTGTTCTATCATGTTTTGGCTTCCATATCCAATAGGGTGTTGTTTTTTTTGTGACAAACTCCCATCGTAGTTCATAAAACAGATTTTCTAGCCTTATAATAGCCCTGTACTTCAGGCAGATTATTTTAAGGACCTGGTGAGGGTGCTACATAACTTGGCCGTGGTTTTTCTCTTACTGCGTAACTTCATGCACGAAACTGGGCAGAGCCTGCATGAGTTGTTCTGGAGCCAGCCCCTCCCAAAGCCAGATCACAGCACACAGGGAAGCTGGGAGCCTCAGCACAGCTGAGAGGTGTACAAAAACATAGCCACAGCATAGCTGTGTTTTCAAGCTGGGCATTCAGCCCTGCCTTCACTCCTATTTAATAACAGTTAAGTGATGAAGTACTGTCTTATTGAAATGCTTCCCCTCTCTTAGCAAACACCATGTAACAATTTTTACAGTGACTTGCAGCATATTTTTACTCCTGAAATATAACCCTTCCTTTTTAGTTCTCCTTAATCATGATGATTTTGTGGAGAATACCAAATTTTCCATTCTTGGACTCAAAGCTTGATTTTTTTTCCTTATTTCCTTTGGCATTAATTGCCCCTCCTAAAAATAGACAGGTGGAGTCCAAATATATCCAGTGGAGCCTTAATGGAAGGTTTCTTACAGGGAAGCCAACAGCCAGGCCTGGTTTATTCACCCAGTCTTGTCTGTGCAGTCCCACCCTCTGCAAGGTTCCTGTTTCCCAGACTTGCATCTTGTTTGCTCACCCAGGTTATTCAGTACAGCTGCTTGCGAGGGCTTGTTGAGGGGAGATCACCATCCCTCACCCAGTCTTCAGGGAAAGCTGCAAAAGCTGGAGTGCTGTGGCTGCTTTCAGACCCTCAGCTGCTGAGAGTGACTCCTGTCCTGCAGACAGGAAGGTGGATGTAGGTCATTTGATGGATCTGCCAGCCTGCTCTGCCTTCTGCAGGCAGCCCATGTCTGCTGCCCGGGAGTGATGGCATCTCCCTCAGCTCAGCCCTGCAAGCTGGGGGCAGAGGAGGGATTGGCAGTCCTGAACAAAACTTTCCTCCTTCTTCTTCTTCCACTCAAGCCATCCTATTCCCCCCAGTGGTCTGCAAATGGCAGTTGGTGCGGCAGCCTCACAGCGGGAAAGCCTGGGATTTGTTTTATGACGTCCAAAGAAAAGGGCTGCATGTCAAATCAGACCTGTAAGGCCCTGCAACTTCATGGGACCTTATTGTCTGTAGTATCAAAGGGTTTGAGATAGTTGTCAGCACAGTAACAGAGGCTAAAGGGAGAAACAGAAAATGGACTCATCTTGGGTATGAGCAGTGGTGATGCTGCATTTTATTGTAAAGTCTTAATACAGCCTGGGTTGGGGCCAGCTGCTTGTGAGGATGCCCATCTCATTACTCCCCTCTGGGAAGATCACAGTTGTGATGTTGATTTTTAGATGTATGTGAGCTTCTGAATGTGGCATTTTGAGAGAGAGTCCCAAACTGAAATCTTTTTTTGCAGAGGGTGGGGCATGAGGCTTGAGAAAAAAATGGCAGGGTCTTTGAAGTGCAAAGCTTTGAAGTTTAGAAAAGCTAGCAAATTCCTGTTGCAGCTCACTGTCTGTGGAAAATCTGGAAGGTAAGACTTTTAACCAAAAAGTCTGGGTAGCACATTTAAAAGTAACAGACTGGAAAAGTATGGCTTTTATGCTTTAACTGTTTATGCAGTAGTGGAGGAGGTGAACTTAGTTAAAAAAGTGTGTTCCAATCAACGTCAGTCTGTGCCTTGTTACTCTTCCACTCAGAGGCTTTGAGTGTGTTCAGATCATGAACATAAAACGCATGTGTGGTAGGAGGGGGAGGGAGGAATTTCTCTCTTCCCGTTGCTATTGTGTTTTGTTATGTTTTGTCTGTTCAGTTTGTCTCCAGGATCAGAGAAATGACTCAGAAAGTTATTTCCACAATAGGAGAGCATGGGAAAACACAAACATTGGTCCCTTAAAGACACACAGTCCTGTTTATTAGGCACTGACATGCCTGACTTTCTAGTCTGTTGGAAATGCTACCACATGAGCCATCTTATGTTTTCCTCTAGACCCCCTTTTGGATTTTGCACCTTTGGCCTTTCTTTTTCTCCTTAGAAAATGACATAAAGTTGCCCTACTGTATACTCCTTTCTCATTTTTCTATACTACCCCCTCTTTACCTCTCCCATGTCATCTGTTTGCACTTCTGATCTTGGCTTCCCACCTTTTTTCATCTCATTCCTCTTGCTATGCTGCCATACACCTGAAACTCTCTAACCACAACCATCTTTTTTGTCCTTTAACTGGGCTTTTTTTTTTCTCAGTGGTGCTCTCTCATCCACGCACCTGGCATCCTGCACCTTCCCTCTGGGAGATACCCCAGTTGTGCAGGGCAGGCCTCAGGAAGACCTACCTAGGTAGCCCACTGCCTTCGGCTAGCTCTGAACAAGCCAGCTTGGGCAATGTGAGCCTTTGGAACCCTTTGGAGTGTACCTTAGGAGTACTGGTGCAGCAGGCTCAGGGCTGCTGCAATGTGCTAAGGCAGGCACATCTGTCCAGTGGTGCAGAGAAGGAATAGAGTTCCTCTCCTCTCAGAGACCTGCCAGGGAGGTGTCTGGGAGCCTCCCTTTGCCCAGCGCCTGACGCTAACCCCTCTTTTCCTGTTGAATGTTTGTTCCAGCCAGTGGGGAGCCCAAGATTAAATCTAAGTCCTGCCAACGCCAACCAGGTAGGACAGGCTGATCCTTTATTTACAATTATGATGAGGCAGCAATTATACTCTAGAGCTGTTTTCTCTTGGTGGGGTAGAGTTATTACGATCTTCAGTATTTAAGTTTTGTTAGCAGACCTCTGGGGCCTGTTCTTGTCTAAAACCACACTCAGGTTTTCTCAGATCTCTTTACTTCACTCTTTTTTTTTTTTTTTCCTCCAGACTTGTTTAACATAATCTTGTTCTCTTAAGTTGCCCAAAATACAAATCTGGCTCCAAAAGCTAGTGTTCATCCATGCCTCCCTTTTCCCCTCTTGCTGCTCAGATACTCAGGCATCCAAACTCCCCTCCCTTGTCTGGTGCCTGGATTAAGAAATCTATTAAAATAATCCCTCCTTCTCTCTTTATACTCTTAGCTGTGCCAGCAGTGCACTGTAGCTAGCTAGACACGTGTCCTTGCCTGCTTGGATTACTGTTTGACTAAGCTCCCTCCCCTACTGCTCTTAGAAAAGATGATGTGGTCTCTGGTATTCGGAGATGCTGCCCAGCTCGCTTGCTTTGAAATTCTTTAGGAATTTAGGTTTCTTCTGTTCTCTATTGACTGTGTATTTATGTCACTTTAATCTCTTGCAGTCAATTGGCAAAACATGCCATGGGTGTGCTTCCCTGCAAGGTGGGGCAATGAATCTTAAGGAGCACTATTTTGAAGCCAGAAATAATACACAGGTAAATGTAAATATGACAAACCTATCCTAATTCTAGCAGTATTATCACTTATCTTCTGAGCTGATGGACTGCTGCCAAGTCTATGAACATCTCATGGAAAATGCTGAGTCACTGGCAAGACAGAAACCCTTACATTTAGCAACCTGAGAGAAGTTTCTTTTGCAGATGAAAATGTGTTAAGACACGTTTGACAGTTTGGGTGTCTGGGTGGGGAGGCACATAACATTACAGTACCAAGGCAACAACTCCATACTTGAACTGAAAAGGCATATACTTTTAGAAGTATTTATTCCTCTTTTCATTCTTCTAGAAAGTTTAGAAAACAGTCTTTGACTGTTCTTCTGTTAACAAACATGAAGTGAATCCTTCACGTAGGAAGACTTTAGAAATGCTCCTCTTCAGAGCCTATTTTCACAAACAGTGCCTACCAAGTGTTGTGTAATCTGTACAAGAAACTTCAGACTCACTCCTTCACAGAAAAGAGGAGCAAGAGTCTGTATCAACTTTTTCCACCATCAGTGAAAAAGAACACCCTATCACCTCCGCTCCTAGTACGAGTGAATTCAGATAGAGTGAGTGGCCAAAAAACTGGTTGGTGGCAGAGGTTAGACATGCCACATGTTAGCATAGGGAACAAACTAGCACAAAGCAACTGAACTCCCAAAGCAGCTGCCTAGTCTGTCTGTTTAAAGGCAAAATGTGAACAAATTACTGTGAATAGGGTGAGATGATATCTGAGGAAGCATAAAGAGAAAGATTGCCAAGGTAGGGTGCTGTTAGTTACTTCAGTGGATCTGAAATAGTAAACATTCAACAGATACTCAAGGTCTGGAAGGGAACTTCAACCCCCTAAGGTATTAAATGGTTTACAAGGACTTTTGCCTGAGGATTCTCACCACCTGAATGCTTCAGGAATTCCGCTGCCTTAGACTTCCCAGCTATGACACAGACATAGAGAATACGCAGTAAGAGGCCACAGCTTGCTAACATTAATAGAAGAGACTGAAACAAATGTAGTTTTCTACTGACAGAAACTTTTGTCTTGTGTTCTAGAGAGAGTTCACTAATACAGAGTAGGTGCTATCCACTACATGCCCAGAGAGCATGTTATTCTCAGATAACGAGCCCTTAAATACTGCATTGGCATAGATAAGCATTTATGTGAT
This sequence comes from Apus apus, assembly GCF_020740795.1. Lineage (NCBI taxonomy): Eukaryota > Metazoa > Chordata > Aves > Apodiformes > Apodidae > Apus > Apus apus. The sequence continues at coordinate 5,748,051 of NC_067291.1, forward strand.
TTACCTGGTTTCTCTGTGTAAGTTTTAAAATAGCAGTTGATCATAGACACATACAGATGTACAAGCTAACTGGCATATGGTGAGAGATGATGAATAGCACTGACAGTTCAACACTAATGCATACATGAGGAAACCTGCTATCAAAGATAATGACTTTCCAAATTATTCGATCTGAACAGTTTTCATGATCCCCACACAAGAAAATGTGCTAATGTTTCAGTAATTCCCACAATTGCTCTTAGCGTAGTAAGGATATTTTAGCTTTCAACATTCAACATCAGTCCACTCTCCTAAATTATTTTTGCAATCATTACAATGTCCTATAGACAGATACTTATTATAAGGCACAAAGCTGTTTTCCTGGGGTGTTAGTTTCAAAGGAGGATAAAGGCATACTTCTGCCACTGCCTCATGTTTTTGAAAAGTCACTCAAATCTCTCGTGTTTCAATTTCCTCATCTTTAAAATTAGGAAAGAATCATTTCAGGCTGCTGTGAGATTAAATGACTAGTGTTTTGATAGGGCGTTTCCACTTATGGAGACGGTATCAGAAATTTGGAAAGAATGGGGTTTTGAAAGAAAGGATGGTTGACTCTCTGACCTTTAAGTCATGCATAACCATTTTGTAAAGAAAAACACAGTATGTACTAGCTTTGAGGAAGGAATTTCAGTATGCAACTATGAAACACTAGTTAAAGTAGAGGAGAGTACAAAAGAAATATCACAGAAACTTTCAATGGTTAAAAAAAGTCCCATTTTAAACAATAGCACTGGGTGAAATTTAAACAAAGATATCAGACAAGATATCAAGCCTTAAATGAACAGCAGAAATATTAACGATTGATGCTTTTTAAGTGATACATAGGGAAGGAATTTAAAACCAGTATTTCATACTTACAAGTTTTATTTTGGAAAATGTAAACGTCACTAACCATGCATACAAGTTAAGACCATATTTTACAGTTGTTAATTTTCTTTCTTTTTCCTTTTTTTTCCTTTTATAATTGTTGTTGCATAGGACATTATCACAATATATAATCTATGCAGTACAAAATATGTAAAAAGTTACAGCAGAGCAAGAATAGATGAACATATAACTGTACAACTGTAATACTTCAATGTAGTGATTCAACAACATGTTGAAAAGTGATCCATGGAAGTGTTCACGTGCTGCTGATAAACTTGAACAAGTGAAGATGACACCAGTAAAATTACAGTTCACCAAAGCTAGAAGTATATATGTAAACACATGCACACTTACTGGCACATATATTCTCTCTCACCCACACAGGCATGTGTGCAGGCACACACACACACATCTCCCAAAATGCATATATACACAAGTAACTTCAGCTGTAACCAGAGATGAAACTCAACCACAAATCTCAAACAAACAGGTTCAAACTTCCCAAACGCAATGGCATTTGGATCTAGAATTTTGGTTCGGAGACATCTCTAGTTATAATGAAATAGATACCCATTTTTGCTCTGTAGACATCCCTTCATTATTCAGTATGTGTACACACTGCTGTGTATTTATGTATTGCACACATGTACTATACAATATACACATATTTATATGTGCATATGCTTATATAAATCCATATATATAAATACTTATATATATATATATAAATACTTATATATATAAAACCTATACCAGTGGATGGTGTTTTGCATTCTATATTCTGTCTTATGGGGTAAACAAGTGTAATTTGGTTATTTCCTTCTGCCTAAGGCTATAGCTTTATCCCCAAAAGCGTTAAAAATGCAAATGTTCATCATACCATTCACTGACATGGAGTATATGTTAGCACCCAATGCACAAACAGATGGTGTGATGGAGTAAAAGAGCACCTGAAAGTCAGTTCGTAGGCATCACCTGATGAAATTAGTATATCAAATGTTAAGGTAGCTTTAAGTATGCAGAGTTAATTTTTCTTATTCTTTCTCCACAAACCGTATTCCCCAAAACAACAATGCACTTCACACAGTACAAATTCTAGAACTCATGGCAAACAACTGAAGAAAAGCAGTTGTGAATGTGAATATCTAGAAACAAGTAAGCTTCTCACACAGCCTGACTGCATGAAACACAGAAAGCACTGAAGGTCTGGATAGAAGGTAATGAGGTTTGGAAGGTGTACAGAGGCTCTCACAGCTAAAAGTTATTGCAAGAGTTAATGCAGTAAAGAGGGCAGTATACATACAAGAATTAGGTGTTAGCATCAAACAGAGGCATCTGACAATTTGTTATAAATATATACCTTTGCAGTTGTGTAAACAGATACTATGCATATATTACAAGAGCAAGGAACAACTAATTTGCAGATATAAACAATTCTCACAATAAAACCTAGCTGCCAGTTTACCAGGCCTGCTTTCTAAGAAGCAGGACAAAAACTGAATTCATGTGGCCATTAATGCACTTCAGGGCTTTGCATAGGATGAGGTTAATGGAAGGGGTGAATGAGTTTCCAAGAGAATATTTAGTTTCAGTTGAGTGGTGGTAGTGAAGTGGTGATTTTAATTTGCACCCGTTTCCTATAGCAAGGCAGTTAAACTCAGCTCTTAGACAGGAAGCCAGAATCGTGGCGGGAGGAAAACAAACTTTCAGAGCTTTCTTAATAGTAATAAACCTGGTATTGTTTTCTGAAATTAAAAGAAAGAAAAAGTAGGGCCATTTTTTAGTTTGTGGGGATTCACTTTGACAGATTTAATATGGAAAGGAGGAGGCAGGAGTGATCCACACTCCTCCAAGTGGAGGACTGAGAGGAAATCTGCACCCTGCCAGAGCAGTATTTCCTGAGTGTGCGATGTTTGTTGCTCTGCCAGGAGAGTGGTTTAGGTTACACCACTGGGTAAAAATTGAAGGTTAAGCACTCAGATTTCAAAACATAATGTGAGCTGTTCAGAGTTCTCGTATCTGCAAAATTCAGGAGGAGCAATCATGGAAACACAGTCTTATGACCTTGCTGGTGCTTCTGCTTCTTTTCTAGCATCTAGTAGATGCTAGAAAACCCCAATCAATCTCTTTCCATATAAAAATATTTAGAGAATTTTATTTCACATTCAGTTTTGGAAACTACTAGTGGTTTGGATTTCATTGTTTTATCCAAAAGCTGTCATGTCTTAAACATTTAATGGAGACATTTGAAACTCTAGCTAGGACTTTAAAACACAGTAATTTGACTGTCAGCCTAACACACTCCGAGGTATTTACAGCTAAGATGTAAAAAAAAAAAAAAAAAAAGTCTCAGCAACAAATTTCAGAGAATTTCCTGAAAATACAGGTATATTGTTGGCTCTGTGGAGTCCCAGCCTTATTAGGTAAACTGGCTGAACTGGAAATTCAACATGGAACCCATTATGATTATTATTTTTTTTCTGCTTAACCTTGGAGAACTATTAATTTCTATGAGGACTATTAAGAAAATGCTTAGTTTACTGTTTGAGTTAGAGATTACATGTTTCTTGTATCACTCAGAATAGGTTGTCCCATAATCTTTGTATCTCTTCTTCTCAGTACTATAAAACCTGGTATGAATATTGTTTCTCTAAGCTATTAAAGCAACTTTGTTTGTAATGCACCTGCTGATTAATACTGAATTATTCTGCCCTAAATAATAGACTGGAATGGTTCCTCCTTTGCTAAAGATTAAATTCTGCTCTTCTTGGAAAAGATTCTTTTACAACAAACTGAACTTAGACCATGAAGACTATGATTTTTGCTGATGCCGAGTTCTCGTTTTGATTTTGGGATTTTTTTCCCCCCCCTATCCTTTTATTAAGGTACAATGATAATGAGAAATGTTTTGATGACTTGTTTTGAAGTATGTGCACAAGACACAGCTGATCTGTAGAATTCCTTTAGCTAGATACCTTAAATGCCTTTCTACTAACTGCAGCACAAGAACACTTAGCAGTCACAGAAATTATTGGAATATGAATTCCTGATGCCTGAATTATTTCAAGTTGTTAAAATTGTGTATTTCAGTAGATTGATTTTTTTTTTTTTAATTAAAAATAGAAAAGAGGAAACCTATGGAGGGGAGGAAAACAGATCTGGCTTTCCCCTAACTCACAGTGGTTAGGCAACTCATCACACAAACTCCACAATATTTGTCATCTTGTAAAAAAATCTTATAATGTTCTTTTATTTTTTGTGAAATAAAACAGTAGAATTTTGTCATGCACGGATTCCAATTCAAAAGGGTAAAATTGTGATGTTAGAGAGGTGAAATCTGAAGCAAATAAACATGAAAAAAATACTGAAATATCTGCACTTAGAATTGTCTTTAAGTATTTATCCATACAACTAATAGAATGCTTAGTATTAGGAATAATGTAAATATTATGAAAGTACCTATGAAACTACTTGGAAATCTATATTAGCCTCTCACAGTTAATATACAGTACAATAAAAACTTGGAAAATTGGATCAATGCAAAGCAGCAAGTAGGATAAAGGTTCATTTGGAATTTGGAGGCATTCACGTGATATCAAATGACAGGTTTGGCACAGAGAATTTCTTTTCACCATGCTACACTGAACTGCATTTATACCCCACAGTAAAAACAAGAAAACCCCCAAAATTCCAGAATCAAAAGGACCTGAATTTCTGATATGCACCATCAGACCCAGCCAAACCAAGGAAAGTGTATTTGCTGCTGATGAGATCTCCGGTACATCACAATGCTCTTGGTCTTCTGCTGTATTTTCTACCATATAAAACATTAAAATCTACCTCCTAGTGCTCTGTCTAGTGTCAAATACTTGAAAGCTACTGAAACTAGCCAAGATTCCTTTTTTGTTATTTGCCAGTTATTCAGAAGTGAGAGCACCTTACCTTATGCTGGTATGTATATTTTTGAGGAATTTGTAGTAGTGCTGAGCTAAAATTTCATTTTCTTTTAAAACTTTAAAATGCATATTTTGTTTTTCCAGTCAGAAGATACCTTATGAGTTTAGCTTCCTTTTATCAGCGACCACAATTGTGATGCAAGAGAACACAGAAACTCTATCTTAGCCAAATTGTCTTGCTAAGATATAGCTGTACAGTAGGTAAGTAACTTGATAGAAGTTTTGATGGGCATTGGTTCAGCTATGCTATTTCCATAGTTCATACAATTTAAAAAAAGGAAAAAAGAATAAAGAAAATTGCTCAAGTCAGTGTGGTTTGATTTGAATATTCTCTTGGTCCCATACTGAACAGGCAGTGCAGAGAGCTTAACAACTTGGAGAGAGTGATGACAGAATGCCTCCAAGATTCCATGCAATAAAATGCTACCCAGTGTAAATATGTTTCCTCGTGATTTAGGTTATTTACTTAAGGCATCGTTTAGAATTTTTTCTCGGAATTTTATCTAGTATGAAACAAACAAACAAGGTCTCTCAACCTTACAGAGATTTTTGCAGTACAAAGTTGGTTTTGGAGCATCTTCAGCACGAAGTGAAAAGACAGGTGGCTACCAGAATCAGAGGGCAGCTTGAAGAAAGGCAGGACTTCTGTTTAGACACTCCCCAAAGCAGGTATATAATGAGGAAAAGAGTCTGGTACTACATTCCAGTACTGGTTGGGTTTTTGTATTGTTGGTTTGGTTTTTTTCTCCCCAGTGTGTGAAAGAACCTAATAAAAAGCTTCTGAGTGCAAATATATTTACAGAGTAAGGCTGCGGTTAGGGTGTGTCTTCTTGTAATTATTGTGTAACATAAATATCCATCCCTGAGAAAGGAGAAGGGGGACATAATCCAACACAATTGATTTGTAAGTGTATGCTCATGTTGTACAATCAGGTCTTGCAAAACTGCTTTGACACCTGAGGTGAATTGGGGGTTTTTTTTCTTTTGTTGTTTTTGGTTTTTTTGGTGTTTTTTTTTTTTTACGTTTTCTCGTTTTCTTATAAAGAATAATCAAGAGGATCTGTAAATGGCTGGAAAATGCATGAAATATTGAGACAGCAGGAGTCACTAAGTGGAACATAGAAGTCTTTCTGTCTGTCCATGAGGTTAGAATAGCCACTTGTGTGGCTGAGTAAAGAAAATTTGACTGGAAATTGCAGTGGGAGGCAGCTATTTACTGATTTTTTATTTTTTTTTTTCCTTTTTCAAAGGGAAGGATGGGGAAAACGGGAAGCGACAGAGGTTTTTTTAAAATGTGTGCAACACAAACAAAACTCCACGTTAGGCATGAGAGGCAAAGTGCTGACGTCCAGTGCAGGCAGGTCTATGGGGAGCTGGCGGGGCTGATGGTGGGGCTGGAGGCGTCTGAGCGGCTGTAGTCACTGAGAGAGCCTGTTCGGGAGCCGCTCCCGCTGCGCCTCTGGAGCATGCTGGGCTGGAAGTTGGCGTGGCGACGGGCGTGCTTGGTCAGGTGGTCGCTGCGCATGAAGCGCTTCTCACAGAGGGGGCAGCTGAACTTCTTTTCTCCGGTGTGAGTGCGGTAATGGCGGGCCAGCTCATCCGAGCGGGCAAACTTCTTGTTGCATCCTTGCCAGTTGCACTCAAAAGGCCGTTCACCTGCAGGAAGCAAATAAGTGTGATGAGAAGGGGACAGCAACATCTTCCCTGGTGTTTTTTTGTATGCAAGAGTTAGAATAAAAAAGGTGGGAGCAAGGTAGATGCCACTTGGCACCAATTGAATGGAGAAGGTGTTTCTCAAAGGGGAGGCCACTGTGGTATTCCAACACATTAAAAAGTACTGTCAGTGAAACTAGTGATACCTTATTTGATAACTGGATCTTCAGGGATGCTGGGCTTCATCTCCATGTCATTCCATGACATCCATCCTTTCACGGATGTCACATTTCATATCTCTTGTAGTCTGCTGGGCTTCACTTCTTCATTAATCCTCCTTATATTTATTCCTCTAAGCTGTCCCTATTTCTGTCTGACTCAATGTTGAAGTTCAGAAGGTGTGAGAAAGTCTTCAGCTATTTAAAAACAGTTATGGTGAAAATGCAAAATGGCAATTTTGAGGCACTGGATGTGAGCCTCTCACCTTGTATTCTCCACAGCTATTCCTGTATTTTTCTGCATTTGCTACAAGATCCTACAGTTTTCTTGTTCAATGGCTCAGGTATCATTTAGAAGTGATGCAAGGAGCACTGTATTTCAACAAGGTAAATGTGCCATGTTGAAAGTAACAGCCTTCTATCAATAGCTGACCTAAAAACTGTGGCCTGTTATGCTTAAGGTAGGACCAGTGAGCTCAGATAGCAGTCTGGTGACCTGCTGCACTTCTCGACAGATCTCAGACATGGGAAACATCTCTTACAGGGCCAGATGCCCATGCCATTGTATGGCTGTGCTGGTGGTCTGCACTGGAACACTGGGGTGCCTGAGAAGTTCAAGCACTGGAGGTGGGCACAGGTCACAGGCAGAAATAGCATTGTTGAGCCAGTGAGCATCCAGAATATATTCCCATCTTCATCACTAACGTGCTGCATAGCTTTGGGCAACTCATACTAGTTGTTTCCATCCTTAATTTCTCTGTTTGTTAAAAATTAAAACATAAAGTCATGAAATGTGCTGTCTTGTTACTTCAGTATATTGGTTTGGTTCTTACTGTTGCTGAGTCTGAATATCACATTCTTTATTTGTTATGAATCTAGAACATCTTATCTACCCCTTCTCACTGCACATCAGGCCTGGATAAGAACATTCAGGTTCCTACTCACCTTCCTGATTTGATATTGTCAGTGATGATGGTGATGATTTGTGTGCTAAGCCAATAATGTGGCCTTTCTTGCCCTATTTCTTTACTGTCCCCTGTTCTCCTCCTTCCAAGGAAGTATCTTCCCCCCTCAGTCTCAATTCGATATTATCTTGGTAGTTGCCTTTAAAGTTTCTTGGCCACGTGGTTTTCCCCTCCATGCACTGACAGCTGGCATCACTCTAGTAGTGGTAGTTGTTTTCTAGAGTGCTTCCCAGCTTTGTTGAGGTTTAGCAGTACCTCCTCAAAGAATAGCTGCATTGTGAGGAAAGGCTGGATGCCTTGTGTGAAGATACGAGAGTAATTAGTGTTCATAAAAAATTAGTACACAGTCTTGAACAAAGTTGCTGCAGGTTATTAATTAAGACAAGACCTAGCTGCTGCTCCAAAACCACACGTGGAAGTTCACAGTCTGTCGTCAGTCTCATCTCTTAAACAGAAGGGATGTGGTTTTCTGTGCAGGTAAGTTACATAAATGTCCTTTTACATGCAGTAAAACAATCAACAGAATGAGAGATGATATGAATAGATTGCTTAATCTCATTAGGGAACATGCAGCCTCAGTATCACTTTCTTGCATAAGCAGTGACCCATGGACATGTTGTACTCAACAAAGAGCTTTTACCATTGAAGTGGCTGTACACAACACAGTAAAGATTTTGAGCTCCATCTCAGGCAATGCTGACGTCAGAATTTTACCTTTATACAAGGACTGCAGAATTTGATCCTATAAATTAATGTGTAAATGTTGTCCAATATATTAAACACAGCAGGAAAGATGTCAAGCATGTGAATATGTGTATTGAGAGTTTTAACACTATGCTTTGGCAGCAGCAGTACTTTTGTACATTATGAACATCACTAGCAGATCACAGAGGTAAGCTGAAAATAAAGGAATCAAAAAGGAGCTCAGGCTACTTTACTTTTCAGAGAGGCAAGCAAGAGATGCCTTTAAAAGAGAAGGAATATTATAAAGCTTAATGTTATTTCTTTTACAATTTTAAATAAATTTGGATTTCCATGTTCCAAATCCCACTAAAGTGTAACCTTTCTAGCTCCTCTGCCAGAGAACATGACATCACATAACTTGTGTTTAGAGTTACACAAGCTGATGGAAAAACATCACATTTGAGAATTAAATTCAACTGATCTTAACTGAAAATTACACAAGCAAGAACATTTTTGGCTTCTTCCTGAACTCCACCCTGTCCAAATTAAAAAACTGTGTGTAAAGCTGCATTAAGAAACTTAAGAGTGCTCATTGAGTAAAGGTACGTGAGATCTGCAGGTGCACTGACTTCTGAATTCACTTAAGGGGCACAGCTACTTGCGCTGCTTACACTGTGCCAGAGCAAAGCGCCAAAGGAAACAGAGTTGCCTGGGCTGTAGAAACAGCATTAAAAAAATGCATCTCTTGCTGGAAGGGAATCAGAAGCAAGTACAGCCAGCCTGTTCTTATAATGGTCCTTTTGTATTATTCTGTATTTGTCAACCGTTACATATATTGAGACAACTATTTGTAATTATGGGAAACAAAAACTACAGCAATGGTGGAACCAGATCTGATGTCTACTGAGTTTGATTTGTACCATACTTTTAGAGCCCTCTTGACTTTACCCCAATCCACAGAGTTTTAAGGAATCCTTTTGTATATAGTGACACTCCAGTACAGACTCTGGAGTGATCAGCTTCTTGTTTCACCATCTGTATGTTATCTAGCATTTGAATAGCAATTAAAAATGATACCAAGTACTCTGTAGGCCTGAGCAACACTAATTAATGACTGACTAATGACTGAAATACCAGAACAGGTGGGGATATGATTCTATGAGACACCTAAAACCAACCATTTTCAGAATTACAATGCAAACAATTAGACAATCGTATCTGAAAAATTTGAAGTGTGTTAGCCACTGCCCTACAGTCCAGAGTATTGTTAAGTCCACGTATCAGGGACAGTTTTTAAAATTTAACTCATGTAGTAGCTCTGCACATTATGTTAGCATCTTCAGGCATATGCCAATGTCATGCAGTAACAAATTTGGAAAAAGGGAATTCCACAAGTGCCTGCAAAACCGTAAGTAAGCCAGAAACAATTTTCTGTGATCTTTAATCTGTTCTGCTGCTTCGCAGAGCAGCATTATATGTTTTTATGAAAACAGACTAGAAACCTGAACATGCCACTGTGTGCTATTCTTATATTTCTACATTTTCATATACATAATTAAGGGTATATTTGGAAACATAGATCAGCAGGCTGGGTGTGGAGGATGAGGGGCAGACAGTTAAATGGAGATGTGACCGAAGCAGCCTTCCTCCAAGAGAGGAAATGGTATCCTGGGAAAAAAAATCAGTCAAGGAGACTATGTTGACTGTTTTATTTTTTAAAATCCTTCAGTAGCCCTGATATGTTTTTTCAAATATTTTCATTTCTGTTAATCTCTTATTTATAAACCAGCCCTTTTACATAGCCAAAAACCAAATCATTAACCTGAATGCAAGACTGTATAATGTGTAGCTTTGATGTTAGATGAATGGTGGTTTCTTTATCATGTATTTAAAAAGGGATCAAAAAAATTCAAAAGCCTCAGAATTCCCAATTCCCATAAATGGAAACCAGTTAAGTTTTAAATAAATGATTTTGTTATTTTTTTGTGATACTTCATAACCAAACAAGCTAAATGCGATCAGGTTTCGTGCATCTGCTTTTGTGTGTCTCTCCAACAGCTTTTGAATGTCTCATCTGCCTTTAACCATATCTAACAAAGAGGATGATTTCAGCAATATGAAGCTTGATTAGTTCCAGGAAACTGAGTAATTTTTAGTCATGCTCTCAGTGAAAAGAAAAGTTATAGGGTGAATTTGTCTGTCACTAGACACCAGAAACCCAATATGGGACTGTAGTTTGAACACCCAAATCCAAGAAAGGCTTCAGTCAGAGTTCACACGTTATTGGACACTGGGACATGACACTCCTCCAAGCCCCTAGGACACTGCTATTTCCATTATCTGTGATGTGACCTTTTTTTAGGAACTGGAGTTCTCAGATTTCCAACAGGCACAGACCCAAGGATCAAGCACAACCTCACTTGAAAGTGTGGGCATCTTTATTTTACTCTTAACAAATCCAGTCATTATATTGATAAATTATTCGATCTTACGTTTTCTGCATGTATGGGAAACTGCAACAGGTACCATAATAGCTGTTATTTAAATTCTTCATTTATTTTCTGTACCTTAACATTTTTATTGAGTTATTTAGATATATATGAATATTTCTTGAAATGCGAAATTTCCAAGTGGCGAGTCTACATTTTAAGGGAATGTGTGTTACTGTTTACTCTGGAAGTGCTAGTATTGCTCCATCTGGGAACAGAACACACCATGTGACTTATCTGTATAAGCACAGCTAAATAAAACAATTCAAATAGCAAATGATGAACATACATTCAGATACTATACTGGTAATAACGGCTACAATGCCAGAGAAGTGCAAGTAGTGCAATATTCCTGCCCTAGCCTTAGTCCACCTAACCTAACCACAGTCAGGTCCACCCAAAAACCAAAATAACTGATTTGGTATGTTCCAGGCAGCTATTTGATACTTCTTAAAATATTACCACTCACTTTCACCACAATGGAAACAATTTTTTTTTTTTTTTTTTTAAGCAGATTGCATTCAATCAGTTATATTCTAGGTCTTAATTTCAAACTTGTTCAGTAATGTCAGCTGGTTCTTAAATCTCAGTGTATAATAATTTCAGCTTCTTTACTATAGTTTTTTCAGCTACATTTGCTTGTTTTTTGTCAAGGTTGAATAATTCTGCCCTTTTTGGGATTTTTTTCCTCCCCCCAGGACACTCCATCACATAATCTTTCTGTTGTCTAAAATGCATTCCATGGCTTTACTGAATCTCTACTCAAACTGGGATGCCCAAGCTGAACTTCTCTGTGTAAGTTTCTGTAGCTTAGCACTTTCAAAATACACTTTTTTATCCTGTAATTTTGCACAGTGAATTAAGAATCTGAAACTTGAACCTGTTACCTTTGCCAAGTCATTTTTTTCCTACTATGTTAATTTCTGTTTGACTCCTGTTTAGTTTTTATTACATCTCTGCTGAAGTGCATCACTGTGTGTTCAGTACATTAGGCTCTATGTTCCTCTTCCAGCTACAGCCAAGTTCCAGACCACTTCATGCAACTAACCAGTGAGTAAGTTATGTTCCAGAATCTGGAAAATAAATCTTAAAGCAAATTGGGTTTAAATGAAATGTCCATAATTGAGCAAGAAGAAATATTGCTACATGCTTTGCTAAAGTTTTGAATGAAAGAGTGAAAAAACAGCTAGAGCTATGTGGATAACTTATTTTCTGCTCAATAGAAAAAAAATTAAAGCTTTGAACTGCAGAAAAGTTCAGCCAAACTACGAAGCTTAACAGTAATTTTATTTTTGATTGGTCAAAATGTTTTACTTCTTCAGGGATTTTTTGTGACACTGTTTTAATTCCTTTAGCTTGGGGACAATTTTCCGTACAATGATAAAGTAAATCTGAAAAGAACCAATGAAACAAACTACCACAACTTTGCTGAAACAAAGAAAACCAGCCTAAACTATTTTCTGCGTTTAACTGACATGTAGTTCTATTCTTCATAAAAGACTACTTGACTATGAACACCTGTTTGCCAAAAATATAGTTCTTGCTAATAAAGAAATGGGAAGTTATTATTCATTAACTTTTCTTGTTAGCTTTCCCTTCATGAAGATTAAATGCCTGACATTTTTATTAGGTGACTAGCTGGAGATCTGATTGTCTAAAGAAATAATTTTATTTGTGTTTTCAACTTTCACTGGAGTCTCTGTGTTTATAAGCACAAGGGATTTCGAAAGACAGCCAACTAGAACGGGCTAACCAGCCAAGTGTAAGGACCATGGAGGTCTATGTATCCTTGTCTTCACACACAAATCTTGGAATAGATTTTAGATCTATACTGACAGCGTGACTGAGAATATGCTCTCTAGTATTGAACTGTGGTCCAAGGAGTCTTAGGTTATTCCCTACAGCATCTTAAGTACGAGAAACTTATTTTCCAGTGTTATACTAAGCTGCTTTGGTTTGCTTGTACATGTCCTCCTCAGTCATGTTGCAAACTGCTGGTAAGTGATGCATACCTTCAAAACACAGTGTTCTGAGTTCTCCCTTCAAAAAGATGCACTACTGGCATGGCAAAGAAGCAACCAACCCAAAGTGCATGTCAGAAAGACCAAGCATATTTTCCAAACATATATTTTTATGATCTCTGGACTGAAAAGAGAGTGTTACAGTTCCATGGACACATAGTGAATTATATTTGGTTTTCTTCTCTCTGTGTTGTTTATGTTGTAGTCTCCCTCTCCTTTCTCTGTTATTAAGTACTCCAAAACTTAGGTAATCCTGCTGGACAATTGTGAAATTCTTTCCAAACGATGGAAGAGCATAAAAAAAGTAATTAAACCCTTTGAGAATTCCACAGTTTGAAAATCATATCTGTGTCTGTAGACCTGAGCAATGAGAGTCTGACACTACTTGTCACCTTTTTACTAAGATACATATCACTTGTTATTGCCAATATCAGAGTTTCTCTGCTGCAGTTTGTCACTTCCTGGTTTCAGAAGAGTTCACATTTTTATCTCTTCTCCCTTCCTTACACAACCCCTCCCTGTTTTGTATGTTCCTTCCTCTTTTAAAACTACAAAAAATGACTTGCACTAGGTGAGGGTCTTGTGAAGCTCTTCAGTCACTTAGACTACAGCAAAACTGGGACTTTGTAAACATAGTTACATTCATGTGTTAAGTATGTTAAATGATTTTTCTCTTGAAAAACAATGGGATACAAAATCACTAAGGTGAGTTTAGCCTTCAATATTCCTTCCTTTTATGATGGGGTCTAGATATATAGACATGTACCTTTTAAATACATCCTCTCTATTAGAAGTCATGTGTTTAAATCTATTTTAGCAAAGAAGCTGAATTAACTCAATAAAGCATTGAACTTAAGGCACTTTTATAATTTTGTGAATAATGAATTAATCTAGTGCTGAGCACTTAGATAAGAATGTATGCATCTGACAACTCAAACTGATGTAGCAGTAGAATCTAGTGGAATAGAAATGCCATCAGAGAGCTACATGACTAAAGTCTTAGAAAATGAAAGTGAGGGAGCAGAGTTGCATGTAATTTGTAAAACACACCTCTGGCTCACTGATTCCTCATCATTTTCCTAGCCAAGGGTCACAGGCTATCTGCCAATCTGCCACTACTAGCAAACTGAAGAGAGTTCACTTAGTGAGCCTCTCCTGACCCTACGTAGTGCTGTACGTTGTGCACTTGAAGGCCAGGGTGCCTCACTAAGGCAGACATTGGGTGTGGTATTTTCCTTTTCACTTTTTGTGATGTTCTCAGTGAAGTGGTTCTGTGGATGTATACAAATGCAGTAAGACCTAATGCTTTTTGGGTGTAAAATTGCTTATTAATACCTTGGGTTATTCAGGTTAGCCCTGACAGGTAAGAAAAACATACATATGTATGTCTGCTCCTCACGGAAGTGTAATGAGCATGAAAGATGTTCCCCACATCTCAGGGCAGGTAAAGTTTTCTTTTGATGAGTAGGAAAAACAATGCACAACTTTGTGGTAGCAGCTGTGTTACTGCTCTGTCTTCTAGATGGCCTTGTCAAAACCTACATATGTAGTATTTCTCTTGACTCTTTTCTGTCATATTTGCTGTAGTCTTGCTATGTGACTGCACTGACAGCATGTATACACGAAAAGCACCATCAGTACAGCAATGCCTCTTAGTCTGTAAAATTCAAAGTAATCGAAACTTCAGGTACCTCTTACAAAGGCAGCAATCCATCAGATAGAAAAATTGTAATGTTACACGATTATTGAGATGGTGTTTACAGTGCATGTGATTTCAAAGATAAGTTATAAATCTTCTTACAGTTCTGTATGAATTTATCCCTGTTATCTAATGCCCTTTTGTTGATTCTGTCTTAACTCTAAAGCTTAACATTCACCATTTCACTCTCTTTCCCAAAAGTTCTGATGCAAAATGGAGACCTCCCATCTAAGCAAAGAGGAACATCTGAGATGTTAGGATGCCCAAGAGGTCAGAAATTTATCCTACTTAGCATGGACAACTTCCATGTCATGGTGAGTGTGCAGAGTAGAACGGAACATATCTGTCCCACATGAGTAACTTACATTGATTGTGCTTCCATTAAGTGCAATGTCTTTGTTTACATGGACTTTTGCCACATCCCACTATAAAAGCAGCTTTTTTTTTTTCCTCCTCTGCTGCTGGAATCTATGAGTAAACAATGCTCTTTCACTGAGTACCAATGACAGGTCTAGCCCTTGAAAAACAAAAGGCAACAGCTTTATTTTATAAGAGCTTATGTTCTAAAATAATGCAAACAAAATGTTGGGTTTCCTGTGAAAGTTAAGCACCTGCAGTTGGTGTATGTAGTTTCTGTTCAGTAAGCCTAAAGCTCTTACTGGGTGTCTTTATGTCTGAGACATTAAATCCTAGACTAGCGCTCAGTAAAATGGCTGAAATGCCACTAATTTAAAAGAACAGCAACTTCCACTTGATTTTGTTTCTCCTGTGGCTTGTTCCAAGCATGGAGATCAATAGCAGTTCCTTTGCCTTTGTACTTAAATGCAAGATAATTAAATTGTGCTATGCTGAAATGCTGAAGTGATGAATTCTGGGGAGAGGAAGATGTATCTTAGACATGTGTCATTTCCAAACCACACTGAAGTATCTGACTCTGAAAGATGGGGACTCTGGGACTTAGTAAAGTAGCTCTTTAATTACTTTATTTCTCTTGTTTTTTCTACTCAGATCTATGAATGTAAGAAAGGAGGATGATTATCCAAACCTCTTGTGAATAGAAAATAAATTAACGAAACGCCATAAGTAGAGCCTCTAAAACATCTGGGTGTTACTGAATGACAAAAATAAAAGATGTTTGGTTTTTTTCCTTTTTCCATTCATCAGTTATACTTTTTAATAGCTATACTTCAAAAGAATACTGGGATTGCAAAACCAAAAAATACAAGTGCTAATCAGCAAATCTGAGCTCTTACATTACCCAGCAACAGAATTACAGCCTAGAATTCTTGCCTTGAGCCAAAAACTTGTTTAAGGGGATTTCTTCATTCCTTATATACAAAGCTTGTGTCTTCTGCATAGGTCAGTTAAGTCTGGCCTCTTAAGACGTAACAGAGACTAACATCAGTGAAGGTCTGTGGGATTTTGTTTCTCATTTTCTGTCATGTTGACAAGCCAATTCAAACCTTTTAAAGCAACAAGGTACTAGAGGAGGACTCTCCAAATGTATATATAATAATGAAACACTGTTTTTTATCTAATGCGTCCAGTTAAAACTTGAAAAGGAAAGTCATTATGTGGACCCTGATAGATATATATGCTGAACTGAGATCTTGTTTAGTCATTTGCAGTCTTGTGTTACTTCTGTTCTAGCATGCTAGCATACTGATTTGGTGTCTGCTACAAGCTGATGATTTCGGCTGCACCACTCATGCTGTGTTAGAGCAAATAAGGTGATTAATGAAAATGTTATGCAGACAGCAACTAAAGCCAAGAAAAAAAACTCCCCAGACTTGATTCTCTCTCCTCAACGAGGGAAAAAATTTTTACCCATAGCTGACACAACTGAACCAAAAGCATCTACAGGGAATGTGGAGTTAAGGTACCAACAGAAACAGAAGGTTTCCATTACAAACTGCTGTCTGGATCTTTCCTGTGCTGCCTCAGAATTGTTCACTCTGTTACCCAGCCCACTCTGCAAACTCCAAACAGCTCCAGATCACACATCTGACTGTTAGCAGCTCCATGGGAGCTCTAAACAGTATTATACTCCTTGGCACCCCGTCTTTCTCCAGCCCACTCTTACAGTGGAAAAAAAGATTGCAAGCTCACTATAGTACACTTCCCCCTCTTCTCATCTGTGCTACCTCCTGTTGAAACCTAGGATTACATCCCAACAGAGCTGACAGGCTAATTGTCAAGCCATTTGTTCTCAGTGGTGTGATCCTTCCGCAGAGAAATTGCACGTGTTGCAAGATGAACCAGTAGACTCATGGGTCAAATGGCAGGGACCAAAAATGGAATGTAGTGGCTCCTAAATGTTGTAACTGCCTCTTTGGAGAGTCTCTTTTAAAAGTATCTCTACAGATAACTGTGGTCCTTTGATCAAAGTAATAAACTATCTTTCCTCAGCCTTCCATGTGGGACACAGGTTATTCCTTGCTCTTCTAATAATGCAAGGATCTTCTCTCTCTACCTGAAAATATTGCCATCTAGTCCGTGTTGGACGAAATTTACTTAGATGGTCTCAAGCTTTAATTTATCTGAGTTCTGATCACTGTGGGAGGTAGGAACTTAAAAGTTAGGTAAAACCTAGAAATTTGAACCTGAAGATGCTTGTATTGCAAGAATATGTGAAATCAAACTGAAACATCACATACCATCTCTGTCTTTACAGTGAACACAGAAATGACCTCTACAGTGGTTTAGACTGCTTTCAATGAAAGTCCACCTCACCATTTTTGTGGTGGCTTTCATAAAAAAACTGCATTATAATGTGCCCAATCACTGGTATGACAATTGAAATATTTTAAGGAGGAGAGCAGTTAAATAGGTAATGGCAAATTATGTTAATCCAGTGTGAATTGTGGGTGAATTCATGCTGAAACTGTGAAACTTTGGCTCCATGAGCTTTATCCAACACTTCTGTGAATAACTGCAAAGAAGGAATCATACGGCCCCATGAATCAGACTGTTCTCTGTTGACATTTCAATGATTTTTTTATTATTCTGTTCTACTGAAAACAGAAGAGTGCTTGTAAAAGCTAAGTTTATCAGATTCATGAAAGGTTGTCCTGCCATGCAAAATAACAGACTAAAGGATTATTCATCTAAACTGAAATCTGTACTTTATTTATCTGAATTTTGGAAGATGTTGACTATCCTCAGTCTCCAGCTGAAGTCCACATACTTTGGCATGAATAGATACTGGGGGTAAGCTATGGCATTCTATGTACATACCATCTCCCAGGGTTTGGGGACAGGATGAGATTTCATATTGTTAGAAGCCAAGCAAACAAAAGTTAGTAAAGTTGCCTTTGGGTGTAACTGTGAAATGTCTCTCTGTTAACTTTTGAACTGTTTAATCAACAACCTTACAGTAACACAGCATGCATGAAACACAGGACTTCAGCATTTATAAGTACAGCTAAAGTTGTAAAGCTGAGTGAAAGATCTGATACTGAGAGTTTATTGCAACTGTATGGAGGAGAGAAAGAGTGGGAATTTCCTTTTTTTTTAATTCTCATTCTGGACGGCTTGTTGTGCCAGAGCACAAGGTGATGCTGAAGTAGTTTATGAGCAGCATCAGCCAGTGACTACATGGAGCATCCACCTTCAGGGAACAGGCAGCTCTGGAAAGTAGTTTTATGGGCTGAAAATCAACAGTAAGTGTCTTGCTTAATTCTAGCTACCATTCAAGGTGTACTTCAGACAATCTTCTGCCCAGATTGTAAAGCTACACTTTCTGTTTAAACCAGAATTCTGGTTTTTGCTTTTAATAAAGGAATCAGATTCTATGACAACACTTGTATTCATATTCTAATGTGCTCACTTTTACAGATCAGCTTTTTATAATGGACAATGTTTGCAATTCAGGATTCAAGTCTTTCAAGTCTCATGTGTATGTTCTATTCTGGTAATACCTTCCCTATTTATTTTGCATCTCCCCACCTAGTGGTTTCCTTCAACCACAGCTGTATGAAGAGTAAAATAGAGCACCATTTACCTGTTCCTTTCTAGTTTTGGCTTGTTTTTCAGTATTTGGTATGTGTTAATTCTGTAACTACAAATGTGTGTAAACACACACACATCTAGGCCTCATTCACAAATATAAGCAGAAAATAAATAAGAGAAGTTTTTCAACAATTATCACTGATTAGGTTGTATTTTTATTTTGGCTGTCTTAATGTTTTAATCACTGGAGTGAACCTGCAGGGATGTACACCCAGTTCTTTGAAAATTCAGGCTCCTCTCCAGTGTCTCAAGCTGTTTCTGAAAGCGTGTGTTACCACCTTGGCCATATTCTATACAAAATAGAAATAGATGGTTACAAATGAGATGTTGCTGTGAGATTTTCTTAGCATTCCTCCTTAGATACACTTGCCAAGCAACTTTTCCCTAATCTTGTAAGACTTGAGGCATCAACAAGTCACATGGAAGGGGGCACATCATATGACAGAAGAGAGGCTGTTTAATTAGACTGCAGTAGAGGAGCATCGCTGCTAGAGCACCATTGCTCTGAGCAAGAACACCCTAGGTGCAGCTCAGCTCCTGTGATCTCCCCATGTTTTATGAACATTTAGTTGGACATCTGGTTATAGGGTCACTAGGGACACAAGCCTCACCAGCTGTGTCTGACATGTGGGGGTCACAGCGTAGGAGACAGGCCATGGTGAGTGCTGGAAATTAATGATCTGTGTGGTTGTGGAGGAGTACAAGTCAGGAGCCAGTTATCTGAGTGTGACTCTGGATGTGAAACTTAACTGAAAAGCTAAGATCTTAAGTAGAACACAGACATACTTCAAAGACAGCCTTGTCAAAGGCATCTTAGTATATGTAACTTTGAAAACTCCTCTCTCTGCTTTTGAAGCAACTATCTCAACATGTACTCTGAGAAATAAACTGAATTCCTTTTTTATTTTTTAAAGGAAAATACTATTTTCAACATTTTCCTTTCTAAGTAGTACTGAAAGGAACATCTTTACTATTTTTAAATTTACCAAATTAGACATAGAGACAAGCATGACCTCTTTATCATTTATAACTGTTTTCCCTTGCATGCCACACCCATGGCTTCATCACTTGCCTTTGCAGAACAGTCTAGCATTAAACCAGTTATGTCTTGCTACAGAATGTGGTTTATATATATGAATCATGCTAGAAAAGCTGCCTAGCAGCCACCATTTTACCTATAAGCACTTTTAAGGCCTCTTGACACGTAAACCATTTTACTGTGTGATTCCTTAGCAGAGATTCTGAATTCTACAGGTCGTACATACAATGTAAAACTGCTATTGTGAAGGTAGACAAGTTGTAGCAGAAAGATCCCTATTACTTGCTAAAACATAAATTACTAGTGCCTCAGGCACATTTATTCATGCTTTGCTACACTTCCTTGTTTGAGAAGTGAGCAGGTCTGCTCTTTTGGGTTAGGAGAGGAAACTTGCTGGCCTTTCTAGCGTTTTGAGATGGTGCACCTGTTCCTTGTATATGCAGGAAATTAGTTGACCACACCTGGTATGCCCAAAGCAGAAGGGCTAATGAAATACTCTGCAAAATACAGGATTTTACTGTGACCAAAGATTTTGGAGAAGCTTCCTGTGATTGAAAAGTCAATCTAGTCCTAAATCTGGGAACTACAAAATTATTTGAACCTGACTTACTGTCCATATTCCTAGCTGCTGCTGAGCACAGCTCTTGCAGCCATGAGGGGTCTCAGACTGGGATTCAGGAATTGCAGTATGCAGAGCTGCAAGGTTCATAAACTCGAGTAATCAGGAGGTTCTGTTACAACAGAATGACTGTACATAAAACCAATTAAAACAGGAATTGTGAGTTGTGTTGTATCCTGAATTAAGATTCAGGGGAGTGAGATGATCTGACTACTGCTGTTGTACCTTGACAGTTTATTATTGCTACAAAATACGTGATGCACAAAGTACTTTGACCTTAAATTTCAGCCAATTCTTTAAAACTTGTTTCTGCTTTCTTTTGAAGTTTTTACAGCTATTGTTACCTTTTGTGACTATCAACAAATAAGAGAAAATCTTAGTCTTAGGGGAAATGATACATTATTTACACTGCATACAAACAGGTAGGTGTTTGCCAGATTCTACAGAAGATACATAACCTCAGCATTGTCGAGTTATTTACACAATACTGTCTGCATGCTCAGAGATGCACATTTGTAAATCACCTTTTCAGTGTAAATGCTCTTAAGAGAAAAATTCACCACTCTGGATGAAGCAGCCAGGGCCTGTTCCCACATGTTATATGGGAGAAGGAACTGGACACAAGGAATGTCCACAGAGAAACTAACACAGAATCTGGAAGGATTAGAGTTGATTATTCACTGACTACTGACAAGTCAGTGAAGTTCTGTACAGATGGTAAGGAGCTGCAACTGTGCTTTATAATGAGAAGAGTCAAATATAAACTTGACTTACGACCTTTAAGACCATTCCTGTATTTTTTCCAAGTGAAAAACTGTTGTGCAGTGGAAATTACTGTTGTTCTTATGATGTTTGTCCCTAAAACTGCAATGAATGTACTCAAATGAAAAGCATGCTAACACGATAACTTGATAAAGGGAATACCACAGAACTTGCAGAGCACCCATGAGAATGTTACAGCTTCTTGACAACTATTTAGTTGAGAAAACATATGCTAACTTGGATTTCTTTGCAAATGAGAGTGGAGCTCAGTTTCTCATAAGTATTCAAAGAAGAAAAACTATAAAGTCATATCAACCACATCAGTTCCTTGCCTTTCTGCAAGAAATTCAACTAAACATCTAAGAAAGCAATTTTCATGCTCGAATCCAGTTTACAGTGTATGTGTATAATAAAGAAAAGTGTAACTTGGATGTGTCCAGGGGTGCACTATACACAAGACCAGAGTTGGTTCATGAAAAGAAGCTTTAAGCAAACATGCACAGAAGTTCATTGCAGACGTCATATGCTTTTCCAAAATAATTAGTCTCTAACCCACAAGTGCTAACCTTAGCAGTACAAAGCAGGGTATTGATGACATATCCTCAGAAAGTATAGCAGCTTTTTCAAGAATTCATTATAAAAGCAAAGCATCAACCAGATAGCATTCTTTCAGACCTTTTTTGTAACCTATTACATTCTTATTGACAAAAAACAATTTTTGCCATAGTGAAAAACATAACCTAGTAATTTGTACATTCCAAACACATTTTGACCAACACTGTTCAAAAAAAAAATCACATGCAGAAATGAAAACAGGTGAGTTCTACAAGGGCATGGAGTGACATGACACAGAGTAATGGCTTTAAAATGAAAGAGGGGAGACCTAGGTTAGACATTAGGAAGAAATTCTTCAGTGTGAGGGTGGTGAGATGCTTGCAGGTTGCCCAGGGAGGCTGTGGAAGCCCCATCCCTGGAAGTGTTCAAGGGCAGGTTGGATGGGACTTGGAGCAAACTGGTCTAGTGGGAGGTGTCCCTGCCCATGCTCAGGGGTTGGAAATAGATGATCTTTAAGGTCCTTTCCAACCCAAACCATTCTATGATTCTATCAGTATTTTGACAATCACTGTTTAAAAGATATTTCTCATTAGTTTTGTCTCTGCATTATATAATGGCAGCTTCATAAATTCTCCCCTTAGACAGTATAAGATACCTGACAGTCACATTCCTAAACACATTCCATCAGTACATTTCCCAGTTGTAGAAGTCTGGAACAAGGTTCATGGTAAAGCATCTGTGCCAGCTGTTACACAATATTTGCTTACTTCAGTGTGCACAGCAAAGATGGCTTTGTAACCTGCCCGACCATCCTCTGAAAGCTACCAGCAAGATTTGTTAATTAAAATAGCTCCCCAGAAATTAGACTTCTATATCTGAACTCTGAACTCCAACAGATGCTGGCTTAAAGTCTGATTCAGTCAGTGAGATGGTGCAACTAATAATACTGACAGATTGAAAGGAGATGCCAACACAACAAAACTCAGTCAACCTGGAAGAAAAACACAGGAAAATGATGGAATTCTTTCACCATGGATAACTACCCCTATCTTGTGTGATATTTTAGCTCACTTGCAGGTGAGATGTTAAGCAAGCTACAGAATATAACCATTGTAGAGTGAATCATGAGTAGCATTTGTGTTCCCCCAGCATTCAGCTACACTCCCATTAGTATTTCTGTGCTTCTACAGATCTTTCATAAGTCATCATACCAGCATTACAGAGAAGTTGTGATACCTGTATACAGCTTCCTTTTACTTTAACAGTTTTAAACAGATTTTGATGGTGTAAATATCACAATTCTCTTCAGTTGTTCCCTGGATTTAAAGAGTTTGCAGATTGTGGGGAATCTGTACCATGGATGAAACTGACCTGAAAGTAATGGATCTGAATACCATAGATAGATGCCAGATATCTAAAATACCTTCAGCAGCATCTGGTAAAACTCACTGTTATGAATTGAGACATTAGTCCTCTCAAAGTTACTGCTTCAGGCCCTCTACAAACTCTGGGAGCTATGATACTAGTCTGCTTTTTGAAAACTTATCAACAGTATCAGATATTCTACAGACAAAGTAAGAGCTGGATATAGTGGGGAGATTTAGAATCCTCCATCCAGGCAGCATGTCCAACTATTTAAGCAATGCTGAGTTAATCTATCTGCAACAGCCCTATTTCCCTTGAAAGCTTCACCAGCACATGAAGGAGGGACAGAATCAGAGTTAGGGTTCACTGTAAATGACACTTAATTGTGTGCAAACACATTTTTAAGTATATTATCAATGCAATGCTTACTATATGTGCAGGTGGTGGGGAGAGGAAGTGGTTTCTTTCCAAATGAAATACAAATTTATTTGGTGTTTTGTTTTGTTTTTTTTAAATCTTATTAGGGAAGTGACAGATTATTTTTTAAGACAAGAGGTAGGTGATTAGCTAGAGATAGTCATACCTTTCCTATCATATAGCTTGAAGTAAAACTGATTCAATTAAATCCACATCATAGCATCTATTAAACCTATAGTATAGAATTACTTTGTCCTATAACCGAATTCTACGTATTTTCAGCCATTTTTTTGAGAAAATGAGCTTATAATCCATTTCTTATGGGTGTATTTATGCTAATAATACTATGTAGAGGTATCTATAAATTCCAAAGCATTTGCTTTTCAGGTTACTCATAATTTTGCTCATACATTTCTATTTAAGCTAGAATTCTGTGCACATGTTACCTATCTGAGAAAGAGTATTTCTAAAATTTTAGTGAGAAGAATTCAGTTGCTTCCAAGAATCATGAGAGTTGGGAGAAGTGGAAGGTGCAAGTACTGCACACCTCTGTACAAATGGGAAAAAATTTATCAATGAGAATCCTGGCAGAGATTAGTCCTCTGGGGTATCTAAGAAATTCAGTTTTGTTTTGGCCATGTTCTGAGAATTTAAAAAACATACTCTGAAAATACACCCTGGATTTATTTTTACAATAAGACTAGCTATCTGCCAACATTCTATTGGCACTGCTTTTGTGGACATATATATATATGTGGACATATATATATATATATAGTGGAGAGATATATATATATATATATATATATATATACATACACCAAATGGAAATTTCCATTGACTTAGAGGGGCTTCCAGTGCTCTATTAGAGTTTCACATGCATGCATATGAAAGCTGTGTACAACTCACTTCACATTGGTCTTGGAAAATATATCAATCTCCAGAAGAATCAAAAACTGCCAAGGCAATCATGTATTAATGCTAGTTTGCAGTTCTGCTGGCATTTAAAATAAATTGCAAATTTCTATTCAGTAAGCCTCTACAATATATACTAAGAATTATTCTGGTCCAGTGAGATTTTAGCAGCATCCGTGTTCATATTTGTTAGAGCAGGATCCTAAAATACCGAATTAAGAACACAGGAGAGCCCTATATGCACTGTGAGGTTTTGCAGGAATTTGTAAGGCCTAGTCTAGTATGTAAATTTGTACCAATGTAATTTAATTTATTTACCCCCTAATTGCAAAACAAGTATTTGATCTATTAACAGACAGCTCACCATTTCAGCAAAATTTTGCAGGAAACATCTGAAGATGGATTAGGCTAACATGTTCTAACCCTCCTCAGCGGGTTCTGTTGTATGATCCTCTAGTGGAAATACTGACAGCTGTTTAGTTTTAAAAGCTCATTACATTCTTTCTGGGTGCCATACCTCAGCTGGTCTTACTCTGGAAAGAAGTGGTTTGCATCTCTGCCTCTCTCCTTGACCAGTTTTAAAAGCTATTGCTGAAGGCAGTAAAGGATAAACAACCAGCACACACACTCTGCTTTTGTATTTGCTGACCAGGGATATTCTAGCTGGCTGCAGGACCAGAGCAGACAGAAAGCTGCAAAATACATAGCAGCAACACAATGCACTCTCACGTGAATTTTTTTAGGTGCCTCAACTCCAAAAACTCATACAACTGAATAATAGAGAGCAGTTCGGTAGAAATACAGTGTGCAATAAATCTAAGATAGCTTATTGATCCACTGACTGCAATGTCGACAGATACCCAGTCACAAATATTTTGCCTGTAATTGCTGAGAGCAGTACAAAAGTGCTGTAACTGATTACAGAAAATCTTTTGCTTGCACTAGAGGTCATTTCAGGATATGCTCACTTTCATACCATTTCAATTGTGCCAAGTTCCTGGTTAGTAAATGCTTTTTACGTTAGGGCTGCAAAAAAGCTTCTGAGGTTGTTTTTCTCCTAGTAACTACAACGGTAGCACTCTGAACTTCTAAAAACTTTTATTTTATATTACGTGGAGGCCCTGTAAGCTCTGCTGAATCTGCAAGACCTGAAAAATACAGGATATGTGTGTCTGACTTCAGTGCCTGCACTTAAATAACCCACATTGTCTAGCTATTGTTAAACTGAACGCAGCAAGATAATGATCTCACTGCCCATGCGAATCTACCTAATAAAAGCCAAGTGGGTAACAAAGGAAAAAAAGTATACCTATAGAAATTCTACAGAAAGGACCCTTCAAAGGTTGTCCTGCATTTGAGCAGCAGAGTATTTATTTGGCTCTGTCAGCACTGACTTCTAAACAGCTGATCCAAGATTGGAAGGGGGAAGGGGGCAAGTTGGAACATGCTTAACTTACAAAACAGAACCAGAAACCACATGTCCAATATAAACAAGTTCCAGGTTTCTGCTCTTGGACGTGCCATAACCATGTTCAGCCAGACAATAACACAAGGCAGCAGTTATATTTTAAATGGTTAAAGATGCCTTCTTTTCAGATCAAATCCAATTGTGAGTTTGTTTCATAAAGAATTCCAGTTTAGCTAAAGATTTGTTTATGTGCAACTCATGTAACATCCAAATACATTCCAAATTCCTGCAGAGAAGCATGTGCTACTGCAGAGACATCTTCTGCAGATCATTCAGAACCCTTTTTCCATAAGGCTGTGATTAATTTATAACACAAATACAGCTATCCACTGCAATTGTCCATTAAAAAGACCATTTACTGATTTACTCCAGACTATCTACAAGACTTAGGTCTTGCTACTAGAGAAGGAAAGTGCTGCTACTGGTGTCTATGAGGAAAACTACAAGATGATCCATCCTCACTACTTCCAATATTAATTGGTCTCATTTCACTGGATCTGAATACCACCTCCATGCTGAAGGAAGACGGTTTGTGGAAAGAGAATTCTGTGAAGTGTCTGTCTGATTTTCCACTAAATACCCAAATTTTTCACCCTGTATAAAAGGCAGCCCCTGAACATTGTATTCTGTGAATTACTTTGATTGGAACAGCCATACTGTAGTTGGGTGTTTTTTTTGTTAATTACCCTCTGCTCAATAAGATCACAGTTTGCACATGTTGGCAGTTCACTGCCTGAGCTAGACTTGTCTCAGCAACTGTCTTAGTCTCAGCAAAATGCGATTTCTAAATAATTGTGGAAGTAAACAATTTCTTCCTTTTCTTTCTATACACTTTTCCTGGTTTATTGAGCATGTTTCAGTCAATGCAACACAACCATGTGTGTCCCCAAACACTTGTATTTTAAACATTGTCATCTTCTTCTGTCCTTACTCAGCAAAAGCAGAGGAAAAGTGGGCAAGAATTTTATGGAGAGAGAATATTTAGCTATGCTGACACCTGCTTCAAAGACCACGATGAAGAGGGGCAAAAAAGAGGGCAGAGTAGTCTTAATAGTAGACCCTCTGTCTATCACAGTTATGAACACGATAAGTAAAGCTTGCTTTAAAGGCTTGTTAGCTACAATACCCAAACTCTGTTAATTGTTATCAGAGGCTTTAATTTTGTGACTTCTGCATGATTAATATCTCTGTGAAGAGTAGAGAGGAAAAAAAGGAAGATTTTCACAGAAAAACCCATATAAAAATCAGATTTAGTTCTCTCTAGTAGCTAATACTACTCAAGTGTGTGCTAAATATCCTTGTCAGCCAATTGCATTCTCCATGCAATCAATTTACCTCTAACCCTTTGTAGCTGAATTACCTGAATCTTATTATTTAATCCAGACGTAATCAGGTAAAAGGAGGGGAGTAGTTCTGTTTTCTTTCTGACCTGAGCACCTTTTGAAAAATGTAAGTTTTAAAACTTTCTTGCCTTTTTTTTTTTAAAGAAATTTATACCTAGTGCTTGTTTCAAAGATTTTTAGTATTAAGAGACTTATAGCATGTGTACTGCTTATTTGTTATCTTCAGTGAACATAGGCTGTTTGATCTAGGCTTAGGATCAATGCTTTCAGTTTCTAACTTTGTTTCTTGAAATTAGATATAAGGCTGAGGATTTAGGCAGGGCTGTAAATGAAAGTGTTTTATGTTTTTAACTGGCTCACTTTTTTTAATTTGTCAAGCCTTTCTTTGAGGAAGTAAGAAAGGATTTGCAGAGCTCTTTCAGAGCAAACAAAAGTAATGCTTTGTGTTTTTGTATTCTTTTTAAAATACAAGCATGTTAAAAGACATGTAAGACCATCAGTCTTCAGAAAAATCACAGAATACAGGAGCATTAAAAAAAAAAAAGTGTAGGAGCAGGCTGCTGAACTATTTAACACTGAGAAAGAATACTTATTGTTCAAGCTAGAAAGATGCCCAACTGGCAGCTCAGAGGATGGAGTGAGCCAGTAGTACCACTCATTTCATCCTGCTTCTACACAAGAGCAATCTGCAGCCCTGTTGTCTGCTCTCAAGTGACACAGGAGGCATTAGCTTAAGTTCCTCCTCTTGTAATCTGCAAAGGCTTGGATCTCCACAAACGCTGTCCACTTGTGACAAACCCACGTGTGCCCCTTCCAGGTCCACTGTGTGTCTACAGGCAAACCAAAGGAAACCCAAGCCAAGTCTAGTCCACATTTTCCAGCTGACAAGCGAAGTTTCTGGTAACGGCCCGGTACTAAAAAGGTAAATGAAGTTTATTTTACTGATATGTGAGCTTGCTCCTCCTTACATTGGTTAATCAGTTTCTTCATACATGCACAGATAGCATCTTCATTCAAACCAGCTTCTTTGAAGTTGTGCTTTACCTCTGTGTTTTGAATTAATATAGTTGGAGCAAATCAAACATACTAGAATGGAAAGTGCAAACCAACCTCCTGTTTAAAACATGTTATGCCTATTTCATATAAAGGCGTCTTTTTCAACCTAAACACAGGTCAAATACTATTCCAGTTTGTCCAGCCATGCTGCTGTCACCCTTGTTGCAGTAAGGTCTGACTGCTTCATTTCTTGCATTGCTTCCAAATACATTATGGATTTCTCCATCTTCACATACTGCACTTACTGAGTCATCAGAAAACTTTGCTTAGGGAAATAATAGTGGTGGGGGGAAAAGGGAACTTAAGTTAAAAACCAACTTTTAAAACATGGGTTTGTTAGTGTTGTTCTCCAAAACTGTGGTTATAAAGATTTAATGTAAAGAAATGGAAATTTCTTTACAAGTGAATGGAAATAAGACCATCTTTTCTACCTTTTTCAACTAGGCTAACATTTCATGAATAAGGGTTAGACTAAAAAGAACAAAAGGTACCAAATAACATATTCTTCTTAACCGCAAGGTTAGGCAAGCTGAACACACTGCTGCCCAAGCTCCCTCTGTCAGCTTAAGACCAACAGAGGTCTTGACCACTTTCTCTTGGATAAGTCACGTTACCTGACATCTAAAAGCAAGGGTAATATAACTAGGATAGCCTTCTCTTCTTGTGCCTTGACAGATATATCGAAGTCAGATAGTTTACCAATAGTATGGAAGAGTCACTGTTAAGCCACCTGGCCTCCAAGTTGGTTTCAATGCAAGACTATCATAGTGAGACTCCAGACTGAGACAGGTGTCCACATCTCCTTAGCTTATGTCTATTTGTGCAAACATGTTTAGTTCCGATGACTGAAAAGCTGTTTGTGTTATGGTGTACTACTTAGTGAGTAGAACTAGGAAGTTTACAAGGATATTTCAATGGAGGTTTATTTTGTGCTCTCTCTGCATTAATGGCAGCATACTAATGAAGATGGCTAGAAGCTTGAGAGGTCACGGTGATCTGAGGAAGGGCTGCAATACATGGGATTCTTGTAATCCCTGCCCCAAATCTAGTCAATTTTTCTTCTATGTACAAATATGTAGTGTAATGCAATAATATGAGGTTCTCTACAGCGTCTCAGAACATAAGTAGTCCCAGACAATGCTTAATGACGTTGTAGCTTGTAGATGGCTGCTGGGTTCTGCCCTGTCTCCCTCTTACTGGTGAGTCAAAAGAGAAAAACTGGTTTGCAGTGACTCTAGAGACTTTCCGAATCTTCCTAGCAACCCCATGCTGAAAAACTGCTTAAAGGAGAACTTTCTCATGGAAGTGGTTCATCTCATTTTCTGAAAGCCCTTTGTGTTTAGAAATTTTCTCAGGAGTGGAGAGGATTTTTAAAACTGGTGCCCCGGTGAAATCTGTGTATCGATAGGATTGATATGGCTTGGGACAAACATCTGTGAATCTGCATCTGTGGATCACAACACATCTTAGGAGGTCCACAGAAACCTCAGTGGAAAAGCATTTAGGCTTGACATCTACCCCTGACACTAAATATAACCTTCTGGTAAACATTGTAACTTCAAGGGCTTTGTGGCTGATCATGTTCAACTCCGGGACAGGCAGTGAGAGAGTAGGGGGGAAAACAGAAACATTAAAAGAAACCTAGGGGGTGGGGAAGCATTTGAAAGCTGGTGGAGAGAATGGCACTGATTTTGGTGACTCATGTTTTCTGGTTCAAGGGTTTGTCAATTTAATCAAGATGAAGCATTCATAAGGCTGAGACAGCTTAACCACTAGTGTACCAGACGCAAGAAACTATGGATTGCCTTAGTAAGTTATGTTCTAATAGAGAACTTCCTTCTAAAACACTGTACTCTGAGTGCTCAGAGTAACTGCCTGAAGACAGAAGGGAGATGCAGCTCTCTTGGCTGTTCCTCCTGCCTTAAATAGGATAATTAGCATTCTCTGCACTATCGTTTTTGCTTTGGACATTTGAGCACTGAAATCCAGTTACAGCTATTAGAGGGATTTCATACAGTGCACCAAACAGTTGGAAAATAGTACCAGCTTTCAGTCTCTACTAATGTGGGCTGGATTTGACCCAATAGTACTTGGAAGTCTCAATCTCTTTACCACACCATAAACTCATGATAAGCCTTTAGTTTCTGAGCACAGTAACAGCCAAGGACAAGCAAGTTTCTAAGGCATGTCATAAACTGCACTATTCAGATATCGCTAGTATTATCATCAGTATATTCTAGCCTGCAGAGTGTTCTTAGCCTTCAGTTCACCCCTAAATACCAGATAATCTAGTCATACAGCACATGGAAGAAGTTCCACTCCCTAGCAGAAGTTCTTTATTGTTTCTTTGTAAACAGGTTTGGGAGTTACTAGGGTAGCTGTTTAAAGCACCTCGCACACGTACTTGGAGTACTTTCACCACTGTTTGGTGAGGTGATAGCCATCACCCACCCATTTGACAAATGGACAGACTGATGTGTACATTAACTAGCTCAGGAACACTGGAAATCGGAGGAGACCCAAGACCCTTGTTCTATGTCAGTAAAACCCATTATGTGATTTGTAAACACAAACATTTGCCAGTCCTGCAATTCATCACTTGTTCTGTTAGAGGAACTCCTAGTGTCATATGAACTCTTTTCAAGCCTGTCCCTTTTTTTTTTTTTTTTGAAGAAAGAAAGAACAACAAACCCCTTATAAAACATTCTGCAAGAGGAGTAAGAGACATTTAAGCCTGTTTCAAATTCAATCCAAACAGAGACAGACCTGTTGCCAATGAGGAGGGAAACTTGGCAGTTTTGTTTAAAGCTTCCCACACAGACACTGGAGACTCAAGAAAACAAAGAAGCTGTAGTCCTCGAGGGTCCTGCCACTCCCAGGGCAAAATCAGTCCCTTCCCTGCTTTTCCTCTAGCTCTCAGAGAGGCATACATGCTCTCTTTTCTCAGTGCCATTAGCTACAGCAATAACCAATTAGGCCTTACAGACCTAGAAAAAATACAGGAAATGAAGAGTTAAAAAAAACCCAACACACCAGAGAACTTGGAGGCAAGCCAGCGTCCCCGAATGACTCTGCTCAGCAGCAGCCTGGAGCGACACTCCCCACCAGCCCTGCCTCCTCCCTCCTCAGGGAGGGCACAGACCAGTCCTCTCATTATCAGGGACAGGAGTTCCCCTTCTTGGTCTCTAGTGGTTTGGGAGCCCAGAAATATTGCTAGATTTATTTTTCACTTTTAGGGCAATGGCAGAAAAGGCAAAAACCTCGAAATTAATGGAGACAATTCCCTGCAAGCCAAGGGGAAGTATCTTTTCTGTGTAACTCCCAAGGAGGCAAAAAGCAGTTACACGGTGCAAAACAGGGCAGGCTGCCTGGGGTGCCAGGAACATGCTGTTCCTTTGGCTGTGTGGCACAGGGAATTGTCCATCCATATGCTCAAAACATGATGGGAGCTTTCTTCTCTCACATGGAGAGCAAAACATACCCTCCAATTAGAAGGGCTCTTGATTTATCTCAGGAAGGCAGCATGAAAAGCTCAAGGGAC
Organism: Apus apus; assembly: GCF_020740795.1. NCBI lineage: Eukaryota > Metazoa > Chordata > Aves > Apodiformes > Apodidae > Apus > Apus apus. The sequence goes on from NC_067291.1 coordinate 5,779,733, forward strand.
GCTGAAGAGGTGTGGGTGGGGCTGCCACTTCTATTCTGAGAATCTTTTTCTTCATGCTCTTTATAAGTGAACTGACCATAGTTCTTAGTAAATTACTCGGGGGAGCAGCTTGCACAAACCTGCCCTACATCAGTGTGGTGCCTTGTCAAATGTGCTGTGATCAGTGCCTTCAGCAGAGATCAGTCTCACTTTCTGGTGCTCCCAGTCTGTCTGGAAGCTGCCCTGTTCCCCAGCACGAGGTCTGGCAAGTCATGGGGCCTGTTTCAAGATGGTCCTCCTAATACTTCTGTGTGTAACTTTCAGAGCACTTGCAAGTCTTCCACACTTCTGTGTGTGTCTCATAAATTACAATAGCAACAAAAGTGCTCAGGTAAGGCTTCATGAAGAAGTAAACACTGAACATTGGTCAGAACAAATTAGTGTTTGCATTCAAATGCTTTTTGTTTTGAAATCTATTTTATTCAGCTGCCAAAAGCTTTTTTGAGACTACCTGTGTCCCCCTCTCTCTACACTTAAGTGCCTCCTTATAACTCATGTTCAGCCCCTCATCTGCCTTCCTGCCTACTCTAACTTTCACACAAGTGTCTGCTAAAGGAAGAAACAGACACACAGTCATTCAGGTGCCTCTAGAACATTTAATTTTAATATACCAAGAGTGTTGATGCTTTTATGGGCGGTGGTAAACTGGTAAAAAGGTAGTGACAGGAGCATGGAGTAGGAAAAAGGAGATGGGCAGGGTAAGAAGCACTAGAAAGGGAAGTAGAAGATGCACCAAACAAGAAGGCTAGCAGCTAAAAATTACAGCTCGGTATGATCCACACAGCTGAAAAATGCACCGCTACCTGTGACGTTAAGTAATAAAAAGGGCAACATTAGCTTTCAAACTAAGCCCAGCAAGGGTTTATTCCCAGAGGGTTGTTTGTTGTTGTTTGGTTTTCCCAAGCCTGAGTTTTGAGAGGTGAACCATAATGGTGGCCAAATACGAGTTTGTTTGGTTTTGTTTTTTCAACATTCATTTTAATTACCAAGCTGTAACAAATAAACCTCTGGCTGGATTATAACTAACCTGTGTGGGTCCTTAGATGAGCTTTAAGATGGGAAGATTTGCCATAAACTTTTTCACACCCCACATAGTGGCATTTGTGCTTTTTCTGGGGTGATCCAGGGTCAGTCCAGCTTCTCGTGCGTTTGTTCTTTTGTCTGGGGCTTGGCTCAGTTACTGCAGCCAGGCTAGTAGGTGTGGCTGCTCTTCCTCCTCCACGCTTACCAGCCGAAGAGACACGTTCTTCCCCAAACTCCTTAGGAGCGATAGAAATGTGTATTTGTTCTGTGATATCAAAGGTCTCTGTTTTTTCCATCCTTAGAGCAGGTGAGTTTGGGACATGCTGGTTCAGATCTGCTAAAATGCCAGCTACCACAAGTAATGATGATCCATTGTCTTTCCCGGGTTCTCTGACTTCCCGCTCATCTTCTCCATTTGATGGAGGTGTTCCTGCATCAGGCTGGGGATCAGCCTCCACTTTAGGACTATGGATAATAGCACGACTGGACATAGAAACAAGGCACTCTGCTGCAAAATGATCCACGTATGCTGCTGTTGCCATTTTTCATAAGTTTAAAAAGAAATCCAAACAGAAGAGGGGAAAAAAACCCCCAAGAACAAAACAGAAAAAAACCACAACCCAAAACAACCCCACGATACTGCTCTTTCCCTTTTTAAAAAGACTATGTGGGCAGACTTTTCCCTTATTTCTTAGGATCTCTTTGAAGAAGTAAAGGCTGATTTAGCAGCCATCAAACCCACACTTTGTTCGTGACGATCACACCCAGCTTATCCCTAAATCAAAAAAAAAAAAAAAAAAAAAAAAAAAAAAAAAAAAGGCGTTATAAGTCCACTGGAAGAGAAAAAGAAGAGCAAGTAAATCCTGGCAGTGGCAGCTCGCTGCTGGGAGCGTGGGTCAGTGCTGCTTTTTCGAGAAGGCAAGAAGATCAAGACGCGGCTTCCCCACCCCTTCCATCGCGCGGTGACAGTAGAATAAGCTGTGCCCGTTATCGCTGCTCCGAGCCGCCGGGACCCCTGCGGGGGCGTGTCCCGGGAGCACATCTGGGCCCGGCGTCACGGCCAAGCCACATCCTGCGCCAGCGGCGGGCGGGGCCGCGCCGGGCAGCGCCGCCCGCCGGTGAAAGGAGGCGCCCGATTGGCTGTCGCCGCGGGAGCGGGTGGCGCCCTCCGCCCTGCCCGCGCGACGGCTGGCGGAGCGGCGAGAGCGGATCCCTCCGCCGGCGGGACGCGCTCCCCGCCCTTCGCACAGGCCGTTTCCTCGGACGGATGTTAAGTGTTCGGGGCGTGCCGTGTTAGAGCTGATACTCCGAGGGACAATCTAACAGGCGCCGAACTCTTAAAAGGGAGAGCTTGAAATAACGTTGTGATGTTGGAACCGATACAAAACTAACAGGAAAGGGCGAGACTACGCTGTTTGGTCTACAGCTACACAGGTGGACCTCACCTGTGGATGTAAACAGGTTGTGACAGGTTTAACTGCACACCAGAAACCACCTTCTCTTCTGTCAAAACTCTCCTCATTGTAGCACTCTGCTACCTCTCTATTATTTAAAAGTGCAAATGAAAATTAACTTATTTTTCATTATTGCTCTCAGCACACAGAAGACACAGCTCAGCCAGTTTTACAGAGATTAATGCCTGAATGAGCAAGAGAATTGTGTGTGGAACTCATGTGCCAAGCAGGAGTGAAGAAATGCACCTCAATTCAGATCTGAAAGCAATTAAGACTGTGGTGCTGGTTATCTTTTGTTAGAACATTTCTCTATACTGATTCCTGTAAAATTCCTCTTTTAGTACAGATGGACCTTTTCAGAAAGCAGGAAGGCTTCTTTGGAAGCCTTCTTTCTGGATGGAAAGTTTTGGCATTTGAGGGAGTATGAGAGGAAGTGAACATCTGTTGCAGAAACTCAGTTTTGTTGTTAGGCTGAGTAATAGGTTGGTGTTGTACAGGTGAAAATGCCTTATTCAGAGGCAATGTCTGCTTATGCTGCTGCTGCACTTCAAGAAAAAAACATGCTTTAGGTTCTCATGCAACACCTCCCTTCTGGGTCAGGCTCATTGGTAACCTGCTCCATGTCTGCTCTCTTAATAGTGCAGCCTGTACCACAATGTCAGACTTGAGTCACTGAAGCAAAAGGAGGAATAAGGCACACGACCAGTGTGGGAGGATGTGGTTTAATGCTGAGTCGAGCCAGATCATTTTGATGCAGGCATATCGTGCAATTTGGTCTGCTGAGCATATCTACAGGAAATGTTTACACGTTTCTGAATAAAAAGGTTGAGTTTGGGAATTACCTGTTTGCTCCAGGATGAAAAAGGAATTATGGGGAAAACATTTTTACAAGACATTTTAATTGAGTTCAAGCTCAACCTCTTTCAGGGAGGAGGATTCCTTAAATTGACCAACCTGGCAGTTTTTTAGAATTAAAACGAGATTCAGAGCAGAAAACCTGAAGCTCCCCCAGTCTGAGGAGAAACATGGGCCATTTTCAGGGAAGTGAGGAAAAGGCAGAGTTTAGACACAAGTTTTCAGTCCTTACCCCAAATCAAGGCCCATTATCACTAACTACAGGAAAAGGGAGACCTGGACTAGTCTTGGTTGCCAACCTCAGCACTGGCAGGGGGGTTCCAAAGACACCCTGGCAGCTCTGTGCCCCCACCCCGCACAGCCCTGTCAGCATTGCCATGTCCCTTTCCTACCGCCTCTCCTCGCTGCTGCCGCCTTCCTCCGTAGCTGTCCTGGCCATGTTCTGTAGCAGCGGCTTCTCCCGAGTTTCCTGCAGCTGGGAAGTGCTGCTGTGTCCTGGCCCTGGCCCGAGGAGAGGTGCTAGCAGAGGCCAACACCAAGTTCAGCAAGTCCCGAGAATCCCTCCCCTCAGCAGGATGCCTTGTCTGCCCCGTGTGAGGAGAAAACCCTCAGGAATGTCGAGGGGCGTGATTGGCTGCCCCGTGCCCTTCTGCAGCCTTCCAGGGATGGCCAGCCAATCAGGAAAGGACTTACATCCAGCGTGAGGTTCGCCTCAGAGGAGCTTCTGGGTGCCATCTTGGCATGAGGACATCTGTGTTTTCAGAGGGGTTATTTGAGTCATAATCTGATGCTGCTTTTTTTTTTCCCCCCTTTTTTTTTTTCTTTTTTTTTTTTTTTTTCACCTTAATCCCACCAGCAAACAGAACACAGCTCACCATGTTCCTGGAGTTTTTGGCCAGAGGGGAGAGGCACTGCATTGTGTGCACAGCCAGGCCTGTTGGCAGCAGCTGGACCATGAGGAGGTAATGTTAGGTAATAGCTGATAGACTAGGGGAGGAGACAGGGAGAGACAAGGAACAGTCTTAATTTTCTGTTGGTTTAAGGCCTTGTTAGCAGCTCCTGCTATATGGCTGTGTTTTTCATGTAAAAATAATATTGACTGTAACCAAGTCCCCAGTGAATTTAATGAACTATCTAGTACTTCTGCAATTTTGTGGTTGAGAGCTTGTTTTGGTATCAGCCTGGAAGTGTGATGCTGCCTGTTCTCAGTGTGGTTAAGGGCAGGCTGCTGAGGTGGGAGGCTGAGAGGAGGTTCATTTTCATGAGAACTTACTCCTTTTTTGGTTTGATGAATTTTTTCGGTGTAACTATTTCATTTGGGAGAGAGCTGTGTTATGGAAGTTACTTGGAACAGAAGGGCTTTTTAGTGGTGAAGAAAAATTAGTTATATTTGGTAGATAATACCAGTCAGGGTTTGTGTATTACTCATTTAAGTCAAGACTATGAGTGAAAATATGCCTCTGACTAGTTCACTATTAGAAGTAAAAAATTGCCCTGTCTTGCACTCTCAGAGTGAAAGAGTCACTGTATCTTTGCATGTACAAGAGCAAGGTGTATTAAGCTTGTTTGTCACCTGGACATGAAAATTCCGTCTGCCCAGTGGAAGCAGCTTTGACCTTTAATGCAGGATTGCAAATACTAAATGCTTCTGTGTGAACAGTAGCCTCCCTGCAAACAGCAGGGGTGAAGAGTCTCCTTTGTAAGGCGATCAGTAGCACAAAAACAGTTTATGGAAAATCACTAGCCAAAATACCATGGCCATCTGTCAGCTGTTTTTTGTAATGACATTTATCTGCCTATTTGTTCATTGTTATTATTTATGGCATATTTATTTTTTTCTGAGCAAGTGAAAAAGTAAATTTCTATAAGTCCACAGTAAATCTTAAATTCACCTCTGCTGGATACTCTGCAACTGTTGGTTTGTTCTCACCAAATTAGCTGAATTTTGAAACAGATTATAAAAAACATTTAATAAAAATAGATCGTACCTCCTTTAATTTTCTGTATTTGATGATGATGTTGATGTGTTCTTACCTGCATACATTTGTCCTGTAGTCTGAGATGAGAATTCTTCACTCTGTTAAGGCACTATCCATCCACTCAAATAATATATCCAGGCTTTTGGCAAGGGTTTGGAATATCTAGTGTTTTCTTAATACATAATTTAGAGTTTTATGCAGCCAGATATGCAGAGCAGCAGAATAATTTTAAATGTAATCCACCCTGTTCTGCCCTTTCCAAAATAGCTCATTGTTTTAAATTATAGGAATAAGAAGCTATAAAATGATTTGTGAAATGAAAATAGTTTTAGGAGCTCTATTAAGAAGAATAGAACATAAGTTCTTATACAAATGCCAGACTTGCTTCAAAACCAGCTGATGTTTTGTTTTGCATGGCCAAAATAACTTTTTTTTAAAATGAGCTATAGCGGTATTTTTCATAACTCATGTAAATATTCTGGTTAAAAGGGTGCTGTAATGTCACAACCTTATAAGACAAATGATAGTGGAAGTCTGCAACATGCAAACTTGAGCAACCTGAAGCAGGAATTTTATGAGTGGGAGACATGAGGAATTTTCTCTGAGAAAAATTAGTTTACTATTCCCAAGAACATTATAAGATCTAAACATGCAGTTTTATAGTAGCAGACATTTCATCAACCTTTTTCCTGCATGAGGTTTGCTCAATAATTTCTTTTTTCATATACTTTTGCTTTAGATCCAGTGAGTCAGACATACAAAAAAGTGTAAACCACAGGACTTCCGTGGACTTCAGTGAAGTTACATTTTACATCACCTTGGGAAGCTCTTTATGAGAATGGAAAAAGTAAAAGGCCATGTAGTCCTTCTCCCTGTTTCAGTTCCTACACAGCACCTATAAGATGAATAGACCTAGTTTCATTTTATTTTGGCTATATAAGTAGTTCCCTTTCCAAAAAAACCCAACCCTGAACAAAGAAAAAAAGGAAGCAGAAAATAGCAGTCATCTCTGCCTTTGTTCTTGCAATACTTGTATCCACAGTCATATATTTTGGTAGAATATTAGTCTTTACTGATGCTTTCCTGTGGTTGGTTGCTCCTTAGTGGTTCCATGGTTTGAGGGGAACTCTGGACTAAGAGCTGTGTAAGAGTGGTTGGTTGGGTCCATCACCATGGGGATCCAGGGGGGCAGAATTGTAAAGCTTATGGCCTGTAGCACTCTTAAAGATAAGCATACCTAATAATGGCTCTTTTGTTGATATCAGGTTAATAATAATGCAAAACTGGTAGAAGATAGGAAGAAAGGGAGGAAATGAACACTTTTCTGCTAGAGATGAGCCACACTTTGCATTGAATGTTTCCAGTTTTCACCATGGCTCCCAGTGTCCTAATAAGAGTGAGTAGCAAACGTACACCCTCATCTTCAGACTCCCTTTAAGCTCAATTTATGTTGGGAGGAAGTCATAACAAAACCACTGCTGCTTTTAAAGGAATATATTTTATCCCATTGCTTTTATTTTGGAATCTAGCCCTGGTTCTTCTATTCCTCAATTTTCTCAATTGTTATTTCTCAGATACCACTTACCACAATGTTTAGTTTTATATATACACCACAATTTATTTTTTCCTTTTTCCCTTTATTAGCTTTTCTTCGTGTTCTGTATAGGACTGTTTGTGTAGCAAAGCTAGACTTGCCTGTGACTTTTCTGGAGAGACCTATAAAGTGGTGCACATGGACTCCTCTGCTTGCTTCCTCCACAGCTCTGCTCACCTCTGCACATGGTGGCTGACATCACTGCCAGCATCCAAGTGCCTCTTCCTCGCACAGGGCGTACATGCATGTAAGGCTCTGTGCCCTTTCCATACTGGAAAGCCCAGAGGCAGAAGTAAAGCTCTTCTTTGTGAGCACCAAACTGAATTGTGAAATTCAGTTTTTGCTTCAGCTGCCAGATACTGGGTGTTGAACAGATCACAGGAGACATCTGCAGTTGCTGTACTCGTGGCATTCTGTTTTACACACAACCTCTGAGAAAGCTGTGACCAAAGCCATGTCGTACCTGAGGCTGTACAGGGCTATTTCTCTGGTTTCTTTCAGCCATGAAGCAGGCAAAGGGGCCTTTTCTAAGACGGCAATGCTGTTTCTTGCAGTAGTGATCAGCCAGGAGTCCTGAAAGGCTGAACAGCCAACACTGCTGAATACACCAAGCAGGCCTGTTCCATAGTGTGCCTGACCTCTGCAGTTGAGGCATCAGAGTGTGTTGGTTCATTTCCAGGTACAGGCATGCCTTTCTCCTGTGGTCAGACTTCTGAACTGGTGACCCACAAGTAAACGTTTGGGGGTTTTGTTTTTAATTTCCTTTTTCATCTTCTTTTTACCTTTCTGTCTCCTAATTTTCATAAGGTTGCTGTTCATCATACATTGCAGGAAAGCAATTGAATGAGAGCAAAGCTGTAGTTCAGTGGTCTGTAACATGCTGTGAGAAAACTTTCAAGTGTAAGACAAAGATGTGGTGGCCAGTGGTTCTAAGATATCCAGTCATAAAAAGTAAGCAGCTGTACCTGTAAAGAGCCTTTTAGCTATTGATGTAAAACTTAAAAATATTGGGAAATGTAAGTTCCCTACTATAAAAAATTGTAGAACTGGAAACAATGAAATCCAGTTCTCCAGCTGGTACATATTGTGAGAAATCAGGCCAGAAAAAGAAGAAAATAACTTCATTTAAATGCAGCAGCAAGTTGAATAATTCTTACCAGAGAAAAGGAGAGTGTTTAAATTAAGGTACAGCAAACATGGGAGGGTAAAATGTAAAATTAAGTTCTCTGCAATGGGAACCTGAGACTTCTGTCAGATTTTGCCAGCTATAAAGCAGAAAGTGATGAAGTTAGAAGCCATGTGTTGAGAATAAACACTTCCACTGGATTTGATCCACAGAATCCTTATTTTGAGCTCTCTTTAACTAATTCCATGTTGGTTTTGGTCTTTTATGAGGTACCCATTTATAATTTCTAATTCTTCACTTATGTGTGCTTTTTACAATGAGTGAATATTGCATGATGATACTTTTGCTAAGCAAAACCACAGAAAATACCAGCACGTCACCAGGACTCTCAGATGAGTGGATTGATCTGGTAGCTTATTTAATAAATGTTGTGTAACATTTATTCATGTTCATGCTTGCAAGACAGAGTGACTTGCAGGTGCAAACAACACCATTGCAAAATAGTCAGCTGAATGTTTTGGCAATATACTATCTGAAGCAGGTATCATGTTGAGCCTATTGAACTGGTCAGTGCGTAAAAATAGGCATTTTATAAAATAATTATGAAAAAATTTAGTGTTTGTGTACAGGTGGTATATAATGTTTATTAGACTGAAAACTAGATTTGGAGTAGGGAGTTTCATAAATGTTCTCCTGACTCTGAATTAAGCCACTAAAAGGAATTAAATTATTTTAGATAGCATAATGAGGTAGTAAATGTTGGTAGCTGTTCATGCCAGTGGAACATGCAGGGTTAAGAAAATGTCTACTTTCTGTGGCAAACCAATATTTATAATCTGAACCTGGACATAAAGGTGAGAGTGTAGTGGAGATTTAAGGGAGGTGAGCATATGTTGAGGCTGACCAGAGAATTGCTTAGCAAAGACACTGCAAGTTACAATACATACAAGCATCTCTGAATAGTCTTTTATTTCCTTTTAAGGCGTGTGTAAGTGTCCTATCAGTAGAGAAAAGATAGGATAGTGGGAGAGAGAGAAATCCATTTTGTTGCTGCTTGATTCAAAGGCCAACTAAAAAGAAAAAATGGGAGAGAAAAAGAGAAAATTGAGAGAAATTGAGAGTGAGCTGGATTGCTCAGAGACCTCTGATGTTAGAGGGCTGTTGTGAGGTTGCTGAAAAAGTGACCAAATGCACATTGGGGTTGTTATAATGTCCATATACACCTACAACTTGTGATATGTAAAGTAAAACTAATTAGTTTTCCGTAGTCTCATGTATGTAGTTGTTTGCATTCCCTAAAAACTGCTGTTGAAGAAATAAATAAACTGTTAACCCAGAATGTCCACTTAGCTGGGAAAATTTAACCCATTTTGAGTCTGAAAGTAATGGAGCTGTGACATCCCACCTCTGCTAAGTTTATTCCCAAGGGCAGGAGAGCCCTGGCCACCTGTCCCCATCAAGGGCATGTGGCACCAGTGTAGCAAAATTGAAAACCAGGAGTTTGCAAAGTGGCCAACTGAGGGAGCACCACTGAGGGAGTGCTGTGGAGGAATTCACTGTTAATTGGGTGCCCTGTGTTAAAAAGTTTGTCAGCACAGATTTCAGCTTTACTTGTCTTTCTGCAGTGAATCTTCTTTTATTCCTATCTTTAGGCTGCATTCATATCAAGGTCACTATACTGGGTACATGGTCTATCTGTCATCCACACAGCCTTCTGGGTAAGCTGTGTAAGTCAGCTCCCAGAGTTTTGTGTAAAATAAGTAAATCTGTCTGTTACTGATTTATTAAAACAGAATGAAGCACCCAGAGTTCCCTGCCCTTAGAGGCCATTACTCAAGTGCAGCTGGGGGCTAAACATGCTGCGGGATAGAGGATTCCTGTTACAGTTGACAGGATTCAGCTTCAATGGTCTGCAAGTGGGTCCCTGTATTGAAACTGCCTGAGATGGGGTTAATTTACTTCATAGCAGCTGTATAATGCTATGCTTTGGATTTGTGAACAAAACAGTGTTGATAACCACATGGATATGTAAGCTATTGCTGAACAGTGCTTACACAGTGCCAAGACTTTCTCCATTTCTCACTCTGCCTCCACAGAGAGTAGATTGGGGGTGGGTAAGAGGCTGGGAGGGGACATAGCCAGGACAGCTGAGCCCAGCTGACTGAAGGGTTAGTACATACCATAGAATATCATGCTGGGTGAGTTTTCAAGGAGTTGCTATTGCTTGGGGACTGGCTGGGTATTGGTGTGGCTGCTGGTGAGTTTGCTTTTGCATCACTTGTTTTTCTTTGGTTTGGTTTTCCCTCTCCTTATCAAGCTATCTTTATCTCAACTCACAAGTTTTCTTATTTTTGCTCTTCTGATTTTCTTCCCCATTCCACTGGGTTGGAGTGAGGGAGGATCTGTGTGGCAACTGCCTATTAGTGTTAACCAAAACAGTCCTGTTTCCTGATCCTGTCTCTTCTGAGCAGTGTCCTGGTGCTTTGCTTTGGCTGGTCCAGCCCAGGGCTTTTGGTGATTCCTGCTCTGCCATGGATTTCTTGGCAGCAATGGGAGATTTTCCTGACAATAAGATTTGACTTTTTAAATTTATTTTTTTCCTTTGGCACCACTATCAGTTCCACTGCAGCCAAGAACTTTTATTGCCACTTCTGCAAAGAAGATTTATCCAGTAGATAATCCTGTTTCTTGAAAAAGGGCCTGAGAAGCTAAGCCAACCTTTCTTTCTCATCTGTGAATGTATGCTGCTTCACTGCCTTATATTACTGTAAATCCTGTGAGTCATTGTCTCCTATGTATTTTAACACATGTGCTCTCTTAAATGCCGTGTTTCTGTGATTCCTTATGAACAGAAACCAGTTAGAAGCTATGTTCTGCTTTTCTTTCCTTTTCTGCTTGTTTATTGGCCATGTTTGCAATATATCCAGATTATCAGTACACGACGTGCATCTGCTCCACATCTCCTGCTCTTCAGCCACTGTGCTGGCATCTCTCACTTTCATGACAGTGTTACAGCTTCTCTTCATCTTTACAATTACCCTGATACTTACATACTGAAGCATGAGTACCAGCCCTACAGATGTCTAAAACCCAGATTATTTTGACAAAAGATAGAATGAGTTACATGACAGCAATTCACAGACACTCAAACTTAATCCATGTAGAAAGCTAATAAAAACGAGAAAGAGGTACTCTGAAGCCCAGCCAAGCAACATTATTGTTCTTGGATGAGAACTGTGATACCTTTGTGTATGCCTTGAGAATCTGATCCTTGCTTTTTCAGAAATGCCCAGCCATGGGGCACTGGGCACAGATATTGCTGACACCTGAAAAGCAGATACTTTTTAATGGCATGGTTTATGCCGTTAAATGGATTAAGTGCTAGAGACGCAATTTAGATGTTATGTGTCATATGCAGACCGACTTCAGAGAGTACTCTTGTTTTTTTCAGGGGCACTAGGTGACAATGACATGATTTAACATGACAATATTTTCTCCTCTCCTGAGTCAGTTCCTGGTTAGTAAGATAGATCCTATCTCTGAAGCAGAGAAGGACAGTTGCAGAAGTGTTTCATCAAACCACCAAAAGGCTCAGTTTGTAGTATGAAACATGATCAGTTAACCTAAGCACTGTGCAGACTTGGAAATTTCCAGGAAACCCAAGCAGTGGGGGAAAGTTGTGCATTTGGTATGACACAGGAGCATGATCTATACCAGCTGGCACTAAGAAGAAGCCCAGAAGTTTACCCATCCTCCAGTATGCATAGGCAAATTGATGCTCTACATTTCTGAGAGCACTGGGCACAGAGACATTTTGAAAATGGAGTTCCTTATTTCAGGTAATTTTAATGTAGTTTTGAAGACCTTGGAGAGCCAGTGTGTAAATTCCTTGCTGTGATTTCTTCCTTTTAAACTAACAGTAGTTTATCTTGTTCTGAAGCAGTTGTGTGTGCTATATCAAGGTACATGAGTAATTCCCGTTGGGAATATTGGAACTGTTCCTTTCCCTGGAACAAATTTCTTGGACTTTTGTACAGTACCCTGTATGTGGCACACCTCACATCCTGTGTTCTGTTTTGGGCCCCTCACCACAAGAAAGACATTGAGGTGCTGGAGCAAGTCCAGAGAAGGGCAGTGAAGCTGGTGAAGGGTGTGGAGTACAAGACCTGTGAGGAGCATTTGAGGGAACTGCAGCAGAACGTTCCTCAGTTTGTGCTTTAGTGACCCCATGCTGATGTCTCTGTGAAATCTCTTTTTAATTCAGCTGCCTTGCTTGTTGTGGAGCTGTCTGTGGGTATATCACAAAATACAGTTTGCTATTTAACACTATTCACACGTAGTAGGGAATTCTTGGTGTGCAGATGATTTACAAACAGGTGACTAAAAATTTGCAGTTTGTTTTATTGAATTTACTTTGAGCAAATGCTAAAAATTCATCAGAATTGAATGCATTTGCTCAGATTCAAGGAAACCAAACATAAAAGGGCTCAAATAGCACTAACTGAAATGTGTTCAGAACACTAATACTGGTAGTTTTCTAAGTGCATTAGTTGATTTGCTTTTAGCCCAGATTATTTACTCTGGTAATGAAACTGACCTTTGTTTTATGTGTTAATCTGTTTTCAAGAATAAAAATGTAGTGGGAAATGTGTTCTGGCTAGATTTGCTAGGTGATTGGTTTGTGTTCTCTGCAATTAAGTGGTTGAGTCATAGAATCATAGAATATTCAGTTTGGAAAGACCCTTGGGATCACCATGTACAACTGTCATCCGTACTCTACAAAGTTCTCCCCTAAACCATATCCACCAAGGCCACATCCAAACGACCCTTAAACACATCCAGGGATGCTGACTCAACCACCTCCCTGGGCAGCCTATTCCAGTGTCTTAACCACTCTTTCAGTGAAAAAAATTTTCCTAATGTCCAGTCTAAATATGCCCTCTTGCAACTTGAAGCCATTCCCTCTTGTTCTGCTGCTAATTACCTGTGAAAAGAGACCAGCACCAGCCCCTCTACAATGACCTTTCAGGTAGTTGTAGAGACTGATGAGATCTCCCTCAGCCTCCTCTTTCTCAAACTAAACATTCCCAGCTCCTTCAAGCATTCTTCATAAGATTTATTCTCCAGGCCCTTCACTGGCTTCGTTGCCGTCCTCTGTACTCGCTCCAGCACCTCCATATCGCTCTTGAATTGAGATGCCCAAAACTGAGCACAACACTCCAGGTGTGGCCTCACCAGTACTGAGCACAGGGGGACAATCACCTCTCTACTTCTGCTGGTCACACTGTTTCTAATACAAGCCAGGATGCCATTGGCTTTCTTGGCCACCTGGGCACACTGGTGGCTCATATTCAGCCGCTTGTCAATTAGAACCGCAGATCCTTTTCTGCTAGACACTTTCCAGCCACACTTCCCCAAGCTTGGAGCGTTGCCTGGGGTTGTTGTGGCCCAAGTGCGGAGCCCAGCACTTGGCCTTGTTGAAGCCCAGACCATGAACATTAGCCCAACAATCTTATCTATCCAAGTCTCTCTGTAGAGCCTCCCTATCCTCATGCAGATCAACACTCCCACCTAGCTCAGTATCATCTGCAAACTTACTGATGATACACTCTATGTCCTTATCAAGATTATCAATAGAGATGTGAAATAAATGGTCCCAACACTGACCCCTGAGGAACACTACTTGTGACTGGCTGCCAGCTGGATTTGACTCCATTGACCACCACTCTTTGGGTTCAACTGTCCAGCTAGTGCTTGATCCAACAGATCGTATGCTCAGCTAGGCCATGAGCAACCAGTTATTTTATGAGAGTTCTATGGGGAACCGTTGTCAAATGCTTTTTGGAGATCCAGATAGACAATATCCATACCTTTCCTTTCCCTCATCCAATAGTCGGGTCATCAGGTTATAAAGGAGATCAGGTTCATCAGGCAGGACCTGCCTTTCATAAACCCGTGCTGACTGGGCCTGATCCCCTCGTTATCCTCTATATGGCGTCTAGTAACACTCAAGATGATCTACATCATGACCTTCCCTGGTACTGAGGTCAGACTGACAGGTCTATAGTTTCCCGGATCCTCCTTTCTGCCTTGCTTATAGATGAGTGTTACATTTGCTACCCTCCAGTCTACTGGGACCTCCCCAGTTAGCCAGGACTTAAGGTAAATAACGGAAAGTGGCTTGGTGATCATGTCTGCCAACTCTTTCAGCACCCTTGGATGTAGGCCATCCGGTCCCGTAGACTTTTGTGCATCTAAGTGGTGTAGTATTGTGATGACCTCATTGTGCATCTCCTCCCTGTCTCCTAGCTCCTGTGGCTGTGTATCCATGGAACAACTAGTTCCACTGCTAAAGACTGAGGCAAAGTAAGTGTTCAGCACCTCAGCCTTTTCCTCATCCTTTGTTATTGGGAATATTCATTGCTTGCCTCAGAAGCTTTGTTTCCTATTTGACGGTTTGTGTATTAAAAAAAGGAAAAACCTTGGTCAGTAAGAATACAAATTTAGTGACATTCAGCAGAGTATGTAACATGCTGGCAGTCATTTGGATTTAGGACAAAGCCTTATTTATAAGCTCCAAGTGGGCAATGGACTTAGAATCCCTGTTGAAGCTGGAAGGGGTAAAACATTTAATGGTCTATATAATAGCAACCACGGTATGTTTTGCGTGCAATCTGTGGGTTGCTCTTCTCCAAACCTTCTCATGTCTTTCCCTGTGGAATGCCTCCAGTGGAACCCCACAGCATCTCTGCAGTTCATTCTATCCATATCTGTGAGGCAAGGCAGATTTTTCCCTTAGTAACATTTACATTTATTTTCAGGGTTTTAGTGTGCTTCACTAATAATGCCTAGACACTGCAATAGTTGCTTTAATAGTTTATAATGTTCTCTCTAGTGTGGTTATTTCTGTCTTTATCAGTCTTCTTATTTTTCATAGGATGGCTTCTTGTTATGAATGAGGGTTGTGAGTGGTCCGTGTGGCAGGTGCTGGCTAATTGCATGCATTCATCTCACAGCTGCCAGTGTTCTTCTGTCCAGCTGAGCACACCAGGGTTCATCTGAACCATGACTGTGGTCAACAACAGCCCAGAACAAGGGACTGCTTGTCCCACTGTGGTGACAGCAAAACGCCACGGGGCAGTGCTGGCTGTTTAACAGTTCTTGATGATTTTGCATAGCACAAGTGCTGAACAAAGCACAATGAATGAGTAACATGATGTAATGCATTTCCAAGAAACTTCAATGGAAAAAAAAAAAGTAATAAACCTCTTCTGTGAGTGAGATTCTTTTTGCGGAACTCAGCTGTACTCTACAGCCTCCAGCAGCCAGGGTTCTGATAACAATGTACTTATTCCATAGCGAAGATCTGCCATACTGTGTTTCAGACTAAAAGCAACAAAATAATTATGTAATCATGTTCAGTCATTTAGGATGTGTTTCTGTTGTTCTCCCATAACTGCGTAGTTTTCCAGTTGCAGTACAAAGTTTGATGCTTGCAACAGGCAAATTAAGGATGCACGCCTAGTTACTTGTTGTACTATTTAGTACACTCCCAATGCAGCACTTGCTTGTGAATTAGAAACCTGCATTTAATAACTAAGTTAGATTTTATTTCCATTCTGTGTGTTTGATTGTTTCAACTGCAGTACCTTTTAGAAATAGTCCTGTACAGGCAGTTCAGATTAGAATGTGGTGATACACCTTATAAGACATGGAAATGCTTCAGTGATTATATGATGAAAGTGTTAAATAAGACATCACCATTGTTTGACTGAAGTGTGTTAATATGTATATTATGAGTCAGAGCACACAATTTCTGGCAAAGCTCCTAGCACCCACAGAAGTGGAGAAGATGCCTTTGGATTTTAAAGCAGCTGCATAAAGAGAGGATTGACTCCCTAGCTCATCTTTGAACAACAGATTTTCTTTGGGCTGGGGATTTCCCAGGTGAGAAACCCTGCAGATCCAGAAACAGCAGCCATGATGATGCAGAGGCAGCTGACAGTAGCTGACCCTTACTGAAAGAGCAGGTGAGCTGCCGTTGTCTTGTTTAATAAGAAAACTGAGGCAAATAAATTCAAATAGGGAGCAAATACAAGAAAAAAAGGGGAAGGAGAAGGCTAAGTATACAAAAAACCCCAATGAAAGCAGCACAGGGTTACTTCTAAGATACTCAGTCCAAGCACTAGCTTGACTTTAAAGAACCCTCTTCTATCCCAGATCTCTGAACTTTCCAAAGCTGTCTTCAGAGGATATATCATATATTTTGTGAACTTTGCTCTATCTTTTATGGAGATTACTAGAAGGACTTTCTGTAAGTAGTGATCACACAATTAAAAACACAAGCATTTTTAATATGTGTGAGCTGTGGGGTAAGGATCTGGAGTTCTAAGGTGACCTTTTCCCAGCCCACAAGCTCACTGCTTATAACCCAAAGAATTAGTGCCAATGTACAAAGTTCCCCTTGTATTCTCTATACATATTGTTAATGTATATTTCAAGAGATGCAATGCACTCTCATAAGTAGTGGCACAATTACAGACAAAGCCTATGGAATATGTCTCAGCAAGGATTTGAGCAATAAAACATCACACTGTTAACTAGCGTGTTCCATGTTGAAAATAAAAATGCTTTGGCACTCTAGAGAGGGAGGGCTGTGAAAGCTTGACTGTAAATTCTGCATAAGTAAATACTGCAGTTCATCTTGTAGGAATGTTTCCTGTGCAGAGTTTATGCAGTACTGAGAATAGTGAAGTTCTACAGTTTTGCATTCAGTGGGAAAACTGTTAGAAGAGTCTTCTATCTAGCATTTCCTGCAATCTGAAATAGACTCACCATGTCACCTTTCCTTAATTCTCGAATTTCTATTTTAACATCCCACTGAGCCTTATGCCATAACTCGGTTTCATTTAGGTCTGATAAATATTTGCAGAAATGCACCTTTCCCGCAAGCTAGTGCAAAATCCAGTGCTGTGAGTCAGAGACAAAAGAGCATGCAGGAGTTTTATCATTCTGTTGCATGTGTTATATAGGATATCCACAAATAACCCGTCAACTAAGACTGCCTACTTAATTCTCTGATAAAGATCTTGAGAAAACATTTTAATAATGTCCATCAAAGACCCATTTAACAATTTTCAGTGTAGTCCTTTCTCTACTATGCCATGAGATTTGCTGTTTCTATGTCTTTGCAACTATCATGAGTTAACACTTCACCTTGCATTTAGGGTTTTGTGTGCTCATTCAAGTTATGCTGCTATATATGATAGTATATTCTCATTTAAAAGATCTATTACTTTTTCTTCTGCTGCATTTAGTCAATATAATTTTGACTAATGGAAGTAAGCGATTAATTAATTGCTTTACTGTACTGCTCTACTTCATAAGATGCTTGGCTTTTTTTGACAGATTTCAGGCTCTTTGCAGATGTGGTTCTGCAAGGGCTGCTGTCCCCCAGGAAGCACGGGACTCCTGAGGCTGAAGGCAGTGCAGTGCTGGTAGTCTTTGTGGTCTGGGGGAAAGTCCCACCTGCTAGAGTCCTTGCTGTTAACATGAGCAGCAGACACAGGCATTTCACAGTTCAGCAGGTGCTAAGCAGAGGCTGACAGACTGGAGAGAAGGTGGTGGAAAACATTTTTCTCGTAAAGAGCTGGGTGCGACTGTGGTGGGTGTGGAGGAGCAGGAGGAAGAAGGGCTTTGGCTTTCTATTGAGGTTAATGTAGTTACTGTTTGGGTGCTGGAGTGGAAGAAGGCTTGTTAACTTTCAGATCAGGGCTCTTGTCAAAGAAAGGAGGGAGAGCATCTGGTGTTTTGCTTATCTACGGTGAGAGGTGAGGGTGAGTCAAGGGCTCAGAAAGGCTGAACAAATGTCTTTGATTTTTATCAACCTTATGGAAGTTGCCCGTTACCTAATTTAGCTGGTAGATCTTTCAGTGAGGGCAAAATGGCCATTTCACAGGGCAGCAGAAAGGGAAATAACTGTTGTGAGTACTTGTTGCAATGACACCTCCCTGTAAAGTATTTTAGGAAAAAAATGTTAAGATGTTCATGTGAATAAAAAACTGAGTGGTGAGGGGCAAAACTTACTGGTTTTAGGTAGAAGCTTTCTGTTCCCCTGTACTAAATCATGTGGATTGTCTTCACTAGAAATTAGAAGTCAATAATGACAACCATTTGAGCCCTTGCTCCTGCCATAATGTGTGCACTAATGCAGAACTTCAGAGTCTTGGGTCCTGTGTGACCTTTTGCCATGAACATAATGTGTAACATACAGATAAAACCAAATTATTGATACTGAGGCAAGTAGGTAGAGGTAAGACCACTGTGCTCCTTAGTCTGTATCTTGTTCTGAGTATTTTTCCCAGGGTGAAGAAGTGCTCCTTTAAGAGATTACAGTGATTATGTAAATTTTTTTTTGTAATTAAGTAGCCTTGGGATGCGATGTTGAAATGAGCCAGTGGAGCTGGAAGACTGGCAAGCTTCTTTACATACACATCTTTTGTAACTGATGCACCTTGCTAGAAAGTACAGTCTAAGTACAGATAAGTTTAGGCTTATCGCCATATGTCCTGCATGTCTTGCCATTTAGAAAGGCTGGGAGCACAAGACCTACATAATTGGACCTTTTTTCCCTTTTTGTATGTAGGGTAGAGGTTTTAAAACCATCCTCAAAAGTGATAAAAGATCTTGGGACTTCCACTGAGATGTAGGTGTTGTAGCATTTTACACAAACTTCAGCCCTCAAGCTGCCAATTATTTTCAGAAATGGTTTCTATTCTAGACTAATACAAGGTTGCAAGGCATGTTTTTTTTTTCACACTGTTTTTCCCCTTAGAGCAAAAAGGACGTAGCCACAATTGGTGAAGCCAGGGCTGTGGTTCTGCATAGCAGAATACTTTTGCTCTTTTTCTAAAGCCCAGTTCTGTCCATGTGCTCAAAATATTTGTATGCTTTTGACTTCAAAGTGAACAGCATTTTCATTTTCTATTGCTATAGGTGCAAAGAAGTATTCTGTAATATATGAGACTATCTGCAATGTTTCCATGAAGCAGCAACTTGAAGTGGAGGATTTTCTGTTTTTTCTTTTTCTTTTTTTCCCCTTCTTGCCCTTGCCATCTCCCAGCCATAGATGATAGAAAGGGCAGGTCTTTATTTTATGGCAAGGTTAAAAATCTGAAAACCGTGTTTATTCTGTCAGATTTCAGGGTCCTGGAGGAAGCTGAGGAGCTACTGTGCTGACTGTACCTGGCAGCTGAACGTGGGTGTCTCTGTAGCTTCAGTACAGACACATTAACAACTGTTAACCCATTTTTGGAGAGGGGAAGGGAGCATGTCACCATAGGATAGGATTTGTGCTCAGACATCCCTCTTGTGGCTTCTCCTTAAAACCTTGTGACTATTTCTGCCCAGATGTGTGTGTAGCGCCTGGGCAGTCCAGTGGCAGGGAATGCTTACAGCTAGCCATTTGCCTAATGAAAGGAAAACATTCTTTCTAGAATTCATAGACTTCAGAGAAACAATAAAAGCACAGTTATCTCCGAGTAACTTCCTCCCTACAGGTTATGATGCATTTTGTTTCCCTTGCTACAAGTGAAAGTAAGTAATCCTTACCACTATCTGACAAGTGGTATATGCAGCAAGAAGAGGAAGGAGGATAAGAGATTCTGAGAGGGGCTGATGGTCAGATTAGGCCAGCAGCTTTCTGCATTGCCTTTTGGGCCACCCAGTTATGAAAAGCTGTGCTTTCGTCCTCTGTGACATGCTTCACCAGGGACAGGTTTAGCTGTTGTTGTCAGTATGGGTGCAGACAGGCCAGTGTGAGTGCAATTTCCAGTACTTAAAGGGGGCCTATAGGAAAGGCAGGGACAAACTTTTTAGCAGGGCATGTTGCAATAGGACAAGGAGTAATGGTTTTTGAACTAAAAGAGGGTAGTCTTAGACTAGATACCAGAAGGAAGTTTTTTACAATAGGAGTGATGAAACACTGGAACAGGTTGCCTGGAGAAGGGGTATAAGCCTCATCCCTGTGAACAGTTAAGGTCAGATTGGATGGGGCTTTGAGAAACCTGTTCTAATTGAAGATAATCCTGCTCACTGTGGGTGAGTTGGACTAGGTTAATGGTCCCTTCCAACCCAAACTATCCCTTGATTCCATTAACTTGCCAGGTTATTGTTCAGTGAAGGGCCTCCTGTGTGGAAGAGGTTAAAGAAATAAAAGATGAATGAAGAACTGAGAGTTCATGTAAGAAAGCAAAGGAAAGAGATAAGGAGCAAGAAATGGCATGCAAAGTGAAGGAGATAATTACTTGAGTTTTGCAGTATTCACAGCATATATGGTCCTTTCTTTCTCCTTCTGTTCCCTGTGTGGATAGCAGTAGGTGGCAAATATCTCTAGTGGCAAAATCTAATGGGGGTGTAAAAGAAGCAAAATGGGTTTCAGTCCTTGGTTTCAAGTTTGTAATCAAATCGGATGTTCAGATGCATGGCTCTGACTCCATGTCATACTGAATTAATTCTATCAAGTATTTGCATTCTTTTTCCCCCATCTCCTACTTCCATGCCCAGCATGGTCTAATTTAGGAAACTGTGAAATCTTGTATGAAATCCTCTTGAGTATTGCTGCTGAGCAAGACTACAGCAACAGCATCTCAAGTAAGCTCCAAGTTATACAAGAGTATTTGTATCTAGTTTTAAGGACACCTAGCCAGTAGTAAGAAATAGTAGATTGACCTTAGTAACTGGAAGGTGGATTAGATTGTGCAGTGGATATCCATTATTGGTAGTTTGCTGCTGGTGGAAAGTAGCTTCAAACCAAAATTTGTCCTTCCAAGGTGTGCTGGCATTAGGAGGTGGATGGTATCTATACAAGCCTTTTCCCACATGCATTGTGGCACAGCTAGAAACTGGAGAATGAAAACATAACCTATAGGTGCTGCAAATCCCAACTTTAAGGAATGTTACCTTCTCTAGCATCATATGCTGTTGGGGGAGGGTGAGGCCTTGAGCTGGGGGTTTGTTTAAGGAGCAGCTGAAAATTTTCACCAAAGTCCTGGAATTTTGATAAAACAAGAGTGCTGAGCTGGCAATGCTGTGACAGGCAGGGCAGCAAGCCCATTCACGGCCTAGGCAGTGTGCTGTTGAGAGGCCCAGGATGGCTGCTAGAGGCACTCAAGGGGTATTGCTGGAAAGCACAGTCTAAGAAGCACCAGCAGGACCTGGAGGAAGGCCAGTGTATACAGAAATAGGTGAATAAAGTAGCCAGTTATGATTGCAGTCAGACTTGGCTGAAAATTGTATTTGCCAAGACCTTAAAGTATGGAAACCTCCTTTTCCCCCTGGCCCTCAAAAGCCTATCAGAGAACTTTGTAATGTGTTTTTCCTGTGTTTACTATACTATGCTGCCATGGAAGAACTGTAGCAGGCATTCTGGACTGTTTGAATGCTTTGTAAGTAAGTGATATCCATGGCATAGAGAGGGGGTGCTCTTCAGTTTCTTTGTATCTCATGGATCAGAAGTGATGGTGCTGCAGCTCATCCTCATGCAAGCATCAGTTCTCCAAGAGTGCTGGTCTATACATCCCCGCTTCTTCTGACTTGGTACAATGAAATTGTACACCATACCCATTGTCTGATTGTTTCTCCACTCCTTTTTTCTAAAGCTGAGACCCTGAATAGAGGCAATTCTTTTAGCTCTGGCTTCATGCCTCATAGCAAGCAAAAAACTCCTGCCATTTGCTTCAGTTTTACTCTTCACTGAAATTTGAACGTGCAGCACAGTTTCTCTTTTTCACATTTCTTTTTCTGTCATGGGCCAGTCTCATTATGTAGAATCATATTCACCATTGGATTGGCATTAGTTAATTTTTTGTTGTGCTGAATTTTGGAAGTATGCTAGTCAGTTGCACTCATTCTCCTCTATGGATGAGCTACACACAATGGAAATCATTACTGGTAATAAAGGCTAAATTGTCATCTTGGGGCTGCTGTGGTTGCATGAGGCTTTGTATGAGTAGAGGGGCATATGGGATGTTGTACTTCACAAACTTTATTTCCCACTATAGAAACTTGGTTCTTCTGTTCCAGCCACTACAATACAATGGTGGTTTTAGTGAATCTGGCCCCTGAAAACTTGGGGGAAGAGGGAGAATGTTAATGGACTTTTGCTTAGCTAGAAGGTGCTTGGGATTTAAATTGTGGGTAGTATTTGGGAGGTGATTCTTCTCCCCAGTCTGCAGTGCAGAGCCACAAATGAAAGGAGCTGCTCAACCTGTGACATGTTTTCACTTCCTTTTTGATTCCAAAAGCTAGATCTGCTGGTGAATCTCATTCTTGCCGTCCCCTTTTGTGGCTTCAGAAAGAAAATCTTATCCTCTGAAGCACTTGTGTAACACTCAACTGGAAGTGAGTTCCTGGCAGGCTCTTTGGTTACATTTGCTGTATATTTCGAGTTGGGAATTTCAAACAGAAATGTTCTGAGGCATGAAGTCTAATGTTTCCGCAGATCACTGTATGTGGTTCATGGATCATTCATCTATATATGGCAGATGGGATCCTTTCAGGATGCCTCACACGCAGTGTTCTCTTCCCAAGGAGGGTGATTCTTTTAAGATTATTCACCAAATTGAAAGTGAAAAGACAACTGGGACCAATCCTTGAAAAATAATCAGGGCAAAGAGAGATACTGCTTATTTCTATCCTCTCTACTCCACTAAAATGAAAACCATGTATCCTTAAACATAACACCCTAATGGTAAAGGATGCTAACTAGTAGAAGACTTTTTTACCTGAGAAAACATTTCAAAATTCCATTATCTTAATCGGTTTTCCAAATTTATTCCATCTGCTGTCCTTTTCAGGCCATGTGTTTGTGTCTTCCAGGCTCATGACCCCAAATATTAGAATAAGCAGTTGTTTCCGCTTGGCTCTGATGAGATCATACCTGTATTTTGAGACTCGTTGGGTCTAACTAACTTTGTAACTTAACTGACTAAATATCAGAGGGTAAAATGAGCAGTGATCACTTGGTGACTGTAAATACAGTCTGCACGAGAAGCTCTGTAATTAGTGTGGGGGTAACAATTGTAATGGAGAATAGGCTAAATTAAACTGCTTCTTGAAAGAGTAAACTACCCCTCAAGTCAGATGTGGCTTTGTTTATGAGGGGGTGGGCAGCAGCAGCAGCATAGTAATTCAGCCTCTTGCATGTGTATGTCCTAGTACCTGACACAAACGGGCATGAGTAGGAAGACTTAACTCTTTCAGTACATTTCTTCTTCTCCTTCCTTGCCTAAAATGTCCAACAGATTACTCCTTTGCTTTTCAACAAGCAAGTGATGCTGTTTCTAATGTGTGTCACCCCCCCATCTGTCAAGATAATGGCTAAACTTGTAGAGCCAAACTTGTAAATACACCTAATAGACAGATTTTCAGAGATCAGATTTTGTTTTGCCAGTAGCCAAAGTTTTTGGAGGGGTGGAGGGTAGTAGGGTGGAAGTGGTTACTTGACTTTGAACTGGGAACTCTCTATAGCTGTAAGAAAGTTATTTAAATAGCAGCTAGACACCCAGGTGACTTTTAATATTTTTATTTCAGTAGTCAGAACCTAGTGCTCTGAGAGGAAGACAGCAGCTGCAGGAACACTTGTTTTTCTGTTCTTGTGGTTACTCTTCAGGGTTAGGCAATGTTTATTTCCCAGCATAACTGCTCAACAGCCTTCCTTTCAGAAGTGTCAACACATGCAAATATGTGTTTGAGGAATTGTTGCTACAGTACACAATGGTTACACTTTTTAAGTTCAGTCACTTTGTGTTGTGGAATAAAGGGCCTGAAGAATTCTTCTGCAAGATGTATGCAAACTCAGCTGTGTAGGTAGTCCTGTTGTTCCTTGTATCGAAGCATGCATTATACTACTTTATCTCTTAAGCAGTCTGCTGCAGTATTGCATTAAGACTAAAGTTTTGTAAATTAGTAACTTTCTTAATTTCAAACCCAGTGAGGCTTCCTCCAGCCTAACTTTTCCTTAAAAAACACGAGGAGGGGGTGTGTTCATATATCCCTGCAGAACAAAGGCATATCTTGTTCTAACACATTCATTTAAAAGCTATCAGACTTGCTTGCGTAAAGGCAGACTCGAAGCCAATCTGTGTCTTTCAAGAGCCACTGCACTCTGCACTCCACATAAACAGTGAAATGTTTGTGACTGTCACTGTCGCCCACTACACTGGCTTTTAATTCACTTGATCAAATCCAAGTTTGACCTCTCTGGATGAAGTACTGTCTCAGTAAAAGGACTCTGGCAAAACCCACATGGACTCAAGGATTCCATGTCTTGTTTTTTTCAAAGCCCTCCACGGGCTTGTTGCAGCCTGTCTTGGGACCTCTTCCTGTATTTTTGCCTTCTGGATTCCTCATCTATTTTTAAGTCTCATGCTCTTTCCTGTGCCTATTTTAACTCTGCTACAGTACCATTTAACCCCTGTGGGATATGGAGTTTGTGGGAAAGAAACAGACTATTACAAAAAAATATGTTGGTTAGTCTAGATACCCCTCAAAGGGTTTCATGCTACAGGACATTCAGAAACCCTAATTGGGATTACATCTAGATATTAGGCTTTTGTTTGTCAGCATCTGTAATATGAACTGATTACGAAATACTCAGTAAGGGTGTCATACTTTGTCTGTCTGATCTCTGTACCACTGCTAATGCCCAGGGAAAATACATAACTTGAGTTAATGCCTATGATTCAGGGTTTGCCCACAACTCTGAAATGTTTTCCTCG
Organism: Apus apus; assembly: GCF_020740795.1. Classification (NCBI taxonomy): domain Eukaryota; kingdom Metazoa; phylum Chordata; class Aves; order Apodiformes; family Apodidae; genus Apus; species Apus apus. The sequence goes on from NC_067291.1 coordinate 5,804,581, forward strand.
CAGGACAGGTATCAGTTTGGGCTTGTTATGGGAATTCTTTTCCCTGAGTAGTATCAGTCTGTGCAATGTCCCTGTGCAGTGCAATAGTAAACAGAGTTTAGGCCTTGGAGCTCTTAAATTTGTGCTACAGATCCCCAAAGGATTCCTACAAACCAAACTGATTGATGTGTCATGTTACTTTGTATTTCACCTTGATTCACTTTGTCCTAAATCCCAAACAAGGTTGGAGAGGTACTTAATAAGACTTAAGTTAGGTTTTTGAGGTACAACCAAAAGTTGCAAGTAAAATAATCCAAATCTGTTGTAAATTTAGCTACCAGATAGCTCTCTAGTGGCTTAACCTCTGCTATGCAGAATCCAAGTAACATATCTGTGGGAGCTGGGAATTAGTATTCATAGCAAAAATGTCTTTCAAGTGTTTTCAATAGGTCCAAGTAACAATTTACTTTTCTTTGAGATCAAGTTTTGGGGCATAAGTATGAATACTGTTGGTGTGTGGCTTCCTGTGTTGCAAACAGTGATTTCTTCCTGGCCCATACCTCTTTAGCCAGGCAGTGTGTTAATACAGCGAGAGGTTGGCTTGTAAGTAGTTCTGCTTGGATTTTTCTATGAGGACGGGTGTTCTGATTCCAGGTGGTAACTGCTGTGGAAGGCTTGATTGTGCATGTCCTCACTGCAGGCTCTATCAGCAGCCTGTCAGCAGGATCACTTGCTTGCTGCTTTGGTGTAGTTCAGGAAGAACTGGCCAGCCCTCCTGTGTGTGATGAAAGCTGTTACTGTCACAACCTTAGGAAATTGCAGTTTTGGTTTTGGGTGTTCAATTTCCATTCTAAATTACCTTAACATTGTAAGAAAGCACACTGCTTTGGTCCAAAATTGCAGAAGTTAAAAGCTGTGAGACTTGCATTCTGCCTCATGGATAATTTTTACAGAACGGTGTAAACTGTTTCCATCTGAATAAACATTTTTAAAAGCATGTATGTTTAAAATACTGTTCCCATTCATCTGTTTGCTTATAGCTAGATCTTGTCCGTCATGTTACTTGTATCTTGGAAATGCACCATTGAAACAATGAAGTTCCACTGAAGATTATACCTGCCTTATGTGGTTCTCTGAGTAATGGGGTCGTAAAGCCAGTAGATGCCAAATCTCCTGTGTAGCCTTTGCCATGTCATTAATTTCAACTAATTCAAAACTTTCCACTCATTTTGGACTTTTTATTTTGGGTGCCTAGTTGGAGACTGCCAAATCAAGTACAAATCTTTTGTGTCCTCCAGTTGGATGCGAGGTGGTCTGTGTAACCCAATGTTTAGCATTTCTAAAATTGCAAAATCTAAAACTAAAGAAGATTCTGGTTTATGTTGGGCTTTTCATCCCTACCTCCACAGCCTCACCTACAACAGGATGGTAATATCACCATTTCTAACCATGCTGCCACATAGTGCTCTGTCATATTGAATACTGATCTTTGTTAGGCAGAGAGACATTTGAATTTGGTGTTACTGCATTATAGATATCAAAAACCTGGAGAATTAAGAATGTTGAGCACATTCTTTGATACTACAAGCAATTACATTCTCTTGATAGACTTTAGTGTCATCCATTTCTTATCAATTTGACAGGCTCCAAACAGCTCGCATAGCTAATTTTATTTATTTTTGTACATGTACACACTGACATACCTTGTATTTTATCTCACTAAACTGCATTGGCTCTTTAGTTCTCTTTTTTTTTTTTTTTTTATTATTAACCTCCCATTCAAAGGTGTCTTCCACTGTTTCTGTTACCTGTCTCATTGTCTTTTCGTTCAAAAAGATTCTTGCAGAAATCCCAAATGTTTATTGCCAATGGTAACACCCACTCTCCTGTCATTTGGTGGAGTTCATCTTGACTAATACCATGTTTCTCTTAGCTACATTTTTACCCATGTTACCTCTCTTAGAGGAATGGAACTTGCTGTGCTCAGCTTGCTTCATCTTTGAGAATATGTGTGTTTTCCTCACAGCATGACTGACATAACTTCTGTGCACCTTTTTATACTCTCACTCAAAACTGTGGAAGTTGTGTATTGAGGAAGACTCAAAGCCTCACCATAAATCATGCTGGATGAGAGCCCTTTTATTTTATTATTTTATATATTTTTTTAAACTGGTCTTATTTAATCCCTTGCTGTTTTGTAATTAGGTGCTGAATATATCACTCTGTTTTCCTGAAATTGTCAAAACAGCCACAGAAAGACAATTTTTTATTTTCAGTAAATGTAACTGAACTGAGATTCCTTCTTTAGCACTTGAGCTATGGTTTTATATCTCACTTGGCAATGTGTGTGATTTGCTTTTGACATGTTTTGGAAAATGTCACACAGTTAAATAAATGACATACTGTTAACTTGGACAGCTCTTGATGGTGTTGATCCTGGAAGGGATGCACCATTTCTAAGGAAAGGATGGTATGTGGGCTTTCTCCATATGTAAATCCATTCACTTAAGAAGTGAAAATAGCTCTTGTAATAAAGAAGAGTAATGCATGTCTTTTGCACATCCCAAGACTCACAAGATCAAAATGGTGTTGAGACTTGGCTAGATCCAGAGAGTACAATTCTGCTTCCCTTAAATATGTAAAATTCACAGAGATTTGGATGTATATATCATATGGAATCAAAATGTCCCCAGTAATATCAGCTACAGTTGAGCTTGAGGAAAGGTAACAGAAGATCCTAAAAGTGTAATGCTTTCTGTCTTGCAGAAGTACAGTGAGGCTAGTTCAGTGCTGTAAAGGTTCCCTTCTGTCTCCAACATTTGCATTGATGTCAAGATGAAAAGGACAACTTGCTGGTTTTTTAAGCATGTGCTCTGGCTTTTGTCTTTTCCGTCCTATTTTTCATTGTTTAGTCGTTGTCTGTGAGTACATGTGCCTTTGAATAACTTGGTACTACAACAGATGGATTGCAGGGTTGTACAGGTAATAAGGTGGATAAATGCATGCTCCATGGTTCGCAAGGTCTGCATGCGCAGTTTCCCATAGGAGTCCCCAAGGCTTCTTTTTTTTCTACAAGAAAGCTGGGGTAGGGCTTTTTACACAGGTGTATGTAGAGGACAAGGGGCAATGGTCTGAAGCTTAAAGAGAGGAGATTCAGGTTGGACATTAGGAAAGAGTTTTTTCCTGTACAGGTGGTGAGATGCTGCAACAGGTTGCCTAGGGAAGTTGTGGATGCCCCCTGCCTGGAGCTCTTTGAGACCAGGTTGGATGGGGCCTTGAGCAACCTGATCTAGCTGGAGGTCTCCCTGCCCATGCAGGGAGTTTGGAACTAGATGATCTTTAAGGTCCTTTCCAACCCAAACTATTCTATGATTCTTTAATAGAGCAGCCAAGAATGCTGACTGTATAGGCCAGGGAAGAGGGTGTTTAAGGCTTAGTCACCCAGAGGGTGTTATGGGACCAGGTGCACCCTTGCTCTGTATAGGTTAACTGCTGTTGTTGACAGGAGGAGTAGCTGTTTCCAAAAGTACATGGGTTTGCCAGAATTGTCTGCATCCTAAATCTGACACAGCTTCTGCATACACAGTCTTGTAATGGTCCAGGTAGCACTATCCTGAATACATCATATCAGACTCAGACATCTGGGAAGTCTATCAGTGTGAGGTGGCAACTGGTAATCAGCAGCCATGTGAAAGGACAGGTCCTGGTATCACCTCTCTTAGTACTGTTCCAGTCCTCCTGATTTGTGATCTATAGAATTTAGCCCTTTTCTCTTTTGTTTTCCTTCCCTTTTAAACATTCTTCCCCTTTTTTGTTACCATTACCTGTTCATACACATGACTAAATAAGTTTACTAATAAAATGTCATGTTATCCCAATGTAGGGAGGTTAGTTTAGTTTATCTCTGAATTTGTTTGGGCTAAGTAAATTATATTGGTTTTTTACTTGCCCAGGACTCAATAGTCTGTCTATTCACTGTTGTGTTCACCATGAATATGTAATTCATCTGCTTGGAACTTTGGTGCTTTATTTCCAGCTTTCATGCTGGATATTAAACGTTGGTGATGCATCTGAAAAGTATGTGCATGATTTAAAAACCAAAAGAATCCTATTAATTGAATTAGATGTTCCTCTTGAAACATCGTCATGAAAACAAGGGTGATCTGTGGCTGGAAAGAATAACAGCATAACCTTTACAGCATATGTTTACATGCTTTGCACAATACTATGTTTTGATGAAGCATTGTTCATAACTTGGCAAAGACTTCTTGAAGAACATTGGCCAGAGCAAGCTGCTTTTTGCAAGAGAAACAACAGTTTTGGATACTTTCAAATTAAATGTGTATGGCTCCTAGGCAGACCCCACTAACTCACTTGCTGTTTGTAGAGGCCTATTTAGACTAGCTCTTGAATTTCCACTGTCCTGGCCCCATGGGATTTCACTCCATATTGGTCCAAAGGTGCAAGTTACTTAAAAAATTTGAAATAGAGCATTCTGGCTCTGAAGTGTATGGCTGTATGGCCTACAAAACCAGAAAATCAAGAGTATTGGTTCCAGGTCCAGTTGACTAGATGTTCCATAACTCATCAGAAAAACACATGCAGTAAATAGTTTTACCAAAATGTATTGTCTCCTCTCAAGGTATTCTGGCAAGTGGGGTAGGAGAGGGGTGAGGGGTGGAATGTCATGTTTGCTTCTGTAACTCCAAAGTGTGCTTAAACTCTCGTCAAATGAATAGTTTGATCTGTAGAAAGGGGGATTTGGTGTGAAAAGTCCACTGGAAATGGGAAGAAGGCATCCATGGACATAGTGTAAACAAGTTACAGTACAATAAATGCTTGAAGGACAAAAAGTCATTGTTCTGGCAGATTCCTCTCTGGATATTGTTCCAACTATGGTAAAAAAAGAAAACCCAAAAAATCATGGTATTGGTAAATCCCATGTGATTGTGCCACCATGCAGTGTAGCTAATCAGCTAAATACTTAAAATCTGGTGGAGAGAGTAATAATTATAGCAGCAGTTGTAGACTAGTGTATCTGTGTGTATACTTACTGTAGGTGCCTGGTGAGATCATACAATCAAACATAGGAACACCAAGGCTAGCATGACTTAAATGTATACCTGAATGCTTTTTTTCTTCCTGCATAATAAATGTCAATGTGTGAAATAATCCCAAGCCCACAAAAAGTGAGGATATAAACCTCTGGGTGGCCAAGGAGATGCAGATATAAAGAGCTGTTGATACAGAATCGGGTCTCCTCCCTTCAGCTGGGTAAAAAAAATGCTTGTTTAGATTTCAGTCTGTGGGAAGCATGGTAATACAAGCAGCAGGAAAATGGAGCAAAAGGTAGCATAATTAACAAGACAAATTAAGGTATTTGATGTGAGAGGGTGAGAGGTTTTATTGCTGTTGTGATAAAGTTAATTTCTCAAAAAATCCCTTGCTGCTCAGTATGAGATAGCTAAGCACTGATGCAATAACAAGATTTCCAGCTAGTGGGCACGTTGAGTTCATTCTGTTCTCCTTTTGGCTTCTACACAGTATCTGGCTGGAATAAATAGGAAGAAGGGTAGTAGTAGTCGGCAGCTCAATTCAAGATGTGTCCAGACCACCAAGTGAGGGCTTAGGGAAAAACAAATGTTGCTGACTGCATTATAAGTTTAGCCATCTAGCAAAGTTCAAGGTTTACTTAATGCAGTTAGACTGAGAGTATAGTCAGTAATTTCTGCTTAAGCACTAAAGATTGAATGCAATGTACCGGGTTTTGTGGCTTGCTGAGAGTGAGGGAGAGTTGGATACTGGCAATTGATGTAGGTTCTGGGTAAAACAGGTGCATAGCTAAGTGTAACTAGCTCTTTTCAAAGAATATAGATTCCTCCTCTCAGTGACCCTCTGGTGAAATTCATGCTGAACTGCACATTCAGAGATGTCCATTAAAGGTGTGCTGGATCCTTGCTGTTGTGCAGATAGTGGCTGATAAGATGGAAGCCCTTCTGTCTGGTCAGGTTTTACCTTAGTTGAAGCAAGTATTTTGCATTCAGACTATCCAAGGTAATGTTGTTCTGGCCTTAGCAGAAACTAAGAGGTATGCACACATAGGGCTTTGAAGGTCTTTATTTGTTTGGATTATCCCACCTTTCTAAGTTATAGTGAGGATCACATGAGAGAGGGCAAGCTCTCCAGCCACTTGCCTCCTGACAAAATCAACACCCAGTCAAGTGGAAATTTCGATTGCTGCAAGTGATGTTGTATCAGTCAGGCCTAACTCTAGGCAAGTTTTTGCATAAGTACTGGTATAGAAAAGATCGAATCACAGAAACTTTTGTTCCTTTTTAGATTTCTCCCTGCTAGAAATGGGATATGTGAAACGTCGATGCTTTTTATATCCATTTCCAGTACATCCTGGTTTATTAGCCTGAATTGCAACCGATTGCCTGTAATATATTTAATGTTAAAGCTAACTAAAACACGAGGTCCCAAAGGATCAGCAGTGAGGGAGCCCAGCAGAGACAGCCGAGGCTCTCGGGCAGGGCAGAGGAGGTCTCGCAGGATAAAGACCCAGCCGGCAGCAGAGCCGAGGAAGCTCCGGAAAGGCCGGGGCTGGCGGCGGCGGGGCGGCCTCCCTGGCCCGAGGAGAGGGCGGTGGGCCCCACCACCGCAACCAGAGGGACGGGAAGCCTTGTGCGCCTCGGAGAAAGCCTGAGGCGGGGGTCAGGGTCCGGCCGGCAGGGTCCTGCGGCCGGGGTCCGATGAGAGGGGGACCCGGGGGGGAGCGGCTGCTGTTGCCCGTTTAAGCGGGAGCCGCTGCTGTCCTCGGGTGCCCCTGGCGCGCCTCGGCCGCAGCCGCCCCCGCGCTATGAATAGCGGCCGGGGCGGAGCGCTGGGCTGGGGCCGCCCGCCTCTGCTGGGCCCGCTGCCAGCCGGGCCCGTTGCCAGCCGCGCCCCCGCCGCCAGCCCGGACACGCGTGGCCGGTCCCAGCTCCCCCCGGCTCTCGGCTGAGGCTGCGGGCCGAGGAGGAGGGGAAGAGCCCGTGTGTCGGGCCGGAGCCTGCCGTCAGGTCTGCGTGCTCCTCGGCCACCTGCGCACCGTGGGTGTGATGGGCGTGGGGGTAGAGCCCTTTCACCAGATGGGGAGGAAGAAAGGGTCTGTCCTTCCCCGGCGCGGAGCCACAAACGCATGTGCAGCTCCCGCTTGGGAGAGAAGGGGAGAGGAAACAGTAGTTCTTCCCTGCAGGCAAGTGAAGTTTCTGTCCTGTCCCATCTCTCCTCTGGGGAGAACAGCGTTTTCCTCCCTTCCCCCTGAAATCTCCACCTGCTCTCGTTGCAATGGCAAGATTTTCCCCTTCGTTCTGGTACATGGGAAACATGCAAGGAAAACGCCGACGTGTGTTCTCGCAGCAATCCACCCACGCTCTGATCTGAAGAGAAAGGAATGGAACACTTTCCTTCCACAGAGGGGTATAATTTACTGCACACAAGCTGTACTTTGTAAAAGCAATGAAGAGCCTTTGTCTCACTGTAAAAGCTGTGAAACAGTGTAACGTATTCGCATATCCCCTGTAATCAAAGAAGAGAAAGAGACTGTGCTGCATGAGAAATAAGAATTGCCATACCGGATTAGTAATCTGTGTCAGTATCCTGTGTGAACCTAGCCAGAAAAAGACATTATGTAGGAAGGGAATTATTATATCCTCTTTTCCTTTATGTCCTTCAAAAACACTGCAGTATGTCCTTGCCGGTTACAAATTTTACTTCAGTATTTGCCCTGCACCTTGGAACTGTAATTTCTATATGCTTTTTATTTCAATACAAGGTGAAATGCTCCTTTAAGTCTTTAAGAAATGGCATTCTGTATTTCAGTCGGAGTCCATTGGAGTGTGGCAAGAATTCCCTTTCCCCCAAGTTATTTACATATTGTCAGTCTTTTTCAACAAAGGATTCATCTAGTAAGTAGCACCCCATCTCTGTCATTAGTAGAGGAGATGGGGAGAGCGGGTGGCCACGTCAAATGCTTTCATTTTGCATCTCTCCTCTCAGTCATCATCTGAAAAGGAGCAGGTTGTTTCCACTACGTGGAACAGCTTCCCTTCTCCCCTAACCTGGAGCACAATTGCACACACTCTGCCACAATCACTTCTGGCACTAGTGGTATCTCTCTGATCAGCAACTGCCCGAGTGTGACGAACATTGAAAATAAGGCCAATTGCTTTAATGCCTCTGCCAGCAGAGCTTTGTTAGAGCAAGTGAGCATGAGTCACTGAGTAGGGAGTGACTTTGACACGTTCATTTTGTATCTTCCTTGGGTATTGGGGGATTTGCTTGCTTTTCAGGACAAATACTGTGTTTATCCCCATTCCCTTTGCTACAAGCTCCTTTAATATATAACTAATCAGCCAGTGGCAGAGAGAGTTTACTTTGGGGATGTCTGGGGTGAAAAGAGCAAAAGTAATCTCTTAAATGCAGGAACGCCCTCAGCACTTCAAACCACAGCATTAGAGCAGAAGTCTCAAGTGTGCATTAGTAATGCTTTTGCCCTTTGCTCTTTGGAGGGGTGATTTGCTCTACACATACTTTATGAACCTCTTGAGACTGTGGCACCATGTTATTCTTCAAAAGTGTCCACTAGTAAATTCCCACTGCATTACAACATGGGCTTCTGTCACATGTTAAATAATAATAGACAAATGATACCTCATGGCAGGGTTTGTTCTGATACATAAAGATCTCTAAACGATACACACACAACAAGTTGCATAGTTCTGAGGCTCGATAAAAAAATCAATGTTGTTTGAAAGTGGTGAGAGGGTTGAGTGCCCCTTGTGTCCTTAAATGTACTGACAAAATAAGGAAGTCATTCAAGGCTAGCCTTGTTTGTGTATGTGTGTTCTGGAGTGTCGTCTTTTCTTTGAATAGTTGACAAACTGATCACAGCTGAGCTGAGTAAATTGAGGGATATGTATTCGGACAGTTTTGTGAATAAGTGAATTTGCACCCATAATCTTACTTTGAATATAATTCTGCTGTTTCATTTGTGGGTTCTTTATGCTCTGTAATTAAATAAAGTGGATGTTGCATTAATTTAAATATTAGTGAGAGAGTAATAGTATGTGTGAGGTTATCAATTATGTTGGCTTTAAAAAAAAAACAGACGGATGTGCCTAACATTCATCAGTATATTGAACAATGCAGCTTTAAGGCATGATGATAATAAGTATAGCTGGGAGTGCAGTTAAAGCTCCTTTTTTTTTTTTTTTTTTTTTTTTTGTTTGGCAAAGTTTCCATTCTCAATTTAGGTCTGATTGTAGTCTGTAACCATTCCTTCAGTTTGCTAATGTAAATCAGGAACCAACTTTGTTTTTTTCTATCTGAAGTTTTACATTGTTGCAAGGGTCTGATCTAAAGTAAATAAAAGGATTCAACTGTTTTCAGTGGGTAGTGAACAAGTAGTTATGTAATGAGAAAATGAAGAGTCAAGCTTGCAAGTTGTGACAAAAGGATTTTCCAAGTATGGGCTTCAGTAGTTTAAGGTTCCCATGAAGTCATTAAATGGCTTTTTAAATATCAGCTTCGTTCAAGAAAAATGTAAGCAGCTTTGTTGAGACCCTTAAGGAAAATAAATTTTGAAAGTGAATATGTGGGCTACAAAATATCTGCCCACATGCACATCAAATTACCTGTCAGATACGCTCAGTTTTCTGCTCTTCAAGCTGTACAAATAATGTTTAGTTCACTCTGGCCAGTTGCATGTTCAAAATTCTGTAGATTATCTTGGAAAAACACATTGCAGGAAATTATGGTATATACTATTGCCTCATTTAACAAGGAAATGATGAGGGAGAAGTGAAGTGATTTTGTCCAGGTCTAAAATAATTTAGAAGCAGTACTGGCCTTGTTGGTGGCCATGTCTTGAACACTAGATGTTCTTTTTGACGCTTAAAGCTTATCCTTCCCCTGACTTTTTTTTTACTTTTTTTTTTTAAGGTCTGGATGGAAGCACAGCCAAACAGAACCTGAGTGAGTTTTGTGAAAAGAAGAGGCTCATCACTCCACTGTGTCTTCCAATGAAGCAAGTTTCTTTTCTCCATGCTGTGTTGAGATCACACACAGGTTACCCCAGTCACTGAGGTCAGAACTGTTAAATACTAACTGTTCAAATAAATGGGTAGGCCTGTGTTTGGGAACGTAGGCTTGGGGACTGTTCCCTGGAAGTGACTCAGGCAATGTTCTGTTGGCACAAGGCAGTGTTAGATCTGGGGAATCATATATTTTCCTAGGCTGGCTGGAGTTTGGCCTGCAGAAAAGAATTTACTCTTGTTTATTCAAAGAGTAAGAGCAGACATGCTCAGAATTTTGAGAATTTTCTTTTCCTGATCTTTCTCAAGAGTACAGCAGTTTAACATAGCTGTGCAGAGGATAGATTATTTTAAATTTAGATTCCTAAATCAGGGAAACCTAATGCAGCTTTACTGTTTGCCTACTGCAGGTTCCCCTGGCTAATTTTGGCTAGCTCTAACAGCAGAGCAGGGTCTGAAATTAGGCTAAGTGAGCTGATACGATGAAAGAGGCCAAATAATTGTCTGAGAGGGAGACTGTATCATGAGCTCATGTATTACTATGCAGCAGTGAGGCCATAAGATACAAATCCATAGAAAACTGACTTCATTAGCATCTGTGCTCATGGAATTCACTGGTTTAAATGTTATTTGGAGGCAGTCGTCTGGGGCACAGTGCTTTCTCAAGTACATTCAGTGCAGCAAGAATTAGGACGCTCTTCTGCCATGGAAAATAGAGATTTACTTGTGGTATTTGAAGTGTACTTGAACTATTCTTAGAAAAGCACTGTTTTGTGTATCTATGAGTTAAAAATTAAACTCAGCTGTTGGCCTGATTGCCCTCAGTGAGTCCAACAGAAACTGCAGTTAGTGACTAATGACTCATTCCAGTTAGTGATAAGGCACATGGGCAGGACTCTGTGTCGCCAGACTAACTGGACAGTACTTGTAGTCTCTAGGAAGTTCCTGTACAAGGGGAATTTCCTTTGGCACCTTAGGGCTTCCAGGAACATAATTTTTGACAGACTGTGAGAAGTTGATGTTTGTTATGTACAGCCTGGCTCTGTAGTGTGATATGTTCCTCTTGCATATGGGAATTACATTCTAGCATTTAAGTTTTAACACTAACTTATAGCATGGCATGTGGAACCTCAAGGAGTGTGACCAGAATGAGATGCTTGCTTGTTACATCACAAGGCCTCAGTATACCTCAGCTCCCAGTGGAGTGGATAAAATCCTCTTCCAGCCCCAACACAAGATGAATTTAATGCATAGAAACATTTCTTAAAAGCTATTTAAGCTCCTAAAAATTCAGATGATAATTAGTGTGATTTTCAGAGTTGCAAATCTCACTCATCTTCAGCAAAGCAGTGGGATTAAGGTATACAGTATTTTTTTTTTTTTAACTATGGTCTGCATCGTGAGGTGTCTATTGAAAAAATACTTGAACAATTCCAGCTCCAAGTCTCCATTTATACTTGTCCTGGAAGTTTGCCCTTGACTTTAGTGTGAATGGACTGTTAAAAGAGTCACTAATTTGACTTTATTATTCCATGATGTTATTTTGTGATTTATTGAATAGTTACCTACAATAAGTGGTCTGCATAGTTTGCTTGCTTGGTATGAAAAACATACCATTCTGTTAAGAACTGTGAAACTGTTGCGCTGAGAGGGGATTGTTTTTACTTTCTACAGGCCTTCCTTGTCTGTGGTGTTCAGACTGCATTTTCTGGGAAGCCAACATGGGAAGAAAAATGTCTCCTATCCTCTTCCTCTCCTATCCCTGGAAAGAACATTCTATTGTTTGTGAAAGGTAAGTGAAAGGTAACAATTGCAATCACCAGTGTGACAGATCATGAATATTGACAGTGAAATTTTAAAGCATAAGCCATATTCTGACCATTTGAAAGTGAAATTGGAATTCTGTCAGGCCTCACACGGTCCTCTGCTGAGCACTGAAGATTTGCTAAGTTATCTTTGGTAGCATGTTTGAGAAGCTTTTAGTGGAGGCAGCAGGCTACACTTCAGGATGATCCCACAGAGCAGTTTCCTCCTAGTCCTAACATAGACCTTCAGATGTATCTCACTCTTGGGTGAAATGGCTTCTATTTCAGCCAAGGCACTGGAGTTGAGGAGTGCAGCTTTGGCTGTTGCTGTGTTTATGTAGCAAGATTGCTGAGAAACAGAATAAGAATGCAGCTGTGAGCCTTTAAGGAGCATGCCATGGAAAAATAAAACACAAAGTGTGTGTGTGCACTGGGAGGATGTACCCAGTGTTTTGCACATTCCAACAGAGACCTCAGTAAAGACTGGAATTTTAATTCTCATATGACAACATTCCACACAGACAACTTACATTCCCTTCCTACTGACACATCCCAAGAGATTAATTAAAAAAAAAAAAAGGGCTTATTTATTCTGCCTTGGCTATCAAATAACTGTTGGAGTGCCAGCACTCAGAAGAGATTAGCTGGGATATTTTTTTTAGTTTCTGATTTGGATTCTCTGGGATTTATTAGCATTATCTATTTTCCTTCTTACTGTTGTTACTAGTGACACAACTTCATGTGTCTTGTCATTCTAGATCAAGATCAGAAACATCATCTGCTGCATTGATATCTCTGCAGGGAGTCTCTTAAGTTTCTTTTTACTACACCCATGGTCCCCTTGTATGCATATCTGTTGGTGTAGTACAAGGCTGTTAGAAAAGCAGGAAAGAAGAGAGGCAGTGACTTATGTTAACTTTTTAACAGCACAATCAGAGTACAAAACACTTCCTATCCCAGTAGAAACAATGATCTTGATCTGAACAACACCTCTACTGTACAATACTTCAGTGTTTGTTCCATTTACAAATATGAAAAGTAGGCCAGTGTTTAAGGAATTTGAATTAATTGTTGACTCTGGAGTTGATCAGGAGAACCAGACTCAGAATCACCTGTTTATTTCTGGATTACAAGCTGTGTATAAAAAGGTGCAGAAGCCTGTTTCCTCTATGTAAGGGGGCCTGCCAGCACTGACAATATCCCCTGTAAGCCACATCTGATGGCTAAAACCATGTTAGTTAGGTGTTCAGCTGAAATCATAAAACAATGAGACTAAACACTTCAAACAAGGAAGCTTTTTTTCCCTCTTGTTCTAATTTTAGTAATTCCAGTAACAGTCACAGTAAAACGTTAATTGCTCTTTAGCACTGTTGAACAAATGTGTCAGCTTGGGAATCCAACTGCCAGTATTTTCTGCCTGTCCTCCCTTTTTTTTTTTTTTTTTAAGAATCAGCTTGCCTTTAATTAATAGTTATGTTTTTTAGAATGTCAGTTTTGACCCATACTGTGACATGGCTGTAAGAAGAAGAGCACAAGACACACAACCTGGCAGTGGGGAAAGGTGGATTAACTTACTTTTCCACTTCTATGGTTCTAGAGAGCTTCAGCAGCTAGCTAGGAAGATTTACAGTATGTAGATACTATCTCATTTCTAACGTAGATCATCAACATTGTGCCCTGTTACCCTGTTCCTGGCAGACCTTTTATACCTGAACTGTCATTGTGGTCCTCAGAAGCTGCCAACACATTGTGCTCTACCTGACTTCAGGCTTCTCTGGCCCCTTTACCCTGGGTAAATTTGCCAAGGTATGGGTGAGAATCTTTCCTCATAACTTTAATTAGTTCCTAACAGATTAAGACTTCTGGAGATGTCAAAACAGATGTGCTGCAGAGATTTGAAAGCTAATTAATGTGTAGGAGATAGAGCTATTTTTTCTTCTCTGTTTTATACTACCACTGTTGAGCTTAGTCATGAGCTGTTTACTCAGGGAATGAGGACAAGCATCACATCATACATCCCATATATGACTTACCTGTATCACTGAACGGTGCCCAGGATGAGAGGAAAGCTGCTCTGCAGCAGTGCCACACAGGGTGACTGGGAGTTTTCTAGGGAGGAAGAGGACCAAACAGTGCCTTGCCTGTGTCCCTTGTGTCAGCCAGTTTAGGCAGCCTAGCTGTCTCACTGCAGGAGGGGTCACACTGGCACCATTCAAATTCACTGTTATGAAATGACTCTCAGAACTTATGAAAAATACCTCAGTCATTGCCCAAGCTCCCCCAAACCCTTCAAGACATCTTAAAATTCTCACCTGAACCCATTTCCAGCAAAGCCCCTGCATAGTTGAAAACATCTAGGACATCGGCTTCCTTTGATATGTGGTTCCCCTGTGGCTGGCAGAATAAAAGGGTAGACCAGTGGAAGCTGTCGCTTGGGAAGACCGTTTCCAGAAGGAAAGTTTAAGTTTTCCTTTGTCTCCTTGGATCCTTTTCAAAAAGATGGTGGCTCAGTGCCAGCATGTCTGCCAAACTGTGCTGTAACATGGGCCACAGTTGAGGTTTGAGGAACAGTATGTGCTCTGACTGCCTTCTGCTTGGAACACCAAGAACCTGAGCAGACCACAGAAGGATCTCTTTACAGCCGAGAGAAGCCAAACTGCAGATGAGGACGACGGTGACTTCAAAATTCTTCTCCTTTGTGCCACCTTAAGAACAAAAGCACTGAGCAGCAGAGTTGGTATGCCAGCTAGCTGCCTGAAAGGTACACCTGCATGTCAGAAATAAATCATGTGGTTGTGCCAGTAAGGTTTGCTCATAGAAATGTCTTTGGCTTAAAAATGGCCCATTGCCTTCTCAGTCTGCATCCAAATGCAGTGAAGCACCTTCTTCCCTTCTGGTAAGGAGGAATAATAGTTGGGGGGAGACTGATGGGCCACGGTAGGAACTAGGACATTCTGAGTGCCTTACTGGGAGTTAGCAAATGCTCCAGGGCAAGTCCGAGGGCCTGGGGATCTTAACCTATTTAATGATCTTTTTGTCCAGCATCCTGAGCAGTGGCTGGGCATTCTCCAAATCTGTGAACACTAACCAAAACAAAAAATGAGTATTATAGCTTTGTCTTTCTCTCTTGCTTTCTTTCATGCTTTTTTAAATTGAGCTAGTTAAAAGCAGAGCCTCAGTCAAAATCTTGAATTTCTTAGGTTAGTTCTAGTTCAACATTATTTAATGCCTGGGTTTGATACTGCTTACAATAGCAGTAAAGCAGTTGTCTTTTAGTGTAGCTATAAATCTCCTTATGTATTTTCCACAAGTTAATGTAATAATATTAATAGTTTTAAGAGTCTCTTATTACCAGCTGGAAGTCTAATTTTCTAACAAGATACTAGTAATGGAATTATTCTGTCTTCGTCAGTTTTCTTTGTCTCAGAGCCCCTTAAAGGGGCAGTGAGTTCTTAGCCAGAATTCTTGTTTAGGTCCTGTAAAATGTATTTTTTTAGCACTACCTTGTTCTTACTAGTATTTATCTGCTTTATTTATTATTGGCTAGATTTTGCTACATCAATTACTCTTGCTGCTGACAGCCTAACAGCATGCAGTTCAAATACATCACTATCTTTAACCTGACTCAACTGATTGTAATTACATTACTCTCATTTCAGTTAATGCAGCACTTCCTTCACCTGCTGATAAGATTTTGATTGTATTAAAAGTACAATTCTCAAAGCATTAAATAACCTGAAAATTAATTTTAAAAAAAATATATCTCCAGGAGTCACTTTCACGGTCTGCTTCTGTGAAAAGTAAACTTCTGTGTCAGAATCTGCGTTTATCTGTATGTAGCCATAAGAGTTACTGAGGCAAGTAATGTGTAGTCTGTTGGCCACGTATTTTTGCTCTGGACCTTGCAGCCTTTGTTGCAATAATTGCATTTTGGCAGCTTTTGTCTAGGTGTATGGTCCAATAGATCAAAGACAGAGGAGTAAGAGTAAACACTCTGAAGAGCAGACCTATGGTCATTTCTGTATAGGCAGGTGGAAATACATATTTTTTGGATCATGTTATCTAATTGAACCTATTACACAGTCTCAACTTTAGTTAGATAGAGGGAAATAATATTTTTGAAGGCTGGTAGCTCCCATTTTCAGAGACTCACTTTAAAGGCCAGTGTTCCAGTGGGATTTATCTTTTTTTTCAGTTTATTATCTTTAATAAGGTCTCTGTGGAAGACCAGATGAGATATTACCATTGCTTTGTGACACATTGCACCATTAGCCAACATCCTAAGCAAATGATTAGTGTAGCTTAGGATGTAGCCATGGAACAAGAACTGTCAGAGAACATACTACCTCTTTAGTGTTGGAAGCTTTGTCTCATTCTGCAATAGAAAGATCAGGTTTCCCTGCAAATTCAGTTTATTAATCCTCTTCTCTCTCCCATAATCTTCATGTCTTGAGTCTTGTTCTGGGGTGCCAGCAAGATGTGTTCTGACTGATTTCTTTTTCTTTTTGAGTTGCTACCAAATTGGTTTAAATGAAATGTGTCCTTTCACCTTCCTTTTGGGTGAAGATAGATCCATGTTTGTGCAGTTTAGTAACATCTGCAACTGGTAATTGCTGAAGTAGGGCATTCATATCCCTGCTAATCTGTGACTTTGGCCACAAAAAGGAAAAAGGACAGAGCTATCTTGCCTTCTCCATTTCTGCTTTAATTTTCCATGCTTCTGTGAGGAAGGGATAAGCAAAGTACTGGTGTGAGATCAGTGATGTAAAGTAGAAGAGTAGAGAAAAAACTGCACATCATATTGCTTCGGGAAGAACAGTTCACGGAGGGATATTTGCTTTGCACAAGATTAATTCTTACAGCTAGTACTGTTAATAGTCTAGTATAGTGACTAGGTACGTCCATCAATCCCCTGTATCTAAGCCAAACAAGTGGCTTCCTTGCTCCACCTACTGGAGCCCGATGATATGAACGATGTAGGGAAGCTTGGCTGGACACCCAGAAAAGTGAAAAAGCAAAACGTGACCAAAACAGCAGAGCTCAGTTTGTGCCATCGAGACTGTGAGAAACCAGATGGGAACATCCATCTCCAGAAAGCTGAAAATGCAAAGAGTAATTAAAGGTTTGTTTGTGGTTACATTAATTATGACTTTTCTTGTTGCTTTAGGACACACACAACAACTGAAACCAATTACATTTAGAACAGTATACAGTCCTGTATAATGCTGTCTTTTAATTTGGCATGTGCTGTGCAGAAAATGGGACTCTAAAGATAGTTTATTCGAGGCTGATAATTACAAAGTAGATTAATTTTAAATGGTTTTCCAATTATGGAAACTAAAGCATTGTTTCAAAAGTAACTGACTTCAAATTAATTTCAGTTATAGGAAGTGTGCTATTCTGTGCATTTCAGACAAGCAATTCAGCCAGCTGAGATGCTGTGTTAAGTGAGATACTGAGCACAGGCCAGCAAGGAAAATAGGCAGATAGGCAGCCAGCTGCATGTCCTGTAATGAAGTGCTCAGGTGAGCACAGGTGGTTCAGTGTTACCTGGGGCTAAATGCCATAATTTAGTTTGTTTAAACAGCATACTCCAGGATGGTAGAAGTCAACCTAAACAAAAAAATGCCTCATTTCGATTTTTGTCAAAATTTACATAAAATACAGAACTACCCTTACAGAAGTAGAAACAGGTTGTGACACACAAATCTTGCTAAATTCCATGTATGTGCTCCCATATGCCTTGGAGAATGCCTTACAGAATGACATTTTCAGCTGTTTCATGAGAGTTTCATTATGTTCACAACTAGGTTGCCAGGTATTTGTTTCTTTTCAAAGTTGCAAGGAACATCAAACAACGTGTCTCCAATCAGGACCATTGTTCGTGTTCCTGCTCTGTATGGCAGTTACATGTGTTAACCCCTCCTCCCATTTGTTCTGTTGTTTGGTAATCAGCCCGGTTCTAAGTTACACGATTAGAAAGATTAAGTGGCCTACACCCCAAATTTAAAAATTAACACAAACACTCCTTTTTCTGACATGGTTGACCTTCTTCTCTTCTAATAATTGCTGCCATCTGGGGAGTAGTAGCAGCCTGCTCCAGTCTGCTGTTGTTGATTCTTAGAGTGACAGTTCAGCTTGTGAATGGAAAGGGTGTCATAGGTGGCATATCAGCTAATACTGGAAAAGTAAAACATAACTACCTGCTTGTTTTTTAGGCTTAAAAGGCCTTAATAATTTGATCTTTTTACTCAAAACTAAATGTTTAGAGACCCTTTGCCATATCAATTTCACAATTAGCTGTGACACAGCACTGTTACCTTGGGCAACCAAGAAGTCTCTAATAGGAATAAAGCCTGTAGTAGTCCATAGCAGCAAGCAGGCTTAGTCGAGGGAATTAGGAATTAGCCTTTTCTAATACCCTGAGTAGAGGTTTGCACATCCTCTAGCAGAGCTAAAAGAACCTCTGCATGTTAAGAGCTGTGGGGAATACTTTGATTTTAAACTAGACATTATCTTACTATATCTCACTAACATACATCCGAAGGATATGGTGCTTGCTTCAGATCTGACAAGGTAGGTGCTTCTCATTTTTCTATTTTAAGGAAAACAGTAAGGAAAATGAACAGATTAGGTGCCATTAAGAAGAGAATGTGGTGGTCTTTTCTACCATTGTTTGGGTGGCTCTTCGCTTGGGTCAAAGGTCTTTTGCAATACAAGATGCTAAAA
Source organism: Apus apus (assembly GCF_020740795.1). Taxonomy (NCBI): domain Eukaryota; kingdom Metazoa; phylum Chordata; class Aves; order Apodiformes; family Apodidae; genus Apus; species Apus apus. Next base: position 5,823,170 of record NC_067291.1, read on the forward strand.
AGTCTCATTCTACCTTTAGTGAGATGAGAGCTGCCTGGGTTTTTCTCCCAAGTGGTAGTTATTAGTTCCAGCGTGTATTCTAGCACTTGAATTCATCCTAAGTACTTAAAACTGAGCTATTCTTTTAACACAGTAACATTTTAATGTACTTGGAATATGTTATCTAAGCCAAGACATTCCTTATCTTTCTTGCATTTAAAATAAGAGAGGGATTATTTTTCATATCTTCAAAATGAATAATGAAAATACATTTTTAGGCATCTGAAACATGCTTGAGGAAAAAGTACAGAGGTACTTTTCACATGTACTTTAACATTAAACACTTTATCAAAGTTCAGGTTACTTTAGTACTCATACTTGTAGAAGAAAACATTGCTGATATGTAGAACAGTAAAAGAAATAGATGATGAATGAAAAATGTCTGATGCCATAAGAAACATGCAAGGCAAAGATTTGCAAATAAATAATTCTGTCTAATTGGTGTTATTTTTGTTGCACTGTCATGATTATCTCTTCAGTCCCTCTTTACCTGCTGCAAAGGGATAGATATCTGAACATGTGCAGTTCATGTCACTTTACCAGCCCCAATGGAATCTAATATGTTCACCCTTATTTTGAGATGAACACGTAACAGAAAAGCAAATTGGATCAATCAGTAGCTTTCCTTGTATCTATATTGATTATGGAGCTTCATGGTGGGCTTAGACACCAGCTGTGCCTTGAATGGCTCACATGAGGAACTGCCTACACTTCATTGTTACTAAGGTGAGAGCTTGGGAATTTTTCTGGACAGAACCAGTGCACAGCAGCCAGAAAGCACTAGTGAATATGGATGTAGCAACTCTCTATTTATCGGCCAAACCAAAGAGCTTGATGGCAGCAATAAAACCTCAATTGATTGTTCTGGCTTGTGAGGATTCACTCTTTCACTGGGTATTTATGCAACACAGTGTGTCATAAGTATAAAAATAAAGCTCAGACATTTTCTTTGCCGCCCTCGTGACCCGTTTCAGGGGTGTCAATGGGAAATTCTTCAGTATCTTTCTACTTTAAAGTTTTTGTCAATTTTGCTGCAGAAATCTTGTTTGATAAACAGTTTTCTGCTATTAATACCAATTTGAATGGTATCACCATTTGCCTTCACCCTTTCCTCAGACAGCACAAGTGTGGAAATCAAAAGTTCAAAAGTAAGTAGTGACAAACATAGTTCTTCCAAGAATTCATCTTGCAAGGACATCTCGGATAAAATGTGGGTTAAACTAAGGAAGCATGTCACACATGGTCAGGATAAGTGTCCTGCAAATGGAGTCAGTCAGGGATCTAGCCTTCAGGAGTACCTTCATGTCTGTGTGTACAAACCTACAAATAGTTGCTTTTAGTCTTGTTTCCATTTCAAGCCAATTGTCAGACTTAATCACAACTAATTTAAAACATTTTGCATCCAGCTGAAGCCAAGTTTTCTTCTTAAAAATACCAAAGGTTCGAGTTGCCATATCACCATATTTCTTTCTTGTTCAGTTTGGGATTTTTTTCATTCAGAGTTACAGCTAGATGTGTCCTGATAAAATAAGCCTTTGGTGTTCAGTTTCTTGAATTTTATTAGGGAATAATAATCCTGTTAATAGATATTACTGCCTTAAATATGCTTTATCTTTTTAATACTAAGATGTTTCACAGAATCTCATGAGTGTAGTGAATAGTGAGAAGGTAATGTACACTTACTTTCCCAGTGGATTTTATTAAAAACCTTAAGCACATGGTCGTTCTGATCTGATTATTTTTTGTATGATGCCAGAAAGCTAAGGCATGGACCCCCTTAAGCTAGACACAGACACTGTATAGACAAAGAAAAACAAGTGTATAATGACTGCACAAGCAAAGAGCTAAATGGAGTCACTTGACTGGATTTACATCACAGCTATGCAACTGTGGGAAAATGGAAGTATTTTGTCTTTTTGGTTGATATCTGCTTATTCCTGAAGCAAATGTCAAAATTCTGATTAAAAATGTGTGTATGCTGAGAATTAGTTGGCTTTTGTGAAATAATCTGACAAAAGTTTTTTAACTTTCTAGTGGGCCCAATCCTGCAGATTATGGAAAAGCCTATTTCATACTGGCTTAATTAAAAGTGAAATTCAGCCTACTGCTGAGGGCTGGCATAACAGGAGTTTGTGCTTAACTCTCCCCTAAGTCCTAAAATATGCACTGCTTTTCTTTCTGAACGATGGTTAATTTTATGTGGAGAGTTCAACACCTGTAAGGTATGAAGAATTCGACCTAAAAAGCTGTAGTAATTGCTAAGGAAAGAAGAAAAAACCCAACACGTTCTATTGCACAGCACAAAACACAGTGCTTCTTGGTGAACTAAAATTTCCTCTGCAAGGCAAGAAGTTTTCTTTGTCTTCTGTCTAATTAGTTTTGGAGTTAATTTATTACTTACGCATTTTCTCTCAAGACAGTATCTACTCACAAAATAATTCTTGAAGACTAGATTTCATTGCACTTCTGTTGTCCTGTAGCACATGAAGATGCAATTCTTTGAGAACGTGGGGAAAGCTTCTTTGAGTAGGCCTGTAAGCAGGAATGTGTTGACTGGATCTATGTGGATATACGTTTGCAAACACTAAGTAGGTATGTTAATTTTCAAGTTTGTGCTTTTATCTCTGAGCCAGGAGCACTTTAAAAAATTAGTATCAAAATAGGCCAGCTTGGTAAGTTAGGCAGCAGTGGGTTGATGGTGGCACGGAATGAGGTGGTTACTCTCCCATGCAGAAACCTTGCTGTTCTGGTGCTTCTGCAGGTGTGACTACCCAGAGGTTTGCACAGCATGTTTTTGGTGCCACTTAAACTATGCCTTCAGTAAAAGTGTCTTTTATATGAGTTCAGCATCTTGATTATTGTGTTTCCACAGGTACAACTTTTAGCCATGTTGTCTGGAGACACTGAACTGTTATTGTTTCGATGAGTAGAAAACCAAAGGCACGTGAGGGTGTTACACTGCCAAAACATGTTTTATTTCTGTGTTAATTCTCCCAGTCCTGATCTTTCAGTTAGATGTTGATATTTTGATTAAACTTCAAAATAGAGATCCTGGGATACATTTTAATTCATAGAGGTGAAAGAGAGGTGAAAGTGGATGGTTAGCGCCTGGACTGAGATGGCAGAATGGAGAGCTCCTACAGATGTGCAGACTGGTTAACTACATTATCTAGAGAACAAGTTTGATGTATGCAGTAGAGAGGAACTTCCTCTGAGGAAGGAAGTGCCCCCAGATGTACTTTATTCCCCAGATGGACAAAGGCCATTACTCAGACTGACTGGGCAAGTAGTGTTTTGATGGTACTCAGCAGGGAACAAACTCACATTTTACAGTGTGGTGCTCTGGTGATCACTGTGCAAAGGGGACTGATGCAGGACAGAAGTGAGCTGGTACATTTGCAGTTTAGCAGAGTCACCAGCTGCTGTATTCATGGGCAGAGAAGTACAGTGGTTGTGCTGTTCCTTCTCAGAGCAGCCACAGCTCAGAGCTTCCTGTTGCTTACAGCCTGAATGGAGTATTTCTCTGCCAGCCAAAGGAAGACTGACCCACTGCCTGCAAGGCATCTTTGTGCTAATGTGCAGAATTCCTCTCTTCTGGAAGTTGTCTACGCTGCTTAGCTCAGACACAAAGTTGACTGCCCAAATGTGAATTAGTAGAGCCTGTAAGAGCCTTTCAGTGTAACAGTGCTCTGCTGACTTGAATATACTTTATCACACAATATATCTTAAAATATATCTTTAAAACCTGTTTAAGGAGCTTTTGCTGTCTGAAGGCCAGTGGTGCAGCAGGAAGTGTGCTGAACATTCATGAGGCTGCAGTCTAGGTGATCTATTCCTGCAGATACCCATTCTACACTCCTGAGTTTTTCCCAGCTTAGTGAGTAAACATACACTCTTAGCTGACTGCAGAAAGATTAGTTTGCTTCAATGGGCTTAATCTATGACATAGACTAGTCTTGGTGTGATCCTGTTACTGCAAGATCAGGTGGGATTGTGATTCTTTGTCGTCTTGCTTTACTCATTTGACTCTAGCAGGGTTGTTTGGGGTTTTTCTGAGCAGTCTTTGTTCTTATTGGTGTCTCTGAGACTTCATAGTCAGGAAAGAAAGAAATCTAACTCATGTGATCCCAAGTTGAAAATGTTAGGAAATAGACTATGAAGGAGACAAAAAGAGCAGTCTTTATCCCCTTATCAATATCAGTTGTTGCAGTTTAGGAAGTAGTAAAGAAAATCTACCATCATTTGTCAAATCTCTGGAGATTACAGTGATAAATGTTCTGAGCAGAAACTGAGAACCTGTAACTGAAGAAACTGGTAAAAGTGGGAATTCTCTGTATAATTGCTTCTGGACAGAGACCTGGGTAGTTGACCTGTCACAGGTAACTTCCATTTGCCTGTCACTGTAAGAGGGCATGGCAGGCTGCAAAGTCTAGATGTTGCTGGTAAAGTAGTGATCTATAACTGCCCAGAAGCTTTTTGTTTCTAAGGGTTAACTTGGCACATCTCACCATTGAGCATGAGCTGGAATTAACATGATAGTCAACAGATAAAAGGGATGAGATGCTCCTGCCAGTCTGTGAGTGAGAATGCATAGTGTTGTCTTAATCTAGCATGAGATTACAGTAACTCCTGTTGGCAAGCCCCAGGAAATAAATGCTACAGGGTTTGCCCTATTTTTGTCTCAGCAAAAAGCACAGTTACATTTTTATCTAGTGCATGGTAGGCTGATGAGACCAGTGATTTATTATTTTTTTTCCCCCCTAATTGTATTCTTAAAATCTCCCTCAGTTCAATTGGGTTTCACTACTTTGATGCACATTTCTTTTCTTAACAATAGCCATCAATGGAAGGTAGAACACTACAATCAGAAAACATCCATCCTGATGCTGAAACTCACTGCAATGTCACAGGACTTGGTGAGTTAAGCAATGAGAATAAATAGGGAGCAGCAATACACCAAGAGGTGCTAAGCTCTGCGAGACAAGACCATCTAGGTGATGCTGATTCATTCCTTGCTGATGTGTGATAGATGAAAGAGCTGTGTTTCCTGACTGCATCATCTGTGATGGGTAAATTTATCTGAAATAGAGACATCTAAATGCTAGAGGTATAACGCAGAAAAGGGGGTACAATGCTATTGCATTTGTATTTCTCCTCCTTTGTTTTTCTTCCTTTTGATGATGAGTGAACTCTGAAATGAGATGTTTGATTTATGTAGCCAGCACTTCTAAATTAGTCTTCTTGAAATTTCAGCTGAGGTTTCCCTTTCTTTCTCTTTTGGTAAGTTTCATTAATGTTGCCAAAATACTTTGAACATCTTGCAAATTTTTTTACCTTATTACTGTGAAGAACTGTATTTCTCAATAGAGTTGCAAATGTTCTTGTGAAAATGTAGAGATTATTAGCTCAAGCACTTTGCAGACATTAACCATAGTTGCATCTGTCCAAGGACTCCACATAATTTTACCAGGCAATTAGGAGTCTTTGCATAGGTTGATATGATTGTTTCTTTAGTTCAGATAGAGGAACCAAGGTGTTAAAAATATGAGGTGACTTGCACATGGTCCCATAGAAAATCAGGGCCAGCACCAGGAGGAGATTCTCTGATTTTCTGTTCCTGACCTTACTTCTAAACTTACTTTACACCTTATGTTTACTTTTATCTTGCAGCTAACTCATAGTTTATTTTGTCACGTTCTTCATTCAAAGTGTATTGCATATGCACATTTCCAGGTCTTCTCTAGGCTACAGTTGCCATTATTACTAACTGGTCCAAGTTTATTTATGTATTTTACTTATTTTTCTCATTTGAAAAGCAGTTTTCACAATCAGAGTCAACATGATCATTAACAGTACCAGTGCCTTATGGTTTATGAAAGTTCACTGACCGATTAAATACTTTTTCTTACAGAGAAGTTTTCAAACCTTTCCTGGGCAATGAATTGCAAATAAAGATGGACATTTCAGCAGATTTCACCTTCCCTACATGCTGATATAATGTAAAAGGAATTAAATACTAGAAATTATAATGCTTATATTTCTAAAGAGAGAACAAACCTGAGAAAATTCTTCTTTCCTTTCAAGAATACATATTCTTCAGAATACCCACCAGATGGAGCCGGTGATACTACAGAAAGTGGTGTGAGTGAGAAGCAAGTTGCCCAATAATGGAGGTAAGAAGTATTCAGCATTGAAGACATGAAATGGATGTGGCACCAGTAACTATGTATTTGGAATTTCACAATGGAACTCAATGCTATAAGAGAGCCGGTACATAAACAAAGCATCTAATGGAATGTTCTTCACTTTTTTTAACTGGTAGTTATTCCCCAATAAGAAGCAGTTTCTTCCTCTGTCTCAGGAATGAAGGAGCACAGCAGGAAGCCTTACTTCATTATTTAGTGTTGAATACCAGCATCGTTCCAGTGCACCTGCTGCTCAGACCTTCCGTGTTTACCCAAGCAGGGAGAGAGCTTTTGTCACAAATTTTAGGTATCTTGTGGTGGGAAACAGAAATCAGCTACCTCCTCCAGAGTTACAGGCTCATTCTTTCAGTTCTCACAGTAATGGAGTTCTGTGGGGCTAGTGTCTAGTGATGCAGGTTCATGGATTCAATGCTTACTTGTATTTAAATTACTCATTTTGTATATTATTTAATTCAGGGCTCTCTTTTTCTTCACTATCCTTCCTCTGTTACTAGCTAAATAAGAGATACTCCTTTCAACCATAATTTTAGTTGCTGGTAGGTATGGGAATGTCTGGATTAACTACCTTTGTTTGAGACCACAGTGTTGCATTGAAAAAAGTAGTGTACTGAATACTGCAATGATGACCATTTTTTGCTTAGCTGAAATGAAAAAGAAAACTCTTGTTACTGTCATGAACTCCTATCCTCACTGAAACCTGTGTCCAAACCCCCTTTGCTTCAAAGATTGTGAGGCTGAAGCTGCTCCTTGTCTATTCTTCTTCAGTTTTTGAAAAGTCTTTTTTACATGCAGATATAAACAAGTAATGCAGCTTTCCTGTGCCTCAGCAGGTCCCTTATTTGTTAGTTATGAGAATGCTTCTTTGCTTCCCAAGGGTATTGATATTTCAGTTTTTAATGTTCAAGTCACTTGAAACTTAAGATGGGAAGTGCTATAGAAATAGCTACCAAGTTCTAGGCAATACAATCTATGTATGATACATGGTGTATCAGGCAGGAACAGATGAATGCATATAGTATTTTGTGCTGTCCTCAGTTGTCAATGTCTTGTTTTGCTATTTCTTCCATCCCAGGTAGTGTACAACCGGGGAAATAAACCAAGTGACTAATTTACTGTTATTAATCAGACATGAAATAACTGCTAACAGTAACTAGAGCTTCTTGTGGTATTGTTTGAAAGGACATGAATGTCAAATGTGCAATGCTAGACAAATTTGCCTGTGAAAGTGCTCTCCCAATGCCATTTTCTGTGACCTAAGTTCCTCTTCATTTCCACATCTAATGTAACAGACATATTCACTTGGAGGGAAGCTGATTGTGCTTGAAATTGCTGTGTGTCCCAGTGTGCTTTCAAAACCTCCAAAAAACAACTCTCTGCTTGTACAAGCAGCCTTTAGTGTACTTCAGAGGCTATTTAGAGGAAAGGAGCCACAAACCTGCAAGAGAAGAACTCAGGGTTCTTCGAATGGATTAACAGACAATGCTGAAGTAAAGCTACCACGATGTGGCCTACAGTCTTGCTCTTGAGTTTATGAAGTGTGGAAATGACTAAATGGAACTTCTTTTCTATAGCTGTCACCTGACAGTTACATTTTTTTGTGTAAACTGTTACTTTTTAAATTCAACTATGCTTTTGCCTAGGTTGCTACACCATTGCTTTGAGGATATATAGTTTACAGAAGAAGAGGTCTCCCGTCTTCGCCCAGCAGACAGCATTCCTCAGCAACATACAGTGTGCTTGTTCTCATGGTAGGTAACCAGAACTGAGCAATATTCTGTATATGCTTCATTTCAGGGATAGAAACTAAAGGATTGAAAGCTGTTGAAGTGTGTAATGGCTAAGACCTATAACTGAGATAAAACAATAATGTACCACGGTGTGTAACTGAAGTGTGAACTGTCAAAGGGAATTGAAGGTGTGGTGGTCCCACTTTCAATTTTTTTGTTCATGGAAAGTTTGAGTAGAGTTCTGCAAAAATGGTGTCAAATTCTCCAAGGGCTCAAATAAGAATTCTTCACTATTTGAGTTGCAGCTATTCAGACCTAAGAAAGATGTCAAGCTCTGCAAAACTGCAAAGCTTTTTCTTGCAAATAAGAATGCGCTTTACCTGTAAAGTTATTATACTGCCAAAGAAGACCATAATGATTTTGTGAAGTGTTCAAGCTTCTTCAGAACTCAAAAATGTAAAACTTTTATATTTTTTCCATTGTCTTTTGGGACATAGAGCTTTGGAATTTTTTCTTTGGCTTATTTCTGGGGAGCAGTTGTACTTAGAGTTTTGGTTTCATGTTGTTTCAAAAGTGAATCTACTGCTGCAGAGTTGGAAAGCAAAGCACTTCCAGAGTAGGCCAAAAACTTGCTGCTGTCTTTATTTACCTTGACTATAAGATGTTACCTAATTTCGTTGTGCTTTAGCTCCTTTCAGATAGGCCTTTTGTCATCTGCTTTGGAGGTTATCGTGCACAACTATGCAATGTTAGTCTGATTTTCTGCAGTTTTTGATGTGTAGTGCAGTGAGAGAAAAACAGATTGGAAGAGGCGAGGTTTTTGAAAATTCAAAATACATTAAATGACTGAACCAGATCTCTGAATCTAGCCAGCTTGTAGAGTAATTTTTCCATTTCCATTTATTTTCAGTTTGGGAGAGTAGCAGGTTTATCCTGCCAGTAACAGAGTAACAGGTAGGTTTCTGAAGAGTTGAAAGACTTCAAAATTACAATAGGTTGCAGCACCATAGTGATTTCAGACAATCCAGCTGTGTGCTTGTGTCCTTATTCAGGAAAATTCCTGTTGAAGTATAAGATCCATTTGCTTGTGGGGACACTTGTCTAGATGTTTTGGTAGCAAGCGCAGCATAACTAATTATTAGTATCTTGGAATAAACTTTTTTGGAAAAACATTTATGCAGCACCTAGCTGTTCTTAGCCTAATTAATGAACACCATTAATGGAATGTAGGGCTTGGGTTTTTTTCTTAAATACATGACTGTTTAAATATTCTTATTGTATCAGATGTGTCCTTTCATGTCATGGTTTGTTCAGTTTCAGAACCATTGAAGGGTCTTTCACCTCCCTGGTGTGCCAGATATACATTCACTGTCAACCGCTTCCTGTTGCAAGAGATTATTACCCTTTCCTCCCCCAGTGCTGATTTAAACCGGATGGTTACACAGATCTGATTTAGACAACACAAAACATTAAATCAGCTCCCTTGATGAAGTTGAGAACAAGTGAGACAAGGAACCTTGAGTAACAGAGGTTGTTTAAAAAGTTTCCTAATGTAAGACTGCACTCCTAAAACCACAAGCTTTTGGAAAATCAATTAAACTTGTGCTTCTAAATCACGGAGCTGTTGCAAGTGTCAGCATGGTGCATGTTTCTGTTCCCCTAGTACAGTGGAAACAGCCCATTAAGTGCTACATAAACACAGTGGGGACCCGAACTTCAGCAAAACTTAGTTGCAAGATTTTTCAGCTGAAGTTAGTATTCAGCAGTTTCTGTTGCAGTGATTGCTGGAGGACTTTCATCAGGCTCTGGGATGCAAACATCTCCGGGGTAATGAAGACTTGTAAAAATCCTGTGTGGTCCTTGAAGTGTATAAAAAACAGTTACAAGGAGCTCAGACAAAAGTCTTAGAATCACAGATCCAAAAGGACTGAATTAATGAACTCCTCATTCACATCCTACAGTGTGTCTTGGAGAACAGATTCGTATTCTGAATTTCTGCTTTCTGAAAAGCATGTCCCCATTTTTGTCCTTTACCAAAATCCCACTAGTCATTCCTTCTGAGTAATGCAGCCTAACATCACCTCAGGGAATTGTGCTGTCATAACATCATGCTTCTTTGTGAGGTGACATCACAAACAGTGACAAGGATGCACCTCTGTTTCATTCATTGCATTTAGGTGTATGTTGTAGCTGAGGAAGAGAAAGTGTGCAAAGGAGCCTTGGATATTTTTTTTCCTTGACAGCATTCATGTTGGATTTGTTTAAACTGGAATATAAAACAAAAATGTTCAGCATATGCTATTATCTGAATTCCTTTCAGCTTTGTTCCTAATTATCAAATAAAATGTTAGATCAGGAGCACATATTCTCAGCTCATTAAATCTGTCAGTGTTGATAGAAGTGACTACTCTAATAACTACCACCATTTGAGAATATGTCCCAGAACGTAGCAATTACTTCAGTAGATGAAAAAGGCAGCATTAGGCAAATAAAAATCTGGTATAAATAGAAGTAATTTGTTTTGTTTCCAAGATCACAACAGTGTAAACTTACAACAGGGTAGTTTTTGACCCAGATATTTTATCTTCTACAACTAACTCCATGATACAGTGCAGAAGACCATGCAGTAATTGCAGTGTTTTGCTGCTAACTGACCAGATAAAATGGAGGTATGTTTTGGAGAGCAGTGTGGTGTACATGGAATTTATGCGGCACTACTTTGTAAAGTAGCTTGTCTGATCAAAACTCCCTTTAAGATTTTTCTGTCCATGCTCTGTCAACTTCCTGTCCTTGCCACGTTTTTACATTCCATTTGCCAGCTTCTGCCTCAGCCTAGTTCACTTAAGCCAACCTAGGTCTTAGAACATGATCATACAACAGTTGCTGTCAAAAGTCTTGTCTGAAGTGCTAATTCTACCTTCCTTAGGTTTGCCTAGGTTTAAGGAATGTTAGAAAGGAAGATGTCTTTTGTGACCCTCTAGTGTCCACATTCTCCTCTCTGTGTTCCCTTAACCTGATCCCACAAACTGTTTGCACTAATACAATAGAAGGGACTCTCCTGCAGAGCGTGGATCTTTTACTCTTCTGTTTCCTGACACAACTTTAAGTGTGTTATATGTTGTCAGCTAGTTATCCTTGCCAGCCTGGGAATTTTCATTTTCCTGATTATTGCAGTGCTCACCAGAACAACAAAATTGGAATGTCTTTGTCGATCAGCCTCCTCCACTTTTGTTTTGGTTTAGGTTTTCAACACAATTTTCTGTGCCTCCTCTAACCAGCTGACAGCAGGCACCCACTCCGTCTTTATAGAGGGACGAAGGCATGAACCTAAAAAAAACGTAATTAAGTAAACAAATAAAGTATAAGTGTGTAGCTAAATCCTGTAAATTAGTGGTGTTTCTGTATTTACCTTACAGTTAGAGATCAGAAGTCCCTGTGTACATTTCTGAAATATAGCTCTAGCTTCTCTGTGCTCTCATTCATCTTCTTTTCTAAACCAGGTGCTCTAACAATTTCCTGGTTCATGTTTGAGAAGGCAGGTCTTCTGGAGCCAACTAGATATTTCCTAGTCAGTAATAATTTTGTTTTTCTTTTAAAACACCATGTCTCTCCCTCATTTCTTGTTTATTTTCTCCTAACTGCCTCCTTTTGCTTTCACTCTGCATATTTAGGCCAGGTTGAATTAAATAGCTGAATTGAGTTATTAAGAATTCACGAAGTTTATACACACCACACCTAATTTGCCACAACCCATATTCTGTAATTAATTAGAATCTAACTTGTGATTTTAGAGATTGTTTGCTTTTAAAACCTTGTCTCTCTCATCCCATGACCTGCTGTAGGCACACTAACCATCAGCAGTTATCCTTTAGAATTCCACCAAGCCTCTAACCCCTAGTGTGCTGAGGACCATCTGCTCTTTCCATGTGCCTTTCTACTGATACCAAAATAATTTCCATCTGAGTGCTTTGTGCTTTGCAGGAATAAAAACCTTTCGAGCTGCTGCATCTAAAGTAGATTTACCTTCAATCACCATTTATTAAATCTCTGTCCATTAAAAACCATAGCTTGCAGAAGCTGTGTGCATTAAGCCTGATTATAGAGTCGGTTGAGAAGAGGGAGGGGGACAGCAGTTTGTATCAGTTTATTGCCTTGTTTTTCTACTTGTCTAGCTGGCTGGTAACATTTGTGACAGGGTGCATATCAGAACAGGACTCTGATTTGACTTTGGTTTTGTTTTATGCATCTGTCTCTTTATTTAAGCTGTAACTTAATGATAGTTTCTGGAAAAAAAACTGCTCAGGCTATGTGACTAAAACCAGAGTTTACTTTGGTGCTGAGGTACTAGGTCCATTATGGAGGGTAAGAGCCAGGGGACTAAGAAAGGAAGAGGAGGAAAGTTCACAGGTTCCTTACGTAGGATGAGTGGCTCCTTCAAACGCACTTCATTTAAGGGCTCAGCATCTGGATCACAAAGGGTAAGTCTGCAGTTATCCAGATAGTAAAATGTGAGGGAAACAGCTGGATACAGTTTTCTCCTTTTTTGCTCCCTTTTTTAATAGCTGGGACCAAATGAGAGCAGTTCTTTTTCCCTCTGTGCTCTTTCACTTCTTGGAGGTTTCAGTCATATTCATTGCACTGGTTCTGGCAGTGAGTGTGACTCCTGTTACAGGAGTTCTTTCACAAGGGCACTGTCCTTAAGGATCTTTGGGACAAATAACACCAAAGAGGACTAGCCTGTAATTTTTCCTATCTGTAGCCAAAATCATATTTTGACAGTTATTGATATCTACTGTTCATGCCCATTTTAGATATAATGAATGAGAAGAGTGATAGGATGTATAGAGGATTTTGATGTGATGCACTGAATGTCTATGGCAGACAGATTCTATGAGATACAGTTTGTGGTTAGATCATCTGTGTGCTGTACGTGAATGAAAAAGACAAGGGGAGAAAGAAGACATGAGGTGATTGCTTAGTAATGTCTAAGTGCACTCTGTTGTCATAGGGTTGTATGTTGTAGATGAATATTAGGAACTTGTTTATTAATTCAGTATTCAGCTATGAAGAGAATTTACATAAATCTATTGTCCATGGTTTCATAGATTAATTTGGAACACAGACTAACTTCTGCTCAGCATTACCTAGATTCCAGCTCAACTGACCTTTCTTGAACTGACTCCATTAAAACAATGAGAAATAGTTTTTGTCTTCTTCCAACTCCCTCAAGCCTCTTACCTCTAATTTCTGCTGGTCCTCACAGTATTAGACAGTCAGATTCTCATTAAAGGGGTGAAAGAAGTCTAACTGAGATAAATGATTGTCTGGCACCATCTTGCAGGAAATGAGTCACTGACACAGAGGCAAGTATTAAAATGTTTCCTTCTTAAAAAGGGTTGTTCTATACGATGTGATATATTGGTCAGGGTTATCTGGGAATGCAAGAAAGAGTATGTCTAGGCTTGGGGGACTCCAGCAGAGACTGATGGCCATGGGTCATCATCGGCTGTATGGCAAGGAAGTAAGATATTAAAATGTCAGCTAGTACTTAGCAGCAGTTTAACTTTGTGTGCATTTTCCCCTTACTTGCACAATTGCTTCTTAAGTGGTTGTGTGTGAATAGTGTGAAAAAACAGGCTGTCCTTCCATTTGATGAAGAACTGTGTATTGTTTGCTTTGTCAACCAAATGACTGTTCAAAGATAAGCAGTAGTTTCATAGACTGGTAGTATTAACTTTATTTATTGAATAATACAGAGAAACAATGATAAAGGAAGTTAAAAAGAAGGATTCCCCCTTTTAATACTGTATTCTATACCTAGGCTTACTAAAATGTGACAAATCAGGACAGGAAATCTATAATGCAGGAATAGTGCCCCAGGTGCAGTCAGCTTGTCTTCTTTCTTTTTATTTAATGTCCCCAAGCCTATCTTGATACTGCAAAGTGTACAGAATTTCACTTCCTGAATGGAATGAAGTCAAATACCCAGGTGAAACTTGTTCAATCCCTTCCCACTAATCCCATAGGAAAGACTAGTCAAGCGAAGGTAGAAGGAACACAGTACAGATTTTGTTCTTCTTAGCAAGGTTCATCTTCTGATTATAAAATTGTTGCCTTTTGAAAGCTGTAAGTTCCCTTCATGGTTTGCTTGTTTTAGTCTTCCTAATTCTTTTGGTGTTTATTTGTTTTAATGCTAAATTTGTGAAGGAGAACATTAGCTTTCATGAGAAAAATATTGTTTCTGGAGTTGATTTTAGAAACAGATTTTTAGGCTTATGTAGTAGGCTGGGTTTGCTACTTCTGAGAACTTATTTTGGTTGGCTCTGTGAGGTTAGCTGTCAGGATACAGGCAAGTGGAAGTGAAAGTCTCTGGGAGTCAGGACATCTTGAGGCAGGAAATCTGGGCCCTGTTGTGCTTGAGAATGTTTGGTATTGAATGTAAACTTTTGGTAATAACACTAAAAACAGGGATTGAAACTAGTCTTGAATGTTTGTGTTTTATAGGGGTGCAGTGCTTTAGGATATTTCTGGAAAACCTAAGCAGGAAATAATTCAAGCCATATGATATAGCTAAGCATAGAGATTTATAATGAAAATTTCAGCTACCACTAATCTTTTTTTTCCATTTTACCACTCTCGCAGAGACTTTGACTCCTGATTATTACTGCAGTAGTGGTAAATAGCAAGAGGAATTAAAAGAGACAGGTATCTCTGCTCAACTCTCTCCTCTGCTCAGCTTTCCAACACATACCCCTGATTTGAACAGCTGTGCTCTAGAGGAAGATGACGTTTTACTTCTTGAGCAGTTTTACAAAAACACCTGTGGCTACCTGCTCTGCAATTAAAGGTGTTATTCTCTACCTCAACAGGGAATGCATATGAAACCTATAGTGTTTGAGAAAAGGAGTGTGCTGTCGTGTGTGCACACTTACATCTGTGGTTTGCTTTGGTTTTTGGTAAACATTTCAGTTTATTACAAAAGGGAGCAGCATATCTGGGTGTGAATCACTGGTCTGTCATTCCCACTAATAGGAATTACTTCAAATTACTTATGTAGTTCCAAATAATGCTTTCATCTGTTTACTTTCTTCATTGACTTGATCTAAATGCCTTTTAGGATGTACCTACTATGACTCATTTTCAGTTTCTCTGAAGAGAAAGCCATTATCTTGAAACAGTTTTTCTCTGTTTATTATATATTGTTTATTGTTATTTCTGTTTGCCTATAAATCTTCTGCATTTTCAAATGCTCTGTGATTATCTGTATAAAGATATACTCAGTACAAGCCTTCCAGATGCACAGATGTAAGCTTTTATAGAGACACTAATATATTTTAAATTGCTTTATTGCTCACATTACTGTCTTCCTCATGGCTATCAAACGTAGTGCAAGAAAGAACAGCAGAATTGGCCTAAAAGAGGGTAGATTTAGATTAGACATTACAAAGAAATTCTTCACTGTGAGGGTGGTGAGGCATTGGCACAGGGTGCCGAGAGGAGTTGTGGATTCCCCATCCCTGGGAGTGACCAAGGCCAGGTTGGATGGGGCTTTGAGCTTCTATGGATTACAAAGGTAGAAAAGTTGTTGGACCTTTAGACTATGGCAAATAACTTGCCCTGTGTTTTGTAAATGACCAGAGAAACCAGAGAAAAGATGGGAAAGGATGAATACATTCTCTTGGATCAGAAAAATGGTTTTGTCTCCTCTTCAAGTCACTGTTTTGATCTGCCTTACCATTTTTTAACGAAGCTTAAAAATTTGTATAAAAATCCCTTAAAGTTAGTTGCAGTTGTCAATCTTAAATTGTATGCTTTGTGTACTTGCTTATAGTAATGCTAAACTTCAAAAAGGAAAAAAGAAAGATCAGCAGGATTAATTTAACATAGAATCACAGAATGCCATGTTGGAAGGGACCGCAGGGAACATCTGATCCAACCCTTCTAGGTACCTCTATAGTTTATATGAGGTGGCTAATTTATTTTCTGCCCTAAAGTATTTTTCAAGATGCTGTGCTTTTCTTCAAGCTACCATAGGTACCTTTTAATGGTTTATAAAATATTAGCTCACAGGTTTTTTTGGAACAGTTATCTGCTATGGGTTAATATTACAGCTATGATTAGATAGATTATTTGTTAGCAGTAAAATTATTTCTGTACACATTCCTTTTGAGGGTTTAAAATATATAAATATATTTTCCCAAAAAATTTCAACTGTGATTAAGAAATTCTCTTTGTGCAAACATGTTGGCCATTGTCTCAGTGGATCAAGATAACACTGCTTTGTTTTTTTGAGTTTGGGGAGTCAGTTGAGTGATGGAAGAGAGAAAATAACCTACCTCTAACAATTTTCTTCTCTATAAGTATAGCAGAGCAGGTTCTGTATCTTCCTTAACTCTCAAAAAATATTGGGGGAATAATCAAACTGTTATCACAGGTAGACTTTCATGGCCCTAAAGAAAAATGGAGACAGTCTTGTGCTTGGAGAACAGCCCAACAGGATATCCATTGCCCCTTTTCAAACCAATAAAAATTGCTTAGCAGTATGTGATCTCTGGTGCAGACACCCAAACCTAGAGGCAGCAGCACAGCCTCTTCTCTTCTGCTTAATGAAAGAAGAGGATGTCAAATTAGAAAAATCTGTGGTTATCACACAAGAATTGGTACTGTAGCTGCATTCTTAAAAGATCCTGAGAAATGTTGTAGTTTAGTATATAAATTTGTCCAGTTTTGACAAATCTTTCCTGCTTACAAATGCTATTTTTCAAAGAGCATTCTATTGGCTCTTTTACTGAGCTGCCTTGCTGAATCAACACTGAATCAGTTTAGTGTTGATTTGGTATCTTAATGTCCTTCAACAAACTGGGTAAGAGCATTGTGAAGAACAGTCCATGATACAGTATGTGTTAGACAGTACCAGCTGATCTGAATAGAAATTGAAAGTAAATCCTTTAACACTCTAAGCAGGATGCACAATTGGCCAAGTGAATTTTAAGGCTTTTGCTTTGCTGTGACACACCATCCAAAGAAGGGATATCAGTAGAGAATTTATTCTATTTGGAATGTAGAACTAAATTGTTGTCCTTGGTACATCCATGACATTTTTCTTGCCATTGCATAAGTTTCTTCTCAAGCAGACATTGCAGGGTATGGCTTCTAGGAATCCCTTTATTGTCAGAAATTGTTAATACAGAGTTGAGTCTATACAGTGCAGCTGTGATCACCCCACATAGCCAGGCACGTGGCACTGCACTAAGCCCCTTCTCTACAGTCTGCTGAAACATCCAGCAGATGGTGTTTGAATAGGATGAGTAATATGTGTGATCTGTAGCATGAACGGAAACTTACCACAAAGGCATGGGAGCTTACTGTTCACAGTAGGGTGTAGGCATGAAATCAAAGACAAGACTTCTTGCACTGTATAGCTGTTAAAGCCTCATGTATCTCTAAGCAAAACACTGCTTGTGTACAACTGTTTTGTCATGGTGGCTCCCAGCAATGAGAATGTTGTGAGTTCTGAGAGAGCTTTTTGACATTCTTAATGTGTTTTAGCCCAATTTTTTGAACTACTGATAGCTGTTACTTGTAAGGAACATGCGTATATCTCGTCCTGCTGGACGCTCTGCACTTGCTGTAGTGCAAGTTTCTGCAAACTGTGGGGTTTATGCAGTATTTTCCCAGAAATACAGGGCAAACACTGTGGCAGACTAAAGGAAGAGTGAGAAAGCACTGAAAAAGAGCCATTTCATAGGCAGTGTGGTAGATCAGCAGTCCAAATTCAATTTTGTTTCTAGCTGTACCATCCACTCTACTTTGTGAATTTGGGCAACTCACTTTCCCTCTGTTTCCTTTTCTGTTACATTGTCTTGTCCACTTCACAGAAAGTTTTCTGTTGTATGTGTGTCCCAGTCTCTAGTGCAACTTCTACAAGCTACACTGATGGAGAATTTAGAAAAGCTGGAGCTAATCTGTGGTGTAGAAGTTGTTAATGCAAACCCTCCTCATGGCTGCCAGACCTCAGTTTGCTCTTGGTGTTGATGCCTGCAATAAAGATACTTACTGTGAACATGGAAAATAACCCAAACCTTTGCTATCCAAAGGACTGGAAATTACTCCTAATTAACTGTAAAAACGGCTGTTTTTTCTCATAGTTAATCCCTCATGATTTCAGAGCTACCTAGGTAGGAGGGAAGGGAAGAAACAAGAAAAGACCTCACAACTGTTAATTTAAATAAAAAGCAGGCAATGAGATAAACTGCTTAAAAGCTTATATTTGGACCCCAGTTATACCTCCTACTATTTACATTGTCTTCTATGCTGTTAGTACCTCTGTCTGCCCCATACTTTTACCAGTTGTTAGCAGGCAAATTGACAAGAAGCAGCAGAAATGTCACTTAAGGGTTGGCCACCTACCTGGTTTGGAGATGGAAAAAGTCCTGTAGACATTAGTAGGGTGGAATGGGAAAACCAGTTTGTTCTGGGAGGCAAGATGAAAAGGAGAGTGAAACAGCTGAATTTTAATGTACAATCCAAACATCAAACCCGATGTTATATAAATAACAGCTGGTTCATCATCAGATGAAGATGAGGATGAGCTGAAGCAGAGCAGGTTGCCCAGACAGAATATGGGCAGACGGAGAAAAAGTAGGCACTGAAGGACTGTTGCAAATCTGGGGAGATAGAAAGGGCATTGGCTGCTGAGAAGATGCAGTGTGAATTGCAAGGAAGAGTGGGAGAACAGTGGGAGAACAACCTTTGAGTAAAGAGCTTCTTCCTTCATCAGTTAGGCTATGCTCTAAAACTTACACACATGTAATCTATAAAATCCATCTAAAGTTCAAATGAGAAAAAACAAAGGTACCCTCATGAATACTTGCAACATAATTAGAGAATAATCTTGCATTTGGCAAAATGAAGAAACTGCAGGTATAGAGAATGTAGATTTTTCTGTAGCTATGACAACTGATTTTGCTAACGCAGCTTCTACAGCCTCATTCAGCACTCAAGAAACTGATTAGAGGCTTATTTTTAATGGTAATGTCATAATCTGTAATTGATAATTCTGGCCTTTTCTGACAGTAATTTTACTTTTTCCAAAGAGTGTGATACTTTTTGTGATCTGATAGGAGTTTCTCTTAGAGTCTGCAGATGCAGCTGTCTATGAAGTTTATCCAACATTAGAAAATACTGTGTTCACAGTGTTGGTTCTGTTTTGTTAAAATTCTGTTATAATCCTAAATATTACTCGTTAAGGTTCCATCAACTAGATCATATTAGATGTTTTCAACTGGATTAATTCCCTACTACTGAAGATAGGAAGTAAGAGAACATTCAGTATCACCAAGAGAGTATCCTTTTTTCTTTTGATGTGAACAGCAAGCTATAAAAACAATTTTTTACAGTCACAGTAAAAGTTAACTAATAACTGATGACAGTGACCATGCCTCTTATAAACAAGGGTCTTAGAGTTGAAGGATGAAGTTGAATGTGATTTCACCACGTAGTTGTTACCTCCTTTTCTTCAACTTCTTTATGAGGATGTGTTGTAAAACAGTACTGCCATGTGTGATGACCTCTTGGAAATTACTTGAAAAGGCAGCCTTGTTCTATAAAGATTAATCTCTAGTAATAGCACAGTAAAAGATGTAGCAGCTGGTATGGATTAATATTCCTTAATATCTGCTTTCATGTGATTAATAGCTGAATAGCTTAAGCCTCTACCAGTGAAAAGCAAGAACTGGTTACTAAGCTCTACTAAACGTATTCGTTGTATTATTTTTTTAAAAACAAAATAGGCATTTCAGTGTTTCTCCTTTTTCACTTCCAGAGCTCCTGGTTGATACTAATTTCTCTCCTTCCAAATTTTTTGTCACAGGTCATGCATTGCAATTTTTTTGTATTACTATTTTGCACAAAAAAGGGAAGAAGTAAGTTGTACAGGGGTTCATCCTCTCTTGTTTCTGATACACAGTACCCAAGAGTATTCGTAATAGATTTCAGCAGTAAATCATTAACATCTCTGTTGGTTTATTAATTAATGTGTTTTACAGAGATTGACATGTGAAGAGGAATGCATTAGGGTTTTGTCTTGGTGTTCACATTAAGCAGTAATACCTTTGTCCAATTCTACATTGTAGGTAGTGATTTTTAAATTATGTTTTTACAAAAGCAAAATCTTTGTCAGTTTGGAATTGAGGAGCAAAGGGTAAATTCCAAAGCTTTTTAAAAGATTTAATCAGCATGTGATTAGCTGAATCAGTGCTCATAGCCCAGGGTGTGCTGGTTTGAAATTGCCTTTAATCACTTAATATTTTACCTAGGT
The DNA here is from genome assembly GCF_020740795.1 of Apus apus. NCBI lineage: Eukaryota > Metazoa > Chordata > Aves > Apodiformes > Apodidae > Apus > Apus apus. Next base: position 5,843,461 of record NC_067291.1, read on the forward strand.
TTTATTGAAGTTTGAGTCCCCCAGATATTTTTCAATTATGGAGGTGAATTTGTTCATAAAACTGAAGATTGAAAATCCAGGTGGGAATCGGGCATGCTGCTTATGAGCTGACAAGCTTTTTCCATTTAACGTCTTATTAAATTCAGAGATAAGTGTGCAAATATAAGAGCAGCTATGCTGGGTCAGATCAGAAGTGTGTTCCTCAGTACTGTAACACGATAGTCTAGGGAGCGCTGTAGGAACAGAGGGAAGATGTAGTTGTTATCCCTCAGAGTTTGCTCCTGTCCAGCCATTATTAAGGTAAGGATTGTCTGGACCAGAGCTAATACTGGAGGGTTTTTGTGTGAAATTATGCTATTATATTTTAGTCTCTGCAGTAGCCTTCATTAAGGAGTTTTACAGCTTCGCTGGAAGTTGTATGAAAGCATGGAAGCCAGCTTGAGCTCATTGGCTTTGGAAAACAGTCTTTTATGTTTGGGTAAGATTTCTTTAATATGATACTTAGTATCCCAAGTTGAGAATCTCTTTATTTTGCTGTTGAATTTTATACCTGTTTTGGTATTTGGGTCTGATTCACAATTTTCTTGCGCCTTCCTTAAAAGATCCTGATTGTTCTCATTCCCAGAATTGCACCAGACACGTTTTTGTTTCTGTTTGAACAGAGGGCTTAAAAGGTGAAAAATCAGTGTGTTTTCCTAAGTTATTAGCTCTGAGTATTGAAACACTGATGTGATGGCAAGTCTTCATCAAACATTAGTATGTCTGGCTACTTAGCAGTATTAATTAATCCTAGAGAATCCCAGACTCTTGTATCAGCCTTCTGTCTTCAGGATAGTTACTTTACTGGAGAGATGCCTTCATCTTCTCAGAAGGATGTTGGCATCAAGTAGCACTACTTTTTGTTCTAATGGTAGCCCTGCCATTAACTATTTTCTGCTGGTAGATCTTCTGATAAACCAAAAGGCTAGGAGAAGGAGGATCCATGTAGGACCCAGGGGTAGCCTAATCTAACCTGAAAGTATTTTTTGGTTTACACGTATGCACAACAATGTTCCCCATGGTTCAGGCAGGACTGATGTTCTTAAACACTGCCACAATAATCCTGACAACTTTAAATCCTGGTGTAGGGGGGAAACCATGTGTATACAATTAAGCATGGTGCTCCCCAGCTGACATTGATAGGTTTATCTGTCAGGCCAATATTTAGGTATCCTGCTTGAATAAGGACTGGAACCTCTAATTTGTTCCTGCAGATTGTATTGGAAAAAGTTCTCATTACAAGGAGAACTCTCCATGGAATCACAATAATCACTGTATGCCAAGATAGGATTTAGCTAGTAGTACAACCTCTCCTGGTGTATTTCCAGCCTTACATGAGGTAGGTGACAGTAGAATAGAATAAGCAAGTATCACCTTCCTAAGAACTTCCTGACCTTCATCAAATTCATTGCTTTGTCTTCTTTAAATAGTCAGATGCACTTGGATTAATCAACCACTAGATAGAGCTATGCTATATAGAAAGGACCTCACCATGGGGCCTTATGCTGAAATTCATATTTTCCCTAGTAGTGAGCCAAAATAAGGACCAGTTGCTGCATAAAATGGATATGACAGGAAGAGTTCTGCCTCCAAATGCAACAAAATCCCTACCCCGCCTTAATAATACAATTAAGATCATAGAGCTTTTTCTGAGTATACCTTGTAATAAAACTTCTGTGAGTAGTCCAGTTCAATTCACATACATTTATTATTAATTAAGGCATATCTTTAAATTACCAATTAAGTTTTAACGAAGCAGTCATCGTAGAGCTATTTTGTCATGACTGTGGACAGGATCCTTGAAAGCAAAGTTGTATTACATTTTCTGCTTTATTCCCTGTGCCTCCCATCTCTCTCCCTTTTCCTCAACCCCTGGTGCTGAGAAATGCTCACATACTGGATCATAAACATGAGAGAAACAAATTACCAATAATATTACCTAACACAACTCTGAACCAGTACAAGACTGCTCTGTTTAACAAATTCTGTAGAGTTTTTTTTCCAACTTAGGTCAAAACTTACTTTTGAGATGTATTATTGTAAAAGTTAATTAGCAAAACAAAGATAGGTTTAGTCTTTTGACTGTGTTTAGGATTTTGTTTGCAAAAGTTGTACTGAGACGGGGCAAAATCCCCACTGAATGTGTGAAGCTGTGGGGTACAAAGTAATTCAGACTGAAAGATGTCCAGGAGTTGTCAGGGCATTGAAAATGTGTGGATTTGGCAGCTTATGCAGGCATTAGATACTACTATTAAAAAAAGGACAAAAAACAACCTCCATCCAGCAAAAAAGCACGACATCTCACCTGCCAAAATGGGTCTTGGTGATAACCTGCATCTTTCAGCAGGTACAGGTATAGCACAGACATTGACTGTACAGATTATTCCATGGTTATTCTGGCAGAGTGCCTTGGCCATGAACAGAAAGAAACACGTCTGGGTATTTCTTAATGACATGTTCTGTTCTTGGCTGTTATTGAAATAGTTCAAAAGTGCAGGATTGGAGCCTACTCAGTGGTATATGTCTTGCAGCAATGAGGCCATAATAATGAAATTATTTTCTAGAAATTTCTGTATTTAGTTTTTCTATTTTCACTTTTTAATTTTCTGTGGCTGAATTAAGCAAAGATTCCTTAATAGATACTTTATCAGACTCAAGCAAAAGTTTTAATAGCCAGTATTATGAGTAAGAGTATATGATTCCATTTTATTCCCGGTAGTTGCCAATAAAATGGCACTCAGCCTGCTGGTTGAGTGGATTTGTGATTCTTTCCAAGGATTAGCCATGGATTAGTGAAGTACAGCTGGTATGTTTCTCATGCCAAGTGGTTTTGGCACTTCTCTTTTCTTTTCTTTTCTTTTTTTTTTTTTCATTTTAATGTCCTTCTCTAAATAAATCCTGTCTCTTTTTCTCCCCCTTTTCTGGGAATTTTTTTATTGTTCAGTAGCAAACTTAATCTCTGATGAAACTGCATGTTAATGAGACTGAGCAAACAGGCATTGCTCAAATTACTTTTTACCAGAAAGGGAATTTAAAGAAATGTTCTTAGTTCAGTTTAACAAGTGAAAAATGGTTCTTGCTTCAGGAGTCTAACTCAGTGATGAGGGAACCTAGGTTTATAAGCTACTGCTCTAAAATGCTAATGATCTTTACATGTGGATGGTATATAATAGTGAGCTCTAGAAATACAGAATTCATAAGGCTTCTGGCTAATAAAGCTGTCTCCAGTTACAGTGCCACTCTGGTACCAACCACAGCTCTAATGCTTTCGCTCCAGCTCAGGACCTGTGTTCCATATCCACCTTTCATTTAAAGTTGCAGACTAGAAAGTTTAGTATTTCTACCATCATGTAGAGAGCTATCAGTTTCTGACCATCTTGTAATACAACTTTTAAGTATGTAAGGTTTCGTTGTAGTGTTCTTTTTTGTTTGGTTTTATTTTACTACTTCCCATAGTTACAAGCTGATCTACCTTCCCTGCTGTCAAAGCTGGTACCAACCAGAGTAAATTCTGAAAGTTGGCTTCTGGCCTGGCTATTAAAGCTTAACCCAGCAATCCCTGCGGTGTTTGGCACATGGCAAATCCCTTTTCACCTAGCAGGACAAAGCATTCAGGGTAGAAGATTAAAACAGAGTTATAAATTCATGGCTTTGTATTTCCTTGCAACTTTAGAAATGCAGTTCAGTCACTTTTACATCAATGGTAGGTACGAAATCATTCTGATACATGAAGCAGTGCTGCTAATATGCTCTGTTACATAATTTCTTCTTATCCTTGTTGAATATTACTGCACTGTGCTTTTAATGATTTATAGCTTCCAACACCAGTATTTTTCAAACCAGGTAGTTGCATGTAGCCTTTTAAATCCATGTAGAGGAACCTGTTAAAAAATCTTGGTATAGGAAGCTGTGAATCGTTCCAACCTCCCACTAAGTAGTGGGAAGTCAGTAGTATTTTTTAAAAGCTCTGCTGGTCTGGAAACTGAGGTGTGTTTATTTGGCAACTTATAACTTTTTCTATCAAAAAAAGCATGCCCTGTATCTCCTTAGAATGGGTTAGATTTTCTGACATTTTAAGGTTCATTTTTCCATTAATTAGAAATTTATAATAATGAATTTAGGAAAGAATTTAATTTCATAGCATGTCTTTAAATACAGTAACTTCTATTCCAGCCTTCTATATCTGTTAGGTTTGCCTAGTTTCCTCACAGCACTAGTCAATGCTTAAAGCATCAAATATTCATTATTTTGCTCCCTGTGTAAAAAATATGACCAAAGAATAACAGTAGCCCCAACCTGTCAGCAAAGAATTGTGCTTCAGTCATCAAAGACTGCAAACTCAACATCTTTATTTGCAGATTTTTCAGTCATGGTACTGTTCTTACAGGTAATAGTAGAAACTTCTGCAAACAACCTGAGTGGATGGACTGTTCTATAATTCCCTAGTCAGATGCATTCTGTTGTGTCTGCTCTGGTGCTGACAGGATCATAGGCTCCATGGCTAGGTTCTTCCACCAGCTGTGTTCTCTGCTAGTGATGCTAAAGGAAAACTAATGTCAGTTTTAATACAGAACTGAGATGAAGTTACTCCATGTATGTAAAAGCAGCCCAAAGCTGCAGCCATGAGCACATTAGTATTTTCTGCTGGAGTAATTGTCATCAGCATTCTCTTCTCCGAGTGACAAAAGTGAGTATTTGTAATGACCTTTTTTGCATTTAAAAGTAATAAATAGATTGGATGAATTAATAAAAATGCCAGTAACTCCTGGCAAGTATCTTCTAAAATATCTAGTAGGTGCTTAACAGGGTAATCTAAACCTGGTTCTCTGTGCAGACATGTATGCACCATGAAGATTTCAGTAGAATTCTTGAGTTACTTCTTTGAATCTTGGCTCCTGTTTGGATTCATTTCCAGTGAAAAGAATATGCATTTACTTTTCAAGAGGTTCTCAATTGACATTTTTACACTATTGGTGTTTGTGATACAAAACAGCTCTTTGTTGGAGAAGCACATGATGACATTTAAAGCTATTCACAAGAGAAGACTGAAGAGAAATTTTAGAAATCCCACCTTTCTGTATTGAAAAAATGGAGGAGGTGTTTGTTCTCTGTAATAGCTGTGCAGCAGAGCACACTGAATTGCTGTGCACTTTCATCAACTCTTGTTGTAGCTTTGCATTCTGCTTCTGTTTTATTCAGTCTTGCATTTCAGTGCTTGAAAGCATTGATCATAATCCTTGCCTTTTTGAAAGACTGTCGTCTGTAATTTTAAATCCAGTATATTGCTTTTTTCTTAAAAAAACAACAACAAAACAAACCAAACAAACTAAAAACAACAAAAAACCCCAACAAACCAAAACCCGAAGTCCTGAAAGTTTCATTGGTCTTGTCCCTGACAAAACAAACCCATGCTCTTGTGCACGGGTTCGTTTACTGGTAGGCCTGAAACAGCATTAAGATAAAATTAAGATTGCTGGCAGTATTTTAAATAACATGTCTATTTCCTAGATGACACTTGGTTTAGAATACTATTTTCATTTCCCTGTACCCAACTTGAATGGCTGCCAGGGGAGAAGTAAAATCTCATGCTCATGCTTTCTGCCAGTGAGCTGTAATTCTGTAGTAATCAGTGTTTTGTGGAACTGCACATTCAGCAGAGTGGAGCAGTGCTGAGAGCACGTCCTGAGAGCGTCCAGCTTAGCTTGAGCTTTGCAACTAAAAGGCACAAATCATCTTACTTAATCCTTCATGGGAACTTCCAGCCTGCAAAGCCAATAAAGCACACTGATGCTCCCTGAAAAGGCATTTTTTATCTTTTGGTATAGTTGTAGTATACCTGTATATTTTATACAGATGCCTATGTCAGAAGTGTGAACAAAGGAATAAATGTAGTATAGACAGGTATACAAAACTTAAGGAAGAAATAGAAAAGCTTGGAAATGGTGGCAAAGCACTTCAGAGAACCTTGAGATAAATAAAATGGGATGCATAGAAGTACACTTTGAAATTCTGTTTTTTTGCAGCTGCAAGATAAAGAGAGCCTTTTTCAGGCCTATCTACATGTATCGAGTATACAGGTATAGTGAGAAGCCAGTGTACAAAACTTGTACATGAGTCCTACTAAAGAACGTCCTAAATAGGCTCAGGTAGTGGAAAGTTTAGATCAATAATAGGCTTTTTCTCTCTTTTTTTCTTCCTTTTCATTTTCTTCTTTTCATTTCCCCTTCCCCCTTTTCCCTCAGAAAAGGGAGATAAATAACAGGAATGTTACAAAGCTTCACTGAATGTCAAATGCCATGAGAATTAGTGTAACTGCATTAATGAAAACTGGTAAGTATAAGGTACAAAAAGAGTGAACCCACAAGCTCCCAAGTGAAGGGGAAAGCAAACAGGAAAGCCATCTAAGAGAAGTTTTCTTGGGTTCCAGCCAAATAATATTAGTTACCTTAGAGAATCAAACTCCACATAACTGCAGAGCCCTGCAGTTCTGTAAGTGTAACTTGTCATGGTATAGCTTTGATGAAATCTGAGAAACATCCAGTCTTAAAAGGCAGGCTAAGAAGGTTGATACACACTGTACATTCCAGCACGATTATTACAGAACAGGTCTTGGAAAGCAGATAATGCCCCAGATTTCAGTCTACCACATGAAAGCAGCATAGATGTGATTGCTACAGCTAGATTACTAAGCAATTTCAATATGTTTTTTAAATTTGTGTATAATACATTGCACATGTATGTTAATTTATAGCTACAATGTCTATATTTATGCTTTGTGCTTTACGGATAGGGAAAAGAAATGTCTCTGCCCTGGCAAGCTCTCAGTCTCAATAGCAGTGCATGATTGGAAGTAAATGGTTTTGAGCTTGTATTTTGTGCTTGCATATCCTCATCACTCACATCCTCACGTTAGATCCAGGAGAGTAGCAGACCTTTTCTAGGGCATCCGTGTCCCTTGTAATATCTTCAGATTAAATTGCAAGAGTCAACATGGAAATAGGCACAGAGAAATGGTCAACTCTTCCTATATAATACCTGTTAGGAAGTTTCTACTGAAACTCTGTTTACTACTTTTAAGTGTATGTTAAATTTAAGAATTTCTGTTTTCCTTTAAAGCTGTTTTCCCTGTTTAATGAACTTCTCTCCTACTCTAGGCAAGTCAGAAATGCAGTCTTCTGATGGGTTTGTCAGTAGCACTGACTAGGAGAATGAACAGAAAAATTTGTTCTTCATACTTGCTTCTTTTTTCTTTTGCTAAGACTAAACTAATCTAAATTAATTCATGAGAGAGAGCCTTCCATTGAGAATAATTCAATTTATTGCGAGCTATACATTTTTTCAGTACCAATTTAAGTTAGTAAATGACCATTACATAATTAGAGCTATATTAGAATGCTAAGCAATTCAAGATATGTCTTTCAGGGCAATAAGAGAAATACCTTTTAACTGGGAGTTTTCTGTGTTTTTTTGCAAAGCGAATATATTACCTGAAGAACTACCTGAGTAGAACTCAGTACTGGATAACTCTTTTAAAGAGTTTTTCTGATTTGACTAAAACCAGCTCAGAAACCACATAAACACCTCTTAGTGTGAACAATTTTCTTCTGTTTGATTAAAAGCACATTTATCAGTTTTACAGCAGACTTCAAGCTTCATGGGGGTAATATTAATTTGCTATTAATGCTACCAATTTTATTTAAATAACATTTATTTAGGCATTTTGTGTGCATGTAAGAAAACTAAGTTAATAAGTCAATTGTCTTTCATTCTAAAATAAAAAACTTGTACTTTTTTTTTCTAAAAAAAATAATCAAACTGTGAGAGCAGTTTGGGTAGGTGAGTGTGAACATTACACTCATTTTAGCAGGAGGATGTTTGTGTATCAAATCTCCTACTCATTCCTGTTTCCCTGGCTTTGGTTCACTGCGTGAAATGGTCTAATAGGCTTGAACTGGATTCCTTGTAACTGGAAATGAAAGCAGGTGGTTCAGCCTGTAACATGCCTAGTGTACACTGATTGTTCATAGGTATTCAGTGCATAGGGACTAGATTTAATCCAAGAAAATTCCTCTGAAATACATTTAGAAAGCCTTAGAGTACTGAGGAGTACAAAACGTTCATGTAATTAAAAGCATCTCTTCCCTGTTTGAAGGGTATTATTGGGAAGGTAAATTCCCCACTGAGCAATCTCTGTAGTGCTGGTCGTAGCTAAGCGTGGCTCTAACTGATTTTCATCCCTTGCAGGATGTTCAATTTGAGAGAAAGATGGGCCTGTTGTATTTGTTTTGGGTTTGGTTTTTTGTTGATGTTGGGTTTTTTTGTTTTGTTTTGTTTGGTTGGTTTTGTTTTTGTTTTGTTTTTGTTTTGGTTTTGGTTTGGTTTTGTTTTGGTTTTGTTTGGTTGGGTTTTTGGGGGGTTTTTTTGTTTGTTTTTTTTTACTTCTAGTATTCTCTTTTAAGTTTTTCTAACAGCTTAATTAAACATTCTTCATAATTATGCGTAAAGACTCGTTTTCACTTTGACCTTCATTTCCAGTTTTTTGTCCTGTGGCTTACTGGACCACCACAGGCATTTCTGCTTCTCTACCATATTAAGAACTGCAGAGATACTCAGAAAGGTAGGAATGGAGAACTATGACTGCCAGTCTGAACATGCCTTTTTAATGAGTGATGTGAAAAAGTAAGTACAACTTGTACTCACAGTTGCCTTTCAATGTTGGATTAAAAGAAGAAGACTTAAAATAGCAGCCCTGTATGCTGAGAGATGTGAAGCTTCTGAGAGACTTGGTTCTGCAGGAATTGCCCTGCAGGAGGTGGCACTATTGGTGATGATGATGAGGGAATAAAGACATACCGAAGGCCATATCTGAAGGATGCACCTTCAACTCCTTTTTTCCATGTGTTGGCTCTAGATTGCCACAAAACTAGCACACAGGTACTACATATTTTTAGTGAGGCTAGGTGTATTCACAAGCAGTTGTTTTTTTTTTTTCTTCTTCTTGTGAAGAGACAGATGTTGTTCTTCTCCTTCTGTCAATCCATGGTAATTGTTCTTTTGGTAGAGGTGTCCTTTATTATAGTAAACATGATTTCTGAAGGCTAAAATAGTCTGTTCTATTTCCTGTATAAAGACATCGTGCAGGTTCCTGCCTCTATTTCTTCTAACCTCCGAAGCATGCCTGGTAAGTGAAAATGTCAGAAATCTGAAAATTACTATATTTGTAATGAAATGGGACTGGGAGAGCTAGAGCAAGGGGAGTACACTTACTGTTCCTCACATTAAAAGATCATCCCTGACATTAGAGAGAGAGATGCTTCACAAGATGAGATCTATTCCTTTGCTGGAAAGCAGTTCAGTTTCTGTATCACTCTCAGTTGTTGTTCCAGTTCCAATGTTTAGATTTGCACCCATCCAGAAAACGACTATTGTACTTTGCCTCTACAGCAGGTAAATCTGTTAGTGGGTGCTGTGATGTTATATAACTGTCAAATCAGAAACAAAAAAGTAATCCACAGTTCATATCTTAGACCCATAGTGAGGCACAGGTAATCTTCCAACAAGCCTCAGTTAATTGGACTCCATCCTTTGTAAATATTTTGCAGTTAAACCTGTGTGCTGAAGCAGGTTGGAGCTTACGCTGCTGCTCTGCCACCAACTACAGTTCCTCTCCAGCTACCTTTGTGATGGTGCACAGGGCTGTATGTTGGTCCTGCACACTTCTGTGGCAGACTGGTAGTAAAGCTTAAGCTCAGCATATTACTACATCCTTAGAATGGCAGTAAGGGTTAAGCTTAGGTTGTTAATCTGCGCTTTTAGGTACCTGTTGATGGTGTACAGGATCACCAATTACATTGTTAGCACAGTCTTTCTAGAAGGAGGTGATAAAACTTGGGGCTACCATATTTGCAACTTTCTTTCCCATGTCAAAGAGAACTTGATAAGAATATCCTGAACAGATTAATAGAGGATTGTGTACATCAATTTAGAAACTGACTTGCAAACTCTTTAACTTTTCAAGGTGAAATAATGATATTGTAACCCATGTGTTTCTTTTATTTAAGTTCTAGTCTGAGAAGAAGGTCAGAAATTCAAGTTAAGGGGTGACATATGCACATACATCTCATGGCGTGTAATGGAATCGAGCATTTATTCAGCATTTGTTGAGTCACTGCCACATTTGTTAGCAGAGAAAATATTTGCATCAAAACATACAACTAAATATACTAGGGAGAAAATTCCTAAATTCTTTTTTTAGCAGTTGTGCAGCTGAAGATTCCTAAAACTAAATAAGATTTTGAGATTCCCTCCACCCCACCCACTCTCCCCAGTAATTCTTTGAAGAATTATTAACTTAAGGATCTCTCTAGCAAGAGTATTTGCTACTTGCTGACGTTTCTGTTTAAATTACTGAGGGGAACATAATGTGCTTGACAAAGCTGAAAGCTGCAGTGCCTCATACTGTTTCAGCAACTTACTGTGGTTTTATTTTATCTTAACCCATGTATTGGATCAGCAAGATCTGCATTTATAGCTGTAGATTTCTGTTTAAATGTTCCATGTTTTCAGGATACCTACGAGCTCTTGTCTTGGGAGTAGAACTAGCTTCACAAAAGTTTATGAGCAGGTAAAATAGCTGTTTAGTGTACAAGGCTGAATGGGACAATCCATGTTGATGCATTAAACTCTTCAGTTAAGCATGGCTAGCGAAGCAGAGTATTCTCTCTACTGTAGAAGCCACCTTTTTATGCCTCTCTTGATACTGTGCATACTTAGATGCAGCCTTAGCTTCAAGCTCCTGAATTGTCCCATCAACTTTGTTTGAACAGCTTTCTGTGTATATCATAGTTTTGTGGAAATCAGGAGGGACTATTCATGGCTATAAAATTAAGCACGTATGTAAGTGTTTACAGAATCAAGAGTTGAGCAGATGGCTTTTTGTTAAAAGCTGCGTGTGAGCAGTCCAGGTAGGAGAGGATTTCAGCTCCCCTGTGAAGGGAGGGGGGGGTGCCATGGGTCGGATTGGTATATTGCTGTCCTGAGTGATCAGCACTTTTTTCTTCTTTGTTGCAGCTCATCTTTGATGTCAGTTATGCTAAGCAAAATGTACAGTTCATTGCTGTTTTTTCTGTACAAAGCCCCCCTCAAACACAAAAAGAAGCAGGGAGGGAGGGAGAAGGGTGAAACATGCAGTTGCCACTGTTGCTAGGGGAAGTTTAAAATGTTTCCATGAGGGACAAATTAGTATTTACAGCACTTGACTGAATTACAAAACCATTTATCAGTGGGTGAAATCTTACAAAAAATAATTTCCCTTGCACTTCTCACAGGATGGAACAGCCTTTTTGGCATTAGCATCAGATTAAAAAAAGCTGTTCTGCTTCAAAAATACTCTCAAGTTCTAACCACTTGATGAAGCTCTAGAGAAATTCTGCATATGAGTTCAGAGATAAACCTGGGCAGTAAAGAAGGCAGTGACTTTGCTTAGTGATACATGTATGTCATTCAGAGAATAATTGCAGTGATAACATACTGAAGTTGAAAGAAACCATCAAATTTGTTTTACAATCCTGTCAACCTCATGCCCTGCATAAGAGGTATTATAGTTTTTACAGGAACTTGCTGTTTTCAGTGAATTGCAGATGGAGAATTTATACAAAGGCGGGAAGAAGGGAGGGGGACATGTATTTTACTGTTCCTGCACTCTGTGGTTTCATCAGATCCTTCTTAAGGTGCTGGGGATAACAGCCTGTACTTAAAACTAGACAGGTAATTCCATTCCACATTCAAACTCATCTTATGCAGAGATTATCACATAATCCGGAAATGTAGCTTGCTTCATAGGAATCAGATCAGATACTAAACCAATTCTCACCACTTTTGTGGGTTATACTGTTGACAGTACTTTAAGTCTTTTCAAGTTGCTCATTGTCTTAGCTTTTCAACACTCAGAACGCCTGGGCAGTTCTTGACTGGTACTAGGAAGATTTATGATAATTTTGTTACCAAAAATATTTCTGCATTGGGGTTGCTTTTTGACTTTTATGAACTCAGTTTTATTGGAGCTATAAAAGCTACAGTCAGTGCTTTCTTTTAGCCCACAATGCAGTAAGGTAGAGACAGTCCTACCTTCTCTGTACCACAGCCGCCTCGGCAGCATATTTTCCATATTGCAGTGAGACCTTGGGCTCAGACTGGCAAAGACTCAGGTGTTACTCCTGAGCAAAAATTAGTCACTTTTGGCAAGAATGTTCTGCCTTGGGTGTTTTGTCACTGACTTCAGTGCCTTGTTTGAGCTTTCCAGATCATTGCATGTAGACCTTTAATTTGTGCTCAGGTTGTGGTATTGTCCAGATGTATCTGAACCAAATGCTAACTGCTGCCTCCAAGCACAAAAGAGCAAAACCAGAGCCAGAGGTGCTTTGAATCTAGTTCAGTTATTCGGTCTTGCACAGTGATCATAGCCCAGGACACTAAGATACTCTTCCAGTTTTTTGTCTCTGAATTTTTCAAATAGTCCATTTAGTTGCCATGAGCAATCCAGCCTTTAATCTTTGTCCATGCCTGACTGAGTCTCAGCTAGCTTATTTTTCCTCATACACAGGTTGCTATTACATCATTTCTCATCTATTCTGACGTCCATATCTGTGACAACTGTGACATTAATAATTATCACAAGTTTCAATAGTTCAATAGAGTTGTATTTTGTGAAATCCCAGTCATTGGTTCAAGATTTAAATCAGCTATGACAAAATATGGAATTATTTGAGCTGCAGTTTGTCTTGGTTATGGTAACAGGCTTGGCTTGTAAGTAGCATTTAGTTCCTCTCAAATGTTGAAACTTGGTTCCCAAGGGGTTGTTGGTACTGGTTTTAATGTTTCCCTCACCCTTCCTTCTTCAACATCTCTTTAATTATGTCACAATGTAATTATTTTTCACTCCTTTGTGACTCCCGCATTTATGTTTACTGGGCTATTTCAGATTTTGATTTGGTCTGTTATTACTTTGAGGAAGATGACAATATATTCCCTAAGTGTTTTGCATATAATCCAGCTTGGTTCCTACTCATTTACAATTTTATATGTGGTTTTGCAGAAAAAATCTAAACCAGCATCTTTTTATGTTGCATTTTGACATTTTAAAGTTCAGCTCCCACATTTGCTATCTATAACTTACTTTTGATATGTGAATGCACTAGTGTCTACATAATATGGCTTATTAGATCTTACAGAATGCTATACAAACAGTGAGGAAGAAGAAAATAAGGGCAAAAATATTTCCTTCATACTAGGTGAATTAATTGGCTTTTATTATGGGAGTAGTTTCAAAACTATGTTGTTTGTATTGATTTCATTGATACAAACACCTTTGGGAGACATCAACAAATGCATCAGATCAGGTTATAATGAATGAACTTTTTGTTGGAAAAATGCAATTAGCTACATTCATTAAGTGAGCTACCAAACATGCCAGCTGAAACTTACCACTTGGAAAACCAGTTGTTTACTGAGTTTTCAATTATTCATACATCAATATAACTGATTACCCAGATACTGGATTTGCAGCAGTTGTCATAGAACTGTAACAACTTGTTAATTTTTGAAGATAAGTTGTTTCCTCTCCATGAAGCAAGCATATTTTATTTTGGTGGTGGGAGTAATAAGGGCATGTGTTGACAGTGAAGGATGCAAATAAAGCTTTTTTTGGCATGGCCTAATATTCCTATATATCGTATGTGAATATATTGTTTAAGTGGATAAACCCAAATGCATGTTTTTCATTCCTGCTTACTCCCTGCAAGCATGTGGGTACTGAGTACATTGGAAACCAAGGGAACTTTTTTCCGAGACAGTCACAGTGAGGGCAGCAGAGAGATGCATATCTTTATCCCTTTCCTTCACAGTGCATTTATATCAAGCCATGTCACAAAACAAACTCCAAGTGCTGTGAGCCTTCCCATAGTATGGGTGCAGGCATCCATGAAAACTATCTTTTGTGTAGTGGCATTTTCTCTGAGAATGTAATTTTTTTCACTCATGTGTGTTATTCCTTTGAACTCTGAATGAGCACTTTGGCTGAACTTGACAGAACTATATATTTGGAATTGAATGCAAGTGATTTCTTCCTCTTACCATGCAGAATTTTGTCACAGGCATTTCAGACAGTAAGCACAGCAGACAGTAGACTGTTTGCCCTTGACAACAGAAGTGCACATTTATTAGGTTTTTAGCCAGCTTGGGTAAGGTTTATTTTACACACACACAGTGTCTAAGTCCCGTTGCTTTTAGAGGGGCTGTTCTCTGCCCCACCTCACCCCTGGAACATGCTAGTTAATTCCTATTATAAACTGAAGTGCCAGAGCACTTCTGGTGTTGTAGAAAGGTTATGCTGCGAGGCTTGCATGCTTATCAAATTTCAGTTAAGGGAAGGGTCAGTGAAACTTGCCTTAGATTTTCAAAAAGACCACACTTTCTCAGCTGTACATTTCTGTCATTGCCGTTCAATTGAACATCTGGATGAGCAAAACACATGGACGTGATGTTTCCAAAGCTGATCCTTATAATGTGTCCTGTCTTCCGAATGCAGGTACTGTAGATCAAACCTGCATGCTCACATAATGGCTGGTCAAGAAAAACTTATCCTTGAGCAAACAGGAATGCATTCCGTTTTAACTTCTGTTGCTACAGAGAATCTAGCCAAAGAAACATACCATGCTGCATGTGTGAGTTCCATTTTCAGAAGTGAATTAAGTGTCCAAATAACATTTTTTTAAAAATACATTTTCTGGCTTATGTATCTTTGATAGTATTTCTTGCAGTTTGCCCAATAGGTCAACTTCTCTAGCTTACAGAGTACACCACATTTTAGATAGAAGAGGCATCCAGAAAGGCCACTATGTCTGAAATCTGGCTTGCACTGGAAAAAGAAATAATGTTGACTTTATTATATTGTCCTACATTTCTATGCTCAACTTTCAAGAATGGACGGTAGTGGCTTTGAGAGAATCCCTTTGCTTGAGCAGGGTCTCAGACAGCTTCTACAACAACTGGAACTTAAGCTTGATGTGGATTCAGAGGTCAGAACCAGTGACGTGATTTTGAAAGCACAGAAAAATAAATTTATGCAACTGTGGAGTACGCCTGTGATGTGCCATTTCAGTTTGTGTTGAATACATTGATAGAAAGTTTCCAATTAAATTTAATGAACTTTGGATGAAGGCTTCAAGTAAAAAATTCCCTAAATGAAGGCATTATCCGTATTTCCATAGTTAATGGGGAACTGTGTGCCACAACAGGCTTAGTTGCTTACCTCCTTTGACTTTGTGTTCTCTCACTAGTGTCTTGCTTCAGAATTTGCCATTTCCTCAAACAGAAATGAAGTTCAAAATTTTTTTGGCATTGTACTTTTCCAGAGGCATGTCTAATTCTTCCATGCCCCATTGCTGTTTCTCATGAAGTCAACAGGAACTTGGTCTCATTAGGAAAAGTAGGGTCTGGTTCTGTTTCAGCTGCATCCTTGGGCATTTAGGACAGGATGGAAGTTGAAATTATGTCTGTAAAATATTTCTTTGCCTATCACAAATAAGTGTGTGCTCAGTACCAGATAAAGGAACAATGAAATAAGCTGAGGCTCTAGCAGGCTGCTTGTCTGCACAGTGCAGTGCAGCAGGAGCAAGGAGTTAGACTGCCTTTTTAGCTGTAGATACTATGATCTTTAGGTGTGATTCTAGATGTCCTTCCTATCTAATGCATTATGTTGACACCCAGGAAAACAAGACAAGGCAGATGCAGGAAACTTAGAGCAGATAAAAGTGCTACCTGCAACACACTGTGTCCTTTGCTATTGGTAGTTTTAAAGTATGAGAAGATGCAGAAACAGCCCCTTGCAGCAAATGAACTAATTAAATTCAGAAAAGCAACATGGTATGAAAATGCATGTGATACGTAAAGTTACAAAATGAATGGCTTATTTACAACTTCAGCTGTTTTAGTAGAGCGTTTTGCCCAACTTCAACTTGTTCTGAAAAGGATTAGATATAATTAATGCTGTATGACCTCCTTTTTTCTTCTTTTCAAAGAATGTAGAGCTGTACATCTAATGAGGACCCCTGAAAGGACTATTATGTCCAATTGTCTCAATTATGCAAATAACATTGATATTTTAGCAGAAGGGAGGGGATACTTCAAATTAAAAGTTTCAGCTCCTGCTTTAGCCTTTCTGCAGTGCCGGCGTTTTTACAGCAAGTACATCCGCTGTTTGAAGAGAAGAGAGGAGGTTTAACAAATTGGAGATTTGGGCACTATCAAAGTAGATTTGTTGTGCCTTGTTCCACCATGAGATGAAAATACCCTCTGGGCAGGGAGATGGGTCATGAGACTTCTAAAGGATTACCTTCAAAGGGAGTCATGAGATTGGTTTGAACAAAGAAGCTGCTCACATGCTTATCATATGAGATTCTCTTCTTAAAGTGGTGGAAACCCATCTCCTTGGGAATTCTCATGAACTTCAGAGAGACTGGAAGTCCCAACAGTAAGATGAATGAGAAGTCTGAACAGTAAACAGAAAGATGGGACAGAAGCTCCGAGTTAAATGCAATTTATTTATTCTAGATGTAATTCATCTTTCTAAAGTGAAGCACTTCCAGTGACAAGCAGGTAGGACATGATTTTAAATGCTTTTTCGTTTCATTCCTGATCATCATCTGCTTTGCTACCTTTTCTATCATTAATATGCATAACTGAAATTTGTGTTGAAGAGCTGTATAGTGACTTACAATTGATTGGAGAAAGTTAATTCAGTTGAAATGACAGTATTCTGATTGGACTTCTTCCTAGATTTCTTATTTATTTTGAAAGATGTGAAACTGGAGTACTAATTGCGAGAAGACAAAATGAGCTTTCAAGTCCAAAAGAGATGTCTTGAAACATTTCAGAGTTAGCAAACTTGCTTGGTATTACTAGTAAGATGTAGAAATACTGGCAAAGAGAAGTTAGGTGAAAACACATCTAATGTATTGCAGAATTTTGAATGCTGGTTTAAAGCTACCTCTGCAGCAAATGGGAATGGAGTTCTGGGTCTGTTTGGGTTGTCTTTTTTTTTTGTTTCTTGGTTGGGACTTTGCTTTCGTTTGGGTTTCTTTTCTGTTTTCAGAATTTCTGGGGTTTGCTTTTGGCAACAAACCTTCTGATAAGAAAGCCTCTTTTCTCTATGTGTTTGTTTCTAATTGAGTTTATCAAGGTCCGATGGTCGGTTTGGGTATTATGAAAGTCTTAGAACAGAAAAGGTGATAATTTATGGTGATTTTCTTTACCCCAGCAAGGATTGCCATTAAAGGGATATTCACAGTGAAAAACAACAAACATTTATCAGCAGCCCCATCACATTTGTATCAAAGATGCTGCTGTTGTAATTTGAAATAATGCCTTTCTGCCATAAAGCTTATTGGGCTCTGAGATGAGAAGTCTCTGTGAGAACCCCCTCATCAAGAGCCAACCTAGATGTGATTCCTGAATAGTCACGTTCCAATCTTTCAAATTATTGAGGAGCCAAGGAAGCTCAGTTTTGGCCCTTGTTACCTGCTAGCTCTTCAGAGAATGATCCTCCCTTCTACTCTTGTCATTCCTACCCCTTCTGCTGTGGTGCAGTTGGGGTCTTGAGGAGGGACATGTCAGAGTAAGAGTAGCTCCAAGAAGCCATATCCTTGTAATTCCCCTGTTGAGCCAGAGACAGCCATGAACAGAACTTCTGGCCTGTCTGAGTCTCCTTTAACTCCTGTAATTCAGCCTTTTCTTCCCCATTTTTGATAATGGACTAAAATCCAGTAAGGACTGAATAGAAGATTGACTAAATTTTCTGAAAACTGTTTTTTACCTATATATTCTCTTGAAATCTCCCAGTGCTGGCACCCTTTGTAATTATTTCAGTCCTGAAGTACTCAAGTTTTCAGAAAGTTCTTGCCAAATCTCAAGTATATATATGATATTTTAAATATATGTATTTAGCATCTCTGGAAAATAACTCTTGAGTTCAAATGCTTTCATAATTATTTCTAAAAGATTAGAAGGAATAATTTTGTGTAAACCCTGCAGCCTAAGAGTTAAATTAGCTGGAAATCACTTATTTTTTGAAAATGACAGAAAGCAGCAGAGTATAAAACGTAACTGATTGTGGCATATTCTGTGAAAGCTTATGTGTTAGCTAATGCCTGGAAAATAACTGCTTTACTGAGTGTAAAACTAGCCACAGCAAGCTGCAAATTTTCAACACCTCAAAGTACTTAACAGAATTCTACCTGGAGAAACTTGTTTTCAGGAAGACTTTACTGCAAATTAGTGTTAATTTCTTAAGGGTTGTATTGGCTAATTATATATTACACACTTTTTGCAAAATGAGTGAATATTTACAGAAGGCAGAAGAGAGAAGTAAATATTGGTTACCTTTTCTCAAAATATGTATTTATTCAGTATTTCCAGATTTTAGAGACTTCTGAGATTTGCATATATTGTATTAGATTGTGAACATAGAAATTATAATTTGTCATAATTTTAAAGTGTGTTTCATTAACATGTCTAGCAGTATGCCTTAAGTAGTGGCTTTCTTTCACACATTCTTCAAATGTAAGTGTAATAAATTCTCCAAGCCTACCTGTTCAGTGTGCTCTGCACTTCAAGTGCTACTAATTAGAACTTGCATGTTTAGAACAAACTAATAAATAGGTAATACTTCACATAACATGTAGTGGTTCTTTTAAAATGTTTCCCATTCATGGTTTGCCCTATTATGAGAGAAAAAATATTGCAAGGTCTCAAACCATACTGTCAAATCATGTATGAAAAATGAGCATGTTTCACTGCCTCATCAGAAATTTTGTACAAGTTAGCACTGAACTAGTAACTTGTAACGTCTTACATCAAAGAAGTGCTTAGATTTTTAACCTCATTTCCAAACAGCATGTTTCTGATAATTTCTACTCCAACAGTCATTATTCTTAATAATGAGGATTTGAATGACCCAGATCTCTCTCAGATAGATATTCTAGTCCAATTCAATGTTTTTTTGCATCCGAGTCACTAATTGCAGGTTAGTTTTTATTTCCATTAACATCTTTTTACAAAGTTTTCTAAACCACAGATAATCAGAAGAATTACATATGTATGTGGGTAGTTTTAGTAAGAATTATTCATCAACTTAATTTAGTAATTAGGGATATACCTTACTATGTTGGTTATAATTTCATAAGTCTTGATGAATTTCACAGAGGAACATCTGCTGTTGAGTGTGCTGAATCTCATGGGGTTTCATGATAATAGCATTTTACATTTTGGGTCAGAATAGCCTGTATTAAAGGCTCATAGTAGAGAGCTGTTGAAGAGAAATATCCCACATGTACATCATCTGGGAACATGATGGAGCAAAAGGACTTACTTTAAAACCATGTCTAGCAGGGAGTCTTTGTTAGACAGGACAGGTAATGGTTACAGAATGGAAATAATTCCTGAGTCTTGTCAGAGGTAGATATGGGTCATCTTACGTCTTAAAATAAGAATTATTAACAGCTTATCTTGCAGAAGAAGCTAGTAATTACCAGGGTATTTGGGTCTCTATCATGTTAGAGGCTGCTTGCTGCCTCTCTCTGCTTATCCTCTCTGCTATTTTGGGCCTCTTGAGAATGGGTACTTGTAGGCAGGCATGACTCCACTACCCATAGATAAGGCTGCTCAACACTTCCCATCCTAGCATCTTAGTTAGTGTTTGTTATAACTCCAGCACTCATGATTTCAGAGTAAAACTGGTTATATAGAGTGTCTGCAGGCTGAAGGTTTTTTTGAGGAAAAAATATTCAAAACAGGTCGTAGAAAGGAGTCTGAGTGCAGGTATGTATTTGTATTCCTTATCTCCCTAGCATCTAGAGCAGAGGGCCTAAAGGCAAGCAGAGGATTTGGCAAGTTAATAACAGAACTGGAATAGGTAACAAATGGAGATTATAGATTATTGTTAAAGTTTCTTAGAAAATCTCTTCCCTAAAATTTGGTACAGTAAGGAATGGGACTGAGTTGTTGCAGGAATGGCTTTTGCTGTCTTAAAATGTGGTAAATGTGATGTGTAACCTGGTCAGAGTGTTTTTTTCTGCATTCCACACACACAAAAAAATAATCTCCATTGCAAAATTGCACAAGGTATGTTCTTCCACAGACAAGCAGTGAGCGAAGCTGTCCTGCTGTGTGCTCTAAATGGTTGATTAGTTGCTTTATTTTAGTTGCACTAACTGTATACTTACATTAATGCTAAGCTGTGGCCAAGCAGCTGTGCCTGCCTCTCATTAGGGTGTTTGAGCTCAACCAAAGTGCCAAGCACTTTAATAATGTGCCTCTATGGACCTTGTGCTGGACCTGGGTATGTCCAAACATGTCGGAGCAAGCCAGTTCTACTGGGGTGTTTGGGCTATAGCTGTATTTCACATCTCTTAGCCAATGGGGAAGAGCTCTGTATCTGTAAGAGATGCAGCAGAAATGTGTTAACTTTGAAAAGAGAGCTTGTTACTTGCTTTAGTAGTCTGTGTCCCTAAGTTAATGTATGTGCAGAGAAAATTATTATTCTTGTTTCAGTGGATCTGTGCTGCATGCCTCACCAGTAGGCCAGGAACACAAAGCAAAATGAAGGCATGAAAGCTCATTACAGCTCTCTGGGCAGCACAGCACTGTGTACTGGTTTCCACAGCATCAGCAGGAGTGATTTCTGGCCTCAATTTGAAACACCACCACTGCTTACTGACACTGCCATCTTACCTGTTGTGTGTTAGTCTCAGCCACAGAGGAAATGGTTCTCTGACATAGTTGCTGCAAGAGCACTTGTTCAAACTGAACCATATGAAAAATCCAGTGGGATGAGAATAAGCATTGTCCTGAGGAAATTCTTTTATTTGAAAGACTCTTACAACTGTTAGGAATTAATTCTTGATGCTATACTTATTAGCACACCATAAGAGATCTTTGTCTATTGGATATTATTTGGTACTCCATATTCTAATAGTTGCTAAAATTATTACCAATGTTACAGATATTTTTTTTAAAACTCACACAAACTAGAGTTTTGGAAATTCAGTTTAGATTCACAGGCTGTCACTGAATTCTGTGTTTGGGGACAGTGTTCGTGGCTTTGGTCCCTAGTGACATGCCACAAATTTAAAATAACATCATAGTTTTATGCCCTGTATTTTTTTAGCAATTACCAACTTTTCAATAAAATCTTACTAGTTCAGTGGCTACGAAGTTGGCTGTTAACATTCATTGCATAGTTTGGAGTACTGTTCTCCAAGCAGAACACTATTATTGGGAGGACAGTGGTTCTGGGTAGAACTAATCACGTGGAAGGTTCATCAGTTGGGCTCTTGGAAAAAGTATTTCCTCAAAATGAGTAAGAATGATGGATGTGTAATTGGGATGCTGCATTTAAAGCCATGCAAAATAGAAATCTTTCTAGTGTTAATTTTTAAGTTCTTGACAACAGGGAGATACATATATGTAGTTACAGATATGTATATATATATATATATACATATATATAAAAACTGCTGATATTTTTAATTTTTTTTTCTCCCAATTATTTTTTGGGCAGAGCTCTTACTTGTTTTCTCTCAAATAACAGCAACTCTATGTGGTTACCCACATGGCATTTACAAAAGTCTGTAGACTTGTTTACATGGTGAATAGACTTGTGTGCACACTGTGCATGTGTTTCTGGTATGAATTTTGTACAATTATATAGAAAATTCTAATTAAATAATTAGGCAAACTAGTTGAGATTTGTGTTCCTTGGTTTGCAGTATACTGCAAGTTAAAAGGAGGGTTACCAAGAAATGTTGGTTAGGTTATGTGAACAGGGTTACAGCTGATTGTTTCCATAAATTCAAATAATCAAACCACATCTTAATGATGCTGGTGAAAGAAATTTGTATTATTCCACAGATGTGAGCTCTGCTGTGCAGCCAACTCCATTTTATTTTTATTTTTTTCATTATTCTGTGCTTGATTTAGTGTGAACAGCTTTGTCAAAACACTGTATTATGCATGACATACATTTCTTTGGTCCCCTGCCTGCTCCCCAGAGCGTGCCAGGCACTGTCTGCAGCTCCGGATCCCTGGCCATGACTCAGTACACCCAGCACTGCTGTTTGCACGCCTGCTTGTTGCCTGCCAAGCCATGCCCTGTAAAGGCAAGGGCCTCACTGGGGTGCAGCAGCTGGGGAGCCTCTGGTCCTTAGTAGGGCTTCAAGTACCAAAAGCTGTCCTACCGTGGATGCTCTCAAATTCCAAGGTAAAGCCAAAGCTCCATCCCATCCTGTGACCAGGCAGAGCATGCCAAGCCATCCAGCAAAGATGTGTCGCTGTTGCATGGAGCATCTATCTCTGGGGATCATGGCAGGTGAGAGTGCTGACTACACTGGCTTTAGGTTGCATTTGGGCTTTGGATGTGCAACACTGCGGCTCTCAGCCCTGCCCTCCTGTTACCCCCCAGATTCTTTCACTTCCTTTGCTGGTAGTTTTATCATTATGACTATTCATAGCCACTAAATACTGCTGCTATCCTGCAGAAATCTGTGACAACTGAAAGTGACAGCTTCTGGTGGCACAACGGTGTGTGAGAGTTTAGGGCATCAGATTTCCAGTGGCTCTGCTGTCCTGCGTTGATTCCCACCCTGGATTTTCACCAGAGGTGTCTTGGTCCAGAGCCCACCTGCTGCTCTTGCATGAAGCTGTTGTGAAACAGAGCTGAGAAATCGGTTTTGGTGCAGCCAAAAATTCAAGCCCAGTATTCGTCCATTGAGTAGTGGGTTGTATATGAAGTGAAATACATAAAATTCAGTGTTAATTTAGCCGGAAACTGGTATTGTCTGTGTGTGGTGGTGACAGAAATGGATATGCACGTTTCTCAGCACATAATGTAGTTCATTTGTGATTGTCAAAGGGCAGCTGGTCTTTGCAAAACTAGTTCTTCTGTTTAATAGTGGCTATACTGGAAAGCTGATAATTTTTTAGGGCATTCATTTTGTTAACTCATTATTTAGAAACCACCAATACTAATTGCCATTCCTTTCTGAAGGAGGACCTTTGCAGGAGGATACCTTATTTTAATGCTACAAAGATCTAACAAACCTATAAAGTGGAATTATACAAACCCTATACTAATATTATTTCTTGGCAGCATATTAATTTCTAGGATAAAGACAAATAATTTTGGTTTTGGTTTGCTTAGCTTTTATCATAATTTAGAAGTCCCGCTGTCAATTTTCATAATGGAGAATATGCCTCTAACATCTGAAATGTGTTTTTTCAAAATTAGATTCTTATTGGGACATTCAGGATTTGCAGTATTAAGTAGTTTTGCACTTCACTACTATCAACGAGCAGAGATCTTGCTTATTTTGTGTTTCTTAGGGGTGGATGGAAAACAGGCAGTGTTCTCTAGGGCCATAATCTTGCTAGCAGCAGCTATTTGTCAGCCTAATGGTCCCACTGGTTGTTGGTGTGAAAGCTGTAGCTGATCTGTCTAGTCCTTTAACAATTAATCCATTCCAAGGCTGCTAAAAAGCACTTTTTTCTTTTTTTTTTTCAAAATTCACAAGAGACAGAATGCATTCTTATATTTTTTCCTCAAAAGAACAAATAGTTTTCAATCCAGAGAAAAATGTACAGAATCTGTATTAAATACTTGGGAAAAGTGCCCGTTTTCTAACAGTGAATGTTTCTGCTCAAGTATTTGCACTGGATTATAATGAAGCTTTGGTTAAGCAGATTAAATAGACAAAAAGCAGTGAAACTTCAAAGGCTGACCAAATGTGCTGAGGTTTTATTTCCCTGATCTGTAATGCCTGCTTTTGCCTTCCTGTCATTAGCACAGAAAAATAAGCCAGTCAAGCATAATGTGTTGTCCAACTGTAGTGCCTGTGTTGACTGATTTGTGATGGGGTTTTAGGTATGAGAATATAAGGGTTTTTTTCAGTGTAGCAGTAGATAATAGACCTGCTATAAGAGGGATTTTAAGAACAAGTGCACAGCTGAGAGCTCAGCTGTATTGTAGAGCTCTTTCTAGAAACCAAGATGCAAAAGCTTCCTTCCCAACACAATTATGAAGTCTGTGACTTAATCCAATGGTTCGTTAACTGATGTTACTGGAATCACACAAAAATAGCAAAGGAAACTCTGTTTCTACTAGAAATAAAGTGAAGCAGTACTCAGTGACATGCTACCAGAGTCCAAGAAGTTTTGATATTTCTAGATTATGTTTTTCAGTATTTTCTACAGGACAGTTAAATGTGCAGCGTCTATTACTATTTATATTTCAGAGTGTTTTCTGCACTGTGGGATTGATATGGTCACTTGTGTCACTCAGTCAAGGAGTTATCAGAGACAACACAAGTCTAAAGGGGAAAAATTATGTTTAACATAGAATCTGATAATAAAATCCAAATTAATGAAATATAATTAAAAATTAAAATATATCCTTTTAAAAGTAGATAAATGGTGTAAACTCTGTATCAGGTTCCTGTAAAGCTCATTTTATAATAATAAAGGTCATAAGCTAGTATGGTGTGTAGATGTGTAAGTAACATTAGGCAAAGCTGTAACACAGTGATTTGGACACTGTATGGCTTTGGGTTAATTTTGAAAAACTTGTGTAAATACAATCAAATGGACTATTTTTGGCTCTCTGGGTATTTTGAACAGAGTGAATATCTGCAAATTTGCAAAATCTGGTTCTGAACAGGTGAATGCCATTTGTTTGATGTAACCACCCACCTCCACATACTGCAGAGCTTCATGGATCTCCCTCTCCTGGGTGTTTCTTCGATACTTTTCTAGAACAGCACCTCAACAACTAGACTCTGATAGTATACAACTAAAGCAATTTTCTGAGCTCTGCTTTTAATAATACTAATGCTAAAAATTGTCATCTTGTTAAAGCCTTGCCAGAAAGCATAGAAAAACAACCTTTTAAATATTGTTTGGAACAAAGGCTTTTTAGGTTCATTTGAAGAAGGCATGTATGGAGTTGAGAATGGAAAACTGATCAAGTCACACAGCTTTTAGATTTTAAATTTAACACTCTCTTCTTCAAAATTCGCTACATAATCAAGGTCTTTATGCTAAATGCCTGAAATACATACCTTGTCATTCAGGAAGCAAGTAGCATTTTAAGCCATCTGAAGTTTTATATGATAAGTTCTTAATTCTGCCTTGCTCTGTGGTGCTATGAGCTCCCAAACAACTCCTTAAAATGAAATGAGGTGGTTCTGCCTTAGTAAATCAGAAGTGTCATAGAGTGGAGAGCAGAAGTGCAGGATCCCCCAGAGCATTGATTCTCAAGGCGTTCTGGCTCAGAGGCACCTGAAAGAGGCAAATGTTTACACAGGTGGACAGATTATGGCCAGCGTTTTTGTGAAGCAACTTATTTGTAATTATTTGCAATGAGTCGTCTTCTATTTCAGACATAATGGAGGAAACTAAGAAGGCAGACAGGAGCTAACAAGTCAACAAAGTAACTTCAGAAACAGTTCTTGCCTCACACAAGAAAAAAGTTTAACTACCACACCCTATATTCATCGTGCTGCAGACTGTACAGCACTTAAGGGGCTAGTCCCCTCTTGAAGCTGTTGCCAGACAGGCTGACAGGGCATTCGTCTGGCAGAAATCTGCAGCTGACTTTCTTTGGTCAGGAAATCAGCAAGGTTTTCAGTTCCTTCTCTAGGACAGACCCCTTTTTTATTTTTTTTGTGGAAGGCACCTTGAAAGTTCTCATGTCATTTTTAGCTTTTGTCTGAGCAAAAATTTCATTTCACTTTCACAGAGGAGACTAAAGCAAAGCATGTGACATTTGCTTGATACTTAAATGACTTAAGACAATTCCCTAGTTCAAACTCAGAAGGAGCAGCTTTCATCACCAAGGCAAAGTTACCAGTGTCATCAAATTGTGAGTGTTTTGTATTATTTTTCATTCCTTTAACATTAAAAGGCTGCTTTTCAGTTTACTTTTTAAAATTCACCACTAAATAGTGGTTTATTATTGCAATAATTGTGATACTTTGCCTTGGTGATGGTTGCAGGGACAGAGAAGGCCTCTGGTCTGCAGGCATGAAACTAGGAAACTGTCCTGCAGCTATTTCTGAGCTCACTCAACTGGCCTACACTTCTGCAATAGACTTTGTAACCACTCTTATTTTGTTCTAGCTTGCCTACACATAGTTGTTTTTAAAATGGCTGTGGGGTTGGTCTAACTTCTGGTTTGCAAACACAATACAGAGTAGGCCGACACAATTTTGTTTTGTCTTCAAAGTTGTTTTCCTCCTCCTGTTTCACAGATATATACCATGCCTGAAGAGTTTGTACGTATTCTGTTAAATGTTATTTCAATTTAAGAAATGTCTCCTCCTGAAACCCATCTCCTTATGAGTAAGGTGCTGCAGGGATGACTGGAACTTTATTTACAACAGGAAGAAAATTATTTTGAGAAGATGGTTCATCAAATTGGGGAAGTTCTTGGTAGCCATTTTCTACATACAAAGAACAATACTAAAGTATTATGTGGATTAAATACTATTAATCTATTTATGTCACAGTTTATGTTGGTTTTCTGTACTATTTTTGGTCCATTTACTGTTTAACAAAATATGAAGCAGCAGCTGCATTTTTGGTAGACTTTCAGATAAACACTAACGTCAAGACCAGCATGTTCACTCATAAAGCTTTTTACATGCATTTGAGGTTTGAATTTTATTCAAGTCACAGAAAATTCACATCACCTGCTTGCTTTGTGAGTAGTTCTATCTGTCATTTAAAAGTGATTTAATAGATTCAGTGCTTGTTTTTAAAAATAGTAATTGAAAATAGAAGGTAAATGTTACTGTATCTGCCACAGAGAAATATTTCAGTACATTTCTTCTTATTTTTTCCTTCCTTTTAAGGGTCAAAAGGCTTGGATAGAGAAGACCTTTTCAAAAAGAGAATGCGTCTATGTAATTGCCAACAACAAAGACAGTACAAGGTAACACTTCAAGTTTTTGGTTTTGCCAACGGAAAATGTTGATACTGAAGAAACTGAACTTGATTTGGATTTAGACATGTGAAACTGAGAGCCAGTTTAAAGGGAGATGACAGAGGAAGCAAAGTGCAAGACATGCACTCAGATCTGTACAGAACCATGGGACGTCATACAGAGAGGATGTGGCTGGGCAGCAGGAGAGGCAGTGAGCTGTTAGCATCTAGGTTTGCAAACCAGAACATAGGTTCATATTGAAATCTGAAAGCAAGGATGTAATTATGTGTACTATGAATCAAGGACCGTTCCCTGTCCTTTAGTCTGGAACAGCTTTCCAGTGTATTACAGAAATGAAGTATTTTATTTTTGCTTGTTAAGAAACACCTGTGGGCTGTTAATTCTGGCATATATGTGTAGGCAAATACAACAGATATTACCTAGAAGAGGTGTTCCTATGATTCATGTAGAACAAGGCATGGTCAATTGAAAATCTAATTTTTTATTTTTATTTTTTTACACCACCATTTGAAGTTGAAGACACTATACCTAAAGTCACTTCAAATTTAACCTTGCAGGTGCTGCTGTGGCCAGCTCATTACCCAACATATTCCACCCCCTCCAAGTACCACAGCTAATAAAAATGGAGAAGAAGCAAAGCAAGTAGAAGCTCAGCCAGAGAAATGGTCGGTCAGTAAACACACACAAACTTACCCAACTGATGCCTATGGAAACCTTGAATTCCAGGGAGGAGGACACTCAAATAAGGCCATGGTAAGAAGCATAGGCTAAGGTATTAATCTGATATGTTAGCTTAGTAGATATATGTCAGGATTCTAGCTCTCTCAGTGCATAATTCATTGACATCAAAGAAAGTCTCTTTTGCAGTCTCTAAATTAGAAAGTGTGGAAAGAATGCTCAAAGACAGGAGAAAGAAAAGACGAGAAAAATAATACCTACTTAGGAAGCACCTTACAGTATATTGGTGAAACAGTTTCATTTAAATCACTGTCAGTAAATATCAGCTAAGGAGGCAGCTGCATGTATTAATAGCCAAAATTCTATTTGTTTGTATTAGATTTGTGGGCCAAGTAACCCAGTGTAGATAAAGATTTTTTTTTTTTTTTTTCCCAAAGGTCTGGAGTCTAATAAAAGTAGAAATTAATCTTGCCTTCCTGAAAGACAGAGGCCTGACAGAGCTGGAAAGCAGGCTGTTCTGCTTTCTTAGCAATGAAAATAACAGCAAATGAAGCTTCTGCAAAAAATCTTTCTGTTTTGCCCCTCTTCTGAACGAATCCAAACCTAGATTTGGGTTTTTGCCCATTTGCTTTCTTGTCTCTATGCTGAGACTGCCTCTTGAGACAAACTGTGCTGCAAAAACTTGTCCAAAATGTATGAGAGAGGATGGTGGGTTTTGTTAGTGGTGATTTACTTGTTTTTAAAGCAGAAGTAAATGTGAGTTTATTTCATAGCTTTCTTGCGTAGAGTAGTAGTTTTAAAAGAAATCACAATCATGGAACTAAACTGAGAAGAATGAAGATCATTGCTGTGGAGGCAGAAATATGTACATCAACAGTGGATGGGATAAAATGGAATATTAGGCTCCTATTTCTTATGAAGATTGTTGTGTCTCTTTGGGAGTCATCCAGACTTGGGAAACTGTTCTTTTCTTCCCCACATAAGTCTAAACCGGTAGCCCCCCCGGTACCGGCTTGCGACACCAGAGGTTTTAAGAACAATACAAAACACCTTCCAGTCAATATAAATAGGTGGCTTCCAAGAATGCAGATTTGTAGTAAAGAGCTTTGGATCGGTTAATTGCAGTCAGTTTTGCAGGTGAAGAGAGGAAAATTGTGCTTTTAAAACTCATGAGGTGGATGGTAAATGCTCAATGGCAAAGTGAAAGGTTTCAACCTACTTTTTCTAATCATAAGCAGCAGAGAAATTTAATAATGTGTTGCTTAAAAATTGTAAAGCCTTTGCTTCAAGATGGAAAGCTTAATATAATCATTCTTTGCTCAGTCCATAGACAATTTACAGAGCAGATGGAGTGATAATATTATACATTGCTCTCTGCAGTATATCCGTGTGTCATATGACACTAAACCAGATTCTCTACTGCATCTCATGGTGAAAGACTGGCAACTGGAGCTACCCAAACTTTTAATCTCTGTCCATGGAGGCCTCCAGAACTTTGAAATGCAACCTAAATTGAAGCAAGTATTTGGAAAAGGTCTGATAAAGGCTGCCATGACCACAGGAGCTTGGATTTTCACTGGAGGTGTTAGTACAGGTAAGCATTTACCAGCATTTTAGTTTACTTAGGAATTTAGTGATGTTCATCCACTAATCTTTCCCACAGGCAGAAGATTTCACTCCACATGAATGAGTCATTAGCCACTAGACCAAAAAAGGAGCATTGTAATCATTTGTGTTACTCTCCTGCCCAGCCCCTAAGATTTTTCTGGGTCAGCATCAATTTGCATTACTCAGTGTTTCCCCTGAAAAAAAAAAAGGTCAGCCTTAGTTTCAGTACCAAGTAATCTACCACTAGTTATAATACATGTTTTTCAGTGGTTGGTTATTCCTTGTAATTAATAAATTCGTTCAAAACTTGCCTGGCTTTGGCTTGCTACTGTGGTTTTTGGTGGTGTTTTTTGTTTGGTTGGGTTTTTTTTTGTTCAGAGACCTTTCTGTTACTAAATGTGTATTTCCTGAGCATGTTTTCCTATACAGCACTTTTGCAAACTGCACTGGCTGAGTTCTATAAAATTCTCACACTAAGCATGTTTTCCAGTCCTTCAGTCATTATCTCACCTCTGCTTTGAACTCTGTTTTTTCAACAGTCTTCTTGAATTTTGGACACTGCAATGTTTGAGGCAGTGCTTGATGAAGCTTTTAATCCCTGAAGTAGACACCCTTTCTGCTTCCATTTGACAGTTCTCTGTTGATGCAGCCAAGGATTGAGTTAGTCTGTAGGCTGTGTGATCTCTCTGAGAGTTAGTGATTAATTGATAATCCACCTTAAATGCCATGTTCCTGAGTCACTGTCTCCGTGGGGTCACCCACTACCACACATGTACATGGCTCTGTCCTCTAATTATGTAAGGTACTTAAATGAATGACTGTGAATTAGTAATCTTGAAACACAAACCTGAAGTCAATTGTAAACATCTCTACTTGAAGTCGTATCACTCTTCCATTGGCATTTTCCTCTGGGTCATCTGGCCACCTGAAACCCCATTTCTGTGTTTCCTTTTTGACCATATCCAAAACATCACTTTTACAGCAACTCCACGTAACTCCACCAGGAGGTTTTTGTCATTGTGGCAAATTAAGTAACTGGGTAAGTCTTTCAAAGACTTCATTGAATTCAGAACAAAGGTGTGAAAAGGCAGTAAGATTTACACACAACTATTACAAAAGAAAAGTGTGGGTTTGTCTGCATTGCACGTTCAATTGTAGAGATACCAGCTTAGCAGTCCAGAAAAGCAGGTAGCTCCGTGACAGGCAAGAAGAAAATTCTATTGTTTAGTAATGTCTCAAAAGTGCCAAGAGTGAAATAGATTAATTGCCTCTGTAGGTGTCATTCGTCACGTGGGAGATGCCTTGAAAGATCATTCTTCCAAATCCAGAGGACGGATATGTGCCATAGGAATTGCACCGTGGGGCATTGTAGAAAACAAGGAAGATCTGATGGGAAAAGATGTAAGTCTTTAATGAAACTCCTATGTAATTAGCAATGGCAGCTGTGTAACAAAATACACTGTTGGTCTTTTTGGAGCATAAATATTTTCAGTGTTTCTAAAGCATGCCTAAGGACTGAAATTGAACAATTTCTTGAAGTAAAGCTGTTGTTTAAATGTATTTATCAGGTTGTCATATAGACCTGAAAGTAAATATGGGGACATTGAGGTTTCTGTTGCTTGCAATAGCAGAAGCCCTAACTTGAGTGTGGCATACTGAGACTTCTGTAAATCATGTAAGGGCCTTTCTGCATACAAGACTGGCATTTATTGTAGTTGGGTACTCTGCAATGGCATATCAATTACTAGGGACTCCAGATGAGAGTCTGTTTTCTAGTGCAGTAAGAGGTTTATGTAACATGGTGTGTGATCAAGGAGAGTACTTTAATGAGCTTAAGGGAACATGCAGGAAGGTGCACAGATGTGACTGTCACCCTCCAAAGAAAAGACTGCTGTGCAGAGTTTAAGTTTTGAATGTAAGAGCAAGCTCAATTTCTAATTCTTCTCTATTTTTGGTTATAAAGGTTTGGTTGATTTATTTCCTCACAAGGCATGTGTGTCTTTCAGGCGGTGGGGATTTTCACATTTAGTTCTTAGTTCTAATCTAAGTTCATTTATCCTTTTGACACACAGGTAACACGGGTTTACCAAACCATGTCAAACCCTCTAAGTAAGCTCTCTGTGCTCAACAGTTCCCATACCCACTTCATTCTGGCAGACAATGGCACACTAGGTAAATATGGAGCTGAAGTAAAGCTACGACGTCAGTTGGAAAAACACATTTCCCTCCAGAAAATTAATACACGTAAGTACAGCAGGGCAAAATAATACCTTAAAGGGAGGGAAGAGGGGTTTGAAATACTTCAAGGTATTGAAATTAAATGCTTCTTCTGGGTATTTCTAGCAGGAATTTGATGAGGATTGTGTGACTAACTAGAACATATGCCGTCTGATAAGTGGCGAAAGAGCCCACAGAAAACCCTGAAAAGTAAGAAGTTAATAAAGGAAGGAAGAGAAGTTGGCAAATAATATTGAGGAGAAGCTTCAAAGCAGTAAGAATTTAAGGAAGAGATAAAGAATTTGTGTGCTTCTAGCTAGAATTCATAAGCATCAGTAAATACACAGAATGGGGTGATTCTGTAGCAGTTCCTGTTTGCAGGAATCCTGTGCAGCTCAATGGTTTCTGATTCCAAATGTTCCTGCTAACATTTTATTTTCTCTTTTATATTAATTTGTTTCATTTGAAATATCATACTCAAAATTCTTTGATATTCAATATAAACTCAGCTGGGATTTATTTATATTTTTTAATGAAGCCATTATCAAGATAATATTTTACATCGGTGCTTTAATATTTAGAGTTTTTTGCAGTTTTAAAATTTCTGCCAGCTGTTACAACCTCTCTAAAACAACTTTCTAGAATGATTTTTTGTCATTACCTAGAAGAAAAATCTTTTAACACACATTTCTTCATTAACATTTTTGTGGAAAAAAATATTTTTTTAACAATTAAATAGATAGAAAATGTTAGTAGCTGTCATTTGCCAATGGCTTTTTTAAAAGGCCATAACAATAACCTTAATTTAACATAGTCCAAAAATTTAATAGTTTTTTAATCCACACTTCAATTGAGAGCTACTGGAGAATAGATATTAGCTCTACCATTTGCCCTTCTGAGTTCTTAAAGATGCTGTTGTAACTTGTGTAGGCCAGCATAAATAAGAAAAATCAAACATTTAGAATGGCAATTGCATTGAACTCTACCAAAGTTTCTAATAGGGTTTAAGTGCTCTTGTGTGTAGAGCAGAAAAATGAAGCAAGAGTGCCAGGTAAATCTGAAAGGCACAGCTAGAGATCAGCCACAAGATTTCTAAACATTTTGGAAAGTCTTTAAGTAGTGCTTTTTTCCTACAATAGCTTCACCAAAATTACGCCCTTTGCTGTTGAGTGTGGAGACAGTGCCATGCACTGTTGCCCAGAGACATGAAAAATATCAAACATTGGCTGTCTTGGTCTTCTGCAGAAGTGCTGGGAGAGTGTAATGTTGTAAAGGTGAACACTGGCTTGGAAGATAAGGTAGTCTGGGCCCAGAGATGAGCTGACCTGTATAATTTCTTTTAATACCGCTTGGGCTGGAGGTGTTGGTTCTGATTTAGATAGCATTTGGTGATTTTTGTCATGAGAAGGGCACAGCTGGGAATACACACAGGAGTTGCCCTTCTGTGAAGAGCTGCTGTACAGCTACTGGTAACAACATGCAGGGAGTTGTTTTGTTTCTTTTTAATCACTTCATGCACAGGCACATCTTCTGGAAGTCTCAGCAGGAAGCACTAAGGATTTCATGGACACACAGGCTGGCCCATGCTCTGTGACTTCTTATCAGAGCTGGGGTATCCTGACAGGAGGATGTCAGGAAGCTTCTGGTTTTACTGTGCATGGTATTCCTGTTCTTCAGAGAGGAATCCAGGTTGAAAATAACTCTTTTACACGTTCTCAGCCGTACAACAAGTGCATCTTCTTTGTAAGGAGCTGGTCATTTTGTAGATTCAGAATTAATTAAAATGCTTATTATAGTAGGATTAGTCAGCCTTCAGGTAATGTTTTGTCCTTCATTTCCCTGAGTATGTTGTGACCAAGGCTACTGAGACCATGTGACCTGTGGGCTTCCCTTTGTCATCCTATGCCTGGAGATCACAGTGAGGCAGGGACAGCAAAGGGATGCTCAGCTGTCGTCTTTTCCATCGGCCATCTCATCCTCATGATAAAGAATAGTTTCATATTTTTT
Source organism: Apus apus (assembly GCF_020740795.1). NCBI lineage: Eukaryota > Metazoa > Chordata > Aves > Apodiformes > Apodidae > Apus > Apus apus. The sequence goes on from NC_067291.1 coordinate 5,877,059, forward strand.
ATCTTAGAAGAAATCATAGGTATATGTCACCTCACTGAAGATTTCCTGTAGGTAACTAGTGAAGAGTTAAAGCATCAAAGACCATAGCTGGGAGCCATCTGAGAAACACTGAAGCTGATGAAGTAATAGGAGAATAATGTTAGCTGTTTTATCTGTACGTGGTTTCTGTTGGAAGAGTTTATAAACTTTTCACCAACACTGAGTGAATGAATTGTCAGTATGGAGCTGACGGAAAAGAAAGGGCAGAGGGACATCTCACTCTTTTCCTTTTGGGACTATGAAAGGGCATATAGACACTTTACCTGATGTTGGCCGTGAAGTGGCCATAATTTTTCCTAACTGCTCCCATTGGAAGTGATGCTGTAACACAGAAATCACATCCTCTCATAACATCTCAACCTCTTCAACTAAGTTTCAGTTACACTTCTTTTCTTGTTTCTGTTCTTCTGTGTGTTGCAGGATTGGGGCAAGGTGTTCCTGTAGTTGGGCTCATAGTGGAAGGGGGTCCTAATGTGATCTCCATTGTTTTAGAGTGTCTTCGAGAAGAACCCCCTCTCCCTGTTGTGATATGTGATGGTAGTGGACGAGCATCCGATATTATTTCATTTGCACACAAGTATTCTGAGGAAGGAGGGTAAGATTCTGAGATCGTCACCAAAGCTGTGTCTTGCTTGAGAGGATGCTGTAGGACTATATGCCTTACTTTCATTAAAACTTCATTAAGAAAACATGTCTGGGACAAAATGCTACTAAGAGACACATTCTGCTGTCTGTCAGCCTTGGTTGCCTGGTTGATCTTAGCCCTGGCATGAGTAGAAATGGTTGCCACTTGGAATGTGTTTGGTGGTCCATTGAAATAAGCTTGCTCTTACTCTGCACACTGCCACACAGTCTCCATCAAAGCTTGCTGCACTATGCTTGCTGCACTATGCACTATGCACTATGGTTGGGTGTGTTAGAAGCAAGGAACAAGCAGTTCCCAAGAAATACTCTTTTTCTCAGGCCATGGCTGAGGTTAATTAGTGCATGTATTTGCCAAATTTGCACTGCCTGATTATTGTGTGTTGTGTGAATGAGCGTCATTCTCCAAGAGTGCCAGACCAGCTGAAAAAATGTCAGGCTTTCTTCCATTCTCTTGCTATTTCTTGCAGCTATGATTTCTCAGAGCAGTGTTGCCTGATGTCATGAACAGAGTGGAGGATGTTGGCTGGAGCATTCTGTTCCACACCCCTCCTGTCCCTTGCCCAAATAATTCTGTTAAAATCACTCCTACTCCAAAGTTTTCTGGAATGTGTTCTCTTTGTGGTTGGTTTTCTGACTCTTTAGTTGATAGAAGTTTAAAGAAGATACAAAGACTATACTAACAGCATAAAGAGGTCATTTGCTTTACAGAGTAAAAGATCTGTCCTAACAGATTCTCCAAGTGGAAGCAGAGTATTGCATTTTTAATTTAAAATAGTTCTCCCAGTTATGTAACATACATCCCCCATTGTCATTGTTAATAACATGATTTTCTCTTTAGTAGCCAGATTGAGGCAAAAACGTTCTCTCTCGTCTTGATCAAGTACGACACACCCGCCTTGCACTGAAGAAATAACCTGTTTCCTTGATGAGGGTGGAGCTTAGCTTGGATTAAATATTAAGCAGATGACTAGTATTGTCAAGCTGTGCAGATGTTATTTGCTGAGTTGGGAAAGCAGCTCTGATGCTGGATTTTTTATGTTTGCACATAGTGCATATTTAATCCTATCAACAGTATTTATGATTCAGCGACTTTCTTTTCTTATTTTCCTTTCCATTGACCAAGACTCCTAGGTTTAGGTCAAACTCTTTTTTTTTTTTTTTTTTCCCTTTGTCAGTCATCCCTCCTATCAGCTCATAGGTAATTACTCAGGGGTAAAAAGAGCTTACCAGGATCAGCTTGTCTGAGATCTGCTCACTGCATGACTTTCTCTGCCAGTGCATAAGATGCAGTGTCCAATTTTCATCTCCAACAGTTATCATGAGATAAATGTGTTCATCTGGTGAGGCGGTTCTGTAATGAGAAATTTTTGTTAGCCCTGCTGTCTGAAAGAATCATTTTCTCACAATGAATTTTGAATTTTACTGCACTTCGCAGGCTCAGCTCTCCTACTGCTTTGCATGCCTGCTGGTAATGTTTGCCATGTACATCTATTTACTAGAAGGTGGATGAAGATTGAAGGGCTCCATTTCAGATTACTTTGAGAGATCCGACGTGTCTGACCTTTCTAGACTGTTTTCAATCTAATTTCTTTAATAATGGTTTGTTTGTTTGTTTCTCAGTTGAGTTCTGTGAGGTTTCAGATACACCAGCAATTGAAATTCTCTTTCAAGAGGATGACCAAGGTGACATGTCAGTAGTGTGAAATATTTCTGGATTTTCAGCTCCAGATGGAAAAGATAGTTCAAATTCCCTACCAATTTTTAAGTCAATACTGAGGTAGTAAGATGCATAAAACCTGGTCTGGGTATGGATTTCCTCATTACTGTTGACTCTTCCTGAACTCCTTACCTGTACTGAAGGCAAAGATGCTGTATGTTTTCATTTATTTTCAAAATGAAGTCATTGCCCTCGTTGATGGAAAAACTGTTTCTCAAACAGCAGGTTTTCTGAATATGTATTAATTCTGGCAATGTCTTCTTTTTTCATTTAGGGTAATAAATGAATCCCTTAGGGACCAGCTCTTAGTTACCATCCAGAAAACCTTCAACTACAACAGGAATCAAGCTAATCAGCTGTTTGCCATTCTTATGGAGTGCATGAAGAAAAAAGAACTTGTAAGTGTCCTAGAAGTAGTTCATAAAGGTATTTTCTGTGACCAAACTTTACAGAGTACTTTCAAGTGCCAGTCTCCTAGGGTTACAGTTTAACTTTTTCTGTCTTTCTTCCTGTCTATCAGTCTTTCTTTCTGTCTTTTCCATATAGCTGCATGAATGTACACAATCATTCGTAAATTTAGGCCAAAAAAGGAATTTTGTCTTCTGGAAAGCCTCTAAAACCAGTTTCAGAATCTTCTACTGTGCAAGTTGATAGGAGCCTTTTTTCACAGACTTCCACAAGACAGACAAGATACTGAGATAAATGCACTAAACCCAGGGTCAACTGCAGAAAGTACAGGAGAGATTTTGGTCTTCTGATATAATTACTTTTTAACAGCCATTCCAGTAAAATGGTTTATTCAGGTCTTCTTTTAAAAGAATTGAAGATCCCAGCCTTGCCAGATCCTGGTTTGTTGTAGGCCTGTTCTCTGTACTGAACCACTCAGGTTCCTGCCTATCTGCCATATCCCAGATGCAGAGAAAAGTGTCCTCAGGAAAAGAACATCTTTAACATTCACATCTGTCATCTATGAACAGTCTTTCGAAATTGTGTTCATGGTGCCTTTGCAGGCAAAATGAGTCTTCGAGTGCTTTCCTTTGACTAATTTTGTTAGTGAATAAATATGACCTCTCCCTTGAGTCCTGATATAATTCCACTTAATTCTTTCATACAAATCCTAAGCAGCTGCTTTAATAGCAGATGAACAATCTGATGGGTTTTTTGTGTTTTTTTTAATTGCAGCTGGAACTGGTATGGTTGGTATTTTTATCTTTTTTGCTAAAGTTGGATCTTTCTACTACATAGAAATAAGAGAGAACTATCAGAGCCATCTCCTCAACTTGTGTGTAGGGGAATCAGATAAACTGTGACTGAATTTAAAGATGAAATGTGGGGCAGTTTCATTCTTCAGGATGCCTAATTGTATCACTAAGGAATTTACACCTAGAACAGGAGCAGCTATAAAAAACCTATTTGAATGACAGCTTAAACTTTTATCACAAGGCTAAAAGGGAATTTTTCTGAGTTCTTAGAAAAATGATGTTTCAGCTGCCAAGGACGTGCCCACTTACGTATCTATACATTTCAAGATAACAACTAAATAGTTAAATGCCAACAAGTAGTTTCCCACCTCCCATATAGTATCATAGAATACTTGTTCCTCCATTCTCTCCAATGCTTTTCTCTCCAAGGTCAATTACATCTGATGCTGAATTTCCTGTAGTAGTGAGAGGGATTTCTGCAAGAAGAGAAGGCCCTCTTTGGTTTTATCTCTGCTTCTTGATTTTTTTTTATCACATTTTGACTCCACATAGTTCTTGGGTTCAGAAAAACTAGATTATGCAATTTTTAATTATTTTTAGCAACAGAAATTTAAATACCTTTGCCAGAACTAAATTCTCTAAGGATTAATTCTGCTGCAGATGCCACTGGGAACATGATATGACAAATGCTGTATTTTTAGTAATGCAGCTCTATGCTGCAATCAAATAGACATGCATCTGTGCTTTTTTCTTATGCATTTAGGAGTATTGCTAGCATGCCCAGCTGTTCATATGAAATCTTACTAAGGGCTCTAAATGTGAAGTCTTTAGATTGTCTGGTTAATATAAATGTACTGTTGATATATTTACCTTTGGATAGTGCCAAGATCAGTTCCATACATATGCCTGCATGGGAAGTCAATTTGATAATAAGCATGACTGTGATAAGCTGACTGTAAGAGTCTCAGCCTTCCTACAAGAATTGATGGGAGAATTGATGAGCCCACAGCTGCTGTAGTCAAACTGCTTTGAATGTAAAACATGCACCCAAGCAGGCTAGATTTACTCAGCAAAATTCAGACCCTCTGTGCATCTTAAGCATCTTATGGTTTCCATTTTGTGTGCTTTCTTGATAATTATTAAAATTTTCCCTTTTATTTCTTCTCTTTCCTAATATCATGTTACCTTTGTGTTCATGCAAAATCTTTTCTAACTGTTGAGAAAATTGCTATTCCCAGTACTTAATGCTATGATTTGCTGTAAGGAGTTGCTTTTGGAAATGTGTTAATTTCTGTCTGCATTCAGTATTAATTATAATAGAATATTAGGTTATTCTGCTTTTGAATTATTTATCTTTTTATATGTAGTTCAGTGGCTAAGCTTTATACAAATTACTGGTTTTAAAATCTGTTAACTGTAGTGGACTCAACTAAGCAAATGCAACTAGAAAGAATTACTTTCCTTTATTTGTTGATTCTGCTGTTTTCATTATCAAGACGTAGAATATCATCCAACAAAAAATACTTGACTATTGTCAAGAAAACTAATGCTATGATAGTTATCTCAGGTAATGAGCATTTCCACTTCTGAGCTGGCATTTCCATTACTACTAGAAAGTAATGGAACTGTCAGAAAACAACCAGTTTGGCATGGCAGTTTTTGTCACCACTTTTCAAATTTCAAGAATTTCATGAAGAAATTCATCAAGTCTCATATGTTTACCAATGTGTGGATATTTTAGGATAACTTTATTGAAACAATTTAATGAAGTGCTTTTTTAAATTCCAAAGAAAAATTTAGTGGAACTGTGCTACTTGAAAAATCTCAGGTCTTAGAAAATAAGAAAGCTTCACCATTTTGCTCGTATTTCTGTCCACATCTTAAGTCTTTCTCTGTTGTGTGTTGTAATTCTGTGTGTTTGGTTTTCTGCTGTCCTTTAGATTACCGTGTTCCGTATGGGGTCTGAAGGGCAGCAGGACATTGAGATGTCTATCTTAACAGCTCTCCTCAAAGGTGGGTTTTGCAAGCAATTAAAAAGGATGCACAAATGGATCCTGAGAAGACAGTCCTGTACACTGTCTAAGGCTCACTCTTTATGTTTCATTCTTTGATTTATTTGCTTTGATTCTAAACAATTAACCTGAATGTGCTTGGCTTAAGGTTCAGATTAGTTTGAAGCATAAAATGTAGATTGAAAGTTCTGTGTGGCTTTCCTCACCTGAACGCCTGGGATGGGAATGCTGCAGCAACTATACTACTGATACTGCACCACATTTTGTTGTGGTTCTAGCACATATTTAAAAAGTTAGAAAAAAAGTGGGAAGATTAAAAGACTGTCTGGATTTTTCAAAATCTTGATTTGTGCTCCTTAAGCCTTAGGACAAAATTTAGGATCAGTTACATATGTATCTGGAATTTATGTTTGCTGAAACAACTGTTTTCTGTTTGCATGTTTGCACAGTAGTTGATAGGGGCTTAGTGTGGGATCACTGGAGTCCCAAAAGCTAAGAAATAAAGAGAGGAATTACTATAGTCTTATCTTACAGCATCAGCTAGAGGAGCTGAGAGGAGGATTCTCTTAGAGCAGTTAAATGTCTTTTCTTAGCATCAGAATATAAAGTCAGTGTGAGAGCTTTAAGGAAAAAAAGGAGAGAATCTGGTTAACCCTTTTGAAGTTAGGATTATGGGGATAAGTGGAAGATACTATAAATAGATTTGATTAATCCCCTGTTTTATGGTAGAATTCTAATGGTACTATGATATGGAGTCAGGCTTGCTGTATCCTAGTTCTTGGAGAAGTGAATTACAGAAAGATGATCAATTTTGTTTCGTCATGTGTGAAATACTAAACATCTCTGTGTTTCTCTTTAGGTACCAATGCATCTGCTCCAGACCAGCTCAGTTTGGCTTTGGCCTGGAATCGTGTAGACATTGCACGCAGCCAAATCTTTGTCTTTGGACACCACTGGCCAGTAAGAGAAAGTTCTTCTAGTCATATTATTTGTTAAAAATTTTAAATAAGTGGTGGAATATTCAAATGTTGTTTTTTGTTGGAAGGAGAAACAGTATTGAATTCAGATTTATGCCAAACTGATGTAGGATGTCTCATTAATTAAGAATGACCTAATTAAAAAAAAAAAAATTATACTGCTATTTGCAACTATTTAGCAATAATTTAAACTCTGTGAAAGAAAGATAAGCAATTTCATGACAAGCAGAAAAATAGCCTTATTTAAGATTCCTTAAATGTGGGATTTGAAAGCAAAAGCAATCTGTGGCCGTACATACAGTGGGACAACAGCAGTGGTGGTCACCCCCAGTGAACACGTGTGATGCACTTAGCATTGCCTACACTTCTGTCTGTGTCACTGACATGTGCTGCAGCTGCTTATTAAAGTATGTGTCAAGGAAATTCCCTTAGAAGGAACCTTGTTGCTCACTTCATTAGCAGCTGTGAAAATGTCTATTTGAATCAATGGAGAAAAATCCTGGAGACCAAAATAAACCATTGTAGAAAATCAGGCCTCTGGCAGGCAGAGCTGTGCCAATAGCTGAGGAGCAGATCTTCAGTAAAGCTTGAGGTCCTGAAACTGGGTTTTCATTCTTAAACTGTTAGATTTTGGTGCTGCACTAGTTGAAGTCAGTGGTGAAACACTTCAGTGCCTTTGTTCATTTGTGTAACTCGAAGGAACAGTGTTCATGTGCACTTTATACATATTGGTGAGAGTTATTTAATTTGGAAACAGTATAATTAAATATAAATAAATGTTGCTGCATATGCTGTTTCATTCCTTCGCTGATAGTCATGTGATGTTTCCAATATTCAACATTCACTAAAATGCTTATGCAGAGAGGATTTAATAATCATTAAGGTGATTAAATATTATTACTATAAAACATTTACTTGACCAGAACATCCCAATCTCTATATTAATGTGGTTAGAGTCAGAGGTACCACCCAGCAACTGAAGCCAGTTACTGCTTTGGCCTATTTCATACTCCACAAGAATCTGTTGAAACAGTATCTGCCAATTGTGGCTCACTGTCATTTCAAACTCATAAAGGTTGCTTTCAGACTAGCATCTGCTGCAAGTTGGCAGTTGCAGTTTTGTCCCGGCTTATGAATGGATCCATGGTAGTGTCAAATTATTTGCATGTGTTCCTGCTTGGCTTGAGTAAATAGGTTGGAAACGGGAAGGGTGTTGCAAAGAGTAAATGTATCTGAAGAGGTATAAACAGAAGTACTGTCTGCAGAATGTACGTGAACCAGTTAGTGGCTCTCTTTCCTCTCCTTTCTGCCTCTGCAGTATGGATGCTATTTGGCTTCATGCAACATTCTTGTTAAGCTTTTTCTGTCCAGCTCCCTATCCTGTTTGTTGCTACTTATTTTGGTGACTATTACTTCTACTGAGAGCAGAGAAACTGAAATGTCACAAAATCAAGTAGTGTCTCTTTCCAGTCTTCTCGCACTGATTTTATTTTGCAAGAGAAATCTTCCACAGTCCACCTACATACTTCACTACTGTGACTTTTGGTGTTATTGACTACATTAGACAGAACAGCTTTAAAAGAAGTGTAAAGCTCTGGCTATGCAAAAAGGTCCTTGTCCTTAAGGAAATTATCGGTTTTAGTTGACTGCATGTGAGAAGTGTTCGCTAGGGAGCAAGTTCAATAGGAGTGTATTCAATGACATAGTGACTGCACAGTCAGTCAGATTGCTAATACTTCTACTGCATTATTAAATACAGCCTATAGGAAGCCTTACAGCTCCTGGTGGTACAGCTCCTGAGAAGGAAAAGAAATCTCCAGCACCTCAGACTAAAGCAGCCAGAGGAAAAGGAAAAGGGAAGAAAAAGGGAGGAAAAGTAAAAGAAGAACCAGAAGAAGAAACAGACCCAAGAAAGCTTGAACTCCTGAACTGGGTGAGATTAAAGTATTCATATTAAAACTACTGAAGAATTCTTTCTTTTTTTTTTCTTTTTTTCTTTTTTTTGTCATCAATGGGTGGCAAAGAGAGAAGGAATATACACATTTTCATTCTATAGAATGCTCATTTGCACATTTTCACAAATCAGCAGGGATGCTGTTCAGCCTTGGAGCCAGGGATCCTTCTGTAATCCCATGTGCATCACATGCAGCCATACCACAACACTAAAAGTCAGGGTTTATTTGCTGCATCTCTGTGCCTGTCAGAAGGAAGTAAGAACACCAGTGAATGTCTTCATCTTTCCATGTACATGCAGTGAAGGCAGATTAAACTCTGTTTCTGTGTGCTTCATTTTCCAGTTGCAGTAGTTTAGATTGTTCTCATGTCAGGATTAAGGTTTATGTGTCAAGGAGATTGCTGCTCAAGGGGTTTTCCCCTCTGCTTATGTGTTCTAACCCCTTAGACCATATTAAGAGAAAATCCATTAGGCTTCCTGACCAACATTTTCCTAAGGCATAGCTAAGTTGGTGAAGGAAATTCTTCATGCCAAATGATTTGAGCCTTTCAGCATTGCATGCTGCCTTTTATCAGTGAGGCAGCAGTTTGGGTGAGTGATATATACACAAGTTATCAAGGTAAATTATATCAACCACTTCATAAACCAGTGCATCTTTCTTAAATGTTAACTTGTTCCTATCACGTTGAGCAAGTAAATCTCTTTTTCACCTAATGTGTCAAGCATGGTATGCCTAGGGTAGTTAAAAATGCTAACCAAAATTATAGAAAGCTACAACTCTACTGCTAAAAGTTTTTCACTGCTCTGCTCTTGCCCAAGACCTCATCAGAAAACTCTTTATCATCTGTATTGACTTGCACATGGGTAAGATGTCATTTCTGAATTCCTTTTCACTTACAGATTAATCAACATATTTGGGAACTTAGGAATATCATAAGTAATTAAAATGTTTGTGATGTTGGCCAACCAACTCTTCTGTGCTCATGTAGTCACACATTCTCTGTCCTGCAATTCAGGTGAATTCCCTGGAGCAGGCAATGCTGGATGCTCTGGTTCTGGATCGAGTGGACTTCGTGAAACTGCTTATTGAGAATGGAGTGAACATGCATCACTTCCTCACTATTCCTAGACTGGAAGAACTTTATAATACAGTGAGTGAGCAGAAATAATAAAATACCCTGTGGTATCTTTGCTGCTGTATTTAACAGGCATGTCCTTTTTCTTCTCCTTCTGAGATATGCTTGTTTTTCCCAAAAACTGAGCCCTGACAATACATAGATGTTGGATAGCAGTAAAAAGAGCCATTGCTACTGCATATAATGTCCTGTTCTTTCCCTACATACACACATTCCTAATTAATAAGCCTACAGTAGGTTTCAGAAGCTATCACGGTTTGTTATGTAAATATAATGATGTATTTAAAATGCATATTCAGAACACTTGAAGAACTAACGTAGATAGAAAAAATTTAACACCAGCCAGTAGTGTTCATTTACTTTTAATCTCAACTGCTTTTCATGTATGCACCGCTGCTATGAAGACAGGCTGAGGGAGTTGGGGCTGTTCAGCCTGGCGATGAGAAGGCTCCAGGGAGACCTTATAGTGTCCTTCCAGTACCTGAAGGTGGCCTACAGGAAAGCTGGGGCGGGGCTTTTCACCAGAGAGGGCAGTGATAGGACAAGGGGTAATGGTTTTAAACTGAAAGAGGGGAGATTTAGGTTAGGCATCAGGGAGAAATTCTTCACCATGAGAGTAGTGAGGTGCTGGCATAGGTTGCCTAGGGAGGTTGTTGATGCCCTCTCCCTGGAGGTGTTTTAAGGCCAGGCTGGATGAGGTTTTGTGCAGCCTGGTGTAGTGTGGGGTGTTCCTGCTCACAGCAGGGAGGTTGGAACCTGATCATCTTTAAGGTCCCTTCCAGCCTTAACCATTCTACAATTGTGTATTATTGAAATAAACCTGTAAATGTGGCAAAGTATTTACACGGCAGCTTTTATTCTCCATACATTGCATAAGTCAGTGTAATTTTTCCTTGTGGCCCAGCCAAGCAAAATGTTTTTTCCAAAGCCATAGAACATCACACTTTTTAATTCAAATTCTCCCTGACTCAACCCATAGCAAATTCATCAGGAAGATAACTATTTCTAGACTGTTTTGCTTCCAGTTGTTTCAGTGGCAGGTAGCCTAGGGCAGTATTCATCCAACTTATACCTTCAATCGAGTCCCCCACTCCCTTTGTGGCTCCTGCAGCAAGTACAAGTTCAGGCAATACCACAAACTGCTGTGACTTGAATCACCACATCAAGGATTACAAGAAAGCTCTAGATAGAAATGTGTTTGTCATTGTAGCCAAGTTCCTTCTTGGTTGCCTAAAGTTCTGTTTACAGTGCCAGATCATTAATTATATTTGAGTTTGCAAAAAGATATGAAGAATTGAAGCTTTAATGGACCATGAATGATTTTTGTTTCAGAGACTGGGTCCACCAAATACACTGCATTTGCTAGTCAGAGATGTGAAAAAGGTAAGCTTAACTAACAGCAGCATTACATTAACCCTGGGAGTCAACAGTAAAGGCAAGCATAGCATGGAGGAAAGCAGACATTTGAAATTAGATGGTCGCTGTTAGGAAAGTAAAATTAACATCTTGTGACAAACAACAATGTCAGTGTAAATTGCATATGCCTATTACTGCACTGCTAGTAATTTAAAAACTAAGGAAAATTAATCTCCTAGTAGTGTAAAATATCATTTGAAATTTAGGTTGATACTGTTTCTTCTCTAGAAGAAGCTCTCAATGCAGCAATACAAAGGGTAAATGGAAGGAAAAGCCTGCTAGGTTAACTGGAAGCCCTACTCGTGAGCACAGAATTTGTTCCCTTTTGTTTGTTTCCTTGTGCTTTTCAGTTACTTTTCTCCCAAGCAATCCTACTTTAACTTGGAGAAAATCTGTTCTGTTTCTCAGTGCCACTAGTCCCAAATTTGTTAGTCATTTGTTTCCATTACACGTAAATCCATTCATTATATGTGAATAGGGTCATTGTAAGATTTGTTGTAATATTTGATCTCTTTGAGGTTCTGGAGCTTAATATTCAGTAAAATTCAGCTACACTAAGTAGCGTGTATTCCTTTTTTTGCAAGGAAAACTCCCCCATTAATTCCCAGGCGGTTTAGATGTGGGAATTACACAGTGCTCTGTTAATGTATAATTCATATTGGTCTGCTTTGCAGTTTAACAGTTTTCTCATAGTTTGTCTTTCTGAGTGTTACTAATGTTCTTCCTCATGCCTCTTTCTGCCTGTCTCTCCCCCTTTTCATCACATTTTCATGGCTCACTCATCCAGCGACAATCGCGGGGATTCGGTTGGGTTAACATGGAGGTGATTGTGTTCGCTTAGGATAATAGTTGTTTGATCATAGCTACTGCTCAGTGGTGCTGTAGAATCAGTTCTTGTTGTAGGATGTAGCTTGAACAGTGCAGCCCAGTTTTCACCTCATGCTTCTAGCAGAGTCTGTACCAATATCCAGTTTTTAAGTGCAATGGTGAAAATTATAATAGTCTTCCTTTTTCTCTAATTCTGAGCTGCAATGTATCTAAATTGTGTTTTGCATTGTACTCTTTACTCTGTAGATAATATTATGATTAAATATTATAAAGTGTGCTTAATATTCACCATGAAATTGTCATGCTTTTATACTGGTTTAATGATAATGACAAAGTTACTTAATTTCATCAATACAACCCTTGCAAAAAACACAGGCTTGTATGGACACTGACAAATACTGTACAAGTAGATCCAATGAAAATTTGTGAGCTATAAATACTGCCAACAACAAAACAAAAAAAATCTGGCCCCAAAACATTTTCATTGCACGAATCAGTTATCATCGATGTCATACAAATACTCAGAGACTGAAGCTAGTGACTTTAAATAATACCCATGTGCCAATTTAAACACGGCATGATATGTCTAGCCAGGCAATTCAATGTATGTTTTCTTATCACAAGTCCTTATTTTGGTTTTCATTTGGTTTGTTTGTGTTTGTTGGGGTTTTTTTGTAGGGGAATCTTCCACCAGATTATCATATCAGCCTAATAGATATTGGTCTTGTACTTGAATATCTCATGGGTGGAGCTTATCGCTGCAACTATACTCGAAAAAGTTTTCGGACTCTCTATAATAATTTATTTGGACCAAAGAGGGTAAGAATGATTAATTCTGGATGTGGCTATCATGCTAATGGCAAAACATAAGTAATACTCTGTTCCTTTGTCTTTGTGAAAAACTACATATTAAATTCTAAAGAAGTGCTGCAAGACTGAAATTGAAACTGATTGTGAACTTACATAAGTAACCTGTAAAACATCTATGTTAAAGGGTGGGAAGACCCAAAATGTGGTAAATACATTGATCTGGAGGTGTATTTCCTCCTATTTCAGTTGTTTACAATCCAGGCATTTCTTACTGTGCTATGTGCTTAATCCTACTTGAGGCTGTAGCTTGGCCTTTTAGCTCTCCTATAAACTGCAGGAGAGGCCTAGACAGGCCTATAGATAAAGTAATTATAATGAAGAGTAGTCTTACCTGGGGTAAGGCAAAGAGTTTAATCTGAATACAGAAGAGCTATGAACCTGTTACAGTAAGTCCTGTGAAGAACTGCTCTGAGCATAAACCTTATCCTTTGTGAAATACTGCATTCTCAGTATAGCATTTCATAGTCTTGTACCAATCCTGAGAATACCAAGCTTGGATCTTGCTTTGTTAAAAAGTCTGTTCTAAGCAAATAGAATAATTTTCTTCATTAACTTATTTGTTTGGTTCAGCTTTGAAGATCCAGTGAAGCTTCCTAGCCTAATTACAGAAAGCCCCACAGTAGGAAACAGCTAGGAAATTAGCCCCACAAATGGTCAAGTCACTCAAAGTCCGAGTGTTGTATACCCAATATATAGTACATATATAGTGTACTACTATCTGATGGAACCAACAAATAAACCTTTTACATAAAATGTAAACCAAAGATCTTGCAATAAAACAGAGGTATATTTTTAATGGGAAATGGTGAGAGGTATGAAAATCTATTACATTTTTTACTGTTTTCTTTTGGTATCCTTACCCTGTGTGTGCTTGGAAGCACTATGTTTTTCAGGCTGTTGTGACTACGTGGTGATTTTAATTCCCAAAGCAGTGTATTATTGAACCTTTACTCTAACTCTTCCATCTGAGTGAAAATATTTCACTTTGCTAGATGGAAAATATTTTCTAATCCACTGCCTTCCTGCAAATACAGTTAAGAGGGAGGTTAATTAATTGTGCCATTTTTGGTATAATTATTTAGAATAGCAAGCTTAGTCATAAATACTGTAGATTTGTAAATGAAAATGCATTTTACCTTGGTATTGTTTGGTCTTTGAATTTTCCCTCCTAACTAACCAATTGTCTTTTCTATTTTTAATATTCAGCCAAAAGCTCTTAAACTACTAGGGATGGAGGTAAGTTGGATTTATTATAAAATACTGTTTTTATCAGAATATTTCGTGGTACAGTTCTTTGTTAGCTTTTTCACTGTTACTATGGATTAAAGTAAATTTCAACTAGACAAGATCTTCCATTTTGCAAACAGCCTATTAAATACTTCTGAATATTTTTTTACGGGTAGGATCTTGAGAGCTGCTTAAAGCTTTGCTCCGTAATCTTCAGGCAGTTTGGAGCACTATTATGTAATAATACATGCCATGTTGGAACTTACTGTGGATTTCATCATTCAGATGTGAACATCAGTGATACTGAAAAGGGAACGTGATCCAGCAATGCTACTTATGGTCAAATCCTCTTTAACTGTGAAGTAACAATTTATGCACAAATGTGATTTTGTCACTGAGAGAACATGTGGTCTGACATGTTAAATGCTGTCCCCCACTCCTCCACTATAAAGCATCCTTGCTACTGTGATTGTATTGCCATGCTTTGTAAATGATGAAAATATCCAGAATTTTGGGTCCAACTCCTGCCTCAATTACTTGTGTTGCTGCAGAAATTTTGAATGGATCAGAATCAGGTCTGGGATGATGCCTAAAAACCCTCTCTCTTTTGAAGGCAATCACTTTTGGTTTTGACTAATAAAGACCAGGAAAGCTTTTACACAGAGAGGCAAGGTACATTTCTTTATGAAGGATGCTCTTCTTCATGCCATGAAAGTATTTGAACACAGTATAGGTGTTACATTTGATGTCAGCTATACCCAGACACAAAAGCCTCCATTTCACTACACAGATAAGCAGCTTTCTACTCTACAGAGAAAGTCCAGTGTTTAATCTCTCCGATCAGCTTTCTAATTGCTCACATTCAAAAGCTCAGCCTCTCACAGGTGTAGCCCTTTTTAGTTGGTGTTGACCACATGTAGGTTGCTTAGTGCAACTGCAAAATCACATTTTTATTTTGCTGTTTCTTTCAGTGAGAGGTATTTTATTTGGCATGAACTAAAGTGTTCTCTCCACTTGACAGTGGGTGTAGCCCACTCTTTTCTTCCAAGAGAAAGAACAAGTGAAAAGAAATGCTTAGATTTCTTTTGCTGAAGTGGTCAATAAATTGATGCAACTCAAGTGTTTGGGTTTTTTTCATTTCCAGTGTTAAAAGCTCTAAAACAGGAAGTTCAGACTCCTTAGCACTTTGTCTTTCTTACCCAGGGGTTGGTTTTTGATTTTCCTCATGTGAGGAGGACCTAATTTTTGGTACTCAATTTGAGATATGATGTTCTGTGCTTCAGAGATGTTCAGCATTTTCTTCACGTACATACAATTAATGGCCCCTGACTTTTCCATAAGAGACAGAGGTTACCACTTGTAGTTCTTAAAACTGCTGGATTAAAAATGCTTACCTAGTTGTGTGTACCTGGTGTGTGAGGCTGAACCCTGAATTTGGACTTGAGTTCATATTTTGTTAAAAACCAGTGTATTATGCTGTTCTTGTTGAACAGGAACTAATTTTATCGCATGTTAATTGCTTTTACTTGCAATTCACTTCTGAGATGGGAATCACAGTCTGCAACAATGATGAACTCGGTTTACCCCTGTATATGCAATGTCAGTCATACGTTATTTAAACTCTGATTTTCCCAATCATGGCTTTTCTTCCTTCAGGATCCTGCTTCATTGTCAGTACTTCCCTTCAGTTACTTCCATGTTGGTTCCTGTAGTAATGGCCTATCCTCTCTATCCCTTTAAGAAATGGGATAGTTATACCTTCCGTTTGCACTGCACACATAAGAGGAGATTGCTTATTCCAAGGTGAAGACTTGCTTCAGTATCTTGCTGTTCGTGCAGACACTATCTTGCCTGTCTTTTCCATTTGCATGTTACCACTCTCTCCATGCTTGTCAGTCTGAAAACTGCACACATAACAAATCAGAAATTGCAGTGGAACCCATTAATAGTGAATTCAGGTTTGTTAAAGCTCCATTGACATCGCAGTGGAATTCATTAACAATTAATTCCTTGCAAATCAGCTTGTGCAATTACACATGCGGTAGAGATCTACTTACAGTGCAGTGTAAAGTGATGCCTTCAGTACAATAGGGTTCTACTGTACTTAACTAAGAATAGTGACTTGTAATTACTTATGCAAGGAGCAGTTCTCTGAATAAAATATTGAGCTGTGTGCACCAGCTCAGTGCATGCTCTGTCACATGTTCTTCATAGTTTCATTGCTATTGGCTTTCATTGTAGCAAACAGCAAAACCAAATTAAAACTAACTATTAATACTTACTCTCAATACGTGTTCTCTGCATGGTGCTGCTGTCAGGTTAACTGTTAAAAATTGATGGGAACATATTTTTCTTCTTTTCTTCCCAGGATGATGAACCTCCCACCAAAGGGAAAAAGAAGAAGAAGAAAAAGGAGGAAGAGATTGATATTGATGTGGATGACCCAGAAGTCAGTCGGTTTCAGTATCCCTTTCATGAACTGATGGTTTGGGCTGTGCTGATGAAACGGCAGAAGATGGCCCTCTTCCTTTGGCAGCGAGGGGAGGAAACCATGGCCAAGGCACTTGTGGCTTGTAAACTATACAAGTCTATGGCCCATGAGTCTTCGGAGAGCGAGCTGGTGGACGACATCTCTCAGGATCTTGACAACAACTCAAAGTTAGTAGATGCAGAGTGGAGCGTGTATCTATTTGATACAGGGGGTTGTCTGACCCACTGCGAAGTCTTACTTTTAATAAAGTACAATTGATCTCTAGACTGTAGGTTCACAGAGTGCCATTTGGAGCCTATTTATCAACAGTAAACAAGCCAAAATGTGGTCTCAGAATCTAAAGGCAACACAAGCAAGAAGATGCATTTTTTCTGACAGAACACATTCTTTCTTCAGCTTCTTTATCTGTAAAATTAGCTGCTTTTAAATTAGAAAGTTATTTTCAGGATTTACTGATATAAATTAAGAGGTATCTGATGCTATATCTAAACTTAAGATGTTATCAGTCTAAGCTAATTCTCTGTGGTCACTAAAAATTTGTTTGGAACTTCTGTAGACTGTCCCAGTTGTTCTTGTCACTGTACAAGAATGAGTAAAAACATGACCCCCTGTGAACAGAATTAAGACCTGAAATGCAAGCAAACGTTGGTTTCTAAATCAAACTTCACTGGACTTACCTTGCATTTTCTAGAGATTTTGGCCAGCTGGCTGTTGAACTCTTGGATCAGTCCTATAAACATGATGAGCAGGTAGCCATGAAACTACTGACCTATGAACTGAAAAACTGGAGTAATTCTACCTGCCTGAAATTGGCTGTGGCAGCTAAACACAGGGACTTCATTGCTCACACGTGCAGCCAGATGCTCTTAACAGACATGTGGATGGGGCGACTGCGCATGAGGAAGAACCCAGGCCTCAAGGTATTTCTGTTCTGCAGTTGTTTTCAAAAGCAACATGCCTGTAACACTACATTATACATAGTGTATGCATAGAACAAATTGGCTTACTAATTATAGGTGTTTTAACAACATGCTTGTTTTAAAGCTTTTGTTTGTTTCCAAATTCAGAATGTCTAAGGAACATTACCCTCTGACATAGTAAAATAGAGATCCATAAAAGACTTAGCATGATGGGAATCTGAGAACAAAGTTGTGGCTTTCAATAAATGAAGAGATCTGTTCATTGAAAACATACACTTTTGATTAAAAATTAGTTGGGTACAAGCAAAAAGATCTCCATTAGGGGTCCACACAATGGGAATTGAGAGAAAATGAATCAGACATGGACACATGCTTCTTAGATTGCTAGACATTGTACCAGAAGACACAGAGTCAAGACTCAGTGTTGAAAACAGTGTAAGTTGTGCAATTGTAGTGTGTGAAAATATGTGGGGTTTATTTCCCTCTTCTGTGATGTGATGATACAGTCTGTCTTACAGATTTTTTTATTTCCTAATTGTTGAATTTACAAAAAAAACAAGTAATGTGAGGAGGTTAGTGCAAAAGACAAACATGAGAAAGCCAATGTTAAGGAAGCAGAGCAGTGTGTGTTTTCATGGGTAATACAGTCCTTTCTTTGTTATATCAGCAGTTGCTGTCACCCATATGGAGGCCCATTGTGATGGTGTCACCTTCAGTCTTACTTCCTTATTCCCTTAAATCCCCCATTACTGACAAAGTGCCAGGCTTATTTTCCCAGGTCATACTTCCAAGCTTGCTGACAGACACTTTTCACTCTCTGTCATTCTCAATTTATTTCCACTTTCCTTTGTCTGCCTCTTAAACCTGTTTAAAATCTTCAGGCAAATGTCCTGCCTTTCAAATTGCATCTTGGGGCTTTCTAAATGTTTATCCATTTCCTTTTTTGTCTCCAAAGGGTTAATACACCTGCTAATGTTCTAGTTTCATTACCTGTGTTCTTTTCTTTGCTCCTGTTCTGTATTTCAGCAACTCATGCTGGTCTTTCTGTATCTCAGCAATCTTTTCTAGTAAAAGAACTCTCCTGCTGCCATCTGCAAAGCTTCTTTTATCTTTCACAAGTTATTTTCACTCTTAAAACTAATTATAGTAGTAAAAAGTATAAAGTGACTATAAGCTCCTTTAACAAACCTGAAGCCCTCTACCAACCACCACTATGTCCATTCCATGGAATTTCTCTGCACAACTTTAATTCTGGAGCACAAATTCTTAATTGCAATGTATTCATGGAGATGTGAAGCCTTCCAGGTGCCATCTTTTCATACAGGACCTTATTGCCAGTGCTTCAAAAGTGCCACTTACTTATTTTTGTAATTTGAGAATAGCAGAGTATTTTGAATACTATACAAAATAAAATGTTTGTGTGATTTGCCTTGATATCAAATCTATTAATATAAACAAATATTACCATCTGAGCTGAATTCTCTTTTGTTGTACAGGTTATAATGGGGATTCTCTTCCCTCCCACCATCCTTTTCCTAGAGTATCGGAGTTACGATGATTATTCTTACCAGACGTCAAAAGAAAATGAAGAAGGCAAAGAAAAGGAGGAGGAAAATGTGGTCAGTACTGGAGATTAATAGGAAGTTCTTATATCTCAAGAGTGCTGTTTTCTAACTTCTCTGATTAGGCTATAACTCACTCAGGTTTAAATCTCTGTAGGATAAAAACCAGGGAATGTGTAGCCTGGATTCTTGGGGCATGTAAATTATCTGTGTAGTTGCACAGATTTACATAATTTGTATCTTTTTATTTTTAAAAAGAGATCTGTTGCTCAGAGGAAGCGCTCTGTAGTTAACAGTTGGCTGGGGCTATATTTTTACTGCTGTATATTGATGAGAACTGGCAATTTTGGTCTTCCAGGATGCAAATGCAGATACAGGCTCTCGAAAAGGAGATGAAGAGAATGGAAAGAAAAAACAAAAGAGCCTTCCAATTGGAACAAAGATCTATGAATTCTATAATGCACCTATTGTCAAATTTTGGTTCTACACAGTAAGTCATGACAATTAAACTTATAGTGATTGTTTTTCTCACAGCTGTGAAATTTAAAGGATTCCAGTGTAAAAATAATAACCAAGTAATAAATAGTGCTGACTTTCATGGAATCTGATGAGTAGAGCACTCCCTTTTTTCAGAGAAAAATGCATAGATGATGAAACAGAATGAAAAGTTGATGCTCATGCTGTCAGCTTCTAAAGCTTCTGCACACTTTGAAGGAGGCCTTGTTGGGGTAATCATCAGTGCAAGCCCCACAAGGCAGTTCCCAGTTCAAGAGAGACAAGGAGCAGAGTCCATTGGAGGGCAACGAAGATGACCGGGAGACTGGAGCATCTCTCTTACGAGGAAACACTGAGAGAGCTGGGACTGTTTAGCCTGGACAAGAAAAGGCTGAGGGGAGACCTTATTAATGCCTATAAGTATCTAAAGGGTGTGTGCAAGGAGAATGGATTCAGTAGTTCCCAGTGACAGGACAAGGGGCAACAGGCACAACCTGGTACATACGAAGTTCCATTTAAGTATAAGGAAAAACTTATTTACAGTGAGAAACAGAAGGATGCATCAAGATGTCAAAGAAGAAACACCAAACACTTGCTCCTGAGACTAGAGGCTACTTAAAGTAACCAAATATCTGCAAACCTCCTGTTCATGCAGATGAGCTAAAGTAACAAGTATAGGAAGAGGTAAGAACTAGTATATGAAGTCTGTATGCTTCTGGCTTCACATAAAGTGTATATTCTGTATACGTGGTGTCAACCACATTATTACAGGGTGGAGAAAAGGAAGTGCTAGTGTGGCTCTTTATTTCCCCTTCCTCTCCATGGAGGTGCTGCTCACAGCCTTTTTTTGTTTTTTTTCTGCAAAGTCATTGAATCCATTTTGGTTTCATAACTCTGGACTTCTGAGACCTCTGAAGTCTTTCTTTTAGCTGGTCTCCAAAGACTGCTGTGAAGCATGGCATCACCAGTTTGACATTTACACCAGTATTTCTAGACAACTGAGCTCTATTGACTTAAACTACTAGTCCAGAACTTCCCAATGGAAATTAGTGGAGACTGATTTTTGTGTGTTTGCAAGTGATCTCAAGTGATGGACTATGGCCTGTGAAGGATCCTGGGATTCATAACTCAAAGTCCATAAAGGATTTGCTTTTGTTTTTCTTTTTAGATATCATACCTCTGTTATTTGATGCTATTTAATTATATCATCTTGGTGCGGATGGAACGGTGGCCGTCAATCCAGGAATGGATTGTCATCTCCTACATTGTGACATTAGCTTTAGAGAAAGTAAGAGAGGTAAAGTCTGATCATACCACCATCTCATGATCATTAAAATGAAGCGCACTCTTAGAGGTAACAATGGAGAGAGATAATAATAATTAAAAATAATTAAATTAATAATAAGAGACTTGTGCAAAGGGTTGAGAAGCTATACATGAAAAAGATTCTCATATCCACAGAGTCTCAAAATGCTCATTGTTGGAGAGAGTTGCATTTGTTACCCATCCTCATACATCAAAAACTTCTCTTATTGGGCAAAAAGGTCAGGCAAAAATGTCCTGCTGTTTTAAATTGAAAGAAGGTAGATTTCCATTGGATATAAGGACTACTGTTTATATGATGAGGGTGGTGAGACACTGGCACAGGTTGCCTAGAGTTGTGGATGCCCCATCCCTCTAAGTATTCAAGGTTAGATTCACCAGGGCTTTGAGCAACCTGATCTAGTGAAAGACATGTTGGCCCATGACAGGGGAGTTGGACTAGATGATCTTTATGAGTGCCTTCCAACACAAACCTTTCTGTGTTTCTATGAAAAGAAAATATTGCTGCTTGAGACAAATTTTTCTGGCAGTGGAGGAGGTCTCAGACACCTAATGATTGTATCAAGATTGGGTCTGTTTTTCATGACCATTATTTAAAAAATGTAACTAAGGAGTTTTTCTTAATGATTTATTTGTTCTTTTTTGGGGTTTGTTTGTTTGTTTGTTTGTTTATTGGTTTGGTGTTTTTCTTTCAGATTCTGATGTCAGAGCCTGGCAAGCTGAGCCAAAAAGTGAAAGTTTGGCTCCAAGAGTACTGGAATATTACTGACCTGGTGGCTATTTCAGTATTTTTGATAGGAGCAATTCTTCGCCTTCAGAACCAGCCTTACATGGGTTATGGAAGAGTGATTTACTGCGTAGATATCATCTTCTGGTACATTAGAGTACTAGATATCTTTGGTGTGAACAAATACCTGGGACCTTACGTCATGATGATTGGAAAGATGGTTAGTGCCTAAATTGCTGTACAATATGTATTTTGGAACTTCATGGGAAACTAAATTAAAGTTCTGATTTTTAAAAGAGGTTTTCCGTCTGAGTAGGACTGAAAAATTGCCATGTACATTTCACACAGATACGAGATTCAACACTCTTGCTAATAACTGCTTGATTTGAGAGGGAATCTTTTTTTTTCCAGCCTGTGGAAACTTGTTAACTTGTTTTGCCTCCCAAAGTGGTATCAGTGATGGATCATCCACAAAACCATCAGTTTGTGCACAGGAGATGATACAGCAACGATTATAGAATTTCATTGCAACCACAGAAGAGGCCTTTGCTGAAAGCATAGTGCACTTGATGCAAATGAGAACAGGGATAGCAAAGATTTTAGCATTTAAATCTTTTTAAACATAAATCTAGTATTTCTTTAAATTACTGTTTTTACTGCATTTTTATGTATGCTTAATTTATGAGCCATAGTTAAGGAATAATATCAAGGAAATTATCCAGGGGCATGTGTTTGTTCTCGTGGTACTTTCTGGTGTATTTTAATGCATGCTGACAAACAGACCTACTGGTGCTTACTGTACTACCTGGTGATGATAAGAGCCTCTGTATGGTCTCTCTGTGCAGATGATTGACATGCTTTACTTTGTGGTCATCATGCTTGTGGTTCTGATGAGTTTTGGAGTAGCTCGCCAGGCTATCCTGCACCCAGATGAGGAGCCTTCTTGGAGACTGGCTCGCAACATCTTCTATATGCCCTACTGGATGATCTATGGAGAGGTGTTCGCAGACCAGATAGACCGTAAGAGTAGAATTCATAGTAAGAGTCTGTTTCCTGTTTCTGAGGCAGATGATCAGATCCAAATTAATTACTGTTTTTAATTTGGAAGTAGTGTTTTGTCTTTATGATTGTGTTGTTGTTTTCTTGTGATGGACTCCAGAGACTGGGCAATTTTCATTTCCTCACCTGCATGTCCTGTCTCTCAGCTTATATTGAAATTCAGTTGAGAGTGATATAGTCTGGAATACTCTCCTGTCCAAGAGTATAACAGTAATAAGTGCTCTGTTTACTTGCAGGGATGAGCAGAGATCATTCTGAAACATTCTTTAGAACCAATGTTTTACTAATAGTCAGTTCCAACAGAAGAAGGAAAACATAAGTACCTTGCACAGGAGATAAAAGTACATATATCCTTCACAGCCCAGGCTATGAGCTGGTACATTTTTACTTCCATTGATGCATCTATCTACTTTCCAGAAATGCTTCCATTTCATGAGTCATCCTGTGGAAAAACAAAATTTAAAATTAAAAATGAAAACTCTGCTTGATTACCTTTGAGTGTGGAAGTAGCCTTCCTTACATAAAAGCTGCATGGTTCTAAAAAATTACTGTCGGTATTTTAGAGGAGATGGGAACTGTCATGTTTCTGCTAATTTTGAGTTAATATTTGAAATTTGTATGGACAGTGAAACATGCAACTGGCCTCCTCTAGTGTGTATCAGATAGTCTGCACTTTATCTGAAATAATACAAGCTGTTATTTCAGCATGGTGTATATGTTATTTCAACCATTTGCATATATTGAAAGGTAGTAGAGTTGAAGGCTGAAGAAGCTGTGAGGTCTAAGTTCAGTCAAACACTATAATGATCATGAGAAACCTTTAGACAAAATTTAATTGAAGTATACTTTAATTGTTTAGAAAGGAATGAAATGTCATTAGTCTGTTTCTGAGCAGTGCACACTGTTGCAAAGATCATATCATCTTTGTTTTCTTTACGACTGCTTGTCTCATTAATGTAACTTATGATCCAGTAAATTGCTCCTGCCAGATAAAACGTCAGGCCAGTCAGTTATTATGTAATATTACAATTTCAGTGCAGGGGTGAGCCAGGATATGCTCAGGATCTCCCAGACTTCTCTCATACTTTCAGTCCTTTCTCAGTTATACATTCAGCATCCTTTGAATTAGAAATTTTTCTTCAGAATTGTGAAATACTTTGGGGAAAAAAGTTTGGGCTTTCCCGTTACACAAGTTCAGTCCAGCTGCTTGCTCCACTAACCTTCCCAGGTTGGAAGCTTTGCTGTGTCAGTAGCTCAAACAGAACTAACTTGAAAATGTGTAGCTTTGTTGTTGTTTTAATATTGAAACAAAAATGGCTGTGCAAGGAGTTCTCCTGGTATAACTAGACTGCATTACAGTTACTCTGTAAATTTCTTACATCTAGAAGTATATGGACTGACTTCTGAAGATCATTTTGCTTTCAATAAGAAATTTTCACTGATCTTTCCATGGTTCTCTATAAACACACCACAAAAGCAACCTCAGAAGTCACTGGGGAATGATTGCTATGGGCCATCTAACCTGACTCTGTGTTACATGCTTATGGGTAGTTTTGCCAACGTCCAAGAGTGTAAACAATTTATGGAAAAAGTATTCCAAGTATTCCATCAAATCTTCCATCTGAAGAAGGCATTTGGAATTTTGTCAGTAGCATCACTGATGACAGATGAAGATCACAAACCACAGAATTGCTGGGTTTGGAAAGCACCTTTGGGCATCATCTAGTCAAACTCCCCTGCTCAGTGCAGGGCAAAAGAGAGCAGGTTGCTCAGGGACTCTCCAGTCAGGTTTTCAATATCTTGAAGGATTAAGACGTGTAACCTCTGTGGACAACCTCATTTCAGTGGAATTTCCCATATTTCTATCCTTGCTCACTGCCTCTTGTCTATTCACTGGGTACCACTGAGAGGAGTCTAACTCTGTCTTTCCTCTCACCCACCATCAGGTATTTATAACATTGGTAAGATCTCCCCTGAACCTTCTCTTCTCCAGGCTCAATTATCCCAGCTTCCTCAGCCTTGCCTCATTTGTCAGATGCCCCAGTCACCTTAATAATATTTGTGGCCCTGTACTGGAGTCTTTCCAGTATGTTCGTGTCTGATTTCTATAGGGGAGCCCAGAACTAGACACACAAGTCCAGATGTGGTTTCACCAGAGCTGAGTAGAGGTGAATAGTTACCTCTCTTAACTTGAAGGTAACACTTTTACTAATGCAACCTAATATGCTCTTATTTGGTTCACTCTCTTTAGAAAATGTCCATGACCAAGAAATTAGTGGCACCTAATACTCAACAGCAACAACAGAGAAGCCTGGCTAAGTTTCTTTCAATAGTGTGATTTTTTTTCTTACAGTCACTGTTGAGGTGTTGGAAAGCAAGTATCCAGACTGGTAGTCAAAGTGGGCTTTATTGATATTGTATGCTGTAGTAACATCAGTATCATAACTATTAATGGAAACATAGCTATTCAACAGGAACAGCTGGCAGGCTCAAAGCTCTTGGAAGAAAAAAAAAAAAAAAAAAAAGAGGAAATGTGGAAATGTTTCCATAATAGCCAGAAGAATGATTTTGTGTGATAAGTTTGAGTTGTTTTGTGTTCATGGTGACCCGCAGTTTTGTTTACTTGCCTGAAATAGCATTTATATTTAAATGATCATCCGCCAGAAACATTTTGTGATTTATAATTATAATGAATTCACTGCCATATATAATACTTGGGGGAAACAACATGAAAAGGAAATTGCAGAATGCATTTTTAACTAAGACATTGTTTCTAAGGATATCTCTAATCTCTATTCTGACATTTGAGTTGCTTATCTTTTCTTGGTGGCAAAACTGTATTTTCAGTCATCTTTTTTGTTTAGTTGGTTGTTGTTTTTTTCCTATATTATTTTATCGTTTTCTTTCTTTCTCTCCCTGCTTCCTTCTCTGTATCATTCCTTTGGAACACTGTTCAGTCTATGCCATGGAAATTAATCGTAAGTCTTTCTGGAGAGCTCATTACCTCATTTAGCTAAATATGTTAATTCATCTTTTTCTTCACTAGAAAATGACATTTTAATTATAGGGCTCATCCGATATTCAGGTCTGAATCTTGTTTTCCTACTGTAATGGTTTAATTTGGTACTGCATTTAAAAGACAGAACAAACTTGCTGCATTTACCCACCTCCAAGACAGCTCTTACCCCAAGACAACCTGTGTATTCTTAGGATTACTTCAGGCAATTATTTTATATTAGTTTGATCGAGGCTACCAATTTTTGTCTCATTCTTATTGGTCTATTTTGCTGTTACTATATCACTTTCTTTTTAGATTTTTATCTCTTTGGTTTAAAATTTTGTCTAAAATTTAGAATTATTCTGAAAAATAAAGGAAACAGAAACTGGCCTGAAAGTGACAGCAGGGCCACCTGCTGGTAACATTAAGAGCCCCAGAGGCAAAAAGTATCAATCTAGGGTCCGTCTAGGGAGTCCAATCAGTGAGCAAAAGGAGATAGGACTAGAGGCAGAAGAGTCCATGCAGGGGTTCAAGGTCCATCCAGGAGGCAGGGCTGGGACCTGCACACATAGCTCAGGCAGGGACAGGAGTGCATGGGTAGTGTAGCTGTAGTCCCTGGGTGAAGCTGGTCACAAATCATTAAGGCCTTTTTACTACATTCAGGGCCTGATAAAGGTTTAATTGATGCTCAGCAATCTGTGACCACTAAGTAAATCCTTTTGTATCTTTGGCAAGATATGGACACAAGTTTTGTTGGAGAATTTACTGTAATTCCACTATTAATAAGTACATATGCACATTAACATCTTGTCTGAGACTATTACTGTGAGAAAAAGAAAATCCTTGCAAATCTGAAGAGAAAGCCACACTGAACAGTGAACTTGGAGCTGCCTCTCTGTTCACTATGCTGGGAAATTATTTTTGTATGCTGTAGTTAGAAGCAGAATTTGAGTAGAAATTATACATACTTGCTGCTGGAAGTAAACTGGCAAAAAATGTTTAGCTTTGCAAATTTCTTGCATGTGTCATCATTAAATGTGAATAGTGTTTTTATGCATCAGGCCATTTGTGAAAAAAACTTTTCCTGTTTTTTCTCCAGCTCCTTGTGGGGACAATCTTTATGATGATGATGGTAAACGCCTCCCTCCATGTATACCAGGGGCCTGGCTCACTCCTGCTATTATGGCTTGTTACCTTTTGGTAGCAAATATCCTGTTGGTAAACCTGCTGATTGCTGTCTTCAAGTATGTGCTCAAATGCCAGTCACATAGTTAGGGGGAAGGGGACCAGACTTACAATGGTAGCTATTATTGGGTGAAGAGACCAAGGAATCAGCAGTTTGAAAGTAGTCCATGCTTTTAACTCCTGCCATACCCACATGGTTGCAAGGGGATGAGGTCTATCTGGGGAATTCCTGCTATGCAGGAGACACAGAATGAAGAGATGGTCATTTATCATTGGTAAACAATCTCATGTATACTTAGCCAAAAGGAAAACAAAAGCTGTGTGTACTCAAGAATTCTCTGTTTTCAAAGAGATGTTTTCATGAACGTGGATATTCTGAAGTCCAGAAAGTTAGAAAAGAAGTGGACAGAAAATATAAAAAAATGCCAATCTCAGCATCATCACAGAAGTGGTGTGAGCTGTCTGAGCTATGCTCAGACTTATGCTTGAAATTAGCTTGAAGTAGATTGAAAAGCTTAATCTAAGACAGAACATCAAGTCTGCTTTCTGTTAGTTGGTATTTCATAACCTTGATTACTGCTATGTCGGGATTTAATACTACTGCTTATACACTTTCATATCCTTTGGATTACAAAATAAACATAATACACCTTATTTTGTCATAAAAATTATGAGGCCTTGGCTTCCAAGAACAAATTCCTTTGCAAGAATAGCAGCATGTTTTCAAGTTAGAAGTTTGAGTGAAAAAAGTTTTAATTTAGGACATCTTGTGAAAACTTGAAAAAATCTTTTATGTAGGTCAAGCTGATTGGCATATTAAAGGCAAACTATGTGAAGCTTCTGGGTTTAGCATACAAAATACCTTTAATGGAGTTTATTCTTTGCGTAATATCAAATACTGGCATGTGTTAAAAGAAAAACTTTATAACCAAGCCCCAAAATACCAACTATGTGATTCATAAATTGTGTGAATTTCTTTTCACTCACACCTAAAGGACTATACGGTAGGAGCAAATAGACTTAAGAGGAGGACTGTTATGGGTGGTACAGAAGGGTTGCAGAGCACCTTGTGCTCTGCTGCCCTCAAAGGGAATACTAAAATAGTGTTAATTATCAGTTCAGCAAGTTCAGCAGCATCAACAAATAGTTGAACCAAGCAAGTCATGTAGCTTCATGTTGTTATTTAGGTGTTACTTTTTTCAACATAGTACTTGCTCAATGATAAGTAAACTTAGGGGCCTAATAGAAACTGTATCTATGTTCCCTTTCAGCAACACCTTCTTTGAGGTAAAATCAATATCCAACCAAGTCTGGAAGTTCCAGCGGTACCAGCTGATCATGACATTCCATGACAGACCTGTCCTCCCACCACCAATGATTATCTTCAGCCACGTGTACATTATCATGAAGCGAATCTGCTGCCGCTGCAGGAAGGGTGAAGCAGACCAGGATGAGCGTGACAGGGGACTGAGTATGCAGGAAATCTTCTCTAAATTGAGCTCTTTGCACCATATTAGTGGACAGCAGCAGCTTGTCCAATGCTGAAATGTTTTGTTCATGCTGATGGTCAAATGTATTTGCAGAAGACAGCATGGGACAAAATTTATATTGAGCTTTTGAATTCTTTGGGTTCCTGAGAACATGCAATGCTGTGATGCTAATGAGGACTTTTTTTCCCATGCTTTCTTAAAACAGTGAGGTGACATCTAATTAATCCAATTTTATGAAGTTCTAGTGAAGCCCGTATTTTGGGAAGGGAAAATAGAAAACTGAGAATAAAATGTCATCCTAGTGCCAAATCTGTGATTGTGAGCAATCTGTGTCTAAGAGTATTCCCACTTCCACTCCTCCATCTTAGAGATAGAGCTGTCATTTTCTCAGGGGAACTGTGAGGATTCTTCTAACATACTCTGTAGTTGTTGATTATAATTTTCATTATATGCCTCATTGAAATAGTCAGATGTTCATAATTAATCCTGTATTTCTACCTTTCACGGGAAACATTTTTTGTAAGCAATTGTATTTCTGTGTTAAAATAGAAGGGGGGAAAAGTAAATGTTACACTCCCTCCAAATACAAAGAGACAAATTAAAAAAAAGGATTAAATTTCCCTTGGATTTTCTTTACATTATTATAATTTTTTTAAGCTCTTATCCCAAAAATGTCTGGGAAACAACCTGCTAGATCAGATTATTTGTTGCCTCTAACTGGCATCCTTTTAAGAACAACATTTAAGTGAGAGAACAGTTATACCGGCAGAGATTGACCTAGTCTTTATCCTGTAAAATCTAGTCAGTTTGTTCAGTGAATAACACTACTGCTAAAAAGTGCAAGCATCATTGAGAAAATACAGCCCTCAGTGGATAGTCACAAAAGCAGATGATGGTCTTAATGCATTACATTGCCCTAAGGGCTGTGGCCATCTTTGGCTAAGCACTGATTTCTTATTTACAAAATCATCTATTCCTTTAATGTAGCAGTAGAATCTGCAGTATCCATCTGTCCAAAATAATCTGCTAAATTGGATTTAAATTGACTGCAAGAAGTTTGGAAAAAGGAAACTCATATTTTGTTCTTCTGTTTTGCAGAGTTATTTCTGAATGATGAAGAACTAAAAAAGCTGTATGAGTTTGAAGAAGAGTGTGTAGTAGAGTACTTCCAGGAAAAGGAGGATGAGCAGCAATCATCTAATGATGAACGCATCAGAGTTACCTCTGAAAGGTACCTATTATAAGAAAAAACCCACACCACTTACCTGGAAAAATATTTGCTTTTTTGTGTCTTCATTATAACCAAAGTTGAGTTAAAGTACAAAAGATTTAGATCTTGAAGAAAATTTCCACCAATTCAGAAGCTGATCTGAATCCTGAATAAATATCAGTGCGGGTGCATCTCTCACAAGAGCAAGCTTTTTGTTGCTCCTCCTGATGAGTCAGTAAAGGTCACTGATTTGGGCAATTTTGGTATAAGAACATTCTGTCCATGGTGAATTTTTTCCCTCTCAAATCACAGTTAGGCTTTTTATCTGTTTGAGCAAATTACCACTTGTTGAGCTTCCAACACTCATCCATGAGAATCGTGTTGCAGCTTAATGACAAAAGCACTGAGGATTCTTCCCTTGGACCTATGGTTTGCTCTAGGGTCCAGCACTCACAACCACTGAATTTTAATCTCTGCCATAGATTCTCTTGGAAGCTTTGAACAGGGCATTTAGCTTTTCAGTATGAACTTCCCCATTAAGGACAGGGAATATTCACATGTAAATTATTAAGCTATTCTGAAGACTAGATAATGTTCGCATCGTGCTGTGTAAGCACATAGTGATGATGGCAGCAGCAGTTTTTTACCAGGTCACTTGGCAGCACTGTTCCCAAAGGCTCTGCCTATTCTGTGAGCAATTCTAAGTCAAAGGATGAGATTTTTTGTCACTACTTTGACATGATGAAAAATTCTTCCTATAACAAAAATTATACACTCTTTCATCTTAATCTTCCTCAGAGTAGATGATGAGCTACTCCATATATAATCCTCCACACATTTTTTATGAAGTAGCTCTGTGAGCCATGTCATTATTTAAAGGATAAACATCTTTCTCTTGAAGGGAGGCCCTGAACGTCTTACATTATTATATGCAAAGTTTGAGAATAGAGAAGCTAATGAAATCTGCTACATGTATTCGAGTAGCTTCTATCACACTATTTATCCATGGCAATTTGTCAAAATCCTAGGTATTGTGGCAGAGAATAAAGCAGGGCTCATAAGCCTCAGTGATTCACTATGGTCTGTGGCCACAAAGCTGATTTGCTTATTTCTCATGGCTTCTTGCTCCAGATGCTTCATCATCTTTTGTGTGTGAGATCAAAAGAACGTTAATTTATTTCCACAGTTGATTTACTAGTGTATTCTAATGCATTCCTTTTATATGCATTCTTCTGGTACCATAACTTCCATTATGATACAAATGATAAAAGAAAGTTGAAAAATATTATTTTATTGGAACTAGACATTAATTCCACTCCCTTCAGCTGATACATAACTGAAAGTTACTTCAAGAGCTAAAGTAAGCCCATACACACCAGTGTATGTTCTCTCTCATACAGCTGGAAAACCTGTTTTACAACATTCCTTGATGCTATTTTAAACCAGCCTGTGCGCATGTCATTAGGAAGTATTTTTCATATAATTAATTGATGTTTCACAGTGAAAGAGGACAACTGAACTTGAAATGGCTGGCACACTCAGAAATGTTAATAGCTGTCCCTAAGGGCTGCAACTCTTGTGCTCTCCTGGCACATAAATAAGGGCAAAGTTCAAGTAGCCCTCTAATGTGGTGTGTGGAGAGCACAGATAAAGAGAAAATGCATGTGCTTTTGATGCTACATATAGGAAAAAAGAATGATGATACACATCTCTGTGTTTGTAGCACAAACTCTGCCTTATGAAGAGATCAGTAGCTGTGTGCTTATAGTGAGTAACTGCACCATTCCAGAACTTCTGTTCTGTGCTCCTCTTTTGTACCCAACAGAGTTGAAAATATGTCTATGAGGCTAGAAGAAGTGAATGAGAGAGAACATTTTATGAAGGCTTCTCTTCAAACAGTTGACCTTCGACTCTCTCAATTGGAAGAACTATCTGGTCGGATGGTGAATGCTCTTGAGAAGCTGGCAGGTGTTGACAAATCTGAGTTGACATACTCAAGGTCACGGGCTTCCTCTGAGTGTGATGCTGCATATCTCCTAAGGCAAAGCAGTGTTAACAGCTCTGATGGCTACAGCATGTACCAGTACCATGTTGGTGGCGATGAGCTAACGTACGATGACAGCACCGCTCCTATGTCACCAGCCATGGGATTGCGTAAAATAGCCCATTCTATTGGTACAAAAGAAGATGGAGTAGACCTGAGGATGCTGGTTCCAGAACACCATGCCAGCCTCCAATATATCTCTACTGCTACAGCAGATGACAGCAAATCTACATTAGAAATTGCACAGAACGATTCCAGACCCCGTTCTGGTTCAGGTGGCTTTGGGGATGAAAAGCAGGGGATTTTCGAGAGTGATGTAATGGTTCCTCAAAGTATAAACCAGATAGATGCTGTTATGAACAGTCAGTCAGTACCAAGACCAGATTTTCTGAACAGTCAGTTAAAAGTAGAACATACCAAGTTAGAAGCAGCCATCTCTTATCCGTTGGACAAACCTAAAGCAATGCGCTATTTTCCTCCTGAAACATTCAGTACTTGTCAAACCACTATGATGAAGTCAAGGAGCTTTATATTTGCACACGGTGGGAAGCTGGTTGGAGGAGTTAACAACTGGACTGCAGAATATAGTACCATCATGGATCAGGTAGGCCCTTCTGCAATTGAAAAATGGGCCAATGAGTGGAAATACGAAATTGAACAGCAGCTTTCTCAGGAACGTCCTCCAGAATACCCTGGTTTGGTCTCTGAAGCAGAAAGGCAAGCAGAGCAGAAACAGGTACAGATGGACACAGATGATGACAGTGATGTTGGTGAAGCAGGTATGAGTGCCTCTTATACCTCTATGCCTGCCACTGTCAAGGCTGAGAAAGAGAATTTACTCTCAGTAAAGCCAGAAAGGACTTCAGGGTTCCCATCAGTACGGTCAAAGAGTTTGCACAGCCATTCTAGAAAAGCCAAGTCTGTAAAGGACAAATTAAAAAGACCAGGACATGCCAGCAGTGTAACTAATTTGGAGGTAGCATTTGGCAGTGCAACAGAAGAACAGAAAGCTAGGCAAGAAAAGGCATCCACAGAAACGGAATGTTAAGGTGGTTTATGGACCCTGTTTTATCAACAGTCAAGAAAGCAGCATGCCTAATTGAACAAATTACGGATTTTAGAATTAATTTCTAAAGAAGAATTTTGCATATATTTGTTTCTTTTCATTTAAAACTTAATAGATTTATGTTTTGTTTTCAAATAAATGCTTGCTGGGTCAGGTGAAAGGGAGATGGGGGGCAGATAAAAACTAGGCACGCTCCACAGATGCCAGCAGTACAGATCTTTCTTTGTTCCACCTCAGCCTTCCTTATAAGCTCATTTACTGACAAGCTCTTTATAAAAGCGATCAAAAGAAGGACAATATTATCATGTAATGATTTAGAAAATATTTTTTCTTCTTTTTTGTCAGAAGACTTCTTAAACTGAACAAATTTTTAACCAGCCTTAGTTTCTATCTTTACTTATGCAGCTGGTTTATTTGTGGCTATTATGTTTTTCATGTCAAAACAAAATTGTTGGAGGCAAGGAAAAATTATGCAGTCCCCTCTTTCACTTTTGATTTCATGCATGCTTCTTAGCTCCTCTTTCAGAAAGGTGCAACATTCTGGTTTTCTTCCACTCACATAGGTCTGAGTGGAAAACTACAGTTGTATTTGGAGAAACCCAACCCAAAAAGCCACAACATGTTCTTGACCTGCCCTTGAACTTGAGTGACATAATCTTGCTTTCAGGATAATATCTGTCCCCACCCCAAAGCATGCTGACAGCCTTAAACTGTACAAAGCCAGTGATCCTTGTTTCAAAATGTTTAGGGAGATTTTAAGTATATGAAGTATATGGAGATTTTAGTAATATGAATCCAAGATCTGCATTAGTTTTTTGTATAAATGTGGATAGCAGTAGAAGTCCCTGTAAAGAAAGACTCTTTTTTTTTTTTTAAATGCCTGCAAGGGAAAACGAAACAAAACAAAACAGGAAAGATGTTCAGATCAGTGGGATCAAAATGAAGCAAATTTTTGACCAATTAATCTTTCATTTTGCAATTTCATTATGACGACGTATGAAGAACAAGGAACAGTTTCTAGGAGTCAGTAAAAAAAAATAATTTCCAGATTAAAATAAAAATTCCATATAGTTTTTCAGCATATTTCAAAATCAAAAGTCAAAGGAAAAAGCGAAGAACACTGGAAGTGTTTACTACCCCTCAGTGATTAAGATCCACCCCTGTAGTTACAGCTTGCAGGCACACTTGTCTCAACAGTGGCATTCTAAGCAGTAGGTTTGGATAGTTTTCTTCATAACAGTATGGTGTTATTTGCCTCATTCTTCTCTTACTTTGTAGGAAGTTTGTTTTCTGAAATACTCAGCACCTCTTTGTGGGGGATGAGTAGCATTGAACAGACAAGAAAGAAAATGAGTTAAAGGCATGTTACTTGTCCACAGAGTAGTGGTCAAAAGCTTATTGCTCAACTCATTAACCATCAGGACTTGTCCATATACTATTTTAAAAAGAGAGTTTCTTCCCCCACCATCAGCTCTATGGTTTGTAGGTCTCAGTATCCTCCTTGATCATGCTGCTTAGAGCATTTTGAAATGCAGAGGTTGATGGAAGACTCTACAAATGCATTGATGGCATCAGCTTTTTATTGTTTGTGTTATATATTCGTACCCCATCCATACTTACACCTTAAAATACTGTTACCATACTGAGCCATCATGATAACTGCACAGACATTTCTGAAAGCTTAGTCATCATTTACCGTGGACTTTTGCTAGTTTGGTGTCATTAGCAGGTTTACTGGTTTCACTGTTGTCAGAACAGTGTTGACACTTTGCTTTTCATGCTTCTCTTTTATTCAACTTCAGGGAAGTTGACATTTTGTAAAAACAGAAAGAAATTGTTTCACTTCCATGTTTACTTCTGTGTTACCATGCTGTACAACTACATAGCCATTTTGTATGTGTGGTTAAAATAGCCTCCAATTTGCCAATGCCTTTTTATTGTTTGCCTGCACACACACCAGAAACTGATTCATTAACAAACACAAAGGGACACAGCTTTTCAGCACTTCGCTCAACAAGCAGTATGCATTGTGGAACAAAATAGTGTGTTGCATACCTCTTCTTACATTGTCTTTATAAAATGTGTGTTCAATCGTGCTCTGTTTGACCAGTTATTTTTTTTTAGCATTTACATTACAAATTTATCAGCATATAGATTTTAAACATAAACATTTTACCTTTTTATTCATTTATTTTGTGTAAAAATATTTATAAAGAAACATATGAAAAAGAAGTGAAATTAATTCAGAATAACAAATTGTTCACTACACTGTTATCAAAACACTTTACCTAGATCTTTCTTCCTATGCAGTGTATCGACTGACACAAATTACTGCTTTTTTACATTGCTTCATTCTGAGACTAGCTTGGCTTTGCTCTTGCAAGCCCCTCCTCTTGCAGAGTCACTCTTTCCATTTGAGATGCTGGATTTTGATCCCCAAGAACTAAGAAAGTCTATTTCCCATATTATTTAGTAATGAATTAAAGTAGCTGTTGAAACCTTCCAGCTGTGGGTTCTCTGTACTCCTTCTTTGGATGCTTTCCTAGGTTCTGGGTTTGACTGTCATCTTTGGCAAAATGTATGTCTGTCCTTATAAATAAAAAATTGAATAATAGAAGTATCTGTAAGGCCTTGTCAGAAAACATGACGTCAACAGGTTTATTTCATTAGGTCTGCAAGATCCACAGGATTGTGCCCCGTTACGGTGTTCTGGGTAGTTAACCCACTGACACAAAGCTGGTTTGCTGCCAAGCAAAAGGAGGAGGTGAGTTTCCAGAGTGCCAGCAGCACTTGGACACGTTGCTGAGGTCCCACCTAGTAATGCCATGGCCAGCATATCACTTCTACATCACTGTCCTGTCTGACTGGTCACTTCTAGTTGACCTAGAGTTACACACAAAAGCTTGTTATGAAAAAAAGGTGGCACACCTTGTATGTGAAGTCAGGAATTTATGGTTAGTGTAACATTTTAACAGTCTAATATATTAATTATTATTAGTCTAGATCTAATTACAAGAGAGGAGAGACAAGAAGAGAGGAGAGCAAAGAATACTCCTACACTACTACAGGAAAAAAACAAGAAGGTAAAATTGATATATGCACACTGCCTGCTATCTCGCTGTTTTGTTGTGGGTTATTTGTTTGTTTTGTTTTGCTCACAGTTGCAGTGATCATCTAGGCCTAATCCTCAGTGGCTGCAATGGGCCTAGTGACCAAGTACTGCCAGCTGTCAGCATCCCAGGGCCTTCACTAGGATGAGCATGATGTTCATGTTCTTGGTTTCTTTTTCCTTATTTTTTGCTTGCTTAGGGGCACTTTTATGTTTGCTACCAACTTTACATCTTGTTTTTCTTAATTGGCTTTCAAATCCTAGAATTACACCTGGATTTTTTAGTAATGAGAAAAATTGCTGTCACAGCTAAACAAATGAAGGCACAGCCTGAGACAGGTTAAGACAAGTTCAGACAAAGCAATCCTGACAAGCCTCAGTCCTGAGGCCTTACAAAGTCAGCATAAAGCCTGTGGCCTGTTACTAGCAGTGACAATATTCTGTTTACTGGCCTATGAGGCTCCATTAGTCCCAGAGGTGTTTTCCTTTCACTACAGTCACTGCAGATAATGCATGCAGTGGTCACCTGAGCTGATTATTTCAGCCTAATTGAGCCTTTTGATCCCCTATTGGCATCCAGCATCAGACAGAAAGGCAAAATGGATGGAAGGACCTGGTTGGCATGGTCATTTAATGCCCATTTCAACTGGTGCCAGAGTCCAGGAGGGCTGAGGTAGTCAAAAAACAGTTCACAGCAGGAGGTTGGATTGCAGGCTGACAAAAAATAAGCCTTGGGAGAAGAGAGACAAGAACTTAAAAGACAACATTTCCTTAAAACTACAACCTTTTTTTGCTTTTTTCAACTTTTAGCCTTACTGCAGAAACAAAATTTGATATGGCAAAGTGCTGCTTTGTGGTTGATGCCCTGTATCTTTACAATGGATGTAAGGTATGTCTTGGTAATAGGCTTTAAATTATTCAGCCAAAATACTTAAGTGTCGGTATCCACCTTGTGCCTGATGTTAAAGGTGATGAAAAAGGAGTTGCATAACTTCATCTGCCTGCTCCTCTTTTGTCTCTACAACATTAAAAGCCCTATGAAACTGCAGTGCTTCATCCTGCATGTTTCTAGAAGCACTAATTGGACTGCTGTGTTCAGCAAGCTATTATCTGAGCAGACCAACAGCCTTCAAAAATAGCCATGAAAAAAGATTGGATTCTATTTTAGGGGCACTGGTTATCTGATAATTACTATCACAGTACCGCTGTAAAATAGCCCAAACCAAGGTGGAACATTGTACCATTCAGCTGCTCCAAATAACTCTAGGGAAGTAGTACCTACATAATGATTAACGAGAAAAGTAGCCCTCAGTAACAGCAAAGTTCAAGATCATTAAATCTCCACATTGAGAATGTTACCTCTACTTCACAAATGTGCCTTCAAAAGGAGACATTCTTTCAGAGTTACCTCAAGAAGCTAAAACATTGGCAAAGTTTTTATCTCATGTATGTCTTTGGCCAGATCCTTCAAAGTTGCGGTTTTATGTAAATAATCATCTTTTAAATGTTATTCTGCTGGATCTTCATCAAGGACACTCAAGAAGGAGATTTTTCTTTTTCCAATTGCTTAATAAATTTAAGGCACAGTGTTTTTCTTCTATACGAGGTAATACAGACCTGGAGGGCTGACTTCCTCACAAGTCCCCAGCTCAAGTCCCATGCTGCAGAGTACAGGCTGAGGCAGCTGAGGTGTGCAGACTATTGAGTGCACAAGTAGAAGGTGTTCAGGTATAGTGATAAACTGTAATGCCCTGAGTGAAAAAAAGACTTTCATCAGTGAATTCTGACTTTGAAGACTTGCCACATACTTGCTGTATCTCTGGGCACATAGCTCAGCTGTGAAATCAGACAACACGTATGTCTTTGTGTCTTGGAATTCAAACAAACAATTGAACCATTCTTTGGAAAGCTATGAAAACACATGAGTTGCCATAGAAATACAGGCCTGGAAGAGATCATCTACACTAGAGACAAGTTCAGCAATGTCGATAGCATCAGTGGCAGATGGTGGTCTAACCTGTTCTTGAACATCTCTAATGAAAGCCATTCTTTAATCTGCTGAGAGATCAAAAGGGACCATTATGAAAATCTGTTCTGATTTAACCCCAGCCCTCATGCATTGCACAAGCCAAAGCACTTCCCCAGCTACAGAGCTGTCATGAGGTTGTACCAGAACTTTTAGGAAGAAACTTAATGCGCTGTGCAGTAAATACAGCAGGTTATGCACCGTAGCCATAGCTAAGCAGATCATTATCTTCACTGTTACAATTTGCAGCGTATGCAAAAAGAGGCCCTAGGGAACTGCCATGCAGCATGTGGGATGTGGTAGCACCAGAAGAGCAGCCCAAGCTGGTTCTGTGAAGGTCATGACAGTGGATAAATGTAAACGTCCTGGTCAGTCTGGCACACAGGAGATATCACTGAACAGCTTAATGTTGAGGCAAGGAAAATAACTGCACTGAGTAAAAAATGATGTTATTTTAAATTAATGAGAACTAAAACAACCATCTGCAGTCTTTACAGTTCAGCTGGCTTTGTTGCACAGCTGGCTTCCCACTGTTCTTTCGAAGACTGTTCTCAGAGAACAAAGGCATTCTCAGAAACCCCTGGTTTAGCAAGTGAGACAAGCGGGATGGCTGGAGATGGGCAGACATTGAGTGCACTGCCAAGAGGGTGTCAGTGGATCCAGAGGATTTTGCTTCCTGTCCTACCTGCCCTACCCTGCCAGCTACCCATCCTGCCTGTCTACCCTGCCCTACTTACCTGTCCTGCTCTGCCTGCCTGCACTGCCTGGTTTGTATCCCACTGCAAGTTGTGGCCGGATTAACTTGTTCCTCCAAAATACTCACTTCTGTCAAATCAACTTTCTCCTCTCACTGGCACAAGACTCATCCAGTGGCAACTTGTGAACAGCTTCACCACTCTTGTGATCTTATGTTTATGGAGACCTTAGGTTTGATTTTGTCTGTTTGTTTTCAGAACAGCCCTGAATTTAAATGTGTCAGTGCAGTCCTTAATGGAAATTTGTGCTATCCTGTGCTCATTCCCTCAAGAGTAAGAATGCATTTGCATCCAATTCTCAGAAATCTCTGTGATGATGCAGAAACTCTTGTAATTCTGCTGTAGTATAAATAACTGTCATTTTATTTTAATCACTGGCAATTTTGTTATATGCAATTGCAAGCCTAGCTGATTTGGGCAGTTTCTGCCCTCCTTGCCCCCTTGCTTTCTCTTCCTACTTCTCTGATTTTTGTTTCCTTTCAACAATGTTCCGAATATGAACAGAAAACTTCAAAGAAGAACAAAGATGAGGGCAACTCCCACAGTATTTCTCACTTATGAAATATCCAAGGGATTTAGCTTGTGAAAGGGGAAAGTCACCAGCAGGACAGGAGCTGTGGCTTGCTCTCAGCACTGTTGGGTACTCGGCATTACACCACCAGCTAATCCTGCAGCACAGTGCACTCTCTGAAATGATGAATGCTGCATGGACAATGATGTCTGCAGCATAAAATAAAAATATTGTATGTGAAAATACAGGATAAAGTGAAGGGCACTGTCTGCCAACACCAAATAAGATAGGACTCTTGTGCAAGGAGGTGCACTAAGTTTAAAAATGCTACACAATGGGATTGTTTTTATCTTTTCCACCTGCAAGTCCAAGAGTAGTGTATTGTTATGGAAGTGCTTGCTGGCACTCTCCCCTGGGCTGTTGAAGAGCTTCAGTTGTATGCATGGGTAATTCAAACTGGGCAAGTGCCAGTAGGTTGATTCCCTCCTCACTGGCCAAACAAATCTCCCTGCTGGCATCAATGGGACATCTCATCTAAGTTGGGGAATCCAGATTGTGCCCTCAAGTGGGTTCTTTCATTGAACATCCACCCTCTAACTTCACAAAAAAAATCCCAGGGTCTATAATGCAATGTACTGTGCTTCCTACTAATGATAGTAGGGGAAGACCTCGACCCTGCGGCTGATGCTGGGTGCTGCACGTGCCATTTTGTGTCTAAAAATGTGTCCCTTTCTTTACTGTCTTTGTCATGTTGACTACAATCCTGCTGTGCTGTAGCAGGCCTTTACATGTGAGCTGTTACAGAAAAATGACAGTGTGCTGACTAATGCCATGCTTTTTACTAAGGTGAGGCTACAGTGCCCTAATCCCAGCATTTAGTTTGGCACATCCTGTGCCTTCAACTCTTGCCCCTAAACCACGGACCTTTCAGTGAACTGCTCTTGGCTGAACTCTCACTGTGGTGCACCAGCTGTTTGGGGAGCACCAGGAGGCACAGGAACCACCAGCCTTTCTTACCCTGCCTGATGCATCAGACCTGGCTCCAAACTCTGGAGAGGCCTGGCTGGTTTCACCACGTTCTTTGGTGCCTGGACCACCAGCAGGAGAACCCAGGCCCTTCCCCTTCCTTAGGTCTCACAGCTGATGGGCCTGTGTGTTCCCATTCTGGAGCTCTTCATTAAACCCCATTTCCATCCAAACTGTTGCTGCTTCTAGGTCTTTCCACTGCAGTATCCAAGTTCATTGCAGTCAGTGCTCACATAAACACCTGCAACATGGACCTTTAAGGGTGCAAAGGCCACTAAACGAATGTGAGTAGTTACGCAGTTTCCTGCTTGTCAAAAGAGGCAGCAGAGGTTAGATTTTGGCAGTTCAGCCGTGGTCGATTCACGCTGGACCTGGATTTTCACTGCTAATCTGAGATGACGCTCGGTCACAATAAAAACCTGTCTTTGCGAGCTTGGTGTGGAGGTTTCAGCCTCCAGGTGGCTCAGGGGTCAGCTGTGGGATCCCTTCGCTTCGGTGCTCACGTTGCTCCTCTCTCCCGGAGGCCAAGAAGCGCGATCGCTTTCTCGCCGCTCGCCCGGGGCTGCCCCTGTGAGGCTCCGCCCCGAGGCGAGGTCAGCAGGGAATCGGTGAGGGTCGGGAGCCTCAACCGGCTGTCAGTCTGGTCAGAAAGAACAGTCCTGCCGTTACGGGAAGCTCCCGTATAAAAGCGGAGAAAACGCTCCCTTCTCGGCTACCAGCGCGAACCGCGGCCGCTTGGGCCCTCCGCGCCGCCGTACGGAGGCCGCTCCCTCCCTAACATGGCCGCCCCGGCAGAGCCCGCCTCAGCCCGCCGCCCGCCGGGGCCGCCGCCGCCCGCCCGCCGCTGGCGGTAGAGACTGCGGGGCCGGCAGGCGGCCGCCCTCGCGGGGAGGCGGAGGGAGCCGCGGGGGGCTCCATGAGGGGCTGGGGCAGCCCGGGGCCCGGCCTGCCCAGGCGGCTGACTCCTCCCTTGGGGCAGGAGGGAGCGCTGGGGCCGCCCCCGCCCGCCGGGGCCGCCGCCGTGTGACTGGGAGCGCGCAGCCCCGAGCGGCCGCGGGGCGCCGGGCCTGAGCCGGCGGGCGTCGACACCCTGTCCCCGCGGGACGGGGCCTCCTGGGCCCGGCACAGCGCTCCCTCCCCGCCCGCCGAGATCCCCGCCGGCAGCGACAATGTTTTCTCTCAAGCAGCCCAAGCCCACCTTCAAGTCCTACCTTCTGCCGCTGCCTCAGGTAACAGCCTTTTCTTTCCATTAGCGACCTGCTCGGCTCTTCCCCTCCCTGCCCTGGCCCCGTCCTTGGCCCTGGCCCGGGGCTGCCCTCCCGGCGGCGGCCGGGCCGGAGCGGGGCCCGCGGGGCTTCTCCTCAGCTGGCCTCGGGGCTGCCGGCCTGGCGGGCTGCTGACCCCGCACCTGCGCGTCCCGGGGGGTTCCGCTGCCCCCGCAGCCCCCGCCGCACCGGGAAACAAAAGCGGGTTGGCAGGGCAGCCCGCTGGCCTCCTGGCCTGAAGTGGCACAGAAACGCCGAGCGAGCATATGCGGGTCGTGAGCCCGAATTGGCTCGAGGAACAGAACTTTTATACCAAAATAGAGTCTTGTGTTGATAAAAAGTGGTCAATACGAGGTTATTTTGGAAAGTTATGAATAACGCTTCAGGTGTTTGGGCACGCTTTCCTCTTTGTGCTGTGGGAATCGGCGCTATCCGAAGGAGAAAACAGCTGGTGCTTGTCTGTTATGCAAATAATTTAACTCTCTCTGTAGCCATCCTTTCACATTTAAAACGTGGCTGATGGCATGAATAAGAAAGCCAAGTAGATACAGCAGGAAAATATAGGGGAATACTATACATAGTGCACATATATATATATATATACACACACATGTATAGTGTATCTAATGTATATTAAGTGTATCTAGTAGAATCACCGGGATGTTTTGTATGGTCTGGGTGTGCACTTGACATAGGCTGGGTTTTACTTACTTGTTTTAGACAAGGCAGGACCTCTTCTAGCAATACGTTTGATGTGTTGACTCATTTTTACTGTTTCTTGGTAAAAGTGAAATGTCTGTTCCACGTTAATTGTGGATATTCCTAGTCCTGAGAAATGACTATGTCACTGTCAGTGTAGGACCCATAGGCATTAAGGCTCTTTCACTGAAGATTCCAGTCTTTTTATAGAAGTATTTTAATTTTTAAGGTTTGGAATTAAAATGCAAGTAGGCATGTATGTGTTCTGGGCCTTGGCCTGTTGGAAATTTTTCCCATGTCCGAAAGTCACGCAAGTTAAAAGTTGCTAGAGTGTTTTGTGCAAACTTGAGTGT
Source organism: Apus apus (assembly GCF_020740795.1). Lineage (NCBI taxonomy): Eukaryota > Metazoa > Chordata > Aves > Apodiformes > Apodidae > Apus > Apus apus. Next base: position 5,919,396 of record NC_067291.1, read on the forward strand.
CCGAATCTATGTAAATCTTGTTGTAGGACTTGATCTTAACTTCATGGAGCGTCAAGGCAAATTGTTTTTTCTTCATACAGCCTAGGTTACACAATTGGTTTAACATTAGCACTTTAAATATTGTGTTATTCTTCTAGTACAAAGCTAAATGGACACAAAAATGTTAATACGTTACAGAAAACCATTGCTATGATTGGATTCTAGCTCTTTAGGATCACCATTTAAAGTTAAAAGAGCAACTTTCTCCTTTGCCCAATTAGATCAGGTTTGTGTCTGACTGTAAAGTTCTGATTCTTAAGTGAATTCTGTTTGTTTTTTTTTTCCTTTAGGCTGAAGACCATATGGCATCAGAACCAAGGATTAAAAAGCTGGAACCAGTACTTTTGCCAGGTAGGCATAAATCGGGAGTTGGACAGATATGTCAACAATATATTTAAGCCTTTTGTTTATTATAATAGAATTAGTCAAATGTAAATAGTTTTCCCTATTTTACTGTGATTATTGATTTTGGTATATTTTAATCTTAGCATGCTTGTTGATGGAAGGTAACTCCTTAGTAGGAAAATCTAATATTGCCTGTGTCTTTAGAAAATTGTTCTGAACTGCCTTAAACTCTAAATAAATACACAGGCACTTCTACCTGTGTAATGCTCTGGTAGAATAGTGTAGAATAATATCTTGGGTTTATTGTGAGTATTTGAAATTAAACCACTGTAAAACCATTTTAAGTTTTGTAACATTTATGACACCTTTTGTCAGATAGTCAGACATTTACCTGTGTGCAGAATCCACTACCATAGCATGTGTTGTAGCCTTTATTTTATTTTAAAAGAAAATACTTGTAGAGATTACAATAGAGAGGTATGATTGACTTACTTATTGGAAAGCTTCTAATGCTATCTTTATTAATTTACTCTTATTAAATGTCACAGAATCACAGAATGTTAGGGGTTGGAAGGGACCTCTAGAGATCATCTAGTTCAACCCCCCTGCCAAAGCAGGACCACCTAGGGCAGGTCACAGAGAAATGCATCCAGATGGGTCTTGAAAGTCTCCAGAGAAGGAGACTTCACAACCTCTCTGGGCAGCCTGTCCCAGGGCTCCATAGAGTGTGCAGCCATTATGTAATTTTGGAATTTGTCAGTGTCTTTACACTTACGCTGAATAACCTTTTCAGTGTGAGGATGAGGAAAGCAATGTTTTTATTTTTTTTTCATAATTATAAATCTGTTCATATTTATAAAAATGTAGACTATAACTTCCATATTGTAAATAAGAAATAATCTTTGGTAAATGAGATTTTGATCAATGAGGATTTCTAAAAGCCTTATTCAGATACCAAAGAAACAATCTACTGTTTTCAATATTACTTTCATTGCAAACTGTACAGCGCCGTAATATATTCGGCTTGATGTTTCTAAAACCATGGTATACTGCATTTTTTTTCTTAGCATTCAGATTATATGTTGACGAATATGAGTTTACACAGTCTTGCTGTTGTGTCGTTGAAGTTGATAAAAAATGTTCACTTTCAAAGTGATGAACAGAACAAAGAAGTTACTCTTAAAAGAAGTATTTCTGTCACTGCTTCATGTGAGACTGTTGTTAATTGATACACGGTGTGTTCCAGAGAGGCACCTTAAGCTTAACAGGCTGAATTCATGTGGAGAGAGGTTCAACTGAGAAGTAAATAATGATGCTTTGGGAAACAAAATAATACAGATTTTGCTTGAGGCATAAGTACCCTAAAATACATTTATAAGATTGCTTGGTATTGGAAATACAGTTGTATTTTTATGCTTGCAAAACTTCTGCTTACCACTTGGCATCTTACTGGTTGTGTTACAGTTGATATTCATCCAAGGTCTTTGACTCACAAGGAAGTGACTGCATGTTCTTCTGATACATTCCACAGAAAATGCAAGGCAGTAGAAATTGCTCTTCTTAAAATGTAGCACATCTTGCCTTTACTGTGGGACATGTGCACAAGCAGTTACTGGGAACAAGAACTGTGCAGTAACTTTTTGCAGTGTGGTTCATTCTTTAATTGTGTAACTTTGAAGAACACTTAAAATGGTGCTGACTGGGTTTGTTTTTCTCAACTGGCTTGTATTTATTCCACATTTGCATCATTTCCCTTGTCTGCACTATCTTGGAAATCAGCATTGATGGCTTTTGGGACATTCATAGTAAGCTGCCCCAGGTTATGTAGAAGCTAATAGAAAGAGTGTGACTCACCACAGAATTCAAACTTCCATGTCCATATCATTCTAAGGTGTTAATGGAATTATGTCATAATAAAACTCGCTGCTCTATGCAGCCACAGAGTAGCTCTTACAAAATCTTTTCATTTCTGTGAGCATCCGTCTGCGTGGGGGCAGGGGGAGGAGGGCATGTAACTAGACATGACTTACTTTAAATGACTTAAATGAAACTCTTCCTGTTTAAAGTTAAGCACTGGCCTAAACACTTTTTTTTTTGGTTGTTTCTTTCATCAAATAGTGCAGTAGAAAAGTGTATAAACAAGTACACATTTTATCGTTGTATAGTCTGGCTTTTGTATCTGTCAAAACCCAAATTTCTTGCCAAATTCCAACTCATCTAATTATATTAAGGCTGACGTGACTTGTACTCCCTTGCAAGTACATTTTGAGCGTGGCATTCCTAATATCCTGTCCTTAATAGCTGAGTGAAATTGCTTTTGCTCTCAGGAACAGAGTAAAACCTGCACGGCTGAATGTTTATTATGATTCTTTAATTGGTGGAGTTTTTAAGGAGTTCCTTTGGAATTAAATTATATCAGCACAAGCAGTTACTGATTTCATTATAATCTTCAGAAACTGCAAGTAGTTGTATTAAGGTTTTGATTCCTAAAACATAGTCTCTTTGAGGGAGTACCTTACTCGAAATTGAAACTCCAAAGTAGCTAAATACCCTACTGTGCAACTTGCATTTCTGTGCAGTGGAGGTTAGGAGAGGGAACTCCAGACATGGAAGTAATGTGAGTCAGGTTACAAAATGAGGAGGTTTTTGTTATTAAAAAAAAAATAATAATGGAATTGACATTGGAACCAAATCGTAGCCTGTAGAGTTGTTTTTTAAAGTTTCCTCTGGTGTCCAGAGGAATGGAGATGCATCTCTTCAGCTTTTAGCACAAAAGCCTGTACTCTCCTGGAACTGTGTGCCCTGAGGAGGGTTGTGTGTTAGGAAAAGCAACAGGCATTTAAAGGTTGGTTGTAAGTGGCGGCACTGATACTGTAGTAGGGGAAAAACAAATAATTTCATAGAACTTTACCTAATTTCATTACAAAAGACATGATATGTTTAATAAGGAGTTATAAAAATGTTTTATTTTTCTTACTGCAGTTCTGTTCTCCTAGCATAGCTTTCTGATCAAGAGTTTTTGCAGTTAGTGGAAGAGCTGGCCTGTGTAACAGTTTCACTTTTATTTTTTTTTCCTTTGTTTGTTTGCATAGCTTGTTTTGTAAGTGTGTCAAAGAGGAAAAACAGAGAAATAGCAGGTAGTCAGTCTACCAGTCAGTCTGTTAAAGTGCCTTGCCTGGCGAGCAGAAAATTAGCCTGTGTACTTCAGGGGAGAATGAAGTTAATGTTGTTGAACTTGAAGGTGTGTTTTGTTCTGGTAATCAATGGTACTGTATATTTCACAACAATGTCGGTAACATTTTTCAGACATCAACATTCTCAAAAATTGTACAACGTAATTGGGATGTGGTGCAGTGTATGTTTTCATTATTTGAATGGCATAGCAGTGTGCAGAGAGGTGCAATGCAGGGATGGGTAATGAACCAGTCCAGTGCCTCTACTGGAAGCAGTGCCACACTGTGGTTTGGGCTAGATCAGGCAACAAGGTCCTTGCTGTAGCTACACAGGATGTTCTGCCCGAGCTTATGAAGTAGTGGAGCACCTGATTAAGAAAGGATTGTTCCTCCTGAATCTTAATACCCACTTGTAGTAATTATTTTAAAGTGTTGCTCAGTATGTTAATTTTCTAGTAGGTTAGTAACTGTTACCAGTAAGTTTTTACAAAAGTGTTAGAAATTATTTAGTTGCTTTTGTTTTTAAAGTTTATACACTACAATTAAATAAGTAAACTGAATTAGAATAGTTCTTTGGGTTTTTTTAAGGATTGCTCATGTTAAGGTGAGTTCAAGGAATGTTGGTGGTGAGCTACTGTTGCAAAGCAGTTTCTCATGGTCTCTTGTGTCTGCACCATGTTTCATGGTCAGATCATAGAAGTCACCTTCAGTGCTATCATTGGTGTGCAGCCACACACCAATGGGTGGGTTTATGAACAGGTCATAAGTACAGCTGGACTGGGTCAGATTCACCTGCTGACAGTGGCCACCAGCAGGCGTGTAGGAAGAAGGAGAAACAGGACAAGCAGCACTCCTAGCTGCTTCCTTCAATGTGTGACATAGAGACTTTCCTCTTAAATGGGGAGATCCAAGTGAGGAGTTAGAGCACCACAGAGGCAATGCAATCATATTTAATTCCTCTTGTTGGATTACTCTTACACATTTGTCCAATTGCTTTCTATCATCATCTAAACTTCTATCACCCATCTGGTGGTAAAGCTTATCTTCTAGCTTCATGGGGTAAGGAGTTTAGCAGCTTAATTGTATGCTGGTACAAACTGCCTTTGCTTGCTTCTTCAGAATTTACCACCGTCTAGTTTTTTTTAATAAATCCTGGTTCTTGTGTGACACAAGAAGCATCAAGGCCTATTCCACCATTCCATGTGATTTGTGATATTCAGACTTGTCTCGTGTTATCTCTGGTTTGCTTCCCTCTATCTTAGTTGTCTTAGTAGCTTCTAAGAAGGAGGCTTTCCATATCTTTAACCATCCTTTTGATTACCTCTGAAAATTTTTCCAGCTGTGTGGTGCTCTCATTGAGGTGGTATTACATAGTGTGTTCAAGATTTTCACCACTGAATATATTTTGGCTTTTATCTAATAATGCCAATCTAATCAGCTTTGCCACCTGCTTTTTTGTTGTGGTTTGATTTATTTTTTTATATATACATGTGCCCTTCAATATGCAACTGACTGTAGAAATTTGTGGGAGGTTTTTAAGACTGTATCATGAAAAGTTTTAATCTTTTAGAAGTGTCTGATTGTCTCACAAGTTATTTCCCTGCTCTTTTTCTTTTTCTTTTTTTTTTCTCTGCTTTCTGCAAATCCTTAGTACATTAAGTCATGTGTTCCAGAGCAGCTGCAATACATCTCGTGATAGGAGAAGGAAAGTGCACTTTTTGGTGAGGCACCCTTGTGTGTTAGTGTCCCAGGTACGTTCACTCCTGGCTGTTTTGAACCCCCTGCCTCTCTTTCTTTCTTGGCATTTTCACTTGGTCTGTGGTGGTGCAGAGCTGGAGAACAGAAGTCATGGAGCTGCAGCATGAGCTGCAGCTGGGGGATGGGTAAGGAATAGGGACCAAGTTAGTAAGGTTAATGCCTAGCCCAAGAGATGTCAGGTCTGCCTTTCTCCTGTATTAGGAATCATTTTGGTTTAACACTTCAAAGTGGAAGCTGGAATTATTCAATTGCTTGGTTCAAGCAGTGATGCTGTTACTGTCAGTGCCCTTTTCCTTTTGTGTATGTGGAACGATGTGTTGTTATTCAAGTAGATCTTGCTTCATCTGTTACGGATCATCATCTGTTGATGGTAAGTAGCAGTAGCCTATCAGCAATCATCAGTGCTGATAATAACTGAATGTAATTTATATGAAGTCAGTGTCTGATTGTTTCCAAAGCATATTCAGTTGTTGATTCTCATTTCCAGTGAGAGCCAAGGCTCTCTTACTGATTCCACAGCTGATTAAGACCTCATATTGCAGGGTTAGGGGTTTTTCCCTGCATCAAATTTCTTATTTGAAACGGTATATTAGAACTTTACTTGTTTTTAAAGTTAGGGTGTGGATATTAGACAAGTAGGTGAAATGGCTTTGTAATTTCAACTCGTTTTCAGGAATCGGAGTCATACTGGAGTATTACATTATTTTCATCATTTCAGAGTGGCCAGATTTGAAAATCAGAATGGCAATTTGGAAAGTAATACAATCCCCTAAAGCTTTCTAATGTAGAATTTTAGTATTTTTTTCCTATTCCAAGAAGATTACTGAAAGTTTCCCTTAAATAATTATGAAAGTTTCACATTCTAGATTTGAAATGTGAAACAGCAGCCTTCTGCAAAGTAATCTTTCATACTGCAAGAAGTTTAAAAATGAACCAAGCATTTGACTTATATTTAGAATAAATGAGGCATCACTTACAGTAAGTATATAGTAAATACTCTATTATAACTTTGTTTGCTTGACTCAAAGTAAATTTTCAGGCAATGTTTTAGGTTCAGTTAACTGCTGGTTTTGGTTCTGCTTTTTTTAAGAATTGGCATGATATAAGTCCTACCAAGGCAGTCTGCATGTAGAACCTAACTTCCAGATAGTCTTATAAATGGATTTTATGGGATGGAGTCAGTTTGATCTGCCTTCTTTGTTAGGAGTATGTAGAATGCATTTCTTAAAGTTTCTGTAGTGGGATATTTTAAGTGTGTGTAAATATCTACAAAAACACTTCCTTATTGACAACAGATTAGCTGTAGGGCAATGTGGAAATCATTCTTTAAAGGCAGAAGGATGAATGTGCTTTAAAATAAAATATTTTAATGTTTCTGCATGTGGAATCTGCCAAACAGTTCCAAAGCTGGTTTGTGCCCACTCTGGCCCACATATTTTTAATGCCACAAGTCATTAAAGTCCAGAAATGTGATAAAATGTTAGTGTAGATTCTGAATTGTTAGCTGACCAAGCTATTGGGTTTTTGTCTCCTGACAATTATATTTGCTTCCAATGAATTAAGTCTTCAGCAAACTAATTTCTAATGAACATGTGTTTCTGCGTTTATTTATTTATTAAGCTAAACCTGAGTAATTTATGCTAGAGCCAGTACTACATTACAAATTCAGAACAGCATCTTTAACTTTTATTGTTGATATAGTTATAAAATAACAGGCTGAAAACCACAGTCCTCTCAAATTGTTACTGATTATATTGTTTAGGCAAGTCAGGCTTTGAGAGTCTGTAGTTTGTGTGTAGCCAAACTAAAAATACACAAAACCTTCCTCACTGGCTTGTCTATTGTTCACATTTCAGAACTCTGATCAAATAGTTGCTAAAACGTTTTTGAGGGGATTTTGGTGATATTATTATTTTTATTTGAACTAAAAATACATCTGATGCTGAGAGAAGCTGTTTATTACTCCATTTTTCTCATCACAGATGTGTGCTTCTGTTAGCTACTTGCTGCTGACACTTTGTGTGCAACTGAAGAACAAGCTAGATCAGAGAGCTAGTTCAGATGAAATTAGGACTGATAAAAAAGGAAGAAAAGTATGTGGTTAAAGTTATTTTCAGCTGGATCAGTTCTCTGATGTGACTAACAAAGTCTTTTACAAATGGTAGTACCAGCACAAGAACTGAGGTGGGAATGAATGTTGAATATGGAGCTGTTTCTGTTTCAGGGGTAATACAAGTTGCTGGATTGAAGCAGCTCTGTAAGCATGATCAGCTTTTTAATCTACTGCAATACTTTATTTTGGACCTAGTTGCTACTGAGAGCCTTGCTCTTGGATGTTCCCTTCTTGCCACGTGGGCTGTTGGTTGCCTGCTCTACGTTCTTCTGTCCTTTACTGCTTTTCTAGGGTGTGGTGGAAGTTTTTATGGAGCATCCCATCCTAGTTCAGAAAATTCATTTATTTTGCAGAGTTCATAAAGATCAGCCATTATTGGACAAACGCTGATTTTCATCTTGTTAGTGTTTGTGGGAAAAGAGTTATTCTTGGAAGACTTTTACCAGTAATCCTTTACTTTTTTTGCTGCTTTTTTCCTTAGTGAGCATTTGTAAAATTTAGCAAAGCTCTTGCCATGCTTTCTGTTTTTCTGTTTGTTGACCCACAAGAGAAACTGTACAATACTCATATATGATATTTTAATAACAATTTTTCTAATCAGATTGGCAAAGCAAGCTTTTTTGGCACTGCGCATATTAAAAACACCACTGTCCAAGAGGTGGCTAGAGGTTCTTTTTAACAGAAAACCCAGGGCCTCCTGTTAAAAACTAATGCAAATAATATATATGTAAATTGTTTTGCATTCCCCAGTAATCCCAGTATTGAGCTGTTCTTTTGGAATAACATTTAAGCTTTGTTTTTATTTATTTGCTTTCCACAGATGTACGGAAAATTAAATGTAATCTTTTTTTTAACTAATTGTGAAAGCATTGGAAAATAGTTGGGGAAACAAAAAAGATGAATGATAACTATAATAGTGTGCAGCTTTTTTTGTCTTCACATATCTTAAGCCCCTAAATACATTGTAAGAGCTCAGGAAAATCAGAGAAGAGATAAAAGATAGTTATTTCATGAGCTCACAAATACTTTTTTCTTAAGTTTGAAAGTGGCTGAGCACAATGAACAGAAGATTCATTTAGAAGTGGATTAGAGACATTTACATCTAGATGCTTGGTGCATACTAATAAACTCACACAATTTTGGTGTTCTGTCTACACGAGAATAGCTAAGAAAAAGCAGCTAAATGAGTGAAGATGTTCTAGATTTCAGTTTTTTATTAATCACGTTTATATTGGAAATTCTTACTCAGAAATTTACAGAAGTTAATTATTTGCCAGTCACTTTGGAGCAGTTTTAGACTTAGATCTTTATAAATACAAGTGAACTGGTTATTGAGCATTTTTAATTATTAAATGGTTTTTTCAGGTTTTTTATTGTAAAATTTTTAGAGTATCTTTCACAAAAACAAAGTTGGTTTTTTTTTTTTGTCTTAATTGGGTATAGTCACTATGAGCATTATAAATGAGGAATGGGGGTTTAGTTTCCTAAGTGTATTCAGGTTTTTATTAATTTAGGCAGGAATTACATGACTGCATAAAGTACTTAATACTCTCTGTTGTCCTTATGTCTGCTAGACCTTGAACATACACTAAACATATTCAGAGTTTGATTTAGAACTGCAATGCCCATTAAAGACAGTTTATACTAATAAGTCTACTCTTATGCTTCTACAGTTTTTAAAAAGTTCCCTTAGCAATATGTAGGGTGCCTGCAAACTTCTTGGGTCAGCAAGATTTGCATTATTCATTTATGAAAGTGATTCCAGCCATTCATTGCCTCTAGCAAGTGTCAGGTTTTTAATGAGCTAGAAATATTGTATGTTAACTTATGTCAAAATGCATATGTGCATGTATCAGTATGGGTGTACAGACACACGGTGCAGCATAAACTGCCTTGTAAACTGTAGTTACTTTATTTCATTATGCAGCATTTCTGTATTTAGTCAGTATTAGATCTCTTGAATACTGTTTATATTCTGTTTCACCTTGTGCATTAGTAAGGTTGTGGTCCTAAGATGCTATTCAATCAGCCTGAAAGCTAAGGTTTTAAGATATCTTGTTCTGCTGTATTCCTTCTGTGTTCATAGGCAGCAAAACTGTGGTAGAAACCCTTTTGAATTGAAGGGTTTGGCAGCTACTTCAGTGAGCAACTGAAAACCTGGAAATTACTTGAGATCTCTTTCTTGGTTGGCATGTTTTTTTAATTTTAAGCGAAGAGAATACAGAATGTTAAAATAGCAAACATGAGAACTGGCTATATAGGTGAAAGAGGATTATTGTTAATGCATCCAGAACCTTGTCTTGAGAGAAAATATGGAAATTTCCAATTATAGGTTTTAACGTGTTGCTCATTCTAGCAGCTCTTGCTTAGTTTTTCAGATCTATCACGCTTACTTACTGTCTGATTGCCCTGTTACTGATAACAAATAGTGATAGAACTGACCCAAAATAGCTAAGAAAATTTTTTAGGTATTTTGTGTGATCTGCATGTATAGCGGTGGTTAGATCCAGCACTACTGACAGTAAATCACAAATTACTACCTTCATAAGATAAACAAAAGTTAAATTGATCCCATGGAGCATGGCATCAAAATTGACCAGAGTGTTGTTCAGAGGTAGGCAGAAGGGTGCAGGATATCCTTTATTTTAAGATGTTACTGATGAGGGTTTGTATTTTCAAATTTTGCAGAAATAAATTGCCCTGAAGGCTAGATCAGATACACTTAGTGTGTCTGCAGGCTGGGATACAAAATTGGTGCTGTTGCACATTGTCTGAGATACCTGTTGATCACTTGTTCTGCTGAGTTCAGCATTTCTAGTTGTGCCTCTTTGTCTCCAGTTCCAGGCTCAGCTTTCTGAATTTTATTTGGCTTGCAGTGGTTTATGCATAGTGGTGGCTTAGCTATCACTGTGAATTCTCCTAGCATCCAAAATATGAACAGTCACATTATATGTCCTTTTGGGAGGGTAGCAGAATTTTTCTGAAGTTTAGCAGTTTCTGTGTTAAGTGCAAGGTGTATTAGCTAGATAGATCCTTCAATCTCATATTATTTTTGTGACTTGTGTATTCAGTGTAGAAATACTTTCATTAAACATCATTAGGCTTTATGTGTAAGGGTGGTAACCTGTAATTTTTCTTCTGGTTTCCTGTCAGAGTTTAAACAAACTGCCCTTGTCTCCTGAGATCATTCTTTGACTGTTTGAGTCACATGGAAGTGTTGACTGCTGTTCCGTGTCTGGAACAGCTTGTGACTGTTTACTGGAAAAAAGCAGCAGCTACATTGCAAAAATGTGCAGTGTAATATCTCTGAATAGCTCTGTTGTTGATATTTGTATAGAAGAATCACCTACTCAACTACAAATGCAAGAAGGGTTCCTTGTGTAAGACCAACAAGTGCTACTAACGTTGTTTATCTGCTGTCCTAAATTTGAATGAAGTTTGGAAGGTTTGCACCTTTTTGAATTGCTCATTGTAGGTGTCCAAATGAGCGATAAAAGCTGGATCAATGTAAAATTCCAAACTTGCATTTAAAAAAGAAAGTTCAGTTTCCAGAGGCTTTTGAGAACTGTATCCATTACATTTGTATTGCAGAATTTTTCACTGTAAATGTTTAAACTCTTAGGTTGAAATTGGTGTGCATACACTCTCTGTCTTGCCACACTGTAACTCTCAGGTTCAAAACTGACAGCTCTGTGCTAGGGCTGTAAACTTGAGTGCAAAGGAGAAGCTAGGCCAAGAAATCCAGAACGTATTTGAGTTGGATGAAATGAGAACATATGAAGTTGCTCTAAAATAGGATTAGTATTAACATCTAGTGTAGCCACACAATTATGAGAAATGGAGGAGGGAAGTAAAAAAGATTTGCTTTGGCAGAGAGAATGATGTGGCAGGCATGTTTTAAACTGTAGTAGATTCAAACTGAAGAAGTTTGCATGAGAGCGGCAATGGATCCCTCATTTCTCTAACATTTTGTAGCATCACACACACAAAATACTGAAATAGTTTTATAATAATAATTTGTGTTTTTAGCAAGAGTGTCTCCTGTGTGATATTAAAAATATTTCACTTGGTAACAAATAAGGGAATGTTATATTTTAAAAAAACAACAACCTATGGAGGTTGCACTTCATTTTGTGGTGAATTTGGCTCTCTGTATCTTTGTATTAGAAATGTAGTGGTACAGTGGATCTTCTGAGAAAGGGAAGAATAAAAACTATTTAGGTTTAGAAGGACTGACTTTTTGCAGAGGGGAGAACAACATTGAATAGTTGAAGATTAACACCATTGTGAGAAGGAATTGCTTTAATATGCATTTTGAGGTTTTGCTGCTATTTAAGCAAATAGCTCATTAGAAAAAAAGGCTGGGCATTAAGAAGTTTAAGGCCAGACTCTTCTAAAAGTATTGGAACATTTTCATTACAATGTGTAACAGAAGTAGTGTTTGTCACACTCATGTAACCCCTTTTTTGGAAATTGTTTTAAATTGCTGTGGTCTTGCCTGAACTTGAAGCTGTCAGAAACAGGTTTGGTTTTTTCGAAATTCAAAACTTACATAACCACAGTTTGGTGATGTTTGAAAAATGACTTTAGCGCTCCAGCACATCTGTCTGTAGAGCATTTTCACAACTCCTGCCACTTCTGACATAGATTATGCATGTATGTGGTAACTACAGGTCAGTGAAACTTGTCCCCTTAGATCTGCAAACAGAATACTTGGCATAATGCTGCCAGCTTGAAGCTACAGAAAGAAATTCCTGTAGCTGTTTATCACAACTAGATTAAAAGCAGGGGCTCTGCTGCAGCTTTTAGGGACTTCCAGGCTGATGCCTAATCATGTTATGGGCAAGAGAGCTGGTATTTAGCTAAGCTGCTAAATGGTTTAGGATGAGGAGCATATGCAGAGACTGGGTCTCAAGACTAGCAAAAGGTGCATTTCTGCTCAAGCATTTGGAGTACCCAAGGTAGTTCTTTCAATGTCTGGGTGCTTGGGTGCAGTGATAACCACCTGAGGAAAACAGCTTCTCTAGATTGGGAGGCAGATGAGAGATTTATTCACAGAATCACCAAGGCTGGAAAAGACCTTTAAGATCATCAAGTCCAGCCTAACACCACCACATCAGTTAGACCATATCCCTAAGTGCCACATCCAGCCTTTCCTTGAACACATCCGGGGATGGCTGTGTCCTTACTCATGGGGTATGCAGAGAAATGATCACAGCTATGACAGTCACCCAAATAACTATTTTCTTGTAAAACACAGACAAGGCACTCTGAGGTGACATTTCAAGCAACTGGGACGAAATATGCCCAAGCTATTAGTAAACTAGTCTTTGGCAACCTTCAGTATTTAAAAAAACCTAAATACAAACAAACAAGAAGCTACAGGTAGTACAAAATTACACTTTTCTTGAACACGCTTCCACTCGCACGCTATTTATGGTAGCAGCAGAAGGAAGTGGTTGATCTGATGATAGAAGCAAAAGTCTTCTTCTACAGGAGTAAAATAAATGATCAAGTTCATTTCCTGAAGTAAGAATAAAATTACTATTTAGCTTTCAGACATGTCCACTGTGGAGCTAAAAAGTAACATTTTGTATAGCGATTCACTTTTTAAATGGTCCTCAGTCTCATTTGCCTATATGCTTTTTTTATTTCATGGCTTATCCCAGATGAATTAGCATAATAATTTTCTTTCTTAATTCGGATCTTCTGTTTTGCAAAAGGAAATGGTTGGTTTCCTTCATTAGATGGACACTGTAGAAACTTTGAAATGCTGAGGAATGTTTAATGTGTTTGTATTCTGTTTTTTCTTTTATGAAATCACCTGAAAATCTGTTTAAAAATGCAAAACTAGATATGGACTGATTATTCAGAATTCATTAAGTTCATAAAACTCTCTGAAGTACTTAGCAATAGCCACCTAATTTCTGTTTTTAAAAGGAATACTAGCTGAAGTACCTGAATGTGTGCCTTTATTTAAAGGATAGAGTTGTCTAAACCAATTAATTTTAATAATGAACAATTGCAGTTTCTCTCTCTGGGTGTGAGGTAAGTAGTGTGTGTTTTTTGCTTTTAACTGCTGCACAATATTGTCTGTTTTGGAAAGGCAGTTTCCTTTCCTCCCCCTGAGTGGCATTAGTTAAACTCCAGGTTTGCCTAGAAGAAACAGATATCTGAAACAGATAAAGAGGTAGGGATGTCTTGGAACTACAGACTTAGAGTTGTTGTACCTGAAGCATTTATATAGGCTTCTCTTTTCCCCTCCCCTTTTTCTGTTCTAGGTGAAATTGTGGTAAATGAAGTAAATTTTGTAAGAAAATGCATTGCAACAGATACGAGTCAGTATGACCTGTGGGGCAAATTGGTTTGCACTAACTTCAAGATTTCCTTTATTACGGATGACCCAATGCCGCTCCAGGTTTGTTACTACTCACATCACTACACCATGACAACAAGTGGGATAGGTAAAATGGATTTCATTAAAATACAGTGAATCTATGTCATATCTGGTAGAACTATGATGCCTTCTAAAACAAAGAAGGCTAAATTATGCAGTTCCACTCTCCCATTCTGTGTGTGTTGTTGTTCCATCCCTTCATTGAGAATATCAGAACAGGGAAATCTTGGTGTGGAAGTACAGCCAGCTCTATTTACCTGTTAGGGAGGCTTCAGTGGGAAGTGGTTTTGCTGAAGGCAAAACAGGAATTTATATAAAACGTGTTCCTCCTTGAAAAAGATAATTGCAAATGTTTGTTTGACTAGACAAGCATCAGATCAGCAAAGTATTTAATGTGTCCAAGTTTTATTGGCATGGAGGACAAAATAACCACAAAAGGAGTTTTCATTGTAGGTGAAGCAGCAAGAAAAGGGGAGAAAGAAACCAAGCCTTTGTCAAAGCAGGCGTGTGACATTCCAGACCTGGATTATTTTTGAACAGCACAGCATGTTTAGAAATCCAAGTTGGGAGATTCATGCTGTTTTCAGTAGAGTTTTCACTTTCATTTGGGGCTTTTAAAAGAAACACTCCATTAACTAGGTGTGAGTAGAACTCTGAAAATAGATAGGTGTTTATTTAGTAATGGTTAATAAGTTTGATCAAAGCTACATAAAAATAATTATTTTTGACATGAACTAGTTCTCAAAACTTATTTCTGAAAGCTGAATTAATTTATTTCCTTTCTATGGTTACAGTAATAGTCGGATGTCTTTTATATATCTATGTATTACACTTCAGATTGTATTGAATTTCTACTAGTAATTTTTGAGGCCAGTAAAGTCAGTGCAAGTAGTGGAGTTTTTGTGCATACTCCACTGGGGTTTCTAAACTGTTTGGTGAGCATTCACCAGCACAAGAGAGCTGTTTCCACAACCTCTAATTGCCTATGAATAGGCAAAGGTAGTGCATGTTAGAAAAAGTCTAGGCCTGCCTGATTTTTATCATAGTTTCTTCCAAGTTGTCCTGTATATCTGGCTGTGAACTGCAGAACTGCAATTAATTGCTGTGAGTTCATGTGTTTCAGAAATTCCATTACAAAAATCTCCTCCTTGGTGAACATGATGTCCCTCTAACATGCATTGAGCAGATTGTCACAGGTATGTCAGAAAAAGTTAAGTTTGTTGACAGGCTTTAACCTTAGTCAATTGAAAACTGTTAAGTACTTGTTAGGTTGTGCAGAATTGTTGATGCTTAAAGTTTTATGTCATTAATCTTCCTGGTTTGAAGAACTTGGTCTATTTAAAATTACGATAAAAGCCTTAAAAGCTGAATGGAGCTTGAGGTGCCATGCAGGAGATATATTCATTTGGGTCTTTATATTTGTTTTAAATGTAACTGTAATGCTGAAGTAACAGGTGTTCTAGGATAGACACCTATTAGAGGAGTACAAATGTTTGTTGGCAACTTTTTAATACTCAAGCATCTGAATCTCTTCCATTTAAGTACACTAGGTTGCAAAAAGCACATCAGTTATACAATTTACACATACCTGGGATATCCCATGACATAAATGCTTGAGTTTTCAATCATGTCTTATTTTTTGCAAGTTAGTAGCTAGTGGTCCTCAAATAATCTACACATGGCAATAGACATCTTAATCTGGAGAAATAACTTTAAAAATATTTGCTTAGAAGAACCTGATTTGGTGCATACTTTAGGCTAACCTGTTTGTTAAGAATGTTTTTCATTGAAGAATTTTCAGTTGAAGAATTTCATGTGACAACTTTACAAATCTTGAATATGACATAGGCTGATTAAATGCTTGTTTTCCTGACTGTAGGTAATTTAAATTATTAATTAAAGTTTTGAGTGATCCATTTCCACTCTGGAAGTTGGTTTTACTCACTGTGAAAAGATCAGTGTGTAGCTGAGGAAGCACATTTTGAAGAAATGCCTTTTTTTAATGAAGAGTTGTGCTTGACCTGCTGTGTGGTCCACATTTGTTGCCCCTTCTAAAAAATACCAGGTAGAAATGACAAAACAGTAGCAGTGTTGCAAATCTCTTAATGATGGAGAGATGCTTAGAAATGGTGTATTGTTAAATAAGAAGGTTGCATCTCATTCAAACTCATCTAATAAATTCTGCTAAATAGGGGAGGAAAGCCAGCCAGCCTCATATAATTGTTCTATTAATTATGTCTTCTCTCACATGGAATGTGTTGCTTCTAAATGGGAGAGGACTACAGATAGCTTTTATTTTGAAACTTGAAGGGTCACAGATTCAGATTACTCTCTTGTGCAAGTTTACCCAACTGTCATATAGTATGAACATTTGCAGTTTCAGTGGAAGAATGGTAGAGGTTCTCTAGGAACCTTTTCTGTTGAGCTTTTCCATCAAGGTTGGAAGCTCTTTAGAGGGAGAGGGCAGTATTTACTGACACACACTTCAGGATATTATTCTTCATTCTTCTACTATGCAGCTTTATCCTAAATTTAGTGAAGCATTCGCTTTTATTATCAGGAATTAAAGGGAGATTTTCACCTGCACTGCAGAAGAGGTTGCTTGCTGGTTGTTATATTGAAGGTGAATAGCTGAAGGTGCCCTAAAACCACTTGTTTTTTGTTCCCTGGAAGTACTCCTTTGAACCCAGAGGATACCTGCAACCAGACAGGCTGTTATGTCAGTTAATCACTCAACAGCCACATACCTCAGTTTTCCCAGTTACTACAAACAAAATCTCTGTGGCTTCTGTGAAGCTGACTTTTTACAACTTAACTTTCTCTGTTTGAAAACGCCAAGATATGCAGCCTGTCTGTGCAGCTACAGGCCAGCTGGCAATTTACTATACTTACATTATTGGGTTTTGTGTAAGAAGTAAGGAGTTAATCTTAGTCTTAACTCCTTTTATTTTTATTATATCCAAGTAAAAAAAAAAAAAAAAAATAAAATCACGTATTCTAATCACTGTGCATCAGGAGGGCATTGCAACATAAACAATTACCTGTCTGGGACCAAGCATTGCTCTTGGGAATACTGCATGGTAATTCCTTGTTTGTGAAGTTGTTGGTGGACAGTAATAATCTGGGTAGGAAGCAGTAGTTCAGCCACTTGTTTGAAAGGAGATTGATCAACAGGAGGAGCTTTAGATTTTCTACCTCAGTTGAACAGTTGAAATGTATACTATGAAATGAAAAACTGCTGGCAGCAGCATTACTACATCTGTCTGGTCTAGTCTTGTGTTGTATAGTTACAAACACAGTCTAGTAACTTTGTCTTTTCTTTACAGTGAATGACACCAAGAGGAAGCAGAAGGTCCTTGGTCCCAACCAAAAACTTAAATTTAATCCAACGGAATTAATCATCTATTGCAAAGATTTCCGTATTGTCAGATTTCGTTTTGATGAAGCGGGTCCTGAAAGTGCAAAGAAGGTATTTTATCTTCATATGAAACCTTGCCTTGTTGTCATCACATGTAGCAACAGCTGTGCTGATAAGAACATTTTGGTTTATATTTTGATAAGAGAAGTAGAGGGGGAGAACTGCAAATTAATCACATTCTCTTACAGGAGAACATCTAGGCTTTTAGAGTAAATTTTATTAGATAAAAAATTTAATGTGCTGTATTAACTGTTTCTTTTCATAGAAGATAGACCTGCATTTCTTTTCATATCGATTCTACTTTTAAAAATTACTAATGCATTAAACCAGTTTTGTGAAGACTGCAGTTGGAACACTGCATTGCAGCTGTACAACAGTTGCTTGCATTTTTATGGAGGAGGTTTGAAACTTTGTTGTATTTTCCAAAAGTTATAAGGTTAATTTACCCATTGGTAAAATGTACTATTGTTATATACACTTCTTGCTTCACACAGCAAGTTCTCCAATGAGCTCTTGCAATGACCACTTGGTCTAATCTGTACAAAACTATGTGTCCTTTCTCAATGTTTTCTTAGGAAAGACTTGCATACCCCTTGACAAGAGGAATTACGTTGTCTTTGCATTCCTGGAAATTTCATTTCTTCCCCAGTTCTAACGCTTGTTGTCATAAGTCTTAACAAAATCATCCAATGTTATTTAACCTGGTGAGGTCCAGAAAAATTCCTGCTAAACAGAGATGGTTGGTCTACCATTAGCTCCCAGGCTCCTTGTTTGGGATTGGTGCCGTAGGTTGAGTTACAGCTCCTCCCACCTCCATGGCACCACTTCGAGGCCAGGCGTGGCAGAGCAATCATTTGATATGGAATGTGACCCAGTTTGCTCACAGAGCTTAAGTATTTGTCTTCTCAGTAGGATAAAGTTTGAGCTTAAGTCGTAAGAACCATCTGCCCAGACATGAGTCTGCAGTTACCAGCAAAGCATCTGATGATCCAGTTCATCGCTTCTTCACCTTTTACACCCTCACAGGGTCTGAGGGCAGAAGCCCAGGGCTGGAGGAGACTGTTTGTTCCTTGTTACTCTTCTAGGTTCCTCCTCCCTTCCTGCTGCCTTTGCTGTTTGTAACCTTGCATGGTTGGCAAGCTTCCAGCTGGCAGGCCCCCTCTCTCAGCTTCTATGAAATCTCCCTGGAGCAGCAAGTCTACTGCAATATTGTTATAGCAACTGTTTCTAATTGGCTGTCACAGCTAAGAAGAGGGATTAGCCTGGAGGAGGAAGAAAGTATAAACTCAGCATCTCATTAATGCTTTTTGTGCTGCATTTACTTATGCAAGAACAAAAAGTGAAACCTTTTTATGAAGGTACTTGCTTTATATATTTATAGTTACACAATCGAACACAATTTCTTTTGATAGAGAGCAACTAGGTCTAGAGATCTAGAAGGATCTGACTCTGTGTGGCTGTAAAGATTGTACTGGTGTTAACAGAAGTGTAATAGTTGCCAATTTCAAAGCTCAGAATGCCTCTATAGAGGAGTGGAAGAAAACTTGTTCAAATCATAGTATCAGCTGTGTGGCTACTATTGGAGTTTTGATGTATCAGGTAGGTTAGTGCAACTTTGTGTGGGTGTGTCACAAAAATCACAGTTTTACCAAAGGGACATAAGATTCTATTAACCATATTTATGTGAAACTATTAGATCCTTAGGTCAGGTTTCTTCTAAAATAATTTTGCTTAAATTATTTTGGGATGCTGGTGAGCACAACTGGAATGGTCTTGCACAGGATATTGAATGGAGTTACTGTGTTCTTTCTGACAGTTAAATGGCATGCTGGTGGCACCACACTCTTGAAAGGTCTTTATCTGGTTTCTGTTCCTGCACTTCAAGTAGTACATATTAGCAAGGTTGTCCTGAGGCTTAAAAACAAAGGAAAGTGGTCAGGCCTCCTTATATTTCTGAAGGGCTACTTTAATAAATATTTACCTCCAGCTATTTACACATGAAAACATTGTTAGCTGTGTACTTGGAAAGAATTGTGTGGGCATAACTTTGGGAGGGAGGACCAAGACTTGAAGTATAACTGAGTTCTGATGAGAGGAAGAATTCCTGCTCCTCTCTTTGGCTGAGTGTGCTAGCATTGTCTTCTGACTGAGAGCATGTTGTAGTAGAGACTTGACCATAGAGTCAGAGGTGCTGATGAGAGGGTCCTGTGGAGATCACCTATTCCACCCTTCTCTTCAGAGTTGCCAGGATTAGGTCAGTTGAGCTGTGGATTTGTCCAGTTGTATCTTGAAAACCACCAAGGATTAAGAACCTTCTCCCTCTGTGGGTAAGCTGTTCCACTGCTGCATGTTTTCCTAATGTCCAGCTTGAATATCCCAAGATGAGTTTCTGGCTGCTGCCCACTATGTCACCTGGCAAGACTGAATATGTATCTACCTTCCTGGTAGTGGTTTCCTGCAGTCTCATTATTGCACAGCTAAATGAGACAGGTTTATTTAGAAGATGAACTTCAGGATCATAGTCATCTTGGTAGCCCACCACTGGACCTTCTTCAGCTTCTCCTATTTCCTTTTGACATGGGACCCTAATCTCCAGTCATCTCTTTGAGAAAAATAAAAATAATTGCTAGCTGTATTTTTTTTCCTCATAAATTTGCTTCTGTTCATTTTGGAGCTAGATATTAAGATCTCCTCAGTAAAAAATAAAATGGATACATTGTGCTTGTGTGTTTTATGAAGGTTTTCTAGGGTGCTTGATGTTGAGAAACTGCAGAACTCAGAATTCCCATTGGAAGCAGTGGATTTGTGCAGACTAATAATGTCTGAAGTATTTATGACTGAAGTTTTTTCTATTAAGTTTTTTCACTTGTTTTTAAAATAAGCAGAAGGGAAGGTGATGTTAGTTAGCATTACAATCTCTGTTCTGTAAAGCAAGAGAACTTCATGTTAGCACTTCATAAATAACTTCCTGTAGCAAACTTTACATAAATCCAGTCAGCTAAACAAATGAGAGCAGGAAGATTTCGAACTAAATGTCACCCTGGTAATACAGAGGAGTATCATCTGAGGAATAAAGCACTGGTAGGCCAAAATGAAATGTCTACTTACTAAACTATATACACTTCAAACTGTCGGAGTATAAATGTTTCTAACTTGTTGCCAGGTGCTAGCAAATATTCTGTTTAGAGTAATAGTTAAAAAAATAAAAATTACACTTGATAGTTACTATTTATAAATGAGCTTTAAATACATGGAATAGTTACAAGAAGAGGTACTAGCTTTATACAGTGAAGTCAATTTGTTTCATGCATAGTGCCTTGAATGTAATGGAAATACTCAGCAGCATTCAAGTTCAGAATTGCTGTTGGCAAGGAGAATGTAATCTGTTCCTAAGGAAGTGTCTAGGTTTGCTGAACAGGGCACAAGGGAGAATAACCCTTCTTAATTTTGCCTTCTTACGAGGACAGAAGAGCTAGAAAAGAAGGCTCCAAGTTTGAAAGCAGTCAGGCTCCTGACATGGACAGTCTGACTGACTTGGTTACATATAGACATGATGGGTGGGTAATATTGGTAGAACTTTCAGAGGTGTTTACTGTTAAGCAGAAACAAGTTGGAAGAATACTCAGTTTTGAGGTGAGTTAGTTCTATTAGAATGCAGCCAGTACATGCTTATCAAATGCTGTTTCAACATTAATCACTTGAGAAAATATTTTCTTCCTCATTTTTAATGGCTATTTGGGAGACAAGAGTTAAGGAATAATAGAGAGAATGGAAACCTGCACTCATCACTGTTTAGGAGTTTAATTCTGTTTTGTCTCTAAAATAAAGTTATAGAGTCTCCAAAGGAAGGAAAGCCACGTGGGTGTGGGAGGAAGTGGAGGATGGGAAAGCAAGGGTAAGCAAGTTAGGGAAGCCTTAAGTTAGGCAGTGTGAAAGAAGCAGCATTTCACATTCCTTAAAGGAAAAGGAATTATTTTGTTCCAAAGATCACAACCAACAGTCAAACTGAAAACTCCTGCTAATTTCTGGTCTCTACAATACTTGACATTAGACTAAGATATTAAAATGTGAGGCTTTAGATCTTACAACTGCTTGGTGATGGGATAGTGTGTTGCCTCACCACACACATGGATCTTGGCAGTGACCTGAGTGGCACACACCCTGGAATCTCCTGGCTCCTAAATATATCTCCATTTTCTCAGTCCCTTTCTCTTGTGGAGCTCTCAGCTCTTTTCTTCCAGCAAGCTTTTTTAAATGAGTGTGAGAGCAGTTTCACAAACACATGCTTAGTCAAAACAGAAGGAGAATTATTTATCTCAAATCTTGTTTCCTGTGCAATCAAAATGAGCCTTCTCCCACGTCATAACACTTGGGATGAAGTGGAACAGTTTTTTCCTAATTGTTCTGAGTAACATGAGAGTTTTGGACAAATGACCCTGACACTTTTTAGTCTCTTTTCCCCCTGCTCCCACCTCCCCCCCCCCCCCCCCCCCCAACTTCTGTATTACCTTGTTCTAATTGTTTATACAGATGACAAAATTAGTAACATCTCAAGACACTGGGAGTGCACAAGAAGGTATCTTTTTGGTCTTTGCAGTGGGTTTGGAGGGGGTGAAGAAAACTTTTTTCAGAAGTAAACTTGTCTAGAGGTATTTTTAAAAATAGCCATGCATTTTAATATTTCTCTTAAGACCTGTACTTAGAATTCAGATACATTCTTGTGCAAACAGGGATTCTGATGTGTAAAAAGTTACTTCAGCCTCTGAAATCCTTGTGCTGTTTCCTCTTGTGTGGATTGCTTGTACTCTAACTAAAATAAGTATTATGTATAGCTGGTGGTGTAATTCTTTTAGAAGGAAAAAAGACCCCACCACTTCTCAGTTATACAATTCATACCAGCTAGGAGAAGGAGCACAATGTGAAATTCTGGTTACCCGAAAGCTTATTTTCCCAAGACTTCCTGCCTAGGAAGATTGACAAATTTTGTCCATGGGACTTGATTTTGTCCTGTTTGCATGACTTTCCACAATAGATGTCTGCTTGGAATAGGAATTGCAGGAGCAAGGGAAAATAGTATCCTTCCAGGGAGTTCATCAGACAGGCCTGGCTTAGGGAAGGAGTGGGGCTGTGCTAACTTAGCACATATTAAATATGACTGTTCAAAACTACCTTTTCCAAGAGTATTAGCAACATTTTGAAGCTCTTGTCCTTAGTAAAATTCCTCTTGAGGAAAAGGAGGACTTGGCCTGATAATATCATTATTTTTCTCAGCTAGTGGTTGAACAGGGAGCACTGACACAGGGAAGCAGCCTTTGTACTATGAAATAATTACAGCCATTGTGTTTACTGCTTCTAATAAATGAACTTTCCAAAAGCAGCCTATTCTCTTGTTATTTGACGGAGCCTAAATTTCTTCAGCTTTACACAATTGGAAGTTGGCAAGAATACCAAACATTTTTCAGTTTGATATGATAACATTTCCTGTAAAGCATGTTTGTCTTCCAATGTAAGAGCTTTCTACTTATGGTGGTAAATCTGCTGAGATCTGTGGGATGTGCTGGTCTTTTGAAACTTTCAGACAATAAAACTACTCTATGAATTTAGTGAGGAACAAACTGAAAATGTCTTTAATACTTGTTTAGGGTATATATGCATGGAATTTGTCTAAAGTGTAAAAATGAAGACAGTAGCAGGATAAATGTATTAAATCTTTTTAAAACCAGAGATGGAGGCCCTGAACCTGTATTGTAATCTACAGGTAGACTGTTTCACCCATGCAGCACCTGGGACTGTGAGTTATGTTTGTACTGTGGAACACCTGAGAGTGTTGTTGAGCTGCTGGGTTCAAGAGCAGAGCTCTGGGGACCAGATCTGCATGCCTGCCATCTCCCCCTTGCAGCCTTACACCTCTTAACACAGCCAGTCTCCTCACATGTGGCAAGAAAATGCCAGAGCTTTCAGCTGCTGCTTTTAAAAATAGATTTTACTGTATTTCTATTGTGTTACTTGGCAGTACAATGGAATTTCTTAATGTCTTGCAGTTCATCCTCGAGCCTTGAGAGCAGATCAGCACAGTAAAAGGCTTTCAGCATTCATTCCCATGAATGAAGATGAGTAGCTCTATTAATGCCAGTTACTTCAGTGCTAAGTTACATAGAAAAATATAAGTCAAAATGTGTATATACACAGATTTCCATTTTGTTTCATTGTGAATGATAGGCAGAAGTAGTCTTGCTACAAGAGGCCAAGTATTATGGAATAGCTGATGTTTTCAGCTTTGCGTTGTACACTGAAACCACAAGATGTGCATGGCTTCCAGTTGCCTCATGGTAATTATGAGCATTTTCACCAGATCCTGTAAATGAGCTTCTAAATGTTTATTTGAAAAGTCATGCTAGAATATTTCCTAGTGGCACTTCTACTGTTTGAGTTTTTTGGGGGGGTCTTCCTCCCTCCCCACCCTGGAACGTCCTGTCCTCTCTCTTTTGTAATTTCATTGTAGAACTGAAAATGGGGGGGAAAAGTTAAAGCAACTTTTCTTCCAAGACTTAACAGGAGCTTTTTTTGATGGGGAGTGTTTGTGACAAACCATTTTCAACTCCAATTAGTCTCCAGTCATTGCTAGTTTTATAAATAATGAGGAATGTCTCCTTCAAAAGCCAAAGTAAATAAAATATAGTGAAGGTTCCATGTTGTATGTTGCATAGAAGCTAGGAAACGTACATTGACTCTCCATGCCGAACTTAGCATAGGTGAGCTCTCTCAGGAACACTACTACACTGCCAGAAGCAGTGCTCCTGCAGTTGGGTGTCATTCAGGTCTTTCTTTTATGTCTATGACAAAAAGAAAACTTGCCTTCACTGGCAGAAAACAACTCCCTGGATGCACAGAGTGTTTTTCAAAAATAAAATTGAAAACTGCTGAGCAGTGAATACATCGTGCTAACATGTTGCCAAATATAAAAAGCCACAGTCAACTGAAGGGAAGGAAGAAAATTTTAGGTGGTTATAATGTGAACTTTATACTATGTCCCTAATTAAAAGCTTTGTCATGTGGCATTTTCACACTGTGAATTACTTGCTTCCAAGTAACTCGGGGAAGAGTTGCTCTTCATTTATATTCATCAAAGCCCTTCATGATCTTGGAATACGAGTGAATAGGATGGAGTATTGACATAGGTTCTGAAAGTCTTCAAAAGGCAACCTTTTGTTTTCCCTTCTAAGAGCAGAAATTGTTGAAGGCTGAGTTTTGGGCAGCACTGACTGGTATGCCTTATGCCTTTAGGGGGTGAAGTAGTGGAAAAGATAGATACAAACTTTTAGTTAAGTATGATACTTTTAGGAAGAGCCAACTGGGCTTTCGTAAAGGGAAGTAACACTTCCAAAATCTCATGGCCCAACTGATGACTTTGTAGAAGAAATACCTGACAAATGTTGAATAGTGATACTAGATTTTAGTTTAGGAAGGGCCTGAACTGTGAACTCTTGAAAAATATGCAGGTAAAATTTCATTATTTGCTTCCTTTGTTTTTATCCTGTTCCCCAGCCATCGATAGCTGGTCACTGTCGGGAGCAGAACACTAGGTTGGACCTTTTGAACTGACTCAGTATGACCATGCTTATATTCTTATCTGACATTGATAAGTACTGTGTTGTACAAACCCCTAATTATCAAAAGACCAATGATAAATGAGATTTTGCTGTACTGTGCTCACCAGCTGTAAGTCATGCTCTTCCCCCCCTCCCTCCCCGTTCTCCTATACACAGATGGGCAGGCACAGCATATTAATTCCTTGTCACTGTTGATACAGAGAATCATGTTTAGGGATGACTGCTGCAGTCTGATCTTTCTTGCAAATATTTAGTCAACCCTTATCAGTTCATAGATGGTCACAAACTCACCTACTATGATTACAGTAACAGTCTCTTGGCAAATATGTTTAAGTATTTAATTATTGTCTCTCAAGATATGAAAATAAAACAGCAGAACACTGATTTTTAACTTTTGCTCTGTATATTTCATACTGTCATAATTAAAGGCGATATATTTTATGTCTGTAAATAACAGTAACAAATGCTCCTTTCCTAGGTGTGCCTTGCAATAGCTCATTATTCTCAGCCAACAGATCTTCAGCTGCTCTTTGCATTCGAGTACGTTGGGGAAATATATCATAATCCAGGTAAGTATGGAAGTATTTCCATATTTTTTTTCCCTGTTTCATAATATGTGACTTCAGTAAGACTTCTGTCTAGAAGCAGTGGCAAAAAGCATTTGAGGCTTTCTTCAGGGGTATTAAAACTGGCTTGTCCTGCACCCAACCTCTTAATTGCAGTTATAAGTCATCCATTGTGATAGACATTAATGACAAAAAAAAATGTCTTTCCTGTCTGAAGCAAACCAAAACTACCTATGTCAGCATGAATACTCATATTTCTCAACTCATGCTTGGATCCTCCTATTGTATGTCTCTATTGGTACTCTAGGTACCTAGCTAATCTCCCATCAGGCAGGCTTGTTCACCTGCCCTTCTTTTGGGAATAAGTTTCTCTTCTGGTGGTATTGCAGGAGGATTTGTGCAACTGGGGACTCCATACCTTCTTTCCTAGAGGCTTACTAGGCAGTTCTTACCACTCAAAACCTCCACCACCCCTGCTGAGTTGGAGCACACCCTCTCTGCTCAAGGCCAATCTCCAACTGAACCTTGTCAGTTAGGTAAGCCTGAAAAAGATGCCTTTGGAACTTCATTTATAGTGCAATGCTGTGTGGTCACTGCTTAGTGTTCCCCAGCCAATTCACAGCTGAAAAACCATCAGCTCTAGCCTTAACAAGCCTCCAGATAGAGAAAGTGCCATCCACGTAGTTCTGTGGTACTGGAATACTTAGCAGCTGGCAGTAGAAACCACTGATCTGCCTGTTACAAAATTTGAATATTGTGGCATTATGAGCTCAGGCCTTCACATTTGCACAAAAATGCATGTTTTTCATGCAGGTGCCTACATGACTGCCCTGTGCATGCACGAGAATTAGTGGCATGTGTTTATGTTACACACGTCATTACACATACAGTTTCTTACCTGATAAAACTTGGGTGTTTATTAAGGTTCATGTACTGTAGCATTACAGAGTACTAGGGAGGAAGCCAATTTGCAGATAAATTTACAATAAAATATTAAAAGTGGAGTGTGAACAAAATGTTAGCCTGTCACAAAGTTGCCTTTACTCTGTCCTTAAAATACCGTTTGCTGTGTGGAAAATTACCTAGTGGAAGAATTACGTAAGGTGGGTAAAAAAATGTTCCTCTGGAGCAGCAGACGAGAATGGCAGATGATAGTTGTTCTGCTGTGCGGCAGTTGCTGGAGAAAAAGAGCTTGAAATACTTTTGCTTTGGGTTGTTTTTTTTCTGTTGTGTGAACCCTGGTGTTTGTAGCATCCATCTCTGGCTTTGCTCTTACAATTCCAGCACTGTGTTCTGTCCCTGCTAGTCCCAGTGAAGTATAAGTTGAGATACTTTCTTTGTGCTTCTTGAGGAACATAAAGAGCCTGCATTGCTCTGGTGTATATCTACATGTTTCCCAGGCTGTATTTTAATAATTCTATATCCTGCTACTGGACAGTAAAATTGTAACATTTTTTGTAATTATATTTCTCTATATATTGTCTTTGAACAACTACTTCATTTCAATTTTTATTCCAGTTTTCTTCTGAAAAACATAAGTAGTCCAAGTCCTTGTGCAAGAATGAAGTTGATAGATACAGAAAGTAGAAACAACACAATCACTGAGATGGCAGTAGAACTGTAACACTATGCTCTGATTTGTTTGGGCAGGCTCTTCCATCTTTACAGACTCCTGCTAAAGCTGGGAGCTTTCATGGGGGAGCTAGAAGGGATGAGTTTCAGTTTATTTCACTTCAATCTAAAAATTGACTTCCAAGTGTCAAGAAGCAAAGTGTAGTCTCCTTTGACACAGCTGAGTGTCTCCTTGGCACCTAAAGAATGACCAGCAATGGAGATGCTTCTGTGTTAGTAACAGACTATATAATCTTCTTGGGCCCTAGACACAAAATGGCAGGCCATTTTTTTGGTGCATATATATATATATATGTATGCATAATATATATTAACTTGGCCTTCAGTTGATTTCATTTGCTGTTAATACAGCAGTCATTTAAAGCTGTTGAAATTACATAGTTTTTATTTTGCTTTTTTCATAAGGTGCCTAATTACAAGGGAGCCTGTAAATGGTTCATGTTTTTAAAAGATCACTAACTTTGGCATGTTGAAGAGAGAAATCCTCTGACTGAAGATAACATAGGTTCCTGGTGGTAGCATGTCTTGCATTCTATCAAGCAGCACAACACACCAATTTTATGTCACTTTTCTGTTGGGGAAAAAAAGGTTTACATTTTCACATATTGCCAAGTTGTCATTAATTCACTGATCTGGTGTGATACAATAATAGGTAATGTCAGTCCTGAGCCCAGTCTCTCATTCTTGTAATTAGGAAGGTGAAGAGTTTGGGGTTTTCTATAATTTTTTTTTTAAATGTGCATTGATGAATTTTCTTTTCCTAGCAAAGAAGGTGAATGGAATAGACCCAGGAGGTGGTGGTGGTGGTGGCATCGGCAGTGCCAGTGGCCAGCAGACACCTTTGTTTGAAACTTACTCTGATTGGGATAGAGAAATCAAAAGGACAGGTGCTTCTGAGTGGAGAGTTTGTTCAATCAATGAAGGTTATATGATATCTACTTGGTAAGTTTCTTTTATAATGCAAGTAGAAGAAAACAAGCAATGTTCCTGTCTTTTCCTGTCTCCTCTACCAAAGCCTCTGTCCTTCCTAATTGTGCACTTCACCTCTTAAATGTGCCACACTCTGGCAAGGCCCTCAGTTCAAAGATCCTGCAAGTGTTGTCCTTAAAGGAAACGTCACACTCAAGCATCTCTTGCTTTCATGCTTTTGCACTTCCCTCTGGCACTGCAGGTGTTGTCCTTGCACATCCCGAGCTGCGTCCCTGACCTGTACGGTCGTGCAGATGGGAGGGGTAGGGGCTGGAGCACTGCAGCAGGAGAAAAGCTGGGGAAATCCCTAGGGAGAAGTAATCTTTTGTATTGTATTTTTTTCCCCAAGCCTTCCAGAGTATTTTGTGGTTCCATCTTCCCTAGCAGATCAAGACCTTAAGCTATACTCCTACTCTTTTATTGGGAGACGAATGCCAGTAAGTGCAATCTTTATTGTTACTGTTCTTCAGCATTGCACAATGTTAATCTTAAAGATATACAATAGTTTTGTGTGTAGCATTGAGGAAAAAAAATAATTCTATGGAATAACACTAACCTGGATTATTACGTTGTTTCTTCTGTGGTTTTTTCCCCCCCTATCAGTTATGGTCCTGGAATCACCCTAATGGCAGTGCCCTGGTAAGAATGGCCAACATTAAGGATGTGTTGCAGCAAAGAAGAATTGATCAAAGGTAAAGGATTAGTTATTATCCCTTACTCAGACAGGAAGGGTAACACAGGTGGTGCCTGTGTGTAACCTACAGCAGCAGCTGGCCATTGAGAAGATAGTTGCTTCATACTATGGTGCAGCAGCTATTGTGAAGCTGTTCTCTAATATGGTTCTGGCACAGTTTCTATTCACAATCCACTCGTTTAAAATGCTAAATAATTTTTCAAACATTAATGTTTATTTTTTAGGCAGCCAGTCATTCAGATGACAGTGTATTGTGATAAAAGGATCAGACTTAATCCTTTCTACTGATGTCACTGTAATACAGCTTAAGTTGGTGGGGATTTTCTTGCCTGCAAGACACAGTAAAAAGTAGTTTAAGTATTTGTGGGATTGTGAAAAACAGTTCTATAGATTTAGTGCCACAATGCATATGGTATTTCTGTGAAACACTTGTTCACTGTCCATGATGAAACATGAAGGCATTTGGAGCCTTAGAAAACCCCTGGCAAGAAGGGGTTTACTAGCTTGGTGTTGCTTGTTCTTTGGTTTACTTTGTAGGGTGATGTTTTGCTAGTACAAATGCTTGCATTTTGTGTGTTAGGCTGGAGCTCTTGGTTTTATTTGAAACCCTGTCAGATTTCCTGGCTTTATAAACTTTATATATATTCTTTTTATTTAGCATATGTAAGTAATACTAAAAATTGTGGAAAATTAAAACTGAATAGAGCTTTTTAACTGTAGCTAAGCCTAAGATGTGCCTTTCCCAAACTTGTTAATGATCCAGCATTTCCTTTTTTTGTTTCTTTTGTAACTAACAGATACCAAAAATATTTGTATCAATAGCTTAGTGGCAGGAGCAATAGATCTCCTGTATATAAATTAGAAAGCTACTGTTTGTTTTTTTTAAATAAGGTGCGTGGTTTTATGGTGTTAGTTGTTTGCAGCTAACAACTGTGGTGTGTTTCTTGCAAGACTGTTTCTCTCCTCTCCAGTAATAAAATGGATATTCTCTTTCTTGATTGCCTAGGATTTGTAATGCAATAACTCGAAGCCATCCCCTGAGAAGTGATGTTTACAAATCTGATCTGGACAAGTGTCTCCCCAGCATCCAGGAGCTCCAGGCTGCACACATCAAACTCAAGCAGCTGTGTGTTAATGGTACGCTGGGCTGTCCTTCTTCCATGGTGCTTTTCTTGAAATACAACCAAGTCTAATAGATCTGGCTAACAGGAATAGTCATTTGAAGTTGTTCTACAATGAAATTACCTTCCTTGTTGCAGAGCCTTTTGAAGAAACTGAAGAGAAGTGGCTGTCCTCACTGGAAAATACTCACTGGTTAGAGTATATTAGGTTTGTACCATTAATAAAATTATGGTTAATGAGATGTGAAAAACTTTCACCAGTGTAAATAATCAGTGAATCAACTGAAGGATTCTCTGTCATAGTAGATCAGTTAGGTGAATGTAGATATCCCAGATATTTTTTCCTCTAGAGTGTGAACCTGCTCCATTAATACTTGTATCTCTTTCTTTTCCTGTCTAGGTCGTTTCTGAAGCATTCTGCTGAGCTTGTGTATATGATGGAGTGTAAGCATGTTTCTGTAGTTCTTCAAGGTAACACATCCCTCCAGCATGCTGCAGTTCTTAGCAGTGCTCTGATAATACAGATAAGCACGTTCAGATAACATCAGATGAAATCTCTAGACATTTGAAGGACTGGAAAGGAAAATAATGTTGTTACGTATCTGAACTGAAACACAGCCCATAGAATCCAAGGGACTTTGAGTCTTTGTGGTTTTTATTCTGATAATGATATGATAGAATCAAAACTTTGGGGGGAACTTCTGTACTGTGCTAATTGGGCTAGTACTCCTGTCTATAAAAGCATTTCACTAACAGTGGCTGCTGTTGTGTAAGTGCAGATATTCCAGAAACAAATACACTGAGAAACTTGCTCAGATTGAGATAAAAAATTTTGTAACTTCTCTCATTTTTACAAGACCCCTTCAGCTGGTATATCCCACTCTTCCTATGTAACAGCCTTCCAAAAACTGCTTCAGGATAGAAAATATGTTGAGAATTTCCAGCAGCGTGAACACCCCACCCTCCTTCTCAGCACATCTTGGTTTAAATACTAGGCATTTGGGTGGGTGATTTGTTCTTGGTGACTGCATTGCTGTGCTCCAGACAGCAGGAACCTGGATACTGCAGAACCTTTTCTATAGTAAGAGCCTCAGTTAAAAAAAAATTGTGGCTTTTTTCTGCTGGTTTTGAAACTCTTGAGAACAATCACAGCAGCAAAAAGCACATTTGAAAAGAAATTCAAAGGAAAATACTAGACCTAGTTGCCACTTTTTGCTCTTTGAGATCTAACTGTAGATATGCATCTGTACCTTATGTATTTTCTGTGTTCTGTGTGTTGTTCACAGAGGAAGAGGGACGGGACCTGAGCTGTCTTGCTGCTTCTCTCATTCAAGTTATGCTGGATCCCTATTTTCGAACAATTGTTGGATTTCAAAGCTTAATACAGAAGGAATGGGTCATGGCAGGATATCAGTTTTTAGATAGGTGTAACCACTTAAAGAGATCTGACAAAGAGGTAAAAGTGAATTGCATTTGTATTTGATAACGGTAGCTGGTTAGTATCAGCCTGAACATGTATTCACACAGAAATCTAAAAGTAAAGGCATTTTTTAATACCTTCAAATGCCATGAAACTCATTTCAGAGAAAATGAGTCTTTGGGATAGTTCTTTTTATTCTCTGTAGCCAGATGAGAATCAGTGAAACACCAGGTGCAACCAAATGTTGCTGGGTTTTTATGTTGCTTCCATGTGATACAGAAAAGGCCGCACTGGTACAAGTGCCAGCACAGCCCACAGTTTTTATGGCAGTAGAAGGAGGTTAGAAGGGTGTTGTGTTTGGTTTTACCAAGGGTATCTGTGTGCGTAATTGTTTTAATACCAGGTGATATCAATGTGCAGCACTTTTCTGAGCATCAAGCTGAGAGAGAAGCACTGCAGCTTTATGAGCACAGCTGCCACACGGATTAATAGAGGGTAGCACAGTGCTTGATTTTCAGTATTTCCAGCTGATCTTCTTTAGCCTTTTCATTGCAAAGGAGTCATTTCTAATTGCAATTGGAAAGGCAGGTTGGCAGGGACAGTGTCCAAGGGGGGTAACAGAGAAACAAAACCCCCAAGCCACCAGGTAAACTGAGGGCTCTGACCATTAAGCTGAGAAAATGTGTGAAAGGATAAAGAAACTGAAATACCAAGGGGGAAATAGTGAACAAGCAGGTATTTTGACTCTAGGAAACGTTATACAGAAGAGTGAAATTGGGAAGAGGAAAATATTTCTAAAGCTTTTTATAAATGACAGTTTATACTTTTGCCATTTATGGGCCACTGTGGAAAGAGCTTGAAAGTGCAGAGATGTTAATGTGGCTGAATCATAAGCTCTCCAGTCATTTCAAACAAGAAGGAAGTGTGTACATTGTGAGAACAAGGCCAAGTGGTAGGGAAGGCTCATACAAACACTAACTTGGAAATTTGAGGGACGTGGCAGAAAGTGTTTCTGCAGTGGCATGAATATGAAGAGAGCCCAGGAAAGAACTGCCCGACTTCCTACAGAGAAGGGAAAGCTGTGGGAAGGTAACACTGAGAAGGCCAGTTGATGCAGTTGCTTGTGGAAGTGGCTAAACAGGAATACAGGGTATTACAGTTGCATAAAATAATTAAAAAGGCAATGCTCCAAATAGTTTACCCTGTTGAGGAACGGAGCACTAACTGCAAAGACGTAAGACTTGGGAAAAGCTCGTGTTAAATCTAAAAATTCTGTTTCTTTTTCCAGTCTCCTTTGTTCTTGATGTTTCTTGACTGTGTTTGGCAGCTGCTAGAACAATACCCAGCAGCCTTTGAGTTTTCTGAGATGTACCTGACCATACTGTACGACAGTGCACGTATCTCATTGTTTGGCACCTTCCTTTTCAATTGTCCTCATCAGCGAGTGAAGGAAAGCACTGTGAGTATGAACTGTTACACCTTCTTTTCAAGTAAGAGACTTCTTCCTGCCCTTCTGGAAATAACATCAGTTCAGCTTTTAAATGCTATTCCTTTGTGTTTGTCAAATGTCACACACTGTTCAGGGCAAAATATTCAGCTCCCCAGATGAATACAATCAGAATGTCCTCTCAGGTGATCTTTGCATAGAGAGTAACCATCTATTCAAGAAGGAAGTCTATTCAATTTCTTTTCTTTTTTTCCTAGAAAAACATTGTACTGTTATTTGTACTCCTCTAGGAAACAGCAGAATAACAGGCAATAAGTAGAATGTCACACTTCAGGCAAACTGAAAGCTCTTGACATACCTGTTTAAGCAGTTGAAAAAGTTGGAAAGGAATGCATGAAGTTCCAATAGTAATGCAAGTAATGCGCAATGAAAGTGTTTAGAAAACTAACCATGTTCATTTGTTTTTGAAA
Organism: Apus apus; assembly: GCF_020740795.1. Taxonomy (NCBI): domain Eukaryota; kingdom Metazoa; phylum Chordata; class Aves; order Apodiformes; family Apodidae; genus Apus; species Apus apus. The sequence goes on from NC_067291.1 coordinate 5,952,568, forward strand.
ACTGCAGCTTATTTCAACTGTGTGTAGAAAACATTTGACGGCTGATGAAAGGAAAAGTAATTTTGTTTAAGATTTTGTCTTTAAAATTGCCAGTATCTACCTTACAAAGAAGTAGAGCATTGAGGTACTGTTAGTGTGCTCTCAAAATAGCAGCTGGGGGGGTCTAAGAGTAAACAAGCACTTGAGTGTCACTGAGCAGTAATTTTTGCTAAGTAAGCATTAATCCTGCCTCTGCATTGCAGAAATGGAAAGCAGGGTACAGCTGTTTTCTCCAGCAGACTGCCTTGCTGCCCTGTTGCTTTGATCTGCAGCCACCTCTGAATTACATCCCTGCTCTTCTCTGCCCAGTAGTTACGCTCTGGTTTATAACTAGTGAATGAGCCCATTTTCTTTTAATACGCCTGAATGTTAATTTCTTGCAGGAATTTGCCATAAGCAAAAATATTCAGCTGGGTGATGAGAAAGGCCTCAAGTTTCCTTGTGTTTGGGACTGGTCTCTTCAGTTTACCAGCCGGGACCGCCTGCTGTTCCACAACCCCTTGTACATTGGCAAGAGCGCTCCCTGCGTGCAGAACGGAGCCATCAGGACTTTCAAACGCTCAAAGGTAACTCAAGAGATGTCTGTCTGTGAGTGAGCTGGTTTTCTGCTTAACCAGGAGGTGTTCAGGCTTAAAAATCCACAGCTATGTAGTGTTTTACACCCTCGGTTTAGCAATAGGAGTGTTATTTCTCTTAGCTTCCCAGCTAGCCGTAAAGAGGTAAATTGTTGAGCCTTGCGTTCCGGGACAGCTGCTGTTTTGGCTGAGCTCCCTACCAACATTTGCATTATTTCACCTGTGGAAAAGTGATGCCACGCCATGTTTTTCCTCCAGGATTGTCAGTTTCTTAAGTGAATACTGATTAATTCAGTCATTCATTATTTTAGGAAGTCTAGAAAACTTCTGTATTTCTTTTTAAAGGCCTCAGGGGACCACAGCGTTTGCCCTGTGAGCCCTGCAGCAGTGACTCAAGCTCAGGGCTGTTTACAGGTCGCATCATTTCTCTGGCTGATGATGCATCCAAGCAGCTCAGGGAAATCTGCTACTCAAATGAGCATAAAACTGGAAAATTACCAGTCTTTATTTTCTGCAGAAAAACTACAGTTCCACATTGCGAGGTGTCCCCCCAGCATTAAAAAACGGAATCATCAGTGAGCAAGAGTTCTTTCCAAGAAGAAACTCTCTGATACTCAAACTGAAACCTGACTTCCTGCAGCCAGCAGAGAGCCAGAGCAGCAGCATGGAGCAGTACTTCAGAGACTGGTTTGCAAAGCCTGTGGATTTGCACGGCGTGATTCTACCCCGTATCTCTGGAACACAAATAAAACTGTGGAAACTCTGCTACTTCCGCTGGGTTCCTGAGGCCCAGATTAATCATGGTGGCTTCATCACTGCTTTCCATAAAGTTTCTTTGCTGGCAGATGAAGTAGACATGCTAAACCGGAACCTTCGGCAGTACAAAAGCCACTCTGCTCTGCAAGGCACCTGCTCGGAACTGGATCAAAGCAGGATGTACTTCAGAGCAAATGGCTTCAATGACACCTCTGCAGCCCCAGACTTTCTCTCCTCCTCATTCCCATTCTCTCCTGTAGGAAACCTGTGCAGACGGAGCATTCTGGGAACACCTTTGAGCAAATTTTTAAGTGGTGCCAAAATCTGGCTATCCACTGAGACGCTTGCAAATGAAGACTGAGGTGATGTGGTGGTTTGAAGGTTTGGGGAGAAGACAGCATATCATTTTGTCTTTTCTAAGTTAACACTGCTACATGTGGCATTGAAAGCTGTAATAATTTTTGTATACAAACCTTAAGGAAGTTTGCACAAGTACTTCAAATCAGAGCAAGTCATGCTTCGAGTCGCACAACTTTGTCTTCAGTAGTTCTCATCTGCTAGGGCTTCTGGTCCCTCATTCCTTCTCTATTCTTGTGGTTTGGCTCCCATATGCAATGGAGCATTTCATTAGCTAATCAAAAGGCTTGGTGTGGTCATTAATGAGGGTTCTGCTTGAAGTACCTTTTTTTCCCAGATAGTGACTGAAGTGACTCCTGTGTCAAAACAGCTTGGCAAATCAAGGCAGCGAGGAGCAGGGGACACAGACCCACAGCTAAAACCTGGGAACAAACTGTTTTATCAGATTGCCTCTTCAGGAAGAATACTTATATACATACATACATATTAATGTTCTGACTTGGTCATCCTACATAGGTGTTAATGCAGTGTGTATCCATGGGGGAGTTGTTCCCTTTTCTTTCTCTCCCCAAAATGTATTCATTAAGTTAGTCAGATTTGTGCTCTTTGTCATGAGCTTGACTTTAGACTATAGGAACCAACTTCAGGACAATGCACTGTTAACCTTAAACATTTACTGTAGATAGGGTATTGTAGTAGCTTTAGAAGTGCCTTTAACCGGGAGGAAACAGTAGCAAGATGACTCTACTGCAACTGCTCCCCCTCAGCTTCTTACAATAGATGGTTCTGGTAAATTCTGGTTCCATCCCCTGCCTCCCTCTCTCCATTTCTGGAAGTAGCAGCAGACCAGCTCAAGAGACAGCAGGTTTGTCTTCCAGGGTTAAGCCTGTTTGCAAGTCTGATGAGAGCCTCACTTTTCTATATAAGCACCTCAAATACTCAGCATTGTTCCTGTGCACAGACCCTGATCCGTGCCGACCTGCTTCTCATCCTGATGAAGTAGCTTTCAGGAGAATTCATACTTAAGCCCTACTGGTTTCCAGAAAGGAGGACGTGCTCCAAGTGGCCAAATCCACAAGGATGCTGGTGCTGTTGTCACTTGTGAGCAGGTGCTAGGAGAGTGCTTTTGGTGCCTTCTTTTTTACATATGTGCATGTCTTTATGGACCGTGCCATGGACAAGCACTGCTTGAGGGAATTCAATCCAACATCTTCCTTCTGCTTAATGCAGCAGCCTCCTCTTTGCTCTGAAACTTTTTCCATGATACCTCTGCTCCTGGAGGCCGTGCCAGAAAAAGGCTCAAGCTTCATAAGGAGAAAAGGTAGAGAGAGAAGTACACAGGGAGGGTGGAGGAGCAGTAATGTGTCCTGCTCATAGTTGAAGGCTTCTGTCAACTACCTTAACAGTGAGGCTGTATTTTGTATGGACTGATTCCTGTGTAAAACACAAACACTATGGAACCAACACTGAGCCTCTACTCAGGTGTTGACCCACAAGTCAACGCACCAAAGGCCTTATATGATAGGCTAAAAGTTATTCTGTTACTGCACGGTGATAATGCACAGTCCAGCAGAGTTAGAAAAAAGGGGGGAATAGGATCTGGAGCTCTTCATTTGTTTCCAAAACCAAATTGGTCTTCAGCACATCTTAAATCACAATGTTTTGGATGTCTAAGATTGCTCAAGTATTGATTTTAGAAAATATGCATCTGGAGTGGCCTCAGAGGTGCAGGCTTTGTGCTAGGGAATACAGTGCATACAGGACCCTGTTTCCCCCAGGCTGCAGGGGGTGTGTGGTGTCCGGCCCCATGTCCCCTTCGCCAGGGACAAGCGGTGGTTCCCTTACAAAGGGTGAGCTGAGGTGGGAGGGGGAGGCTTCTTTTTTTAACTAACCAAACTCCCCAAAACTGTTTTTATGCAAAGAAGCTGCGTGTGTGTGTGGATGTTAGGACACAATGCTGCCAGATCAGGTCTGGTCAACTGTTTGTGAGGAAAAACGCGTGTTCACCTCAGTTGCCTCATTGTGCTGCAAGATGGTCTGAACATGTTAAATGGTCCACAAACCAGTTGTGTTTATTTACAAGCTTCCAGAGCGGTCATCTGAATTGTTCAATTTGTTATTCAAAGGTTTGTATTAGTTTGCTTTCGTGGTTATTTTTTTATTTTCATTAGCTTACTGCTTCCCTGGCCTGATACTTGACATAAAAGACCTCAACCTGTGTGCTTAGTGTCTTTTGGTACCATTTTTTTTTTCTTTTTAATATTACAGTTAAAGCTATGGTGTCTTTTTATTTTTTATTTCTTTTTCCTTAAAAGTCTAACTTTTTTGGTTTAAAGGTACCAAAAATGTGTAAATAACTTACTCCACACAGGCAGCTGGTGGAATTAAAAAATGAAACAAAAATTAATGTTTAGGCTAGTACCTTTTGGGGAAAAAATGGGTACTATATTTAAACAGGATTGTCTTTTATAAGGAGATTTCAGACATTTTTACATTTCAGTTCTAAGATGTGTACAGATGCTGCAGATGGTCTTTGTATTTTATATATATATAGCATGGGAGGGGGTTAAAAATAATATGCCTTTATAATAAGCAAAACCTGTCTAAATATCTATTTGCCAAACAGTTAAAAATAAATTTTACACGGTTTGAAAAGGGGAGTCAGGCAAGCAGAGCTGAGATGGTGATAAGCATGGGGGGAGAGATGGGGGCCAGCTCCTGCAGTGAGGAAAGGGGGCAGCAAAGGTTCAGCTCCTTGTTTGCAGGGACCCCCCTGCTGAGGAGCCTGAACAACTGCTTGTGCCTGTTGTTTCCTCCTCTTAAGGTAAACATCTTAATTTTTTAAATTTCCTTTTGAAAGACAGGTACTAAATGTTAATCTTAACATACTCTCCACTCTGCACAGTTGCCTTATCAATAGTCAGTATGGACTGCTCTGAACATTAATAACTTTCAAAAGCAATTTTGGGGGGTGAGTACATGTCTTTAGCTTCTATGTACAGAGTACTGACATGCAAGTGTAATGTGTGTGTGTGTGTATATATGTACACATTTTCAAATTTTAATTTCTGTTCACCATTTAAAGTAAGATACTGTTAATGCCATTTTGGAGTTGCCAGAGTAGAGAAACTACAATCTTTTTTTGTCTGTTTCTAGAAACGTGCACTATTTTGGCTGTTACTGGCTGTTACACCATTTGTACTACACTGTAACCCATGCGGGAGGAAATGCAGCAGCTGGTTGATGTGGTTGACATGTACCTTGGGTGTCACTAATCACTGAGAGGTTGTGTTGTAGGCCTGGTGATCATGGCAGTGCAAGTCTAGTCACCCTTTGCTGCCTTGTATCAGAGAGATTCTTCATTCCAGAAATGCATTGAAAAGTGTGTGTGTGTATTTATACGCAGGCCTGCACGAGTGCACCTGCCTGCAAAACCACTTTGCTACTAACTGCCTTGTATTTCTAATGAAAATGTAGCAAGCAGGGCAAAGGTTTTGGCTTACTCTCAGATGGACAGACATTAAAACCAAAAAAATTCTAACACGTATTTAAGCAAAGGGCAAGATCTTAAATTTGCCTCTTAACATAAGAGACAGAAATCTGTACCTCAGTTGCTTTAGGCAGTAGGTTTCTAATGCTGTTGCTGTGATGGTTTAGAGTTCATTTCAACTGAAAGGAAAACCTTTGTGCCTGATAATGATTTACTGAGTAAAGTAGCAGTGTCAGGGAGATTATAAAATCCTGATGCTGAGTTGTGAATGTGAAGTAAAGTAGACTAAATAAAAGTTCATACCTTTCCACAGCAAACCAGGCAGTTTTCTTTCACTTCCTCTAACAAAAAAACTAGGGGAGCGTGTGTTTGGTTTTTTCCAAGAAAAGTAGGGACACTGTGCTGTAGAAAGATGATTAATAAAAAAGATGTGCAAATGATCTTAATTCCTTGCTATATTCTGTTACAGTGTCTACCTTTTGCATGGTAAGCAGAATTTGTGATTCCAGGAAAACTTACTCAGTATGAGACTGAAGACTCCAGAGAAAAGATGTTGGCTGTTAAAACTGAGACAAATCCCCAGGATTTTCATGTCTTAAAAGAGAACTCATCCTTTGGCTCCAGTTCAATTGACTGACACTTCTGAATGAGAAAACACATCAATTTATGTGGGGCAAAACTTAGGGTACTGTGTGAGATGCTGCAAGTGATCTTGGCCCTGACTCACTCCTGTCTGCTGCCAGAAGCATTTCCCTGATAGACAGAGAACACAGGTATTCAGAAGAGGAGCTGTGAAATAAATGATGTTTTCATACATAGCAGCACGTTAAAACAGCACTTTAAAAGTTTTATGACTGCTCTATGCCATCTTCAACCAGCTGTATTTTTTTTTAATACTCAAGTGAAAAATGTAAATAGATAATCCAAAGTGGGGGCAGTTGGAGAACCAGGCTGGGCCTTGCAGTACTTGGAAAGTGCTCAACTTGTGCCTTGCAAGGAAACTTGCACAGCCTATTGGACTTGGGCTACACAGGCAACATGGAAATGATCAGGGCCTGATGCACTGCATCGTTTAGAAGATGTTCTCAGTTGGAACCAGTGTCATTGCAGCTGTTTCTCTTCACTGAGCAAAACTCCTAGATTACTTTTCATAGAAGGAGTTGTATATAGAAGAGAAAGGCTTTGTTCTGCTGAACACAATGTGCCCTACAGTAAAACACACTGACAGTCTTCTCAAACTGTTTTCTAGAATGCTTTGTGCTAAAAGTAACTACAGTAATGTTCCAAGAAACCAGAATTTTAGAAGAAACTAATTTTAATAAGCAGCAGTCGTGTGTGTGTGAGGCCAGTTCCTTCAACAACACCAAATCACCCCTGTGATCAAACCTTCCTTGTCAGCTGAGGCGTTGACTCTTGCCTCCCACTGCCTGCACGTGACAAACCTCCACCTCAGCCCCCAGCTGCTTCAGCTCGCTCAGCCACAGCGTCTGCTTGTGGGACAGGCGGTCGTTGGGACCTTTAACCTCCACCAGCTACAAAGAAAGGTGGGTGGTTAGTAGTGTGCCTGTGGGGGAACTGAAAGATCATTAGCTCCCACAGACTAACACAAGTATTCTTTCATGGCTGTTATTTGAAACAAAAATCATACTGATTTAGCACAATGGAAAGCCCGGTGGGTGCTAAATTAACAACTTACACCCCAAAGTTTACCTATAAGAATGACACTTTATGTAGTAAATATCCACCAACACACAGAGGCACTGGTGAATGAAAATGCCATGATTCTCAAAAAAATCCATCATTACCAACCTCACCTGTTCCAGCTGATAATTGGCAGCAACTTAGCTAGGTGTTCTAAAGAACTAATTGCTGCTATTGAGCTGTGTTTAAGAAACATGTAACAAGTTGTTCCATCAGCTGAGGAATGTCCAATTGCCTTCTAGTACCTGTTCCACTACCATGAAGGACACAAACCATGAGTGTCTACTCCATATAAAGTATGTTCTTGGTCACATCCACAGAGAGCTACTCTGTGATGGCAAGAGGCAGATTACACAAAGTAATGGCTATTTTTGAAACATCTCCACATATTTTTTTTAGCAAGAGACAGACACAGTCATTACAGTCTTATATTCAAGTTTTTTGTTAATTGGTGACATTAGCAACCCTTGCTACAACAGTCAGAATGTGTGTGAGTGGTTGGTAACGTTGATTTACAGTAATTTTAAGTGAAGACCTATGCTACAGCAATAGCTAGCCACCTCCTGCTGTTTCTCATTATGCCCATTAAAGCTACAGCAAAATGTGATGCAATAGCAGATGAAATGCCAGAGCTGCTGGGCAGATGGGCAGCAGGTTTAACTCCACCACGACAGGAAAATGCAGTTTGTATGGGCTGACAACTGGAAGGCTTTACACCCAAGGGTAGGCTCAGCTGAGCTCCATTTCCATGATCTCCCAACGTACCTTGAATTGGTGGGTGTGTGTGCTCCACACCACCAGGTCAGGAAGACCCCCTCGGCAGTGGCGCAGATCTTTGGAAAGTCGCCTGAAAACACCACTCAGAAACATCCCTCCCAGGCAAGAGACAAGGCTCTGCAAGAGAAGCTTTGGTAGTCAGCTTTTTTTTTTTTTTCTTTTTTAAAATAATTTTCCTGTGCAGCCATTTCCCACCTCTCACAAGAATACTGGATGGCCCACCTCAGCGTCTTTTTTCAGTCACATGTAACAAGAAATTGAGACATGTTACCTACAGCAATTTCCCTGCTGCTACCAACAACTACTGTTGCAGCAAACATATAAAAAAGTAACAGTAACTGGGATTAGGGAGACTTGTACTGATGTCCCCACTCAGGTCCTCCCTCCCACCATCAGTCTTGGCTCAGCGCCCCAGCACAACCTGTGAGCACCCTCTGGCCAGATGTGATGTGCCACACAGCTCCTCCCTCTGCCCATTCTTGCCCACAGCTCCTTACCTGAGCTTGCTGGAGGGAATTAAACCTCCCCCAGCTAACAAGAGCTGCTGCTTTTCCCTCCTGAGCTGTCCAGGTGTCAGCCATCAGCTTGGCCAGTGTCTCTGAGGAAGCTGTGTGCAGCTGCTGGAGTCTGGCCTCAATGACATCCCTCCTGTTCTCATAGAAGCTGTCCGTGTATAAATCCAGGGGAGAGGTCTGTAGCAAAAGGTAAATACAGCTCTGAGGAGCTGCCAGCAATTCCAGCAGCGACTCCAGGAATGACAATGCCCTACTTTGTATTTTCTTAACTACGCACCAAACACGGTGTCAATGTAACACAACCACTCCACCACATAAATTTTTATTAAGGAGGAAACTTTGTATATATTGGAACAGCCATCTGCTCTCCTACTCCCCCAAGCAGTACCACTCCAGTCAGGATTTGGACAAGCCCGCACAGCTACCCTGAGCAGGTCAAGATGGGAAGAACAAAGCAGTGACAAAACTGGGACTGTCACTCAAGCTACCTGAAAGCAGAGCCTGCACCACAGCACTGAGCATGTTGGTGTATAAAGTCACTGCAGCAATTAGCCCATTCTGCCCATGGCTGAAAAAAGGCTATCAAGCTGAGCCCTGTTCTAGCTTTTCAAAAATCAAATGCAGAGCACTTAGAAAATGGCAAACTTCAGCCCTACACAAAGTGCAGCCACAGCTAATCCCACCAAAAATACATCCTAGAAATGACTGAGACTCGGGTGTGAGCTTTCAGCCTTGCTCATGCCTGAGGCTCAGGATAGCTTTGCTTTGCATTAGTAAGTAAAACCTGGTTTAAAAAAAAAAAAATGTTGCAAATGAATTGTATGTTTTGGGCTTGCTCATATAAATATACACTCTTTTTGGTTTGGGTGTTGTTTTTTTTTGTTTTCTTTTTAAAGAAGGCTTAGTCTGCACGTAAGATTATAAAAAGGGAAATGCATTAGCAAGGCAAGATCTACAGTGACTGGCAGCGTGCACTGAAAGAATAACTGCTTTTAACACGTGACATTAATACAATTACAGCACCTTACAAGAATAGCAGATACTATATATATATATATATATATATATATATATATAAAATAGTTATTTTTATGTATTCCATTTACCAATATTTGTATGACCTTTGGAGCTACAACAGTCCCATTCCTGTCCTGTCTATAAGCCTTAACTTCCCAATTCAAAATTTGAAAGCAAGAAGCACAATTATATCTCACTTCTTTCAGCAAACAGTTTTCAACCCTAAATTTACTTGGGTGGATAAATACAAGAATCTAGTAGTAAAAAACATTTCAAATATAGCCATTACTTTGTGTAATCTGCCTCTTGTAATCACAGAGTAGCTCTCTGTGGATGTGACCAGGAACATACTTATAAACAAGTGCTCGTGGCTTATGAAATTATTTCAAGACATGACTGTACACAGACTCGCAATCTATGTCACCATAAAATAAAACAAACAGGTTAAACATCAGATTAGTGGGACAGAGAGTGATTCGTATTCATGGGTTTGAGTTTAGTCCTATCAGCCTAATAAAATAATTCTGTTGTTTGCTTCCCTAGATTTTTACAGCCTTTGCTTAAGGGACTATGTACGATGGCCTTGACGGAACATAGCTCCCTCTCTGCCAGTTAAATAATTGTAGTGCTCACTAATGACCACCAGTGGTCTTTGACTCATCCACAACAAGGATTTGTACTTCATACTGATGAAAAAAAATAAAGGGGGGGAGGGAAGAAGAAATGTTTACCTAAGCTAGATACCTCATACTGATACAAACCTTTAATTTCCTACAGTACAAATAAATCCAGTTAAGGATGAGCACAGCACTGCCTGGTCTACCTCTTGGCCAGGGCTGCAATTAGAAGCAATGGATTAAAGGGGAAGAAAGAAGACAATTGGTCTTTTTTTAGTTCTACATTTGAGGTGGCTTTTCAGGGTCTTCTTAGTATATGTCACTTAGGTGATCAAGTTTTCTAATGGCAATTATTAAAACTTTCCAGCTGTAATTAGTAGAATGTAAAGCATTTAGCAACAAGCCACAAGTTCACCTGGGATCATTAATTCATTAACCTTAGGGTATAGCAAGGGGTTAGTGGTGGTGGGGGGTGTAGTGTTGTTTCCTTGGTTTTTTTGACAAAAAAGGAAGGATGATCCCAAAAGCATAAGCATGTTGGGGTGGAGCAGGTGTGGGGTGTTAACAAACCTGAATTTAAAACTGTGACTTCCTTTTAAAGGCTACTGAAAAAAAATTTTTTAAAAAACCTTTTTTTTTTATAGAATGCATCACCTTCAAATGAGATGAACCCCACTATGGGATAGCAGGATTCTTCCACTGACTATAGGGAAAACTTTGGTGAGTTCAGACACGGGACATGCACATTTAGCCAGATGAATTCCCCCCCCATCTGACAGTCAATCCAGATTTAGCTCCTGCTGTTTGCTTTATTTTATTGCTTGTTATGTTGGGCTTGTTACTAAAGGGTTCCTTGGCAACCAGTTGCTGCCTGTCTGGAAAGTCCCTCCGAATAAAATGTTAATCTAATCCCAAATAAATTTTTAACATGGTTACAGAGTCTACAGCAATATGTAAAGAAACTGACTAAAGAAAGCCTTTCCAACCTACCTGATAGGAGTTTCTGAACACGTCAGGTATGTCATCCATGAAAATGATATCCCACATGAGAATACCATAGAGCGTAATAAATGTTGAACCTTCCCCATGAATACCTGAAGGGCAAAAGTAAATAAAATGGAAACATTAATTTCTACTAAATCATCTGATCCAGAACAGACACATGCTAGGTTCTGGTTTATAAACAGTTAAAGTCAGTATATACTAACATTACAACAGCAACTTGTAAATGCAGTTTATTACTTCCACAATTTGGTAATGCTTTCTGGTTAGTGGCCTTCATTTACAGCATGGGGTTAACTCACTGTGCCCTGCCACCAATCAGGTTTAATACACATTTTTAAACTTTTACATTAATAAAGGAATAAATTAACAACAATATGTTTGTATCTATAAATTGTTTATATTATACATATGTGCACAGATGTACACATGTATGAATACAGCTATACCTATATGTATTTATGTATGCATATATACCTTTATGCATATATGTGCTGCAAAAAGCAATCACCAGACCAATGCCCAGCCAGTATGCTAAAAATGTGATGTATTAATAACAAAACGTTTGTGTATATAAAAACATTTACATATACACACATACATGTCTGTGTATACATATACACACATGTATGTATACATATATGTGTATGTACACGTACATATATATATAATATAAACCACTGTATATATATAAACTTTTTTTATTAATAGATTACATTTTCCTTTTATTTTTTTTCCCCTCCCAATCCTTATCACTTACTAAATGTATGTATATATGGGTATATCTGCATGTATGTTTATATAGGTAAAAGTGTATGTATGAATATATGCATATAGCTCTCTACACACACACACACCCTCCTCCATGCATGTGTATATATTATATATATTAAAAAAACCCTGTGGTGGGTTGGTGCTGGATGGCAGCTAAGCCCACCCACCCAGTCACTTGCTGACCCCTGCTGCCCCAGTGGGCCAGGGGAGACAACTGATGGGCAAAAGTGAAGACGAAAAAAAGTAATCAAAAAAACCCAAAACAAACCACCAAACCCATAATGCCCCAATGCCTTGAGATAAAGGCAATTTAATTAGTGGAGAGGGTGGGGAACGGAAGAGAAGGAAGGGAGAGCAGAGGCAAAAGCAGCCACTCACCACCAGACCAATGTTCAGTGATGACTCCAAGTAACAGCTACTGTCGTGTATGTGTATGTGTTCATACATAGGGACATACACACATATGTATGAACATAAATATATAAAAACATATATCTGTGTGCATATATATATGAACATAAGGAAACACTATTTCAATGTAAGGGCACTGGCACAGGATGTTCAGGGAGGCTGTGGAGTCTCCATCATTGGAGATGCTCAAAAGGTGGACATGGTCCTGGGCAACTGGCTCTAGGTGGCCCTGCTTGAGCATGGGGCTTGGACAGGGAGACCTGCACAGTTCCCTACCAACTGCAACCATTCTGATGTGTGTTCTGTTATTAGTATAATATACTATATATAATATGTAATGTTACATATAATTCATATGGATGACAGAATATATGCTGTAAGTTATTACATTACACACAATATATAGTATAGTGTGTATGTATTATACATGTATGATTATATACCTTTTACCCCATACCAATAAAATAGCTGTTCACTGATAAGAAAGGCAAAGACAAAGAGATAAAGAAGTATTGCTGGGTTTTTTCCAAACACATTTCAATACCACCTTAGGTGTGTGACAGCAGCAAATAATGAAAGGCCAGGAAGCTGGCCTGGTGGAAAATACATATTAAGGGCATTCTTGGTAAGGAAATGGCATATTAGAGCTGTTTGGAAAGGAAACAGAATCACATTAAAAACTGGTCTAATTAGATCAGATAAAACTGGTCTATTAACTAAACTACTTAGTAAATTGGTTCTTTACTCCCAGTTATTTTACTGTACAAAAAAAAAGTTACTATTACCCTGATCAAAACCATTCTGCCTGTAATGAGTCAACGCCAGCTCCTCAACTGAGCACATGACTGTGGATACACTGAAGTCTTCACCTCCTTCTTCATTACCAGTATCATCCATTAGAAATACAGATTTTCCCATTCCCATCTGAGGACACATCTTGCCTTTGATTGTAACCTGAATATAGTAAAATAACTAGTTACTTTCCAGCATCACATTTTAAAAGCTTTACCCTAGGTACTTGAATCTATCCTAAAACACACATTCCTGCTTTTCAGTTTTCTTAAAATCAGAACTAGACTTGTTTCCAAAAAATCAATGAAATAAAATTTAACCTGCCATTCCCTTGAAACCATTCTGATCAGCTTTTATAACCTGGCAAATTTTTCAGAAAAAAAATTACTAGCAAAAATCCTAGGCAGATAGGAATGTAGTCCTTCTAACATACAGACCAGGAAGAATGAATACAGATGATGGAGGAGGCTGTTTCTGGACTGAGAAAAGGAAGGGCTGTAGGGAGATACCCAGTGAGGAGGCTGAGGAAAAAAATAAGGCTATGCTCTGGCTTTGCCCATATACAATTATTTTTGCAACAATAATGAAAAGAATGAGTTAAAAAAAGCGCAAGTGCTTCATGTTGCATATTTGCATAGCATGTATTTAAAGTGCATAACTCCCAAAGGTTACAAAAAAACCCTTGCACTTCTTGAGGCATTAATCTAGTGCTGACAAGAAGCTAAGGTTATTATTGCTTTTCCATACACACTGAATGCTTGGCCTGAAGACATCAGGGGCAATGCAGATTTGCCCCTGGAAGGTTCTGAGAGTGTTGCTTGTAAATTAGTGGAGCTGATAGCTGATCAGATTTGTAACACTTATTCAGTAAAGCAACACAAATGACCTCACTGTACAGCTGACTAACTTCAGCTGACCATTTTGAATAAGTAGAAATATTTGTTCAGTAGAGCTTTTTGTTTTAGAAACACATTTGTATTTGTTTCCCTGCAGCACAAATAAGTCAGAGGCTTCCTACCAACAGTCTCCCAGATCCACTTTTCTTGTCAGAAGAAAGAAGACCTCATGAGTGGTTATTTCTGAGAAACCACCAGCAACTTTACTTACATGTGTCACCTCCTCCACAGCGATGTCTGGCAGATGATGAAGCAGGGACCTGAGCTGCCTGCAGCTGGGCGAGTCCCTGATGCGCAGGGCGCGCTGGTAGAGGGCGAGGCGGTGCCCGGTGCGCACCCGTGGGTCTGCCAGCCCCCTCAGGATGCTCTCAACGGCCTAACAACGAGCAGAGGACAAGCAGCAAGTCAGCCAGACCTGGGCATGTCTGTCTGCTCTGACTAAGGCCAAAAGACCAAGTGATTTAAGGAGCACAAAAATGTGAATGTAAAAAACCAGCATTTAAGACTGGACCACCTTTCTTACTTATGTGCTGAAGTTCTAACTAGTAAATACTATTTTGCACTGCTAGGCTTCTGGATTCAAACTGGCACTAGTACTAGTAAAGAGAAATTACTCTGGTAATTGTGAGCTGGTGATGGCTCAGAAGGAATTCAAAGGCACAACCTGTACTGCAGCTTGCAGTTGTCTCTGGTTCCTTTATATTCTGCTGCAGAAATCTGCCAGAAAGTTCTACAGAGATTTACAATAATTCTTGCCATCCCCATATGGTTGTTTTTCTCTCATTTGGCTACATGCCAGCTTATGAATCACTTAGGGAACTCAAAAGATTTCTTTACATGTACACAGTGTTTCTAAAAGCCTGAACTGCATCATTCAGACTTGAGACTAGCAAGTTTACCCACCCTACAGGGGTGGGTGTGTGTACTACTGGAAGGGAAGAGGGCAAAGTTTCAGCCCTCTTAGCCAAGATTACCAAGACAAGATTACCTCAAAACCCCTTCTCCCCTCCCTGGCCTTCCTAAAAGAATTAAACAGACCGGGATGAACAACAGCTGTAACACATGCTATCTAAAACCATTAAGGTTATTCTTTACCAGTATAATAGTGGTCATTTATGGTTTATCATGCAGGACCATGGAAATTGTTTACATTTGCTGTTAAAGACTGATAACCCTGCCAGAGCTGTGTACAAGTACAAGATTAGAAATGGGGTTGTCTACTGCCTGACCTCTTACAGTAGGAACCCCACACCAAAACTGGTCTAGATACAGAATACAACCTTTTCCCCACTGGCAACAGTTAACCAAGGACTTAATTCACTTAACCTTTTTTTTTTTTGCAAACATTAAAAAACTCCTTCCAATCATGTTTGTTTTTATCATTCCAGATATGACCTCTTCAAGACTCAGGTTCAGAAGCAGAAGTATTTACTGCAAGAAATTTCTCTGCTTCTCACATATTAGGCAAAGCTAAAAGGCAGAGCAGTAAGGAAGCTGCTGCCTGGTGTGTCCATACATCCTTCAGGCCAAACGTTGTTCTTCTATGCAATAGAAAAAGGAGGCCAAACAAGGATGGGGGTACACTCAATACACAGTTTCTTAGGTGAGACTAGTTGCCAGGCAACCTTGGGATTCCTATCAATATCTGCATTTTTAGAAGAGCCTACCCTGCTGTTTTTAATGTACTCCACTCATATGAAGTATTTCCTTTAAAAGTTTTCAGACAATGACTACAGTGTTTCCAATTTACAGCACAGTTATGAAGATACCTTCTTAGTGTTTTTCAAGTGCTGATGTAAATTCAGGGCCAGGCGATCCCACCACCGCCCTCTGCTGTCGGTACAATACACATCCTGAGACAGAAGAGTCTGCAGCTCCTGCACCGCCTCCTACAGCAACAGGATTTTATCTTCATCAATTGAGGTAGAAAGCCAAGTTGAAGTTTCATTATATAATTTGCTTGCCACTTTGCCTTCTAATTACTGGGTACTATAAAACTTACTCACTTCACAATTCAAACCCCATTTTTACTCATATTCAGGTGCATGGGTACATGTTAAAAACTCCAGAATAGAGAAATTTCATTTAAACTTAAAGATCAGCTGCCAAAAATATAGTGATTTTGTCCTTTCTGTATTTGTTATTGTATATGGAAAAGACCTGAGTATTACTTGTTGCCTTTTTGCAGAGGCAAAGTATTTTTCAGAATAATGTGGTTTGCTACAACATCTGAATCAGTGGCCTCTGCAGATGTTAGCTACTAAGGTGAAGAGGCAGGGATTTCATAGAAGAATTTTCTTCCAATATTTTCTTATTTACAAGCAATAACCAACTCTAGTGAAACACAGATATCTTGAAATAATGAAACAATGTATCAGCAAGAGTCTTATAGTATATTACAGATGGAAAATCTCCAAAGCACAAGCAGAAATCAGAACTATTTAAAACTTTCTAAAGATGACAGAAAAAAGGCTCTTTTTACTTAAAAGTAACCTGTTAAAAGAACTGCATTACATCCTGGCAAACATTATCATTATTTTCCAACCACTTCAGGAATGCAAACTGATGTAGAACCCTACATTATACACATATTCCTACTCGTTTCATCACTTTACCTCATACATGTGAAGTCTCTGAAGAATTTCAACACCTTGAGAAAGGATTCTCGTGTACACCCAGCCAACTGTGAAGCGTCGCAGGAACTCAGGCAAAGCTCTGTGACAGCTGGAAGTAACAGCAGCTCAGATCAATTTAATGAAGGCAATTTAAATTCTGAAAATCTCTTCCTAAGAATACTTGTACCTGAAGCATTTACAAAAAAAATAAATGCCTTATATATCATAACTGAACCGATCCCAGCTGCAAAATCAAGAAGGTAAGGAAATAGTTTAGCTGAGGCAGCCGGTGCAAGATGCACTTGCACAGCATATTTTGGTTTCAATAGCAATGGAATTATTAGTGAATAAGTTCTGTATCCGATGCAAAATCATAATGTATTATATCAAGTTTTGTTACTGCCAAATTGTTCTCATAAGTAAGAAGGTTAACTTTACAAACACAGCTGAACAAAAGAAAAAAGGATAGAACAGGCATGTCCTGCCACAAAAGAAGACTAAAATATTTTGGGTAGGCTTCCATGCTTCAAGAAAAGTCTTTTGAATGCCTTGTGGGAATCAAAAAAGGTGTTCCCACTATTTTCACTGTGAAATGGAATGGACCTCCAAGTGACCCGCTATGAAAATTATTTTAAATCAGATGCCATGAAAATTAATATAATCACAGAATCTTAGGGGTTGGAAGGGACCTCAAAAATCATCTAGTCCAGCCCCCCCTGCCAGAGCAGGATCACCCAGAGCACATCACACAGGAATGTGTCCAGGCAGGTTTGGAATGTCTCCAGAGGAGACTCCACAACCCCCCTGGGCAGCCTGTTCCAGTGCTCTGTCACTCTCACTGTAAAGAAGTTTTCTCTGATGTTAATGCTTGACATAAGACTTTAACTTTTGGTCTATAATTAAGTAAGAAAATATATTAACTAAAGGAAAAACAATACACATTATTTCAGTTCTGAGATCTTTAGTAACATTTCCTGAATGACACCCACCTGGAATTCTGAAGAGATGAATAACCCAGTATGTTTTCCCATAACGTTTGCAACATTCTTTTGTTCACAGTGAATTTAAAATTCTGCTTATTTCTATTTGTTTAAAAACCATGAAAACAAACTATGACAAGGGAAAAAAAAAGACTTTTGTTCTCCTCCACTGGCACATAGAACAGAAATGCCTACTAATTCTTTCCCAAGGTTTTATAAAAAAGGCCTTTTCATAGAATCACTTAAAAGCTAAACAAAAAAACAGGAAGTTCAAAGCTTTAAAGAACATTAAAGCTTCTAAATATATCAGGCTTAAATAATATCACTAGTCTATAAAGCCTCCCTCAAAAGGAAAAGTACAAAAAGTAAGATAATATACTTTAATAGTTTGATATGAACACTAAGCTAGTTTCCAGTTTACTACCTCAAAGAGGGGTGATTTTTCAGTTCATTCCAGGTTTCTTTAGCACAGATATACAGATGATTAGCTTCTTCCCAGTTCCCATTTACCATTGCAGTGGCTATATCATTTGACAGATAAGCAGCAGTTGCATACCTAAGGGGAAAAAACATAATAACTCAATTAGGCTCAAAAAGCATTTAGTCAAAAGGAATCAATTCCTCCATACAACACCTTTCATAAATTCCCTTCCAGTCTTCAAAGACATTGAACCATGCAACCAACTTTATTCTTAATCTTGTAGAATCAGCAGAGTTTATGCTAACAAGGTACATTATATTTAAAACTACTCATAAACTAGAGGATGTATTTTTTGTTTTGTTCAGAGTCCATTCTAATTATCATCACAGCAAATGAAGAAACAACTTTCATCAGCAGATGATCATGAAGCAAAGAAATACGCTATTTTGGTTCAAAATGCCAGCCACTGTGCATTACAAGTCCTGCCTGGATACAAAATGCATTTAAAAGCACTGCAAAAGTGCACTTCTACCTATTCACATCTGGAGTTCCACATGATTAATTCTTACTTGCCTACACAAGTACTGCAGTAAAGCTTTTCTAGAAATAAATAGATTTCCAAACTGTCAAAGCACCCCCTACCTGATGAGATCTTCTCTGTCCTGGAAGACCTGTGTTTTCCTATTTACAGTGTAACTGGGGAATACCATACGCCCCATGTTTACCATAAGGACTGTGGAGAGCTGGCCTTGACCAGCACTACCTGCTTCTTCATCCTCCATTGCCTCAGGCAGGGAAAATAGCAGCAGGATTCGAGAGAAGACAGCTCGAGGGCCTTTACAGACCCTGACAGATTTTCCAGCCAGGTCTTTCACCCTGGAAGGACAAATAAAACTATTGTAAATAACGGGTTTTACCATCACTTACAAAATTCAAAAATACTGAATGGAATATGAGGACAATTTGCATAAACTTGACTTTTATTGAAATAAGCAGCCACTCCTCTTGCTATGTCAGGCAGCACCAACAAGCAACAAGAGGTAGTTTGCTGTTAGGGAATGTTTACAGACCAGAGGTTGAGATGCCTTGTTGTAGGGTATCTCCACCTAGCCTCTTCATACAAGATAAGAATTCTTTTACTTGTCCACAGGACAGAACAGATTTACAATAGGATTTTTTCTGATCTCATGTATTTCAGCTGCCAACTACAGCAAGGAGCATTACATTCCCCAAGTTGATGTGGCCAAGCAAGTAACTATCAGCCTCTTTTCTTGGAGAAGGGAGCAAACCAGCACCAAGGGCTTGTACGTTACTTGAATGTAACTAATTTTTTCAGGTTCCTTTCCATTTCCTGAACACATTTATCCTAGCCTTCCCTGGCACAGTTTAAGTCAGTATTTTGGAAACTTTTTTTTCTGTCAGAGATACTTATGCAATTATGCATCATTATATAGTTCAAATATCTATTATTGGAGAAAAAATGAAAACTGAAGAGATACAAAGCATTTTCAATTGATGTTTTCTATATCTGGATTAGAATGAGGAAACAACTGCCAACTGCTTACATTAAAACATCCTTACTTTTCACAAAGTCCCAACATCCTCTAATAAAAGACAATCACCGCTGCGGCTGTGATCACTTCACCTCTTATCCTGCAGACCAAATGAAGTGCAGTACTGCTGGAGACAATTACACCAGTGTGACACCAGTGAGAAACACTATCTGTGACAGAATGGGAACCACTAGAGCTCCTGTTGTATTTTGAAAGCAATGAAGACCAAATAAAACTACTTTAAAGAAGCTAACCATACTGTGAAAACCTCCCAGCTGTGAAGCTCTGCAAGCCCAGCACTAAGCTCATATTAGACCTCTCTTTTGACACAAGGAAAGCAGACCTTAGCAATTAACATAATAATAATCCTTCATGGAGGGATGATTTTCAAGTTCTTCTTCTAATACAGGGCTCCTTTTAATACAAGGAATTTTGTGGAGAAGCACAGTTTTTTGGGGGGAATATCTGTCCAATAAACATAGGTATGCAAAACTTGACAAAGCTTTATGTTTCATTTGAAAAAGAATACCACAGGATAGTCAAATGATGTTACTGCAGCAAATGCAGGACATAATGATACCTGTCAGCTTTCTACCCAACCTGCATTTTGTACAGAAGGATTCCACAGTTACTGAGTTCAGACCCCAGTTCTCCAGTCCACTCGACAAGCTAAATGCTAGACAAGCAACCTGTGTTTATAGCTATTATAATTCAAATAGTAACTTTTTGATATTAGTTACTAAGAGGCAAATGTCTAAAACAGCTTAGGAACTCCAGAACTGACCTGTACCCTGGCACCAGCACCTTGGCTACTTAGTTCATATTCCTAGACATTTTGTGGATATTCCAGGGCTATCCAGCCCTAAACACCAAGAATGGTAATGCTGTAATCACTCCTTTTAGGGCAGACTGGCATCTTGAAACTGAATCTGGATCCTAGAAGAGCTGAAAGTCAAGGGCATCTGATATACAAATCTGTGATGGCCACAGGGAAAAAATTCATGGGAAAGAAAGAAAGAACACTTTGTCTAGCAAACCATCTTTGCCTTAAAAATATTGCCAAAAAGAAGGCTCTATGCTAAAGTACAAAGTCAATCACACAAAAAAATAAATATTATTGGCCCCCTCTAATTCTAAGAAAAGAGCTCACTCAGCAAATAGACATCAGATAGGTGCTCTAATAGGCAATGACTTTCCCTGTGTCTTCCTGCATGTCTTTCTGCACTCATTTTGCCTTAAACAATGCAGGAATACTTCTCAGTGTAACTGAGTAACTTTGGAGATGGATAACCATGCCCAGAGCTGCAAAGCATAACAGAGCTTAAAAAAAACAAAAGTCTAATATCTACCCTTCTGTTTGACCCAGTGTGAATCAAAATGCAATGCTGCCCTTTTTTATTCATAAATTTACTAAATGCATTCCCTCTTCAGTCTGAGTCCTTTGAAGGATACCTTACATTCAACTGCAAAATATAACTATAAATAGGGTTACCTTTTTAAAATCACTGTCCCAATGCCAGCCTGACTCCTGCTGAAGACTGAACGTTGTTTTGCTAGCCTCAGAAAATCATCCACCAGTTGCTGTTTCTGACCATTTGGGTTTGGCAAATGAAAGATCTTTGCCAGT
The DNA here is from genome assembly GCF_020740795.1 of Apus apus. NCBI lineage: Eukaryota > Metazoa > Chordata > Aves > Apodiformes > Apodidae > Apus > Apus apus. Next base: position 5,973,483 of record NC_067291.1, read on the forward strand.
GTTTTTAGCTCAGGGGCTGAAAGCAAGTCCAATCCTTCACACAGGTCTTTCAATTCAGATTCTGAAAGTAAAATGACCCATGTATATTTATTATGTGCTATACATAAACACTCAAGCAACAGCTCCAAGTATAGTACATTTGCATAACCTAATACTAATCTAATGATTTAGGCTCTTCAGAAATGTATAATCAATGCTGGCTGGTTCAGCTTGAAATTCTCTCTCTTCACTGGTCCAGTTGGAAGGAATGGAATAATCAGAAAAAAAAAATCCCTTTGCAACCTCAAAACAAAAACAAATATAAAGCAATTCTGCTGTGCTATGAAAAAAAATGCTATTAGGAAAAACTTGCAATGCAAAAAAAAGTGCTGTCAGGGGGCAGCAAGAGCAGAACTGCTTGACAAGGAGGAATAAACCAGGAGTGAACAGTGACCACAGCACTAGCAGAGTCCTCACCAACCCTGGTGTAGTCACACCATAATTTAAGAGTGGGCAGAGCAGAAGTCCTGGCAACAGATTGCACCAGCAGCCCCAGAAAAGGCATGATGATGTCTCAGGTCCAAGGTTGATCTAAGAGATGAGCTGGACGTAAGACTAGACACAAGAGTACAAAGTATGTTTCAGATCCACCCACAGAACAGGGCCACAGGCAGGACTGGAAACAAACACATGCTGCATGGGTTGGAGGTCTAGCCAGCCAGGGATGGACAGGGCCAGGGAGAGGGTGCCTGCCAGACAGCTCAGGGCAGTACTGAAGGGTGGTAAACAGTTCCTGGACCAATGTGCAGATGCTGCCCAGGTCAGGGCCTGAGATGAGGCTGGTGAGGGCAAGTAAGGCCTATTGTTGCACCTGTAACCCTGACATTTATTTAACTATCCCTAGTACCTAATCTGCACTAACTGCTTTTATTATTAATGTAACACAACACAACTCATCTATCTGAAAACTTGGCTCTGCTCCTCTGATTCTCTTCTCAAAGTACAAACAAGCATGCAGAGGATTAAACTCTAACATGACACAACTGCAGATTTTATTTGTAGTATTTTTAATATGTATTAATGATGGCCATACCTGTTTGCAGAAATCTGGCTTCAGCCAGTTCTTCAATTATTGGTGACAAATCCGTACTTATCTCTCCATACTCTATTTTGTTCACCTTTAACCAGTTCAGCTTACGTTGAAAAAGTCTCACATACAACTTCTGCCCACCAACTGCAAATTTTATTTCAAGCACAGAAGGATAAAAAGAAAATTAAATTCTAAAACACAGTGCTATGCATCTATCTTTCCTTGAAAAATTACTTTGATTCAGATATCCTCTAAAATGCATTTTAAATATGCCCATGTTTTATGAGCAGACTTAGTAAAATGCCAGAACTTACCTTTACAAGTAATTATTGCTCATTAAAAACTTAAAGTAGAAAATTATTACAATGTATTTTGTTGGTAACGAACACTGCTAAAATGTATTTTGGACATGCTTACCCTTTAAGAAATAATTTGTTTTCTATGAAATGACAGCTTCATTTTTTAAACTCTGCATATTGAAATCTTAAGTTGGTCTTTTTTGCTTTCTTGAACATTCAATTACCAAATACTTGATGTTGAGGAACAAAAGAAGCTGTAGTCTGACAGACTGATTTCACAATCATAGAACACCCCTGTAGCAGTCTTCAGATTCTTATTTTTCCAAAGATAAGCAAAATTTTACTAATATATCTACTGAAAACAAGGGGAAAAAGACCTAACCATTTGACTTTTATCAGAGAGGGGCTCTATTGCAGCATCTCTAAAAGTACTTTAAAAATACTAACAGTGCTGAAATTCAACAAAATAGCTTATGTAATCTTAGCTGAAAATAGTCTTGCCATTTTTACTACATTCAGCACCCTTTTGAATACTTAATTCATCCCTCATTAACACAGAAACGTCCTTTCTCCACAGAACAGAAACTGATCAAACTCGGGTTGCAATCCAGTAGAGAAGCCTGTGAGAACTGCTTTCTCTCTAAAGGATTTGAATGACAAAGAAAAGAATAAAAAGGTATTGTACAATTATTTAATTGCTTCTTAACTATCCTGTTCTGCAGTACCTCCTTTTGAAGGTTTGGGGTATGTTTTTTCTTTTGTAGTTCTTTAGAAAGAATTTCGAAGATCTTAAGTCAAAAAAGACATTTTTGAGATTGTTCCACCACAGTTTAAGTACCTCCTAGGGAAACAGATATGCACTGACTCAATTTTTTCAAGGAATCAAGACTGTGAACTACTTATCGGGGCTCTTCTTCCTAAAAAATCTCAAGCCAACACTTCTCCATTTTTGTCACTCAGTATCCTATATTAAAAACCTTATGATTTCATATACACTAACCTAATCTTATTCTATTATTCTCCACATCTATACAAGTTATTAGAAAAGCACTTACTGAAAATCTCTGATGGGCCTTGGAGAACTTCCACATAACTGCTAATTACAAGTTATGATCTTGATACTCTCTTTTGTATTGTCCTGTGGTGTCAATCCACAATATCATTTGGAACTTTATATATACAAACATTACGGAACTAAGTGCTCTGAACAGCATTGTGATGCTTTTAAGTTTGCAGCTCAAAGTGCTGGTAATGCTTCTCTTAATTACAGTTTAAGACAAATTATAAATACACATGAAAAACTGGAGTGTTACTTTTAACTTGCATCACTTCTGCCATGCTTTGACTGTAAAATTTGTCTAGGATTCAGACATGTCTGCTTTGAATCTTGCCTAAATACGGAGGGCCTAATCTCCAACATAACTCCATTTTGTAGAATTCCCATATGTAATAATAATCAAAAATGTAGTGTTAACTGATACTCCTTTCCTGTGCTGAGCTTCCATCTTTGGAAACGTGTTCAAATGCAGCAGCAAGCTGACTTAAGATTCTAAAAACAGTATTAAAACAGTAAAAAAAAAAAAGTATTCCAAAACCCCCAGAAATAAATACTGTCAGGATCTCCTTATTTCTTACAAGTCTCCACTATTTATCATTACCTTCCACTAAAACAACATCAGGGAAGTTTACATACTGAGAGACATGTCTCCTGAGAAAAAGGAGCTTCTTGCCTTATGGAATTTATCAAGCTAAATTGACCGTTAGTATAGCACTCTTCACATAAAACTGTGTAACAGTTCTCTCTACAAGTAATAATAGGAAAATACATTAAAAGAAGATACCTGATAATTTGCAGAACTCTGCTATAATTTTCAAATCTTGCTCATCAAAGAGTCTGATATCATCTTCATTCTCCAAGACTGCTCGCAGCACCACTAAAAAATTCCGGAGGTAATACGGGTGACCAGGAGAGCTGGGCACAGAGATAACCTCATTTATTTTGTCTAAAATGTCCCCAATGGAATTTTGAAACTCCACCTTTCCCACAGTTTCTGACAAAGTACGATTAATCTCATCTTTAAAGTCTCCATGAACTTCCACAGGAAGTACCTGTTCGTTGCTCTTGCTTAAGCAATTTCGTGTACCACCATTCACTTCTGTCTTGGAAGAAGGAACAACCCGGGTGTGAGGCTGAGTCTTGACTTCCAAACTGTGGGTCAGCCCGGCTTGATGTGTTTCAAATTTGTCAGGACCCAGTATCACATCTTCAGCACTACTTTCTGTTTTGGTGTTCCTTGTAATGATTGGTGATCTTTTGCCATTAGTCTTATCAGCTGGTAATGATACCTGAACAATACTCATAAGGTCTTCTCCCTTGCATTTGTTTATTTCTTCTTGAAATTCAGATTCCTTCTTCATAAAATGTTCTGGGCTCTCTCTCTGAGCAAGCTGATTTTCTTTCTGAGAACTATGCCCAGCATAAAACTCTTCATCATCATCCTGTGCTTCAGCACTTCTGCACATACTGTGAACAGCTGGAGGTGAAGACTCAATCTCTTTATACGTGACCTGTTTTCCTCCCTGGGTACGTCGTCTTCTGGACAGTTTGGATGACAAGCTTCCCAAGGAGACTATTTTAACTGTTTGAGCCTGTGGTTCACTGTTAACACTACAGACTGAACTATTACTGCTGAAGTAAGGACTAAGTTGTTGCACTGTACTCCCTTCTGTTTTCAGCAAACTGCTTTTGGAAGGACCTGTTTCTAGATTTAAGAGTTTTTTTGAAAAATATGAGCTGGATTTACTGTTCATGTTTGCAGCTGAAGGACTCTCATTCCTAGAAGAGTTGAGTGTTGAATCAGTGATGCCAACTTCACCATGGTTGGTCTGACATGTTTCATCCATGTGCTCATTTATCCTGCATCTTGGCACCATCTGCCCACACATGGGACAGGTAATTTCAGCGGGGGGGGCATTGTTAAAAAAGGAAATAATAGAGGAGGATGCTGAAGGTATAGATGGTGTTCGTCTACCTTCCACTTTTTGTCTTTTATTTTTACTGAGTGACAAACTTATTCGGGATCTTTTAATTTCTGAAGACCTAGTTTCTGCCATTATAAAACCTGAAGCATTTACATGGCATTGGCAACTTCATTCAGGCCTTATTTCCTTAATCTGTAACACTTTAAAGAACTAAAAAATACTTTCCTTGGCTTTGCATTTTCCATCTGTAATCCTCTGACATGCCTTCAAGGAAAAAAAAAAAGAGGAGAGAGATTGAATTAAAGCTCTTCTAAGGTACGAAATGCAACCGAGATGAACAGGGGAAGATACAACAAGGCCCTCCAAGCGGTGAGGCCGCTCAGTGCTGACCCGCGCGGGGGGACCCGCGCCGAGCGCCCGCACACGCTCCTGCGAACTGCTCCCATGCCGCGCTCAGCGGCTGATGTGCACGAAAGCGTGAGGTACGGCTCGATGTACGGACGCAGCCGAGCCCTCTCACGCCTGTCACGGCTGCCCACAGGTGCGCGGTTTTCCGGCACCAACCCCCCACCCCACCCCCCCCCCGCCGAGGCCGCGGTGCCTGCCAGCACAGCGGGCCGCAACGCCAGGTCCCGCCGGGCCGCGCAGGGGCAGCCCCGCGCTTCGGAAGCGCCGCGGGTGCCGCTCCCGCCCCCCCCGCCCCGCGGGTGCCGCTCCCGGGGCGCTCCCCGCACGCACCGGCCCCGCCGAGCCCGCCCCGCCGCCCTCCCGGGGCGCGCGCCGCTGCCGCACGGCCCGGCGGCGCAGGGCGGGCAGCCGCGCGCCGAGCGCAGAGCCCCGCGCCAGGAGCGCCGAGCGCGAGCCCTGCCCCGGGCTGCGAGACGGGTCCCCAGGTCACCGCAGAAGTGCAGGGCACATTTTGTAAGGATCGACACAGAATAAACCCCTGGAAACATTTTAATCTGTACAGGAAGCAACATACATAAAAAGGTAAATCACAGTTTCAGTTTATGAACGGAGAGTGCCTTCTGCTGCTTCTGTTTCTTCTTCTCTTTGTTTGCATCTTTGATTTGCATTTTTACTTGGTCTTGTAGTTGAGAAAAGAAGGCCTGGGATGATTTCAAGACCTTGTCTTTACCTTCATCCTGTCCATGGACAAAATATTTGTTATAAGCAAGAAAAGTACACACAGCAGCATTATACTCCTCACCCACACACGATGGTATTTGACTTTGAAGTAACTACCTGATAACTGATTTTCAAAGGATCTTTTTCTCTGCATTCATAAACCACTCCAGCTAGCTAAAGGAATAAGAGTATGATCCCTTTCCAATTAGTAAGTAGCACAGCAGGTAAGAACAGGCACCAAGAACAGATCCTGACAACCATGTATCTGCATTGTGTGTTCTGCCCTCCTTTTGAAAAGATAAGCATAAGATGCTTTAGAAGTAACCAACTTATTTTTCGTACCAGTTTCCAATACCTCAAAGTTTCAGAGATTTTTAAAATTTAATTGGTAAGCCATCATAGGTGGTAATCAAATGTACTGTGTTATAGCATGCAGAACAAAATTAATCTAGGGAGGTTACAGGGAAGGTTCCACAATAAGAAATATAAACAGGAATAATCTATTTTGAAATAGCTTGTTACAAAAAGCTTGGAAAATTCAAAACTAAATAGAAACCTCATCCTCAATTATGCACGCAAGCAGTCCCACTTAATCCAGGGACCAGTTCAGATGCAGGAAATAAGAGCACAGGTCTTAGTATTTGCAGGAACACCACCTTGGGAACTTTGAAATGCATGTACCTAAAGCAATTTATGCTTCATGAATATACTTTGATATAAAGTAATTGTACCATACAGTTTTTTCATATCTTTCTGATTAAGTTGCTCACAAATTCAAATATATTTCATACTGAGTAAGCTTCTAAAGGTTCCAGCAATCATTTAGGCATGATTTATGCATAATCAAAGCCCTAACCTGTACATGAATATGCATTATAACCAAGAGGGTCACTGCAAAGTGCAACCAGAGCTATTTTTTCAGGCCCCTATCCTGACATCATGCTCTCAGGATCATCAGCAAAATCAGGACTAAAAAGGCACCAACACTACTTTGCATTACACAGTTAAAAGTAGGATTAGAACAATCCTTCCAAAACTGTAGTGTAAAAGAATGCAGGGAAAAGGGAGAGAGGCAGCAGCTGCACTGACCTTTTATGCTTTATTAGACATAAATAAAGGTAACAAGTTTTGGGTGGTAAGCAGATACACTAGTTGTGTACAGGAATTTTTGAGGGGATGGAAAAGATTAGGAAATATAGCTGTATCAAGAGGGGTGAGAGGGAAAACAACCCTATGCTTAGGAACTCTGTTACACAGTTCCCTTTCATCTCTCTACCTATATGTTATCTAGCCTTAAGATTTTAATGCTCTTTAGCTGGGAAGCTCCAAGTTACACAGGACTACTTAGGAAAGCCTTACCTTGAGCAGAGATGCTTTGCCTTCTTTTGTAAGCCTTTTTAGTTTTGCTGCAGCAGCTTTTTTGCTAAGTTTTGTGCCTTGTTCTGGTTTCATCTTTTCCAGAAGCTTCTGACGTTTCTCCTTTTCTCTCAGCTTCATACGTTTACGAAGCTTTTTCTTTCTTCTTTCTCGTTTTTTGTCTGTGGGAGTCTTTTCTGCATCTGTTTTTACATCACCAGCTTTGTTCTTTTCCTAAAGAGAACAAGATCTCTAGATCCATAAAGTGTGCAAAAGAAAAGACTCACTTCACAGCACTCACATCTGTATCAGTGCTTCAAGCCTTCAGCCAGCTCAGGGCGATGCCACATGAAGGCAAAGGCCAAAAACTGACAAAAGCTGGGAAGTGAGATTTGTGCAATTGATTGAAGACACCCTAACTGCTCCCCTCTATTGTCATCTTAGCTTTTCCCTTCCAAATACCCATATATACATTGGGAAAATAATTACCATCACATAATAGTCAAGAAAAAAAAGAAAGCATAATATTACACCAAAGCCTAACCAAATGAATTTCCCCTCCTTCCCACTCCAAAAAATAATAAAAAAAAGCACATACACCCCCCCCCAAAACCCCAACAATCAACACTAAAATCGTAGGCAAGAAGGTCCACCAGGTAGGAACCCAGTGGGAGAGGCAGAATTCTCCCATTGATCTGGCAGCCAGTACATCCTTCTATCAACAATTCAGATCCTCTCCAGATCCTTACATTATTTTAATTTATATTTACCTTGATCTCCTCTGGTGCTAAGAGAGCAGCATCACTAACAGCAACAGGTGCTACTTCTTCTATACTTATAGCTGGAAGGTTTGAGACTATTTTAACTTCTGGCACAGGCTAGAAAAAAGGAAACATATCCAGGACTGAGCACACCATCTCACAGCAGCTGACAGCTAACTTAAGATACTAAATGTTCAGTTTTGTTTAGAGACAATTACGGTGCATTTAATATGAAATCAGAACAAGCTCAGTAACTCTGAATGTTTACTTTACATTCATTTCCCAAATCTATTTTAAAGTATCCACTTTCAAGGAGGGGGGTGAAACCTCCAACCTTATGAAATTCATGCACTTACTGGTTTGGGTGTGAAGTGGAAGTTACAAAGTGCATCCAGCTTCAGGAAGAGTGAATCCATCATTTCCTGAATTTCTTTGTGTTCAGGATTTTCTTCTTCTTCAGTCTTTTGCTGCATTAATAACGCAATGTTACTGCAACACCATTCATAAAGCTATTTTGCTTCAGCAAAACTGGTAACACAATATACAATTCAGAGCCATTTCACTGCTGAACACTCAGGGAAAGTCTGAAGTATTTCCAAAAAACTGGAAGCAGAATTAGCAGCATACAAAGTAAGATTACATTATATGAACTTCAAACTGAAGGGAAGAGCATTTCTTACATTACCTGGTGAAGTTTCATGTATTCTTGCTCATAGATCTCAGCAAGACTCAGTTTACTCTTTTCATGATCCAAACTGATCCGTTTCTTGTATTCAAAAGGCTCCTCATTTGGTTTTTCTTTTGGTACTACATCATCCCATGCCTGAGAAAGTAATAAATTAATGCCCAAATGCAACTACAGTCCAGTATCAGGTGCTACAGCTTGTTTAGAACATCCTCCCATGCTACTTCTCTGACATACTAACTACTTTATACATGTGGCTTCCCTGGAACATCTTATTTCAAATGTTGATTTAAAAAAAAAAAAAAAAGTAATGAATGACTTATAGCTCTAGTTTATGTGCTTATTTTCAGCGGATCAGGGTAAAAATCATGTAAAAAATACCATATGTGTGATTTTGTTAAGTACATTTAAATAATCTCCCCCCATATGTAGCAAATTTTAAATTCAACTAACAATACGCCTCTACAAGCTGGGTGATAGAAATTTATCAGTGGCTTTCAAGAAAAAAAAAGTTAATAATTGAGTTTTGGTTAGTGGTTAGAATCCTTAGAGCACTACAATTATGGTCACAGGCAAAATTTTACAGACTGGCATTTTATTAAAAATAAACTCCTCACACTTTTGTCTGCAAACACTCATTTTTTTGAAGCACAGCAAAGCTCAGCACATAACAGGGATGTAAAAATAGAGCTCCTTGGAAATCTAATAACACATTCATCAAGGAAAAAGAATAAAACAAGATGTTGTAGAAATTAATTAAGATAATCTAGTATTTTAAGAGCTTCAAACTCAACCTAGGAATGTGCCCTTTGAGCCCAATCTATGAACAAAATAGGGATTAACAAGTGAAATAATATTAACCTCATCCAATATTCTCTGTTTAATGAGGTCTTCAAGCTGAAAAGTAGTTTCTTCTGTGATCACAGGTTCTGAGAGAAAAAAGAGAAGAATTTTAAGATTAATGTTTCTCCAGCAAGAAATACTTTTTGCCCTTTGAAGAATAAACAACAGAAAAAGAAAGAAAAGCCTTAACAAATATGGAGTAATTGAAGGAGGGGTAAGTAAATAATGTTTTTCTCTACATTAAAGAGAGTAATAATTTATGTAAGGCTTGTAAATTACTGAATCTGCCACTGAACTAAAGAACTTTGAGTTAAAATTGAACAGAATAGTATCTCCCCATAGTTTCCACCATGAAAATGCAAAACCTGAAAAATACACCAAGAGGTTTAATTGAAGTGTTTTGTTCCCCTGCTCCTGAGCCACAGGTGCTTTCAGCAAGGCCAAAGGGAAGACCCAAGGGGTAAGCAACACATTTTCAGGAACAGCCTCTCTCACCACCCACCCATGCGAACTGCGTGGTCAAAAAGTAGAGTTTCCTCCAAAAGGCTGTTTTCAGGTCGTTTTTGTCCACTCACTTCTCCTTTAAGCTGCCAAGGTTTCTCCTCTAATAATTCTTCTTCTAGATTTTTTATTTTTTTGCTCATCTGAAAAACACAATTTCCTAAGTTTAAAACATAGAGCTCTCCTGTAAAATCGAGGCAAGGAATTAATAGTTCTTTCAGATACTGAATAAAAATATGACTGCATGTATATCTGATGTAGATAAGCCACTTTTTCTTAATTTGTAAATAGCCTCTTCATTTTTAGCAGACTGAACAAATTACACAATAATTTTATACATACACACACAGGCTTCTCTTCCAAAGTAGCAGCAAAATTAAAAAAAAAAAAAAAAGTACCTTTTCCTGTCTCTTCTCAAAAGAAGACTTTATTTCACTGGGATCAATGTCCTTCTCTAATTGCATATCAGTAACATCATCTGTTTCACTGTCATCTGGCAAGTTAAATGTAACCTTTTTGGAGGTTTCTTTACTTCTCATATTCTCCATCATCATTTCATCCGTATCTTCAACCCTGTAACATTAAAATGTGTTATAAAATAAAGGTTGAAAAGCCTCTATAGTTTTTTCCATGAACATATTTCAGCCATTAAATGTTTACTTGTTACAACTAACAACTAGGCCTTCACTGAAACCTAAAGGCAGGGAACATTAGGGAAACTTCTATATATTAAAAGTAACTTTCAAAAACAGAAGTTACAGCTATTAAACAATGCCTTCAAATAAATATCAAGAGACAATACTCAAAAGATAAGTAAATAAACTATTTTTTTAAGTGAGGTGACAATGCAAACATATAACAGAGAACAACAAACCATAACCACAGTGAGCCTGGAAATCACATTTTATTTTCTACTTTACTTCAGTGTAAAATTATGAGGACATTTAAGCAGCAAATAATGCATAAACTTACCCAGACATGCTTTCTTCATTCTCCTCCTCAATAGCACTGTCTGCTTCCTCCTCTTGATCATCTTCAATACCATTAGCTACTAAATCATCATCATCAACTGGATCGAAGAAATCTTTGTATGTCAAGTCTCTAGAACTTTTAATTTTCTAAGAAGGGGAGAAGAAAAAAAAATTATTAAAAAAAAAACCAAACCCAAAACCACTAAAGAAAAAACTGAAACTGTTGAGACTGACAGAAGTCTAAGGGTAACCTGTCTTTTCAAGTCCTTAGCACCTGAGGAACACCACTACTAGTGTAACAGTAATTGGGTTTACTGAAGCATTAACCTATGGTAGGGCATCTTAGTAAAATTAATCTCTTTTACAAGTATTTAAAATATTCTACCACTTACATTCATTACTGATTTCAACATGCACAGAAGTCAAAAAGCAGTAGAATTTGCCAACTATTCACTGGAATGCATACACCTCTCCTTATTCCCTAGCCATAGTTCTTACTTGCTAGTAAGAATCTCTGCTAATATTAAATAACAGAAGATTTATTTTTTAAATGAGTAGTCAGCAATTTAAGTTAAATCAGAGTTCCAAAGCCACATCTCTGAAAGAGCTTGTCAAAAGCCTCAGAGCTCTGCTCTGCATCAGTCACCTTAGTGATCTCTAATTGCCAGGTGCCAATGCTGAGTGACACATCTTTTTCATTTGCTGGGTCACCTATTCTGCAATTCTGCAAGGCCACCTATTTCTTATGACATACTATCTTCCTTTACTCATGCAAAAACCCCACCTAAAGGGAGACTGGAATAGCAGGTCAGTGTGTTGTTCTACACTAGGATATTTTGTTACCAAATACTCATGTAAAATATATTATTAAAGTAAAGCTGCAAAAGTAATCATCTGTCATCTAATCAAATTTAACTTGGTAGCTGCTACTCAGAGTTCAACAGTTTATATCTGCTCTAAGGAATATCAGATCTTGATTTAACAGAAAAGAGATTAGAAAATTACTGATACTCTTACTGTGACTTTAGCTTTTTCAGACTCTTCGTCATCATCTGAGATGATGTCTTCAAAATAATTAATATCTTCCTCCTCCTCCTCCTCCACTCTATTTTCCTTCTCTACATGTTCTAAAAAAGCTTCCATCTCAGACAGCTTGAAAAACTTGTCATCCACTATAGATTTTCTCCCCCTTTTTGTCAGTGTGGTTTCTTTGGCTGTTTTAGTTTGTTGCTCCAGAGCTTCAATATCAAAGTCAATATCAGAATCCTCATCACTGTATTTCTGCATTATGCTTTCTCTGAGTTTCCTTTGCTTTTCTTTAGCTTTAGTTTTATCTTTTGTATAAACATTCTTCTGTTCAGTTTCTGCTTCCATAACGTTGTCTTCCAATTCCTTGTTACAGCTGGTCTCTGCATCAGAGCTATCCCCTTCCCCATCTGAGAAGAGGCAAAGATCTTCATCCTGGACATCCCTTGCAATGGACTTCTTGAAGAAATCAAGAACTGCATTGTTTTGGAGCTCTAGTTGTTGCCAAATCTGCTCTTCATCAAAATTTTCTATCACCAGCTCTTTAAGAGGACCCCCACGAACAATATTACTTCCCAGAGCTTTAGTCAAATCATAGAGAGTCTTTGTTAATGCTCTGAAGTCAGCAGCCAGTCCATCCTGCACACTAGGAGTAGAAAAAAAGATTTACAGCTTTAAAAAGCACAGCAGTTAAGTTGTGGGGTTTTTTTCTTTTTTCCAGGATCTACTAGCTTCCATTAATTTTATACCTTCCCTTAAGATAATCACCTGGTCACACTGCAGCTCCTTTTATAGCTTTTATTATACTTTATAATTATAGTTTTTATACTTTTTTACGTATTTTGGTGCTACAGAATAGCACTTTTCAACAATTAATGCTATTGCTTGACCTTCTACGCCTAGCTTTGAAAACACTGTCATGATTAAGCCTTTCAGCTTTGTTACACTTTGTGTATAAAGTAGCAACGGGACAGCTTCTATAGTTGCATTTTATTATAACTTGATAATTATCAGATACTGCGGACGTTTTGGGGAAGTAAATAGTACAGCACTGAACACCTCAAACAAGCAAGAGACAGACTTGGTTTTTAAAAAGGTAACTGCCTCACTCCTCAGCTTTATATTTGGGTAGTCTCTTCCAGGTGTTTTTTTTCCCTAGAGCTACCAATGCTTCAGCTGAAACAGAAACCTCCCTTTCCTAATTCCCGAGGGCTGAAGAAAGGCACAGGACCCTGCAGCAGCTTCGGCAGAGGCCCCAGCCCGCTCCCGAGGCCGTTAACAGCCCTGCGGCCCCGGGGCAGCCCAGGCTGGCAGCAGGGCGGCCCGCGCACACACCGCACCGCCCGGCAGCCCCGCAGTACCTGAGGAAGCGCTCCGGGCGAGCCGCGGCAGCGCCCGCCGCCCTCAGGCCCAGCTCCAGCCCCTTCACCGCCGCCATCTTCCCGCCGGCCGCGGCGCGTGGAGCGACCCGGAACCGCCTCCCCGCGGACAGGCTGAGCGGCCCGGGTGCGCCCCGCGGCCGGCGCGGAGGTTCCGCGCACGGAGGTTCCGCCCCGCCGCCCTTGGCGCCCCCAGCAGCGGGAGCGCGGCAGCAGCCGGCCCGGCCCGGCCCCGAGCCCGAGGCTTTTCTGCCTCCCTGCCCGTGCTTCTGTCACTGCACCGCCTCGTTGGTTCATGCCACGCCCGGCTCCTCAGGCGGGCCTGCCCGCAGGGCGTTGCAGCCTCCTGCTGCCCCCAGTACAGCGCGGTGCTGCTCCAGGCTGGGGTGCCCATCAGCGCTGAAAAACCTGCTCTAAATATAGGAAAGCCACAGTCACCTTTGCAGCTTCGTCTTTCTGACCTAGCAAGTGGAGCTATTTTGGAACCACGCATTTCCAGCTGATGCTGTGAGCAAGATGCCCCGTTACCGGCAGCTCCAGCTCCCAGCTGAACCGGCTGCACTCGCCGGCCCCGCCACCAGCGCTGCCCAGCCTGCAGCTCTGTGCTGCCTTTGTCGCGCACTTTCCTTGAAGTGTACGTTATAAAGCCGAGTCGAGCACTACGCCCGCAGACCCTGGTGAAGAAGCTGCTGCTGCAGGTGTGGGAGACCACCCATCCCTCCCCCGCCCTCAGGAGCTGCCCCCGGGCCGCACAGACCCTGCCGGTGCCGCTCCCGGCCGCCCCAGCCCTTCCGCAGCTGGATCCACAGCTCTGACCAGCCTCCTAACCTGGTTCTTGCTATTGCTTCTCCTCTTCCTCTGCTGCTTTCCTGCTTTCTTCCTACCAAAACCAAGGTATCTTCAGCGCACAGGAAACAAAGCCCTAGTGTACAGCTTCTGTGTGGCCTCTCATTGGCACTTTGCACCCTCAAGAAACCCTTGTGTGGAGCAGGGCCCAGCAAGGGGAGCCATGAGGATAACCTGCTCCTGTGATCCTCTGAACATCCTGAACGTCTCTGACACTTTGCAGCCTGGGCTGGAAGCAGAAAGTGTCATAGATTGGGACTTTTAAATACCCATTTGGACCACGGATTTTGATCTGCGTTATTATTCAGATAGTATTATCTGATTTAAAATGGCACAAGCCGTTTATCTATCACAGCAAGTTATAACGTCCTATGCCCTGGCGCCGCAGGAACAGGGAAACAGACCCCAGCTCCTTGTCCCGAGCCTCTTCTGCACCACGGCCTGGTCGGGAAACTCGCTCTCTCCAGACGACCCTGCCCTAGGGGCTCTCAGGCACTTTTTCTCTCGAACAAGCCCCGTGCTGCCCCGCAGCGCCAGGCTGCCCCGCAGCACGGCCAGCCCGCTGCCCGGCACGCCCGGGGCTCCAGCCCGTCCCACCGACCTTCCTGCCCCCGGGAGCGGCCCGGGCCGCTGCTCCCGCCCGCCCGGAGAGGGCTCCTCGGCCTGACGCAGCCGCTGCCGCCACCGGTGCCTCGGCCGGTCCCGCAGACGCAGCCCGGGCTGCCCCGGGGGCGGTGCGGGGTGACGAGATGACGGGGCGGTGCGGAGCGGGGTGGCGGGGCGGGGTGGCGGGGCGGTGCGAGAGGCGGGGCGGCGAGATGGCGGCCTCCCTGGGCCGGGCTGCGGCCGGTAACGCGGGGCCGGGCGGGCCGGGACGTGCGGCGGGGCCGGGGGGCGGGGCGGGTCTCGGGGCCCGCTCGGGCACGGCCGCTCGGTGCGGGGCCCGGCGCGGGGCCCGGCCGGGTCGTGCCGCCTCTGCCCGCGCTGGGGTGCGGGAGCGGGCTCTCCGACAGAGCCTCGCAGGCCGCAACAGAACAGAGTTGCTCTCGTCAATCAAAGCAAGGCCTTCTGACCCAGATGGCAGAGACATTGACAACTGACGTCTGGGCTAGAATAAAGTCGTGCAGCAAACTCTTCATGCTGCAGGAGGTACTTGTTTAAGATACAACTTAAGAAGTCAAATGCAAAATCATTTGCTGCTCATTATAACTATCCCGACCGTTCACTCTCTTAATAATAAGTCCCAAAAGCCACCTCCAGCACAGAGCAGAGCAGCAAGAGGAATGACCTTGTTGGCTGGCAGTTCCTAAGATCCTAACACCACCTTGAAAGTGCTGGGGTTTAAGAATGACCAGACCATGCCCCTTCTCCGTTTGGTCCAGAGGACAAATGCACAGCCCTGCCTGTGGCAAGAACCTCCTCTCCATGCTTGGGAGTTTTTCTCAACCTGAAATGGTTTGGGAAAACAGAGCGATGCCAGTGACAAGGTTCTTCTTACTGCAACCTACAGTTTATAACCTCCCCATAGAGACTGGATACAGTTGGACGTGGCTTATGGTTGATTACTTATCCATGATTGCTGCCCCACTTAAGGAGCAACAAGTCTATGAATAGACATTTGAAGGATGAGTATCTCATGTGGTACTTTAGACATGTCACTTCATAATCTGCTCTGTTGTAGAATGTAAGCCTTGGCTGGTATGGTACATGGTTTAGCTCTGATGTGCGTAATACTAGTAGATCATTCAACCATTAACAGAATAAAACCCAAACAGATAAATTAAAAAATACTCTTTCAACGAAGCTGAAGAAGGTCACAGATATTCTGCAGAAGCCAGCAATCATATATGAATCTTCTCTAAAGGACAAAATGTCTAGAAGAATTCAGAGTTGGTTGTCAGTGTTAGAAAAATCAGGGCTTAAAAAATAACAACATTAGGGGCAAGTGCTGTATATTCCAGGAGAAGCAACTACATGTGTGAATGTGGTCAGCATATGCAAGTTTTCCAAGGAGGACAGATACCTTGGTAGATAGTTTAGTCACACTGTCCGTTGGCTTCAAAGAAGCAGAGAAAGTAATTTTTTAGTAACATTGGAGAAAGTTAAGAATTACTTTTACAATTCTGTAGTCAGTGGAGAAATGCTTTTGTGACTGAAGAATTTAGCCTCAACAGTTAGCAGGGCTGGTTTTGTGATGCAGGCATAAATATAAGTGTTTATTTCCAGAAACATGGAAGTGATGGGGTTTTAATCTGAAATTTGCTGAAAAACTTTTTCACTGCAGGGTCATCGTTTGATTATTGGGTTAGAAGATTATAATTTTAAGTAACTAATCTATGTAGTTATTAATCTATATAATGCAGCAAAACTCTAATGCTTTTTGTTTAATCTCAGTCAATTCATACTGGTAATTATGGGTTTACATTTAAAGCTCTACATGCATATCACTAGAGCTAGGATAAATTCACAAGACTTCACAGAAAAAAAGTAAAAAAACCAAAACCTAAAGATGCTCTGCCCCTACAGGAAGGGTAAATAGGGTTTCAGCACCCAGTCCATTAAGTGAGAGGAGGAAATAGAGAGATGCATAAATAATAATGTCATATGAGTGGGCATTTAAGTATCTTTGACTTTACAAGAATCCTAGGAATAGACTTCACTTTTTCAATCTGTTATCTTTCCAGGGAACACCACAAAAATCAAACATTTCTTGGGCAGAACCCAAGGGAAACAGAATTTTCTATTGTTTTTGCTGTTGCTTCAGTAATAGCTGGGTAACCAACCATCTGCTTCTCTACTTTCTGTCAATCTACTTGAAAACAGACAAAATAGAAATGATATTATAATACTCATGTAGTCATGTGCCCTGTGTGAAGCACAGAAAGAATTATAGATGGGAAATACCAAAAAGAATGGGAAAAATCCTAGTCTTTCCCATCTGTAAAGATTGCTTGAAAAATCTACAGTAGTAGACCACTGTACTGTGGTCTGTTAATATTTGGAAAAAGGAATTAAATAAAAGGCTCTAGGAGATGCTTGGAATCATACTTGGAACACTGAGTTGCTCTATTACACCACTATGATCACCTAAAGGTAACAAGTGAAAAAGAGTTACCCAGACCTTCTGACTGTGATGAAGGAGAGGACAAGATGTACTGTGTGACAGGCTGGCAAGAAATACTCCAGGGCAGTAACTTGCAGAACTGGACAAGTTTCTGAAAAAACTTAATGCAGGATATTGATTTACTATTATCAAAAGGCTCTGAATAGACTTTATTTTGTGTTTCTAAGTCTTTGGAAGTATGTATGTTGCACATTGAAATTTGAAGCCTCAGATACACACAAGCACTTCCATCACAGCACAATGCTCAGGAAGGCTTAGGTTTAAGCACTGCATCAGTTGTCTTTGTGAAGAACAAATAACTGGTAGTCTTGAATTCCTATGACATGCTAGTCCTCTGTTTCATACAGTAGAAGTAGCTGTTTAATTACAGCTACTACTAACCTTACAAAGAGTCTGTAAAAATGCAAGCCATGCCATCCTCAGTGCATTAAAAAGCATCCAAAATCTCAGTGCATCCTTGGCACAATCTTAGGAAAATAGCACAGTTGTGAATTTACAGCTAAGAATGCCTCAAAGTCTTCCAGAATGCTGAGATGCCTCTAGCTTGGCCTTGAGGCACTAGGAACTCTGACATGGCCTAAAGCAAACTGGCATGAAATGAAAATGAGCCTTTTACGAATATATCCTTTCATCTAATTATAATTCTGGTGCTAGAAACAACTGATATGCTCACAATTTCTCTTCCACCCCCAAACTCTGCAGATTCTAGTACTCCTGACAGATTATTTTTTAATGTAATTAATTTGTGAGAATCCTCATTTAATGTATTTTTCATTTAAAAAAAAAAAAACAACAAGCAACCCTAAAACTATTTGTGAGCAACATAGAAGTTTAACACAGATAGTGCAAGGTTCACTAGTGCCTTGTCAGTGAAGAATTTTGTAGATATATAAGCAGTTTTATCTTGACACAGAGTTTCTCCAAGATTTCTCTGTCTTTTGGCTACATGTTAGACCTTACTTTGTGTCATATGGTCATCCAATATCACTTTATAATTACCTTTTCAAATGTTACTCTGTTTCCTTTATAAGTCACACTGAAGTCTGTGACACTAAGTGGCATTAAAAAAGTTATTATTATTTTGAGCTTTCAAAAATAATCTTCTAAATTAGATAGAACATGACATTTCTTTCCTTGCTGGAGTTAGTTCTGACAGCTGGCAGCTCAAGTCATATCTTTTGGATTTTGAAGTATGAGTTGTGTCCAATATTTTGTGTGGGTTTACTTGTTTGTTATAATTCCTAGATGTATAGGGATAGCCTAGTTTCTTTCTCTATTTTGTAAGAAGCTCCAGAAAATTCAGAAGTCACTTTTAAGTCCACAGTACAGTTGACCATTACACTTGGCCATGTATTCCTCTTTTTAACAGGCATATGTAAGCATTTACACCCAATTTGTGTTCAGGGGGGTGGGAGGGGGTGTTATATTTGCATAATCTCTGAAAAAAAAAATTAATTGAGCTGTTACTACTACAGCTTTCCTTGGTCTCAGTCTGCCTTCAGCTTTGCACACCTGTAGGCCTTGTGTTTTATAAGCCTTATTAAAAGAGGAAAGAGCAGATATTGATACTTTCTCAAAAGCATCGTATCAGTGCTATTTACTTTATTTCAGGGCTTCTTACCAGATTGCAGACTTCAGCTCTCACAGTACGAACTCTATCATCATCAAATCCCATTTCTCACAATATCCCAAGCTGTGTGTGGAAACTGGGCCGACTAAACCATGTAGCAATTGCTGTACCTGATCTGGAGAAAGCTCAGTCCTTGTATAAAGATGTGTTAGGAGCCCAGGTGAGCGAGACTGTTGCTCTTCCTGAACATGGTGTCTACACTGTTTTTGTGGAGCTGGGAAATACCAAGCTTGAACTTCTACATCCCTTAGGAGAGAAAAGTCCCATTGCAGGCTTTCTGAAAAAAAACACATCTGGAGGAATGCATCATATCTGCATTGAGGTATTTTAACACTATATATCATATAAGAAGATAGAGATATTAAAGTATGTGTAATTTTTTAATAGGTTTGACCTGTGTCAAGAACAATTATCTAAGGCTGTCACATGTGTGAGAATTTTTATTGCATAAGGAGAAGTCTTACATGTGCCTTTTTTCTGATTTGGAAATCACAGTTCAATTTAATGAGCTCTAGGATGATTTTTCCTCTTTTATGTTATAAAGATTAAACTGGGGAGCAGAGAGTTAAGTATCCAGTGTGGAAGGTGGACAAACCCAAGGGTTTCTGAAAAGGACTTGGGCTGGAAAAAGATGGCATTATATGTTTAAGCTAAGGCATAGTTTATATTTTCAGAAGGTTCTTCCAGTTTGGTATTTAGTTGATAGTTGTTTACAGAAGTCAAAAAAGATTGTCAGTCATACTGACAAAATAGCAGTAAAGTCTCCAGAGTTCCTTTTGTCCTTGTTTTCCTTGTCCATCAAAGAGAGATTGGTCTGCAAGTACATAAGACATAAGGGTGCTGGGTAAAGTAGTTACTTACTCATGTAGTTATTTATGTTTTAGTGCACCATGTTTGAAGCAAAATGTCATGCTGCTGCCTATGATATATGTTTTTAATATTTTACAGGTATGAGATTTGCAAACTTCATTATTTCATGCAAAGTGTAATAATAACAAGTAATGGGATTATTAATGTGAGTAAAAATTGTTTCAGGGTACATCTGCAAAGCCCAGTGTTTGCAGTTGCATGCTTTCACTGAGAATTGAGAAATTCTGCATACATGCAGGCATTGCAGTTTTTCTTACGTTAAGTTTGCCTATTTGCAGATGTTTAAGAACCAGAAAACCAATTCTGTTTGAGTTGATTACAAATTGTACTGCTAGGCAGTTCAGCCACAGAAATGTGAAAGACCTCAGCTGAATTTAGGAAATGGGGGATGTAGAATAAAGAAGTAACTTACAGTAAGACTGAAAAAACCCTCTGTAAGATGAGTGGTACCTACTTACAGGTTCAAGAGAAAGAAGTTGTGGGCATTTCTCAGCCAAAACAGCTCAGAACTCCCAAGGGTTCCAAGTCTATCTAATCCCCTTTAGAACCTTTAAAGAAATATTTGTTAACAGCTGCAATTGTTCTGTTGTCTTCATTTTGTATGAGGGGTGATCTTGTCGCAGATAAACCAAAGATGGCTATCAAAAGAAGTCATGCTGTTAATTACAAAAGTTGAGAAGAATGAGATATGCTAATTATACCATATTGGACACTGCAGAAGTGTTCTGTTACAAAATAAAATTCTTAACTGTATACAGTAGATCAAGCAAGCTAGGAGTCATAATCCAACAGTTCATTTCCATTAATGGGGTGAGCTAGTGCTACCTGCAGCCAGATTCTCCTGAGTGAACTCTTGTAACTCTCTAATAGACTCTCTAGGTTAAAAAAAAAAAGGTTTGTTCTATGTCCCTCATGTTTGTTTCTGTGTAAAAACAAATGGAAGATTATAGACTAATTTGTATGGAGAAAAGAGAAATCCATTGATGACCTGCCATTTAAGTAGGACTGAAAACAGATTTGGTCACTACCAGCATTAATCAGAAAAATATTAACCTCCCTCCTCCAACTTTCCATTCTGCTCAGGATGGACAATCTGACCATTTCAAAGATGTGTTGCCTTCTGAAGTTGAGCAAAAATAATTTTCAGAAAACTGTAAAAGAACGTCAGTGTCATTTGATTATTCATTTGAAATCTGGAAAGTATGTTGTGGAAATATCTTTTTAGGAACTATTTTATTGCAAAAACATGAATTGTAAAAATGCTTTCCATACTGGAGAGGAAGCCTGACAAGTTTTATCAAAATGCTTTTTATGTCTTCCTTTTGTCTTATTTTTCAAAGGGAAATTTTAGACAGATGTTTTGATAGGGAATTTGTTTCAAACAAAAGAAGCATTTTAACAAGAAATTAAAATATTCCTGACCAGCTATAACTGAATTTAATATCTGTAATGAAAAGCATTCTGGACACTTGGTAGAATAAGGAGAAATCTGAGCCTGATACTCTTCTGTCATGGGTGCATCCACAGGCTTTCCACTGTTTACTCTCACTGTTTCCTTGGGGATGCAGTAAAACCCGTTCCAGCTGAGCCCACAGAGTTCCTCTTCTGGCCAGCCCTGCAGGACAGAAGCAGCAGCTGCAGCTGCAGTGGCTTTTCTGCTTGGCAAAGCAACCTGGAGGGGACTGTGGCATTACATGTGCTGTTTTATTTTAGAGAAAACTTGACAGTTGTTTGTTGGGGTTTTTTTAGCAGACTGGTAGTTCTGTGTAGGAAGAACTGTAGTGAGAATTTTCATGAACAAAACTGCAACCAATAAGTAGGAATTAACTGATGTCTCTGTTCCTCTGATTTAACACTAGGTATTTCCTTCTTGCCTACAATGGCATCATGCAAGTTTATTCACCAAGTTATGTCCAGGCATCTCAGTCTTGAAAAACAGTGATGCTAATTTTTTAATTCCAGGTCTTTACTGATTATTGCCTATTGGATCTGCTAAACTGAGTGCTGGTTTTATTATTGCAAAGAAAGAATGCATTTAAGATTTGGGAAAACTCAAATTTCATCTGATGACATGACATCAGACAAAATCACATAATAAAGCATTGACATGTTTCTGTTAATTACATATTTATGCAGGAAACTGCACTGAAATACTATGTTAAAGGATATTAGAATTAAGTTCAATAGGAAAACCAGGTCATATTCTGGGTATGTTTCTGATAATTCCAAGGTTCTTCTTAGGAAACTTTACAAAGCTTAATCTACACGGAAGGTCAATACATAAATCGAAAAGAGACTTTCCTGTCAATTTCTGCCCATTACCCACCCCCCCACTTTTCACCAGCATCTAATGAGTCAGTGTTCTGTCATCAATTAGACAGGGAGACAGTCTTCTTTAGTTGTTGATAGTTTGAAAGCAGCATGATCTTAGTAACAGCAATGCAGGATTTAGATTATTTATGGAGTCTTTATAAAGTAAAAACATAAAATAATCAATGGGCTTTGTACACGAGTGAATTGTGTTTAATAATTTCTTAAATACAGCACAATCTATTTAAACTATATAAAATCTTCAAATAACAAATTCAAACTTCTGTAGGATTTGGATTTTTAAGACTAGATGTTTTAAAACTGTTTATAATTTATTTATTTTCAGAATTATTATAGTATTTAGAAATACTATTTTAGTAAGGAATTGTATTATTGCTCCTAAATGTAGAATCTGCATAATCCAATGTAATATGTTAATTTGTGTGGACTGTCTTTTTCTTTTATAAGGTTGATGACATAAAAGCTGCTGTGACAGAACTGAAGAAAAAAAAGATACGAATATTGAGTGAAGAGCCAAAAATAGGTGCACATGGCAAGCCTGTGATTTTCCTTCACCCTAAAGATTGCCACGGAGTCCTTGTGGAACTCGAGCAAGCTTAAGCTGTAATATTCATAAATAAAACAATAGATCAGCTGTGAAGTTACTGAGCTGGTGCTGGGAATATTGATGTGGTATTCAGTCTTTACAAGTTGACTGTAGTCCCTGTGGATTAAGTACAGCTTTTGAGTACCAAAATAGTGCTATAGATTTGGGGTTGTTTTCTTTTGGTTGTTGTTATTGATCTGTTTTTCAGAATTAATCTGCTGGCATTCTTAAAATCTCTGTGATTCTTAAGACAAATGCATGAGCAAAGTTACATATGTAACAGTAATTTAGGTTCTGTTGCCTCATGTTTGCAGCATGGTTTTACCTCTGTAACCACAGAAACTGCAGTTTCTAGGTCATCTCACATTATTTTGTTCTACATTTCAGAGCAGAGACCCACTTCTCAGTGACAACAACATAGCTTAGATATTCCCTTTAGAAAGAAAGGAAAAATTAACGTTGTACCTTCTCTTTTCACCATTCCACGTGTGCTTCACACTGATTGATTCTTTCATGCAATAAAAAAAATCCTTATGTTATAGTATAGGTGTCTGCAATCAGTAAATAAATTTTCCTTAGCATAACAATTACTGACAAGGAAGTTACCATGCATAAATCATCATGTAGTTGTTTTGTGAACTCAGTGGATATGCAGGCAATGTGGAAAAAGTGCCTGAATTTTTTCTTGCCTTAAATAGGTTTGACACTGTAATGTGCTTGTTATATTTTAGTTTTTTTTTCAGGTACCGAATATTTGTTTTTCAAGGTTTATCCACAGGAAGGTATCTGGGAGAGACCTGAACAAATAGCAAGTAATCTTTTCACTTACTTTATATTGTTTTCCTATGCAAAAGCACTTTGAAAGAGAGTGGAAAACACAAACCATAAAGTGTTGATTATGTACAGTATATTTAACACCAGAAATCATGCAGCATTCTTATATTTCTTATAGACTGCAGCTACAGTTTGTTCACTTACTCATGGAGAGACTTCATTTTATTGGTGTACATTAAGCAAACAGTGTTTGTCCTGATACTTTCTTTTAGAGGTTTGTTTTGACATGTCAGCTATAGAAACTGAAGACTTGCTGTTTCTCATTTTCTTAATCCTTAAAAGTCATATTTTTTCCTAGCTAAACCACAAACTGAATTTTCTGTTTTCCTACATCTCTGCATAAAAAGCGAATAGTTTCAGCTTGATTTGAAGTAACTTAATTTTAGTTAAGATATTTTTTTCTTAATGGAAATGGAATTATTCGTATTCTGTGTTACGTTTGCTACAACAAAATACAAGTATAATGTTGTCTTGAGATATAAAAAGGGCTTTAAAGACAGTGATACTTCCTTACGAATTTTACTTCTGAAAAAAACTCTGCAAAGCTATGCATTTTTTTTGAAATGAGATATTTTTTTACTCAAATACTCCCTCTGTCATATTTTCAGAAAAACAGTATCTTCTGCAGGGTTCTTGCATTTTATAAAATCATGGTATAGAGGGTAGTTTGTGATCTAAATTCTAAATTATTTTAATTTAGAAATCTCAAGGCTCATGATGGAAAAGCAGGATGGTTTTATATTCCTGAACTATGATTCTGCCATTCTAGTAGGAGACATTCTAGCAGCAAAGCTACTTTGGTCTTTCTGTGCATTCCAAGACAGGGAGGCATCTTTTTTGCAAAACTAGCATCGGAATGCCAAGGGTAGAAGCATCTCCTGTATGTTCCTTTATATACAAAGTAATCAGTATCACCTAGCAGCAGTAGAAAGATCTAGTAGTTTATAAAGAAGGCCTGAGAAACCAACTATACTTATCATTCACCATAAGAAGTGTACTTGGAGAAGCCCACTTCAGGAAGCTTTTAAATATTACACATCGCATCTTCCATTTTTAATCTCTGTGGGGGAAACTATGTATTATCTGCATAAGGGCATAAAAATCATTATTTAATCTCATAACTCTGCCATTTAATGGACCAAGTCCAGTGCTGTCCCCTGCTGTAATGTTCAGGCTTCTGGGATTTAATATTACTTTTGTTGCACCGGAGCACCTCATGCAGCAGGGAAACCTGAGGTCATTCACTAACAGTATTACATAGCACTCAGGAGTGCACTTCACTGAAAGCTAGTGCGAAAGACTGACAAAAACTAATATATGCCCCAGCCCATCACTGAAGTGGGGTTTGTAGGTGTACAGTCCCCCAGTGCAGGGTGGCTTTGCCATGTGTCACCACAGGACTGGAGGTCTCCAGCAAACATACCTGCCTACTGCTGTGGCTTGGGGGGCTTCTGAAGGGCAGCCAGGGCGCAGGGCAGCCAGGGCGACGGGCAGCCAGGGCGCAGGGCAGCCAGGGCGCAGGGCAGCCAGGGTGCAGGGTCGCCGCGTCCCGCGGGCTGGGGGAGCGGGGGACACCCGCAGAGCCCCCTCAGGGTCCCGCTCTGGGCAAGCTGCTCCGCGGGCACGCACGGAGCGGGTGCAGAGCTGAGCCTCAGCCTCCAGCATCTGTGGAAGAGCACAGCAGGCAGGTTAGTCCCCATCACCGACCCACTCAGCTTTTGCGCTATATGTTTTTTGAGAAACTCAGGGGCGTACAGACACGGCATCACCTCACAGGCCCTTCAGTGAGGCAGCCCGGGGAGTTCTGTCATGACTTCTCGCTGGGAGCAGGCCGAGCAGGACCCTGCGAGCGGAGAGCGGCTTGGGCGTTTGGGCTCCCGCAGGCTGTGAGGGCAACCCGGGAGTGGGGGCAGCCGGGCGGGCAGGGCAGGCCGGGGGGCAACCCGGGGGGGAGCAGCCCGGGGGGGGAGAGCCCGGGGGGGGCAGCCGGGCGGGCAGGGCGCGCTGAGGCGAGGGGAGGAGAGGCTCTGCGCCATGCAGGTTCCCGGGCGGGCGGCGGTGCCTCGCGCCATGCAGGTTCCCGGGCCCGCGCTCCGCCGCGGTGTGCGGCGCTGAGGCGGCCACACAAAAGAGCGGCTGCCCCTCCGGCCCCGCCGCGGCGCGGGGTGGGACCGGCCCCGCCGCCGCCACCGCCACCAGGGGTAAGGAGCGGGGACGCAGGGCGGAGGAGCGGAGGCCGGTGTCCTTGCGGGGATCGGCGGCTCCGCCAGGGGTGGGGCGGCAGCATCCCCGCGGGTTCCCTCAGGGGAGCGGGCGGGCGCTGAGGGGGCGCCGCGGCCGCCCCCGCGCGAGCGCGGCCGTTGCTGCCCTGGACGCTGGGGCTGGGTCTGGGGGCTGCCCGCCCCGCCAGCGGCTCCCCCGCCTCACCCCCCTTCCCATCCCCTGGCAACCGAGCTGCCCGCAAGGGGACGGGGAGCCGGGCTGAGGGGGAGCCGGGCTGAGGGGCAGCCCCTGCGGCATGGCCGCCGGTGCGGCGGCGGGGGGCTCCGGCGCGGGGGGCACCGAACGCCCACAGCTCCCCGCTGCCCACCCAGCCGCTCCGTGGCGGGGAGGCGGAGGAGCCGCGCTGCCCCCGCCTTCTGTCAGCCCTTGGAGGGCCGGCAGCTGCTGCCCAGAGCGGGGCTGCCGCGGGGCCAGCGGGTGCGGCTCCCTCTCGGGAGGGCTCGGAGCTCCCCGGCTCAGCCCGCCCGTCCCCGCCGCCTCAGCCTCTGCTCTCGGTAACGCGGGGACCGACAATGCGACGTACGCATCGTGTCTGTGTTTTGGGGGGAGGCTTAAAGAGGCTGTTTGTCTTCATAGAGTCAGAAGAAATGCGAGAGGAGCCCTCGTGTAATGCAGCACCTCTAAGAGTTTGTTTCTGATTTCATGCCTCCGGTGTAGCAAATGGATCAGAGCTCTTGATCCACTCTTTTCCCTTCGTCGTGAGGTCTGGAGGGAAAAAGCAGCTCAATAAAGAATACTTGTTTTTTGTTGTGTTAAACAGCATGAGACATTATATAGCAGGGTCTGTTTTCCCCTTGTTGACGAGGTTTTTTTAACACATGGGTTGTTTTTTTTTTGTATTGCCATAACAAAAGGAAAGGGATGGAGGTGGGGGAGAGGAAGGGAATGCTGCGTTCAGAGCTGCATCTTGGAAAGGCAAAGACTGGCTTATTTTGCCTCAACTAGCAGCCTAGGCTTTCAGATTTACATACTTTGCATCCTCAATGTCGTTTTGGTGGTTGTAGCATGCTAGGGAGGGTGTACAAGAACATAACTTTAAATAAAGATGAGATCATACAGTGTTCATAGTACAGAGATAATGTACATTGTGCTGATGCTTAGGAAGTCTTAAATTACTGTTACAAATTTGGGTAAAAAATTCAAGTAGTGTTTTGGTTGTATTACCTGGTCAAGGCCACCCTATAATCTCCAGGAGGGGCTGGGAAAGCCGTTTGCGTAAAATACATTTCATATATTATGCCTGTTACCCAAGAATCCCTCATTACTTAACCAGCAGAGCTGAAAAAAACAAACCACTGCTATTGCAGTTTTATATGGTTGTGTGTAAGCAATAGTATTTCCATGTAAGGTAATTTTAAAAGGGAGGAATTTTAGTGTGATACTTTAATGCCACTTCAGAACTAAAAATACAGTATGTGCTGGTTATCTGTATGTTGTATGTATGTAAGACTGAAGCTTGTGTTAAAGCATAGGATTGCGGTTTGTCAGTGTGGTCCAGATTCTCCTCCAAAAGGAGGAGACAAGGTTGAAAGGCCTTTTCTTTCCGTATGTTGTTCTATGGGTACTAAGCTATGAAAGGAGAAGTCACCGTCTTTCCTGCAGTTTAGGCTCAGAGGATTTCAGACTGCAGACTTGTTCTGGAAAACCTTGATTGTCTGGCTTCCTAAACCTAAATTCTCTGGTAGTTTAGCCCTTGTCTGCACTTGGAAATCTCAAAAGCTATTTTTAAAAATGCAGTGTTGCCTCTAATCATTGGCTGCATTATCACTTCCCCTTAACCCTCTGATCGTAAAGGAAGAGTGTTCTTGAAAAGGCCATAGCTGCTTCACTCTTTTGGTCAAAGTCTTATGATTCTAAGGAAGCATCTCAAAAAGAACTTTTTGTGCAGTTACTTTGTTAATGGCAGTTCAGGTGGCAGACTAGACATGAATTTAAATAAGAACTAGGTCTTTAAAAAGTGACCTTTGCTTAAGGTTGTGAACATGAGGAACCACTTCAAGAAGCATAATTTTACCATCTCTCCAGCTGTCCTGATAAGAACATTTGCTAGGTAATAATTTATGAAAATACCATGGTTTAAAATGTCTCCCAGTTTGTATCCCTGTGCTGAAGGTAGAGAAATCTAGCAAGAAGTAATCTGTTCAAGCCTGCCAGCTCACAAAGAGAAGTACAGAAGTTCCTGGTTTTGTCCAGAACAAAATGTGATTGTGGCCATAGAAAACATCAGGTTTTAGGTGCTTTTGTAGACTTTTAATATCTGTCTTTAAATACACAAGGCAATGCTTTCATGCTTTAAGCCCCTGCAACAATAGAGGCTGGAGAAGAGCTCTGCCAAGAAGGACCAGAGGTCCTGTTGGACAGCAGACTGCATGTGAACCAGCTGTGTACCCTGGCAACAAAGAGAGCCAAAGAGCATCCTGATCTATATGAACAAGAATGCAGCCAGTAGATAATGGAAGTAATTATCCCCCTCTATTCAGCATCCAGTAGACCACATCTATAATACTCTGTCCAGTTTTGGTTTTCTCCGGTGCAGGGAAGATACTAATGAACTGGAGCGAGTTCTGCATTCTTATAGCTGGAGAAAATAAAGCACCGATGCAATCACATGCACTCGCAAGTGAAGAGGAAGGGTTGAAAGCAGAATCAGAATTGAACAGTTTTTAGACATGCCACAAAGCATGCAATTGCTGAACCAAAAGTTCATTATAAGTACTTTGGATATTTGCAAATGCTTTTAGTCTGTTGGAGAGAGCTTTAAAATTGAAGATTTGTTTTTCCTCAAGACCCATGTTCCCTTGAGAGCTATGTGAAAAGCAGCTCAAGAAAGCACCATGTGTTTCCTGAAGTGTTCAGTGCTTTAGGCTTGTGCTGCCTGTGGGAGCTGAACATGCAGTTCTTAGGCTTTATTATGGGATCCACGAGGGGAGGGCTTTCATTCCAATTCTCAGTTTTGTGTGAACTTAAGTCTCATCTTGGCTAATGATACTATTTTCCAGAAGAAAGGTCTGATACAACCAGTAAAAATGCATATAGAATGAAGTGTTTGTTTCTAATGCTGGTAGGTAAATGCACTGTCATTTGAGTACATGACATTCCTTTTTTTGTTGCAGTAGTTACTGTCTTCATTCACCAGCTGCAGTAGAGGAAGGCGACTTGCACTTCAAGAGAAGTTAGAGGTGAGCAGAGACTGATACAAAAAACCTCTGGGATTAATAGGTGCTTTCACTTAAGCAAAAGAGGGAGGACTGGAAGCCCTATCGGTTGGGATGGCAAGGAAGAAGTGTCACAGTTCTCAGCTGCGTGAAATACTGCTGGAAGTGCATACTCTGAAGTATACTCATACATTAAGGGATACTTTTCTTTGAAATAGAAGTAAATTAAGTGGAAAGTTGGCAAAAAGTAAGCAAAAAGTGTACAAAAAGTCTTTGAATGGAGAATTATGTCAATTATAACCATTGTCAAGTTTGAAGTCTAAATAAGGATTTTTAAAATAGTATTTCTGCAATGTTGATATCTGCTGATACCCACCTGAACTAACAGTGGGAACTGCATGGAGGAGTATCTTGGGACAGCTGTCTGTTTTGAACTATTAAGATGAAGTTTCTTTCAGATAATAGCCCTTCCGGCTATAGACTCAGTAATGAACATTCAGCCGCATAGGAATAACTTGGTTTATTACTTAAAGGCAGGTTGACTATTTCCATTCTATTCATTTAATGAAGCAGGTTTTTTAACTTAATTGTGTACACTGATGTTAGGAACGTTTGTGCACGTCACCAGCTACCATTATTTCCAGATTTCTGTCTTTTACTTTCTCAAAGATCTCCCTCACAGACTAACTTGCCTGCTAAAGTCTTTGAAGAAGTTCCTCTCATTAAGTCAGTTGCACTGTAATCCTGATTGTTTACAAAGCATGAAATCTGCTGGTTTTATTCCTAAAAAGTTTCTGCAAGAGAGAGGCCTGACCTTGCAAGTTTTTCTCTTATGTCATTTGCCTTTGTATGTTGAGAGTTCACAGGATCTAGTCCTTGAAGAATTCAGTGAAATTCTTTCACCTCATTACAGTGGTTAGATTTAGCTAAGATTTCATAATGTGGTTATAGCAGGCAAGTTACTTCTCACTGTCATTAGTATGGCAACATCTTAAAAAAACAACTGATAGCTCACAACCCAACATAATTTTTGTAACACTAACCATGAGTGGCAACACTGTTCTGGTGGGTGTGCCAGGTCCAGATATGCTTGACCACTGTAGTCTGGAATGCCAAGGGATGTTGTCTAACATGATAACATAGGACTTCCTAGGTTCATTTCCATTTTCTCCAGTAAGGTGTTTTTCTTGCAGTGACTGTAGAGGTGTCATCTGTGCTTTCCAATTGTTGTACTTGGAATTTGTTGTGGGTGAGAGCCAAGTGATTATCTTAGTGTGACACTGCAGGGTTCTTCAGGGGATTTAGTGAGATAGTAATTCCAGTAAAAAACTGAACAGGAAATTCATATTATAGCAGATAAACAGAGATGGAGAATTCATATTCTTATGTATAGACTTTCATTATTCTATCTCACTGTATTAAGAGCCTGAGTCCACAGAAAGAGCTTCATCTAGTTGAGGATTTAGGATTGACATCAGAATGATCCCTGGAGATCACTGTGTGGTTTGCTCCTCTGGATAAGCTGCTGAAGAAGGAAGGGTAGGAATAAATGTAGACAACTTTGCTTATCTTGGGTTTTTAACCATTGATGTAAACCTTGGTTAACAGCAGTGACAATGTCACCTCAGTTCTCCACAAACATACTGTGCCTATCTTTGGGAGAATCACATGGTCAAATCTTTAAGGGCTTCTGGAAGGGACTCCTTAGGCATCCTGCCCTGCAAAAGACCACTGGTGTCATGCAGAGTGATCCTGTAGCACCCAGAAATCTTCAGTCACAGGGAAGACTAAGTCATTGCAGCATTTCACACTAAGGAAGAAACAAAGTGCATCAAAAGCCAGGTGGAACCAACTCACAAAGGACTGATGATGGGCAGGCACTTTTGAAATGGTTATGGTAATAAAACATGGAGAAGCCTCATCATCTACATAAGGGAGAGACCTGTAGACCTTAAAGTGCTGACTTACTGTAGGAGTTCTAAACTGATTAGAGAAATAAAATTAGCATATCAGAAGGCAAGAGAACATGGGCGGAAGGAAGAAAAGAGGGAGAGGAAACAAGACAACATCTGTAACTGTTGGTGGTGATAGTGGTATGTCTGTATAGGAAAATTCCCTGAGGAGGAAGAGGAAGTGACTGGGATTTTTGAAGTGTAGGCTTCAAAAAAGTGAATGTTTAGGTGGAAGTAGGGAGCCTGGATGAAACATTAGCTGCAGTTCCAAAATCAAGGTGATACCTGGTATCAAATGGTATTGAAAAGACTATGAAGTCATCAGTTTGTGGTCTGCGTTAAACCAGGATAAATAACTACCAAGGAACAAAAAAATATATATATATAAAAAATCAGGCTGTATGTCCATGGAGTTTTTTTTATGCTCAGTTATTCCAAATCATTTAGGCAAGTATTTCTGAACAGCATTTTTTACTTTCTGTACAAGCTATAACAGCGTTAGAAGCCCACGTTACACAAGGACAGAGTAGCTGTGTTTGGCATTCAGTATTCAAATTCAGTGAAACAGCTGATCTTTATGTGAGAGAAATAATAAAGAAAATAAGATTGTTACACAGCTCTCCACATATATATACTGCCTTCATACACTAGACAGAAACAAAGGTACTTGATTGGACTTTCTGTCACCACTGTGCCCTTCCGAATCAGAAGATTCTCTGCTGTACTTGGTTAGCCTGTCTTTCTAGGGAGTCTCAGAAGTGCTAGTTAACTTAGCATTTTCCTTGTCCAGCTAAATGGTAATATATTCCTGAGTACCTGGTTACTGAAACAGCTGGGGCAACTGAAGAAAGTGTTGCACAGATCAGATTCTGTTCTGGAATGTCATAGGATTTAACTTATTATTTTTTTTCCCGATCACCAAGAGTGAAATGACATCCAGCAATTGTCATTGCTCTATAGAATCACTAATATCAGCTACCACAAAAATGTAATTTCAGTGCAAGGACAAATGCATCCTTTTGGTTTAGTCAAATCTTAAAATAGGCCTCAAAACTCATACTCTAAAAGCTGAGAGGGATGACTTTTCAACACATCAGGAAGAGTGCATAGAAATGGGAGTGCTTGTTTCTTGTTCAGAAGCAAGATTGCTTCAGAGCTGCTATATTCCTCAAATCCTCAGCAAATCTCTCTCCTGGGAATAAAATCTTGTACTGAACACTGTTACAGGCATATCCTATTTTTTTTTTATTATTTTTTTTTAATGTGTTCTTCTAATCCGTAGCTTTTCTGTCTCTAAAGGATGACCATTCTGACTGCGACCAGGTTTCACAGGGTTGCTGTCCTGCCTTGAGTTTCAATGACCACTACAAGTATCAATGTAGGAATAGTCATAAAGGCAGTTAGACAAAGAACACAAGTATTTCTACTCATAAACTGATCCAGTATGGGAAAGAAGCAAAGACTTGCCTGGTTCAAAATTCTTACTATGCAGCATAGGAGGTTGTTGCCATGCTACCGGAATTGCTTGCCTTGATATTTAAATTTGCCCTTAACAAATTTGCATTTAAAAAGAACGAACTCTTAGGAGTACATTAAAATATAAAATAACCTGACAAGACATAAGTCTTGTCACCAATTTGTTAATGTATTTTTGACAGCTACAGATTTTTATTTTCTTTCCCAAATAAACCTCACCATAATAACAAATCTGAGAGAAGAACCAACCATTGAAATATAAAAAAGTTCTGTTTGGCAGTGCAATAAAGGTTTATATCAAGGGAGGCATGTGAATTGTAGTTTCAATACACAACAAAAATATGCATTTTGCCTACTTCAGTTGCCATCCTTCATAGTCTCTGATTTAGCACTACAAAGGGAAATTGGAGTATAATATTATTTTCTTGTTATTGCTGGGTTGTGGAGGAGAAAGGAATGTAAATTTTATATATATATAGTGTGTATATATAATGTCATTTGTGCACAAAATCTTGTGTTACTGGAAGACAACTCTTGATTAGAGATAAGGCAGCTTTAAAAAGAAACTTATCCCTGTGATATTCTTAGCCACTGAATCAGTGTGGCTTTAATTATGTAGAAGTATTTGACATATTATGGCCCAGGAGATAAGAGCTGTTGCATGCTGGATGATAGAGAGAAAGGGAAGGAATTCTGTTGGTGATTAGAAATTCCATGCTGAGTGCTGCATTGGAGGCATAAAATAAGAGGTGGAATGGAATACTTCCTAGTAAATACTGCTCTCCATTGCATTTCTGATTCCTATATTATGAAGGTTGTGGTGGCAGAATTCTTCATTCCTCATATGACTGCCTGGTTTATTTGTGGAAGACTTGCCAAGAAAATACCTGTGTGGTATCAGGAATATGCCTTCAGGTCAGTTGCCTTTTTTGTTTTGGTTGTTTTGTTTTGCTTTTTAAATAAAACCTGGTTTTTTTCTTTGTGGTAATCTCCCTCTGTTCTTCCCTAAGTAAAAGGCACAGAAGGTGTCTATTGTGATACTTGCTGTTTTCAGTACTTTGAAAGAGACCACCTTAGGGTTTTAAGTACACCTATGTGCACTGATAATAAATCACCATTCATTTCCTCTGATATTTGTCCTCCATTTATTATTCAACTCACATGCATCATAACTGGCCCCACCAACTAGCAGATGATCTAATTAGGATTAATGATTTGGAGGCAAAAAAAGTGCTGTTAAGATTATATTACTCTAGGGATTAATAACTTTGTGTCAGTTTTATTGAAGCCTACGTTGGTAATGTAATTCTTTAGTACTGTCACCCTAGGTAAGATTTAACTTTTTAAATTCTTATCAGAAACTATCAAAGCAAAGTAACTAAATTTGATGGGCCTGTTTTACAGATAGGGAGTCACTGAAATGACTTGCCCAGAATCATTCACCCTGCTAGGTGACTGAACCAGGAGTAATACCACGATCTCTGGAATAGTTGCCTAAGGGTTTATCCACAATACTGTCTGAGCCTGGTTCATGCTTTGTACAGTAGCATTTAGGAGAGTAACAGTTAGCTGATCTGCCTTCTGTCATGCCAACATCTTTCTCATATTTTGGTACAAGAATGATTTGCTTCATGAGAAGGTACTTTGTACAAAACACAGTAAAGAATCTTAGTAATCTATGTTTTGCTTCACGAAGACTGGAATTAGGGAAAAACAAGTACTGAGGGTGGTATTTCTTGTAGCCCTTTGTGACTTTTTTCTTTTTCGCTGTGCATATATTTATGTTTTGTTTGGAGACAATATTAACCGATTAGCCAATATTTGGTTCTTGAGCCAGTATTAACTAAACTTAGGTTGGTTATATATTTGTGAGCACTTTTTAGTATTGTGAGTATAAAGATATTTCACAGTCAAGGCTCCAGCTGTTGGTGTATGAGAATTGCAGCTTCCAGTTTCTAGTCACACAGGCTCCAGGAATGAAGAAAATGTGAGTGTGTACTTTAAACATCTATGGAGAATATGATACCTTTAAATAATTTTGGAATTCTCGTGATTGGCGGTGCTATAGCTGTTTTAATGGAAATAAGTTCCTTAATATTAAGGAACATCTGTTTGAATGACATAAGCTTGAGTTACTGTTTTTTGTTCTGAGGTTATTAACGCTTTTATAACCATTCGTAATAAATATAAACAAGCCAAATGCCATCCAGAGTTTCTGAACCAGCTATTTTATCAGTAAATAGTCCATGGTGTTACATGTTTTAATCTGTGTAATGGTAATCCTAATTAATGTAATAATCAAGGTAATGCAGTAACCTATTATAGTACTGGTAAATACCATCACAAGGTTAAGAAACACGAAATCTTTGTACTGCTGCTCCAAGTTTCCCACGTGCCCTGGCACAAGGAATCTTGTCTTTTGACAGGATGAAATCTATGTTGCCTTTAAGATGGTGTCTATAATAATTGGTGAACTTGTGACTCTAACTGGGGCTGACAACTGAGGTTGACCATTGCTGGCTGGTTGACAGGCTGTAGTTTGTTGGTCCCACTGATACAATGACTGTTGTCATCTCAGGCTGGACTGCTAGCAGTCCTTCCTGCTCCTCCACTGAGCTATGTGCCAGGCTCTCTATCACAGGACACATGTTGAAGGCTGCAGAGACCCTCACGTACCATAAAGAAATGCAATGGGGGAAATTCAAACAGGAATTTTTAAACAGCAATGTTTGAAATTTCCTGTATGTGTTGAACTAAACATAGTAGCCTCCTGAATGGAAGTGCTAAAAAAAAGTTAAATATCTTAGTTGTAGTGGAGCCTATGAGCCAACTAAGTGATTGTATTAAATAATTTGCCTGTACAAATATGAATAGCATGTGGAAAATATTCTGTGGTGCAGACTATAAGAGGAGGGCTTTGCAGTTACTACACTATTTCCATCATTGCTGTTTTTGACCAGTACTACGTTGAGGTGCAGGTGTGTTTGTTTTTGATTTAAAAAAACCTCCAAGGTCTGTTTTGTTCATATCACCTGTTTACCTTATGGATTTTTAAGCTCTTTGTGGCAGGAATGTCTCTAGAATACTTAACAGAATGAAATCTTGGTTAATGGACTTTTCCACACAACACACATAATTCAGTATTTACTTGACCCCAGCTGACATTTGCTACTGTAGCAAATACAACATGTAGAATTAAACTGAAAGGAAAATATAATCTGACTGTTCAGGGCTTGAATCTGATGGAGAGTACTTCAGTACTTCAGTTTTGCTACAGACTTCCCTGCAGTTGTTCAGATGGTAATAATAAAGCTTAGAAAGATGAAACTTAGTTGACTTTGAGAATAATAGGATTTTTTTCAAATTGTTAGAGGAATGAGTCTATATTTGACTTTCCCAATGAGCCCAATTTTATAGTATGTCGTATTCTTCGAGGATCATATTCTGCGAACCATAATACTTTGTGCTGTACTTATATGTCTTTGTAGACAAGACATTACTTTTTCTAAACCTGGTACTAAAATTTATACACACACTGTCCTGAGCATCAGTTGAAGATAAACCAATCTATTTATGAACAATTAATAAAAACATTGAAGAATAAGTATTAGCAAGACTCACATTGCCATTTACATTCTTGCCTTGGTAGCTACTTACTGCAAGTTTAGTGACGAGACATGCAGGGTACTGAATTAGAAAACTCATAAATAAATATAAAATAGACTGAGCCATAATGTACTCATGTGATGTCTTAGGTAAGATGTGTCTTTTATCCAGTAGATATGTTACATATTATTTTTTTGTTGCAATACCATTATTCTCCATGCTGCAGTAGTCCAGCTGCAGGCCAAACCAAATCTCTTGCTTAGGCCAACTGTAGATCTAATTAACTCTGCTGACACTGCATCTTATTTAACCACAGGGTACGCTTACTAATGAGAAGGGCTGAAGCTGTGTAATACTTTTTGGAATATTGCAGAACAGTGAGTTTTCAGCCTTCTTGCTTCTCTGTGCTGCTTTGTTGTCTACTTAGCCTGTCAGTTACTTATACTGGAAGTCTTATCTACATGCATGTGAAGAAAAAGTACCCCAAAACCCAGGCGTAAAGTCTCCAAATAGTTAGGGTTTCTATAGATCACGAGAGCTCTCAATGTGTTTGTCTCTAGCAGAGCACAGGATGGCAGAGAAGATAAAGGATAGCCTGCTATTGTCTCCTGTACTTTCATGCAGTAGTTAGTGAGCCTGGGGGAATGACATGCATACAGTCAAAGACTATTTAAGAGGTGTAGTCTAGAAAGCTTTAAAGAACATGGTATGAACTGTTGAAGTTTCATGCCAATCTTATTTACAATTTCTGCTCTAGTATTTGTGTTTACTTTTATTTTCATAGTGGCAATCACTATTATAGCAATCACTATTTGCAGAGCACTTGAGTGATGAGTTGTGCCTCTGAAACCTCAAGACTTTCCTAAAACTGGTACTTGGAGCTGATACTGTCTCCTTAACAAAGATTACTGTCAGAATCCTGAAAGTACCACCAGTTGTCCCTCTGCCCTTTCACACAGCTTCATTGCTTCCCAGAGAGAAAAAATAGCATGTTTTGGAAATTAGCAGGGACTTCAAAGTGTGTATTCACTGAAGGATGAATATTATTTGTTCTTTATGTAGCTTCAGAAAATAAACGAAGCTTTGCAGTCTTCTTTCAGGCAATAAAGATACTGAGCGTGGAAAATAAAATTAGAACGTAGCTCCATCCTTAAAAAAAAATATCACTCTTTGATATTGCAATTTAATGGGTAGAAATCTGAATAGAGTAATCATTTTTTTATCTACTCAAAGCTTTTACATAATTAGCACTTGGTCATCTTCTATCTGTAAATTACAGGCATTCACTGGTGCATTATCTGAGTATCCAAGAAAAGGGTTAACTGCTTTGCTTGTATATGTAGCTACATACCTGGTACTATGTGAACATAAATACATACATAAATGTGTTCTTGGTCTTCCACTAGATACCTGGAAAAAAGGGCCTTTGGTGTCACACATCTATGGATTCTAGTATAAATATGAAGCTGATATTAGGAACCTGTTTGGTTCCTTGAAAACAGAAATACAGATTGATTTGGGAGGAAGATGTGAGTACACAAATATAGATAAATCACATAAACCCAAATACAAGTTGTTACAAACAACGAAGAGTGAAATGGACAAATTAGATACCAAACATTGTGTCAAGTGTTCTTTGATTGACTTGGTGAAGAGACTTTTCCCAAATGTCATTCCTTGCATTGATAATAGACAGTTCACCTCTCAGAAAATTCAGCCAGTATCAACCCAATTCACATCTTCCCTAACATGATACTACAGTAAGATTTGGAAATAAGTCCTTAATTAGAATTGGAAATCAGCTCTCTTTAAATATTCACCTTACTAATTAACTCTTCCTTATAGAGTTATAAGTCCTGGTCCTTCAAAGTACAGAGCATCTACAGCTGTCATGAAAGATTTAAACAGTTGTGTGAGTGCTTGGTACTTCTTTTGGAAACTGATCTGTCTGTAGGACATATGAACTAAGCTGCAGAGAGCCAGAGTTCAAAGTAACTACAACATCCTAAATGTAAAACTCCACCTACGCTGATTTAAGATAAAATATTATATCCTCAAAACATATTGGTTATTGTGGATGATCCATCCACAGCTGATTGCTTTTTTAATGGCATTAAATAATGTGCTGAAATCTACATTGCAACTTGTAGGATGGTGGGCCATTTTTCTTAACTAAATCAGTTCCACAAAAATTCTCTGTATCCAACAACCCAATAGTGAAGAGCATTTTGGATTTTTCATCCTGTGTTTAAATTATTTTCTATTGAGCATAAGGGACAGATATTTTTGTAAGTTCACTGTCAGGCTTCACAGATGTAGGTTTAAGGAGATTATTTATGCTTTAGGATTTAATGTCTACCAACATGCTGTTCATTTGCCAATACTGCTAGGAACTATTTGCAATTTATAAATCCTCATCTTCAGACATTCAGATTTTCATACAGCTGAATGTTTGAAGCATCCTGCAGTTATTAATATAATTAATTTCATCTCAAATGCACTTATAGTGTTTATTCAACCATTATTTATGCTTTATATATGAGAGGTCCAGGGTTGCTGTTGTGGAGTTTTTTTTACTTTAAATGGAATAGATAATGCTAACTTAGTGGCATGATGAGGAGTCACCTTGGGAACTCTATTTTTATGCTTTTTTTGGTGAGGAATGCTGTTTTCTTGTGCCCTCTACTGATAAATTTGGTGATTGGCCTTCTGAAGGAACAACAGCTGAAGCTCCGAAACACATACTCAATGCTTCTTGCTTCCAAACCCACCACATCTAGGATGAAGAAGTCAACCTTGTGCTTTGTGTGCCTAATGAGACCCCAAGTCTTGTCAAAGGTTGTAAACAAAGACGTGACCAAGTCTTACATCAGAGCCTCATGATACCTAAGATAAGTGACTGTAAATGGGTTGTACATAGTCTTAGACTGTGTGCAAAGAAGCATATTCCTGTAGGGACAGCTCCATACAATATGCTTTGATATATAAGTACTTTATTCCCCATGGTAGTCCAGATGCAAGCTGTGAACTGATGAGATTCTGCCACTTCCCTCCTAAGCAATATTCTTCAGTTGCACAGGTCTAGCAGTCAGTGCTTACAGCCTCTTTCCCTTGCCCTTATTTGTTGCTAGGCTTCCTGTCAGCTCAGCTATTTCCTATCAGATTCTACCAGAGACAGAACTGTCATGTCCAGAGAGAACAGGAGCTCTCTACTTGCCATGCAATGAGGGATAACCTTCTCATAAAGCAGGATGCTTGAAACATTAAACTGCAGGAGCAGGAGGTGAAATAAAAATGTGAGTCTTGCTTGAAAAGTCTTGAGTTTGTTAAATCTTTACTCTGCTTTCAAAACACATTGTTTATTCTTTTTTAATTAAAGCTTGACAGTATTTTATGTATGCTGCAGTTATTGATTTCAGAATGAGAAGGAATCTTAAGAATTCTGATGAGAGAAAGCTTCATAATAATTAATATTATGTTAAAAAACTAAAAATAATCCTATTTTCTTTCTCTATGATTTACATCCTATTCTAGACAAATATTTTAATGTGCTGTATTTCTTGTGCTATGAGAGCCATTCTGGATTCCTGTGGGGCTCAAAACTCAAGCAGTTTGTAGTCAAATGCCCAGATGCCTTGATTTGATCATTCTGGTCTGGGATGCTCTGAGTTACCAAAACAGTCTTGCATTTTCTAGAGAGGCTGCAGTCTCCCACTAGGGTCTTATCAAGAGCTCAGGCTGTATTCCGTTTTCTTTGCACTATGAAAAACTGTCAGAGGATAGAACTTCCCCTTTCAAGTTTGACTGTGTTTTCAGTGCTGCTAAATCAGAAGTGTGTGTTCTGTTATAATGTAAGTTTGCATTATAATACATTTGAATCATATTTCGGTAGCGCCAAGTGCCACAAGATTGTTAGTATTTCGTGGAGCTTCCCCCTGTATTAAAAAATGGAACTTCCTCTCTCTTGTCTGGCATTCAAAGGATAGAAAAATGCAGATAAATGAGAAGGATGACTGTGGAAGAGGCGAGTAGTTGCATCTAATTTCTACACCTGTGCAAAGGTCATTTTCATGCACTAGAAAGCCAAGCGATGCTGCAAGATGAAGCCTGCAGCATATAGGGAATGATGAAATAGGCAGGACCAGAGGCAGAGCCTCTGAATCCATCTGCTGCCCTCACGCATGTAGTGGGAAGCTTCAGCAGGTACTGCAGAGCAAGTAGGGGGAAAGAAAATAACTTCCCTTCTAGAATGGACAAATTTCCCCATTAGACAACACACATGCATATATCTGGAGAGTATAATTTGAACTTGAAAAAGTCAAAGTGTTCTTCACAAACCTCCAGAAAATACTCTTTGCATGGAAACATACCTGATTTTCTGTATTTAAAAGAGGAATTTATTCTTCTGTGCAAATTTTATTTCCTATACATATTTACTAAAATTACTGATACAAGTACCTCCAGTTTTAATACAGTTGCAGTTGATCCTAACTAGATTTATTCTGTTCTGTTTAATAGTGCTGCTAAAGCTGTGAATGAGATCCATTCATGAGGTGTCTTGTACTACATACAGAAGTACCCCAGGGCATTGTATAAATTAATATTCCATCCATGAATGTAGCTAGTAGTTAATTTTTCATTTGGCAGTGGGAAACAAGAGACTAGATTACTGATTAATTATAATCAAGCTGAACAGAATGCTCACATCTATGCTGCAGTGAAGTATTAATATACTAGTGTCAGACTTTTGCAATTACAATCTATTTTAGCAGTGTTAAATCTAGCAGTTTAAGAAACAAATAAGAACAGTGGTAAATAGTATCAGTATTTTTAGTTTGGCTAATTAAAATTTTATGACTGTCATAGAGGATTTAAGTTTATGGCATCTTCAAGTTTGACATGGGGAAATAAAAGAATTCTTAAGAGTTGAGTTTTGCTATAACCTGTCATATCTTATTATGCTATTTCCAGCTCTCTCTGATTTAAAACAAAACAAACTTAAAACTTACTCCACACTGGGAAGCAGAGGAAATAGAGCCCAGTAACTGCAGCCAGCAAGCACATCTGAAATAATACCATGATTGCTGTCAGTAACTGGAGCCATTTTGTCCAGTGACCATTATAAGAATATTTACATCTTACCACCTGGGAAGAAGCTTCAGAAAAATACCATAAGGAAATATTAATTAATTACAACAATCACCTGACATAGTTATCAAATAAAATCCAGATAAACAGAAAAACATGCCCTCTTAAGCACAAACAGAGGAAAAAAGAATAAACAAATTATTCTATTTGTATGTGTGCAAGGGAAAGAGATGCTCTTGAGCCTCCTCACCTGGGCTTCAAATATCTCTGCTCTAGGTATATCTCCAGCTACATTTGTGAAAACATGGCTATTCTGCATTAAAGCTCTCTTTAGGTTTTAGATTTTATTTTTAAACAATCATAATTTAAAAAGAAATATAATAGATTTTTCAGTCTTCCTAATGAATTCTTGTGCAGTGTCACAGGGCCGTAGCCTGATATGAAATATGTCATCCTTAATTGATGTCTGCAGCAAAGACATACAGTTGTGTTAAGGGCAATGCTGATTAGGGTTGGCTCTTAGCTTCAGGATGAGGCATGGGAAGGGCCAGTAGTTAATTCTAAAAACCTTCTGTCAGACATTGTGGATCTACGAGATCATGGCAGAAAAAACTGACAGCTTTTCACCCAGTCCTGTAATCCAGTTTCACTGTTACCATCTTCTGTCAAGACTATTGTTGAAGTCTTCTACCTCTGGGAGAAAAGCTATAAAGAATAGTAATAAAAAAACAATGTATCAAAAATGTTTTAGGAATTCAGTGATTTGGGAGTACTAAACTGAAACCCTAGGCAGGTGAGCAGTGCTTGGGAAAGGAAGGTGTTCCGGGTCTGTCTCGTGTAATCTCAGAAGGAATAAAATGCTATACTAGGTGTTGCTTTGCAAACCACTGTGCAAATTGGACTTTTCTTTTGTCATTGTTCCACCAGTTAGGATTTACTGTGGTGATCAATGGATTCATACTACCTACTGCTACAGCATTTAGTATTGTTATAGAAACACCCTTACTTTTAAATGGAAAAAGTCCTTAAATTCTTTTCAGAGAGACAAGAGAAGGGTCATGGAACCTCCTACGCGATTTTGCATATCCCCCCTTTACCGTAAATAGCTTATATTGCTCTGCAATGGAAATATTTGTATTATCCTTAATGTTTGAAAGTGGAGAAGAGCTACCATCTTCAATTTCTTACTCTTCTGACTAGCTTTCATTTCTTGTATTTTCATTTAGAAGACACTGCTAATTACAGATTTCCTCAACATACACTTTGATTTTATAGTAAGATAGGAGTTAGGTGCCTACAGTGTGTGCTTCTGGTTTCGAACAATTTTTCCATTTGGTTTGCCTATTGATACTTTGTACTCTTGTTTTTTAATAGTGTATCTTTTTGTGTCCAATAACTTTCTCATTATCCACCCTTGCTTCCTAATTCCACAAAAAAACCCCATTCATTCAGTAACTGATCTGTTGCAAATATGTTTTGAAGATACATAGCTGTTTTGCTTGTTCCTGGAATGCTCTTTTATACCTATGCTCCATATTTTTCTCTCTAACCAGTTGCTCTAAGCCTGTCTCGTTAATCTTACCCAAGCCTTAGCACTTCACACAGATGTAAAAACTAGCAGTCATACTAAAATGTGTCTTTACTGGGTTATTCAGCTAATCCCTGTGTGTTGTGTCAGGGCTTCAGTGGTAAAGAATTTTGAGCAAAAGGCTTAATTTCACTTGAGCTTAAATGAAGAAAGAAAACCAAACTCAGTTAGATCAGGCTTGTCCTGAACAAATAAGATATGCTGCCTAGAGGCTGCAGTTTTGCAAGAGTATAGTTTTAGTCCATAAGGCTGGATGTGAATTGGAAAGAGCATTCTCGCTGTCATGCAGTATAATCAAATCTGATGCAGATTTGCAGACCTGCACAGCAGTGATAAGACATCAACAACTTATTTTTATGCTGCATAGAGCATAAAGAGGAGTCATTTGGGGTATATTATAGTGGATTTTTGCCAGGGTTTCATTTACTGTCTGTAACTAGTGACATGCAGTGATTTTCTATGTAGAGCAGCAGCTGTTTTATTTTCTTCCAAGTACTTGCCATAATTGTGTTTCTGGATGCAAAGAAAATCTTTCTCAAGGTGGCAACTAACAATTCAAGAATAAAAAACACTGATAGTTTAGGCCCTGGTTAGGTAGCTAATCCTCAGTCCCTTGAGCAGTTTTAGAGCTTTCAGTTTTACTGCTTGTATAGGAAAGGTGACACTATTAATACAGTTACAGTTTTGCAGATTGGATTTTTTTGTTACCAAAATCACTAACATTTTTGTGATTTTGTGCAGACCTACAAAGTGTTTGCTCTCCAGGCTGCTGCCTCATAGTTTATGATGATGTTTTTGGGCTGCAGTTTGAGCAGAATAGGAAAATGAAAATAATACAGGCCATTAAGATTTGAAGCTGAACTGATAAAACTGAATTATCTTTGCCTAGCTATTTAAAATCTGCAGTGACTAGAGTAATATGGATTAGAGGCAAACAGGAACATTTTGGAAGGGATTTTGAGAGACAACTCATAATCCTAATAGGCTACAAAACAACTGATGATATATTCAGAGCTATTTAGAACTTATAGAAGAGAATTACATATATGTGAAATTTTACAATTTGTTCTTCTTTTACAATCTGTTCTTTCACATAATGTGCATAGGCATAATTTATTTACTGACTGCATGATGTATACTTTACATCCATCCTTTTCAAATCCATACCCACAGCATCATTTATGAAATAACTGATTTCTGGAAAATAACAAGCAGACTCATGCCTTTACCTTGAAATTTCAGTTAACTTGAATTATATGTTGACTTTTAAGTATCCTTTTCTGTATAATATTAGTGTGTATATTTTTTTTAGCAAACTCTGCTATAAAGCTTGTGATGAAGGGGTAGATTGTACCAACTGTCCTAGGGAAAATTAATTGTGAAGTCTCAGGTACAGACAAGGCTCTCTGTAGCGGGCTGATGTGCTAACTACAGAGGACTAGAGTCCATGATTTTGTAAGAAAAATACTAACGCATTTAGAAAGGGAGAATGAAGCAGGTTGTCAACTGTAGAGTCACTGACTAGCTAAATGTGATCCCTGAAGAGTTTGAAGTATAGGCCATGTTCCAACTATGTCACTTTGAAATTG
This sequence comes from Apus apus, assembly GCF_020740795.1. Classification (NCBI taxonomy): domain Eukaryota; kingdom Metazoa; phylum Chordata; class Aves; order Apodiformes; family Apodidae; genus Apus; species Apus apus. The sequence goes on from NC_067291.1 coordinate 6,017,441, forward strand.
AGGTTTTATGATTATAAAATTAGAAATGTTCAAGTAAGAAGAGATTACAGCAAAGTACATACTCCTTCGAAAGTTTTTATGCTTTTGCTATTTTTAAGAATCTTCTTAGTTAAGATAATATGGTAGTTATGTTATTATAAAAGCAGGACATTCTTGACAGCCTCTAGGCATTGTCTTAATGATTTGTCTTTTGGAAAATAGCAGTTTAACAAGGAAGTGCAATTTTCTACCAGATGTGTTCTCCCATGATGTAACAAACATCCAAGTGTAATAATCAGAGACATTAAGAAATTGATCAGGATTTGTGTACAGTTCAAATTTACATTAATTTACTATCTAAGTGGATGTAAGTCAAAGCATAAATTGCTTTTCCTAACAATAGGTAAAATACAGGTTATCATTACCAGCATGTAATCTAGCAGTACAGTCAGTATCATATACCTGTAGCATTTTTTATGGGGATTTTATTTAACTTTTCAGATTCTAAATGTTTTATTTGCTAAAGGTCTGAGTGCTTAGATACTGTACAGTCTACTGGTTCTGTGCAGCTAACAAAATGGATGCAAGCACATAGTATGATAAGATTAGGTGTTCTTCATCTTCACAGCATTGTACAGATACTGGTTTGTTTAATCACCTCATTTTCACTTGTCTGAAACATTATTCTTTTTTTTTGAAATTTAAAAAAAAGAATAATTTTCCACAACCAAAATTTTGATTCTCTGTTTTATTTAGCATCTGGGACCTCAGAGTGAAGTACTTCAATTAAATCCTTATATATTAGGATATAAATTAAACTGGTCTGGTATTATGAGTTTCTCCAAACTGTTTCTTCAGAAATCAAGGAAATTATTTGCAGTTAAATTGCTGGCACAAGCAGGAGAGTGTCTGTTCATGTCCCAGATAAGAGTAATTGAATGAAATCTCTCTGTTTTTACACACAGGAACTGAATAACGTTTTAAGGTGATAACTACAAGATCTGAGCTCTTTCTTTAAGAAAAAAACCTTCTGAATTTAAGGTGACGTAAGACATTTTGTATGTCAGGTAAAAATTAATCAATTGGCACTATCAGACAATCTTTACATGAACCTATTGAAGAATCAATTCAGATATTATTTTATGTGTATACCAACAAGTAATTTACTAGCATGTGATTTTAGTGATCCATATAGAATTATACTATGGGAGGTTTTAGCCACTGCCAAAAATACAGAGCTCTGTAAGGAAGAATAATTTATGTGCAATTCATAATCTACCTTTGGACTAGAGGAAGCATCATTGACAATTCTGAAAATGGACAGAAGGATAAAGGCTGTTTTCAGATTGCATTCTGTGCATTTCCCTCCCACCCAAATGCAAGTAAAGCCTATTTTATTGTTATAAGAAAGAGTACCTATCTGCTTATTGGAGACATTATTTAATACTTCCCCTGAAGACAACGTGACAATATCTAAGGCACATAATTTATGTAGTACAAAGCATAATTCCTTCAGGAGAAATTTTATTTAGTTCTCTTGATAATTCTTTTGAGTAAAGTCCATGTACTGCCCCAAGACAGGCAAGATCTCATGAGAGTATTTAAATACTTTAAGATGGATTGAAAATAGAAATAGAAAAATAGGTATGTTTGTTTATTTAGGAGGGGCATGAGAGTATTCCAGAGACCAACTCAGGACACTTCTAACTGATAAGGTACTTTTTTTTCTGGTCCATCTTTCAACTCCAGTGGAGTAATTGATCAGAAATAACATGTTCACTCTTTCTATAGAATAACTAAGCAAGTTCTCTCCCTGAAGGACTCTGCTCTCAAAATTACTCACAGTAATAAACTCATTATGTATTTGTCATTATTAGCTGGAGTTATATACTTGTTGTGTGAGTTCTAGATTACTTTGGACTGTTATAAAAGCTCTGAAGAAATATTTTATTACTATTTCTGTTTTTAAAGAAAAAATGCCACATACTTATAATCTTTACTATCCAAGAGGCACAGTTCTGAGTCATCTTGGACATTACATCCTTTGTGCAACATCTTGGCATAGTAGCCTCTATTTGCCCTCTGTTAGCCTCCCATTTGTAGAAGCATTAGTCCTCTGTTTTGGTGGTTCCTTCACAACTTCATGCCTCAACATGAGGATGATCAGTTCTGTCAACACAGTAGAGTACCATACAGAGCCTTCTTACTCCAAAAATGAAGTAATTTCCTTCTTGACCTTTAAAATATGTACTTGCTAAAGCTTTGACTGAAATCTGTGGGGCTGTTCATGAGGTCACATTTACTAGGAGTACTGGCAGTATTTCTGTGACTGTTTGAGCTGGAATGCTACTTACTTATTCAGAATGCATGCATGGTTCTCTGGGTTAGACTTAGAAAATTGCTGCATTATGGTGCAGTGGTACATCAGCTCACTGCCACCTTTTGGCATCGATCCCAAGGGTTGAATCTTATCACAGCCAAGTTTTGCGGTATTTTTAAGCCCTACTGTGTAAAGGACTTGAGAAAATTAACTGATCTCTAACTGTAGATCTCAAGGACATTATAATAAGGTAGTAATATAATAATGTATGGTGAAGTATAAATGGCAGATTGTATAATCCTGTTGTACAAGAAATGCATCTCAATAAGCAGAGAAAATGTGTTTAGGATGCTATGGAACCAAGGTATTAGAAGATCAATTAGACGTGATTGACCTCAGAGGCCTATTTAAATTACTTCAGTAGGAAGCATTAATATCTTGGGTACAGCTTCTAGGAAACGTGCCATATTAGCTGTAACATTCACAGACTTTTAATAACAGAGCAGATAATTTACGAAGTGTGTTGTAAAAGTCTGCATATCTTAAAGCAAAAAAATTTAAACGGATTAACTTTAAACAAATTAATGTTTTAGAAACAGCACTAGAAATTGTTTTGAGTCTAAAAACAAACCACTTCCTCTAAAATTTTTAGAAGGCTTTAATTTCTTGTTTCTGTTGTTTAAAAACTCTTATTTGCATGACTGCAGCAGCAGTTGTAGAACATGAGGGATACCAGCACTAGAGAAGTTGCAAATAAAAGCAGCAGACACAGTGAAATTAAGAAAACTTTACTTTTGTTACTTCCTTTTGCAATAATTTCTGCTATTTTCATTATAGAAAGTTCAGAATTAACTACTCAAGTTGCCTACAGTGTGTGAGAAACAGGTGCTGTACCAAGAAATGCAGTATTTTAAGTACAGATCTCACCAACTTCTTGAAACAAATACATGCCTGTTAATTTAATCAAGTGGATTATTTTTACTCCTTTTGATACTTTTGTGCATAGGAAAATTACTATTAGATGATACAGCAGTATTTGCAGTGACACATTGTAGATACCGAAGAAGACATATCAAAAATTAAGGGCTATAGAAATTTCCCCTGTCCAGCTCTGTTCCTCTCTTCTTTGAGCTGTTAGACCAAACTGCAGCCTTCATGTGACACTCTTGTAGGGCAGCTTGCTGTTTTGAGACTTTTCATTCTGGTGGTTGAAGATCAGAACCATCACTCTGTTCTCAACAATCTTTGACACTGCCAGCATGATTTTCTTCTTGAAATTGTGCCCTTTCCTGTCAATCTTTCATGGCTATATCTGTTTCTGTGGCCTTATTTTTTCAAGATACCTTCCCCAAGAGTCTTTTCCTGTAGAAGTCTGTGTGGCTGTGTCCATTGTTCTCTCACTTCTTTCCATATGCTTTATCTCAGTGATCTCAAACACAATTAATATCCTCCCTAGACCAACAATTTACACTTGAACTTCTATTCTAGACATTGTGTTCTGTTCAAGATTTTAGATGTACTCTCCTAAACCAGAAATATCCTGACAACACACGTCTGTGCTTTCTTAAATGTAGCATATTATTTATGTATTTTACCCATGCAAGTAAGCTTCTTTTACAAATTCTTAAGTCATGTCTGATTTCTGTTTCTCTGACCTCAGTAAATGCTGTTTCTCTTTTCTCATATCCACTCAGGCTATCACAGCAAAGATCATTTTCTCACACCTCTGGCAAAACCACATCACTGTGTCTCATCAGCACTGCATCTTTTTTCATTAAAAAAAAAAAATCTGGTTTAAAACTTTTAAAGTTCTACCTCTTTTTACTATTCATCAGCCAACTAGAAATAGGGGATTTCATAAAATTGTTTTAGTTGGAAAGAATCTTCAAGATCATGAAGTCCAATGGTTAACCCAGCACTGCCAATTCCACCACTAAACCACATCCCTAAGCACCTCATCTACACAACTTTTAGAATACCTTCATTTGTTATTTATTTTTACTAGTCTGTTCTTATACTGGCTCTTGCATCTAGGAGGAGGTGTTATGAAAAACTTAAGATTTATCCATATCCTGCAAATGAATTATGTAAATTTTATTTTGCTGTACTACCTACCCACCCCCAAAAAATAAGAGGCATAGAGGCAGCTGAGGTGCTAATTCTGGTGATTACTGTGACTGACCTAGTATTATAATCTTTATGTTCTCCTTTGGAGGAGTCTATTAACTTTTACTTTGTAGCTGAACCATGAACTTCTTAGGACATGGAAAATCTTACTGTTCTGTGTTTGACTGTCCACTGCAGCTATTACGTCTAGTACTTGCAATATGAATAGTAAACCATATTGGAGTCAATTATTTTCTTCTGACTCAGCAAATTGCCAGCAAAGGGAAGACAAATGTGTAGATTTTTCATCTTTCTCAGGACAGAGAAGAGAAAGAAGTATGACGTAGCTCTGTACCAAATCTAGTTGAAGTAATTAATCTCTCCATTTTTATTATACTTATAATTTCTTTTGTCCAATATGATAACATGTAATTTAGACTTGTACCTTTCTCCGGTAAGAATTAGTAAAAATGTACATATAGGAAGTGATCCCACTCTAAAAGAAGGCACAAATTAATTACTTTTAGAGAACACCATAGATAGGCTTTAAAATAAAAAAATATTTTAAATAATAATTGGATTGTACTGCAAATTTTCAGCTTGCATATGCATGTCATGTCCATTGCCTTAACCTATTTAAAATTACTTTGGAGGAATGACTACATGATCTCTAGGGAGATGAATGAGCACTTCAGTCCTCAGAAGCTAGCCAAGGCTTTTATTAGAAACATGTAAATGAAATAAGGTGAGCATAGACAATGCCTGCGTTTCCTGCTGTGTTTCCTTCCTTGCTTATTCTGTATTTTAACACATCTGGAGAACAGGTGGGATAATCTGAAACTATCTAAAACTCCTAATTATTTTTACTAAAATGTTCCTCATTTTTTTCATTTTTCCCCTAATGAAATGTTCAAATTCCTCCCTTCCTATATTACTCCAAAATTATTTATTACTTTTCCAAGGTCGTGACATCTACCTTGCCTGGTGTTTTCCTGCCGTTGTTCAGAAACAGTAGATTTCAGCTTCTGTATGATTCCAATATAAGGAGTATTCACCAGTGACACAGCTATATCAAAAGGGAGTGATTTAACACCAAATTAAAACATTGTATTGTCTATACTTGAACAGATGGTACCTTTAGTCATTTTGTGAGCGTAAATTACCACTCAGCTAAAATAATGTATTCACTCCTCAGAACTGTAGCCAATGGCTACATGAGTTTTCACATCAATCAGCTCAACCAGTGATCTGAAAGGAAAACACAGCTCTTGAAGCACTATGTTCCTTTTGAGACACTCCTGGGAGGACTTCAGGCCTCTAAACAAATGGAGGAATATGCATTTCTTTCTTTTGTGAAATAATACTACGGAGGATCATCTTACTATAAAAGCTCCAAGCATGATTCAATGCACATTACCAACATAAATTTAAATGAAGCTATGTTTGTGGAAAACACAGTGCAATACAAATTATTTACAGCCACTTCCTAGATATATTGTAATTTCAAATAGTGAATTGCTAGTTTATAGTAGTCTGTAATTTTAAAGTTCCTCTAAAGCTGAGGAGACATTTGAAGGAAATTACTGTGTACTTTGGTCTTTCCTCTACTTGGGTACATTTTGTGCTCAACTGTTTGGACAAATTTCAGCTGAGGTGTGAAAACAGTCAAAGAATGAGAAAATGCTCTTGCAGAGTGACTGCAGAATACTAGTAAATCTTTACCAATCTCACAGGTATAGGGTTTGATAAGCATTCATAGAGGTGCCCTGAGGCAGATACATAGACAACAGACCCATGAAGAAAAATCAAATGTTACTAATTCTACAAACATTTTGAAAAAAGCAGCATATTGATATCTTCTTGCACCCTGTCCCTTGCCTACAGTGGCTTATCCTAATGCACATCTTTTCTTCTCTAGTGAATCCCATCTGCCCTTCCCTTTGACTCCTTAGATCCTGCTGCACATCAGAGTGCACTTAACTTGTCAGGCTCAAGAGAGGTGTGTCTAGCTGGGTCACTCTCCACACTCTAAGTTTCTCACTGTTCACCTGCCAACTCACTGTTTGAGCTGGTTGTTTCTTTCTAGTCAGAATCCATTACAACAGATTTGGTCTGACTTTTCTGTGAATGATGAATGTTTGTGTGATGGACTCATGTTCTTTTGGTTGATGTAGGTTAAATGGGAGAAAAAGCAACAAGGTGTTTTTTTTTCCTTTAAAATTCCTTGCCTTCCTTAAAGATGGGCTAACACTATTTTTTTTGCATATACTTGTATTACACAAGGTCCAAAAGCCCATTGAGTCACATTGTTCTAGGAATTGTCAAAATACAGCTGGAACAGCTGTTCCTAATACAGAAATATTTTTTACTTATGCATACTTCAAGTTTCATATAGGTTTCTCGTCATGTGATAGGCAAGAGCTACTAAACACAGTGTGTAATCAAATATTTTAATTGATTAAAAATCTCAGCTTGATGGAATTCTTCAAATTCCAGAGAAACTTGTTTAGAAACATTTGGTTTTTTTACCATTAGGCACTTATTCTGTTCACGTTGCTTTTTATTTCCATTCTTTCAAACCAACTCAAGGAAGATTGCAGCAGATTACGGTCTGTAAATATGTTTTTGTGATCATTTTCTATGTATAGTAGGTAGGTGCCAATGTCTTTTGAGGTGTTTTGGACTTTTCAGTGAAATATGTTCTATTGAATTTAATTAGAAAGCTGTAGATACATAAAATCTTTTAAAAAATAAAGAACAGTCAAACTAAGAACTAGAAAGCAAAATTCCCAACAGCTTCTGAAAGGAGACCTAAATGCCTCCGTTTTTCCTTAGCATATTCTGATTAACAAACTAGCATAACTCAACATAATGATCAATTTGAGTTGGTTTTCTCACAGAGGAGACACTTCCCAAAGAGTCCAGAATAAGTGGTATGACCAGAGCTGGCTTAGAATGGAGAAGGCAGCCACTGGGCTGCCTGTAATTTCCACTCGTGCAGATTTTCCTAAAACTTTCTGAAGCGTCCCATTAAATGGAAGCTTTTCCTGAGTATGAATTGCAGAAATGGCAGTTCAAAAACCTCTCTCCGTTATTACACGTAGAAATAGGAATTGCTATAGCAATTGATCATTTCAGGCCTGATGCACTTGGAAGTTGAACAATCTCTTCCCAAATCTGTCAGTGTGGTAAAGCTTCCTGTCTGAGGAAACTAACATTTAATAAATGTTTCCTCTCCTCGCAAACAGAGCAGCAGGCACTAAGAATGCTTGACACAGCTAGAACAATAGCCACACTTGTGATTGCAATACTCCAAGCTGAATGTGCCTGTGGAGGAGACCTTCATATTTTTTTTTAGTGAAAGAAAACAATTCCTTAAACTGGGGTAGATCAGAAGGCAACCTTCTGAGAATGAAAATATGCAACAGTAAGGAGTAGGTAGGGTGTTATCATAACTGTGATAACCAAGTAATTGTAACAATAATGTAAGTATGAGATGCTGGACAAGCTTATAAGAGAAAATAATAACACTGCTATCCCTAAACTGTCCAGGTTAAAAATACTTTACCAGAATCCTGATTTATTTAATGTCAATCCAAATTGTGCTCATCTTGCTTTTCTAACATTTCTGTTTATGTGAACTGTAACTTCCTGCCAATTAACCTGCAAAAATAAGATACAAGAACTTCTAACTGGCCCATAACTGAATCAATGTGTAGTTATCCATCCTGGAACAGACGAGTCTGTGCAGGATGCCCTGCCTATGGGAGCACAGTCTGATGACAAGGACAAGTGCAGATGCTGCTGGGGGATCCCTAATGCCTGATTCAGAGACAGGAGCACAGCATGTTCCATTGGGTCTCCAGGAGTCAGTGTGATTTGTGCACTGTGACATTTTAGTACAGTTTTCTATCACACTAATAATGCCTGCAGGAATTGTGCAGCAGTGCTCTATACCAGAACACTGTACACTTGTAGTTAGACTTTTAACAGTTTGGCCCTGCCGGCCCCAAGCAGAGCACTGACATCTGGGAGGAAGATAAAAAATACAGCACGGGTGTTCATTTTTCATCCTGAAAATGCACGGTGTGTCATGGCTTTACCCCACTGAACAGCTAACAGGTGGAGTTTCTAAAGATACTGCAGTATGTAAATGATAATTTAGGACAGTCTGTAATGATCTTAGCTCTGGGGGTTTAATGTATGTTTTGCTAATACAAGCCTAAGGATGGCAACAGAAAAATACTTTGGTAGTCTTAGAGGACCTTACACACTAACATTAATCTTCGAGGCCTCCTATCATTAGTTTCATCAGCGTATTCTTTATTGGTGACATTCTTTTCTCAGCTGCATGGGTGGCTTTTCTCATCAGTATCTGTGACTACTCTGTCTAGCTGCCAAGCCTTTTAAAGCATTTTCTTTCTGCTTTGCTAGCCTCTACTCCGTCTCTCATTTTCCTTTTTCTCTTATTTATCAAGTGCCACATAACTGCAAGCCCTCTGAAGGAAGTATTAGGAATTTAGCAGCTTTCTTGCAAGTTGCCAGGTATCACAATGGTGGCATTTATTTTTTCACCAATTTCTTCAAAATACACAAGTTAAGGTAATAGAAAAATTATAGGATTATTTCATTTCTGAAATACATCAATATACCTGATTTCTGGTATAGGATTCTTACAGACTTGCAATTCAGAAGATGTCATGTTTTCTGAAGCAGATTTCCCTTCACCAGACAAATCAATAGTAGACTAAGGAGTAGTGTAATGTTTCTTGAGACAAAGGAACAAATACTTGAACTTGGCTCAAAGTATCTGCTCATTTTTAATGTATTAGTTGTACTGACTTAAAAAATTTCCATTCTTTTTTTTGAGAGAAGTGCATGTTTCACCTTAATGGGTTTATTAACATTTAACTGAAATTAACATATGTAGAAAGCTGTATTGTACATAGCTAACTGTTCTGAATGATTCAGGTCCTGTTCAGGCTGAGATGCCAAGAGATATCTGAGAATGCTCTTGTCTTGTTTTCTGCCTGCAGTGCATCTCCTAAAGCATGTCCTGTTGCTTTGATCTAAAACATAATGACCATATAGTGAAAGTACAGATATTTTGTTAATAGGTTGATGGAGAAGGAGAGGGCTGTTCTGCTCAATAAATTCTGCTTTATGAAATATGCTGAAATTAAAACTTGCCTGTACTAATCAGCTTGATTTGTGAACTCATGTTTTTCCCTGGTTAAGAAAAGCAATAGTTTCCCAGCTGCAGTGGCTGCTTGGGCATATCAGACTGATATGAATTACACTATCTTTGCAGTGAAATGTTGTAATAGTGACAAAAATTTATTTGCATAGTGTATTAACGTAGCATAAAACTAAAGCTACAGCAGCAGGAATGCTTTGGTCTGTATCTATGAGATTTTCCCTGTATTAATTGTAAAAATCAAATTAAATTTTAATTGTGCAGAAACTTTTACTGAAGTAAATGGTACTCAGGAACTGAAGTAATTTATAAAACTCTCAGATAATGTATAGTACAAACAATTCTGGCTCAACTTTCCTTCTGCCTCTGTCAAAAGTGTTCAATTTGTGGTACTTATGCCTTAGTTTCTCTGCTACAGTTTTCCAGTTAGCAGTTAATGGGCCTATCAAAGAGCTAATATAAACTTTATCAAGAACCACATTCCTGTGTTTTTTGAAAACTGAAGCTCTAGCTCTTTATATAGAATCATGGAATGGTTTGCATTGAAAGAGACCTTTAAAACATCAAGTAGATGTCCCTGCTCACCGCAGGGCGGGGGGGGTGGACTAGATGACTATTGGTGCAGTGTCTGTTGGGTGATTTTTTTGGTGTTTATTCAGAAGGGTTTATTTTACTCTTTTAAAAGATACATCTAGCTACACTATTTCAGAATTTTCCCTAGTTGGTTTTCCTGGAGAGGGACATTTTAAGAGTGTAGTTACCAGTGATGGCTACTATTAATGCAACCAGTGAACTAATCTGCACTTCACACAGCAGAATCCTTTATCAGGCACAACACAGGCATGCAGAGAGATAAGAGGAGCAGCAGGTCTCCAGGCAGTGGAAAAAGGGTACAGATGGCAAAGACTGAAAGAAGGATTTCAAAGGTAGAAATAGCAGTTGACACATCTAACATTTATACATACAAAGTGTACTTCATCTTCTCTAAATCTCAGACAAGCCTGCTGTTTACATTACCCATAACAAAAGAATCCCAAAAACTAAAACTGCAGATTTTTTTTAATGACAGGGTCAACTTGAAGAAGGGTGTTAATGGAGACCCTGTGGTGAAGCTATGCTGATTTGTGACTTTCAGTTTTACTCTGTTTTAAACCATTTGTCCTAGTCTGTGACTGTCCATATTTCTTCCCTGAAAGGTTCTGCGGGAAATCAAGAATAAATCAAACATAGCAGCAATATCTCTTTCCTCCAGCCATCTCTCCTTCTCCCATTTGGTTCAGATGCAACAGAACAGGAGACACTGCAATGTAACTGTGCCTGGATCCTAGTGCTCAGGGAGGAGCTGAGCTGGGTGATTAAGCTAGCTTCCCAGCTGCCTTGAACCGGGCTACTAACTGGCTCAGATTTCAAAGGCATTTTCAGTCCCTAATGATTTCTTTGCAGAATAATCACTTGCATATCCTAAAAGTGCTCTGAATTCCTATAAGTTGTCTCTGGATATAGAGAGAAGTCAGTTGCAACCCCATATTCTGATATTCTTTCTGTTATTTCAGAATATTATGTATCAACATACTCTAAATAGTACATTTATTTTATTTAATCCACTGTTGATTTAAAAAAAAAAAAGCATATTTCAGATCTTGCAAATACTTGCCTAGAAAACATTTGATTGAAATCAAACTAATTTTCTCCCCAATACAGAATGTTTTGAGAAAACTGCAAAATGAAATGAGCTTCTTAGTTTTTATATTCTAGTCTTTAAATTTAGTTTTTCTTCAGTTGTCACTCTGGAACAAAGAGTTGCTATGCCATTTTTGTGGCTAGCTGAAGGTATCTGAAGTATCTGATGTTATTGGGCAGCAGGAATGGAGTTTATTATATTTTCAATAGGATTCAATTACAACTATTAGCCTAACATAAGGAGTACTTTTGATAAGAGAAGTCCATCTGTGGGGAGAAAAGCAAAGATTAGCCTCCAGGAGGCTTTGAATGCTGCCCCAATTCCCCGTCTTTCAAACTTACCTGAGCATCAAGTCTTTCTACACTATCAGTCTGTTTTCAATAGAACAGTAATGATGGAAGTGGAATGTTTAAAATCTCACCACCACTCAGTGTTCTAACTACACTCCAGTCAATGTATACCAGCCAAATATTCTGTACTACTTCTTCATCTCTGCTCTGGCTTTATTGTAGTTTACCCATTGATCTGGAAATTCAGCAATTCCATTTCTGCCTAAACCAAGCTGTGAAGTTTGCTCGCTGATAACCCTGACTGCTACATACTCTGTTGGCAGTGATTACTCTGAACAGAAATGCAGATACTACCTTGTCCCTCTGCACAAAGGGAAAGACTTCTGTGAATGTGTCCCAGGTGAATCCTAAACCTCAGTGCTCAACTTCAGATGGCCTGGTACTCTCTGCTATGAAACCAGCTGATTAGCTGTGACTCCTAACTGCTTGTGGGAGCACACTGAAAATAATATGCCTTTCTTCTGATCCATGACAAGAAGCTGTGGCCAACAATAGCAGTAGTTCTTCTTCCAAACAGTTAAAATGCATGTGAATCACAAAATTTACACACTGTACATCAGAAATGCAATTCAGCAAAGCATATAACAGCCCTTTGTTTTTGCTGATCATTTGAAGAAGGAAACAAAGAAACAAGCATTGTTTCTGAGGCTTTAACACACTGGAAGAGAAAGGAGGATACAACTAAGCTGCCTTTTTGTGAAGAAAAGACTGAGGGAGAGATGAAAAAATTAAATTGATTTTTTTTTTCCTTTAAAAGTGTTGTTAGTTTTGGATGGAATTCCCTGTCCCTTTCCTTTTTTTTTTTCCTGCTGCAGTTGCGATACAAAATACTCTCCAGCATATGTTCTCCAAGGAGAACAAAAAACCCAACAACCTGAAAGAGCCAAACCAATCAAAGTTTTATAGACTAAAAAACAGTCAGTGTAATTTATTTTAATGGACATACTAAGCTTTCACCATCTGCTCTGCCCCTACTTATGAATGCCAAAATAACATATTTCAGAATTAAATTAGTAAGAAGACATTATTCATGCACTTACATGTTACTTCTACACTAACACTTCAGCAGTGTTCTCATACTGCCTACACAATTCAGAACAAGCTGCTCACATCTGAAATGGAACTTCTTGGTAAAAAGTATTTTTCAACAACTGTTTCAATGGGAGAGCATTTAATTTAAAACATTTTAAAAGAAAAAAGTGAGAATGAAAGCCTTTTGTTTTAGTAATAGCTTTTTGAAGGCGTATATTTATTGTCATATTATCCATATTAACATTGTATAAAATATACATTTTGTATTAATTTTTTACCTTTACATATATGTTATGATTAAAACTAGGCAAAATTACGCAGGTGCTCAATGTTTTAAAAAAATGTGCTTTTAACAATTCATTTTTTTGTTTTGGTCAAAGGGTCCCATGATTTTTTTTAATTATTTCATAGCTTCTTAAATAAAATTTCTTTTCTGATAATTAACAGAAATCTACAAGATATTTTTGCTTATATCTCTAATCTTGTATTGAATATATTCTGAGTTCATATAAAATTTTACTAGTTCAGGGAGAATTTACACTTTTCTTCTAAAATGCAATTTATGTTGCTGAATAGGGTAGAAGAGACCACCTTTTCACTTGGTCCTCTGCAAGAAGTCAGGTGGATACAGGCATTTTTTTACACAACTGCCTAGAAACTGACCCAGTACTAGCAGCTACAAACTAATTTTTTTGTAAAAGTGTAAGGCTTATAGGACAAAATAATAAAAAAATGTAGGTTATAAAGTGCTGCTAAGAGATCAGCAGAAATCAAAGGGTTTACAAGCATCCTAGAAAATTTTCTAAATGAAAGGAGTAAGCTGATGCCAGGAAGTGGATTCTTGCCTATGAAATCAAAGGGAACAGAAATACTTTTCATTCTAATCTGAAGGGAAAATTCTTTCCTCACCCACATAAGCACATCAATAAAATGCACCAATACCCTGTAAAAACATCAGCTTGACAGAAAATGTCAGGAAATGTCCTTAAAATTATTTTGATTTGAAGTACAAGTAACCTATTTGTTTCTGCAAATGGATAGACTTTGGTTCTGCTGACAATCAGAGAGAACATCATAACATGCCTAAGTTCAGAAGGACTTTCTTTCTAGAATTAAAAAAAAAATATTAGATTGTTTTTAATTGTGGAAAACTACTCTTTGATATTTTTGAATGTATTTTTTATCTTTTTGCTGAAGTCTGAACTATTGTGAAGTTGAAGCTATATATTCTGTAGCTGTTGGCAATGAACATATGCCCACTACCTGAAAAGAAAGGATAATACATTAATTTTTCAATTTCATGTATGCTTATGCATGAACATACATGCATGGGACAAGTGTCTCTATGGGTATACATGAAACTATGCAAAAGGACTCCCATGTGAGTATATCTGAGTAAAAAGTATGATGGAAGAAGAGTTCCGTGCCAACTGAAGACAGCAGAATAATGTTCCCCACTATCCATAGGGGCTAGATAAGGACTCATGTAAATCATAGCTGAAAAAATGCACATACAACCTTTGCCTCTGCATCATTTTACACACAAAAATACAAACATTTTCAGTGGAGACAACACCCTCACAATTAGTATATTTGACACAGAAGTCTAGGTTACTGTAAATTTTGACACAATATAGGCTGCTACTTTTTGGTATATAATTTTGGGCTTTATGTAAAACTAAGCCATATTAAAAGCTTGCTCTGTGTGCTCTTCAGAAGTTGCATAAAATATTTTTTTCCTTCCATCCTCATCAATCTAAAGAGCTAACATGTAACATAACTCAGAAAACATTACATATTTTTTTGTATAGATGTGGGCAGAAACAGCTTGTCACAGATACTGTGGATTGTCTTCAGTTTTCTCTTTGTATTCCTGTTGAATATTTAAATTTAAGTTGTGGATAGGGGATTTAAAGTTAAGAAATACTGAAGCAGTAGAAATTACTTGTCTATTCTCACTATTCCTTGGTCAAAACTTTCAATTTTCTTACAGCACCATTTAAAATATCCTGGTTTCACAAGAAAAATAATTACATTTTTCTCCTTAGTCATTAGGTTTTAATTACATTAAGCTCTATGCCTCTTATTTTAAAATGGGTAGACAAAAAGTTAAAGCAAAATTCCTTCTCAGATGGGACAGCACTTCGAGTGTCTAATTTCCCACTTCTCATTGTCCTCAGTGATCTGGAGCTCGTTAATTCTCTTGTAGATCCTATGCAGTATTCTTTTTTGTACAGGCTCTTAATTACAACAGTCCCTAGGAAAAAAGTATGCTGTCAGTGTGCTGTGTTAGCAGGTCAATTTGCTAGTCACATAATATTAAGCTGACTGTTGTTCAAACATAACCTAATTTACCTCGTGTGCTTTTGTTCCCCCTCTCAGTTCATAATGTTGTATGTCTCATGCAGATTAGCAACGAGAAAAATTAAATGTTACTAGGAGAAGGAGGCAGCTTATGCATTAATTATCTTAAAATAACTAAGGACAGACTTTTTCCTTGGTGTGCTTTTATATAGATTTTTTTGAAGTCGATGATACTACATTCTGCCATACCGCCTGAAGACATGGCTGAAATTTTCAGGCAGAAGCTGATCTGGAGATGTTACATTTGCTGCCCTTGAGGTTATTCAAGACAGCCTGTTATTAACAGTGCATCTGCAGTCATTTTAAGCCGGTGCTGTTTATGTTTGTTTGAGACATCTACAAGCATTGATTAGTGTAGCATGTCAGCTTTGCTGTGTTGGCATGAAAAAATTCATTTGCTGTGGAAAAAATAAGTAGAAGGCATTCAGTGTGTGCTTAGCACCATTTGTAACTAACATTGAAAGTGATACCATGGCAGCCTATAAATGCAGAAAATACTTAGAGAAAAAGTATTTTCCCTTCCAAATAATATTTCCTCATTAGGACTAGACAACATTTATAGATGACTGCAATAAATAAACCAAAGCTGCAAACCATAACACTGCTTCTTTAGTTTCTTTTTTTATGCAAAAGATTCTCATTTAAGAAGTCCTTGATTGTCAGCATGCATTTTTCTCTAGTTTGTTCATGAGCCTCATAGCTGCAAATTCATGAGCCAGAGGAAAACAAGCCCTTTCTCCTACCTCCTACAAGAAGAATCTGCTTCTCGTATTTTTTTCTTCTTGTAGAAGTTGTTTTCAAGTAGCCTTTGCAATTTAAAAAAAAAATCGGAAATAAAGTGCTACTCTGTGAACTTGTGCCCTGTGCAAGACCAAGAACCATGACTACAGCTGGTTAGAACTGGCCAGGAAGACTGTTAGAACCAAACATGGTTCTGGACCATGGACTGGTAAAGTGCCTTCTTTCCTAGTTGTCAGCATTGTCTCCTGGTTGGCTTTACAGAACTAAGACTCAATTAAACCATTTCCTAGCTAGAAGTACCAAAAAAGCTTTTAAATTTATTATGCATGTATTCTGCCTGATCTAAAATGCCTTTACTATAGATATACATGAATTAAAGGAGATAAGAGCTTAAAGTAGTGGGTTGTTTGTTTGTTTGTTTTTTAATACTGGAGGAATCTTCCATTTCCTTTGATTTCTTTGTAGATCACATTCAAATTAAAATAATTATTTGCATCAGTAAAATAAATTAAGGACATAATAAATAAATATTAAACCAGTTATTGCAGAGGCATAGTCTGTTATCCTCACCATTTAAGAAGCTATGAATGCTTTTGAAAATGCATGTCAATATTCATGGAGGGTTTGGAAGCAAAATAATCAGGAATCCTTTTAGAGTATAGATCACAAAATACAGAACCTCTTTTAGTTGATACATTTTAGACATTTTTTTCAAAGTACTGGTTATTTATGTATGCAGGTAGCTTTATATTATTTTAACATTAGTAAGAGGTTTTTTTGTTCATTGGAGATTAACATGTATCAGTATCAGAATTGTTTACCTGTCAGTAAGCTCATTTAACTCTCCCTGCTCCATTCTCACACTCCTCGCCAAGAAAAAAAGCCCCCAGATCCTTTGCTTTCTACATTCCTTGGCAAATGGAGAAAAAGAATCAGAATGAATTTCCTTCTGTTTTCTGTTTAATAGCCAGCCCAGCCTTAAACCTGACAACTTGCTATTGAAATGATTAAACCTACAAGATATGTCAGGGAATTTGATAGCTAGGCCCTGGTGTCTGTTTCTGAAGTTTAATTTGCTCTCCCAGACCAACTCTTACTTGCTCCCTAAGATACGTACAATCTGGGTATGGATTCTCACTCTATTAATTAAAAGTCAGTGTTCCCTTTTATTGCCTTGAATAATCATCTTAAAAACTGATCAAATGAAAGAGAAAGACTATGACTTCTAGGTGTGGCTTTTTTTTTGGTATTGAGCATTTTATTTCTTACTGTAATTTGCAAGGCAGGCAGCATTCTGGTTTTGTTCAGTAAAAATAGTGAAAGGGCTTAGGAAATCTACTGGGACATGATAGACCTTATTTAATTCTGTATTTGTATCATGTGGAATGATGTTCCTCACCACTGTATTCTATATTCTTTCAGGCTAATAACACAAATTAAAACATTAGATGTGAACAACAATCTATTCAATATATGTGCATATTGATTCCTGACAATTTTCTGACTCTAAGGTCCAAAAATGGCTTAGCATCACTCACAGACCCTGTGCTGCGTGTGAGCTGCCATAGCACAGTGCTCATGCCTGAGCTACTCCTCAAGACTTTATCCTGGGCATCTCCAGCTTAGTGTCATAGGCATACACTTGTTCACAGACTCCATGGCTATTAAAATGAGACAAGTAGAATTTAGATAATACAAACTGAGAAACAAAATTAAACTGGAAGTGCATTTTTCTCACCAGGCCTTTCAGTGGTAATTTAGAGAGGGTCCCAGTAGTAGCATGTATTTATGGATAGTTTATAAATACAAATAATTTATCTAAATACAAGGAAATTTGCTTCTATGGCTAAATTATTTAACTGGAATTTCAGTTTGATCTTAAGTATTTTTTAATTTTTTTAAATTTCTTTTTAATAATTATTTTTTCAGATGCATGTGTGAATTTTATTCAGCAGAGCATGCTCTAAGAGTAGTTTCATGCTTTTATTTAGCCAGTGAAATTCTAATATTTCTTCACAGAGTCTATAGGAGTGTTTATGACTGAACAGGACTGACATCCTGAGCAAGATTACTGCTGAAAGTAGATAGAGAAAACAGTGGGATATTTGGATACACGTCTGGAAAATATCTGGGAAAAAAAAAGGAAAGAAGCTTGATAATTTAAAAAAATGAAATAACCTGAAAGTAATCAAGGTGATTCTTATTTCCCTCTGCCAACTTTGTAGCTTTGGACATGTAAATGCCTTTTTTGTTCCCCAGAGACATTCTCTTCTTAGCAAATGAATGGAAGGCCAAGCAGAAATTCTACATGCTTTGGAAATAACAAAACTGAACAGACCCTAAGCTGTAAAGATAAATTAAACATACAGGACAAGTAATTTTTGATAATCCTTTTTGGTTACAATATTCTTACAGGGTGGTAGTTGTAATAGCCATAGATTTTTTCTTACATTGAAGTCCTTCTAAATAACATGATAAAAAATAGAGTGCTGTTTTGTGAAAGCTGAGGTTCTTTTAGACATTCCTGTCTCTCATCAGACAGTATACCCTGAATGCAATTGGTGCTTTGCCACTTCAGCTAAATGAATTAGTAAACATATTTTCTAAGTTAGGAGCAAATTTTTTCCATTGATACAACATTCCGTAAATTCATGGCTGCATTATAGATCAACAGTTTTAATCCCTAAGCTAAGTGTCCAGGCACAAGATAGTCAAGATGTACAAAAGCTATGATTTACTTGGAGCCAATGAATCTCATTTTCTTTTTGTTACCAAATGTTAAATCATTGGCTCGAGGCCTGTTTTGAATAGCAGGCACAGCTTAATCATATGAAAAGAAAAATAAGATTGTTCTAATTTTGGAGAATTGTATTTTAAAACAGATGTAACTTTAGCATTTTGGAGAACTGCTGAAATTATAAAAAACTGAAGTACAGAAAAGGAAGACATGCTAGAATAGGATGTGGAAATCTAAAATCTGAAATTTAAAAACAACTAGTCCATAACAGATTACCAGCACACTACTCTTAGGCAAGAAAGATATAGTACAGGATTCATAATCCTGAAACTCAGAGTTCAATTATTTTGCAGTGAGACCCACTAGTAGGGCTTGATAATAAATTTGATAATGAGAGGAATTAAATGAAGGATGGGAGAGGTTTAAAAACATACTAGTAAAAGAATAAATGTGAGACTACTACATTTATGTTTTAGCTTTACAATGTGAAAGAAACACTCTCCTTTTCAAAGTCATTAATTCAGAGAAGAAAATGTGAATATGAAAAAGGGTTTGCACTGAGACTATTTAGATTCCTATGTCATCTGTTGTTGGAATGGAATTATAGTGGCTTTTGAAAAGCTGTTGGTGGAGTAGCCTGGAGACTGAAATACTCTATAGACTTCTAGAACATAGATTTAGCACTTGAAATAAAGCCTTATTTTTAGACAGCAGTCTTGACACGTACAGATAATTGTTTTAAGGTGCATGGTGACTGTTAGCTGCTCATACAATGACTATACAGTCTTTAGATCTTCTCCAGGAACTGTCTTCAAAGGTTTCCAAATACTCTAACACACTGATGAGATTAATGCAGACATGAAATGGGGTGTCTGTAACTTATCAAATGGTACTGCTATGAAACTCTTGAACATTTTTAATAAAAAATTAAGCCTGCTTATTTTTCTGATTATCTACTCAGTCAGTAAGGAAAAGATCATTTACCTGTATCTGTGGTAGTAGATCCAAAACTTCTCCCTGAGACACTTAATTTTTTTTTCTTGGTTGAATGATTTTGTAGAGAAGGCACATTAAAGAAACACTGTTTATGAAAAAGGACATGAATCAGTATAAAGATATCTTCTACGCTGTGCTTTACTGAGCAATAACAAAGGATTGCTGTAGCTGACAGGAGCTTCTGTAGGGCCTTCATAGTTTGAAACTTAATTCCACACTACTCTGTGGTTGAAATGCAACACTATGTTCAGTGTTTCTCCTAAGGTATCAATACCAGAATTTTGAACTCTTCCTTGCTCAGAAGTGCCTCACAATAATTTCATCAGGCCTCATATCCTATCTCCTGAAGTTGCCAAAATCAGATGCTTAGAAAAGATAAGAACAAAGTAACATCTAATGATACATCCCCAGTACTGTCTCCCTGTTTCTGTGAGTTCAGAACTCTTTTTTTTTGATTGCTTCTTGCTTAGGACACCACTTTTATTTTTTTTTTTTTTTAGGCAAGATATAGGATTGCTGTCAAATTCTTTAGTATTAAAAACAACTTTAAATGAATCTCAGAAATAAGTGAGACTTCTTGTACAGAAGAAAGATGCAAGTTCATTTTCTTCTACCTAAGAGATATTTCAAGGTGGGTCTTTTTCACTGAGTATGCTCTGTCTCCTACAAGGTTAAGCCAAGTCTGCAGTTTAGCTGTTATATTTAGTTATGTAATTTCTATTTACATTCTAAGCAATAAGTTGGAAGAAAGATCTTTGTAGCTATGGTGCTAATTTGGGAATGAGGAAATACAGAACCCATTCACATACTGCAAGTACTTTAGCGTGGGTCCTCACTGGATGGTAAGTGCGCATTCCTGAAATCAGACAGGCAGCTCTGTAGTACAAGGACATGGGTCTAGGATGCTGATGAACTGCTCCCATTCAGAAATAAATGATTGTGTTCATACTTTGCTGCACAAGAGCTGAAATAGCTTTTTGGATAAGCTGTGCAATACAGAGAGATACGAAGCTAAGTTCTGCCAGATATACTAATGGAGGTCCAGTATACATGCTGCTTCTGGAACCTGCTTGAAAGGAATGAGTGGTTGGCCTCAGAAGTGCCCCTGCTGGACCTGCAGTGACTTAGAGGAAATCAATTCAAGTATATGCGAAAGTATCTTTTGTTTTCCCTTTATGCAGCGTGTCCTAGTCCCCATAGCCAATAGGGAAGGGAGAGCTGACAACAAATGGATGTTGACAAATGAATTGCTGTTTGAGTTGCAGATTTCATAGTTTAGAATACACATCCTTCATGTGCTCACCTCTAGCACAGCAGTATGCACATCCCTAATTCTAACCAAGTAATACTTCAAAGCATTATGGTTAGAGCTTGTTTTCATTAACTGCTTGTGTGTAAACCTACTGAGCTACAATAGTATTATTCAGAGCACATCTAAATAGTTTTACATTCAAAGTACTTATTTAGAAGGAAGGGTCTTATCTTCCCAAGATGTATATATACAAATTTTCCAATGACATCTGATGGAAAAGATGGTGGGTGTAAAGGTTTCAAGCCATCTTGAGTATTTGCTAAAGTGATTCACAGAGTATGCATCTTCTAACCAGTTATAATACATTTGCGGCAATTTTACTGATCTGCAGTTTATGCCTTAGAGACAGCAGGAAAAATCTTTCTAATCTTGCTTTTCAAATGAGGTGATCATCTACTGTGGAGCAGTGTGCCTGAAACAACCAGCTGTAGATACTTTTTCAGAGGTTGGAAATGCAAAATCTCATTACATAATTCACTGCTAACAAAACCTCTGATTATCTTCATTATCTACTATTCTTATTAAATCTTCATTTTGTAAAATGTCTTATAATTTAACCTTGTAATTTGCTGATTCTGTTTAACAACACAATAGTCTTTACACCTATTTTATTATTTCAAAAGATTTATTTATTAAATCTGCCAGCAGCACAAGTATTTTTATGAGTTTGAAAAAGACAGTGTTCTGCTAACAGAAAGATGCAACTTAACCCTCCGTATCACAGTGGCCAGAATGTATTTTAAATGAATTGGCATATATTCTTTATGCATAATTTTTTATATATACTTTATTCATTTATTTCCTTCCCTCATTCTTGTACATACTATACTTCTCCCTTATTCCCAGTGAATTAGGAAATACTTACAATAATTATAAGATACTAAAATTCATATTTATTATGAAAGAAATGTTAAAGTTGAAGCCTCTGCATAGTGATCAATGGAGCATTTGTGTGCAGGGAAGACATGAGGGATCTCTTTGGCTAAGGCAGCCACAGGAACAGGCCATAAACACATCACTGCCTTAATTCTGGGGGCTTGTCTTATCCTATTGAATAAAAATATTCTGCTGCTGTCCCTCCCCAGTTTAAGTTATCTGTAATTAGGTGGGGGTTTTTGTAGGCTTTTTGTATAGCAGGTGTAACACTGCAAAATTGATACTTGTCCTAAAATCTTTTGTCAAGCAGCTATATTGATGTGGCACTACAGGTTTAATATCCAGTTTTGAGCTGTGGAATTATACCCTACAGAATGACTAAGCCACATCAACAATAAATAATTAAATACGTGACTACACATTTTTATTACTTCAGCAGCAAAAAGCTAGTGGTTTTAATTATAAAAGCTACATTCAGTTGGAATGTATGTTCAAGAGTAGTGTTTCTGCAATGTCACAGGACTTTACATTGTTTTTAACATATCTGTCTCTTCTACATTTAATTTCTGTTAGTGGGTTCTAATAGAGCACTTTCAGAATGCCATTTACTCGGTAATTATTGCATTTGAAAGGCATATTATCTTAAACCAAACATAGCAATATTCAATACCATGAAAAGAAAAGCAGGAACACAGCTCAGAATGTAAAGTATTTTAAAAATATGAAAAATAATTAGCTGGTGAACAGCATGAAAGGAAGACTTTCTGATCTATAGAAAAGTAATTGTACAGATTGCACTTTCCTCTAATGTAATGAAACATTTCAGATATACTGAGGAATCATGTTGATGTGGTTTAATGGGAGCAAAAGACATTCCATTGTGAATTATCTGTTGCTTCTTTGGTTTCAGGGTGAGAATGTGGGTGTGCATTAGTTAAGACTGGTCAATATTAATTTCTTCAATACGTGCATACATATTTCATATTGTACTCAGAATGCAACCTGTGTGCTGACAATTTGTTATAGCAAGGTAGTTACTCAGGACAGTCTGTTCCATTTTAAAAGCATGCAGATACAGGGATATCTATTTTGGAAATCCTAGGCTGTAGAGGTATCTAGTACACTGCAGCTGCTGTAGCTTAAAGCAGAATTTCTGCAAGACCACAACTTAAATATTCCTAATATAGACACATGAATTTCTTATCTCAAGACTTATTTCTCACTCTACTGTCACTTGTTGAACTAATGAGCATAATGGTGAGTGCTGATGGATTTCTTCCCTGTTTGCCTGCTCAATTATTATTATTTGTTTTTTCAAATTAATAGCTGTTGTGACTACCTCAGATTCACAGTAGACACAATTGAGTAACAAGTGAATAATAAGATTTTTTTTAATGTAGTGTGGTTTTTTTTCCTTAGCTACACAGGAAGACCCTAGTGGCTTCTCTTAAGATGACTGGCAAGTCATGTATTTTAATGCCATCTATTTTTAGGTGCTGCTCATTTTCACTTTCCCGACACATTTCCCTCATTTCTTTAAAAATAATTCTCTGTGCCGCATAAAAAATTAAAAAATTCTATGTTTTGATTACATTAAGCATATTAAAATAGTATTTATATGAATTGAAGCTCTGAAAAACTAAATAGCACCAAATTTATAGTTGCCTTTAGCTGGTTTTCCTCCTGGACTATCTCAGCTATGCTTTGAACAAAGCAGAAGGCAGTATAAAAATTCATCTGGTCATTTAAAAATTCTTCCTCAAATGTGTTGTTTATGTGTGACAACTCATAGGAAGAAATATACTCTCCATAAATTCAGTGTCCTAATTCTCTGAGTTAATCTGATTTTTTATTTTTAAATAGTGTTTAAATGTTGAACTCTGATACGTGTCTGCAAGGTTGCATTAGTGTGGCTTAGCTATATACTTGTTTTATTCATAAAGTGTTTTAATCAAATATGTAGAAAGCTTTCTGAGAGAGGACAGCTAGCATACACTGTAAAAGGCTGAAGTGGCATTAACAAAACCAACTTACCTGCTGGCTCAGACTGCTGATACTCAGGTTGGAGTCAGTACATAAACACAGGACCTCAGTCCAGTTTTCAGTCTCAGCTTTCACACTAGAAAAATCAGATCTAAGCTGCTAAAAAATTAACTCTTGTACCTAGACACTTCCTTACTTGAAAGTGTTCCTTATGGTATATTTTCACAATCAGGTAAATGAAGCAGTTTCATTGGTTTATAAATCAAACCAACTTCTAGTGAGAGGGACATCCAAATCACAGAGACTAGAGCTTAGTACCACATCTAGATTTCTCAGTTGTCTTTGGAGATGGGTTTTTTCTCTGTCCAAAAAGGTTATGAATTTTTTGGGTTGAGAAAATTGGCCATCTCTAAGCCTTGAAGGTTCCTACAACACCCTGAATCATCTGTGGCCACAAAAATCCCAGAGAAACTGATATTTTCGGATATGCTGGACTTGCTGATCATGCATTGAGCAAAAACATGCAGGCATTTGGCTATATTTGCATGCATTTACTGCATATGCAGAGCTAACATCTAGACATAAAAAAATTCTACTTATGTCCAAACAAAGAACTGATACTTCTGTCCTGGTTCTTTCTCCTCCCTGAAATAATGGGTTTTGGTTTTGTAGAGTTTTTTTGTTTTAAATTCAAAGGCTTTAAAGAAAAGGGCTAGACATTTTTTAACAGGTTTGGCTAATAATTAGTGTCAGGCTGTGTCAGCCTTACTCAGATAAATACTTTCAATTTTAATAAAATTGAGATGCCACTCAGAATGGCACAACATGACCCTAGTTTAATTACAGCATGGTAGTTCTGATTGTAGAGGACAGTCTTGTTTCCATATATAGATGTTAGATCAGTATCACAAAGGCTCAGTCTGTGCTTGAGGGACCAACAGCCCCAGTCCTCATTTGCTGTATACCCTGCTACCTTTCCTTCATTAGAGACATTGTGCTTCTTCTGAAATCAGTGTCCAGGTGCTTAGCCTGCATTAGTTACACAGCAGGATCAGGGTTCCTATGATAGCAAGTATTCCATTTACACCTGCATTTAGAAGAGTTGGCAGGTTATCCTGCTCTCTGCTCTGGAGCCCTGCATGATGAATTCTCATGATCTTTAGACTCAGATCTACTGAAAAATGAGCATGAAGTTAATATGGTTTGGCCTTGGAGGATCATATAACTGCTGAATCTGACAGTCATGGCAAGCTCATGTTCTGTTATCTGCTTATTAAAAATTCTAGTTCCCAGTCTAGGATCAGTCACGATTCATCTTGGCTGACTTAGCAGATGGGAGTCTATTAAGTCCTCTGTAATAAAAGCCTACTGAGAAATACCATTAGTTTGATATTTAAATTGTTTTGAAGATATTTAAGCTAGATTTTTTCCACTTTAACTTATCTGCTTATTAGAAAAGAGATTGGTATAGTTAGTGTAAAGTCCTGCAATCGTGAACTTTCTCATACGGTTCTGTTGAAAAATACTATTATCAGTGGAACTCAGTAACTTGATAAATATAGCAGTTCTGCACATATACGTCTGTGTTAAAGGGATTGTTTGGGGAGGGGAGGGTTACAGCATGTATGAATGTATAGGACTAACATATGGAATAGCTTAAGTCAGCAGTGCACTGAAATCCTAGCTCAGCAGAGCAGCAAGCCTGGAGGCCACACGTGCTAGATTCTAGCTTGACAAGGAATTGTTGCAATGCTGATGTTCCACTTACATCTGAACATGACTTACAAAGGATAGAGAGTTATATCTTTCTTGAACCAATTTAATAGCAGCTAGATTGAACTGGATACTTGGGGGAAGTAGGAGGTATTTAATTTCAGGGAAGCAAAGCTTTCATGGGAACTTTGTCAAAGCTGACAAAGTGTGCATGTATTTGAGATGTGGGAGAATGGAGACTGAGAAGCAGATGAAGAAAGGAGCTGGGGAGGAGCAAGCATAAGAAAGGGGCCTTGCAAAACAAAGCAAGTATATCAATTTGAGGCTAGTAAAACTCTTAGGTTCACCTATAGCTTGCAAAAGAAGAACTCAAAAGATCATTTGGCTGTAGATAAGTGTGCAATGGGATGTTTGTTGCTAAAGGAAGCTAACAGCCCCCCCAGCCCACCTGTCAGAGAGCTTGTTTTACTCCTACTAGAATACTATTCAGCCTGCAAATCAAGTACATACATAAAGAAGTTCTTTAAACACAGCCAGGAATAACATTCTAGGTATTTCACTTTGTCACCATGTTACCATTGTGTAGCATTTTCTATTTTTAATGCTAATTTAATCAGTCTCTCTCCATGGGAAGAAACTACACAGGTGAAAAGATGTAGAAGGGTTAAGTTCCATAAACCCTCTCTGCAGCTGCCTGGGATTAGGTGCAAAGAATTCTGGAGCAAGCTAATTAGTATAATAAGCACTGATTAGAATACATTCCAGCTGCAAGCCAGTAGTCCTGTTTCTAGGAGCAGAAAAGATTGGTTCTCTTATGCCTACTCCCTATGCATACTCCTTTTTACTGCCTCACAGAAATGCAGTATGTGTTTTCTGGAGATTTATTTCCTCTCAGCATTAAGCTGAGGCAGAGAAACTGAAGAAAAATAAAGCAAAACATTTTTATCAAGAACCCAAATAACTTGGCCCCTTAGTCACTGATCTTGACAACAGTGATGGAGCTTCAGTGGCAGACTGTACAACACAAATCAGCAAGATAAAATGTCTGAATTCTGAGCAAAGAAGGACCCAGCACTGCCCTATGTTCTCCAGGACACTTCTCCCCCTGGCTAGAAGTTGAACAGTACACTTGGAGTGATACAGAGGTTTGACAACTTTCCACTACCAAAGAGGGAGCTGAGATACCAGAATTAGAAGAAAGTCCTACACCAAGCAGAGGAAATGACCTGTTGACTTAGTAGAAGCCTTGATTCATACAGTGCCTCTAGATCCAGCAAATCATTACTCCTGTCTTTACTTCAGAGGACATTGGAATAGTGTTAGATAGAATCTAGTATTTTCTCCAATTTCAAGAGCAATGTCAGTAACTGATATGTGAATATTAGTAGCTATGTAACCTTATAACACCATAAATTTCTCAACAAAATCAGGAAAAGCATTAATCCCTCCAGTAGGTGACTCAGAAGGCTCCTGCACAGTAGACTGAATGGCAGAACCCATCATAAAAGTTTGGTATCCCTTGCATTTCTCAAACACCATTCAAGTCTTGTTTTTATTATTTTAAAATCTTAACACATTGGGTTCAGTCAGTTGTCCTCCACATAGATAAACTAACATCTCTGTAGGTGAGAAGACTGAAGAGTTTGGGCCTGTGGCCATCAGGAAATAGCAACCTCACTGTGTGACATGAGAAAACTTGGAAAAAAGATGAGAACAACTCTAGGTTTTAAAAGATTCAGGTTATGCTAAGCCTACTGTAAGACTAGGTATTTTTCTAGGAAGCTCGAGAGGTATTTTGAAACAATGTAAGGAAACTAGGCTGGCCTTGGCTGTTCTAATATGAGTTAAAATACAGCTGTTTGTTTTCTTGACAGAAGAGTGTGTGCAGCTACCTAAAGAGCAATTCTTATACTTGTTTGAAAACGGTTTAGTAATGCAGATGTGTCAGCAGTTGTAAAAGTTACATTTCATAGTTAAAATGGTATAAGATGCTAAGAATAATAAATTCTGCCTTTTCATTTTAATGTGATCAATACTCGATTTCCTAAAAATAGCACCTGGACTGAGAAGATGGCAAAGGTCAGGAGGCCAACTAGAATTGTAGTTGTTGTGCAGACATTGCTTTGTAACTTCAGTTTCCATAGCGTTAAGATCAGCCCTGCCTGAAAAAGCAGGCTTATTTTGCCTCCAGTGCAAAATGTGCCTCCATTTAGTGCACAGGGGTAAAGCCCTGTCTTTAGTCATGGCCCCAAACTGAATTAACTGAAAACCAGTTTCCTTTGTGTGTCAGTGCTAGACCTGCTTGAGAGGCATTCTTTTTCTCTGTTTCTTCTCTCCTGTGCTCTAAAAAGCTTCCAGTCTGCCACTGTTTATTTGAAGTTCTTCCTTCACACTCCCTCCCATAGCACATATGCTGCACTTTCACAGGGCCCTGCTGGGGGAGAACTGCAGCTGCTGTCACTTATGCTGCCCAGCTGAAAACCATTTTCTTAGAGCTCTCAGAGCCCCCCACCAGGCCATCTCCCCTCAGCTGTTGTAGCTCCACAATCAGCCATCCCTCCCATTCCAATCTCATGCCCTGTCTAGTCAGTGGCTTTTGGCTTTCAGAGGAGGTAGGAATGGCTTCCTGGGACATGCACTGCTACACAGTGTCCAGCATGCAGTGGGTCTTCCTGCAGGTAAGATCTATGTACATTCAAATACTGCAATTTATAAAAGGATATCAACTGCATTGATACCATGTAAGGCAGTTGAAGGGCCTGAATACTAAACAAATTCTTAGATGTGGGTGGAAAAACTCCATTACAGTCTGGCTAAAAAAAGGGTTCTCATCTCCATATGCTTTAGGAAAATCTGAGTCACAGGTTTCAACCTGTGCTTGTGTTACATGCTTTATGCTTATCTGCAGCCACACTGGTGGCTTGTGTGTGGGGTTTACTGCACTGTAAATAAGTAACATGGAAAAGATTTCCAATGACTAGTAGACAACTGAGGCCACTGCAGATGAGAACAGTTCTTTCCCCAAGAGATAATTTGCTGTGGTTTTGACAAGAAATAACTAAGTTAAGACAGATGAGATATCTATAGTTCTATCTCACATTGCCATTCGAAAAATCTTTTCTGCAGCACTCAGTCTTGTTTTAGACATCTTTGTGTACTGTGCTTAACCATTCCTGATCTGGTTATACAAGTTATTTTTCTTGCTTGTGGGCAGTTTTTCACAGCCTGTGCAGAGCAGTGTTGCAACTAGATTGCTCCTTTAATGCTATGTAAATAAGCTTTGTTTATATTGCATTCAGAGAATAGACACATTCTTAGTTTGCAGTAAGTAGAGCTCAGTAAATCAGAGGGAATACTAGTGGTGGATAGATGGCTTGGTGTTCCAAATTCCTTCTAACTGACTCCAAAGTAAGAGCTGATAGCTAGTTTATTAAAGGGATCATAGCAGGCGTACAGATAGTGAGGAAGTCTTAAGTCTGCTAGTTCTTCTAATAGTGAGAAGGTGCAAACAATCACCAGGGAAGTCTTGTCTTCACTGATTTTCTCATTAAAAACTTCAGATACATGATTTACCTCGCAGCTTTCTGTCAAACTCAAGTATAATAGCTCCAAAGAGCTTCACATACTGGGTTTCTTTCATGTCTTCTCATGTAACATGTGTCTCCACTTTGTATCCCAGAATCTAGAATACCTGTTTCAGGGAGAGCTTAGATTTGCCATGTGGTGCCATTGCACTGATCCACAGATGCATCAGATTCCTGGATTTATCACAAACTAAGGTTTAGGCTTTTCCTTGTGGTATTAGAAATTCTGCAGAGATGTCTGTGAGCTTTTAGGTTACAGTGACAGGATATTTTTGCTAAATTCTTAATGCCTAGAAAATTCATCTCTGTATAGCTCCTCTAATCCTTTAGCTCCATGCTGGTGTGAGCTCCATTGCTCTGTGTGCACACAAGACTTAGGAAACTGGTTATGCCAAAACAATCCTGTGGCTGGCTGGCGTGCCTTTGTCACATGCATATAGTAAAGTGTGCAGTTGTGTGGAGCATTTCAGAAGCCTGTCTCTGAGCTCAGTTCACCCCAGTTAAGTAACTGCACAGGCCAGGCTTATCAAACATACAACAATGAAATACATGGAGAAACATATGTACTGAAGATGCATTGTTTCCCTCATGCAGCTCACACACAGCAGATCATGGTTGTCAAGCCTCCCTAGAATTAGCTATTTTCATTATTTTGTCTGTTTTTGAGACAGCTAATATAATCTCTGCTTAATTATTTAGAATCCAGTATTCAGACGAAAATATGTAATTTAAAGTAGCACAATTTAGTGGGAAGAATTACTGAGCTTTTGTGGTAAATGTGTCTTTTTCCTGGCATACAGGTTAGATTGCTTGATGAACAATCTTGCAGAAGGATCTAGATAGATTGGAGCATTGAGCTGTGATTAATGGGATGAAATGTAACATGTGTAAATGCCAGATTCTGCACGTGGGACTGAGTGACACTGGACACAAGTATAAATTGGGAGAGGAGTGGCTGAAGATCAGCCCTGCAGAAAGGGACCTGGGAGTGCTGTTTGGCAGCAGAATCAATGAGTCAGCCATGTGCCCTGGCAGCCAAGGGGCCAAACTGCATCCTGGGGTGCTTCCAACATGGTATAACCAGCTGGTCAAGAGAGGTGATTATCCCTCAGAGTTTAGCCTTGGTGTGGCCTCACCTGTGTGCAGTTCTGGGCCCCAGAGTTTAAGAGGGATGCAAAGGTCTTTGTGTGTGTCCAGAGGAGGGCAGCAAAGCTGGTGAGAGGGCTGGAAGGGATGTCCTATAAGGAGTGGCTGAGGGCTTCAGGCTTGTCTGGTTTGGAGAAAAGGAGGCTGAGGGGCAACCTTGTTGCTCTCCACAGCTTCCTGAGGAGGTGATGGGGAGAGGGAGATGCTGAACTCTCCCTGGCATCCAGTGATCAGATATACAAGAATGGTTCAAAGCTGTACCAGGTGAGGTTTTGACTGGACATAAAGTATTTCTTTACTGAGAGGGTGGTCAAACACTGGAACAGGCTTCCTAGAAAGGTGGATAATGCTCCAAGCCTGTGGGTGTTTAACAATGCCACTAATAACATGCTGTAAGTTGGTCAGCCCTGAATTGGTCAGGCAGTTGGACTAGATGGTCATTATAGATCCTTTCCAACTGAAATAGTCTATTCTATTCTAAAACCAATATTTGGTTTAACAATGGGAGATACTTACTGGCACCCAGCTAGTAAGAGCTAATAAGCCAGTGAGCGATATATTTTTTTAAATAAATTTTTAAATACACTGAATTATCCTTTAGTGTCCTCTGTGACTGCCAAGTAGATGGAATTGTTTTCCTTTAGTTTTGGTAAGAGCAGGTCAGATTCTAAATGTGTGCTTTCAGTGCACATTAGAAAAATGCCTAAGCTGGAAAAGAGCTCCTGTTTGCTGCATAGCAATCAAAGCATGACCTCTTCCTGGCAAGAAGAAGAAATTGAAAACTAATTTCAAGGTTCAGGATTAATTCTCTGTCAAACTGACAGAGGAGATCCTACACTAGAATGCATTTAGCATAAATATAGAACCTTCTCTATCTGTTCCTTTCAGTGTCCAAGTTATTACTTTGATTTTTGGTTCCATAACATGAGCATTTAAAATTTAGTTGTCTGTGAATCTACAAAAACATCCTTTTTGCCAGATAAATCTATCAGGTTCTTTTCCTGTTAACATCACTGTTCTCTACTGATGACCTTTTCCTGAATGTGTTTTTCCATCTTCCCTACAGTAATTGCTTAGAAATGATTGTCATATAAGGAGGTGGCTATGGCAAACAGGAAACGTCAAAGCACCACAGCCAGCATGCTGGATCACAGAGTTAGAGCTTGTCCTACTTCAGCTCACATCAGGGAGCCTGAAAATGAAGAAAGTGACCTTCCTATTGAAGATTATGCAGCAAAGGAGGCAGAACTAGCAACTGTCAGGCAAGGCAGTCCTACACCTCTGGAACACGAGTGCAATGATCATAGTGGAGATGGTGACTCCAGCTCTGACTATGTGAATAACACATCTGAGGAGGAGGACTATGATGAAGGCTTGCCAGAGGAAGAGGAGGGGATCACATACTACATTAGATACTGTCCAGAGGATGACAGTTACCTGGAAGGAATGGACTGCAATGGGGAGGAGTATGCTCCCCATGAGGAGCACCATGTTGAAACAGATGAATGTCAGGAAGCTGTAGAAGAATGGGCTGAAGGTAAAATTCAGCACCAAGATGAAAATGAGGTGATGGACAGGCAAGAGTGGCAGGAAGGTCAAGATAATGGTGTTCAGATTTTGGAGGATGAAGTGTCATCTTTGGAGATTCAAGACCAAGAAGAAAACATACAGTATTGTCCAAGTGAAGGTGGCTATCCGGACTATTACCCAGCAGAGGCTAATGGAAACTCACAGGGAATATCACCGTACCATTCTAGAAAAGAGGATGCAGAGCTGGAAGAGCAGGAAGAGGACATTGACCAGATTGTAGCAGAAATCAAAATGAGTATGAGCATGAGCAGTATTAATAGTACGACAGAAATGAGTCCAGAGCACACTGGGACTGAAAACATGGCACATGACTATAAAGAGACTTGTTCAAAGGGCGAAGCTGTTCACAACACTAACAGGCATGAGGGGAGGCCAAAGTCACTGAACATCCCATCTGCCTCTAAGCTCAGTGGAGAGGTGCCTAGAGGCTTTAAAGCCAAGTCAAGAACTCCAGAGGACAGACAGAAGTGGCCACAAGAGCAGGTATGAGGGTCTCTGTTTAACCAGACTGCCAGAAGCATTATGCAAATATTATGTAAATTATTTATTCCAAACTGAATTAGAGAGCAACATTTTTATTTTTTTACTGTGTTGCATTCACAGCTGGGTAATCTCATTGTATATTTAGAAGAAGGTGCTAATGTAGTCAATTTAGGTAGAGAATCAGGAAGTTTTGCAGAGAAGAGAATTCTAAATAAAACAAGGTAACGCAAATGCATGGAGCAAAACCAAGTTTATTTATATTATTTTTATTCTGCAGTGACATTAGATAAATTAAAACTGGGGTCAGCATTAAAATAGCTAACGTTTTTTTTTCCATTAAGGACCCATTAATAGGTCCTTAAATGTCCGTAACATGAGGTGTGGCTGGACTTTTAACATTAATATTTGACCTAAAATAATTTAAATGAAGTGCAGAAGATTTTCTCCTTTTCTGGGGCATTCAGTTCTTTTAATATTTACTATAACATGTCTAAGGAGTGGATGTAATTAGTGTATTGTCTAGTTACAATATTTTTTATTAGTGTATTGTCTACATGAACCTGTGTCTCATTTGTGAAACGGAGGTAGTCATTATTTTAATTACAATAATTAAAGTTCTCAGTAGTGAAAGGAGAAAAATCCAAGGCCATTTTCAGTAGATTTGCATGCCAAAGTTACTGTTTGCAGAGAGTTTCCTCAGAAGATCTTTTGTCATCTTGCTAAAAAATGTCAGTTATTGTAAGTGTGCATCACATGGCACAAACTGCCACAGGGAGAGGGATGAAGCACACTTAACTGCATATGGAACACTTTCTTGCCCCAGTTCTTTTAATGAATGTAGATTTAAATGCTTTCAAGTTAAACCAAGATACAACAATAAGCAAACAGGAATGTGCATTTTGTGCTTTTATGCACATACTGTGCTGTCCTCAGCTTTTTAAATGTTTCTGCTCCTCTCCTTTCCTCCCTCCCATAGGAGGTAATACTGCTGCATACAATTTCAAGTCAGGAGACAGTAACTGATACACAATGCATTTTTACATACCTTTAAAACCATATAGTTATTAATTCTTAGCCCATGATACATGCTAGCAATTGACTTGCATGCCAAATGTTAAATAACCAGCGGACAAATGCAGTTTTAAGTGGTTCACTTGCTGTGTGTACTTTCAGCAATTAATCACTAGAGAACAGTAGTCACTTCTAAGAAAGTTCCAATCATCTACAGAAAGTGGGAAAACAAAGTAAACATCTCATTTTATTTTCAGTGTGGGTCAGTCTTAAATATACATGCTCACTGTTGAAGACTTTGGGGATATATGAGCTTGCTTGTATGAGCCTTTGTTTGTAAACACCTCTAGGGAAGTGCAGAAGAGGATTTGCACTATACAAGCCTGAGGGGAACCCAGAATACATTTAGAGTGTAGATCTGCTCTAACCCACTGCTTAGCACAACTTTTATTTCTTGCAGGTTTTGAATGCTTACAGTGTTTAAGAAAGGCATTACATCTCTGAAGTTGAAATTGAATATTTGGGGCATTTTATGACACAACTCAAATGTAATAGCTTCTCAAGCTAGGAGTTTCCCCCACCCCCATTTGACATCTTAGTCATCTCAGACTGAGCCAATTGTTAATGTATTGACACATGAATAAATGTGGGGGGTTTTTTGCTTATAATTTCATTTTATATATTTCACCATTATGCAGAGAAGTCAAATATAGTCCGACATCCTATTGTTGTGATTCTTCTGAAATATCACAGTTTTTGTTGTAAAATAAACATGAATTAACTTAGTTATATCTTTGGGTGGAGTAAGGAGGCAGAACTAAATGGCTCATTCAACTGATGCTAGGATTCAGTATGACCAGATATTTTAAATGGGTGTGTGTTCCTCTGTGCAAAAGGACTTGCTGTTGACTTGAAGTTTTTTTCCTTTTTGGAATACTATTACATTTGCATAGCTTCAAGTTCAACTAGAACATCACTGATTTGGCAAACTGATAATCAACCTAGGAACAGGTTTACTAGACCAAATATCAGTAATCTCCTGTTGCAGATGAGTGCTTGTGCTGCACCAAATACAAAAAAGGGCCTGGTCTAAACTGAAGTTTGAGCAACAAAAAAAACTTGTCTCCCCAGCAGTCACTGCAACATAACCTGTCCTGCTCCTGTCCCTCAAAACAGTATGGTATGGGGCAGTCCCAGGCCCATCCTGCTGCTGACATTATGCCCACGGAAGATGCCTTTTACACTAACAAGCAACTCATAATTACATAATTGCTTCTCTGTGGAACCTCATATATGGCAGAGTTTACTCTTTTCATCCCAACTAGAGTCATCCCTGTATGAAATACTGGCATTGACTTCTGATGGGTGGGGACTAAAGATGACTATGGGACTCAGCACTTGAGCACTGACTGCCTAATCAGCCTTTTGTTCTTCCTGTCTCTTCTACTTGGATTTCAGGCTGCAGACTCCTGAGTCCACTTATTCTCTCCTACCCTATTCAAATAGATCTATTTACCAACAATAAAAGGTCAAGTTTTTAGCAGCACCAACACCCTTCACTCTACCCTTTTGAAGAAACTGGGATTTGCTGTTAGCACCATTAAGGAGGAGGACCTTAGAGCAAGATCTACTTATTAACAATGCTGCCAGTGGATGTCATGAACACATGAATCCTGTTGCTTCTCATTTCTCAATCATACTTCCCTATCAGTGGTATATATTTGAGAACCTAACCAATCATGCTCATACAAACTCCCCTGGTAGGGACCCGTGAGCTTCTGCAGTGCTGATCTCATTTCACAACCTTCAGGTAGGCTGAGCCCTCACACTTTTTCAGTATGAACAGGGATTGGTAAAACATCACTAACAAATTTGTGAAAGAAAATTTTACAGAGTCTTCCTTTTTGTCTCAGTTTGTTCTCTAACAGCTTTGCACACATCAGTGCTGCTACTGTGGTTTGTTTACCTATACTAGTAGAGCTCAGTATTTGAGGTTTATCCCCTTCTCTTGCCATTAGCACCGTGCTCTTCAGCTCTAGAGTCCACATCCAGGAGTTGTTTGTCCTTAAAACATCTCACACTTACAGCAGTCAGAAACAACTAAGGTGACAGACATTTTAGACAACCTGTATCTTAGGAATGTGGAATTCAATCTGAGTATTCTGGGATGCCTTTGATAGAATTTGGGGAAAACACAAATGAGTATAAACAAAGAGTATTTTAAAAGCTTGCTGCATTACCCCATGTGTCCTAGGCAGCTGTGGGGCAGAAATATTAAATAGCTATTACTGACAGTTCCCAAACTTAGCAAGTGTAAGTACTGAAAAGTGCCAAACAGTCCAAACATTCTCAACCAACCAGTTTCTCTGTCCTAATTGGCAGAGTTATGGCTTTTTAGCAATAAACTGCCACCACCAGGAGACAGCAAAATCAATGCCTGTTACTTAAAGATGCATTATTGCCAGAGTCTTCCCTGGGAAGTTAAAAGCAGGAAGCAGCATGCACTCCAAATTACTCTTACATAAAAATGCACCATTCAACACAGCTATTTCTTTGAATCTCTTATAATGGCTGGTGCTGAATTTAAAATATATGCAAAGGAGATAACAAAAACCTCTCTTAGTTCCTTAAGATGATAAAAATAAATTGTGATTTTTTAAATGTTAATTGAAATTGGATAGAGTATTGAAATTTTTCTGTGGAATGCTTGGGTCTTTAAGCTTCAATTCCTTCTCTTTTCCTAATGCCAGTTCTGTACTCTGACTTACTTGGAACAACTCCCTTCTACAAACATTTTTCTCTTCACTTGTGACATGTGCTAGGACCACCTCTAAATTAGCACAAAAGTAATGGAATCTTTGTGAGAAAACAGAGTGTGAAGTCTGGCCTTTTTCTCTGTGATCAAAATCAGAAATCCTTCAGCTAGTCACTAACTACCTCGTTCAGATTCTGTCTGTGCAAGTGGATCCTGCTGGGGGAAATTGCTCCTGCTGACAAGAGCACCTTACTGGCAATGCAGTAACTAAGGAAGCAGCTCAGCAGGGGCACATCAAGTCATTCCCACAACACATCAACAGCATCTGTGAGATAAGTAACTTGACTTGTGTAGTTTAATACAAATAGTACTGCCACAATAGACTTGTTACTAGGTTACAATCTGTTGATTCAAAAAAGTCTTTCAGATACACCTTGATGTGTTTCTAGAAACACAGCAGTATTTATATGTGAGGAGGCCACGTGGCCCAATGATAAACTGTCCTCAGAATCCAACTGAAGATGACAGAAGTTAAAACTAGAAACTGAAGTTTTGTCCTTAAGCAACAGACATAGCAATACCCATCTGCTTTAGCTTTTTTCTAAAGAGAAAAAACAAACTTGGGCTGCAAAGTCAATCAGAACTGTTGGCTTACTTGTGCAACTTAATAATCTAGTCAACCTACCACAAAACATCTCTTTTCTGAGACGGCTTTTACTGCTTGGAACCTACCATAAGGAACATTTTTAAGTTGGACTCTACCACAAAACATGTGTTTTCCAAGAAGCTTAGTAGTCTTCACGATGACTTTCAAAATACGCAAGCCACAAGTACACTGGTTTCTGAACACATTATTTGATAATATTTGAACAGCATTGCCAGGAAAGACATTGGCAGGTATGGATGATAAGCTTCAGTATTCAAATGTTTAAACATAATCATAAAGCCTTGCAATGCCTTTGAGCTGCACTCAGTGCTTGCTTACCAGCTCTCTACAAAAAGGTTTAACAATTCTAAAAAAGCTAATCATACATTCCTCTCTCAGACAAATTATTCCTCTGAATAAATCAAGAAAGGGACTAACCTGGTTTCCAGCAGAATATTCTCGGGCAGAGAAGTCCTTCATCAGCACTGAGCACCACAGCAGCATTGAGGACCACAGGTGGCAACTCCAAGGATGAAAACATTGCTGAGCTTTTGCCTGAAGAGCTAAACAGCTTACACTGGAGTAAGCAACTAGTACTGTTGTGAAGCAGCAGAACTCAACCATTACCAGCCCTCACCTCCAGCTAAGAGATGCTTTGCAGGAAGGGGTGGTTATAAAGAGGGCCAGGTTGGCTGGGAGGGGCCCTGCCAGATTGGTGGGAGGAGGAAGGTCCAGGTGACCCCAGGCCTGGCAATTAGCCATCAGGACAGGTCATGGGCAGAGCTCCAGCCTTATTTCTGAAAGATGTGCATAGATGCTTCAGTGACCTCAAGTAAGTAGAGTCTGGCTTTCCTCTCAGCCTAGAGGTGGCATTTTCAGCTGCCACACATTCCTTCACATGGTGCTGGACACTGCCTCAGTACTTGCTCAGCAACAAAAGTATTAGCAACACTACACCTTTAATACTTCAATATTTTATATCTTTCCATTGCAGAATCTGTCCTCTTACCACAATCTTAACCTAGGATGAGAGACTTTTAACCTGGATCTCCGTGTTAGTGTGCAGTCAATCCCAGGTTTCAGGTTTAGCTTTAGGTTCTATTCTAAACTGCAAGTCAGAGAATACGGTGTTTATAGTACTTTACGTTTCCTTCAAATGTGATTCTTCCAGTTATGGTACAACTTCACCCAACAATATAAACTGTAAATTCTGCAGGAAACATGAAAGCAAGTATCAAGTAGGATATTTTATTTGACATTCGTCAGATCACCTGGGAGCATTAATCAACATACCAGAATTTATGTTTTCTAAAAATGATTCCATAAAGAAGCTCCAAAACATTCCCTGCATCCTTGGTCTAGAAGCATATCCATCCATATGTACAAGACTAGATGGTTTGTAACTATGTACAGGAGATACAGCCTTGCCTGCTTTGCATAGTTCTCTCCTCTGACACTGTAAGTCTTATGGGAAGAAAGAGAAGCCCTTCTCCCTGTACATCTTTCTGCCCTTTCCCTCTGAGACTCTATGTTAGCAAACATTTCTGTAGCATGAATATCTCAACTCTTGTTTTTAAAAGGGTCTGTGTAACAACCCACGTATTTGCTGGCCAGTGCTGGGCACGAAAAGTGCACAGCTCCACTTACTGACTACTTGGCACCTCAGGCTGCTGATGAAGGGACATCCAGGGTGTTCTACATCCCAAAGCTGAGTAATTCTCAAGAATGTGATGTTACATTCAGCTTTGTTTGGAGGAAGTGCTCCTAGTGACACCCTCCCCACCACAGCACTTCTAAAGAACGAAGTGTTAATAGATCAGCCAGAGGTGGGACATATCGTGTGCACAGATGTGCATGA
The DNA here is from genome assembly GCF_020740795.1 of Apus apus. Classification (NCBI taxonomy): domain Eukaryota; kingdom Metazoa; phylum Chordata; class Aves; order Apodiformes; family Apodidae; genus Apus; species Apus apus. The sequence continues at coordinate 6,055,901 of NC_067291.1, forward strand.
AAGAAGTGGAAGAATTCTTTGTACCTGAGATTCTGCTTAATTAGGCTTGTGTTCCTAAGCACACGGGTGAAACATAGAGGTGGGGGGAAAGGCATTAAATGTACAGACACCAAATAGTAAGTAAAAACTTTTATTATATTCCTTGTACAGATGATGTGATTGATACCAACTCATCATGTATTCTGCAGGCTTCTCTTTGGAACCCAGCAAATACACAAAAACAGCCTGTATACTATATATGTGGCACATAGGTACTACATATATGACTAGGAACAATAAACAAGCAAGGCTGGTTTATATTCCTAAAATCCTGAAAACAGGAACTCCAGTAAATGACAGCTATGTATAAAAAAAATGAAATGTCATCCAAGTGTTTAGTAATGTTTTATATTAAGACTGTATGGAATTATAGATGCAGCTATTACTAAAGAGCATGACTGGTATTATGATCTCCTGCCCTAAGTCCATCAACATGTAAGATTTGTGGCAGAGACAAGTTGCAATGATGTTTATGGCACCCAGGGTATGCTTACTAAACCAAGTCAACCAATTCTTTCTTTATATGCAGGGGCAGTTTCAGTTCAGTCAAGTGGTAATGAGAACTGACAAAGCTTTAAAACTTAACATTCTGTTGTACATACTGAAGTTAATAATTTGCTATCACTGTTTAATGTATCTTCATTGTGGCCATGTCATTTTCCCTGCTTAAAGCATACTTGATCTAATCCTACTATTTTAGGGACTAATATATTATTATGCTTGTTTTATTAAAACCCTCTAGATACTTGTTTTCCTCATGAATATATTTCACTGCACATCAACACATATTGCTCCATCTTAGCTTAGCCATGCAATACAATTAGATTTGTCATCTCTCAAACAGAACAGCATTTATAATCAGGCTATGGAAGCTGCTTAACTACTGCAGCCACATAGTCAGTGGGTCCCCAAGTCTTGGTGCTGTGTGTGTATTTCAGACAGTCTTTCCTTTCCTAAAATCCTGGTTACAACTTGCTTGAATGTTTGCCTTGTCTACTTAATTGCTACTTAATGATAATTGAAATGTCTTATTATGTACATAATTAGATATTTTATTGCAATTAAACAGCTCAACATTTTTATGACTCTCGTATTTGCTATGTTACAATAGGAAATTCCAGCTATTATATCATATTATGGTATTTCAGCAACAGTAATGAATATTGATTGCACAGAACTAACTCCATATAAATACATATAAATAACTACACAGAACAGCTTCATGATCAATGACTATGGTAAAATAATGGAGAACATGCTAAATACAGTTTAAAATGCTAATATTTTATTAATTTTTATTACATTTTTCTCAATGTGATTTAATCAGGTGAAAATTTTGACTACCTTTGTGCCATGGACTTCCACTGAAATCTCTATTTTGAAGCTTTTCAGAAGATAAAAGGATTTTAAATCCTTTCTTTTTCTTTTTACAGATGTGCAATGGTTTAGAGCAACCCAGGAAGCAACAGCGTTCAGACCTCAATGGGCCAGTTGACAATAATAACACACCTGAGGTAGGTACCTGAGGCTGCCAGGCTGTTCTGCTGCCTGTCAACCTGCTGTTGGGCTGCCATGAGGGAAAGCAGGCACCAAACTGTCAGCTTTCTCCCTCTCACACACAGTTAGGCTCTGTTTCTTTTCCTGATCTGACAATAAATACTGCATCTGCATATTCCAGAAAGGCTTTGAACTTACCCATGAATCTGTTGCTGCCACATTCATTTTATGTAACTGTCCCCAGCATCTACTCAGGCCTAACATTTTCTGATGGCATGCAGAACAGGGAGAACAATTCAGAAATGTTCTGATTCCTGGAGAGCAAAAGTGGCATCAAAAAGGAATTGGCTTCTGCTATTTTTTCTCTTTCACTGCCCCTCCCCTCCAAATATCAGTTTTTGAAACAAAAGGACTGCTTAATTCTCACAGCAATAATTCTCTTTAAATAGCCCCTAATATCAAGCCCAACATGCAGTGCTGAGGGCTCAAATGATTCACATCTTCTGGAGTGGCCTCTGTGCTAAGATGCATCGTGGCCCAGTCAGCTGTGAGGAAGAGGCAGTGATGGGCAGCCCTGCCTTGTCCTCGAGGGCTGGAGTGATGACACCTGGGAATGCAGAATGAGGTTCTGCTTGAGGCTGGATACAATGAGATGAAATTCAGACTTGAAAGCAGAAGTCTGTTATCTCAAAAATACAGAACATATTTAGCCTGTGGCCCGTTAAAGAAGAGGCACATTTCTAAAGCCTTTTCCCATAATGAAGAAATCTGCCTCTTTCCTGGAAACAGGAATGCCTGAGGAGGCTGGCAAGAGACAAGCAAAGGGATGACCTATATCTGTGTACTGAGCATAGAGGCAGCAGCATAAAAAGAGCCCTGGGGTGGCCCCTGCTGAGATGAGGTGTAATGCTACGTACTGTCCATCAGGGACAGATCTTCTTATGCACTGACCCAGAATTTTGCTTTGTAAAATGTTAAATGTTCTTAATTGGAAATTTGGGATATCATGAATAGGCAGCGGACAAACTACTGGCCTGGGAATTACTGGTTTGTATTGCTCATTTTCAGCTGACTTCCTAGGTAATTTTCCTGTTCTTCCCCCCAAACCTCCTTATTTCCTCACGTGCTGGAATCTGTTTAAAATGTTCTGAGATTCGAGGTAAACAGCACTATGTAACAGTTAAGTGGCTATGTGGAAGTTATACAGACAAATTTCAATTTTAATAAGCAACGGTCAGCTCTGTAAATATAATATGAATCCACTTCAGTTTGTAAAAATTATTTTGTTACAGCTGTACCATTTTTATTTCTCAACAGACAAAGAAAGTGTCTTCGTTTCCAAGTTTTGTTGATGGTAAGTTTTATATTATCTGTAGGCAAAGTAGGAAAAAATAGAAGTAAATGCTTTAGTATACTTTATATATTATGACAGTTCTAAAAATCAGTCAACCCCAAAAGAATACAGCTGAAAATTTTTAAGTATTGAAGTATTTAACTTTGTATGGGGAAAATGCATCCATGTCTTCCTGAAATCAATTTCTAGACTGTCAAGTGAGAAAAGACAGTAGGAAACTTATAAGGATCTTACTCCTTAGATCTGCCATGAACACACTTTTCCCCACAATGGAAACCATAAAGAAATTAAAAAAATATTAAATGCTATTCTCAATGTGGGGAAAACTTACTGAGATTTAGAATAATAGAAAGTTTAACACAGTTTTTTTTTCTATTTCCTGATCTCATTAGCTTCTGTTTTTAGTAATGTCCTTAAAGAACTAGAGCAAATGGCAAGTTCAGAGATTGCCCCTTTAAGACAGATTGACATCTGAAGGAGATGACAGATAACACTTGGCATGCTAACTGGTAACTGCTGGTAACTAACCTGGTATTGCTAACAGGCCCTAAATACAGGTCAATTAAATGCATTCCCCAAAGGTCATGGAGACAAGAAAGAAAGCTGGCATTTTGTAGAAATCACCTACAATATAAATGGACAACTATATATAGTATAATGGACAACTCTAAAGGGAAGCCAGCATGAGCAGAGCTTTAAAACAGACTGGATAAATTCACCCCTCACAGCTCCTGCAGATATAACTGCACATTTTAATTTTATAGGGATAAAAAGGTTATGTCTTTTCTTACCCATCAGCTCACTACTCTGTTGGAAAGGTAGTTTCTGTTGGGAAGAGTATACTCTTTTAGTTAGCATTATACTTTTTTCTTTTTAGCTTAATAGTTTTTTTTCTCTGTAGTTTTTTCTGTAGTCACACAGTATGGGACCTATAGGCTATCTATCAGGCTTTTTCTATTGCAGGTTTTATATGGCATTGTCTAGTACAAATAAGTATGTAGCTTAGTAGGAGCTTATGTTAGCTAACATGTCTGCTCTCTGAATCTGAAGAAAAACAGTTTTTATTGGTAATTTGTACAGACAGCCCCAACAGGAACTGGATCCTACTGCATGTAAGAACAGATTCTGGCAGCTAACACTCACTCTGAACATGGATGGCAGTACCACAGCCATGTTCTGGTTATATGCATATTCAGCTCTTCAGGCACCTAACTTACAGCATGACTCCTTAACTACAGTAACTATATCTGTATGAACACATAGTAATTTTCATAGGCCATGTGGACATAAAAGCTAATTAGATAACAGGCACACACAAAAACATTGAAAATGTGTCCTTTTGCTATTATAATTGTTTTAGTAGTAGCACCACCACACACTTGTAGTGGTAATTAGTTCTGTGTTCAGGGGTTCTGGCTTTTTTGCTCTCTGTGATTGTCCTGTCACCATAAATCTCATTCCCTTGCACAGTCACAAGCATGCTGAGGTGAAGAAATCAGCCAAAATATGGAACTTGTAGAGAAGTATTTTGCAAGGTGACAAATGTCCTAAGTCCATTTACACCTTATGCAAAACCTGCTGCAGTGTCACACACCCTAAGGTCTCAGGGATGGTGAGGATGGTTCTCAGCAGGACATGCTTCTGTGCTCTTATTGCAGTTTCTAAATACTGTCTGGATCCTTGTTTTACACATTAAATATAAAAATATGTTCCTCACAGATTGTGGAATTCAGTTATGCTGGATTATTGAATGAATATTTTTTTCTTATTCTATGAATACAAAAGATAAGTTAATTTAAAAATGTTTTGACCTAGTCCATTCTAGAATTATATTTGTACTTGTTGCATTCATAGATCAGCAGAAAACCAAGTAATCTCTATTGCATTTATAAAATAGTGCAGAAATTTACATTTAAATTTTCCAGAAACAGTTATCTAGTGTTTAAGTACCAATACTTAACATAAACATTCCAATATTTGCTCACACTGAACTAATCTTCAAATTTCAAATCGATTTCTTTCTTCTTCCCTTCCTCCTTAGTAAGCCTTACTGGTGCTTACAGTCAAGGGCATGTGAAGTGCTCTGCTGAGCTGGGACCTCAGCCAAGTCTGCATTTTTATATTATTTAAAGCAGTCAGAGATAAGGGAAGAAAACACTCGGGTGACCCCATTTGACCCTGGCAATTTTCAATGCCGTTCCATCCTTCCTACACATCTTACATTACCTTGCAATTGCTTACATTGCCTTTGTGATGTACCTTCTATGTGTTTTCTGCCCAACATGCCTTAATTTTATTTTTGTTTCTGTATTAGCTGTTAGCTTTTTGTACATGCTGTTGTTTTATACATGGTGCTGCAGAATTTGTTGCTAATATCATGATTCTGCAAAAATCACTTTCTAATGCCATGAAGAGATGATGAAACCATATCCTACGAAAAACCTGCACTCTTTGAAGAATCCAAATAAATAAAATTAGGATAAGAAAATTGCTAAAAACTCTAGGTTATTTCCATGTGCAGTAAATTTAAAAACAGCATTGCTGTCACCAACAGGCAAGGCATGAGAAGGATTTCATGTTTTCTTTGTTAACACTCATTAATTTCACAGACCCCTAAGACAGGTGGGGATGACTTTGTGCTTGGAGGTGCCAGCAGTGTATGTTAGATTAGACCTTAGACATGTGTTTGAACCTGCCTTTGAGGTGGCCTCTCAGTGACTTGGAAATCAAGGCAAAAATGTCCTGCTCCAAGATGTACAAGGCACCGATACGACCAGAGTGACCCCAATTCTACGTTCTTGAAAATAACTGAAGAGAAAACAAGCTTTCCTGAGTTCAGCCAGAGTTTTTGAGGTGGGAAGGAAGTAGATTAAGGGACTGATGTTTTAAATAACTGGCACTTTTTTGGTTTTTTGTTATTGACAAATCCTGTAGACTCTCTGAATTTTTGTCTTTGCTCAATGTAGTAATGACTGTATTAGAATTTGTACCAAGAATTGCAACTTCACTTGTCTTCAGACACACAAAATATTTTTTTAAAAAAGAATCTAAATTAAGAACTAAAGGATGTTAGTTAAACTGATTTAAATATTATGTGGGTAAGCGTATTTCAGTTAAAGCAACCTTGATTCAATTTAAGACTGATTTATTTAGCCTGAAGTGAATGGAGGAAAACAAAATTAAAGCCACTTTAATTTTGAATGAGTGTGTTGATGCAGGTATCTAACGAAGTTCTGCTAACCTAACATTAAATTCACATCTTTAATTAATTTCCTTCTTTGCTACCCTTGAAACAAGATGTCAGTATCATGCAACATTAATATTTTGTTGCATGCTGAGAAAAGTGCAGATGTGTGGGACTAAGTTGAAAAGAGGTACGAATAACATCAGAAGAGGTGCCATATAAAATACCTCATCCATCTACTGAAAAATGTAAAGGTGCAAAGATGTAAGCAAAGACGAATAGAGATATAGTAAATGGAGCTTTTGTGGATTTTTAATTTTCTTTGATTCCATTCAGTGAATTAGTGCTGTAGGAACAAGGTTCTCTTTTTTTGAGGTGTTGTAAGACTTAGTTTTCATGAAGAGTTAAAGTGACTTTTAAAATTCATAGCTTCCCAAGGATTTAATTGAGGGTTTTTACATTTTCTGTGGAGATTGTAATTATTTTCTTTTTTAACTCTTTTCTAATACTTGGAGAATTTAAAACTCCACAGAATTGTATTCTGAGTTATAATGAAGATCCAAACCATTGCTGTATTTGTACGGATGAGATCTGAAGCAGAATGTGTCCTCCTCTAGTGTGTTATTATCCTTGCAAAGCGACGGTGTTTGCTAGCAAAACAAACAGCTCCGTTTTGGGTGAGCACTGGTAGTTAATATCAGGTCTCTGAAGAGTCAAGGACTGCTACAAATACATAGATGTGTTTATCTACTTTGCTAAATTACAAAGACTGTTGTTTTTTTTTGCTAGAGGTTGACATTTCTAGCAGGCGAATGCAAGGTCTGTGTGGAATTACAGGTGACAGCAGCATTGCTTGAAGAAGACAGTAGCTTCTTTTAATCAAATTTCTTGTCTGTTGAAAGACTTCTATATGCAAACCACTGTTTCAGTAAATTTCATCAGCATAGCATGCCATATGTTATTCCTTCTCCACACTCTAATCTTCTACATTCAATTGATTATCAATACATTTGAACTAATCCACTGTCTAAGAAAACCTTTTTTTAATTTAGCATCTCCCTTCAGTGTCATTTTACTTCTCACACATGAGATTGATGGACTTAACAAAACATTTGTTAGCAGCTTGGCAAGTTGGTACAGCTCAAAGAAAATGTATTTTACAAAACTCTGGAGGAACAGAAAATATTCACTGTCAAGAGATTTTGCCCAGTTCCCAGAATGACTGTTCTTTACTGTTGATCTAATCCATCTAGATGTAAAGCTTAACAGCTGAGTAAAGAGGATGATGAGCATAATCCCAGTATGAAATAAATAGTATCCTGTATTCTCTTCTCCCTGCCCCCTCTTTTTCAGCCTTGGAAAGAAACAGGAATTTCACCAAAGTAACTATGTATAAATAATAAGTGTATGCAAAGGCATTTTGTTGAATTAAGGCTAAAATTTTAAAAATACCAAGTTTTTAAGTTCCACTGTTTTCCTCTCTTTTTTAACATTAAGTATTTCATACTCTTTCCATGTACTGCTTTTCCATAACTGCCTTCTGTGACTTCCCTGCTTCCTGAGGAAAGGCTGTTTAACCTGGTGTGCAGATGCCACTGATTAGACCATGAAGGTTTTACTGAACTCCTGTACTGAAGCATCTTTCTCCAGCTCTCAGTTCCTATAATTTGTACAAATCTGGCAACTGTATTTTCTATCAGTCTCTGAATTCAGGCCTTACACATGACTAAACAGCATGAAGATGCCTCCTCTTATTGTTTCCTGAACTTTCTTACCTGTTAAGTTTCACAGCGGGCTTTTGCTGAAGCAAAGTACACCTTTGTGCCCATTGTTCATCAGTATTTTTGCCAGAAGTGATGTTTGGGAACTGTGTACTTCTACAAGCATCTCAAAAATATGTGGAAACACAAATCTGTATTCAAGCAGCAGTTAAGCTCATGCACTGTAACAGTCATACCCAGAAACAGTAAAGAAGTTAAGGAAACTGTCAGCATGATTGAAACTTGCAAATAATGCCAATGTGTTTATCAGTGCAACACAGAAAAATTTTTCCAATTATTTTCCTGTAGAATTCCACAATCAAACCATTATGCAATATTTTAAATACTGTATGTTCAGTTTAGATGGGTTTTTTTGGAAATTCTTATAGGGAAAAAATAATTTATTTTCCATGGGATTTCTTCCTGTTTCACACAGGTTGTTCAAGCCTCAAGATCCCTTATTCCATTTCTCATCTCTCTACCCTCTTTTGAAAGGCAGTAACTCTCAATGTCTCCTGTCAGTTCCAGGACCTTGTGAACCTGAAGACCTCATTGATGGGATCATCTTTGCAGCCAATTACCTGGGCTCCACACAGCTGCTGTCTGAGCGCAACCCCTCCAAGAACATCAGGATGATGCAGGCCCAGGAGGCAGTGAGCCGGGTGAAGGTAGGGGATCGGTGTGGTTTGTAGAACACCCTCTGATCCTTTGGCAGTTGATCTCTAATCAGGACAGGATCTCCAGCTTCAGTCCTGTTCAGAAGTGCACTTACATGAGTATAAATCTGGTACTGTAAATACCATTAGTTTCTAGTGCTTATTATGAAATTACATACAGCATCTCTGAGGAAAAAAATATAAAGTGTTCCAGAGTCTGTTCAGAATTGTTTTGAAGCTGAAGAATCCAAGTAGTAAAGACAAATTGCAGATTGCAATTAGGAAACATTCCAGTGGCAAAGCACAGGGTATTTGTTTGACTGTGGTTTTACTCTTATATCATTGAATCTTTAACTTACTACAGATTGTGGAGATTACTCTCAATGTATTGAATTATTACTTTTTTAGGACAAGAAGATTGATTACTGATGTGTTTGGATTTAGTATTATTTAGTGAACAATTTCTGTGTAAATAATGTAGCATAGACTGCTTCATAAAGCTGTATTAAAAAGTGCATTTTTGTATATAATAATCAAATTAGGATATTTTTTCTTTTACAATTTTGTAGTGGATCTGCTGTAAATATCTCATCCAAATAAACTCACACTTAGAAGGAGGTACATTTAAATGCTAGTAGAAAAATCTTATGCTTAGTCAATACTGTATTTAATTAGTAAAAATTGCATGTTTCTGAAGGAAACTAGTTTGGGACAATTGTTTAATTAACAAGAGACTGTCATGAATGATGATCGATTTGGCATTTATTAAAAAAGGGAAGACAAGAAAGGTTCAGTTCTTTAAACTTTTCAAACCTCCGAACTTCTATTTTGCATATTGTGATTCCTCAGGCAGTAAGGAATTGTTATTGCTGTTCCATGTATCAATAGCAATCCCCATCTCTCAGGGACACTTCACTACTTTAGAAAGTCACGGAAGAGAGCTTGAGTTAGATTTGTTCAACAGTTACGTATGATTAATACAGATAGAAAACCTTGAGTTTAAAATAGCGCCTCTGCTGTCATTTTAGACTGCTGTATATTTAGCAGGATAAGAGCTATGAGCAGCTGTTAACAGACAACACTCTTTGGTACCAAATTTTTTGTAATCAATGATCAACGTGCACAATCCCATTAAATCCAATTACGCCCAAGAACCGCGCAAGATACAAACAAATCTTTCTCTTTTGCATATCCTTCTCCCTCTGCCCCAAATTTTTTAACAGTCTGGATTCATAGTCAAAAGGTTTCCCTGACTTCCCACACTGTCTTTTCTCTTTCTTTGTGTGTACATCTGTCTGCATTCTTTTTTTTATGCTACTCCTCAGAGGATGCAAAAGGCGGCTAAAATCAAGAAAAAAGCGGTGTGTAAACTGTTTTTCTTGAATGCTAATGTTTGCCTACATTTTTGTTGCACTTGTTCTCCATGGAGTGTTGTGTCTTTCATTATGGGTCCTCATGAAGTTGTCATTTTGGTTTCTTCTTTGTTAAGTAGCAGAACACGAGATGGAATAAAATGAACTCATTATCTTCATTGTTCATTTGCTGGAGTGCCTGTCTGCTGCTCTCCTTCTGTTAATGCCTGTGGTTTGTTTAGTCCAGAGATGCCACCAGTGTTACCTGGGAGATTTTAAAAAAGATAGCATTTATTTTTATTTTGCTAACCAAAGCAGTAAGATATATTTCCTGTGCCTGTTACTTACTTTATTAAATTACAGGAGACATTTCACTCAGTTAAAAACTATACTTCAATTAACTACATAGAGTTGACAAAAATATCACTAGAATGAATCTTGCTCTTTTTGTTGGTCTTGGATGAAAGCAATGCAAGCAATTGCTATTGAAGTATACACTTGCTTTTGCTGGATGAGACTTAATTAAAATAAAATTAAACTGAATTAAGTATAGGTATAGCTAAGCCTTTTAAACTACAGAACAGAGCAGCAAATACATTGTCCTTCCTCGTACTGTTTCATCAAAGAACCAGTCTCTGACCTGGAGACTGATGCTTGCCTTTAGCACAGGGTGATTCAGTCTCTGGCTGTTTTCTTCTGAGGCTGCTAAGATGGGGGCTGCTAAATGCCAGTTGCAATAGTGCAATGTGGACAAGTAGCCTGGAGAAATAAATAGGTTCCTGCTGGAGCTCAGACTATCAAGGTAAGCTCTTAGATGATGCTTCCATGACAGGTGGCAGTTGCTTTGCCACTTTCTCTCCTGTTTCCTCATGTGTGCAGAGCCAGGACTCACACTTACTGCCATGTGGCTTTACACTGTAATCCCACTTGCACTGTGACCATGTTTTCTAATGGGATATGGAAGTATTTCCCAACTAAGCAGTGCTCAGAAGTTGGTCTAAAAGCCAGCTGATGGCTGGCTGTGATATGAGAGAAATAATAGTTCAGCACTCATTAATTTATTTTAAAAACTAAGCTAAAACTCTAAAATAACCCTAAACCCCACCACAGCACTGAGCACCATCTTGTACTTTTTTTGGTGAGCCTGCTGAAGATGGCAAGGGCTACACAGCTGATGGGCAGTGACTGACCCTTAGTTCTCCTACCTTCTCAGCTCCAGTGCCCCAAGTACTCAAGTGCATTGAAGAGACAGTGGGGAAGAAACAGCCATACCCTTCTAATTAGAGAATTTTAGTACTTAAGCTGTCAGTCCCATGGGCTCCAAAGTGTCAGTCTTACCCACAAAATCAGAGTATGCTCCATTCTTTCTGTGCAATAAATGCATTCTTTGCAGGTATTTAGAAACATCTTTGAATAGCCTGTCGTGGTTGAACAGTGCAATTGCCTCACATCCCATTATGCTTGAAATGACCAGTGAATTTGTCATTCTAGAGAGGAAATTCAAATTCCCCTTGTAACAAAGCATTTGTCTTTTAGACTTCAGAGGGAGATTCCCAGGCCTTGACTGAAGTGGATCTGTTCATCTCCACACAAAGAATCAAAGTTTTAAATGCAGACACACAGGTAAGTTATGATTAAAACTCTTCAAGAATAACTTTGAGTTAGATCATGCTCTTACACTGTCAGTGGGAAACTTCACTCACTACATTTGGATAAAGTCACTGTTGTGAGATTAGATCTGCTATTGTTGTAACACCTGCCATTTGCCCATACAGAAATGCTGACACCAGTTTTGCCTACTTGATGTATTGGAAAATATCTGCATGTTAGTGAGATCTGTAATTCAACTTACTCATATCTTGCCATTTTTAATATCTAACCTCTGATTTTTCCATTAAATCACATCTCAGCTACCATCCTCTTTGCCTGAGGTAAATTATTTTAATTATTCATATAAAGGAAGCATCTGGAGGCCACAGCCATAATCAGCCTCATCCTCTAGGAATACATATGTATATTCAAAAAGAGGTAATCTTTAGAAGGAATTTACAATTAAATACACATAATTTATAAATGGATCCCCATATTTACTATAATAATCTCACAAGATCTTTTAGAGTTTGATCATATGTATAGAAACTTTTCAGATTTTTCTTTTTGAGAGGCTTTGAAAAGGGAAATTTTAGTGACATTGTTTGCTTTAGTTTTCATTAAAAAGCTCCACTGTGTGTAGCTAACAGCAGACCAGCAGTTACATTAAAAACCAAATCATTTAGAAAGTGCTTAGTTCAGCTAGATACAGCCAAACTAGAAAGTTTATCTTGTAGTATTTAGAAAAATGTTTGGAGGAACTTTACACTATCTTTTCAATGATACTTTTCCACAACTTAGGAAGATAATACTTAGTCCTTTTTTTTCATAGCAGAAAAGACTAAGGGTTCTAGGAAGTTCAACTGTCAGAAATATATCAAAACAAACCCTCTTAGGCAGTTTGTGAGCAGAGCAAGAGTTAGCACAGACTTGCCAAAAGTAAATAATGTCAAATCAGTCATTTTCTTTCGTGACAGGGAATATATTTGTCCATGGCACAGAAGCAGCACATGTAACTTAGTGAATTAAATACAACTTTTATATCTTATAATATAATCTATATTACATGATACAAGAGAGACAAGCAGGCTAAAAATATTTCTGAGACTGTACTTATTTCTGATAATTTGCCATGTAGATGGCAATATAAAGAGATAAAAAGCAGGCTACATTTAGAATTTTGGTTTATACTTAGTATATAGTCTGTTTTTATAACAATGCAAACTGTGAGGCACCTCCATCTTGCTAAAATTTAAGAGAGCATTACTGTCTTTTAATGTGAGGGTAATGATAGTATCTACAAAAAATGGATTATTTTTCTTTTAACATAAACAGATGTCCTGAGCATGGCACTAGAACTCCCAAGAGATGGAGCCAGAGGAGCAGAATCTCCCATGACTATGGGGAGCAATATTTACAATCTGCCATCCATAAGTTGTCCTGACACTGCATTTCATCCATGATAACTGATGCCACCGTTAGCTTTTGTGACCTCATGGTAAAGATGTATCATCCAAAGAGTATTTTATCAAACCTTATGACTATTTTTTGCATTAGCAGGTGATAAAATGCTAGTAATTAGCAGTGAAAAGATGACTATAGACAATTACTGATAAATGAACAGCTACAGTTTGTAGTTGGAATGTATAGCAGTAAATAGATAAGGTTTTTTTTATTGAGAAAGGATTAGTATTAGTAGAAGTCAATCTTTCCCTTCTCTAAATAGCTCAGCATTTCAGCTGAACACCAACCCTTTTAAAAATAAAAAAGGGAAGTCCTTTGAGGCAGACCATAAACACTTGATCAAAGTAACTGTTATCTTATTCTCCTGCTTCCCCTGAGATTTCTAGTGATACAAAATGCAGTGCAGCACAACACTGGAGTCTAGTGTGAGCTGGTCAACTAGACGAAATAATTTTTGGCTTGGTAATATTTTCCAGTGCTAGTGAAGTTTCCTGACTGGTGTAATTACCATAGGTCTGTTTCAGCTGGTGTGGCAGCTGGCAGAGACAATCTGTTCTTCCATGGCTTTATCAATTATATAAAATCTCTTTCTGCAGTGTGCTATCCATGTTTTAATACATCTGCAGTGTTGCATAGCTCACATGAGGTAGCAGCTGATTTAAAATGTAAAATTCTCAGTGAAAAAAAATATGCAGCAGGGTTCAAAATACTGAGTAGCACCAGCAAAGTGCACTGCCATGTGCAGCAGAGCCAGCACTGGTGGTTCTGCTGCCCTCAGGAACACCAGGAGACTGCACTCCTGCCACTCGTGAGCTGCTTCTGCATTTAGTTACTGAATGCATCCGGCCCAGGCTGACCACCTCTTTGGTGTATGTGGTAGAACTGACCTTAGGTTTGGCCACGTGCCTGCTCCATAGGAGAGCAATTCTTCCCCAACTGCTGTAGCTTCAGGGGCTTGCAGGCAGTGCATGAAAACAGCAGAAATACCACTGCAGCCTCTCCCATCTTCTTGCTCCATCAGTGAAGAGAAGCTGAGAGTGAAGCAACTAGGAAAACTAACAGAGGAAATGTATTACAAATGTTTATGTTATGAGCCTCTGGTAGATAATTGGTTCCATAAAATCTTCTGACTTGTTAGGCTAATTTACACTCCCACAGGATTACATCACTTGAAAGCTTGGGAAATGCTTAGGTTTTCCTCCTTCAGGTGTTCTTTGGGTTTCAAGAGGGACAACAAACAAGTTTCTAGTGGAGTTCCTTAGAAATGGAGATTCTGAGAAAGGGGAGTCTGGACAGGAGAAGACTGAACAGGCGTTTTGAAGAAGGCCAGGAGAGAGGCTGACTTTCTGAGGACAAGGACAAATGTAAAGGATGGAATGGATTGGACTAGAAAAGGGATGAGGGAAAGAACAGAGAAGCAGATGGGCAGAGATGGAGGGATTAATGGGAAAGCAGCAAAAGAGGAAAAGGGGTGAAAATGAGATAATGGTAATAGAAAACAGGAGGAATGGAATATGGAGTCAAAAGCAAAGACGTGTTTACAGTCACTGTATCTGATTTGCCTTATTCCTAATTGTAATTGCATAGACAGGGAAAAGGTGGCAGGGAGGGGAGGAATGACTGCTTGCACTGCTACAAGGGGAAAACACAAAAAAACCCTTTGAGTAACTTCTGTGTGATAAAGACAGACAGTCTTTCTTGGCAGGTGAGAGTAAATGCATTCTTTTTTCCCAGTCCACTCACTGTGCTCACTGCATGTATGATTACACCCTTACAGAATACTTAGTGCAGACTACTGAAAAGCAATTATCTCTGCAGGGCTCCCAGGATCCTGCTGAGACATGTCTATTATAAAACGTTTTTCCATACTGAGAGAAGTACTATAAACCCTACTGAGCTGCTGCAACCCTTAGAGACGTTTCCCAAACCATCTCTTAACCATCACCACTTATCATAGTTTAGTGATAAGCCTAACACTTTTTCTTTCAAGCCTTAGAAGAATCATTAGAGTAATTTTATGGGTAGTGAGTCTCTTCAGTAAGACAGGTGGTTCTAAGAAACAACTCTTATTTTTCTCTCTCTGTCAAGTTAAATTGTACTGAAATTCTTACAATAATTACTCTTGTCAACCTGATTAACAATCTTTCTCTCAGGCCTTAGAGATTTGTTCAGCTAATGGTAAACTAATGCCTACCTGTTTATATAAAGGATGCTGCTGCTTATATACATTATTTAAATAGTGTATTATCTCCTACCATGTTATAAGGGGTTTTTTTGGAAGTTCAAGGGAGACCTGCCAGTACAGACACAGCAAAAGGGCATCTCAGGCATCTAATGTGACTGAGTTAAGTGAAAACTTGCCTCATGCTGCTCAGTGGGACATTCTGATACATATCAAGAGCCACTAGTAGCTAATAATCAAAAAACCTAAACAACAAATAGCCTTCTTAGTTAAAAAAACAAAACAAAAATACCCCACAAACAACAATCCTGTAGTCAGTTTTCCTTTCTTCACATACCTTTCCCCAACATACCTATGGAAGCTTTTCTTGTTGCTCTTTGCATCCCGAGATTTAATTCCATCTGGGATTTGGCTCTCCTGACCTGATCCCTAGCTGCTCGGACAACCTCTCTGTAATCCTCCCAGGGTACCTGCCCTAGCTTCCACCCTCTGTATGTTTCCTTCTTCAGTCTGAGCTTTTCTAGGAGCTGCTTGGTCATCCACATTGACCTCCTGGAGTTTTTAACTGACTGTCTCTTAGTTGGGATGCATCACTCTTGGGCCTGGAGAAGGTGATCCTTAAATCTCAGCCAGCCTCCATGGGCCCCTCTTCCCTCCAGGATGTTATCTCATGACACTCTCTTGAGCAGATCCCTGAAGAGGCTGAAATCTGCCCTCCTGAAGTCAAGGGTAGTAAGCTTGCTGTGAGCCCTCCTTGCTGCCCTAAGGATCTTCAATTCCACCATTTCATGATGGACTACAAATATGCACTCACTTTTCTCTTGTCCAAAGCAACTCAAGTCTTACTGAAAGCAGAAAGTAAATTAAGAGTTCAAAAAGACTAAAGTAATTAAGAAGATGCAGAGCTCATGGATTTGAGATAGAGGCAGTACTCTTCATGGTGTTTTATGTAAGAAACGTTCATTAGGATGAAGGTTGGATAGATTTCTACTTAAAATCATTCTCAAAGGCAGCAGCTCTTCTGAGTTCATGCTCGCAGCACAAACCAATTGGCAGCCAGATGACACTGACTGGAATACAACTTGACTGTGAGCCCAGACCTGTTCCCTGCAAAGTGACCTGAGATATGCAGGTTGGCAGAAAAAAGTATCAAAAATTCTGCCTACAGAGAAGGTGAAATCCTGCCTTTCACAGCTCTTTACAAAGAAAGTAAGTTTTGCTTGGATGTGTATGAGCAAATGTTACCTTAGACGTTATTGGTATCATAGGACATGATTACAATAAAATTGAGAAATTATAACATTTTCTCATACCTGTATGACTTTGCTAAAACTTGTGATGAAGAAATGCAGAAATTCATCTGCTTCATTCAGCAAAACCAATACAAAAGGGAAACAATTTGCCAACAGCATGAAAATCTTTGTAAGTCTAGAACTGCATTATTTGCAGGAGTAACCATGCTGTATCTGCTCAGGCAACACTTCCACTGAAGCTGATTTCTTGAACAGTCACAATGCCTGCAGTTGGGGCCCACTGACTGCATACGGAGTGTCAGATCTGGGGCTGTGAAAAGTGCCTTTGTAGGTTTTCTCATTCTCAAGCAAGCGGCCACCAAGGAGAGGGAAGATGCAGCATCAGTAGAATAACAGCAGGCATGAGGAATGACTTGGTTTCTCTTTGCTCTCCCCAGGAGACAATGATGGATCACGCCCTGCGCACCATCTCCTACATTGCCGACATCGGGAACATCGTGGTTCTGATGGCGCGGCGCCGCATGCCGAGATCAGCTTCTCAGGACTGCATTGAAACAACACCTGGTGCCCAGGAAGGAAAAAAGCAGTACAAAATGATATGCCATGTCTTTGAGTCAGAGGATGTAAGTACATGGAATTCAATTTATTTAAACATTGTATGTCACTTAGAAAATCTCTGAAATTGTATCTAATTAATTGAAATAATTGTTGTTGTCAATAATATTTTCTGCTTGCAGCTACAGGTTTTTCTGTGGAAACATCAGCCAGTTCTTCATCCATGTTTGTACCTCTTTTCTGTCTCCACAAATTCATGTCTCTCTCAGTCCTCTTTGTTTCCTCTGTTATAGAATAATTTGTGTTCTTTCAACAGTGCTGCTCCAAATGCTTTAGTACTTACTTATTTGGAGTCATCTGGAAGTTGATAGCCATCCCTAGTCAAAATTCGTTTATGGGATATTAAATTGATTATTCATTCTGTACTGGGTCCTTCAGTTCAGCGGGTTGTGACATAAACACATAAACCTCCAGACACTTGGCAATGAGGTGAAACCATTCTGGACCTCTTTCAAACTGCAGCCAAGTTGCTGAGGTCTACCAGCCTGGCAGGCCTGAACCAGGTTGCCCTCTGCCCAGTCCTCATGGTGCACTTACCTGTGGTTGGTACACATACTCTCAAACATCTGCCTTGATACTTTGATGTTTAAGAACAGATTCAGCTGTTGATTTTTCAGTTCTCTTTTTTCATGCCTAGCAAGGATTATGAATTAGAATGTTTATATAAATGCAGTAGAGCTAAGAAAGTTTGGTTTTCTATGTTTATAGACATTTTTTTCATGGCCAGTGGAGTTTAGCAATTCTTAAGTAAAAGACCAGGAAGAACTTGCTTCTCACTACTCTCTCAGAACATCTATAAAATAGAAAGCATAATTTAGAGTAATTTTATGCCATAAGATAATCTGAGATCTAATACTATATTAGCCCTATGACAGTTGTTGTTAAAATTCCATTTAAAAAAGGAAGATTTTCACTTGCATCAGAAATACCAAAAGATCAAAGAACTTGGAGCCATTCTCAAGATAGCATTGTAGAAGTAGTGCTCTTCAACACAAAACATTTGCTGGAAAAAAATACCAAGCTAGTCAAACTGAAAAAGCAAAATTTATTGTCTGAGATACAGATATTAGTAACTGGCTGTACTAAACATTCTGACCATTGTTACATAAGAACAGCTTTAAATATAAATTCTGTCATACCAATTAAAAAAGCATTGAGCTCTTTGGTTCAGACAGTCGTAACTCCCAGGTTGGGTATTATTTGAACTAAGCACTTATTTTCATTATTCTAAAGCAGCTAAGCCTGTGAAGGAGAAATGGCATTGTCCAAAGGTGAGAGTCCTGCACTGGGATTGTTCTCAGACCTAGTATCTCAGCTCTGCCACTGATTTGCTGGGGTGACCTTTTCAAGCAACTTAATTACATTATCTCTAAGTTGTAGCTAATACTCAAGATTTTAATAACCATTCATAACAACCTTGGAGATACAGATGAAATTAAGATGTGAGAACTGGCTGTTACTAGCAGTAATAGAAGAGAATGTGACATATAGACATGTTTGTTTTGAGAATGCAGAATGGAGGCAAAAGCAAAGAACTGCAGAGACAGCAAAGGAGTCTGTAAGGACTGGTGATAAACTTCAGTAGCGGAATGATATAAAAACCGTTATTTATAACTTCTATACTACTCCAAACCTCTTGGTATACTGATAGGATTGGAAAAGATGTTTTAAAACATAAAGGAATGATTTGTGACTGGCTAGGCTAAATAAGCCCTTGATTTTCTAGGACAATTTTCCAGTGAAGCAGATTGGTGCTTTTCAGTGCTGCAGCACAAATGTCATAAGAAAGCCACCTTTCTACATCAAAGAAAACACTGTATCTGATGGTAGATTGCAAGGAGATTTAGATTTACAGTATTGTCTGGAAAGCCCTATGCATTCATAATGCATTTATCAAGTACCTGCTGAATAAGAAAGTGTGTTGCATTTCCTGAATAGTTTTATAGTTTTGATAGAAATATTAGTAGGGAATTACATTGTAAGGTGTTATTAGCTCCTCCTCAGATCATTGGGAGATACATCCCCCAATGACAGAATCCAGTACCTGCAAACTACAAATATGTGAAAGCTCAATGTGACATTCTCCTGGGAGCTGCTGTAAACTCAGGAACATTTAAAAAATCAAGCCTAGAAAAATTTGACTACAAATTCCTTGTACTTCCCTCTACCTGTTTCTCTGTGTATCAGTGCCATCTAGTGGAACAAGAAAGTAAATTTTACAGCAGTTCAATAACTACTTAATTAGTTGACTTCCGCAGCGTGCTGGATCTATAAAGCTGTCTTGTCGTCATTGTCAGTTTCTGTAGATTTCTTTCCAATGCCTACGTACTTCTGACATCCAAATAGCAACCAATGGGAAGTCACATTTTATTGCATACTTTAGTAAAATGCATGCAGAGGTAAGTGCTTCAAAAATCAATAAAGACATGGGATTTCGAACAGCTGGTCTTAAAATTAACAAGCTATAATCATGGCTCTGTCTGCATTCTTGAAAGCATCCCTGACATTGCTGGTCAAGGTGTTAATGGGAATAGCTACTGTAGATGTGGAATGGATAACTAGGGCTATTACTGGGTTGCTGGGAATATGAAACACAGGTACCATGGCAGAAATAGGAGAGCAGATGGTTTTCTTGAAGCAGTGTTTTCAGTCCTGTAAAACCAAGCTGGAGAACCAGCAGGTGACACAACCACCAAAATCATCAGTGTGTACGTGTCTATGAAGGCACGTGCAAGCAGAGCATCCCTTCTCTCCTCACTCCTGGAAATATGCTGTGATCAGAAGCAGGGTTTGTGACAGTCATTTCTGTCAGCTCTGTTCCATATTGGTACAAAGCCAGTCCTCTCCAGTGTTTATTGGAACGAGTACATGAAGAGCATATGGCTGCTTGCTACTGCACTGTGCTAATGGAGAGCGATCCACAGGGTTTTGAAAAGCAGATTGCAATTTGATTTTGGATGTAATGGATTCTTTCTGTACAACTGACCTGAAAGTGACTTTATATCTATACTAATGTAGACTAATGTAGCAACTTTGCAGGATCATTTATTGTGACTCTGTCTTTAAATCCAATCTCTCTCTTGCTTTTATGGCTCCAGCTGTAAACTGTTTATGGGCCCTTTCTCTGAGCTGTGTTTTGTTCTATATTCCAGGCACAGCTGATAGCTCAGTCAATTGGTCAGGCTTTCAGCGTGGCTTACCAAGAGTTTTTAAGAGCCAATGGAATTAACCCAGAGGATCTCAGTCAGAAAGAATACAGCGACATCATCAACACCCAAGAGATGTACAATGATGATCTCATACACTTTTCCAATTCAGAAAACTGCAAAGAGGTAAAGTAGTTTTGGAATTTCTTTTCAGTTTGATCCATTTTTTCAGGGAAATGTAGTTGTCATGGAAATATCTTTTATCATTTTAAGGATGACTTTACCTCTCAAAATGAGTTGTTTCATGAATACTGTGCTACTAAAAGCAGCTTTATAAGTTTTTAGAATTTCTTCTTTTAATTTTCAAGGTCTACTGATCAAAACAGTAATAAAGCACGTGTATATCTGACATAGATAAGCTCTCTGCTATTCACAGTACACAGTGTAAGGTGTTCATGTTTTACCAAGGTATTGATGCAGAGAAAGACATGACAATCCATTTTAAAGCATGTTGTGATTTATCCTTAATAGATGCAAGGACGAGTCCAGGATGTTGTGGCACTGAGAAAGTAAATTTCTTTTCCCCTTTTTCAACAGAACTGCCACATTAAATAGTTTCACACTTGTAAGAATTTCCCTCAAGTGCCCCAAATGACATAAGTGTAACTATTTACATTTTGTTTTGGGCTTAATGGATTCTTCCTGTACAACAGCCATATAGTTCACATTTTACATTTCATACAAATGTCATTGCAATGCTGGGCATTCAAACCAGAATACAGCCAGTGCAGCTGCACCCAGATTCTGCTCTGTCTTGCGTTGCTACAGCAGGGATGGATCTGGCCTGTATTCTAAAGGTCAGTTTCTCTGCTGAGTCCTAAAGCAATCTTTTTTGAGATTAACTGCAAATTGCTTAATCCTGCAGTCACAGCTTCCCTACTTATTTTTTCTAGCATTACAAATTCTTTTGTACAGCATGTGTGTTCTTGGGAAGAGAGTATTTTCCACCTATACTGTACCTGCAGATGGAAAGGTTTTGATTTGATGTGTAGTTTAATACATCTGCAGTCAGAGTGTTTTCCTGTGCCTATAAAGCCTGACAAGGTGTTTCTCTTGTAGCAAACATGGGAAAACTCAGTTGAACAAATCTTAGTCTAATTTAGAACTGGATCAGGAAAATATAGATATGTCATTTTTTAAAGTGATCTGAAAGTTCATTATGTGGCATCATTGTTTCTAATTGGGTGATGGATAGCTGCAACAAAAGTCAGCTGGCCTTCATGATTCCTGCAAGTACAGATGTCCCTGTCCTTCCACATTTGAAAGAAAAGAATTCCCAGCATTTTGTTAAGAGTGTGTTTTCTACTTAAACTCTTACTCATCTTCTGTAAAAGACAGACATACTATGATTACTGAACAGTTAACATCACCATATTTGAGAAGTCATCATTTCCATTACACAAGCATATCAGGGATGTTAGATCATCATGCTAAGCTCAAGTATGTTCAATAATGTTAATAATAATAGTAATAGTAGTAATAATAACAGCAACAATAATCAAGAGATCCTTGCCTGAAAATAAGGAGAGACAAACCCTGAGATCAAGAGACAATCTGAGCAGTTATGGCAGAAGTGGAGCTGAACTCAAGCTTCTGTTCCAGGCATTGCCTTATCCACAAAATGTTACAGCCTTCCCTTGCTGCCAGTTTCCAGGGAGGATAAAAACTTACTTGGCATTCACTCATTTGTATTTGGTTCCACCAGCCTCTGCAGAGTTAACCAGTGTGTTAGTTTCTTGCTTATTACGAGAACCTGTACGACCTTCAACAAACAAGTGGAGGGTGGCCCTGAAAAGAAACAGGAATGTGTTACACAGCATTATCAGGGTTTTTGAAGTCCTGCTCTACCTCAGGACAAAGAACAGAACTACTTTTGTAATTTGCAGGTGTTAGTCAGGAACAACTGACATGCCAGTGCTCAAATTTAGATAAATCAAAGCAAAAAATATGTTTTTTAAAATTATTTTTAATTGCAGCTCCAGCTAGAAAAGCAGAAGGGAGAAATTCTTGGGGTTGTGATTGTGGAATCTGGATGGGGATCCATTCTACCCACTGTTATCCTGGCTAACATGATGAATGGAGGCCCTGCAGCCCGTTCAGGAAAACTAAGCATTGGAGACCAGATCATGTCCATCAATGGGACCAGTTTGGTTGGTCTACCTCTTGCTACATGCCAAGGGATCATAAAGGTAACTTATAAACTTACAACTATATGCTGTAGATTGTAAGCCAGCAGAGATGTACAATTCTGACAATCAGCCCTGTAGACTTCCAGCAGATTTTTCGTATCAATGAAAAAAAAGAAAGAAAAAAGAAAAAAAGTAGTTATCATTGACAACAAGGAGGATTATCAACAGAGATTCAGGGGTGATAATGTGCAGAACTGTAGGTCTGGAGAATTTGATTGCAGCTTTGTTACTGGACTATAACAAACAAAGATCTGAAAAACTTGCCTCAATTAAATTACTTAGCTACCTCCAAAGTTTCAGGCTTCCCCACAGCCTGCAAATTAAAATCCAAGGATTAACATCTACTGTTTCTCTGGGCTCCGTGTAGATGAAATGGCTGGAGGCTTGTGACTGCAGGACAGATGAAGTGAGTAGACACCATCTCAGTGCATTATCTTTAGTCAATGAGACTGATTCTAATGTCTGTGCAGATTTACCAAGAGTAGTAGCAGCAGGAGATTATTTAGCCAGATGCTGGTAAAGCACAAGAACTAGTCTGTTCTGTTTTTTTCTTGAAAACTTTCTTAAAGTTTCTGTATTAAATAAAGGCAATTTTTTAATCTGTTTTGTTGTGCTAAATAGCTTGGGAAATAAATAAAACAGAGAAATGTATCCCCAAGTTAACAACAGATTTCTAATTAATTCTAGCTTATCTTTTTCAAAACAGCTGCTTTACACTCTTACAATTAGAAATCCATTAATGACAGAGCAAATTATGATCAATTTCAGAAGTATTAACATTTGGAATATCTTACAGGGTCTCAAGAATCAGACACAAGTCAAACTGAACATTGTCAGCTGTCCTCCTGTTACTACCGTCCTCATAAAACGGCCAGACTTAAAGTACCAGCTGGGCTTCAGTGTACAGAATGGAATTGTAAGTTTCTGTGTTCAGTGATTGTTTTGGTTTCTTTTTCTTTCAAGAAACACACTGAAGTATTCAACAAATCCTTGCATATTACCTCTATTTTTGCACTGACCTTAATTAATCAAAACCTTATCATCACATCTCTGAGTATTATAATGCAAATGCACAACACCAAAACAAATACTGCCATTCTTGAGGTATTTTCCTACATTATTGAGCCACAAGATTCATAGTCCAGATTGTTTGGTGCAACATCTGGATCAGCTAGCTAATGTGTAACTCTGTCACTAGTGGGCCAGAGTTACAAGGAGAACAGTTATGCTGAACCAGGTTTTTACAATTATAACATTCTGATCTTAGCTTTGATCCTGTTTCTCTTTTTTAAATTTCAGCACACACTCCCTAAGACTTTTCATTTTTCTTTCACTGTCCAAAATTTATCTGGACCACATGGCAGTGGACAAGGGAGTACAATTGTGACCTCCTCTGGTGAAAACTGAACATCTCTCACTACAGCTGCATAGGCTGTGGCCCAGGTGTCCCTTCTCTGCATGCTGCAGTTTCCCTGTAACAACAGCAGCAAACAGAATGAATGTGGCAGGTGAGACTTACCCAGTGCAGCTCAGGGTCCTCCTCTCATAGTTCTTCCTTCCCAAGCCATTCTCCAACACCTTTCCAAAGCAAACTGCCAACATAAATAGCTCAGGTAGTTACCTGGCCTTTCTGGGAGCTGATAGTAGCATTAGACACTGTGCAGGACCATCACCATCCCCTCTTCCTCCAGTCTAGGAAAAAAAATAATTAGGCTGCTCACACAGAAAACCACATGACAAAGAACTATGGGCTCTGGTCCCGTTCTGTGAAACTCAGCAATTGAAGTTCCCAGGCTTCTGTTTGTCACCCTTAGCAGAGTAGCAGGTAACTCTCTAGGATATGGTTTATGGGTCTTACTGTGCTTTAGCAAACAGGTGGCTCATTAGTGGCTTTTCAGCTCTGCTAGTCACCTCTAAGTTATTATTGTACCTCAGTTTTAAGTATTCCTACCTAAGATCATGTTACTGTGTTGGGGTCACAGCAGAGGCTGGTATAAGGAACACAGCTACAAGCTGTGGCCCTGCTGGATACACACTGAAGGCTGACAGCCTTTAGAAGCAGAGGTTTAAAGTATTTGTCATGTTTGGGATTAATGCTCTGACACTTGAGCATAGAGAGGTATCTACAAAAATACAGAAAAATCAGGTCTGGTGTATTTCTGTCCTCCTTTGCCTGTGCTTAATTCCTTTCCCCTGCATGTATGTGTATGTTGAGTGGGTATGGGTATTGCTGGAAGTTCACTTTGTTAGCACCAACTCTTGGTATAAAAAGGATGAAAGGGATGGGATCTGATTCTCACAGAGGGTGCCAAGAACAGGAAATAACACTGTAGGCGACAGTAGTATGTTCAGCTGGTGCTATGATAAAAAGAGGAAAATAGTTAAGGAACAATGAGCTGTACTTCGGTGTGTTTATCAATTCCTTTAGGAGGCCTGTGGAAAAGAATCAGGCCAAGGTGGATTAGAAGCAGCATATCATGTCCTCACATGGAGAGAGGCAGTTATGGAGTCTGAGACACTCTATCCATCTTGTCCCAGCTTATTATCTCCTTCATCATTGCAGCCTTAATTTAGTAAACTCTGCAGACTGCATGTTCACTCCACCTACTGGTCATTTGACATATTCACCACACTGGATGGCCATAATTAATTCCAGTTAAAATAAGCAACATTTAGATGACATCCAATATAAAGTTTACCAAAGAAAGCCTGGTAATAAAATTCACTTGTGAAGAGTCTGCGTTTGAACATGAAAGCCAATCCACAAAAAAAGGAGAGATGAACGTTTTGTTAGGCTGCTGTATGGACAAGCTTCTCTAAGTTCTTCCTCAGATAAACTCTCTTACTTCACTTAACATTTAAAAATATGACTCTGCAAAGGACATCTCTGGTAGTTTGACACTAAAAGTGGTTCTGTCATTGCCAGCAATTGTTATAAATGATGACAGAGTTGAGAAATAATATCCTTATTCTTTGTTGGCTCAGCATTAGCACAGTGAAGAAATAAATGGCTTGCCAGGACAGGTATAATTAAATGTCTCCCACTGCTGTGCCATCCCCTTGTTCTGCATGCAGCTGGTACTTACTTCTGTGCCTCTTCTGATAGTGGTTTTCAGTGGCTCCTTTTCACCCTGCCTATCTCATCTGTGCAGGATGTACAGCCATTATATTAGTGAATAGCCCATAAACAACCTGAATGTACAGAACTCCTCTCTGAGCTGGGGTTTGCTTGCACAGGATATCAGGAAGATGCAGAGACTGGGCTGCTGCAGGTGACTCTTTTCATGCATTCTGTGTGTAATTCTGTGTAATGGATGCAAAGCCAGGAGGTGTGCTTGATGAAAGACCAGTAGTGCCAGCTCTCAGTTCTAGTTAGGGAACCACAACAACATAAATCAGTGTTAATTTTACAAAATTCCTCTTGCACTAATGATGCAAATATTCTTCATGGCTCTTGAAAGCTACAGATGTACTTCCATTGCATATTTAGAAAAGGAATCTAAAATTTTAAGTGTAAGAGGTTAAGGAAAAAAAAGAAATATTGTGCATACATATGAAATAAATACAAACATTGTGTGCTGGGGAGGGGAACATAATGTGACAAATCATTCACCTCTTGAAAATGATTGATGTTATTTTATAATTATCATAAATACAATGGTCCTCTCATATCACATTATTCCTAGATTCCTATTATTATTCCTAGATTATAAAAAAAATCTTGTGTATTGCCAGTTGTATTTTCGTTGCTGATAATGCACCATTTCTCAATCTAGAGCTCAGACACTTTCTCTGAGAAGTATGTATCTCTTCCATCCCCACCTTAGCACAATTTTATCTAAAAGTGCAGTAAAATTAGGCCAAACTTAACAGAACAGACACGTTGTTCTTTCAAACTTGCCTTGGTTTATATTTATTTAAACTGTCTAGGGAAAAATATTCAGGGTTTGAATAGAGTAATATAGGAGTAAGATGAGGAGAAACCTGGTTTAATAAGTCATATTAAAGGCATTTACACAGAATAAATAGTTAATTTGCCTTGCACTTAATGTTTTGCTGCAGAATGGGCAGTTGCAATACAATTCATTGTGATGCTACAGAATTTTCACATTGATGCACTGCAGCTTGTCTGAGATGCTGCAGAATCTCTTAACAGCTGAATGGATTGAACCAGTATGGTTTACACCTTTCTTTTCTTTTTTCCTCTTCTTTTTTTTCTTCAGTTTACAGAGTAAATAGAGTATAGGCTTTGGTTACAAGAAGAACCAGATCCATCGTGTTTTATTTAGTAATATTACAGCTGTCACCATGTTCAACAAGTATAGCAAGTTAAACAATCCTGGCTGAATAGAATGGTATTTACTTTGTGGTACTGCTCAGCTTAACCTTGCCAGTCCCATCTGCCATAGCTCCACTGGCTGGAGGCTAACATCTGAGTCAGCCACTTGCAAACACAGGAGCCATGTAAATGTGTGCTGTAATACAGAGTATTCTTTACATCTGCACTGTCTCCAGCTTAACAGGCTGTGTGAGGCTGGGTAGAGACACTTGGGCTCTGGCTCTCTTTCTACCTCATTAAAATAGCTAATGCTCACAAAAAGGAAGCTGACTCCCCTCCCTGGAGAGGGATCACATTCTTGAATGAAGATAAGAGACCTTCCTCTGGCCCAGGCTGTCAGAAGCAATTTGAGAGCCACACAATGAAAGGTGCTCTGGATAGATACGCAACCCATTATCTTTTCTTTATGCCAGGAGGGTGAGAGGTCACATTTCCATTTGCTCTGAAAGGTTTTAGTTCAGCTGGCTGTACTGTCTCTGTATTTTCTTTTTTACAGTGAAAAATACATTTACAGGGTCTCTTCTGGCACATTTTGAGTTTTGTCCATTCAGATTTCTGCATACAGTCCCCAACAGCTGGAAGCACAGTTAGTCTAACAGTGAGTTGAATTGAGAAGCTTTCTATAATCAAGAAGATCTATGTAGAACAACTTAATCTTATCAGATGTATGATTAGAAGGGAGACTAGCTGCAAACCAATATATTGTATGTGACTGAAATTCAAGATGCAATTCCGTGAAGGGTCCAGATGGTGCCTCTATCCATAAAAGTCCATCAGAAATAGTTTTATGAACCACAGTAGGTAAAACTCATCCACTAATGATAGCATGGAGTGTCATGGTTTTCTCACAGCAGGAGAAAGTCTTTTATCAGAAAACTGAGAAAGACCTTTTATAAACAAAGAATAACTATATTTTTGCTCCCCATATCAAACGACCTGAACTTTGACTACAAAGGGATTTAATTTTTATAGCATTGCTGTTTGTAAAGAGGAATTTAAAGGAAACTGCTGGTGTCATACAATGTTACACCTTCAGCTTGCCACCTCTCCACATACTATGTTTCTCAATCAGGTTACAAACTCACTGGGATACAAGCCATCTTACCATGCTTGTATTTAGCTCTCAGCAAATTACCATATCTCAGGAAATAATAATTCTTGGCCTATGATTTTAACCACTGACAGCAACTGCAGAAACAACCCATCACTGGATGCTCTAAGACTTATTTCCTCCAAGAACAGGTTTGTCTCAGTAAAGAAAAGGTTCAGTGCTGCCAACCAAGCTCTGCATAGTTGCAGAGACTGAGGCTATACATTATCTACCTCCTGTGCTGCATGAGCTTAGTCTTCTGAAACAATTTACCAACAATTTCTATCTAACCTTCAGCTGTGGAGGCTGTGCAGGAGGGCCCTTTCTTAGCACAGATACTGTTGCTGAGAAGGAAACATTATTTTAAATTCCTCATACTGGACTGAAATTTTTCTAACTGCCTCTACACCACTCATGTTGCACCCTCAGAATAATTCTAATAGCACTTTCTCAGGGGAGTATGTAACTTCTTGTAAAATTCTTCCCCTATTGTAGGAGGCATAAATTCAAAACTTATCCTGATTTCTTCACTGGTACCTGCAGCTATCAGTTTAAACAGCAGCCTGACTTGCCTTCTTCATCTTAAGCTGTGGCCAACAGCACTGTAAACCATGGAGAAAAAGGAGTGGCTCTGGAGAGCAGTGCCCTTTTGCAATCTGCAGAGGCACAGGAAACAAGCTGCCATACTTCACTAGGCTGAGAAGAGTCTGTAGAAGGAAACAAATTGCACATTTCATAGTCTCATAGAACAGTTTGGGTGGAATAGACCTTTTAAAGATCATCTAGTCTAACCTCCCTGCCATAGGCAGGGATGTCTCCCACTAGACCAGGTTGCTCCAAGTCCCATCCAACCTGCCCCTGAACACTTCCAAGGATGGGGCAGGCACAGCTTCCCTGGGCAACCTGTTCCAGTGTCTCACCACCCTCATAATAAAAAAATGTCTTCCTTAAATATTTAAGATCTTTCATTTTCTCTTCCCTATATCTTTGTGACCCTTTTGACAGATGACCAGCTTTCAATACATAATGTCTTTATGGCATCATCCTTTGCTTCAGCCTAAATTACTGTTTGTGCAGGGTTAGAGATTAAACCTTACATAATTTTTTCCCATGTATTTGATAAAATTGCTGTTGTAGATTAAGTTTTACTTGAGCCCTTTATATTCTCTATTATTCAGAAGAAATAATGTGATAGTTTGCAATAAAAGTCCAGGTGGCACAATCGGAAAGATGTAAAAATCACTTATCCTATCTCAGCAGTACATAAAACTCCTCTCTTCCCCCTAACTCCACTCCTCTGCATGGCTGCTGCCTGCATCACTGTGTTAAGGGTTTGTATGTTCCCAGCCCATAAGAATAAAAATTGTAACTTGGAGAAATTTTGAAAACAACCACCACACATTTTAGAACTCACAATATTGCTTAATACTTTCCACGAGTATCTTCTGGAATCCTTATGGCATCATCACTTACAATGTATTCAATCCTAGTAACTGCTACATTATGACATGTCAAAACTACAATAAACTTTGCTCTCTCCTGGCAGATTTGCAGCTTGATGCGAGGTGGAATAGCTGAGAGGGGAGGAGTAAGAGTAGGACATCGTATAATTGAGATCAATGGACAGAGTGTTGTTGCAACTGCTCATGAGAAGATAGTACAAGCATTGTCTAATTCAGTGGGAGAGGTAAGAAAACAAATACTTTATCAAGGAACTAAAACTGTTGAAAGAATATATTTTTCAGTTGAAAAGAATGTCCTAACATAGTATTAAAACCACCACCTCAGTAAACTGTAGTTGAGCACTAATAAATATTTAACAGAACATTTTTTTTAACAATTAGATACACATTCACTGCATTTGTCCACTCAATTTCAAGAGTTCCTGGCATGATTCTGAACCTTCAATGTACTGTTTGAGTTAAATCAACCAGTTAAGGGAAGAAATCACACAAGAACGTTAGCTATGAAAATGTCTCTTGGCTTATCACTACAGCATGTGCCACAGAACTAAATATTCAAAGAGCTGAGAGATTCAAATTGATAGGTATTTTAATGATTTCATTTCCCCTGAACATTTCCAACCTACCTTGGGAATAAGTTAAGACATCTCTCTCCAGTACTTTTGGTGAAATCAGCAATGGATGAACAAGATCCTCCAGTTTATCCAAGTCTCTACTGAATTTGGTGCTATTTTCATACAAAACCCTGGCCAGATCTCCCACTAATTCCTTTGCCAAAAAAAAAAAAATCAAAGGGAACTTGTTTTCCTGTGGAAAATGATACTTGGAAATAACACAGAATATGTGCACACTGGCAGGAACAAAACTGCAGCTTTCAATAAAACCTCCATGCCTTAGGGTACCTCTTTGCTGCATAACATCTCACTAAACATGGGACAGTGTGGAATTTTGTTTTTCAGCATGAAGAGACCATGCTATCAAGGCAGGCTATGGCTGCTGAGGGTCTGTGTTATCAGGTAGAGAAGTTTACCTTCCTTCCTCTTGTGTTCTCTGATAGGTACTGACAGCAGTATTTCTGATACAACTCTGATTACCTGAGGCCTTTAACCCTGGTAGGCTGTAAAATTTCTTTGACACTTATCAGAGAACTTCCTGTAGAAAGAATGTAAATACATGAGAGAACCTGTTCCATCAAACTCTCTCAACCAGCATTTAAATACCAGGTGATAAAGTCCAAGTTCTGGGTTCAGAGGATCATACTCCAGTTAGGAGAAAATAGGTATGAAATGACAGTCCCACAGGGATGGAATATAGAAGAAAAATCTAAGTTCAGTTAATATCAGAACAGCAGAGTGAATTTTCAGAGGTTTGCACTGCTTTTTTAAGGGCTGTAATTGGAATTGGAGTAGGGTCTTTTTAGCTGTATGATTTTGCAACCTGTTGTCATTAAAAAAAAACAAAACACAACCACAAAACCACACAAAAAAGCAAAGATAGCAAACCAGACTGTTAGTGCCAGAGAACTCTGGTAACATTCACACTTGTAGCAACCAGGGCAATAAATGCACTCGCACCACAGGAAGAGGCAGATTGGGCCTTGTGATTATTTTAAGCTAGTAACAATTCTGTTAATTTCTGTGTAAATCAATTGACAGATTCACATGAAGACTATGCCAGCTGCCATGTTCAGGCTTCTAACTGGACAAGAGACACCCCTGTACATCTAGCATGCAACTCTTGCAGCAAAATAACTAAATGATTCCATCAAAGCTGAAGAGAATTTTGTATTTTGTATGAATGAAAGGCTTTGAAGCTGATCTGAGAACTCCAAACAAGGAACAGACAGGTGTCTCTGCCTTTTCTCTCCTTCCTTTTTATTTCTTTGCCCAAAAGTGATGAGAAGGATGGTCAAGGACAATAATCATTGACAAAAATCTTTGTAAAGCATTTAAGTATTTTGCAACATCTTCTAAACTCTTTTCTCATAAAACTTAAAAAGTATTTATTTGTAACCTTTCTGTGGAGTGATGTATGTATGTCTGTCTTGTTTGATAACACGGTGAATGTGACTATTTGATGAATGAGACTGCAGAAAATAGCAGAGAAGCAATCAGAGAAAGTTACAGCTGCCTCAAGTTAAAAAAATCCCAGTCCCATAAAGTGCTGATGGCTTTGCATAATTTTAAAACTGGTGCTGAATAGATGGTATTTCAGTGGAAAGGAATGTGTGCAGTTGAAACTTTGAGATTCTGATGTAAAGAAAACCACTGTAGTACTTGGTATTGTTATGACAAGTGTAACCTGTTTGGCAAGGTGTGAACATAAACATGTAACAAGTGTTTCATATGCTAAATAAAGAATAATTGCCACAAGATTAAAATCAAAATATTTATTTAGATACATATTTATTTTTAATGCTTGTGATTTTTATGATTTAACAGTTCATGAATAACTTATTGCACAGGTCGTGTGATGTATGTGTTGGGCTGGGGATTTTTTTTCTTTAATTTTTGCATATTACCTTTTTGTTGATATTAGCTCAAAATGGGAAAGCCATGCTTAACCTGTTTCTGTCTTTTATAAAGCATTCTTATATTCCTAAGGCAACGTGTTCTGAATGTAAGTTGTTTTGACAAATAATCTAGCACCATCAGCAGTATTAGAATGTGTGTAGATAAAAAACCTAGTAGTAAAGTTGTATTCCTTATGAGATAAATGTTAATTGGTGTAACTTTTTGTCTAGATTTCTTTTTTGGCCAAGGCCTTGAAGAAAATACACTGTGACTTAAGAAGCCTTACCATGCAGTAACTAAAGATGACTGTACTTCAAGGAGTAGTGTGTTGCATGCAACTGACCTTAGGAAAGAATTAAGCTACTATCACTAATAAATCTGAAATAATAAAGGAAGCTTGCTTATTTTGTTTTTGTGTAAGTTTACATAATAAAAAAATCCAAGCAGAAGATCATTTAATTCTTCATCTAAGTGCAGTTGCAAAGGTCACAGACTATTTTTTATAAAAGGAATTAAGCTCTCGAATTAGGAATTTCTGTACCATTATTTTGAGAGTAGATGCTTTCAATTAGCATACCTTGTTGCCACTGGATGTCACTGTGACTTCACATCAATACAGAAGCATGCTGTAATTAAAATACATTAAAGCAGATGATTCTGTAAAACTTAAAACTACCCATCTTCAGCTGCGTTCCTTTGTGACCTTTTCACAGGATGTCTGCCCAGCTCAGAGTGACACAAATGAGACCACTGTATGATTAAACCTGAAATGGAAACTAACACTGACAAGCACTGCAAAAAAAATTAAGCCCCTGAAACATCCACCTGTGGTAGCTTCTTTAAGAGAACCTTTTGTTTAAGGCCTTTCCAGTTTCCTCTGAGAGAGCCAGGATGAAGCTTGCACTGGAAGACGTTGCTGGCAAACCTGTGTTTATACTGGTAATCAAATTAGTGTCAATATTTACTTTTTGATTATTTTTTAAGAGCAATGTTATATAAATCATACATGCAGCAGAACAACAAGGGCATGTTTTAGTAATAAAATTGTCAAAACTTCTAATTGGAGTAACAATTCTTTTTTAAAAAAATGTTCAAGGCTCTGCTAGATAAAAATTCACCTAACTCCTATCGGTGTTTGTAAACTTTGTGAAATCTGCTCTTTTGGAAATGCAGAATTTCAAAGGTTTTGTCCCTAATGCATCTTTTGGACCCAGTTTGCAGAATACTTCAGCCTTGGTGTAGTAGCAAACGCTACTCCATTAATGAGCTCTTGGGCATTCAGAACAAAGCAGAAACAAACCACACTGCAGCCTTTCCTGTAATTTAACAGGGCAACATACTGGGGGGGCTGGAGGGGCAGGGAGCAGTTTTAACAGGAGAGATCAGTGAGCCTGGCAGGAAAAACACTGGAAAACCGGATTAGAAACAGACTGTATGTGGGAATGAATCACCTTTACATTTCTGTCCAAATCAGTTGTTGAAAAAGCAAAGTCCAGAAATACTTTTTATTAAAACACTGATCATAGTTAAAACACTTTGAGGTACATTAAATAAATACAACTACTAAGTTGTACAGCCGGTCTCTGGCAGTTTTGTAACGGTTCTCAAGAAATGCAAGGCAGCATCAGTAGCATTTCTGTAAGTACAGTGAGATAAATGCATTTCTGGTTGGGAAAACATTTGTTATGTCTTCACTAATCAATCAGTTAAAATTTTGCAAAACTCAGGGCTGAAATTTACATTCAGAAAAACAGGTGTTCTTCTCCTGCTGTCGGGAAAAAAAGTGGAATTCCAAAGGAAGACACTTCTTAAGTCATCCACTACTTTTGTTTCTCCCAGTCCTGGTTTCTTCCTTAATTGTCTTTGCTGGAATCACATACCTGCAGATACCATCACAGGATGGTCTCCCGGCAAACTCCAATTAAACTGTGAGGCCTGTCCCGCTCGGAGCTGTGAGAGATGTGGGACCTACGCAAGAAGGCAACTGGAGAGCTCAGAGCACCACAGCTCTGAAGGTGAAGATCTTCTTGAAGTCGCTTTCTAGAGGTATTCACATTCTGCTGGGAACATGTTATTACCTGTTTAGAAGGGCAGGAATGGAAAAGAAAAAATGGGGAAAACAGGGTAAGAATTATTTTTAATTTCAGAAGGTCAGTCCTGTAATAGAATTTTAATTCAGTTATCTAATAATTCAGTGATGGAATTCTCCCAGAGGAGATGTGTGTTTATGCAGCCATCCCACTTCTCCTGTTCTTACAACTGGTCAGGGCTGAGGACTGGCTACTGGGAGGCACAAGTCAGGCTTGAGAGGCATCAGGACTCATCTCTGCTGTAATGTTGAATCAACAAAGGCACAAACAAGTATTTGTTTCTCTCTTTAGGAATGAAGGGGAAACCTGTGGGAAAGGCAGCAGCTCTGCCTTATAATTGACAAATACAAGTCTGGAGCAAATTAAACTTACCTGTTTCTTTTAGGAGAAAGATGCTTTTCTAGCTTAGATGAAGGTGGAAGAGGGCGAAAACCTTGCAAGCCTGGTAGACATTTTGGTGTTAACAGAACTGTCAAGCTACTTCTCAAACCTGAATTAGACAACTGTTTTACCAAAAATTCTGTTACTCCTTAAGCGGACGGCTGGGATGCCCTGGACTTTCACCAATTAATAACGGTCTTTGTTTTTAAAATGTAATTACTAAAATTATTTATTTAATGTGGAAAAACCATATGTCTCCTGGACGTAAGAAATCCACATAGGATAAAAATCAGGCCATTGGTTTCCAGTTTTATGATCTACATAAAAACTCAAATTTTTTTAATACAATTTTGTTTTGTGAGAAATTATGGGTTTTTCATTTAAAGAAAATTGTTTTCAACTTTCTAACCTTGAGGATTTAATGATATATAAATTTTGTAAAGCAATAAAAACATTAAAATCTACTTCCATCCTGACACCCTTCAGTATGTCATGCTGGCTCTGCTTCTCTACCCATGTCAGTACAGAGGTAACAGATAGTGCTGCTACTTTGTTCTGCCTCATAGTTGGCAAAAACCATCTTGCATTAAAGCCTGTGTGTTTCCTGGGACACATCACACTATCTCACGTGCTTTGTAATCTGTCCTACTTTAATACTTGGCCAGTTTCCCTCTCTTAGGGGTCAGCAGACTGGTGCCTTAGAAATGACAGTACCTCAGGAAGGGGGGAAACTGCTGCCAAGAGTGTATCCTTAAGTGTCTGTCCCACTCTGTGGAAACCCTGCAAGCAAACTGAATGTGGCAGTCAGTGCTAAGGACATTCTGCTTTTCAAAGCTGACACTATAAAAGGAACTTCATTTCTATAGCTGGCATTGTCGTAACAATACCAGCCAGAGGTGATTCATTACCTTCCTTCCAGCAAAAAAAGATTTATTACATGTGCATTAGATAATAAAAGCTGCTGTCACTACTAATGCCCTTGCTTTAAAGGATTCCTTCCAAGCCTTGTGTCTGTTTTATTCTCATTCAAGGTGAGAAGATGCATTATTCCTTCACTTGGAAAAGCAGAATTTCTCAATTCTTTTTCTTAAAAATAGCAAGGGTCATATTATCATTCTAGTCAGGAGTAAGGGTAACTGCACTGCTCTGTTTTGATAGATTGTGGCTTAGCTTTTGTATCTACCTATTCATTGCAGCTAGTGCCTTACACTACAAATAGATTTGGCTGCAAAAAC
Organism: Apus apus; assembly: GCF_020740795.1. Taxonomy (NCBI): domain Eukaryota; kingdom Metazoa; phylum Chordata; class Aves; order Apodiformes; family Apodidae; genus Apus; species Apus apus. The sequence continues at coordinate 6,091,353 of NC_067291.1, forward strand.
AACTGATCCAAGTCAATGGTGTGTGTCTCTGTACATGAACACAAATTCATATATTGCAGAGGTGCAGAAAATCGTTGGATATCAGAGACCGTGACTATCAATGTGTAAATATCAGTTCCCTAGAGACCTCCTAGGATACTACTGGGTCCAGCTGAAGAATTTTAAAGGCCTTTATAAGTGCTTCAGTGTAAAATGCATCACTGTCCAGTAAATATTTTTTCTTACTAAAGCCATGTTACTGTAAAAGAACTTTTGTAGCAATTGTCATTAGTACTTAAAGCTGTAAAAACATTTAAATAAGATATGCGTCTATGAAGCTGAACAAATCTTTACAACTTAAATGGCCTACCTGGTCTATAATATTGGCACTGAAGATGGCTTCTTCCATGTGTCTCTCATCAGACTTTATTACTGACCGTATGCTGTTCACTACATGACGTACTTCTGGAGGGAGATTACAGTTTGAATGTTCCAAAAACTTTGCCACCAAAATTTTGGTGTCTTTATAGGCCTTAAGGTCCACTAAAGAGTGTGGTCGCTCTTTTGAGACTCTGTGCAAAGCCTTTGGCTTTAGGTGTAGATCAGTTTTCCTTGTATCCCTTTGTTTTCCACTTGATAGGAAACTGCTCAAAGAATGCTGACAAGCTGAGGCAGCCATATGAGAACCAGAAACTAAAAAAGGGGGGGAAGAATATCTTTAAAGTAATAAGTTTAAAAAATGGGAAAAAAAAAAAAAAGTAAAAGAAAAAGAAAAGGCAAAACAAATACTGTCACAGATGTTTTTACTTTGTCATAAAATGTCTGTTTTTCTGAAAAAAAAAAACACATGACATTTCTGTTTCCTCTACTTTTGAGGTCTTCAGTTGCTATTAACAGTACGGGGAACCACCAGGTACTCAGTGTTACTTATGTAACTTTTAATGCTTTAGGCCTAACCCCTTCACCTACCCCCAGATTTAAGAATAAAGTTCCCCTTATTTCTAGACCTTGAAAATTATAAGCAGTGAATTATATGAGAGAGATTAGTGAGAAATACAGAGAAAGCAAAAATGCTGAACTAAAACACAAGTCTTCATTTGCAGCATTTATTTTTATTCAAAGGCTGGTTCCATCAGCACTGTACATAATACACCTATTTTTCTACCACAATTTTTCCAGAGCCCATTTATCAGAAGCTTTTAATTATTATTTTTCTAAAAGGAAGGACACCTGTATGATCCTGCTTTACCTCACCTGTTTCTAGTGCAGCTGGAGATAATTCTGCATCTTGATGCTGGCTACATATAGGAGTCCAGGCACAATTATCACCTTTAACCAAAGAGACAGAAAGAGGACAATCAACTCTTCATCCAAAGCAAGGAAAAAAGTACATTGGAATCTTTTGTTATCTCCTTTACAGAATGAACTATGCAGAAGAAATACTGCTTTCAAGATGTCTATTCATAAAGAGAAGCTACTATACACAGAGATGACCTACAACCAGTTAAATACAAGTTCCTGCTTGATGGTTTCCTCTCTGTTACACAGCTATCAAACCCTAAACCCCTCTTATATCTACAAAACCAGCATTTTATTCAATAATTCTACCTCCTTTCTTAAAGGATCTCATTTGTTGCAGGACAAATGCTTTCCACCACTGATCAGATTAATGGGAGGTGACCACACTGGTTACTGATGATCCAATCACTAACAAATGGCTACAGAGCATCTACAAAGTGCTCTGCATATACATCTCATCTACATCTTACCAGTGCCATCTTCCTGATTTCAAGCTTGAGACAGTCAAGATGGAATAAGCTCTCACATTTATGCTGGGGCTGTTTACACCTGTTTCCAAGACTGAGAACTATTCTTAACTAAAAGGAAGATTAGAAGAGGTTTTCAGGTAAAGTTCGTAATGAAAAGCCCATATAATCCTCTCTGGCAAAGTGAATCATTAAATGACAGAAAACTAAGGTAGGATGCTACAAACATAGAAAATCTGTAAGAAATTAAGAGACAGCTTCTGATCTGTCTTTAATTCGCTTTATTATGCTGAAGTACTTCAACACATGAATCATGGCATGCTTACTAAGAGGAGACACTTCAGAAGTTCTGTCTTGTCATCCATTATTATACTGCTTAATGTCCCTGCAGCACAGACAAAACTACACCACTAGACAGTGTCCTGAGTTATCTGGAACACTACCATAATCACTGAGGCACTTAACTGATACATATTTGATTATAGATTTAGTTTATTTAACAAGTATCAGTGCTAGAAGCTGATTTGTTCCTTCTTTGTTATGATAAACTTTCCATGGAAAGACAGAAAAACGTGCTATGTGTTCATATATCAGTAATTTTTTTAAGAGGGCACTAGTTCTTAGAGAGGTTATATGTGAACCCACCATTCCTACATTGTCCAGGGGCTACACAGTGACTATGAGGGCACCTATTAAACTAAACTTTTTATTTCCCTACTAGGAATGACAGATACTTCAAAACAAATAAACAAGCTCACTTTCAGCATTAAAGAATTCATGGAAGAATTATTGCCTGTACATACAATAAAGACACCATCATGTCAAGATCTGGTTGAAGCACATGAATTGTGTCTTACTGACCAGAAAGGCCAGCATTTTATGTCAGTGTTAAAATTCCCACATTACTAATTTATTAGATCTCATTGCTGTTGCTTCACTATGCTGTTGCACATGTGCAACATCCCTGTGTCACATAATTTATGATCCAAACCACGTGCCCTGCAACCACAGTAACATTCAAGACCCATTTAACAAAACTCTATGCAGAAAATTTCAAGGTTGCACTTCTAAATCTCTTCACATTGAGTTTTATAGGGAGGTTAATCAGAAGATTAAGTAGTTCTTTCTCTTAAAGTAGAAAGATAAGGTCTTAAGAAAAAAAACCAAACCCTACTTAACAATCTGACCACTGTAATTTCCCATTTGTGATAATGCCTGAAGCTCCCACACCCCTCAGTTCTCAAAAATCCTCAGTATGTCTCTTGCATGAGTTATTAGTACTAACAATACACAATTACAGCTCTGTCTTTCATCTGGTCAGTCTATTTAGCCAGTTTTACTCCAGGACAATTGAAAAAAATAAGTGGATGTTACCGAAAAAACCAACCCAAACACTACCTCTCCTGGGTTGGTTAGTTGATGGAGCTCAGTTGGTTCCTTTCATCTTTGCCTGTTGTTCAACTCTGTGAATGTATTTTACAATTCTGCAGTGAGATCTATATACCAATAGCCAGTCATGCAAAATCTAGATCAAACACCTTTCTGAAGTTATAAAAACTATAAAGAACTCGGGCTGTGTGTCACAGCTTAGGAAAAATAAGCTTCAGGGCTGCTACAAACAGCCGGTGCATGTTACTAGAACTGTGCTGCTTCTAACCCATGTGTGATTTCCAAGTAAAGCTCAACAAAAAGTGGAGGAAAGGGAAGGAATGGGAAGTTGTAAAAACCTTCAGCGTAAAATTTTACAAACTGTAGCTTGCCAAACAAATAAATGAAATATGCACATCTAGACTTGAGTGCTTCTCTTAAAGATTTCATTTTGAAGAGTCTTCTGTAAGCAGCAAAAGAATGGCAAACTAGGTCAGCACAAACACGTTCCCTCCAAGTTACTTCTCTTGCTCCCCCTCAGCTGGGTGTGTATCAGTATCTCTACAACCATCTCTGCTCCTTTATTACAATCTTTGCTAAGCTATGTGATATTTCAGTGATTTTGAACCCATGTCGCCCAGCTGATGTAGGACTGAGAACTTAGAAATTAGTCAGAGTAATTCCCATAATGCCACTCCTCCAGAAAAGATGATGGATGTATTTGGGACATGTTAAAAATTAAGGCAGAGCATCTGTTCTACCAGGTGTCCCAGCAGTCAGCTAGAACATGCAGATACGGCTGCCTACAGTAATCTCTCTCTCCAGCACTACTCAAAGAGCATATGGAGCATAATATGGAAAACTTGCAGAGCATGATCCAGAAGAGAAAGTATTGCTCTTCCTGTCTTTAGCACAGTAGAAAGGATTCAGAAATTCCTACTTACTGTCTGCACAGCAGCTTCATAGCACATATATTGCAGCAGAGTAAATTTAATAAAATAAATGCAGAATTCTAGATTAAAGATTCAATTTCCCTGGACAGGATGTTGAGGCTATGATTTCTAAGGGTAAAAGACATTCAATTATTGAGCCACGTATAAGGTCTCTAAAATTCATAGAAACAGAATAATGATGCAAAGTAGAACCAATATATTGTCTTCGAAAATGAGACCAGTTATTTCAGTATTTTGTCTACTTGTGTTTTGAGCTCGTCATGTGATTCTTCCTCTAGACCCCTTCAAAAGCCCAGTGAATGCATCTGTAACAGCACGATCTATAACATCTTAAAAGGCTTTTAATCTTTATTTTCAAACAACTTCTGCAGGTTATCCCTTTGAAACTCTCCAAACAGCTTACATCCTTTTGTAAAATCTGCCCTTTTCAAATGGTTTAGACTGTTCTACATTCCTGCTGTTATTCGATCAAGCCATTCTCTACTAAATCAAACATTTCTTTTCCACTAACAACCACATTTTCAGGAAGATACACCTTTCATCTCCTCTCCCCTACTTGTCTAAGAGCAGATTCATATCAGAAGATGCTCATCCACAACAGCCAAAAGCTTTTCCTCTTCTTATATCTGGTCATGTGCCTCATCTTTAATTTCTTTGTCTTTTTAAACTTTTCACTGGACAGTCCAGCTTGCCACTACACAGCCACACTGACTGTCCTGACATGCACCAATACTGTCAGTGTCACTGTCACCTTCAGGAAACATAACCTGTTATACTACAAGCATGACAGCTCAGTTAACTGTCTTGTAACCAGACCCCAGCCGCCACTCCCCTGCTTAGTTTAGCTTCTCAAAGTAACAGTAACAGAGACGTGGAAGCATCTACTGGCAATGGTTTTCTGAGCACTGCAAAAAGGCTGGTATAATTCAGGAAAGCTAAAACTTATTTAACTCTGTCACTTTTCCCATTTCATTCTTCTTAACATTTTTCAAATCTAGAAAATGTGCACCGAACTTAAGCTTCCACATGTGAGTCAACCCTCACTAGAACATTTAATGTAATTTCCAGCAGCACCAATTGCTGCATAAATCACATACCACTCATCTGTTCCATGCTCCCTCAGCCTTGTGGCACTACACCTACCTTCTGTGTGAGATGAACATGAAACAGGGTCACTAGTTGATCGGACTATATTTGCAACAGGGTGTTGTGTGACAGGATGCTGCTGGGCAGCACTCTCCTGGCCATTTGCACACGGTGAAGTATTTGCAGGCCCAAAACAGGGAGAGATCTGGGAAGGGACCGGAGGGTGGCTAAAGACTCCACAGCAGATTTTCTTTTGCTTCAAAGGTGGCATGGCATTGCTCTCTTGAGCAGAACTCTGCAGTTCTCTTTCTGAGGGGCTGAAATTCTCTGAGGAACAGTCCAAAGACCCGCCGTGGGCACAGTTCTTTTCTTGTCCTTGAGACCTGTCTGTAGAGGCTTGACTGTGCGAACTGCCATCCTCATCAGGAAAACTCTCTGGGCAAGTTCTGTGGAACCTGCAGCTACTGCTGTAATCCAGAGTGCTGCAGCTCTGGTCCGTAGCGCCTTTTGGGGTACAGGAGGGAGAAGTATCTGCAGAATGGAGAGATCCTTGAACTTCCAGCGAACAAAGATCTTCAGAAGAGCAGCTACAGTCTGGGATATCAAAAGCCTCAGAGACCATCAAAGAGGTGCTCTCAACAGAAACTGCAAAAAAAGAGATTTAGAGAGAAATGAAAGACTTCTTGCCCCTCTCCCACTCCCCCCAGCCCAGTTTTCAATATACTCATTTAAATGTAGTAATTGGCAAGTACAGTAATAATTACTCAAAAGCTTTCAGATGACAGAATGCCAAATCAAAAAAGTCTGAAGTAACGTACTTGTTCCTAGTGTCCTTCAGCAAAGATAATTTCTGCTATCCTTGGGTATTTTCTTCAACTAATAAGCATGCTTGAGCACTGATACCAAAGTATTATTTCTAACTACAATTGTACACAACAGCTCTTTCACTACTGGAAGTTTTACTAAATTAGTAATTTCATATAAATTGCTCAACAACTTACGATCCCCTGAGGCTGTAATTTTTAAAAAGCTCTGCATATCAACAGACACAATAAGAAGATCTAGTCCAGTAACTTTTAAACTTTACACAGCCTCTGTGCTGCTACTCATCTACTTGCATTCACAATATCTAATACTTCAGGCAGCAAGCTTCCTGTTCAGGTTGCTGGAAGCCATGAAGGAAAACTACTACATGGAGAAGGCATGTGGACTGCCAGGAAGACACCTATGGTTGCTGACACTGAGAAACAAACTGCCAGTTGTGTGCATCACTCTTCAAAAAGACATGACAGTTGTCATATCTGCCTCCAGGGGCTTTACAGAGCACGCCTTGCTGAGGAAAGCTCTCCTCTGCATTTCTAGCCACAGCAATTTAAGACTGTGAAAAGGTTCTTCTTGCCATGAACAATCTGAAAGCAAATCTTTCTTTCTCCACTGGGAAGGGCAGAAGAGAATGAAAAGTCCACTCAAAAATCCCTTTTCATCTTTGTCAAGCAGACAAACATGATACTATGATTACCTTGTGTGCTGAAGTCCAGAGTCATGTTCCTCTCTCCCACGCTTGATTCAGATACTCGCTGATCAGTACCAGTGACCTAAATGAAAATGGTTTAATGAAACAGCACATTAATCTGCAGTTTCCTAAAACAAAGGGTGGTGCTGATGATCTTAAGAACGCACTCGTCAATGTGAAATAACTATCGTAAAAGCTGCAGACTGAAAGGTATTTAAAGAGACAGTATTTTACAATGCCTTCGGATCAGAAACAATGCAGGGCCAAGGAACGTGCTTAAAGCAAGTTGTCATTTTTCCATAATCCACATGCTAAATTCATCTTGAATTCACAGGCAGCCGGGGCTGCAGCCCCGCATTACAAAAATTAATGTCTGCAATAAGTAACACTAATGGTTTTATTACAAGCAATCTCTTTTTCTGAAGTCTGCATTTTTCCATTTTGTACTTTTTCCACCACATAGTATCACCCTAAAACATACTAGAGAACAGAAGCCATGAAAACAAGCCCCAAAGTATTTTCCTTTAGTTCATGTTAATACCAAATGTATTTGTAAGCCCTATAACATCATTGCCACCCACCATGGCCCATGTAGGGTGTTCTCCAGGCTATCAAAGATTGCTGAAGGGAAATACTGGGACTTACTCTGAACAGATGGATCTAAGTGTGTAACTTCACTTTTAAGAATTACGAGAACAAAGTAAAGAATCAGTCCTGCTAGAAATACTTGATCCATAAACACCTGAAACACAGGAAATTTTCTTTCAACTGCTTTTAATAGACTTTGGATTGGACTTGGTTGCCAATCTACTAGATTTCTAGCAGTTCTTTGGGATGATTATTAGAAGATTGTTCCAATAAATAGCTGGTAACAATCAATGAGAAATATATAAAAAGAGAAGTTCAAGGGAATGAGGTTTATAACATAGTTAGCAGAAAGCAACATATCTGCTTCTGCCTGTAGGGCCTCAATTAAGCTTATCATGATTGGTGACAGAATCTAGAAACAGCCATAAGTCACCTCTGTGAAAACCTTTTTGTCAAGAACTTAATTTGTATCTGGCCTTTTTAAAAATTGAATGTGACACTATTATTCTGAAGCTATTAAGGAAAGAGTTTCCAGTGAACATGCCAGTATACAGTAATGCACACACATATATGCATAACTTATTGTGCTCACTGATAGCTTACTATAATCAAGTGAACAGGAAACCTTTTCTGATACAAAGTTATTTTTTATAAATTATTTTAAGTCTAAGAGTTAGTGAATGCAACAACGAGCAGTACAGAAATACTTTAACTCAGCAGTAGGTGGATAGAAGACTGGGAAGCAAAGGTGAAATAATATTTTTAAACATTTTGCTTGGAAAATTCTGAAAGAATCTATTGAAGAAGAATATTGCATCTATTTAAAAAAAAAATAAAATTGTGGTGCCACGAACTTGCATACAATACCTGGGAACTAAGTGTGGAACTGCTGAGAACTAACTGGAAACTAAGTGTTCTCAAATCCTCTTTGTTCCTGGAGAAAACTCAATCAAACTAACTACATTTTGGAAGAAAGGTTTTCCTTTTTAAAAAGATAGGGGTTCTTTTAAAAAATTTTTAAATTTTAAATTTAAGCGGTTTCACAGATTTTTTATCACTGACAGGAAAATACCTGCTCCATATTCGTGCTGAAAGGTTTACTGACCTTCTGCATTCTCCCAGTCATGTGGCAGCTGAAGTGACATTGCATAGTAACTATAAAATGGCCTAATACCTATATAATGAGTTACATGCAAGGCTGAGGTTTTGGCAAACTTGTACTAATTAAAAAGAACCATCTGTAGCTTTCATCTAGTACATTTAAAATAACATTATTATACAGCATAAAGAGCAAACTTAAGGTTTGTGAAAAAAGCTGGCTTAGCAATTCTTGAAATCAAAATACTGCAACTCTTTTAAAAAAACACCCTATTTTACAGGCAGAAGAAATTCATATATTGTACTTACATACTTTAGCTTCCTATTAAACAAATATTTCTAGATTACAACTTTTCAATCTTCATGTTCTTTTTTTTTTTATTCTCTGCTTAGTTTGCCAAAAGAAACAATTACAGGATTGACAGAAATTTTTGCCCTGGGAATAAGACAACTAAGCTCATTTGACACAGGCCACAAAGCAGCTACCAGTAACTGCTTTGACACCCTGTTGGAACAGAGCTTGCACAGAGCACCCCACAGACCCAAAATGCTTTCCAACATGGACAGGAGACCAGCTATTGTGCCTTGCAGGGAGGTGTTCATATTAAGAGTCCTTCAGCTCACCTGGGGTGAGGACTCACGTTTTACTCAGGGAAGCTACAGGAAGGAACTGTTCTCAGCACTGTCCTCCAGGCAATGAGACTGAAATCAGACTTTCACATCTTTTGGAATTTAGAGAGACACACACTGCATACCACGTACCTTCTCAGGCTCTGCCTCAATCTCAGAGGCTCCTACAGAGGCTGGAAACCTTGCAACAACATACCTAAAGACATTGGGCTGCATAAACAAGGTAACATTCTTAGAGGTGACTTGTTGCTATGTGAATCAAAGGACATGGCCTCTCAGCTTAATTTCTGGGTGCTTGCTTATATACACTGCAGACTATATAATAATTTTCTCAAATTGCTGGAAATTAAGAAACAACAACAAGCCCCACAATCAAACCCAAGCAACATGATAAATAGGTGGGACAAACTTACACACAAAGCAACTGCTTCTTGAGACCAAAGGCTGTGAATATTCTCCTCTATATAAAATCTGTCATGTATAGAAAAGCACTCATTGTTCATTAAGGTTTACCTCTTAAGGGCCTCATTGATGACTAGCATTATTAATTGTGGGAAAACAAGAGATTTCAAGATTTTGGGCATGCAGAAGAAATCAGGGATATAATTTGAATTTTGGTTTCTCCTCCTACTTTTTTCAGTATTTAGCCATAATTTGGAAAACATAAGCTATTTAAAGATTATCTGATCAATGTGTTAATTTTTCCTTTTCCTTCCCTTGCCTCTTTCTTCCTTTACAGGAATAATTGCTGCATGTATTTTATATGCATTTGGAATTAATTAAGCTTCTTGCTTGAGGGGAAGGAAAACCGTGATTTTAATTGCAGGAGGTAAGACAGTTTTTGGTCAGGTCAGAGTTTTGGTTCACATGTGGTTTCATACAGGTTCCTGCACAGCCCAGGGTAACAAAACCTTATTGACTTGCACATCCTCAGACAAAGCTCATAAAGACAGTCACTGAGCTATCAACAGGAAAATGAAAGAAAGACCATGCTTTTAATAAGACTGTACAGCCTACGGGTTAGTAAACCTCATAAAACAGTCACTAGTATAATTCACTCAAAATTCTGATCTACTTGTACTTGTCTTTTCTATATCCTAGCCAGTACTTTGCATGGAAAACCGTGTGATTTTTTCCCCGCAGTCATAAAATGGGAATTTCTAATCAGTACAGATAAAACCAGCAATTTTTACTTACATGCAACCATTTAAATTAGCTCTGACATTTGTTGTCCATAATATGCATGAAATACTGAGCATAATTTGATGCAATGTAATAGAATTCTAAGGACCTCAATCCTTCTAAGACCAAACAAAACCTATTGCTTGATGCTCAGTAAGAGGTTTTACAATTATGACATTATTACATAATGGTTTCCAGAAGCACTTCTGTAGCTAAAGCTCTGCCTTGATTTTCATTGCAAAGTCTGCCTTTGAGTGATTTGTAAATCTGGTTATTCAGTTCATACTACACTGTTGCTTGGTGCATATTATATGGGAGCACTTGCATAATGTAAGAATTTAGGACTCCATTTTGTTCCTCTTGTAGACCTAAAACTGTCCTAGACTTTGGCTGCATTCCTCCATTTACAGATCAACTGGGACACTGACTGCAAAATAAATATGTTAGGCCTTTTGTTGTCAAGAAATGCACAAGGCTTCAGTTGGCACTGCCCATGTACTTCAGCACCTCTTGTTATTTTTCCCCTAACAAGCTCTCTGAACATAACTATCAGCTGTATATAAACTCACTCCTCGTAAGAAACTATGTAATTAGCACTGTTTAGAAATCAAAAATCGTAACTAATTTACAGTTATGATTAAAACAAACACTTTTAGAAACCAGGTGGCCAGAGGTGAATAGACATGACACTGACACAGATCCCAGATGTCAAAAAATAAGTCAACACATCTACTTATTAAAGCTTGTGCTCTTCTTTCAAGAGCATGACTTTGCTGCTTTAAATTATGCCCTGTTAAATGATACCCTTGTCATATGCTGGTGCTATCGTGCTGCTGGATGTCAATGCTCGTGCAAAGTGTAATGCCAATTACAAGAGGGCTCAAATTGATTTTGTACTTCAGTCTAAACAGGCACTTTTCTAAACCTTCCTTAGTACTACATACGCATTCGTATCACAGGAATTATCCTTCTCTTTCCCCCCAAACCATGTATAATTCATGTAATTTTTGCCAATCGTTTTAATCACTAATACCAACTCCACGGCTTGCAGATTCTTCCATGTTACTGTAAAGGAAGAAGGATGTAACATGGATAAAAAATATTTTAGCAAGAAGAGGCCATGGAAACTCCAATTTTGCTGTTGAGAACAGTTGTCAGAAGCTGCTTTGCCAGTCACAGAAGCTGCAGAGTTAGACATAACTTGGAGTTTTTAAACTGTATTTTTGCTTGGGACTGTGCATCTCAAGGTTTTGTTTTTCTCAGACACTTGTCTTATTGTCTTCTTCTGCATAAGAGTAAAAATGTTTGTGGTTCCAGTTGTGGTTTCCCCTCATGTTAAAAAAGCTACTAGCAAACTTTTCAATGTTATATTTTGGGCAAATGCAAAGTACTCCTCTCTGTAACATGGGTGCAATTCAGCAACCTGAACACTCACTTTTCCACAGTGTACTATTAACAACTGATAAACAGTATCTAGAATATTTGACTCCTTGAGTTTTTACTGAAGCCTGCAATAAATTACAGTTTCTAAAAGCAATTTTAAGTATTTTACCATTTTGACAGCTGACTCAATTACCACAAATCAAGCAAAACTTTGTTCAAAGTAGCTTTGGCTGTACATGCACGTACATTATAGTTCAGTTTCAGCTAAGTTAATGCTGCGTAGTAAAAAATAAAGTCAAAGGTGTAACAAATATTTGTCTGAAGCATACTGGATCCTTTCTCAAAATTCAGAATAAAGGTGTCCTGCACTCTCAGGAGGAACTGTTTCTGCCATACAGCAGAAGCTATTAAAAGCTGTAACAGCCAAATATATGCAATAGATAGAGACCTACTTGTTGCTATTTCATAGGATGAACTTATCTCTATCTTGTTATCATTCAAATATGTGCTCTGCATGGTTTTATATCAGCTAATGTTACACTGAAGCAGGAACCAGCTTCTAGCACTTTGGTGCCTGACAGGACCCTCCTTATGGAGGCTGCATCTTGCAACTACAAAAACATCAATTTGGCACTGAGCTCAGGGCATCTGTCAAGACTAAAGCATAACATTGCAAGAACCTATACTATAAACCAGATACTATTCCAGAATATGATAAGAAATCTGACACAGGTAGGGGACTGCAGATGTGTATTTTAACTTTGTTACAATCTGAGGTTGTTTACAGAGATTGTTAGGAATTTTCAAGTACATATTCTACCTACACAAAAAGTTTAAAATGAGAATTTGTAATTGTCTTGGCTCAGATTACATGAAGAGCAAACCTCAGCATCCCATTAGCTCTGTGCACACACAAACCCACAGAAATCATTAGCATAACATGACAAAACAGAGATATCTTTTTCCCTGTTAAAGCTACACTGTTGTACTGAGATCCAACTAGAAGTAGTAAGGCAAATACACTATTACCTGCTTCCAAATCAAGATTTCTTGTTACCTATAAAAATTAAGAAGTGTCATCTCATTTTAAAACATCATTATCCTTTTCAAATAAGGAAACACACTGTGCTTTGGTGACTCCAATCCATTCTTCTAGGGTTCTGCTACTGATAGTCCAGTATCATACAACTTTTTTTAACAGATGGTAACAGCTCAATTATTACTACTCACATAAGCATTTGCTCAACCAAGAACATATGGAGGACACACATTAAGAAAAATTTGTTAGTTAAACCCCTTTAAAGAAAAGAGTCTGAAAAAAGTGTTTAAAGAACAGAATATTTTCTAATGGTTGTTCCCTCAAAGTACAATTAACTCCGAAGTTATTTTAGATAATATAATTTATCTGAAATGGTTTCACATCATTAAAAACTGAAGACTATGTAAGGAATTTCCTTTGGCTTTCCTTACCTGACTGGCTGGTGTCTCTCCAATCACTGCCTCATACGGAGGAGGCAGCTCAGTTGGATACAGCATTCCTGGGCTGTTAATGGTTACTTCATATAAAGCACTGAATGGGGAATGAGGAAAGTCCAAATGGAGACCTCTGCTTAAAAACACAAACAAGAAAACTTAATTATTGAGCAATTGCACTGGATTTCTTTGGTAAAATGTTACCTTCACCACAGTAATGTAGAGCATTTTCAGAATTCCAAACCAATACACTACAAAGAAGTATATGAAGAAAATTACGAGACAACCAAAAGGTAGACCACATTCACAGAGTAGCTTTAAAAATTGTATTTCATTTTGGATGCCTGCCATCTCTGCCAGCCCATTCTGCAGTCATTAATGTCCTTCACTGCTCCACAATAATACGTATCAACTGCAATGATTTCCTTAGAAAATTCAATCTCATATTCAACTTCAAGTGTATAATGCGAACTGTGACAGGATTACCTATGAGTTGATCTCTGCTTTAAGTTCAGATATTGCTATCCTTGTCTTTAGCTAAGTTCAATCACTTCTCTATTACAGCAGTGCTTTAACACAGATATTTCCAGGTGCATCCTAAGAAGTTTGCAAAGAAAAAAAAAGTGTGTGATCTCTATGGGAAAGAAGAACCTAATGTAAGTGAAGGACATTGTTTGGCTTCATATTCGTTCAAAAAGCTTCATAGTCTGTAGCTCAGAACTCTGTGATGACTGTAACTTCAGGGAAGAAGAATCACCTCTGTGCTTCTATGACTGGTGTGCAGGTATACTCTGGTGGGTAGTAGGGTGGAGGTGGTATTGGTGGTATGAACTCATCAAAATCCAAGGTTTGATGCAGGATAGTTCCATGTGGGGTCATGCAGTCAGGATTGGTAGAATGTGGCCTCTGTGGCAGAAACTGAAAATGAACAGGTTAAATTCCTTCAGATCACACCAATAACAAAAATTTTAATAAAAGGTCAGTTAGCAACCCTAACCAATACCAGTCAGTCAATCTTAGGATGCAGAACACAGACATTTGGAATTAAATAGCTTTTCAAGAAATGCTTCTACCTTGTAATATCATTTTATTATAGAACTATATAATTAGCTGTATTTGAATAACTTATGAACAACAGATGAAAGTACCCAAATAATTATTTGCATGTTTTTGTTTCCAGTCTGAAATGAGAAAAAAGACCAACCCCACCCCTCCAGAAAACTCAAATAAAACAAACCAGAAATAGGTTACCATGCATCCATTAAATTTTGAATAAATATCATACCTATTTTTTGCTTCCAAGAAAAGGTGAATTTATAACTATTCTTTATTATTCTTGTAAAATAAAATATCCTTAATAGCCATTTATGGTTTGGTGACACAGACGCTGCACACTTAAATGTAGCATAAAGGTTTTAAACACTGGTATGAAAGAAACATTTATTCTGTATAAACATGTCAAAACCAAAAAAAAAACAATCAAATGAATAATAAAAAATAATACTGAGAACTACTGTCAACAGTTGTGACAGGGAACTGATCAGCTTCTAGCATAGCAGTGATATCAAGAAGCCATGCTGGTACCTTTGATACCAAAACCAGTGTAATTTAATAGGCCTTCTAGCAAAGGCTTCAACTACTTCTAGATCAAATATGGACCATTCCACAGACTGCAGGGAACCCAGTCACCTTGACCTGGCTTTATATGGTCCCCATGGATAAAAGACAATCCAAAACCACAGAAGAATTCTCTCTTCCCCAGGCAAGCTTCTGCTGTCATATCACTTTTCTCGGATCTGCAGATGACTTGGTCTTGCCTTTTCCAACAAATGAGCCAAGAACGTTTGCTGAAGGCATGTTCTTCACAAGAGAATACGTGTCTTAAATAAAGAACCACCTCTGCAGAATATGTTGAATCTTTTATCTTACAGCCAATTGATGACTCTCACCCACTGCAATCTACTGATGGTATAGGAATATGAGACATGACATCAACCTGATTTACTCATGGTTACAAAAAAGGCCTGATGCTCTTACGCCACCCTCTCTCACACGAGATGTGATGCTGTTATCCTGAGTGCTATCAGACATTTCTACAGGTTTGTCTTACAGAATAAACCTACATTTTTGCAACTATTTGGTCTAAAATCCAGATGATTTTTAAACGGCCATTTCCCAAACTACAACATTACATTAACTGTCAGACACCAAACTAGTGCTCAAAGTGATGTAATCATCAGCAATTACCAGTTTCCTACCACCTCAAATACAGTGAAGAATTTTTAGAAAAAAAGGAAGCAAGACAAATTTCAACTTAGTGACCTGAAAACTGTATACAAATTTATCACAATCAAGACAAATACTTGTATACTATGGACTCACATTTTGTACCCTTCTTGATTCCACCAAACTTAGGATGACACTAACTTTTCTAGTTGATAATTTCAGTACTTTTCACAGTCTGGAAACAAAACTATTTTATTTTACAACTTTACCTTCTCCCAGACTATTTCCATATACTGCCATGGAACCCAAGCTTTGATTTGCACCAGAGAACACGTAGCTCCATCCCTTCAGTTCCCTGGAGCTTGTTTCATTCAGCCCTATATAGGAAGTGATACTCTTAACACCCCTCAGAACAAGGCAGTCAAACACACAGCACTTTCACAGCAAGTGAACTATCAGTGTACATTTTGTGAGATGCAACAGAAGTGAAAGGATTCACACAGGGTAGAAGAGGCTGTGGTTCAAGAAGGAAAAGACCTAATGTTTAGATGCAGTTCAGTTTAACAGTAGAAGCATTTGTATCCCTTTCAAGAACCTTTACTGTGAATACAAATCATGGCAACAAACTTTGTGTGACCAACGCTGAGAATGATGGCAAAATGGAAATGAAAAATGCACATTTTTGGGTGTGTGTGTTTATAAACAACAGTTTACCTGTGTGATATCATCCTGCTGGAAGGCACAAAAATTAAATTGAAAAAGGCTGTAAGAGGGTGACTAGCAGGAAATGAAACAATAGCAAATATAAGGGATTATCACAAAGAAAAGACATCCTTGAGAAAACAATCAGAAAGCTATTAAGTGGGAATCAAATAATATTTTATTCCATACTAGTCTATCTACTAATCTCTACTAGCCTACAAAAGGTTATTCTTTCTAGAGTAAAATGTATTTTAAAAATCTTTAAGGGTTAGTTTCTAATGGTGAAGGCTGGCAGGGGCTCAGCAAAGACTAAATACAAATTCCATAGGTAAGAAAAAGACAGGGTAAGCAAACACAAACAGCTGACAAAGCTGGACTAGATGGAGGAACACTGACAAATGCTTTTACAAGGAAACAGGCTTTAAAAAAATAATAATAAAAAAATGAGAAGACAGTTATTACTAAATAACCAGTCTCAAAATGTTGATGTCAAGTAGGACAGACAACAAGAACTGCCAAAACAAAACTGGGGTGGTTTGATTGGTCACAAGTATAAACAAGACCAGGCTGCATTCAATGGCATTTCAAAAGCTACAGCTCCCACTATGGAACCGCTCACAAAGCAGGTTTCTAGCCAGGCTCTGGGCATTGAACCAACCACTGCAGAAGCAATGGGCAGAGAACGGTTGCAGACAAGGATATACAGGAAATCTCAAACACTCAACCATTTCTGTTGACCACCTGTAGCTACTGAATGCTGGGAGCTTTCAGAAATCTGATGGGCAATGAAATACACATCTAGAATTCACGTTCTTCTTTTTGGAAAGAAGCAACCTTATGTTGGAAGCTTGGCACTCCAACTATTATACACATGCAGCTTTTTTCTCATCCTTGGACTAAAGACAGTCTTACTTTAGTCTTTGGAACACACCTGATACCTAATAAGCATTATACATAGATTCATACAGGTGCTAAATGGATATGCAACATGGTGCACATATTGCAGAGAGTTAATTTTGTGTTTAAATGGGGTATGCCTATCTTCGACAGTTAACAGCCTGATTTAAGCAGCCCTTATCTTTATTTCATACTGAGGACTACTTAATTTATTACTTGAAGTTATAAGGGAAGGATAAAACACATTATTGAATGCAGCATGGTAAACAAGGAAGCTGTATGATGCTGTGGTTTTGTACCCACTTTCTGGACATGAACTAATGTCCTGGTTTGAGCCAGGATTAAGCCCCTACATGGGGGGTCATAGATCTCCCCATTGTGCCTGAGCTGGCAAAGATGTGACCTTGAAGAGCCAGCAGTTAGGAAAACATTCCACCGTTTGTTATCATTCCTAGCTGGAACACTCTGCTACTAGTTAAAAGAAAGCTTATTGAAGGAAAAAAAAAAAAAAAAAATCAGTAAAAGTGGCTTCATCCTGGCTCAAACCAGGACAAGTCAATACAGGGGTTAGCCATGGCACCAGCAGCAAGCTGTCAGCAAGAAGGGAATTAGAAACACAAATGTTAGGAGCACGTCACTTTCAGTGGGAGCAGAAGAATTTCAGATTTCTGGAAATGCAGTTATGCTCAAGGGTCTGTGTGGCACAGTACTGAGAACTCCACACAGCCAGTGATGTCGGGCTAGACACCAGTGACCCCATCAAGATTGGAACCTGTAGCAAGACACATCTACTGTCACCTCCCTACTAAACATCAACAAAGACATCCACTATTCTACATATTCCACAGCTGATCAGCACTATTGACTCCAGATAAACATCAGTGCTGGCATTCACTGCTTAGCAACTATGACATATCTAATCCAGTTACTGCCATATATCAGTAAGTGTCGACTGCTTGAAGGGAATCATCTTATCCAGAGTATTTCCCATATCTGCATGTAATTACCTCTGCCCTCCATGTCCCATTTAATATATTTACTATATAATTTTGAAATGAGTCCTTTGGAGACTCCATGATTTGTTATCCTCATTTCAGTTTGTATATGTCATTTATAAACATATTTTAATTCTTGGGAATGGGAAATTTAAAAAAATTATTAATTGCATATAATTATATATTGGCATGTTGTCTATACTAAAAGCTCTCTGCAATATCTTTGGGTCTATAATTCTGTCTTTAATTAACTGTCCTCCTCCTGGAGAGGTTGCTTTTTTCGTTTTCTGAAACACAGGAATCAATACCTCCCAAAGGGTAATCTACATACTAATTGTCTGCAAGACCAGAAGAATCATGGCTGACCCTTCTAATTTGTGTCTGGCATTAAAGAGAAATTGCAACACAAAAGATATTTTTATAAGGAAAACAGAGATTTAAGTTTTCCTGCTCCATTGTTTCCAGTTGCTGTTTCTATAACCATCACAAGCCAGTAGGTCTGTAGTCTCAGAGGGACTGGTCTGTGACAATACATCTTTCTTGAAGTATGGACAGTATTTTCAAAAGTCTTAAGCATTAAACATTCTTATCCTACCAATAAAATGTGAAATGGAAAATAGTACATTTTCTTAAAATGTCATAAGCTTTCCTACACTAAAGGTTGCTGTTTTACCTTTTTATTTGTGGTGGAGCTGAGAGGAATATTTATGCAACCACATTTACATTTAGGATGTGCATCACTCAATGCACACTTCCAAGACAATCTTCATCTGGCCTTTACAGTCCCTTTAAGTGAGCTTTGTGCCAAAAGTGGCAATATTTAGGTTTTTTTATATTTAGGTTAGATAATAAAAATTGTGTAATAAGATCAGTTCTCACTTAATTTGAAGTTTCATCCTGAAGGCAGGGGATTATTAGTATTTCACCAGGATAAGGGGTTAAACAATGCCAGCAAGATACTGTCCTCACACAGAGGTGCTTTATTTGAGGTGTTTGAGTAGAAATATTAACTCTAGTCTATTAAATTAATGACATGCTGAATTACCATCATGGATAATGAAAAATGTAATTAAATGTTGAGCTTGCATGTGTCATCACTACCTTAATTCCTTTCCAAAATAACAGATTGTTTAGGTATCACATAACATTAAAAACACTTGCTAACGGTGTTGGTGTTAAAATCAGAATACACTGAATGATACCAGTGCCAGTACTTCTAGGATCAGTACTGGGTAAGGATGTGTATAAAGGCATTTGGAGTGAAGGCAGGACTGATATAGCTGTACTTCAGGCTTTAACTTGGCCACAGTAGGGGTAACTTCTTGTATTTCTTTGTCCAATTCAGGCAGCTACCTTTTCAAGAAAACAGTGTGAATTTTGCAGTAGCCATTCTTTAGACAAGATGAAAACTGAATCTGCCTTAGGCAACAAGTGAAATATCCTTGAAGTGACAGCTTGGTTATTAAGAGATGCTTCTTCACATACCAGAATGGTGATATAATCTGATATCATTCACATGTATCTGCTGGAGGGGAGCGTACACAGAAAGAACAATTTTGGGAAGCTCTGTGAGAGAGTGCAGCCCTGCAGTGTCTAAGGTAGTGAAACACACATCAAATGCTATTTCAGTCTTTAACTATGGTACCACTTACTCTGGCAGCTTTAGTACAATAGATATTGTTTTTCCTAAGCAATTTTGTATCCTTAACAGGATGAGAAAGGTAAAGTGAGGTGAAAAAATTGGGGTAATATCTGAAACAGTCAATTCAAAGAAGGAACAATGTAGGAAAATATGTTTCTGTGTTCCATACAAGAATACGAAAGTAAAAACTAAGGGAAATGAAAATATAATTCAATAAAAATAGTTTGCAATATTTGGCAGTATTTTTTTCCTTAATGTTTGACATCATCTGACATTTCCAAAAATTCACCATTCTAACTGATTTCGAGACAAGAACACTAACACAGTGCATGAATCACAAAAGTTTTGACCTAATCATAACCTAATGATGCCTGAGGAGGATGTTTCCTACTGCATAATGCCTTTGCTAGCTATGAATTATATTTCCATGCCTCCTCTTCCTACAAGAGAGCTTATGTAGCTCTTGAATACTGGAAGAACACAGTAAAAGAACTGGCACAATAATTAAAACTTTTTCATCTAAGAGGGGTGATAACTCTTGCTGCTTCTATCTTAAACTTCTGAACGGTACAGCCCTGCTAAGAGAAGATGCTGCATACCTCAGCGAAAAGTAAAAGTCACAAATCAAGCATTAAAAAGCAAGAAAAAAGGAAGCAAATCAGACTTCTAGGTACAGGAGAGGAAAAGGGAACTGCAGATTATGGGACAATAGACTGAAAATACTGGAAGAAAAAGAAATCTTCAGGCCAGAGTTCAGCTGGTCTAAGTCAGCGTAGCCCCAGGGAAGTTACACTCACTTAGGCCTGGCAGGAATCTGGCTCAGCAACCTGAAAAAAGAAAGGGAAAAACTTAAGGATAAACAAGACAAGACTGGGGTCAAGCAGAAAGATAGATATAACTCCCTTCTTCTGTGGAGAGAGAAGAAAATTCTTGTCAGTGAAGCTGAAAGGGTGGAAGAACAAACAACTAAGCAGGAAGACAAAAAGCTGGAAGCACAAAGCATAGGAAGCAAAAAGAAACTGACAAAATAGCAGCAGCATCAGGGGGTAAAGAAAGAATTTTAGGGAAGAAGGGAAGAATGAAGTGACAGAGAAAAAAATTACATGCTTTTAAGGTATTTGACTTCCTGTTGAGATTACTGCTTCTTGCACATGGTCGTCAGAAGCACTTTATTATCATTCTTGGTTTATTGTCATGTATACATTTTTATTCCTCTTACACTGCTAAATACCATAAAATTAAGTGTAGGTTAAGATTCCTGGAATATATATGGTTTTGCTTCTGGATAACACTAAACAGACAGATCCTTCCAAGTGTGATGATCACTTCATCTCCCTGTCTTCACTGTAAGGTGAAAAAGATCTTTAGTCAATGGGTATTACTGGGGAGGGGGCAGTGTATGAAAAGAATACCTACAGTATGAAAAAAAAATCCTTTAACATCTAAAATACAATGTATCATCAGCTGAAATAATTATTGCTGTCAATTCTGTTTGACATCCAAAAGATATTAAATCAGCACTGTTTACAAGCCTACACAAGCATGCACAATATGAATACACAGAGTACTACAAGAAAAACTGCATTTATGTCCCATTTGTATGCATTATGAAGACATACGTGCCTAACATTATATCCGCCACTGGGTGAAGTAATCACCAGACCACAGACTGGAGATATTCTTTAACTGAGTTTGTAACCCAGTGTCTGGAACATTTGTCTAGAAAGGACAGCCTTATCTCTGTAATTTGTGCATCAAATCAATATCCATGGCAGCTAGTGTATAGGGGGTTTGTAATTATGTGTTTTTAAATCAACCACACGGCTGCATGGCAGGCTATCCAACATTTTTGTATTGGGTAAGTGATTTGCAGCTAACTTCCTGGGAGAGTGTTCTGTCTATGCAAACTTCTAAAATACAAGTGATTTACAAATGACTGGTATCAGGTTTGTGGCCTTGCCCTCTTATTAAACAGAGGACGATTTCCTAGAGTAGCCAATAACAGTGCTGGGTTAGATACAGCACCAAATACAAAGGATTTTAAATTTTTTGTTTGTTTGTTTGAACATTACCTTGAATCCTCAAAAAATCACAGTGGTCTTTTGGGACAGGGAAGCTGTCTTCATCCAACCCAAACAAGACTGTATCCTGTGATGTGGCTGCCACTGCAGAAGACTAATGATTCTTTTTCCCTCTTATTTTAAACACAAGTGCTACACCGAAGCTGAACATGCTCTCCTTATGAAAACACTGTTGTTGGCACAGGGCTGTGAAAGGTTACAGTTCTGAACTCATAGTTCTCACTCCAGGAAAGTAGTGCAAAATAGTATCTCAAAGGTAGTTGCTCTGGGTATTGTGGAAAATGAAGACAGCAAACATGTAATGACAGAAAATTTAATGTGCATGTATAACTGAACCTCATTAATAACCATCTTAACAAAAATAACATACTGCCAATTGCAAAATTCTGATTGTAACTTTCTATGTAAACATTTTAAACACAGCAGCTATTGATACTGTGTACATCCATAGGACGTATTTACATAGACGTACGCAGATAAAATCCACTCATGTTCACACATATCTAACACTACACATAAGACACACGAATAGGCTTAAATTTATAAGCAAAGAGTAGGTACAACTGAGTACACATGGATAAGGACAAAGTGTTACATTGGACAATATCCTGTGCTGTCAATGAAACATACTCACCATTTGCAGAAGATCAGAAGAAACCATCTGCATGCAACACATTGCTGTTGCCAAAGCACAGACAATGGTGGAGATGATATTGAGAGCGCACACACTGAACAACAGGTCCTGTGGAAACACATGCATCAGAATATCATCTCTGATCTCAGGGATATGAAGGACAGGAAACATTTTTAGCAATTTCTTAAAAATGACTGTCAACTGCTATAGATTGATATGGTTTCAACTATGTAGAACTCATTCAGCTTGTAATAACTTCTTTAAACCAGTCTGCAAAGGGAACAATTACAGAAACAAGTATCTTCCCAACTTCTCACAACACATTTTGTATTAGAGATTTCTTCAGAAATGTTGATATTTCAAGTTTTACAGTTTCCTGAAAGAAAAGACCAAGAAAAGACTGCTTTCACAGTGGACTCCAAGGAACAGGCTTATGTTTAAAACAAATACAAACAGAAATTTCATTGCTTTCAGTAGCTGAAACCTACAACTTAGGGTTGTGTGTTAAAAAATCAGTGGAAACTCTAGTATGAAATGGATAATTTTATCCTGTCTCAGATACTCTATACAGCTGAAACATTTCAAGTATGAGAGAAAAGCAGTGACTACATCCAGGCATTTCACCTTGTGCTGATGGAGTAAGTGCATATGGCCACATTGTTTTTTAAAAAATCACAAACATTTAAAATAGAACATAAAGTATTTCTGTTTACTAAGTAGAATAAAATAAACTTTTGAATTAAAAAGGAAACATTTTTGCACCAATAGTATAATTAAATAAAAGCATGAAACTCTTCTAATCACAGGGTTTACTTTCCCAACAGCCAGTGAAAAGGAACATTGATTTAGCACGATGGCAACATTTCAAAACTAACTACAATCCTTCTACAGCAATTGTGTATCTGTTGTACTGGTGACATTATGTGGCTCAGTTAGTGTTCTAAACAGCCAGGGAAAGTATTTGAGAAAAAGTATCACAGAAAGAATGGATGAAAAATATAATAAAAATTGTTAATAAACTACAAGTAAAAACACTGACTGTGTAAAGAACATTCTGTAGGATCTAAGCTTTAAGAAGTATTTCAGTCACTGCCAGTGCATAAAAGAACTTTCATGCTATAAATCAATGCACTGCTTGTTTTTTTTTCCATCAGTACTGAAAAAATGATAGAAAGGCACAGAGTTACTCCTGCCACTGTAATTGCATGCTCCTCAGGTGACCTTCATTTGAAGATGGAAATGTCAGCCATGGGAATCAGACAGATATTAAATGGGTCATTTAATAGCTTACACTGAGCCAGATTTGCTCTTGCTGATCTGGTCAGTAGTTTTCCGCCTTCTTGGTCAGCCCCTCAGCCAGGGGAATAATGAATCAATAGCACGAACAGCAAAATACTGGAAGGGGCAATCTCTAGCTCACATATAGCAGGTGATACAGAGACTCATCAAATACAAAGTCATACAGACCCACTTGGAGCATTCAAATGGAGGCAAACAGGCAAGTAAGGATCCAATTAGTTCGCAATGCCACAAAAAGAGATCAAGACCCTGTGTGTTGTGCTTTCCATACATAAACCTACAGAACACCAAGGGAGACAGAAGATCCAGGGTAGAAATAGGACTATTTCCTAGCAATATGAATCTTCACTGCTTAGCAAAGCCATTTAGAAACAAAACATTCAGCTAATCTAAATATATAACTTGATATAATTTATGCTAAATAATAAAATCTACATCAAAGTTGTAAATTAGGATCCAAAGAGTCATTAAGACCCTCATACAACTTACATGCCTCAGAATAGGCTCGGCTGTGTCTCACTCTTTGATCTATTTCTAAAGATGACATAGCTTTATCCCACTATTCCAATGTTTCTCTTTTACCAGTAGTGTCTTCTTTATGGTTATCCTACAGCTGAAAACCATTGCTCCTTTTTTGTCCATAGCTTTTGAGAGCAGGCTATTACACAGCAGACTTTTGCACATTTAAACTCTATTATCATGGTTTAAGTCTTTCCACCCTTACTGCATGACATATTAACCTCACTCCCTCCAATCCTCAACTGAGACCAATTTCCCGGGCCTCTGATAGTTTTCAGTAATATAACTTGGTTCACCTCAAGCTGGTCCACATCTTTCCTCAAATGCAGAATCCTAAAACTGGGCAAACCCAAGGCCCTACAAATGTTGACTACAGCCTATTATTTACTGTGCTTTACAAGGTATACTCATCCTTACACATTCTGCAGTCATGACTTAAGTTTTTGCAACACTATATTACTGATTTATATTTTGTCCAACAAAGCCCTAGATCCAGTCCTGCAGAATTACTACCCTCTTAATACTGCTAGTAGATAAGTACAGAAGAAACATCATAAAAACAAAACTATTTTTATTAGAAAAAAGCCAAAAAACAAACCTCCTTCTCAATTACACTTACGTCATGTCTATAAAAAATAAGGAATAAACCAAACTAATTTCATAGAACATGGATAGAGAGAAAAAGGATATTTTTTCCACCAATTCCTGCCTCCCACACCCTAAAATACAGACTAAAACCAAGCAATGCTTTTCATTTTTAGGGTTTTTTCCTTCCTTCTACCAGTAATTCTAGAAAACATATCCAGACAGTGTCAAACCAGTTGCTTTCATTTTTACTCACTGCTGACTATTATGAAACAACAAAGTTGAGACCCTGCAAGTACCCTGAGCTGCAGTAGTGTCTGAGACTGAACACTCACAATGCTCACAACTGCTTTGTCATGGTCTGAGGTTGTCCCCTTGCCCCACACAAGCAACTCCCTTTGCCATTCAGCATTACAGTCATTATGCAGGGCAGGGATTACTGTCCACAGAAACAATGGTCCTCTTTCCAGGCTAAGCACACAACAGTTAGAGTATTGTTCCCAGTGCAATCTTTTTCAAGGTAAAGATACAACTAGGATGTTTCAAATCTAGCAATGCAAAATTTTTATGTATTTCATGAAGATCACCAAAGAGCAGACATCTATCAGCCAAAAATGTAACAAAACAGCAAAGCTAAACAGATTTGAAAAATATGTTAAGTTTAAATTTTTAACAGTGAAGGTAATAACTGAGCAATGATTCTGGGTATTTCATAAAGCAAGGCTACTTCATTTTTCATTTTCCTAAAGTCTCTTTCAACTCAAACAGGAATCAACCCACAAACCAACAACTAATCCTTCTCTGCCTCTCCTCTTCCACCCCCAAACAAACATTAATCAACATCAGGCAATTTACCATTTTCAGGGAATTTCTTCCCCGTGCTCCACATAACAAGTAATTAGGTAATTAACAGGATATTCATTTATTCTATACACATTTACTATACATAGCAAGTGAGTAAGCACAGGCTTTCAAGATCTAAACCCCTCCACAGCCAAACACCACCAGAAACAGTGTCTGCGCTTACGCAGATCCCAGCTGGAAAAGGACAACAATTAAGATGTCTTTTAGGAAATGTCTGTGAAAAAGCAGTAACCACGGAAGGGACAAACTTCACAGCACCTGGCCACAGACAACTATATTTATAGCGATCTATAGGAGTAGGAAATCTGTATTAAACACAAAAGCAAGGAGTTTTAATGGCAGATTTTTGGTTGGTATCTGGAAGAACTACACTAATCAGGAAACACATTAATCTAGAATAGTGTGAAACAGAAGTCTTTCCTTTTCACAAATGGCTGAGCCAATTTTCTCTTTCACAGTATTTCTCAGGGTACCTGTATCTTTTAAGAGAAAATCTGATTCTTCAGAATGTTTATATGATAATTAATGCTCTGATAGGTATAATGTACTATGTAGAACTATTCTTCTGCAGCTTATGCATACAGTTTTCTTGCCACACTAACTTATTAATTGCTGAATACACAAATGCCTTCAAGAGTGGAAGCAGCTGTCAGAATTGCTTGGAAACAAGCCTAGAACAATTCAGATACAGGCTCAGAGGAATTAGATGGAATTGTGAGCTGCTTCTCTTTGGCCAGTTGATTTTCCCATGCAGGTCCCTTGGCAAATCTCTAAAGCTGAATTTAAACTGAATACATATTTAATGGTTGTAGCATTCCATTTTTATTACAGATTAACGATTTCCAAATTAATTGTGTTATTACCTAAATAACCCTTTATGACCTTTTTCTCCCCTAATGACAGACACCTTTGACTTACAACATGGTCCCACAAAGGATACTTGTCCATTTTCAAATAAAAGGGTTCTTATGCAGATCTCAAGTAACAAGGAACCGTTCGCCAACTTCTCATTCAGAGAAAAAAAAACAACAGAGACTAAAACAGTAAAAACAAAGTAGAAATTCAGTTAAACAGACAACATATTTGCCTCTCAGTTGAATGCTACTACATTGTCAGGACCTATATCCACCACTTATTAAAAAACTCTGCTCCCATATCTTTACCTCTCTCCCATATCCCTCACCCATTTGCAATTCACTGGTGAAGCTAAGTTAATGCCAGGGATTTTTGTGATTGGTGAGTGACTGAAAGCAAGGGAAGAAACACTGGCCAAAGTTACTGTCTCTCAAATTTTATTAAAATTAAGATTACTAGAAGGTAATATTTAAGGTAAATTACAAAAAATGAAGTAAAAGCAAATCACACTCAACACTGCTACACATCATCCATTTCTTTTTTGCTGCAGAGTCTTAGGAAGACACAACCTTTATTTTCTAGAGCACCACATTTCTGAGAAGTAACTACATAAAAATTCACATTCTCTAAGTCTAAAGCTATGCCCCAAAGCCTATATAACACATAAAAATAGAAGCTGTATTACCAAACCTGAGTATTTAAAAAAATCTGAATGTTTAATTGAACAATTTTTAATATTTTGTATTAAAATATAGTTTTGATATTAGGGTAAAATTAACTGAAAATGTGATATGAAAAAAATACAGTAATACACTGGCAAAGCTGTTTGTCCTATAAATTCATTTTCTTTGCTTTACATCAAACTGCTGGGTGATAAGGTGGTCAGATGGTATTAAACTGGAATGGGGAAAAAATGGAGATTGATTTATCACTTTGATAACTCAACTACAGAAACAAACATTTAACAAAGCAATTTAAAACAGCTGTTAGCACATGCAATTACCTGACACAAGCAAATAAAATGTCTGGAAGGAGACAGAATCTAAACTGAAAAATTACAATGGCCTGAGCCCCCCATTAGTGATGGGAGAGGTAGCAGAACTGGGTCCTTTAAAATCAAAGAACACTCACTGCAGATTTTGCCCTTCAAAATGTAATTAGTACCTCCTATCACAGCAAATATAAAGTAAAACTGGAATATTATCAATTTGCTCTAACGGTGTGCCATATCTGTAGAGTTCCTTCATCTTAGAAACAAAGTTACAACTGGATTTCTCTCTACCATAAGTTGCCTTCCAGAACCAGCTGTAGAAAAGCCATATTAGTTAACCACAGCTGAAATCCAGCTGTAATGCATGTAATAATACACACATTCAACATCAGCAGCAAAAACTCGATGTAGTCTCATGCCTGGAAGGGAAGTAACACAGGACTGACAGAAGCCTGCATATGAAACTAGGCAATAAGGTGAAGTCCTAAAGAGCTTTGCTTCCGTATATGTTGTATCTCCAAACGCATAGTTATGAGAAACCAGTAAGTCTCAATAACCTTTGAAATGAGTGTGTTTCATCTTGTTTGTACACACTTTATTAATCATAAAGCATATGTGATGTCCATAAAACAAAGTAAAAACCAGAAAGTTTCTCTCCAACTTCCTTTCAATACATTTATAAGGGCTTGAAATGAAGCCAAGTTACAACGACCACATCAAAGGACTTTAGCATAAGCCAAATAAAATTATATGCTTCAGGATAATTGCTATTTGGGCAAAAAAAACTGATGGCCTTGCTTAATTACTCTCCTTTCACCAAATTATTGCAGGAGCTCCCTGATTCCCTTTACATATCCACTAAATACACATTAAAATTCAAGTAAGCCAAAGTACAACAAGAATCTCTGGACACCTTCACAATTGAACTGAAATGCAGACTTTGGTAAATATTTAATCACTCCCTTGCCGCTTCGTATCATAGGAATGAACTGTACTGTCAATTAAGTTACATGCATGAACATCAAACTAGGGAATTTAACATTCAATACAGACACATACCACAGAGATGGAGCACTATTTTGACAAAATATTCATTCTTTCTGTCAAATATTATATAGAAAATTATCCAGCTCTGCTGCTTACATCAAACTGAGAAACTCTATTTAAACCCATACTGCTCTAGAAGGAAACTGATCCATGCTTCTTGTCCCCACTTCTCTGTCTCCACATTATAACATTTTTTTTTGTGTGTGAAAAATGTTACTTATGTTCATATTAAAAAAAAAAAATAATAAAAAAATTACATAGCAGAAACCCAGCGCTTCCTAAGAGTTCTAACCTGTGCAACAAGATTGAACCGGCCACCCTCTTTATAACACACATTTTGCTGGGTCAATAGATTGTTTTCCTGGGGAAATGAAAAGTTCATAGTCTTTGAGGCTCTCAAGCCTTTGCACTTTTGAGAGCTCAGTCAATATGCAGGAACAGGAGTAAAATAACGATGCTGATGCACAAAAAGAACACTCTGTAATGAGTAGCCCTGAACACATGGATCCAAACATCCACACTGATCAAGGGCTAAGACCAGCTTCACTTCTGCTGTTGTGAAGATGGTTACTTTTCCCCTTGATTGACTTCAATTACAATGCTTCATTTCTTATACTACTATAACCTGAAAAGAGATAATGAGCAGTAAAGCTTTTTCACCCATGAAATTAGTGTCTGTGTACCTCTTAATCATGAATTCAAGGACAACAAATCCTTTTAACACAAATTATAACTTCAGTTGTTCTAACTGGATAGGTCTGAAAAACACTAGAGAAAATAGCTGCTTTAATTGGACAGAAGACTATCTTTGCTTACAAAGAATCAATTCTGAACCATAGGGGTGTCAAATGCAGATTGAACTGTAAATGGAGAAACAGCCTGTGCTTCCTAAAGTAGATTCAAGGCATGAAAGTACAATATAATACACCACTTCTTATGGGTCTAAAATATTTACTGTATTTTTAAGGAAGCAGTTCACAGCTGCTACTTAAGAAACACACTCAAAAAGGTCTTCTCTGACAGATACAAGTTTGCATATCTCTCATCAGCTCAGGTGTCTGTGTTAAATTTTACCCTGGATTTACGTTAGAGTCCTGAAAGACTAGGGTTCCATAAAATAACTGGAAAAGCATGCACTAACCAGATTCCAGTCATTCAAAGAGGCAGTTTCTAACCATAAGAAAAGTGAACAACCATATTCCCTTATTGCTTCAGCTAGGAAAAAAACATTTCCAAGGAAGGAAAAGTATGATCAGACTATGTCTGTTAAACAATGGTTACTTAGAACTTCGGAGTATTTGTAGCTCAACTATTCAGATTACAAAGCCCACATTGAACTGCTCTATCTTTTTATGGTACCTAGTATAGCAAATACACTCTGAGCACAGAAGATATTCTCAGTTCACTGTTAATGAACATGAAACAACTTAAGCATTTAAAAAGATGGTAAGAAAGTTACTTATTCTATACTTCATCCAACTTTAAGCAGATTATGAAGTTTATTGGGCAAATAATTCAGCAAAATTAAGTATTTTACATGTGGTCACACAGGGCATCTGAGGAAAATCTGTTCTTGTAACTCCAAAGAACATGTTAGGAGCCATCACACCCTCTGTCCTGTCATGTGAATGTATGTTCTTCTGAACGGAAAAATTTTAAACATATAGGTAGGCTTCATCATCAGGAAACTCAGTAACAATAGGATTCAAAGGAGAGGAAAGGAAAGATTCATACAGAAGACTGAAAGAACCCCAAGCTACGTAAATCTAATAATGATGTCTAGCTTACAAAATAATTAATTGAATGACTAACCTAAAAAACGTATTCACTATTTATATTGTACTTCAATTTTAGCAGCTCCAAGCCAAATATTTATACAGAAAATAGAGTGGGGAATCAGCTTTTCCCCCTGGTCTGTATAGTAACAAAAATATTCTACAGAAGCACTTTAACTAGGTAGGGAGCAATTATTTAAATATCGAATTCATAAATTAGTATACATGACTGCAGGTATTCTAGGCTGTTCAAGTAATTAAAAATATCCTACTGGATCATTACTAATCCAAAGCATCATAACATTCTCCTCTTAAATGAAAAATATCAGACAGTAAAAATACATTATTAAATAATTTTATCTTCTAAACACCTAACTTCATCCTCTCAAAATACAATCTCAAGAAGATTAGCTTTGTTGCACACGTCTTTTATATTTATAATTATATAAATATATATTATATAAAAATATATTGAGCTTGAAAAGAAGGAATAATTTCCACAGATTAGAGCCGCCAGGAAAATTCAGTCCTCAAGTTTTAATTAATATGACAAGAAAAACTAAGTTACTTAACATTTCATCTAGAAATAAACACATTCAGTGGAGGCTACTATGTCAGCAGTTTATGCTTACTCAAGAGGTAATGCTGATAAAAAAAGGCATCTCATTCATACTGGTCTCATCCTGGAAGACTTCGTTTGAAGTATAATCAGTAATATGAACCAGAGATGATAAAGTTTTATAACTAGGTCTGGGCATGTTTGTTTACATACGTGTGTGTATGTAAAAATAAGGTTTACCATCCTGCAGTTTTTCTGGTTTTACCCAAATAAAAGCCAACTTGAACAGCAATATCAGATGACTGACAGACAGTCAAGAAAGTAATACACTGCTGAGAAAACCAAGGCTAAGTTGACTGGCAGTTTTATGTAATACAGTGCTTTTAAATCTTCATCAATTTGTGAGTCTCTAAGAAATTTTCCAGTGGAGCCTCAGCTCTTTAATTAATTCAAACCTATATATAACAGGTCTCTATTCCGGTCCTCTTTCACAGTTCCATTAGTGGTCCATAAGCCCTGGCACCTTTGGCCACAAACTTCTACTTTATACATTAGAATCACTCCTCTCTGGTTTGGACAGAAGGTAAGAGCAAAATGAGCTCAAATTAAGTTCTCAGAAAGTGAAAAAAATACTCAGCTGCTTCCAAGCACAAGATAAAGTTACAAAGTGTTATTTGCACAAAAAATCCCAGTCCTGGCAAACAATTGATCTCTAGTGTTTTATCCAAGAGTTTTCTTATGTTGGACCTTTCAAGAATATAGAATACCAAGTTCTTCAAAATTCAATTAGTTGTAAGGTAAGGCACTCTACGTATTGCTAAAATAAAACCTTTTGCCATAGCTTCATGTTTCAGGTAGTATTTTTCTTTTAGAAACTTTACTCTAAGTGAAAAAGTTATCTCTTTACTGTAAGAATAATTTTCTTTACCTCAGTTCCCAATACAAAAGAACGTCTGTATAAAATATAAGTAGCAGAGGACAAATTATTTCTAATATTTCATCCCATAAAAATGATTTCTCAAAAATCATTAAATATTAAAATGGATGTCCTGAGGCAAATTTCTTTGTATAACAGTAACCCCTCATAAATCTGTAAAACCATCATTTATATTTGATTATCAACACAAAATTTCCTTAAACCAGAGTGCCTAGTGCAGTACACACACCAGCTGAGAGCAAACGTGTTTCTTTGAAGTCTGCATCTTGATTTGCATTATTGCCTGGTATGAGATATGAAGTTCAGCATATAAAGTGGCTAACACCAAGCCTAGTTTCACAGTAGTTGAATTCAATTTAAGAGTGAATTTTGCTGTTGAAAGAGACAACTCAGAAGGATGAGGCCAGCAGATGCTTCTCTTGGCATCTTGGCTATAGCCCTTCACTACATTCTTCTGAGATTCCAAATAATCATCTGCCAGTAATCCCAAAGGTAGAGTTGTGTGACAGAAGAAAGTGTAGATCTTAGTGCACTTCACTAAATGGCCTTCACTAAAAGCTCAGTGCGGATGCAGTGTAGTTTTGGACTGGATCACTGTTAAATTCAAACCACCAAACTCAGTGGCAGGAAACAACCAGATACAGAACTGCCCCTTCTGGTGGCAGCCCTGTGGAAAGCAGATTAAGTTGATGTAAGTGAAACCGCATCCTAAATCCATCACATCTGTGGCCATCAGATGTACAGAAATGAGATGATTCCTAATTAGCCTTTCTAACTCGTTTTGCTAATTTTGTATATAGAAAGGATATGCTTTTACCTTAATTTGGCTTGAATTAAGTCAGGTAACTTCCTAACGTAGAGCAGAATTGTTCTACAAGTGCAATTACTGTTAAAATCAACATAACTGAGGCACCAATATTCTTTAGCAGCACAGAATATAGACCCTGAGCATCCATAAGGAAGCCAGGAACCTTATTTTTAGGGGCAGTTTAGGAGCTATTAACTCAGGAAACCATGTAGAAAATGTATCTTCTGGTGGAAAAAAATAACCATTCAATTTCTCCATTGTAAAACAGGGTAGATGGATCAGACTTTGGTGTCTGCAAATCTTAATGGTAGTTTGTAGCAACTGTGCTATTTTTACTGGAGATGTGATGCAGGTATTGTATCTTATCAATAGAACTCTAAACTCACCAATTCACTGTCCTTGAAATGGGTGGAGCCCCCAATCATTACACAACAGTGAAATAGCTGAATATTTTTATCCATTTTACTGTAATACAATTTTGTGCTCAAATTTCAATATTCAAGTAATCATACGATGTAGTCCTTATCTCACAGATCACATTCAGTCAGCTTTTGCAATCTATATTCGTATCTATTGTGTACATATATGTGATAGTAGATATTGCAGTGGCAATTCTTGTGTCCCCATTAAAATATTTGGGTAGTTCATTCAGACTTTGAAAGGAAGAGACACATATTAATTTACAAAGGAGCATAAAGAGATCAGAACAGAGATGGCAAAAATGAATGAAAAAAAAACAACTTAGAAACTTTTGAAAGCAACCTTAAAAAAACCCCAATCATTCAATATCATGCAAGGCATGATCCCAGCACAATTTAGCATACACAAGACTTGTATCCACTGTTATTTTTCCTTGTCCTGTTTGACTGACTGGGAACAAGACCAGACAGGCAATACATGCACAATTGTTCCGTTCACAATGCAGCTCCCATAGTTGCTACCTAATGAGCTGCCATCTTTTTTTCTTATGGGCTTAGTAGGATGCTGTTCTTAAATTTGCAGCCAGGAATACAGAGCTCTCAAAGCCAAATAGAAAGCAAATGTAGAATTAAAACTGAAAAAGTTATAGGAAACTTTCTGAAGAAGTTATTTTCTGAACTATTTTCTCTTAAATGAAGAATTCTGAACATAATTAAATCTGCACTCAGACTATGCCCAGAGGAACTCCAGTGCTTAAATCAGTCCTTGCTAGTGCAAGCAGACATGTCATCAATTCCTTTTATAAATCATTGAGCTACATTTTAAAATAAATTATATTTTGTGCTTCTATTCTTATTGCTGTATCGGTTAGAAACCCTACCCTGATTTTCAGCATATGTCACTTATACTCATTTCATATGCTGACAATGTCCTCAAAGATAAACAGTTATTTTCTCTTTCATTAAAGTTTACTCTACTGACATATTTACAGTGAGCAACCATATGCTCCCTCAATCTTTTTTTTTTATAGGATCAGCAAGTCAGGTTTTTCTGTGTGACAGGTTCATGGTTTTGCATCTGTCATATTTTGAAGAATGTCTTTCTGAGAAGTTATTTTCCTGCATTACCTTCTCGTAACACATTTTGCTGAAACTGCACCACTGAATACAGACCTGAATTTAGCATTCTGAATAGCAGTTTATTATTATTATTTGACCAACAATGACAAGTTAGGCTTCTTTTCCACCTACTAAATTCTTGCTACCCAGTAGGGTTTTGCTCTTATAGTCTCCTTTATCACCCTCATTAAAACCTGGGCCAGAGCTCTTAATTTTGGGGCCATTATATTTTTTTTCTACTTCTAACTTATCCTTATTACGCAGTAATATTATTTCTTTTTTTATTTTCCTTATCAGAGTTGAAGAAAATTTAGATACTAATTTTACACCTTTTCAGGATTTTTACCTGCTCTGAACAGGCTCCAGTATCAATATAACTTAGCATTTTCAGGCCTCACATAGTCTGAATACCTAAGATACTTATCACATTGAATTTCACTATTTCATATCCATTATACTTTATTCATTATATACTTTATATTAATATTCCATTATATTCAATTAACTTTACTAAAATACATACTTTGAAATTGAGAGCTGTGGATGCAGAGATAGTTTTGTTGATCATCAAACTGAACCTAAAATGATTCAATATCTGTCTCTCAGGCTAGGGCACTTTTCTCTAACCAGTTCTTTCATGGATCCCTTACCATTTTCTGTAACTGTAACACCACTGTAACACCACATCTTATGAGTCTGGCAACAATGAAGTGATGATGTGGGCAATTACACTGGGATATAACTCACTCATAAAACATTCTTCATATTTCCTCTCAGATTTCCCTAGGTAGTGGTAAAACACAATTCTACAGAATTTAAACTTCTTATAATATTGCAGAACAATCTATAAGCATGTTTCCAGCATTATCCCAAAAGAACACTTACTATTCTAGCCCAAAGTAACTTCCATCTGAAACACTGCTAATACTTTGTGTGGGCAGTGCATCATTAAGCACTTCATTGTGTCTCTGCAACCTACCATGACACTACTAAACAACACCAACCACCACCTTTGATTCTAGCTTTCTTGAACAATAACATGAAAGATACCTGTTCTTACAGCTTCCAGCATCCGTCATAACTAATTCTAACTTGTTTCTTAAATAACCTCCAACAAAATAGCTACCTTTACAAATACAGATATTAAGTGTGTAACATAAAACCATTTTAATGCACAGAAGCATTAACTTCTGTTGACTGAAGATTATTTTTTTTTATGTAAGAGTGTACGAACACGCCAAACACCAGCTACTCCTTTCATCACATCTGGCTTGCTAAGCAATCACTAGTTAAAACTGAAATAAATGTTAATTTCTCTCTTAACACACCTTTAGGGTCAGCCTCACAACATTACACTCCTGCAGAGGGTTCAGTTTCAGCGTTTCTCCCAGGTTACTGCAGCCTGACGTTTGATGCTGCATTTCACAGCACACACAGACACCATCACTGTCGAACTTAATCTGTGGAGGGGAAAAAAAAAAGGTCAGAGAAAGTATAAATCAACAGAAACACACTTCCCAAAATTATATTTATACTTACTGTGACAGCAATGACCACTAAATGCAAAATGAAAATCTCTACGAGTAATGCCCTGAAGGAGAATACCTTCCATTGGCTAATGCAAGCTACAAAAGCAGGTAAAATACAGAAAGAGAATAGAATACCAAAGAAGAGTGTTACCTTTAATGCCTGTTTTTGAAAAAAATTTGCTTTACAGTGACAGATGAAACCAGTGTAACTCAACTAAATACACACCCATTTATACTCAACAGGGAAGGGCAAAAAATAATAGAAAAAGTGAGAAAACACGAGGCAGCCATGATCACAAACCTAACATGCTTACACATTCATTGAAATATAATTACTCAAAAAGCATGACACCTACTTGAAAAAAGGTAACACAGCATAATGAAAAAGTGGAGGAAGCAAGAGGTATATGTAATCTCATATGTATTTTTACTTTGGAAAAGGTTTGCTCTCCCTTTTCCTATGTTCAGTTTGTCTTGAATACAATAAGCATTCAATTTTTTAACATTTGAAAAAGCACTAAGCATTCTGTTCTTCAAAGGCCTGCATTAAAGCATACCTTGCTAAGAATACTGAACACTGATCATTCTCAAAAAATAAATTTAAGATACCTATGAATGATTCTAAAATAATGCCATTCAGCTCAGTGGAAATACTCATTATACTGATTCTGACTTCCTCATTAAAAAACCCAAGAACCCCACAAATAAAAAACCCAAATGCTTCCTTTTCTGCTTCCTCAAAGACAAAAACAAAGACTCTTTTAAAGCCAAAATTTAACTCTACACATATTTTTATCTAGCCTGTTCATTTGAACTGTCATTGATTTAATTTTTCTCAGTTGGGTATTTCTGTGCTTTCTCCATTCCCATTTTGCAGATTATTTAAAGGTCTAACAATGGGATACAATACCCTACTTCTCCAGGTCACTAGGTACAATTCAATTAGAATTAGTATTGAGAAAAGTAATTAGTATCACATGGGAGTACCATGAGTTTAAAAATACCAGATCCCAGGTTTCTAGACTCAATCAGCAGAAAGAATGACACTTATGAGAAACTTCCATGGCTTTTCATGTAAAGAATATAAGATTCAATGTACCATTCAGGCATACTCAATCAGTTCTGTATTTCTCCAAGAAAAAATGGAAGCCCATTAGCTGGGTGGGATCCAAATACCATGTTACTTAAAAAAAGAGAACACAAAACAAAAAAAAAATCCAACCAAACAACCAGCAAAAAAAAACCAAACACCAAAAAACCCCCCACCAAACCAGACAAATCCACAAAAAAATTCCTAATGTAAATATGCATTAACTATTTATATTTAAATCTTGGCTATGATGTTGGCAGTTTCCTTGAACAAAGATAGATAGCAGCATTCCTTGCAGAATTACCATGCACTGCTTACACACAGAATCATTCTAACAGAGCATTTTCTTCCTGCTTAAGACCTTGAAGAATGTTTAAATTGTTAATATTATCTTAGTAGTTACATATTTAAATCTATGTACTTTTACTGTTACCCCTACAAGGTTTATCTAGTACTCTCTGCTTACATGCTGCTAGTGATAAGAGCAGCAGTTGGAAGAGCAGAAATAAGAGCCAATTAAAAAACCACAATAAACTTTACCAGATGAGATGCAGATAAAAGAATGCTGGCCATATACAGTGATGAAGGCAGAATGCTTTCTCTGTGGGCTTTAATTCCTGGGATTCCAGATTGCCCTCTAGCCAGGATAATTTGTAAAAAGGCTTACAAAGAAACCTGGGAGCATAAATTATACAATTTCCCATATACTCGAAGGCAGCACTGGAAATAATTATCTATGGCAAGTCACAGAGACAGGTCATAGCGTAAGCCGTATATAGTTTGAGCACCTTTATAATAGTTGTGGGTTTTATTTCTAGTTAACATACAATTTAATTAGCAAAGCTGCTTTAACTATTTCAGTGATTTATTTATTTTTTTCAATTCCTGTAATCTTTTAATACCTTCTTTTAAAAAGTGAAAGATCTGAGCAAACCCCAACTCCATGGTTTATGATCAGATAACCTCAGCTCTTCACATCCATGAAAATACAAAGCACTAAATGCCACTGGGGAGCTCTTGCTCCTGCATCTTTCTGGAAATGGTGTCAACTGTTAGATAAATGCTACAGAGGTAGTTCAAAACTTACACTTTGAATTAGAGCTGTGTCAAATTCAGTGTCCAGAATGCTGCAGCACACCTGCTATAGCAGCACCAGACATAGAGCAAATCAATATAGAGACTTCAGCTGCTAAAAACTTTTTATAACGACAAAAGTGGACTTCAGACAAAGCTATCTGCTGCAAGATAATTTATTCTCAGATTCACGCTGCCCCTGTTCAATGAAAGACAGTCACTGACTCATGATGGGATGTATTTGACAGTTCTAATACAAAATACAGATCCCAAGTCTCCTTTCATCTCATGTAATAAATAGGTGTAATAAAAATAAGGTTAAAAAGATGATTATTTTCTTGGCCAAGATTCCCTGTCTATGAAAGATTCTCAATTAATTCAGAAAGACGTTCTACAACTTTGTACTGCCCAGTAAATCTCCCTGTAATGCAATTCTTAAAAATAGTTACAAGTTTTCACATAACACAGGGACATCTTAAAAATCACAGCATATTCAAAAACATGTAAGATTTGTACCCAATCTGAAAAACAAAACTCTATTTTCAACTTTGACATATATTTTTTGAGAGCTTTTAACAATTTGTCCCACCATGTACCTTTTCCTTCTAAAATTTGTAAAGTGACATCTTTGCTAACTATTGTGTTTGAAAAGGGGAGCAGTACTAAAGGCTGAGAATGTCACTGCATTCATGATTTTAACAATACAGCAGCTGAGAGCAGTTCTGAGCCCTTGTGCTCCAGAATGCTCCTCCCTGCCCTACTGCAGTCTGGCACTTGTGCAGACAGGATCAAGAATTCACACAGCTATCCTATGATCTAAGTGTTGTCAAAATTCACTTTTCTTATTTTGTGTGGGAGTGATTCATTTTCAGTCCAGACCAGACCTCAAAAGCCATTCACTGTGTGGCTTCATAAATACAGAAAGTGGCATAAACAACAGAGCCACAACATTACAGGGAGAAGGAGTTGGGATTACTCCTTCCAGCTGCATGTCTAATGTTTGCCAGCCTCAGACACAAGAACATCAGCAGTGGCTCCAAATCCCTGTTCTTTCTCCTCTCTCTGCTGTGTTTCAATCTCTTGTCAGTTGGCAGAGCTCAAAAACAAAGCATCATTCACTTCATCCCCTGTAACATATTCCCCACCATCAGCTTTCATGTATATATTTGTATTCCCCTTTGTGATTCTAACTCATGTTAGTAAGCCTAGTCAGTAACCACAGTATAGTTTGTGAACTTCTATATTTATAACAGTTGCATAGTATACGCTCATCCAAACCATATTTAAGATTTCAAACATCAGGCTGAGCTCCCTACATGCATAAATTGTCTTTTAAGATTATTTTGTCATGCCAAAAAGCAGTACTGTTAGTTCAAAAGTGATAAAAGCCATTAAATCTGACTTTTATGTAGCAGAGGATCAAAAAGTAAAGGATCCTGGAACAATAAAGAACACTGAAAACTTCAGACTTCTTAAAAACACATACATACACACTCCTATACTACAATTAAGTACAAAAAGTCTGTGCAGATCAGACTTTTTTCATCTGTATCAATTAATCAAACTCTGTCTGGGTATTACAGGTGTCCTAAGAAAGAAGAAATTTCTTCTGAGTGCAGGCACTTCCTTACTAAAAAGGGTAAGTCAGGGATGAAGTAACAGTGTTACTTTGCATTCTACCCTTTCCCTATTACAAAAATAAAACTTCTGGTAAAAAAAGTAATAGATTTTACTTTTTCTTCTG
Source organism: Apus apus (assembly GCF_020740795.1). NCBI lineage: Eukaryota > Metazoa > Chordata > Aves > Apodiformes > Apodidae > Apus > Apus apus. The sequence continues at coordinate 6,130,763 of NC_067291.1, forward strand.
AAGCAGCCTTCAGGGATTGTTACAGGAAACATAAAAACTGCGTGACAAAATTTCAAAACAAAACATAACATTTAAAAAAGTTGAAAAAAAGGCAGTGAAGTGCAAGAAAGCCTCAGCAGTACCCTTATGGGAAGGAACATCAGTCAATGATCACAGCCTATGCAAAGGGAAAGAGCAGGAGGATCCACTAAGGAATGAAGTTGAATGGTAGGGAAATATCAACAGAAAAAACTGAGAAGTGTAGGAACAAAATAGAAAGGATGTATTTTTCCTGGAATTGTAAAAATTGTTTTTCAGTATGCACAGAATTGAATGGAGCTACAGCACAACGAATTTCAGTTCTGGAACTGGGCTATGCCATCCATCTCCACACGAACCTGCACTTGCTTTGCTTTTCCCTGCTTTGTCTATTCCAGCTAAACATAATTCAGGGAAAAAGGCATCTTCTTTTTTATGTTACTATAACCACAGGTCAAATTCAGCTGCACAACTGAAAAATAAATTTTAAGCAATCTTTCTATACAGAGATAGACACTATCACTACTTTTCTGAATAATAAGCAGCTGTAAATTTCTTTAAAACTAGAGCATTTTTTAAATGAGTAAGTGAATTACAGTAAGACAGGTACACCCAGTAAAGACAAATAAAGAATCAGAAATCAAGTATCACTAACAAAATTCTATCTCGCGCAGCAAATATAAGGTAAAATATACAAATTACTCTACCCACATATGTTAAGCACAATTTTTAGAGATTATTTTTTTGAGAATGAAATTTCTAAGACAGAAAAGTTGTTTCTTTCACACACATTAAGGAACAGCTTGAGTGTGCAACTGTTCTGTACATAACCTACTCTCACTGACTTAATGCATTATTCTTGAGGTTTGGGCTGCAGGATCTACAACTAATAGTGAAAAAAATCCAATTAAATTTTCATAACAGGCCATTAAAGCTATGGGCGCTTTTTTTTTTTAATCAGTGCTGTATATTGCTAAGTTGCAGGATAAAGAGCACAAATACTAAATTCACAAATTAAACATTCAAAATGCTAACATATGGTGAGCACATTGTTCACATTCACACAAAAATATATATTACAGAATCTACAATAAATCCACAGTGTTTAAAGCAAAGTAACACCCTTTTATCTCATTCTTTTTATTAAAACAACTATTCTACATGTGAAACGCTTCTGGTTTTAAACTCCACAATACAGTAGCTACTGTTATCACTTTTAAAACCTTCCTTTCAGCATACGTAAGGTTTGACAAAAATATTACAAGTAAAACAGAATTTATTTTGAATTTAACTTTTGTACTGTGTTGTGCTTGGAAATTTCCTAGTGTATTTTTGTCTGGCACAGTTAGATGGGTTGTTAAATACATCTCAAACTGCATGTCTACAAAAGCTGGAGTTTGAAGCTAGAACAGTAGCACCATAAAGTAAATTTGTATCCTAGAGAATAAATTTTTATCCTAGAAGGCAATAAAAGGATTTAGAGCTCTCTGATAATGTACACACAGTCAAATACTGCAGGACTGCACAGATCTCCAACACTAAAGTGAGCCATCGAAGGAATTCACATGGAATACAAGTTCAGAACGAGTTGTTAAGAAACATTTTTTTTTCCTTTTTGAGTGAAAATAGTAACAAAATAATATATTAAACACAATACATTACCAAATTCTGAGTCAAATCCTGTGCTTAATCATAGAACAGTGTTGTTCACTACAATGTATCTGCCCCAGAGGGTGGTCTACAAGAACACAACTCTAAGATTTCTTATCTATGAGCAGTACGACATGACAATATAAGGAATTCATATGCAAGTGAATCACTGAAATCAGATTTTGAGTAAGGAAAATCTTAGAAGTAAGGTCTGGGCAGAAGAAACTTTTTTTTAAACAATCATGATGTGATAAAGACTCACTATGAAATCAAGTTGCCCTCATCTAGTGCAATACACTGTGGCAAAGCTACTTAGTATTTCATCATGGTCTGAAAACTGAAACTAGCAGTTTGAACAATTGTTTTATCTTCTTTTGCCAGCTCAGTGTTTTGTTAGTCCAGGGGGAAATTTGCATGTGCCATCTCTAGTAGGCTCAAGTAAATAAAAATGAAACATAATAGTTGCCTTTTAATTTACTAGCCACATACAGTGGGCTTTGGAAAAAATAATAATAATTAAAAAACTATTAACAAGATTCTTGCTTAAGTAAAAATCTTCCACTAACCTGGAGAAACAAGCAGAGGTTGCCTTTGAATTCTGCAAAGCCTGCTTCCACCTGCTAACCCTCTGACTGCAAGACTACAGAGGGCAAGACAAAGGAGGGAAGAAGGGGGGAAAATACACATTGTGTCCAAAGAAGGCCAATAAATCTGGTGAAGAGTCTGGAGAGCAAGTCTTAAGAGGAGCAGTTGAAAGAACTGGGGTTGTTTAGCTTGGAAAAAAGGAAGCTGAAGGGAAAACTTACTGTCCTCTACAACTACCTGAAAGGAGATTGTAGCAAGGTTGGAACTGGTCTCTTCTCCCAAGTAACAAGCCATAGAGCAGAGGAAATGGCATCAAGCTGCACCAGAGAAGGTTTAGACTGGATATTAGGAAATATTTCTACACCAAGAGGGTTGTCAAGGATTGGAACAGGCTGCCCAGGGAAGTGGTTGAGGCACCATCCCTGGAGGTATGTAGATGGGGTGCCTGGAGATATGGTTTTAGTGGTTGACTTGGCAGTGCTGGGTTAATGGTTGGACTCGATTACTTTAAAGGTCTTTTCCAACAGAAATGATTCTGTGATCTTACAGTTAAAGAACTCAAGGCTACTTTAAAGTTCAGATCAAATGCAGTCCCATGAAAATCACTGGATCCAAGATGTTTTGAAACAACATTAAATTTCTAATAGTAAAAAAACTCAAATAACCAAAACAATTTTTTCAAAAAGCCAAAGGGGAAACAAAACAAAACCAACAAAAAGTAACTGTTCCTGAATCAGCTTTTTTCTTCTAAATTTCACCGTATCCAAAATGAGTAGATTTCTTTTAATTTTAATTAATGATCTCAGAATTTAACTGCACAGCTTAGTCACTCTGCTTACTTCTGCAGCAGTATTTTTCCTGTTAGAGGGGAGAGGTGATTCTAATCAAAACTGAAAAGATATGGGGTTCATAATCAGAAAAGAGGTCACTGAACAGAACATTTAAAAAGACTAAAAACACTTTCTGTTGACTAAGGTCTTTTTCTTCATAGTGAACACCTAACCATCAGCTGGAGCCAGTGCCTTCTTTGTCTATGGATGTGCTAATTAAGCAAAAATTTGCTTATTTCAACTTTCTGTCCCTGCAATGTCACTTTGGTGATTCTCATTAACTTGATTTTCTTCCTTTTGTCCTACACCTCTACTATAGCTTGTATCAGGAGAAATTAAAATGATTCCTTTAATTTCTTTCAATCTTTCTGCTTGGTGCAAAGGCCTGCGAGGAACCTTAACACAAACACCATATCACAATAATATCCCAAAACAGAGATCACATATGGCTGGCTGGTATTATTAAATGATAAATGCTGCCTATATATTTAAACATAGACTCCAACAAGCACATACATCATCACAGTTAACAGTAGTCAGAGTAAGCAACTAAATTGCAGGCATAGGGATTTTTCAGCAGGCTTTGCTGAGTAGCTGTTTGCTAATGGCTGCCTAAAAGGAACTAGAACAGCAGACACACATACACAGCAAGACCCATGCATGCTCTAAGCTGCAACAGCACCCATGGCTCTGCTCTTACTACGTGCATTCCTCTCCACCTGGGAGAAGATTTGCTGTTTAAATTCTATTCACAGAGCTTACTCGACATCTGTCAGTAATGACACTGGTTTCTGCTGAGATGCACACACAAGTACAAATAGCTCTCTTCAGCCATATATACATACATACTTTTTTTCCCCATTTATTATTATTATAGTCAATTAAATGTCAAAACCAGTAAGTATTTAAGAATATGTTGGATCTGAAGTAATTAATGCGTCAATCAGTACAGATATTCATGGGGATTTTGCCAACAAATCAAATTAAGAGCTATTGTGCAAGGAAGAGGTAAATTTATGTTTCCAAAATTCCAGCGTTTCTTCCTCTTTTTCTGTAGAGCTTTGATACCATCCTATGTGAGAGATGTGGCAAGATGGCATTGCTGGAGAATATGGAACACCACATATCAGCCAGCAGAGCACAGTGTCTAGAAATAAGCCTCAGGTACTCGTTACAGTGATGATCCAGGTCAAAATACTGTGTTTTAAAATTACAGAAGATAGGCCACATAATATAGTTATATAGTTGCATTATACAGCTAGGAAAACATTTGTTTTGAGACTATTTATTCTTTCTTCCATGCAGACATGAAGCTGTTTTGTAAGTCTTCATGGGAAGTTCTAATTTTAATACAGTCCATCAAAATAACTTCTAAATGGTCCTAATATCAAAGCAAGGATCTCAAAACAAATCAGTAAGACTCATTTCAAAGATCTTCCACAAAAAATACCTACAATATTTTTTTCATGAAAAAAACCACAACAAAACCCACAATAAAAAACCCCATTTTTCCATAGCACCCCAAAATAAAGCATACACCTTACAAAAACTCCAAGTTCTACTAATTTTCCAGCTCTGCAGCACACTTTTAACTCCCCATCAAAATGAGAGCCAGGAACTTCATCAAGAGTTTCCCAGATAAATATTTTACAGGAAAAATCCTCCCTTCCTTTCTTTGGGTACTGCTGGTTTTCCACTAACAGCTATCTGGCTCTGTCCATCTGCTTCTCTAACACCTTTACCACAATCACATCAGGAAATCACAAACACTGTAGAAAGCTTAGTGAATATCTGAGGTTTTCGAGACTACCTAACTGATGGAGCTGCAGACACACCCCTCTGAAACAGGAGGGATGAAAGGAAAACAAAACACAGGCTTACAGGCTGACTAAACAAAGTGAAGGCATGCAACAGGTCACACTCAAATGGTTTCCTGTTCTTTGTTTTTCACGGGCCCTTTTGAAATATTTGCTGAAACATTTTATATTATTTTAACTTAGTTTTATTAAATATATTGTGTGCAAACGGAAGCCTGAAGAGTTTTACTGGACAAAAACCTTAGATATCAAAGCAGGAAAACAATGGCTTAATAGCAGAGGTGCACAAGCATTTTGTGGAGTCATCTTTTGGCATTAGAAAGAAAAATGTATTCAAGTAAGTGTCTGGGGATGTGTATGTGCACATATTCCTCATACTTAAAGAATCCTATAAGTGCATACTCATACAGTTTAAATAGTTTAATTGGTTTACCGACATCCAGATTATACTAAAAGAGCACTGATGCATACCCATAAACACTGTCCATTCTATTTGTCAGTCTTACAATTAAATGACATTAGTTTCCTGAATGTATTGGAGGCAGGAAATAGTGGTTTTATTATTTACTTTATATCAGAGATTTCAGAAATGAGTTTAGTTCTGGAGACACCTTCATTAGTTTATGTCAGAAAATACCACAGAATTACACAGAATTTTCTGAGTTGGAAAGGACTTTAAAGATCATTGAGTTCCAACTCCCCTGCATGGGCAGGGACACCTTCCACTAGAACAGGCTGCTCAGAGCCCCATCCAACCTGCCCTTGAACACCTCCAGGGATGGAGTCCCCTCAACATCTTTGGGCAGCCTGTTCCAGAGTCTCACCACCCTTACACTTAAGATTTTACGCCTGATCTCTAACATGAATCTCTCTTCTTTCATCTTAAAACCATTACCCCTCACTGCAAGGCCCTGTAAAAACACCCTCCTCAGCTTTCCTGTAGGCTCCCTTCAGGTACTGAAAGGCCACTACGAGGTCCCCCCAGAGCCTTCTCTTTTTCTGACTGGACACCCCCAACTCCCTCAGCCGGTCCTCCAGCCCTCAGATCATTTTCATGACCCTTCTTTGGACACATTTCAACAGGTCCACATCTTTCTCGTGCTCAGGGCACCAGAGCTCATCACAGTATTCTAGGTGATGTCTCACCAGGGCAGAGCAGAGGGGCTGAATCACTCTTGGCCACACTTCTTCTGATACAACCCTCTATAGAGGTGGCCTTCTGGGCTGCAACTGCACATTGGTGGCTCATGTCCAGCTTTTGACCCATTAGTACCCTCAGGGCCTTTTCCACAGGGCTGCTCTCAAGTGCGACCTCCCCCAGCCTGTATTCATATCTTGGGTTACCTCGGCCCAGGTGCAGGACCCACCACTTGGCCTTGTTGAACCTTATGAGGTTCACTTTGGCCCACTTCTCCAGCTTGTCCAGGTCCCTCTGGATGGCATCCTATCCCCCTGGCATATCAGAGTTCAATATATCAAATATATCAGAGTTCAATGTACATGTGCCTTTTTTCCTGAGATAAAATACAAAGACTTGAGGTACACTGCAGCTTTTAACAATTGAGAGCATGTCACATCATGATGTTTTTTATTATTCTGTATTTTATTTAAGTAACGTACCTTTGCTTAACATACACATACCAAAATATTACTATCAGCACATATGTGAAATACACTGGCTGTATAAGGAGCTATTGGATGAAATACTGATACTGATGACTTCACTTGGTAATCACTGCATTGCTTTGATGTGGCCTGTATTCCACCTATTCTGTTTAAGCATCATTCATACCATGAGACTAAGAAGCAAGGATTTCTAAAATCATAGCTTGCTTCTTGAGGTGACAAAACACTGTATATACATTAGCACTTCTCAACTTTTCCCACAACACATTTTTTCATGTTGTAAGGCTCTGTTAAACACATACTGTTTTCAACATTAAAGGAATATGCATATAAAAACCAAATAAATGAAAAATAAAATCCATTACCCTTTATAACTGACTTGTTTTATATTACTCACCAACTGACAACCTTCCAGGGACTTAACCAGCTGAGCATTCTGACAAGAGAGGATGGAGCCAGCTAAGTTCAGCATTACACACACTGCAGACAGCAGCATAAAAAAGGTTATCTGGGAAAAAAAAAAACAAAGAGCCTATTATTATTCACTGCACGAGGCAAGCAAGGAAAAAAAATAATTTAGACATTCAAGAACTTCCAGCCTGTCACACAATATTGCTATCATGTAAGAGTGGGCAACTAGATAATCTGTGTCTCTATATTGTTACATATGCAGAGAAACACAGAGTTTGAGAAGACATCTTCTTATGCAATAGGAGAAAAACGTAATAACCAGAGAACTTCAAATTCCATTACAATAATAATTCAGTATCATCACATTCTTAAAAAAAGTTAAAACTGCTCGTAAAACACACAGCTAGGGACTCCTGACTGCAAAATTAATACTCGCAAAGATATGGCCCTCACAGTGTCCGAATGTAACTATCAGTTAAATATTTAATTAAATGCAACATATAAGCTAAAGAAAAACTATCAGACATTATTAAATTTCTATAACCAAGAAACACTCAAAAAATGCCCATGCTAACAGTAGGTATATCAAAGCATTATGTACCAACACACTCCTCTATATTGCTACATGATTTTCTCAGTTAATACTACTACTATCTTGAAAATTCTGCTTACGAATTTTAGAAATAAACTTGCCAAATTTGAAATTGTAATAATTTAGTGTGCACATTGGAAATACTAACTCCCATGCAGATAATATTTTCCTGATAACCAATGCCAGAAGAGATGTTTCACAACTGTAGGCGTGAAGTTCAGATAAAAAAATGGTTAAAATAGCTTAACAGGTTCCGTGATGTCATTATGAGCCATCTCAAAAAATACTTCCTTTGTTCTTAAAACTTGCCATTTCATTTGATGCCACCTTTTCCTAAGAAAAAATATAAATAATTATGCCCCATTTTTGAGGCCAGTAATGCCTTTTGGAGAATTGAATCTGTCTTATTTGAGACAATCATCCCACCTATCACTATTCCTGTCACCTTTCTCTTGTGCTTTTCCAGGGAGGCAACTGGACCTACACTCAGTCTTCCATACAGAACCTGATTCGTGGATTAGAGAGCCAAGGGGTCATCAAGCAAGGCTCACTTGCCTTTCTGCAGTCCAAAATGTCCAGTGCGGAAGCCTGACAGAGAGTAGAGATTAACTATTGACTACTAAGGTTACACCACCAAGGAGCGCTGCTGGGCCTGACATGCTGCAACTTCAGTATGAAGTGGAGTCCAAGGCAGCAAAATGGTGTGCCACGGTTGACATTGCTAATGCATTTTTGTCCATTCCCTTAGCAGCACAATGCAGGTCCTAGTTTGCTTTCACCTGGGGGAACATCCAATACACCTGGAATCATCTGCCATGGACTGATCCAGACTATACTAGAGAAGGGTGGAGCTCCAGATCATCTTCAGTATGTTGACAATATCATTGTATGGGGCAACACAGCAGAAGTCATCTTCAAAAAACGCAAGAAGATAATGCACCTTCTATTGGAAGCTGGGTTTGCCATTAAGAGAAATAAGGTCAAGGGACATGTCCAAGGGATACAGTTCTTGGGAATTAAATGGCAAGATGGACGCCACCATATCCCTACGGACATAGTGAATAAGGTAACAGCTATGTCTCCACCTACCAGTAAGAGACCCTCTTTGAATGTTGCAGGTTTCTGGAGGATGCATATTGCATTATACAGTGAAACTGTGAAGCCTCTCTTATAAAGTAACTCAGAAAATAGTTTAATGTGGGCCCGAAACAAGTACAGACATTTGAGCAGATAAAACAAGAAATTGTCCAAGCTATGGAGCTAGGACCTGTCCAAATAGAACCAGGGATAAAGAACATGATCTACACTGCACTTGGGTCTTACCTGGAGCCTCTGGCAGAAAGCACAAGGGCAGACTTGAGGTCATCCCCTAGAATTCTGGATTTGGGGTAACAGAGGCTCAGAGACCAATTACACCCCACACAGAAAGAGATATTAGCCACCTACAAAAGAGTTCAAGCTGCTTCAGAAGTACTTGGCACTGGTTCCTGTATGAATCAAGACTTTTTGTACCAGAATAGAGAAATCAAGAGCTCCTTCTGATTTCTGCAGGGCCAGCCCTCTGAGCTTGAGCTCAGTGAGCTTCAAAAGTTTCTTCTGGCAATGTGTTGAATCTTGCTGTTCTGCTTCTTATGGGCAAACACCCATTTCTTTCGCTGACTAAAGCAGAAGTAGAGCATTTTGCTGCTACAAAGCCCCATAAAGTGTTTGAAGAAAACGTTTCAAAGATGAATAATCCGTTCCAAAATGAGCCATCTTCCCAGAAATAATTTGCACTTTCACTTTAAACTGAATGTCAAAATATGACACGACCTCACACCAAGCGCAACTGTGTGAAAGCTGACTCACTGAAAACTTTAGCTGTAAGCAATTATATCAAATACGTAGCATCCCTACATTTTCAGTTCCTGATACCAAGGGGGTGACATACCTTTATGACTGGTATGTGGAAAAAAACAAGTAAATGCATAAGGCAAAATAACTACTGTATATCAATAAATCAGAAGCACAGTAAAAAGGAACAGCACATATTAAATATGGTTTGAAGAGCAACTTACTACGACAAGGAGGAAGAAGTCTCTATATGCAAAGCAATTAAAGTCATAGAACCACAGAATGGTTTGGGTTGGTTCCAACCCTCCTGCATGGGCTGGGACACGTCCCACTAGACGAGGCTGCACAAGCCCCATCCAACCTGGCCTTGAACACTTCCAGGGATGGGGCAGCCACAGCTTCTCTGGGCTCCTTCAGAAGTCCTTTTTGGTCCTCCAAAAGTGATGTAACTGTTGCATCAGATGAAACCATATTTATAAAAGCAAGTTTTTATTGAATTCCTCACACTTTTCATTTGGAGATATATACAAAACAAGATTTTATTTTCATTGCTGGCATTTTAAACGTTACTTGGTTTGGGAGTCAATACACTAACACTTAGAAAATGTTACCTCCTGTGTTGATGAAACATTACCTAACACTACTGTGCAGAGTACTTTGAGGAACATGGGGAACTGACATGTTAAGCTTGCTTTGGCAAACCTGCCAATCCTCTGTACTTGTAATACTGCAAATATGTGGTTTTTTCCTGTTAATTCCTGTCCTGTAGTTCTCTGAAAGGTCATCAAGTCATTCTTGAATGAACTTTTATTTTTTTACATTATTGAAATATTTTGTGAAATGCATTTAACCACTGTAGTATGACATCAGACACTACAGACTTTTTCCAACCACATTAAATATTTATGCACATATTTAAATTGGTTTAAAATATATGCATTTTAATACACACATTTATCATTTGTGAAGCAGCAAGAATAGCCAGAGGGAAATGTGCTTGTCTCTGTAAACTACTGTATAAGTAGATTAAAAACTTGCAGCATGGCATTTTGCTCACAAAGCTTTGGCTTACATGGCCTTCACATAGTAACATTTATTATTTTTTTATTCTACTGGATTGGTCGTTTCCACGACAGACATGCAGAAGGACACAAGCAGAAGCAACACTGAAAATTTATGAGCATCAAGCACTATGAAGCAGTGAGATCAGCAACTGTGCCACTACTAAGTCAATGCAAGATTATCTGGGATACAGCTACAATCTACCTGTTGGATCAGCCAAATGCTGAATTTATTATAAAGATTTCTGACTTTTCTGTGAAGTCAGCTTCTCCACAATACACACATGTTCATATTCTTTCCCTGCAATGGAGACAAGCAGTTCATCTCACCTCACCAAGAGATAAATAACATTCTTAGGGCCAACAGTGAGCTCACAGGAAACCTGCACAAGTACCTTAAACATGGTACATTCATACCTTATTTCAGACTAACAGTTTCTCTTGCCTATTTCACTGAATAATCTCACCCCTAATAATAAGTATGATGAATTTTTAAGATATATTTACTGAGTAACAGATAATGGTCTCTACATACACATCCTCTTCCAATGGTCCTATCAAAAGCTTTGCAGAACCTCCAAAATACATCAACATATAACCCTACAAATAGAGGATTACTTCTCATTAAATAAAATAGTAGTAATGACAATGCTGTTGCTATCATTAAAATAATTTCAATTATTAGTATTATTTTTATCTTAATTATTTACTTGATATGTTTATATTTCAATATATCTGATCCAATTGTTTTCTGTATTCTCAAATAATTCATCATGTTCTGAATAAACACACTCAAATATTGCCTGCTTAAAATTCATTTAACTACAGATTACAGAATTGAATAGGCAACTCACACATAATCTTAAAATTAGTTCCAATTAAAAAATGTATTACACAGAAATGGGAATCAAACTGACACTATCAACAAATGGTTTACAAGTGCATGAGAAACAACAAAATTTAGCTTCCCATTACTTGTCTCATAACAGAGATACTCCATGATTCAATTCTATCTCACCCAAATTTTTTTCTTTGCCAAGAAGAGACTGATAATAATAAAAAAAAAATCAGTATGTTAGGTCTGTTTGATTGAGCATTCCATGTCCTTTACCTAAATTAAAATAAAGGTTTGAACAAAAATATTTTCTCTAGGTCTACAGCAATCTTTAATATTAAGCAGGAAGAAATATTCCCTGATGTGTGGCACAGCATCAGCTTAAAATTTTAAGATTTTCATGTTATGAACTATAAATGATACTGGTTTATCCTAAAATATTTTAAATTATTCCAGATATTATTAAATTAAATTGCATTACCTCCAGATAAAATTTCTTTTGACTAGATCTAACGAGAATATAACTTTTTAAGGAGAAGCTGAAATGCTGGTATAAATATTAAAATACATTCAGCTACTCCTAACTTCAAAGCTAAATATTTCAGATGAAGCTTCTAAAATGAAACTTGGTGTACATTATTTTATTGACCGTATTACAATTCTATTAACTTCTTTTCATCAAAAGAGATTCTGTAATTTGGTTAATTTAATACCAATTGCTAGGTTCTATCTTAATTCCTGTACTTCTTTATAAAAATTTTTGGTGGAAAACCTAACTAAAACTTCAAAAATTTAGTCACTTCAGATTATAATAAAAGCTTTCTAGAATAATCTAGCAAATCACATCCTCAAGATAACAATCTAGCAGCTGTTGACAGGAGCCTGGTGCACAACAGAAAGAGGCACTGTTTGTTTCCAACAGGATTTGCATCCCAAAGAACAACAGCTATTTAAAGACTAGAAGTAGTAATTTACAGTTTATTTTAAATTTTTTAGGGAAGTGTAACAGGCAGCCTGACTTAGTAATAAAGCCCTTGTGCTCTCAGCTCAGAAACATGAATTAAGTAGATATTTGTCAAAACTCGGTAACTTTGGCATCTATTCATTTTCTGCTGTTTTGATCCTACTTAACACTTTTAACATCTATACCTTTCTGAAGTCCATTAGAAAGAACAAGGAGTAATTCTAGGGAGCTTGGTAACCAAAGCATTTTTCCTCTGAAGCATAAAAAAAAGCTACTATACAGGATCTTACAGCTTGTGGAATACTTGAGCTGTAATTTGAAAATTAAGCACTGGATAACAAGTCCTATCTGAAAATGAAAAGCTTAGTCAAAATATAATTTTATTAGTTGCTCTGCTGGTTGTATCATCTCCCTACCACTCAATTAAATGAAACAGCCAGCTAAGTAACTAACTAGAAATTAATGGGTTTTTTTTAAATGTTTGAGTAGTCTAGTAACTTTAGAGCAAATCTACCTAAGACTGAATTTATAATTCCATAGTAAGTGCATTAATATGGCCCTCCATATATACAATATATTACTTTTTGCAAGTGTCACATTGCTGGAAGGATTCACCTCCATGGAACTATTGGTGAAATGCTACTCCATATAAATTAACCTTCCATAACATCTGTAGCAGAATACCCTGAGGAAATTAAAGCTTGGAAAAAAAAACCCAACAACTTGTGCTGCTGACAAGGACAGGCATCAAAAGGCTACACAGGCAGCCCTTCCTGGCAGTAGCATAATTAGACAGAAGCAAGTGGTAAAGGTCAGATACACAGATATTTTGTATGTGCCTTTCCCAAAACATTAATAGCAATTAACTACTCATGTGGAATTATTATTAATGAACAATTGCGTGGTATCTCTGAAAGCTATCACACCAGAATACTTGTACTTTCATCATTAAGGAAGAGTTCTGTCAGGTAAGCAAGGTCAGCAAGCCATGAATGCTGAATTGTATCAGCAGTACAAGAACATTTTCAGTCTCCAACTGAGTACAGTCTATTTCTGTTTGTGTTACTCTAGATTTGTGCAGCTTTTCTACCCAAATATTTTGCAACACTGAACAACTAAATTCTGCAATATATGAGCAAATAAAATGTTGAACCATAAACAATTTTTCTGAATCTGGCATTAGGTGAGTCTCCTAGAGCAATTTTATGTCATCCATTTAAACTCTTCTGCAAGGATTATGCTTTATACACTGTAAAAAACAGGGATCAACTGAATTCAGTGGAAGTCTCAAACTAGCAGCTGTAGGAATTCAGTAGGAAATGAATCACAGATACCAAAATAGCTTTGCTTCTAGATTATGTTTTGTGCAATCTGGAATACTGTGTCCAATTCTGGGATCCCCAGTTCAACAGAGACTGGGAACTACTAGAGAGAGTGCAGAGGAGGGCAACAAAGATGGGTGGGGGATTGGAGCATCTCCCTTGTGAGGGAAGGCTGAGAGAGCTGGGACTGTTTAGCCTGGAGAAGAGAAGGCTGAGAGGACACCTTATTAATCACTGTAAATGTCTAAAGGGTTGGTGCAAGGAGGATGGAGCCAGACTCGTTTCAGTAGCTGCCAGTTACAGGATGAGGGGCAACAGGCACGAGCTGGAACATAGTAAGTTCCATTTAAATACAAGGAAAAACTTCTTTACTGTGAGGGTGACAGAGCCTTGGGACCAGCTGCCCAGGGGGGTTGTGGAGTCCCCTTCTCCAGAGATATTCAAAACCCACCTGGATGCAGCCCTGTGTGATGTGCTCTGGGTGATCCCACTTTAGCGGGGAAGTTGGACTAGATGATCTCTAGAGGTCCCTTTCAACTCTGACAATTCTGTGATTCTGTAATCACTTTCATATTGATACCCTACAAGGCAGAGGTGTCAAAACTATTAGAAATGTGAAAAAATAGTAGAAGTAGTCGGATTTGCACATATTTGCTTCAATGTATGTATTTACAACTAAAGAACATACTTACTCTGTCACTCTCAAAGCTCACTCCCAGCTTCCTTTGACTTTGGAAACCCTACAGCACTTCCAACATTATTGAGATTACATCAACTATCAGGGCCCAAAGTAATGATATTTCATTTTTGTAATCTGAAAACTACAAATATGATAATTTATCTATCATCTCCATACAATTTCTGGTAAAGCACAATTGTCTTACTACTTTTTATGATCTTTAGAAACCTCTACAGCTGTTAATGAAACTACTGGAATTTAAACTTCCTTTTGGATTTCCAGCACAGAATTATTAACCTTACTTGTTTTTAAAAAATAACCAAACAAATGAAATACACTAAAACCCCCACTAATATCTCCGTCTATAGGTTTTATTAAGTTTTCTCCTGAGTCCCTCAAAGATTTCACATTTCTTACTAACTGTCACAAACTCCTTTTCTCTGTGGTGTGAATACATTTGTTGTGATATTCATACGCCAAAAATTCAAGTATAGAGTTCTACTCACCACAATACCAAGAATAAAAATAAATATAAGGTGTTTTATATTTAATGTTCTTTGAGAATTTAATGTAACTTTGAGAATTAGGGGCTTGCTTTCCTCACAAGCTTTCTCCACTTGATCTTTCTGCCTGCATTTTCATGAAGTATCACTCAAGAAAGTAAACAATATGCTCTCACAGCACATTACAAATGTTTTACAAAATCCACATTAACAATTAGATATGTTCCTTTTTATGAAGATATAATTTTGTACAATAAGTGACTTCAGTCTTTTAACATTTAGCCTTTAACATTTGTATTTTTGCATCTTGTCTTTGAAATGCCCCTGCTTTTCTTGTTCTGATATGGTTAAACATTTCTTATTCATCTTGTGAAATGCATTTAACCACAGTCGTGCCTAAAATCTAAAGTTATAACGAACTCTCAGGCTTTAAGGGTAGTTAATTCTTTCATTCCTTATTTGCTCTATGGTCAGAAGCTTCACATGGTAGAATTAAGAACTAGAAAGGGACTTGAATACCCTTAACATGAAAAAATTACTCTAGACTGAAAAGAAAGTTACTTTTAGAAGCAAAGGCAAAAAATGTGATATTTTCAGCATATAAACAAAAAGTGAACAATAAAGATGACTGCAGACTTCCTAGGAACAAACTAAGTATTTTACTGAAAGACAGATACATCTCTAAACAAAAATAATTTATTTTCCTCAGTGCTTATGAAAGAATTAAGGCAGATGTCAGAAACCAAGATTAATTTCCTAAGGAGGAAGAAGAAATGCTGAAAGAAACCAGACTCACACCCAGAAAGAGTTGATGAAATTAGAGTGTGCAAAGGCTGCCAAAAACTCCAGGACCACATGGGATGCAGCCTGCATTTCTAAAGAAGGAGCAAATGAGATGGAAGAACCATTAGCAAATATATTTAGAAAGCGTGTGACAACAGGGGAATTACTGATGGACTGGAGAGAGGCAAATGTAGTACCCATATCATACTCTTCATTATGAGCAGCAGCAATGATACAGGAACTGTGACAGTTTCATATTGCATGGTGCCGTGCTAGCATTAACTGCTGCCATGGCAACACAAAGCAATGGGAGCAGATGGGTCTGTTTAAGGGTAATTAAGATGTGCTTGTTTAGGAAGGGGCAAGTGTTATGCCCCAGCAGGCTTTGTCTGTTCTTTAGGAAAAGCTGCTTGTGGTCTTTTAAATTTTGCCACTGGGGATAACTAATTAAAGATGAATGCTCAACAGAGGAGTCTAGATCCTGACATGGGTGAGAGCTAGTGGCAGCTGGGCCAGGGTAGCAGAGAGCTGCAGACAGACAGAGCCAGGCAAGCAAAAGTCGTAAGAAGTGTTAAGCTGTAAAAGAGGACATGGAATGTTCATTCTAAATAGATATTTTGTTCTGTGACACCATTCCCCCCTGCTTTAGAAAGATTTATTTGATTCATTCCCTGTATTTTCATTGAAAGAGTTGTTTCTTTCTCTCCCAGTTCACAGCTTTACTGAGTCATTCTCCATTTTTTTTCTTTCTTCCTCTTCTATCAGGTATATTCTAAAAAAATGGCACGGGGGGTAGGTTTTTCTGTCAGCTAGTTCCCCATACTAAAGACGAAAGAAGGGAATTGGCAGTCTTAGAAAACAAACAGGAAGAGGTGAGAGGGCACACTTAAAAATCTAAATTATTTTTTAATCTACATGCAAAAAGCAATTTGGGACGTGAACGTAATCAATTTACACACACTCTAATTACAAACTTGGAAGACCACACTTTCCAGATCCCCAGCTCAATCCAACACAAGGTATTAATTAGAGCCTCAACCAGCAGTTCATACACTGGAAAAGCATCACTTGGGGCAGGGCACACAGGTGGAAATTCCAGCCATCCTCTGCCTTCCCCACTTCACATGTAGATGTGCGTACACATGTAAAAGCTTCTTGGCAACCAGAAGTTGAACTAAGGTGCAACACTTAACACTAGGTAATAGACTGCAGAAATGCATGACCACCAACAGCTTAAATAAGAGGAAACAAGTCAACAACAGTGTGCTCCAAACCAATAAAGATTCAGAGGAGGACCATTCTCAAAAGAAAACAAAATCCTCAGAAGCCTCAGATTCAAGGCACGGACATCTATCAAGAGGATTCAGATAGGAAAGCTGATAAGATTTGACAAGATGACTTTCTAGCCACCTGCTTTTCTAGGAGAAAATCCCCATTTATGATGCAGGCATAGCATCAGAAAAGGCTAAAGCCAGAAGTTGCATCTGGAGGTTGTAGCACTTTAACCTAAGAATAACATTAAGCTTTACTGCACTATTAAAGAGTTTTGGAAAAAACACCATTCATCTCACTGTGCTAATACCTAGTAAATAAAATGCCATACTTTATTAATTTCCACAGACTGATCACTAACATCAAAATTCAAGCTGGAATGTGCAAGTGTGGTTGAACAGATAACTTCTATTTTCTGAATAACTGTACAAACACCATAGGGTCCGTTCCTGCATATGTAAATGTCGCAAGCTGATACTGGGGGGCTACATTAAAAATTACACACATCCTTTACAAACACTTTGAAATTTGCTTTCTGAGAAGAGCTCCAAGTAAAATCTGATCACTTGAATCTTCACAGAACAAAACACAAAAAACAGCACAAGTACAGGCAAAACTAGTCTCTAAATACAGAATAGCTATATAAAATGTTTACAATTCTTACCTAGTCATGTTATTCATCGAGGTAATTTAAGTAACAAAACCCTAAGAAATACCTGTTTTGCATACAGTTGGTTATTCAAGTATTTGAAAAATAAAATTTATGCAGAGAGAATAAAAATACCCTAATAAAAGGAAAGAGTAAACATTGTCATTGTCCTGCTGTTAACTGAAATTGAACTGCTGCCAGAAGCTGAGGAAAGGCAAAAATGTGAAAGATCTACAACCAACTTTTGTGGGCTCAATCAAGATGCAGCTACGGATGTCTAAAGCAGACCTGTTCAACTGCAGATCTGTTTCTATTCTCTTCAGCTGGTCTTTGACAGAAACAGTAATATATTTTACATCTGCTTTCAAATTAATATAACCAGGAATATGGTTATCAATAAATACATTAACCTCATTTTTAGATACTGTCTCGCAGACTTTTGGTGTAACTACAGTCACAATGCAGTAGTATGCAGATATATTATAAGACAGGATTGATTATTTATGGTGCTTATGGCACTATATTTTAAAATTACATTGAAAAATCAGATATCCCATTGTGTGATTTCTTATTGGCATGCTTTTGGTTCACTAGGACACCTCTCTACTGATCTAGGTCCCCTTCTCAACAGCTTTTGATCTCAGTCTCCCCTGTGTTGCCAGACTCATATTATAATTCCTCCTTCTCGTCCTAGTCCTCCACCTTTCTCTTCCCTTTCATTGAGCATTCAGTTCCTCTCAATTTCTGTATTTTCTTTCCATGCTCGTAAAGAGATCGAAGAAAAACACTGTACCCTCATTTTGAAAGCCTAGGAACACATTCCAGTTCATACCAGCTCTGAGCAGTATTTACAGCTTGATATTAGAAAAGCTACTTAGTGAGCCAGCATTGGATTTGGTTTGCAAGTAGAAGTGATTATAGCTATCCAAGTTTTTTTTTGAAAGCAAGTGATACTCAGCATTCAACCATATCCCAGTTTAGCAGAAAATTTTCAAAGCTCTTGTATGTAAGATGTACTTGTTTTTACCTATGTTTTGTTAACCTTTAAACTAATGTTTCAGCCGCAAAGAAAGTTCTTTGTCTAATAGCAGGGTTCCTAATGAACATCTTGATCAACCAACTCAAAGAATATGCATGCTGAAATGACACTGCAGTGATCAAGAGATGTTAGAGCAGAGTGATATTCTGCATCTCACCTCAATATCACACAAGTATCAAAGCCAACAATGACATACGAAGTGACGGATGCCTTTAGAGTCAGCCATTCTCCTAGGGTGTGCATTTTTTTACTGTTCTTTTGAAATCTTGAGCCATTTATGCTAACATTATCTCTTCTCTACATAGATGATCTATTTATACCAGCTGCCAAAACCAAATCTCTGCTTGGGGGGGGAAGCTCAACTTTCTTTTTAATTAAAAAATTTCAATCAGATTTCATCTGAAGCTGTAAATTCTCTTACCAGAGTTTAAAAACACATCACTTAGCTACTCCAGTTAAATAATATGGCCAGGAACATGTCAAACACCACACATCACTGAGAAGAATATGGGAAACTTACGTGTATGTTATTTCTATACATTTTATGTATAATTTGGTTGGATTTGCTATACTCAGCAATTATATATAGTGATAGGAGATAACCAATGAGGTTTCCACATGTGGAAATGTGCATATCCATGCATCCTGTGCATACATGGATGTATTTATTTAAAATTTTTAGTAATTTGTTTTGTACAAGTATGGATCTTTTTCTACTGATTTTTACTGAAAACAGAAACTGAGTTAAGTCTGATATTCAGAGAGTTAAAATTTTTAACAGGACTTCTAGTAAGAAAAGCTCTCATTTTGCAACAAAACTACCAAGCTGGCCCAAGACAAGTATTTTCTAACAAAGTCAGCTCAGTATTTGACTGATTCTTAGCACAGGTGCAGTGTGTGACCTTGCACAGCAGTTCACCCTTGTGCCTGATGTGCAGGTTCAGCTGCTGCTATTTGAGATGACTCCTCTTATTTTTCTTAAATGATGAATGCCCTATCTGCTTATTTAAAAATAACAAAAAAAACCAACACCACCCAAACAAAACAAAAAACCCAAACAAAACATACAAACAACAAAACAAGAAACCCCAAGAATTAATAGTTCATTTGAAGGGATAATGCATTGAAAACAAACTGTCCCCTTCTGTTTAAGACAAAAGACAGAAATTGGAAAACATTCTGATAAACAAATGTGTAGACCAAATTTTTGAGCCTTTAGATCCAGGATAGTTACTAAAGGTATGCACAGATTTGCATGTTTGCTGAAGCATGGAACTGTATCTGGAATACAGATTTGACAGGAAATTATTTTAAATAGGTATTCTGAGTAATCAAGATCACTTATTACTAAGTATTCTGTTGTGTTCACTGACATTCACAGACATTAAAAAAATTAGCTTCTGTTCCTTGAAAAAAATATTAAAACTATCAGTGTATTGTAAAAGCTTTCAGTTAGAAATGTAAAAATATTTTTCTGGGATCACCAAAATGCCAGATGGCAAAAGAGGAGCTTTCTACTCAATTCAGAGGTTGAATTAATCTCCTTAGCACAAAGAGATTTGCAATTACCATAGACTACAACAGAAAAATAATTTCGCCACACAGAATTAAGTTTTGTACAAGGTAATTCGACCTCAAGAGCTACACAAGCTTTTCTCTAAATTTTAGACACTTCCAGAAACCACAAGGAAACAAACTGCTATTGCACACAGCATTTTAAGCTTAAGCAGTGGTGCTGACATGCCAGCACTTAGTTTCCAAATAAGGGAGTCATGAAAGATTTTCCCAAAGCGCTACACATTCTCTGAGGTATCATAACTAAACATACAGAAAACTTAATGCGGGAACATATGAAATATATGGAAAATACTGTTCAAAATTAATGCATAAACAATTTAAAGATCTTCTCTGCCCAGCTGTCCCTTCTGGTAAATGTAAATACTAGTTTGCTAACAGAGACTGATTCCTTGTATACATAAGACATTTTGGCAGCAAACAATGGAACGCTAGGTGGTGATCAATAAAATTCAGATAAGCTGAAACTGGTGAATCCTTTAGATAATTAAGCTATGCAAAGACACTTTAGCATAAGAGCTTTTAAGTGTAATTACATTCCTACACAATAACATCACAGTCAAATTTCTTTTCAATGAAAAGAATTGTATGACAGCTGCGATAAGGAAACAAGAATCAGTAGTATGAGAGGTTGACCCTGGCCAGCAGCTAAACACCACACAGCTGCTCCCCCCCTTGCAGCAGGACAGGAAGAGAACTGGAAGAGCAAAAGTGGAAAAAAAAACTTGTGGGTCAAGACAAAGGTAGTTAAGTAAGTGAAGGAAAGAAAAAAAACAAAGCAAGTGATGCAGAGTGGGAAAAAGATACAGCTTTGACACTGTGCAAGTACTGCTCAGCAACAGCCAAAAACATTGGTGTGTTATGAACCCTGTCTTAATCACAAATCCCAAACAAGCAAGAAATTGGCACCTTAAAATATTATCAGAGTATCATCAGTTTTCACAACGCCACAGATGGTCTATGGCTTAATTTTATAAAGCTTTATTCATGGCTTCAAATGATAAAGCTCTCTTTCTCTTCGTTATTGCTGTTTGTAATGCCAGATTTTGTAACACATGGCAAAAAAAAAAAAAGTAACATGTAATTGATTGTATAGTTACTTATAATACTATGAATGAGGTTATAAGATAATTATTGACCATAGGTATTTTGTATATGCAATGTGTAAGCAGACCACAAGACATACGACTTATTAGCATGCTGGTGGTACTTTATACTGTAGGGTTATAAAGTTATGCAGTACTAATTGCTTCATCAGAACAAAAAGTCATCGTGCACACATAGGTTCCAACTGCTGAAAGATATTTGCAATTAACCAAGGAAAAAGACATTATGCAACCTCTGTAAAACTATTATCACTGGCTATCACACAGCTTAATCACACACAAAGGCAAAACCCATCACGCCTGTCCACTATTCCTCCCATCACCAAGTGCCAATACAGAAGAAAAAAACAATTGGGACCAAACCCATGTGATTGCTCTTGGAAAAAAAATAATTTCCTAGAGTAGATCTTGGTAAGGTTAAGTGTTCTGAGAGGAGTAATGCTACCACTTACTATTTCTTTGCTTTTATATTTATTTCCTTGAACGATACTGACTGTAGCTGCCTAGTTACATTTCTCTGAATGAACTGCTACCTGAAAGCCTGCCTGAATTTACAATACACAAGTGTTCAGGAATCTCAGAAGCCAAGTCTCAATAGGCTTGAATAACATTTCTGATGCACTGTTTACTCCAATGATGTAAGCAGCAATTACAGTTGCTTACAAACAACTATTTTGAAAAGTCTTAGGTTCACTCCGATGTCACAATTGTGCAAGTGCTCAATTCAGAGGAATTACTTTAGTTTTAATGGTTTGCAATATGTGAGCAGTGAAGTGTAAGACAAATGAAAATCAAATGAGATTTGGCTACCAAACATACACTGTCATGGTTCTTTCACTGTTGAGAGAATTTTGTCTTTTGAAGTATTTCTAAGACGTAATACTGCTACAGTTTTACTTAGTTTCACTGAATCCAAGAGGCAACATCCCCAGGTACCAGGTATAAAATTATTATTAACAAAGGTAAAATAAAATATATTGGAATAAAAATAAGGTATACCAGCTATTTGTGATAACTCTGAGCAGAAATTTAGTCCAGCCTGCACCCAGAGATAAACTCTAAACTTCAACACTGCATACCTGAAGTTCTAATTAGACTTATAAATACAGGTCTTTTCATTTCATACTTTTCATTATATTCTCTTATGTCTTGAGACTATCTTTAGTAGTAACTACCTTACAAATACTACATATATTACTATGTTACATATACACATTTTTTTCAAAGACAACATTTACCTAATACATCCTTATTACACAGTCATCTCACCTTTTTAACAAGATGGATTTGAATCTAATGTTGCTTCACGTTAATTGAAACCCTATTTGCATGCACACACAAAGCATGAATTACTTTTCATTGTCAAGTAACTATATGAATCTTACAACAGAATACATAATGTAGCTAAAAAATGTTTTGCAGTCAAGGAAGAACAGCTACTATTTCAGAATATGTCTTCTTGTCATACAGGTTTTTGGTTAAAAAGATTTCTCTGCAGTGCAACTTTAGGGAAGTTAAATGCAAAGCTAAATGCAGATGAACAGTCTATTTGTGTAGAACAATAATGACCAACTAAGCACTTTTCTAAGTTCAGTATTAATTTAAAAAAATATATTAATAAACTAATGATTGAAAATTGTATTATTTCATTGACACCTATTAATCCAAGACATAACGCAGTATTGAGCATATCTATTAGCCAGCAATGCTCATTGGTTTTAGCCATTTTTAATTTCACACCATCAACTACATTATGATTGTTGCCTTTCTTTAAACATATACATTAGCAAAATGTTTATGATTCATTACTTCTCATATTTAAATTATTAAACCATACGCTATCACTTTTTAAAGCAGAGGTAGAACTATAACAACGGCAAGGAAGGGGCAGTAGATATCTACATTTTTTTACACACAATGAATATTACAGCTCTTTAAAACTTACGTACAGATAGAAGAAAAATATAATTGTCACCAAGATCATTTATGTAAGAAAACCTCAAAACATTTTTATCAAGTGTTTATAAATATTAGAATACATAAATGCACCGGAAAATCATCCCTAGAGGCTATTAGGCTTCTACATAAAGACAAAACCACTAATAGTTATCTCCACAGAATCCTTTAGTCACTTATGTAAAGTCTGTATAACATGATTAAAGCCACACTGCCACTTACCACAAGTGAAAGGGGCCTCTTCCATGAAACAACACCAATCAATCCTGACAACAGCACCTATAATAAACAGAGCAGAGTCACCAAAGAGACCAGAGTTTTATTCCAGTACCATTTAAAAATAAGTATTAAGTTTAATACACAGTCATGTTGTGTATTTCCAGGGGGCTGGAAACAAACTGCTGAAAAGATAATGTTTTAATGTTATTCTCAATTAAAAATAGACAAAAGTGTTACTAAGCTGTTTTTAAAATTAAATTCAATCTGGCTGACAGATCCAATTAGTTCTGATCAGATCACAAAGATCTCAATAGGTCTTCAAACATTTTCTCTCCAGGTTATCAGCACTGAAGGAGAATAAATGTTTTAGGTAAACTTTCTTCTGGTCTCTAGGCATCACTGAAAATTACCTCACAATAAGGGAACTAAAGATAGGACAATCACAAATCAGGCAGGGTATATGGCTAAATCAACAAAAAGTGGGTTATTTGGGGTTTTTTTCATTCCACCCAGCTATCCAAACAACCACACCGCTTGTTCTTATGCTTGAAAAAATCCCACAGATTAAAGATTTGTTTAAAACCTCTATTTAACCTACAGATACATAAACCCCTCCACAACACAGCAAAAGCAAGCAGAATTCAGAGCTCCATGCACCTAGGTGATCTCAGGTACTGCAAAATAACAAGCAAGTTACAGTTGAGACACCATAGCTTTACACACAGTTAAAAATAGAGGAATTGGAGCAATCGGGTGAGGGATATTGACCGTGAAATGGAAAAAAAAAGGTGGGGATGAATGTTCTCATTGGAATATTAAAATAAAAAAATAAAAAGGTAAACTAGATTACAAATAAAATGCAGAGAAAAGAATACATTATGTATTTATTTCATGAGTTTTTGGTGTCACTTTTTTACCTCTGCTTGCGTGAAGACTAACTTACATACATCGCTAGACTGTTACAATCTTTATCAAATCCTCCTGCAATTGCTTAGAATAATCTTTAATATAATTATTGCTCTCTACAGACCTTTGATATTCAAAAGGGAGGAAGCCCAGAAACTAATGAGTACCCTTTTCCATGAAATTATATTCAAGGTTGGTTGAAATTAAAATGCCAGGAAGTCATCACTCCCACTATGTCATGCTTTACTAGCAATCTTCTCAGTATTATAATAGTAGACCATAATAATTAAAAATGCATCTCTGTCTAGCCACTGCAGAAGCAATATACACTGCACTGGGAATCAGGCTGGAAACTTGTCTACTGATGCTTGGCATGAATGTAAGAGAAAGAGCTGTTGGCTATACGGAGAATTTGGGTTCTGGAGTGCCCAGTTTAAGCTTTCACTGTATCTAGTCTGTGGACATTTATATTGTGAGCCTGTTTCAAACATATTTCACAACTTGATAATAGCCACAGCTGCTGTAGGAAGACAGCAGAAAGGCAGCATCTTGGAAACTGCACTGTTTCATAGTAAAACCTCAATGTTAGTTTTTAAGTCAAGTACAAATGCAACAGATAAGAAGGCATAAACGCACAGTAAAAAGTGAACCAGAATCAGGTTACAGATACCAAAGACTATGCAGATAAGCCCTACACGCAAATATGCATAGTTTGTATTCTACAGCATTTCCTACAGCATAAAAGCTAGATATCAACTACATGATTCTGGATGTTGGCCAAGCCAGGGAAAAGCTGAGAATTCCATTTTTGCAGTTAATTAAATTTGCTCACACAGCTGTGTTAGCTTATTATTACTGTATGATAACTCTCTCTGGGCTGATAGTTCTGTAATGCGAAACTGATCTCAAGAAGGCAAAATGACAGGGTTAGCTAGCTTGACTGTAGGCTAGACAGCCACGTGCTCTCAATTAAATAAATGGGATGGCTGAAATGGAGAAATTATTAAAGAAAACCCTTTAGGAAAAATAAGAAACTGCCTTCCAAAACAGAGTACGTATTGATGCAAAAAATACTCATACATAAGCCAGTACTTCTCAATAAAGAAGTCACATGTTCTGAGTCAAGATATTCTAGAGTGCTACCTGTGAGTAGCAATTCTTTGCTTTCATTTACTGTGCTACCTCCCTGTTAAACCTCTCCCACTGCTGTCTGACATTACTATATATGTGGCATTGTGCATTCCTGAAGGTGGAAGGATGGAGCTGATCCTTTTTGTTCAGCTGAACTACAGCTGTGTCTGACCTTTACAAAGGCCTTTCAAGCTGAAAGAGGTACACATGTTCTGTCTGGAAAGAGAGCTTTGTGGCACTCACCCTACTGGCTCACCATGCAAAAGGTCAAGCACAGTCAGGCCAGTTGATAATCTCTCTATATGCACTGATGACAGACAGTAAAACTCTGCGTTCCACCTATGCCTTTAATATCGTCATTGTAAGAGTTCACCTCAACAATGCTGTAATGTAATTTTCCAAACCTCATTATACCACAATATTGCTTTAACCAAAAGTGATTGAGATGCAGTAACTTCCAGTGCCAAGCACCTTCAATACTTTAGACCACCAGTAAACACAACTATATAATTAGGAAAAAAGGACACAGATAACATCACATACCAACATTTGTTAGGATACACCAAATGACCATAAAAAGAGAAATCTAAAGATTTCTCTTTGTCTTGCAGAAGACAAGGAATTTTAAAATAAATAAAACCCCAAACAAACCATCCTTCCTTAACATTTTGTTTTCTCTTCAGTTTTTACCTCTTATAAATGCAGTGCCAATATTGAATAAAATAAATTGAACCACACCTGGCTTATATACAAAAGTAGGAATTATTTGAAAATAGTATGTAACTTACAGGCCCAAAAGACCTTATAATAATGTCAGAATATCTCATGGCTACTTCAATGGAAGCAGTAAAACTCATACTTGATTTCACAAGGTTAAGTGCCAAGAAACACAGGCACAAGATAAAGGAGTTATTTTTACACCAGTAATTGAAACACTGTCATTTCCTAAATACCTATAGCACAACATCGCAATCTGTAGGTCTTCTATGTTTTTCAAAAATCACTACACCATATGTATGCTGTGCAGAGGTTTTTTCTTCCTTAAATAGTAAATAGGAGTTTCATGATTTTAACATGTCTAGTTAACTTTGGCAACACATTTCAGAGCCTGTATAGCACGTTTATCTAACATCTCAGGCCTAACTTCTATCTGCTGAATTGGAGTGAATCCAATCTCTCCATCACATAATCAAAGCTACTAAAAACATGTTCAAATAAAAGCAGATTTGCCAGCTTCCTTAATCAAAATTCTTACAGATGCATGAACCTATTCACTATAAAAACAGAATGCATCAGTATTGACTATAAATGCAGTAACATTAGGTATGAAGACCTTTCAACACGCATATGAAAACTCCCTTATCATCAATGCAAAGTGTGCTCACGCATGAAAAAGGTGCATTTACTTTAATAGGCACATACTGAGGCAGAACAAAAACAGAAGGTAAAATTACTTTCCAGTAGAGGGACTGCAAACAAAGGATTTTTTTGAAAAAGCCCTGAAGTCTTTTCCAACATGTCAACCCTCCACACTCAGGTAAGTCTCTATAAATTCTGAGGACAAAAATTTATGGGAAACTTATGGAACAGATCAGATGATGCAGTCTCTTTATATATCTTAAAGCATTTGCTTTCCAGTACTTCATCTCCCGAAGTATTATTGTACATAATACACCCTCTTAAACACTTTCTTTAAATTTATTTTCTGAACTGCATTAGAAGTATATTTACATAAATATTAATTTAATTAAAACTATGTTAAATACAGTGAAACAGTACCAAGGTAAAGATTTTTACATAAATGTAAAATTACTGATGTTTAAGTATTATTGTCTACTCTTATTCCTATGTTCTTTTTCCACACTACACAGCATTTGACCATGGTTTCCCTTGGACTTGTCTCCCATGAAATCCAAGAACACAGTATCTTTTGTGTGATTTCAGTTCAAAGTGCTCACAGAAAAAAAACTTTACACAAACAATCAGAATGTGCTTTTACAACATTAAACCAAAATAGTTTGTGGTATTGCCACAAGAGCTAAATTTACATGGTTACATATTTGTATGCATATACTTTCAAAAACGTATGTTAACGTCAAAACCAAACAGCCTGTCCACACATGCACTCCATGACCTACCAAACACCCTCTCTGTCCCCATGGGGATTTCTGCACACCCTCCCCCCTGCCTCCACCCAGTCTGAACCTCTCTTATTTCAATTTACACCCATTGCCTCTTGTCCCTCAATGTGCTGCTGTAAAGAGCCTGGAATTAAGAACAGTAAATTGGCACAGTTACAAAAAAATCTTCAATTTGCATCTCAAACTAAATTTAAAATATAGACTGCAAAAATATTACTTCCCATGCTTTCTTAAGAAAGGTTTTTTTCTATTTTGTAAAAGCAGATTTGTCAAGCTGGTATGTATGCAGAACAGTAAGACAAAAGGTAACAAAACTGGTGTCAAGGAATACCTTTACAAATGAGGAAAATTCATACAGCTGTCAGTCATCTTTTATTATTCTTAATAACAGGAGCTGAGATGCTGTTCAGATACCATATATCACCCCTCATCACAATTTCAGGACTTGCAGCTTTCTGGAACTTAGATTTCTTCTTTTTTTTTTTTTCTTCCAAGAAGTTAAGAAGATCAGCTGTCGCTACCATTATTCTTCAGTAAGCCCAAGGGTATGTTTACATTTTGGTATTGTATTTAATCTGCTGTACTCAAAGTAGAATAAAAAAATACTGTATGTTGGTGTGAGTTTCTGTCCTATTGTTACATGCTCTTGTGAACAGGTCCTCCCCACCTTTCAGGTACTGGAAGGTTGCTTATAAGGTCACCCCCAGAGTCTTCTCTTCAGGCTGAACAACCCCAACTCTCTCCCTGTCTTCATAAAGAGAGGTGCTCCAGTCCTCAGATCATTTTCACTGCCCTCCTCTGGACACACTCCAAAAGGTCCACATCCTTCTTGTGTTGGGGCCTCCAGAGCTGGATACAGTACTCCAGGTGAGGTCTCACCAGGGCAGAGCAGAAGAGCAGAATCACCTCTTGATCTGCTGGCCACACTTCTTTGATGCAGCCCAGGATGCAGTTGGCCTTCTGGACTGCAACTGCACATTGGTGGCTCATGTCCAGCTTTTGATTCATTAGTACCCTCAGGTCTTTTTCTACAGGGCTGCTCTCTAGCATGTCTTCCCCCAGCCTATATTCATGTCTCTGGTTGCCTCGGCTCAGGTGCAGGACACTGCACTTGGCCTTGTTGAACCTCATGAGGTTTATCTGGGCCCACTTCTCCAGCTTGTCCAGATCCCTCTGGATGGCATCCTGTCCCTCCGGCATATCAACTGCACTACCCAGTTTGGTGTCATTGATGCCACTGTCAATATCATTAATGAAGATATTAAACAACACTGGTCCAAATACAGACCCTTGAGGGACTCCACTTGTCACCATTTTCCATCTGGACATCGAGCCACTGACCACTACCCTCTGGATGCAACTATCCAGCTAATTCCTTATCTACTAAACAGTCCACCCATCAAACCCATATCTCTTCAACTTAGAGAAGGATGTTGTAGGGGACCACGTCAGAGGCCTTGCAGAAACCCAGACAGATGATATCTATGTCTTCCCTTGTCCACTGATACAGTCACTCCATTGTAGAAAGCCACGAGGTTGGTCAGGCAGGATTTGTCCCTAGTAAAGTCATGCTGGCTGTCCTGAATAACCTCCTTGTCCTCCATGTGCCTTAGCATGTCTTCTAGGAGGATCTGTTCCATGATCTTCCCAGGCACAGAGGCAAGGCTGAGAGGTTGGTATTTCCTAGGGTCCTCCTTTCTACCCTTTTTCAGAATGGGCATAATGTTTCCTTTCTTCCAGTCGCCAGGGACAAACCTGACTGCCGTGACT
Organism: Apus apus; assembly: GCF_020740795.1. Classification (NCBI taxonomy): domain Eukaryota; kingdom Metazoa; phylum Chordata; class Aves; order Apodiformes; family Apodidae; genus Apus; species Apus apus. Next base: position 6,160,036 of record NC_067291.1, read on the forward strand.
TTTCAAGTATCATGGAGAGTGCCTTGGCAACTACATCAGCCAATTCCTTCAGGACTCTGGGATGCATCTCATCAGGTCCCAAGGACTTGTGTATGTTCAGGTTCCTCAACTGGTCAAAACCCTGTCTTCTTGTATGGTGGGAGGGACTTTTGGTCTCTGTCTATGCTGGCCATTAACTTGAGAGCTGTGAATAAAGGGGTTGCCAGTGAAGACCAAGGCAAAGAAGTTGTTGAAAATCTCAGCCTTCTCCCCATCTGTTGTTACTAGTTCACCACTGTTGCTCATCATGGGAGTACACTTTCTTTAACCTTCCTTTTCTGGTTTACATACCTGTAGAAGCCCCTCTTGTTTTTCTTTACATCCCTTGCAAGTTCAGCTCCAGCTACTCCTTGGCCTTTCTGACTTCATCCCTGCACAACCAGACAACGTCCCTATACTCTTCCCATAATACCTGTCCCCGTTTCCACTGCCTGTATAGTTCCATCTTGCCTTTTATACTTTTATAGTTTTTACACTGCAAACTCTCATTTTGTTGTCATTCTCCAGACTTTTTTTTTTATGCATCTTTTTAAAGGATATTCCAAATAGAAGAGGTTGAAACAAGTTGGTTTTATACGTGAGAAGACCGAGAGAGAACATAACAGAAGTTTAAAAAACACACAAGATTGTTACAAAGAAGATACTGTTCTATTGTTCTTCAAATACACCATGGGCTGAACAATAAATAATTGATGTGCATTAATAGAATCATAGAAACACAGAATCATTAAGGTTGGAAGGGACCCCAAAGATCATCAATTCCAAACCCCTGCCATAAGCAGGGAACCCTACCACTAGGCCAGGTTGCACAAAACCTCGTCCAACCTGGCCTTAAAAACCTCCAGGGATGGGGGGGCATCAACAACCCCCCTGGGCAACCCATTCCAGTTCCTCACCACCCCTTACAGTGAAGAATTTCTTTCTAATATCTAACCTAAATCTCCCCTCAGTTTAAAACCATTACCCCTTGCCCTATCACTATCTTCTCTGACTAAAAGCCCCTCACCAGCTTGCCTGTAGCCCCTTTCAAGTACTGGAAGGCTGCTATAAGGTCTCCCTGGAGCCTTCTCTTCTCCAGGCTGAACAGCCCCAACTCTCTCAGCCTGCTTTCACAGCAGAGGTGCTCCAGGCCTTTGATCATTTTGGTGGCCCTTCTCTGGACCCTTTCCAACAGGTCTATATCTTTCTTGTACTGAGGGTACCAGAACTGTACACAGTACAGTTAGACATTATATAGAGATTCAGCTCAGACACTAGGACTTTCTAAGGTTGTAGATATTTCAGTATTGGTACAATGGGTAGATTATAGAATTCCCATCATCAGATTTTCTTAACAACACATCAGACAACCGGCCATCAAGGCAGACCAGGCAGAACCAGGCATAGCACAACTAGGCAGACATGCAAGGCAGCTGACTAGACAGAGCTGAGCAAATGAGGATGCCTAATTTACGGTGCCAAAGGAGGTAAAACCCAGCACTGCCAGCACCAGTATCATCTAGTTCGTGCTGTCAGCTAAGTGCTACAGCAACTGCTTATCTTCACAAGTGCCTGAAATCCCTGACACTTTCCAAGGTTGCCCTCTCTCCTCTACCAGCATACAAACGGTTGCAAGGTTTAATTTTGCCATCTCAAATGTTCCTAGAAGGGTGAAGTTCAGTTGCACCTGAACAACTACAAGGTATTGATATCCTCAACTAGCTTGGGTCTAGGAGCACCTCACAGCTGAAGTACTTTCAAGGATTATGTTTCTGTAACATCTACAGTAGACCTTGTAACAGGTAGATAATTACTTCAGAAAATGCAAGTATTAAATATTTCAGGAGCAATGCCACCAATGGTGCATACTCAGAGACTACAAAAGCGTGCCACATTAGTACCAGAGTACAAAAAAATCACCATATAATAATACTACCTGCAGCATCTGCAATCCATTAGTGCAAAATTATGGTAAGTGAATACATGCTACAGGAAAAAGAACTCTGAAAACATGGAAATTAGGTAAAAGGGAACTAGAAAATCTACCAGTAATATTACTCTCCATAACAATTCCTGGAAGAATAGTGAGGATTAAAATATATTGGGGTGAGGATGGTGGGAATGTATTAACAAGTATAGAAACAGAAAAAAAAATTGAGTATGTATTTCTATATTCATACACACAAGTGGACAAATACAGAACAGTGGCATAATTTTGGAATGGTCTTTCAAATAAGCCATCCTAAATAGTGGGTGTTGATAAAAACCATACCATACCATCACATTCAAAATACTGCAAAAACCAGTAATGGACTAAAGACTTTTTAAAACAGCTATTTATTTGCAGATACACAAACTGATTCGACATGCAGCTACCATTAGAATCCAGGGACCATTCTCTTGTTGAAAGACTACATTCCTATGAAAACAAAGAGCACAAGTACTACCAGACTGCCTAAGACGACCCACACACTGCAAGATAAATACAAGCAAGTCAACAGCAATCAAAAAAGCAACAACTTAAGCACAGATTTGAGCTATCTTCTAAAAAGACTCAGTATGTTCCAAACACTGCATCATAGCTTAGTCTCTCTCATTTACCCACTATGAACCTAAAACTAATCTAATTGCCATGGAAACAGGCACAGAGAAATAAAAATCTCCAGTGCCCACAAGAACAGGACACTAAAATTACCTACACATTGACACAGCTATCAGAATGTATTCACAGGATGCAATTTTAATTTCCTTTTAAGCTCTAGGGTGAGGTGGTTTTTTTTTTTACTATGTTTTCTCATGAAATATGCTCCATACCCATGATAAATCTGGTGTTTTTGTAGGAAAAGGTTTAATACAAAAAGATATTTTTTCCTTTGAAATAAAGAGAAAAAAAAGGGCTAATGGAGCACATATACATCAGAATAATATCTTTTCCCATTACGAATAAAAATCTAATGTTCTGTATGTTATTCTTCCAAGTGGTTCAGATCTGTTATGCTCAACTTCACTACAATACGCAAGCAGTATTAAAAGCAATGGACAGGGATTTAGATAAGATATTAAGTACAGAGCTGATACATCAGTGACTCACAATACATTCTTATCTCTAATCTGGTTTTTATTTAACACATTCACAGAACACACCATTACAATATTGTGTACATCCCATAATGCAAGCCTTGAGCATTCATCAGGCGCAGAGCTATTAGCATAAGAGTACTGAAACAGAAAGGAACCTAAGCAGTTTGCAACCAATCCTCCACACTTTGAAGCTCAGATCAACTCTGGATAGCTTATCGATCCTTTGAAACAGGAAGGTTTTACTGAGGCAGCAGTCAAAAGCTTAATTTAAACACAGTGAACCAAATAAATCAGTGAAATTATAAGCAGTTTGTCCATTATGATAGATATGTACACAGGTATTGTACATTCAAGTATTAATGTTTTCTCATCTGAATGTTTGTTTTCTTGGTCTTTATATGCGCTCCATAGGATAGATTTATAAAGATAATTTCTATGAGGGCAAAACTTCCAAGCCTAAAAGTACACCAAATTTCTTTTCCCAAAATACTGGTATATTTTTAATTCTTTATAATTTAATTATAGCTAAATTTCTTCAAGGGCTCAGAATGTGAAAACTTCATCTTAACTCTAGTAATAAAATATTCCATGATTTTTCCATTACAAAGGCAAAAGCTATTACCCAGCTATGAGGATTTCGTTTTCAACATTTTCATTTTATGTTTCAGTAACAAAAAAAGAAATAAATTATGGTATCTTGTCACTGTGACAAAGAAAAATATTGTGATAAATCTCTTTAGACATTTCCTAATCTGTTTTCACACCATCTTGACTTGTATCATTGACTCCCTACAGAATATGCTTCTAGAAATGATGTTTTCCAGTAAGAGTCAGGAAATCACTAATCAGATTTTTGCTGCTGGGCTCTTCCAATAATGATAAGAATGAAGACTGAGATTGCTTTAGGTAAGTAAAATGAGACGATGGCTCTTTTAATTACTGACACAATTTCTCAAGGGATGACAGCTGAGGTGGATTGTAAAGTGATCTAAACATCAGGAATTACAGTATTTTCTTTGTCCAAATGCAGTGCTTCTGCATAACACTATTACACTGTAAGCTCCAGTCTTCCAGTTCCATAGATAGTATGAAGCTACATTCTTAACTGCATTGCCGCAAGGGCACACAAGAAAGGTTAATCAAAAAGTAATAAACCTCATATTCTAATGAGCACAATGAGCGATCTGTCTCAGGGCCACGCTACTGGATATAAGAAAAGGTTAAGGACACAGAGGCTGAGGCTAGAGATAGAGACAGTGTTTATCTGTCATAAACATTTAATATTTGCCTTATCTCCATCATGAGCCTACCAACTTTGGTCACACTTTTGGTGAAAGCCACCTACACTACTGCATTTATTACCTTTTCTAAAACACCCTTCCCATGCATTTATAACCACGACACACTGTTAGTCATCATATCCAAAATGGTGCTCAAGAGAGAAAGGACAAATTAGTTTGCATAACCACAAGTACAGTAACAGGAGAGATAGATGCCTTCCAAACACCCTGACAATCCAAGCATCCTAAGGATTAATTTCATGTCTCTGACATCATGTATCTATCTGGTAATTTTAAAAGTAATTATTCTCAAAGGATCCCACTATCCTAGAAAGTATATTGAAGGTAATTTATTACTATTAATTAGCAGAATTAGTACATCCGAAGCCTAAAGTGTTTCTCTTGCTTGGACTTAAAATTTTTGTTCTTAGAAAAGCAATTGGTATAACTATTACTTAAAGACATTGCATATTAACAATAAGAAGTATTCTTAGTTATCGGGAACTCAACTAACCTGTACCTTAAGGTTAAATAAAACATAGTAAGGTAAGAAATACTTTAAATCACAGGTAGCAAGGACACTATTAAGACTCATTCCAAAGACTTTGCTCCAGAATCATCAAGTGATTGATGTGATACTTCCCTGACAAGATAACAGAGAATCAACTGCCACTTAATATGATTTAAAGATACAAACGCAGGCATTTTCCCTCAAATTAATTTTATATAGATTTTAATATTAATATTTTACTAGCTGATTAGCTAGTACAAACAACCAATCATCTCTGACTTCCAGCAGAACTCTGTCCTGTGTCAAAAAAATTGATACAATAATTTCATTTTCTATGTTCTGCGTGCAGCAACTGCCTTGGCACCTAAAGTAGTGCATTCCCTTTTAGTCATTATGGCTTCTGCTATGAATTGTTACATTTTTTAAGGATAAATTGAAAGCTCACGGAACATGTCAAACCATTTTAGAGCCTGATGCTTATTATTTACTAATGGTGCAGGCAGTAACTCATCAGCTCTCACCTTGTTTTCCCACTTAATGTATCTCAGCTACCACCTTAAGAGAGATTTGGTCTTGATGCCACAGAATGGAAAGCCAGGTGCCACCAGCAGCCAGTAGCAATAGCATTACATTTAATCCCTGCTCAGGATTGTCAAAAGCCTGAATTCCTGACTCCTAGGGCCAGTCAGCAGAAAATTGTGCAAACTAAATCAAGCTGATACACAAATAGACTGAACAAAGAATTCAATGGTCATATAATAATCCACAGCATTAGCTCTATTCTTAATTATAATTCTCATTATTAATGAAGACTAAAAATACATTATTTTAGACATGCTGCATACAAGGCATAAGATGTCATGTGACAACCTTTGAAACTGACTTTTATAAAAATCTGTTTCTAATTGGTTTGGAAAGAAACAGCAAACGACCTGGATAAGCAGTAAATAATGTATCACTCCAACAACACAAACCATCTATGAAGTTCTAAAATGCAGCCACAAGAAAATGAGTTTTCAATTACACTGCACAGAGTAACAAAAGCTACCAAGCTTACAGAAGACAATGCAAGTTACTGGAATGATCTAGCTAAGAGAGAAGACTTGATCTTGTTCAAGAACACCAAACTGGTACCATGCTGATACGGACTTACAGCTTAAGACTGCAGAGCTACTTTGCAAAAGCATAGTTGTTTTCTAGTGAAATCTGACATACAATATGCCCAGGAAATTCCAGCCAAACATTAAGCAAGAACTAAACACAACAACAACCCTCTAAAGTGTAATTCTGATATACAGGCTTCTTAAGTTGTCAGCAGGCAACAGATTTGGGAAGCACGTGACACACTATTTCAGTGATTTGAATGCAATAGATAATTTGGGTAATACTAGTCAAAACACTGAATAAAGTATAACCCTTACTCCCAAAATCAAAACCCAGAGCCATTTCAGGTGCAAGGGGAGTGAGCGGAGAGATACTCTAAAAACGTAACAGAGCAATTAAAATTATGTCTACTTCCACTCTGCAAGAGATTCAAAGAGATTACTGATGCATAACACTAAACACATTTGAACAGCAAGTTGTAATTTATCATAAACAGGGTAAAAATAAAGGGATTCTGAAATATTACAGGCAGAAATTAATCTTGTACAACACTGGTTACAAAGCCACAGTGCATTATTACATTCAAACTTCTTCCGTCTGGATTTTACAAATAAAGCAAGAATAAAACGCCAGTCTTTATACAAGGCCCCACCTCATACAGACCCATTTCCCAAATCCTGTGGTCTGCCTTCTAATATTATTTAATCTTCTAGAGGTCCATGATACTTTATGCTACCAAAAGAAGACTAAGTGAGAAGGATCTCAAGTGCACTCCTGGGCTAGCCAAAAAATGGAGTCTAAATTCACTCTAATTTAGATGCAAATGCCAAGACTGCTCAATCTTTTATTAAATATTCACAGTTTTGCATTGCTATCTGCATGCCAACACTCTCTCAAGTTTGTTTGTTGTTTTTTTTTTTTTAACACCCTGGCATCCTTGCAACTTCTCAGGCTAATGCTGCAAATGGTCATTCAGCCAAAACTAACTCTCACTTTCTCTAGAGAAACCCTTTCTCCACCAAAGAATTAAGTTCCAGGAGTCCAAAGGCTTATTCCAACCTGATTATATGGCCAGAGCTTCTATTAAATATAATGGGTACTTCGTGTCACAATTAAGAGGCAAAATACCTTGTAGTCTTAAAAGAGCAGTTACACATTTTTACATTACCACTAGATTTGCACTCTCTATTGTGAAAACCTGTTCCCAGGAGTTACAGAGAATCATTCTACATCAGAAGCAACTTGGACCTGCAGGAACTGCAGTTCCTTGCTGCATCATTAATAGACAAATAAAAGCTATGTTATACAAGATACATGTTGTATGAAGAAGTGATTCACATTACAATATTAAGCACGCTTGCTTAACAAGGATTACAGATAAATTAGCATTATGTGTGACCTTCAGTGGTGGATCCACCACTGTGATCAAAATTACAGTTTAAATGAATTTCACACAATACAACCTTTCACATATGGGCAGCAGGCAAAGCAGCATTAAGATTCTCACTATAACAAAAGCCACTTTAATTCACCTTACTTAAGCTGTGCAAATAAAGTCTTGTCCATCTTGTTTACAACTCACATCTTATTTACATGGGAAATGTATTCCTCCAAGGATAAAAAAATTATTGTGTACATCACAATGAAATCTAGAGAGCTCCAACTCCATCCCTTCCCCACCCCTCATATGAACACTTTGCTCTGTCTTAATGAAACAACATCTGTATCACCACAGAACTATGTTCAGAGAAACTGGACACAGAATTGTTCTATGTTAGAGTCAGATAAGGATGTCTTCACTTGCATCACTCTCAGCTCCCTGTTCCAGTAATGTGACTTGTTGATCTTTCTCAAGAATTCAGAAACTTTAAAACACCTTCTCAAGTATCCCCTGAGAAACTGTAATAACTTCATATAACATTAACGGATTAATCTCAAATGTGACCATTTTCCAGCTTCCTCACACACTGACAAATGCCTTCATTTTAACAAATTCTGCAGGGTCAGCGACAAAGAAAACTGAGTACACAGTACATCAAACTCAATTATATTTCAAAGACTGGCAAGGCCTCTTTGGTTTGTTCTACTTGTCTCTTGATTGCCTGCAAAAACCTCACAAAGAAGGTTTGAAATTGTCATCCCAGGAAGATTCCCACACTCTCGATGTTTGCGTTACTGCAGCATGGCTGACCACAGACTCAACAACAGAGTGACATACTGACTTTCATGGAAGAAGCTACACCCTTGAGTCTGGAAATATTTGATTAATTAAGACAGGATAAACTGAAAACAAGACAGGCAGACTAATACTTGCAAGAGGTTTAGGACTATCACCTTTTACACACACTTGCACACAGTCTAAAAAGAATCAATGAAGGCAGGAGCATAAGATTCCTGGATTTGCAACAGAACTCTGAGAATTTTAACTTGTACTTCAAAGTAACTTTGGCATTCAGACTCAATCTAAATCAGATATTTTGGAAAATTAGCTCTCAAAAAACAAACCAGAATGGGATTGTATTCCAGAAGATAAGGTGCTATCTGTCTTTAAAAAAAAATATGCTTTATTTTGCTAAGGTTAAGCTTATAACAGAACAGGCTGTTAACTGTGTGGAATATCTGTTTCTAGAACTATCTCCCCACTACTTCCCCATGTTAACTGCCCAAAGTTACCATCTGAGAAGCAAAAGTTTAGTTTTTAAGCTGCAAAAGGCTAAGAGACGTGGACCTCTTAACATGATTCTCTAGCCAGCAGCTTTTCTTCATACACACTGATAAAAGTCGACAGGAAAACAATGATAATGATGGTTGTCCTCACATAAAACCTTCAAGTATCAAAAACGTTTAACAGAGAAAATTTGCTTTCTAGCAACATGAAACAAACTGGGGGGCATACTGAAGCCTGCTCATTAACTGGTAAGTGAAATTCATGAGTTGAGCCCATCTCAAAAACTAGCTAGCAGCTGATGTGAAAAAAAAATCAGTCTCAGTACTCCAGTGATGCCAAGGAAAATTCTCTCAAGTTATTGCTATTGATATGTAAGAACATGATGACCTGTGTATAGTGTTCCAAGGAGTCTTTGGTTAGGGGGTATATCAGATACTGGCATCTTAACTAGGAAAATATTCTCTACAGCATAGTTTGTAACACAAATTATACCTTATCTTGGATTACAGAAAACACTACATGGCAAATAAAACAAAGACAACAGAACTGTGGCAATCAACTACAACATTAGCAGAAATACAGTTTTGAGTGTTTTGTGGTTTTATTTTAAAAGAAAATAATCAATACAAGTAGCAATGAAGCTGGCTGAAAGTACAAGGAGGGGGGAATAAAATGGTATAGTGATAAAAATAATAATTACATGAAAAAAAAAAAGGCTTTGAAAAATGCCACACTAACAGAAACTACAATGTTATGCAAATAGTCTACTATTTCTTTTCCTTGTCTAGACTCAGGAAATAAGAGATTGCTAAAAAGTATCTAGAATACTATTGATTTTCATCAGATAAAACATCAAAGAAAAGATTCAAAGCCTACTAAAAAGAACACAAATTTACTATAGCTTCCACAGCTTTTATTTTAGAAAGTTTTTCCATATATAAGCAGCTAACAGATCTGTGCTCAAAACAGACTTCATACATCTGAGATAGGACACACACACACGCAACTAGGCTAGAAATCTAGCACTGAAACTCTCCCACAAACCATAGCATAAGATGACATTGGCCAGTCTTACAACTTAACACACACGGACATGCATGTGCAAGAACTTTGCACACTGTAGGTTTACGAGCAGTATGTATCTCTATAGGTGCCTTAAGTAGATGGCTACAGGTTAGAAATCAATGAGATGCAGCCACATGGTTACAAACCACACAGGCATCAGAAAGGAAGTCTACACAACCAGTACATCCTGTCTTCTCATTCCCTTCTTCCTTCACCTACTTGTTAGTTCAGACAGTTCAAAAGAAGATATGAATGCAAACAACTGGACAGATATGGAGAAAAATTAGAATAAATTAAGCATGAAAAATGAAAATAATTCTATCCTGCAGTATATACATACTGAGCACATAACCATTTCAAGCTTCTAGAATTCCATTACCTATGAACAAGAACAAAAGCACGGAGCTACACCCAAAAGTCTATGCATTTTGCACTTTCAGAATAATTTATGGGTATTGCTCCTTATGACTCATAGTAAAATCCTGGTTCTCCAAACTTAAGAACTGGTTTTACAGCAATCAATTTAATCAATTTTCTAAAACCAACCAAGGCAGTGCTAATACTACTTCTATGTAGCTACACATAACCACCAGCGGCAGAGTGCTGATGCAAGTACGGATTTTCCTGGGATTTACCATTTTTCTTGGTATTACTGAAGCAGTATACACTTTCTGTCAGACTGCATGACTGCAGACACAAAGCAGTGCAGTTCTGCCACAGAATGGGGTTCAGCTGCCACTGAATACAGCAGAAAAGGAAAATATAATGTGGGAGGTCTATCCAAAGCACATAAGTAAATTCCTCATCTCCTGTCAGAAGTGATAGGCTTCTCTAAAGGATGCAGCTGTATTAGGACCCTACACAGATGAATCTCTCAAAGCATCTATAGCTACCCATTCACTTGAAGCCAGTGACTTAGGCACCTGGAACCTAAGGAAATTAGCCTCTTAACTTAGTTAAGGTGGGCAATGTAAACAGCTTTTTTTGTTTTCTTTCCAGATTTCGCTCCACAGTACATCAAATAACATGGGTACTTTCATTCCATGACCTAGCAGAAAATACTAATTCTACTGAGACAGCCACAATGCTTCTGGAAGAATTTACATGGAGGTCCTCACTTGTATACTAGGGTCTAGGAGATATTTCAGGGCACATACTGTAGCTGAGAAACAAAGAACTGACTGAGCAGGAAAGGCTCAGCATTTAGATTCATCATAAGGGTGTCCAAACGAAATGTAAATAATATGAGAACAAAAATTGTAGCTATACTAAAAATTCTAGGTAAAGCAGATATTTATCACAACGTTTTCAAGCTTTTACAATTATTTACTTAATCAACTGCATTTTATGAGCTGGCTTTTATAAGAATTTGATGTGCTTTTAAAGATTAATAAACAGCAAAATATGAAAGATAACTATTAAACTTGGAGGCCCAACTGCTAGCAAGCTCCACACTGTAGGCTCATTGGATGATTTCTATAGGAGCTTTCTTTCCCAATTTTTGAGACAACAAACAACAAAGTAATTTAGGATCCAGTAAGAAACAACTTAGAGAAACAAGCACTCAACATGATTAACATCAAAGTAACCGTTACTTCTAAGATGTAATACATTCTGCAATCTCACATGCTTTCTCTAGTATTTATAATTCTTGCTAGATTTTCTTGGTATTATTATTATTACAAAGTATATTGGAATACTCACTATTTATGTTTTACCTGGAGTTGCAACAGTAGAGTATTATTTAAAGAAAATCTTGCTCAGCTTGCAAAGGCAAAAGAGAAATTATATACTTGGGTAACAGATAACCACAACAATTTACTCTGGATATCAGCTTCTTGCATAATAGTCTCCTATAATAAATAACCAAATAACAGATCCTCAAAGGAACTTGCTATTACAAAACTGAAAGAGATGTATGTCTTTTGTTTTTTCTGTATCCCTTTTCCCTGCCCGTAAATCATATAACATAGAACTAAAAAAAAAATGCCTTCCTGATCTAGAGTCTTTACTAGTTTCACATACCTTTGAATTCACAGTATTTTCTCACAGCATAATAAAAAAGTGTTAGACCTTAAAACCACTAACCTAAATACAAAAGAACTTCAACAAGACTTGAGATTAAGCTTTTCTATATTTATTGTTATTCTCAAGAAAGGTTTTCTGTTTTTTGTATAAAAAACTGCTTTAGATTGTCTAATAGTTTGAGCTACAAAAAGAGGGTTAAATAGAATATTGCAGTTGAAGCATTAATATCCTTAAGCAGAGGACAGTGAAATAAGGGACAGCATTATCTTTGTTATTTGTTTGCAAAAATATTACAGAAATACACAAATCAGTAAGGCTTCTGCTTTCTGTCAATGCCTTTTTTTCTTCAAGCAAAAATAAAGAAAATTTTAGTGACACCTTTAGTATGAATATAACTATCAAAACGTTATCTCACAAAGAGATAAGTAATAACAAATCACTAACTAAAGGATTATTTCCTTAATTTTAGATAATTTCCTTTAAATAGTTTACATTTCAAAAGAAAATAATACTACTACAAACTTGAATGAGCCCCAACATATAAAAATTCAGACTGCAGGAAATACAATAGATCCAGCAGAAATATTGATCCCTAGAATCCCTCAAATCTGTATCAACTACCAGCAAATATCCCAATAAGTTCCAAATATACCAATAATTCATTTTGATTTTCAGTAAACAGCAATAATTTTATTTAGAAATTCATTATTTATAACAAAGTATCCAACTATAGACAGTCCCCCAACTGTGATTCCTATATAATTTTACAAGGAGATAAAAAAAAAATTTCAGCCATCAAAATGGCAGAGAAAGATTACCAACTGTAACTCAGAATTGCTAAAAATTACCTTATGAATGTCTGAAGAAAAAACATTTGAGTTATCACACTAAGAAAAATATTGCTTTTATTTATTTTATGCAAGTTTTAACAAAAGAAAAAGCCATCTTCTGTTTAATTGATTTTACAGTATCTTAGTAAACTCAACTGAACGAATCTTTCAGAAGCTTCTTTCTCTAGGGAACACCAATGACAACAGCAGGTAGAAAGTGCACTCATCCACAACTACAGTATCCTTTTCATAAGGAAGGTGAACACCCAAACAAGGAAACTAACTAATACTTACCAGGGAAAATATTTCTACACTAAAATAAAAATAAAAAAAAACACAAAACACACAAACATGACAAATCTAAAACTGGAAGAATTTAAAGTGAGAGGAAGTTCTAAGTTTACCTCAGTAAAACGAAGTTCTTCATCTTAACAAAGACTTATTGCTGAATTTATGCCAAGTTATACACAACAACTTTTATATTCCTTTCCAATTAAAAATAAAATGGTAGAATCTATCAAAGGGAAAGCAGAGATCCTAACAAACAGGAATTCAGAAACATCTGAGAGCCAGAAAACAAGTAACTTGTCCAATACATTACTCCAAAAGATTTTTCCTCTAAAACTCTATTTATACAGTATATTGACTAGGTCACAAGGAAATTATCTCAGTGCAGACAGAATGAAACATAACAACTGTAAAGCAATCTGTAAATCAATTTTTAAAAGACTTTTCCAACTCTTATCTTTAAAAGAATACAAAAATGAGACTACAGACAACTCCAATAAATGAGCCTCAATGCAGTACATGGGTGCACATGCATAATTTGGCATTTGTATTTAGTTTTTGCTAAATGCATTTTGCAGAGCTGACAAGTGCTAAATTGGCGTGAATATAAGACTGTCCTGAATATCAAGTAACTCACTTTACAAGAACAAGTAACCAAAACATGAGTGAGACTGTGCCAAAGCACTAGATCTGGAATGTGTTAGTCGTGATGAAGCACACTAACAGAGTGACAGCTGAACATTAAAAAATTGAAAACGTCTCAACAGTGTAGTCACTTCAAAAGACTCAGTACATTCCCCAGCAAACCAAACTGGTTGCAGCCACTTGAGTTGCTGTTGAGAAGCTAAATCAGAGATGGACAGCATCGGCAGGGTTTGGAGCCTTGTTAACCTAAGTCAGTCTAGCAACCTCAGTACTTCCCAGCTGCAGAACTAGATGCAAGATTAGCTCAGGTAAAATCAGATTATCAAAGGCCAAACAAAATATACTTTTGGCAATTCTGGAGTCAAAGAGATCTTCAGAAGAGACCTGGGACACAGAAAGAGGGAATCACGGTTGAAATTCAATTTGATTTCTAAGATGGCATGAACATCTTCAATTAATCACAATTTATACTTAATGAAATACTCCTTATAGAAGCAGCAAAAAAGAAACTGAATAGTAAAGAATAACGGGAGCTGTCTGGAACAACAGGCAATGATATCCAGCATTCAGTCAGTATTAATGTGGATTGGGAATCTTTTCATTTTTGCAATACTCTCAAATAAATCTAGTAAAAAATTAAATTACTCTTTAAAATGACACTATGTTTGTTTCTGGGGTAATAAAAAAATAATTATGTTCTTAGCCATTTTTGTATTTCAGTATACACAGGAACTTTATATCTTCTCATCTGTATCTTCTCATCCCACTTTCTTTAGCATTTTCTTCCTACTCAGTGTAAAACTGTTCCCAGACAGTAAAGATTACCCAAAACAACACAAGGTTAAACCCCTGGTTTAACCTTACACTGGCAAAAGCAGTATCACATACCTTCTCAGGGTTATGGCAGTCAAACAACTAATGACTAAAGGCATCACTTGAGATATTGGAAGGTCTAATAACATGGAGAAAAAAAAATGAGAGACAGAATCAAAGGGAGAAAACACAAAGGAAAAAGCTGGAAAGCCATGGCTTTTCTTGCAAATACTAGGTTTCCCAATTATAAAAAGCACAATTCTTTGTCCCTTAAGTAGGTCATCCCACCTTCCCATGCTTCAGGCTCTCTGCAAATTAAGACAGCTCTTTTCTAATTTATTGTAATGCTGCAAATTTTAATGAACTTGCAATACATTTTTTAAGTGCCTTGAGCACCTTACACTGTACATCAGATTATGTTTTTAATAAGTTTTAATAAACAAGTTCTATTGTACTTTTTTCTAGACCTTGCTTTTGCCTAGAAAGGTTGGACCAGATGATCCTTGAAGTTCCTTCCAATCTAGTATTCTAGGGTTCTATGAACATAATTTCAGAAAAGACACCTTTATAGATTAACAATTCATCCCAGCTGTAGTTATCTAAAATTTTTCCTTCTCTGTATCCTGACATCTCTCCTATGGAGACTGCCACAAAAATTTGGTGGTTACAGATGGACCCTCACTCATGTTCTAATGGGTTTTCATTACCTTCTCACAATGCTAGTAATTGCTTTGAATGACAGAATGTTTTTTTAGTCATAAACTGGTAAACAGAGCCAGACACGTGAGAAAGACAGAGAAACATACTTCATTTTTTCAGTCTTTTTTTTTTACAGTAACACCTCAAAACCAACTTGCTGTAGAAATTCCAAGATAGCTTTAACAAACAGCACTGCTGAATATTATTAATAATTTTGCAGATCAGTTGTGACCAGGGCAGCAAAATTGCTGCTTCTGTTCATAACGAGAAGGAAAACAGTTACTCTCCTGTCTTGTTCCTCCAACCCATTAGACTTCCTATCCTACTTCCCCTCTTAAGATCTGCAGAAATTAGCAACAGCAGCAGAACAAAGTCGATTACCAAGACAGGAAGTCAACAGTATTCCAAATCAACAGTGGGGGTTGTTTTTGTTGTTCCTAGCTTTTTGTTTGTTTGGCTTTTAAACACACACAAAAAAGTAAAAGTAGGTAACTGCTTAACCAGAGAGATCTACAGCAGACAGGGACTGGGGAAATGGGATACAAAAAAAGAGAGGGCCAGAGTAGTGAAGTAAAAGCTTCAATGGTAAAGTCAGAAAAATGTCATGAAACACTGAGACCCAATTTAAAAACATCATTAAAACTAAAGCAATGTTATCACTATTAACATAAGTGCAGCCAACTGCATCAAATTCTCCTAGCAATCAGAAAAAAAAACAAAACACTAATGTATTTGAGATATAACTAACAAAATTTAAATTATTCTGTTGAGTAGCTGAAAAATTGATCTCCTTTAAAGCTGGAAATCTGACATGAAAGCTAAGCTATGTCTTAGGCAGATATATTCTGAAAACTTCAGAAAATATCTGAATGATCAGTGAACCTAGGGAGAAGCAGCAGAGATACTGCAAGACAGAATGCAAAATTCAAAGAAGAGTAATTTATGTCAAGCAAAGCAATGCAGATATAAAACTTTCTTGTTACTGTTCCAGCAGTTAGGCAGACCATGCTTAGTGAAGCCTATCACTGATGCCTGTCCAGCTAACACCTTATTCTACTGTCTCGGCAGAGAGAAAAAAAATCACTAGATTGCTGCTCTTAAAACACAGAAGTAACTTCTCCTTGCATCTCAAGATATGACAGAAGTTTACAGTGGGCTGTTAGGTTATTATTGATGATGTTATTATATATAATACAGGACATTACAAAACTTTAATTCACATGTTAAAATGCAGAACCACTGCATATTCAAAGATAACAAGCCATTAATTACAGACTACAGGTTTAGAAAATAAGTCTCTAAATTAAACCCCTAAAGTTAAACATAGTGAACATCCCTCACCCCCTCCCACCAACCTTCCCTACCATTAGCTGCATCTGAACTTCCACAGACACTGTGCCAGACAATGTTGATGAAGGCTAAGAAATATACCATGTATTACAACTTACCTGTTTCTAGGTAACCATTTGAGACCTGACATGAGTACAGGAGAATTTCTGACACCCTTCATGAAACAGTGAGGTATAAATTGTTCGAACACGCGCTGCTTACCACTGCTTGTACTCAAAACACTTCATTTTCAAAATTTGCAACAGGCACTGGTGAAGATTCTCAGCAAGAATACTCTGCCCAGCTTGGACACCATAATTCATTAAATACGGCCAGCTCCTGTAGAGAGTCTAAATCAGAAATCAAGTCAAAAGATTTCAGAAAATTACTTGTAGGTGAAGAGAAAGACTTGGGTTCATTTACCCAGGTCAAAGAATAGTAGAACTTGTATTTTAGATTACAAGAAAACAAAACAATAATTTAAAAAATTGCCCTTGTGTTCACCAAATATGAGTAAAAAATTAAAATATCAGAGGCTTAACCTGAAGCAAAGACTTTCACTACATATTAGATTATATACAGTTAACATATGAGATTCACCCCAGCGCAGAAATAGCTAAGTGCTGAAATAGGTTAACAAAGTTTCCTTTATTACATAAATTTAGGAATATCTAGATTAACAGTTAGCTAGAGATGCTGTTGCTTGCAGATGGATCTCACAGGGAAAACAGAGTAGATCGGCTGTTGAGACCCATTCCAGGTACACATTTCTACAATTTCTTGTTTTCTATCACAGAAATACACTCCTGATGTTTTATTTCAGTATGTGTATACATACACACAAAGAGTATGTCTGTTTATATTTGTAATATTAAATTTATTTTCAAAATTGTATTTCCAAAATGTGCATGTATTTATCAGAGATTACTATTTACTAAGGAAAAACCATAATTCCTGAAGAATGTCGTTTACCACTCCTTTAGTACATTTAAAAGCTTTGCTTGTGGACTTACAGTAAATATGAAGCAAAGGTTTGTTTGTACTCTCCAAGTATCACCAGTATTCTTTTTGAAATTTATCATTATTGCCATGCTCTTCCTAAATCTTATATCCATGCCTACAGTTACAGACTTCTGAGCTTCCAAAATTCTTTATCAAACAAGCTGATGGTGGAATCCAATCAAGTTAAAACACAATTATCAATTAATCTCTAAATATAGAAAGACTATTAAAGGACCAGCTGGCATTTTAAAATAATGAAAGCCGACACTGTTCTTTGGCATCAGCAGTGGCTGGTGTTGCTAAGCTACTGCTGCTGCCCAGACAGTTCCACACCATCAGGTATTTAATTCACACAGGCCAGTGATCTGAAGAAAAAAAAAAAAAAAAAAAAAGAAAAAAGCACTCAAAATACATGTTAAAAACAGTAAAACTCAAATATTACCATGTGAGTCTATGAGGCATAATACAGCTTGTATCCATGATCAAATTACATACAGAGAAAACAGTTTTTGGCGCTGTTTTTGAGTCCATGTTATATTTACTTGCCCTGTTAATTTATTTTCATTTGTTGTTGCTATAATGTAACTATAAGGTTGATAAATTTTTCTGTGTTACCTGCCTCTTTTTTTTTTTAAACTCTTGACGCGTGAAATTTGATTTTTGTCAAACAAATGCCTTAATAAAAATCAGGAGATTCTGCTTCTGTCGGCCAAGGAGGCTAGCAAATGAAAAACAAACAAACAAACAAAACCAAAAAACTATCAGTAAGTATTATAGCTTTTTGGGCAGCTAGAATATAGCCAATGAAAACAATGTTATTAAATATGTGATCAGTGTTCAAAAAGTTTCTTTTGCATTTCCAGCAGTTTCTATGAGATTATACTAGCAGCCTTTTCCTAATTCTTTCATCACTGACCACACCTGGGATTTGCAGCTTCCAAATCCAAACCTGTATTCACTATTTATAAAGTAATTTAGCTAGCCCAGGTACTGCCACCATTTTACTGTTTAACAAAGGAAGTGTATTTGAAACTCAGCAACTGCCAAAATCTTGCTAATCACAAACATCATCTCAGTAGTGCTTCTTCTTTGGCTTGATTTCATTTCCATTTAGGACTTTCTTTTTATGCCCTTAGAAAAAGCTGTGTCACCTGGAAGTCAGTCTTTATACTCTTGGTGTAGAAGGAGGTAATTCTATTAGTAGAAGACAATTCTTACCTCTAAAGAACCCTTATCCTCCTTTTCATCATACACTGTAAGGTACGCACTTTATGCCTGTGATGTTTCTTGCCTTCCTCAAATATGAAGCTAGGACCACTATTAAGATCAATTAGAAGTTTACTACTTCCTGGGTTTGTTTTTTTCCCCTATGGTGAATGCAAAACTATTCATGAAAAATATGTATCCATTTTTTTTAGTAATAGTCAAGAATCATCATGTAGTATTCTGCATACTATTATCTCATCCACTCTTTAAATGAAGGAGCTAAACAACGAAGAAAAAAACAACAGCAGAAAGCTCCCAGGTCTACTGCGCATAACAGAAAGACTGCAGGTGCCTAAGTTATTGATAGAAGGGGCACTCTGTAGCTGCCTTCAAACACAGAGAAAATGTTTTAATTTTTCAGGCAAAAGGTGACAAGAACTCATCAGTATTATGATTATTACAGTTCTCTGCGTGTTTGCTATCTTAATGGTATGGCATATTTATAGCTCACTAAAATAACAGATCTTCACTTGTCAGATACTGAAAGACAGAAGGAAGAGATAGCACATTTCTTAAGAAGTACTTATGGGATTGAGGAGGTGTGAATCCTGTCTGAGAATGCACTGTTTGCTTATCCTCATCTTCCCGCTATTCAGCCATTTCAAATGGCAGTTGGGGAGCAAACATTTTTCCCAGTTAAGCGATGAAAGAGTTCTTTAACAGAGACAAAATGCACTGACTCTTCTACTAAAAATACATTTTATTGCCTTACACTAAAGTTATCAAAGTTAGAGTCTGCTTCTGAGAAATCCAGTAAAACACGCTTCTTCCAATTATAACTTTACATTCTAAAATAGCTAAATGCCAATTGTTAACCACCTTACAAGCCTGCCTTTTCTATTTCAGCCTATCCTTTGGTAATTTAACTGGAAAAGAATGGCATCTTTTTTTGCAAATCCATGTTTGTACAATTATAAAATCACTTTTCATCTTCAATCAAGTCTGATCTCAAAAAAGTAATTTTTTACTTCATCCAAAGTATCATTATATGTATTTATACCATCAAAACTCTAATTTCCACAAGACTTTAATGATTAGTATAATTATTGTGCATTACTGTTAATCTGCAGACTCCTTCTGGGCATCTAACAAATATAACTACACTGACTGTTGAATTTTCTGCTTTTAGAAAACAGAACACTTCACAAAGAATCGTATTAAGTCTAAGCTTTTTACATTCTGCTCACCTTTAGCATTATCTGTGGTCTACGCTGTTAGTCAGAACTTCATGTCCATCTGCTTTCCTTCATCCTGTATTGTCTGCCTATAAGGTAGGGCTTAATATAACTCTAAAACATTCCAAACTATCTTTGGTTGCTCTTAAATAATAACAAGGAAAACATGTATGGTCAAACATCTACTTCTTAACAGGTAAGACTATAAGACTCACTTTTGCAGCAGATGGTGATTCATGACATGTTCTCATGAGATGTTGCTTGTATTTTTGTCTGCTTTCATCAGATGACTCCTTGCTCAAAGATTCAACTTATTGGCCAAATCATGTAAGTAGGTCACAGTTTCAGTGTTGTATTCTATGTACTTTTACCAAAAAGCTTTTTGCCAAAAAAATATACTCCTAACGTTGTTCCTGTCTACCTTCTCACATTCTACATAAGAAATAAATCAATAACAGCCCAATTTATCTGTTTGGAATACTTGGTCCTGAAGCACTTATACTGCAGGCAAAGGAGGTTAAAAATTCTTGGTTTAACATCTTTTTCATCTGTTTTATGGTAAACATCCTGAAGCAACATACCAGAAGTATTTCTAGACCTTTCTGAACTAGGGAAACATTGCTTAAAATATAGCTCTAATTTCTAAATGAACTAGTTTTCATTAATTTGGGCTACAGCCCATTAGTACATTTTACTAGAGAATTCAGTTTGGCATCAGATTCTCTTTCCTGATGAAGTCAACTGCAGTACACAGAAGAAAATACATTGTGTGTGGACTCTCATATTGTTCCCAAATATACCTAAATATACACAAAAAATCTAATTAATTCTTACCTTCCAGGAGTGCTAGAGTTAAGCACATGTAGACTTCTATGGGAAAAACTCATCCTTCACAAACCTATCTTATTTCATTGATGTTATATAAATCATAATAGATGTGGAAGAAGGCAAGAAATGTTCAGAATACAAAAAAAAACCCAACCAAACCAAAGTACTTTGTCCCAGAAACATTAAAGATTGAAAAATAACTGTGACTCCTCTTTTGCCCATTACTTCTTAATTTCTCTATTTTTCAAGACAGGTAAATTAACCAGATAATGTGAGATAATTGCTTGTGTAGTTTTGTAATCCAGCAGCTGGTCTGGACAAAACCCCAAACAATTCATACTGTAAGGCAAGCTTTTAAGCTGTCAGGACACACGAAGGAACTGTCAAGTGGAAGGTTCCACAAGCAAAACAGAAAATGGTTTTGCTTCCTTCTACCTTCCTTTCAGTTACTTTAGATTTACAAACTAATGAACACTTCAGACAATCTTCATCTAGAACTGACAGGTATCATCACTGAGCGTGACTTTTCCTAATGGTTGGTTTGACATTCAGACATTCAGCTCACAGTATGTGAGGCTAAGGAAGGTAAGCACATGGTCTGTGTTAAGGAAGATGAGCACATGGTATCTGGTGGACAGCAAAATGCCATTCTGATGTTGTTTATGCTTACTATCTGTAGAACTCTTTATTGTTTGTACTGTTATTATTGCCTTTACAGTAAAGGATCCTTTACACAGCAGGAGAGCTGCATTGACTGTATTATTTAGCTAGCTGAGATGGTATTTATTGAATAAATGTGAAATTCAGAAACACATACTAATGCTTTAGGGTTGATTCTAGTTGCTACACACTGTAATGATATTTCACAGGATCTCAAAGTGTAGCCTGATGGCAAAGCTTTATTTCAAATCTATGACCTGCATTCATGAGGAAGGAAGTGAACTTTTAAGGAAAGAAAACAATTCTTAAATTATTCCTAAATTCTTTAGGCCCAGAATAACCCTTACACAAATATAAACAGGACAGGAGGTATGTCTTTCAAGAGCTCTTTGAAAAGGCCTATATCTCCACTTATACCAGAATAACCATAAAAAAATGGGTATATGAAGCTGACTCCTACCTACCACAGCAATACTACTAATGTCCTTCTGAAAGGGCAACCACTGCTGGTATAATTCCTACCTTCATTCATAAAAGGCAACAGGGAAAAGTTTTTGACACTTCACATAACCTGTAGGTTATAAGCAAGAAAAAGTGTACCTGCCACCTCATTTGTCCTCTCTGTCTGTACCATGCAGCAGTTTCCATGGTAGAAGTGTAAGAGATGTGTCAGAGACACCACGAGATCAGCTGTAAGAGCTTCCTACACATAAAGACACAGTGATAATGAAGAATTAATTGTTAAGAAGAGAGCATCTACACTAAACACATAGTGGATGGGTGACTACTTCAGACAAGCTCTAGTCTGGTCCCAAGACTTAATACTTACTAGAAGTCAAATTGCATTTCTGGGCTTACATCTTTTGGTTTCATTTTATCCCCAATAATCAAGTTTGTGTGCTCTGAGAATGCTCCAAAACATGAACAAACAGTGAGTGAGAGCACGTTCATGATCAGAACTAAAACATTGATATGGAAGGAGCCACAAACTACTAAAAATGACAGTAAGGTTCAAACAGCATGAACAAGTACTTTTAATGGAATTACAAACATACTGTTCTTACAAATCCAGATTGTGGCCCCTGGTTTTGGAATAGAGACTGTGATTCTGTGACTTTGCCGAAGAGGGAATGAGGTATTTAGATCTTAAAACGTTGCCTGCGCTTAAGTTATGACAATCTATGTATAAAAACACTGCTCAACTATAAATTCCCTAGTTTTGTTACATTTGCACAGTATTCCTTTAAAACAGTGGTTACTCCCACAGAGAAGAGGTAATAACCACACAATATTCTGTTTCTAGAAGAGTATCTTTCTTTAAATACATCACTGAAATATTTATATTCCTGTAACTTACATATTTTCAGGCAGTTCACACCTAACAGAGTCCCATTATATCTTCTGCCTTTAGATTCCACAAGGCACAGGAGTGAGCAAAAAAATGAAATCTAAAAAAAAAAGCCAATTACGCATGTTAATTTGCAACTCTTCAATAAGTTGCTATATAACAAAATTGATGTGTAATAAATTCAGCAGCTGCTAACGAATGGATAATTGACCTTGGAAACACCCACTTGGACTAAGCTACTTCTTTCTAAGCAGACTGTAACTGTTCCACACAGCTAGCTCCTATATGGTCCAGGGCAGTATTTACTGTCTTAACAGCAAAACATCTGGAAAGGACAACCAGAATTCAGGGAAAATACTTAATTCCTAAAGAGACTGAGGCATATCCCCATCTTTCTACTATGAACTAAAAAATAAAAATTAAAACCATATCTTCTGCTGACAGCAGTAAGAGACTGGTAGTATTTTTTTTCTGCAGTCTGGCTGCCTACAGAAAAATAAAGACTGCAGAACACAGGTAATTCATACAGGATTAAAAAAAAAAAGCAGCTACTTCTTCTCAATAGACTAAACACCTCCCATACCATAATGTGACATCTTTGCTTTCTTCAACTATTCCTTCCTGTAACACAGAGAGTTTTAAAATTAACTTGTTTGATCAAGTGCTTCTAAATCTCAGAATGCTTAGGCAACAGAATATACTGAGAAGGATTAAAAGCTGATTTGCCTCATGAAATAAACAACACTGACTTCTACAAGTCTGCTATTTTTCAGTGCACCTAAGACAAGAAAACTCAAGGTTACACTTGGCCCAAAATCCCCAGGAAGTTACAAGTAATCATTTTAACATGTATAGTTCAACACCATCTGCTTTCTAATTGTTCCTCTTTCCAGCTGCCTAATTTGCTATCAGTCCATCTGGATATGGAAACAATATTTTCCATTAATCCAATGTTCCAAAGCCTGTCTTACCACGGACTCCTGATAGTACAGAGGATGCACCCAAGACTTCTTAAGCTTTCTGATTATATTATGAATCTGATTTATTCTCATACACCAGCACCACCAAGTTTTAACCACAATCTATTAACAGGTTATAGCACCCTTGCTCTATTTTTTGGTCTGTCACACAAATGTACAAATCAAGAATGCTAAGAAAACAAATAATCTTAGAATCATAGAATAATTTAGGTTGGAAAAGACCTTTAAGATCATTGCATCTAACCATTAACGCAGCACTGCCAAGTCGACCACTAAACCCTGTCCCTAAGCACCACATCTACACATCTCTTAAATACCTCCAGGGATGGGGTCTCCATCCATTAACAGTGATCAATCTAACTTTATAATATCTTCTCAAGTTCATCCAATCTACCTGCTTTTATTTTGTGACTATCAATCTGGCTAAAACCTATCACAACTTTTTTTTACACATCCAAGAATTTACTAGAAAGGAGATTGTGAATAGGCAAAAGACAGGTTAATGAATCACTTGCAGGACTTCTGAGGTGATCCATTTCCCAGTCTTCTAAATTTCATCAATCTGAAGTAAAGAACATTGAGGTAACTGTTCTAGTGTGTGGAATGTATCATCCTTCAGGAATGACGTAAGATCTTCATGAGCCACATAGGCCATTTTCCATTTTCTCCCTGAATCCAACTCTATTTGACAATCTGCATCAGAGGTCTGGTAAGTTTCCTGAAGATAAAAACTTTTTCAGTGCAGAAATGTAACTAGTCAATTCCCTAAACAGCAATACCAACAACTTTCAGAAAAAGCCTGAAAGAATTTGAATATTTACATACACAGAACATTGTCTGAACCAGTAGTAAACTTCACAGAATAACAAATTGTCCATGATAAACTAATCATCATGGTCACAGAGTCCATGGATTTGAAATCTGCCATTAGAACAACCATTTATAGAGAAGGGATCTGATCAAATAATCTTACCCATACAGATTCTGACCTTTCTGTGGCTACAACAAATGTCCAGAAATGTTTCTAATTATTTATGCAAGTTCTAGAAAAAAAATCAGTTTCACCTAAGAAAGCTGTAGGTTAAGCACTAAAGTTGTGTGTGACGACCAGAGGTACTCAAAACCAAGCAATCCATACTGTCACAGAGAAGCGGAACTACTTGAGATCCATGCTAGTATTCCATTCATACCTATAGGAGGTGGACAAGAAAGCTACCATTTTAAGTTCTAGATATGACATTATCAGTTCTGAAACAAATAAATTACATGTGTTATGAGATCTTACAAGGTCAGTATATACAACATGAAGCATTCAATACTAGCAGTAAATTTGCTTTGTCTCACACAGCTTAGCTCTACTTCAACAATAACTGACTCTCTCTTGGCAGCAAGCTTTTCATGCAAACTTAAAGCCCATTCCTCCAAGCTACAAATACCATCACTCTATCTCCTTTCTTTCACCTGACTATCTACAAACAATAATGGAAAACACAGAAAAGGAAAGAAAAAGAGGAAAGAAGGAAAAAAATAATGTGTATCTGAAACGGAGAAGAGATAAACACTCACAGTTGCAAACGCTCTTTTTAATCTTCTCTCCTTCACTTCCACAGTGATACTGCATAGGAACATGCTAAAACAATCTGCTGCAGCAAAGGAATGGACTGAGTCACAGACTAGTAGAAGCTTTTAAAAAAGTTAGACCCTCTACATATCATCTGAGGGATTTAAACCTATTTTGTAATATCACTGAAGATTACAGAAAAAGGCTGTACACTCACCTCTCTCAGATAACGAGGACAAGTATGTAAGGTATTTCACATGAGAGAGAAATTTGGTCTGAGTTGACAATCTCCCTACATGTTTCCCTTTTCAAAGAACACAAAAAACCCATGTATGTCATGAACCCTGAAGACATACTATATGAAAGCTGTTTCAAAATCAGAGGACTTTATCTGTTTAGAATATGGGATGTGGATGAAAAGAGACAGAACTGAGATGAAACAATAAAAATGAGAAGCAGCACAAGATCTTCAAGCAACACAGTTCTACACAAGAACACAACCATAATCAAATAACTACATAAAAAAGAGGAGATAGCTTGTACTTCGCTGTATTTTCTTCTAGGATTTCTAGTGCCATGGTACAATTTTAGAAACCTGGGTAATCTTATGATTGAACTTACAATTTCATTAATGCTCTTCTATACTATGGATAACTCTAGTCTCTGAGGCTAGTAATTTTCTCAGGATGCTGGGATCACAACAGAGCAGGGAAGGGATAAACATCTTGCCAGCTTCCAAATATTTTCAGTAAATGACTGTTGAGAGCAAGATTTGCTTTTGTAGTCATGCTAACACGGGTCCATCAGGCCTGTGGTTTGCTAGTGTCCTAACACTGATATAATAACCATAATAATTAAGAACACTTAGCTGAAGCATTACAATCAACCTGGGCACATATAAAGCCTGTAAACTACAAATTATCGTATGTTTTGGATTCTAAATGGCAAAGAGTGAAGAAATATTTTCTCATATTCACACAACTATGGACATACAGGAGAGACAAAGAACCTTGTTAGTGCTTATTATTTTCAGAAAAGTTTCAGTGATCTATCAGAATGGCCTAATTTTGAGAGCTGTTCTTCCATTATCAAAATGAGGCTAATATTCAGTTCTTCATGTTCTGAAAAGAATCAAAGGATGCAACGTTCATGTATGTTAGATGAAAAAGCATATACTTTTACCCAACTGAGAGACTGAAGATGAAGCTGCTGCTCTCCTGAATGAAAGACTGCCTAGCATTGCACATCTTGCCAAGGATTCCTGCCTATGCAGAGAATCAACCAGTGCCTGCCCATCTAATGCCCCAGCTCTCTTGTGCTCAGTGTGAGGCTGACTCTCCTTAATTACCTTAAAACATCTTACTACAAAATACTTGAAAATATTTTATTTTCCTAATACGATGCTATAAAAGATAATGCAAAATGCTTTAATTTATGGAGTGATGCCTAAAAAACGCCCTGAATTCTTCAAAGTCTTATGGAATTTACGGTGTCTTCTTCTTTAAATAAGCTCTTGCTGGTACAGTCAGTTGATCTGAATCAGAACCTTTCTTGCTATTTGATTAGAGAATTTTCTGTGTAGGCTCGGTTTTGGTTTTTTATTGTTGTTTTTCAATCAGCTAAAAAGTTACAAACAATGGGAAATTGTTTTCAAAAAGTAAGTTCTTAATTTAGGAAACAATGCATACCTGCCCCATTCTGGTAACACAGGACAGTATGACCTTCAAGTCAACAGTCTTGCAGTACTTTGCCTGCACCTTCTATCAACTCACTCCATGAGCTGGAATCATCGCTTTCTTCTCTACGATGAGCAAATCAGTCATGAAGCCTAACTGGAAAACATACTTTTCTATGTAGAGAGAAGGAATCCATAATCAGAAAAAGAGCGTATCTTAAAGCATACTGATAATCCCCAAAAGTCTCTTTTCACAAAGATTACAGGAGTCAGGGAAATAAAAGTATTACTGAAAATGTTGTGCTTACTGGAACACGCACTCAGTTGTGAACATTCCTGCTTGGTCTGTCAAGATAAGAAACCAAGTCTGCCTAAGCTGTGTTGTTTCAAGTGAGCACATTAATATGCACACAGCCAGACTTTTAACTTAAAATTCATACCTCATCACAACAAATAGTTGCATATTAGCTTGCAGAGGTTCAATCTCAACAGAAGTATTATTACAATATCAAAGCTGTTAGTGTCAACTGATATTTCTTTTCAAGACTACAAGTCCTGGTGAAATAAAGAAAACCTTTAAACAATTAGTCCAAAACTACTCTTTTGCTCTGGAGAAGTCAAAAAGTTATTGAGTACTGTGCTAGATGAGGGCATATTAAACTATTATTTTTAAAATTACAGCATGCTAAGAACTAAATAACCTAAATCATTTACCTAACAGTTCTTGTGTCTAACAAACACTTTTTAAGCTGAAAAATCTCTGATCCATTAAAAGAGCTGAAAAGACATACTTGAAACCAGTAACAGATTAAATTAAATGGAGCATATCTTCACCAATAAAACAGACCGTGTTACTAGTACCCTCAGAAATGTCTAATTCTTCATAACCATCGAGACCCATCTCACTGCTTATGAGAGAAACTTTCATAAGCCCATATTATACTAATGCACCCATGTGTGCACAGTATCCATACACACATGCAAACACTGATAATTAGCACTGAGTGCATCACTGACTGAGGCCGCCAGAGTAACAAGGAGTGCCAACTTTTTTTGTTTTGTGGATTTTTTTTTTTACTTACACTAGCAGGGCACAATGGAAAGTCATCATTGTCACAGAAAAGTCAGGAGGATCCCAATCTAGACATTTGCGTTCAGAACAAACGAGCTTTTCCATCAGATACTCAGTCTCGTGGGACCAACTGCCTCTCTTCAGGTGCCCCAAAGACGCAGGCCTTTCAAGCCCTCGTGGTGCACTTGCACTCTCCTCAGCAGAGAGCTCTTTGATGCCGTGTGTTCTGTGTACCTTAAAACCTTCTCCTGCTGCGCTCACCACATTTTAGTGCCTTCAACACAACGCAGATCATTGCTTAATTTGCATCCGAGCACAAACGCGCGCCAAGACCTTGAGAAACGGCCGTTACCTCAGGGTCCACCCTCAGGCAGCGCCCGAGCCAGAAGAGATACAGAGGACGCCAGGGAAGGAACAGGAGCCCGAGAACCCCACCAACCGCTGAGACAACGTCAAAGGTTAACCTGGCGCCCCAACTTTCAGGCGATGCTGTCGAGAAAACGCCAAACCACCCTGGCTAATCCCTCCAAGGTGGCAACGAAGCGCCCTCACACCGCTGCCGAGCCGAGAGCCAGGTCGGGGCGGAGGAAGCTCCAGAACCGTAGAGAACACGGCGCACCCGTACGCGGCTCTCTCACCTGACCGCCCCGCAGCCGGCCGGCCCCGCGCCCACAGGCGGAGGAGCGGGGAAGGCACCTTGCCTGCCTGCCTGCCCGCCCCGCTCCTCAGGACCGCTCGGGGGTCGAGGCCCGAGCGCGGCGCCGCCTCCCACCTGTAGGCGCGGGCTGGCAGCGCCGCGGCGCGCGCCCCGGCCGCTGGGCCCGGCTAACGGCTGCGGGGGCGCGTGGCTGCGCCGCCCCCGCGCCACCCCTGCCCCGCTCCCCGCGCGCCCCCGCACTCACCGAGAAGCCGGCCCAGAAGGGGCAGGAGTGGCGGACGCGGGCCGAGGTGGTGAGCGCCAGGGCGGCGAAGCTGACGGCCACGATGAGGCAGCCGAGCACCATCTGCGTGACCCCCAGGGCCAGCATGGCCCGCGAGCGGGCGCGGTGCTCGCGCAAGCGGGACAAGCTGCGGGACAGGGCGGTGGGGCTGAGGGCGCGCGGCCCGCCCGGGGCCCGCACCGCCCCGCCGCCACCCACCGGCATCCTCCGCCGGGCCCCTCACGGCGCGGCCGGGCTGCACCGCCTCCTCCTGCCCCCCGCGCTTCGCGGGGCAGCCGGCCGCGGGCGCTGCAGGGCGGCGGGCAGCCGCGGCGCATCGAGGAAGAGCTGCCCGCGCCGCCCGGGGCGCCCCGCGATGCCCCGGCCGGAGGGCAACAGCCGGCGGGCAGGGCACGGCACGGCCAGGGAGGGCGAGAGAGGGGCAGCCGCCACCGCCTCCTCTCCCCGCTGCAGACACAGCGACGGAGGGGTCGGCTCGCCCTCGGCGGGGGCGGCCCCGGCTGCGGCCCGTCCCCGGCGCCGCTGGCTGGGCGCACGCACGGGCAGAAGCGGAGCCTCGGTCCGCCGCGGCTCCCGTCTCTCCCGTGGAGGGAGGAGGGGAGGGAGAGAGGCAGGGAGGGGAAGGGGGAAGGGTTGTTTACGGCCAATGGCGGGCGGAGGCAGCGGCAGGAGGATCAGCGCCGGCGGCCCTGCGGGGAAAGCGGCGAGCACTCGGCAGCGAGACGGCGCCCGGCCCCGCCCGGGACACCCCCCGCGCCGGGACAGCGCCGAGCCGCGGTGTGCGGGAGGCGGCGGCCTCTGCCCGCGCCGGGCTGGCTCCGGTGCGCCCGGGCAGCGCAGGAGCAATCGCTCGCACCTGGGCTTTGTGCAGCGGGGCACCTGGCAGCCGCTGCCCCCGCCCCCTGCGCTGAGTGTTCGCGGCCAGCTCCAGGGAGGAGTTACCTCGTAGTGCTATGCAAAACCCACCATCCTCAGGGTCATTTTAACCCTTATTTTCTTCTCCACCCCCACTCCCCCGTTACACCCAAGCCTCAGCTTGCAGCATCTTTGTTAATAGTAATATAAAAAACACCAGAACGAGCCTCTATTTAGTAAAACTTTCCTGCCCAGCTGCTGCTCATGACAACGATGTCCAGCATGGGAAGGCTACCCCACAACACCTGAAGCACATTTAAAAGCCAGATTTCTGCAGAGGGGAAAGCACAGTGGTAGTCTATTATTGTCTGCAAACATCTAGGCCTACTTGTGAAAAACACACCAACAGAACCCAAAAATAAGAACATCATCTCACTAGGTAGCAGCACAGTAATCAAGCCATTCCAGGGTTAATGTTCATAGCATCATAACTGACTAGGGCAGTATAATTTTTTAATTCACAAAGCATTATGTATAATCTACATACCCATAATACTGTCAGATTTTTCAGAAAATAATATCCTAAACATCACGTGTGAACCAGGCTTCAATCTTTGTTCATTATGTCCCCTCTCTTTTTTTAAGAGCTCTTTTTTTGTATGAAATAGTTTGTGTCCTGGGAAGGTGGTAGTTGAGAAAGTGTGCCTTGATAGGAAAGCACCAAAAGATTAAGTCCCCTCTTATTTTTCATAGAACATTCAGCTATTTTACTGTGACAAGAAAAAAATTTAAAAAAGTTGCTGCTTTTAACTTAAATCTGTCTGTGCCACAAAGCAGGCTAGGATAGCAGACAACAGTGCTGCCACCCCCCAACATGGCTAAAATACTGCTCCAGCACGTGTGCAAGTAATATTTTTAAGCAGATCCAAAAAGCACCTGACAAAACTCTACACTGAAGACACAGCTGCTTTGCTACAAGATTTTATTCTAATGCAGGAGTGCTCCAGCCCACCTGAAAGTCCAGGTGGAACAGCCAGATGAAGAGGGGTAGGGATGCATGGTAAGAGATCACACAATTTTTGTTCCTACCAGTTCACAGTAAAACTAACTTCCAGTTGTTTTTTGTCAAGTAGAACTGCTTGCTATTCAACACTGGAAACATTAATGTTTACCTTCCAAAGTCAAGGAAGAGTCTGTGTTGCAATTTTCTTCCACACAGAGTGAAACAGGCTAGGCAAGAAGAAACAAAACAAAACCCTGAACCGAACTGAACCTGTGCAATCTTCATGACTGAGCAGCCCATTCCTGAGCCTGCCAGAAATGCTTAGATATTCAAAAGCAGAACAATTAGAAACTTGATAAAGAATCAATGCATTTAAACCTTCATCTGGGTGCTCTCCTGCAGAAGTAAGATGGCCCTAGGGCTTGGAGGAATCAGAACACATTACACAGGGGTGTGAATTTACCAACTCCCTGTGTTGATACTTTTGTATGCATTAAGTGCAAATCAATTTACTTTCCTTTCCAAAGACTTTTAACTAGCACATGCAAATGAAGTCCACATTGGCAAACAAGTCCAGAGGAGGATATGGCACTGCAAATCCACATGCTGTGAACACCACATGGGGGTAACCACTTGGGTAATCAATATGGGCACCACTTTCAGCATGGCAAACTAAGGCTACCACAAAACAACTATTTTGGCTTCCAGTAGGAATCCACAGGAGTTTAGACCACATCTTGCTCACTCCAATTTTCCTGAGAATTCAGGTCTAGATAGATAGTGCCCAAGATGTGAATTAGCTCTTTGCTTTCTCTGAAGGCTTTCTTACATTTGAGTCCCATCTTTTACTGCATTTTTCTGTGGAAGTGAATGACTGAAGTGCTCAGAAAGGACACTGATTCTGTGTACAAAGATGTTAAGAATAAAACCATAATACTGTTAAGGTAAGCAGATTTTGCCTAAGCCCTGCTTCTGTGCTTGAAACGTAAGTGCCTATTTATGAAAGTTTTTTCAAAGGGTGTGTTAAAATCAAGAACATCTACCTTGCAATCATCAAGAGCCCTGTAATAAACAAACACTGAGACAAAGTCTGTTTCCAAGAGGTAACATGAATAAAGAGGACTGTCACACCTCCACTTGTAGGCTGCAGAACACTGCCATCGCCGTGTGATCATGCACAGACTCTGACTTGTCTAAGGACTTGGAGTTACATGTGGATCCCCAAAACATTTTTCAGGTATTTTCTGCACCACCTTGTACTATTGTATTGGTTGGTCTGTTACCTTACCCAAACAACAGACCTAAAGGAGACGGAGTAGTAACTTTACATCACTTTACACCCATTCTTAGTTCTGTTTTCTCATGTTTTTACAGAGGATAATCACAGATTAGTTTGTTTTACAAACCCAGCGTCCTTTAATAGCATAATTTAAGTGTATGTCTAACTCTACTTCCATATGTAAGCCAGAGGGGTTTTAAACAGGAAAGCTTTGCAGATAAAAAATTAAGGATCTCAATTTCCATGCTTTAAACTGAAAACTGAACTGAAAACAGTCTGGTTCTCTTCTTCAGATATACCTACCTTGGAATTACTTCCTCCATGTGATTGGCTGCCCTGACCTGGAGTGCTAAACACACTACTGGAATGAAGATAATTGCCCTACATTTTATGACTGCTTGAAAGTTGAAATTGGGTACGGATCTGAAAAGCATATTGTCCTTTGGTTTTACAAAAAGCAAGCTAGAACTCAGACATTTTTAAAATCAGACAGATTTCTTTCCCAGATCACCCATGGCCTAGCAGACAACGTAATGACCCTGCAAAAATAAACAGAAATCACCTAAACTGTATACCTGGTATTTTCTCTTCAAGCATTAGCAAAGGCTAGCAAAACCATTCTTAATCAGGAGTTTGGTCTAAGAAATTAAAGCTTGGAAAAATACATATCCAATATTGTACAAGAAGGTTTGGACAGAAGTTTGCTTGATACATTAAACCATACTACTTTTATTCTGTAAAACTTACAAATGTGCAACACCTCTGTATATATATTTAACTGGTAGTAGGTGATCAGATTCCTTGCTGATCTCATTGTCAAAAGTAAAAAAATGTAGTAATGTAGAATTAGCTGCTGCATACTATCTCTAAAAATGATTGGCCTTTACAGGGCCAGAGTCTATTTTATTATTTTCTACTGTAGAAATTAAGTAGCTAACAGTCCCACATAAAACTTAACGTGTTCACTTTTAGTAGTGCACAATATCAACATTTCATTAGAAATGACATCTGGATTTTAGTGACTTGGCTGAAGAATAATTTTAAACATTTACAAGTAGGTTTTTATTTCCTTTACTGCAAGAAAAATGACAGTTAATTTTTTTTTATGTAACAGAAGTCAGACTTAGTTTGCTGAGAACAGCATCTCAAAACTTGCTATGATTCAAAAAATAAAACTTGGAAGAAATTGCTTGATTTACATGTAACTGATTTAAAGTGCTTAGAATGAAAAAAAAAAATCAATAGTCCCTAAGTATCTTGCTGAGATTGTGGATTTTCTGATAAAAGACAGGGAATCAGAAATAAATCTACTTGTGCAAAACTACCTATTCTTCTTAGACATGTATACATTACTGAAAAGATAAAAGGAAACAAACCGATTTCCAATCACTGC
Organism: Apus apus; assembly: GCF_020740795.1. Taxonomy (NCBI): domain Eukaryota; kingdom Metazoa; phylum Chordata; class Aves; order Apodiformes; family Apodidae; genus Apus; species Apus apus. The sequence goes on from NC_067291.1 coordinate 6,193,433, forward strand.
TAAGCAAAATCAACAGAACACTAGGAAAAAATTAGTCTATGGATTTTTCCTTTTATACAGACTTTTATGTTGATAGAGTCCTAGCTTTGTTATCCATCCTAACAGTTTGGTAAGGGAACCTGGCAATAAAGTAGCAATAACTCTGAAGCTGAATGTCCAAATTAACCAAAAAGTATGATACAATAATTTAAAGACAAGAAAAAGTCTCCTATTTATTAGCTGGATACACTTCTAGAAAGTAGCTTATTAAAAGCACACAGTCTTTTTAGTTGTCATTTGCAAATATTTAAACACAGGGCAAAAAGACCTTTCTTGGAGAACCAGAGATTAGTGCTTGGTGGCTGAGACATTCCAGTTTTTTTCAGAAGCAAAGGGTAGGTAATTAAGTAAGTTAACTCAGCTGAGCTGCTCATAACAATTTCATTAAGGCCCAGACCAGACAAACAGTTTTTTCTAGTTTAGGTAATTGAAGTAATCAGACAATTAAGCACAAAAACTCCAGTATGTTGAAGTTATGGATTATTAAAATAACTGTGGTTCTTAGATGAATTGATAACTGATGTGGGACATTTTATATGAAATTGCTACTGAAATGTGTTAATCACCCTCCAATATATTAGGTCATTTCCTCATGATTTTTCTACATAAAATGCAGTAAAAAATCAGAAGGCAAAGTCGGCTGGCTGTGGGTATCAAAACCCATTACAAAGTTTTGCCTGTTGTGACAGGGTTAAACTGTATAACATACAAAAAAGTTGTATGAAGAAGAAAGAACTCAGAAAAGTTGCATAATTTTGTCACATCTGTGGAAAACCTGCCTGTGAGAGGTGGAACAGCCCTCAACCTTCAACTTCTACAGCTGGCAATGACACAGCAAGTCCTTCACTGACCTTGGCAATACTTAAGGTTAGACTAACACAGAGACTCTCTCAAATACTTCAAAGTCTATTTGCCACCAGAAATTCTTCCTTCATAACACAGGGTTTCAACTTGGATTTCTAAGGCACACAAACATGCTTGACAGCATTATCCACCTCCCACATCTAACTCCACTGCAATGTACTTGCAGTTTTGAAATGGGTCCATCTTAAACTCGTCCTCCTCCTTCAGAGACTGAATGACCTAGAGCAGAAGCAACCTTCTGATGATACTCAAGCCCCTACCACTTTGTCCTCCTGCTCCAGAGACAGCAGGACTAGATTGCAAGCAAAAACCTGTAGATACTGGTATAATATTTTTATTTTAACTCATATCCTCTTCTCCAGTCCACTATTTTCCACCAGCACAGATGTTCTTCCAGTGACATCAACACATTCACCTTCCTTTCCTTTTTGCTTACCTAGTCCCCAGGAGCCTCTGCATTTCTCTAGTCTTCCTAAATACCTCTAGCCTTCCCAAAATAAGTATTCTATATTAGGTTTTCAGAGAGACAACATGCAAAGTCAAGTGAGGAAAATGACAGAATTGTCTGGAAATCTATACTTGCAGAGCACACTGAAATTTTATTAGGCTCTTGCAACATTTTTTTGTTCTTTTTAATTTGGTCAAGTCCATTGTGAAAGCAGAAGACTTTGCTGCTGTTTATTTGAGCATCACACACCAGTATAGCATGAATTTGTTGTAACAGCTGATGAAATACAGGATGTATTTAGGATCAAATGCAGGAAAAAGCTTCCCTCATAAAACACTCTATTATTCCAAGCAATCAAGTTTTTACAAGCCATATAAACAATGCAAAGAACTTCCTTGTTACAGGGAGCATTAGAGCTAGCAGTTCAGAAACTGAGGCTGAGATAAAAACAGTACTTGGTTTCCATTTGCATTTATTAACTCATATTTAGTTATGTTTACCTTATTTATTTCTATGCTACTCAATATTTCTACTTCTAATCCCCTACAACATCAACAGCTCTGCTTTAGCAATAAACACACTGTTTTCCCATTCATTACAGTCAACAGCCTTAAGTCTTGATGAAACTGAAGCACAATTATATCAAATGGAAATCATTAGCCTGGGATTTTAAAAATAAACACATGCTGCCCCACGGGATGTACTAACACAAAACAACCACTTTACACCCATTACATTTTACCCTGTGCAACTTATTAGGCAGTTTCTCCTACTTTTAATCTAGATTACTTTATCTGAACCTACAAGCAAGAAAAAAAACTGAACAAAAGCACTTTCTTCTCATAATTTTAGGAGCAACATTTTGGCTTCAGGTTGTGTGTGTGTGTCACAGTTTAAGAGGAAAAAAAAGCACTACAGAGGGGAAGAGAGAAGGAAAAAAAAAAGCACAGGTGTAAGCCAAAATCCTAGATCTATCAAAGCAGGGAATGCTCCAGGATCCAAAAACGTCCTGGCTACCTTTGGACATTAAGATGCAGAGCAGCACTGAACTGCAGAGCAAGCGATGTTTTATGCAGACACCTTATCTGCCATGTACCCTGTGCAACCTTCTCTGTTTAGAAGAGTTTGCTACATGTAATCTGTGCTGGTAGTAAGGTTGTCAGATTATTTAAATAAAATGATGACAGTTGCAAGTCAGCTACAGCTTATTTTTTTAACTGAGTTTTAACCTTCCTGGGGAAGACAGAGACAGCTAAAGAAATGAAAAGGATGATACAAAATAGTTCTGATGCAGAGGCTGAAACTTCTGGTTCTAAGTACTTATTTGTCCAGACTCATGTAATTACCCTTAGTAATTTTTTTATGCTATCCACAAAAATGCTAAATACTTTGATGCAGCACTTTGATTCTTCTTCATACCCTTTACTCTGGAAGAATGGTCTATTGCATGTTCAGAACACACTTACACAAACTTTGAGAAAGACTGACTTGCATCATAATGCTGCCTATATAAGAAACATACCATGCAGAAATACTTAAGAGATCAAAAAAAAAACCCTGAAGTAAAGCACTTGTGAAAGGCCAAATATTGGACAAGATTTGTCACAGTACTGATATTCAACATAGTGTCTCATAGTACTGAGAACATGAAAAAAACCAAAAAACAACCCAAAACATTTCTTGTTTTAGATTACATGAATTACCAATTTCTCGGAATGTGTATAGTTCTCATATTAATTATAAAACATTAGTAACTTGACTGAAACATCTTTTTAGAGTGCCTGATGTTGTCCCCAAAGCAGGGTCATTCCCCCAGTGTGCAACAAGCCAGTCCACAGAATCGAGATCCTTGCTTTAATATACAGTTCTGTGCAGAAAAGGGAGCAGGGGGGTATCCAACAAAGCAGGCTCAGTTTCCCAAAATACAAGGGCTACTTTTAAAACCAAAAATGTGACAATGAACTTTATTTCTAATGTTATTCTATCACTGGCACACACAATTGTTCACTAACCCCTCACTTCCATTTCAAGTGGCAACACTCAAGAACTTCACTACGCCTGCTCAAAGAGTGGGGGGATTGTTGTTAGCAGGGATCCCTCTAGCCTATGGGTGTGAATTTTAGTATGCTAAAGGCTCATTAATATATTATTATGGTGATCTCAATTACTTTTTTTGTTTCCCCAGTGCTCAAGGCTGTAAGCAAGGTAAGCTGTGGGGAGTGCTCCTTTCCAGCCCTCTCATCTGTCTAGCAGGCGTCTTGCAGGTCTGTCTTCAAGGCCAGGCTCTCAACTACTTGGGACATGTTCTTCTCTAATTTGAATCTGGTTTTTGTCTAATTCCCACTGTTTCACTGTTATTCAGACCCTGTTTTTATTCTGTGTGTCCCTTATGTTCTTTTTTATGCAACTGTTTCTTTCCCAACTTTTACTTATTTCAATTAGTAACTGTCATAATGAGATACTTCCTACCTTGGAAAGAAAACACTTCCTGAGCTTTCTTTGTAGCATTATCTATTCTTCATCCAAGGTTGGACAAACCTCCCTGCCTGATGAGAACCTGAACCAATACTTAATCCACTTTCAGTGGCAGGTTAGAAGAAAAGATTTGTAGTAGGGCTATGGTTCTTCAGCCATTCTTTCTAGAACTCCACATTGTCTATAATTTGAGAAGAATTAAATATTTTTTCATTATATTACAGATACAGATTTTTAAAACTCAGCTAAGGAAATCACTTCTGTTCAGAATATTGCATTGTTCTGACTCACATCAGAAAAAAACCCACTTGCTTTGGCATAATTATATCATCAGACAACTCCACCATGTAAATGCCCATCATCAAAACATCTAAGATCCACACTTCATCAGAAGATTTTAATTGCCCTCACTGAGAAAGGCTGAAACCCCCACTGCTCTGAAGGAAGTCAGCCAGACACCTCATGTTTCCCTTTGCAGAATGGTAGGGCTGAACCTGCTGCTGAGGATGGCAAATGGGCAACTAAGTAGAACTCTGTGTAAGGACTGGAAAGAATAAAATCTCAGTTATCAATTAGAACCTTTTGAATTTCCATTGTCAGATTTTTTGTTTTTTTAATTCTTATGCTACCTACTCCAATTTGCTTTTTTCTTTTTTTTCACCTGTGGGGAAGGTTTATTTTTAAGTTAAACTTTCATTACTGCTCATCTGTCTCCAGACACTGCAGGGAAACTTCTTCTGACTTCAACAGATTGGCTGGAAAGAAAAGTGTTGGTTTTTTTTTTCTGAGGTTCAACAGAAGATTGTTTAAAACAAATACATCTGAACAGAAGCTATTTTTTCTGAAATGCAACCCTGATATAAATTAATAGCTGAAAAAATTCCATGCTTCCCTGAGAGATGCAAGATTCCTAGGCATTATATGGGCTTTCTAAAATAGAAATTGGCAGAAATATGTATAGTTACTATGAAAAAGAAGTCGAGAGAATCTTAATTACACTTTCTGAACAAATAGTCTTCAGGGAGAGATTGTAACTTCTGCAGAAATATTTTATCTATTTTATGATTAATGTACAATTAACATTTGAAAAAGCCTTTATAAAATTGTTAGTCATATGTACTAAGTATCTGTAATTGTATTGTAGGTTTAAGAGGTTTGTTGATGCACAAACCTATTATTTCCCGTTCAGCATAAAAATTTAAGTATGGAATAAGTTAAGAATTGACATTTGTTTCGGGACAAGCTAGTCTTAGCTGTACACTTTAAGTGGTATAAAAATCCATTATTTAATTTTTGACAATGTTCTGAATGCTGGTTGTGAGTTTGCTTTTAAACTGCACACAAAACTTTCCCCTCCAAAGTGCTTTTAAAACAGGACATTCATTCAACACAGATGTGTGGCACTTAAGGCAGGTTTTTATGGTCAGAAAGTAAATAGCCACATTTTTATCAGAATTAATACTCCTGTGTTGGAAGGTGCAAAAATTCAGTAGATCTACACTTTGGAAGAAGAGATCAGACAAGCAGGACATGACAGTACACATGCTTCATTGTGGCCAAGTCCACATGACATGCTAGATTATTTATGAATTTAGAAGGTTCTCTTACTGTTCTTACAAACAATGATCACACTTATTAACGTTTCTAGAAGGTGGTTTTCCCAAAAGCAAAACAATCTTTTCCACAACTTCCAATACTGCATTTCTTTTACCCAAATGACTGAATTCCCAACAGTTGATGACAGGTGGCAGGGAGGCTTTTAAAGCAATGCTGCCTGTATAATTTCAAAACCAGCTAACTGTTGGCCTGAGGAACAAAAAAATGGATGTGAAATATCAGTACCTAATAGCAGTGTCCTCTGCCATTGCTGCCTGGGGAATGGTGCTGGCAGCACAGTAGCCTGGGGTCGGTATAAAGATGACAGGCAGAGTTAGAACCTCTTTTTGGTTTTGGCAGTGCCAAGATGAGAACTATTTAATATACTGAAGAATTATATTCCATCAACAACTTCTGCTTTTCATTTTTTTTGATGTCTCAAAATGGAGATTTTCTGGGTGATAATTAAAAAATAAAACCACAACTTCCACATAATTCTTAAATTATGGTAGTCGACACAGATCAGTACAGGAAAAACTAGCAAAAACTAAACAGGCAGATTGTAAGCCAAGGATATAAAACAATGTGGCAGAGAAAAATTCCCTACAGGGCTTATAACAAATACAATAATACAAAAAACATTAAATAAAGAGGCATATAGAAAAAGCAATTATTTTAAGAAAGTATTAGTTATTATGACAAGCTTTTAAAAAACAGCCTTATCTTAACTGCCAAAAATAATTAAGCAGATTGTCTTGCTGCCCTTCAAACAAAGGAATTTGTGAGAAATGTCATTAAGGCTTTGTGCTCCTTTCTCCAAGAACTGGCAAAATTAACAAGGTCAGCTTGAGTACAGCTTGGATTACTCTTCATCCAGTGTTTTAGCACAATTCTTAATACTCTTTTTTTTTAATCCCCCTCTTGGTAAAGCATTTCTTCCCAAAGGGCCTTTTTACAGCTTGCCAGATTGTTCAGTGCACTCTATTTCACCCTGCAGCAATAAGCATTCCTCCTGCTGGCACTACCAGAGATAGACAGGACTAGATTTACCTCTTGGTGAAACCAGTACAATTTAATGCACACTGATATAGCTGAAAGAACACTGGGACCTGAGATACCAAGAGAAGTTGTTTCATTGTCCAGAATGAGACTTAGCTGGATTCTTATTTTAGCTTTTTTTTCTGAATGTTCCAATTCCCTGGTAGGAGTTTATGTTGTATTGTAGAATTAAATAATTCAGAAAGGCTCCCTTTTAGGAAAAGAGCTGTTGGACAAACACTTAAGCAGTTTGCAGAAGAGGTACCTTTCAAACAGGTTCTCTAAACAGATGTCTTAGATGCTACAAGGCCTACTCAAAGTTGGAGTATCACCACAAATAATTTACAGCTACTATAAAAAAGATAACACCTTACAGTGCTTCTTAAATGACACGTAGTATGGACAGTACCATTTCATTGCAGTCCCTGAAGAACCTGGCATAGCAGTAAAGATAAGGCATATTTGCCAATTGCAGAGTTATCTGAAATAAACTTATCAAGGACCAAATTCTGTCTTATTTTCACAGATAACAAAACACTTACAATAAAACTGAGGCTTCAGCAGCTGTATAACACAGCACCCTGGAATCTCACAAATAATTTTCTGCCAAAATTACATTTTATCTTGATGAAAAAGATGTTAAAAATCCTGCTTCTCTGCTAATATTTGTCTTTATTGATATATGAATTCTCATATGTTTATATAAAACATTAATATAATTTTCTACATGACAAACACTGTCCTCAAATGCATCACTGTACAACTTATCCTCTCAGGACTGTATTATTTTCAGTTTTTTAAATGAGAATATTAAGATTTGCTAAAATTTTAGTCTTTCTGCAAATACTGTGTTTAATACAATGAAACCTAAAAAAAATTAGAAACAGTAAATTGCTTTGAGATTTAGACATCATGAAGTCACTAGTGCTTTGGGAAAGTCAACACTTCAGTAATAAATTATTACAGGACAATGCATAAGTTGTTCAAATTGGACAATTAAAAATTCTAATCGAGCTCTGTACAAATGTACATTGTTAATTACTAGTTCATTAGTTTTAGTTATGTCAAAATGTTCTGACTATATAGTTCAAGAAAATCTAAGACAGGTATGTGCCAGGCACATACTTCACATAGAAACATTCACTAGTGTGATTTTTACTTAAAATTACAGCAACCTACTCAACCCACAAAGGCAATACAGGGGTTAATTAACAAATTATAAGCACAAGAATTATCAGGTAATCTATAAAAGTCAACCTGTCACATACCTGATCATAACTTTCCTCCTTGAAGCTGGCAGGAAGATGTGGGGGTCAGCTGTAGCACCAACAGAACCGAGTAGGGGAGTTTTTTGGATGTGTTAACATGTTAATTCCCACAAATAAAGACAACTAAATGTCTCCAGAAGGACAAACCAATAAATAAATATATTTGTTGTTCTGGACATGTACTCATTGCTTCCATGGAAGACTTGAACCCGGTTTTAGCCTTCAGGCCAGTGAAACGCATGATGATGCCCTCATATTGCTTACGTAACTCGAGATACCATAGTACGTTTACAAGAACAGGTCAATTGGATTTATATGACAAATTGTTTAGATATGAAAATACGTATTTTTTTCATTTTGCTCCATTTTGGAGTTGTAGCCTTTCAGAAGACTCTTTTCATGTGATGTGAAAGGGGCATAGGCAGGAACACACCTGAAGAGTCTTACAGTGAGAATACACTTGAACTTTTAAAGAAACCCCCCTGCTCAATAGCAGTAACAAGACAAGTTAGTAATGTAGTCTCTAACCATTATGAGGGCAAAATGTTACTGAGGTTGGAAAAGCCACTTGGTAAGCTTCAAAATCATTTAGAAACAATGAAAAAAGTCTGCTACTCTGCTTGTATTTCTTACCTGACAGGAATTCTAACAGAGTCAGCCATTCATAGAATTCTGAAGGCTACTGGTACTTACCAACTCTTCTTTAGTTCTTCATGAATGTCTTGCATCAACAACTAGAGGGTTGCTACCTTTTTGAAAGCAATCCCTTGGATTTACACAGGACTTAGGGACACTGCCAAAGAAGTGCATTTGCAGGAATTCTGCACTGGGTCACTACACCCAGTGTCCTACACAGATGCATCCTGAAAGCTAAGGTGGCACTCGTTTTAGTGATTTTTTTGTTTTTAAGCAAAGCATTTACTCTAAGTGTTCTGCTGCTGTTAAAGATAAGGGATATTTTTACTTCTGATATAGAGGTAGAAGCTTATAGGCTAGCATATTGTTCACACAAGACAGGACTGAAATAAACACACAAATGCAATAATCTTTCCAATATGATCTATGCAACTAAAGGAGAATTATAGCCCCCCATTCCCTCTCCCAGATAAAGCCATTGGAGCAATACATTTTTAAATTACATTTTACAGCATTCTGTAATTGTTTATTTCCAATATATTACTAGTTATTTTGTTCTCTGCTGTGAATGTATACACATACTTATTTTTTGTATTTTCAGTTGATTGTTGATAGATACATATAGAATTAGCATTTAGCCCAGATCTTTGTGGAAACTGCTTACAAGCCACAGGTGCTATCCTGAAGGAGAATTAGCTTTAAATAAACTAAAATTTACATTGGAGTTGCACTGCTGTACAGTCAAAATTTATCCAAAAATCTATGCCTACCCTATGTAATTCAGGACTTGGATAAGCCCCATAGCCTATTCCCTTTGATTATCAGACCGCAAAGGGAAAAATTTCTGCCAGGGACTCTCAAAGAACCTGTCACCATTTAAAAAAAAAAATTATTCCCTCCCCCCCAAATGTATTAAAATTGCTTTTTTAATCAAAGTCTAGAGGAATATTCCTATCTGTTCTTAATAAATGCTAGGAACTAGAGAACTGTGAATGAACAAGTTCTCCTCTATTTTAGATTAACGAATGCTTCACCTTGTCCAGTTCATTTCCTGAAAAATGCCTGGCTAGTTCTGCCTGGAAACTAGTGCAGAATGCACACTGCAAAACTGACAAAAAGAATCCAAGTAAAAATACTATAGCTTATATGTGCTAACCAATTCTGAAGTGACTCTGTTCTTTAAACTCTCATTAAAATTGAGATGGGTCAATTATGGCTAGCCATATAATTAAGAAAAAATACAAGGTTTTGTTCTTTTCTAAGCCTGCATTTCTCTTAACACTACTCAAACTTGTTTTTTTCAAAAGCTGAGCAAATATTTGACAAGATCTTTTAGTTCTCATAATTTTCTCTCATTTCACATTCCTGTTGCAAAACCATTTCCATTCTGAATGTAACAGAGAACACCAGAAAATACCATTTTCCTCAGCAGTAGAGTTGAAGCAAATAGTACTTTTAAAAACTTGAATCTACCTTCCTGACATGGATTACTCTGGGTTCCCTCATGCTTTTTAGTTAGAGGAACTTCTCCTAAAATGTAAGTCAAATCAAACAGTGTTTTGGGCACATAGGTAGAAGCTCAACTGTCTCACTCATATGGCTCAAAAGTTTATGCCAAAAAATTACATTTTTAACTCATGGCCTCAGGGAACACCAATGCCTCTGGTCACTAGCTTTGCCAATTAGACTTCTTACAGATGATAGAAAAGGCTGCAGAAACAACACACAAAGTCCCCAGTAGATGACTTGGTGTGGAACAACAGGAACTTGGTAACAGAGCAAGCAAACCTGCTGCCACTTGCATCAATGGCTGAGTTGCAGCAAAGACCCTTAAAACACAGCAAAGACTGGATGTTCGCATACAATGACCAAAGGCCTTTGCAATGTGCTCAAATATTTCAGCTCTAATTTACCTTGGCCAACATCCACAGAAAAACAGAGAGGCAGCAGCCCAGTTATTTGGTATCAGTTTAGTTAGCTCTCCACATAGGTAACACCACTTGCTGAACACACTGAAACATCAGCAAGGCTGTAACAAACGCAACTTCATTAAAGTCATCTCCAGATAAAAATCTGAACTAAAAAGTTTAAAGTCCTTTCCACCTTTGAATTATGTAGCATTAGAAAAACATTCCTAGAATGTAAATTGCCTCTTCTTAATGATTTTGTTTTTCACCTCTCAAGCTACTTTTCATAACATAGAAGGATCTGTAAGGTTCCTGTATCTGCAAAAATGCTGGCATTCACACCAACCAAGCAACCCAGGACACACATTTTAAGAAACATCAGTCATTTTCATTCTGATTAAAAGGTAATTTTGTGCAACCCCTTTATTGTTGAAGAGGAACTCTGCCCTTTTCCCATTAAATATTTTCCCCAAAAAATGAAATTAAATGTTAAGGGTTCTTTTATTTAATAGAGCTAATATTTAGCTAATGCACTTGTTATCTCACCCACAAGTATTTATGAAGATCTAAGCATCAAATAAAAGTCCTGGGGTTTTGACTGAAAAAGGAAAAACAACACCAGGAGCCTGTGAATTACTAACTTTGATACAGCTAATTCCATAATATTTGTCTTCTAACCTCATTCTCTCTTCTGTTCCTTATCAGCTGAATTATATATAGGCTTAATTAGCCTTACAAATCACAGACAGCTGGTATAATGATGGACTTTCCACTAGCTACATTAGCACAACATGTTTTTGGAATTCGAGGAGGAAGCTGTAAGCACACTGATCTATTACAAGCTATTTCAATAAATCAAAGGATTTTAGTTAACTAAGTCCCTTTTAATAGCAAAATTAAAGTGTACGGATAGAAGTATAATTAGTATGAACAGATTTTATATACTGCACAATCTGTTTTTTCTATCTCATCTGAAAAGACTAAGCTCGTAATAAAAATAAAAGAGACTTGATGCTTTGATTCAAAACATACGATGTTATGAGTGGCAGTGTGTATTTTACATTACTGGGCCCCTGGCCTGACAGCTTCCACTGTGATTCTTTTTCCAAGACTTAGGGGGCATTACAAGTATTAAGGACCCATAGTAAATGGCACAGCACAGGCAGCACTGTAGGTGTCAGATTTCTGTGTAAGAATAACTTCTGTAACTGCAGAAAACAGCTTTGATGAATGAAGATAATTTTGTTTTAGCAAAACAGGGCTATGGAAGACGGTAAAGTGAGTATTTACAGTATGTATTAGTCAATAGATAGTATATGACCTTCTGGTTTTTTTAAGTCATTATTTATTTTTACTACAAGGGTATTCAAACACTGGAGCAGGTTCCCTGGGATGGTGGATCTCCATTCTATAAAAGATGGATTGATCATTATCATAATTATTTACAGCAAGACTACGAGGAGCCAGGGAAGAACACAGGAGAAAGATCAGAGCTGTTGTGAGGAGTGCAAAGAATTAGGAAGCTACTGCAGCTCCAGAGCCTACCAGCAGCTTTCATCTCAGGATGCACAAACACAGGAGAGAACACGTCCCCCTACGAGGACCTGAGGTCACATTGCTGGGAGCTGACATTGTAAGAGCTGGGAATGGTGGTGCTGGGGAGTTTGTAAATAAGCCTGGAAATATAAACCCTGGAGTGGAACAACTCCACAAAATTATTGTTATTCCATTCCCCCATAACAAATGGCAACCAAGTATAGTAAAAAAGGCAATTAATACAGCAGACCAAGGCCATACATATTGGAATTACTCTCAACACTGTTTCCTGGGTTTGGAGAAGATCCCAATATTAGAAAAGGTGGGAGATTCCACTGAGCAAACTCAATACTACACTAAAGTTTTGGGCTGCCATGAAGGAAAACACATTGCAAAAGAGAATTTGTAATATTCTAGGAACCAATCTTATTACGACATCTAACAAGTTATCCTTCTTAAATATTACAATTACATTTAGTCTGTGAACAACCGAAAAACTTCTTCAAAGAAAAAGAATTTGTTTAGGTCCTGATCACTCCTCAACAATGACAATTTTTTTTTACATATTTTAAAACCCACATTGCAGCTTTTTATACAGTTTGTAACCCTGAGGTTTCAGTGACATACACTCAGATGCAGCTGCTGAGTGGCAATTTGAGTCCCAAGGACAGTATGATTAAGCAGACCACACAGGCAAAAAAAGCGCAGAGAAAAAAAGGATACAAGGGAATGACTAGAGGAAAAGATGGTTCCAAAAATGGTTCCAAAATGGCTAAATGGCAACACGGCAGAGAATGCAAGTGAGGAAGTTAAAAGACAGAAATCTTACTGGTTCTTTTGGCTGGTAAAGACACTCAGTATTGGTATGACTGTTATTCCCACACTAGTCATAATTAGCTACAAGTTGAGTATCCACAGAAACGTAATGATGAGTATGAGACTCCCTCAGTAACTTATTTTCCAAACATACATAGTTTAAAAGTCTCATACTATTCAGAATGTTCTCAAAAGGGATCTCTACAATGGAATTACTGTTTTCTTCTAATTACTTTTACTTACATACAAAACGATTCACGTAAGGAAACTTGTCAACAAACTAGAATTTTGACTAGCAAGACTGACCTTGTACATGTTCATAATTTATCAAGACATACAGAATGAAAAAAGCTACTTAAGACACCTCCTTTTGGGTCTCTCTGTCAACTTACTCGTCACAATGTGACTGTTCTTAATGCAAAGTAAACCTAGAGAAAAAACTGTTTAGCCAACATCTTGTCCATAAACACAGGGGAATAAAGATTCTGGAATTCCACACATACCGTAAACAAATGCTATTATCCATAGTTATATTTATCCTTACGTAACTCTGCACCAGAAATTCAGCACCCTTTTCAAAGTATTTTTAGAACTTAACATTTGCTATGAATAAAATGATGCACAGATGGACCCCTGAATTTCATTACCTCACTAAACACTTAAAATATCTGTTCACTCTTGTCAAGAGCAGAAACATTTCTGGAATGTCAATTTTTTGCTTCTTCTTATTCAGCTGTGATTTCTGCAAGAAATACTACCTGATCTTGTCACCCAAAATAAGTACAGTTTGATAGAAAGCTAGTTACAAGATATATGAAACTCTTTATCTTCTTGGATTAAAACATTATTCAGAAAAAGGACATTTCTAAGATATTTTTAGAAATTACACGTAGACTTTTTCAACCGCTATGAGGCTACATGAAGGTATTTCCAGAATATTCAAGTTTTAACTTCTATTTTGTTAATAGAAAAATTGTCATCTGTACTCCAAATAACTATTTTCTCAGGACAAGTGAAAAAATTAGTTTAAAGGGGCTTAATAGTTAATAATAAAACAGTGAAGTCTCAAAAGCTGAGAAGGACTTTAATAACAACTTCATTAACTCCGTATTAATAATTATCCAAGTCTAAGCATGAGCTTTTTAAGTGATGCTCCAGGTAGCCGAAATTACATTCAAACTAATCCCCTAAAATGCTCCTATATGATCACAGCTCTTCACTGAGGACCTTATAAAGCACCTCTTTACTTCTGTGAAACAAAAGAATTTCCAGAACACATTCCCATAGCACAAATGTGTTCTCCTCCTGAAGAAAAACAATTTTGCAAAACAAAAAAATACTTCTCTTTTATAATCTGATTTAGATTACACCATTTAGACTATATAAAAATTGCATTGTCATACAGGCATGATATGGCTCTAAAGAAACACTGAGATAGTAAAAAAACCCTAACAGTACCATTCATAGTCTGTTCTTTAGAAAGTTACTCTGTTCTAGATTGAGTTCTTTCCTGAGGCTTGTTTCCAATTTTGTTAAGAAGAGATAACAGTTCATGCAAAGAGAACAAGAAAAATGAATTAACTGCAGACTACAAAAGTCTGTAAAAGTTCATAATCTCTTGCTGGGTATATTACATTAAAGCCTCCTTTGGGCATTTTGCCCGCCAGTTTATTAGTCCATAAAGAAAACTCAAGAGTCTTGGATAAATGACAAAGGCAGAAAACACTGTGCAGAAGCTGAGCAAATGCAACTCACCCCAGTGACTTTTAGATTCCTATTCCACTGTCTCTTCCCTTACTTTTCATGGCCGACTAAATAAAAACAGCTGTTTTGTAACCACAAAAGCAGCCTTCAAGCAACCACTGTCTTCTGAAAGAGGCAGCAAGTCTTCAAAAATTAAGCAAACACCCTTTGCAGAAGGAACATGATAAAGGACCATTTCTGCCAGTGCCAACTGTCCTTTACAACCAAAGTGAACGTGGCCAACCTTGTAGCTGCACAAGCAGCTCCTGAACACTGCGCAACTGAAGGCCAAGCCAAGCCTTCTGGTGACTGAATTAACACTATGAGTATCCACCTCTTCGCCACCTTCTCTAAAATCATGCTCCTTGTTCGCGAACTACGATGCCAGCTTTAAACCACAGCTAATCCGTTTCAAGTTCGACATTTCTGTCATTCTCCTTAGCAAACAGAAGAGCAATTACCTGGTGCTCAGCGCTGTGAAACACGGAGGTGCCTCCGCGTCTCCTGCCCAGGAGGTGCAGGCCCTGGGGCCCCGGCAGCAGGGCCGGGGCTCACCTCACAGCCGGCAGGCTGCTCACCGCTTCACACCAAGGCCCCGACGTGTCTGCCGCCTCCGTAGCGCACCTCGCGGCAGCACCGCGCCCTCCCGCCATCGCCGCTCCAGTCGTTATGTCTTACTAAGGCACCAAGGAACGCCATTTGAGGCACTACTCGACGCTGGGCTCGACCCCCGGCCCCGCAGGCCCCGCGCGGCCGCCGCTCTGTGGTGTCGCGCGCCCCCTGGCGGCGGCGTCTCGCGCGGCGGGAAGCGGGAGCGCGCGGGAAGCGGGAGCGCGCGGGAAGCGGGAGCGCGCGGGAAGCGGGAGCGCGCGGGAAGCGGGAGCGCGCGGGAAGCGGGAGCGCGCGGGAAGCGGGAGCTGAACGACTCTTTTAAGGGAAACGTTGTTAACCAGCTATTCTTTCTTTCACGTTAAGAAAAACAAAGGCTATTTTAAGATGCTTTTGCTCCAAAACCTTGGTTTTCCGTGTTCACCAGGAGTAGCCCAGTCACACAGATATTATTATGACATGACAAAAAGCCCTCTTGACCCTACAGCAAAATTATTCCTAATTTATATGAAAACCCAGTAGAAGACCAAAGCTTACCAACCTGTGTTGCACACAGGCCTTCTGCCCATCTCGGGCTGTCCAATGCATCCTACGGGAAAGCCAACCAGGCTTCAAGATGGAAACACACCTCCCCTGCTGCTGAAGCCCAGACTCCAAGCGGTGGCAGGTAGGGATGTATGTGTGCACAGAAAACCAGTCCTACAGGATCCACTGGGCAGGTGCCACAGTCTGCAGTGTTTTACATCTGAAGATCAGTTCCAGGAAGCTCCACCATCTACATTCAGACCCGTTTTCTGGTTCCTTGAAAGGCTTTCAGAGGGGTCCTCCCTGATAGCTTCTGCTACCGTAGAACTAGTTGCCCATGCTAGAACAATTTCTTTTTCTCTTAAAAGAGAATTGAAACAGAACACCAACACACTCCTCTGTTTCCATTTGTCACATTTTGACCTTAACACAATACCATGTAGATATGTTTGTACAGGAGTATGGTGCATTCACTACATATGGATTCATCATTAGGAAGTCAGAGCTAGTTGCTTTGTACTTCTTGCATTAAAAATCAAGGCTTATGCCTAGAAAGCAAGAGTGGCACTTAATTCCTTCAAAATGAAGTGCTTTGAAATCCACAAATGCAAAGCAGTACAAAGTACATTGGCCTCATCACCCAGAAACTGCCACTGTTATACTCTGAAAAGCTACTGCCTACAGACCACAGCAGCAAGGCCATCAGCAGCCTTCTCACTCTGCAACTTGAACACAGGAGAAACAGAAAACATGTTAAAAGTTATGGGTGTGTCAGAGCAGTGCTTGTTATTAATTCAAATAAAATATAGTAAATGTGAAGTCATACCTCTGTCCTTGCTTGATCAGGCTCCCAAGTCCAAACTCCTCACTGATAGACACTAATTTCCCTCACATTCACTGGGGACGACCAACTTTTACATCCTGTACACAAATTGGTCAAAAAAACCCCCATATAATCAGGGAGTTTTGATAGTGATGGTGGGTTTTTTTTTTTGGGGGGGGTGAGGTTGGGGATGGTGTCAATACAACACTGCAACAGAGTACACTCCATTTATGGGCTTTAGGGAAATTTTTTTCTGCTTTGTGACAATTTTCAGCTTACTTCGTGAAAAACTGCTCTCCCCACTTACTCCATGCCATCCATGCCCATTAAACACTGGGAGTTACATTTATGTACAATGAAACCACAGGACAGAATTTTCTAGACTCCTGGACACAAAACAAGGCCCCAGGCCTCTGTACTAGCAGAGCACCACATCAGAATGTGAAACTAGGAAGACCAGATAAAATAATTAACTTTCCTATTTGGGGGAAACTGACAAACATTACTGCTGTAGTTTGTCTCAATTACTTTTTCAAGGACCATGAAGATGTCAATCATTTTAATAAAGCCTGCATATAAAATGTAACTCAAGAGACACACAAGCCTGCTCTTGCCACTCCTGCATTCTCAGCAGACACTAAGTGCTGTAAACAAATTCAGTGTTGCTGGTAGATATAAAAAAATAGTAGTAGTAGTACTAGCAGCACTGGTGGGACTGCCAGTGGTGTGAAGGGAAAAGGGCTGCAACTCTTCCTTCTGGCACAGGCTCTTACTCCTCTACAGGGGCAGTAAGTAATGATTTTTGTAGCTTATTTCATACCATTATACACCAAACAGTAACGTTGGGATCTGCATACATCTGTACCTGTTCTTAGTTTGTTTTTTTCCCCCCCTCAGACAAACAATTAATACAAACCTTAAAATTAAGGCAACTACTTCCTGGCCACTAAGCTGATTTCCCTGATGTAATACTTTACCAACGTGCTACACCAGTTATCAAATACTTAAATTCCCTGATTGCCAATTTAGTTAATCCTATCTTACCTTTTCATTCTGCTATGTGAGAAACTTGAAATATTTGCTCACTGAATCAGTAAAGACAAAATGTTAGTATTAGATTAGATCTAAGATAGGAGGGAAATCACTGCAGCCAGCTTCACTGTTACATCATCCATACTGAAGTTCACTATCAAGCTCTGTAGTATACATGCTCCTTCTAGCAATCAAGTTTCTTCTCATCTTCTTTCTGAAGAGTTTTCAATGCCAGGTTTCCACTCTGGTAAAGCTTTTAAATGTATGTAGATTTAGTTTTAACTGCATGCTACACATATGATTAAGTATCACTGCTGGTAAACCAAAGCCGAGATACAAAAGCATCTACCAAACTGAATGCTGGATCTCGTTTTCCTGAAATTCCACAGCCTGCTTCTCACTTAGTTCTTCCTCCGAACTGTAAGCCTAAAGTTGAAAGGCAGAAGGGTGGAAGCATGTAATAATTTTCCACACAAACATTACTTGTCTTTAATGTAATTTAGAAAGTGATACATTTTAAACCTGCACTCCTCTTAACAGGCTGTAACTTAAATAGTGTTTTCACAGCCTATCAAATTCACTGTGCTCAGCAGCTTTTGCATAAAGTGGACAAGTGCTGCAGAACACTGTAAAGACAAGGTACATTAGCCAAATATTTAAGTAACAAGCTTTTCTTTTCTTTAAAAAAATAACTGAACAATTTAAAATGCATTTAACAGCCCATAAAAAAAGGTAGTATCAGTAGCCGTTAATAGATACAGTTTATTTCCTTCAGAATCAATTTTTTCAGTTGTCTAGCTAACTACTATTACAGTCAATAAAAAGAACACTCAGAACACTGCTATAGTTGGCATCAGGAAAACAAGTAGATAACCGCAGGTTTCTCTAGTGGGAAGGACTTGCTGCAACAGAATATGGTGCACACAGAGACATATGATGTTTGACTGTTCTAAAGATAAGTTATCTTCAGGTTTTATGGAGGTTTTTCAAGTCTATTCAAGTAATGTGAATAAAACTAATGTGATCCCACGCTTGTGTATCTGCTTAGCTCCCCTCTCCCCAGACTTTACTTAAGGTAAGAGCTCCCGTCTGCCATCACCTCCCTCAACTAACTTGAGAGTAGCAACAATGTTCAGCAGATTTCATCACGCTGAGAAACTATCAGCCTCCTGAATACAGGTAACTGCAGCAGCAGCAATGTTTTACAGAAACTAACCTCTGAGACTCTGTCCAGTACTCATCATATTCCAGCTGTCCCAACGTGAGCAGAAGGCCTGTCCCTCATGTCTGTCATTCTTCCATCTGGCTGCCCTCCCCTGCCCCAAAATAAACTCAGCACATACATACAGGCTATCAGGTCAGAAATGCAAGAGAACACGACAAAATGGAGTAAGCTGTTGCAGACAATGATAACACATGACTCTCCTGGTTTGAGAATGGTCTGTAGTGGTACCAAACACTGGCATGTATAATCCAAAACCCAGATGAAGCTACTGGAGGTTTTGAAGTACTTGCAACTTAGGAAGTTCTGTAGAAAGAGCAAGCCATGAGGCAAAACATCCCCAAACAAAACAAAAACAAACAAAAAAACAAACCCTCACAAAAAGAAAAAAAAACCACAAAAAACCCAACAAAAAACACACACAAAAAAAAGCCACAAAAAAACCCCACAAACAACACCCCACCAAACCAATGAAATGGTATCTACACACTAAACCCAGTACAGACCCCTGAGCACAAGCACAGCACCCAATTTCTTTGTACAAAAGTGTAACATCTTTTACTGCACTCCTCAGATACATGGACTGGATGACACAGTAAGGTCCAACTACGTAACAAAAAACACAGGCATTCCTTTGTCACCACCCAGCAATAGTGACAGACACCAAACCCACCTTCCTGGCAGCCTCTCCAGGCCAAAGGAACAGTTGGACATTTTGCACTTCTCTTCGCTCTTCCGCTGTCACTTTGTCAATGTCAGAGACAAGGAGTGACAGGCAGTTAGTGCTGCATAAATCTCTATGGGAAAATTCATATATATTGTCACAGGGCAGATTAGAGACAACTCAGATTCACCATTAGTGAATTAACAACTGACAAAATTAACCTAAAATTTGTCATTCTAAACATAAATTGTACACTCTGCTTTCTTCCTCAAGTTCACATGGTGGCAATTCTAGATGCACAAAATCACATGAAACTATGTGTTTTCTCTTTCTGCACTTTTGGACTCCTTTATTACTCCTGCAGTAACAAAATAAGACAACTGAACTTGCAGACAGAGGTTCTGTTCTCTGTGTCTTACACAGTAAGACCTGTTACTACTTAAAATCACTGATGAGACAACTGTATGTGCCAAAATCCATTTTCACAACCTGAAATGATCTGTTAGTATTGCACATTTTATTAAGGTAACTAGGATAGCACCACTGCTTCCCACCAATCTTTGTCAGAACTGGATTTCAAGTACAATTCAATAATAGCACCATTATTTTAGAATCATCAGAATGACAACTGTCTAGCATAGAGCTGAGTAGTCCACAGTATCCAAGCTAATAGAAAAATATAACAAATAATATTCATGTCCACATGTGTGTGCACAAACTGCCAGCTTCATATACTTTCCCTAATACTAAGTGTATTTATTCTCAAATGCTTGCTCACAGGGTTGTAATGCACAGTTCAATTAGAAATAGTGGAAAATAATTTTACCCATTTATTTGATCTTGCCAATGAATGCAGCTAGTTGCCAGAGAACCCCATACACAACAGACCACCAACAGCACTCAGTAAGGCTTCTACACACACTTCCCTGATAAGTAACTTAGATACTAGGAAAACATTCATCAAATGTGCTTAGTGTCTTTTAATCTCCAAACCTGTATGGCTTCGATTTCTGTCACCACGGTCCAGGTTACATTACAGCAGAGAATTTTCAGTCAGACCCTAAACATTGCTGATTTGTTTCACCTAAACCATGTTGGCAGGAACAGAGAAGTACTTTCACAACCATAACTTGTGTATGTGTAGTTGAATACTCACTACTTCTCTTATTTAAAAAAAATGAAGAAGAACCCAAGTCAGAGAAATGAGCAGTAATTCTGTATCCATTCAGTGTTTCAACCATTGAAGCAATGTTTAGAAAAGAGCACAAGACTTGAGATTTACATTACTGAAATAAATGTACAATTTTTGCAGGACTACAGCTGGCCAGTACAATGCTGAGACAAACAGGAAGAACTGGGAGATGCAATTTGTGAAGTTCTCATTAAATAGTGAATAGAGAACTATAATAAATTAAGTATTACAAGTGAACTTACCTCCTGCAGAGCCTAGCCTTTATAAAAACTGTAAGGAATGTAACTTCTTGCAAGGATAAATATTTCAAAAACATCAGTATTTTAAATTAAGAAAATGTGTTATTTTAGCAGTTATTCTCAATGGCCATGTCTTAATCCAAAAGCACTGGGATTTAAGGACAAGGAAAATATGCATGTGATTTAAATTAGCTGCTATGATAAACACCCTTCAGGTAGACAGCAAGACAATTCCAATGTCAGGCTGCTCAGCAGTAGAGAATTGCTACATTTTTTAACAGCATCAACTTTCTCATTTAATTTATGAAATGACAGCAGAGCAAAAGATGATATTTTTTTCCCATTTGATAGACTGACATGACCCTACACTCTTAAAAGAAGAGCATAAATAATATCACCTGGGTCACTACAGTCAAAGCAACCCAGCAGTTACACCTTACACCATGCCGGACTCAGGATATCCAAGACACAAGTGACACCACTGCCAATAATCCATGCAGTGTAACTCCAGGGCTCCTCTAGTTTGACTGACTGACTTGTTTTGTAGCGTTCCACATACATCTTACCAAGTTCTGAACTCTGACATTTCAGCATTAGGATATTCACCAAGATGCTCTTCATGCCATTTGAAAACTTCCCTTCTGCCGATTCAAAAAATTACCACCAAGATATTATCACTAAGACAAATGAGAAATGCCACCCCGATATGAAAAGGTTTTTGCTATTCCAATTTTCTGCCTGCTCTTGGAGTCAAGAAAAGCCTTAAGGAGTAGTAGTAACAGCAGTGAATGCATCTTCCAGGTCAAGTCGTGTCTGAGAAACAAACTAACTGGTCAGTAAAAGCACAAAAGGAAACATCAGTGATAAGCTCTGTTTTCCAGCACTATTTCAAAACAACTTTTAGAATTTATTTTCTTATACAATAACAGTAGCTTACTAGTTAGCCACTGAGTACTCCAAACAGGCCTGATAGAGGGATTCTGTAGGAACATCTTCAAAACTATAACTAGACTATACGTAAATCTACATGCTAGAACACTATTGAAGTATTGGGAAAAGCAGGTATAATAAGTAAACTAGCACCAACACAGTGATTCAAGGGACAAATCTACCACTCCTACTTGTATTGAGCATTTCCAATGGATCCACACTGGGGTTCATCATCTCAGAAGCCCTGCTGTAGACAACTCCAACTGACTCCACAACAGAGCTCTGCTTCTTGTATGAACATATGGCAGAATCCAGCTGTCTACTCACACAGAAAAAAATCAAAATAGATTTTTTCATGTTCACATAAATGCATTTCAGAAACAAAAAGGTACTACAATCTCCTTTATTATTTTAAAAACAGTTTTATTCTGTATATTTAGAAATGTGTAATTTTAATAACTGCAGAGAAAAAAAATCAGCCACACCTGAATAGCTAATAACTCATTAACAGAATGCAGTGGTATATTATCTAAACAGTAGTAGTGCCATTGTGCCGTAATAAATTGTCTATTAGTAAAAAAATACATTTCAGGGCACATAGTACAGCATCCTTATGACAAATTACAGTAGGGATACTTTTCAAGAATTTAATCAAAGTAGAGAATTCCGAGTTATATTCTTTAAATGCAGCACTTAAAAAGGTAACAACTTTGTGCATTTTTAAAAAATGTCCATGTTCATATATTGTAGAAATGCTGCTTTATTGCTGCAGATGTCAAAGTTCAAGGCTCAAAAGGTATGAGAATACAAAGATATCCTTAAGAAACTTTGTTTTTATATATATTTTTATATATAAAAAGGTAAAGCTTATAAAAGTTAATTTACAAACCAAGAACAAAAGTGGTATGCACGCATTATATACAAGCAGTCTATAACATCTATAAATTTTCAAATGCATAGCAGAAAACATACCATCATTTTCTTCTGGTTCTCTTCAGGCTGATGAACACAAACAATACTCTCTCTAAACCAAACTCACAAGTGTTTTGTGTTTTTTGTTTGTTTTCATGTTTTTTTTTCCTCTTTCCCCAGTCTCTCACTATATATTATCTAGGTAAGCACAAAAGCCATACAAACTTAATACAGAGAACTATGAGAGCTAAGACTATTAAAAACATGAGGGTAAGGCATCCCTGCTGGTTAATAGGTCTGTAATTATGTGGCTAATTTACAAATCCACAGAGGCAACTGAACCATAGTCATCCCACATGCTTTTCCCCCTCCCCCTGTTCTCATAACAATGTTTCCATATACAGTAAGTAGATGTGTTTGCATTTGCCTCTCAGCAGAGGAAAACATCTAAACTGTGCTACCCCGAGTTGATTGCCATGTCATCGGACATGAACACCATAAGTCATTTAAAAACTAGAGACCAAAACAGTCTTGTGAGATACAAACACACAGTCATAAAAATGCAGGCCAAATTCAGTGTTTTCGCCAGTGGAGCACAAACCCAATTCAGTTCCGCTGAATAGAATTCCATGGGTACTTTCAGATTTTAAACAATGAAATACTAGTAGTGTCCTTAAAAAAAAAAGAAAAAAAAGAAACAAAACAAAAAACCACAAAAGAACAACAAACCAAAGCATACAGAACCTGCAACCCCCTACCTTGTTCCCACTGTACACTCCCTGCTTGTGGCATGTTCTGTGACCATGGTTCAAAGAGTGTACTTGCTAAACCATTGTTAGTTAAAGCAAGATGCTTAAACACTAAGGTCCATTATCACTTATAGAACAGTTAATACTTGATAGAGTGGTTCAGTTTATATGTAAGGTCCATGTCAGTTTCACATTATTTACTCAGTCAGCTAACTTAATATTTAGAAGTGGTCAATTAGGACTGAGACACAGTTTGCTCCAACAAGATAGTTTGGATCCCCGGGAAGAGACTTGTTCTGCCAGGTTTTGGGGTCACCTGTGGGAGGAAAACACAATGCTGGTGTTTAGTATCCGCTGTCAAACAGTGTACATCTTGAAACAACCAAGCTTTTGGACAGGAGCTCCTAAGTTCTGAATCAACACCTGTTTTAATTTGGTTTGGTTTTGGGTTTTGTTTAAAAAAACACCTGCAGTTTTTTGTTACTGAAAAACATAGCCCTCTATTCTAATTTACTGTAGGATAGATCAGTTATTGGAAACGTATCTCTGTGGCACACAGGCATTGTTTTTAAGGATAAGCCATTCTACTCTATGGCACCAACACAGCACTTTGAGAACTGTTCACAGTGAATCAATTATTCACTGGCTCTTTTCTACACTGTCAGGAGAAAAAAAAAAAAACAACACACATTTTAAAAACTAATCTGGGTAGGATGCATTTGAAGTTTCTTGGAACAGTTCTGAACACAGGGGAGTCAAATAAGAAGTTACATTTTAACTAAACACTACAGCACACAGATTTATTTTCTATTATGAAAATTACTGTAGACACAATGGTAGTAATTTTGCAGCTACATTCTGTATCCTCATTTAAAAGCCTGAAATACTGACATTCTAAAAAGGTATTCTATTTAACTAGCACATACTTTAAAAATCTTTACAACAGATTTTATCTACTCATGGTCAAAGGCCCTGTGTAACATTCTGTTACAGGGAAAGTCATCAGCTGCC
Organism: Apus apus; assembly: GCF_020740795.1. Taxonomy (NCBI): domain Eukaryota; kingdom Metazoa; phylum Chordata; class Aves; order Apodiformes; family Apodidae; genus Apus; species Apus apus. The sequence goes on from NC_067291.1 coordinate 6,217,707, forward strand.
ATCTCGCCTCATAAAGGTTATATTCCATCTGCAGTTCTTTCTTTCAACTGAAGAAAGTATTCTTCATTTACCAATCTAAAACTACTACTAAATGCTGCCACCTTACACAAAGTGTCACCATCCCACTACACAGCAGAACAGTGTAAAATGCACTGAGTTCTCTTATGCCTTCCAGATAAATAGCTTGGCCGAAACAGATCTGCCTTGAAAAATGTGCAACAAGTTAAGAGAGTCCAGTCACATAGACTGCAAACACCTGAGAATGGAAATTCCATGTAATTTTCTGGAACTCATGAAAACAAAATGAAGAACACAATGCACTGAGTGATGGCAACATCTCATGTAGTGACAGAGCATACAAGTGGCCAGTGTATAGTTAGAGAATGCAAACAAGTTCACGGCAAACATCCAAGACTACTTATTTCAGTCAAGAAGCTCAACAATGCTGGATGGTTTTTCATTTTATAGATGCAGGAATTCCATTCAAAAGTCATATTATCAAATATATCAGGAGAAAGGTAAAACAGAACTGTAGGACAACCAGGTCCTAGTCTTGCACATGTGACATTGGCAGACTTTTTCCAGCCTCTCCTCCTAATACATAGCAAGGATCAGGCTGTAGTCAGTGCAGCCTCTAGCTGTTGAGGATGTTCTTCCCATACTTACACACAACTGCTTTAAAAAAGAAATCCTTCAGTATTTTTTACTAATACTTTCTAATAGGTGTGGTCATTAAAAGGCAACTTTTTTCCCCTGAGCATTTTAATACCAGAATCATTCAAGCTTTTATAGGGGTTTAGCAGTAAAATATTAATATATGAGGCTTAAATGTGGCAGAACAGATGTTAGTAAGTGCAAATGAATGTCACTTTTAGGAGAGAACATGGATACATTGAGAAAAGATGAGGTAGAGCAGACGACTGAAGAGAGGAAAAACCCAGGAATTGTATAAATTGTTATTATAAAGTCACCTCAAAAATCAGAGTCCCATAACCAACTAATTTAGAAAGAGAGAAAACAATTATTTATTTAAGACACAGTATGGTCTACTTACATATCATAAGACAGAATTGCCTAATTTTTAAGTTTGTCTCAAAAGAGCAATGTTATGATATACATCCCATTTCAGATTAACAGAATGTGGTGTTATATTTACAGTACAGAAAGTGTTAGGGTTTAAATAGACACGCTCTTGCTTTCACCCACACATGCACGCACACACACATCCTGCTTTGGAAAGAGAGAAAAGTGTCTCAGTAACTTCAGTTAGTGTTCAGATCATTTGAGTCCTCTCCCTTCATCTCAAGTAAGTTCATGAACGGGTGCTACTAGTTACAAAGGAAGGGTTGTGTCATTTTTGTACATAGTTGTCATACCTTTTGGGACCCTATCATATATGAGTCTTTTTTAACACTGCCATGTTTACACACATTGTTAAATAGATGCATGCAACACATGCATATATTAGCTTATAAAAAACAACTAAAAATTATTGCCATTAATACCTCTAGGTTATTGAATCCCCATCAAGGGGGTTGATGCTTGAATCTTTCAAAGCATCAGTGCTTTGGTGTTGACAGTGATAGATACATTGGTGACAGAAGATATGCATACACGGTGGCTTAGATGCTGTATACAGAAGTACATCGCTCAGTCATGACTTGGATCATACGTACACATTCATGGTTTGAACTTTCCACCATAAATTTTGAAGGTAGCTGAACAAAACCTTAAGGCTTTTTCCCCAGATGTGCAAACATTCCTTTCAAAAATCTCTGTAACTTCACAGCCATTTCATGAAATTGCTTGAAACTTGCCCAGAATTCTCAAATTAGGCTCCTCACTGACAATTTCAAGCCAATACATTCTCCCTCTCATCCCAGAAAGCCACAGTGAGGTAAAGATGAACAGGTAAATAAAACTGCAATCTAGTTGCAACTTTTACTATCGGCCAGAGACTTCTGGGTAAAAGGTGGTAGAGAAGAAACAGGCAGAAGCAAGCAAGAAAGGTCTTGTGGAAAATCCAGCTACATTAGAATGAATTGTAAATGCTTTTACTGAACACTATAGTTTTCTTAAATGACCCAATTGTTAGCGTCAACTTGCACACATGGGAACAGTTAACAAGCGATAAATCATGATTATGAGCATGCAAATTGTTAAGATTTGTCAGAGTCCTATATGGTTAATTAAGCAACAGACAAACACCAGTTTTGTTACAAAGGCCAATCAGAGGTACATAGTCATTTCCTCTCAATTTTAGTGCGACTATCATTTCAAGTGTATTCAGCTGTAGCAGTCCTCAAGAAAGAAGACAGAATAGAAAAATACGATAATATTTAATAGACTAGAGATATTACTCTTTTTCTCCTATCATGGCTTTAGCTATGAATTTGCACCATGAGTAAATGTAAGAAAGACATTTGTAATGAAAGTGAAATGGGAGAGTTTGACACAAATACAATGATTGAATTCTTTATATTACACAGCATCACCTTTAGCCAAATTAACTTAAATTATACGATAGCACCCAAAAGCCCCAAAAGGACAGAGGGAGGACAGCATACCCGACGAGGAGTCGGAGGATTTTAGAGCAAAAGACCAACCATCAGGGGTCATAGACGCACAATGTGGCAGGCGCAGCTCCACTGGCTTCAGGAATTTTAGTCCATGTGGCCCACACATTACCAAGGGGCTAAGAAGTGTTTCACCTACAGTTAAGAGAAAGAAAAACCTGTTACTAATTCTTCCTGAAATAGGTTCAAAGCATTACATAATTTCATTGCAGAGTTACTTAGCAACTTAGTTTCGAAGAAAAATCCAAGCATTTCCAACTATCAGTAAACAAGCAAGACTGCTTCTCATAGCCTCCCTCAGAGCACTCCAGTGACTTGTCAATGGAATGTATCAACAGCTCAAAATGAAAAAGGATAAACAAGTGACAAATAATGTTTCGATTTATTTTTTTGCCACTAGTTTCTAAGCAGGTATATCAAAAAACAAATCCCCAAATGTGTAAAAAGCCTTGTTGATGCGTCTGCTTGCACCACAGCTGTGATGTTCTGCTTGTCTGGATTTATGGCACACTGGGCTGAATAAAGCCTCGAGCAGCTCAGGAGCCTAAGAACCTTAACCTAACAGACAAAAGACAAAACATACAAACACAGGTCTACTTTAAGTTTAAAACTCCAAATGGCAATGAAAGATTATTCAGTTGAGGAACATGCTATTCTTGAAGATTCAGTGGAACTGAGGATTGCAAGTAATGTGCTACCTGCAAATTTATTACATTAACCCCTTCAGTTTCTTGACTTGAGGAAATTCAGACAGGTCAGAAAATGCATGTACACTGGACTAGTGGTATGAAAGACATGACTTTGAAGACATTGGTAAACTAAGATACAATAGTCAACCCATATAATAAGATAGTCAGGAACATAATTATATGAGTATTTTTTTAAAACCATGAAGCTGTTTCCTTCAGTGAAGTTGAAAAATATTAAAACACTAAGTACGTTTAAGTGCAGATGTAAATTCCAAATATTTAACTCTAATCAAATTAGTGTAAATCATCTGCTTTAAATCATCATCTTTTGGTCCTGAGATGAAGAAATATCTCTAACAAGAATGCCTAAAACAAATCCCTACACTTTTGTAAGGTGATCTAAACCATCAAAGATTCCTAAAAATAGTTTAGAACCTTCCTTTAGTGTGCCAAGTTTTACCTAACTTTTTTTTGCAAGTACTTAGTCTAAAAATGAAATATTTTTAAGTAATAATTGAGGGCCTCCAACTTCACGTACTATGCAGAGTATTGCTTCCTTTATACTTCTTGTGAGATGTATACTCTGCATCTTCATACAGAAACAGATCTTCTATGTTATATACTATATACTGGGTTTTTTCAATATTCTATTTTGCTGCTGTTAAAAAGAATTTTATTAAATGACAAAAAAGTGTACGGGACCAGCTCTTACCCTTCTCTTTGTCCAAAGGTGGAAGTATACTGTTGTCTCTGCAGACTTTGAAATATATTTCTTGCTCTATTCCCTCTGGAATGGCTCCTTGCGGTATAATAATACTAACTCCAGTCTCTATGGAGCTCAGTACACCACCATTGCTGTTAAATACACCTCTTGCTGTGGCTACAACAGTGTGTCCGTCTTCTTCCTCCTCATCCTCAAGTGCTGAAGGGCTGCATATAAGACAAAAAGCCTAGCAGTTTTATCAAGATTCTTCCTGAAAGTCAGTGGCATTCTTTCCTCTAACATTTTAGCAGAGCATAGCCTAGAGTAGGCTAGCACTGGTATTGGGAAAACATTAAACGTGTCTCACACTCAACTGCGCGGGATAACTAAGATAAAAGGAGTTCAAGTTCTGTCACAAGAAGAGAATGTTTTCACAAAAAACACACAAAGGTTTCATGCTGCCAGGGTATAACTAAATAGAAACAAAACATTAACAAATGGCTAGTATGAGTAAATTTCATATCCCTTTCTTCTGGTTGAGTGAAATTCTTAAATTTAAAAACTTCTAGCAGCCTACAAAAATCTACATAGCATCAAAACATTAACTGGGTTCTTGAGAACAAATAGGATTCATTCATCTATTACTTTTCTGAGTTACTAAAACATCAAGCAAGATTCCAAGGCTGCTTCATGCATTATTTTGAAATCAAAGAATAATAAAACACTGTTCTTCAAATATTAGTGAAAAGAATTTAACAATTTAGTATTACAATCTGAAGCTCTTGACACAGTTCTTAGAGCATATTAGGCAAGTACAAGCTGCCTTTAAGCAACTTGGTTACCTTCACAGTAAAGAGAAGCAATATGAAACTGCTTAAGTGATTTTCTCTTTCTACAAGTACTTAAAAAGTATCCCTTTCATGTATCTATCATGAGGTCTCTAAGCACACAAAGCTAGTAAGACTTGGTGCAGCAGCTATCCTTAGACATTAATTAATAATCTACCAGAAGATTCTTAATTACAGTATGAGAAATGAGAAACTTAAGTCACAACGCCTTCTAGTAATAGGATGCAAAATGATACAGGGACATAGGACATAATTTAAGCATCTGCCCAAATGCTTTTCAATGTCCTTTGGTGGAATTTTTGAATCATAATATCAAACTTTCAAGTGTAACAACACCAACAGAAATTGGAAACAGAAAAAAAAACACTCCATCTTTCACAGGTTTCACAGACGAACTCCTACAGATGTAGTAAGAAAAAAAGAGCAGCTTACCTCACAGGAATGGCTTTAGGCACAGCATTAACATTATTTGGTTGATATTTAGGCTTGTCGACCTGTACAGCAAAGGTATCCATTCCACTGTCAAACTCGGGAGGCTGCGACGAGCTGTGTGCTTTCAAAATTGGTTGAGGAGAATTTGGAGATTTTGATGGCAACTCTGGTTTATGTTGAGCTTCATTTGGCAAGAGATTATGGTTGAATTTAGGACTTTCAAACTTGCGCTCAAAGGGCCTTGCAGCACTAGTGTAAGGTTTTGTTGTAAAGCGGTTGTAAGAAGGAGTGACTGTTTTCTGAATCTGCTCAGTTCCATTAACAGGGCCTTTGTCAGGGAAGCTTTTCTGAGGATAAAAAGTGGACTGCACAGTGTCCTCTCTAGAGGATCTGAAAATTGCTGGCTTGTTCTGAGGTGGAGGAGGGTCAGAGACAGAGTTAACTGCAACACAAAAATACACATTACCAGAACTCATCAGCGACCATCAGAAATTTCTAATCACACGTTATAGCATAAGAGTACATTTCAATCAATTTAGTCTACTATATAAAATTACATATGTAGGCTCAGCTTAGCTCTCTTAGATCATCTGTCCTATTATGTTTTGCATGTTCAATTTATCTAATATTTCATTAAACAGATACACTAGATACAATGGTATAACCTTTCAATAAAAAGGTTAGGCATTTATACCTAACAGAAAAGAAGAAAACTAGTATTAAAATATTATCATGCACTTGCAAATCTGGAAAATTCAGTTGGCCTAGGCAATCCTCTCAAATGTGAGACAGAAAACAACTTTTTATTCTGCTTTTTGAAGCCTACAACTATCACCCATGCCTAAAGAATTCTGGTCCAAAGCACAGAGAAGTAAATTTTGTAAGTACTGGAATGTTACTTCATCTTCCCTCAGACCACCAGATATGGAAGAGACCGTTACAGCAACTGTTAACACCTGGAAGTTAGTTTTAGACAGGAGCATCAAATAATTTCACAAAACTTAATCTCACTATAGTAAAAAGCTATTTTCACCAAGAATTATTCCAATTTTCAGTTAAGGAACAACACAGCTACCAGCACAGACATGTTGAAGCCCCCAAAGAAGCACCTGATAAGTGGTATTTGTTAGCACCCAAGAAAGGCAAGCTATCCAACTGCTCACCTTCAGAAAGTGCAGGCTTGTGATGTGCTGGGAGAGAGAGGATAGGACTGTTAATCGACTGAGGTTGTGTGTACTGGACTGAGGGAGCAGGAGGAGGAGTTGTGACTTGAGGGATTGGCTCATAGCGCTTTTCACCAATAGGCCTATCCACGGATTCCGTGTCAGCTAGTTTCCCCCTGTTGAAATAAAAGAAATATGTTTCACTTGGGTTTCCTCAGGGCTCTGAGCTCCTGTGTTCACTGCTATTTCTTTCTTCTATGATCACCTGATTTCCATCTTTTCCTATAAACATTAAACCACAATTTTCTTCAATATCCTGTCTCAAGTATAGAAACATTTATTGATAAACACAAGAGATTAAGACAACATTGAATCTTTAGAAGATTAGTAACACAAACCATGGCAAACAAAAGGCAGATGACATTTCAGGTGTATTTGCACAATTGCCTACGAGATCTTAATTTTTCAATTTTATTTTGGCTAATTTCAATTAGAAAGTGTTCTCTAGTTTATAAGGTCTTCAAAATAAAAAATATAAATCCATTTTTTTGGGGGAAGTGGGTGAGTTATCTTTTGAAAGCATGATCAGCCAATAGGAACATGAATTCCAATACAACTCTTCTAAATACACCTAGTATTTGAACAATGCCATCTTAATTAGAAATGTAATCAGCTTAAGCTTCACTAGCTTTATGTGCATATTGTAGGTAACTTTAAAGACTTACTTTTCAAAACACTTTGCTTATAATAGAAATATTTCAGGAAATTGCTGATTTCACAAATACCTGGAATTTTGGACTACAATATATTGCACTTACTTTCAGAATTTGTGTGTTTAAAATTTTATGTGCACATAATGCCCGTGATGAAATGTAACAGTGAGAGGACACCTGAAAACATCCTCACATCAACAACAGTCTTACCACTTGATGTTCCTTTTCAAGTAGTCATAGCTAGTGTAAGAGCCAAGAAATCTAGGTGATGGCAAAGCAAACAGCAATAGAAGAATGAAAGAAAATAGTCATTCTCTCTTGAGCATATTATTTCTTCACACTTATGTTAGTCCTAGAAGTTCTTGTATTAAAAGGTTGCTGAAGCAAAGAGACACTATTTTTAACAGTGATGTTTCTGTAAGACCTTTACCACGCAGAGATGTACAATCATCATCTACCATATTTAATGAGATTTTGTCAGTGAATTAGGAGGTGGTCAAGAACTGACAGATACTGAAAGTAAGAATGAGATTACACTAAGCCATTTATTACAAAATGTATAAACAAAGTTATTCAATATACTGACAAAAGTGAACAAAATATAAATTCTATACTCCAGTAATCTCTCACTTATGCTCCAGTTGCATTAACTTCTTCAGTCTCAACATACACAGAATTATGATGGTTTTATATTGCAGATCATGTACTGAGAACACATTCTTAGCAAATGTTTCTATAGCACTACCAGCTGACCCAGTGGCAGAGCCCACACCATACAATACTTGACTGTTCAACAGTTCCTAAAAGGACATCTTAAGACATAGTTTAGGAATAGCAGGAGAGACAAAAAACTTAAGTATACCAATGACCTTCCTTGATTTTCAACACTTATCTTGCTTATATGTTGCAAGAAAATACATTTCACATTAGGACAGCTTTTCCTCATCCTTTCACTTTCTGTATACTCATTAAAATGTAATGGGCAACAATTTTAGGATCCAACAGTCTTACTGCTTCAGAGGAGTATGTTATGAAACCAAGAAAAGGGCTGATCAACTTTTGGATGTCTGCCTGATGACGACACAAGTGTGATGCTTAGTGAACTAAACAGCATCTGTATGAATGTATCTCTAAAACCAGTGTTGCAGAAGATAATTTTAGATCTGCTGTATAAGCTTCTGTTCTCACTGATGTTATATAAAGACATTCATCCAACAACATAAGTTATTACTGCACGCTCACCCACTCTCTTTATTCCAGTGTGCAATAGCTGCCTTCTCAGAAAACTGCCCACCTCAAATCACTGTTTCTCAGAGGTGTGTTAGCCTGGCGAGGGCAGCACAGCCAAAGCCCATAGAAAACACCTCCCACACTCCACACCTAATCAGAACCTTGTCAGCTTTCCGAGGAACTATAAAATGGGAAAGGGTAGTACATTTTGATGGAGGGGGCAAAAGAAAGCCATGACAACACAAACACAACAGCACAAAGTTGTGCTTAATATGAAGTAAATTGCTCTGTCATAGGCTCCTGACCAAAGGTCAGCCAGAATCTCCACAACATGGTTCAGAACCTCCATGCAATAAAAGTAGTCCACAAAAAAATGCTTGCTTACAACTTGAATTAATGAAGGTCCTCTAATTATTGATGTGATGTTTTCTAAGCTGTTCCTGATTTTTTTATTTTTTTATTTTTTTTACAAAATCGTTACTTCAATTTGAAACAAAGCAAAAATAAACCACAAGAATAAACCTATGGACAATGGGTTGTAAGCCTTGGCATACAAGAGAAAACTTAGCAGACTGCATTGCTGATGTTCAGTTTCCATTCAAAAAGCTCCAACTCGAACAGACATGCAAGAGCTCAGATAGAGCAGTTTAAGAACTTAACACAGGACACTGTTCTTTACTGCCTCCTCAGATGAGGCTGTAACTGACCGTGGGAATATTCTTAACAATATAAAAATATTCTTAACACTACAAAAATTTAAATCAGCTACTTCATTCTGCAGTAAAATGCAGGTAACTACATTGAACCAAGCAGGTACAAATCCACTGCTTTCAGCAACACAGGTAGTAGGCCCCATCATTTCCCCAATTAGATCTACCAAAACATGTCCACTTACAAATCCTACTATTTTCCTCACATCAAGAGAAACTACTCCTTATTCTAGTTACTGACAACTGTAACATCCAGATATGGATTTACCCATACAAATCAGCTTTAGTAATGTCATAAGCTTCTGAAATGATGCAAATAAAATCCCAACAAATTAAGAGTAGACAAATTTATACACACATAATGGGGAAAATACTTTAACAACACTTAGTGGCAAAAAACTTTATATAATTTAGTGTTTAACATTAATATTTAAAACTTAAAAAGTTGTAGCTATTGGCCATGAATAATAAAATGTGTCCTCTGTACTCAGAATACATTATATGGAATATGCAACAGCAAGAGATTGTTTAATCAACCATTCCTGTATCATTGAAAATTGGTCCTGTTTATTCTTAGAGTTTATTCACAGAATAGCAATTACCACATAAATTCAATGGAAAAAAATTAATGACAAAAAAGTAAAAGGGTACAAACTGGAAGCTGGCAAAAGGGAGTCCTAAATATGAACACTTTCTGGAGACAGCACTTTGCTTTGTGTTTCCACAGAAGGACACTGCAGTGTGCTTCTACAGACACTACTGTCCAACTGAGAAGTGCTATTTATCTCTTTCCACATATTTCCATTAATATTCTCATTTTTGTCTATTTGCACTGGACTTCCCTGGGGAAATTTGCTTTCTCATGTCAGTCCCTTCCCATTAGGGGTTACATTCTTTGATAAAGAAAAAAACAACGCAATTTTTTGCTCTCTGACATGTGAAACGATCAGCCTTAGAAACAGAATCACAGAATCATCCTGGTTGGAAAAGACCTCAAAGATCATCATCCAACCATAACCTAACTCCACCAACCATAAACTAATCTAACCATTCAGTGCTTAAATCATGTCCCTAAGCACCACATCCACATTTCTTTTACACACTTCTAGGGATGCTGACTCTACCACCTCCCTGGGCAGTCTGTTTCACTGTACAATCACTCTTCTGGTAAAGAAATTCTTTCTAATATCCAGCCTAAGCCTCCCCTGGTACAGCTTCAGGCCATTTCCTCTTGTCCTGTCATTATTCAATTGAGAGAACAGGCCGATTTCCACCTCCCTACAACCTCCTTTCAGGTAGTTGTAGAGAGCAGTGAGGTCACCCCTCAGCCTTCTCTTCTTCAAACTAAACAATCCCAGTCCCCTCAGCTTCTCCCTGTAAGACTTACTCCCCAGACCTTACTACAGTATTATCTTACCCCTCCATGGCAGTGAGACATCACCTGCCCATATGTGCAAGCCCTGGAGTTACACACCAACTGACAATCAAAGCCAGAACTGAGCAGCCAAAATCATGGAAGTGTTACAGCAGGCAGAAGGGGTAGATAAAAAGTATGGAAAAGTGTCTCAGCTACCAGCTGTTCTGCAGCACAAATTCAACAGTTGTTTACATTTCTCAGGTTTTTCAGCATGTGTGACACAACTGTAAAGGACAACAAATGTACAACACAGGCTTACACAACACTATCTGAATAATGTTACTATCTTCACAATTACTTGATGAAAGCTTACATTTTTCCCCAAAGTATTACCTGCCTTTATGATGACAACACAGTTGATGTCTACAGATGAAAATGGACCATCTATGGGTAATGTTGATTTTTGTACATGGGAATGTAATTGAAAGCTACTGCAATGCATTATGAGACCAACTAACATTTTTTTTTAAAGGTCTCTTCCTACAATGCCCAGAGAGCAGGACAGATATACTCCCATCTTTCCATCAGAAGACACAGGGCAAGTGAAAAGGAAGGATAAAGAACATCACTGACTGAGAATCAGAAGTGATTACAGATTACATTTAGCATATAAAAAATAATAGTTATCATATGTAGACTTCTTGATTAGCAAAAAAGTGAATCCTTTAAAACTTAAGCTTTTGGAAAGATTCCAGTAGTCTCAATCCACAGAATAAGACACTGGTGATGACAAATCCTAGCTCAAATCCTTTAAGACAAGCATTGGAACACAGTGTATTAAGTACATGAAAGACAGCTTGCACATACACTTAACACTATATAAGTTCAGCAAGCTAGTTTATTATTTCACTCTGAAGATCTTTTGATTATACCTTTCCAATATCTTTCCATTAAGTTTGCCAGATTTTGAACTTGATCTGAATAGCCAGATTTCAAGCAGGAATACAACCTTCAAAAGTGTTCATGCCTTCAAAAAGGTCTAATTTTCAGCCTGCACACAGCAATCCAAGATAGCTTTTCAAACTAACAGCTACAAACACATTGTTATAGTTTGAATCAAAACAAGTTTTGGAAATTCAGGAGAGTACTCAAAGTTTGCATAAGCAGCCTCCAAGATAGCCAGTTCTTTACCTGAACTAATTATGTGTTATGAGCTTTCACACAATTTCTGTATCAAAATGTTCCAAATCAAGGAAGCAGAACAATACAGGAAACAGATGTTTCCATCAACAGATTAAACTCTGGCCTCAGCAATATTCCCTAAAGGCTCAGTTTCCTAATGTCAAACATGGCTATCATGTAAAAGCCTGTTTGCAGAATAACTGCATGCAGAACCAAATTAAACCCAAATCTTTGCTTTGAAAGATGTTTAAGCACTCAGTATTAGTTAGACTAAGGAAATACTTTGTTACATTCTGTTAGCAAGTGGTAAGCAAAAGAAGTAACATGTTGAAGATCCTGAAGCCTACAAAAATGAAACATTTCATTTACCACAATAAAAAGTTGGGCTGTTATGTGTTTTCAAGCTGAAGCTACATCTCAACAGTTGAACTGATTTACTGAATACACAACTGCAATTAGATATCATGAACCCCTGGAACCCCAGGCCCTGGAGACAGAATTTGTTTCAGTCCTACATGCCTCCCTCCTTTTTCAAAATAAAATGGAAAAAGAAAAAAAAAAAGAAATCCCCCAAACTTACTTAGAATAATTGGTGAAATTCAGCTGATTCTGTGAATGTATTGGTTTAGTGGGCTCAGAATGGTGGCTGGCAGGAACCTGTGCAGATGGCTTGTTTTCAAAACTCCTGCGATCAAAGTATGAGAGCTGCTTTCGGTAATACTCCTCATCTTCTTCAGGATCATAGTGATTTGAACGCACAATATCTTCAGGTGGCTTCACTTGAGGTCTCTGTGGTTCTGGGGCCCTAATCAAGAATAATAATATACAGTTGCCTGGAACTGCTGAACAAGCCTAAGTACCTACATTACAATTCTACTCCAACCTAACTAGTAACAGAGTAACCAAAACATAATTATAAGAATAATACTCCTTGCCTTTTTAAACTACAGTGCATGGAAATTAGATAGCTGCAACACAGCATGCACAAAGAACATCAGAGAATCATAGAATGTTAGGGGTTGGAAGGGACCCCTAGAGGTCACTGAGTTCAACCCCCCCTGCCAAAGCAGGACCACCTAGGGCAGCTCACACAGAACACACCCAGAGGGGTCTGGAAAGTCTCCTGAGAAGGAGACTCCACAATCTCTCTGGGCAGCTTGTTCCAGTGCTCTGTCACTCTCAAAGTAAAGAAATTTCTCCTCATGTTGAGGTGGAACTTCCTATGCTCTAGCTTATACTCATTGTTCCTTGTCCTATCACTGAGCACCACAAAAAAAAGAGACTGGCCCCTTCCTTTTGACAACCCCCCCTCAAATATTTTTGTAGACATTTATAAGGTCCCCTCTCGGCCTTCTTAAGGCTAATCTCAGCCCTGAAAGATGTTCAAGTCCCTTAATCATCCTCACAGCCCTCCACTGGACTCTCTCCAGTAGATCCCTGTCTCTCTTGACCTGGGGAGCCCAAAACTGGATACAGTATTCCAGATGTGGTCTCACCAGGGCAGAGTTAGAGGCAGAGCAGAATCTCCCTAGACACTTTTCTCAATGCACCCTTATCTCATTTCCCCTTTCACCTTACCTTTTTCCTTTTGTTTTACATTCCATTTATCTCAATTAAACATAGAAAAAAAAAAGGTTAAGATACTGCCTAAGTTTATCCCTGAAAAACACTGAAAAACATGCTGTGTCCTTGCTTAACTTCCCAGCAATCATTTCCATGAGAACAGACTTTCTGCCCCGCCTTACTGTTGACACAGAAATTATATTGACACACTGTCTCCCTACTCTGCTGTTTCCAACTTAAACAGGAAGATGCCTTCTGAATATTCTAATCTCACATTGAAAACTAAATTAATCAGTTGTGCATCTACCTGAAAGTTGTTTTGTCGTGTTCATACTGGCTTTGAGAAGTTGGTTTTGGACCACCCACAGGTGTGAGTGTAGGCTTAGGTGCTAGTTCTGGAGGCTGTAAAGAAAAGCACAGCATATTCTCTTAGACTCTAACATTTAACATAGCATTTATCACCTAACATAACTCATAAGTAGGAATACTAAGATTGCACCCCCCCCCCACTTACCCCAGAAGGAAGACAGAATGAAATACTAGTTAAAGATGAATTGGAGGAGTCTTCAGCACAGCAAAATCCTCTTCAGTGTTTTCATAAAAGCTTTCAGCTTCCACTTTTACAACAGTTAAGTTGCTAAGAGGCTATTCCACAAGCAGTAAAGCTTTCTTTCCAAGACAGTATTTTATTTCTTGCAACATAGTCTCATTAACAAAAATCAGGAATTAAAAAACAAATTACCTACCTTGACAGCTGATGTATCACTTGGCTCCTTCATTTTTTCCAAAGATGGTGATCTTCTTCTTTCAAATATCTTAACCCTGCTTCGCACAGACTGTGGTTTCATGGCTGGATCTTCTTCTTCCTCTGCTAGGGATGGTTGTGTAGGCAGTGGTTTACTGTTAGAAGGCAAAACTTCTGGTTTGGTTTGTGATGAAGCGGGAGGAGGAAGAGAAACACCTGAAGTACTGTGAGAGGGCTCATACTGTCCAGCTTTAGCATTGTAAGCTTGAGGAGGAACTTGTTCATAGCCCCTTACATGTGGATCAAAGTACTGCTTCGGCTCAGGAGATCGAGATATGGCTGACTGGTATGGCTGAGCTTCTTGTTTGTATCTACCATGCGTGTCATATCCAACCGTGTGTTGCTCTTCGTATCGCACTTGTGGCAAGCTGAAGTTTTTGGGTGCGTGCTCGTAGCGAGGTCTGCCATCATAGCTCATTGGGGGGGGTTCCTCAAAACGAGGTTGTGCTGGATAGTAGCTGCGGTCTGTGCTCTCTTCTAGATTTTGCCTGGAATCAAGATCCCTAGGAGGCTGGTTTTCATAAGCTGTTCTTGTTTGGTTGTAGGGCTGTTTTTCATCATAATATGCCCAGTGCTCCTCATAGGGAGGCACACGGTCATCATAGTGTACACGGGGGTCATAGCCTCGAGAAAATTGATCTACATAGTTTGTAGAGTCATACCTGTATGTTGACTGTTCATAGTCTCTACTTGGCTGTTTTTCTGCATACTGAGCCTGGGATTCATAGATCAGATTTGGGTCTCTTTCCTGTCTCTGAACTGGGTGATTAATTGCTGGCTGTTTTAAGACGTAGCTTTGTCTGGATGCTTCTTCACTACTATAGGGATCCTTTCGGTATACCTGTTAAAAAGAGAGGCATGCTTTTCAGTTACAATGAGGAGTAACTGCAGCTGCACTAGAAACGTCACATTTAAAACCCAAGTTTTAAATACTGGCTTTAATTTTGTTTAAAAGCAGAATAATTTGATGCAGTTGCTTGCAATCACAGGAAGCTGAATTTGGTGATTCAAGAGATCCCTTCTGGTCCTATTATTAAGTAAAAACACTTAAGCAGATTAAAAAGGGAAAGACAAAGGTAACAGTCTCATCTTTGAGATTTGGTCTTGGGGAATAGAGGAGAGGGGACACTTTTGCAGGGAATGGGAAGAGCAGAAGTAAATCAATTTATGTATTAGTTAGTTCTAGCATTGCTAAGAAAGTATATCAAGTCACCCAACAAACTGGATTCACCTTCATGATCAAGGATTTGGTATGATTTAAAGACAAAGATCTAATGTCATTTTAGGGAAATAACAGATTTTTCTCAAGGCCTCATTAACAAACAACAGAACATGGACAAGCTAAAAACATCACAGATAAAGTAAAATCAAAATACAGAATGCAGCCTTTTTTTAAAAATGTTGTATGTCTGAGAAGTGACAAATACATAGTTTGAAGCCATGCACACAAAACATTAGATGATGCTTAGCAATTCAGATGCACTGTTTTCTGTAACCTGCAATGATTCCTTACAGGAAAAAAAAATCAGAAGGAATTATCCAAATTAGGGCAAAACAAAAAAAGATGTGCTAGCTTGATGTACAGCAGGAAATCAGCGCAACAAGGCGGCACAGGTACCTTTGCTGGATCTATATGCGGCGATAAGGATGATGGCTCTTGATCTCTTAGGACTATATGAGCTCCCTCAGTACTTGATGTTCTTAAGGGGCCCGCTTGTGGTTGGTAAGAGTTGTAAGGAGCAGCAGTAGGCTCCTCCAGTCTGACATTAGTTAGGTTTACATTAGCATTTACTGCAGAGGTTGATGAGGTTGCAGGGTTTGATTCAGGCGACGGGGAAAGGTAAGGGACTGCAGGTGAGGCATCTGCTTTCTGTGAAGTGTTTAAAATATTTTAAATATACGGCTATTGAACCACTGCATGAGTTTTTGATCTATATTAAAATAATTTAAATGATACTTTGATCAACGCAGCTAGATGTCAAATGAAATGTACTGAAAGTATCATGCATTAGCACTTTCAGAAATTTAGTATGTTGAAGACCAAAAAAGCAAAACATTTAATCAAAGTAGAACAGTACTTCAATCCCCCTCCTGTAAGAATGAGTCACTAAAACAGGCAGGGCAAGCTGGCTACCCCATTCTTTATAACATATTATTGCTGTTGACAGATTCTTGTAAGCACTCACAATACTGGTAAGCAGACTATAAACACAGATTTCTTGTTCAGGAGAACTTGCAACCTGAAGCAGAGTGTGAGAGATTACTTCCTTACCGGCTGAGAAGTAGTTGCTTTAAATCCTGAAGAATCTATTCTGAGATTTGGTTGTGGCTGAGCTTGAGATGCATAAGTATAAGTTTGAGTTTCATGATGCATTCCAGAAGAATCCTCTCTAACAGGTTCAGAAGAACGTGTAATAGCAGATTCAGGAGGAGTCCCAACCTCATCATTCAGAGTTTCATCCAGTTCCTGATCAGTGTAAGCACCCCCTTCTGTATCTGTGTCTTCATAGTCAGATGTGTGCCTACTGTCTGTGCTGTACATTGAATATTCACTACCAGGAGCTGAGAGGTAAGAAAGGCGGTCATCATGTAAATCAAGGTCATCACTTGTAGCACCATCTGCCTGTGTCAAACACAATCAGAGCACATATTTATTGAAATGCCTTTGGAAGAACACCATTTTTCTTGCAACATAAAGCTAGGAGACTTTTTTTATGAATAATTAAGAAACTAAAAAATGATATGCATCTATCTTGTTCTGAACCACAACAGAAAGTCTGGTTTTAAAAAAGTTAGTTATATTCCAAACCCAGCAATAATATGAGAACTCAACAATTCTGTGAATGCACAAGGGAGAAGAAACTGGGTTTCAGTCACTGAAGGTGTTAAAACTTATACCTAAAAGCCTTTTCTCCAATCTAGCTCTCTGACTCATTTTACTAATAGGTCAGATGACTGTCAGTGTAAGGAAGGGGACAGTGCACCGTGTGCAGGAAATGGAAGTGTTTGGCAAGATGCAAAGCTGCACTTCAAAGTGATATTATGATACTGGAATCAGTAACTTGAAGGTAGATCTAAGGAGGTGAAAGAAGCTCAGTCTGAACAAACAGACAACACAAATACTATCAAGCACGCAGCAATAGCCGATTCATCATTTGCTTACTTGCAGCTGGCACTTCACTTGGTATTTGTTCTTCAAGAGGATGGATCTAATGTGCATAGTGTAAGACACAGATTGAGAAGGCAAGTGGAGTTTCAATGGGGAACACTGAATACTAACTTGTGATTTCGTATCTGTGCTCTCACAACACAGAATACAGTTCTCAGAAAGGTCAGAAAGAACATGAATACATTAACAAAAACATTATTCATCATCAGGCAATCTTAGCCTCTAGTACCAACACAGAACACCCAAAAGTTCTTTCAGGAAAAAGCATCCAATCCCCACAGTAATATTATATATTCAAGTAAACAGTAGCCATGAGCAAATGCTCTCACTTACTACACTGCTACATGCAAAAGGACAACTGTAGAGCCCTCATTAACAGCATAACTACACTAATCTAGTGACAAATCTGTTTTAAGCAGTCCACACAGCCATGAGGTATTGCTGCTTCAGTAAATGGTTAAAATTAGGAAAAAAGGAAAACAAACTTCTTTCCAGAACTATCTGCCTATGTCTGTAATACTGGTAACAATGAAAGAACCAAAATATGTCAGAAATACATTTTTGTCATTTCTCCCCAAACCTAGTTCTTACCTTTCCTTCTGAAACCCACACTAGTTGGTTCTGTTGCTGTTGAATTGCTTCCTTTAAAGCTCCATACCATCCTTCATTCATTGAATTCAAGTTAATGGTAGCTAGAAGTAGAGCAGGTTAGTCTGATTTATTTCTGCAGAACTACAGAAGGATCTATATCACCAGCAATAAAGCAACATAAACTGGTAGGTTAAAAATATGAGATTTAAATAGTAATGTAAATACTAGTATTAAAAGCAACCTTTAGTCCTGATGTGGCTTGGGACACTGTATCCCATAGGAAATACTGAGTTAAGAGTAGCTTAGAATAAAGGCTTCAGTTTACCCAGACTAACAAAACTACATCATCTTCCTATTTACTCACGTTTGATTTTGGTTGATAATCCTGCAAAGCCACCAGACCTGTTAAAAATGCCACTTTGATGTTTCAGATTGCATTACATTTGTGTAGTCGTGTGCAAACAATGCACACACCAATGAACTACTCGTTACTGGACTGGGGAGCCTGAATGAGTCAACAGATGCTTGACTTGGTCCATTTGCAGAAAAGTCTGGAGGAAGAAGACACTCATCTCACCTTCCCCTCTCCCTCAGAAATACCAATCCAGTATATCTAATCACTTACTTGTAAAGAGATGGTGATTATTTTTGCGTAGCTTGTGAGCTCTTTCATACAGCTTTCTGGCACTTTTTCTTGATTCTGGGCATAGCCTCATTCTCATAGTCTTTACACCCTGCTTAGAATCAGGATTTAGGAACACTACAATAGGATACCACTGGGCATAATTCAGACGGTCCACTGCATTAGGAGTGACATCTAATAAAGCATGTTTGTCCTGTTGTGATAAAAAGAACAGAGCCAAGAAGATTAATTTTTTTACATACTTTTTTTTGTTAAAACTTCCTCCACAAATTTGTTCTGTTTATGGAGCTCAATGTTTCAAAGTAAATCACTATTTAAAAAAAAAAAAACAAACAAAAAAAAACCCTAAAAGTAAGCAGTTTCCCATTAGTATTCTGCTAACAGAAAAAAAGGAAAGATTGAAACACAAGACCTAGTCTCATTACACACCTCCATCCTACTTTTTAAAAGTTATTCTGAATGCAATAACTTGTTCAGCTTTCATCCACTGCAAGATTGATCTCCAGGACATAGTATCCCCACTGTGCTGCTAGAATAGCTTCTGCCCACCCCCACTCTAACTGGGTATCTGAAAGGCTTGCAGTTGTTTTTTTTTTAAGTAAGGAAATAAAAAGGTAAGAAGTGGAGTTTTGTATCAACTAATGTCAGAAGTTTTAAGGATATCAAGGAAGTGAGACTGAAGGAGCCTTTCCCCTACTCCTTGCACAAAAAATGTGATTTCAAGTTAATAATTTCTAAATTGAGGTTGGGGAAGACTAATGACACCATAAAGTAACAACTTGCAGCTGTCATGTCACATCATGGCTTAAAGTTAAAGGGGAAACAGCTTAAAACAGCTTTAATGGAAAGAGGGCAACAATTGCCAGGAAAAAGCCTAAAGTTACTTCTAAGCTGCATTTATTCATACAGAGAAGGAAAAGAATGGTGGTTTTTTTACTTAACCTTAATAGAGAGGTGAGAAAGCTTTTTCCAGTGAACATGCTCATTCGTTATGATTCTACAAATAAAACACTCAACACTTTACTTGATAATACCAGTTTTACTCTTCTTGTGTTAGAAGTCCAGTGACAAAAAAAGACTTACTCTATCGATAATCTGTTTTATAGTGTGGAGACGAATAATGCCAGAACTACGTTGGTCAGTACCAGCATCTCTTGGTTCACTTTCTGGTAAAGAGGACACAGTAAAAATCTGTTGTGAGTTTACCACACACTCTTCATTCCCTCATTAAGATAGAAAAAATAGCTCAGAAAGTCAAGTCAGATTGAAGATACTCCCCCGCTTCAAAATAATACACAAAAAACTGCCCACTAATTTAGCCATAAAAATTAGGACATCTTTACATAAGCACTTAGAAATAGCACAATATGGTACTGAATTAAAAATTAAATTCAAGAAGGCTACAGATAGAACAAGTACTACTTTTACCTTATGAGAATTACCAGCAACCGAACAGTGAGTTTGTTTAGTCTCTTCCTTACACTGTTAGCAACCTATTAAACATGTTAACAGCTAAAGTAATAATGTAGAAATAAACAATCTAGCAAAGGAAAGCAGACTATTTCATAACAGCAGAAAAACCTGATCTCACACTTACTTGCAATTTGAAAGATATCTGGTTCTTCTCTAGCAAGTTTCTCCCGTGCAACATCAGCTATTGGACCAAAAATGGTAACAGGTCTGAGAAACCCAGCTAGAAGAGAAGGGGGGGGGAAAAAAAAATAATAAAAAAAATCAACATATATCAATTGCTTAAAACAAATGCAAAAAACCCTTAAATTCCTAAGCTGATGCAAAGCCAATCACACAAACCTGTTAACCTGCAACAGTAAGAACAAAGCCATACCTTCCCGAAGAACAACTCTTTCATAGGCAGGAAACTTGGTCTGAACAGGTTGGGCAGAAAGGTCTTCTCTGCTTTTTCGGAGGTTTCTCTTGGAGCTGCGCAAGCCTCGGAATCTCCAGAAATCCGCTCGATCTCCTCCTGCTGTCTTTGGAAGCGTGTACTGCACACTAGCTAGTTGCTCAGCTCTAAGATGACAACAAATTCCAACCAGTTACCAAGGTTCCCCACCAGCTTCTGAAGTAATGCTTGACTAGCAAGCTTATACTTCAAAAAAAAAAAACTACCACCTGCTGAATCAAGCTCTGTTTTTCAGTATTAAAAAGTGCAAGATTGAACTACTGAGGCTGAAACCACATTTCTAAAGCTTCATACAGCCTTGTCTCTAGTATAGAAAAGAAAGCTTTGAGGGTTTTTGTGGGCTGTACAAGAGTCAAAAGCAAATTCACAGATGAGATCCTTAACTCCAATTGAACACTTTGTCACTTATTTCTGACTAAACCATTTCTATAAACTAGTGTCCTGCAGACAAGTCCAATAAATGGTTATACAGATGCAGAATTTAAAACTGTAGTTTTAAAACAGCAATTTCAGTATTTTAAGATCGTACCTGTTTTTGTTAGGTATGATACCTCTTTCAACTTCCTTATGGTTCTTGCCAATTCGAATTGCCAGCCATGAACCCAGTTTGCCATTGTACAGAGTGTCCACCACACGGAACACTTCACCTTTGTTGAAACTTAGTCCATAAGGAGATTCCTTTTCATATTCAAAATGAGTTCTGATATAGAAAGAATCTCCTACATCTGACTCAACAATGCGACGATAAACTGAAAAAATAGAGAGAAACCCCAAAAATACAGTGTTATGTAAGTTCAAGACATGTCTTTACGCTCACCAGAATTACTCAAAACAGTGTCTCATCTTAATTCTTTGTTTTAAATATACACTATTACTTCAAGAAGCCTTAACATCTTAGAGCTGCACTATTTTAAGGGGCATAACTATTAAGAGCAAACTCTACCAACATAAATTCAATTTTCATGGTCAAAAATGCAGTATTAATACAAGCTTAATTCAGTTCCCCTGAAAGGAATGATTCTTACTGGGTTAGAGCTTGTCTGTGCATGCACATCAGTGAAATAATTTTTAAAAATGGAAGTACAACACTCTCCTAGTCCCAACCAAGGTTTCATGTCAATACTTCTCTCAAATGCTAGGGGTTATTTTTGGTGGGGTTTTTCTTTGGTTGTTTTTTTTTTTTTTGGGGGGGGGGGCTGTTTTGTTTTGGGGGGAAAGGAAACGTGTGTTTCTGTTACAGTATTAATCTCTAGTGGGTTTGTAGCAGTAACCTATCCCAAAGGTAAAAGAAGTTAACAGTCTTCATAAGGTGCCAATTCCCTGCATGCTAGAAGTTAGACATCACTCTCTATACTTCACACCTTGCTCCAAACAGTCTACTACATTGGGTCCTGATACTCAAATATTTACCGTCTTTTTTCTTCTGTGCCAAAATAGTTACTTCTTCTCCTTTAGGAAGATCAAGCAAAAAAAGGACAGCTTCTTCTCTGATGATATTTGTGAAGTCTACGTTATTTACCTGTTACCAATGAAGTAACCAGTTTGATTTAGCACACAACCTTATAACAGAGATTTAACTACACATTGGGAAATCTAAATAACTTATTGGTAACATTTTTTTAGTTTTGTTTCACACACACACACCAGATGCATGTATCTCAAAATGTCTTTTAAAGTGCAACTATTTAGAGGTACATTTCTTGATAAAATAACAGCTTCCAGAACAACAAGTACCTGTTCATTTTCTAGTCTTTAGATGAAGAACCTATAAATATCAGTAACACGCAGAGCCCTCTAAGAATTTAGCGACCCAAAAGTTAAAACAAACAACTTTATCAACTTAATTAGCCTAAGAAACTGGACTTAAAACGTATTAACCTTCTAACAGCAGTACAGTAACAGGAGGTTTTGCTACTATAAAGCCACCTAATAAGTACACACAGAAAAAAACCCTGTAAGAACTTCAATACCACAGAAAGAAAACCTACATGGTTATAACAAAACATTTGTGCTGTTACTGTTTTGACATACCCTGAGAATCTGGTCCCCTTCTTCTAGTCCTTCTTTTGCTGCAGGGCTGTCTTCCAAAACACCAGCTACAAATATGCCAACATCATTGCCACCTGCTAGTCGCAGGCCCACACTATCTCCTTTTCTGAATTTAACAAGTTTCATGCTGGGCCTAGAGATCAAGAAAATATTCCAATTAGAGGTGTAATAGCACAAAATACCCTGGTAAATTTGAAACTGAACACATGCAAAGAATTAATTTGCCTGTCATTTCAATTAGAGGATACTATGAGATGCATACCAGTAACTGCTCATCAGCTGCAGCATTACAACCCACTTATTAGCAGCACTTCTAAAAACCCACCTGTATTTACTTGTTTAGTGGGGTTTGTCTTATGCTCATACAGTGATTCAAGTGAGGCACTTCACTCTCCTCCAAAAATGTTCCTCCCTTTAAAGAGCTGTGCTGGCATACAGATCTATTTTGTCTCTGAAGAGATTAAGACGAACTAGAGACGAAACTCAACTAGAATCATGCTGCAGTATCTCTCCTCTCTCTAGAGACTGGGACAAGGTGGGAGGGGCAGCAGCTGTGTGCAGGGAGAGAGAAGTACTGCAAATTCTTTTCACCTATTGCTCATTTTAACTGCTAATTTCCAGAGGAAATTAATAGACTTTAAAAAGGTGTATTACACAATGCAAGTGCCAACAAGGCTCAGGAATAAACCTAGGGTCTACATCCTAAAATTTCTGAAAAGAAGCCCCAGGACAACATATCAGACTTTACATCAAACCACTTACGGGGGTTATTCATCACCTTGAATAAAAGCTTGGTTTGCTCAGGGACCAAGCAGATTAGAGTAGAGCTCAGAGTTACATTACCGAAGCATTCCATCTTCATGGGTTGAATTGGATAAAGGACCATCAGATGGACTGACTGGTAAATCCACATCTGGCTGGCCTCCTTGTGCATAAACTGGCTTTGGCTCTATTAAAATATGAAAAGATTCCAAATGTCCATTTAGTCATTTAAAGATGAGGAAACAGAGGTTAACTTAATTAAGAGCGTAATGACTTCTTCAGTAGCCTTCCTCTACCCCACTTAAACATAATATTAGAAGTTTACTAAAACAGAAGACACTCTATGCCATTCAAATCAGCATGATTACTGGCCTAATTATACCACAGAAAAAAAATCTCAGAACTTACTTTATACTTCATCAAGTACTTTGAACACTGTACAAGAACTAGAAGGCTTCATGCTTGCAAGATCACTTTCAACCCTGCTGTTTCTCACCTTATCTGACAATGTGTTCATTTTCCATTGGCTCTCTTCCCTCAAGAAATCAATTTTTGAAACAGAAATACCACAAAACACTCAAACTACTTCTGCATGCTTTGAGGTTGGTAGATTTCAGTGATCGCTTTGGTTCAGTTGGTGGCTCTTAAAAATATGCACTTAGTATAGCCCTGCTGCACAGATCCTCTGGAGTGACTGGGAGGAAAGCACCACTGCAGTTTTCCCCCAGTAATAAGCAGTATCAGTGGCTCTTCCCTGCTGCATGGTTGGTCATGCTAGAAGAATCTGTATTTAAGGCTTATCTCTGCACACTTGAACAAGGCTGATTTCAAACTAGGCTGGTTTTGAACTAGTCTGATAGCCCTGATTTTCTCAACAACTGTGCTGTCTTCCTTTCAAATCACCAGACTAGTTTGAAATTGGGAATTTCAGAAAACAGTTTGGTAATAGTGCCTTTTCTAACATGACTTTTGTCCTTACCATACAGTAATACAGTTTTTTCCTTTAGAGTCTTTAATGACCCTTTCCTAGCCCCAGCCTCTGATGATCCCTCTGAACAAATACTCTGCTTCCACCCTCTGACACAGTCAGCCGTTAGTTGTCTTGCCTTAAGTCTAGGCAGCATGTGTCACAGAATCTGCCAACTACTTTTCTAACCACATTTTCATTATGGTCTGAGAGATTCTCATTCCCCATGAGCCTTCTGCGAGGCTGTTAAATAATTATGCGCTTTATGGCACCTTTTTATCTCAGACTATAAACTATGGCAAGTTAATTTTTATCTCCAGACAAATTTAAATATTATCTTTAGTTACTGGCCTGTATCTCCTCCCATCCAAATTTATTATTTCCATGTGCCTCTACCTGTTCACCCAAGAACAGGACATTTCTTTTTCCCCACTAACCAACAAAATCCCCACAGCACTTTTTACTTTCTTGCCAGTCCAGTACACTGGATTAAGAACCATCCCAAGGGTCTCCTATACTGACTTTGTATTATGCCAATTACTAATCTTCAGGATTTTATGGAAATAGATAATTCATCTTTCCAATCTCACTATCATATCCTTTTTCTATCTTGGCAACGATAAACTTACTTCATCTGCATCTTTTCATAACAACACTGCAAAAGATCACCACCTATGGCAGTCTTTTTAATAACGGCTGCTGCATCAGACAACCTACTGTTCTCACTTTCAAGATCTTTCAGAGTCTATCATCATAACTCTTCCAATTCTTCACTGAAATACTGAATGCTGTGTGCAGAAGTGTCACTGCTCATCCCTTAAGTCTTCAAATATTTTCAAGCTTGAATGTGCTTTATCTCAGTCTACCTAGCCTTTCAAGAACAGCTCTCTCTAAACCACCTGCACAGCTCTTCTTTCTCCACATAAAATTTCACTACAGCACCTCACTCTAAATAAAAAAATCTTGTAAGGCAACCTGCCCAGAACAGTTCCCTGTCACCATATTTTCTTTTTTTGCACCAACTGGCCTTTACCTGCTGCCATTTAGCTTATCCTTCCCTTTCAGAAAAACTTGAGATTTCATTCTGGTTTTATTAGTTCTACTGCACTTGTTAAAATGCCTACTTGGTCCATGCTTGTAGTTAGTAAGCACTACAGGAACGAGGCATTCCAGAGCATTCTGAATGGTGCTTGTAAACTGTAGTGCTAAACAGGCTTAACTACATCCTTGTAAAAATACAGTCTGTTACATTAGCCTGTAAGAACCAGCCTACTGCTTGACCCTCAGAAATGACCAATTTTAACCTTGAGAAATCAGGACAAAACTCTTCATGATCATCACCTATAAATGGAGCTCTAAACACTGAACCCCGACCCCTATAAAATGGGCAGATCCCACAGCTCAGGTTTTCAACACTGAGACTTCAAGATATAATGTGGTTATGGTTACAAAGACTGTTCATATTCAGAAATAATTAGGACTTGGTCTGTTTTAAAACTTCAGAAATCATTCCACAAATATGCAATGGCATAAAGTCTTTACTGGCCATTCATTCGTAATGACATGCAAAATTAACATTTTAATGTTTTTACCTGGGAGGGGTGGAGTTTGTTTTTCAGTTCTTTCAACTGCCACCTCTTCCATAGTTTTAGAAATATCATCTGCATTCTTCACAGGTGTAGAGACAGCTCCAGGTTTAGTTATTCTCTCATCTTCTCTGCTTCGAAGACTATATTAGAAAAAAATATTTCAGTCCAGAAACAGAATTGTTTCTATGACCTTGGTCAACTAAGACTAAACAAATCCTTTTATTCATGAAGTTCATGTTTGGTTGGTAAGGAATTACCGTATACTATTTAACACGGTTTTGATATTAGAATATCACATTATCAATTATTTTTTTACCATTCCTAAGTCCAAGCATTTTCTCCCTAACTTGATGTTAATAAAGAACTTCTCTAGATACAGCTATTTAGAAAGGAGGACATGGTGAAACAGGCTGCTCTCTGCTTCAAGTGTAGAAGTCATATACATGTGCTGTATGATGAAAGCAATAAAGGAATTAAGAAACAAAGGGAAGAAGGGGAGAAGAGCAGTTACAATGGTCTTTTTCTCACCTCTTCCTGTAGAAATCATGGATTTTTAGACTTCGACCTTAGGCTTTGCTGTGATCAAGCTAATTTATCTGCTCCTTTGTGTGGCAGCTGCCACTCAAGTCATCCATATATTTTAGCAAAAAAGACAACTTGCTACTTCTTATGCATTTGCTATACAGGCTCACAGTGCAAAACAAAGGCACATACAAGTTAAAAAAGAAAAAGTGTGTTGTTCTTTACATTATGAGAGCAACTCAAGTTCAAAGGAACATAATTTCTGCTCCTTTAGCACAAAATGAGATTTTTATGTTGTTACATAGAGGTACAGCCACCAGGTGTACTACAGCAGAACTGAACAGAGGATAAGCCATTTGTTGAAATGTTAACTGTTAACACTGCTATTTGTGCAATAGGAAATAATTTCGTAGATTTGAACCAGATGAACATAAATAATCAGCTGGGGAAAAAAACGAAGTACATGGATACACCAAGGAGACAGTCTTAAGTCCCAAGCGTGTACATTCTAAAAAAAACCAAAAAAAGTCATGAGATGCTCAAAGTATCTATTCAATTCCTGAGAGTCGGCAAAAAAAAAGATATAAAAAGTGTTTGAGAGAAGACAGATACAAACAAATCAGGGCTTTTTATGTAATCAGTCTTAACTGGCAAGGAGGGAGAAAAAGATACTTCCTTAAAGATAGCAGTGGCTTGGTCAGTGCAAGCCCATCTCCTCTTATAAGGGAGAGGTCTGCACTGGGGTGGGGAAAAAAAAGCTTTCTCACTACCAACAGCTAGATGGTGCTACTAGGCAATAATGAGTATCACTTTCAGTAAAATATATAAATTTACTAAAAAACACACAAAACCCATGATGCTGAGTAAAGACTGCTTATTTTAATCAGAACCAACTTCAAGAGTTGGATGTAAAGAGATACCAGCAAATCTACTCATGCAAGATGCAAGGAAGAACAAACAGTAAACATCCAAAGACAAGCAGAAAGTGCTTTCCTGAAACAATGTGAAGTTTGAAGCATCAGCAGAGCTCAGCTATTCAGCCTAGACAAACTAAGACTTTTCAGCACTTTCTTCTGACAGTTTTAAAACTGTGTGCCTGAAGGCAGCTAAAAAACAATACATAAAATACTGCAATCATCACAACAGTCTAGGAAGACACAGGCAACCTTGCATTGCAAACAACCAACATTTTAAGTCATGGGTAAAAACGAGTAGTAGTCTAATTTTAGAATTCTCATTTGTATCTTTTTTGTTCAGATAAACACCTTTTGGTAGTTTCCATAGTGGTTTACAATTTAGGCTAAAACAACTATGTCTAGCAAAATGAAAAGTAAGCATTTATCCTTCTACTTTGTTCTCAGACTTCAGATAAAAGTTTTCTTATTCCTCTTTCAGATTTCCAGCATTTTTTCATTTGTATATAAAATTAAGTGCATAGGCAAAAAACTTATGTATCTTACTCTGACACTGAAGCATGACTAGACTCCTCATTCCCCTGAAAATATTTCCTGGCTTGTTAAAAACAGACATGCATTTAGCTGTTCAAATACACCCTAAGTGCCTTATAAACAGAAGTCCTGCAGTAGTTTAAGCTACCACTGATTTCCCTCCTCTCCCCAACATGTTTGGGAAATGAGAACTTGTTATTGAGATCTCACAGTAAATTTTCCCATGAGCCCTCTCTACCTGTTTCCAAGCATCTCCTAAGCCTCAACAGAAGCATTACTCTAAAATAGTATTCTATTTTACTTTAAAAATAAGGCAAAAAAATACTGCAGTTACTACAGAAGGACAAAGTTCATTTTATATTTCAACTCCACAAAGTCCAAAACTCCTATAATTTTATGGTTTTATACCTGCACGTGGATATTATAAAAAGAGCACAAATGCAGAATAAAACAGCTCTCAAGAGCAGTAACTAAAATACAGCCACTGAGAGCATAGTACAACATAGTCAGGTAAATGTCTGAAGCAATATGCTCCTAGACTGGGCTACTGCTATGCATGTACACAAATACACCCTGCAACTAAAATACATGCAAAAGGTTAGTTCTGCTCTACATAAGGCACCAAAGTTTAAATGAGAAAAAGCTGACAGAGACACAATTGTGATAGAACAGAAAGGAAAAAAAAAAATCAGAAGAGCAAGAGAGGTGATTTTTTCCTGGTTTGCTTAAATTGTCCAGAAAGCTCTCAATATTTCACAATGCAAGATGAAACAGAAAACAACTTCATGCTGTCACTGGTTCTAGGTGATGGAAACTTGTTAAAAGCTGACAGCTGCACTTGGCAAGAGACAAAAGTGTTGTTCACTGGGTACACGGGAACACTATTCATTAACATCTGTGCTGTGTCAGGGTCCCCTTTACCTCACTTCCTCCTTTTTTTAATTTAAAAGTATGCCTAACAGAAGCATTTTTAATAACCTTGAGTCACAAAATGCAGTCAGCTTCACACTAGTGCCAACAATTGTGGCTTCAACTTCAGAACAAAGATTGTATGCAACACACATTTGTTTGCACAGAAAAAACGTTGAAATTATGAACATGTAGGCTCTTTCCAAATGTGTTTTCAGCATATCTTAAACTGTTTAGTGTACTCTCCCCATTTCTGGGGCCAACACAAGGACATGGAGCAGCTGAAGCGAGCCCAGAAGAGGGCCATGAAGACAATCAGAGGGCTGGAGCACCTCTCCTGTCAAGACAGGTTGAGAGAACTGGGGTTGTTCAGTCTGGAGAAGAGAAAACTCTAGGGAGACCTCAGAACACCTTCCAGTACCTGAAGGGGTTACAGGAAAGCTGGGGAGGGGCTTCGTGCAAGTGCATGGAGTGACAGGACAAGGGGGAATGGTTTCACACTGGAGGACTGCAGATTTAGATCAGACATTAGGAATAAATTCTTCACTGTGAGGGTGGTGAGACACTAGAACAGGATGTCCAGGGAAGTTGTGGCTGCTCCATCTCTGGAAGTGTTCCAGAACAGATTAGATGGGGCTCTGAGCAACCTGGTCTAGCGGGAGGTGTCTCAGACCATGGCAGGGAGGTGGAACTAGATGACCTTTAAGGTCCCTTCCAACCCAAACATTTCTATGACTCTGTAAGAAAACAGTAAGAGCAAAGAGGCATCTTTCTAAGCACATTCAAAATAGGGTTGATTTTTGTCCTATAATACAGGGTTTCAGTTTCTCTTGAAAACAGACAGAACATTATTTCTCAAGATATAAAAATGGACAACCTCATCCTTCCAGAAATAATTATGACCTCTACAACGAGTTCTTCAAGCTACCACCATCTTTCTTGCTGAGGCTGAAGTGTTAAACATACCAGAAATGACTCCTGCTATTCCAGTATCCAGGTGAGGGAGGCAGCATAGGAGGGAGAGTTTTCAAGTAGGAGTTCTTTCAACTAGTAAAGGGCAGCCCAAGATGTATTTGGCAGGCTTCCCAGCACCTGGCTGCAAATGCCACTTTTCAGGATAGGTCACACCAAAAGCTTACTCTGCTCAACAACTTGTTACTGCCAGCATTAAGACCAGACAGGTAAGAAAGAGTATATATATGATACTCTCTAACTTTGGATGCAGTGACCTCTTGTGCTCATTCCAGCTTTTCAAGTACAGCTCTCAAGAGATTATACAAAGTTGCCTTATGTTATCTGGCTTCTAAGATGCATTGTTCCTCTGCCTGAGCAGTTGTTGTTCTGTGTATCTTCAGAGTTATATGCATCTTTAAAAAACTATATTTAATGTTTAAAACATTATCTACTCAGAGAGCTCCTCCTCAAAGCCAGGACATATTTGTATCTTATGTTTCACTTAGTACCTAATTCAGTATCAGCTGGCTATAAATTTTCCAAGTACCCAAACACAGAGAAATAATCATAGCCCTAGAGATTTTTAAGATGCATTCTCTAGATTCTTTTCAAGACTAACAAGTGAAAACAAACACATAGAACCATACTTAGACCTTTTTATTAGTAAATCAAGAAGAATACGTTATAGAATCTGAGTTTTAAAAAGACTGTTCAAGAGACATCTCTGAACTTCCTCTGGATTAAATAACAGCTACAAGTGCTATTTAATGCATTGACAGAATATTCAATAGCAATTGTTATGGAAATTCCATATCCAGGAACTCTGCAGGCACACTGGTGTACATACCAGTATGAAAGACTGAAAGATGGACAACACTTAAGATGCTGCCAGACCCCAAGGCAATACTGAAGCAGAAGTCTGCTGGCAGATTTCTGTGCTCTGCATATTTAGGAGTGTCAGCCAGTAGTTAAGCTTGTATAAAAGGACTAAGAGGATTCCTCTGGAATTTCTCTCCACATGAACATAAAAACATTTGGCAGAACAGGGTCTAAATGAAGACTCATTATCTTAGATACATTTTTCATGTCCTCCTTAAGCTCAGTTAGACTACTTTTTGCACCTTTCTTACCCCAGATTGTCTTTCTCAAGCTTTTCCCCCCACTCTAGTTTTTTTACCAAATTTTAAAAAATGAAGCAGTTGCAACTAGTTCAATCTTACCATAGATTTAAACCTACACAAATAGCCACTACAAAGAGAAGTTACTTTCAATGTGTTTTTCTTTATGTGGCTCAGGGCCCAGATTTTCTGATCTTGAAAGGGACATGTCCAACAGGAAGTCAGTTCATGCCAAGGTAGCTCTTGTTCATAAAGTAGATACAGCGGATGCATTCAGAGTTGAGATAACTTCAAAGTTCCTTCTCAGGAAGGATTTAATTCTTCTGACAGTGGTGTCCATGGGGAGGAAGTGACCATCTACCTAAGCCACTCTAGTAGTACAGGAAAGCCCTAACACTAGGCTAAGTCAGTCACAGTTCCAGTTTTAATGGATCTCCCCCCCCCCCCCTCCCTCCACAAGCCCTTT
This sequence comes from Apus apus, assembly GCF_020740795.1. Lineage (NCBI taxonomy): Eukaryota > Metazoa > Chordata > Aves > Apodiformes > Apodidae > Apus > Apus apus. Next base: position 6,248,789 of record NC_067291.1, read on the forward strand.
TCACACTGCATTAGAAAGGCGTGTCAAGAAATAAAGGGGGTTTTATCTGACAGACACCTCACAACCTTCACAATCAAATCCCTGCATTCAGGACTCTACTTGTGAGTTTTTCCCACTAAAGTGGAGTTCCTACTTGAAAACAAGCTTTCATGTGTTGTGGTCCCTGCAAGAAACATACATGGAAGAGAGCAAAAGTGTCTGTAAACCCGTAACCCCAACCAGGTGTACATGCAGGTAAGATCTGTCTTGCAGTTTTATTAACCCTTAAAAGACTCTAAAACCCTTGAAGGTATGGGTTTTTTTTCCTTTTGAGCAATCAAAATGTTATTAATAACCAACCAAGCATATCTTACTTTTATGGAAGAGCCAGCTGCAATTTGTTATTCAGAATTTTTGACAGCATGTAAAAAAAATCTTCAAATACAGGCTTTCGATTTGCAATTTGCAAAACATCAAGTCTAACTTTTGCTCCATCATCTATGAACATTCATAGGCTAAACTTTTCTCTTACAGATATTTAGTAGAATTTAAAATCCAACACCGAAACCCTTTTTCCATAAATTAAAATGGGAAAATGCCAAAACATGACAGATTTATGTCATACAAGACTAAAGTTTCACATGGCAGAAGAAAAATGTTCCAAACCATACAATACATTACTTCTCTGAATTCATGAGGTTAGCCTTACCTACTTCTGAATTACCATGAACACCTCACTACCAAGTTCAAATACTGTAAGTTACATTCCAAAAGCCAAATCTGCTATGCAATACATCTTATTTTGTAGGAATTAAACGTATTCAAAAACATAAGAATTTTTCAAGAAGGACAGTGAGGAAAATAAAAGGCCTATGCCTAAATAAAGTAAGATTTAAACAAGTTTACCCAGTTTGGAAATTCAGCAGCAACCGTGCTACTTATAATCTCAAATACCCTTGTAGCTAACTGCTTCTAAAACCAAAATATAATTGTATACGATTCAGTAACACATAACACGATTAGATTTACATTGTCATTCATACAACCATGCTCTAAGACTCTTTCAGAATGGAGTAACACTGAAGTTTTAACTTCAGTTCAATTTCTTCTGAAATCTATGAAAACCGGGATCATTACCAGCTGCATCTCTGGCAAGCAGGCCGTATTACTGCTACCACAGCTCTGCACCACGTTTGTCACACTGTATACATTCAAGCACTCCTACAACTTATATGTAACATTAAACAGTTGATTTAAAAATAATACAATGCTGCCATCACCTGCCGTTGCTGGGCTGCTGTGGAGAATGTCTGGAATGGTCTGAAGGCTCTGACCTCTGGTCAGGAGATCGTGAACGACTGCGGCGGGGCCTGTCATGTGATCGGTTGGAATGATCTGATGCCAGCGACTGAATTTCTGAAATGTCTGTTAAATAAAAGTTGTTTTTTCATGAAATGATTGTAATTAAAATGGTGGCGTGACCTGCTCAAATGGAAATAAGCTTTTGCAGAGAATTTTAATGAAGATGTTAGATCTAGGTTTATTATTTCATAACAACTAAAACTTAGCATTCCTAAAAGAACTATCGCAAGAACAACAACTATATTTTTCTCCACTGGTTTTGAAGGTGTGGATTTCAAATCACATTCAAACAAGAATTTACCCGCAGGACAGTCCTAGTCCTAACTCTACTCCCCAACCTCCCATCCCACTTAGCTAATTCACATCTTCACAGCACAGGGAATTCTTCTCGCCCTTTAGAAATCAAGTTTATTTATACTCACCATCTCTTTCTGAGGCATTAGCAGAATGAATACTGTCAGAAAGATCAGGGACATTCAACAGTGTAGCTCGTTCATCTCGCTGAACAACCATCTTCAACTTGCCTTTTGACCTTTCTATTAGTGTTTTTGCATCTGCTAAGGACATATTTTCTGTCACTGTGCCATTTATCTGGAACAGAGCAAGAAAAGAGCAGATACAAACTTACTGAAAACAAAGCAGTGAATTTCCAGTAAAGATAGTGGTTTTCTGCCTGATGATATTTAGAAAGAGCTAGAGATATTTATCAAATTACCACAATACAACAGAAGACTACTTGGCACACCCAAACTCTAACATAATACAGAAAATTATTTTCATCTTTCAAATACAAAGTCTCTATCACTGAAATAAAAAACTTTGATAATATTAATCGTGCTTTTTGAACCAGCACTGCTGTAACTCAGCAGAGTAAGGAACTCTCTTTTTCTGCACCAACACATTACAGTATCTTGAAATAAAAATTAGTATGAATTTAAAAGCCCTGGTATATTGATTCCTACAAAAATAAAAATTTAACCTGAAGGCAAGTTCTAGCATAGCTTAACAGCACAATTCCACATTATATTGTATAACTAAGCACAGAGGCCCAAAATCTCATACAACCTCAAATGTTTTTTATTAGGCATTAACAGTGGGCATTGTTTGTCAAAATAACGCCTGGAGAATAATATTTAAAAAGGGCTTTATATTTTTCCTTTCCTTAAGAGAGGTCGATCTGTATTTCAATTTATTGGTCTTTGAAATAATTTAATAAAAAAGATCCCTCTTCTACTAACAATAATTATGCTATTAAGATACAATTAATTCTAAGAACAGTGAGATCAATGAGTTTTCACTCTGAACAAACACCATCACCATTTACTATACCTTCAGTACAACATCTCCTTCCTGAATATTGCCATCTCTTGCTGCCAGGCTATCCTGTGATATTTCTTTCACAAATATGTGGCTTGCCAACCGTAGACCATACTCTATATAACAGCAATAAAAGAAAAGAGGAAACTGATAAAGCTACTGTAAAAACAGGAGAGAGGTATCTGAAGATTAACAACACTGCTTTACACATCGACACTGGAAGCACAGAATCAAGTGAACTTGGCACATGACAGACTGTAATGGAATTATGCTAGGGGTTTTCTAACTCTGCCTGCAATTACAGCTGTTGTTCAATAGCTTAATTCACATGCTACTACAGTTTTCCCTCGTTGGAACAGGACAGACTCTGAAGACACAACTCAAGTATATGGAAGGTATGTAGCCACTGACTAACAGATGTCAGGTGCACAGCTGGGATTGGTTTACTCTGTATAACACTTTACCCTTATTAAGCACATTTTGGAATATGAAACAAACCACCAGAAAGACAAGCGCAGTTTTTAAGTTTTTGTTCCATTAAGCCCTTAACATAATACTGACTGAAGCAACTGGCCTTTGAAAAGCAGTAAAAGTCTTAAGCAAAGAACTAGACACAAGTTACCTTCATTTTTCCTGGATTTCACCAGTGTCACTTTGGTAGGCTTTGCAGGCTGACTGGAAGTAACCGACCTTCTGTCTGACCTCGGCGATAAGCTTCTCTCTCTGCTAGCACTTCGATCTCTTACCCAGCTCTTCTCATGCCTTCTGTTGGCACTTGGACCACCACGGCTGCTTCTTGGGTCACGTATCTCTTCATCATAGCTATCGTCCTCATTTTCAGATACTGGTTCAGGTTCTGGTCGGGCCACTGGAATCTGAATTTTCTTCATCCTTCGGATAGTCTACAAGCAAACATGAGGTGTCAGCCACTGGCTGTATAATGCTCGTGGTGTTACTCATATCAGAAGCCAAAGCTAATCCCAAAATGCAAAACACACAGAAGTATAGTAAATGCTCTGCATTCTTGCATTCTCATTATAAAACTCTATCCAACTAACACAGGAGACTCATCACTATAGATTACTAGAAATCAGTTTTGTTTTAACAGTTGTTTTAGTCCTTTTTTGCTTCTGCAGAAGCGGCAAATGTAAGAACAGCCTGTGCAGCACAACACAGTGTTCTATCTTCAGAGATGCATATTTGAACATTCTCTCTCTTTGCTTAAACCCACAAATCAGATACTGGCACTGCTAAGAACTTCTTTTGCTAACATGTAATCTACTACATCCTCAGTGTGTTATTGACAGTAATTCTCCTCATCTTTGAAGCCTTCCAAACTTCCAAAGCAATGTTTATGATGCAAGCCACAGAGGAAGGGGAACATTCCTGCTGCAAGTTCAAAGCTGGTTTCCACTAACTTAGACAGCTGTTTCCAGAATAAGACCCATCCTTATTCAGATGTTTATTTGCTGTGTGTTACAAAGCTAAACCAAGTCACACCATGACTTTCATAATTCATTGTTGTTTTTCTCTACATAAATCTACACACCAAATACTTAAGATACTGAAAGCCCTGCACACCTCACCATGTTTTGTTCTGTATAAGCTTTAAAGAACCGCTCAATCTTCAGATGCAAAACACAACACAATATTTTGCAATTGTATTAAAGCACACAGGAGCACTGGAAATCTGTCAGCACCAAAGATTTTCTACAAACCCTAGAAGTCTGTTTTCCTGAATTAAAAACTGTTAAATCTTGTGCACTTGTGTTCTATTTTTTGTTATGCAAATCTCAAACTTCTAGAGAAAGCGAGATTACTACCCTTCAGTGATGATCTGCTCTGTTTTGCAAAGTACAGAAACTAACCACTTTGAATAAACCTACAAAATTATAGGAATTAAGGTAATTAAGTTTTATTTTGGCAAACTGTTTACTGAGCATAAAAAGAGCCATGTTAGTGACTGAACAGCAGGTCAAGTCCTTTAGCATACACAAGCCTTTGAAAAACCTGCTAAGTGCAATTAAGAAAGCAAAGAAATATTAAACAAAGATAAGAACAGAACTTTTGGCAAACTGAGAAGAACTTTACCATTAAAAAGAAGAAGTCTAAAGTATCTGGTGCCACACTACCCCAACATCATCGTTCACATTTTACAAAAACCTTTTGTGACTCCTGTGATAAACTTATGATCGTCACTTAAACCTGAAGCGTCACACAGGTATTGTTCATGTACCTTGCATCACACGTATTCATAGCCGACATGACACCGTTTCACTTTTGCTCTAGAAATACAGAACTTAAGCAAGCTGAAATCTTCAAGACATTCACTTACAATTTTGGCATTCTTCCCACTTTTCCTCAGCTGCTGAACAGCAAATGCATGCTCGACATTATCCATTGAAACTCCATTAACCATTGCAACACGGTCATTTTCTCTAAATGGAAAACATCACAATGCACAGTGTAAATACTTTATGCCAAGGGGAAAATACTGGGGGTAATGGGTGTCCATGAAGAAATTACCTGTATTATAAACCCACTATACAGTCACAGATAGATAGCAAAACAGTCAGGAGGATAAGTCACTGACTAAGGTGAAAGCCCCTCAAATGAGAATCTGGCTGTAGCTTGGCACTTACTGTAGCAGTCCTTCTGCTGGGCCTCCTTTCAGAACATCAGAAATAACTATTGATGTCTCACCACTCTGAAAGTGAGGATTATCTCTTCCTCCAGATATTGCAATACCAAATCCAAATCCAGGGGCCTACAGTGCAACAAGAGGAAGATTTTTACCTTCACATATTTACAACATCAAAATTCACATTCCTGTGTGGAACACAAAAAGTCCTATAGGATGAATACAATTTTTTGGAATAAAGAAGGATCAACAAACCATGCAATGCTATGCAATTTAAGAAGAGGAGAGAGATTAAAAATATATTAGAAAAAAAACAAACTTCCAGAAGGCAGAGTGTTTCAAGCTACCCAGTCTCTCCCAACAGCAAAATGCTAGAGTTCCCATTTGCATTTTCATAGTCTAGGCCTCAAGTGGTCAACAGGAAGACCTCATAACAAATCATACCACATTGCTGAGCTACTGATTCAAACCTGTATCACTCCCTGTAACACCTTCTTTGAGGTTTCACATTCTGGTATTTACCCAGCCTGACCCAGCCTCGCTCAGGAGCTGACAGGATCGCAGCACACGCTCCTATGACTGCAGGCTCAGTTCTTAGCAACAATACCAAGATCACTTGTACCATTACATACATCAAAACCTTGTCAGCACTTGCAAATCATCTGCATCTTAACGAAAGTAATACTCTTCAATCTTTTCCCTCTAGGGTGACCTGCCACTATAGTAAGGTCAGTGCCTCTGAAAAGTTATTCCTGTTAGCTATTTCAAGACACAACGATTCTTACATTTCTGCCTGGAAGCAGTGAGTGGGAAATAAACTTTCTAAATATAACCGATTTGCAAACTACCTAGCTCTTTCATCATTGCCCAGAAAACATTGTCAGCAGAATATCACCATTTAAATGCTTTATATTGCTCTTGAATTTACTTTGGAATTTTTTACTATGCAAAATAATCACTGGATAGAAAAGAAGGGGTTTCAGTCAATTCCTCCTCTCCATTTCCCAGAGCATACACTCCAAGCTGGCAGACTTCTGTTTCAGACTTTTCAGCCAACATGACTCTGCTTTAGCAAGGAGTTTCATAACCTTATATTGACAGCTGAAGCAACATGGCAGCCTGCATGTGGCTGTAAGACATGTGACATTCAGCTTTTCAGATAGTAACTACTGCTCAAAAAACTTGTTTCCTATTGCCCTCCAAAACAGAGGTCATGAAAAGATGGTAGAGATTTAGCCTGTAAGCAGTGATTAAGACCATGCAGTATTAAAACAAGGATGTGGAGATTCACTGTTCAGAAATTGATTTCAACAGTTAGCAGAGTATGAAGAAATAAGTTGGTCTAACACGTATGGGGCAGTGGAGAGGGGTACACCTTACTGCATCTATTAAATTAATTTTAATTAATTAAAGGATGACTGGACCCCTTTGAAATACATTCCAGCTGGAACAACCAGTTATCATGGATGGGATTCAATCCTTGCTAAGTGAAACCCTATGCCATGAAGGAGGACAGTCTGAAGAATTATAATGACTACTTATCAACAGAACTGAGGTTTTCTTTCAGTTTCATTTTTTATATAGTAAACAAAATATATATAAGCCTATGAAAAGATGTAACAAAAACCCCTTTCGAAACAGTAGTGTTTTCCCCTCTCTAATAACACTACTTCATCATTCAGTTTTCCATTACTCTAATAAGCTTTAATAAACTGAATTCAGTTGGCACTATATTTGGGTGGGGAAGGAAAGGGAGGAAACAATTACTAAAACATTTATGTAAAATTTCATATAAATGTTCTCTACGCCTTTACTTGCACCATAAACAAAAAAATTTCTAACAGTTTTCCACTCATAAGAAGAAATACAACAGGCCAAAGACAGCAGAGATGCAGCTGTAAACCTTATCTTGCTGCTTGACTTTCTAATTATTTGCAAACCAAAACCACCAATATTAAGATGTCTAGTTTCATGCTTCAATATTCTTTGAGAAGCCCTGGAACAATGCAGTGTTACATACAGGCAGCAGTCAAAAAAGACCACAAGTCAAATAAAAGCTTTCTAAGTTTTTTATTAACATGAATTAGTGTTAAGAAATGTTCCATATTACAAAGTTCAAATCACACACTAAATCTTTTTGAAAATTAAATAGCTTAAATAAGAAACCTTCCAGTTAGCCTCAGCCTACTACTTATCTTTTTATCCTGCTGCCTACCATCATCTTAAAAGATAAACTGTACTACCCTCAGAAAAAACCTAGCTCCTAGACATGTCAAGAAATAGCAAGATATTGATCATTACAGATTACACAAGATACAAACATTTAACTAAAACTGCATTTTAAAAATCTGCCACATCTAAGTCACCTGTTAGAGGTTGTGCTGACAACAAAAAAAACACCTGTACTATTTTGCTCTCCCACAGGAAGGCAGCATGGGAGAAGCAAGAAAGTACATACGTACTTGTTTTCTCTTCCTTGAGGAAGGAGACATCTAACACAGCCACACAAAACTTGAGTTCCAAGGATGAAGAAACCCACATAACATATAAAATGCATTGTTCCTCCTTAAAGCTCTTTACTGTTAAATATATAAAAATGGAGAAGCATATAAAAGATAAACTGTTGCTATCTGATAAGCTTTAACTGAACTTGAGACTGGTTCAAGCACTTAAGAGCTGAACACCAGTTCAGGAAGTTGGAAGGGTAGTCAAGAAAGGGAACCAAACCTCTTGGTTAGAAGCTCAAGGCTCCCCTCAACCAAAACTGTTTCTAATGACTCTTTTGACAATAGCGCTGGAACTCAACAACTACTGTGTTAAGTAAGACTCCTCAGTGGCTCTGTTCTAGATTCTCAAAGATACCTGAAGCACAGCACCAAAGTGCCTGAACAGACTGAGGCATACTGCAGCTACTGGGATTAAGCACATGTTGCCCCTAATTTGTAATGACATCTCTGGAAAGCAATCTCACTAGAGAAAGCAAGTGCAGATCTTCAAAATGATTTTTGTGTGGCTGACAGTAGATGGTCTCTAGCAGTTCTGTAGCTCAGCCAAGTGGAGCTGATAAGCTCACACAGAAAATATTTCACAACCACTCAGAGTGGCATTTCCAGTCTACTCCCATCACATTAACTTCTAGATATCTTTGAGGATAACTGAGATCTGGATGCATTTCACTTCTGATGACTAAACTGAAGTAACCTCATTTATTTGATCATCTAATGCTACAACAATTATACTAATAAAACACAAAATCAAAAACCTCCCAAGCAAATAAGCAGTTGCTTTCCTAAATCCTCTTCCCAGTGCTAAGGATAAATTCTAAGTATCAATTCATTTAACATTAGCATAAGAGTTTTGGTTGTCATCTGGCAGACAGAAAAAATTAATTTAGCCAATTAAAAACAAATAATGCTGTCAATGTTATCAACAGTACGTGCCATCAGCCTTCAACATCTAAATGAGAGATACTTACTCAGCTAATAAAACAGTTAAACCAGTGCAACTGGCAGAAGTCTGGCACATAAAATATCATAAACAAAAGAATAATCAAATCATACTTTCACTTCTATACCACGCAAGGACTTCTGACGATGCTACAAGTGCAGCCAAACATGATTTCTATTTCCTACCTAATATTTCAAAACTTGTTCAAGATAACACCATACTGCAGCAATTCATTATTCCTTCCTGCGCTGACCAAACTTGTCACTTTCAGGTTTCATTGAAGTTACTTCTTCAACTAACCAGAAAAATATCCCCCTCAAGAGAAATGAAGCTATCACCAAGCCTAGAAGCCAACCTTTTACTGCTAGAGCATTTTTATTTGGTTTTGAATATCAGACAGTATTGATTTCATCAGAAATATCAGTTAAAAAAAATTAAGTTCACACAGGTTCCAGGGATGACTGGACAGCTTTTCAAGAGGAAAATATAAAGGGCAATTACATGTAGCAATAATAATTCTTGCTCAAGAACTTGCTGACATAAAATTGTTGGAAGCCTGATGAGTAGCCTAGAAAAGTATAATCACCCATTTTCCTTTTTACTTATACTTTTTTTTTTTCAACATGTGGTTGCAGCTAGAGACAATGTACTTTGTTAGACAGCCTCCTGGGTCAAACTGGTGCAACTGCTCTCTTAAGAGGCCAGGGACTAAAATGGGTATTTCAGGTCTACAACACTAAACTCACTCGAAGCCACAGATACTAGGTGTGTACACAGAATTAACATTTTATCTGATCAGCTGATCTCTTAGTACACATTTTTAGTCACAAAGGTCCATTTATCTGATCAATGCTACAATTCTAGAATGCCTTGATTCTGTGCTGAAGAACTGAAGGCAAATGATTAACTTGCTCCCTCGAGAAAACTCTTGTGCATCTCCCTTTTGTTGGGATGAATTGCTATTTGGGCAATTGCTATTCCATGGTCACTTTAACACCAACCTGTTGCCAGAAACAACATACCACCTTGTTCCAACTTTCCCTAAGCATTTATTCCTTGTTGTCTCTCTTGTACAGCTTCACAATAGCTACACTAGAAATAAATTTCACTTAAGAGTAACTCAAATAGGAGACGTCAGTCTAAATACAAAAGTTGTTTTTCTATTAACTGATTCCTAATACAATTTGTGTAAGGTGCACATTCTGACCCCCTAAAAATCACTATTTCCAGCTGCTTCTTTAAAAAAATAGCAAGCAAATAAGGCAGTTTTGAACACATTTAGTTATCCTTAACTATATCATTTTATGCCCCCACAAATAAATTTTCAAACATTTTAGTTACAGCACAACTGTTATTTTACACTTAGATTTCTAACTAGTCTCAGTTACATACAGAAGTAATCTAAAACTTTGTTGCTGGCATGGTTATTTGTAGGCAGGCTTATCTCTGAAACTCAACAAACAGAGCTACTATCACATGGAACTTTACAACACTTCTAAATTTAAACAAAGGAATATGACAGTTTCCTCTTCTTTTACTTCCTGACAGCTGGCTTTTTCCTATTGTTTTTAAAAGCTGCCAGTATCCTGCATTAGGCACACACAACCAATTGTATGAACTTACCCTGTGAAGAGTCACTGTGTGTTGTTCCCATATAGCTGTTTCTTCCATTGTTGTGCTCTAAGGAGAAAAAAACAAACAACACAAAAATTAGACTTTACTGTCAACAGCTGTACTGAACAACTGTATAATACTACGTATAGAAACTTACACCCAAAATTCATATTCATATTGAATAGATATGGAGAAGTAAGGCTGGCTCATTTGTTACACATTTCCTGTCTTTCTATGTCACATCTAAACTTCCTGTGCTCCAAGGGAAGGGGAGCAATGGGAAGAACAGGCAAAATAGATTTTTAATCATTATATATCTCAGAACTTAGTTATAAAGAAGTTTAAAAGGAAGGACTACAAGAAGCATTTCTGATGTAGGCTATCTCGATTGCTCGTTAAGTGTACAGCAAATGAAGCTGGTCCAAGGCCCACTTCCAGCTTTCCACTAGGATCAGCTGTATTTATAGTCTAACAGATACTTCCCACTTTTTTTGTGAATGCTCTCCTGTTGCTCATTCTAAGTCTATGCAGATTACCAGTAATTCATTAATGCCCAGCTGTAGATTACAGTACCTGTGCTACTGTATTATATGCATAAAGGTCGCATTGAACAGACTCCAAGTTTTAGTGCAGGCTAATTTCTTTAGTGAACAGTAGCACTGCAGAAATAAACAAGGTCCTCTCTAAAGGAAGTAGATTAAAAGTAACTTTATGACAATATTTACATACCTGCATTTCTGCTTTAAAAAGTAGACACTTGCACTACTTAATGTGCCATGACAAGTCAACATTTGGAAAAGGAAAGATGGAGTGAGGGAGGAAAAACTAGCACAGCCAAAGGCTTGAATACAGGCAGAAAGGCAGCAGGAAATACACAGTGAACAGCATGAAGCCTCCTGCTACCCTGCTGCTACATTTTCTGCCTTTCCAGAGAGTGCCCAGTGTTTTGCTCCACACTCTCTGCTCTCATAAGGAAACAATCCATTAATTAAAAAACAGAAGCAGGACACCCCTGCAGTATGGGAGTGTTGTTCTTTGGAGCATCTACTTTACTGTTAATTTGTTTCAGTTACAGTAACTCAGCCACTGAAACATAAAGTAATCCTAACTTTTAATCCAGTCCTGTATTACAACAGAGAACAGCAGCTGGACAGTTTACTCTCAAAATCAATACCTCTGAAAACTTTATCCAATTTCATTACATCAGAATTTGCAACTCGGCTTAAAAAGCGAGTTCTTATGACCCCAGAAAGTTGGCTTATTCCTCCACATTTTGTGCTCTGATTTCCATGGTTGGGATGTGCTACATCACTCCTCATTTCTCTTGTAGGGTTCACATCTGAAAGATTCAGTGCAACTTCATAGGCGTATTATTTCATACAAACAGATTTCCTTCTGCCTCTATTCAGTACCAAATGTTACTCCTTTGCATTACTAACTGACTTAAGTCTATCCCAGAATTAGACTTTTTCTTTCCAGCTTTTTAAAAGTAGACCAAATATGTATTTAAACAGTAACAATTTACAAACAAAAAGCCATCTTTGAAACAAAAAAGAAGGTCTTGCTTGCTAAACGGTTAATGAATACTGATTTTCTTCCCTATTTCTGATGCTCTCATTCTGTCTTAGTTTTGGCAAGAGCTTCTCAGGCTCAACATCTCATCAACAGTGAAGAACTATCTCCGCAAGTAAACTTCTAAAAGAAAAAGCTTTAAGTAGCTCCTGTTCAGGAAAAGGTGCAACAGGAATCCAATAAATTACTACAAAAGTAGCAATTCACATTGTAATTGCAATAGGCTGCCTCAGTTCTATCTGCAATTAACAACAAAGAAGTTACCCTGACTGGCTCGTTTATTGCACTGGTCCTGGCAACACCATGCAGGTACAGCATTCCAGCAGACTCAAGAAGCACTTTTGCACAGCACAGCTTGAGCCACTTGGCTAACAAGGAACCAGATTTCCATAGCTTTGAGTTCTTGAGCCTCACTGCTTGAGCTCGGTACATGGGGCAGAGACACCAACTGCTTCTGGATATGATGAAGACTGATAAAACCCAGCTGAACCAGCTAAGCATGGCTCCCACTGTATCTGGGAGAACTGGCAAGCCTGAAGTTGGAGAAGGATAAGAAAAACAGCTGAGCAATGACTAAAAAATGGAAACAACTCATGTATAGTGCTTCTGAGAACTGTGAGAAGACTTCCTATTTCACAAAAACCCCACAATAAACCCCCACAAAAACACCCATCAGCCTTTCTAGACCTGGACAGGGTGCTCGCTGCTCAAACTACTGACTGGGGCTGTCATTTTTAATACCTTTGTCCTTTCTGTAGATGCTCAGTCTTTCTACTTTCTTTGCTTGCTCTCCATTTTCCTGCTTTCACCATCTCCTCTACTCATCCATTGCTATCACTTCACCTAGGTTTTACTAATACATTCATTTCAAATTCACAAGACTTGGGAACATCAAATATCCATTAGTTAGATTGCAAACCAAGTAATATGTTATTTTCATTCTTTCTGCATGCCCAAACAGTCCAATCAGGAACAGTGAAAACAGTTCAAAGGCAGCCTGAGGTGAGATGTTGGTTTTGACACCAACTGCTGATATGAGTTAGTTTCTCATCTGTGAAGAACTGCATTCACTCACAAAAGATGGAGAACTCTGATGAAGAACTGTGAAGGTAATCACCCTACTAAGCACTGACAACTGAGGCAGAAGAACTAGCTTGTGCTACCATCAGCTGAGGTCCCTGTTGCAATGCTGCTCTTAGACCATACTCACAAATGCTCTATTTTTCATGCAACATTTCTATTTTAGAAATCTTTTAAGAACTTAATTCCCAAGTCTCTAGAAATGACAAATACTGCTTGTGATTAAGAAGTGGGGCCAACATCAGTCTGCAGTGATGGTGTCAGCCCTGCTGAGTGCTGGTGCCAAGCCTAGTACCCCAAATAATGTTACCCACCACTGAATTCAAAGGTGACAGCAGGAACCGAGAAATACATATAGCCTAGCATCCCAGGAACTAGGAATACATGAGAATACCAAGATGCTACAGTCTAGAGTAACTTAACAGAGGCCATTAAGTATCTTTGAAATACGAATGGACAACTGACAGCATTTGAACTTTGCCAACTCGAAATATTGTTAACATTATTACCTATGGGTATCTACGTGCATTAAGAACAAAGAGAAGAGAAAGAAATTACTTCAGTGTTGGAAAGATTTTTGTCATGCTTATGCTTTTTTAGGTCATTAGCTTAAACATCCTTATACTGACAATTAGTAGCATTCCCAGCTCTGAATGTGGCAAGTGGATGTGTTTGTGGGTTTGTTGTTTATTATTATTATTACCTAAAAGATCAAGTCATACATGAAGCTGCCATTCATCAATATGGAAGTAGTGCAACTTACCGTTTGCTCAGAAACTTTTTCTACTTTTTAATATTTGAAATTGTCCCCAGATAGAAACATACCAAAGTTAACATCTTTCTAGAAAGCTCCCTTTGTGGGCTACAGAGGCCCTTCAAACAAGAACAAGCCATTTTTATTCCACTTCGCACCACATTTCACACACATCTGGGTACATGAGCACATACATAAGACTGACTTAATTCTGCAGTTATGCATTGAGATTTTTCCTTCAAGCATCATGAAGGGGGGGGGAAAAAAAACCAACAGCTTTACTGGCTACCAGTTTGAACGATGCTGTCATATCTGCAAATAGCATTGTTCAGTTTACATCTTTATCCCTTGGAAAAGCTGTTAGCAGCAGCAGCACTGGAGCCACCCATGGGCTTGAGAAGACAGGTCAAGTGCACATTTGGAAAGATTGAAACAACAGCCACAGAAATTAGTATTTTATACTAGTAGTAACACAAGGGTCCTTACATACAGTTTCTTGCTGGATAAAACTTCTTTAGCCTTCGACACCTAGAAGAAGAGTTCAGAGTAAGGTCAAAGCCCCTACATATTCTTGAAATTAAAGTCAGGGTAGTTTCCCAATGTTTCTTTGCAAATCTAGGAGGACTTACTACATGAATTATCTTTAACTGAACAGCTTTTTATTAAAAATGTGTCAAGAATTACCAGTTAGATTTTAAGCAATTGTTTGCTTAATTATGATCAAATTTTGACAAGGGGCCAAATGAGTTTTCAATCAACTTATTTCTTAGTAAAATCCAACAGTAATTTCTTATAAATAATATGTTAAATATCTACTCTTACACATTTCCACACATTTCTCACTAAGGAAAATGAGTTTATTACATTTTTCAGAAAGTTTTGTTTAGGTTATCTACCTTAGAATTTTCCTCTGGCCAACACAAGAATAACCTACTGTGGGAAGCAATAAAATACTTTCAGTATCTTTAGTATCTTTACAAGCCTGGTTTTGTGGATCAGTATTGACAGCTGTCCTACAGACAATAAAATGAAGCAACGACTTCTGCTACCTCAGGGGGCATATTGTTCTCATTCTCTGCAAAACACAATAGAGTGGAAAGCTATCTGTGACAGATCCAAGCCCTAACCCTTTCAACCACAGCAAGCCAACAAGAAGCTGAATGACCAGATCACAAACAACCCTATAAAGAAAACTGTCTTGTCTCCAAGTCTGCAGACTCATGTTGTAGCTTTAAGGTACACCTTACTTCCAATAAAATGCTGACATCTAAAATATTCCTAATTGCGCTGATAAAATCTTAACAACCTTGAGAAATAGTTTTATTATTCAAGACATGAAGAAAAAAACCACAAAATCAAAAAAAAGTAAGGGGCTGCATCCAAAAGAGAAAATAAGTTTATATTAAGTCAGTCTCTTCAGAAGGACAAATCAGACATTCATACACCTTATCTTCCTGTATTCCTAGTTGACTTCTAAAATTAATTCTCAACTACTCTTGGGGAAGCCCAACTTCAGCAGTAGAATGCTACTGAACTTCAAAGTTTTATAGGTGAAATCCAAAATCAACACATTTTGATTACATTTATGGGAACGAGAATTAAAAACGCTTATTAGCATTTCCAACTGTTAAAGAGACTTTCAGAAGGTCTGTTAGTATCTAGGGGGTGATGTTTATCATCCACTTAAAAAAATAAATCCAAGTCAATACCTTAAACTGCTTCCTGAACAGGTTCAGAAAAGAAAACTGCATCTTCCTTAGCCACCCCAGAGAACGGAAAGAAAAGGTCACTTCCCTACACACAGCATCTTTCAGCACTCGGTGGGAGCCACGTATTGCTCCCAACACTGCCCAGGAAGATTTCCTACAGACACTTACCTTCATCCTTGCCTAGTTAAACTACAGCCACCTTAAACTCGAACAGATTGCCCCCAATTGTCTTACGACAAAAAGTCTTCAGCTGACTAAAAATTTTTTAAATAGATGTTTGAACAGTTGTTCTACTGCAACTGCTGCAGTGGGGACAGAATCCTATTATCAGACTAATTTTATCAACTTAAGAGTTCTGTCTCATGTACCCTTTATACAACATGGGCAATGCACCACATCTCTACAGAGCACCTTAGAGATATTTAGAACTGCCTCAAATACTGGAAGCCAACTACCAGAGCAAGTGTAGCCAAAGAGGAGGGTATTCTGAAGAAGGATAAAGGCAGACTGCACACTGCTAAAAAGCTGGCTCTCTGCACACAGGACTGTGGTGCCTCTGTACTAGCCTTTGCAAGCAGCCTATATCCTTGTTTTTCTCTTGATCAATCACTCTTTGAAAGGAGGAAAGACTGTCTTCCCAAGTGTATTTGTGAGAAAAGACTCAAGAGAGAACAGAGAGCAGCTCAGAGACTGCTGCAGAAACAAACAACATGCACCTGATGCTATTTGGTTAGCTCTTTTAGCAATGCTAAGAGGAGGAGAAAACACCAAGTAAAGCACTCTCTCAAGTTCTGTATAAGAAAATACTCATCAATGAAGCTAAGAAGCCAGTTCCTAGCCTCACCTCCTGTCTGAAAGTACAACCATGGAAGAGACATTGACCCTCTATCTTAGAAACAGAAACAGTAACTTTATTCCCTCAAGCAGATGTACTAAACACCTAAAAGCAAAGCAGTGCACACTGCAGTTTCCCCCCCACTATTTCACTGCCTGTGTCCAAAGCTCTAGTCAAGAGTTCCACTTCTCCCAAACACTTGTCCATATTCAACCAGCCACCTCATAAAAAGCCTTATGAAGAAAGACACCATTACTGAAGCTGGTCTTCAGATGACAGTGTGCAATCCAAGTTTAAAAAAAAAAGGCACAGAATTCTCAACACTGCATGTTAATAGAATGAATTTCAGTTTACTTTGACCAATCTAGAAGCAAAAAGTCTACTACAATAGCACACAACTACTGCCTAGCCAACAGAAGTCATCTTTACATCAGTAATAGCTCATGAACTAAATACTAGGACTGAAATTTATATATATGTCTTTAATAATAGGCTGCTTCACAATTTCACTCAGTTCTCCCTGTGCTTGCACAGCCACATTCTGCTCCATAGGATACTATGTTACTAAATAGAATTTCCACTGCTTCCTGCTCTAAAATCCCTAAGACCACTTACTGTATTTTGAACACGTAGGCATTGCATATACCTAAGAACGTAACTTCTGCTGGTTTTCCTGATCAATTTTTGTGCAGTACATTTCTGCTCAGATATTCCTGCTGTAACTTGTGGGCACTATTCCCTCCAAACTAAAAACAAACAAACAAAACCAACCGAAACCAACCAACCAAAAAAGCTCAGTATTTAATTCATCCCAAGTAGTACCCAATCTCTTTTTTTAGCGTGATTCACTTTTCCATAATGGCCTCTCATGTCAAAGCCTCACACATTACAGACAACTCTCTGATCTCCCAGGGTCATAAAACCTTGCTGCTGCTCAATAAAAATAAATAAATAAATATCCCCTGTAAATCCTACTTCTAAAAAAGCCCAAAACAGGAACAGTACAAAGGAATTTGGGGGAGGGGAATACTGCATTTTATTGAAATAATTAAATACTGGATTATAGATCCAGTTAAATCTGAGTATTTATAGAAGTTTTTATGATACAGGCCAAGGGAATACCATTATCTCTGAAGGGCAGAAGGCTGACACTAAAGAATAAGAAGGCAAAGCAAATCATAACGCAAGACCCAAATGTAGATACGTGTCAAATGATCTCAGGTCAAGCAACTGCAGATGAAGAGAACCACTCAAACGCCCTGGTAACAGTATCAGCTAGCAGCTAAGCAAAGCTTACTAGCTTCATGACCTTAAAGGCGTGGGAAATTTAGGATCCTTGTGTGTTTTGCTTCTTTCCATTTTGCTTTCCAGCTGGCAGTGAAACCACGTAGGATCACAAACTGCAAAGCACTGGCAGCAGCGTTTCACAGATCACTAGTCTAGGCCAGTATGTGAGCAAAATGGAACCAAATTCACAACAGAACAGAAAGGCTACAAAACAAAGTAATAATGTTTCTCTGCACTACCCACCCCCCCAGGTGAAGTTGCCAAAGGGAAAGTTCAGACAGCTTGCTCTAGAAGTCATTCTTCTAGCATACTGATCTAAGTCAGTATTATTAGGACATAAGTATTCCAAAATTAAAATATTTTAATTACATATTAAAGCTGAACTTTTTAATTTAAACATCAGCTTTAGCTCATATCTGATTTTTTTTTGCCCAAATAATTTCAAAGCCAAGGTCTTCAAGAAACTCAATGTGATGTTTTAATTCTTGAAGTGTCAGGATGCAACCTGAAAAGCACTTCTTCTAGCACAAGTAACAGCTTAAGCATTACACACTGCCTTCCTACCAGTTTCCATCCTCAAAAACATTCCTCTCCCTCAGATTAGGCTTGTGCAAGTGTTACCCTCATGTGTGTGGTTGTTTCTACCTGCATCAGCTCCCCACCAGTTCATCTCAACCCCACTGCCAGTAGCACAGTTTGCAAGCCAGCCCTGTTAACATAAAAGTTCAGACTAGAGTCTGACATCAAAGTTAAAATTTGGCTATACTGAAGTACACAAGTGAAGCTCAAGAAGTGTACACAGCTGTGACCACAGTTTCTCAGCAACTGACACATCATAGAATCGGAAATTCCAATTGGATATTACCTCCTTGGCTGGTTTGTTTTACAGCCACAGAGGTGGTGAAATGGTGGTGCAGGCTGCGCAGGGAGGCTGTGGAAGCTCAGCCTTGGAAGTGTTCAAGACTCAAGTGGACACAGTCCTGGGCAACCTGCTGCAGCTGTAGTTGACCTGCTTTAAGTGGAGAGCTGAACTGCAGGGGTCCCTTCTGACACCTCTGTTTTGCAATTATCCTCTCTGCTCAAAGTGGGGAGAACTGCTTTGAACTGAGGGTTGGACTAGCTGATCTCACATCCTCCATACCCACTCTTCTACCATTTTATCACTCACTCAAGAACATTAGTTGGAGTTCTTCCAATTTGTTTTTTCCCCTTGGGGGAGGAGGAGATGAGCACAGTATCAGTGACACAGAAAACAGTCATACTCTATTAGTTTTACATAAGAAACCTGCAACAGGCTTATGTATCTGACCATTGTTTTTAAATTTAAAAAATCAAAACCAAAATGCACACAGGTGTAAGATACAGCCACCAGAAAACGACCAACATGAACTACCAACATCAGAGCAGCAACCAAAGCATTCAAGCACCTCAGTGCAGGCCAGAATGCCTCCTACCTTGTTTCTAATACAGAAAATCATAACCTAGTTACCAAGCACTGCACCATGCCAATTTTAGATTGTCATACTCTGAAGACCCATCAAACAAGAGCCTGAGGACAGGCAGCAGTACCCCACTGAGACAGAGCAGGGTTGCTTTTCCTAATAGTCAGATCTTTCAAATATCAACCAGACCAAATATATATTTAAGAGCCTTACATGACAGTTCAAGTTACAGATACAGAATTATGGCCTTGCCATCTTCCAGTTTGACAATAGAACAGCACACACAACTTAATTACTCCTTAAAATGTTTGAGGTTTTTTGCTTTGGTTTTGTTTTTAAAGCCCACATAGCCACAACAAAACAATATAATTTTTGGGTAACTGACCAAATTCTTCTGAAATTAAGATCTCCAAACACACAAACTGCCTTTTGCCTTTGCAGTTGACAACTTCTTACATAGTTGCAGAATTCCACAGGGTTTTTCTCCAGATGTTTCCCCCACTTAATCTCAGTATGAAGATTTTCTTTTTTTCTTTTTATAGGTACAAAATTTCTCTCTCTGAATCTCAACCAAGCACCCTCACTAAAAAATTTAGGGTTTAGGTGTCCTTCCCTACCCACAACAACCACACACACACAGATGGCATTTCTCTCCACCCCCAATTTGGGTAATTGTCAGTTAAGAAGATTCCATTTTAGCAGTCACGTGGCTGCTATAGAGTATCTACAGAACACATTACAACTCTAAGCTCACATTCATTTTATGTATTCAAAGGAAGTAAGTTAGAAGCCAGGAATACAGAAATGCAGGACTTAGAAGGAGATGGTGAATATTGATAAATATTACTCTTTGAAAAAGAGCAACTTTCTCCATTAGAAAGTTGTTAGTGATTTTGGAGTAACAAATACATTGGTTAAAAAAGCACCTAAACACAACAGGTTTTTGTTTTTTTGAAGTGCAGTGTTTGTAAGTTGAGAGAGGAAGAAAAAAAGTACAAGAAGTCAATGGGAAGGAAGTGAAGGAGGAACGGGAGCAACACTGCAATACCCCACTGTTCAGAGGCAGACCTGAGACTGGGAGGGGAGAACAAGGTAACAAACACTCCAGCAGTGATTAATGTTAATGTACCCGAAAGGCTTATTCAGCTACCAGCAAGGAAAACATTCCTAAACTTTCTTATCAGGCAAGCACGGGAAGAGGAAAACACATCATTTTTCCTCAGCAATAAAGGACTATCCCCAGGTTTGTGTTAACTCACAATGAAATGGGAGTACTCGTTTACCTTGTTTTACAAAACATGTTCCTTGAAAAAGGGGGAAGAGGCATCTGTTTAATCAGGCACAACCAAGTACACTTTGACATTTTACTTCACAACAATTGTCTCCCAGTCTCCCCATTTACATGCACAACACAAGGTTGTTCCAGGATTTTCTTCCTGGAGAACTTCCTTTCAAACGCAAACACACTATTAACTAAATTAAGAAAAAAATTAGGATGCTACAATTCTCCTTACATCCCATTACAAAATGGAGTAACATAGCACTAACAAAACTCAAAACCAGGGAATATTTCAAGCTGAAGATGTAAAATTAACAAAACCAAACCAATCATACTAATATTAGCCAATACTACCAGTACTTAAATTCTGAACAATACAATGCAGGAGAACAGATGAGATAGAATTCTTTCCTTTTTTATACCAAGCCATTAAATTTCATTCAGTAACCTACAGATGAACCCCCATATCCCAAGAAGTACATTCCTGCAGCTCATTCAGCTGCTTCATTTTCATCAATCCTTTGCACCCTTTTGTTCAGTGTTTATGTAATAGAAATTGATTTAAATTATCCACTAATAATAAGAAAAATCGAAGTGATTGTGAAAGTTTGGTTTTGAAAGACTGGTGGAAAGGGGTGAATGGGGTCTAACAAAAAGGACGGATTACTTTAGTGATTGTGTGAACCAACTGAGCAGGTGTCCAGCTGTGCTACAGAGGACCTGAAGCAAACTCTCCTGCCAGGAGACATGCAACCGTTAGAACCTCACCTTCAGGCTGCTGTCTTAACAGCACAAGGGGTTAAGGAGCAGCAGGAGCCTGAGCTTAAGGCTACACTCATCCTCCTTTATTTGCAAAGCTACACTGACTTGAATCAAGAAATCAGTCTGGCATTGGTGATGGCTTTCTTGAGGTGGAATAAGGAGCAGGCAAGAAGAGAAGCTAACATAGCAGAAGTCTCCAATGGATTATTCATAGGCTATGAATGTAGGAACATCACCCATATAACATCATACATCCAATTGCTTTCATAACCCTATCTGCTTTAGTGGGTAACAATTCCATTGCTTATTCACAGCCAGTTATAAATTGGAAGTACAGAATTTTTTAAAAAGCTTAATCCTGGCTATAGTACTAGGTATTTGAAAGATAGGGACGTTTCTTTTCAGAAGGCAAAAGAAGACTGTTACCACAGTAAGGCTTACAAACATGTCTTACAGAAAATACATGCATATTTTTCTACCATCAAATGTATTATAACCTTTCCTTTTTTTCCAGTTATCTGCTTCCTTCTCTTCAGGAGCCATGGCCACTAACAAGCACAAAAGAAAACAGCAGCAGCTCCACAGGAATCAGCAAGCACAGAAGAACCAGCAAGCCATTTCCACACTTCACTTTCCCTTCCCTTAAAAGGACACACAACAGCAACCTGGGTGACCCTGCCACCCCGAACAAGCCAAAACGTATCTTTTACTCCTCTTATAACTCCTCCTCTTGAATAACAGCAATGACACCAACTCCACTGGGGTGAGAAAAGACTGGACAAGAGGCACTAAAAGCAGGCCTGAGATACTGCCCAGCACCACCAGCTGCCTGGATTACAGTTTTCCTCTTTGACTTCCTACTGGCTGCAATCCCAGCATTGCCTTTCATTAGACCAGTGGTTGAAAACCTTTAACCAATTTGGAGGCCTCTTAAGAAAAGATGGCTACAAATCACCATGTATTAAGCTTCAGCTAAGAAAAGCAAGCCTTTTTTTAAATAGTTTGTTCTGGGTTTTGTGGGTTTGGATTTTCTGCATCCCTACCCCCACTCCAAACAACTCTGAATCCCCACCAATCCCAGGCTGAAGAATTACATGAGGCATTTCTCATTCACTGAGTCAGGAGACAACACCCAGTCTCCTTCCCTTCCCTTTTGAAACCAGGGTAGAAGAGACATTGGCTACAGTCACTAGAACAAAGTGACAGTAATTACTGGACAAGAGGCTTTACACAAAGCTTCAAATTAAACCCTGTAGGTATTTAGATTAGCATGACAATTGTGCCTTTTCCCATCCCACCTTACAGATGTACAGCTAGGGTTTTTTTTCTTTCCTGTTTGCACATGAAAGCAAGAGAAGGACTAGGGAATTAACAAGCTCAAGAGCATTTATTGTTGACCAGATCTGAACTTCCTAGCAGCATGTTGCCTTTATGCATACAAAGCATAACAGTGCACTTCAAAACCACTAAAATGCCTTTTTCCCATGAAGAGCCATTTGGTAGACTCTTACTTCACGTACAATGGTAAGGATAATTAACACTGAATTTTACGTAAAACCTAGTAGGCAAATTTAGAAAGCTTTCTAAGTAAGAAATTACCAAAAGCAATGATCTTTCAGATCAAATAGCTTCAGGGCCTTTACTCTGCAGTTTAAACTTCTCTTTCTACTTCCCCAATTGAGCATTTAAAGTCATGAAAAAGCCAAAGTGTATCTAAAAGCACAGTTCCATCAAAGGAAAAAAAGCCACACCCAGAAAGCCAAAGGTTAACCTTAAAAATGGTCACAAAGCTACTTTTGTATATACATCAGCAATTACAAATAAATCATCCAAGTGGAACAAACTGCCTCACCAGCAGCTTTAACCACCACGCTAACTTCTCTTCCCACAATTTGAAGTATATCAAGAATACAGGATTATATTCTAGACCAAAACTGTATCATGTCCATTTATCACCATTCTGGAACACACATTCCAAAATAGGCAAGAAAACTATGTGGACAGAAATGATCACAGCTATTTTAAAATATGCACTGTGCTTCTACCAGAATGCATCTTCTAACTACCTGGAACCATACTAAAAATTGACATTGCAAACACAAAGCCCTTAAAAAAAAAATGGAAGTTGCTCTAACTGTAATTTTAACTTAAAAACTGCAAGAGTCAAAACTACAACCTCACACTCCAGTTTGCAAACTGAAAATTCTCCATCTTTACTTCACCCCTTTTAATACTCCAGCACTCCCTGTGGTATAGAAAGCAGCTGAACTTCTGAACTGAACTTCTACATTCTGAATGTAATCTATTCTAAGAAAATAGCAAAAAGGTTACTCACCAGGGGAAATAACTAGTGCAGAAGTTTAAGTCTTTCCCCATCTGTTACCTCGTCTCTTTAAGCTTCACATTCTAAAGCAAGTTAAAGCTTCAATTTACAAAAAAATAAGAAATTCACTTGAAGAGTGACAAAGTTCAAAAAGAAGAAAGAAAAGTAACAGAAGTCCCACTTAGCTGCACTTTCCCCCTCTGCCTGTATTTGTTCACATTGTTGCATATTAGCCCAAATCTGTGCCATTAAAAGTAGCAATCACCAGAAGTGCTTCCATACTCTTGCTCTACTTGAGCAAGACTTGATTCCAAGTGGAAGATGCAGTCATTTAACTTCATGGCTAAACTTGAGTTAGCAGAACTCCACTCCAGTTTTGGGTTTTGTTGCTACAAAGCAATACAGAATGCATATACTTAAGAAGCTCTTTTCCCATTTCACTCTGCTTTACATCTTGCAACTACACAGCAAACTAAGGACATTTTTTAGCTGCCCAATCCTGAAAAATACATCATAAATAGAACACATTAAAATTCCATGAGCATGTACCAATATTAGTTTGCACATTCATACCATCATACTGGTGCCATTTTTCCTTCACAGTGCAATAACTTAGGAATCAGTGCTCCCAAGCCATATTTACTCTCAAAAAAATCAAACCACATGCATTATTAAATCAATAGTGCAGGTTATTCATGCATAGAATTAAACATTGAGACCAGAGTCACTGCAACACTCCACACAAGCACAAACTTTCTGCAGGGTTGCACTTCCTCCTCCAAACTAGAGGGAAGGCCGTTGCAAAGCAAAGGTGCAATAATTTCAAATAATCTACAGTTCCACACCCCTAGATAGTACACATCATTGCATCAGTATAATTAAAAGCAAACATTAGTATTACTTTGAAATAATTTTCAAAAGTGGTATTTTAGATTTGTGTTCTTTACTTTTAGGATACAATACAACCATAGTTTCAAGATATTTTTTTCTCTACTGCTACTAGAGCTGAGTACACACTTTCTCCAAGATGAAATCTAAGTTTCTCATGTAAGCAAGTGATAACCATCAAAACACACACAACTGCAGTATCAGAAGTTTGCATTTGGAAGACAGCCTAAACAAGCCTGATTGAATAGTATAGCTGATGGTTTTTCAAAGCGTTTTGCTTTGTAGTGCTCTCACTTTGCATTTGTTCTAGAACACTTTAAGGGGCTCTTCCCCACCACCAGAAGTTAAAAGAACATTTAGCATAAGCCATTTATAGGAGTCAAGAAAAGCATCCATTAAGACCAAAAGTGATGCTCACACTTCAATAAGAGGAAGAAAGTTGACACACTCTAAAAGCACTCACCAGAAACAAAAAACTAAAAAACCCACACCAAAAAATTACTGAGGTATTAAAGAAAGCTACCAATATAGCCCATTACATACAGGCAGCAGTTCTGACACCCATCAGTAATGTCTGACAAAAATTTATACATATCAGCATTGTAAGTAACACTAAAAGCTTTCTGTTGGCTGCTTGAAAAGCGAGAGAATGTCATGGCATTCTTCGAATTGTCATTAAACTATTAGTGGTCTCCCTGTCTGTACAGGCCTGAAGAGCTACCTTCATTCTCAGTCTATGAAGCTATCAATTTAAGTACCTAACAGAGACACGTCACAAATTATTTTCTATACCAGTCAGATTAATACGTTCTCTAAACACAAAAAAACCCCTAATTATCTTCAAGAACATAATTCTGTTTTTTTCCAAATAAGACACATGAAGTCAAGAATCCCAAACTAATCACTACATAAAGATGTGTCCATGAAGTAATAGTGGATGTCACGGCTTCAATTCAGCTTCGAAATAAAAATGAACTACACAATAAGTATCAAGCAGAGACACCACCTGCTTAGGAGATCCACAGTCTTAAGAGCAGGAGAAGCTGCTCTTTCTCCCTAGGTAACAATCATTTCATAAAGAATAATGCTTGATTGCTAGCCAAGCTGTGGTGAAGATGACAAGCACAAAGAGTATTTCAACGACTAAAAATAAAAGTCTATACATAACTACTCAGACATGCTGCCCGCCAACCCACCTCTTAGCAAGTATTTCCCATCTGTGCTTAATGGGCAGATGTCTTTTTCATATAGTCAGCACATTTTTGGAAACGAAAAAGCATGAATGACATTCTAGCCGTTTATCCAACCAGCTGGAGAAGGAACTGGATAAGCTTTTGGTTAACAGCTGAAACGCCTGTATAATTTTGGCCAATGACCTGTTTATGCTAGGTTACGCTACAATTCATTCAACTCTTGCACCAAGAAAGAATCAAGTTACACCTCTACAAGAAGCAGTTGCTGGGGATGGTGGGGGGCGAAAGGAAGCAAAGGAAGCAAATGAATCACCTAAAAACCCACAAAATCAGTTGTGTTTTTTTTTAAAGGAACATCTTTCCTAAATGAGTAAGCAACCTCCAGTTTAGCTTCAGTACACCGAACAAATGGGTTTGATAAGCCAGTTTAACAGAAAATACTATCAGAATGCCATGGTTTGCAGAGAAACTATGTAATCAAGAGTATTCTTGGGAAAATCATCCTAAGGACTAAATAAGTGAGGATAAAAATCCAGAGTGAAAAAGCTGATCAGAAAGAAGAAACGAGAAGTTAAACAGTACTTCCAGCAAAGACAGTTGTAATACTGTCTTTTTTCAGTAAAATCAAAATTGGACAGCAAAAGAAAAATTATTATAAAGAGTGCTTTAAAAGCCCGATTTATTATTTGTACCTTCATAGCAATGCAACTTCTAATAATTTAAGTGAAAATTAAGTGCACTGACAATATCTATATTTGTACTTCTTGTATCAATGTATTGATTTAGTTGCATCCTTTCCACTAGTTTTTGTAGGTTCACCTTCAGAAGTCATTCCTTTTGAAATTCAATCCTTTAAAAGAGACTGTAACATTATCAACAGGTGTAATAATGCATCTTTTTTGCCTCACTGTGCCACGAAATTGATCCAGAGTAACGTTTTTTTACCCAGAAGAGAAGGAAAACACTCACTATGAAATTACACTGTTCATTTTGTTTCCTGCTGTAAATTCATTACTCATTCTGTTCTCTTCATTGCACTGCTAAAGCAGGAAAAATATGACAGCTTTCTACAACTACAAATTTGTATTTTAGTGCACTGCCACAGCATATACTGTTTAGCCAAACAGGAAAAAGGAATTTTTAATATACAAGCTGCTTTCCCAGAATATGCACCACTACTTCAAGAGATATTAGGCAAAGGTTGTGAGTATTTTGGAGTTCCTGCAAATGCAGCAAACACAGGTGAGTGTCTGTAGTCACACTCCCCCCAGACAAGCAGACATGATGGCAGGCTGCACAGCAGCAGCTCAGTCTTAAAATTATGTAAAACCTCATACATGATAGACATACACAATACCAAACAAATGTTACTCCTTCACTTTCCACCTCTCAGCAGAACAGAGCAGAGATACTTAAGTTTTGATACAAACACACTGAACTCAAACAGGATTAGAATCTGAGGTACAAGTAACCAACAAATTATATTAAATATAAATACACTCCTTGGAATCAAAGGGTAAATTGTGAATTGGTAAACTTTGTCCTTCAAAGGTAATGGGATATTATGCTTTGTACATGGTTACTTGGATTAGACATCCACTTCTCACAAACATCAGGCACCTTATTTTCTGTGTCTTTGAGAAGCAAAAAACCAGTTTATCCTTGTAACATTCTAGTCAGGATACTGGAATGAAATGTTTTATAGTTTCCAACTCTTCCTATGATCCTTGCAAATCAGGCACTACTGATCTAACAACTATTAATAAAATTAAATGACAATGCAGAGATTAAACAAAAAAAGCAAGCCATTTAATTTTTACTCATGTTGTAGTCCTGCTTCAAATACTGAAAAAGGTACTGGCACTGGCATTATAGTTATCGTGTATGATACCCATTAACAACCACATATTCAGAAGAAATACGGACTCATTGGATTCTTCCTATTCTTTGTACCAATTCAAGAAAATACATTAGATCTCAAACTTCTACACAATATATGCTACATTTCAGAAGCTACTTTCCACTGTATTGGTCACGACCAATAAAGGACCATTGTTTTTTTTAATCCCTTCCCTCCCTTGCTTTGCCCAGTCACACACTCTCTCTCCCCCTAATCCACCCACTCTTTAAAGCCACTGCATCAACTTTTCAAGGCTGCTTGTTTGCAGCAGCTCTGAATAAACCACACAAACCAAATCTCTCACACAGACGGCTATTTTTTAAGTGAAAATTAACACAAACACAATTTAAGTGGAGACAAGTCAACAACTGGGCCCAGATAAGAACTGTGCGTGCAGTCAGCAGGGGAGAAGTGTTGTTATAGAAAATGGGGGCTAAAAGCAGGGAATGAGAGCCAGCTTTGTTCACAGTCAGTAGCCTAAGTGCCTATCAGTCAGCAAAAGCATTTTTAAAACAGCTGCATCAAAGCTTTCTGCAAGTTAGTCAGCATGTGACAGGCCAGCACATTACAACAGTGCCACAGCAATCTCTGCATAATAGGAGTGCTCAGAGTGACCTGAAAGGTCAGTGTTTTCAAGCATTCCAGTAATCTGTAAATTGCCTTGGCTTATCGCTTGGAAGCAACATAATTACATTGCTTGAAGGGCTAGGACAGATTTTAGGTATTATGTTTTGGTCAGCTACATACTATCCTCTACACTGTAAGCATATCCAGGAAATACAGACTAATGCACAAATAAAAAAAATAGTATTAAAAGGTAAAGCAAACAAAATCTAGTTTCCTACTATGCATCCAGTTCCATTTGGAAAAAAGTACGTTCTATAAAAGAGAAATTACTGCCAGCTACAAACATCCCAAGCAATTTACTCATAGCAAAGTGAGGCTAGTCATTGACTTGATTCAGAGGTTTTTCTAGAAATAAAAAAATTAGATCAGTCTACTTCACAAGATTAAAAACTTACTATTTAGTAGCCAACACCCTAATCAGGATTGTAGTAAGAGTCAAACTATTCCAACTCACTTTTTGATTCATGTGCTTCCCCCTTCTGTCATACACCACAGCACATCACTCTGATCACAAGGCTCATGGAACAGGTATCTGTATTTGCAGATCACCATGTAGTTCGCTTCACCCCGTCCCGTGTTGCCCTTTTACTGCACAGAAAACTACTAACAAATGTATTGCTACTATTTCACTCTAAGTGACTTAAAAGCATTCTTCATCCATACAGAAGGGAGCAAAACCAAGGAGAAACAACATTGTAAAAATTCTCAAGTTTCATTCAGTAGTAGAGAGGGGAAAAGCCCATACAACATTCCTGACTGCTTGCTTTTGTTTAAAGCATTTTTATCAGTAACCACTTCAGGCATGTTTGTTTGATTGGATTTTTTTAAAGCAAAACGCAGGCTGCAGAAATATTACCTTCAAGTTTAAAAGTAGTCTCCAGCCTGCTGGCATTTTAAACTAAGATGCAAGCACAATTTGAACACTGTTGTCAACCAAACTAAGTTTACAGTCAAAAAGACAGTCCTAACATTACAATAAACCAACAGACCTAAAAGGTATCCTCATAATGCTGACAGTAAAAAAAAAAACAAAACACAAAAACATTTTGAAGGAGCAATGATATCAGCAACTCTTAAACACTGTTATTTTACTATTGTTTACACATCTTTCCAAGATAGAGGTATTTAATGATTGCAGATAAATGCAACAAGAAAACCTTCTAAACTAGCATTGGTTTATTTCAAATTAATAATCTCTGACTTTATATACCCTCAAAGACAGAGTTCTTCAAAACTAAAAATCCAAACATACAATTAATGTATACTTCAACTTCCCATCCCAAAATTCTTGACAGGCAGCTATAAAAATCAGACCAAAATTATTAAATTTCATTTGGAACAAGGCATGTATTGACTATGTAATCCTGTACTTCAGGCAGATAACTTGACCGGAAAAAGCCTACACGTTAAAGCAATGGAATGGGTTCCTGGGAATAGTGCACCAGCAGAGAAACTGGGATTAGTGCACCGATGGAGAGATGATTTGTGGAACACTGACTCCCCTCGCCCAAGGGGAACTACAATTTGTACTGGCCAGAAAGCCATTTCCTAGCTTTTCTTTCTTGTAATGGGGTGGGGGAAAACAACACTAATTTTCAATCCTACGTACAGCTCCTCTCAGCATGCAACAGCCCCCACCACAGCTTCTCCCCAGTATCAGGAGGGCAGAAACCCCAGGACATTTGAGGAAGCTGATAAATATGGACAAAGAAAAAAAATCATATTATTAACATTAAAAATACTGCCAGTATTCACAGAGCTTTGGAGAGTCAGGAGGGGTTGCACCTTTAGACCACTGGGGTGGTGTTCCCTCTCAGCTGGAAGAGAAAGGCATACTGAGAAAGTAACTAATTCTGAACTCTTTCCTTAAATAGGCTGTTTTAGCTGGAGAAGAGGAGGACTTTCTTTCCTTAAGCCAGAACAACATGGAGCTGTTGGAGTGAGTCCAGAGGAGGACCAGGAAGATGATCAAAGGGCTGGAGCAGCTCTGCTCTGGAGGCCGGCTGACAAGAGTTGGGGGTGTTCAATCTGGAGAAGAGAAGGCTCCGGAGAGATCTTAGAGCACCTTCCAGTACCTGAAGGGGGCCTACAGGAAAGCTGGGGAGGGACTTTTTACAAGGGCAGGGGGTGACAGGACAAGGGGTAATGGCTTTAAACTGAAGGAGGAGAGATTTAGGTTAGGCATCAGGGAGAAATTTCACACTAGGAAGGTGGTGAGACACTGGAAGAGGTTGCCCAGGGAAGCTATGAGTGCTCCATCCCTGCAAAGTGTTCAAGGGCAGACTGGATGGAGCTTGGAGCTACCTGGTCTAGTGGGAGGTGTCCCTGCCCATGCAGGGGGGCTGGAGCTAGATGATCTGAAAGGCCCCTTCCAACTCAAACCACACTAGGATTTTACGTCAGTTTTCTACATCATGGGATTTATTACTGTATTTTGAACTAATTAAAGCTAACACTTTTTGCACATGTGGGAACATGTAAGTCAGTGTCTTCTCTCCCTGAAAACAGCACAGTATCCAGAAAGGTGAGCTCTTTGTTTTATTTCACCTGTAATTCAGGTCCTATCTACATCAAGAGTTAAGGCAGCAAGACCAATGATTTCCAGGTGATGCTTGCTTTGTTGGATACCTACAAAAGACTTACAAAAAGTATAGATACAAATTTGAAAGGATGTAGCTTGCCAAATTCTACTCCTACTCCAGATTCTGCCCTTTCCCAGTTACATGGGAATATGTTCAGATAAACACTAACTGAAGAGGAACACACTAGTTTGTGTGTCATTATTTCCAAATGCAGTACAAGGAAGGATAAGCAGTTAGGGGCATTTCAGCAGGTTTTGTTTACAGCTTCTGATTATTTCTCATCTGAAATTTGCACTCTTATTGGTTTTGAAATATTTCCAGCTTGCTATGGAAGGTTTTAATATTTAGAATTTCTGTATTGTATCCTAGTGTCCTTCAAACTGCCCTTTATTTGCTTTAGCATTTAAGAGAGTTATGATTTTCTTTTCTTCTCCCTACTGCCTCAGCTCTCACAGAAAGCAGAAATAAGCTATAGAGCTCTCGTCAGCTACAAGAAACAATAGTCCTGCAACTTGAGTACAACATCTACATTTTTATTACAGTTCTTTCAGAGGTTAAGTTGGACACTACAACCGTGGTGTATTTTTTAATAGTAAACTTTACATACAACTATGCAGTTAGTCTTGATGAGACAATTCTATGAATAAAGCTCAGTCATCCAACACAAGGTTTCACAATAATTGTAGAGCCCAATGACCTCAGCTTTTGTGCTAAGGTTTTCTTTTCTTCGCTGGGGAGGGCACAGAGGCAAGAAAGAAGAGAAAGCATAGGTAGTTGACTCAGGATTAGTAACTGTCTGCTTGCCTTTGGCTCACTATTTCCTTTCATTCTCTTCTCCCTCAAGTACCACCCAGTATTTTCTGCCCCGTTTTCTTTCTGCAGTTCCTTTCCTCGCATCATAGTTCTCAACTTGGACTTAGCCAACAGAAGCTTGCACAAAAATCCAAGGAAGATAGGCAAATATAATCAAAGACAGATCTTTGGCCTCCCCCTGCTGAAAGTTCATTTGAGAAACCAGATGCCAACCTTTCATTCAGAAGATGACTGAATTCCAACAACTGAAAGTACTGCAAAGCCATAGCCACTCCAGCTTCCCCCTCCTAATTCTTAGGAGACAATACTCTCTTACAGCAGCCTGGAACATGTCTGCTATTTATTAATTTCTGAATCCTCCTCCTTGCTTGTAAAGACCAACTTCATTTGACACACTTTTGGCATCTCCATGAAGAACACACTGATGCAGATGTTTTGAGTTTCAGAGATGTCCAAGAAATATTAAGTGGCAAAGTCAATATTCCCAAAAGACACATGATATCAGAAGACCTGAGGATGGGAAGAGCAACAACTCTGCAGTGATGCAGTGACTCTGCCTTTCACTTCAGAACATAACAGTGCATGGGTTTATACTATCTTTACATAACATTTGCAGATCTGCTGCTCACTGCAACATAAACAAACCCCTAACATTCCAATCAAGCTAGTCGCATTCAGTCAAGAATGCTTTTCCTAACTGTCCCAAAGATTGTCTTTTGTGGCTCCCTTAAAATCTTACAGGTAAGTGATACTTGTTTTTCAGTCGAACTGGTACTACTGCACCTAAGAAATGTAAAATATAGGAATCAGCAGATGCAAGACAAATACAACTGACGATATATCGAGTCACATATCGACAAAGCATTAAAACAATTTTACTGGCAGATGCCATAATTTGAAACTCAGTAGTTTCCTGAACAGCTTTAGGGGAGATTTACCATCTAAACTGCAAATAATAGACAAACTACAATAAACTTCATGAGCAATACTGGAAAAAATAAAACGATATACTACTGAGTGCTTCTACAGCACTGTATCCAAGTCAGATGAAATGTGTTCTAGGTTCAAGCCATTAATATGCTTTTTGTAAACCTGTAGACCTTTCTTGTACTCCTTCCTAAAGGCTCCCTGTTTTAGGAGCATTAATCCAGTCTACATGATCCAGCAGGGGCAAAATTGAAACAAAATGCAAGTCCATTTAGTTCTCTCATACGATATTATCCTCCAGGAATTTCCATTCCTACATAGCTGGGTTATTAACAGGGGATTTTATCCTTTATGCAATGGCCAATCACTTCCCACAACTTAATTTCAATTTTTAGGGAAGCACAAGTTATTTTGTCAGAAAGCCATGCCTTCAAGCCTGGCTTCAAGATCTTAATACCCAGTGGAAATACTATTGTTGAGTCCACATTTACAGGAAAAGCCTTTACCTTTCTCACTTAACATTATGCTAGAAAACTGCTTCATGTGGAGGTATTCATGGGTATAGGAGTATTTTTCTACATAACACGTACACACAATCCTGGCCAAGTGGCAAAGTTTGTAGACAAACATCCTGTGCTGAGAGGGTTAAATTGATCTGGCTTTCTGCCAGATTTAATTCTGGGGAAGCCAGCCATCTAAAATGAACATGAATTACAGATTTATTATGAGCCTTGGAATTTGTTCAGATAAACAATACTTGGCATACTTAGCCCCAGGTAGTATTCTGATCCCATGTTAGTTACAACTGACTAATTATTTTATACCACACTGCCAAGTAGCACCTTTTAAAGTTTGTTCTCCTACAGTTTTACAGCTACAGTAATTCCAATTGTTACTTTCTATTAGAAACAATGAATGTTTAGATAGCACAGTTTAAGGCTATTGAACTTTTAGCTGAAAAAGCTGAAAGCAACTGTGTAAGTATTCCTCCCTTTGTTTTCTTCTGTATTTTAAATACTTTTTTTAAAAAAATAATTTTATAGCAATGTATGCCAAGTCAGTTCTTTTGCAAACTCATGTCGCCACTGCTTGTAATTTAAGTAATACAAAATCTGACAAATTTCACAATCTGTCCTGTTTCATTATGTTACTGCTTCTAGTTCTAATTTAAGGTTATT
Organism: Apus apus; assembly: GCF_020740795.1. NCBI lineage: Eukaryota > Metazoa > Chordata > Aves > Apodiformes > Apodidae > Apus > Apus apus. Next base: position 6,282,300 of record NC_067291.1, read on the forward strand.
ACTTCCTTTCATTAACTCTACTCAAAAATTGAGCAGTATCTCTTCAGTCACAAGTTACTTCATAATTTCTGTATTATCCAACTTCATAATGAATATAACCCAGGTCATTAATGCTGTAGCAACACAGCTGTAGTTGCTGTGGTCTAGAGAGAGCCAACAAGGTTTGCAGGAAAGGGCGACAGACGTTCTTCCAGCCACACCGACTCTTCTGAAAGAGCTATGTCCAAAAGCTTGACCATAGGCTCCAAAGTGTATTGACAAGTCTAAAAGACACTGTGCATCTTTCTTATTCTCTCTCTCTCATCTGGATACATCATAAGAAATGGTCACCAGCCTAGAGTATAAATAGCTGAAACAGGAACATTTAATATTTACAAGAAAAACATCAAGTTGGACACATAAACGGGCCACCTGTTCAAGTGACTGCCCACCCAGTGGGGCAGAGGGGAAGCCACTGTTACTGGACCCCATTCAAACTGGGCAAGGAACCACATATACAGTCCCAAAGGATCGTAAGTTGAAAACTAAATACTGTCTGGTTTAGGAGGGATGGGAGAGAATATTTTGTAATTAAATTGATAAGAACTGAAATGCAAAAGACAGTGGTGAGGAAGAGAGAAGACTGCTCTTCAGCACTTACCGGGAAAAGGCTTGGAACTGCAAACAGAAAAAACTGCCTACTTTTGCTCAATTTCTATTTTTAGCTATCAGTACTTTGGATATGAAGAGGTGGGGTGGGAAGACGAAAGGACTTCCAGAGAAGTACCAAGTTCTGTCAGTGCTTCCCTTTCTATGGAAAACTAACACAACACCTTATGAGTATATAGGCCAAGAAGGGTCATAATAAGCTTGTTCACTTCTCACAACAGCATGAGCTTCTCCAACACAACACTCCCTACTGCTGGCATCTTACTGAATTTAGGCTGCCCTCCCCCACTACAAAAGGGCAGAACATCTGTTTATAACGGATTAGGAAACAAGAATCCTATTAGAGATTACCAAATACCCTTGAGAAAATAGATACTATTTTAACACAAAGCAAATATTTAATTTTGTAGCACCTACAATAGACTTAATTTTTTCAAGTGTGTAAATAAATCCTGATGTGCAGAGGCAGGAAACAACTCTACAGAGCTGCTGAAGATCCTACAGATTTAGGAAGAGCAAACGTGAGCAAAGCGCCCAGTCCTGCAAACACTGGGGCAGTTCTCTAGCCCTGCAGTACCCATCTACATAGCTCAAATGGTCCCGTAGCTTAAGGAGTTATCTGAGGATATACCACAGCAAGAAAATCCCATGGAAAACCACACAGACACCACCGTCTCTGGACAAGGCACCACACCTGTGGCCTCAGCAGTGCTTTGTTACTCCATAGGATCCAACAGACCCACATGGGACCTTACAGCATTCAGATGAACGTGTTCCTCCATTTTCTCATATCCTTCACTGAAGCACAATCCAGTTCCTTGATCAAGGGCACCCCTACTATTTATGAGTGTAGAGCACATATTTGAACAATCTGTCCCTAAAATAGCATAATTACAAGACAAGACAATGTTTTGTTTTCAGGACTTTCTGGATTCAGCATAAATACACCGAACAGAATCACATAATTCATTTTAAGACTTCCCTACGGCTGTTTGCTTAATCAGTACGTTCAGTGAAGAAGTCATGAGCAATATATTTCCCCTAGAAAACACTGAGCATAGTTCAATATTAATTTTTGTTGCATTTGTACTATGATAACCAGGAAAAATTCAGGAGATATAAATGACCAATGTCTTTATTAACCAGAGGGTGGTTTACTCTACAGATTACATAACTACAGACATCCTATAAACTTAAAAATAAGCTTTTGATTCAAATACTACTCCTTAACTCAAATAGGCACTTACAATTCAACACAGCATTCATAAACCAAACACTGGGACTATAATTTTTGACAGACACACATATGACTCTACTCTCCCCATGCTGACTGTAATCTGATTTCCCCTCCACCCCCGATATACACAATACCTCACCTTTCCTCTAGTTACAGAGGAAAGTAGTTACCCTCCTCTAGAGGATAGGAGGAAAAAAATAAATAAAAGAGGATGCTATTTCATGTTGCAAGCTCACTGGTACGGCCTGTAACACTGTGGGTGAACAATTGAGTCCTTGGTTGGAACTTCACCAACTTTGATAGAACGTTTTTGGATGAGTGCTTTGACCCGAGATAGACAATACTTTTGCAGACCATTTCAAGTAATAAAACCAAAGTATTTAGCACAAGTCATAGCTTGAACAGGTCATGCTTTTCAAATCAGTATCTTATGCTAAGAACTTGTTATCAAGGTTTTGACCATGATGGTACATTGTGGTGTCAACCCAGATATATATATATTTTCAAGCTTAATGACCTCTCTTGACCTTAAGCACCCATTCAAAATACCCTGTTCCAAGCCTTTTTTTGCACAGACAGAAGCCAAATATGTCTTCTCACAGTACGTAAATAGTAGTACAATGTGAACATTAAAATACCCGTGACATAAAATGGCCCATTTCTAGATGTTTCCCTTGAAACAAAGATTACTGGTCACTGATAAGGTCTTACTGATTTTTCCACTCTACAAAGGTGGAACCAGCTCCCAGGCACAGTCAGATTTCAAGCTCTGTTTACATTACTGTAATCTCTGTGCTGTATATTGAACCAGACACAAACTCCAGAATATACTTCATCATGACCTACAGAATGTAGAGCTCATGGCTCTCCTTGCATTCAGCGAGTCTTGAACTGTTATTTTGATCAAGTTTCCAACTTGTGATTGAAGTGGCAGATAATAGATACATGCCTGGGGCTAGAAAGACAGAACAGCTAAAATCCAATTAATTACAGGACTGAGGTGAATGACTTGGAAATATTCTTTACGCACGTATTTAAAACTAGGAGGAAGTCTCAAGAACTTAGGTTCAGCATTCAAAAAGGCTCAAGGATTCAAGAAGACTTCTCCCCACATTTACCACTTGAAAGTATTTGTGTGTTGTGTTTTTGGTTTTGTTTTTTTTTAACCCATGTGGACTATATTTGAACCTTCGACTTAAAGTTGGAAAACTTGCACCTCACTACTACCATGACACAATCATTCCCTCAGCATCCACTAGTGTTGTTCAAAAAGACATCAGAAGAGATTAGGCCCCTTACATTTTGTAGTCACAGCCACCACTAGATTAGACTGCAATCAAGATTTCATTTTGCTCACAGTTTTCTATTGTACACTGCCAACAGCTACAGCAAGCATTTAAAATCTTAATAAATCCACATTCTTTCACAGCATAGCAGGGAAAAGTTAAGTAACCAAAACTGAAGAGTAGTGGAAGGTAGTACAAAGACTGTTGATAACAGGGCGTAACACAATCAATCATACCAGCCAAGATTCCCACACGTACAAATAAGAATTATTCAGCTACTCAAATATTTTTTTTTCAGTTCTCTCTGGTCAAGTGTGCCAAGATAAATGTGGACATGGACACAAGGCCTACAAAGCTAAAAAGTCTTTTCTCTAACTATCAAGAGAACACCATTCACAGAGGGTTTTTTTTAATGTTAGAATCACAAAAACCAAGGAAGCAGATACCATATCCAAAGGGCTGACTGGATGAAAAAAGATCTGAAACCTGAACACTTAAGTCCTCCAATATTGTAGTATTTCTAAAATATTTTTAGTTTCCCCCTCTACCATAAAACTATATGAACAGTAGCCAAGGAACTAATGGATAAGAAAAAATAACGTTATCTGTTGAAAACACTTCTGTTTTGACAAGGAAATTTATATGAACCGTATGCATAAGATTCTAGTCTCTAAAGACATTTCTGTGATTAAGGTCAAATAGATAAAAAATGGCTTTGTTAAAAGGGTATTACAGACCATAAGAATGTCCACTGAAAAACTTACAGGACTTAGAGATATTTTTGTCCTGAGAAAGAGATATGCTATTTTAAATACATTATTTTTATAAAATCTGAAAACACACCACTCAAGAGTTAAACCTGAGGAAGACAGTATTTTGCAACATTCTTAAATTAACCTTTCAGTATAATTAAGTTTGGCTGATATCGTATGCATGTACAGATGCTCCAAGTGCCAATCTGATATCACCGTGATCTGGAAGAAGTTTCAAGTAACTCCTACGGTAAGATCCAACTTTCAATTTTACACCAGTCTGTACACCAGCCTACAGTCAAAACAGATAATACTTTTGTATTTTAAAAAATAAAATTATTTCTTAACACACTGCATGCACCGAAGGAAAGCAGTGTTTTTCCAAACCCTCACAAAACAGCTGTATTTTAAGAGAGTATTTTGAAAAGTAAGTAGGAACCTTGCAACCTGATTTTATACAGGAGAAAATCTGGCAAATTTAAGCTGATGCCACTTCTCACAGTTCCTCACCTGGCAGAATTCTAACACAACACTGTTCTTTTTAAGAGCCAAGGCAACATTTATCTTCAAGTCCTGTTTGTTGTCAATACAAATTAATTTGAACATGGGGAGGGTGGGGAGGTACGTATGCTTTACCTGTCTCTGTAGCTAGATGATACTACCAGTTTGAAGTATTACCCCCAAAAAATTACTTCTCTAATCATATGCACTTATGATCGAAATGTGTGCACATGTATGTCAAAGTGTAATAAAAGATCTCTGAAAGCACACTTGGTAAGGGGCATACAGCTCAGTATGACAACACTGACATTTAAGTTTTTTAAATTGCACTCCGGAAACTGAAATAGCCTTGAATACACCTTGAAAGTAAAATTAAGCCTTCAGAGTGCCACAGCTAACAACATCTTACAAACCGTTTAGTTCACCAGTAACTTAGTATTTCAAGTGGCCTGAAGTTTTTCAGCAGTAAGGTGTGTATTTTGCTCTGGCCTGCAGACTATCACCTCTGAGTAAGTGCATACCAGCAAGTGACATCAGACCGAAACCACACAGTTTCACTCCAGAGCAGCCAGCCCTGAGCCCGGCTCCAGCCACGCCAGCTAACACACGATGGGAACCTGTCACACCGAAGCCAGGGCAGCGACTCGGCAGTCACAGCTAAAAATTAGCTGGAAATTTAAATTCAAACTAGTTTCAAAGCAAACCTTTAATTTCACGCGGAGGAAAAAGAACCTGTTGAGCGATCCTAACTCCACCTCTTTCCCTCGGAGTCGCTCCGCGTTACTCACCGCGGCAGTGCCAGGGGAGGTCAGAGTACACACCCCGCAACCTGCACCTGCACCATCAACACCTACGGATCAGGTGGAGGGCCGGCACAGGGTTCTCAAGGATGACTGCCGCCCCAAAGCTGTTTACCGTATGTCAGCAACAGTCATCCCCAACTGATTCAGCAGCTACAGAAAAATCCTGCAGTACTGGACTCTCCCGGTTAAACCTTTCCTAATTGCTATCCGACTCTTCAAGCCTGGAACAAAAGGGCACGGCCTGTCCCAGCGCGCAAACGCCTCTGCCCCGCAGCCGGCAAGGGCGCGCTCCGGCCGCCGCCGGGGGCTCCTCCCGGGGGGCTCCTCCCGGGGGGCTCCTCCCGGGGGGCTCCTCCCGGGGGGCTCCTCCCGGGGGGCTCCTCCCGGGGGGCTCCGGGCCGCCCCACCAGGGCCCAACTCGTGGGAGCGCAGCCGGGGTCGGGCGGACCCGTCCCGCCGGCGGGGCCCGGCGCCCGCGGCGCTCCCCGCCCGCCATCCAGGCGCCTGGGCTCCAACAGGTAGGCGGGGGCAGCGCCGCGGGAGGCGGCCGGGGGGGCAGCCGCCCCAGGCCCGGGGGGCTGCGGGCCACCTGCGGGGCTGAGGCCACCTGCGGGGCTGAGGCCACCTGCGCGCTCGGCCGGCGCGGGCGGGAGGCTCGGCGGCCGCACAGGGAATGCTGCCGGGAGGCCCAGGCCCGCCTCGCTCGCTCGCCCACCCACCCCCTCAGGCCCCGCGGCCCCCCGGCTGCCCGCGCCCCCGGGGCGGGGAGAGAGAGGCCGCGGCCACCGGGTCCCGGGCTCCCCGGCACGGCAAGTGGCTGCAAAGCGGCGCGGCCGAAACCGCGCCGGGGACACGACGGAGATTAAAGCGGGGAGGCAGCGCCGCCGCCCCGGAGCTGAGCCTTACCTTAGTGGAAGCCGCCGCAGCCCTGGCAGACATTTTGTTTCCTTCTCTCCCCCGGAGTAGGGCGAGTGTGTGCGCGCCTGCAACTACTCAGGCCGGGGGAGAGAAACTCCCCACCGCCGCCCGCGCCTCACGCAGCTGCCCGAATAAACATCCCAGGGCGCGGGGGGGAGGAGGAAGAGGAGGGCAGCGGGGAAGGGGCGGGGACGGGGGAGGAGGGAGGAAGAAAGAGGAAGGGGAGCGGAGGCTCAAGTTTGATAAAGTCCGGTCTCTCTCCCGCGGCCAGCGGCGCCTCGCACCCCGCCGTCGGGGCCGGGGCTCGCCGAGCCCGCCCGGGGAGCGGCTGCCGGGGCGCGGAGGGCGGGAGCGGCCCCGCTGCCCTCTGCCCGCCCGTCCCGCCGCGGCCGCGCCGCGCACCGCCCCCCGCCCGGCCCCGCCGCGTGCCTTTCCCCCCGCGCAGCCACTGACATGTCCGACTGCCGGCGCGGCCCATCCCGCCGGGGCCCGGGGGGCGCCCCGACCCGCCGCCGCCCCTACCCCGGCTCCGCTGCCGGGCCCGGGCCCGCCGAGCAGCGGCGGAGCAGCGGCGGCAGAGCCACAGCCCCCGGCCCCGCCGCCCCCTCCGGCCGCCGCGCGGCGCGGGGCCGCCCGCACACTCGCCCGCCGCCGGGCTCCCCCGCGCGATGGTCGGGGCGGCGGCACCGGCGGCGGAGGCCGAGCGGCCGGCGAGCCGCAGCCTATGGGAGCGCGGGGGGCGGTTTGAAACGCGGGGAGCGGAGCGGGCCTGGCCCGCAACAGCCGGCCCCGCCAGGCGGCCCCGCGCAGGCTGCGAGCGGAGCGGGACGCGCTGGTGCGGGGGGAAAGGCCTGGGCGGCCGCTGATCCTTTGCGAACGGCTGAGCCGGGCTAAGGTTTGTCCTGCAAACACGCGGTCCCGGACTGCAGGACTGGGATGTCAATCAGCGAGGGCTCAAACCTGCTTTTGTGTTTGTCTATTGTTTGAGGGGGAGGGACGTTAGTTTTCAAGTTCCTAATTGTACATTTTGTTCTTGAGATAAAAGCAATAAAGACACAAAAAAGAAAACAACTCGGGAGATTTGATTTGGCTTAAGGTGGTGACTACATAGCCTTAGCATTTCCTACAGCGCCATGAACTCTGGCCTGTGGCTTTAAAAAATAAACTCTTCCAAGTTTTTTAGGCAAAGGGGTTTTAGTATCTTTTACAAAATAAGTATTTATTTAAGCACGAAGAGAAACACTGCAAACATTTTGTTTCCATTTAGAAAAAGGCTTTTAAAAGATGTTATCTGACTTTTGGGAGGAGGGTGCCTAACCCAAGCAGGATGAGGCTGTATCTGAAAACGGAGCTGGAGCTGTGACTCCAGGACACTCTTGCTTTACTCAACAGGATGGCACAGAACTCAGTGCATACTCCCAAGTTTTGTAGGACCAAGTTCTAAGTTAATCAAACCACTTCCAAAAGAAGCACCCACCAAAGTGCTTCAAACCTCAGTGAAAAGGTGGCACACGATGTGTATGAGCTACATCACTACCGTCCATAGTTTACTATGCTGGTTAATTCACTCTTGACTTAGTAGACTAGAACAGAAATTCAACGACTAATCAGATACATCCACTTCCAGTGAGAGTAGGTCCCAGTCCAAAATCCCAGTCCAAAACTGGAATATTTTGCACTCGCTTTGCAAACATTTCCCGAGGCAGAGGTGACAGTAAAAGACCTGGTACCAGCACCACGACCTTCCTGCAGTTGTACTTTGTATGTGCTACCAGCTGCTCTCATGCTCTGTGCAATCTTCAGAAGCACTTAAAATTCTTAAAAAGAGGCAGTGATTCAATGATCCAAATCACTCCTCTACACAGAAACGCCCTACCCAAAGCTACTGTATGAGTTTTACGTTTGTTCTCCTTTGAAAATAAACAAATTCATATTCCAGGAAATAGCTGAAGCAAATTCCCAAGGCAGCAGTCCGAAATCAGGGAGGAAGGGCCAGCTCCTTGGCCCTGGGGCAGGGAGCACAGCCCTGCGCGGCTAAGCGAGCCCACTGGGATGCTCCCCCTCGGAGCAAACGGTGCCAGCCCTGTCCCTAGCACATCCCAGGACAGCCTCACCAGTAACCTCTAGCTTTAGTTCCCGGAGCACCCGAATACCGGGGCTTCCCTCCCCCGCTCCCGCAGAGGCGCGAGGCTGCGCTGAGCTCAGGAGGGGCTTGTCCCCCTGGGAGTTCTCCTGCCAAAGCTCCTCTGCTGGCCCCTGCCCGACAACGCTACTGCAGGGTTTTCCTTTGTTAACCGCCAGACAGAACTACACCTCGGGTATTATTATTTTTAATCTATCTACATATGCAGAAGGCAGAATAGGACTTTTTTTTTCTGCCCGCATGCTTAATGGTGAGTATTCATCAGCGAGGCAGGAAGGAAAAGGCTGAGATCACAACAGGAAGAAGGGGGAAGATTTCAAGGTGTGGAAACGCACAAAGAGAAACTCAGGGGAAGGTGACCAGATAAAAAGCAGGGTAGAATAGTTCGTCCCTTTCATCTGTTACCCCCCTGCTCCTCTCCTTGAAAAAGATAAATTCTGGGGAGGGTGGGCAATGCCTGCAAGTTGGGGAGGAGGACAGGCTGAGAACAAAGATAAAGGCCATAAAATAAGATGAGGCATTCAGCAAGGGAATGAGAGAGGACCACGGGCATGCAAACACAGAAAGGTGGAGATGGATCCCTGAAATAAGGGAGCAGATCCAGGGTAAAGAATTTGACACGGGAGGAGACTATTTAACAAGGACGGACTTCTATCCAGGGGGCTGAAACATCCAGCAGTCTAGGAGAGAACACACATAACTCTTTTGGTCTTAAGAGCCTGATGGGATTAGTTTCTTTCCTTCCTTTTTTTTTCCTCTCAATCTCTTTCTCCTTTTATTCCTGTTTTGTTGGGTTTTTTATCTTTGTTCCTTCCTTTTCTTCCTTTCCTTCCCATACCCCTTCTCCTTCCTTCTAACAGTTTTTTAAAACTCCATCTCTACTCTTGATACGAATTAGAGGAGCTAGAAATGCCATCTTAATCTATTAGCATTGGTAAAAAGTGTGTTTGTTGGTACACACAGATTATTCTAATGAATATTTTTCGCTTGTTTTTAAGCAAAGCAGTAGCAGGAGCATGTTCCTGTCCTTTTAAATTCTTCCTTCCAGGGAACTTTTTCATCTCTTCATTAATCAATTGCTCACAAGCAAAGTTACCATCAACAGTACTGAAAATGCCAAATCAAATGTTGGTTACTTGCTGGCTGAATCCACCCAAAATAATTATTAAGTGAAAGAAACCTTGAATGATACTCGTATTTGACTTTTTTTTTTTTTAATTCTACCCTTTTAGGTCCTGAAATGAGATGGCTTCCTCACCTTTAGGGAGAAAATTGACTTAAAACTCAACAGCTGAGGAGGAGCAAGTATTACTGGGAAATGTCTAAAAAACATACTATTATATTTTCTTGGTAGGAAACCTAAAAATAAAACTATTATTTAATTAGTATAGTTAAAACCATAATCCTAAATTGATTCAAAGGACACAAAAGGACAATCAGATGTATGAATCCTCCTTTCTAACCAAAGACATGTATCTGTTACGCTGCAAGAACAGGAAGTCTATTCTCTGCTTTGTGTTGACTTAACTTTTTAAGAAATGTTTTGACCACTTAAGGACTGGGAAGAAGGAAACTGCAGAACTGCAACCACTACAGAGACAACTTCCTGTGGGCTTTGTGGTGTTTGTGGCTCAGAAAGAGAACAGTTCATGTAAGATCTTTCAGAGATACCAGATGGTTTTGCTGCGCTATGAGGTAGTCTTGGGATACGTAGCTATAAATATGCCTATATATTATCTATGATGTCAAGAAGGTTAGTTGATATTGTACATTCTGTATCAGTAATTGCCACTTGATTTCAGCATTTCAGGAACGAAATAGAAAGAGGAAGAGAAAATCAGAATACACCACATAAACCACAAGAGAAGAAAGTATCTGTTTCCACCTCAAAAAATAACAAGTGGCTTAACGAAAGCTGAGGGAAATTTATGTCCTTAAAATCACACAGCATTTCAGTGCTGAATCAAGTCCCTAGGGAAAAAATTAATGCAGTAATGATGTCTACTAATGATTCTTATCTTCCTCCCACTTCCACACAGTTAAAGCTTGCTTCCTATATCTACTTCCTTTTTAAAAGGCTGTGTACCACTGCAGGTGCCTCTTTGAAAAACACTGCACATAATTGTTCAATGTACAGTGAACAGACTCTTCCAATAAGTCACCGCCTCTCACATACTGGAACTGTTAAGACAAAATCCTAAACACCTGTACTTTACCTCTCAGTAACAGGTTAAAGCATACACCTCAAGTGCACACCACAGGCTGGATATGCCCTGAATGGGAACAAACCCAACCTGTTTTGCCAATCAGGCTGTCTTAAACTCCTGCTGTTCTGATCTCATTTTTATTTCTTGTTTAACACCTAAATTAAAAAGTATTAGGTTTAACACAATGCAGTGTGTTTTTCTGTTTAATCAGAATATCACTTCAATTTTTAAACAAATGGCAAGTGTACAAATAGATTGCAAGTAGGTTGCAGTGGCAAAGTAAGATTATTTTCAGCCTTAAAATAATTATTTATGACTGTAGAGTTGAAGAGTAGTCTCTTTGGTTATTATTTTGGGATATCCTTACATAAAGAAACTCTTGTCTCTTTGGTTTAGATCAGGTCTTAGAGAATATTTGTCATCTGTATAATTATGTGTAGTGACAGAATCTGAGACTAGTATTGGAGAAAATGTTATCTGTGAGTTGTAGTCTTGATTCATGACAGCTAATTTATTACTGAAATGTTATGTAAAACTACTCTAATTTCCATCTCAGACAGACGTTTTGTGAACAGGACTGTAGATTTAATTGCACTCCGGATGATCAAGGCTGATTTTACAAAATAATTCACTGTAAGTAGCCACTAGATGTCAAAATGTCAGATATTCTGAATTGTTGTACTTTGTTCATGTTTATTTGGTAGACAGGGGACAGTAAAAATAATCAAAGACAGCTGTGAAGCTTAAGCAGACATACATGCACTGCTGACATGGTTCCAGCATGATACACAGCTCCACCACAGACAAGAACTGCCCATGTTCCACTAATCTAGAGTTCTTTTCATATTTTGCTTACAGAGAGCACGACTAGTTTGCCCAAACAAGGAGCATCATATAGCAAAGATTAACTGCACAGGTAACTTTGATAAGTAGAAGTGAAGAATGAATGCACATCAGGATAAAGATCTTTGTTACTTAGAAAATGTAAGTATTTCTGAAAGGCAGCCCTTGGTCAGCTTAATAAAATTGATTGATCTAATGACCTTGCTGGCAAGCCCAGAAATTCTCCAGGAACCCTTGCACAAGATACAAAGTGACAAAACTGTTCTCTGAAACCCAACCAGAAATGCAGGTGTATCAGGAAGACTGAAGCTGACGAGGAAAGGGGGTTGCAGAGGTGTGGTTTGCCAACCCAGATAGTTTTGAAATGTGAGATCCTGTCTCTGGTGTCTTGATATTGTGACTCATTTTTGTTCATGCAAAGGGCATGCACACAGAACATGAAAATATGTACTGAAAATTGTTATAGTCAACACAAAATCATATACTGAAAATTGTTACACTGCTAGTGAAGTATATAGATAATACCACAAAAGCGTGAGCTCGTTTGATTCTTAATGCTTCGTACAAGAAAGACTCCACTGTGTTATTGCAAAAAAATTAGACACTGAAATTACTGAAATTTTTAAACTGTAATCCATTTTTATTGCCACTCAGATCTTGACTTTCAGAATCTCAAGATTTATTTTTATCCCTTATCTTTTCTTAATAGAATTGGTACAAGACTCCCATCTATTTTTTTTAAATTCACATACACAAGACCATCAAGTCAAAGGCCTAACGATGTATTCGAAAGTATGAACACCAGATTACACCCAGTAATTCCAGTGTAATCTTTACCTTAGTGGGTAGCTCTGTCCTAGTAGCACCTGGTCTAGAAGAGGTAAGTAAAGGGATTAAGCTCCTGATGGTCACGCCCAAAGTGTTATGAACCCTTTCCACCTTAGTATTTGCTTTTGTTTCTACCTCCAGATACTAAAAACAGTTAAAAGAAATGCCCTTTAAAAAGATCACTGTGTCAGTGGAAGAAACTCAAGCTATCTTGTTTGTACCCCCTACAGCTTTCTTATCTGTATGTTACTGGATGATTATATTGCAAAGCAGTGTCACCACTGGTCTGCAATGGTTTACTTAGGGCTCCCTTTCAAGACCATTATAATTTGAAGACATCAGCCTGAGACATGAATGTCTCAAATATTATTTTGCTATAAAATACTAAAGTTGAACACAGTTTTATGAGTTTTAAAACTGTAATTCAGCCTACCCCCTCAACAGATCTTATTTATGACAAACTTATTGAGCATCACATACTTCCCATCTTAAGAGTGCTTTTCAGTCACTTCTAGTCTGTAGCAACTAAGGAGACATCTGGCTACCTCTGATATTACATATTCTATTTTAGCTGTCTGCAATCAATAGCAACATTTAGCTCCTAGGGACAACGTGTGGTTTTACAGTATGCCCCGGTGGAATATCTCATCTGTAACTTTTATAGTGTGGTTAATGTTAAATCTTTTTAATTATACAAATAAAATTCATTACAAGTTTTTTAAAAAGTTACAAAGTTTTCATTTGCTGTAACAGTTTCAAGATGGCAATATGCAAGAGAAAATAATAGAACAGAAAGTGCTTAGTGTGGGAGGATATGGCACTATTTCCTGACTTCCTGTCAGGAAAGAAAACATGTCATGGGTTGGCTTTTGGGCTTTAGTATGTCACAGCACACGAAATCTGTGGGCAAAATACATGGACATGATGGAAGACCCACAGTCTTCTAATGTTACCTGACCCCTCCTTGCTGCTCTTGCATCATGTCACCACCTCCTTAGTTGCATCAAGCTAACTCTGCATGGGGATAGCTGAAGTGATACTGGTTAAAGAGCTACCCTTGTAGCACAGAGGCAGGAAAAAGCGGCCAAAGAAGGAGACTTTTTAAGCTGGGTTTACTGGCAAAGATAACATGGTTATGTATCTTCATTTACCTACCATTGCCTACACCTCAAGCACCCAGACCTCAGCTGCAGATTTTCGAACTTGTGGACAAAGGCATCCTCTGCCTTACAGAGGTAAGACAGCCACACCTACCCCCAGGTGAGATTGCTTACTTCACTCCTTGCATATTTGCATTACATTTTTCAAGTGGTCCTGTAAGGTATGACTCTGTGCACGTGCAAGAAACCCTTAGATGCACACTTCCTTATTTTGGAGATTTATGTAGATTCACCGTACAGAGACACATTGAAAACAATTGTCACTGAATCACTCAAAAGCCCTCAGAAAGTATGCATGCTTTTTATGCTTGGTCCCATTAACTGCAACCTGTAGCACATTTTCAATAAGATTTTCTTTTTAAAATAACTAAATATAATTTAAGTTCAAGATTTACAAAATCAAATTTTGATCACAAAGTAATATTGGATATATTTAACACAGTAAACAAGAGGTTCAAAATTATGGGAAGTACTAAATGAGAGGGTTTTTTTATGACTCATCCCACTGCTTATACCGATACAGAGTTCCAACTTCACCTATTTCTCTCAGGTGATGAGATTCAGTCCAGCTCTCTAGGCATTCATACTGCAAATATATCTGTAAGCTGATTTACATTTGCCAAACTATAAGTTCTTTGGATAAACTCAAAGGTGGCATCTGTCTCCAGGAAGGAAGGAGGCCTGATTCTGATCTTTGCTGAGCACTGCTGGTTAACACTGGTTGTGCACTTGCTTACTCAGAAATTAGCGTTTGAGAAGATAAACATGTGACTGAGGGTGTATCTTTACTCCAACTTTAAATCTGAGAAAGATGCAGTCATACATTTTCCTGACTCTGCTGCGTCACTAGAGAAGCCTTCCCTGGTGTATTCAGGATCACATGTCACAACCTGTGTTCTAGTGATGCCAAGAGGCTCTATTTAGAACGATGCTTTAATCTAGCAAAATGTATACAGACAGTACAGAAAGATTCAAAGCAAAAATATTTACAGTGTAAAGCCAACAAGACAGATGCTGATTTTTACCACATTTGGATGAGTGTTTCTCACATACTACATTTCTAAGTTTTTAGGCAGCATGGGCTTCACAGAAAAGTGAACATTATATCAATTTCATTAGCTAAACCTTTTCTTTACACATCTGCCAGTTCAATCTAGCATGCAAGCTGAAAAACTGTAACTGCCATACCTTTTTTTAAATGTGTGAGATTTTGATACTTGTGAAAAGTGCTAAAGCAACAACCTAGGGACTGAAAAGCTTCTTGTTTTCAGAGCAGGTAAAGCAAGGAGAAGCGTTAAAGCAAGCTTCCTTGTGAAGCCCAGTCAGCGTGGCTGTTTGCAGTCCCTCGATCCCTTGGCCAAAAAGCTTGTCCATTATTTCCAATGCTAAGCTTTGGTCTAGTAAGTTACAGCTTCTCCCCATAAATCTTGCTCCCTACCTAGCAAGCCTTTCTGAAAGCCTTTTCAAAACTGGAGAAGTCAATTTTGCCAACTGTGAGAACTTCCATGAGTCATATAATACTCTTCCTTCTTGCGTTTTTTTAATATGAGTAAATACTATAATTGACAAGATGCTTGATATTGAAGTGATTTATACAGCTTCTTATGAAAAATGTAACAAGTGTTTTGAAGAAGGTCTTCCACAGATACTTTATTTAGACTTAATTTTCCCATACTTTTCAAGAGCTTCTCATTAAAAGGGCAGCCCTCAAAACAGACTTTTTTATTGTCTCCTGAAGACTTGATTATAAATACTGAGGTTGAAATAAGCCCCATCCTGGCTATGTGTTATACTGGTATTTCTCAGAACATCCAATACATCCACTGCTGCTTTTTAGACATGCATTGCTGGACAAATAGATTTCAGACTACTTCCAAGTGTTTCTATCTATTCTCTCCACGGGGCATCTCTCTGCTTTCTGAACTACATGTGTCAAAACCATGCAAAGAACTGAGCAAGCTTAGCCACTAAGTCACCACGAAAAGCTTTAAAAGCCATTTTATTAGAAAAAAATCATTTATACACTTGTCTTCCAGTATAGACTAGTTTTTCTCCCGAGCCTACTTTTTTCTGTTTCTATAACTGTGTCAGGACTCTGGCTGCAGTAATAG
This sequence comes from Apus apus, assembly GCF_020740795.1. Taxonomy (NCBI): domain Eukaryota; kingdom Metazoa; phylum Chordata; class Aves; order Apodiformes; family Apodidae; genus Apus; species Apus apus. The sequence goes on from NC_067291.1 coordinate 6,297,737, forward strand.
GCCTTAGTGGCCCTGACAAAATGATTATGAAGATACTTAATTGGTTCTCTTTAAAAGCCCTGTAAAATGAAGGAAGCAACGGGGATTGACAGAGATTTACATGGAAGAGGGAAGGAGAGATGGAGGCCTTTCTCCCCCATGAACACCACACTAGTTGCCATAACTCACACAAAACCTCCTCTCTCTGTTCCCTCGCCAGAGCTGCATCATGAGCAGCAGTTAACCCACTCATTATTCTTGGCACAGAAATAAATTAGAGGGGTAATCACTGAATGCTTAGATCATCTGGGAAAATCAGTGAAATAAATCTCTTCCTTCATAAGCACATTCAACAATGATTACAAGTAATGTACAATGTTTATTATATTGGCAACAGCACAGGATAATATAGCAGTTGTTGCCCTCTTTGTATTAAAAACAGTATATAAATTCTGAGCTTTGCAGTATCTTTGCTCATATATATATGCAGGGTCAGCTTTACCGATGCATAGTCATGAAAGGCCCAGAGACAAGGGTGTGAACAGGGATGCCTCCCTCCAGCAGCACAAGCCCCATCTTGCACAACCTGCTAGTGAGAGGCAGAGCAGCAAGAAGGTGAACGTGTCTTCAGAACGTCTCATTGTGTTAGTACTTGACAATGCTACCAGTAATGAGATTTTATCAAAATGTGATTTAATGTCGTGACTCCAGCTGGGTGGTTAGCATGTGTATATTGTTATTTGAATTATGACTTTTAAAATTCAAATTTAATTATGTATCATATTTCATTTTAAAATTAGTGTTTTGCTTCTAAGCTAACAGATCACACTGTGCAACTGAAGGATATCTACATCGTATTTTTTCTGTGGCATGAAAAAGGTTAATTCCAGTGGTCTCAAGGATAAGTTGGCTGAGGTCTCCAAAATTTGCATGTTATGTATGCAGAGAAACTTCCTGATTTTAATAAAAACAATTATTTTCTGTCTTCCTGCCAACACTGAAAAGGCAAATGCAGAGCTTACATGACCCACCTCCAACTCCCCTTCCAAAATCTGTGTCGTGTCAAGAGTGAAGATGGTCAGTGCTCCACCAACACACTACTGCATGGAACAGAGAAAGGAAAGGTCCGAGTGAGGAGTACACCTGGGGACAATCTGCTTTGCCAGTATTCAGATTATTCTTTAGTTGGCATGAAAAATAGTATTCTACAGCACCAGCACGTTCTCCATTTTTAAAGAGAGTTCTTGTATTTGAAACTGAAAATAATTCAGCCAACATATACAACCCTTTATTCAAAGTGTCTCTGAATATAAGGAAACAGAGACGCTTTAAACACTCATGCATCTGAAGTTGCTCGGGAGGAATTTCTTAGTTTACTCAGCGTGTGCAGTCACTCATGGGCTGCAGCCCCTTAAGCAGAGTCCCACTGCATTTTTGGGGGAAGTTGTCTGAAAGACAGAGGGTGACAGTTCTGGTGTTGACTGCAGGAGAGGAAGGTTCCACCTCTGCCAAGGGGCTCCACCAAAACCCTCCCAAAAGAGGTCATTAGAGGCCTCAGTGAGTCAGTGCCCTTCCTTGGGAGGTACCTTCCCCAGACACCCGCTCTGACCTGCCTGGCTCACTGGGCCATGCTTCACCTGCCCACTACAGCCTTCTTCTCCCAGGGACAGCTTCTGCCCCCAAAACCTTCCTCAAGACTCCAGAGGAGCCTGACTCCCTGCACTGCTAATATTTTTAGAAATGACCCTGTTGCTGCAACGTATTGCAAACGAAACGAATGCACCATTAGATAACATGATCCCAACTCTACTGCGGTCTTTGCCTCAGAGAGACAGCAGCACAGATTGCCACGTGAGGGGCACCTGGCTGGACACCGAGGGCCCTGTATCTTGTATGAAAATGGAGGTCTAGCAGAGAGGGAGGACATCCCCTTACTCCATCAAAAAGTTATGCTTATATAAATCTTGAATGGCTTGCAGCACGAAAATAAATTGCTAGGCTGCCAGCTGAGATTTCAACTCCTTCTGAGCCTCTAATTATGCTTGAACAGCTCTTGGAAACACAGAATTCTGTTTCCAACAGCATAGCAGAGCAGGGAATGGGCAAGACAAATATTGTAGTAACCTTCATAAGCAATCTGATAGTTATCGTGGAAACCATCCTCTGCCCTTTCTTCTCTCTGGGGAAGTCAGTACTGATTATGAAACCACATTTAATATTACGATGCTCCAGAAATTGACTATCTCTTTTCTTATTTTTAAATATTTGTTTAAAATGTTGAAATAATGTTAATGTGTACTGCTCTCTTTCCATTTCCGTCCTCTGCTGTATGGAAGAAGCATTTAATAGACATATTTTGATGTAAGCACAGATTCACAGACAGATAATTTTCTTCTGAACAAACTTGTTTCTGTAAATATAAATGCAATGCAAACCTAACTGGCACAGTCCTGTCTGTGGTAACAGCTGTGATTAAATCATACGTGCTTCTATTGTCAGGGATGTTTATTAACCTCCACCTTGCAATGGAAGGGCAAACAACTGTGACTACACCCATATTTTAGCAGCAGCAGGATACAGATGTTAAATTCTGGACTGCACTGGCCTCACATCCCTCCAGCTCTGCAAACATATTTTATTTTCTAGTTTTGGGTTTCTTTCTACGGTGATAATGTACTGGCTCTTCATTTTTGCTTTGTTAAAAATCTCAAGAAAAAAAAGTGTAAAATACACAGCATGAAGCCTACTGCTTTTCAACATTAATTTTCCAAGTATTTTCTGCGACCTTTTTAGAAGAAAGTATTCATTGTTCACAGGGAACAATGTGCCTTGCATGACCTTAGTATTGTCACCTCTTCCTCACAGAGGACAACTGAGTCACAAACACCTGGGTTTCACCACCCAGCTGCCACAGGCACTCTCACTGACCTTGGGTTAATCACTTCACCTTTCTGTACATCAGTAAAACATCAATGGGGGCTATATGGCCAAATTAGTAATTTGAAGTAACTTTTAATGTGCTTTAGAAATTAACTAGTAGTACATATGTAACAGTACTGCTGTAAAAATGTAAATGAAAAAGACAAAATTAAGCCAAATACTGGTAGTCACTCTTAAAAACTCCTGCAGCTTACGCATTCAATTGTTAGTATTTTAATTTTGTTTTTTTCACTCCTAATTGAGTGTCACAAAAGTCCTTGTTACTTCAGCAAGGTAGCTTACTATAGGTGACTAAGTACTAGCAAAGTGTGGGACTTTGACAGGTTGTTCTTAACAGCAAAGGCCACCTGTTGTCACCTTCTTCCACAGCAGAAAGTTTTTGCAGATACAGGGCAGACAGTCTGGGATTTTTTGAAAGCTACATTACACTGCAAAGTACAATCAGATTTTTAATTTCTTCATGTTATCACTTCAGTGTCTCCTCCAGCATTACAGCTGTGCCATCTCTACCCTAGGAGGTTTTCAAGGCCAGACTGGCTACAGGCCTGAGCAACCTGGTCTGGCCTCATAACCAACCCTGCTTTGAGAGGAGGCTGGAGCCCTCATTAGGTCCCTTCTAACCCAAATTATGCCACAATTCTATGATTACTGCTTCTTGCTAGTGAGAATCAGAATTTCTCAGGGTTTCCACCTTCATACTAGCTTGGTTTTATAACAGAATATTAATTTTATGTTTTCAGCCTCCCTAACTAGCTTCCTGAAGTGTCTTCCACCTCCAGTGGTGGTCACTTTTTCAAGCTTCTTAAGTAATAGCAGGGAGATTTATTATACCTTTTTCCCTTCTTCCTACTGTCTGACAGGAGACATTACTGCCATTTGGCAAACACTGTGCTATTCCTTTTTCTCTTTATTCCTTTCTCAAAGAGATACTGTAAGAGTTATAAAAAGCAGATCAGCTCTGCTTGCACCTATATGAGAATTTCTCCTGTCTTTAAAAGCTAATGTGAAAACTAAGTAATTCACATACAAAACTTAGTAAAACGACTATTGGAGTCAGGAACCAGAAGAGAGAAGATTGAAAATTATCAAAAGATGCAACTCTTTTTACTCCCACCTTATCTAGACTTAATTTTTTCAGCATATTTTTGATATTTTATCTCCTTTAAGCACCATTCAATATGCAACCATAAACACATTCGTTATTTTTGCTTTTATGGATTTAAGATCTGTAATGTTAGACCAACATAACTTTTTTTTTTTTTTTCCTTGCAAATATAAGCTGGTATAAATGGCTCCAGTGAGTAATTTTCCTCAAGGGCCACCACGTAAGTCTGGCATATTTTCTGACTATCCACATCACTGAAGGTTGCTTACAGCTTTGAGCAAAACAGTGAGAGTGCTTCCATCCTCATGATCAGGCATCCAAGGAGACAACTCTCTTTTGATAAGTTACAGAAAAAAAGGACTCTCTGTTTGCACGAACACTTGTACACTTTTCAGTTAGTTGCCAAGGCCTGTTCACTCTTAAAGCTCCTGATGGATTCTGGATAGACAAGCCTAGCAATCCGCTCATGATCAGTGAGTCACCATGGTATGATTATCCGATGATTAAACCACTTTTACTTCCTTTTGCTGTGGTCACTCTACATTGGAGCCTTTCCAAATAGGTTCACATCCCCCTGCTCAGAGATCCGTTGATCTCTATCCCACATTCGAGCTTGTAACACCAAGAACTGTGGTACTAAGGCAATAAACCACAATGCCACATTTAATAATTTCTATGATTATCTGTTCATTCCCTTTTACAGTTCATCTAGGACAATCAATATTTTCCAGTTGTGACAAGCCACAGGGAGGAAGCAGTGTTAAGCCATTTTAGTGACATGATAATGACTACAAAGAAGCTGCTGGACATCTCAGAAATAACATAAGTAGGCAACACAGGATAATCAGCAAAAAGGTAATGTTAAAATGAGGGGCTAGAAGGTGGGAAACAGTAGTTCTGGGGACTAGAATGTATCCAGGTCCACTTTCACCTATGAAACTTAACCCACAGATCAAATTGAATCCAGCACAGTAATACAAGTGGCAGATAACTTAAACAAAACATGTGCACAACATGAGTTTTCTGGAAAAAGCCTCAAACAACTGAAACAATAATGGAAACAGTTTCTAAAACTCAGCCTGCTACAGTGCTATGAGACAGTGGGCAGCAGTAAGGACTGACAGGCATTCCAGCTCTGCCCAGGAACAGGGATGGCCACAACTGTATTTTGTTCCTAGTATGTGTGGCTCTTTGTTACGTACCTTAAAGGTAAAAACTTAGCAGCTAGATGACAGTCTTCCTCTAGTGTCTTTTGGAATGTTTCTGCTCTCTTTCACATGGTACTGAGAGGTATTTTCTCGGTGCATTATGAATTGGTATCTACTATAACCTAGCCAGTGCAGCAAGATGCCTGCTTCCTAAGAGTTTCTTTCATCTTTTTTAGATGTTTGCAAAATGGTGGTGTCCTTAAAAGTACAACCGCATCATGTAGAGGACAGAAGGAAAAGTCTAATTTAACTAAAGAGCCCTAAAGCTGCCTCAGTTCAGACTTGTTCCCAAGAGAACATTGCTGGGAGCCAACTACTGCTGCTTCCTTCTTTGCTTTCTAATGCTGGCAAGACTGAATCTATTTTTTACTTACATGCCACTTATAATATGCTGTGAAATGCACACAAATGCAAAGAGAAATTTAAAGCTATCTTGATAAACATTTGACATCGGTTTCCAACGCTTAGAAACAGTGTGTTGAAGATCTGAACTCAGGTAACACAGACAATACAGCAGTCCAGCATTTTTGTGCTTTAGTTACATAGAAATATCAGCTGTGAGATGAACAGTTACCTTACTTGAAAGAGAATATTCCAGCATCTTTACATTTACACTATTGTATGTAGTGGCTTGTGATTAGTAGTCTGGCTGCACTACTGACTTTCTGTATAACTGTTCAGGTGACTTAATTTGCTCAGTTTGAAGTAAAAATAAAATACATAAGTGCCTTTGTAAACCACTTCAAGATCACGTGATTGTTATGTTATATAAATGCTATTTTTTATGGTAAACATTTCTTCACTACATTCACAATTTTCTTACCTATCTCTAAACACAACTCAAAATGTCTGCATAATACTCCACTGACATCCTCTACTTGGCAGTTTGGGTTGTAAACATGAGTATCCACCTCTACTCAATCTGCTTTCAGCCTTTTCTCTCTGATGTTTCTCCCAATCTCCAGGCAAGAGTTGCTCTCTCATTTACACTGCCTCAGCCACTTCAGACTCTTGACTACCTTTAACCTCCAGAATCACTTCCTAACTTTATGTGATGTTTGTAAACTTCTGTTCACTTGAACCTAAAGATGATTATTTCAATCACATTTCTCCACTGCAGCAAGCTCACATGCTGGAATGAATTTTGCAAGATAGTCATTTTTGCTGCATTTCAAAACCAGCCTTAATCTCAGCATCTCTGTAATTTTCCTTTTGTCCTAGGTAACTGCCTGCACTTTATTCAACAGAACGTACACCTCTTTCTTTCTGGTTCTTTTTGCAAGTAGTTTTGAGCAACAACAAAAATAATGTTATCTAAGGATGCAGGTACATTTTTTAAATGTCACAAAAACATATTTTTGGCAATAACCTCAGAGCAAAACAAAGATATCTTGGGAAGGCCTGCATTTAAAAATAAATTCTATTCTAAACCAGGGGTCCCTGTGCTTTTTCAGAGGAATGGGTTCTGTCATTCCTTACATACAGTAAGATATTCATCAAAATGAGTTAAGAGCTATGGAGATACAACACTGCTCTGTATCTACAAATCCTTCCTCATAGTGCTGAGTGAGGCCAGCCATCTGTTGCCAACGGGCCTTCCCCAGTTTGGAGTAGCACAGGAACCGCAGCAATTACCTGAAAGGGAAAAATTATCAGGATGCTGTTACCTCATTTTCCATTGTCTTTTAAAGGTCTTAACAGCTGGAACTAAAGGTAAGAGACAACAGCTGGTTATTTATGCAATGTAATAACAAGGAGAGTATGACAGTAGCTCTCTGGCAGAATCAGTGGAGTTTGTTCACCAAGTGCAGGAACAGACACAAAGAATTTCAAAGCTGTCCTGCCATTCCAGTTCTCTGCTCACCAGTTGACCCTGAATAACTAAAATTAAGCTTTTATCTGTCCGTATATTCTTGGGTAGATGCTGCACTTCATTTCTTCTGGAAGGTGCAGCCCAGAGGAAGGCAAAAATTACTTCTGTCATATCTGTATTGCCTGAACGCTGTCCCTGCCCAATTACAGCAGTTCCTGATGTAAATCAGCAGAACGCTACAAGCAATGCTGCAAGGACATACTTTGTCATGTCCTCTGTGGACCTCCTAGGACAGGAACAGAAGAGGGAAAAACAAGGGTCTCCTAACATCAGGCATAACTTGGGAATTCTGTCCTGGACTCTTGCAAGCCCTCTGAAATTCTCCATGTCACTGCAGCACAGAGAACAGGAGGAAATTAGACTCACAGTTGAGCTAAGTGAAAAATAGAATCAAATCCCATCCCTTAATAACACAACAATTTCTTCAACTGACTATCAGAAGCAAAAAGGGCTATAAAAATTACACTTGCAATCTGAAAAATACAACTCAATGTAAGCTAAACCTGCACAGAGGCCAAGACACTGGAAAAAATCTGGAAGACCAGGGTGACAATGGGGCACTGCTTTGTGAATGCCAGGCTTGCAGACCCTTCTGAACATCTGCTGCTTGTGACAATGCTGTGGGCTTAGAAAGAATTCTGCTGCTGCCCAGCTCATCCTAACTTCTGCTTTGTTTGTGACTCCCCTGTTAGTTGCCTTAGAGCAATACTAGTATATTTAATGTTTTTAATATTTAATCTATACTGATCTGGTACCATAACAGATACTTTTCAAAGATACACAAGAGACACTTCAAATCCATTTGTATCATCAGCCTCAGACATTCTGTAACCAAACAGCACTGTTCTTCAGGGTGACTTCAGTGCCCTGTGGAATGAATGGATGCTGTATTTGGTAGTACAGTGTTTCCAGATCTCCAGCCTGCAGATGGTCATGGCATTTTCCACATGACTCCTACTGTAATACCAGAACCACATAAGTCATTTATAAGTAACTGATATGCCACAGCACCTTACAGCACACTGTGCAGCATTCAAAACTGAGCAGACAATACAAAAGAAACATTAGCATGCCTTGGTTTAATTTTATTTGGAGCATATATGCATCCAGAAAAAGCAGAAAAGCAGAATAAATACTGATGCATTAGCTAGCACATGAAAATGTCAGAACTCCCATTAAATAGGATAAACTAAAATGCAACAGACTGATTAAGGACGTGCCCACCAAAAATAAAAGGCTATTTTGTTGTGTGGTCAAGCCTCTGAAAATACTGTTACCATTGATCTGAATTCACATGTATAATTGGCAATTACTTTGTTACTGGAGAAAGAGGTGTCTAATTGCTGGGAATGACCCTTCTGTCTTTGTTTTCCATTCCCCTTCTCGTTCCATTGTGTAAATAGATATACACTTTCATTTTGTCTTTTCTTATTACAAGACATAATAAAATTACTTTTTAAAACATTAAAAACTGGAGACATGGATTGAAAAGTATCAAGGAATACAAATCAAACTGTATGGCTTTTGATGCTAAGAGAATATTGGGTGAACAATGAGATCACACCAGCTTTCAATCTCCACATATTCAATGCATTATGCAGAATTCTACACATCAAAAAAATATGAAAACAGGAAAAAAGTTCCCACTGGTACCACAAGCAAGCATTCGGGACACATAAATACATATTTTCTTTAAACATTTTCTGTTAGCTTCTAAGCATATTTTGTTTCAATAGAAAGCTTCATAATTTTTTTTTTTTCCTTTAGGATCCTAACAAGGAAATTCTGGTGCTAATGTTTCAGGCAGACTAAGAAACAACAGCAGTGCCCCCCACTCCTAGCTACAGCTGCCTATGTAGTTCAGATCAACCTCAGTAGCAGCAATATCCATCTCAGAAGAAATGTATTAAAATATTTCTCTGGGTAACCAGAGTGCAGGTGGAACAGACAGAGCAACTACATCACAAACTGAACGTGAGTGTCTGACACCACTAAGACAGTAAACAATATTAAAATTGTAACTCAAATCCAAGTTGGCAATTATATTCCCTTCAACGAGTCTGACACATCTCCAGTGTGCCTTGGTGAAACAGCAATTGTCAGTCGTCAGAATATTTAATCTTGTTCTGGAAATGTGCTTGCATGCAAGTGCCAAACAATCCCAGTTTGGCCAGAGCCTGGGCTCTGTGAAGGAGGCAGGCAGTTTCAGACTGGAACGCTACCCCTGATGAGGCTGCAGCACTGGAAGGGAACCACTTAACTGTTGGAATGCCTTTGTTTTAACACAGCTCTCCTTTTGCAAAGCTAATACCAAACTATCAACAATAATTTACAAATATAAAAGACATGCTCATTAACCAAACACTGATTACTAAAAAGGAACAGATTTCTCTTCCTGTACATGAGCAATAAACTAAAAAGGGTTGCTCTTAAATCAGCTCAGTGATGCAGATCTTGCTTACAGAGCGTGGGCACTCAAAAATAAATTCATAGCTACAGTATAGGTTTAATGTCTACACATCAGTGATCATGAGGCAAGTGGACTTGAATTAGCCATTTTGTCCCTAAGGTTTAGTCTCCGGCACCATTCAGAAACAGATCAACACAGCCTAAAATAACTGCATTGGTCAGGACCTTACAGAGCTTCACATCATCTGCCACAGTACAGACTCAAGAGACCTGAGCTAAAGTCTTGCTTCCTCCTTTCCACCTCCATGATCTGAACCTCAGCCAGAGCCCCATGATGAAGGTAGCTGCACTGCTTTTATGTCAACATGCCAGCTGGGGAATCCCTACATAACTTGTTAAGCCAGTTCTGAGGTTGCAGTTGCCACCAAAGCACCCTGAATTAGCCAGTCCAATCGACCACACCAACTGGATTTTGCTGTTGAATATTACAAAAGGTTTTCCTTTTTTAAAAAATCTGCTTATCCATGAGGTCAATTAAGAATACAGCATCTCTAAACATTAATACAAGTTACCAGTGCACATCAGGCAGGCACACACCTACCTTAAAAGAAAATATTACATTAGTTTGAATGATGGAGACAGGTTTGTAAAGATACATGAAGAAAAGAGGAACATTCCTTTTTGATTATGTGGACTCCCACACGCAATGTCATGAAGAATTTGTGTGGGAACTTATTTACAAAACTGGGACTTACTGTCATTACACTGCACTGAAGCAGGAAAAAAAAAATTACCATGCTATAAGTCAAATGTCACAGCAGAATTTAATATGCTGGAATTCCTGGAAAGTGTTCTAATGCTTTCAGTTCAAATAGCACACTCTGCTTTTTATAGCAAGGAATTTTAATTATTATTAGTTTCTGGCAATCCCTATAGTCTGCTGGCATTTTCTAACCCACAGAGATTAAAACCTGAAGAAAAACAGACTGTGAAAAAAGCAGAATGTCTAATTGAAGAACTCAACATCTATTTAACCGTGACTTACTAATATAGATATGTAAGTAGGAGTTCAAGATCAAGACATTATTCCCATCTTCTCCCCAAATGTGCCCCTATTAATAAACTGAATTCACCTAACAGTAAAAATACATCAAAGAGAAGTGGGGAAGTCAGTGGATTGCATAGAGGATGGCAGTGTAGTAGATGAACTGAGGGAAGACCAGCAAAACAGTTTGCCTAGAGAACAGAAAGAAATCCTGGAAAGGTTGCTGCTTCTACCAAATGACAGTATCAAGGGTCCTTGGCACTTAGGGTAAGTTAGTCTTAGCAGATTTATGGGGAAACAAGTTCCCTGCAGTGCTTTCAGCAGGAAGACAAGTTGACACTGCCAGGTTTCCAGTCCCCATCTCACTTCTTTCCCTTTCTACTTTGCTTTTGCACAAATCAAATACAACCTCAGTTCACCAGGTGTTGGTCTATATTCCCTGCAGCTGCCCCTCAACTCTACACACTGACATGTCACTGTGGCTGCCACATAGCTATGAATGAAGAACACCAGGTTCAGGCAATCCCAAAGCTTCCTATTCCTCTGTCCTCTGAGCCACGTCCTATTCCCTTCTGCTCAACCTTTCGCTCACATTGCTCCAGATTTCAACAGGTACCTTCTGGCTTCAGACTGTTGACTAACCCTTCCTCAGCCACACTGAGGGTGTTACTTAGATTTGCTGCTTGTGGCAGCTCCATGCCCTCACCTGATGACTTGTTTGCTCCGAGCACTGAAACCAGTTTGCTGGCTGATGCCTTCACCAGAAGCCTTTTTTGATGGGGCAACAGCAGAAAGAGAATCTTTGGAAAGTTCCTGTGATGTGACATTAACAGTGGTGTTTCTGTCCCAAGCACACCCGGAGCAACAAACTGTTCCTCTGAACATTCAGGGAAAATATTCCAAAGACGTGTGCAGCACCAGACTGATGGGATGCCCTATGCTCCCTCTCCTTAATCCAAACCACACTTTAAAAATGAAAGACATTATGCTAGAAACTGATTAGCACTTCCTATTATATTTGCAACTTTTAGTAGAGAGACAGCAATTCCCTGCCAGGTGGCTAAATTCACAGCTGGGAAGAAGCCTGGATCCCCTGCACTTTGGCATTTCACGATTTGTAGCAATGCAGCATTGTCTCTAAGAAAAGGATTTACTCAGTAGCAGTCTCCCCTTCACAGAGTACTCTGTGCCTCCTCTGTTCCCACTTTTATGCTTTTTGCAGTTTTCCTAAGAAAGAAAACATTCGCATGAGGCAGACACCAAAAATTTCACAGTATAACAAATCCTCTAGGATTCTTTGTATGTTATATACTATATGAATTATATGCTATATGAATAATGAAACATTACACAACTTACAAAACTACTATATTCATAGATTTGCCTCTTTTAAGTTTTACTGAAAGTATAACTTTGATTTTTCATGAAAACTTCTTCAATTACTAACATTTATCAACATCCAACAGTCAAAACCTAGCAGATGTCAGTGTTGTCCTTGTTAATCCTTTTCCCTGGGAAACATCTTAAGGATCTGCAGGCTGCTGTGCTGAGCTTCCCTTCAGCACATGAAACTCATTCAGATACCTGCAATGACAAAATTCCTACCAGATCATTTTTGGTTTTCTGGGATGGACTGAACTCCTTGCACTTTGTAGTTACTCGTCAAACAAGCACTTGTAACAACCCATTATTAGTCTTTCTTTGGGCCTTCATCTACTTTCCCAAGTCTCTCTGTAAACATAATGCTTGAAATTTAGATATACAACTGGAATTTTAGCTGACTGATTTGGTTGGATGGTAAGGGAAACATTGCTCTTGCACATCATTTTTTCTGCTGCTTACTTTACCATACCATGGTCACAGTACTTAACATATCCTTTGGAAAGGCTAAAGAATCTGCCTTCTGGACACAGAACATCACTCAGAAACAGTAAAATTGTCTCTTATGTGTTCTTTGCCTGTGAAGCAACCACGAAACCCAAGACGGTAACATACGGTTTGTTAGGCATCACCTTGCCTTTCTCCAGTCTCACTAGGCCAGGGCTATGTAAAACTCCACATCCATTTAAAGTTATTAAACTTTAATAATAAAGAAAACTTGCCCGGGTGTTCTCAGCTGTAAACTTTCTATTTGTCACCTGCTACTCCCTGACAGAAAGATTCACAGATGGGAGAGACTGCAGATCAGAAACGATCAACCTTACAAGCACTGAGGTACAGAAATAGCATAGCAGAAATTCACTGCCTCCATTTCGCCCAAGCCTCATTAATGAATCATTATTCCTTTTCCTTGCAGGCACTTCAACACCCGAAAGGCCACCTATTGTGCCCAAGAGTGTGAGCACACCCACTTTGCAATCAGTAACTTTAATTGAAGCAATGCAAAAGCAGGGCACCAAATTCAAAGAGCTACTACAGGTGTGGGAAGACAGGAGCTGCGAGACTTGATGTTCTTGAAATGATGGAAAACTGAACACAATTTCTACAGACCACAGGCAATGGTGAGCACTGACAAGTCCCTGCAGGTGCTCATGATGGGTCAGCATCTGCACAGACACTCGTCATTTCACAGGGGCAACTCGCTGTGCAAGCAGAACCTTTGGTGGTGGTGGTGTACTTTTTACCAGCAGAACATGTAGAGAGACAACAGCTCCCTCCTCCCCGAAGAATGTGGCCAGCCCCTGCCCGCCCCTCCCAGCTCCCCATCAGCACCACCTCCAGCCATTCAAGACCGAACATTATCCCATGTTTCACAGGAGATGGAGAATTGGAGCAAGTGCAGAAGACATGTAAGCACCTGGCACGTGATCTGTACAAAATACTGCAGGAGGGGAAGAAAAATAAAAGTACCAGATACGTCTCTGTTGAAGATGCCTAATTAAAAAAAAAAAAGTCTGATAGGCTGTGGATTTTATTGTATTTCAGTTTTAATTCCTTGTTGGCAGTAGCTAGTCTCATTTCATTGCTTTTAATTTCTCCTCAGGTCTATTTGCAAATTTAATAAAGGTCTTTGTGCATGCTCAGGACTTGTTCACTTAATTGAGTGAAACTAGAAGCCACAATTATGCCAAAAGGTTTTATTAGGATATTAAAGAATAATCAACAATCTTTCCCCAACCACTCCCCAGTTAGATTGCACAAAGATTTAGCTGATGTTTTATTCAGGCAGAGGCATAATACACTGCCTACTGCTGCTCTTAAAGGGAAACCTTACAAGTATAGGGTCGCCTCACTCAAGAAAATAAAGGAAAGCAGTTTAAGACTCTGTAATATCAGAACCACTGCCACAATGTACCCCAAGAAATTCCAATCCACAAAGCTGTGCTTGTATTTAAACCCTCTCCAGGTGGGTCTATGTCACAGATATGATGAGTAGTAGAATATAACTCTCTGCAAAATATGATCCTACTCTAGTATTACACATTGGGGTATTTTTCACTTGTGTAAACTCGCTAAGAAATTCACTTGTGTTCCCAGTCCATCCTAATTGAAATCCTGGTTTTCTTGGCACATTGATTTTTGCTCCAAGACATTTTTTTAGTCACAGGTACACTACCTGCAATATTGCTTCCAAATTATTTTGAAGGTAGAGCTCTCTCCTTCAGCCATCTAAAAATGGACATTAATCCCTCTCTAGCAGCTGAATAATCACTGGCTCCGTATCATCTGGGGCTGGCTTCACAAACAGGGAAAAACTGGCAGGATATTCCACCATCAGTTTCAAGCTTCTCTCTCCACACTTTCTTACATCAACATATTCAAAATTTTTTTCACTTTAATTTTCCATTCCTAATAATACTTGATAGTCACTTTTTTCTTGTGTTATGCTCCCCTACACTGAAGCTTCTCTACACAGTTACCTTCAACTAATTTTAGGACTCATCTTGCCTTGTTGTGTTGCAGTTGTCTGTCCCTAAGATCACCTAAGCACAACAAAGAGCAAACTTAAGCAATGAACTGAACTCCAAGGACGAGAAGCAGGGTGGAGAAGGCCTGTGCTGTTTTAGGAGTGGCGGTTTGGAAATCACTACCAGAAAGCTCAGTTCAACTCGAGCCTGGACTAGGACATTTGATAATGGTGGCATCTTGCTCACGCTGCTCTGAACAGACTGGCTGCACAGGCCCTGCAGACCAAATCCCTGCTTTCAACAGAACAAAACAGCAAAGAGCTTCTAGCTTTAACAGCTGGCAATACAATATACAAATCCCTCCATCACAGTTTCCCTGATGGGCTCTCAACTTCACTGGAGGCTGCAGTTTGTAATTCCTTACACTAGAGCTAACTGCATAATTAAAAAGGGAAAACCAGGTGTCCTTGGCTACAGCTCAGCATCCCACCCATATGAAAGTTCAAAACCACTTGCAGAACAATGTTCAGACACAAACCAATAAAAACATTTCCAACATAGATTTGCCAGATTGGAAATTTGGTTAAGCCATGGGTGAACAGTATTCTGCTCTATCAGACTTCAAGAAGTTCACAGATCCTAAAAATCACTTGTATCTGGTCATAAAATTAAACACTGCCATCAGTCACCTTCACCATGCAGAATTCCCCTCAGTTCACACACAGATGCAAACACATTCCACAATGGATGCATCTGGACAAGATTCTGCTCTGATATCTGATGACATTTTGAACACAGCTTGCCTTTACAATGCCTGTTTTTTTACATTGTACCTCACAGACACCCACCTAGTCAGGATATATTGACAGATTGTGTACACGCCTGGCACAAACCTGTATCTGAGAGCAGATACTATTCTGCTGAAGTGCTTCCAACCTGTCCTCTGCCTGCCAAAATATAACCCTTGAATGAAGACTCCACATGACTTGCCCCTCAACTACAGATCCTGTCAACTTGTGTTATCCATAGTAACAGTAATATTTAAGAAATACCTTCTAGCAAAAACTTTCACTGTTTTTGTTTTTTTTAGCTTGAGCACAACAAATATCAGGTATCAGCAGCACTACAAACATACCTAACTTGAGATAAACAGCTCAAAGTGGAATTTTGTTTTTATAATTCCTTAAACCTATTAGTTTATATCACATCATTTACATTAAACTAAAAATTGTATTTTTAATGTTAAAACAATCTTGTGCTTAGTAGCAGTAAGTTGTAAGAAGAAAACTAATGGAAATCAATACAGGTAAACAGAACTGAAGGGCTATTTTGTCTGTCATCAAAGCACAGTTTACCTTTTTTGATTTCATCTTTAAATGCACTACTATCACTGCCAACTCCCAGTTTCCTAAGGAAAATCTGAAGACAGATCTTCATAACTTATATTAAGAAATCACTTATGTTTTAATTGCAAGGAGAACAGAATTGCACCTGGAAGGACACTGGAAGCATGAAAGAAAACCGATTATCAAGGCCAAACTGATCTTTCAAGATGAAGTGAAAGCAAAACCTGACAAGAGAGTGTCTGTTCATCTTTTTCTAGGTCTCCTAGGAAAAGAAACTTCTTTTGTCAGCTGGTCTACCTGCTTGCTGTACCCACCAGACAGAAGAGAGCAGCGTCGAGGAGCAGGGCAGCCCAGGCAGCTGTGAGCAGTGAGCCAGGTGAAAGACGACTCTGTGGGGAAAGACCCTGCACTAAGAGGGTCAGGCCTTCAGGCACCAACTCATAGAAAACCACAGGTCAGTATTTCTGCTGCTCAAGAATTGGAGCATGTTTTGATTTTATACGCTCTTCTAAGGTCAATTAAAAAAAATTAGCTTTTTCATTTTTTTTTCCGTAACTGAGGCAAACTGAAGTAAAAGCCTACACACACACACAAATGCAAATACAAACAAACTGAAGGACAGAATTCTCCTGTTCAGGAACCCTACCACAGGTTTCACTTGTTTCTGCTGCAAAGGATACAATTCGGTCCTAAGAAATAATGAGATGCAGAATGAGAACTGATATTTTATCTGGTATCAGAGAAAAAGTATTTTATTTGTATACAAGTAATGTGGAATCAGTTTTGTACAGGACAGCATCAAAGGACAGACAGAATAAAGTTCCTCTTCAAACATCTGACATTACTACCTTTAAATTAAAAAGTAAAATCTAGCCTCAAATGGGAGCACACATACTTTGGAAAGTCAGCATTAAGTTTATTTGTGTGCTAGCCAAAATAAGTCCCCATATGCAATCTGTTCTAACTAAAGCCAGAAATAATTTCTACCCAACGATGTGAGCAGGTCCTTTGCTGGGCCAGGGAGCAAGAGCTGTAAACTTGAGACCCACACCCTTAAATACCTCTTCACAGCATCAGCCAGGAAGGCCCAGCATGCAGCCACTATAAACACAGTATCTCATATCATCTGGAAGCAGTGCAGCTCACATGCCTCCCCTACTCTTGCACAGGGCCATGAATTTCCTGGCACATACTTCTGTACAACATTCTCCACGGAGTGGTCCATGACATCCAAACAAGCAAGTGTTACTACAAATAAGAAACAGTCGTATGAAATATATTCAATGTATGCACTAGAAATCTAGGAGGTATCACTTTCAGACATTTTTATGTCCAAAGGTACATAAAACATCCTGCATTCATAGTCTTCCCAAGAAAAAGGCAAAAAAATAGTATTGTTTCCTGAAACTCTGATAACGGCAATGCCTAGTTGCCTAGTTGCTGTAGTTTAAAAATGTCCCTTCCAAGTACTCTTTCGAAAAACTATAGTCTGTAAAAAAAGCTAATTGAACATCTCTATTATTTGAATAAACAACAGAGGATTTCAACATTAGATGTGATCTTAAGGTTGCAAATTTCAAAGACTACTACTAAAAGAGAAAATTGAGGGACAAAACCTTGCAACAAACACGAAGCATTTTGGAGCTGAAAGAGTGAATATCCTCTTGCTATTAAATTGTTACCAGCAGCAGACAGTGCATAAATCAGCCTTGTTCAACTATAAAGTTTTCTGGCTTACTTATCAGAGTTTTTAATAATTTGCCTACATAGCTCAGCCAGTACAGAGTTAAGGAAAAATCTTCTTGGTCAAGTAATTCAGTTGGACCTGTTCCTGCTCCTACTGAAGCCAGTAGGAGTGTTGCCCTAGAATTCAGTAAAAGCAGTGCAGGACCTAACGCTGTGGTGTGATCAGTTTTACTGTTTATATTAGTGCTCAAACTACCACTCTCCAACTAGAAATTATGCTGTTGATGGTAATGAGACTTATCAACATCAGTTCCATTTGTAGCTTAGCCTTAATCTGAGGTGTCTGCAGCAATGAAGTAAGTTACATTCAGGCAAATTAAGAACCAATTCACTGATCAGATTTTAACTTTTATTCCCATCAAAAAGTTTCCATCGACGAGACTTTAATTCTAATACAATTCTAGAAATTTACTCACTAAAGTGATTTTTTTTTCTTTTTTAAAATCACACGTACAGATACACACATTCAAGGAAATTCCTCTTGAAAATGTTCACTTCCTTCTGGTTCCAGTCTGCCAAACGGATTTAGAAGAAAGCTGTTTATAAACTGGCTCAAAATCACTACCATGACTCAACAGTGACACAACACATTAAACAGGTTTTGACACAGGGTAATATTCTATCACCACTTACCAGTTTCCCCTAGTAAGCTTTGCCAGTTTTCCCTGGTTTCCCATGCCAGCTCCTGGCAGACCATTCTCTCTAACTAAAAGGACACACAGTTCCCAAAGCAAAGCTATGTTTTTACGCCACATAATAAACTAACTTTTGAACTGCATGCAAACAACATTTAGATAAACTATCATTAAATTGTGGACTCAAACTACCAGGGACTATGCAAGTTACTGTTAAAAAGGATTTGCCTTCTAATTAGCAACTAGTCTCGTGCATCTTGTCTCCAACACAGACCACAGCTGCTCGGAGCTTCATGGATCTGGACAGACTGTTCCCTTGACTAGACCAAGGCGTTTCTGCATGTGGGCATGGGATGGATCTGACTCTTGAACTTCTGTTGAAATGCCACACCCTAACTCCCACACAACACACTTTTTGGCTGGCCTTAAGGAACACCAAGATAGACAACTTTGTATGTTTTGATGGGCATAAATGTTACTTCGCTGCAGAATCTGGATCTGCAATAATGAAACACATACTCTGCTCTTGCCTTACACCAAATGCAAAGGGTTATTTTTGATGGTGCTAAAGAGTCTTAAGCATAATGAAGTTACACATTTTATAGGACTCCTACTCACCTCCTCAGCACCATATGTATCTTTGTCTTTATTTCACTTCTTGGCAGACCATCCTTTCCAGGAAAGGGGACATACTGTGTCTAAACAAAACTGTCCTTGTACACCACATAACAAACTGACTTCTGAATTTGTATTAATATCATGGAGCTGACAGCTTAGGGTTTAAATTATGGATTTTTATAACATTATGTGACTACCGCCACAAAATGAAACATTCATTCTGGGTAAAAGTCACAGAAATATTAAATTAGTTAACATGTATGAATACACTGAAAGCCCTGAGGCCATACAAAGTTAAAGAACTCTGTTCAGCTCCAACTCCACCCCTTTGGCATTAATTGAAGAGAAAGGTGAGATGTCTCTTCATAAGTAAACCAGGGATTCCCTCCTGATTAAGAAACACCAAGGTGGTGAAAACCTGACACATTTGGCTCCATGCCACCACACCGTGGCTGAGCAGCAACCACAGGATGCAATACATGCTCTTGCACCACGTATGACTCTCCTACAGTACCAATGCACAAAGAAGTATCTAGTTTGTAATTTTTACTCCATTTCTCTTGATTTATATGCTTTTCCCACTTGCTATTTCATTTGTGAATAAAGATAATTCTGTGGTCATACTATAACATACAGATTATGCAGTCTCAAGACAGAACACATAAAAAGCCTTAGTAATATATTAAAGCAGCTCACTGCTTTCTAGGACTGTGTTTTAACTGCACTTGCTGCTAGAAGAAAAACAGGAAACGTCACCAAAATAAATGACTGCTTAAGAAAGTTCATTTTTCTGCACAGTCACTTACTGCAACAAATTGCAAAACTTTCTCATTAAGAGAATGTGTTTTCAGACAGTTCTTAAGACACATCCTTAGCTGGCCCAAAAAACCTGCTTTTATCTGTGTTTATTTACCCTGGTCCAGGAACAGAAAAGGTGTAAGCATTTTTCATGAGAACACCTGCCAAGGGGAATCCTGGTCTGCTGATATCAAACCATACATCACATCCTTCCTCAGCACTTCTTAAAAGTTTATTTCATCCCCCCTTTCCCAAATGCTCATGTTTTCCAAGGTTTTCTCTATCCAGTAAACATATCATTCTATGGACAGTCAGTTTTAGTGTCTAATTATGCTAAAACCAAATATGTAACTTTTGGTTTTAAAATTATAAATGCTTGGAGGATCTCAACCCAAGACTCTAGGAGCGAGTTCAAACTAGCCTGTTATACAAACTTCTCACACAGATGTTAAGTAACCAAGTCTGATGTCAAACTCTACCTGGTTTTTAGCATTTTCAATTTTCACTTGATGTCTCTTAGCTAAATAAATTTTTAACACCACTAATGAAGGAAGTCAGCATTAATTTTTACTACGAACCTCAGAAACTTCCGAGAGGCACACAGGCTGCCAACACATCTGCCGAGGCTGGCCTGGGGACTGCAGGTGAGTGACAGCTTTGGGTACGATTATATAGACTTCAAAACCCAACTACAACCCCTCCTGCAAAACCCATCATCTGATAAGGACCAGAGCTTTTCAGCTCTCTTCACTTCTATGTTACTTACCCTCTTAAGTTCAATCATTAGCAAGACAGCATTTCTACAATAAATATTAATTACAATATACCAGTGATTTCATTGTTTTTACTAATAATTTTACACTGATACAACAGTTTATATTTTCCAAGCACTTGAAAAACATTAATTATGATGTCAAATTACAGTGTTTTCAAAAATTTGCCAAATAAAATTGATTATGAAATCCTCTAAAAAAATTAAGCAGCACATTAAAAGGAAGAGTCTGAAACATACTAAGATACCAGTTCCTTAAATGCTGAAAATGTTCTCTCCCACTTGGAACTGTTTTATTCCAAATGCCATGATTTATCTAAAAAAAAAAGTGTGAGACTTGCAGTCACACTGCATAAAGTGACTTTACATAAGATGAAACTTTATTAATCAAGCACCTTCTTAATTCCATGGGGTTGGACTGAATTCTCACTGATAATTAGCATTTCCCAAGAATATACTAAAATAGCTACATACTTATCTATATATTTCACATATGCCTTAAGAGCCACTGCAGATGTTACCTGAGCAGGCTTCAGAGGAATGCTACACAGACCCCTGCACAGTGATCAGTATTATTCTTGACTGTCAGCAGCCCTACAGTCTAATATGAAATAGTAAGACAATTAAAAAATAAGTTGCATAGAGTTCCATAAATTCTTTTGGGATGCTACAAAGAAACCTGCTCACTGTATGGGACTGATTAATTCATCAGTAATGTAACACGATTGACAGGTGAGATGTGATTGCACATTAATGTCAGAATGTGGAAATATAATGTAGCTGAAGTCTGCTTAAGTTAGTAACAGAACCATAGAATGGCTTAGATTGGAAGCAACCTTAAAGATAATTTAGTTCCAACTCCCTTGTGCATTAATTCTATACCAAGATGATTTAATGTGAATTGCTGGAGGAACAAGCAGGAAGTCACAGCAGGGCCCCAAACCGGAATATTTTGTGTATATCCAAAATACTACTAACTTGCAGAATCCTACAATCTGTCTTGTTTTGCAATCTGGGAAGCACAAGCAAAAGCAAAGTATAAAACCACTTCAGCTGCAGAGAAGAGGGGAATAGCAGTTTGCAGGGGCTGTGTGAGGAACAGCTCAGAGAGAAAGAAGCTCTGCAAAGGAATCTGGAGAAGCTGGACATACCAGATTAACATGTAAGTGAAATAGCATTTTCCCTTCTACAGATGGGTATCCAGATCCTTCTCCCTCCTGCTTCTCTCCATATAAATGAAAAAACAAGTCCATTTTGTCCCCAGGCACACGTGTGTAGATGACTGCTTATGGCACGTAAAACACAACACATTTTACACTTCTTATCTTTTTCTGCATCAAAGGGGACGGCCATCCCTGCAGCTGCTCAAATGCACTTCTCTCATATGACACTTGGACCAATAAAGTTATTGGCATTTATGCTATTGAAATGTCTAATACTATTAAGGATCAAGCCTGCCCCAAACAGCCTGCCATCTAACTAGGAAGAAAACCAACATGATGATGAGCTCAAACCATTTGTTTGTTGCACAGAAGGCGACAAAATCATACATAAAAAATTGGGTCTTTTAACACCTGCACCTAGGCCATACTTCCTCACATGTAGATGATCTTCCTTTAAAGCTTGATACTATATAGTCAAGACAGAGTCAATTTTCAACAAAGCTATTTAATCTCAAACAGGGCCACTGCCTGGCTTGAAGCTATGCTACTGAATGGTCTTTAAATGTGGAATGAGTTGCATGTCCCAGCTACAAATAGAAGCAGAAGAAACCTAATGTGTGAAATATTCATCAGGGAAATGTGGAAAAGCTATCATAACAGTTTATTTAAATGGCTTTCTGAATTTCATTCTTAAAGACCAATTAATTACTTAGTAAAATTAATGGGTAAAAAAAAAAAAAAAAAAAACAGCCAGTAGAGAAATCATAGAAATCACAGAATGGTTAAGGCTAGAAGTGACCTTCAAGATCAACAGGTTCCAGCCTCCCTGCTATGAGCAGGGACACCTCCCACTAGACCAGGCTGCACAAGTACCTCTTTTGAAAAAAAACACACAAAAAAAAACCCCAAAACCAAACCAATTTTATTAGGGTTTTTTTCAGTATTAATGACTTCCAAAGTCTTAGAATTTCTTCACTCTCCTTCTCATTGGTGCTCATTAGTACTAACTGCAGCAGAGTTGCCCCTGAATCACAGTGCTAGGAGCTGACACAGACCCTGAAGTTTATCCAGAGGTGCCAGGGAGGCACACACACTACTGCACTCAAAATTCTACAATTCAGTTGCATCACCTGTGGCAAGGTAAATGGTAGCAGTGTGGTAAAAAGACAAATACACTAACAGTCTACTGCTTGGGAATTGATCCATCTCAGTCCTGACACTCTAATTTTTGCAGTTCATGGACTGGGCCACCAGAGCCAGGTGTTACTTTCACCCAGAGTAAGCAGGAACAGAATAAGGATGTAGCTGAAACTGAAGAGTCAGAGGAATATCACCTAACTAAAAACAGGTTGCTCCCTTTATTCTGTAAACTACAGTTCAAAATCTTTGCTACAATATCGTGTCAACCTTTATAGAAGAAAAAAAAGGATGTGTGATTTCTGAAGCATGGGATCATTGACTTTGCTAAAAGGAAAATACTCAAATTCAGTTCATAGTTTGACATTTTTCATTTTAAATTGTAAGAGGGAACATGCTTGAGAATGGGAGCTAAAACGCTGAAAAAGATGAAGTCTGTGGTAAACTCAACTTAGTCACAGGGTCAGTTTAGGTGCATTCCCTGTAATTTGATCTTTCATTTATCCCAGATAAACAAGCTTAATTAGTTCTCTCCTTCAGGATAAATTGAGGGAATAAGGGTTCTTAATTTATAGCTACTGTTTCATCTTAATAGTCCCTTGGTATGAAGAGACTTCATAATTGTTAATATCTAGACTGTTAGTAAGCCAAAGGCTTCCTCAAATTTTTAACAGCAGCAATCCTTGATTCTCTTGTCATATGTCAAAAGCCAAACTAGAAGTGACTAGTTTAAATTTGATACTCCCAGTGGAATAACCTCTTTCACCTATGCTATGAGCTGAGTAGCTCTGGTATTACAAGCTACTCAAAGTAGTCTTTGTAAGTAAGAATACTTCATAAATGTCAGCTTTAACTGAATCCTGAACTGATACCATTTGTTTTTCTAGTTAATGGGGTTTTCTCCTGTTCAATTAAAAGCACCATAAAGCATTTTTTTTTTAATTGCATTTTTATTTTTCCTATGTATCTAGACATGTAAGCATAGCAAGAAAAAGCTTCATAGGTGATTGGCAACTAAACACAGTCATAGTATTGTCTGAAAAATATGCAGTAAGCTCTAAGTAAAGCGTAAAATAGGTTTTCCTTTGTATTTTTTCTTCACACTCTTCCCTTACATGAACACCTCCTCAATCTACCTACCAATCAGATCAGAAACATTTAAAGAGCAGTTTTCATCTCTGTTTTGGCAACAGTGGCAGCCTCTATTAAGGCTTGTTAAGTTTTCACATCAGCATTTTTGTACCTTCTTCATTCCTGAATAGAGCTCTATGCAATAAAAACCTTCTTAACTTCTCCATTGTCTACAAAAACTTGGCATAAGGTGTGTTGAGATAGATCCTCTCACATCAAGCAATCCAGATTCCTTGTTTCCCCATGCTGCTCCTTCTGTATCACATTTTACTGAAGTTGTAGGATCTTTAAGCAGAAACCACCTTATTCTAAATCTTGTGGAGCCCTGTGCAGTAATAACATCTGTTTAAATAAGAGCGTGATCAAATCCTACTGTCTCTTACAGATACTGAGAATTACAGTGTAGTCTCTTTCAATTCTGCCATATTATTAGGGATTTCATTGCAGTATCTTACCATATAAATACCACTCTCCTTAAATTCAATTTAATTTAACTGTACATGTGTAACAAACACAGCCAGGCTGCATGAAAGGATTCTCTCTTCTATTTGCTCAGAAGTCTGGATAAACAATCCTACATAGTTGTAAGAACTGCCCACCTTATCCTTGACTGGACAGTCAGCTCCCTGCAAAGCTAACTGGGATATGTGCATATAAAGGACATCCTTTCCTAAGTGCACAATAATGAGCTCAGGAAAATAAAGAAAACTCTGCCGTAAGCACTTGGAAGTCAGATTCCACATGCTCACAGATCAGCCAGGTGAAAACCAATTTCTTATGCACTCTCATTTGGAAAGGATAATTTACAAGTGATATTTAAGTTGATTATTTAGTTTAAGTATTGTTCAAATAAGAGCATGCATAATCTCCTCAAATCAAATAAGTGAACAAATCCTCCAAGTCTTGCTTAGCTTTTACAAAACATGACTTTACGCAACAAAATGAACAGAATATTTCAGTCCAAAATGGATAAGTTTTGGAATATAAACTTGAGTTCTAACTAATGCAGCTTTAACCAGGTTCATGGTAACCTGCAAACATTAACACTTCTATATGTCTCCATGGTATTTTTCATAGACTTATCAGAACTTACATGATTTATAAGTATCTAAGTAAATACCTTAAAACCTAAATCGTACAAACTGTGTGACTTAGAAAACCACTCATTTCCTTTGCACATATAATGAGGAATATGAAGCCCCTAAGCAAATGCCAGATAATTAAAAAACATACTGAAAACATGATAAGGTAACAACCCGTGCTTGAGTATCTTTTCTATTTATAGAGCCACATACACAACCTGAAAAAACAGCAGTGTTGATAAATCCCTGGTTGTGTGTACCAGAAGAATAGCTCTTGGTCTGGTTTAGCATTTAAAGTCTGACTCCTCTTCACACACTCCAAACCCCACACACATTCTACTGCTAATACTCAACACAATAGGACTAATACTGGCTGATTAGAACATGCTTCAATAGCATAATTCTCTAAAGAGAATGAATATCCTATAAGTTAAATGATGACACTAGGTTATATGAAATCCTAATTAGCTCAGCAGAAAAGAAGAAAGACTTCAGAGATACGAAACTGTCACAGCAGACCATTCATAAAGGGGTGTGATTTCCTCTTGGCCTTTTAATCCCATTTTTGAAATAGCTGCCTAAACAAGCATTTGCAAATACATCTGTTTCTGTAAACAAAAATTCCATACTGAACTGCTTACTCACCTGATGATGCAATGAATGCCTGTCAGTCTCACAACCACCAGGAATTAGGTTCTAGTTTATAGTCATTTAATCCTTGTATGTTAAATCAGTGACAACACTATGATACTATATTTAAATGGCTCTTCAACAAAGATGAAAGCTGTTTTCCCCCCAGTGAAGTTAACTGAACCTTCAGAAGACATTAACTCCTGTTTGTTAATAAAAACTTGGTCTAGGAACTCCTGCTCTATAATAGCATCTGCTGTTTGTACGCTCTACCATTTTACAAAGTGCATTTCCTTCCTCTGAGCACACAGCTTTCCTGATGTGTGCAATTTCCTGTCCTTTGCCAGATATTGCTTCCAAGTCTGAAAAATGCTTTGGGTTGGATTGTGCCTGTAGATGCAGAGGCAGAATGACACTGGCTGAATGGAACAGTCCTCTCTTGTCTCCTTTGTCTCTCTCTCCAGTTCTGCAGTCTGAGGAGTAAACCAACACTGGAGAAGAAGGATGGAAGGACTATCTAACACATACTTCACATGTGGAAATTACCTGGAAATTATTTATGACTGTACTACCTATTCAAACTAGTTTTACAACAGGTACTTGGAAAAGAATAAAACTCTTCTTCCACAAAGACCTGTTGGAGAAGTGAATTTATAGCTTATTTTTAAAGACGATGAACGTGTTGAAGATGTCTCTACAATGGACATGAAAAACAATGTGCAGAAATGGAGTCTGAACAGTCAGCTGGACCCACTGGTCACCCATCTTCGGGAGATGAAGCTTGTGAATTGAATCTTGTGAACTGAACTGGCAATTCCCTGGTTGTGCCTCTTTCTCCCTCTCAGCACACTCGGGCTGTTCAAAACCACAGCAACTTGCAGAATAAAAGCTGGACTCACTTCACATATTTTGCTCTTGCTACAAGCAGTTTTAGAAGCAGCAGAAATTCTTCAAAGAAATGGTAACCTGAAGCCACTTCCATCACCATTGTTCTCACAGAGATTACCAGCAACAAATGAGAGGAAGTCAAGGCAAAAGAAGGGGCACACACGACTCTCTGGCCACAACTGATTCTGCTACTTCTTTGTTTAATCATAATTCCAAGTGGCGGAACTGGGTGTAGCAGGAAAAGCAAATAAGAAGCTGAATGAGAGATAAAAGTCCTTTTTAATTTGGACCTGAAGTTCGACTATATTACCATGGAAAATGCTGTTACACTCCCCATTAATTTTGATGCAAATTTTCCCAGCATATGGTTAGGAAAATTATTATTTTTAGAATACAAATCAGGGATAGCTATGGCAGCCTTGCAATTTTTTTGTTGCCACGTAAGTCTGTTTTCCTTCTGCCAGAGAGGATAATTTTCTCTACAGTCACACCCTAAACTGAGGAGAAAAGAATGAAAAGGAAGAGAAAGAAAATAAAGGAAAAGGGAGGGTGGGGAAAGGAAGGGGAAGAAAAATCACAACTGCTAATACATTTCTTTAGGTCCAGTGCTACAGCACAACTGCAACATGACTAACAGGAAATATGCAATAAAGCAGTACCTCTATGCTTAGAGAATCTTTCAGATGTTTTTAAAATCAAAGCATCAAAGAAAAAACCCTGTTTCTACATTCTTATCTACACAGTCAGTTGAGATACCATGTATCTAAAAGCATTTCTGCTCTGCCTTTCAGTAAGTCAGGATGATTTGAGTAATTCTGTGAAATGGATAATGAACCAGAATCCTTCTGATTATGTCACTGGCAATATAAAAGTCACAACTCAGTCCACCTTCTCACCAGGCCTGAATCAAATGTTTTTGTTGGCATAATTAAAAAATTATTCCACTGATGCCAGAAGAATTAAACCTGCCCAAAACGATCACAAGATCTCCCACTGCTATATTCCTGTGCCAGGAGTCCACATACTGTCAGGTCTGCACAATAATAATCAGAAATTAATGTGTATGCTCACCATTAAAGTCTCAAGAGAGAAAACACTTCCATCTATTCCAGGTTGGAAACCAGTGGCCAAAGAGCACACAGCACACCCGAGCTGAGGAGCTGCTGCCCTCCTGTCCTCTGAGGAGCAGGACCTTCACCAAGCACTGCTGTGGAGCAGGACTTTGCTGATAGGCTCATCAGAAGGAAGCACAGTGTAAAAATGAATGACTGGTCTCTCGTTTGCATGTGTAAAGACTCCGACAAATACCATGAGCACAATAAATGCAACATCATTGTTAAATGCTACACTCCATCTCTGCAGAATCCTAGACTAAAATATCTAGGAAATAAAATGCATTATTTCAAGATGAAATGGCATGTACAGATTCATCAGCCCTGTTGAATTTTGAGGAGCTATATGACTGAAATGGATCACCCTTCCTACACAAGGCTGATAATAACGTGGTTGAAATTTAGCCCTAACAGAAGTTACCAATGGAACTGTATCTGTATCAGCACTGATATGACTGTTTTAGAACACAACTTCATTTTAAAGGGAATGTTACCTTGCAATTATAGAACTAGGTATCAGAGGAAAACACATGAAAACCAAGCTATAATAATCATTCACTTCCCCCCAGTATTCATATTCTTCACTTGCTCTCATTTATACATCAATGTACAAGGCAAATTCAGTTTAGTTTGATCAGTGATGCTCTCTCCAAGCTTTGAGTTGGAAAGTACTGCAAAGCAGTGAGAATCAGGGTGAGAACACTCTGAGAGAGAATAGTTTAAAAAGAGATTGTTGCTACCATAGAGAAAACCGTAGAAAAAGCCGCACAGAATAACAGTGAGTTCACACACTCCCAAAGCTGCTGATCAGTGAAACTGTCAAACCCAGCTTTTGTTCATGTAAACAGAGGAAGACTGTTCCTATAACAAACTTGCCCCAATGTGCCCTGCAGGGATTCATGTTGCAATTCTTTATCAATTCCTGTCAGCCATTATTCTGCCAGCTTGTAATCCTATAGTAGAAGTAGTCTGCATAAAGAAATGGTCAGGAAAGAAAAAGTGCAACAGCTCATCTTTCTTCATGCCATACATGCCAAAGCCCTGAGAAAGCATTTTGCAGATATGCAAATGATAAAACAGCAGAATCTGATCATTTTTTATTTAAGTTTGCTGACTGCAATATGTATGAGAGGCTGGATTTGGAGCCCTTCTGGAGGTGGTTTGAACAGTTCAGGGTAACTCCGCAGTTACTGCCTGGCACTGCAGCAATAACCAAAGAACCTAGGAGCACTCTGGAGGAAGCTTTGAGGGACAGTCAGTACAGTTCTGAACAAAGGCAGGGCTCAAGATGTGCAGGACAGTTTATTCCAAAGCAGCATGTTTGTTACTTAGGTACTAAGGATCAACTTTGTACAGCAGATGCAACTATATATTTTAAAAAATCCACATTTATTCTCTCATGCATTTCAATTACTTGGAAAGTAAACATTCCTGCTTTCACGTGCACATGTGCATCCACACAGCTTTGCATTTCCAAACACAGTCTGAGCCCATTCTGTTATGAGAAACACCACGTGGTCTGGCAGAGAGAGGATGAAAGAGAATTGTCAAAGTCAGCCCAACTCCAGGGAAAATTCTCTGCACCATTAACTTTACAGCAACGGCAGGTTCTTTTTACATTAAGTTCATTGAAGGAATTAGAGTGAAAAGTATGCATTTCCTGGTCGTACATTTAGAACATTACAAGACAAGATTCTTTTTTCTCCTCCAAGGTTACTCAAGTACAGCATCTCACCAGAAAGGAACCTCTACTCTGGCTGTCTTAATCAAACCTTTACCAGAAATTCTAAAGGACAGTTTGCAATGACAGCGCTCACAGTTATATATCGCATTGCATTACATAGACACATTTACTTAGACAGAAGCAACGACCACGATTTCTAACACTATTCATCTTTAAATGCATATCAAAACTTAAACCTTTAAAATAAAGTATTTTGCTGGTCTCTTAATATATTACAGTATGTACAACACAGAAAAATGGTTAGCAAGAATATTCAAACACTGGAAACAAACTGCACTAGACAAACTGTGAGCTGTAACTCTCCATATCCACCTTACATGTGAATGAATTAGTGCTTGACAACTCCATTTTGTCCTGAACATGTGCCATCATCTCATCTTGTAAATGTCATCTACAAACCCTTCCTTCTCCCACCAGACCCTGTGCAAAAAAATTACTTCTAGGATTGCAGGAAACCTTGCAGGGCATTTGATCTCAAGAGAATTCAGTGGATGAGGTAAAACAGTACTCTTACAGTACTTAGGCAGAAAATTGAAAGCAAGTGTAGCTACTGAGCATTTCCAAAAATGCTGGCAAAGCTACCAAAGCCTGCAGATTTTTATGGTCCAGAAAGCCACATGTCTGTGGAACTGTGTGGGATGTGGACACGTAAATGTGGGAATATGCCGGGAGGAGAGGGAGGAGAGGGAGGAGAGGGAGGAGAGGGAGGAGAGGGAGGAGAGGGAGGAGAGGGAGGAGAGGGAGGAGAGGGAGGAGAGGGAGGAGAGGGAGGAGAGGGAGGAGAGGGAGGAGAGGGAGGAGAGGGAGGAGAGGGAGGAGAGGGAGGAGAGGGAGGAGAGGGAGGAGAGGGAGGAGAGGGAGGAGAGGGAGGAGAGGGAGGAGAGGGAGGAGAGGGACCCATCTAAATCTTCTGCTACTACTGTACTGGAATACGAAAACAATAAAAATGTTTCTGCACAACAGACAAAAATTACTACTGGATTAATTATTTCCAAACATGTGCAATTATACTTGTTATGCAGAATGAAAACAAGCAAAGGAGGTCTAATGCTTTTCACCTTTCTCAATGAACAGAAGATCCATCTCTTCCTTTCATAACACTGAGTATTTGCAACTTTTTATGTCAGTGGAAAAGGCAGTTTCATTAAAATAGCATTCCCACCCAAGTTCAAGTCACAATACCCCAATGTTTGCCATTTTTTTTGGCATATCACTAGAAAATAGTACTGCATTATTTTCCAGGACTGGTCTGCCACTCCTATGTACTTTTCACTGTTAAAATATTTTCTCAGAAGTTCTTTTATTACAGCATTTTCACCTCCTTCAGAGCGGTGAAAGTTTATTCTGCAGACAACTAACTCAGGCCATATTTAACTGCACTGTTTCCCAAGTATAAATGCTGCTGCTATTGTTTGCAGTTGAAGACATAAATAATGCAAAAAAACACTACTAAGTGTGCACAAAGTTTGATCCCTTATGCCCATAAGATTTTAAATTTTCATAAATCAAAGCAAATACATTTTTGCAAAGAGAAATGCTGGAAAAGTAGTTCATTGTTTCCTTTAAATAACCCGGGATTAGCTTGGCTACCTGTCCAAAAGGTCAGCAGGGAAAAGGTACAGGTGTTATTAGAAATGCTCACACTATCTAGGCAGTCAGTTTTTCCCCCAGGTCAACATAGGATAGGACACTAAGGTATTGTTTTCAACCAGATAAAGGACAAAATGCCTTGAATACATGTAGCTATGAAAAAGCAATGCATATGTGTCTGTATTTTCTATTCCTGCAATGTTAGAGTGTTAACAGCCTGGTCATTTTTTAAAAATGAATTGCTATCTTATACTTAACATTTTCCTGAAGTCTTAAGTGCTCTATACAGTTGCCCCGCACCATTAAACAGTGACAATGTTGGAGCCTAGAGGTAGCTTCTTTTCAGTGATGGGTGAACTGATTTTTGTGGTTTTTTCCTTGTATAATTCATAAGTTAGCAGGACCAGATTCTTGAATTGCAAAAGTAGGACATCTGTCACCATGGGGAAGCAATGGGGGAGTACGCATCACGTTTCTGACAGCTGTGGGCTCATGGTCACTAGAAAGGTGCCTACTTGATTTCCTCTCCACTTTAAAACTCCAGACATTTGGCTCTCTCATCTTCCAAATTTCTTCTACAGAATATAACCTTTTTACTCAGTCATACTCCTTCCCTTGAGTTACTGGGCCCCACCTAAGCACACCAAGGCCCCCTGCAGCTCTTCTTGCCTAGTAGATAACGCAGTATCTCAAGTTACACAACCACTGCAGAGCACAGGACCTGGCTCCATTGATTTTTGTAAAAGGATGGATTCCAAATTTGCTGCTAACATAGACAAAGCTGGGCTGAGCTGCAGTCTCACAACAGAAAGCAAGTACAAAGACATGAGGGAAAGCACAGCATGGGATGGAGTAATCAGAGATATCTGAAAATAAAATAGAACTAGTCAGATTTGTTTAAGTGAGTCCTCACACGGTGATATCCTGCTACTTAGATTAGTTCTCTCTCAGTTTCCTCAGTGCAAACAACAGAAGTAGTTATGCAGATTTTATTAATGGCACACAGTACCTTTTCAGAGTCTTCTGAAGCTTGTGTATTGTTACTACAAACCACTCTCTTGGCTCTGCAAATGCAGCAGGAAAACATGAATATATCTTATTTTCTTCCTCTAAGACATTAATGCTCATGGTTTTTTTGCAGTTCAAAAGTACTGTTATATTCATTGGTGATGGCACAGTATTACATGAGTATGAAGATCACATACTCCAACCCAGGAAGCAGTTGCTTCCTCAGCTGATGTGGCAGCTCCATTTGTAACCACAGACAGTAACACAGACTACTAATCTGTTTTCCAGAGCCATCCAGAATCTGGTTCTGGTTTACTAGAGTCAGCTGCATACGATCTGCTCAAGAATTTGAACAAAACTGCTCTGCTCTCTGGCACAGAAACACACCACAGAGCCTGTATTTCAAAGCCAGGAGTCAAAGCGCAGTCACGGAGCTGGTGGAACCACAGCAGGTCAGGACAGGGAACAGGGCCCTGACAGCCCATTGACCTGCCACACAGCCCCCCTGGAACTCACTAACCCACAGTCAAACAGTGGAACCTCCTGCAGAGATGGCCAGGCCATGAAGCAGGGTCAGGTAAGAGCAGGGACTTCTAGGTACCTCCTCACTGATGGGCTGGACACCCTCCACAAGGGCCCATGTCAAACCTGATGCTGGCCCCAGGATCAGGATTAATTTCAGCTCAGGAATCTGGTGTACTGCAGTTTCAAAGACTGTATCCTTCGGCACCATTACACCCTTACTATTTAAATTGAGAGATATATAATACTACAGAAACAACTACTTAAGGGGCAACTATCTTCTACACCAGCACTCCAAGTACAAAATTTGAGCAATAAAGTCCACTAAACTTATATATATTTTTAATACATTCCACCTTTTTCCACAAAGTATTCTTGCTTATCACAATCTTTTTTCATCAGTAAAATAAACACCTTAACAGACCACTAATAACCCATTTATCCCACTCCAGGAATTCAACTTTGAACCAAACTTTCAGATGTCAGTGAAAGGGAAAGAGCTTCCCCACAGCCCAACATGCATAAAGATATTTCTGTTGTTATATTCTACCAGCAACATAGCTGCTTTGCTACTATAATCACTGCTTTTAACATTATCTTATACGACTTGATCTCCATTTCTGCAGGATTTGACCCCTTAGAAAAATACTTGAGATAGAAACCATAAAAACTAAAGAATACACAAAAAACCTAGAAAATTCTCTCAACACTGAGAAAATTAGCTGAGCGTGTTACGAAATTTCTTGACGATGCTTCCTATTTTACAAAATAATTCTAGATAACCCCTAGAGAAATCTTAATTGCTCTGCCTACACTAAACTAAAAGCCCTTTAACTTTAAATAGTACATGACCAAGGAAAGCACGCTATCCCAGAGAGATGCAGTATGTCCATGTACTCTAATGCAGTCATTCACTAAGAGCATCACCCAGCTTCTCAGTCTGTGACCCATAATAATGTTCTCCCTCTCC
Source organism: Apus apus (assembly GCF_020740795.1). Classification (NCBI taxonomy): domain Eukaryota; kingdom Metazoa; phylum Chordata; class Aves; order Apodiformes; family Apodidae; genus Apus; species Apus apus. The sequence continues at coordinate 6,331,036 of NC_067291.1, forward strand.
TCAAAATATTCCAGGCTGGAAGTTTGAATACAAATACCCTACACATTTCTTTAATGTAAAATGGTAGGTGATAAAAAATGCTTCAATGTCAGTTTTAGGAAATGATTTCTGCTCCTTGCCTGAAATGCCTGCTTGGCACTGTGGTAACAAGGATTATTTCTATAATACAACTAGACAGGGAATTCATGATACATCTTTCACACAAGAGAGTTCAACTCACGTATTTCAGGCCAGCAGACTCGAAAAAACAGCAGCCAAAGATAAGCTTGCTCTTTCCAGCTTATCTGTACATCTGCTTGGGTTCTGAACACACAGGAATGCAGTTAATTGGTCCTGAGGAATTAAAATGTGTTTAGCTGCTACCAAAAGCTTACTGCAGGAACTGAAGGCACCTACTGCAGGTCACACAAAAGACTCTCAAACAGTCTAGATCAGAGCAGATGTTCTGATGTAGAGAGACCCTCACTAGGATGCACCAGCTGAGTATTAGCCCGTCTAATACTAAACCAGCACGAAAGAAACTGGACATTGAGGATGATTAGAGAGTCCAGCTCATAAGTGACCCCTTTCTGTATCTAGCAGCCTGTAAAGCACTTTTAGCAAAACACTAATTTCAGACATAATTGTAAGTCAACCGTTAAAAATTGTTGGATACAGTCACAATTTGCATTAAGATGAAACATTTGGGGTTTTTAACAATACGAAAAACACGTAAGTAAGAAATGTAATTAGCTTCCCATACACATTATTTTGCATGCTTTTATCTCATCAACTATATCAATACAGATTCACAGAACGGTTAAAGTTGGAAGGGATCTTAAAGTTCATCAAGTTCAAATCTCTCTGCCATGAGCAGGGACACCTCACACTGGACCAGGCTGTACAAGTCCCATCCAACCTGACCTTGAACACCTCCAGGTAGAGGGCTTCCACAACCTCCCTGGGCAACCTATTCCAGCACCTCGCTACCCTTATAGTGAAGAATTTGTTTCTGCTATCTAACCTAAATCTCCCCTCTCTCAGTTTAAAACCACTACCCCTTATCCTATCACTGCCCCCTCTGGTGAAAAGCCCCTCTCCAGCTTTCCTGGAGCCTCTTCAGGTACTGGAAGGTGCTATAAAGTCTTCCCAGTGCCTTCTCTTCTCTAGGCTGAACAACCCCAACTCTCTCAGCCTGTCTTCATAGCAGAGGTGCTCCGGCTGTTTTTATCATCTTTGTGGTCCTTCTCTGGACCAACAGCTCCATGTCTTTCCTGTGCTGAGGGCTCCAGAGCTGTACGCAGTACTCCAGGTGGGGGTCTCACCAGAACAGAGAGGCACAATCCCCTCCCTGGCACTGCTGGCCTCACTTCTTTTGATGCAGCCGCTCTCTGGGCTCCAGTGCTCACTAGCAGCTCATGTCGAGCTTCCCATCAACTACCATCCCCACATCCTTTTCCTCAGGACTGCTCTCTAGCCATTCTCTCCCCAGCCTGTATTTGTGCCTGCAGCTGCTCCAACCCCAGTACAGCACCTTGCACTTGGCCTTGTTAAACTTCCTGAGGTTGGCATTGTCCCACCTCTCAAGCCTGTCAAGGTCCCTCTAGATAGCATCCCTTCTCTCTATGGTGTCAACTACTCCACACAGCTTGGTATCATCAGCAAACTTGCTGAGGATACAGCCAATCCCACTGTCCATGTCTCCAACAAAGATGTTGAAAACCATTGGTCCCAATACTGACCCCTGAGGAACACCACTCACCTTCACTTGAACACTGAACCATTGACCACAACCCTCCAGGATGTTATCCCATGACACTCTCTCGAGCACATCCCTGAAGAGGCTGAAATCTGCCCTCCTGAAGTCAAGGGTAGTAAGCTTGCTGTGAGCCCTCCTTGCTGCCCTAAGGATCTTCAACTCCACCATTGCATAGTCACTACAACCACAGGTGCCCTTAAGCTTACCAACCCTCATCAGCTCTTCCTTGTTGCTGAGAACAAGGTCCAGCATTGCACCTCTTCTTGTTGTTTCCTTCATTACTTGGAAAAAGAAGTTGTCATCAACACACTCTAGGAACCTCCTGGACTGTTTGTGCTTTGCAGAGTTGTCCCTCCAACAGATATCAGCGTGGTTGAAGTCCTCCATGAGTACCATGGCTTGCAAATGTGAAGCTGCTCCTGTCTGTCTGTAGAGTGCCTTATCTATACTGTCCTCCTGGCCAGGTGGCCTGTAGCAGACCCCCACTGCAATATCCCCTGACCCTGCCTTCCCCTTAATCTTAACTCAGACTCTCTGTTGGCTCCTTATCCATTCCCAGGGAGAGCTCCATGCACTCCAGCTGGTCTTTGACATAGAGGGCAACACCTCCATATCATCTCCCCTGCCTCTCCTTCCTAAAGAGTTTATAACCCTCCAATCTGACACTCCAGTCATAGGAGCTGTCCCACCAGGTCTCTGTGATGCCAATAAGATCACAGCCCTAGAGGCTCACCTGCATCTCCAACTCCTCCTGTTTACTCCCCATTTAAAAAATGTTATTTATATTTTAAACTTCTCCAAATATAAATTTTCTGGTTTAGGGAAACATATGAAGATAAATTAAGAACTATTTTAGCCTGAATACTGAAGAAATATTCTTTTCCCTAGCAAGTGGTGACTAGCTACATGTTTATCACCCACAGGAAACCAACATACAAGAATGGCTGTTTCAGTCAATGAACCATAAAGTGAAAAGTCTAAATACTACTCGCTGTTTTAGCCTGTAAGTCTGACTACAGAAAAATGACATTTAAATTATCAAAGAATCACAGAATTAGAGGCTGTAAGAGACATCAAGAGATCATCTAGCCCAGCAGGGCCTGATCAACAGCCTGAAGGACAATTCACTCAGGCAAAGGTCCATTCCTTTTCCCCAAGGAGTAGTTAGGAGCAAGCTGTGAGTCACAGGAATAGTTTCGGAAGTACTGCCTTCCCTACCACAGTCTCTGCTGAGGCCACAAATCCCTTGCTGCATCACAGCAAATGATCTAGCAAGACTGTACAGTAAAAATCAGTTAAGGCTGTAGAGCAAAATCCAGCCTTTATCTCATTAAAATGTTCTGTATGATTTAGCCCATTCTCTCCCAACGAGGCAAGATAAATATAGCTAAAACTCCTGCAGCTATTTTTCAGACTTGTTTTCAAAAATCTCCAAAACATGGTCTGTGTGCAGGTAGCTCAGCACAAAACACAGTTCATGACTTGACTTAGAAGTGGTAGGAAGGGGACTGAAGTGAGAGACTGATGGACTTGGCACTGACCTGTACCTGTCACTTTTGCTGCCAATAAAATGTCAAATCTCTGATTTGACAGCCAGTGGTTCTGGGGTCCAATGGTTGCTGTTTGTGTTTCAACAACTTTTTACCTATTTGAAAACTGATGTTCATTTTCTTCTTCCCGTTTGTAGGTTTAGCAAATCCCATTTGGCTAATTTTTCTAAACATACCAGATTTGCTACTCTACACTAACTTATCTGTTTTCTTCTTAAGGGCATAGCCAAAAAGTGAACAAATTACTCCCGGTCTCAGAAGAGATCTCACTACTACATCTGATATTGACAATCCTATGAATGTACTTGAGAACAATGTTTGCTTTTTTTTTGAAACAGCACTACAGTGTTGACATGCTCAGTTTGCAGCCCTCCACAATTCCCCATTCATCCTTTGTATCATCACTGCCAACCAGTTATTCCTCATTCTACATTTTGTATCTGATTTATTTTTCATCTGCTTTTGAATTTACTGGATTACATCCTATTGATCTCAGATTATTTCTTCATTTAACCAATCTAATTCCAAATTCCAACCTGCCCCTCAAAGGATTTAGAAGCAGTTTCAGGTTGTTAGGACCCAGAAAACTGTCCTTACAGGGATGGAAGGATAAACACTTGCTCAAACACCATCTGAGCTAGCTACCCTTTCTGACAGCAAACCACTGAGAGTAGTACACTGAGGGTGTTGTTTTCAACAGTTTTAAAGTGGAATTCTATTTTTACCTCATTAGATTGCTATTCAGAATACTACATGCAGTCATGTTAAAAGCCTTGCTAAAGTCTGATAAATAACACCACTTGGACTTTCTCTCATCTACCAGGCTATTTAACTATTAAAAAAAAAAAGGAACTTGGCTTAATATAATTTGTACACCACAAAGGCACATTCCACATTATTACCACCTTACTATGCTCAAGATACTGTAAAGTGGCTCTTACACAATTTGGTCCAGCATCTTGCTGATGCTAGTGAAGCTCCTCTGTCTATGATTCCTTAGCTCTTTTCTCCTGTTTCAAGAGACACATTGTATTATGCACATCTCCAGACCACTGGGACCTCTCCCCCTCATCCTTCATAAGTTTTCAAAGATAATAGCTAATGCTTCAGACATTGCTTCAGCTACTTCCCTAAGTAGTCTAGGATGAATTCCACTGGGAACTGCCAACTTGAATATATCCAACTTATTTAAACTCAGTGTAACTCAGTCTTCTCCTGCTCTGAACTGCTTTTTATCCCTTGCTAAAATCCTGCAGCCGTCTCTGCATCTTTCATTTGTGCTCATGGTGATGAAAAAAGCTAAGTTAGAAACCATATAACAATAACTGAAATATTTGACTTTTACATTTTGAATTTAAGCCTGAGAATAAATATTCAAGAACTCGAAGCAGAACAGTTAACTCTCCTGTTCTGCAACTATAAAAATATTTTCTAAGCAAATATATTTCAAAATGGTTTAGGTTTTTCTTGTTTTCTTCCTAAATATCTGTTTATAACTTTCAAATATTGTCAGATATGGAGATTTCCATGGTTAATGTCATTTAGACAGCACATACTTAATAATCACAAAAGAAACAGTAAACTGTCACTGGTTTAATTTTTTAACTATGCACTATTTAATTTTTATTTTAATTTTGAGATATTATATCCTTTAGGTAAACTAAAAAATATTTATGAACACTTCTTCCTCTCTGCACTTACTTCAGCTTTTACTTGCCAAACTGTAAAAGCTATAGTAAAGCAAAAAAAAAATTATGTAAAGACTGGAGTTGCCCAAGTGTTCCAAATTTTTCTTTCTACTGATGAAAACAAAACCACTGAAGGTGTTTGCTTAACAAGATGATAAATAATGGGCATAAGCCATGTGCAGGTTTGTGTGTTACTTCCCCTCCCTCCTTTTGCAGATTCTCCTAGAAGCAGCAAAAAGATAAAAATAGATAGAATGAGATCTAATGTGAAAGGAGTTCTACACAATTATACAGGTCATGTGAATTTAACTCAAATTTGTGTATTTATTCATATTTCTTGACATCAGGGCACAGTGACTGACAGAATGTACACATCTGAATCTGAACTTACCTCTAACTTCACTTGAGGAATGGAATGAATCAGCCATAACTTCTGTAATGGAGCAACTTACTCATTTGCCTCTTCTCTAGAGAGTCACCGGTGGTTTCTCTTTTGCCTCCTCTCCGAGTCTGCATGAATGATTTCTCAGCCAACTTTCTGCTGATTTCTAATGTCACAGGCAATGGAGTGATCACCTGGGAACTGTGGTCACGATGCAGCATCAGCATTTTAGTGCAAGCCTCCAGTCTGCTGAGCCAGCAGGACCCAGCTGTCCCTTTTCACTGCAATGTCTGTTTGCCTTCAGCTAACATGCTGTGCAGCCAGATGTGTCAAAATGTCTCTCAAAGCAAATCCTGTACTTAAATACAAGAGAACTCTGGACAAGCATCTTTCAAGAGTATTTCATGCTTTATTTATAACATCACTGCTTTAGAAATCATTTACCATCATGCAGGACTCAGAAGCAACTGGGGAGGGATGCATCCAGCTATCTGTTGCCCCTCCACAAATAAAGAAGCCAAAATGAAGATGCAAAAAGGCACTGATACCCTCATTCTGTGGCAGCTGGACTATCACCTACCTAGAGCATATACACTGATGATCTCTAAGGACCTGGAGAGTTACACTATTTTTTTTCTGCTGCTTCCAGCAGCAAGATTGCATTAGAAGAAATCTTAAATATATTCAATACATTAATTATATGACCTTCTCTGTTGAAATACAAGTTTGTATTACTGGATAACGAACGAGAAATCCTGAAAATATAAGGAAGGATGCATTCTGTAGACGTATCTTGAAGAAGCTGAGACAGATGCTAGACACAAGAGTCTAATATTTGAAGATGGCATACGTGACAAACTCTGTACCAGCTTTGTATTTCCACGCAAATTTACTGAAGAGACATTAAGCAAGGGAGATTTCTGAAGGGAGGGGAGAATCAATTTTCTTTGACAATTACAGTGCACAAAGTAAAAGCAAAATGCCAAAACAGAATTTGCTTTACATTGTTTAATTTTGAAGCTTTCCTACCACTGTTGCTGTGCTAGGCAGTAAGAAACGGAATACAAAATGTGACCTGGAAACATCCCACATACTCCTAGTATAGCCACTTTCTTTGTACTGTTAATGAAATCTTCTAAACCACTCCACATATAAATCAGTTCAATTCTGACTTTTAATTATTTAAGAATAGAACAAAGAGAAGGTACCCACTAAGCACTCTGAAGAACATCACAAGCAAATATTACTTAAACTGTGTCATTTCCCACAAAGTCTTTTTTTTTTTCTTCTATTTTTTTCTCAAATCAGTTACTCTATCAGGTATCAATGCGAAAACAGGAATGCTGTGTAGTGAGAGGTGAAACTATATCCCCATCTACTGTATATACACTGAAGCAGTTACTCTGCCACCTGGAGGATTTTTCTAATGTTCAAGAAAAGCTCAATCCAAACACTCTGGACAGTGATTTTTAAATACATAATAATAGGTATTGCACAGGACACTCATAAATCATCAGGAATTAAATCTAGGAATGTAATTTGGAAGGTCAGAGACTTTCTACTTCCAACTGTCTAAAAAAAATAGCTAGGAAAATCTATTTTTGTGACACTCTCAAAATAAAAGAGCAGGTTTACTCCAACTTTTTGTTTCTTTTTTACTTTTCCCCCCCCCCCCTAAGACACACTCATTTAGCGTAGAAACCCCTGGCCTAGAGGCCCAGTGGCATCCTGGATGGATGCCATTCCTAGTTCTCTCGTTACCCTGGTAGACAACTATTTGGATGTTTCCTCCCTGTGCTTTGTCCATCTTTTATATTTAACTGTATAGACTCTTCAGGGCAGGAACTGCCTCCTACTATATATACATACAGTGAGAGCTCTTAGCACAATAAGATGCTATCACCAGCTGCGGTCTCTCAATGCTACCACTGCAAGAAACAGTAAACACCGCTAAGCTGGAAATTGCTAGATGGCACTGCATCACTTGGTTTCAGCAGTGGTTTTCCTTAACATATAGCTAATTTTCAGTCTCTGAAAAAAGATTTAACTACTGACACAAAAAATTGGATTCAGGCAAACAGGAAGAACAGTTGCTTTCTCAATTTCTCTATCTAATGTAGATTTTTATGTAGTTTTTGTTGAGCTACCAATACTTAGGCTGAAAGGGAAGATTACACACCATCTGTAGGTATCTTTATTCAAGATAAAGATAAGTGACTGGGTAGGTACTTTCTTAAGTCACGTTCATAAAGTATGCTACAGTCTTTTTCCTCCAGTGGCAAACCAACTGGCAAGGCTCCAGATTTTGCAGCTGTTCAGTAAATGAGCCACTATACCAACAGAGTGCTATTATTACTTATTCCTCCTCAATTAAAACCAAACAATAATTCCACAAGAGGAACAATAATTTTGGAAGACAAAACATAAGGAAACTGCTTTGAGTGAATGCTGCAGATAACTACCTAATTTTTCTTTCAGCTAACTGCAGTGCAGAGCAGGACAGTTCTGACATGGTACTTTGAAATCTCCTCTGAAATAACCATATAATGGAAAAAGCAGTTCCTAAAAATCAAATGAGTGCAGAAGTCCTGTCTCATTTTGCACTTCCAAGTAAACATTCTGAAAGAAAGGTGTATCATTTTCTAAAATCTTACAAGTATTTACCTAACATACATAACCTGCCATGCTTTCTATGACAGAAATATACTTTATGCTTTCTATAGAAGATTGGAAAATGTAGTCTTCATGCTAGTCCCTCATTACTGGAGTGGCAAATACATCTCTAAAAACTTCTGTTCTTTTATGAATCCAGAACAGTGGAGATACAGGGCTTCAACTCATAAGATTAAAACAACAAGGGGAAAAAAAAAAAAAGCAGATCCACCTTTTGCCTGCCCTCTGCTAACTTACAGATTTATTTTAGACAGACTGAAAGCAAATTACCCTATTAGCACAAGTTTTTCTCACTTGTCTGTGGAATTGGGACTACCGTATCATCAGGACATTCTTACAGATAGGGAACAAACTCTCTTGTAAGACTCCTGGAGTTCTACTGAAATTTATATGTTTCATTTGGCCCTTTGCATTTTTGTCTTTGAAATTGATTTTTACAGTAAAGATTCAAATATCTGGACCCATGATCTCACTGACAGCCAGAGGGAATTTGGAATAGGCTAGTAGACACAGTGGTATTAAACTATCTACAGCCAATCAGAATGAAATCCAAAAAAACAGGCTGCACTACATGAAACTGGCAATCCTGGAAGCTGGCCTTAGATGTCAGCTGTATAAATAAGTGAACAGGTCCTTTATTTTTTGAACACATCAGGTAAGCTTTATTTATTTTCTACAAAGGTGTCCAGATCATAACTGTGACTGAATTAACCACATCACCAGTTCTAAAATTTGCTTTAAAACTTCAAAGAAAATGAAAAAATTCAATCAGAATTTAAAGATAATTTTTGTCACTGAACTCCCAGCTTAAACCAGGACACTGCTATTTATTCTCTTACACAAAGAGCATAGACATGCTATGACTTAAATTCAATTAAGAGTTTCCACATCTGAAATCACTCTGAAACACAAACTGCAACACATTCATGCAACACAGGATATTTACTCTGCTAGTGAAATCACCTTGTCTCTAAACGTTAAAGGAAACATGTACTATTATTCCCTATGACTCCACCCTTCCCTCTGGGAATAATAAAAGGAAAGCAAAGAAGTCACCTTTCTACTTTTGCTGGATTTGTTTACTTTTCCTTATCAGGATTCCTTTTGGCAGGCTGGTAGCAACAATTTCACCATCCTAAGAGCCATTCCAAGTGGAGTTCGGTTTTTTGTTTGGTTTTTTGTTGTTTTTGTTTTTGTTTTTTTTTTTTCAACTTTCTTAATATGGAAAGTCCTGCAAGCACATCCCAGATAGAAACACAGCCCTGCCCAGCTCCTCTCATGCCTTAACACAGCTTGGAGTGTCCAACTGCAGCACAAACAGACCGAGAATGCCAAGAATTTGTGGTATTTCTTGGTCTGCATAATGGTTCTACTTAAGGACAGCCTTCTATATAATTGTTTTTAAACGGCATTTCTATCATTTTTGTGTATTTAAGATGGATAAAGGCTTGCTGTGAGGCAGTACCTTCTAGCAGGTTTTCAAGAGATACTTTGCACTGCTCAAGTGAAGTCAAATGCACAACAGAGAAAGATCACTTTTTTTCTCCTTTGCTTTCTTTTAAGTTAGTCCTTGTCTCTTCTCCATACTGTTACGATCAGGGCTGCTTTTTGAAAAATGTGTCTTTCAGTTTTTCAGGCTATTTAATCTAGTGGGAGGTGACCCTGACAACGCAGGAGGTTGGATCTAGGAAGTCCCTCCCAACTCAAACCATTCTGAGGTTCTCAATGTTTCACTGTTGTTGCTGTGAGCTTTATTTTATTACGTTACTAATTTTAGAGTCTGTTTCTCCATATTGTATAATTTAAAAAATATCTTCTTAACCCTTGTTATCTTCTTCCAACAGAAGCTACTCTTAAGGGTGGCATCTTGCCCTTTGGCAATAATTTTAAATTTTTCAATCCATGTCTATTAGTAATAAATACAAGAAGTAGGACAATTACAATTAGACTAAAAGTAGAAAAGCTCACTAAGCACTAGTCTAACTGCTCCTATAAATATAAAAGTATCTTTTCTGTGGGGTATGTGTCACTGCTGAAAATAAACAATAAAGAGTATGTTTACTTCCTTGACTAGCTTAGCATACTTCACCCCAAACTCATCTAAATGGGGTGCATTTCAAATCGATCTACACCTTGTTTCCTAGTGATTACACTTGAAAAAAAAAATACTGTAGGCAAAAAAACACACGACTCAATAGATACAAAATAAAATAAAAATCCTTAAAACTTTTTAAATTTCCATTTGTTGGCTCTATTGTTGTTCTAATATGTAACACATCTAAGCTAAATTTTAGTTTCACTGCCTACAGCCACGTACCTTTTCTCTGAAGGCAAATTTGGCTTATATTTTAAATGAGTGTAGTAAGAATTATTTGTTTAAAGTAGGTAGTATATGCCCTTAAACATGTCCATCAAAAACCCCCTTATTTTACATAATGTATACATCAAATATTACATCAGTCTACTGCATCCACTTATCCCCTCTTTTTTAAGAAAAGGAAATCTAAATGAAGTTGGCAAATATCATAAAATGTTTACAGCCTGTGTGGGTCCCAATGGCATCTTCTTCCACCAGGGCTCATTCTTTCATATCTACAAACTTTATTTTTAGCCAATAGCAAATTATCTTCCTTTAGGAGACCAGTCTTAATACCAGTACTTTGTATGTAGGCAAGCTTAGATGCTGTTACTTAACAGAATCTTCCCTGGTATCCTAAGGACACTACCAGTTCACCAACAGTATGGTAAACAAGCTGATTTCTCCACTGTAGCAAAGAAACACTTTACTCACACATATTAAGGGAGGTTGTTTTCCCATTTCCCGTGACAGAGACAAAACCTTCTTGTGCTAAAGCTCACTGGCTTTTATTTCTACTCCATTTCACAGTAGGAACTACTCACTTACTGTGGCAGTCTAGCAAAACAAAGGAACCAAGCATTAAATAAGGGACACAAATCTCCTAATTTCTCTCAAGATTTATATTTCCATTCCCAAGAGACAGATGACATTTCCAATTCAGCAGCTAATGCAGCAATAATTGAAGAATGTTCTGTGTGTTGATCACTTCAAACATAGCAAAAAGCCTGTGCAGGTGACTAAACATAGTGGATCAACAGTGAATACAATTATTTCAGATGAATGGATTGACTCCTCAGCAAATGATTGCTGTCATCAGTGCAGCACCCTTCTCTCGGCTGGAATATCTACATCTGAACACAGTGAATCAGAGTAGGAACACCACCGATTATTTTACAAATCTATTTGATAATGCTTTGGATGTCTGTGGAATGACAGAAACTGCCCAGTCCTTCAGCAATACACTAAGTTGGAAAAAGTGCTGTAACTGGAACGGATGCTTCACCACTTCAAAGACAGTGTACACAAGCATCAGCTACTGCTGTACATGCAAATTCTTTTACTGAAGTGTTCTAAATTAATTAAACTACTTCCATATCCAGTTTAGCATAGACACATTTAAGTTTATTTCATTAACTCTCTGAGGTATTAGATTAATCCATTAATTCAAATTTAAACTAAGTGCAGCTGAAATCATTTCAAAAGCATCTTCATAACTAAGTGAATCAGGTTTCACGTGTAAATCATTAATCTAATGAAAACTTCACTGATTTCTATTGATTTTGTTCATTAGTGAAAGAAATATTTTCAAATTGAGATTTTAAGCCATTCCATGTGACCTCTAGCTTCCACACATGCACATACATATGCCTAACAGGTACATGTACCCACTCACAACAATCTTCAGCCAACGCTTTGCTTTTTCAGACCTAAAGAACACGCAGCTTCTTTCTACCAGTGTTAGGACTGGATCCCAGCAGTAACAGGAGTCACAGAACACATTTGGAGTTGCTGTATAAACTGGTATAAACCTTATAAATTTCCTTTAAAATCTGGTATTTAAGAATTCCAATTATCAATGACAGGACATTAATTGAACTTTTGAACTGCATTTGGCTAAATCTGTTTCTGTAGAAGAGAAAATGGAACAATAAGCAAAGTATAGAGTGCTATCCACATATGCCCACAGCAAGTGAAGAGAGCCTTTCTATTTTTCCAATGCCATGGGAAGCTTCAGGCCCTTGCACAAAGTTTTTCTAACCCATGCTGTCAGACCTCTCAGACCAACACCAGCCCAGCACAACCTTCAACGTGTGATCTGTGGGCAGTGAATCAGTGAAGCTTCTTTTCACCCTGGACATGGAGCTCACATCACCTGCAGAGCACAGGGACAGAGTCAGTTTGTGCAGCCTTCCTCACTTATAAAGAGAAGCCACAAAAGTTCAGCCACTCTCTGGGAATTCTTCATACAGGAAAGACAAATTTTGAACTGAAGTTTATAGCTCCTGATACATGTATGTCAAATATTTTTTTCAAAAAAAAAATTGCCATGTCCTAAATTTAACTGTGTGCAGAGAAAAAACCCTGTAGAAACCGAGGTCAGGTAATAAAATATGAACAGTATCTTTCTTTAAGTAAAAAAAACCAAACAACACAACAACCTGCACCTCTAAAACAGAATAAACTTGTCATGACATGAGGTACCTGTCTCCAATCCTGTTTATACTGACAGAAATTAGAAAAGAGACCAGAACAAAGTTGGCTCTTTAAAACTCCGAAACATAAATAATCCTACATTAGAAGTGCTGATTCTAAGGACAGAGGAACACAGCACAAAATTGTCACTTGAAGAATTAAAACAGCTTCTACATATTTTGCAAAAACATTTTTTAAAACTTCAGCTCCTAGAAAATTAACTCTATTCTAATATTAATATCAACTCAACCACAGTAAAAAAGGATAGCCTCTTACAAATAGTTATTTAAGATCTGAATTTTAATCCTAGAGCTCCTTCTCCATCTTGTAAATTCTCAAACTTGCTTCTGTAGAAACACTATTCCTTTATTCTGTAGAGCAGAGATGGAGATCTGCCAAAGTGTTATGCAAGATAATGAAGCAGTTTCTCAGAGGGTGAGAGATCACATGAAATCACATGCACTAAAGAGGGATTAAAATTTAAGGAATGTCAAAAGTTTTACCTTCCATTAACTTTTTAAGTGACATGGCATTTTTGTTTCTAATAACTACCTTGCTCTCAACATTTTAAAGAGTACATAATAAATGAAGGACTTGAGTTTTCAAAACCCTATCCTATTTTTGTTATTTTTCACAGGGACAGTAAATTCAAATCCTAGATGGGATAAAAAAGAAAATTTTCTGTGACAAGGAAGACTGCTCAAACTGAAGCATAGTTTTTTTCAGCCAATCTTTCTTTTTCTTCTGCTGATGAGAATTATATAGATAAAGCTTGTATTTTAAGAAAACCCAAGTCCCTGCATCTACACAGATTTCTATACTTCTAATGAAATAGCAGCATACATTTGCAAGACCACCTCAGTTCTGCTCTTATCTCTGCATGCCATGACACTTTTCCCCATACAGAATTTTATATTTCAACTTCAAATATCAATTTTATTAAAGATTTTGAATAGAACTTGTCATGCTGATATAATCATAGAATTGATCCTTCACCAAGTGCAACCCACCCAAAAAATCACGAGGACTGAAAGAACAGATTTCAGCTCTTATCTATGAAGAGATATTTTCAATTGTTGTCTCTACTCGAGCAGTTCTTTACAAAGAGTTAAAAAACTATCTTCAGTATGAATCACCCTTTCAATAATGCGTTTATGAGCTATGCTGATGAGTGTTCAGCAACTTTAAGAATTCATTCCTGAAGGACCTAATAAATGGTAGTTCTCATCAAAAGATTAGTTTAATGATTCAAAGTGAGGCAGATACGGTTGTCTCAGATGATGTTTGGAGAAAAAAAATATGTTTCAAAGCTGCCTTTTTTCCCCTTGACAAAATTAAACTAACTTTTAAGTCCATTACCTTTTCATTTTCACTTTTAGAACATCTAGTACAAAAATATTAAAATTTTGCACATTAGTAATAGGAAAATGCACACCTTGAGACTAAACACAACAAAAGACATTGTATGTTCTACCTTCAGTTCTAAGCTTTTATGGCACTACTTCTCCTACATTGTACTAAGTAGTTAAATCAAACCACTACGGAAAAAAATTATACTTCAGAAACCCCTTTAAAGCTTTTCCCTTCATTGGAAAAGACAGTTATTTTAAGGATTCATTATAGGGACAGTAATTTAAGGCAGCCACTGTCCTTACAGTTTGAAATATGACTGGCTAGTATGCATTTTACAAACCAAACATGTAATGACTGGCAGTACAATTCAAAATCTGCCAGAGAGGTCTAATAGACTGTTCATTACAGCCCTGAGAATGCACTGAACTCCAAACATGGTATCAGAGTTAGGGGCTGTTCCTCGAGAAACAGTATTGGTTTAAAGACCATTACAAATAAACAGATAAAAGCCTCCAAAATGAAAAGCTCCAGAACTCAGTCTCTGCTCAACACTGCCTGAAGCAGATGAGAAATCTTATGGCCAAGGACCATGTAAATGAACGAGCATTCCTCCTCCTGAGAATCTCTCAATTTTTAATAGGTCTGTATTAAAATTCTTTTAAATAAACAGACCCTGAGATCTAAATATAGGGTTCACTTGAGACTACTATTAGCAAGATAGCTTTTCAGTAGTATCAATCCATAATCATTTACTTCAGGTCCTCCAGCATCACAAATGATTTTCTGCTGGAAGATGTACAGTTTTACATACTACTCTATAGGTCAGGTAACCTGAAAGAAATACACAGCCTTGCTAAGCTCAAAATTGCACCCGATACAATATTGAGATACTTGAGAAGACAGCTGCCATGCTAACAAACACAGTCAGTCACTGATACTCAGCTTCTTGGCAAGAATTGCCTGCCAGTGCAGAAATAGGATGCTGCTTGGCTGAGTCATGTGCGCCTTTAGACACTGGCAATGTTTTGTTATGTTGCCAGTATTCATTCCTGCCATTTGGATACAATACACCACAGCCACGTGCACACGTAGACTTCCTGGGTGGACAATCAGTTATTACCTGAATGGTCTCCAGGTCAGAGTTTAACAAATACAGAAGAGAAATGCTGCAACAGGACACCTGTATGTGCAATAGATCAATCTCTGGGTTTTCAGCTGAGGAACTACAGACCATTCTTAGGTAGGCAGAGCATTAGAGAATATCCGTGTGGAGAATCTTGTTCTGGCAAGAGATGGACTGGATGACCTAACAGGACTTTTCCATCACTAGGCTGTGATTCCCTGAACCTCATGCTTTTTGACAGTATTGCAAGGTTCGACAGGCATTTCTCTTCAGAAGAGGGATTAAGGTCAGTAAGAATCAGCATCAACTAAAAAAGTGCACATGAGGCAACTGTGATGGCAGTAGGCAAAAATACATTCATAGTCAGAAAAGTATTCAGTGTTTCTGTCTTCTGTACGTGCTGAAAACCCTGATGTAAGCAAAGCACTAAATGGAGAATAAGGAACATGAGATTCATGCTTTCACATAGATTTTTGTTATAACAAAAGAAAAAAGGTGTAATGATATAAAATAATAAATCAGTAAAAGAATAAAATCAGTAAAGGTCTAATAACTAATGCATAGCAGAGGCACCGAAAATAAATTCCAATTTAAAAATTTACTTTGGAAACAAATTGCACAGTAAGTCAGTCATGTTAATCAGCAGTCATTAATGTAACTCAATGCTGAGTAAGAACTGAAGCTGAACTTCAGAAAACAAGCTTTGCTGTAAAATCAAAGTGACACATGAAGAAATTCTCAGAGAAATATGAAGTATCTGTATTTCATACTTGTATGAATTCTTTCAAAGGGGACTACCAGAGGGATGTGCTTCTTGCCTTGTGAAACCTGTATAACCAAGTGGGATAACAAACCATACAGCCATACCCATCAGTCATAAAATATAGCAAATTTGAACAATCTATGCCAGAGGAATCAACATGTGGCTTTAGAGCTACAAATAGTTCTGAAGCAGCTCAAGTCAGCTCTGATGCACACTCTGATGCAGCGTGGCTGTGCTGCAGAGCAGCTGCTTGGGAATGGGAGTGCCGAGACAGTTGTGACCGTGAGTCACTAAAGGGCTTCTGAGACACTTGGTCACCATCCAACCCAGCTGTGCTCCCACCCTGCTATTTTTAAAGCTGCCCTTCCTTTCACTTCTCTAAATGTACCAGGCAGGTACCCCTGCAGCACCCATGGAGTGTTGTATAAACATGAATAACAAACCCAAATATTTAAATTTTCATGTCAACAAATATGTATCAGTGTAGGAAGATTCATCATGTAACTATTATTTTCCCATCACCAGATGACATTACATATTCTGTCTCTTCTACAAAACAGAGACATCTTTATGCTCCAAAACATCAAAGAGAATTCAGTGTGAGAAAGGAAAAAACTTTGTTTTCTGAAATGGAAGATTCCAAATAAGATGGAATTTATCTGTAATGGGACCTTATACTTCAATGAGCTTGGCCCTGAGCGTGCTTCTGTTCCAAACTGAATTAAGGTTAAAAAAATTCCAGTGAATATTCAGAAATTTCTCTGAATTATCTGTCACAGAAATTACTCTCATCTTCTCATTCTAGGTTCCTGGTCACCTTTCATTAATGGTTGTAGACAATTCAACTTTGTTGAAAACATTCAGATCTACAGCTCAATAAAAGACAACAAAGAACTATTTTTTTGAAGACAGGCTGCAGGTTTCTTCGTGAATTCCTGCTACACAACATTGGGATGCATTCCAGCACACCATGTGACCTTAAGGCTTCAAGTGATACTAAGAATGACGTACCTGGAACACAGTTTGACTCACACAGTTGACAACTTTTTTGTGTCAGCATATTTTGTTGTCTCCCTTAAAGAAGCACTAAAGAAAGCATTACAAGTTCAACACAGGAACCCAACAGAGGAAAAGACACAGAGATGAAGCCAGCTGGGGTGAAAAAAAAATATAATTCAAAAGGGCTTGAAAACAGTTTCTATACATATTTAACTATTCTGGTATGTGTGTGGGCTGGGCTTAGACCTCAAGGGAAAAGTGATGAGAAAAACCCCTTACTGCTGGTGAACAGTAACTGCAAGTCAGCAGCTTTGTTTCTAAATTCTTTCCCAGTCCTACTATCTGCTGCTTGTCACACTGCAAAAAGCTGGTGAAAGCAAAGCCAACTGGCCTAATTAAAACATCAACCTTAAAAAATTTAGGGTGTTTCAAGGATTTCCTGTCATCCAACCATTTAAAACAGTAACTGACCACCGTCTTAGTACTTTTATGATAGCATCAAAGACATTTTGAAGAGAGGCTTCAAGCTCTGACTACCTGCAAGCACCAGCAAACCTGTGGACCTACTCAGGGTAAGGGCTATACCTTTACTGTGGCTATACCACATTCCTCTCACCAAACCATATGGGAGTGCTCTGCACCCAGGTCCTGAGCTGTGCCTGCAGATGTGGTACACCCAGAGATCTGTGAAAATCTCACTACCCACACAAAAACCCTACTGCATTTTTTGGGGGTAAATGTCTGAGAACACACCTCCACAAAAGCACATTCCAAAGGACAAGGATGAAAAAGGGAAGATGCATAAAAGCTTAATTCTCTGCTCTCTAACCCCATGCCAGATAATTTCAACAAAGACAGCTCAGTTCACATTTGTGAGAGAAGTATGACTACTAAGAATTCAAATTTTCTATCAGTAGGAGCAATACTTGGATTTTTAAATTGTAACAATCTACTTCTGGGGATTCCCTTCTGATTCCTGGACATTAGAAAGAGTAATCCCATTTAGAGTATTAATAGATTTAAACAAAAGCTATTAAAAGTGAAGCAAGACAGCACTAATGAGGTCTGAACACTATATGGCAATAAAAAGGCAAAAATAGAAAAGAAAGATCAGAAGTAAACATTGACAAAATTGAGCTAAAGGATTTACATGCGATTAATCTTTTGGGTTTTTTTAATTCACACTACATTTATACTATTATTTGCAGTTTCCTCTCTATTGAAGCAAGGAGGTAACTAGTGAAGCAGCTGGAGTAAAACCAAGGAGATGGTGGGAGGTCCTTATTGACCAAGATGCCTCACTGTGGTTCTGGATGCACCTACGTTTGTAAAGTGCCTTCACAGGGTTTGCTAGATGCTATAAAAGTTTTTAAAAATGGAATAGATTGTTCCTTGGTATATGCAATTAATATACTATGGAATCCTTTAAAACATGAAAAAAACTCAAAGCAAGCCAAGATAATTAACACTTGTAAAACCTGTGCTTTCCACAGAAATATCCTCCTGTGCTGAGGCAGCATAGGAACGTTTCATCTCTTGCTAAATAATCACTATTAATCTGGATGCACATTTTGGCCCAATATAAAATCATGATATTGGATCAAAACCTGGCTGTGAAGTAAAGAATAAAAACAAATGGTTGATTTCCACTATGGCAATCAACTGCTCCATACATCTAATCATCCTAGAAATAGTAATGAATAATAAATTTAAAAATACATGCAGATGACAAAACAACTGACAAGTCAGAACCAAAAATGCCATAAAAGTTTCATAAATCCTTAACAACCAAGCTGAACAAGCAACATAAATACATATAAAACTTAATGCTCAAAAATACCACATAATCAAAACAAAAGTTCTAAATTATTTTATCAAGCCAAATGCATTTATTGACCATTGATTTAACTATAGAAAGCTCAACAGAAAAATAAGATCATTGTGCCAGGAAAAGGTAACACAATGTTAAAATACACAGGGAACTAGGTGGAAAATTACACTGAAACCACCATAATTTCCTCAAGGAAACAATAATGAGTCTTCATCTGAATTCTACATTTATGTGTATTCCTTTGAAGAAGGGAACTGCAGAACTAGAGGAAAGATACTGGATTACACAGAATTTCCTTAAAGACGAGGCGGACATTTGCTAATGATCCCTTACATAGACAATGTAGCCCCAAATGCAATGTAGTTTTCTGTACAATTTTTCAGTGGTCTGTACTGCAATGTCCTTTGCAGTACAACAGCTCTAACTTACAATATTATCACAGTGCTCACTGTCCATTATAGCTTTCCCTTCCCTGCATGGTCCCCCCATTTTCAAAGAGAAAACTGCATTGAAAAAGGACAGGGAAAGCAGAGCTGGATTGCTTCATGATGCATTTCTGGGTGACCGATTATTTCAGTTTGTAGGGATGATGTACTTATTTGGAGATATGGCCTCCTAAGTTAATTTTCCCATATTATTACAGAACATACACAAAAGTACATGTATTCTGTAAGATACTACATGACCAATCCATGTGATTAGATAAAACAAGTCTATGTATCAGTCCAGTGTATGAGGAAAATTAATTAACATATTTAGCATGCAGAGAGATGGATTTCAGCCAGCACAAGACAGAAGGAAGGGGATTCAAGCACTGAACACAGTGTGAAACAGTCAGAATTGGCATTAGGAAAAAGCAGGTAGGGGGCTAATTAGCACAAGATTTGGAGAATGGGAGAAAATGAAACATTATGAGAGAAGAAATCAAGTGGCCCTTACTAAGAAATCTCCAGTAGGCTCCCCTATGGAAATATCCAACTTTTTAATACAAATGCTCTTCCACATACTAACAAATTCTATTAATTTCTCAGATGCTGCTACTTTTCTGTGAGTAGATTATTTTTTATACATTTCCTATCATGCACATAGTCATGCAGATTTGTGGTAAAAGCAGTCTCTTCAAAAACTTTTCAACAGGGTTCAGCATCAAGCTGTATTTGTGAGGTCTGAACACCTTATTTAATGTTAAATTGTCTTAGACAGATGAGGCTGCAAAGATACAGGTGGTATCAGGTAAGATAAGTTTGACTCTTAATTCTTCTAGTTGCTTTTCCTGCTTAAAACTTAATTTCTTCCTTGCATTCAAACTGACACAGCAATACTACTTACATCACATTTAAATTTAGCCTACACGCAGTTGTGAAAAGATGCCTAATTTAGACACTTGATTCCAGCTCTCAAAGCTTCACAGTGAAGGAATTGTCAGAAGTTCTGAAGCTTCTCTTGTAACTCGAAGTGTAACAAGATTAGGCTAGAAATGTGGAACAGTTAAAATAAACGGAAGAAAAAAGAAACAACAAAATATAGTCTAGGACATAAACCACTATGTAACACTACTGTAGCACCCTACAATGAAGGATGTGATAAGCTCCACAGCCTCCTTGACATGATCCCTCACAAACTGAGGTATTCCTTTTTCTTAGCAGGACAGAAAGCTTGGGACGGCTCACCAAAAGAAGTTGCAGGATTTTCTTACATGCCTTTTGAAGAAAGAAAACAAATATCCAGAAGAGTTGAAAAGAAAAATCAAGGGGGCTTAATTACAATATACTGTTATTTACTTGCTTTGTAAGTACAACAGTTTAATTGTGTAAACTGAAAATCATAGCTAAGCAGTGTGGGTAAGTAAGCTGCAGAAACTACCTGTAGGTCATGAAGAAACTGTTTACTGAAAATTAATCTAGCGTAGTTACAGAGTAAATAAAAAAATTATTCAAAAAGGAGAAAATGGTGTATCGTGTTTCAAGTCTTCACATCAAGAGACTGGCCCTGGACAGATCCCCTGCACTTGAAATGACTGCACCTGTACTACTTCTAGTACTGTCCTGCCAATATTCAAAGAGCTTTACCTCTAACTAAAGGTCAGTGCCTAGTTTTTGGAGAAAAGCTACACAACTCTTGAGAAGCAGTCTATAGGGGTTTAATACTACTTTGATATTCTTCCAACATTACTCTTTAGATTTTGAACTATCTCAGCTCTGATGTTCTAAATAAATGACTGTTTAGAGGCTTTTTTCTAAAGCATTTTTGACATGATATTTCCTTTGAAGATTAATTTACCTTTTTTTCAAATGCATTTTCAGGAGTTTAATCAAATAGCAGACAGCAGGCTTAGATGACGGTCCATCCTGAGTGTCAGAATAATTTCTTTAAAATCTTTGTCAAACCTTTAATTTCTGTAATTTACTTTGATAAAGACACAATTTACTGGCGTTCAGGTACTTCAACTCTGCCAACCTTTGCAGATGATTCACCCTCACACCAAGCACTTAAAATCCTGCACATATTTATTTTTTTTCTGCTGACTCTTCCTAGCAGCTAGAGAATTCTTCACTCAAAAGAAGGCTAAAATCCTCAAATTGTTCCAGTCTCCTCTGCTAGGTAAAGGGCCCAGAGCAACACAGAGGGTCCGTCAGAGGCTTGTGACAGGCCCTTCCCAGCACCAGTGCTGAGGGTGACAGCTGTAGTGCTGCACACTCACCACCCTGTCCCAGGGGACCTGCTATTGAGGGGGCAGATGATGATGATGTGGGGACAGCTCTGCAGAGTGCTGTCCCTAAGGACAGGACAAGGGCAGCCGACTGCAACTTTTGAGACCACATGCAGGTTGACTCCAGCTGTGAAAGAGATGGTACAGTCTGCTTGGTCAAACGGCTGCTGCCAGCGTGCCTTGCTTCCCACTGCTTCTGCCCCTTCTCCTCAAAGCTGCACACCCTGCTTTTGGCTTGTTCTCTCCTCCATCCCCTTGTCTGCTTAGGTTTAGACTCCAAATTCCCTTCCCTCTTCTATAGGAGGCACAGTCCCTGCCAGCTCCTTACTTCTGGCCCTGCTCCCAGGCTTTCCGCCCCTGATTAAAGAATAGAAAACCTCCAAAGGAGATCACACTTTCTTTACATAATCTATTTAATAATACTTCTCAAGTAATTCAAAGCTAACTCTCACTCCTGTAAAGATCTCAAAAGGACTCTTAACGATTTTCAAAGACTAAAATCTGTGTTGAATTATTGAATACAAGGGATGACAAAACCCACTACTGTGGGCTTCCACAAATATACCCAAAATACCACAGGTGCTGCCAAACTGAGTCAGTCAAAACTGTGAGTCATAAGTGACTTAAAAGGCATAGGGTTTGGGTGTTTGAGTTTCTTTCACATCTTCTTCACCTCTGCCAATTTCTTTGTCCTCTCTCGTTTTAGCTTTTGGTAGAGACAGTAACCAAGTTGTAAAGCTTTTCCCACAGTTACAAGGGAAGGGATCAATTAAAATCTTCCCCAGGAAGAACTTAAAAACCTGCACCATAGACATCAATAAGGTTGGACTAGAACTACAGTAAATGGCAACACCATATCATTGTGCAGCCCAACTATGCACCCTACTGGTGTTTTTCCAAAATGCCTATGAAAATGCATCATGTTAACAAAGAGGAAAATTTTGCTGGTTTTTAGATTCCATGCCATTTGGTTAAAAGCCCCTTCAATTTTGTATAAATCCCTGCATTTGTTTTATCTTTTTAATATATGCTATAAGGCAAAGACTGTTTTTCCTTCTCATTACAATTAGAAATAATCTAATTAATTTGCAGGAAAGGTGGCACACAGAGATATCTTGACTAGACTGGAGGTTCTGGAATTTTTGTACTTCTTCAGACTTCTACTCATAAGCAGCAAGGTAAGTACTGACCACTTCTGACTTGAGCCTACGTGAGCATATACACAGCACATTTCTCTCAATGTCAGGTAAACTTTGACATAATGTAAACATAAATGTTGGTATTTTTCTCTATGTTCCATAGAGCTTCATCAATCAGGAAGGTCCCAGAAACTTTTTTGGGTAGAACTTTTTGCCGCTCCTCTACCCCACCTTCTGTAAGTGTATCTAATAACAATAGTTGCCAAGATGAAAACTCTTACTCATGTTGAGCATCTCCACATGTAAAGTTTAGATGCAATTACCTTTAGTTAGGTAGCATCCTAAAACACTACATAGATCAGGCTCATGCATGAGTCAGGGAGAACAAAAACTATCCATTAATGGGTCTCATGCTTCTCTTGGTCATCTTGTTCCTCACCAGCAAGGAACTGTTTGAGAACAATTCTTTGCACTCCATAAAACAGGAACAGTTACTTTAAAAAGGTGGCCACGTCTGTTCTCAGATGTTGTACTGAAATTTGTTTGCTCTCTCTGCACCATTACAAGTGAACACAGCATTTGTCTGAGACTTAGGATTTCTGCAATAATCTTCAAATAGAATGCCCTCTCCTCTAACAACACATTCTGAAGCATAAACAAAATTATCCCAACGAATATAATCAGAATTTTCTTTTTTAAAAAAGCTTTTTTTTTTTTAAAGAGAGCTATTACTCCCGGTCCTCTTCCTCTCAAATGTACTCTATTTTATTCAAATATTTATTGCTACAAAATTACTACAATATATTTATTACTACTATTATTCAAATATTTATTACTACAAACTTCAAACAAACATTCCAGACTGTCCTTTGGGCAAAAACGCACTGGTTGAGTTTCCTCCCACATGCTCCCCTATAGCACATTTGTTCTGTTCAATTTCACTTCTTTCCTGTTCGTTCTGGTCTGCCAACACCCCCTCATTTCAGTGAGCTCCATTCAATTATCCTTATACACAGTTCTTCCCACTGATGGGGTACTGAGCACGCACTTCCACTTTCAATTAGTGCAGAAGTGGCAGAACCAGTGTCCGTGTTTTAATGCCAGAGTAATGACAGGCACTGAAAAAAAGTGACTTCAGGGTAAATCCAGCTCAATTTGCTAAATATTAATATTTTAGGATTTTTGCATGAGAGTGAAGAGGTAGAAGAGCAAACACTTAACAGAGTTACATGCAGTGCCTTGCTTCAGATAAAATTAGGGGAACACAAACTATATGGTGATAAGCAGTCTCTACTTTATTCCTTTTAATTTATATATCTGCACTAGTGGTTTTTAAATACATTTTAACATATTTGATGTTTAGAGAATTCGATCTTCTTCTGTATTTGTATAACATCTGGTACAGTGGGACTGATGCTAACAGGGTGCTCTAAGTACTACCCTAACATAAATAATAAGAACCACAAAAGTTGAAGATGAAAACAAGCAATAGAAGACAAGCAGTGTAAACAATAATGTAAATGCCACTGCAACCCCTAAGTAAAGAAAACAATTAAGAGACAAAACGTAACTGCAGATCTTTCTCTGGTCTTTCTGAAGTTTTTCCAAGGATACCTAATGCCTCATCCCAACCCTGCAGACTGTGTTAGCCCCACTGGTTTATCAAAGAGCTTTTCTAAAGGTATGGTCTGAAAAGAACACCACCTCCATATTGGAAAACCCAGATGATCAGCAGAAAGTTTATAGGAAATATTTCTGCTGGCATGCAGCTAATTTAATGCTTTGCTGATAATTCACACTTGCAATTGCTGTCCATGTCAGTATATCTTCACAAGAAGCTACATACCAGCAGGAGAAGTATAACAGGCAAATCACATGGCACCGCTTTTGTGAGCACCCCACAGAGCGCAGGCACCATTCTAAGTACCATCTTAAATGGAAAAGTTTGCAGTGGTAGAAGAATAAACAAAGCTCCTATCAGGGAATTTTAGGTGCTTGGGCTCAAGTCCAACAAATCCTCCTGACTCATCCATTATCTTCCTGGTTTTGCACTTGTTCTAAAAAATCCTCTGTTTTCCATTCCAACTTGTGTTTCTCTGTGCACCCCTCTTAAAGGCCCAAGATTCCCCTCAGAGAACATGCAGCAGCAGATAGGAATCCATGAAACAGATACTTCAGAGGAGATTAATAACGTAAATATGAGATTACAAAGTACTGTCTGTAAAACTTTTGGATTAATGCATCACATTTCTGGGCATGTGTCTAAACTCATTCTAGCAAATACAGAAGAATCACTACAAAATGGAAAAATGAAAGCAGGTCAGCTCGGGGTGCTTGCCTCCCCTGGATAGCTATTGCTTTGCAGGCATCCCAAGCTATTTTGTTACACTGCCCAAAAGTGCTGTCAGGGGAAACAGAGGAAATGCTGCATGCAGCTACTGGAAAAATCTTCTAGTAAGGTAGTGCAGTATGAAGATGCCCGATTCAGAGCACCCCTACATAACATTCTAGATAGAGAAAGGAAAAGCCATGTATTTCTCTGGTTATGCTAACACTGGCAGATAACCAAGTAAGTTGAAATTGGTGAATTTGGTCCCCAAGTTTCACAGGGATCACATGTTTAAGAAAAAAAGAGTATAGACTGCATATGCAGTTATAAACTCTGAAAAGCTTTCACCAGCTCTTGAGAGATTGCTCCTTTGGGAGTTCACATCCCTACCTCATTAAAGTAAATGAATCATGACTTCACAAAGCAGCGTTTTACTGTTCATACATTAAAAAATACACCTACAAGAGTGCAGCTGAAGCGCTGTCTGGGCTCTTGAGGCAGCATTCAACTTTCATGCACAGGAACTCACAAGCCTCTTTTCTACATTCATCATCATCATCAGGTCAAAGAGTAAGACACACTGGCTTTCTAAAATGGGGAGAAAATTAACTGTGTAGTTAGGTTATGTTGTATGATCTCTGTTACACTGGAGTATGTGACTCCATTATATTCCATTTATCTGAAGAAAAACTGTAGGAAACCTCACTGAAAAGCATATTGTCCAGATTTGAGTATTGTCTATTCCTAACTTACCATCACAGCAGGTTGAGAAAGTACTCTCTGTTTTCTGAACATTTGGGTAGCTCCAAGAGGATATCATCTCCTTGCTGATTTTTCCTTTTCTTTGACATCAACAACCTTTCAGCCCCTTTCCCCTGGGCTGTCCTTAAAGGCAACGAAAGCAAACACAGCACACAGCCAGAGGAAGTCAGTAGATACCAAAAGTTAAATGTCAAGTCTTCATAAAAATAAAAACACAACGTTATTTGTATCCTACCAATGCAGGAGAATTCACCACAGTGAGAAGAGGATATCTACTTTTCAACTTCACTAGCTCTGAGGGGTGCTAGATAAGTATAATGATAGAGCAGCCAAGACTGCTAAATTTATTAGAGCCTGTGATCCCAACAGTATATTGCTAATAGCAGTGCCAAATATCCAAAGGCAGCTGCTCTTTAGAGGTTATCCAGTCCTGCATGCTCCCTCACGGAATACTGCAGAGCAATAAGCTAAGGCATATTATACCAGTGGGAGAAGCAAGCTGCTCTTCTTAGATATAGACAGGCAACAAACATCCAGTATTTCTTTGAAAAATCAGGAACAACTGTGCCAGAGGACAAAAAGGACATCTGTGCCAAAAGAAACCAGAAACCCTGCAAATGAAAAGTATCTTTGCTGCTGCAAGAAGGATGAGCCAGCCCACACGAACTGCCCTATTCCATTAATGCATTCTAACTCTTTTTTTTCATTCTAAGCACAGATTAGAAACAATTTGTTTTTCATTCACAGCCCCATATTTTAAAAATAAAAAGTTTCTTTGGACTAAAAAACACAACATTCTCCTAGAAGTTGCTACAACATTTTTGCAAATTCATGCAGTCTGAATTCCAAGATGCTTACCATCAATCTTTCTTACTGTATTATACATTTAGTTTGAAGACTTCGTTTTTGGGTGGGATGTTTTCATTTTCAACTTTCAATGCACAGAATTATATTTCCATTATTTTAACAACATTTTCTTTCTTTTTAATATTTTCGAGTGACTGCAGCAAAACCTTATGCTACAGCCCATATTTCAAAATCTTTTTTCACTGCTGAGATATCTTGTCAATTGTTCTACATTAGCGCTGGCGCATCCTCTTAAACTAAACCATCTGCTAAAGGCACATTCCTTTGCTCCCTGCCTAGGCACACTCCTCAGCCATTTGGATGACAAAGACGGGGAAAAGGGCTAAATGGAGATTTTGGAATGATGAAGAATGTTTTAAAAAAAGCAGCTTTTTACTTAAACGATAAATGACACAATCCTGAGCACCCCCTGGGACTTCTGGAGAGCAAAGAAAAAAAGTTGGTAAAAGCAGAACTTGACAGGGTGACAATGATATTTTACAACTGCTGTTGAAGGACTGCTTGGTTAGGGTCAGGCCCTGCTCTTGGAGATGCTCGCTACTGGCAGACAGTATAATTTGACAGGCAAAGTTCAGCCAACAAAATTCTAAAAATTATGGAGAGAACATGCTGACAAAAAGTGACCGTAACCAGCAGAAGTCTGTAAATCAAATGCAATGTCCATGCATGTGTGTTTATATATAATATATGCAGATTATTTTTTTTTTACATAATTTATATAGACAGATAAACACAACAGCATCTGGATAGTGGCAGATAACCTTGAGCATGGCTGAGTTTACATAGACGTATTCTACAGCTGTTTAGAAACTCACTGTCTTCTCATCACTCTGGATAACTAAAAAAAAAAAATCACCTTCAAAGTGAAAAGAAAGAAATATAACCCAGTACTGTTAAATACCCTCTTTGAGAGTGTTCTGGTAGCAATTCTGACTGGAGTATCTAAGTCACGGTTACAGAATACTTGGATTAATATTTCTTCTAGCATAACTTATGAACTTTTTTTTCCCAATACCTTCTAATAAGATCAAACGTATTTCAAAGATCTTACATAGCTTGCCCCTCAGCTTCTCCTTTAGAATCTGACTGTGTCTTTGAGCTTGTGATAACAAAACTGAGCATGAGCACAACATTTGCAGAGATATTCTGTCTGCATTGTTTACAAATAAACCTGTTCCTTTGGAAAACTAGAAGAGTACCTCCAGACCATTCAGTCTGTCTGACTGAAATGCTGCTTCATGAGAATACCAACAAACGGGCACTATAAGAGAACTCAACTCAGTGAAAGGCTCGTTGCTTAAAAACTCTTGAGAATCTGAAGACCTTCATTATCACCGTGGCTAACTGTCTTTGTGCACAAGTTATGAAGACAGTCTGATTTTCACATACATCAGTTCCCACATTTCAGGAAGAAAACAGTCTTCATTTCAGTGCACAAACAAGTTTTAAGATAGGAAATACTAATATTCTCATCCTTAACCAGAGGCATTCCTGCAGTATTGCCAGGCATGAACCAAGGGCTCCTACTTCTGAGCTAGTAACAGACACTAAGTGCCTGAAGGTCATAGGAAACATTTAGTTATTTTCGAGTGAAATAGCAGCAAGAAAAAAATTCTGCCCCCACCAAAGACTGCATTTGCACTATAGGTTCATTAATATTTCCATGAAGTTATTATTTATCCACAGACTGGCCAACAGTGCCCACATTTAAACATGTATTTCATGACAGAAAATTCCAAGCACCTTTTGCAAACAAAACCAACACATACTTCTTTATTTATAATAAAAAACAAATTTTATAGGCAATTAGAATTAAACACACAAATTCTAGTTTCCAAAAGGAAAAAGTTCTGGTAGGGCCAAAAACTTGGCAGAAGCCAAAAAACAACCCCCAAAAAAAACAAACTAAAAAAATCCAAATGCCAAACACAACCCAAAACAACAACCTAATAAAAATATTTAAACAAGCAAGCTACTAGAATTCTCAGCATATACATTCTACTGACATATCTGAAAAGCCACTCGTACTGACACTCCTGTTATTACTATTTTTAAGTACAAGGCTGAGTACCTGCAATTGAAATTGTTGCAGTCATTGTTTCCTCATATATAATCAGTCTGCCTCTCTTTGAGCACAAGAGTAGAGAAAGGTCAAACAAATAAAATCTATCAATAACAGGAAAACAGATTGAGCAATGTAATCTGAACTTCTACTCTAGAAATAAATCAGTGAAGAATTTCTGGCATGAAAGATAAATGTAGTTAGAAACAGTTTAGATTCACTCAGATAAAATTATTTTGGTCACAAATAATTACTTACTACATAAATACATAACAGCCAACAAAATGTTAGGCTATCTAACCTAGATCAAGAAATCTTGATTTTTAGGAAAAAAAAAAAAAAAATTAGCATTTACCTAAAGAAGCTTATATGAATTATTTTTTTCCCTGAGTCATCCCATCAAATTACTCTAATACAACATTGATCTGCATGTGGATGCAGACAGAATCTGGTTCAGGTATTATGATATAGAAGGGATCTCACAGAGGTACCTCAAAAACAGAGATAGTACCCATTCTCAATCACCTCTCTGCTTCTCTGGATCTCTGGGCTAGCTGAAGGACAAACAATTGGACCTTCATCCTGCTTGGGTCTTCAGTTCACTGAAAGGTACCTGCATGTGCACTGTAATATTGAGACTGAATACATGACGCTCCCCACCCTGTACAATTACACGAAAGGGATCCGGTATTATATAAAAAGATGAACTACACAGTGGCCTGCACACCTTCTGACATTTTCCTCAGAAACAACAGACCTGCCAAGTGACCATCATATGCAAAGTATCACAATGTTGAAGTAATCAACTAGGTATTACTCTAACAAATTCCGAAGAGTATTTCGATACAGCTCCATCTGCCCCAATTCATCATGTCATTCTGAGAATAAAAACAACGTAAAGATGTACTCTCTCAAAAACATATTTCTAATTAAAATTAAACGTAAATCCAGTCCCTGGTATACTGACTTATGAAATTAATATTCTTAGCAGACTTAAATGGGAGTGCTGAATTTATTCAGAAATGCAAATCAATCACCCTGAATCAATTCAGAAACACAAATCAAGGTCAAAAAACACAATTTAAACTTTATACAATAAAATTACTTGTTCATTTATAGTTAACATCCTTAGGTAAATCTTAGGGCTGCATAAGCTTCACATAGTATCATGCTTGAGACTTAATATTGCCTCGACATTTAGCATAGCTCTTACATAAAACTTCAGCTTTTTTTTTTTTAATAAAAAGCAAGATGACAGAATTAACAATGTAATCTTGGATCAAAAGCCTACTGTTTTTTCACTTTCCATCAGTATTTTACTTCAAAAGATGTTCCAATTTATTTTTTTTTCTATTTAAAACTATATATATTACAACCAGTAATATGTATTTGTCTGCATTGTCTTCTATGTACTCCACCAATGAAACACACATGTACTTCCATTTCATTAACTGTAAAATGTCTTGAGTAAACAAAAAATATTTAATAAACTTTAAAGTAAAACAAACTAGCTAAAAATCCCTACTGTATAAAGTCAGTGCTGCATTCATGTATCCATCAATAGATGAAATTATTATAATAAACAAGTCACAATGCAACAATATTGAGAAACAAGTCTGAGCTACTATCAAAGGATTTAATTTTCTGAAACAGCTGCATAACGACCACACTTCTCTGAACAGTAACAAATTAAGGGCATCCACAAGACTCCAGCTGTGCTAATGAATTCTTCCTTCCACATCTACAGAGATGATCAAATACCTGCAGCACTTTTTAAAGACAGTCGGTGTTCTTATGTTTCCACCCTAAGAAAGAACACCAATACCTAGCATTTGTGTTATTACTCATTTATCCTTTTATTAGTTTTACAGACACATTCAAATTAAAATACTCAGCAGGAAAAATCAAGACAAATGAAAGTATAAAACAAGAACAATATCTTAAAAAAAAAAAAATAAAAAAATCAAACTACAGAATAATATCTACCACCTTAGAAGCCATTTATAAAATGATTCTAAGGGAAGCTGAGTTTGGGTTGGATTAAATAAAATCAAAACTGCAATAAAACCATGCTCTTCAGTACAGACTAGATCACCTGGCTCAGCAATATGCTCTACAAACTGGTTTAGCAATATAGCACAGTATCCTGTTCTGATCAGGGGTGGGGGCCTTGGACTAACCACAGCAACAAACACCCAATCTACTCAAAGTACATTTCAAAAAACAAATGCATTCTTCAGCCTAACTTTTAAAAAGTATCTTTAAATTGTGTATACTTTTAAAATCTACCAAAGAGATTGTGGAAGTGAATATGGATGTCATTGCAAACATCCATTAATCACCAAAGCTTCTAAACAGCCTTGAAACTTTAATACAAATTATAAAGAGGGTGAAGCTCCTACTAACAACAGCTACAGCAAAATCATGTCCAGCCGTTCCCTCCCAGCTGCTCTCTGAGCACGCCGAGGCACACGCACCTCCTTGCACACGGAGCATGCTGGGCACACACACATCCCCACAGAGAGCATGTGAGGTCAATCACTTCATCCTGCTAATGAAAGCAGGCAAACACTGAGAGAAACAGGGTTTCTACATCTCCTCTGAAAGGAAGTATACAAGATAACATATTCATTCCATGGCGTAACACTTACTACAGTGAGAGAAAAATTAATAAGTGAACATGTGTCCACCCTATCAAAAAAGGCAATTACATGTTAGCTAATTCTCACTTTCTGATTCTCTTTCATTGTTGCCTCTTCCATTTTGTCAGGCATTCCACAGCGCTTTACTAAGACTGTCCTTTCTACTTAGCTGTCTCTCTTTTTTCCTCTTTTGGGTAATCTCCTCCTCTACTGTGGTTACTGTTGTATTTTGCAAGCTGACATCCACTGACCTCTAAAGCAGCAGCACACAGCCATTCTAACCAAATTCACTTCATCATCAGTACATAGTGAGGGGAGACAAAAAAAAATACATCTGAAAAAGGTAAGATGAGAAAAGAATGGGGGGCAAAAAAATAAATAAAAATTCAGCATTTCCATAACATTTTGCAAAATAATTCCTTGGAATTCCACCCTGATGAAAGTAGAAGTATATTGGAGATTAACTGCTTCACTATGACTGCAGGTTAACAGAAAACTTGCTGCATGCATGTTTATTGAGAGTAGGTCAGCACCAGCTGCCTCCAGAAAATAGGCAGAACTGGACTTGTTCATCTTGTAAATAACTGCAGTCCTCCGATTTCCAAGGAGAGGTACTTCTTCCTTAACGGCTGATTTTAGCAGGAGAGTGTCATGTCTATATTCTTTTAAACATACAGTTTTGGAGATGATTTTAATATTTTCTCAAGTCCAATCAAAGAATCACAATAATAAAAATGAAACAGAAGATTACTTAAGACATTCCATCACCATCAAAGTTAATAAGATGAGCTCTTTGTAAGTGCTTTTGAAGTCTCCATTGCTGTCATTCCCACAAAACATCATCCCTGTTTCACAGGAAAAGAAAGGAATAATTTCTCTGCTTGTACATACTGTAGGGGTGGTCAACATTTGCAAACCTATGATCCACATACAAAACCTGTCATACGATCAGGAACCACAAGATCCATTCATACACCTTGGAGCTGCCACACAGACTGCCCAGGCAGCTCACACATCACTGAAGACGCCATCGCCCCAGGAGCACCAGTGCTCTATCTCACAGGGCAGCCCCAAAATGCAGCTGACCTTCAGAAGCCCTAGCACCAGTGCAGCACTTGAACAGCTTGAGAGCCATATGCAGCTAAAGAATCAAAGGTTAGTCACATCTTACCTATTGTTATAAATAGATTGTAAGGTCCTTGAAAGCAAACACTTGGTGTGTGCACAATGCCTAGTACAACAAAATCCATCGATGGATTGGACTCAGAAGTGTTACTATTACACGGGTTAACTTGTGCAAAGCCAGACTTTTGTTTCAGTGTAATAACCATTAAAATATGGATGTTATGAACATTACTACAACAAGCTCATTCTACAATACAGTATGTATTCCACATTATTCTCCGAGAGCTGACAATCCTATTCTCTCTTTTCTCTCAAGTTTTCTGCAACGTGGGACAGGAGTTCTGCAACATCTCTGGGTTGCAGATAACTATTTACCAACATTCAATAAAAAACAGATTGATTTATTTTTTTACTGCATGCTACTAAAGCTGAGTATTTCAAGGGAGAATGTATGGGGAAGCACAACATGATGATACTGCAGAAAGAAGAACTGAAGAGCAATAAAATGTTTTACTTTGTTTGTGGAATCAGGTCCCAATATGACCAAAAGATAGCACTAATATACAGAGATTATAAAAAAAAGAAAAAGGATGAAAGAAGTTGAAGGCAGACACACATTTTCAGGGAGCTATTGCACTATCACCTTGTGGCTTAACATTATTTAGATGCTTTATCTTCTCAGTAGCTGTTTTAGCAAAACAGTAACAAGAGGCATCACTACTAGAAATGCCAGTATCACCCACTTAGGACAGCAGAGGCATCACTATGAAAAAAAAATTTGTCAGTAGTCCTGTGGAATCCCACCACTTGTAATCAGGGAGAATTTATACCTCCTGAAAGGAGGTCAAGAATAATACAGCGTGAGCCAGCTATGGAATGGTAACACAACACACCAACCAGGAGTTCTGTGCTTTGAGTCTCTCCCAAATACCTGAGGCTTGCAGCAAGTCACTGCAGCAGCAGGCCATCCAATAATGAGGCTTTAGAGGCAAAGACCTCTCCAGCATTCTTAGGTATATCAACCATATAAAAAGCCACAGGTATAACTAAAAGTCACCAATATCACAAACTTCAGATGTTACTAACTGTGGTAAACAAGAAACTTGGCAGCATCACATCTCAGACAGCCCTGCAACTGCTGGCATGTTACTCCCTCCAAGTCACCCTCTGGCCTCTGCTGAAATTTTACAGGTGCGATAGGCTCCTCCCTGGTTGTCCCCTCCCTTAGAAATAACAGCCCCATTTTTAATGAGCCTCACAACTTAACATGGTTCCTGCAACTTATCCCCTTCCATACCTAAAGTCACAGTCAAGCAGTAAATACAGTATTTTTGTCAGTTTTTGCATATGCAGAACTTTCCCACTGGAGACATTTTGTCACACTTTGAGAAAGCGTGTCTTTCTGCTGTTAGGATTTGCTATCATTAAGAATTTGCTTTATGGTAGGGAACAAAAGGTTTACAGAAATGACACCAAGATGTACACACAGTCATTAAAGTGAAATCCAGTAACATTCAGAATTAACAGATATCCAACTCATTACACGATTAAAAAAAACAACAGTTCACTAGGCACACAAATTACTTTGAGTTTGTCTGCATATAAATTTTCCACATATTTAAAAATGAAACCCTTAATCTTTGTTGTAAATAAAATGGATACATATTGCACCACAAAATAGTTGTAAAGAGAAAGATTTTAAAAAGCTCTTTCCCCTTCATTGTATAAAATAATTTCTCATTTATACTAAAACTTTTCTGTTCAATTTTATTCTATCTGCCAGTGTCTGAACTTTCTTACTAGGAAAAGATGCTTAGCATGAAAAACATTCACTTCTAAGAGCACTCTGGAAAGATTTAGGCATCCTAAATTCCTCGGTTATTTCTTCAGATCTATTTTTAATCACAATTTTAAGACAATAAAAGTGTCATTATACAAACACCAAGAAATTACGAAGCAGCAAGAAAATCCATATTTATAACTCTGATTTGTCTGCTTAGCTATTTGAACTCACATCATGCTTTAACACAAGACCTCAGAATAAAAAGCAAGCTTCCTTTCCTGATCATCAATACTTAGCTATCAATGTATGAATTTACACATATACACATACATACTCTAACCATTGGTGTGTTGCAGATACAGGCATGCCCCATTATTATCTGTCACAAATCTCTTTACAAAGGTTCTACGGGATGCAAGATACTCTTATGACCATTGACTATAATCTCTTTTTCTTTGAAGGCCCCAAGTGTAGAGATAGATTTAGATAAAACTCCTTAATAGGACCACACAGATGAAGACCCATACAGCACAAGCTAAAATTATTGCTTCAGTAATCTCATTCCCTAAGGGAATTTTTAACCTTCAGTAAGGTAATGATTACACCGACACCACTGCTGTGACAACAGTTTACACAGACTTCACAATTAGCTTTAAATGAGGCAGAGCAAGCTCCTGACAGCACAGGCTCCTTAAACCTGTGTCTGAACAGCTACAGGACCCAGCTTGGCCATATCCACATTGCTAGAAGTGTCTGGACACCAGACAATACAGAAAGTCTCAACTCCTTGCTACTGATTTTATTACTTCCCTAAACAGCAAACAACAAGCTCTTTGCCCAAAGACAGCACTACAAGACTTTGTAGTTGGAAACAAAATAGTCCTGAGAAGTAAATACCAGTACATACGGGTATCACCCGTAAAAAACATCACACCAAATGATACAGACTCAAACCACTGTTTTGCTTTAGATAAAGATGTTTTCCCAAACTGCATCTGAGCGTCTTGGTTATATTGTTTGTTATCATGTAATACCAGACAGTATCTCTATGTCACTATTGATTTGTCCATTTTGGAGACAGCACATATTTACTATCTACCTCTCTCATCCTCAAAACTAATAACCCGTTTAAAATTTAACATTTTCTGACATTATTTGAATATTTCAAAACTACATTATACTAATTTATCAGAATATCATTTGTTTTGGCCAAATCTCTCGCAGTTAGTTGAGAGTTGTGGCTTTTAATCATTTTTCTGTAAAGAACTTTGGAAACCATACTGCTTTTAGGACTGATTAAGATTTTGTGAACAGTACAAATAGCAGAAAAGGTACCTCCATGTCCCATACTCTTTCATATTAACAATTTCTTTCCTTCCATTATCTGATGGTAAACAACTCCTGAACTGAAAGTTCTGTAAAAAACTCTCTCAATTCAACTAAATCTTCAAGCATCACTATCCAAATTGTTTGAAAACATGATCACACTGAATTTTCAGAAACATATCTATACCCTAACCAAAGAGAAAAAAATAAGTATATACCAGTACTGATTAACTGTAATAAGAGATCATCTGTGACAGTAGTTTCTAAGCACTACAAACACACACATCTTATAGGAACATCATTTTTCTAGTACTCTATTACAGCTATACACAACTAAAATATTTTTTTTAGTTTTTTAAATAATAACTTTTTTTACTTTAAACATAATTTTCAAAATGTAAATATATTTTTAAAAATTGAAGACACAGATCATTTCATATTTCCTCCATTTCCAGCTAATTCTTCATATTATGCAGACAGCAATATTAAAATCTGACATCAATATTTTTATCTAAAGGTTCCTGAAGAACAAAAATGTAGTTATGAATCACTAATTCTACAAGCACATCACTATTCTTAACGTTTGGCAGTGTGGAACTGCAATTACATCATTAAGTACAACAACCTCTCTAATTCTGACAGATAAACACAATGGAAGAGGGATTAGCTGCTTTATTAGCAAGATTCTCAACTTCATATAGAATAAATGTCAGAGATATGGTACTTACAGTGAATTCACAGAAATCAATGCTGTCGAGACTTTTGCTTCTGTGTATTCTCCCTTTTATTCTTCTTAAAGATGGCTTTCCCTGACTTACACTACAGGTAGCACCATTGGGATTTTCAGAAGATGGAGTTACCCTGCCAAAGAATAAGAGCCACATATCAGACAAATGTTTTTATTGATTACATTTCCTTAAAGTAAAAAAAAAAAAAGGTACAAAGGAAAAACTATTGCCATGCTCCACAAAGAAAGAATGCCACCCCAAGCTTTAGTTTTCAATCAAGTACCAAAATAAGAACACAACATTATGTGGAAATCTAGCTCATGTCAAGTCCACCAGTGCTTGCAGGTTTAGTCCAAAGGATATCACAGTCATTGTTTTTGTTTAAAAGTGAGAAGCATCAGAAAAAAGACTACAGAAAAATACATTTAACTTCTGAAAAGTTACAAGGAGTATTTTTCTCTGTTAATTCAGTGAAAAACAGAGTCCTGTGATATATGTTGTGGCTGTCAATTAAATCAGTGGGAACCTGGCAGTATTTGGATTTTGACCTTCTCCAGTCTGAATGCTAATGGTACTTCAGCAACGAATAACACTTAACTATAACAAAATTAATAGGATCTGTTGAAGTTACAGGAGTGATATATTAAGGAACTACATTTTATAAAGCCTTTCATCACACTGTAGTCTGCATGCAGTACTAAACAGAAGTCTATAAATAAAATATTTTGACTAAGCAATCCATATTTCAAGGAGCTTGTTGGAAGTTGCTAATGAGTAGAAATGGAGTTAACAATTAACCAAATGTATTAAGGTTTGTGAGGTCAATATTTTTTTCCATGCAAATATTCTCTAGCTAGTCTGACAACACATTAGAAAAAGGAAAACTGCATTCCAGCATATAAGCTCACTAAAAATAACCTAAAAATCTAAAATTCTTAATGTGCACATTTACATTGTTTCATATAATTTCTCAACTGCAGCCATAAGAGACTTAAAACAGTGAAACAGTGTTTTTCTCTGTAATCGTTAAGAATCCTCTCATGAAAAATATTTTATTATGTGGTTTAAGTTCTTTAACTTAGAATTAACAGCTTTGGTATGTACATGTTTTCCCAGAAAAAAGTAAGAAAGGTAGATATGTCCAATATATATGCATCATCAAAAAAGGACACTGCTCAGAGTAGGCCATGTTAATTAACACTTGAAATCCAAAATTCAAAGTACAAAATATAATATCCACAGGCTGAATACACTTGTTCGATTAAGTGAGACTCCCAGACCTACACAGCTCCATGCTCAGCATTAAAGGTTCAAATGCATGTTTGTAAGAGGCCAGGGAGAAGAAAGAGTTACAGTAACTAAACTTGAAAACTGAAACAGATCTCTTCAAATGTCATACTCAACTTATGAAGACCTTAATTTTTTGTTGATTTTGCCATTAACAAATCAAGATTTTACTTTCAGATGCCTGAGGGTTTGTTTGTTTTTCTTTTTTTCCCATATTTACACAAAAACAACCCAAGGGGAGAAAAAAAATCTAAACCAAGCCATTATCTTGTTATAATAAAGTAATTTGATTTACATGGTTTTGTCCTCTTGGGTTAATTTACTGCAAATTTTAACTGTAAAAATATTTTTTTTAAAATTTAACTGAAAACACAACTATAATATTCAGACATTTCAACTACATTACAAACTTCCTGCTGAAATGGCACCAGATTTTTTTGTCTAATTATATATGGATTAAATTCTGAGAAACATGCCTGGCTACTACAGTAACACATTTGTTCACAGAACACAAACTTCAAAAATGCCAGATTCCCTTATAAAATAGTATTAGCAGGACAAATTTCCAAAGCCAGACAATTGCTCAGTCTCAACTCTTGTTCTACAGAGAGTGACATTTACAGTGGCAGTACAATTCTATTGTATGAATGTATCTTCTACTACCAAGCTCTCCAAACATCTCTGATCAAGTTAAACCAAATGCACGTAATTGTACATATTCCATGTCAAATGCAGCCGTTGGAAGCCACAGATCCACTTTTTCAGTAGAGCTGGAGATCTCTACTTCTCTCCAGAAAATCTCTTTTCACCTGGGCACCTTCACGTGCCCCTCTGGCAAATTAAATGCTTGGTACATTAAACTTCTTCCTTATACTTAATAGAAAAATGTTGAAAAACAGCTGTAAGCTGCATTGGGCTTTCCTTAAATTTGAACTATATTTCAAACCACTTATTCTAGGGCCTTACCCATAAATGTGCATGTCTTTAAGTTGCAAGTTTTTCAGTATTTCTGATACCAAGAATTCTTCATAAAAAAACCCCAAACCTTATGTGAAAAAGAAAACCTACGTAACTTTGATTAACCTGTTATTAAGAGAGAAGTAAGTTAATTATATACTTTGAAGGCCTTTCCACTTGGGAGCTCCACTCTTTAAAGCCACTTGGAAAAATTAACTTGCTGCCTCTGAAATCCATCCATCATTTCATTCTGATGAAGAATTTTGGCTATTACTTGTTAGCCTCTAAGAGTCAGAAAAAGGCTTTTAAAAATCACATTTAACTTTCAAAACAGAGTTTTATAGGAAGAAACATCACCATTGAAAGAATACTTTCAATCCTTTATAAATTATAATTATTAATTTCTAGGTGTCTTCACAAGAAAATAAAGTTATTTAACCAACAACAAAAAAATCCAATCAATGTCATTACTGAGAAGCTTTGCACTGTGCTGTGCACCAAAGGAATATGAGGCAAGATAGCCCTATTTACAGAATCACCATGTTTCGACTCTATGGTTGATGAGGAAACTTCAGGACAAGCGCAAAGAAATGAAACACCACCTCCTCCAGTGCCTCTGCTACGCCTTCTGTTTTAGCAAAGAGAAGCAGTAACAGACCTGAAACAGACTTGGATCTACTTCACACCACCTTCTCAGAATGCTCGATGCAGCAACAAAACTCTCAAGAATCCATCTGCAGTAACGCTCATGTAATGCTGCAACAGGAACTCTTTCGAGCACTAGAAATTTCCACAGTTAACAACTCAGAAGCTGCAAGATAAATACGAGTGTCAGCTTCAGTGAGTCCAGAGCAATGAGACAAGGTCCAAAGTGTTTGAGTTTGTCTTGAAATTAAATTATTCAGAAATCTGAAAAACAACTTTTTAGAATCCTCACTTTTGAATGTCGCTCTGTGCTCTCCAAGTGTTCACTGTAATCAGAGAAACAGAGTTTACTCTTTCTAAATGAATACTGAAACTACAATGCAATTTTCTATTATTCTGGTATCTGAACTTCAGGCTTAAAATTATTAATTAAATTTACTACATCTTATCTCCTTCTTTCATCTTTTATTTGTATTGTTTAATTAAGATAAATAAGTAAGTGAATTGCTAAGTCACTGGTCGTAGTACATGCATCAGGGGTGCAGAGGAAATATCACAGATTAAAGCAGAAAAATTTGTAAGAGATCTTCTAAAATGTCTGCAGCCCATCAACCACTTCAAGGCAAGTACTCCTGCATCAGTCCCTAAGAATGGTATGGCAAAGGCAGTCTAGAGATTTAAAAAGTACATTATAGCATAGAGATCTTTGACAGGAACAAACAACTTCAGATGCCTTGTTTTAAAATGCTGCTTCTGTATAAAGAATACATTTAATATTCTGGAAACATAACACCTTTCTAATGGAGTTGATCTTGGGAATCCTAAATTAAGGCACCCAAATTCATTACCTTTTGGAAGTGTTAGTGAAGTTAACCGAACCGTTTTGTAAATTCCACCTGGAGCCCAAGGCCCTTATTTATTATCCAGAATTCTTACAACAGTTTCATTGACCTTGACTGGCTCCTGATCATATATCACATTACATAACCATGACTCTAAATTATTTCTCTACTTTGTAAAATCAGCAAAAAACCTTAAACTTTCAGTATCTGCAGCCTACTGACAAACATGCTAGCCTAAAAGAATTACAATAGTGACTTCAAGGTGCAGCATCACCAAGGGCTAATGACTTAATACACATCATAACAGATGGAATGTATATAACAGTTTCCTATTAATAAATACTCTATTTATATTCTATTTGCACGTAATTACTATTTGTAACAAATAGCAGTTAAATTTTGTCTGCAACGACAAAACTGATGTCATTTTCAAGACAGACCAGTCGAATCGAACATCTTTTAAGAACTCAAATTCCCTTCTTGTTTAGTGATTACAGTTCTGAATCATTTTATAAAAGACAATACAATACTTAAAAAAACAAGTCTCAAAAGGATAAATTTTCTGTACATGTTTTCATAGTCTAGCATTAATGCTAGAGTTAGTGCAAAGAGGAGAAGATTTTGACAGCTATGTAGCCTCAACAAGACTGACAATGGTGTATTTTCATATACTGCAAGTTGTCTGTGTATCTTACAAAAAAAATATATATTTAGGTACTTCCAGCAAATTATTATTGT
The DNA here is from genome assembly GCF_020740795.1 of Apus apus. Taxonomy (NCBI): domain Eukaryota; kingdom Metazoa; phylum Chordata; class Aves; order Apodiformes; family Apodidae; genus Apus; species Apus apus. Next base: position 6,371,630 of record NC_067291.1, read on the forward strand.
AAAGAGTTTCAAGATGCCCAAATCAAACTTCTTAGAAACTTCCACTTCTAGTAATTGCACAGATCTCAGTTGAGATATGTATAAAATTTCCATAATTAAATGTTTTCTCATTAGAAACCAGCCTTCCTCAATAGTACAGAAAGTGAGGGAGTCCACTGGACTCAGCCAAATGTTACCAGTATGACTTCTGGCTCAAACATCAGTGAGACTGAAACTTATTCCACTGATCAGACTGGAAGTTATAGTTATAGCAGTTATAGTTGCTCAATATTAACATTTTTTTGGAAAAAGAAAAAAAAAAAAGGCAGATTTGAAGCTACAAGTAGTAACACTGAGCAGCCAGATGCTACACAAAACTCTTGTGCATCTCTGCAAATATCTTCAGTTCTAAGCACAGTATGCTGCCTTCATCAGAAAGAAAAGGCATTAAGTAACTTGCAACACGAACAAATCCTTACAATGGGCTAAACTGCAATTGTTATCCCCATTTCAAACAAATATTAACAGTAACTAGTAATCAAATACGGAAAACATCGATTCTAGTGATCTGTATTTTTCCACAAAATTCTGTAGAAACACACAAGAGGTTCAATCTTCAATGCTTTCTTTCTCCTATACTAAAGTGACACCTTCCATGATTTTAGTATTCTAAATATGACTCTACTTAGAACACAAAAAACAATGTCACTTTTCTCCCTATGGATGGTCTTAATGACAAAACAAGCATCCTTCATTGCAAGCCTGGACTTCTACATCCAAGGCACAGCCTGAAGACAAAGACACTGACTCAACAAAGTTCTTAGATCGGTTCTTAATTCCAGACATGCTGGTTACTTCTCAATGATTTCAAATAAGTGTACTCCTAAGCTTGACAATAAAGATGCCTTTGCAGTATCTCAGGAGAAGCAGCTATCCTTTAACATCTAGGTTTCTGTATCACATATTCTTTTAACAATAGCACCAAACAGGGGAATTGGATCCTGTCAAAATTCAAATTCTGTAGTGTTTTGCATCTGCATTCTTTTCTGTAACCTACATTGCCTCAGACAATTACCAACCAGATGCAGGAAATGTAAATATAGAATAGCCTCAGCCATTTCTATAATATTCCTCACAATGAAAGCTTATAACTAACCAAGCTTATCATCTTATTTCATGACTCTGCACCAAAAGGATCACACGGGGAGTAAGCCAAAGCAGAGGAAACCTTTCAAAGTAGAGACAAATGCTGTAAGAAACAGAACAGAGTATTTGTGATAATTATTAGAGTTGCTAGAATATCCTGGTTTGCTTGGGTTTGTTTTTTTTGCCTGCTCCTTCTCCTAGCAGCAGAGGACTGTAATACTCACCACGACAAGAAATTATGGTCTATTTTAATAGTTTGCCTTAAATATGTGATATAGCTTGTCCCTATCATAAAAGCATTCGGGTTACACATATCGGGATTTCAGTAAACATTTCTGTGAATTTACTGGTTTAAGGTGCTCCCAGGTCAGTAGTTAGTTTTTTTTGAGCGCCTTCACAAACGTTAGTCCCTACTGATCTCTACCTGTGCTAGCAGCATTATGATGGTGGGGTTTGTATTCAAATATTGTTCCCCAGCTAGAGGATTAAAAACATCCTACTCATCTCATTTAGGTTCCTATATATTAGATTACAATGCTGCACAAACACAAGAAAGGGTCTGAATCAGCAGTTCAGGACTCCAGCAACTTCCTCCATCACCAAGTCCAAAACTCAACTGCCTCAGGTAAACCTGTTCATAAAACAGTCAAGCCCCACATTAAACACAAGCAAGTTTGTTGCTCCACCACTGCAAGCCTGTGGCACAGCTTACTTCTGCTTCTTCAGTTGTCTGGTTTATTCCCAGCTAGTTTGTACCAATCTGCTCCTAACCCATCAGGAGACACTGGTGTCTGATTTTTGGTTTTCATTTGTAGCTCTGCTCTCATACATCACAGAATATGACTTATATTTGGGGGGAAGCAGGAGAAAACTGGAGTGACAGATGCTCTATAAAGAAATAAAACAGTGCTGTTACCTTTTTCATTTTCTTTCAGTAGGATTCAGGTGGATTATCTCCATCAACAAAAAGATGAGTATTTTAACCCTTTATTTTTTATATATTTATTAAATTATGTATTTGCATCCACTTAAAATATGTATTAACACATCAAAGAATCTATTAATCTGATCAGTTAATCAGAATGTTTTAAGTTTTTTAAAAAGAAGCAATTAAAATTAGATGAAAAACCATCCTCTGATTATAGACTGACTTGATGTATACATTTACTTTAAGTATTTTTTGAGATTTCCAGTGATCCAGTACTGGAACACACTTCAATTTTACATGATGGAAATACATAATATTGTATTGATTTTAGTAACATCAACGTACTCTTCTCGACAACACTCAGATTTTCTTATTGCATTATTTGATACAGTATTTGCACAAATAATAAAATAATAACATGACAAAGTATCCTTAAGCATTTCTCTAAATGCATCAGAAAACAGTATTTCATCCATCAGCATAAGTTCTATCCGTACACATCATGCCTAATGCTATTAAAGTTCTTAAAGGAAATGTGACTACATAATATCAAGTAGCCTATTAATAGGAATATCCCAGAAACATGTTTTCTAATGCTGAATTCATAAATCTCCCTAAAATGTACCTTATTTTTCCCTAACACTCTTAGTCAACTAAATCTTCCCACAGCATTGCACTGCAGCAACATGATGTCAAGTTACAAACGTTATGAAATGCAATGCCTATAGTTTGATTTGGTAGGGACCCACTGTATTGTTTTGCTACACCTCAAAAAGCACAGAATCTCACCAGGAAAACAGACAATCTAGAGCCACCTAACTCCAACTGAAGACATAAAAGTAGGAGTTGAATTGGGTCCTTTCAGACTTATGTTTAAAGTACACGAATACAGACAGCTTCACTTTAACACACCAGCAAAGAAAACATCTCCAAGAAGACAAAGGAAATATGAAATAAAGCAACTATTATAATTTTATTCTCCATAATTAAGTTTCTTTTAAGAAACACTCCAATATGTACAATGCTGCACAAAGACAGGAGTGGCATTTGGGGAGAATAAAATAGGCATGGTACACTTTATGTAACTTACATAATCACAATCAATCCACTCAATACACTATAGAAACCTTTGATTAAGTGTAATAAAACTTAACTGTTTGACAACGTACTTTTGTCTAAGACTACATTTGATTTTGTGCATTACAGTTAGGATGTACAGATTTGCCAAACTGTGTTCCTATCTGCAAGGAACAGGAAAATTTGGAACTAATGACAGAAAGCTTACTAGTTCCACACTATGTTTCTTCAAGTGATGCATTTCCTTGATACTGTCTGCACTAGCTGACAGTGTGGAGGGGGGAGGGAAACATGAAAAAACCCACATTCTACAATTCACATAAGGTCCATTTTTCTTCAACTGCTGACATGAAAATAATTCTATTTGTGAATTGCCTATTTTTAAATAAAATTACCTATCATGCCTTCTGTAACACTTTCCTTCACTGGAAACATGTTAGAAAAAACAAAACCTTATGCCTGCTACCACTCCATCTTTTACAGATAAGAAGTGATCAGTGTACTATTTTGTTCTTGCTATTTTCCTCCCAGAAATTCTGACTTGACAAGTTCAGAAATTTTCTCCTTGTGATTTCTCTTCATGATGACACACATGCCACTGCTTCAATCAAGTGAACAGTGGGGCTCTCACGAGCCCATGAGTGACTGGCTGGGTATTGCAGTGCCATATGCTTGTTGCTGCCCTACTCACCCACATTACACCATGATCCTTGAATACATTTTTCATAACATATTGTTGATTCATCCAGAAAAATCAGCTCAACACACCGTCAGCAACCACAACAACGATGGAAATAAGTCAGAGGAAAAACAGAATTTAAATAAAAACGATGATATATGAACACTACTACCTCTGTCGCTTGCTAACCTAGTAAGACTGGTATCTCCCTTTTCCTATTTATCTCAAATACACCTGTCAGCCGAAGCAAGGCTGGGGAATCCAGACCCCGGCTATCTGCACAGCCCGGGGAGGGGAATGCGCTACAGTCGGAGGCAACACTCGGGCCGTCACGCAAGCAGCAGACCCCGCTTGAGCTACTCCCGCGCCCCTCAGCTGAAGCTGCCATCGCCCCGCTCCGGCAGCGGCTCTGCCCGGCACCGTGCGACCGCACCCGGCAGTCACTGCCCGGGGAACCACGCGTCCCACCGCGGAGAGCGCCGAGTCCTGCGGCGGGCGCGGAGCGGACAGCTCCCCCGGCACCGCCGCGGCCGCCTCCGGGCGCTTTCCACACCACTGGCGGTGAATTCGCCGGGAACTTTCTGCCCCGGAGATGCCCGCCAGGAGCCGAAGGCCCGCCCCGCCCGGCATGTCCGAGGAGAACCCCCCGCCCGTCCCGCCGCGGCCCGCGCTGGGCCAGGCGCGGAGCCCCCCGCTCGGCCCGGCCCGCAGTGCCGCCGGCCCGGTTTGTGCCTACTCACCACAGCTTCCTCTTTAAGGGCATCAGACTGCCCCTGTTGGAGGCGGTCACCCCTATGGCCATCTGCAAGACAGTCAGGTATTTCTGATACTTCATTTTGCCGTCGCCCCCCCTGTCCCTGCCTCGTCCCCGCCGCCGCCACCGACAGAGTCTCTCCAGCCGCTGCATGCAATCATCAAATTTTTATTTCCAGGCATCTGCCGTCCCTGCGTCGCGCTTCTTCCCCTCCTCCTCCTGCCGCGCTCCCTCTCTCTGCCCCCCCGGCTCTCGCTCTCCTCCTCCTGCCGCACTCCCTCTATCTCTGCCCCCAGCTGACGCTCTCCTCCTCCGCCTCCCGCCGCGCTCCCGCTATCCCCGCTCCCGCTGACGCTCTCCTCCGCCTCCCGCCGCGCTCTGCCCTCCCCCGGGCCCACGCTCCTCTCCTCCTCCTCCCGCTGTCGCACTCCCTTTCTCTCAGCCCCCCGCACCTCGCGCTCTACCCCTTGACTTGCCGCCGTGCCTCCCCGCTCCCCTCGCTGCGGGGCTCCCTCTCCCCCGCGCTCGGCCGCGCTCCCCGCACCTGCCTCAGACCAGGCCTCTCGCCCTGTCTCGCCTCCTCCTCACCTGGGCTGGCTCCCGGCGGCCGCCCCCTACCCTCGCTAGGCCCTCGGTTGAGCCACGGCCTCCCCCTCTAGCCCCTCGCCCCACAGGCCAGGCCGCTGCTGAGGCCGCTCCTCCCCTTCCCCCCTGGACGAGCGGGCCTTGCCCCCCATCTCTCCCGCTGCCGGGGCGCTCCCGCCCCGCTCCCCTCCCCAGCTACCTGGGGTCTCCCGCCCCCGCCCATGTGGCGCAGCTGCGGCGCTGCCCGCCCGCCGTCAGAGGGGCGCCATGCCGCAGCCCGGCGGCCGCGCCGCGCTGCCCCCTCCCTGCCGCCTCTTAAGCCCATTAGCGCCTAGAATAGCCCCACGTTATGTTAATTATCTCCCCGCACCTCCTCCCGGCTAACAGCGTGGGTTGCGGGTTAGCGGTAACGCAGCTGCAGAGGCAAACGCCTCCCCTCCTGCCGCCGCGGCCCTGTGGAGGCGGCGAGGGCGAAGGTGAGCGGGAAGGTGGGGGGTGAGGTGAGGATGAAGGTGAAAGTCACGCTGAGGCGAGGCTGGAGGTGAACTGAGGCGCGGGCGGGCGGGACGGCGCTGCCGCGGGAGCCGCGCTCCCCTCCGGGCCCCCCGGGGCACCTCAAGAACTCCGAAGCCCAGTTGAGGCCGCAGGGAAAGGCGGGTTAAGCCCCCCACGGCTTTTTTATTTTTCTTTTTCTCTCCCGAGGGAGGAAAGCAACTAAAGCGTGTTTGAAAATCAGATGGTGATTAAGTCAATCTGAAAGTATGCGGTGTTTTTAGCGGGGTGCCCAGCTTCTGGGTACTTCAGCAAAAATAGCTGAACACATAACTGTGCGTTGGTCTTAGATGTGACACAGTTGTTGTTATAGCTTTAATCTGTGTCTTCCTCAAGCGCTAAGAGCAGCAGAAGACTGTGGCATTTGACAAGTGGTGTTGGAATTAATTCTAAAACATGCTACAATGCAATCAGAGACCTCAGCACAAACATCCCTGAAGTGAAGGGTAGTGCTGAGCTGATACATTGATCAAGAGGGCTGGGAAATACTTTGGCTAGAGATAAACCTATTTAAGTATGTAGATATTTTGCAGAATGCAGGTATGAACAAATCCATGCTGAAGTGACAGCTTTTCATTAAGGTGCTGTAATGTAAATAGTATAAATTCTAATAGTTAGCCAGAGTTGAGGTTCTAAGATGGCACTGACAACTAGGAAACATGTCATGAACAGCATTGTTGCTTTATGGCTCAGAGCTGAGTGATTAGTTTTATTCCTTTTTTTGGTATGTAATATATACCTCAGGACTGTAGTAGGCTACAGTCTACCTGCCTGTTCATTACACAGGCAGCAGAGAAGATGAATGTACTACTTAAGAACACAGCAGATTTTAATTAGAAACATAATAGTTGTATTACTATAGTTAATGAGATGGATAGCCAAGAAATCGGAGATGTATCCAAATGTCCTGGAATTCTGTGTCACAAATATTTAAAAATTCAAATGCCAACTCAATGCCCAATATGAGACCGTACATCTTAATGGGCTCTTTGTCTTTGGAGAGATCAAGCATTAAAAGCAATGAGGGGTGGTTAACTTGAAACTATCTGGAAGGTTAAGAAGGAGGAATTAATTTTGGTACTTAAACAATGCTAGTAGTGTACTAACTGGAAATCCTATATATTCTATAGACAGATCATCAAATCGGCTTGAAAACCTGAGGGATTTTACTTTGCCTTAAAAACAAAAACTGCAAAACCAACATACTGCTTTCTCCTTCTGTGTATCTAGTCATCATTACCTGACTGAACAAACACTTGTTGCCCACACAAATTACATGAGAGTAAGTGTGGACTGGATTTTATTCTCACCGTCATTACTAGAATGCTAGCTATCCTGTAATTAAATATTCATTTACATGTATGGAATCCTATTAAGAAAATCATCTATAACTTGGAAATGGTAGGAAATGTTTACTAAAAGAATTATGAGACTGTATTAGTTGGAATGTCACTTTTCAGTTTGAACGTTACACCTGTTGGATAGAAAAATACATGTTATTCTTATCTCATGTAGAAATTCTTGAAAGAAAAATTCTAGCCTTGGTCTGGTTGTAGTGGTAGAAATTTCTTAGATAAGACAATGCAAGGATACAAGGGAAGCAAAGTTTATCTGAAAGCTGATAAACGTGAAAGCAGATAAGCTGTCAGAATTCTTGTCCTTGTAAAAGGGCATTAGAGTCCCAAAACATTGCTTTTTATTTTTACAGTACCAGGTTTGGGACATAAATTTAAGTATCTATATACAAAAGAGTTAAGAAATAAGCCAGCAGTAGCTTGCATGAAGACTTACAAGAGACCTTGGCTGTTTATTCAAATCTTTATTCAACTTCTTTAAACATCTGTAGTGTGATTCCTAGTCTTAACTCAGTAAGATTTTGTAAATCTATTTAAATGTGTAAAATAATTACAATTATTCCAGATTAAGCTCTATCATTTTCAATTATTATACATCGTTCGTCTGGTAGTAACAAATCAACTTGTTTTGTATGTTTTATAGATCTTCTTCCATATTACTTGATGTACATGAAAGACAAAAAAACCCCAGATATTAATGAAGAAATTTTATCCGCTAATTTTACTTGGCATTATTTCTGTCTCATACCTGTTCCTTCTTAGTGTTGCTCCATTATATATTGCTTTTCAGAGCATCTTACTTTAAGCACCTATGGTTTATATGCTGAGAGTCAAAACATCCCACCTTTCTTGCCTTTCAGGTGAGCAGCCTATTTTTAGCAGGAGTCAACAAGCAGCTTCCAGATTAGGGTAAGCATCCAGACATCCCACTGTTAGCTCTGAGGCCTTTGTGGACCCACTGGCTGAGCTAAGTTCAAAATTGATGCAGTAGATATCCCTGCAAGAGGGGCAGTCTGGTCGTATTTGCTGTTCTCAATGCCAGCTCACTCTGGCTGACAAGATATACTCTTCTTCACTACAGAAAGCTGGAAGCTGCTTGCATTTTTTTGAGCCTAACGTGCATTTTAAAAGCAATTTAATTCCTCTTAGATCACTTCAGGGTAATGTAATTGTTTCATAGGTTTTTTTTTCAGTACAAACCCAAGCAGAACCATACTAATTTCTTAATTTTACTTGCTTAGCTATCTTAACTCAGACTTAACCTCAGAACAAACTCTATCTGTTGCTTACAGTCCTCAAAGTCCCTGCCTCTGCTGAAGTCTGACCCCACAATGACCTTCCAATGCACTTCCTGGCTCAGAGGAGCGGAGCTACTCTTTCAGACAGTTACAAGTTCCAATATTATGTTTGACTGCTGCACTTGAATGGCTGTGTGGCTGGCACAAACAGCACTCCTGATAGCGTGTTTATACGAGGACAGTGTTGTATTTAGGAGATGGACGGATGGACCCTGAGAAGGTGGAGTTTAATGCCAGTGTGTGTGATCTAAGCTAGGCCCATGCCTCGGTGTTTTTAGGTGGAGAGCAGGCTGTTGCCAGCAGTGGGAGACTTGACTGGCTGCAACTTAGAGGATGCCACTGAGGTCATTGTACATTGGGAGCTCCCATTAGCAGCTAAGAAAAAAGGAATGGAATTGTGGAGTAAAGCTGTTTTCATCCTAGGTTGTGCCTCATTTTTTTCAGTCTTGAATATATGAGATTCCAGGTAGAGCAAAGCAAGATTTTACAGAATTATCTGCTTCTGTTGATTTTATATTTGGTTTCAGTAAGCCGATTGCTAGAACAGGGATTGTGGAACCTTTTCTTGCTTTCCTTTGTCATTAGTCCATCACACATGCTTGTAGTGCCAGTCGTCATGAGGTGACATCCTTTTCAAACTCTCACCTGTGTCGCTCAGTCTTGACTGAGCTCACAGGAGGAGAAGAGACTTAGGTCTGACACAAAAAGACTCTTAGGAAACATTACAGAAATGCACTTCTGAAAGTCTTGGTTATGCTTAAATTACTTCAGATAATGTAGTTTTTCTGCAATAATGTAAGGAAAAAGAAATCACACCTCTAACTGGCACAGCTGTGCTGGTGAACAAGCAAAAATACTTTTTTGCTGATGTAGCTTATTTTGTTCAGTGAATCTGCATAAGCTACAGTCTCTGGAAAAAAATAAAAAAATGTTCCTAGAATAAATGGCATCTTTATTAGTACTGTAATGGCAGCATCAGCAGCTCATGAGGGTAGATTAGGCCTCAATGACACATTTTAAGCCTTCAATTGCGTTTCTGTTTAGGTTGACAAAATTGTATTAGAACTAAAGCAAACATTAAATAAACTTGTTGCTATTTTTGTGTCATATGAAATAGCATCTTTTATTTGCATTTTAGAATATTCTTAATCTTAGCTTTACTCTGCACGTAACAGACTTAGCATAACATCACATTGTCCTTTCCATCTAGTTCTCAATACTGTGCTACAGTGTATGCTGAAGAATTAACATTTTGTTTATTCCTAGGATATGCCTGTTCCCTTTGCTGACTTCTACTCCAGTGGCTGACAAAAAAAAATCTTGATACACATGTCATATTCTATGCTTCTGCAGTATTTAATATGATTTGGGGATTTTTTATTACACACATCATTTGGTAAACTGGCAACATTCCAGAGACGGATACAACACTGACATTAAAAAATGACATTAGATGGCTGATCTCAATCTCTAATTTAATCTAAATCCTCCTGTTTACTAACAAGGGTTCTATTTCTGCAGTAGTTGTTATGAATATTTTATTCTGTTAATTTGTACAACAATTATAATAATATTAATAAATATTTATGTTAACTTCGAGCATTAATGCAGATTCTTCAGGCAATAATGCTACTGAAACAGACTTTCTTGCCATTTTGATCTGTCGTGTGTAAGCTTCACACATCTCTCCTTTTCCTTCCAGAAAGAAAAAGAAAGGGATCATACCTGTCAAAGGCAAAAGACTTCCTTAAAATCTACAAGTATGTCAGATTCAGTGACTCAATGAGTTTTCTCCCTCCTTGAAGGTAAGAAAAAAGTGTGTGTGTGTTTGTGTTTTCTATCTATACATTTCTAATACATAATTCTGTGACTTCTCATCTACTATTTATTGTATATAGTGCAAACCCTTTTTCTGGTCTATTACTGTTACTTCCATGAAGTCCATCTTATGTGAAGATCTATAAAGATACCTACAGTGCCATCATAAACAAACAAACAAAACAAAAGTACTCAGAGGAATTTTCCTATCACACTTTACTGCACAATAGATCATCTACAAAAGGGGAAGTTTTCTCATTTCTTTGAAGTGCCTTCACAACAGGTTAGCTTGCCTAGTGCCAGAAAACTCTGGATCTAAGAGGGTGTGGTTATAAACTGACACAGTCATTTAGAACTACCTTTCATTTTCTGGAACAGTTTCTCCTAGTCACTCATTTATGCTGCCAAAATAAAAAGGGGTAAACAATTTTGCTTTGAAGGAAAAGAACATTCACCCTGTTTTCTCAAAAGAAGATCTTCACAGAATAAATAACTTTTATTTGACTCAGGATTATCAAGAAGGAAGGGTTTGCTAGATTAAGCAATTGAAATATTTACAAGAAACTTGCAAGGAAGTGAGTATCCCTGTTTCACAGTCAGGGCTATTTAGTAATGGCATCCTGTACAAGTGCTGTTAGTGCTGTTCTACGAGGTCTGATGTGGAGCTGCTTTATACTATTAACTGTCAAATTTTAGGTCACTGCAAAAATAAGACTCCTGTTAAACTGAAGAATTAAGGCTAGAACAAAGTGGGCTTGTCTTGCCAATGTCCAGTACTTTTACCCACTGCTTGCAAACTTGTATTTTAAGATTTTACTCTTAAAAAATAATTTAAAAATATAGAAAAAACACCTTAAGTCAAAACTATCTAAATATCACATTATGCCTGACAAGCATGACCCTCTCACAGGATAAAATAAGCTTAATGTAGAAAAAAACAAGCGTATGCATGAATTCCATTAGAGCTCTCTGATACGGCTTATTCATGTAGAAAACTACTGGAGGGAAGAAATCACCAAGCATACAATTTCAATGTGAAATGCAAAATAAAAAGAAGCATAAGTAACATCACTTCCCAGAAAAGATTCTAAGAAATAGATTACCATCTGCAACACATCACAATCTCACTACACCAAGGTCTAATTAATTAGACCTGCTAACTGCGTGTTGTTAGACATATGAGAGTATGTAGCTCTGAGGTGAGGTGTGATCAGCCCTTGCTCTCATTCTGGGATGTAGAGTTGCTAATAGCTTTCATTTTTAGATGTTATGCCTGATGGGGAAGCCTCCAAGCACAAAATGTTGAAAAGAGAAAGGAAGCTTGTGAAAAGCAGGGATAAGGATGATTTACTGAAGAAAGGGTGTGGAATTCTGAAAAAAAGCATGTGTAATATTGAGTGTATCTGAACTGTCGTGGCAGATGTGTTATAGAACCACTGTGAAAAACTGGGAATGAGGACCAATTCATAGGACTGTACTCAGCTGTCTAGAAAGAATGCTTCCTTACATTTCCATTACATTTATTTTAGTTGAATAATGAGTTCTGTGCACGGTAGCTACACATCAGGATAAACGGATCAAAATGAGAGAGAGTATTACTAAAATTTAAAGAGCTTCTTCTGCCAAAAAATATATGCATGCATCATTTTATAAATTAGTAGTAATTCAGACCCTTATTTAGCTTGATTCATATCTTTGATTAAATCCTGGTAGGAATGTTTCTACATCCATGAGATACAAAGCCTGAAAGCTAACTGGATGTTTTGTGAATGTATTGAAATTGTTCTGAATCCCAGTTGAAGACTGTTTTATATATAACTAGTTGTATATTTGAACACTTTATACAAACATTAAATAATTTTTTTACTTTCAGGAAGAAATCTGGTCTCATTACAATGTATATGACTGTTAACACTATACTATTTTAATCACATTACCAGTACAATGAAAATTAATGTAGTAGGATTTACTATGATTAGAGGCAAGTATACAATAATCTGCTGTGAAAAGATCACAACAATATTAGTGGAGCTCATTACAGGGATATTGTTTATGCTAATTATTCACAATTTTAAGCCTGATTTTAATCAGATTTCTATTTTTTTTTTCCAACAAAACTTTAATCAAATAATTCAATCCAGAAGTATTAGTGATAGTTAAGTATTACTTGTCTGGGACAAAGAGAAGTGGAACTAAATTTAAAAAAAAAACCACACAAAACCAGACTACAAGCTACTCATTTCATTGTCCTGTCTTAATAAAAGATAAAATGGAGAGTATAAATGATGAAATAGTGATAAACAAGACTTCTATAGCATGGATGAAGGAACAACAGTTGAATATATGGTTTTAAACCTACAAGTGCTCAATAATTATCAATACCAATATGTATCAAATGTTCCTGTAATTCCACTGTAGGAAAACCTTCATGAAATTTTGGTGCACATTGCAGATCTGTTTCCCAAGTGGTTATAGTGTTACAATTTACCTGTCTCTCAGAGCATCCTGGTAGATAGTAATGAGTATCTGGGAGTACACCTGGGGAAAGGCAGCTTGAGCACACCAGGCTGAAGGACTGGCTCCTATGACATCACTTTTGCTTTCATCAGTAATGAGTTGATGCCATACCCTAGTGAACTGGTATCTCATCCTATTGGAGACATTTGGTTAGATTACAAATATGGAAATGGCTTACAGGTTGCATCTACAAAATTTTCAAAAATCTGGTATGACCCAGAGCAAAAGCTGTTCATGCTGCTGAGAATTTATAAGATCCAGTGAATTTTTCATTTTAAGAAAACAGCATAAAGCCCTCCCATCAAGTGTGTCTGTGTATATAAAAATATATAAGAGAGAGATAAAAATCATCTTAAAGGAGCTCTTGAGCCAAAATTTTAAAAATGTTTCCATTTCTGAGAGCCTAACTTGAGGCAATATATTATATGTCCGACTGAGTATCCCAAATTCTTATTCAATTTTGAAAATACTTTTTCTGTTTAGTTGCAAGACAATCAAATACAAAATGAAGAACACATCTGTTCATTCCAGATACAGGTATTTTTGAATATTGAACATGGGGGGTTTTAATTCATTTCCTCTACTTAAGGGATTTCCAGTCTTCTATCTTCTTTTACGAACTGGTGTCAAGACTTTTCCATACTCCATTAAGTTATTTATAAACAATAAAAATTAATGTGCAGATCAACAATCTTGCTACAAACCAGATTTTTATAACAAATAAGCATTTTTCTGTCCTCTGCTTCAGAGAAGACACAATCAATTCTAGCTTCTCTTCTACATTGCTACTTTTGGCATAGATGATCTGGCTCCAAATTTGCTGTGAGTAGGCCAATTTTTTTTTTTAATTGTCCCAGTATAAAAATAAAACTGCCTTTATTGCATTCCTGATGTTACACTATCAAATTGCTTGATGCCTTACATCCTGCAGAAAACACATGAATAGCAAAAGAGAAAAAGGGGAGAATTAAACAAGTTACTATTGTACTGCACAGAGTGTTTGGGTTGGGTTATGGGGTGTGGGTGTTCTGGTCGGTTGGTTTTAACTAAAGAATAATGTAAATAATGCACTACTAAGATTTTTTTCTAGTAGGGTAAGTAGACTTAAATCACCTTTTGCTGTATTGGCAGTTTATATAACATTTTTCTGATCAGTTCAGCTTCTCTTGGTTGTTTTTAGATTTTAAAAAATCATGTACAATACTGATGTAGAAGATTTTAGTCTTCTAACGAAAAATCATCATTGCATTAGTGCTCTTTGATACTAAAATATTTCTGCTTCCTAATATTCAAAAACCGAATAAACAAAATTAAATGAAGTTAATTTTTTCCCTGCCCCTTTATTTGCCTCTCATATTTAATACTTTTGGTTGGAGCATCCAAAGAAAAAGCCAGACCCTGTTAGGGTCAGGTGTGCTCAGCTGGCATAAAATAACAAGGCTACACTGAAGTAATAATTTTATACCATGGGAGTCTGGTAGTGTAGTTTAGTTTTGGTGAGTTTTGGAAGCAGTATTTCTAGTGAGTGTTCTCATTACACACTAGCTGGTTTGAGAGCTTACTTGCTCTCTTGCCAACCAAGCAATTTACCTACCGTCTCCATGTAAAGAGCACCCAAGCAGTTATGAAACTGCCTGGTTCTTACTCAGCACTGTGTATTTTTGGGAGCTATTCATTGGTTCTCCAATCTCTGGAGCAGCAGAGAGGATGCAACAAAAATTAAAATAAAGCTATGGATTTTATTATTTTTGTTTTAGTTAAAAATCCCTATTTTTTTGATTCTGTGAAAATTCCTTGCTAATATACAAAGGATGAAGCTTGAAGACTTCCTAAAACAGCCATAAAATAGAGATGTCTTCTGGCACCCTAAACATCTCTGCAGATCTGTTTGGTTTATTGCAGTAGTGCAAACCCTTCTTTGGAACCATCTGCACCATCGTTGAGTTTTGAAAACTAAAGCACACAAAAAATACCCTTGCTTAATGCATAATGAGCAGGGGCACTCTCAAACTCACTGCATTTAGCTCCAAGCCAGCTGTCCAAGCAGCTAGAGCACATATTCATTGGTCTCACTCCCAAGTGAAGGATACAAATGCTACAGAAGCTCAGTGCATTTCTCTGAAGAAAATCAGCTGATTTCTCACACAAATCTGATGGGATGTTCCCCTCCAAAACTTTGGCTGGACCTTAGTGACAAACAAATAGAATGAGTAAAGCAGTGGCCAGACACCAGAACAAATAAATAGCAGGGAATATTCAAATGGAAATAATGAAACCATGCTTCATATCTGCTCACGTAGCCAAAAATGATGATGTTCCACTTACTGTGAGTGACCCTGTGGTGGCTGAGATACCCTTCTGCAGTGCTGGCAGTTTGCATGTGTACCAGAGTACTCTGACACTAAAGGAAAACACAGGGATCTCTAAGACAGAAGACAGTGTTGGTAGGAACAAAGCAAAAATACCAACACTTGCAAGTAGTCACTGCAAAACACATTCAGTCTGGTGATCTGTGCATATCGTTGTGACAGCAGGAATAAATCAGAAACTGTGTAGAGGGAAGGTTTCCTGTGAACCTGAAGCCAAAGATTAAGGTGGGTCACATTGTATAGGATTCACTCCTTTCAATAGGTAAGTTTCTGGTTATCTTATTCTGCAAATAACATACATGCCATCTGTCTTGGGCATTTGTGAAATGTTACTATGTGGTATCCACACTGTGAATGAAAGAAACAGTCCCTGCTCTTGCCTTCCTGTATTTTCATGTGAACATACCTCTATGTTAATTTAAAATTATATCTTCTACTGCAACTTCTGAAAGCATCTGTCTTAGCATTGTGCTGCAGCTTCTATCTGATCATGTGATGTACTGAATACCTTCAGTTCCCACTGACTTCTGTAAATTTTGACAACATAGTGCTATTCTGTCAGAATAAAATAAAACTTTTAACTGTCTTACACTGCAGCAATTCCCAATGCATGGAATGCACACTAAGAAAAAATACCCATTATAGCAGTGGGACAGAGTTGTCCAGCAGCAAGGATGAAAAGTTCTGTATAAGCATCCTGATGCTGTTCTGGCTGCAAGGAGTTTTATTCTTTTGATGGATTTAAAATAAGGATAACACCAATGTAATTTCTCAGTTACTCTTCATCCTACTTGATGCAGAGATTTGACATCTCATGACAAATCTGATGCTCCAGAAGCTCACCTTCACTCTGGTGAATTATATTACAAATACAATCACATTCAAGGTCATAGCTAAGAATCCAAGTGAATGTGATTAAGTTAAATATAATGCATAGAATCTCATTCCCTTTTCTGTCATCTTCAAATTTATACAAGCCTCTCTGAAGGAGTATAATGGTGAATAACACCAACCTTGAGACTGATGAATTTCTGGGAGAGTTGGCTACAAGAGTTGTCTGAACCTTCATCAAATCTTAAGATTTAATTTCCATTTTCTGTGCCATAGGTCTTTTAAAGTACAAAGAATGTCAGTTTGAGAGACACTGCTTTTCTCTTTACAAATGCATTGTTATACTACTGTACAAATAACATCTATCTGTTAACACACCTAAAATGCCCCAATGACAAACATTTCTGCTCTGCTATATAACATCATTTTAAAATTACTCCACTTCTAACCTACAATACATACTCTTGCCACCTTTTGTCTCAGTCTACTTCTCCAAATCTCCTTTTCCCTTTATCAGGTAACCCTCATGTGTCTGTATGCTGTAACTGAGGAACTCATCAAGCAGAAACCAACTGTGCCTAGTTCTAAAAGAGCCACCTATGTTTCTACTCAGCTGAATACACAGGGGTTCTTTGCAGTCAGTATTTGCTATCACTCTGGGGGAGGGTTGGAGGAAGGCAAGGAAAAGATCTAGCCATGTTTAAATATCCTATAGGATTTCTTATGTCTTCCATGGGTTGATTAAAATCATGGGTTCCTGCTTGTTCCTTATCCTTTATCCCTTACAGAAGGAGCACGTGGCAATAATTTGCAGCAAGAATTTTATGTAAGTGTCCCCTTTACAAGAGTTTTATGCAGAAGGGAAACATATGGTTCTGAAAGAGCATTAATACCCAGGTACAGCTGGTCTTTGAAGATTTTAAGTGATCCAGATAAAAAGAATGAGCAAATGCCTCCCAAGGGAGACTGTGGCTCTTCTGACACTGTTCTTTGTCACAAGTGTAACACTTAAAGGGAGATTCCTATGGAGATGTAAGAATAGAATGAGGATTGTATTGACAAAAGAAAAATAAACATAAGTAAACAGGAAAAAAGTAAAACCCTCAACCTGGCCAGCAACAGAGAACTTTAGCACAGTCTACCAGGCTGACAGCAAAAAAAAACACCAGGCAAACTGATTAATTCATCTATTGTTATTAGTTAATGCAACAACCTAACATTTCTCCATGACAGCAGTGTCTCTGTGCCAGGTTTTTATTACCCTGCGGCACTGGCACTCTTAAAATTCCTATTACTCAGACACTTTACATTGATTTAAAATGGAGTTCTGTTTGCTTGATATAAAGAAAGCTATCACAAAAAATTTAGTGTCAAACCTTAGGTGAGGATCAATTCTATTTTCTATTTGAAAGACTCATTGGATTTAAAGTCACTTTTAAAGAAGGAAAGATCTAAGGTGCCAGATTTATTTGAGCTGATCCCAAATAATGGTGCTCGATCTTTATTGTTATCATACAGAAATATCACATAGCTCCAACCATACTTAATCAGGCTTCATTACTGCATATTCCAGAGTCCCAAACAGAAGTGCCAGCAGCTGAGACCTGACACTGCTGTGAACTCCTTTGTGCAGGGTCAGATTCCCCAAGGCACATGTTCCCAGGAGAGTCCAGATTGCCAAAGGAATAGGGATAATAAACTTGATATAAAGAATGTGAAATTCAGGACAGAGAGTTCACAACAGAGTTTTAGGAAACCTGGAAAATTTAGTAAACTCCTATAGTTGCCTGACTGCAAGAAGTAAATTAAAGGAGCAGGAGAAAGTCAGGAGGAAAAATGGGATAGAATTGCATAATCCAGTCAGAGCTCTGAGAAGAACAGCTTTTCCAAGTATGCCGAGATGGGTAGCAAATCCAAAGCTTACTGTTAATACAAACAAGACAGCTAAACCACAGAATCAAAAGCCATGGGCAAGTCTGGATAAATGAAGTCTTATTTGGCAAGACTACTCAAGGTAAAAATCCCATTTCAAAAATAATCCACTATCTTGTCTACAGTTACAACATCAAAAAAAGGAGAAAAAAAAAAAAGGTAAGTTTTAAAACAAAAGAAATAGTATAAATGTGTTATTTTCTTTGAATTCTGGAGAAAGAATGTATGCAGCTAAGGTGAAAATCTTGCCCTGGGGCTGCCACTGGATAACATGTCCCTAACTAGAAGGATTAAAACTATCATGACATAAGAAATCCTAAGCTAATTTGGAAGCAGAACAGCTGAAGAAAGGCTGTTCAACAGAAGTTGGAAGTAGAGCGCTAAGTTAAATTGCTTCAGATTCTTTCTAGCTGTGCTGATCTTGGTGCCAGATGTGAGGTTCTGGGTGAGATAACCATCTTTACAAACCACCAAATCTTTCATAAACCAGGAGGTTTAAGAGGCAAGATAACAGATACTGTATCTAGGAGTGTAATAGGGAAAAGTTCATTTTATTCTTTTCATGTAGGATTATTACAAAAAAAAAAACAAAACACTATGGAAGGAGGTACAGCTTCTTTTTTTTTGTTAATTAAGAAACAAAAGCTAATGAGCACAAGTCAAAAGTTTAAATTATGGTAGTTATTTGAAAGTAACTAGAAGTTGCTTCACAGCTTTTAAACAAAATATGTCCAAGGACTAAATACAGAGATACGCTCGACTAAGTAACATCTCAAACCAAAAGCAGTAAGCTATGGTGAGCCTTAACTAGGTCCAAGTTGCAGTCTCATTCTGTAATATCTGCATGAGTATTTTATAATGTTACAGGTTATTAAGCATGTTGATGTATAAGAATAAGCAGAAAGGTTGGCTGCTCACAGATCACACAGCACAAAGAGATACTGGCTACATAACAGATTAGTAACAACTGGATGGTTTGGAACCAGAAGGCCTGACATGCCAGTACAGGGCAAATTTCACTCCGTTTACAAAATAAGACTACTTTACTTAGGGCCATGAAACAATGCCTCTAGACTGGATTTTGCAGAACCTGGGGCTTCCTTGTGAAACTGCCTGTTAACTAAGTCATGACAAAGATGCCACAGGACTGGGGAGCCCAGCAGAGAAATTCTGCTGCCTGGACAGATTCTGGCTTGAGAAATCCTGATCGCTTGAAGTGTTGAAATGAATAAAGGAATTAAGCTTGAGGTTGTAAAATTAAAAATAGAATTCTTTGCTTCTGTGCTTTAGTATGTCTTTGTGAATATTTTTATTTCTTTGAGAATCATTTATCTTTAGAAATATTTCACTGTGTGAAGTGATTAAGATTTTCTGCTTTCAGATTCTCCTTTGTCAGAGGGGTGGGATTTTTTTTCAGTGGAAAGACTCTTTAGCTTTAATATCACATTTCAAGAGAAATTTTCTTGCTGTCTTTGGTCTTCCCTTTGATGGCCATCATTGCTGAGTAATGCCCAGGGTCATACTTTTGAAAAGCAAATTCTTCCTTTGCAGCATTGCTGCAGGACCTATGGTAAAGTAAAAAAATCCAGAGGACTGGGCACTTGTCCTTTTTTAAGATATAGGTTGAATTCTGTAAGGGATGTGTCTGGCACTCAGTTACAAAAATATGAAAGGGAAAGTCAGCAACTGTAGAAATGGTTTTAGGAATATATACACATACATTCACATGTATATGCATTTTTTAAAATATTAATCAAGATACGCATTAAATCTAAGGTAATTTGTTCCAGCAGAAAACATACAGCAAGCTATTATTCCAAGTCATTACTTGCTTGGACAAAACTCCAGCCTGAGCCAAAATCTGCCATGGAGTGCAGAGAGCTTCAACTGAAGTCAAAGTAGTTGACCCAAGGTATCAAAAATAAGTTTAGTCTGGATAAAAAGTCCTGAAATAATGCCTAGATAGCAGTTATTTTCCTAAGATAATTTATTACCAGATCAAAACTTACTGAGAAAAAATCTTCTCACATCTTTTGGCAGAACATCAGATATTGTACTAAAATACAACTGTTTTCTCCTGCAACAAATTTCTACCCTTAAGAAATCTTAGTACAAAAAGTCACTAGCACTCAACTCCAATATAGTGACAAAATTGGACCAATGTCTCTAACTGGACACTTAGCATAAATATGGCACTGCAGAATGATTGTCCAGTTCATTCCTTGCTAGATCCTGCTTCCACTATATTAATAAATTCTATTAATTGCAAGGAAAGCAGAAGTGGGTCTTTAATCACATTATGATTCAAGAGATAATCCTTGTTGGAGAGCAGGTTTTTTACCACTGAAGGTGACAGATTAACAAACCCTGACTTTGATGGTTACTGTTTTTTCAGTCATATGTCAGGTCTTTCTTTATTAGGACCTTAAAATGTTCCCTATTAATAGTTTGATTTTTACTCCCTGGCTTTTTAGTTCAACTGGTTTTCTGGCTGTCCAACATAAAATACGACTAGTTGGTGTATGATGTGTTACCTCTTTAGTGTATGAACATATTTTGATTTCTGCAGCACTGAGTCAGCATTCTGATGAGTTAGCATTTATATTCCCGACAGCTGTTTATTCCTTTCAATGTAATTTCAGAGATAAATGTCCAGAAGGGATTTGCTGCCCCAGATCTATCAGAAAACATATTTAAGATATTCTGTGGTATTTAAATCACACAAAAATGTTATTCACTAATGCTAGGACCAAAAGTGTTTCATTTTTAATATTGAGTAACTAATTTAAACCTTACTATATTATTTTTTAACGTATTGTGGCAAAAAGTTGAAGTATTTTTATTTTCTATGCAAAATCACATCAATGGTTTCTAGGGACATTGTAAAATTAAGAAACATACTGAAACTTCCAGTCAGTATTTTTGTTTTACTCCTTTTATTTAGAGTTGAGAAAGTAGCCTTGAGAAGAGGAGAGAGGAACCGGTGCACATGAAGGACCAAACTGTTCTTGGAATAGCTGATTGATTGTATCTTAATAAAGCCATGGGACTCGTTGGCACAGTGGAACATAAATCTTAACAGGAGGCAGAACCAGTAGGCAAGGATTCCCTGCTGTGGTCACTCACATGCCATCATTTTTAATCTACTCTTTTTTGGCTGTTTTTTAACACAAATGTGATTTTCCTGCACCAGCCCCACACACTCTGCATGGTGCTGCACTACCTGTGTTACCACAGCTGCCTTCTCTTTGGATTTTAGTAACAACAAGCACAATCTAGGAGATGTTTCTTCTAAACACTATTCTGTTAGACATGGGTTTACAATACAGCAGGGAAACTGCAGTTACTGTTAGCAACATTACAGCAGTGTAAGTTATCTGTGCAAATATTCTGAATACCATTAAATTAATGATTTTTATACTATCTGGTGGCAATGAATTCTACAGATTACTTACAATTTTTAGAAACAAATTTAAAATATTTTGTAATTGTTCTTCTCTATCCTTTCAAACTCCATTTTTTTTCTGGTTTCAGGACAAAAATAAGAAGGGGTTCTCTAAAAGTTCAAGTCATATCCTCTGTACCTTATCTTTTGCCTTGTACTAGTCTCTAGTCTAAATCAAACGGTCCTTTTTTTCAAACTCAGAAAGATACCTTTGCTTATTAGAGTAATAATATATACTGCCTATTTTTAATTTTATTCTTATTGATTTTTTATTTCTTTTTTTTTCTGGGCTAGAGTAAAAATAACAGTGAACAGTATTACTGAGCAGATTTTTCTGCACCCAGTTTTTCTGTTTGCTCTTCTGGCTATTATAGACCACCAATCATCAGTTCTTACTGAACTTTCTATATTACTGGCAAGTGGTTTGGGTTTTTTTCCCTTCCATGGTAAATTTAAAAATAAGGAAAACAGGCAAAATTAACTTGCAGGCAATTCTGTTAATCTCAGTGATAACTGTGTCTGTAAATGAACAGACAAACCAGTGAATAAAACCATCAGGGTTACTACTCCAGTAAAGAAAGATTTATAAAATACAAGCAGTACTTTGATGCTAAACTCTTAATAAAACATCAAAACTAGAATATTACTACCATAGGACTTTTCCTTACTTATGTCAATTGATGAATTTAAACAGGAGGTGAAAATCTTCATCCGTATTTACCATTAAAACTTAAGCTAGGGAGCAGACTTGTGAAAATAAACTGTCTTGAATCTAAGCATTCCAGATCATTTATATGGCTGTGACATTTGCAGCATAAAGAAAAATGTATAAGTAGAAGATAATAATCTCTTTGATCTATTCATGAGAATTTATTTAGGCCATTTCTGCACAAGTGTTGCATCACCAATGTAGACTAATGTCTAGCTTTCTCAGAAATCATTACATGAATCTGGAGTTTGGACAGGGGTTACAAATTATTTGATCCCTTCTAAAAATCAATTCATAATCCTGTGTCTGCATTTGTCAGTTTTCTTCTGGCTTTGTAAAGCATCCTGAAGATTGCAGTGCCTGTACTGTAATTTTGAGTGTGTGTGTTCAACAATCCACTTAGACTTGCATAAAAGGTATTCTAGATTTAATGCTTTGCTTTATTCTCAGATTTGTGGATAGTACAATTTCTTATTTATAGCTCAGTCTTAAAAAACTTTAAAAAAATACTAATTTATTTGATTTAAATGCTCTTTTGGGTGATTGTGTATATAGCTCTCTGCCTCTTGAGAAATCATTTGCTTGCACAGTAAAAACCTACATAGTCAGAAGAAGTCTAAAAGCTTTGTGCTAAAATTCACATGACTATTCATGCAGTTTACAACAGAAGAGTTTCCCAAACACTGTGCAATAGCCTTGTGAATGACACCAAAAGTAACAAATACTATTTTTATCTTTTCTTCCAGAAACTTGGTATCTGTTTCTTGGTAATATTGTTCTTAGCATTATTTGTATGACTTCAGTGCCTGGAGCTCCCAGGTGTGACTGATAAACATGTTCTGACCTAGAAGTGTTTACAATCTAAGGATGCCTTTATGATGGAAAGATCTATATGATAACATATAGTTTAACCCATTTTTGCTCTTGGTGTGCAAGCAGAGCATTTGCCAACAGCACTCTTGGATGGCAATTTTATTCTTCAATGCTGTTGGGGTGGAGCTGTGGCAAAAAATATGTTTACAGAGAAGTAGTCTTTCTAAATACAGCTAAGTCTTAAGACAGAATGCTTCTCTGAAAAATTGTTGCTAAGGTGCAGTCATTTGTTATGATCTGCTACTCAAGGACTGGTTTACATGTAAATTAGATTATAGCAAAAATGGATGCATATTCCAAGTGAGCAGCACAATGACAAAGGGTTTGCATACTACTAAGTCCACCTCCTCTCATACTTGCCCCTTCTCAAAACTGACACTTCCATTGTATTACTCTTTATTAAAAAACCCTCATTTTAGAAGATGAAATCATTACAGAAGGGAAGAATTATCTTGAAATTAGAATATTGAGTGGGTGGCTGCCAGACAGGCAGCTGGAAGGCCTCATCCCCTTGGCTGGGCTACTATGACAATGCAAAGTGTACCTGGGGAAAATGTGTAAGGCACAAAGGCTCTCGGGGTAGTAAAGAAGTGCCCTAACATGCATATAGCCCCACCACAGCTCCCAGAGAATGGTATTTAGCTGGATTACTGCTGTATTCTGACTCTTTCTGACACAAATAACTACCTTTTGGGCACTTCTAACCAAGAGTAGCCAAAAATAAGAGTAATCTGAGGCTGCTGTAATTAATTGCAGAAGCCAGAAATTAGGGAAATTCAAGGATCAGTAAAAAGCCCTTTCAAGACCAAAAGCTACCTTCAGCCTTTTTCTAGTTTTGCTGCGAGCAGAATCCAGGGAGACTAGATAGCTGGGTTCTGGATATTTTGAGGCATGGAATATTGTGTTAGGAAGCATGCATAATGCATTGCTATGGTAATGGTTACCACAGTTGGTATCTTGTATGGAAAAAAAAAATTACATTCTATGTAAGTATAGTTAGTTTACATAAGCAACTGCTGCTTCAGTCAGAATTGCCTTTCAGTTATCTGTAATATCTTAAAACTTGTCATCTTTTACATTTTGTGTAGCAAAGGTAGCCGTTTACAGAAGTAACAATTTCTGTAGATGAAAACGCAGGTTATTACCCTGAGCTGAGCAGGCTACTGAAGCAACAGCCTTGTCTTCATTTTAACATACTATATTTATACTACGATTAACTACAATATCTGAGAACTGCAAGAAATTCCAGTAACAGACTGGAAGGTACTTTTGATAGTATTTCTAATATGGAAATCTCCAAAATTACTTGTGAAAAACACTTCTTCTGACATCTTTGTTTGCTTTTCTCTTCTTATCCTTCATTTCTGTTTTCCACTTCTTTCTACTGCAGACTACACTCATGGCTTATCTGTCCCAAGTTCCAAACCAAGTTGAGCAGCTTCCTGTCAAATGAGCCAATGCTACTGGATGAATTGACCTTGACGTGACAGCTGTGATGCCAAAAGCCACAAGCTAACTGGTAACAATTGTTATGTATGTAAATGCTATTTTTTATTGTTGATCCACTTCATAAAAAAATACCAGGTGGCAAAGAAGCACAAAGTGCAGTCACTTAGTTCATCAAAACCTAATCCTCTTGAGCCTCACTAACATTTGGGTTCAGGCATCATGTGAATAAAACCCTTTTTTTATGCATATTACCTGCTGTATTCACTCCCACTTTACAAAACAGGTTTGCACTAAAAGCACATGCAAAATCAGGGTGGCAAGGTCACAGCAGTAATGCTGGCAATGACTTGGGCATGGCAACTAGCAGGTGTTTGGAGGAAGCCAGTCAAGGTTTTGTCTCAGTAATTGCTGCCAAGAAATGGCTGTTCCTGCTTTTCTTGGTCCTTAATTGGATGGGCTCAACACATCCTCTCTTGCAGAATACCCTCTATGAGGAGATGCATAATCCTTTAGAGTTTTTTCTTAGAGAGTCCTCTCACATAAATTTCATCAAGAGAGCAGGATTTGTTTTCTGTTTCCAATGCCTTTTCAAATCATTCAGTTCTGGAGAAAAACTTTACCATTCATGAAGGAGCTCTGTCTTTCCACACCAAGGAAATCCTTAGAAGCTCTTTTGAGGACTAACTACTTCTCTAAATAACCCTTGAAAGTAGGAAAATATGAGGTAGAATAAACGAGAGCACCAGGCTCTGGTTTTTCCTTTCTGCTTGCTATTTTTTATAGAAATATCTGTCTTCCCAACTTCCTTGCCCAGACAAAACAAAGGAATTTGGGAAGGGAAAGAAGGACAGTAGTATCATTTAAGCCTGTGAGTCCTCTTTCAGAATAAAGGGAATGAATTTGCACATACAGAATTGATCTGTACAGAATATGGGGTACAATCAATCCTGCTTTTTAAAAGCATTGCCTAGCACTAGCAGCACGAGGGTTGGCTGGAATGCTGCTTTACATTTCTATACGAGTTTCTACATCAGCAGTGTAAAGATGATTACAGGAAGGAAATTACAATTATGTTTGAGGCCTGTTGTGTTTGGATTTCAGTTATTATTATTTCCCGTTCATAGTTCAAGGCAACTCATTTAAAATGGGCATATTTCAGTTTCCCTACACATTTGTTTGAGTATAAAAAAGTAATGAATCAGAGCAACATAACAATCCTGTCTGATACAACATGGACTTACTGTATTTACTAGGATTTAAGAGTGTGGTTTCTGTAAAGTGCAAGCTGGGGCACTCTGGTACATGGTCTAAAAGTACAGTGGCCCTGACTTCTGTTTTTGGACAGATTCTAGTTACTCTGAACTGCCTGCTCAGTGGTTGGTTGATTTCATTTGTCTCACAAATTTCTCACTAACAAAAAAATGAATTAACAGTGGTGCTTCTAAGGACCTTCTAATTTGGAGAACCTCCATGTCGATGTCCTATGGCCACTGCCAGCCTAGTCTGGCTTGTCACCACACCAAGAGAAGGGGGAAGCCTGACAAGAGGGAACCAACTCACTGTTAAACCATTTTCTGTTTCCTTATCCTGTTATGTAGCTGATCAAAGTACAACTAAGCAGGACCTAACAGCTTCTTTTACAGGCAGTGGGTGCTGTCCTGTTCAGTGTACCCTACTTCAGCCTAGTTTCCCATACTTGTGTATCTGATCCTTACACTCTTTCCTTTTTTATTTTTTTATATCTTTTTTATCTCTTTCCATAGGTTGCTTCTTTTCCAGAACACAGAGTTCCAGCCTGCCGAATTATTTTTCCTGGGGAACCATTCCATCCCATGTGTTTGATGATCATTACCTTTCTCTGAGGTGTTTTCAGATCTAATGGAACATTTTCAAGATGCAAGCACCAGAACAGCACGTAGTATTCCAGCTGTGAACAAACTGTGGCATTATAGACTGTCATAATTATATTTCTGTTTTGTTCTTTTTTTCCTTTCCTAACAATTTCAAACATTTTCATTTTTGAGCTTCTGCCAGGCACTGAGTTTTTATGAAACTGTCACAATCCCCAGCCTTCACTTCTGAGGCAGCACAGAGCTCATCACTGTATTCATGAAGCCCAGAACACTTTTGCTCACAGACATCATTTCACATTTATCTACACTAAATTTCCCCTGCCGTTTTGTTAGCCAGACACTTAGTCTGAAGGCCCATCTACAGTTCTATGAGTTCAGCCCTCACACTTCCTACTTTGGGTAAACATGTATCCTCAGCAAACTTTTCCACCTCACTGCTTCTAAGACCTTTTTGCAATCGATTTTTGAGGTTGTTAAGAAGAATCAGCCCCCTGCAGTATTCCACTGTCTTCTCCAAAAGAGTGTTTTGCTTACCACACGCAGTATTTGTCACTATGTGTTTGAAACGTCACAGTTATATTTGTATTGTTTGGTAAGGAACACAGACTCCTTCAGTGATATTAGCAAATAAAATCAATAAATGCGTTAAACTGCTTATATGTATCCTCTTTTGTGTGTGTGTGCATCGTGCTCAGGAAAACTGGGGAAACAAATCACCACTACTTAATGTTATGATATTGTTACCGTTCTAATTAATCATTCACGGCAATATTTTCAAATAGGTAGCCAAGGAAATTCTAAACAACTGTGGTACAGTACCATCTAGTGGCCACATTAAACAGGACTTCTTCAGAGACTGGTACCCTGGGTTTTCAGTATTAACTGCCGCGTGCTTCATAGTTGCTGCTGGAGATTATTATTAATGGTGCAGAAAGCATCCTTCTACTTTTAATCCTTATGTAAATGGATCTTACAGTCTAAATGTAAGAAGTCTACATACTGCCCTGCCTTGTGCACCCAGCTTCTCAGAGACAGCTTTTTGAATCCTGTGATTTTGACTGAAGAGGACAGAACCTACTCACAATAATGTCTTTGCAGTTTTAAATCCCACATTGTTTTTTTTGAGATTTTTTTTGGCAATTACTGTTTCACTGAGTATTGATTGGAAAGAAAAGTAAGTTCTATATCTAAAGCAGAAGGCTTAAGGGATTTCTGAGCTATTACTTCCCAAATGGTCTGGAAAATGAAAAAAGGCCAATTTTCTACATCCATTCAATATGCCTGATAGTGTAAAACCTTCTCAATCATCCTGTCTTAGTGTGATTTTACTTTTTGTAAGTCAGGTTTTTTAATTATTTGAAAACAAAATGTTGTACTTACTTAGCCAGACCATAAGCTTTTCAGCTTGACATACAGTCTAGACAACCTGATGTTTGTATGATGAAATAGTAAGAAGTAGAAACATAAATTTATAAGCATCAGATTGCCATCTTACAGAAAAATACAAGTAATTATTTTGTGACCACTAGACTCTAGTGCCTTGTCAGATAACTGGATCTTTGGCCTCAACAGTGCTGAGATTAAGGCATAAATTTAATTTTTTGGACTGTGCTCCCTGTGCTTTTACCAAGTTTTTGGCAGGACACAAAACACATGCCAAAATGCCATAAAAATTCTAATTCCTCAATTAATAATGATGTTTAGAGGTGCCAGATGCTGATATACTGCTGTCCAGATAAATTGTAAAAATCTGGCACTGTAAGTTAGCTCTGCACTTCTTCCTGAATAAATGCTGTTTATAAGATCTGTACACATTCTTTTTTATTATCTAAAGCAATGCTCTGACTGTCTCCTTTCCAACAGAACTTACAATTAGCAGGGGAGTTTTGCCACACTTGAGCTTTTTTTCCCAGTGCAAAATGTTTGATTTCAAATATTGAAAACCTATTTATTTAAACAGATGGGAAATCTAGAAAGCAGACTTCAAATACAAATTAAGTTCATGCACTGTAAAGCACGTATATACACAAACATAATCCATTTACATAGAAATGGAAAAGCTGGTGCAAAAATCTCTTGTTGGTTGCAGTGTGAAAATAAATGGTGTGGTAACAACTGCAAAATTAGTCTCCCATTTTTACAGTTTGGATATTTCTTTTTCTGATCATTTAATTGACAGACATTGACACCACCCTAATGCATGGGAGTAACACATATATGTACTATTAATGCTACTGAGAGTTGTCTGCTTCAGCATTTTAGTTCTCAATCAATAAGAGAATAAATATGAAGTAATAATGAAATATTTTCTTTTATATCATCTGCCTGACTTTCACAGGGCCACCAAGTGTCCAGTGATGCTTGAGAGATAAAGGAAAGTAGGGGGAGGAAAAAAAAAAAAAAAGTGTGTTGAAAGCAGTACTAATTAATTTGAGGCCATATTCAGGCAACCTGTAATTACATCCACTTGTCTAATAGAGATTGTCCTTTTTGGAAGTTCTGGGAAAGAAGGTACAGAGAGGACAATAAAGAGCTCAAGGGGCAAGGTTATTCTGATCCTAAATCAGACCAGGAACATCCTTAACATTGATTTGCAGAAGACATGTGACATGGTACTTCTGTCTGGCACCTTTGTGAGGGCATTTGTAGATTAGCTGCTTGCCCTGTCTAGTCACAGACCGAATCACAATATGCAAACCCCAGACTTACTCAGTTTCCTCTGTTAAAGATCACATTTTGATTGTATTAATCAGAAATCATGGAGCTGTTTCAAGAGGGGAAATTGTGAAAGTAAAGCAGAGTATTCTTATTTGGGCTTATATCTTTAAATTAAAAATTGAGTGGGAACCCACATACTTTTTGCATCTTTAATTGTGTTTTCTTTTTGCCCCATGTGCTTTACTGACTGAATTATGTAATGGGAATAGTTGGTGGACTCTTAACTAACAGGATCATCCTAGTATTTAGAGGTGATTTTGCTCTTCCCAGATATAAAAGTAAGCATTTATTCTGCAGTGGTAAGACTAATAAATATAAAAACATCATTTTACAATTGCTGTGTAATTGTGAAACATCTATTATGTGTATTATCAGAGTGCTCTAGCTCACTGTGATGCTCCCAATAACACCATCTGGAATTTTGTCATTTACTTCAGAGACAGGAAAATCTTGTCCCTAGTGTGTCTATGTATCTGACACTTTCATGTCATTAGAAAAAAATACACTACAAATGATTGAGAATATTTACCAATATTGGCAAAAGGGCAGTGAAGCAAATGCTGATACTGTCATGCTTTATGATAGCTGGTAGATTTTTTTAGAGCTATCAAGTATTTCCAGCACAGACTAGCTTCAGGAAAGCTTCCGTATTTGTCTACTACTTCCCTAATGTGGCTCTTTTGCTGCAGGCATTTCTTAATTGGTTTGGATTTGTAAGTGAACTGTCTTGTGCTGTTACAGGACCAGTGCTACAGAATTAATCTATTTAAAGCCAAACAGCCCATATTCAGATTATGACTGACTGCAAGTCTCTTGGAATTCTTCTGAGTGTATGTAGAGAAAGGAGTTCTGACTGGGAATCCATTACTTGTGGGTATAGATCAACCCATACTGCAGAGTTTGGGCCCATACTGTATTGCATCAAGTGCCTTCATATTCTAGTACCATTTCAAGTTTCACTGCTACTCAATATGAACTTAAATGTTTTACAACCACAATTTTTTCAATCACTTCACAGTCATTAAGTTTTACTACACTTCTACAAGCTAGTGTAATGCAGTCCCTAGCTGAAACTTAACAAAACTAACCCAGACATGCTGAGGTATTAAGGCTTCATAATGTACTGTTTATATGCTACTGACACATCAAAACAGCAGTACAGCTTTTAACTAGTTTCAAGCAGTTCTCTGTTAACTTGACATATGTAAATTATCTACAGTGTAACTGCTAATGAGATATTGAGAGCTCTATTCCATTCGCAGCTAGATTCCTTATTGAATTAAGCAAGGCATGATTCTGAACACACAACTGCAAATGCCTGAACTGAATACTGTCTACATAAAATGCAGCATTTTAGGACTTTTCAGAGTTCTGTTTGTGTCCCTTTTTTATGCTCATATCTCTTAAGCAAGGACTTAAATCCCAGTATCACAGCATGTATCAAGTGACATGCGGTTCTTATATTCCTCTTAAAATAAATAAAAATAACAGGAACTGTGATATTAACTTAGCCTGTCACTCAAATTCCAAGAAAGTTTATGAAGAAAATCTATGTATGTATTTAGTCCTTGAACACTGAAAACTATCGGTGCCATCAGTGCATCACACACTAATGACTATCTGTAGTAAAGACCAGAGGTGAACCCCAGCATTCATCAACAACAAAACATGTTCATTATACAAAACAGAATCATAGTTTACAAATGCCAAGTAAAATCAGATGCAAACTAGAAACTTTTTGAAAGCATCAGTGGTATACTTCACTTACATGGAAACTAAGTGGCAGGAAATACTGTGATCATTAAAGACATAACGACACTGATAATTTTAACCTGTATTTGTTGAATGATCGATGTGGCTGTTCCTCAGCAGAAGGGCTTCCTTCTTGGCGACTCATCTGACAGGTTTCATGCAGCTCCATCTCGGACACAGCTGTCAGTTTTGTTTGCTCTGGTAACACTGGGAAACGTCTATGCATACAGTCTGGAGAACAAGAAAGACATTTCTATAAAAACTGGTAAATAAGTCAAAATAACAGCTACAGCTTGATGTAGTTATGTCTGTGATGTTGCTTTTGGGTAAGCGGCTGTTTTAGGTAAACATAACTTCTTTTGACCTTTCATAGATAAAGTTGTCACCATATTGCTATTTCCACTAGACTTGAGAGGTACAGGTCAAGACAATTTATAGGAATTTTGGAAATAAACCTGAAATTCTTACACCATATAGATTCCTGCCTGGCCAAAGAACTTATTACCTACTGTATCATATAGGCAAGTAACAACCAAATGTTTCTCCTCATGAAGTCCTAAGAGCTGTGCTTATTCTATAATGAGAATTTTAGAAGAGAAAAATCAAGCCACTGTGGTCTTGAAGAATAAATACTGCAGTAACACCCCTTAAATTACTGCAGGTGTAATTATTTGAAATAATGAGACAAAAGAGTTCCAAATGGTGTTAAAACAACTGTGTGCAAGCAATTAGTACATCATTCACTGGCCACATTTCACTAGCACAGTTTACAGCTTTCCCAGTGAACTACATGAGTCCAGAGACTGAGTGGACTCTTGGATCCACATTTCCAGCACCTGTCAAATGGTTCTTTCTGCAAAGCATGAAGACAATGGAAACACATTAAAATGACCATATCTACCAACATGGGCAGGTCCAGAAAAAATAAACTTGCCCCTGCAGTTGATAAATAACAGGGATTGATTCTGTTCTGTGTGCTCAGTCAGCTGCCATGCAGGCTCTAAGGAAGGCAGTGGTCAGGATGGCACACAGCTGCTCTGCTAGCTGGGCTGCTGAGGCCACGTGGCACAGGGATGGCAACTTCTCATCATGTATCTGGACAGTCTTCCTTCCATTTTGATTCCTTTGTCCTATCCTTCAGCTTTTATTTATAGGCTGGAGATGAACATTATTTTAATGGAAATAATGAACAATGCTCTTTTTCATCATACCTCTCTGTGTGCCTTATAACAAGGTTTATCAAAATCAAACTATACAAATCAATGCATGAAAATCCATAATGCACTTAATGGGATCTGTGACATATGCATGTGTGAATTTAATCGGATTATGTGCATGAATTAATGTGAATATATAGATGTGTTTTTCTTTGCCTGGTATCCAGTTGATTATTATTAGCAATAACAGATTCTAAAACTAGCTTTGCACATTTGATGTATGCTGCTGGGGGAGGGGAGGGAGGAAAGAGCGTAATAGTGGCTGAGCTAAGGCAGCCTGAGGCATTTTTCTGCCTACACAAGGCACAGACAGAATGGATTGGGGATGCTGTTCCAACAGGATCCTTTACTCTTTTGGAAATCTGTGGCTTCCTCCTTTTTTGTCTGTATCTACTAGGTGCTGCCAGGGAGACAGAGTCCTTGGCTTGCACCCAGCTGCCGAGGCCATCACCCTTTATAACAGCACTACCCCCCAATCTTTGTACCCTCCTGAAGATTTAGATCTGTTAAAATAATAAAAATACCTGTGAACTTTCTCAGTAGTTGATTCAAAGGAAGCAAAAACTTCATTCCAAAATGTCTATTCTGGAAGATCTGGCTTTACAATGTATTTATAATCCATTGTATTTATGTTTTTAAGCTCTTTAAAAAAAAAATAAAATTGTAAAAAGTCCCAAAGTAGCCTTTTCATAACATGGCTGTTCAAGAAGTACACTCCACATGTATTAAAATCTAGAATAACATTTGTGAGCTTCCTTCAATTTTCTTGTAACTGCCATAAAACCGTGCTGGAAATTGATCTGAGTCGGCATCTCTTCAGAAACCAATTATGGTAAAATATCTGGTACCTTCTCAAGTAATTGGATTTCCAACTGTCCATTTTAAAAATCATCAGGTTTTCAAGAGACGACAGATTACTGCTATTTTAAAGGTAAAAATGGTTTTAGATTTTAATTTTTATTTAATTTGTTAAAATTATCACATTACTCAGACTTAGTGCTTTTTATTTTTAAGTAGTTGTAATACTAAGGTGCTTAAACCTGTTATTGAACAGATCAGTAAAAGACATGACTATTTTAATTCTAAACAACATTCTGTACATAACCTTTGAGCACAACCCTGCAGTCATCCCTGAGAACACTCTAGCTGACCTAAGAGACTAAAATTTGGAATATAACAGACACAGAAAGATAAAAATAGGTCACTAAGATATAATTATAAACACTTTGAACGGGTTTTTTGTTTGCATTATCTTAACTAATATTTAGTAAAACATTGTTTCTCAAATAGGTATGAACAGTGCCTGATGTGCAATTAACATTTTGATTAATTTCAATTGTATTGTTGATATTTTTAAACACAATCTTTTTCCTGCAGTTGTTTACAGACAGGTACAGTAAATATTTTAACTTACAAGAAGAATGTGGAACGGGATCAATTACTTGGCACTGTGCCTACAGAACTTCTCAATCTATTTTTAAATATTTCAGAAATGGGAAGGGAAGCAAAAGATCCGTGTTACATTTCTGACCTAAGGGTTATCAGTAGAACGTAGGAATCCTTTTCCCTATCCTGACTCTTATTATTGGCAGCAATGCTAATATACACTACTTCGCTACTCGTTTAAATGTTCAAAGTATTATAGTAACATATATTTGTTTCATAAATTTTCCTTCCCATCATTTTCTCTTCTATAACAAAGAACCATAAAGACAGCAAATACTCTCTCTTATTTAGTGCTAGAGAGAAAGTAAACACTAATTATAGCAAATAACTATTAGTGTCACAGGATTCCCAGACATTACCAATATACACTTAAGCATTTCAGAGCAGACAATGACCTTACCTTCATAGCCAAGGAGAAAGCACGTCAGCAAGTTAGGACAGACCTCCTCCAAAATGGAACAAAAAGCGGAGAAAGCACTTGGGCCTTTTAAAAAGAGTTTATCTAAAAAATATTCAGTTCGCTTCTTGTAGCTCTCCTGGGACCAAATGTCTTTGTATTCCTCCAAGGAAAAGACTCTCTTGTAAACCAAATATGACAGCACTTTGTTCACATCCAGCTCTTCCAGTATTTTCTCTCTGTGCTTGCTTGGGATGTCAGAAAGCCACTTATTCCTATTTTCATTTTCCCTTTTGGTAGGTTTTGCACAGTTATAAAACCAAGATTTGGCTGTTCGTCCGAACATGCTGATACTTAAATAGAAAACAGAAAATTCTACTTCTGCATTTATTGTGCAGTATTCAGCAAGCAAAGTAAACATAATGTGGATGGATAGAATGCAAATACATACTGCTGTCTGTAATTATTGTAATTCTAATGGAATGAAGAAGGCCTACATACAAATTATAAAGAAATCTAGCTCAGTGCCTGCAGCTTCCTAAGAGGATTACATTACACTAATTAGCCCCTTACAACTGTTAACAGCTTCTGAACCGTAATGATGAGACTGAGAATTGCTTAGTTACTGTTACTTTTTAACTCTGCAGCTGATCTTCAAGGATACCTCTTTGCAAAAAAAAAAAAATAAAAAAAATTGAAGAAGACAGCTGATCAAACTGAAACAATCTGTACAAGCTGATACAGGACATGAAGTGTCTTCTGTACACTTTAATTTTGTCCTCCTCAGAGGCCATCCCCAAACCACTGTATAAATGCCCTCTGCTTTTTATTCTTGCATAAAATATTAGCTTTACATTAGGATGTAATTATACTTTAGAAAACGTATAATATGAATATAAATGTAAACATGTAAATATATTGTAATCCTACATGCAAAACGTAAAAAGAAAAAAGATGACAGAATAAGACCTTTTTAGTGAAGGTAAACACGGCACTGTTAAGAACATCGGAACTTCTACGTGTTTTGATCTTTGTGCCCAAGCAAAATAAACCACCATGCAGCACCCGTTTCCTGCCCCCGGTGCTCCAGGGGGGATTAGTGCAATCCTCAGGGAGGTGTCCTGCCACTGCCCATCAGTCACTCAGGATCACAGTTACATAACCTCTCTTACGCAAATGCTGTTTAATACATGGAGTTTTTGCTCGGTTTTAGACTTCCTGTCAACATAAATTCCCTGTGTAGAAAAGCTATGACTACTTCCCGCCTCCTCCTTCTCCTGCTGTTTCCTTAGTTTGTTGTTTGGGTTTTTTTTCTGTTTCCATGACTTTCAGCTGACACCGCATCCCCGGCCTCACTCCTGTGGCTTTACCTGGAGTTTCCTGAAGGGCACTTTGCCTATTGCGCAGCAAACAGAAATACTTTGCTAAGCTTCTAGGAAAACAAGATTTAGAATATTTTCAGTCTTTATGATCTTATGATGCTACCACTGTATCCTCCTGCCAGGCTCCTTCTGTTTCTGAAATTACAAGTACTTATCAGGCAGCATTAAAGTTGATCACTGGCCATATAATGATTCCATCGTGTCTATCACCTGCCCAACAGTTAACCCCCCAGGTTTCCCGCGTTGGAAGCATCGCCTGTCGCCTTGTGGTTTGTAGCTGTAACAAGCCTCACATGTGACACATTATCTGAAGAAAGGGTCAGTGGAACTACGTGTCATTTTATGGCATATTAATGGTCCCAGTTTGGAACGTTAGGGTCTGTTGGCCCCAGCCATGAGGTTGGCCCAGGAGCTGCACAGATGCTAAACTGGATACTCGGGAACATAAAGCAACCTGACGGTTTTTTC
Organism: Apus apus; assembly: GCF_020740795.1. Classification (NCBI taxonomy): domain Eukaryota; kingdom Metazoa; phylum Chordata; class Aves; order Apodiformes; family Apodidae; genus Apus; species Apus apus. The sequence goes on from NC_067291.1 coordinate 6,407,159, forward strand.
CCTTCCTATCACCAACTACCTGTGCGTGTCACGATCTCCACAAATGACCAGGATTTTAAGAACTAGTGATGTGATTCTTCACTTTGTGCAACTTCTATTTCATGAGCGTTTCAAAGAACCCCCTGAGGCAGGTAAACCGGAGCGGGACTCGGACACGTGTGGCGGGTATTGACACTTCCAATTGCTTCTCTGCCCCGGAGCAAGACGGGCGGCTGTGCGTGGTTGTGCAGCCGTGAGGGCTGCTCCACGTATTTACCCAATTAGCAGAACGAATCATGACGACAGTAACTCTCCGGCAAAGCCCCTCAAGTCCCGCCGTGCCTGGGTGGGGTCCCCGCCTCAGCTGAGCGCCCTGAGCTCTTGGAAAGGGCAGAGCCTGAGGCCGCAGCAGCGGCGGGATGCGGCGCGGGACGCAGCGCGGGAGGCCGGGCGCGCGTTGCGCGTCCCGCCGCGGGGGGGCGGGGCAGCCCCGCAGCCGCGGGAAGATGGCGGCGGCCGCCGAGCTGGCGGAGCGGCGGCTGCTGCGGCAGGAGCAGGAGCTGCGCTGGCTGTCGGCGGAGGTCGGGCGGCTGAGGGAGCAGGAGGCGCCGGGCGGCCCCGGGGCCTGCAGCCCCGAGCTGCAGCGCCTCAGGGCCGAGAACGAGAGGCTGCGCTACCGCCTCCTGCACCTGCGCCGCAGCCTGGCGGCCGAGCTGAGCAGGGCGGAGCGGCCGCCGGGCCCCTCGGCGGCGGAGCCCCCGGGCAGCGGCAGCGGCGAGGTAGTGCCCGGGGCGGGGACAGCCGCGGGGCCGGGCCGGGCCTGGCGGGGCTTGAGGCCTCTGCTGGAGAGGGGGCGGGAGGGACTCGCCGGGGCCCGGGCAGCAGGGCCGGCAGCGGCCTGAGCGATGGCAGCGTGTCCCGGGCCCTGCCCGCGCTCCGGGGCGGGGGGCAGCGCTGCCCCCCATCGTCACTGCCTTTCCGCTGGCGTGGAACAAGTTTATCTGACCACCGAAAGCTGTTTTTATTGCTCAGTAGGCAATCATCGCGTGTTAGCCTGCCTGGGGAGGCTTTGCCAGGGACGGCTGTAAAGTTTGGGTAAACTGTGTTTAGAAGGGTTTGCTTGGTGAGCAGTTTTGCTGTGTCTGCTGAACATCATCAACAGGCAGTTTATATGTGTCGTGAGAATTCTTTCCTCTGTAATAAGGACATCTCTTACTGGGTTGTAACTCCCTTTTTAGGCCGATGTTGCACTGATCTGGCTTGGTTTGTTTCAGTGGGAGAAGTCTTAAAGGCTTCAGGGTGTACTTTGTATTACCGTTATTTTCAGGAAGTCTCCAGTGTTGGTCCAACTGTTGCAGTGAATCGAAGTAAAGAGGAAAAGAAAACAGAAAACGATGCTGTGAACAGGCATCAAAAAGATGTAAGTAGTTATTTTATACTATGATCTAGTAGAAGAAGGAGTATTGTTTGGCTGTGTTCTGAAAAGGTCCTGAAATCTGAAATACTTCACTGTATTTTGAAATTTCAGATTTTGGGAAGAAGGCTTGCTATGGCATGCATACAGGAAAAATAATTATTTAAGAGCTTTGTCTTGCATGTAATTGGTATGGTTACTTGTATGTTCCTGGATCTCTTTTTTTTACCTAACAAAAGGCTTTGGGCTATTGAGGAGATAAGGGTCAGGATGCTGTGGTTCCTAAAGAGAGTGATGGTTCATGAATTGTTAAACAGCATGTGTGTGATGACTGAAAGGGGATGTTGGCAGCACTGCCTGTAGTTTTGTAGATCTTAGTAAGTCACCTAATGCTAAAGTTAAGAAAACTTTCCTGTGAACTACCTTAATTGAATCTGATCCTTTGAATGAAGTGGCAGAAGCAAGGGCTTGTTGGAGTGATCCAAGCTGCTTTAGGACGTCAGCTAAATACAAATTCTGGGGCAGGAATATAGGCTGCTTTCTAAGATAGAGCTACAAAGCCATTTAGGTCCAGATTTCCAATTGGAAATTGGAAAACCGCTATAAAATAGTCAGCAAGTTGGATGGGACAATCCTGTGTATAATTACTTACAAATGCTGTACTGCATATTAGTATAAGTTCTAGTACAGTAAAATCTTGTCTCAGTTGGAACCTCTAGTCATGCATGAACACTGTCAACCCTTCTATTTCTCTCACAAACATGGATGTGTATGGTTTAATTGTTACAGGTCCAGTGTGAGCCAAGCTTCATAAAAGACAGACTGAAGCTTTACGAAGCACTGAAGAAAGAACATGATGCTTTGCTAGCTTACAGAGCAGCCAACGAGAGCAAGCCTATAAAAATTACTCTGACAGGTGGAAAGGTGGCTGAAGGGGAATCTTGGAAAACCACACCATATCAATTAGCTATAGGAATTAGGTAACCTGCAAATTCAAGGAGTGGTATTTTTACAGAGATACATCTGTTACTATCATTTGTCTCTTACATTCCTGCGTGAAATACGTGTTATGGTCAGGGGGCGTTGCCTCTCTGAAGTTGGTTTATTTGGAAAGTATTGAAACTTCAGCTTAATGCAGAAGAAAATGCTGGGTGAGGTAACTGCTCTGAGTGATGCTTGAGGTTCTGTGCTGGGATCATACTGCTTGCTTCCAATTAAAAAATAGAGCAATCAGTGAGATGGCTCAAAATTAATAGACATCTAAAGTTTTGAGAGTTACCAGATAACAGTAGAAGCTGTTGCTAGAAGCATTATTTCCTTCAGATCCCCAGCACTGAAAACCACTGAATGCAGCTTGAAGACTTAAAGAGTCTGTACCTTAAAAGTAGAAAAGTGTTTAAGACCATAGAAAGAAAAATTAAAGGTTGTTAGGTGCTACATGACGTGGGTGAGTTCTCTCAGGGTTTAGAAACCTAAGCACTTTTGCAAATCTGAACCGAAATATTTTACTCTCTTGTAATCTGTTTTTCTGGTTTTTTGTTTGTCTTTTGTTTCTTTTTTTCCTTAGTCCAATGTTGGCTTCAAATGCAGTCATAGCCAAAGTGAATGGTGAATTGTGGGACCTAGATCGTCCACTGGAGGGAGATTGCACTCTGGAGTTGCTTACATTTGATAATGAAGAAGCAAAAGCTGTGAGTAAATGCCTAGTGGTTTTTGCTTGATTAAAGGAACTAATGATGTGGAATTGATTGCACCACTGTGGTTTTTAAAATCTTGAATTAGAAAAAAAAAAACATCCGGAAGTTTAATGTATTTGACAGTATTTGACCCAGATGAGGTACTAAGTACCTACAATCCGTAGGTGAATAAAATCTTAATGTTCTGTTCTCCCTGTATTTTTTACTTAAATAGGTTATTTCTCAAATACAGCCCTACAGAATGTCTCTCTGTATGCTGACATGAAATAGTTTGATGTCTTCTGAAACGTGTCTTCTTTGGTTTGACTCGGTGCATTTGAAGTCAGACACTGAAAGCAACAGTGAGGCTGTCTTACAGTTTTGTAAAAATTGTCCAATATCAGATTTGAGTCATAAATAAAACCTACACCTCCTTGTGCCAGCACAGTTATTAGAAGCTGAAGGAGGAGCATCTTAGTCAATTAAACTATGAATATACTTAGTGGCACACCCAAGATTTTTTTAATGGGATTCAGACCTAAGCCTGTGTTTATGCACTAGCATTAGGCTTCATTTTATCAAAGAATTATTAATGTGATTAAGCTTGTTTGAGCCATTTCAGGAGCCTGTAAAGTCTGATGTTGTAGCAGTGGCTATGAAGTGGTCTGAATTACTAGGGACTTACAAGACTTGTATTGATCTGGGTTTTTGATTCCCTTCTGACATTTCAGATAATGTGGTTTGCAGCCCTATTAATAAATGTACTATATGTGAGCAATGGTAACTTTATTAGCTGTGTTAGTGTAGATGCAGTTAGTATTGTATAGACTTGTAGCTGACTGAAAACTAAGATAAATGAACAAGGTATAATAAGTACTATGGTGATGGAATTGAATCTGCAGGTATACCTGTTTTTTTTCTTGTCAGTAACACAATGCCAATGACCTTAGGACTTGCTCACCTGACTTTTATTTGCAGGTTTATTGGCATTCAAGTGCTCATATTCTTGGAGAGGCCATGGAAGGTTATTTTGGGGGCTGCTTATGCTATGGACCACCAATTGAGAATGGATTTTATTACGACATGTACCTTGAAAACAGGTAACATTCCATTGTCTAAGACCTTTAATACTCTGTATTGAAGCTCAGTACTAGGATTACTTTTGCTCAGTCCTGTTTCTGCGTGTTAAAAGTAAAATCATGTAGTATGGTTTAAAGCTGACAGGTTAGTCTTATTCATATACATACTCATTGAATGTGTGTATATTTAAATTCCAGAGCAGTGTTCAGACATCTGCTCATTAAAACTTGCAGTTGTTGAATGTTCTGTAAAAAAAAAAAGTAGAGTGTTTGAGTGAAAATTTCTGAAGTTCCTGGGAGATACAGGAGGCAGTTGGTTAAAGAATCATGGGAGTTTGGTTTCAAGGTGCCATAGTCACTTGTAGAAATGACATGTATGCATGTGACTCATGAGGTGTTTACTGCTTTTCTAATCCTTGTGTACAGCTTTGCAATTCTGTTTTTAATGTATTTATCTTTAGTACTCAGTGAGAATACTGAATCTGCATCAACTGATAAACTAGCTCTTGCAGCTAGGTTGAGTTTTTTTTCCCTTTTTCTCTTAGATCTTTGAGCTATGGATCTTTGTGACCTTTAGACATGTCAAAAAACTGTTCTAGGAGTGATGGCAGGGAGTTTACTCAGGGTGATTCCATTTGTGGTCTGAGTTTAGTGTCTGAAAGAGCAGCTTGTTATTAGAAACTAAGAAAATACAGTGACAAATCACAACACATCCCATGTATTTCCAATTAGACCACTAGAAAGTGGTCACTTAAAAATGGGAATATCAAACCAATTAATTTTATATTTCTTTTGCCCTTCTTTGCTTAGAGGTGTATCTAGTACTGAATTCCCACTACTGGAGAACCACTGTAAAAATATAATAAAAGAGAAGCAGGCTTTTGAAAGGCTGGAAGTCAAAAAGGAGATCCTCTTAGACATGTTTAAGGTAAATCAATGATCTCTTAAAATGTAACTTTTATAAAATACAGCATGTTACTGACTCATTAGAATAGTACCTGTCCAGTGAAAAACTGATAACATCCTTTTCCCCCTGTCTGTACCCCTCTCAAGTATTCAGAATGTTTTCAGGCAATAATAAAGATAATTTCTTATTGTGCAAAACCACCTCTATCTCAGTGAGATGACACAGAAATTAGTATACATACACATTCATTCTTGCTCACTTACAGAGACAAGAGAAAAAAACTTCATGCTCTAGTCACCTCTGTCATACAGTGGATGTTACCACTCTCACTGTGCTGTGTTTTAATTGCCTTAAAGTGCTGTGGGGTGTTGAGGTGGTAATCACTAATCCTCATTTCCCTGAGGGTGTGTGAAGCATTTTCCTTTGTCTCTTTTGCCTCTTGTTTTATAACCCTTCTAAAAGGATGTTGGAACTTTTTCATATATATATGTGATCATGTGATTATTTAGTTGTCTTTTACTGATGCATTTGCATTATTAATACATAATTTAAAAATTGAATTTTATTAGACAGTTTGATGTTTCTGACTTTTCATGTTTCCCTTTGTAGTATAACAAGTTTAAGTGTCGTATCCTTAATGAGAAGGTGAACACACCAACTACCACAATATACAGGTAAAATTAAATTTAAAGGTAGTACAAAGTATTTATGTAGTTGGGTGTATTTGTTTAAACTGAAGAAAGTTTTGTTTTAATTGGTACTTCTGAATATTTGTGTGTTTGGGACTTGAGTTTGCAGTTAATATTGCTACTTACGTAAAATCAGATGTTATTTTCTCTGCTGGAACAGATTACGCCTCAGTTTGTGGACTAATAGCAAATCTGCTTTTCACTCATTCCACCTTGTTTCAGTAAGCTTACTAAAATAAGTTACAACCTAAGTTGATGGCTAATAGGTAAAGCTAACTCTTGCTCAGTGAGCTGTGAGGAACCTGTTCATTCAATTGTCAAGGGTAAAACTAGTTGGTTAAAAAATGCCCAAAGCTTTTTTTTCTGTTTGATGTGCCTAGCTTGAAATTTCCTGGCCAACTTCAATGTAGTACTGAATTAATTGATGGGTGTGTTACGATGCTGTTGGTAATAGATCACGTTTGCAGAGTATTTACTGAGTGACTGTTGTGCCTCAGGAAGAGGGCACAATTACTTTTCAGATGCACTGAATTGGCTGAGTGTTGCATATGTATACTTGTTAGTGTGTTTGAACACATCAAGCATTATCTTGTGTGCCATTAGGGACTGTATTTTAAAATGTTGCAAGTATTTTGAAATAAACACACTTGTCTTTTTGGTGTATAGATGTGGTCCACTGATTGATCTCTGCAGGGGTCCACATGTGAGACACACTGGAAAAATTAAAGCCCTTAAAATATTTAAGGTAAGTTAAAGAAATGGTGCATTAAAACTTAACTAGAAGTCTGTTGATTTATTTATTACATGTTCATTTCTCATAAAGTTACTATGTTTGGTCCTTTGTGTTGTTTCCTTACTCTGAAAATAGTCCTTCATTTCTTTCCCTGCTCATTGTACAAGTGTAAGTACAGATTTCCATCATTCATCTGTTTCCAAGGGCTACTGATTCCTGACCATCACAACAGTACATCAGTGAAAGTTAACAGCATCTTTTTTTATCATCAGAGTATCAGTGCAGTAACATGCATGCTTAGTCTGTAATGAAGAGAGCTGCAAAAATACTCAAGCTAGTAGTGACTAGATGAGCTGTGGGACCAATTACACCTTGGGCAGTTAGGGGAGTGTAGTACCTAAGCTTGATGTGGCAGTACTGTCCTAGCATCTCCATCCAGCTCTGCATTTTGTAACACAGATGTCCTGGTTTGAGTCAGTACTTGCTGTCAACATCTGTGCATGGGGGGTGTGTGTGTGCACTCAGTTCTGCAGTAAACAGACAGCAAAGGTAATCACTGGGTCATAGAATAGTATTTTGACCTTGGAAGGTGGTCTCTTTCAGGTACAGGAGGTAAAGTGGGCTCTGGCAGACCGGCAAGTGCGGCTGTTTAAAAATGGTAGTGCTCATAGGAAAGCCAGATACAGTGTTTGCAGATGCCTCTGGCTATGATGTGGTTTAAGTTACTTGCAGGTGCTAATTTTGGTAACTTTACTACACTAAACTCGCTGAAATATTCATCATCAAGGTGCTTTTGCTGGCTTCCTACCTGAAGTCCATTGAAGTCTTGATTAAGGGATTAAGTGTTAGATAGTCAGAAGAGCTAAGATTTAGTGGAGGGTGAATCAGTTTGGTTTAGTCTTTAATGTTTCCCTAGTCACGTTCTGTTTCTTCAGAAGATACAACATGAGATAATAAAGCATCCCATGATGGGAGTTAAAACAAGGTATCTAAGTAAAATAAAAGTATGGCTTCACCGGTCGTTTTCATTTGTTTCCTGTATTACTATGCTGATTAAAAGGCAGTGCAAGTATCTTTGTATTACAAAAAAGTGCTGGATGACTGAATATAATTATTTTTCCCGAGGAAAAAAGTCATAACACTTAAATGGATTAGTTTTTATAATCTCAGGGAAAGAAGGAATACGATACTATGTTAAAGTATGGGTTTTGTGCATCAGAATTCCTCTACGTATTGGGAAGGAAAATCTGACATGGAAACTCTGCAGAGAATATATGGAATATCCTTTCCTGATAATAAAATGATGAAGGAATGGGAAAAATTCCAGGAAGAAGCCAAAAACCGGGACCATAGGAAAATTGGAAAGGTATGCTATTTCATGGTCTACTTCTCTTATGCTCCTGTAGTATAATTCAGTCTCTTCTTGTGGTTTGTTTTTTTCAATTTTTTGACAGTTTTAATGGGAGCTAGTTCTATGAGTTTCTTGGTGTCAGTTGTGTTTTAAAATTTTAATCCTACAAATTCCCCTTGTCACTTGCATACGAATGTTAAACTAATGTTGGGAAGAAGTAATGGGGTAGTCCCTTGGTTTAGGGAGGTATATCTTAAACGTTTTAATGTAAGATCTTTTCAGATCCTACCCAAAACACTGTATTTTTCACAGGAGAGATAAATTACTGAAAACTGTATAATAGGCTCAAAAGAGGAGTCACTGGTGAACTTACAGAAAACGGACAAAGGGAAGAAGGAGAAATTATCTTTACAGAAGTGTTCATACTTATATTAATACATTAAGACTTGAATATTTTTATAGTATTTGTTTGATTGCTTCTGTACCTCTCAAATTATCTAGTATCAATAAAGCAACTAATCTAGTTTCTCATGTATCTAATATCAATGATACTGATGAGGTTAAGGTTCTCCAAAGATGTATTGGAGCCACACTGCTGAGCCTCTGGTTTTGAGACAGATTTCTGATAAAGAATTACTGGCTCCCAGCCTTCAGCCATCAGCCCTCAGATGTGTTGGGATATGCTTAATTGCTTTGGTTACTAATGTTAAGATTGGTTAAGGCCTCAGGATTTTGAGGAAATGTGTATTTGCATAGACAGTCAAATAGAATTCCAGTATTATTGCAGACTTGTAAGAGTAAGAACTACAGATAAATTAACTAATGTTGCTGGGAAACTGCTGGAAATCACCTTGTTGTAGGAATATTTCATTTTTGTGGACAGTCTTAACATGTGAAGTAGTCATGGTCTGTGGTTCTGAAGTGTTGTTACAACATGCTGTTTTTAATGTACTTAGGAGCAAGAACTCTTCTTCTTTCATGATTTGAGTCCTGGAAGCTGCTTTTTCCTCCCCAGAGGTGCCTTTCTTTATAACACACTTGTGGATTTCATACGAGTGAGTATATAATTCCTAACAAGCTTGGTACTGATTATTGATCTTAAGTACTTGATAGGCCATTCATAGTACTGATCTATCTTCAGAGAGAGGAAACATCTATGTATGTAAATATATACCAGATTTCCACTATGATTATGCAGTTATAACCTTTTTGAAAATAGGGCAGAGTAAAGCATAGACCTGTCCTTCTTCCAGTTGTGAAAAACCTACATGTGCAGTAGTCCTTTACTTTCCCAGAAAAAAGTCATTGTAAGCACACATAAGAATTAGGCTTTTGCTTGTCAAAAGCTTTTATCACCTTTGACATGTTGGATTTGTTTTATAGGAGGAATATCGTAGGCGTAATTTTACTGAAGTTGTATCTCCAAACGTCTTCAACAGTAAACTCTGGGAAGCTTCAGGACACTGGCAGCACTACAGTGAAAATATGTTCTCCTTTGAGGTCGAGAAGGAAACTTTTGCCCTAAAACCGATGAATTGTCCAGGACATTGGTGTGTACTCTCAAGTGAAAAACTTGTTATTTAGCCTTTGGGGGTGGGGCTGAGGGGAAATAAATTAGTATTAATAGGTCATGTATCTTTCCCGTAGACTACTAAGCAACCACTATGCTCAGGGAGCCCCTCTGACAGTGTTCCCAAGCAGACCAAATACTGTTCTTGTAGGAGGGCCTTTAAGTCTGCACTAAGTGAGCTAGGTTTGTGCTCACTAGTACTAGTCTGTGCCATTAATAAATACAAGTTGTGTCAGATGGAGGTGGGTGTCAGACATGGTGTACCAAAAGAAGATAACAGGTAAACCACTCTTGATTCTTACTCTCACATTGATTTTTTTTCTGGATAGTTTTTGGCATGATGTTCTGAGTGCTGCACTTTTTCTGTTTGTCTGCCTTTTAGAATACAGACAAATCTGAAAGAGTAAATTCTTAAACATGTGATTATTGTCTGTACTAATCTTGTTTTAGTTTGTTGCCTTCTATAAGAAGGATAAAAGGAGTGTTCTTTTATGTGACTTCTAGCTTGATGTTTGCCCATCGTCCACGATCCTGGAGGGAAATGCCTCTTAGATTTGCAGATTTTGGAGTTCTTCACCGAAATGAACTCTCTGGGACTTTAAGTGGTTTGACTCGTGTGAGGCGCTTCCAACAAGATGATGCTCACATCTTTTGCACAATAGAACAGGTAAGAAAAAAAAACAAAAACCAAAACAAAAATCCACAAACAACCCCAAACACAACAAACTCCCTATCAGTCAACCAAAAAAAACCAACCCTTAAGACAGTGGCCTGTTGAACTTAGCTTCTCTGTTACAAGTTTCTCAAATAGCAGTGTCATAATTTGTTTTTCTCTTGGAAATTAGAAAAGGCTTATATAAAAAGAATAAAATAATTATATTTGAGGGGCATTATGAATTGTGAATTACACTGTAAGGTTTTCTGTATAGGTTTTTTTTCCTGTAAAAGCATCTATTTGGCAACTAAATCCCAAAAAAGTAAAATCTTTTATATCTCCCTTCTGCCTCTGAAAAGAAAAAGCTGTTGACCACGTTTTGGTTTTAATGCTGAATAAATGTCAGTGATGCCATGGATTTTAGTGGAGCTGTGTGAACAAAGTGATACTCTTGTCAAGTCTGACTCATGCAGTATGGCTCCAAAAGTCCAGGCTTAACAAGAACATTACTTTTCTTGCCATGCTTTGGAGCCACAACACCCTTCACCCATTACCTAGTTTTGGGTTTGTAGGATATCATTTGCATGTGATTTTCAATTTTTTAATTTATGTAACAGATTTCTCTATTCTGATTGTGGTGAATGCAGTAAACTTAATTACATTTTATGTAAAGAAATTATAATTAATATATTTTTTTATGTTTAAGATTGAAGAAGAAATTATGGGCTGTCTTGATTTCTTGAAGTCAGTGTATGCTGTTTTTGGTTTCACCTTTCAACTCCATCTTTCTACAAGACCAGAAAACTACCTAGGAGAGTTAGACATCTGGGATCATGCAGAAAAGGTAACGCATTTGAAAGCAAATAGAGTCCTTAATATTTGTATTAGTAGACGTGTATATTTAGGTTATTTTATGTTGAATAGTGAGATTACTAAAAATGAGTGTTAAAAACCATCACATTAGATGTGAAGTTTTTGTATAAAACAAGAACTTTCTGATTATTACTTAACACCTTAACTGATGGGATTTTTATTAATCACAACATTTGCAGAAGGAACTACTCTTATTTCAAGACTATTTCTCATAAATTACTAAATGCTTGAACAATAGGACTCATGCTGCCTGTTGACTTCCTTTGTATTTCAAAGGCAAATGCTTTGACTTACAGTAATGAAAGGCACTGCTGTACATTTAAAAATTATTTTCTCGTTTTTATTATTAGCAACTTCAAAACAGCTTGAATGACTTTGGGGAGCAATGGAGTTTGAATCCAGGAGATGGAGCATTTTATGGTCCTAAGGTTAGTGAATCAGCATTTTTAATACAGCTTTGGGATGGACAAGGTTGCAGACACAATGCAGGCAAACTATATTTAGTAACTGTTATTTTACTTCACAGATTGATATTAAAATCAAAGATGCTATTGGCAGGTACCATCAATGCGCTACTATCCAACTTGACTTCCAACTACCCATTCGGTTTAATCTTACTTATGTTGGGTAAGTGGTTAACCAACTTATCTTCCTCTTTTAAATTAAATGTATCTATTTTTTAAAGTTTACTTTCATTATCTGTAATTCCCATTAAACTGAGATGTATTAATGCTCTCTTGCTCACTTAACCAATGATTAGCCTGCATATTGGTTGGCTGGTTAGGCAGCAAACATCCCTGGTGAGTATATTTCCTCAATGCAATGATAGCTTACTTTACTTTTAAGTGCTACTGATTGCAGGAAAATTCCATCATCTGTCTTGTCTGCCAGTTCTGAAGGTAACTGATCATAAGTAGTGCTATAGAAAACTTGGTTGAGTCAGTTTTCACTTTCAGCCTAGTCACTGTCTCCTCTGAAGACATCACATGCAAATTCAAATGTGTCTTAAGGAGCTAGTATGTTTGTAAAAATTTTGTTCTATTAATCAGATAAAGTTAATTAACTTTGAACAAAATAAGAACAGTTTTTAATGAAAAATTCACTTTGGCTTTCAGCTAGGAAGAGGGTTATTTATCCACTGAGTCACTTAATCTTAGTACCATATTGATGTGAACATGTGTCTTCTGGGTTGTTTTACTTTGTTTTTGCACATTATAATAAAGAGTTTGATGGGGAATGTAAAATAAGTATCTTTATGTTTTGGTCCTGCTGCATGGACCACAGTAGATGTCATAGCTCTTTGGTAGGTGATAATAATGTTACAAACAGCAGCTGGCTTTTTTTAATCACAGGGTTGTAATTTAAGGAAAGAAATCAACAGTAAAGGCAGGTATGACCCTGTACAACAAAAAGGAAGACACAGCAGAATAGAGTGAAGCAGAACATCAAATATTAAAATGTACAGAAATAGAGCTGAGTCAGTCGAGTGAGTTTTAAAATTAGGAGTTTGTGCCTATGTCACTAGCTACAGGCATGATTATTTTAAGTCACTGTGATTATTCAGAGTTCCTTTAAAAGCCCTGGTGACTTAAAGGTACATTTTTAATAGAAATGGTAGATTGTGCCTAAACATAACTAAATTGCTTTTTCATGGGAAGAAGACAGAAAAATTTTAGTAAGATTATCAGTGAGCTAAAATAAGGTATTTTTTTAACTTTACTTACTCTTTTTCAGGAAGGATGGCGATGATAAGAAAAGGCCAGTGATTATTCACAGAGCTATTTTGGGATCTGTGGAGAGAATGATAGCTATCCTAGCAGAAAATTATGGAGGAAAATGGTATGTGGCACAAATACAGCTCTAAGAAATGTTTAATAAGGTACAGAGAACAGATCTTCCCCAATGTCCACGGCATGATGCAAAATAATATTCCTAGAATTTTCTCAAAATTAGTGGGTAAGATAACAAGAGAAGAAGTTCAATTTTAGGGTCTGAGTCTGAGATATTACATCCTTTTATTAGCAGTTCATTATTAGAAATTAAATTTCATGAGATTGCAGGGAAAAATTATACAATAAAGCAGAAACAAGAATTATAATTGAATATACTGCATTATTCTTGTTCCTTTTTTCTTATAAGTCACTATTTTGTACTGGGAATTGATTGACATATTTTTATGAAGTAAAGCAATTATTACTGGGGAACATGACTATGGCTGTGAATGCAAATGTGAAATGCACATTAATTTCATATTTTTATTTGTCCTGCTTTCCAGGCCATTCTGGCTGTCTCCTCGGCAGGTGATGGTTGTGCCTGTGGGACCTACTTCTGAAGAGTATGCTCAGGAGGTGAGAGCAGGGCCTTCCTTTTTATACTAGCAAGTAATTTGAATAGCTCCTTAAGTATTTGTCCTAGAACAAAGAATGAATGCTTTAAAAAATTTGGAGACCTATTTGGAGGGGAAGAGGTAAATTTCTTCATATAATCTACAAATTTCTATAAGCCTGAGAATGGGAGATATGCAAGTGTGTTGGGTTCTGGTATTATGTATGTACTTTATTAATTATTAAAGGAAAAAACATTCTGGATGATTAATCTTAGATACTATCTCATGTTTGATTACAGAATTACCTCCTGAAAATAAGGGCAGAGCTGGTTTATTCCATTCCCTGGCATGTGTACTTACATTATGGCCTATGTTTTATTTGACCATGTTTGGGGAGGAGGTTCACCCCTTTCCTCAGCTTTTCTTTTAAGGCAAGCATAAGTGGTTGTGTTCCTTCTTGTTTCTTAGACTGGGGAAACCTTTTTGACGTTCAGCAGTGTAGCTGTCTGAGATTAGCAAATATTTGATATGAATGTTACCTTATATTGTCTTTCAGCTGGACTCTTGCTAAGCCCTTAAGTGTCTATGTAGTTGTCTTCAAATAACTTCATTGGCTTTCTTACAACAATTCACAAAAACACAATTATGCACAGACGTGAATTAATTACAGGAAGAGATTAGGGATTACAGCATGTACAAATTCATGTTGTGGAATGTATACTGTGAGAGGTTTTGTGTTTTTTGTTATTTTTAGGTTTGCAGCAAATTTTTTGAAGCAGGATTTATGTCAGATGTGGATCTAGATCAAAGTTGCACATTAAACAAGAAAATTAGAAATGCTCAGCTGGCCCAGTATAACTTCATCTTAGGTAATTGTGGTATCTTACATTTATGAACATCATTTAGGTTTTAATGTTGGGCATAGAGTTTGTCTAGACTCATTCTATAATGTGGGTAGTCATTTTAATATTGTTTGTGATATGTCTTGCAGTGGTTGGAGAAAAGGAGAAAGCAAATAATGCTGTCAACGTGCGAACAAGAGACAACAAAGTTCATGGAGAGATTTCAGTATCTTCTGCTATTGAAAAACTCAAGAAATTTAAGACTTCACATACTCTAAATGCAGAAGAATTATTGTGATGATGCCATTAGAAAAAAAGAAATATCTGCTGCCCATGTGAAACAGTTTCTTTCCTGCTGTAGAGCAGTAAGGCTCATCTGAGAACTTTCAGTTAATGGGTACCCAAGATAAGCAAATGTAGCAATGTTGGTGCTCCAGGAACAGCATGAGAGGATAGATGCAACTGCCAACTTCTTTCACAATCCCATGGGATCCCAATCTGCACAAGTTGCAGATTGCTTATTTAAAAAGTCCTACACCTGTATTAAAATATGTTGCTTTTGCTGTGGGAATGAATAAGTGGAGCAGGAAGGCTGGGAAGTGCAGGGGCTGCTGCTGCCACAGCTGAGCTGCCTCAGTCACAGGGCAGTTGTGTCACTGGTGTGAGCTTGGATCCAAAGCTTGGCAGTTGGTAGGTATGCATCAGGAGCATTCTGGCTTACTTTTTCTAACTCTAGATTCTGTCTTTTGGGGGCAGGGGGAGGAATAGGTTGATTTTTTTTTTTTTCTGAGTTCATGTTCTACATTGGTGTCTTTGGAAATGTAACTGAAACAAGATTCTGATTTGAGTTGGTGTGATAATCGGTTGCTGTAAAGGTGATTGCCAAGAATGAAGCTGAATTACTCACCCTATCTGTGTGTGGAAAGTATTTTATTTTTTATTGGGTTTGCTGTTGATTTGACTCTATTCTAAACCAGCCCCCACTAAATCTAGCTTTGAAGAAACTGTAAGGTATTATGTTTGCTTGCAATGCTGAGAATGCTAGAAAGGTGCAGCTGGCCTGTTTTCATTTTAAAACCCAGCATGTTGGAATTTAAATTGATCATAGTTATCTGACTTGTTTATGCTTGTAAGTGATTTCTAAGTTCACGGTGGCAGGCAACCAAATCAGATTTTCTTAACACATTTTTTCACTTTTATATGCTGGGTTTTTTTAGTTACAAGGCATAGATCGTTTAAAGATGTTATTCAATTATCTAAATTATCCATCTGTAGTTGTGATGTGAATGTTGCTGAAATGAAGCAGAAAGTACTATTTAGTGCATAAATCTTAGACAACTACAAAGCTAGTGTTTTCCTTCTGCCTGACACTTGCAAAGGCCCGCACAGTAGGCCTGTTTTTTGTCTTGCATTAGTTTGGTTTATCTTGTTTTCACCACCTGATTATCCGCTGCTTTTAAGAGGGGGGGAAAAAAAGAAGGCACAACCGCTAGGAAAGCCTTCTGTACCACTTTACAGGATGAACTAGCGGGTGGTTTTTGTAGCATACCTGTGTCCCTGCTGTCGCCATGCACGTTTCCAGACGACCCGCAGCCTGAGGGGGACGAGCAGCCCGCGCAGGGGCCCGGCCTCCCGCGCTGCCGGGAGGCGATGCCCGCCCCGCCCCGCCCCGCCCCGGGCGGAGCCGGAGAAGATGGCGGCGGGGCTGCGCGGCCTGCGCGGGCTGTGCGCGGTCACACTGTTCCTCTCCCAGCTCTACGTCCTCTCCGGACGCGGTGAGCGCGGCCACCGCTGTGCTCGGGCTTCCCGAGGCCGAGACGGAGCGGGTTGGGTGGGAGAAGGGGGGTGCAGGGAGCTACCGGGGCGGGCGGGCCTGGCGCTCCGAGCCCCGAGCTCGGCGGGGGAGAGACTCTGTCGTGCCGCAGCGCCTCGCTGGTCGCGGGGGGCTGGTCTCCCCGGTGTCTTCAGCCGTGGCGCAGGGCTGGACTGAGCGCGACCCTGGCGGACCCGGTTTCGGAGGGACGGAGCTGGGGAGGTGACCGTTCCCTCGGCTGCTGCAGCCGCGTTGCTGTGTCCCTGAGCGGGGCGAGGGGGCAGAGCAGGTGCTGGGGCCTGCCCGCTGCTCGTTGTGCGCTGCGAACGACGGGCCGGGCCGGGCCGCGCTCACCCGCGGCGCCGGGGCTTGTCTGCTCCGCGGGGAGGGTGGTGTGGGGGCCGCGGGGGCGCTGGCTGGCTTCTCGGCGCCCTCTGGGCAGGCAGGTGGGCACATCGCGGTGTGCGCTTCCTCCCAGGCCCGGCCGCTCCTGCTGCGCGGCCTGCGGGGCTCCAGCGCAGCTGCGCGCCCCTCCGCGCCCCTCCGCGCGGCCCTGAGCCGCGGGATCCGCAGGGGACAAACACGAAGCGCCTTCACGGCCAGGCCCGTGGCTGCCAGCCCGGCTCCTGTTCCAGCTTTCTGTCAAAGCGGCTGCGTAAGGCTGAATGCCACTAAATAGAGCTTCTTGTCTAAGAGAAGCTCTCCGTATCAATTGTTCATTTTAATGCTTAATCTAAAAATCCTGCTATTTATCGAATAGGAAAAGGATTTTTTTTTTAAAGTTCTTTTTCACCTTTTCACTAGTAACTTCTGAAATCGGACCGTGACTGAAGATGAATTTTATTCTAGAAATAAAACTTTTTCCGTATCTTTTTTTCTTATAGCAGGGTCTTTGATGACCACAAAGCATTCACAGCCACAGTCTACATTTGCAAAAAGTCTGACTTCAACAAGTACAAATACTCCTTATTTTAAAGCAGCAGGTACAGTGTTATGTTGTTTCTTTTGACTTTCTTCTGTGGCCCTTTTTCCTTAGTGTCTTGAATTTAATAGAAAAGTTCTTGAATTATGTTTTTGAAACCTGCATATGCTTTCAGAGTTCTAAGACACTTAACACATCATTGATTACTCTTTGATGTCTTTAACAACTAGTTTGGGTTGTGTAGTTAAAAAATCAGCTTATATAAGGTCTTACAACTAGAAAACAACCACTTCAACTGCTGTGTTGTTCGTGTGTTTTATGCCCTATCAGGATGATGGAAATTCTTTTAAAACTTCAGCATTTTGCAAGAATTTGTTACTGTTCCCTCTTAAACACAAATACTGTTTTTGTAGCTTACTAGGGGGTGCCTCAGGATTGTCTGTAATGCTTGCTAGTAAATTAAGAGGTTTTTCTGAATGCAAATAAACAGCAATGGCTGAGCTAGTGGCTAACTTAATTAGACCTCAACTAAAAGTAGGTTACATGTGTCAGCCTACTTCTGTACCTAAACTGATTACTTCCACCAAGAAATGCTGGCTGAGGTGGTGCTAATCTGTGCTAAGCTCTGTTGTGGTGCTGTGCTATCCTCACAAAGCTTGGGTGAGACCCTTGCAGGGTGCCCTGCTGTGTTGTGTAGCTCACTTGCCTAACACAGGTTCCTGTGGCACAAATGTGTTATGCTGTTTGCTGGATAATAAGGAAAGCCCTTCATAGAGCCTCAGTGCATGGGGGATGTATACATATGTAAAAAAGAAAACGTGTATATATATACACTTCAGTCTGTATAGCTTTTAAAGTTATTTTTTTTTTATTTCATTCACATATTTCACATTTCAGAAAGTACAGAAATTCCATCTTACGTGACTAAATGTCCTAGCAACGGGCTTTGCAGTAGATTGCCACCAGACTGTATGACATGTAACACAAACTATTCCTGTATATATGGGAAGCCAGCCACTTTTGATTGCCAAGTCAAGCCACACGTTCATTGTGTTGTAAGTAACCTGTTGCTTTGAAACACAAATTTAAGTAATTAAGCTGTGGTATCTTGTAATAAAATACAAAAAAACGATTTCCAGGATCTTCCGTAGGCAGGTTTGCAGGTCTGTGACACATGGAATCTGATTCAGCTGGGGCCTTTGCTGTAGAGGCAGACCTTGTGTTTCTCTGTTTTGCCTTCCTTGTGTTGGATCGTTTTGTTACACAGCCATACAATTTGAGTTAAATCCATTTATTGACCAATCAAAATGGAACCATTTTGAGAGTGAGGGGGCTAAATATCTGTCAGGTAGAGATTGATCTTACAGGTGAGACTGATTAAGTCTTCCTTTTGGCAGTCGCCTTAGATTGGAGGAAGCTCTAATGTTAAACTGCACTTTAATTTTTTATCTTTTTTCTAATGTTGATTTTTTTTTATTGTACTTGATGACATAGAGGTAGCAAAGGGGGTTATAGTTACTTTTGCCCAAAATGTCTATCCATGAAATGTCATTTGGTGCTGTACACCGTGAATTTTTGGTATGACTAGTGAGGTGACAACACTGTCCTTTTACAGGATCAGAATAACCATGAGCAGGAGAACTTTACCATTAACATGACATGCCAGTTTTGCTGGCAGCTTCCAACAACTGATTATGTGTGTACTAACTCTACAAGCTGCATGACGGTTTCTTGTCCGCGACAACGATACAACGCCACGTGCACAGTCCGGGATCACATTCATTGCCTGGGTAAGTGGCCTGGAACAGTAAAGAAGCTTGGTTTCTAAAGGATTTAATTACATTTTTGTAATGGGTCAGTATAATTATTCTTTATGTCCATTGCAGTAACAGCCTGCACCTTGATTAATCTCTTGAATTTTTTTATAGCTACATTTTATTTTTTAAGCATAAGAGGGAGATACAACTGAAAACACTGGATTTTAATGCTGTTGTATACCTTCACTTGAGAGAAGACCTGTTTTATTTTTGTATTGATTCTATAAATTAAACTAATGTGGACATCACTAATAGAATCAATATCAAATGCCTCCATAGAATGTTTTACACAATTACTGCTGGTTTCACCCAACTAGTTTAACTTTCCCCCTATTTCTTGCATGATTTCTGGTGTGGGACAGATGGGTGCAACAGAGGACTGTGAACTATATATGAGCGTTTGTGTTCAGAGTGTTAGTTTCAATGAGTGTCAACCCTCTTAGTGTGTTTCTCTAACCAGAGTCTTATTTTCTTCCTTGTTATTTCCCTAGTATTACGTGGTCTTTGTTACACTAAGATGTTTTCTAATGTTTAGGTAATCGTGTCTTTCCTAAGATGCTCTATTGCAACTGGACTGGAGGTTATAAGTGGTCTACTGCCTTGGCACTAAGGTAAACAAGAACTGTTAAATAGTGTCAAGCTAGAATAGATAATATTGTTAGAAGCATATTAATTGTCTATAAAATCTTCACTTTGTGTGGTTTTTTGCTTGGTATTTTTTAATGGTGTACTGAGTAACCAATATTTCATGCAGTCTAGCTTAGAATTTGGAAGCATAGGATGCCCAAAGAGTTCATATGCAACGATACCAGCTGTGTTCAGTAAACAGAGTTCAAGAGAAAACATCTCCCCTATTTCAGCATGGAATGTACTGCCTCTGGAGTTAAAGCCAGTGATCCTTAGGCTTCACAAAGTGATGCATTTTCTGAGAGGAGGACACACTTGTATTTTGTGTGGTGTCAAATGAGATACAAATGCTCCAAAAGGTCTGCAGGTTTATGTTTTTTTTTAATCCTAGTTTTTAATATGCTTGAAACAATTAGGCCTGAAGATTGTAAAAACTACTTCTGGCATCTGAAATGAATTCAGTAGATGCCACTGAGCTGGGTATAGCTGGTATACATTGCTTATGGCTTCTTTCCCATAACAGCTAGACAGGCCTTAAGACAAAGTTTCTCGCATTTTAAATTATTAGGGAAGAGAGCAGTGTAGCAGTTGAAAAACTATTTAGGTTATTTTGGAATATGAAGTCATCAGAGCACTACAATAGCGATTGAAAGTAAATGAAGTTCTTTTGGTGATAAGACCTTTTAAACTAAATTTTAATAATTCAAAAGTGGTTAGTATGATAAATTAGGTAACGAGATGGTTCCTGAAGCCTAAGATACTACTGAGTGTAGTGTTTGAGTCTGTTCCTAAAGCTTGTTTCTTGGGTTTTTTTAACTTCTGCTAGCTTAGAAAAATTAACACAGTTATAAATTTGAGAGTTTTGGGGTTTTTTTTGTTTGTCATTAATGCAAAACTTTCAAGTCCATGTATAGTATTAACTCAGAAATAGTGCAATTTCATCAAAAGCTTTATAATTTAATAACCCAGTTAGCTGTTCTGAACGTAAAATGTATAGTTTATTCAGTGGCGTCGAGCAAAACTATCATCAACTTGTAGATATGTCAGAAGTGTGTATGGATACCCAAACTGACTTAATCTAAAATAATAATAATGAATCATGTGTTTATTCCTATAGCATCACTCTTGGTGGATTTGGTGCCGATCGCTTCTATTTGGGTCAGTGGCGGGAAGGTTTGGGAAAACTCTTCAGCTTTGGAGGACTTGGAATATGGACACTGATTGATGTGCTATTAATAGGTGTTGGCTATGTGGGGCCTGCAGATGGTTCCCTGTATATTTAAATGTGGGTGCAACATGTTTCAGAGAGGTGTAATTGCTTGGAAAGGGCTCTAAATTAAAAAAAGAGGGATGCGAGTTGTTACGGTAGAATGAAGAACAGCTGTTCTTTCTCTGTGCATACATTTTAATGTACAGTATCTGTACTTAGGTTGCCTTGAACTAAGGTAAAATAAAAGAGTGGATCACTGAGTAAGTTGAAATTAATTTTCTTCTGTGGACATGCTATTTTTCTATGAAAAAAAAAAAAGTTGAACAGCTAACCAAATTCTGCACTGTGCTTGAACTTGTATGCTGTCAGGCACCCAGAGAAATGCAATCTTACTTGAATATTGAGGTATTTACTTCATCTTTGTATGCTTGAATTTAAATTTAAAGCTAACTTCCCTAAATATGTCAGTAGTATACTTTTTTGTGTTTGTGGGAGGATGACTTACTTACCTGAGTTACACTGGCAGTATGTAGATCACCACAGTTTATGATGTGAATTACATTCAGCTCTGTGTTGGGATCTAGCAAGAGCTAACATTTGCTTAGTGGCTTGTTGACTTAAAATGTTGGTGTTTTTAGAATTAGATTGCAGTAACACTAAAAGCTAAATATTAAATAATTGAAGTAGATCTTGTTTGACCTGCCTATCGGTGAAAGGCACAACTCATATTCATGTGCTAGCAAGTCTTGCCAAGTTAATTTGAAAAAAGAGTTGGCAATATAATCGATGTGTTTATGCACTTCAGACTTCATAACAAGATCATGTAGCGAACTCCAGTGCCATTACAGAAGAAGAACTTAGTTTGGTTCGCTGACATTCCCGAAGCTGGCTGCCGCTGCTCGCCCAGCCCTGCGGCCGCGCCCTGCCCCTTCCTCGGGACTTGAACTGTCGCAGCACGGAGGGGCGGTAACTCTGAAAATCCTGTCACTTGAATAAACTTGAAGCTTTTATGGAATTCAATACTGATGGTGGTTTTTGTGACCAGGCCTTTGCTCCTGGTGGCGGGAAAGAGGGAGCGAGGAGCGCTGGGGCAGCGGCGGGAGCGAGCCCGGCCGGGGGCGAGAAGGAGCAGGCGCGGGCCCCACGGCTCGGGGCGGGCCCGGGGCGGCGCTTGGGCCGCGGGCGTCATGGCGGCGGAGCGGGAGCGGGGCTTCTACCGGCAGCTGCCCAAAGTGGTGAGCGCTGGGGCTTGGCGGGGCTGGGGCTTGGCGGGGCCGGGGCCGGGGCCGGCCCTGCGGTGCGGGTCGGGGGGCGAAGGGGCGGGCGGGGCGCGGGCGGGCGGGCAGCCGCCGTGTTCCCGGAGCTCCTTTTAAACGTCCACTTCTTACGAGGTCCTTCATCCCACAGAAGAGTGCGGCGGGTGTTTGCCTGTCTAGCTTGTTTGCAGTGCTTAGTGTCTGATCTTCCAGGTGAATCACTTGAGCGTGATCTTTATTTTCTTTTTTTTTTTTGTCGTGTTTTTCCCCGAGGCTAGACCAAGGAGCCTGCCTCTGATAACACTTTTGTTTTTCCCACGTCCCCAAGGGTGTGCCATACTTGCAGTGTATCTGCGCTGTCGTTAGGTACGGGTCGCTGTGTTGTTATCAGTGTCGCCGTTCTGGACTTGTCCAGCAGCGAGCGGCACGTCCTGCAGTGAGGAGCTGGTGCAGGGAAGACACTGGGGCACAATCACAACCACATCACACCATCCTTGTATGCTCATGTTGCTTTTCAGTAAGATGTTTTTCAAGGTCTGTGTTTATTGCGATTCTGCGAGGTATTTCTCTTGTTAGACTGTGAAATAATGTATGAGGATGCAGCTAGCTGGGTTTCCAGAAGGGGTAAGCAGCCGGAGCTGCTGGTGGCCAGCTGGAGTTGTGCACCTTCACGCTTTGAGATAATCTGGCCCTTTTTCCTCTGGGAGTTTACTACTTTAAAATAGGAAATCTGAAATACAGTGCTTCACAAAGGTAAAATAATTAGATCTTGAAGGAGTTACAGTTTCAACAAGTTTTCCAATCAAAAGCTTGAAGAAATATTTATCTGGTTTTTCATTTCCCAGTGAGAAAGGATGTGTTCCGGGGGGTAGGTAACAAAGCAGATGCTTTGCAGATGTATTTTGAGTGAGTTGGGAAGACTGGGAAGCTATTCTCTATGTCAGGAGCCAAGAGATCTTAAGAAGGAGCAAAACTGAAGAATGGAGCTGAGGATGGTACGTTTGAACTTCAAAGGCAGGTTATTGAGAAAGGCAGAAGGCAGTCTCAGACACAGGAGGGCAGTTACTCCAGTGGCTGTTAATGTTGCTGGATCTCTCATGTGAGTTAAAACTTCAAAATATGAAAAAAGAAAGGTGACTGGATATACAGATGTTGCTATTTTTTAACAATGTGCACATACATTTAACTTGCATCAGATGGGGAAAGAGTTCTTGAATCCCTGTTACACTTTTCTTAACCCTGAGGCAGCTGTTGGCTTCCTCTTCCCTGTGCCCCCCCCCCCCATCCATTGCACCACTCCAGCAATAAACTGGAGAGCCCTTTTTGCTGGGCCAGCTTTCCCCCCACTGAGCTCGGTGCTAACAGCTGCCCCCAGGGGAGGAGGAGCAAATGGGACAGGTTTATTGCCAGGCTCATAGAATAGTAATACCAACGAGATGTAGAAGCCATCCTTTTCCCCAGACACAAATCCATAGGCTTTTACTTTTGTTTCTCTAGGAACTTCATGCTCATTTGAATGGCTCTATCAGTTCTGCCACTATGAAGAAGCTGATGGCCCAGAAGCCATACCTTCAGATCCAGAATGGGATGACTATGATTGACAAAGGAAAGAAAAGAACCTTAGATGAGTGAGTATACACGTGTGTGTGAGGAACATTTGCTGAGTGTCTTTTAATGAAGTTTAAAACAGAGAAATGTGTGGCCTTACACAGTGACTACAGAAAATACATTTTCAGATTTCAGTCGCAGTACAGTCTGTTAGATTTTTGTGCTACCTATATTTATAAATTTGACTTGCATAGTTTCATTTTTTTTGGACGCTTTCATGTTTTCCTTTGTTCTTCAAAAAGCTTTGCAGTAATAGGAATAATAATTTCTGTTGCAAATGCGGTGTTAGCATCTAAGGTCAGAAATTTCCATCCAGATGGTCTATGTATTTTAAGATACAAGCTGGTTAATCGAGCATAGTGAGTACATGTTTTCAAAGAGTAGATTTTTCTTTTTAATAGTAATTTTGCTGTTCAACATTTGTCCAATTAATTTTTTTTTACTTTTTGGTTTAGATGTTTTCAGATGTTTCAGATTATCTATCAGATTACCACTAGTACTGAAGATATTTTACTGGTAAGTTAATTAAAAGTTCACTTACAACAAGCAAGCAATACACACAGTCAGAATTAATTAACAGCATTGAATTCTATGTAACAATACCAACAATGACCTCTTCAACTGGAGAACTATTATTGTAAAACACATTAATTGGGTTCATTACGTACAAAAACTACAGAACTGGAATTCCATTTTGTTCACCTCAAACTCAAGGAGAACTCTTGTGTGATCAAAAAAGGAGCAGAAAATGGTGCGGTGTCTTCTTTCCTCCTGTAAAGGGGCTTTTAGGCAGGCTGTTATGCTTGCAGAAAGGTACAGTAGCTGTGAAAGGGATAGTGACTGCACCATTTAAGGGATATTCTTGGCCAGAAAAGAGAATTCTCATTTGACCTAACTCTGTTTAGTATCACCAAGGGAACTGGAAGTACCTTCTGTGGGGCAGTATTTCCAGAGATGGAGAGAGCTAAAAACACAGCTAAAAATTTCACAAGTGTTTCATGCCGAAAGATACCTGGGTCTTTAGTTATAAATATATACTTATATGTATCTACATATAAGTATATATATATAAAAATATAACCAATTATAAGCATTGCTTTCATGATGTCAAATATATTGTTTCTTAATCAGATAACTAAAGATGTTATTAAAGAATTTGCTGATGATGGTGTCAAGTATCTGGAATTGAGGAGCACTCCTAGAGAAGAAAAGTCCACAGGTACAGTCTGTTCTAATTTTTAATTTTAAGTCCGATGTGCTGTAAAACTTAGGTAAGGCTATGTTAATAACATCAAGTCAAATTCAGTTGAGTCAATAAAAACAGACTTTTAATATAAAAGCAAAGATTTAACCATGTAAAAGCATGTCACTTTACTACTAGACTTTTTGAGAACAAAAATGTGTTGGTTACTACCCAACAATTTGGGTTATTTACTTCAGTGTGACATGAGTCTACTAACATTTTTAATAGCTGATACCTTTTCTTTTTGTTAATTAATTTTTTATTTTCTTTTAGGTGTGGTTTAATAGAAACACTTAAGAGAATTCCTGTTGCTACTCTCTGGTTCACATTAAGTTATTTGGTTTCAGATGCTTAGGAGGAGGCTTAATTCAAATGTCTACCTCCAAGTAAAGCTGTATTTGTACACAGAATTGAAAATCTGTAGATTAGAATACCATGGACTAAAAATCAAAGGTTCAAAATGAAACTTATAAGGCTAGAGAGGTGGGTCTGCAACATAATTTAATTAAAATGTTTATTCCAAATGTGTACATGTATTCGTAGGTATGACCAAAAGGGCGTATGTTGAAACTGTACTTGAGGGTATAAAGCAGTGTAAAGAAGAAGGCTTGGATATAGATGTAAGGTAAATAAAGCACATCAAGTACCTCTGTTTCAAGTTTGTGTGTAGTCTGATGCTTTGTCATGGTTTGCAGAGATGTTTTCCAACCGTAAGTGTAGGAAAGAAAATTGTGCTTAAACTAGATTACATGGAATGGAAACGGGTAATTCATATGAAACCTGAATTTTATCTTCCTTTTTACAGATAGAGAATGAAACTGGGTAAAGTTTTTCAGCTGTAAGGCTGTATACTCTCTGCAGCATTTTTGGGAAAAGCAGTAGTTTTGATGGAAATTGCATTAAGACTCCTTTTCCACAGCCTAGATTCACTGCTAAGGTTCTGCTTGATTAGCTGTACAAGCAACCTTCTGTAAAGGAGAGGGAGTCCTAACCAGCAGAAAGGTTTCAGAAGGTGTCAGTGATTGCTTGAAGGCAGTCTGCTTGCCTGTCTTTTATACTCTTAGGAGCAACCCCTGTTAGATGTATTTGTGGAAGCAGAAGAATTCTCGTTCTTCACATGTGCCCCTTAGAGAGGTTGCTCAAATGATAGTGCAGGCAGCAAATGAGCAGGATCCTGTTCCCTGCCCTACCTCTCACCATGCCCACTGCATCACTCAGTCTTACGTTTATCTCATTTATGACCCTCTGCACTTGGTACCTTCATCCCTTCAACAGTTTCCTAGACAAATACTCTTTATACTCAGCTGTGAAGGGTGTGAAGTGCCTTTTTTGTTGGCATCAGATTATTTAGTCTTCTGATACTACAGGTTGTATTCAATGTTAATAGGTGCATTTCTATCCCAGATTATTAATAGCAATAAACAGAAGAGGTGGCCCAGCTGTTGCTAAGCAGACTGTGAAACTTGCTGAAGAGTTCCTTCTTTCCACTGATGGGGTTGTAGTAGGAATTGACCTGAGTGGTGATCCCACTGTAAGTTTTTGTTTTATTTTGTTGTTGAAAGCAAGTATATAATGATGTGTAACAGGAAGCAGTTGTAATCATACTCTGTTCTTACAAGTTTTTGTCTGATATTTTTTGCTAATTTGAATGGATGGGTCGTAATCTTGATACCAGGTTAGTCCCTGTTGCTGTAAAGGACAGATACTCTAATGAAGAATCAATAGATTAATAAATGACACTGAAGAATGAGGCACTGACAAGTAGTGCTTATCTGGGAAGTGTCTGTTACTAAATTGTCCCAGTCAGATTGACTGGGTTGAGGCAAGTTAAATAATACTGCAAGTTGACACTAGTTTAAATATTGCTTAGATGCAGCATTGTTATTGTGTATTAAGAAAGCAAAAACATTTGAGGATGGATGTCAAGTTGAAATGAAGTGGCTCTGGGTGATAGCTGTAGAAAGGATGTCAAAATGAAGACAATTGTCTTATAAGTGTTGGACATCATCTAAACTACTGACATTTGACCAGTTTGTCTAAATTGTGCCCATATAGCAGAACATTATGTGACTTGGTACATTCAAAACTGAAGTAATGAAGAAAGAAAAAGAATTCAATTTAACTGTATTTGAATGAAGTGTTTTGATGTTGCTAGACTTCTTAATTATGGTAAGAGAAAGAGTTCTGTAAAACAAGCTTTAGAATGCTGTTGTATTTCTTTCTTCAAGGCAGGACAAGGTCAAGATTTTTTGGAACCACTCTCAGAGGCAAAAAAAGCAGGTCTAAAGCTGGCATTGCATCTATCAGAGGTGAAAGTTTTCTTTATTTTGTTCTTTCTCTGTAATTACGATTTTTATAAAAACCTTGATGAAACTAAACTAAACTTCTGTATGTTTTGAACTTCTCAGGCCAAAGTAGGGGTATTTCAGGGGGCATTTTGACAACAGAGAAATAAACAAGGAGAAATTTTCAACAATTTTTCTCAATCAGAACTGTCAAATCCTTTCTTACTGTACTATATCTATTTGGGGGATAGGTGTGAAATTGAAAATTAGTAATATTCCAACAGATCCACTGTTTTTTTCCAGGTATTTTATCAGAAGCCATGTATAGTAAAATCCACATTTTCACGAGTAGTTCTGTTAGCTCTGCTTGTATCAGTAGGAAGAGCTAGGCTTCTTCATACAAACTGTTGAAGTGGTGGCTAAAGTTTACTCTGGTGGGTCTGATAAATACCGAAAATAATTTTTTACTTCAGGAAGTGAAGTATGATACATGATGTCACAGGCCTATTCCTACTTGTTTCTGGTTGTTTTTTTTTTTACAGAGGCTTTTTTGCATGCTTCTCTGAAAATTTATTTCTTAACGTCTAAATGGTCTTTTTGTTTAGTTTCATCTTTTAATTTGTTTGGCTGGTTTTGGCCTCCTGCAGTTTAAGTTCTTCTTGGACCATTTTTTTAATCTCTGTGTAAAACAGGTGTTAAAGGTGGCCTTGATGGGGTAGTTTTGATACTGAAGAATACAAAGGTGATTTGAGGCCTCCAGCTGAAAGTACTTCAGAACTGCAAATAGTGATTGTCTCATTGTACACACCAGTGTAGGATTATGGCTGCTTTGGTTGAGAGTCACTTTCATGCACTACTTACTTCTTTACAGGGTAGTAATGCAGATAATTTAGTCTCAGTAACATTTTCTTTTGGATAAGATATGCTGTGAAAATAGAACTTGAAATTATTGTAATTATTTAATGTGCTGATTTATGTTGCCTTGACAGAATGTAAAATATATCCTCTCTAGATTCCAAATCAGGAGGAGGAGACCAGAGTTCTCCTGGGCCTGCCCCCTGACAGAATTGGACATGGAACATTTCTCAACTCTGCAACAACAGGTTCAGAAGAGCTGGTGCCACTTGTTCGACAGAATCGTATACCTATTGGTATGGAAAAAAAGCTAAGAAAATTACTTGGTGATCTCCGGGTTTCAGAATGTCCTAAATACTGCTGATGCTAGTAACTCTGCTTTGTCTTTGACTGGGGGTGACTGAGAGAAACGTGGCAGTGTATGTGACAGAATTCTCTGCAAAGGTGCACTGCTGAGGTTTTTGTGTTATTGATGTATTTGTGGCAGCAGAAGGAAATTGATGTCTCAGGTTAACAAAGCTAAATGATAACTTTCAGTTGCTGTGCAAGGTTGTGTGGTGATTCTGCTTTCTCTGTATCTGCTTTCCAATCTCCCTAAATTTTATACCGACCCAGTAGTTAAGAACAAATTGATGAGCAAACTTGCCTCAGAAGATACTACCAAATATTTGAAGCACAGAAAATCAAAGCAACAACAATAGATGATTCTGATTTTCATTAGACATTATCTTTGACAGAGAAGTCAATGTGTCAAAAAATGTGTTTTTCTTTGTTATATATTTTTGCTTCTTCTTTTTTTTTCCCCCGGTAGAACTTTGCATGACATCAAATATCAAAACCCAGACAGTGCCTTCCTGTGACAAACACCATTTTGGATACTGGTACAACATGGGCCACCCTGCAGTCCTTTGTGTAAGTTGTTTGTTTTGTTTTGTTTTCAATTTTAACCATGTATTTGGGCAACGAGCCAAACTAGTGTGAAATTGGAAAAGTGTATCCCTTTTATGGATCAGAGCTGACTTAAAATTTCTGACCTTGCAGCAAATCATCTGCTTATAATAAATCATAATGTTCTATTTCAGAATGCTTGTAATACAAATGGGAATTTTTAGTATTCCTCTTGGTTTTATTGTAAAGCAATACTTCTGTATAGATAAGATGATCAGCTATACATGCAATGAACTTGAACGGCTTACATACTGACAGATTTCTCTTAAACAAATTGGTTCAGTGCTTGCTTGTAAGCTTCTGCTTACCTGGGTATTGATTGTGTTGGATCAGAGTTCTTGAGTTATATCATCCTGTGGGTTTAACCCGTATAGTTTGTACCATTGTCCAAGTATTTGTATCTTAGAGCATTGTGCTTATTATTGAAATAAGCCTCGGTCTTTAATTGTATTATTTATTACTGAGTTTTGAAGTCTGTTGTGTTAGGTGAGAAATAGTTCATAACTAGGTATTATTTCTGAGATTTTTCAATTGTGAAAAGTCTTGATAACCAGTGAAGTCATGTAAGAAAGCAGATGACCCATAAAGGCCTATAAAAACAAGAGTAGTAAAAAGAGAATGTAGTACAGCGTCTTAAGTTTAGCAGGATATAGTTAGCATATAGTCTCCCCCTTCTCTGTAGGGACACAAGGACTTTGAGTTGCTGATGGGTATCTCATTAACCTTTAAATAATCCTAACTTGCTGCTTTTAGACTAATAACTTTTTGGTGGCTTTTGAGCACAAGCTTTTGATGCTAGCCTGGGACTTCAGTGACAATCAAGAAATGGTTCTAGCTGATACTACGTGCAGAGGGTGAGATGGTTTCTTCCCTGAAGATGTGAAAGGGAAAAGAGGAATAAGGAGACCTGCACATATGGACATAGCTTGCATATATGCATCATTTGATAATCAGCTTTCTCGCAACTTCAATAGGAAATTATATTTTCTTGATAAGCTGTACCATCACTTTAAGAAGTTTTCCTACATGTTTGAATAACTTACTATTTTTCAATGAAAATAGGGCAAATAAAGTATGAAATACTGACCAACAGATTAAAGAACCTTGGAATAAAATGTGGAATAGCAAGATAAGTCTGTTTTGTAATGCATAGAAAAATTTCTTTTTTATGTAGAGAAACTAACTTTAACTTTTTATTGTCTTTTCTTTCAATTTATTCCAGACTGATGATAAAGGAGTCTTTGCAACAGATCTATCACAAGAATATGAGCTGGTGGCAAGAACATTTAACCTGACTCGATCACAGATGTGGGATCTTTCCTATGAATCAATCAACTATATCTTTGCTTCAAGTGTAGTCAAATCAAAGCTAAGGGAACAGTGGTGTAAGCTGAAGCCAACTCTGTTTGCTTAACAGCTTGGGTGCATTAGCTTAGTAAGGCTTTTTTTACTGAAGTCCCTGGCTTTTTTCAGAATTTTGGTGTGTTAGACCAGCCCATAAACTGTGCCTATGAAAAATGAAGACAACAGATATGCATTCTTTGTTAGCTGGGACAGGAGTAAATGTGGTTCTATAGTTGGGCAGGGCTCTCAACCAGTGACTAAACTGCCACATGTGTTGTCATGTAGTTTCTCTCCAGTGGGTAAGACACTTTTAAAAAGTAGTTGAAATATGTCATCATACTTCAAACATTTGAGAGTCAGAAAAAAATAAAGGCAGAGCTGTTAGGATTTAAAATGTCTTGACTGGCAACATTATGCCAAGCAGTTTATATGTATGCTGTGTGTATATTTCTGGTTTTGTATTATTTTTAAACAGAAGTTTTGAGCAATTGGTTGAATATGTGGACAGGAACAAACTCAGGGAGAATTAAATATTTGTCCCAAATGAATTAAATATTGCATTTTTTATTGGCATATATGTATGACTGAAGCCTGTTGTGGATTGTGTAGGATATGTGGTATTTTATGCCTAGAATGTATTTACATTGATGAATTAAACAAGCAAGCATTTTGGGCTGTACAAGGAATACTGAATATAAATGCAAAGATACAAAAGCTGTTTGTGACTTTGGTTTGGTCTTTTTTAATATCAGCATAAAGTAGTTGTTCAGACTCCAAAGTGGCAATATGAAACGAAAGGCAAAAAAAAAAAAATACGAGGGAGAAAAGCAAAGTTGTTTGATCTGTGAGGTTACCTGAGGTTTTCACAGAATATTTTCCCAGAAGGAAACTTTCCTTTTGGGGACAAGGGAAAATTATGTGAAGCCAAACTGTGATTTTTATATATTCTTACCTAAATGCAGATGACCTCATACTGACCTTTAATTTATAAGCAGTACTTTAAATTACTTGCCAAAGTTTCACTGATTTCATTTTATTTTGTTGTTTGATCAAGTTGCATTATTACTTGTGTTTTGATCATGTTTCTCTGAATTTTCTTTCTACAAAAATAATTACTATGGCAAGTGTTTTCTTCTTTTCTTACTGAAAGGCTCTTTAAAAGACAGGTTGAGCAGCTCTCTCAGATGTTTTGGTTACATTTATCTTGGTCTCAGGGTAAGTTTGCCTATGCTGAAATGGCAATATATTGTAAAGCGAGTATTTTTATAGGTTACAGCCTTCTAATAACTCTTCAATAACTTAACACTTGGTTTATTAGCAAAGAGAATGTCAACTTACTGTTTATTTACGAAGAGGTCATCCTCAGCGTTCATTTTATCTCTGAAGTGAAAAACTTTCTAAAGCAAAATAAGAGTCATATTCACTGTCTGAGGTTTTTAGTTTCAGACTTCTGGTGTTACACAGAAAGTTTGATTTTTAAGGTTTACATGTTAAATGTGATGAGTAGATGTGTTCAGTCAGAGAGCACAGCCCTTGTAAATGCTGCTCTTTTGAACTTCCTTTTTTACTGCATGCAAGCATACACTATCTTGGAGATTTTTAATATTATGGGCTATTATATATAATTTATCAAGATTTCCATTTAATTGACTTCTGTGTGTCTTCAAAAATGGAAGTTGGAAAGCAAGGGGAGATGTTTTGGGATGAAGAATCATAATCTGGGTAGAACTTTGTCACACACAGTTCTCAAGCTGTACATTAGAGGCTTAAACCTTATCTTCTTACTGTTGCTGGGCTATTCTTTTAGGACTGTAACTTTTACATTTAAAACTGCAGAGGTTCCTTCTTTGGCTTCAGGTAAGTGCTTCTTGCTGAGCCTGCTTCTTAAATTCAGAGTTAACAGTGAGATAACCACTGTTTAGTTTACAATGTATAAAAACTCCTATGACATACAGTCAGTGAAGCATCACCACTTAAGTAACCATCAGTTATGGGGCAGAGGACCTTTATTCCCCCGCACCAAATGCAATGGAAATTCCAAGTAACCATATGTAGAATTTTGTATCATGTAAGATAAGGCTTATTTATCTATTCAGGTGCAGCTCAACTTATTTTTTAGGTAAACAAAATAGATCTAGACCAAGTTAGTAATTTCATTTATTTCCATCTCATAATGTGAGATAACCCTTCCAGAACAATCTTCAATGTTCAGAGTCTTCATTCACATCACACAAAAATACACACTTTGGTCCAACTAAACATTATCATCTTTGGAGATGTATGCAAGCAGCAACTGCTCCCTGTAGCATAAGTTTCTCAGTTCCTTTTGAGACAGTCTTTAAAACCTTAATTCCTTATGATTAGACTGGTAATGCACCAACAGCTTCTAATACAACCACTCTAAGTATTTACACACTGCTGCTTTGCAAATAATGTAGTTACATGAAGGATTTATGTCTGTTTCAAACTAATACATTTTAAAACAATAATGCAGATGAGGGCATTGCATTAGGTAAGTCCATAAGATGATTAAGAGACACGAACAGCTCTCATGAGAGGGCTAGAGAGCTGGGGCTGGTTAGACTGGAGAAGAGAAGGCTCAGGGCAGATCTCATCAGTGTTTTTTTTTAAATATCTGATGGGAAAGAGTGAAGAAGATGGAGCTAGGCTATTCTCAGAAATCCACAGTAATAGGAAAAGGGGCACAAAACAAAGAAAATGCCACCTGAATGTAAGGAAACACTTTTTCCTGTGTGGATGGCTGAACACAATGCCCAGAGAGATTGGGGAGTCTCTCCTTGCAGATACTGAAACCCCTCAGTGACCTGCTGCAGTGGACCCTGCAAAGGAGGTGGACTGGCCAATCTCCAGAGATGCTTCCCAACCTCAACCATCCTCTGGTTCTGTGAAGCGAATAAACAAATAATAAAGTCTCTATATGAATACAAAATATTTTAAAATTAAATAATGACCTAGCTTAGTCACTCAAGTGACAGTTTTTCACCAGGATTGAACAAAAGCAGTTGACTGACCTGTGACATTTTTTAAAAGAATGATTTATTCATTCTTTGTAGCCTTCCTTTGTTCACATCCACTGTGGAAGCCCCTAGTGCCATCAGGACCCTTGGGCAGCCTCAGCACCCCCACGGGCAGACCATCTGCATTTTGTATTTTCCGAGCTAACATGGGGCTACTGACAGGGCTCTTCTCCTGTCTTACAGGTTGAGCTTTCCTTCTCTGTACCCAGGGGCTACCAGAAGGAGTGATACTGCTATCTGAGGAATAATCTGTACATTTTCTTGGAATTTCAGGACTAGTGCTTGGATTAAGCTTTCTGTCTTCAGCCAGAGGAGACTTTTTTGTTGTTTTTCTTAGCGAGGATGGACTGTTCCAAGGACTTGATCTGGGTGACACATGAGGACTCAAATGGTTGGTTGGATGAATGACGGGGCTCAAATTACTTGTGGTGTTCCTGCGTCCTGACAATGGAGATGTAGGGTTACTCTCTGGGTCAGAAGAGCTGTTTGCTGAAGACTCATCACCGACAAACTGAAGTTCCTCAACCCTTTTGTTAAGGGATCTAGCCTTCCTAAGACTCTTGCCAGTATCTTCATCATGGTTCTTGTCTTTGGGAACTTTTTTCTTTGGAGGTTTCATGCCTATTAGGACAACTTTAATGCCAGTCTCTTTCTTTTCAGCACACATGAAGTCATGAGCACGTACGGCAGCATCTACTTCTTCAAACTCTATAATTGCACATTCCTGAGTTCCCAGCTGGGGGTACCGATTGCTGACCCTCCTGATGTCAGGTGGTAGGTCCCTACCAGGCTTAAGAATACGAACTGATGAAATGACACCAAAAGTTACAAAGGTTCTGAGGAGATGCTCCATTATCCTTTCTTGCATGCATCCATTCTCTTGTTGTTTGCTGAGAGCCTGCAGTTCCATGTGGATATCATACACCAGTAACATCCTGGTAGGGAGGTTTTCACTTGAAAACACTGGAACTGGAGTAATTCTTCTAACCTTCCTGTTATCATCATTGAGCTCAAGAGTGTCTGAGTACTTCAGTGCATAGGCTGTGGTTCTCCAGTCACGGGTGAGGTGTTTCACCTTAAAGACAAACACAGGTTAAGCATCACAACTGGTAAAAACCATTCAAACTAATTACAGAAAGTGTAAGGCAGATGCAGGATCCAGTCTACAAACAAAAACTGATTTTAAAGTTTCATGTAGCAGACCTGAGTGAAAAAGTTAACAGTTTTTCTGCTATAATGGGCATTGGTGAGCACCTGTAAAGCTCATGTCCTGCTCAATCTACTGAAAATAGGACATGACACTAAATCTCTAACCGAAAACCATTACTTCAGCTTAAAGCCTGCTCAAGTGATATTCAGTCATTCCATATCTAGGTCTGAACAATGATGAAAATGCATGTTCTGTGGGTTTTGTTAAATATGCCAAACAAGTGGTTCTGCCAAGTTTAGGCTGTAATTTAATTGACACGATTTTTCCCCCTTCAAAAATCTCAGTTTAGAATTCCAGACTTTCCCATTTCCAAGGATTGCTTTTAAGAGTTTATTTGTCAATGGTATAATCTGAAGTGGTCTGAAGAAACTGGGAATGCCTTAACTTCTACATTGAATAGCTTTGCAAAGCAGACAGAATCTTGACAAAGTGTTTCTAATGTAATTTTACAAATCTGTAATGTACACATTTACATAGGAGTTTCTAATGTAAAGCAAAACAACAAAACCCACCTCACCTTTAAGTGACTTCAGTTACCAGATACTTCATACTACTCTTAATTTTTGGATCTCCATACATTTGCAAAGGTCAAATTCACTTCTCAGAGACAAGAAAGTAACTTTACCAGGATTACTTATCCATTACTCATGAGTAGCTGATCTAGAAATATATTTTACTCTGCATCCCATTTATTATGCCCTACTTTCACAGAGAACGATAATTTAAAAGCCCAGTTGCTTAAAAGCCCATTATTTCTCTAGCCAATCATCAACAAGCTCATCAATTTAAGTACTGGATGAGAACTAACTAAACATCACATCAAACCTCAAATCAACTGCTGAGAGAGGCAGATAAAGAAGATGACTGTAAAACTGCCTCTATCCAATAAGTTATGCTCATCTCATCTCTCCTAATGTTTTTAGATTCATCAGGCTTACAGAAGGCACTTAGAAGTCTTTAAAAGTTAGCTTACCTTCTTAAAAGAAGTGAGGAGTTTAACACTGACATAGCCCATCTTATTTCTTCTCACATGCTTTAGAAGGAAGGCATCTTTCTCAAGGTTCTCATCTGAGAAGTAATATTCAATCTGTGCTATTAACTTCTGGATCAGGTCATTTTCTGGTGGTTTCCAGTTCTGGTCAGAGTCGTCATCATTTTCTCCACCACTGTAAAGGAGTTAAATCATTTTATTAACATCTTTATCTTATATTAGTGGATTAAATAGACTTTCAAAATGAAAAGGCATAACTGAAATGCTGATCCCAACTTAATTTATACATAGGCACTGAACAGGTATTGCCCTATCCATCTGAGGCAGGAGGGCAGCTCAGAGGTTGAAGCTTTCCAATCAGCAGAAGAAGTCAAGTTCCTGAGCTCATTCCAAAAGCTGATCTCAGTGCAGAACAAGAGATGTATACACTAGCATCTTGAAAATACACTGCCAACTCAAATCCTTCACCAAAACATGACATGCAGGTGCACAGGCACTTGGTGCTGTAAAACTTTCTCCAGTGACTGCTTTATTTTTCTGTATGAAGCTATAAAATACGGGCTTGATATTTATGTGCTTTGTGAGTAGTGTCACATACCAGTGAATGACTATTCCAACTTGATGCAATAGTGATTTCTCAAGCCTCATCACTGCATGAGAGCAGCAGCCAGTATCCAGGGAGTAAGAAAGAGTGACAGGACTATAGCACCTTTCCCAGGTCACTGCCAGAGTGACAGAGTAACTTAAATACCAGTTCACCAAGGGGCTTAAACCATAGTTACATTTCAGATTAAGGACTTTGGTGCAGTAGCAGCTCATGTAGAATCACAGAACTATTCAGGTTGGAAAAGACCCTTGGGGTCACCGAGTCCAACCATCATTCCTACTCTACAAAGTTCTCCCCTAAACCATATCCGCCAACACCACATCCAAATGACTCTTTACCTGTACCTCAGGAGAAGCTGAATATGCACAGGTTTGTTAAGAGGTAGGCATCAAAGCAACTATAGATGTCAGTAATAATTCCTGCAACTTACCATTAGATACAGATAACACTATTGACATTATCAAACACTAGATTATAGAGTAGATTATAACGTGGTAATATTTCTGCATTTAAACTGCTCTTGAGTTCATGTCTGGTCAAATTATTTCCAAAGCCATAGAACATGTCTGCTTGTCTGTGTTCTTAACTGTGCTGAAGAAAATCTCTGCGGTTCTATGCAATAAAAGCCAAACGGGAAAAAAAACCCCAAACCAACACCCCCCAAAAAACAAAACCCCGAACAAAACAAGCCCTCACAAAAAGAACCCAGAACAACAACCCAAAGCCCCCTCTGTAGAAGGCAGTGCCGTGGAGCTGCCGCAGGCACCGCAGCCCGCGGTTTCTCCGTGGGAAGCCACGTCCCGCTACGCACCCGCGGCGGAGGCCGCCTGGCTCCAGCCCTGCCCCCGGCGGGACGCGCAGCCCCGCGGAGTCGCCGCGGCCGCGGGCAGCTCCTCGCCCCGTGTCCCCGCTGGAGGGATTCCCGCCTCTCCCCCCTCCCCGCCGCCGTTGCATCAGCCGCGGCCGCACCGTTACGTGGGCGTTCGCGGCGGCCCCGCTGCTCGGCCCGCACAGCCAGGCCCGCGGGGAACGGCGGGGGCCGGGGCTCCTTCCCCCTCTGTTCCCCAGCGCAGCCCGGGCGCCTCACCTGGAGCGCCCGCACCGCCCCGAGTCCTCCTCGCTGCAGCTGCCGCCGCCCCGCGCCGCCGGGCTCGCAGCCTCGCCGCCTTCCTCCTCCTCCTCCGCCGCGGCCGCCTGGACGGCCACTCGGATCTGCACGGGGCAGCTCCCCGCCGCCAGCTGCGGGCCGGGCTCCCCTGCCTCGGGGCTCCCCCGGGCTCCCGGCCGCCGCTGGGCCATAGCGCTGGGCAGAGCGCGGAGCCGCCGGCGGGCTCGGCAGCGCTGCCCGGGCTCCGCAGCCGCCGCCCCCTGCGGCCCCGCTCCCCCCGCCTCCGCTGCCCCGGGCGGGCCCCGCACGGCTGCGGGTGGGTCTGTCCCTCCTCCAGCGGTGCTGCCCCCGGGGCGGGGGCCCGGCGGGACGGCTGCAGGCCCCGGGAGGGCCGGGCGGTTCCAGTGTCTCTCTTGGGTTGACGGTTGAACGGGGACTGCGTTTATTTCAACAGAAAACAACTGCCTTCTCACCGAAGAGCAACGCCCCGACTTCTCATCTCCTGGAGCAGCCTCGGGGCTGCGCTGCCGTGTCCGAACACGGCGTTGCGTTTGCAGAAATTCAGACAGTTCACGCTGGGGTAAGTGTGGTTTTACATGCCGAGGTCGAGATTTGGAAATTACGAAAACCGAAGTGAACAAGAGCATGATTGGATATACGTTATTTTTGTGGAATAGTCCTCTCTAATCCTGCGTGGTACTTAAAACAGAATAAAAACGTTCCTCTGCAAAAACTTACTGAAATATGGAGGCCCCTTTTATAAAACACTTATGCATTGATTTATTTTGAACTGAAAAGCTATTGCACTGTATTTCACTGGACTGTTTCAGCTAGTAAAGTGAGGTAATATTGTTTTCAGGATTAAAATGTAAAGCATTTCAATTTACGATGCAATTATTCATTTTTCTGTCAGGGAAGATCTTTCAATACCACCTGAATCCAAACTGCAAAATGCAGGTTGGATCTTTAAGTCACTGCCTCATTTATGCCATCCTTGTTTTGTCTCTGTAATTCATCTGCATTGTACTCCACTTCCATGTTTTCTTCTTCAAAATTTGGATTGGCAAAAAATGAGACTGCACTTGGGGCCAGTTCTTCTCACCACTGTGACAAACAGTCCTCATGAGTCAGATGTGCTGGCACGAACACACGAAGGGATTACCACACTGCCTCAGTGGGCTTGGCTTATTTTTTAAGGTGCCTTAAGCAGTGAAATATTTTGGTTATGAAATACACTTACATGCATCACTAACCAAATCTCTCATCTGCTGGAGCAGCATTTTGTAGTAAGTCTTGGCCAGGGCATCACTCTGCTAT
Organism: Apus apus; assembly: GCF_020740795.1. Lineage (NCBI taxonomy): Eukaryota > Metazoa > Chordata > Aves > Apodiformes > Apodidae > Apus > Apus apus. The sequence continues at coordinate 6,445,452 of NC_067291.1, forward strand.
CGATTTCCGTGGGAGCAGAAATAGGAACACAAATACTCATCCTAGGAGAGAGTATTTAAAGGGATTGTGGCTCTGATTTTGTATTTGAGTTGATGGGAGTTGTTTGCCTGCTTGGGTAGGATCGAGGTAAAGACCAGTATGAGCAAAGAACAATTTTGTGCTACAGTGAACTTAAAAGATGTTTGAGAGAGATGCTTCAGTTTATCTGATGACTCCTTCTGTTAAGATTAAGTGAACTTCATTTTCTAGGGAAGAAAACAATATCTGATTTTATGCTTCACCAGTGGTCACTGCACAGAACTGGCCTTAGGCCTTGTCAATGTTTAGCTCATTTCTTTGAGGAGTCCTACAATAATTATCATCTAGTCTGCTACAAATACATTAGTAATATTGAATTAGAGTAGATTAAAATTGATGTAGTTTAAAGCACTTTGTTTATTAGATCTCCATTCAAATTACCAGGCTAATGTTTTGTTTGTTGTTTTGTTTTTGGGGTTTTGTTGTGTTGTGTTTTTTTTTTTAATATAGCAATGTTATATAATGCTTCACTACCAGCAGAGATTAAGCAGTACTTGTAATCATGGGAGAACCAAATGAATAATATAGGCAAGTCTCTCAGAGGGGAACACATCTCTCAGATAAGCCTCTGATACTCAGGTTTATAATCCTACCCCCCTCAACTGTTCAGAACTTCCACAGATTTCTTAGAGCACATAGATTGTTGGCACAGTATTGTCTACATACCATAAAAAGCACACCCCCACACACTATGTTTCTCACAAGGTGAGCCATAATTACATGATTTTTCTGTCAGCCTTACAGCACACGGTAACTCAAGGGACACTGCACCAAGTCACACCCGGGACGGGGAGGGCCGCGGAAGCCCCTGCGGGGCGACGCGCAGCCCGTCCGCGCAGGCGGCCGCACCGCTGCTTCGCCAACCACCGAATTCCTGATGTGTATATTTAAAAGCATCCACCTGTGGGGCTTCGGGACGCCAGGAGCTGCCTGCGGTTGGCAGGTACTGACCTGCCAGCAGCAAGAGCCGACCCAAGGCTGAGGTACCGATCTGGACCCAGACGGGTCCCAGCGCTCCGCGTCTGTGCCCGGGCTCTCCGAGTCAGATTTGCACATGTTGTGACAAGTATGTGCCTGCAAGAAAACTTCCCGAGGCAGAAAAGAACTTGGCAGGGACGTCCAGCTTTGTGCCTTTTCACGGGTTTTCATACACGATCAATTGAATTTAGAATTCAGAAAAACACAGCCGCATCACTGTCTTTCTCCTGACGGAAGCGGGGCGGAACAGCCGCTCGCTGGAGAGCCCGCCTCCCCGAACCCTGCCCCCCAGGCCCCCTACCTGAGGCCGCCTCTCCAAGCAGCAGGTGCTGAGCATCGCTCCCGGAGTGGGCCCCGGGGAACGGGACAACGGGACAAGGCGCCTCACGCCTTCCCGCCGCGCGGGGCCGCGCCGGCAGCCCGGGCGCCAGCGAGGCTTGCCGGGAGCGCGCCGGAAGCGGCGGTTGCCGCGGTGACAGCGGAGCGATTTCCGACAGGGGCGGCGGCCGGCGCGGAGGTGTCAGGTGTTGTGCGGCGCTGAGGGAGCAGGTGTCCATGGTGCCCAGCAAGGGCCGGCCTGGCCGGGCCCCTCGGGCCGCGCCCGGCCCGGTAGGTGCTGCGGGGGGCGGGGGCGTGACGGCCGCCTCTTCTCCCCAGCCGCTGGTGGGAGGGGTGCGGGGGCAGGACGGTGCCGTTCCTTCGCTGTGCCGCTCCCGGGCCGGGGCGCCCCGCCGAGCCCCGCCGCTGCTCAGGAGGGAGGGCCCGGGGCGGGGCGGGCGGTGCCTCCGGGGGTGCGGCCGGGCGGGTCGGGGCCGAGGGGGCGGTGGGCGGCTCCATGGGTGCCTGGCGGGGGGCAGAGGCCCGGGGGCAGCCGCTGGCGCTTGGCGGGGAGCGGCAGCGGGCAGAGGGCAGCTCGGTCTGCTCTGCGCCGGGCCTGGCGGGAGGCGGCTTCCCTGGCGCTGCCTGCGTGCCCCTTGCTGGGGAGTGGGTTTGTAAGCGATGTGTTCGGTATTTCTGTTAAACGCGTTATTATGTAGCAGGTAGGTGCTGTGTTTTGTCATCTAAATCCACTTGAAAGACCAGCACGCTTTGCCTTTCAACATTTTTTCAAGTATTTAAATGTCAACGCTTGTTTTCTTCACAATGGGGATAACGTCCTCGTGAAAGTCACTCTTTCCATGTATTGTTGAAACTAAAACCCGTTTTTCAAAACTAAAAATTCTTCAGCATCGGTGCTGTGATATATATAATAGTTTTGCAAAATAATTCCTTTATTGGCAGATTTTGGTGGTGAAAATACCTTTATTTGAAAAAACAAACAACAAAACAACAAATTGTATTCACCTTTCTGTATTGATTGTCGTTTTTTAAAAATGTAACATTCCATTTCTTCCAACTTGCAGGTTAATAATTGTAGTCTTCAGCTGGTCATTCAGACCTCATCAATTGCAGATAAGAGCAAACCTGTAATTATTACCTTTTCTTTACTAGTTATATTAATGCAGTTGTATGACACAGCCAATTTTTATGCTTTCAGTAGTAATATGTTGACTTTAACATGTAATATCTAATGTATCTCACAGTGTTTGGGTAATTTATTTCACCCTATTAAAGATACATAAAGTAGAAATGTGGAAATATACATAACTGCCATAAACTTATATATATATAAATGATTTCTTATGCTTCTTCCTCCTGTAATTGTGGTACTCATTAAAGGGTGGGGTTTTTAATCTTAATTTAGTCAGCTGTAGTGGAATGTGTTGGTAACTTCCGTATTTTCATTCTGGTTTCCAACAGAGTAAAATTTATCAGTTGTAGTATCTTAACAGAATGAGTGCTCTTTTATTGGAGCAATTACTTAATTTAAAAAATATTTTGTAAAGTTTCCTGAGAACTGCAGTTGTTACTGCACACACAGTTGTTGTCTGTGTCTAGATGTTACTGGCACTTGAAAACTTTTAACATTTATCTTAAATATTGTGTTACAGTTTGAATTCAGGATAAATAAAGAGCAGTCATCTTTCCACAATAGACTTCTGCAGCATGATTTGGAAAAAACCTACTCGGGAAGGCAAGGTGATATTCAGTAGGGTTTGGTTTGTTTATCTGCTGTATATTTTTTCATTGATTGACCAGTGAAGAAAGACCGTATTATCATTAGCATCTGTAAGAGTGACAGCTTTTCCTAATTGGCTGCAGTAATTCAATATAATTACTGCTGCATTGTGTCCTAGTGCAGATGGCTTTTTGGATCACTTTTTGCCTCTCATCTGTCCATGAAGTATCCTTTCTTCTACCTACCAAGTCACAATCTCTGCCCTACTCTGCATTCTCTCACAAGCCACACAGTTCTCTAGTGTAGCATTTTATTGGGTGCTTAACATTTTAATATATTTATACAAAATTAATTTCTAACTCAGAACCCAAATATGAAGAGTATTCCTGTTGTGCTTGCTTTGAAAAGCAAGATATTTGGTGATGCTGCTGCTAACAGTGCCGAAGCCTGGAAGAGCCTTGAAACACAAAACTTCTTGCCACACTCCTGCAGTCTTGCCTATTGTATAAAAACAGTAATTGGCTCGGATAGATCAATTTACTTATCATGGCAATTCTTTACTCTACTCTGGGAAAAACTGAAGACCAGTGGTTGTTCAGAATGGGTTGATTTTTAGGGTATTATGCAATATTGTGGAGTAAATTTAAGTCTGCAGTTTGGTTTTGTTCCCCCACAGGAGACCATAGAGTATTGAGTCCTTTGGTGCGTAATAAGCAGATATATCTTCCAGTACCATCCAGTCTGACAGAACTTTCTGGTTTGGACTTCAAGCAGGATACAGGTTCTTTATCAGGATTTGGCGAGTCCTCTTTTCACACCCCTACAAAATCCAGATCCCGACAAAACAGCCACAATATTGGTTCACTTGTTTCAGGTAACAGCCAGAACTTCTCTTGTTAGTCTCTTTTTTTAATTTGAATTTTATTTTAGCTGATGCTGTATTGAAAAGTTGTGACCTGTGGAACGTGCTGCTTCTGGCTGTCAGAATGTATGACTGAATTATTTATAATCAATTATTATATATAGCAAAACTAAAGCAAATGTTGCCTACTGTTCACTTCAGGTATCAAGAGAAATTAATAAATCATTGTCAGAAAACAGAAATATTTTCTAAAATAGAATGTAGATATTTAAATACAGGCTTTTTCTATACCTTTTTGTAACAAAGGCAATAATAGGGATCTTTCACACGTTTTTAGGAAGATGACATTAGAAGAAAAAAATTCACTGTACTGCCACCTTGTCATGTGTCATACTGCTTTTTAAGTCGCTGATGTTATGTTTATTGGCTTAAAAACCTGAGGCACAACTAATTTTAGACTTTGGCAACAATGTTAATTGTTTTGTTTTGGTCTCAATTGTGTTTTTTTTCTTCACAGTTGTTTTTTTTTTAACTTTGAAGGTTACATAGAGAATGTTTTACTGGTTTGTTGGAGTAACTAGTGATAAAATGTTAGAAAGTAGCGCTGAAAAGATTCTAAATTGAAAAATGTTGTTTTACTTATATATGTATCTCTTCTAATGGCATTTTATAGACAACAATAAACTCTCTACAGTGGTAAAGCAATTAATCTTTGTTAATTGAGGAATTATTTTTTTTCCCATTAACATTAAGAATAAGGGGCAAACATGTAGAAGCTGATCCTGTATTCTTGTGGTAGTATGCATCCATGATGATCCCTTTTTGGCTTATATTTTTCAATGACTTATTTTCCAAATAAGCCAAAGCTTGCAGAACGCATCCATTCTTATATCTTTGCAAATATTTTTAGTCATTCTCTGTCTTCCCCCTTATGAACAAAATGGGTGAAGGTGAAAAAGTTTGTAAATATGTCTTAAAGGGATGCCTGTTTATCTCTTGATAATGGAGTGAAAATAATACCAATCATTACTAGGTATTGCATGCACTTACCTTTAAAAAGACTTTGCTTTAGGTTGTGGCACAGTGGGACTCTTAAAATGTTTTTGTGCTTTAGTTTCTAGATCTATCATATCTACATAAGGTTAGATAGTATCTTCTTTAAGTTTAGGTGCTGAAATTGGGAAACAATTATACACCTTAGCTTAAAACATCATTGGGTATTTTTAATCAAAATAAAAGCATCTGCAGAATATCTGCTTACAACCAATTGTTGTTAAAAATCTCTCAAAGTAAGTAAATTGATGTACTTCGGAAAGAGGATTTAGAGGGATGTAGCTGTAAACAAAAACATGGCAGAAAATAGAACAGACAGCACTGAATGGAGGCAAAATGCACTTTGATGTACTGTGTAACTCTTTACTTGTAATGAGAAGGAAAACTCTGCTTTTATTATCTGTAGTTAACGAAATTATTCTACAAAGAAGTAGCTCATAAATTCTCTGTATGATTTTCTGATAGATAATGTAAATTTTGGGAGCAGTTCATCAAGAACATTTCCTGTGTTGCAACGTACTGCTGAAGAAAAAATCCTGAACTCTGATAGACTCAGCCTGGAAAGGTGAGAAGGTCACACAGCCCGTAGCTTGCTTCTTTTGGGTCTGATGGCCCAAAGGATGAGCATCCTTGCAATGCCTGGTGTCAATGATGTGAGTGCTGGGTTTGGTTTTGTTTTCTGTGTGTGTGCTTTTGGAGAAGAGAAATTCTATGAGTGTCCTTGTAATGAATATATCCATACAGCAGTCATCTCAGGCAGGTAGGGCTTTTCTTTGGAAAATAAGGAGCTAGCTTAAGAGACAAATGCAAGGTCATGCAAGTGATCTATAGAAAGAGACTGTCTTCCTTAGTTATGGTTGATGTATTGACTGTAGAATGGTCTTTTTTTTTCTTAATGGGACACAAAAAAAGTTTTAACTGAAAGACAATGGATTATCTTTCAAAAAAAAAAATTCTAGTATTGGTGGGGGTAAAGTTCATGCAGTCCAAAAAGTTTTACCAGGTCTGTAAGACTCCTTCTGGAGTAATCCTAAAATAAGAATAACCATTTTCAGCATCATTTGCTGTATCTTTTACTTTTCACATTAACACTTATTGGAAATGTAAATTCTATAAACAAAAGAAAAATTGCATAGACATAAAACACTCTTAATTCTGATCTACACAGGCTGCTTATGTGGTATCTGATGGAAAAAAAAAAAAGCAGACTGTTATCTGTTTCATTTTAGTCATCACAACCCAAATCTTCTATGTATTTTCCATTTAAGAAGCAACACTGATTAAGAGGACAGACTTTCAGAGAATTTTGGAAGCACTTCTGCTATATTTTCATGCTATTTTTTCTCTAGTAAGAAGTTACTGCCTTACTTACAGAGTATGACCTTAATCAAGATATATTTTCCTTAGGGGAGTAGGAGGTGGGTTACCAATTTGTTACTTACATACATGTTTTGTTTCTTTTTACTTCCAGGCAAAAACTAACAGTGTGCCCCATTATTGATGGGGAAGATCATCTTCGCCTTTTGAATTTCCAGCATAACTTTATAACCCGGATCCAGAATATTTCTAATCTACAGCATCTTGTTTTCTTAGATTTATATGATAATCAGATAGAGGAAATAAGCGGGGTCTCATCTCTTAGATCCCTAAGAGTCCTTTTGTTGGGAAAGAACAGGTAAAAATAATAGAACTAACTTACACCACAAAGTAGTAAGGTGCTTTAACAACTGTGAACTATCATTGGTTTTGTCACAGTTTTCAGTTTGTGATGCTGGGTGTGAGACCACTGAGCTAGTTCATAACACTAACCAAGTGTTGGGGATCCAGCCAAGGAGGCACACACTTTCTGCCTGTAGTTTTCTTCAGAAACTTACTTTCTTATGTAAATTTTGACAACAGTTCTGAAGTATTTCAAGTGTTTCCATCTAATTTTCTGTTCTGATCAGCTATTAAATGTGTTCTTAGATTTGGGTGACAGGTGAAATGTCTTTCCTTATCACAAAGTATTTGTTTATTCTTCATAACCTATACAAAGTGATTGTGCCTGATATATTTATTTAACTGGGGAAAAAAAAAGATGAATCATGGATTTTGTTACTTTTTTATAGATTCTGCTCTGTTGGGAGATAAAACTTGGGAGATAAAGGTTGTGTTAATTTCTAAAAATGAAGTTCAAATCCTATAACTTTGAATTGTAATAATTTAATTGAACTGTCTGAGGATTTGCTTGCACATCTAAGGGTTGTGTGCTGATTACGTTCAGTTTCCTTATTTTCTTTGTTTAGTAAAGAAAGAGTTGGTAAACAACCTTATATGCAGATTACAAAGAATGTAACTCCTAATTCAGCCTGTATTAAAAACTGGCAACTTTCAGTAGTGCAGTGTGTTACTACAGCTTACAGCTCTTATGTTGAAAATCTCACCTGTAGAAACTAATTTTGTTTATAACAAAATACTGGGACATGGAAAAGATAATTTTAAGGTGCTTTAAGGAATTATTTTCCGAATTTTAATATATTGAGTGCTGTATAGTTTGTTTACATAAAAGTAGCAACTTTTCAGCTTGATATCTATGTGATCTTGGATTATTCTCGAAGCAAAAGCACAGTACATGTGATTTTTAATATCATCAGCCAGTAGATGATGCTGTGGAGTATTTAATAGCTTATGTTTAGACTCTGAGAAAATAGGACTGAAAAAATTTAAGACAGTGAAGCTGTACAGGGATGAAATACTGCTGAATGTAGGTACGTATGTTGTGTAGAAAGGGCCAGTGGCTTTCAGATTTTTCTTACTGTTTTTTAACAAACTCTCAAAAGCTTGTGTCACTATAGTCTTTCTTTAAACTGTTTTGAAATTAGTAATGTGTTTTTTTGTTATCTAGGGATCTGGGTAGGTTGGTTGATGACTTTGCTTTCTAGTGGTGCAAGTGTTTCTTCCCTTTTCATCTTCTTAGAAGAGCCATGTACATGTACACTGCTGCTATTGTGTTACTGACAGTCAGAAAGGGAGGGGATAGTTTCAGGCAGACATTAATTTAATATTTTTTTTTTAACATGATTCATAACTTTGTTATTCTCTGTTACTCTTCGCAGGCAGGAACAAATGGCTATGTTTTGTATTAGATGCTAAATTAAAGAGACTTTCTCTAATGTGAAAAATAATTCGTGTCATAATTGAAATCTTTCAGGATAAAGAAGATTTCAAATCTGGAAAACCTAAAAAATCTTGATGTTTTAGATCTTCATGGGAATCAGGTACAGTACAATAACTTGATTATTTTTGTTTCTTGTGTAGTCATCATGCATTTTCTGTCTTTTACCAAACTATTGCTTTTTGAAAGGGAGCTGGTAGCAAATTTTGCAACTCTTGAGGTCACAGAAATTGGGAAATGAGTAAAAGGTGATATTACATTTTGAATCTTGGTATTAGTTCTTTTGTACATTCAGCATTGTACTTTTGAAAAGTTATCATGGTTGAAATGCTGAGTCAACAGTGTATAATAGCACTCACACCTACAGAATCATGATCTAGCCTAAGCAGTTGTGGTGCAGTTACAATAATGAGGTCTTTAAAATCATAGAAGAATTTAAGGTCTCGTTGATTCTTGTGTTGTTTCTACTGTTGTTGATCTTACAAAACTAGATCCCTTCCATAGCTATAGAAGACTTAGATTTATACAGGAGAAAGCAGATTGTGTTCAAGCTCTTGGCTGCTTCTGAATGGACTTAAGTCACTTAACGTCTTTTCAATTTCCCCAGTTTGAGACTGAGCAGTCATTTGTTTCAATCAATGCATTAAGTTTTAGTTGTAGTACATGTAAGAGGAATTCTTAATGGGTATGTTAAATTCACTACATGAATATTCTAAGATACTTGCAGTGTTATTTTGTGTGTGTATCTGTGTTCAAAGCTATTGCTGATATCTTCAGAGGATCACTGGACAATTCAATCTTGTTTAAAAGTTACGTTAAAGGTATTTGAAATGCATTAGTTTAACAAAATGTTAACTCTTTCATGATACATAGTGATTCTACATGAGGTAAGAAATATCAGCAGTCACTCTTAACAGATGCAGAATATAAATACTCAAATATAACATGGCCAGAATATCAATATTCTTTACCTTATTTTTCAAAAATAGTTCTAGAGCCCAGCTAGAAATTGTTTGTTCAAGTTCATGGAGTAGTACAAGTTAAGAGGAAATCTAGTTTTAATCATAGTTTTTACCTCCCTCTCTTGAGTTATAAACCAATTCCATATATGGAATGTGAAACTTCTAAGACTGGAAAACTTGCAAGAGGTTGGAGCTGAGAAAAACAGAAGGAGGAAAATTTAATTTTGTTCACTTTTGGGAGAATATTTTTATTTATTTGGGTGCTGGTTTTTTTGGATAATATCACTAGATCTGAACTTTGAGACTTCTCCCAACTGAGTGAGAAACATACTGGGAACCACATGTTTTTTAAAACAATGAGGTGTAGTTATATATGCTTAATGATAAACCTTGTATGATTTATTTTTTTTTTTCTAAACCAAACGTTTAAATGCATAACTATTTAAATAAAATCCATTTGTATAATAAATAACCAAAAGAAAGAAGAAAAAAATAATCAATGTAATGTCATATTACTACACTTTGTTTTTCTATATGATTTTTGTTTTTCTATATGATTTCTATATGTTTTTCTATATGATTTAGTAGAGGTAGTAGAGGATTTTAATACTTCCCAGTAAATATTTATAAGGAAACACAGCATCTTAATAACATTTAATCAAATTTTTATGTAGAGACTGTTTCTGTAGTTATTAACATGCTCATATGGACACACAACACACTACATCATTTGAAGCCCCTGCACATGGTTGTGTGCATGGTATATTTAATGGACTGCAACTTAAAATTTATTTTGAACTAAACATTTAATTTCTAAATAGTGTGCTTCCAAGCACTATAAATAGTGGATGGAGAGAATGTGAATTGTTAGCTTAATCTTTGCTGTCAAATAGTAAAAACGGTAGATGTTCTATATAAATGTTTTAAAACTTTATATTTTAGGAAGGGTTAAAATGGATTTAGTCTTCTAGTGAACTGATGTATTCCTGTTGAGTCAAGTTTATGCTGAATTTCATTTTAACTTCATCTACAATGAAGCTGATTCTGTAATGTGTTAAATTTTAAAAAGTCAGTAGTCACTTTTTGTGTTCTGTTTTGTTCTGTGAATAATTGTCCTTACAAAAAATTCAAGGGTAGAAGTAAAAGGAGAAAAAATGCAACTTGACTTTTTTCAGACTTGAACTTACTTTTGATAATCTCAGAAATGTGTGTTAAAAGATGCAACTTCTGTGTGGTTTAACTGTACATGGGGGATAATGTGATGCATAACAATCTTTTCTGAAACATATCTATTTCATAGCCAAATATTCAAACATAAAACCAAACAAGACAATAGATTAGTGATTTTGTTAAATGTTTATAGTCTTTGACCTATGTATTAAAAAAGCAACTAAAATGAGTTGGTAATCCTTTTTGTTTTATAATTAATAGAAATAGTCATCGTTCCTTTTTAGTAGAATAAATATGATTTGAATTCCCTAAAAAGAAGGGATAATGACTTTTTATTCAACCCACACCCAGTATGTATTAATTTGTTTAATTGCTGATCTGGAGTTGAACCAGGACACAAGTGTGTCTTCATGTGTGCATGTGTAATTCTAACAGAGAAAATCCAGTAGAATTCATCTTAAAACTTAGCTAAGTGATGAAGAGTATCTGTATATGTTGCTGATGAAATAATTATATTTGTGTAAACAGTAAAATGATTGAAGGATGAATATTCTGCATTGTGGCATGTTGAAATTTTAGCTAAACAGACATCTGCAAAGGTCTGTGCTCTTCATGCCAACCATCTGCTCTTGGCTTTGCTTTTACAGGTCTTTCTGTCAAAATATATTGTTCTAACTGGTGGTATTTTCTCTTGCTTTTGCTGCAGTATTTCTGTATCCTGATAATTTTTATTTCCTACATATAATACACATAAATGGAAAAGGCACAATAGTTGAATTAGCAGTTGAATCAAAAGTTGGTTTTAGATGTTATTAAATTTTGCTTTTCCTATCTACATTTTTATGCTTTTTAATGGAAAAATATCTGAAATACTACTTATAGCAGAATATTCTGGTCATATATATGCATAGGTGTGTATTTAAGTCCATTTTATATGTGTACATACATATATATATGAAAATTCCCAACGAAATTGAGTTCTCAAACTGATAAATAACAGCTACCTTACCTCTGCTCACATCCCAGGAGCTGATAGACACTTTCTGGAAATTAGCACGGCCAGATTTGTACTGGTCTAAAGCATCAGATAGTTCATTGTCCCTGGGACGGGGTGTGATGCCAGTCGCTATCTTGCTTGTCTGCATCTAATTGCTCTTGGCAGCTTTGAGGGGGAATAGCATGTTGGGTGTTGAAGGGAGCTTATAGTGGTCCAGCAGATGATCATTCTAATTGGAAGGGAATTCATTGTACTTGTTAGCAGCTTTGTGCACTGTATCCTTGGATGCACTGCCACACATTGTGGAAGGCTGAAGTCTTGTCTTTAGGATAACGGGCTCCTTTCTTTCTGCCATACAGTATGGGTTTCAGTAACAGTATGACAGGAATATCCCCTGCAGAGTGGCAGTACTTTGTCTTCTCCATCACAGATTGCTGAATGCAAGTCGTGCTGAAGTGTCTGAATAGGTGCTGGAAGACAGAATGCAGAGCACTATGAGAGATAAATATCTGGATAGAGATCCTTGAGTGGATCACTCTGAGAAGTACAAACAGCAAAAAAGAAAATGAGCCTCGATAAATTGCACTTGTGCTCTAGAAGTCAAAATAAAATTAAGGTGCAGTAGCTATTATGACTCTTTTGATGTTTTTTTTTTTTTAAATCAATATCATGACAATCTTTAAAATAGGCTGTTAAATATAAAAATGAGACTCTGGCAGCTGCCAGTTTACTGTAGCTTTATTTCATCCCCTCAATTTTCTAATCACAGGAAGCCATGAGTTAACTGAAGGAGTGCTGGGCACTATCCAGCAAAGGTGCTGTGTATCCAAATAAAGGATGACACTGCTTTTTTATCTGAGTATATCTTACTCATTCCAGCAATTACTTTCTCATACAACTTCCTCACAGGTTCCAATGTCAGAATAGTTGCTTCCTTCTCCAGAGGGCTGTGGCAGCTCCTTGCCCCTGACTCTCAGCAGCTCCAGTTCTCGTGACCTGCTGGGAAGTCTGTCAGTGGAATGTCTGTCGGCAGAGCTGGGACCTTCTGGCTTTTTAACAGGCATGAAGGGAAATTGGTGCAGACTTCTGTGGCGCTAGAGAGATGTGATGACACATATTCTTGTAGCATAGATATCAGAGATATGGATATGTTTGAGTGCTTTTGCAGACAAATGAAGGATGAACCATCCACAAAAATCTCCTCATTTTGGTATACCATGATATCAGCAATGTCATCTTATTTTTATGGTATCGTCAAGATTGCTGAAAACAAGCTACAGTCTGCTAGAGATTGAGGACTAGTATTCACTAATATCTTTCTACTCATACTGCAGTAAAATTAGTTAACCCTTCCTTAGCATTAGGAATTCAGTTACTTTGTCTGTGCTGTTCTGTAGCAGCAATTTGTGACGTGATGATTAAGGTTTAGAAAAATACACAAGAAGCACTATATTGTATTAAGTTGATGGTTCATGTATGCTTTTTAAAAAGCTACATACATGCAGATGTATGTACTACATACACCTGTTGCATATCTATATAAAACATAGTATGTATTTTTATAATTATACCTCTTTCACAGATTACTAAAATAGAAAACATCAGTCATTTGAGTGAACTGAGAGTGTTAAACCTCGCCAGAAACCTACTGAACATTGTAGAAAACCTTAACGGACTGGATTCCCTCACGGAGCTCAACCTTCGTCATAATCAAGTCTCTGCTATAGTAAGGAACAAAATTATTGTATTTTTGTTTTCTTTTGGTTTGTTTTTAACAAAATGCACTGTTTCTGTAACTTTTTAAAACCATATCAGCATTTCAGATTTGTGAAATCTTGTGCTTTCCCATATTTTGTTGCTTTTCTTGCTGCAACACACACTCTTACAACATACAGGCAAAAAAACCAGCAGTTTATTTTTGGACTTACTTTGTTTAGATGTGATTGCTTGTAGGGATAGCTCATGATGGTTCTCCAGGCTTTTAAAAAAGATTCTGAAGCAGCTTTGTGGTTCTAACACATGAATTTGGAGACTTCTTTCATACAGTGTGTTTCCTAGGAACAAACCCTCTCTTGATTGCTGTAGCTCAGCTAAGCAGCCAGACCATCTTAAATTTCATCTCCTCATTAATATTTCTGAGGCAAATGCAGATAAAATTAGGTATTGATTTTAAAAGCAGAATTTCCCAACTGTGCCTTTAACCTAGTGTTTTAAGTCTTTATGTTCTAAAAAATAAAGCTTTGGACATTGCAGTTTGAGTTGTAGGTCAAGTATGGCAAGTAGATTAATTGAACAAACACATTTTAAAACAATACAGTAAGTTTACTTAAATAGCTATGGTTTTCTGGCCCTTGTTATTCCTTTAGTTCTTGGTGTCTGCCATTGCTGTTGGGCTTTTCCTTTCATGTACTTCTGCTACTTGCCATGCATGAGCTCAGAAATAAGAAATTTCTGCTCATTGCTCTTTCTGTTACTGTATCTTCCCCCTACATCAGTTATGTTACCTAGAATTTTCTTCCTTGCTTGTAGCTGCTGCCTTTTCACTCCTCTAGGGTGTAGCTTGTGCTTGCTCTGTGCTTTGTGTTGACACAAATGAAAAGTCAGCATGAAATTTCAAGTAGTGATTTACAGGCTTGAACTCTGTGCTGTATCTCAATGTAATGTTTTAGTCTTTCCTGTCCACAAAGTGATTTGGAAGATGATCTGTTCAGGGCAGTGCTTTATTTTCTGTAATTGTGGTTTGTTTGGGATTTTTTTGTTTGGTTTGGTTAGGTTTTCTTTTTTTATCTTGGTTAAATTCTAATGGAATGGTGTTTTCTATGTGTGATTTTGTTTCATTTTTAATTGGACAGTGGTTTTAGCAGGTATGATGCTAACTCTCCTTCCTCTAGAGAAGGACTCAAATCATACGAAGGCAAGTCTTGGAAACAACATGCTGTCTGAAAATAAGTTAAATATCTTTCTCTTTCTGTACATTTTTTGTTAACCTTCTTTATTTTCCACCTTCCCCCTCCACCTGCTGTAAGTTTATTATTCTTGCCTTTGAGGTTTTTTGCAAATCCTTGAATCATTAGTAGTTACTATTGTAAGAATGAATTATGGCTCATCCAAAGCTATAGTATTTTAAAAGGCAGTCCTGAGGCTTGCCTTCTAGCTGAATCACATATTACAGGATTGGAAGTGTCTTCAGGAAGTCTGACTATTCTCAAGAAGAGCAAATAGAATAAATTATTACAAAGAGTCTCATGGCATTAAAAGCATGAATCTGTACATACCACAAATTACAGAATGCCTGTTTACTTTCCAGTTGTGAATTCGCATCCACTGTTAGCAAGATGAGCTGTGTTGTTTGTGGGTTTTTTTGAAAGATGGACCTGTTTGATTGCTTTGGGTTATCAAGAGTAGAATTTTGGTTTTTGTCATTTGCAGCTTGATCTTGGACTTGAAAGAGGAATGGTCAAGGTGTTTACCATCTTTTAACAAAAAACTCCCGCCCTGTATGTCCACTGCCCTGTTTGACTTTGTATCAAAACAAGTGGCTGGAGGCTTTGCTTTTTTTCTTTCTTCTTGTTTGATCGTTTTTTCTCCAATCCTGTTGGGTTTTTTTCTAATGCCTAAGATGTTTGCTATCATGCCTGTGTGACTTGCAACCTATGTTACAGGACAGCAACACATCATGCTGGTTATTGTCTTTGGGGGAAATTACTTTGTATTCTCCAGTACAAAAATATTTGATTAATTAAAATCCTTGCTGCTTAAGAATAACTGGTCACAGCCCTATAGTGCCTGTCTTCATGTGTATATCCACCTGTATCAGGTGCACTCACCCCTTTAAGCATCAACACTACTGAGTAGCTTTAGGGACAGGGGCGATGTTCAGATGTAATTCTGTTGTGAACTCAATCTTTCATGGCCTGATCTGGGAGGATTTGGAACAGGTCTGAAGCAGGAGCTTTGCTGCTGCAGAGCTGAGCTAGTAAGCCCTGCTTATTGTAAACAGAGCTCTGGCTCTCAGTAATGCTTGTTAGCTCACATTCAGTGTTGCATTAATAGCAACTGCATGGTTTGTTTAGAGCTGGGTAGTGAGCCCTGTGACATTGCTGTCCACTGGTTCTAAGTTGGAGCATGTTCCTTAATAGGATAAGGAGATACAAACTTTCAGCTGAGGGGCTGGGTGTGAAGTCTGAATGGCATTTGGGTCAGTGCTGACTGTGCTGTCTGGCCTTCATGGGCTTATATTTCATAAATGAAACTCATTCGTTATTATAAATTTTAATTGTAAAGGAGACAGAGTCCTTCAGATCATTCTCTGGCAGAAGAGTCTCTGCTATCTGGTAGTGCAATGGTACTGCTGTATTGCACTAAAAAAACCTTATTTTGGCATGATCACAGGATAACCTTTTTTTTTTTTCCTTCTTCACATTGTGTTTATCCTGCACCTTAAATGCTGAGACAGCACCTTGGCTTATTTCCCAAAAGCCTGTTCAGAAGCCAGCAGCAGCCTTATTCTCTTTTCTTTAACATGATTTGCTTTGCAAGTGATGCAGCTTGTTCTGCAGAGTAGATATCTCTGCACTGAAACACTCCCTTGCAGTCTGCACTAGGGAGAAATGGAGCTGCATGTTCAACAGAAATCAATGTTGCAGCAAGGTTATAGCATATAGAAATGAAAATATTTCATCAGGCAAGGTAGAGAGGGTCAAGAGCTACTTTCAGCTACTGAATTTATGCCTCTATCTCTCCTTCTAGAAAGATGTGGATACTTTGCCCCGTCTTCAACGTCTCTTCCTCAGCTTCAACAACATATCTAGGTAAGGGAAATAGCAGTTTGCTTCCTATATTTGAAGGAGCCTATTGGAGCTGTATTTAATTAAAATGTAAATTCAAACACTATGAATGCAGATACTTTCTTCCCCCTAACATGAGATAGCATAATCAAGCCATTGTGTGTTTTCTACTTCAAACCGAAAAATTCTTGAAGCCCTTTGCATGTAAATGCAGTTGTACTTGGAGTATTCTACTGAGAAACTTATTTTTAATTAAAAATTATCTTACTGTTTACAGTGATAATAAAATGAGAAATAGTAAATATGCTGTTTTACTGTTAAACTACATATCTGCTAAAACAATGTTGCACAAGGTTCAAATTTAATATACAGTCACCTTTTTGTGGAGTTACACAAACTGCTGAGTCAGATTCTGTGTATGATGATTAGATTATTTCATGCTTATATTTTACTTGTCCATATATTAATAAAGTCTGAAAGGTATATTTGTGGTTATTTCCCTTTCAAAACCAGATGGCAGAAGCAGAATACGTCAACTTGCAAAGCAGGGCTTTTATAGTTTCTAGTAGCTAACTGCATTTTGTTATAAAAAGAAATGTTTGTCTTCCATGGTTTTTCATATTAATGCATTTTTGCAGTCTGCATTTATACTAGTGCCACTATTTTTTAAAAAAGTGCCTAAATTATCTTCATTTTAGTATGGTTTTTTCCCCCCCTTCAGTCACCACCTTTGCTTTGAATTAAGTAATTTAATGTGGGTTAGGGGAAACATGCTTCAGGTTCTAATTACTGCAGATATTATGCTGCTCCTGTGGTATCTGCTTTCTCTGTAAGATGTTATACTTAGTATGAGCTTTTATTGTAATAGGTGCTTGAATATTTTAACTTGACGTGCATTATGGTTTTTGCAGACAGCTCCTTAAGTGTTCCTTAAGTTCTTGAAAGTACCAATGCAGTATTTTTAAAATACTAATGTGTATTAAGCATTAAAAAAATAAATAAATCAGAGATGAACTGCAGGAATCTTTAATATGCTTGTCCCTTAATTAATCTGCTAGAGAGGGTGTTGGCATTTTTACTCTGAATAATTTCCAGTATTGAAACAGGCCTTTTGTTTCTGTTTTTCTAAAAAATGTCTTAGCTTGGCAAGAACAATGAGGGACTGCAGTAGCTGGCTCCCTTGCGACTGGGGAGCATCACTGCAGTCAGTGGAATTTCTGTAGCTTTTTATATACTTTGTCTTGTGTAGCTTTCTGACTTCTTTCTCGTGTTGTTTTATGCAAATTCCTGTTATTTTTACAGTGTTCAAAGAAGGAAAGACATTTCTGTAAGGTTTTTAAAGTAGATTTCTTAAACTTTATGTAATCAATAGCTTGCTTCTTGGTACTTTTTCTTGGTACTTTATCATGATTGATGTAATTTGTTTATTGGGGCTTCAGTCAAACTACTGGTAGATGTAGTCTGTTTTTCAGTAAGCTAGGAATACTTATTTAGAACATTCATGCAAACATGTAATTTGGTTTTAATTTGTAGTTGGAATAGGTATAAAAATTAATTCTTAATGTCAAAGACACTGCTGTTCTGTGAATTCTGTGTACATATGTGGGTAGGTGGATGGATCAGTTTAACTCTTTATTTACCATATGGTTTGAACTGACTGAAGAAGTTATATGCAACCATAGTACTAGTGTGCTGTGCTACATCTGAACATTTCTACAACCCTTAAAAATTATCTTGTGTGGTTTTGAGCCACTTGTGTGCATTTACTCTGTGCCATATGGTAACTCTAAAAATTGTTTTTCCTAGCAACAGTCCTTACAACTGACTTTTCTTTTAGACAATCAAATTGATACACAGATACTCTAATTCATTTATCTGTAGTTGCATAGAGAAAACCTGTAAATGGAAAAAAACAAAGTATGTTGCGAAAACCTGGATGTATTTATGTTACAGGTTCATTAAAACATTTTATTAGTGATTGTTAAAAATATGTAGCATTTTTGAGGCAGTGCTCCCATGGAGAGTTTTGCTGCTTGCTATTTTTGTATGTCAGCAAAAATGATTAAGTGTTTAACTGATATGTACTGACATACATGAATTACTATTTCAGTAAAAGATTTGGGAATGCCTTTTAAAAAGTGTCATTATTTCAGGCATGAGAATCTGTCATGGGTTTAATCACTGATGTTCTTTTTCCCTCATGCTTCAGAGGAGGACCCAGAATGCTGCTGCTTCTCTGCAGAGCTTTTAGTGAAAAGGGATGTATTGGCAAGATAATATAATCTAAAGCCAAATGCTGTAAAAGTTGATGCTGATTTGAAACAAAAGAAATCTTACTTCTGGCTTAAGCCCCCAAAAAATTAGCAGTTAGAAACTGAAGGTTTTCATACCTGATGGCTGAAGGTAATACATATCTCTAGAACTAGTGATAAAGAAGGGGGAGAAATTCCATTTTTAATTTGTTGTGAGATACTAGGAAGAGATAACAAACTCTCTTCTTCAGAAAAGATGTCACTGAGGTGTTCATATTTCAAAATGTGAAACCAAGGAAGTTAATTTTTTAGTCTTGGAAACAAAATACATATTTTCACTGTTAAACTGCTGTCCATATTTGCAGTGTTTGCTTTTTCTTTTAGTAAGGCATGTTGTCTAGCCATATGGAAGAAGTGGGACACCAACTCAAAGGACATGTAATTGTTTTTCTTTATTTGGTTCCTGAATTGGAAACCTGACAGAAGGAATGTTTTTAGCCTAGTAAAACCAAGAAGATACCATTTTTTCTCCCAGCAGAATGAAAATTTATAAATTCATTGTTAAATACTTGAACAAAAGCAGTACAAAGGAATGAAAGGTTGACTGTGGCGATATTTATTATTATCAGTAGTTTAATGGTTAGAAACCTGGGAAAATGCAAGCTTACTTCTTCAAAAGTTTTTTGAACATACAGTCCTGTCAGACTAGTTTAGCCCAGTTTCACAACTTGTGTCTGTGTTGCTGAAGCTACCATTCTAGCAAAGATAAATTAACCTAGGAATAAAGAAGGGAAGGGAGGGAAAGGTGTTTGCTGTAGTTTGGTGGGACTGCTGCAGGAGAAGGTCTTTTGGAAAGAAAATAGTTGTTTCACTTGAAGATTGATTGAGGCAGTTTGAAACAGCATCATCCACAGCTGCTTTGTATTTCATGAGCAGGTTAAAGACTTTTGTGGTGAGCAGAGGCTAGAGAGAGCATTGAGATGTGGTCTCTTGATTCCCATAGAGTGGTCCCCACTTGGCTCAATCAGCTGTCTGTGTGCTGAAGCAGACAGAAGCTTGGTTGTAAAGTATGTGGTCTGTTTGGTAAGTGTATTACATTAAAGCTGTGCTTGGCTTTAGGACTGGCATACCAGTATGACCAGTACGGTGTATTAGACTTTCTACATTGAATTTCTAAAGCTCTAATGTCTATACAAAGGTGTGAAAACAGAGCTATTTTGCAGTGCTATTTTACTCTAAAATGGAGCTGCTAATAGACAACTAAAAACATAAAGCATTTTAGCTGCAGAATGACTGTTCTGGCATACTGAAGCACTGAGCATTTCAAAGCACAGCAGTATGTGTAATTGGAAGGATGTGAAAACACCAGCGAACTTTCAACTTTTCTGTCACTTCCTGAAGAGCTTAGTTGTGTTAAAAATCTGTGAATCATATGGAATGGCAGAGGCACTGTTTGGTTAAACATTTACTGGGAAGTGTTTGGAGTAAATATATGTAATGCTTGTAATATATTTACATTATTGAAACCTAATTTTGAAGACCAACAAATTTTCATATTTGTCAAGCAAAATCTAACTTCTGTGTCTTTTGGGAAGATGATCTATTATCTATTCAGGGCATACTGACTCTGTATTTGGAGTTATATGTCAGCCTTTTTGTCTTCCAAAAATGTGGTCATGCAAGCTGTTTTATGGAGAGGAAACTGGATCACAAAAATAAGCAGAAGATTATAATCAAACCTGTCATCTTAACCACATGTACAAAACAGTCAGTTCTTCAGATATGCTGAGCACCTTCACTGCCTTCACTTTAATCTGTGCAAAGTTCATTATCCATCAGTTGTCATGTTTTAGTACACTAAGCAGAAAGGCAGTATATTCTTCCACTTTGTCTTTTTTCTGCTGCATCCATTTTGTATATTGTGTAGAAGTTACTTGTCTGATGTACCAATTGTGTTGGTTTTTTTCAAGATTTTTATCAGGTGTTACCTTTCCTTTACTATTGTTAGCTTATGTGGGTAACCAGGCCTTTTTTCTGCTTGAGGCTAACTGCTGTTTGTTGATACTATTTTATATTTAATCTGTATTCCTTTTTGTTGTTGAATACATTGTTTTTGTCTAATAAATAGAATCTTTCAGGGATATCTGATTGTAAAACAGGGTATTGTGACAGATCCAAAGCCCTTTGTAGCTGCAGATCAGTCCTCAGCAGATTATTGTATGCTTTTTTGAAAGCTGGGTGATAGCAATGATAAAGACAGTGCCACTTTATTCAATTATAGTCTTTAATATGAATATCTGTACTATGTGTGATTTCTGATCCCTAAGATCAGAGCATACTTAAGGCTGGGTATCCTTTCAAGTATTAGTTGAGGAAGACTTTTCTTACCAGCAAGAGTGAGAACTCTAACCAGTTGGGGCAATCAGTAGGACCATCAGATTATTTTGAAAATTGCAATAATTCAATATTTTCCACTTGAAAAGTGGTCTCTTATTTCAGAATGTAATTAAGTATTTGTTTATTTGGTAAAGCAATAGTCTGTTTCTATTTTGTGATAATCATTGATTATTTTGTCATTTTCAGATTTATTTTAAACTTCATTCTCAAAAATACAAAGTCAAATTATTTCATACTTTCCACTTGAGTTTATATTTAACTTAACAACACAGGCTTGACTTTTGAAGGTCAAAGTGCATAAGGATGGGTGCACAGTTGTATATTTATATATACTGTAATCAATTTCTTAAAAGGCATTGAAGAGTCCTATTTACTTCAATAACACTTCAGCTTTTTTAAATCAAGGTAAATAGTTCTCTGTTTAAAAATGCTATTTATCAGTCAGCTGCTTTCTTTTCACATTCCATCTTCAGCGAAAGGAACATGATACAGGCTGCACATCTCTAAATGCATTTTACACAGGCTTGTTATTTTTGTGAGGAACCCAAATCAGATTATGTCTAAAAAAGCCAAATTTTTAGTTTGTAGACCGAACTTGGAACAGTTGACAGATCTGTTTTGAAGAATTGGTGCTTTTTGTAGTTTTCTTCCAATATTTGTTGATGTTGCAAACAGCCAGGATCTTTCTGTGGTATTTGTAGTTGGCTTTTTTATTGTATTTTCCATGGTTTTTATGCTGGCTTTGGCAAATAAATCTTGTTTTTTGGAATATGAGTTTGTCTCCTGTTTTAGGGGGTTTTGTGGTGAAACTAAACTGCCATAGTTAACAAGTTCTCCTTATTCTGCATCTTTTTTTTTTTTTACCCAAGTTTGAAGAGGTTAAGAAGTTTAACAGTAGCAGCTGTTGGTATTTCAAAATACTTTAAATTTCATTTATCATACATAATATTGATGAGTGTGGTTTTTTTCAGTACAAGTAAATATTAATGTTCTGTCCTTGAGAAATCAAATCTTCCATCTCAAAATTTTTCCTACTCTATGACATTAAAACTTTAAACTTTTTTGGTTACAGTTTTGAGGATATTCTGTGCCTTGCTGATTCTTCATCTTTGTCAGATATCACCCTTGATGGCAATCCAATAGCTCAGGAGACATGGTACAAACACACTGTTCTCCATCATATGATGCAGCTCCGACAGCTAGATATGAAGAGAATCACAGTAAGAAATTCCTGTTTTCATCAAATTTACTAGATCCTTAACTTCAGAAGTAAAATGTAGGGTTTTCTATGCATATATGTATATTGAAAATACCATCCTTTTTCCTTGAGTTAGTGTGGAATCAAGTGGTGCATACACAGTACAGTATTTAAAATGTTAACCTTTTTCCATTTGTTCAGGATTATGCAAGGGTGTGCTTTTATGCTCCATTTTAACATGTTTATTTTTAAATGCTTAAACTCATCATTAGTAAATACTGTGTGATCAATTACCATGTGACATGAGAAAATCTGCAAAGCTTTTGGTTAGAACTTTCTCAACACAATCTTTACTGGCTTGCTGTGTAGTTGAAAAGGGACAGCGTATTTCTTCCAAAGGAATAGCTGTTCACCCTAAGCTGGAGTTGTTGGTATTGTCTTTCATTTAAAAATCTTGGTTTCTTTAGTCTGCCTACCTAAGGCAGCGTGATGTGTCTCTGTCTGTATTTCTGCTGTCCTTACCCAAGCTACTCTCCCCATGCATTTGTTTCTGCTACTCAGGTTCAAATAACCTTGATAAAGAAGAGAGGACTTGCTGACAACTAAGTCTCCTACAGACTCCTGAACCTTTACTGTAAGGTAGAGGATAAAGGGCAATCACTGGAGCCTTACCATTAAGTCAGCTATTTTATCTCTTAATATTGGAATAGCCATGCTAATTCTTCTACTCAGAAGTGATGTTTAAGCATTTTTCTTGTTCCAAGAAAAATCTATCCAACAGTAAAATAGCACATATAATATGCTCTACAAGCAGCAGTGTTGTAGTGTTATCTTTTTTGATCATGTTCTAACATGTATACCTTATTTAATTGCTCATTTGCTTTGTACAACAGCTGTACTGAATTAGAAATTGTACCAACTGCTTTACCATCTATCCAGTTGTCCTGTAGCCAATCCATGCTGAGTTCAAAACAGAGCCAGTTAGAAAGAAAACATTATATTAAAAAAATGCTTTGAGGAATGAGTTTTACTCCCAGCACCAAAAGTACTAAATAGCTACTAAATAGCTGTTTGGTCATAGGTATTCTATGGATTTTTTTATTTTTTTGAATTTATACTGACTTCTTTGAATTGAATACTTGCTAATTGCTTTGCTTTTAAAGATCGTTTTCTCAGTAGTATTTGAGAAACTTGAGTTACATAAAGAAAATGTCTCTCTCGCTGCTTCTCAAGGGGAGATGCATCCTGGTAGAACTCTTAGTCCTATGAGATCTCTCTGAGGGGAAAAAAAAACAACTACTAGAAATGGAAAGCCATGGGAAGAACTTAATCTGGGTTCACACCTTGTTAAACATCAGAGAATCAACAAGACAATCCATAGAAAACCAGGCTTCACCAGTTATGCTTCTCATAAATCTACTTGTAACAACAATGTGTTTTGTGTTCCTCTTATTTGCCTTCTGGTTTTTGAGGCTTGAGAACTTTTTTAACATTTTCTCCATGTACAGGTTGTTTTAGGTTGTCTCTAATAAAAACTGTTACCCAGATAGTTGTATAACTTAAACTGGGATCTTAAGAAAAATAATAAACATTGTGAGATTCATTATAAAATTAGAGAGTTGGCAATTCCATATCCAGCTCTTCTGCCTAGTAATACAACATGCTATTGCTGTCAGCTGTAAGGGTGAATGTAACTTGTTGAGGGAATGGAAGTACAATATTTTGTATGTGCTTTTTCTCACTTTTATTAGTATACCTAAACTCTAATTACATCTACAGGATCTTTTCTTCATTAGTCTGAAGAGTCCAGACCATTTGAACTTACACATTGCTTTGTCTTGTAAAGAACTGATAGTTGGACCTGGATGTTGGTTCTTTCTAACTAGGAATTCTTCACTAACCTGTTCAGAAACTCTTCTGCTTTAGAACTGAATTTTACACAATTATTACTTCTGCTTTTAACTTTTTTTTTTACTAGCTGGCTTCACTGTGACAAGAAAATTATTTCAAGACAGAGTAAAATCTGAGGGATATTTCCTAAAGTTTGTTAGAGACTTTTTCATATTTGTTTTCCAGAAGACATATGCTCCTTGGTACCAGGCCTTTTCTATAGGATTTGCTGGAGAAAGGGAACCTCGGAGCAAAAGTCTTGGTGGTACCTGCCTCTGCCTTAGGGGACTATTCAGAAGCTGCCATGAAAATCAAATACTCTGCACTTGGAATAAAACTTCTGCTTTGTAGTTGTTCTGATACCTTTTTAAGTCAGGGCAGATTTGCCTTTTTATAAGGGATTGCATCACATTATGACAGCTTTTAAACCCCGCCCGTTGAGGAAGCTGATGTTTTCTTAGGCCATCTCATTCCTAAGCCATTTTTTAATATAAGA
The DNA here is from genome assembly GCF_020740795.1 of Apus apus. Lineage (NCBI taxonomy): Eukaryota > Metazoa > Chordata > Aves > Apodiformes > Apodidae > Apus > Apus apus. The sequence goes on from NC_067291.1 coordinate 6,469,785, forward strand.
TTTAAGCTCTTAAACCATTGAGGCATGGACTCATGGCACTGAAATCAGTGGAGGTTGGTCACCTGTTACAAGTTTTACTGTAAGACTGTAAATACTTATTCACTGTCTACACTAAGACATAAATTACTTTATATCTGAAACAACAACTCAGTGGAAGCCTTTTACATTCTCAAACTTTGGATCAATCTAGAGGCTTAAAGAGTGGGGAGGAGGCTGAGTGGCAGTGGCTAGACAGATTTCTGTGTGTCACCTTGTTAACCTTCAGTAACTGACAGTGACACCTTTAGTCCACCTTAGTTGGGAGGTCATGTGGCTTGATTTATGGCTCAAAGAAATAGGCTAATGTGGAGTGTGTTACACTCAGATTAGGCTCAGGTTGCATATATAGACACTTGCGTTGTTTGGTTCACATACTGTAATGCTTTTTTTTTTTTTCTGGGAGTTGAAGCTTTTTGAATACTTTTTGTGGTTTGAACTTTTGAAAAAGTGGACCTTTTCAGTGATGTTTACAGTTTAGTTGTGACTTAACTTTTTTCTTCCAGTCTTTCATAACAGCAAGCAGATGCTGTCTGCAGATGCAATAGAATATTAAAATATGAATGAAATGTGTACACATTCCTTGCTAAGAAATTATTTACCCAGGAATAAATAAACTTTCTCGGAATAATTTAAGTGTATATATTCTATCTGTGCATGTAGGTATAATGGGTATGTACATATATTTTTAATGTGCTGTCTTTCCTAAATTGAAAGACAAGCGGCAGCTTTTTAACAGTAAAGCTTTGCTGCTTTTCATTGAGGTTTTATAGATTTTGGATGCTTAAAGTAAGAGAGCTGTGTTTGGTTTTGATTATTTGCTTAGATACATCTCTGCTGATCAGGGGGCAGGTTGTACTGCTTTATCCAGAATTGAATTAACTTTTGATTCTATCACCACTATGGTATGTTCTGGTGATTTTAGGGAAGGATCTCTTATTTCTTCTTTCTTTCCCTTGAAAATAAGATACTTTAAGAACTGATAGAGACATTCTTGTGGGCTGTAATCCTCTCTCTTAAACCAGGTCTTGTGAAAATATACTAAATACTAAAAGTAAAAAAAAAAAGAGATACAGCTTATTGTCAAGTATCACACAAAAGAACGGTTTGTCAAAAGTTTGGTACATGTTGTTTTCCTTGGCTTTATTTCCACTAGAGTCCACCCCTACATTCTTAATTCATTCTTGTGTAAAAATCAGTCTTTGTGGTATTAATTAGAAAAAGCAGTCTGCCTTCTGCAGGTATGAGTGAGCTGGATTTTGTGTGGTTTGTCTCCTGCATTGAGTTTCTTTATGCTTTGAAAGCTGAAACGTGTATTCCAGGCCATTCTTCATTTTTTTTTTGGTTGTTTTCCATTACCCACATTAGTTGATACCAAGTATACTATAGTTGTTTCTAAGGTACAGTAAAATTATTTGAGTATTTTTAAGGTAGGTATACTATGAAAATGAAATACTGCATTTCTTGTGTGCTATCGTAGCCATGTTTTTTCCTCTTTTGAGTTAAATAGTGTAATCTGTTGAAAAATAACTTGTTTGAATGATAGCAAAGAGGCAGTGAGGAAGAATATGTGCATTTCACTGCACTCTCTTTAGGATCCTTTTCAGGTCTGGCTGAATGTTACCCATTTGAAAGACTGATGATAGATAAAATGACAGGTTTGGCCAAAGTCTGTGGCGTTACGGTGTCGTTGGTGCTCGTGTAGCAGCAGGGGGAGCGCTCAGCATGCCAGAGCCACACACCCCTGGGGACAGCCTTCATGAGCCTTAGTAGTCTTGTGTGCTGCTGTTGCTTCGCACTGAGAGTAGAAACCTGCAGCCTGAACACCTCAATGCAGAAAGTGCTGCTTCTTTAGAAAGTATATTCCTCTCCCTTTTAGCTTTTAGGGTTTTTTTGGTGAAGATTGCTTCTTAGCCACTTAGTACCTTTTTAGATGGGAAGTGGAGAGCTAAGAAATTGAGGAGATCTCAATATCCAAGAGGACATCCAGGTCCTTCTGTTATGATCTGACACTCTGACCTTTTGGAAAAACATCTCCTCTTGTTCCACCAAGTGTTGGTTTAAGGACCAAAGTAGGTTCTGGACAATAGCAGCTGAATGAGGGAGAACAAAGAAAACGGAGGTAGAATTTCAAAAGAGCGAGAGCTGAAAGAGGAGTGACAGTAAAAGTGAATTGTGACAAGGTTATTAAGGGCTTTGTTTTATAACAGTGTTCAAGAGAAATTACTGCATACAGTTGGGTTAGGGGCACTCTTGCCAAAGCCTCATGTCTTCATCTGCATGAAGGTATTCCTTTTATTTTTTTATATGCATATTAGGTTGAAGTCTTAGAGAAACAGTTTGGAAGTCTGTTGAGTAATCCCACTTCAGATTGATGTAAAAATCCATGGTAGGTCAAGGGGCTTCAGGTGGGCTTTACACAGATACAAGTATGTTTGCTATGTGAACCTAACTTCTAATGCTTTGGAACTGAGTTTCTTAAAAATGTAACAGTGATGCTAAGTGTAAATTTCCTGTTTTATCTTCCAGTCAACATTCACCCATGGGCTTAGGGATTTACAGTGTTCTTTCAACATAGCATGTTTTATTTATACAGAAATTTTGACATATGTGTCTTCAAGGCCTATGATGTTTTCTGTTCATTTTTGTTTGTTAATTTTCTTAGTGCATAACTTTCTGGAAAGTGAAAGTGAAAAGGTTAGGACAGGAGCTTTTTATTTTGAAGGAAATCAAAACACTTTCTGTATATTCTGGGAAGATACTTTAATAGAAACGCCCAAATGACATGTGAAGTAAATCAAAATAAGTTAAAGTATGCTTCCAAAATATTTGTGTTGGAAGAACTCTATGCTTTTCACTTCATACTGAATGTTTCTTTTGTTTCTTGGAAAATATATGTTCTAAAAATACTGTGCTGTGAGAATGTTTAGACTTCTATAAACAGGGAGCATTCAACCTAACATGGGTCTGCTGCAGTATTAAATTGCTGTACTAGGAAAATTGAGCATCTTCACTAAGATTGTTTTCATTATTTAGGAATCAATTACTTTATTCTTGAAGTTTCTTGAATAGGTGATAAGATTGGTGACAAAATAATGTACTACAGTTGGTTTTGAAAATACTCTTAAGTTCTGTTGCTAATTGAGAGGAGTAAGCCCCTGGAAAGAGTTTATAGTGATAAAATTCAATCTTATTTTATTATTTGAGCATAAATAGAATGAGCTCATTTACTCTGTCTTTTTTTGCAAGAAAGTCTTCCTGGTTGCAAAAACTACTGCAAAGATATAATGCACCATTATATTTTCAAATGTTCTTTTTCACTGTCATACTCACCATTGTGCCTTATGCTTTTTCAAAGACCTTCACAAATAGTGGTATTAAATAGCTTCATCTTCAGTATTTCCATCTGAGTAGATATGTATCTTCTGTATTTATTTGTAATTAACAGTATTACTTTAATGTTTAGAAACATTAAAATGTTAAAAATCCCACAGTTGTATAAAAATTTAAACTTGCTTTTCAAATACCAATACAAGAATCTATTAACTTATCAGTAATACTTTTCAGAACCTGATTAATTTCTCCTATTATGAGGTGCTTTTTTCTTTTTTCCATCCAGGAAGAAGAAAGACGTATGGCATCTGTTGCAGCAAGGAAAGAGGAAGAAAGGAAGCGTGAAAGCCATAAACAGGCCTTGCTTAAGGTATTTTCTATGGCTGTTCTAAGCCTACTGCATACCAGTTTTCAGCAATATTCTATATCCTAATAGATTTTGCTGTAGTTCTTACCTATCCCAATACACCTCAATCTCTGTGAACTTTTTTTACAGCCTAAGCAGTGCACTCCTCAGCTGAAATTCTCCACAGTCTACTATGCAAGTTATACTTTAGCAAAAAACCCCCAGTTCGAATGCATGACTGTGACACATGTAAAAGGATGGCAAGCTTCATTTTCACAAATCCAGAGATAAAAATAAACCAGACTAAAGTAAAGTGATTTCAAATTCCTTGAACTTGGTCTCCCCCATTTCAGGTGAGTGTTCCAACTGCTGCCATGCAGGGCGTTTGGAAGTAGTTTTTTCTTCATTCCTTCCTGTTGCAGTTCTTCCTTTTTGTAGCAAGAACTAAGCAGCCATCAGAGCAGCAGCTAGCCTGCAGCTGTCTCTTTTTTTCAGAAGAATGCTTATCTACCAGGCCACCTGGCCTAGTTAATGCTTATATACTTGAGATGGAATAGCTCTAACAGGGGAGACTGAGATGCACTCCAGAATGCTCTTGTGGGACTGGTGACTAAATGTCCTGTGTTGCTAATAGGAGACCAAAGTTCAAGGATCTAAAAGTATCTGCATTCCATTTGTTGCATGAGTATTGCCATTTGTCTCCAAAGCAAGACCAAAGCTTTTCCTTTGGAGAAAAAAGAAATTCCTAAAACTTGTCATCCAGTAATGGCTATACAAAAAGCTTTTTCATTTTAGTAGAGAAACAAACAAAAAAATATTCAGGTATCCATATTGTTAAGTTGCCTAGGTAAAATCGTATTTCATTAAGGGGATTTAACTGAAAGTAGTTGCAGGAGGCTGTAAGAAGTGTAGCAAATGTATGTAACTGAAAACAAGACACAAACAGAATATTGACAGTATATTAAAAGATGTTTTAAGTACATTAAAAAAATCCCAAGGATCTAAATATATGAACAGGGAAAAAAATTATTTCCATGTCTGGTGCCTAAGTGTATGTTTGTATAATGTGTATTTTGATTTTCTGTGTGAAACAAAACAAAAAGCCTAATATAACAAAAGATACTTTTTTTAAGCAGTGTTGTGGGGGTTTTTTGTGTGTGGATTGTTTGTTGTTTTTTTTCCTGTAAGGTATTGATGTATTTAAAGTCTCTTTAGGTTTAGAGTTTTGGTGCCAGTTCTTAGTAACATATAAAAAAGAGAAACTAGTAAATAATATTGACACATAGTTATGTTTTATGCTGTTGAAAAGCTAACTGTCTCTGGACTGGAAAAAAAGTATATATTTGTCTTGATGGCTTAGATTTCTGAGTGCATTTTGGTAGTGGAAACCTGCCTTAGAAGAAAAAAAATGAATGTTTAAAGTCATTGTTATTCAGACTTCAACATTATATTGTAGATTTTATAATCTAATTGAGGTTTCTTTCATATCTTCAAATAATTAAGTGGCATAAGAGCCAAATGCCAATGTCTTTTGCAAGATTCAGTGATTTTTTTTCTTTCCTTTGTAAATATGTTATTGTTATGATTCTGATTTTTTTCTGCTCAGCACATTTTAATTTAAAGGAAGAAATCTAATAATAAAATGTACAGTGAAAGAAGTTGTAAACTATAGTAAACAAAACTGAGGGAAGTAATTAGTGAATCATATTCTGCAATTTTTGTTGTCACTTTTGTCCAAACTTCCTTGTAACTATATGCAGTATACATGAAATTACAAACATTCAGTAGCAAACAGTTGCTGTTTTCTTGTATTGACTGCATCAAGCAAGTTAATTCCAGCAATGTAATCTTTTCTTTTTCCCTTGCTGATACTTGTCTACCTTAAGAGCAGAGTCACTTCATCTGTCTTATTCCAGACTATTTTTTATTGCTTAAAAACCCACTCCTCTGGGAAAGTTCAAGATGTACTTTGAAATGTACAGAGAACATAATTACTTTCCAGCAGAGGCTGAACTTAATGTTTACTGGAACAAGAAATAGATACTGCTAGCAGAATCTTCACTCTTCTAAAATTTGCTTATTGTAAAATGAAGGGGCTGAAATAAAACTTTGTGGTTTGTCTTGATTTTTCTTCCCAGCCATAGCCTCTCTTAAAACAGAAATGTAAATGATCAGTTTTAAGACAAAGCCTTTCTGACCTTCAGGATTTTTGGTACAGCCTTCTAAATACTAATCAGTATTGTGTTGTTTTCTTGTATCTTAATCAGCCTGAACAAAAGAGAGATGGGAACAATGTAATTATGTTTAAAATCGCAATATTAAACTGGCTTTTAAAGCTGGTGAGAAACTGATAAAGGTGGTTAGCTTAGACTCAAAGGAGATATTTTTTAACAGGGATTTACCTTGTCTGAGATCCTTTGAGACCAAATTTGAGATAATTGCAACTTGAAGCTAAAGAGTACTTGATGTTTAAATCAAACATTTCATGCCATTGAAGTAGAATATTCATTAGTAGAACTGAAGAGTATGCAACTTTTATCCTGCCCCTGTTTATGGGTGAAATTAATGACAAATGCACAAGGCTGCCTATGAACTGCTGTTTATACTATACAAGGCAAATTAAGGTTTGCACTTTCCTCCCCTCCATTCTAAAATATCAGGGCTTCTGTATTCCAGTTCCAATAGTGACCATTTGAAGTATGAGACAAATTAAAGCATTCTTACAACATCACAGTTTTTTAATACTTCCTAAGAGTGGGAAGCTTTAAATTAAGGTTCTACTTTGTATGGACTCGAATGCTACATTTCTATAGCAGTATCAATTTAGAGTATGATATTATAAACCAATAAATTGTTGACTCTGTTTTCTCCATGTTTTCTGGGTGTTAATTGATTTTTATATAAAGCTGTTCTATAATATTTATCTCTCAGAAATTTTAAGCCACTGCTTGGGTTTCACTGGGAGTAGTGTAGCAGTGAGATGGCTGGCTCCAGAGAGTTATATCTGTTTCAGAAAAACTAAATTAAGTAAAACAAACAATGAATTTACCCTTTGTTATTTAGGTTGTGCAGTTTTCAATTGATGAAAGTTCAGCTTCCAGTTCAGAGCTCTTGCAAAGCCACTTGTTATTGAACCTTTTGAAGTATGCCAAAGTGGAAATATTAAATCATATCTACCTATACTGTAGAACAGTAACCTGTATATAGAATTGTATGTAATTGACAGTCTTTGCATGGCTGTACCAGAACAAGTACTTAATAGATTTTTGAAATACTGGTTTATTGTCCAGACCTGTGTAAAACATAAAAACTACTTTAAAAAACTGTTGCAAAATATTTGAACTTATATCTGTTGAAGTCCTGGTGTTTAGCATGAAGGTAATTTCACTTTCTGTTTTTATAAAATTCACTTTTTCCTTTTTTCAGAAGATAACTTTCTTTCCTTCCAGAGTATGTTGCAGTTACTGCCAAGACTTAGAGCGGTTACACAGTTGCCTCAGCTCAAGTGCTGGAGTCACTCTGTCAGCCTGGAGGAAAGTACAGTCTGCCCTGTTTTGTGTGAGAACTATTACAAGCAGCTGCAGACTGTCAAAATGAAACTTTTGTGGTTATCCAAACTAAGTAGATTAACTTCATTCTTTCAGAATTTGTGGATTTATTACGTTACTTCTCTTTTTTCTGTTATTTTGTGAAATCATGGGTGGCTGGCAGTTGTACGAAAGAGCACTAGAAAGATGCATTGGTTTTCATGCATAACCACCAACCAGTACTATCATTTCTTCAATTTATAACATGTAAAGGGTTTTGATGAAGCAACACATTTATTTCAGAAAAATAAGTGTGTAATAACTTATGATTTTTACATCTTGTTTTAGGAAAAGAAGCGATTAACAATTTCTAATATTGCTCGTCAGTGGGAGATACAGCAGAATCGAATAGCTCTTGTGGCTTCTTTAAACCAAGATAAAGATAATGAGCCCTGTCAGATCAATGGCAGTGCTGCATATGTATTTCCTGAAGAAAGCAGGTATTTTATTGGGAAATGCTTGTTGTTCATGTCTTATATTCCAGGTGACTACTTCTCACCTCTGAGATCGCACTGTATTTCATTATCAAAAGTAATATATCCAGATCGATCTTGAAAAAGCTGTTTTATTTTGTGATTATACTGTTGGCCAGTAGTAATAAATAATATATATTAAATAAGTACTGTAACAGCACCTCCTTGACTAAAGAAGTGCAAGCTAAATTACGTTGTGATTTTGCTAATTAAAGGAGGACTTGATGTTTGAAAGGAGTGTTCAACATGAATTCTTGAGCCTTCTTTAGGCTATTAATTTCCGTGGGAGCTTGGATTGTTGCCTTCATCTGAAATGAACAGAATGAGGATGTGTGAGCAAGACAAACGTTTGTAACTTCTTGGTGTGTATCAGGAGGTTTCATAATCTGTGTGTTGAGTTGGTGTTCTTAGTTTGAACAGCAGCAGCTCTTACTGTGATGTTTCAGCAACAGCAATTATTTCGCTTAGTCTTATTCCTGAGAATTTTTTTAATTTTTTATTTTATCAACTGTCTGTTCTTAGAGTGATTAATCATGTAATAACTTTTACATTTCATATAGCAAACAATGTGAAGGTGGCTTTGCTTGAATAAATACATTGTTTGAAGTTGTTTTTAGATACCTAAAGCAACACAACGTTACGTTAGTACTTAGTTCAAATTATTAAGCAGATTATTAAATATGAGTGAGTTCTTTATTTAAATTCTTCCACACCCCTAGACCTCCACCTCACTGTCCAACTCAAGTATACCCAAAGCCTTTCTGCCAAAGAAGTAGAACATTTGCAGTGTTACCTGATGGAAAAAGGATTTTCCAGCCCTTAATGTTTTTGAACCAGGTTGAGTACTGCAAATAAATTAATGCTGAGAAATAGTCTCATTTGACAGCTGGGTTTGGGTAACAGAAAGGACTATAATTCAACAGAATGATAGTAGTATCTCAAAATAATCTTGTTTATATCACTGCATTTTTATTCTCCCTACAGGTCTCTTGATACGATACTGAGCAGTGCAGTACAAGGCCTGTCTGTTCTTGAGTCTCATTTAGTGGAAGTGGAAGGGGATACTCTCTGCTTGTATGGTGCTGGAGCACTGGAGTGCCTGGATCGAAACTGGAGTGTTCAAACAGCTGGGACTATTGTCACAATCTCCTTTGTGTTCATAGAATTTGATGAAATTGTTCGAGTGTTAACAAAACTGAAGATAAAATTTCCTAATTTTGTGGTAAGAATGCCTCGGATTTCAACTGTGTGAACAGCTATGGAGTATGTGTTGTCCGTTAGAACCTTAACGTGCCGTAGTCACCCTTGAGTGTTTTCATGTGAATAGACATGTTTGTGAATTATGTATCTGCTTGGTGTTACCCTATAATACTAACTTTAACTTGATACTTGTCAAAAATCAATACTTTAATTTAGATTCTCCCATAGGATAGTATTTTCTTTTTAGACTGGTTTATTTTTCTTAATTCCTTTCATCTAGCTGATTCTTTTTAAATTGCGAAACCAATGTGTAAATACAGTACTGCTATTCTACAGTACTGTTGTTGATCTGTGATATCAGGAAACACTCACTTGTGTTGTGAGTTCAGTGATCAAATAGCTGATAGGATAAAAAGAGAGGTAAAATTCAAAGGGAATAGCTAGTGAAATTAGTATAGCTTTTGGAATTCCTCAATTCCTGATAAAGCGAAACGTCCCTTTAATACTACACGTTGTTTTTTTTTGCCTTGGACATGTAAATAAGTAATTTTGAAGAAAATAGTAAAATAGTGATGATGTAAGCAAGTGGTTATTCAGATGATATACCTCTTGAGCTCTCTGCATCTTTTTAAGGTTTTGAGTATAACAGAGTTTAATGGTTTAATTGAGACAAATACAGTTGTGAGGGACTTAAGACCAATTTATTTATCTCAGTGGCACAATTGTTTCATTATGGTGGGAAACATTTGTAGGAGATAGCAGAATCTCAGCTAAATTACTATCTTTACCATAATTTTTATTTCCTTCCCTCAGTAATGCTACTGTGTAGCCAAACAGACCATGCTCTTGGCAGCACTAGCCTGGGGCATGGTTCAGAGAAACAACAGGCTATGCCAGCCTGCTCTGGCCAAAAAAGCAGAATATTTAACAACATATATTGTACTTCTTTTTATATGTTGATGTTATAGTTGCTTAACTTGCAGGTTTAAAATAAATATTTTGTGTAGTATCACTACTTTTTATAACATAGAAAATACTGATGCTGTTACTGAAAGGTTTCTAAATTGCTTAGGGGATTGTAATGGTGACATTTTCAAATATATAATACACCAATTGGTTGATACATTGTGTTTTGCCACGGAGACCTTAAATGAAGTGAATTTTTTGCTTCATCAGCCCTAAAGAGTGTTTGAGTCTCACAGACTAGGAATAATTGTGTTTCCTCTTCATTGTTTCCTTATTTAATTTATTGTGGTTTGTTTTGCTTAAGCACCTGAAGTTTAAGGAGACAAATCTTGTGGCACTGCAGCAGTTCAATGCACTAGCCCAGATGCATCACATTGAACAGTTGACAGTTGATCCTCAGGGAAATCCGGTTGTCAACTTTACTTTATGGAAATACTATGTTCTCTTTAGACTGAACCATTTTAATCTACAGCAGATAAATGGAATAAAGGTAGGACAGTGTTGCTTCCTTCTTACTGTTAGTCTTACAAGATAAATTACTGTTGTCTTTAAAAAAGCAGATGTTGCTAAGAACATGAGCAGAAACCTGTTGGTGTCCTTTCAATACTAGGTACAAAAAAAATTTTCAGTAGACTTCACCATATAATTTCTTTGGCTGTGCCTTTAAGTCCAACTGCTCTGTGTTACAAATAACAAAGTTCATGAGATTCTCAGTTGCCATTAAAATGTTGTTTTGTCTCAGATGTTTGCAGTTGCAAATGACAGTCCAAGTCTATACCTGAGTGGTTGGGATCTGCCTGAAGAGATGACTTTTTTTTTCTTTCTGCATGTGTGCTTCAAAAATAAAAATTAAAAAATCAAGCACAATATAACCTGATCTCAAGAAGCACTTCTTTATGATGTTCAAAAGGATCGCAGTGGATAATTGTGCAAAAATGTGTGGTTGGCAGTTTACTTAGTAATTTATGCATTATTATTATATTTGTCAATGTTACAAAATATAGCTAAAATAGCATTTATTTTAAGCATGTTACATGAAAAGTCTGACAAATGGATTTTTTTCTTCTTCAGCTTCCTATGTACAAAATCGTTAGTGTGTTGTTTGCTGAGTGTATGTTTTATGAGTAAATAAGTAGAAAGTTAGAACACTAATATTGCTATTCTTTGTACTATTTATTCCCCATTACCTCAATGGAAAGTAAATTTATTCATGCATTTAAAATGGTTGTTTTATAAAATGGTTTTTTTTATACTTGAGCTTTGATCATAAAGGAAGTGAGAATAATTATTATCTATCACAATATTTGAATGTGCATTAGATTTTAAATACCAAATTAGTCTAAGACGTGTTATAGAAGTTAATAAGAGCAAAAATAATGTGTAAGCATTAGATCTGATATTTTAGTTTGGTTGTCATCATCAACATAGGATTTGTGTTATTTGTTGTCTTATAAAACCATGGGATGAATGTTGTGGTTTACTTGGTTTTAGTTTGGTAAAATGTGCAGTAGTTTCACAGAAGAGCAGGAGTGGGTTAAAGAGCTTACCTAACTTAACTGTCAGAGACAGGAGGAAGAAAAAGATGAAGGATGAAGACACATGGAAGCTCAGGATCATGAAAAGAAAAACAGAAAATTATAGTCAATGATCCCATGAGAACTTTAAAATTACCTTGAATTTAGTACTTGACAAAAAATGTCCATCAAAGTGACTTTTTTGCCTTTTTAAAAAAAATCAAGTTGAACATGGGCTTAAAGTTTATTTTTTTACTGCATCATATTTGCAAAATGAACAGCTATGATTTATCTACTATTTTGTTTTAATCTAAATCTTACCAGTTTGGTCTTAATGAAGCAAGAAAGGAAAGAAAGAATATAACACAATTATTTAAGTAGACCTTTTGTTACGATCTCGAGGTCAGCAAATTCAATCTTTAATTTTATAGTGTTTGGAGATGAACTTAGTAATTGATTTACATGTAGCATAGCATGCTTTTTACGTAGGACACCTATCAAATCTCAAGTACATATGCCTGAAGAATATGTTTGTCCTTAAACTTTTTCAGCCAGACAATACTGTATGAAGATGTGCACACAGGATTTTTCTCCTGGTGTCATTAGTAATTTGAGGAGTATCATAGGTAAGCAGAAGAGATAGAGCTCAGATCACTGTTTTTCATTAGTCTACAGCAGAAGTCATGGTATCCAGCTTTGCAGATAATATATTACCTTTTATTTTAAAATCAGTAATAGAAAATCCAGTTTCAATGTGAAGGATACAAGCCCCTGAAGTGTGCTCTTGGACATTAAGTCAGCCCTAAAGAATAGTTTCAGATGACAGAAAAGGAAATGTGCATATACTGCTGTTCTGATTATCATTTCTGTGCAGTGTTGGTGAAGACTATTGTGTTGCCGGCTCTGGAGTACATATAGTCAGGAAGTAAAAGCAATATATACTAACTCTCTTATACTAACTCTCTCTTATTTTGACAGCATCATAAGAGAATGCTTTATAGGAAGAGAGACCTTAGAGAGTTGCATAACTCCAGCACTTTTAAAATTGTAAAAGGAAACTTTTTTTTTCTTCCCATCCTCTCCTTCCATTCTGGGGATGTTCCAGACTAGATGCTGAATGTTAGTCTGTCCTTAACAATTTTGTTCCCTTGTCAAATCATTATATTTACTGTAAAGAAGCCAATTCTCTTCATTGAGATGCACTGTTTGACGTTTTTCCCAGTGATAGCAATAACAGCTTAATTAAGAGATGTCAAAATTTGAAGTTACTAAACTTTACATAATGCTTTATTTAAATCACGTGTACTGAACTGGTGCCTGTTTTCTCTGCTTGGCAAGAAGGAGGCATAACAGACTTGCACTTTTGTGGTATTACCATTATAATCTTTTTTGTGTTTAATGGAGCAACCAATGGGAGTAAGAGACAGAACATGAGTTTCTGTGAACTAGAGAGTGCATTTGGTGCTGCTGTCTCCAACCTGGTCCTTATGCATCTCTTAACTTAAGTAAAGAAATTAAAATAACTTATTTATCCAGCAGATATTTCTGCTCACAGTGGTCTTTGTTTCCCTGGTTGCCTTTCTTACTCTGTTAGCAGTGTTTAGCAAGGTCATCTACTCTTAGGCTACCAAGACTAATTTAAGTGAAAATGAGCAAGTCTAAACACATTGAAAATGGAATTAACTTTACATTTCTAATTTTCTAACCTTTTTTACTCTAGTGAATTTCTTCCTGCATTCTGCTGTTGCAGTATACATTAAACAAGAATATAATAAAATTCTGTTAATTTGGATCAAAATTTAATTTTATTAACACATTTGAATGATACAGAACACAAATATTGTCTGGAAGTACTTAGTAAATATTGTGAGTATTGAAGTTTGTTTAATAATGTTTTGCTTTTTAAAAATGAGATAAACAATTAAATTTGATCCAGAAGATTAAGAAGTTACTGAGTGTATTTCATTGTCCTGTGTTACCCAGGTCAGATTTAGATATTCATAAAGATTTCTCTTCACTTACTGGAAAGCTAGAAGCCTGGAAAATCTGCCAGCAAACTCTTGGCAGCTGAAGTCAGTTCATGGTCTGGTCATCAGGGCAGGAGAAATGCAGGCCATGGTCCCTAAAGATTGCAAGTCCAGACAAACAAAAAACAGTAACAACAACCACCAAAAAATAAACCCCTTCCACCTTCTTTGTAAAAAATTGAAATGTGTAAATTTAATACTGAAAATTTTTCAACCATCGAAAATCAGTTTAAAGAGACATCTGTAGCTGAATGTTAACACAATATTTTGTATGATATTTAGAGAAGTATAATGGATGAACACTTTTTTTTGGGGGGTGGTGCTGAAAAATGCAGAGAACAACCTTTTTCTTCTGTTTTTTCTTTCACCTCTCTAAGGTCTCTCTTTCTAGAAAGCATTCTCTATGATGCTGTCAAAATAAGACACTGTAAATTATCCTTTTCACATGTGAGTACCTAGAACCTTTTCATTTCTCCAACATAATTTGATCAGTTTTCCACAAGACCTTCTGTAAGTGCATGCAGTATGGAGCAGAATCAGTATGTCTGGCCTTCATGAAGGCTATCATGAAGCACAGGGTGGCAGTTGTCTACATTAAAGGTTCTAGAATTACAGGAAATAAGGACAAGTACCTCGTTTGGTTTCTTTTAGAGTACATTTAAAGTGCCAGTAAAAGCCAGTCTACATTTTGAAGATCTGCTTGCAACAGATCCGTATGCAGTGTTCTGTACAACAAATTTCAGTTACTTCTCAACGTACATATATAATATAAATGTGCCAATTTTGAGCCTTAATTGTTTTTTCTTTTCTCCCCCTTCCCTCACAGGTCACAGAAAACGATCTTGTCATAGCAGAAAGGCTCTTTGGCATTCTGGCATACGTAGCATCTTCTGAGCTGCCGCCTTATCGCGTGCTGTCGTTATTTGGAGAATCTAGGTAATGCAGGGAATGGAGCTGGAATTTGTCCAAGACATAGTGTTTCATTCATGTTGTGATAAATTCTTTCTGGGTAAAAGGATAAAAATGTCACAAGTAACATCTAACAGAAGTTATATTCTCTGCTTATTGCAGAAATATTAGCATCTTCTGATTCGTGTAGCCAGAGGTTTTCACAGAAGCTGTGTGAAGTTTGCAGAGTAAGATTAAAAGGCAGGTGCCCACAAATGTACTGCCTGTTTTGTTTTTTTTTTCAATTGTACTGGTATTGATGAAGATCTATGGACTTTTACAATGAACGCTGACTTTTTAGTGGGTATTGTGACAGTGAACAGATTTAAGTGTTGGTGCTGCAAGAAAAAAAGGATGCTTAACCTATTTTTAATCTTCTATAGATATATACTTAATAACAGTTTAAGCTGCAAGACTTCTTCCGTAGGGGATGATCTGTGATATAGGTCAAAAAGTGAATTGTATAGAAGCAAATTAAAGGAGGAATATCTAGAGTAATATGTATTTTGAGTAACTTGAAGATGCAATAAACTTGAAAGCTCAAAGTACATGTTCAAAGGGAGAAAATAAAAAAAAAATCACTAGAAACATCTGCACTTCAATAAAAACTTTCCAATACTTTAAACTGTAAATCTCTTTATTAAAATTTCACAGGAGGAAGCAATTCCATTATCTGCTGGAGGGGAAGGCAAAGAAATCTGGGATTGTGAGTGAGGAAGGTAGTGATTACAGAAGAATTGGAGGGGAAAGCACAACTCGAGCAGCGCTGAATTATACGACAAAGGAATTATATCTGGAAAAGCTTGAGGTAAGTATGTTACTGCAAAATACTTTCATCATGAGTTCTGGCTTCCCCAGTTTGTCCTCCCATGTACGCTCTCCCCTTATTAATTATGTGGAAATACCTAAATCCTCCAGTGCAAGAAATTAAATTCAAGTTCAGTAAACAATGGGTACAGTTACTGCGTTGTGGTTTTTTTTTCTCAGATCCATAGCATAAGAGACAGTGACTGCATGTATGAAGAGATTCAATGAAAATTTTTTGTTTCAAAAGCTGTGATAGTAGCTTTTAAAACTGTGATTGGCATTGATTCAGTGGGGTAAAGCACTGGGGCATTCCTCTTGTCCTTTACCATGGAACAAGAATTATAGTAAAATAAGCTTGGTATTTTTACAGTCCATTAAATGTATGCATTTATGCCTCTGTGCAGCATTTCACACCTTGTCCTTTGTTACAGCATGATGTTGTATGTGGCAGCAGAGATATTACAGGATGTCACAAGAATAGAGTAAGATAGGCAAAAAAGACTGATTCCAGTTCCCCATCAGCAGTAAACTAACAAAATAAATATGATTGAATAAGTTGATGGAACAACTGGGAAGTATTTTCTCTGCTTTATCACTCAGTTAAGAAAACTTTTGTTTTAATGGTCTGAAGCATGACCTAACATTTTAACAGTGCCATAAATCAGCCTAGTTAGCTATTTAGCACCAGTCTAACCTGTTGTTCAAAGCTTATTATGGCATTTCATAGAAACTCTATAGAAAGAGGGGTTAATACCATTTGAGTGACTAAAATCCAGAGCTAGTAGCTGCACAAAATGCAATATTTTTTCTATTATTTTTTTAGAGATTGGGGTTCCTTCAGTAGCTAATGTAGTACATGTTGGGAACCATGCACTTGCTGGAGTCCATCAGGGATCCAGTGGAAACGATGCATGCAGATATATTTTTCCTGTGAGAATATGCCTAGTTCTTGTTAGGGCAGGTAGATTCCCACATACTTTCCAACTCTTGTGCTGTAATCATGAAAAGCTGGAAAGGGAAGTGAGAGAAGGAAGGAAAATAGTATGGTGCTGAATTTCTGTAGATTTCCAGTGTTCTACCAGAAGGCAAAAAAAAAAATAAAATCATAATGCTGTTAGAAGATAGTTACATGACTGCTTGAATGTGGATTTCAGATACATTAATAAACATAATACGAATATTAGGAGTATAGTAAGAATCTTTGGCCACACAGAAGAAGCTTGACTTAGACGCTGAGCTGTGCATCTTAAAACCACCAGGAAAAAGCATGCAATGGTCTCTTTGCCTGCTAATTGTTCTTTGATTCAGTACATATTTGTGGTTGTTTTCTGGGTTTGGTCTTGTTTAGCATTTTCTTCCTTTGTCTTACACAATGTGTAATGGTTCTCCCATGCAGGAAATGAAGGAAAGAAAAACATTTTGCCAGACATACGTCGAGAACTTGGTGAAAGAAGCAGCTGACATCAATATGAAAAATGAGTCGTTGCAGAAGCTCTGGCCTCAAATGTTCATTGAGCTTGTCAGAGACGCAGTGATAGAAATACGCAATAAAAATTCCTACATGAAACTCTGCTTGCAGCGGATCACTGATCAAAAACAGTAGACCCAAGGCTTGTTGTCTTGCAGGCTTTTGGTTTCAGTATTCTATGATGTTTTGCAAACTGAAAACAATAGAATATAAAATTACTATCCCTGTGGCATGCTTCACACCCCCCCCCAAAGGGATGCTTTGAAATCTTCATTAACTCTTGATGATTTTGAAAAAAAAAGGTTACTTGCATAGTGCTTTAATGATGCTTCCTTGGTAAACTGATGAGACAGCAAAGGAGTAACTGGGTGATTGTCATGTTTTACTAAATTCTTAATGATTTTTTTTCTGCTACCCTTGCCTCTGTAGTGCTGCGTACTGATTTTTTTTAAAGGACAGATTTACACTCTGCTTGCCTTACTTTTTATTGAACACTATTCAGTTGTCACCTTTTTGACCGTTTGCTGCTGTTTAAAAAAAAAAATCAAGAATAGTAGCCAATTTTTTAATGAGCAAAAGCTAATAAATTATTTTTACACCCTGAACTCGATGAAGACGTATTATTGCTGTTTAATTTGTGAGATCATATAAGAGGTTTTCCTATCAATGTCATTAAAGTGCCCAGTATATCAACATATGAGCCTAATTCTCAGCTGAACAAATTGCCTAAACTTGATTTCAAGTGTTTTTATTTAATTTAATTTGTATTATTTTGTATTAATTATTATAGGTAAAATATAAATTCAAGTTGTACTCACTTGAGCTTTATTTTTGTGCTCTTAAAATATGTTCATTTTCTTTCTTGATGACATAATTACTAGATTTAGAGGTTTGGCAAGGTCAAAATGAGCTAAAATGGATGCATTACATTTGGGAAGAAAACTGATGACTACTATTCAGTTGTAATTTGTGACTGCGTGAAAATTTCATGTTTGTTATCAATAAAAATAAATTCTTCACTTTTGCCCTTCACAGATACTGTAAAGAAGTACTGTGTGCAAAGAAAAGATTTCTTCTAAATACTGCATGAAGAGATGAGGCACAACTTGCTGTGAAGGGTAGAAAAACCACATTCCATAGTACAACAACTTCAGCTGTAAGCATCTTGCCAGTTCTGCCCAGAAATAAAGGATTTAGGAGCTGCTAGAAGGTCCGGCTGATTCCCATGGCTAGTGTTCATGTGCAGGTAGAAAGTTGTGCCATATTAATTTTATAGTTCCAATGTATCTTAACTAACTCAGAACCTTTGTGTCTTTTTACTGAATTCAAACTTATTTTACTTAAGCTCATTTATAGAAATGTTCCTAACTAAAGAAAACCTTCTGGAAGGGTTTCTGGGGCTCAAAACTAGGTTGTTGTTCAACTTCAGGGGGACAAGACTCTGGCAAAGCAGAGGTGTGAATCATAGAGTCATGGAGTGGTTTGGGTTGGAAGGGAACTTAAAGCTCATCTAGTTCCAAGCCTCCTGCATGGGCAGGGGCACCTGCTAGACTATGTTGCTTACAGCCCCATTTTGGAAATTTCTGTGCCCTGAAAATATCCTTGAATGAGTAGCAGGAGTCAAGGGGTTGTTGGTATTTTGGAATATACCATCCACTTGCATTCAGGTCAAGCTGGTGCATCTAACTTTTCAGAATCCATTTTCAGAGAATGTTACAGGTTAACAATGACGTGTGTAGTGTTAGACCTAAGTTTCACTTTGGTGTATGTTTTATGTGATCTTTTAAAGCATACTTGCAGGTAGTTGCTTTGCAGTCTTCACAGAATTTAATGGAGATTAAGTTTCTTAAATTCTAAGGAAATGTTAGAAGTGCTGAAGGAACTGTTCCAGCAGTTGATAGAATTTAATAGTAACAATCACCCCTCCAGGCTTTCTGAGTTGCTTCATGACATTTATAGTAAGATTAGTGTATTTGATAGGATTTCTTTTTTCTCTGCATTGGAAAATGGCATTGTCAGGTTTTATGGTGCATTTTATTAAGGGAACAAATGTGAGAAAAGGGGAGTTTACGTTTTATCAAAAGTCAGTATAGAAATGATCATGCAAAAGGTTTCAGGAACCATCAGTTTATCTACATTATTTCTGTACAAAGGGGGTAGGTGGAACAATTCCAGCTTCTGCAAGGGGACAGAAACCTTAGCAGCTGTGTCCAAGTGCAGAACTCTCCTGATGATGTAGCAGGAGCAGATGGGCCCCTTTTGAATCAGATTCAGCAGCAATAAAAAACTAAAAGTTTTAAGAAGGATGGATTGGTCTAGAGGAACAGGAAGTTCTCCATGGGAAAAGCCAGAGAAAAGCCAAAAATTCTGATACTTGGGCTTTAGAAACATGATCCTGATTGGAGGCTTTAAGTTACGGTCTTGAAAAATCTAAATTAAATGAATCGGAGGCTTTTAAGAGCAAGTTGTAGAAACATCTCCTTAAAATGCTCTGTATTCCCAGGGGTCTGTGAATGCTGCCAGTTTGGACTTTTTTCACTCACAGCAGCTGTTTCGTAACAGGATTGCTAAATGGCTGAAGGGAGGGTAGCTAAGCAGCTATTATGAATGAAGAAGAGTAATGTTGGGCTGCATGCTTTTTTCACAGGAGCAAACCAGTAGGAGCAAAAAAGTCTCAGGTTTTTACTAAATCTTTTCAGGAAACAAGTGAATGATAGACTAAAATTATGTAGGGCCTAAGAGTACATAACATTTTAAGCAGCCAGATAATCTTAATATTGTTAGCATGCTATAGATTGATGTGTTTATCAAAACTATTGGTCAGTTCATACAAATTTGTAGGATACATTGCTGTAGTTGCTTATTAAGGAGTTTCTGACTACCTAAAAAATTGGCAATGGTGTAAGCAGCCCATTCTTAGACATTCTGAAACTGAAGTACTACATATATATACTTCCTGTGGTTACAGGTATAAATTGAGGAGTTAAAATAGCCATTGACTTTTGGAGCTGGGAACCTTTTCACAAAATATTTTAGGCTGAACGTAGAGGGGGGTTTTGTGTTTCAAAAGCCTTCAAATGTGGCATAATCCATAATTTGTATATTGTTAATATTTTATTGATATTTCATCCAAAATGGATTCTTGTGATCCCCTCATGCAGCCTGGATTTCTGCACAAGGCAGGAGCTATCATTTAAAAAATACCATGTTAGCTAGATATCATCTTAAGGGTTAAAAAGATGTTGTTTTGGCTTTCAAGTCCTTTTTGAGAGCTTTTTTCCCTTGATTTTTTTGTTGATTTGTACAATGTCTTCATTTTCTGAGACAAACTTCCTGTATGTCCAGACGTGGGCAGATAATGAAGTATCTCTTTTTCAGTTTAGCCATATCATGCATGAAGGCCCCATTATGTCATGCAGAGTCACTGTTGGTCATGCAACTGAAATTCGATCCTCAGTAAGGAGGTTGAAGACGAGCTGTATTTCATAAACTCCTTTTGACATAGGGTCTGAAAAAGTAATAGAGCCACAGATCTGCCTCCACAGTGGAATGGAGAGGTGATTCACTTGATGCAAACCAAAAGCTGAATCCTGTCAGTTATGAGGAAAAAAACAGTGCTGGGAAAAGGTTTTAACTGGGCATTATAAAGTAAGTAAAACCATTCCGTTTCCTGGGACCAAGTGTCACATCTGAACCTGGAAATAGCTGAAAACTTCGCTTTCTGGTCTGTGTAGATCAGTGACACCAAAGTAAAATACCTTTTCCCAATACTACAAATGAATTAAAAAATAATTTTTAAAAGGTTAACCTATTAAAAGGCTGGCCATCTACAGATTGTTAGGTTATTGTGCAAACAGTAGCAAGGCCACGAGCTATGTACACATTCTGTAAATTCAGGACAAGTTAACTTTTTTCTTAATTAGAGCTGTAGGCTGTGAAGGTGACCAATACTGATGCTTTCAGTTGCTATTCTTTATCATAGTGATACATCAAAATTAAATGCTTTTTTTAAAAAAAAAAAACTAATTTATTTAAAGAAGCTGAGGCAAATACTTGATGTATCCTATTTAGTAACATCCACAAAGCTGTGATTTAGTTTGGGAGGTCAGTGTACTGCATATTTTCAAAATCACAATAACAGTTATTTGATTGGAAAAACAGATTACTTGAACATGTTTCTGTTCCCACATCACACAAACTCTGCTACATCTTCAAGTCCAGTTTCAGTGAAATTATTTTTCTTCAAGTTGGCAGCATCTGTCTTTTGGGGATTTGCAGGACTTGATGTTTTGTTACATATAGAGCAAGGAGAGGGAAAAGAGGAGACTAGCTCTTGTTCTGCTCTGTGCTATGATAAAGTTGCTTTTACTCAAAATTGAATATAAACTGATTTTTCTGCAGAGTACCATATGAAAAAGGGAATGTAGGTTACACAGACTCTAACCAATGTCACCAAAGGCTGACTGGGATCTGCTTACACACATCATCTCAGAGCTGGATTTTCTTGGTCATGAGAAAAAAGAAATGAAATCTAAGGGACTGTTTATACAACCCAAGTACCTAATTTTGTTGTCTAGCTTTGCTAGGCTTCTGCTCCCAGGGGAAGAAAGATAAGCTCATCTGGAGGAACTCTTGTCTCTGTTTACTGTGTTGAAAACAGCATTTCTTTACAAGCTGCGTATTAGATCTCATGTGCCATACTTGTCTATGGATTGGGTGGACAGATGCTTCTGCTTATTATATCAATTGTCAGGAAGCCCTGATGAAGGGCTGGGAAGGCTTAATTGGGGAAAAAACTGACTCTTCTCAAGTTCTGAGTTGTTTGCTTTCGGTGTGTTTTTTTCAGTTGTAGCTGGATTGGATGTATTGCAAGAAGAAACATACTTGACTGATAAAAATACAGCACCTAGCATATTGCTACATCCATAACTGAGATGCTTTCCAGTTTCAGACAAACTGTTGCTTTCATTTCTGTTTGACTTGAATGGGTACCCCAGAGATTAAATGCTGCTATTAGCAATACTTTTTACACCTAACAAATCTGGAACTTCACACGAATGCTGAGCAGCTCATAAACAAGTTCATACTTTCTGGAATACTAGACATGGGTAACATAAACATCACTAACCTTTTCAAAGCAGTGAGAATGATACTTTTCAAGCATCAAGATAACAAAAAGCCTTTTTGTGTGTAGCATTGAGCAATTAATACTTAAGCTCAGGAGAAGATAGTTTGCAGTGACATATGGTTTCCATCTATTTATATTATAACATTTGACAAGAGATTGTAAAGTTGATTCGGACTACGGTGGTGAAGAAATGGTGCTCGTGAATGTGGTGTTTGTATTAAATATTCATGTAGTCTTATACAAGTAATGGTGGTATTAATTTATTTCACACTCAATGAAAAGAATCATAGTGATACAGAAGCTGTGACTTCACAGTAATCAAAAAATGCTGACTTCATTGATTAGCTCATATATTGCACAGTATGTGCTGTGGCTGGTGTTCTATATGGATATAGCACATTTATTGCCTATTTGCATTAGGCTTCAGTGATCCATGTTTTGTGATGAATTAAAGAATTAATCCTGAAGAGTGATAAATGAAACCAAGAGCACAGAGTAAAGCTGTTTTTCGTTTCTAACTCAGCACGGAAAACAGAATATATTAATTCGTACAGCTGTCATATCCTGGGTAAAGTGTGCATGGTAAAGCTCTCAGTTGTTTGACTGGGAAGCTTTTGTGTAAGTCTACAAACAAGATCCTCTAGAGAAATGTTACTTGGATTCCAAAGAGTTGTTAATCACTGTAATGACATGTAAACATTCCAGTTTTTGTAATCCAGAAAGTGTGATCTGGCCTGTCAGTTTAGAGAGCAACTGGTTAAGTATTATAGGGAAGGATTCCCAGGTGTGACAAGTGCTATTGGGGAATGGAGAATGAATAGCAAAGAGAACATGTATTGCTGTGGTTTTTGCATCCTTTTGGATACTGCATGGGAGTACGTGGAAACTGGAATGAAAACCTGTCTCTGATGTTGTAACAGTTACTTGTTTTGAGTTTGGTTGGTTGTTTTATAAACCACCAGCTAATAAAAAGTCTAATGCTTTTGTGTCAATGCAGTGAGCAACCAAGAGGCTACATCTGGATTTTCAACATATCTTTAGAGGTTTTATTTCTTCTGTCTTCAGTATGCAATTAACAGCTGGATGAGAAGAAACATTACACTGTGCATTCAACAGTTATAGCAATGCTAATTGCTTTATTTGAGGTGAGGCCTTCCCTGTATGTAGAATTAGTCAAGAAAAAAAACATTTGCTTTTGTTTTTTAAAGCAGGATAGCCAATCATTCTTTCCTGTTGTGAAAAAGTGTAGGAGTCTATAGACAATGAGATTTTTCTATGAGAATTGCTAACACTTCTAGATGTTGTTGTAGACATTGAGTTCCACCTATTGCATATTACCATTATTCAGCAAAATACTTAAGCACATGCTTACTTCTAATCTCACACTTGAATATTTCCATTATTTTTTGAGTGGTCCAAGACTAGGACTCATAGCCAAAAAAATGCCTTTGTTTTTTTACCTGAAATGAGATGTAGGGTTAAAGGCAACATAATTAGGTATGTTTATTGCTTTAAATTAAAAAATTGGGTCCTTTTTTTATTTAAAAACCTAATATTGTAGATTTAAATTGAATTAATATCTTATCCAAGACAAATCTTGATATAACCATAGTTATATTTAGATTATTCTAAGTATTATGAGCGTTTAAAGACTTTTTATTGATCAGTTATTTTTATTTATTAGTCACAAAATGGTTTGGGTTGGAAAGGACCTTAAAGATCATCTAATTCCAACCACCCTGCATGAGCAGGGACACCTCCTGCTAGACCAGGTTCCTCCAAGCCCCATCCAGTGTACGCTATGAACTGTTCTTAACATGAGGGATTTAATTTACTATAATAATTGTCTCCCTAACGTACTGTTCAGTCTTTAATGATGGATTGTGAAGTAGATTGCTTTATAAGAATATTTCCATCTTTTTGTAAACATATGGAATTGCCTGTATAGGAAAAAATGTGTATCTAAAAATGGAAATGGAGAGCTTGTCTTATGAAACTATAGATGCTGGGGTTTTGTTTTGGTTTGTTTTTTCTAATTAAAAAATGAATGGTGTAGGTCTCCATTCCTTTCCACCCCAGTGTAATGTATTGCAGAGTACACTTTGTATAAAAGATGCTGTAGAACTGAGCCTAAACTCTTAATTTATGAATTTTGTTTGTGGATTGAATTTCTAGATTACTAAAAGTTCTCGTGATCCACAGGGTTGGTTACCGATCCCTTTATGCTGGATTATTTCAGTGTTATCATACATCTCCTGTGCAGATATAATAGTGCAAGATTTAAATGCGAGCTGATGTGCTGTTGGAGATTCTAAAAGGTATTGATTTGATTTATTGATTTGTGCTCTTTATTAGGATGCATAAACAAAAAAGCAAAATCTAAACTAGGTAACCTTTGTGAGTTAAAACATTGATGATATTGAAATTGCTGCAAGATTTCCAGTGATTTGAGTGACTGGGATTTCACACCTGGTCTATATGCAAGGTGAGAATTACCCTAACCATTTTTTTTTTTGTATCTATGGTGATGACATCTGTGTCTCAACCAGTCATCTAGATTCTGTGCTGTCTAGAGGAAAACAGACACTTCAACAGTGTGAAACATACTACTTGTTTTAGATGTCCATTTTTCCAATGCTTTGGAATTGCGCTTTTTTTCCACCCCCTGCCCTGTAAGGGTATTCTAGACAGTTATCCAGATGTTGATGTCTTCAAAGGTTTGAATTTGTACAGACAAGTTTTGTCTTTCCCACCTGTTGTCTGCTTCCTTCTAATACAATTAAACGCAGTGTTTTCTTCCATGCTGGTCAGAACCCAGGGATGTAACCCTCTTTATGATGAACAAGCATGAGCTCTGCTTGGATTTGGAGTAAAATTTGAGTGTCCAAAGTTTCTGAAATGAGAGATGTATATCCCAAATCATGATAGACATAAATGAAATCCAGGTCAGTAGGTGCTTTTGTCACACTTGAAAATGCTTTGAGGTCTCTCCTTTGCTCTTTTGAATACATACATTGCCAAAGTAGGAGAG
Source organism: Apus apus (assembly GCF_020740795.1). Classification (NCBI taxonomy): domain Eukaryota; kingdom Metazoa; phylum Chordata; class Aves; order Apodiformes; family Apodidae; genus Apus; species Apus apus. Next base: position 6,494,649 of record NC_067291.1, read on the forward strand.
GGACATGGTCACATGGATGGAGTGGGAGACTGAATTAGGATAGACATTGCTAGATAGGAGATAACTGCTTCTTCACTTGGGTCATTACCATAGTATACACATGTGGGTGGTAAAGAGTGTTGCAAAATATGTTAAATGTGCTTGGTGATAAGCTAGAAATAAACGTGTTACATTTGTTATTTTGACGTAAGTTTATCTCAGTTCAGTTGGAGCCATCTCACTGGTAGGAAGCTGACTGGTTGCAAGGCAGCTGCTGTCTCACATACAGTGATTTTGATGAGCTGGGCAGCTACGAAGACAGTAGGTCATTTGCAGATAGTGTGGGTATTCAAGTTGTTGAACACGTTCTTCACGTGTTCTGCACGTTACCGTTCACAGTATTTCCAATTATATTTAAATAAAAAAATAAGTGGTCCACATCTTTAAAGAAAGTGAGTTACATTGGTTTGAAAATTACTTCACAGATGCTAAGAATGCTTAAGCTTTATTGTTACTCTTTTTTAAGTTGCATAAAACTTTTTAAGTTGCTTGGAGAAGAACCCAAAAAAGGAACCATAGGTGATCTGAAAAAGTTTTACTGATTATTTGCTCTTTCTTCTTTGTTTTTATTGAGTATTTGCCTTTGATGCCAGCTGTAGGCTCACTCTTGGGGAGCAACTAAAGGCTGTGTCAGGGTAGTATTGTAACAGATGTACACGTGCTCAGGGCAGGTTTCAGATTTGGTCAACATAGGTTGCCCATCTAAGATTAGTCTTTTAATTTTGCATCTTCCATTAATGCCTCAATTCAAGGAGCTTTGTGGCACTGCAGGGACAACCTAGCATTTCAGTAATGCATATCTCAGTGTGTGATCTGTGAATGTATTTTAAGTGTTTAACCATAACAGATGAGTGTCAGTTTTAAATATTCTCATACAAAATAATATTTAATTTAAGACATCTGTACAGCCTCACTGCTGGTTGCCTCTCATTTTTTATTCTAGAGACACCTTGTAAAATACACTTGTCAAATTCATCCAAAATAGTGTTCAAAGGAGACCATAGCAGTGCCTTGGAGAGGATCATCCCCTGATGGCTTACATTTTAACAGCAGCAAAAGTGAAATAAAAACACTTGGTTGCATTAGATATCTGGTAATGAACTGACAAAGGTGTTAAGGTAGCCAGGTGCTGTATATCTCATCTTTAGTGTATGTTTAAGTCTTGGGCAGCTATAGAGAGTGAGGCAGCCTTGTGTATTTTTAGAGGTGTGAGAACTGTTGTGTAAAGCCAAATCCTTCTATATTTCTACTCCCCTTAGAAAGCTCTCACTTTTCCCCACACTTTGTTTCCAAGCTCCATTGTATTTTGTTGTTATTTAAGGAAAATATTGTCAGCACTGCTTGTAGCTTCAGTGCTTGGTCCAACAGAAGGCAAGCAGGGGCAACTTTTTTGTCTTGCCCATCTCTGCAGTGGGGAATAGTTAGAGAGAGGCTGTTCCTTAATTAGTATTAATTATTGGGATAAAGGTAAAGTGCTATAGCTGTGTTCTGTGGAGAGGAAGAAAGCTAGGGACGGCTGTCAGTGTGGTGCAAAATAGTTCTAGCACATGTAGTGTTAGATTAAGTGGGATTTTGTTTTTCCTGGTGTTTTTAAAAAAGAAAACAAAACAAATAAGAAATGACTGCTCTGATTTCAATCGCCAGATGAGAGAATCTGTTCCTTGGCTGCTGCTAACACAGACTTCATTAACCACACCTTCACCTGTAACAGTCACAGGTCAAGTATTGCCTGGATTTTTTACTTTTATTTAAGTAGTCTGCCTTATGTTCTAGGGAGAAATCATGCCCGTTTGCTTTTTTTTGCTCCCTGCACCTATAGAATGAGTGGAATTTGTGATAAATAAAATGGACTGAAACTAGATATTTTTGAGTGACCTTCTGTGTGAGATGTTTCACATCTCTCTGAAATATTGGCTTATTTAGACAAGGTTTTTTCTGTGTGTTTTTAATCCACATTTGTTTCAGAATGCAATCAATTCAGTGATTCCTAATCAGAAGCATTTGGAAATCTAGAACAAGATTGCCAAGTTCTTGGATTTTTGTCTTGAAGTATTTTAATGTTTTTATGGCAACTACCATACAGCTAAAAATCTTGTAAAAGCTTAAGTATGTTCCTGGAAATTGTCTTTAGCAGCTCAATTAAAAATTATTTTATAATTTTTGGTTGAATTTTTCATCTGTTTTAGACAAAGCTTTAAAATACTTTTTCAACAATTCAAGGGAGTTTCACGATGTGCTCAAGAGTACTTTCATAAAGCATATCTTTTTCAGAGGAATTTACAGAATGTGCCAGAGATGAACTTGGAGAGTGTAACTGTTTATCTTGTTTAACTTCTGGACTAAAGTAGCATGACGTCAGAGTCTGTTTGGCTTTTCTTTATTCTAGCATTGTGTGATGATGCAAGTCTTCATATCAGAGAGAAAGAGATTGAAGGTATAACATTTTTGTCTGGAATCACGGTTTTTGGCTAGGGTAAACTCAAGGGTGATCTGGAAATGAAGAATACCAGTTACATGTACACAGTTAAACCAAGCAATCGTGTGCAGCATGTTTACTGTGGGCCAATACAATTTTTTATTGTTTATATTTTTTTTTTAATTACTGGGATCCTTGGAAAACTTGCATCTTCTTTCAGATCTGTGGAATGTGTGTCTGCATTAGTAGCAAATTATATTACTCCTTTCTGAGGCTGAGCTTGGAAAGGCCATGGATTCTTGCAGCTGCATCTAGAATTTTGGACTCACTTCTGATCATACATAGGTGAAGGAACTGGTCATTTTTGTGGCTGGAATAGAGATAAGGAGCAAACCAGCTTAAAATCTGGAATTTAGGTTTTTCTATTTTCACCTCTCAGAGACTATGTTGAGCAGGAGAGAGAGAGTGAATGGGTTACAGAAGTGGAGGAGCATTGGCTATGAGATAGGAGGGCCTCTAAGGGTAAGGTGAAGTCAGGAACTCTGCTGTTCAGAAGGGCTCCTTCTAGATGCACATCAGGCAAACCAGCCGCCTCTGGGGCATGGTGCTGCAGCTGGCTGAAACAGAGGGCTAGACACAAGAAAGAGTGAGCTGGGAGCCAGGGTTGCAACTGGTGATTTCAGGTCTCTACTGCTTGCCAGGTCTCTGTAGTTTTCAGTGAGAAATATGTGCACACCAACCTCAATGCACGTTCAACTTTTTCTCATGACATTCTTTAGCTGTTCGCTTTGGTTGCTCTCACAGTTCATTCCAGAAGACAGCTTTCTGCAGACTGTTTAAACAGGTTGCCTCTGTCAGGTCAGTGACTTACCTCACTATTGAGTATTTTCTACTACTACATTTACTCTAGGAACTCCTACTGATCACTTAATAAAATGACAAAAAATAGCTGTATCATATGAATACTTATCTCAGTTTAGAAAGGGTAGACCCTTTACAGATGCTTTAACAGCTATGTTGGTCATCTTTACTACATGAAGTCTCTTACCTAGTACTCCATCAGAGATGTGCCCAGGCAGCACTGTGTCTTAACTAAACTTTCCTGCAAGTCTGTGACACCCATCATCTCAAGTGTTCTAGAGAGAGCAGTTATTTGCTCACTGGTATTAAGGGGTTAATACATTTCTTGAAAAGTGTTTTTTACAGTTCTGTTCTGTGTTAGAGCAGATGAACTCAAGAGAAATTCAAGCTAGATGAACTGTTCTGATGGGGCAGCAGCTTGTTCCCATCTGTTGGCTTTGCTGAGAAGATGGCAGATAATTTCTTCAGGGGCAAAAGATAAAGTACCTCCAGTCCTAATTTGAAAAGCACTGCAGGTGGGTGGGAAGGGGTGGATTACAGCAGCTGGCTATGAACAGACATCTTGCCTTGGTGCTATTCGCGTGTGAGCAGAAAACATTCTATGGGCAAATGTCATGCACATGTAAATTTACTATACTGTTCCCTTTCCAGTCACGAAGCAGGGAAGGGCCCACCAGCCCAGCCACCTATTCCCCTTTGCTGGGGAGAAGTTTATAGTTCGAGCTGGCTCATATTTGTCTCTGAGAACAGGACTAATCACCTTTATAATGTTGTCTGTGACATCATTTGGTAGCCTGCCAGCAGTCTGTGTCTTCCTCCTACATGGGATTTAAGAGGATGGTCTATGATTTCAGAATTCTTTCTGAAATTTTCATGTTGCTGGCCTTAAGCAAGACACTCCTGCAGAACATCTGCAAATCAAGAGCCTCTGATCTGAGAAGTCTCCTGAATTATTTGGTGGTTTGGAAAATCAGAGACAAACATGCAGAGAATCTTCAAAGTGGCCTAAAATGTCTCCTAAACAGACCCTTTACTTTACAGAAAATGGTGCTGTTACTCCATTATGCCTCTCCCAAATATTTTTAAAGTATTTTCTCTGGCAGGACTTGAACTTTAGGCTATTGATCAAACAGGTTCAAGCATTTTTCTGGCCTTTTTTTTCTTCTTCTTCTTTTCTTCTTTCTTTCTTCCTTCAACTGAGTAATTTTTTGATTGATTCCTTTATATTCCCATCAACCTCTACTCATATTTCAGTGTGGTCTGGCCAATATACTGAGACAAAAATCTTTGTTCTTATTTAACCAAGCTAGTAAGAGATGTATACTTTCATCCTGAGGTGTGGTGTTGTCTTTGCAATATGTTGAAGTTTCCAACACCAAGTTAAGTGATTTAAAAGCTACTTTATTGACTTCAAGCTCTGCTTTGAGCTGCAACTAAAATCAATGTCCAACATGTAGCAGCATTAATCCTCATTCCTCTACTGTACCTGCATGCAAAAGAGAGTGGAATTAGAACTACATGCAGTTATTTAAAGCATGTTGCAGTTGTCTTTGATTCTACAACACTTTGTCCTTACAACTGTATCACTAGAGAATACAGCTGGTTTTTGCATTGCTGAAATTTGGCTGACTCTGCAGCAACATCCACGCCTTCTTGGACGCTTCATGATAAAAACACAGCACTGCTAGTGCTCCTGCTTTTATTATTAGTGGACGTGCAAGTACTAAAAATATTTCTTGTTTTCACAAGAACTTAAGCAAATGCTGCAGATAACTCATTTCTGTCTGTGTCCCACTCGCTTCGTCTATATCTGGAATTGAAAAGGGCCAGGAGGTTCCCATATTAATAAATCTTTGAGACTTTCATTAAGTTCCCCTCAGCTTTTATATTCTTTCTCTAAAGAAAGTTAGGTCTTAGCTGGTTTGGTAGCAAATAAAACCTCAAATATGTGAAGTTGGATGTAGGTGGTGCAGACAGAAGTTTTCACAAAGCTTGTAACAACAGTGTGAAGTGTGAACTACTGCCTTTCCCTCTGTTGGGTGTTAACTCAAAGATTCAGCAGTGGTGTCTAATAATGTATATTAAGTACTTCATTCCATAAAATTAATTAGAAGACAAAAGGCCACAGAGCTGCATAATGTCTGACGGGGGACATCTCATTTTGATGGCGTGAGCTAGTGGCGTTTGGGACTTGCTTCTGGTTGGTGGAGTTAGGAAGCAAAAGTCAAACATGAAGCTTTGGTGGGGTCGGAACCAAGGAGCAGGGCTGATAGGTTTTTTTGACAGCTCTGAGGTGTAGTTTATCCAGTAGGAAGAAATCCTGTCACCCTTCATCCACATTCCTACTCTCACTATTGTTAAAGAGGAAGCATTCAAACACTTGCAAGACTGAAATTCCAACACTTCTTCCTGAAGTCCTGAACACTTACTGGTTGATTGGTGGTTTTTTGTTGTTGTTGTTTTTCTTTACCCTAATGCTTTTTTCCTTTAATCAGTTCTGGTTTGAACCGGATCAAACAGGACTGTATGTACCAATTTGTAGATGTGGGAGGTGAAACAAACTTCTTTTTGAAGGAAAAATTGCATCCACATCACCTTGTTTGGGTCCAGTGCTACAGTTGTTTTTTTGACTTCTTTGAGCTAATGACTCACTGGATGATTCACTGCAATTGCTTAGGTGTTTGGTGTTGGTTTTTTTTTGTTTTTTTTTTTTTTTTTTTTTTTTCCAGTATGCATTTTTTCTATATTGTAAGAGTTCTTTCTTGTGGTATTGTTCCTTCCAAAAAAAAAAAAAAAACAAAACTAAGAAGAAAAAAAAAAAAGAAAGAGGCATTTGGCATGTTGGAGCCATACTGTATTTCATGCACACATCAGGTACATGCTTTCTCTGTAAATCTGCTTCCCCAAAGCAGTCTTTGAAAGTCAGCAAGAGATTTTTGACTGTGAAATGGCAGTTAGGTACTTCCATAAATCTTGGCCAACACAATACAGAGCAAAAACATCATTTTGTTACAAGCATTAAAATGCAAAACAGAAGAATGTTTCTTTAGCAGTCCTCTGTAAGTGTTTTGGCTGTAGCATTTTGTAGTATATTGCTAGTGTGAGGAATCCTAAATGTTCTAAAGATGCTCACAAATTAAGCCCAACAAGTATTTAATTCCAGATCGTCCTAAAAATGCTTATATTCTGAACCTCATATAATTGCTTATGATACTATTTTTAAGTTCTGTACTGTATACACTACTTACCATGCTATAGCTGTTCCTACTCATAGAATAGTCTAAGGCTAATTTTCATAGCTGTGCAAACTACTTACCTCCTCATATTTGTGTGTTCGTTTTGTGTTTCATTTTTTTTGGAAGCAAATATGTTAAAGTGCATAAACCTACTGCCCTGAATCTCATTCTCTGTTTTATTAAGTGTTTCATTTTGTGCATACATTTTTGTCCTGCTCCACCCACCTTTCTCAGCCTGTAACATTTATCAGAAGCCTAGCAAGCTGAAAAAGCTGAAAGGAAGAGTTTAGCCTATCTTATCTACTGCACCAACTGCTTTTATTTGCTCATTTATATGCTTCCACCATATCAGAGACGAGGGGACTACCTGCATACTTGCAGCAGCTTTATGAATTTGATGAATGCAGTCAGGTTGAGTTCACCTTTGGATCAGTCCCGCATTCAGACTTGTCTTTGTCAGAATAGGAGCTGCTCAGTTGTAGGAACCATAAAATGGTCCATACCCCTCAAATTTTTAAGTGAAAGATTATATTTTGTAATGGTAGAAACTTAGGCCAGGCATTTAACACAACAAACAAAAAGCAAATACAAACTCACGGATAAAGTCTTTTCTTCTTTGCCCATAAAGTCTATACATTTAAAAAAAAGAAAAGAACATTTTTGATCTAGAAAGAATAATCTATAAACTTACAAGTTGACTAATAACTTGTCTTTATGCTCCCTTCTGTCCTCCTTTTTTCAGAAGCTTGAGTTGATTAATACTTAGGTTGGGTGTATGCACATGCATGTTTATGCCTGTTTTTGTGTGCATGCTTTTGTATACACTGTCTCAAATAGTTTTACCCAGTTGTTACTAACAACAGGAAGCACAGTTGTGTGTTTCTCAGTGACACACTCTAGAGCAACCTGAATCTGACTTACTAAGTGGTAGGTCTTAATACTGAGCAATTCATCTTACACTAAAGAGCTTGATAGGACACCTCATGGTTCAGCAGATTTCACCAACCTTTTATTAGGTGAAAGTAATAGAACTTTATCTGTGATACTAGGAACCAGCCAGGGCTGGTTGTGTCTGGCATTTTATACAGATCTGTTATAGACATCCTAGTTTACTTTTTTCTTTGATAAGTATAAAAATAACCCCCACAACTTTCTCAGCGCAGACCTGCAGGAGCTTAGTTTTCTTCCACTGATTATTTACAGTTAAGAATAATAACCCTTCCACTGTTTCATTATTATGAAATTATGTAATTTCTAAGGAGAAATCCAATTGGTAGAACTATTTCCACTGCATTTAATTGGTGTAGCATAAATTGTTTTGAGTAGATAAGTCCTGTTTCTCAGAAAACACTTTGCATTTCACCCTAGATATTTTCACTGCTTCTGTCAGCTTTAAGGTTATTGTGAGAGTTCTGATGAGAAATATACTCCATTAAGTAGTTTGTTCTTTAAATGTTTATACAACTGTCCTTGAATACATTTTTACATGACTGTAAGATTCAATTTTAAATAATAAACCTTGCACCATTTTTGTTACTGCTACCTTTCACAAAAACATGTACAAGTGAAGTGTTGCCTAAATATTAACTTTATGCATCTGTCTGTACTTGGGTTGCATTTCAACAAAGGATTAATAAGAGAGTTTTTCAAGCATATACTTAATATTGCAGTATGTGCTTATAGCTGAGCTTGACTTTTATGTGTTGTTGAGTCAGGACCCTGCTAATGATAGTAGTAACAATCTAATCTTTGCCCTCAGTGAGAGGGCATTCTCTGCTTTCTGGGTAGAGGGGATGATACAGATTTCTTCTGCTCCTTTAAAATTTGCAAGCATGAGAGAGAGAACATTCTCCTCTTGGGTGGTGTTGGAGTGCAATTCATTTCCTTACGTTCACTGATAGTGCTTGAGAAAAGTTTGTTTTGTTTAGAGCCAGGGGCCAAGCAGTTGCAGAGTTTAATAACCCAAGACAGGGTTATTAAACAGACATCTGAAAGGCCTTTAAGGATGCTGGAACAAACTCAGAATACCAGAGCATCTGGTGAAAGGAAGAGGAAAACTAGTTTTGCCGTAAGACATGAGACCACACAATAGGACAATGACTGTAACGTGCCACTTTGAAGACATTGCAATTATGAGGACTTTAATATGTAGACTTCCACCATTCTATAGTCTACATTCTACAGTCCTTTCTTTGACTGGTTTATAAATTCTTCAATTTACCATCTATTTTTACCTCAATGTGATTTGCCAATCTCTTTTTAAAATCCATCACCAAATTTGAAGCCATGACTTCTCTGCAACAATGAATGAGATCAGGAACTTACAAAACTGAAGCCTAAACACCACAGTTGTCAGTTATCAGTATCTGAGCCTAGCAACTGATTGCAAAAGGCAGGACCTTTTGTCTGGAGGGTGATTTGTGTAGCAGGGTCTCCCTAGTTGTTGTTTTTTGTTGATTTTTCAGCTATTTCAAAATTGTTCATTCCAGAGCTTCTACCTGAAAAGGTCCCAGCAAAGTTTCAAGGAGTGTTAAATTATTATATATAGCTTTCCAAGAGGCTTAAAAAAAAATGAGACTGATTTAGTGTGTATTAGGACAACTAGTAAATGAGTAAGTTGTACTAGTTCCTGGAGATCAGGAAGAGGTAAAGTAGCAGCACAGTAACTTTAAAGATTCACTTCCTTGTTCAAATACCTTCCAGAGTTTGAAGAAAAATTGTTTGCTTACTGTGTGCATCAGGGAAGCTTCAGAAGGTTCTTTGTTTTTTTGTCTTTGTGTTTTGTTCTTTGTTTTTTTTAACAAAGTAAAAAAGGAGGAAAAGGTGAAAGAGAAGTGGAGCCCAGTGGAGTCTTGTAAGAAATGGTATTTGATTGATTCTAAAAAAACTTAGAAATGTTTTCCCTTAAGTCTTAAAATATTCTTTTAGCTTTTCTCTTTAAAAGGATAAATACATACGGACAGACACTGTGGTGTGTTTAATACTATAATAGTAATGTCTTTTCCATGTCTTTCCATAAGTTCTGCTATCTTATAAAACTTGAGATTTTTTACAGGATGGGGGGGAGTAAGAAACTGAGTAAAAAGCATGCTAGCTTTTTCTCTTCAAACGCTTGGAATGTTTTGTTCGAGAGCATACACGTCTGTGGGATTTCACTGACTGCTGCCTGGGCAATGGCAGGTTCTCTGAAAATCTTGATTCTTTTCAGGAGGAAGCTGTCCAAGAGCACTGGGAGCTGGGCTGAAGGCAGCCTTTGAGCACGTAGGACCAAAACATCAGAAAGCTTTTGGAACTCTTCCTTGGAAGGGTTTGCATACTCAAAATGCTAGACTTGGGGATGAAATATGACTCAGAGCACTGATCTCAGTAAGAACCAAAGAAATGGAAAATAAGTTCTCTGGGAGACTAATGTGAAATAAAAAACTTAGAGGTAAAATATCTTTTTTCCACAAAACATCGTTCTGCTCAGAGCCAAGCGATAGTTGAGGTAATTGCTGCAGATTTACAGAGCATATTTCTTGGCAGTGAGTTGTAGATTGTAATTTTCAAGAAAAGTGACAGTTGCTTATGACAACCAGTGTCCTTTTGCAACTACTGCTGTTGTTGCTTGAGACAAGACAAAGATTGAACAAGCATTAGAGAAGAAATGGAGAGAGAGAAAAAGGATTAGTTAACTCTGGCATTCCTCCGAAAGAGATACGCAAAAAGGTAAAGAATTACATTCTTGTGTTTGGAGTATCTTAAAGTTGAAAGCTGAATCCAGTCATGCATAATGGTGGAATTTGTACTTAAGATATCTGTAATACTCTTGACAGTCTCCTAGCAGTTTTTAAGGAATAACTCTGAAGTGAACCTGTGGAAACTGTAAGTCAAGAGCAAATTTCTATGAACACACCAACATTCTTGAATGTTGCAGGCATTATTATGAGGCATTCCAGAAGCTGTATTCATGAGGTGTTTGTGGCTTGACTGTGAGACAACATCAGCTGTCCTTTCTTCTCCTACCATGCCAATTGTCCCACACCTGAAGTGTCACCGTACTTAGACTTTCAATTCCAAAATCACTCAATTAAATACTTTAATATCTTGTTTGAGATCAACATGCTAATTACATGGTCAGGTTTGGAGGAGAGCCAAGTATTTTGGCTCAATTTCCCATGTTCTAACCTTTACACTGCACTTGGCATATTTATTAATAATTATCAAATCTTCATCAAAGCAGATTGTTTCTCAAATAGAATTATACTTCGTGGGCTTTTACAGAGACACCAATACTTGGTGCTGCTGGTAAAATTCCCAGGGATGTGATAATACTTACTTGAAGTAAGACAGCAATTTTAGATTAATATCTGAAAAAAAAAAAAAAATTCCTCATACTTTTAATCTGGATCAGCTAGATAATGATGCTTTTCCCATTCTGGGGAAGCAGTATTTCAAATATGATAACGCTGGAAAGAACTTCCTTGAACTAGGCTCATTCTCAGGACTCACTTGAATGAATGCCATTTTACTGGTAGATATGGGGTGGTTTTTTTCTGTTGGCTGGCCACAGATCCCTGAGTAACCTGAAACACTGTCAAAGTCAGCTCTTCTTTGAGCAGATGTTGAACCAGATGAACTCCTGAGATTTCTGTTATTCTGTGTTGTCAATAGGAGCAGAATTAGATTCCCAGTTGTATTGTCCTGTCATATAGCTCCTCTTGTCAGTCCTCTTAAACAATTCCTTTCAAGACTTCGTGATGCTAAGAAAGTGATAAAGCAATTCCAAGCAAATTTTTTAATCTTGAAACAAACATTCTTTCTGCGTGTGTTTTCCTGAAATAACATATACTTATCTATTACTAATGGATTTTTAAAATGTATGAGTCATCAAGAACTCAAGTTCATTACTTTTTATTGTTCTTATTACTATAGTTGAAAGTAGCCAAGCAGCTGGGACAAATTTTGGTAAGGAAATTAACTTGACATTCTTTCGTTCTCCATGTGGGTTCTAGCTGTGTGTGTTGTAATATGTGCTGTTTTTATTTATTTATTTAATCTGTCAGGGGAGGCTTGCTTCACACAGTGCTATGTGCTGAAGAAAGAAAGCTTTATAAAAAGAGAACATCCAGATTGAGCTCAGAGCTTGACAGGCTTCAGATTTCCTGGCTATTACACACAAGCCTTCCACTGATAATTTAGGATTGTTCATAGGTTTCAGGCTGGTGCAAAGCAGTGATTACTTGAAAACTGCCAGTCAGTGTTTTTGCTGAACTATGGGAGGGGCAGACAAGTCTGACTTCCTGTTTAATAAAAGCAGTTTTTGGAAACTTTAGACACAGCAACATATTCATTTCAGGTGCAAACTACAACTCCATCTTCACATTGAATCACCTGATTGTGCTAAATCTGTCAACACTGCGGTACAGTGACCTTAAGATTAAGTGTCTTGGTTCAGTAGCTATTTTCAAAGTGTCATTTAAACCTATTAGTAGAAGAGATATGGAATTAATGATTGCTCTAGTCACAGGATCCTTGACTATAGCGGTGATTTCAGTTTTGCTTTTAGAGTTGCAGGACCAGTCTCAAAAATGTATGGGTTTTCTTAGAAAGTTTCTTTAGTTGAGAATATCTAATCCCAGGGCAGAAACTCAAAGGAAATCTAAGACTCCAAGGAACTGTGGTGTGAAGACACCTGCAAATCCTCCACTATAAAACTACAAGGGGGGAAAAAACACCTTTTCCAAATTATAAAAGTTGAAAATTATGACTTAAGGTAGGCTTGGTTTCTAACTCCAGTATAATTAATAAAAATTGTTGGAGTTTTTTTTTTTTCAGGCTGTTAATTTGACATCAGCTTCTTTATACCTTGACTCTAGCAAAGAGCTTGTGTGAGTTTTGATGAAATTCAGAGATGAATAAGGGAAAGAATAGCTCCAAATACTCAGTCAGAAAAGACTTGGCTAGTCCTGGCAGTGGACAGTGTAACCAACATACTCTGAAGCAGTGCATTTCTTGACTAAGACAGCCATGCCCTTTCTGCCTTCCCTTGGCCCCTTTTACCCAGGTAATGCAGCTGTTGGGGGCCAGCTGACTTCATTTCAGCATTTCTTGTTAGCAGCTTTGATCTCCACAATCTTACATCTTTTCTTTTTGGGAAGATACCAAGGCAGCATCCAGCAGCTACCCTTGAAAGTGATTTTCTCATGGTAGGATAAAGGAGGGTGCAGCAGCTTGCACTGCAAGTACATGACTTTTTTCTTCCAGCACAGCTGAATCTAGTCTCATTTATGTATGGATGTCTAGAGAAGGACCTGAAAGGCACATGCTAAGATGGATTTGGAGCCAGTTAGTGGGATTATTGTTTTCTCAGGTTATTATACAGAATATGGTATGTGGAAGACCAGCTAAATGCTGCAGTGTTTGGGCTGCAGTTTCATGATAGTTAGAGTGCAGCAAGGGAATGCAGGGGCTTTGCTGTACTATTTTATTGTGCCCTGGGCTACAGAAAGTTGTCCTGGAACAAAATAGAAAGAAAATCACCGACTGATTTCTGCTGTTTAGTTCGGTGGAAACTGCACGAGAAGGATGATGTTTAGTTATGGTGCTAATTTAGAGCACCCAAGGCCACTTCCCAGGGAACTAGGCAGGCTGGGCAGTCTCTGTGCCATGTTGCCTTAGCCTTAAAATGAGTAAGAATATCCTGGCTGTGTTTTGTCTTGTTTTTGCTTGGCTAGGCTATCAGCTTTTAGGGATGGTGGTTTTCGCTTGTCATTTGTTCTGGTCTGGCATTATGAGTCTTGGTGATCTTTCTCGGGGCTCTTAAAAGCCACTCTGACACTATTGCTGCCTCTAATTTTGGGAAAGCCTCCAAAAACTGAAACTGATGCAGAAAATACAGTTGTGTAGCTGTTCTGTGATTCTTTACTGGTCAGTAACATCTGAAGATGTGGGGTAATTTCAGTCCAGTTGTTAGTGAACAGAAGTCTCTCTCTTGGGAAGTCTGTGTCTGCAACTGGACTTTTTCTCTGACAGTTTCATCAGCTGAGTGAGATAGAAGCATCTTATGCCTGGTTACATAGTTGAAGAAAAATTGCATTTGACCCCTTACTAGCAGAGTGAAACTTTGAAAAAGGACAGAAATCAGTATGCCTTGTAATGATTAACACAATATAGATGCCCTCTGTTGTGAGGAATGCAGTTGTGCATTCTGGATATCTTCTCATGTAAGATATAAAGTCTCCATAAAATACCATGTGTCCTTGATCCAGCAGCTGATGGTGGGGAGGGAAGGGAACAAAATCAAACAAAACTACTGTGGTACAAACATGCAGTTCTTTGGCATGTGGAGCTTTGTGAGTGCCTTGGGAATTGATGCATTAAAAATAATCATGTAAATATCTTGTAATATGCAGTTACCCCTTCTGGATAAACACAACAGATGAATTGGTGGACGCCTATTGATAACTCCTGAAATTGTTGGAATCAAAACTGTATAAGGTTGGACTAAAAATCCTGAGGTTTTCAAGACTGCATACAGATTCCTTATCTTTGTTTAGTCACTAGTTACTTGCTAGACATGTTTTTTTGAACTACAGAGAAATTTCAGTTTAATGCATTGCAATTTACAGTGTGTCTTTATGTGAAGATCTGAGGCTCCTTTGGATTTTTGCTGAAGATGCTGTAGGGCCTTTTAGGTGGGATTTATTTCTCTTCTGTGTCTCTCTTATTACCAAACTATTCTTAAGCAGGGCTTTTAATGCAGATATTTCTGTTGTTTGTGATTCAAATGCATGTGCCTTTCAGTGTTTTTGCTAATTTCTTCAGGTAGACAAAAGAAGTCTTCCTAAAATATTTACTGGATTGCTTGGGGACAGAGTCCTTATACAGGACATAAAGGATCTGTGTGCAGTTCTCTCTGTTCAGTCACAGATATGCAGGAGAATGACAAGTTGGAGTGTAAGCCACGAGTATCACTATTATAGAGGAGGAAAGAAAATGGGTGGAATTGTAGGGCTTTTGTGTATCTCTGATTTGTACCCAGGACAGCTGAAAAATAACTGTAAATAAGTAAGGAGTGGAAAAAATACTCAAAGGAATATACTGATCCTAACTTTCCAATTTAGGTCCCTGAAACCAGAAAGATGCACTTGAATGAGAATAAGTATAACTAACATTTAAAGTTATTTTGGCAGCTACTGGGCCCTGGCTTGCTGATATGTAGTATGGTGCACATGATAACTAGCTGAATTTAGTGTAGGAGAAGAGTCTGGTTGTTTCCTTGTTGTTATTTAATAGTCATTGTGATCACACGCAGAGAAATAGTCAGAACTCACTTACACTGAACAGTGTTCTGTGTAAAAACGATCTTTGCCTGAAATTGTTTCTAGTCTACAATTTATGTCCTGTAAATGAGAGAGGCAGAGTAAGTAGAAACCTCCATCAAGCTGGGTCATGAAAGTGAGTAAGCAGTTTACAGCAGCAGCCTTTGCTGGTGGACATGGCTTGGCTCTTGCATCCCAGTCCAAGGTTTCAGAAGTTCTGCATTCTTATGGGGTTTTGACTTCTGAATCAAAGAGGGGTTTTTTTCTATTATGTTAGTATGAAGATGACCAGAGCATATTATATTAATGAAAGGAAAAATGTGAATTTGTAATATGCTCCATACTCTTGTATGGACCTTATTGGCACCATCAACAGAAATGCACAGATTTAGACCATTCATAAACTCATTTCCTTCTGTTTCATTGGGCTCTTTTTAGACCTTTCAACAGTGAAAGGCAAAATGAGTTCAAGTAGAAATTATTCCCAAGGGTTCTATGGCAAAGTAACATTGAATGAATGACACAAGTTTAATATCTGGCAAGAAAGAATTCATGTCTATACTAGGAAAATGATCTCTTGCTGATATTAAATGTTAGCAGTATTGCAGCAGAATCCCAAATGAATGTGGGTTTGCTGCCAGCATACACAAGGACAAAGTCTGTTCAGAACTATTTTGGGAACTGGCATTAATCTGGCACATTCTGCACTTTGCTTGCAATTGCATGGTCTTCAGCACTCCAAACCAGCAATAAGTAATTTTTCTAGTGTGACCAAGGATAGAGATTCTGATCAGAAAATGCCATGTAGAAGAAAATAATCTGAAGGTAAAGGAGTAAAGCAGGACAACTGTTTAATTATCAAAATTAGTGGACAAAGATAAGGGTATGTATTTGTTGCCATTGGTCACTCATGTATGTTAAGTTTAAACTGCAAAGTGTGCAGACACAGTGATGTAGCTATGCTCTCCCCAGACAGTTGGTTTTTGTGCTCCAATGGCCAGCACAAAGTTCTGTGATACCCATGATTGCTCTATCCTGCTCTTTACATTAGCCAGAATGAAGAAGCATAGGAGGTAAATGAAAAAAAGATACAGTTGCAGCTCTTAAGGTGTTTCAGCTGCTCCTCAGAGACCCTGCAGTGCCATCATAAAATATGCTTTTCTGACTTGTGCCAAAGGACCATACATGAGTAACTCAAAATAAGAACACACTAGAAGTTGCTAATTTTGCAGTTGCATAGAAGAGAAAGGGTCAGTGAGTCACTTCTGAAATTCTGGTGCGGTCAAGATCAGTTATGTCATTTGTACTTGGTCACTACTCAAGTGAGTGAAATAAACCAGTATTTTGGAGCTCCCAGAACATCTACATGTGTTTCTTTCATCATCCAAGTGCGATGGTGCTTTCTCAAATAGCTACAATTTCTGAGAGAACAAAAATTCCCTCCTTAGATAGTGCCTTCAGATACCTAGAAGAAAGACTAATGTGTTTTGAAGTTTTGATAAGAAATAACGGGCTTGAATTGCAATAAGATACATTCTGCTAAGTTTTGGCTAATGGTCATTTAGGGATAGAGTAGTCTTTCTTTGGGAGATTATAAAATCTCTGTCACTTGGGCTTTTAACAACAGCTCTAACTGGCAACTGGCAAGTCTATCTGATCCTGTTGTAGGGCAGAAAAGAAGACTCTGGAGTCCCTGCTATTAGCATTTTCTGTGATTCTGTGATTACAAGATTCATAGCTTCTGTGGGTTTGGTTATTCAGCCTATCTTTGAAGTAGAATTATTGGGCGACTTAAGAACCTAGACACAAATGAAGACACTACAGGGACCAGGAGTCATAAATTTAAAGAGATTAAGAAAATTATAGCTATTTTGATTAAATAGAAGAAATTCAATAAAATTTCAAGGACAGTATAGAAATAGTTTAGTGTGCCTTTAGGTGCCAGAATGTCTGCACATAAGCTTTGGGGGGTTCTCTTTGCTGTCCATAGCTGATGCTTAGTAACTCCAGCTGTGACTAAGTTCTCTCCTTGGATTAATGACATCTAGACAAATTCCAGGAAAGAGGTGAATTTGGAAGTGAACTTAGTTTCTGTTGAAGACAAGGAAAAGAGTCAGCCTAAAATGTAGGGTAGTTTTACAGCAAAAATTAAAATATTGCTCCTGTTGCTTGAGACTTAAAACTAAAGTGGACTTATAGTACATAGTATAGGACCAATTTGGATGGGCAGAGGAATGGTCTACCTCCATCAGTGTTTTCTGTCAGTGACTTATTATGTGTCTGACTAAGGCATAATGCTGCACAATTTACAGTGGTACTGAGAGACTGGCTTGATGACTTAAGATCCTATAGCATATTGTTCTTCAGGGATATTGCAAAATGTAGATCAAATTTCTCAAGTCACACTTCAGCATGGAATTTATCATATAATAATCTTCAGCTGCTATTTAGGATTATTTTTGTATTACAGGGCTTGAGAAATAATTTCTGTCTTGAACATAAAGTCCATGCTATTTTTGATCAGCTTTATCTTCACACATCATAACTTTCATAAGCCAGAGTACAGGAAAAACGGACAAGATGCATAATTGGCCAGTGCTGAGCAGGGATTTGTTTTTTGAAAGCCTTATTAGAACTGTGTGACTTGACAACAAGCTCCACATCTCCTGTTTGCCTGGCAGATGTGAGGAGGGGGTGAGTGATGCTCTTTCTCCCTTGATTGCTGAGCTTTTCTGTGACCCTTCTTTAAGGGTGAATGAGCACTATGGACTGGTAAAGCAGTGCTCTGGCATCAAAAACAATGTGTTTGAGTTAGAAACAAACCTGCTGAAATGGATGTACTGACAACAGCAGTGGGTTTCTTTTTTTGTTTGTTTAAAAACAAACCAAACAAAAAACAAACAAGGCTTTAATACAGCACAAGTTACAGCCTCAGAAGTTTTCATGTTTATAGTCCTAAAGGAGTCACTATTGGAGGAAGGGGTGTGAGTGAGCTGGAGCTCAAATCCGCTTTGTGGGCCAGCACTGGCAATGTGCCATGGTAGGTGAAACTGTTGCAGCAATTTATCACATAAACAACAAATCAGGCCAGATTTATCTAATCAGCTTCTTGTGATTAAAATATGTCCAGGCTCCTTTTTCTGAAACTAAAAGGGTTCCTGCAGTGGCAAGATTAGAAATAGACTCTATCTCTGTGTGTGTATGTATGTTTGTATGTATCTTATGTATCTATATTTTTTTAGCATTTGCCCTTTTGGAGTGAGTAGATGGTAAAAAAAATGATAAAGCAACATAGGAGTAAGAAATGGGGACTACTTCAGCAAGAGTTGACAGTTAATGCTGGCATCTGGAAAGCTTTCAGCAACTGGGAACTTTTTTTTTTACTTTCTTTTTTTTTGCCCAAGCACAGTGGTAGTTGTTCAAGATGACCTGGCAGAAGCTTTGTAGACAGCATCAGACTTTGGGTGAAAATCTGTCCATGGGAAATGAAGTAAAGGAGGAAGCTGGCAATGATTTCTTCTGTCACTTACTTGACTTGCTTTTTAATTCATCCTTCAGCACTGCAGTTCTCATTTGCTGCTTGGTGTTCTGGCTTCTCTGTGGAGGTGTGATTATCAGTGATACATACCTGGATCATAGCTCACCTTGTTATATTGCAGCTGGGCTTTGTAAGTGCTCCTCTTTCCCATGACACTGCTGTATGCTGTCAGCCAAGCAACATGGAGTAGGCAGGTGTAAATGTAATAGAATGGACACATTTGAAGCCCTTCTGTGTTTTAAAACGGAATAGAAGAACCTTTTCTATTTTATTTAGTCTAGGGAAGACTCTTTCCTTCTCACTCCATCTCCTGCTACTTTCAGCCTTCCTGTCTTCCTCAACAGAAAAAAACCTTTTCTGTTGTTCCTAGCCTTGGTATCCTGTCATGGAAAAAAAACACGTGAATGCTGTGTCAACATGTAATTCTCATGACCCTTTGCATTGCCTTAAGGATTTAAAAGGGAAAAAATCTGAAGAAGGGAACGTGATGAAGTGGTGTGCTGAGTCTGTATCTCGTGTTGGTTTTGTGTCCTGGGCCATGAGGTCCTCCAGTCTCACAGGTGTCTTGAAAGTGCAGAATAGCCTTGGATGATGTGTATCTCATTTCCTTGAGTCCATTCATACCTGAGCTATCCTTGGACAGCCAAGCTGAGAAGGATTTGGGATCACTTTAAGACAGGACTCTAGGAAGAGATGGTTCTTGTCTGATCAATCGTGGGCCAGCAGATGTGTAAAGATGAGCTATTCTCATTACACAGGGAAGCTGTATGCTGTTAGAGGGTCTATGATAACAGGTTGAGTTCCATGTTGTATTAATTACCTAGGCAACTAAGCAATATCTCAGAAAGATGTCTGCACGTGACCACAGTCTTACTCTGCTCTGTGCAAGGATGGACAGATGGTCTTTGCTGGGTTATCTTGTAACTACGTGGTGTGAAGCACATGAGGAGGCAGCAGCTTTCTTGGTAAATGAAGAGTGCTGAGCTCTTCCTAAGGTGGGCTTTAGTGTCTGTACAACTGGCTTCTACATCATCTGTGCACCATTACTTGTAGTATGTGATTTTCTAGTTTATTGCTCTCCTTGAGCACTGACCTTTCCCCAGGTGATGTTGCTGCACTTCCAACTAGCAAGGTACAAAATTTTAGAGATGTTTCTATGATTGGCCTTCCTTGTTTTTTGTTGCCCATATCTGTATTATTCAGAGCCATCTTTCTGGACAGGAATTTGGTGCAGTAGGAGAGCAGGAAGAGTCTTCAAGAACCTGCACTCAACAGGCGGGCTGGGTATCCTGTGGAACTGGTGAATAAAAGCTGAGTCTGCTTGTACAGTTGCTTTCTGACTATTTAGATACATTGTGTACACAGAAGACACTCAGATAAATGCCCTTGAAATGCTAAGCTGTTGCACTTCCTGGCTTAAAAGATGCTCTTAACAGAACAATCATGGCTGAGATAAAGGATTTATTTTAATTTGAACCAATTTTGAACAATGCAAAGGACACCTAATGCATGTAGATTGATAGCCCTTACTTTTATGTCTTGGTTTCTTAACAGTAGAAGCTGTATAGAACTTCATTTGTCACCAGGTAAACAAAAGAGCTCATCTTAGCATATTTAGAAACATAATTATCTGCTGAAACATCTAATTTTGCAAGATACCAGGACATTTTCTGTTGTAAGATATCCAGCCTTTTCAACAGTTGAAGTTCAATATTCTCACTTTTCAACAGCAGTGATTCTAGCTCTTCTTACAATTGAGCTTTTTAGCTTATTGCTGTCCAAGCCTGAAGTAATATGAATCAGAATTAATCTGGTTAAAAAATCCTAAAAGCAGTTTTACATGCTTTGAAACTACTTGAACCTGACTGCATTTGTTTACTGCACTTTTATTTCCCACTTCTTTTTTTTTTTTTTTTTTTACAGAAGTGACTGTGGAAGTAATTTTTCAACTTCATTTAGGCACTGAGTGGTGTCAGTCACTATCTTTGGTATGGGTCTAAAAGACCATGTGGTACATTATGGTAGACACCCCTAAAAACCCCTAATGTATTTTAGAAACTACTTTGTCACAAATTCTGTTTAATTCTTTTGTGTCAAGTTTTATAATTCTGGACATTGTACTGCCATTCCTTTTTAATTGCTTGAACTTCTGATTCCTTATGACATTACAGTATTTTCTGCATCAGTCTACTGTGTTTATAAAGCTAAAGTGTTTCTAAATCATGTGTTTAGGTTTTGTTTCATTTTGAATTTTTTTCTTTTTTCCCCAAATACTTTCATCTCGTGTCAGCAAAGTATAAAAGGCTTCATTCTTTTTTTGGGTTATCAAAACTGTGATAAGTTTTCTTCTGCTGGCTACTAAAGAAGTTCTTTTGGAGCTTGAGTTTACCTTGTACTAACAGTAATCTTTGAATTCCAAAAATTCCAGCTTTTCTATCCAGCTCCAGTCAGATTGTGAGGGAATAAAGGTTGCCTTCCTACTGAATGGGCCCAGGGCTGGATCTCTGTCCAAATAATTATTTCATAATCTGTCAGGAAAATCTCTAGTTCTTAAAGTATGCACTGGATTGTCCCATCCAAAAGAGAATTCACTAGCTGAACAGCTTCATGTTCTTCATTGCACACACCAGGGAACTGTGAATTTGTGCAGGTAGGAGAACAAACATTGCAGTTGGCTCAGAGTTCCTTCTGCAGAGCATTTCTGTGGATGTGTGAAAAGCCTCAGCTGTGCAGGGCCGGAGTTCTCTGCTCCAGCCAGCTACCGGGACTTTGAATCCCCAAATGCACAGTACTCTGGGAACAGGGAGGGCACAGCATAGTGCTACCTAAGACTGAAGATCTCTCTCAGCCTCTGACAGGTTTCTTGACAGTGTAATACATCTTCTATTCCTTTCATCTAGTCCACACCTTAAAGTGGAGGTTATATTTTGGCTCTAGGTACTTGTGTTGACAAGCTGTGCTTAGGCTCTGACTCACTGTGTAGACAGTGTGTATAATACATACAGAGATGTAAGTTTCTCTCTAGCTTTCTCAAAGCTGAAATTACATGAAATTTTAATAGAAAATGCTAAAGTTTCAAAAGGAAAGCTGTTGAGGAAAAATAAATGGGACTTTTTTTTATAGATGAACATTGAACCCTGGAAAAACATGATGTAAGGTAGGCAAGATGTACAGATGCTTTAGGGGTGCATTATGGAATTTAGGGAGTTGGTCCAGTTGTCTCTGAGCTGCAAAATGTTCCAAAAGGTTGTGGTTGCTACAGAAAATAGTAGAAGTTACATAATAATATGGGAAGTAATAACCAAGTGAGCTGGAGCAGTTTTAATAGCCCATTAAAAAGCCTGGTTTGTTGGAACCTACTTGGTAGTTATATAAGTATCAAAAATACCGTGTATTATCTGAGATGCTAGAGTAGAGAACTGGTACTTTCTAAAAACAGAGACTATGAGCAGAGGCAGATTCTCTTGCTGGTTGTTTTGTCATCTTAGAACATGGCAGTGTCTTTCTGGATCAAGGGAATCGCAGCATCTGATGACAGAACGATTTATCAAAAATAATATGTAAAATTTAAATAAAATCTGTCTTCTTGATGACATGACAGTGAATAAAAGTATCTGAAAGTCTGTTATGCAGAGCTACTTTTCTGATACCATAATTTTTTTGTGTTCTTTTACACACTGCCTGCCTTTTAAACTGAACAGCTGACATGCACATGTGTGCTGTTTCAGGGAAGATGTTTTACTCTATTCTGTGTTTACCAGAGCATGATGATGTGCCATGAATGTGGATGTGGAACTCCTGCCACCCATGGGTGCAGCTCAGGCTTGACAAATGAGTTCAGAACAGGCAGAATTCATTGGAGCTCTTTCCATCTGTCTGTTGAAAGTTCATATATGGAGAACTAGGCCGTTTATTCTTTCTGAGCCAGAAGCAGATATGCCTTCTCTGTCGGTGTGACTCTTAACTCAGTGGTGAAGCTGTCAGGAAACAGTCAGTTAATCTCAGAGCTCTCAAAGTACTAAGGCAAGGATGTTGGTGTGACTGAAGACATTTTATTAAGAGCTTATCAGTGCCGTTCTGTATTTGCAAGTTTGTACCTGAGAAGAGTAAAATGCCAGATTCCATCAGGAGGAGTAGTAATGTTTAGTTACCAAAATGAATTATTTTGTCAGGTGGATTTACCACAACCAGGAAACTGTGTTTTTGAGAGGCCTGAGGAGTATGAGCTCTTAAGCAGTCATGGCTCCATCTTTCTATCTAAAATGATAACAGAAAAGTTGACTGTAAGCTGTTTATTACTTGCAGTGTGTCTGATCCAGCTGGCTGAAACCCACGTGGTATTTCTTCATTGATTTAATTCTGTTTTGGATCATCTCCTGCATTTTAAGATCCTATGCGTATGTAAAATGTAAATATGATCTAGATTCATTTATTTGATTGTACTGATCTCACATCATTTCATATGACTTAAAGGCTACTTAATTCCTATGAGCTAATTTCTAGAGCACTGCCTGTTTACAGTGTAAGGACTGATTTTTTTTTTTTGGCTTTTACATTAATAAAATGTCGTGTAAATTGTTTTCTTTCATTTGTGCAAAGTATGCTGAAGCCACATGTGTGTGCATGCATACAAACACATACAGAATTCAAGAAAAGAACCAGCTACAAAAACTGGAATGCAAAAAAATAATTGCTGTGATCCAAGTGCAGGCTTTCCACAGATGTTTGATCATACACATGGGGCAGGCTTCACTCAAGATGAATAGACAGTACATAAAATGCACACTTTCCCTCCCTTGTTCCTCATGTTTGTCCGATTTTGTAGAAAGATTATCATTAACCCCCCAAAACTGCCATAAACTACACAAACTGTAAAGTTAACATCCAGAAACATTATAAATAGAAAAGTTGCTACATAGCTTTAAGGTTATGTTTTTCTTCTTTTGTGCCTGTAAACACATCTGCTACATGTGAACTGCTTTTCTTCTCTGTGCAGCTGAAATGCATAAGGAAATGGTTTTCTGAAAGAATTACCAATGCCTGCTTTAAGGAATCTGGTAATTAAAGATATTTTAGGTAGTGAGGAGTATTGCACACTCTAAACATCTGTAAGGTGTTCTTCCAACATGAGAAAAATGCCTTGCACAACAGTACTTGCATTTACTTCCTTACGGAATTGAGAAGCTATCTAATCTGAGGCTCTGTGTCTGTATATATATATTTATATAGATTAATACACTTAGAGGTATAATTGTCCTGCTGAGCAGATGCTGGTATATAGATTAGATTTTATGGGAAGGTAGATCAGTGCAGCAGAGTTTGGGTGTTTTGTTACGGCATATGTAGTGCCTAACAGCCCTAAGAATATGTCTACATTGAGATGTTCCAAGAGCCCTGGTCCTCCTCGTCCCCTTATGTTTGTCTCTGCTTGGCCCTTGTTTTAAGTGCTTGGAATCTTTAGAGCATCTGAGTTCAGTTTACATTATAGACAAAAAAAGATAACATCCGAGGTCTAGTTCACTAAATTATCCTCATGTTATTTAAATGAAACAGAATATTTTCCGTCTCCTCCCCACTCCCTTTATTTTTCCTTGTATTTTGCTGTAGGTGATAAATTTGATTAAAGTTTTAGAAACAACTGCTTTCTTGAGAGGCTGGATCGTGTGTCTAGAGGGCAGGCAGAGAACAGGCAGCTAATGAGCTGCTGAACAAGCACTTGTTGGGAGGGATTATCAGTGAAGATCAGGATTTGGCTCTGTGAGATCCAGCTCTGGTTGGGTTGGGCTTCATGATGACAGCTCAGCCTTGTGCTATACATGGCCAGGGAGCAACCTGGAGCAAAATGTTACTCTGCACAGCCCAGTGGAAGGAGCAAAGTAAGGCTGGATGGGCTGTGCCACCTGAGATTCTTGTGTAGCTCAACTCCGCTGGATCATCTCAGGGAAAAGATTCTTCCTGTTATAAAATAGCTGCTGTTTGTGTGAGGTGTTCAGAGGAAGGCAGGAAGACAACCATATCGACAGCCTACTGTACACCTCTACCTAGGGATAAATAAAGTGAAAAAAAGAGCAGGATTTTAACAATTTACTAGAGCTTCATGCTTCTTAAGAGCCCAAACTGAAATTATAGGAAAGTGTCTGTGTTTTGTACAATAGATGTGTGACTCGTGATAAAACTCATGGTTTATCAGACTCAAACTGTTGAATATTAGCTAAAAATTGTGCATCATGTAGTTGCTGGATTATATATTGCTAAATTTATGGACTGAATCTCTAGCATAGAAAATATATTCAAGTGTGTTAGGATTTCTTCTAGTTACTCTGCTGGTAAACTTTTCAAGAATAAGCCCTAGGGTGGGCTTATTAGATGAGGGAGTTGTTGTTCATGAGTTATGTGGAACATGTGTTGATTTCTTGCCCCAAAATTATTTCCTCTATCTACAAAGGACAGGGTAAAATCTAGTTCACGTTATGCTCATAGGGATTCAGCTGTAAATATGACTCTTCACAGTGCAGAAAGTATTACAAAGCAGCTGAATATTCTTGGCCCTGACCAGTAACTTGTGTGTGCACTCTCTGAACTGCTGCGTGCACATGCCTCGTCCTAAAAATCTGTTCTTTCCAAAAAGGGAAATTGAACACATGTCCATTTTCCACTGTCCTGTCTTTTTCTCTCTTTAATCATTTACCAATTCAGTCAGTACACAGTGTTCAGCTCTCAGTGTAGAATGGAGAGCCCTAGCCCTCACACCCTCCATTGAGGGTAAAAGATGATAAAGACCTATTAATGCTCAGGAGGTACAGGGGAGGGGGCAACCACAGTATTTTCTTTCATGCTGTTCCTTGTACATTGGAAATGTTTTGAGGATAGACCAGTGTTTTGATATCAGATTTGCCTGCATTCAGTATGCAGGTTGCCTGTGGTCCAACTGTTTTTAATGAATGAGGGGAAAAACATCTGGGCATGTCCACTGCATGGAGAGGCAAGCCCATAGTTCAACACTTACATCATCCATAAGCTTTTTGTCTATTTTTTTTTTGTAAACAACTTTCCTCTGCTTCAAATTAATATCTGATTGAGTTGCTGATACAAATGTTAAACTATTTAGCATCAAGTTGCCAGCAGACAGCATGACAAGAAATGATGATAGGAGTCTTCCTGCCAATGACTTGCATTCAAGTATCTGATCACAGTCATAGCAGAGAAGCTGCATCTCTGGATGTTGTTCTCCAGGTTAGATATTCTGCAAGAGCTTGATTATGGATACTATAGTTTTTCTCAGTGGCAATGGTTTTCAGATAATGTAAAGTTCAGCCAAGAATCAGCATTTCAGGAAAGTGGGTAATGTTGAAGAGAAAAACTGTTTGAAAACAGCCTCTATTCTAAACTGAGTGTGAAAGTATGATCTGGGAGGATGTGTGAGATATAGATACAGTGGTGGGCTCTGAGGTGAAGGGCAAGAAATAAATGCAAATTAAATATTAATATTTTACTCTTGCATTCCTGGAAATATTGCTGGTTGTCTACCAAGCTACCTTTGCTATTGCCAAGGGAGAGCATAGCTCAGTGCCTTATGCCATAACTAATCTCCTGTATTCTCAGGTGTAGCTATTGTCTGCCCTCATTCTTCTCTCTGTTCTTCTCTCAGCCTGTTCTGTTTAGAATAAAAGACGAGAAATTTGAACCCAATTCAGCAAAACACATGAGCACGTTTGACACTGAAGCGCTTTTCTAAGGGAAGAAGTGTCTGATTTTTGCTCCAAAGCAGAGAAATGGTCAGTTCCTCAGTGTACTTGTCTTCACTGTAACCTCCTGACACTTTTGGACTAGATCAGGGCTTTCCTGTGCATACCACTGGGAGAATCGTGTCCTGGTGTTGATTGGGTCACAGTTGTGACTGCCAACTAGTAGTGCACTAAGGCAATTACAGTCATGTTGCAAAGTGAGAAACAATACCTTTCTAAAGTATATTAGTCCTAATGCTGATATACTACATAGGAATAATTTCACGGAAGTAAATTGTTTTAAATTTCATATTGCTGCAGATGAAGGAAGAATGAAGCCCAGTATGGACAATTTCTTTAAGAAAAAGCTTTGATGTGTAATATTGCATTGCTTCTGGGAGGAGAGGGGGAACTGATAAGGGTAGAAATCAGAAAATACTTTAAAACAGTATTTCAGCCTGTAATCAATAGTGCTCTGACATGTGTTGGCAGGTATGGCACTGAGGTGTTAAAGAATCCAGAGTAAATCAAACAAACAGCATGAACTCCAACTATCAATCAAAATCCAGCCTTTTTTCATTTCATGACCAAGCAATTGCATCCCTATTGAAAGGGCTTATTCTTGTGTCATGTATGTTGCCTTAAGCAAATTAGCTCTGGAAACCCACTTGGGAGGAAAAAGAAAAAAAAAGAAACAGCAACATTTTGTCAGAAGATTTATCCAAAGTCAATATTTACGAAGTCGTAACAGCCCAGGAGGAATCCATGCTGTTTCAGTACCACAAGCAGTGCCATTGCTTCCACAGTGTTTTTTAGTTTCACACCTCTGAATCAGCAAATAACTTCACAAAGGCAGCAAATGTGCCAGGGACTTGCCCAGATCCTATGTCTCATATTCACTGCCTGGAAGGGTCAAAGCTCATGCTCAAGAACAATTTCCTCAGTATCATCCTGTTATTCTTACACTTTTTTGAGGGTTCAAGTGTAGTGCTGCAGTTTGGGGAGAAAAGCACAAATTTGTGATGAGTGAGGGGGTGCAAAGCAAGGAGAACTGGTGTGTGGATTTTCCCCCCACCATCTTTGTGGCACTTAATGGAGGTGGTTATCTTGGCTGCAGAGCTTCTCTACTGGAAGCTTCTAGGCACATGCTGCCTGTTGTGGCCAGCAGTACTACATGTTTGCACTACAAACATTGCTATTTATTGTTTCCCACCAATAAATCCCTGATTTAGGAGCATCTTAAGTGAGCTGGGTGTTTATAACTAGTCTTCTACTCAGCATTTCCTGTCCCTTGTTTCATAGTTGCTTTTTGGCTAGAATACAGGACATTTTGAGTCTTATGCTTAGGTCTTTGCAACTATCCCTTTGCATCCAGAGGAAATAAAGATGTCTTAGGCAAAGACTGTTTGTGGCTGGGCATCTGCAGTTTCTAACCTATGAGAGATGCTGAAGTCCATGATTATCTCTAAGGTCCAAGAGTTGAGTTCTTTCCTCTTTTCCATGGCATTATGGAGCCCTAATAGCCCAGCACAGGAGCTTGCTTCCTGGCTGCTTGTTTCTAAACAATTTGGGCACCCACTTACCTTGGGATATCTAGTTGGTCACTAAAAGGTTTCTAACCCTGCTCTGATATTTTGATCTACATCTCCAGTTATTTAACAGTTTTCAATAGACCTACAGCTGTGTGTGGCTATTTTTGGAGGAAGTTGTTAGGTTTAAAACAAACAGTTCAGATCTCCCAGCTCTTGAAGCAGGCAGGCCCGTTTGGAGAAGGCCTCTCTGATGGCAGACAGACTGACCCAGTATTGTGCCAAGTCACTCTCCATTTGTAAATATTAGAATGTGTTGTAGTTACAGATATAGTAAAAGAAAGAAGGTTTAAATTATACAGCTGAGAAACAAGAAAAGAAAATAAATGTAACCCAGCACATGCTCTGTGTGCTGTAGGTCTACAATCTTGCTTATTAGATAGTAAAGATAAGAAAAACAAGCTAAAAAGGCCTCTCAGTGGAATGACACTCATGTTTTCCTAAATGCATATTTTTGCTTCACCTAAATCTACGTAAGCTTCTGCTTGTCTTTTGTTCAGATTTCCTGCTGTAAAGATGTTTTAAAAGGAAAGCTTAAGCAGGGAACATGTGTAGACAGGTTATTTGACACAAAATTTGTAATACTAGCTGTAAGGGACCAAAGATGTTAGTAGGAAAAGGCAATGGAAAAAAGTAGTGAGTATGTCCACATTAAGAATGTCCCCTACTATTGAGGGACGACTGAGCTCCTAGCACTGGGGGAAGGCATAGATAGAGGACATAAAATGGAGGCTTTTCTGAACACAGCTTCTGGGTGTGAACTACAAGACACTGCTGTTGTTCAGGATAGCCAAGCTGCAACTGAGCTAGCTACTATTCCTTTCCTTTGGTGTCACGTACTCTATCTAATACTACTACTTAGAGAGGAACAGCAGATCTAGGGGTGAAGAGAGAAGTTTTAAAACCACACTGCCCTTCCAGGCCAGCAAGCTAACTCATGCCTCCATTTAAATGTTTTTTTCTGTTAGTGTTTTTTTTGGATTTTGCAATAGTGTTCTCCTCCCAGATTTTGAAATCTAATGCTTGTATAAAAGGTGCTTTCCAAGGCTTAACTGTGCCACTGACCTGTGCTGGACATGTTGCAAATCTGACATTGTCTTCTGTATACTAGGCAGCAGATTTCTAACTCTTTGCAATGTTGACGCCTGCTCTCACAAAGAGAAGGAAATGAAGCAGAAAGATCCCACTGCGACAATTAGTGGCTCACAGAGAAGTATTGAAACAAATAATAAGTGGCTGAAACAATTAAAGGGAGGGAAACTCTAGCTTCCTACTCTACCACAATCTGATCTTCTTTCTCAGATTCTCTCCTCCCTTTTTTCAGTGGGGATTTTCACACACTTCCATTCTCACTGTTAGTGTGAGGTGACTCTTTGTGACTAGTGAGCAGCCGTTCAGTCCTGCAAGGCAGACCCCTCTTCTACCCTTTTATCTGTTTGCCAGCCTTATCATTTTATGCTGTAATCTAGTCTGAATTTTCAAAGTAGCAGTAATGTCTTGTTCCCAGGCTGCTGTAACCCAAAGAATTTTAATTAAACTGACTGAAATAGATTCCTATTATTTCACTGAGGCAGCTGGCCAAAGAACTGGTTCATGGGCAGGCAAGTCTTTCACCTTTGGAATTAAAAATACCAAGAAACCCCTCCTATCTCAAAGCTGAATCTTTGCAACTTGCTGGGTGAGTGGTGCTGGTGGCTATCCCTGCCCTCACACAAGGAGACAAGATGTGGCTGGATCACCATGTGCTGAACAAGTGGTCAAGTAGGTTGATTCCTGTCCTAGCTCAGATCTTTGCTTGATGAGTTGATACTTTCCTCAAATGCATTATTTTCTACTGCATGCTCTGCTGGCAAATGAAAACTACAAACAGGCATTTCCTTTGTGAACTGTTGTAAGAACCATTACATTCAATCACTTAGTGAATGATGTTTTCTTTCAGGCATTTATTTTTACATGAATGGTGCCGGTTCACAATCCCTTTCATGCCCATCTCCTAGAAAAGAGCAGCCAATAGCCTGAGTACATGGTTGTTTTTTTTCTTAGTTAGCCACATTTGTTATATGAGACCACTAAAGACTTCAGATAACATTGCAATATATAGAGGCGGGGGGACTAGTAGCTCTACAATTGTTCAGAACAAATTGAGTGTCAGCTGCTCTGATGCACAGATAATGTGTGGGAAGGACTGCTCTTCTCCTCAGCAGCATGAGGACTTCCTTTGAGACTGCTGGGAAATGCATGCTGCTCTGAACAGTTCATCAGGAAGGGGAGGAGGAGATGGAGGGATAAGAGATGGGATTCTGCGTTAGCCCTTGGAAGGGAGCAGTCATCGTGAAAGTCAAATAGAAACAAGAGATAGGTTAAGAAAATTAAAGGCCACAAAAGAGGCAGGAAGGAAAAAATTCGTAAGTGTACATTCCTTGGCTTTTCAAAAGGCCTCCTTGTGGTCTCTGCTTTAATTTACTGAGGCTCCAACTCCTCTGATGCCATTAGCTCCCAGCTGAGCTGGCCTTTGGGACCTCCAGGGTGGAGGCTGATGATGTTCAGCTTCCCTTAATGTAGAAGCAAATCCTTCTCCCCCTGAGGGCTGACAGAATTAGGTGGCAGGCTGGTACAGGTTAAGTAATCTTTCCTCAGTATCAGGAGTTAGGAACTGTCTCAAGCAGAACAATCCCACAATGTTAGCTAAATACATTAATTAGTATATTAATACCCAAGTGCTCTAGTCTTTGCTCTTGAAAGAAGCTCTTGTCTCAGGTGCATCTGGCTGCAGCTGTGTCTGTCCCAGAAGCTAACAGTAGCCATATAATTGGTGGAGCAGATGAAATAGAGCATCTGCTCTGTAGTAGAGATTAGAAATGCTGTAATCTGCCAGAGCTGTTCTTGCCCACATGCTACCTGGCTTAGCAATTAGTCACTTATTTATGTCCTTCATTAGATCATGTCCAGAGTAGTGCAGTATTTGCTTCCTGCTAGATTGTCTACCACTGCCAGAGAGGCTTTAGTCTAGCTTCTGAAGCATGGATACAGGTTTACCCATTACCAAAGCACAGCATAACTCAGGAGGCACTGGAGGAATTCTGTCCAGATTTAATCTGGGGCTTCCAAGTCTATTTACTTCCTACACATGAGACCTTGATCTCTTGGAAGTAGCATAGCTACCTTCTCTTGGTATCGTAATGCAGCCTTTCTTTGCCTGTGGGAAATCTTTAACATACAGCTGTTTACAGCTGTCGTTTTACAACCGAGATCAGCCGTGGTGCCCACAAGGCATCTGGAACTGTTTGGGAGTGCTGTGCTGTGGCGATTGCCTGGTGAACATAGAGGAAGAAGTAAGTTTTCTGCAGTGGATCTTATGCCCGTAGCCTGTATCCAGGAGCAGGGTAGGTTTTTAGATGCCACAAATAGCACAGTCAACACAACCTCTTTTACTAGTTCGGCTGGGTTCACGTGTAATTGAGCACAAAATGTTGCCAAGAAAACACCACCTGTTTTACTGTGCATTAAAGCACA
Organism: Apus apus; assembly: GCF_020740795.1. Classification (NCBI taxonomy): domain Eukaryota; kingdom Metazoa; phylum Chordata; class Aves; order Apodiformes; family Apodidae; genus Apus; species Apus apus. The sequence goes on from NC_067291.1 coordinate 6,525,868, forward strand.
TGGGTTCACCCGGTTGGGTCAGTTCCAGCACAAGAACAACCGTTTTGGTGTTTTGTTGTCAAACCTTTCGGGCAAACGCCGGCCGGGAGCCCCGCACCGCTCCTAGTCCCGAGCGTTTCTGCTGGAAGCAGGTGGCCTCTCTGGTGTTTGCCTCTGCTGTCTGAGCGCCGGCAGCGAAGCGGGGGGACGCGGGGATCACCGCTCCGCGCCCCGCGCCCCGCGCGCGGCCGCCAGGGGGCAGCAGGCGCGGGCCGCCGTGCGCGCCGCGCGGGAGGCAGGCGCGAGCGAGGGGAGAGGCTGCTCCCTGCCGAACCTGCCCGCGGGTCCTGGCGGGGCTCCCCGCGGCCGCGTCTCCGGTAGCCCCGGGCGGAGGAAAGGCCGCCGCCTTCCTCCCATGCGTCGGAGGCCGTGCGGGCTGTCAGCTCTCCCCACCTGAGAGGGGAGCGACTCGTGGTGGGGCGAGCGGGACGGGACGCGTGCGCTGCGAGGGACGCGGAGCGGGGCGCTGAGGCACAAGGCCCGCGCGGCGGCAGCGCTGTGAGGAGGGAGCCCCGCGCCAGGTGGGCGGCGAGCGGCCCGGCGGGCTTGGAGCCCTCGGGGGGAGCGGGGCGAGGAGGAGCGGGCGGCGGTGCCGGGGCGGCGGTGCCGGGGCGGCTGGGGTGCGCGGGCAGTGCCCCGGGGCGGCTGGGGTGTGCGGGCAGTGCCCCGGGGCGGCTGCGGCTCGGGGGTGGCCGGAGCTGCGAGGCTGCCCTGCTCTAGCCTGGGTTTGCTTTCCAAGCCGTGGCCTGAGGAGCTTTCGCTCGCTCCTGGCTGTGAGGGAGCTTTCTGGTCTGCTCTGCGATCTGCCTGTGCCTCGTGTTTTTGCCTGGTTTTGGCTGTGTAAGTAGCCATTTCAAAGCTGCTTTCCTTACACGCTCCGTTTCCAGGGGCTGCATCCAGAGGGTGTGTAAGGAGCTGCTCCGTTGTGCCTCGGTGTCCCACCAGAAGCTGTAAGTGCACGTAGCCTGAGCTGGATCCAGCAGTTTGTAAGAGAGAGGAAAAGAAGCGAATTAACTTTCCTCACGAAGAATGCGTGTCGCAGTTGTTCTTGTTTTGGGCCAGATCTTTTGGTCTATCTAAGCACAGTGTGCAAAGCATGAACTGTGTTTGGCGTTTGGTATTTCTCTTCACGCTCTTCTGCTTCTGGCTTTGTTACGCTCTCTCCTGTGTTTAATTTGTAGCAACACTTGTGCTGTTTGTGTTCAGTTGTGGGGCTACAGGGGTATAGGCTGTAACAGAAGGGAATCTCAGAATACCTTTTCTTCTCCAGCTTTATCTTTGCATTTTATCAATTGTCAGTGTGTCCACACTGGTGTGTTTAAGAGTCCTTCACCCCCTTGCCATTAATTAATACAATTTTATGTTGTTTTGTGCTAAAAGCATGTACCGTTTAGAAAACATGGCAGCAGTGAGTTCCATAGGTTATTATCTAGTGTGGAAAAAGCAGTTCCTTTTGCTTCTTGTAAATCTACTGCCTGATACTGTTCAGTCTTTGTAAAATGAGTTATACTTGATTTCTGCACGCTGTCTTCGTTCCTTTTCAGGCCTGTATTCTGTCCTTACCTGTCTGTCTCAGCCATCCCTTATTTCAAGGTAAAGAATTATTAGCTTTTTAGGTGCTTCTTGTTCCTCCATATCTCTTACTAGTGTCATCACCTTTTTTACCTGTGGTATTATTTCATTCCTTTGTGTTTTTTTTGTGTCAAAGGATTCAGCAAAACAAAGAGATATATTCAAGATTTCGGTGCAACATTGGTTACATAGTGGCATGATGATGTCTGCTGACAGAGGGGACAGATTTAAGTAGGTGTGTCAGTGATATGAATAGCCAACAAAAGTAGTAGAAATATTTGTAATTCACTCTGTGGTCATCTGTTGGTGAATCATTGTGGTTTATTTTTCTAATTGGAAGCCATTGTCTAAGTAACTAGTTGTCAGTAGCTCAACAGAAGGATAAAATGCCATGGATGAAATATTCATCTAATGAGTTCTTAGTATTCTGTGAGTCTGCTCTGTGTATTTCTGCTGTCTTCTGTGGCAAGAGCAGGAGCTGAAAATAGCCCAAATTTGTCTGAGTTTAGTGTTGTTTGTAGAATTTCCAATGCACTCTTACCGACTTGATCAGGCTGCAGCTTGCCAACCTGGGCTTCTTTCTGGTGTAAAATTAGTAGTAATCTACTGGTTGATGTGATCTCCACCCATTCAGTATCATCAGGGGTTTAAAATGAAGCTTGATACTGCTGAAATTCACCAGACATCTGTGATTCTTGATGCTTTCTTTTCCATTACCACTGTCCCAGGGAATCTAAAGGGACAGTGGAGTGAAGTAGACTAGGAGGAGAGACTGCCTTTCAAGGAGAAAAGTGCTGTACAATGAAAATTTTTAGCTAAGTTTGAAATAAGAGGTCAGCTGGTTTGGGTTATCATATAGACTGTAGGTAGGAGACATGGATTATTTGTCCTAACTGTGCCCTGCACATAACTTGTCAGGTTTTATTTAGGAGCAGGACTAATCTCAGGTCTTGCTGGTGGTAACTCTAAACTATATCAGTGCCATTGAAATTGAAGGAACAGCCTCTGATCCCTGACTAACTCTTAGAACCACTTGGAGGTGTTATGTGGTGCAAGATTTCTGTCTTCTCACACTTCATGAAACAGGTTCACTCAGAGCTCCAGCAGATTTAATTGCAGAAAATTAATTAGCTGATAGGCAGTGATGAGTTTTATGATTTTGGTATAAACCAGTTGATTTTGCTGTAGACAAACTAGAACTACTGTGCAAACATGCATTTAAGGAAGCCAGAAAGCAAACTAAACAAAAATGAAAAAAACCCACAAACAAAACCAAAACAAAAATGAGCAGAGCCATCTTGAAGACCTAGATTGGTCTGAGTGTGTGATTCTATGCAGACAGTGATAGCAGAAAAGCTGATTTTCCACATGGTAGTCTTAATTCTCTGTAATGTGACATCAGATGTGTGATATTCTGACCATTCACAGTGCCAGTTGTAGTGAAAACGGAGGTGAGGAAGGGCTGGTCAGGCACTTAGTAGTGTTACTTTTGGATTTTTTTTACTTGAAAACTCAGGTTTATCATCAACAGTTAAGTGCAGCCAGCATAGAGGCTTTTATGGGCTTTGAGTTGTTCTGTTAGAGAAAGTAAAGGTTTGATGGTTAAGCACTTAAAAAATTGGGAAACTTGAAGGTCAGCCACCCATGAGCAGTTTTAACTGTGTCCCCTGTAGAGTTGTGTTATAATAACAGGCTTCAGTTTTTTTGCAAGTAGGAAAAAGGTAAGAGCAGAAAACTTATTATAAATAGATGGGATCTTGATGGTATTACTTCTACCACTGTAGACAGGCAAAGCATTTTGTAGCTTTTGGTTGTGAAAGGCTTCCAGTGGTCATAGTACTGACTGGAGAATGTATTCTCTGAAAATTTTTCCCTTAAGTAGGCACATACACAGTTTAGTTATTCTTTTGTTTTCAGAAAGCAGCTTAACCTGATATAAATGCTCTTTGAAGGATGAATCAGGTAATTGTAAAGCTGAATCAGTTATGAATATATGTGGTTTAACTATGTGATCAATGGGTATGATTGCATTGTTAATCTGTAGTAGGTTAAGAGTGGATTACAGTGTGTTTTGCATTTAAATAACTTGCATTCAGGATAATATATTACACTAGAAAATTCTGTTTACATGTATTAGATTTTTAGGGAGAATGCATGGCCTAGTAATGAATTTAGAAGATTAATTAGGGAGATGTTGAGCAGATATAAATAAAAAAACCCTGATTAATAGTGGTCTGATGGGTACTGAATTTGGGCTCATATCTTACTCTGTATAAAGGGAGCATAGCTGAAACCACGTGCTTCAGTGTTTTTTTGTTGTTTTATTCTTTGAATTAGTTGACAATAACAGATACAAATTCTTTAATTTAAAACAACTCTTATCTCTTCCTGGAATGTTCTGTCCCACCCATTTTTCTCTCGGGGACTTGTGAGTGTCATGTCACACATAGCATTTGTGCAAATTCTCCCTCTGGGGTGATGACATTCCCAGAGATGGGTCAGTGTTCATCATTTCAGTTGCAGTTAAACAATCATCACTTATCAACACCATCTACAGGCATCTGTTACATATTTTTAAAATGGTAGTACCAAGCATTTAGTGTGGGGCTTCTTGGCAGGACCTGTTCTAGCAGCAGAAATATTCCAGTGTTGATATGATCTCAATATGATCTTTGTGAGAGAAAGTAGCTTTATCTGCTGGTTAGGTGATACATGTGTGAGTTGCTGGAATGTGGGCTTCTGTTTTCAACACTACCACTGACCTGCTGTGTGCTGATGATTAAGTCTTATTAGCATCTTGCTCGCTTCCTTTATCTTTGAGCAAGGTATGATAATTACAGGATACTGGCCAACTGTTAAATTTCCTGAAGATAATTTGCATGCAAAGTGCTTGAAGCTTTAAAAACCAAACCAAAACACCCCACTGCAATAAAAATATCTTTTGTATGTAAACAAAAAAAATTATGTAGCATGTGCCTCACAGGTGTATTACTGTGTTTCTTCAAATTACATCTTAAGGACTTGCCTGTTGGCTGCTTCACATCAGTCTTGTGCTGCTGCTACTTGGCATCCTGCTTTAGTATTTATTTTGGTCCTGGTTTTGGAATTTCCCTTCACAGGAAGATTCCTTGCTCCTTATATGGAAAAAATTATTTTAAAAAATACTTCTTTTCCATTGGTTCTGTAGATTCTTTCCTCAGTAAGTGCAAGAGCTACTATCGCTTTTCTTTAAAGCTCTGATCTAAGAGCCAGTAAAGTCAAGGAAAAGGTTATCAGTAACTTCAGTGATTTTGGATTAAGGCATTTCCATGTGATGTGCTCTTGTCATTGGAAAGAATGGCCGTTGGTTTCAGCCATGAAATTTTAGTGGCATTTTAAACCATCATTTCGGTATGGTTTAAAATTATTTCGTTTTAAGCCTGTCTATTGATATGCTTGCATTCACACGTGAGCAACTGCTTCTGCATGTCTCCTGGTTTTACAAGCAGGCAGTGCTCTTTATTTCTCCAGTGGGACTAACGCTGTGTCTGAGCTGTGGTAAAATCTTATTCTCTGATTAGCAGTATAGCTGGTAGACTGACTTGACAGAACACATGAATTCAAGAGTTCTTAGGCATTGGCTCATATTCCTCTTTTGCATGAATCAGTTGGTGTTAAACACGAAAATTTTCAAGTGTTGTTATGACTGCAGTCTTGGAGTTTAGCCTTGCCTGAAGTGTGGAGCCTTCCTTTGCTTAAACATTTTTCCATATCATCACTTCAGCACAACTGTCTGTGAAACAGAAATCAAAATGGAAATCTGTTTTACCAGAAACAGGGAATGCCCTACAATGTAAGAATTGTGAATTTTTATGAACGCAGAATCAAATCCACAAGTTACTTCCTTACAAGTATGTATTTATAAAAGGAGCAGGAAGGGAGGCTTTCTCAGCACAGATGTATTTAATGTCTTCATCTCATTTGTGGAAGGAAATGGCTTAGTTTCAGAGATCTGGAAGTAAATTTTACTGATTAGTTGGTGACACATTTAGCAAAGTGACAGAAGCTGTGGTCCAATGTCAGTTCATTAGTGAGCAGAATCTTTCCAAATTTGTCTCTTGTCAGTGTAGAAGTAGGACTGACGTGACACCTTGGACCTTAACTTGCTCGAGAGGTGGGGCATGTGACTGCATGGCCTAGTGAGATAACAGAACAGGAGGAGAAGGCTGCCCAAAGTTAAACATTTGTTGTGAGTCTAAGGACGCTGTCTAATCCTGTGCAGTAGGGGTTTCTGGCTCACTGCCTTCTATCTGAGTTATGATACCCAAGTTGGAATGTCTTTGCTCTGCTCTTGTTTTGGGAAGAGGATGAATAAAGAAGCCCCTTTTAAAAGCCCTTCTTAAGGAAAACTGCTTCCTGGTGAAAAACATTTGTTGCGCCTGGCCTTGCTGGGTCAGCACTTGGATATGTGTGAGCATGGAATGCTACTCCCCCAGGAGGAAAACATCACTTAGATACTCGAATAACCTATGACTAAACACTGTAATCCTGAATCAGACGGGTTCCCCTGATACTCCATTTGGATTCGTTGGAGAGAAGTGCATGGAAGGACAAAACTATCTCTAAATGGCAAGTTCAGCAAAACTGTTGATGATAATCTGAGAGTAAATGTTGACTTGGAAAGTTTTCAGATGTCTTGGATTTTTTTTTTTCCATGGTAAAGGTGATTGCTGTAGTCAGGCTTGGTAACATCAGGCTGCTGTTAGTTGGTTGTATATTATACTTGCATTTTTTGTTTGGTTATTTTTATCTAAAGCATGTAGTTTCTACGAAAGTAAGAAGAAATTATTCTGTTTATCAGATTGGCAAAAAGAAGCAAGAGCCTGGCCAATCCCACCCTGCATAATTACAGCAAAATGACATCCCATGACACAAGCTGCCCAAAAGAGTGATAAATTATATGAAATGGATGCAATTACTTAATCTGGCAGCAGTGAAAACTCTGTCTCATTTTCCTTTAGTTCCATGCAGCTACATTCACTGGGGAAGTGAGTGTGGAACAGGGGGCAAACCTCCTCCCAGATCCTCAGAGTCTATATGTGGAATTTAAGCACTTAACTAGAACACCATAAGAATAAGGATTTAAAAGAATAGTGTGTTAACCATTAACTGTTAGTATTGTTCAGCTTTGACAGCCCAGGAAATACTGTTCATGTGGTGAAACACAGGGGTTAAGGCAGGATGTCTGGATTTTTTGTTTTGTTTTCTTTTTTTTTTTTTTGTAGTGATAAGCAGCCATTAAAAATGTAATTTTCTAAATTCCTTTACTTCTTCAGAAATCGCTAGTTCTTGTCAATACATATTGCAAATTAAAAAGACTATTTTTTTCTTTCACAGTTAAGGGATTTACACACATTGGAATTTAGAGTACTTTTGTTGCTTCTCATAGGAATGTTTACAATTTTGCAGGATCAGGTTCAGATTTATTACTTAGGTACTGACAATGCTGCTGTAATTAATCAGTTGTCATAAAGCTTTCCTTTCTCCCTGTATTTATTGTGAGTCAAATTCATCACACCAGGGCTGAATGCAGAGTGGTGGTCTGGGAGCATGTTTAAAATATTATTATTATTGTTATTGTTATTGTTATTATTATTACTATTTTAAGAAGGAAAAAACCTTGTGCAGCTTTGCATTATGAGGGCGTGAAAGGACTAAAATGTCTTTACTGCTTTCATACTGTTAGAATTGGACAGAAACTGACCCAACTTCTTTTGAACCATGCTGCTTGTAATTAAATTGTGATTGTTTCTATTGCTTTGAAATGGAAGCGGGAGACAAACTGTTTCCAAATGTATCTTGCTGGCAATTGAGGGTTCACAAAGGTAGGTTTGTTTGTTTCTGCTTTTTGTTTTGCTCTTGTGTTAGAAGGGCTTTTCAAAACTCTGGGCTTTTCAAAATTCCTGTTTACTCAGACCATACAGAAGCAGTGTCAAGCAGTGCCCAAAGAGTGATTATGTTTGACCTGCATTCCTTTCAGCAAGTCTTCACCTATTTCCAACATCGAGTACTCAAGTAGAAGATTGCAAGTCACTGTATAAACCCCTACTTTTCTGGCTTTAAGCAGTATGCACAACAGCAGTAGACTGATTTTAAAAAACCCAAAGCAAATGTACAAAACTTGGTCACGTTTTTTTAAAGATCACCGCTAATCTTGGGTGTTCTGCCTGTGGCATAGAGACTATTGAAAGCAGCAGCTGAAGTCCACAGTGTTGGAGGAGTTGCTCAGTTTTCTTTGCCAGCTGTTTGTAATTGACCATTCTTGTTGTCTTGCAAGCTCAGGAAGTCTCTCATTCACATTTTAATTCCCCATTTTTCAGTTTGTAGACACATGGATATCTTGCCTGAAGCATGAAGTGATGTCAGGTGAAGGTCAGTGCACTATAATAACCTGCTCTCAAACACAAATTAGTTCAGGCTCTATTGCCAAGAGATGACCTTTGATTTCTTTTTACCTGATGCAATAAGGGCCCTATTCAGAATTATTCACTCTCACTTTGCTTAGGCAAAGTCCCAGCCACTTGAATAGGTTTGCTTCAGCAATAATGGTTATGAAAGTTCCCTAAGCATGTATGATGATGGCAGAAGTTTCTGCATTGTAGATGTTTGATAAACTGAATTAGATTCAGCATTTATTGTGGTTAGAAAAGAGAGGTGAAAGGTGGGAGTGCCTTTTGTTATGACTTGGGTGGCCACCAACTCTGAAACTACTAGTGCTAAGTACTTTTTCTAAGCTATGTCTGATCAACAGAGATAGTGAGGAAAGATGCCTATGCTTGAAAATATTTGTTATATATAGGCAGAAAATAATACTTTAATCTGATGTCATTGTTAATTTTAGACAAAGCCAGAAGGCTGCATATGCTGTCAGTGACTTGTATTGTGATAGTCTCGCTTTCCTGCTAAAACCAAGTGTAGTAATTTTGCCCACACTGCTGTGTTGCAAGATGGGATGGCAGATAGGAATACAGTCACCTTTTCACTGTGCTATGACTAACTGTACTGCTAGCTTCCACTGTTTTGTTAGAAAGGGGTTTTCCTTTACCTTCCTTTCTTTGCAAGCTCATGCAGGAGTTGTAGAGAAGTATGGCATTTCTTACTGTTTTTTTGTCTTCAACCCTTCTGGCTTTTGTGGAGATGAGTGGATACTCATACACATCAGCTCCAGTGAATGACCTTGCAAGTAGCAAAGTCAATTTGGTTCTTTCAAAGTCAGATTGCACAGTCAAGTCTTAGACCTGCTGTCAGGCAATCCTGTCTTGAAAGCAGTAGCAGATGTACTTGTAGGCTGAGAAAAACTCAAGGCTAGAACCTGACCAGACCTGGAAAGGGTGGCAGTCTTCCTGACTCTTTAGTTTAGTTTTTGGTGGTGGTTTTTTTTTTTTTCATAGTGCTAATAGCAAGGGTGACAAGGGTTGTTGATGATTCTGTGAGCTTAGTATCTTGTCAGCCATAAACTTACTCTTCACAGGCCACATCTGCCAAACTATGTATTTCCTAATAGAGAGATTTTAATGTGCAGCAAATGAAGTGTTGCAGCTTTGCTGCTCAGTAATTGATAGCCTGAGATTCCGTGAATGTACGATTATCTCAGTGTTCTTGTGTCAAGGACTGGTCTCCTGTAGAAGTGTAACAGCTTATGCAGTTTACATTAAATGGACTGAAATACTAACTGTCATCTAGACCACCAGAGCACGAGGCATAGCAGCAAGACAAGATTTGTAGGATGTCTAAAATCTCTTTAAAAATAACAGGATAAGAATAAAAGCTTCCACTCCTCACCCTTAAAGGATCTTGCAGTTCAGTTTTGAAATGCAGGAGGCTGCCCAGGGAGGTGGTTGAATCACCATCCCTGGAGGGGTTTAAAAGATGTACAGATGGGATGCTTAGGGACATGGTTTAAGCACTGGTAGAGTTGCGTTAATCATTGGTAGAATTGGGTTATGTTTAGACTTTATGATCTTAAAGATCTTTTCCAACCAGAGTGATTCTGTGAAGGCTGAAGGCATTCACCGCATGGACTTATGATTGATACAAGTGTTAAGGTATTTCTGGAAGTCTGATCCAAACCTGAACCAAGTGAGGACTTCAGAAAAATTATATTCAGAGGCTACATGGTGAGCTGTGTTTCTGTCTGTGATCTAGCAGCTGTTATCTCTACTGCCTCTTAAAAATAAAGCACCCAAGTCTTGCTGTTAGGTGTATGAAATTTCCTTTGGAGCAGACCTGAGTAGTTGACTGTTATGCTTCATTTGGCAAATGCATGTTTAGGATTTATCTGAACGGCACAGTATCACAGTGCTATTTGTTTTAAACATATGTCACTTATTTTTTAGTGGTCCCTAAAACGTATTTCATGTGGGTTCCTGTGGAACTTCTACATCCTTGCATCTGGCCACTAGCCACTTAAGTCTATGTTGCTCTCAAATACTACACCTATTTATAAGGTATTTAGTGCCCAAAGTCTCCCAAATGTTAGAGTATGCTCTATTGATTGAACTTTGAGCTTCCAAGAAGATGGTACATATCTGAACCCCCACGTCCCAGTACAGTGGCTTAAAATCTCTGCTCAGTTCTTTCATGACAAAGAAGTTGCAGCTGTACTGCTACTTGAGCAATGCTAGTCTCTTTAAGTGGAGCTCATTTCAAGTGTGAATTGCACAAAGGAAAAAGAAATACCTTCTTTTTGACAAAATAAAGAGGTGGGGTTTGCTGACCGCAGGAGATGACCGAAGGGAAGAGGGCTTTCATCATGTCTAATGTTTACTGCGAAAGCCCTGGTCACTTTATTTGGACATTTAGTACAAAATGTATGTCAGTAGATAGTTGCTGTTGTTCTTCTCTCCTGCTACAGTAGTACTGAATGTATGTTGAAAAACTTGTGCTTGAAAGCTAGTGTAGAAAAGGATTTGATGAGTTATTTTGGGATGTGTGCCCATGTTAATCTTCATTAGAGTGTACAGGAAGCCAGTGGTCTCCAATGCAGTGCTGCATTGAGTCACAGTTGTCTGGCTGTTGGACTATCAAGACTTTCTTCCTTTGCTGCTGGAATGCATGAGAGAGATACAATCATTTGGCTGTGACCTGGCATACTCATTTATACATGTATTTTCTTTGTAAGTAGATGTGCTAATAAACTGATACTGAATTGCCTTCCTTTTACCTGTACTAACAAGTAGGTTTGGTGTTTTGTTCTGGTATTTTTTTAGTCATTCTTCTGAGAGAAAGGACTTCTGTGTCAAAATCCCATTCAAGTCTTGAGAGAATGCCAGCCTTTCTCTAGAGTGCTTAACCCAAACCAGAGAACTATATAACAGGCAGAGAAATCTCTGAAGTTCCCTGGGAATTATTTTTATCTCATTCATAGTACAGTACACAGAGAATTCACCTTCCTTTGTTAACTTGGTTGATCTATAGTGATCTCTTTGAAGGACTAAGGAGGCTTATGTTGGAGATTGACTAACAAGTTTGAAAAGTGGGTTGGTTTGACTTTTGGGGTGTCCCTGTACAGATTCTGCTTTATCACTTGTCTGCTCCATAACAATGTACGAGTATTACCAGAAAGCATTGCTATTTGGAGGTATTACTTATGCAGGGAGTTGTTTCCTCCACTGATACTCCAAAGAAAATATTTTGCTTCTGAATAAGCAAGCAGAGATTTCAAGTCGTCATCACGTACTCCCTGTTGTCTTCTAACACTGGTACCTCAAGCACCTCTGTGAGCAGAAGAGAAGCAGAAACTTTTAAAATGTTAACACCTTGAGATTGCACATGTTCAGGTAACACCTTGACAGAGACAGGTTGTTGTTGTTGTGTGTATTTTTTGTTTGTTTATTGTTTTTTGTTTGTTTGGGTTTTTTTGTTAGGACAGTGGTAGAGAATGAACATCACTCAGGTTTTCTATTTGTGTTGGAGCCATGCAGAGTTAGTTATGGTAGACTAATGATAAGCACATCTATTTACCAGTAAATGAAATATTTATATCCAAGGACACCTTGTCACCAGGAACACTTGATCTTCATCTGTGTATGCTGTTACGTTGCCTAAAACACAAAAAAATTTGTTCTCTGAATCACAGTTTCCTATCTTTTTGTTCTTTCTTTTCTATGTGGAGGTTATTGATGTCTGTGCATGTATTTACAATGTTTATTGAACAGCGTGAGACTTAATTCTCAAGCTAAGCAGTTTAACAAAAATGGAAAAGAGACTTCTGTTCTGCCAGACAGACATTCTTATTAAAAAGATAGCTGAAAAACAGTGTTTTCTCTTTACAAAAGGAAGGCATTTGCTAGCTGCACAATAATTATGTAATAGACATGATTTTTACTTGATGAGAGGGGTGTCTCCCAGCTGTGTTACTAAGAAACAGCTGATTATACTGCTGAAATATGTTGTGTGATACTTTCCTTCTACATGTGCCTTCAATTAGCTTTGCTGAAGTTTTTATTTTCTATGAACCTTTTTAAATAGGATATGTTATAACTCTTTGAGTGAGGCTGGTGGGTCCTTGGTTTTCATGTGAAAGACCATAGGTCCTCAAAACCGTCATCTACCTCTTGATGTAAACTGCTATTAAATGCTATTGTAAGCCGGTGTTTTGAAGAAACTCAGACTAAGATACATTCAAACTTGGGAGCTTTGCTTTGATTTCAGAGACACCTTATGTTCTGAAAGCAGATTTCATTAAGCAAGTCAAGAAAGAAGAGTAAGAAAAGGTAATTTTCACTTTAGAGGTGAAGAAATTATTATGGCTGGAAGAGGCTCTAAGAAACAGCTGATATTCCTAGTTGCTTTGAAATTGAGTTATATGCTCTGTATTATCAGTATTGTTAAGACTTTTACTAAATAAATAGTCTTGGACGCTGACATTCCGTACATACTGCTTCTCTCCATTAAATGTTTCTAGCTAGAGCATTCCAACTACCAGTCCCAGCAGACAGTTTCACTTGAGTCTCCACAACATGGAGGGGTCTTGAAGCAGTATATGAACTGAATCCATAACTCCAGCTACTTACACTTGGTAGAAAAGCATCTAGAACAATAACTTCTTGAGCCTAATAATGTTTTTGGCTGCTGTAGAAGACAATATAGATTCCAGAACTGAAAGATGCACTTTGAGCTGTGATTTCTTGACAAAACACTCTTCAGTTAGAAGCGTCAATTTACAGTGTCATAAGAAATCATTCTTCTAAAAATTGTTTCCACGGTTTATAAAAAAATTGCACAGGCTGTCAATTTGAAATCTTGACATGAACGTGATATGTTTTCAAGTGTTTACACATAGTTACATCCCAAAAATCTCTCTGTCAATTTTGAGAGATATATGATCTCATTTTTGTGATTCGTTTTACCTTTTAGATAATTGTCCTTTGCCTGGAAGCCACATATGAGAACTTGAAATGCAGTAAGCTTTTGTGAGAATTAGCTCATACATTGAAAAAGGTGAAAGACAGGACAAAATGGGACTAAACCCAGCAATTTCCATACAGCCTGAATCTTCAGAATGAGTTATCCTCATGGCTTATTTTTTCAAAGAAGTGAAAAAGAACAATTCAGTTTTTCTGGCACTCAATTTGATGTTGTGATATTATTGTTATTGTTAGTTGGATAAATCTGATCTCCATATACACTACCTTTTCAGGATTGGAGAGTTATAAATCATATCAGAATTACTAATCCATTTAGCATTGCTATTTCAGCTTGCTTCCTTTGCAATTGATCTCAATTAACCAACTCTGTCATAATTCATTCCGTAACAATACACCCTCACAACCTATAAATGAGCACTTTCTTGATTTTCCCCTTATCAAGATTAATGTAATGTGAGTTAATGTCACAACCCTTGTTAGATCTTTAATTAAATTATATGTACTTCAACAAAGAGTGAAGCAAAATTGTTTGAATTGTGGTACACTCTAGCATATCAATATTTTTACAAGTCAAAATTTGCATCTTGTGAATTACTATTTTGGGAGATTGTGTGTATGGTCACTGTTGGATTTCAACGACTTTGAGTTTGTCTCCTAGATTTTTAGATGACAATTAAATGTTATAGAATTGGATGCCAGCCAAACAGGCTACATGTTTTCCCGCTGAATTTCAAAGAAAGGAGCTGAAATTGTTCTTTTGGAAATGGAACTTTTGCTGAATTAAGAAACACCTCTAGAAATGGGAACAAAATTCCAACTACACCAGGATGGCCTTCAGCCTCACAGTTACAGTTTTATTTAGTGTCTTTGCAGCTTCTTTGTAGAAAGATAACTTTCTAGAAATGCAGGCACCTTCACCTAGATTAGTCGGCAAGGCAGTGGATGAAGTGGGGCCCTGAGGCACCAGGGAGTGCCTCTGTGCCTGGTGCAGAGACTGTTGAGTCACGACTGCCTATCACAGGGGCATGAGTCACCAAGCTGTTAGGCAAAAGCAGATGATTCCAGAGGCTATGTTTAGAAGACAACTGGTAGTTGCACCTGTGTCTCTCTGTGTTTGTTGTTGTTTGTGGAGTATACTTACTGCACTGTTGGTTCGTGTTTGTTTTTGGTGGGGTTTTTTTGTTGTTTTGTTTTTGCTGACGCTTTAGGCAAAGAAATTAAAACTTCTGGATCTTCATCAAGCTTAGGTTGGAGACAGTCACTGAGCTTTCTTGGACTGCAATAGTTCTGGACACACCCAGAAGGAGAACTTTCAAGTTTTTCAAAGCATTTAAAGTAAAACAAAGAGGCACCTTCAGGGTTAGGTGGAGTAACTTGCAGGTTTTGTTTTAATGAACATGTTTGCTCCATGTAAGCATCAGAACTTTTCATCCGATGTAATTCTGAATCCCTCTGTCATGCACCTTTCAGAGACAAGAGTATATTTTAATGTAGTTAATGAATATTTTAAGAAATAAAACTGGTAATAGGTATCAACAGCTGCAGTCCAAGCTGTTGGATATATGCACAAATTATGTAGCTAGATAAACCTGGTGCACTGTGAGGTGCTTTATGAATGTCTTGTGAATGTAGTTAATTTTGGCTGCAATCCAAAGGATTTGCATTGAACATTGTTTTATAGGTGTGAATGACTAAACTAATAGGTACACTACTTCATCAGTGTGCAAGGCAACAGATTCAAAGGAAATCTTAGATGGGTATAATATTTTGTATTCAAGTATTGGTAAATTTTTTTCCATAAATAATACAAAAAAAGATCTTTGCAGGTTGGTGAAAACATGACTTTGGAATTATGCTTAAGTGTGATAGCTACTTGAAGTTGCCATTGTCAGTAGCTGGCAAGATACATAGGCTAAGCAGGAAGATAAATATTGAAGGAAATTTAAGTTGGCTTGCTATATATTTAAGTCAACAAGATAAAAAAGGCTAAAAGCTCAAAGGAAGTCTGAACTTAGTTGATTTTAGTGTATGTTCCTACATGATCTATTTCACATCCTTGAGAGTTAAAATAGTGGGTCTTGAATTGTTTCGGTAGATACTGTACATATGCACGTTAAGAAATTTGTTACAGTTAGTACATAGATGCATATGGATATATGTGAGTTGACAGGACTAATAAGAAGTATAGGTTGACGCTAAAGTGACTTTGGAATTCATGAAAATGAAATACCATCCACTCACAATACACAAAGGATATAGTCACATGAAAAACTGCGTGTGAGGGGTCCCATGATATTTAAGAGGTTAGGATAACTAATTCATGGGCTTTCTGCAAATTTTCAAACCACTTTGTAGGAAGGCATTTCTTTAAGTTAATTAACCAAGGAGGAAATCTCACTGTTGACTTTGCACTAGACTTTCTTCCTTTTTTTCTTAACTTTCTGTACAGCCTTTGTGGTGTCTGTCATGGTAATTCTTTGTATTGCATCATTTAACTCTTTGAGAAATCCTATGGTGTCCATTTCAGCAAATTTCTCAGTTACTGCTGTTGAAATAATGTCTGACTACAAGTGGACTGCTAAGGTGAGATGATTAAGGAGACCCTGCAGGTAATGTTGAGAATGTCAGTGTAAATTTCAGTAAATACCAAGATAAAGGATGGCTATGATTAGCTTGTAACTTGATAGTTTAACTGATGAGACTGGCAGCAGCAGTTAGAAAGTGTTAGGATCAGTCGCCTGCAGTGTGAAAGGGGAGGATACTTTGATCACAGTATTTTTATCCAGTCTCATTTTTCTGTTTTATGAAACACCTCCCTGTTTGATTTACATGCCATGGTTGTTCAGGAGATGAGGCTTTAAATCTGTTCCATCCTGTGTGGTGGGTTTGGTTGGTTGGTTTGATTGGTTGTTTTTTTGGGGGAGCGTGGAGTTGTGTTTTGGTTTTTCCCGTATCCACTGTCACAGATTTTGTTTTCTGGGGGAGGCTGCTGAAATGTCAAATATTTTAATGCAGTAGAGAAGGTCTTGCTAATGCTGCTGAAGTACAGGAGTGTAGGTTGTTCCAGTTGAGATAAAATCTATTCTGCTGTCAATAGGGTTACTAGAAAGTCTTTTGCTAGACAGGTCTATAGTGCTTTTAAGCCCCTTGTGGAAGGGTAATTTGACTTACATTTGCAAGACTAATTGCAGTGACTAGCACATAGTACACTCATCAGGCTTTTGTAAGGTTTCTTGACAAAATTAATGTTATTTAATCCTAGTGATAACTGTATAGCCATTTCAGGTATTCATTTTACCCTGAATCTTCTGGAGGGAAAAATATTTTTACGGTTGCGCATTGTCATATCAAAAACACCACTGCCAAAATGACATTTCTTTCAATGGGCTGTAAGCACCTAAGCACTTAAGAGCTTCTTTTCAAAATTATTTAAGTCACTTAGATACTTAGCAGTTTTTACACTGTGTGCTGCAAATGATATTTCAAATGAAATGCATCTGTGAGTTGCAGTGAAAAGTGTTTTGAAAAAGGCATTGAAATACTGTTGAAAGTTGAGTTTGTAATGCAACCTGCCATTGACAATAAAGATACAGATGAACTGAAAAATTGAAAACATATGCATGGCCTTCAAGCACTCTTTTAGAGAACAGTCTTCAGAAACACCAGAGGTCCCTCCCCGGCTTCTTTGCAAAACTAGATCTATAATAGTATCTTTTCTGCTTGGCAAATGAGGTGCCATTTACAAAGTGGATTAGGGGAGTGCACATTTCTTTTTCTGTGTTTGTACCCTGTAACAATGTTCTGCTGAGATCGTGTCCCTCTGTAGAAAAGAATATTGTGGAGTGAAAAAAAACAACCCACAAAAGAGAGTACAACTGGAAAAAACAGATTGATAAGAACTTGAAACCATGTTGGTTACAGCCCATGTTACATGCATGTCCTCCATTTTCAAGAAATGATAGAAAAGACTATTGCCTCAGTATGTCTGTTGGTACATAGTATCCTAGGGGACTTGTCTGAATGCTTTGTGTCTTGTATATGTGGCCTTGCCTAATGTTTAAAAGAACGTAGCTTTTTCTGAAACTATGTGCTAAAAGCTCAAATGTTATCAAGTGTTGCAGAATAAATTTGAGAAAGCCTCTCAGATCTACTGACAACCATGGAACTGCAGGAAGAAAGGATGAAGTTTTGCCGAGCACTAATGCTTTCTTCCTCATGACTAATTCAAACCTGTTCCATACAGAATTCTGTAATGATACTTCTCCAAGTAGTCATTTTTTAATGGTTTCTATTAACAAAACTGAACCATGGAACAATTGAAAAAAAAGAGTAATTTTCTTTCTTTCTAATTGTTGTTCTTTGATTTTTATTTGAGGGTGGGGAATATTTAGCTTGTCTAGTTACCTGCAAGCAGACTGCACTTTCTAGCAGCAGGATCTGTGCTTTATCTAACTGCGTATTTTTAAAGTTTTTGTGAGTCTTGTCCCTTTCTAGGCAGATTTTAATTATCTGGCTGCCTGACAGAATTTGAGAGCTCTTTATCTATGAACAGCAATGTTCTCTTGTTTCTGTTCACTGCATTTGAATGTGTAACTACTTGTAAATGGCAAGATACAGGGATTGACCAAGCTCTGCAATGTGTAGATTTAGGTTCAGTCCTAGTAAGTGTTTTATTTTCTCTTATCCTCCCTCCTTACCTGCACCTCCTGCCCCCCTTGATTTATATTATATTTCTCTAGTGCAAGGGAGGTGATTCTCACCCTCTGCTCTCATGAGACCTGACCTAGAGTACTGTCTCAAGTTCTGGAGCCCTCAACACAGGAAGGGCATGAAGCACTTGGAGTGAGTCCAGAGGACGGCCATGAAGATGATCAGAGGGGCTGGAGCATCTCTGCTATGAAGACAGGCTGAGAGAGTTGGGGTTGTTGAGCCTGGAGAAGATAAGGCTCTGGGAAGACCTTAAGCACTTTCCAGTACCTGAAGAGGCTCCAGGGAAAGCTGGAGAGGGGCTTTTTACAAGGGCAGGGAGTGAGAGAACAAGGGGTGATGGCTTTAAACTGAAAGAGGGGAGATTTGAGTTAGACATTAGGAGGAATTTTTTCAGTGTGAGGGTGGTGAGACACTGACATAGGTTGTCCAGAGAAGTTGTGGAAGCCCCATCCTTGGAAGAGCAGGTTGGATGGGGCTTGGAGCAACCTGGTCTGGTGGGAGTTGTCCCTCCCCATGGCAGGGGGTTTGGAACTAGGTGATATTTAAGGTCCCTTTCAACCCAAACCATTCTGTGATTCTCTGATCTCTTTCCTGTCTCAAAATTCTGGTGCATTATTTTAAGTGTCCAATGTATGATCACAACTTTAGCAAAATAAGAAGCCTCCAGGTGTCTGAATGTTTGAGAGACAATATAGGGAGAGAACAACCCTGTGTGTGTCTTTTTTTTTTTTTTTTTCCTCCTGTAAACTGTGTGAGCAATCATCCTTGCATTGCTCACAAAATTGAGAGTGTAGTAGTAATATTACTATACAGTAGAAACTGGTAGCCTTGTTTCAGTTCTGTGAATTCTATTAACTTAGGACTGTAAGTAAAGCTATTTGCTTTAAGTGACATACCAAAATGTGAGATAAAAAGGCAAGTAAGTTTAGCATCAGTTTTGCGTCTTTGGGAATCAAATCAAGGCTTTACATCCCATAGCCTTTTCAGCAAAACACTGACACTCATGAAGTGTGGTTGCAAAAAATGAGGTGTGTCCAGTCTAGTCATGTAACATACACTGGATTTCCAGTTTTATTTGCTCTGAAGTCCCAAGAATTCAGGTAGAGATGACTAATGTATGTCTGTATATAGTTTCATAGAAATCCTGTAAAATACCAAATAAGCAGTATTGTTCTCTTTTCTTTCTGTAGGATTTGAGTGTGATTGGCATTGTGCTGTACCACAGTGAAGCAGTATTTGTCACTTCAAGACACCTTGCATTAAAGGATCATGGTAGACAGTTTAATAGTTTCTTTGAGGTAAGTGATACAATAAAACATTTTAAAACTTATTTAATATGCTCTTAAGACACTGCAATAAACACACTGGCTGTCTCTTGCTTTGGTGTTAAAAGTGTGTGTATCATAGGAGAATAAATAAAAAACTTATCCGAAGAGCAAATAATGAAGTACATGCATACCAGACATAGCATTCTTTGGTGTTAGTAGAAAAAGAGAGTTCTCAAGTGTTTGTTTATGCTTAGAGCATCTGTTAGTGTGTGCCCGTGTGATGGCATGTATTATTGGAAAGTTCCTTTTTTTTGATGAGGCTGTACAACTATAGGCACTGGGCTTAAATTACTGATTTCCATGTTTACTACCTATGCTGCAATTCATTCAGGGATTTATATTACACATTCCTGAAACAGTTTGTCAGTAGGCAAACACAGGAAAGACCTTTCAAACATTTTTCCTGACAAAGGGAACATTCAACTGTTTCTAAGCTGGTCTGTCCAGTTCTGTAGTTGGGCAAGCAGATCCAGAGACACCAGGCAGCTGTGGTACTACATGGACAAAATTTGACCTCCAGCAAGCAGTAACAGCTGCATGCCCTTTAATTTGTATGGAGATACTGTCAGTTGCTCCTTCCTTTTTGTGAATTTCACACCTCAATCTTTGCATTCTGGCACCCTCCTACTATGCAAGGGTGGATTCCATGTAAAAATGAGTCTGTCACTTATTATTGGCACTGTGTTATCTTTCCTGTTGAGATTTCTCCCTGCGTAGCTCCTCCCAAGCTGTCCCAGACTTAGACTTTCTGCAGACTTTCATTTGGGAGGAAGCTGGGAGTATGAGACAAGAGACATACTGTACTAGTCAGTACTAATCACTTGGCTAAAATACTTCCATTCCTATCTGGACAATCCACAGTTGGCTACTGTAGCCCTTTATAAAATACAACTACTAAGGGACAGCAATCATGCAAGAAGCATCTTCTGGTAGCCTCCAGCTTCATTCATGGAGAGGTAATACTGCAATGGCACCTCCAAGGGGTGTTTCTAAATAAGGTGTTCAATAGCAAACTTTTTCTTGCTACTCCTACAGTAGAGCTAATGGCAATTTGCTTTGCTCCATGCCCTCCAGTTAAACAGAAATTGGTATTGCCAGTAAGAGAAAGTGAGCATGTTTAGCCTTTGCAACTTGGACAGACTTCCAGTTTAAAGCCTGACTTTAATTTAAACTAGGTACTTGGCTCCAAATAGTGCCATAACTGAGAGCCTGGGCTGTACCAGCAAGGCTCTTACACAGAGGCCAGAGTTAAAAAGAGCCATCAATCAGCACAATTGATACCTGACTTGTTTATGCGTACTCAGTAAGCTTTGCACAATTTTGAGGAGCACTTGTTCTTTTGGCTTTTCCGTACCATGAGAATACCTGAAACAAACCCACTGAAATTGGAGAAGCCTATTTTCATAGCTTGGGAGACCTAATGTCAGTCAAGCATGACAAATAAAAAAGCCTATTCCAGAGAAGTTAGTCAAAGCAAGCTACTGAGGGATTTAACATTAAAAAAAATTAATTTCTGAACCCTGATTTGAAGCTAGAGGTTTACCTCAAGATAGCTTAAATATTCCTGGTGGATTTCCTGTATGTTAGAAATAGTATATTGATACCATTGTTTCTGAGAGGTCTAACTGCAGATACAGAAACAAACTGAAAACCTGGCTTCATTGTCCCTGAGCATGTACATACAGATGGTGATTACATATAACCTCACTAAAGAATGGTCAGGAAAAGCTTGGCACCAAGTAATCACATATATAGGAAAAGTTTGCATTTCAGAAGTGAAAACTTTAATCTGGTAAGTAATTTGCTTTGAAGATTACAGTTCTTTCTCGGTTCAGAACTCACAACCTTGTGTGTGATTTCAGAAGAATTTACTCATGGAAATCTGTAGTCCTTCAGATTGATGAGAAAAATCCTATCCTCAAAAATCTGTTGAGGATGAAAGGATTCATTTCCTTATGCAAAGTCTGAACTTTCTTTCACATGGTCTGAGGGATTATAGGGAGCAGAAGCCATAAGGGAGCAGGGAATAGGCAAGAAGATTCTGAAAAGGAAGTTAAATTTAATTTGCAGATGATGTAGGCTGGGTCTGTCAGAGACTGAACTCTGCCTGCTTAGAAACTTGTCATGTATTGAGATAGGTAGAACATCACTTGAGCACTTGAGAAAGGAATATGAATGTCTGCTAAAGGCAGACTTGGTGCTGTCATTTTGCAGTTGGGAGGTCTGAGATCTATTTCTGTTTATACCTTTGATTTCAGGTGTGATTGGCAAATCAGTTTTTTCATCCAGCCCTTTGGCTTCCATCCACCACTGTGTTATTTGGCCCTGTTGAACTGCACATTTTGCCTCTTACTGTCGTTTCTCTATAGTGACTTACACTGCCTCTGATTTCAGTTGCCTATTTGTGTTTTGTGAATTTTGTGAAATTCTGAAATTTTATGCTTTCTTCTAACAGACTTCTTAAAACAGTGTTTTAATTGTAGTGGGGTTTTTTTGGTGTTGTTTTTGTTTTTTTTTCCCCTAAATGTGGGAGTAAGGAAGTAATGACTTTTTCTTGCCTTTGTACGGTTGATTGCTTAGAGAGAGAGAGAGGCATAAACTATGGTGAAGAGGTGTTGACAGGCCATGTGCAATCAGTACTTACCTAATGATTCCTTTTGCAGTATGTTAGCAAGAACACACACAGAAAACTCAGAAAAAACATTCTCCCCAGTAGAAGAATATTTGTATTAGTGGTAATAAAATGCTTGGTATAAAAAACCCCACCTCCTTCAGCTTAGGTCTCGCTCTGAAAATACCTGAAACAATGAGAAATATTTAAAGAGTTACTGTGTAGGAAGCCAAGGAAGGACCTGTGAGTAAGAAGCACAGCTGGATTTTGTCTGGTCCATTAGTTTGCAGATGGGTTTTGTGTCCAAATCCATCAGTTTTACTTCTG
Source organism: Apus apus (assembly GCF_020740795.1). Taxonomy (NCBI): domain Eukaryota; kingdom Metazoa; phylum Chordata; class Aves; order Apodiformes; family Apodidae; genus Apus; species Apus apus. Next base: position 6,547,863 of record NC_067291.1, read on the forward strand.
CATTGAAATTCAGCAAATCATTAGCAGCTTTCCTTTTTATAGAGGGTCTGAATCATACTCCGTAGACTGAAAAGTCTGGTAGAAATAGACTGAAACTAGAAAAGACTGAAACTGGTAGAAAAGACTGAAAACTCCTGGTAGAAATAAAGATAATACAATCCTACTTCTCATACCTTTCTGTGTGTTCTGATGAAGGGTCTTGCTAGGAGGGGGCAAAGCAGTCCCCTGTGCAAATTATAGCAAACAAAAGACTGAGCTAATGGAGCCTAAGTTGTAGTGGGCTCCTAGGAGTCATTATGTTGGTGAGGCTTGACAGAACAAAGTTTGTTTGGGCTTGGTTCCCATTCTGACTCCTTTCCAATTGAAGATGTGGGGACTGGGGTGATGCTTGGCTGCTTATCCTAAGTCTCTGGTGAACTGTGCCCACTGCTTTCCATCTTCTGTGCCCATTAGATTATTCAGTTACCACAATTGTTGGGCAGCTGAGGAAGAACCTATTTTCTGAAAAGTCATGGTGATTCTTTGCATGTTTCCTGTGTACTAGAGGTGGGGCATTCATCTGAAATAGGGCAGCCAGAGCTAGTAGCAGACTTAGCCCTCAGATGGCTGAATTCTTACTTAGCACATTAGAAAACTTGTGAATTGTATGTCAGTTTGACACCAAATGCTGAAATATTAAAACATGCACTGCTGAAAATATTTTAATTTAAAGTTATGAGAAATACTATCAATACTGTACTTTTGCTTTGTAGATAAATGTGTATGTATGTTGTCCTGTCTGCTGTCAAGTGAATGTCCTAAGAAACTTTCATACAATTTAGTGAATCTGTCTTGGTTAGTAGTGCCATTGAAGTGTCTGAATAAGTTCTTGCAGTACAAAGCTCTGTAATAGGTTGTAGATTTGTCATTTATATTAGTGGTTGTTATATCTACTGTTTCACTATTTGCTTTTTCAGACTTCTCAGTTCCCTAGCAGTGCTGGGATTTCAGTTTGTCATCCCACAGCCTTCAATTGAACACAGAAAGGTAAGCATTAGAGGTATTCAGATTTTGTATACTGAAAGGTAAATGTAGAAAACATTAGCATAAGATGCGTAGAGCAATACAGTCTAAATAAAGTTCAGTGAATAATGAGGCTTTTGTTTTATGTGTTGTTTCTTTTAAAATATAAATATATGCTTGGTTAAAAGAGGCTCGTCGTGGTCAATTAGCTGAGTGTTATAAATAGAAAGAAAGAAATTGTATGGAGTGTTGTAGGTCACAAATTTGTCCGTGTCAGCTTATTCAAGCTTTGGAGCATTTTAATAATGAAAGACAAAGGGGAGAAAGAATTCATGTCAGTGAGAACAGCTCTCAAACATGGAATGATTAGCAGAAGCATGCAGTAGCTTGTTGGTAGTTTTTTCTCTTACAGCAGTGGAGATGTCTGAAACAGAAGTTGGACCCAAATCACACTCTGTGGCTAGACTGAAATTGCTAGAGCTTGGGGCTGAAAACTGCTGTACTTTCCTTTTGTGCTCTTGTGAATGGTTCACATGTCATAGAAATTGGTGTGTCTAAGGAGGTTTGCAGCGTGAACACCTTCCACCTGCTCAGCATTAGTGAAGTTTAATCTGGAAAACAGGTTTTTGCAGTGGGTAGTAGTGGGCAGTTTGGAGAGAGATAGAGGGCAGCAGTGATTATATGCAAGAGGTTTTAAAATCCTACTTCTGAGATAAGTTTGAATGACTACATATTTGTTTAGTCTAAATATTAGAAGACTGGTGGAGAAGCAGATATAACCTCCAAATACTTCTGATTGCTAAAGAGAAGGCTATTCTTTCTCTCTGTGGTGCAGCAGAGGAGAAGAAATGGATTTAAACTGGGGCAATGGAAACTTGGTTAGAAAGAACTTCTCATGGTAAAGATGTAAAGAAGAGATCATAGTGACTGGATAACATTGAGAGTTTCTGTGATGAAGGTCTGTGTGAATGTGCTGGACAAATGTTTGTCAGAATGGATGTGTTGCTGATTCAACCAGAGCCTTGAGGAGAGACCCCTTGAGTATTTTGCCTCTTTATGAGCTGTGACCTTATATTGATGTTGTTCTCATTCTTAATTGGTATTCAAACCCAACCAGTTAATTATTAATGGTATCAATAAACGTGTTTTCAAAAAAGTTTGGTTTTTTACTATAAATTTTTTAAATAGTAATGCAAGATGCATGTATATTTTTAAACTGTACTTTTTAAAGGAGATAAAGGCAAATTTGTGGGCTTTTTTTTTTTTTATATGCCTATGCCACTTGTATTTAGGGCAAAAAGTTATTTGGACAATAGCTCCATAGGTACGGACTAGGAACCTGAAGCCATCAGGTCATAAGTTCCTGAAGAACACAGCTGTCATGTTCAACTCCTTGTGCAGCCTAATTATAAGACAAATTAAATAAGGTCAGTAATGATGCAGTCTGAAACTGGCACAGTCCAGTCTGCTGTCTCAAGCTGCCCGAGTGCTTTATGCTAAACCTGAGTACAATATAGTATTTTTCCCTATTGTAGATCTGTTTTGTTGTGCAGTTGAGATGGTCATGCTGGTGCTCTGTTTTCAGTACTCTGTCTAATTAGACATTCTTTTGTAAAATTGACAGTGGAGAGATGCTGCAATCCAGCTTCCAGTTGGCCTTAGGGGGAAAAAAATGTACTAACTAAAACAGAGTAAGTCAGACAAACAATTGCTTCATTCTGTGAAGCTCCGGAATTAATTTTGATAAAATCAGATTCTTTGTTTTCAGTTGAATGAAAAATGCCATGGGTCTGGAGTGTCTTCTGTGCTAGTTAAAGGGACTGAAGGCATGGCATTAAGAGGCATGGTAACCACCTTGGAGCTGTTCTTTTTACTGAAAACAAGAGAGGCAGAAGTTCCCTAGTGAGATCTCATACAGGCTGCAAGCCTGTCTGTCATTCTTAGCTCTTACACTATGGGAGAAGATTCTTTTCATGCCAAACACTGCTTAGGCTGGAAGTCTGTATTTATTAAACTTTTCAGAAACCTTCTGACCCACCTATCAGCTCCAGACAAGAGGGGCTGTTCGTAGCTCTGAAGGCCAAGTCAGGCACATTTCTGAGTGTGAGTTCTCAATTTTGTAGCTCTTGAAGTTGTTCCTGTTCTTTTTATGTGGTAACCTGGACCTGTCTTTTCTGACATCCCTAGCCAGCATCTCCTCTGTATTTCTGCATGGATATCTCTGCTGTTTGGCAGGACTCCTTCTTTGTGAGACGAGTTTGGTTTTTCAGAAAGAAAGTGAGAGGAAAGAGGAAGGATTTGATGAATATGTCATTTTAGCAATGTAGTGAATAGCAAAAGTGGTGTTAGGTAAATCTTGTGTACCCTGTCAAAGGGTACAGTATGTGGAAACTGAGTAACTAGAGCTAAATTCTAATGAAATATTAGCTTATGCCCCTAATTGTGTGTTTATTTTGCAGCTTTTAAAGTTAAGCATGTGTGTGTGATTGACACGCAGTGTTAGAGCATTTGGATTCTGTCTTGCATGCCCTGCATATAGTTATTTTTGCACTGAAAGCTATGGACAGGGAAATAAAGTCAGATAATTTGACTTGGATATTTGACCGAGCAATTCATTAAAATATTTCCAAATAGTCTAGATTGTTTCTTACACTAAAACTTTTTGGAAAATTAAATAAACCTTGTGACAATCCACAAAGCAGTTGATGGAAATCCAGTTGTAACTGCTTCTGGGCACCCACAGTTCAGCTGAGGTGGTGTTTTTTTAGGACTATGAGAACACTTCAAAACATCAGGAAATATTATTTTCTGTTGGTTTAAAAATCTTACTACATTTTCATTTTTTGTTTCTTTTTTTGGAACCCATATTTAAAGTCATACTAGTTTCAGAGACACTGACATAATGTTAACTTTGCAACAAAAATCTGATTGTAGTTCCCTAACTCGTGTAAGAGTTTTAATTTATCTTCAGTATGTTAGAACTACTTAGAGTACCATTTAACTACTCTTGTTTTAGTGGCATATGTTTAGGACTTTTACATGAAGACAAAGCAATCTTATCAAGCAGTAATTTAAAAAAAAAAAAAAAAGGGGAAATTTTGTCAACAAAATGAGGAAGAGCAGAGCTCAGCAGACAGCTTTCCTCAGATGCACACCCGAAAGCCAATTTCTGGCATGACAGCCTGGGCACGGCGAACTAGAAGTGAGCCAAATCGCTTCCATAGCAGGGAAGTGCAGATACTGGAATTAAGACCTGGGGAGATAACAGGACCAAATGGGAATTTTTAATTTTTTTTAACCTCCCCATTATTTGCATTTTATTCTGTAACTCTTCTGCTTTCAGGACTACCTTCCCCTGACCAGCTTCCTGCCCCCCCTCCCCCCGCTAAGTGCAGTGCTATTCCGTTTCAACTTACCTTCTTTTCTTCTCTTACTTAAGTTAAGCTTATTAAAGTAAAAATGTTTTGAACACTAGCTAGCAGGAAGATAGTTTTTTTGTCAGGAAAACATGTAACTGGGCAATATTTTCTGCTTTTAGATTTTATAGTTTTGGAGTTAAAGTCTTGGAAGCTTGTTTGTCATACAACGTCAGAATTGACCAATACAGAATTTCTACTTTTAGGTATACCTGACTACCTGATTTTTATATAGAAGTAGCTTTTGTGCTTATTTAGTATAAGGGATGATGTCTTTCCTGCCAGAAGTCCATAAAAACTGAAAACAAAGAGCATCTTTACATCTTCCTGCATATGAGCTTATGGTATTGCTCTATTAATCTTATCTTTGTAAATAGCACAGATTTGGACAGTAATACAAATACATTAAACATGGTATGTTCATTAGACAGAAAAAAGCATTCCTGTGCAGAAGACTTTTATGGTTTATTTTTGAAGACAGGGCTTGTAGTGTTGGTCAGAAGCTTCTTGGAAGTTGTTTTCATGATCTAACTTATTCCTCATACTCTTCCACAAGGCCTAAACACTCATCAATATTAGCAAAAAAAGGAGGAAATGTTATCTGAAACCAAGGAATTGCCACTTCCATTTAAAAACCAACTAAGCTGTCTGAAACTGGTTACATTGAAATCTTTTTAATATTTAAGCAATTAACTTTCCTTGTCCATCATGGACATATGAACAGGCGTCCTGCTGCTCATCACACTGTCAAGCTCTCTATTCTCCCTCCCATGCTTGTTTTTTCTGAATAAACCATATCTGGTAAGTGACATACTGTGATTAACAGAAGGTTAAACTACAACATAGTTCTAAGGAGTACCATAGGATCTCCACCACAGCTGGTCACCACCTTGTTTTTACATATCCTGAGGAGCAGAAGGATGTAGCACAAGGCTACATTCCTGCTTGCAATCCAGGGAGGGTGAAGCTCTGCCCTAAAGGTCAGCACTGACTGAAATGTAGAACTTGTCGTGACTTGCTGAGCTGGAACTCAGCTCTTGGCAGCAGGGTTGCTGCAAAGTTACTGTGGTTCTGTCCTGCTGGGCTGTGTGCACTATCCTGAATTTTACTGGAGCAGCTTAGGCACCATGTCTCTGTGTACAGCTGCTGTGTAAGTGTGTTCCTTGCAACACGTGTTTGCAGGTGTCACACTTTTTCTCGTAATGTTTTTCATGTTTATAAGATAACTGTTGCTTTTATTATTGTATTTTCATACACATCAGTTCCATAAAACACTACCCGCTGAAATGTAGTCCAGATGTAGTCCCCTTGCAGTTTTCCTCCACTGGTCAGTGTATCTACTTGCCTTCAGCACAGTTGCTTGACTTTTGCCATAATTGAAACTTTGATAAAATAGGGCCTTTCTAGCTCTAGCTAACAATGTTGCTATTCCAATTACAGTGATCTACAGGAAACACGAGAAATTATTTAGTCCATGCCAAGATTTTTCCTTTAAAATTAGCCTTCTAGTGCAACAGAATATTTGGAACAATACCTGAATTTTCTTGCTATCTCTTGGTATCTCTGCATTGTTACTAATTCTCTGTCCTTGATGTTGTGGATTAAAATGGCGAGGAAATAAAATTCTTCTTTGCTTGGTGAAAGGAGACTGGATAAGGATACATTGTTATATGCAAATATACTCTTTGAAAAAATCAAGGCCAATGGTTTTATTATTTGTAACCTGTTTTATCATGGGCCTCCACTTTTTTTTTTTTTATGTTAAAAAATACTGACTTCTTTAAGCTCAGAGCATGAGGGGCTTAGTGTTTCTCCTGGAAAAATGAAAGGATCTTTGTTCCAGTTGGATTCCAGAGCAGGTGAACTTACAAGGTCATAGATAAGCTTCTCATCTTCCTTCAGAGCAGTATTGCATGCTAGTTCTGTCCCAGGGTTTGGATCAGAGCAATTACAAAGATGAGAAGATTTTTGGCTTCACAGATGAGTTCTTCTGAATGTTGCTTTCTAATTTATGACAGCTTTTCCTCTCTGCTTCTGGACTGATGGGTGGATGACTCACTGAAGGACCCTGAGAGGTGTTACGTGAATTACTGAATAAATAAAGTCCATAATTCCACTGCATGTGGAAATACACTTCTCCTAAGTGTAGAAATACAATATAATGGCAACAGCTTTGTCACAGCTGAAGATGATTGAATTGGAAAAGGCCTAGGGTAGTACAAGCTGAGAAACTTAGGTCACAGATGATAGCAAATGATGAGAAATAGTTTATTAAAATAAAGAAGCTTAATTTGTGATACAGTGAGGGCCTGATGCTTATAATTTTTACCTTACTACAGATCAGAAGCAATCCTACTGTAGATGAGTGGTTATGCAGAACAGGTAGAAGTGAGGTCATGAATGAGCCGTTTACTTGAAAATACTTAATAGTCTCATGGAAAGATATGTCTGCCTTAAAACACTAGGCTCACAGGGCACAATGGAGGTGGTCTTGATGCCAAAAAAAATTAGCCAAACTTGGAGGAAGCTTCAAACCGAAGCACAAAAACTGTTCTGAACTCTCTCCAGAGCTGCTTACTTTCTAGACTATTTAAATAATATTAAAGTTTCTTCAGATGTGGTAAAAGTTGGTTGAAGGGGGCAGTTAAGCTTTCCAAGCATTGTAACTCCCTTCAGTGATTTGTGAATACAAAGGTCTTCTATTTCCAGTCTTTTTAGCCCTTTAATCTTCACAGGCACAGATGTTCAGACAGAGGTTTTATACAAAGAGCGGAAACCCAAATCATTTAAGCTGGTAATATTTACACTTACCATGTACTGTAACATTCAAACAGTTTACTAGATCTCTGATTAAAGGCTTCCAAAATGCACTGAAGGATTAAAATAGCTGAGCATACTAACCAGGCAGACATGTACACATTGTGTCATGATGTTTTACTTGGCCTCTGCTCCATTTTTCTGCTAGCCTTGAGATCTGAGAAGTTGTTATCTGCAAGTTTTAGAGGTTTTTTGGTAGATTGTTTTTTATCAAATCACCAATGTTCCACATGTTTCTTGTAAGAAGTATAAAAAATATAATTGTTACAAAAGAACATCTATAAAATGGACTGTAAAGGCTTTCTGCTGGGAAACTTTTGTGGATCTGTAGGTATGGCCTTTATTGGAAATCAGCTGAGCTAACACTAGAAGAGTATTCCTTTAAGAGGCTTGGACTGGTGAAAGAATTAAACTGGTTCCATAGATGTGTTTACACCACTGGCAGAGAAATACAATAATGTTACACTTGAACAGGTTTGAAAACTAAACTATAATTTCCTCAGCCTATTCAGAATTTGGCATGCTCTGCTCTGATCTGCAGTTCAGTTTTAGTTTCTGTGAGTCTGCCTGCTTTTGTTTTTACACTCTTGAAGTTTTAAGAGGGCAAAGACTAGCTCCTACTTTGTGGGACTGATCATTGAGCAGTTTTATAATGAGATGGTGAAATACTGTGTTCATCTCATCCCGAATATGACGTGTTTTTAATAATAGCAATATACTATTATACTGGCTATTTGAATCCTCATTCAGGCTGATCCTGGCTGTAACAAAAGCTGCATGCACATCTTTAGTGATGGACTGTGCCCTGGCAAAATCTTCAGTCAGTCAGAACTATACAGTAAATAAGGTGTGACCATAGGGTAACAAAATAAATAGGAAGAGGTCACATTTCCCAAGTGCCTTGATACTCCTTTAATAATGATGGTGATAGTTTGGTGTCATAGTGTGAGTTATCATGTGGGGCTTAATGAGAAGAAGGACTGTGAAAGGGACAATGAAACAATGCCTGAAGCCTGAATGGTGCTGTGGAACATTAACAAGATTAGGGCTCTTTGCTCTGGGAAGCACAGGACAAATATGATAGTAATAGCTTAAAAGAAAAAATGTCATGCTGGCTTTTGTTCATTCCACTTTGAAGCCAGCACATCAAAGTCAGTTTACTGAGTGAATACCATGGGCAGAATTTTTCTGAGCAGATGATAAATGTTGTTCTGGATACAATTTTTTTGCCTTTGGGTGAAAGTAGTACCATAAAGATTTGCAAGACATACATTCAAGTCTGTTACTTTCCTTTCAGATGTATAATTAGGAAAATGGTTTCGTTAATTTGTTCACAAATCTGTTAAAATTCAGGGCATTTAACCAGGAAAAAGAATCACTGGATAACATGATAAAGATCAAATCTGTGAAATATAACAGTATTGTATCTGAACTGAAATTGAGAAAACCCAGAGGTGTCTGATTTGGTTGAGATATCTCCAGGTTTAAAGCTTGCCATTGTCCTGTATCCCTTTTCAGTTTTGAATTTGGACTGCTATAGCACGCTCAGTATCTGCAAAGTCACAGCATTGGCTGTGGCTATAGCAGCTTAATTAATTATGTAGCTGCTTAAACGGTATATACTGTCACCAAGCATTATGATCACTATTACTGAGAAAGTCCATCATTAATTCACATTTGGAATACTGTATGGAGCACTGCACACACATGTCAAAATGTAGGAGTGGAAATTGCGCTGAGAATGAGGGCAGTCCAAACTCTGGGCATGTTTTCCTTACAAAAAGAGACTGGACAGATTGACTGCTGAATTTCAGAGAGAGATCCCAGAATTGGATTGTGTTACGAACTTAAAATCATAGAATCATTGTATGTTGAAGGAGAATACAGAATGATTATTTTTAATTTATCACAATGAAGAAATTTGGGAGGCATAGTGAAATTGTCAGGCTGCATGTTTAACCAGAGGAAGAAGAAGCACTTTTTTGATGTAAAACGCACAATCTTTTGGAAGCCAAGATTAGAAATATGCTAAAAAAGGGATTAATTTTTATTCATGGAGACTTAAGTCCAGTCAACAAAATTTGAATAAGGTCTTTAGCTAAAGGAGGTGCTTCAACTACAGATTAGCTGCAATCAGAGCATTTGTGGATGTCCTGGCTCTTACACTGTTCCTTTAACCCTTGCTTCTTTCATACAGTCAGAAGCATAATCCCAGGCTAACTGGGGATTATTAAGATGCTAATTAACTTGTAGTTGATATAAATATTTTTTATGGTGCATTTAGAGTTAGAATTAATATTACTAGGTCAGCTAAAGAAGGAATCAATCGTGAACTATAGGAAAGCAGATTAAATGGGTTAGTTGATCTCTCCCTTTTGCAGACTATGTGATTCTATTAAAGAAATTACTTTTGTGACTTAACTTGGCAAGGAAAACTCAGTATGCATTTAACTTGTTCCCCAGTGCAGGCTCAAGTTCTTGCGTTTAGAAAGTGTGTTGTTTAATGGGTAACTTTTAAAGGGAGAGAAGGAATCTCTGAATACATAGTGTTTCTGAGATGTTCTGGACTACTTCAGCTGTCTCTCATACCTGCCATTTCTTGGCTATATTCTAGGGCTGTGGTAGAATTCATTGCTGGCTACAAAGTACCTTGGAAGTCACAGGACCAAAGGAAAGGAAGTGACCTGTGACCTTTGTGTCCTGTATTTCAGCTCCTCTGCCCCAGGGAAGGATCAGTTATAATTTAGTTGTTCCTGGTAGAGGTTCAGAATCAGCCTCCATGGTGCCAGGTTATCCTCAGGCTATCTGTTCCTGTGCTTTGTTTGCCTTTCCACAAAGTAGTTTTTCCTGCTAGCTAATTTGGATCACCTTTGATTAAATTTAAATTCACTATTACTGGTGTTTTCACTATAGACATGGAGAAAACATTGCTGCAAAGAGAAAACAGCTCTTTGTATGTATTTATGTAAACTGTTTGGAAGGTTCATTATTGCCCCTTACATTTTCCATTTCCTAAACTAAGCAGCTTCAATTTATTCAGTCTTTCCTAGTAGATTTCAGTGTGTAGATATGTCATCTTCTCTAAACATACATCTGTAGCCTTCATCTTTCACAAAGTAAGAAAACTGAGACCTTAATTAAAAAAAAATATTGGATAATCTGATTTGCTACTGAAAATTCCCATCTCAGAATTTTGTCATCTTGTAGCTAATAAGTAGTGATGAATTTTACACATTAGTGTAAAATGTTATATTGTTACTTTTTGGTTAGTTTTATGTTCTTAACTAGGCAAGTTAAACCTTCTTGTGCTACGTCTAGAACTCATTTACTGTGAAGATTAAGGGGTGTGGAATTACTTCACATTGCCTTCAGTCATTTAAAGGATCATTTTATCTGAAACAGTTCTTACTGCAATGAAGTTTGACAGCCAGAAAGTTCTCCCTGCAATAGGTCAGCACTTGTCACTATTGTATCAGTTTCTATTTCTGCATAATTAAATGTTTCTTATGTTAGTGAGGACTTAGGTTGCTTGCAGTCAATTAGATTTTAGTTTGTTGCATGAATGTCTGCCTTTTTAAAAAGGGGTACTGAACCATCAAAGAAATGATTCAGAAATAGTACAGACAAATGAAACCTGACCTGTGTGGACTATTAGTTTTATAATAAGTAAATTTTACTGCAAACTGGAGTCAGACTAGAAGAGTGTCTCTGTGTAAACAGTATCTTTTTATATCTGTGGTAGACCTACTTTGATGTGTAGAGTAAATATGAACAGTGAATATTCACTTAAAAATTGCAGACTAGAGGATAGCTTGTTTAGTCAGTCAAATTGTGAGCCAGTGGTGTTCTGTTACTAGATATGAAAGCAAATGTGACAGCCAGAAACCAAGACCTTGTTCCATGTTATTAATAATTTTGACATTATGCGGTATTAGGTTGTACAGGCTGTTGGATTTAAAGGCTGATGCCAAATGAAGTTCCCACAGAAAAAAAGACATCCTGCTCCTGTTTTCAAATAACATTGGAAAATGGGTAGCATATCACACTAATGCAGATGCTTTTTATTATTGACAAGTTATAATTAAATGCATTTTTTTTCTGTGGTTGGTGATGAAATTGTGAGAGCAATCTCAGAGGGGGAAAATGTTTCAGATTATGTAGACCACAACTGACTATTACACAGCAGCACCACAAACCATGTGCTGGTTTGGCTTTTCATATTGTAATGGTGTATTCAACTCATGTTTGCAAACCACATTCTGCCAAAGCCTGCTATGTTTATAGCTAGCTGATCAGTAATGTATGCTCACTAGCATAGGTGGTTTGCAGTTCAGTTAGTGACTGTGCGTGTCATCTGTGACTAGAGGCAAGGTATGTAGATCTTAATCTTTTGCTTTTATACAAGAATGTTTGAGGCAAAATTATTAGTGGAAGTTACATGGTTAGGAGTTCACCCTTTGAAGGGAGGGGGAAAATGACAGACAACACTGTCTTTCCAAAGCTGATTTTGGGGTAGCTACACAGCTGAATAGGACTAGAGAGGTATGGCAAGCATTTGTTTGTGGACAGTGTGTTTTTTGTCTCCTAACTGAATTGATATGCGTGTGTGACTTTTAGTACAAAGGTTGTTCAGAATATAAGTTGGCTATTAAAGGATGCTCATATTAATATGCAGAACATACTTTCACAACTGTGAGAATCAAAGAGTGGAAGCTTGCTTCAAAAACTTGTGGTTCAGCCAGCTGGACAAGGGAAGCAACAGAAAAACTGTGTTTAATGAAAATAAATCTAATTTCTGTGCCACAAAGTTGAGTTCTCTGCCCAGCACAAAACAGAGAAATCCTGACTATATCAAAGTGCAGGAATGTGTAAAGCTTCGGGCACAAGTCTACAGGAAGAGATGGGAATGGGTGGTTGTAACTTCTAGTCTGTGCTGATACTTAGCCATAGTAGTACCATTCAGCACCACAGGAAGAGTAAACCACAAAGAGAGTGGATGTTTTCTCTTTAAGGAAGCTAGGAAGGATTAGATAGTGAAGGAACTGTTACAATAAGGAGAGTTAATTCCTCAAGCTGTTGACAAAATATTTAAATCCTGACTTGTGTTTGGCAAAGTGGCATTGTACACTTGAGACAAAAAGTTTCTCCTGTCTTTTATTGGATTTGATGGGAATTTCTGTGAATATAGGATTGGGTGAGTCATCTTCAATAGCTCTTTTCCTGGAAGCATTAATAGGGGGGGTGGGGGAAAAGTAGTAATATAGGAGTTAAATATTCTGGTATTTTGGGCTGGTTGGAAAACAGCCTGTCCTCCTATGTCATTGTTTTCCTAAAAAGTTCCACATTAGATGGGAGTTCCTGAACTATTATTGCAACCACTAGCAATCTCCAGTGTTGAGACAGCAGCATGGAAGAGAGCAGGCAGTGCCAATTGACCCAATTTTGTCATAAAAAAGGACCTCTCTTCCTGACTTTGCTAATACTATAAATTTTCAGTCTTTACATTTCCATTACACATTGCATTGTGCAGTGTTTTCCATTGCTGAGAACTAAAGTAAATCTAATCTTATCCAGGTAGTCCAAAAAATACTTCTGGTGTGAATGGTCAGTAGCTGTAGGAGTCCTCCTATACTGGCAAAAGACGCAGCCATCTGGCAGGGAGTGAATAAAAGAAATTACTTCCTGTGTCACTCCATTTCACTTGTGGCTGCAGACTGAATGGCTTGAAAAGGATATTAGAGCTCTCCTGGCATTACAGTGTGATTTGTTGTTCCTAAGTCAATCTGTTGTGTCTACAGGTTCCCCAGAGGATAGAAGAGCAAGGAGATGCATCTGAGGATAGCAGTGCAGGAATCCCAGGCATGTGGGGAAGTTGGGGCCCCTGGTCTGCCTGCTCTCGGAGCTGCAATGGCGGAGTGATGGAGCAGACACGGCCCTGCCTCCCAGCCTATTACCACGAAAGGAGCTACCGACGGCCTGGGCGCCAGTTCCCGGCCTCGGAGAGGACTCTTGCTCACCAGAATTCCCGCCACCGAGAGGACTCGCTGACTGCTTATCCTGGCCACATCATTTCTGCCATCCGTACATCTGTGCCACTTCACAGAAATGAAGAGCAGCTTTGGGCTGGCCTTCGAGCCTCTGCTTCTTCTGGAGGCCAAAATAACAGCCACCTGAGCAGAGGAGCATTGAGAGGCAGCAGGCATTCTCAGTCCCAGAGGCAGAATGCCAAGCCAGAAAAGAGGTATGTGTCTGTACACACGTTTTATTCTTGCTGTGAGTGGTGTATCTGAAGAATTGGATACCAATCTATCAGGTGTTTTATATATATATACACATATGTATATATATATATATATGCATATACATATGTATGTATATATATATATATATACATATATATATATATATATATATATATATATATATATATGTAAGGAAAATAGATGTGTTTCCAGTTAGGAAACTGAGGAGAACAGGTGTGGAAATACTCTGGGAGGATCTGTCTTTCCTTGGAGTATGTATGCCAGCAGGTGGGAGTTCTTTGGTTCTTTCCCTCTCAGCCCTCTTCTGTAAGATGCATGAAGAGTTTTTTTGGGAGGGTTAGTTAAGAAAAAAGCTGACAACAAACCAAAGAACCCAAAAAGCAAAACAAATCTTCTTTCAAATCATCTGCTTCTTTAAGATTCTTAGGTGAAGCAATCAACTGTAATTCCCTTTTTAAAGACATCTTGCTGACCCCAACAACAAAAAATGTTACCTTGAGGCAATATTCCAGCCTGACTAAAACAAGACAGTAGGACTCTGTTGCTGGTGATAAAGACATCCTCAGCCCCTGCAAGCAACTCTCCTCCTCTAAAAGAATATATGAGAATAGAAATTAACCTGTTAGCCTCCTATTTGTCTCAGTGAAGCATAGTTTTCAAAAAGCGGGACCTGCTGTTCAGATCTTGATTTTCCGAGGTGTTGGCCATTTCCTTTAATCACTGCTTTGTCTTGTTTTCAAACCCATGCAAATGAATAGCTTAGGCCTATTGACTATAACTTCAATATTGCTCTGATGCTTTTATAAAAAAATCAAAGCTTTCCACTGGCAGGCTCTTAATAGTAGTATTACCATGACTGCTCTGAGACAAAAGTTGTATTTTCTTTTTTCTGTTTTCCTGTTTAGTCATTCACTATAATGCACTTCTGTTCTCAGCTGTGCAGCGTAACAAATACAGGTTGTAGTACACAGTTGGATTTTTACTAATATTGGAAGCTTGGCCTTGAACTGTCAGCACAAAGTTGTTCAAAGCCTGTTTGCTCCAGGCCCTTGGAACCCTCAGTCTCCAAGGGAATCCCAGCTGGCCTGGCCTCGGCAGCAGACCTGCTGCCAGGCTGCTGGCACAGCTGGTCTTCCCGCCCTGCTGGCTATCCCTTGCTGCTGTGGTGGCCTCTGCAGGTCAGGAGAGACTGGAGCAGTTTGAAACAACCACTGTAGTTATGGCTGGAACATGAGAGGACAGCAAGCAGAAAGTAGCATTGACTGTGGGCAGAAGTAAAGTTACATTATTTCCTAATAAATATCTTGCCATATAAAATACTAAAATATCATAATGTCCGTTATGTCTCTGCTTTCCTGTATGATGGAGGCATTTGCTTTTGAAAATTCTTGTGCTTTCCTGAGCGCAGTGCAAGCTTCTGCACTGCAGTTGATTTCCCACCCACACGCACGCTGCCCCTTGACTACAGACTGTGGATTCGAGGTCAGCGTTTTAATCTTATTTGCGTAATAAGTAATTTCCATCTTGAGCTAGGAGGTCCCTGGTGGCTTTAAAGCCTGTTATATTGCATAACTTTCAGATTCTTTGGTGGTGACTGTAAAAACAGAATGAGAATAAAAAATGTTATTTGAAAATGAAATTATTAGAATGACAAACCTAATAGTTTTCCTTAATTTACAAAATCCACAGTACAAAACAAAGGAGATTACTGGTCTTATGGAAATTGTTTTCAAAATAATGTATAACAGTGTTCAATATTCACTAAATGGGTCATACTGGAAGTTGGTGTCAGGCTATTAAAAAAAATGTGGTTTTCACAATATATGCAGTCAGTGGAAACTTTTTTGGGTATTCTTATTTACTGTACTGGACTTTATATAATAGCTGTAATTTTAGCAGACTTTCTTAAAACAGTAAGAGGAATGGACGTTTGTGACTGAGATAAGCTCACATTTGATAGCATGGTAAGATGAAATTGGATGGCTTCCAAGGCAAATATGTTTTGAAAGCAATAGCAGTCCTTGAGAGCAGCCAAATATGTTTGTATCATTTAGCAACCAGTGGAAAAGTTGTCTGCCTCCTTCCAGTCAGCTGTCAAGGAACTGTTCAGTTTCTTTAGCAAAATTAAAAATAATTTATATTTCATAAGTTTTAACATACTTTGTGAACAGGATATTTAATTCATAAGCATTTTCAGCTTTTGAAAATTAGCTCATGTGATTCAGTTAGGCTTTAGAAAGAAGGGCTGCACGTGAAGCTCAGGAAGAGAGCAATGTGAGGTACCTGCAATTAGACACCTAAGTTTAAGTGCTTCCCTTTTTATCATAGTGGAGTTCTTGCATACTTGGCATGTGCTTAGGAAATTGTAATCTGCCACTGGAATGAGGATGGAAACAAAAGAAAGCTGGTGGTTCTCTGGGTTGTTGGCTGGCAAAGGAAGGGAGCTCTTCTCAGCTTTGAAGAGTTCTCATTAGCACAGTCTTGCTTGTTATTTCACCTAGATAAAATACATGGAACATACCATACAATAAAGACAAACGGGAATGAGGAGATAGGGAAGAAATATCAAAGCACTTAGACATATTTATAGAGAGGCACATATGTAAAAATAATGAGGGCATGCAGAAGGATAATGTGCTTTGAGAGAGAAAATACATCTTGAGAGGAAATCTCATTTGTGGACAACATTTTAATTTTTCTTAAATGTTGCCTTTCTGGTTCTCTATTTTGGTGATAGAGAAGACAGAACTGCAATTTTTTATACATGTGCTGAGCATTAGGATGCTTATTACAACTGCTACCTTTGCTTTCTCTACAAGTGAAATTTAATGGTGGAGAGGTGAAAGTTCTGCAGCCACATCTGTAAGCACTACATGTACTTTGGATGTGGTTCCTAAGAGCAGAAAGAAAAAATTACATTGATCACCAGAATAATGAAATGAATAAAGGCTTGCATAGATAGTTAAAGTTTAAAGAAATATATTAATAAGGAATGGGCTTCCCTAAAACTCTTTTTATATTTGGAAAAGGAATGAGAGCAAAGGTTTGCTCTGAGGAAATAATCCAAAAATCATCAACTTCTCACACCGCTGTAGCTCTGTGGTCTTTATTCTGCTGCCAGCAGTTGATCTGGGAGTCTGCTCTGCTGCTTTGTACCCTGTATAGGGGCAGCTTGCATTCTATGTCTGTGAGCAATGGAAAGGAAAAAATGTATCATTTAATATTGAAACAGAATTTCCTTTCTGAAAGTACTGTGTTTGCCCCCTCTCACAGATGCTTTGACCAGGCAAATGTAGGTCACTTAGTTGGCAGGGCTACAGTTAACCTTTAAAGGGACAATTCAGCTGTTATTTTCTTAACCAATTTAAGCATCATTATTTGTGTGTTCTGATGCAATTTTGTGACCTGTTCTATTCAGTTCCAGTTTGTAGAGGTGGACAAATGTGTGACTGCTGAACCTTCAGGTTCAAGAAGGTATTATTTTCTCAAGTTCTGAGGATTTATATTTATTGGCATGGGTGTTTGTTTTTCTTAATATTTGGAATGAAACCCAGCTCAAGTACTTAGCCCTCCCTGCTTTCATTATTTCCCTAATAGAATGAAAAAGAGATGCATTTTATCCCACACCCAAAATGGTTATAAAGGATTATTGGGGATTGGTGTGTGTGTGAGTGCAGGAGGAGGACAGAGGGAGAAAGATTCAATCCTTTTCTCCTGATCAATTTTGTAGAAAAATCTAAGAGTAGTATTAGTAATCAAAGGATTTATTTTGGTAACACTTAGGAGATTTAAAGCCATATGAGAAAAATGTTTATTTTCCTTCTGAATAAAATTCCAAGGGGATTCAAATAGCAATAAAGATCACATGAGGTATTTCCTGGCAAAATAGCTAGTTGGAGCTCAGGTTGACTTTGTGCTGTCCCACCTCTCATCTGATTATTAATCCCCCTGATATGCTCAGGTCTCACTTACTATTACTTAATTAGTATAAATTTTTAGTATTCTACTGTGAACATGCTTTGAATTGTATCAACAAAAATAAAACCCAACAGGATACTGTAATTGCAACCTTCCTGAAGTGGGTTGACTAGGGGAGAGGATGTGGGAATGCTGCTAGAATTCAGTCACTTTTCAGACAGTGCGTTTTACCAATGACTTACTGACTTAGTGACAGGTAGGAACACAACAAAGCTCCTATCACAGTTGTAATGCATCTCAATAGAGTTATGTGGTTACTTGCATAGAAATTCTGCTGTTCTACCTGCCAGCTGCATAGTTACATTATTTAGTCAAACTTGAAAGATGAAGCAATTGGGAAAAACTTGTAGACTTGTAAATAAATGTCATGTGATCAAAGGCATTATTCAACTTGTAGAAAAAGACAACTGTAGTATTTGGATTCAAATTCTGGAATCCCATCTCAGTGTTGAAAATTACATACATGAGGTTATATAGCACTTGCTGGGAGATCAGCAAAAGCCAAGTTTGTTTTAAGTTATTATACTGGTGTATTGTAACTGTGCCAGATGGAGGTATTAGTGGTGATCTCTGAGGATGGAAAATTTCATTTATGATAGTCCACATCTATCTTTAAACTTGTTCCCAAGAGGCAATTTACTTAGTGACCTTATTCATTAATTCTACTCTGTTAGGAAAATGTAAATATTTTTACCCCAATATAATAAAGAAATGACAGAACAATTCACCCTTGTGGTATAATCCATTTTCCTGCAGAAGATGTACTTTTTAGGTATAGTTGGTTACTCTGTGTCTTCTAGCAGTTGAAATTTTTAGGTCAAATGTGCTCACAATAGATTTAATACTCATTTGTATGTATGATACGTGGGAAGGAGTATCTGCAAATCATGGTACAGTTGCTAAAGTTACCAGAAATGTAAACCAAACTAGCTAGTTCCATTGTTTTAGTTACCTTGATAGTGAAAATCAATAAAATTAAGTGAATGCCTGCACCAATTTAATTGCAGTGAAATGTGCTGAAGTGTGAATAATATGCTACAATATGGCAAAAGAAGTTTGTGATGATGGCTCCTCTTTCCAATGTGCAACACACTCTTAGAAGGGGTGGTTTTGCTCTCTTGTGACCAAACATTTTACAAAGATAACTGCTCACTGCTTTAAGGCCATTTTCTAGGTCAGTGAGCAGATAGGCATGCATTTTCATAACATAAAATGGAGTCAAAGGGCTCCCTTCTTTCATTCATGTTTAAGTGATTTTCTCCAGATTGATTTAGAGCTGGTGAAAAGTGAGTATGTGGAATGCAAAGCTGCACAGGGCTGTGGTACAGTACTGAGAGGCAATACATAGTGGAATTTGATGTGAATCAACCTCACTGTTAGAGAGCTCTCCCTTTTGAGTAGATGTAAATATATTCTCAGAAACAGTAAAAAATTAATGTTTAAAAAAATTATACTTATTAAAGAATCTGGTCAAATGCTGTGAGGTATAATCTTGACAGCAGTTGTGACCAGGATAAGCAAGTTTATTTTGCGACTTAAACTTAAGAAAAGGGGACCAAAAATGCACAGTGAACAGTCTTTTTAAAGTAAACCTTGTTAACTGTGTGCCTAAGAATATATAAAACATGAAAAAAAATTAAAAGCAGTTGTAGGGCTGAAAAGCAAATGGTTGAATGGAACAGTTGCAGACCAACTGCAGACAGTTTTGAATTATGAAAAAAGTGCCAGGCATAAAAATGTTTATCTGAAATTATTTTAAGGATACTATTTTAGAAGTAATAAAAGTAACAAAGTACATTTAAAAATATATACCTATACCTATTATGTTAACAGAAACTTATGTAGTTTGGACCGGGTTTTTTCCATTTCGTGTTGAAGTTTTGTGTCTTCAAAGACTTCGTGGTCTCTATTTTTTATTAATTGGATTTTAAATATTGGAGTGATATTTCAATAACTTCGTTGCTGGCAGGAATAGCTAATAAGTCACTTTCAGTTCTTCAGAAGCAAAATCCAGGCAACTCTAACTTATATTAAATTCTTGACCTGTATGCAAATGGTTAGTGTCCTTTAAAAGCTGTCAGTTACAGTACTTTGATAGTTTGCTATGTAATAAAGTATGAGTTTAAATCTTGATATACTTATCCACAGAAATAAATTCAGCTAAGTTAGAATATATATAATTGGTGCAGTTGAAGAGGATTGTGCCTACTGATTTAAGCATGTGTTAAAACCATGATTGGTAGTAGGAGTTAATTTTAAGCCTAAGAGCTTTGAAAAGGATCTAAGGGGACTGAGTTCCTTTATAAAAAAGTTTCTACTGGGAATCAAAGAAATGTACTTTTGGAGCATTTTTTAATAGAAATGTGTCATAGCAATGCAAAAGCACAAATCAGTGTAATTTAAAAGACATTTTTCAGTGGTACATAATGTGGAATATTGTTTAGGAAATAAAGCTATAAATTATATTTGTATTCTTCTGCATTTTCTCCCACTGTCATCTTGCCCATAGATCCTGTGTTTCTGGTTATAGGTCACTATTAACTTCAGCTTGAGTAGTTGCTAGCTGTGGTTTGATTCCTGTCTTGATAGGACAAAAATACAATCAGCAGCAGTTCAGGGAACTGGGCTTGTTCAGTCTGGAGAAAAGGAGACTGAAGGGAGACCTCATCTCCTGCTACAACTATCGGAAAGATGGGTGTTGGTCTCTTCTCCCTAGTAACAAGCAACAGGACAAAAGGAAATGGACTCAGTTTGTGCCAGGGAAAGTTTAGGTTGGATATTAGAGACAATTTCTTCACTGAAAGGGTAATGAAACACAGGATTAGGCTGCCCAGGGAGGAGGTTGAATCTCCATCTCTGGAGGTGGTTGAAAGATCTATACATGTGGTGCTTAGGAACATGGTTTAAGCACTGGGCTTGGTAGAGTTAGATTACGGTTGGACTCTATGATCTTAGAGGTCTTTTCCAACCAGAAGGATTCTGTGATTCAGGGATTAGATGATAGGCAGCTGCTTAATTCCCAAGTGAGAACAATAGGCAAGAGCCTGAAGAATGCTGGGCACCAAGAGCAGCATCCGACTACATGTGCAATTAGAGGAGACTCCCTTATGACATGAGTTTCCTTAGTCTATTATTAGAGGGAGAACTTATCTGTTAATTCCAGAACAGTTTCCTGGTAAAGCAGGCCTCTGAAGATGTTGAAAAAAGCTCCAAGCTTGACCAAACTCAACAAAATTAAAAATGCAAAGTGTTGGTTTCATATCTATCCATGTGTTCTGTGATGATTCTGTTGTCTTTCAGTGGTTGTGGCTGAGCATAGAGGGAAGAAAACTGTCTTCCTCTACTTGCAGAATAATTTCTGACAACAGACAAGAAAAAAATCTGAAAAAAATACCATTACGTTACTCTTGAGAAACAGAGTGAAAGGTTGTGAAAATTAGGGAAATTGGCAGTTTCTTTGGGTTCATTTTAAGAAAACATTGCAATAATAGGACAATGAGTCACCTGGAGTGTCATAAAAGGGAGTTTTTGCTAATGTTCAACCTTGCAGTTTTTAATTTACAAAATAAGAAGTATTTTGATACAAAGAGATAAGTTGAATGAAATGCTAGAGCACATGTAAAATACATTCTTTATTCTGTCTGACATCAGAAGAGAAAGAAAATGAGTTATGCTTAGCTGGAAGTCAGCCAGGGAACCTCTGTTTAGAGAATGGTGGGAGAAGTGTAAGTAGAAAGGAAGTGATGAAAATAGAGAAAATAATGAAAAAGGTATGTTGGAGAGAAGCTTTGCAAAGAGCACTTAACAGGTGGAGGCCCAGGAAATCTGTAATCTTAGTTGTGTATTTTAGGGACGCTCCCTATCTTTGGTTCAAAAGGGTTTCTATTCAATACAAATAACAAGCCCACCAGCTCCGAAAGTACTTCATTCTTAGTGAACCTCAAGAACACTTTAGGTTCAAAGCATTGTTCTTAGCATAAACTATGTGGCAGTGCATCTGTTTGCCTGCCAAGGCACACATACGCTTATGGCTAAAATTAGAAAAAGCTACTGCAACAAAATTTCTTTTTGTCACTCAAAATGTGCTGTGACAGGGGACAGTTCTCACTGTTCTCAGCTGCCTTATCCTCAGCATGAGAGAAATTGTTAACAGACCTGTAAATGCTAGCTAAGAATCATTATTTTAAAATCCTTGCTATGATCCTTACACTAATAGCACAAAACCTACTTTTTGTACTTGTCTGGGCACATGTATTGAATTCAGTAATATATTTAGGTTGGCTTAAGTTGAAAGGGGCCCATCATTTTTGTTATCAAAGCACTAAACAGATTTGTCTGAACAATTAAGGAGGTGTGTGTATGTAAGAATTATGCCCAAAGAGAGAAGATTGCCAGATCTGCATTGAACAGCTGTTACCCCTCTACTTGTGAAGAACACAATAGATCAGAGATGTCTACTAGCTGTGGTTGGACATGAAACACTGAATACAGCTACTTGCCTTTCAACATATTTTTCTGTTAAGCAGTAGTTTGCCTTTAGATGGTAACTCCCGTCTTGGTGGCATTTTTTCCACCCTTGCTTGTCTATAGTACATGCAGTCTTCACCCTAACTGGCAATATTGCTGTATGCTTCTTTTCGTCTTCTTATGCTCTCGTTCTCTTCTTAAATCCATCAAAGAACTGAAAAAACGTAATACTCAGTTTTTGTTTGACACTAGACAGTTTAGCCAGAGAACCTAACGTGATCGAGCTGCTGAGATTTACTTATCCTTGTCTTTTTCATACTTTTTCCTTTCTGTTGATTGTAGTACTTGGAGGAGTATTTAGAACCATTATCCATGCAAAGTAACGTAGAGAATTGTTGATTGCTATCTTTTTATTAGAAGCAATAAATAAAAGGTGTGGCCTACTTTAAATAATGTCATTAGTGTGAGTGGATCAGCAGTGGCAGAAATCTGGCTGACTTAAATACACACAGCCAAAAGCTCTTGTGTAAAATTAACTTGCCTAGCATATGAGAAACCTAGGAGCATGTTGTTTCTCTACCTGATTCTGAGTGATCTAGGAGGAGGAACTTTTCTCTAAATGAAACAGGTGTACGATATGAACATAGTTCTCCCTCATCATAAGTTGTCTCTGCAAACCTAAGGACAATATGAACCCTGAGAAGGAAGTACACCTGACAAACCTATTAAATTTCCCATTATGAACATTAATTTACAGGCAATGGAAACTCAGCATGGCTGTTCTAATGCAGTTATAGTTGATTCAGCTGAGAAAGGGACTACTTTTGGAAAGACTAGAAGGTAACTTCCTGAAGGGCCCAGGCATGTGCAGAAAGAGCACTGGATTTACACAAGTCCAAGGCTTCTTTTTCTTGTCATCTGTTTTTCAAATAGTTGGTGTTTTCTCCTCTGTGGGTGTTGGATTTCTTTTGATTTTTGACTATCTATTATGTAGTTAGATGAGCAATAAAGTGTTATTTTAACTGCTTCAGCAGTGATAATGCTTGTATCTTAGTGCCAGTGGTTGACATCTCATATCTATTGAAGTTCAACCCTGCAATCATTCTCATGATCAGTACTCCAACTTATAGTTTAATACCTAAATAAATCCATCTATAAACAGTATCTGTTCTACAGGGGCTGTGTTTATCAGAAGGAATGTAAGCATTGCTTGTTATTTCTGTTTCTATATAAGCTATGTGAAGAGTTTGTACAAGGGTTTGCAAAGTCTCTAGCTTAGGTCTGGCTAAGTAGGGACAAGGTTTAGGGGTATGCTGTTACTTGCTAATTCTTTTTTCCTCCTTTACCTGTTGCATTAAATAAGAGTGGATCCCAACTCTGACCTGGGTCACGATAGTGTGCATTAAAAACAAAATAATAGAACCGATAAGGAGGAGCTTCCAAGCCGTACTGTGGGGAGGAGAGAGTGGCTTATTCTAAGGAATATAGTTAATAATAATAATATAATGTAGTTAATCATAATGAATGACAGGTAAGAAAAGTCCTGCAGGCAACTGAAAACTCCCAACAAGCCATCAGGGCTAGATGTACTTCTGTCTCCTATCAGCAGATCAAGGCTGGGTTGAATTAGCATAAAGCAAACAGTGTCAGAAAGGTTAATTTAATTCTGATTATTAAGCTAATGGTAGACTTTGTCTGATTTTCCTCCCTCTTTCCTTGATTCCCCTGGTGTTTTTTCATTGTGTATGGACCTACATAACACTCCCTCCCTCATTGTTGCACGACATCATAAATTCTGTGTGACGCTCCCCAAGAATGATATAGTTAATTACCACCAAGCTATTTTTACAAGCTTCTTTATTACATTGTGGCAAAGTGCATTCCTAATTCATAGGATGTTGCCAAGTGTGAGTGAAAGATGCTTTAAGCAAAACAGACAGTTTTAGAAATAGTTTCAGTACAGGCAATATTGGTTTAAGTGAATGCATAAACACTGTTAAATATGTTAATAATTAGTGGTTGTGTTACACTGTTTCCAGCAGTTTGTATGTTGAAAGAAATGTAATGTTCAGGGGTAGAAAATGTTAACCTTCCATTCCAGAGGAAGTGTGTTCCCATGAAAATTCCTGATTATAATTACTGCACAACGTGAGAAAACTGAAACTTGTATGCAATGCTACGCAACAGTGTGTTGGGTTGTTCTGGCCCTAACTGGTATGGGGGAAGAGGCAAAGGAGGGAACTCGCCCTTGATGAACCTTGATGTGACCATGGGCATGTCATCATAAGGGTGCTGGGAACTTAGGCTACCAGAAATGGTACCTCATTTCTTCAGCAGTGGGACTCTAGCAACAGTTCCAGGTTACAGTGTAGAGAAAAAAAGGAAGTTAAGGTGAGACAGGAACTTACAGTAAGAATGTTGTTACTGCTTTTACTTCTTACGCACTTCTGTTGTATGTTTGTTGCAACGATGAAGCCTTTTGCAAGAAAAAAGTCTGGCTACCCTCAAAATCAAGTTTTTCTGATTTTTGCAAATAATCTGATGAGATTCCAGTGGTATTTGGACATTTTCTGCCTTCAGCCATGGGTCTTTCATTCAGATACTAGTCATTCTGTGGTTAAGGCTACTTGATGCCCATTTCATTGTTTTTCCCTGCTGAAGGTTCTTAGTTTGTCACTATTTCTTACTTGTACTTCAGGTTTTTTTTTTTGTTCCGGTATGTGACCCTGAGCTGGAGTTTAACAATCAAACATGAGTATCTTTTTTGACCTCTTGCATGACCTGTCCTAGTTTGCAAGGCAGCAGTTCTTCCAAGTGGGTTGGATGAAGTGTCTAGCTGCTGCTCTCTGGAAGAGTCTAGTGCTTGTTGCTGCAAAGAATTTGGCTTTCAGAAGACTGGGACACAGACATACTCCTGCCACTCCACTGGTCTGCACATTGCTTATTGCTCAGTGGCCAAGGTTCATAACTCAGACACTTGAAATTTGATATGGTCAGCCTAAGAAGAAAACCATTGTCTGTAAAAACTATTAGAGACTGCAGCAAGTAAGAATAAGGAGTTGTATCTGTTTTCCAGTTTGCTTAAAAATCCGAAGATGCTTCATGAGAACTGTTACCAAAGTGTTTTCAGAACATGACTAGAAATCTCAAGAAAGGTTTTTTGTTTGTTTTGCTTTTGCTCAGAAATGAAGAGCTATATTAAAAATTAAAAATAGCAGCAACACTGGGGGAATCAATTGATTGGTCCATTAAAAAGAAAAACACAACACAAACCACATTTAATTCAAGTTGGTTTTAATCCCAACTTCTGAAATAATTCCCATTAATAATCTTCGTGTCTCTCTCTCTGTCTCTCTTTTATCCTGTCCACTTACAGGAAGCTTTCTTTTCCTCCCTTAATATCAGAAAACATTGTGCTTCTTTTCTCTACTGTAGCTACCACCATCCTACCTCAACAATGACCATCACAGTCGCAGGGCAGATTAACAGGAATAAGCAGCTCTAGAGTGCTGGTTGCTTATCTCCCAGGGTAAATCAACACTCTTGTTCACACATCCTTGAGCCAGGAAGATTGATTAAAAGACCCCGTGGCCATAAAGCTAGAATGTTAAGTAACCGACTTCCAAGGTTCCCATGTAACAAGAGTCTTGAGAGAATATAAGACTTAAGAAGAAAACAAACACAGCAAAAACAAACTCAAAGAAAAGTCTCTGTGATCTGATGACTGTCTGACATCTGTAATACTTCAGTTTCTAGAAAATAAGTATGTCAATTTATAGTCTCCAGTTCTCACTGTAGTTCAAATCTATTTTGTATACAATAAAAATATAGATACATTTTCTAGATGGAAGGAAAATGACTGTATTTTAATGGTATCTCTCTTCCTGAGTTGCAAAGGTTATCCAAAGCTGTATTCACACATTGCTTTTAACTGAAAGTTACCTTTTTTGCCAATTTATTCTTCAGCCTGCATCATTAGAAATCAAGGCTTGATGCAGTGTTGGGCTGTACAGGATGACAAGAAAAGCAAATGCAAACGGGCCTATTCCTGGCAGGTTAAATTCAAGGGTTAACGCTTTTGAGTGAGTCCAAATGTGGTATTATTAATTTAGGTTTTTTTCACTTGTAATTTGGAGCTGAGTTTCTAGACTGAGTCTCACTGTATTGCTGTGTGTGTGCAGAGGACAAAAGTATTCTCCAGAGAATACCAGCTGTTTGAGAGTTCTGCTACAGTTATAATATGGCCCAAAACACAGGGTCTTCTGAACCTGAGTAGAGATCTGTGCACAAGAGAGCAGACCTGAAACTTCTGTGATTAGTGCTGGGGGCTCTCAAGCTCTCCTGTAATGTTTTAGTAATGTACAGCAAAAGTGGGCTTTTATTGTGACAACATAAATCGGAGGGTCATGACTTATTAATTAAACGTAGTGCTAATCCACACTTTATACATTAAAAAAAAAAAAAAGTAAATCTGCTGGCAAAAGGAGGGGAGAAAATAAGCGGTGTACCATAAGAATATTTTCCTGTATTTGTCATGTTTTCCAGAGGTCTTTTAGTAGTATTTTGATGTCCCTTATCTTTCATGTGTTTCCATTTTTATTTCATAAGTAGCAAATGAAGAAGAACCACAGGAGACCTTTTAAATGGATACAAAATGTTTAATGATCTTTGCCATACTGAATTCAAACTTTCTTCTGTCATTACTCACATTCACAGTAGGGATTTCCTGCTATTAAGTATCTCAAGCTCTTCAGAAACATGGCTATGAATTTTAGGAATACAGCTTTGATTCTCTGAATTTCCATTTTAAAGGAGAGTCCTAGGGATTAACCTACAACAACCACCTGCCTCCCGACTGCTACTTTATACCATACCTAGCCATTTGCCTTTGCTAGTTGACACTAAGTCATTTCCCATGTGACTCTCAGCCAAAGGGCCCAAGATTGAGTTCAAGCAGTAGACTTCTTTGGAGATTCCCAGCAGACCAAGCAAGACTACAACTTGTACCGGTCTTTTGTAAAATAGATTGTGATTTCTTGTTGCTTTGCAGTAGATAACTTTGACAAATAAGAAGTCATATAAGTATCTTAACTACAAACTTACAAATTCAGTAACTGTTGTCTCTCTCTTGCTCTGTTTTTAGAAGCAGAAACAGAAATCCTATTGGTCCAGGAAAGTATGGATATGGAAAAGTGCCATACATTTTACCTTTACAAACTGATACTGGTCAGCAGCCTCAGAAGCTTCGGAGGCAGCGGCAGTCGTCAAGGAACCATGTATTTCATCAGAGTCCAAGTCTCATGAGCACTTACAGCCAGGCAGCTAGTCCTTCACTTCAACATGGGAATCTTTATCAAGAAGAGAGTGAGCCTCAGGCTGGACATCAGGTCCTGGGACCCTCACTTTATCAGTCATCTTCATTTCCTGTGTCTCAAAGCCTGTTTCACAGCAGCAACTCAAACCATCATGGACCTGCATCACACCAGTCCATCCAGGGGCAGCCCCAGCCTCCAAGAGCTGCAGCAATTGTGTGCATTGGTGCCTACAAGCAATATAAACTCTGCAACACAAATGTAAGTCTGGTTTTCCTGTTTTTTATTTGTTGGCCAGCTGTTGATTTTCCCTAGTATGCTAAATGTTCATAAGTGAAGAAATTAAATTGACTTAAAAAAAATAATGTAATGTTTTTTTCTCATGAACTTACTTTAAAAGTGTCTTGCAGAATACTGAAAGTAGATGCATAATACTATAATTACCTAATACCATACCTTTAAGTATTTTAATTAGTCACTCAACCTGCCAATATGTAAAATTGTAATTTAATAGACAAAGAAACTGAATCACAGAAAAGCTTAATATTTTTCAGTGTAAGAAATGAAAAAAAGGAGTACGGAACCTTCCAAGTGTGGTCTATCCCTACTTCTCAGTCCCATAAGGATATCCTTTTGGGAGTGCTAGTCATGCTTTAAATAGCATTTAGAGCCAGCACCCAGTAGCCTAGATTACTCCAGAATCTTTCCATGATGCTGTGTGTGTTCTGTGACAGATGCTACTTTAACCAGCATTCAAGCTCTCCATGCTTTGATATTTGGCTTCCCAGTTTACTGGAGAGAAAAATCTGTTCTGTGTTTATTATTGAATAAAACTGACTTATTACTTCATTCAAAAATGTTTGGCTGGGTGTAGCTCTGTGCTCTGGGCAGCCTCCCATTGAATGTGGGAGGCTAGTGAGGGTTTGCTGTTTCTCCCCACAAACAGTTTTCTTCCTGCTGCATTTTTTTAGTTTCTGACTGTATCAGTATTTTTCTAAAGTATCTCTTCCTAATATTTGCACCTTATTTGGGCTACTAATGTAACATAGTGTTGCAGACTTGAAGAAGCTCATATTTAGATATTACAAGTAGGATGTTCCAAGAGTGGTCTGAAAATGTTGTCACAACAGGCCATCTTTTTCTGGGTGGGTGCACATCTGGTTCTTCTGCCTCTTACAAATCCTGTTTTGTTTAGTGGAAGCCTGCACAGTGGAGATGTAGCAACTGAACATTAGGCAAATCAGATGAGTGCCTTTGTTGCTTCTTGGGATAGGAGTTACTGACTTTGTTTATTAATAAGCTCCACTGGTCAAAACTAGAGCAGTTGATTGAAGAGACCTAATGTCAGTAAAGTGTTTGGGTATTTGTCTGAAGTAAAACATGAAAGGGCTAGTTTGAACCTCTGAGAATAGTCTCTGGTACAAATAGCTCTTTTGAAAATCGCTTTTTATTTTTTCTTTTTTGAAGGAAATAGTGCATGGGCATTAATTTGGAAAGTTTTCTGTGCCAAATTTCCTCATTGGTGTCCAAGAGATACACAGCTGTCCCACTCTGTATTTCATCCCTTACTGCATCAAGGCAAAGAGTTGGACAATATTCTGCCTGACTAAAGAAATGTAACAAAATTGTTTCCAGGAAAGATCTCTTTTCAGAGGGCAAGGAGTGGGAGGTATGGAACTTAGAATTGAGATGGAAGAAGGAAGCAATCCCGGATGGCCAAGGTGATGGAGAAGAAAAGTTTGTAGAGGAAATTTGTTGAGAATGACAAGTGGGCTGGAAAGAAGAGGCCGTGAACTTGTGAATTAGACAGTGGCAAGATGTGTGGGTCAGCATGATGAGTGGTCTGGCCATCAGCAAACTGTTGTTGGTAGTAGAGGAACAGGAGGAACAGGAGTGAAAATATTCTCATATTAACTTTAGAAACTGTTTTTTAAACAGAAGACCAAAATAGATGAAGAGGAGAAAAACAAGTGCATTGTTGCTGCATCTTTGCCGTTGTTGCATGTTGCATGCACTTTAAAAGAAATAAGAATTTTTATTACAGAAGACTGTTAATAACAAAGAGAAGTTGTAGATGATGCAAATCCTCCTAGGCATGGAACTCTACATAGTGCTGTTCTTTATTTAGTAATATTTCTGTTACCCTTGGAGAAGCTGTAATTGCTATTCAGGGCTATTTTCCCCCCTAGATTGTGGCAATTAATATAATTATAAAAAAGAAGTTGCTAAGAACATTTTTAGTATAAAGGCCACAACAAGAGCAAAACAAGGCCGATAGTGTTTCACTTTGTTTGCTTGTTCTTCCTGATTAAATGCTTCTGCACGTGGGCTTTAATTTAATTTATCGTCAGTGACATGTACCAGAGATCTTGCTAGCATGCAGGGAACATTATCTTTTTCTTTTTCCTTTTTTAATTATTTCTGGAGCACCTAACAAATTAAAATCTCATTTATTGAGGGGAAAGTATTTTGTTAACGGTTATCCTGGTGTTTGGCCACTCCCTCTACAGTTTCTCCTAAGGGCAGTTAATTAATAACAAATTAAGTCAATCTGCGTTGGTCCATTAGGTCATTTCCTCGTTATTGCGTATTTATTGTTTTTTCATTAATAGCTGAACTAATTTTACATTGCTGACAGCTTGACTCATAAAAGTTAAACTTGCGGGTTTTTGGTTAGGGAGAACCTCGGAAGTGCTTGTATTTGTTCAAGGGTTTCTGGAAGTTGTTAAACCTATTTTCTTATTGTATAAGTGGCTTCCCCTCTTCAGCACCTTGCCTATAGGCTTTGTGCCTGCTCTATGAAGGATATTCAGCTGCCTGTCACCTCCTTCAGACAGTAAACATCTGCTCTTTACACACAAACAGTGCTGACAGATCTTGCTGAAACCATAAGCTTTTCACAATACAGTAAGATTATTCAAATGTATTCCTGCAGATTGGGGCAGGGATGAGTAAACCTTCCATACTTCCTCGATAGTAAAGAGAATGAGATGTATGTGAGAGTGAGGTAGAATTGGAATGCATGCCTGTTTGTGTTGTTTGTCACCAGAACAAAGGAAGCAACTCAAATGGAACATTGGTTACTGAGCACTTTTTGTTATTAATTGTGTCCAGCATTGCCGAGTCACTAGCTCTTTGTGAGTGTCTGAATGTGAGAATATATTTGTAAATTAACTTCAGGCTGAGGGCTGCTTGGGCAGTGTACACAAGGAAACTTTCAGGGTTCTGGATATTCAAGCCTACTTGTTTTGCAAATTTGGTGATAGTACCCGTTTTAAAAGTCAGTTTTATCTGATTTATTTTTTTGTAAGACATGCAGTGAGTTATACCAAGAATTAATGTCTGTATCAAGAAGCCATGTCTCTACCCTTAATAGGCAGAGAACTTAGTGCAGCCTTTCAGTACATAAAGGGGACTTACAAGAAAGATGGACTGAGACTTGTTACTGAGGCCTGTAGTGTCAGAACACGGGCCAACCATTTTAAACTGAAAGAAGGCAGGGCTAGATTGGACATATGGAACATTTTTTTTTCTGATGAGACACTGGAACAGGCTGCCCATAGAAGCTGTGGCTGCCCCATCCCTGGAAGTGTTCAAGGGCAGGTTGGATGGTGCTTGGAGCAAGCGATCCAATGGGAGGTGTCCTGCCCATGCAGGGGGCTTGGGCTATTTCACCAGCTTGCTGGCATTCTGCCCAAGTGTTTTTGAAAGTTTTCCACTCTATAGAAAATGAAGCCTTTCAAATGTGTCAAGTTTTAACAAAGGTAGAAGTGGAAATGTTTAATTCCCAGACAGGTCTTTTCAGAAATGGTATGGGGTGCTGCAAGAAGTGTGTGAACTCTCTAGTGTAACTGGGATGCTCAGATGCTGAAGTAAACACAAATAAAAGATTCTGTATATTTAAGGAAGCTTTTTTTTTCCTTAAAAAAAAAAAAGGGGGGGGGGAGAAAAGAGAAAAAAAAGAAAAAAAAACACCCAAAAAACCAAAATAAAACAAAACTGAAAAGCCCCTTATTCCCAAAGAGCTACTGTGTGGTTTACTGATTCTTATTTTGAGATTTGTATAGAGTAGGTGTTTGACATAAGTGGCAAAGTGGGGTTATGATGACATATCTTTTCCTGAGGAAATTTAACCTTGACTTTATGTGAGGAATTTTCCCTTCGAACACTGTGGGATTGTATGTACATTTGGTAGTCTGACATTCTGTGGGTGTGTAGGAAACTTATTAAAAGTTTACATTACTTTAGGTTGTAGTATCGTTTCTTTGACTGTTTGGGTACTTTCAGCAAAATTTTATAAAGATTTATGCAGAATGTGTTGTCACTAATATGGACTTAACCGACCAGGCACTGGCACAGCGATTCCGCTCGTAAATCTCCCTATGGAGTTTGATCGATTGTCCCTTGTATACAAAGGAGTCACACAGAGACATCTTTGATAAAGCTCTTGGGCCACAGTGGTTTCCTCTGCATCTCTGCACTGTGGCTTTATGACATCCCTTCAACAACTGAGAACACTGTATTAGAAAATGTTTTACATTATGGCATTCTTATTACAACTTAAGGACTTACGAGAAACTGCCTTAAATAATTAGGAAAAATATTCTGGGTTAACTTTAACAGCTCTCTCAAATAGTTTTATTCCACAAGTTTGCTCTGTATGTGTGGCATTAACAGAACAAAAAGTTGGTTGTTTTACACAGATTAATTATTACTAGATTAATTACTCATAAATCTAGTAAAACGTTCATAAGAAGTCCAAAACCACAGAGTTCAGGAAATATTGATGTCCGGAGGCTTACGGTTTTCTGTAGAAAATTAGTTTACTTACTTTGATAAATAAATCTAAGTTATTTTAAACTAATTTAGCCTCTAGAGTCCGAGAGTCCTGCTCTAATGCCCTGTTGTTCCAGGAACTATAAAAACATAGACCAAAAATTTAGGTGCAGATAAAAATTTGGTAATGTATGCATGGCTACAGTCATTGCCAGTATTCTTAAGTAATGTCATAATAAGTAACGTTCTTATTATGACTCTTTGCATCAAACAGAAATTATGAGATTTTTATCTTTCTCCAAAGACCATTTAGTAAAATATAAATAAAACATAGTAGACCCTAGGATAGAATGAACTCCTTAAAGCAATAAAACTGAAATATTCCAGTGGAAAATAAAGGTTGAGAGTATGTATCAGTGATAAAAGTCTACAGAATGTGCAAGGGCATTTTCAGAAAGCCACAGTAAGAAACGGAAATGTTCAATTGGCACATAATTATATTTTTTTAAGGCAAGAAATGCAACATTGCCATAATTTGTCAATGAAACCATCTTAACACACTGCCTTGTGTCATGCAGAACACTTTGAGGCTTTTTGTGACGTGCTTCTAGTTTGAGTTCTGGTCTATCGTTTCCTAACTTTCTGGTGAGCTGTGAGTGCTAGGTTTCATGTATGAATTGGGATTAGAGAAGTTACCTTCCTACTTCTTAGAGTAAATGGAATCCATGTGTCACAGAGGAGAGGAAAAGGGGAAAAGATCCACAGTTATCCCATCACTTCATCCGTTTTGAATAGAAGCATTAGCACTTGAAGTATTGTGAAGTGATTCAGAAACTTCATTCAGATGCTTGGCAAAATGAAGTGTTTTTTTGTTGTTGTTCTGCAATAAAATGTGACAGCAGAGTGATTTAGATGCATTGCCTGGTTATTGTTTAAATGTAACCTCTGTGCCAAGTTTTAAAGAAGAACCTAATCAATAAAAATTGTGACTTTGGAGCTGCAACCAGACAGTTGCATTCCTGATATATTTGTAGATTGGTTTAATAGAGTCCCGTAAATTTGAGTAGTTGTCATTTATCAGTATAGACTAGTGTTGTGGGAGGTATTTTGAGGCATTCCAGCTTGTCTTTGTTTGTTTTTGTCAATTCATATTGACAAAAGTCTTTGTCTGAAATTCTGGTGTGTAATTACTCAACACTCCAATAATTTGAACAAGAAATTTGCTTTTTATTCGTATGTTAGTTTAATTGCATCCAGGTTTTCAAAGCAGAGGAAACTGCAGATGTCTAGAAACTTTAATCAGGGGAAATCCCTTGAATTAATTTAAAAATTATTATTTTAAAAAAGTTGCTTTTATGAACATTTGTTAACTACTGCCATTACTTACAGGTACAGAAAACACCTACTGTCAGATGACAGCATCTGCTTTGATACATGAAAGGAGTAATTTTTTCCTTGTAATTTTAGATTAGGTCTGTGTTGGTGATAAAAGTGAGCAAGTTTAAGGTGCATTTTCAAGCCAGATAGCAAGAAAAAAAAATGAATGCAGGAACTTGCAGTGAAAGTTCCTACCAGTACAATCGAAATCCTCTCTTGTACTGACTGAGGTGAGTGGAGGAGGAAGGAAGTGCAGGAGAAGCTGCCAAAATGAAGCTAAGGATACTGAAGGAGAAGTGTTCTAGTGTTATTAGTTTTGTGAGGTTTTTTGATTTGAGTTTTTTAAGCAGGGCTCAAAAACCAGAAATGGCCAAAATTCATGTAGAAAGTGACGTAACAAATGTAGGGTTGCCTCTAGCAAGCATGTGTTCCTTTGCCTAGCCACACTTGTCCAAACGCTCTACCTCAGAGGTGGTGAAAATGGAAGTTGGCACCATGTGCCCTGGGTAAAGTTAAATGAGGCTTTTGCATATGATACATTAAGAGCTAATTGCATACAGAACAATGCAAAACCCAGAAATAATTGAAGCAGTGGTAATATTACAAGAAAAAAAAAAAAAAAGGAAAAAATTCAGATTGTGGTGCTCTGTCCCATCATTGCTAGTACTTCATCAAGTGTCTGTGTGTTTGTCCAGAAATAACACCTTTGTGGACAGCGTGTTGCACCTGTAGAGATTAATTTACATGCAAGTGTAATTAATAAAACATAATTTATTTCTGTGGATAGGTTGGTAAGGCTGTTTGTCTTCAAACTCTTGACTTGTAGTTGTGGAAAAGCAAATCCTGTATTTTTTTTTGTATCTGTCTCCGAAGTGTTAGAGGCAGAGGATGACCTGTGGGGGGAAGATGCCAGGGAAACATCCCCTGCCTCTTCCTGCAGCTGTCTTTGGATTTTGGCTTCAACTTCGCTAACTTCCTAGCCAAGCACTGTATTGTTTTATTTTTCTGTATTTCTGTTTGCATTATCATTTGTTAAAGATAGCAAGCATACTAATTATCTTGACAGCTGTTTTGAGACTAGTTTGGGTCTCTTTTTGATGGCCCTTTTTTGTGATGGTGTGTAATTTTAATTCCACCAGCAAACTGCCATTAAAAGGATTCTCTTAGTGTGACAAAGGCAAACCTGCAAAGATTTAGAGCTTTCAGAGCTAGAGTTTTGTGAAGAATCCTATGGTTACTCTTGTGTGTTAAGAAAATAATTTGATTAGCTGATAATATATTATTTTACCCCAGGGTCTCTGCATACATCAGTGGCTTAGTTATTAGTGATACACTGCTCAATGTTATTCTTTTTATTGTTCAGTCTTTGGCTCCCTGCCTTAAAAACGCTCCTTGCAGAAGAGGAGAAAAAATGCCTTCTCTGAGGCCTGGTTGTTGATACTATTACTGCAGTGTTTGATTAAACGTTCCCAAAGCTGCTGTGCAATAGCAAGATCTGATCTTGGTTGTGAGAAAAGGAGCTGAGATATGGAAGAATGAGGTTGAAAAAATGTGTTCAATAATTTAATGACCTGTGTTGCGTAACGGGGACTTGGATTTTTTTTTTTTCCCATGTTCAGTATCATATTTGTTACTTGACAAGACAAAGCAAAGTTTGCATTGGCCACAATTGTAATTATAATTTGGCAGCTCATCTGCATATGAGATTCAGAGGTTTTCAGTCAGACTCTCAAAGTAGTTCACAAACTGAGAAGGGACTGGATTAAGTAAACTGCACCATAGGTGACATTTTTTCCACCAAAACTGGTGCAGTAGCTAGTTCCAGAAACTGCAGACTACCTTTCATGTTCTTTGTTCTCTGTGTCCATTGTATATCTACTAGCTTCTACAGCAAATGAGACAGAGATTATTTAAATAACTTCTAACTAAATGTTCCTAATTCATCCCCAGAGTAAGTCCATTCTGCACACTGAATGAGTCAGAGATCAAATGGGAAAAATAATATGTGATCATAGAGTTGAAATTGGACTTCACAGGCACAAAGAGCCAAATTATATAGCAGTTGCATGGACAGTCTCTTCTAAGTTGATGTTAAACAATGTCCTGTGACTTACTGTATGTGACTTTATAGTTTTAAAACAAAAACCTTCCAAAACCAGAATGCCATCATGTGATACATTACTATTCACAGGACTCATCAGACCATTGCAGTTTAGCCAATGGTAGAAGGAATTTACCCACTAGTAGTAGTACAGGGCAATGACAATGCTTTGTTGTGGTGTTCATAGGTTTATCTCACCACAGGTGTTTCTGCCATTCCTCCAAATAGAGCTTGTCTTCTTCCCTCTAGCAGAAGCTGTCACATTGTATTTTCTTGATCAGTCATGCTTAACACTTTCTCAGTACCTTGTCTAGTATTTTCCATCTTTTCCTCCCATCTCTTCTGCCTTAAATCTGTCCTTTTACTGAGGTTCCTCAGATTCTCTCCAGTTTCATCCAGTTTCATTTTCTTCTCAGTACCTTTTCCAGCTGACTTGCTCATCCAGTCTTATCTCTTGAATTGCAGTCCCAAGTTCTATCCAAGTTTTTCTGAAGTATTCTGTGCGTTTTAGGAACAGGCATTTGACTTAGGCTGCCTCCTTATTTTGTCCATGCTGCCTGTAGCAGGCTCACGGGGTTACTAAGCATAAGGGAGAGATGTCTTGTATTCATTTCCTGCCCCTAATACAGACCTCAGGAGCACGTACCAGTAACTGCTGGAAAACTGCTCTGCCTCTTTTAGTCTCAGACGTGGAACACACTTCGTGTAAACAGATTATTCCAGTAGTTCAGCTGCAGAACTCTGAAGTTTTGAGTAAATATGTACAGAGTATGATTATCAGCATTTTTTTCAAAATCTTGTAGCCTGGCTATATTTGGGTAGATTTCCGTATAAAAGGCAGAGGAAGCATTCTTAACAAAAAAAACCCCAAAAAACGGCTTTCCTGTCTGGCTTCGTTTCACTCATTAAAATAAAACAGGCACATTTTGAAAAAAAGAAAAAAAATAAATCAGAATATGTCAAGGATGGGAAAAAAATAAAGCACTTCTTCCCTCTTGTATTTCCTCAGACTCATTCTTGGATAAAATGCTGCACTCAAAACCAAAAAGGCTAAGATAGATATCAGGAGTGGAAAATTTTAGTCTGAAAGGTTAAGGTTTGACTAACTCGTAAGTAAATGGACAGGGCTACCAGCTGTAGCTATACCAAAGCAGTATAAAGGATTATAAATGTCTCTGCTAGTTAGTTTAAGGTGCCTTTAAAAAAAAATTAACATGCCCTAGGAAGAAAGAATCTATTACAAAAAGAGCATAAGAGTGTATTTTATCAGAAACTGATTCTTGATGGAAACAAGAACTCTAAAATACGAATAATGGTATAATTTCTGTTGGACTTGGCTCCTGCCAACTCATAGTCGTATTTAAGCTACATTTACAGTGTTCTACAACTGTTCACTTTTTGTGCGAAACAAATTGTTCCATATTGTAGGTCTCTCTTTTTAACAAAAGAGAACAAAACCTTTCTCTTAACAGATTTACCAGAATTCACCCTAGATACAGTAACATGTACATTTGTGCCTGCATGTTTCTGCCTCATATGACACTACATGAACATTTCTGTAGCCTGGTTAGAATAGCGGTCATTTTCTAAGAATATTGTTATTATTTGCTCTAAGAAGAATTTTTAATTAACAAGTGGAGTATCATGGTAATACAAATCAGAAACTTCCCTGAACTTTCAGTCCTGCTGGAAGCATTCAGGTAGTCCCTCCTCCCACACAAAAGTCAGTCATTTAAATGGAATGCATGCAATTGAATTTCCAATTGAATTTATTAGGCTTTCACACAGAAAACTGGTAGAGGATTATTCCCATATGCTGATGAAGCTGGTAGGATAAAAGAGTAAATTAGTGATACCTACGTGACATAAAGGTTGCACCCCAGAAATAATAGGCTCCTCTAAGAATAATGTGTTTTAAAAATGAAATAAAATAGTGCTGAAAACCCCAGAGCAGATGTTGTACCACTTTGGCATAATTTTCCACAACCTGTAAGTACTAGATGCATAACGTTTGTTTTAAGACTGTTGATTTCACTAGAGTTGCATCAAGTATGAGTTTGAGTGTCTTTTAAAGCTGATATTGGTGATACAGAGTTTTGGAGTTAGTGATTTTTCTAGTACAAAGAATATTACTACTATTATATTAAAACAACTATCCTTAGTACATAAACCTCATGTTTTCTGAGGACTATTAAGACATGCTGTATTTTTCACATGTATTTGAACATTGTAGACAGATGAGACACTGAATCTGCAGCAAGGCTAAAAGCTTCCATTTTAGGGTTCTTCAGACTTTGAG
Organism: Apus apus; assembly: GCF_020740795.1. NCBI lineage: Eukaryota > Metazoa > Chordata > Aves > Apodiformes > Apodidae > Apus > Apus apus. Next base: position 6,585,671 of record NC_067291.1, read on the forward strand.
CCAGGTTGTGTCCAGTGGAAATAGTGTGCATTTTAAGCACCTTGAGCATTATGTAGTGTGTCTATAAATAGATATTTGAATGGAAGGATTCTTCTATTTGGTGGATTTTTTATGCAGCATGTTTATATAGAAAAATGATAGCACTGCTGAGACTGAGAACAGCTGTTGCACAAAGTAGGTATGGTTTCTATTGCAAATGCCAGGCTTGTGATGCTTGATTGTACTCATGTAAAGAATATCCTATATGCACATCAGTCTCAACAAGAAAATACTTCTCTGCTCATGGAACCAGGCACTAAAAAAAATTTTAACAGTAAAATAGTAACAACATTTTGAAAAAAAACAGCTTTAGAATGAGTTGATAGTCATCTGGTCTTTTGCTGAATCAAAAAAAAGACCAGCAACAGTCAACTGGATAGATCATTGGCAGGTGTGAATTGACATAGCTCTGCCTTCCTTAGTGTGCTTGAATATCGCTTTACACCAGAGTCTGCTCTGTTCCAGCATGGTCTGTTTTCTGTATTTGTCTTCCATTTTCTAACTGTTAAACTTAGATGTTGTAGAAATCAATTATTGTTTCTCAGATGTTTTGTTTTGTTTTGAAAAGCATTTGTAAAATGTTAACTATAAACAGAAATGGATTATTTTATTTCCTGGACACATTTTTGGTACTACAGAGGAATCGTACTGTTAATTTTCCAACTGTAACTCTTTGGTGAGCTCCTCCTAAGCTTGCATAGTCAAACATTTCCAGCCATGCAGATTACATCAGTGTAAATGCTTTGTATGGGATAGATGAGTGACTAACATTTTATTTAAAATCAAAGCTGGACTTCAATCTTTTACAAGTTGTTGAAAATCTTAAGTAAAATAAGTTATTCCAATCTACTCAGATGGATCTCAGTGAGGATTTAAAAAAAAAGACACAAACCCATAAAGATTAAGCAGAAATGCTGTTTCTTTCATCTGTTTGATTTATCTTTCTTCCCCATTATTAGACCTACTGTGTTTTAAGCAGTGAAATGCTATGGAAGGAAAAAAGATGAAGCAGTAATAGAGGCACTTGCCTCATGCATTAATGCCTTGTTTGTCTGGTACATTGTGAAGTTAATAAAGATTGGGCCTGGATAACACCTGAACGACTTTTCTTGGTGAATTTGGAGGACAAAGCTGAATCCTTAATGGAAAAAATGGTTCCTAAGTTTCAGATTTATGAGTTTCTTTGCCCATGGCAGTGGGAGCCAGCATGTACCTCTTGGAGGGCAGGCTGTGCAGCTCTGCCATGGACCATCTTCCTTGTTCCAAAGACAAGCTCATAGCTGGCTGAATGGGATTCAGGCAGAAGTAGAATGGTCTTGTACTGTGCACGTGTCTGAGGGCTTTTCCATCTACGACAGGCAGCCCCTTGAAGGCAGTGAGGGAAAGAGAAGCCGCAACCCTGTGTTACTTGCTTAGGAATCCTTACTCTGCATTGCTTCAGAATCTCTGTCTGGCTAGTAAAGACAGTTAGGAGCTTATTATGATTGTCATCACTAAGTTTAATCTCCATTGCAACAGACATGTAGGTGTAAATTCAGTGCTTGAGTTGGTGCCCAGATTTCAGCAATACAGGTGCTCATTCCTCATAAACTTGTCCAGATACTGCTACAATCACAGATGTTAATTTTCATTCCGTGTCAGGCTAGACATTTATAGTGTACTGTCTGTGGTCATGGGCTGTAACTAGAGCTGGCTATCGCTATTTTTACTGCAGAGTGGTTCTTCCCATAATTTTCAAAATTTTGCATTTTAAAGTTTCTTGCATATTTTTGTTTTTCAGAAGCATCACTTTGATTTTAATTTTAAAATGTCCAATGTGTTGTGCCACACATTAAATATGTCTTATTTATTTTTTAAGCTGGTAGACATGCTTCCTGTTTTATTACCATTTTAAAAAATTAGAGCTCTTGAGGCAGTAAAAGAGGAATTTAAATGGATGTGTTGCTGACTTTCAGTTTGTGTTCAGCTAGACAAGAAGTAGGTTGCTTTGAATCTAAGTAACACCAATACAGGCACACATGGTCCTTTGCACTGAGAAACAACTTGGCAGAAAAATTAAAATTCTAAGGACCCCAGACTCTACTTTCAAGTATGGACATGAAACTTCCATAGGCCTCAGGAGGAACAAGGCACGAGCATTTCAGAGCAGAAGTTCACTGCAGATATGGTAGATTGTTGTGTAAAGAACTGGACTTTATATAGTGTGCATATTGCATGGACATACCACTTTTAAGACTATGTTCTGAAAACAGAGGAAGAATACTCAGGTTACTGTTTCAGAAATAAGTATTTTAATTTTCTTTGGAGATGTGCTTATCCTTTGGAATGTCAAAGTATTAATACGATTAGATAGAACCACTGCAGAACTTAAAACTAGAGTACAACTAGATTACTTGGACTTTATTTAATACATACTACTGTGCACATAGAAAATACTAATTATGAATTATGGAGAATCCAGAAGAACTATGGGACCTTGGAGTTTGCCAGTTAGTCTAGGTCATAAGAATGAAGGAGTGCCAAAAATCTTAGTCAATGTTTTAATTGCATTTAAAGATGTTTTTAGAATCAAAATAGCCCATTTATGCATTTCCAGAGGTACATTATCTCAGTGCAGCTTTGCTAAAGGCAGGCATGTGTGCACATCTGCTGGTAGGCTGATAATTTTGTGTCATTTTGCCAACACTTCATTAATTAACCAAAGTGTCAAAGATTTGTTAAAAAACAGTGCTTTTTGAATGTTACCCAAAAGCTAAAAAGCAAGTAGGGTGGTTTCTTTGTTTTATGGCCTTAGCTGTACTAGCATCTCATTTTAAGAAAGATGGAATGGTACATGATGTAGAGAAGTACTGTGTGTTGCTGTCCCTCAGAATACTTACATACCTGCATATCTCAGATGAAATTGAGACATACACAAAGCTTCTGTTTCACATGTGTAAAGTCTCTATCAACTGCAGACACGGTGCATTTAAAGAAATTTGGCCTGAGGTTCCAAAATGCAAAGAGGTACTTCTGAAATGTTTTGTCTTAAGCACTGCCTGCCTCATCAATGTAGTGCTCTGCTGCTGCTGTTTAATTTCACTTTTTGAAAGTATAGGATGTTGGCCAAGATGTCATACTCATTGAAACAGCTGAAGTGGAAAGTGTCTCTGAAAGCAGCTCTGGAAGTGTCTTACCATGTGTGAGAATGTCCAGCACTTTGAAGGTGCTGAGCTGAATTAAGTCCTGTGTGTTTCATGTCCAGCATTGTTTTTTCCAAGAAACATTTTAAGTAGGACAGTCATCATATAAAACCATACAAAATTACAGCTTCTAGATGCTGTTTCTAATTTCATAGTACACAACTGAAAAAATAATAATATAAAAAACCTTTTCCAACATAGAGTTTTCTAGATAATTTGTATATGTCTTTTCATGGTGAGATCTGAGATTTATCTTTGATGCAACATACATTTTTTTTGGTGATCTGGCCTCTACAAGCCTGTTTTAAAAAGGAGATTGATTTCTTCTTTTTACAAGTGTCCAAAGAGATGGTTCTATTTTTATGTCAAAATCTCTATGAAAAACTTTAGCTCCCTCCGTAATGACAAAACAAAATGAAGTTTTTGAGGAAAAAATGAAGTTCCAGATCTGTTACTAACACAAGAATGAATCAAAGTCAACATTTTGTTTTCCAAAAACTGGTTTTCAAGTCCCTAGCAAGCAGCACAATCCTAATGCCCTCATCTTACTGAGGGGGAACCAAGGGAGAATCACAGAATAAGGTTAAATATTTTAGCAAAGTTGATTCTGAAAGCCTCTGGAAGATTTTGGAAAGAAATTCAGGTTGTTTAAATCCTAGTACTCTGGCTTAGCCACAGGAACATTCTTCATCTGTAAACATGCCAACATGCCTGCTTTTTAAAGCAAAATTGCTCTTTGTTTGGCAGAGGCACAGTAAGGGTATAGGGACTGTGCCATGGGCAGAGCCTGGGGCAGAGGGAGCCAAGCACAGGTGTGCCCTGCTGCAGACCTCACTCTGCAGGGAACGTGCTGTGGGACAGCCTGGCTTGGTCCTCAGGCATCTTCCAGCATCTCCCAGCCCAGTGCGTGAGCTGGGAGGCAAATGAACTCTGTAAGGTACAACTGTTAGACATTGGGATTATGAGCTTTCTTTGGATGGTCACAGAATCACAGAATTGCTGGAGTTGGAAGGGACCTCTAGAGATCATCCAGTCCAACTCTCCCACTGAAGTAGGATCACCTGGAGCACTTTACACAGGACTGCATCCAGGCGGGTTTTGAATGTCTCCAGAGACGGAGACTCCACAACCTCCCTGGGCAGCCTGTGCCAGTGCTCTGTCATGCTTACTGTAAATAAGTTTTTCCTCATATTTAAATGAAACTTCCTATGTTCCAGCTTGTACCTGTTGCCCCTTGTTCTGACACTGGGAACTACTGAAAAGAGTCTGGCTCCATTCTCCTTGCACCCACCCTTTAGATACTTACAGGCATTGCTAAGGTCTCCCCTCAGCCTTCTCCAGGCTAAAGACTCCCAGCTCTCTCAGCCCTACCTCATGAGATGCTCCAATCCCCCAATCATGTTCATCGCCCTCTGCTGGACTCTCTCCAGTAGCTCCCTGTCTCTCTTGAACTGTGGAGCCCAGAACTGGATGCAGTATTAGAGCTGTGGCCTCACCAGGGCAGAGTAGAGGGGGGGAATGACCTCCCTCGACCTACTGGCCACACTGTTCTTTACGCAACCTAGGATTCCATTGGCCTTCCTGGCAGCAAGGGCACACTGCTGGCTCATGGATCATTTACTGTCCATCAGGACTCCAAGATCCTTCTCCTCTGGACTACTTTTTCTTATCAGAGATTCTTGTTGCTGACTTTTAGGAGTTTTATAGGCAAGCTATATGTTTGTGACAGAAATAGGAATAAAAGTGTAAAAATAAGTTGTACTCTTGGGGAATAAATAAAAAAATTAGGATCTGCAGAAACCCCTATGCTGAAGTTTCCCTTTTGATTGCACAGGGTTATGCTTCCTTTTAGTGATAACATTGTATTTTCTGTCTAAAAGAGGTGTTATAAAGCCAGAGAGGTCAAGAGAAAGTGCCTGACACTCTTAGCTCTTCAGAGAAAGGCTCAAGGATTTCATTTTCAGTGGGGCTGAACAATGAACAGTGTAAACCTGTTACTTTGTTCAGCTATGCAGTAAGAATTTGGGTGGGATTAACTGATGTATAGGTGTTTACTAGTATATACACATAGTATAAATCTTTTAAGCCTTTTAAGTCATAAACTGTGGTAAATTTGACTAGTTGCACCTTGCGGTTAATGCTTTCATAAAATATTTTTAAAGGACGTTTAAAAATAAAAAAAGAGAATAATCTGTATAAAGAATAAAACAAAGAGTTTTTTTAGACCAGGTCACTCAAATTTTTACTAAAAATTTTTTTTGGTAATTAAACTTTGATGAAAGAAATGGAGTAAATACACCTGAGTTGGGATTTTTAAAGTATCAGGGTTGTTACCAAGTCAGCCTTTTCTTCTGATTACAGCTTGATCCACAGTGTTTAGTGTGTTTGTCATTCCTTTGTCCTGCTTTAAAGCAATGGGGCCTCTGTTCTGTGGGCAACTTCCAGTAAGTTTAAAAACAGAAATTGTAGCTATATAAAAATGATCTTAGAAGGGGTTACTGTCACTATTTTTTGGCAACAGCAATGAATATTTTAATCTTTTTATTCATACATTGTTGGTATGAGCAGGGTGTACAGGAAATGGTTTATGAGCCAGAAATATTGGTACACAAGAGCATGAGCTCAAGGCTCAGAGAAGGAAAAACACCAAGCAACAAAACTTCACAATAGACTGTCAGAAAACATGTGCCAAAAAAAGGGAAAAGCGTTTAAAACAGAAACCCTTCAGGCTGGTGTTCTGCTGTAGTTTAGTGTAGTGATCTTAATTCATGCCAGCTCAGGTTCTCCCCTGCACCTTTAGGGTATGCACTGCAATTGGCTTCCATGAAAAATGAAAGCTTTCTAGCCTCAGCTGGTTGCTGCCTGTGGCTGAATTAGCTGTGTCACAGATGTAAAGATGTATATTTCAGCTGTGGCAATACAGCTTTCTTTCTGTGTTTAGCACTAGAAAGACTTCTGGTCCCACCCTTCCAATGGGGTTTGGTGGCTCATGGTCCTATTTTTGTGGAAGTTTTTTTTTTTTTTATTAGAGGGTTTGTTGAGGAAAACAATATTTGCATGTACTTGGAGATCTCAGAAGGGTGGCCAAACAAAGTACAGATGGCTGTTTGGGCAGAAACATTGTTTAATCTAGAAGATTTGTTACCATGATCCTAACAAAAGATAATGTAGTCCATGAACCTTCCCCCAGGCATGTCTTTGGTACAGTTTATAGCCCACTTGAAAACTCTTGACTTTGACATCTCACTGATCCAGTGACAAACATCTTTATATAGAAATGGTGCTTTTGTATATTTTTCTCTAGTTTTCTCTTGAAATCTGTTCCCTATATAAAAGATATTCTGCTGTTCTAGTTCAGTTCTTTAGGTGGTTTTTACTGTTCTTGAATAGTGTTTTTAATACCCAGTTGGATGATCTGAAGGCTACCTGAAAAAAATGCGTTTGTGGCCAAAGGTTGTTTATTTTCTCTGAGCATAAAAATTGTTTTAATTAACCCCTATGCCTTTTCTACACATCTTTATCCCTTTTGTGTGTGCCCACACACAGAGTGGTCTTTTGCTCTAACTGCTGTAATGTGAGGATACAGGCAGAACAAGTAATTAAGTATTTAGCTTGTATTTACTTTTGGAATCTGCTTCACACCTAAACAGGCTTGCCTACTAAAGGCTTGTATTGCAGGTGACGTGATAAAATACGTTACTTCTGTCTGTAAAACTTGCATTACCTCAATACATGTGTGTGTGTGCACCTGTATATAAGAAACTCTTCCCACTATTTAGCTTCAAGAACTCTGAAGCTAAAATTTAAAAGCATGAGTTAAAATACAAAGTAATGCAATGACACTAATAGCAGTATGTAGAAATATAGAAAAAGGCAGTAATATGAGACAAAAGCACAGGATGAGAATGCTAATATGTTAGGGAAGCATGTATATTAAGTGTTTCAACTCTGTTGAATCTGAGCCTAGAAAAATTAATAAAGAAAAATATGGAGCTATAGTGGAAAGGAAATAATTCAGATCTAATTTATTGAATTTATCTTGAAGTGTCATCTTTTTGCTAAGGAAAATGACAGGTCAATTAAATATTAGTGTTTTTTTTCTTTGGTAGAACTGTTGCCCTATGAACTCCACAAATTAATTTTTTTTTCTGCAGACAGAAAATACTGTTTCTTAAAAACATATTGTATATTTCCTGTTGTAAAGAAAAGGAGTCTCCTGATATTAATAACATTTATCTGAATTAGAATTTGGCATTGCCTTAACTGACCTTCTAAAGGGAATTAACAAGAAAGCAATAATAACATTGCTATTGATTATAATCTGATGATTTTTTTTTTTCTTTAATTTCAACAGATTTGTCCTGAAAGCAGCAGAAATATTAGAGAGGTGCAATGTGCATCATACAATAACAAGCCATTTATGGGTCGATTTTATGAATGGGAACCCTTTGCAGAAGGTAAGGGAATACAACTTTGTGAGAAACATTTGTCGCGCCAAGGACAGGCCCACACAGATCCTTCAGCGAAGCACAGTTTATTTACATCCTTGCAAGAATGGGTGACCTAAGCAAGTAGGCACACCTATACCAAGGTGAATAACGGTTTATATTCCCTGTTCCCGACGCAAAGTTCCCTCCCCTGTTTCCTCACTGGCTGGGTACTCCAGGGTTTACAGCCTATCCGACGCTTCAAATTATCGTATAAGTTTCCCACCCCTGTTTACACATTCCATTCTAGCAGTTTACTTTTTACTTTTTAAGGTAAAATTTTGACCTTTCTTGCCCCCTTGGCTGTCTTCCCAATTAACAATCTACTGGTGTCATCCTGCCCTGAGGAGCAACATAGAAGTAGCTTTGTTCGGCCTTATCTTGGGCCATAAATCCTTCTCCATGTTCAGATCCCCCAGATGGAGCCCAATTAAGTCCCTCAGTTTCTTGGGCTATAAACCACTCCTGGTGTAATTGGAATGTGCAGATATCTCACTTATCTCAAACAAACTATTATATTCCTAACACTAAAGTATATATATGTGCTCACACAAACTGTATGTTCCTAACACTAGAATATATATATGTGAACCAAACCCAACACTACGTTTCTAACACTAGAATGCAAAATCAACACTACATTTCATTTCTAACAACTTGGTTTTGTATCATTATGCAGATTGTGTTTTGGAAAGGAAAATGTGACTTTTACACCATGAGGCTTTGGCTGTTTGAGTCTTGCTCATTTTGCTCTGTTTGTCTGCTGCATTTACTTGTGGGCAGACAAGTAGATAACCTCACATCAATATTTTTTGTATGTTACAGGAATGAAAGCATGTAAGTCCTACTCTGACTGGTATACTATTGGCTCTGTAGAGTGTTGAAGGAGTATTTCAGCTACTACACTTAACTATTTTTTAAAAATGCAGATACTTTTAATGACAAGTGTTCAATATGGCTTGATTTCAGTAAACTGTGTTAATTTTTTTCTGCTTGAGAATATCTTGAATTTTTTTTAGAATGCTTTGAATATGGCTTTCATTGCCTTCTGTGTAAGTAGCTACTTATAATACAACTAGATGGCAGCCAGAAGCAGCACACATACCCAGAAACGGACATTTCCGTCAGTACTTAGCACACTCTTTGTAGTTCCTTTAGATGAGCAGCTTTGGTCCACAGTTGATGTATTGTCTTTGATGCATTCTCAAGCTGCTATTGAGAAGACACAGGTAACACTAAGCCAGCTCAGCTCACCTCCTTCTCCTTCCTTCCTCCACAGCAGCTTTGACTCACTTTGCCAGGCAAGATGACTCAGGGGATTTAAACCACACCACAATAATTTCTTTTTCCCTCCCCTACATAGCACAGTTTGCTCCTAGTTGTTTATGTTGGATTAATAAGTGCAGCTAAACCATAAGACAGCCTTGTCTTGATGGTAAGTTAAGTGTAATTATTGTTATTTTAAGATACACATTTTTATTTCTGCCTTGTTCAGATGGATGCAGCTGCATTTCTAAGCCCTATTTTACCTGCTGCTCCAACACAAATTTTTGTCTGTATTAAAAGAGCCAACCCTATGGCTTTAGGGTATTTAATGAAAAAAACCTAGTTTATGTTGAAGAACCAATAGCACATAATGATTTTAAAGGCAGGTTTTGAGAGGAAGGATCCAGTTGTGACAGAAGGAAAACATCACAGTGACAGGACCATAAAATCTGTAAGGAAGTTTAAATCTACAAAAACAAGAAATATTTTAATTATTCTGATAGTTGAACTCTAATTTGAACTCGTTATTTCACCTTTTATTTTTAATTGTAGTGAAAAAATTATAACCTGAGTGGTTTGATGGCTGCTTGAAAAACATCTATTGAAGGGAAAAAACTTACTGGTTCATTGAAAATGATAGTGGAAGTCTGACCACAGGCCTCTCTTAATGAAGAATAACTGCATTCCTAGAGAGGAGGGAGACAACTGCAGATCTTTTGTTCAGAAATCATGTATACAGTTAAAACAGAAATCCAGTAATCTCCAGACAATAATCTATCTGATACTTCATCTTCAGGAGGATACCTGGATAATCTTATACATCCAAAATACATTGTCTGGTTTGATAATGACAGGCAGGCTCTTGTAATAGACAGTGTTTTATGCAGCAATCCTAGCTGTGGGTTCTGTCACAGCAGTTAGAATTCTACCTGTACCAGGTGGGTGTAGGAGTGGTGCATGTGCAAGGAGTGCATGGTGGCTCTGAGCTCTCTTTAGATGCAGAGTCCTGCAGGGACCCTTGGTTTTCCTGTCCTCTGCTGCTCTTTGGTGTGGTAGCCAGCAAGGGGAGCCTCTGGCAGGGCTGTCTCTGCCTGCATCAGATGTGGAATTAAGCTTTGAAATCTAGGAGGAGCTGTGATTGCATCTCCAGTGTGTAAAACTTGAAATAGTTAAAAAAGTATTCTTTGGCAACCTGAATATTTTCTTCCTTTTAAAGGTAGCAAAATTTACAAGCAGAAAAGTACTGCAAAGTTTGAGCATTTTTTTCTGAGATACAATTTCTCTTTCTTAAAAATAAAAAATACATTCTTTCAAATTGGAGCCTGCTCCACTGGAAGTCAGACACAGTATATAATCCAGCTGTGCTGCAGTTCATCCAGCTGCAAGGTATTATATTCAGTGAGGCAGCTGCTTGAAGTCTTAATTTCTCATGACAATAGACTGCACTTCTCTGCTTCTTTTTTTTTTTTTTTTTTCCTCCACCTGTTAGAATCATCTTGATTGCTTTTATTCCATTTTGTGGCTAGTTGTTCTTGAAGCCTGTACATTTAATTGCATTGCACTGCATTTTCTAGGACTTTTTCTTGTTTGTTATTCCTGGTTTATGTGAAATGCTCAAGCCAGACAGATAAATTGAAGAGGCAACAGAGTTTTAGGAGGTTTGAAACATAATGAGTAGGTGGTGTTTTTATTTATTGATTAGCTACAAGTCAAATAGTGCACACTTCTCTAATGATAGCTAATAACAGAATATAGATAGTAGCAGAATTTGCATTCTAGCATTTTGTCACAAAAAATGAAGGGTTTATTAGTGCCCATTTTTTAAATTGTTTGTAGGATGTGTATAGAAGAAAAAAGAACCCTGTCTAGGAGTTGGTCTCAGTTCATTCCTGCAAAGCAAGTCTAAGTCTATGCTTATAAAGTAAAATAAGTGTTAAACAACTATGCTGATATAATTCACTTTGATGTGCTGTTCACATAAACATTTCATGTGTACTTCTCTTCAGGGTTAAGAGCTAGCATAATCTGAGATTTACAAAATTAATTTGGAAAAATAGAGTGAAATCTATGTCCTATTTTGTATTTTATAACAACTCATGGCTTCATGTCTTCAACTACAGCATGGGTTGACACATGACACATACTGCAATTTGCTTTGCTTGGCCTTTTCTAGTATCTGTTGAGTTACAAGTAAGTTAGATCAGTCTTAATCTCTAGCTGTTTCTGAAACAATTACTTAGCAAATGAGTAACATTAAACTGAACAGTAAGCCAGTACCTGATTAGTGTTGAAGCATATACCTAAAATTATTGACAGAAGCTGAAGCACTATAGGCATACAATTCCTCTTGAATTCTGTTGGAATATGAGCTTTGATTTCCTCTGGACTCATTTGAAATACTTTCTGAGGCAGTGAGGCATCCATTTTTCACACATTACTGAAAGTTCTTTTTCGTTTTTAATGGAAATCTCTTTGAAATGTTGCTCCTTATGAGACTAGAATTTATTTAAATGCAGTAGAAGTAGTAGTTCTTTTATGCTATGTCTCTTATTTATTCCTGATTTGGGAATGGATCAGAAGAGAAAGCAGATGGAAGTTTGCAAAGTTTTTAAAGTATGGCTGTGCTAAAGTATCTGAGTCACTTCTTTGACTTCATCAATAGATCTGCTTCCTGAACATCTGTTGTGTTGAGCTTGATCTGGAAATTGTAAATATCCTGGGTATTACTGAAATATGTAGTACTTCTATAGAAAGTTTTAATAAAAAAATGTGCATAGATACTTACATAGATGGACACTTAATGCTTCCACTTGGCAACTTACCTTTTATAATTATGCTTCCTATATAATTTTATTAATATACACATTTTTATTTGCATTTGTAAGAAGATTAGCAGTGTCAGAGCCAGGCCTTTACTTTGGATTCTCTGGTTTGTTACTATTTAAATAATAATGCATACATATTTTTAACTGCACTATTTGAAGTGAGGACCATACTCATACCCTCATTTCAAAGCACTCTTCTTGGCTCCTTTGGTGGGAGCAGAAAGTTCAGGATGGATGTTGTGCCTTTCAGGATCAGATTTAGAAACAAAATTATATCCAGATTGTGTGGTAATGAAGATTGTTAGGCTGGAATAGAATGTAGAGGGAAGATTTCATTTCTGCAAAGTACGTGTGGAATTGACTGGTATAAATCCTTTTAAGCCTACTTTGATAAAATTTGCCTTGACTCTCTCCACTGGGTACCAACAGCAAGACCTCCATGGGGTTAGATTTGTATTCCTGCCTTCAGTATCAACAAGTTACCTGAACCTGTGCAAGTGTCTTGGAGAAATGTTGTGCAAATGCATACACTTGTGAACTGAAAAAGCACCCAACCTTTTTTTCCACTGTAGTGTTCTTTCATTTTATTTGTTCTTGTGGAAATGGGTCAACAAAGGCTTTGTTGAATTTCTGTAGTAGATTTTCACCTGCTAGTAGCCCTTGGAACAAAAAAGTGACACCCAATATTCAGAAATTAATTTATAAAAACCCCAACATTACCCTATAAAATGAATCAGTGGAATACTTTGATCCAAAAAAACAAGCCTACTCGTGCAAAGTCCTTAGTAGCTTTATCACAGCTTTCTCAATATCTGGCTCCGCTGTCGAGCAAAGTTTTAATAAGAGGGATCACATGAACCAACAGTGTGTGACCTCACATAATCTGTAACAGTTCTTATATATGTGTGTATGTATATATATATTCCTTATATGGCATCATTGTGTCTGGAGCCTGTGCAGAGCAGTCTGAAACTTGCTGCAAGTAGACAACTGAGGATTTGGATCCCTTTGCTTTGGGAAGCAGTCTGGGTTGTATAAAACTGGGAATAAGAATACCTTAGAAACAGAGCCTTCCTAGGAATCAGAGGGTGTGGTTATGGAAGTGATCATCCAGGAGTGAAAACAGAGCAAGGTTGTTTTAAATTAACATACCCTAGGAATTTAACCAGCCTTGGGCAATTTCAGGGATTGGTCTCCATTTTCTGTGTCCTCTGTTCTGGATCTTGTGCCAGTCACAACTTTCCAAGAGCCCAGACCTCTGCCATGTATGAGTTAGGAAATAAAGGTAGTGCTGATTCCTCTTTTTTATCAGTTCTAGCGAGGGCTGTGTGACAACCTTACCCAGTAGTAGAATTATAATCTTTTAAAATCTCTGTTTCACTTTGTAGCATCAGATCGTCTTGTATGTTGGGTTTGTCAGGAGAAGGGAGAGAACAGAGGGACAAATCAATTATCTCAACTGTCTTACCAAAAGGGAGCTTTTTTCATACTTTTTTAGTGCTGTTTGCATTGGTATGGTTGCTGTATGCCTAGTATGTATGTTGAATAAGTGCTTTGGGGTACTTCAGTCTTTTTGAGATTATATTGTAATTGCTTTTTCTCATGTTGTCCAAGGGAAAATTTCTTCTTTAACCTTTGGAGGTAAAATGCCACTCCAAAAATGTGTCTTTGCTTTTGGATCAAAATCTTTCACTTCCTTTGGCTACTTTATAGCAAAACACAAGTGTAAAGAGGGCATCGTATCCTTATTGCTATGTCTCTTTTGGGATATGAAAAATGAATCCCAGTCAGAATTCTCTTAAATCTTTTCTTTTTGGTGGTAGATTCCTTTTTTAGCAGATGGAGACAAGCAGGCTCGAATGCTCTGAACAGATGCCTTTTCCAGCTTCACAAGGAAACAATTTTTTATTAGTTATATGGTTGTAGTCCTAGGAGTCATTGTCATGCAGATCTGCACAACTGTTTCTTGTGGTATAATGCACTAGAATGAGGGGAAATGTAGGGCTCACAGTGTTTTGCAGATGTGCTCTTCTTGCACAAACCTTAGTGATCCTGCCATGTCTCCCAAATACATAAAATACTCTGGAGACTGAAATAGAACTGCAAGGTCGAGACTGTGTAATCATTTTAACGTGTTATGCATGAACTTTGGGGAATGTTGAATAAATAGGGCAACAGTTAAGCAAAGGATTATCAATGTGTGTTCCATCTTTGTTGTTTAATGTATGAAATATTCAACATATTTCTTGTACAATTTTCAATTTTTAAAATCAAGTATATATTCTTGACTTTAAACATTTTCTTCTGTGCAGTGTGGGTTCATTAGCCTAGAAGGTACAACTGAAAAATGCCCTGTGAATAATTTTTTCATGTTTAAAAAGAATTGAACAACTGACATAGATAGAAAATACATAAAGCAAGTTTGGTAAGTAAGGTAGAAAAGAGGGTCCCTCCTACAAAATACCCATCAACCTATTTAGAGTTTAAGAACTACTATCTGCCTCAGTATATGCATAGAAATAGTTTTTATTGACTCAGTGATGCATTTCAAAAGGTTTAAAATAGTTTCATAATGTTTTCCATGTGTTAGCTTTCAAATTTATCTACTCTGGTCAGCAGTGATTGTCCTAATGTGGTGCTGCATGTGTAGCAGGCTGTGGAGCTCCCCATCAGGTTGCTGCTGAAGTTAAAGGAAGGCAATAAAAATACGACTTTTTATAGATCATAATGGTCTAAGAATTGTTGAGGTTAGTGGGAATTTTTCCAATTCACTTCAGTGGCTTTTGGATGAGGTCACTTAGAAGAAAATTTACATTGTAACTAAAAAAGTGAACAAAACTGAGGTCTGATCCTGCAAAACTTTGCTTCATGTTGATAGTATCCAGATTTCTATGTATTCAGAGAATTGGTATGTACCCAATTCCATGGAGGCTCAGGAACTCACTAGAAATTTTCAGTTTCTTTGAAAAAAAAGATGGCTCAGTTCAAAGAATCCACCTGCAGTCCCTACTCTGTTCAAGAACCTTTTGCTGATCCCAGGCCCCATTCTGCTGGGTGAGCATAGAGGCAGAAACTTGAAAAGCTGTAGCACATAAACATGGGATTCAGAGTTTTCTTTCACTCTGTGAAGAATTACAAGTACACAAAGAAGGGGTTTTACTGTATGTGTTCCTGAGCAATTAAAATTGTGACTAATAAATGAAACGTTCTGCTGGTGAAGCTTCTAAGTATTAACAGTTGTCCTAAAAAATCAAAACAGTATATGTATTCCTAGTTCAAAAAGCCTCTGAACACTGAAGTAACTCTTGGAGAAAGGAACTATAAAAGGGGTCCTAGTAAATACAGACTCTTTCCCATCAATTTTGGGAGGCTGGTTTCTTATGAGTATTTTTCATTATGTTGAAAAAATTACATAGGAACATAGTTTTCCTTAATGGTTTGTTCATTTTGAGCCAGTTCCAGTATCAGCTGGTACAAAAGAAAAGATAACATTTACTTCAGAGTCAGATGTGAATCTAAACGTCAATGTTCACAGTTTCCATTTGTGAACTAAAAAATTACTAATGCACACTCTCAGTGTGCATTAATTAATGCACACTCTCACTTTCACTTTTTGGAATATTTAGGTGCCAAATTCTATTTTCTTAATGTAATTTCTCTGGCATTGTGTGGATTTTGGACATTAACACCTACCTATACTGAAAAGGTAGATACGAAAGTTCTGCTTCCAGTAAAAATTGTGGATTGTACCTAATTAGCTTTAGAAATATTTTAGCTTTAACTCATCAGGTCCAAAACTGAGGTTTGGGTCAGTCTGTAAGTGGGGCCAGAAGCTTTGATCATGGTTATCAGTAGCAGTGGGGTGTGAGTTCACAAGTCCAGAAGCTGTGGCTAGTTGAAAAGCTGTGGCAGCCTGCTCAAGTACTAGAGATGTTAGGTTTCAGATCTGGCAGGTCTTCTGCTGCTGTATTTCAGTATAGGGGGGCTTAGTGGTGATTGACATTGAAGCATAGTGTAGGGCACTTGAAGCATGAGTAATTTTTGCCTGAACTAGACAATCCCTTAGGTAAGACCATAATTGCAGACTTGCCAGTGTATGGGGATGCATAGGTCACTGCTGGAGGGGCTGTCCCAGTGGCTGCTCCTGAGCCACAGTCATGGTAGAGTTTAAGACATGCTTCTGTGCTTAACAAAAGTACATCCCTAGAGACATGCTAACTGGTAATATTCGTGCTTTTAGCCTGTGGCAAACACAAGGTAAAAGCCATTTGCTTAAGCCTCTCTTATTCTGATAAAACCTCTTTCTGTGGGATATGAGAGAGAAGAGTTTATCCTGTCTTTTGTTGTGTAAAATGAAGCTTGCAAGGTTGGTCCCTGAGGCTCCAGCAGGGTACTGAGACTCACAAGCTCAGTCTTAGTCTGGAGTCACTGTGCAGGGCTTTAAGAGTGGGGGAGGGATGGGAGGTTGTAAAGATAAACTGCTTACAGAGGGTTCATAAGGGTTAAGTATTATAGCCTATTTTTTTACACAGAATTCCTTTAAAAGCCCTCAGATTGACATTTTTCAACTTCATCTGTCAGTATTTCAAAGGAGTACAGAGTTTAAAACTCTCATTGATGTAGCTGTTTAATAGAAAAATGCTTATTACTATGTGTGGGTGCCTCTGCTGCACGTTATTATATAAATATAGGCATTCCTGTGTTTCTGGAGTATTTTATTCATGTTTTGAATGAAGTTTTTTGGTAATACTGAGTGTTATGAAGGGAATTTAAAAGATTATGCCAATTGAGCCAGTAGCGGGACTGGCATTTATATCTGTTTGATACTACGTTTTGTTACGATGAACTACTATTTTCAAGGCAAGGAAAATCTTGCCCATTGTGAAAGGGAAGCTTATAATATGGATGAACATCAGAAGAAATAGATTCCCACTGGTAGTATATAAAATGAAAAGCAGAACTGGCTTCTATTGTGCTCTGTTTCCATTAGACATCTTGGAAGTTTTATAAGCACGGCGCATAATAAATATCTAAGCCACAGTCTGAGGACTTTTGCAAAGGAGAGACAATTCTTTTTAATATTTTTCTGGGTCAGTCCTCCCTCTTACACTCACATAGATACAAATCTCTGGCGTTTGTCCATAGAGTCAACTTGTGAATTTGTTAATTTGCTTTCCATATTGCACTATATAAGTCTGAATTTAAATCCAAACATCACACATTTAAAATTAAGTTGGAAAGAGCCAGAGAAGCTGTGCATTAAATTTGCTCACATGTCTGCAAAGAGAGAAGATCTGCTTCTGAATAATTTCGGTCAGAGGCCTAAAAATCCTGAGGTGCAACTCACTATGGTTGGTTCTGCTGAAATGGTACAGTGATCCCTCTGGAGAGAGATCACAAAGAGCTAACTGTTTGGATGCACTGCACTGCTGAGGTGGATATCAAGTATAAAAACAGAAACAGACCTCAAAAAGTTGAGCCTGATCTTTTTTTTTTTTTTTTTTTTTTTTAAAGTCTGGTGACATCATCAGATCTGAAAAGTAATATGGACTTTTACTGTATTTTTTTCATTATTCCAATATAAATGTAACCCAGTGTATGTAAAATGCATTATAGCAAATCCACAAGCAATTTCTTTCATTATAATAAATACTGTATCTCATTAGAGCAAAACAAGACCCTTGTTATGTTGCAGAACATCTGCTTAATAATTTCAAGTTCCTCCAACAATGCTGCCAAAACAGCCAAGAAGTCAACATCTAGTCCATAACTTTGATCAACTGAAGTAATAAAATTATAAATAATGCACCAAAGCAGATCTGGTGAAAGGCAGAGCAGTGCTATGCTCAGATGGCTAAGAGAGCTCTGACTGATGGTGATGTAGCTTAAGGCACTAGAACTGGTATTCTGAGGCAGGGGGTGGGATGCAGAACTACATTTCTGGTTTGCAGAGATTTCCTATCTAGCAGTGAGAAAGTTAGTTAATCTTTCTGTGCCAAGGTCCTAACTCTAATATTCAGTTCAAAACGCCCTTTTTGTATCTCATGGGCTTTAATGTACATCTGGTGCCTTAACCTTACTGCCAATAGCTAAAGCACCTGAAAACAAAAAGCAGGTCAGTGTTTATGTAAAATTTAGCTTGAGTTGTAGTGATGCTTATTATTTGTCTGCTTTGTGACTATATAAGTTTCTGCTCTGTGTGTCTTAGGAAGGAGTTGCTCAAACCAGGACAGTGTTGTTGCAGTGTTAATGTTTTGGCTATTTGTTTTCTTTCCAAGTGTGAACAAAAACTGAAAATGGGAAAATTTTCCAGGAATACAGAATATTTTTTAAGTATCAAATTACTTGGGGTCAGTGTTGTAGAAACTTAAAGTTTTATGTATGATTGTAATATTACTAGCATTTCAGTTAAAAAAATCAGTAAAAGTTTCAGCATTGAACCGAAACAAAGAAGTGTCCATTTTCAGCAAAACCCACATATTCTGAGGGAAGATTTCAGTTTTAATTAAATTTAATTTTTGGAAACAATGGAAAAAAGTCTTCAGTTCCAACTGAGGACTTGTCACTAGCAATGTATTATACCATAGCTTTGTGTTGCAGTGACCAGTGTCTTCTGTTTGTGTATTTTTGTTGTTGGTTTTTGTGGTAGTATTTTGATTCTTAATTTTTTAAGATTCAGCCAGTCACACCTTGAACTAGCTTAAAAAAAAAAAAAAAAAAAAAAAAAAAAAAGCAGGATTTTAACTCTGAAGAATCTTAATAATAATCAAAATGCCTTAGATAACTTCCCAAGCACGACTGTAAAAGCTTCTCAAATTGAGAGAGGCAAGCAGGAATGTTGGATTGATCAGAAGCACAGTAAGGAAGCTCATCTGTCAGAGCTCCCCAGGGACCCCAGGGAGGATGTTAAAAGGTCTAACAGACGGTTCTGTCTGATTTACCAGAGCGGCTGCAGGGCGCTGCAGCCCCTGATGCCTGCCCAGGGCTTTTTTGAAAGCTGCTCCCAGTGGTGGGACAGGAGAAGTTCAGGTGTGTGCCGGCTGGCTCCTCAAGCGCTGCTGCTGTTAGCTGCCTGCTGCAGTCGTTAACAGCCAGGGAAGATGGCAGTCCTGGTGGGATACTGGTGGCTGGAACCTGTCACATTCCGTGGGGAGCAGAGGCAGCTGAGGAGCTGGGACCTATATCTGCCTCTTGTGGTGTGGCTGTGGGACCAGTGGCTGGGAGCAGAGGGCCAAGTGAATCGGGGCAGGATCCTCTAGATTGGCTGCTGCAGAATTACCCAGCGTGTCTGTTCCAGCCCTTGTGCAAGAGGGCTCCTAAAGCCAGCTCCTATGGGTTGTTATCAGTGCTCTTCCTTACAGGGCTAAATAGTTACCACCCGTGCCACTTGCACTTTGAAAAGCCTTGATGCGAATTCAGTTTCTTCTGCTTTTACGTATATTGACTACATGTGATCGCTTTAGCTAGTAAAAAATGATAAAATAGTAATTGGGACTGAATAAAAAAAAAACAACAAACCTTGAAGGAACTGCTACACTTTTCTGAATTCTCATTTTCCCTCCTACTTCTCAATATCCATTACTGCACTGAAAGACAGATACACTCTGAAGTGAATCTGGTGTATTTTGATATTAAAATGTTGAAGATAGACTTTAAACTGCCTTAGAGTTGTATAAAAATACTAATAAAGATTTTTAACTTACGTAATTTGGGAGATACATTAACAAGCTGTGGGCTAAGGCATTCTACTTTGCATGCACAGCACAAGATTCCCTGGAAGATACCTTACTGTTAGCACTGTGAGTTTGGAAACTACTGAAATATCTCATTTTAAACTGTTATTTTTTCCATTTAACTGTGCCAATAAGTCTTAAGTAATGTCAAGCCTTCATTGTGAAGTTTTGTCATGGAAACATTAAATTACTTCTGGTCATGATGCTTTGTGTTAATATAGAAAAGTTAAAATTAGATTAAAATGTGCATAGAGACAAAATAATTCGGAACTATTCATATAAATCTATGAGCATCTATGCATGGTAAATTGCAAAGAAGTGTTGCACTTGCTACTTGAGATCCAAAAAAACAGAACAGAAACAAACCCCACTGTGTTTTCATATCACAGTTACTATTATCAGGCAAAGTAATATGATACCCTATGAAGATAGAAGGATTGCTTTCCGTTTGGGAAGCCTGAGTGCACTGATAGGAGTGGTTTTTAAACCCTGCACCAGGATGCCATGCAGGTGGGACCAGTCAGGTCAAGAGGGACACTGTTCAGGATCTGATGGAGTTGTCCCTGTTGGTTTGATCTACTTAAAACCAGTTCAGGACTGGACCAGTTCCTGGCTGTGTATGTTATGGGCAAAAGGAGAAAAAAACCTTTTTATTTCATTGCTTTCCCACTGCAGGAATTTAACTAGTGGCATGAAATAGGGTGCCAAGAGTCAAATTACTTTTATTCTGAAAGATACATCATCTATCATGCAGACAAATGCATATCCTAAGGGTTTCAATTGTACAACCTTTACTATGCAGATGGCAGGATTAAGTGATCATGCTGGAACTTTGAGGAATATCATATCCATAAATCTTTGAGGTGAAGAAGAAATGCTGGAAGAAAACTTTTTATTTGGAACATTACCTTTGAATTAATTGTGGTTAATATATGACTTCTGCTGTGCCACAGAAAGAGAAAAGAAAGAATAATAAGAAACAAAAGGTTTTTTTCCCCTTATGCCCTTAGCATAGAGAGGATAGAGGGATTTCTGGGTTTTAAAGGAATCTTTTCCATGAGGTTCTGTGGATGAATTGTCTTTTGGGCCGAAGCAGCTCAAACCAAGTTTAAAAGGTGTTTCAATGCCAGAGTGACAGACAATATATAGACAGTACTAACTATATTCTTGAACTTCAGTTATTTCCAAGAGATTCTTGCACATGGCCAAGTCCTTTGAAAAGATGAGAAGCGTGATTCTGAACTTATTAAAGGGAGACAGAGGAAATGTGATCCTCTGTACTGTATGTGAAAGCATGTCTGCTCTTACTGCCTAGAGTAAAATGTAAATCCTCAGTTAACGTTTAGCATTATCCTTCAGGAAATTTTGGGGATCTTTTAATGCTTTTCTAGTGCATGCTATTCTGTGAAGTCTGCTCTGGGTCATCCAATAGGAACCTAAATTCTTACTTTTTACCACTACTGCCCCAGTCAACAGAAATCAGTTTAATTCTTAAGGACAACACATTTTTTTTTCCGAATTAAGTAGTAGGGATGGCGGGTTAGCATTGAAGACCTGCAAAATTCAATTAGATATAAAATGGAGTGGAAAAATCAGCAACTTTACCATGCCTGGGAGTTTAAAATCCCAAGCTACAACATGCCATCAATTGTAGCACCTTTTAGTAATCAGAAGCATAGTGAAAAATATGAGGGAAGACTTAAAAAGTATTTTTACGTTCAAAATGGGCTAGCTATGTGACTTTGCAAGTCCTATGAATACTGCCCAATGCATGCAGACTCTTGCAGATAAAATTGTTTGCACAAATAAGCTTTTGATTTTATTCTTACATGTTGATACAAATTCTGATTAAATGTCCCTCTAATCTATCTGTTTATCTGGATTTAATTTTCATGGCATGACTGTTTACAAAGAGACAAAAAGAAATATTTACTAGTAGTCAGAGCTGAAAAATGTTTTTCAGTTCACTGAACTGTGCACAAACAAATTTTAAATGTGGCTAAGTCTAGCAGCAGTTAGTCTTGTCTTATCCATAGACTGGTAAATTCACCCCCACCATTTAACTGAGGAATGGTGTGTATGCAGATGTATGGGGTGTTTGTATATGAAGGAAATGGTGGATAGATGTATACCTGATATCATATACTCTGAATATTTATCACTTTGTGATATATGAAGCTATGCTGCAATGTGAACTAAGACACTTGCTTGCAGCATTTAAAATATTGGAATGTTTCAATAACTTATTGCAATAAATATTTATTGCATAATTGCTTACTGAAGAATTTATTGCATTTACGTTGACTTTTTGTTGACCAAAGCACCTATTTGTATTGGATATTGATCACAGTTACAGCTGAATATTGAATTTGGAAGTCAAAGAGAAGGTAGCATTTGTTCCTATACTTGCAGTAGTCTAATCTAGTTTCTGTGGGCAACAGTTGCAATGAAAATATGATGACCTGAGGTTTTGCATACGCTGGCATGTGGCATATACACCTACACTGTGGGCAGCCTGGGATCTGTACACATTTGTCTTCACAACTGTTTCTAATTATACTAACATGATTGATACACTAGTACATGCCAGAGGCTATACCTCCACTTTCTGTTATTCCCATCCTGTACAGAACCATGCAGGAGAGGGGCCTGAATTACAGAGATTTGAAAGCAGGTGTTAAGTTTTCGAAGAAGAAAAGGCTGTGTTGGTTAAGAACAAGTCCAAATTTAAAAAGGATTTTTTTACAGCCTAGGATGTTGGTTGTCTTAAGATAAGATTCAAGTAGTTGTGAAAATTTGGGTATCATAGGCATGTCCTGCTGTTATCAAAGTGCCACTTAATTAATGTTCCTGTTCTGCTGGTAATTCTTCTATGTTTCTTTTTCTACAAATTGCACTGAAAAAAGCTACCAGCTTTCTTCCAAGAAAAAAATCTCCAGGCTTATTGCTTCTGAGGCTATTGCCTCTTGTCAGTTTTTTGAGCTGGAGTTTGCAAATAAGTAATATACTGCTATCTAAAGTACCTTTTTTCTAGGATTGTTTATGGTAATCTTTTTTTGAGAGTCTGTGTCCCAGGAGGTCCCTGCACTTCTGTCTGACAGTGTGAGATTTCAGTGAAAGCACTCATCGTGTTCCTGTGCCTTACTTGCCTTCAGCTGCAGTGCATGTAACATACCTTGTATTTTTATGCAGTTTGTAGTATATGACACTATACTGCACAAATACTGCTTTTCAAATATTAGACATCTCACTCTAGGGCATGTGCAAAAAAGCAGGTGGTAAAGGGGCAGGTCACCAAGATACTTGGGCACATAAGACGTAGTTAGAAAATAACAACATTAATATGCTTTTAATTTAATAGATTGAGATTTCTGTGGTAGTAGAAAACATTTACCATTAAGATGCAAAAGTTTTGGGTCTTCAGCATTCAGCCAAATAATTATCTACATACAACATCTGAGGAAAACTTTTCAAGCCAGGGTTCATTTGAATTCCAGTTTCATTAGGAATAGAAATCAAGCATACGTATCTAACAAGAACCTGTGATCTATAAAATATAAATGCACATATTTTTAAAGAATGTTATTTAAATATCTGTGTAAAAGTCTGTATAGCACAAAGAATCTCATTCTATTGAAAAATAATTATGATTTGGAGATAGTTTCATTCTTGATTTTTAATTTACTAATTTAAACCATGATGGGAATTTTAGAAAGTCTTAAATATATTTAAAATTATTTATTAATGTAGAGCTGTGATTCTCATCTTGACACAGAATACTTTAATTTCTGCATAAAGCAATACTATAATGATGCTGGCTTTGTTTACATGCAATGGGAGCATGAAGTTTTGTAGAGAAAAATGGACGTGTTGAGAACCAAATACTTTGAATTTATGCATTTTGGGAGTTGTTCTTTAGGTTAGCTGTTGTCTGATCCCATGAACTAAATGCAATTTATCAGAAGGAGAGTGTCTTCCAGTTTAATTTCATCTAAAAGGAATCCAGTTTGCGTGCTTAGGGATTGCTTGGCAGTATGAACTAACAATTGTTAGTCGGGATTTCAAAGGGAGCTTCGTGTCAAAAGGAAATGCCTTATCCAAACTAAAATTATAATGTAGATACATCTGTTGTATTTACTAGTGTTTGAAAGTGTATGTGATGTCATTGAGAAATCCGTTTCATTAGTTCAGTCTTTAGAATGGTTTCCTGGAGAAACTGGTGCTCAGTTTGCTGGAGGCTGAGCCATGAGGTCTTGCCTCGTGTTCTAGCCAGTGTGCAGTGGATGTGCTGTGAAAATAGCCCTTCCCATATGACAACTGCAAATTAAGGGCATAAGATATTGAAAAATCATCCAGAATGAGTTTTGCATTTGGTCACTGAGGGAAGGTAAGCTGCTGTCACAGGATGAATTTCACTCTGGATGGCTGATAGTCATGGGTGAACAGGCCTTGACCTGTAACAGGTGAGCACTCTCAGGAAACAAGGAGAGCACAATAGGCTCTTGTAGGGCTTATCGGTGAAAATCAAACTTCTGCGTGGGCACAGTTTCCCCTTGTGTGCTGTCTCCTTGATAGGGATAGAGATTCAAGTGCAATTATATAGAATAGATTAATAAAATGTACTTGATTGCTACAGGAATTTTGCCTACAAGCTGGTGCTAGAGAAACGCAGAGCTATGCTGAGGTGACCAGACTTCACGAAGGGAACTTCAGCATCCTGAGCTGTGGAGTGCTCTGCTCATTATCCAAAGTGCATTAGAAATGTTAGAACAGTTTGGCTTGCATGAGCTCATGAGTTGGAGGCCTGCCTTTTCTGCGTGTAAGGGTGGAGAAGGTATGCCAAGTATTTAGAGTATGTGTCGATACATGTCCTGTAGATTGTGCTCTGCGTACTACACGAAGGAAAAGTCCAGGATTGCTTTTCAGAACAAAAAACATGTTTATTTCCTTTTCCAGGGTCAATTGTTTTTTTCTTGAAGCTTCCTTTACTTCACTTACTGTCATGTGGATTGCTGTTTTACAATACACGTAGTCAGACTAAAGCCTTGAAAAAGATGAATGCTGCACTGAAATTATGAAGCCTCAAAGATCACATTTTGGGGAAAGATTTTTGTTCGCTTATTAAATTTTTGGCCTTTAATGGAGTTAGTTTTAAAAAACATTGTCTCTGCACGTGAGAATCAAAAAGTCATTTTTAAAATTGACCTAGAGGTTGTCATATTTTTATCTCTATCTTTAAGAAAAGTAGCACATATTGAAGATAAAAGTCCAAAGAGCTGGGCAGGTACTACTAGCTGCTTTTAGTACCTATTGATGATAAAATCCTTAGGAGTTAGAAAACACGTTACCCAACAGAGACATTTCTGACTTAACTGTCTGGATGAACTGAGGATGCAGTTGTGTATGTCAATCTTATATGTAGTTTAAGAAACTTCAGAATGAATTTTATTACCTGATTTTGGTTGCTTAACCTAAAAAATGGGAATTTTGACTGTCTTAGTATTCTGTAGTACATTGCATGGAATTATCACGAATTACTTAGGTCCTGTGGTACAAAGATGTAATGAATTGTTATGGGTGTCTTTATGCATAAGTGCAATACACATGTCGTTGTTCTGCAAGATCTCAGGGCATGATGGTGTTTTTATTGATACAGAGATTAAGCATTTCTTACTCATAAGGGGAAATCTGAAAGAAAAGACGAGCTGCTTGGAATGGGTAGAAATAAAAGCATTACCTGCAGTTATAAGTCACAGAACAGCTGAGGTCAGAAGAGACCTCTGGAGATTGTCTGGTCCAACTGCCCAGCTCAAGTGGGGTCAACTAGAGCAGGCTGCCCCAGACCATGTCCAGCTGGGTTCTGAAATAACAAATACATGAATTAACAGATCCAGTGCACAGAATAAAACCCATAGCTTATTTTAAACAAGAGAAGTGGGTGATCTCTATGGGCTGGTACTTTGCAAATAAAGCTGATGTCGCTGAGTGCTTGAAAAGTAGCTCCTGCACTCTAAAAACAATTACTTGTTAAAGACATTTTCATAAAAAACTTTAATAGTGATGTATGCCTGGGTAGCAAATATGTATTACCACAGAACACCTTAATATCTCCACTGGGCAAATACATATTTAAAAATCATTGCCAGCCATTTAGTCTGGGTTCCAGACTGCACATTCAAAGTCCAAGTAGGTTTTAAAGGGAGAACTTATATATGTTAACTGATGTAATTGTGCAGTTCCCAGAGGCAGTGTGTGTGAAAGTTGGTGTTTCCAGTCTCAGGGGCATCAGGAAATTCCCCCTTAGTTTTACTTATGATTTGTGTGGGGTTTTAGCACCCACAAAATTTTTGGATGGAATGGACCATCAACAAAAGCCAAAAGGTGAACTTGGGTTGCTCATTGGCATCACCCAAATGTGACAGCTGCACGTTTTAGATGTGGTCCCTTGTGCCAGTACATTTCATCAGTGTAAAATAAGATTAATATTTCTTCCAAGAACCTGAAACTGAGTTGGTTTCATGCACTTTTAATCCAATAGCAAAGCTTTCATTAATCTTTTTAAAGACCTACTCTTTAAACTTTCTTATATCAAAAAGGTTAATGCAGGAGCAGTCAGTTGTCAGGCACACGTGTGAGGTAAGGTCTTTCAGTAATAACAAATCTAATGTGTTAGATTATAAACTAACTGTGGTGAATCTTTAACCAGAGAATGTTTCAATTATGAGCCACCCTGCAGGTGAGGAATGAGTTAGAGGTTTGCTTAGGTCCTCATAGAGTTCCTCATCTTTCTGCTTGCCCAAATCCAAACAAATCACACAAGTAAGAAAACTCTTGAAAAGAAAATGTCTCCCTAAACCAAAAATAAATAAATAAATAAACTATTTGCTAGAAAATTAAGGAAATGCAAAAACTTTTAGTTATTTTTTTAGTCAGCTGGAACAGGTAATGCCCTCTCCTTACAGGCCCTGTTACAACTAGATAGGATTTGCCCAATGTTGTAAGTTTTTTCAGTAACAAAAAAGGATCTTCAGTTTCCCGTGTAAACTCACTTAGGATCCAACTGCTTCTGTTTAAGTTGGTTATAAAGCTCATAATAAATGCAATAGCATCAGGATCAGGCCCTTAAACATTAAAAAAAATCAAAGTATACTAGCAAAAATCTTTACTATTTAGACTGAAGTTGTGTGTTATCCCATTGTTGGAACTAAGACAAAGCTTCATTGACTTGATAGATAATTAATAGCAAGACAACAATTTTCATTATTCTTCCTCCAGACACTTCTTAGCTTATCTGTTGCAACAGTATTCAGAAGAGTGTTTCACATACTTCTAAAAAGGATAATTTGTCCTTGACTGGAATTAAATTGGTCAGTACAAATACCTTTGAATAAACCTTTGTCCCAGCACAGAAAACTAATAAAGCAGGTATTTAATTTGAATTATGTATTTAACAGTAATGCCTGAAAAATGAAAGATAGGTGATGTGCAGGTTGCAGAATTTTGAGTCCATTTTACTTCTCTTAACAGAGGGAAGGCCTATCTGCACATGCTTGCAGTGGAAATGCTTTGCTCTGAGAGAGTCAGAGAGTCATATTGTTCACATAAACTATCTTGATTATTTTGCCTGGATAGGCTCAGTGCTCTGGTGAACTTGGTGAGTGCTTTGGCAATCATGGAATCTCGGTGCTTTCTGGCATTCCTTTTGTGCTGTGCACTCCTCTGCTGACACCCTAAGGGTTTCAGCATGATGATGTCCTACTGTGGTGATTATTGCGGTGTGTTGGCTTTCTCTAATTCTTCTGGCACTACTGTGTTAGGTGGCACAGATGTCATTGCAGGAAAATCATGTGCCAGAAAGAAAAGAAGGCTCTCACCATTGTTTTTAGCATCCCCATTTTTACAGCATTAAAACTTTTTAACGTGAATAGGACATTTTATAGGAAATTCCTGCCTCAGCACTGGATTGCTCATTACTTTCCATGATGAGTGGATTATTTTATTATCAGTCCATAGAGGGGAATTTATAATTTCCTGTTAGTATTAAGGGTGAAAATCTGCTATTCAGTTTGTGCATCGAAAATGTGTTTGATATCCGCTGTTTAATAAAATCTGTGTGTTAGAGGCTTGTCATGAAAGCAATGATGTGCCAAATAATGTAAATATTTGCATATATGTGAAGGCTTAGGGAACTTTCCATTAGAAGTGATCAAATGAGATAATTTTTGTTTTTTTTTTTTTTTCCTTTCTTTGCTTTTCTCCTTTTTAAATGTGTTATTTTGCAAAGAGCATTGGCAATTTTTTCAAGCATTTGGAAGAAATCAGCAAGAAATACCTGGAGTTTTTGTTTCAAAAGGCTTACGTGTTTCATTATAAGTGTTTTTTAAGCAAAGTAGTTAGCACTTCTGGTTTCTGAGGCCAGTGGAGTCTGCTGGCCCTTCTCCCTAACCCAGGAGGAGTTGACACCACGCCCAGAGTCTGAAGCAGCCCCTCTTCTGCAGAGCTTAATTTATTACTTGGATGTAGGACTCACCCTGTGGCCTACCATAGGAATCAAGAGACTCCCTGTGGTTTCACTCCTCCTTAGGTAGGAATAATTTGGCTCCTTCCCAGTCATGTCTTGATAATTGATCCCTCTGCCTTTTTCTGAGAAGGGCAGCACATGCTATTGCCCTTAGTTGTAGGCTTGTAGAACTATGAAATATTTATGGAGTAGTCCTCTGCTTTCACATATCAAATGCTTAAACTAATGAAAAAATGACTTAAATGTGTTCCTGGACCTTGAAATTGGATGTTTGGGGCTGTCAGGTCTGTTGCTGGTAAGGAAAAAAAAAAAGGAAAATGAAAAAAAGTATTGGAAGAGCTAAGCACAAGGATGGGTGAGGGAGCAGAGAAAGCTGATCATTGTTTTCAAAGACACCTTCTATGCAGAAAGCTGATGTATCTCAAATATATACATTTGTGTTTTGAAAAAAGTTGCCTTGACTTTAGAAGGCTGTGTAGTGAAAACAGAGGGAAGCATGCTGGCTGTCCTGGTTTGAGCTGGTTTAATTGCTGATCCTCAGTCAAACCTGGTTTGCCTCATCAGGCTACTGCTGCCGGATGGTTCAGGTGCCACACCTGGATTGCACCCAACCAGCTTTGGCATGTGAGTCTGTCAGCACGTACCTGCATGTATGTGAACCCTGTAGCAATGAGCAAGAGAGGTGTTAGGGGGAAGGAAACACTGGGCTGGCATCCCACCGAGCACCTGGTCTAGTCACTGTGGAAGAGGCTTCCTGTAGATGTCTGATGAACTGCATCAAGCTCTGTATTTCATGATGTCTTATCCCAGGAGCATGCGCTGTCTTTAGGTTGCCTGGGGAAATAGGAGCTCAACAGTGCATTTACCTTGCACCTGCAGTTTCTGAAAGTAGTTTTGTGAAGTTCCACAAAGTAGTTCCAACATACACATAAATAATTCCTTTGTCTCTAGATATCAAGACAGGGAAAGCATTGTCCATTTTTTTCCCTGATTGTAAAAAAATTATAGGCTATCAGTATCTTGAAAGATGGAGAGGGTGATATCTTTGTTTCTTATGAGTAACAAACATAAGAAGGTAAAATTGTGTGTGTCATGCTATTCTGTATCTTTAACTCTTCACTTTATGTATGGTTACAATTATCCGGAATTCCGTTGCTATCTAGATGGTTACGCAGATTTAAGTTACTGAGTACGTGGAGTCTCTGCTGAATATGAGCTTGTTTTAGATCCAGAGAGTGGAGATTTTAATAGCTTGCCTTTAATACTTCCAATAAATCACAAGTTGAAATGACTAGTTTACCTCATAGAAAGATGTGACTCGCTCATCGCTGCTTCTTCCAAGAGTTGCCTCACTTGTTCTGAATTTGGAAATATTTCTAGTGGGCTGGAAATGCTTTCTGAATTGCTAGATTACCCATGCACATTTCTGCTATGAAGGCCAGATCAGGATTCATTTAATTCTAAGACTGTAGTATTTTTCTGCTAAGCAGTCATTCGTCTGCAAGGTTTGCTCTGTGCTACCTTTAGTTTGCTGTTGGGGTGCTGCATGTTTCTGTGTGCCTCCATGGATTTTATTTGAAGGAATCAGTTCAAATAAAGGAATAAAAACTTCTGTGAAACAAATGAGCTACATACAAGTGATGATGGGCTCACATTCTAAGAATGTAAGCTGCAAGCAGTAACCATTTTGTGGAATGCCTGTCTTGTCAGTCAGTGCTTATGAAGTCTTTTAATACAGGTATCCTTTTAAGGGCCATATCAAGTAGGTAATTTTTAAGCACAGGTTAGAGCCCCTGCTCTTTCTGGTGTAGAAGTTGGGTACCAATACCAGCCAGTCTTCCACAATCATGGAATCATAGGATCATTTAGGTTGGAAAAGACTCTTCAGGTCATCGAGTCCTGATCAAACTAGTCCACAAATACAGAAACAAAAAAAATTCAGTGCAAGAAAAACCCCAGTGTTTTTCAAAAGGATTGACTGCTAGAGAAAAGCAGTTTATTCTCAGACTTCCCAAGGCTGTTGCAAAGGGGCAGCTCTTGAATAACTACAAAAATACTTAAAGATGTTGTTTAATTATGCAGTAATTCTTATTATTGGGAAATACAATAGAAGAAAAAAAGCTCACTGAGTCACATTGTTTTCGAGCTCTAGTAAAGCAATGAAGTGATGTGAAAAAGAAGAGTGGGGCAGAAATTGAGCAAGCTTTCAGGGAGGAAGATTTAACTTTGCCATGTGATTCAGCATAAGGAACTGCAGGAATGTGAGGAAGGGAAGTTGGAGCTGTAATCCTTGTGGGGCCATTTCCTTCCTGTGTGACCTTGGACAATCAACTTAATCTTTGTGAGCTTCAGTAAATGGAAATAAGCAAAAAGCAAGTTCAAACCCTGTGCTATCACTTAACTGCAATTTCTACAGTGATCCACCAATGAGAAAAGAGAAGAAAGCTGAGTCTTCCGGCATCCTGGAGAGAAAAACAAGAGACTGAAAGTAAACTTTTCTTACTAACCTCCTCGCACTTCGGTCAGGTAAATATTCCAAATAAATGAGGAACTGTTAATGTTCTGGAAGGAAGCATGTATAAATACAATTGCAGAATCAAAGTCTAAAAATGAAGCAGCAAATAAATCAGAGTGCTGTTTTCTTTAGGCTTTTCTGTTGACTGCTCCCAGTAACCAGATCTGAGGTCTACAGGCTAGCATAAAAAAACAGAACTCCCAAGCTGCAACTAACCCACACCATCGAGTGTCTCAAAAATACCCACAGGCTTGCTGACTGACTGACTGGAAATACTTTTTTGATCTGCACACTTTCTGAACTTTAGTAAATACAATAATAGGAGTTGTGACTTGCATAAAAATGGCATAGTCTGATCCTGTGTATTAGTAGTTGATATATGGAAAGTGCAGTGGCCTCTTCTGCTTTGCCTTCAAAAACTCAGTCAGCATTTCAGAGAGGGAATCAGCAAATCTAAATGAAGAGAATAAGCCTTGCTGCCATCTCATTTGCTTATTTAATGGCTTTTCCTATGGTTATGCACTAGCTAAGCATGGCCACCTCAGCTTTAGCATCAGGAGAGGGCAATCCCCACAGTATACAGTGACCAAAATTGAAATCTAAGAAGGTAGGCAGGCTCTGCCAAGTATCAAGCCCTTCAACACTGATCATCAGAGCCAACAGCACTGTTGCTTATATTTTAAAGTTAAAATTACCTTTCTGGGGCTAAGGGAAGAGATAAACATCACAACCACAATCCTGCAGTAATATCACCTTCTTTCTTTGTTTTGTATTTGTTGATATTTAATGGCTGATGGCTGAAGTTATCTGTATTTTTGAAAAAGATGTTTTCCTCGGGTAATTGCTTCATACACTTTCTGAAGGACCATTTTACTCCACGTTAAACAGGCAGGAAAAATTACAATCTTTGGCTTGTTGTAAGGTTTTTTTACCTGTTGTTCTTCAATGAGGTGTGACCACACAGTTCATTGGCTTTGGCAGGGCAACCTGACTAAGGTGTTCCCATCTCCTGATACTCCCACAAGCAGTTAGCAGCAGGAGGGAAGGTGGTGATATGATGGAAACCTCTGCATCTGACTTAATCACTAATGAACATAGTGTAACAACATCCTTGGGAGCAGCATAAGGTGCAAAAACTAAGTCTTGAAAACATGAGACTATTTCAAAATAATCTCAGAAATAAATGTGTCCTTCTTAACCAAGTTTAAACATTCATCCTATAAGTCAGCAGATGCTAGGTACCACAAAAGTGTATATTGTTGATTTTGTCTGCCTTTTCTGCCCATATAGTGCACAATGCACCATTTTAAATAAAATACCTTTTGGGATTTTGCAGATGTCTTGCCTGTGAAATTCATTGTATATGCTCACAATGTGGGAGGCTCTACTATTACTAGTGTATTAGTGCAGCATTATGGAAGCTGTTCCATATCACAAAAAGTTTGTGCAACCTGCCATACAAAAATGGCACTCTACTTGGTGAGACTGCTGTTGGTCCTACAAGTAAAATGGATTCTCTTCAGTGGCACGTGTCTAAAAGACATTATGCTTAAAAGCTTTGTAGGTAAGTGCTGACTTCACAGTAGTCAATGGGAATTTTGCCAAAGGAAATTCTACCCTTTTACCTGTGATGGTGGAAGATTAATTTTTATGATGCTTAGATTTGCACATCTTCTGAAGAGATTAATTGTATAAGCCTGTGGTCCAGTACAGAACTCATCATTCATTTGTGTGGGTGTGAATGCTTAACTTTGTACACTATCTGTCAGTCAGCTGCTAAGTGTGGCCAATCATTAACATAAATCTTTGAAAACAGGATCATGGAAGTGTTGATGATATGACCTAAGTGGCAATACAATGGAATCTAGCTCTTTTTTGAAAGCATTATATTAGTGGGCATTACCTTATTTACTGGAAATGTATACTCCTAACACATTTCTAACCAGGGAAATCATTTGCATTTGCCTTTTTGCTTCTATGAAAAAAACCACAGCTTTAAAGAGGGGTATTGAATGAACAGATTTCTGTGGAGTTTATATATAGCTTGTTCAAATGGTAATCTAGAAATCAATAACTAAAAAGTTATAGTAAATGCACCTACAGTTTTGCATCATAATCTGTTCCTTCTTATCCTCTGACATGTATTTAATGTGTATGGTTCATAATGAACTGTAATCTAATTTACTCACACCTCTTGCTTTGAAATTGTGGAACCAGTTTCTTGACTGTTGCTTCAATACTACAAACCTTCAATGTGAATAGTTCAGATTTGTAGTTGCATAACAAAAAAATTCTGATCTCACTGTGGTTTTCTCCATTTCCTGAAATTTCAAGTGCATGAAAATCTTAGTTATTTCCGGAAGTACTTTATTTGAGTAATGCAGAATAAATTGTCTTCATTAATTCAGTTTGTTATCAAGAGTTGTTCTATTGATAATTGTGAAAACATACAATTCTAATGTATATTATATGTAGATCATTATGAAAATTTACTGTCCTTGTTTATCTCCACAAAAATAAGTGTGAGAAATAAGAGATCAGTAGCTATAAATAAGCCAGTACCAATTTCTTAATGGGAGTGTCAGACAATGTTTACACTTCTCATTTGTTCCCAGGCAGACCTAATGCTCTGTGCCTGTTCATATCTTCCTAATTTCCTAGTTCAAGCAGTCTTTGTAAGTCTTGTGTGTGACCTGAAACTGTGCTGGGAAACTTGTCACCCTTCCTAGTGTTATCACATGCTTCTTTAAAATGTTCCATTATAAGAAAAATATTCAGTCACCCGCTGAATTGGGTTGCTGCAGCAGTGAGTTGAGGCTTTCTCAAAAAACTCAGCAACAGGACTGCTGGTGATTTGGGCTGGACTGCATAAATCCCACTAGGAAGCTATGGCTGTCTTTGGTGTGGGGCTCACTGAGAATGAGCTGGTCTGAATTTCAAATAGTAAAACAGAAATTGTCTCCAGAAGATGGGTGGTATTGAAATGCTGTGCAGCTGCTCTGGCTGCCATGTTTTGCTCTCCCTCCAATGCCAGTGGCATGGCTTAGGATGGATCACTTCAGTGATCTGATATCACTTGATATCATAAACCCAGCAATCTTTACTCATGTAAAATGATTTCAACTCCTTGAATTTCAAGTTCTTCCCTTTGATTTCAGTAGAAGTGTTTCCCCTGGACAGGGACTGCATTATTAGATTTCCTTCACTGCTAATTTCTCAATTTAATCAGCTTGATAGTCACCCACTAATTTTGGAGGGACTTGGGGAAAGGAATGGTCTCATCCTTTTATTGTGGTTGAATATAGTCCCATGAAGAACCTAAATGTAAACAGATGTCAATTTTTTAAAAGTCAGCATATTGCTGAAATTTAATATTTTTGTTAGCGTCACTGGCAGAAATTTTATTGCAGAACATTCAATCTCTGTTTTGTGTTCAAACAATATTAAGAGATTGTTGCTGCACTGAAATTTGGAGGGTTTTCAATAAGATCACTGTGCACTATTTTTTTATTTATTCATTAGTGTCCTGACTGGCAGAAACTGGAATTACAGAGTTCCTTTGGCTACTGCTTTTCTCCTTGGGGATTGGGGTGGGGTGAGTGACCAGTCATTTGTTTTCTCTTTCCCTGTTGCATAGAGAACGAGATGGCTGTGCCTAGTTGTCTTCTCCTTTGCATCAAATCTGTTTAGGAAGTGAGAGGGTTTGAAGCATCAACAAGGGGCTTCTTTATTGAGGGTGGTGGCTGGATGAAGTGTCTTGGCAACCCTTGTCTTTTTGGCAGTGCAAGGAGGGATATACATAGGGAGTGGGTTCCTATTCCTGAGTAGGAGCACAGGGAAAGTGTGAGCAAAATGAACCCTGAAGAAATAACAAATTATTTCAGATATTGTACAGGTTCACTAGTTACTCATTCAGCAAATCAATACTTAAATACTTCAAGTGTGTGTGAACCTGAGTTAGTCAAACCCAGCATGTTTATTTGCATGTATGTATATAAGTTTGCTAAGGGGATTATCCACTACAATGGAGTCTGAATGGCTCTTGTTAAAATCAGTGGTATTTATCTAGAAAAATATTTTCAGTGCTTTCTCTAGCATGTTTCCAGCATCCTAATTTTAAAGAAAAAATTTAAACTTTTTCCAAGCGATAATAGCAAAGTTGGAAAGCTTAACTCTAAAATGTCAAAGGTTCTGTTGTCTGGGGACAGCAGTTTTTGTTGCATAAATCTACATTTGGCCAGATGGAAAGTTCTTACAGTCAGCTGAGTCAGCATGTTTAGCCCTTCTGTGACTCAAGTTTTTGTCTTCATTTGGGTGGGAGCTGGGAACAGAGAGAAGATGCAGTATATGCAGAAGGAAGGTGAACTCACTAGCTGAAAAGCTCTGTTCTTCTTTGCTAGAATAAAACATTAGCTTGCTGGAAATAGCATACATTAGTCACTAGGAAACTGAAGAAATTTGGAGCATGTTGTATCTGTTCTATGAAAAATCAATTTAGAAGTCATCAATAGATCAAGCCTCCATGGGGTATTGCAGGAACACTGGATTAAAACCAGTTTAAAATTAGGTCAGATTGTGCTTGCAATAAAATCCATACTATGGGGTTAGTTTTTCCTGCCTAAAACCACTGTAGATAGAATTTATGCTGTATCTGCTGCATAAAGATGAAGATTTGTGAGCAGTGCTTCTCAGGAATTCCTGCTTTTGCAAGCTACACCTGTTTTGAACACCCAGATGCCGATTTTGTCATGCTTTCTCAGTCTCAAAGCTTTTTCACAATGAACATAAATCTGCTTTGATCATGGTGATACCTTGTCAGATACGATGCTATCCAATGTTTGGGAGCAGGAGGCTCAACGTGTCTGGATACTCATTCGGCTCTCATCACAGTACTTTGTGAGCATACCCAGCAATTACAGGAGTACTTCTGTGAGAAGGGAAGTTTCATCCTGATTTTGTGGTTTGCAATTTATAGAACATGGGTGTTTACTATTTTGTCCAAGGCAGTAATGCAAGTCTTAGCTTTGGCAGGATCTCATATGAAGCATCCTGCCTAAAATGCTATTTATTCTATTCTTATCCATCATTCATTATGCCATTAAAGGAGAAACAAAATGTCATGATTAATTTAACTCTTACAACTATAAATGATTTGTCAAAACACTGATGAGAAAGAGCTCTATCTTACCAATGTTGTAAGCATTTTGGAAATTACTCTGAAACCTTCTCAACTGCTTGCAGTGTAAATACCAAAGAAAAGATGTTAATTGCTCATCATAGTTGATTGGTTTTAAATTAAGTATATGGAATCATATATGATACCAGCAGGCATCGTTCTTCCTATTTCTAGTACTGCTGTGTTGTGCCAAACTACACGTCAATACCATCACCCCTCTACCCACAATCACAACCAAAATGGAAGTGATTGTCTTTCAGTGGAAAAACTAGATCAAGAATTATTTTCTGACTCCAATTATATTTTCACATGGTTAACTTAGTTGAAATATGTTTCATTCACATGTCATTTCCATGACCTTGTACTTGCAGAGATGTTTGCAAATGGAAACAGACATCTGTACTTAGTAAAAGAATCT
Source organism: Apus apus (assembly GCF_020740795.1). Lineage (NCBI taxonomy): Eukaryota > Metazoa > Chordata > Aves > Apodiformes > Apodidae > Apus > Apus apus. The sequence continues at coordinate 6,621,833 of NC_067291.1, forward strand.
GACCAAACACGTACAGACAGAGATTCAAGAGAGATGGAAAGTGTTTAGAAGATGAAGCAATTTAAATGACTGTATGTAAAATGCAGTTTAATGTCTACCCATTTGCATCTCATCTTCTTCCAGTTCTGTTTTTTTCTGGAGTTCATAGAGTTAAGTCTGTCTATAGGTCCTTCCATCTGCATTCTCGTAATCTCTTTCAAAACCAACATGATTGATTTCAATTGCTGTCAATTTGCTTGTTACTATAAAGTGTATTTATTTTTGGAAACGGAGACAGTCTAGGTATGAGTCTTCTGTACTGTACAAGTAGTGTACAGGAACTGTAATCTGGCTAAAACTAACTGTTGGGGAACTGGTCTTGTGTACAAAATACCTGCTAGAGCACCAGGGCTGTGTTCCTGTTTCTCCATCCCACATAACAAGGTGGGCTACTCGACAGGACTTACTGGCATAACTTAGAACTCGCAAGGTGCCCTAACTTGGGTAAGGGCTGTCTTTCACAAGCAAGGAACCAGAACAGTTTTTCTGATGCATCTGGGCACCCCGTGGCAATGCAAATCTCTGGATTAAAGCCCTCATGTGCACTGTAAATGCTCTAGTGTTAAATATGCAGCATGTCTGTGGCAGATATCTGTCTACAGTAATTCTTAATTGTAACTGATACATTTTCCTATTTAGTACAGTTCATAGTGCTGTAAAATACCTCCATATGTTTTGAATTCTTTTGTGTCTTCACTAGAGTTCTCAAGAGTATGCTATTACTTTAAGTTTGGTTGTTTTTTTTTTTCTACATTTATGTTGTGTATAAGCTGATCAATATATAGGGAATAAGCTTTGGAATAGGTGAAGTGTTAGTGTATGTAAGGTTTATCTAGCACAAATACTTGTTAGGGTCAGTATCCTTGGGTATATTCTAATAGAAGCTCACTGGTCTGTTAGCTGCAAAATGCAAAATATTTATTTCATCAGTAATCTCCTTCTCAGAATCTATTTGAATAGGTCATTGGCTTGGCAACATTGCTTGTCCAGTAATTATTAATTTCAGAAAAATAGCAGCTAATGCAACTTGAGAGCTGCTGTATTTTTCCTCTGACTTTACTCTGTTTTCTTTTAAAGACACAGTCTTTGCACTAGATACAATTTTGCTGTTCCCTTGCAATGACAGGGTAGTGTCAGCTCATGCCTATGCTCTTATTTCACTGCAGAGTATTTTAGAATTTAGGAGAATACCAAATAAAAGAAAGTACTGCATGAGGAGGGATGTTTAGTTGCATTTATTTCTCTGGGTATTGAATAACAGTGCAAAACCCTCCTGTGTTTCTTGTTAAGAGAGGCAGTGGATTTTTTTTTTCCCCAAATACTTGATTACTCACTATGGATTGGACATCACATTAAGTAGGTTGCTTAAAGGACTCAAAGAACTTATTTTCATCAGAAGAGCAGGCAGTAATTCAAAATGGGGGAGGGTGAGCTGCTGAAAACTTGTATACTTATATAGTTTTAAAGTGTTTGAGCCAGTACAGAACAATTTCAATGGAAAATGGATAATGGTTAACATCAGCTTTTGTACAGCTGCTTTTTGGCTAAAAGAGAGGTAATTTATATTTCAAGTCTGAGTGTGATTAATTATTTTTCATTACTGTGTTTTGCTGAAGTTTCCCCTTCTTTCCCCCTCAGATTCTTTGCAGTTAGTAAAGCTGCCTCTGCTGTTTCAGCACAGTTTCTTCCTTCTTAAGGTCTGTACCAGGTGAACCCTAAATCACAAACTGTGCTTACCCTCCAGTTTTGGATAGCATTTGTAAATAGCTTACATACTTGGCTGCAGTCGTACTGGCAAACTTGAAAGCATTGAGGCATTAGTATGTTGCTTTGACTCCAACTAGAGGTAGAGGTGGGGAGAACGGCTTTAGTAAATTTTTAGGGTGTTGTATTAATGTGTGTCCCTTTTCTATGCTATGTCAAGAGGCGTTAATTGATACAGACATTTAAAAATTGCTTGCACAAGTAAACAATTAATTCTCTCTCCCCTAATTGCTTTGGGAAGAATGAATGTAACTCAACTGCACTCGGTTTATTAACTCGGCTTCTTTAAGGGTTTACGGTTTGGAAACATTTTTGCAATGTTCCACTTCTCCACTAAAATTCTGTATTGTTTTGTGTCTAATACTCTAGCTGCATGGACACAAAGTGATAGGCTAATTTGCCTCACTCATTGTTTGTAAGGTGATTATAAATTGTGTCTCTTAACACCTTAAAATTGCATTTCATAAAAATGAGAAACTTTATCATTTCAGATCGTTGAGAAGGTTCTGATACTTTCACACACAGATTAACTGTTGGCTCCTCTGGTATGGAAATTGAAAAGTGAAGCTTTGAATAGAAGTGCTCCCTATTCCTCCCTTATGATATTAATGATTATGTTATCATTCAAGAGGAGGATTTTCTAGTTTTGAAGGATGTTCTTAACTACAAGGTGACCATCCTGATATTTTCATTATTAGAGAAATTTCAGTAGTGTATCAAGGCATTTATACTGAGATGGCTCAGAGGCAGATCTAGATAGAAACTAAGGTGTTGCAGAGTATGTAAAATGCTTTGAAGGAGTTCCAGCGTATTTCATAATTTAAGAGTAATTTTCTTATAAGCTAAGAAAATTATGGACAATAACCTTTGAATAAACACCCTGGAACCCAAATACATGTGTTTGATGTTATCTAGGCATTTGATATAGCATTTATTGTATGGGGGTTTTGGGCATGATGGTGATAGTATTTCCAGAAAAAAAAATTAAGTGTTAGTACTTGCATCACTCCTACCCTGTTAGACTCACAGCTGGACACTGATTAAGCTGAAGACGCTTTTCGTATCCAATTTTGTTGACAGAAAACTATATATTTTAATTATGCTTTCTGCAGTTCAGAACTAGAGATAGGATTTGCAAGACCATGAATTTTCAAAATTGGCTGCCTTCCAGAGACAAAAACTGATTTGTCAGAAATGTTTTTACAGTTAAGGGCTAATACACCTTGGTGCAGTTCCTGGGGCCAGAGTCCAGCCAGGTGCAAGAATATCTTTTTCATTTTGAACTCTGAACATATATGTATCTAGGACTGTGCTTGAATATTTACATTTCTTTGGGGAAAAGCCACAGTGTGAGGTTTATTCATGCAGAAACTGCTCTGAACTGTTTGTATTAACTGTAACAATTTCCTTGATGGTAAACAATAGAGTCTGAAAGGTTAGTGTATGACAGCAAAAATATTTTGAGTGAAAGCTGCTGCTGTATCTAACTAGGGACTATGTAAGAAGGAAGAAGTCAATCAATAAACATAGGAAGCCTTGTGCACTCTGCAAGGTCCTAGGTCAGGAAATTGAACCCTTTAAAGGAGCACAGGGGCTTCATTCAGTTTATACCAGTGCCATTATCCCGTTGTGGAGATTCTGCTTTCTCCATAAGTAAATGATGCTTAATAAGTCCTTCCAGTGCAACTTTTTCTGTGAAGTGTTATATTAATCTTCCATGCTACAACTTTGACCTATTACCTCCTGTCCAGTTCACTGTGCACAAAATAACACTTTTATTACCTTCTGTACTTTATCTCTACTTCATGACTATCATCCCTTCTGTTTTTTTCAAAACAGCACCATAATTTGAATCTTTTGTCTTTGGCCCTGTATTCTAGAGTGCTGGTCTCTCAAGCTGTCCTTTGGATGGCTTCACATGGACCTGTATCCCAAGATGGATGCAGTGCTCCAGCTGAATATTAGTTACTGATGTGGTTTGCAGACCACCTTCTGGTTTATACCTACTTGTACAACACTCACTTATTTTTTGTAAGTTCACCCCTTTGATATCACATGTTAAATGAGATCCATTTTCACAGCTCCAGATTCTTTATGTAATTACTGCTTTCCCATTAGTTACTCAGCCAGTGTTTGTGCAGGTGGTTATTCTGTCATAAATATAGTATATTACACCAATCCCTCTTACATTTCATCCTGTCTTTTCAAACCTTCCCCAGGCTGTCAGCATCTTTTCTGAACTCTAATCCTTCCCTCCAATATTCTCACTGCCTTTTCCAGCCTGGTGTTTTCTGTGAATATCGTCTTTCTATGCCATCATCTACTTCATGCATGTAAACATATGGTGGAACCATACTTAGGAAAGATGTTGCAGTCTCACTCTTTGGACCAATTTTGAACATCACTTATAGTAATTTATTCTATATGGCATCTTCCTAACTTGAAAGATCAAACGCCTTAGAAAAGCCACACGAAATCACACACTGCTTTTCTGCACCCAGAGCCAGTTTGTAGAAGGAAATTAAATGGGTTTGACAAGATTTTATCTTGACAAATTCATACTGATTGCTACTGCTGCCCTGACTACTATGGGTGCTTATGGTGTGATTTCTTACAAAACTTCTTCAGGAAATAGAGCTTACTCTTGTTAACTTAGCGTTTCTCAGCTCCTCCTTGTTCTGCACTTTGCAGCTCAGAAACTATTTGTCCCTTACTAGTTGTTTTTTTCAGCTGATACACCCTCCATAATTATCAAAGATAACAACTGCTCAGATTGCTTCAGTAATTTCTGCAACTGCCCAGGGACGAGTCCATTGAGGCCAGGTTTATTTACAGGTGACATGGCCTGTTGTGTGACCACTTGAAGGTCTCATGGCAAAACCTACAGCATCAGCTCTTTCAATCTGTCTCAAAAGAGTCAACTCTCTGGGAGAATATGCAGGATGAGAGGAGGAAGTTGTCACATTGTTTGTGTGTAATGATAATTTAGCAAAATTCTGTAGGCAGAAGGACACAGCAAATTGGAATGCACTCTGGTACGAAGCTTCCTTGCAGTGGTGATTGCAGCCCTCCTCAGACAGAAGCCTTCCAGCTCTGCTCTGGGCACCCTGGTGCTGTGCTGGGAATCACAGGATTTAGGGATAGTGTCGCTAAAGATTCCAAGACAGACAGATGTGAGTTTTGTGGGACAAAACTCAATGTGAAAATATTCTTTTATCATAAACCATGATTTTCCTCTTGGCTGAGAGAGCTATGGGAAGTGAGGAAAGAACTTAATCTTTGGTATTTTGAAGTCCCATTTCTAAGAGCGTAGGGGCTGATAGTTCCAAGGTCAGAGCTATGGGAGACCAGATCCCAGCATCAGGGGCAATAACTTCCCAGTGCCTTCCAGTTAGATTTTCCCAGATCCAAGCTCTCTGAGTTGGAACCTTTCAGTTTTTTGGGGAAAGGGGTGGGGGGGGAAAAGTAATACAAAACTAAAAAACTAAATCTCCAAACAAACATTAAATGTTTAGGACTTTATCTGCTACCAGAGGGAAATCAGCTTTCAAGTTAACTGACTGAGCTCCAGGTCACTGGCATCCTAGTGAAAAAATTGTTCTAATGAACATTCATTTTTTAAAGTGATCTTTATGAGAATGTCAGAAATAAATATCTCTAAGTATGTAAACAAAAGAACAGACTGTTTTAACTAATCATTAAGAATTTATTTGCCTATTAAAGGACTGTGGCTGGAGGCCACAGAAATACACTTAAGACATTTTAGCCCCCAAACTAGCTATATTAATATTTCAATAAGTACAGATATCTTCTAGTATTTAAAAAAACCTCATCCCATCATAGTTTTTTTACTTAAGTCAATCCTTAAGTGTATAAGGCTCAGACAGAACATACTGATTTGTATTTCCTAGGGGACAGTGACAGTGAAGTATGTGCCTGGCTTTTAGCTGCTGCTAGTTTCTGATTCTGTTCTTTCTGCAGTGGCTTCTCGGGTGGTAATATCTTGGTGTTGTTCCAGACCAAAATTTCTCAGTTACAAACCCTCAAAAGAGGAGATACAGTCTCCTCTTTTACTTTGCCCGTTGATACATGCACGTGCTTGAGATCCTGTGTACAAAAGGAGTAAAAGTAGGTGCTTTCAGTTACAAAGCCTTCATGTGTAGCATGAGTTACAGTTTCTCTCCTTAGCTGTGAAGATGGGAATCTGCAAGCTTCCCATGACAAGACTCTTGAGGGCTTGTGTTAGGTGTGAGCACTGGCAACCTGGGTTGCAGTATGTTTAATCATTTATGGAGCAGTTTACTCTAGGTAAACAGGAGGAAAATAGCTCAGCTGGTTATGAGTAAAAATTAGTTCATTATGCATATTTGTATTTGCATTAATTTACCCGCAGGCGACTGATGTAATAGCAATACATTTCGTGACAGGAACATCATGTTCAGTTAAGGATTGTGTTATCTTTGGCTCCCCAGCAATGTAACTGGGCATCACAGAGAGGCCAAATAATGTCAGTGCTTTTTGGTAGGTTCTGAAACTGAGACTGTCAAGTTGATTTACTGGGTCTTCCTCCCCCTTTCCCCGCAGTTTTAAACCTCTTCCTGTGATTTTCCCTTTATTCTCTAATTTCAGCAGCACACACAGATACATGCCATTAAAGAATCCAAATGCTGTCCTTTCTCAGTAGTGACTGCCTCATCTTGTCTAACTGCTGGAGCTTTTCACAAATGCTGATTTTATCAACAGTTTGCCTCTGAAGAAAATAATACTGCTCAATAAAGCAAACTTATAATAATTATGATTTTAAAAAGGTGGCTTATTCTCAGATTCTGTAAATCAACTGTAACTTAATTTAGATTATACAACCATAATTAGTGGATTTTAAGATGTATTCATTAAAGCTGCCATGTTCATGTCAGCACTGAAAACTGTAAATAACCAGGTTATCAATCACAGAATCATAGATTGTTTTGGGTTGGAAGGGACCTTAAAAGATAAAAAAGTGTTTCAGAGTCACTGCCTTCTCTGGAGAAAGCAGGGGTAAAGGAGATGGGAAATGATAAGAATCATTATCCAAAATGATTTGGCTGGGAATTTTTGATAAATTAAGTCTGTGTAAAGAAACTACAAAAAAAACCCCATCAAACCTAAACCAAAACAAAAAAGGTGGATTAAGTTGACTGGAAGCATTACTGCCTCTGAGTTGTGTAATTAAAGTAGAATGAAAGTTGATTCCTACATTAAAAAAAAAAAAAAAAAAGACAAGCAACTTTAAAAGATACTGTGTCATTATGTGTTGTAAGTAGTGATAAAACAGGTTTTATTTTTAAAGGTAAAATGTTTCTTCTTCCCCCTCCAGAGCGAAATATCTCAGAAGCATGACTTCAGAAAGGGGTTTTACTTTAATGCAATCTGTACTTTTCACGGCAAGTTCTGTTTAAGAAAGAAAAGGTTGTTGCCAATCATGCAAAAAACTGAGTCAGTGAGAGCCAGCTCATTTTGTACAGGAGCTTGATAGCAAGAAAGAGCAGTGTTCTGAGTTCCCTCCTTCCACTGCTGTCAGGTTTGGCTACTTAGTTATTTGTTATCAAAGGAAGGTCAGGATGCAGTTCTGTGAGGAGGGATATATAAAATATATATATAAAAGCATGCCATTAGTTTGCATGAAAACTCCACCAGTACACGAATCTGAGGTGAGACTGTGGATCCTTGTTAGGAGTTTAATTACATACTAGAGATCTGGGTATTGTACTTTGGCCTTCTCATGAAAATCATGACTTTGGGAATTTTTAGTGTTCAAATAGAGAGTTCATGTTTTAGTAGGTGAGAGACTTCTATGACATTTAACCCTTGTGAGCATAAATATATCCCCTTAAGAGATAACTGAAAGCTTTTGTCTGGAATGTTGCTGGGGGCTTCACAAGCCCAAACTTGAATCTCCTTTCTTTCCATCTACCTTTGGCATTTATTGCTCTGAAGTGTGACATGAAGCCCTTCTTCAGTACAACTAATTTAATTAAAATGGCCAAGTGTTCTGTGGAAAGTCTGAAGGCAGGATTTGGAGGTATATTTGCTAATGTTGCCAGAGTATTGATTTTATAGAATAATCTTCTACTTTGCAGGTTTTTTTCTGGGCTACAAGTGTGCTGGTGGAGATGATAGAATCATATTTAAAAATATAGATCTGGATGCAAGCTGAGATTTCAGGGGCTAGTAGGATTCTAATAGAGTAAAATAAAATTACTCAGTTCTTTCAGATTTTGAAGACAGATAGAAAGCAGTGTCAAGCTCCTTTCAGAACATCCCAAACTAATAGCATTGGGACAGATGAAATCCTAAGAGTCTGTCTCCTACAAACAGTTTCTAGAGGATGTCAAACCATACAATTACTAAATTAGGGACATGGTTTAGTGATGGATTTTGCAGTGCTGGGTTAATGGTGGGACTTGATGATCTTAAAGGTCTTTTCCAAATAAAAGAGTTCTATGATTCTATAAGTGGTTGATTTAATCAGATTTACATTAATTAGCCAGTCACACCAGCAGAAGAGTAAAATGATGAGGAGAAAACTTTCCTACCTTTTAGAAGCACCCGTGCTTGACATGTTGGATAGTTCTTTACCCATCAACTTGTGAAGTTTTACTGACAACATTTTAGCTGTTGCTGGATATAAAGGGAAACAAAAATTTTTGAGCTTAAGCAACTGTTGTTGGGTTTTCTTCTTATGTAGTAAAATTTTAATAATTTTGATTTTACATACTGGGAGCTGAATTCAGAGCTTCACCAGAAGTGCAGGTCCACATACAACTGCCACCTGTTTCTGAGGGCCAGAGACTGCAAGTCTGTGTGGCTGCTGTGCTCTGTGGGCAAAGTGTCAGTAGTGCCTTGTAAATACAGATAAATGCCTATTAAAAGAACTTTTTTCACTGATGGAGAACTTTAATATATGTTTGCATAGGGCAGTGGAGACATCCAGTGGCCAACTTCTTCAGTGACTGACAAATGTAGTCCGGATTCTGACTTCCTAACAAAACCAAAAGGCTGATGTGAAAACAGGCATTTTTAGGAGGCTGTGGATTTTTTTTTTTTTCCCCTTTAAATTCAGAAAAGAGTTCCAAATGCAACACAGTAAAAATTAAGGTCTGTAGAAGAAACTTCATTACCTGATCATGTAATTTAAAAGGCTACTGGCCTTGAGCCACTGTTAAACATGTAACTTGTGGTAGTTCTATTGAAGCCAACAGTACTTGCTATTCAGGTGCTCATGTAAACCACCTGATTAAGGGCTTTGCTGAACTGAGGCCAACAGCACATTGACATCTACAGTTTAGATTTAAATTGCTGCAAGTGGACACATCTTTAAGTTTCGTAGACAAGTGTGTATACATTGATTTAACTTTTAAATTAAGACTTCAACTTTGAGCACCAATTGAAGAAATCTATTGTTAATTAAGAAACAGCAAAGGCAAGGACTTGAGAGTTGTGTCGTGGTTTCCCAAACCCTTTGACTAGGGTTCCACAGGGATTGGATGATACCCTCAGCTGGGAAAGACTGGGCATCTTGGAACATGCAGTGATTTAAAGCAGGCACAATTGTTTATAGATGCTTTATTTAATGATGGCTCAGTAAGTATATGCGTAGGATTTCCCCAATGCCTGTAAAAACTGTATCCAGAGCAGAAATGTATGTATTCTGATAAGAATCCTCTGCCATTCACCGTGTAAGTGCCTGATGTTTATCTCATAGAGTGATTATGACACTGTTACTGGGCAATATCCCTCATTGTATGAATTACTACTATTTCTACATACTATAAAAAAAAAAGAAGAAAACCTGTGAAGGTTAGGAAAGCTCTTGTAGAAGTAATTCAAAATGGCAGACATGGCTGAGCTCACCATGGATCATTCAAAAGCTTTTATTACAGAACTGGTCAATAGAGACTTGGATGTGTGTGTTTTTATGAATTACTTGTTTCTAGTTGGTTTCTTTTAATTTCATTGGGGCATAATAATAAACTTTTCAGCTATTTTTACTGGATGACAGTAAATCTATAAGGTGTCATTCGTAGCTTTATAATGACAAAGGGATTTGGATGGAATGGAGAGATCAGGTAAATGAGAATGTTTGCCAAGTTTCTTTATTGCTGTAAATACTAAATATGTGGATAAGATTAAGCAACGTGGGGCCTTTTGAAATATTCATGTTCACTTAAGAAAAATCTTAATGGAATCTACTCAGCAGTAGTTCCCCATGACTATTTAACATAGGACTTCTTGAATCTCATAGTAGAACAGACTGTGGTTATCTTCAGGTAAAGATGTTTGAATAGTATCTTCATTTTTTGGCTTCATATTTCTTAAAACGTACTTGCAGTTTTATTAAAAAAAGCCTGAATTAGTGGGTTTTTTAACTTACTATCTGAACCCTGGTACAGAAAATATTTTAAATATATATTACATTGTTGTGTTAAGTTGAAGTAAAAAAAAAAAAGAAAAAAAAAGAAAAAAAAGGATATGTTCCTCCAGCACTGGAATGAAGAATGGAAAACAATTTAAAAAAATAAAAAATCCAAGACAGAGTAATAAAAGTTTATAAGAATTAACAAAACTGAAAGAGACAAAGTAAAAAATAAACACAACTCTCTGGTTATTGTCAAGAGATGTTCCAAAGCCTAATAAGGAAAAAGTATCAAAAGAGACTCAAAACAGATTACAGCACATTAGTATTTCTGTTGGAAAGACCAAGTGCAGTTGCATGATAATGATTTCCTGGAAAACCTTTGCATATTGTTATTTAGAAATCTGGCAGCAGGTGACTGCTATAAAAAGCATTGTTCCTTCTGACTTCTTCAAAAACTTGCAACTGTTCATCAGTGGAAAACCAGCCTGACTCAGGATCAGTTTTCTGTTATGGACCTGATAGCTTCCATTGCTAAACTGTAAAACTTGAACTAATGTTCTAGTACTGATAACTAAGCCAACGTAGCCTATTATCCTAAACAGTGAAACCTTAAATAACATAGTTCTGCTTTCTTGAAAGCTTTGTAGGGAATGTCGTATTTTTTTGTTTCCTTTGTTTTTCTCCTTTGTTTAGGACGCTGCATAAATTAAGTTGCCTACATTTAGTACTACACCAACACTTGTCATCCACACTGAGCTCCACTGGTGGTCACTGGTGGATGCTTTTCATTGTGGAGTTGTCACATTGAGGTCTGTGTCTGTCATGGTGTGTCACTCTTAAGTCTGCAATGTAGCTGTCCTCTTATAGCCACAGCAGTACACAACAGGGCTGGACTTCTGCTAGTAGCGTATGGGACCTGGCTTTGTTCTCCTGTATGTACATGTGTCTTGGAGCACTTCCTTATATATATGCAGATAAAACCTCTAATTAGAAACTTTGATTGTGCAAAACTCCAAGATCTGCCTTAGTGAATAGAAAACTTATTAAATTACACCTCTTGAATGCAAAAGACCACTGCTTGATTTAAATTAGATCAGCCTGTAGACTTACTATATAGCTTTATTATAAGTATGGTGAATACAGATGCCTGAGTCTTGCCAGACTCCTCACTGTACTGTTCTACCTTCTTTGCCCTGTGGGCTTCTGTGGGATAACCAAGAATGTCAATAACCTGTGAGTCTATTACTGAAATCCCACAGCACTAATAAGCTTTAACTAAGGTAGATAGACATGAGCACATCTCTTAAAAGTTTTTCCAGTGTCTGCTATGCCCCATTACACTTCCTGTAAAGCAGATTCATGGCTTTTATAGTGAGTAAATACTGAATTACAGCCCATGGCAAGCTAGGCCCTGAAAGTAAGTGAGCTATGCAGAGACAACTTGTTCCTGGAACAATTGGTTCTGACACATTGTGGATGAGTGTATCTTGGCTCATTACAGAGAAACACTGAAGTTGACTTTACAAGGAAGTGTGCACACAGAATAAAGTCTAATTTAAATTAGCTTAATCCTATAATGTAGTATTAGCATGAATGTGATCTTTTCTTGCCAAGAGTGTGCTTGCCACTTCTCTATGGGCACCCTCAAGGCATGTTTCTCAAATTGCAGAGCTTGTTATTAACTATTTTTAGATGTTAGGCAAACTTACAAAAGCTGACAAATGGTAAAAGCATTCTGTAATGTTCTGTGGAGAGCTAGTACTGCTACATAGATAACAACGGGGAGGTTGAATTTCACATTAAGATTTGGACTGAGGAACCATCAAGGAGAGTTTGAATATTCTAGTCCCTGCCTCATGGCATAAGGAACCAGAAGTTTCTCTATCATTTGTTATGGTTGCACCTATGCTTAGCATTGTCTGTGGCAGGAGATTTAATGTGCATGCAGTAAGATACAGTACCTGCTCCAAGCAGCTTGCAGCCTCAGGAGCTGAAACAGAAAGGAGAGATTGAATTAGTTTTGTAAGGGCAGTCAGTGTACAGTTGTGCATGATGTCATTACTGATCAGCTGCATTTTGATTTTTGCATTATTTCCTAGTTGGTTTGTTGGTTTTTTTTGGTTGTGTCTATTTTTAGTTTCCCTTTGAAGAGCTGAATACACTATTTAGCAAATGTATTGCAGTTGGAATGCTCTTTCTTGTAACATTTTTTCCTAAGAATATCATAAGATTGAAATTCCTTGCATTGGCAGGCTGCCTGTGGTGCGCTCTCTGTGTCTCTTCAAGCTCACTGCTGGGTAGCTCCACCACCAGCCTGGCCTGCTTATCCCTGTCTGTTTTCCTCCCTGCCGCATTTCCTTGGGCTAGAGGTCTGTGGGGATGGAGGAATGCAGTGGAAGAGGAAGCTGAAGGAAGGGAATAGCTGACCTGACTTCCAGAAGCACCCTCTGCACATACTCTGGTGTGAAGCCTCTTCAGGGAGGGGACCCCCTTTTAGGGCTTCTCCAGAGGGAAGACATGGGATCAGAAGAAAGGAGGGAGGCCTGAGTGGAGGGTGGGAGAGAGGGGCTCTGCAGCCATGGGAGGTTTCAGTCCTCTGGAGGCTGGAGCATGTGCAGAGGTACACAGGGACCCCACCTGCCCTTCTCTCCTGCTCTTAAGGGTTGTGTCAGCCTTGACCAGCACCAAGGGAAGGTGAGTTTAGCACGGGGGATCTTTGCTGCAAACTGGGCTCGCTGCGGGCTCCTGCTTCATGCCTCTTGAGCATGACGTAAGGAGCAATGCACTTAATTTGGCTGGAAAACTCCCTTTCAGTAAAGTTTTAACATTTGGAAATATTCTTTCTGAATGAAATGCAAACAGATCAAACTGTTCAAAAGCTTCTGCAAGTAGGAGGGCTTCCAAAACGGTGCCTTTCTGCCTTTTTAAAACAGGCACAGGCTTTATATTTGGGCTGGGTGTTTTCTGAGGAAACTAATTTCTTACATTTTCATTAAATGAAATTAACGGGGAATAAGACTGACGCAGGATGAGAGTAAAACGGCGCTGAGGCGTTGCAGAGAGGGTCTGCTTGGCCTGTCGGGTCGGGCGGCAGGTGAGGACACGGGCTCCTTCCCCGCGCCCCCTCAGGGCCTTGCGGAAGGCGGGAACAGGGCGGGCGGGGGGTGAGCTCCGAGTGTGGCTGTACCCTGGGGCGAGCCCGAGAGGAAAGCTAAGGAATTCAGTTCCGTTTGGTTTAATGTCTCGTTTTCTCCATCGGAAAGGGCTGTATTTCTGTATTTCGGCTCGTGCTCAGTTGATCAGTGCTCCTCTCCTCCCAGAGGGGCCTGCCTGCAGCGCCAGGCCTGTCAGGCCTGCAGGGCCTCCCTCAGGACGACACCTCGCACCAGGAGGTGTTGTGGGCTTGTACGAGCCTGTGTCTTCCTAATAGTGGGATTAAAAGGAGTTTAGGATTGTTCTTTTTGCACCCTGAGAGAGGATGTTTTTTCTCCTGCTTCCTTGTGCTTCCCAGCAGGAGTGCTGCTGCCCTTCCCTTTGTCCTAGCCAGGTCAGTGAAGAGGCCTTAGCCTGAAATGCTGCTGAAGTACTGGTTTGAACTTCAGCCCTTGGTTGTAATGTGTTAACATCTAAATCTATCTTTTTCCCTGTAGAAAATGTGTGGGTGGGTTGTTGTTTTTTTGGTTTTTTTTTTTTAGAAGTTTTCTTCTCAAACCTGTACTGCACTGAAATCTGCTTTTAAACTGGCTGTTCAGGGGAAATGAGTTGTATTGATATTTAAATGTGATTTAAGTTTGATCAATTAAATAACTCGTAGGAGAATAAAAACAACTATAGATTAATGTATGGATTGCCCCTGCTCCTCCACTATTGCATTGATTTTGAGTATGGCTTACTGTGTGAACTTGTTAAAAGCACTTCAGAAAATCATGTTTCCACTTTTTCCAGGCTTACACATATTTGTCAGTACAAATACAATACCAAATACATTGTGTGTGTAAATTTTAGTGCATCAATAAATAGGAGCAGTTAACTAGAAAGGCTGGCTTTTGTGCTTAATGGTGTTACTGCTGGCAGGGATAGGATTTCAGGTTTTATCTGTCTGGAAGGGTAACGATTTCTAAATTATTGCCTATCTGCAGGCCTTTTGTGTCTTGGCAGAACATGTAAATTTATGGCAGAAAGTTTTAATTGCAATATCTGCTCTGTGATGCAGAACAGATGCAGTTTGTAATTAACAGGAGGTCTCTGTACCCTTTACTGGTCAAGTGTTCCTTGTGAGGAAAGGTCTGAGGTAAGTTTCAACAGAGGACTTGAGAAAAACTCCCATGTCTTGCAGTTTAGACAAGCCCGGTTTAGAGAAGCTGTGAGGTACTCAAAACTAGTTTGGCAAGGATAAGAAACATTTTTTAATTTATTTAGATACTTTTTCAGTCTATGTAAGGTGAAAACCAAACATTACATGTTACTAGGATTGTTTACCAAAGGCACCTCCTTCAGTTATATCAATAATGAGTACGTCTGGCAGAACATGTATGGTACTGTTAGATTTCACACAAGTTCACTATTTAATAAAGTGGGATAAGGTGAGAATTTCCACGAAAGACCAGGTTGTGCTAAGGTGGGCATGAGAATGAAAAGCAAATACATTAAGAGGTGTAAAACAGTACCTCTGTAATGAACTGTCTTAGTAACTGTGACATACTTGAGCCTGTTTTTGAGTGGAAATGTGTCTTGCTGCCAGGTAGCTTGGAAGTTCTTCACCTAGAAGCCTTACTTTATTCCCTGAGGTCAGATAGATCCTCCTGGAAAGTTTGGGATCAGATGACATAGTGCTAACGTATGTTGCCTGTGTGGAATCAATCACTTCACAGCTCGTTGTTTAATTGCCATTTTATGTCCAGTTGCCAAGCCAATAGTGTAGCCTGACCTACAGCTTAAACTATAAAAACTCAAGAGTTGTGGCAAAATACTGGGTAAAGGGAGGGTGTCAAGATATATGTGAAGTTAATGGGCAATCCAGTGCTTTTTACTAGTGTGGTATCTTGTTTTACAAGGAAATTCTAAAATGTGTTTGTTCTGCTGTAATTTATGCATAGTAAATACACATTTCTTACATAAAACGCTTGTGGGAAATTCAATAGGGGCAATTCAGTTTGTAGATTTTTCTCTTCTTAGACAGAGTTTTTTTGACATCTCTAACATCCAGAAACATTGTCTTTAAGCAGTAGTAATTGGCATATGACTAACTGAGGCCATGCCCTGCAGTTGCTTATCAAAAGAATCTAAGTATAGAAGGCCAAAGAGTTAAAAGGGTGAGATGCTCATATGCACTTTTGTTCTGGTGTATGTTTACTGCTGAGGCTTGATTTATTTATTTAATTTTTATTTGATACTGGTCAAAGCCAGTGGCTGTTTTAATATTTCTTTTTGTATGAGCAGGAACAGTCCTAGTAAGAAAGAATGAAAGACAAAGGTTATGAAAGAGGAGTCATATTTTACAGAGCTAGGAAGCTTAGTCTGCTTGTGATTGTTAGCATTAGCAGTGCAGTAGGCTTACTGATCAAATAATAAATAAAGGGAGAGAGAGGTCCAGGAAGAAAATACCATGCTCTAGCAGTTAATTTCTTCATCTTTCTGAGTAGCACAAAACTTTACTTGGGCTGTAGGAAGATAAGCTGAGAATTTCAAGAATAAATATGGTAAAAAATCAACAAGTGAGAGATATTAGGAGAAAGAAGAGTACAGGAATGTGAGGTTTCAGGGTACTTTGAACTAAAAAGAATAAATACAGAAGATAGGGACATATCAGAAACCCTAAATGACTAATTTGATTTGATTTTAGGGAATGGGAAGATAAGAAAATATACACTGCAGAGGTGCTGTTTGATAGCTAGTGTTGCAGGTTATAAAAATAGGACACTTTCAGACACAAAAAAGGACGAGTTAATTTCAACTGTAATGGGTCACTGAAGCTCGATTATATGTATATGAGAATTCTGAAAATAGTTACGTGTGAAGTGACTAAGCTGCTAAGAATAATGCTCAGTTTATCATTAAAACTGTTACACTTGGAGATTTAACTGAAGGAAATACCTCACCCTTACCTTTTTCTTAAAATAAATAAATAAATAAATAAATAAATATTTGTTAAATTAAGTCCTTAGTGTGAGTGAATCTGTCTTCTAAAAGTAGCCACTGGAAAAATGACCTAGTTGAGTATGGCATTCATAGCTTCTGCCAGAGGGGAACCAGGTAAACAGATCTTTGACCTCAAATAAAATTAGTAGAGGTTTTTGAGTATTTTATCAAAAGATTGCCAGTTGCAATAGGTGATGAGTACATCTGGCAATTAAATGCCTGTGTGAGGGGAAATTTAAGATCCAAATTTCAGAATTGGTCTGCACTAATCCTGTGTCTGCACAGGATGTAACTTGAGTTGAGCTGAAAGTTTGTTACCTTTACTGAAAGCAGATGTTAAATATATTTGAAATTATTGCATGTGTTTACCTTGGCTATTTATTATGTCTTAGCTGAAGATTCAGATATACCTTAAGTCAAGTAGAAAATCCTGGGAATACCATGTTTTAGCACCTAACTAAGATGTATAGCATCTCCACTGACAGATTAAACAGTGGGTTTCGGTTACATTATAGGGTGTGAGCTGAAGCTCAGTGAAGTTAGGGGAATTTTAGCTTTTGATGATGGCAGCAAGGAAAGTATTTTCAAAAGAAAAAGGAATTCTGTACCTCACTGCCACTGTGTAACAGTGCTACTCTTGGTTGGAAAGAAACTGAACATATTGTTATTTTAGTTGGCAAATAGGGGTAATGAACTGTGTGCAACTTCAACATGACAGAGGATTTGAAATAGAAAGACTACACAAATGTGTTAACAAACTTGATAGCATGAGATACGTGGAGTGTTAGGCTGTATCTGTTGAAGAAACAGATTTTCACAGGAGAAGATAACTGTTTCTTGTCTTTTGTTTGCCTCTGGCCCATGGTTCAATGGACTGATTTCCTTCTGGTTTTTACATGACAAGAGAGATCACAAGGTTTTGAGTAATGATGTGGTTTTTCTATGTTTAAAAAGAAGAATTTTTATTTTCTTTATTTTTTTATTGAACTGGGGAATAGTCACTGAAGTGTAACTTATAAAATGAAGAGGAAAAAACAATGGATTTAAATAAAGAATTCATCTAGCTTTTTTAGTGTTTCTTAATTCTAAATGTTGGTATGCTTCTTTCTTCTGAACTGACTGGTGACTTCTTTGTGAGCCTAATTAGATGCACATCTTTCTGATTACAGTATAATGGTGCTGACATTTAGAAGTTATGAAATGTCATGTTATTTTACTTTAGGGAGACTAAATTTTGCAAATTTTTTATAAAACTAAAAATACTCTTGTTCACTTAGGAAAATATCTGTCATTAAAAGCTGATATAATGTTTAAATTTTCATAAAGTATGTTGGACTTGGTTTCTTAATCACCATTCACTTGATCTAGTCATTTATATGGCATTCAGCTTGCCTATTTGCTTCTTCCTCTCGGTCCCTAGTGTTAGTTTAACGGGCTTTTCCTTTTTAAAACTACTGCCTTGCTCTTTATAATGGCAACTTCTGTCTCTTTCCACAGTGAAGGGGAGTCAGAAGTGTGAGCTGAATTGCCGTGCGATAGGCTACAGGTTCTATGTGAGACAAGCTGAGAAGGTGATTGATGGGACACCCTGTGACCAAAACGGAACATCCATCTGCGTGGCAGGGCAGTGCAAGGTAAGGCTGCTCCCTGTAGCACAGCTGTCTGTGCCATACCTTATTTCTGTGAGAGGCTGTGAAATGGTGTCTTGCGTTTCGTTTTATTTTTTTCTAAAGTAAATGTGAAAAATTTTTGACTTTTATTATCACAGGTTTTATTTCTTAAGTAATGTTTCTATCTGCTGAGAACAAACTATAGAATCTGAAAGGTTGGATTCAGAAGGTGTTCTGGCTACAATTAAGGTAACTTCCTGTGAATTTTTTCCATATATTTAGCTGTCTACAGAAGAGATTTTATGAGAGAATAAACACAAAAGGATTAGAAGCTGAAATAAGAGAGAAATATAGTATCTTTCTTTGATTAAACTTAAGAGCAGATATTTTTTTTTTTCATTTTGTATTCTGACCTTTGTTATGAATAAATACACTGCTTTCTGCAAGGTGGTAGCAAGTTTAAATGTAATGTTATGTGATTTTCCAAGTCAGGTTAGTGAAAGAAATATTCTTATCAAGGGGCATCTGATGCTTGGCTGATGTTTCCCATATATGTTGGCAAAAGAATCAGAAGTGGGTCAGATGTGACTCATGAACACCAATAATGAAAGGTAAGTTCAATGTAAATAGTTGGTTTGCCAGAGAAGATCGCTTATGAATGCAACCTTTTCCTCTGCTCGTCCAGATTCCTCATACTTGTGCACATCTGGACAATGCCATGTATGTTTCTGTTCTATATTTCTTATGCAAGCAAAGCCATAGCTTTGAATTTCCTCTGTAGATGATAGATCTGTTGATTGTTCTTTAAAGATTTCCTTGATCTCAAACCAATTCAGAAAAGGCCAGAAATTGGTGGTGTTGAAAACAGACCTAAAAATCAAAATCTCGGTGTCTTTTTAAACTGTTCATTGTTGTTGTGTTCAGTGAAGTGATGTAGTCTGTCATTCTTAAAGACTTAAATGAAACCAGTTCTGTGCTGGTGCTCAGTGCTTTATAAGCAATAAATTATCATGAGAAAGCCAAAATAAAACAGGTAAAAGCCCTTCTTAATCTGTGCACTTTGTAGTGGTCTTCACTACAGCAAAGTAGAATGAGAGTGTGAGCTGAGAGGATGTGAGGGAGTTGAGAGTCCTCGTAGGCAGTAGTGTTAACTGCGCTGGTGCAGAAGCCTGAACATCAGAGGCTTTGGGAGAGCTATCTACTCGTTTGTATTTTTCTTCTGAAGAGGAACTTAATTTGGACGTTTTCCAGCTTCTTGTGATAAGGTATTTGAATCTGTAGCAATTCACTCCTTATTCATTAGTTGCAGCCTCAGTAAAATTGTATGGTGGATGTCAGCTGCAAGAGACTGGACCTGTCTGACGATGCAGTAATTAAATTGACATTTGGTGTAATATGTAAACTGCACTCTGCTTTGTTTCCAAGTTTTGAGTTAGTATTTGAGGGAGTATCCAGAGATATATATGTCAAACTAAAGGAAAATACAGTATTACAGCTTCATGGTGCCTCAAAGCAGTCATTATTGACTCAGTTACTCTTTTTTCAGTGATTCCCATGGTTCCAAGATGAAAAAGCCAGTGCTACATGTTTGGTGAAACTTTTCCTCTAAATAGACAATAGCTTGTTTGCATTTGAGGGAAGCTGATAGTGTTATGTCAGATGAGATATGCTTCATTCTTCATAAAAGTACCATATCTGTCAGGATAGATTATTTAAGTTACTTATATTGTTCCTTTTTTATCTGTTCTTTATGTTAAATGTGATTTAAGGATGAACGTGTCTGATACACAAATAAATATTATGTTGCATATATTGCCTTTCTCCTTGGACTCCAAGACGTTCTCAACTATTTAAGTAATTAAAGTAATGAAGGTTATTCAAATCTTTGCAGTGGGAAGCTATGCCTCAACTGCACCTTATTTTTAATTTTTTAAAAGTCAGATAATTTGAGTCTAATGAATTTATGGTCTCTGTCACCCTCTGTTGGACATTTTTCTGCATTACCAGAACAATGATATCCTGTTGAAAAACATGATCTGTTTAGTTCCCAGGACCATTGTTTCTGGTTAGTGTTTTCAGTTTACTTTATTCTTGGAAATAAAAGATAGAAAATGTTGCTGTAATAGAAATTACTTAGAATAAATAATACAATAGAGACAGGTTTACCTTAATCTGAAATAAGATTTGAACACCTATCACATAAGATATTTCTCACTTCTCATTTTTTAACCATTTAAAATGCTATGTAAGGCAACCAGAAATAACATTAATTAGAAGTTCTCAATATATACAATGCAATCACACCTGTTAAAACTGAAAAGAGAATATTTATCCTAAATGTTAAAACAAGAATTCTTAATATGTTAATTCTCTCCCTTTTGAGTTGTTAACCAATATGAGATAGAATCGCCTTTTAAAACGAAGTATTGTTTGTTCTTACCAGCAAAGATACACTATAGCACAAAATAAGTTTTTAGTACAGTAGAATGTACAAAAGTCCTTCTGAATGCCCATTAGTGTAAAGGGCCCATTACAGTATCACACAGAAGGTTAGAACAGCAGTATCTCTCTGAGCAGCATCCCAGTAATCATTTCCTTACTTCCAGGGTGTCTTTTTTTTTACTGTTTGCTGTTCTTTTGTTTAGCTGATCCCTAGAGTTGGATAAAAAAACTTTATAACTTGTCCAGCGCAAGAGGTGATACATAAAAGCTCATTTTTAGGCATCATCCTTTAACAAAACTTAATACACTCTTATGATGAAATATCCTAATATTTTTTTGGTTTTGTTTTGTTTTCCATCATCTTATTTGTGTGTGACATTGCAATAACTGGCATGTATAAACATACAAGTACTACCAAAAAAGCTCACTCGTCACTGAAAGGATTATGTACTTCCTGGTGTAGACTAGACTCTGAATTCTAATGAAATTAAACCTTTTTAAAGCAATTAAATAATTTAAGAATAAAGCTAGGCAGAATTGGAAGAACCACATTGTATTCTGCCTATGCAGAAGAAAGAAGTAGAGCTATGATCTTGATAATCAGTTCTATTATTTCTCTATAAAATGGTATTCTGCACATTTTAACTGTGTTCTTTTTGATGCCTTTTGGAAGGTGAATGAACTTCGCCAGTCCAATTGAGTTCCTCTTGTGTGTTTAAATTTTTATTTAGTGGCACAGCCGTTTATTGATAATATTGATGCTGAGGTTATGTTTCAGTATTATTGAGTGTGTGTTGTTTCTTTTAATACATTTGCTACCCATCTCCTAATTCTAAATGTTCACAGTGCTTGTTAAGTTAAAGAATGCCTATGAAATGGGCTTTTTCAACTTGATATTTAGCCAGAAGTGTATGTGTTCTTGTATTGAGGTATATTTTCTGCTTGTTTTAAATCAGTGTATCCTTTTATTTCACCCGGAGCCAGTGGGATGATCCTAGTCAGCACCTCTTAAATGGAAAAGAAAAATGCAAGTAAAATATTAAGGAGCTTTTAATAAATAAAGTATGAGGAAAAAATGCTCTTAATAATTTTGGCCTTGACCATGTACCCTTAGGGACGTATGTTGCATGTGTTTCTTGAACACATCTAGGACACTTCTGCTAGAAGTCTTTCCAATATTCAGCAGGTGTGAGCACTGACTCTTAGTTTTGGAGACAGAAAAAAAGTTATTTGTGGGTTGTGAAGCTAATAGGTTTTGCAGAGACGTTAGTTACCACTTAGTGGCGCACTTTACAAAAGTATTATTTAGTATTTCACATAAAGCTTCGTTTTGGTGGGAACTGTATGTATTTTTTAAAGGTACCTGAAACAACTGTTTTCTCTCTTCTGATTTCTTTTATTACATTTTCTCTTGCATTATAGTTTATTTTAATCTTCCAGTTAACTTCTAAAGGTAACTGAAAATACCTGAACGATTTTAAAATGCACCGAGTGAGTAGCTTTAGTAGCAACATGACTGCCAGTAAAGATTTAACCTGCCTTTACCAAAAAACATATTAAATGCATCAGATGTTGAAATCCTTGCAAATTTTATAGGGAGGTAACTGAAGTAAGCTCTAGGAAGCACAGCCAAGCATGCAAAATCCCCATAAGACACACATCCTTGGGCAAGGAGCTCCCATTTGAAGCTCTGCTGCCATGCACTGGTGTCCAGGTAGCAGAACTATAGGTGGTATTCTTATTTTATTGTAGGGAATCTTAATGACTGTTGGATCAGAGTAACAGAACAGAGTGATAAGAGCTGTGTGCCTTCACATGAGTCAGGGTTATCCCCATAGCTCATGTTGGAATACAGAGTAGTCCTATGGTTATTCTTGTAAGGGTGAAGAATCTGGGGGGACAAACTTGTTATTGATTCAGTTTGAGTTGACACAATATAGTTATGGAATAAAAGCCACTGAAATAAAGTTAAGGAGGCATGAAAATTTTTAATAATTTTGATGGGAGTGAATTTATATGAGATTTGCCTGTCATAATTTTGTACATAACCTTTTTGGTTGCTCCAGCACTAGGAACCCCAATGCAAAATTTTTATTTTTTGAGCTATAGCCTGACAAGGAACTTGTGAAAAGACACAACATAACATTAAAATTTGGCTTACAGCTCTAAGTACTGGAGAAAAATCTTATTGCTGTGTGATAAAATGTTTTCACCAGAACTGCTGGGAAAAAGTAAAATAAAATACTTATGCTTGAAAAAGCCTGATTAAACAGACTTTTTTCTTATGTGATAAAGAATTCCCATGTCAAATATCTGAGTTAAAATCACAATCTTGAAAAACGTCCAAATTGGAATTTAAAAAAATTAAATGCTTTGCCAAAAATTGATCAAGTTCAATAGCATGTCAATAGAATGTGTAATTAAGGTTAACTGATGCTTATAGTTGTGTGAAATATATTCCTTCTTTTAGATTAAATGAGCTAGATAATTTTCTTAAATGGCAAAGAGAAAACAGCTTCCTTGCCTAACTCTAAAGAATTAAAAATTAAAATACTTCCAGTTATATTATGTCTTACTGCTACACTGTTACACAGTTATATAAACATAAAATGAAGTTTGGAAAAAAACAACAGCAAAAAACCCTGAAGAAACATAGAATAGTTTTACAGAATGTCTGAATTCTCAGATGTTTTTTAACTGCTTTTCATCAAATATTGCTTGAAAAATATTTGCTTTACTTCAGTAAAAATAGATGCTGAAGCACAACGTAGCATGGCTAATCCAAATTCTGGTTATCTCTACACTCCACTCCATGTGTCTTGTTCTTTTCCTGTGAAACGTAGACAATAATGTATAACCTGCCTATCTGAAGCAGCCTGACATATAGGAAAGTAAAGAATTTGTGTGTAGCTTTGATTTGTTGTTATTTCTGCAATTCATTTTGACAATTATTTTGCAGATTCAGATGTCTTTCTAAAAAGGTAGAATGTGATCCTTGCTCAGCAATATGCATCTGTCTTCATAGGCTGGACAACAGTGTTAGGAAATACATACTAGCTTTGAGCTCAATGGTATCACTACAAAAAAAGTTTTGAAAGCAAATGCAGTTAGCTCTAATGATTAAGGGACACAATTAGGGGATCTTACAACATTTGAGGTACTTTTCTCTCTGAATTAATTTCTAAATAATATTTTTTTAAAATCCAAAATTAAACTAAAATAATTAAAGTTTTCAAGAATGCTGGGGTGCTAATGGAATTGAACATGTAAATCAAAATTGTATGTTATTTGGCCCTGTTTTTCTCCCTCCCTGATTATATATTAGCCTCCAAGTAAAGCCAGGTTTGTTTATTAATCTGGCAGTATTCCCTAGGCTGGAATAATCAAATGACCACTCTTGGGTGCTACTGCCTTCCTCTGAGTCTCACATTGGGTATGTGCTCTCTTCTTCAGTCTGCAAGATACCTGATGATTCTAGCAGCTGAAGAGTAAACCAACCTTGGTAATTCCCTGCCAGTGGTATTTTTTTGGTGTTCCTTTCCTTTCAACCTTTTTTTAGCATTTTAGCATAGTATCTTTTTTAAATTACAGTCCTTTTAGTTTTTACTTTCTTGTTTAAAGTTTCTGTTTTGGCTTGAAGCTGTTGATAGTAAATGTGTCTTTCTGAGGCCTACAACTGGCAGCATTTGCTGGGTAGGAAGTGAAAGAGATGAACTTGGTTGTTTTGAGTTCACAGTACAAACAGCAGTGCATGTGATTTAGTCATCCCCCCAGTAGAGTCATGTTCTGCACCTAACATGCTTTTAAAGAAGCAAGATAAGGTCCTGTCATGTGGTAATATACCACTGTCAAAGAATGCTGAAAGTGTTTATTAAGAAACGTACAGTAACACACCAGTCCCTTCACGTGGTTGTTCATAAACAAACCTGAGCTCTTGCTCACTTGTTCTTCTTCTGAATTACTGGTTTTCTGCCATTATGTGAAATTTAAGTGTAGGTACATAAAAAGGAGTATGGATAAAATTACAAAATAAATATGATATAAAAACTATTCCTTTTCTCAGTCTTTCCAGAATATTCATTAATGTATTCTAACAAAACAAGGCTGTGGTAAGATAGTTTGCAGCACGGTGCTGCATTTGCAGGCAAACTGATGAAGAACTATGTACTCTCTACTGTAGGTGAGGTTGAAGTGTTTTATGTGAGATCTCTTCTGTAGGAATTACTAATTTATATTTAATACCTTTTAAGCAACCAAGAGAACCAAATCTGTTTTGTGTTACATTACAGCACTTCAAAGAAAAAAAAAAATACAAGAAATTTCAACCAGTTGAAATTCATTTGAAGGAGATAGGAAAGTGATTGTAATACAGAATCATGTTGCTAGTGCTGGACTCCTCTTCTGAGACTAAGTAGCAGAAGGAAACAAAATAACTTAGATGTTATTGCAATGAAACAAAGAGGGCTGCAGCAGAAATAATGTTCTGAAACTGTGATGTAAGGGATCTGTTTAACACCTGGACAAGGAAGCAATGGGGAGAAAGTTATTAAGAAGGAGACTGACTGCACAAGTAGTCATTCTTGTTCTCCTATTTAGAATGTGAATGAAAACCACAATTTTTCCTAGATTATAAGTGATACCATTAAAAAATAATTTGTGTGTTTAGTTGTATAATTTTTCTCAGTTAATTGACTGGACTTATGTTTCATGTTCTAGAGATCAGATCTTGGAAGTGTTCAAGCAATGTGACTTTCAGCAGCTCATTGTGGTGATTAGGTTAGCATTCCCAGAAGGGCCTTAGAGATTCCTCTCTGCAGAATGTATGGAGACATCCTGGCATCTCGATTAAATTTCAAAAGGTAGATGTTGTCAAGTAGTCCTCCAGCAGAAGGAATGGAATTTTGGCTTACTCTCTATGTGTTTTATTTATGTCAGTAGAGCCTGTGATGTGTAAGTCATTTCAGGTTGGGCTGCATAAATTTTGTGCTATGGTCCCAGGGAAATGCTGGACAGGGAAACTTTCTCACTGCAGTTCACATGGTAGGTGGAGTAGTGAAGTAGACACTATCAACATTTGTGGGGAAAAATAAAGGCACTTGTGAGGATTCATGAGGTGAATGCTAAAACAATCATTGAAATAATAAATGGAATAAATATTTAATTTTCTTCTTTTTGTTGTTGTTGCTTCTTTCTCTGTCAGTTTGAATCCAATCCATGCTGTCTCATAGGATGTCCATGGTCTAGAGATCAGATTGTTTGCTTTGTTTGCAGTTGATTAACCCTGTGCTGGTTTGTGGCTGCACCTCCTTCACGCTACTGCAGTGTTAGCAATTAGGTGGTTGACTAGTGGTATTTCACAGTTCATCTTCAAGTCAGAGTTCTTAAAATACAATATGAAAGTGTATTTATTACTAAAGATTTGCTCATATTTTCTTTTCTAGTACTAATATACCAACTGGCTACAGGTAAATATTGGTAGTATTTTAATTACTGTTGCTGGTGATAAGGTTACTGATAAAATGGAAATTTTATAACAATTCAGTAATTTCAGAACTGTAGAATTTAGTGTCTATTGTTAAATACAAAACTTGTGAGAAATAATAAACTATCAGGACCCAATAGCTCAAGAGGTCTCAATTAAAGTAGAAGAATTTCTAGGAAGTGTTGCCAGTGCAGCCTAGTCTGACCTAAGCTGATTTTTACTAAGGAGCCAAATAGTAACTAAATGTCTAATTTTGATTTTGATGATTTTTTGGGAACAGATTGGAAATACTAATAAGAACTGTAACAATATTCCAAAATACCTATTATTTAATCAGGAAACTGGAACAGCAATCTTGGAAGTCTGGTCTGCAGGAAATTAAGTATTTAGGCTTTGTTTTCATTTTGCTACATTATAATATTACTTCAGAGCCTGGAAAGGGTCCAGTATGTTTTTAGGCACTTCTATTAAAACAAAAATTGCTATTTTAATAGACTGGGTTGGGCAAATTTGTCACATGAATAAATAAAACCTTGGAAGGAAGGTACATATAGACAGTAGTTCTGCATGTGAATATATTTTTCTTTTTATGCAGGCACTTGCACTTACATATATAGATATACCCGGAGCAAATAGTTAAGGAGCTGTTCTGTCTTAAAATATGCTTGAAGTGTTATCTTACTGTGTTAAATGAAAGCCATGAAAAAAGGTTATACCATGTTAGGAATGCAAGAAGGCAGTAATGTATGTGTAAAAGAAGAGACACTTGGAAAGCAGCAAAGCTCAAGCCTCACCAGTGTCTAATGGATAGATGAAGTCGCTGGGCTACATAGAGTGGCTGGTTGTTTGCTCCTAAGAGCTAGTATGGATTCAGATCCCTGTTCTAGTCAATCTAGCAAGGCTGTTCTGCAGATTTCATTTGTGACCTTGGATATTTCATTTAACCACTTCAGTTCTCATAAGCACTGCGTAAGGATACCTGAGTGTGTGCTGGATGTGCAAAACAGACCCAAGGACTCTTTTTCAGATTCTGAAGCTGTGTTAGGAACAATTTTTTTTAACCAAGGTGGAGCCCAATAGAATTGAGGTATTCCTCCTTTGTCTGGCTTCGTTCTTGTAACCTCCACATAGTGCATTTTTGTCCCAAGTGCTCTTAATGCCTAGATTTTCCATCTCAAAAATGGGAATATTGTGGCAAATCCTTGTTTTAATAGGGTAAACACAATTTGTGAGACCGAATTAAATATACATAGGGACAGGATTAACAGCAAAGTGTTGCACTTCATTGTAACAAGCCATTTTTGTGTACTTTCTGTATGTTTTGTTCACATTGATCTGCAGGAAGTTGTGTTTTGTCCCTGAGCATGACAAAGGTGTGGGACAGTATTTTCAGGCAGAGTAAGAATGTGAGTCATAATCCTTTGCTAAGGCCAGAGTTTCAATTTTGATGCAGAAGCTCATGTTTACAAGATGTTTACAAGATGCAATTTAGTTTCACAGGACTCTTTGCAGAGTTCCCTTCAGTTTAAATTTCAAGTTTGTTAAGTTTTCCCATAAGGGTTTTGAGCTTTTCTCAAAAGCTCAAAATAAAGTATTCTGGCTGTCAACTGGTACCACCTCTTTCTGTGAAATATAAGAACTTTAGATCAGAGATTTTAAAACTGTGTACAGCAAATCAAAATGAGCTTGTTCAAACTTGGTTGAAATCCTGTGTAATCTGCTCTAGGAGATCCTGTTCTAGCAGAGGGGTTGGACTAGATGATCTCCAGAGCTCCCATTCAACCCCTACCATTCTGTGATTCTGTGAAATTGGATTTTTAACAGAACCTGAAATCAGTCAGACTTTCTTGTGGCTTTGCAGTGAAACTGGAATGTTGATATTGACAGTTCTCTCTTTTGTTTTGTCGATGTTGTTTTTTTTCCTTCCTACAAGTTCCATGGTATTTGACTTTTCTTGATGTCCTACTTAAGGGCTCAGATGTCACAAAACCAGTGAGATGAGTTCAAACCCTTATTAAAAATTCGATTGATTTGCAAGTTTCTGCCCTATTTTGGAGCCCTAAGCATTTTATTATTGTAACAACACATTTTTCTCATTAGCAGAAATAGTGGCAAAACTTGAACAAAACAGAACAAATGTGGTGTTATTACATAAGATTCATATAATTATTACTTTTTATGTCCATAGAATATACTATGTTGTTGCTTATGAGATAATCCAATTTCTTGTAATTCTAACAGTATGGTGATTTATGAACAGGAGTATTTATACCTTGCTCAATGCAGAAGTCATCAAAATGCTTGTGAATAACTTCCTGTTCCCTCTTTGTAACACACAGTGACAACTGATCTGTTCAAAGGCTCTTGTAAAAATGTACTTCAGCACATGCATTAAACTTTCTTTTTAAATTACGGTGCATTTAAAGGTATCAATAATGTCTGCCACATGACATTGTTAGCTTTGTAGTCTGAGGCAGCTTAACCTGGCATCTAAGTGTGTTTCTTGAAATGAAAGCTTGGCCAATGTTAAAGTTGTTGTGCCCACAGCCAAACAATCCTAATAGTTCACTGGCAGTATTTTAGTATAGTTTGGCTTGGGTGTAGTTTTAACAAACCCTGTGTAGTGGAAATTAGAAGCATAAGTATGTGTGTATCCCGTAGCAGGGAAAGATGACTTTGAAACAAAAATCTATTTTCTTCAATAACATACAAAATGTTTTTACAGACATTGCCTTTCCCTTTCCGTACTAGAGCTGTGCCTGTAATTTTAATAACTGTCCTTTGCCAGGATGTTGACCTTACAGAAATTAGATATGTCAGAGACTTGTTAGTTACTGATACTGGGCTGTTGTTGATGCTACTTATGTGTAGTCTGGCTCATTCTTCTCAATTTTATGAACACACAAGAAATTATAGTAACAAAAGTGGGAATGGTTTGGTTCCTATGTAAATACGAAAAATATCTGCAGAATACTAGCAAGCAACTTCAGAAACTAGTTACGAGCAAAATCAGTTCCAAACTTTCCTGTGACAGAGGCACTTCCTTTTCCTTCCTGTCCAAGTTTATTTCATGTGTCTGAAGCTGCTTTCCTAGAGAGGTGTGAGTCTTTACACCCAGGTCTAGTGACTTTCTGTAGGTGTTTCAGGTGTGCGTTGGTGAAACCTTACAAAATGCAAGGTGAAAGAATTGTTTATTGCAGCATTTTCACAGGGAACTAAGTTCCTGCAATAGTGTTAAATACATATTCTTACAAAGCAGATGGTTCTTCCTCAACACCATTCTTGACATATGATTACTAGAAGAGTTGTTTTACACCATAGCTGTATTGCTGGTTTGTTCTCTTTAACACACACATAGTTTTACCCAGTTTGGTAGGGTGGAAAGTATGATGAAAGGAAGAATTTGGATTCTCTAGTTTCATGCTTCTCTTAATGGTAATTGGAGCAGAACCAAATCTAGACTCTTCTACTATGGATTTGCAATTACACTGATAAGTGCATTCAGAAGAGGAGATAATGAAGGACTTTGAAGTCTGGCACAGCTTCAGTACTGTAAGAACGAAATGTGTATGTTTTACATACCTGTGCAGTACGTACAGTACAACAAATAGCTTGAAGAAAACATGGCTTTAAATCAACTGGTATATGCTAAGGTTTGGAAGTACTTGGAAGGTTTGGAAGGGCTTGGATGCAAGACCCACGTTATTGCAGATTAGCTAAAAACCATCTGTGACTATGGCTGATATTTTCTAGTTTAAAAAAAAAACCAAACAAATTTGCACATTTATGTAGTTAATCAATGTTTTTGTTTCACAATTTAAGATTCTCATAAACAGTTCATGTAGAGAAAAGTGTGTCTTCAAATGTCTTCAGGAGTAAAACTGGAGAGGGACCGAGTGTGAAATTGAGAGATCTGAGGGAATACACATTCACTAAAGCTTATTTAAATAAAATATGAACACAGGCAAATTGGATGCTAAGTTAGCCAGATGACTACTTAATTTAAAAATATTTCTCTAATATTTACTGAGATGGAGGGAAGAACTTCAAAGATAGTTTCAAGTATCCTTGAGTATTATAAAGAAGTATGATCTTTGCATCAGATTGTGTTGTATTGAATAGAAGATATACATGTGCACTGAAACTGTATTAGTGTCTGAATACCCTTAAATAGGTACAGTGGCCTACATGGGAGCAGCCTAAAATGTCTGTATTCTTTAAGAATAGAAAATAGTTGTCATAATTGTATTTGTCTCCTACCATGGCAAGCCTTCATTTTGAAGGGATTGTTGCAGTTTATCTCACATTTCAAGAAAACAGGCATAACTGAACAGTCTTTGACCTGTGGAAATCCTACCTGCACAAGGATATTGTTTTACAGCCTATAGAATTTTATTAAAACAAATAAATTTTATTACTGCAAGATTTGTTTGTTTAGAGTTGGCCGTGTGTGGCAGATGCAGTTTATCTTACGTGCTTGAAGTTTATAAAGCCCCTTCACCAACACAAAGTCACAGTGTGACGGACATGACTCCTGAACTCTGGAATGTTTGCAGTGGGCTCCTAGACTGCTTCAAGGTCATTCACCTCTGTTATGGACACTAAAGAATTTGCACAGCTACTAAGGCTAGACTGGAGCTTGGAATTGCTCGTATAGATTTGTTTCCCTCTGATATACTTGCAAGGCTTAAATTTCTATTCTCTAGGAGAGCAAGGCATTAAAAAGATTACTGTTTTGCAAGTGATACTTGTACATTGTTGCAACAAAATCTAATGGTATGAAACAGATTTGGATATAATTGTTTCTGTTTTCCTTATGTATTAGTTGCACATTCTTTATTCCAGTCTTCATTTGATTTTCACCCCCCTTTTAGTGGTAAATTAAGAAGTAAACCTATATCTCAAAAAAAGGGCAAAACTAGGAATTTTTTAATAATATGTCTATAGAAATATCATTGCTTTTTTCATATGATTTTCCAGAAGTATTATCTTACTTGAGCAGCGTTTCTTCCATCAGTAACAAAACATAAGGATTATCTGAGAGATTTATTGCAGACATATAGTCATCTTAAATTTTAAAAGTAGCTTTTTGGAAAGCATACTTCATGCATTCTTTACTGTCCTTGCACTTGTTTGGATAAAGAGAATTCACAAGACCAGATACAGGACAGAACCAGTTAAAACAGCCCAAAAGCAGATCACGAACAGCAGTGTTAACTGACTGGGTCTTCCTGGACTATAAAATGCTTGACTTCGGCTGTACAGTGCTTTTTAAAATGTGGGCTTCCCATTGTTTTTACTTGACCTTTTAGTTGTACCAGTATATTATTCAGGAGCCAGTACAAGCAAAGCATGATGTACTTTCTGTGAATCTAATGTATTAGGAGTTTAAAGCCTTGTGTTTTTGTAGTTGTATTAGTTTTAAATTCTGCACTGTGATATCAACCAGCCAGTGAAAACAGTACTTAAGGAAAACTTCAGGCTTATTTTTATACTGTGAGTCATTGTTAAAAAATGGATTAATCTTATTTATTTTCTCCCACAGTGCAGCTTTGCTGAGCAAAATTTAAATATAACTGAGACTTCAGACCATGTCCCTCAGAAAGTGTTTTATGTTGAGTTGTTGTTCTCATCTTAAACTTTCTGGTAAATATTTCATTAAAAGGTATAAAAATCTTACCTGTCAATTAGTTGGTCATTTGAAATGTCTAAGTTCCATTCTGAGACAGAAGAAGTTATTCCCGTCTTTTGGGTGGTGTGGTGTGTTTGGTTTTGTTTTGGTTAGATTTTTTGTTGGTTTTGTTTTTTTGTGTTTTGGTGGTTTTTTTCCTCAGAACCTTATTATCTTTACCTACCCTACTTACTTGCTAGGAAGCATGGGGAAGACTCATCAGTCTCCAAGAAATCTCACTCCTCATGTGTGTTCCAATAACACAACATAAACTGTTGCCACTTTATATACTGCAGCTTCTGCTACCTTTGCCACTACTCTCTTTTGAACATCAGTGATGCAAAGTGGAACAAGTAAAAATTTCTCAATTTCACCACTTGCATTGTGTTCCAGCTCTCAGGTTTTCTTGTGTTTAACTTGCCATGCATTGGCAAGAATGAACTTGGCCTTGTAGTAGCAGTTCCTGAGTTTCATGGCCATTGACATGGCAAGAGTTTTCCTTTTGCCTTTTTTTTAAGTAACATTCTTTTTTTTTTTTTTTTTTTCTGCACAGTTTTTAGAACTCCATTTTCTAGATTGAATTAGATGTGAAATAGTCTTATCTTGGTTCAGTCTTCCAGACACCTTTTTCAGTTTCTAAAGTACATTACTTTGATGTTGCTGTCATAAAGAAAATTAGAATGAGAAAATGATTGTTTAGAAAAGAGAAACACTGTTTATAAGATTTATAGGATTTTCTAGCATATCTTGTTTTTGGCAAAAAATACTGCAGCTTCCTAGAGAAATTATGACTGTTATTTGAAGTGTGGTGATTTTGGTAAGTCTCTAAATTTTGGAATTTCCACATCTTGGGCGTGTGGCCTCACTTTGACCACTGAGAAGTACTAGGAGGAGGCCATTGCCAGTATCCAGTACATTTTTAAGCTAGCCTTTTACTATTTTTTTTTTTTATTTCTAGTGCTTTAAAATTAGTTATTCTCAAATGACATGTATTTTAGTTTGTCCCCTTTTTTTCCTTTTTACAAAAAAAAAAAAAAAGGGCATTTTGCTTATTTTCAAATTGATTCAAAGTGTTTACTTTTTACATTTCTATGGAGCAGACAGAGAACTTGTAATCAATAAAAAATTAGGTAGAAGTGGCATTAACTTTTTAATCATTGGTCCAGCAGCACAGAGGCTGATACATGTTACTCTAAGACATTCCCTGATAATAAGGACATAGGGCTGTGTGATTCCACATGGTGCTTTGCTATTCCTCAGGGCACCTAGCATTGCAAACTTATTTCCTTTTTTTGACAAAATTTATACAAAGAGTTCATTTACATAAGGCTTTGTAAACCTCTCCATTGAATAGATCCTAGAGCGTAATTGAATTCTTGTTGAATTTTAAGCTGCAGGACTGAATTCTTGGTTATATGAGTGCACCTAGTTGATATTATATTCCAAATTTAAGAGGTTTTCTAAAAATATTTTAAACTCAGTTCAACCCATAAAAAGAGGGGTGTCAGCGCTCAGCAGCACTGCACAATTACATTCCTCAGTAACTGGATAAGTTGTAAAGCAGCATAAATGCACCTGGAGAAAATGCTTGTAATTGCTAATATTAGCTTTTCTTTTAGTTATTCTTTCCCACACCTTTTTTTTTAATCAGTGTACTTTAAAATGATCAGTTCAGGTTGTCTTGCTGGATTTCAATAACTGGACTCTGATTGTTAGGATTGTCTGTAAAGACAATAAAACAAATTACTTTTGATGTTGTTCATAGAAAGCTGCACTGCCTTCTTACAGCTTTACTGAACATTTGTTCTCCATTCTGCTTATTTCCTTTTCTAGGGGCTTGGGTCCAGGCCAAAGAGCACAGTTATGCTTACATGGGCCTTGGTTCTTACACACATGCCTAACTAAGCAAGGAAGCAGTCCCATTAAAGTCAATGGGATTACCTGCATGTTTGGACTTGGGTGCAGGCTTAAGTGCTTTGATGAATTGAAGCTTTACTGACTGACTGAGTATTGTAGCACAAAAAAGCTTTTCTAAGCACAGACGTATTAATGAAAATGCTTAACTAAAGGATCTCACATGGATAGAATCAGAAATACATATTTAGTAAAAAAACAAGTTCTACTAGACCAAAAAAAAAAAAGTGATTAATAACAAATTCATCAAGGAATAGTGAGTATTGCTCTTGTACTGAAATAGGAAGTCCAGCATATGCTGCATTTTCCAGTGTATATCAGTGGGAAATAATTGTAATCATCTAATAGAGAAAGTTATGGTGGCAGTAACTTATCATATCTTGAACAGCATTGTTCTGAGTGCTGGCAGTTATTCACATGGGACTTTTCACTCTGTATTTTACTGGACTGCTGCAAACTAGCCATTTCCTTGACAAACCTTACTTTTGTAATGTAAAATTTTCTTTGGCTTTTCAGCAGTTCCCAAGTAGAAGTCTGCATTCAGACAAGCAAAGCAATACTATGACTGCTTCCCATCAAAAAGAATTCCTACAAACTAAGCAGCAAATATCTTTCTGAACTGAAGCTTATGAGAGAGATGTCACAGCACTTTAGCAATCAGCACTTACTGTGACATTAAGATGAAGTTGGCAATGCTGTGTTCATTTGCAGAGGCTGCATTCATTTGCACAGGCATACCTGTGCTTGGTCTTTGGGAACAAGGCCTTGCATAACAGTAAATCCAACCCACTATTTTCATAGCTGTGGGAGCCAACCTGTTGACTTTGACATAGTTTCAAATGATTTCTCTGATTCTGCATTGTGGCAGAGACGTATCTGACTCCGCTTGTGAGGAGAAGGCCAAAAGCCATAACTGAAAAGTTGCTTGATCCCCCTGAGCTGTCTCTTCTCTTGCTCTCGAGGAGTTGCAGCAGAAGCAGTGACAGTGACCACAAGGAGGAGGAGATTTGATCTAGGGAGGAAGGAACCCCTTCTGTTCAGGTTTCTCCAATAACTTCCTTGAGCAATTGGGAAGAAATTGGTTTTTATTTCCGATTTTCCTCCATTGCCATGGCATGATCAAAATAGTGTTCACATCTCAACTCATATGAGCAGTTTGTCCCTATGTGCATACTGTGGAATCAGATGACCTTTTCTTAATCTTGGAGTAATTGTGTTTTTCTGGAGATCCTTTCCTCCCACTGTCAAGCCCAGCTAGGTAACTGCACACGCTTTACGAGCAAAATCAAGGAACTTTGCAGACCCCCAGAAGGTCTTTACTAATCTCCTGAGCGCAGTGGGCTCTCGTTTGAGAACACCTGCTTTGCAGAGTATCAGGTATTATTATATAATTGAATGTTTTTCAGATGGCAAACTGTGAACGTCTTTTTCTAGCTGGAGCATAAAGTTGGTTTCAGCCTTCAAATAACAGTTACAAAGTTGCTGACAGTAACAAATAATGACCCCAAATGGACTGAATTCTATGATACTGTCTGAATGCTCTGTGCTGCTCTTTTGGATTGAATTTTTCTGTAGGGAATAAATAGATCAATGCTAAGTCTTGCGAGAACAAAGATGTGTGTTTAGATTGCAGTTTGGGGGGTGTGCATATGTTTTTTTTTGTTTTGTCTTGGGGACTTGAGAAGTTTGGGGAAATGCATACATTTATGTTTCAAGACTTACTATTTTCAGGATTTGAACTTTATTTGTAACAGTAGAAATTAATTGCAGAACTCGGTCAGATGTGCCTTTAGACTTAACATGCAAAGAAGATAGGGTTACGGTTTGCAAGTAAATAGTGAAGAATTCAAATGACATCTCAACAATTGCTTTTGCCTTTTTGGATTTTTGTCCTTGAGATTATGTGAATGTACTGGGCAACAGGACTGCTGCTTTTACTTTCTTACTATTGGTCAGCTTCTGAAAGCCCCCCCAGAATCAAGAAATCTCTCCTGGAACATGTAATTTCTCTTGGCTATTTCAGAGTAGTGTACAAAGTTCTAATTGGAACTTTAAAACAAAAACAAAAACAAAAAAAATTAGCTCATATCTTCAGTTTCCCTGACCTGATCCAAAAGAAGATGTGTTGTCTCTGCAGAGGTAAATTCAGAATCTTTCCCTCCTTAGTGTACCTTTCCTCCCTCACCCTTCTTTTTTTTTTAGTCTCTTGCAAGGTAATAGTTACTGTAAAGTTGCACCCCTGAGACCGAGGAATGCATGTGACATCCTGTGAAAGATTTTCAGCCTAAAGCCTTGTGCACTCAAGTAATCTATTTCTAGCTTGCTTTGAAGTGATCTTTTGCCATGCTTTTTGGCAGACAGATACAGGGTTTCTTGGCTCCTGCTCCTTGCCATCCAGAAGCTTTGTGGCCATATGATGCTCATACTGAGTGTGCCTGGTACTGGTACTTTCCCTCAGAAAAGCACGCAGTCACGCTAAACACTGAGAAGTCTTTATACCTTTTGTCCTTTGTTTCTGCAGTGCAGAGTTGGTGTCTGACCAGTTTGAAGGACAGAGTGAGTTGCATCTGTCTGCCAAGTGTCTCGTAGGCATTTCTTCAGAAGGAAGAGTGTATGAACAAAATTGCAAAACATGCCATCTTTAGCTGTAAAGCAACTCTCTGCTCACTCAGTGGGGAACTGCAAGCAGGTATCTCTGGATGTTGCTCCATGGCATTTGTATTGAGTGCACGCAGTGATTTATGCAAATCTTTTGTTGATTTTTTTACCAGTAAACCTCAGCTTTCACATGGCTATTATTTCAGCAGCTGTGCCTAGGGCTGTCTCCTAGAGAATATTACAATTCTGAAAACATTTTGATCGGTCAGCCTTCTACTCAGGGATAATTAGTTTCTATAATAAAGTTTCAGAAGCCTTTAGTAGTTTACAGTTTACTGTGTTCAGATTGTCTTTTCTGGAATCATATGAACTTCCCCTGTGACTTGGGTCTGGTTAATTCCTTGGCACTGTTGCCAGTGAACCTTGTGTGAAGAAACCTGACTCCTGGCACAAAAGGATTATATATCCCAGAGCTGGTACAGCTGCATAGAGCTTAGGTTGAGCAATTCCAGCATTTGACTCTTCCAGCACTAGTGACCTACATCACTGTTTACAGGGCTAGCTTTAAAACCTCCAGGGACTAAAGTTACCCAAGAGGAGGGGGAAATTGGCTCATGTGTCCTCCTCAGTTTTAAGAACATTGTTAAGGAAAGCTATGAAGCCTACTCATAGGGAGGTTATGTTGGAAAACAAAAAGCCATATATTGTTCAAACTTTTGATCCCATAGCATTTACTACCTGCTTTTTCTAATTGAGGACTCTTGATAGGTTTTTTAGTTTGAAACTCTTCTTTTTGAGGGACAGGAAAAAAAAAAAGTGAATTTGATTGCATATGAAAAGTAAAATGTAATCAGGAGTTCACTTTAAAAACAGTTGCAGACTTCATGCACAAATTCTTCTCTCTTAATCCTATTGAGCATTTCTTTTACAGTGTTACACCAGCTGTAATAGCTCTGGGCATAACGTGGTGTAAAAAGTCTGTGGTATTTGGAGCTGTTCCTTTTGCAACAACAGTGGAAGCCTTTTGGAAACACAGACCCAACTCGGTGGTGATTGGTTTACTTTGTCACAGCTAAACTGTGTTCTGTACTTGGATCAGATCTCATGAAGGCTAACTTGGGTATCTCTGCATTGCACTGCAATGTGTGTGTTAGTGAAACCTTCAGCAACCTGGAAGTTACTGGGTCCTGAAGTCACTGTCACCTTGTTTAAAAAAAAAGTGTCCTAATTACTTACTCTTGAGTGCTTTGTTTTGGTGTTTAAATATTATACTAAATTGCTTGCTAGAAAAATAGTTTTAAAATACATTTGTAATTCAGAAAGCCAAGTTTATTCTCCAAATAAAAAAAAGTGGTTGCACTTTCAGAAACATAGGAGAAGTCTAATGCTGAATACAGGGAACAGTTGTTCCAGGGAGAAAAATGTTTTTAGAGATGTTTTTACATTCTTGGTGCTTTATGGGTGAGATTTTCTCAAAGAACTAGGGAAAGATAGACACAAAAGGAGTGTTGACTTGCACTTGTATCTGTGGTTCTGTTACACTTCAGGAACTTCTGAAATTTTCTCCAAGGCCAAAATGGCTTCTTGACTAAATGGATTTCATCAGCTATTCTTTGGCTTTGCTAAGCATTAAAGATTAATGATTAAAATTGGAATGTGGAATTCAAGATTAAATTTTGCCTTTGGAAATCTTCTGCTGCAGTGCCTTGTTTCGTGAGCAAACCTTCCAGTGAACTGAAGAGACTGAGATCTCACAGAGTGAGCTCCAGTTTTCTAGTCTTATCTTTAATGTCACTGGCAAGCTTTTTTTGTAGAAGAATCTCTGGAGGGTTGTGGAGCAAACATTCTCAGTAGCTCTGTGGGTCAGAAATGCATGTCCTCTGATCACTGTCACTGATACACTTCTGCTCACCAAAGCAGAGAAGCATTTCTGTGAAAGCTGATGAATGTTTATCTCTGTCTGCTGTAGGCATTACGGCTGCAGTCTGTCCTACTGCACAGGAAAAATGTTGTTGCCTCCCACAGTTCCTGTCAGGAAAGGGTTAAAAGTTAAAGGAAACACTGGAAAAGCCGTATCATTTTTAATTACTCAATAAAGTACAGATCAAAGACATTAATGATTATAACATTAATGGAATGTCACTGTTACACTACTTCTGTCATTTATAGAGAGAGAAGGCATTTTTAAATAAATGGTAAGTAGAGAGAACCTGGCTTTGGTGTTTCTAGTTGACCAAGATCTTTGAGCTTTCTTCACAGTATTTCTATTTTACATTCTTACATGTGTAAGAACTAATTGAAGGAGTTTAATCAATTTTTTTCAAGTATGTATTTTTTTATGAAGGGTGATTCACATATATTCTTTAATTTTTCATGGTAGTATATTTTCTTGTGTGCCATGTCTAAAAGTCCTATACTTTTAAATTTTCAAATAATGCTTAGCTAAAATGGAAATGCTCCAATACTTAGATTAATTATCTCTACTTTATTCTAGAATTGTCACACTGAATGAGGAGGAAAAAGTCTGCCAGATAAAATGATGGTTGTTTAGCCCAGGCATTACTGGTTTGTGATGCCTGTGTAGATTTTTGCTGTTTCTCTGCAACCTGTTCTACACCAAGAAGTCCATGATCTTTTCTTTATAAGCTGAAAATTGTATTCTCAAGGACCATTGGTGTTATTTATATAGTAGGATCAACTGTTTTATCTTGCCAGAAAATGTTTATTAGGGTTTGATTTTTTTTTTAATAGAGCACGTTTTACTGTTAATTTTCCTTTTTAAGATGGACATAAGATGCATGCAAGATGGTTTTCACTTCCATTTTGTCCTTGCTGCCTGTTTCACAAGAAGTTTATATTGTGTCCTGAATAATTTTATATAATCTATTTCAATATTTCCTGAGATAATAACTTGAAAAGTATTATTCCAAATGTCTTCACTTGGGTACAAAGTGCTAATACTATGTAACTAAATGGATGTTATGTTGCTATTTCATCGGAACCTTTTAATGTATATGGAAAACCTTCAAGCATTCTATATTAATGTTCCATTTACAGAACAGGTTATTTTTCTTGTTTTGTAGTGTGCAGAGGTTCCAATTACATGAGCAATGCCTATTGTGCTTGTTTTCTATGCTCAAGTTCCTTTGCTGGAATATAGCACCAAGTGAACAGAAGTTTTCTTTCACAAACAGCTGGATAGCTGGTCTGGATTACAAGAAATGGGAAGGTTGAAGAGGACTGAACAGCCTAACTTGGCTTTAAAAAGCCTGTTTCTACCTGAGCAGAACAAGTCCTCACCCATGGGCTCATATTAAAGCCCTGATGCTCCGCCCCTAAAGCATTTAGTCCCTGCACTTTTCTCACGTCATCTTCAAACTTGCCTTCTAGTTTCTTGTCTCAGCTTAATCATGACTATTGGTCTGACTCCTCTTCCCACTAGACACACATCTTCCCATCAGCAGCCTCTTCCTTTCCCGAATCAACTCTGTGGTTTTGTTATGGAGTGTTAGCCCCTGCTTCAGTAGTCATTCTCTGGCCTCTCCTTAATCCTTGCTCTTCATCATTATGATTTTGAGAGTCCTACAGGAATGTTTTCCATTTTAGACAGTGGACCACACAGATAGAAGAAACCTGCACAGGGAATAAGAATATAGTGGAAAAATAATCCTTTATTTTGCCATTTTCAGTGGCCCTTTTCAGTGAACACTTCTATTCAGCTGGAATGTTCATACTTGCAAACTTACTAATGCAACTGCATCGCCTTGTCTTTCCAGAATCCCAAGTCTCCCTTTATTAACAGTTTTCTGTCTCAGGGTATATGGGCAGTGGGTACCTGTATGATCATATAGTTCTGCAGTGATGTTGGTTAAAGTCATTACTATTTAGACAGCTAGCCTGTTCATTTAAAAACAGCATGATTGAGAATAATCTGTAAAATATCTCAATCTAACCTGGTTTTGGAAACGATAAAGGATTTATT
Organism: Apus apus; assembly: GCF_020740795.1. Classification (NCBI taxonomy): domain Eukaryota; kingdom Metazoa; phylum Chordata; class Aves; order Apodiformes; family Apodidae; genus Apus; species Apus apus. Next base: position 6,661,871 of record NC_067291.1, read on the forward strand.
TCTTCATTGGAGCAGTGAAAGGTGATTAGGGCACACCTAATTAAAACACAAAATTTTTACCAGCTCAGACCAACAAAAACTTTCCCACTATTCAAGAGTTCAGTTTAAAATATTTTAAAATAGGTAACATTTTTTAGTTATCATTATGCATATATGGGCAGTAATAACATAATACATTGGCTTGAATGAATTTATGGTATTAATTGCTATTATAAATTTCTCTTCTGCTTTGTGTATCTTCCATACTAATTCTGACTTACGGTGCTGGATTAAACCTCAGTTAGCTACTAAAACTCTGTAGCCAGAAGCAGAAATCTGACTGGTGTGAGACTATTTTATAAGCAGTAGCCCATGCCTTAGAAACGATCTGGTGAAAAATCAGAGGTTTGAAAACATGGCCAGGAAAATGCTCAATTAAAAGTTTAAATGTGGTAGACCAATCAGGTTAGAGCAAACAAAAGCCATCTGTCTGAGTTAAGTATCAGTTTCACAACATGTATGTCATCACTGTATCTTAATTGTCTTAAAAATTTAATAGATACTGAACTGTCCACAGTATTCTAAGACTCTTTGTGGCTGAGCTCTTTGCTACGTGGTAAGTCACCTGAATTCAATCTTACATGAAACAAAATTAAGTATCTTAAATGTGCACTGTTGTGCTGCTTCTATCAAATCAACAAATGCCCCAGTGTTCTGTTGACACGGGGTAATCCTGTTGATGTTGTTTGAAAGGTTGCCTAGTTTTGGTTTTTTTGTTGATCACAGACTGATGTTTGTGCCACACTTTGTTGAATAAAAAAATGTGTAACAGAAGACAGGAAATTAAGAACATGAATATCTGAATAGTGAGGAAAGGTTACTCATGAATTCACATCAGCCACTTAATTGGCCACTAAAGTAAGTGGCAAAATTATTGATATTATCCTTGTAGAAGCAGGTTCAATAGACATTCAGTGACATTTCTGTCTGAAATGGGCCCTCCTTTTTTTCAGTTATGACAAAGAACATTCTGTTTAACTTCCATTTTGTTTGCGCAATGACAGCAGTCTAAAATAATTTCCAGCTTACCTGCAAATGTGTAGTAAATTTCCGTAGTGTCACCAGCTATTTGATCACAGATTCATGACACCTGTTCTTGACAAATAGTTCAAGCTTATCTTGAGCTGTCTTATATGAATTTAGGATCGATCTATTCTGTTTTATTGATCTGTATAATACGTGCTCGCATCAGCTGTAATACACAGTCAACTTCACAACCCATACATTATTCTGTAATGATGACACATAAACTGTCAGTTTTGAGTGTTTGAATTCTGTGTTAATTTCTGTCTAGGTCTCACAGTCTGAATAAGAAGAGATCTGGGGATCGCCAAAAGCATTTTAGAAAATAAGTTACTAAGAATATTGCAGACAGCCTATAGTCAGAGCCTTCTAAATACTTTAAAGTGTTATATATTTTTTTCATACTCTCTGAAAATTCTTTGCAAAGTTGTCACTGCTGTGATTGCCTGGAAATCACTATTGAGCTAGAGAATAGCCTTGCAGAAATAACTAGGCCAGTGCCTGCACCAACTGAATTCACAGTGTTGCACAAAGAAGTCAAAAGGACATTTGCATGGCTCCCTAATAATCAGACACATAAGTAATAAAGACTAGATAGAGGCCTTCCTGTAATTTCCTTGGCATCAACTGCACAGAGACTGTGGAAGAGGGAAGCTATCATTGTGTGTGTGGAATTTAGGAAATGTACAACAGTTCTGTTCCTCATCTCTCTGCTCATTTAGGGTTTGCCATAATAATTGTTAATGTGAAATAATTACCATTTTGGATAATTGAAACTGCATCTGCAGATCACAACCCAGCCTGATAGTTTGATAGGCTTGATAGAGATTATATGGTGAACATTCAGTAGTTCAAACACTTTTACTGTGCAGTTTTGGTCTTGCATTATGGAAATTTTGTCTTTTTCTATAGTTTCATAAAAAAAAAATATTAAATCAGAACTGGCCACTCAATTTCCCATAAAATGTCTTGCTTCTAATGACAAACCTGTTCTTCTTACTCCACTATGTGTTTCCAAGAATGAGTATTTTGTACTAGTTTGAAGTCTTTTAAAATCACTGCAAACACACAAGCACTCAGAGTATTCAGTGTTTGATAACTGCTCTTTTACAAAATACTGATTAGAAAACCAGTATGTTACATAGTCTAAAGTTTATCAGTTTCATATCACATGGTGGCCAGACACAGCATCTGAAATGCACATTTAGAAAGGAAAACATTTTAATATAGTGAGAGTTGATAGACGTGCATCAAAGTGAAATGTTATTTTTGTAGTGATCAGCAGGCTTCAGACCTCCCATGCTAATCATAAACTTTCCAGGCCAATAAAGCTAATTTGTTCCATTATTGCCACAGGCTTCCAGCTCCCTTTCCAAAGGGCAATCTTGTGCTCATTTCTAGAAAAAAAAAAACCAACTAGCAAAAGGTCTGCTTTTTCTCCTTTCCTTTAGGCCTGTTATGGGTTTGATATTTTGATTTGTTTATGTGGTGTCCATGGGCGTGTCTTAGATGTATTGATGAAGAGAAACTGGATGAGCTAGCCTGTCCTTCTATCCAGTATTTCTCTATTAACTTACACTGCACTGGTTATGGCAACCATATGTTCAGGCCTCATCTCTGCCTCTGAAATACATCCTTCTTTCATCCTGGAAATGTTGACCTGAGAGAATTAAAGGCTTTTCTGTATTTGTGCAGGCTATCCAGATGTGTAACATTATGCCCAGTCTTACAACCAAGTGAATTCTACAAAGTTACACCAACCTTTTTTACATGTATGGAAAGGCCATTTGAGATGTAGGACAGGTATTTCAAAGGACACTTTAAGATGGTGCAGGTTGCCCAAATATATCAAGTCAGCCTTGGAATTTTATTTGTGAAAGGAAAGATTATTCCTTGACAGCTTCTGGTCTATACAGAGGGACTGTAAGATAATTTTCAAGAATTTGGTTTTGCTGTGTTTTTTTTACAAATTGAGAGAGGTGCAATTTAAGACTTCATAGCCCATTACATGTAATTATAGGGAACTAGTCTAAAAATCTTAAGGTGTTTGCAAAAGTGTGATAGAAGAGAGAGGAAAAAGTAGTATCAGTCTATTTCAGAACAGTGTTTATTCTGTTGCTATTGTAGTGGGTTTAATCTGCTTAAATAGGTAGGTTCATATGCTCAATTTATTCCTGGGAATTTCTGTATTGCAGTGTCCCCACAGACTAAGCACATGTATGTTCAGATTAAGAATTGTGTGATTGATGTGAGTACTAGTAGCAGTATTAAACTAGGATATGCTAAATCCTGATGGAATTTATGGCAGTACTGCAGAATTAGATACATAATTGTCATTACGTTGCATAATAAATCCCATCTAGAGCAAATTCATTAGAACTTAATTTTGTGTAAAACTAAATATTGTATGCCTTTATCATAATTCCATCCACTTCTCTGAGCTTAACAGTAATTCAAAAGCAAATTCCAGCTCAGAAATCTGTTGTGAATCTGTTGCCTATACACATACTGTACAAATAATGACCAGGATAGATCCACCATGTAATACATTCAAAAGTTTGACACTTACAAAATGTTCTCCATAGTCCTACTAAAACCAAGGTAAAAAGAAAGCTACCTTAAAATCATGTTCCTGAACTCTTCTGTGGTCAACTCTGATCATGTCTGGTATACTAGTAACACTCATTATTGCACAGCAGCTGTTATCTGCTGTCTTTTCTCATTATGCTTTAGGAATTACATTGATAAGTTTGGCTTCAAATTCTTACTTGCTTGTTGTTACATCTATAAATGCAGGAGGATATTTTGCTTTCAGCACTTCTTCACAGAACCATAGTTCTGACAATTTTCTTTGTCCTTTTAGTCCATTTAGTGTCCTTTTATGATGCACCATGCTGTAAGTGTTCAGACTTTTCTGTTGGTTTTCAGTTTATAATAGAAATGTTAAATTAAGCGTAATGGGTGTTTACTCTCTTTTGAATTAAAAACCTACATATTCTTCCAATTAAAACAGTGTGCTGGACTACTAATAACATAAACATGCTTAGCAAAGACATTTGTTGGGGAAGGGGTGTCTGAATGTGGTGGGTTTTTTCAGCCATATATTGGACAGTCCCCCCCTTCCTCTGTATTGTGCCCATTAAAAAAAAATTATTTGTCTAGAGTTACTCTCTGTAGTGCTGCTATGGGATGTTTTCTTGTATTTTTAAGTCAGTAGAGGTTTTTATTTCTTATTTATATGCAAAATGACCAGGTGACATCAGCAGAATTTCTTTGTTTTCGAATTTGTTGGGAAAGTTGTATTTGATTGCAGTTCTGAATCTGTGCACCACTTCCCGTTCACGTGTGACTGCAAGATCTTTTAGCAATGCAGCTTTTGTGTGAAGGTGAAAACTAAGTACTGGTGCTGATGTTGGATTCTCCACATAGGTCTTTATTTTGAAAGCCCTGCTTGCTGAGGATGTTCTTGTATTTAAATAAGCCTTATGGGCAGTATAACATTGCAAGAGGAATGCAAAGGAGCCTTAATATGGCTGAGTGAGACCCTATATGTTTTCCTTTGAAATATCTTCACTGCTTGCCAAGCCGCCTTGGCATCGAGTAGCATGAAGTCTGGCTGTGGAATTACGAATGTGTGCTGTATTTTCTCCACAATGAAGGAAATATAGTTTATGGCTCCTACACAGAATTAAAGACAATGATTGGAAGTGCTAGGGGTAGTAGGATAGATGTATTGAAGAAGCTCATTGGTAATCTCAGTACTCTTAAAGTCGATTATGCTCTTCCTAATAATACATACACTAGTGATCTTGGATAGGGATTTCTTGGAATTTTTTCTTTCTTCTCAGATATATTGACAATATGCTAGATAGAGGCATCAGAATATTTACTTCAACAGGTAAATCTAAGTACAGTATCTGACTTTGAATCCTTTACAGTTACATTTTTTCATAGGAAAACAAAAAGTATTTTTCTAGAAATAAAAGTTACAAATTAAGATCCAGTCTTCACTAAACATTTTCTTCAGTCTCTAGGTTGCAATAAATCTTCATAAGTAGCAATACATATATGTCCTAATAATTAGTTCACATAGAGCCTGCTGATTGTAATCAATGTCACAAGACATGAAAATGAGAGGAAAAAAAGCAATATGTGGCACTTATCTTTAAATATAAACATGACATTTAATCTAATATTTACCTAAAAGACCATCCCCCAGGGACTCAGGCTGTTTACAAATATTTGTTGCAGAAGCAGTAATTTTTATTTCTCTCTAAGATACTGACAAAATAACTGTTTTGTTACCCGATGGTATCATTCAAGATGAGAGATAATGAGAAAACTGGGACTAATAATGGATATTACAGAGGAGCCTACATTTAGATTAATGTTAATCTGCTTGATGTAAGAAGAGCACTTGGAAAGTTAAAGAATGAGATTTTAAAAGCCTTTTTAAGATAAATGCTTAGTCTTCCATGATAATACTTCATAATAAATACTTTAATTCCTAGATTAATGCTTGATTTAATCTTTCTCTATTTTGGCTTTGGATAAGTAGTTGTCAGTGAAGCATGGCAGATTGAATTTGTGTAATGCCATTTACCATCACATTTTAGCATGTATATTAAAGTATTCTCTTCATCTACTTGCACAGAATGTATTTAGAAATTTGAAACAATAGGTATTTTGTATGAACTAGGCTTCTATTCTAGCATATTGTGTAGAATTTTGCACTGTGAATTTCCATCTGTGAGACATTTTATAAAAGACAAGAATATTACTCATTTTCAGTCAAAGGAAGGAAGGGAAAAATCTGTCTGTGGTACCATAAAAATGAAAGAAATGGTTACTGAGCTTGAAAGAGAAGTGAACAATCTCCTTTTAATCCCACATTTTCTGGTTAAATATAAATTAACTAAGATACTATAAAACTATTTGCAGGCTTGAGGATACAGAAAAAAAAAAAAAGATTCTACACTTAACAGTTCAAAACAATATTTGGATGTTTGTTCTTGTATGTGGGTAAGAACATGCTGAAAACTTCATCATTCACTTAGTTGGTATTTTTCCTTCAAAAAGGATAAAATTACTGTACTTAATATTAAAATTGCTTCTAAAACAAATAATCACAAATCTACAAATTTACATAGAGAAAATAAAATGGCCAGTTCTGAAAACATTTTTTTGACTTTTTTTTTTTTCCCCTGAAATTTGTTTTTGCTTATTTGTAGTTGGGGGAATTTATGTGTCTGTGTATGCTTTTTCCAGATGTTGAGTATTATTAGTAAACAGCATTCTCCATGCAGCTGTCTGCTGTCATGTCAAGCTGTGGTTTTCACATACATCAGCAGAGTAGGTGTGGCATTAGTCATATTTGCCATCCTTCATGTCATTGGGTTGCTCTATAGCTTTGAGTAATTATTTTTAAAGTAATGGGCAGGGTGCTGGCATGAATGATGACTCAGTGGCTACACTACTAACCTTTGAATGCAGGAGCATGTTTAAAAGAAAATTAAGTTCTGTGCTACACCACAGGCTTACTTGTTAATTTGCAGGCCCCTCAGTTGAAGACAGCAAAATAACAATTGTGTTTTTGTTTTTTTTTAGATTATTTTCTTTTCTGCAATCTCCTTTGACTGATGAGGTGAAGTTTGAAATGTCTGTAGTGCTTTAAGGTCATCAGTAATTGGATTGAGCAACAGCTTTAGAAGAATCCTAATCCTTATGAATTATGAATTGAGATGGCATTTTCTTTCCTATTGGAGCATGATTGCAATGCATGCCTGGCTAGTGTGTATTGGTGATTCTGAATAAGTGATCATTAGTCTTGGGTTAAAGTCACTGGGGCAAATTACTATCACTAACAATTTAGACCATATCCATTAGACCAGGACACTTCAGAAATCTGGGTGTTCTGATGAAGTTCATGAATCCTCTTGGGAAGTTCTCTTTTAACTGCTGGAAGTTGTAATAGCTCTGTTGGGATAACCTGGAGATTTGTATTGTAGTTTGATGCCTGGAGAAATCCCCCTACAGCTTTTCCAAGTGTAATCATAATGTTGTATAATATGTGACACTGCCAGAGTTTCTTTCCAACGGGAAGTATCACTAAGTGTTATCTTTCAAGAGTTATCTTTTCTTCCTGTAATATCCACAGCAAAATGAGCAAGCTAAAAAATCTCCAAAAAATGCCAAAGAAACAAAAAGAAAGATGGTGGAAATATGTATTTCATATATACAGGTTTTTAAAAAAAATATTTATTTTGTAACTGTTTTGAATGCTTGCACTTATCTCTTGACAGCATATCTAAAACTGCAGTGATAGGTGGTTTACAAAATACACATGAAAAGGGCAAGTAAAATCTAAACTAAATATGCTGCCATTGGAACAGCAGGGTTCCAATGTTGTTAGGATAACAAAATAACTAATTGGTGACTACCGTTACTTGTTTCATTGAACATGAGATATCATGTGGAACTGTATATAAAAATTAAGTGGTGTATTCACTGAGAAGTCGTTCATCGTGAGGAACATTGGCTGAAAGTTATTTAAGACATAATCCATACAAATATGAAGTTACTGTATTGAGAAGACTTGGAACTTCACAAGGAAATCTTCCTTCCACTTTGAAGGCATTTTCTTTTTTCACTTGTTTTTATTATTGGAATTCTGATTGTTTTCCTGCTGTGTGATGGTGTTGGCTGCACAGATGTGCTTTTACAACCAGATTTCTCTTACAGACAAGTTTTATGCCTCTCTATGGGCCTTTAATATTAGAACTGGTATTATTGCTAACTTCAACCTGTGTAAACAGTCTGAGTATGGGGATAAAATAATCAGCACCATTTGTGTCTTCAAAATATACATAGAGAAGGTTTCCTCACTTCTTTGTTTTATGTGGCCTTTTAAGAAGTTGTGTTGTTAGTGTTTATATTATATTTATTTACACCTTGGTATCAGCAACCAATATTTCCAGATTTTGTGCCATTATGTAGCATTTTTACACAGTATACTGTAGGGTTGGATAATTGTACATAACTGCTTAAAAATAAAATGGCATGCTAGCTAATTTGAATGTTTTCCGAGTATCAAACTACTTTATACAGTAATTTTGGGCTTGACCCTCTACTATATAAATAGTAGATTGCTGAATTTAGGCATTTTGTTTGTACCAGGAGAATTTGGCAGTACTGAACTTGTTTCAGTTGTCTGTTTCAAACAGACAAATTTCATGTTAAATTATACTGGACATGCTCTGAGGCTTATCAGCTTTATATACAAGGGTTTATCAGTTCCGTGAGTTGCTCATCCTGTATAGTAAATGAAATATGAGACACAAATATGCATTCTAAGAGCCTCATTATCTAGTTTGAGCTGCATATGAATTTTCAAAATTCATATACAAGACATGTAGCTCAAGATATAATCTATAGCTGTATGTTTCCAAATTCCCGTGTTGCAGAAATGAACCATGCACAAGGATTGGCCATTTTCTCTTTGTAAGTGGCATGTGTGTTTGCAAGACACCTAAAAAACAGAGCAGACTCCAGGTATCTGCTCTACCTGTGTGTTTCCCAAACTCTTTAATATGTGGGACCACTGTCCAGAGTATAAACAGCTGGAAGACTCCACATACACTGATAGTTCATTTGGTTCTAATGGGCAACATGTGTTCAAGGTGATTACTTTACAATCAACCACATTTATAAGATAAACTATAAAATAATCTGTTATGTAAGCAATCAGATTTCCCCAGATTTTTGTTTTCATCAGGACAGTAAAGATACACAGTTTCTCTTTAATTAAAAATAGTTCATTCATTTTTGTACGGTATATGTCTGCTGAGAAAGAGAAGCCTTGTTCTTGCACTGCAGCTATGCTTCTAATTTGTACCTAATTTGCACCAGCAGAGTAACTGATCTGTTGATGCTGTCTGTTCTTAACCAGGCATGGACCCCCAGTGATGAAAAATGAGCCTTTATTCTACTGACAGGATAGATTTTTACCTAGGCTAGTGTTAATTATTTCAATTTGCAATGCAATTAGGGGCAGGTTGTATGCTATAATGTGCTGAACTCAGATGTTCTTATTGGAAGGGTGAAATGGGAAGATGGAATCAAACAGAACAAAAAGAGTTTTGGAGAAGGAATAATTGCATCTTTGGCTCAGGAGTTTTTTAACTAGATGGGGAAAGTTGGGAAGTGGTTGCTGCCCCAAGCATAAGTAACATTACTGAGAGATTAGTTCCCTCTGCCCACTTCTGGTATCTGGGTTGTGTAATGAAATTACTTTGGAAATCTTCCTCCTCTTTCTTCCTGTATTTGGTTTCAAGATGATTGCTTAATCCAGTGTGTTTTGATCAGTATTGCAATTAAATCCCAAGTCTTCAGCCAAGCATATACATTTCCTTTGGCAACAAACAGCTATTTTCATTTTTTTTCTGTCAGGAGAAGAGAAACCTGGTATTCCCATAAACTACAGAAACTGCAATTTGATCATGAATACAAGTCTTCCAAGACCTTTTTTTTTTTTCCTTTCTTCTTCTTTTGGATCTGAAGTAAGCTCTGGTTCACTACCTCTTGTGACATAAAGAACAAAGGTGCCTGTGCTACAGAATTGTCCTTGGCTCTGGTGCTCCATCTGTATGGCTCCTGGTCTGATGTTTACTTTCTTTTGTTAGAAGGAATGCTGACCTAGTCCTGTTCCCTAAATAGTGTGTGTAAGGCATGCGGTACTGGCTCTTTTCTCAAGGTTACCTCTACTTCAAGACTGTTTATCTGCTGTCTGATACAGTCTCTTACCTTCTCCTTTTTGCTTAGTTGATTTCTGATGTTGCTAGCCCTGTATACACATAGTTAGAAATGTGAATTATGGCATAGGCACAAACTTTCAGGGGCCCAATTATGCTGATCAGCCCTAATGGCCCTGACCAGCCTCACCCTGCTAGGCACTCCTCTGCATATCTGCTCATGGGACCAGCAGCCCCCTTTACATTCAGCCCTGGGCCTTCAGTGCTGATTTTCACGCTGTTGCATGGAGTGACTTGTTGGCTTGACCTTGGACGTGCCTTGTCACGACAGACTTGTTCAGTGATCTTGACTCTTGTTTGACTCTCATTGCCACTTCTGGATCTGCCATGCTCAGTCTTGTGGTGGCAGTGGAACACAGTCCTAGCCAGTGAAGGTGCCTGCCTTGCTGCTCTTGTTGGCATGGTTGACACCTGGCTGCCCATCCCTTTAGGGAGTAGCCAGCTACTCCTGCTCCCTGAGAGAGGTTTTGAAGGTTGACTGGTACTGTTTCACTGCTTTAAATAGTAAGTGTGAAAAATGTTCCCACCTTTTGAAGAGCTCTTTTTCCATCTGTACTCAGCAGGAAATTATGTTAATTTCTTGCAAATGTAGGTTTTACCGTTGTGTTTTTCACACATTTCCCACCTGCATATTGGACTAGTATGTACTATAGTTGATCCATTTTTGAGGAGGATTTACAATTATTTTGGAAGTTCTTTCTATATCTGTTTTCCACACTCTAAAAGTATATAATTGTGGCTTTGAGATTTCTACCAATGTAGAAAATGACAGGATAGGTAAAGTATATGCATGAAAATATGTTTTACAAGGGCTTTGTCTGAATGAATTTCAAGAATGTTTCCAAGCAAAATTGAAAATGATTAAATTTGCAATCCTAACTGGTCAGTTTTCTCTTGGAGAGAGCTTGTTCCCGTCATTTTATGAGGACATATTTGATGTAGCTGTCATATGCCATCTGGACACCTGGGACAATGTGTGTCAGCACTAAAATCTAGTTTTAATGTGTTGTAGTGTTGGACCTGAAAAAATACTCTCCTTTATAATTCTGATTTCATAGGAGGATTCATACGTGATGGCCTCTTACGTCATGCAGTTTGGTGCTTTTTTTGCCAGGACCTTCTTTTTATTTGTTTTTGTAATTAAAAAAATAAGTATACTTACATCATCCAGAGACCTCCCCTTTCTCCTTATTGTGTCTTTAAAATACTTCTATGTGTAGGGTTAGAAGTATCAGCCTTTTTCTCTCATGAAAAAGTAAAGTATTTGAAAATACCATGAATATTTCCTCTAGGAGGAGGCTTACTTTTCACAGGAAATAGACATGCATTACTTGTGTAATTTATTATTAATTTGGTTTAGTTAAAGATTTTTTAAAGCTTTTCAGGGGGATTTGTTTTTTTAAAGGTCAAACAGGCCTAGTCCAATTTCTTAGGTAAAGTATCCAAATATTAAATATGATCCATTGAGGAACTCTTCTCCTTTTGGTTTCAACACTTTTTTATATATGGGAAGAGACAGAAGACAGCATGAAGCATGTTGGATCATGTGTTATGAAAATAGGTAAGAAAATAATATTAAAATGAAGTTTGAGGAGGACTAGAGCATGGTGTTAAAAATCTTAATGCCTTATTAGGAAAAGAGAAGATATTGATTAACAAATGCAGAGAGAATTTTTTTTCTTACAAAAGGAATGGTATTTATAAAAAATAAGAAGTTCAAAGCATGATGTCCCCTTGTTCTGCAGTCACAATGTAGTGTTGGGCAGAGGAAGGAATGCATCATAAATTTCATCTGATTCTACTTGCACTATGCAACTACTGTCTGGGGAGGCAAGGAGGTGCTTTGAGAACTTGGGATATAAACCAGGATTCTATCATCAAAATATGGAAAATTGGAATATGGCCATGAAAAATAGGCATTTTAGCCCAGCTCTGGGCAGGTAAAATGCAAGGGTCTTTTCCTCCCTCTAGCACACTGTAATGCCAGAAAAGAGAAAGGGATAATAGATTTAGTACTGAAGGAAAGATTCAAGATGATAAATCAATTTGAGGTTAATACTCAGCTCTTTGAAAGTGGACCTTTACTGAAAAGTCTGTCTTTGTAATTAAATGTCTGAGCATTAAGAAGTAAAGAGTAGGGAGAAGAAGAAGGAACTGCTCAGATTCCCTTTCCAGGGTTTGAGTGTAGTTTAGAAAGCATCATGTTCTGCCAGTACCATGGAAGTAAGAGAAAAAGATTATGATAGTGAACACTAACATGTTTTTACTGAAGTAAATGACAAACTTCCAGTGATGTAAGGTAAACTGGGCTGACCTAATTATATACAAATAGGTATTTGAAAATTACTTTGTAATGTCATTTCCACAGGATGCATTAGTACCTTTTTAATGATGTACTTTCTAAACTGATTTGATCAGATCTCTATTTCATCACCAGAAAGAAACAATGAGAAACAGAGGAAAAGGCAGAATTTGAGAGACTTTAGATAAGAAACAAGTGGAAAAATGAGGATCGTTCCATTTAGAAAGGGAAAGAAAGGTTAGAAGCTAAAAGCTAAGTTGTAGAGTAGTTAACTAACAAAAACATTAGTAAAGACACAAAGCTACTGTATGGAATAATTCATTAAAAACACTTTAAAGATCTCTTTTCACAGCATCCCTTTGTCTCTTCCATAACTGTACAGTGGAATAAAAAAATGATTAGACATAACATCCCTAGCTTCATTACAAAAGGTAACAGTGAAAGACTTGCTGCCCCATGCAACAGTGTATTTTATTAGCCAATCAGTATTTCAATTTTGAAAGGGGTTATTTTATGGGCATAATTACTGCATTGAAGGTTTCTTTGGACAAGAAACTATGTGAAGTCAGCTGCTTTCTGAATAAAAAAATGGAGCAAAAGGGTACAAATAAGACAATGGGAGTCACTTGGAAAAGTGTTACTGTCTGAAATACTTAATTTGAGTTAAAACTTTAACCAAGAACAAGTGCTGAGTTGCACAGAAATATATGTGAGGCTCTGGGACTTGTTTCCTTCAATGTCCTCGCTCTCACAGGGCTCCATATATGTAACCTTCAGGCTCAAATACATAGCTCACACTCTGACTTCCTTCCCAAGCTGTGGGTTTTGTTTTGTTTAATAGCACGTATAAAAGTACAAATACTCCTTCCTGGTCTTTCTTGTTGTGTCATCTGTTCTTGACCAAGAAAAAATAAGAGATGCTGATGAAAATCAGATTCAGTGTGAGTATGAGCATGTCTCCTTCAAAAAGACTGTGACAGAAAGGAGAAATGCTTCAACTATAGAAGGGACTGTATAGGAGAGAATCACTTTCTTCATCCTGTCTGGGCAGTGAAATGCAGAAACCAGTGAGGGAGATGTAAAAGTCTCCATGGAGGTAAAGAAATCCTTTTGTGGTTGAACTGCAGTATTTCCTGAATCCAAGAATGCAGGGCAGGGCAGGGAGCGGCATTTTTCTGCATTCATCCTCTTAGTGCACTGTTTTCTCTTCAAGGAAACAGACTTTTTTTTTGCAGTCTAAATTCCCTGACTGATCAGAGACACACATGGGGTGGCAGAAGACTTATTTCAAGTATTTAATTATAGACACAAGCATTTTTTAAAAAATAAAGATAACTCATAGAAGACATTTTGAGTGAAGTTTTATGGCCAGTGCCTCTCAGTAGTTCAGGCTGAAGGACAGTAGTAATTTATTCTAACCTTAAAATATATTAATAATAAAATCAGAAGGTCATGCTGTCTGGAGAAAATGAATTATTGGAAATGCAATATCTGACAGCTTTAAATATGGCAGCCATCTTTATATGTCTTTGTCAAGCATGTTAAGACTTTTTCTGTTAATCTTTTTTCTCTTTTGTTTTTTCTAAGTAGTGTATAGATCACTAACTGGGGAAGATGACCAATTAAATAGAACCAAAATGTAGTAGGTGTTTTTGCAATTTATTTTTCTTTTGTTATTCATCAGCATCTCAGGTAATTTCTACTAAGTTTCTAGGACATTGAACCATTTTTCTCTTCTTAATTTTTTACATGGAATATTGAAATAAAAAAAACAACACCTGTTCTTAAGTAATGATAGAATATACAGTGGCTGCTTAATTTTGCTTTTCCTGTTAGTGATTCCAGGAAGATGGTGTTTGACCAAAGCAAATTAACAGAAGGCTATTTTAAATACTTGTTTTAAGAATTAGTTACAGGGTGTATGGGTTGCGCTACAGCACCAGATTTGTTTCAGCATTTATATTCCTTTTAAGTAGTACATCAGTTTAGATACTTCAGCTCCATACCGGTAAACATTCCAGTCAACCCTCTGTTTCCTCCCAAATTCAGCAGTGCTGACGTTGCATCCATAGTGACAAAACATGAATTAGTCTAATGATTTTCCTTGCATTTATTAATACTTTGAAATACACAGGAGCACCATTTTCTTGTTACAGAGCTGTAGGAAGTAGAAAGGAATTCTTTAAAATGTTGTTTTGACTCATATTTATATTTTATTTTATATTATTAGGAATTTGGCCAACGTTCCAAGCAAATACACCTTTAGCGGAAAGAAGTAACTGTGAGTGGTTTTACCTGAGCACATTGTGATTTCATGAGAAATTGCAGGAAGGCTTAGAGATGGGGAAAATAAATTGATGCTTTTGATAAGCTTAACAAACTTGTCCTTGTTTGAGATTTAGGTGCAATTGCCTCAGGAGGTAGCTGATAAGCAAACTTCACAAACTGATTGTTTACAAACCTCTTGAGACTGACAGTTAATTTGTGAAAAGTCAGTACTTGGTACTTTTTAAATGAAAACTCTACTATCCAAAGATTCACTGTGTATTTTGTGTATTTTAATTTCTGAGAGTAAGAGAAAGGATCTTCCTTGAAAGATTCTGGTGTCCTTTTCCATGTGTTTGTTGTTTAGTTTTTTGTTGTTGTTTTTGTTTTTAAATATTTTTTTTCTATTAGAATTTTATAGCTAAAATATATTAGGGTTTTTCTATCTGCTACTGCAGAACTTCATATCTGAAGTAGCTCTTCAGTCATAAACTGATTTTTTTCTGTTGCACCACTAGTTCTGTAATCTCTATTGTAGTGGTTGTTGAGGTTTGCAGAGAAATTCTGATCTAGGTTCAGCAGTGCGTGTTTGGCATAGTGTTAAGTTTCAAGTTACTTTGTGCTACAATGAAAGGCTGTGGTTGTGAACTTGCACAGTTCCATCCAGTTCAGTTGGATAAAGCTTGAAAGAATGGTGGCAGGTATGGACAGATCTCTTGTCTTAATATGGAGAACAGAACACCAGCTTCTGGATTTCAGGAATTCTCTCTGTATTTTTTTGTAGAGGTAAAATTAAAAGCATATGGAAATAATTTATATGACTTATGAAATGGGAATGTAGGAACTCATCCTAATAATATTCAGTTAGACTTTGATAAGGTTTTTTATTATTTACAGAGGATATGCTACTTTCTGGAATTATCAGCAGAAGGAAGACTAAAATCACAATAGCTCCTAATTGTTTAAGTTTTGGCTTTCTACCTGGCATTAAAAAAGAGTGCATTAGCAATTTTCTGCCTATGATACATACTTATTCACAAAAATAAGTGCAGTTTGTGAAGAACTGCAGAAAAAGGCAGTTTTATTTTATGGAAACAGTAGTCGATCTGCCTGAAGCAACTTCCATCACTGGAGTTTTTGTTCTCCCCTTAACATCTGAAATAGTGTATTCATCTTAAACTTTCAAGCACTGAAACTGTAGTTTTAAGTATCATAGTTGGCGCTCTCATGTTGGAAGTGTTTTGAACTCTGAGTTAGTTGGCAGTTTGCTTGCTATCCTTTTTCCTTTTGTGGTACATCTAGATACTTAAAAAAAAATATGGAAGGACAGGTTGGCTTCCTGACAGGGTTTTGATGGAAAATTTCCTTAAGTTTATTTGGCTTTACATTTTTAGCCCAGAGACTTTGCCATAGGCAACCAGTGTACAAAGTCCTTCTAATGGCAGCTCTACCTTTAGCTGTCAGCACAATGGTATAATCTGCAAACCTTCAGCTTGCCTTAAAAAAGGGAAAAATGCTTTTTTTCATTTGGATCCTGAAGGGAGGCGTCGTATTTGCGAGATCAACGTACCAGTAAAGAGTTCTGGATTATTTTTGTTGGAAAGTACCATTAAGGTTGTGGTGTCAAGGTTTCAAAAACAGCTGGTTTAGCTGTCAGTCACCATTCTTACAACTCTGTGGAGGCTGCCTGTGATCATTCAGGTCATTCAGAAGAGCCACTTTGGCTTTTTAAATCTTCTAAGGCTTGTGCTGTTCACTTGAGGGGGGAGGAGGGTGTCAGCTGAAGGGGACCCATCTGCCACTGAGATCCCTAGTCCTGCCTGGCTTGCACTGCATTGTGTCCTACCTGGCATGCCCTCCCTGAACACAATGCTAGCAGGTATTGGCAGTAATGCTGGCAGAACCACTGTGCTGCAAGGCTGTGTGGTGACAGGGGAAAAAAAGGTTGAGCTGTGAAAGGTAGGCTGTTGATTTGAGAGTCTAAAAGAAGTACAGGTTTTTGTAGGTGCAGAAGAGACCCAGCATTGTGAGCCAGGTTAGACAGGAGAAGAGAGTGTACTCTTTGTGGACAATAGTAGTAGTCTGTGAAAGGAAATACCTAAGAGGGAAGAGGCACAGTGACAGTGATGTTTAGTTAATACAGGTCAGATTTTACTATGCTGGAGAACCAGGTATCCAAATTAAAATACAGCAGAATTTGGACTTTTAGCAGCAGTGATAATGCTAATTTTCTATACTGGTTCAGGAGTTTGACTGTAATTACAATTCTGAAAGCTCTCTAGTACCTAGAAGTATTTTGTTGTTATTATTTCTTTGAATATGAAAAAAAAAGAGGGAAAATACTTGCATTTTTCACCTCATAGCAGAGGAAAAGAATGGTTGGTAAAGCTAGTTAAAAAAGAAGGTCTGACATGTTCAGCTGTGTGCACAAGGCTTACCAAATTACAAAAAGAAATCTTACACATAGTAATGGTATACTGCCCAATTTCATTGAATAATTTTTACTTCCCACCTAAAATCTTGAGTACCTGTATTCTGAGTTCACATGGTTTACTGTCTGACACATGACACCACGTTTTTCTTGAGTCATATTTTTGAGATTTCCCCTGCAACCATAAGGATAAGAAATATGTGTTAAAATGAAAGATGAGAATATAGTGTCATTTCTTGACTTCAGGAGTTTGAACTTTAAGAAAGACATGTCTCACATTTCCATGATAAAATATTTCAATAGGCAACAGAAAATGAGAAGAAGTTAAAAAGTAAAATGATAAAGGGAAGAAAAGTGAATACAGAATGGAGTGTCCCGTATATATTATAAAAGATGTGATAAATCATCAGGGTTCAAAATGACTTTTATATGCTGTGTTTTTCTGTTGCTTAGTTTACATATGAAAAATGTCTGTTGCATAAAGAATACAATCAGGCATGCTCAACTAAAGGGCAGCCCTCCAACTTTCATAGCTCTGTTTGCAATTTTACTAATTTTTGGGACAGACACTCAGTGGTCTCCTTGCAAGGTCTAATCATTCAGCTTTGTATGAGGCTTTCATTATTGCTTTATTCTTTATTTGAAAATAGGTCTTACTCATCCTAAAATAAAATGTTTTATTTTCAAAGGCTTAAAACTTCTGCTTGCTCAGTCAAAACAAGTTACTGTTATAAATCAGAATTTCTTTTATTTAGCTAGAATATGAAAAACAAAGAGGGATTACATCCATATCATGCTCCAGGTTTATCCCAAAGGATGGGGGTCCATTTGAGGAAGCAGTGTGACATGCTGAAGAGCAAACAGACACTTGGGTTCTCTATGGGCCAGCAGTGCGAGCCAGCAGATTCTGACCCTGGCAGGATCAGGCCATTCAGTGTTGTGCTGATGTGGGGCTGACCGTAAAACCACAGGCTGCTTCCTGATTAGATTTTGATTTATTATTTATTATAAACATTTTCTGTAAAAGGAGGTGCTGTACCTTTAAGTAGCACATGCTGTCCAACCATCAACAGGCATCTTTTGCAAGCTGCTTTAGCCTGTTTCTCCAATCATGCCTGCCTAAGTCAATACCGCATTGCCAAACCTCCTCGTGCATTAAAGGTTACCGTTTAGCTTGTTCCATGAATCACAGCAGATGCATAACTTGGCAGTGACCATTTCTGTCCCTCCCCTTCTTTGCTTTATACTAACTACAGCCCCCCAGCTCCTTGCTGGCTGAGCCCCCTCCCCCAGCAGGGAGAAGTCATTACATGAAGAGATCAACTTACCAGTTGTCTTCAGAGCAGTGGCTGAGAGCAAAGCTCCTGGTCGTACAGTGAGTGCGATAGAAAGGGGGAGAGGGAGAAAGTCGTACCTAGAAGAACTGAGGTCTGTGAGACTGAGACACGAGTGCATCTGCTAGCTGTTAGTACTTGGCAGAGGGTTTTCTCCTCCAGGGTAGCTCTAACTTTGGGTAATAATGTTTGTCAGCTACCTGATACTAACGCTGCTCTGCTTTCAAACAGCAGTGTTAGCAAGACCTGGGGGTGAGGTAAGCAAAGTATAACATCTTGTCAAAAATTCTCTTGTCAGACTTGTATTTTCTGATTATATAGGAAGGCGAGTTATGAATGATTTTTATGTTGTTAGACATTTTAGAGTTGCATTGTTTGCTTCATGTTTAAAAGCTATTGTTTTGGTTTGCTTTAGGTTTTTGGGTTTGTTTTGGTTTTGGCTGTTTATTTTTTTTACAAAAGCCTGTAGGTACTAAGGGGGAGTAGTTTGAAAGTTAACTTCTTTTGATTTGCTATACAATATGCTTTCTGTGTGAGATGACTAACTTTGAATTTTTCTTGACTAACATACAGAGAAATACGATACTCGTTGCAGCAGTAGATGGTAGTGTTCTGCTCAGATTTTCTACAAAAAACGTGCATGATTCAAAAAGTTATTACAAAGGATATTTTGAGGATGTGAGCATGTAAAAACTCCAGGCTCTATTAGTTTAATAACATTTTTTTTGGTGCAGATATATGTAATGTTTAGCATTTGGCAGGGCAGAAGGAACTTTAATTATAAAAAATGTATGTCATATCATTAAACAGGGACTTTATGCATTCTTAATATGAGAAAAATAAATTTAATAGAACAGCTCTTCCTCTGCTCTAAAAAGTTGCCACTTGATTTATGAAGAGCAGTTTTCCAGATTTTTTATTCTCATCTGAGCAGTTTTTATTAAGATCTTATTCTGTACCAAGGCAGAAAATTTCAGCTACTCATTTGTCATTTAGGAAATAATTTGTCAAGCGTGGTACAAAAATTGAAACTAAATATTCAATCTAGTGAAGTTACCAGCAGAAAGCATATTTGATACTCTTCTTAGCTCTAACTGAGGTGTGATGTATAGTTATGCATTTTAAAGAAATCATTGGATAGTTGTGTTCTGTAATATGCTTTCCTTCAGTAAATCTTCTGAAAACAGTGATTCTGCTTTAAGGCTTTTTCTTTTGTTAGTCCTGTCCTAAGTTTATAGTAGTCTAATAAAGTCCAGAGCAATTACTTTCACTGGTAAAAGCAAGTGGAAGCGAACTGGAAAAAACATCTTCTTGTGGTGTGTGGTTGACACTCTGTTGCTCATATTCTAGATATAGACTGTATTTTGCTTTCAAGGTGTTTTAAAAAGAGAAGTTGTAATGGTTTTAATTCAAGAAAATGTCTTGTAATTAAATCTTGTGCTGACTTTGATCTAATTAAATCAGAGAAAAGTTTTCAGCAGAGGCTTAGGGAATGAAAACGGATTGATGATCAGGGCAACTGGAGGCTGATCATTGCCCTCTAGTTGTCACTGAAATTTTTAACTTCCTGGTTGATGGTTACTGAGCACAGAAAATGGTAAGTGGACTCAACCTTGTTCAAACTGAGGGACTTTAAGATGTGTGGTGGCTCATATGGAAAATATTTCAGTTGCCACTGCATGCACATATGGTCTTCAGAGATCCATATAAAGAACAAATCTAGAGCAGCAGCAGTGTTGCCTGCCAATTATCCTCGTTAGCAAGTAAAATAAAAGCAATGCTGTGTTCTTACCTGGAAATGAATTTCTGCAGTAAAAGTGCAATGTGGAATGTTTTAGCACTGTGATCCGTATGCCAACTACTTTAAACTGTACTGTTCCTAGTTTTTCAGCAGAGTATGGACAATGGCCTATTACTTTATCAGTTAATCTTAACTTGTAGGTTTTACCAGGTAGTGAGAAATTTTCTCCTTTATTTATGTTCATATGGCTAATTTTGAAAATTCTGTAATTAAAAATATACTTTGTCTGCTATTATTAATATAGTAATTCTTTTTCCTATATGGTAAGAGACCACCTGATAATTTTGTGCATTTCCCTGCTCCAGCTGCAGAACCTTGGCTACATAAATATTATTTCTCTAGGAGATCACTTGGTAAAGATTTTTCCCATGCTGGACAGACAGTGAATTGAAGACAGGGAAAATAAAGGAGAAACCATTTTTAAATGGAACTTGTATTGTAGTTTTGTTCTCCTTTGAACTGTTCTCTACTTGTCTGACTATTTTAATTGTCTTCTTGTATGTTGGGTTTTTTTAAGTGTCAGTTTGTGATAGATTATAAAGTCAACGGGAAGTTGCTTTTCTTGCCAGCTTTTGCTCTCTCTGTATTTTAATGCTGCAGAACTTTGACCGTTCAAGCAATAGAAAATTACAGAAATCCAACTGTTAACATTTTTACCCTTGTAATTCTTAAGGAACCCCTAACACTTGTTCTAATGTGTGCATAATTATGTTCTGCTTTTCATTTGTTGAGTTAAGGAATTACTTGGCATGAAGTCAGTGAAACTGCATTGCATCACTTTTCCATTCAGGAGGGAAATAAAATTGTATAGCTTTGCAACTTACACCACATTTGCAGTGGCCAAGACCAAAATTTTTTGTGTGTGCTTCTTTAGAAATGAGTGTGACTCTCTTCATCCATAGGTGGAAGCTCTAGCTGATACCTCCTTCCAGGACCAACCAGAGTTCAGTTTCCTTCTCCCTGGGATGTCCAGGAGCAGTTGTCCCCATTGATAGGCTGTCTTGCTTTCTTCTGTGACTGAGAAAGAGCTAAGGCTAAGTTAGTATCAGATGGGAAGCCTGTGTTGAGGAAGTAGAAAGTAAAGATGAAGCAGGGTAAACATATGAGATACTATGTAGAATGCATGAGACCTGAACTCCTAATTTCAAAACAATGCTTAACCAAGGTTTCTTCCTTCCCACTTCTTCTAATCTGGTGGTTTGTAATAATCTGTAGCATGAAAATAATTGGTTTGATTAGATACACTGGGCTTGAGAAATACTTGAGCAAATAGAGAATCTTCTGAGGAAGAGCCTATCTCTGTAATTTCAAGTCTTCCTAACTGTATCATCATTCTTCAGTCTTTGTCAAGCATTGAATACTGTTTTCTCAGTATACTTGATAGATATTTTATTTTGAGAAAAGAACTTCACCTTCCTTGAGATTTTAGTTGTTTAATTCTTTTCAATTCTTCTATAGTGTTTGTTCAGCTAACATGGTATTTTGCTACAGTTAATATAGTAAATGAAAGTGTTTGTAGAAGCAAAATTTTTATTAAAATATATAGATACTATTTAGTTTTAAGAATATCTGAGTACTTGATACTGCTTAGCTTTCTTCATAAAGCAGTTAATGTTAAGCATAGAATATACTAAACAACACCCTTAAAGTTTGTTTAAATATATTTTTATTGGAAATGCTGTGTTTATTCAATCACAGGTGTTAAATACTTCCTTTTGAATTTTGGGCACAAAGAGCTCTACCTGCTAAAATAAGTAAGGGAGTCTAAGCAGCTTTGAGTCTTAACCTTAGTATACTACAGAATCTTCTGGTTCTGGTTTGTGGCTTATGGGTTGGTGCCTGGAATGGTTTTTTACACAGTGTCCCAACTTGCAAGACTGGGAATAAATACGTAGAAGTGCAGAGGAGCCCTCTTGTCATTAGCTCTCATTAATTTTTACCTGTGTAGTGACTGTCCTCCCTGCAATATGTAACTTGGCCACGCGAATCAGAGAAGCAAACTGAACTTGTCAACATTTAAAAAATTCCTTCAGTTCTGAACAGGTGCAGGTGTCACAATCCCCAGGACACAATGCATTGGAACCTTTTGATTTGGTTCAGATATTAATCCAAACTTTGCATTCAGAGACGAGGTTCCCTTTCTGTCCAAAAGAAAATATGCTAATAAGTTACATGAAAATTAATACTTTTAACACTGTCTTTGTAGGTAAACTGACTTCATTCATGCCTAAAAAAAGATCATTTTGGTTTCAGAAGAGACTTAAAGAGGTTTCTATTAGACCTGAACCATTTCTCCTGTTCCTGATTATTATCTTGCCTACCTTGTTAAAACCTGTGTTTCTTATTTTAAGCTTGAAGCTGTGATTTTGCTTCTAAACTTTGTGCATGTGCATATACACATGCATATATATGTATAGAATTAATTCAGTACTCTACTGGGCTGTGGAGGAAAAATCCTTAATAGGGCATTTAAAAAAATATCTTTAGGGTATGGTAGCCCTGTGTAGAATTCTTTCCTGCCTGCCTAATCTGTTTCTGAGGTTACGTGGGGAGTACAGCTCATCCCAGTGTTGTGATTTATTTCCATGTTGTTTGGTAGGAATGAAGCTTTCCCTTGCAGATCTCAGATACAGACTGCTTAAGCAAGAGGAGAAAAAAAAACCCACAACAAACAGCTTGAGGTCATGCCCCTTTTGACATGATTTCTTGGCTGATGTTTTTCTTGTCAAGGAAGAACTCTCTTCTGACTTGTTGGAGTAAAATTTCTGACCTTAGTCAGCGGAATCTTCTGGTGTTACATGGTGGAACCATGTGTGGCAAATGGTGTGTACTTGTGAAAAGGCATGGGGAGGCAGATCACAGAACAGTAAGCTAATGCAATTTCAGTACACTTCTGTGGAAGGACAGTGTGGAGAATGAACATGACAATACTTACACTCCATGACTGCTAATGAGCTTCATTTATTGCATTCAGCATTCCCATCTGCAAGCCAAGATTAGTAAGGCTTCCATTGATTCTCCTGAGAAACTGATATGTCACCTTGACTATATTTTCCATAAAACATCAACTTCAACCCTTCTGTTTATGAAGCATTAGAATGTTTGAGAGCCTTTGTAGACTGGTAACTAAGGACATATTGAACCATTTATTTCTTTAGCATGCATAAAGTAAAGTTATTTGGATTTACTTTAAAATTGCCCTATTCTGAGTTAGAAAAAGCAGATGGTAATTTACGTGTGGCAGTATTTGCTGACATCACCAGTAGAATATCTGAAAGTGAGACATGCCATAGTTGAAAAATAATCCTGTCGAGTAAATATCCACAGACATAGCCAGTTATAAGAATATGCTCTGTATTGCTCTTCCTTAAGTACTACAGAACAGGTTTATTTGACCTCTGGCATTCTTGCCTCACTCTTCTGGGTTTTATTGTCTGTCTTTAACTGCAGTATCAGTAACTATTTTGATTTTAAAACTTTGATGTAAACTTAGTGTGTTAGGAAGTTCTGTTTAAAGTTACTTACATTCTAGCAAAATTACTCAAAATATATTCCAGTTTTCTTCTCAAGATTTCTGTAGGGCTTTTAGTTCTTCCTATACTGTGTATTCTTGCCTATTCTTGTGGTAAAGACAGGACTGAAATACTAGCAGAGCGGTGTGTACTGGCAAATTCTGTAAGGATCCCTCCTTAATAGCACTCAGATCATAGGCCTAGATCCAAACCCTTTTGACTTTGGGCTCTGGTTCAGGCTATGCTGAGCTTCTTGTTCCATGCTATAAACAGCTAAAAGACAGATTGAGGACTACAGTAATTCCCACAGTAATTACAGCATCATGCTCTGTCCCACCACGGTTAAGCTAAATTCATTAAGTCATTACCGAATAAATGGTTATGTGTGATGGATGAGCTAGTTTGTTTCTTAGACATGGTTCATAGACCATTTTCTGGAAAGCTGTCCTAGAAACTTGTTGGATTACTCTTTAGATAGATGTATGTTTTAAAGAATTCACCATGAATTTTACACCTGGAAATACTATTTTACCTAGAAACTAAGAGTTAAAAAAATGCTTTCTTTGTCATATTTCATTATCAGTGTCAGTTCTCTTGATTTACTTGCCTTTTTTTTCCCCCCTCCCCCCATTTCTGCTTTTTGAAGTAGTGATTCACCGAAGGTTGAATGCTAATGAATGTATTTTTATCACTGCAATGTAAATGCTTTTTCTTCTCTTGGTTTTCTTAGAATTTAATATTTGTTCCAAACATGCTGAGTATATAAATGGAGCAATGAATTAGGAGACAGGTAGTTTATATTAGGATGTATTGAAAGGTATTAACAAACAACAGAAAGGCGGGAATAAAAATCTAGTAAGTAAAATAACTCACTGTAATTGTTTTTAAATCATAACAGGCTCCAAATTTTTTGAAAGTGCTGTGATGTATAATAGGGCACAGGAATGTGTTTCAAGACTCATAAAATGTTTAATTAAAAGAATGGCAGTTCTTGTAAACTCCTGGTGGTTGCCTTTAAGTAATATCACTTCTTAAAACACTTCTACCCCACCACCACCTGCCCCCCAGCATCTGAGATTATCTTTCATTTTATGTGCAGCACCGTTATGTTCTGCATTTGGATGATGTACACATTTTAAGGAAACTAGCTGATTAATAGAATTAGCCAGCCTCTTGCCACCAGGGCCATTTAAGAAATCGGAGCTGGCACACAAGAGGCTGTGCTAAGTAACTAACCAAATGCCCTGCTGTTAAAGTCAAGACTATAATTTTGCCACAAGCTTTCCAGCATATGTATTGCTATAGGTGGGTTGCTAGTAGTGTTTACGGAGCTGTGGCTCAGAGCGTGTGAGTCAAGAGTTGGAGGGAACGATGCAGTCAAGAACATAAAGCAAATTCTCACTTTGTGGTTGAAAGGTTGAAAGGCAGTGGATAGAAGGGGGCTAATATATGTGACACATCCTTATCCTTACTTGATCGGTAGCTTTCTGGATTGTTCCTTCCATATCACTTACTATTCATTGCTGCCAAAAGGACAGGAGCAGGGATCAAACATCATCCACTGGTGTGTTTAAGGACCCAAAGGCATCAACACAGCAATTACATTACTGACAGCAGCTATGTTGCTTCTCTTTAAAGACCCTTTCTAAATGAGGCACATGAAAGTGGAGCATGACAGAGTATTAAATTAAAAGTTTGCCTGTGTATGTGATTGCCTGAAGCTGTTAACCTGTTTCTTCATGGGTTATAGGTATTATTTTCCCAGCATGTGGGTTGTGAGGAAGGTTTTATCAAGAGTCAAGTTTTTGACAAATTTCCACTCCCACCTACTTGGCAGACACAGGAGAGTGAGGTGAATTAGGAGTCAATAAATTAATCCTCCAACCATAACTGCTTTTTGACTGCAGCATAGTGTTTGCTTCAGCTTTTCATGAGATTTCTTCCTAAAATATCATGGTGGTGGGAATAAATGCTTTAAAGTTTTTTAATGAAAGGAAGATTCCTTTTGTTGTTAAAATATATTGGTCAGACACCATTTCTTTCATTAAAAATTTATAAGGTTTTTTAGAACTGTTTTTTGAAAGTGTGGCAATTATTAGGTAAGCCATCACAGGTAAAGGACAACAGAGCAGTAGAAAGATTGGTATTCTAATACAAGATAGCCTTGTTGCTCCTTGGAAGCTGGAATTTTAGAAACAATGGCAAAAACATGTGGAAATGTTGTATTTAATCCCAAACAATTAATAGACTTACCATGAGAAATTGCCCCTCTAAGGAAAGATTCACAAAGCCCAGCCACCCAGGCTGCTGGGGACAGAGACAGAAGCCCCATGTAGCTATTAGGGTTAGGGTTCAGAAAGCCACAAAGGCCAGAGGTGCAGGAACACTGAGGTTGGACAAGGCAAGCCAAGGGGAGCATGGCACTGCGCCAACATTTCTTAATCCACACATTTATTATCTTTCTCTTAATATAATAATTTCAGTATACTTTTGAAACAAGTTTTAAGTAACTGTTGCAGAGACTACAAAAACACATTCAGCGCATGGTGGGCATATTAACATCTGTACATGAACAGAGCATTTGAAACACGTGTTGGGCTTTTGCTTGTAAGTACTTGAAAACTGAGATTTATTTAGTGCTTGAATGAGCAGGTGATAGTGAAGTATTCTAGCCAGGGGCACCAACTGTTTTGATGTTAGCTATGAGCCAATATCCTCTAGAAAAGCACAAGAACACAGAATAACTATATAAATTACTTTTCTTACTTCCTCAGTAAATGAAAAACGATGAAATGAAATGGTAGAAGCATGTTATTTGGGCCAATCTATTGAATTGAAGACAATTTTTGAAGCATTTACTTATGTATCCAGCACAGGTTTTCTTGGTGCTGTGGAGGAACCAGAAGAGGGTAAGTGATAGGGGCACTGTAGCCCCACGCCAGTAAGGATAGCACACACATACCCTGCTCATGAGTATCGAGGTGGGGGTTGGTCTCTTTTCCCCAGTAACAAGCGATATGACAAAGGAAATGGGTTCAAGTTGCACCAGGGGAGGTTTAGATTAGGTATTAGAAGACGTTTCTTAACTGAAAGGGTAATTAAATGCTGGAATAAGCTGCCCAGGGAGGTGGTTTAATCACCAACTCTGGAGGTGTGTGAAAGACGTATAGATGTGGTGCTTGGGGACATGGTTTAAGCACTGGGCTTGGTAGTGTAGTGTTAGTAGGTGATAGAGTTAGATTATGGTTGAACTCTGTGATCCTGAAGGTCTTTTCCAACCAGAACAATTTTATGATTCTGTGATCATAATTTGCTCTGTGGGTGCATCTGATGGCGCTTGGAAGAAAAATGCAATTCCAGAGAAACCAGTAATTAAGAATGATCAACATAAGAAGCAGATTTTGTCAGCTTCAAAGCAAAATGATCATCAGCTCCCCCATCAGACCATTCTGATAGTTGAAGAAAATACCTGGTGCAACCGACCCTCTTAGTGAGGCTACTGGGGATTACCTCTGCTAAGACCAAGTCAGCAGAACTGGGTTGTGTCCTGCCTTTTCTTTCTGAATGGCCACCACTTCTAATAGTAGGAGTGACAACTAATGTTATGATAGTTTATTTGTAATGGTAGGTATAAGCTTCTAACTACATAAAAAATGGTTAATAACTAAGCAAAGCCATGCTTAGGGCTCAAATAAAGGTAAACAATCATTATAACTTACTCAGAAGAAATTAGAAATATTAGTAGTCTTATTTTTAGATGTAGTAACATCTCTTCACATAGCTGTGTCAATACTGGGAGGCTTTAAATGAACATTAGTCTCAGTGAAAATCAGGCCAGGAATCTATCAAGTACATTTCTGGTTTCTTCTTTATTCTCGCTCCTAACAAACTACCTAAATATTTTAAAGGTGATAAAAAGTGTAATTTGTTAAGCATGGGTTTTTTCAGTCCATCATTTTCACTTTAGTAGTGAATACATTGAGTAATCAGGACAATTTTCATTTTGTCATTCTCACTTCAGTAGATTCTGCTTGTGAAATAAGAACTGTCTACTTCTATTTTCCCCAAGGCAGTTTTAGGAAAGAAGAATCAGTAAAAATCTGTTTACAAGACAAGACAGTGTACTGAAAAAAGTAGGAGGTACTTGGAAAAATCAGAGTCAGTATTGTGGTGCACAGAAGTCCATTAGTCCTTAGAAAGAATGACAGTTGGTTTAGCTCCAGCCATATATGTTCATTTTAAGAACTGATGGAGAGCAGATGAGATAAAAAGTTAGCATCTGCAGCTTTTTCCAGCTGCTATATAAGCATTAAAAAGCTGGTGAAGGTATATTTTAGTGAAAGGGAAACACTTCAGAACTTACAAGAGCAAATTTCATTTCTTCTAGCACCTAACAAGCAAGTTAGAATTCATAGAACTTCCACACCTCCCTGTGAAGGCTAAGAAGTTCATTCTTGGGTAACAAAATTGTGTTGCTAGAAAATGCTGATACTTCTGCTTCAAGTCAGAAGGGAATTTCTAATTTATCATAGACAGTTTGGCAAAATTTCAGAAAATAAGAAGTGAACACTAGTGCTTAAAACATCGTTTGCTTGAGAGAATTTGGCTGTGGATCTAAAGGAAAGTAAGGAAATGACCTGAAAAACAATCAGCCTTGCAGAAACTATTGGAGACTTCGTTAGGGAGACATTGTAGGAAAGCAAAGGTGGAGGATCAGCATTGGAAATGCCAAGGTGAAGTCTCAGCTCTGATGAAGATGAAAGCCAAATTGTCACTGATTGTGTCTTGTGTCCAATCAGAATCTCCCCAGGAGCAACTTGTTGCCGTTACCTCTTGTTCTTTTCCATGTGACTCCTGGTAAATAGGGAGTCTCCATCTTCTTGGTACCCACCCTTTAAATACTGGAACATTGTAATAAGGTCTCCCTGAAGCCTTCTTCTCCAGGCTGAGCAAACCCAATTTTCTCAGCCTCTCCTCATATGGCAGGTCCTCCAGCCCTCTGATCATCCTTGTGGCCTTTCTCTGGACCCGCTCCAGCCTGTCTGTATGAAGTCTTGTATATGGCTTCAGAGGGCTTGTAATAGATGAATTCTCAGGCCAAGTGGAGGACCAAAAGTGCTATTTTCCAGTTTTATGTTTAAGAAAAATAGAAGTATGTGATTATGTCCTAGAAATTTGTGCTATTACAGCAATTATTACAGGATTATCCCAGTTGTCCCTTTATGGATTTTTTTTAACCTTTAGATATTTTTTTTCTGTCTTAAGTACAAAGGATGTTTACACTTATGGGAAAAGCTTGTGTCTGTGTTGTGATCATTTTCCTGGTAGGAATCGTGACCAAAAATCCTGTTTGGTAATCATGACAGTTTATGCTAACTAGTGAAGATCAGAATTTCTGACCTTTCAACATCAGCTGTGATGAAAAATGAAACAATATACCATTTAAATTTTGGTAACCCTTTATCAGACATGCCCTGATCAGCAAAATACTTGAACATGTTCACAGTTTAAAGCATGTGAGAAGTTCCCTTGAAATATTGTGCCTGAGCATGAGTCTTTTGCTCAGGTGGGACCATAGTGAGCATTACTTTTTGAAGCTGACAGGAATCTGTATTTAAAGCAATGGAACCATGTTTCCTGCCGTGTTATGACCACAGTGTTACTGGCAACTAAGGAAAAGTTAGGAATAAAATTATATGAGACTTGCAGGCATGACTACAAAGGATTCTTCCTGAGAGTGTATTTCTTATGCTGAATCTTGAGACCCGGATGTTGTGGTAAATGTTTTTAGACATGTGAGGTTTATGAAGAATTAATTAGGTCAAGAGTTCCTACTGATGCAGATATGTAGAAGTAACATTTTTTTGCAATTAGTATTGCTGAGAATTATAATGAAGACATTGTTAGGAGGAACTTTGGAGAGATGTTTAAAAATCTGTTCTTCCTGTTTAGAAAAAACTTTTTTCTTCCTCAAAGGAAAAAAAAAGTCTTAAAGCTACTCATGGTTTTAGATTTGGGAGAAAATCTTTAATCAGGATTCAATAGTTCGGAATGAAAAATATCAGAAGCTAACCAAATTATAATTGAAGAAAGTGGTAATGATTTTTATTGCTTTGGTAGTTATTTATTCATTGACTGAGTTTAAGGTAGAAGCAACTCCACTGGCTCATACAAGAATCTGGGTTCTTTGGTTAATTGATCCTTATTCACTATTGTTTTCTGATACTTAAATAAAACCTAATCCAAAAAAAGGAAATGAACAAGATGCATACTTTTTTTTTTTCTTTTTTTTTGTAAATTTGTCCAGTAGTTTCCTCAGCATCATTGTCTTAGTATTGAAAGTATTACTTTCATGAAATGGCTTCTTTTATACTTGCATTCCTTGAGTCCCCCCCAAAAAGAATGGGAAAAAAAGAAATGTTTGTCATGATATGGTTTAGGTCTATGAAAGTATTAAGGCTTTGTCTCAGTGGTTGGGTGATGTCTAATTAGCACCATCAATACATTATTCACTCACTGAGTTGTCAAACTTACTGATATGAAGAGGTTGTTGATATTTTTATCTGATTGGAAATAATTGTATGGTAATTACCTGATAATTACAGACCTCTGAGACATCATTGCTTGGATCCTTTAGAGGGTTATGATGATGATGATAGTAAAAAGATTATTAAGTCTTTTTTTGGGGAAAATACTTTAGAGGGAGTGTTTTGGTCTTTTTTGTTTGTGTGGTTCGTTTGTTTGTTTTAATATTCAGGACTTCTGGAAGACAGGTGTTCCAGTCCCTTCATCATCCTCATAGTTGTCACACATGCATTATTACAATGCTAAACTGTGAGAGATTCCTCTTAGCAGGAGGCATTGTTTTACTTTGGAAATAAACCTACAAAACTTGGATAATCTGATATTTGACAATTAAAAAAAAAAAAAGTCTATGCTTATAAGCATCTCTGTAAGGCTTTCTCCATTTTCTGTTTAAAAACTGGAGTAGTTTTGGGAACAGTTCTACAATAGCAACTACAAGAAAAGACAAGCTTCTGATGTGTTTTTGTTTGTGCGTGGTTTGTTTTTGTTTGGTTGGGGGTTTTTTTGTTTGCTTGGTTTTGGTTGTTTGTTTGGTTTTTTTTTCTGATTTGGAAAGTCATCAGAATTTTTTTGCCAGCTTTTGTTTCTTCCTAGCAATACATAAAATGTATGTAGCTGCTTCAGTTTTGATGGTATACGCCAAACCTGATTTAAAAGGTCTTTCCCACAAGGATCCTTTATTGTCCAGTTAGTTAGATACTTCAAATAAAACTTTTCTGAAGTTGCAATGTTCAGAACAGGTAATTTCTGTATAGATTCTCTAACATAAGTAAGACAGGCTTACACTGTTGACTTTTTCTGACTGAGAGTTCTAGCTAGTAGGATCACTTTCTACTACATAGTCTTTGGTTATCAAAACCTGTGGTGCCTATCTCAAATATATAGGTAAGCCATACATTTTTTCAGTGTGTTAAAAACTGTTTAGATCTCAAAACTTCCCACTGACTAGTTCCTTTTCTGCCATGTATTTCCTTTCTTGCCTGTACTTGGCTTAGGAAGTAGGAAACTTCTGGTAGTGTCTGCAGCTGCATCAGTGTCACAGAACTACTGCTCAGCTTTTCCTTAGTAAACTCTGCTTGGTGACAATCTTAAGGCAGGTTGCTTTACCTGGTTGACCTTACCTATTTCATCTATTAAACAAGGATAATACTAAATTGTTAGAATGTAGAATGCCAACAATGAAAGCTGTATGTCATGACATTCTTTAAATTATTTTCATTTTCAAGTCCTACATGCCACTCTCTTCTGTAACATTCTATCCACCTTGCCAAACTTACCTTCACCTGGGAATCCTGAGGTAACATGAGGGAGTCCCAAGCCACAGGGCAGCATCAAAGTATCCACAAATAGTCTTAAAAATTGCTGGTGTCACTAATCCCTTATTAGATATAATGAGGCCCTAAAATTTCTTGTTGAATTGCCTTCATTAACCTGAGTCCTGGGTAACTTGGAGAGGCAGATTTTAAATCTTTGTTAACATAGCAAGAAAGGTTATTAGAGGTTAATCCCTGAAGCATGACATTTTTTTAATGCAGCTATAAATTTATTTGTGTATGTTAAAATACAAATGGTTTAGAGTTCAGCCCTTACAGTCTGTCTGGAGCTTAACTCAATGCACAATCGTGGCAGATTTCCAGATAGTAGTTGTGCCAGGCTACAGAGTTGGTTCCCCTGTAGTGGTGAAGCTGAAACCATCTGACTCCACATACTTGAAGCCAGTTTATTGTTAAATTGGCAGCAGTTGCCATCAGGCTTCAGTTGTAAGAAAATTCTTTATTACCTCCAAGTTTCCCTTTCAGCAAAGGACACTTAGAAGACCATAAAACTGTCTGAGTATTTCTAAGATCTATCATGGCAACCTGGTAGAACAGGATCTACTTTTCATCTGAAGATTTAGTGGTTTCCAGTTCTGGTGAAGGCTGAAGTAATAATCCTTACTTGTCCCCTGACTTGTTTCCTGGTGCTGTAAGCTTTGTCCATTATGAAATGTGCTGGCCTGTGACAGCAATGTGGAGACTTGAGTTCTTCTGATTTTAAAACAGGTGGAGACATAGCTCATGGCAATATCTGCTCCTGCATAGTTAAGCACTCTTGCCAAAAAGAAAAGGAGAAAAGTGCCACAGAGGTTTAAACCCACTCTGTGTAAAGTGGCACAAGTTGATAGCCTCTTTCCATCTTTATCTCCCTGATAAAATCTGTCCTCACTGCTTTTCTGTATGATAACTGTGCGTGCTGATCCATTTGCAGGACTGTCTGACTTTACAAATTCTGTGGTTTTGGCAACCTTCACCCAGATGTTTTTAGGCAACTACAGCAGTGGCATCAACAGATTACTACACTGGCTTCCTTCCCAAATGGAAAGTCAATGTGTGTGTTAGCTTCTTTCAGAAGAACCTGAGGGAGAGAATCCCTTCTGTTCCTGTTGCTAGAAAATATTAAGGGTACAAAGAAAACAGATTTTTTTTTTTACTGAAAACAACTTTTTGTGTGAAAGAAAGAATCTAAGCCTGTATTATGGATTGGAACTTTTCTGGAAATACTGTTTTGCATCCTGTTGCATCTATATTTTTCCCTCTTAAGTAGAATTAGTTTGGATTTTTATTAAAAATTGTATTTGGATGGGAAACCTGAAGTTTTTTCCTTCCTGCAAGCCAGGCAGGACGTGCAGTAGGAATAGTGTGGGAAGTGAAGGCAATCAGGTGGTAGCCCTGAGATTTTGGAGGGTGTGAACACACACTGACTAATCAGGAGACTTAGGATTTTAGTGCAGGCAAGTCTTCCATGTAACTTCTTGATATTTGGCATGCAGGTTTTGTGGACTCTCCCTTGCAGTAATTCCTTCTTGCCTTCCACAGGCTTCTTTTGCTGAAGTCCAGCAACAGCTTTTCTCCTTTGTGATTCTCTCCCCAAGTGCGCTTACAAACCCAAGACAGAAAGAGGCCTGCTGGGGAGGAACAAAAGAATAAATAAACAAAAATATGGTTTACGTTTTTAGGCCTTAAATGTTACAGAGATATTTTTTTTAAGTAATCTTATTTCTGTATCTAGCAGAGTAAGACTGCATATGGTTCTGTGACAGTGCTGGAACAGTTGAAATAATGGTATAGTTCATCCAGTCCCATCAATTCATTAGAAAGGTTTAAACTTTCCTTTGAAATGTACTGAAAATGGGAAAAGTTGTTTTTAAAACATTAGGAGTTCTTTACATGTAGTTTTCCTCATGTTTTGAGTTTGAATTGAGAACCTTCCACCCGTTAGCAAGCCAGTTAATTTATCTGAAGGTCGTATGTAGAGAGTATTTCAGTTTACATAAATCCTTTGAAAAAAATGTGCATGGTTGATACAGAGATGAGAACGCTTGGTCTTAGTTACTTACAGGTATGTAACAGAGAATATGAAGGAGAGGTGGAAAATTAAATGTGCAAGAGATTCGTGTATGTTTTCTATTGCATTTTAAATTCTGCTGCCTGAGTGGAACCTGAATCATTAAATCTTCCATTCAAGGAGTAAGGGAGAGGTCTAAATGTCTGTGATAGTTAATTTCGGGTAGCAGATCCAACTGTTCTATGAGCATATTAGCACAGCAGAAGAGGACTTAGAAAATACCAAAAGACAGAACTTAGGGTATTAGATTTTTTTTTACAGTGGTATGTAATACAGTTTTATCAAGGTCTCATGTTCAATGTGAGCAAAAAAGTCCAGTTATTTAATTTTTCAAAAATTGTCTGAGGGTTGGGAACTTATTTATGAATTTTAAGCTAAACTTAAAAGAAGTTCAAAAAGGGGAGGGAAACAAGCAAAAGCAAATGAAAAATTAAGCATGATACTTAAAATACAGTTCTGTGAAATGCTGGAGGTTGGCTAAAATGGATTTAATCAAATTTCTGCTTAATAGTAAAGTTTTTAACTGTTTAACTTCAGTTCAACCTCTTTGCAGTCTTTAATTGTTATTCAAGTCCCCATATCTGTTTTCTCACAGTTCTGGTGATGTTTAGTGCTATCCAAATCTTAAAATATAATCCAGATTTGCAGAGTGCACATACATATGTGTGAGAGGCAAGTGCAAACATGCTAAGATTCCTTGAAGACCAAGAATGATCGTGCCACAACAGTGATACTCTACCTCATTAGTAGCAGAGTGTTTTGTTTTCTGTGAAGCATTTCTCTGAACTTAAATGTTTCTGTGTTTCAGATATTCTCTGTAGTTTTCTTGTGTGCCTGTGAGACATAATGAAGAATAGTATTCCTCTGGGTTACAGTAGAGCACAGATGAGGTACACAGCTTTAAGCACATCTTCCCACTCGTGAAATACACAGCTCTAAGCAGAGCTGCATGTTCAAGTAGCCACTGCCTGCCTTTTTTCGAGAAGTTATTATTTTAGGTCCCAGATTATTTTTTTCATGATTGCTAAATAAGAAATTGTTCTACAAAATTGTAACTGCACGCAGAATTTAGTGTCATCGTGATCACTTAACTCTATATAAGCCTTCCTCTATTCGTTTTGTTATATGCTTTCTACAACATCATGTAAGCAATATGAAATTATTAAGATGTTCATCCATATATTGTCAAGTAATTCATTATTTTCGTGGCTAGAAACATGAGCTACTTACACGCAGCAAGGACTTTAACTCCCATTCTCCTTAGGTTACAACAGAGACATGTATGTTCTGAGCCAAACCCAGCAGTTCTTACCCAGGCAAAACTCCCACTGATTTCACTGACTTCAGTGGGAGTTTTGCCCAAGTAAAGACTGAGGGATTTGGATCCCCAAACTTAGAACACAGAGTTTTCTATAACCTGTATAATCGCATTGAAGACAGTGGGTGTTTGAAGGAAAAAGGAAGTACATTTTTTCTACAATACTTTCAGCCATGTTAGTGCTGAAGTTAAAAGCATTCCTTTTGAGAAAGCCTGGCTTCTAAACTCTAGCAGTGTCTGGGACTGGGGACCGAAGAATTACATTTGAAATTCGTTGTACTTTGCTGCCAAGTTTAAGGAGATACTCTTTGATGAATTAGAGCAAGTATTAGTATGGTCGTTTTTGTCATGTGGTAACAGATTAGTTGTTCTGCAGAATATAATGGTATAATTGCTTTATCTTGCTTTAGGTTTAAAACAAAGACTGGCAAATATACCACAAGTATGAAAACCTTGAACCAAGTCCAGGAAAACTATTTATTTACCCACTACAATAAATATACAAAAAGTCCATCTTATAACTATTTACTTCTTACATCTTGTTTTAAAAGTTTCTCTAGTAACAGAACAGTTTTCCTCATCACAGTGTTTACTGCCGAGGTACCAAGATAAGCATATAGTTTTTACACAGCAATGCAAAATAAGCTTTAAATATGAACAAATCAGAATATTGGTGTTTTATACCCATTTCCCCCTTGTTCCTGTGTCCAAGGAAAACATGAGATATTGGAGAAGCAAGCCTGGATTACTTATTTAGCAAAAATGTAGAAGTAGCCTCTTCCTGGCTATTTGTACGGTAGAATTGACAAGTTCAATACTGAACAGGATGTGAGGCCTGGAATTTTTTTCATAAAATCAGTTTCTGTGCTTTCATACTTAGAGAAGCTTGGGTATGTCATACATGTGGCCTGTTGAAATGTTACTGTGGGTCAAGATGGTGGTTGATAAGAATTGCACAGGAGTGTTTTCTTTCCTAGGAGCAATTTATCTGCTCTTTTCATTGGTGGTTCGATTAGACAGTACAGTAGCACTGATCTGTGGTGTTCTGCATAGCACCAGAGAACATAAAGGAATGTGGAAATAGAACAGGGAAACATTGATGAGACCTCATGCTGAACCCTGGCATCCTGAAACCCTGCCTCTGGATATAAATCCTGTGGTGTATCCTGTGGCCAAAGCTAGGAGGAAGGGAAGTCTGCCAGTGAAGTCTGGAGCCACACAGAACTGTAGGGAGGGGATGGAAGGGCTGGTTCCTAAACCATAATAGTTTATTCAAGCCTACAAATTTCATAGTCCCTTTTAAACAGTGTATGTCAACCCAGATGCTTTGTTAATGTTAGGCAGACTTCGAAGATTTTGTGTGAGAACTTCAAAATGCTGTTATTTTTGCTTTTGGGTAGAAAGTAGAGTATTGAGGCTCTTTCTTAGATCTAGCATCAGGTTTCTAAAGCTCTCTACAATGTGACTTTTCTTTATACTGAGACTGTACACATTGAATCCAGAATAATAGAAATCATTCTTTTGGAAACTAGTCTTCACATATGGGAAAGCAAACTTACATCCTGATTTCTTTGAATTCTGATCTGTGCATAGAGATTTTTAATAAATAGATTGTAGGAAACGTCATTTAGTGACTTTTTTACAGCTTTGAATGAAATGGTGTTTTCAGTCTGGGATAAATTCTTAAGGAAGAACATATTTTACAAGTAATATGGTAAGTACATACTAGGCCAAATTCTGTGGTCTTTATAAAAGTTTCCTGATCCTACATTTTGCAAGTCTGTGCTCCTTGCATAAACTCCTTGAATTTCCTAGTCATTGATCCTGCTCAGTGTAGTGGAGGAGCAGAGAATTACTTTTCCTCCTGTCCTGTTAACTTTGTGCTTGAATATCTATTTGGCCTTATGCTACAAAGCACAGAGTGGTGGAAAGTCTTGGCTCTGCTTCATGTACAGAGCACGGAGCAAAATGTAGCTTAAATACCTAATTATATATTCATAAAGAGTATCAGGCCAAGCACATCCGTTAATCAGTAGAAAATCAAACATTTTTGCTTTTTGACAAAAATTATTATATTTGGGAATGGCATTAACTGTTCAGGAAGCACAGATTAGTACTCAGTGATGTTTGAACCAAGCCAAATAAGTGAGACTTGCAGTCATTCTCCTAATGCAGACAGATCTTGAAAACCATCTGTTAATCCACAGCCTTGAAATTAGGATTCTTACATAGTCCTGACTGAATTTGGAAATGTTAGATAACCAATTTGGAATTGAGAAATAAACAGAGAGTAGATTATATGCTTTGTGTTCTCTCTTACTTTGGTAAGACTGAAGTAGTGATTGATTTAATGTTAGAATGCTAATATACCTAATGACATAAATATGTTCCAGTTCTTAACTGCTGAAACATACTTGTATTCTTATGTGTATCATTTAACTCCCAGTGGTCAGATAGTTCAATTCTGTGCTTGTGCTTACTGATTGAGAAAAGGGTGGTGGTGGAAGAACCAGGCTGGCATTAAGAAACAGTCTTTACTTAAAGGTCCTGTGTGTCTACCATTCTATATATTTAGTGATTTTCTCTAAAGATTGCACTAGTAGTTAGTGTTATATTAATATAGTCTCTCTACAATTAACAGTTTTAAGCCATTAACATCTGGTAACAGTGTCAGGGAAACTGTAAATCTTTTGTTTTAGAACTGATGGCTAGCTTAATAATAATGGGTTTTCAACTTCATCAAAGATTAAGGAAAACTTTTATATTAGAAAGAAGTAGTCCGGATTTTATCTTACGGGTTAGAGGTTTGCTAGGGGTAAAATTAAGAAGAAAATGTGGCTTTCTATGGAGCTTACCCTGCAAATCTTAAGATTTTAGGGCTTACTGAAAGTTGTTGGCAGCTTGTTGTGAAACAGCCAGTGTTGTGAGTGAGTCCTGATTACAACATTTACATAAACGTTTTTCCGTGTGACTCATTTGTTACCAAGTGGCACTTTAGTGGTAAAGGATGGTGAGTCTTTGTGAGATTATTTGCCCTAACTTTCTTCAGTTTAAAGTTCAGATAGATGGGCTGTGTATAAATGCTGGGTGTTCTGGAACCATGCACTCTACTTGAGTTGAGTTCCTGTCTGCTGCTTTTCAGAAGTCAAGTGTTAAATGATTACAAATGCAACAGCCTGTTGCAACCAATGTAAAATTTCATAGTGGTTGGTAGGTCCTTCCATGCTGCTTCATGAATAGTTGATGAAGGGTGTTCTGCATGTGAACTGTTTGTTCTGTTATTTCTTTTCATTCCTTTCTTTCACTAAAGCTGAGGTTGAAAGGCTTCCAGATAACAAGGGCAATTTCTTCAGCAAACTCTTGAACACCAATACAGATACTTCCTCTAGCAAGGCTTAAGCTGTGGAACCTAATTGCTTGTGAAGAATGTTATGCATCTGTCTTCATGAAGTAGATTATTTTTTGCTAGAATTTTGAATGTGTCTTCATTAAGTCAAAGATAGTACATAGGGCTATAATGATATTTCATTATTTACCCTAATACTTCATTTTAGTAGTCCTTTTAAAATAATTTAAATCAACAGATGATGTTCCCTCCACCTATTCTTACAGAGAGCTGCTAGGAAACCCTACCTTCTACGGTTTGTCTGTGGTTAGAGAATTCTGCTCTTCAGTGTATGCAAACTACTCCCATTGCCTAGAAGAGAGCTGTGTTTCTTGAATATTTACATAGGTATGAATGCAGAAAACAGATGCTTCCATGACTGTTGGCAAATTTGATCAGGATATTGATTCAGTATAACAGCAAGTACAGCTGCCAGAGTTCTGTGCTCTGGACTATTTTATGAATTTGTTCCAGGTGGAAATTCACCCTTCTTCCTTCTCTCCTTTCTCGGTTAGGAAACCAAACAGTGTGTTTGCTTGGCTGGTTCTTTCCTTGCTTGCCATTGGTATTTTGTTGGCTGTTTTCATATATCTTTTGGCTGTTTCTCTAATTGGAACAACTGAAGCTTGCCAGAAATTTTATTGACACTGAACTATCTGCTTTTGCAGTTATGTGTTTTATACTACTTTGTGCTAGGGAAAGAAGCAGAGTATTTTGGTCTTGTTTGTCTTGTCTTTTATGTGTGTGTGTCAAGTGAGTCTGGGCATATTGCAGGACTGGAATGAGGAAATTATTCCAGTGTTTGTTTTTTTTCTGCAGTTTTGTCAGTTGATGTGTGTGGATGCTATAGTTAGTCTCATTTTAATGAGAACTAATTGTTACACTATTTATGAAATACCATTTTGAGATACCTTATGGCATCCATTTGGGTAAGAGAAATGCATTTCTAAGCTCTTAAATGTAGTTGTATGTGTCGTAGGAGCTTAGATTAGTAGTTTTGCTCAAAAAGGATTTTAATTCTATTTTTATGAATTCCATATACATTATTCCAGAGTTTTTGAGCTGTGGCCTTCTAGAAGACAGGGCAAGCAGAACAGTCTTGGACAGAAGAGGAGTTGTCTGGGGTGTCTGGCTGGATGTTAGAGAATTTGCATTGGTCATATTGTGAAGGGCATTTGTATTTACATTGGACAGTGGAATTGCTGTGCCAACCTAAATATTAGTCAGAGTGCCTGCTGGTTGTGCAGGACCAGTTCAATAAATTGCAGTCCAAAGGCACTGGGAAATTGAGCTAGGTGGTACACACATGTCATTAGCTGTTGCTGAATAATGTTATGGAAAAATGACAGATTTTTTCCACAGCATTTACCTGGTTGAGAAATCTTGTTTTATTCAGTAATTGCAGTAGCGAAATTACTGTGGAGTTCAGTACCCAGATACCATATTTAGAAGGTTAAGTGGAACACGTGTTTCTTCACACACCAGCCCCCCCATAGTTGAGTGATAAAGTAGAGAAAAAAGACTAGAGAAAAACATGCAGGATTGAAAAAGGAATATGACTCAAAGTCTTCACAACAGCTAGCAAAGTAATGGTTTTGCCTTCGAGCCACAGTAGATACAATAGAGCTAAATGAAAGAAATCAACAGTTCTCTATTTGAAAAGCACTTTCTGGCAGAGTAATACATATTTAAAATTCAGAAGTAAATGGAAGAAAATCCTCAGTTTAGAGCCAGAAGAAAATTTGTATTTATTTCCAGCAAGAGCCTAAATGTGGATCTGCCTTGAATAGAAGTGTGGTGTTTCTTTGGCTTCCTGTAATGTACTTTATCAGGCACTTGGAGTAGAGAGAATAAGCCTAAAGAGTAAGAGCTCTTGAAGAGCTGTTTTTGTGATTTTGGGTGGTATAAAGGATGGGCAGACTGTGTGGTTAATCCTAACTTTCATGTCCTGGCATGAACAATGTATAATAATTAAATTACAGCAGTGAGTTCACTGGTACTTTGGAGTGAGAGATTTTGAAATGTCTGCCATACGACTGAAACTGAGGTGGTGTGTAATTGGTGCCATACAGTGTATGAGTGAGAAAATCACAGAATCCCTGAGGCCAAGGTAATTTACTAGGAGCTGGATTGTGCATTCTAAGAATGGAAATGCTGGGGGAAAAATGCATATGCTTTGCTGTTAGCATGGTAAATATAATAGCTTCTAGCTTTTGGTGTAGAAATCAAGCTGGGAAAATACCTCCCACTGTTGAATATTAATTCCTTGAAAGAACAACTCAGTATCAGTGCTAGATAATACCTTGGCTTTTGAGGTGTCATCAAAGGAGATAAGG
Source organism: Apus apus (assembly GCF_020740795.1). Taxonomy (NCBI): domain Eukaryota; kingdom Metazoa; phylum Chordata; class Aves; order Apodiformes; family Apodidae; genus Apus; species Apus apus. The sequence continues at coordinate 6,702,396 of NC_067291.1, forward strand.
GTACTGATAAAATTTGCTTTGTCTTGGTGGGGAGTACTACTTCCAGCTCAGGGAAGGGAAAGTGCTGAATCCTTGCTCTTGAGTATCAGGACGGCTTTGCAGGTTGGTAATGCAGCCTGTGACTTAATTAAACCACAGGGAGGACAGAAAACTTGGATATATGTAGGCAGACTAAAGGTGAAAACATGGTGAAATAAACCATGGGCTTTTTGTGACTTTCTGGTATTTAAGGAGCTGAAGTGTTTCTTCAGAGGAGGGCTGTGGTTAGGCCTTAGTAGTTGTTTGTAAACCTTCTTCCCCAGCACACACACGCCTAATGCTGTTGTGGAGCATGAACATGACCATGTGGTTTTTCGAGCAGTCCAGGAGCAACCATGATAATGTGTTGTAAATGAGCGTGAGCTTGGAGCAGGCAAGAATGGCAAGTAAGTAAGAAGCTGAGAGTACTGCCTGCCTGCACTCTGCCCCTTTTAAAACTCAAACTCTGCAGACTAGGCTTTGTGCTGTCTATTCTCTTTCTGCCTTGGGGCAAAAGAGAATTTATTGAATGCCTTACCAAGTAAGCGGCAAGCCAGACCTTTCAATAAGATCTGTAGTGTTTTCTTCCTACATAAGAAGTTTTCTTACCTGCTGATGTTGTTACTCCATGTACTTAGTATGCGTGCTGTGTTGAGTATGTCTCTGCACCTCTATGGTGACCTGTTGGCAGGGGTGGGGACAAAGCAATTTTGAGAGCATATTGAAAGACATACTTCAGTACTGTCATTTTCCTGTGTTTGGAACAGACATATGAACTTCCTTGGGTTTTTAAGAGGGAAAGCTACAAACTCCTGCTCCCCCCAGAGATTCGATCATGGAATCACCTTGGCTCTCATAGAGGCCAGCAAGTGTTCAAAAGTCATTAGGTAAAGAGCCACTGTTCACTGAACAGCTGAATTGTTAAGACCCAGGGTCCTTGGTTGCAATTTCTGCAGATTCTGTCTTTAAACTACTCATCCTCTACCCTATTGTCCCTGTGATGGGAGAATATGCTCCCTGTAAGTTGTACTCCAGCTTCTCTTTTTGTCCTTATCACCCACTGACTGTCTCTTCCTCAATCACATACAGTAAAATACACTGTTTCTGAGCTGTTCTTACTGTTTCAGTGACAGCAGGCTGTCTTCAGGTACTTCCTTCATGACAGTAGAAATTGCAGGCAGTCTTGGACTTGAAACTCTGGAGCATGCACAGGAGGGCTGAGGTATTTTTTTTAGTGATGTACTGCCCAATTCTTAACAAGTCTGTGTTGACTAGATTCCATGGTGAGGGGGTTTAAATCTTGACTAGACATGAACATTGTTTCATAAGAAGAGAAAGAGCACATCCTTGGTGCTGTCTCAGTTTCCTTGCCAATTCTGAGCCCCTGATCTTAAAAAAGTGCGAGAACTTCTGCGTAAACCAATTGCAAGTTCTTTTTAAAAATATTTACAAAACACTAAACATTTGCAGTTTTGAAAAAAATTGATTATATTTACTGTTTATTTTCTTTGAAAATAAAGAACATTTTCCTTATGAGTTTTGAAGTTTTGGCAGAGCTATAACCATCAAAACACAGCAGAGATGGTATTGGAAAGCATTCAGAAATATTAGCCATTACTATAGTTACCTGCATTTCTTTTTTCATTTGTTTTTTAAGCTAATTTGTAACTTGAAAGATTGCTGGGAATGAAATTGCAGCAGTGCACATAGTCTCAAAAGTGGGTACACCAAGGTGGAGAGGAGGTAAGGACGTAAGCCAGTTGGAGGTGACCGCAGCAAGGTGAAGAAAAGTCACAGTGGTAGGTGGGTTCACAGGAGATCCCTGTGCATCAGAGTTACTGGCTGTTGCTGCTGTTTGGTCCATGCACCCCGTTGTTCTCAGTAACACAGTTCCGGGTGTAATAGGCATAATTAAGCCCCTGGTGGGCGGGGGGGGGGAAGCAACACTTTTTACAAAATTTCAAATTTTATTAGAATTAAAGGAATTAATTAAAGCTGTCCCAGGGAACACTGTTTTCTGTGCAACTTTTTTGAGAGCAACATAGTGGATAAAAAGAAATACATGAAGTTGAAAGGGAGGGCTGAAGAGTAAGTGTTTATTGCACAAATATATTCTGGCTATGTTAGCTGCTGTTTCAAGATCAGACATCTGTCCTTAAAATATTTTGCTGCTTGGAGGTTTTTTCTTTACCTTGAAATAAAGCCAAGTTTTTACTTCATAAAGGAGAACACTTGAATAAACATAACCCTAGTATAAAGCCAGTTGGGACTAGTCTACTGGCAATGGCCAGAGTTCTTTTCACATTGGGAATTATTAGAAATACAGTGAATCTAACTTCCCCTGTCTCAGGGGTAGCTCACACAGTTCTTGACTTCTGTATCATTAAGCAATACGGAAGAGAAAAAAAGTTTACAGGAATATGACACTGACCACTCCTACGTATTGTCTGTTGTTTTTCAGAAAATATTAAATATTTTTTTCTTTTAACTTCAAAACAGCAAAACGTGCAAGTATTTGTTAAATACAGTATACCCATAGTGACAGTCATCTACACATACCACTCGGGTAAAACTTGTAGAGCTCCTCTGACAGAACAAAGAGAGTTGAGGTATCTGAGTGGCTTAGAAGGCTGAGGTTTGTGTATCCTGAAGAACAGTGTTGTCATGCATGGTGCTTAACTGTGAACTGGATTCTGCAGAAGTTTGCCTGCATTTCTGTTCCCTAAAAAAGAGCTTGTAAGAGTTAGATTCTGTGTAGGTTAGACTAGGTCACAGGAGTTGTAATGCTAGTAATGGCTGAAACTAGTTATTTAATTCCTTTTTCCTCAGTTTACCTGTCTATAGACCACATGCAGCATAGTATTTGCCTTGGGGATTTAAGTTTCTACAATCCCCTGAGAACTTGGATGAGGTAACCAACTTGTTACTTGTTGAAATTGGAAATTTGAAGTGCTAACTGTTTACATTAGTTTAACTTATATTTTGCTCTTCAGGAAAAGAGAAAAAGATTGAAACAAGTCAGCAATGACTATGCTTTGTTTTGCCTCTAAGCATTTGAGTTTTAATCCAAATTCTACTGCTCTGAAGGACTTCTGGCATTCATTTATCTCTGCCTGTCAGTGGGGCAGACTGTATTGAATCCTGAGGAATCAACACTGTTATAACACAGACTTCAAGAAATACTTAAAACAAAAACTAGCTCTGAGTTTGCACAGTAAAATTCAGGCTCATGTCTCATCTGAACCTCAACAATGTTGTTGGTTTTTTAATCTTGACTTTTTGTTTCTTGATACTTACCTACACATTTCATCTGACTATCTAAGCATTCACTGATTAATGCCTAGTGAAGGCTTGATTTAAGACGAATTAAAAAAAAAACCTTGATTTGATCATTATTGGTAATGCAGTGTTGCGGCCCTAGACTGTTTTAAGTTGCACTAGCCATTGATTCACTGTGTAAAGGAATATCCAGAAAAAGAGTGTGGAGACACTTCATACCTTATGGTTGACCCTTAAAAAGAGCAAATATGTGAGAAATTACAATTTAACTTTGAGACAGTAAACACTTCAGAAGAGTTTGTCTTGTTTCTCAATTTAAATGTAATTTTCAATGTAGACAGTTGAGATTTGAAGTGGGTGTGTGTCAGCTTCAGGGGGCTTAACCCAGTTCCATGTGTGAAACTGGGCACAGGTATCTGCAGACTGACTTGTTGAAATCTGTGATGAGAATTTTGATTGTGGTCCTAAGATGCACAGCTGTAGAAATCTTTAATATTAATAGAAGGTGCATAGGATCACATGCACAGCCTCATATGTAGTGCTTGTAAATTAAACAAAAAATAATTGGTACATATAATGAAGCTTTTTCAACAACAAGCAAACTACAATTAGCCTGGGGAATGGAATTTAAAACAAATCTTGATAGGATCATTTGCCTTGGACATGGGTATTTACAAACACACGTTTGCACATAGAAGAAAACCCCCATTTCATTATACAGGCTTCTTAGAACTGTGACCTATGTCTGTATTGATTGTAATAGATTATACATGTGGGCGAGTAATGCTGAGGCAATGTGGATACATCTTACATTTTTATTTTTTTGTTCTTATAATATTTTTTTACTCCAGTTGAAAACGTTACTAAATTGATTCCAATGTCAAAGATACATGGCCTCCAGATATATTTGTTGAGTGGGAAGGTGACTAATACAAAGACTCTGCCTGTCAGAGGAATATAATCCTTGTCACAGTAGTTGAATGAAGCATTTTCTGAATTTGAAAGTTGTGTGTAGAATAATGCTTCACTGAGAGCTGTTGCTTTGCAAGTTTGGGGAATGGAATGAACTGTCTACATAACAGAACAAAAAAGCCACGCTTTTTGTTACGAGAAAAACACTTGGAAATAGAACACCCCAAGATTCAAATAGACAAAGATGCTTGCTACATTTCCATTAGCTTTTCTCTTTTTGTTGACCTAGTTAGTCATAAAACTTGCTATGTGGTCCCTTTGTTTGTAGTCAATGCGGCACAGAATGACAGTGGTACTGTCTCTGTTCTTTAACCTTTGCATTTGAAATGTCAGCAAAGCTGTTATCAAAATTATGTTTCTCAAATAATAGGAGAAGCAACTTTTTAAATTATAATTTGTCCTCTAATCCATCTTTGCTGAAAAAAATCCAAATACTTCATCCATGTTTAGATGACTACTCAAAGCTCATTCATTTTTCTCTCCAGGAAACAGAAATGCCTCAAAGGCACAGAATCATCAGCAGTTCTCTTGGCACTGCGGAAGTGTCAGGACTGAGAGCTGACAGATGCTGGATGTGACTCAGAGTACATTTCATCATGTAAAAAACACTGGTAGTCCTCTCTGTCCACTCTGTAAGATATGTACCTCTCTGGGAAGATAACCTGGCTCAAACTTTGATGCTTCTTTCTTACATACTCTCTAATATAAATATGTGCAGACAAAACTGAAGTGACTGAATAAACTGATGACTTTCTTGTCTGAATGCCTTGTGCAATCTGGATGTAGCTCAGGCCAGTGGCCATGGTGCCACTGTAGATGCTTGCAGTGCGAACCCCACCTCATGTAATGTATTCACAGGAACTGTCCACAAATTAAACTTGTTCATATCCTGGTGGCAGGATTTGTGTTACAGTAGTGATGGGGATATAAAGCAAATACATGGTGACTATGTGGTGACCATGGGCAATAAGAAAAAAAGTCATATTCCTGAAGTCTGACCTTTGTTGCATATGTATCTATTTTCTAGTAACCTAGGAGACATAGTTTTACATTCCTTCTAACTGCTTTCCTGTTTTACAACAAGGTATCATTGTGTTTGAATTTCAGATGACACTTGACATAACAAAACTTAAACTCAGATTTGGGTATTTAAACAGCTTTTGAGTCCACACTCAGGAGATTCTCAGATGCCCTAGATTTCCCTAGCTCAAATCTCACCTTGTCATGAACAACCAAAGGAAAACCAAAGGAAATCAAACTCGGTTGCATTTGTGATCTCAGATTATCCATTATAATTTCAAATCCTGTTTCACATTCAGACACAGTTTGTTACTGAGTGCTGCAGCCTGTGCATTCTTCAGCATTCTCAACTGGAATGTAGAAGTTGAATGGAATTCTATAGCTCAAAAATTGGTAATTGTTTATCTTCCCCATAGCACAAAAAATGATCAAAGAAATGCATGAATCTCAATGCAATTGTTCGAACCTAAGTGCTCTGAGAAAAGAGATAAATCAGCTACCTTGAAAATCAGAAAAGAATCCTAATGCTATGGCTGTGACTTCTACAGGGCATTTCAAAGGATGATGCTCTGGGGAAATATTTCTCCTTGTAAAACAGCCTGCAGTTTTCATATCCATTTTGACCTGTCAAAATATCCAACAAAGAAGGAAAAAATTGTTGACAAATAGTTTTACTGAAACAGGGAGAGAATGTTTGAGATCAAGCACTCAGTGATTTGAAGAAGGTAGTAGCAGAGGGAGTTACCTTCTGGAAACATTTTACAGCAAAATATAGGAAGAACACTACAGGAGGCAGCAGTGGGCTGACCTCCTAAATAATTGGATCACTTGTGAAAGTGATGCAGTTGCATTCATTTGTAGGTAATCAGACCAAAGCTTTAATGAGTTCTACTCTGAGAAAATACTGTGAATGTTGTTGTGCCTCTGTCTGCACAGAGCTTATAATGACATTTAAAACAGGATTGAACTTTTGGAAAATGTACATTCCTAAAAGTGTACCTTAAATACAGTTACATTTTAAAAAATTACTAGATGTAACAGCCTTCTATATAAGCACTGAAATGAGGTATATTCAAAGAATGAGATTGAAGGAGGTAGAGAATTAGTCTGTTGTAATGAACAGAGTAGGAAAAATAAAACAATATTTGAATTCAAATTAAAATGTGATTTTTTCCATATCTCTGTAATGTTTAGAAACCATTTCCAAGTATTAATAAAAATTAGACTTTCTTATGTTTCTGTGTTCTTGTACTATAACTGAAGAGTTTTGCTCATTTAATCAAATTATTCAGAGGGCCTTATCATTGATTGCCTTGAGATTCTTTTGAAGCTCTTAATTCTCAGGTTTTTTTGCTAACCTGAAAATCTTCACATTAACAAGTAAATCCTAAGAACCAGGAACCCCTAGTGCAAATTAAAGATGAAGTAATTATTAAGAAGATGGTGAAGCTGAACAAACTCTTCTGAGGCAGGCATTAGGCCCCATTTATTTACTGTATTTGTATGCCAATCAAAACAAAGAAATACATACGATTTTCCATTACTCAAGAGTCCCTTGTCACTGACATTTTGCACATTTTCTCTCTGATTAACAGAAATAAAAATATTTGAAACTTTGCAGCATTTTAATGTTTTTAAGGGCTGTCATTTTCTATAGATCAAGCGGATTTTTGGGATTTTATTGCAACACTGCAAGCTCAAATCCTTTTCAAGGATAAAATCTATTTTGTTTTGTTTATCAAAAAGTAGAAAAATCAAACTTTTAAGTTCAAAAGGCTTGTTTTAAAGTATTTCAGTTACAGCTCCATGTAGTATATAGTTTATGCAAAAAGAAAAATAATTTGTATTTGTGCAGAATCACCCATGTTGTTTAAACGGATGTTAATTGGGATACTATATAGGTGTTCAGCACCAAAGATGGAGAAAAATAACTGTATTGAATGGAGGATTTTACTCCTGGCTGTGACATTGGAGATGTCTGCTACATTGTGGAGTAGCTACCGTTTTTCAGAAGGAACAGATTGTATTTTTCCATCATTCAAATGGAAAATCTTCCAGTCCAATTTTCTATCTTCTGTTCCTACATGACTGGTTAAAAAAATCAGAGGTCATCACACCATGGAGCCTTTCTTCAAACAATTAAATAGTTGCTGCGGAAGCAGAGACTGTCACTGCTCTGTGGGCAGAGGCAAACATTTGCTTGTAAGTGCTCAGGAGGCTATTCTGAACTTAAGTCATTACTGAGACTATTTGTGCTCTTCAGCTCTCTTCCTGATGTGGTCTTCAAATATTGTTACAGCTTGTTTACACTCTTTGTGACATTCATGAACCAGAATGTGATAATGGTAGGTATTGTCAGAGTTCAGGAGAAAATTTAAAATGCAATCTTTCAAGGTCAGCAAGGAGTAGATACGTTACACTGGGGAAACAGCCGTATCTTTGAATGGGTTATATTGAGTTTTACAGTTGTTTTCTGAAGTATCAAGCTTTTGAAGAGAATTGTGGAGACCTTTCGTTTAATCCTGGAATGGGCATAGTACTACTTGCCAACAATAATACCAAGATATGATCAGGGTGTGCTGACTTATGCATTAGCTTTAGCCACTTAGATAAGAGGTGTTTTAAGAAGGCATAAAGTTAACATCAATGACATAAATGGTATTATTTTATTTAACTGTTTCTTGTCATTGCTAACAAGGTCAAATAAGGCTAGATTTAAAGAAGCATTTAGTGAAGTTTCAGACTGCACTGTTACTGGATTCAGTATGTCTGCAGATCCAAGCCCTGTCTGCATTTTTTAAGGCCTTAATCTTATGATCCACACCGTAAACATACATTTAATCTTTGTGTATAGATTCTAGGAAACAAGATACCCTTCTTCAATAACTGTAGTGTGTGGAGTTGGTATGGTTTTCTGCTGTTCCAGTTGATTTGTATAAATAGAAGCATAAAGTTTGTTTACTTTTGCTGGATCTGTGATACCAAGTAAATTTGCATATTATCAGCAGATCAGTATATTCAAGGAGACATGAGGGCTTTGTTATATGTGATTTAGAATCTTTCAGTTTAGATTGAGTTTGGTCTCGGACTAAAGCAACTTTACTGTTCTTGGGGGTTTCAGTTTTCTGAAATGAAAAAGCAATCGGTGCATCCCAGAGATGCACATACCATTTGAACCTATTGTACCTCTTGAGCATTAGAACTCTCCTGGCTATGGAGCTTCCAGCTGCAGATAAAATGTTTAGATGAACAAAAAAAAAAAAAAAAAAAAAAAAGTAGAACTTTGAATTCCAGGTACTTTTTGGTTGGTTTTTGTTGTGTTTTGTTTTGTTGTTTGGGTTTGTTTGTTTTTCTGTCACAGTATTCCAATCCATAATGAATGTGACAATTTGATCCACTTGAAGGTGTGAGGACACAAAACTGGAGCTTCAGGGTCCTAGATGGGCTTCTGAATGCTCTAGCAGCAGATAGGTATGTGAACAGACTCCCCCACAGTCCAGGCATGGTGAAAACTGTTAAATGTTATGAAAACTCCTATGTTATGGCCATGTGCTTGTAGTTGGATTCGGTGCCTGGAGGCTCATGACTGGGTAAGAACAATTTATTCTAACCCAGGCAGAGATGAGTGCTGCTTACTGAAATGTATATGATCAAAAGAAAAAGACCTAGAAGTCTTGCACTCAACTTCAATATATGTTTTCCAGTTTCCAGTGATGAGGCACATTAATCTCCTTCACTCTTAAATACTGCTAACATGGCCACTTAAAAAGACTCGAGTAACAAACTTATTTAATAAGCTACTTGTAGAGTAGAGGTCTCTGAGTTGAACAGCTGTCTTTACATTGAGAAGGCAATAGCCAGCAATGGTCTATTTCAATTTCAGCTTTTTATTGCTGTGGTATTGCTGCTGATTACCTTGGTTTTATACACCTTAAATTAGTTCTGTGTATGGGAGAGCTACAAGTCCCATTTTTAGTATTTTTCCATAGAATAAAAACAGTGTAAGAGAAATTGTTTTTCTAACTGTCAGAGGTATCAGTGTGAGATGCATGCTATATGTTTTTAATCCTTTTTGTTAGCTGTTACTAGTTGATATCTTTAAGACCATCTTTTCACATGATTACTTGTCCTGGATGGCTTTACTTTTTCCATTGTAACAAGAATAAACCTTTTTTTCTCTCAAGTAATTCTCTAGCCAGCAAGAAGCCAGTGAATGTCTTAGTGAAAGGGTCTTTAAATGAGTAGATACTTTTCATTAATCTAGTGCATATCTAGAAATTATAAGTGTCATTTTGATTCTTAAGGTTGTCAGAACAGATCAGTTTGTTTCTTCGTTCTGTCTGAAATTAACTGACAAAATTAAGTTCAACATAAAACACAGATAGGTAATGAAAACAGCTATTGTGAAGGTAGAAAAGCTGTGATTAATTAAGTGGGTGACATCTGGATGTGACCACAATCTATTTGTGAAGGGCTATACAGAGCATCAAAGATTTGTGACTATTAGGCCTGTGGACAGCAGGAAATATTTGAAAGCCAAAGTAAGATCAAATGTTTGGGTAAAAATTATGGTTAGAGCTTACCACAAATCAAGTGAGAACCATTAGAATTTTGTTTGTTATCCCGTTGTTGAATGTAAATTCTCAACATTACTCCTTTGATTTGTAAAACAAATGAGGTTTAGGCTGCAACCATGAAAACTTAGAAATGTTCAAGGCAAGCAGGCTATACTGTCTTTGTTGTCCTCTGCCTTTGGAAGTTTTCTGAAGGTATCTCTTGCTCTACAAGTGTAGGCATGGATCCTCACTTCTGAAGACGCTGTTTTATTTTTTCTCACTGAAGGATGTGCACCACTGAACCTCACACTTCAGTTTGTACATGTCAAGTACCTTGTACAGTAAAATGCTTAAAAAGCCGTCTGCCTGCTGTCATTCACTTGGTGTTCAATTGGAATGCTATGAAGCACATATATTTTTGCTCCCTCAGGGATCAGCAAAGCTGAAAGCAGTTCCTGGAAATCTTCTAATTTCCTGTCATTCTTCTCATTTGCAAATAGCTTTGGTGATTAAGTTGTACGTTTGTTGGGAATCCCACCAGGAGAAGGATGTACTGACACGTGCTAACAGTCATAAAATCTTAATTGGCATCTCATTTCATACCTGTCACAGACAGAAAGCAATTAAAGGAACAGTCTTTATCTAACTGTAGGAGTTAAGTCTGTAAGTTCTTATGTGACAGTCATAGGTTTTATCAGTGGCCAAAGAAAACCAGTATTGTTATCCTGAACTTCTTCACATGTTGAGAAGAGAGCCATCCAGCCAGTCACCAAGGCAGCCTTGCTTAGGCTTGGGAAGAAAAAAACTCAGAAAAACTAAGGTCCTCCCTAGTGGAGAGGAGAGAGATATATCAAAGACAGGAGACAAGAGTTGGAGTGGAAGTCTTTACTGGGAAAGGAATATAAGTGCACAAACACAAACTGTCATTCCAAAAGATGAGTAGCCAAAGTTTTCAGGTGCTAAAGCAATATATGCTTTCTTGTTGCTAATCTAATGTACCTTTTGCCTAGAGGGAAAGGATTAAATGAGCAGCATTTCTGTGAATTCCAGTTGAGTGAAATTAGCCACTAGCCTGTCAGTTGGATTTTTGAGCAGTGATCACTGCCCTTTAAGTCTGGCAAGCCAGCTGGTTTCCCACCCACCTTATTGTTGACTTGCCCAGATTATGTTAAAGGCCTCACTAAAGTCAAGGTGAAAAAAATCCACTTACCCACTGACTTGTAGTTCAATCACAGAAGACAGTAGCTTGTTCAGGCATGACTTGACCTTGTTAAATCTGTGGTGGTTGTTCCCAATAATTTTTTTGTACTTCATGTATTTGGAATTGACTTCCACGAGGATTAGCTCTGCAGTCTTTCTGACAGCTGGGCTTAGGGTGACAAATCTGCAGCTGAGCCTAAGGTTCTTCTTCTTGCCCTTTAATGAAGATGAATATGGCTTCTTTTTTTTTTCCGGTCACTGGGCATTGCCCCCAGTCAGCATGATCTCACTGTCATGTCATGCAACTCCATTGGCACCCTTGATTGCTCCCCATTTGGCCCCAAAGGTTTGTGTACATAAATTTTTCCCTAATTTGATCTTTCCCTACTCATTTCCACAAACTTGGAGGGAAAAATACAAAAATACACAAAAATACAAGCATGTGGAAAAAAGTATTTCAATTACATCTGGTAGTAATTTTTGGATGGTGAAGACCATGGAATTGACATAATTTTGCTGTGTCAAATCCATAAACAAGCTGACTCCTGTAACTTGGCAAATTTCCAATTGATGTCAACTTTGAAGTCAATGAGGATTCTTTTTGAGGAGAGAAGCAAGATATGGATTAAAATATTTGTTTATGATTGATAAATGAAGTCCACCTGGTCTCCAGACAAGGAGAGCAAATGATGCAAGAAAAATCAGTTCAAGAGTATCTCCTTTGTTTCAGTTTTGTGTAACATTTTATTTCAGGTTAAAACACCTCCCAAGCCAAAAAATAAATCTTTGGATTGACTGATAATTTTTAAGAACATTTTACTTACAACAAAATAGCAGTACTTGTTGCTCATGTAATAGAGGCTGATTTGAAAAGAAGAGCAATGTAAACTTTGTATTTAAGTATAAGAAATTAACTTCTTGTTGTGTAGAATTTGCATACCTTTTTATTTCACAAGGATTATAAGTGCCCCCTTGTGGACAACATTAATTTGTAACTTGTTAGAGGACACAAACTGGTGAAGTAGGGTAGTAAAATTTAGTCTCAGATTCTGTGAAAAAAATTAGTTACAATTTCTTTGTGGATTGGAGGATTTTGACTTACTGTATTTTTCAGTATTGCTAATTGATGTTCTGAGACTTTACCTTCTTAATTAGTACATGAGTATTCTGTAAGAAATGTCAAGTCAAAGAACATCTAACCATTGGCTTCAACGGCTGTAAATAAAGCCAAACTCTACTAGTCTTACTGTGGAGTCTTACTACTTCATGTTTTTGCAGTTCCTGCTGAAATACCTTTATTGATCACTCTCAGATCCTGAATGTAGCTTGTGTGGATCGTAGGTCTGTTCCAAATGGCAATTTGTTACATGATATATAGAACTTCACTAAAGTGTAAATTGCAGGAAAACAGGTTTTTTAATTAGAAAGTTGTGCTTTTTCTCAGCTACCCAATCTCTAGGTTCACTTGTTATAGCCTCTATTAGTCAACAGTTCCCAGTAGTGTCAAATAATACAGCTTTTTGACTAGTAATTAAAAACTTTTCAATTTTTTTTTTTTTTTGTAAAATTTTTAGCATTCCTAGATTAAGAAGAAAAAACAGTGTTTCCTCTTAACTTTAAAAAGAATGTAGAAGCATGCAGGAACAGATATCTTCTAAATTTATTTTCTTCTTATCCCACATTACTAAGAGCTTCAAAACTGTGGTTTTGAACCAGGTTGATCGCAGTCTTGCATCATGACATGCAGTAAAGTGGGGTAACAACAACACAGTGCAAAGTTGTGCATTTTCTACTTATTTTTATTCAGAGTTTTAGGTTATTTAGAGCAATACCGATTTGCTTACTTTGGGTTTCTTTTTTCAAGTCAGTAAGCAAGCTGCGTTGCTCAAAGCGGGAGATCTTTTTCCCTTGACTGGAACTTGTGGGGTAGACAGCCAGAGGAAAAAGAAATACTAATTTTATCAGTCTTATCTACAGTGTCAGGAGCAACAAGGGCATGCTGATCCATAGGAGAAAGTGAACCTGGAGTTGAGAATCACAGCAAACCAGGCAGACAGTGGCATTACCAAAAATGGTGCATGTCTCCAGTTCCAGAGCAAGTAGGGCAGGTCGGCTTATGGTTGCCAGACTCAGAGAACAGATCAGATGTTGAGGCCAACCCTTAATGATGATATAGATCCTATGTCAAGCCCAAAAATCAACCCAGAAATTCAAGTCAGCAGGTCAGGACCAGGGACAGAATCAGGGTCAAAATCTGGCAGAGGTGTACCTCCAGCATAGCTCAGGGGCCAGTGGTGAGACCCTGATCTTAGAAGCACCTCCTGGGTCAAAGGAGGGCAGGAGGCATCTCAGCTCTGTGTTTCGAGGCTGGATGGCTTCAATCTGAATGTTAACCTTGAGCCTGGCCAACTAATCTCCCAAGAGTGGTACGTAGGATCTGAAACAGGGAATAAGCAAAACTCAGCTTTGTCTAAATCAGAGCCTGGGGAACCAGGCTAAGAAGGCTTTGTCCTGCAACAGCCAAGATCTGGTTGTAGTGTTTTTGGATACCATCCTGGGGAGTGTGATGCCAGAATTTCTAGCCAGTGCTGCTCACTCTACCAGATGCAGCTGCATCACTGAAATCTCAGAGGTGCTCACAGTGTGTTTAGGAAGCAAGAACAAGAACCGATCTGCCTTCCTGGCCACAGCCCCTTCTTGTAATCCTGCTTTTGTCATCTGATACTTACGTTTCTCTCATGTTTTGCAATGTGGGCTGATCTACCAAACCATGCTATCCAACTTATATTAGACTGATATTGATATAACTGGAACTGAACCTGAGCAACTTAAGGCCAAGAACTGGAAACCTGCATTGAACCAAAAAACATTCTGGTTTCACTTTCTGCTTCTCTAGTGAGTTATCTTTGTGCTTAGTTTCCCAAGACCTTATTCAACCTATTTCTTTGCCCAATTTTCCTGTTTTCAAATGCAGTGGCATCAAGTCTCGGTGATGGGCATGATTCCTCAGCTCTTCCCACTCTCACTACCAGTTTTTCTTAGCTTCCACAGTTGTTTTCCAGGCTGTGTGTTAAATTACATCAATATTTTCTTTGTTGCTTTGGAGACCAACAGAATTTGCTGCCTTTTTGTGGGATTAGTGGAAGGAATTGGTTCAAAACAGGTCTTCAAATCAAAAGAACTCTAATAAAAGGACTTTCTCATAAGTTTATTGGTTAAAAGGCTAAATTGAATTATATATCTAAATATTTTCTTACCCAAATGGGTATTTGATGGATGATAGACATGGATAAAGTATCAAAGCTTGTGTTTCATATTGTATTAAAGGTGGATGTGGTTGTGAAGTTTAAGTCTTATATCACTTCTTAGAGGGTACTGAAATCAATGCAGTAATTACTTACAGTTCTGATTATGTGAGAGAGAATGTTGTAAGTAACAAATTTGCAGTTTGGCCTCAGGAGCATATGTACAGAATTTTGTTTCAGAATTTGCAAATCAGTTGTGTGAATAGATGACAGAAAGGGGAACAGATATCATCACTAAAAATGGGTATGAAAGCTTCTCAGACTTGCCAGGGGAAAATACAGGTAACCTCTGGGGCAGCAACACCGGCGTGTCTCTTGGAAGCTTTGAAGGCAAGATCTTAATGAGGGAACTAGTGTGCAAGTGATCTCCCAGAAAGCCAAATATTTACAGCCTCAGCTCAAAGTCTCTGTCACAGACAGTAAGAAAAGGTGTTTTGTATTATATACAACAATACTTGCATACTAAATACTTTGCTAAAAAGTCAGTAACAGTGTCTGCAAATGTGAATTTAACACTGAGGTGGGTAAACCTGTTAGGTAAATTGGGATTGATAAAAGAAAGGTTCTGGCACTGATAATTTCCAGAGGCAGAAGTGTGAAAGAGATTAAGGCATCTGTGAAGCAACCACCGAGTATAAAAAGCTGTCAGTGATAGTGTAAATTTTTCTTTTCTTTGCATCATTGAGCTTTTTGCAGTTGTCCTGCTGGGCTTGAGGTTTGTTTAACTTGAGATAAAATACAAGGACTAAACAGTAGAATAATAAACCAACTGAGAAAATTAACAACATTATATTCCTTCAGAATTCAAGACCTTTATAAGACTAGATACAGACAAAGAGTCCCCATGGAGACCTCCGAAGTAATTGTCTGAGGTGAAAGGACTCTGAAAGGCCATTAATCATGCTGCATTTGTGGTACAATGAATCCCACAACTTTTAAGTTGAAAATCCTCTATGCTTACAAAGGGCCATGAAGTAACTTGTGATTTCAGTAAGCTATTCCTGGTTAATTAAGAACAGTAAATTATACTTACTGTTATGTCTTTTGTAGGTGGTGTTTCACTGGAAACTAAAGCTAATTCCTAGGCCCAGCTCCCACTGATGTCAAAGGAAGTCTTTTCACTGATTTTGGTGGGATTTGGAGGAAAAGTAGCTACTGTAGTACAAGTATGTTTCTCCATGAAGTAGACAATGTTGGACAAATTTTGGAATATGTCACCCCTTACTGCACATGTACTGCGCATGCTTATTAAAATGGGGGGTGGAGATTAGAAGAGATTCAGAAGAAAACATTCTTACTGATCCTTTCAAAGCTGCTTGAATATTTTGGGCTCAATAACCCTCTGCATTCACTCAGCCCAGTGTGACCAGACCATGGTCACTGAGTGAGACATTTTACATGAAGGTAATGCACCATCTTTTAGCATAATTGCACTACAAGGGAGCTTAACACTGCATGCAGCTGCCTGCTGGTGAGAAATTAAACCATCGGCTTTTGGAGCTGAGCAGCTTCATACTGTGACTGACTTCATCCCTGCATGTTTTTTGGATGAGAAGGAGACAGAAGAACCAATTTAAGGACTGAGGAGGAAAAGCAAGGGATTCCTGTAAAGGTGGAGGGCAGAGTACTTTCTAACTGTATAGTGGAGCAGACTTGGTTTTCTGGCAATTCTTCCTAAGTAAAACATCAGTGAAATACCCTGGGAGTGACATCTCTGATGTCCCATAATTTGACAAGAAAGCTCATTGTATCAGGTAAATTTGGGGGAGTTGTAGTATGGCTCAATTAGAACAGTAAATATAATTAAGCTCTGTTTTATAGGACAGTAGCATAGAAAACTTAATTAGCAGTAGCCTCAGCAATTTGTAGAACTAGAATTTATTGATAATCTACAGTGTTAAAGCAGGTCTCCCACCAGTAGCCAGATACTCTTATGCTATCCACTTAACTCCTTTTGTGGTGTTTTAGGCCATGCATCTTGCTTAATGACTCTTTTCACATTACTCTGCTTAACATTTCTTAGCAGCTGGATTAGGTGTGGTACATTCAGAGCTGTCCCTGAGCCTTTCCTTACCATTTTTTACTTATGCTTAAATATGACTTGTAGTAAGCATGTTGTTAATATACTGCCACTCCTAACTGTGGCCTTCCTACCTGATAATACAATGCAGCTAAAGCAACAGAAGCAAGTTTCTGTCATGTTGTATTATTTATGCCACTCTACCACATAGATTGCAATTTTTAATAGAATAATTTAGTACTTGAATTGTAACATCTGTTTTCCATTTCAAGGATCAGCACTTCATGTTTTCACATGCCTGGCACCAGCCCCATTCTATTTTATACATAGTCCTAAATCCCCATTAAGTCCACCACTGAATATTTTGTCCAGATTGTCCCTTGCTTCTTGCAAGGGTCTTTATTTAAATTAATTTTGGCATACAGTTGGCTGCAATTCTCAAACACTGTCTTTCATGCTAACTTGTAACTAAAAGAGGTTCTTGAACCACTTTGCGGAAATAGTTGAGCAATACAGAACATGTAGATAGAAAGTACCTCTTCTGAGAAACAGCACTTTGCAAGAAGATGTTTTAAGGGACAGGTGTGTCCTAGACTTCCTCAGATTGATAGCCAAGGGACAGCTTTCAGTATTCCTGCCCAAAATCCTTTTGGTGGGGAGCATGTGTTTACCTTTGTTTTCTTATTTGCCTTCTATTCACAGTCCTAATATTTCAACATTCATAGTGGGAGGGTATGTGATGTGGCTCAAAAAGTGATGTTTGCTTTTGGATTCCTTAAATGAGTATTACATGATCAAAACAACTTTGAATTCTTCACTGACCAAGGCTGCCATTCATCATTGTGAGAGTGTACTGGGCTGTTGAGTGTTAATGTATTTGGCACACATTTTACATCTCAGTCTTGCAGAGTTGTACAAGTAGACTCAGGGATTTCAGACTTCTCTGCTTATCTGACAAAATTTCTGATCTTTATATCTATTAACATTGTTAAGATTTATTCGCGTTCCCACAGCAAATATTGGAAGGAAGGAACACTGACAGTGGATTCCAGTTTGTATCACTTCTTTCCTTAACATCATTTTTGCTTGCTGATGTATCTCAGTGTATTAGGCAACATGAGGGGATTTATGTTTGCTGTGTATACATTTGTTTAAATGTAATGCATACCACATCCTGAGGGAGGTTAAAAGTTAGTTCATATTTTTATATGAATGTACATTACCCAAGGAACAACCTGGTACTTCTTAAATGTACAATAATGACAGAAATAGAAAAGAAAAATAAAAAGGAAAGGAAAGCTGAAGTAATCTGTTCAATACAGTTTCATTTATTCTACATTTTTTGTAAATTTGAGTGAATTCTGTTTACCAACCTAGTTCTATGAGGATGACTACCATTCCAAATCTCTGCACAGTTTTAAGCAGCTGTTCGAAAGCAAAAAGGAAACAGGGTCAGCTTGCTTGAAAGGTGTTTCTTTCATCTTCCCCAGATTACTCTGGATCAAGGCCAAGGACATCCTAAGTATTGAGTCCTGCACTAGTAACAGGTGTCTGGTCCAATATGTCATGACCTCTCAGTGCTAGAAATCAGTGTGTTATACAGTTAGAATGGGAGACTCCCAGAGAACACATGGCACACAGGCTTGCTACATGATGTCCTTGCTTGGTCCGGAGAGTACACAATCATTTTTATTTGACTGCCTAAACTGTATTAAGCAAATGTCAAGGTTTTCTAGAATGTATCAATTATAACTGGTCTTTTCTTCTGAAATCTATGCAGTATTCATTTTTGAAGCACATAATTTCCATGGAAGCCTCAGTAGATGCCCCAGTAAAGATTTTTAATTTTTCTTTATTAAATCGTAATTTCTTGCTAAATGCCTGTTCTGTTAATATGTAAAAATGCATACATGAGTGCATTCTGCATCATATGTATTGTTTATATCTTAGTATTTATTGAACGTGTTATAATCTTATTAATTTGATTTGTGTTATTTATTATTTTATTATTTATCTTCTTTTTGTATTTGTGATTTTGTGCCTTTTTCCTCAGGGTTGGTTGCTGGTTTCAGCTCATTAGGTTCTTGCCTCTGTTAATACATCCTTTGTATCTTTCTCAGTCATTTCTGTGAAAGAGCATTTAAACATTACAGGGGCTTTTTGTGACACAGGCTCTTTTGACCCTAAATGGAAAGAATTCCAAAGATTGATAGCTGTTTCGTGTATCAGTCAACCTTTGATTAAGAGTGAAATGCAAGTTTAAGGCAGGTTTGATTATTTCCTACAAAGGAATCTCGTTTATACTGATTGGTTGTGTTCCTTCTCTGAAAAGTAGCTCTGTTCACACTGACCCACAGTAGTTCTGCTTTATGATCTCAATGAATAAAACACACTTTTCTCTATTCTGTTTTACTTGCTAAGAGGAAGAAAATGTTATTAACCTGTGTGGGACTCCGTAGTGATTGAGAACACCATTAAGCATTTATGCTAGCAATTCATATTGTACAACACCTCATACTTGAAAGGATTCCCTTCATAAAACAACATGCTGGCAGTGGAAATTTCCTCAAAATCACCATATGACATAGGCTGGTGTTAAGTACTACCACATTTCCATCCAAAAAATGTATGGGAGAGAAAGTGTAAATACTCTCAGCACAATATCCGTCAAGGAGGACTAGTAAGAGATTAATCAGTCATTGGGCACAGCTGTCTTAAAGTTAGGTCTCTCTCATTTTCCAGATTGTTTTAGCAGGTTTGAAATCATACTGTATGATTTGGTGTAGTGACACTTGTGATTCCTATGTTTAAGCAAATGCATTATTTTGTTAGTAATAAAATGCAGTTTGAGGCGAAACACAAACTCAAAGATTCCCACCAAGCAATGCAAATGCAAGATACGAAACCAAGTGTTTCTATTTGAATCCAAGATCTCTTTGAAATCATGCACCAATCTGCTCACACCAGATTTAATAGGAGGGAACAGATTTTTAGTTATCAGGTTATCCCACTGGGAAACACAGGGTTCTCAGGAATCTTCTTTGTTCTCTTGCTGCATGACTACAAACAGGTATCATTGTCAAGCTCCATATGATCCTGGCAGTTATGAGTTAGATGGTTTGATCTGTGTTTCTTGGATAGTCATAAAAAAAGATATTGGGTGTTAAATATTTATATTGGAACTAAGCAGACTCTGGCTTGCAGTTAAGAACATTTTTTGCAGCAAGGGCCAAGCATTATTATTGGGAATAGGAAAGAAATACAGTGATGCCAAGGCTAAAGTTACTCCCTATGTTGTAAGTTGGTGATACCAAAAAATTATTTTTCTTCCCCCTCTTACTTGGATGTTTGCTCTCAGGGAAGACTATAAAAGAATAATTAAACATTTTTTCATCAAGAGTTTGGCAAGAATTTGCAATTGTTTTTGACAATTTGAATTAATAGGACAGTACTCTGTTATTTACTTGGAATGTTTTCCATAAAATTACTACATTTCATAAAAGACGTGATAGGCTTCTGTTCTACTGGCTCATGTAGTACTTCATTCTTACCAGAATAAGAGTGAGAAATTCTTTTTAGCATATGCCAGTTAATCATATAGATACATAACAATTGTTCATCATAAATGTTATTTAAACTCTGTAAATACAAACCAGCAACATCAACTAACAGAAATGTTTCTGTAAAAGAGCAGACAGTCTCTACTGTATGTGCATTTTTGAAGTGCAATAACTTGGAAAGATTTTTCTTCTCTGGTTTTAGTAAAATATTTAACATTTTTGTGCCTTTTAATTTACATTATTTTAAATTATTTAGGTTTTTTTAAGCTATCCTGTCCAAGTGGTGTTAACTGAGTGGGTTGAAGATTTTCTACTAAGTGAACAGCAGGATTGCTTCTATAACTGTCTAGACACAATATAAAGAATTTTTAAAAACCTTTTTTGGTGAGAATAGGCTCAGTGCTCAATTTTAGAGGAGATTAAGAAGTCACTTTATATATAAAGTAGTTCTGCTTTTGTAAAAAGCCCATTTTGGATCATAACAAAATCATAGCTCTTCACCTGTTTTCTGACTAGCAGCTACTGGAATTATGTTAAGGAGTGCTTTTGTTCCAGCTGAGAAGGGTGTAATCAGCAGTGATCGATGCATTAGGGTTCCTCAGTATGTTCTTGTATTTCTGATAACAGGCTGTAAAATCCTGTCAGCTGAAGTCCCCAGATCTGTGAACCCTCTGGGTTTTATTGCCTTTTTGCATACGGAAAAACAATCACAATCTTGTCAGGGTTGAATGTTCTGTGAAAATCATACTGTCCTTGGATGTTATGTCCAAAGTTCGCAGTTGTAAGAATTTGCAAAAAGAAATTTTATTTTATTTATTTTATTGCAGAGCATTGGCTGTGATGACTATCTGGGTTCAGACAAAGTGATTGACAAGTGTGGAATATGTGGAGGGGACAACACTGCTTGCAAGGTTGTGTCTGGAGTTTTCAAACACACGCTAACAAATCTTGGCTACCACAAGATAGTGGAAATTCCTGAAGGAGCTACTAAAATCAACATTACTGAGATGTCAAAGAGCAACAACTATTTGGGTAAGTTGCATCTCAGTGAATAAAGAATTCTTTGTGTGCTAGTACAACTGGGTGGAGGTTATTCCAGGAAAGGCATTTAAACAGTGTGAAATAGATGTCAAGAACAAGAGAGGACAAGAGAGGAAAAAAGAAAGAAATCATTAAATAGGCATTTTCATCAGAACTAACTGGCAGTTTATAATTCCAGCTTGGTCTCGCATGGCAAGCATTGTAGACCTGTTACCATCTATTTCCCTGTCCGTCTGACTCAGGTTTGGTGTTTCCTCTTAGTTGGTTCCACTGTGGTGATTGATTACACTTCAACATTGTTATCCTTCTCTGAGTGATCAAGACTCCAGCCAAGTGGCATGCTCATCTCTGTAAAGCCTATCAAGTCTGCTTGAGGAGAAAAGAGCATCTTCAGGTTGCCCAAAAATTTCAGTTATTTTAAAGTGAAAGAATATCAAAATTGTATTGAGATAATGTGGTATTGAGGTAGTATCTGCAGAATGCAAGGTCATTTGTACAATTGTGTATTCTGTAGCAGGTCCTTAACTCGAAACCACAGTGGATACTGGAATATTTATAGTAGCATCATGGCAATTTGTGGTATATTTCTAGATCTGTTTAGTGTGCTGCAAATTAGCGATTATATAGAATTTCTGCAGATCTGTGTCTGTTTTGTGTGCATTTGTGAACTGTGCCATTCCCTGTTGTAACCTCTCGTATTCCCACGTTTCAAAGCCCTTAATTTGCCTACATTTGTACTTCTCCTTTGGAGCTAACTCTGCTGAGTGGGCTGGAGAGAGGAGTTGGTTGAGATGTGTAAAACCTGTCCTGTGCCCTTAAATTTCTCTTAACCTGTCAGTCCATCATTAGATCTGTCTTAAAAATTGCCATAGCAAAAAAAAAAAAAAAAAGGAGCTCCATGAGACTTCTCTTGCTCGCTGGGTGTAATTATTACTAGAACTACCTAGCTCTACTGGAAGTTTCAAATACTCGTGTTTGACAGCTCCTTTATCTCTCACTTCTGGCTGGTAAGTATCTCAGCTACTGCTCAAGTACAAGAAAAGAAAGTGCTCACTATTGAATTCTCTCCTCATTTCTGCTTTCTTCTCCCTAATTCCTGCGGGAGTTGTAGCTAGTTCTGTAGAAACATTTGCCTGTAGATGGGAGTTTATTGAGGTGAACAGTCTGAACTGTTCTGTGAACTCCTTGATTTTACCAAAAAAAGCAACTCTTCACAAGTAAAGAAATAATATAAGCTACCCACAGAAAACCAAAAGTCAGATCTTATGGGATGATCTTGTTAATTCTAATTTGTCCTAGTTTCATCCAAATGTATTTTTAATACATTATATACACCTATATATGCTAGCATTCATTTTTTTTTGTGTAGTATTCATGAACACTGCCATGTTTGATGACAAAATAAAACAATAGTTCTATCTAAAGAGCTTCAATAGATACTTGTACATTCAGTAGAAAATGGGTGAGAAGGCAGCTTACTTGACAGGATAGCGAAAGTAGCCTCATTATTAATAAATAAAGTCATGGAGTTGAATGTAATTGACATGCCAGCATCTGAAAACAGCTGCCAGAAAAATTCCCATAACTATGTTAAAATGTCCTGTACATTTTTGCAATGGGCAGGACAGAAAAAGAATAACATTCTTTGCTTAGAAATAACCGGGCTGTTGGCATGTATGGGAAAATGGCACAGTTCTTCTTTCCCATGCTACTCCATGCCCTGAGCTCTGGGTTTATGCTATCATTTTTATTTTTTTTATCCATTTCATATGTTTCATTTTTAAGCTGCTGGTATGGATTTATTCTGCTGAATGTGCCAACTCCCTCCCCTGTTAGGAATTCTTGAGACTATAGTTCCAGCTAAAAGGACTTCAGTCTCTCTGCTTACACTGTTACACAATAAACTTGCTTTATTGAGGCAGGTGAGTTGCACCAGGACAGGATTGAACATGTTCTAACAGATAGGAAAAGTGAAACTATAGAAAGGTTTATCAATCAATTTATTGGACGAGTGAAGTGGTAAATGGGAGGTTGCTTTTTGGCATATTGGTGTCCACAAATTTCTCACTGATAAAACAACATTCAAAATTTAGACATGCACATTTTTACAGTGCACATAACAGTGCTAGAGCTGGGAAGCTTGAAAACTCAACTCTGGTATTTTCTGGTTTCTCTTTATGGTAATAAGCAGAAGGCTTGAACTTTAAACATTTTTTTTTAATTATCTAAGTAATTAGCTTTTCACAAAAACTACAAAATCTTAGATTTCTTGTGCATCTAGTGATCTCTATTATTTTATTTCTGTATACCTAGAAAGAATATTCAGCAACGTTCTGTTTTCTTATGTTTTGTTTTGTTTTTTAATGTTCTCCTGTTTCTGAATTAATTTAAACAGAACAAGTACAATCTTGTCTTATTCTTGCACACCCACTCTCCCTGCTAAAAATCTTCTTAGATTTTCCATTTCTTTAATATCTTTACTGTAGGAAGAGTGTCAATCTGATAAAGGGACATTTTTTTACAGTCAAATGGAGAATGGCCTGTGATATTAACTGTTGTTTCGTAGTGAGCCAAAATGAGCTGTGTCATGTAGAGCCATAAGGTGGATCAGAAATTCCCCAGGAAGCATCTTTTTTTCTTGGGTGTGTGTGTTCAGAAAGGAGCCCAGTTTCAGACTGCTAAATAATAGCTGTTAATAACTATTATTAGTGTATTAATCAGTCTCTATATTTACTCTAGTATGGTTTTTACAGTTAGAAGCAAAAGCCCTTTCTGACAATTTAAGGTTAGACTCTGTAAAGTGTAAATGAAGCTACAGACTGCACTGTCCTCAGATATGTATGGAATTACTTGCTTTTCAAAGTAGTTTTCTGCAATATTTTCTCACTGGCTGATGTGTTAGACCTCTCAGCAACAGCCCTGCTGACCTTGTACAGACTTTTCCATTGGCAAAACACTTCTGTCACATGCTAGTGTTGTGCAGAAAGAGACAAAGACATACTTTTTATCCCACTGGTAATCATCAGCTGGCCAGTTCTCATATACTGAAATGGGAAGCTTGCCATTGAATTAAGTAGGAGCATAATACCTTAAGTGGGACCAGTATGTTACAGCACTTATGCTGCAAAACGTGTGGTCTTGAGTATGAATACTTTAGCATCTTTGGGAGTGGGATTTGAGATAATGGCAAAATCTTAAACCAAATGACATGAATCTGAAGTGATTATTTGGAAGGTCCTTTTTTGCATGGTGGGTCTTGAGAACCTAATTCAGAGAAGCTGGTTGTTACCCATATCCATAGCTTCAACAGCAAGCGAATGTGATGGGAAGGAGGTATTGGTAGTAAAAATTAAATTTTAGCTTAATACAGAGTGAAAGAGACAGTGATTAAAAGTGCATTAGATTTGAAACACACTTGCCACATGTAATGAACCTATTCTACTTGGAAAGAATCTGTCCCATAACTCAAGTAACAGTTTCCTTCTAGAGCAGTTGGCTGCATCTGGAGTTACACAACTTTGAAGTTCAGTTTGGCAAACCACACCAGCTATGCTGCCTGCCATCATGGGCACTACCTGTTTGTGAGCTGGCTTATGGAAGGGAGAGTATATACATTAGAGTTTGAGCAAGTCTTAACATTTTGCTCCTTACCTGAGTACTATTGACTACAAACGCCAGGTTGGATGAGTCGTGGAGCAACCTGGTCTAGCAGGAGGTGTCCCTGCCCATGCAGGGGGGGTTGGAACTAGAGGAGCTTTAAAGGTCCCTTCCAGTTCAAACCATTCCATGATTCTAAATGTGTTTTGTTCAGTGACATTTTCTTACAGCTCTTTACAGTTCCTCCAGGGAATATATGACATATTTCCTTTTGTAAATAAATAAATATTAAATATAAATAATAAATATTATTAATATTGGTGTGTCTGAACATGAATATGGATTTAAACAATTTGTCTTATTAAAACAACAGTGGCTGATACTAAAGGGGCTTTGCAAAGATTTTCAAGAAGAAATTTTGATTCAGCATTCCCTGCAGCAGGTAGCATTCAAAAAACTTCTCATGAACTATTGCTAGCAGCACTTGAGCTTAAAATTACATTTTGAAATCAGTTTAGAGATTCGAATTTACAGTAAATGAAGGAGTTAGATTAGAACACTGGTAGAAAATTTAGAATATAAACATTGTTAGAAGCACTGATCTATCATGTGATCATATGTGATCCTTATATGTGTCAGTCTGTGCACTAGTGTCTCTCTCATACGCACAGCGTACTGAATACATTACTTATAAACTATGTAATTACAATATCTGGATTAGAATAACTGTTTTTTTTACCTTTTGTCCTTGGTCCTCTTGCCTGTTCTCTGCTGGAGTTAAACAACAAAGACATTTCTTTGTACAGACAACTATGTGCTCCAAACTGTGAAGAAAAGATTTAAGGAATCACTTTTTAAATGAAATGCAATTAAGCACAGCAAGTTCAAACCATAAGGCAATTTCTTAGTAAGTTATTAGTATATGAGGAGGCAATTAGAATGTCTATAGAAACTTAACCAGAACATTTTGAATAATATTCCTCAAATATGCTTTTTTGATTATTAGGTATGCTAGCAAATCTGTTGTGTCGTTATTTCATGAATTCTGAACTGAAGAGTCAGGAAATATTACGCAGAAAGGGTTTTTTTTAAAATGTTTACAAAATCAAGCATTCCTATAAAAATATGGTAGTGGTAATATCAGTTGATAGCTTCTACTTACTTGCTTCAGCCTTATCTCCTTGTCTCCACTCTCAGTCTTTTTCTGCACTGCTTTAGAGTTTACTTCTAGGTTGATATTTTCTAAAATTGGCCAGCTTAACCGAAATAGAAGCTTAACCAATTTTTGGCCACCTTAAAAGATTCAATTCTATGTCAGTTTTAGAAGAGACCTGATAAGCAGAGAAGATTCTGATTTTGTTCACTTAACTTAATTCAGTTTAGTTGGTATTGCTTGCTTAGTTGTAGATATATTCATTATCTGAATGAATAATAATTTGAATTCATTGCTCTCTACATTGCTATGCCTTGAATTAAAAACTAGCATAACTCTAGAGAGATTTGTCTTTCTCAACATGGATTTTAAAACAGCCTCAATACTGAAGTGCCTAATGTTGACCTATCCAAGAAAATGCTTTCCCACAGCTGTTGTTTTATGCACAGAAGCTCCGACTCTCACCAGACAACTTGCATTTTTTAGCAACTACCCAGTCCAGTGCACATGAGTGAATATTACACTAATTGCTGACAGTCACTTTTTTTGTGATTTTTGTTCATTTCATGGTCTTCCTCTGCAGACTGTAGTTTTAGTGGGTGTGAGGCCTACAGCCTACTCTTATTTTTATAGCTAGGATGAATTTTTCACTGTGTTACATTTAACAGTCTTTTTGCTTTCTTCTGTATACTAATTGAATTAGTGATTATATTCTATTTATTAAACTATTTCTTCCTAAAAGTACTGCTAGGTTACAGGATAATTGAGATTACTGCTTAGGCTTTCTAGCCAGGGTTGTATGTGTGTTGTCACATGGATTGGTTCACTCTGGGAGTTAGTCTTTTCTGTAGTGTTGTGATCTAGGACACACAATGCCAGAGAGAGTGTTGGATCTTTCACATGTAAAAGCCTATACAAGGTTTTGATTTTTAAGAACATTATAATCAAATTTTAAAGAACAATATCAAAAAATATCCAGGACTGAAGAATCATGGTGGGAGAGCTTCACATAAGGCATAGGATGGGAGACAATCTAAGTCAATGTGAGCACTCCTGAAGCTGTAAAGGTGATTTCACCTTGCAGGTTATGTCAGCGTTTGGCCTACATTTACGTATCCTTTGAATTACTGTCCTTAAGATAGTTTCAAATTTATTTTCTGCAGGGAGAGTTTCTTTCACTAAACAAATGTTCATCTTATTGTAGCCAACATGTATTACTTGGCTAGGGTGATCACTTACTAAAACCCTTGAAGTTGTTAAGACTTTGGATGAAATTCAAGCCTAGTGCTAATGAATTCAACTCCACTGAATTGAAGTTGCACAAGAGTCTTACCTAGTCTAATGACCTGTAGTTGAACCAGAATATATTTAAGACATTATTCTTTGCCGACCATATATTTTTTCAATACTGGTGTTGCATAAATAATTACATTTTAGAGTTTCTGGCGAGGTTATCTTATTATAGTAAATTCCAAGGTGACCTTTTCCCTTCTGGCTTCATTAAGCAGCCAGCTAATATCTAATGCTCTGTATAGTGGTCTGCAGGGTTCCAGGCACATTTTGAAAACATACAAAAGAAATGTTTTCTTAAAAGCTGGTTTATTCTTTTTTTATATATTAAGTGGCAGATCTTCAAAAAAGACAGTGTTACTCATCTGGGTGGTGGAAGGACTCTTTCCCCTGCCCTCAGGGAGATGGTTAAGCCTTACTGGCTGAGCTGAGTTCTGTAACACAGTTTTTCACCCCTATCTTATGCACGTCGCTCGCCTTTGCTTCTAGATGAGTTTCTCGTCACTTGCTGATTGTGAGAAACCTGCTGACAAATAGCCCTAGGTTAGGCCTGAACTTCAAAGACAGTTATCCATGCTGCTGCTTTTCCAGGTAAACAGCTTCCTGGCCTTTTCCATCTTTTCCCTATGCATCTTTTCCTGTTGCATCTTGGGCTTCCAGACCCCATCAGCTAGGCTTCTGGGCTCATACCTGTTCTTCGATGATAGCAGTTATGACTAGTTTTGAAACTCATAGAAATCATGTTTTCATTTCCTGTGTTTTTCTAGTTCTGTCGTCATTTGACAGAGGTGTTATTATTTTTTGTTTTTACCATTTGCTTGTAAGCAGTGTTCTTATAAAAACAGCAGTGCACCAGCTGAAGCCTGCTGTTGCTTTGATGATCTGCCCTGCAAATACATCATCTGAACAACAGCCAGCAGCAATGAGTCCCACTGAGGTGCTTGTTTCATAAATTCTGTATTAAAAGAATGTTGTGGTTTTTTCCTTCTCTTGAAATATGGAAAGGTTGTTTTGAAAGGAAGGGAAAGGGATTAAGAGAAGGATGCAAAATAGGGTGAGGGAACTCAGAAAGGCTGGTCGTTGAGTTTCACTTGTAAAGCCCCCAGCAACCCGGTTGCTTATACAACTTTGCAAACCTCGTTGGCCTGTAAGCCTTGGGAGAACTGAGTGCAAGATTTTCATTATTTCCTGCTTCTTGTCAGATCCCAAAGTCTTTAATTTCAGCCTTTCTCACGTGTTTTGATTATACTTCTGTTTCCAGTTATGGACAGAACCAAGGAACTTGAATACAAAATTTTAAAAAAATGCATTAAAAAATTAAAGAGGTGGGCTGTTTGAACAGGTTTTATTAGTCTGAACCCAACTAATGTGAATTTTTAGATCTCAAAGCTTTAGGTTATTTTTGTCGCCTAGTTGATGACCAAACCATCAAGTAGTTTGCATGAAAGTACTTTTTTTGAACTCTGGTTTTAGTGCACACCATTTGGAATATGAACACATGGTTTGTTCAAGGTTATCTTAAAAAATCTAAGCTCTTCTGTACAGTGTATGTAAATAGAGCATCTTTTGGCGTGTACATTTCATGATAGTGACCAATATTCAGTAACAGATTCTCCTCTCACAAATGCAGCTGACTTTCTACTTTCACTGTTTCCCCTTTGTCTCTAACGTGGCCAACAAGGGACATTTTAGAATTGTAATGTACTCTGTGGAAGTTCTTTGAGTTGATTAAAGTCCCTTATATAATCTATTGCTCAGTTGTTTTTTACCTGGAGTAAACACTACTTTGACTAAGGATATTCTTTTTTAAATTTGTTGTCAAGGTGTAGTGATCTTACCATGCTAGTCATGTGTCCAATACTTTTCTCCTTTTACTTCTTGAAAATTTTAATTTACAAAGAATTTTACACTCTGACTTAGCTATACATAACAAATGAGCAATGTCAGTCCATAAACCATCCACAGGCAAATTCCCAAATTGCATAAAGACACATTTCGTCCTCTTGCCAAGAGGAGAGGTTGTTACTAATTTAAATAGTCATTCGAATGCTACACAGCAAAACTTGAGAAAAAATGGTTGGGAACCTGGTTTCAATTGTCATAGATATTTCTGTACAGCATTCTTTGATTCCTTAATCTTATTTTATTCCAAGCAAAATTCTCTTCTGGAGAGCAAAAAACCTTTTTTTGTTCCTTAAGCATCCCATGATCTAGTCAGATAGAATGTGTTCTTATATCTTTGTCTGATTCTGTCAAAAAAAACCACTTTTTGTTTGTTTGTTTGGGTTTTTTTGCTGTTGCTTCTCTTATTCCCCCTTGAACTTTGCAGTTTCAAAATTTTTGGTTTTTACCCTTTATAAAGTCTCTTTTAGTAAAATAATCACCCAGTCGAAATTCTACATGATTAGTGGCTTCATGGTTGGATCCAATAAAGAGATTTCATCTGCAGAGAATATTTTTATACTGCAGCATTAAATTCCAGAAGAAATCCAAGTCTTTTCTAATATACAGTATATACGGAGATTTAAAGGTTGATTTACAGACTGTGTGATTAAGTTAGTCAAGGAAGATTAAACTTTATCCTTTATTTTTTAACTTTCCCATTGTCTTTGTTTGCTATTGAATATTACTTCAGACACTTGTGTCAGAAAAATTTGGGTGCTTAGAAGCCATGCAGACCCAATCGTCATTTCATATTTATACCCACGGCAGCAGTAGTTACCCCACAGTCATGGCTCCATTTATTTTATATATTTGTGTTACGGTCAAACTGCTCTAATTCTGAAAATCTGAGGAGTGTGGCTCCGAGTTCTGGGACAGGTGAATTTCTGCTGAGAGATTATGAACTTGTTTTTAGTGAGCTACTGAGCAAAGGTTACCAGCTTGCACTGCTAATCTAGACATGGCTTAGGGACACCAAGATAAAAAAACTGGGTATTTGTTGGCCACACATAACCACAAAATGCTAATAAAGGCATTTATTAAAGGCATGATACTCCAGCTGCAGCTACTTGTTCCCATACATTCACCTACACCAGCACTTCTGTTGAAGTAAATAATACACAGCCTTGAGTCAACATCAGTTGGTTGGCATGAGTGACCACCACACCTATAAACACCACACCTGTTTCCTCCAAACCTATAAAACTCGTTATCTGTAGCTGGTACTGAGCAAAGAACATCTGAGTGTAACTTAAAATGAGGATTCTGTGTAGCAGTTTCACTGAAATTAAGGGAGGTAGACCTCAGGGAGGAGCAAGAGCAGGGCTGTTCCATTGAGCAGGAGGACTCAAACCAGAGCGTGAGAACATTTCAATGATAAGCAATACCAGAACTTTGGAAAACTTGGGAAAGAGATATATTTTTATTGGCAGAAAGAGGCCCCATCATTTGTCTTGTAAATTGCTTATAAGGACCTAAGGCAACAACATCTTAATGTGTAATGTGTCTGCAGATGTTCAGTCAGATTGCAGAATAAAGATTCCTTCAATAAGTGGAATTATAAGTTTACTGTTGAATTTCTATCATAGCACTTCATCGTTTTCTTTAATGTTCATACTCCAGAGGACTGTGGGCATTGATTTTTTTCTTGTCTGGCAGAGCTAGAAGAGGTTTTATATCCAAAATGATAATTCCCTCTGATTATTTTTTTTGTTTTTTCCTACCAAATATCTTTTCTTTCCTTCCTCAAGCCTAATTAATGCTGGAGAAGGCCAAAGCCATGGATTAGTTGGAGCTTAAATTTACATTACAAACAATGCCCTTCTTAGTTGTCCCTTGCCAACAACAACAAAAAAAAAGGTTGAGAAGCATGATGCAGTCTTAAATTGGTGTTAAGAGATTGTAACTTTCATCATTTTCTGTTGCATTTTGATTAACTGGACTTTTGAAAAAAATGTCTACAACGTGTCGGTTGAAAAAAGCATGTCCATCTTATGAGCATATCAGTTTCTTCAGACTGTATCTATTGATACAGTGAGAAATTAATTTTTCCTATAACCCTTGTCTCTCTTAATAGCACGTCATAGTTAATTCCTAAAGCTTTTGAGTCTCTAGTTCAAAACAGTTCTTCACTGATGGTTTTGAATCTGTTCTTACAGTTCTAATGAGCAGCAGACTTTGTTTATTGTTGACTACCAGCAGTTAGCTCTATCAGAGGGAGAGGTATTGTGCATTGAAGCTGTCGATTTTGCCAGTTATCTATAAGCAAAGATTCACTGGTTTATTAATGGAACAGAGGATTCCTTCCCTGTGCCTCTTAGTGTGGGCTCAATTCTGAGCAGCTAGGCAGAAGACAGATTTTGGAAAACTGCAAATGAAAACATAGGATTTTATTCCATTCTGTTGGGTTGTGAAAAAGTGTAGTGTATTTTTCATTTAGTATGTTGTCATGAACCTAGTTATATTTAAGCTAGTTATATTTAAAAATATAAACATGCAAAATTCTATTAATGTGTTTGGATTAACCTTGAGTTACCTTGTACTGATGGTGGCCCTTTGGAGTGCTTCTTTATAACAAATTATGAATTGATGTGTCAGGAGAGGCCTGTGCCCAGAACCCAGAGACAAGTATGTCTGATGACCATACAACAAACAGAAGTAGTTTTTTCAAAAGCTGTTTAGGATGGTGCAGCTTGAATCTTTGTTCTTCGCCTTTATTTGCCTTCAGTTGACAGGCTGAGAAATAAGCATATGAACAAGTTGAACACAATGTTGTTGTAACAGTGAAACCAGACAGACCATTATTTCATAGATTTGAACACTTAAGAAAGCCACAGTTTAACTTCAGAATTAGTTAGATGCATCTCTAGTGGCCTTAATTCTGCAGGTTCTGGTAAGTACTGTCTAAATAAGCTTAGAGACCCTCAACTCTCCTTAGTATTAAAGAATTAATAAATTAAATGTTAAATTGTAAGGTAAAAATCTTAAGCTGAGTGCTGCATACTAAAACAAAGAAATACAGTGGTAGAACAGACAAAACATTACTGTGTAATGAAGTCTAACATTTTCTTTAGTATTTACTTAGTATATTTTGTGTATACATCTGAGGATGCAGATTTTCCTGGTGAATGTAGCATCATTAGTCATGGACTGCTGCTTTCTTTTCACAGTCAGCACTGACAATAGCATCTGCTCAAATGCCAGTCATCTGTTGCTCCTTCATTCTGGTATTCCTGTCTTAAAATTGGTTCAGTGTTGTTTCTGTAGAGTCAAATTGCTGTTGGATTTAGATTTTAACAAGAACTGGTAACTTATGCATTGCCACCAGCCTGTGCTTTTTCTTTCAGCCTCCAGTATAAAGCAGCCATCCTATTGCTTTCTTTCCTTG
Organism: Apus apus; assembly: GCF_020740795.1. Taxonomy (NCBI): domain Eukaryota; kingdom Metazoa; phylum Chordata; class Aves; order Apodiformes; family Apodidae; genus Apus; species Apus apus. The sequence continues at coordinate 6,734,736 of NC_067291.1, forward strand.
AAAACTGAAAAAAGACTTAAATGTCCAAGTTGCAGTTCTCAGTTCTTGTTCTCTCCTTCTAAGGCAGTTCAGTACCACCACTTGCAAGGGTGAAATTTCTACTCTCCCTGATTGTGCAGAATAGTGAAATTCCTTAGGCCTGCCTTTGTGCTGCCTCTGGAAACTTAAAGCCTTTAAATTATACTATGAAGATGAGGTTTTCAAGCAAATTATTAATGTTGATGGTAATGTTTTTAATTGGTCTGAATTACTTAAGAGTCTGAAGTACAGATTCTGTTTTGGTATGTTGCATATCAGATAAATTATACTAATCTTTTGCACAGTATTTGGTTTCACAATGGAGGTGAAAGTGAGGGTGCTACCAAAGTGTTGCATATTTGCATACCCAGCAGAAATGATGCTGGATTTGAGTTAAATATTTATTTTGAACCTCTTGACTGTCATAATGATCCAGCTTTCTCAGAGTCCAAATCAATACAAGAAAAATCCTAGAACTAATCTTCTGAGGGAATGCAATAACAGGACAGACTTTTCATCTTGTGCATGGTTTTTGCATACTTACTGCCTATGAGTATAAGCAGAGCCTCTGAGGTTTCTTGTCCCTTAAAAGGCTCCCAGACTTTTACAGCACACTAAAATGTTCCCAAAGTATTTCAAGACACTGCCTTTTAAAATTAATACTAAATAGCAGTGTAGCTGTTTAGCACCTAAAATCTATTCAGCGTGGTTAAGTGGTTCCAGAGGGTACATGGGAAGAGTGACCAAAACTTCTTGCTGTGCAAGGCTGCCCTCCTTCACCTTCTCCCAGTGGTGTTTTCTGTCGAAATCCACCAGTATAGGGGTTTGTATTTCATGCCTCCATCCAGAATTTGGCTGTTGAAACAAAAGCTCCTTGGTTCTTTGAGAAAATTGTCACAGAAAGTGCTTCTTATCTTCAAAGTGTTTTTCTGACATTAATTAATTGAATCCTCACGATCCTGTGAGCAGGATAAGGAGCAGCCTGAAAATGCCTGCTAAGCACTCCTACTGCAATGAACTGTATGAAACACTTTTGGAGCCTGGCTGAATGAAGTGTTTTTTCTACTGCCCAAATAACTTTGAAAGTGTTTGAAAAGAAGTGCACAAAAATTAAAAATGCTTTTGAACTTTCCGCTGACTTTTATGCCTACGTGCTTGTGGATGTAAAAAAGCTGCTGTTCAAACAAGCAAGGACAGATCTTCAGCAGCTTGCAAATGACAGTGGTGCCATTGATGCCATTGGAATTCTGCTGCCTTAGATGAGCTGAAAGGCCTGGCTCCTTGCTGGAGAAGTAAAGCAATATGTAATAACACCTGATTTGAATAAAGAGCTTTAAAACCTAATAATAACAGTAATACCTATAATGAACATATACTTGCAAACACATGGAATGGATTTTGTGAGATAGAGTCAAGAGAAAGATGCATTAAAGGAATGGAAAAAGAAAGGCAAAACAAAATAAGATAATCAGTATTAGTTGATGTATGCTAGTATGAAAGTAGAAAATACTTTCTCCACTAAATTACCAAAAAATTCCTTTCTTTCTCAAGTATCCATTATCCTAAACTGTATCTGACAGTAAGTCGTTGTAAAGGGAATCAATTTTGTTTTGGTATTTAGGGTGGGGTTTGTTGCTGTCTTCTCTGAAGTTAAGCAGGAAATGCTGCTAACCTCTGAAGCTACTTTGTGGATTTTTGACAGGGTTATAAATGAAAAACATGCAGCGTTGAAACTCATTGGACTTGGAAAAGATGCATATCAATAACACCCTGAAATATATTGAGTGTTAGTTCACATGTCCAATCGTGGTTAGATATTTTCCCTAGGAGTTGTGGTCCTTAAATAATGTAAGCTTGATACTTAATTTGAAAGTAAAATAATTGGTAATTAAGTAGGCCATGAACTTGGAAAACACTGAAACAGGGATTGATTAAAAAGAGACAGATAAATAGTCATAATTGAAGACCCTGAATTTCAGTCTGCCAATTTAAATGAGAAGTGTTATCTTCCCTGTATCGGATTTATGGGATCTTCCTGTTAGTGTAGACAGAAATGAATCTAAGAGATGGGAGAAGAGCTCTTGAATAAATTATTAATCTGTTATGTTTGGTATGTTACTAAAGCTGAGGTTGCAGTAGCATACTCTTGGTTTTGGTCATTGGCAACCAGGGTGACAGCGGGGATTTTTAGAGACAACTCAGAGTGCAGTATTATTTCTTGTCTTTGAACAGGTTTTAACATGGAAATGTTGGTGGCTCTCAGGCCTGTATGTGTGAATGCACAAATACAAACTAAAAGACTACAGCTTTTGGGAAATAGGTATGGAAGATCTTCATTCTCTAGGAATTTAATCCAATTGTGTGTTGCCCTTCTGCTGCTTTAATATTCCTACCCTGTCAGAGTGTGCATTAGAAACCATTATTGGTGCATTGAAGATCTTACTCAGTTTACAACATAAGTTGCCTGATCAAGTGCTGAGCTTCTTGCCATACTCGAGACTGAGAGTGATTATAGAAATATGTGTCCCAGAGTGATTTGGACTCGATGATCTTAAGGGTCTTTTTCAACGAGAATGATTCTGTGAACAATTCTGTGGTTAACATTTAGCTCAGTTCTGATGAGGCGCCAAGCATTTATCTTTTCTGGACTGTAATAACTGAAAGGTGTTACAAAGCCTTGCAGCCTTCTTCACAGTGCGGTTAGAAGTGAGAAGAAACAGTGTGTTTGCATCATGTATTTGAGAAAAGTAGTGAACAACTGTCTGACAATAAAGAAAACTCCATTAGCTAATCAGTGGGGCAGCAATAGTGAGCTTCAGCTCACTATATTTTACTTGAATCCGATTGAAGTAAGATTTTGTACTCTCGTGAGAATCTATGCTATCACTCAGTAGCATGCAGTAATTTTCTAGACATGTTTAACCTGTTGCCATCACAGTAATTATTTAGTTTGTGTTTATAACAGCCAGGTTAAATTACTTTTGGTAGGGAAGATATTTAACAAGCTCTTTCTGTACTCATAGCATTCATAACAAGACACACATCTCAACTATGAATAAAATGTTCCCAGCTGAGTATGAAAGCAGGTGTATCTAAAGGTATTTTAACAAAAATCTAAATTCACTGTTAATCTAAACGCTGTGAAAAATAGCTGAAATAAAGAAAAAATATATTATGGATTAGGTAAGTTTTGGCTTAAACAAAAATTAGAACTATAGCTGATCACATTCTATAGTTCTGAAAAAGTAATACAGGAAAAATTATGTTAAAAGGAGAAGATAGAGCTTATCAAACTTCAATATGAACTGATAAAAGACATACAGACAAGGATTTTTCTTTTCTAAGCAGGAATCATGAAGAAGAAATATTTGAAATGTTAAATATTGAGTGTTTGGCATGATAAATTTATTGTGGTCATATTTCATGGTTTAGGAGCATGAACTCAGCCTGTTGTTGCTACTGAGATTGCACAGGCTTCTCTGGAAAATTTGGGCCCCTATTAATCAGTGTATATAACAGTCTCTGCTCAGTGTATTGATCAGGAGAACTATGGAACTGGAAGCAGAAGGTCTAGAAGATGAAACTTGAGAAAAACTGACAACTGCCTGGAGAACAGTTAGCAAGATATCTGCTTGTACAGTGTACGTGTGAGAAAACAAATAACTTTTTGGTAAAAGAAGGAAAAAACTAACTTCTTTTGTTTCTTATGTATTCTTTCAAAGATATTATTGGGAAAAACTTTAATGTAGTTCCTGATGGCAAAATAATTGTATAGTTTGTACTAGTGATAGTAACTCACTTTCAGAATCTGGACTCTACTGTTTTATCTGTGCTGCAGACAAAATAGTGCCATTAATCAGCCAGACTTATTTAGTGATCTAGTGACTCAAGAGCTTGCGAATCTATACTTTCTTTTCCGTATTTGCATTAAAAAAGTTGATCAGAGACAATTTTCATTTCATTAGCTTAATAGGTAACTTGGGAGTAAAGAACAATGTTAGAATGAGAAGTGGTAGACTGACATTATTTATATTTGGGACGATCACAGAGCATCTCTTTCCTGTTTCAATGTGCATAGTAACATAAATAGTAAAATGTATCAAAGTGTCTGAGCCCTTATAGCCAGAAAATAATGTATGAGAAAGTGAAAACCGAGGCTGAACTGATTTGCTGTATTTCCTGCTTTCCTATGATCACCCAGCTTATCATGCCAGGAATTAATCTTCTGGCAGTGTTCTCAGGTGAATGGAGACAGCCTTTCACTAGTGCATATATTATTTTTCTTTGCTAAGAGTCAAATACTGAGGATGATCTGTAATAAGTATTTTGTTTTAAGATGAAGACCAAGGTTTACTATGCTGTTGTCAGCTTCTATGGGAAGAGAGAATAAGTGAAGAATGGAACATTTTTTCAGGGCTGAACATGGACACTGGAAGTAAGTCTGGTTTAGTTGGTGGCCTGTATCCTTCCTGTAACAGCCACTGGATTAATCCAAGCTCCTGTATCTTTACCGTAATGGCCACTAAGTTATTCAAAGCAAATCTTCTCCCACCCATACTAACCTCTGATTTCTCTTTGTTCTAGTAACTTCTGTCTCCATGCCAGTACCCTGTTCAGTGTTCCCCAGGTGCTGGCCCTGGCTCTGCACCCCCGAACACTGCTGGGCTGACTGGCTGGCCTAGCCTGGGACACAACAGTGGGCTCATGCTCCAACCTGCTTCTCAGTAGGGGAAAACTATTTTAGGTCTCTCTTCTATTCTGTTGTTGGCTTTTGTTCACATTATTGTATTTGAGACTTCAGCACCTATGTCAGACTTACCTGAAATGATATACTAGCTTGGAAAGCCCTTCGGAGAGTGGGAATGACAGACCCTGAGCCGGAGAAATTGATGTCTAAGCCAGGGGATCCAACAGTGCTTTGCAGCTCACAGGGCTGTGTGTTTTCAGTTACAGTATTCAACTTAACCACACAGAGCATCCAAAATTCTTGAGAAATTCCACTTGAAATTCAAAACAGTTGAGGAATATTCATTAGCTTCAGTTTTCATTGGAGGGATTAAAGCTATTTAGCAAACAAAAGAAGCAGTTACTGTTCTTTTTAGTTCTACTTTTGATTCTCCTGAGGTATATAGTGCTGTTTTTCTGCAGAGATATCACAATCTGCTGTTTTAACTTAGCTGTCTTAGAACTGTTCCAGTTCTTGGCAATTGTCAGGAGCACGAGGTTCAAAACATTATTTGTTATGCCAGCTGGAGAAAGGAGTGGGGTATTTGCACGTGTGCATTTCACTAATCTGGCCCTTCTGGCTGAAGTAGTGTGTAGATTAGAAGATAATTCAATTGCATTTATCCAGCCATAGGATTTATGCCAAGTGTGTGCTGAGTTTCTGTGCTGGGCTAACTAATGTGCAACTGAGCTGTGCCAGAAGGTTCAGCTATCACGTTTGGAGCCATTAGCAGCCAGTCCAATCAACTCCTGAAATATAAGAACCAGATTCTAACTGAAATTATGTAACTAAGCCAAATACTATAATCTGCAGGTTCAGTGGGAGTTGCATAGCTAAAATATCACGTGCTACATTGGAAGTGTATCCCTCCTGTAGACTACTGGTCCCAAATGGTGTTTACTTCTAAATACTTTGTTTACTGCTATTGCCAGTGAAGAGCATTTCCCAGTGTTACTGGGGTACAGTAGGAAATATGTTGCTAAAAATGCAAGCCATGCTTTTTCCTTAGAATAGCCTGAAATTCTTGTTAAGCCTTGTAATCTGAGACTGCCACTTACAAACTTTAACCTTAGTTATACCATGTCTTCTTTAAAGAAAGATATTAAGGATGGGTAAGTAAGACTGAAAAGACTTTTTGAAGTTCTGTATAGAGAAAAAGCCCACAATTGTGAGTTAAATGTGTTATTCCGTTGATCAATTCCTATGTCCTTCTGAACCACAAAAGTTCCCTTGAGGTGCTGTGTATTCTCAAACAGAATAGTAGATGTGGAACTTTGTGTACATTGAAAGTAGTTTCTCTGCAGATAAAAGACATACGTGAATCTTGTTCCATTTCTGTTTTCCAGTGTTTTCCTTTATCTTCTCCGCATTTCATTTCACTCAGTCTACTTTTACACCAGCCCTTCTGTTCTTCCTCTACTGTATTTTCAGAGCAAAAAGAAACAATGCTAAAATTACATACTAGTGAAAACACAGAATATTTACATGGACTTAAGTGGAATTGGGAATTCAGTCACATCCTTCTACTTTTTCAACTTGAGGGAAATTTCTGGACAAGTTAAAAGAAAATGAGCTTTTTATAGGTTATTTTAATAGTACTGAATAAAGTGTATTTGAGGTATAAAATTATAGAGAATGGCTAGGTGAAAATAAACTGAAAGCTCATAATTCTTTAACATGTACTGTCATAGTGTCGATTGTGTAAGTCCTTATAGTTTACCTTATTTACAGAATAATAGGAAACATGCTTATTTTCAGTTATTGTTGCAATGAATCTTACCTTCAGTAAATACTGTTCTGGTCTTTTGATAACCTCTTACTTCCCCTCCAGTATAGAGGACTGTAGTATACCACTCATAAAATAAAATGACTGTGTTTAGGAATGATGTCATTTCTTATAGGATTTTTTTACTTATTGCAGTTTGTGCACTTTGATACAAATTGGGAATTGAAACACCCTTGATGTAGTATTGGATTGTTCTGTGTTTAATTGTGGTAGTGGTTATTGAGATCCTGACAGAGCAACACTTGCCTATATTATTAGCAGCACAGCATTAATGCCTCCACACTTCCCTCACCTTTATAAAGCCTATCAGGCTAAAGAGGACTAAGGTTTATTTTTGTGTCGGACACCTCACAAACATAACACTAGCATAAAGATGAACCTCATCTCTGTTGCTTCCTCTTATTCTTTCATTTGCTTTCTCAGTAAATATTAGTATTTCCGACAAGAATGGCTTTTAGAAACCAATTGTGTGCTCTAGGTAAGCTATGTAAAGTCACAGCTCAACATGTGAGAGCATTGCCTCTACATAACTTACTCCTTATGGAAAGAGAATCATGTAAGTGTTATTAATTCTGTACTTACAAATAATAATAGTGAAAGTCATTAATCACTCAAAAGCACCTGTTTGAAGAATGGGAAGGCTTTTTATTTGAGTAATTCTAAAGCAGGTAAGCAGTAATAGGAAAAAAAAAACACCCTGAAAATTAAACCGAAGTTGTAGTTACACCTTGCAGGGGAAGACTTGCCAAAATTGCTGAAATACTGCTTGCATCATCTAATCTGCTTCATGAACTCCCTGTTTCAAAAGTTCCTGCCCTTGTACATTTCAGTTGGCTATCAGGGAAGACTGTATTAAAAAACATGGGGAAACACTTCATCCTCCTCTGATAGAAGTTAAGGATTGTGCCCTTTTGTAACATGCAAACTAAATCTTACATTTGTTCAGAGATTCTATCAAAGCTGTCAAGTCTTTGAACCTGCTATAGTGTTTGGACGTGAATAGATTGTATAGCTATGTGATAAATCAGTTTTGTTTCTCAAAGCCTGTATTGTTTATTGCAGTAGCAGTAAATTTTCTGTTCTGCTTTGCTGCCCCAGCATTTTCCTTGTGCTGATGCATCAAAATAGCTTTTGGAGTCAAAAGTGAAACACAGAACAGGCATAACTGAGTGAGAAGAAAGATGCATCAACAAGGGGATATTAGAGAGCAGCAGTTTAATGAATACTCCAAAAGGAAAATGACTGTTTGCTGCAGTGTTAGAAAATGAGCATTTTTGCTTGCAATTATTAAGTGTAAAACCTTTACCTTTAAGCAAGTAGATAGTATTTTCTTTTTACGGGTGGTAGAAGAAATCAGGAATTTTTTTGAAAGCTATAGTGGGATTTGTTACCTGAGGTGATCTGCAAGAATAGACACAGGAGGAGCTCTGAGCAAGATTAAACTTCTTTCTCTTGAGTACAATCTCAGAACTTTCATAAAATAAAGAAATTACATTGACAGCAGTATTTTACCATGAAACTTCACCCATGCTGCTGTTTCAGATATTTGATAAATTTGTAGAGAGAAAAAAAGAAAAAAGAAGAGAATTACACAAGTGAACCAAAATTGTCTTGCTGTTGTAATTAAAACTTGGGAAATACCTGCCTGTCAAAAAAAGTTCAACAAAACGCTAAGATAGGATGAAAGCTATGTCTGCATCTGTGTCAAATTTGTCTAGCATTTGTGGCCACAGGTCTTTCAGGAAAGCAACAGCTGTTTTTGAAACTGTATTTTCAATTTTTTATGTTGACACAATCAAATATAAATTCAGTCTACATTTTTCAGTCAGACCAAAAGTACTAAGGTTCTAACACCAAAGCAAAACCAAGTAATTGTGTCAAAGTAATATTATTTGGATTTTTGGGTTTGTCTGTTTCTGTTTGCTGAACTTTAATATCTACTACAGCTGTAGACAGTGTAGAAAGGGCAGTTGTTTGACTTTAGACAGTGTACTGAAGGGGAGCTTAGAATGGTAGTCAAAGAATCTAAAATGAAGTTCAGAGATGGCATGTCTCCTCCAGGCAACAAACCATTGGAAAAGTTGACAATAATTTGCCTTCTGTGAATGCAGTGCTGCAATCACTGAGACATCTCTTTGCATAATTCAGAATTTAAATAGGAACAGATCACAGCATATGGCTAATGAAGCATGAAAAGCCTTTGTAATTTAGCTTCAATTAATTGGTATTGGAGTTGCTTGTAACATAGTCAAATGTGAAAGAAAAAAGTATTCAAACTAGAGGACATTTCCAGAGATCCTTAAGTACTGTCAGATTATTTTGGACCAAAACCAAGGTTAAGTGAAATAGATAAGACAGGCAGAGGATGAGGTCTTAAAGTACTATCTTAACAAATGCTAATTTTTGGATTCCAGCACACTTTTCTAGTATTAGTAATGAAGATTGTTCTGTGACATTTATATATAACATAGATCTGCTGTACTAAACTGCAGATTCAAAAAAGCCAGCTTGTAACCAGTAATACAGGTTGAAGATTAAATTGCTATCAGCTCAGTTAATTTCTCATGCACCTGTTCTAATTTACCATTGAATAATCTATTTCCATTCTAACAGTGAAGATTGCCTAGATTTACTAGATCACTAAAAAAAAAAAAAAAAAAAAAAAAAAAAGCTCTCATAATCATTAGGAAGTGCATCCAGAAAATGTCAGTTCCCTCTCAACTGAAACAACAATAAATTAGACCTAAACCAGCAGAGCAGGATTATCTTGCACTGGCTTTTTTGTCTGTGTCACTGTTGAAGGATAAAGCCCAAAACAGCCAAATTGGTTTAATGCAATTCACTCTTTGAAATTTATTCTCAGATGAAGCAAGATTAATTTGATGTGCTAGCTCCCCAAATAGGATATCGAAAAACTCCTTGAGCAGGATTATGCTCAGGAACATAATATTGATCTGTCTATTGTTAATATTTTAGGTAAGAAAGAAAACTGCCTAAGTCTGTCCTTGGAAATAATAGTATACTTGAATTATAATTTCCTTGTAATAGTTTTGCAAATCTGGTAATTTTATCTCCATTTTTGTCCAATTCATCAAAACTGTCTCAGCTATGCACAGCTAGAAGATGCCCCATTTTTGTCATGGAAGATTGATAGCCTTAATGTGTCTTAGTTGCCAGTGAAGAAACCAAATACAGTGCAAGAGGTGAAGGTGTCCCACCTCCAGAGAAGCTGTCTTCAGGTTGAGTGTATACGAAGTAATACTAGTTTAGGGCCTGATCAGTGAACTGCTGACCATTTTCTAATATCCCCTGTTGGCTCTGGAGTGAGGGTTTTGTAGGATCAGACTGTTAAAGATAGTTTTATTCTTGCTGATTACGAGATTCTTTGCCCTATTTACATGTCTTGAATTAAGCTTTGAGTCCTGTGGGAGTTTGCCATGACCTCAGTGGGAGTTTGACTTCAAAAGGTCAGAGGAAAATAATACCTAATTCAGTTTACAAGAAGTATGCCAAATTTCTCCTAGTGTTCTGTAACTTAAGGTGTGTTCTAATAATCAGCAAATATCTGTGCTTTTGGAAAGGAGTTATTTCAGAGAATCCATTTGAACTAATGCATATTTCATTATTTTGAAACTGTAAATTACTGAGTCTCTAGATATTTGGCTTTTTTTTTTGTTTATGCATAAGAGGTGCTTTAAGTAGCTTAGTAGCTGTGCAATATGACTAACAGTATTTCTAGATTGCGTTCAATATGCTCTTTCTTCTTTGACTTGAGATGTATTGTGTATTCCTTGCTGCAAGGCTGACAGGTATGTTTTGTAAAGCTGAATAATTGTGGTTTTTTTAAAGAAAAAAAAAAGCATCTGATGTTGTCTTTAAGTAGATTTTGAGAAAGAGTTTTACAATATATACACATTCAGAGGTACTCAGTAGTTTTAGGAGTTAGTGTGGCAGCTGGTCAGCAGGCTGTATGCATGTGCAGTTCAGAGTTAATGGCCAGCTTAATGCAATCCATTTGTTGGACTTTTCCAACATCCTCTACACTTGCAAGTCTCTCTTGCTGTTACGTCAAATCACAGAATGGTTTGGGTTGGAAGGGACCTTAAAGATCATCTAGCTCCAAGCCCCCTGCATGGGCAGGGTCACCTCCCACTAGACCAGGTTGCTCTGAGTCCCGTCCAGCCTGTCTGGCACTTCCAGGGATGGGGCAGCCACAGCTTCCATGGGCAACCTGTTCCAGTGTCTCACCACCCTCATAGTGAAGAATTTCTTCCTAAAGTCTAACCTAAATCTCCTCTCTTCCAGTTTAAAGCCATTACCCCTTGGCCTATCACTACATGCCCCCCTTGTAAAAAGTCCCTCCCCAGCTTTCCTGTAGGCCCCCTGCCAAGTTACACATGGTTTTTACCATTAAACTGATTGATTGACCTCATGGGAGATTTCACCAAAGGGTATATTTAGTGGTTTAGTGGTACAAGATGCACCATTCTGCACTGATTTCTATAATCCAGTGTGTGAATATTTTTTTAAAAAAGCTCCTTACAGTAAAATACCAAAAATATGCTCCAAATGTGATGGGTGAAGTAAGAATTGCGCTGAGGTGTAAAAGTCAGGTAGTTGCTACATCCAAAGATGCTTTGTTTCAACTGGCGACTGTAAACCAAATGCAGCTTGAGAGGTCGGTCCATCACACCCACTTGACATCTCTAGCTGCCTCTTTTGAGGAAATTTATAGAATAATTTTTGACTGTGTTTTATCAATCTTTGACTTGCATCTTGAATGCATCTGCAGCTTGTCAAGGTTCCATGGATTAAATTACCAGCAAGACATTTACAACTTAAGTTGTATCTTAATGTTAACAGCTGTTAATAGCACAAGCCTTCACTTTGTTTCTCACTGCGCACGGTTGCAAGTATGTAGTCCTCTTCCCAGAAGAGAGGATCTACTCTCTGCTTCACTCTCCGCTTGAGTCAGGACCAAATGAGAGACACTCAGTAATTTTAAAATATGGGAAATAACTTTGATTCTGTCTGTCTAAAGACTTTATGTGGTTTTTAAAGCAATTAAGTAGGGCTTAGGACACTGTTCCCCCTAGAAAAAAAGGCCCTAGGACAGAAAATAAATATGCTGTATTACTCTGAATACTAATGCTGTTGCTGGGTTTGAGAGGTTTCATTTTGTTATTGGTGCTGTGCCTATGTGATATTTGGTGAAAAGCTACTGCAGGTAGCGAGGTGCTAGACCCACTCATGAAATATTTCTCTTCAGATATCAAATAGTTAGAAAAATAGGAGTCATTCAGCAGTAAGTTAAAAAATACATCAAACTGCTTAAGTGGATCAGGATGTTTTCAGTTTTCTGAAGCACAGCTGGGATTTTGTGCTGGGAATAGTGCATGTGTGTTCTTTCATACAAAGCTTTTAGCATCTATTTAATAAATCTGCAATGCCTGACCAGACATACTTTATATAATACAAGATATGTTTAATATTTGGTAGACTAAAATGGAACATGTACATAAATGACCTATCAAAACCTACATTTGAGAAACATGAGGGTAAATAAATTGAAAACTTTTACCTTGCACAGTATTTCTAATCATGGGAATGAAAGCACGTTTTTCAAAACTGTTTTTAGTAGATATGCAATGTTACCCATGCTTTTCAAATTCCTCTCCATCTGCTTGAGCAGCACTAGGCCCTTAATCTAAGGTAGGTTTGAGCAGAAGAGCAAATGGCTTTCCTTGATTTGTATCAACATTGATTTTTTTAAAGGTGGGTTGATTATTATTTTTTTTTTTTTGGTGGTAATACTGTAAATGAGATACTGTAGATCTAATAAGGTAATCACCTATTTCAAAAAACCTGAGGGAAACTTGTGAAAACTGGAACACCAAAACTTACCTTACCTGGTAAATTAGCTACAGCTGAAGGGAAAGGAGGAAGAGTGACTGATTGATGCTGGAGCAACTAACTGGGTTAGTAAATGGTAAGGAGCAGTGCATTTTTTTCCAGTGTAAGTTTCTTAAATTACTGTTATGTACTTAAAAGTTTTATACAAAGTTTGATACAGGCTGGATGATGTTTTGCACAATAATATCAAGATCCTTTTACTTGTAGCCTGGCTTTGATATATACTAAGTTAATACCTTTGGGTAATTTTGTAGTTCTGAGTGTTAAAAACTTTGTTGTTGGTTTGTCGGTGTTTTTCCATTTACATGGGTGTGAAGTATTGGCCAGCACTCAGGAGCTGGAGCATGTTGTGAGCTAGAAGTGAGAAAGCTGGCACAACTGAAAAACACAATGGAAGTGAACTGTCATCACAGAACTATCTTTAAAGTAGTAGAGACATTTTTTAATTTTCTGATTGCAGTGATATAGTTTAAACTAGGGTTACAAAAGCCACTCTTATAAACCATCAAACGTAACTTCTCTCCAGAAATACTGACCTTGAAAGTAGATGTGAGTTCACTTTATTCAGAATTTCACTCTGTTGCATCCCTGCATTAGCTACCTTTGACTTACATTATCTCTCACCATTTTTTTTCCAAGTTGTATGGGAGGCTGTATAGAATTGTTAAAGAGGAAGACAGGAGCTGTAAAACATCTTTAAAAGGAGAGCTGTATGCTGAATTGTAGAAAGTTAATTAGTGCTCTTCACATACTTGATATACAAGTCTTAATATGTGGCTTGTTGAGATTTTGCCACAGAATTGTAGCACAACCACAAGTGTTGGTCAAAATTTCTGTCTTTAAATATTCCATATCTCTAGTGCAAAACATTACTGAAGGCTGCTGTAAACAACACAGTTTTAGTGAAGAAGCTGATCCGAGGATGACAGATAGATGAAATCAGCTATAGACTGTGTGAGGAATTCCTCATGAGGAATTAACTGTAAAGCTTTTCATAATCTTTCATGCTTTGGCTAAAAATATTAGCACCATAAAAATTCTTCAGGGGGCAGAGTTGAGGTGGTAGATGCAGAGTGATCAAAACATAAAAAGAGGCACATTTTCCCTTTTTATGGGGAAGGCCTTTTTTAGACCCATCATACAATGGATTTGAATTGCAAGTTTAATGGACTCTCAGTTTCTCAGACAGCCGTCTTTCTACAGCTTCATTATTAACAACAATTTCATCCTAGCCAGCTCTCATTTTTTTCTGAGCTCTTGATAATTAATTTATTTTATTTGTTTAGCAGCAGTATAAGAAAAAAATACTCAGATCATAAAGTTAAGGAAGTGTTCTATTTTTAAAAACAATGTAAAACCAGTCAGCAGTAAATTTTGCAGAAGCTCTTAATCCAAAGTTGTTTGAGTTAAAATGTAACAAGTTTAAAAAGCATTTAATAATGTGAATTGATTTCGTATTTAACCTGTATGCAGTAGTATGTGAGCTGTCAATGATGATCCTGTTTTCATGGCTAATGTTGTATAAAATGTTTTTCAAATAATGTTCATGGTATAGAGACTGTTTTGTTAAAGTATCAGAAAATGTGACCAGGGAAGCAAGTGGATGTATGATAGCTCTTGGGAAAATAAACATGTAGCATTAAATAAAATAAAATTGCAGAATCTGTGAATACATTTTTACAGGGTGTAATCATCTTAATGTAATTTAAAATTTTTGCTTCAGTGGCAACCTAAGTGTACCAGGTTCCTGGATTATGCCAGCTTCTTTAGTGCTCTTTTGGGAATGATACAGACTGACTTTGCTCTCCCTCAGAAGTCTAAAAAGGTGGGAAGTTCTCCACTGTGACTCATGCATCAGCACTTATGTGGGTGCAGCTCTCTCTAGCCATTCAAATCCACTGAGCATTTTGCACAGGGAGAAGTAAAAGTCTGAAACTTCACCCATCAAGCCTCTTTACAGGGACAAGTGGTCCAGGAGCCACGTTCTTTCTCATAGGTTCAGAAGTGGTGGTAGCCAACTGCTTTCATCCTTGACCTTCCTACAGCTTACATTCTGTCCCGAACAATGACCAAAAAAAATTATATATGAAGTCTTTAAAATTAATTTATCTACTTTTATACCCTTTCTGTTGTTACTACCATATTTTCCTTTTAATAAAAAACAGATATGATCCTATTATATTTTTTATTGCACAAACTGGGATACCAATAATAAAGACTAAACTAATTTAAATGATAAATTTACAGCTTGCACACATATTCTCTTATCATTTGTTACCCGTCTTTGAAAACTTAGGTTGTTGAGTCCTTAGTCTCTAGAGGTGGCACTGTATCTGTTCAGTGCAGGGATGATTAATGAAGACCATGCAGCTGCAATTCAAATATATTATTAGTAGGTAGATAACAGTATTGCGTAACTCTGTTTCTGCATGTATTATAAGGAAAACTGAGGCAAGCTAAGCTGACTTGAAATCACCAACATAACTGAAAATTCTAGTTGGTTGATACTTGAAGACTGGTAAAGTCGCCCACTTTCTCTAATGAACGATTGGTTTTTCATTAACGACTAACAAGGGTAAGGACTTACACGAGACATAAGTACATTATGGTATCTAAGCAGTATTTACAAAATTTGTCAAAAAACACAATTAATTTGTTTTATATAAACAATTTCATCAATATTAAGTAAATTAAAAATAGCTGGTTTGTCAGCAGCAATCATTCACAGAGGGGAAAAAGCCTGAATCTTGCAACTTAAGGAGGCAAGGACACTGAAAGTGTCACTTGTCCCTTCAACCTGTGTGTTCTGTTCTGATTTCTTCTCTGATGTGTTGTCTTTAAGCCTATCAATCCGGTCCCTTCTTGGATCTTGTTAGATTTCCCCTCCACAGCTTCGTGTTGGATCAAAGCTGATAGGCTCATAGACACACATAGTGTGAAAAGTATTCCTTTTGAATTTATCAAGATTTTTTTTTTCAATATTTTTCCCTTTTTTTTTGGTTTTGAATTGGAATAATTAATTTTTAATCCACATGTCTCTATTTGTTTGCATCAGTATCTGTAACTGGCATTTTTTCAGTATAGAAGGTTTTCATTCAGCAAGGGGGTACTCAAAGAGTAAGGAAGTGATTAACGTGGTTTCTGAAACATGGCAATGGTATTACACTTAAAGTCAATACTTGCAGTGTGGTTCTTGATTGATTGATTGATTGATCTTAACATAATGCTCCTTTACATTGACATTTTATGGCCATTTCTCACCATGCAGTCACACTTCAGTGATGTAATTCACTGGGAGGGCTGCAGCAAAAGCAGAAATACTGCTTCCATAGATTAATTCAGTTAATTAGATGTGTTTGGACCAGGTAAGAAAAAATTAAGTTTCTTCTCTAATGTGTACTTTGAAATTAACAGCATAAATTTAATTTAGGCCATCCATGTAGGCCTTTTAAAGATTTTTTCCAGCTGCATAAATAGGAGTGTATGATGCTGAGAGCATTTTAATGGAGTATTGCAGTTGTAGCAGCACAAGGAAGAAATTTATGTAATAAAATTGAAAATCTTTTAGTAGAGGCTTAAGTGTCATGTGTTTTCTGTGTTCTTTAATGATGTCTGATGTGGTTTCATCCTCAAGATATTAATATATTTTAAAGTACATAACTGTAATATTGCATAATATTCCTCTCATGTAAGTGACAGCAGTTTCTGACCCTAAAGACTTAAAAATACAGTCACATTTACAGATAAAAGTAGGAACAAGAAGGAACTGAGGCACCTAGAAATCCTTTACTTGACCATGATGACAAAAGGAATGCACTGCACGACTGGATACTGAATCCACATTTTTTCCTTCCCTGGCTGGTATCTGATTTGCAAAGTCACTTTTCTTGACGCAAGAGATCCTACCGGCATTTTCAGAGAGCTAGCCATTCCAAACAGGCTGCAGATCAGGGCTCTGCAGATGTTCTGGCAAAAGAATCATGTTCTGAAAAGGAAATGAAGGGAGTAGCCAAATGGCTTCATGAAGAATAACTGGAATATTTGGCAACCCAAGATACTCATGCATCCCTAAATTTTTTGGTGCTTCTGCATTGTATGATGTACTGATTTGCTGTATTTGCCTCCGTGTTTTGTTCTGACTAAATCACAAAACAGTCATTTCAGTGGAAAGGAAGTGGAGGAAAACCACTTCCTTGGCATCCATGTGTGTTCAGTGGATGCAGCTGGCTGGCCTAGAGCTAGAGTCACAGGGTAACCTGTGAGAAACTGTTGAAAAATATTTTCAAGCTAGCTTTGATTTTCTTTTCCTTTCTTGCAGCATAAACATAACATTTTCTAAGCTTTTTTTTTTTTTTTTTTTTGCACAACTACTAATGTAACTGTTCTTTTCAGCAGCCACACAGCTTTGTCCCCTGGGATCAGAGGGCAATTAACAGTGTAATGCACCTTTGGGAGCTTGCTTGGGCACCAGTATGTGAAGTGATTTCCTCTGATCAAAGTCCTTGTGTTTCTGTGCTCATCCTCTACAGCTCTGCGGAGTCGATCGGGACGCTCCATCATCAATGGAAACTGGGCAATTGATCGACCTGGGAGATATGAAGGTGGTGGGACAATGTTCACTTACAAACGCCCAAATGAAATCTCCAGCACTGCAGGAGAGTCATTTTTAGCTGATGGCCCAACAAATGAAGTCCTTGATGTCTATGTAAGTTTCTTGTATCTAGATTAATCTTCCTGATGGAAAAAAAAATCTCCATGTATTGATAACATGCACCACTAGAATTGCATTCAGAACAAATACTTTATTACTGGTTTGTTCCTTCTATTTTGAAGTATTATTTTTGATACTTCAGTATTGCTTGCTGTTGCTTCCATCTTGCTCCAGGTCATAGGAAATCTAAATGATTATGAAACATGTTTCTCTCAGACTTTACTGATCCAGTAAAACCAATTCTACTTATTCAGTAAAATAAAGCATACAAATGTCAGGGGTTTTTTTTGTGAATTGGAGTTTTTGCAGATACTTTCCTACTCAAGCAAATTTGGCGTAGTTTAATTTTACAGTGAACTGAAGCAAATACCTAAATCAGACAAGGCCTCTCAGAGAATGATATCATCTCAGTTTGCTTTGAAAGCAACTTAGGTTAAAAAAGATATAGAATATGGGATTTGAAGCAGGGCAGTTTTAATATGCTGTGCTAGGAGACAAGAACCATTTGAGAAAGGAAGAAAGAAGACAAAATGTGGCTAAGAGGGGGGAATCATTGAGAAGCTGTTTACTTCAGATGGGACAGGTTTTACTACACCATATTGAAATAAAAAATGCAAATGGAATTGATTGCAACTTATTAAAAGATAAATGGTGTGTTCTGAGATTACATACACATGGTAAAATCCATTTGCTGAAAAAACTAGATTAACTGGTGATATGGTTGTTTCATCTAGCTATGGCTGTTTTGCCCTTAAATGCAATATGGGGTGGAAAAGTGAGTGTGCTATGTTGTTTCATAGTAAAATGAATAGTAATTAACCTGATTGCTCAGCTGGGAAAAGTTAGATGTTGGCAAGATGGTGTCTTAATAAAGTAATGTAATAATTATGTAAACATTACTTTTTTTGGGGTGTTTTATGATTGGTTGCAATGTAAGACTGGCAAAAGCCTGCAAGATTAAATGGTTGGGCTCCAAGATTCTGCAGTGTAAGCTCCATGTTTTTAAAGTTTCCGTGTCATCATGTAGTTACAGGATGCTGTGAGCTGAGATTTGGCCATGAGTTTTTATTGTCAGTTGATTGATGTCTCATACGGAATGACCTGAAGAGAAAAGGATCAGGAAATGGATTAAACAGATATTTCCAAAGTAATACCCCAAAAATCCCTTAAACTTAAATTTATCATATTTTAGTGTTTTAGTTTAGAGTTAATTGTTTCAGCTTAATCTCTTCTTTTTTTTTGCTTTTGCAATGAGTATAAGAAAGCTGGCATGATATGCCATAGGTTTCTTGTAGTTATGAGGATTACTGCAATTCATGATAAGCTGATAGTTTAGTGTCTTTCTCAGTATAGCGTGGGAAGATAAAAGTGGATAGTGCTAGATGAAAGAAAATCATCCATCAATATGACACAGCCTCTCTTATGGGTTTGAAATTCGCAGCCATGGAGACACAGATGTGTTTTCAGACTTTGTCTTGCAGTTCCTGAATCATGTAATTCTCTTTTCATCCATGCTCATGATCTTTATGCTCTGTGTAGAAAAATGAAGAGATTTGCAGATGGGAACTCCAAATTACTTTCTGTTTCTTTTCCTGACATCATGAGATCTTTCTTCCACCCTAAAAATGTAGAAGAAAATATCTCATAAGTTACAGCAGGTTATAATTAACAAAAGAAAAAGAGATGCAAGTTTTGTGTGAAGTACAAATTGCTGCAAAGACTTAGGTCCACTAACTCAAAGCAAAACTATTGTATATTTCCAGGTATTTTCTTGCAGGAAAGCTGTATCAATACATGTATAGGGACTTGATCAGTTAGGCTCTTTATAACATGTGCCTGTCAGTTGTTTAGAGAAACGTGATGGAAAAACCATGGGAGCCATTAGAAAGCTGCTCCTAGAACCATCCTAAGAGCAGGGTCCTGGTTTGGGAAGAGGGAGGATACTCTTCCACTGAAGTCAGCTTCACAGTGCTCAGTTCTCTCGGGCCCAAACACACAGGGTGTATTTTTTGGATAACAAAGTGACATGGGAAGGACCAACTCTTACAAAAAATATCACAAGCAATGCATTATTTGATGGTTCAGAAAAGTGAATGATCTCTGAGGACAGAGTTGAGAGGAACAGCTGTTACATTTGGCAAAGAAGTTACTTTGGCACAACGTAAAACAAAGATCTGAATCCCTAGTTGATGTTAATTGGTGTGATGAATTTAGTGAAGCCTTGAAGCACAAGTGTGCTCTGCTGGGTCATAAAGGCATTGGCATAGCATGACTTTTTTCTTTTCAGCCCATAGTTTGTCAGAACCCAAGGGCTAGTGCAAGCTCTGGTGTTTGTTTGGTTTGGATTTTTTTTTAAACGGTACTTGAGGTCAAAGTGTAATCTGAGGTTTGTATCAAACAAATCCCTACAAAGAATTCAGGACTTACAAAGCAGCAGTGTCAGTAGAACCAGTACTGAAGTAATCAAAGCTAAACTAGTCAGAGGAGCAGCTGGTGGCATCCCTGCATCCCTGGTGTGAGTATGCTCAGGCTCTCAGCAGCAGCAACGTCCTACAGACTGGTTGGGTAAGGAGTGTGCTGCAGGCAGTTCTAAAAAGCTTTCATGCCACCTCACATGGGCTTGTGCAGCAGCAGCATTCAGAAACCACTTGGCTTCATTTTCACATTTAAAGGAGAAAAGCTTCTGATTCCTACCTGTGTTTCATGAAGAGTACTTGGGTAAAGCAGTGGGAGTCTTGTCTGCACTTACGTTAGATCTTCATTCTGTTTAAAATTCGTGTGGAAGGATGCAGGAGGGTTGCACAGGCACTCTTCATTTGCTGTAACAAGTATGTGGGCCTTTGTAATCTGTTGACATGATTTTTATTGAGCAGTGCTTATGGTGAGAGGGGCACAAAGTTAGTAAATGTAGCTAGCTGGTTGTTGAGTGTCAAGTGGTGCAGAGCTGGTTGCATGGGAAAGAGAGAACAGTTGGTTTTGTGAGATGGTACACACAGAATAACACATGCTGTCTGCATGTGCTCTGTTCAAGTTCAGTTGATAAACCTTCACAAAGGCGGTTGGTTAGATTTGTAGATAGGGGTCTGTGGTATATGTTTTTCTCTGCTTTGTTTCTTCCTTGCTTATGTTTCTTCAGGCATTTGTCATTCTCCTTCTGAGAATGTTTTGGTGACCTTAGGACCATCTCTTCTGCTGCTGAGGTGTGGTGTGAGCCTCTGCTGCCCACAATGGCAAGAGGCAAGGCTGTGCCTGGTGTGGCCCACAGCTGCATCTTGGCCCCAAGCATGTCAGTTTTCCATTTTTTCAAATAAGATTTTGAGAAACAGTTTCTCTGCCATCACAAATTAGCCCAGTTTGCAGAGTAACCTGTATTTTCTTATTTTTTCTGAAACTAAACCGTCAGTCAGTAACCATGGTTTCTATCCTAATAATATAAACACTGGTATGTAGGTGATCAGTTGAGTTGAAGTACATGTTTAAGTATTAGTAATATAATGAGTGGAAGAACTGAATATATGGCTGTTTTTCTTTTTAGATGATACATCAGCAGCCTAACCCAGGTATACATTATGAGTATATCATTCCAGGAGACAATGTCATTAGTCCTCAGTTGCTTGCTCAAAGGAGGCCAGGTAAACTGCCACTATGTTTTATTATTATTAAACACATCATGAAGAAATGTATACCATTATGGTCAGTGTAAATGCTGCAACTGATATGGGAGAGGCCCAGAATTTCAACCTACATGTTGAAATAGAAGTCTGCATAGATTTGGTAACTTCAGTGAATTAATACTGGCAGGGATTATTTATACTGCAACAGGGAATCTGGTCACATATTTCTACTTTCAGTAACAATTCTGTGGCTAAAATGTTAACCACAGCTATCCAGTTGGAGAGGATCAAACACAAACCTGCTACCTTCCCAAGCTAGAATATGTACAGATTATGCTCCTGACTGATCTGTGGATATTTGTTGTGAGTACTGGTATGAAGTTCTGAAGGGCAGTAGAAAATTTGCAAGCGCGTTTGCTGCTACTTATAATGCTCATGACTTGCCTTGACAAATTTTCAAGCGTGTTTGCAATATTTTAATGAGGAGTAGCTGTGCTGTGACAGGGGAAGGCACAGAATACAGAGCACAGTACCAAAAAAAAAAAAAAAAGCCTTGGGAAAGGCTGACACTGGGTGCATTAACTCTGTGCTGGGCTTTGAGATTCTTTCGTTTTTAATGTATTTGCTGGCCGAGAGTTGGTTGTCTTAGTTTAGAATAACACACTCTTTGCCGGATGCTGTTAGAAGGTCTCTGCAGAGCAGATTAAAGCTGCTTTCAAGTCTGATGCTCTAGTTGGGGTTATTAGTGGATGAAAACAGACTGATATTTGCAAGTGAGTCTCATTATTTTACTTTTTTGTTATTGTCCGTCATCAGGGGAGCCCTTGAATGGTCAGTTAGGAATTCCGGAAAGTACAAATCATGAGGATGAGGATTTGTATAGGGAGACAGATACTTTCACTGGACAGTCAATGGGAACTTTTCCAGTTATTCAGCCAGGAAGATTTCCTTCTCATCAGCCAGAAAACCAGGTGCCTGCTGTGCAACCACCAAGGCAAAACCGAGAACACAACTGGAAACAGATTGGAAAAACTGAGTGCACAACTACATGTGGGAAAGGTAAGTGCTTCATACACCATGCATGGAAAATAGAGGACACATGGGAGGGTTCCAGCCTGGGAGAGAAGCAGGGAGGGAGGAAGCAGTGTGACTATTCAGCGGCTCAAGGCATGGCTGGAGCAAGTCTTTTCTGTTATGGTACAAGCAAAAGACACTATTATGTGTGCTTATACTTTAATCAGTAGTAAACAACAAAATTCAATATATTAAATACAAAGTATGTAAATTAAAACGGACTACATGGCATTTGTCTCTGAACGGAAATATTTCAGGATTTTATGGCAAGTTTCTCTCTCTCACACCCCTGATAACACAGCTGCTTTCCTCAACATTCTTTGGCACTCTTTATCCTTCCATTTGGCCTTGCCAGGTTTGTCAGATACACCCTCAGTGCTTTTTGTGTCTTTATCAACAGTTTTCTGATCTTTACGGGGAGGTTTCACAGGGATTCCGTTAGCCATATCTTTGCCTCATTGGATGTTGTTGGAACAGCAATAATGTGACTTCAGAAAACCAAGGTTTTCATAGGGGAGAAGTGGGAAGGAAGAGGTACAGAAAGGGACTGGTAATTAGTGAGCTTTTGGGATGTGATGGATACACTACTTTGAGCTTGCCAGATTAATCTTTGCCATAAGACATTCACAGTGACCACAGGTTCAATATTGCATAGAAAAACCAATTATTTGGAAGAATACATTTTTATGATAGTTAAAGTGAAATATTTTGTACTATCCATAGCCACCCATTGCTATAGCTAAAAAAATCACCTGACTGTCACAATCATATTCATTGACAGCATTTGCTTCCTAATTAGTTTGAGAGGACACTTCTTTAGTTTGATTCAAGGCCAGATGAGTGTCTGTGTTATAGCTGCAGGTAGAGCTAAAAGAGTCCAGCAATATTAATACCAGTCAAAATTGCTTCCCAGATTACTGAGAGAACTTTTTTCCTTGCAAAAATTACTGCAAAAGTGTTAGAATTAAAATACAGCTTATAAAAGTCAGAAGGCTTTTTGAAGTCAGCTTTTCTGTGGAGAAAAGGAGAGGCTGTAAACCAGAATTATTTTGGCTGGCATTTAAATACACAATATGTCTCTAATACAAGTCATATGGATAGAATCCTTAATTGCACCTGATTATTGTTTAGCAGCAATCAGGGAATATCAGCTGCTGAGTGTCTGCATTATCATACACGTGGTGAATTTTAACATCCAAATCAGGTAATTTATGATACAGTTGCAGGAACACATCAGGCTAAATATATTCTTACATCATAGAAATCAAGTTCTTCAGAGATCTGGTAGTTATTGGCAGTGGCATTAATGAAATCTGAGTCAAAATTATGATGGTAAAATTGTAGGAAAACAGTATTCAAAGGATTTCTCTGAGCCTCCTGTGCAGCATAAATTTACTCCATGAAATTTAGGAGTATCTGATGCCTCTGGGGCATTTCCAGTCAAACTAGGTTATATAGGCTGATAAAAAATAGAATAATAAAATCAGAAACAAATCTTGTATTATTTATGGCTTCATTTTAATTTTCTATCATTCAATATGGGACACCTTTTTTTTTCCATTATTCCCTTTTTTGCTACTTTATTTCTTCATGCAGAAGTGTTGATGTTACTCAGTCTTTACATTTTTTAATATATTTTTCATTATGAAAACCTGTCAAAGCTAAATAATATTAGAAAAAAATAAGTTAGAAGAAGAAAGAAAAATTACTTTTGTGCTACCTAAGTAAAAAAGGAGGGAAAATTAACAGATTTTATGAAAAGCTGTGTGATTTCAGTAGAAGTTTGGCTTGGAAAAAAAAAGACTATTATAATTTTTTCTAAAAGTGAAAATATTTCCCATGAGAACTGCCACCAACTCATGTCCCAGATCTCCATGAAAGATGACTGAGCAAACAGATCTGCTAGAATTTGGGCAGAGTGGAAATTACTGCCACATCCAGTCAGGGATGTGAAGTAGCACATCATCCCTCTCTGTTGTCCAGGGTGAAGAGGGCTCATGCACTGCAAATTCCTCCAGTCCTGGAGCCACAGGAACTTGATCCAAATTTTGTCTGAAAGATCTTACAGGAGGAGTATCTCACTTAATCTTCTCTGAGCACAGCCTGTGCCTTAAAACTGTTTTCTACACCTTGGCAACGACTTGGGATGTGCAGTTTGTTATCAGTCATAGCAACATGTTTGTTACTTTTTAAAAGAAGGATTAGGAAGGAGGTTAAAGAGTGCAAACTGATTTTTTTCCTTAGATTTCAGAAAATGTAGTAGCTTTTCCTGAAGTATTAGAGTAAGTTAGCTGCTGAGATACAAAGCCTTACTTTGGATAGCATTATGTTCTTGAACAGATGAAACTTTAGTAGGAATTGTATTTTTAGATTTTCTGTTGTGAAATTGAAGAGTGCCAGCACACAGGTACCATCAACTACAGGCACCCTTACTTTATTTAAAGTCATAAAGTAGTAATTTAGAATTACTACAGATCTCTGGTGCAGTGTGCAGTTTTTTTAATACATGGCTGAATGTATTGATCTCGTTTCTTTCTATTTTCTTGATCACTTTTTCTCCCTTGTTTTTATGTATCAGATCTAGCAAAGAACCTTTCCTGGTTGGCCTTTTGATCATCTGTGTCAGGAAACTTGTTCATGTACTCCAAATTTTCACTTACCAAATACAAGTAGGCATGTTAGCACCTTGCTCTTTGCTACCATTTTGGTAGTCAATTTGCAATAGTAACAGAAGTAGAGTTCTGTCTTTCCACTCAAACATGAGAATTTTTAAAGACCAAACATTTAATATAGAGAATAGTAATTTTTAATGAGTCTGTAGTTTACAGTAATGTTTAACCTGTAAGCTTTATCTTAACTATCTTTTCAAAAAACAGGTAAATTGGATAATTTTCTCATGTGTTTACTCACCACGTAACTCTGAAGTAAGGGGGTTCTCCCTTTCTTCGAAGCACAACAGGATTGCTAATCTTTTCCTCCTCTCAAGACTGTGGCTGCATTTAAATTGCCTGAGTACATAAACTTTGTACTCTCAAAAAGGATCGCACACAGACCAAGGAGCATGTTTTCTCAGCCTTTCTTGCAATGCCATCCTCTACTTTATATATACTAAGGACTTTTCTTAATACTGCAGTGTAAACAGTGTATCATTCAGCTCTCATGTCTGGAAATTTTGCATAGGATATTAGTCTGTATCTCCTGTTAAGTTACACTTTTCCTTCTGTGTCAGCATTGGATACTACTGTTAATGCTTGTACTGCAGAGTCTTTAGCAACTCATCACCTGGTTTTCTTCCTCATTTCAGGGTCACAGTACCCAGTTTTCCACTGTGTCAACAGAATCACTCATGAGGAGGTACCTGAGAGTTACTGTGACAGCAGCACCAAACCCATTCCAGAAGAGGAAGCCTGCAACCTCTTCCCTTGTCCAGCTTTGTAAGACATTACACTTTGAGTCAAGTGAAATAATCTGATTTCATTGAGGTTTTGTACATGAAACAGACTATTCTAAGTAGGAAATTAGTTTGAACTTCTAAGTACTATGCACTTGTGTCATGAAGTAGTGGATATTTTTTCTTAGTTGTTGCTGGCCTTCTTCATCTTCACAGGAAGCAGTAGCATCCGGAGAAGACAAAAGGGAAATTGGCAACAAGTGGGTGTTGTAATTTCTCACCATTTGTGAGAAAAAGGTCAATTAATCCAGGGTGTATCCTAAGAATAGGAAAGGGTTAAACCTAATTGCCATGATAGGAACTTTATTTCAGGCTAGCAGCTGTATTTTCTGTCTCTCCTGTGGTTACACTATTGAGTTCTCTTCAGAGCAGCAAGTGGCCTCTCCTTATTCCATGGAAGTGTGTAATGGTGTAAGTGCAGTTACAGTGATAGAGATGCCTGACAAGGAATCTCCTAGTGCATTTTAGATACATAGGAACTTCTGAAGCCATTTACTTGGAGATGTCTTCTCTCACCAAGCATTTTTCTCACCTTTTTCCTCCTAACAACTCATTTTAATTCAGCTTTTTTTGTTTACACAAAAATAATAAATACAAACAAAGAGATGTAAATATGTATTTAAAATAATACAGAAATTTCTCTTGCTCTCCCCAAGACTTATGAAATAAAATATGTGAACAGTTCATTTATTTGTATATGTCTTCAGGCTTGAAATGAAAACTGAAAGGCGAAAATGACGTGTTTATACAAAAGTGATTAAATAAATAAATCTTGGAATGAGAAGAATGCATCTAGGGATTTTTTTCATCTCTAAATGCAGTCTTACTGACAAGTTAGTGCCTGGATGCATTATGGGATTTTCATGGTATTGTACATTTTTAGGGCCTTTGCTGAAGAAAAAAATGATGCAACACATTAAATTTTTGACCAGTGTCATAAAGCAAAAATATATATTATAGATAGATTCTTTAAAAGACCAAAAAGCTATTAGTGGCTTAATTTATGTTTGTCATCTGTTCTGAAATAATGAATTGTGCAATCTATATGCATGTTTATTATTACCAACCACAACAGGCAGGTTGGTTACAAGTATATAATGTTGTATTCATGGAGGGTTAAGTTCTGCTGGCAGAGGCTGAAGTGGTGTAAGTTTCTTTAGCAGCATCAGAGTCATATCATTCCAGTTCTGTTAAGATTAGTATTAGAGAAATCGTTACTGAAAAAATGTCCTCTTGTTTATTATTTCCTTTAGCTGGGATATAGGGGAGTGGTCTGAGTGCAGCAAAACCTGTGGCCTTGGCATGCAGCACCGGCAGATCCTGTGCCGGCAAATGTACGCCAATCGGACCTTGACAGTCCAGCAGTACCGCTGCCACCACCTGGAGAAACCAGAGACAACCAGCACTTGCCAGCTGAAGATCTGCAGTGAATGGCAGATTAGGACAGAGTGGACTTCAGTAAGTACAATTGATTAATTTGGGGCATAATACCTCAGAAAATAGGAAGATTTTTCATCCAGGTATCACTCATCAAACATTATTTTATTTTTTTTTGTTTAAAACAAGGCAGTGGAATGTGAAAAGCCTTGGAAATATGTGAATTTTAGTTCAAGAAAACCCTGTTTAATTCTGACCATTTTAGATTATTGTAACCAGAAAGAAGCTGCAGAAGAGCAAGTGAGCAGTACAAAACACGCAGATGTGTGGGTACAGAAGTACACAAGCTTTCTGAGCAATGGTGTTTTTTAAAACCTATATTGAACTGGGAAAGTTCTGATAGGTTTGCCTGTGACAGCAAACTTACTGCTCTTTCTCACAGCATGAAGAGTTTAGTTCCAGGAGTTATTTAACCTTATGTGTGTATTAAGGATAGAGTCAGTACTTGCTGTTACTGGCGTTGGTTTGAAGCTATACCAAGACTTTCAGATACATGTGGATGGTACAGTTTTGAGCTGCAATTTCTGGGTTCCTTACGAAAGGTTTGGCCAGCATGTCAACCATCCTAGATATTTTCATGGCCATTGTGTGAAAGAGAAAATATCCTGGTGTATTAGATGTAGTGATAAACAGATCTCTTTCACTTAGCCATGAAACGAAGCAAAAACATTTTAGAGTTGCTGAATTATGCAGGTAGATAAACTGTGAAAAATTCCATCTTAAACCTTTAACCCAAACCTTTTTTTCCTTTCTGCTGAAGTGCTTCCTTGCTCCTAATTCCCCCAGCCAGTGCTGGAATGCATGGCACAGCACCAGGGCTCTGTGCACGGGCCAGCTGCACGGGCAGGAGCAGCACAGCTTTCCATCCCCACAGGCACAGCGTCGAGGCAGCAGACTTTGTGTGGCTTTGTTGTGGGTCTTCCCCCATGGTAAAGCCTCTGTGCATTAACTCCCACAGTTGCTGCATTTTGGAGGCTGATGGGGCCTTGTTAACTTTCTAGTCTTGAAGTATCCATGACATATTGATATATTTCTGATTTAAAAAATCAGAAATACCTAGACGGATTTAAAGATATATTGGCTGCTTAATTCATTATTCAAGAGGAAATACAATCCATCTCTAGTTACAGGACAATAAAATTTATACTAAAGGTAAAGTTTTGTATTGATGATGGGAAAGGGGAGCTGGTTTTGTGTGTTGTTGCATTTTTAGAACAGATCCTTTAAAGGTTTACTGCATATGATGAATGAAGCTAAACAAATGCTTTAGAAATTGTAGCTGGTTGAGTATAAGTGTAATTCCAATAAAATCCTGTGATTAATTTCATCTTGGAAGCAAAATTAAGGTTATTCTCATGAAGAAGACCCATAATAAAGACTGGAGTAATTAAGTTTACAAACTACATTTGGTAGAACATTTATTTGTGTTTGTGCTTATTGAAGTTTTCACTTTGTAGACAGGTCTGTGATCTTAAAAGTAATCCCATCTTAAGATTTTTACATGCTTAGCATTTTTTGTGACATACAAATGCCAAAATCTTTCATCTAAATCTGATCAGAAAAAATGGCACTGTGGTAATTTTAAGTTTGGAGTCAGCAGACTAGACTTCGAGAGTAACTATGGACAAATCATCCCCTTCATGGCACAAGGAATGGGGTATTTGGTTTTATTAGTACTTTGCTATTTAATTACTTAACACATCTAGTCTGGCTTCTGGCCAGTGTTCTAGAGTGAACAGCTGAATAACTAGATGCAGTCTTGAGTTATCGTGCTGTAGGGAATATACTTTGCATGATAAATAACTTTGACACATAAATAAAGCAGACCTGATTAAGCATTTGAAAGCAAGGAAAAAATAATGAGGCTGCCTTTGGAAGCTCTGCTAGGGAGATACCAATAGCTGTCAGTGTTCTCTGAGGTTGAAGAAAAGAGCAGGAAAAGGCCTTTTACTTGTAAGAGGGATTCAGAAGTCCCGTTTCTTTGCATTTCTTTTGGTTGGTATCTGCTAATAGGCTAAGATCAAAATTATGCAGAACATGCTGTGCTGCTATTCAAATACCAGCAGTTGATTTTGATAAAGTGCAGCATAGCCCATTGAAGGTACAATTTAATTTTATGTTTTCTGAATGTATCTGCATAGTACGTTGTAGAATACTGCAGAATGAGAATATTATTTAAAACTACCAATGCATTTTCATTCCTTATTACTCGCAATCTAGAATAGTTCTGTAGGTTCTGTGGATGTCTTAGCAGGCAGGAATGAAGCTCTGTTCCCAGCTCCCTGATAAAGCACTGCAGTTCTTCCATAGTGTCCTGATGCAACCTCCCTTTTTTTTACAGTGTTCAGTGCCTTGTGGAGTGGGGCAGAGGACCCGAGATGTGAAATGTGTCAGCAACCTTGGAGACATTGTTGATGATGAGGAATGTAACATGAAGCTGCGGCCAAATGATATTGAGAACTGCGACATGGGTCCCTGTGCTAAGAGCTGGTTCCTTACAGAGTGGAGTGACAGGGTAAGGCTTCTCTTTATCTTTGTGCTGCCAAACCTTCTGTAACAACTTAGGTGCGTCAGAATTAAAAATATACATCTGTACAACCATAAAAGGAATGATCTTTTTTTCCATGTTTATCCTTGGTAAAGAGGCAAGAGCAAACAAAAAATAATGATCGCAAGGGCATCTTGAGTTTGTGTTAGATACAAGAATGCATAGAAAGGGCAGGAGTGTGGGTACATGGCCAAACATCTGGATTTAGAATTGGCTCTGTGTCTGAACTTCCCAAAATACTGAGTGTGCTGAGATTTATTATTCTGCCTTGCTTAGCTCTGAGTCTCAAGATTCAAACTCAAAAAAATTTCCTACATTTTTTTTCAGGGATGGAGCTTTGAGGCCTGATGTCTGGGTTTAAGTTCAAGCCATAAAACAATTACCCTATAGCTGTGAAAAAAGGGGAACAACTTCATCACCTTAAGCAAGCTTGATTCAGGCTTTTGTACTTTGTGAACTCTCATATATTTTTTTTATTCCAATGAGTCAGATTCTTTGCATGAACACATCAGAAACAGTGGTTTACCTTGTCTTGAGATTGAGTTGTTGTTCAGTGGAGATATTTATATGCTTTCATTAAAAGCCTTGCAAACATGGGCCAAGAGAAGCCTGGTGTTTTGGTTCCTCTGCTGGATGCTTGCATATCAATTTCATCTGTAAGTAGTGCCTATAAAATCCTGATGGCATCTCCATTTTCTTCAACTGGTTGTTTTTGCAGACCAGTAACCTAATTTGTTATTGAAGCTGTAAGATTACTTTCATAACTTCATGGATTCATAACTTAGATAATTTTGTGGTAGTATCTCTGAAAGCTAGGAACGCCTGGCTCAGAGGTCATGCATTAGTTTGGACACTACTTCATAAGTAGGACAGATACCTGGTATGTCACACGATTTTTAAAAGGCTGATCAGACTCTTGCAACAATTGCTTGCAAAATTTTCAGCCTCCAGACAATTCAAATAGATTTTATAAAAAAAAAAAACACAACACATTAATAAATCTTTGTTGTCATTTGAATTTTTTTTTCCGGTTGTTATTCACTCAGTGCGTGTGCTCTTGCATAGGGTGGGCAGAAAGTTACCAGGTGAAGTTTAGGTATTAGTACAAACGGCAAAGTAGTTGCTGTGGGGGAAATGGCAGTGCTTTTGATTTTTTTTAGCTTGTAGAGCTGGGTTTTGTACAGTATTATTAGAGTGGTATTTTACAAGTAAGAGACAAATATGCATTCTACCCTCAAAGACATCTTTCTTGCAAAAGCTGACCCAGCTACTACCAACCAGTGCAGCTTCACCACATAAAGCTCATATGTTCCTGTAAGGACTCTAGCACCAATGTTTTCTCCATTTTTCTACACTGGTATTTGGTTCTCTGCAAAATTAAAAGTTTTTTGTAGCTGAAGGTTATGACTGTAGGTTTTTATTGTGCTTATTTATATGTATTAAATGAGACATAAAAGAGAAGAAGGTAATGTGGAAAATGTTGGAGGTTTATTTTACCACAAACATTGTAGGGTCAGAGAGTAAAGAATAGATTTTGTTACCTCTTCAGCTTATGTAAGTGTACAAATTAATTTCTTCCAAATGCTTGCTACTGTAGTTGGCATTATTCATCATCACTTCTGCCAACAGTGGGTTTGGAGTTTGAATCACAAAGAAAGGAAGGAACAGCTTATTTCAGGAAAAGAAAGTAGGTTTGGCCTAGAATGTGCAGAATCTTCTAAGGTTCACACATATCTTATTAAGTTGGTGTCCAGAGACATTTAGTGGCACTGCTTCCAGTGGAAGTTGGAGTAGTCAGTGGCTTTGCAGAGTCCAGCCTTTGACCATTCACCTTCTTATTGTGCCTTTCCAGGGCTGTTTATTAGGACAAGAAGTCTCTCTTTCTTTGTAGAGGAGTGTGTTTTTCTTGAAAGACACAAGAAGAATTCTGTCATGTAATGGAAATGGGCGTTCCCAGGTGTATGAACTTTGTGTGTGTAATTCCCCAAACAATTCTTTTAAAAGTATTCTAAGCCAAACCACACTTGAGCAATAAGCATAGATCAGCAATGGGCAGCCACAAATGGTTCAGATAAGCAGCCAAAAGTTCAAATGCTTAAAGAAAGCTTGTTCAAGCCTCTTGAGTCCACAAAACTGTGGTGGAAATCTCACAAGAACAGACCTTCTTTGTGAGATTTATTACATGCCTACTTTGGCTCCCAGCTGGAAATACCACAGAACACTCTTTCCCATTGTATTTTGACATTTCAGCCGTGGCTAGAAATAAGAGGTAAAAGAACTTATCATAACTTTTGAGAACTTTGGAACTTAGAAATTATTTGAGTTCAAACTTGGTTACAGCCATAAGAGAAGGCCTGGCCTGTACCTTTCTGAACCCATTTTGCAAACAGTTCATGTGACTGGTGCACATGCAGCAAGCAGAGATTTCCAGAGGCCTGTCAGAGATCGGTTAGGCACATACTTTCTCTTTCAGCAAGGGATATATCAAACTTCCATGTCTGTATTTATGTGCTGCATGGGGACATTACAATATAGTCTTGGTTAATTAGCAAAACATCAAGGAAAATCACAGTAACATAAAAATTACAATTGTCTGCTGCCAACAGATGTTACATTTCAGGATTTGATAACTGTGTCGTATATTTGTGCAGAAATTGACAAGGGTATCCTTTAACACAGGGATAGAAAGACATAAGTAGTCACACCTGAGTTGTAAGAAAAGGACAAGATCTAATTTAGGATTGGTAGAAAGATGTTGGGTTTTCTTATTTTGATTAAACTTTGCAGAGCTTAAATTTATGCAAAATCATGCTAATTGCTTTCATTTTCATTAGCAGTTTCTGAATTGGAAGATTATGTCATTAAATTTCCCTAAATGTAGCTTCTACAGTGCAGCATATGTGTGCTTGAAAACCTGCAGAGCACATACAGAGTTGTGTGCAGGAGCTGTGCCTCCTTCCCAGCATGGGCTGTATGTGGCTTTACTCTGTAAACAATACCTGCCTTCTTGCCATGTTCTCCCATCTTGTTTTCCCACAACATATATTTGTGTGGTTTATGGTCCACCTGTTTACCTCCTGTGCCACTGACCTTCTTGTATTCAGTGTCTGCACAGACCGATTCCATATATATATATAATTAATCCTAAGTAATTAAAAACCCCTCTGTGTTCCTAAAACAGTACAGTTCTTGAGTTGTTGTGATACACAGGTGTCAGAGTCCATTGTATATATGTAGCAAACACACTTCTACCCGCAAAGCTTATGAGTTGTGTTGTGACCATGTGCACACTGGTGGAACATATAGAAAAAGGAAGGAAAGCAATTTATGCTTAAGATCAAACACTTATATTTTAAAAAGTATATGCTTTGGTATTTATCTTTGAAGTAGATCTAAAGACCGTGTTCTGATATCCTCTAGACTCGATCGTGAGAGGAACAGAAATTTTTACTCATTTCAGGGAAAGATTACAGGTTTAAAGTTTCTAGCAGCAAAGTGAGACTCACCTCACAGTGAGAATGTGCCTGTCTTTACATTTGTTGCTCTGTATTGAGTATAAGTACGAGTATTAAGTTAAGTTTCACGGCTTTGTCTTCAACATGATCTTTAACCCCTTTTGAATATATAGAGTCTGGACAAACGTTTGTGAATTTTTACATGGGTCTGTGGAAAGATGGCTTCCTGTCTCATAATTCTCTTAGGATGTCATACTGCGGTAAAACGGCAGAGTTCCACCAAACTGCATCCATTAATCAGTAGGGTAAAGCTGGTGAACCTTACTGAACTTAGCAACAAAATTGGATTGATGAGAGCAGATGAGATTCTTGCAGACATTTCACATGACTGATTATTTGACAGCTCAAATAGCTGGAAAGTTTACTTCTGCTGTGGGTCAGAAGCCGGAGACTGCATTTTCCTGATTTAAAACAATGGGAGACTCACCAGTGTTTCCTTCCAGCTAACTGGAGCATTCCCCTCTTGCATTTTTTTTTATTCCTCATTGCCATCTCCAGTATTCATTTGTTTCTCATTTTATGTTTAGAGCACACCTAGAAAAGAAGCCAAAATGCAAACAATTCTGGGATGTTAATGAGATTCTGAGGCCAAAATAAAATCTTAGGAAGAAAGAAAAAATGCTGCACATCAGGGAACAAAATCAAAACAGATCAAACACATGCTCTAAATTTTACTCTTTATTAAAAAGAGTAACAGCAATGCTTCTGTTATATCTTCCATTAGAGAACTGTAGTATGCTTTGTAAAAATCCATGTTTTATTCCTTACAATCCTAAAGCATTGCCTAGCAGGTACAAGTGGGGTTGTTGACCAATTAAATGTAGAACCAGCAATTAATATTGTTGCTCATGTTCTTCTTTCACTGTTCTTATTTTAATCTGGATGGCTCACCTAAAATCTACTGGATCCTGAAAAAAATAAAAAATACCACGATGGAGCTTGTGTAGGCATTATTATTTTTTATTATCACTGTTTGTTTTCAGTATGAAATGAAAACATGATAAGATGCCCCTTTCCATTGATTTCATTTGGGAATTGTATGGAAGTAGAAGTTTTGCATTCTTTCTGTGTAAATATGTAACCCACTTCATTATTTGCAATTGAACATAAAGCCAGGAGGGTTTTGAAGGAAACATTGATAGAAGGGTTGCCAAGACCTACAGAGATTTCTGTTTGCTTCTCTAGAGCTGATCTCTCTATACCACAATTCAGCTGCTTTAGATGCAAATCAGCATATAAAATGCACGTGGCAGGGGGGAGCCTTGGCAGCTAGAGCTAACGTATCCCAGTTGGGTCAGCAGGGCAGGCTCATAGGTGGCAGGCAGGGGAAACAGGAGTCCAGATTATCAGACAAGGTCACATTCATGAGGCAGGTCCAAGGTCAAGCTGGGAAATCAATCCACAGCTCTGGTCCAGTGACAATAACCAGGGTTAGACACAGCCCAGTGATCCTGGCAGGTCAAGGTCAAGCTGGGAAGTGAGTCCGAGGGTGAGGGATCAATGAGGCCCGTGGCCAGGCTGTATCTGAGGACAGACACAGCTCTGATAAAGCTCAGGCAGGGACTGAGGTTAAATGGAGCCCCTGATCCCATGGGCAAGTAGAGGCACCCGGTGAGGCCTGTTGGGGCCAGTAAGGCATTTTGGTGCACTCAGGCCCTGAGGTGTCCATACAGCTCTCAAGGTAAGTGGTACTCCATGAGCCAGAGTAGTGAGGAATGCTGTTCCCTGATGTTACTTCAGAGAGCATTTGTAATATGCAAGTACAGTGTTACCTACTGCATGTAAAGAAACAGTGCACATGTAGAAGCAGTCATGATCCAGCAGAAGTGTCCAAAAATTCTAAGACCATATTTCAAAACTTGTTACCTCAAAAGGATACCATGGATCTGCCAGACTAAACAGCGGGACAGCTTGACTTCTGATCCAGCACCTGCTGTATGCATAGCTGCATTCTAAAGGGAAATAATTTAAACCCAGATATCAGAAAGTGTTTTGACAATACATAAAGATGTTTCTGACTATCCACCTACATCCTTTTATTTTTTTTTCCTTTTTTAATAAATCAAAGCTGCTTTCAACAGTTCTGAAAATCAGCCCTCAGTCTTGGAACTGCAGCAGCAGTGAGCTTCTGAAATACAATTTTTAGTTTATTATTGGGAAAACAAAGGTTACATAACCCTTCTAAAATCTGTTCTGAAAGGGATTTTCTCAGTGTAGGTCAAATAACACTAAGGAGTTTCATACCATATATCTTAATTTTTATTTTTTGCACTAGTGTAACATCAGAAGAATGATTCATGAAAAACTTTACTATTTTTGGGGAATCATTAAGATAATGGAGGTTAAAGTGTGGTAGACAGAAATCCTGCACAAATGGGGACATTTTATGGGAACTCAATTGGTTGCTATTTAAAAATGTTATGAGGGCTAGCAATGGTGCTGAGACCTGGATGAAGGACTCTTGAGTTCTGGTAGATTTCCTGCTGCCTGTTTCTTGTGGTTGCTGCCCCAGCTGTGGGTAGTGAGTAGGGCTGGCACATTAGTGACAGGGAGCTGGCACTGCTAAACGTTTGGGTTTTTTGCCCTGCCATGCCCTGTGGCTGTGACAAAAAAATCTGGCTTCCACTTGCAGGTTTCCAGGTTTGCAGGAACTACCCTTTTTGTTTTGGACTGCTGTTATGGTTGTTTTCTGACAACTATTGGAGCCTTTGATTAGGGTTTTTTTCCCTCATTTTTAGTTTTTAATGGCAATTGAAAGCCTCTGAAACTGAACTCATGAGGAAGGGACCTCAGGAAGAGGAGAAATGGCAGACTCCTTAGAAGTACGGAGGGTGTTCCACAGACTAAGGTTCTGAGGAATTTCTGCCAATTAAAACAAGACAATGAAACAAAATATCTTTAATAATAGGACCAGAACAGAAAAGTTAAAGCTTGTGAAAGTTCCTCATGTCATAGAATGTGAGGTTGTGGCAGTTACTGTGTACTAAAGCAACAAATCAAGGGCACAGAACTGAAAGTAGTGGGTGTGTCAGTTGTGAAAACCAAAGGGAGAGGATTCATTATCCAAACGCTCCCTACTCTCTGCCTTGGGCTTTGGAAATCATGGCTTTCACATGGAAGATTTTTACTGAAAGGAAGAAAAAAACCCATGAAAAACCAAATACCTAACACAGAAACACTGAGGTTTAGGTTTGCTTTTTAAATCCTTTGAGGGTAGTTAATCTGTAGTTAAATCTTGCAGCAGAGGGTGGGACAACCCTATAACTTTCCATTTGGTATTTCCTTTGTTATTTGATATGTAAGCTTAGTTCATGCATAATCATTTAAAACATAACAGTATGGAGATTTTCTGGATGACTTTATAGACTAAACTTGTTTCCAGCTCTGGTTTACAAAGCAGAAAAGCAAATTAGATTGTCAAGTGAAGATTACTTAGAAATAAGAAAAGTATTTGCAGAATAGATGCATAGTTCTCAGTGTATAATGCAAGTGAACATACTTGCTGAGGATAAAATATGAGCAGTCACAAAATTAATTTCTGTACAGTGGGTTTGAAAGGTATCAGTTTTAAGGAGCTCAGTTAAACAGTCAGTTTACCTAGGAGTGGACTGTTTGAAATGGGTTCAATTTAGTTTAGTTTTAGTTTACATCATCAGGAAGATGTTCACTACTAGCACAATTTACATAATTGTTGTATTTTCAAGATTTTGCCAGTTTACTTTGAAAAGACCTCCTTAGCCATCAAATCTAGGTTGCTGAGGAGGTCTTATTTTACACTATGTGTAAAAGTGTAAAATTTTGTTGTGCACCACCAAGAATAAAAGTTCATTGTTACCTATAGATATCATTTAAGATAAGCTAAATCATTCAATCTTGCAGCTGGAGGAAGAAACCATTCCAGGCTATGAGCAATTCTTTCCTATGACTTTGGAGTATATAAGCATTTATTTAAATTCTGGATTTCTGGTTATTGCAAAATTGTTGGGTTTTTTGTTGTTCTTAAAAAACTGACTTGTAAAAAGTTCATTCACTCTTCTAGTTTTCTGGGGATTCCATTTCAATAAAGCTTTGCCCTTTTGTTTTAACATCTTGTGAAAGAATCCAACCTGCTGATAGGAAAAATGTTTTTCTATACTTTGTGAAATAAGTGTAACATGACTACACATTTCACACAAACAGCCTATATTCTTCAGTGTGATAGAGAAAAGAGTAGTTTGCAAACAACTGTATCTACAGTCACTGGTCTCTCTCTGGAGAAGATGAATGACTGTATTGTTTAATCCCATTATTAATAGTGGTGCTATCATGGCATCTGCTGCTCTGTAGTTGAACTACTGGATCTGAACTCTCACATTATTACCAATGAGAGCTAAATCAAACTCTGTGTCTCATTACCAGGTCTTTGAATAATTCTTACTTTTATTCAATAGAATTAAAAAAAAAATTGTTCCAGTACAGAATTACATTCACTCACAAGGAATGTACTGTTCATTGTAGAAGTAATACACAGTTTCTCCTGACTAATAACATTGTATGATAAAAATACAATCCAAAATGTCAGTCAAATGCATCTTTTTCTCCCACTTACTACATACTTATTAATGGGTTTTGTTTGCATGTTTAATGTGGCTGCAATCTGAAAAGCTGCCTATTGACTTGGTCCCTTCTCAAATCTATTAATGGGTATGCAAGAAAAAGAATAAAATGAAAACTGAAAGAATTTACAGATGAGAAGACAAAAAGAAAAATAAGAAAGCTAATCAAAAGCTCTAAAAAACACTTCTTTCTTCCCTAATCCTTCTGTTCCTTTCCCTGGTGACTGTAAAGGACAGGTATGAAACTGTGAGATTTTTTGCTACAGCTGAATTACTAAAAATCATTGACTTTACATAAATTCATTTAGTTTTTCGTGCTTGTTGCTGCTACTCATTGCATTGTGCAGTCTGAAGGATGGGCTAGCGCATATGTTCTGTCTTTTGCTCCCTAGTGTTCTGCAGAGTGTGGGGACGGGGTCCGCACACGCTCGGTGGTTTGTATGACAAACCATGTCAGCAGTTTGCCCCTGGAAGGCTGTGGCAACAACAGACCCTCTGAGACAAGTCCCTGCAATAACGGACCCTGTGCTGGTAAAGAGGAGTGGTTTGCTGGGGGCTGGACACAGGTAAGCTCTGTATCTGCCATACAGGTGGTGTTTTATTGTAAAAAATGTACTTTTATGCAGTGGTGATGTGTGCCATAAGGTATCGCTACGTCTCTGCTCAAAATTTGAGCGTTTATTCTGTATTTTGCTGAGTTGACATACAATACCTTTCAGAACCTGCTAGTTTTTTTACTTTGATGAAAATAAGATTTTGTTCTTCTCTTCCTCTGAACTTTCATTTTTATTTCTCATCTACTGACCCAGTATATTTGTAAAATGAAAGAGAACATAAAGCTGCTTACCATATTTAGGTGAATGATAAAGCAATAGATTTGTACCTTTTAAAGTACAGCCTTCATGATCATGCATACCTACAGGGATGTTTGTATACATACACAAAGAGAGAAAGAGAGAGATAAACAGTACAAAAAACAATGGCTAAACCCAAAATTTAGCATCAGTATTGTTATGCTGGAATTCATGATAACGGGTGAAAAGAACTAAATTTACTTAGTGGCCTATATCCTGATGCTCTTTCCCCAAGCATAAATTCTTCCTTTGATCCCCATCTCAATAGTCCTTCTTGTTCTAAATAAACATTTCTGCTGTCAGGAAAGAAGTCATTTCAGCAGCTGTCAGATGGTGCTCAGACATTTCTGTCCCTCTCTTCTGTCACCCAGAGAGCCTATTGGACTGCTGGTACCAGCACTGCATCAAGTTGTTAGGGAGAAGTCTCTTGGCTGTGCTGTTAACTCACTGCATTTCAGATTTCAAGATCCTTCCAAGAGATAAGGAGTTAGAAATTATACTAGTACAACTGAGATGGAGATTA
The DNA here is from genome assembly GCF_020740795.1 of Apus apus. Lineage (NCBI taxonomy): Eukaryota > Metazoa > Chordata > Aves > Apodiformes > Apodidae > Apus > Apus apus. The sequence goes on from NC_067291.1 coordinate 6,773,501, forward strand.
CAGGGCTACTACTATGCTAATGCTTTCAAGTGTAAGTGATAATTATTTGTATTGAAGAAGAGTAATAACAAATTCAGATTTAAAACATACTTAGCTGCAGTTCTAATAGCAAATAAAATCTGGGCCGTGTTAATTGTACTGCTCAGTGCAAGTGAATAGGAACTTTGTGTTTGCTACCACAGAGAGAAGCCTTCAGTAAGGTCAATCTAACTCTCCCCATTCTGATCTGAGTAAGAAAGTTTCTCTCCTTTACAATTTGCTGTTCTTTTAAGCTAATTCACCTTCTTTCTTGTCGTGAGATTTAATTGCTTGATGCATGCCAGGGATACAAAGTCTTTACTGTATGTTATCTGAATGAAGTATCTGACATCATCTGTTCCACCATCCAAATCCTGACTTCTAAATACTAACATGAAAGCAGTCAGACCAGAGCAGGAGGGAGCATTGGTGGAGGACCTTCCGTATTATGCCCTGCTAGAGCTAAGGCTGGATGTTAAGATGTCTTTTGGAGGAACCATTAAATAGAGCAGCAACAGAGATTGTTCAGTGTTAAAGAAAGTGCAGCAAGGTTATTTCCTGCTCAGTTTATTTGGATGCATTAATCTCAAGGTTCTTCACTCAGCTTAAGGTTTTTGTGGGTATCTGGTAATGGGATCATAAATTCCACCCAAAATATAAACAAAGCCCCCACTTTCAATAACATTTGATTGGTTTAGGCTAGAAAAAGCCTTTGAAAAGCATAGTCCTTTATGCAACATAGAAACCAATATGTTGCTGGAATCAACTTCTAAAAACCTTTTTACAAGTGCCAGAAACAGCATTATGTGTGTGTTTAACCTTTAAATGGGCAGTAAGAGTCCATGCGAGTAAAATTTTCAGAATTGGAACCAACACTGCAACACACAGATACTTGCAAACATGAAAAGAACGCCCTGGCAGATCAAGGCATTTTCTAAAAACCATACAGAATGTGAGGATTTGTAAAGCTGCAAAACTGTGCTCTAACCTTGTAACCCTCAAAGGTTCAGTACAGGGCATACAATCCTGCTTTAGCAAGAAGCAGTAACACTGTTTATGGAGAAAGTGAGCTATGCTTCTCTTTTTATTAGAAAAATAAACAGATGCTTCTTTTTGTAGCTACAATAAAACTGTATTTCCAGATTTCTCCAAAAGCACTCTTACAGCCATGTGTCTTCTTCATAAAAATAACTAGAAATATGTTTTGAGTCTGGGGTACCATGTGCAAGAAAAATTTACAGAAGTACAGTTTTAACTGCTGTGGCCTTGTTTAAGATAAAAAATTAAAGATGTAATACCTGACACTTAGAGTCACCTGATGAATTAAGTCACTTACATCCTTCAGCATTTTCTTGTCCTGTTTCCTAGCTGAGACTGCTATAATAATAACAAGCCAAGTTTTATCTAAGCTACTCTTCTGATTCAGAGAGATAAAAAACTCTGCTGCAGAAACTTAAGGAATATTTTACCCTTTTCTTTTTCAATTCATATATATGTCAGTGATGGGAGAAAAGATACAGTTAAGTTCATTTTGCCGAGGAAAGAGTATGGAAGAGTAGTGGATTGATGGAGTTTGGATGTTAGTGTCTAGGTATATATAAAAAATAGGGAATAAGCAAAACTTTACACAATTTCCCATTTGAATATTAATTTAAAATGCAAGTGTGTGGGTGTGTTGTTTTATTTCAGAAAGAAACAGCATGGAGAAACATCACTTTGTAAACAAGTTGAAGGACATAAGTAGAATAACAAATTCTATCACTTTTTTTTTGTTCTCTGATACAGTGCTCTACTGAATGTGGCAGTGGAACTCAACAGAGAGAAGTAATTTGTGTTAGGAAAACTGAAGGTAATTTTGATGTTTTGAGCCCGTATGAATGTTCATATTTGGAAAAACCTCCCAGCCAGCAATCCTGCTACCTCAAACCCTGTGGTTCCAAATGGTTTCATACAGAATGGAGCACAGTAAGTTTGTAATGCTTTTCTATACCTAGTTTTGATTGATATAACTTTTTCTGTGTATGTTGAAAGAGAACACCATTTGGATAAAACCATTGACTATGAAGTTGACTTAATCTTGCACAGAAATTACACTTACAAGAAAACATACTCTGTAGTACCCAGTGGAGCTTAGAAAAGTTAGGAAGTATCTTGACCATTAGGAGAAACTGCATGGTTGTCTTGATCACTGATCTCTTCTTACAGGAAACTTCCTGTTTTATAAAGTTGGTTTGCTCCTTAATGAGACTATGTAGTACACTTAAGTTCTTTTCAGACCTCTAATTTCATTAAAATTAAGAAATATTTAATAAAGAATGAGGAATGTATTAAATGTTTAAAGTCAGCTCTACAGTAAGTTTTATCTCATTAAAGTATGTTACTATTACCTAGAGAGTATGTGGAATGTCTTGCTATTAGACCTAAAGAGAAAGGATTATGGGGTTAGCAGTGAGCAGAATACCTGGTTCAAACCCCCTTACTAACTAGATTTTTAAACTGTCCAGTTCCTGTCTTCAGCAGATGTTTTCTATGACCCAGTATAAATGGCATGGCCTCTCAGTCATGGAGATTAAATGCCTAGCTAACATGGAATGCTGGGCTTTGTGTATAGGATGTTGAGTCTAACATCTACATTCTGTCTTGGTTCCATCCTAAGTGCTTAATATCTCTACAAACCTGAACTGAAATTCATACTGTTGGATTTGTAATTACAGTATTCTATACAGGCATGTAACAATAGTAATTGTATGAAAAATTACAAGTGTTCTATTACTGTTGCCACAGGGCAGTGTCTTTTTTGAAGTGTGGAAAGGTTGTACTTAAAGATGAAAGAGTAATTCAAGAATACATTATTGAGAATATTTTAGTTAGTTTGCTACAATATCTGATTTTATTATAATGATAAGTTGTTTTTGCAATCGTAGGAAAAGAAATAATTATGCCAAAAAGGTCAGAAAGAAAGCATTCTTACTAGTTTGGGGCTATTAAGGTTTTAATCATTATAAATGACCCAGGTTTAATTAAGTTTGTGAGGATTTAGGTCAAAGTGGACAGTGAGCCAAATCTCAAAGACCTCACTCAGGCAAAATTCTTGAAGTCAACAGGGGATTTGCTTCAGTATGGGCAGAAATGTGTAATAATTGGCTTTAAAAATACCATGACAAGTAAGTACAAAAGTCTCTGGCTTCATAACAGACTTTGAAGGAGTGCAGAAATATTTTCTTTAGAAATTATATGCTGAGTACTGTAATGCTGAGTAAAATTGTTGTGCTGTAAGAAGCAAAAAATAATTCAGGGCTAGAAAAAAGGCAATTAAAATTATTCCCAATTGTATAAAAATGAAGGCAAAAGGGTAGTGGAGGGCAGTGCACTCAAGTTATAAAGTTCAGTGCAGGAAGTTCTTAGAGAAAAGAATGTGAATATTGAGGAAAGTAGATTTGAGATATATATACAGATAAGCAGAGAATAAGACAAGTAATTAGAGAAGCAAGAAGCTAACTAATAAATTCAGAAAGGGAAATATGCTAGCATACATTCCATTTGACAGTGTGAGCCATGTTTCCTTGTCCAGTTCTTGTCCCTGTGGTCAAAAGTGGTTTTGAACCTTTAAAAAAAAAAAAAAAATTTGTACCTGTATGTTAAGGCCTTCACAGAATGCAAAAAATATCAGAAGTGGTAGAGTTGATAAAAGGCTACAGTGGTACCTGGGTCTGGCTTCAAGGTTCCCATGGCTTTCTTTCTGTATTTGCACATCTCATATGGTCTTCATGAACTTCAGCTTTTGTATTTCAGTGTTCCAAATCCTGTGAAGGAGGATTTCGAGTTCGAGAGGTACGATGTCTATCAGATGATATGACAGCCAGTGATCAGTGTGATCCACAGCTTAAACCTGAAGAAAAAGAACCATGTAACACACAAGACTGTGTCCCTGAAATAGGTAAGGAAGCTTCTGTTTTAACTATGGGACTCCCTCTAGCGGAGAAAATCTTTACTAATTTTGCAGGGATTTTAGAGTGTATTTTCTTTACCGGGGTTTTATTTTTACACAAAATGCAGCTCTTTTCTATGGTGTAGAAACAGGTTTTCATTTCTGATTAAAAACGTTTTCCTTGTAGCATGCAAGAAACTTGCTTACTTTTGAAGCTGCTGAGAATGTGAGAAGCCTGCTTCTGTGAAAATGGTCCATATAGGGTGTTTTTATGCAGCCTCCTTGCATTCTCAAAGGTTTCTCTTAGTAGAGTCTTTAAACAAAAATATGATCATGTGTGATATACTGGATTTGGCAACAGATTCTGTAAGAACCAATAATATTGAACTAAGACATTAAGGGCAATGAAGCAATTTTTCTTTTATATAGAGTAAATATACACATACATAATTTGGCACTGGAGTTAGTCATTCGTCTCAGACAGGTTTTATTTTAATAGTAATGAGAATGACTAGGGAAAGGAAGATGCAGGTATTTAGAAATAGTTTTATCTCTTACGTTCTACAAAAATTTTCAGTTGAGAATTATTCTACGTAATTTAATATAACTATATAAAAATCTTTTATACCAATATTGTTAATTTTTATTGTATTTGTGTTATTTCTTTATTTTAAAAAGGTTTGTACAGAATTGCTCATTTTTACATCTGCTATTAGTGTTTTGTCATTCAGTCTTTTTCATAGCACCTCCATTTCTCTGATCACATACCTGATCTTAGCTGACACAAAAGTATTTCTAACCCTGTTGATTGTAAAGAAAAACAGGTTGTGAACAGAACACATTCCAACACTTAAGAAAAATGGAGAATGTTAAGAACAGCAGCTCTTGCCTTTTTTTAATATAGTTGTTTTAAACCATTTGTAATATTTGTAAGGAGGGGGAAGTGGTTTACTGTTTTCCAGTATTTAGATTCATCAGTACTTGAAAATAACATTTTCAGGTTCTGGTGCCATCTGTACACTGCCACAAGAGTTTAGTACCTGTGAATTTGAAAATTAAGGGGAGAGGTATCTAAGTGAAGAATACTAGAGACTTCACTTTCATCTTTATTCAAGACAAATTTTGTATTTAAAGAAACCAGCAACAACCCCCCCCAAAAAAAAAAAAACAAACAAGAAAAAACACAACAAAAAACCAAACCAAACTCACAACTATATAAATGGGGACAGGTACGTTTCTTCCAGGTTTTTATGTATCTTTATATTAAATGTAGAAAATCTTGAATAATTTAACCTATTTGCATAGGTAGCCAAGTTTAATGTGCAGTGAATGTTGAAATGCAAGTCCGAGGGATTTTACACAGTTGCTCTAACAGTGTTGTCTTCTCTTTCTTCCCTCTTCCTTTTTCTCTGCAGATGAGAACTGCAAAGATAAATACTACAACTGCAATGTGGTGGTTCAGGCCCGGCTCTGTGTCTACACCTATTACAAAACAGCCTGTTGTGCATCCTGTACACGTGTGGCAAACAGACAATCGGGGTTTCTAGGGCGTAGATAACAAAGACCCTTCTACTCAAAGCGGCAATGTCAGTCTTCGGATGGAGCTTGAACAGTGTTACTGTTTTGACTACAGCAGGTTTTAGCTTCTTAGAGGTGGTTTTTTATATTGCTGACTACATCAAGACTATGGTTAAATCTCACACCCTTTCAGTTACAGTTATTGTGCAGTTATATTTTTTTAAATGTTTGTTGTAAAACCGTGATCTTTTTAAAGCATTAGTTTTAATTATACTATCCTTTGCACCTGCTCATCAGGTAATTATTTAAAGAGCATACCAGCCTTAGTATTGTGAAAGTAAAGAAAACTAAATCAATCACAAGCAATTACTGGAGATATTTGATCAGTATGGATGCAGCTGCAGCATTATTTTCTGAGTGCTTACTCTTACTTGGTATTTTGGACTGCCTTAAATGATACTAAATCAATGAATCATGTACATGAGAAAATATACTTCACAAAGAACCACATCTTTGAGAAGCCATGTATCTTCAGTTTCTTAGCACTCTAACTTATATTTTAATTACTTCAGTCCATTCATAATAAATTAAGAATCATTCTTAAGCTCCCTCAGTTGTACTTTTAGCTAACTTCTGTCCTCAGGCAGCAAATATATATATTCTTGACTGCCAAAAAGTGCCTTTATATTTTATTCATAAACTCTTGAAGTTACACTTTTCTAATTTTGTGTGGATTTTAAAATACATTACCTACCAGAGTGCCACTAATGCCTAGCCATTTAAGTCTTTAACTGCAGCTGTCGGTGAGACAGATTTACCAGAAAGGTGAAGACTTTGCTGGCATAAAAAAAAGTGATTGTTTCCATTGGCAGGGTCTCCTTCCTGTAGGGCAGTTATTTCAGTGAACTGGAATCTTGCCTAATGTCTCGTCTCTGCACTATTGCTTAACAACTACCGTACCAAAGTACTTTGTCCAGATCTACTCTGGAGATGTGACCAGTTTCTGAAACAACCACCAAAGGATGCAGGCCTCTGTGCTTCACAGCAGTCGTGTTGCTCTTGGTATCAGGCAGCAGTAGGAGTGTGGTAGCCAAGTATCTGCAAAAAGGAGATCTTGGCTCTTGGCATTCTTCAGGTTTTGATCTGTTATTGCAACATACTTGTCTTTTTGAGTCTGTTTCATCCCGCAGATCTATTAATATCACTCCTTTTTTTACTACTCAAAAATGGCTCCACACTTAGAGCTGAATTTAGGTGGTGATTTTTCATTTCTGCAGTTACTGTGCTCAGCTTTGGGTCTTGCTCAGAGCAAACGGAATGTGCCATGCAGTGCAGATGAAAGGTTTTGCATTATCTGCACATTCTCTAGCCTTTACCTCTCCAGCCTGAGAGGTCTTTCAAATGTGTAAATAAAACTGAGGGAAAACATAAAACACCTCTGAACATTCAGCTGTTTACTACAGCATATTGCTTGTAAATTAGTGGTACTAATTATGCATCTATTTCTGAGGTGCCTGTTGTCTTGAGTTGAAAAACAGTTTTAATAATTCATGTTAAATCACTCCCTCTGATGTGATGTAACAGTGATTAAGGTCTCCTGCTATTGATGAAGAGGTATGTTTGAGCCTCATTGTGTTTTATTTTCTTCTGCTGCTTTGGTGCAGAGGATGTAGGAAGAGAGAACGGGGCACTGGGAGGCCAAGGTTGCTGGATGTGGTACTAGTCACATCAGCCTGTGTCCTGGAAGCTACAGGAGGGCAGAACTCCTGTAGTCTAAGAGCTGCCTTGGATCCAGATGAACCTTAGGTTTTTTTATTTGGTCACTCATGAAAAATGTATTTCAGACATGATGAACTACTACTCTTTGACTAGGTGAAATGAAGAAGTGTTTCCCCCAAAATTTGAAGTCACTTTTTGTGACTCTAAACCAATAATGTCATTGACTGTTTCTGTACACTTTGATTTGGCTTTTTCACTGTAGTTAATTGATAGAAAGCTGTTAGAAGCAGAAATGCTAATTAGAAAACTTTTCATTTGAGTTCACAAATCTCTAACAATTCTCTTCCCTTGTATTATGAAGGTATATCCATGAAGATATGATTTGTAAACATATTATATTCCTTAGATTCTTGACCAAAGAATGATATGGATAAAGTGCAGTATAACTACTCTGAAATCCAGTATTTGTAAATACATCTGGGCTTCTCATTGCAGTAATTCTTGACATACAGTATATAATTTCTGCTGTTGTCTCTTTTCTCCCAAGGAAGTGTATCCTGTTAGCTTGAGGGAGATACCAGTTCCATAAAAAGACCCTCTGAAAACTACAAGGGGAATGAAATGCAGAGAGGTAATCAGGTTTGCAATCAGTTCATAGAAAATTATCTGCTTGTACACACTTCTGGCTGTGAGACAGTCAGTGACTCAGCACGTAGACAGGGGATCCTGGTCATATACAAAATATGTAATTTTATTCTGGAATATATGGCCACTGGGTTGTTTTAAGATTATCATCTTGTGGGCTCCATTAAGCTGCCACTAAAGTAAACAGAGTTCATGGGAGTTAAATATCAAAGAATATATAAATACACATAGCAATATAAGCCTGTGTTATGCCTAAGCTTTGTGAATTGAATGCAGTGAATGAAGGTTATACAAACTGTACTTTTTTCCTTTTTAGTAAGGGACAGTTTTCAGATGTACCAGATTAAAAAAAAGATTGTTTCACTTAATTAAAAATCTAACAATAAGGAAACTGCCAGAATATTGCTGAACTTAATAATTTATCATCTCATGAGTCAGCATAATCAACACAGTTGTTCCTGCAAAATGAACTAATGAACCCTTCTTTTCAGCACTTTGATGTACTAATATTATCTACATGAATAAGTACCATGCTAAGATTTCAACGTCACACAAACTGCACTTTTGAAATAGTGACTATAGCAAGGGTTTGTTTTAATAGAGCAGTGCACCAATTTAGGTTGATGCCTGCAGAGGGCCTGATTTTACTTTCACTGTAAATCAGAGATGGCTTAAATGAATGCAGTAGACTCAGAGCAGGTGTAAAACCAATATAAGTAGGAATTTTTGAAGGCTTCTGGGTCATAATGCTTTACTTTCTTTTTCTGATATTTTACCATCTGTCAAAATTCTGCAGGATAGTGGAAAAAATGCTTCCTTGCCTTAAAGATTTTTACCTTACACAATCTAAAGGTCATCTAGAAGTGTAGGAAGACTGCTGTAGATTGTTGATTTAAAGAGTCTAAGCAGTCTAACTGCTTATAGGGGTAAATTCAGCATACAGCTTTCATATCTTGCAGACATGCAGCTGGCCAAAATCAGCTCCATCCAGAGCAGGCTCTGTCTCTCAAAGCACTTTCCTTCTGGAATTGAGGACTGCTGATGCAGTGTCCATCAGGGTTTGCTGGCTCCTGTGCAATGTCAAGCACATGTAGATAGATACAGCACTGAATTGCTGGAGTTCTCCCTCTCACTGACAGAGAAAACTGAAGCTGAGGGTGCAGAAGTATGAAGGTTGCTCCTGTGGGAACGACCCTGTGTCTGCCTTGGCCAGCAATGAGACAAGAGTTAATATTTGCTTTAGTGTCTCTTGAGTTTTAGTCCCAGGGCTCTGAATTAGGCTTGTTAGCAGGCAGTTGAGTGCTGGGGAGTGCAGTGCAGGAGACATGGGTGCTCTTTTAGGCCTGCTGGCCCTGGAGTCCAGCTGAAGTGTGTGCCCACTGACTCAATGCAGGACTACCTCAGTATCCCTGCACAGGGAACTAGTGTCTTCCTCATTACAGGCAGAATCTATTTTCCTTTTTTCCCCTCCAATATTTCAGCATATGGAGAACTTTCTATATGAATAAAGCAATGTTTAATGTTGGTTAGATCCCACTTTTATCACAATATGAAGCAGTTCAGAATTTGATCTTTTTATACAGAAAAACCCCAGTGTGCTCCAGAGCATGTTAAATTAACGACATGTTAATGCAAAGATGTCTTTTAGGTCATTGTTCATAGACTCGATAAAAGTGGTCAGTATAGCCCTGGCATAAGTGAGTACATGGAACTCATAGAACAGAAGACCACATGAGGCAGCAGTACTGCCAGGATCTCTGCTTTGCTTATGTCCAAGTTTTAGAACGTGCCAGTGAGGGAGGTCACCACTGAGGGAGGAAGGAAACAGCCTGTGGCTATGCCTTCCTGAAGAGAATACTTTGCTTCCACTGTTTAAAATCTGTACTACTGTACTACTGTAGGTAGTAAAATGTGCTTTCCAGGGATTTGCTTTCCTTCATACTTATCCTGACCTGTCTCCCTTGTACACCCACAAGGGTTCTTCTCTTCCTCTTGCCTCACATCCATCCCTTTGTCCTTTGGAGGACAATGTTCAGTTTTGCTAGAATTACTTAAAATCCTGAAGTGGCCATTGGTTGCTACAAATCTGTGGTAGAAATATGCCCAGAGAACTATATTCCTGCCAGTCCAAAGATTACTTTTTTTAATGTGTGTGTCCATGTCCATGTTGGCTAGTTTTAAATGCACAGTATTAAAGTACCTACTGAATTATTTCCTGTGCAATGAACCCGTGATTACACAGCTCTTGAAGTATGTAGTAGCCCTTCATTCTCACATCTAACATCTATTGCATAAAAAAGGAGAATTATCCTCTTCACACTCAAAAAGGAAAAACAGTGTGTCTGTGTGGTTTTCTTGGAGCTTATACTTACTTACACTTACTCTGACTTCTTAAAGAGCTGTTTACTGGCAGATAATTCATGTGCATGTCTGCCACTGGAAAACAAAGCATGAAATTTTGAACACTGAAAGTAAAGTCCCTTTATTCCAAAACTTAGAGGATATGTTTGTGGGGGATACATTAGCTGTTGTTTAGAAAATTAAGTAAAATAATTATTTCTATATCAGAAATTAAAAATAATTCACTAAGTATTTTCAGTGTATTTTAAAGTAAACATGTCATGATTACAATATCTCAGTAGCATGAGTGAAATTCAGACCTGGTGAAAGGGAGAAAATTCCATTTAAGAGAACTCACACCAGACCTGAACTCAGTGTTTTACTTCTCAGCTTTTTGCAACCAGAAGTTCTTAAGAATGTGACTTCCCAATCTTCTATATCCCCATTTACTGCAATGGGTTGTAGATAAATACCACTGTATATGGAGAGCAGAGAGGAGGGGAGCTTAATCCTGAGAAATCATTGACCTTCCAGAAAGTGACAGTGTAATTGCTGTTTGCCCTGAACTGTTCTGTCCATGATGTGTTTGGGTCTCTTGAGACCAGTGGCCTTGGCAGGGGTTGGGTACACACAAGGTTGTTAAATCCCTTTGTAGTCACTCAGGATCAGGAAGGACTGGAGACAAAAGAAACCCTGACTTTTTAAATATGTATAAAATTGTCTATTTGACCCTCATAATTGATTTTGGCATAAGAATATACTTTATTATAACTTATTTTGTTCTTATTTGTAAATACAAGATGTCTATGGGAAAATATGTAATTCTGAGCTGTGTCTATGGAACAAGCGACTGCACCAAAATATTTCAAATATTTAGAATAGGCAGATTTTTTATTAAAAGGGACCTAATATGTATTTATTTACATATAACATTCAAATTTTGTCCAGCTCTTTCAATATACTAACCCACCATTTTAGGGAATTTTTATAGCACAAGTATTACATATATATTTTTGTATATATGTCATACTGTAAAACCATAATACAACTTTTTAAACTTTCTGATTAGCCAGTTCCTTGAGTGAATTAAAGGGGGAAGAGTTTAAGCAAATTGCTTTCTGACTCGTTCAGGAATATGTATCCATGGCAATGCACCTGAACCAGAACTGTACAGCATCCTTTTCATATTGTATACATTTTCTCTTTGATGAAAAAGCGTCAACTATTTTTGTTTATGACTAATTTATTTTTTATTATTGTGAAAAATAAAGTAATTTGAGATGAATTTATGTGACATTTTTTATTTCTTACTTAGTTGATTTGTTCTTCCAGAGTTTCTTGGGAATTAAGCGCAATTATCAACAGGAGCATAACACACTAAGGGGATTCTTACTGGAATTTGGGACTGGGCAAAGTACAACCATCTTGCCAAACGCTGGATAACCTGTGTTAGAGCCCTGCAGATGTGGCAGCACCACCCTGGTACCCTGCCCTTCAGCTCCCTGCTGCTCCCCGTGCAGTCACCAGGCCAGCAGATCCTGGCAGCCCGTCAGGACCTGTCTGTTTGCTCCCAGGATGTGTGGTCTCTCCTTTATTGTCTGTTTCCAGAATAAGGCCCCGCACCCCCCTGTGCAGACCGAGCCAAGGAGCTCGTTTGTATTTTCCAGAGGTGAGGCATAAACCCCCTTGCTTGAGCAGGCATTCCGAGTTTGGGCATCTTGCAGTTGCTTGTAATTGCATCTACTTTTTCACTTAGTGCTTTGTCAGAGAGACGTGAGCCATGGAGCAGACACACGGCCCAAGCCTGGGTGCAGCTGGAGTGTCTGGCACTGGAGAACAGGTACCCTGGGTGCTGAGGGAAGGGGCAGCCTCGCCAGTTTCTGCGGTCACGCTGCAGCTTGCCCCCCGGCAGCTCTGCACAGCCCCAGGGCAGCGGGAGGTCCCGGTACTTGAGCTCCCGGTTTATCCCAGCACCGGCCGCGGCCCCGGCGCGAGCAGCGGGGGCGCGAGGAGGCTCCCGCCGCGCGCCTTTCCCGCTCAAACCGCGGCGCGCGGCGGCTGCCTGAGGGGGGTGCGCGCCCGGCGCCCCGCGTCCTGCCCGCGCTGCTGCTGCGGGGCTCGGCGGGGCACAACGCGGCTCCCCGCGGCTCCCCGCAGCGCTCAGGCGCGGAACCGGGCGTGTACAGCGCCGGGGGCAGCGCAGAACCAGGCGGGGCCGCCTGAAGCGCGGCTGCGCGGCAGGTCGCCGCGGGCGGGAGGTTGGGGCCGGCGCGTGGGCTCTGGAGATGCCGAGGCTGTGCCTGTAAGTGTCGGTTAAAACAACCAAAACAATAGGCCTTGAATTATTAACCCGTAAAATTACATAATAACAAATGTCTTGTTTTTCTCCCATGCATTATTTGTTTAAAAGGAGGTTTCTGTGTACAATTAGGAGTCCCGTAGCAGATACAGCAGGGTGTTTTTCTCGTATCTGTTCAGAAGTGAGGTGGTCATGATACATGTGGTGGTTTGTCAAACCTTGAAGCCTCAGTAGCATGAAAAGGACTTCATGCTACCAGATGCCACCTGGTTCAGGCCACAAAAGGAGAGAGTTCACTGCTTGCCGTGATTTGTGCAGAGTGGACCTGTCTAAAGGTTGATATATTTGGCTGTAGCCAAAGTTACATAAACTGTATGCAGCCCTGCACTGATAAATTATTAAGTGCAAAATGATCACCATTAACGCCAGACTCAACATCCTATTTCCATGTGAGATTTTGTCAGTTCAGAACATTATGCAAGGAGTCTTACGTAGCTGCAGCTGGCCATCTGGTCTTAAAATTGGAACCAAAGGAAACCATTATCAAGAGTTTATGAGGTAAAATAAAACAATTGCTCCTGAAAGTACCCAAAAAACTTAATTTTGGCTCTCCACAGCTGCAAGTTCCAATGAGGAACAAATACAGAACAATAAGTACTGTCTTCCTGTCCTGTTTCCTGGTACAATTCGCTTGTTTGGAGCATTGATTAAGCCTTCTTTGATTTAGTTTGTTTTGGTGGGAGTTTTTTGAGGTATAAATATACAGAAAGAAAGAATATAGCATAACACCTCTTCACAAAAGAGAGTAAAGCTGTTCACAGAGTAACTGAGGTTGGAAGGCACCTCCGTTAACCATCTGTTTCAGCTCCGCTGCTCAAAACAGAATCAACTACAGCAGGTTGTCCAGGGCTGTCTCTGATCAGGTAGGGGAGAAGAAATGAATAAATGCACATCAGTGTCTGGCACAGCTTTGGGGGCTGTAGATAATACCTGTTAATCTTCCTGTCATTGCACTGGGCTGTTTTTTTGTTAGTTTGTTTGTTTTCTTTTACTCCTTTTTAGTTGACATATATTTATAAAAGAAAGGTGAATATTTGAGAAGGAAGCCTCTGACTTTCAAATAAGGAAAAATCCAATAGGGTACATCAGGAACCAAAGCTAAATTTACTCTAATATTAAAATAACTTTCCTACGGCATTCCTACTTATTGTTGTGTCACTTGGAGTAAGGCATAGAAAAGTAAATATTTAAACTGCACCTCATGTGAAATTAACATCATGCAACTGCACTGAAATTGCAATTAGTAGGACATACGTATGCAAATGGATCAGAAAAGCATGCCAGTAATTATGAAGAAAATCAGGTGTGCTTTCATTTCAATTGCTGTCCAGCAACTGTTAAATCATTAGTCCCTTCATGCCAGATGAACTGTTACTTGGAACACATGTATTCTTTCTCCAGTGGTGGTAGGTAAGCTGGAATCTGAAACTTGTATCTATGAACTGTATCTTTTCAAGTTCTTTTGATAAATAAATGCAAATAATACAATTCCTCAGCATTCCAATTTGCTTTTCTTGCTATATGTGTTTAAAGCTGCGTTGCCCTGGGAAGTTCACTAAGCTGTGTATTCTTTCCTTTAGGGCATGACTGACTCTTTCTTCAGCTTGGCATAAGCATTGGAAGGGATGGACCTTCTGACTTCAGAGTGAAAAAGGAAGAGTCATGTCATTGGCAGAAAATGTTACTGGAGCTGAAGATGCTGCTTTGGAGCAAGACTGAGGTATCCTCTTTTGTTTTTTCTTAAAGACTGTTCACTTTATTACATTTCCAGAACTTTAAGGTTCTGTAGGTTCCAGACAGTCTTCTCCAGTCCTGTTACAGCTCTTTACCTACAATTTCTGACAGAAATTTTGCTGCTGGTCTGGGCAAACAGTTGAAGTAGCTGCTGCTAATTCTAATTTACAGTCAGGTGGTGTCAGACTACAGAAAGTACTTCAGATAGGTAGATCAAAAGGCCCTCTTAGTTAAAAACAGGTAACAAAAAGAAGTAGCATGTTGCTGTTTCTCCTGTTAAGTATCCAACAGGCTTCTCCCACTATGTGATAATTTGATTCTACAAGCAGTAGAGATGAGCAAAGGGCTAAAATAACCACATACTCTTATTTCCACCACTAGGATGTTCTTTCTGAACCAAATTACCTTGCTGTTTGAAAGAGTATCTTGGCTTTCTTGTTTGTTTTATGGAAAGAATGCTCACTTTTATTTATAGTTAAAGGTTAACTTTTCTTGGAAATGGTTGCAATTGCCCTAGAGAGTATGCTAAGGATATTGTAGTATAATCTACAGGAAGTAGCAGGACTTCTTAAAAGACTGTCATAAATTCACTAGGTTAGGTGCGCTTTTATCTGTGAGTGAATGCTGTTTAACTGCTGCAAAATAAAGGGAAATGTGTTTCTAAAATCCAGTCCAGCTTAATTACAGAGAAGTAGGTGCTTGAAAAATTATTTTTGCTTGGTAGCTGAACCTACTTGCTCAGCACTGAATTTTGGCCAATACTGAAGAATAAAATGTGGTAATACGGTTTCATCCTAGACATTGGCAAATGGTGCGCTCAGCTCTGTAAAGGCACAAGTATCCAGTCAGACTATTCTGATGTATTTTGACTCAAAAATATGAAGAATTAGGAGCCTACAGCAGCATTAAACCTTCATGGTATTTTAAAAATGAAGTAGTAAAGAGGAGAACAAGCGAAAACTTACATGCAATATTCTACTAACTTTTTTTATACTTGTTAGTAAATAACCTTGGGAAAAGGTGTTTATTTGAAAGATTGCTTCCAAAAAAAGGAGAGGGAAATTCTGTGCATACTTCACATTCTAACACTTAGAGCAAAGAGTCCATTTTTAATTATATTCTTCCTGTAGCGATTTGTCACAGTTCTTTTAATTTAAAATTTTATTAGTGCATAAACTACTGTTTTTCATTACAATCAATAAAATGAAATAAGATAAAGGTTACATTATAAAATAATTAATTTGGAATGTAAAATTAAATTATGAAATTCAAACTGGAGAATAACTGCATTACAAAAAAATCACACTGATTGAATAATTACTGGTAACACTTCCAGCAGTGACTTTTTTTGAACAACCTGAGTTCACGTGAGAGTAACAATTTCTCTCTTACTGGCATTAACGAGATTGATACTGAAGTCCTGCCTCACATGGGATGTATCATTGGTGAGTTTCGAGTTTGGAAAGGGAAACCAAAATAAATATGTTTGCCTCTATCCACTATGAGCAATTTAAAAAATAATTAGGCTAGTTTATTCTAGAAGAAGCCTGGGCATGGATTTAACGGCCCACAGTGTGAATTTATTTTAGGCTATTTTATGTAATTACTTTGATCATTAGGAAGCTAGTGGTCAATAAGAGAGTCTTGCAAGGATAGGGGAAAACAACAATTTAATTTTCAAGAAGGATTATTGCATTTACCGTGTGTAAATAAGAGAAAGATTTTCTGACTGGGGGGGATATGGTGGAATTGTTGTTGTAGGATAAGGGTAGTTTAGACAGATGTCTGTTTTTGAGTCTTGCCTCAGGACAGGAAGATGGACTAAGTCTTTTGAAACTTCTCTTCTTGACTGTACAGTACAGAAATAATGATAAGAATAACAAAGTGAATAATAATTCTGTAATTCTGTTTGTCTTGGGTGTTCTGTATCCTTTGAAATGGGGAATAAGCTGTGGTTAATTTTGGGAAATAGGCGTATTTGGAGTAGGGGGGATGCTGACAGAAATTACTATGGCTTTCATTGGGGATCTGGCTGGAGCGAGTAAGTACATGAGATTGATACACACCCGCCCCTTGCTGAGCACGTCCAATTTCTTTTGATTTTAATGAGCTTTGAATTGAGTACTTCTTCTGTGCTACAGAACAGTAGTGTGATTCTCATTCAGCTAGATTCATATGCCAATGTCCTATTTCAGGGATATGTTTTTGTTTGATGGGGCTTTTGCTGAATAGTGTTCATAGGAAATGCGTTCTTTTATGCATTCCCTGCTTTTAGAACTGAATCCTCCAGTCCTCTGTTTTCTGGAGAACTCTGTTAATTATGTATAAGCCCTTGTTCTTGTCTTGCTGGCCTGGGAAACTACAGGATGAAGTTTTTCTTTAGATATATTTATCTTTCCAACCTAAGGCCTGTATTGCTTAAAGCCACTCTTCTCCACTCATTCTTGCTGTCATTCTTCTAGCACACCTGCTTCCTAATTCCTTGCAAGCCTTTTCTAGCTTTTTCAGGCTGAATTTTCACTCCATAGATACTTTCTCTTGAACAGCAAGGGAAATATAATCCAAAACTCTTTTATTTGAGTAACATGCCTTCACAAATTGCTAGGATATGACATTCTTTAGGTGTGAATTTCTACAGTGTTTATGTGAAAATATAGACTTTATTTTCTGTGAAATCTCTGCAATATCAGAATCTTTAACATTTTAGCATAGTCCTATGGTTCCCAGGTTGTCGGTTTTCCTGGAATTGTTTCAATAACATATTCAAATTGAACAGTAAATCCCCTGTGATTATGAATGTTTGTAGCAAAAAGGCTAAAGCACTTAGCTGTCTACATGAGCACTGACAAGACGAGTTGCTGCTTTTGCTGTTCCTTTTCAGCTTCTGCTGCTGAAAACTGGTGATTTCTCTTTTAGAAGTGCAGAGGGAATGACTGCCTTCCCCTGCTTCCAGCTGTAAAGTTGGTTTCTCCACATTAACATAATATCAGTGTATTTGGCATCTTTTCAGTCCTGTGTTGGAAATACATTGTATAATTCAGTCTTCTTGAATTCATTGATAATAATGCCAGCATAGCTACATGTGATACAGCATCTGCATCTTTCTTTTTATCACTCAGAATAAGAAAGCAATAAAATACTTGAAAGTAGTTGTCAGCTCATTTGCTTCTTTCAGTTTGGCTCTACAGCCTCTTAGTATTCTGCAGGAGATGCAAAGTCACTTTTTACAAAAGAATATTACAAAAAGTTTTATTTTTGCAGTTTATAAAGATTTATGGCAAACTAAAATCTGCTACTCATTGAAAATTACTGTTAGAGTCTTTTTAAGTATTTCCAGTCTTTTCATCTAGATAAACTTAGTATTTTAGGACCTTATATTTCAAGACGTGTATTTCAGTTACATGCTCACATTTTGTGGTTGAATGTGCTTTAATAGTCTTCACAGTAATATTTGAATATGCTTTGAGTACTGAGTACGTCCCAAGCTCTGCCTACTCTCTGGGTACAACCTTTTTTTTTTCCCCTGCAGTTATCACTAGCAACAGAAAAGTTGGAAAGGCTTTTAATCCTAAAGCTTAGATCCTTTTGCTTTCAGAGTCTGTGCTCGTGCAGAGCACCTGCATGAGAAGGTCGCTTCCCTTTTACTTGATGTACAGTCTGAGGCAGCATGTAGCCTGCACATGCTTGAAACAAAGCTCAGTGAGTTTTGAAATAAAACTTGATCCATTCATTTTCAGTGGAGTTAATGCTGTTAAGAAAAACAGTATTTTCCATTACTGGAATCCTGATTATTACTGAGCAGAAAGAATGGAAATTGTATTCCTAGGTAGGAATTACGTTTCCTCTGCAACTTCCTTCTAATTTCTATTGGCATGTGTTCTGTGGCTTTTAATTTAGAAAATCTTATCTGCCGTAGAGATTGATGGTGCCTCACAGTAGAGGAGGCCAAATGACAGTGAGTAGTCACTACAGCCAATATCAGTGTGAGTATTGTTTTCTTCTTCTTTTATTGTAACTGTCTTCTTTGGTGTTTCGGTTTTTTTCAACCTAAATCAGCACTTAGATGTGTCTGAGAAGTAGAATGAGTTTTCTTTGTACAGTGCCTTTCATTTGCAGAACATTGCAGTATGCTTTCCAAAAATTGGAAAGTTGGGAGCACAAGGTCTTTAATACCTTGCCCATTTCATAACAAAGAGACTTCACAAGGAGTTCTGTTGATGAAGTGGAAATGACTTGTAGTAGTTCTTCTGTGGGAGTGGGCTGTGGGAGTACTGAATCTGTCAAGAAAACCCTCTTCTGCCACTAATCCAGATAATTTTTGCTAAGGGAAGGTTCTGAGCAGGGGTATGGATCAGGTGGTTGATTTCTGTTTTCTCCCGATACAGCAATAATGAGGAGAATATAACACTTTTCTTCCACATAGAAACCTGAAGTGTACCATTTTTTCCCAGTTCCCAGTCTACTTAAATAATTTCATTAATATTAGTCAGATTTGTAACACTGGAATGTCACTGGCTCCCCGCGAAAAAAAAAAAAAATCTAAGATGCTCTCACTTTCATGAGTTGTTTCACTGTTCCCTTTTTCTCATTGTTATTTTCTGGTTCTTTCTTAATTGTGCTACTGCAAAATCACTTAATCAATAATGTCATCATACCACAAGTTTCAGCTGGCTTTTACCAAGACATCTTTAAATTAGAGTTCTATGTGCATGCCTGTGAATGCGTAATATTTTTGTAATTTTGTGAAGAATTTTCTATAGAGTGCTCTAGAGTGAACTTAAGAGTTTGTTAGGACAAGATCTGGTTCCATTACAAGGTGGCTGTGGTGCTATGATAAGAGAAAGTACTGGGCCTGGAAGTTGCTCAGCAACAGAATGATTATTTCTTCTTTTTGATAGTTTGATAATGTAATTCATAGCATGTTTCAGGTTCAGTAAGGTACAGCAGATGGATGCATGCCAGTATTTTAAGGAATTCAAATAATTTAGTTCTCTGGATTGTTCTGGATAATTCCTAGTGCAGATATTTATTTATTTTTTAAACAAGATTTTGTTTCATGTTGTTTTTGTTAAGTTTTAAGAAGCCCCTGCAATTGGTGGCAAGTATCTGAATGATCTCACAGTGATATTCCTAAAGTACTACCTCCAGCTATTATGTGTTCATTGCAACATGCTGCCTCCTGGTGATGAGTTTACTACCAAATATAATGCCTACATTTTCAAACTGGTATGAGTTGCAGCTTTGTTACCATCTACAGAATTAAAAGTGTGTTGTTGTGATCTTCCTTTGCAAATGAAGGATCAGAATGATAATAAAGCTAAACCTTCTTATCTTCATATAGAAAAAAAGAAAGCTGAAGTAATAGTGTTAAGATTTTAAACTAGGAAAGTATATATTGTCTGTAGTATACCATGCCATTAAAGGCTCTCAGCCTTTTATGCAAGGGGTTTAGCATCTGTAAGTCATTCATAATAAAGTCTAAATCCCTTATGTGCTATGGAAAGCAGAAAGCAATGATAGTTGTAGTTAAGCAACTGATAGATTGATAGATGCATTTAAGCTTTATTAACCACGCATTTAATGCCAGCGTCTGGATAGGATTCAGGGTTTGGATCCATTGCAGCCTAACCAAGTTGAAGTTGGTAGTCTTTATTTCATCTGAAGGATTAACTGTAAATCTGTTTAGTACGTTTTGTCTTGTGTCTGTCCACATCCATTTAAGCATAAACCTTCCACTGTAGTTTAATTGGAAATAACTAGGACAGAAAGTTGCCAGCAAGAAGATCGTGGTCAAGTCCCATGCTTCCTGAGTTTGGCTAAAAGCAGAACTTTTTTAGCAGCAGTGAAGAGCATCAGAAATGGTCTTGCTTCAGCAGCTAAATGTCACAGTAATGCCTGTGAGAACAGTATAGTACTGGGAGGAGAGAACAAAGAAAAAGAGGATTATATTGTGGGAGGAGGACAAGAAAGTAGAAATGTAAAGCTATGTATCTGGGGAGGAGGAAGAGTAAGCAGATTCTATGCTCTCTTCTTTATGCCTTCTTTAGGTTTTATGTATACGTTAACTTCAGACTTCTGATTCCTTCATCAAAACAGCATGAATATTCTGTCAAAAATAATAATGCTTTATGACATATTTAAAAAAATGATAAATCTTTCAAATCAGCATTTTATCCCAAAAGCTGCTCAGATCTAGGTTCTGCTCTAGAAGCTCTACGAATAAATCAATTTCAGAGTGAGGCTTTAAATGCCTTTCTCTAGTGTTCTGTATATTCATAAAAGGCTTGACTTCGATCCCACTACACTGTCTGATATTAGAAGATTGTCAGGATGTTGAGTGTTGAATTAACCAAAATGAACTCTTTGAAAATGTATGGTAAGTGTTTGGCAAAGTGGTATTAGAAGAACATGAAACATCACAAACTGAAATGCAATTGCTGCTGTACATATAGACAGTGATGTTTTCCATGCTACAAATTGACTACCCAAACTGTGCAGTATAATCTTCTAAACTCATGGCCTTGTCAAACAGAGTAGAACTTGGTGTACCAAACAGAAACAACCTTAATAGAAGCAGTAAGTAATAAAAATCAATATATAAGACAATTCACTGTTCATTTCTAGAAATAATTTGAGAATTTGTCGAGGCTGACAGTCTAGTATTATTTGAGCAATGATTGCCTTAATTATTAAAAAAAACCCCAAAAAACAAACCAAACAAAAAAAGGTTACTGCTTCTACATTCATATTTCTCTTAAATAAGAAACCTACTAGTCTAATTTTTTTTTGTATTCTAATAATACTTGTTGACCTTAGGTACAGTGTAGAAAGTGGGTGTCTGTGTCATCTCCCCCTGCCCCAGTGTCCCATTAATGTAAGTTAGGTGGCTGGTGAGATAGCAGTGTTCATTTGGGGCTCAACTGTTCAAGAGAGTCAGATCTAGTCGCTGCTATGAGGACTAAATTCAGGCTGGTGTTAGCAGTGGAGTTTTATACTTTCCTAGTACCTCATAGCACAAAAGTTACTTCCATTTGGATGCGCAATTCCCTGAATATTTGAGTGTTGCTTGGGAGACCTACGCCCTGGAGGCTTGCCACAACCCCAGAACTTAAAGGGAAAGTTCCTGATTGTCCTGACAGGGAAAATTAGAGTGAGTAGTGGATAAGCAAATCTGGACTCCTGAGATGCAGAAATTGGGAAGAATGAACTCAAACATTGGCCCATGTTTGGAATATGATTAAGACTTTATTCCTACAGAGAGCAACACTAGCATCTGTTACTTAATATTTATGTGCTAGCAAGCCTTGTTATGCATTGTAGAATTGGCATATGTAGCTATATTAGTAATTAGAAAGAGCATCCTTTTTCCATGTTTTCAGTTGTGAAAGTGAAGAATGAGAAAGAATAGAAATTGTGCAGTAGTAATCTGTTTCATTAAGCCTGTGCTTAAACGTCACTTAACAGGTGGAAATAAAAATTTAATTTCAAATATTGCTTAACAAAGGGAAGGGCAGTGTATTACAACTCTAATTCAAATAGATCACATGGAGAGAGGAGATTATACACTAAAATAGTTCATTTAAAATAGAAACAGTACAGTAAATAGTACAGTAAAATATAAATTATACAGTAAAAAGTTCCACCAAGGGCTGTATAACACCTAAACAAATGTTGCAGTTACAATCTGAAAGTGTCATTGCATGTGGAGAGCTTGATGCACCAGAAGTTTGGTTGCTAAAATAATATAACTGCAATATTTTAAAAAATATTCAGAACATTTTGCTGCACATCTTTGATCTAACAGCTCCTATTTCGTACTTGAATGTAACAATGATAATTTGAGATCTTGGCTCAAAGAATGCATGAGGTCCCAGATCTTCAGAATTCAATATAAACACATCTGGAAGTTTACTCAGTCTTACAAATGTGAATTCTAAGAAAACCCATAGCTATCCACAGCTATCTAAATGTGTATTTATCTTAAATTTGATCTGAGCAAAGCAGACATTTGATGCATACCTTGTGCATAAAGTGGCTAAAGGTTAATATAAGTTTGTGAACTTTGAGTTGCATAGAAACAATTGCAGTGTCATTTTGCTGTTAATTACTCTCCCAAAGTTCCAGTTTTGACAGATTAAGCAGCCCACAAATTTGCAATTGCTGATTTAATGTGTTTCATATTCTTTTCAAGATGTTTCAACGCAACTGAATTAAGAGGGTATTCATCACTTCACAGGGTACTCATTTGAGATTGCTTTATGGGGATGGTTTGTGCAAAATAGATGTATCTCTGGCAAGTGCACAAGTGTTTAAGTGTCTCATATCCCAATTCTTACTGCTGTAAATCAGTGCTAGGTTTGTATTTCTTAAGTGGTTATCCATTTGAACTAGTCAGAGTATACTATTTATTTACACTTGCTATCGTATTGCATATTAACACCTTTTATTGTGTATGGTTTGAAGGTTGTTCCTTAGAAAACACACGTGGTGTAATGAATACAAGTTCTCACATATGTTGACTCTCAGTTGTAGCAGCTGGAACTAGTGATGGCAGAATATTTGTGTTAAATGGAAGACAAAACTGTCTGTTACCCAAATCCAGACTAACACAAAAAAAAGTTGAGACCATAACGTGTACATGAGCTGGAATTCAGGCACCTAAATGCAAAACTGTAATACTTACATGTTTGTTCAGTTGCTGCCTGGTCTAAGGCATAGGATCTCCCTGCCCTCCTACCCCCAGAAAATTTTTTTTCCTGTGCTTGGGAAGTTTCCCTTCTGCTGTGTTGGAAGCTTGAGCTTTATTCCCTCTTTTTTTTTCTAAGTAGGCTTACCCTGGTGTTCTGTGGCACAGATGCTTTCCCTTAACAAATCTGTTCTGGTGTAGGAGAAATGAGCAAAAAAGAAACCATTGAAGAGTATCATCTTCATCTGGTGATTACAATCCTCAATTGGAAGAATTAATTTTTGCTACAGGTACTGTTGTTTAGTTTATTCAAAGGCTGTTTAGTGCCATTGGCACATCCAGCACAATGTCTCTTCTCCAGGTCAGAGACCTTGCCCCTGCTCTTGTTTCCTGTCTCTTGAAATTCTGTATGTAAAGCACAATGGCTTCAATAGGTGAATTTCATAACAGGCAAATGCCTGGTGGTGAAGCATGCACCTGGGGGACAGGTGCTGTAAATTAAGGTAAAAAAGGGAATTGAATCTCATCAGACTCCCAGAAGAATGAGCTAAAGGTGAAAGAAAGCAGTGGCAGCCTTCCTTCTTTGGCATACACTAAAACTTGAGAATGGTTTAAAATATTTTTCTTTAGGATGGGATACTACGTTGTTCTTCCCAACTAGGAGGAAGAGCTCCCTAATAGCACTGAGAGTTGTGTCAAAAATCAAGAAAAGATAAATCCACATGCCATCAGTGTTTCCTGCCGACCACCTTATGAAGCTCCAATATCAATGGGCAGAGAATTTCCTTTCAGCTGTTTCTTAGTTTTTTCTCAGTGGTAAAGGTAGATTAAGATAGATACCTGTAGCCCAAACCCACATGTTCCACTTATGAGGTCTGAAAGAATTGCCTAATGATGAGATGACAAATTTCTCTTTGGATCTGCACTGTGGATTCAAGACCCTGTAAATGGTAAGAACTTAATGTAACATTGAAGTGTGCACAGAAGACTCTGCTATGAAAGTTGCAAAGTTGTTCTATTTTTGTGACTATTTTCTTGTGTCTTGTGGGGAGGTTATTTTCACTGGCCAATATTCAGCCTTGTTCTAAATGTACAGTCTAAATGGCTAGATAATTTTGATTCTGACAGAAAGTATAAAAAGAGCTTTTAGGGGCTTTTTTTGCTTTCCTGTGCTTGGCTTTAATTTTAAGTTTATAAAAAATGTGAATCTAGTTCTGTTGGTTTTCTGGTTCTGGCCTTTAAATTGCCCAAGTTTACCAGTTTAGTTTGTCTTCTGTGGTTGTGTTTCTCAGATGCTACAACTGATAACGGTAAAATTATTTTACAACAAGTCCTGTTTGAACAGCATTCATGGACAAATTTTTTATTATGATTCATGACAAAAATTATAGACCTCTCTATTTCATCGTTTGTACTTGAGTATTTTTTCTCTCAGTAAGTTCATTTTTTGTTCTGTGTCAGGTTATTTTGTGTGAAAAGTGATCCTAGCACACTGTGCCAAATGTGACTTCTTACCCACAGCATTCTTAATTTCTACGGGGCTCACAGGAACTGTACCCACAGATCTCATCCATAAATTGCTTTATTTTGTGTTCAGTGAGTTTGCTTTAGTCCTTGAATCAGTTACAACATTAAGCTCAGACAAGCCCTTGGGACTGACTAGTTCTGTGAATATTGACATAGGCTCATAAAGAGGGGCAGTTTGTCTTGCTGAATTTTAAGAATACATTTGTGACTGAACTCAAAGGCTATAGTTTGGAGAATACAGTGTCTATGTAAGAGGCTTAGTGAAAGAATGAAAAATTAATCAGAAGTGCTGATTATACTTATAGTAGTGAAGACTGAAGAATTCCAGAAACTGGATGCTAAAATAACAGATTATGTTGAGCTACATTAAATTTTAAGTGACCCACATGGTTGGGGAAATCCTAATGGTGCATATGAAGCAATGAGCCATGAGCTGCCCGTTAACTCCTCAGGAGTAATGTTAATTCTGTGGAAACCATGGACTGGCAAAAAGCAATGTGAATGTCTTGAATTGTTGGGAAAGGAACAGAGAACACCATGATAGTTGTACTGGACTGATAAGGCTGGAAAACCAATGACAAAGATGACATGTTGATAAAGAACTGTAAAATAATGGGAAAAGGGTATAATTGGTGCTTTTTTTATAACTGGGAGAACATATAGTGAGCATGGAAGGCTCAAACAGAAGAAGGTGCTTTTTCAGGGGTATATAAGCTGTGAAACTCCTTTCCCAAAGCGTGTGAAAATGCTAAAAATCTATTAAGGTTAAATAAATTAATTAATAATAAGTTTATTGAGTGATATTAAGTACTTAAACTGGTTCATAAAACCTCTGACTTCGAAAGGGTTGGAACTGGACCCTCGCTCAGAAAGACTTGGTATCAGCCCTTAGTGTCTTATGGTGCTTTCCATGGCTTCTCATTTTGTTTTTCCTTCAGTGTGTTCCTTTCTGATGGGTAGCAAAGGGAGATTGGGGCAGGGAGCAGGAGCAAGGCAGAGTCAAGGCAGAGTTTGTAAAAATGATAGTGTGCTGCAGGGTACCTTTTGATGTGGCTCAGTGTGTTCCTTATTGGAAGGGAGCAAGAGGAAATCTGAAAGGAGCAATAGATCTGTTCTACTTGTCATCTAAGTCCAGAAGACTTAATCTACTTAACCAAATGGTATATAAAAATACATTTTTTAAAAGTCTTAAATACCCCTTTGAAAAAAATCTTTCCCTTATTTATTTTCCAACAATTTAAAATTTTTCTAATAAGATAAAAATTTTCAAAAGAAAAAAAAAAGCTTCAACAGCTGTCTGCTGTCTTAGAGAGGATGTGAAATAGTCTCATCAGTGACCAGATTGTGCTCAGATTTGCCAGCAGCACCAGGGAAATTGCTGAGAGGAGTCAGGGAACAGCATCAATTAACTTTGTAATGTGTGGGTGCTAGGAAATCTAATTATCTGATTATTGCTGTAGCTAGCCAAGCTACTATGTTTTTGTACAGTCTTCTTAAAATTAATGAAATAATTGTGTCTTTTTCTTAAAAAATAAATTACAGGATTAGAAAATTAATAACGTAACGCAGTCTGATGTATCTCCTCTTTTCTAATGACAGACTCATTCATGCCAATAAGCATATTGCTTTAAAGTGGAAGTTCTAATTAGCTATCTTAGAGCTCTTAGTTGGAAGCAGCAGTACAGTAGTAATCCCAATGACTTTTGCCTTCTTAAGCTTTGTTACTTTGCATTTCCTCAGGAATTGGGAAGATGCACTGAGTAACAGACTCCAATTGCAGCTGGTTAAGCAGTCTTGTAAAATACATCTCTCCCTTTTGTTGAGCATAGCTTTTAACTATTTAGGATGTTATGTATTTAAAATTGTTACATTCCTTAAATCTGAGGTCACGTCCATATATAGTGAAATAATATGTAATCAACTTGCTTTAAAAAGCAGGAAGCCAGAATGCCCTTATCAGAGGATTGGATGTGTGACTAGATAATGGAAGTTTATTTCGAATGACTGTTCCAGAAATTAAAACTGAAGGAAGAATGAAGTCATAGCAAAAGACAGTTAATGCAGATGAGCACTTGAGATGAAGATTGGCTCACATTTTTGCCTTTGGCAAACTCACAAGGAGAAAAATAATGTCATTATTTTAAGTGGCATGATAATGCCTATATAAGTAATTTATGAACCTGAGGTATGCTGCCCTGGAACTGATTATCTGGACTGCAAGTACTGGGGTCCTGGGCAATGGAAGGCAGGTATTTTTAAAAATTGACTAAGTTCTGATCTTTTATTTGCCTCTTGTACCAGTGAGCCATCAGTTCATTTTGACAGATATATAGAATCATAGAGCCATAGCATTGTTTTGGTTGGAAAAGACCTTTTAAGACCATCAAGTCCAACTATTAACCCAGCACTGCCAAGCCCACTACTAAACCATGTCTCTAAGCACCTTATTTAGAGGTCTTATAAATACCTTTAGGGATGGTGACTCAACCTCTTCCTTGGGCAGCCTATTCCAGTGCCTGACAACTCTTTCAGCAAATAATTTTTTCCTAGTATCCAGTCTCAACCTTCCCCTGCATGACTTGAAGCCTATTACTCTTGTTCTTGGGAGAACTTGTTACTTGGGAGAGGTAGTTGCAAAGAACGAGAAGGTCTCCCCTCAGCCTCTGATTCCCCAGATTAAACAACCTTCAGACACTTCTCGTAAAACTAGTTCTCCAGACCCTTCACCAACTTTCTTGCCCTTCTTTGGACATACTCCAGCACCTGCATTTCCTTCTTGTAGCGAGGGGCCCAAAACTAAACACAGGATTCAGTGTGGCCTCACCAGTGCAAAGTACAGGGGACAATCACTGCCCTAGTCCTACTCACCACACTACTTCTGATACTAACCTGGATGCTATTGGCCTTTTTGGCCACCTGGGCATACTGCTGGCTCATACTTAGCTGATTGTCAACCAGCATCCCCCAGCTCCTTTTCCACCAAGCGGCTTTCCAGCCACTCTTCCCCAAGTCCATAGTGTTGCATAGGGTTGTTGTGATCCAAGTGCAGGACCTGGCATTTGTCCTTGATGAACCTCATACAGTTGACCTTAGCCCATAAATTCAGCCTGTCCAGATCCCTCTGCAGAGCCTTCCTGCCCTCAGGCAGATCAGTGCTCCCACCCAACTTAATGTCATCTGCAGACTTGCTGAGGGTACAGTTGTGATGCCCTCATCCAGAACGCTGTTAAAGCTAGTGGTAAAGAACTTGCTCCCTGCTGAGTCCTGGGGAACACCACTGGTGACTGGCCAGCCACCAGCTAGATTTCACTGCATTCATCACAAGTCTTCAGGCCTGGCCATCTAGCCGTTTTTTTACCCAGCAAAGCATACACTTGTCCAAGCCATGAGCAGCCAGTTGCTTCAGGAGAACACTGTGGGAAACTATGTCAAAGGCTTTACTAAAGTCTAGGCAGAGAATATCCACAGGCTTTCCTTCATCCATTAAGCAGTTCACCTTGGCGTAGAAGGAGATCAGGTTGGTCAAGAAGGTCTTGCCTTTCATGAACCTGTGCTGACTGGGTCTGATTGCCTCATTGTCCTGTACGTACCGAGTGATGGCACTCAAGATGATCTGCTCCATAACCTTCCCTGGCACTGAGGTCATGCTGACAGACCTGTAGTTTCCTGGATCCTCCTTCCAGCCCTTCTTGTAGATGAGGGTCACGTTTGCCAACCTCCAGTCTACTGGGTCCTCCCTGTTTAGCCAAGAGTGCAGATAAATTATGGGAAGTGGCTTAGTAAGCACGTCTGCCAGCTCCCTCAATACCCTTGGGTGCCCATCTGGCCCCATAGACTTGTCTGTCTATATAATCCATCCAATAATATATGGAATAATTAGTTACTAGCTTGAGTGAAGACAATCCTTTGTTCTTTAACTGCCATGTTCCAGGTCTGGACATGTGATGATAACCCAAGTTCATTGCTTCTTCAGCTTTATTCCTTCTATGTATTGGAACCTAACTGTCCTCAGTTCCTGTAGGAAAACAAATCTACTTTTGGACATTATGGGATTCTAGAAGTTTTAAAGACTAAAGTTCCCCACTTTTTTCAGTGTATATGTATTCTGTTTATTGTCAGTTTTATCACTGCGATTACAGCATGAACTGTCACTACTGAAGGAACAACATTGTGTCTTAGTCTTTGTCAAAGAGGCTATATTGTAACTATTTTTAGGGTAAACAAAGGATAAACAAAAGCTATTGTAGAAATTATTCTCTTATCCCATGCATTGCATTTTACCCTTTTATTTTGTCAGCAGGGCAATTATATTTTAATAGAAGCCAGATATTTTACTTGTTTGCCCTTCTCCACTTGGACAAAATTAGAATCTGCTGTAACTTTTGATTTAAAAGATGTAGGTGTTACTGGACAATGGAGAAGCCCCAGCTTCAGTTCTGTTGGTAATGGAGCAATGCTGTGCAGCAAGTATGTTGAATGCTTTGAGATCCCTGTTAGGACAGTTGTTAATTGACCTGTTTTTCATTGAAATATGGTTTTCTTTCATTAGCTTTTTTAGATAAGTTCATTTTATGCCTTTTTAGATGAATCAGTGGCCTTGCCTAAGATAGTCCTTTCCATGTGCCATTCCTGGGTAGACAGCAAACAAACAAAAAAGGCTTAAAAAACTGAGACTACTTTTTTTTTGTTTGTTTCTTCCTCCCTGTTTTTTTTCACGTGAACTTAGTAGAAATAGTGTGCATTTTTTCACATGGGATCGTTACATGTAAGTTTCTCTTTAGAAATAACGTAGAATTATTTTTTTCACTTTCTTAGCAAAATTTTAGCTCACTTCTGGCACCATTAAATATATCATTTACAGGAGTGTGGCCTTTATTTCTTGATCCTTTATTTAGATGATAATTAAATTTTGTCAAAGACAAATGCCAATATATCTTCAACAGACTGACTCTTTGTTTTGAGTGAGTCTGAATTTGATAAGCATCACCACTAGTTCCACTGTTAAACTCCTGTTCACTGTTAAAATGAAGCGGACATTTCTCAAAAAGGAAATAATTGTGATCCAAGTCCATTTGTACTGAGGACTTGTATTGGGGGAAGGAGGGGAAAAACACTAGTTGGGTTTTACTTCTCTGGAGGATGACGTGTTCATACAATAATCTGAGCCTCTGTGAGTAAAATCAAATGTTGGGTGCCATGTAGATCTTAGGAGAGGTTTTTGACCATGTTTCCAGGATCTAAAGAGAAGCTGGGATTCTGTATTTTTCCATGGGTAGTTTTCCCTTTTTTCTGTTCAGTCAGGTTGTCTGCAATGTGCAAAGATTAAATATATTTTTCTTGGTATGTGGTTTTATTTTTAATGCATGATAGATGACAGGAATTGTGTTTGTAAAGTTCTAGCTTATTTGCTCTACTTATTTCCTTGTATTTTGCCGTCCAATCCTGTTTGAAGAAAATCTGTTATGATTTCAGAAAATAAAAGCTTGAGCGGTTGAGAAATGCATTTATAGCGACAAACTTGTTTGTCTGAAAGTCCTTGTGACATGCAAAACAAATGCTATCAAAATAAATGTTATTATAGTTTCTTCATGGGAAACCAGAAGCTGTCCTGTGTGAAAGTAAAATTTCCAAGAACAGCTATCATGAGTGGGGGCAAAAAAAGTAATTAAAATGCTGAAGGCAGTATAAGCTTTTAATTACATATTTAATGTATATTCAGTTAGTAATTTAAGTTTATATACTTCTTATATACTGCTTATATATATATATACACACACACTACTGCTTAAAATTCTCAATTTTGAAAATCCTGTCTTTCATAGTATTGACAATTTTCATAGTATTTTTAAGAGTGTGGAGTGGATATTCTGTGCAGGCTTTAGTGGTGAGGCAGGCCATAGGGAGTCATGGGAAGAGGACTCAACAGGTCAAGGTAAGGTGGTTTGTTCTTTGTTTGGGGGTTTTTTTATGGGATTTACAAGAGTTCTTTACCTTAGCCCAGATGACATACAGCATGGCCTTTATGCTAGTATTAGTTACACATCTCCATCTGCAGTCTGCATAACACATAGTTTGGCTAAATCTGAGCATGTTGTTTCATGTCTATTACAAATTGATCTTTCTTTGGCAAATGTTGAAGCTTTTTTCTTGCTTGTAGCCTAGAAGTCTGTTGCAGGAATCCTAGCAATTCAAGCCTGTTGACTTAGATGAATAAACAATGAAAACTGAGTCCTAAGAGTGAAGAGCTTGAGTGATAAATTGTGACCTATTTTTTCCAGAACATCAATTTGAATAAGCATTCAATGAACAATGATCTATGTGGTAATCTACATTCTACAGGGGCTTAACCTACCTGAAGGGAATCCATCTGAGAACTGCTTAACATGACATAAAATGTAAGCAGGCCTTAGAATTTGAAGTGGCATCTCTGAAGGTGTATATGGAGGCAGTGGTCAGCTCTGCAAGCAAACTGAAGTTGGAATAAACAGGATTTTATCTATGAAAGAAACTTTGTCAGATGTATGTAAATAGGAAAAATAATGAGCCACTTCATTTTTGTTAATTTGTATATTTTTGTCTCCTAACTCCTAAGATTTGCATACCAAAGTGAGTAACAGTCTTGCATTTGGGAAGTATAAGACTAGAATACCAATCACTCAATCTCCAGGGATGGAAGAGTGAATCAGGTGACTTTTCTGAAGTAGATGGTGATTGGAAAACATTACACTGTATATTCTATTCTATATTAAATGAATATTTACTGAAAGCTTAGATCGTGTGTTTCCTTCAAGCCATGTTTGTGCACATAGAGCACAAAGCTTCTCAAAGCTCCTGAGAAGAGTGTTTCTGAAGGTGCTGAGGTGATTTCCTTTGGCAGGAGTCTACCCCAGTGGCTGAAAAATGCCATCCTTTCATTTGTAGAGATTAATGGTGCAAATTGGGACAAGGACATTATATTAGTTCAAAAGAAAAATACCTTATCTGCCCTCTCTTGTCAAATGGCAGAGACTGTCTTGCTACTTGCAGGGTGTCTTTCTTATGTGTAGGTGGAGTCCCGAACAGTGATAAAAATGTTTTGAAATAAACCAGATTCTAGCAGGAAATGGCACAAGTCCTGAACAGTGGGTGAGCCATGATTCTGTTTTTAAAACTAGCATTCAGGATAGCTGAAGAAGATAAGCCTTCTAAGCTTTCTATTATAAGGATGCTTTCAGAATTGAAAATAAAGTTTTGGTTACCCTTTAAAATGATGTGGTGTTAATTAAGAGCCAGGGTAGTGTGGGAGAATGTAATAATGGGACGCTATTCTCTTATATCCGCATAGTTCCTGGCCTGCTACAGAGATGTTTACTGGCTGTGAGTTAATGTTGCAGCAAGCACTGAAGCTTCCTACTCACCCATTTGGGGGAATTTGTTGAAAGGAGACCATGAAAAACTTCCATTTCTTTTTTAAATTTTGAAGTGAAGACATTAATATATTGGGGACAACAATGGGAGGTTTTTGTATTTTTAAGGCAAAAAAAAAATTGAATTAATGCTAAAAATAAGATTTATTGGGAAGTTTCATCTAAGACACAGTGAAGCTCTGGTTATGATGAAAGGCAGGTTTGTGAAGATGCACTGAAATCTGTGATTGTTTACAGTTGATGAAACAGTCCTAAGTGAACCAACAGGAAAGGTGTCAGTGAACTAACTGGGATACAGGAAAGATTCCTTCCATAAGGAGAAGAATAAACCTGTAAAACAGCCAAACAAAAGGAATCTCTATCTAAATAGCTATTTAGATACGCTCAGTCTAATGTGAATACTGGAGAGCTGTTTCACCCTTTCATAGAAATTAATTGAAAGCCTCACATTTTCAGGAGGAACATGTGGACTAATCTTTGTGTTTGCAGCCTTCATTTAGAGTTCAATTTGTTTGCAAACCATTTAAATTAAAAGTGATGATATAGTGGTAAATTTAAAAGCAGCCTGATATTAAATTAGATTTTGTGTGCCAAGATGCCTGCTTCTGAATTTTGGTAATGTACTCCTTATTAAATAAACCTTGATATCATTAATGGTTCTGCGGATGTTTTTGCTACTACATTAAATATTTTACCTATTTATTATGTTTCTGTTATCTTATATCCATGTTACTAGATTGTACTTTCAAAACTTGGGAACTGCCAAGAAAATTTGTTTTGTACCTGTGGAGTTTGTGAGCATTGGACAGTGATGTTTAGTTTCAGTTGTAGGGGCTTTTCTGCCTCTGTTCTAGACCTTTGTATACTAGATATTAATCTTGTCCTCAGTTTCTCTCGTGTTTTTTTTTTAAGCACAGTGTCTGTGGAATGAACTAATGACTATAACCACCAGATTATTGGTTTCTGTGCCATATAACTGTTTCAAAGTGTTGCTTCATTTGGGCAGTTCAAGTAGCTTGATGAGGCATACAGTAAATGGAAAATACAGGGAGTAAATCTTGTGCATCTCAAAAGCTTCAAAAGCTACAATCTCGCTTTAGTTCATTTGACTTGCTGTGTTCTTTAAAAAATATTCCTGGAACCTAAATTTTAAGAAACTAATTTTCTGGTAGTAGTTACAAATATGGTATGACTTCCTAGTGTGTAAAAATGTGATGAAAGTGACTCTGCTCTCGTCTGCACCACTCTATTTACACTGACTGTGTAAGACCATTCCTTTGGTTTATAAATCAAGCCTTAGATTTCTTTGTTCTTTTGAATTCTGAGTGACAGCCAAGGTAACAGGAGTTTAATGGGTGATGGAAGTTCTTTTATAGTCATGACTTGATTTGGAATTGTGCATTTTGCTTTCAAACAGCAAGATAAATGTTACAATTACGGTTAAAATGTGAAAATGTCTGCAGAGGTTAAGGGGGGCCTTTTCCTTTAACTTCATTCAACTTCCCAGTGTGACTTGAAAATTTCTGCCTTGAAGCCAGTTATCTAAATCAATAATGTGTAAGATTTCTTTAGCAATGGTGGCTTCTGGTATTATTTAATCTGTTATTTTTTTACAGGCAGAAGGTCTATTAGAAGTTAAAAGACTCAAAAGCTGTCAAGGATCTTTCTGAGTCTGGTTTAAATAATTTTAAATGTTATTCTGTCCTGTGTATAATGCCTCAGTGAGCAACTAATGACAGATGCCACTTAAGGCTCTGCAGAAAGTGACTAAAATAGAAAGACCTTTCACATCCAGAAAGTAGAAATTATGCAAGATGGGTCTTTCATGTATTTCAGAATGTGTACCCTTCTTGCTAGCAAATGTGAATTGCAATAGAAAAATATTCATGTCTTATTTTCATTGTGAGCTTCTTTCAGTGAACATTATTTTTCTGTTTCTGATGCATCTTTTCAAACTGGTATGCTCCTTATTCAGTGTCTTCACTGCCAGGTAGGAAAGAAGTCCTGTTTTATTCTAAAGGCAGATACTCGGCATCGGAGTGTATTGTGTATCAACTCAGCAGCAGGATGTACCATCAGCTCTCCTTTAGCAGTCCGTTTTTTATCTGAGTATTTATCTGGATGTATTGGAAACTTGAAAAACAAATTAGCTTCAGTTTAAAAATCCTTTACATGTGTTGAATCGTCCATGAACATAAGAAGGAAAATATTTTATATTGGCTGCCATGTAGGATTGTTTTTTCATTAAGAACCTGAGTAGCAGTGATGTGGCTTGAAACTGAAATTAATTAGTTTCTGTTGAAGACACTTATTAGTTCATACTCATATTATAAATACTTGGGAAATGTGATTCAATGAAACAGAAAAGCAGATGCTCCATGAAATTATACAATAATGACTTCATGTTATTATTTTGAAGTCATGCAGTTCACAGTTCTTTTAGAACAGTGATTAATTAGATACTAGCAAGTATGTGGTTCTCATTTTTCATGTCTAGACTTTAGAAGTATTTTATCTATGCCTTTCCTAATTTTAGACAGTGCCTTAGGGTTTTGGATATTTTTATACTACCAAAGCCTGTGTATTTGTTTAATTTGATTCTTGCACTCTCTTATGATACCCCTGGAATTCAGGAGCAATGCAGTGCCTGCTGCAAGTCAACTTCAGTGGTGGCAGACAATACACAGCCTTGGAGAAACACCTTAAACCTGATTGATTTTATTTCCTTTATAATGTGAAACAGAAGTGACATCCTCTCACAAGGTTGTGAAAGACACTTTGGTAGCATTTGCAGTTTTCTTTAAAAAGCAGAAAAGAAAAATTAATTAGGGAGTTGTCATTGTCTGGTTGCAGCAAGGGATTTCCAGACCCCTAAGGGTTGGTGGCCTGGGGGCTTTATCAGCCAAGGCAAGTGGGACAGGAATGGGGATAGTCCTGTTCAACCAAAAGCCCAGATCACCATGGAAGTTTGTGGTGACAAGGTATGTCCAGCGTCAAGCTAGGAAGTTGATTGGCATGTCAGGATCAGGCCCAGAGGTGGTAAACAGGGTCAGACATAGCCCAGTCTTTACTGGACAGTTCTGTGATTGGACTGAGTCACAGTCCAGCTAGGAAATTGGCCCACAGGTCTGGATCCAGATCAGTGGGGTTCATAGCTGGAGACAGGCAAAATTGTGAGAGCTCAGGTAGGGACTAGCAGCCCAAACTGAAGGGGAGCCCCTAGGCCCATCTGTAAGCAGTGTGGAGGGAGGCCCCAGGTGAGGCTGGTCTGGCCTGTTAGTGCACTCACGGTCTGGGTAACCATTCCTCATATCCATGCATCATTTTGAAGATGCTTTTCCAGAAGAAAATGGGCAAATAATATCCTGAGGAGCAGAGAACTATTGGCAATCTTGTATGAGACCTTTATGTAACTAATATGTTGAAGACAATGATTAAAAGTACAGGTCTAGGGATGAGTTCTGCAACACAAGCAGCAGCTGCCAGATGGCAGCAGTCACTGTGGTAGCGGTGACCACGTTTCCCAAAACAGGACTGGAGAGCCTTAGTACATAGATGACAGGAACTAAGTGGAGAAGATTTTTCTTGATTTCTGACTGTTGGCCATCAATATAATCAGTGTAAAAATTTACGTCTCTCTTTCATCATCAAGTGGAAAAAGGATCCTAGCTGCAAAATATACTTGCTTTTTCTAATCGAAATTCTATTTCTGACAGTAAAAAAAAGTTTAAAAACATATCTGTTAAGTATGTTTGATATTAATGTGAATAGGAGTTCATGCAACAGATGACTTCTGAGGCCTTGTGCTAGTTCATTCCTGAAGTGCAAGAAAAGCACAATTAATGCTGTGTACTCTGGACAAAAGTTTGGTATCATGGTGACTACAGTAGAAGCTATTTTCACAGGTAATTGATTATTATAGTGCTGTGGAAGAGAACCGGGGTGTTTGTGGTAGAAGACTGCTGAAGAAAAAGAGTTACATACAAATAAGCCTTTTGTGTTCTGTTGTCTGTTGTCCTGGTCCCCATATTGAGGGAAGCCTCACATAAAGTAGTGTAAATGGGTGCTGCAGAGCTGAGCCCATATGGCAGGCCTTTTAAAGGATGTGAGAAGTGGCCTTCAAAGGAGAGGAATGAGTAATTAGCTACCAAGCAACTGACTACTTAGGCACTACAGAATGTCAGAAAATCATTCATTCAACATTAACAACATTCAACATTCAACATTAACATTAAGCAATCATGTGGCTAGAGATTTTCTAGGACTGAGGAAACAGGCTGATAGCCAAGTTCCTGAAGTATCTGAGAACTCTAAACAAGACCAGAGATTAAAGCTTCAGAGGAAGATTGCTGGGCCGTCTCTTGTTCCCTCACTGAGGTAACAGTAATGCCACAGTGAAACATTTCTGCTCAATTCCCTTCTACATTTTTATGATTTTGAGTGAATAGAAGAAATATAACTTAAAAAGATCTTGAATACTATGTTTGTCTCTTTTAGTATTAGAATTATTATTCTTTCATTGTTGTTACTTTTTTAGTTTGTTCCCATTGATGATCTTTACACAAATCCCAGTCAGAACACTGGGATTTCTAGCACAGTGTAGAGGCTATCTGAAGGCTTTGGTGCTGAGATACCAGAATAGGGAAAAGAATACTAGACATTCTGTGTTGCTGATTGAAAGCTGCCCAAGCACAGCCTGTCAGTATGAGGTCCAGACTATTTACAGAAACAAGATAGGCCCATATTCTCAGGAAGTATTAGAATTGTTTTCTATTTTAGGATACATTACTAATATTTTAGAGACTGATGCGTTTTACTTGTTTTTCCACAAGGTGATTCAAATACACAAAACACCAGAGCATGCAAACAGGGCAGATTTCCAATGCAAACTGCATGCTTTCCAATGCAAATCCAGCCCTTTTTCTTATCCCTTTTCAGTGATATTTGACTGGATCATGTCTGCCAATACAGGCAAGCTCAGCAGAATTTTTTTCTTTCTCAGTAAAGAGTGATTATGATATTAATTTGCATATGCTGTTCCCTTTTCCAGCTAAAGGTATTTTGTAATAAATTAGTTCCACAGTGGTTTAAAATACAAAATTATTTGGGCATAATTTCACAGTTATTTAATACATTATATTGTTAGATATGGTATTTAATAATGCACTTGGGTTTTAAACATTTTCCACTTTCATAGGGCATTTGTAGCAAGTCCAAAAAAGTTTTTAGGATGTTCTGAGAGACTTGGGGGTGGAGGAAAGAGCAGGAGTGATTTATAGTATTGTTTTCTTTGAGAAGTGTTTATTTGGCAGTCTTTAAATACTTACAGCAAGAAGACGTAGATTTGAACTGCAAATCTGAGTTACAATGAACTTGTCTGCTTGTCTCTAGAAAGATGAAATGCTTCTGAGGTTATTGTTGTCAATATTTCTATGATAGATTCATTGCAAGGGCTTGCATTGCTTTGGCAGGTGCTCTGTGTGCAGCTTAGAGAGTCATTGGGAGGGACACTCATTCAGCAATTTCTTGTCAATGGGTCATAGGCAAAAATGTAAGGAGTAAACAGGTGCAGGCCAAGGAAATCTGTGATGTGCTTGAGATCAAAGCTATTGTGTTGGGCATAAATGGCAAGGGTTTGATAGCAGGGGGTGCTGCACTGGTGACCTTGGTGGGAGGAGCTCAGGGGTTGACCTGTCCCAGTCACAGCTGCTTCAGATACTTGAATTTGTATATATATGTATGTGTATGCACCCATACATATATACACACAATGTATATATTATTAAGATGCACTGGTCAAAAATACTGGGAGGGAAATAAAGAATCGCAAGTGTGCCCTGGTAGAAAAGTTTAGGCCGAGTCAGTAACTCCTCTTTGGGCCTCTGGTGATAACTTGCAAGTATTCT
Source organism: Apus apus (assembly GCF_020740795.1). Classification (NCBI taxonomy): domain Eukaryota; kingdom Metazoa; phylum Chordata; class Aves; order Apodiformes; family Apodidae; genus Apus; species Apus apus. The sequence continues at coordinate 6,811,287 of NC_067291.1, forward strand.
TTATTTTCAGACAACTTCCTTTGTGAAGTCTTCCTGGTTTAAAACAATAACGGAGCTGCATAGTTATCTTGTAGGCACTAATTAACTGAGGTTTACAATACAGGATTTGGAATACTTGCTGTTTAGTTACTGAGTTACTTAACCCTACAGGTTTTTGCATGAGTTTTCCTGCATAAGCTACTCTGATAACATCAGTTAACTCCTTTATTTTGATTGTTTTCTTCTGCAAAAACATCTTGTTTTTTTCCCCAAGCAAAGTGAAATTAAGTTACATCAGAAGAGAATATGGAATTACTTTGTTTACCTTCCCAATGCTGTGTTTGAATGTCTTCTCCCTTCTGGGAGAAAAATGCAGTCCTATACTTTCATCGATAAACTCCTGTTAATTTAATGAGGAACAATGGTGCATTAGAAATATTTATTGAGTTTACCAAAAGAGTAAAGCACTTCAGCAAATCAATGTATTATAATTTAGAATGCTTTTATCATATTTAGAAAGTATAGTGATATAAGTATGATTGTATGTCTTCAGTCCATCATGTGCTGGTTTTCATCTGTGTTGTCACCAATAGGAGATAATGGTTCAGGAAAAAAAGCTGATTGACATTTATTTTACAGTAACACTAGAGAAGGAAGTTCCCTTATGATATAAATACGTACATTATTTTGTGGGGGTTGACTTCTAATTTTTTTAGAAGCAAAGCCCATTTTAATAATTTTTCAAGTATTATAAAAGAGTGTAAGTGGTGTGTAAGTTTGTTATTACAGAGGTGCTTTGCTTACTACAGAAAGATACCATTAAAATGTTGTGACTCTTGAAAAATTATTTATTTCAATGATAGCAATAGTTAAGAACCTAACACCTTTGAGGTCTGAACATCAACTTTATATTTAAAAACTTTCTGGAGCTTCATATTCAAGTCTCGGGAGGAACATATCAAACCTCTATCTCTTGAGTGCTAAATTAAGGGGGTTTTGCGGCTTACTGTGACAGATGTGTTGGTTGAGACCTTGCAAAGTAGAAATGCCATCCTGGTCTGTTTTGAGCACCAGGAGTCTTTGTCACAATGTAGAAGCATTCATTTTCCTTGCTCTTTCCAGTTACCTAAATGGCTTTATCTTCTTACAATGCCTCTTCAATTTGTCTGTCTAGATTCCAGTAACACAGGCTTTATATGAATCAAGTTAATTTCTTCCTCTAGTGAAAGGAGCATACAGTGTGAGATGGACCTCTCCAAACTTACAGGATTGCAAAATAGTTGTTCTACTCCCTAACAGTTGTCATTGTTCAAAAGCTAACTTTGGGTTTGAAACCTGCAAGGTGAGCTACAGAAGTGCTTCATAATGCATCAACTTCAACAGCATGGTGTTTTCTACCTCTAAATACTTTTTTGTCCACAAGTCAGAGATCCTGCAATTCTAGTGGTGAATGGTGAATGAAATCTTGTTTCATGTGGCAAGTTGTAACCTTGACTTTTGGTCTTCCAAATCTGGGGTGAATCCACTAATTACCAAATTGCAGTCTCTGGTGGTAAGAAGCTTCATAGGAATGTAAGCCTGTGTGGGTTTTTTTGTTTTGTGTTTTTTAATTATGAAGTTGCAGATTGAGAAAGCAAGTGCTGTTGTGTCCTTTACTCTTTTTTTTTTCTTCTTCACTTACTTTGTTTCACTGCAATTTAACAAGGAACTTTAAAACCTTGAGGTGTGCTATGCCCTTTTTTGCAATCCATCTAAAACCTGTTTTAAACTTGAAAGATAAGGGATGAACTAAGCAAACTGCTTTCTTCCATGCTTCTTTTCTTATCACCATGCTGATTATCAGGCAGGTTTTGGAAACTGTTACAAAGATGTGCTAAGTACAATTTGCTGGTTTGTTTGAGCTGTGTGTGTACTGTGGCAAAAGGGCTTGTCAGCACTATCTGCAGATTCCCTTCTTAATGTCAGGAGGGCTCATGTAGCTGCACGCTGCAGAGGAGCTGATTAGCTGAAAACCAAACAGAATGGCCTTTTTCACTGACTATCGTACTTGGATTTAGTGTAAATCAGTGCTCACATTTTAAGAGACCTATGGGGAAATTCACTACAGGTTGTGTGATATCTGCAAATATTTTATTTCCCCAAGCTGTTTTTCTAAATACCATGTCATCCCATGGAAAGCAGTGGGATTCTATTGTCTTTCTCTGTGCCCTCTGTTCATTTCTCTATGGAAGTTACCTCACTTTATTGCAGGTGTATACTTTGCCTGGTATCTTTAAGCTTGAAAATTTTAAAAACCAGATTAAATTACTTCTATGGATTGAAACCAGATTCATTTAGTTCTATGTATTGAAACAGTTTCTCTGCTATGAAATATTTTATTGCCCTAAGTGAAGGGAAAACATACATTACTTTTACAAAAACCCTCTCAAACACATAGTCTAGTTCTTTGTTGCACCACTTAAATTTCAGTAATAACTAACTTGAAAACTATAGCATCATTGTGTAATACTGCAATATCAAGTGTCAAGTGTAGTTATGATTGGTGGTTCTGATTTCCTTCTGTCAGTTTGATTTGTTGATGGATTATCTTGTGGGGTTTATATTACAACAAAGAAATGAAAACTTAAATGAACCAAGCCCCAACCCTTTGACACTCTGAACGGGATAGTAAGACAAGCTTTGAGAAAGAAATAAAATGTTTCTCAGATGTGAGATATGTCTGAGAATGAGTTATGTATGAGATATGTAATGAAGATAAAGCTTTTAAAAATAGCTCTGAACAAATAATGCATAGGTAAATGTCACTTCAGACACCGATGCCCCTAGATGGTGCTATTACTCAGATCCTGGTTTGCTAGGAACGCATTTTCCTGAGCAATTTTTCTTCACTCAGATGATACATGAGGTGCACAATGAAGGTAGTGTAAGGTAGTGTATTGCTTTAAATGAGAACAGAATTAAGCACAGAAAAATTTGTGACATTACTGACTTTGAGGTCCCTTCAACTCTGTAAAAGGAGTGAACAGTGCATTTATGAGAGTTTGGGTTTTTTGTGGGTTTTTTGGGTTTTTTTTGTTAAATCTGAGGTTTAAGGTGAATATCAGAAAAATTTTTTTACTGTGAGAGTGACAGAGCACTGGAACAGGCTGCCCAGAGAGGTTGTGGAGTCTCCTTCTCTGGAGACATTCAAAACCCGCCTGGACGCCTTCCTGTGTGATGTACTCTAGGTGACCCTGCTCTGGCAGGGGGGGTTGGACTAGATGATCTTTCGAGGTCCCTTCCAACCCCTAGGATTCTATGATTCTATGATTCTATGAAATATGCGATTCATACCTTACCAGAAAAAAGGGCCATAACGATCTGTCATGCATATCTGTATATACTCAGCGTGATCACTTTGAACCTTTATTGTACCTTGGATGAATAGCTAAAGATTGTTTGCATTTCTTTAGTATACAGATAAAGTTGGTTTTCAGTTAGCAAGCTGAAATTTGCAAAAGGAATGTATAGTATTGTAACAATGGTATTGTTTTAGTTTCAGGAAGGTATGAACACTGCAACGTTGATTTATCCCAAGGGAAGCAGGGAAACTAAGCCATTAGCCTTTATATTCTCACTGAAGTCTGAAATTTGATGATATGTGGTCCTGTTACATTTCCTTCATGGAAACAGATATTTTACTAGATAATACACTTTCTTGTTAAATAGGAATAATTATGATCAAGTTCTTTTTCCCAAGCAACACTCTGAACACATTTTCTGTTATAAAATATTTTTTATGCAAAGGATTTGTTTTTCATTTTTCGTTGCTTGAATAAGCAAAATGTGATACCAATAGAAGTGCAGTGACAAAATCAAAGAGTCATTCTGACGGGATATCACCAAAATAATATCTCTGAGCTATTTTCAGCCGTTTTTAAAGTTGGGAGTTTTTCTACATGTAGAAACTCTTGGTATGTCTCATGAGAGTTTTGTAAATTATCTTTTCCATACAAGTCGATTGCTGACATTTAACATTGATAAGGAGTTGAACACCAATTAAATACCTCCTGTAATGGTTAGGTCAGTAAGTTGGCTTCAGCAGTTGCATCTTAATCAGTTCCAGTTCCTAACATCTGTAATATGTTTTATTAAAAATAGATTTTCCAAACATAGATGCTGTGTGTTCAATTGTGTGTAAATAAAAGATAATTAAGAATAAATGAGATAAACAGCCTTCACATTAAAGCAACCATTCCAAATGGTCCTCAAAAACTTCCAAATCAACTCTGCCAATTTCCAAGTAGGTTGTGTCATTAGCCTAATTAAGTTTTTTTATAATCATATTGAAATACTCTTCCTGGTTATTGGGGAGGGGTGAATATTTGCAAATCTAAAGATATACATATGTATATGTATATACATATACAACGATAGCTTTTAATATCTCTCCTAATGTTTCCAAAGGTGTGAGTGAACACCATGCAAGGAGCTGTCATAAAATCTGCACCCAAACTGAAGCTGCAGCAGCAGCTATGGCAGGAGGGAGCACTGGAACAAGAAGACATGATACACCTCCTTGCAGAAGTAGCCACTGTCTCCTGTTGGGACTTCACCCATTTTCACGTTCTGAGTTTTTGCCATACTGCCCTTAGCTTCAACTGTCTCATGACTCCTCCACTGACTCCCTTGTGTCCATCTCTTACCTCTGTGGCCAGTTCTGTGTAATCCCTCCATGACCGTTTTTGTCATGTTGAGAGTGCAGGTGCTTGAGCACTTTAAAGGTTGTTTGTTTGTTTTTTCCAACACAACTTCATATTATGTATGATCAAACAGAGGAGAACCAGTACAGCTCAGTGTGAGTGAAATGCAGGTCTCTTCCTGTGGTTTTATCAGTGAGATAGTTTTTATACTCCTTCTCTGTTACACCAGTGCAAGTTTGTTGTCAGTAATGGGCTACTGAGATGTTACTGAGTGCATAATTTGACCTGCAGATCTTTATGACTTTTGATAGTATGTGAAAAGGGAGAAATGTGTCTTGGCTTTTGGAGTCTTGAGAACAGCTGAAGGGAAAAAAAAAAAAGTATGACTGGAAAGAATAAGCAGAACTATAAGTATTGAGAAGTGGTCATTATGGGACCTTGCAATTGCTTGTTCAGATAAATTAAATGAGCAATAAACACAGTTTTTCAAACGATTCCCTTATTTATAAGGATCATTAATTCCTACTTCTCTGGAAATGGGGGCTAATATGCAAAAAGAAGGAAGAACAATTTAAAAATCAACCAGTTCAGAAAGCTCACTAAGCTCTTGATACACATATTAAGTATGTACTTGCACAAACTTATCTTCAGTAAAATGCTTGAGCCCTTTGGCTAGATGTCAAATTATGTCAGAGGTCCTGATCAATAAGGAAGCTGTTGGCCTCAAAGCTGCTTCTGGGCGATGTCTGTCCTGGAGTATCTATTCATTTTGTGTGGGTAGGGTTTTGTGTGTGTGTGTGTGTGTACATGCATATAAATTCTTTGTTAGACTTGTACTAATTTCTTAAATCTAGAGGCGTAGCGTTTTAAAGCAATTAGCTGAAATAAGCTTCCAGGCTGTTGTTTTCTTTCTTTTTGTGTGTGTGGTTTTTGTTTGTTTGTTTGTTTATTGTTGTTTTTTTGCTTGAGCAGTTAAAAACTGGCACTTAATAGCCAGCCATTTTAAAGTACAGCTGCTTAAGCTTTGCAAACAGCATGGTAGGCACACCACACTAAGCTGTAGGCAAGTTTATGTAGCACAGTGCTGTAGAGAATACTTTCTGTTAATGTGGTCTTCCTTTAATAACAAAACCCTGTTACTTTACTGCTGCTTAGTCCTGTTTGTCCAAGTATAGCTAACAGAACTGCTGCTCAGAAGGTGATTTTTGTTTTTCTTTGTGAATGAAATTCTGAGGGCAATTATGTTTTTAGTGTTTATGATGACAGTGGAAGTAGGGAGTCAAGCAAGGACAAATACATTGTGCAGAGGAGGATTTTGAGGATAATGACTTGTCATCATGAATGCCAGGTAATTCTTTCACCAGAATGTAGTAAGAATTTGACAAAATATAGAAAACCTGCAGCAAGAGTGAGTTTAGATGCACTGCTATTATAACTGCTATTAGTTTCAATATAATAGAATTAAACTGAAAATAGAATGTATTTGTGTGCCTGATAGCTTAAAACCAGTCATTATAATTTGCTATAGTGATGCAAGTGGGCTGGGGTAAAGTGGTATTAGCTGATGTAAATCCAAATTAATGTAATAACCTTCCCATTCTGGATGAGTCAACAGAATTAACAAATGGTGTAATATAATTTATTCCTCCGTGATTCATACAAGCAGTTCATAAATAGCAAAAGCTAATGGTATGTCAAGACTGCTTCTGATAGAAGAAGGAAGGGAAGCCACTTCTGCACCTGATTTTGCTGACCAGACAGAAGATTTGGAGTTTCATGGTGGTAGAATAGGAGGCTTTCAGATGGCAGAGCTGGGAGAAGATGTGGCAGTGATTAAGAAATGCCTGGGTAAACAAGAGGCAGGTGGCTGGGCTCTTGCAGTGCTGCCTTACCTCTTTGCAGTTTGGGCTTCTGTGTGTCCACATAAGTGACAGCTTACAATCCAGATGGAAGGTGTCTGTAGGTATGTATAGATGACCACAATAGTAGTCATTCTAGTTTTGCTCATCGCTTCTTGATCACCTAGTTGGTATTGTACACAAACATAAACCTTCTTGCTTCAGAATTACACCGCACAATAAAAATATGCGTATCTGTTCTCCTCTTGCCTTTAGCACTGCATCCACAGTCCTTATGTGCAGCACTGCTCAAGTCTTCTGCTTAATTTGCTGTAGTTTATATAAAAGAAACATCAGTATCATTTATGCCTTCTGACATTAAGGCCGTCCATTCCTGTTGGAAAAAGAGCAACTCTGGTGTTTGGTTTTGGGGACTTCTATTCCTCATAAAATTAAAATGCAAATGAGCAGTAATAGCAGATGGGATTGTACAGTATAATGAAAGGAAGGCAGTTTCCCCAGAGAAAGAAAACTGCCAAAGGGCTGTTACAGTACAATTATCTTGCATTAGGTACTCTTCTTCCATAAGATAATGACTTACAGTTTTTTGAGGTGTTCTGATAAGATCCCTGAGTCTTTTAATGCTGAATTTGCAGAAAAACAAACAAAAATTTAATAATGTCAGTTATTGGTGGTGAAACTCGCAAACTGTGTCCCAACCTGGGCCTCTTGTCTGTTAACTTCAATAAGAAATAACCAGGTGTTTTCAGGTGTTATCCTAGCTGTTGATGTGTCTTCCTTTTGTAACACAGTTACAGTGTTGTTGTATTTTGAAAACTGTCATTCAGAAACACATAGTAAGACTTACAAAAATGTTCTAGACCTACATTGCTAGCCTTCAGTGTCCATATAATCTTACAGATTATAAATAAAGTTTAATTGTCTTTATTTTTTGTATTCATTCAGCCTTCTTGCTTCTCTGGGGGGCATGGAGGGGGCGAGTATGCTTAAACTGTTAGAAATAAAATATCACAATTATGGAAGTAATTAAAATATGGTTCTTACTGCTCACTGAATAAATTTGATTTAAACATCTCAAGAAAAAATGTTTGTAAAGTTCTTGATGAAATATTTTGATATCTCAGAACAGATACATGCTAGTAGCCTGATACTTCACCCCATCATGTCTGTAATGTTTTTGTCATACTGTAGCTATTATTGTTACAGCTTTTCTGCTGATAAAGGGGCTTGGATCTCCCATGCAAGGACATTGACTTGTGGCAGTGCACTGAGCAGAGGTTTTAGCAGCCTGGGGTTCTGTTGATACCAATGTCTTGAGTTTTAAAAGAGGTATTAAAATGGTGCTGCTGAAAATATTTGACTATAGAAACAAAACTGAGATTTTAATTTGCTTTCTTTGCCTTGATAGCTGCTTATGTAACTTTAAGAACTCTGTGGTTTCTATTTAGATTTAAGGAAATGGATGTCTGCCATGGCTGCTTCTGTAGCTTAGCACTGTGAGTTTTGATTTCCTTTACATAGATTTCAAGTAAAGCAAATGGAAACAAATACTGCAGAGCAGTAAAGGCAGCAGTGATGTGCCAGCTTGAACTTGGCAGAATTGGTGGCACATCTCTCTGGTAGTGGATCAAACTGCTAGTCCGTTTGTAGCATCTCTAGTCAGCTTCACTTTTAACTGTAACATACAGAATCAGTTCTTGAATGTTTCAACAAGCTTCAACAAGATATAAAGCTTTAAAGGTTTTCTGGTTTTAAACTTAAAAGAAGAAAATTTATATTAACTTTTTCTGCAATCATTTGTAAAGTATCATTCTTGTGCCATTGTACCAAACATTTCCTCTCCATATTTCTTATGCTTGAGTACTTTATTTTATGCTCTTTCTGACCAAAACATTGCCTGCAATTATCTCCAGCACAGTGCTCTGTCTGGGAAGTATATCTGATCTTCTTTCAGTATTAATCCTTCTTACCTAAACTCTGCCATGATTCTGGTCAACAAGTCTTCATCCATCTAGTAATGTATTTCTTGACTCAGCAGCTTTTCTCTCTTTGTCATGTACACAATTTTTTTTTTCTCTTGCTCTCCATCTTCCTTCCTGTACAGGTATTTGAGGGAGTAAAAATTGCTGGAGACCTTACAATTTCAAGTGCCACTAATTTGCTCTTCTTGTTTCACTACGTCTGCCCATTATTGTGTTGTTTAACTCAGATCTTAAGTGCTACCCATATAGTCTTAGCTTCCATCATCCATCCTTGCTTCCCATTCTTGTCTTGAGTCAAGTTAACCCTACAGCAAGACTCACGATTCACATTTGATGTCTGTTTATATTCAAGTTTGACCTTCTGAGTATGCTGTTTGTGCATCTGACTCATTAGTTACATCCTTTTATCATTTTTTCTGTTTCTTCTAAATTATGTTTTCTATTCTCAGACTGATGGTGTTGGTAAAACTGAAACATTTCCATACTATTATATGAGGATTCTTGCTATACCAGAGGAGGTGTCTGTATTGAGAGCTGACATTTTTACTGCTGATAATTTGCTAAAGCACATGAGAATGGGAATTCTCTTTTAAATTTTAGGGACCGAAAGTTGGAAGGTGAGAAAATTTTGCAAGGTTTTTTACATAGGTGGGTAAAATAAATAAAAGTTAGACCTTGAATATTTTCATAGTTATGGCTTGAAGCTTTATCTGGAGCTTTGGTATGGGAAAATGTAATCAAACTTGAAAATACTGACGTTCATCTGTTGTTTTCCAGTCTGGCAGTACTAAAGGCAAATGCTTCTTTGCTTGTTTTCTTTAATTCCTCATTTTAATTAATGAGTCAGGTATAGCTGGAAATTTTACAAATAAATCAGAGGTCCCTGGGGAGGTGTTGACAGATGGCATGTATGGATGTTATGTAAAAAATTACTGGCAGTCTATCTTCAGCAAAGACAGGTTTCAGTGTTGCTGTGCCAAGAATACACAAGCAAACTTTTTTTTTTCTTAATTGTAGCTTGTTGCATTTCAGAGTAGGAGTTGTTATGAGAGATTTGTATAAATGCTTTCTATAAAGCATGCCTCACCAAGCAGACTACAGTCTGACTAATCAGTCATTCCCAATTTAGCAGTGTATTTTTGCTAAGATACTATGTGCTGGTATTACTGATTTTGTTTGCCATTTTCACAGCTGAAGTACAGCTGAGCATCTGTGGACTTGTGTCCACATCTCAAGCTCCTGCAGCAGCTAATGACATCGCCTGGGCCAGACTTCCATTTCTGCCCAGCTGATAGTTCTGTAATCTTGTAGTATAGATGGACTTGAGGAAACTGCTCTTACTACAGGTGTATTGGGCAGAAAGCCTTGAAAAGAGAAGTTGAGTTTTTATTTAGGGCTTAACTTCCTTTACCAACATCCTTGAAATGCCTTTGACCTGCTGCTCACTTAGGGCAGGGAGGTGAGAATTGACAGAAGGATAAACATGTGATTGAACATTTACGTGGTTACCTTAGCTACATTTTGATGCTTGTAGGCTTGAGGTATTCACATTCTTTCAAGTGTATGTGAATAGAAATAAATCAAACTCTTTTCAATAAGGTACAATGAAATCCTAGTGCAGTAGTTAGAGCCTACTTTTGGATTAAGTGCTTCATCACTGTTAAGTACATAATACTCAAATGCAACAAAAATGTTTCCGAATACAGCTGGTGTTCGGACTGCAAAAACCTGCATATTTTGGGTTGCCCATGTTAAAATGAATTCAAGTTTTCTGCATATCCTAAATCTCTGAAGTCCCTTAATAGAGAAAATGTAAATAGCAAGTTTATGCTAAACCTTTTAGACTGAGGACCAAAGCTCCTCTGCAGACTTGCTGTGTACCACAGCTTTCCATTTGTAAAAGTGGAGCGATAGAATATAGTGTGAGATTAAACACATTCAAGGTTATGCCATGGTCAGTGACTTTTTAATAGGTGCATTAATTTTTAATCACCAGGATAGGAGAATCTTCTTAAAATATTACATAATATCCTTGGCAAGAGGATTTAAAAGAGTAGCCCAATTTCAAACCATGTGTCCTTATATGATCTGTGTGCAAATGTATTCCAGGTTCTCATTGATTTCTCCCTTGTGTGAAACAGAATTCTAAGTCTTGTTTGTCAGAAATGCAGGTGGCACCCTGGGCAACTAGTGAGCTTAATGTTCTCATTTGTGGGTTATTTTCCCCAAGAAGGCTAACTTGAAGAGCATTGGTGTCACCAAGGCACATTTTGCTTACCTCTGACGTGGAATTACATATCTGCGCTGTAAGGAACTGGTGGAGAAAAAATCCCACAGTACTTGAGACAAGACATCTCATTTCAGGGACTGTTGAGCAGCATCAGCTCGTCTTATTCTTAGGGATTATTTATTTCCGTTTTCTTTTAATTATTTAATTCTGATGCTGTTTAACATGTTTTCTATCAGTAAAGTTGCTTCTTCTAATTTTGATCTCAAGATGCCAACTCACCTTTGTGAACTTGCAGTAACAGCAATATATGGAATCATATTTGTCAGCTTGAGAAGCCTCTAGTGATAGCTGAAGAACATAGTTAGCGATCTGGCTTTGTGTAGTTGACAACTAATGAGACTGAACAGAATTTCTGCTGGTTGGATTTATCTGTTTTGCAGCCTGAATAGTAAGTAGAATAAAAGCATAATAGTGATGCCCCTAAACAGACATTCTTGAGGATTTAAGACACATCAATTTGCATTATTTGGAAGAAATTCATGTAATGAAGTATTCTGGCTGAACATGGTTGGTTTTTTGATGTGTAGTACATGAAAATAGACATGGCTACATACAGCAAAACCATGGACCTTTAACTTGCTTTTACCAGAGGCTGCTCCTTTCGATATATGCTTTCCCAGCAGGCTCCCTTCCTTCTGTCATGGGATTCTTCACTTCATTGCTGAGGGAACAGGGGAAGTATTCCCAAGCGGATGTGCAGTAGATCGATCCATAGCACTGTCCAAAGCGGTTTATCATCACTCAGCAGATGTGTTACTGTATTTACTGCAGATTCAAGTAAGCAAATAGCAGCATCCCTTATTTGATATTTTAGGTAAAAAATAATGCACTTTTCCATGGCAAATTTGTTTAGCTATGCTCCCATCACTAGATGAAAATTTCCTGCCTGAAGAATCCTAAGGTAGGGAGAGGAGAAGCAAGGGAGGAAATGGATGGGCAGCAAGTCTGTTACATAGTGATACCTGCTAGGTTGTTACTTTCTGTTGCAAAGTTGTTTTCAGACTAAATGCTCTGCAGAAAAAAAAAGTGTTGTCCCTCCATACCAGTTATATAAATGCCATTTCTAAAGCATTTGATTACTAAAAGATTTTGAATTCAAATGTGTAATTTCAGTATGTGTTGAAAACATTAAATTACTTCACAGGTTTCTAGCAAAATACATTTCTGTAGTCAAGCACAGATTTTTTTAAGATATCCAGCTATAAACTACTGTCTTATAGTCCTTATGTCCTACAAAACTGCAGTATCAAAGTTTCATAGGTTTCTTATGCTGTGAAAATACAGGAGCTCTCAAATTCAACCTAAAACTTGACTCTTCTATACATTAAAAGCTAATTGAAAGAAAAAAGTTTATCCTTTCACCTGGCTCCACATTCAGTGCTTTGAAGTTTAAGTATGCAACAAGCATCTGCAGTGTTTTAAAGAATCAGCAATTACAGTAGCATTTTCCAGTTAACAAATTATTTGTTGACATATTAAATATCTTGTGATATAATATAACCACTGTCTGATAAATCAGAAGTAGACAGACTTAGTGTATTCTGGGCTGGTAAGCTGTTGTTTTCCAACTCCATGGGCACTCCTTTGACTGTGAGTAAATGAACTTTAATAGGGTGGTCTGTAATGTTGCATGAAACTGCACGTCCACACATGGCACAATTACTGCAGCTTGGAGACTTGCCTTCCAAGGAAGGTCTCAAAATGTCCATCACAGTGTCTTCTACCAGTGATGGGTTTAATTTTTCACATGTTTGCAAACTCCATGCAATTTTTAACATTAGGTAGCTTTATATTGTTTAAGTTAAAAACTCAAAATGTATTTTTACCTTTTCACCTCTTAAAGCAAAAATTTCACTGAATGAATGGGAACATTTCTGGATAATTAATTTTCTGTGTCACTTCATGTAAGAAAAGATATAAAAGGTGGGTTAAATGTTGCTTTTCTTCCTCCATCGTTACCAGATGTGCCAAGTCAGCACTACTGCATAATTGAGGAATGACTGGGATCCCTGTGCTTTTTCCTGCAGACTTGCCACTGGGAATAAAGAAAGACAAGACTAGCAGATTTTCTGCTATACTGGGTCTTAGAGTTGTGCAAAGGAGCTAGTATCAGCCACTCGTAGATATGGAGGTTCTCAAAAGACTAGAAATGCAGGTACAGAGTGTTTGCGAAAATCAGCAGAAGATGCCTACATAGTCTGAAAGGCATGATCAGGCTTCTGGGTACCTCTGTGTAGCAGAATGAGCAGTGCCTGATTGGGGATAATGTTGGAATGGTCTGGTGGAATTCAGATTGAGGAAGAAATTCTTACAAAACTGGTAAATATGTTTTGATTGAAGAGTGAGCGGTTTTTTATATGCCAAATATGTTTTCTCATCTTTCCACAAGCAGAATTCAGATTGTTTTGGAATAAATCTGAATCATTAGGAATTATTCATTATGAAGAGTGCATTGGATCTGTAACAAATGTGGGAGCCTTTTTTATGGAAGTTTTATTTTAATAATGAGTATAGCAAATTCACCTTTTCCAGGCACTTGAGTTTTTTCCTTTTTGTTTGGTTTTGCTGCCTCTTGAGTCATGTGTTAACACTGATTTGATACAACTGCCTATTCAGAGACATTGTGTTTTTTTAGTAACACACCTGTTCAACTATAGAGCAAAAACCAGGATTTTATTAAAAAAAAAAAATTGCCATAGCTGTGAATACCTATTGATTGAAGATATCAGTCCCATATTCCTATGGAGAAGTTACTACAGGAGATTTCCCTGGCAAGTCTACTAGTCTTTTCTGCTGTGACCTCTCACGGTAGGGCGTATGTTCCCTAATGTGGAATGAGTGGAAGTCTTGACCCCAAATGCATCTCTCTTCTGGATCAAAAGCAGACAGTAGGGCATTTGTTCAGATACCTTGAGACTTTACATGGGCTATTGGGTTTCTCACTGCACTTTGTCATGCTAAGTGCTGAACTCTTCATGAGCAAGGTTGACCCCTCTCCCATATCTGTGGATCATAGGGTACAATGCATCAAGAATTCAAGAACACATTCCTTTCTTAAGAGAATGAAGGCAAACACCGTGGCTGTGCTGAGCAGTTGATCTGTGCTAGTGACTGAAACTGTCAGATGAAAATATGAGGCAGAAGTTAGAGGTGTGACTAAGAATACTTGCTCTGCAAATCTGCAAATATTTAAATTGTCCCTACAACAATGTGTCTGTTATAGTATGAATGAAGCACAGTACCAATTAGTAAGAGTATACATTAATTCTGCACACTCTTACCGATCCTATAGTAATGATTTTCATGGCAGTGGCAATGTGGGTTATTAAAATAAAAACAATTATCTGCACATTTTGGCTAGATGTTTCTTATATAATCAAGAGTTCTGCAGCTAACAACAGGATTGCCCTTGAGTTATATAACCTTGGGAAAGAAACAATGACCGTAGTCATAACTGTGCTACAAATGTGGTATCAGATCTCTTCTTTATTAACTGTCCTTGCACTGTAGACAAATCAGTTACAATTATAATCTTTCCTTTTGATATGCAGGCAAATACCATTTTTGTAAGCTGTTAATACTGTTTAAAAATGTACTTTCTGTAATGCTTTTTAGAGAAGTGTTGAGATCAATGATGGTTACTTTTTTAGATAGCTTATTTTTCTTGAGAATTAAAATTTCCTGGAACTATGAATTTATTTAAGTAAACTTAAACTAAATAAGCTGTTTTCCACAGTGCATTCTGTTTCTGAATCCTTAGCCTACTCAATTTTTTTACTATTAAGAAGATAATACATTAATATATATTTCTAAGTTAAATGTAGATTATTATATAGTAACATGACAGCAATGGAGAAAAGACTTATTTCTGAAAATCACTGTTGACTACCACTGATTAAAATTAAGAAGAAGTGTGTCAAATGAAGTGGTTTTGATGTATTATTTAATTTCAATATTTTTATCACAACAGGTGAATAGCTGTCTTTTTATGGCAAGAACAGCTGGTCTTTACATTCACACTCTAATTGATTTTTACTTGGCCACATCGCTATGGCTGTGCTGAAACAAGCAAAACCTGCTCATTATCTTTACTTGTTCTTTCCACTTCATCACTCAGGGGCAGCCTTGTCCTTTTATCATTTAATAAATCCTATCACAGTATTCTTTAAGGCTGTATGCACTCTAGGCTGCACTGTATGTGCTAGCCTTGGGTCTATTTATTGGCACAAGCTTGAGCACACTTTATTCAAGGATTGCAAAGTGTCTCTTAGGCGTAGCTCCTCATTTGTCTATAAACATACGGAACAACTTCTCTGATTTTGAAAACCACCTTTTCCCTTTATACCTTATTGGGACTTTAAATTGTAATTTTCCAATAATTTATTGTACCAAATATTTTAGTAGGCAATGTAAGCTTATCTGTCTGCTGTGTTTTGAATTCAGAAAACAAAAGGGTGAATCTTGCTACAGATGGACTCAGTTGTGCTGTTGAACTTCTGAACATAGCTCTGAGGGTGAAATGTTAATTAATATGTTAATAGAAGCTACTGGGAAGAAGATGTATTTCCAGATATGCATGGTATGTTTGGCACCCTGAGAAGCTCAGAGCTGTTCAACTGTGTGGTCTAAACTGCTTCACTAGTTTTGTACAGTGCTCTTATGGGGGTAGACCCTCAGAACTGAAGTGTTCAAAGTTAATTCAGCATGTTGTGCATTAGCATGGATGTGTGCTTCATTAGAATAATTTGGTGTTTTATCAGGTTCTGGGTTCTCTTAAGCACCAAATTATTTGGTTTTATCACAGCATAGTGATTGCTCTAAAGTATTTTTCAAAATATTCACCACCTACCTTAGTATATTCTGTTATTGCTCAGCACATAAATATTTGTGCTACTGAATCTGAATTACAAATATTAGCTATAATTTAATGAGCCTGTGCTCATTCTTATTCCTTGCTCTCCTTCCTCCTTAGACACCTTCACTACTTAATCTGCCAAATTTAGAGCTTCAAGCAGCAATGTGGTTGATGTTGCTTCATGGAGGTGACAGGTGTGTTCTCCCTTTGTAACAGTAATTCACTGCTGAACTACTGACATTACAGGCTCAATTTGTCATGCTCAAGATGAGAGTAGATGTTGAGTATTCTTGCCACAAGTCTTTGAAAGTTGATTTAGTAATAGAAAGGCATAAAGAAAAAACAATACCCAAAAAAAACCCCAAACCCAAACAAACAAAAAAACCCCACTCAAACAACCTGGTAATCTAGATATGAGAAAAACCCAGAATGAGTCACAGTAAATGTAATGCATTTTAATTAATTTATTGCTGACTATATCCTGGGCTGCATCAAAAGCAGCGTGACCAGCAAGTTGTGGGAAGTGATTCTCTTCCTTTGCTCTGCTCTCCTGAGACCTCACCTGGAGTGTTGTGTTCAGCTCTGGGGTGCCCCAATGTAAGAAAGACATGGACCTGCTTGAGCAGATCTGGATGAAGGCCAGATTGGTTGAGGCTTTGAGCAACCTGGTCTAGTGGGAAGTGTCCCTGCCCATGCAGGGGGTTGGAGCCAGATGATCTTTAAGGTCTCTTCTGACCCAAACTGTTCTATGGTTCTGTGATTCTGTGAAATAATAAACATGTTGAAAAGAAGAAATAAATTATGACTGATGGGCATGAGACACTAAATATAATTTAGTGAATTTTTTTCCTTTCTGATGCTATGCAACATGAAAGGAACCAGTTCTTGATAATAATAATTCTTTATAATTACTTTCCCTATCTCTTTGACTCAGCTAGACTTTTAGTTTCAGTTATTGTTGTCCAAAAGTGTCTTATTGAACCAGATTATTTTTTTCAACAGTTTATTCGGAAATTAATTGAATTACACATATGTGATTAAGAATGAGGTAACATTGTGATGAGAGAGATACTTTATATTAAGAGAGTATCCTTTCAAAGGATCTACTATAGCAAACATACACATTTTGTCTACTGGTAAAATACAGTCTAGATTAAGGTAGAATGAATGTGAACTGTGAGAATATAATGGAATGTAGAATTGTTGAAGTGGTACCATAAGACAGTGAGTAAAATGTTTCGTGTGTGCCAGGTCAGTATACAGTATGGATGGGGTGGATTCACTGAGGAAAGAAAATGAGTCTGGGCAACAAGAAAAGCCCTGAGAAGATGGAGTATAAATTGCAAACTAATTCATGTACCCTTTCAAAATGCTGAGAACTCTCTTAATAAATCTCCATAGCTCCATTCACATCAATCAGTATTCTGTGTGCTTATGCTAGGAGAGCTAAAAAATATGATAATTCATCATAGACTTGCATCGTTAGAGGGACAAATGAATTATATTTTCTATTGGCATTTTACTCTTGTAACCAGATTACACTTCATGTACAATTTATGTTTCAATTAATAAATTGGTCTGGAAAGTGATACAAACTTACATCTGCACTGGAAAATGGCAGAATGTTTTGCATTTTTCATATACATGTTTGAGATGATGATGCCTTTTCATCTCTGTCACATTAAGTCCCTGTTTCAACATTAAGATTTTATTACTGTACAAAAATATATTAGCTTTGCTATTCAGATCCTTTCATGTTCTCTGCCTTCCCCTCTTTCAGTGAACTGTTTGTGCAATGCATTGGTTTAAAGAATTTTATAAAGTAAATAATATTTATTAACCCACTTGCTGTGGTATTTGACAAATAGGTCATATTCTAGCAAAATTCCTATTGGATATTAGTTTCTTATACAATTTCTAAAGCTGAAATCGGATTAGTTTGACAGAGCAAGAGCACTTAAATTTCAGCTCCATGATTCGTCATATAGTACTTACCAGTTTAAACTGAGCCTTTTTAACTTTAAACTTTAAACTGAGTCGTTACTATAGTTCTCAGAGTTTATAATAATAATATCCGTACATGGACTGTGATGCTACTGAAAGAGGGTGGACATATCCTTCAAGTTACTCTTTGAAAAGGAAAAGACATCTCAATGGCAGTTGACTGTATCTCAGCTTCAAAGTCAGTTTTAAGCTCCTACAGAAAAATAAAGCTCAAGCTATTCCTGACTTCATATGACCTTATTACTTTGGTTTTAAAATTTCCTTTTTTTTTTTTTTTTTTACCTTCACTTCTTTCTCATGTTTATGGAACTGTATTCTGTGCAATCAATCTGTCTTTCAGTATGAAAGTTATCTGCTCTTGGAGAATTATCATTATATCATGTATGGGTCTTTCTGCAGGGCTTCCCAAGCACTTGCAGCAGTGTTATGTAAACTTTTTATATTATCAAAATTGACTTCTGATAACACTTGACCTATCTTCCTGATGTTCTTCCCCCCACCCTTCTTTAAGAACAGATTCATATTACAACTACTACTTTGTTAGGATGAACCACCCAAGTAAAAGCATGAGTAATCTACTTCTCTGTATACAGCACATCTCTACTAATGTGCAAATCCATTTCACTGCAGAGTCAACCCAGAGTTTTAATCTCAGGTTCCTTTCCTTCCACACATGTATAGTCTTTATACTGATTTTTTTTTTTTTATACACTGAGAATCTACTTTTGCATCAGAGGCTGGTTCAGTGCTGTTCTGGTGAGTGTTAATGTTCTTCAAGGTCACTCCCATGGTTAGCTTCCTAATGTACTAGCAGTAGACTGTGCAGGAACAGTATTTATCAGTACTGTCTCCTTTGTAGTCTCATTAGCATACATATGGGGCTTATTTAAAACTATTTAATATTTGCACAAAGTCTGTGTGCTGTTCACCTTGAAATACAGCTAAAAACTTATTTTTTCTATTAATGACATTGTTAATATTACTGGGAGGGTGAAGTAAGACGTTAACTGCTTCAAAAGATTTTGTAAAACGGATTTGGAATCTTGTCCATGCCTTTAGCTTTCCTCTCAAGAGTTGCCATCTATCTGTTGTTGAAACAAATCTGAGATCTGCCTTCAACAGGAATGATGTCAATTACACTGATGCTTTTATTAATTTTTCAGTATAAAGCAGCTTCTTTTCGTCTTTGTTGTAGTGGAAAAACATTTATTGGATTTTACCAACAGTAGCTTTCTAGTTCATGCCAGTTGGACAGTCTTGCCAAGCTCTGCTAAGAGCATCAGCACACAAAGGCCTCCTTTCTGATTTGAGCTGTGTGATTTAAAATCTATCCACTCAGTTGTGTGCTGCTGTCCAACTGAACACTGTAATGTGCTGTAAAAGTCAGCATTGAAAATTAGTCATCAGCCTTGAGCATGTAAAGCAAATACACTTGAACCCCTGGTGTAAAGTAACATGAGTCTTGTCAAGGATTATTTCATTAAATCTCATTTACAAGGAGAAACCTTGAAATGCCTTCTGGATAATCTGCTGTCATTTTTTTGACTTGGAAAGAACTCTACAAACTCCATAAACTTTGTACTGATTTATGTTCTCAGTACTAAGGTCTTTTCAGAACATGTGTTAGTTAAACATTGCATGATAATTATAATAGTCTGTTAGTAATAACTTGTTTGTAAGATCAGTGCTTAAATAATATTTCATAGCTGAGAAAGAGCGAAGGGTTTTTGAGATGTGGCACACTGGCTAAAGTTTCATTAAAATGAAAAAAGTAAAACATCTGTATTCCTCTCAGCTGTGACGGTCAAGAACCAGCTCATTCCATTGTGTCAAATACATCTATTTGAAGTGCATTTTTCATTCTTGTGGTGCTTAAGTGGGTCCCAAGTCTTGAAATATCTTTCCTGGGAATGCTTACAGACCAAAGTCACATTTTAAGTATAATATTTGTTAGCCTGTACCTGTGTAAACAATACACAAGTGTACTAGACATGGAAATTGATTACTTTTAATACTGAAAAACATACAGCCTATACTGTTATGGCTTTCTTTGAAAATATTAATGAAACTAAACTGCAGAAAAAGTTCTAACATTATACAGTTTTAAAAAATTATGACACCACAAATATTTTTAATGTAGGTCTTGTGTAGGATTATAGACAAAACCAGTTGGGTTTATTTTTAGAAGATGCAAATTTAAGTAGTTTCTAACTTAAATATCTTTAACTCCAAAGCTGGACACAACATGCAGAGAATACTTCAGCAGTGTGAAATGTGGCACATATAAATCTAACCTTGAATTGTTTTATTACTGTTGTTCCAGGTCAGCTGAGCTCATGACAACAAAAACTCCTCTCAGGAAGTATCATTGCATAGCAATGTGCACCAGTTCTTAGGCAACATAAGAATCTGTGTCCCAGCAAACACAAAGGTAGGTGTGAGGTTTTTCCTTTTCTTTATTTCTGCTGCCTCCTCATCCAGTAATCTGAAAAGGTATATCCTATAGCTGCACGTGTATGATTGCTCTTATGTGTGTTCTCCTGGTATCTAACTATTGCTGTTTTCATTTACTGTCAACACAGTATTGTCAGTTCAGCTTCTTAAATAAGTTTCAATTAATATGACTAATTTATTCTGATTGTTAGTCTGACACTTGATTATCAAGTTGTCAGCTGGGTATTGTATGGACTGAGTGCTAGTCAGCATGATCAAGAGCATCAGTATTTACCCACTAGTGGTACTGGATTACCAATGGATATGAAAAACTGGTACTTCCTTGCACTGTAATTTGTATGGTTTTGATTTTCAAACCAAAGATCTGACCTTTCAGTAGGAGAACATAACACAGAATATGGTAACGAGAATAAGTTTTATGTTGTGTGATTCAAGCTAGCACCATGTGGTTAATATATCTCGGTGTCTCACGATGCAATGAAATCATTGCAGTTTGATGCATTTGAAAATTACAAATAGAAAACAAAAAGTGTTGTGTTTTGTTTTTTACTATCAAAATGCCCATTTCCAAAATAAAATGCTCATTTAATATTTTACGGTGTATAAGATGCTTTTATTCTATTTGTGTAGTCCCAAAGTTCTGCTTTCAGATGCTTCTGGTTTTCAGCAGGGCCTTGCTTCTGGTTGTTTTCTAGATTACCTGATTATAGTATAGCGAGACAGCTGGTGTGCTCCAGAGTCAAAGTAATGTAGTTAAAATATAGTTAACTAAAATGTGCTGGAGTCCAGAAGTGACCCAAAGACTTTATCCCAATATTTAATTTGGCAAGAACGTATCCATACCTACACATCAATAGAGGTATGTTCATTTGCTGTGACCTTCAGGAATCAAGGCAACGTAACACATACTATATGCCTTTCCAGTTTTGTCTTTTTTCTGAACCTAGCAGTTCCTGTGTTGGAAACTGCCTAATGCAATTCTGGTGGTTCTAATGATGTGTGTGCTAAGTAGCTATAGCTATGGAAGCCTACACAACTATATGGGATGTGCTCAGCCTGTGCAAAAGCCTAAATGTAAATGTAGTAGGAAATCAGTTGAAAAGGGAAAATGGAGGATTATGTAAGGAGCTGGGGGAACTACTATATACTGATTTACAGGGTGATGATAAATCATGTTCCAAATATTTGAGTCTATTTCTTTTTTTCTTGTGATGAAGTTCTTACTTATCAGGGATTATTGCCTCTGTAAGTGCTGTGGCATGTGCTTCTTAATACTGGTTAATCTTCTTTACAATTCACAAAAAGACATGTTCAGGTTATCCCTGAAATGGTGTTTTGAATATGTAGTGAGGAGTAATGTACTTTTAAGTAATATTTCAAAGAGTCAGCAGCTGACTTGTTGCCATTGGATGATTATTCTCTAATTGATTCAATTGCCACTCAGCACAGTGACTTTTTTCCTCAAGATTTTATCTGCTTTATACATTGTAAGAGATCTATACATACTTTATCTCAAAAATAATTTTGGCAAGTGAGTTTGATACAGGATGATAATTTTGATTGTGAAAAGATTTCATGCTCAATTAACTATAGGCTTAGTAGACTGATAGTTCTTTAGACATGAAGCCTTTTCTGTTTTAGATTCAAATACTGTATCTAAAATAGTGTTGAATACAGTGATCTGCTTCTGTCAGATCATACTTAATGTCTCTAAAGCTATGAAATAACTGCGTTAGTGCTAACAAAGAAGCATTTGCAAGTGAGGTTTTGAATTTTGATTTTAGCATTAAAACACTTTCTAGCCAGACCTGCCTTAGCAGAGAAAGCAGAATTTACAAGACACATGGAAACAGACTGAGGAGAAACAGGGTTTGTAATAAATGCCACTCTGACAGCATTTCAGATATTTTACTTCATACTAGGATTAATGGTGAAGAATCAGGGAAATCATGCTATGTGGATCTGCCAGCCATTTTCGTCTCCTTAGGGAACGGCACAGCCAGAGAGCCCTGTTCTCCCTAGCACTGTGCTTGGGAAGGAAGACAACTTCTGTGCTAAATCTGCTTGTCCAGGCTTTGTTTCAAAGCATGGGGTTTCTTGTTCCAGAACAGTGTACCCATCAAAAAAAGCCTCAGGAAAGGCATTTCAGCCTTTTTGTTTTCACAGTGGGAAGAGCCCTATGTATAGCAAGAGTTCAAAACTTTTAATACACTTGCCAATTAATAGAACTACTTGGTAATCTCTCAGTCATCCAAGGCAATAGGAGATAAGAATGGGAGAGAAATTCAGAGTGATACAAATTGTATGGAAATTAAGCTTATGAGAGTATGTTCATTAATGTGATTTTTGAAAAGCAGTTTTCTGTAGAGAGTAGGTGTGGGCTGTTTTAAACAGCAGAAGGCAGAGCAGAGCCTGATGCAAGTGGCTTCCCTAGTGTGACTGGGAGCAGGGAGAGAAGCAATGCAAAGAAAGGACTAGCTTCATGCCTGTTACCGATACTGAACTTCTCATCAGTGAGAAAGGGCTGTAGAGCCAATTGCAGCATCAGACAGGCAAAGGTAGTCACAAATTGTACGTATCACTGAAGCGCTGTATCAAGCACAGAAGCGGATTAATGCAAATGAAAAAGTGAAGTGAGCTTCCTAATCATAAAGCTGCTTCTGTAACTACCACAACAGAATGGGAATCTGTGTCAGTAATGCGCCGTTGTGCCTGCTTCACTGCTCTTCTGACTGTAACACGTGCCAAAGCCATGCTTCTCCTTTCTAAGTGCATCATAGGAAAGGTTAGAAAGCTCAAAATGCATGCTGATTTTTTAATCTCTTTCCCCCTTTCTTTCTGTCATTTAGGAACAAATACTGCAATACTCCTTTATGTGAGACTTTTATGTGTAGGATCATGTTTTTCTTCCTCAAGTATGCAAAAAATTCATTAACTGTTCACTAAAATATTTTGGAAAAGGAGGTGCAAGGTAGAACCATCCATTTCATCATCAGGCCTTTTCATTGCTGTCAGGATGTACATTAAAGGCCACATGGAATTCAGAGACAATACAAATGAGATGAAGCAGTGGTTTCTCTTTAAAAGTCCAATACTGAGCATACAATTAAAGAAAGTGATTTAGCTGTGCTAGGAATCACTGACATTGATAATTATCCCCTTTAGGTATGTCCTTTGTAATAATTAGCCTTACATGCTCAGTGATGTATTACATGTTGTCTTCCTATTTGATTTACTGTGCTACATTATCTTAAAAATACTCAAATATAAAGTGCCTTCTTACTCAGGAGGGTATCTACAGAGTAAGTACAGACTATTCATTTCCTCCTTGCACTTATGAGGAGTTATTTTCTGTTTTCTTTTTTTCAAAGAAATATCCCTTTCAATATGTATCTGAAGTGAGTTCCACTTTTTCTTAGTGATTTAATAATTCTGTTTGTGAGTGGGACTAAAGTATTATGTTTTGCCATCCCAATTTCTTCTATTAAGCATCCTTCAAGCTGAAGCAGCATGTCACAATGGATCATCATGTCATCACAAGCTGCTGCAGATTTTACAAGAAAGATACCTTGTGTGCTCCATAAGCATGAAACCCAATGCACAGGAATTTACGTTTTCTGAATAACAAATAAGAAATTAGTTAAATTAGTTAAAAATGTGTTTGTGGTATTTTTACCCTGCAAGGCTCCATAGCTTTTCTTTTTTAATACTTCTCAGATAACAAGTGAATTAGAATATTAAATGTTCCTGGTGGATATTAATTACTCTATAATTTTTAATTTCATTTATAATTTCCATTTCTATATCTTTAATTAAAATGCAGTATACTGCAATTAGGCTATCTTCAGCTGGTAATATCATCTAATCCACACAAGGAAATGCAAATTTAAGGCTTAGTCTGTCTTTAAATGTTATCAGGACTCCTTGAGGGTAACGTCCTTTGCACCCAGCTTCCCTGGATGTGTTTTGCATTCTGTGTATGCTCAGTAACTTGTAGGAACTGGCTTTTTTCTTCTGCATATTAAAGTAAATCATACTAATTCTGTTCATGTCAAGAGGTTCATAGTTCTGATAGGTAAGAGAGATCACTATCAGGCCCTTCATTTGCAGTCAGCAGCATTTTGCCTTATAACACCTAAGAGCCTGAAGAAAGGACAGCTTTATTTTCAGTGTTTTGAAGCACTCTGTGTATGATTAGAAACATTTCTATTAAATGTCATGTGTGTCAGTCTGCAACCCTTGAGGAAAAGCAGGTGGGTAGGCAAATTTTTATGCAGTGCAAGACAGGAGGACCCTCTTTTGTTTGCCTAAAATGGTATTCTGTTCCCACAGAGCTGCAAAATCTTTTTCCTTCTTCCACTTAACAGCTTTTGCTTATGTTATTCATGGCTTAAATGGTACTAATTATTCAAGTGTAAAATAAGAATGCATCCCCTGTGATAATTTAATTTTCTTACACTGTGCAGTACTGTCTGTTGATTTATAATGGATAAATACAGCCTATTTATATAACTCTATTTAACTGTATATAACCATGTTTATATAACCCTTATAATCATGTTCTGCAGAGGATTAAATGGAACATACATTACAGATATGTGTTTTATTATTACTCATCCAGAGCAATAGTAGAAAATAGGACTAAATTTGAATGACTGGGAGCTTTTTACAGCAAATGTTTGTAGAGTGTTTGGAAGCTTATTTTACTTAGTGAAACTCCCTAGAAAAAGTGAATGATACCATAAATTAAAGTGTTGCTAGATCGTGTAGGGTGCTTATGGCTTAGAAGTGGAGGGAATTATCTCCAGAGCTTTTCTTCCTGCTTATGCTTAGGCTGAGAAGGAAATAAACCAATACACACCTTCTATAAGGCAAAGATGGAATAGACACAGATGACACAGGCAGAGTTACCAGAGATCCCAAGTTACTGGGGGTAGCCCAGGAGTAAAAGACACTTTTTCATGCCAGACTTCCTTTGTGATGTTGCAATTTAATTTGTTTTTCCCATTTTGCAACCATAGTGCCATGTAGCCTCACCCTTTGAAGGCTGCTCCTGGGATGTTTGTGCTCTGTAATCCTGAGCCTTCAGCACAGTTCCCAACATTTTACAAGAGAGATTACAATCCTGTGGCATAGTTTATGTAGTCTGCTGATGGTGAGATGGTCAGTGCTAAACATCCTTGTTTCCATAAATTCACCTGGTTTTCTATACCTATAGCATATGGCTGTTAGGAAGAATAGGGCAAAAATATGTAACTTTTTGCCTATGTGTATATTAGAAGATAAGTAACTGTAGGACCACTGTAACATTAACAACAAAAATGCTGTTTTTTACCCAGGCCCTTTTTCTGGTCAGTTGTATGGTTGTGGTTGTTTTGTGTTCAAATGGAGAGATCTGAATACACACACACAAAAAAAAGGATTGAATTCAAATAAATAGGTTGTAATATTTTTTCTCTAGATATAGTAATACTAATGCTGCTAGTAATAGTTTTAGTATAAACTTGTAGAATATTGAGACACTAATTTATGTAGTAGGAAAGAAAAATAATGCATTTCACTTGTAGTGTGTTCCCTTAATGCGATCTGTAGCATAATGGTGAAGTGTTCTGTGTGTGCCTGTTTTGGCTGGTTGCTTACAAAGAGCAGCAGCTTGAGGGGTTTATCAATATGAATCTACCTCTCTAAGTCTATAGTTTCTTTCATTAAAATAATTATTACAGTAAGAGACTTGGATACAAGCTTCAAAAGAAATGTATTTAAATGCAGACATACAAATAAGGACAATTAAAGGTAATGTCCAGTGTTTGTAGTGTTTATATTTTTTATACATATATATGGACTAGATGATCTTTCGAAGTCCCTTCCAACCCCTAACATTCTGTGATACAAGCATGCAGAAATACTCATATACACATGTTGATGTACAAATATGTTCTTTGTTGTCATAGTGTAAAGTTTAAAGCTCCCGAGTATATTTCTTAAACAACTAAATGGAATTCTTTTGGCTTTTCAAGGGAAATTTATAAATTATGCTCATGTAGGCATCGAT
This sequence comes from Apus apus, assembly GCF_020740795.1. Taxonomy (NCBI): domain Eukaryota; kingdom Metazoa; phylum Chordata; class Aves; order Apodiformes; family Apodidae; genus Apus; species Apus apus. Next base: position 6,837,444 of record NC_067291.1, read on the forward strand.
ATCAGCCAAAGATTTAGCTCATAGTCTTCAACAGGAGTAACTGCATAACACTTTGATGATATTGTAAAACTGTCATTCTGCAAGAGCTGACTACATCATGGGGCTTCTTTGTGCTTAATTGTTTAGAAGGAATTAATTTTGTTTTAATCTTCATGTCTGTCTTCACAGCCAGATGCTCTGGGGAAAAAGTGGTGTGGTGTTTTCTGGTTTTGGGTTTTGTGTTTGTTTATTTTAATTCTGTTGCTTGGAAAAAGACTTCATTAACTTTGTTTTGGGCTGTGAGATAGTTCATTGTAGCTGGTAAGTTTCTTGAAAGATTCTCCTCCTTGCTTGGCAGTAGTGCAGAGGCAGGATAGCCACTTATGGAACAAATTATCTCTGTGTTATGTACAATAATTGCAGTCAGTATATTTAAGTCACTAAGAGCATTATTTTGACAGGTCTCTGCCAACTATTTGTAAGCAGTTTAACATAAAGAAGCTACAGTACTGTTCAAAGTTACAGCAATGATTGTTTTAACCTGACCAGAAAGGAGAGAAAAAATTAAACCTTCATTCCTTATTTATTTTGTCAGATAGCTGTGAATGAAACAGACTTTTATCATTAAATGTCCCTGTAAAGATATAGTTAGGTCAATTGTTTGATTCAAAAGGTAGAGAGAATATTTGTAAGAGGGAGAAAAGAAACAAAATCCTTTTTATTATGTTTTACAGCAGTGGGGAACAAAAGCATTAATGTTTCAACTGTGAATTAATGACCAATTAAGATGTACTGCAGTTGTTTTAAAATTATGTGATACTGTCCATGTTTCTGGCATATTGCTAGGTCATTGTTTTGACGCTTTCTTGTTCCCTCTAGAAAGGAGTTAATATAGGATGAATTATGCTGTGTGTGCCTCTTTGTTCATCTCTAAAATTGTGGCCTATCATTTTGGCTCTCAAATGAGAGGGGAAAAATTTGGTATAAGTAGCTTAACGATAACTGCTAGGAGGTCATTCAGGTCATTGCTGTCTATATGAATATTTGTATCCATTTCCAATCAGATTTAATATCCTTCTGACCTAACTGAATAGTTACATTCACTTGATGGATAGTTCCTTCAGTGCACAGAGTCTTTGTCCCCAGCTAGGGATGTAGGAATGTGTAGAAGACATAGCAGATTGAGGATGTTTTATTGTTCTCTGCTGTGAAGCTGGTCTTCACAGCATCCTTAAGAAACATGAGAGAGAGACTTCTCCAAAGAACATTTGTAAGTAGCTTGCTGAGTCAGTCTCCTCTGTTGAGGTTTCCTTGGAGAAGTTCAGCTTTCCACTGCAATTGCATCTCCCTGAATTGTGTCTGTGGACTAATCCATCCAAAAAATAAATAATAAAAGATACTGTGGTTAGATACTTCTGCAGAGAAGGATATTAGAAAGCTTTCCCATTGAGTCTCCCATTGAGACTTCATATAATGAAGTTAAATCCAGATGAGAGAGAGGTTGTAATTGAAACTAAAAATAATAAAATATTTCAGTGTTAAGGGGGTGAGTTTGTGTAAATATGCCCTTTTAACCTGCTTAAAGCACAGCTTACAAGTGGAACATGTTTGAGAGGCTACAAACAGTAGGAGTCAGCTGGTTTGGTTTAAATGTGCATCCCTCCTGCTGTGATAATTAGCAAAAAGATGACAGAGAATTGAGCATGAGGGGTTTGTTTCTTAAACATTGCCTTTGGATTAAGTGTAAATTATGAAGCCAATATGTCCATAATTAATATTTTGTCATTCTTACAGTTCATCGAGGATTAGATCAAGCTGCAGGAGCACCAGAATATTAAGTATCTGGTTCTGTTCTGTAAAGGAGCTGATATCAGATTTCCAATCACACTTCTTGTTTTTGAGGCTGTAAATCAGACCTCAGATCAGAAGTCTTTTAGTATTGGGAGTTAATTAAAATTATCTGCTGTTCACAAACAGCCAATTTTAGAATTATCTGGCAGAAATTCAGGTTGCATGCTTTCTTTCCAGAGTAGTAGTGAGGAATATGTCTTCTCTGTTGGCATTTCGAAATATGATTATGGGAGTCAGATTATATATTAAATGGTAGATGGATGGATTTATTCTATAATGTTGGAAATTGACATGAATTATATTTTTTTCAGAAACAAAAAATCTGAACTAGCTTTATTAATTTGGAGAAAGGTAAATAAATTCTCTTTGAAGTATTATCACATGGGAATGCTGTAGGTACAGACTAAAAATACATAAAACAAGAATATAAAGACCTAAAAGACTTTTTTTATATAGTAGTAATTGATAAATTGTAACTCATTTAAGAGCGAATTTTTAAAATGCCAAGCATTTGTGAACTTACTTTCTAGTATATAAAATTCTTAGTAAATTGGTAAAAAAACATGAACATATCCGTATATTTCCATGGATACATTTTCAATTTATAAATGCATCTTTCTGCATTAATTCTATCAGAACTCTAGAGCTTCAGGCACTATCTGCAGCTTTGGCCACACCATTATTTGGTGAAACCAGCACATTGCTTCCTGGTTCATATTAGGATTCTCCTGTGGATACAGAGACCTATAGCCGTATCTGTTCACTAAAACACTAGGTAGAAAATGGGAAAAAAATATGTATCTGTTCCAAATCTGTACAACTTGTAAACCAATTCAGTGACAGCTTTTGAAAGTAGTACTTGTCAGGGCTGTGCTTGAACTTTACATAGTTTGTGGTTTTGTCATTCTGTCTACTTATAATTGGACAAGGGATTTAAATAAAATGCATGTACATTTGTGAGTGGCAGTCCCCAGAACAAGTGGTTGTGAGAGTTTTATGCCTGTCTTCAGACATCACGTGACAGGAAAGATGTGGGATCCCTGATCTGAAAGTAAACACATTTGGAAGGCAGTGTGCTGGAGGGCCGAGGGGGTTGGTTGATTGTTTTTTCTAATCTAAAAGTAGAATTCTTCCCTTAGTATTCCTGAATCTGGGAGCAAGCAAAGAGCCTTGCTTGAACATGAAATCTTTGTTCTTATATTAGGGTCTCTGCTGCCTCAGCAGCCTCTAATTGGCAGCTGCCATTTGCAGGCAAGAATTAACAAACATGGATTTCATAGTACAGCATTAATACAAAAGTTTGAACTAATTTTTTTATTATTTAGTAGTGCACAAACAAGGAAAACTTCTGATTAGGACAAATGATAAGCTTCCACTTCATTCAAGGCCACAAAATAGTTTAAATGTAAGAGTATCAAACTGATTCTTGCAAGCTCAGTTACCAAATTGATGAACAAAAATGCAGTCTTACTATACTCGTATACTTAATTTTGAGGACTGATGATTAATCTGAGGCCATTAAAGGGTGGCACTCAGAAATTGATGATATACAGATAGTCATTACATGGGAGGAACTTCTATTTACAGGGTTTAAATCAAATCAAGATCAAAGTGATTTATTGTCGTTTTAATGACACATAATGAGTAAAAAAACAGGGAACTGTAAATTCAGAATCAAGATGGGATTTATCCCCAAACACAGTTATGCTTTTAAAAGTTGTTTATTAAAATGACATATCCAAATTCCATTACATCTTATTGAACACCAGAACAAATTTCTGGTGTTTGGAGTAAAATTATTTACTGCAAGAGAAGCTGTTAGGTGTAAATACAAAGTCCTCTCTGCCTGCCACATCCTCGTGGGCAGCAGTGGCCCTGCAGTGAGAAGTCAGACAACGCTGCCATGGCTCATATGTTCATTCTGGCCTTAGGACCTTGTGGTACACTAGTCCTGAAAGGATTGGCCCTTTCTGTAGCCTAGTTACCTAAGTTGAGAGGATAATGTTTCATCTCCAGCATGGAAGCAAAGATATAGAGACTTAAGAGGCTGTGTAAGAAGCAATTTTAATTATCTAGCTTAAAAATACAGTATTTGGGAATTGATAAATTAATTCTGCGGGAGAAAAAGGTGGTGCTACAGTGTTTCAACATAGCTGAGAAGTTGTGATTTGTATCGATGTAATTCTGTAAACAAGGTTAAGCTTCTTGATAATTATATGGAATCCCATGCTGATCGAAGTGGAATAATCTGGTCATTTATTACAGCAGCATCTCATGTTACTTCATATAATGTTTAATATTTGAGTTCAGGTCATTAAAGAACGTGATGACCTTGGATCCATAACTCCAGATTAATTTGCAGTAAGCAGGATGCTGTCTTGGAGAACTTAGCTGCTAGAAATCAGTTATAGGGGAATAATTTTTAAAGTTGATTTCTCTTCATTTGCAGCATTGTAGGTCATGGCTTGCAGCTCTAATAACAAATTGCATCAGACTGAACAGAATCCTTTCTAACATTAAGTTGAATTCCCTTTCATTTTTATCTCGCACAGGGTGAGGTGGTTACTTTTTCAAAAGCAAAATGAATGAAAGATCAAAGAGAGAGCTCTGTGACTCAAATGTTCTATGTATTGATATTGTTCTGGCTACTGTTTCTGGCTACTTTGCCTAGATGTGAGAGGTGTGTGTTCTAGAGAAGAAACTCAAATTTTTTGTTTCCTAGTATTCCTTAAAATAATCTTTGAATTACTGAACCAGAGGCAGAATGGATTAAGTGTAATTTCATTCAGCTGGCTTGACATATTTGAAAGAAACATGCCTTCAAAGCCTTGTAAAAGACGTGTAATTTTAATGTTGAATTCTTACTCATTTTAGTGACTTGCATGATGATACCTTGTGACACTGGCTATGACCAGTTTCCATTAAACATGTTGTCAGGGTAAGCTAATATTAGAACACCATCCTTGTTCTAGTGCTGCAGTGTATATGGTACAATCAGAGAAGACAGAAGCTGGAAACACCTGAAAGTTGCAGTGATGCATCCAAAATCACTTAGCGTCCTACTGGCAGCACTGGAGAACAAGGCTAAGAGGTCTATTCCCTGCTTGAGTGACATATGTTGGTCATGACCAGTGCTTTTTTTTTTGGGGGGGGGGGGTGCTAAGGGGTGAGACTGTTTAAAAACTTACTACAGTCTCTTATTGATAGAGGAAGTGAAAAGTTTGCAATGGTTAAGCACTACTAACTGCCGTGTACCCCACAGCAAGTTCTTTGTATTCACATATGGGCTGCATCTGCTGCATCTAGTGCTAGAAGGCTGACTGTCCAGGCAGCTGATAGGCAGCACATCTTACAGCTGTAGGCTCTGACATCTGGCATCAGAGTCAACTCTCTTGGCTATTATAATCCCTGATAGTTTTATTAATTGTCAAGGTCATTACACTGACCACTGTCTCAGAACAGTATTTCAGATTAAGGGCAAAAATCATTAATACAGGTTTTATAACTGTCATTTCTACTCCAACTTCAGCTGCTTATTCTGTGGAAGTTGTATTATAAATGTAGAACTGCATTAATTGTCATCCTGTTCTTTAGATAGTGATAGTTTAAAGATAAGACAGGAAAATGCAAAAATTACAGAGTACTGAACCTTTAGCTAGGTGTGAGAAACTAGGACTTTGAGTGAAAGGACTGGTTTTATGGTTACATGATTGTTAAAAGTCATTTAACATAATTCAGACTTATTTGGAGGCCTCCATAATAACACTGACTTCTGGCATCGTTTAAAGACTGTAACAGCCACTTGATATTTGAAAGTGAAGGAAGTCTCTTGTATCAGTGCTCTCTCTTGTTTTACAGAATTCTACCCTAGTTGTCTCTTTGGATATACTGGTTTTATATTTTGTGAAAAGTAGCTGTTCTGAGCAGATGACTGTGACAGCAGACATGGAGACTCTTAATGTGCTTGCAGTGGCTGTGTCTAAAGTAGCAGGATGCTAATGTCATTACTGATGAAGCCAGCACTGTTCTGGATTTGTTCACTGTTCTGCATAATTTAAGCTTGAAGTTTGTACCTTTCACTGTCACTTAAAAATGCAGCAGATATTTTCTATTGCTTTGTGTTATTCTTTATCAGTTTTTTAAATTTAGTAGGCTAAGTAGGAGGCCACCTCTCATACGGGAGGACTGCCAAAGAGTTTGATTTTTTGGAGGAGACTAAAAATAGAGCTGAGTTAAATGCTGAGTAGCTTACTGTAACAAAGATATTTTTTCTCCTCATGAAAACAATACCTTTCACTGTCCCCTTAGCCTTCACGCTAGTTTTCTGTAAACCTGCTTCCAACTGCAGGGGAATTTTGTTCTCTCTAAAATTCATTGGTAGTTACAGTTGCCATCTGGCTCATCAGTCCTGTTAGAGTGGGATGGGTTGCAGCTGTCTATGCCCTGTGGTTTCCTGCCTTCTTCACTGCGTCTTGAATATCCTTAGATTTTTCTTTCCCCCTGTCTTCATTTAGCTGCAGAGCTATTCCTTGGGTTCCTGTGTCCTAACCACTTTCTAGCCAAAAAGACTGAGGAGAACGTTGGGGAATATTTGCTATGTTTTCCCACCATTTTAAAGAGAGTTGTTAATCATCCTGATTAAGGCCAGCTTCATCTTTATAAATGCTGGCAAAAAAAGAGTGATCACCTACTTTGCTTCTGCCCCTTTAGTGGTTATGGTTGATGGCAGGCATTTTGAGTAAGGAATAATTCACAGGTTGGCTGACTTTAATAATGTTTTAATTATATGGTGAAATTCCCATAAGTGTAGTGATGAGCTTATGTGGTATGAGAACACTTCAGTGAAGTTGTGAGTAGGAATGTATTCATTTTTGTGAGACATTATCATCCTGCAGTGCTGGAAATCATACTGTGTCACATTAAACATTTTTATTTATAGTTTCATTATTTAGTCTTTTTATTCCAGTGTGTTTACAGATAATTGGGTATTGAAATTCCTGTGTTTATTAATCAGTCAAGAAAACTGACATGTAAACATATTTTTTTGTTTGAAAACAAAAATTAAGTTGTTCTTGAACTTCTGCGTTTGCTGAGCCTCCTGCATTTGATTAGTATGTTTCTTAACGGCAACAAACCAATTTGAAACTGAAGTGTCCTATATTTTATTTTTCTTATTTCCTTCTATATTGTTTTTAAATGTCCTTTCTTCCATAGATTAGTGTAACCAATGGCAGATTTTGCAGTAGCTTGCAGTCAGATCAAGTTGTTTCACTCTGTAAACAGAAAACTCCTTGTACTCATGTTGTCTGTTTAGTCTCAGTGGGAATTATGCAAGATTTGAGTACCCATGCAAGATGAAATTCCAGACCTTGCTTGCAAATCAGCTCTTTAACATAATTAAAGGAAGAAACTGTCTCATCCTGTTTTATGAAGAGTTTTGAATGCTAAGTGAAGAAAGCTTGAATCTTTTTGCTAGTTAGTTACATTGTAGTATGGAAGTTAAATTAGACAAATATTAAAATTGCTGTGCTTATTCTGAACATTTCAGTTACATATATTCCATTTTATATGACTAACAATGGAAGCCTTTTATATATTAATCTATTCTTTTATATATGTATAGACATGCACAGATCTGTCAATAATGTAAGATAAAGCATTTAGCTTTATGATTTTTGGGAAATCTGTGGTTTCACTGTGTAGTACAAAAAAGTTACTGAAAATCTGTAGCTCTAGAGAGTGAGAACACTCTATAATCTCCGTGTTTAAGTTCTGCAAAGTAAACTAGTGCTTTGGCCATCTGACTTAGGTTGAGGGGAGTGAGAAGGGGAAGATACTTAGTTCACAGTAAGATTGTTTTATTGCTAGTTTTACCTAGATATCAATATTTAGCAAGTCATACATTACTAAAAATGAGATTGATTAAATGTTGTGTGTAATTTTTAATACAATTAATGACATACAATACAGACATCATTAAAGTGTGAATTCTGCAGTATTAGTTGGGGAGGCTAACAGCAGTTGCCTTAACACTCAACAAGAAAAAGAGTAAAATTTTTTGAGATACCTGATTACAAATGGGGAGGGAATCTTAACTGATTTTAGACATACCAAGAGAAGCATACTTTTTCCTGTATTTCTTCAGCAGAGAGGCATCTAAAAGGTCCTTAAAATGACCACTTGGAAAGTTTTCTGTCACTTTTGCATTGTTAACAATTGTGTTCTGTCCCTGCATCCCAGATTGTCCTGTATGCTGACTAGAAAAAGTAATTTCATTCAAGTGCAGACACTTTTGTGGTGGCACTATAATGTAGGAGAGGAAATGAAGAAAAACATCATTTCCAATTAAGGCTGCAGAGAGAATTTCAGTAGACAGAATGTAATTACACAAATTGTAATTTGTCCAGTGTTCCAGGTCTAACAGGTCTATAATGAAATAAAAATCTTTTGTTTACAAATATTTTATTCTTGTGAGCTCACCTGATACTCATTTCCAATCAATTTCAGTATTACCGAAATGACAAAAAAACTGACAGCTTGATGCTGTGAGTAGGAGTTACATTGTAAGGGCATTATTTTATTCATTTGTTCTGGGGTTTTTACCTCCTTAAAAAATGAGATCTAATTTGTCTGATTTCACTTTTCTGTTGGGTTTTGTTTGTTTTTTAATTCATCTCTACAGTAGAGGAAATCTTACTCTGTGGGTCAAAAACAACTGGCTCATTAAAAGGCAGACAGGTCTGATTTTATTTTTTTTTTCTTCTCTCATAGGGAATGTTAGGCAGGCATACATACCAGCAGTTTGGGCTTTGCCTTCTGTTGCGATAAACTAGTCTTAATTTAAATCCGTTTCTTATTCCTTGCCGAGTTTGCCCAAAACTAATCTTGAAGGTCACTGCAACTGTTTCAGCTGTTGAAATATTTCTGGTTAGTATATGGGGATCTTTATCTGGAAAAGTAAGTGCAGCAGGGGGTTTTGGGGCAGAAAAAAATTAATCAGTCATTATGTATTAATGAGCTCAGCTGTTTCTTGAGGGAGATCCTTTCTTGTTTATTCTTGTGCACACAGCAGTGGGTGCAGGGAGAGTGTTTACTATAGCGACAGGGTGATAAGAGTCCTCTGATTGTTGATACCCGTTGAATAAATAACTTGATTATCCAGATAGCTTTTGCTGCTTGAGATTAACATGGTCTGAAGTGCTGTGTTCAGATGGACCTCAGTTCATGGAAACTCGCATTCAGACTTGAAGAAGGTAATTAGTGTAACTCACCATTGAAATGATCCAACAAGAACACTGTGTGTTTATTATTTTGCGCTGTGAATAGTGTGCTTAGGCAGCATTTTTGAAAAATACATAAGTAAGGCAGACACCAAAGATTCATTAACCTTCAGTAGCAGAGAAGCATATACAAAAATAAGTTTACAACAAGCTACTGCAATAATTAAATGCATTTCTAACCTAAAATACCAGTGAGGAAATTTTATTTTAAAAAAGCAAGCTGTGGATTTGATACTTAGAACTTGTGCCCTCTCATCTTTTCCTTTCTGCACATTCAACTGTATGGCATTTTGTCCATAACCAAAGGCAAACATAAGCCAGTTTCTGCAGTTGATAAAAGCTCACAATAACAAAAGTGTACAGAGTAACAAATTTTCTTTGCACTTCATTTACCCATATGGGAAGCACTCCATTTTCTAGATATATCTTACCCAAACACAAGTTATGGTCTTCAATCCAAATGTTTCTGGACAAGATACTAATGGACTGTGACACAGGTAAGGCTGAGTGATTGCCTCAGAGCCTATCACTCTAGTGCTGCTGTTAAAATTCTGGGTTATGTTTTTAGCACATTTGATATGAATCATGTGTGGTTAAAAAAAAATAAATTAAAAAATTACACCACAAACATACAATCTTGAATACGCTTCCCTTATCTATCTCTAAAAGGAAAATGCAAAATGCTAGCAAACTTGTTTGTAATGCTGAAAATCCATTAATATCAGCCATATGTTTATCTTTCTAATTACAAAAAAAATGGAGTTTACTAAAGAACTGCTGCAGAGAGGAGCTACTCTGATAAATATTTAAGTACCTGAAAATAATATTTTGCTGAAAAATATTCAGTGGCTATAAAATGTGTATTTTTAATTTTCCGTAGTAAGAAGCAATCATGCAACAGATTCCTCTCATTTTTTATTGAAGCTACTTGAGATTTAAAAACGTAGCATAGTAGATTGAAAAATATCAGCACTTCAGCTCTATAGGAATAGTCTGTGGAAAAGAAAGTCGCCATGTTGTGCCTCAAGCTCAGAACATGCTGTTCTTGTGAGGTGCTGAGAGGCAGAGTTCAGTATCCCATTTACTCTTGGAACACTTCTGATGATCTCTGCTGATGTATCAGTCCTTTAGGAAAGAAACACTTGCAGTGGAAAAAAAGTTTAGAATGTGTGTGTTTGTTTTATTTTTAAACAATAAGTGCAGCGTAGCATATCTGCACTTAGGAGATGGCCACATCAGCACATCTGCACTAATACAGCCTGCCTTCACCTTGTCTTCTGTGTCTTCCAAACAGACTTCATAGTAGGACTCCATCATCCATGTATGAGTAGGAATTTGGAAGAAAGCATTAACTTCTTTTGCTTCTGCTCAGGACAAATACAGACAGGCTGGATCTGGATCTTGAGAGCTGTAAGGTGTTTTCCATGGCCAAAAGGTATACAACGAGGGAAGCAGAACCTGTTACTGTTGTGTCTTTGATTATCCCTGATTCTGCTATGTTGATTCAGACAAAAGGATGTGGTAATTTAAAGTGTATGGTTATTCTTAGTGTTTCTTTCTCAGTCCTTTGAATATATTTACTAAATGACCTTAACCATGAGTCTCCATAAGATACTCATCTATGTTTAGTAACCAAAAAGGTGAGGTCTTTTCTTCATTTATGTGGAGTCTGGGTCTTCACAAACTGTTCATTTTGCTGGTAGGAGAAAACAAGTGTGACCCAGTAGTACACAGTGTGAATGCCAAGTCGCCAATGGTAACTGTTGGCTGGTTTACCATGCCCCATTTATGTGTTTGGATTAGCAAGAGAGTAAATACAGCAATAATAAAGCAGGCAGGCTTCTTATCCATTTCTGTCTGATGAAATAGCTTCATATAAAGCATCTGACCAAAAAAAAAAGTCCCATACATGGGTATACACCTTCATATAATTATTCTGCAAATAATCAGTCTCCGCAAGCTTCCATGGAATAACTATAAAATGAAGGTGATATTACATCATCATAACTTTACTGGGACAGGCTGCCAAGAGAAGTTGTGGACTCTCCTTCTCTGGAGACTTTCAAGATCTGTCTGGATGCATTTCTGTGTGGCCTGCCCTAGGTGGTCTTGCTCTGACAGGGGGTTGGACTTTATGATCTCCAGAGGTCTCTTCCAACTCCTAATATTCTGTGATTCTGTGATATTCAAAGGTTATTTTCCTGAAGGCTTGATAGGTGTAGATGTCTATGTTAAGTTACTTTTTTTTTTTTTTTTTTTTTTCCATTCAGTAGTAATTTTAAGCCTGATTTAGATTTCTGTAGATCTGCAGAATTCAGATCCTGGGGTTTCTTCCTATTCGCTCTTTTGCTCGTGCTTCCTGGTTTCAGTCCCTTAGTGTAGAAATAGAGTCTAAATAGAGTACTCCTTGATAAGACCTTTTTTCAGGACTCTTTATCAGAATCATCAACCCTTCTCTGAAGACTGACAGAAAGAGAAGTAGCAAGGAAAGAGAAGACATTACCTGGCACATGGGTGTAATAGGAAGATAGCAATGGAAAGCATTAAGCCTGTGTTTAGTCATAGGATCTCCACAATAGATGTGTAATTGAGCTAAATTTTTTCTGCCTACCAAACATAAACATCTGATCAAATTGTATACTTTCTTGTTTATGTTCTCAATGGAAACTGCTACATGAGCAGGCATTATGAGCCAACTTTTCCCTTCTTTCAAATGACTCAGTATTTTGAACCATTGCATGTACTCAGAATGAAGCTGTTGTGTAAAAAGTTACAGAGATGTACTCAAACTCATTGGACTCAGTGGGAACCTTCAGCATTAATGGCTTTAGCAAACTTAATCTCAAGCTCAGTTTTATAATCATACTGCAGTTTAAGTGTTCTGTCTTGTGCCCTCTAATCCTTTTACCAGTCTTATTCCTCATCTTTGAACCAACTTCCTTCTTCACAGTGGGCCTGTCAGTTGAGAGTCACTATATGTTTTCTTTGAACTGCTTGCAAAATTTTTAATTAGAATAGTCTAAGACTGAATTACTCCAAAGATTTTTACTTGGCTTGCAATTTTCCAGAGGAAAACCCTTTTGGAAGACAGAATGAGGTCAGCAATACAAACTTCACGGTGGGTTGCTAGAAAATAAATTTCCAAGGAAGTCTTGAGATTATAGTACTATTATACTGTTAGCAGTACCCATCATGGGTTTGAAAGAAGGTAAGATTTTTGTCTAGAAAGTTCCTGTGATAATACCATGTTAACGAAAAAAATAATGAAATGTTGCCTTTTTAATGGGAAAATGCGTATGAATATAGCTGTAGTTGGTCAGTATATAAAATATAAAGTGAATTGAATTAATTTTCAGACCTGTATTTAAAAATTTACAGAGAAGAGTGTAGTGGTTCTTTTTAATTTATTTCCTTGTGTCTAATATAATACTGATTTTTAAAGAAACTACAAACCTGCATCACTACCTTACTTTTTCTGTTTCCTACATGCAGACCATTTCCAAGCTTAGGACTTTCCCTTTTAAGGCACTTCTAAACTGATGTAACTATATATCCCTTTTCCAATTGCCTGGAAAGCTTCAGAAGCAGAACTTCTCAGAAAACTGAAAGAAGTTGAAGTCCATAGTGTTTTCACTGAGTTTTGGAATAAATTCTGAATTCTTGAATAGACCCTGAGGATGGGAACATGTGATAAATTGCAAGCATTGGGTAGTTATAAGCTGATAAATCTGAACTTGAAAAGACACAAACTTTGGAAGGGAAAGAGTTTTACATATAAGGAATTTTACATTTTACTAGTTATAAAATCCAGGTATTACTGTGCAGTAAATACTACAGGTATGAATACAAGATGAGTAGGTTAGAAGCTTGTAAAACATACAAAGCTTGTTCAGGGTCATTTAAACAGCTTCTGTAAACTATAGAATTATGTTAATAGATTTGTATGTCAGAAAGGTTCACTTTTTTTACATGAGAATAATAATGATGGTTAAATCAAGAAGATTGTCTCCCTTACGTGGTATCTATCGATCTTAATGTTTGAGATCCTGTGGTAAAGTTTTTAAAATCTGTACTGACATCTTAATCTTGCTCCACAGTTCTTTCACAGTTGAAGTTTAGCCATTAAATTTAGTAGAGGACCCAGGTGTTTTCTTGGAAGGCACAAGGCTAAATATAGTAATAGGACTCAGCTAAGTAATAAAATTCCTGTGATGATAAAATAAGGAAAAGGCGAATTATGAGAGCAGATTGGGTCATACTGTAGTGTTTAGTCTAATGTTGATTTTGATATTAATCTACTTTCCTAGCCTTTCTTTTTAACTTCCTTCATAACTTCAGCACACAAGCTCCAGGCATGTTTTGTTATATGCTGCCTGTTTGGTTGTGCAATTCTTTACTGAGAGCTGAAAGCCATATCTGCCATTTCAGTTGCTTCAGTACTGGGAGTGCTTCAAGGGTGTGTTACTCCAACAAGGACTGCTGGCAGCTGTGAATCATAAACATGGGTAATACAGCTGTAGGTACAAGCAGAATTTTAAGCAGAGCAGTAAAGTAATAATTAATGTCCAAATAAAATTTGTATATGCATAATAACTTTTTCTATACTATAAATTATTCATATGTTGACCCAAAAAAAGCTAATCTATATTTTTTTATTATCTTCTTGTTGCTAATATTTCACATACATGGTTCACAGATATTTTCAGGTTAGTAACACTGTATTTGTGCCATACTGTTCCGCCCTTGTGATGTCACTGCTGTGTGCAGTGTGTGATATTCTACTCAAAAATGGTACACTCACAGCACTTTTTAATGCACAGTCTACATTTTAACTTCAAGATATTTCAAAATACTCTCAACCTTCATCCTTTTCTAGTGAATTCAGCTGGTTCCCCCTATGTTTTTTTTAACCGAGTTCATTTCTCTTTAAGCTTATGTCAATTTAGCTTACAGTAATAATTTGCTATCATAAAGATGGTTATTTATAATGCAGTAGCATCTGGAAGCCAGTCAGTAATGGTTCTCTGCTAAATATGTTATACTGTATCTCTTCTCTGGAAGCAGGGGCACTCCTACTCACTTGCTCTTCCTGTAAACAATGTGCTGAGAAAAGAGCCTTACATGAAGTCAAACTCAGTCACTTTCTTTTATATGATGGTATAGACACTCTGGTTTATTAGTAGTATATTTTGTTAGGCTATTTTCATCAGAGATTAAAAGTGTTTTTCTAGAGAGAAGGTGGGAGTTTGGTAGCCCAGCAGCTGTTATTTTAAATATAGATGCCAGTAACTTGTGCAGGCAATATAAGGAGCTAATGAATAGCATCAGGAACTGTTTGTGGGTTACTTAGAAATCTGCAAGTACCAATTGTATTTGGCCATATAATGCTCTCAGTTGCTCTGAAGCCACAGGATGAATAGGAGACACACCAGGTTGAATGAATCACTATTACATATGAAAAAGAGCTTGTCTGTGCTCACTGCAGGGCTGTAAGGAGGGACAGGATAATTTCTTCCCCAAAACCCACCAACACAAGCACTGACAGTAATTCTTTACAAACTGGTAGCAAGTGTTGCTCAGGCTTTGTAATGCTTTTGCTCCCTAGGCATATCTTCCAGAACATCTTTCTTGATACTGATTTGTTGCCTCTGCAGGGTCAGCGGTTTGTCAGTTTGCCTTGAAAGTTAGACAAGCTTTTCAGTAAAATAAGGAAGAATAACTTGTTTAGTGAGTTGTAGGCACCAACATATGGGCAGTGCTTAAAACTAACGTTGCAAATAAAAAGCAAAAACTATTTCTGATAGTTTCTGGGATTCTTTTCCCCCAAAGCGTTGGGCTTGTTTTCTTGGGGCTTTCCTGTCATCCTATTTGCAAGCTCATTTGTAACTCTTTAGGAAGTTGTGATTGAGATTGCTGGCTGAATCTTTTTGCTAATACCATTTTTCTGGAGGTTTCATACCTGTTTCTAAAAACTCTCATTTTCAGCTCTTTACTCCTTCATTAAATCACATGCACTTGAAAATTTGACACCTAATATGATAGTTTTATTAAACTTGCGGTCTTACAGTATTCTGAACTTTTGATAGAAACCATGTATAACTTACATAAATATAGTACTTAATAGATTCTACACATCATACAGGGTACTTCTTCTGTCTCTCTAGGGGCAGACTGTCCCCACTGTAGTTAGTTTTTCTTATACTTCCAATTTCTGAGGACTTTTAGGTCATTCTTCATGTCCCCTGTGAAGTCATGTCTTTCCCAGTGAGCACCACCCCATTTCCCTCTTACCCTTTTCGTCAGAGTAAAATATGCCCGTTCTTTTCTTGACCAGCTAGTTTTGTACATAAAGCTTTCCAAATACAATATGGTTGAGTATTCTTCATCCATGTTGACAGTCTTGCTAGCTGGATAAGCAAATAAGAACAACTCTTGGGGGACTTCTTCCCTGTATCTTCTGCCTCAACTTCTCCTTGCAGCTCACTGGCTTGTATCAAATAGCAATATAACTCACTTTGCCTGCTTCCAGACCAACATTTCCACACTCACACATCTTCAGCAGCTTTCTGACTCAGCAAGAGCTTGTGCTCTGCTCTGTCAAAGAATAACAGACTGAGTCCTCTGCAGTGTGGGAACTGAAAATTTACTGTCTTACAGTTTCCTTTGAACTACTCTTGTGATGAAAAATATATCTTGCTTCACCAGCCTCTTAAATACATCTGCTTTTCTAGCTTTGCTCTGCGATCGCATATGTTGGGTTCTAGCTACTCTGTGATTTCATCATTTAAGCTAAAGGAGAGTTTAAAAATAAAGAAAAGAATGCTGTAATAATCGTTACACTTTGGGCTATAATCTATTGCATCCAGTCATGTTACCAAAGTTAAGCAAAGAAAATGTCCTTGGGGCATGGGTGTGTGTGTCCAGTAACATGAAGGGGGATTTTCTTTCTTAAAGTGTTACATGTTTGTCAAGTGAATAGAAAAATCAATGCTTCTGTTCTCTGGAGGAAAGTAATATGAAGTACTTGTAACCTCTGGCCACTTCCTCACACAGATCATTTTTCCAACTCAGTTATGCAGTTGTGCCATTATGGAAAGACTATTGATGTTTCCATGCTAACTCTATTCAAGAGAAAACATTTTGCACCTTCACTGGACGTGAAGGCCCCTTATGAAAATTGTCAGTAATGAAAGCTCTTTGACCAAACACACTGCATACTAATGAGAAAACTGAGACATGAAAAACACTGTCTCTGGTATCTCAAAGAAATGGAGAATAAATTAAGTTATATTTGAGCCCAAATGGTCTAAATTAGGTGTATGTATTGGAGGTGACAAATACTGCAATTCAGAAAGTGCTGTGATTTTATGCATTAAGTCCTGACGTTGTTTAGCTCTGAGAAAACACCTTTCTGTTGCTGTTACTATTCTGCCTGCTGTCCAAAGACAGGATACCACTATCCTTGGGGCTTTTGAAGCAAGGAGCAGAAGAGTTTGAACTTGCAGAAGTTGCAAAATGAAGGTGTGTTTTGTATATAATATCGGGCTAAATATCCTGTCATTAATAATGATGTAGGGTTACTGTTAAAATATGATAAAGCCAATGCCTGGAGAGACAAATCTCAGAATTCGCACTATGCAAGTGTCATATTGCTGCAAGTAGATAGGATATTTTCCAGTGCACTAGGGAAAGTGCATGAGAAAATAAATGGGCTTTTATTACTGTATTTAGTGGGCATGAATCCAGTCTTTCAGAACTGAGGTTGGACACTTTAGATCTCTGCAGTGCCATTCATTATGGGTTGGCTTTGCTTGGGTGCACAGAACAATCCATTAAATGATTGCAAATGAAGAGTGAGCTTTTTTAAAAGACAGGCTATAGTGTGCTGGGACTAAAAGCTGTGTTGGATGTAGGAGTTTTCACTTGCACCCCATTAAACCCACACAGATTCCTGCAAAATTTCAGCAAGAAAGAAGGCTGTTACCCCCATCCCATTTATCGGCTGGCATGCTGAAAGCCATGGCATATTACTGCAACTGAAAAACTGCTGAAAAAGTGTGAAATCCAGTATATTTCTAGCAACAGAAGCCCTGTGGGGTTTAAGCTAACATATACATTTTCTCTGTATACATTATTCAGAATATTTAGCAAATATATAATTACATATTTGAGTGTGTGTTGATTTAACTCTGTCTCCCTGAAGCAGCAGGCTTTGTATGTGTAGGAATTGGAGGAGGGCAGTGAGATGTCTCCAAATCAGATAAAAGAGACAAGAGGATTTCAAGCTATGACCAGCTCTAGACTTTTGCACGTGTATGTCATCAAATGAAATGTCGTTCAGATCAGTTGTCACGAATGAGGCTCTGCATGTGTGTTAAGGACCCAAACTGAAATGTGGCCATCTGTGTGTGGTCTGTCCACAAGTCAGCATGGACCTGCCCTCTCAGCCCCTGTCTGGCACCAGCAACACAGGCTGTTGCTCACCTGCTGGTGGTCAAAGAAACTCTTCTATGGCTTCTGGGCTTTGGCGGACAGAGCTGGTAGCGATGACATGTCACAGCTCTGTCTTGATGATGATATCAAACCTTCTTCTCCCTTTTCTCTGCCAGTCCTTCATATGTCCTTTTTACCTTTTACAGCTTGTTTTAAAAAATTCAATACTCTGGCAGCTTGTCCTTTGTTCTAGTCTCTTCACTGCACAATACTTTGAATTTTAAACAACACTGATAGTGTGTAAAGTATCAGTAAGCAATGTTACAGCAGGTCTTTGCTAACTGCAGGTAGGATAATGAATGAGTGTTAACATCAACTGCAGAGAATAATGTAGCAGTTTAACTTCAATAGAATTTAAAACTTCTTAGTGAAGAAAGAACTACAACCATGCATGTTGTTAACCTGGTTTTGGCTCAGTTCAGTTTCAGCCAGTTTCTGATAGTCAAGAAAAGACCGATTGGGCTGTATATTGCTATCCATCACTTCCAAGTCTCTCTTGATACCTCATCAAAAGAAAGATGTATCTTTCAAGCTGAGCTGAGCACTAACCAGTGAAGGCAGCGTATTCTCATTGTACCCACGCAGACAGCATAATTGGAATAACCAGGAAAACTCACTCACTTTTCATACAGCACAGTGGAGCTGGCGAGCCTGCTTTGCCCTGCAAGCATGTTGCTGCCCTCTGTGAAGGCCTCCTCTGTGACAGGCGTCTGTGCTGCGCTGGTGGCGTGAAGGCTCCATTGGAGAGTGTTCTTTCTAGGGGGCAGTTTGGCACAACAGTGTCAAATTTTGTCACTGCAACCTCTCTTGAGTCAAAGGTTAAACTTACACACTCTTCCTGAATGTTGGTCCTGTAACATGTCTTCTGATGAAAGTAGTCTGCTAATTAAGTTTCACTTGACCAGAAGTTGGAGGAAGGACAGGGAGCAGTGAATGTGCTGTGTCAGCAAAAGCAGTCTAAAACAGGAATTATTGTATAGTAACAAAGTTATTATGGGAATGTTTCAGAGCTGTCTGTAATCCTTGTATACTGAGAGGTAAAATAATCTTTCTGAGCGATGTTGTGCATATATCTCATTCTGGGATGCAGATTTTTTTGTTTCAAAGCCTAAAGCAATTTTAATATCAATATTTAATATTTGGCTTATTAGTAATTCATTTGCATGTCTGCCATGAACCAGATTAGTATGTAAATGACAACTGTGTGGGTTTTTTGGGCTGAATATGGTCCTGATTCCAGATCTCTGGACTCAGTAGAAACAATTTCTCTGCCTTTTGCAGACACTGAGGCCCAGGATTATATACTGAATTGTTTAGATGAGAGGAAAACCTCTGTGGACATAATTCTCATGTATGCATATTCCAAAGTATCATTATATCATGTCACAGCACTTAAATTTTTGTTGGTCTTTGTTTTGGGGGTTTTTTAAGGTGAAAACATGCAGATAGTTCAAATTATTTTGGAGTTCAAATTGCTATGCCTGTATAGCTTTATTATAGGGACAAATAATTGCAGCTCTGAAAACCTAGTGATTTACTAGTGATAGCTTTACAATGAGGGTATAGATAAGACACCAATGCTAACTTTCAGACTTGAATACTTGCATGTTTTGTTAATAAATTGCAATTTTGAATGTGGTCGTTGGAGTGTGAGGGATGTTTATTCTCTCTCTATACCGTCATCTGCAAATTGCTTAATAGCACAAATAACTGTTACATAAACGTTGTTTTCTTTTATGCAGCAGCAATGTAACAAAATGTATAGTGAATTACTTTCATTTGTGGTTGTAGTCCTGTTCAGATTCTTTTTGATTGTCAGATTAGATTTGCTGTAATGTGCAGATTCTGTTCACGACCTTTTAAAATTTACTGATATTTTAGTATCAGGAGGTTAGGCTAAGAAGGGTTGAAGAGAAAGAGAAAATATACTCTGATTGTTCTTACAGGATTAATAATGGACTGCTGATACTGTTACCCTCTGTAGCCACAAGCCCCAGTGCTCTGGTGGCCATTGGCACCCACAGGGCAATGACATTGGATCTGCTCATGTATATAAAGCATGAAACTAATTTTTAAATTGTTTCCTTTTCTATGGAAAAATGGTTTTGAACAGTTCTGTAAAACTGAAGTAATATATGTTTGGTGTGGAACTGGTTTGCTAGGAGGATATGAATGGTTTTTTCATTAACAAAGACCTTTGTCATCCCATATTGCTATGTCTAAAGCCATTTTTCTTTTATGGCTGTTCATGTCTTCTGCCATTTGAGTTTGTTTCCATCTTAGCATAATGAGAAACAATCAAAAGTCTCTTGATCTAAATCTTTTATTTGTACTGGACAGAAAAGGTATCGAATTGCTTATATGACAATCAGTACCTGGCAGATGTAACATCTCTTTCTAATGCCCTTTATGCAGTGTTTCTTAATGTAAAAAATAATGTAACAAAAGGAAAGAAAATCTGGGACTTTGGTTTACCTTCTCTTCTTGTTAGAGAGGGTGACAAGTTGAATTGTCACAGGTGAACTGAGATTACATCTTGCAGCTAGAGATAATGTACAGAGAATTTAAATAAACCTTTAAAAAAAGTCTTACATAGTGTTATTAATTCCCATATAAAATAATGCAATATTTTAAGTACTGTTTAAATAGTTTATCTGCATTTAAAACTAACCCTTTAAAATTTTATGTTTGGAACTTTTTTGGCATTAACACCATTTTTTTTTAATATCAAAATGCCTTTTAAATATTCAGTACAATTCAATATAAAACCAGAAAAAGTAATATACATTGTCCACACATAGTACTGTACATGACAGCAGAGATCTAAAGTGAGCTTTTGAATTTGTCAGACAAGTTATAGCTCAGTTGTGATGAACCACTTGCTTAACCACTATCTGGACGCTTAAGATTACTACAGATCCTTACTATCAATATGGAGTCTTTAATGTTATATACACATACTGTATGTAGTATTTAATTTTAATCTCTATGCCCAGAATTGTAAATAAATATTTTATTCCCAGCATTTAGATCAAAATATCATTTAGCACATACACAAATATATTTAAGACACACACAAGATGACAAGAAGCATACGAATTTTGCTCAGCTCGGTTATAGAGAAATTCAGCTCACAGATATAAAAGAACATAACTGAGAAGTTGTCACTGTTGTATTTAAAATTTATAATAATCTTATTACCAAATGTTTACAGGTTGTGTTAACAGTAGGAAAATTAGAATTTGCTTGTCCTTTTGGTGCATTTTCCTTAACCCTACCAAGGATAAAGGCAGTAGTGTGGGCATGATGCTGGTGTCTTACAGCTGCCTTGTCTATCACCTGGTATTTGCTAACAGTATGACAAACTTTGACAGTGTTATAGATTTTGGCAGGATGTCACTAAAGGCCAAATATTAGTCTCCAGTTTTCAAGCATAGGCATGTCTCTCATTGATAATGAAGTTTACTGTCAAATTGTAAATTGCTTTCTCCTTCTGTAAAGAACTCCTGTATTTAGCAAAGATGATTTCTACTGATAACATATACACATAATTCTACGGAAAATGGATTCTGGTGGAAAGATGGGTACTCATGCTTCCTATATTGCATGCATCTTGTATTATGATTTCAATAGTTGTGTCCCATTCTACAAGATAGTCCCCAAAAGTCTTCATTTCTTCCTGAAAAAATCTTCTCCGAGAGGATCTCAAAAATTTTACAAAGAGTAAATGGAACACTTGATGTAGGTACTTAGGGATACTTGCAGAAAGAAAAAATACCAAAGCAAATCAACATTCACATCAGGAAGCCTAGTCTAGAAACACAGAAGAGCAGCACATATCACATGATATGTGTAGTTATTCACAAATGAACAAAATGCACATTTAATATTTTGGACTCATAGCTTCCTATTCATATGCAATCTACAACCTAGAAACTACCTGAAGGAATTACTGCATGGCCAATTTTTAATAATTGTTCCTGAAAATACAAGTTTTTCACAGATAAAACTGAGACACAGTTTCAAGATGAGCTTTCAGGAAGGATTTGAATGCTTTGCTTATGTCTTTGTGGTGTGAGATTCTGCATGAACCTTCAGGAAGACAGAATGCAAAAACTTTGAAAAATATCCTGTCTTCCTTTTACACTTCCTGCCATTTTCTCTGGCATGATGGTGCTTAAACCAGATGTTCGCTCAGGTGATGGACTGCACCTTTGGTGACTCTGGGCTACAAGAAATTTGGTTCTCCTGCTTTCAGGGGAGCTGACTCTGAAAAGGAAACCGTTACCAAGGGAGAATAAACATTTTAGTCTCTTTATTTTAATCCACCTTAAGAGGTAAACCGAGGCCTTGAGTTTATTTCACAATAAAAATGTGGTAGAACAAGAGGCCTCCATTTGTGTCTCTGAAGGTCTCAGCCAAAAAGTCGAGATTCTGTAGGATAAAGCAAGCAGTCATTGCTAAAGTAATCCTCCCTCACATCTTTTACCGTGTATATCACTGGTCAGGAATACTGGTGTGCCAGCAAGAGACAAATCCTCAGCTGTTTTGTACACATGAAGTTTTGGGTCCTGGTATTCTCAGCTCAGGCCTTTTCACTAAGACATCAAAGTCACATGAAAGCTAAGCAGTTTTTGACAGGAGAATGGATTTCAGAATTAGAAACTACCAAAGCGATGAACTATTAGATTTACCTTTGCAAATGTCTGTCTAGACTTCAGAGAATTTGTATTTAAGTCTTAACCTTTCCTTGGACGTATATGCAGTGTGTATATGAAGACATATCTGTACAGTTCATAGTTTATATCAGACCCAAGAAAGCTTTATTATTCATTAGTGCTCTCTGGATGATAAACTGAGCAGAACAGATGCAGTTTTATTGTAAAGACATTATTGTGACTTAACAGAAGATGGTCTGTAAAAGGCCATACATACCACAGATCAAACATTACGTTTTTATATTAAAACCTTGATCTCAGCACTTAGTGGCTTCTTTTTGCTTTAGATTCTTCATTTATGCTTAACCCTGTACAAGACACCTGGTTACTTTTTCCATACTGGAGTCTGGTTAACAGTAAATAGACAAGTATGTGTTGGTTTTGATTTTTAAAGAAGTGAGGATAAAGGCATCATAAATCTTTGATAATTAAAAAGATCAATGAAGGAATGTCTCTCTGGGGAGAAGGAAAAAGTAATAAACACTGCAAAAATTACTGTGAAGCCTGTTTTAGAGTTCAGGCCACATTCAAGTCAAATCCAGAAAGCTATAGAAGAATAAATTATATGGTGTATTAGCTTTCTGAATTTAAGACAAATTCAGAATCCTGTGAAGTCACATATGCTCTATGTAAAGTGCATGGAGGGAATTGTGGGTCTGATGGATTGAGTGAGCTGGAAAGCTATGTGCTACAACTCGGTAAGAAGCAGTAACTGAAAAAGGAACTGTTTCTCCCTGTTCTGTCTGCTGTTTGAACTTGTATGTTTTTGGATTTGATTCTCTCCTAAACATGTTTATGATCACTCAGTGAGTTAAGATGGACCACCTTCTATCTTTTATAACAAAGTTTAGAAGAAGTGACATTTCTGGCATTGCCCATCTGCTATTTTGTAATAGCCAGTTAAAAAATGTGTAAGAGATGGTGGTGCAATAACCTGTCATTCTAAAGGGACCTGCAGCCACTTTGCATCTCTCTCAAAAGAGTGCTCAGAGAAGCCACACACAGGTAGCCCAAGCAGATCCTTGGCTTCCCTTCTGAAATGGTGCCACTCTTCCTAAAGGAACTCGGGAGCAGACAGTGGGTCAAAAGAAAGCAGACATGAGAAGCAGTAGACTCAATAAAAACAAGCCATCAAACAAAAAACACTCTTATTTGCTACATATCATACTTCAGAGAATCAGATTGTAGTTAGGAGTTAAGCAAAATCTTTAGAGACAGCTTCTACAAAGTTTGGTGCTGACATTAAAATACCAATTGTACAAATGATTGTGAAGACTGAAAAAGCCATCAAGCAGAGCCGATCCACTACAGAGGCTGCAAACTTCCATTCATTGCAGATGGCTTCATCTTCATCTTGGTCTCTGAATCGGTTTGCAATGTACCTGACCTCTTCCAAGATCTTAGCCAAATCTGGGTCACCTTCAGAGGGGTGTCCACTGTGCAGCAGATTTTCTTCATCTGTTGGTGAGCAGGTCATCCTCCCACAGATCACCCCTGAATCAGTGGTGGGTGTGCAGTGAACCCCTTCCAGCCCCCTAAACCCAATGTACAGCATGTTCCCATTACTGGACTGCTGTCCGCTCACAGTGTTCATCTCCACACTTGACAGGCTACATCGACGCTGTTTATGTTGACAGGCAGGACGCACTTTATCTTCCCCTGGTCTTTTCATCCTCAGAAACCAAGCACACCAGTTGAGAAGGATGACTCTTGTCTGAAAGAAAATTGTTAAGAATAAGCATCTCTTCCCACAGCCACTGTCTTTGGGTGCTATCAGTGTTCTTCCAGCCTTGGGGGACTGTTGATTGCCTCAAGGCTGACTATCACTAGTGAGAATCCCCCCTCCTCTGGTGGGAATCTCTGTAGCATTGAGTTTTCCTTACACTTGTACAGCAATACGTCAGCCTTTTCTACCTTTACTAGAAACAACCGATTAAAAAAACCAAACAGAACAACACAAAAAAACCCCAAAAAACCCACTTACTGAAGAAGGCTTCCTTTTTAATAGTCTTAATAGCACTGCTTTAGATTGTAGTCAATACATTACAATTCTTTCACTCATATTTGTGCTCTAATATTAAATTCACATTACATTACTGTTTGGAAGGGGCTGCTAAAATGGATGCTAGGCTGGACTGGGTACCACCAAGATTTACAATGTTTTGTCTCTGTTCTCATGTTGCTTTCATGACAGTTAATTGCAGATTTTGGAAAACAGCTGCATATAGAATGGAAAAAAGACAGAAAAATTATTTTGATTTTTTTAAAAAGTACTTTGCAAATTTAATCACTGTGTTGATTATACTAAACAGGGAGGGATGCCTGGATGCAGCCCTGTGTGATGTGCTCCAGACCATCCTGCTTTAGTGGGGGAGTTGGACTAGATGATATCTAGAGGTCCCTTCCAACGCTGACAATCCTATGATTCTGTAATTCTGTGTATCATGTTATTGTTTTCCACATTGCCTTACTGCAGCCTTACAGAAGGTGCAGGCAAGCCAGAGACTGCTCCAGTTCAAATGCAAGCTTCTGTAATCTATTGCAATTAGATTTTAAGAGATAATTCCAGTCTTTCTTTTCCAGAGCACTAATGAAATACTGTGGTCTCATCTAATACGTAAGTCTTACACCATAGTTAATATTATATTTGCTCCGTTTATTCTGACTGTGGGTTGCCACTCAGAGTAGGTGAAATATCCAGGCAAACATTCCAACCAGAGACAGATTTTTGCCCTGTTATTGTATTTACACTACCAAGCTTCACCAAGGAGGATAGTATTCGATTAACTGAGGGCCTGATCCAAGATTCACCAGCATCCAAATAACAGACTTCTGCTTTTCAATATTAAAGCTCATTCCTCAACCTCAAAAACTCTGTTTTTGAGGATGTTTGGTTCAGTACTAAACATTTGTCCCCTTTCAGTCCTCAAACGTGCTTCTAAAGATAGATACCTTTTTCTCTCTTCATTGAAATTTATTTTAAAGTCACTATCCCAGGATAGGCCAGGGATTATCTCATTATCTCTTGTCTGCAGGGCACTGCTGTATGCACATTCTTCTTGGCTAGTAAGGATAAAAATAACTCATTGTTCTGAAGCAAAAGGTCTTTCTGTCTTTGGTAATGCCAGCTGCTGCCACGAGCTGGGTGAAGGCAGGAAGAGTGGACAGTTAGCTGATGATACTCATTAATATTTAGCAATCCAATATCAGTGTAATATTCTTGTAAAAACAACCACTCCTAGAAGTACATTATCAAGAAAGTCTTCTGTGCTTAGAAAAGTAATTTTTCTTTGCTCTTTACAGATGTTTTGGACCAGAGAGGTAAGGATAAGGACTTTCAGAAAGCTTCATTTCCTTTAACAGCCATCTTTAACAGGTGTTTTTTTTAGGTTATTGATGTCTCTGTGTGCACAGCAGCTAAATATGTAGCAGCTGCACCTTGAGGGCAGTGTAATTAATGCATTTATAATCTCCATCAGCACCTTACTCTTTCCTTCTACCTGATTCACTTCTGACATCTGCAGCTTATTTGAAGATTCCCTTCATTTATATATTTAAGTTTTAGCAAAATCATAAGTTGCTTCTAGCTATTGTGAAGGAGAGTCTGAATACAGAAGCAAGTTGAGGTGTATTCATTTTCTCTCTCACAGAGGCACAGTCCCTAAGAGGCTAACACAAAATGTATCTGGACATCTCATTTATGGTGAAACTACTTCTCAAAACAAAACATTTATAAAGGATTTATATGTTTTTAACAGTAAGAAATAAACATCGGTCACTAGCTACTCTATCACATCCCTGATCTGAACGTTTGTGAAATAGATAGTGAATGAAAATCAAGCCTTACCCATTTAGGCATTTTCCCCCCATCTGGATCATGATGATGGTATTGTAGAACAATAACGGTGACAACAACAGACAGACCAACAATAATCATAGTGCTGGCAAAATACTGAGCTGCAAAATAAACAGATAATTACAGCAATATACTTTGGCTGATATTGCTTTGTAGCTATTGTAAGGGGTATTTAAATGCATGCATACATGGTGTTCTTTTTCCTGTGTAGTGTTACACATGCTGCTTTAGGTACTTGTGAAAGATTTCTCAAAAGCAGAAAGAGCAACTCTTATTTTGAGTAGATTGCCAGCCTTTAGTAATTGTCTCTGTGGAGTGACCACCTGCCTTTTCTAAGCAACCCTCAGAAGAACTGTCCTCTAATTTTCTTTCACCAGTATTGTAGAGAGTGGCCAGTACTTATGAAAAGTTTATCTTTCTGCTAGAGGAATTACAATGGGAAGACTTGATCATCCTTAACTTTGACCAATTTTGTCAATACTTTTTCCATGGAAAAGTGACTTCTTTATGATTTCCCAACATATACATAGGTTCTGTATTTTCTTAAGAGCAGAGAGCACAGAAGTTGTACAGGGATAACACCCATCAGGGCCTCTCATCAGTTGGCAACATTTTTCTAATTCAGTTGCTGTTGGCCATTGGACAGGTGGTAATTTGCCTTACTGCAAAAGTCACTGCACCTCATTTGACAAAAAATCAAAGTGAAGAAAAGCCATAGTTAGCTTACCAATTAAGGGCACAGAATCAGATGTTGCTGGCATAATTTCAGCCACAAGTAACATGAAGACAGTGAGAGACAATAAAACTGTTATACCTGAAAGATAACCATTAAGTATGAAATTAGATCAGTAGCAACTTCTTTTGGTTTGGTTATATTTACAATATCCTGTTAAGCATTTACCAAGTGATATCTTTTCTCCTGAGTCTGCTGGAAGCAGAAAAACTAACAAAGCAAGTGCTGATATCAGTACACAAGGAATAAGAAGATTGAGTCCGTAATAGAGGGTCCTACGTCTCATAGTTACAGTGAATGTTACATCTGGGTAGGGTTCTTTGCAACATTCATAGAAGCTCTCTGTTCTCTTCCCAGGAACTCCTGTATAGGAGGGAAGAGGAAGAAAACAAGAAATTAATATGAATACACAGTATAAAATATGTAGTGATTGTTTTTAAAAAGGATAAATGTAGCTTTCTAAGTTTTGCTATAGCTAAAACTCCTACTTTAAGCTGTATTTCTAATTAAGTCATTTTTGTTGGATAATAAAGGAAAATCAGAAAAAGATACTGCATTCAAGCAGCAATTTTGTTACCTACTTTTAGACATTTATTTTCATCTTATATATGTTCTCAGAGCTTCAAATGCCACTAGCTAAATAACTTATTAATTTAATTTCCATCTTTATTTCCCAATCATTACTCCATCCATTTCAGCAATGGAGACAAAACTGCGAGTTCACAGTGTAAATAAGTAATTGAGAGCTCACCTACTAAATCCCACTCTCCATTTGAAATATAGCCAGATATATCTGCTTCTTGCATTTGTAAGTCCAAGGACCAGCCTCCATAAGTCCAGGATCCAAACTTCAGGTTACACTTCTGAACATCAAAGGGAAACCAGCGCACATCTATGTAGCATGAGCTTTTAAATATGCCTAGATTTTAAACAAGAACACTTAATTTAAATGCTTGTTCCACATAATTTCATGTAGATTTTGTAATCAGACTTTGTTCTACATTGTGTCCCCTGTTTTTCACTCATAAGTCATATTTAGTTTCAGTTATGTCATAACATGTAAATGGAAAAATCAGTCAGAGAAAAGGGAAAGAACTGCACCATTAATGTGTTAATGTTATAAACTATTTTTGAACTACATTTCCATTTTGGCACATAGTGGGAGAATATTTAGAGATTTAGAGATACTGTATTTCAGAAAGAAATTACACAGAATATGCAATCTGTTTTTTTTTATTTCTTTCACTGAATAGGATAAGAAATCCTGAAAGATTATTTGCTGTCTTATTAGATTTACATGACCTGGATTTATTCAGAAAGGCCAGCTTCTTACTTTTCACTTGTTGAGTCAGGCCCTGTCGTTTAGCAGCTTTTAGAATTGAATTGAAAAACCTCCACCAAATGGAGCATCTTAAATCAAAAGAACATCAGGCAAACCCCTGAAATCCTCTGGAGATCTTAGATGGAAAAACTAACTTGTCTGGAAAGCACTTGGCTCTATTACTGTAGTTTCTAAAATTCAGATTCTAGGAAGAGTTAATTCTAAGGATTATGCTAATTGAGTTTGGGAACAGAAACAGTACTTCACTGCTATAAATCCAGAGAGTCAGTGATATATGTCTGATATAAAATAAATATCAAACACAGGCTATTATCCTCTCAGACTAAAAATTATTTTGATGAAGCATCCAGTGAATAATTTCAAATAGAAGATATATCCAGGACGTTACTAAGCATCTTATTGTAAAGGTAAAGTATTAATAGAAGAAACAGCTGAATTAATGAAATACAGTTTTACGCAGAGGCATTACTATGGCTTTAATAAACAGTATCTTTTTCTCTTCAGGGCTTTTATTTTTTTCTTCTTTTATACTTCCACACTGAAATAGTGCATTATGGCAGAAGAATCTGCATAATTGCAATTTAAAAATTTATATTTTATGATGGTTTTCATACATACAAAAATGTTAGTGATGTAATTCGTTATGCATGTAGGCTTAAATCTATCAGATGATGCTAGTTAAATAAAGAAAATGCCATAGAATTTATGTCAATTTGAAACCACACCATATAAGTAGTCTGAGTTATCAAAATTTATGACATGAAAACAGCCTACCTGGTGGCAGATATTGGCAATGTCCTGAGGAATTGACTAAAACATTTGTGTGAAATGTCGCATCAAATCTTTCATCAGCACTAGAATAGGGAAGAAAAAAAAAAAGGCTTATATGCCCTTAGACTGGCTGAAGAATATCTGAGACAAATCTGTTCTTCATAAAAGAATTACTTCTCCCCCCAAACTTCACAGCTTTTCTCTTGTCACCAGTTTTCTGTGACTCAGATTAAAGGCCCTGGTACTATTGGATTTGCTCCTGATCAACCATTTTAAGTAAAGTTGAGCCACCTCATTCTTCCTGCTTACCTGCATTCATTGCAGTGCCTTGGCTCTATTGATTTCCATTTGGAAAGTAAGCACTTTGTAACAACTTCTTAAGCAACTGTACAGGGAAATCTGTTCTCATGCTGTCTACATTAACAGCAGCTAATAAATACAGAGGAGATGGGTGCTCCAGTGTCTCATCTTACCCCTTTTCATGGCTGAATGTTATTTTACATCTCACATAAGAGTGTTTAATACAGCTCCAGCCTTCATTATCTACTTCGTAACCGAAAAACTGGGTCCAGCAAAAAATAGAAACCATAGTAGAGATGTCCCTGTAGTGGTGCTGACCAGGACTGCCCTCATGTGCCATTCTTACAAGTCTCTAGAAAAGAATCATCATGTTTCTTGGACAGTGCTTCCAATTACGAATTGGCAGCTACTGCCAAGGAATATCTCAGCCACATCTGACAATATTACAGAGGAATTTACTAGGCATTAAAATTTTAAGAACTTCTAGCTGGGAAGCAACCTATTTTCAAATATTTAGATGAAACAAGCATTCTAGGTTTAACTCTTGAAGTTCAGTAAGTTTGCTAACTTAAATCACTCTATGGAAGATGTTTAGATTACTTAGCCTTGCAATGGATATATCCTTATGTAGTATTGTGCCCTATTTCATGGTTCCATTTACTACTGCAGGTTTTTTGCTTAGGTATTACAGAATCTGATCTGTACATCCTTAAGGGATGTACAGGTATTCAAGAGATTGTCACAGTTATTTAAATTGGTGCCTAGATTAAATTGCACAGAATGTAGTGGGAAGGTACTAGCAGTGAATCATTTTTGTATCACAAATATTTTCAGTAGCTGCTGTGTTGTGTTCCCATCTGATGGCTGTTGGCCCTGGTTATAGATGTAGGCTCCTTGCTTGGGCTTTGATTTGTGGGCTGATAAGCAAAATGAGACAAAGGCAGCATACTTCCATGTATTGTCTGTACTTTCCAGTCGCCTTGAGGGGAGGGGTTGGCACACATGGCAAATACAGGCCCAGCCGCTTGGGGGCAGAGCAAGAGAGGTTGCACAGGCTTTGAGGTCTGGTCTCTTGCTGCAGTTCTCTTATTGATATAAAAACCTGTGTTGTCTCTATGTTGATACGAACATGACAAGTCTCTGATGTCTCTTTGCCTGTTAGTGATTTAGTGTCCATAATTTTCTAATCACCTTCTAAAACATCATTGAAAAAACCAAAACAGTAAGAATCTGAGATGGGGGAAGTGAAATATTCATAATTCTAGGAGAAAAATAGAGTATAATAAATGGTATCCTTTTCCAGCAGGAAAACTTGTATTGAAATATTATTTGTTTTTTAAAAAAAGGGGAGACTTTAATATTTTATCTATTCTGATGCAAATTTTGTATCTCAAAAGCTGCAATACAGCCATCATTATTTTGGTCATAGTTACTTTGCATTTTATTTTCCCCTTATGTATTTGAAGAAATTACATTTTTAAAAGATCTGGACTGGTCTGTGAAATATGCAGACAACAAAAAACTAAATCCAAACATGTACTTGCTCATCAGGAGCTGCACTTTTTCTTGTGTTGAGCAGAAGGTTCTCACTGTGTTGAAAATATTTGCAACTATTTAATTTGAAATCTAAGTAGAAAAGTAAATATTGTGTATGCAGCAAGAATGGATTCTAGTACTTTTAGGGGAAAAGGCAATTCAATTCTAAGGCATTACAGCTAACGTAGGCTGCTCTCCTTCAGCTTCCCAGCTCATGGCTGGATTGTCTGAGTTCATGTTGAAGCTTCTCTTCCAGCTGTAGCACTTACTGTTCTCTTTCTTCATCTTGTACTACTAAGATATCTACTGATTGCACTGCTGAATTTGGCAGAAGTAGACTCAGAGGACATTGAGGAAAGGGACAGCAAGAAAGATCATATACAAACATTTATTCACACAGGTGTGCACTCACATGCGTGTCTTATTTCCTTAGAAAATCAGACTTAAAAGTTCTGCAAGAGGTTTCTATATTAGACATAGACAAATAATTGCTTTGACTTGAAATGAATACGGGCTACGTGATGAAACTCAAACAAGAAGTCAAATTTAGGATGTAAAAATATCCATTACTAGAAATACAATTCTTAACAGTTAAGCATCAAAGGGTTGCTTCTAAGACCTTAAAAATTTCAAAAAGACACAAGTGATCAAGGAATCTAGGTCTCACTGCCATCTGACTGCCTTTCATAAGAGTATCAAGAGGTAGTCAGACTCAAATATGATTCTTTTTCTGAAAAAGGAGCATTTGTGGTTTTATACACTGTGCTTCCAACTGTTTTTTGAAATGCACTGCTTCAGCTGGGAATGCACCAATTTGGGAATGCAGCAAGCCTTTTCTTGATGAGAATTTGCACTCAAATGTAATGACAGAAAAACATTTCTGTTACATTTCTTCTTCAGGGTATAACTACTTGAAAGTAGATACTGCAGTACATTGGGATGATGATGCTCTACCTAGCATATATAATAGCACTGGAACCTATCTGCAGAGTCTCAGGTTTATAAAACTGGAGAAATAAGGCATAACTACCAGAATTTTTGTTATTCCGTGAAGTACCAAATACTGTGTGTCCATTTGGAAAATAATACCACCAGAAATTAGCAGTTTTAATAAATTAACAAAGTGGAAAAGAGCCATGCATGTCAATGACACAATCAATCCTGGAATTTGTACATAGGCCAATATTTTCTTCCCTCAAAAAAGCTACAGATGAACTGGCCCCAGTCCCTTCACAATAGGCTGGTTGTAAAATTTAATACAGCTGCCATGAGTTTCTCTGTACTAGGCTGCAGCAAGATATGTAAGGACTCAAGACATAGTGAGACATGCATTCATTAAAATGAAAAATGAATTTATAGTTAATTAATTTATTTGTAACTGCAGATGCATGTCCCTAGTTAAGTGTATAGAAATTGAAAGCATCAATCTCAAAATACCATGTCACTCTAAGAGAATATCTTAACATTCCCAATGCACCTTCATACAGGAATAAGAATTTGTTTTAAATAGCTTTGTCCTCTAACTAAATTCTGAATAAGATTTTGGATTAAATATGTGTTTGAAATAGAAACACTGTTGAATAATTGCCTCATGACTGTGCCATAATTAACTGTCCCAAGATTGAAAACAATAGTTTTCTGTTAATACAGGTTTTTCAGTTTTTCAGGTTAAGTTACTCTTCTCATTCTATGATGCACGTCAGCTACAGTTACCATGGATATACTAATATTACTAACTTCTAAAAAAAATTACCCTTTCATTTTGGATATACTTAAATATTTAAGGGTAAATCTTCAGATACACTGAAACTTGCTCTCAGAGTCATAATTAATTCTTTTGGAATCCTCCAAATTGCTGTTGTAGAGTACCCATTTCATGGCATGCACTGTGTTATTCAGCCAAATAGAAATGAATGCATGATTTGCTGGATTCTCCCTAGAATGCTGTAATTTACAGAATAAATGCTCAAAAAAACAGATTTGCTTTGAAAAATACATTAATCAAGATTAATGTTGCAAAAAATACCTGCCCAGGTTGTATGTTGCTCCATTTCATGTGCAGAGCATTTGAAAGTTTTTTTTAGGCTGGTGTAAGGACAACTGAAGAGCTAATTGCAATCCTTAAACCAGAAACAAGAAGTAATCTTGACAGGCAGTTAATAATGCAGTTAATAATTATGGTGAACTCCAGTGGAGATCACCTCAAATAATTTAGTGTTATTGGTACCTTTGAGAGAAGCACTGCTGCGTGCTGCGACCAAAGGAGTAACTTAGGCCCTGGAGAGAAGTACCAAGTGGCTGACAAATGCTGTCACTGGGGGCTGTTATTTCATCATTGCCATTCAACAATACATGTGACAGTGACATTGATCATAAAGGTGATCATCAAATGGCAAAGGGGAGCGTCCCTGCAGCTGACATATTGGGTACAGCTATTCTCTAGGTCTCGTAGAAACACACAAAGCAGCTCCTGAAGTGGGGAGGGGGAATCAGATTGAAAAACACAACATGGTTGTCTTTGCAGACGTATGGCAGAGACACAGAGGAAAAAAGCTCTCAGGAAGACAGTATGTTCATGTCATCTGCACGGGCAAAGAAATAAGGACGTACCCTGGCTACCCCAAAAGAGACAGTGTAACATGCACAAAGCAGATGTAAGGTCCTTCCAGTACCTGGGCAACAGCACACGTGCCTCCACCAACTGCAGAAGGCAAGCTATTAAAAAGCAGACAGCTCTCAATGCTTTATCTTTATAAATATATCTTTAAAAAATATCTTTATAAATTTCATTGGGAAATAGCATATAATGGTGCAGCCAAAGAATCTCTCAATATCAGCCAAAGGTTCTGCAGTGGATTGATGGCAATCTAAAATAAGCTCAACTCAGAACAGATAGCTTGAAGGAAAGCAGCAAATGTTTTAATTACTTTTGTAGCAGGAAGAAAGAGTGAAACCAGAAGTGAACATGGGAAAATGCAAACGTACTTACAGTATTTATCTATCCTGCCTCTAGTGAAATCCAAACTAAAATTGACAAGCAGTCAAAACTCAGATTTGAATTCACTGGAAAATATTTAGACCAAACAAATAATTTAAGACAAAATTATCACTACCTGTGCCATTAAACAAAGCTGGAAAAGTTGTGTTTTCTAATAACCTCTCAAAACCTAACTAGAATTGGTGGTAAGGAGAACGTCATTGTTTATGAAGTATTTGCAAATATGACCTTCTGTTGTGTAAACAGGAGACTGGTAGGAGTAGGAGTTTGCCAAGGTAAATGAGGATTGGGTTAGGGATCGGTTGAGTAATCTGGACATCCATAAATCGATGGGTCCGGATGAAATGCATCCAAGGGTGCTGAGGGAGCTGGCCGAGGTCATTGCTAGGCCACTCTCCATCATCTTCGCTAAGTCATGGGTAACAGGAGAGGTGCCTGAGGACTGGAGGATAGCAAATGTCACTCCAGTCTACAAGAAGGGCAAGAAGGAGGACCCGGGTAACTATAGACCGGTCAGCCTCACCTCCATCCCTGGAAAGGTGATGGAACAACTTGTTCTTGTCGCTATCTCTAGGCATATCAAGGACATGGGGGTCATCAAGAGCAGTCAGCATGGTTTTACCAAGGGTAAGTCATGTTTGACTAACCTTATAGCCTTCTATGAGGAAATTACTAGGTGGATAGATGATGGTAGAGCGGTAGATGTGGTCTATCTTGATTTCAGTAAAGCATTTGACACTGTCTCCCACAGCATCCTTGTAGATAAGTTGATCAAGTATGGGTTTGATGATCGGGCAGTGAGGTGGATCAAGAACTGGTTGAAAGGAAGAAGTCAGAGTTGTAGTCAATGGGGCAGAATCTAGTTGGAGGCCTGTGACTAGTGGAGTCCCTCAGGGGTCGGTACTGGGACCGGTGTTGTTCAACATCTTCATCAACGACCTGGATGAGGGTACAGAATGTACCCTCAGCAAGTTTGCTGATGACACCAAGCTGGGAGGGGTGGCTGACACACCAGAAGGCTGTGCTGCCATTCAGAGAGACCTAGACAGGCTGGAGACTTGGGCGGGGAAAAACCTGATGAAGTTCAACAAGGGCAAGTGTAGAGTTTTGCATTTGGGGAAGAAAAATGCCATGTACCAGTACAAGTTGGGGGCTGACCTGCTGGAGAGCAGTGTAGGTGAAAGGGACCTGGGGGTCCTGGTAGACAGGAGGATGACCATGAGCCAGCAGTGTGCCCTTGTGGCTAAGAAGGCCAATGGCATCCTGGGGTGCATTAGAAAGGGTGTGGTTAGTCGGTCAAGAGAGGTTCTCCTTCCCCTCTATTCTGCATTGGTGAGGCCGCATCTGGAGTACTGTGTCCAGTTCTGGGCCCCACAGTTCAAGAAGGACAGGGAACTGCTGGAAAGAGTCCAGCGCAGAGCCACAAAGATGATTAAGGGAGTGGAACATCTCCCTTATGAGGAAAGGCTGAGAGAGCTGGGTCTCTTTAGTTTGGAGAAAAGGAGACTGAGGAGTGACCTCATCAATGTTTACAAATACGTAAAGGGTAAGTGTCAAGAAGATGGAGTTAAGCTTTTTTCAGTGATGACCAGTGATAGGACAAGGAGTAATGGATACAAATTGGAGCATAGGAGGTTTAAGGTGAATATCAGAAAAAAAATTTTTACTGTGAGAGTGACAGAGCACTGGAACAGGCTGCCCAGAGAGGTTGTGGAGTCTTCTTCACTGGAGACATTCAAAACCCGCCTGGACGCCTTCCTGTGTGATGTACTCTAGGTGACCCTGCTCTGGCAGGGGGGTTGGACTAGATGATCTTTCGAGGTCCCTTCCAACCCCTAGGATTCTATGATTCTGTGGTAATTTTCCAGTATTCAAAAAACCTCTAATGTCTTGGAAAAGTATTTAAAACCCAAGGCATTTTGCTGAGACGATTGTCATTTACCTTGCCTTATCTAGCAAGGGTGCTAGATAATCTCATCTAGGTCCCCTTTCCCACTAAAAGTTGGATCAGTTGGTCTTTCCAAGTCCCTGCCAAACCAGACTGTTTGGTGGTTCTAGAAATCTATGATCTCTCCTTCCCTGCACAAAAAAAACAAATCCCAAAAACAAGCAAACAAAAACCCCCAAACCACAAAACAAACAAAAACAACAACAAAAAAAACCCCATACACAAAGAAAACCAAACCATAACCAAAAAAAAAAAAAGTCTCTACCTGTTGTAGAGCAGAATATCTGGCTTCCAAATCAGGCCATCAGGAAAACGGACATTCTTAACTCCCGGGTATTCCGACACATTCCACTGTAGATAATGATCTGTCCAGTACTAAGACATATACACAAAAAGTAAGTTATATCATTTCAGCCATTGGTTTACTCTGGGACTGGATAGCCTGAAACAATAGCTGTTCTCTTGTTAAAGTGATACTGTTTAGCTTCAGGCAGAGAAATGTTTGAAAAGGGTGAATTAGACCACCTAGAGCTCAATGGAAAGCATAAATATCTCATTTTCAATTCCCACTGCAGTGCACATAACAGCCCATAAAAGAATATTTGGGGTGCTTGTATTTTATTGTTCCTGCTGTCTCAGGTGCCAGTCTGGGACAGAGTAGATTTTCTTCTATAATTACACATTAACTTCAGTTACGTTTATCTTCATAGACTACTTTGTTTTCAGCTGTTGGAAATTCTCAGGTGCAATAACTTGATTACAGACATGAGAGAGAGAGCAGCCAACAGACCCTGCTGAGTGGAAAACCAACTAAAATGGCAGAATGATTAACACAAGCATAGAAAAAACATTTTGAACAACAAGGGAATAGCATGGTCATTTTAATTAAAATCCTCTTGCAATTTCTTATGGAGATAGATGGCAAAGCAAGTAGGATGACAGACATTAAGTTAGGAGAGTGGCAGCAGCTCTCAGGAGATAATGAGCCTCTTTAGAATAATTTTTCCCCTGTATCAGAAGAACCATTGGGCAATTTTCAGAGTGCTGATCAGAACAGTGATTACAGATGAAACTCAATTCTTCCATGTATAGTCCTCTTTCAAATAATTTACCACAGCATAATGGATTTTTTGGAATGGATCATAAGGCACTTGCACTGCCTGGGACTCTTAAGACAGCAGTATCTTACGATGATCAAGACTTCAGCATTACTAAATCAAGTAGAGTGAGTTGGTAACTAACATATGTGTAGTGACTCAAATTCTTACAAGTTTTCAGAAATACCTGAAACAATATCAAGACCTAAATCTCAGCCTAACAATTTTCCAGTTTGTTCAACTTTGTCTACTATGTAGCAAGTATAGAACAGATGCTTGAAAGTTTCCTAAAATTCAACCCCCTTGCCAGAATACACTAAAAGATCAAAGGGGAAAAACGCATACTTTGTTTCAAAACTCACCATTTGTAGCCAGATATTTGTTGTTAATACTTGATTTTTTTCATCCTAGGAGAAAGGAGAAAGAGATTAAGAAAAAACAAACCACAGCTTAGTACCATATAGTTAAACAACACCAGTAAATATATTTGACTATTATGAAATAGCCAAATAGCCAGGTGCTAAGGTACCTTTTAAAGCAAAGGGAATCATTGTCTTGAACTTATTGCAAGAGAAGTTTTCACAGGTACTTTTTACTATCTTTCATATTACCACAGTCAAACCTACTGTTTCCTGAGGGTGTCCTTCTGCCAAGACTCTTCCCTGGGGCTCCTCCTTTAAAAAAGAATCTCAAAAGGCAAAGCAGATTACAGTAGGGGTTGCTTGTTTCACCTTCACTAGGAGCAGCCCTCTCACTAATTAACCTTACACACCAGATGCAGGCAGGTAGTAGAAGAAGTTACTGAACAATAAAAGTGTGACTGAGCTCAGATTATGTGTGTTGAAGCTGTACTGAGCAGCTTCTTAACAGGCAAGTAGCACCACTGATATCAGTGGAACTATGCAAAAAGTGTTGGTCAGTGTTATCAGTAAACAGTCATCAGAGCAGAATATTATTATTCTGTCTGGAAGAGTTCCAATTTGAAGACCTTCTTCCCTGCCTCCTGTGACTATTTGATGTAACTTCAGGTGACATAATAGGCATCTTACTCCTGCAGTTAATTAAGAGTTTACTTCTTCACTCCTCAGACCCAGGAAAATGTTGGTGACCTTAATTCTGTGGAGCTACTGTATCAGTATCCACCTGGGTCGTGTGAAGTTAATCGAAAACACTATATACTGTCAGTATTACATGTTCTCTGAACTGAGCACACAATCCCTGTAATGGCACCAGTCAAAGTTTCATCTGCAGTCTAAGGACGTGTCATAGCAAGTTTCAGTCACTTATACAGCAGCAACTGTCAGACTTGCTTGTACATACAGACTTTTGAACTTAAATCTGTCGCTCTTGAACTGAAATGCTGTTCCTAAATGCTCAAAAGTTAAAAAAAAAAAAAAAGTTTAATCACATTTCATACAAAAAAGCTTTCTATTTTTTATTATATTCTTTACTAAAGGCCAATACTCCTTACTCTTTTGCTGTTGTTTGGTGGACTTCTAACTGAACAGGGGTGTCCTGAGAGGCCTTTAATTGAAGCCATTTTAGAGCAGCACAATAGTAAAAAGTTGCACAGCATGTAAAATCAAATATAGTGCAACGGACAATGCATGGTATTTGTAAAGCAAGTGAAGCCTTATGAAGAGCAGCATCAGTAAACGTATGGCAGTGTTACTAGGTCATGTATAATCACTATTAAACATACAACATACAGACAAATAAAAAGGTTTTAGGTAAAGATTGGCATTGTGTATGAATAAAGTCTGCCCATTCCTACCGTCCTGTAAAATTAAAATAGAAAAGTATAAGGAAGCACAGACCACACAGCTAGTGGTTCAGCACTTTTCCTCTATTTTCTGCTTCATCCCTTCCATGAACCTTACTTTTTCAAAACCATCTCAAGTGAACAACTCATTTAAATGGCATTATGGAGAAACAGGTCTCTCTAACCCTTTTGTTTCAGGAGTACATTGTTAAGCTGCATTGAATTAGGATGCTGAAGCCATCTCTAAAGCTGGCAGGCAGGGAAAGCAGTAATTAATTTGCAATAGCAGTTGTTATTCTCTAGCCATATAAAAATTAATTTGGTGCCTCTCTCAAAACCTGCTAATAGTATAAAAGCACAACAGAACTAGTTTACCTGGGATCTTTAATTCATGAATGAAGAAACAATCCTTAAGAGATCACTCATATTACCATAGAGTGAAGTCTATAGACAAGGGCTGCAAATTAAGGACATGAAAAACCTATATATGTTTCTATTCCTCATAGCCATTTTTAGGTCAGATGTAAATACCATCAATGATAACTTACCATTAATTTGACAGCATTTTCTCTAAGCTCCGTGTGCCATATGAACACAAGTTCCTGTAACGCAATGTCCCATCTGTCATGTTTGAGCAAAGCTGAGAGCACCATTGCTGTGTGGTTTCTCTGCAGAGCAGACAGTAGTTGTGCTGCTTTGCACAGGCATAACTGACCACTCAAAGGTGCAGAGTAATTCAGAGCCATTATGTTGGGGGAAGCTTGTTTCATGACTTAGCTGAATGGTATGTACTCCTGTGTGGTTAAATTCTGAGTTAAACTCCCATTTTATTCCCACTATGATCTCTTTCTACACATGAATGGCACAGCCTTAGACAGTGCTGTTTCAAAAATTCCCTGAATGCTTTTCAGTAGCAGAAAAATATTTTACAAAAGCTGGAGTGCTGCTGATGCTTAAGCTAATGATACACCATGGGGATTTATTTTGAAGCCCTGAGCCCACAGCATAGTCAGATGGACTATTTTAGGAGTACCAGAAAGAAGCTCTACTATCAACAAGCACAAATAATAGAATCAGGCTGGAGCCACCAATGAGAAGTCAAACCAGCAGAGCTGAATGGGACAGGAGAGTTTTAACCCAGCTGTGCTGCTGGCAGAATGACTCAGCTGCCTGCCACTCTGCCAGGCAGAGTAGGCACATGGCACAGTCACCACAGGATGCCCGCGGGAGAGTCTGCAGATGTATTCTGAAAGCCAAGAGTTTTTCTGAGATGTGATCTTTCACACAAACCTAACTCGAAGAGGGTATCCTGAGAGTATTAACTCAAAAGTCACTTGTACAGTGTTCATCTAAGTGAAGATGACCATGCTGTTTTCCTGCTATTTCTTTCTCTTACTTTAAGCATTTAGAGCCTAAAAGAGTATATTTGAAAAAAAATAACTCCCACTTGGATCACTATATTTAAGGTTCCATCAGTGTCTGAATTGTAAATCCCATCATTGCTCCTGAGCTATAAAAACTTTGCCGCATGCTGAGTCTTGGTTTATAGTTGTAGGGTTTTTTTATAGTGTTTGTTGGAGCAAATGGCTTCCAATGTTTTAGTCATTATGGGATTGACTCACTACAGGAAAGGTTCTGATTTTAGAGGGCTTGTCCTTCTCCATGGTCCCAAGGGAAGCTGGTGAAAGGTGGGGCAGAAGACATCCTGCAGTGTTTCTCTCAGCTCTCCACTGTTTCAAAAGCTTTACAGCAAACTGCTTTAACACTGTTTTTCATCAGAATCATGCAGTACTTCCCCATAAAATGATGGATGGGCCTGAAATGCTTTGTAGAACTTCACCTGTTTTTTCACTTTGCAGTATTTTGTAAACACATTCAGAAAAGTGCTGAACACAAAGGGAAGGCAGCTCACGTTGCAAACACCTTATACTATTAAGGAGCAAAGAAAAAGGACTTAACAGTATCTTCTAAGAAGCTTGGAAAATTAGTCAGAGAATGAGACAAGAAGCTATATCATGTTGGCTGGATTGGTGTGGGGTTTTCTTGTACCAGCTACTTCAGGT
This sequence comes from Apus apus, assembly GCF_020740795.1. Classification (NCBI taxonomy): domain Eukaryota; kingdom Metazoa; phylum Chordata; class Aves; order Apodiformes; family Apodidae; genus Apus; species Apus apus. The sequence continues at coordinate 6,878,171 of NC_067291.1, forward strand.
TACTTGCTGTTCAGACAGTACTGGCCAAGTAGTGCAGCTAATGAAGAGTTTGGTTCCATTCACGCAGTGGGAGGTGGGTGAGAGGCCACTTTGGTCTGCTTGATACATAACTATAGTCATGGTCTGTGAGGGCAGAGGGTAAATTGCTACTGGACTGTCTATCACATTTCTTATGGCCGTGTAGCTAATGAAGGAAAAGTAGCTGATATCAGGAAGACTTGAATGGTCCTTCATTCATTTTTGAAGGTAGAGGTAACAATTTCTGGAAGTTTTGAAGGGAATTGCACTGTCTTAATTCTCCAAGTTCATATCACTGGTTTTATTTGTATTTTCAATTTAAACAGTCTGTCAGACCAATCACCTCTGGAAACACAGTATCAGATTCTCACATCCTTCTTTAACCCCGTGTTCAACATGAGATGAACATTTGACAGTGCTTTGTGAAGGGCACTAGACTGGACATCACAGACTTTGTAAGGCAGATTATCTGCTGATTTTCAATGAGATGTCAGCACATCCAGTATCCACACTAGAAAAGCTATGCAAAAAACATGGGGAAAAAGAAGTAAAATAAGCCTGTATGCCTGTAGATTGGCAGGGCAGACAGGGATGTGCAGCACTTAGTGGGAAACACATACTTCCTAGAAGAGTTGCATAAAGTGATGTCCTGACTAAAATCTATCAGATGTAATTCTTGCACTTCAAATCCAAATTCTTTTTTTTTTTTTAATGTGGTTGAATCTCACCTAAATTACAGAAAAAGTAATGCCTCTTTGAACTGGGCTTCAGTTGCTAGGAACCTTAATAAAAGTTTGTAGAAACATTTTAAGGCATCCCTTGTTATAGCAATAATGCTAGGTTCCTGATCGGGACCTCATAGCAAGCCTGAAGTTAATAATTGTAGTTTGAAGTTAAAAATGGGCTGACAGCCAGCGAGACACACATAGGGCATTCCCTATATAGATTTTTACTTTTGTTTGCTTGAATGTCATCCTTCTGAAACCAGCATGTTAATCAGTTCGTTAGCTCTTAACTCATTGCCTCCTGGTCCAGCTTCACACACCTGGATCCCATCTGGAAACACCATAGTGACCTCCTATTCTTTGTAACTCAACATGTAAGTCAACATGGGGGACCACTGCAATTAGCCTCTCCTCATCTGCCAAGGTTAATGGTAAACTTTTGTATTAAGGGTGACTCAAGACTTCTTAGTCGTGCAGGCAGAACTGAATTTTGCTATCCTCAGGGTAAGGATGAAAATCTTTAAAAAGCTAGCCTGATGCTTCTGCAAGGACACTGAAATGAAAACTGCAGCTGCTTGCCAAGGACTACCTTGCAGTAGCCCCCGTAGGTGGGGGCTATGGCTGCAGCAAGTCTTGATCTTGAAGAATGTGGTAGAGGATGCAGAGACAGGCTGCGTCATGATGGGTGCACATTCATTACCCCTGAAGCCTAAGACATCACTTACATTGCATCTGCCAAAAGGCAAGATTAATTAAAAAGCAAAGTTGGGTGGAATTAAGGAATGTTTGGGTTTTTTGCATAGGAATAAAAAGCTACACATATAGTTAGCAATGTGAAACAGGGTTTTTTAGGCAACATAAAGAGAAAGGCAGCGGACAGGATATATGAGATCAAAGAGATCTAAACTCCTGATGCCTCTTCCTCACCTGACTCCCCTTTTTCCACAAAAGAAATAGGTTAGTGCTATTACCATTTACTTCTCCAGTAGTCAGCAATACACCTTTTTATCAGAGTGAAATGTTTTTGACTCCGCTAACACCATGTATTTCCAATTTTGCAGAAGATTATGTATAAACAGACATTACCAATGCGTAAATAATATTAAGAATATTCTGTGATCTTCAGCTCAAAACCAGGAACAGGCCACAGAGTGTTTCTGATTTCTGGAAAGTAGATGCAAAAAGTGCAAAATTATTCAATAAATGTCAGAAGTAGAAAATATAAATTTTCACCATTTCAATGCATTTTTCTAAAGACCACTTCAGACTTCAACACACATTTATATTTGGTGTTCTGACTTTGCTACATCAGTAAGATTTTTATATAAAAATAGAGCTCTGACATCTATGTCTTAATCTTGCTGGGAAGCAAGATGCCTTCAAAATTACAGCACCTGTTGCAAACAATTTAAATAGAGTTTAAGATGGTGTGTATTTACTACACAGTCAGCACAGCATGCCAGTTCTGCATCATTTGGCCCTGGCCTTGTGCTTGCCTTAGGCCAGCTCCCTTTACATCAGCTGCTACTTTGCCCGGATTCTGTTGGTGCTAAAAGCCTCCTGAAAGTTGTCTTCATTATTTTTTACTCAGCCACCCCAGGCTGCTAGTGACCTTAGTGAAAGCTGAAAGTTATTTAGAACATCACCCTTTCTTCTTTTCCACATTCCACTTCAAAGCCAAATTCAGTCCCGAGGTACCTTCACTGCAAGGGTGATACCTGACTGTGTCTTTCTCACCTTCCAACTCTGAGTCTCTCCTCTGGCTCTTTCAGACCTTTAGGGATAAGGTGTTGCTTGGGATTTAGCTAAGTATCTCCTGTAGCATTAAGATGAGTTTTGCAGTTAAATCTCTGAGATCCAGCATGAAAATTTCTTTCTTACTTTGTGTGCTTCTTGATCTTTGATTTAGCTTCTTGTAGTTTGTTGTTTTTTTTAATAAAGGAATTAAAATCTTAAGGCAAACAAAATGTGAGTAATTACTAAAGTTAAATTTTAAAAGAAAACCTATTGTATATATTGGTCTAATTTTATAAACAAGTTTATAAATATTTGTAGGAGAGGGCCACTGCTAATCCAGTAATCCTGCATGAGACAGGTGGGATTAAAATCTGATGCTGCACTCTTATTCTATTTATTTACTGTTCTTGTTTTGTTTTAGAACCATGACCTACATTCAGTGATTCCTCTGTCTGACTACATTTACTAGAACTATCTCTTGAACAAATTAGAGAGGGGGGCCACACTTACTAGAAATAATGCTGGGAAATGCAAACATTCCAGCTCAAGATGCCTCTCTTTAGCAGGTAGTGTTCTGTGACAGCCAAGAACTCATCTTGCTATTACTTCAATTTTGTGCAGCTTCTCACCTTCAAAATATGACCTATAAATGTTTACTTAATTAGAGTGTAATGTTTAAACTTTAAGTTACAGAAGATTTATTTCAAAGCAGAATCTACTTCTGTCATCTTCCTTTGAAATGTACACATCCAGGCTGGCCTGTGTATATATGAGTAATGCCATTTTCTGTATTAACTGCGCTATGGAGTAAAGCAGCATCAGCAGCACTTGAAGCTGGCCAGCCATGCTGTGCTGGGCCTAACTTCTGGGTGTTACTCCTTTAGCATATGGTACTTAGGATTTGTATAGCATTTTCCATTTGTGTGTTCCTTCCATCAGGAACATGCAAAACTGTTCAGACTACTTACCATGTTGGGTTGGGGTTTTTTAAGCTAATTATTATAAATGTGATTAAATCAGTAGAACATCTACAAAGGCTTTTTTAAAAATGACTTTGTAAACCTTCCTCCTAACCTACAAGCACATCATATTCAGCAGATTAAACACATGGAAAGTGATGCCTAGCTACAAATAACAACGCAACAGTGTCAAATTAATACAGTACTGCGTCAAACTATTACATAGCATTACAGATTTCAGTACAGCTATAAAGTTGTTTGTTTATTAATTGTCATGAGTGCTCTGTTTTGCAAGTCTGAAAAACTCCAGTTGTTTCTCCACACTAACTAACCTTACATGTTTTTGCAAGAAGCATTTGCTCTCTCCCCAGCTACTTTATCTTGCTTTAAAAGAAAGGACGAGTTTTCTGAAAACATACACTGAACTTCCCAGATGGATGCAAATCTTCACAGCAGAAAAGCTGCTGGAGAAAGCACAGAAGAGCTATCTTAACTCTGGGCAGAGTATTTGTGCAAGGAGCTTCCCAAAATGTGGGAATGTGTTTCTGTTCCATGTACACTCTGACAAGGTCTGATAGTCGTGCTTGCCGTTGACTGTAATAGGGCTTTGTCCTGGCAGTGGGCTTGAGATGTATTTTCATTGAGTTTCACAGAGAAGAAGCAGAGGTTATATATTTAAGAGCCTCATGGTGTACCATTTCTGTTACCATGGGGACATAATTGTAATAGCAGTCTTTTTTTTTGTTGTTTTGGTCCGTCATTGTTAACAAGAGATTGCATTAGATTTGAACTCACTCATCTTTGAGAAGACAAGCCAGGATCAGGCATATGAAATAAGCAGAGTACAGCATAGCTACTAACATACTTTAACATATCTTGTGTGAAAAAAAAAAATTATTTTGAAGAGCAAGAGGGGGAGGTTGCATTTTTTCAATTTATCTTATTAATTCCTATGATTCATTGTAGGCTTCAGTTGAATTATTAAATATAGCATAGATTATAAAGTGCAGTTATATTCATCACAAGAGGGCAAACTAATAACTGTGTTCTGTTGCTCTATTTACAAACAATTCTTGATTCCATGGTAGTCTTCCATCGAGAGGTCTGAACCCTGACTTGGTGTTGAATGCTGGCTCCAGGTGCTGATTATCACTGTCAGTCTGACACACATAGGCATACCAGCTCTGAACACATGCTGGGATCTGGAAACTACCAACCATTCCACAGGCTAAAATGGAATAATAAAGCCCTCGTAGCCCCACTCCTTAGCATTAAAACAAGAGGGAATCAGCACTTTTGAAGTTGATTTATTTTCCTAGAGGTTAGATGCAAAGTGTAGAAGTTGAAAGGTCAGGTTGTTACACCTAGGTGTAATGCCAGGATAGCATTATATCAAAGGATTTGACTGTATTTTTATTCTTGATAATGACATATTTGACTTTTTATTTAGCCTTTCTCCTCAATATGTCATATGGAAACACTGTTATAGCATGTACCTTTAGCAAACTAAAGTGTGAGGAAAGCAGGTGATTTCAAGGATAGAAGAGAAAGTTATGGGAGAACAACGAGCTGAACACAAGGCTGTCTCTTCCTCTCCCTTCGTGTGATCAGAGCACACAGCTCCAGCACCTGCTGCTAGCATTTTTTCATTTTTCGAGCATCATCAGCAGAAATTTCCACACCTGACCAAAGCACATTTTCCATGGTTTAGCATCAGTTCATATGCTGAAACTGCAGAACTGTTGAGGAACACTAGAGCTGCAGAGATAGAGGCATCTGACTAGGACACAACCACAGGGAATAGTTCTGTCCACTACAAATGGACATAGTTAGAGCTGGCTTCACAGGATCAGTTAGCAAAGTACCATTACTCATCCCAGGCAGTCTTTCTAACTGTTCTATCTTATCTCTATCTTTCCAAGCATAGGCAAATTAAGCAAGAAGGAGTAGCTCCAAAATTCCTGTGATATGTGAGATAATCCGTTATCCTTGATGTCTTGGGTTTCCATTCAATCTAGGATACAGCACAGATGTATTACAAAGACACCTTACTAACTCAGGAAGAGAGGATGAATCAGCATTACAGAAATTCTAGTTATTCTTTACATCCTCTGAGGGACAGGTTTGAGTCCTCTTTTACATGGTCTTCATTTTCAGCTTTCCCTAAAAATTAATATGGTCCCCACTTCTCTTTAATGCCTGTAAAGAATCTCTGACAAAGGTACTGAGAAACTAAGGTTGGCTGAGAGGAATATATTGTTGAAAATCAACTGTGTGTCTCCTCACAAATGCAACAAGTGTCATGACTGAAATGTCAGACCACCTACAGAATCTTTCAGGCTGTTGTTTTCTGCAACACAAAAGGGCAAACTCTCCTGTGAACAGAACACTTCTGTACTTCTGTCTGGTGGGGCCAGAGATGGAGTGAACACTCCAAAATCCATTAAAAATGCTAATTTTAATATCTTGAGCTCGGTGAGTGGTTCTGTCAACCTTCCAGTGCTTGTTATTATTTTTTGTCTTCAGTCTTGTATTTCATGGCATTGGTGGTAGTGAATAAAAGGCCTCCTTCTTTCCTCTCAAATACTTAACTGATACAACTGTGTAGTTCTTGAGAGTAATTATGGAGATGCCAGCCACAGAAATACAATACTCAGGGATGAACACAGAAAACAAGTCCAAGATAGTAGTGCTGTATAATTAAACACATGCGTGGGTCCACCAGCTCTGCATGTAGTTATCAATTGTCTTCCTTTCAGGCTACTCCATTATGAGGATCATAGAAGCAATATGGAGATGGGATAATAGGCCATGCAAGTACAGCTTCACATCACTACAATAGGATTTTGTAGAAAAGGAACTGGATAAATATATTCTTACAGCTTCATCCCATGCTTTTCACACTTCCAAGTTGGCTGTTGCTGAGGCCACTGTTAACAGCCTTTCCTTTTACAAATAAAATTCCAGTTTCAGATAACAGGCATAGACATGCAAGCAGAGATGAAGGTTAAATCTGAACATAAATTTACTTCAGGCTTCTTCTGGTTATTATTGGAAAATAATTATTTTAATTTTTAATGAATTAACAATTAAAAATAGTTAGCACATTAAAAATAAATTATTTAAGTAATTGAACTTTAAAAGATTTCTTTTTCTATATAAGTGTCTGTACATATGTGCTCCCTGCTGCCAACCCATTGTGAGATCTTCCTTTTTTTTCTTTGCCTTTTTTGTAACTCACAGATATATTTAGACTGGGAACAGTTCGATTGTTTAGTAGTCCATTCATGCAAACGTGGTGAGGAGTTCAGGGGAAACTGAAGAATTCAACTTGGTATCATCTAAATTTGAAGTAATTAACATTTGAATGTTTCTATGTTAATACGGTGTTCATAGATAGAAAAGCATTTGCTTGCAATCTATTGACAATACTTTGTTCAACTGCTGTCAGCACTATTTGATTTGTAAACTACTGAAAACTTTTTATAGTGTGTGCTTTTCTGAGAGGAAAGCAGGCACTGTATCTGCACAGATCTGAGAATACAGCCCTCAAATGAAACAGAGAACAGAAACACACCACCACCTACGTCCCTGTTCAGGAGCCACAGCCCATCAGGAAAACCATTTAAAAATTATAAACCACCTCTGGTAACCTGCTGTGCTCACCAGGCTCCTCTGGTAACAGAGTTGCTGCCAGAGATCACAGAATCATAGAATTATTAAGGTTGGAAGGGACCTTGAAGATCAAGTTCCAACCCCCCTGCCGTGAGCAGGGAACCCTACCACTAGACCAGGCTGCACAAAACCTCATCCAACCTGGCCTTAAAAACCTACAGGGATGGAGCATCAACAACCTTCCTGGCCAACCCATTCCAGTTCCTCACCACCCTTACAGAATTTCTTCCTAATATCTAACCTAAATCTATGCTGTTAGATATTTAGAAGCACATGAAAAATGTACAAGTATCACAGAAATAAGGTTGCACTTTCTCTTAGTATATCAGTATCTCACCACAGTAGAGGAGAGGTGTTGTTTGCTTGTTTAAATAGATCAATTATTAGAATATTTTAGATGGTTATTTGAAATTATCTATTTCTCATATTTCATGGGGTAGCAGAATACTCTGGTTTCTGTTCAAATCCAGTAACTTTTACAGATATTAAACTAACAAAAATACCAGAAAGCATATCCCAGCACTGTTCCAGTTTTCTAAACTCTCTGGAATAAATCATGGTAGAATGGAAATGCCTGCAAGATGAAAGTGAAAATAGTTCTCCCTTTAGCTTGGAGGGAATAAAGATCAAGCAGCAAAGTGAGAGGAAAATAAAGCTTGGAGAGACTTTTTCTAATGTACACAAATGAATGCTAAAAATTAAAATAATAATGCAGATTTGAGGCTTCTGCCACAACCATTGTTTGCCAAGAGGCTGCTGAGGTTTGATAAACAGCTTAGGAACAACTTTAGCACCATTTCACGACAAGCCTCTGGATTTGATTGTTTTACTTGTCTTTCCAGATATAAACATATTATTTGGGTGTTTGTTGGGGTTTTTTTTTGGCAGGGGTGATGTTTGTTTTATAATCTGTTTCTTTACAGAAGCTGTTCTGCTTCTTTGAATGACAGCATATTTTTCTTTTTAAAACTTAAAGATATTTCACATTACTGTCTTGACCAGTGGGTCCAGAGTATTTGGTTGCAAATAGTGAGTTGCAGAGGCTTTGCTAAGCACTGTGTGTAAGTAATTGAAGTTAACTGTATAACTTACACTGTGTAAAATGAAACAAAGCTTTATATATCAAAGGCTTTTGTCCAAGTCATACAAGTAACCAAGGGCAATGTAGGATGAGCAAACTTTGACTGAGTTCAGATAAACATCAAAAAGTTTGCATGGTTTCATATTTCCTCTAGTCTGCACAAGTGAGTTGGATAGCCTAAAGAAGCAGGATTTCTCTTGAGATTCTGCTGCTGCTCACTGCATTCAAACAACTATTCAGCACTTTTATTTTCCTTAACTAGAAATTAAAAAAAAAGAGAAAGGAACAGGAGAAACTGGAAAATAAGCAAAAATCATTCTACAGTAAATTATTTAATTAGCTAGCAAATGTCTAGAGGAACCATGCAAGATTCCTGTCTAGATGGTGTTACACATCAGAAGTAACAACTTGAATATGCACATAGGTGAATAACTAAATGCAACTGAAATTATTAAATATTGATTGTTCTCCTATTAGAAAGAAAATAATTTATGAACAGACTTGACCAAAATGGACACTTTCATACCCACCAAAATGTTTGTCACCATAAGTCTTGCTACAGAATTCACAAGCTAAGATAGTATCGATCCAGCATTTTCCCCACTTCTAGCAAAGAGGCTCAGAGATAGAATTAGCTTGGGGTTTTGCTAAGTATGTGTCAGATTTTAAACCAAGAACCATGGGTAGAGGTTTTTGAGCAGCTTAAGCTAATCTAAATACAAACTAAGTACAGGTCATCTAGAAAAATAACTACTCAAAAAATAGGTACATCCAGTTCAGTCCCAGGGGCACTGGTGCAAGACCCTGGGGTGGGAACATGCAGCCAGCAGAGTGCGGAGATCAGCTTAGGAGACTCACAAATGGTGTTTTGTGGTCCACAGAGAAAGTTGGTATAAATTCTAGGTTCAAACCAGAAAGCCCCAGAACACAGTACTGTTTTCAATAGTTGCAGAGTAAAATTGTTGAACCTTCTTAGAAAAATCTAAGAAGACATATTAACAAAAATCACTATCAGAAAGCCACTGGTTTTATCCCAATGCAATAATTCTTCTAGTCTTAACTTCAGCATTTTTATGCTAAAGTTTTATTTAACACTGTCTTGTATGCTTTAATAATTATGATATCAAAAATTCTGATGTTAAAATAATCTAGTCTGTCAAAACGTAATTAATTTGTAACTGTTTTTGGAACAAAAATTATATTTTCAGCTGTCTTTACGTAACATCTAGCACAAGGATAGTCTGGACTGGACATCAATTATAGTTGATGGAATGATAAAAAAAAAAAATACAAGTACCTGTCCTCATACAGAGGCAGTACTAACCTGTCTTTGGTTCCAGTTTAAAAAAAGCACTTTGGCATAAAATCAAACTCATTCAACTAAAGCATCCAGTGAGTGGATTATTTCCAGTGCATCCAAATAGTTCTTAAAATACTGTACCCCAAATTTAATGTAATTCAGGCTTGGAAAAAAACATGCATCAAATTGGGTCGAACGAGTCCTTTAACAACAACATAATGTTAAATTCTAGTTTTGCTCTCAGAATTCTTTGAGCCCTTCTCATAATTATGTCATCTGCAAGTTTAATGAAAATATTACTTATTCTGGCTTCCAGGTGAAATGAAATTAAAAGAGAGATTCCTGGGGAATCTTATGATGTAACTAAATTCACCACTTTGACAGTGAACCTTTTGTGCTTATTCTTAAACTTTGCTTAGTTTTTTCAACTCAGATATTTCTAAACATTTTCTGATTCAGATCCAGGGAGATGTTTAACATCAGCCTACTCATTCAATATACATCATTTTCCTGCAAGAAGTTTTGAAACAAGATATCAACAAATCAGAGAGATGTAGGTTTTTTCATTTATTTCATCAAATTGCTTGGCATTTCTCATTTCAAAAAAATTGAAATAAATATCTATAAAAAGCAAAAGAAACCTCTTATTCCATCTTCTGATATTATAGCAACTCAAGTGTCCTTGAAGAGCACTTCTGGCCAGTGGGCTGTCTCCACTTTACTTTCACTTCTGGATGATTTAATTGCAAGATTGTTTGCAAAGGTTTATGAGCAGTGACTTTTCTGCTAAGGAATACAGGAATAACGTGAACTGAAAGATACCTTGGATCTCTCTCTTTAAAGTTCTTGACACAGAAGCATTTTAAAAATCTACCCCTTTCAAACATATTTCTTTCCATTTTGCCCTCCATCCTCTTCCACCTAACTTCCACCTTTCTTCCAAATTCCTTTGCTGTCTCTGGGGTCTTATATGCACTCCCACTTCTCTAAGCACTCCTTCACTTTCCTAGCTCTCCTCTTTATTCATGTGTCCCCAAACTGCATCTTTTCCCTCCCCATTTAGCAACACTTCCTATAATTTACTATGCCAGCTTGCATTCTCATTAGACAGTTCATTAACTCTATTTTCTACTGGACTAAACTAATTTTGGGCTGTCAGCACTTATAAATCCCTCATTATGTAGTCCTGATACTAGTCTGCATATTAATATGCAATACCAATAAAAAGAAAATCCTATCTGCAAGCCCAGGATAGAAATAATTGCTAATTTTAGAAGGAAAGGGTTAAACTGTAAGGTAGGAAGCATCCACAGTGATTGGAAAAGGTTTCATGTACTGTCTCCCCTTTCCTATCAGCAAAGTCAGAGTGGAATGGAAGAGATTTCAAGTAAGAAACAGCAGCAGCCAAGATCCAGCTGGCTCAGTCTGTTCTGGCAGGGATTTGACAGATCTGCTCTGGATAGGTCTAACTCCCAGTACAGCTTGTATCAGCAGAGAAGCCATTAAAGTGAATATATAAACTACAGGAAAGTATGATGGTGACATGGTTTGTTTCTAGCTTGTTAAACCACTAATTGTTATTACAAATAGCTGTCATTCCCACCAGCATTTGCTTCTTGTTGACAATGAAGAAAACTTGTTTGTTTTATAGTGTGAAGCTTAATTTACTTCATGGTTCGTTTCTTTCTTGGCCTGTCAATCCCAGATCTCTGAGAATGCAATGCAGTCAGTTTTACAGCAAGCAGAATGAGTTGTAACTAAACTGCCAGTATGAAAACCATGGCTTCTTGCTGGTTATTATTATTATTGTTTATGCTGAAGGGATTTTTTTCAAAAGGCACAGGATCAAAAACTCCCTTTTGAATTGTATTAGCCAAGACCACCAGTCAGTGACTATACCTAGATTGGTTAGTGATCTGTGGATATTTGCCCTTCAGTTTGTATGGGTTTTTTTTAATTAAACTTGACAACCCTGGAAGAAACCAACTCTTTGAAGCTGACTGCCTGCTGGCCTTTAGCCATTTGTATCTCCCACAGCCAACTGTTCATACAGTAGTCAAGGACATGGTTACAGCTATGTCAGGAGTGTAAGGAGGGGAGAGCCTGACTATTACTCCTTTGAATTACAAAGGAAAGCTTTATAGTATACATTAGGTATAGTAGGAAAAAAGTCTCATGCGCATTCAGCTTATTCTATCCAGGATATGTTTTTGATGACATAAAGAAGGCTTCTGTAAGCTGTGTCATCACTAGAAGGGTTTGGCCATACAACAAACCTTTTCCAGAGTGGTTAATATTTAAAAACATACTAGTTTAACGTATTCAGGCCAAATGTGTTTGTCTTGAATGACACCAAAAGTGCAGTTTCTGAAAGCCAGGGAAAAAATTGGTCTGTTCACAGCCCTGTTTTATTTTGGATCAAAGTGCTTTTTTGAGCTCTCCTGCTCTGAAATAATTCTGAAATTAATTGTATGTAGTGTGGTGCTAACAGTAACAAAAGCAATCAAACGACAAAAACCCCCACAGTATCAAGGTTTTTATCCTGGTTATCAAAACAAACCAAGCACTAGAGAAATGTTTCCTGAACACAGAGTTGTACAAAAATCCTTTGAAGGGGACTGTGCTGTCCTGTAGCAAAACAAAAGATCCTCCAGTAGCTGTGAGAAGGCACATAGGCAGCAGGAGGTTGTTTCCCAAGAGTGAGCTACAGAAGAAGGACTTGTAAACTAAGTCCATGTTTGGGAAATGCTTTTACTGAAGCCTGGTTTAAGATTCAGTTGAAGTACCATGTACTGTGCCAAGTTCTGCAGAGATAAATTACAATGTGGAGTTTTGTTCAGGTGCTCAGTTTGAACTGGCCTTGAGCAGACTGGCTACGTTTTCCTGAAGATACTGGCCTATTACTACCAAAGATAAAAATCTAATTAAAACCAGATACCTAGGGTGGATAGCTACAACTGGAGACTCCAGCCAGCAGGAGCTATGGCAGAGCACTAAGGGGCCTGATGCTCTGGAAAGAAGAGCTAGATCAAAGCTCCACCACACGGATGATACGGAGCCAAGAGAACAGAGTGGTTATTTCTGCCCTGTCCTCCACATTCCCTGCCATACATGGCAAGAGACCCACGAAGATCTGAGCCAGAGAGAATTGCTGCAGCAGTAGCCCAGGTGGGGACCTGCAGGCAATTGACCTTTGAAGCACTGTCTGTCCCATGCTGTCCTGTGTTCTCTTCACTACAGCTTCCTTCTCTTACTCTCATCTGACCTGCCCTGTACTTGTGACCCCCACTGCCCTTCGAATGCCTCTTTCTTTAAGTGTTACCTTGACAAATTCTAAAGGAATCAAATTAGAAAATTAATTATGAAATTAACATGCCCCTTATTAACACAGTATAATTTCTTCCTTTTGTGTTGTTCGACAAGGACAGAGCTGACAGATTTTGCCTGTTGGCTTTACTGGCACTGACACAAACAGCTCACTGACTATGACTGCCTGCTCTCACGTTAGCAAACAGTAAATATCACACTGTTTAATACACATCCCCATTTTCACCTTAAGTCTAATAAATGTAAAACTTGCAAAAATGTGCATAGAAACTATGAGCATTTAAACCTGCAGAGTTCTGTGTGTGATGTGCTGACCTTTAGATACTACATAACAGTGTCTGGAATTTGGCACTCAGCATCTTGTAAGGGAACAGGAAGCAAGCCTCTTGTCAGGAATAATCCATCTTTTTTTTTAAATTCTGTTGTGCCTTGTACTTTAAGGATCTGATGGAAAGATAATGACATTTTGAGGTTATCTACTAGTTTTAAGTAATTAACTTCTTTATTAGTGGCCATAGCTATTTTAATTCAGTAAAAATTAATACTTTAAACCTATTTATGTGTAGAGTTTGATCTCTGTGACAGAGTGAAGCTTAAACTACTTGTATTCAAACTCAAAAGATTCTATGGCACATTTTACAAGCCTGCCAAGCACTGGACAGGAGTATCTATTGGTACACCAAGCAACTGTGGTTGCAAATAGAACAGCTAAAATTTAAGTATATAGAATGTAGCCATCTTGTTTAAGTAAGATAAGAAATAATATAACTTGGATTTTGGCCAGGACACCTCCTTCCTCTCCATGCCCCCCATCTCCAAAAATAAGAAGTTCTTTAGTTACCACCAGAAATCAATAACTTTGGGTTTGCAAATCCCTCCCCCCAACTCCTCAACTACACTTCTTGGCTCTTAGTTAAAGATTCAAAAGGCAAAGTCTGCAGTTTGAGCTTCACTTTAAATATTTCATACCTCTAAGAGGGTTGGGAAATACTGATGTGAGATCTAAGAAAGAGGCAAACTTTACTTTTGAGTTTACTTCTTTAAAAAGGCAGTCTAAGTTTGGTGTTGTGTCGTAAATTATTTGTGCTTTCCAGTATCTTGCAGTCTTCTTTTGGAAAATTCACCCTTTTAGAGAAATACTTTCCTAGAAGGTTACAGACTCACCACATCCATGATCTGCATGAGGCTGAGAGTGAAATAGACGGTGAGCGGCTGGGAATCATTTGCAACTGGTCGCTCCAGAGGGTTGTAATTTTTCAGCAGTTCTTTATAAAGCTTCCTTTGGAACTCTCCTTGCAGGGACTCTTTAAGCACAGGAATAAATAGATAAGTACAGCTAGGACAGATGCTCTTTTCCTGCTGTCAGATATTATGTACCTATTATTTTACCTGCTGCATTCCCAGAAAAATGTCACTGTAATTATAGTAATATAGTTCATTAGCTACTACAGCAAAATCTTTCCACAAATGTATCACTTTCTTTTCATCCATGTCTGTAAGGGAGATTCCCTCTTTGATCATTTCTTGGCTGGCCAGGAGTGATAAATTCTAAATGCTAATGATGCTTTGTCAACACATGCACCCTCTGGCCCAGCGGCAAGAAGTGATGAAGAGGAAATACAGCACCTGTATTTTGACACCTGTCCTGGCAAAGCTATAACCAGAAAAGCAGAACATGGATATGGGAGAGGGCATCAGCAAGACAATGGGAGAAAAATGGCCACAGGTTAGACTGAGTCCTGCTCTCAGACTGCTTCAGATTGAGAACTCTTTGGGACAAGTACTCTGCTTCATTCTGTGTTCATGCAGCTACCAATAAAGCGAGAGTGTGGGGTTCCTGGCAGAGAGGGTAGGCACTGCATTAATATGCGTGATAATATTCAGGGATTTCTGTCCATTTTACACCTCAAGTCCAGGAAGGGTTTTTATTCTGCCGTTTTTCTAGACAGGTAGAAGGGAGCATGTCCACTTGGGTGGAGCAGAGTAGACCAGGAACAGAGGCAATTTCCGAATGGAAGGAAATCTGGGTCAGGGAAGGAACAGGTCCTCTGGATGCCAGCCCTCCCCGTCCCCCCTCCAGACGGACTTTCCTCTTCCCTCTTATTTTCTAGTCCTGAACTCTCCCCCGCAAAAAGCCATCATAGTATCTGCCCTGAAGCAGCTACCATTTAAGTGCCTTGAAGGAGTTTGCTGCCCCATCCCCGTCGCTCCGTCCCTCTCCCGTGTCCCTACCCGGCAGCTCCCGGCGCTGACAAGCCCGCGGAGTGGCCCGGGACAGCCCCCAGCCGCAGCGCCCAGGCGTGGCGGGAGAGAAGGCTGCGGAGAGGGACTGCGCGGGGCCGGGGACCCACCGTGTCGAGGAGGAGTCCGGGCAGCTGCCCCTGCCCGCCCGCCCTGCCGCAGCCCGCCCCGGCTGCCCGCGGAGCTCGGCATTCACTCACCGCGCACAAGCCCCGCCGCGGCGAGCAGCCACAGCGCCAGCTCCTGGAGGCCCATTCCGGGAGACCCAGCGCGGCCAGGGAGGGTGACGGCAGCGGCGGCTTCTCCCGCCGCCGAGCCCCGCCAGCCCCGAGCGGCGCGGGCAGGTGCGGAGCCGGGGATCCGGGCTGCTGGGAGGCTCTGGCGCCCCAGGGACCTGCGGCAGCTCGGCCCCTTCCTGCGCCCGCAGCGGAGCTCGCCCTACGGCGGTGCCGGCTCAGGCGGAGCGGAGGAAGGCTGACGGCCCGCCTCCGCCTCCTGCCTCTGCCTGATGGATCTCCCTCCCTTCCCTAATCCTTGAGCGTCCCCGGCCCAGAGGGGAGGGAGTGGAGCCGATCTCAGCCTGTTGCCACAGCAGGAGAGATGCGGTGCGTTAGGCAAGGCGGCCCCGGCATTATAGAGACGAGGGGGGGGCAGCCCCCTCCCCAGCCGGCAGCCGCCGCTCCCCGCAGCCCTCCCTGCTCCCCGCCAGCTGACGCCCCCCGCAGCGGCCCGGGTGCGCGGGGCGCCGGCCGCCGACCCTCCCTCCGCGCCGGCGGGGCAGGGTCTCCAGGAGCGGAGGAGGCTGCTCCAGGCGGGGCCCGGAGCCAGCCGTGCCCACTCCCGGCCCCAGCAGGGCAGCCGGAGTACCGCGGGGGAGACACCCTGCCTGCGCCAGCCGGAAAGCCAAAGGGCGTCCTGAGTGTCACGGCGCTGCCCGCCCAGCTCCCCTCCCCTGCTCAGCCAGGTGCTCGGTCATTCTCCTTTGCCATCAGCAGCGGCTGCTGCTGTGAAAGGCATAAATTAGCCCAAAGGGCAGCGGAGTTTCCCCGGGCAGGACTGCCGCTGCCTGGGGCGAGCGCGGCGGCTTGAGGGGAAGGGTAACCACGGTGGGGATCCAGGGCGGAGCGCATCCCTGCTGGCCTTAGCCAGGAGTTGGGCTTCAGTCACCTTTTGGGGAGGAAGGAGATGGGCAAAACTGTCTTGCATACATGGCTGTTAAATCCCCAGTGGAGATGCAGGGCTGGGGGCTCAGGTGCTAGATGTTTTGCCTAGATGTTGAAAAAAAACAGTCCTGGCTGAAGGCCGTTGTGTTTAGTGCTTGACAAACACTGAGTAGAATGATGCCTGAGCTCCTGCCAGGTGTAGGTACCATAGCTAGAAAGCAGGCCTAGAAACTCCAGTGCATTTTGTTGTCTGGTTCCTGTTTGCAACTTTAAGCACATTGTTGAGACCACATATGGGTTATTTCTTTCTGTCCAAATCCCTGCCCTTCAAATCCAGTTGCTGCATTGGACACATGTCCTAGGCAGCTGCATTAAAAGGAGAATGGTATTGAAGAGTGCCCTTGTTTGCAAGGGGTAACTAAAGGCTTATTTTTCAAATAACCCAGCAAGCAGCACTTTATTAGTCCATGTTAATTCTCAGCTTCAAAAATCCAGGCAATCTGTTTTGGATGAAGCACTGACCTAATTGTGGAGCCATTCTTGAATTATTCTTTAAACATTGAGCACAGATGAAAATGGGAGCATCCTGAGTAGCCCAGCACATTGGTGCATTGTGTTCCAGCCATAGCGTACAGGAGGACCAAAACATTCCCCTTTTTAAATGAGCCAACACTCCAAATGGCTTTACCAAGGAGTGGTGGTGGAAACCAGCAAGTGGCAATGGTAACTCTGCCAACAGCCAAGGATAGCTGATGTAGGGGCCTACACTGTCAGAGTTCTCAGGTATTTTTTTTAATAGTCTGTCTAGCTTGAGTTTATTATTCCTCTTTGTTTTTCTTTGTTTTGTGGTTGTTGTTTTTCTGTGAAATCTTGACCTTTTTAGACCAGCTAGCAGGCAGGAGCGAGTTGCTAGGGGAGCTCTGTGGTATTGTCAGAGAAACCACATGTTATTATCCATTTGTACTTCAACCCTCTCATGGCAGTGCTCTTAGTTCTTGGATTTTTGCCTTGTTTTGGGAAAGAACCTTACTTTCTTTCCTCTTGCTCATGTTATTCACTGCTGTTTTGGCACAGGTGCCCCAGATCTTTCTAGGTCTACAGTAAACAGCATAAATTGCTCAGGCAAGAAATCTGGAGAGGAAATCCACAGTTCATGGCTGACCTCTACTGTTGGCTCAAGTTTTTGCTCTGCACATTGCTTTGTTGACTACAGCCTCACCCGGGTGGTGAGGTCAGTAGAGCTTCAAGCATGGTAGAAGCATGCACAGTCCAAGGTCCTCAGAGACTCAAACGGTAAACCCTTCAGGATCTGGTGTTGAAGCCCCAAATTCCAGTAGTATGAGCACTGAAAGGATAATTTGTAACTATTTATTTGATAAATCTTGACTTATTTTTTGTTTGTGACAGTTTCATTTGGTTTTGATGTTAGCAAATAAAATTTAATTGGCATTTCAGAAATTATCCTCTTTAGATATTCTTTAACAGCCATCAGGACCCCAACTCCTTGATTCAACTCTGTTCATTCAGGTGCATTCCTTCCAAAGAGTTTACCTTTCTAGTCAGAGATTCTGGTGTGAATGCACACACAGAGCAGGAAGGGGTTATATTTGCTTTCTGTAGACATCCTGGCTAGTAAAAGTTATTTTCACAAATACTTACATGGGTTGATTGGCTAGAGACTAGCAAAGAAAGTTTAACAAACACTATATTGAAGTCCTTTAAAAGTCTTCATTTATCGCACAAGTTACCTTTGTAAGTATAGTAATCTTAAACCTGGTTAATTTTGTAATTAAACTTTGTATTTTATACATCCAGTCTTGAACAGAGGTTCACAAAGATAAATTCTTCCCAAATTCTAAGCTCCTACACTAATATGTGATTTCCAGAAAATTACCCCTTCCCCAAATGGTGTTTTGTTGGGAAAGATAAAGAGAAGCACAAACTATTCTGTTGTTTAAATAGAAAAAAGCTGCTGCCCTCTCAGTTTCTAAGAACTACACAGAGAGCATTTCTGAACTGTGCTCAGATACTATTAATAAGGACTTGTAAAATTTGCCTAATGAATTTGTGCAACTAACATATAAGAGTCCGTGGTCATTTCTATAATGCCAACACCTTTCAAAATTCATTCCTGTCTTTTATTAGTGTTAGCATACACTCATGTTAAAGTGTGAGCATAGTTATTAAACAACAGTGGTAACACTGCTGTGGTATTGTGAATTATGTATCTCAAATGAAATAACTGCAGGGATTTCTCAGCATATTTATCTACCCTACGGGTGCTTTTCTCTGTCAAAAAGTATCACAGGTTTTCATTGACGTCATGCTTAGCACATTTCCACTTTGATTTCTGGGTAAGAAATTACTTGTTCTGCTCATTTCATCCCCTTTTAGGTCCCTCTGAGTCATTTTATAATTCCAGGGCTTGGCATTTGTTTCTCACAGACACAGAATTCACAGCATTACAGAGCCACTTTTGCCGTCTTTTTTCATGAGTGTGAACAACAGAAAGTTAGCAAAACTGCTTTTCTTCACCCTGTTTAATTTAAAATAACTGCATAATTTAGGATTCACAGAAGCTAATTAAAGTTGACAAGAAATCTGCATTTTAGGCCTGCAGCTTGAACAGATCCTCATCTATAAGCATCTGAAGATCAACCTTATTTATCTTGTCCTAAAGCAACACACTAGGAATTTTTTTTTTGCTGAAAAAATTACCATATGCTACAATTTAAATAACTAACATGAATTCCACTGAATGGTCATTTGATCTGTAAAGACTGTGTTAATAAGGCCCTTGACCATAAAGCTCAGCTCTAATCTTTTCAAAGACAGAAATGTTTGAAATATAACTTTCCCCCCCTTCCTCCCCCCCCCCCCCCGGCAATGCTAAATAATGTTGTATCAAAACTGAGAGAAAATTCATTTAAACTCTGGAGTTATAATTGAGTCAGGGGAGATGAAACAGATCAGTCTTAAAAAGAAAAAATTCTACCTACAAGGTTTCTAAAAAGAAAAACAGTCGGGGTGTCCTCTTCTTCTAGAGAATACTGAGTTTTGTCCATTAGAATTCTAATGGTTATGTTTTGCTTCATCAAATACATACATTTTAAATATGGCTGAGGGCAGAAAGACTGTGGTTTTTTTCAGGTCAGTTTATTTTGTCTTGGAATGCATGGATCACAAATTTACAACTGTATTTCTTTGATGGTTAGACTTGATCTTAGAGATCTTTTCCAACCTTAGTGATTCTATGATTCCATGATTCTTACATTGCATAAAACCAGCATTCCATAATATTCTCTCAGCTGCTTCTGCAAAGTTTCAGTGTCACTTCTGAAGTAAATGAGTCCAGTCCATGCATGATTTATTTTAACTGATCACTGGTGAAGGTGAAGTTGATATTTTTCAAGCATGTGGAACAAAAAACATCATAGATCATGTTCTATTTTAAATGAGATCTTGTCCTTTCTCTATAATTGCATCCTTTATACTAGCACAGCACACTGATAGCAGTGACAGGCTACAAAGGGGCAGATGCCATGGTGAACTGTGAGGAATTCATCACTCTCAGCCCTGTAGAATGGCAGCCAGCCATGGCTCAGTGAAAAATTCTGTCTCCAAACAGCTGGTGACAGCTCCTTCAAGGAAAGTGTCACAAATGGTAGCATTCAGAGAATGGGAACAAAAATGAATATTTTTTGTTGTCAGAATACAGCACATTCAAAGGCCATGGATCCTTCAGAGAAAGGGAGATTTCCAAATTAAGATTCCTCACTGGACTCCAAGGAACTCTTGAAGCAGCTCCCAGGTTGTTTCAGCATGGAAGAGCTGTGGACCTCCCAAGGGAGGACAATTCATTAAGAATACTTCAAAGCACTGGATGTGATCTGTTTTATCTGGATCCCTTCGAGAAATACAGGCTTGGGTACTGCATGTCCAAAGGGCTGAAGAGGACAGGTTGTGGTTTTGCCACGTTCAGGAATGCTGGCCAGGTTTTTCCAAGCACGGCACAGAGCAGACCGTGCTCTCCCTTCCCAGCATGGCAAATGTAAGCAGCAGGCAGTGCCTGCTGGCTCCTGGCCTTGCTGAGACAGCCGTGTGTGGGAGCAGTGGGTCCCTCTTCCAGCTGAGCTTCTGCTGTTATTGTTTGTGAAAAAATGAGTGGGATTTTCCCTGCTCATTCCTGGTTTAAAAGAAGACCAGCCAATCCACTCATTACATCAACTGTAAAGCCAGCGACTGTAAGTGGGTGTACCAAGTGTCAGCAGCATAAATCATGAGGCAGAGGAGTGCACTCTGGTTGCTGTAAATGAAAATGAAAAAGCAAGTCTAAAGGCCTGTGTGTCAGCCCCCAGAACTTGACTAAAATGAGGCCTTGCTGGTGCCAGAGAGCTGGGTTTGTCACCAGAGCGGGGGTGGTATAGTCGTATGAATGGATGTCTTATCATCAGATATTTAGAAATACAGCCCTCAGTCAGAAGTGATTCATCTCCTTCAGCAGTGAAGAACCTGACAGAATAAATGACTGACTAATGGTCCCAGCATAGATACCTGAACTAGCCATTTCATGAGCAAGCTGTGGTAGAGCTGCAGATAGACACATGCACAGAGGAGAGACTTTTCCAGTAATAAACCTGTCTTTGATTTTAGTGATAGTTGTCAAAATAGAACTCCCCTGATTTCTAGTAACATCAAAAGGATTTTGTTAGTCATGAGTGAATGCAAATTGCTTTCAGTGTTTTTTTCTTGAGCTAGATTTAAAAGACCACAGTTGGTTCATACAATTATTATGGACCATTGTTCTAAAATTTCCTTTTAATATGACAAATAGGAGGAAAAAAAGGAGAATGGGGCCATAAAGCAGAGAGAGGAAGGAACTGCATGTTTTTTTCAGTGATTTTAATTAGGTTGGAGGATTTTTCAAGCTTGGATAAGTTTTCAGGTGTTTCCTTTAGCATTTTTTTTGCAGGAGGAATTTTAGATCACTGGTTGTTTTAATGACTAATTATAAGATAAAAGATACGATAAAAATAAAGTAAAAACCTGACCTAAAATTTGTCTGCCAATTAGACTGACATACTTGGAATGTCTTCTTACCTTCAGAGCTAATCTTGCTTCACACAGCTCTAAGACTTTCTTTGTCATGTCTTGCTAGTGCAGATACAAGAAGCCAAATCCCTTGGTTTTTAACTATATTGGTATTGAATTTGATCCATTTGGTATGTTATTAGTGCATGAGAAAAATTATCACTGTTACCTGAGCCAGACAAATAAAGCAAGTAATTTATTGGAGCTTATTGAAAGCTTTCTGGTTTTGTATTTCAAGTTAATTTTTTAACCAGAAATGCTTGGATACTGTTTTCTTTTAATGAAACTAAACTTTCAGAGATTTGTTTGGTTTTGCTTTATATGAATCTTAATTGAAGCTATTGCTCCTAATAAATCCTCTGGGATATCTACATAAAAATGCTGTGGGTCTCTTTAATGGCTGTAATTCAAAACTATCTTTCTGTCATGGTCAAAATTGTTATTCTGGATTCCCCCTTAATTATGAAGATAATGCAACGTGGCAGGTCAGAGGCAACAATGACATTGCTAATGCCAGACTGCAAGAACAGATTGTAAGTAGCTGAGATAGCTTGAATATTTTAAGTAATAATTTAATTTATCAGCTTGCTGATGATGTGTTGTCTGTAGTACCGATTTTTATAACCCAAACATTTAAACTTTTTCATAGAATCATAGAATCACAGAATGGCTTGGGTTGGAAGGGACTTTAAAAATCACCCAGTTCCAACCCCCCTGCATGGGCAGGGACACCTCCCACTAAACCAGGTTACTCGAAGCCCTATCTAGCCTCGCTCTGAACACTTCCAGGGATGGAGCATCCACAGCTTCTCTGGGCAGCCTGTGCTAGTGTCTTGCCACCCTCAGCATGAATAATTTCTTCCTAATGTCTAACATAAATCTACCCTTTCTCAGCTTAAAGCCATTACCCTTTATCCTGTCACTCCATGCCTTTGTAGAAAGCCGCTCCCTAGCTTTCCTGTAGGCCCCCTTCAGGGACTGGAAGGTGCTCTAAGGCCTTCCTGAAGCCTTCTCTTCTCTAGGCTGAGCAACCCAAATTCTCTTAGCCTGTCTTCATAGCAGAGGTGCTCCAGCCCTCTGATCATCTCATGGCCCTCCTCTGGACTCATTCTCACAGCTCCATGTCCTTCCTGTGTTGGGGGCTCCAGACCTGGACACAGTAGTCCAGGTGAGGTCTCAAAGAGTGGAATAGAAGGGGAGAATTCCCTCCTTTGACTTGCTGGTCACACTGCTTTTGATGCAGCCCAGGACACAGTTGGCTTTCTGGGCTGCAGGTGCACACATTACTGGTTCATTTTGAGATCCAGAGTTTCACATCCTTTTCCTCAGGGCTCAATCCATTCTCTGCCCGACCAGTATTTGTGCTTGGGATTGCCCTGACCCAAGTGCAGGACCTTGCACTTGGCCTTGTTGAACTTCATGAGGTGGCATGGGCCCACCTGTCAAGCTTGTCAAGGTCACTGTGGTTGACATCCCTTCCCTCCAGGGTGTTGACTGCACCAGTGCTGAGGGTGCATTCAGTTCCACTGTCATTACCACGGACAAAGATGTTACACTGCACCACATGATGATGATCAGAAGACAAAATATGTTAATAATAGCAGCTTTCAAAAGCACTGCAGTGATTTAGAGCCCATGTCATACTTTTTAAAGAGATTCTTATCACCCAGGAGCTTAAGCCTTAAGGGAACCCTAAAACAATGAGTTTATATGCCTAAGAGCAGTTTCCTAAGCAGGCAGCTGTGTTTTATTCTTAGGAATAAAACTAATAATAATTTGCCAGAATGTTTTTTAAAATTTTACCCTATAATTTGTTTTCATTTTAATATTTACAGTTTAAAAATTGTGTGACAAACTTATTTAAACTGTTGGTTTTTCAAATTCTAAATGTCAAAGCCCAGAAGTCCCCAATTAAATGTGTTGCAAGAACACAGTTTCCCCAAATTTCTCTTGCAGAATGAAGATCAGCTGAGTGTATCTTATGTAAGCCAAGCACAGGTGCTAATTTCCTGCTGATGCCTTTAGGGTGTTTTGTGACAGAGGACTGGTAACTAACTTGTCAGCGTGATCCTGATAGTTCACTGAACAGCAGTTTGGCAGTAACACATATTTCCTCACTGTTGACCTGGTTTGAAGTTGAGTCACTCCAATAAGTAATTCTGATTCTCTAATGGGTTCTGAGCTACTCTGCTTCTTTATTATCCCCGTGTAGTAGTTTGTTTGATCTGTGCAATGCATTGCCAGATTCCGCTCCAAATTCCAGTTTCATTATGAAATTTTTCTAGTTTCTAGGAGGAAGTGTCAAGATTCTTTCATGGAGGAGTAAACAGAGTTTTCCTCTCTGTCTCTCAGATATGATATTTTCTTTGTTAAGTGAGTAATTGTAAAACTGCTCTTTTGGAGATTTTTTTCATTTTTTAATGAAGTCTGAGGATTTCTAGAGCATCTTACTGTTGGTGATAACACACATGCAAGTTAATTACTTGAGCAATGTATTTTTGTAATTCATAACCCAGTGAGGATTACTGAGGTATTTTCAATGCATCCATTTTCTTCAACAGGGACTATATAGACTGTGAAGAAAATACGAAGGTCATTCTTAGATTCATGAGGCTGAGAGACAAAGTAAGTTGGAAGAAGATGACAGCTCAGTAAGTTTTGAATTTTTCTCTTTGAACATCTTGATAGAGCCACATGGTTCTAGAGAGTCTTCCTTTATGAAAATTCCATTAAATGCAAGAAAACAGGATTGAAATGAAGAGAGGTAAAATATTCAGTGGAGCTCTGCTTATGGCTCTCCACTTTCTGGAGCCTGCAAGGCTTAACTGTGTCTTTCCAATGTTACCTTTAGCTATGTAACTGAATATATGCAGGGCCTAAATGTGTTTCTCTCTCTGTGTGCCAAAGGCATCTGTGTCCCATCAGTCTGGAGTACCTTATAAAAAAGGACTCAAAATTCATTAGGAAAAATGATTATGATTATTTGAGTTGATGCTTGTATTACTGGCGGAATTGAGTCTTAATTACAAGGCATGTTTATATGTATGGTATAAACTGCCACTAGTTAAAGTAAGTGGTGCTATTGCTAAGGCAGTCATATATCTTGTATTAGTTCAAACTGCAGTTTATTCTTTGTAGAATAATTTTCCTGACATTTTTGAGAGACTTCTGTAAGGTTTAAGCAACAGGGACAGAAGCATTTTCCCTCTTGAATACTTTGTAAGACAGACCAAAAAACCTGATCTTTCAATAAGTAAAAAAAAATAATTGCTTTCTTTAAAAACAATTATTTCCCCTGGGAGCCAGAAGATTTCTGTCATAAGGTTGGGGTTTTTTTGTTGTTGTTGTTTGGGGTTTTTTTGTTTATCTTTTTAGCATAATGCTATTTATAAAAATTCTAGAGATGTATCACTGAATTCTAAGCTTTGAAGTTCTTTGCAAATAGTCGCAATGAAACTTGCCTGAAGTGCAAATAAGCAGCAATTTAAATATTAACTATCAGTTGATATTTCACAACGATTCCCACATACTAATTTATAAAATACTCAAGCTGCAAGCTTTGTATAAATAGCATTTATTTACTGCCGTGGTATAATTGCAAGTTTGATGTTTGAGGAAGGTTAATACTGGTAAGTGGGAGCTAGTAATGACTGTTACCTGATTGCTGTGTCATAGCTTTGCTGTGTAATCTTGAGAGATGACTTAAATTAATGGTGTGCTGTTACCTCTAACTTCCAGTTTTATAATTCCTATCTAAAAAGGATATTGTAAAACTGATAGTTATTTTATTATACAACAAAATGGTATTGGTGTGCTTAGACATAACTAATATGCATCAAGAACATCTGTTTACGAAGGGTCCTTCAGCTGCTGGGAACTTGAAACCATCAGGTTCAGCAGTGGGTGAATTAAAGATGATGGATGGAGAACCAGACGCCATTAATATATTAATGTAATTGCCTTCAGTGAAGGAAAAAAGTCAGCCCACTAAGAAAGGTCATTGCTTGTCTGGAGTGCTATCAGTGCTTTTGGTTTTTATTGGTACCAAACTAGGAGCTCAAATTTGTCACAGTTTGCAAGAACTAGACCATTACATTACTTCCAAGTGTAAAAAACCAGTCTTTTTATCTCTTGTACTAACTCCATTAATGCCTCTCTATGTACTTTTATTTTTTTTCCTTTGTACCTCACACAAAGATAGTGATCTGGCTGACGAGCAGATTGTCAGAAGTAGCCTTAGTATGAATATGAACTGTTCTGGAACTGTAATAGTATAGTTGAAGCCACAGCCACAAAAAGGTGTCTGACACATCCCACAGAAGCCAAACATTTAAAACATGTCTTACATGCATTGGAAAACTGGGCTTATCATGCATGAAGCTGCAAATTTGTTTAGATACCAAATACAAGGTGTATTTTAGATTCCTCATAAATACTTGTAGACATTTCAGTATTAACCACTACATGCTTCTGTGAGCAAGATTATAAACAACAATTGAGCTTGTTTATCAGTTGCAATTAATCCTACTGCATGACCTTGGGCTGAAAACACCCTGAGAGCCAGATCCTCTGCCACTGTTCCAACAGGACGTTTCTTGTTTCTCTGTTGATGAAGCAAAAGGCTTCAAATGAGCATAGCTGTGCCTTTTATTTATTTCTCCTTCTTAAACTTCTGAATGGTGATTAAAATACCTTCCTAGTTAATATCTCACTGTTCTGTTTTAATACTATAATATTCCATTGCTCTTGCTGGATGTGAACACCTTGCTCTAGTGTAGATTACTCCATTCTTGTCCCTGTTGTTTAAGTCTTGCCTTGAATACTCAGTTTTCCCCCGTCAGCTTGATGAAAACACTTTTCAGTGCCAATTGCAAGCAAGAAGAGCTTCACAGTTGTCATGAGATGTAGGAGGTTCTTTGGTCTCTGGACTCAGATCTTGTGTATCAGGCAACTGTCTTCTTGTTTATGAAGTTTCTCCTACTTTATTATGCTTTATTGGCAACTAAGTTGTAGTAGTTCAGGTGGGGGAGGGCTTTTTCCTGTGGTGTTTGCCATGTGGAGCTGCTGCACATTTGTGTGTGCACAAGTGTCAGGCAGGCCCAGCTTACCACAGCAATGAGACCACAATGAGACTCATACTTAACTGAATCTCTGGTTTTGCCTTGGTTAATGGATTTTTCTTAACAACTGCCATCCATAAGGCATGACCTTTTGACTTAATGAAGTAATTTGTATGACTTCCCTAAGTGCTTCCTACCTGCTGAAATCCTTTCCAGAGCTGTCAGTTCTTGCAGACATGTGGCCTGAGTGCCTGCCTTCGCCTGACAAGAGTGACATCAGGTGGCAGGAGGGCCTCAGGGAAAGAATAATACTCAATTCCCTCCTCACTCTTTCCACATTATTTTTTTAATTTAATGTGGTGTGGGTGTACTACAGCCAAGGCATCCTAATCAGTGTAAATAATTTATTTACTGCTAGGTACTTTATTGACATAAAGAACATGAAGTTATACATAATGGCCCCCAATTAGTCAAGAATCAATCAGGAGAGCCAGTATCCCACCATTGTGCTCTGTCTCATGGTATCAGTAGCGTTTGGATTTTCCTAGTCTCCCCTCTGGATAATGGGGATACTAACTACAAAGAAACAATGGTAACATTACACTATTCTTTTTTTGTCTCATTAGTCCATGATAACTGGAAAACCAAAATTATAAGTAATGGTTGAGATTTTGCTATTAATACCACAAGATACCAGGAGACCCAAACCAGAGACCAGTAACCCCTTTTGTTTTGCAACGTAAAACATTTATGTGCAAAGAGTTGAGCAAGCAGTTTATTATACACTGTGAGCTGCCATGTTCATTTTTGCAGAGGAAAGCATATGTGGAATTGGGTCATAGCACTTCACATAGTCAAACTTGTGTAAGATGCAAAGCCATAAATCCCAGTAAGATCTTTGTAAAGTAAATACAGTAAAGTAGATTCAGTATTACATATACAGATGTATATATGTTCTAATATGCAATTATTGAACCCTTGAAGTTATTCTTAATGGAAATAGCAAGATCACAAAGACTACATAGCAAAGTGGATGCCTACCTCAGTCTTGGTATCATCACAAAATAGTAGCACAAGAATGAGACAGCAAAGTCAGTAAATCTGTCTTCATTTGTATTCTCTTTCAACTTCAGTTGCATTTAACAGAAGCCCATTTACTGCAGTGGCATTTGAAAATTACCCTTAGCAGAAACTGCAATCAGGTTTAATGAGGGTAACTGGAATATGTGCAACAGTGCATGATGTGTGTTATTTTCACTCCTGTTACTCTACAAAAAGCAATTATCTCCTTTCTCCTCTCTCACCAGCAGTCCCTACTTATCCTCTCATACAGCTCAAGCTTTTTATATTATGACAGTGACTCCTTCAGTTTTCTTCTTGAACTAGATCCTGATTTGGTACACATCACTGATCCTCTGCTGAGCTCCAAACATTATTCACCTATTTATGCCAGCAGTAGTTATGGCTGTCCCATATATTTTGCAGTATTTGAGGCTATTTCACTGCATTATTTTGATAAAAATAATCCTTGCATGGATTGAGAGCAGTTTTTCATGCTAGGCCCAGAGCTTTGGTTGTAACTGTTTGGATGATCTGTGGTCTTTCAGCCAAAGTCAGTGTTGGAGGGGGAGGCAGCACTAGGAGAGGAAACTTTTTTGCATGTCTACAGCCGCTCCTGAGATGATCAGTGTGAAATGCATGTTGCTCTTGAAGCTTTGCTTGATTTAAGATCCTAAGCTTTAGAAGAACTGCTCCTAATATTTTTCTGGGTTTGAGAGTTTGGATTTTTTATGCTTTGTGTTGAGAAAAGTTCTGCTGACAGAAAAGGCAGCTTTGTTCCCCACTCAGCATTCCTTGTGTGCTTTCTATAGGACCATTACCCTCAGAGAATTTTGCTTAACTGAACATATGCCTTTATTGAGATTTTTACAGAAGGATGTCCTTAGAATGTTCTTTATTTTTTTCTTTCGTCAAAATGCATAATAGTGTCAAATACTTCCAGACCCATCTCAGTGGTACTGCAGGGTTTGTGGATCACGCGGCTGTATTGAGCATCTTCCGTTCCTTGCCAAGACTAACAGTGACACCCTGTGGCCCATTCGCTAGAGGACTGGCACCGAATTGCCGTTATTGTTTCCTTTCAAATTCACCTCTGAATTTACACTGTGGGGTGTGTAAGAGGAGGAATCCCTGCTCTACACATAGGAGAGATTCTCGATTTCCCGTGTGTCTCTGATTAGATGTTTCCATTATTGAAATGTGTGTCTCATGAGCACTTAGATCTTGGATACAGAGAACACTTTCTCACCCTGATGGCTAAATACTTGGGAAGGTAGAGCAGGAAATACAGATATTGAGAAAGGAAGACCAGATTACATTGCAGTCTGGTGTTACAGGAGTATGCTGCTGTTCATGATCTTCCATACCATTTTTCTCTAACATGGAAGATGTCCACTGATCTGTGTCAATATGTAATGACAAAATATCCACAATATAAAACTATAGCTCATGAAGATCATCCTGTTAACATCTTACTCGCATCATTCCTTTGGTTTGCTTAAGGAGTCTAAATAACACAATTGCTCTGTAATGACTGACATCATTCTGTTTCCAATTGAGTCCTTCAATGCACAGCACTGTAGGTCCCCTGTGTTACCACATACTAATGCAAAAGGCATGTATTCTGGTTAAAAAAAATTGATGAGTTTGTCCTTTGAGGCTTGCTATTGCATTCAAGCAACATAGCTGACTGAATGCCGTGGTCTGCACCCTGCAGGTCCTCTAAGCCTCATGACAAATATGTGAGTTCCTTTCAAAACTGAGTAGTTAGAACACTTTGTGAAAAGGCTGGAGTGTGGGCAGGCTACACTTGTGTGTGTCTGTGTGTACATCCAGGTCTAGCTCACCCTTTGGTCTGTCTTGTCCCAGCATACAGGTCCCCATAACCTGGGCCTCCTTCTGTGTAGCACTTAATAGAATAATAAAATCCTTTAGGTTGGAAAATACCTTTAGGATCATCAAGTACAACCATTAACCAATTCCACTGCTAAACTCTGTCCCTAAGTAACAAATCCGGGGATGGTGACTCCACCACTTCCTTGGGCAGCCTGTTCCAGTGCTTGACAACCCTTTTGTGTGGAGAATTTTTTCCTGCTATCCAGCCAGACTCCTGATACTCCCCTGATACAATGTGAGGCCATTTCCTCTCGTTCTTGTCGTCCTGCACCCCCCTTCTCAGAGCTGCCCTGGCACTCCCCTGCTGCCTCATCGCTGCTCTAGCCCCTCAGCCACCCACCCCCTGTGCCCTCATGTGGTGTGAAGGCACTGCTTGACACTACCTCACATTTCTCTATTGTTTTATGAGGACTTTTAGTTATTTGCTTTAGCTAAGATTAGGAAAAAATATTTTCAAAACAGCAAAAGTAAAACTAGATACATTTTTATATCTTGTTTTATATCTGGATGAATCACACGAGATTTGTACAAGAGAAACATTTTATTGAAGTCCTGTATAAATTGTTTCTCCGATTCCTTGGATGCTGTTCGTATCATACCAGATTCTCTCAGGTACAAATTTCCAATTACAGAAGAAAAATATTGTGTATTCATTCCATGTCCTTTTGCTTCTTTCTTTGTGTTTTGTTTGTTTGTTTTTATTTTTTTTTAAACACCAGTGATAGCTTTTCCAATGCACATGGCTAAATATTTAAGACTGGATAAAGATTACAGACATAAAGAAGTAATGTATTTTTAAACACAATTCTTAAGGAATATCTGCAAGCATTTAATTGTCTACCTTTAGTGAACTTAGCTGCCATTGCAAATATATTTCACAGCACATGGATGATACAGAACAGGAATAACAGAGGCAGTTTTGTTATCAGAGAGCACTGGAAGCCAGAGCTGCAAAAACTTCATGTATCTTTGATACATTTAATTACTTTCAACTATATAGGAAGTGAATATAAACACAGGTGCTAATCCTGTAGAGATGTGTGCGTTTTCTTGACTTTTGCACACTACACTCTCCTATTGAGCTTAATGTGTTCGGTTTTTTTCTAATATGATCACTCTGTGGGACAAACCTTCTTTTACAGAAGTGATGAGAAATTGGCCACTGCTTTTCCAAACAGAAATATGGTTTTGCAATTCTGACGGAAAGAAAGGTCCATTGAAGACAGTGCAGAGACATCCTTTTAATTTATTTATACTGACAGTAATGCATGTGTAAATTGATAGTATTTTTGTATATTAATTACTGTTAATAGTATAAATTAATATAATACCAGCTAAAGTCTTTTATTCTGCACGAGAGCTTAATCCTGCATGATTTACAAACATGAGCAGCAATATCAATCCATGAATGAAGATATAAAATCAACACATATTTATTTTCCTGTCTAGATTAATGTGCCATATGGGTGCTGATTTTCATTATGTAATTTGTGCTGGAAATGGGAATAAGCACCATTATTATTCCAAAATACTGTTAATGCAATTAGCAATTTAAATCTACCTAATTATTAAAGTCTAGTTAAATTTGAAGAATCAGTTTTACTTCAATAAAAATGTCTAAGCAGATCATAAACTGCTTTTCATTATACATTACATTCTCCAGACTATATGAGATTATCATCTTCTGTTTTAAAATCTTTGTAAGTTTTTACCAATATAATGAAACAAGTCACAGGAACACATGCCAGTTCTAAAATACTCTATATACATCTTTACCTTGTCTCAGCTCCACTTGGCTATTCATTTTAGAAGGTCACAATGTTTAAGACCACATGAGTTAAATTTCTTACATTGTTCATGAATCATCTCAGTCTATACATTATATAACACTACTTAGTTCACACAAAAAAACATGGAGAATATTTGCAAAACTAAACAAAGATTTTCTGATGGTATCTCAGATTTGACAAGTGGTGTGTTTAGTGCCAATTCTGGCTCCCCAGGTGGTCAATAGTAGATAAAGTTGCTCTAAAACTGTCCATTGATTCAGCTTGTATCAAGATGGAGAACCTTGCCAAACTTGATAATCAACAAATGTTACCAAATTCTTGTTTGTTTTAAAGCAGTGTGTATGCAGGTGTTTATATATATATATACACACACATATAAAAGTATGTACCTGCCTGATCAAGGCTATGAAACCAGGGAGCACTGAAGTGCCTTTAGCAAATTAGGTGCCAGCTTCACCAATATATTACTCCAGTTTTACACTGTGGTTAATCTCCTGAGAGCAACTAGAGTAGTGCAGTGGCAAATCAGCACCTCAGCCCATAAAAGTTTGATCTATGAGGAGCTTGCATTTACTTCTTTGAGTAAACATACGGACGGACCTGTGCAACAGCAGCATGTCATTTGGTACATGCATTTAATTTGGAACAGGATTATAGTCTGCCTCTTTAGCCAGGTAAACGTTAATCCCTCAGACAAAATCTTACAGTCATGGTCCAGCCTCTCCCCATGTTGGAACCTCCTGCTTCATTTGGTGGATCTGCTTCTGTAGTTCATCTTTGTCCAGCTTCATTTTTGCTTCTAGAACTTGCTGCAGAGACCCAATGCTCTCATAGATAGCTGCAAATCCTAATTGCAGGGGAGAATTAAATTAGTTCATAATCTAAAGCAAGAGTATCACATAATTACTATCAGAATGCATTTCCTACCATAAAGCTCTGCTTTATGATGAAAAGTTCTGAAGGAAAATAGGATTGTAATTGTGTGCTGATGGCAAAAACAGCCAAGCCTGGGGAGAGCACTTCTAAGCTAGCAAGACATCACCTCTTGTTGCTGTGAATTTCATACTTAGTGAAACTCCTTTTTAATGCCACAGATGCAGCCATAACATGTGGCCCAAAAGTCTTTAAACTACTTTGATACATGCAAAGATATTTTGCATATTATTGTAGGTCAATCATTGTTACCATAATTCAGAATAAAGAACTTGGTAACTTCAGTCCTACCGGCGTTAACTTCAGCTTTCATTTCTTTTATATCTTCATTAATCTCGTTTTGAAGTTTGCCAATGCGAATATTTATCTTTTCTTCAGTCTGTTTTGCTTCGTGTGCTTCTATAGTTATCTTCTGTATTTCTTCTATTTTGTCAATTTTCTCAGCCATTTGGTTGAATTTCATCTCTATAGCTCTTTCATTCATTTCCTGGAGCCGGGAAAAATAATTTAAATTATTTACTCTGCATATGAAATTACAGTAGTCTTTCCCAAATATGCAATAGATATTGATTAATAATCTTTTATATGGAAGTCAAAGGTGTAAGGAATTATATTTTTTTATAAAAGGGTTTTAACTGACTGGATTACTGTCTATTTAGAAGTGACTGGATTTATTTGAAGACTCTCAGGCTGTGAGGATGCTATACTTGACATCAGTGAAGAGTTACACAGATATGGAGGAGGTCTGAAATTCTCACTCAAATAATATCTCAATTAGATATTAATAATGCTTTTGAATACTTCCTGAGAAGTATTATTAGGACATTTTAATGGAACTTACAGTGTTTTCCTTAAAAGTCAGTGAGAGTTGGTCTACTTTTTGCACAAGCTCTTTCTCAATCCTTTCATGTTCCTGCTCCAACCAGCTACGTGTAGACAAAATCTGGCTGCTGAGCTCCTCAATAGCATTTTTCAATCTAAGCATAACGGAAATTAGCAGATACAAAAGAGCAGAACTTTTTGTCATTCAGCAGTGACTTTTTAATAATCATGTTCATAAAAGCAATTAATGACAATTAGAAACATTCTTGACACCATATTAAGGTGAATCTTGGAACTTTACAGCTAGTAAGCTGGATAAGGTAACACTGTTCTAGAAAACAAAGATGAAAGAGCACAACAAAATAGCAGTTAATTATACAAAACCCATCACAACATATTGATTATGGTCGTTGTGTGTGTACACCTTAAATCTGAACAAAGATGTGGTATCCATTTATTTTAGTGGCAATGCTGCTTCATATAGCCCCGCTTATCTTGCCTATACCCACCTCAAGTTTACACCAACCAGTTGTGCCAGTGATGCTGTTTCTTTAGACAGTATTTTTTCCAGTGAAAACTGGAAATTTGGCTCTATTCTTTCATCTGGTTTGCAAATAGTTTTACTGACGTAACTGATGGGATTGCATGAGCATGGCAATAAGCACTTAGAAGTAAGGATGTGGATGGCTTAAGCCAGGACTGCTACTGAGTGAAATGCCTGGAGAGGATGTAATATCTGATGTATCTCTATATAGTGTCTAGAGTAGCACAGTAGCTTTTCATTAATAAATTAGGTATTTGGATTATATATTTGTATGTTAAGCCAATTTAAAATCCTAACACTTTGACAATGCAGTGCCTTGCTTCCTGATTCCTTGAGTTGAACTTTTTGCCCTGCTCTCAACAGTCACCTCCAGTATTTGTTGCTTCCTACCGTTTTTGCAGAAAGGTACCAGGGCACTCCCAAATTCCTTAGTTGCTTTATTTAATTTAATGCTAACTCTGCCTGAATACTTAACTAGGGACTTAAGAGGGCTTTTCAAAATTGCCTATCCACATTGGGAGCAGAATAACTGTTGAAAACGAGTCCCACTAGACAGACCATTGTGCTTTTGTAATATTTGTTGAGCACGTGTACATATTTAAACAGGTTCATGCTTTTGTAGGCCTAAAGATTACAACAGTCAAAGTTGGAAAACTGAGGCCGTCTGGCAAGGCACACAGCAGCACCAAGGTTTCCTGGACACTCACTTCATATCCAGGAGGTGGAGCTGTTGGTTGCTCTCTTTGTAAGCAACCTTCAGCTTTGCTTCTTGTTGCATTATTGATTGCTCTACTCTGCTCAGAAGATGAGAAATCTGAAACAAAATTTAGAATTTATTATTTTTCAACAGCATTTCATCACAGTCTCATTTGGGATGTTTTCATAACAGTAGAGAAGATTTTAAAGGCCGTTTTTGCTGACATTTCAAAAAGTATTGAATTTACATGTTTTACTTCATAATGAAAAGTATACTATCTTTGCAGATTAAAGTATCAGTACTGTGAAAACTGTAATTTTTCGGCCATAAGTAATTTTTACAGTCTTGCCTTTAAAGCACCTGCCAGCTCCCCACTTTGAGATAACTGAATTTTCACAATCCATGTATCTCCACATTGTCACATAAGCAGAGTAAATGAATGGCAAATCACTCCACCAATACTGAATTATATTCTTCATCACTTCGTGTATAATGGCTATTGCAGTGACAACAGTGCTAGGTTTAACTGAGGGTAGGTCATTACTAGCAGAAAATATTTCTCACCAAAATAATTAGCCAGTTTTACAAAACATGCTGTTCTGTTTTACAAGATTCATGACAATATGTTCCTATTGTGCTGGCATGCTAATATACTATACTGAGTCTTCCAAGAAGGGTAAAGTGGATTTTAACCATTTATCTACTGCAAAAAGGAAGATGTAAAATACTTTTGTTGCCTAAGAAAATGGGAAGGCCTTGAGATGGAGATTTGAATAATCCTTTTCCTTAGTGTCCTAAGTCTGTGCTTGTATCTGGTGCTCAATTCCATTCTCATACACAATGGAAGAGAAAACTTATGGGCCAGTTAATGGATCATCAGAACCCAAACCCAGTTGTTTGGGGTTTTTTTGCAGACCTTCAAAAATTGTGTTCAGATACATATATAATCATCCTGGGAGGGAAAAAACATCCAGAGAAAGACACTGATCCTTGCATTGTTGTGGTAGTTTTATAGAGCAACACTTCAGGTTCACATTTCAACTGCAAGAAGCCATTCAGGCCAGAAATCACTGACTTCATTCCTGGAGTCCTTTCAGGTGCCTTTAAATACTAGCCCCTTCTACACAGAATGCAAAAGGCAGCAAATTAAGGACCTTTTTTCAGTTAGACCAGTGCAGTAATGCAGCCAGCTACCAATATTCAATCTAATAAGACTGTGAGAAGATACACCTCTCCTTTTGTAAACCTGTGCCCTCCTAGGATGATTTACAGTAAGGGAATCAGTGTGAATTAAACTATAACTCTTACCCGTACATGGATCAGTTTGGTCCAAATACCGTACCTGTATTTCTGCCTCTTTGATTTTAGATTCTAAGATCAGCTTGGAGGTGTGTTGGTCTTTACTTAGGCTCTGAAGTCTTTCATATGTAATTTTATGCTCTGCAGACAGCCTGGCTAACCCAGCATCACACCTGTTCAAGTAAATAAATACCAAAGCAGCAGCTGAATAGACTATAAGGTCAGTGCTTTTTAAATTATCATTTCTAGACTGGGCATTTCTGAAATTGCTGGCTGTCTAGTGAAACGATGCCTTAATGAGTCTGCAAAAATGGTGCTGTATCTCATAGTACTCAGCAAACTGCTCCCAAATGGGAATAAAGGTCAAGCAGTCTGACACATACACTTCTGTTATCTTGTCACTGACATAGGATGTGTAGCCTGGGTTGTTATCAGTCAGGGAAATCCCATTAGAAATGCAAAGATGCAGAATGTCAATACTTTGTATTTTTGCCATGCTCCAAAAGACATCTGTTAAGGTGTGTATGATTTCACATACATGATTAGAAGCCTAAATAATTCAGGACCATTTTTTCATTATTGTAGCTGTGTTCCTTTGAGTTTTACATTCTTCCTTTTATTTGTGAAATAGTAGTATACAATGAATATGTCTAATAAGCAATGGGGGGCAAATTTTAGAGTTATTAGTCTTTTTTTAGGTAAAACTGTCATTGAAAGCAATGATAATTTTGTCTCACAAAAGACTATGAAATGCAGTTCTGGAACATTATTATTATTGTTTCTTTTCTTCACATTGGAACATTTTTTGATACTGTAACATTTTCAGGATAAATGTGCTATAGAATATGTGCAGTTTTTACCACTTATCAAAAATGCCTTGGTCAGGTGGATTTCATTAACAGTAATACAAGAAGGTTATTAACTGAGCTGTAAAAATAAAAGTACTATAATTTCAGGAGTAAGACCTCTGTGAAGTATGAGTCATGCATAATTTTTTTTGCTAAGGGAAATAGGCAATGTTATCAAATTCGATCTATGGAACTGATGGAGAACAGAGAGCAGTTACAATTTAAGGAAGACAAAAGGCAGTAAAATGAGACAAGCTAAGGCACATTAAGTCATTACCTAAAGCAATGCCACATTTAAACCTCTTTTTAGTCACATTTCAGTTTGAAGGCTTTCATTTCAACATGCATTTTCATCACCTGGGTTACAGTAACTACCATTCTCATTAAACATGAAGGGAAAGTAACAGCTAAAATGACAAATGGAGCATCTGCTTAGTATTATGGGACAATTTCAATATGAAAATAATCAGCAATGCAAAGTAACACATAGAAATTATAAAACTTGTGGAAATTAATGTATAGTTCAGCGCTTCAGCATTGTGAGAGCAATTGGTAATATCTGTAGGAAGACCAGCTAAGGTTTACATAGCAGTGAACTGTACTTGTAGGCCTTACAAACAGGCAGTTTGTTTATAAAGATGAGAGGCCACATCACTCTAGTTACCAAAAGTTTATGATCTCCAAAAAATTGTTAGTTGTGTTTCTCTGAGGCATGACAGAACATATAAAAAGCACCAGCTTTGAAACTACTGTAGCAAATGTAAACAGCAGGCATCTGTAATTGTTTTTAAGGCAAATTAGTGTTTTGAGTTTAATCACAGTGCATCTCTCTCCCTTGTGGATCTCCCTTACATGATCAAAGGGGTCATCTAGTTGCGTGGAAATGGAAACATCAGAATTCTGACTACGTTAATTTAGTCTTAGCCTGTGTATTAATCCGATTATTTTGGTTTTCTACAAGGATACTTGAATTGGCACCCTTTCCATTGTCTCTAGCTGTGGAATGTGTTGGGTTTTTTTTAATAAGATGAACATATGGAAAACCATGAGCTTTGTAACACTTCTCATTCAAGTTTCTACTGCATGATGGGTCAGAAGAAAATCAGCAATCTAAGCAAAAGGACACATTATAGTTTGGAATTTTTCCCTGGAGAGAAGGGGGAAAAAAAGGCACACTACAATCGCCCTTGAATTTCCCATATCTCTGAAAGTTCTGCTTTGCTATTTCTTTATAGATTCATATTTAAATGACAGTGGAATTCTTCTTAATAATGGAACTACATGTTTCTGAACACTGAATTTAAATTCCTGTCTATATGATGAAGCCCGCGGGGCTATGGATATAAGGACGGAATTTGAAAACAACTTTAGAGGTTTGGTCATCTTAAAAGCACAAGGGAAAAAATGAGAACTAGATTAAGATTTCTAGGAAGAACAGTAGTTTACAAATACAAGAGCTGTACATAAAACCATTTTATACAAAGACGTGCACAATAAATTCTGTTTCACGTCTGAAATGCTAGAACTGTCCATACAAACAACCTGGTGTGGTTTTTCACGTGCAGTTGAACACATGCACTGTTGAAATTTGGAGCAAAGATGCACTAAAATGTGTTCCTTTTACTGCTGTTTAATTGTGTAGGATATTTTCTGGGAGTTAAGATTGGCAAGCTGTGTAGTGATGTGAAATTTGTAAATGAAGAATAAATTGAGAGATGTCATAGTGCCAAGACTTATTCTCAGTTTCAGAATAAAATATAATTATAGAAACCAGTAATGTTTAATATAAACAGTGAAATTATCAAACAACTGCCTTCCAAGTCATAGTAAGCAAAAGCAGAAGTTATTTTCCTGGCACACTGAAGAGTATTTTGTTGTCTTTGATTTCTAAGAAATGAAAACAAATGGTTGCTCTATTCAGTATCACCAGGGCCTAGATAAAACTGAGAATTACACCAATGTTCTGCAACAGAACGCTGTATAAATATGCTGTAATGGTACATACAGATGTTTAATGTTCCTGTTTTATTATAATGGGAGATGTTTCAAAGTGCCAGTGTTTCAGTGGAAAACAAATAGCTGAAAAATAAGTAGTGAAAAGCAAGTTGGTACATCCAGGGGATCAACCGGGCAAGAACAGCAGAGTTGGTAGATTCCGAATAGCCTGGATCAGGGAGCCCAGGTCTCGTTGTGTGTGCCTGGTAGGTGGCAAGTAGCCAGAGTGCAGCAGATTTGTTGTACTGATGAAGTTCAGAAATCCAGCACATCCCAGATGCATCAGACTCATTTTCTGTGCAGTGTAGGAAAATCTGCCTACATGTAATGAGTCCAGTGTGTCTGAAATGAATCAGATCTATATAAGAAATCATCTATATATGCAAAGGAGGCCAAATTTGAACATGCATAGCTGCCATTTCTCTGGGTGTTTCAGCTATCAGGAAGCTTCTAGAGACAGCTGTTGCTATCGTTCTGACCAGGCTGCTGTATTCAAACTTTGCAGACAAATTAGCATAGTCCACAAGTTATTATGTAAATAAATTATAAGGCATTGCTCATGAGTTTTATGATCTAATATCACTAGAAATAGAATTGGTACATATGTGTTGTAGAAAATTGCCAACATCAGGTACAGAAGGCTGGAGTAATTGATGTATCAGCATCTACCTAATTCTCTGCTGAATGTGTCACTGAATTGAATATAGGTAATATTTTTCTTCAAGTTAATGATAATGCTGATTCTTAGGAAAATGTACAGCATCATTCCTGGTGAACACTATAATGGTGCTTTACAAATTCATCAGTAAATTATGCATAATAAGAAATGGCCCAGAGACTAAGAGCTGTAATGTGTATTCAGCCTTCTTCTTCTTCTAGGGCTATTAGTTGATTCTGTGATGCAGGTGAGGCCAATTGTGAGATCAACCCAAGGCTCACTCCTCCAGAGCTGTGGGTAGTGTGGTTTAGGAGCTGTGCTTCGAAACTGTATGTGCATGTAGGGATCCCTGTTCTCATCATTGAAAGCAGCAACCCTCAAGAAATAATGTGACAGTTGTTCAATGATATATTGGCATGTTACAGAACAGTTGGTGTTAGGAAATAAACACCACTCTCTCCAATATTGAAGTTGAATAGGATGTTTAGTATGCTTGTAATTACTGGAACTGAAATTTGGCCAGAATCCTGAGATACAGAGTAAAAGGACCAAAAGGTTCAGACTTAGGTGTGGCACATATAAACTGATTGACCCTGATTGTCCATCTGCACACTTGGAACCTAGAGCAAATGTGCTGTGCTTGGAGGTAAATCAGCCAACAGTCACTGCAGCCTGAGCCAGGCTCTGGACTTGGCCTGTGGCTCAAAGCTAAGCCACAGTAAGTTGGTAACCCACAGTAACCT
This sequence comes from Apus apus, assembly GCF_020740795.1. Lineage (NCBI taxonomy): Eukaryota > Metazoa > Chordata > Aves > Apodiformes > Apodidae > Apus > Apus apus. The sequence goes on from NC_067291.1 coordinate 6,917,832, forward strand.
GATCATGTTTCTAAGATTTCATTCTTCGAACTCACCAGAAAGTGAGCAGAACTAGATGTAAAAGTGAAGTTACATTAGGTGAGTTCAGCTTATTTTATACAAAGAACATTAGCTAGAGTAATCAGAAAGTGGTTATCCCAGGGAAAGTTTCTGGTAAGTATCTGTATAGTGCCAACAGCATAAGAAAGTGCCATCTTGACCATCACCTCCACATGTCACTTTAATCATTATTCGCAGTAACACTAATATTCGAAGTAGAATGTATCTGTAAATAAAGGCAAATAGCTTTCTCCCATGGCATGCCCCAGTCTCAAGTTAGTATGGCTACAGGAAATTTTTATCCCAGTACTCTCAAACCAGGACACATGGAACATTGCTTTAACTTGATTTCTTATAAATGGAAGTTTATTTTCTTCCTTATTCAGGGAAATTTTTTGGGTAGAGAGCATAATGCTGAATAGAAGATAACAGTTAAAAGACAAACTGATTCTCTTATGGTGGTGAATAGAAATCTCCAACATTTGTTGCACAGTCTGACATAAGGCAGATTGGTATAATCTTGTAGAATTATCAGATAAATTGCAACCCAGGCACAGTACAAGGGCATTGCCCTCAGTAAATACAGAAATAAATCCTGGCACAGACTGCACGAGTCCACCACCAATCCCCAAGTAGTGGACTGGACAGACACGGGCCCCATTGTGAAGCCCATGCCGGCATGTGTTTACTCACTTCTGTTCTGTTACTGAAAGCAAAGGCAATAGATTGTGCTTCACAAGGTGCCAGTAACTCTGCTGCTCCTAATATGGGCCTCTCTCAGGATGCAATATGATCCCAAGGTGGACTTCATATATAAGGCAGCGGGAAGAACTGAGCATGCAAATTTGTCAGGGATTTCTCAGTGAGATCTATATGTGTATGTATTTCTCTATATATTTCAGGTTCTTGATTTTACAAAATAAACTTGCCCAGTTCTTTCCTGTTTACTAAACGATAGTACAGAACTTAAAAGTATGTAAAACCTCTCCAGAGTATTCTTTATAAAATGGGCTAGGAGAGGTACAGTGGAAACTTCAAACGGTCAATTTATGAGAAAACTTTAATGCAATCAAAATTCCTCCCTTATTATTGTTGTAGGCTGTTGAAGGTTATCATTAAATCAGTTGAAGTACAAAAGAGAAAAAGAAAAATGATCTGTGCAGTATAGACATTAGGTCAAATTTATGTCAAGTATTAATTCCACTGAAGTTATGATCCAAGCAACTTTATGCTAGATTAGTTCCTTTTCCTACAGCTATACAGGTCTTTTGTGTTTGATTTTACAGACACTTAAGCAAATGTTGTTGTGCTGGGGTTTGTAAATGTGCCATTGATGGCACAACCTGAAGTTTGTCTAGTTGCACAATTGTTAACCTGGAGTTCAAAGTAGCCTGTAAAAATCTCTGTTATTTTATATTTTTCTGTTCCTCATGTCAGGTAGCCTGTGCAGTTTTTAATACGGCTACCAAATAACTGAATGCACAGATTTTTACTTCTAAAATACCTGGAAAAATACGCAGCTATTCTGTTCCTTACAGGTACAGATTGTTCCATGCTCCCTTTATAATTGTGTCAATTTGTTTCAAAGATAGATCAGTCTAGCCATAGTACTTTTAAAAGCTGAACCAAACACCAATTCCTAAGGAATCTGATGTAATTTATTAAAAACTTATTTTAGGAATTAAGGGTAATATTGTAAAGTTTAATATGTAGTACTGGACTTCAAAGGATTATTATTTGTTCTCTTGAAAACACTGAGCAAAATTATCCTGGGAATTTTGCCAAAGTTGAGTTCAGCCCGTTATCATTAACATTCATATTTCAAGATTAAAACACCCTTAGCTAGTCCCCAAAATACACTTCTATGTTGACTTTTACCTTGCAACTCTTCCCCTCAGATCTCCTAAACCAGAAAGTTGCCTCATTTCCAGGCTCTTCAGGGTAGAATTTGTTCCATAGCTGAGATTGTCTCTGACACGTATCTGTTCCTGCAGCATCTAGAAAGCATTCATATGCAAATATAAACTCAGTATGACAGATTTAATGTACACTTTAAATGTCACTTGTTATTTTCCAGTATTTCAGTAACACCAGATAGGATTTTATCATTATTAAAAGCTTTGCTTGTATTGTACTAAACCAGATACCTTTTAGGTGATGTATTATTTCTTATTCTTGGTGTACAATGTGCACATACATACCATAATATGTATAAGGTATAACTTGACAATGGAGTGGAGATGTAAATATTAATTGTTGTCCTTTCATTTTCCCCACCACACCCCTGTTGCTCATTGCAGCAGAGGTCAGACGTGAAGTCATGTATCTGCATGTGATTAGGTCATAAAAATGAACGGTTGGGTTTGGCTACTGTGTGTCATCAGTAAGTCAGAAGTAAAAGAAAGTTTATTATGGAGCTAAGGCATTTCCTAGTGTTTATACAGTACAGCCTTTGGACTGAAGTTGAGCTGGGTATTAGTGTCGCATTAATTCATTTTTGCAAGGTTTTCTAGTGCAGCTTTTGAAAGTAAGTGTATTAGTACCACAAAGGTTTCTGTGTTTATATGCTAATATCCTGTGCACTTTTTGTAGCCACTGAAAGAATTATGTAATCTGCAAACAGTTTTTCAAGTTATAAAAACAATTTACAAGCTTACAGGATCTTCAGACCTTGTCTGACCTTTAATTATCCTGTGGTCAACTTTCTTATTAAACTAGAAGGAATAAGCAGCTGAGATGGGGTTAGTCCTGTGAAAAATTCTTAACATACCTCAATGTCCCGATTAAGCTGCCTCACTATAGCCGTTATGTTTCGGATATGTTCTTCCAAGAGCTGTCGAGCCAGCCGGTCGCCCCCCCCTTTGTTCTGCATTCTGTGCAGGGTGGAAACAATGTCCTCCTTAATGCGGAAAGCATGTTCCACAAGAGCCGCCGTTGTTTTCTCATGGCTTAGGATTCTGTCTTCCAGCTGATCCACCAGGCTCGCAGATGCCAGCGGGACCGCTGTCAGCGCCTGGCTGTGCAGCGGTATGTTTCGAACCCGTCTGGTGAAGAAGAATATCCAGATATTGTGAAGTTCTCACACAAAAGTCTGTCATGTTTTTCCACAGGAGACAGTGCAATACTATCTCTGTAGCTACAGTGAGGAGAAGCACCAAAATACTCACAGAGAGAGACCCACTGCTACAAATATGTGGGTGCTGTGAGGCTACTGTGTGTATCTTGTACAAAGACAGGTCAGGCTCTTTTTCTTCCTCTTTAAGGAAGCTTACAAAGTATGGGATCTTAAGAAAATTATATTAGCGTTATAAAAGTAGTTACAAATCAGAACTATAATTTGATTAAGAATCCAAATTTAAACCCTTTTACTGAGTTTTAGAAGCAATGCTATTTGTCTCTACAGTTTTCAGGTGTAATCAAGGCAATAACTGTAGAAGCTAGGTACTGCAAATTAAATGGAAACAGCCTGAGATTAAAAAGGAGTAGCTTGTATCCATTCCTTTTCTCAGTCTCTATAGCTATCCCGTGGTACCATATAGAAGCTTGTTCTCCCATGAACTGGACAGGAGTATATATAGGCGTGGAAACTGAGGAGAGACCAGAATTAGGGCAAGCATCTCATAGTCTTAAAAGTAAAATTTTTCCCCCAAATAGCTTACATTTGGGTACCTGGAATAATAGATTCTTCAAGAGACCTTTGCACTGCATAGCTTCCATGGAAAGCAATGGAGCTCATGGGTGCTCAAAGTGAAAAAATTAGGCTAGTAATACCTACAATTTTTTCCTGCTGCTATATTCTCTGAAGAATAAAGACAATTTTCAGAAGCATAAGTGGAAGATACAAGTTCAAGCCCACTTAGAAAGAGGAGATCATTTGCTCAGGACTCTGTTATTTACTCTGTATTCTCTGTGTGTTTTCCTGTTAACGAGCCAAATTAACATTTTACTTTACTGTGATGATATTGATGAGGACTACAACAAAGGTCACTTCTGGCTCTGAGTTTTCACACTTACTCCATACTATTACAAGACTGGTTGAAGTATAATATTCCTGGACTTCTACTCAGTTACAATTTAAGATAATTAATTTATTTGGGAAAGGTGTAAAAAAAAGCTGGAATTGTGATTTGTGCCACCTGAACGAGTCTACGGCATTTCACTTTGCTTTGCATACAAATGCCAAAGTCCCAAGTCACAGCATTACTACACATAGGGAGCTGAGAGACACATCATACTCTGCAATATGAAGATTTTTTTTTTTACATTCCAAACTGTACCTTTCAGAATGGGCAAGAGTTGGGAAGATTGGGCTTCGCTGGGCCATTTTCTGGTCAATAATTTAAGTCTGTTGAAAAAGTACACATTGAATTATTGAATAGTTTATATCTGGCACGGAAATGTCTTAATGTTTCTGCTTTAAGTGAATGGTTAAGTAAAGTTTAAGATTATGCTGACAGCTCTATCTTGGAGTTCAAGTATTGCTTATGAAATAAATGCAAATAAAAATCAATACAAAAGAACAAAAGAATTCAAAATAAAAATGGCTACAAAGCTTTTTACAGTGAAAATGATACTCTTGAAAAAGACAAGGTTGACAGCCTTGAAATGGAAATCTGCTCCTGACCCACAGAACTGGTTTGGCAGGACAGAGGCAAACAAAATTCTTGTCCCCGATCTGTCTACTGGTCTCAGACATCATCAATCAGTGAATAAAAATGTAAGGTCTACAGGATTATCATAAAGCTTAGGAAAGTACTGAGCTTTCCTAGATTAGTGCTAGGCTGAAGAATGAAATAAAAATGTTTCCTGACAGCAGATTATTAGGGGTAAGGTGTTTTTTAGGTAAAAACATTGGCAGTCTGAAACCTCAACATGTTAGACATCAGCATCGTTTAGCAAAACTGAGGCTTTTATTAGTTTATCTTCAAATCTAAATGACCACACTGGATGTTGCAAGTATATTCTTCTGTGTTGAGAATATAGATTCTGTTTTCAATTTTTAGACATAGCCAGCCAGACTGTGACAGACGTTGCAGCAGGGTAGGTCTGTTAAATAGCTTCAGAAAGACATTTTTGATGTCTTCCTGTAAGTGGGACCAGCACCTGGCTCAGTCGCTTTGTCCACTGACAGAATTACATCAATTCAACTCCAGCTATTCCATGCTACGTAAAGCAAAATGCCATTTTTAACTATAAAGAGTATGAGTGTGGCCTGAACCTGAATTCCTTCGGTATCTAAAATCCTCGCTGAAAACTAAAGAATGATGCATGAAAAGAATTTTGCAATTGCTTATGAAATCAGGTACAAACACAAAGAGATAAATAGGGTTATTGAAATGAAGTAGTCATATATTTATTGTAAAGAAGTGGTAGGACTATCCCCCAAGATCTGAAAATGCAAGGCATGTTTGTGCTTTAGAATTATATGAAAGCACTGCCTGAAAGCCATGAACAAACATTGTCACAGTATGTGTTTTCTATTTATAGCACAGTGCTTCAGAAACTACAAATTAGAAAAAAAAATAGTTTTAAGAGGAGCTGGGTTGCTGAGCAGCAATGACACTAGACTAGAATTCAGAAGGTCTGTTTTTAAATCCTTTCTCAATCTCAGATCCTGATGACTTGGACAAGTTCTTCTGTGTCTACTGACTCCTTTTCCCTGTATGGAAGACAGAGATCATTGATACCTACCTCCTTCTTTAAGTTCTGATATGCCTATCAGCAAAAAGCACAGTCTAAGAGCTGGGTATCATTGTGATGACTTTGCATTCAACATCCTGTGCAGACACAATGCCCAGCCCTGCAGTCTGTCCCACATGCTTGTTGTTTCCTGGTTGTTTTTTTAAACAATGCCCCAGCTCTGTGGGGCCTCCCCACTAGCTGTACCACCAGGGAGTACAATAACCAGGCACCTGGTTCTCAGTAGATCTGAACTCATTCATTCTTAGTCCTGTGGGCCAGAGCACATTTTAACCATCTTGATGCAGTGAAGCATTTAAACACAATTTAACTTTAAACACAGGAATGTCTCACTGATATAAGAAGAGCTATGTGTTTCAAAGCAGCAAAGCACTGGATGCTACCTAGAAAAATGAAGAACAAATATTAAAGTCTGTACATCTAGCAGAGTCCTAGTGAATGACTTATAAAAACAGCCAGACAAAAAATCCTCAAGTCTTTCAGTCTTACGGCTTTCAGTATCTATTTATTATCTATCATAAAAACAAGTATGCAGCAGAGTAAGCATAGGATTGCCTGAAGTTTTTACTTTTTCTGCCAGCCTACCATTAGATTGCAGCTAAATGCAAATCTCTGGAGAAACTGTGCCCATGAAACAAAAGTTACACAGATGGAGTTCTTATTCATTTGTTATTGCTAACGTAAGCACCTCACTTGGTACACAGTGAACAGCTCATCATCAGTTAGGAGATTTCTTCATCTCATGCAACATCCTGAAAGGATGCCTTAAGATCTTGTTCTGCAGTTGTACAAAACTTTTCTGCAGTTTGGAGCTATTTGCAATAAACAGTAAGAGAGAGGTGGTAGAACTGATGTCCAAGTCCCTCTCTATGAACATATATGAATACCAATTTAGATTAATAAATATAAAATAAATACAAGATGTTCTGATGCCTAGGTTGAGAGAAGTGCAATTTCACATAGCTCCAATTTTAAAAGTAGTAAACTGGGATCAATTTAGATACTGGTTGAAATGCTGGCTTCAGATTCTTCTTTTTTTTAAATTATTTTTTTTATTATGTTGTCCCTTGCTTGATACTGCTATAGGAATTGAAATAATGATATATTAACCCAGTAAATTTTGGTTGATTGATTTGATTTACTGAATATTCCAAATATACTTGTCACATGAATGAGGTGAAGATTTTTCCCAGTTGTAAATGGTATGACTGATTGACAAAAGCAACAGTTCACCTGATACATAAGGAAGCTTTTCCATATAAATATGAGGTATTCTTTATAATTTATTTAAGTCACTGACATCAGACATGTAAAAGCTCGAAAAAAGATCATACACGGGCCATGCTGAAGAGACACTTCTGGCAATGCAAAGTTCACGCCTTCCTATTTGTACTGTGGCATTCCTTCCCCACGTCAGCAGATGCCTTCCTTGCATGTTTATTTTCTGCGGGTTCTCCATTTCTCCTGTTTTGAAGGGTAATCACATCTATAGTCTTCATTTCTCCATCTTCCATTCTAGCCTATGTCTAATACTTGCTGTAATGCCAGAGCATTTTTCACATCGATTCTTATGTCTGTGGTGTGGGAAAGCATTATTGTCCCTGAAACTGTAATTTTCCTTATGCTGCTGGTAGGGAAGTGAAGCACGGGGAGGGCTATGTGACTTGCCACAAGTCACACGGCAATAAAGGCAGACTGAAATACCTGCCTAGGCAAACACTTTAATCACCCTTTTCTTCTTAAAATAGAAGCCGCTGTGGTTGCTACACGGGGAGCATATGACAGCACCACCCCGGGAGCCGCAAGATCCCGGAGTTCCTCCGAAGCTCTTTCGGGCAAGGTTTTGAAGTAAGCGAGAAAGTCCCTGTGTCACAACTCAGCGGAAAGATAGGTCAAAACCCGACTGCACTCGCGAGTCACATGAAAGAGACCCTTGCAGAACCTCTCTGCGCTGCTGTGACATGTTGTGGCCACGCATGCAGCGTGCTGGGGGGTGCAGGGACGCTTCCCACGGGGAGAGGGGGAACCGTGCCAAGCTCCGAGCCCGGCCGAAGGGTCCTCTTGAGAAACAGGTCTGATCGGCTCAGGTGCTTGACTGTGCTAATGCAGCTACGAAGCCTGTGGGATTCCGTCTGGATGCCCCGTCCCAGCCCGCGCTCCGCCCGGCCCTCAGCTCTGCCGGGCCCGGCCCCGCGGCGGGAGGGTCATCGGTAAACACGGGGCGTGCAACAGCTGACAGGACACCACAGCGCGGACACCACTCGATGGCCATGCAACACGGAGGGACAGAGCTGGGACAGACGCTGCGGCGGGCGCAGGGCGCTGCGCTCACTCACCGGTGCCGGATCCGGGCAAGACGGGGCTGCCCCGCGGTCCCGCAGCCCCGCGCCCGCGCAGCCCCGCTCTTCAACGCGCTGCCCCCGCTGCAGCACCCCTGAGCCAAGCGGCGGAGCCGGGGTCTCCGCCCGCCCGTCGGTCCGCGGCGTGGGGCCCGGCTGCGCGGAGCGGAGCGGAGCGGAGCGGGGCTGCCGCCGCCGCAGGCCGCGCTGCGGGAGCGGGAGCGGTTGCCAGGACGCCGTCACCATGGGAACGCGGGGGGGGCAGCATCCAGCCGCCGGGACAAACCCCTCCTCGTCGCTTCCTCGAAGATATTTGATAGCAGTGTCCGCTCCCCGGGAAGGAGGGAGGGGCGAGACCCCGCCAAGAGCAGCTGCCTTCCCTGTGGCTCCGGGGGGAGCGGGGAAAAGCGGGGCGGGGGCCATGCCTGCGGCTCCCGCACCAGCAAATGTCGGCTCCAGGCAGAAAGTTCGGTGGTGGCAAACCAGCAGTTACTCTGAATTTGTAATGGTGCAAAAGAGCTGAGAGTGTGACTGAAAGCATGGATTTTTCCAGAGCACATAGCAAATCCTGGCAGAATACAAGACTGTGGAAATCAGTGGCGAGTAAGATCTTTGTTTGTAAGGTTTCCAGGCTATGTTTTCAAACAACATCCAGCGTGTAGCTTCAATAAAACTCTGTATTTCACAGGAAAGACAATCTGCCCGTTTGTGTGGCAGAGGCATATGAGCTAAGAGAAAGTATTACTGGAAAAACAAAGTCTATAGAGGGTGTGTCTGCCTTCACTTTTGTTTCCTGATTGTGTCATTATTTGGACTTTGGTACAACCACCTTGGGTAAACAAAGGGTAAGTGAAACTGGAGACAAACTTACTGTGTCAGTTCACTCTGAAATAGCAGTGTCTTTGATTTTTGGTTAAAATATATACAGTATCCCATACTGTTGTATAGGCAAACCATTGCAGGAGTATCTGGCAGATGCAAAGGATAAAAGTGCTGTACTGTGCATGTGCCATTGTAAAAAGCAAGGCGGGGTCTGAACCCACGTTCTGACCTATTTATTTTAAAGCAATTCCCACACCAAAGGATCAGGCCAGAAACAAAACATCCATAGGTGCTTTCCAAACTGGATAGTAACCAACTGAGAGTCATACAATTGTGGGATAATTCAAGCTAGAATGGACCTCAGGAGGACACATGGCCAACCTCCTGCTCCAAGTGAGTCCTCTGATGAAGCCAAATGCAGGGTTTTTTGCAGACTACTTGTGAAGGCCTCCAAGGATGCAGACTGCCCAGGCTCTCTGGGCAGTCTGCTCCCGTGCTTCATTGGCCACTGGAGGGAAATGTTTTCCATATACCTAGTCTGAAACTTCCTTGTTTGCATTTCTGTTGTTGTCTTCTCACCAGGCACAGCTGGAAGAGTCCAGCTTTGCCATCTTGAGGACTTCCTCATAGGTATTGGGGGCTCCTGTTAGATCCCCCAAAGTCTGCTATCATCAGGCTGCTCCCCCAGCCTCTCATCAGAGGCCTGGGCTCCAGTCCCCCAGCATCTCACTGGCCTCCTCTGCTGAACTTGCTCTGTTCTATTGATGTATGCAGCTGTATTCTCTGACCCAGCAAATATCTAGTCTAACTTCATGCACCTGTGTAGTTTTGGTGCACCTGTGCTGTGATTTTTCTTGCTAACGGACTCCTCAGATATTCAGTGTTTTCTTGAGTGTGTATGTCTACAGGAGTGGGGCTTGAAAGCAAATAGTTATTTAAAGCAAAAAGATTAAAGTTATTTTAATTTTAAAACATGTCAACTTTGGTATCTCCCACTGCAATCTTGTAATTAGCAATAAAAGGTACCTCCAGACATGGGGAGGTAAGTGCTCTTCACTAGGCATCCATACTGGCCACTGTCTGACAGGATAAGGAGGTGAATGATCTTTGGTTTGACCCATACAGATGTTCTTTGCATCTTGTGTTATCAGAGATCATTAGCACTTACTTGATGTTTCTAACTAAAGCAGTACTAAATAGCTGAATTTTATATAATTACATCTTCAGTGTAATTGTTCATGAACACGTAGGTTTATTTTCTTAAAGGCAGATCACTTTCCTTATCAAGGCACAGGATTAACAACAATATTGATTTATTCTGTTGTGTTCAACTGTCTCACTCATGAATGGAGCCCCATTTTAAATAACTGTAGAATTACAGAATGGAGCAATTTAGGCTGGAAGGGACCTCAGGCAGGAATCCGGTCCAACTCTCTGCTCAAAGCAGGGCTAATGTTGATGTTAGATCAGGTTGCTCATTGTAACATAAAGTTTTGATCTTGAAAGCTTGTGTAATGTTTCAAAAAATCTCCCTCTGAGGAAAAAAAATACACTCCTTGTACTTTTGTTGATGTGAACCTACATAGCTTAACTGAATTCAGTCACAGGAACACAAGAGGCAAAAATCCTTGGTTACCAAGTCCTTGTGGACTTCTTCCAAATTTATACCAGTCTTGCAAATAACATTATTCATACATTTTGGTTTGCAGTTGGAGAAAAATTCAACTCTGGATTCTGAGTATCTCTTATGTCTGAGGCTTCTCTTAATCAGATCCGGAGTAAAAGAGCCACATGCTGTTTTTTCCTCAAAAAACCCACAAAACAATAAGGGAGAGGGAAAGAGGTGATGACTTTGTTACTGTACTTTTTACTCCAGTGGTATTTTAGATGGACATGGTGGACATGTTGATAAGCATGTTTTTTGAACAGATACGCTCCTCTAAGGCCAACAAAAGTGAGGAAAGAAGGAAGTTGTTGTGTTAGGTACAGAGAAAGGGAGTGAAAGAAAGCTAAAATTTTACTAATAATTGAAGTAATTTCATCACATTTTGAGTCATAAGCTTCTGCCTTTGATTAATGCCATTTTGCTTCTCCCTACATTTCACAAGAAGAAATTGCTGAATCCATTTTTTATTTTCTGTAAGTAGAATTCTACATTCACCGAGTGTAACTGAAGGCAGAATATAACCACTCGCGTTTTAGCAGAAAACTTTATATAAATTGTCTGTTTATTCTTTAAAAGTAGATACACCAAAAATAGCATTGAATTTTTAAAGTTTCCTTAATTTTATACCATTTGTTTTTCTGTGGCACAAACCCTTCATCTTTTTAAGAAATACCAGATTGTGTAGTTTTCTAACTAAAAGTATGATGTCTTGTTAAGGGTATTAAAGCCTTGTTTTAGTGACTTTCAGGCATTAATTAATTAACTAATTCAATTATTCTGATCAACAGAAGACAAATATGTGGCTAATAAAATGTATACTAGATATATTCTGTAAGTAAGAGAAAAGGAGTAATGCTTTTTTTTTTCCTTTGCTGTTGGTTTTAACCAGTTAGAAAGTGGTCAGGGCAGTGCCTGTTTCATTAAAACTTCTAATCTTTTCCAGATTCACTGGCTTCTCGTGAGAGTTCTGTCTTTCTGATGCCACAATAATGTTTTCAGAATGGGGGGCAAGGGAAAGTTGTATTCTGTGGCATTTCCTGAGTAAGGACCATGTTCTCTTTTCAGACATTTTAGTCTTTATACTTTTCTGCATCAATTTAATTCCAGTTTGGTGCTGGCACCCAGCATCACCCAGGCAGTGGGCAAGTGAAACACACATGGGAGTTAACAGCTGCCCTGTGGGGGCAACAGATTCTCTTGTGTGGCATCAGAGCTGAGCCTCTGGCACCAGTCTTGAATGCCAAGTCAGTAAACCTCCTCAGACACTGAAATGAAGCTTGTCCTTGAATGTTTTCCTGAAGTTCAACACTAGAGATCAATATCAGGATGATCAAGTGCAGCAACTGTTTGCAGCCAGAAAATGTCCTCAAAATAATCCTTGATGTTAGCACTTCTGTGCATTAGCTGGTAGGTGTTACTAACCAAACACAACACCATCAGACAATACATGCATTGAAAAAAAATGATGAAAAATCTTGAGGAAGGGAATTTTTCTTAAATCTTTTCAAGTTAGGTCTTTTAAAGGTAACCTGTCCATGAGAATTTTATGACAGAAATGTCACCACTTCTAAGTTTTGTGCATAATTTAAAAGTACAGATTCCTTTTCACTCTGCTGTATCTCCTCAAGATGAAAATGTGGGTTCTGCCTTTCTCAGAGATGACTATTACACATTATGGGCTGGAGGAGCCCAGGCATGCAGGCTGTTCAGGCACACCACCACTGACATTCAAAGGGAAATGCCTTCCCCTGCTTCTGAGCATGGGTGTTGAATAAGTGTCATTCACTTAATATAGCCAGCTTGGGAACTAGATGTTTATCATTAAAAATAAGCAGAATTAAATGACTGTGTTTAAAAGCATGAAAAGAGTTCATTGTGAATTAGACTGTGCTGGGTACACACAGTGCCTTGCAAAGGTTTATGCAGACACAGAGCAGTGTTTTGGACCCCACTCTATAAAAGGGATGCGGACAGGCTGGAGAGGGTCCAGAGAAAGGCCACAAGGATGATCAGAGTGCTGGAGGACCTGCCATCTGAGGAGAGGCTGAGAAAACTGGGTTTGTTCAGCCCTGAGAAAAGAAAGCTTTGGGGACCTTATTACAGTGTTCCAGTACTTAAAGGGTGGGTACCAAGAAGATGGAGACTCCCTGTTTACAAGGAGTCACGTGGAAAAGACAAGGGGTAATGGGCACAAGTTGCTCCTGGGGAGATTCTGATTGGACACAAGAGGTAAATTTTTCACCATGAGGACAGTCAAACATTGGAACAGTCTCCCAAGGGAAGTGGTGGATTCTCCCACATTGGACACATCTAAGTCTCAGCTTGACAGGGGGCTGAGCCATCTCAACTATATTACCTAAAAAGGCTGGACCAGGTGATCCCTGAGGTCCCTTCCAACCTGGCATTCTATGATTCTACGTCTTTGACCTTAACATTTTTGTTTGATGCCATCTTCTAGTCCATCTAGAGTAGAATGTGAAATGCAGTGACCTCAGGACTAGTTTCTCAGTGAGCTTCCAGTGTGAGTGCACTTTTTTGCTCTTCTTCCACAACCTCGTTTCTCTACTTTTTTTTCAAAACTTGTTATAAAAGTGTTTGAATGTATGTAAACATAAATATGACGATCCTAGGCATAAAAAAAACCCCACCACTTTCAAAGCAAATAGAAAAAACTGCAAAAAATACATAGCTTAATTTTTCAGCCCTATATATGCTTTCTGGATTCTTACAGGGTTTTTTTCACTGCTTTTTATTGCAATTTCATAAATTCTGAAACATTTCCATGTTCAAATTAAATATTAGGTGAAGTATATTTGTCCTATTTCCAGAAAACTGCTGTTACCTTCTGTTGGGAATCAAAGTGTGAAACTCATCTCCTGTGAAGTTTTGCTCACTTCTAGCACTATCAGATGTATTTTTGCTGTAATAGCTATTGCAGCTCATATTTACCACCCAGCTACTTTCTCAATGAAAATATTTCTTACCCCTTGTATCGGTGTCGTTTCCATCCAAGCAATGCACTGTGGAATTCCCAAGCTCCACATGGTCAGTAACAGCAGAGTGTAAAACCAGCTGAGCGGGGAAGTGTTCTGGTGTTCTTCAAAACCTAGGATGAAAACACGCCCAAGGGGTTCTTGTGTTTCATCCAAACCACCAGTTTGTGGGACCTAAGAGAAGGCCAGATTTCTGTCCCACTTCTGTGCTGAATTTGACTTTGTACCAGCTCATCAGCCTGTTCCATGTTTGCCAGCCAGGCTGCTGATCCTGCAGCCAGAGCCATGAGACTGTGCCCCCAGCTCTGCCCTTCCTCTGCACGGGCAGGTCTGGCTGCAGAACCAGCACCTGTCTCGGAGCTGCCAGAGCAGCTCTCCCAAGAGTTGAAAGTCAATCTCTTAAATTAGTTTGGTAGCCAGTCTTTTATTGTAAAAATAAACAATACAAATTGAATATATATATTCTGTATACTATCTTTTCCAGTAACTGCACTTCTTGTTAATGAGAGATAAATTAAAACCCAGTAGTATCTAATGATGCAAACCAGGCACTGCACCTATGGAGAGTGCATTGCAAGGCACTTTGGAAGCAGCATTAAGGTAGGCTCGGGTCTGACTGCTGTGATGATCGATAGGTGATTATGTTTCTGTTGTATTTATGTTCTAGCATATAAGTGTTTGTTAGCAGGATGTCAGTCCTCAGCTGTGGATGGGTTTACTTATTTAATCCCTTAGGAAACAGTGCCTAGAAGTTGTGTTGGTTTTGTTCTGGAATAAGGGTAGGAGCAACACAGAGCAGATGCCAATAACCAGGCAAACACCGCTTTTTTTTTTTTTCTTTGCATTTCTGGTGTCCAGCTAAGACTTGTTTCCATATCCATTTGCTATCAAGATGTTTTTTACTTTCCAGTACTTCCAGGGATGAGAAGCATCTCCGTTCTGTGGGTACTTCTAGATGGAGGAGGAAAGAGCCAGGACAGCGCAGAGCAGGGGCAGGCAGGCTCGTGGGGACGTGACCATCAGCAGGGCAGGGGGACAGGGGTTGCAGCAGCAGCAGGACAAGGGGTGCGGCGGCAGCAGCGGCAGGACGGGGTGCAGCAGCGGCAGGACAGGGGGTGCAGCAGCAGGACAGGGGGTGCAGCGGCAGCAGCCCCGGGGCGCTTCGCCGCGGCACGCGGGCGGAAGCGCGAGGGGGCGCAGGGCGCGCGCCGCCGCGCCGGGATTCCCCCAGGGAATGACGAACCGGCGGCGCGCGGCGATTGGCTGCGCCGGGCCGAGTTCTCCATTTATGGACACGTCGCGCGCGCGGCCGGTGCGGGGCAGTCGCTGCCGCCGCGAGCCCCTGCGCTCGCGGGCTCGCCCCGCCCGCCAGCTGCGCGCGCGCGGGGAGGGCGGGTCGCTCGTTCCCTCAGTCCCTCCGCCAGTCCCGGGGCGCCGGCCGGTCTGCGCGGAGGCGGCAGCCGCGGAGCGCCGAGGAGCCGCCATGGTAGGCGCGGGGCTGCGGGCGGCTCTCGGGGGCTGAGCTGGGGGCGGCCGCTCTTGGCAGGAGAGCGAGGCTGCCGCGGCGCCGGTCCGTTGTGTCTGCTCGCGCTTCGCCGGGCAGGGGCGGCGGGCAGCGCTCCCTGCCCCGCGCTGTGGAGGGGCCGCGGCGAGGGGCGGTTCTGTAACTGGCTCTGGCGTGTGGGAAGCGGGTCCGTGCTCGGCACTTGCTGGGACGCAGCGGGCTGGGAGCGAGGGGCCGCCGGCCCTGTGGCTCCCAGGTGGGTGCCGAGGACGGGGCACGGCGGCTTCTCGTCAGTCGCGTCCCGGGACAGGCCGGGGGCGTCCGCCCGCCGGGCTCGGGCAGGACCCCCCGCGCCGCCGGTACGAGCCTTGTCTCCTGGCCTCTCTCGCCGTTTGGGATCTAAAGAGGCTTGGCGTGTTGGTGTAGGAAAAATCCTGTGGGGAGGTAACGCGGCGGCGTTGTTGAACAACAGGTGACGCATCTCCGCTCCAGGGGGTGCTCCTGGAGAGGCTTCTGCGCGGGGACCGCTCCCCTCGGCTGCTGTTCTCTGGCGCCCGCGTCCCAGCATGGGTGTCTGCTCCGGCCCACTAGGGAACGGATGGGCTGCGAGAAAAGTAGCGTGTGTGCAGCGAGTGCAGCTCCTGAAACCAAGGTGTTTGGGCGCTACAGCTGACTGCTGGGTCTGTTAAGTGTCTGGAATGATAAGGGGATGCGAAACGTATCAATGCTAGGCTGGGGAAAAGCTGAGCTTCAGCAGCAGAACCAGGTTTGTCTCTAGTAATTGATTCCTGATGATTGATAACAGCTTTCATGCTGAAATAATCCAAGTAATGACTGGGACTGCCTGTTACACAAGAACTTAAAGTAGTGAAAAATCCTTTGTAGTAATAAACTAGGCTAAAATCCATAACCTTTAAACAAGTAACTTATTAAAAACTGTCCTATAGTTGAATACTAAAGATTTGAGAAATAAGATACCGACAAGATTTTTGCGTTATTCCTACTAAAGCTCAGCTGAGGTTAAGTTTTTAAGACTGACTGACCTAGTCCTTGTATATTCAGAGCTTTACTGACTTAGTGGAGTGTTAGCTTGGGCCCTTCACTTCCAGTATCTTTTAAAGGATGCCCCTCTTTTGAACAGTGTCTGTGCTTTGACTTCCCCAGGCAAGTACAGTTGTGCTTGGTTACACTTCTGTTGACCACAAGTATTTGCTTTAAATAAAGTTAGGACACAAAAATGTCTGTTTTGGTCAAGGGTAGTGGTACTTCTTGTCCTGTTACTGGTAAGGAGCTTTGAGTAAGATAGGTGCGTGTGTTTTGTGTGAGTTAATTGTTTAGCCGGGTGGTTCAAATCAACTTGTTAGCCTTTGCTGCTCAGTATTTGCTGGTTCTTAGACACCTGTGGTGCTTACAGACTTCCTGGTAGAGTCTATATATCAATACGTAGGCCATGGATGTGTTAAATGGAGTTGGAAATCCTTGATGCAGCTCCTTCTGAGATGTCTACCTATTTAACAAAACTGCTGTGAGACCAGCACTTCTGTTTGTTGATTCACTGTGGACTCTTAATTCCTTTTTAATGAAAAGTTTTAATCGTTCTTGTATTTACATATAACTAATTGGTAACATAGCCAATGAGTTCTAGTTTATCCAAGTAAGAGAACTTGTTTCTTCCACATTTGCTTTTCAGCAAACTGTTCAGGCAGTTAGTCTTCAGCTTGTAATTTAATGCTGAAGTAGTCTTTGATCCTTTCACTGTGAGATCTCAAGCTAATGTGAACTGTATTTTTAAGATTGTCTAAGTAATTATTACATCAAAACCAGAAAATACTGTTTTAAAAGTACTGCTTTTTCTAAGAATTATGCCCAAACAATGATTTGATAATAATTAGAAGGTAGTATAGTGTGACTTAAAAAGCTGGCAGAAGGGTTACTTGGCCAGACTTAAAATGCCTGCTGACAATCACAAAGCAATATCCTGAAACTTTATACTCGTTCTGCACTGTATAAAAAAAATAAATCACATTATTTCCTTTACTTTTGTCTTTACAACTTTGATTCCTGTGGAAGAAGAAAAAAGCAGAATGTTACAGGAGTTGTGTTCTCTAAATTCAGTCTTTTCTGCTGTATCATCTCTGCAAACCTTAGAGTGAACTTTTCCTCCTCTGACAGGGTCCACAGTGCAGGGTGCTGAGTTAACACATCAGTTTTGGTTGTTTTCATGCTTTTCAGGCAGCCTGATGCAGCAGAGCATATAAAGGTGATGTTGGTGTACATGTGCCTTCTTCTCTAGCCTCTGTGCTATGGTGCATTGCCCTGTGCAGGTCTGCTGGCAGGATCGTGCAACTCTGTGCAATTTAGCAGTGCGTATGCACTTTTTTACTGTTTATTTTTAATCCAGATAAATATCAATATCTGGTTAACAGTGTGGTTTCGGTGTGAGATCTGTAGACATGGGATGGGGGAGCTGTTTCATGGCTGTATGCTGCAGCTCAGGATGGGAATGAGCAACCGTGGGGCAAAACTGCATTCAAGCTGGTAGTTTTAATGAACATGTGGCAAGTGTTTACATTTTTCTCCTGAAATGCATCGATTTTGTTAACTGCATTTCAGTTTCCAATATTCAAAGTAAACTAGAGCCTCTAACAGCTTAGCTGAAACTTGTTAGTCTTCAAAAAATGTACCTTGTTTAAGTGTATAGTAGTCCCACTCCAGTTAAGGACTGAATCCTTAACGTTCAGGAAACCTCTCAGCAAAGCTAAGCTGAAACTTACTGAAGTAAGGTCAGGTGAACTTCGTGCGACTTTTGCTTTTGTACTGTGAGTTTGGACTTCGTAGTGTCATTAGGTGGTTCATGCAGATGCACTGGAGGTTCTTATGTGGAGTCGGATAGAGAATCTGTATCATGCTGCTAAAAATAACCTTGTCACATTAATGCGACATTAATTGAACATCTCATTTAAAGTAGATCTGTTGTCTTTAGAGAAAGATTGTTCCTCTGAGAACTGTCAGTTGGCTTTGACTCTCTTAAGGATAAACATTTAACATAAATCAGCAAACAAAATTCTGTTTTTAAGGCATAAAATACTACCATATTAAAAAAACCAAACAACACAAACCCAACGAAAACACAAAATCAAATAGACACTCCATCAGTAACCCATCAGTGATCAGTTTTGCCTCCTTTTGCAGTCTCTTCCTAGATTAGTTCTGAAGTTTTGTACTGATTTGTTGGGGAGAGTGAGAGGGGAAGGTTTCAAGAGAAAGCAGGTTCAGCAATATCTTGAGTTACTCACAAATTATTAAGCAAGCCAGGATTGTCTAATTCACTTATGTTAAGGGAAAAACAGTTCCTCTGTTGCCTTTAGCCAGCGTTTCAATGCTAAGCATTTTTCTGTAGCACTGCAGTCAGTATGTGCATTTTATGTGGGCATGTTTAGTGTCTTCATTTCCACCTCTTCAACAAATATGGAAGGTTGATTCTTTTAAAGGAATCTTGGGAGTTCAGATATTTATAGCAAATCCAGCAAGATGCTGGGAATGTCTTGATTACATGTGGTGTCCGTGAAAGTCTGCAGAAATAAAAATCACTCATTTAGTTTAAAAGGACTTGCTAGCCTTTAGGATTTGGTCCTAAAATAGCTAATCTATGATGAGAGTTGGGACCTTAGAATCATAGAATCCTAGGGGTTGGAAGGGACCTCAAAAGATCATCTAGTCCAACCCCCCTGCCAGAGCAGGGTCATCTAGAGCACATCACACAGGAACGCATCCAGGTGGGTTTTGAATGTCTCCAGAGAAGGAGACTCCACAACCTCTCTGGGCAGCCTGTTCCAGTGCTCTGTCACTCTCACAGTAAAAAAATTTTTTCAAATATTCACCTTGAACCTCCTATGCTCCAATTTGATCCCATTACCCCTTGTCCTATCACTGGTCAACACTGAGAAAAGCCTAACTCCATCTCCCTGACACTCACCCCTTACATATTTGTAAACATTGATGAGGTCACCCCTCAGTCTCCTTTTCTCCAAGCTAAAGAGACCCAGCTCTCTCAGCCTTTCCTCATAAGGGAGATGTTCCACTCCCTTAATCATCTTTGTGGCTCTGCGCTGGACTCTTTCCAGCAGTTCCCTGTCCTTCTTGAACTGTGGGGCCCAGAACTGGACACAGTACTCCAGATGCGGCCTCACCAATGCACAACAGAGGGGGAGGAGAACCTCTCTTCACCTACTAACCACACCCTTTCTAATGCACCCCAGGATGCCATTGGCCTTCTTGGCCACAAGGGCACATTGCTGGCTCATGGTCATCCTCCTGTCTACCAGGACCCCCAGGTCCCTTTCACCTACACTGCTCTCCAGCAGGTCAGCCCCCAACCTGTACTGGTACATGGGGTTTCTCTTCCCCAAATGCAAAACTCTACACTTGCCCTTGTTGAACTTCATCAGATTTCTCCCTGCCCAACTCTCCAGCCTGTCTAGGTCTCTCTGAATGGCAGCACAGCCCTCCAGTGTGTCAGCCACTCCTCCCAGCTTTGTGTCATCAGCAAACTTGCTGAGAGTACATTCTATACCCTCATCCAGGTCGTTGATGAAGTTGTTGAACAACACCGGTCCCAGTACCGACCCCTGAGGGACTCCACTAGTCACATACTTCCAACCAGATTCTGCCCCATTGACTACAACTCTCTGCCTCCTTCCTTTCAACCAGTTCTTGATCCACCTCACTGCCCGATCATCAAACCCATACTTGATCAACTTATCTACAAGGATGCTGTGGGAGACGGTGTCAAATGCTTTACTGAAATCCAGATAGACCACATCTACCGCTCTACCATCATCTATCCACCTAGTAATTTCCTCATAGAAGGCTATGAGGTTAGTCAAACATGACTTACCCTTGGTAAAACCATGCTGACTGCTCTTGATGACCCCCATGTCCTTGATATGCCTAGAGATAGTGCCAAGGACAAGTTGTTCCATCACCTTTCCAGGGATGGAGGTGAGGCTGACTGGTCTATAGTTACCCGGGTCCTCCTTCTTGCCCTTCTTGTAGACTGGAGTGACATTTGCTATCCTCCAGTCCTCAGGCACCTCTCCTGTTACCCATGACTTAGCGAAGATGATGGAGAGTGGCCTAGCAATGACCTCGGCCAGCTCCCTCAGCACCCTCGGATGCATTTCATCCGGACCCATCGATTTATGGATGTCCAGATTACTCAACTGATCCCTAACCCAATCCTCATCTACCATGTCAAACTCCTCCTCTATCTTGACTTCTTCTGAGGCTGTATGAATCTGGGACTCATGCGGAAATCCTGCAGGAGTAAAGATAGAGGCAAAGAAGGCATTCAGCACCTCTGCCTTCTTTATATCCTCTGTCACCAGGGCTCCCACCTCATTCAACAGTGGGCCAATATTGCCTCTAGTGTTAGTTTTGTTAGCTATGTATTTGAAAAAACTCTTTTCTATTATCCTTAACCTGGCTTGCAAGGTTAAGTTCCAAGGAGGCCTTAGCTTTCCTAATTGCCTCCCTACATCCTCTGACAACAGTCCTATATTCCTCCCAAGTGACCAGCCCCTCCTTCCATGATCTGTAGACTTTCTTTTTCCACTTAAGTTTGCCCAGCAGTTCCTTTTTTAACCATGCAGGTCTCCTAGCTCCCTTACTAGATTTCCTAACCATTGGGACGCTCTGATCCTGTGCTTGCAAGAAGTGGTCCCTGAATGTTGACCAGCTATCTTGAGCCCCTTTACCTTCTAGCACCTTGTCCCATGGGATTTCCCTTAACAGTTGATTGAGGAGGCCAAAGTTTGCCCTTTGGAAGTCCAGGGTTCTGGTCCTGCTGGGTATTCTGTTCCTTCCACACAGGATCCTGAACTCCACCATCTCATACGATCTTAAGTGTATCCTGCAAGAAAGTCACAAGCAAGACACTGATGCTTCTCTGTTTGAAGGGTGCTTTCCTGTCTGGTGCTGCAGACAGTAGCATAAGCTCAAACCTTGCTTTCTGTCAAACGTGGAATAGTAGAGAGTGTAACAGCATGTGCTTTGCATTATGTCTAGAGGTACATTAATGGAAAAATCTTCCAACTATATGGTGTTTTGGTCTGGCCAATATAAAAAAATTCATAAAACACAGTAGCATGTTCAATAGTAAAGCTATTAATACTTGATATGTTTTGTTTAGGTTTACAGTGTATGCATGCTTTCCCCTGTTGCTCTCTAGTTTAGACTCCCTAGAATGGTTTATGGATATATTGTGTATGTCTGAGCACTTTTTCAGAAAACACAAATGTATGCAGAATGTTACGCAAATGCAGCTTTTGCAGCTGAAAACTGAACTCTTCATTGTGTATGTATGTACATCTTAAGCATTTTTTCGTATTTTCTTTTGCCTTCCGGAATTGCTCATATATAAGTAGCTTGTTGTGAAGGAGATGGGGTGACAAAGCTGTTAGTTTAACTAGACTATTTACAGCCACATTTTTGTAATTTGTATGGATAACTTACCCTAGTCTTACTGCCTTGTCTTAAAGCATTGCTGTGTTTGTGGAATGGGGAAGTTAAAACAAGCTTTTTAGAGCCTTTGTAATAGCTAGCTAATTAAATGTTAGCAAGCTTTTACTGAGCTCTGAGCAAGTTCCGTCATTCCCATCTCAACATGGAAAATGTTTCCTTGCTTGAAACACTAAAAAGTTGTACGTCTCTCTGGGGAAGTCTTCTCACCTTCTTTTTGTAAAAATTTCAAATATTTTTCCTTTAAAAATATCAGTTTAATCTCTTCCCAGTTTTAGGAGTTAGTGTAAAAGT
This sequence comes from Apus apus, assembly GCF_020740795.1. Classification (NCBI taxonomy): domain Eukaryota; kingdom Metazoa; phylum Chordata; class Aves; order Apodiformes; family Apodidae; genus Apus; species Apus apus. The sequence continues at coordinate 6,939,708 of NC_067291.1, forward strand.
GACATCCATCTAAATGGTTGTGCACTGCTTTATCCAAATTATGTCTAAGAATAAAGGGTTTTGTGCTTTTCCTAATTTCAGCATAAGGTTTCAGAAATGCATGTATATTTAGGTATGCCTTCTAATATCATACGCATCTATTACTAGTATATAGATAGAGAACAAGTAAATTAACACCTTAAGAGCTTCAGAAGAATCCTTTATAATATAAAACCTAATTAGATTTAGTTTCTGCATCTTATGAGAAAGGGAACAAAAAGACAAGAGGTAATGTTTCCTCCTGAGCTCCTATGTACACTTCACTGAGGACCTCAGATGACCCTAGGAGTGTAGTAATACTGTAGTTCTATGAAGAGTTCTGACACAGATGGTTGTAGTGCTCATAGAGACTAGCCTGGGATCTGACTTACTGTGTTGGCCTGTGAGTTGTCAGGTGTTTGCTTACCCTTTGGTTCTGGTTGTTGCCACAGTACTTGACTTAAAAATGACAAATATATCTGCTTTCCTTTACAGTTTCCTGAAATGCTATTGTAACATAATACTTCAGTCTGTTGTTGGTTTTGGTGTGTTTTTTTTTTTTTTTTTTTTTAGGAAGCTGTGTGGCTGCTGGAAAGCATTAAGAGCTACCTTAGAAAGGGATTTTGCACCTAATTAAAACAGGCTTTGTTCTGGGATTTAATAGTGCAAGGCTAGGAGGAGTAAAATCAAATAAGAGATTCTTGGAACTGGGAAGTGTGTGTTACAAAAATAAGGACTTGGAGAAGAGTTCAGTCCTGTAAACAAAGAAATCACCAGGTGTGGGCTTTGGCACGTAAGGGTTTTACTTTTGCTAACTTCGTGAATGAAGTCACTTAGTGCTATCCAAAGTCTCACCTTGGATATAAAAAACAAAAGTCCACATCAGTGTGAAAGGTTAAACCTTTTGGGGAAAACAAAATCAAGGTTCTCTTACAAATTTTCTCTTCTGTTGGGAGTCATTAATTTCCTCGCTATCCTGTTGTCTGGCAAGAAGCTGTTCTGGTCAATACTGGTTGCTAGCAAATGTCCAGCATTCCTATTACTCCTGTGCAAGTGTCTTTTTACTGCTTGTTTATGGAGAAATATTACAGGTGTATGGGCTACTATTTAATTTCTTTAAACCACTGTAGCTGAAGGACTCTTAGCTGTTCTATGCTCTTTAGCTTTTATTTCTAGTAAATGGGTGTAAAAAGTATTTATGAGTATCAGAGAAATGTGGCAAAAGTAAATGGGCATTTTCTCTCTGTGTTAAGATCAGAACTCTGAGACCAGTTTCTTACTTTGACGTGTTTAGATGTTCTTGTCACCTACTTGTTATGACTCTTGGGCAATCTTAGCCTCCTCCTGCACTCCTGGGGGAGCTTGGGTGTGAGAAGCTGTGTTGTAGTCAGACCTTCCCGGGCTCCATTACATCTGTCCGATCTTCTACTCCCTTCCCCCACGTTCCTGAGATGCCTATCACTGTCCTGCCCAGGAAGTATGGCTATCACTCATCTCCTGACTCATCCTCACCTTCCAGCTTTCCTATTTTCCACCTACCGATTTCCTCCCCTTCTCCTACCCTCACCTCTTGAAAAACACGAGCACCACTTGGGGAGAGCAGGTGTGCAGTCATGTCCTGGCAGTGCATGGGATCCATTCTCTCTGTGTCACTAAGTGATGACTGTGGTGGGAGAAGGTTCCTTAGACTAAAGCATTTCCACACACTGAATCTTACAGGTGGTTTTTGCCTGTTTTATTAAATATTCTTCATACAAATCTGTAAATGGCTTTGGAGTTAGACAGTTCGATGTGCAGCAGCAAGTACATCAAAGCTCTAGATTATTTAATGTAAATACCCTGAGAGGGAAGGTGTGGTCAGTTATCTCTTTCTCAAGAGACAGCAGCATTTAATTGGCATTGATGGATTGGGTTAATAAACAGTAAAGTGTATTTCTAAAAGTTTCCTGAATTTAAATTTTTTTTAATTGCAAGTGAAAATGTCTTTTTTTTAAACAAAGCCAATGGAAGAGCCGTTAAGGAAAGCAATACTGGCAATGAGAGTGTGAGTCAGAGTTATAAGATGTGGTGCTTACTGGGAAGCAAATTTAAGAGGTGCTTTTAAGCATGAAGCATTACCTACCAACATAACTTACTGAATTAAAAAAATAAATGTGAACTTTAAAGCCAAATGTGAGCAGATCTTGAGCATGCTTCATGATCAACACCACTCTGAAAGTGTAAAAAGGACTACATTGTGTCTGGTGCTCTGCTCTCCTGTCATCTGGATAATTCTTTGGCTGCCACAAGTGTCTGGTGAAAGCCACTTCTGGTTTTCAGGGGAACAATGCAAAAGGCAGCAGCTTTATACTCTTGGGATGGGATGGTGAGGAATCTTTCTCCAGCCTACTTCATCAAAAAAAGAACATAAATTGTCTGCACAAAAATATTTGCCTCTATAAGCTATTTTGATACTTTGTTCAGCATTCTGAAGTCTAAATGTGAGGGTTGGCACCCTTCAAACATGGCTAGCAGTTGTGTAGTGACTAGCTGCAGTTGTCCCTGTGCAGGAAGTGTGAGGTTTTTTTTTTCCTTGCCAGCTCAGAACCACTCAATGAATCACCTTCATCAGCTGAATCTGAGTCTTTAGCCAATTCTCAGTCAGCCTTGTCTGATTTAAGTGTTGAAGTCATATTCAAGTCTGAACAATGCACTGATATCCTTTATAAAACATGTCAAATGTTCTTAACGCTCAGGGTTTTAAATCTTTCATGCTTGTGTCTTATGAAATACTATGCTGCAGATGTTTGATCTTGCACCTAGGACTTCTGTTTTCAATCTGACATTCCGCAGAGTTGTGAGGCTTTACATTCTAGGCAGTTTACCAGTGCACACGGTTACATTTTGCAGTGATTTATTTTATATATTCCTAATAGCAGAAATAGAGGAAGGGGGAAGTTGGGACCCCTTGACAAGTAAATATGCTTGCAGTGCCAAGCAGTAGACAAGAATTTCTCATTTTTGTTTTTTTCCTGCCTTGAAGGATGCAAGTCTGCACAAATGCCAAAGTGCTTCCAAATTTGCTTTTGCAGTAACTTTTAACCCGATGCTATTTCTAAATTTGTAAAGATGTATGCTGAGATAAAGTGTATTTGAATTTCTTTTAACAACAGCTGCCAACATGTTTAAAGTCCTTTGGCTTCCAACCCCTTTACACTCTGATAGCTCAGGGAGTCTGGGGATTAGTAAGAAGATTCCAAGGACAAAAGTTTACCTGTGTATTGTAGACATGTACAGCTTTAGCATTCTGTTAGCTGTGTTTTACTGACAGGTGCCAGACACCTTTTGATCACTGGAGTTCTGAACTGGAGGTATTGCAGATGTATTGGTATATGAACTGGAAAATACTTGATTTGCTAAGTGAAAGCAGTGTTCTTGAGGCATATTGAAGGGGTACTTTTGTTAAATCTAATCTTGAAGGCCATTTAATGGTACTCAAAAGCAAGTGCATACTTTTGAGTATGTCTTTTCTTTCAGTATTGAATAACTTGATTTGTCTGTTCATCAATCATGAAATTATTTTTCCCTGTTGTTTTCCCTGACTGTACTCAGTACATACCTACAGAAAGGAAAATGTGGAAAAGTATTTATAACAGTAATTGAGAATTGCCATAGTACAGATATATTTAAATTAAATGGGGGATTTCAGATTTGGTGAGATTTATTCCAGAATGGATATAAACAACCCATCCTTTCTTGCTGAACATAGAGGTACTACCTATCTAAATAGTCTGAATTAATAATTCTACAATATTTTTTGGTAAGGCAAATGGAGCATGGATTTTGTATAGTTCCTCTGTCTTGGTATTGGCACTTAAAAATTACTGTCTAAATATCATGTTTTTGAAAGATCTAGTGTCAGGATGCAATGATCTAGGGGCAAAAAACTAATTAGTCATGGGAATCCATTGTTGTGTTGGATTCTTGTATCCTATTTAGTTCTGTAAGTTTTGTTGATTCTTGATAATAGTACATTTTTATGCAAGGAAGTTACACTGACACTACTTCTGTTAGGAAATGTCTCATATCTTTCCTACCATAATTTGAGTTAAAGATTTGGACACTATGGAAAGTGATGTTTTGCAAAGCAAGATTTCAATTACATACAGTTTCTATACCATATAATATCACGCTGACACTGTTCTTGATTAGTTCCTGAATTCTGAATTGCTTTAGTCTGTGAAAACAAACACTTGACTTTACCAATTAAAATTCAATTTGTTCAACTAAGAACAGAATTAATTGTTAGATGTTTTTTTTGTCCACTTAAAAACTGCCTTATGCACAGTCATGTTTCCAGGACCTGATGCTGTATTGTTGGTAGTCTCCAAAGCCTTTTTCAGTGCTTCCCCTCAACTTTAAATATATGCTGGGAACTACTATATTGGTCAATAATTGCTAGATTCAGCAAACCAAAGATTCCTACTAAAACATTCTGGTCTTTGCAGTGGAAGAGTGAAAATAACTTCTCAGGGTTGGGCAATTGAAATGTTAACAGTTTGTGAGGGTATCCTGGCTGTTCTTTGTGTAACCTGCAAGACTTGAATAGACAGGAGTAAGGTGACTTTTTGGAGTTGATTTGCCCTGGTGGAAGGGGAAGTATAGACTTTCTGCTACACACTAGGAGCTTAGACCTGCTGTGATTGTTAGTGGTAAAAGAGCTAAAAATGCATAAGCTATCCTTAGCTGTATCCTGACTGTTAGCTATTTACTTACTGTGCAGTAGGTGTTGGCTTTGCAGTGCAGCTCTTCCTACTTCTGTATCGTGTAGCCAAGGGTTCCTAATGACAGATGCCCAGAGCACACATTTACTGGTTGTGCTAGTAACGGGCTGACACTAGCACATAGTGCTTGTGAGAGGAGGGATGTTTTTCTTCCTGTTAAGTAATGAGACTCAATGAATCCCACAGGGTTTGTCTTTGGTGTCCAGTGTTACATTCTGTTTGCCAGTAGTTGAATGCAAAGTCCTTGTAGGAACAATGTTTCCAGAACCGTGTAAGGACCCTGGTCCCAATCAGTTGGTGATCCTGCGTTATAAAATGGACTATCAGCAAATAACTTTAATCTTAAAGCTGGAGCTGCAGTAACTTCTACAGACTATGCTATTTGTTGTGGGTTTTTTTAAGATTAGTTAGGCTTGACACAGGGGGAAAGAACTTGAATGTTGTTTGTCACAGATAGAGGTCCTGTTATGACACTGCATATGTCTGTATAGGTCTGATTTGAGATTTGGCCTTTAATGAGCAGAAACTTCAAGCAGAGTCAAAGGGAGAGAGGATAAATGACTTCATTGTAGGAGAGACCATTGCTTATGCCATTTTGCTGGGTTTAACTTTTATTGTCTCAGCATTGGGTTATAACCACAGAGCTCAAGGCATGTTCATTTTCAAATGGGAAGACAGGTGGTCAGAAGTGTAGCTAACCAAGTGAAGGAGGACTTAACAGTGCCTGAGTATCCAATATGTGTAACTCGAGATACATGTTGAGTACCTTTTTCTAGCAAATAAGTATGTTTGCTTAAGCAGCTTAGATATTTGTAGCTGTCACTCTTGTCTTACAGCCCTATATAATAGTGTATCTGCATGGCAATAAAGGACTAGATCCAATGTGCTGGAAAAAATATTAATCTGCTCAGTTAGATACTTGTTTTAAACAACTGTTGAATCACCATATATGATGCTATATGGTTAACAAAACTTATATCTGATACAACTGAAAGGGGATGTGTTGTGATTTAGAAAAGGACATACAATAATGAAGATCAATCTGTTCTAGATAAAAGCTGTCTTCAAACACGCAGGATATATATTCTCTACAGAACCTCCTGCAGTCTCCACTCACCTTGGCCTCATTGTCAGGAATATATTTAACAAAGTGTTTGAGCCTCTTGGAGTCTACAAAGTCATCTAACTTAAGTAGCACACAATAGTAGAGAACGGATTAATTATTTCATATAGGTAGTACTATTGTTAACTGACAGTTTTAAAATTGAAGGGAATACTTTGTTTACCAATCCCGTTGACTTCTCCAGAAGTCTGAGAGCTCTCCTCATGAGTACTGCTCTTAAAACTTTTCTAGTGGTAAATAGGAATTCTGGTTCCAGGGCTCTTAATGCCTGAAATACCAGCACACCCAGTCCACAGAGATTTGATCTCAACATGGAGATTAAGTTCATGACCAGCAGTGGTTTCTTCCTCTAGTTTACTTTGTTTTTATTCTTGGTTCATTCTAGGAACACTTGAGAGGAAACAGAACAGTGGCTACCTATTTCCATATTTGGTATTGTTCTAGACACAATGACCATCCTTCACTGAAAGAGAAGGGTCATACAGTGTTTCTGCACAATCTAACCTTCCTCAAACCATGGGTTAATCTTAGCAAGGTCATTTTTGGTTTATTTTCCTTTTTTTTTTACAGTGCAGTTTTCTACATGGAGTTACAGTGATGTTAAGCATTTAGGTGGCACTAATGGGATGGATTAAGTGGATCTGCGTGTGGGACAACAGAGCTTTTCTTTATGTAGTCACAAGTCCTGGTTGTACAACAGAGTTTCCATTGGCCTATACATTAGCAGTGGTGTATTTTAAATTATAAAGAAGTTGAGTTATTAGAGGTTACAAAGTATTTGTAGTGAAATGAACACTCAGCCTTTAATTTCTGATAGTGGAAGAGGAAAGAATAATTAGAATGTTGATGTCAGTTGCACCTCCTAACTTACTCCTTTTTTTTTTCTCAAGGCCTGTATTTGGCATGGGGATCATGGCACTTTATCTTCCCAATACAGATTCAGCCCTAAACCTGCTTTCTTACAATCACTAATAAAGCCATACTGAGAAAGAAGCAAATACTGTGTATTTCAGAAAAGCGTAGTAATCACTAGAAATGTACTCCCTACTACCTGCTTACATAGATAGCTGCCTTACCCACTCCCATACAATTCACCAGTAAAAATAAAAATTAATTCTGTGACAGTGGATTTTGATCTTTAGTTTAGGAGTCCTGAGTTTGACCTTTTCTTGTTCTTAAGTATAGCAATCTGTGCTTAAACTCAGTATAGTTTCAGCTGCATGTGTTGGACTGCCCAAAATTAAGCTATTGTGGATACTCTTGACACAATTGAAAACTTCCAGTTCTGGATAAGTAAGCAATGTCTGAAGCCCACCCAGATGAGCAGAACACAATGTAAAATTCTAAATCTGTTTCAGTGTTATAGGATAAGTTTATAGACTTAACTTTTTTTTCCAGTCCTGCAAGTTTCTTTTGTGGAAAGTTTCTTTTTGTGGGAAAGAAATAGCTCTTTATTCTGAAAACCATCTTAAATGTGTGAAAGACTGCAAGTTCTGTAGCAAGTATATTTGGACTGTATTAACTGTACAGCCTGTACCTTTAGTGTATAGGCGGATGATTCATAAACATTTTGCCGTCACTAAGGATAACCTGGTGGTTGTGAAGGTAGTAGTTTGAATTTAATAGACAAGCATGTTGTTACCACAATTAATGAATTAGTCATGAACAGCTAATTAGTCTGACACACCTTGAGAATGTTCACTACTGAAATGAGGTTTTCTTTTGTTCAGATAATTTTGTAATGATACAGGCAGAAGCGTTTTTATAACTAAGATTGTTAGGTAACTCTTTCACTTGTCCAGCACATGGGTCTGTTGTCAGACCAGAATACACTTAAAACTGCACAAGCAGTTAGACTTGTTCTGCTGCTGTATGGTAGGATGTTTCTTTGTGCTGAGTGTGACTAGAGTCCAGCCTTGGAATTGCCCAGGACAAAGCAAGCTGAGCTGCTCCCATCAGTTCCATTGTAACCTGCCTGTTGTGGTTTGTACTAGATCTTCAATACTCAAGAACAATACAGGGAAAAGAGACTTCAATCCAAAACGCCATTGGTAACTTTCTACTGTTCTAGAATGCACTAAAGACTTTGGGGAATTCTTCCTAGTCTGTACTTCAAACTGTGTAGCTGGAGAGTCATTATGGGGGTTGTTAATTACCTGTTGTGAAGTAGTAATGGTTGTGAATTTTTTCATCTGAAGGAGACTATTTTTTAATACCCATTTTTATTTCAAAGTTATTTTACCTGGGACAAACATGCTACAGTTTAAGATCTTAAAATTAGAAGTCAAGGTTATTTTTTTGTTTTATTGGTTGTTTTTTTTTCCCAGGGCTTTGAAATATTTTGTCATTCTGCTCTTTACAGATGTGGAGTAGTAGGCTAACTATAAAATACTAATCCTGTTGCTGTTTGCTCATTGAGAGTGCAGGTGTACAAACAGGAAAAGAAAAAAACAAAGGGGAAGTTAATATCATCTGATTGCCAAAACAAAAAAAGCACCAATTCAGTAGCTAAAATTATGTTCAAGCTGGTAACAGGATACAGTGAACAATAAAGAATGTTTTTTACATTCTGTAGCTAAATGTGTCCTTTTTAGGGCTTGTTTTGCAATTATTCTTGACCAATTGAAACTCTTGAGGTGGGTGGAGGTCTACCTCATTTAAATAAACCCACATACTTTTTTTGGCATGGTATCTCAATGAGACTATCACTAAATTGGCAAAACATCATGAAGGATAAATATCTAATAGGAATCTATGGAATAATTGGTGTTAGTTATTTCCTGTATGCCACAGACCACGAGTGTGTGTTAAAAGATACAGGAAAACCCTTCTGTCATGCTAGCTATTACTGTATGATTTAAAATGCAGAGTATTTTTTGAAGTTGCTGTCAATAGTACCTTAAAGCAATACAGCTGCTTTAGAACTGGACTTCAGAGTAATAAAAAACAACAAAATGAAAACAACTAACAAAACGAAAAACAACCTATTCTTGCAGGATGTTCTGTAGCATCTTTACTACAAAAAACTGAAACCTCTTTGATGCTTTTTAAATTGTGTTGGCCCTTTTGATAGCCCTTCTGCTGATCTGGTGGGCTATTACTGACTCATCAGTCTAAATCGCTAGTCTTGCTCTCTTCAGAAACTTGTGCTTTACCTGCTGCTCTCGCAAGCAAATGCTACATAAATCAACCCTTGCTAAACATGGAAATTTGACAGGAGCAATTCCCAAAGCAAGATAGCTGCAGGCTGCCTCCTCTGCTTCCTTACTGTGTTTCAGTGGAAACAATTATTTTGGCACACACTGCATAAAGAGCATGCAGAAGGATATCTGCCTATCTAATGGTCTAATTCTTTAGAGATTTTAAGAGGTACTTTCTTTAACTGGATGAGGCATGCTTAGCTGCGTGAAATAGTTTTTCATACAGTTGCTCAGATTAACGTTTTGTAGGGGAAAGAAAAATGCACAAAGGACTGGGATGGTTAAAGATCATGTTTAATGTGTGATGTGTTTTTCCACTATTGCTTCAGTAAGATGATACATAGAACAGTGCATGTTAAAGGAACCTTGCAGAAAACAAGCTTTTCTCAGTTACTGTACTTCAAATAAACCAAAGCATGTAATGGCATCAGTGGTGGGTTTGCAAATCCCAAATCTGTCACAAAATGACCAACCCTGTAGCCATCCCATCTTATTTACTGAAACAGTTGAAGTTCTGTGCCTTTATCCTCTTTTTCATCATACACTTTAAGTCATATAACAGGACAGCATAGTGGCACCTTGATGGGCCAGCCCTTCTGAACACTGACACTACACCCAGTGGCTTTAGCAGAAGTAGTAGGAGAGGGCTTGGATGTGAACTGTGTACTCTTACCTCAATCCACACCTGGTCTACAGCTACTTCTAAATGCTCCAGTAATCTGATGAAATGTTACATGGTAAAGCCTAGGAGTTTTTCAGGAAGTTAAATTGAACTGAAATCAACAGACATCTGAAATGATAGTGAGCTTGTATAGTACTGCATATAAAACTTAAAGATTTAATAGAAAACTGTAAAGATAGTTATTAATCTGCATGTTAAAAACTTAACTAGGTGAAGTATTCTAGTGCACACAGGCTTTTAGATGCATGTTTCTGCATTTAAATACAATGCAACCTACAGGAGAGGCATTTTGAATTGCTTTTGTTGTAAACAATTTACAAATTTTACTGAAGAACAGTTTCTACTAGTGTGTTCTTTTTATTTAAAGAAAAACCAAGGATTTCCTTAATTTAGGTGAGTATAATAGCTTTCATTAACTGGATGTATTAACAATGGAATGAGTCAGAAATGCTAAAAATTCTGTTCTCAGTAGAAAAATAGGCAAGATTTGCAGATTGGTTCAGTTGCTGGCAGCTGTTATCTTGCTTGTTAAAAAAATATCTGTTTGTGTAATTAATTACTCTGGTCTTGTTTTTTGTTTTACTGGACTTAGTTTTGTTGATATTTTTAATGCATGGTTTTTAAAGGTTTCCTTGGAGGATGTTTGAAGCTCTAACTCCATAAGCAATTAAATGTGTTACTGACTTCAGTGTGGCAGATTAGATGGAATCTCTTTTGAGGGACCAGCCCTCAGGACCCATACTTGCTGGAATTGGTGTCAAAATCCTATTGTAACCACTCCAACAAAGTCTTGTTTGCATCCCTGCCTGAGAGGATGGAGACAACCATGATGGCTGCATATGGCCTGCAGCTTGCATGTACAGCAGTTGAGATAAGGACAGTGATCAAGGGGCAGAGATCCACTCCAGCTGCTCAGTCTTATGACTCAGTCAGGCTTGCTCATCCTTGGGGAACAAGGAAACAGAGCCTATAAAACAGAGGGCTGTAATGGTGGGCTTGGGGAGCCTCACTGACACCAGCTCTCCCCCACTGGCTGGCCCAACGCTGGATCCAGGACTGGTGACTTTATCTCCTGCTATTATAAATACCTGGATGTTTAATGATTTTTCTTTTTAAATTGTGTTCGTAATTAGAGATCTGTTGGTTTGGAAAGCCTCAATGAGTTTCAGTATTTTAGGTGTTGAATAATTCATGCTAAACTTTGTTTACTTGTTGTTTATGGCACCAAAGTACCTCAAGCAACTGATTAAAAAGACTTACCACATTTCTTTATTCACGATTATCCTCTGGCTAGTAATACTTAGACACAACTATCTTGGCAAAATCCTAGCTATGTTTCTGTGAAGACTGGCACTATGCTGAGCCTCAACATTGCTTGATGAGGGCTGTCCAATTTTTTCCTGTTCCTGTTTTTTTTTTAATTCCATGAAAAAAAGTTCGAACACACTTTAAATTTGGCTTTTTCTGTTTTTGTAAAGGCACTTTTCATTACTTTCAGGTTTCTGTGGATGCTTTGACGAAGTATAAGCAGCTTGACTGCAAAATGAGCTATGTTGGAGTGTTTTGTTAGGTTTATTGGTAGAGATTGAAGTGATGTTTATCTTTGTCCTTAAGAAACTGAACACTGACTTGTTCAAACTTGGCTAAAGCTATGGTCTGTGGTAGTAGCAAGGAGTAGCTTCATTTTTCAGCAAATTACCAAATGTGGTAACTGACACTGGTTACAAGGTATTGTCTGGGACAATAGAGAAATAAAATCTAACCTGAAATTGCTTGGAAGAACTTGCCTGTAAGGTCATACATAAATATTTTTTCAAAGGAAGAAAATAGATTTTTATAAAAATCTCAATGCAGAAACATGTACTATATCAGTGCCTTGACATTGATCTTGTGTGTATTCAAACTGTATAGGCCAATGCTCCAAAAGTTTATGGCATTGACTTGGTTCTCGTCATCTTAAGAATCTCATGTAATCATATTGTCATTAAATTAGGGAAAGCACCAAATATACAGTAGTAAAGAAAGCATAGTAGTTGTGGTATGCAGACTATGGCAGTGTTTCTGTTGCTGCACATACCATTGAGAGGTTGAAAGTCTGACCTGTGTCTTAGGCTGTTCTTGGAGCTGCCTGTTCTGAACCATTCTGAAGGACCAGCTGAGCTACAGACATCTGCTTCAGAAACCAATGGTCAGCTGAGATAGGAATGAGTGTTGCTCACAGGAAGAAGGGACAAAACCAGACAGCCGTGTAGTAGCAGAATTAGAAGTTGATCTCTGACAGCATGAAAATGGAATAAAGCTCTTTGTGCCATCCAGGAACTGCCATGAAAGCCCTGAAAATGGACCTACAGGTTTAGGACTAACCAAAGGCTAATACAGCATGTTGAACCCTTAGCACCAGGGAATTCTGTAGAAAGTGCCACTATTTCTTAAGCTGGTAATAGGTATTGCTTCTGGAATGCTCTGGATTTTTTTTTTCCTTATGGTTCTCACTGTAACTTGCAGGTGCCTCAGTGTTTCTAGGTCAGGTGTGTGGAAGGCAAAAAACATTGGTGTGGAAGCAGGAATACATTGGAAGGGTTTATCAAAGTTCATGGCAACCCTGTATGGAGTAGTTGAAGATAACACAAAGTTGAACTCTAATGAGGAACTTAGTCACTGAGTATCTCTGTCCATCTGCATGCCTTGCTCAGGATGACTGCACAGCTGAGGAATGTGTGGCAGAATATTGGCCTGGTCCAGGCTAAAGGTATAGCTACTGGTATGATATTTGGGTCACATTTATAGCATGGCTGAAAGACCTTGAGCCACTGTTGTGGTCCTGACAGGGTCATAAAGAGTATGTTATTTAGAAAGCTGGCATGTAAGCTTAGAGGAAAGCTACTTTGAGTGCAAGCTGGGTTTTGAGACAAAGCTTAATTTTTAAAGGACCACAAATCCTGGCTTTAACATGAAGTGTAGAAAAAGGCAAGCCTCTAAGGGCTTCAACAGTGTGCTGAGCTGCAGCAGCTAACAGTTAAGGGATATTGATCGTCTGAGCACCTGGTTTGTGTCCAGGTTGTTCAGGGGTGGAGGAAAAGAAACAATTCAGCTAACAGCTGTCTCTTCTGAATCAGATGAAAAGTTGTTTAGGTGGTTTTAGTTTACCTTTTAAATTATTTTTTTAGTTTATGTGCATTTCACTGGAGAGCTCAGAGTTTGAATGAACCCTGGAGTTGAAAGCAAAGTACATCACAAACATTTAAGTTTCATGTGGTTTTGTGTTGAAGCTCTTCAGGCACAATTTAATAGCAGGCTTAAGTTTTTTTCTTGATTCCCAACCCCTGCCCCCCTCAAATTTTGAAACCTTGTGATTTAGCTTGAATTTCACCTGTTCTGAGCTTTCATAGTGAAGTTTAACATTTTTCTTAGGATTGTAAAAGCTAGCTAGCCATTTATTTTGGAGACAAGATGCCAAACAAGTAGCTGAATTAATCATGCTTAGAGTTGTTTGATAGAGAAGTTCTTTGAAGACTTTAATGAGATCTACATGTTGATAGGGATACAGGAGATGGATGGTGATGGAGGGAACCTGATGAATATAAAATCATGCTAAACACCAATTTACATTAATACAAATTGGGGCGGGAGACACTTATTTGGCTTTGGCTTCAGTTTTTGCATGCTTGACACATCTTAGACTGCTTAAATGAAAAAGATCTGTAGTTAAATGAGGTGGCTTCAACAGAGAAAAATGTTGATACATTTCTGACAGAAAGCCAGAGTCAGAAAATGAAAGGGCAAAGAAAATGCAGCATCCCACTACACCACTACAAACATTCTTTAGGGTAACTTACCTGCAGCCGTTCTTTTTCCAAAGCTGATACTGAAATTATCACTTGGTTTCCATTTAACAGAAATAGTTTGAAGCCTATGTATATTTATGATGCTGATACTGAATTACAAGGTGTAACAGACATTTAAATTTGGTCTCTAACATAATTTTGTAAAATCAGTGTTACAGGTTTTGTGAAACAGCAGCAATCTAAGCCTACTGGAGTGTATTCAGAGCTGCGTTAGCTGGCATCTTTACTCAAAGCATAATTATGCCAACAAAACATGTGAGATGGAATCTGATATTGTCAAGGTTGCTCAAACTAGGACAAATATGTATCCTGATAGTACCAGTTTCTTACAGCAAATGTATGAAGAATGCTAGTTTGCAAATGAACTGGCTTGTTCACGGATCTGAAAAAGCTTATAGTTATGAAGATAGCTAGCTGTCTAAATTAGCTTGCAGTTAGCTTTCTTGCTTCAATAATAATTGTAATGCTAGATATTAACTTTAAACATTCTAACATTTTAAAAAATGGGGAGAATAGCAGTTGCTATGCGGAGACTTGTCTTTTGTAGACTGATAGGAAGTATCACTTTACCCATTATGTGAACTTCTGCCATAGTTAATAAAACAAAAGATACTGCAGATGCAGGGATGGTACACATGCAGTGGTGCAGCCTACATAATAACCATGAAGAGCCAGTCTCCTAGCTGCTGAAGGTTATGCTAAAAAACATTGGGCCAGATATTTCTATAACATAATTCAGCTAATAACCATGGTGTTCAATGGGAGTGGAATGAACTTCTCATATTCAGAGTGAATGCTTCCTCCTTTTTGGGGCATCAGCTTAATTGACAGAATGCAGTGAGCTACTCAGCCAGCAGAGATAATGTTTAATATTTTTTAGTTTTATTTTCTTGAGGTGATTTATGAATTATTACAGAAATATAAGTCTGCTGAGCCAGGATACAAGTTTGATATGAATTAGAGTAAGTAATTTGAAACACGGGATTTGACAGGAAGAAGATACGACAGCCTTATGAAATCTTAAGTAGGCTGAGTTATTCAGAAAAATGTTCAAAGAACAGCATTCTTACCATATTGACTAGGAAGATGCTTTAGTAAAAGCCAATGGAGTGAAACCAATTTATTCATTAAATAAAAATAAGCCAGTTATTCTATACAACTGAAGTATTACATGCTGTATTTTAATGTACTTCCATCTAAAAATTGCCCTGGACCGAATAATCAAAACTGTTTTAAAAAATTAGTGCAATGGCAACCACTAACTGTACTGATAATCTGCATGTGGAGGATAATCTGGTTCTGAGAATCTCTTTGTTATGGACACTCAGTGGGATCTGCTTGCCTTGACATTGGTTAAAGTAAAAATCAAATCCTGAGATGGGATGAATGAACCTGTGCATTAAATTGTCTCCTGACTGTTAAGCACTTTTATTATCCATTTGCTAAGTTTTCACTTTTGTATCTTTACTTTGAGTAGCTTAGACTTTCCCATGCTGTCACCATGTACTTTACAGAAGGAAGATCTCTGCTTCTGAATGGTCAGATTTGGTCTTTACATGGAAAACTGAAAACCTGGAGTGGTCTGTGAAGTTTTGAGTCTTTTGTCTTGCAGTCCTTGCTGTAGGATGAGGGGAGGAATCGGACTGTCAGACTGGCAGGAGAATGTGCTTTTTGATGGGACTCCCTTGAGTTCTGTGAGCTACAGTGTAGTTGTGTAGCCATCCTTAATCCTTATGCTGGAAGCAGATGGTAAGCACTTTGCAGATCAGGCCAGAGATAAATGTAGAGCTAAGCAAGTGAAGTACTATCTATATCGCTTTTCCGAAGGTTTTGCTTCCTGATGCTTTTTGATTAATAGCAGCTTTTGGGCAGTTGATGTGAATTTACCAATCTCGTCTACTGGAATGATGTGTAAATAATTCCTGAGGTGAAAGAATTTGTATGTATTTGTAATAATTAAACAAGGAACCATTTGTATCTGCATGCACTGAAATAAATATTAAGGTTGGATTCTTGTAAAGAGCTGAATTAAAAGTTTAATCAATGTATCCAATAGTCTCTATCACAATGTCTGAAGTTAAATCTGATTTCTTGCATGAATAGCTAAACATGAAAGCTAATAAAAAGGAGTGTTTGGGTTGAGCCATGTATGTCTTACCACCCAGGTGCCAGCTCCAGGTAGGTGAGTGAGCACCACTCCCTGAGCCTTTCCCCTGTGGCTCTGAGTCAGTCCTGCCCAGGTAAACAGGAAGCTGCTGCAGTTCTGGAGCTTTTACTCGGTTTACTCAGCACTTTGTAAAATTAAAATAAACACAGAAAGCAATTCTTACATTAAACCTCCCCCACTGAGGAACTCCTAATGTGCCCCCCCCCCTGCGACAAGCTCCTCCAGCCATTCTCACCAGTGAGAGGAACTGACAGCTCATATCTGACATGGGGACTATTGGTGTGGGTGGAACACTCCTGCTTCTTCCTGAGTGAGTAATAAAAGCTTTTCAGCTCTGTCTGCATCTCACTGCCACAGCTGTCCAGGGCTTCAGGACTGTGGTTCCTTGGACTCTTCTTGTTCATCTGGTCCCCCCAATACAATGACTGTATGGAAATCAATTTGCCTGAGCTCTACATTTGAATGAACACAGTTGATGGACAGTTAATGTAACTCTTTAATCCAACATGAAAGTAGATATTCTTTAAGCAACCTAATTGGGAAAATCCCAGATAAATCTAACAGTATACCTTGAAATTCTGCAAGCAGGACTTTGGGAAATGAACCCTGGGGCACCGCCCTGGTACCAGCACAGCAGTGATTATCTTGTACTGTCCTGCTCATCCCAGTTGAAACAGCACTATGCATACAGGAGGGCAGGGCCCAGTTACAACAGTTGAGAAGATCAGAGCAAATATCTCAAAAATAGGTTAATTTGGAACCAATTACTATTCCAGTGCCCAAGTGAAGAAATTAGCAGTTGACTGCAAGTCTTATATTTGGCATCTGAGCAGTTAAATGTTGTAACCCTGTGCAGTGCGTTTTACTAATAAAGTTTTTTGGTGTCAGCACAAAGGTACTTTTATGGTACATACTATTGAAAACCCAGTCTTGGCCACAGTTATCCGCTGTGTTGCGGCTTTTGCTGTTTTGTCATGCCTATTACAATAGCGTTTTTCTTTAGCCTGAACTACCACAGGCACGTGACTACATGACCACTATATCTCCACTTAAAAAAAAAAAGTTTACATTCCTTTTGGTTTGTAAATAAGTTCAGAAAAGGGCTGTATTTGTACCTAAAGGGGGAGAAAGGGGAAGATGAAACCAAGAGATTCAACTGTAGTTTTTCAGAGTTATGTTAAATTCAGGTGTGATTCAGGGGGATGATTTAGCTAATGTGCTAATTTTATAAGTCAGTCTACCCATTTTTGCAGAATTGCTGCATACTTTACTCAATTAGATTAAGCTGTTGACAGAGAAACAGTAGTTTGATATTTTTTGCTAAAAACAACAATGATAAAGTAAGGTCCATGCCAATTTCTATAACCTGCTTAACCTGTTGTATTCTAACATTATATTAGCAATTGGCAAGATGAGGGCAAATACACCAAACAAAACTGTAGTTGTTAAAAAAATTGAGAAGAAAAAAATACAGTTTAATATGTAGAATATAATATTCCTGAGGGTACTAGTGCATCACATTGGCATTAAATTGATTTGTATAAAGATGTCTTATGAATATGTGCTAACCTAAGCAAATGGGAAAAAAAAAAAGGTAGGTTTTGGGTGCTTAGCAAGTAAGAGTGTCTCCATAGGTAGTGCGTTACTAAGTTAATGAAACATGCCTGTTGGGGCATAGATTATTATTTATTTTTAAAAATTAAGTCTCTAAGCCACCAAAAATAATTTGAGGTTGTTTTCATTTTCTTTATTTATTGGGAAAGGATAGTTTTGCTCTTTCTAAAAGAATGCCATTTAAAAAAAATACATTGTCATCTGTGTATGAGAGCTGGTATACTGTATTAAACTGTATTTTTAAAGTGCTTTTTTACTGGACTGTTCAGGCAGTAAACAAGAGTGTTTGTAGATCAGAGTTTAATACCCAAGAACCTTAAAAAAGACATGTTGAGGTAAAATTTTAGAATGCATAAAAAGGGTAGAAAAATAATGCTGAAGTTGCTATACTGCAGTTGCAGTTCATCCTGCTCTAGCTCGTACACTGGGCATGCTCTAAACACAGGCTAGATAAAGCAATCTTGGGTTAAGCAGTAGAGGTCATTGCAGGGTTAGAAAGACTGCCATAAATAGTTATTTGGTGGCATTTGGGATTATTACTCATGCAAATCTTCTCCTTGCCATCAGTGATTTCAGCAGAGTTCAGGCCAGCCATGGCTGGCAAGAAGCCAGCACAGGTGGTGCAGTCGGGCGGGGGCCTGGAGCTGCTTGCAGGCCTGGGGACACTGAGGAATTTTGCATTAACTTCTTTGCTGTTAATTAACCAGGTAATAGAAAGTTAGTTTTTCTTCGTCTTCTGAAAGTAGTGGACTACAGATTGAAAATAAATTACTAGATTTTTATTGTTATGCTTTCATTAAGCTTTTTCAATTTCTTATTATTTTTAATAGGAAAAATAGAGCTATTGTGTGTGTGCTGATGCAGAATAGAAAAAAAACCAACCAAACCCGAAACCCTTAGCAGCATGGGAAAATAGGTTATGACCCAAGTTTAACATATCTAGTATGTTAAAATGTGTAGAAATAAATTAATTAAAAATGAAAGCAAAAGTCTTACTGGTAGCCATATAGGTCTTAATACTAATAATGTTTCTGTGCAGTACAATACACAATTCAAGACATTTACTATAATTTTATTATGTAAATGTTTATTTTGGCAATGCTATTTCAATAAAATCAGTTGCTGAAAAGTAAATATGATGAGAATAAAGTTACAGTTGAAGTTTTACACTGGATTCAAGGAAAGATTGAAAACTGCAGAAGGGTGGCATCCCCTCTCTTTGTCAAGCTTGGTGATGACTAGGGAGTGGCTTTCAACTCTCCTGGCTTTTATAGATTGTGACAGGAAATGGGCAGGAATACTGACCCTTCCAGTCTTTCAGGGTCCTAAGGCCCTTTGCTATAGGTGTCCAACACTGTGCCCGGGTCTCCCAAACCATAACAACTGGATTCAAGGAGAGATTCAAAATGGTAGAAGGACGGCATCTCCTCTCTTTGTCGTGCTTGATGATGACTGGTGGTACTGCTAGTGAGCATGTTTTTCAAAGATAAGTCATGTTTTATTGGAGTGTAACTACAAATATGAGCTATATGTTTTTTCTTTTAGAATGTAGTACCTTCTTGCTTATAGTAAAAACATTGAACTGATTATGTAAACATTTGTAGTTGGGAATGAGTTATTTTCAGTCACTCCAAAGTGCTAGTGACATAATTGGGAATTGATTTGGTAGATGCAGATGGATTTGTTGTAACTGATACTCTGGTTACAATAGAGTAGTAACTAAATGGTGTTTTGACAGGAGCAATTTCATTCCTTGGAAATCCTACAGATAATGATTTCTACACTTTTAATACTTGCAAACATGTATTGATTTATCCTTTCATCCTTCAGTGTTCTCTTGTTGACTTACTAATATAAATACTAAGTGATCAGTTCAGAAATACTGCCGTCCTCTTTTCTGTTCTACATAGATAAGAAGCAAAGCCTGCAGCTAAATAGAAGGTTAAAATAGTTATTTTTGTTCTCTCGATATTTGCTGGTACAGCTGAATTCAGTAGTCTTTTGGGGGAGGACTGTAGGGTTACAGAAGGGGAAACCATGACAGAAGGGACAGGTAACATTAAAATCCAGTCAGGGACCATGTCTTCCAGAAGGCATAATAGCAAGTATTTGGTCCCTTTGTGTAGGTTACAAAGAAAAATTGTGTAATTCAGTAAAACCCTCAGTCATAAAGTCATCAACCAGGGGCACTGCTGGGGACAGACTTTGTCCTTAATCTCTCAGGTTAATGTCTTACCGGTATCAGTTTGATAAGGAACAAATACTGTCATTTTACCATGAAACAAAAGGGTCAGTAGAAATAGGGAAGAGAAGAGTAACTTCCAGCTGCTGTTCATGAGCAACCGTACAAAAAGGGCAGTGACTGAGCTGAAAGGAATTCAGTGGGGTAATTGTGGCCTGTGAGCATGGTTTAGTGCTAAAGCCTGAGATTCCAAAAGCTGGCATATGGGGCTGGGAAGTGAGCAGTGACATCAGTTGGAACAGAACATGGCTGGGATGGCATTTTTGTAACATGTCACTCACTGATTTTGCTTTCATCAGAAACTTCAGCAGGCACAAATAGTGTGTCCCACACAGCATCAAAATGCTGTGTTCTACCACTGCATATGCAAGGTGCTGGTCCTTACATAGAGCTTTTTGAGTCATGCTGTTCTAAGATTCCTCTCTCTGGAAACCAGATGATAAGCTCCCAGTTTCTTATTTAGTTTCAGGATAATCAATGAAAAATATTTTCAGTCTGATGCAATAGATGAGGCAGTGGCATTTTGTCTGGATTTACTGATGGAGTTTTCAAACTACGTATTTGATCTAAAGACCATAATATTTTTGTAAATCTGACACACAGAGGAAGACTCAGAATAAATTAATCATAGACAAATTGTTTTCTGTTGTTTTTTAAAACAAACCAACAAGCCAAAGCAAAAACCATACCAATTTCTTGTTCCTGAAGGGGGGGAAGAGATTGTGAGGACATTGCAGCTGTGGAAGATTTTGTGAGTTTTGTCTTCTGAGATCCCAGTTGCTATTTAGCTTTTTGGGGGAGGAGCTCTGCATAGAATCTCAGAGAATATCTTTTCCAGGAAGGTATCAGGAGGAGCCAGCACTGGTTCTTTTTTTGTAATGATGAAGGAGGGAAGAAAAAATTCACACAAACATACATGTCTCTGTATAGCATCAGGTGCCAAAATGAATTCTAACACTGTGGAACTGTGATAGCAAGCTTGGGTTAAAATTTACAGTATTTTGTAGTATTACGTGCAAGATGTATGATTATACAAACTCCTTTGAAACCTGTATTTAATGCAGAAGAGTGACATATAAAAGCTTGATTATACATTAAGGACTGATAACAGCCAAGGTGAAACTTGTTTGTTGTAATTGTTCTCTTGCATTTCCTTAACTTTCACAGTAAGTACATATGGATATAAACCGTAAATGCAATTTGCAGATCAGAAGTTAATGTGCATGGATGCTGCTCAGTGAAAAGATGGGAATGGGGTGGGTGTGTGTATATATACATGTTGCTTTCATAAGGCCTATCCTTAATCTACCACAGTCACAAGGAAATTTACTACTCAAGCCACAAGGAACAAGTCAAACTTAGAATAGCTTTGGGTGCTGCTTACTAGGTCAGATAGGACAGTCAATGTCTAAGAGCAAGTCAACCATATTAAGTAGCTGATGGTATTGCATTTCCTTGAGAAGATTATTTATTGGAACATTAGGCTACAGCCACCCAAAAAGCTGTGGGGTAAGCAACCATGAGTTTACAGTTCATTAACTACCTTCTGGTATCTGCCCACTGTCTCTGTAAGTTATGTTAAAAACTTAAGCACATTAGCATTATCTGCTCTTAAGCTCATTCCCATCCTGATTTTGTTGAGTTGCTGTGCCTTTTTAAAAAATAACCTTTCATAAATATTAGTGAAAAATAATACTAATGCAGTACATGATGCTCACAGTCAAAACACTGAAGTCACTTTTATTTTGGTAATATTCTGTCATGTATGTTACAAGAACGCTGATGTCTTTCCTGACTCCTGAAATTGAGTATAATGTGTATACCCTGTGGACATCTCATGTTCCCATAACTCATATAATGTTACAAGCATGTATTTGCTATCCAGTAAGCAGGCTCTGGTTTCTGTCTCTTCCTCTCCTGCCGGCCCCGGCTGCTCCCTGGCTGCAGAGCCCCGAGCAGGAGGTGCTGGTGGGGAGCTGCCCCAGGGCCAGGACCCACACAGGAGCTGTGTGGGCAACTGGGATTTCCCACAGCCTGCAACCAGCTCTGGAGTCAGTCCTTCTAGGCACACTGGCCTGAATCCAGCCCTGTCTGACAGCACACAGTGAGAGTTGATGACTTTTCCCCCCAGAAATCTTTTTCTCAGTATTTTATTTCCCTAGTTGTGGCTTTTGGGATATTAACCTGCTAGTAGTTTCCATGCCTTGATACATTTTCTGGTATTCTCAGTCCTCTGTATAAAATACGTATCCTGCTGCTAAATGCTCAATATTTTTTGCTTTGCTATTTCCTCAAGTCTTAAAGCACTGCTTTTTGTCTTCATTAATATTTCCCTCATGTTAATTTTAAATAATTTGCCTTTTATCTTTGTCCATCTAGCTGCTTCTGCTGTCTTCCTTTAATATCCTTTCTGAAGTATGGTCACATCACTGCAGGCAATATCTCTGTTTTTCTAACATTAAATATATAAGAGCTATTTTGGAGCACTTTTGTCTACTATGTCTTCTCAGTTTTGATTATTTCAGTTGAGGACCAACATTCACATAAAGTATTTCTGCAACTTACTCTGGTGAGAACAGCAGACTCTTGTACTTTATGGAAATATGTTAAAGATTCCTGTAAGTGGATTATAAAAGTTTGCCATTTTGATGGATATTACAGCAAAAAGTTGTGGTTTTCAGTATTTGTCTTGTTAGAGGGAAGAACTGGTACAAATTATACATGTATGAAACTGGTGATATGCCTCCATTGGTAGAAGCATTGATGTCAGGTGTAGAGTGTATGGTGTGCAGCTTTTTCAGTTTTGTGACATGTTTGTTTAAGATGATGGCTGTGTATAATTTAGTATTGGCCTCCAAAAGTACAAGGATATTTTGTAAAAGTACTCTGCCATAGCTTCAAAGGGAAGGAAAAGGTTGTGTTTGTGATCATTTGACACTCCCTCGTGGTGGCTGAGGATCCCTTCTGCACTGTGGTGAAGGTTTGCCAACGAAAAAATCTGTCAGAGATTCAGGATGGCAATTTTTCCCTTTGTGGGAACCAAGAATGATTATGGCATGGAGGTTGTTGTAGTTTAGACAGAGATCTGGTGGAGAGAGAAAGAGAGAGAAACAACGCTCTTTCTCAGGGGCAGACGTAGTCTTTTCTGATCCCTTGTTTTTAGTGCTTTATTTTTAGACGTACTATTTTTAAAAGCTTGAAATACAAAAATATTTGGTTTTTTTTCCAGTTAAAAGAAAACCCTGTTGTGACACAGCATGACTCAATCTTTTTATAGCCACATCAAATACATGTTGCTTAGGATAATGTAAAAATACACAAACAATAATAAAGGCAAAAGAAACCAGCAACTGCTATTGTAACACAAGGTGGAGGGCAGCAAAAAAATGTTCTGTAAATAAATATCTCATCAATATACATTATTCACTTCGGACAAAACAATAATATGCTTTAACCATGTAATACCGAAAATAGTACAGAAAGTATAAACAGTGTTTAGTACATGGAAAGTATTTTACATCCCCTGTCAGTATTAATGTAGCAATTGTCTTGATCTGTTAATGAGTGGGCGTTTAGGGAGATGTACAAAGTGAGAGTAGAAGTAATTGTTCAGGTTCTTGAGTCTTGATTGCTTTGATGCTGAAGATAATGAAGTTGCTGAGGTGGAGAGGACAGTGCTGCCCAGTCTTCAGCCAGCTGGTTGCCATCTCTGTGCTCCTGAAGCAGTACAGCGTGGAAACAGTAGGCTCCCAGCTTATAGGGTCATCTTGTGACTCATAAATATTATTCTTGTCAGTGCAAGGCAGATCTGATTTTGAGCCTAAAAAAGCAACCCAATGAATAACAACAGCTGACAGCAATGCAGTACACGCCTTTAATTCCAGCTTGTCAGCCCAGCCTCCGTTCCCAGTGCAAGGTTGGGTTGGGTTTGAAGCTGAGGGAGAGCCTGGAGGAGGCCTGGCAGCCAGGTTGTTCAGCACTCGTGTTTCCGCTTCTGTGGCTTTTAGCAGCCTGTTGACGTGGTTTTGGTTTTTTGTATTTTTCCTAATCTGTCAAGCTCATCTTTTTTCAGCTGCTTAGGCATTGTTACTGCTGACACAGACTTTAATTTGCTTATTTATTGTACAGTTAGATCACGTCTTTCACTAAAAAAACCTACGAGAAGCTAAGCTGCTATTTGCTGACATCCACACTGCATGGCTGGGTCCAGGAGTGGACCACAGTGAGCCTCTGTTTGCCCAGATCTGCCACATGGCAGCCCTGTTTGAGTCCCTCGGTCCTTGCTGTGGCTAATGCTGACATGGTGGTGTGGGGCAGCTCTTCTGGCTCGTGTTCTGTTGGCTCTGAAGTTCCTGGTCAACCCCAGGAGACCTGACCTGTCCCTGGAGCAGGGGGTGAGGGGTTGAGGGGAAAACCTGTGGTGTGAATGACAACAGGACGATTAACAGCTGAGTGAATTAAGTCTGAGTCCTCCCTTCAAAGCAAGTTCAAGTTACGGTGGACACCAGGTAACTAGCTCAGGTGTAAATTGTCTCCAGATTGAAGTACTGCATTTTTATGTGGATGGTAGAAAGCTCTAGCTAAAAAAAAGAAATATGCAATAAGAACAAATCATGAGTGTTTGCAATGTGGTTACTTGAAAAGCATTGTAATTTTTAAGTATGCATCCTTGAACTTTAGGAAGTATGTGGCTTGGAGAAATATGGAGACTTGCTTGTACAGCTAGTATGGTGGTATTTTTTCAGATTATTTATGATGATTTTTTCAAAACTATATAAAACCAGTTACTTGTTAGCTGGATGTGGTTGTAGTAGTTGGAAGTGACTGAAGCTAATAAATTCTGACTTGTAGTCATCACTCACTTTTGGAAGAGCAAGAACTTGGGGTGGGTGGTGTCCTGCAGAAACAGCACTCTGTCTTGTTGCCCAGGCCAAGGGGTTGTTACCCACTGTGCATGACCATGCATCCGACTGGTGTTGGGTTCCTGGAGAAAGGAGAGTGAGAGCAAAACTTAAACACAGATGCAATTAGTCAGTGCTAAAGCTTTGGATTATTACTAGATCCTAGGGAGAAGTCTGCTAACAATCTGATGATGATTTGCTGCTTCTCTGTATATTTGCAGGTAAGGCCATGCTTTGAGGGAAAAAAAGTAGTCCCAAACTACCAATAGAAACTGCCATTTAAAATGTGATACAATATTAATGTGGACTACTTAGTGCTACTGCTGTCAGCTGTCTTTCATGCTACTGCTTTCTTGGATATTTAGGCTGCTGCCTTTCTATTGAATCCCTCTGCACCCTTCTCGGTTGGGCCGTGGACGATAGGCAGCGGGCAGCCTTGGGCACAGCTGCGCGGGACAGCCGTGTGGAAGTGCTGGGGACAGCTGCTCTCAGGGCCAACTGAGCCTTCCTGGCACTGCCCCTCTTGCTGCCCTGCTGGGTTGCATTGCTATTGGGAAAGAACCCTTTGGCCTGGTAGTGTGTGTGGTTTAATCACAGTCAACAACAGTTACTGGCTTTTATAAAGCCTGCAGTTTTGCAAACTGTCTGCACATTTTCCATGTGTCCTGTGGCTTTGTGAGCTTTGGCCTTTTCTTACTGAATTACCTGGGTCTGATGCTGTGGCTTCCAATGGGAAGCTTGATTGTTTTCCCACTCATTTCTTACACATTTTCTGTAGCTTACTCTATTATTTGATACTAAACCACATTCTTTGTAGCTTTGTGAAGAATTTAAGTTTCTATATTTATTTTGATACCATACCTTGTTGGAAAAAAAGGAAATTATGCTTCTTTGTTGGACTTAAGTTTTCCCCACTAACCCAACCTTCAACTGATTTTTTTCAGTCACATGTTTTATAACCATTTCAAAAAATGGCTTCTTTCATTTTCTTAGTGCTTCCAGATCACTGCTTCCATCATGCAAATGTAAAATTGACATGGTTCACACAAACCAAGCTAGTTTAATATTATTATTTTATTGATTCTCATGTAAGATTGTGGATGTTCAAGAAAATTGCTGAGATTGTGTTTTCAGACACTTTTGCCTCTGCTATATTTAAAAGCATTTTTGTAGTGATAGAGCTGTATCAGTGATAGCAAAATAATCTCCAATAATAAATTGCTTTTATTCAGATGAATATGACTCGATCCCATAATATACATGAGAGCAGTGTAGCTGAATAGCATTGTTTGAAGTTGTGGTATTAAAAAATGAGGGTGAATACACAGAATTGCCATTTTGTTGTCAACATCTTCCTTGAGAACATACTCAATGGCTTTTCAACGTAAAATGTGCTAATTCCAGCATCACTAATTTCACTATAGTGTAAACAAAAATGAAAGTATAAAAAGGCAAGAGGGCAAAACTCCATTAGCATTATCTGCCAGGCTATCGAAAATAGGTTTAGATTTGGAAAGCAGATTTATAACTGAATTAATATCATTGATCTAGACTGAATTTAAATTTGTAGGTGTATCTGTAGAACCTAATTACTGTTCAAATAAGCTGGAAAAAACCCAGATTTTTATTTCAAGTGGTACAGCTTGAAATGTCGCAAGTTTTCAGCAGCATCCTGAAATAGCAGTCTCTAAGTGTGGGGAGAGAATATCTGTTTAGATGTCAGTTAAGCATAGTGACTAACAGATCAAAAGGGACTGTTCAGACATGCAGCCGACAAGCTGTGTAGCATCATTTGCAGAACATCACTGAGGATTGTCTGCATCAGGCTGACAGCTTCCATTTGAGTAACAGCCTATGTGCAGGTTTGACTTAAAGGGTTTGACTGTAAAGGATGGAGAATCCACTCTGCCCAATGTAATAGTTAAGGTGATTATTACCCTCACTAATAGTTGTGCTGTAGGAGTGTAACTTTTGCATCCTTAGCTTCCAATAACTGTATCTCGGGAGGAATGATTGGGTTTTTTTCTCCTAGATTTAGAAATACCTGTCATCTGAAATCTCTTCTGTGTGTAGAGATTCACAAAACCCCACAGAATTATCTTCTAAGTTTGGAGGGCAGCGCAATTCTTTAGTGTTCAGAGGCGAGTCAACTGACATTGTTTATGTATGCTTTTATACAGTACCTGGATCAAGGAATGGAATTCAGTTAAAGAAAAATACTTCAGAAGCTGGAATTTGAATAGATTGTTTTCCGTTATTTAATGCTAACGAGAAATGTTCCTCAAAGTAACCTTCTTGGTGCTTATTGTGCTTTCCTGCAGGGCAGCAAAGGACACTACAGATACCACTGGCAGAGCCACAATGTCAAGCACAGTGGAGTGGATGATATGGTCCTCCTTTCCAAAATCACAGAGGATTCCATAGTGGAGAACCTAAAGAAAAGATACATGGATGACTATATTTTTGTATCCTTTATAGTGTTGTTTTCAGTGTGACCCTGTGGACTTTCTGTGCCAATGTGGAACTTAGTATGTGTATGTATTTCATTTAAGCAGATTACTCAAAGATGCTGAGCATTTTGTTTAACAGGTCACCTGTGTAAGACACAATTCTTTGTAAATTGAGCTAATTATGAGGGTAGAAATTAAGATCTGAACAATTATTTTACAGTATTCTTTTTTATATTTGGAATTGTTCCGATAATTGTTGAAGATAGGCCTGCAGTTCCATATGTTTATGTTTTCCATATCCGTCTGACCTGTGAAGGTACTGCAGTACTGCTGCTTCTAAGAGTAAAGAGTAGGTTTAAGGCATATATATGTCTTGATACCATGATGTCTTTTATACCTCCAAAATTCTAATGCTTTCAAAATACCTCTTCTGTGACATAACTTTATTTGCAACTTGTTCTGGAGTTGTTCATGCTGTGAATCATGGACTGATGGAAACAGGTGAGCATGTGAACATCTGTAAATATACAGTGTTGGCATGTAAATTTTTTTTTCTGTGATTAGTGAAAGCGTGAAAGATTTAAATACTTGAACATATAACCTAACAAGAGAAACAGATTTAGCACCAAAGGTTTGCCTTTTTTTGTTGTGTTTGAAATTTCGTATGGAAGTAATTCCTTGAGATAAGAATAGCCACTATTTCATTTTTAGCTTTCACAACGCAACATGAACTGCAATCGTGAATTTGGTAAATACTAGTCAATGTGGTTATGGACTGGACAGTGATACTTGCTTCTCCTCTTGTAGCCAGGTTTTCATACTTCCTAGTAGTATCTAGAGAATAGTTTTCTTGAAGAGTAACTTTTTGTCACAGAAAGAGAAGGAAATACAAAATCTGCTGGTTACTTCCATAGATTCAGATGGTTAAGAGCTAAGTAGCAGCTCAGTCTAGCAAGGACTGATAGAGAAAAATTAATGTTACAGTAGTGCTGCATTTCCATCCCAAACTGCAGAGCTTTTTAATATGTATGTGCCCATGGCTTTGGATCTTCTGTTCAATGAAGTACGACACCATTATTAAATTTGTCTCATACAGGTGTGATAAAGTTGCATCATATTTGTCAAACTGGGGCAAACTATGTCACTCCTCTGTTGGTAACACAAGTGCTTTTGTCCCTGTGGAACATTGCATCTTCCATGCAGTACAGTGACAGGCTTGAGTGCTCTGTGCTGAAGAAATGGTTTTATGCTTCTTATAGAAATAAGTGAGATTAAACTGGAAATGTTTTTTCTATTCAGGCAGAAACAACTATGTTTTCAAAGGGGACTTGGGGTCACATGAGGGGTCAGAGTTTTCTTTTAAAACATTTAAATTCATTTCCATAGGGAGAAAAGACTCCTTTTGCAGTTCTGTGAAGGCTTTTCATTCTAGAATGGAGATCAGCTCTTGAATCTTTCAGTTGTTTTTATGTCCACCCGTGAATGAACATCTCTCTGTGATTTGTTGCATAGAGATTACCAAATCATCCCAGAAAAGGCCAGTATTGTTTACCAACAGAAAACTGTCACTTTGGATGTTTATACTGGCACAATGGATGCTTGATTTATTATATTTGAGACCCAGATGTTGTCACTCTTCTTTGAATTGAATTTAAAAATGTGTGAAGAAAGCATCACAAATTAACAATATGGAAATTATGTTCAGTGAGTTATATGTCTTTTCTAACATGTTACCATTTTGTGCAGTGGCACCACAATAATAGATTCTTATGTAGGATAATCCAGTAGGATAAAATTGTTAATTTTCCTACTTTAGTGTGGGAAGCTTCGTTAGTAAATTTGCTTATGGAGAATTCCCGATTGTGAAGTGAACCCTGCAGCACAGCATTTGGGCCTCATTGACATGGATACCCTCCTAACTCCCAACTCAATGACCCAGTCCTGCCTGTAAAGTAGTATCAGTTGCTTCATATATCTGTACTGCAATTCTGATTCCAAATGATAAGTATTTTGTAACTGTAGGTACATGTGCTGCTGAACACAGATTGGCAAAATAGTGACATTCAAAATGTTGCAAAAAAGCTTTCTGGGACTAATAATAGCTTGAAACTGATTGTCTTCTTATAGGGCAGCCTGCAGGATAAGACTCCTAAGGACTGTCAGTAGTTATAAAATAACACCACATACTGAATTATCTCATTCCCGTATCTCCCCCACTAGTATATGCAGCTGAGTAATTGTCTAACTCAGCTCAGCAGTGGCTGTTTCCATCCAACTGTGCATGCTCAGCTCTATCCGAGACAGTGTGTCACTATACTATATTCTGCAAAGGTCAAAACAATCTTTTTTAACACTGACAATACGACCTTCTCAGTTACAAAAGAGTGAAACAGTTTCCTCTTTCTGTATTTTTATCCAATATGTGTTGTGTTTGGGCCTATAATACATGTTTCTATACTTAGCTTGTCCAAAATAAATATTTTGATAATATGAAACTATCCCATTGAATGATATGTTTATATTCTTGTAAGCCTGAAAATTTTTTTATTAACAATTGTTGTAACCTGTGGGGTATTTTACTATTATTTGAAGCTGTGCTCTCTTGTGTAATAGATGGAAAGTTACTAAGCAGTCACTAGTGTAAGATAATACTTTATGAAATTGTAGTTACCTTAACTTCTTTTGAATACAGACTTACATTGGCTCTGTATTAATCTCTGTGAACCCTTTCAAGCAAATGCCATATTTTGGAGAAAAGGAAATTGAAATGTACCAAGGAGCAGTAAGTAAAGCAATCTAAAATGTACTGCAGTATTCAGGGGCATGTAAATATTATTCTACACAGTTAAACTCTTGGAAGCATATGGAAGCATTTGTTTCTGGGTTGTGTTAGCATTGAACTAGCATGGGAGAACTTGGCTGATATCTATTACCATATATTAAAAAATGGAGATGCCAAAATCATGCCACTTTTGAAAACAGAGCTTGAAGAGTGAGTCAGCACAAGGATATAAGGGACTTAAAATTCAGTTTCGCTCTCTGCTCAAGTTGGGCATGTCTATAGATTCAGAGCACTGTTTGGTGTGAATGGACTCTGGGTGCAGATGAGATATCCAGCAGTAGGTCTTTGTAGCTGTTTAGCTAGTTTATTGTTAGCATATGACAACTGGTGGAACAGGCTTAAATTATGTGAGTTTCTTTTGGACAAGTAATACATTTTAGGCACAGACCATTTTTAGAGCAGGGTGTTTACGAGAGTTTAGGAGAAAATTATGGATGAAAGATCAGTAACAAAACCCAGAGACTTTGGTTTGCTTTTATAACATGAAGAAAAAAATTCCTGGGGAAAATTCAGTCTAAAGTGGGATTCAGAATTGTTTTTCCAGGAAAAGAATTCTTCCAATTTCAATAAAAATCTATATTGTTCTTTCTGTGTTATTTAAAGCTGTGTTGAAAAATTATTCTCTGTTTCCCTTCCTAGGCACAATATGAAAACCCACCACATATTTATGCTCTTGCAGACAGCATGTACAGAAACATGATTATTGACAGAGAAAATCAGTGTGTCATTATTAGGTAAGAAAAAGATCGGTAAAAGACAATCATATTTTGGTGTTTTAACTTAAAGAAGCAGAAACTTTTATTTTTTACTGTATCAGCAAAAATCTTCTGGATCTATTACCACTGAATGTTCTGGGGTTTTCTAGGATAGCTAAGTACTTTCAGACCCTCCCTTTTGTTTTCCAGTGAAATCCCAATGCTAGCTTAACCACAAGAAATCTCTCTCAAAACCAGCTTCATGCCTGATACCAAGACTGTAGTAACTTGAATCACTACATGAGAGAGATGGATTAACCACAGATACTGTTAAATCCAACATTCTCACATTGACTGCTATTACCATTCTCTGGTTTTAGTACCATTTCTTTTTTCTTGTTGCTTTTGGAATTTTGCTTGCATTCAGTCAGAGACAAAAAGTAGAAGAGAGAGGCTGAAAAGTGATTTTTTTTTTCAGTTTACTCTATTTTAATTATTAGACTGAGGGAATTCACTGAAGAGTTAATACTGAACTTCTTTTAATGACAGGCATTACTTAAGTCACAATCAGAGTGAATTTTGGGTCGAGAGGTGTGGTTCATTTATAGGTGGTGTATGATGAAGTATGCAGAGAGCAAGAACTGCAGGCTGTTTAAGCTGGTACACTTAGACCTCTTCTGACTTTCCTTCTTACATAGAAAACTTCAGAGGTTCACTGTAGTGCAGCTGGAACTGTCCCTTACCTGTGGCAGTGGTCTCCAAAGTGGGATGCATGTGTCACAGGGCCTGTGCAGTGAAAACCATTGGGATATGGGGAGAAAATATTAGACCTACAGTAGTAGATATATGTAATGTATAAATAGATAAATTATATACATACATCAGGAGTGTGTGCTCAGACATCTTTTAAATGGTGCTGTGTGGGATCCAAAGTGTTTGGAGACCACTGGCCTATGAGACTTTCCCAAGAACCTAGGGAAAAGAAAGAGGAGAAAAAGGAAAAATTTGAAGGGAAACTGTAATTATTTTATTGGTAACAGCTTTTCTTAAGCTTTCTATCCTTCTGTGGAACATGTTGAGTAGCACATTCATGCACTATGAGTTTAACTGCTGATGAATTTAACAAATGAGAGATTTCAAGAGTGAACGCTTTCTTTGTCCGAGGGCCCTCTCCGATCTTCTCACTGGGGTGGCTGTGTGCCCTGCGTTGTCAGCCCCAGCGAGGCAGGAAGTCAGTGGTGACCAGATCAGATGCCATCTGACTTAAAAAGCTCAATCCCTTAGGTTGGAGCCTGTTAGGGGATGGTAGATGGTCATTGGTGTTTAATCTTAATGCCCTTGCACCACCCATTTACTAATGTAATGTTGTTGCAGGAGAATTGTAAAGAACTGTCTTAGTATGTGGGTCTTAGATGTGGAGGTGCTCAATGTACAAGTGTTCCTGTACCCTACCTCATGATCCAGTGTAAAAATAGATTTCATGTTAATACGTCTCACTGATAAGCTGCCATGAAAGCTTTTGACGAGTAGCTGTTTGAAGGTTATATTTACTGTTTTATTTCCTTGAATCTATGCCTGGGAGTCTTCCCGGCAGAGCTTTCCTGGGTAACATGTTACAGTGGAAAAGTGCACAGGTGTGTCCCTCTTATTATCAGAAAAGTGTATGTAGGTATGTGGAAATTGTTGATTTTGCGTGTAGGAAGATCAGCCAGGCATTAAACAGCTTGCTGTGCTGAGCTGTACTGGTGTAGGGGCCTCCTTGTTCCTGAGCCCTGGCTACAGAGTGGGGCCATATGGAACAAAATGCCCAGAGCTTTTATTCCTGTCTCTCTTATATCTGGATGGTTCCCTGGGCTCGCTTCTTTTTTGGAAAACTGATGCCCATTGCCATGCTGAAGTTACTAGCCCCATTTAGTCAAATTAAGACTTGTTAGGAATGGGAAAATTGGGATTTATCTTGCTTTTTGAACAAAGTAATATCCCAGAGCCTGTGATGTTTCACATGAAGCTAAGTTTATAGTGAAAACCATTAAACTGTGGTGAACTGTGATTAAAACCCACATATTTTTAATCCATTGCTAATGCCTTAAAATGCAGAGGGTCCCATTTTCTCAGAGAGGTGAGATGCAGATCTGAGATGCAGACTTCCAGGTTTAAATTCACATGAGAATTCTTGTGCTTGAATGATAGGTGACATGCTCTGTGAAGTGTCTGCATTTTGTATGTGTAGAGTGAATTTTCTCTCAGTGTATGCCTAACCTATGCAAAGTCTGCTGGAGTTAATTGAATTCTACTGCAAAACTGAAACAAGAAAAATCATGTTTGCCAGTCCCGTCTCAGAGGCCTCCTCTTCCTTTCTGCACATTTATTTTTCCTATGATTATTCTTATCACAAACAATGTAAACACTGTGTACTAGACAGGTAGTTTTGATAATTGTATTTGATTTTTTGGGACACTTAGAAATAATTTTAATGAAATTGAATAACTCAGCCATTCACAAAATTGATCTTGTTTGCTTGATGTTTTAATTCTTTTGACCACATTTCATTTAAAGTGTTTAGATACATCCTGTATTTTCAAATGTTACTGTCACTATTTCTGACAATTAGAGCTGGCTTAAGAATTAAGTTTCTTCAAGCCTGGAATTTGCTTATGTTTTATTTCATAGACCAGAAGGCACTGAAATTGCTACCAGAGTAGAAGCTCCCAAGGTGCTGCAGCTGTAGAGTGAAATTAATGTTCTAGCTAGCTTCATGTCTACTACCACACCACCCGTTTCACTTAATAGCTGCTAAGGACTTTACCATTTCTACCCCTAAGCCAGTGATTCTCAAAAAAACAGAGATACAGCTCTGTCTGTTTTCAGTTCCATGGAAGTCTGCTGGCCTGAGCAGTTTCAAATGAACCTTTGCATTTCAGTCAACCATAGTTTTTGCAATAAAAATTTGTCCTGTGAAAAATGTGTGGTAATAGCAATATGGTTATTAGGTTATTATGGTTATAGGTTATTAGCCTGTTTGCTTCTCTACTTCACAATTAGTCTGAATTTGAAGTGACTTCACTGAAAGTCCCTCCTGGAACTGAAATAACAGAGCAAGCTAGTACAGAAAGACATCCAGGTTTTTCCTTCTTTTCTCCCCTCAAGATGGCAGATTTCCCCCTTAAAGAAAGGTTTGCAAAGAGAGAAGGTAAGAAACAAGGTTTAGGTTGGACTGATTCACAGTTGGATGAAAAAGGCTAAGTCTGGCTCATGGTGCACATGGAGTCTCAGGAATGGAGAGGCAAAGATGATGGGACAGGCACTGGTGCACACCTGTGTCTTCCTACAGCATGTGATTTGGGCACCTGTGGTATCTGCCTCTGGATCTGGGAGAGGATGTGCATTCCTAGAGACTAGGTAGAGATTTCCAGGCAGGAGAAGGAAAGTCCCTGCAGTGTACTGCAGTAGGCAAGACTGTGTGTGTGTGTGTGTGTGTGTGTGTGTGTGAGAGAGGATCACAGACCCTCTGGCCAGGAGGCTTTATTCCAGAATTCTGAAAAGTACATTTAGGCACTCATAGAAGGAGTCCATCCCCTTCAGAAAGTCAATTAATTAAGTAGGAAAGCAGATCCAAAAGGAAATACAGTTCTCTGAAAGGCTGAATAGAGAGCAACCAAAGATAGTATTTTTATGTGATAATACTACTTCACTGTTTCAAAGAAACTTTCCAGGGCCAGGGAAGCCTGTTTTGTTAGTGGAGTAATTGCAGCATATATGCATATGCATTAAGAAAGTGACATGTACACATGTCTGATGGTAGCTGAGGAGCCATAAGCTATTTTGGATGGCTGTTAGCAGTGTAGGCAGTGAGGTTATTCATGGGCTGGATTCTGGCTGGGCTGCATGCAGGTGCAGAGTGTGTGCTTAGGTGGGACCAGGGAGCAGTACCTGCAGTTCTATTCCCTCCTGTTGTATGCATTGGGCAGAATGACACAGGAAGTTTACTCCTGTGAGTAACATGCTTATGCTGGAGCTTGATTTCTCATTAAGTTTATGTTTTGCTGAGGCATGGTATTTAATTTAAGCCTCTATTGAACTAAGCTTGTAACTGTCTGTTAAAATTTCTGCTTTGTCCTGATGATGTAGATGAGTATTACTTGTATTGTTCTACAGCCAGAGATACTATATTAAATGTAATTCAGAAAACTAATTTCAGGCACAAGGATTAGGCTATATTGGATTCTTGCTTCTCTAACCCCAGATTGTATTTCCTCTGGGAAGGAAAGAACAAAAATATTTCCTTCTGCGCTTACAGCTTACTCTTGATTTCAGCTAGGTGTTAATTGACTTTGCTGAACAAAACTTAACTTTTCTGAAGTTAACAATGTTTTATTCTTAGTAAGAGAAGTTGCTGAGAAAATTTGTCAGTACTATAATCCACTTACTTTAAGCCGTTATAATAATTTTTTCAACCTTTAAAATCTTCTGTACTTCTAGCATACTTAGACCTACCAAGCTAGAAAATTATTCTTACATTTTCTTAAAATAGTTTTAATAGCAGCAGAGCAGTAAGATATATGTAGAAAAGCTGCTGTGTGAGAATCATTTGGCAGGAATGCCACAGTTTCCCTGTTACAGTTGACTACCTGAGTTTTACTGGGGGCAAGGTACCATCCCCTCAGATAAAATTACTTTGGTTCATAAATAATGCATCATCCTGTTTTATTCTGTTCTAATTTGAGCAATTCACTGGTCTGTGATCAGTAAAACCATAAAACTAAAAAAAAAAAAAAGTGTATGCATCCATAAACATAAAGCAGACTCTGAAAGGCAGGCTTCCAGCCAAATTCACTTATTACAGAGGACCACTTACATAGGAACAGACTAACAATAACTGTATTCCTCCAGCTCAATTTCTGTGGCAGACACTATGGAATAAGAAATGTAAGCCACTCTGAACACAGAGAAGAAGGATAGTTTATGCATCAAAGAAAATCTTACAGAAATGTGTTACATTTTTACTGCATGATAAGTAATATTTGATCATACTCACTCAGTGTTCGGCCCCAGATTCTTCTCTCTATGCAGTTGAAAACTACATATGCAAACTCAGGAGTATGACTGAGTTGAGATTGGCTTATCTGTCTTGTTTTACAACATGTTGAAGAAGTTATTATGAGCAAAATCTGAAGAAATGTTATTTTGATTATCAAACTGTTGCTTATTTGAATTTCTAAATACAGTTTGCCATCCAGCAACCTCTGTCTGTCCCCATGAATAGAGTAGATACCAACAATACAGGCTTTCTTCTTGGTGCTTAGGAAAAGATGATTCAGAGTAATAAAAATCATGGTCTGCACTTCACAGAGATGATCAAGAAGTATTTTTCCACCTTTTCAAGTTTCTGATTTCATCTGTAAAACTGCAGTCAGGAGAAAAGCATGAAAAAAAAGCTTTCAATATTTCTGTACTGTTTGGAAGCTTTAAAGGTGTAAAATAATATTTGCAACTTAGCAGTGTGGGGAGCTTTTTTAGAATTAAACCTTTGGAAATGTCTCCATTACTCATGCTGATAAGGAGCTATGAGTTGACATTCTCAGCAAGTCCTTTTCCTGTGCAGGACATGCTGATGTTTCTCTGGCAAACGTAGATAAAATCTGTGCAGGAAAAGATGTGCATTTGATTCGTATCCAGGAACAAGTAGGCACAGGATAGAAGAGTCTGCAGCATTCAATAAAATTACTCAGGAGTCTAAAGATAGCTCAGATCTTCACACAAGAAAAATTATATTTCTGATATCTTTATGACATTGAATGAACATCTATGTGTTGTTTTTTATATTAATATAGTTGTCTGGAGAAATTCATTAAGGTCAAAGCTGATTTGCACCAAGATTTATGTAAGTCTGGAGGAATTCTGTTCAAGTTAGCTTTAAGGGATGAAATGAAGTGTGAGGTTGGACTGCCTGGCATACCAATCTTTTTTCCCTCTTGAGAAGCTTGCTAATTGCAAGAAGGCAAAACTACTGATGTTGCAAACATTATTCACTATTGGAGTGGAATATTGTAACGGAAGGAAGGAATTGTGAAAGCTCATATAGGAAGATTAAGACTTCTTGTACCCTGTGTCAAGAGGCATAGGAACAGGAAGGTAGTTCTTCCATCATTCAGGATGTGATTAATAATGCCTCATTATTTCATTTAGGAACACGTAAAACAAAAGGCTGCTGAAATGAAGTAGGGATCTGGCATGGTGTTTAAAGTTGGATTTTCAAATAAGTTTTGTGTTGAGATCTGAAATCTCACTAAATTTAGATGGGAATTGAGTTTTTAACAGTTATTCTCTTTAGAGCATCTTGGCTTAAGTGTATTTATTTTAGATAGTTTTCTGACTTTGAAGTCCCAGAGATATTCTGGTGTCCACAGAAGATGATGTATTTAAAATTATTTATTCACAAACATATCCAAGTGCTATGCTACAATAGTGTATCAGTCTTTATATTACCAGCTTACCTGATGTAAATATGGTGTGTATTTAGTATTATTCATTGTTGAGGTACCTAGTCTTGGTTAAATGAGATAAACCTTGTATTACTCCATTCTAGGCTTATTTAAAAATTAATAGGTACATTTTTGTGTTCCTTTTCTTGTAGTGGGGAAAGTGGTGCTGGAAAAACTGTAGCTGCTAAATATATAATGAGTTATATCTCCAAAATTTCAGGAGGTGGCCCTAAAGTACAGGTGAGTTGATATGAAGCAATGCTGAACCATAAGCATGTTCTACATACTTACTTCAGATGGGTAGAATGAGAGAAGTCTGCTGTGGCAGACATGGGCAGCCAAGAGGCACTGCTGAAAAAGCTTTTGGGTGAGCAGCTAGAAATGCATACAAGCCCTCAGCAGCAGAGAGGCAGCTGAAGTGGACAGAGAACTGCTTGCCTGCAGGTTGCTGGGCTGCCTGTGTGATGGGAGCCACCCAAAGGGAATCCACAGACACAGAATAATTTCTGCTAGAAGTTTCGTGGTGCTCCTGCTGAATTGTGTCTACAAGCATTTTGTTTTAATTCTTGTTCTTAAGCAGATTAAGAACAACAGTCAGTCTCATTTGAGTAATGTGGGGTTTTTTTCCCTATTGAAAACTGACTTGTATTTCCATGTTTTTATTACTTCCATTAAATCTGTGATTTGTGTGCATACATCAGAGAGCCAACAGCAGGAACATGATCTTGTTTTATGAGGTTATCTAGTCAAAATAGAGTATCTGAAAGCTAGCTGAAGCAATAAATAGCTGCTTTTGTTAATAACTGTACTGTCATTGTCTGCATTTATCCTTCAAAACTTATTAACTAAAGCTAATTTGAGTGAATTAGCTGTAAAAATTCCCTTATTGACATTACAGTGTCATTCATTGACTGACAGGCAGTGGTACGTAGGTAGTAGCTGCTATTACCAGTCCAGTCCTTTTGAGTGCTTACTGTTACTCTTTGCTTTATTGCAGTCTCTGATGTTGAGTATGTTCTTTCTGCTTAGTTTTGTGCTACAGTGATACTGGAATCATTACAGAGAATAATTCAGTAACTAAGATAACGATCCAGAGAAAGTATGCATTGTGTTATTTTTGGAATAAATATAATCATACTTTATAAGTAAATATTGCCTTTAAAACATTCCAGCTTTTTGTACAAAACTAAAAATTACTCTTAGTGTTTACAGAGTAACAGTTGATGAAGTTGGTAAGTTGTCTTGAGCATTTATTTTGAAATAAAGTTCAGTCTTCTCTTCACAACCCAACATGCATTAGGTTTGTTCCAAAGCTGGTATCTTGTTCATACTTCCAGCTCCTTGGATCAGATAAAGAGACAGTAGTAACACACTTTATTGATTTCCAAAGCAGCTAGATAGCAGCATCATGCAGATTCCCTAAATTTCATGCTTCTCGATGACTTCATTGTTCGTGGTTCCAGACCTCCAAAAAGGTCTAAATGCTCATGTGTAAGAAGGACAGTGTTTAAAATAAAGATGATGAAAAAAACAGAGCAGTTTATTGGCTTTTTGCTTGGCAGAACAGTGAGCAAAAGGACCAGTTTTTAACCTCAGGCATTTTCTTCAAAAAATAGGAGCTTCAAAAGATTAGAACTATCTGAAAAAAAAAAAAAGATGGTTAGATTCTATTGCTTATCTGATCAAAAGGATTTCTTACAGATGCAGGCTTTCTTGTTTTATTAATATATAATTTAGATTCATGGTTTTCTAGAAAATCTGTAAGAGCTATATAAATTTCTATTTCTGATTCTCTATTTCTCTTGTTTCCTAAAATTTTAGCATGTTAAAGATATTATTCTACAGTCCAACCCTTTGCTGGAGGCCTTTGGGAATGCAAAAACTGTACGAAACAACAACTCCAGCAGATTTGTAAGTCCCGCTATCCTAGAGATCACTTTATGCTTCCAACTTCTGTGCTACTACTGGGACAATATTCAGGAGTATAATATAAACTGACTAAAAATAAAGTAAATCTAAATAAAACATGAAGTATGTTTTAAAACATAAAGGATATGTCGAGAGGCCTCAGTTTATTCTGTATAGATGACTTGTTTCTTTCTCTTAACAATATGAACTGGTCACTATTTCTAACATGTTGTCTGCAAGCAAATAAGTTACCAGCAACAAAATGGCCAGTTTTCCAGCTCAGTAAAAATATGCAGTAATATTTTTTAAAAAAATTTATAATTGATAGCTTCTTTAAGGATGGTTTAATCTATTTCTTAGAGTTGTTTGATGGGAGACGCCTTTACTAATATGTACAGAAAATAGGCAGGAATTATTTTCAGTCTGTCATTATAAAGTACTTAAGACAATACCGTGAAATGACTGTTCACTAGGTAACATACTGTACGTTGTTTTAAAATTTACACATAGGCTTTACAAATGTAAGGTTTGTTCCTTGGTCAACGTGTGTGTTAATGCAATTAATGTCTCCCTGAAAGAAAAAGATAATTGCTTTACCTTGCTTCTAAACAGAACACTGTGTTTGCCATTGCTGGTATATCTGTTAACTTTACTGCCTATACAGATGAGCCTTATGGTTTCCTTTATACTAGGCAAGAGTCTCAGCAGTGAGAAGAAGCCACTGACTTCCTCTCTACATTTGCATTAACACATGATGTGTTACCCAGAGTCTAGCACAATGTAAATGCAGAAAGAACTCTGCTAGTTCAGGAAGCCAAGCTTAGGTTGTAACTTGAGGCAGCTGTGTCACTGCATCCGTAAAGGTTAAATATCCTGGTAACCTTCCTTGAGATATGGTACAAGTGCATGATTTCAAATTTGATTTACTAATAATTCAACAGCTTTAATTATTTGTTGTAGGGGAAATACTTTGAAATCCAGTTCAGTCCAGGTGGAGAACCAGATGGAGGGAAGATCTCCAACTTCCTGCTGGAAAAATCTCGAGTTGTTATGAGGAATCCTGGAGAGAGGAGTTTTCACATTTTTTACCAGGTCAGAAGTATATGTCCTTTCCAAGGTCCTTAAACTAGGACCAGTTTTTCCTTTTGATTGAACAGTTGTTCTCAACACAGTGAGATGACTGAGTGCATATTCAAGAAGGTAGTCTGGATATCACTTTGAAACTTGATGGCATGTTAAGACACCATCTAACATAGACCTGCCCAGCTGCCTTTCAGCTCCAGAACAAAAATACTTCGGTATTTCAAAGGCCTCGCCTGGAAATTCACTGTGAATGCCCATATGGAAAAGACCAGTAGAATGTAACAGAAAATGAGAACATTCCATGGGGATTCTTTCTAAATTGGGCTATAAAATTACATTTTGCACTGGAATTCCATGGCGTAGCTGTTAAAGAGAAGTTTGATTCTCAGTTAAATTTTCTAGGACATTTAGGTTAATATCTATTGAATCCTCCAAGCATCCTCACTTCTTTAGCATTTCAAAAGGCTGTGCATTCTCCTCTTAGGAGGTATATGAACAATTTGCTCTGTCCTGCTGACTTCTCTCTGTGGCTTGGAGAGGCTTCTTGACACAGGAGTTAAAAGACACTGGGGTTTTGACTGTTCTCATCTGAGGTTAGTTTGTTCATTCCTTATTGCAGCCATGTTTGTGCACAATGGTGTAGATTCTACAGAGGTCTGAGGAGCCTCTCCTGGCATAACAAAAAGTACAGGAACCTTTTAAAACTATTCTGTTGTTTCTTCTTGGCCCCTAAATGGTGCAGGGTTGTGACTTGAGCCACGCTTCAAATCAACATAGTTCAAAACTTGCTTATTGTATGTTGTAGTGGGCATAACGAATACTTGGCCTCACAATTGGGGTCACAATTAATGCTTTCTTAGTATGTTCTTTCAACTCTGCCTACCTTTCAGTAGGCATGGGAAACACCTTGCTCTGGAAGTTCTAGATTACACACTGCAGATTGGAAAACCAGCTTTGCCTTACCTTGCTGAAGTAAGGATAGTGGAAGGCATTCAAGTCAGTCACGGTTTTTGCTTTTTATTAGATCTGGAAGTTAGAACAAAACCATTCCTGGGGGTGGGAATGAGAATCGTGGTCTTTGGAGTCAAGCAATTACAAAACATAGGAAGGATACATACCTGGCACAGCACTATCCAGATCTCTGCCAGTAATTTCAGGCTCAGTCACGTGTTTCTGACCTGCCTCATCTCTGCTGAAGACCACTGTATGATACCTAATTTGGGGATTTTTATTCTGCAGCTAATTGAAGGGGCCTCCTCAGAACAAAAAAGCAGTCTTGGCATTACCAGTATGGATTACTATTACTATCTGAGTCTCTCAGGGTCCTACAAAGTTGATGACATTAACGACAAATTGGATTTCCAAGAAACACTGGTGAGTTTTTTACTTCATGATTTGCATAGTGGTGGATGTATGGTTCATTTCACTGTCCATTTCTAGCAAAGATACTGATTTGTTACTGTAGATGTAGCTTATTTTAATCATATTTTACCCTGAGGAGGAGGTATGTTGCTCTGATGGGGTCCTATGTTGCAGCCTAACAATCCTGAGAAGGTAGGTAGATAATTTTTGTAGAAAGGAGTTTTGTTCTGTTTGTTCTCTTTCAGAAGGTTGTAAATGTAATTAAATTTAATTGAGTGCAGATAACCTGCAGTATGAAAAATGTGAAAATGCAAACACAGGGAGGAGACTTCCATTAGAAGAAAATACAAAAGAGCACCCTGTTTTAACTCAGTTCTTAGTGGTGACTGATTTCAAACATGCCCATTTAAAACAGTGCAACTGGAAGGCTGGAGAAAGGGATTCAGAAAGCACAGATCAGGGATCTTTATCCAGAGCTGTTGCCAGTTCATTGTCTGACCTTTATGCAAGTCATGTCACCTTGC
The DNA here is from genome assembly GCF_020740795.1 of Apus apus. NCBI lineage: Eukaryota > Metazoa > Chordata > Aves > Apodiformes > Apodidae > Apus > Apus apus. Next base: position 6,981,609 of record NC_067291.1, read on the forward strand.
TGGTCTCCTGTTATTAGAAATTTACCTTTTAAAATAAACATATTAACATGTCTTCTTATTTATATTTGTAGCACATTTAAAGGGCTAAAAAAAAGGTTACTGTTGTATTCTAGCCATTGTGGCATTTTAGAAAATCAGTCAGTTGAGAAGACATTCCATAAGTTATCATGTTCTCTAGACTCCAAAAGCCAGTGTTGTTGTGGGCTGGGGAAGACCTGTTCCATAGAGCATGTAATGATAGGACAAGGGGTAATGGTTTCAAGCTAGAGAAGGGTAGATTCAGGTTGGACTTTAGGAAAAAGTTCTATACTATGAGGGTGGTGGATCACTGGAACAGGTTGCCTTGAGAGGTGGTGGGGGCTCCATCCCTGGAGACATTCAAGGTCAGGCTTGATGGAGCTCTGAGCAATCTGTTCTAGTGTGAGATGTCCCTACTTACTGTAGGGAGGTTGGTCTAGATGACCTTTAGAGGTCCCTTCCAACACAAGACATTCTATGATTCCATGATTCTATGGTTAATTTCTTCTAAGTGGCTGAAATTTTCTGGCCTAAGCCAGAGAGACTGTGCTGCTTCTTAGAGTCATTCAGTACAGCATCATAGTTCTTAGTCTCAGTGGCTGAACTGTCTGTGTAGAAGGGATAAAAACATTGTCTCTTAAGTTAATTGTTTCCCATTTTGCAGTGAAACAAGTAGGGGTTTGTTTTTTCAAGAAGTTAATTTTTTCCAGAATTTATTTTGCTAACACGTCTTCAAAATGGTGTAGATGCTTTTGTATTTTATTAAAAAAAATACAAAAATGCTGACATAGGACATCTGGTACCTTTTGAAACTTCAGTGCAGTCTGTAATGAAATTTGGTTGGCTTAGGTATTTGAAATGTTTTGAAAAACTCAAATTTTTAGCATCACAATTTTAAAAAGACCTCTATGAGAAGGGTCATTGAACAGATTGTTTGACTGATTCAATTTTTTTTTTCTTTTCAGCATGCAATGAGTGTGATTGGGATCTTTGCAGAGGAACAGGCATTGGTGCTACAGATAGTGGCAGGAATACTGCATTTGGGAAACATCAGCTTCAAAGAAGTTGGCAACTATGCAGCAGTGGAGAGTGAGGAGTGTAAGTATCTCTGGAAAGTATTCCAGGATTAGCAGTGGGCTGAAACCCAGGTGGCACAAAGTGAACTGCAATCTTGAGCTGCTTATCCAAACTTGGTGCATCATTTCTTACAGTTTGAGGCTGCTAATTTAGATTCTTTTCCAAAACCTGTGGTACTGAGGCCAGTGCTCTGTCTTGTACAATGCCACTGACTTAACCAGGAGTGCAGTTTTGCATTTTGATTTTAAGAAATAATTTTCCAGCCTTTGAGTATGAAATAATATAAATTGTGAGAAATCCTTTTAAGCAAAGTGTTATTCTTGAGTTAGAATCAAATCTATATGGACCATTCTTGACAGACATTTAGAAAAATGACTATTGATTACTCTTTGAGGATAATTTTTTCAATTACATGCATATACTGCTTTATAGTAATTTCTGGATTGTAACTCTATGGTCCCTAATTAGGGCAAATAATTGGACATCTTAAGAATGTGAAGTTACACCAAGTCATGTCCAGCTGTTCTTCCTTTACAGTAGTAAATCATCAGCAGAGTGAAGGGAGGGTTTCTGAGGTATGCGTGGTGGTTCATACCATCACACTATCTTCATAAATTCTTACTGTAGTGTTGCCTAAATACTTACTCTGGCATCTGTACAGTATATGTGAGCATATTTGGTCTATAATTACCTATAGTCTTTCCCATTTTAAAGCATGTGATGTTTGACCTTATGTGTTCTTCAACATGAGTTGTCACTGAGTTACCAGAGATGTTGCCAGTGGCTCAACTTCGGTTTGTTCTGTGGTTCCTGGTCCCCTAGGGTGGATGTAATCAGCTTGCTGATGTAATAAATCGGATTTCAGAAAGCTGGCAGTTATTTGCCAGCTTTAGATTTACAAATATTGCTTGATAAATGTACCGAAGGGTTTAGCAAAATCATGCTGTGACATTACAGATATGTAAAGCACAAGTAGCTGCTGCCTTTGTGATTATTTTACATCCTTCTCACACCAGTAAAATAGATCTGAAAACAGTGGAACATGGAGGAAACACTGTTAGAGCATTATGTGGTTTAGAGGAGGTGAATACCAGCTCCAAGAGCTGCCCATGGGAGCTGTTTCCATTTGCTTTCAAGCTGTTTCTCTTTTTCCATTCTTAAGGTCTGTGACACCTGCAGCTAACACCTACACCGTGTGCTAAGAGTGCAAAGAATACTAGACTTGTATTAGACACTTATTGCGCAGATGTATTTTTCTGCTTTACTTTTAAACAAGGGAAACCAGAATTTGGAAAGTACTTCCAGAAAAAAAGGGCTTAAAAAACCAAAACCAAATAGATGGCAAGGCAATTGAAAACTTTTTTGCAGTACATTAACTTTGATGAAGAAAGGGAAAGGACATTAGGAATTAGATATCACATTCTTTATTAAATTTTAAGCATTTCATGTTTTTCCAAAGAAATTTCAATGGTGTAATTTTATTTAATGTATGAGCTCCATGCTTTATTTCCATCTCCTCCAAGAGTGATTTGTTTCAATCACATGGTTCTAAACTATGACCTAAGCCAGTTTACATGTTTGAAGGACTGAAGGTACAGAAATGGTTGACTATTTAAACTTAAGGTGGTTTACCTTAATTGAAATCCATGTAAGTAAAGAGTTGAAAATGTCCTTTGGGGAGTTTAGATACATTTTAAAGACATAAATTGTTCCTCTTTTTCTCTTTAAGCTGCACTCCCCATGAGGCTTATTACTGATGATTGTTATTAGAGATACAGCTCATCTTTTTTCCTTCATAATCAGTCCAGTCATGATTTCCAGTCACAATCCAGCAACCCTGATCTTTCTTGCAGTTTTGGCTTTCCCTGCTTTTCTCCTGGGAATTAACCAGGATCGCCTAAAGGAAAAACTGACCAGCAGACAGATGGACAGCAAGTGGGGAGGCAAATCTGAGTCCATTCATGTAACTCTAAATGTGGAACAAGCCTGCTACACCAGGGATGCTCTGGCCAAGGCCCTTCATTCCCGTGTTTTTGATTACTTGGTGGAGGTAAGTTGGATTTGCTTGATTCTACTGAAGTATCAAAACAAGTACAAATACACTAGCAATGTTCCTTGCAGTGCTTTTCTTGTCCATCAAGTCTTTCACCCAGTATCTTTCTCTGCCTAAAACTTAGTAGCAGCTGTGAGCAGTGCAGTGGGAGCATGACCACAGCTGGCAGATACAAGGCACTGGTTGTATGATAAATGCTGTGCATTCCTTGAAGGAAACGAGCTGTACTTTCAGCACTATATTTGTTCAGTCTCCTGCCACAACTGTCCCATATGATATTCTGATGTCTCCTTCCTGTGAGCACCCACACTTCTCTGAGTCTTACTTTCTCTTACATAGGGTGAGCACTTTCAGATGAGCAGAATTAGTGGGTTATGGACCCCTGCTCTCTTTCCTAACTATCCTGCAAAGAACCCCTTCAGCATCCCAGTGTTGTGGCATTTGAGCAAGGGTTACACGGTTCTCCATGCTAAAGCATTCTCTTGTTCAGATTGAGAGCCTGGGCTGGATTGCTGGGGGAGAAACTTTACCTTTGGCCACAGATGCTGGCCAGATGGAGCAGAAGTCTCTCCTGTGATGGCACTGCTGCTGTCTTGGAATTCTCCCGTATCATGGCAGGTCTATAATTCCCAATATGTGCCTGTACCAGCACTGACACTGCAAAGTAGGGGAATACAGAAACATGTGAAAAGATTGATGATAAGATCTGCCAAATGCATCAAGTATCAGACTTAAAACTGTTCTCTTTTTTTTTTGGCTGTGTTTCTTTAACTGAGCCGGTTACACCAAAGGGGAAAGATTTTTAGAAACAGTAGATCCAAAGGCTCACTAACCTGGAAAACAGGGTAGTACACTGCTAATTTCCTAGCTGTTAATAACACTTTATTAAAAATTGGAAGTAAAATACCCTTCCACATACATTGGTATTCGATTAAAATATGTCCTTTCTGAATAAACCAAATATTTTTATATAAATATTTAGGAGTATGATTGTGTCTTTTAAATATATAAACTGCACTTGAATTTTACATTTTGTTTCCGTTTTATTAGTCTATTAATAAGGCTATGGAGAAGGACCATGAAGAATATAACATTGGTGTCCTTGATATTTATGGCTTTGAAATATTCCAGGTAAGGCAATGCAGTACTCAGGGTTTGAACTGATCTGACCTGGGAGAACTTTTGGTTATTTAGGAGGGAAAAAATCCAAAACAGAAAGAAACCAAATCTTGTGGCCAGAATAAAAGCAAAAAAAAAAAACCAACCCAGCTTCCTGGACATTGAGTTCTCACTGGTAATGTCTCACTTAATAAACACAAAGTATTGAAGAAACTTCAAAGAAACTAGGTCATTGATCTAAACAAAAAAAAAAAAGATCTGAGATTACACAGAATGTCTATAAAGTCAGCAACCCATCCATCTCTGACTGTGTTTCTTTGAAGCTTATTGCCTGTGTAAGACTTAAGTATTATTGTATATAAAGCACAAGACTAATTTTCAAATTGTTTCCTTTTCTATAGAAAAATGGTTTTGAACAGTTCTGCATCAACTTTGTTAATGAAAAACTACAGCAGATTTTTATTGAACTGACACTGAAGGCAGAACAGGTAACCAGACATTTATTATTTTTGAATTAATGAATGAACTATTGCTTTTTCAGTTGGTGGGAAAAAAAGAGATTTTATCATCTGCTAACAATAAAATTTTTCTTGTTAAGCAAGACAAAGAAAAAAACCACCTTTGCTGTTGGCTAACCCTGAAACTGAAAACCACATCAGCTACAGACATATTTTCTCAAGTACAGTGAGTCCATCACAGGGTGTACTAGTGCAGTCATATGACTCTGCCCAGACTTGCTGCATATTCTGACTCACTGGCAGAAATGGAAAACTGATGCCTGGTTCCGTCCCTGTGCTTTCCTTGGACATGACACACAGTTAAATGGGAATACTCTTCTTCATTTCCTCCACACCCTTTTTTTTTTTCTTTTTTAACTATATATACGAATGAAATACGTTACTGACACAAGTGCAGAAACACTTCTGAAAGCATTTGCAGTTCTCTGCTCACAGCCTCACTGCAAAGTCCCTCTGTATGGGAATGTGAGCTTCTGCATGGGAGGGCAGACAGAATGCAGCTGAGACAGAAGCACTGTGTGCACTATGAGCTCAGGCCTGGCACGAACTTTAGGACAGTGTTTTCAGGGCGGCACATACACAACTGCCTTTTTATAAAAGCAACTGATCATTGCAGATGAGCACACTAATAACCTGCTAAATGTCTAGCTGAACTCGTGTATGCAGCTGAGTGGGTCAATTTAATAAAAGTTTAGTCTGAATTTTTTCCTCTGTCTCTATATGTCTTTATGGTTACAGTTATTGTGCGAGGGAATAAAATGTAGGGCTGTGTTTTCCATTTTGTGTGCATTTCTAAATCTGTTGGTTTGGGGGTCTGATCCTTGATGTGTCTGTCAGAGCCTTAGCTTTTCTAATACATTAGGATATGGATGCTTAGGTGCACTGTCAAGATACTGTAAAAGCCACTTTCTTGCTGTTTGCGAAGTGCTTTGGCAATAAATGTTGAAATATTCCTGCTCTTCTCAGTAACTGCTCAAGGTCTGTGAATGACAAAATAATGTGTGGGGAGAACAGAGAAAGATTCCGATTCATCTCTTAGGCAGTAGAGCTGGATTTAACTATCAACAGGGTCACTTCTCCCACCTCAGTCATACACTTGACAAGTCTTTCTGAATGTGAGTAATGCAGAGTTTGTGGATGTGTAGTGCATTGTAAACCGAGTGCTACATCCCTGCTGCAAAGGAATATTTGCATCTTTCTTTTTCTTAACAGGAAGAATATGTGCAAGAAGGAATTAGATGGACACCAATAGATTATTTTAACAACAAAATAGTGTGTGACCTTATAGAGAACAAAGTGGTAAGTATTTAGAACAAACAGATGGAGAAAACAGCAATATTTTGCACTAAAATATTTGGGCAACTGCTTTGCTGTCAAGAATGTTTGTAGGAAAAATGGAAATACTGTTGTTCAGTTACTGAGTCATACTAAGCCTATATATAAATCTTACATAACATTTCTTATAAGAGCTCTAAGATATATGTTGTTGAAGATACCGACCAAAAGGAAAACCATAAGGTAGCATGATTGATGTGTGATTACAAAACATAATGATAGAAATTAAAATTTTATCCACCTAAATTTATCATGAGCTTCATGACATATTCTACTCTACTTAACATGAGACTTTCTGTGTCCCCGGGAGATGTATTTCAGTTTGGGGAAACTACCACACCAGCTTCCTTTGAGGTACTGCCACAAATTAAGCAGAAACGAGTGAAGAGGAAGTATTGGGAAGTGTTGTAGATAAAATACATTTTGTGTCTTTGCTCCACAGAATATTCTGCAGTTTAAAGTCTTTATGTTCTGATTTGGGCTAACAACAAATGTTGAGTTGTCCTTTAAGACAGAAGTAGGTTGTTGTTCAGCTAGTTCTTTGTCCTTACATAAGCTAGATAATTTTGACAGTAGTTCAAATATTACAGTGACTTGCACAGCAGATTTTGCCCATCTGCGAGATAGGATTTCTGTCACAATCTTAAATATTTAGGCCTAAGTTTGTTAAACTACAGCATATGAGTTTAAGTAGTTACCTCAGACACAGGTTTATTTTTTGGTGGAATGAAAAAGAAGATTGCTTTGTGAAGGTATTCAAAATTAGACAAATGTTGGGTGTTTTGGAGGTTTTTTCTGGTTTTTCTGACAGCAATCATTGGTTTCCCCATCATTTCCCCCGTCACTATGATTAAATGAAGTGGCATCTCTCCTTAAAACTGCCTGCATGCTTGTGTACAAATTAATCTCTATTTTGAACTGTACTGATTGGGAGGAATTCTTCCTGCTGTGACTTTGCTCTAGAGTTTTTGTAGCAAAGATAATTTTCTCTTTGGGGGGAAAACTAGCAAAATAATTTTTTTCTCCTTCATTTCTTTTGCTGTTATTGTTATTCTTCCCCAATGCATTAGAATCCCCCAGGGATTATGAGCATTTTAGATGATGTGTGTGCCACAATGCATGCAGTGGGAGAAGGAGCTGACCAGACACTGCTCCAAAAACTCCAGATGCAGATTGGGACTCATGAACATTTCAACAGCTGGAACCAGGGATTTATCATTCATCATTATGCTGGAAAGGTAATTTGTAAAGTCATCACTGAATTCTGCATAATGTATTAATAAAGAACAGTGATGAAAGGAAGGGGAATGCCCTGTAGAGAGTGGTTTTCATTTTGCATAGCCAGACTGTGGCAGAAGACAGGGTTCCCCTTTCACAGTGTAGGAAGCTTAGAACAAATAGGCCCTAACACCTGTCCTGTACTTAGCAGAGATGAGTCTGGGCCTTGCTGCTATCAAGCATACTAACTAGAACTTAATATTAAGTGTCATAAATAAATGCCCCATGTCTTGTATTAATTATAGTCTTAATTGTCAGTTATAGTAGCAGTAATTTTTAAGAATTCAGATTAAAAAATAGGTGATTATGTACCTGGGAATATAATGTACAGTTCTGTCTTCTTTGGGTGTATTTCACAGACTATTTGTGATTTCCTTCAGTTACAGTTAATAACAGTGAAACCTTATGCAAAAACAATTCTGCAGTAAAATTCAGCATTAAATTCACTTGTGTCATAGTACCTTCATTAGCTCAATAACAATCTTTTTCACTGAATTTAAATATATGGATGAAATTCCTTTATGTTTGTTGTGAAAGATTTAATTAATAATATATGCAAGAATTTGGTGATCACTGTAGTATCTTTAAATTATACCAAACTAACCAAAAAGTTCAGAACAGCTACTGATGAGGAGAGATTTTAAATTTTCTTTAATTATTGGGTTCTCAACTTACCACAAACAATCAATTTCCACCTTGGCCCAGGTATCTTATGATATGGATGGATTCTGCGAGAGAAATCGGGATGTTCTTTTCATGGACTTGATTGAACTCATGCAGAGCAGTGATTTGTACGTAAGCAAAACTTGCTTAAAGCTAGGAATAACGTGTTAGTTCAGATGGATGGAGAGGGCCTGACTTCTCTGGTTTGCAACTCGTGAACTCTCTTGTGCAAGAGTGGAAAAAAAACATTGCTGCAGTAGGAAAGTATCACTTGCAGTATATTTGACCTTCCTTTTCTGCAAAACTGAATAAGGTACTGGAGTGTCAGAAGCAAATGGTATAATGACAGCCATTTGTCTTGGCCTGAAACAAGGCCATTAGTGATTTGGCATTCTCTCAGAACAGGCACTCTTTTAACAAAAAAAAAAGACTTTATAAGATACATATTTTAATTAATTGATGCTTACTTTAAGAAGTGCTCATTTCTTCAGGTCTAGAAGTCTGGTATCATGTCTTCCAACGCTCACTAAAATAGCAAGGGGTCTCTGTGAGGAATGAAGCTCATGGAAAATACTAATCTTAAAATAGATTTGATATAGCCTCAGAATAATAGAAATAGTTATTTATGTTCTGCTCAACTATCAACTTTTACAGCATATTCCTTGACATTCCTGCATTGATTTGTCTTTGAACACTATTAATTCTTTCCTAGGCCTTTTATAAAGTCTCTGTTTCCTGAAAATCTTCAAGTGGACAAGAAGGGCCGCCCTACCACTGCAGGCAGTAAAATCAAAGTATGTCTAGTCTTGCTGTGCTAGTGTGTGTATCTATGGGTGTGTATTTCTGAGTGGGTACCTAAATACATTTTTTAAAAAGTACTCTGTGCTATATTTTACAGACAATTTTAAAGATAGACATCAGGAGTATTTTGATTGCAAAGTGATGCATTGTTTCAGCTGTTAGAATCATGTTTTGCCCAGCATCACTGTTTGTTAAATGTTTTGTTCAGCCAAATTCTACAGCAGTGAATTTTCCAAATGAGCAATTGATGGCAGTGGTAATAGTACTTGCATGTGCATAATGAATGAGCCCCTTCTCTAAACCACTTGATGTCCTACAATTAACTACAGATAACTGGTCTCTTTATAGTGCAGAAATGCAGCAGGGCCTGAACCAAGCCCACTGAAGTCAACAGAAGTCTTTCTAATGACATAATGTGCCTTGAATAAGGCAGCAAGTGTTAGAAGGCAAGCATCTTTTTGGAGACTGGTTGTAAAATACATGCTTAAATTACACATTTGCAGACTTTGGAAATCAATATTTTATCAACCTTTTTCCTCATATTTCACCCTGACAGTAAAGTTCAGCTGGTGCATTCCTCATCACTCTGTATTTTTATATAATAGCTTAATTGTATTATGTAGCTGGAGATAATGGTGCCTTCTGTTTACTGATAGTTTTCATGTGGTGCATATTAATCCAAGACACTTTGGTTGTTCTGGAGAAAGAGCAAATTCAGTTGGACCCAGTCAACTAAATCATCATCAGATGGCTGGTAACTTTTAGAATTCTCTTGACAGGATGTACCTTCTTCAGCTCTTGGTTTTTTCCCCCTCAATGTTACAGAAACAAGCAAATGACCTGGTTGGCACCCTGATGAAGTGCACACCCCATTACATCCGGTGCATCAAACCAAATGAAACAAAGAAGTCACGAGACTGGGAGGAGAGCAGGTATGGATAAGCAGTGTCTGTGATAAGCAACAGTGCTACTAGTAAATAAAAGCCTCAAAGAATCATGACTTGTAATCATACAGCCTGCAGACAAACAGACGTATATGCTCTAAAACCTTCAGAAATAAAATCTGGCATGAGGTTTCCTAAACTTTGAAGATAAACTGTGGTTATTTGTGTCTAAATCAGCAGTTAGTTTGTGCAGTTCTTAGCTTTTCTCAGAACAGTTATGAATAATCAACATTTGCATAACAATAACACAACCTGTATATTAAATACTCAGTTTTCCATGCAGAATTTCCACATCAAATGCATCATACATAAATTCTAACTTTTGCTTTATACTTTTAAAAGAGCCTCTACTAGGTAGCTTAAAAGCCAGCAGGATGTTTGTATCTGCTTTTGTGTCTCAAATTTACCAAGAAGTCTCTATAGCCAAGAGTGTAAAAGGTTCCTTTTTACTTCTTGAATTTAAATTTCATTACTCAGTTCTTTAAAGAGAAGTCACTAGCATGTCATATTGGGTGGTTATATGGGTATTAAATAGATATCTAATTTATCAGTTGGGTTTATCACATCTGTTTTAAGTCATCTTTACCCATATGATGCTTTATAGCATCTCCTATTCTCTGATAAAAAGATAATAATCTTTTTTGCAGTGAGGTAGGTGATCAGTAGGGTACATACACTATGTGAGGTTCTCATATAGATAACATTTATTACTATATACAAAGTACTTTTGATATTGGTAAAAGTGATGATAAAGCAAGTGGTTATTTTTATCACAGTGAAACAACTTGCAAAGTCTGATAAAAAGCATTCTTGACCACATCAACAAGACACCAGAATTCACTTCCTGCCATTTGGCATGCAGACTAGCACAATGACATGCAGATGTAGAGCAGTTACAGAAGCCACAATTGGGACTGCACTTGAAAATGTCATTTAGGTCTTGGCAGCCAATGTAGACCTTCTTTCTTTAGCTTTTCCACCCCTGAAAATCTTACTATGCAGCACTTAATTTTCCACTGACATTGGGGATCAAAGGAAGAAAGTAAGTGATCCCAGGAAAAGTATGTCTACAACTTTTAACTATAAGTTGAGGGGCTTTTAAAATCAATCATTTACATATTGGAAAACAGGCCTATTATTGTGGAAGGTGTTGCTAGGAAACCAGTGAAACAAACAAACAAAAACCTAGTCCTGGGAAAAGGCCAGCTTTCAGGAAACCCCTTTTGGAGAAAAAAATGGGCAAGATTTTTTCTTTTTTTCCCATCATGAGGATGATATTTGAAAAATGCAGGAGCTACTGATATCAAATGAAATACAAACTATTGTATACTAGCAAACTCGGACACAAAGGGAAGTAGTTCTTATAATGATAATCCTTTGTCCCTCTGTAAAACTCCTCACATTCCTCCCCCATTTCATACTCTGATTTCCCATCTGTTGTACTAGGAACTCACATAGGATACACAGGCTGTAGCAGTTTTTGACATGTCTGGGGAAGAGGAATTTATATGCATATAATAACTCAAACTTCAGTTTAATGTTATTGTTTTATTATTTTACTGAAAGTTCTGTGTTGAGGGAAATACAAAACATAACTGAATTTATGTGATATTTTTCTGAATGTTGGATTAGAGTTTTTTTGTTCTGTGATCACATAATGCTGTATTGTATAGATGCTGCCATGGTTGGTGTGATGGGAATAGTGCATCTAATCTTCTTCTTAGTAACATGCTACTAGATGCGAAAGCGTTACTGAAACAGGAAAAAACCCCTTCACAAAGCCTGCCTGTCTTCACGCTTACAGAAGCCATGTCACTCCAGCTTTGTACTGCTGTTGAACAATTCCAGAATATTTAGCCCTGAAACACAGACCTTGTGAAATATCTAAACCCTGTATAATACCTTAGTTATTCAAAAAATTGGGGTGTTCTTGAAATGTGTTTTTATTCAAGTGCTGGCACAGCCACTTGGACTTGTATTCAAAAATGCTGCATTAGCTGAATTCCCAGACCCTGACCTGCTTGAGGTTGATGCCTGGGGGGAGATTTTCAGTGTGCCTCTTCTCAGAAAGAAAAGGAAAAACAGAAAAATGTCTCAAATTCTCTGTTGCTGGACACTAATACTGGCAGGACAGTAAGAAAATGGGAGTAATTCTGTTGCTGCAGTGCATTATTCCAGATGTGAACAGGAGGGAAAGCTATAAACAGGAAAATGTACTTTTGTCCACCAGCTTTCTACTGTACCAGAATTCTTGGAGTGGGTACAAAATAGACTTTATTCCTTGAACACAGCAAGATTAAAATATGCAGTATACTTGCTTATAAGCTAAAAGAGCAGTATCAGTCATCATTTAGTAAAATACCTCTCAGAAGTATTCTTTAAAAAGAGTAAGTAGCTAAAGGCCTTTGGTTATTTGTAACATGGGAATTCAAAAGTTTTTTCCCTTTATATATGAGTCATGTGAAAAGAATGTCTCAACAAAAAAATAAAGGGAAAAAATATCAGTGGGCAATACACTTTATATTGAAGTTTAACATTTCAAAATAGCTAGAGAAATAACATTGAATTAACCAAGACTTGTTCAGGATTTGAAAAAACTTCTGTAAAATCAGTTAAATAGTAAGCAAAACAAAACTAAATGGCTCCCTAAATGCTCAGTTTTCAAGTCGTTAAAGATGATACGGACTTTTAAGAATGTCTCTATCAAAAATATCCTGAAATGAAATGGATTGTGAATCTTGCATTGTTTTTGTCCACAGGGTAAAACATCAAGTGGAATACTTAGGTCTGAAAGAAAACATTAGAGTGAGAAGAGCTGGCTATGCCTACAGGAGGATTTTCAAGAAGTTTTTGCAAAGGTAGGATATTAGTCATTTTGAAGTATTACAACACAGTTGTTTTCATGTTGAGGAGAACAAGAAGTTGCAAGATTAGAAAGCATTTCCCACTTAGCCTTTCCTTCTCCCTGTTTCCCTTGTTTAAGATCCAAGTTACACAGAAATTTGAAAGTGTCATAAAGACAGGCTTTGTGTTTTTTGAAAATATTATCCATTTATCTGTAAACTTTCCTAAGGTCTTAGTTCTTTTTGTAGTGCTATGAGAAGGTTCCTCAAAGTTAAAGAGTTAGGAGCTGCAGAGCCTGTAACCTGAGTGTCTAGCTGCTAGCCTTACTTTAAATGTTACTGCTCTAGCTCTCCCAACCCTTCTTTCCCAATGACAGAAGACAGAGAAATACATGCCTGCCATTCAAGTGTAAGGAGTAACTTTAGCTTAAATGGCTTGTTATATCCTTCCACTGGTGTTCAAACAGCTGGGAATGGTTACAGCTCAAACCACTGCAGCTGCTAACCTAATGAAAGCAAGTCAGAGTTCTGCAAGACCAATCCTTTTTTTCAGAGTCGAAGGACTGGCTGTTAAGATGATTAATTACCTCCACTAGCTAATGAAATCTTCTTAAATAAGAGCAATTTCAAGATTCAGATAACATTCAGCTTCAGGTTTTAGAAAATTGAGGTATAAAGCTAGTAAATCCCCAAGCTGGGGCACTACATGACAAATCAGCTTTTGTTGGAAGTCTTTGTGTTATATTTGAGAATACAAAACAAAAATCCAAGTCAGTTGTTGCAAGGAATGGAGTATAATTAGTCAGACAGCCCAGAACAAAGCCACTGATAATACTTCACAATAATACAGAGAACATTCTAATCATTAGTAGTAGGCAGACCTAAAATATCTTAAAGTATGGGCTCAGTTTTCATTATGGAACAATTTAAAATCCCTTTTATTCACGATCTTAAAGCTCAGATATTTGAACTTGAATATGCTTCAGGTTGCATTACTTAACACAAACTGTTGTTGAGACAGAAGAACTGGTTAATAATGTGTGTTAAATCCAGCTTCCACAGTTGTTCAACACAGACCGTGATGGCTGTGCAGGTCTAAAAACCTTCCTGAGAGGTCTGCACATGGGAAAGCTACATAGTACTTCTGGAAGTTTGGAAGTTCTGAATAGTTTTATGTACTTCACTTTATATGTAGAAATCCACAGGCAGCTGAAACCATTCTTTATGGAATTCATCCATTTGTTTCAAATTAGTCTTGTTAAATTTAACATTTTTTTATGAGTAAAACTCTTCCTGCAACCTTTCCATTCACAGTTCCCTAGCATCCAGAACAAGCCCTGTTCTGACACCCTGAGTCAGTGTGAGTAAAAGTGGGCTGAGGCATGGGATGGACAGGAAATGCATGCTTGTACACTTGTTTTCATTGGGAGTTCCTTGGCAGCTCCATATAAGTGGAGATTTCTGGGCTGAATAGACTTTTATGTACAAAATTTACATTTGCATGCAAAAAGCCACAGGCACTAAAAAGGCTTATGTGTTTCAAAGCATAACCAGTCTGAAAGCTGAACTCCATACTCCCATATTTAGACACAGGCCCTAACTGCTTACTGTGCATTTTTAAGAGATGTTGTGGGGGGAGGGTAGTTGTGAATTGAAATTGTTTCTGAAGCATTTTAAGAACACACTTAGTACTAATGCTTTAATCCTCTGTAAGAGCAAGTGACAAGCTTGAAAAGCCTAGATACATTATCATTGACATGACAGGTTTAATGGGAAGCATGCACAAGCAAGTTAGAGGAAAGTGCTGTTTCTGAACAGCACTGAAAAACGATAGAATTGTCACAAAATTGGAAAATGCTTAATTGGTTCATATCATAGAATACCCTGGTTTTTTCTGCCCTGTAGACTTGCCACACCAGTAAAACCTATAGAGTTCATGAAAAAGGAGAATATATTCTTATTTTGTACCCAACAGCTTTACTTACAGTGACAGGTCTTAAGTCATGGTTTTCCCTGTGCCCTCCTTTACAGCTCAGAAGTAGGACAGAATTTGTAACATGCTGAAATGTAGTGTCAAATTCTGTTGTGTGGTTTCAGATGCCTTTATTAACATCAACTCCTTTGAATTCAGACTTGCTTAGACCCACCGCTACATCTATACTGTTGGTGGTACATGATGAACCTGCAAAAGAGGCTGTTCATTAAATACTCTGGGAGTTACTTTAACTTACAGCTCCTTACTAATTTCCATCTGTTTATCCAATAAAGTGTCCATTCACATTATCTGTAAACATAGATTATGTATATTATACTTCTATACATAAGATAGTATAACAGCTACTTTGTTACATCATCATGCATAGTACCTGAGCATTTAAATAATAATAGATTTGAACATCAGTAACATCAGTAGACCCTCTTGAATCATACTGAATTATTCAAAAATTACCTTTCTCTTTTCATATATTTGCTATTCAGAGGTGTTTTGGATTTTGTGATATGTTCCTTTTTAATTGTTTGCTTTTTCTCTTTGGGTGGTACTGTTATTTAAGTTGCATGACACTGTTTCTGGTTCCTGGCTGGACGACATTTTAGATTTGACAAGAATGAGTACTGAACGTTCCCTTAATTAATTTTCTAACAATTCCTTGTGTGATTTTTGAGAACATTTTATTAGGATATGCCTAAATCTTCTTAAGAAACAGCAACTTTGGAGTTACAACTGAGGCCCATACTTCATAACTTTTTTCATTAGTTGAATATTTTTACTAATAAGCATGATTTAGTTTATATAACTCAAGTATGCTTAAGGCATTGAAAAACAATTGTCAAGAGTAAAGAACAAAAAAGATTGGAGAGAGAAATCTGTCATAATGTATTTAGCTTCATTGTCAAGGAGTCTGAATAGCTGCTGCCAGAGAAGTTTCTTATCCATAGACATGCAGAGGCAGCTAAAGCCCATCAGTGTTCCTCTGTGAGCAGTGGAACAAGGCAGCTTTGTAACTCCTGCCTGGCTGTTCCAAAAGCCCAAGTTATTCCTGAAGAAGTGGACAGAGGCTGCAACCTGGCATCTACCTAAATTTCAAGGCTTAAAGAGAATACCATGACACAGAAGACTACTCAGCACTTCCTATCAAAGACATGTTATTCTAGCACTTCCCTGTTTCCTTCCCTAGTCTTTTGTATTGTCAGTTCTCAGTGTTCCCTCCAGGTAGCACCAACATCACTGCATCTTTCCTCTTCTACCAGAAGCTGAGCCAAAGGCTTTCTGGGATAAAGCCAAGAATGGCTCATTGCTAAATGCAGACCAGCTGTTGAACAGGTGGGTTAGGAGCATGAGCTGTCCACTTGCTTAGAAACACAAAAGGCCTTTGTAAGAATAAGAGAAGACAGAGAAGGCTTGAGGTACTTAAATCTGTACCATAAGTCACTGCTAGTAAATAAACTTGCCCTGGACTTCAGGGGTTCTCAGCAGAACTTTCCATTAGCTACTGCAGTTACCAAATAGTAATTTAGCATCTGAAAATGAGAGACTCCAGTTGTTTGGTCTTGCTAAACAAGTAACTTCCTAATATTGTGCATCTTCCCACACTCCAACATTCTGTAAGTCCTGCTGAAATTGTCAGCCCTTCCCCCGGGTAGTACTGACTCAGAGTCAGTGGTATGATGCTGCTGCTGCTGTTTGATGTCAGGTTTTAACCTTTTCTCTTTGCTGGTTAAGGTATGCCATTCTGACCAAAGCAACATGGCCTTCCTGGAAAGGAGAAGAAAAACAAGGAGTGCTCCACCTGCTTCAGTCAGTCAACATGGATCCTGACCAATACCAGCTTGGGAAATCCAAAGTCTTCATCAAAGCTCCAGAGTCTGTAAGTGTGACAGAACATGTGTCTTGAAATATGAAAGTGACTTGTGAAATAAAAGGCTTGCCCACTTGGAAGTTGAGCATGATAGCTGCTAGGGTGGGAGAAGCTTGTAAGTCAAGCTGTGCAGATCTGTCATAGGGACCTCAAGGCTGTACAGAGATTCTAGGCACCTTCACAACAGGCACAATGCATAAGGACCCTGAGTGATTTTGACACTAATACAAGAAGCATTACATGCATCAAGAAGAGGAGATGGGATATAAAGATGCTTTGGTGTCAAATTGCACATGGTGACATTCCTTTAGGGAATCTGTCATAAGGAGGAATATCATGGCATGGAAATGTATCTATGACCATTAGACCAAGACAATAGGTCCTCTTCTCAGTATAAGAACTACTGATGAAAGTACAACCCCCAGTTATAGTAAGGATATGTTACACATCAGGGAGTAAATCAGTGCTCAGGGTGGGGGGCATCATAAGGCTGGTTTTGTTCAGCTGCTAAACTGCACAAAAAAAGGGTTTTTTTACATCACTGTTCAGGAAAGTTGTCAAGGAAAAAACTGTGCTGTACTCACCATCATATATCCCTTATTTATCAGAAGCAATTTGTATAGCATACTTTGCAGTTGAGCCTTATCTGGTTTCTTGGTGCTTTACCTGGAGTTACATGTCAAAATCAGAATTCTTCTGCTCCTGTCATTTTGTTTTCCTGGAATACACTTTTTGCTCTGTAAGTAATTGAGGCAGTGACACTGCTCTCCAGTCACATGGGAAGATCTCTGTTAAAGGGAAAAAGATAACACTTTTCCATGCCCTAATAGAAATGGTGTTGTTTCTACCAGAAATAGGATAAGATAGTATCTTCTTGGTTCAGGAGTAAAAGGATTTTACATTCCTGCCATCTGAGAGACATGTTAATATAATAAATCAAATACCATTCAAGATGTAGGTCATTAGAATACTTAGATGCATGTTGGCAGAGTAGGAGGTGCTAGTATAGGATTTAATCCTACTTTATCATTGCAAGCAACAGCTCAGCTAGCCAGTTATGAGGAAGTGTGAGCTTCATCTGTCTTCCCCTGTAGCACAGGCCATGATCCTAAGATTATAGGCGAGTTTTGTCTTACAAAGGCAGTGCAGTAGCCTTGGCCATTAATCGATGTCTTTGATATCTCTTCTTGTGACATTAGTTCTGACTTTTAGTCCTTTACAGATGACCTCAACTTTACTATAGGGTAGTAGCCAGTACACATGCTGGTCAAGTGTGTATTTGAATTATTAATTAATGTATTAATTAATACAGACAATTAAGTTCCTTGTAATTACAAGGGACCAGAATTAGTAATTTAAGCAACGTCTTCCAGCCTTGTGTTCATTATCTTACATGTAGCAAACCTCTTCTTGTTTTCATTGTAAAATTATTTTACATCCCTGTCATTCACTGCAGTTAGTTACAAGCCTATATAAGTTGAAAAATGTCTAATGAGCTTAATATTCTAAAACTTTATTTATATATTTTAGTAGCAAAGACAATAATTTCTCATAATATTAAAGTATAGGCTAGGTTTCTATTACTGTTGAGAAAAATGATTTTTTAGATGGTAGATGAAAATTTTTCTTTCTCCCATCAAAAAGAGCACCTCTTGTGGTTAATCACATGAAAAATACTTACTTGCTCAGGACTTTATAATACATATTTTAGGAAAAAAAAAAAAGTATTTTTATTTTAAAACTTACGAACCATATTTTAACTCAGTGTTTTCATTGAACTTCCTTAATTGTCACCTTCAACTGCAGATGAAAGACTATTTTGCATTGAGTTTTTTCAATTAACATCATTATTAGAGAAATAAATAGTGAGTGTTCACAGGAGGCATTGTTTCTGTAACCTAAATTGCACAAGGGCTTGATCATGCCCCTGCTGAAGCTGAGGGAGTTTTTGCATCAGGAGCACTCATGGCTGTGTGCTGAAACCCTGCCTAGTGCTTGTGTGTTTGTGAAGATATTTTTTTTTTTTTAGTAAGTTTGCTGTAGATGGAGAGTTGCCAACTATAAAATAAGATTTTATAGGTGGTAGAAAGGAGGCTTCATTATTTACATTTCTATGAAACACCTGAATAAATAACTGTACAAGAGCAAGTGAGGTTCTGTGGAAATAATTTTCACTAGATCAAGTTTCCTTTTTAAGATCAATATGGACAACAGTGTTTTTCTAGATTTGCATGGTTTAGGGCAGCAAATTCAAAGAAAGGGTTCCTAAAGAGCAGGGTTCCTAAAGTTTGCTTCTTGATACACCTGTTTTTACTGCTTTTATCTCTTTTGGAAGATACAAGAAAAGTAGTTATGAATATTTAACACATAGTACAGGGAAATAACAAGCAACAGCCGTGTCAGTGGGCTGATTTAGCACAGCAACTGTTGGTCAAATGCTTGTTGTTCTGACATTTAATTGAACTTGAAGTATGTAAAAGGCTCTAGTAAAATATGCTGTATCCTACAATAATTCTGAAGTTGTTCTAATGCATTACATATATATATGTTTTAGTGGCACCTGAGAAATTCCCAAAAACAGGGATGCATGTTCCATTTCTGTTTTGATAAGTTAGCATTTTCTCTTGAATTCTGACAGTATTTTAGACCTCAAAATCTTATTACCATGTACTGAAATACAAGATCATAATTGTAAATCATGCAACCAGCTGAAAAACTTCACTGCTGGGAAAGAATGGAGCCAGTGGGCATGAGAGTATGACATTCAGCTAGGGGAGAAAGTCGCATGTGAGTACAGTGTGTTATGTTACACATTGCACAGATCCCCATAGACATGTTCTGACAAGAGAAACGTGAATGTGAATCCATATTCTTCTTCCTTACCATTAGGTATCACGATTAATGGATAGACTGGTAAGAGCCAGAACTGCTCAACCGTTAGAGATTTCTGCCAGGAAAGGTTACCTTACCATTCTGATCTTAGATCCTGTAGTTGTGGTAGAAGCTCCAGCTTGGATCTAATGTGAAATGCACCGGAAAGTTGTTGAAAGTAAAATACGGCTTTTTCTTGAACTTTTTTTGCAAAATGTTTGACCCACCCTACTGTCTCTTTGTACAGCTATTTTTGTTAGAAGAGATGAGAGAGAGGAAGTATGACGGGTATGCCAGGGCCATCCAGAAGGCATGGAGGAAGTATGTGGCCAGGAAAAAATACGTACAGATGAGAGAAGAAGGTAGGTCATATCTTCTGATGACAGATATTTCACACGTGGTTCCAGGAACAGAAAACGTGCTACAAGAGAAAAAGGAAGTATATCCCTCTCTATAGAGAAAACCATTGGATTGCAGATGACTGTCTAAGAATGGCTGAAAATTGTTGGACACCTAAGGTACCACTGATGATGTTGGATTTCTTTGACTACCCCAGTGTTTTGCTCTCAAAACAAAGCCAGACTGAGTATGAGAGAATTCAGGAATGTTCCAGGGGAAGTGAAAAAGGAAAAGCTTTCCACAGGTGTACAGGATCTAGATAGTCTGTAGATGATACACATCAATCCAAGGACTGTAATGCTTAGCTGTATGTGTGACCTGGGTTTCTGTGAATGAACAACATTCTGAGCTTGGAAAAGTTAATCTTTAATCTCCAGCAATGAGTAAGATATTCCTTAGTTCCAGAAGTGTTACCAGTTCATCAGAACTGCTGAGCTTTCCATCGGTGTATTTCATTAGGAATGAATTTAAAAATCACATGGATATATATATAAAGGATGAGTAGCAGCACTTCACTCTTTTTCCCATATTAAAACAATCTGTTTATCACTTCTTCCCCAGAAGTTGTGCTTGAAACGGTTAGCTCTTACAGATCATGAGTTTAGAAAATGTAGTAAATACTAATCAACTTCTATTTTTGGTATTTAAGCATCAGATCTATTGCTGAACAAGAAGGAGAGACGGCGGAACAGCATTAACAGGAATTTTGTGGGAGATTACATAGGCATGGAGGACCATCCAGAGCTACGCCAGTTTGTGGGGAAACGGGAGAAGATCGATTTTGCAGACACCGTAACTAAATATGATAGACGGTTTAAGGTAGGTTTAAGAGCAATGTCCACTAATGATTTGTTCTGCCAGGGAGTTACAGATGTCTTTATCATCCTTGAACAGAAACTCCACCATGTTAGTGTGATACTATCTAGGATACCAGCTTGAATAATGTGTATTTGACCTAAAAGATAGAGAGGGAAGCAGTTACACCCTTGTTTTCGGAACATTGCCATTGTCAGACCTATTGTCCCAGGATGAAGGCTTTGTGGGACTCGCAGGGCAGAAAGCTGCATTAGTTAGGAAATAGGGAACAAAGCTACTTTCCTGTCCTGGGCAGTCTGACCCTGAGGTCTTGTGATTAATCACATCAGTATTGTTTTCACTTGAATCAAAGACTAACAGTGTTGCCCCAAATCATAGTACATTATATATCTTTGGAGCAGCATCTCAGCATTAGGGCATTGATTTCCCCATAGCTGTGTATTTGGAATTTATTTTTGTGTTTCAGAGTGTCAAGCGAGATCTCGTCCTCACTCCCAAGTGCATTTACCTGATTGGGCGTGAAAAGGTAAAGCAGGGCCCAGAGAAGGGCCAAGTGAAGGAAGTCTTAAAGCGGAGGATGGAAGTGGAGAGAATTCTTTCTGTTTCACTAAGGTCAGCACCTTGAAAATATCTTTCCATTGACAGAGAAATTTGTGTAGGATGGGGGAAATAAGTTGATTGATGAACAGTGAATTTATTAAGCTGTATTAATTGACTCTTTTACACAAAGAAAAGCTGAAGCCTGATTTTCACTCCCAGCCCTGGTGTGTTAGAGCAATAGATGTTTATAGGCAACACACAAACATTTTCTGGCTAGTTATAATATTTCACTTACACTAGATCTCACCTGCCTGGTTTGTGTCCCCTGATGTATTCTGTGGTGCATTGGGGTAAGTTTAAATTAGATACTAGAACAAAATGTCTTCACTGGAAGAGTAATTAAACATTGGAATAGGCTGCCCAGGGAGGTGTCTGAATCTCTGTCACTGGCGGTGTTTAAGAGACACAAATGTGGTGCTTAGGAACATGGTTTAAGCACTGGACTTGGCAGAGTTGTGTTAATGGTTGATAGAGTTAGATCATGGTTGGAGTTGATGATCTTAAAGGTCTTTTCCAACCAGAATGATTCTGTGGTTTCTAGTTGGATTTCACATCACTTGAGTTGACTGAATGTTAAGCCCAGGTTCCAGGAAATAGCCAAGGTTTCCACACCTTGAAAGCTGAGAAACCCAGGCAGGTGAGCAAAACCAGGAAGAATCTGCCCATGAAACCAGTGGATTCTTGTCTATAATGTCATCCCTTTGAAGAGGAGTGAACAAAGTCTCTGGATACCTCTGCATTGTTATTG
Organism: Apus apus; assembly: GCF_020740795.1. Lineage (NCBI taxonomy): Eukaryota > Metazoa > Chordata > Aves > Apodiformes > Apodidae > Apus > Apus apus. The sequence goes on from NC_067291.1 coordinate 7,003,549, forward strand.
CAGTTTATCAGAGCTGGTAGCTGAGTGCAATTTAATACAAAAGAATACCAATCCAGGGCAACAAGTGTACTTTAAATATTGAAACAAATAGCTGTTTTTAACAGAATACAAGTCTTCTCTTGAGTACTATGTATTAATAGCTACTACAAAGGTTTTTAGTACGTGCTTATAAAACATTCACATTAGCATAGCCAGAAATAATCTCAGACATTATCTGGAACTTAAACCCAGCAGATTTCACATTTTTGCAGAATTCTTCACAGCCATTTCAAGATTAGGGAAGGGTCTGCAAGATGTGTCTGCTCGCAGTACCATTTTCAAAACCTGTGCTTTATTTACCACACATGGTTATTATGAAAGGTGAAACAAAATAACTGTGGTAGATCTAGGTTGAAGCTGAGTAGGAACCTGTCTTTTTAGTGCTTCAAGCTGGACTGTGTGCTGTGCAAACCTTGAACAGCTTGCAGCCAGGCGCTTGAATTGAGCCTGTAGCATTCCAAAGGCATCATCACATGGAGTCAGCTGAAAGGGTGGCTGCCTGCCAAGTTAGTGAAAGCTGCTACACTCCTCCACATGTAAATAACAGTTCCACAGAACCTTCTGAAGCAAAACCCAGTGTGCTTAGTTCAGAGGAAATATGTATGTTACATTATGTCTAGTCATGTTTTAAACTTAGCTTACTGATTTTGTTTTGTTGTTAAAAGCATTGGGATCTCTTAACTTGGTATTGAAGCAGCTTAGCAGTAATCCAGTGCTCTGGCTGCAGAGGCTGTAGTGTTACTGCTCTGAAACCTGAGGTACTCTTGTCTCATTGACAGGAGTTAGTGCTTGTAATATTTAACTGGCTGCAATTAGTAAAATTAGAGTGAAACCTTTATTTAGTACATTTATTACCTACTATGGTTTTTTTGGGGAAAAAAAAATCCTCCCCAAAGAGTTTTTCAGCTGTCAGGCTCAAAGCAAGGATGGTGTTAATTCTAACTTGCATTCTCCCATGTGTTTTCAAAACTGCAATTTGTTGTCCCTATAATTTAAATTTTCTACACTTGTAAGATAATTTATTTGTTTTGAAGTGAATCTCAAACCTCCGTGCTGGAAGAAAGTAATTGCAATAACATTCTTCATGAGCTTATCCAGGATGGATTTAGCTCTGTTCTGTATTGCAGCCTCAAAAGTTTATGTTTCAATTCTTAATTGTTCTATTGTTCATGTAATAAGAAATTTTAACTAATTCCATACAAAATAAAATATATTTTAAAGGGAGGGAGGACAACTGGAAGCAGAGAAGCTTTGGCTTCAGACTCTGTGCAGTGGACAAAACAACCTGGAGCCGCAGATCTGCCAGGAATACTTAACAGTATCTAATGCTGCTCCTTTATTTCTGCTGTACTCCATTTTATGAAATATCATGCTGGTGATGTGATAATTGTTTTGTGATAAGAGTAAGCCATTCTTAGCTCTGCACAGTTGTCAAAAGTCCTATGCTGTATTTTCTCCCAGCCACACATTTCCTACACTAGCACAGGGGAAGGAACAGAAATGTACATGAATAAAAAAAGGGTGAGGAGCAGAGGGAAGGCTGCCCCTTCTGTCAGCTCAGCAACATGAAATGGATTGAAACTGGTTATGAAATCACACATGAAATTAGAGGTTTCTTGTCACTTCTAATCTGAAGCAAATGTGGACAGCTGCCTGAGCAGCAGTCCCCTGCCTCTGTCCTTATGCTCCTACCATGCCCATGTCTGATCTAGCACTGTGCTCCCATGCAGTGACCTGGTTCTATAAGCTCATCCTGGGGGATACTAACCAGCTTCAAAGTACTATTAATTTACTGTGGGATCAGCAGTTGGAAGCACAGAATCCTACATTTGCTTATATGCTATTCAAGTCAGGAAGTAAGGGGGGACCCACAGCCTCCATTTTCAGGTGTTACAGTTTTACGTGGAAAGCTTTGTTCCTACCTCTTTGTTGAGAGGATGCAGGAGCAGACAGGCACCAGTGTGGCTGTAGCTGGGAAGGATGTCAGCATGCTGTTAATAGGAAGAAAGATACACATGTAAACAGCTGGAACAGTAGTAATCCTGGGTAGGACGCGACAGAACTGTTTTTACTCTGGGGACTCTGGGAAGGCAGAAATCAGCCTTGCACATTACTGATGGAGATACAATCTTCTGTGGTTTTCAGCATCTTCAGCAGGTGTAAATAGGAGGTGATTGAAAGGTGGCAATGGAACCAAATGTGTGTGGGTTTTATACTGTGTTAAAACAGTTGAAGCTAAAGCCTGTGGAAAGTTGAAAGCTTTCTGAATCTGCTTGCTTTGGGTTTCAGTCTTAAATTAGTAACCTTCAAGTTTCCAATTCACCTCTAGTCACAAGTTTTGCCATTATTGAGATGGGCTTTAACTGTAACTTTAGTAACACGTTCTTTTGAGAACAGTAATTACTGTAAAATGACTTAAGTAGTAGCATTCTTGTCTCTCAAAAAAGATTGTTTCAGATGCTCTATTATCAACTCCTGAAAAAAAAAAAACCCAAACCTGTTCTCAGAACGCAAAACTGTAATAATACTGCTTGGGTTTTCTTAGGTTTTTAAAAATTAACCATGAGTGCTCTGCAAATGTCATTGGCTGTATTTGCTGATGACAATTTAATCTGAATGGTCTATGCTCTGATTTCTTTTCAGCACAATGCAGGATGACATATTCATTCTACATGAACAGGAATATGATAGTTTCCTTGAATCAGTCTTCAAAACTGAGTTTTTAAGCCTCTTATCAAAAAGATACGAAGAGAAAACACAAAGAAAACTACCTCTGAAATTCAGCAACACGTAAGTTATGTTTTTTTTCAATAGGCCCTTAAGAATAAATAATCCTTGTTCTTGCTGCCAGGGCACATGAGGGCTAGTTGTTGAGCTCCTGACATTATGCTTTATTTTAAAATACTAAGAGGCAGCACAAGGTAAAAATCTATACATATCAGGAGACCAGGCTTTCTGATCAGCTCATCAGAGTGGTAGGTTCAGGTTGTACCTTGGCCACTTTTCACTGTTCGTGTGCATAGAAGAGTTGTCTTCATCCTACTGAACATCAGGCTCAGGGTCAGCAGAGCAATGGACAGGCCAGTCACTGCACAATTCATGTGCCACCATAGTGCAAGCTCTCCATCTCCATGCTGGCTGCTCCTTCCTATCCTCTTCTAACTCCTTAACCTTGACCTAGGAGTGGAAAAATCATGAACAGTTTGAAAGACAATTCCAGAGACACAGTGTAAAAAACTGAAATTCTGAAGTTTGTTGTGGGGACAGAAGACTGCAGAGTGAGAGGATAATTCTAAAAGAGCCTCATTAAAGAAATTATATTGGGAACATTTTTTAGAAACAGGCATGAAAAGCTACAGAATGTTTGATGTTCATTGTAGCTGTAAGGACATACTGGAAACTATCCAACAAATGTGCTTTTGTTGATACTATCCATTAAGCAGATTAGCAACAGCAGGCCTTGGATCTGTGTGTTTATTTCCTGCAAAAAAGTGGAAGAATTATAAAAGGTAACGGGAGATTATTTTAGTTTTAAAAGTGTGTAGGAGGACAACTGAAGTGTGGAATATTCCTGCAGTCTGTACTCCTATACACTGGGAATTCAAAGTCAGCACCAGGAGTAAATTTTTCATCCATGTAAGATGTAACATACTGTACTTCTGGGGTCTTGCCCAAAACCAAACTGTAGCTTCCTTAGCTCATGTTTTGTTATACTTCAGAGCAGATAGATAGTTTGGAAATGCAGGGAAAGAACGTGTGTGTGTGCGCGCGCACGTGCAACAGTGGAAATAAATAAATAAATGTGAAGTATTCAAGGATATGTATGCAAAAACATCTACTACCAGCACCTGCACAAGGCCCACTCCTAAAGTATATATTGGTATTTACATGCCAGTATACACACATATATATCAATCTAATGTGTGTATATATCCAATGGTACGTACAGAAGAGTGTTGAACAGTGAGGCACTCTGGCTTGCTCCATCAGAGGCTGCTGCAGGGGCAGTGATGATTGATAGCAGGCACATCTTGTATGCAGATCTTTGCATGTTTTCCCTCAAAGCTCACTGTACTCCTCATGTAACCTTTGGGAAGCTGTACAAGAAAGTTTAAACATCAGTTAAGAACATTTTTTTAAAGCATGAAGAAGAGATTTAATTAGGTAGTTTATGTCAGTTAAGTCACTCAGAGAACACAGATTCTCAGTCTAAGCTTTTTACTTTCGTATTTCTAAGTTACCAGCTGCCAAGTGATATTGTCCTGCTTTGACATAGAAATGCTTTCTGGTTTTTTTTATTCCATGTGTTCATGTGCTTATATTAGACTTGAAGTGAAGCTGAAAAAGGAGAGCTGGGGGCCGTGGAGCAGTAGTGGGTCTCGACAAGTGCAGTTCATGCAAGGCCAAGGAGACGTAGCCATTCTCAAGCCAAGTAATAAAGTGCTGCAGATCAGCATTGGACCTGGGCTACCAAAGAATTCCCGTAAGTATGAACCTGCCTTTGCAAATTAGTGAATGCTTTAGAGCTTTAGAAAGTGGTTGTTGCGTTCTGTCTTTGCTTGCCTGTAGCCCCAGCATGTTCTTGATTTATTTCTCCGTAATACTTACTTAAAACATTTATAGATCCTAATGATCCAGCAGAATTCCCTGCTGCTCTGTCATCTTGCTGGAATTTTGTTATTCTCACTAGATACTGTTTCTGAAATTCTTTGCCCTGTGGAAAAAGAAATGAAGGCATTTAATTGTGTGACATAGCACAAATGGCACAATTAGAGAAGAATTTTGGGAGAGAGTCTTTCACTTTGCTCTGCAGACTCGCTGATGAAGAAGTGACAGGACAGGTTGTGCTAGGAGGAAGGGTAACCTCTGTGCATCACTGGAGATTGAGCTAGAAATATACCAGTCTCTCAGGTTTCCTGTTCTACCTTTTTCTCATACTAATTGCAGATTAGAAACAGTATAGCCAAAAGTACCACTGTGCACATGTTTATAGACAAGTTAAGAGGTCTTTGGGGCCTCGTTTACCATGGTCTTGCCACAGCTTTACTTCATGTCCTGTGGCTGAACTGGAGCTCAAATGGGAGAATATGCCCAAGTCATCCTTGTTGCACCTAAAGCTTTAGCACAACATGGCTAACACTGTAGGAGTCAGATTCATTATTCTTAAAGATCAGCTCATTCTAATCACAGAGTACGTGCCTGGCAGCCAGAAGGACTTACCCTAATTAATGTAATTACAAAAGGGTACCAAAATATTGTTGGTTTCTTTTAGGTCCTACTAGACGGAACCTTACCCAAAGCAGAGGGTATTCCAACAGGTCTCACAGTCAGACTTACCCTATGAGAGCTGCACCTCCTCCTCCTGGTAAGTCCTTTTAGCCTCAAGCAAAAAACCAACAGCTTCCAAATTAAGGCTCTCTTTACTCTTGTCATATGATTATTTTTACCCATTAAAAAAAAAAAAATCACAGTAAAGGTTTAAAATCTTCTTTAAAAGATCCTGTCTGGAAGACATACATAGTAGGCATTTCTTGAAGTGTATTGATGGAGTTTGCAGACAACCAAACTGGTGTTCCACCAGGATACCCTGGGTGTCATTGTCCTTGGCATGTTCAGCCAATTAGCCTAAGACACTGAATGTAAAACTAACCCTGCAGCCAGCTTCACTTTCCTTCCTAGGGTGAAAGCCATACACTTACCAAACCACAGAGCTTTGCAGTGAAACTGCTTTCAGTGCCAGTAAACAATAAAATGCAATTTATGTCTCATTGTCCTACCCTGTTACTTAACAACTTTGTGTATGCTGAATGCTGAGACGTATTGGCTGTGCCAGGAAGCAGCATGGGTTTTTCTGCAGGGGGTTGATGTCATTAGGGTGTTTCACTTCTGCCCTTGAGAGATACGATTAATATAGCCTGTGAACTCAGGGAGGAGAACAATATTCCATTGACCCAACATTTCCCAAGTATTTTTTTTAACAAAGGGTTCTCTTTCAGTCAACTGTTTATTGAGAAACACAATGCTAACGGTGTAAGTTGCATGTGTGACCAGTCTTGGTCTCCAAATTAACTAGACAATTCCCAATCCTCGTAAAACCTCATAGGCATTTAAGTTAAACTAAGACTGCAGGATCTGCAAAAACTGCTTGTTGTAAAGCAGGAAATTACTGTAGCTAAAGGAGTTAACCTGTCTGCAAACAGATAGTAAATACCCATACAGGATGAGTTAAAGCAAGGAAAGTCTAGTTTAATATTTTCAAAAACTCCTTCAGCAGTTTAACAGCTACAGGAAAAGATGAAAACCTTGGTTGAAGAAGCCTTGTCCTGCAGACCAAGCCCAAACTTGTTTAATGTAGGTAAGGTAGTCTGGATTTAGACTGGCACCAGTAGGATGCCCATACCTGCAGTATGACCTTTTGAAATCATACCTGCCCAAGTGCTTATGACAGCTCCTGTACAGACACATCAACAGAGTCCTAATTAGAAAAGCCTGCCTGTGAGTGCAGCAAGACACAGGGTAACTTTCTGCATGGGATTGATGGCATCAGGGTGTTCACCTCTGCCATAGAATTAAAAAATTGAGGCTGTGAACTCTGAGAACAATATTCTGTTGACCCACCATTTCCCATGTGTTCAACTGTGGACTTGAACTAGATGTTCAGGGACCACTGAAACCATACTGTAGTGTCCAGGCAGGGTAAGTGTAACTACTGGAGTTAAATGCTGTGTTATGCATTAAGGTATCTTGTTTATAAGGTGAGTAAAGTATTTCATACAGGCCTAAAATCAGTTATCATAACATGTTTTCATGGTTTTTTTGTTTGTGGTCATTTTTTAAATTCAAACTCTTTTGTAAATTGGCCAATTATAGCTGGACAAATAAGAGTGAAGACAGCTGTTACAAAAGAGTTCCAATTAGATTCTTCATACTTTCAAGGAGTCTGAGGCAATTGCATGATTTGGGCACATTCCTCCTTGAAAGGCACAAACAATTGTCTCCATGCCACTCTGACAACGTGGGGGAGCAACAACACTAGGGGCCTTGGTCTCTGAGCATTCAAAAAATATTCTACTATTTTCACCCCTGTTTTGAAATTAATGGTCCAGTAGCTGAACAGACTGTTAAGTGTATGTTCAGAATAGCAGAAACCTTCATTTACATACCTGTAATGCCTGTACTGTGCTAGTTTGGGTCCCAACGTGAGTTTTGTAAATTAGTGTGATGACTTCAGCTCTCCCACAGTACCAAGAGATCTCACCAGAAGCAAAGACCAGCTGTTGAAAGCAGTCAGGTTTTTTCCAAGCATCATGGTTATGAACCCTCCTCTCTGCACAGCTCTTCATTCTGCTAATTTTCAATAGGCATAATCACAGGGGAGAAAGGGCAGGGTCACCCACAGCATTAACAGTCTTATTTTTAATATAAGCATAGCTCCCATTTTAGTCAGTAGGGGTTTTAGGAATGTAAAACACACAGAACTGAACTCCTTTAGGCCCTGATCCTGCAAATAGCTCAGACATGGGTGGGTTTGTTTTAAGTTGAAGTCAGAGGCATAATTATTTAAAACCATTTTACTCCTGTCCTCACCTAGAAAATTCAGACTCCTTTTGAGCTATCAAAGTAGCAGCAAGACTTAGTAAAAAAAAATAATAAAAAGCAACCCAAAAACCCCCACAAAAACCAACAAATCCACAAGGAAAAAAACAACAAAACTTGCTTGTTAAAAGCGACAAATATTTATAGCAACTTAAAGTCTACCCAGTATTGAGGGAGTTGGGTGGAGTTTGACCTTTAAAAGAAGAAGAGACACCCCCAGCGATTCTACCTAGGTTTCAGTCAACCCGTATCTACAAAAATTTTACACAGTGTTGTAAACAGAGGTGTGGTGGTTACATGCTACCTAACATTAATAAGATTTAATCCTCTTGCTTCCTTGTAACATTCAAGGCACATGTCTCAAACTTGAGCACAAGCCCATGGAAACATGAACACAAACTAAATTGCCAACAGACCTGAAACCGTGTATAAATTACACCTGAAGGTTTCAACAGTTGTTGTAAGTTCCTTGAGAGCTGAGTCTCGCTGACAGCTGAGCCATCAACACAAGGAAAAGCCTGCCTTTTACTGAGCTGTAGTATGGCCTGGATGTGTTGACACTTTCTTTACTTCTAGGTCAGCAGCAAAATGGAGTAATAAATGCCCCGCAGTTTGTATCACCTCCCCATGTCCCAGGAAATCAACGGGCCAATCAGAAAAACTTGTATACAAATATGACACGACCAACTCTACCACAGCAACTGTCAGGAGGATCAGGCAAGATTTCACAGCAACTAGAAAGCTTGGATTTCCTGAAAGTACCTGACCAAGGAGCAGCTGGGTAAGACTTTACATTAAATCTAAGAAAAAAGTATCAGTTTTTGTAAATAGCTTCACACACTCACTGTTCATGACTGATAAACTTATGTACACAGAGGACTAGACTCTGCTGTTGAACTGTACTCAAAGGTATCATCATCATCCATATGATTTCAAAACACATAGTCCATCATAGGTCTTTAGGAATGAAGGTGAACCAGTTCTAGTTTAACATCTTAGATTTGCATGGTACCTTCTACTTAAGGATATTAGGACACTGGGCAGAGTTTAACTAGGCCTTCTTTCCCTTCTGGTTCACAGCTCATGAGCAGTAGATGTGGTTATTTTGTGGCAACTGCCGTGCCCAGAAATCCTGGCTAATAGTCCTTGTGTTTCAGCTTCAACTCTTGACTCATATACCAGACTTGTACTTCTTTTTTTTAGGAGGAGGGCTTGGCAGCATGACAGTCAAGATTATTTCAGCATCATTTGGACCTCTAAACTGCAGTCTTTCAGAATATGTTATTATGACAATTCTAGAAGATTTGGGGGTGGGTGGGTCTTACTGTTACAACTAGGTATTTCCCAATAGCCTAGAGTCAAAACCATCACCAGAAGTAGCAAAAAGACAGAATCAAGAAATTGTGGGCTTAGCAGAGGGAAGCAGAACAAGTTATTCTCAACTCTGAAACAAGCTGCTCCAGGTCTTGACTGAAAATCCAGAAGCAGGCAAAACCTCTCATTTGTGGAACACATTGTGACAGAAGTCTTCTGTCAAATATTTTGGACCTCCTGCACTCCACAGTGTTAAAGCCCTTACAAAGTTGGAAGTTTTCAATGACTGAACAGAATCTCTTGTAGAACATTAGTGGAGATTTGCTATAGCAGAAATGTGAGTGCCTACCTAATCGTCAAAGTCTGCTGCCTAGCCAGCAATTCTAGCAAAAAAGAGAAATAATCTCGCTTAAATAAGCAGTTTGTGTTTCTCCTTGCTGTCAACTTCCTATTTCCTATTTGTATTATTTAATTCTGATTTAACCAAGTCTCTACAAAATTACTATTAGTAACAGCTGGTAGTTTGAGACCATATTAAATTAACAAGGAAGGTCCCAAGAGCAGGTGGAATAAAAATCCACTGTGGTAAGGTGCTGCAGTAACTTGGCATAGTAATGGTTAGTGCAGGGACAACTATAGTCCACAGCTCTTCAAATAAACATACATGATAAATACATCTGTGTTAAGTAAGGAAAGCTCTGTTTTCTGCTGTCTCTTGCTTGCTGTTACGGGGGAAGGAAGGGCTTGCTTCAGTGCTTTTTCACTGTATCAATCTACACTTAGAACTTTTCCAGGTAACAGTTTAACTATAGAGTCCAACAACCACCAGGGCCTAGTCTGGCCATGCTCTAACTGTCCAGCTGCAAGCAAACCCAACAGACATTTTAATTCCCAGCAGTCTCCCCTTTGCTTTATTCTGTATACCTGCAATACTTTAGCTAACGGCCTTGAAATATTTCAACATGCCTAATCATGGTTAATAATTTCACATGTATGATTGTGAGTGATAAACATAACAGGATTAAAACTAGAAGAATTAGCATGGGATATAATACGCAATTAGAAATCCTGTTACTGTTGGTGACCACTCAAGAAAGGTATCTCACAAATTATGTCCTTCATCTTCTTTTGCTCTTTCCAAAACATGGTGTATTTCTATAATTATAAACTCAGGTCTGCTGGGTTTCTGCCTGAAGGTTTCTACCCACCCCAATCAATCACTGGTCTACTTTACCAATAAATAATAATCATCTCCCAGTGATGGCAGCATAGCTGCATGGTCAACTTGTAATTCGGAGGAGGAAAACACAAGAGAAGCCAAGTGCCTTTATGGTCAGAGCCTTTGGTAGCGGCAAATGACTAACAGATCCTGCACTCCCAGTCTGCTGTGCAGTGGTAGGAATGCCCAGTGCTGCTCACAGCTGCTGCTGAGGTTCACACCACTTTCTACTCCACCATGTGATTTTATCATGGAACCATCTGGCAATGACCAATAAAGGTTTTTTAGGCAGAACCAGTTTTAACACTATTGTCCATATGCTGTCTTTTATCTTGGATTACTTCCCATTTTTTCCTCAATTGCTTTTTTCTTGTGAGCTTACCTCATGGTATAGTTCAGTCATACCTGGTATGCTCAGTTTCTCTGGATTTTGAGTTGTGAGCGTAAGAACCAATACCTGTGGTCTGACTGCTGCCTTTGCTGTGGCATCAGTTGGAGCACTTCCTGGAGCAGCTGGGTTCTCTTCCAGGGTACTTGTGCAGTGCCTTCCCAGTATTTGTACTGTAAAATGTATCCTTATCTCCTTTCCATTTGCTACTTTTTCTGCAGCAGTCAGGAAACCTTTGCACAGCATTCCTATAGCATGACATACTCCAAAAGCATACCTAGAGTCAGTGTAAACATTTAATTACTGATTATGTTACCTTGTCCTGCTGCCTGTTAGGCAGATCAGTTCTGCTCTTTGCTGGTAAAGCTCTTGATTCTCTGATACTCCATCATCTGATACTGGATATGCAGTCATGTGTTCCTGTCCTGGTAGTATGAGGATTCATCCACATTTAAAGTTAGATCAGGGTTCATCTTTTAAATCCTCTCAAGGCTTATTAGTAGTCGTAGCAGCGCTCTCACAGCCATGATGTGGGGAACCATCCTCTGGCAATGGCAAAGGGTAGCAGAGTTTAAGGTATTGCAATGCTTTAAAACATTATTATCCACTATCAGCAGAATAGGTTCATACCTGTGTGCTCATTGTGGCAGTAGGGCCTGAGTTGCATCTTGTTTTAAATCGCAGTCTTCATGTGGTTCAAAGACATAAAACTGGCATCCTAAAATCAAAGGACTGCTGCTTTTTACCATTTCAGCTGCTGCCACTGCTGCTCCAATACACTGAGGAGTAACTTAACTGAGTGGTAATCACTGTTGGCTCCTCTCTTTCATGAATAATCTGGCAAGCTTAATGCCAGAGCAGACATTAAAACTCTTTACAGATTCAAATACTCATTTTCTTCCTGAGGCCCATGTCAGGGGTTCTAATTTTTCCTGTCTTGTGGAAGTTAATTGTTCTAGTTTTCTCTGGATTTATTAACACCTGCCCTTCATTTAAAATAAATCCCAAACATTTTACCTTCCTTGCCACTGCTGTATCTTATATGGAGATGCAGGTGTCTTTTTTCCACTTAAATCCAGAGTGTCTACAGAACAGTTATTTCAAAAACTACTTCTCACCACCGAGTCATCTGCTGTACCAACACAGAATACCTGGATAGGTGTGTATCTTTCAAGTCAGTGTTCAATATTTGTGCCAAGTTGACTGCTTCCTTTCCCACATGAAAGCAGCTACTGGCTGTATTTCCTCCTTGATCAGTCTACTGAAAAATGCAGCAGTTAAATCCAACTGTAAAAACTTTTGGCCAATATGGAATTTGTGATGGATCTGGCACCACAGGGTATGGTACTATCACCTATTTATTACTTTTAAAAAAATCTTGTACAAATCTATGCTCTGGATTACCTCCCTTATTGGTTCTATTTTTGGCAGCCAGCAGTATGGCAGTATTATATGGGGATTCACATTCCAGAGACTAGAATTATCTAAAAACTCATCAGTTTGGTTATGAATACTAGAGTGTGCTTTGCTTGGGATGGGATACTGGTTTACTGCTGGGGGAACACCCCCCCCCCCCCCTTTGTTTTTATCTGCACAGGTTGTGCTGACTTTAATAACCTGGCAGTCATGCTCATACAAATCCACAATATTTATAGACATCCGGGGCTGCCTGATCCATAACTACAGTGATAGCCAGTGCTTCATTAAAATTCTGAATGGCCATCCCTCCATATTTCAATAAAGCTTGTCCGAGTCTTCCTAAGCAATCACTGTGGTTTTCATCCAGCCTCTGTTGCCATTCCTGTACTTCAGTTCAATTTAGTCTTATCTCCTCATAAACTCTAATCACATTTATCAAATTTCTAACCACTGTTGAGCAATTATTTCTATCTGTTTGATTATTATAATCCAAATTAGAATCCACTGTAGGCCAGACAGTCCACTTTCTCCCTGCCAGTTGGATTTAATTTCACATTCTTTCCAATTATCTTTCTGTCTCGATGGAACAACTCTCAATAACAGATTAACATTAGTCCATGACAGATTATATCCCAAACAAATACTAGAAAAACAATTATATGCAATGACTTGTATCTTTCCTTTACCTGGGGATTTGTGTTCCCCAGATAACCAAATTCCTGGGGTTCCAGGAGCAATGGATATACATGTAATACTTAAGGGGGGGGAAGCAACATTCCACACGTGCACACACACGTAGACCCACGATCCTGAGGTTCAGACTGTACCCCTTTGCTTTCTAAACTCCTTCTCAGAGAGGACTCTGGGTGCAGCTGGATCCAGTGTTTGCCCCTGACCACAAAGAAAAGCTTGGACCTTGGGGTCTGTCCCAGCAGCTCCAGCTGGGTGCCTCCAGAGAGGGACCCCACCCATAGCTTACCTGTGCCTTGTAAGGCCTCACAGTCTGACCACGCACTTGTTCAGGCAACTCTTCATCCAGTTATCTTCCTCACTGATGACACTTTCCCTCGCTGATTGGTTCTACCCTCCTATATCCAAGGGTCCCCATTCACCATCACTCACTTCACCTCAGGATAATTTTTAAGTAGTCCAGTATCTCCAACCTAAGTTCTGGACAATCTTATACCATTGTATAAGATCATTTTGCATTATTATCTGTCTGCATCTTGTTTCAATATTATTCCAGGTGGCAGATCATAAGTTTAACATTCAATCACAGGAGTTCAGATAAAGTTTAATCAAAACTGCAGCCTAAGGCCTTATCACTCCAGCTTCTCATGCTAAATCAAGTCACTTACGTGAAGCAGTTTTCAGTTTGCCCAGATCTTAAACATTTATACAATTAGTTCTAATATTCCATTAATCGATCTCCTGCTTAAAATGCTTCTCTAGACAATCTATTTCTGCTTTCACCAGTGGAAGATTCTGCACTTGGGGTGATCTGGAGAATCAAACTTGCACAAAATTCCCTCTTTACCTGCTGCAGTCTTAAGATTCTTGCCCTCAGCCCTGGAATAGTCTGAGAGATTAGACAGAGCACCTCAGTCCCTGTCTTCAGTGATCCACAGGAATGGGGGAGATCTTAGAGGCAGCAAAAACCTATTTTTTTGCCATCTTAGGAACAGCTTTTTGTACCAAAAAGATTCTTCTCAGACAAACTTCTTACCATATGCTCTGCACTAAGTTCTGTTGGCCTAAGCATTGATTTATTCTGTTGTTGTGTGATTGTCACAGACAGGAGTGATATGTTTTAAGGTCACTTAAAGAATGACCAACAAATACATCAGGAAAGGTGATTTCACTATAGTTATGAAAACATGACCGAAGAGAATGTGATGGCAAGGGTCAGTCTGTAACTTACTGCGTGGAGGGGCTGTCTAGGGGTTGCACTTGGGTTGGAGTGCCTCACCTATGTTCACATGTTAAATATTGGTACCTACTGCTCATCAAACTGCACAAAAAAGAAGCTGCAGTGAAACATCTCTCTGATACAGCCATAAAACAGAATTATAGTAAATAACTATAATTAGATCTATTTGCCACAAAATGGCAAGTAGTGGACTACTTACCTTTTCTATCTTCTGTTGTGAGACACAGGGTAGGTAGCAGTCTGCTGCCATTCCAGAGCTCTGAAGGGCTTCATTTCAGGATTCACTTTGGTCCGTATTTTTCCATGGTGGCTACAATTCCAGTCAGATTGTCTTTGGCAACTTTCAGAGTGGGCTTGTGAGCCCAGCAGGAGAGGTCTTGAATATATTTCCCACGCAACAGCATTCCAGGTATGGTTAGGGAATACCTGCTCACTCCAAATCTCTGTATTTGCACTAGGACTAGAAGGTACCCAATTGTTTCCACTCACTGCTCCAGTAGGCAAGGTCAGAAAGTGCCACATTGTCTCAGCCTACTGCACTTGTTATTGAACAAGAACAATGTTGGGCTCACACCTTTCTAACTAAAGCAAGAAGCTTGGCTGGTGTTGACATCGCAGCACAGCCCAGTAAGCAGATGGTCTGCACCACCAGTGATCCAGCTGGACACGGTACTCATGTAGCATGCTTAGTATTGCTTCTGGTGAGAATTACTAAATGTACACAGAATTGAAGGGACTTTTCAGTACCAGAAGCAGTGCACAGGGCTCCTAAGTAGGAGCTTTCCAGTTCCCAAACACAAAGAGTAGAGGAGGTCACCCCTCCAGCAAAACCAGGCATGTAGTGTCCTCAAGTGTACTAATGGCAGTCATTTGTCCCCACTGTGCACCCTGTGTTGGCCCTAAGGTCACGTAAACCTATTCAGAGCATTCTTCTGTTTGAGATCAATCTTCAGACAAGAAAGAAATCAGAATCAAGGGGCCACTCCTAAACGATTTCAAAACTGTCAGCACATGCTAACACTTCCAGGCACGTTTACATCTTTGTAAACTAGTAACTTCCATGCCTTCAAGTGGTGAACTTTCCTCACTGCATGTCAACTTACCGTGTTAAAGCTGTTTTGCTAATATTAGACTTCTGCTTTGTCTTGAGACTACAGTTCATATCACAACAAAACCCCCTAAGGCACAGGGCAAAGCTACTGTTGTTTCTGGCAGACACCTGTGACTGCACATGCATTACTGTGAAGTGTAGCAGCCACCCCCAGCATAAGGAGATAGGAACCATCACCCTGGATTAAGAAGATCAGTTGTATCATACCACAGTTCCTATTGCTATGGGTACATACCAACACCACATTAGTTCCAGTTTTACTAGTTCACAAGGCTAATTAGCACATATCAAAGCTTCTATTAGTTACCATTTTAAATAGCAATTAAGATGGATGCATTGCAAGGAAATTTAAATAAAAACAACAACCAAACAACAAAAACCAAAAACACAACAGAAAAAAAACCCACAACACACAAATCTGTGTATTAGGAAATCACTCTCTGCCCCAGTTTCCACTGATAACTGTATACTCAAGATTGTTAAAAAAACAAGCAAACCAACAACCAACCACAGCAGTAATTGCAAGCAGAACAAAGAGGGAACAGACATCCAGTCAAGCTTCTCTATAGGAAGCCACAAGTGAGACAAAAGAGCACTTAGTAACACAGCTTATGGTTCTGAGCAACACGGCTGCTGGGGAGTGAGGGGTCTTTGCTTTGTTCTTTTAGTTTTCTTGTGGTTTGTTGCTTTGTTATGTTTTGTTGCTTTGTTGTGTTTTGTTTTTTTCCCCAAAGCAAGCCATGGCTGTAGGCAAGATGCAGCAGCAATATAAATGCTGCTACATAAGGTGAGGGAATATTTACAAAGGGCCTGGCAAAGTTGCATCTTAGGCCTTAACGCTGCCACGTACTCCGACAGGAATTGCAGTATTTTGATATAGATTTTCCATGATTTGTTAAGATGAACAGACCATGTTCTGAGCACACAGGTGAGATAGCAATTTCTAGCTGCCATCATATGAATACAACGGTTGTTGGCCCTGCCAGATATTTACAGGGCCCTTCCACTACCTGGTTTCCAAGCAGAAACTAGGGAAGCTTGGTGAGCAGCCCTCGGGAAGGCAGCGGGGACAACGTCCTCGGGATAAAGGGCGAGGGGGAACCTACCCCAGAACACAAGAACCAGCGGCAGCAGAAAGGCCGCGGGAGCTCCCGGGATGGCCGTGCCCATTCCCGGCCGCATTCCCGAGCTGGAGCCGGGTCTCCCCTGGCCCCGAGCGCGCGCCAAGCGGGGACCACGCACAGGCGCGAGGCCTGCGCCCCCTGGCGGCCGCCCCGGGGAGCTGGGGGGGGCCCTCACCCGCACCGCACCCGCACCGCATCGCGCCGACGAGGAACGCAAGTGGGTCCTAGCACCGAGCCAGCCCCTCCGATAGGGCCGCTCCCACAGCCGAGCAAGGCAGGCAGGGCTGGCCGGCCCCTGAGAGGCTGTGCCTGTTCTTCCCCCAGTGCCATGCCCAGCAGTACTAGCCAGGTTTCATGATACAGGCATCCTATGAAACCCAAACACACTAGGGGAGTGTCACAGCAGCCCCAGACCCAAGGACACACACACACAGAAGGAACATCTGCAAGGCTGTCTTCCCAGCATTACAACCGCCTTTAAAAATAAGTTTTCTCTGTGACTGTTCAAAAAGGACAGCTCTAGTGGCCCCTACACACCAGCAATGAGCTAGAAGGTGTGAATTTAGTATTTCAAAATCACAGCCACCAGAGATACAATTTTCAAGGACTTGCATCAAGTTTATTTCTCACAAAGCAGCTGAGAAGGATGCACTTCTATAATCACAGCTTTAGTTTCTAGCTATCAACAACAATCCAACAACAGCCTGAGTGTAACACTACCATTGCTCTCACCACCAAAACATCTCACCGTGGTGTTGTTCTGCTGTACTGGAGAAAAGAAGAGCTACTTTTCTAAGAGTTGCTCCAGTCTTTTATTGCCATGTCTAGGTTTCACAACATATCCTGTCCCAAGCAAAGTCAATACATGGTGACCACCAGGAGAAAATCCTCTCTCCCAGTACATAAATTTAGAACCAAAATGCTGTTAAACCCATATTTCAAAGCTCACTTTCTGATGCAGTTAACTACACAAACTAGACAGAGACATATTGACAGGAGAAAGTTGAAATTAAAATTAGATAATTTAAAAATAATAAAAATCACATTTGCCGTGAGAATCAATGTGGGGAGCAAAATTGGAAAGTCAGAGAAAGCACCTGCCACACTTCAGGCAAGATCAACCTTACTTAAACCATTTCAAACTTAGAATTAAACCTGCTTTTAAATGTAAGCACCAGCAAGCACGTAAGTAACTATAAACCTTTTCTGCGAAAGCTTTCTCAGTCTTCTCCACATCGCTACATTTTCATTCATTCAACACATTTACTCATTTATTTTAAACTGACATATTGCATCTAATGCCTGTTCTCTCTTCCAGCCTTTATTAGCGTACGAGCTGGCAAAAAGCATTCCTTCCCTCTTTTCCCTTCCTACCCTTTGGAGTGGTCACAGCTGTGACAAAGAGTATGTGCAGCATCTCCCCTGCTGCTTCAGTTGACTGTAACAGAACAAATCCATAGACGGCCCTGGAGTCTGAGGCAACTTAAAAGAGATGCAGTCTCTCTCACAGCTTAGCCACAAGAATGGTAAAGTAGCAAGCTGCTGAGCTAGAACTTTGTTTTTAATACTGGAAACTAAATCCCTGGTGAAGTTGGGGCACGGGGAGAGGCAGGCTAAGCTGTGTAGATGCCAAGATATGCATGGACTGCATGTGCACATTTGTTTACATTCCAGCCCAAGCACTGTATGTCTTCTGTTTGTTTGAACTGCTGTTTGGAAGTACCTGTTCATCATCCATTTCCATCCAGGCAACTGTCTCCCTTTCACAGGGAAGTCTTACATTGTTATTTCTTAATTGTTGTGAGGCTTAAGAGACTCCTTTTCCCTTGTTTGTAGTATTCTTTAGAGTCAATGCTTTAGGACAGAGGGGCCGGTAAGGCAGAGGTTTCAGGCAGACCTTGAAGCACAGTAACACCTTTTTCTTCCCCCAGTGTCCGCAGGCAGACGAGCAGCCGCCCCCCGCCCGCTGGGGGCAGGCCCAAGCCCCAGCCCAAGCCCAAGCCCCAGGTCCCGCAGTGCCGGGCTCTATACGCCTATGATGCTCAGGACACAGATGAGCTCAGCTTTAATGCCAACGATGTGATTGACATCATTAAAGAAGGTATGTAGAGACCAAAGACTGAGTTGCTCGAGTACATATTTTGAAGGTGGACTGTCAGAGCAGTTAAGGCATGACTTGGAGGAGCCACCCCACAGTTCTTCCCTCATTAGGCTTTCAAATTCCTATGATCCATCAGGGAGCAGAGCTGTCTCCACCACCACCCCAATCAAAGCCCTTCACTAACAAGCAGGTTGGAGACACATCAATGACATGCATTTCTTAGTATTGCAGACTGTAAAGTTAGAGAGTAATTCTGTCCCAGGCTCTGGCTGAAAGTGAGACTAAACCACAGCTATCACACAAGAACCAAGAAGTAATAAAGCAGTTCCAACTCTTAGCTTTGGAGACCCAAACTCATAAGGCTGATGTAACCAACAGTTTAGCAAGGTCATATCCTCCAAGTAATTTCTCCCGAGTTCTTCACAAGGCAGCCAGGTGTGTGGAACACCTGGGCCAGGCTGCCTCAAAAACTACCAAAAAAAGGCTTACAGAACCTCATTACTTACTTTGCTTTCTTTGTCATAGATCCTTCTGGCTGGTGGACAGGAAGACTACGAGGGAAACAAGGTCTGTTTCCCAACAATTACGTCACTAAGATATGAAAGACTATCGCGCAGAGACTCACATGAAGTTGCCAGTGATTGAAGCTGTTTTCCTTGCCTTCAGGACACTGTTCTTCTGAGATCTGCCATTCTTAGCAGTATTTTCACCAGTAAAGTTGTGCATGAGCAGGAAAAAAAAATTACCCACAGCACAGACTTTGATCTTTTGTCTCAGAAGCATACAGCAATGGACATACCAATTATTTATTAATATTTAAAACCTGGTTCTAACACCTAGCAAGTGAAGAATGCTCAAACCTACCATCTTACTGAAACAGGTGCTTTGTAGTCTGGGACCAGGGACTTCAAAAGGGGTGTATTTAATAAGTGCCTTCAGATTCAGTATCAATAACTTTTTAAATTATCTACTGAAGATAACGTTAAATGCACATTTCCTCTAATGCAGATCATTCTGGGGAACATGCTAAGTATGCTGCTACATGTCAAGATTTCAGCTCATTTGGGATATTACCATCTCAAAACCTACTGTGATGGTATATTTAAGTACTTCTGTACAGAGCTGTAATGGAACTGGTGTGTGTTTGCTGATGTGTTTAGGGACTCCCAACAGGCACCACAGGAATTTAAAACAGAAAACCACATAGTACTGTAGGCTAAACAATGTTGCCTTCTCTAAGATTTATATTATAATATGGCTGGCCCATGTTGGATTTATGTTTAATGCTCTACACGTTGCAGGAAGTGTCTTTATGCAGAGCTGTACATTTATAGAAACAGATCATATACTGTATATAAAAACTGAATATTATAGAAATATGTATGAATGTATAATGTAGTATTCCACTGTTCTTATTCATGAAGTAGCTCTACTAGAATTTTTATGCCAGGTACTTACAGATCTGCACTACTCCTTTGAAATGGCAAAAGCAGAAGTGTTACTGCTTAAATCTGACTGCCTCCCACACCAGAGTGGCTGTTGCTTGCCATACAGTTATCAGCATCCATGCTTTGCCTTCTGAACCTCCATAAAATAAAACACAAGAAGCAAGTCAGCTGAACATGTCTGTTCTCTGTGCACTTTTGTTACATAAACAGATCCCTTCACAACTATATCTGTTGGATTTTACTGCACTGATGTCAAAAGAAAAAAAAAATCCTCTTTGCTCCAAACCTTTTTACTATGCCCAGCTGAAGTGTTGTGCATTCCATTTTTTCTTGTTAAAAGCAGTTTAAAAAAACCTGGACACATTGGTATTAAGAAGTTGCATAAGCTCTGAGATACAGCCAAAATCCCCTTCTTCCTAAGCCATTGCCTAAGCCTCACTTAGGTACACTTAAAACCCATCACCATTAGAAGATGACTGACTGCAGAGCCATTCCTGGAAGCTGGAAACAAGGGCCTCAGTCCAGGGGCTAACATATGCACACAATGGATCAAGAGACCATTTGCAGTCATAACTAGAATTACTTACTCTATGGGAGAAAATAATATCTTGCTAGAGAAGACAAAACCCAGTAGCTTCAACATCCTTCCTGCAAGGGGGCAGCACTGGGTTCTTGCCTTCTGCATCAGAGCCAGAACACTAAGAGAAGACACTGGGAGAAGGGAGGTAACTAGTTCAGTGTAACCTGGAGAGTATCTAGGGGTCTGTAACTTAACACTACTTACATAGGTAACAAATAGGCTTAAATTAGATATGGAGGCAGAAAAGCTGCATTACTTACATGTATTCCTTGGGCATACAGGTACCAGTGTTTATTAGAACCAAAGACAAAGGAAAGCAAACTATTAAGTGATAAGTAAAAATCTGCTTACAGTGGGTTTGAATTCTACCAGGTAGAGAGGTTTATTGGAGGGGAAAAAAGGTGGGGGGTGGGTGAGCAAACAGACAATTAAAAGCCAGAGATACTTTTTTTTTTTTTTTGTGTCAAATAACTGAGGTAGGTTTTAAGAGCTGAACTGGTTCAACCCTGTAGTTGCACACCTACAGCCCAGCCCCTGCACAGTGGTTAGCGTCACAGGAGACTTAATTTCCCTACCTTAGCTCTCTTTGTTTAGGTATGCAAAGATAGAGAACACACTGTCTTACTTTCACCAAAACACAAAGACTTAGAAGGCCAATACCTGTTACAGCCAGCCTACTTCTTTACCTTGAAGGCAACAAACTACAAAAATAGAAATTCCTGTATACTTTGTGACAAGGCACTCAATTAAAACGTTTAGTATTTTTTATTGTACACCAAATTGATTAACTGTCTGCCTGCTCTTTCTTACCTTAAGAGTGAAAACAGGTTACTAAACATAACCCACTACAAAGCCTAGGGATTCTCATTGGAGACAACCACTGATAGCAACTATCCACACCTACCTGCAAGTTGCATCAGTTACCTATTCAGTCAAATGTCCTGCTTGGACATCAGCTTCTAGACACATCTCGGTAGTGCCCTAAGCATTCAGTCACAATACTTTTTTTAAAAAAACAAGAGAGTAGCTTTATTTCTAGGTAAAGAGTTGTATTACAAAGCAAGTTTAAAATTTCACCTTCTGAGTGAGTCCAAAATGTCTGTGGAAAGGCTGGAATACTATGTACAAGGAGCAGAGTGGTTTTGCCCCAACAGAGAAGGCAAGGACAAAGTGCATGTTCCATCAGGACTGGGCTGCCTAGCAGGGTCATCACAAGAGTGATGAAGCCAGGTCCCTGATTAGCTCGCCGTTCAGCTGAGGGATGGTGCTGATGGTCAGTAGTTTGCTGCTTGCATACTTGTTCTTGATAGCCTGCAGAGACAGAGGAGCAGCCTTACAGAAGGTTCACACATAGTGCTTATGTTCGGGCAGGTAATTTTAGGTCAGTTAGCCTGAGTGGAAAACAAGCCAACAAGGTCAGAAGAGAACCAGCTTGCAAAGTAGTGAGAGCACAGTTTGCCTAAAACGTTTTTAAGTTAGTACTGATCCTCTCACAGGCTTGTCAGAAAGGCATATGCTTTAAGTAACGTAGACCATTTACCTAAGGAGCCACAATACACAGCACAGATATTTCAGAAACATTAATAAGATTAAAGTAGTTATACTTACAGTATATTTTGTTAACTTCCCATTTACTTTGACCACATTCTTGGCCATGTGTTTCATAGTCATCAGAAGACTGTCCTCTGCATACCCAGTGTAGTACTGCTGCTTTGCACCCTGCAGGGCAACAGGGAGAAGTTGGAGGTGTGTGAAGCAGGCATTGCTGCCCAAGCACAGTCACCTCAGTCTGCAAGTGCCACAAGCTTCACACACTGGCCTTGAGTGCTAGGATCTGTAGTGCTGTCAGTTTAGGTGACAGATCCAGAATAACTTCAGGCACGCAGAAGACGGCTGGACACATCAATGCTAATAACCACATTTGTACACTGCAGGGAGGGTAAAAGAAACAAACCTTGGAAGGGTAACCACTAGCTGGATTACAGTTCCCTAGTCATAGGCCACGATTTCATTATTCTACACATACTGCAAGAATTATGGAAATCTACCTTTATTTACAGTGTGGCCTTCTGTAAAATCAGTACTTTCAAGAAAAAAAATCCTTTGATACCACAGTGTTGGCATGGAAAAGACAGTCAGTTTTAATAGTATATTCTTTTTTCTACCTGCCACTCTGCATCAGTCTGTCCAACTGTCATTTGATCACCAGCATTATTACTGACCTAACCACAATTTTCTGAAGCAGCTGTTCCAATGGTTCAACTCAAAACAACTGAAGGAAAAAAAAAACTCCTAACAAGTTTGCATAAAATACTTACCCATTTGCCATGTCCCAGAATCTTTTGGGACAGGCACAATGCAGCAGCTGCAACCTCTGAAGGACAGTGGTGGACCATGTCATAGTCTATCAGTGTCAGCTCCATCAGGTATTTTGCTAGTGTGTGTTGCTTAGCATCAGCCTACCAGATTGAGAGCTTGTAGTTAATCCACAAAGTTTCACTTCACCTCATCACAATAATTCAGGATTGTTTATTGTATTAATTGACAAAACAAAAACATATTAATTGACAAAACAAAAACGATCAACAAAATCTTTATGAAGGTCTAGGGACCATATGCTCTAAAGCAGGCACTCATCTCAAAACCCAGGCCAGAGTCCAAACCAGTCTAGTCTAGCAGCTGTTTGGAATTCAGACACAAAGTCCACTGAGGGAGTTAAACAGAAAACCACAGTATCAGGCACTGCTGTACCCAACCAGGGATACAGGTGCTCCCTCTGTAACGCACCATGGCAAAGAATCAAGAAAAATCAGTGTAAAGTGACTTCAGGAGATCCTTGTTAAAGCAGTCAGCTCTAACTTCAAGAGCTACCTCATGGCCTGTTGAGGTCACTGAAGACCGCTACAAGTGTGGGCAGCTCACTTGAATTTAACTACTGAGGTGGAAAAACAGGGTCAGGTCAAAGGGAAAGCTTGTATTTTAATTCTTAATACTACATGTTTGCATCCAAAAATTATGAAGAACTGCAACACTGCTCCCCTTTTCCTAGGGAATTGCCTGATCACCAGAGAAAACATTGCTGTAACACCAAGGGTACTGCCCTAGGTATGTTTAGTTTAACAGTAAAATCAATGCCACTCAGACTGAACACAGACCCCAGTAAATACAAACGTGAACTGCTAGTGGCTGCAACAAGGGTGTTGTCATGTTACTCCACAGGGCGGAGTTTTATAGCTGAGTATGTCCTGATCCAGCATGCAAGCAGGAAGATCTCATGCTACAAATGCTGTAAGCAATCCTGATGGACTTTACATGTGAAGTTCTAGATAATGAGAACAAGTACCCACCTCCCCAGCTTTTGATGCTCTTCTTAAGAAATGAATTGGAAGAGGTCGTCCCAAATTGAAGTTTAACTCTCTGAGAATCAAAATCTCCATTTCTCTAACTTCAGCACTGGTGTAGGCATTGTCAGTAATGTAAACAATGTCTGCTACATCAGGAGAGTACATCTCTTCGTATTTTGAGGCTAGGAGCAATGCTGTTACACCCACCAGCTGAAGCCTCTTACGAGCTACTGGTTGACTCTGCAACATAGGAATTTAAAAAGCAGGCTAGAAAATGTCAAACTCTAAACAGGTTCATCAGTTTAAAAAAAGCAGTATGACACTGCTTCTTCTAACATAAATCACATTTTGATCTTTGAGTCAGAAGTGTCCCTATAACCACAGGCTTCAGAGTTAAGATGCTACGTTATACAAAGCTCTTACAAAGAGAGCAGATTTGGTAGGTTAGATTCAGAACGGATGGATCAATCCTTAAATCCTTTCAAAGCACAGGCATTGAAGTCTCCTAATCCAAACAGGAGTTGAAAAATATCTTCCTTACTTGTAAGAAGCGATCCATAATTGCAACACACATATACAGCGTTTCCTGCAAAAGCTGGAATCTGGAGTGGACCTGGACAAGCCAGTCGACCAGGATGGCGCGCATGCGGCCGTTGATGGTCTTCCCATCGAGGTAGTGCGGGCGCACAGCCTGCTGCAGCTGTGGGAGAGAGCTGTGTCAGCAGCAGGGCCAACACCACGCTGCACAAGCACCCACCTGCCAGCTCCTACCTCCAGCTCTCGCAGGTACAGGTAGATATCCTTCACATAGTCACTGCACAGCTGGGGATTCTCCCAGTCCTCAACATCAATGTCCTCTACATTGTTGAGCAACACATCAGAGAAGGCTTGGCATAAATCCTCCTCTTGCATAGATACATCCATGGGGACAGGAGACAGGACCTGAGAGGCAGATCATAGTGCTTACATACCCGCTGCTGAAGCTGCAATGTTGCTTTGTTTCCACAAGTTTCCACAGTTACTAAGATGATTTCTTAACATAAAAAAGTTGAAACTGAGCTTGCATTCTAGATGTGCAAGCTTTTGCCACGATGCTGTACAGACAGGATCAGAAGACCTTCTGGTAATTGCCAGCTAAAGCAGAAACTTCATCTATTACTTCAACAGCTAGTCTGCCACGTTGCACACAACATGCATTAAACCAAAACCTCAGTAGAGAGGCTTTGCTTTTTCAGCAGGGAAATGAGACATATCTAGAGATAAACTGCTTTGAAGTTAAATCTTTACATCATAAATCAACTGAGGAAACAGAACAGTATCATTACTCCCTACCTTTTTAACAGTAGTTTCTTTGAGTGCTTGATTCACAGCAGCTGGAGGTTTAGGCAGTACATTTATCACCTTACTAGGTCCTTTTGTAGGCTTTGTGGATGCTTTGGAGCATTCTGTTTTCTGTAGTGAGAACATTACCATTAGCACACAGCTGGCAATCTGTCTTTGCCTTATAGATAAATTTAAAATCTTCTTTTACCTTAGCTAAACTTGTTCCTCTCGTTGTAACTTTATTTCCTATTTCTTCCAAAGCAGCCCTTTTGCCAGGAAGGTGAGTTTTGGCTTTACTTTTAACTTCAGTAACAGCATTCTCCAACTCTCTAGCGACCTGAAACAATTAAAAAATTGCAGTTTAAGAGACAGAGTCCAACTTGATTTAGTTTTCAGATGCCTAAATCTATTACACACTTACCAGCACTCTACCTCTGTGCATCCTATGCATTGAGAAGTCAACCATTTTTTATTTCCTACCCGTTCACACATGCTCAGAGGAAGACCTCTCGTCTGTATAGGTTTCAGAAAGGGCTGCACTCTTTGAAACTGTGTTGCAAGATTAGAGCAATGCTCCCTCCTCATTCTCTCGGACAACTTTTTAGAGGGCTTTTCTGCTACTTTGCCATTTATTGTTTTTACACACTTCGTAACCACGTACTGCCCACGAACATTAACAAAGCAATCCTTTGTTATATATATACACACACTAAGTAAATTAAAAAGTTACGCATACAAAAACAAACATCCTTTGTTACAGAGACAAAACTCCCCCCAGTTTTAAAAGAGTTTATCGTGGAGTTTAGTTTCAACCACTAGAGGGAGTCACCGCACAAAGATTCCCGTATTCCCGTCCCACACCTGCCCGCTACGTCTCTTTAATTATCTCCTCGCGCACCCCTCCCTCACCCCGAGGGGGAGGAACAAGCGGAGGAACAAGCGCCCGGTCCTTCGCCGGGGGGAGGGCAGCGCTCCGGCCCCGCACACCCGCACAGCCCTGCAGCCCCGCTGCGGGCACCGGGCCCCGCCGGGCGGGGGGCCCCGCACAGCAGCGGCGCCGGGAGGGGCCGCGGCCTCGCGCCCCTTTGCACCCCGCCCTCGCGCCCCTGCCCCGAGCGGCCTCGCGCCCCTTTGCACCCCGCCCTCGCGCCCCTCGCGCCCCGGCTCGCTCCTTCGCCCCCTCAGCCGCCCCCTCCCTCCCTCCCTCCCTCCCTCGCTCCTCGCGTCTCCCCCTCGTTCGCCCTCCAGCTCCATCCCCTCGCCCGCTCGCTCGCCCCCTTCTCTCGCTCGCCCCTCTGCCCCCCCTTCACCCTCTCCCCTCATCCCCCCACTCGCCCCCCTGCCCCCCCTCCCCTCATCCTCCTGCCCCCTCCCCCCACTCGCCCCCCTGCCCCCTCCCCTCATGCCCCCCGGCTCCCTCCCCTCATCCCCTCACTCCCTCCTTCGCCCCACGGACCCCTCGCCCCGTCTCCGCGCCCCCGCTCCCGCCCGCAGCACTCACAGCGCGGCGGGTCAGCGCCATGGCGAGCAGCTGAGGGGAGCGCTCCGACAGACGCCGCGCACCGCAGGGAACCAGCCCGGCCACTGCCGCCGCACGCCGCCGCTGCGCCAGTTAAACCCCCTGCCGCCCTCCCATTGGACAGCTTCGTACGATGCACACGCTCGATTGGTCCAGCGGCTGAGGCCCCGCCCAAACAGGAAACGGCCGGAACAAGTTCCGGCAGGGAAGGCTCGGGCCGGACCCCGAGCGCTGGGGCTGCCGCGGCCTCCGCCGCGGAGCGGGGCGACCTGCGCCTCTCCTGGGGGAGAGAGAATGCCCAGTTACCAACATATCCTTCACCCGGGAATCTTTTCTTAGGCAGTACCCGAAAGAATAGCTTCTACACAGGCAAAAGGAAAAAAAAACAACAAACAAAAAACCCCCAACAAAACAACCCACACAAAAACTGCAGTAAGAAACAGATTTTGAATGAAACCAGTCTAACATTTTATTTATTGCATACAAAAGGATCTCTTTTTGACAATGGGATTTTATATGAAAAGTAATTTGATGCATACTGTGGAGAATCTTGTCTTCAAAGATGCTGCAGAAAACTTAAGGCAATGCATCTAAGCATATAAAGCACAGTAAGTGGTGGAACTTCTCAAAATCAAAAGCCTATTATTGTTCCTTCCCTTAAATTAAAGTCACAACTTTCTGGAACAGAATCAGGCTGCAGCTTTATTAGCCCTGCAATAGCACGTAGGATCAGAACACTGATTCCTGGCAAATACCTAAGTGTTCAACATCACATTACAGTGTTGCACATACATTTAAAAGCCAGACAATATCAGTAGCAGTTATAAAACAAGTCAATTCATGGACCACCAAAATACCTCTAGTACCAGGCACCCAAGTCAGGTGCATGAAAGACTTCCTAGAAAGTATTAAAAAACCAAAACCCAAGAGAAAAATCCTGGCCCACACCTGTGCTGGTTTGTCCTGTGAGGAAGCTGAAACAGACTCTTATCGCCTACCCAAGGTCTCAGTTATTTCAGAGGCCCTGTTTTTTGTCCTATGTCTCTCAAGTATCTTCTTGGAAACTTTTAAAAGTGAGTATCATCAGACTTCAAGCATCCCTCCTTTCAGAAGTCACTGAAGAAGACAAAGTGTCTGTTCAGTTACTTTTAGTCATTTTTACCAATGCAGCTTCAATGTCATTCTCACTTTCAAGTTTCCCACAGCCATCATCTTCAAGAAGCTTTAGCATAAACCACATCAGGTTTTGAAGCGGTCAAACTATGTGTTACCTCTTTCCCATATCCCCCATTGTACAAACACAAAGTGGTTTAAAATTCAGTTTTAAACCATGCAATTAAGCTTGAAAATGTCCACTTAACAAACGTGCTGGAATAAAACTTCCCTCCACTTAAAGCCTCAGTGCCAGAGGTGTTAAGATTCTTGCCAGCAATAGACACAGCACTGGCAAATGCTACTCCTAACAGATTAAAACAAAAGGGAAGCAGCTATATCAGACAAAAACAGGCATCAAATTAGATAATATTTATAAATGGATCACTTTTTTAGTGTAAACGTAACATTTCACCTTCTAGGTTGACTGTAAACCATTTTACGTTTAATCTGATTATGAAAGACAAAGACAAGAGAAACTGAAGGTATTTATTATTCAATCCACTTACAAAGCAGGTGGCTTAATGCAAGCTTATTGACATGTTCATCTATGATCCCCGAGGAACACCTTTTCCAAAGTGACAGTACAACTGTCTCAATGTTTTTGCACATTTGCATTTTGCAACCTTGAGCACATTTAAATAAACTAGATTCTACCATACGTGAAAGAATGTTGATCAGCAACTTGGATCCTGATGTGGACTAAAACCTCCTCCAAAGGCGAAATGTCAGTACCTTATAACTTAATTCTATATACTATATTATGCAGCAAATCTTAACTATAGAAAATATTTCAATCAGTGATGGACTGTTGGTAATTTATAAAGAGAGAATCTATGATCAAGGCAAAAACTAGGTAACCACATAATTTGTGTCTCAGTTTCTACAGAAATTTACAGGCTTTCAATTTGCTAATGAAAAATAAAACAAGAGACAAGTGGATTTAGCTAACTTTATTAACTTTAAACGAGTAAAAATCCCAGGACAAGCCCGGAATCCTTAGAAGTTCTACGAATGCATGTATATCTGCCAAAAAACCCAAAAAAATAATAAAAAAGAAACCAAAAACACAAAAACCCTGCAGCTCTAAGTCCTTATTGAATGTTTTTGTATTAAAAAACCCAACAAACCAAAAAACAAACAAAAACCCCTCTCAGTGTGCGCAGATACTTCAACTTAAGTTAGCAGAATACCAAACAGATTCTAAGCTCTTTTTCCATTTCTCTAATAATTCTTTCAATCTGCAAGTATCTACAACCCAGCTAACTGATATCAACATTTAGTGTTCACTAGAGCTGTTTCACAGCAGCAAGTATTTAAGTTAGGGATTCAAATTTCTAGACACAGGAAGGAAATGATAAATACAATCTGAACAGCAGTCTAAATGTTTAATATTGACATTCAAATATATCTGCATTGTGCTGAAATTTTAAAAATGAACACAAAAGTCTGGTCAGACAAAAACTCTGGTGATGAGTTTGCTAATTGTATCAATCAATCTGAATATATTTCATATTCTGTTCCCAGTATTAAGGATGTTATTTGACTCAGAACTGATATTGTACATATACAGCAGCCATTTTTTCCTAATTAAGGAATGTCTCAATACATAATATTATCCTTTTCTAGATGATCTTTATACATTTAAACTAAAATATATGACCGATTAAATTAAGGAATTCAAGGTTAGTTAGATGACTGAAATCATACTTTCAAAGCTCAATACTATGTAAAACAAACCAAAAAACCGAAACAAAACAGGGACCATACAATTCTACTTACTAAAGCAGCTAATCTTGCCTGCAAGTTTGGGGTCACAAAGCCCATAATATGTGCAAACAAATGCAATACAAGGAACCATGCAAAAATACAGTAATGAATTAAAAGAAAAAATGTAAAACCTAAAAAAAATATTTTATAAATACACTGAACTCAACTGTCTTCTACATAAACTGTAGGTCTAGCACTAGTTGTACCATATAGCAGAGCCAGCACTCTAGGGTCAATGCTTCCAAATCTGCGCAGGTAAGTCATGCCATCTTTGGTTGACTGCAGTACCAGGAAGGATGAGAGGGAAGGAGAGGGAGGAGAAGAGTTCTGGAAAGCAGTGTCAACTTTCACTAGGCAGCTGAGCCTCAATGTCCACTCTGCAAATGGGGCACTTCTTGTTAGTAATCAGCCACTGGTCTACACATACTTGGTGGAAAAGGTGCATACATGGAAGGCGCCTGTCATCAGAAAGAAAAACATGTGTTAATAAAGCATTTGTCTAGTTCCAAAAAGAAATGGGTAAGGGAAATGCAGTCAAGCTTATCAGCTAGCTTCTGCTGTATGACACTGGCTTAAAACTGCTATAGCTTACGTAGCATCACTCCAGAAAAACTAAAATTGACAGTCCTGATTAATTAAGGGTATCAGCTTGGGTTCATGTTATGACAAACAGTCAACTTGTCAAAGACCATAAGAAAAGAACCTACATTCTACCCAACAACACAGACTGAACATTGTGCTTTCAATAGCAGCTTGGTTTTTGTGTTGGTTCAATGACAGTCTTAATTGCAGCTTTTAACCTAGGGAGTACTGTGAAGAGTAGTATGCCATAGTCAAGTATGATCTCAAAGCCAGAACATTAACATTCTGATACCCAGTAGTACTCCTTACCTGACATCTTCACCTTCCTCCAATATGGACAAACAGATGGTACACTTTTCCTCTGTATCTTCTTCTGTTCCTTCCTCCCCATCTTGTTTGCAGTGCAGTTTCCTCTGTGAGAACCAATCAGTTGTTACCTTGTTAGTAGAGATGACATTATTGACAAACTGAGTAAAATCTGTTTTTAATACATATTCAACACATACTACTTTGAAAACATTTAATGATATTTATTCAAATACATTTGAACCAAAATGAATCAAGAACTAGCACTTGGAGCAAAATCACAGGACATTTCAGATTTAACTATTGTTAATCACAAAAGTCTACTGGACTGTGACTATTAACTTCATATTGTTGCAACCAATGCCTTTACTTCTTGTCTATGTATAAATAGCTTCATTTCATTCACGAAGAGGCAAAAAAAAAATCCTTTGAGACACTTAAATTGCCTAAATTCTGTACCAGATCTAAAACTTCCTAGTGTACCACAGTCTTACTAATGTGGTTAAAGTAAAGGTTAAAATGATGCACACCAAGCAGGTAAGCATCATGGACTATAAAATTTACTGTAAAAATAAAGTCTTACTTTTTTTTTAATGAGTTCCCACCAAAGTCTGTTGATAACTTAGCTATTGCCAATAGTTATTGCATTGCTCTCAAGACTATTCATAACAGCTGGACAAGTTATTAAATCATAACAAAACACTTCTGTTTATCACATTACAGTGATACTAGCTCTTTATCTACGGACCAAATTTTTAACTTAATTTTCTCTGTGAAAGAAGTGGCATTCTAAGCTTTGTTTACATTGTAAGCTTTGCTTACAATCCTTGAAACTGCAAGGTACAGAAAACATGCACTCCTTGAAGCTGACATTTCTGCAGATTTAAGCTAAACATAAACTTTATTACATTTTCAAATAAATAGTACAGGCAGGCCACACTTTGATAAATCCTCACCTTTTTGTATTTATGTGGGTATGTGCATCTTTCAATAGTTCCCTGTGTTGCTCCACGATTAACGTTGCCTAATCGTTCCTCCAAGTGAATCAGTTCCTAAAAAATTGTCAAGGAATAAACAGTGTAAGGTTATCTCAATTACATTAAGAATATTTAAATTTTATTCTAACCCACTTGCAGAATGACAAACTCTCAATTCCCAACTTATTCAAATACAGGCAAAACAGAGTATGTTGGGTGGGAAAAGTGATTGATTTCAGTAGAAAAACCAACACAACATTGTCTGGTGTTTTCAGGTACAGAGAAACACTTTTACTACTGAAAAAACAAGGAATTGTTTGTCAGCTAGGAATGCTTATCAGTATGTTCACATGTACTTGCACATTTAACAAGGAAAATACAATTAAAATGCACTACATAAATATTTGCTTTCTAACAGTCATTAAGGCTTAGAAGCAAAAACATTGCTAAAGTTGAAATACAATGACTGATTTTTCTCCAGCAATGAGTATATTAGAACCATGAGATGTCACTGAAGATGTATTCAGTGGACTAGGTCATTAACTCTCTGCATCTGATACCTTTTGCTTTCTCCGTCTTTTTTCCTTCCCTCAGCTTCAATTCCTGCACAGGACAGCACTGTTAAAGCTGCCGAGTTTCACCCTCATTAGAGGAGGATCCTGGCACAGTTACTCAGAGACACCACTACCTTTTACCAACGTATCGTGTGAATACTACATCCTAGTAACTAGGCTGGTGGGCAAAGCAAGATGTCCTGTCAGCTAATAACCACCTAAGCCTACGGTGTCCAGCACCTTTTATTGACTGACTTTTCAAGATGCTTTTATCCCAGTTCACAACAGTGAAGTCATTCTATTAAAACAGGGTATTTTCTTTATGATCCTTTACATCTATAAATGGACCTAGCTCTATCATACACCCTCCCCATATCCCCTCAGGACACATTTTGACATACATCTAGTTTTATTCTATTACAAACCTCAAAATTGCCCCTGAAAGGGCCTCTGAATGACGTTCCATCCAATCCCGATGAAATGTAACGGATGTGAGGGTAGCCCGCCATGTCTGGTACCTATTCAAACAGCAGATGTTAAGTTAAACCTATTCAGAACAGTTTCAGTATTTTACTGTTCACTTTGTAAAAATTAAGATCCTTGTGATTTTATTCAATCACTTATTATTCACAATCCTCAGCTTTAGCACACAATTCCAACTGACAGCAGAACACTCCACCACTCTGAGCTCTCTTAACCAGAAGCAAAACAGAAATGAGACTGGACCCTCTGTTACAATCTCTCCACATCTGCATTACACATTGCTTGGTCTCACTTCCCAAGTCTCAACATCTCAACCCACTTTGTATAAACTGCCATAAATGTCTACCTTTTTTTTATAACCAAAAACACCCTAAAAGCTATGCATGAAGTTATGAAAAGGGCTTACTATAGATTCTCAAATACAAGTTTTTGCTTCCACAGAATAAACAAGGCTAGTACCAGTCTGGAAAAAACAGCCAATACCCTTATCTCTACCCAAAACAACTAAGTATCTTCAGACACACTTCAAATTTAGAGGCAGATAAAAAAAGTAACACTCAGAACTTGCATATGAAGTCACAGGCAACTCTACATTCACTCCATATTCAAGCACCCACTGACTTCCTTGCAGATTAGGACGTACAAGCAGTGCACAAATTACCCGTCTCCAGCAATGCACCCGACAGGCACTGCAAGCACTTTTCATACAGGAGGGCAGAAAGGCAGTTAAATACCAAGAACCACCTTCACAGCAGGGCTTCTGCATCCCATTTTTCCCCCCACAAGATGAGTGAATAATGGCATTGACTTTGTGTCAGAAACACACCAGCAGCAATTTTTAATGAGCAGGTGAAAAAAACCCCAAAATGATCAGCAGATTCAGTTTACTTAACCATGTGAAGTGCAGTGTTACGAGGACTCTAAGCAGAATTTATCTGGAAAGAACATTAAGTACCTAAGTGCTAGCTTCATTTCTGTGCTGTCAGCTGGCAATATCTCTGCTACTGCTCAAAATAAGTCAGTAAGTCAGGCATCCCAGATACTACTGGTAAAGTCAAGTATTCGTGTATGGATCTTCTTATTTCTGCCAGACACTTCTAAGCTTAACATATATAAAGGTGTCCAACTGAATTAATGCATTATGGGAAAGCACAGGCTTATTACCAGCTTCCTGGCAATATTGGTTTGATTCTTTTCACCCTTTCCTTTCCAGAAATATGCCCCCTGCATTTCCTTGGTGAACAGTTACTAAAAGACCAAATCCAGTCTGGTAACTAAAAGCAGACAGAGACCATTTTTTTTTTTTTTAATTCTTTTTTTTCCAGAAAAGAAAAACAGAATGCAATTTTTTTACAAGCAGTTTACATGGTGCTCCTTAAATAATGACCATGGCAAATATAAGCCACAAATACAGCCTTTCTCAGGTTCCTGATGATTTATGATACATTTTCCATTTAAGCATGTAATTCTACTTTGTCTTCCATTTACATAAAATGCATGTAATGAACTAGCTCACTCATGCATACTATAAACATATTTATTTTCCCAGGTTTTTACTAGGCACAGCCCTGGTACCATGTGAAAGTTGCCATTGCCTGTTGTTACATTGTGAATCAATTGCCTCCACCCAGAAGAAAGAAAACTGACAAAACCTAACCCAAGTCTCAGAAGTGACCTTCACTGCTTAATGTTTTGATTCACCAGGATTTGAAAGCAATCTGCTGGGAAACACTGCATCTGACAGTGCAGCTACTGCATCATGACAGGGTCTGTTGCTGCAATGCAACAGCTACAGTTCCAATTGCCTCACAGGTCAGAGTTCAAAGCACCAACAGGCACCTGGACCGGTCTCCTGTTTGGAACAAATTCTGCCACTAGACACTACCTGTTTAAGAAACCTACTACATTTAATTCTGTGACTACAAAACCAACCAGGAATTTCTCAGAGTACATAACACAATGAACTACTGAACTTAGATAACAGAAATATTGGGTGGAACAATACATTTTCACTCTAATAAATGGGCCTCCATATTATCCTGATGGGGAATGGCACAGCACCTCTGCAAAATTATCTGACATACATTATGTATCAGGGTCTTCTGTAAAATATTGAAAGAGAACAGCTTAATGTCCAGAGATGTATTTTGAAAAAACACCTCTAAGAAAAAAACAGCTCTTTTACAGCTGCAGAATAAGCAGTCTTCCTACATAGTAAGATTTTAACGAAATACATTTGTTAGTACCAGCTGGAGGAAGATGAGCAAAAGAGAAGCACCCATAGTGCCCAACTAAGAACAGTCTAAAATCCCTTGGACAGTTAATATCAAGCTTCAAACAAGATCTCAGGTTTCTTGAAACAGCTTCATACAGAAATGGAAGTGTATTTTCAGTTAGGTTTTTATATTGACTATAAAAAAAAAAAAGGAAAAGCTTAAAGGCAATGAATAAAGATTTAAAGGTAATGCTAGGCTGCACTAAGCACTTCTATATATTCTTTTGGATACAGTAAAATTATGATATATACTTCAAAGCAATACACTTGGGACCTACAAATTCCAGGACAAGTTTGCCAAGAAATGTTTGTACCCTGTGGAACAAGTATTATCTGGTTTTGCCCTTTGTGTTGACTCTTCCCACAACCACAAGACTCCAGCAACTAAAATATTCAAGGTTAAATCAGAACCATTTGCAACACAAACATTCTAAAATGGTTTGAAACAGATAACCTGCAGGGAAGAGTCTCTTCCTTGCTACCTTCTTTTAAACATTTTCCATCTTTCCAGGATCTTTTTGCCTCTCAGGCACTACAGTCAGCAAAGAGATTCTTCCACTCTATGGTACTACTTATTGTGTCCATCCTAACCTTTTATTCAATGGTGCACATGAAATATGAACTTCATACATATTTAAAAAAAACCCAACAGTAAGTTTATCCAGTTAACTGCTTAGGTCCACTTCATGACTCAAAAATAAGTAAAACTGATCAATTAACATCTTGAAAAGCCAAATTTAAACAAGGAAAAGTTGCAGCTTTCATAGAGAGAGAGACTGTGTGAAGGAACAAGCAATGCATTGCTGCATAGCTACAACCTGACTGTACCTGTGTCTGAGGGGAACAAAGTGAGTGCTCTTCAATATATTCTACAAAAAATAAAGAACAGTAATTCCTGTTTATATTAAGAAAAAAAGTAGCACCCACATTAAAAAACTCAATTTTCTTATTTGAAAAATACAGTTAAACTTGATGCAGCTAATCCAGGCTATTTCAAACCTGAAGTTCACCTTGAAGTACAAAGATAGATTAAGCTGAGAGTTCAGATATTTTCCAGGAAGTCTGTTAAGTTTTTTTGTACAGAACAGTTGCATCTGTTAAGCTACTATAAATAACTTTTTTTTTTTTCTTTAAAATGTTGATCCAGAGATCTCCCTGTGACTGGCAAGCTGCAGTCTCGGTGCACAGATAAATTAAGGAGTCTTCTCAATGCTTGCATCCATCCTATGACACTACAGGTGGCACACAGTGAAGTCCAGCTAATTCCCCCTCCCTCCCTGAAATTCAAAATCAACAAGACACTATTCAAAAGGCAGAAGAAGCTGGACTCAAGAGACTGGAACAGCATGTCCCAGGAACTTCTCTGATGGAACAGGTAGCTCAGACTATTTGGAAAGTGCATAGATAGCCTCCATTATTTAAGATATATTTGATTAAAAAAACCCAAAAAAACACCCACCACCAAAAAACAACCCACCACCAGATCCCATTACTATGCATAATTTGACCTGAAAATTGCATCTATGACAGCTTTGCATGTTTTAAAAACAAGCTGAAGAGCCTATCAGTGACAGGTTCAATTCCATTTCATCCAGAGATAACTGAATCACTGTTAGGAGGATGAGATATCCCTACACAAACACATACACAAGTTTCTGTAGAATTAAAGAACCCTATTTCATCTGACACTTTTATCAATTAGTAACAGCAGTTAATGAGCAGAAGGGAAAGACTCCCTAACATATTTTATCACAGATTCAGGAAATACTTCTGAAGATTCCCTGTGACAGCTTTCTTCCATTCTACTTCTAAAAAGAAGATAAACAGTGGGGGCCCAACGTTTAAGTTGTAGGAATACTCCTATGAAAGTTAAAACACAGTTAAAAGTTGGTTATCCCACTGTAATGTTAGGATCAACTGAACTCTGAATTTCTAGAAATTTTGCAGCAATAATGGAAATAAATACCATAATTGACTTCTTAGCCCTAATAGATAAAACAGGCATATGCTTAACTTGCTGCCTTCTGATGCAGTTGCAGTTCTCTGAATTTCCAGGAGGGCCGTTTCGTTTTGAGAATCTAAAGCAACTGATGTTACCTGTTACAGTGCAACCCATGAAATAAATGTGAGAGAGGCAAGTTTTCATCCACTGGAAAATACAGACACCTAACTGAAGAAGAATGCAGAAAATCTTCCTTTGAATAGATGATGCACAGGAGGTAAGGCAGTAAGAATCTTTTGGCTACGCTCAAATACCAAATTCTCCAGAGTGCTCTAAGTATGTGAGAGCTGTGCACCAGTGAATTACCAACCTTGATGTATCAGGGAAGTACTTGAGAGTTATTTTAGTTGGTTAGTCAAATAGAAAGGAACAAGCAATGTGAGACCAGACTATGAAGAGACAGCTATTTCAGTACTGGTTGTAAATTTACAGTTCAATCCCTGTATGTCAATTCTGGCTAATAACAGAGGAATTTTGGATGGACAAGACTTGAAGGTTGATTTTTAATTACAGTTTTAGCATTAATTTACAGACGAGCCCACCATTTTTATTAATTACCTAGCTTTGAGAGGGTTAAATAATACAGGTTAACCACACAAAATACCACACAGAAACACAAAACATACTAATTCAATTAAAGCTGTGTCTCTGAATTTTCAGGAAATAAAATTAAGACTATTTTAAATAAATCTTCAGATATTTCAAAATAATACTCTGTAAAAGTGAAGAGTTATGCTGATTTTCCTTTGTTTTCTACTGTAGATTTAAAATATATATATGCAACAAGAGACTAGTTTATCCTTACACTTCTCATTGTTTCTAACACTTCATGCTACAAAATTGTATACTTTATCACAAGAATTAGGCTGATCAACGCCAAATGTTATTTGCAAACAACCAAATCTCTAGATGGAATTCTAGCTGTGCTGTATACACACCTTAAAAATACAGCACCAATGCCAATCCTCTTGCACTGGGTGGAAAGCTGATACCTTTAACAATCTAAAAGTCATTAAAGAAGATTCTGAGCTTTAAAAATCAGATGCAGAGGGTCAATGCATTGCAATGCAAATGACAATTCAAACATGTTTCATTTTGCAAGAGCTGAAGTTAGAAATGTTAGTGTCCTAAACTGCCTTCTCTTATTAGACATGAGCCTGTTCTAGCTCCCTGTCTGGGAGTAACACACAGAACATTGGAGTATTTCCTTCTCCAGCTGAACGGCTAACTTTTGCAGCAATGTATACATGTCCAATTGAATGCAGTAAACCTTAAAATAATTTTCCTGACAAACAAAATAATTACAATGACCAGTGATCATAATTTTTCATAAGCTATCTCCTTACCATTAGAGGAAGAGCCCCTATTTGCAAGTGATGAAGTCGAGGAGGTGCATGATAGTGGGCCAAGTGAGGATGCAAGGGCCCTGGAGGGTAAGTAGCTGCAGTCACACCAGCTTCAATTCCCAGTTCCCTGTCACACGAATGAAAGTGGCATTACAGTAAAGGTACATTGTGACTCCTAGATACAATTCCACTGCTTTGGAAAGCATACAACACAGCACAGCTACCATAACACTTTTCTGCATGTTTTTTTAAAAAAAACGTATTTAAATTTTATTGAAGAATCATCTTACTCCTACCATAACTAGTAGTTTTTAAATCAGCTGTTGAGGTTTATTTTAATAGATCAGTAGAGGCAACCCCACATTTATTTTATTGTGCCCAGAAATATTACCTATATGGAGTTTTGTCAGTAGGTCAAGCTGTAGAACAGCAGCTATGACACATGCACCTCTTCCCTAATGGTTTATGCAGTATCAGCACTGTGATCAGCACATTATGGCCTTCAGTCCTGAGTTCCAAAGAACTAAAATAGTATGTGATTACTCACCAGGCAGATCTCTCTGGAGCTTGTCGAGGATGGGAAGACATTGTCTGAGGCACATGAATGTGATGCCCATGACCATAATTGGGATGCATTCTGTGAGGATGAGGAGGAGGCCGTTCATGGGCACGTCTAAATGACATAAAACAGCAACAGTTAATTTCACATTCTTTTTAGTATTAAGAAAGCAACATCCATAATAAAAACATAGATTGAATTGCTGGAATACAGTTAAAATAAAATAAAAATCCCCACACACTATTTGGATTTCAACTTTAGATATAAATTAGAAACTAATTATAACATAGTTTCATATTCAGAGATAAAGCCAGCTTCAGCTACTGTGACCTGCCCTTCACTTGGCAGACATGACTACAGAAGGACTGACAAATCACTTAATCCTAACTTCAGGCTGCAGGTAGGAAAGCATAAGTCACTTGAGATTCATTCACAGCTATGCTGCAGTTTATTTCTAGTAAAATTATACAAGCAAAAATAATAAAAGTAATACACTAGTCAGAGGACATTTTCCTTGAAACCTGTTTGCATCACAGCTCAAGCAGTCAGAGCACACAGCTGTTTCCATGCCAGCTGGTATAGAACAACTACAGTTCTGGAAAAAAAAAAAACAAAACTTCAAACAACCCCTGCTGGCTGACTTAGGTTACTTAGCCAGTTTCCAGATGCAGAAAGAAATGGATTAGCATTTTTCTTTCAGTTGCTTTCAATGCTGGATGTATTTTTTTTATTATTCTACCAAGAAAACACGGATTTTACCAAAAGCAGGACACTATCTTCAGATTCAGTGCCACCTTAAATTACCTGACAAAGCAGACTAGATGTTTTGTAAATTTACATGTCTAGAGAAATAAAAAGTTACTTAACAGCATAATATTCTAATCACTGTAAATTCACCTTTCTCCAGAGAAAGCTATCAAGCTGCTCTGAGGTTATGTTAGAAGTACTAGTTTTCCACAGTGGTACAGACCAACACGGGAAAAAACCTATCAGTAGAACCTTCTCCTAGCCTCACTTCCTTTCAGTTCATCAAGTAACTATGAGGAAAAATCCAGAAGTACATATTTTAATAAAAAAGCATAGCAAAACAACTTCCACAGTTGCATAAAAACTGCATGTCATATAGGCCCACATTTCCTAAAATGAGTCTTAATTTAAAAGAAACACAATTGAAAATATCTCTTTGAATGTAAAACGCCTAGGCTCTCTATCCCACAACCTTAGTATAAAATGGGTGATCAGATTTAAAATAAACAGAAAATCAGTACATGATACAAATGCAGTGCACCCTTATAAACTGCTTTTTGCATATTCTGTGGCTGATTCCAAGACCCTAAGGAAGTTATAGCTGTTGTACTGACAGTTGAGACACAACAGTGAGAAGAGGATTCTAACTATTCTCTACTTCCAAACCCCAAAAACCCCTGTATTGTTAGACAGAAGGTATACATGCTAGACCATCCCAAATCCAACACATTTGAAAAGAACTTCCCAGCCTGAAAAGGAAATCCTGCCTGTTATCTGGAGAATGAGTAATGGGCAAGAGAAACATAAGCTTCCCTTCTCTTCCATACCCCATTTGTGCCTTACCTGAAGACACTGTTGAGAGATGTAACACGACAGGTTCAGTCTTAATGCTGGCACGACTGGGATGGTATGTAAAGACACTTCTCACCATGGTTTAATACTAACAGTTCCTAACCATGCAATTAACAGTTTGAGATTCACATGCAACATTTTACAAACCTGAGCGAAATGAATTATATGTTTAGATATTGTTCTGAGTACATTTGTGACATACGTTGGGTGTTGCATCATTCTTCTTCTCTGGACCTCCATCCTCTGGATCACTTCATGAGGATGTAGCCTCTGTGCTGGAGGTGCTGTTGCAGGGATGTGATGGGATATTGGCTGGTGTGTTGCAGGAAGATGCTGTGGTATTGGAGCAGATGCATTGGCTAAAGGATGAGTTGGTGGTGGAGGTGGAACAGGATGAGAAGATGCATGAGAGGAGATTGAAGGATGAAAGGGATGCACTGGATGAGGGATAACATAATCTACTTGAGGTGGAGGTTGTGGCTGTGGAGGAGGATTTCCATGAGAGTGAGGACATGCAGAAGCTTGATGGTGAAGAGGCCTGGTCAAAGAAGCATCTGCAATGAAAACATCAGGTGCTTTTAGTTTGGTCAGTAGCAGGTTTTGACTTCCATTTATTTTAAAAGTATCTGCACACAGGTGCTTCAATATTATTACACCACTGTAAACAGTGGCAACATGCAATATGTAGTTATGCAATAGTTATTCCTGCAATAAACGCTACAAGAAACCCACACTTTCTGCAGCCAGAAGTACTCCACTTGCCAATCTTGTTAAAAAGAAGGAAAAAATACCTTTTTCAGCATGCATCACCCAGGTACCTGGGGTGAGAAATTTTACTTCAAGCTTATTGTTTAATTTTTAAAAAACACAACCCCCTTCCACAAGTTCACTCATCTGTAAAGACAATAAATTAAAAAAAAAAAAAAAAGAAGCACAATCAAACAAATGAGGTGTCTGTCCAAGCCTGCTCAAGCAGAACTCATGACAAGGACATGATGGGGGACAGACCAAGGAAAAAGAAATAAAAAGGTGTCGTTAAAATACAAAGGAGACTAAAAATACAGTAAATATGGTTTTGGAAGTCTGAATGAAATGAAGGTCACTAAAAATATTTTAACTTCACCTTGATCCTGTTCAAATCCTCTATGCAACTAGAACTGTCTCAATACATTTCTTAAGATATGTTTTGCTAGGCCAGTCCCAAGATCAAAGCAAGCAGGTAGTAAAAGTTTTTGTATGTTGGCAAGGAAGCTGTTCTGTTGTTTGTCTGATTCCCCCCCAGGTACTCAGTTTATCTGTCAATACTTACAAGGAGAATGCATATAATGGCGACAGGAGGAGAGCGATGCCTGAGGAGGAGGTTGGGGCTGTGGCTGAGCAACCAGACTGGATCCATACCCATCTATTGTTATGGATTGGCTTGGGCCAGCACTAGCCTGGTGCCCATAAATTGCAGTTCGAGATGAAGAAGCAGGACAGCAGGGGTCAAAAGCA
This sequence comes from Apus apus, assembly GCF_020740795.1. Taxonomy (NCBI): domain Eukaryota; kingdom Metazoa; phylum Chordata; class Aves; order Apodiformes; family Apodidae; genus Apus; species Apus apus. The sequence goes on from NC_067291.1 coordinate 7,045,103, forward strand.
GATGTTCCATGAAAAGCACCACTTCCGTGACTTCTTATACCACTGCTGCTTAAGTCTACTGGCAGTGCCTGCTGTGAAAACAAACCATCCTTTTTCAAGCAATGCTTCAGACAGATAAAAGTCACCCTCAAACATAACATGATACAAAACAAAAATAAGTACTATCACAAGCAAACAAGATCCACATTTTTAAGTTTTAAGGCTTGACTCTGGAACATTCTTTAGAGAGAGTTAAAATTCTTATTCCTAAGTTCTTGAATCTGGTGAGACTCTATTAATTACACCAGATTGTGTAAAAGAAACCTTATGGTGGATAAATCAATTAGTATTTGGGAGCTACACACATTTAAATATTTGGAGACAAAGCCCAATCCCTAGTGTTTTCAGTTGTGTTTAATGTATTATACTTAAAACAGAAACATGGGTGATAGTTCTGAATGTTGTAAATGTTTGCACAGTATTGTTCTTACTTATAACTGTATTATTTTAGGGCTGTGCTACTTAAAAGTCTTAAAAAGCAATGCTTTTAGAAGAGCAACTCCTTTACACCTTTTACTAGACTTGACTTTTTATTCCCTTAAAGCAGCTCAATTACTTGCACTGTAGACCTGCTAAGATCAGCAGTTTATTTCAGGGTGTTTGTTTGGTTTGCTTGAACAGCCACTAACATCTAACAGTCATCAAGAGCATGTCAGCTGTCAATGATTACTTGTTGGATTATGACCTTCTATAAAAGTTCAATTTTTTGTGTCCATATATATTATAGGTCATGTTTTCCTTTTAGTTTCCTTCTATAATGTCTGCTACAAAACAAGAGAATACTCCACAATTCAGTATCTATTCTATTCTCTCAGATTTAGAACAACTTGAAATCACAAAGGCAGAGTCACAAGAATCAGACATGCCTGGTCGTGGTAACTGGTGCCAGAACTGCTGCTTGCTCCACAAGGTGCAGGCACTGGAGGAGGCCTTTCAACAGGGCAGCTGGAGTCACTGAATGAAGGAGACAGTGGGACAGCTGGGTGAGGGTTGTGGTGGTGGTGGTGGTGATGCTGGAAGTGGTGGTTATGCTGCTGAAAGCAGCTTGTATGTGGGTGCCCCAACGCATGATGAGTCTGTGAAGGTCCTCCACAAGGAGAATGCTGAGGGCAGCATGATGGCAACCTTGGCATGGCCGGAGGGCTAGTTTCCAGTGTTGTATTAGATGCAGTTCTTCTTACATCATCTTGAAGATAAAGAAAGTTAATATTGAAGTGAAAGTAGTTAGTAAAGCTGACCACTATAAAGCACTGTCTTAAATAGAAAAAGAAATTGTACTTCAAGGTTAAAGAATTAACCGATTGAAAAGGAGACCTACACTAAAATAAAACAAACTGGATACCAAACAAGAAGATTCAGCTATGACTGCCTAGTGAACCAAAATTTAATTGTTCAGGTAGAGGTACTTGTAGGAACCACTAGAGAACATGAACTGACTCTTGCCTTATTCCACTTTAGGGAGAAATCAATTTTTTTTTTCAGTTTCCTGTCCTCTCAACTTATTACTGTTATGTTAAAGTTGACACAATGTTCATTCTAGAGAACACCAATTAACTTCCTCTACCTTCTTCACGCTAGGAGGCAACACCCCCCCCCAGTTCAGCAAGCTCTCTCATTCTGTACCTCCAGCTGGAGTACCAGCAGTGCCGCTGCTGGGAAGACGAGGAGTGGTCTCTGGTGCTGCAGTGGGCTGGCTGTTGGAGACGTCAGTAGCCTCATCAGAGGTCTGCCCTGAGATATACGTACTGGAACTGTTACTGGAAGCAGAACTCACAACCGGCGGCTCCACTCTGGCTGGTGGGCTTGGCACAACGGTGGGCTCTAGCAAAACAAAAGAGCTTCCATGTTCTTTCAGCTTCAAAAGCTGCTGGGCTTTTTTTATTTTTGCTGTTTTGTAATTATTTTACAAGAAAGTCTTGATTCTGGTCTTGCCAGATGCAAAGAATAAAAAAAATAAATTCCCAGCCAAATATGACATACTGTTTTTATGGAAAAAAACACAACTAGAAAGAAAATTAAATTACTTTCATACTTTACGCTGAAAACACTTGCTGAAAACTTTCGTAACTCTACAGGCAAACTAATCTATGATTGAATATTACCCTTAGAATTCTTTTAATGCCTACAAAGCCCAGAAAACCTTTTTGATAACTAACAGAGAACAGGATAACAACATCTAAACTAGCAGTACTATTTTACAAACTTCAGTCATTCTAGATGCATAGAAAAGACAAATTTTGTTTCTAATTTCAATACACATTAAAAGTAGATACATAAAATTGGTATTTGAGACTTCTGTTAAAAGTACATGCAGGTTCATTTTGCATATTGCAATGGTGATAGTCAGCAATATCTTTAATTTGATCCCGGAAAATACACCTTGATAAATTTTGTTCTCTACTGCACAACTGTAACCAGGTTAAAATTTAAAAAGAGACTTAGTGGCATAATTCAAATTTGGTTTTGAAAAAGTCTGCCTTTGACTGTAAGTTTGAAATTTCTCTCTAATTAGTGACAAGGCTATGACAGGATTAGTAGTAGGAGATACCATAAAAGGGAATGTCATCAGGAATAGCTCAGGTTTTTTTCATAAAAGTGTCCGCGTGGGTATCAGAAAGAAAACAAACATCAAGACACTTCAAATACTTCTCTTACATGAAGTCTCAAGACAAAATTACTACTTTTCAAGATTTCTCTCAATATCTAGGAGGTACATCAGCAACTCAGCGAGCAAGGGAATAAACATCTCCTCTCTTGCACATCTTCCAGCTCATCTTATTAAGCAAACATGACCTGATACCTACACTTAATTTCCTTTGGATTTTAATGTGGCATTCCAATATACTCATTCTATTCATATTCTCACTATTCATATTGTATTCATTTTGGGAGAAATGTATTAATGCTTAAATTCAGAAAAAAACAGCAAGTACACAGGACACATATAGCCTAGCATTGGTATGTGATCTCACAGTGCTCAAAACTGAATGCTCACATTCTGAAAGCAATCCTGCAGCAGACAATTCTCAGTTTTATCAGCCTCAGTCACCCTGCTGCCCTGTTACTGTTTTGACTCACCATCAGCAATACAGACAGTTCTGTTTCTCCCACTCAGAACCAGTGAAAGGCCACTAGTGGGCTTGGTCAATCTCAAACTACCACCTAGAAGAAACTTCATTTCAATAGACTTCACAGACACTGATCCAGGATGACAGATGGAGATACAATCCTTATGCCCCATGGAAGTAAATTAGCAAACATTTAAGATCAGTAACTCTGAAGACATTCGTATAGTTACAATAAAGTGAGTAGTGACCTTGTAACAGTGTTAGTTCAGGTTTTTTTTATCATTTTACACTAGTTCATACGTGAAATTTGATGCCTAAACCCAAAAATAGTATCCCTGAAATCCTGGAAGACTCATCTTAGAATGGCATTTCCCCTGTGGGAGTAAAACCAGCTAGTCTTAAATATATGCATTACAGTAGTAAAACATCATTCAGGAATATTTTTAAAAACAAACTGGCTCCCGAATTTAAGACTAAATTCTGTAATTTGAGTAAGTTAAAGAAAGTAGTTTTGAGTAAATTAAAATAATAAATTCAAGTAATAAATGCCTAATCCCCTTCAATGATAGAGCTGTTGGGATATGTCACAGTAAATCCATAAAAATCTGTAAATCAGCCCCTCCTCTTCCTTAAAAGCTGTCAAACAACAAAAAACAATTCCAACACTCCAACCAACCCCCAAAAATCAAGACAACTTGAAGAGTAAGGTATGCTTGCCATGCACTCAGAGGCAGAATCACACCAGGACAAACTTTCTGTTAAACATCAAAAGCAACATGCATGCAAGAAATCCCCAAACTCCCCCCCACCACAATAAACCTGCCAAAATTTACCTGAGCTTTAGTTTTTTCTTCTCTCAAAGTCTAACAACACCTGGTAGTTGCTCTTCTGATTTGCAGCAGGAACAGACTTATTAAGTGCTAGTAGGTTTTAATGTTAGGAAACAATGAAGGGTTACAGCTTCAGAAACCTAACATATTTCATTAGATTGGGGTTGGATTTGGTTTATTTTCTTCTTTTTTAGAAATTATATTTACTCCTAGGCCTGAAAGAACAGTAACTATTCCAAAGCATGGGCAGTGATAGATTTTCCTTTTATAGTTTTGAACCAAAGTGCCTATTTTTAAAGACGTAGCTCCAACCTGTTCTGTCATTTCTGCCTAGTGAGTCAGCCCTCAGACAGACACCCAAGTCCATCTTGGAAGAAAACTTAGACCTGGTAGACCCACTGGGAATGGCTAAACTTTTAATTACAAGTAAGACCACAAGAGGATTTTTGACAGGCTTGGAAATTGGTTTGTTTAGAACTAGGACTTTTTCATAGAATGGTATGTTATAACTGATACAATTAATTCCACTCTCCTTACACTGATCATTCTGCTTCTGAAAAAGGAAGAGATTGCTCAGACCATCAACTTACCATCTTCATCCACTGTAAGGTCCACCACCTCCGCTGCATTCTGCCTCAGGGGCTGGATGACTGTGGAAATCCGGCTGCGGTTCCGCTGTTCCGGAGGTCGTGCAGCGTGGGAACTAGAGCTTTGGCCCCAGTGTGATCTTGTGTGCCCAAGTGTTGAACGAGACCTTAGTAAAGGTAACACCTTAAGTATTGACCTAAATTTTGCCATTATTAATTTTTTCTCCTCACTGTTTGAGAAGCTATTTGAAGTAATAATAATAAGAATTATTAGCAAAGCATTTCATGCTGAAATACCCGACTACTCAGAATTCACCAGACGTGTACTTACAGACATTACTGCAGCCTTTACCAGAGAACACAATGGCAAATAACCAACAGGTAGAGCTTAAAGGTCTTTAAACCATATTCCTCTGAAATTCATAAAGGTAACTTCTTAAAAAAAAAAATAAAAAAATCACTGTGCAGTCAGGCAGCAGCTGTATCTGATACGATGTTTTAACTCTGTTAATACTAAATAAGGAATCTCCAAGTCCTCTACTATTCTGACGCAGTCTGAAACAGCAGATTTATGAATGATAACAGAACTGCGAAGACCCTAAACATTTGTAAACATTATGCTCTTTTGCCTATTAACTTATGACAGATTATTTTCAGAGGATAATTTCTATACTCTAGTTTAAATTTCCAAAATGTCGTATGAGTGCAAAATCTGAAAATTTCCTCTTGAACACTCAGTACACTCCTCTCCTCTAAGAACATGTGTTACACAAAGCTGTGTTCAAAGTTAAATGAAAAGTGGCTTGAGGAGAGGAAATCATAAGCCTGTAGCCATACCTAAGGAAAGGCATGGTCTTCTCTCTGTAGTACTACACATAGCACCCATTCTATTCAATTGAGCCAGACAAAAACAAACAATTCAATGATGCTTTGGAGTTTTAACTTAAGAGCATATTGTCTTTAATTAAGAATATTTTTAAAATACCCTTGCAAAAACCTTGGACTCTCCAGTATTTACACAAATAGAGTGTCTCTTATTTTCCAATTTGGAAAAACAATGTACTCAGACTTCAGAAATTCAGAAGAGGAAAATGTGAAGAAAAGGGAGTGACTTCACTAAACACAAACAAAACCCAGAGCAGACATCACCGTGGAGCTCAGTCTGCATTTCTGTTCTGCCTGTACTCCCTTCACCCCTATCTGTGTAACTCAGGAACAAAGATCAGTGTATTTTCCTGTAGTGCAAAAAGCACATTTGCTGCAGTCTTCTCAAGTGGCTTGCATTTTAATTCCACTGCTGTAGTCACTGCAATTTAAAGATTGGGTTGGCTCAACAAGGCACATTTTTCCTAAAGTTTGGATTGTCCAAATTGTTTTGTGCTTTGTATGTGTCCTACTAATCTTCCAGAATGAAACTTACCTCACACCTCTTTAAAAAGCTTTTCTATTACTCTCTGGGGTACCTAGGTGCCCTTTTGTAACACAAGGAGAGGTTAAGGTCTCACCTCATCTTCTCTTTCCCTTCAGTTAACTAAGAATTAAAGTTATGAGCACACCGCTGGTTTGGTAGTACAGAAGAGGACAAATTAACTGTGGAAGGGTACCACAAGACTGTCACTGTTTACTTCTCTTCCAGGAACTCCAGCTTCGAAGCAAACCCAGTGCAGTACCTATTAAATCCATATTTTTTGTTTTTCAATGAAAGCTGTAAATTCAACAAGAAGAAATTATTTAGATTTCTTCTTGCACAAAAGAACAAGCAGACAACACAACAAAGCATCAGACTAGAGATGAAGAGAATTAAGTTCCAGCATACAGGGAGCTAATATTCTTCAAGAATTTTTGCATCAGGTATGATTCCCAGCAAAGATGGAAGTGGAAACAAAGGACTACTGAATTGAAACAGTCTTAAAGTTAGAGGTCTGAGTCTTTACTTCCTTGTTATGATTAAATAGGACATTACTCTAAATGACTAATGAATATGTTAGCTATATGGTGCTGCGGACTCAGTCTGTGGCTGAGTCCATGCAATTTCAAAATTACTAGGTTAGTTCACCTCTGAAGTATGTATGACCAAATTGTTTAAACCTTTTAATGCTAAGACAAGTCTCAACCAGATCTTAATAGCATTTGACTATGCACATAATAATGTCAAGTTTTCTTCTTCAAGAAATTTCACTCTAACAGATTCTGCAAAATCTGACAATGATGGAGTGGAAGTCCCAGAAAGGCAGGGAAGAACTGGAAACCATACACAGCAGCAGCTTCAAAAAGCAAGATGCTTTCTGGAAAAGTTCAGCTAATCCCTAGATAGTCAACTCAGCCTAAACATGCTTCCTCAAAATTCTGCCCCTCAGTCACAGTAACTAAAACTGCCAGATTAGCTGAATTGTCAAGATTTGGCAAAGCTGTGATTTGGGTTTTTTTGTTTGTTTGTTGTTGTGGTTTTTTTAGATTTTTGTTGCTTGAGTTTTGGCTGTTTTTTGGTTATTTTGTTTGGTTTGGGTTTGTTTTTTTTTTCAGTTGTTGGCTTTTTTGTTTTGATTTGTTTTGGTTTTTTGGTTTTTTTTAGTTGTTGGTGTTTTGGGTTTGGCTTGGTTGGTTTTTTTGGTTCTGTTTTTAAATAAAAAATGCATACTGTGCATCCTGGTTAGAATTTCTGTGACATTACCTTACAGGCTTTTAATGGTGCAGAGCCTTGTTGACAAACTTGGAGTCAAGTTAAACTGCAGTAATACAAAGAGATGCACATCTCACCTGTAGCTTTCACCAACCGTGACAATCTCCACTTCACTATCTGTTGAGGTAACATTTATTTCTTCATTAGCAGTGACCTGAGGAGTGGAGGATGCTTCAATCACCACAACATCTTCATCAATACTTCCTGATGAGGAAAAAAGAAGGAAGTTTGCATAACTCATCTAGCTGTCATCGTAAGAGACTATTTTTTCCTAGAATTAAAATACACGTAGGTACAGAATTTCACTGTATGTCAAAACTGTATGTGCAATTGTCAATTACATGACCCAATTACTAATGGCAGCAATTCTGCTGTAAATACTGAAGTAAAAAAAGGAAGGAGACAGAAGATGGGGGGGAGGTAGATAAGCTTTTCATTCAACTGTGTATTAGAAGCAATCATGATGATTTTTTTAAGCTATAACACAATAAAATCCAGTCATTCAATATGAAAACAAAATAACCTAACTAGCAAAGCACTGGTGGTTTATCATTTATAGCTTTTTAGTTTTTCATGTTTTTGTAAGTATTAAAGCCTCAAGGCTAAACAGTGACGACAGGAGGAAAATGATGCACCACGTAATATATGTTATTTATTTCTATAACAAAATGAAGAACACAAATCCTTTGGTGTTTATGAACGTCTTTACATCTATACTTCCAGTGGCATTCACAAACATACATTAGACAAAGGAAGTTAAAATTAAAACTATCAATGACAAAAAACAACAACAAAACCCCCCAAAATCAAGTAGAGACAAGTTTTGATAAGAAACAATCTCCACTTCAGGAAGAATTATTAGGGTTCTAGTCTAATACCCAGACACATGGGAACACCTCTACAGGCGTAATACTGACAGTGACAAGTTTGAGCTATCTAGAATACTGAAACTGAGCTGTGGATTATCCACTACAGTAATACCACTGCACTAAAGAACTTACTAAATAAACAAGCTAGGTAGCTTAGAAACAGAAAACTACCATTTTGAGATGTGCAAATTTCTTCAAGGAAAGTGCTTGTAGAATTTGGTCTCATTCGAGTCAATACTTACATCCTGTATGGACTGACTGCTTTCAACTGCTCTACCCAATGACAAAGCAGAGCAGATTTTATTCAAAATAAAGGAGAAAAACCAACTCTAACCTATGTTAATACATACAGAATTTAGTGAGGGTATATTGCTAGGAAAAACTATTAGTACAAGTTATGATTATACTCAGGTTTGCACCCCTTTTAAAGAGAAAGCTTTCAAGGGAGTTCTATTCTAAGAAAAGTACATATATCTGAACTTAGCTTAATTTAACATTGCAGCAGTCTGCATATGCAGATTAGACAATTGGCCAATACAAACTGGCTTAATAACATTTATGTGAACAAGAAATCAGCTGAATAGCAAAACTTCAGAGACATAAGCAACACTGAAATAATGTTCATAATCCTCATCAAGTAGTTCTTCCACAGTCAGACACCAGCCAGAGCCAGAAGCACTAAGTGGTATGAAAAGCTGATCTTTCACTATCAATAGGATTTACTGTTTCTTCTTTGCCTCTCCTCATACATTAGTACAAGGAGGAGAACATAGTTGCTGAAACAGCACAAAACCACACCAGTTTATTCTGATTTAGACAAGCTCCTACAAAGTTGACAAAGGATAGTGTTAAAACAAAGAAAAACCTGAAACAATCTGTCAAAATGAAGTTTCGGAGCAGTATCCTTGACAGGCCAGCAGGAATACAGGGTGCCTGCACCACATGAGCAGCACCACAGCTATCAAGGAAAGTCCCCGGAAACTTCAGCAAGCCCATATATAAGGGTTTTATCCTAGTATTAGAGCATTTAATTTACAAGGCAATTAAGAACTAAAATTCTACCAATTCCAAAGAACTAGTGAACCTTAAGATGTCTTTTTAAATGTTCTGTAGTATCAAAGCTGGAAAAAAAAAATAATCTAAGTTTTCTGCTAAATGCACTTTAATGTCTGCTGGCTCAAACTACTACAAGCCTAATCCTAGCAAAGCCAAGACGGTTTGCAGTTCTGTGTAGTGTAGCTTTGCAAATTAAGCTAGTGTCTGAGGCTGAACTGTACCAGTATGTCAGCTGGAGTAGTTCAAGATGGTGACTTGAATTCTTAAGAGTACACAACCCTGTAAAGCAGAAGGAACCTTTATTCTTTAGTGAGATGATTGACATATAGAAATAAAACAAATGTATTTTCAGAGGTTTTGCTACATTGTTCCTAAAAATATTTGCTCAACACAGCATATCTTTAAGGTGTCTACATGGAAATATATATCCACTCCTCTAAAGCGAATTTTTAGAAAGGGCTTATAACTGACAATTCGATATTTCAGTAAATCTCTGTTCTAATGTACTACATTTTACAATTTACAATATAATGTTCTACAATTTCAAAGTGTAGTACATTTGTACATGTAGTACATTAAACATACTACAATTTAGAAGACATACTAACAGTGAAGGAAAAAACCCCAGAACAAGAAAAATACACAAAAAAATAAATTATCCAAATCCAGAAATATACCAGAAGACAAAGTACTTGCACATCTTTCTCAGTATGACTTTTCACCCTGCAGTCCACTACAATCCACTCTGACAAGATACACTTCAGTTATTTGATTTTATGCACGTACCAGTCACTGTCTTCTGCCTGGAATGAACTTCAAAACTTCATCAAAACTGATCCTGCCTAAAGTGCACATATGAATACCTTACTCATCAATTTATCATCTAAATGATTGATCCTGTAAGAGAACAGCCAAATCTGGGTAATGAGAGTGTTACTATACTAATCCTATACTCCTTGAAGGTAATTTCCCTTCAAGGAGAAGAGTCACTGGACTGTTGGCAGCAAAACAGCTATGCAGATCTAGGAGAGGCATTCTGTACTACTTCCAGCATAGTATCTGTGACTGTAAAACAAACAGAAAATTATCTGCCTGCAGGTATATGCTTCTTCTCCCACTCATCTCCTGAATAACAAAACACAGCAAGGAAATTATACTTTAGTTGTTTGTGACTGAATTAGCCTTTGGGCTACCACTGAAAGACTCATTCTACATTTTAAACGCGCTGGTTAAAAAAAAAACTTCTACAGAAAGTTATAGCAAAAAATGTCTTACTGAATTTTGTTCTTTCCTACTCACATCCATGATATTTTATAGTGTGTGCAACACAAGAAATATTAGTCTGCAAGTCTTGTATATCCCAACAATTCAGACCCCTGAACAGCAGTTAGTAATTAGCAGTTAATCATTTGTATATGAATAATAATCAGTAATAACTAGTAACTTCTATACAGAAGTTTCTCCTCTTTTAAAAGCCTGTTTTATGATAGAAACCTAGTGCCCAGCCAGCCTAGGGGAAGGGATGAACTACACTGGCTTGATTCCAAACTTGAACATGCTCAAAATTACAACTTTCCCTTTAAAAACAAATCACTCCTTCCTCCAGGCCTTACATCACAAAGACAGTAATTCTGTAAGGTTAAAATACTTTATCAAGCAGAATGTGACTTCAAAAATAATACAATACTGTATCGTTCAATATTTAGATCAGTAAATGACGATGTCTTTTCCACAGAAAGTTGTAAGATTATTTCAGAACTATCACTGCTAGTTGCCACAGACAGACCACATGCAGTTCTGGAAAGAAAGTTTTAGAATCAAATACTTCAATAACCCAGGAGTTACAAGGAAGAGACTGAGCTTTGTGCAGCATAATGTGTATAATATATACAATTATACTTTGTGTATAATATACATACTGTTACTTAACTCTGAAAGATCATGGCATAACTCAAGAAATAAATTAATCACAATCAATACAAGTATCCCACCAAGGACATAAATAACACTGGTATAACATCCACATCTGTGTTTGGCTAATTGTTGCTCTTCCTGAAGGGTATTTTACATTTATTTTGCAATTACCATGGGATTTAACTAGTTTACATTTACATGTAAGATAGCGAGGGAGTTTTTCAATGCACAATTTCAAATGAGACAGTCTGACCAAGCCGTAAGTGAAAACAGAATACATTTTAAAAAAGCAGCCAAGTTCCAGTGAGACAAGTGACTTCTTTTGAGTTCCACACTTTCACTGGATCAGACCAAGGGCCCCCTCAGGCCCATGTTCTCTCTGCCAGCTGAGCAGACAAAACCATGCAGTCAAGAGTAGAAAATCCAGGCTACAATCTTTAGCTGAAACCTCCCACACCACTCAGCATTCATAACAACGTTACAGATGTCAGAAAGCACTTTCTTGTCTATTCATTGCTCATGGACAGCTGTCAGTAAGTGTGCCTTATTTTCCTTTTTGAACTTGCTGGTACTGTGTGCCTCTACAACATCTTAAGCTGGGCTGAGTTTAAGATAATTACCTGGCTAGTAACTAACTTGGCTTGAAATGGATGACATAATATCCTACTGGTGTTAACGTGTACTCCCTTCTTCAGCTTTCAAACTGCTTGAAGGAGGTGTGACTGGTAACCCCTGCTCCAGACCCCTGGCAGTGGTGTTAGCATGACTGATGCCATGTTGCGCGGCAAGCAGCCATTCCCTGCGACTGAGCAGGTTACATCCACACTCCCTTTCCCCTCATTCTCAGGCTCTGAAGGTCCTGCAAACCAAGTAGACAAATCAAACATATTTCTTCTTCCCCTCCCTATCAGCCTCAAGATTCCTGGGTGTCAGAACGATTACTCCCTTTCTCGCTAGCCTTGAAGGCCCCAGGCACACAGCCAAGCAGGTGTTGTTGACAACTCCATCACAGAACACAGAAGCACAAACAGCAGGCAGAGCACTGCCTAGAAAATCAAGCCATTTTAAGTCCTATGTGGGAATCTGGACCAGAACTGCTGCTGGACAGCAAGACCATGAAACCCACCACCCCCCCCCCCCCCCCCGCCCCCCCCTCCCCCCCCCCCGGTGGACAAGGACAATTGCCTGCTTCCTCCAAGGACTGAGTGAGTGACTCGTACTCTTTTATGTGATTTTTGAGTCTAGATTATGATTGTTATATTGATACAACAAACCAAACATGATCTGCAGAGGGTCCAGGTGATTAGAAATTATAGGTTGTATTACAAATTCTGTATTACGATACTTACAGGCTGTACTACGGTGATTTTACTAGTAGAAATCCTATGCCATTCTAATAATAAATTCTGTGCTATACTAATCATAATATCCTGCTTAAGAAAATAATGCATTAATTGTAACTACCATTTAGTGCCATCATCATTCTGCCAAGAATACTTAAAAGAACCTGCCTGTCCTCTTAGTGTTGGAAGACACTAGGATAGAAGATGACAGTTTCTTTTTCCCCCGAGACTAATTTGGAATATACTTCCCAATAGCTGTACAGGATGGGAGAAATTTTCAAAACCACACAAACTGCAGAGGAGTCTGCACCCTGGTGGAAAAGAGAGTTAACCACAGTTTAGGTGATTTGTCCAACTGTGAGCCATGCTAATACAGGCTAAGCCAAAGCCCTACTGACTGTACTTAACCAAGAACACAGATCTTAGCCCAACCAGCAATGCTACAGCATGCCAACTCTAGAAATTGCATGTTTTCAGCACAGAAAGCTGCAGCAGCTACAGTGAATTCCACACTAACTTCTATTTACCATAGCTATTAAAAGCTCCAATTCACAGCAGATATAGCAGCAATGGTTAATGTAGACTGCTCACCAAGGCAGATGCTTCTTTCCTCACCACTTCCCAGTTCTCCCCCAACTTCTCTTTAGTAAGAGGCACAGTAGAAAGGATCAGTATTCACTCCCTTGTTCAGTAATGTTATTGAGATAAAAGCATGGAATTATGAGCTGCATGAGTTACTGTGAGAAAAGGAGTGGATGCTGTAATTTTAGGAGGGATTAAGTAACTGAAAAATAATCCACTGTAACAACAGGCAGCTCATCTCCACTTAATACATGTTTATCTTGAACCTGTTAAAATAATCTGAACATGAAGTGGTATATGTTTAACATTTTCATCAGCCTCTGGCTTATAAAATATCAGATGTCTATATTCAACATTTTTGGGAGACAGACAACAAATATGCTAGAGGAATCAAGAGGACAGTAGTGAATAAATTCAAGTCTTAACATTCTAAGCAGCTTTGAACAAAAACTGAAGAAGCTTCTTATCAGCATTGCACTTTAAGGAAAGAGGCAAGGCCTGTCTAGTACTGGCTGCTCAAAAATATAAAGTAACGTGTCAGACCCTGAAGGAATTTTAAGTGCTATTAGGTGAACAATTTGATGATGCAAAATTCTACCGAGCTTTTCTAAAAACAACACTTCGCCATTTCTCAGGGTTCAGCTTTACTGCCAAATCAGAGTACATGAAGCTAAAAACTTGTTCCAATTTTTTAGCATCTGCTAGGTTTCCCTCCACAGATTGGCTGTCTCCAAATGGCAGCCCAGCCCTTTAGACCCAAGCTGAAAAATCAAATACCTGTATACAAGCATATTAGAATATCTGCATTACAATGTTACAGAGATCCAGTTACAGTAGTAGTTCCAATTTTGCAATCTTTAGCAAGGAAAGCCAAAAGAGGACTATCTCTATAGAATCATAGAACTATTCAGGTTGGAAAAGACCCTTGGGATCACCAAGTCCAACCATCATCCCTGCTCCACAATGTTCTCCCCTAAACCATATCCACCAACACCACATCCAAACGAACCTTAGACACATCCAGGGATGGTGACCCAACCACCTCCCTGGGCAGCCTATTCCAGTGTCTAACCACTCTTTCTGTGAAAACATGTTTTCTAATGTCCAGTCTAAGCCTACCCTGTTGCAGCTTGAACCCATTTCCTCTTGTTCTGTTGCTAATTACCCATGAAAAGAGACCAGCATTTTAACTGTAAGACCAGTATATCAATTAAAAACAACTGATCAACATTCAAATTAGAATATAGACGAAAGCACTTGCACCTTCAACTGTAACTGCATCAATAAACTACACAGTTGTTTTTACATTGCCCTTATGTCCTCCATCTCCTGAATCATCTTCCTCTGGTCATCCCAGATTTAACAAGACAAAAAACAATATCTGTTCCCAGGTGTCAGGGTTTCATACTTGTTTAATATTCTCCCACTCCCAAAGGACGAAGTTCCACCAGAAGAATAGCTAAAGTCCTGACAGACAAAAAAAAGGAGGAAAATGCCTTTATAGTTTTGCTTGGGGCTTTTTTGGTAAAGGTTTTGTAAAAACTTTTGTTAAAAACAAACAATCCCCACCTCTATTAATGTGTTTTTCAAAAAAGGGCCAAGACAGTTTTATTAACTACAAGAACTAACCTAATAAGCACTTATTTGATTAAAAAGATCTGTTACTTTAATCATCTGCAATAATCAGAAGGAAACATTTTCCAGAGCAGTATACACTAATTAAATCTACTGGTTCTTTAAACACACTGAATCTTTAGATAAACATCAACACTCAAAGCAAAGAAATATTTTGTGACATATCCTTAATACAAATTGCTATCAAGTAGGCTAGAAGACTAATTACATCACTCTGATGCCTGCTTATTAAAAATTCAGTTATTGCTGTATCTTTTTGATATCTATTTTCTTTTTGGATTATTATTATTATTATTATTATTCTCCTTTCTTAAGTCTACCCTCTAGTACTTTTAGATATATGCTGCAGGCCTTATATTCTTAGCAGACATTCAGTGTATTCTCTAGTTGATACAAATGCATACATAATCTTCACATGCAAATCTAGAGCAAAAAAACCCACAATCTTCCCTAACATTAACAAGCTAGTGTAGCACTACTAGCAATACAACAACCCTTTCCCCACACAGAAACACTTTCACACTTGCTCACTACACAGAGGGGGTGCATAGCTGTTTTTCCAGCTGGCCCCACTTCTGTCCCAATTAATGTAATAATTGGAAATGCCTTATGTAACAGAAGAAAGCGACAGAAAGTGTTAATCACACTTTTATCTTACTAAAAATATGACATTTTTATACAGAAAGTCTGCTTTACTTCCAATTTTATCTGCAATGCAAATAAAATGCTCAAAACCTTTTCATCAATATGTATTTCCATTGGAAAAAACCCAAAGCATTCACATGCTCTAAGATTACTTCTCAGGTCACCACAAGCGTTAGTCCTGAAGCACAGCCACCATAACACACATCCTTTAAAGCAAACCTTCTTTCAGTTACAGCTGGTGGCTGTGTGTTTTAATTGAAAAGGAACTGGTGCAGAGCAAACTGATTCTTCATTCATTACATGAGAATAAACATAATTTCAGAAATTAAGTTTGCATTTCAAGGAGTAAAAAAATTTAGCCATTGGACAATGCACTTTTCTACTTAACTAGATGAAACAAATTGCAAGTTCCAGTCTTCCAATCTTCAAAATAACATCACACTGAATTATCATAAGTTACCTGAACAGCTTGAATATTCAATAATTATTACATCAATTTATAAAGAGAACTTCTCCAAAAAGATTCTTTTGAAATGCCTATGGGAAGTCTCACTATTGAAATATTTAACATTTTAAGGGAAATAAAACCACAAAAGTGGTATTAATTGAATTTGTGTTAAAAAAGGGTAGTAGGCTTTAACAGTTTAAGAAGACAAAAAAAAAAAAGAAAAAAAGAAAATTATCTCTTTAAATACATTTATCAGTGTTAAAAGTAGATGGCTGCCAGTTTCATTGTTGCAAGCTGCTCTGTGTGGAAAGAGTTGTTAATGGTCCTACATGATTTTACAGTCACATGAAACTTCATCCTCTGTGAAAATGAGAAGAAACTATTAACTTGGAAACAGAAAATATAAAATTAGTGCCCAAAACTGTTTTTTAATATAAATGTATGCATACCCCTATACATTAATTATTTACAAATCATACCCCTTAACATGCTTAAGCATGTATGCCAAATTTAACTTTTTTAGGCTTAAAAAATAAATTTCTTTCCTCACAAATATGCATGAAGATAATTAGGCAGTGCAATAATTATTCTGCTTCAGTTAGTTGTGCAGGCCTAGCACTGCCTAAATCAGATTTTGCATTACAAATTTTACTCCTTATATTTAAACAGTGCATTAAAGAACACAAATTATTTCCTGCCACAATGGATAACAAGCAATCATCTAATTTTTAGTACTCTGGTTCTGTTCAAGTATAAATCCTGCCCTAACATGAACATATGCACTTTTTCTTTTTAACTGTCCTATTTTAAAACATTTTTTCTTAGAGGAATGATTGGCACAGTCTGAGATACAGTTTCACTTTCTAAAACACACTGGTCACTATGCTAAAAAACACAGTTGCCCAGTTTAACACTCTGCTGTGTCCTACATATCTACTTCCCCATGCTGTCTAAAAAGCTGAAATTATGAACAGAAGGCACAATTACAACATTGTAAACATTACTGGTCCCACTATTGGGACTGCCTTTTATTTGACAAACTCTAAGAAAACTGGTAGATGGGAAAAAAAAACATGAATACCCAAAACAAACCCAAAAATCCTACAATCAACACCTGCCCAAAAAAACTCACTCCAAACATTCAAGCATGCCCTCAAATACTCAGTCAAGATATACTAGAGAAACATCTATGCAAACCAACTCTGTTGAGTTTATCTAGGTAAATAATTTGGTGTATATATATACAACATTTTGCTTTCCACAGCTTCAGGCAACATTAACACTAAAGATTCTAGATTTGTTGTAACTTTACTGGAAGCTCTGAATGTACTTTTCTCATCAAAAATATATGGTATAATGTTCACAATACGTGCAGTAAGTCTTTTTGTATTATAACTTCAATAGAAACACAGAAACAACTCCTCCAAAGCACTTAAAAAGAAAGCGTACTCTACATGATGAAAGCTCATCAATAAAAATAACCTCAGGAATTTAGTTTTACCTGAAGGAACAGCTGTACTGTTCTGGTGGTTTTCAGCAGGTGACACAAATAAGTCTTCCTCCACCTCAGTAGATGAACTGGAAGAAGATTCACTACTGAGATCATTCTCACTGGAACTGCTAGAGCTGGGTAGTAAAGCGTACTTTCTTCGAGCTAACACTTCCCGCTTCTTCCTCTGCATTAAAATTCGTTCTTTTTGGTTCTGTGTCCGCTGTGACGAACTTGTTTTAACAAACCTTTTCCTATATGGAAGTCTTCTTAAAGAACTGCTATGAAAACAGGGCCTTTTCATTAACAACCCAGGTACAGAATCTGGCTCAGTCCGAGGCCGCTTTTGTGACCTTGCACTAGGAGCTCTACTTGTAGTATTCAACACTGCCTGGGGGTGTCTCACAGGAGCATCTTTTTCTTCATCAGATGTTACTGTGTCAGAGTCTCCAAAATGTAGACTAGATGAAGGTGAAGAGATACAGTCACTCAAAGAAGAATCATTGTCTTCACTCTGTGTTTCTAGATGCTGCTTTAATCCTAAGATACCTTGGTTTTCTTTATCAGGACAATTTTGAGTATATGAAGGACCAGCCTGCTGGCTCTTGCGTTTTCTTCGCACCACAATACTTTTGTCTTGGTCTGTATGGTTGCCATTCACATCATTCTGCTTTTGAGAATCCCCACACAAGTGAGAGAACTCATTTCCTACTTTACTAGCAATCATCTCCACTTCTGCAGTGAAGCTTTTGGGTGCCCCAATAGGCTCAGGGTTCAAGAGGATCCCCTTCAGACTCTCTGGTCTCTTTGGTGCATCAGAAGGAACTTCACTCTTCATATCCGCTTTTAGAGTATAAACTATATTACATTCAGGAGTCCATTTAGACATGGAAAGTTTTAAGAAAGGCCTAGAAATAAAAACAGATATGCATCACGAAAAAGAAGCATCAGCTTTTTCAAGAGCAAAACCAAAATAAGATGAAAGCTTCTTATTGCTAAATTAACCCTCCAGTGGGAAAAACAAAATAGCAGCGACACAACTGCTTCGTTATATTAAGAATACTGTTTGACAGTGTAATTTTGAATTAAACTCTTACAACTCGTATTGAAGGGAAGTTCTTATAGTCTGTGAAAACCATGATCACTTTTACAGAGCAAGTATTGATGTATGTTTCCTGCAAAACGTCTAGACAAAGTGTGTCTTACTGATGCTTAAGCATGAGCGTTTTACAGGTTTCTGCTAATAGAAGTCACGTTAAGTTTCAGGTAAACAGCTCCCAGACCCATCAACTAAAATGCATGCTTAAATAAGGCCTACATCTTCCTCTGTAGCTCTATATATGGGTAGTAAATACCTTGAACACAATACGTGGTACAGTGCGGTGACAACTATAAGGATGTTACTTAAAATTCATGGCTCTTTTCTGACATGAAAAGGAATAGAAAAGGAGAGACTCTGAACCATATTATTTTGGGGTAAAGTAACAGAAATCCACTTATTATCTAGAGTTTATTTAAAAAAACACCACACATTAATAGTATAATGTACCAAACTGGAATGACTTATCTCAGCTTGCAATAGGTATAAACTGATGCAGACAGTCTGTGATCTTTTCATAGCCACATGCAACTAAACAAATTCTTCAAGAGATATAGCTTCGAATAAAAATTTTGCACAAGGCATTTATGCTGCAGTACCAACATCTAAAGAAGCCGTAAGTTCATTGGATCTTTCTGGAGATCAAGAATCTTGTGGGTCTTAGAACACCAACCAAAAAGGTCCATTTGAATGTTCTCACTGGAAATCCTACAAACCTTTGTAACAAACACTGTTCAACATGAAGCCTGTGATACATGTGATAGTCCTGTGGTAACTAAGAAAAGTTGCTGATTTTTACTAGAATTGAAGAAAATAGGTATGTCTTACCATCACTAAGTCAACCACTTAACTGTAAACACTAAACCTCCTCTTGTCAGTATATGTAACAGGACAGGTTCTTACTTCACCAAGTACAATTCACAGTAGGAGATACTTCTTATTTTCAAGTGTTAGAAGGAAGACTGGATAAGATGAGAAAGCAGGCAGAGAAGGCAGGCAGATAGATATTTACTGCAATAATTTTTAGTGGAATGCACTATGTAAGGCTACCCTTTTCTCTAGGATGGAAAAAAAGAAGCTGCAAAATTGAAAAAAAAACTTGGAATAAACATTAAAGAGTGTAGTAAGCCTACAAAATAAACAAGGAAGCCTCTATTAAAGCTGTGGAATTCTGATATCTAACCTTCTCTGCTCCTCACACCTCCTGAGGAAAATACTATCACATGCTCCTCCCTATGCATGTTCTTATTCTCACATACATGAACCATCTTCCTTTGGAAAAATTAAGACCAAGACTTACATTTTACAGAATTTCTAATAAGGACAGGAAATCAGAATTCAAATTTGTTATTAGCACACAGAGAACAAGCAGTGTATAGTCTTTTTCTCATCCTCATAAGGTCACCTTTAAGGCAGTCTATTATTTATGCACCACTGTTTTACAGAAATGCAACACTTAGTCCATCTTTTCCACAGCCTAAAAGTAAGCCAGACCCTCCCACAATAACTCCATATTTAATCACAAGGTTTTTTTAGAAAATCCACAACATTTTTCTATTTGGAAAAAAAGTAATCAAGAACTCTTCATTTTTCCTAACAAATACAGAGCCTGAAGGGCTGCTTACTCATGGAAGAGCTGCTGGCTCTTAATTAAAAATTACACAACAACTTAAATGTGACTACTTTTTAAGTGTGTGTCAGCAACCAATGATGACAAATAATCAATTCCTTCGCTATTTAAAAATGCTATTACAAATCTTTGAACAAAAGATTTGACCAAAAGACAGAACCTGAAAGAAGAGCTTGCCATTTAACTAGATTCCATTTCATCACAAGTCTCTTCAGCGCTCAGGAATAAGAAATAGCCCCACTACATAAAAGACCAGCATTCTTACAGAGAAGATGAAGAGGGACTACAAAAATATGATCCAGATAACTAAGACTCATTTGAATGAGATCATCTGCTGTTAAACACATAGAAGATCCTACAAAATCTTCCACTAATTAAAAGCAGTCCTCTTTAAAAACAGCAAGATGCAGTAAGCTCAATCAGCATTAGTGTTCCACCTTCCTCGTCAAAACATTTGCCTATTAGCTTACAGAATCATGAGGAAAAATGAAGTAGTGTGTTCTTTTAAGCTGTTTTAAGTAAAGGCTCAATAAAGAGCTGTTAAGACAGCTACTTGAAAACAATACGTTCTAAGTTCCCCTCTAAAGTATATGACTCAGTTTAGAATCATTAAGTGTACATGACTTTTATCCACTCATGTCATAAATTAAGTATCTTTTATATTAACCACGCCAAGACATAGAGCAGCACAAGAAAATTCATGCGAACCGGGAAAGTCCCTCAAAATTGCCAAGTCAAAAAACAAGCTCAAAGTTTGAGAACTTTATCATCACATACAAAAGCAGACCACATTTGAGTTATAAAATAGAGCAAGGTACTTTGCCATTAAGAATTAATTCCATTAGTAGCAATCAAAAAGCATGATAACATTAAAGCACTGCACAAGAGTGAAATGGTTCATTACACAACATTACCTCAAATTTTTGGTGTAAACTTGGTTGATGAATACATGTAATCTAACATATTACTTTGAAAATGTACTTGGAGTTACATTTTAAAACAGCCAACTCCCTTCTCCTTTTTAGGTGTCTAAAAGCACCTAGCTCAATTATCTCAAGCTTGGTTACAGTAAGTACACAGCACCTGGACACACAACCAGCCAACCACTTTGAAGAAAATGTCTGTATTTTTTTTATTCTTTTGGCAAGGCTCTTCCATGAATTAAGACACCAAGAAACAGGATCATGAAAAAGCTTGTAAAATTTGTATAGGATCTTCAGCAAAAGTGAGATAACTTAAGTACCAGTATCCCTTCCTCAAGGGCAGAACCAAATAAGACTGATTCACATATGACCCTGATGCAAAGGAGGTTGATGGAGCCATTTGAGAAGCTGCACTCCCAACATAATCCCATCAAGATCCAATCAAAGTGCTCTCACACCCTGCTCCAACAAAAGTAAAGAAGTACTGAGCAGTTAACAAAAAATAAACCACTACAGTGTTCTTTTAAAGTTTAACTACTAAATTTTAGCATATCATATATTGGTCTCCTAATCTTTGCCAGGAGATAAAATAATTTATAGTTAAAGATCCATGCATCTTTATACAACATCAACAATCAGACAGAAATCTGAAACTCTGTTTTGTTTGCTTTGATATTAAGTAGCATCAAACACATCTTTATTCACAGGGCAATATGAAATATCATTACAAACCATTCTCAATCTCCTTTGTTTGCTTTAATGCAGCCACAGTGATGACAGATACTCCAATTTTTGAATGACAAAATTACCTGAGAATTCTCTAAGCAAATTACTTATCTTCCGCCCTACAGAAAGGTACAGTATTGGTTACTAACTGCATGGTAATATTACGGAGACAGCTTCTTGCCTATGCTGTCCCAAAGAGATTCCATTACATCCAACCCAGACAGAAGAGTTTTTCTGTGCTTTGCAGAGAGGTGCTGCAGTTGCATGAACCACAGCAATGCAGGGAAGCTTACTCACTCCTTGCAGCCAGTTTTATGAACCATCACTGGTCTGGAAAGTCTACTGTTAAAGTTACACAACATTATTTCATGTACAGTACTACTCTAACTAACTTTTGCAAAGCCATCTCAAAGATAAGTCAGACCACAATGACTGTATTGGAAATTACTGTAACCAACAGTATCCATCCTATGGACCAGCAAAGCCATTTTAATCTATCTCTGAAAAAAAATTCCTCTGAGAAGTTCAAGGTTTGTTTCTTCATGTGTAAGTCAATTCAGACCAGTAAAGCGATTGTCTTGCAACAGAAATGTCAGACCACCTCTAGAACAGCTACAGAATGCCCTTGTGATGCCAGGTTATTCACCTCGGAGACTTATCATGATGGTACCCTTATGGAAAGACTATTGAAAGTTCATCTCTCACATCTTCTAATCGAAAGCAGGACAGCTACAAACAGAAGAGCTCTTCCCTACAGCTGGATCTATGGCCTGGCTCCAGCTGGAATAGATGGAACACAAGGAGTATGTACAGCTGGAAGCACCTCAGCTAGATGAGCTGGCAGGCTAAGAGCAACTCTGCATAGAGTCGTACAAACAACCAGTTAGTTCTTCCACAGTACACTATGAATCAGTCCAAGACCATAAGGCACCCACAAAAGTCCCAGCATCAATCAAGCATCATGAAGCTTTAGCATGCACATAGTCACCTGGGCAAAGAATATGTTTGGCTTTGCACAGCAGATGCAAGCAGGTGGATTTGACAAACATGGTGTTCAAAAGCACATTCTTCAGTCTAGACATTTCTTTGCTCTGTCCTAGGCTTAAACTCAGTTAGCTACATTAACACTATGTAAATCATGGCTTTAAGACATAAGCGTTACAATTTGGCAATCAGGAATGTTTTGGCTTCAGTGAACTCCAAGGCAAATATAACAGCAACTAGCCTGAGAGTAAGGAGTTGTAGCTTTATAAAAGAATGAGAAAATACACTTTTAAATTGGAGCTTAAGATCTTAACTAGGAATTACGCTTCAACCAACTTTTAGAGTATCATTTCCAGAGACAGCTGGGGAAGTTCTGAGTTACACAGGCATCAAACATAATTAAAAAAAAATCTTAGTCCCCTTGGGAGTTTTGGCCTTCAAAGTACATGTAACTGTTGTTAATGCTGTGTTATTCTGTTACCACTTCTTGATAACATTTTGAGGAGCAAAGACCTGACCTTTGCTACAACTACTAACAAGAATCTTGCAAGTGAGAACTCTGAAATTAACCATTAGGACAGTTTTATGCTGTTCTACAGGAAGCCCGTGAGAAGTCGTGGATTTTTCAGATACTAAAGAGAGTAGATCTCCCAGTTTAAGAAGGAAGGATAACGCAGCAGGCTTCCCACTCTTCACTCAGTAGAGCCCAGTGGTAGTGGGTAAAAGCAAATATTTTACTTGACAGCAGCCAAGTATCAGGACTGTGCTTTTTGGCAAAAAAAACCCAGAAGGAAGTCTCTTGCTAGTAAAGTCATGAACCAGCCTTCTCAAATGTCACTTGGTAAACAATTAATAAGGAAGACATCACTTTAATTCACAGTAACTACTTTTCCAAATAGTTACTTCTCTAAACTATATGAAACATTTAAAACACCAAACAATCTTGTTAACAAAAATTTGGGTTAGCAAAAGAAATGTTTTTTTTCTTCCTTTCCGCTCTGCTCCATCAGGGGTCTCTGTCAGGCCTGACACCAGCCCACCAAGAAAAGCACTGATCTAAACTTCAGCCTGAGGGAAGTTCACAAGTGTAACACTTTGGCTACAAATACATTTCATGTTTCTCTTTGTAGACTGTAGACTTTGGAAGCAATAGATCACTGTCACGCTGACAAAACTTAAGAGACAATGACTGGGAGTAATTATCCTCTCCCTATGTTGCATACGCATCACATACATCATTACTCAATATAGATATTTTTAAGTCTCTTCTCAATTGCACTGTCGAGCACACAGCTAAAGCACTACAGCTCTGGTGACAGAACTGACTTAAAAGAGGTTGCATATTAGTAAAGGGGGAAATCTTCATACAACATCTGCCTATGGCAAATCCACCTCTCAGTACTATCCCTATTGTTTACATGTGAATTAAAGCATCCTGTTCCCCATTCCGTCCCCCGAGCAATTTCTTCTCCATTTATTCAACTGCCTGACACCTGAGCCTCCACAGTTCATCAGCTGGGAGGTGGGGGGTACTATCCCCTGTATCTTCTCAAAAGAATGTCATCACCATTAGAGGAAATACAAACAACTGAAATGAGAAACTCTTGATCTGGAAAAAAGGCAGTAACTGCTGTCAGCTAAATGTTATTGCAGTATGGCCACCTCCACAGAAAGACAAGACTCTTATAACTGATCTGGTTATGTAGGTATACAGAGTTATTAATTTGAAGATAAAGTGAATGTCAAAGATATATTAAGATTTCCTCTTAATACACTTCTACAAAAGCCTTTGCTTCATAAAAGACTCATTTCTTAAAGGTCAGAATGTTCCCATCGAGAATTTGAAAGGACACGTGAAATATGCATGAATACTAAGAGCTGTTGTTCACCCCCAGGCTCCCAGTAACCACAGCTGTAGATGCCAGGGCTCCAACCATCAATAAAATGAACAGAAATTTAAAGATGCAAGACTTCAAGAGTTTTAAAACTGGAAGCTTGGTTCTCCTACACTTTTATTTAGCTGAAGTGAAATGCAAAACGTGTACACCACCTTTCCTGTCTTATGAATTCCACAGGTCATTTTATACTGTGGATGTTCACTTTTATCAATCAAATCGAGATCATACCTTTTCTTATCAACATCAACAAGAGTATAAATCTGAATTGGTGATAATCTTGGCTAACAGTTCTCTTCTTTCTTTTTTTTCCCCCCAGGTAGTCCCTCTACTCACACAAAGATTAGTAAAAACATTTAAATGGTGAAAAACTTACTTTGGTAGCAAGAAATACAGGTATGTGAATTAAAAGAAGCTTTAACTTCTGGTTTTAAGAGTGACAAAATACTCAGATTGTTTTAATATTAATTTTGCTCAAAAAAAACGTTTCAATGAAGTATCCAGAATTGCCCTCTCTTTGGAATTGTCTCCTGGTTACCACAAAGGCAATTCAAGGCCTTGTTTCACCACTGGGAAACCTACTTCTCCTTTCTTAGTTAATATACAGATATTCCATCATGATAAATGCTACCTAAGTCTCCATGCTGAGCAGTCAATTTTTACCTTTTTATCAAGTATTTGTTTCTGAAGTGACCACATTAAAATCAAATGAAGTTGGCCTATTACAGCAAGATCTTACCTCCTGCATTGTATCTTTCTTTGGAGGAGTACCGGAGTATCAGGAATTAAGGAATGTCATTTAATCAGCTAAAACAATCAAGACTTGCTTAGAATTTCACAAAACCATATCAAGCCGTGGAAGAGCTTACTCAAACAAAACAAAAATTCCACGCATGTACGCTCAGCCCTAATCACTGAAACACAGACACTTCAAACGAGATCCTGAACCTCTGTCCATTTCAGGAACAGTTACAAACCTACATACCTCTGAAGATCCTGGCCTACATTTCTGAATGAACGTTGCTTCCTTGTTTATCAGGCAAGAAACAACTGACAATTATTTATTTTTATTACGGGTTAAGAACCAGAATACCAACTTGGCAAACAAAACCAATGACGTTATAACAAACCCTATTACGCACACACATAAAAACTCATTTCCGTAAGGGAGAATTTGAGACCCATTTTCAAGGAGACAAAACCCAAAAGAGTGCTGCGGATTCCCGCAGTGAGGATACTGCTTTGTGCGTCAACGAGGCACTGAAAATAAAATAATGAATAAATCGGCGTGAAGTTCCCAGCCGCCCCCCTCCCGCCGCTCCCCCGCCCCGCAAGGGCCGGCACCCGCGGCCCCACCGGTGCGGGGCGGGGCTGGGGAGAGGAGGAGAGCCCACCGCCCCCCTCCCGGCCCCGCAGGCCCCACCCGCCCGGAGATACCGCCCCGCCGGGTGCGCGGCGGGACCCGCCGCCCTCCCTACCTGAGAGAGTGGGGCCGAGGGGGAAGAGGCGGCTGCCGCCGGCGCCCTAGCTGAGGGCCGGAGGGGAGGAAACGGCCCCGGCGGGCACCGGAGGGACCCCACGTCGCTGCCTGGCGCTGCCTGGCGGGCCGCCGCCTCCTCCCCGGCCCGGCCGCTGCCCCCCGGCCTGGCCGCAGCCGCCCGGGCCCCGCTGACACGCCGCGAGGCGGGCGACGTTTTGTTGTTGCGCAGCCCCCGCCGCCGCTCCCTCCCCAGCGCAGCGCGACACTCGGCGCTGCTTTACAGCAGCCCGCAAAGCGCAGCCGCGCCGGGCCCCGCCCCGCCCCCCGCCGCGCTCGGCACCGCGCCCCCTGCCGGCCCGAGGCGGAGCCGCACGGCGGGACCGCGCCGGGACATCGCGTCCGGGAAGGACAAGGAGCAGACCCGGACGGCGCTGGGACCCCGGCCCGTCCGAAAGGGCAACGCGGACCGAGCAGACGGGGAAGGCAGCTTGGGCGGGACGGCAGCAGGCGGCTCCCCGTGCCCTAGCCTGGCCCGCCTTGCATTTCTCCTTCTAGAGCCTGTATAAAAGCCTTAGCTTTCTACCCAGAGGGTCTGTTCCGCTCGCATGGCCGCGTGTGACGGCTGCTCAGCTGCAGCTCAGCCGGCGGAGCTGAACCCGGAGCTGCCCGGCCCCTCCACGGCCGCCGGCCCTGGCTCCTTCGCCGCTCCCTGTCCAAGCCCGGAGCTCCGGGATCCGCACCGGCACCGGAGCCCGCTGCCCTCCTCGGAGCCCAGCTGGAGGTGCAGCTGCTAGGAAATGTAGACAAATCGCATTTACTCTCTTTAGAAACAGGGATTTAATTTGCATTTACTGCAGTAAGGCACTTACTGACTTAGGAAGAGGTGAGCCTGCCCACTCTCCGTATTTACCACCAGACTGATGTCAATAAACCCTGAGGACCTTGAGGTACCGAGGTACGTGCCTTTGTACAGTCACCAAGTCTCACACCTACCCAACAGCACAACCCTCTGGAGTCTCTCACTCAGCAGAAAGCCTGAGTGTGTGTTCACTTCCCAGCTGCCCTGCCAGAGGTGACCTTCCATCACTTGGCACACACACTCAGAACACTTCCAGCTTAAAACTCTGGAGAGAAAAGGACTGTGTACTGTCAGTGACAAACACACACGTAAACCCGAGGTTTTGGAGCTGAAAGGCCTAACCCACAAGTAGTTAAAAGATCTTACTCAGAACACACTGCCATCACAGAGTCCTCAGGGGACAAGAGTTCTTCCATGTTGTCAAGGAGCTGAACAACCTCCATGCATTGTTACAGAAGAAATGGTCACTGGGAAAAAATGCATTTTGAGACTACTAATTGAATGAGTTTCTGAAGGAATTTCCTTAGAGCAAAAGTGGGTAAAACAACATGGACACTATTTCTCAAACAAGGAAAAAAAGCCTTAAGAAAAGGCCCTACTTCAAGAAATGCCTGCCTCAAAAGAAGAACTATTTCTAGGGACAGAAAAAAAAATGACTAAACAAAGGAATATCCAAATATGTCAAAAGTGTAGAAACAAAGAGCCAAAGGTGCAAAACTGCCTAAATGATGTGAAAATAATCAAGTTTTTCTGCTTTATGTGTAATGTGAGAGCAGAGGAAAAAGTGAGACTCATACAGAAAAGGCAGAAAAAAGGATCACAGGTGATTTTGTGTGGTTCTGGAACAAAAATACTAATTCATTTCCATTAAGGACAAAAATGCAGGTCATCCACCATTGCCTAGTGTTGCTACTTTTTTCTAGATAATTTATTTTGGGTGTTTGGTCATTTTTTATTTTTTTGAATCAAGAAAGTACAGTATGTTGCACCCAGCCAGACTTCAGTAAACAATACTGGGCCACATATGAAATAACTACTGAAAATGGGGAGAATGGGCAGATGTATAAAAATTAAAACCATGAGTAAAATGCTTAACAAGATATGACAGATAGGTTGTATCATATTTGATGGAGGTCAGTAATGGCTTTATTGGGGAGGCAATTTTAATACTTTTCATTAATGACTGGAATCAAAGTTGAAATACATAAATAAAATCTACTGGAGAAAAAAAATAAGTAAGAGACAATATAGAGGAATAACTGCATGACCCTGAAGACCAGACTAATAGCAGCAAGGTGAAAAAAAGTTTGAGTAAAATATAAATGTACACTTCAATATTAATGACTAAAAGTTTTGGTATATATTAAGTATTTGTCAGGTAGAAGGCAGTAGGAGGAGAACTTCAATAAACTATCTAATTAAGAAAATGACCAACAGCCAACAACATGATGTAGACATGAAAAAAGCAAATACAACTGTACTATATTTTAGTCTAAATATTTTTTTCAGGGAGAGGTAGGTTTCAATGCTATCGTAAAAATGATCCCTGATGCAGTCTTACAACTATTTTATCTTTTTTATATGAATTTGGGGAAGATGAACTCTAATCTTAACAGGACACTCGTGGGAGCATAGCATACATAATACAAGAGGAAGGTAATGAAATTTACCTGAATTACCTTAAGAAATGAGACACGGGGGTGTTCTCTGTAAGCTGATCAGAGGTTAATGCCAGTAAAAAACAAACAACACCAACGAATTAGGTATTTACCTGTTTACTTAATAATTGTTTTGAACACTCATAGCAAAGATGACAGCAAAGTAGCTCTTGGCAAAGAAAATGTGGAATCACTCTATGCTCCGCAATTGAAAGACACACAAATAACCATATAAAAAACAAAAACCAAGGGACATTTGAGTTCACAAATTAAAAAGCAATGCAGGGTAAGTATAGGTAGGCTTGATTTTCCCCCAGTGCAAAGTCAGAGTGGCCAGATGGTCTGTAAATGCTTTAACAGTACGTGATTTGGTAGAACTTTCCTCCTTGGGTAAATTAAAATACAGGCAGAATTCTTAGGATCTTTATTATATATGTTACCTAATTTCTATTCACTATAGGCTACCTGCTGACAAGAATCTAGTAATTTGTGGGCCAGCACACCCTTAAATTAACACTTACTATTGACTGGTTATTAACATATTTTTAAAATAAAAGTGATGGAGAAAATGAACTTCAATTCCCAGAATGATTCACCATTATTTTTAAATAGGATTTTTTTTTTTTTAAATTTAACTTAAATCTATGCCTTTAGATATATTTATTAAAGTGACTTCTGCAATTATTTTAGGATCTTGCAGAGAGAGTTACCTTGAAAACATTGTCCTAGGACAAAACCAAGAGATTCTCCTTTTAACACTTCCTTGGTACAGAAAACAAAAAGGTTAAATTGATCCTGTCTAAACTCGAGGCTCAGAACAGCTTCCAGGCTCTGGTGTAACACTCGTAACAAACCCTGCAACTTCCAACTAGAGCTACACAAACCCATTGATACTCACCCCCCAGGGCCTAGTAGGGCTAAAGAGGTGGAGAAGAAACTATTTTATCTAACTATGCCAATCAGCAACTTCACATTTTGGCAGAAAGACAAAAAACAAAGCAAACCGCTATCCTGAGGTGGCTTCAGCAGCTCAGCTTCATAGCTGGACAGTCCTGTGCACAGTGCTGCTCCAGTTTGCTTGCTCATAAATGAGAGCTTGGCACAAAACACACTTACAAATCCCCTGCCTGTGTCTAGGACTATGTATCTCTTGTCGCCAACACTGCTTCTGGAGAAGCTCCAAGTCAACTGCAGCCAGGGTATTAACCCAGATGAAACAGCCCACCCTTGACATTTATGTATATAGTTGTGTAGACCTAAAATGGATCATACTTAACTATATATTTAAATGTGTCAAGTCAATATACAATTACTAGTAATATTAATAAACTGTGAAGTTTATTAAGGAAGTATGTTCTAAGGATGATACAGAAAAAAGACCAGAAAAATAATGTGATCGATATTCAGGTGATATAAATTGTCACAGATTCAATCAGTCCTTACCAGTGAAAACTAGAGAAATGGAGAAGATATAAAAAATGCTGCAAAATTTGGATTATGAGAAATTACTAGCAGGAAACAAGAAAAGACTGGTGCATTTGCAGAGTCAAAACCAAAACTCAACAACTGACTGGGCTAAAATTTTATGATGATAAATACACGAAAATTGATTTAACAATTTCCAAAAGCTCTATAAAATCACATGAACCACTCATGTAACTGTAGATTTTTAATTTATATGGGAGAACAAAGTACCCTACACTACATAAAAACATCTATATACAAATGACTCACTAGTCTCTCATTTAATTTCGTATTGTACAGCCTGATAAGGCATTGACATGTCAGAAACAGCATTTTTGCAACACGTTACTTGAGAAATTATGCACATTTCTACTACAGTCTCAAGCAGTGAGATATTCTAAGCAAGATATTTCAAGTATATAAGTTGTCAGATAATTAAGAAGGAGTAGTATATATAATTACTTGGAAATAGCTGCTTTGTTGACAGCATTAATGGTCTTTTATCAAAAACAAATATACTGCCAATCTGTTAATAAAAAGATCACGAGCTATTCCTTTAGATTCTTCCAGTGTTTGTACAATAATAGAGCCAAATACGTTTGCATTTTAATGATGAATCAGCAGCTACTTTTAGAGCAATTACATTTAAAACAAACAAAAGGATACTGCATTTAATGATCTTATTTTACACTAAGAAATTCAATAGCCATTTCCTAGCATGTACATATATTTTCAGTAGTAAAATAAAGGAAAGTGTTCTATTTACAAGTAGATTATGTTCTCCTTGCTGTTCCTTAGAATTTTAACAAGAGCTACTTTAGAGATCAGAAACTTATTTCTACAGCTTTCTTCTGACTGCTTATCATAGTGTGTATCAATGATACATAAAAAAGAAAACTTCACATTTGAGGTGGAAAAAGCTTTTTATAGCAGTGATGCATATGAAATTAACAGTGATCTTAATCTCCAAATGTATATTTTGTCAGGCATTCACTGAAAATGTCTCAAACTGTGTCTGGTAATAATTTTTAAACTTAAGCTTGGTCAAAGGTTTGAATACAGTCCTATTGATACCACAAAATACTAAAAGCAAAGTTTGAAATTCTAGTAACCAGGCGAAGTAACATGAAAACTAGGACAAGATTCAGTGCCTTTCAAAGTAAAAGGGACTCTTCCTGTTGATTTCAATTCATCTAGCATCAGCCCAACATCTCATTCTTTTTAAGAAAGAGTTAGATCCAAAAAGGAACTGACTCATTGCATCATTTACTGCTGTAATTACTAGCTTTGATATAGGCAGCAAAGTAGAATCCAAAATACTGTATTATAAACTTGGATTTCTGAAGCAAACAAAGGCCTAAGACTGAAAAAACACATTGTAAAAAATCAGTTCATAAGCAACCAGGATGTTACAGAGAGAACTGCACACAGCTTTGCTGATAAAAAGACATAGAAGAGCAATGTGTCTCAAACGAAAGATGATCCTGTTTAATTGCAGGTACTTTATTTGGAGGTGACCCTGCAGCACCCCCAACCCCTCCCCTTTCCCTAAACCAACATCTCTTCTTTTTAGAAGGCTTTTTCACAGGGAATATGAACAAATGGGTGGCTGTGTGAAGAGGAGAAAACTAGGATGGCCTATTCAATTCTAGGTGAATGCTCTAGCCAGGAGGCTTCCTTACAAAATAAAAAGGCAGGAACTACTTCTCTATTACTGCATTTGCAGAGTCAAAAATAAAACTCATTATCACTGAATTTTTACAGAGCCCAATTATGGTAAAACTGCACGGAGTATACCAACTGCATTAAGCCATAAAAGAAGATTAAATAGCTACAGTTTGGTCCTCTACTATGCTTCAGTGAGAGGTTAGCAAAATACTGGTCAGCAGTGTTAAAACTGGGATAACCTTCCTAGCAGAAAAAAAGCAAACTTGCAGCATTCAGGGAAAAAACAGTAAAAATCTAAGGACGTTCACAAATTTCAGGTGCTTCATACAAGAGAGAGAAAAAATAATTTACAGGAGTACAGTTTTGGACTTTTGTCTTGGTTGTTACTAAATATCTGGGCCAAACATTTATCCTCTTTGAAAGCCTATTACCATTTCCTAATCAAACCTTACCACAAATTTCAGAACCTAATGGCAGAAAACAATCTTCTCTTTGAAACTAGTAGATACATCAAGAGACTATAAAAGAACAGTCTTTTCCTTTAAAAAGTCAACCAGTCAGGAAATTAGAAACTAGCCAACTTAATTAAAATTCCTGGACAAATTCAAAATATTTGTAGATACCTGGAAAATAACAAAGTGACACCATACAAGCAACATGATTTGTTCACAACAATCTATCAAACCATTTATGGTTTCACAGACATGAGGAAACTGAAGATCTTCACTTCGGCGACACTTTTGACATTCTGTTCCATTGACATTTTCTTAAGGAAGGAAATTCAGTCTGGACAGAAACTACATAAATCTAGTGCAACACTGGTTGTGCTCAGAGGATCACTATTAGTAGCTCACTATCAAACTGTAAGTTTGTATCAAATAACATTCCTCATACACCTCAATATTGTAATATCTTTGGATAAAGGCTTACAGATTATGCTTATAAACATGCATCTGACACCAGGTTAAGAGGTACTACAAAGAGAAAAAAAGTCAAGACTAGAGTTTGAAATCACTGTGGGGTGGGGTGCCAGGGCAGGGAGGTGCTGACAAGCAAGAAATAATCAACTGCACAGAAAAAAAAACCCAACACAAACTTGCAGAAAAAGCCCACAACAATAGGCAGAGTGGATCACAAGGCCAACGTGTCAACAAGTTCATGAGATTGAAAAAGGCATACATCCCACTGAGATGCATAATCAGAAGTGTTGTCACCAAGATAAAGAGAAGTTGTGAAAAGTCTGGACAGGCGCTAGAGGGGTGCAACAAAAGGTCATGTGCTTCAGAACTGATTTAAAAAGGGAAATAATCCATGCTTTGGACCAAAAATAGAAGGTAATTGTCTTTAGTTTATGTAAAAGAATGCTGCAAAAAGAAAAGGAACACGGTCCTTTACATTAACTTTGAATAAGAAGGCTAAATTGCAGCAAAAGAGATTTAATCTATACATTTGAAAAAGGATAGTTAAGAACTAGAGCAGACTGCCTGAGGAATGAGCGGAATCTGTATTTAAGGCTTTAGGAACAGGTTAGGCAAACACCCAGCAAGGTCGTTTTCATAATGGCTCATTGTGCCTTGAGACAGGAGGATGTCTGAGAATACATGGAAGGCCACATTTGGCTCTGTTGTTTGTTTTTTATTTGGGGGGTGGGAGGGTGAGTTAGGTTTACAGTTTTGACATCTCCATGACATCAACGAGTGAAGTTTACTTAAACGGTGCGAGTGCTGTATTCCTTAGCCCTCTCATCTTCTGCCCTAGAACTGGGCACAGCAAACTCTTCATCAATACTAGAGCATAACCTCTGGGTCTTCTGTGTCTTTGTACAAGTTTACCACAGCAAAATGGAAAGCCCTGATTGTGACTTCGTTGCACTGCTGATTTCAACATAATGTGCAAATGAAATATATTTAGGGCTTGTGCATGCTCTGTTAAAATACTATATAAGCACTCACAAAATCTGTTTCTGTAGTCTAAAGTTAAGCTAAATAATTAATTAAAAAACCTCAAAGTCAATCCTAATGCATTTGATGTCAATACAAATATTTTTACAGAATATAGAGTAAGAAAGAATATATGTTTTCTTATTTACAATTGTTCTTTTTATAAACTCTTGGTACTAAGTGCAACAGCAATATTATATATCTAAAACATACACGCAATTATCAGTCCAAAGTGTGTTTTCTTTTAGACTTCTATGCATTTAAAAGTTAACTTTTAAATACATGAATATTAGTCTTTAAGGGATAACTCATTAAACAAAGTATTATTTAAATATTTGAAGTGCATTTTGAAAGCAAAGAGGAGGATAGTGTTACAAATCCTTGTACATTCAGGACTTAATTTGCACAAAAGGTTCAACCAAGATTTATTAAATAAAACAAATTCTCATTCATTTATATCAATATACTATTTCTGACTGAAGAGACAGGAGGATTCTTGTTACTTAAAACTGGTTTAAATGTACTTAAATTCACAGATTCTGAATCATTTGAAGATACAATAGCAGCTGTAACATCTCATATTGGCAAAATAACTTCAAGTGCTCCCTACAGAAAGCGAATGAAATGGTAACTAGGAGGTTGCATTACATGCTAGAAATGCAGCCTAGTAAAACATAACACAAGGCACTTTATTCGTTAACAATTTAAAACATTAATAGAATAGTACTGTGCCTCTAGAATACTTCCAATAAAAAGCTGTTATGCAAATAGATCTACTTCTCCCTAGATTGTTCTTCCCCATAGCTTTAAAATCACCGGAACTACTGATAAAAGGCGCCAGTACTTCACCTCGGTAAAACTGGTAAAATCAGCGTTAGTTAAGCATATTTCCTAAACTCCAAGAGGCCGGTAGTCAGAGCAAGCCGGAAGGTACAACCCACCTCGTTAATGCGAACGGAGACGGCCCAAAAATATGTAAATAAAATTGGTTTTATTTTTTAAATGATATACTCAGAGAATTCTTCTGGCACGGATCCCATGAACACTCCATCACCAGAGCTAACGAACCGAAGCAGCAGGTAAGCTTTCCAAAGCCCACGAAACCTGCAGCAAATTTCCGCCCTGGGCGATCGCTTCCCCCGTTCCGGGCAGAGCGGCGGCTCCCGGGGCCCGGAACCTCGCGCTGTCCTCGCCCGCCCAGCCTCACCGCACACACATCCCGGCACCGCACGCCTCCTACACGCTGGTTTTTCCCAAACAGGCCCACAGCTGCACGGAGTCTTCAAACACAAGCTCTCAAGAGAAACCAGCGAACCAGAAGGCCACACCATGGCAGCTAGCACGGCGCTTCCTCGGGCCTCCAGCCCAGCAGCCGCCGCAGCCTCCCGCCCCAGCGCAGGCCCGCGCCTCCCGCCAGGCCCGGCCCCGCCGCCCGCACCGCCCCGGGGCACCTCATGGCTTTCGGCGCCACTCCCTGCAGAAGCAAGAGCCCAGCCCTGCGCCGAGCCCCGGCCCGTCCTTCCTGGGCGGGCCCGGTGAGGCCGAGGCGCAGCCCGGCTCCCTCCCCTCCCGGCCCGCCCGCCGCCAACCTCTGGCGGGGAGGTCCCGGCGCCAGGTGAGCCGCAACGCGCCTGCGCCGCGCCCACAGGTCGGCCGCGGCCTCCATCCGGGTACTGGGCGGCCGGGCGGGCGGGGGGGGTTTCATTGTGCGTGCAGCTGCCGCGCTCAGTCGCTCTAAAATGGCCGCCGCCTCCTCTCCCGCAGCCGCGGGGGCTCCCGCGGCACCCACCGCCCCGGCGGCGGTAGCGCTGCCCCCCACGGAGAGCAAGAAGATCACCGACCTGCGGGTCATCGATCTCAAGTCAGAGCTGAAGCGGCGCAACTTGGACATCACCGGCGTGAAGACCGTGCTCATCTCCCGGCTGAAGCAGGTGAGAGGCCGGCACAGGCCGCGGGGGCTGCTCCTGCCCGGCCCGGCCCGCCGCGGGGCCCGACCCGCCGCCGCTGCCCGCCAGGCTCCGGGGGCGGGGCCCTCGCGTCCCGGCGGCGGCCCCCGGTGCGGGGGGCGGGACCTCTCGCAGTGCCGGGGCCGGTGAAGGGGCGAGGGTCCGCTGGGAGCGGGCAGCCCGGCGCGGCCCTGGCAGGGCGGCACGCCCCTCCCGGCTGGGCCGGGCTGGCTGTCCCGGCTGGTGGAGCCCGGCCAGGCTGGTGGAGCTCGCCCCGCGGCCTTGCGGCCCGGCTGCCGCCCCGGGCGCTGGAGCTCGTAGGGCGGCCGAGGGAGCGAGCCCCGGGGACGCTTGGTGCTGTAGGGTTTCTGTGCAGTCCTCCGTCCTGCTTTCCTGCTGCCCTTCTGCTATC
Source organism: Apus apus (assembly GCF_020740795.1). NCBI lineage: Eukaryota > Metazoa > Chordata > Aves > Apodiformes > Apodidae > Apus > Apus apus. Next base: position 7,080,972 of record NC_067291.1, read on the forward strand.
GCGGGTGTCGTAGTAGCCTTCCAGTGTTAGGTTTCCACAGAGAAATGTGCTGATCGTTGATCAGCTGTCCTTTGAAAATGTCATTTTAAAAGCTTAAACTCTCGTTATTATCGTTATCGTTCCTTCCCACTCCTCCAACTATACGTTAAAGGTTTAATCCAAAGTATTTTATAAAATACTTTGGAGAGGGGAAAAAAGTAGTTTGGCTCACTGAACTCTGCTGAAGTCAAATCGTCTAGCTTCTCACCAAAATCCGTGACAAAGTTTTTGGTTTTTGTCTCATTTAGGCTATTGAAGAAGAAGGAGGCGATCCAGACAATATTGAAATAACTGTTTCGGCCGACACACCCACCAAGAAACCCACTAAAGGCAAAGGTGAAGATTAATCAATATACATTACATTATTTAGCAGTTTTTTGTTGCATATATTGCCTTAAAGAATCTGGAATTGTGGCATGTAGTTTGGAAACAGTTGTGACTTTACCCTTTATGGCTTCTGTCACGTAAGATACCTTTTGCCTTACTCTGTGCACAGTCACTGTGGATAGACAGTGTATAGGGCTGCTGGATGTATATGGAGAATGGGTGGGTTAAGAGATGTGTTATGAGGTAGTGTCTGTATTGCCTGCATATCCTGGAGGCTTGTGCTGTGTGTGCTGAGGCTGTGTAGGTGATCTGTGAGGTTTTTGGAATAGGATGCATTGAGATCCTGAACATGGGGTGTTACAGGTGCAGAGTGAGCACAGGAACCACTGTACAGCTCTGGTGCTGGGAGTGTCTGTGCAAGAGTGAGGGGGGAACTAAGAGGTTTTGCCGTGAGGAGGTGCTGGACCTAGGCTGGTGAGGAGTGTCCCATAGTACGTGGTAGGAGTCACTGCCTGAAGAGGACTCTGTTGTGTGGGTTTATCATCCTTTTTACTGAATTTCTTCAGTGGGCTCTGAAGGCTTATTGTGAAATGCCCAATTAAGAGATTCTAGTTTTCGGTTGTGAAAAATAATTAATTAGATTCTAAACAGATCTGTTCGGCAGTGATTGTGTTGGCTCTGTATCCTTTTTTGTAAGTATTTAAATACTGCGTGAGTTTGAGTTCTGGGGAATTTCTGTTTGTTTTTTTTCTTTTGTGAGCATACATATTTAAGTTATACTGGGAAAGGTATGTTTTATGCGTAGCATTCTTCATAGAACATACATGCTTGGAATGTTCATATATGTGTGTTACAAATACCTGTTTTGGAAGTGATCAGTATTGTTCCACTGTCACTGAGTTTTGTGGTAGAAGTGATTATTCATGCTTTTTTCTGGTGCTGTGATTGGGGAATTTAATAATAAAATCTATTTACTTAGAAAGTTTTAATAACTTAGCTGTAGTTTTGACACTAGAAAAGTGAAAGGAAATAAACTGTTTCACAATGTAGTTTCATTTTATTCTGTGATGTTACTTTGTTCCCTACTCTGGAGAAAACCTGATGCTTAAGAAAACTACATGGAAGTTAAATAAGGAAACACTTCTCCAGTTTTTCATGTAGACATCTAAATGGCTATTTGTTCTACTGTGATGAACACTTCTCTTACCTGCTGCTTTTCATCCTCCGGTTCTCCAAACTAGTATCATGATGAGCATAATGTTCTTGCTTCTTGATTAGATACACTGTTTTGCTTCTGCAGAGGTAGTTTCTCTACTAGTGCTGCCTGAGGCAGGGCTTCAGCGTAGCTGTTCCCTGCAAGCTCTTCTGTGGAATTGCATTGTAAGGTGTTCATATGACATGTACGTTCTTGGTAAGAGTTAGAGTAAAACTTGACCTTCATGAAGTTCTTATCCGCTCACTTTGCAAGCTTAAGAATTTTTCCTCATTACATTTTTTTTTTTTAATTACAAGTCTTACGAGCAAATTTTGTGCCAAAAATATGAGAGGCTCATGCTGTATTAATCTTCAAATATGAAACAAAAAACCTCGCAAATTCATGTAGGGAAAACATTTTCTGATCTTACTGGTTTACTTCTAAGTGTAAGAAAGAATATTTTCTTTCTTTTTAACTGTTCCTTGTATGTGTTAGCTGCTGATTCTGATGTTCTCTCCTTTGCAGAAAATATCCTTTGAAACTTGGAAATCTAGCACTTCAAAAATTCGTTTCCTAATGTGTCACTAGGAAACTTTCAGAGGCATGTGGGCGATGCGTGCCCGTCAACTGAATGCAGGAGAACTGAGTTTTCATTTAAAATTAACAATCTTGATCCTGCTTGTGCTTGTACGTGTTCTTCACTACGTGTTGCCTCCTTCATTCATTTTGCCAATAGATCGCTCAAGGCCTTTTGCTCCACTCAGTTTTAGACTAAAACTGAGTTTCTAATTATTTTGCTGCTGCCCAGCAGTAAAATTAATGGCACTAGTAGTCCTAAACTATTTTTCTCCTTGCTATTATTGCTCTACAAAAGAGGGTAGCAATATTAGATATTTGTTAGAGTTACGGTGAAAGGTCCAGAGAATAGGAATAATGGGGAAACCTCCTCATAGCAGCCAGAAAGAGTTGAATGGGAGGGAGGAAGGAGATTTCCCTTCAGAAAATGGCAAACTGTGTTAGGTGGTTGTCAGTTTTAGATCTGAATGTCTTTTGTAGCCAGTTTTACTGCAGCTCTTAAGGTCTGTGGAAAAAAGTGAGATGTCTAATTCTCTAGCATTGGTTTGTTAGAAAAACTTGATCTGGAATATTGTTGCAGGCTGAATGAGAAGGGAAATTGTGTGTGTTCCCTCTCATTGCCTTTTGTGTGTGCATTTTGACAAAAATGGAAAAGAGTAGGAATGAGATTAAGGGTGGGACTTTCTTAGATTGGGATTTTGTCATAGCCTGGTACATTAATTATCAACTGAGAATATACTGCAGTTTTTTACTGGTCTGTTCAAAGTTTTTTACAGCAATGATGCAAAGCCAGCTTGCTATGAGATAGGGATGAAACATCTGTAAAACACTATGAGTAGGGAAATAAGGCTTTGACTAAACTGATTTGAATGTAGACCATCTTTCTTACAACAAACAGCAGCCTGCCAGTGTCCCATACAAAGTTCTGCAGCATAAGTTATTCTACAAAAAAGGAGTCATATTTAAAATAGTGCATTTACTGACTTGCCCAAAAATGAGATACACAGAGGGAGCCACATGGCTTTTCACCAGGAAAATGTATAACTGGAGGATTTTACATCAGGACTTTAAGAATTATTTCAGAAGGGTTCTGAAATCTATCAAGAAACCGTGATCAATACTGTATGCAAAGTTAGTAAAAATTTAACGCTTTTTCCTAGAAGCTAATTTATTTAAGTATTAGGAGCAGTGAGGAACTGCAGAACAGTCAATCAGAAGAGCTATACAGGTGAGATCAGTTGGTTTTGGCAATTAAAGTTTGGAAGCTTAAAGATGGTTCAAATACCAAATCTCGTTCTTTAATTGCCCCAGCTGTGCTTCTCCATCCTGGAATTCAGTAGATATGGACAAAATCTTTATTTTTGTACAAAGATGTCAGTGTTTGTAAAAAGCTATTAATCTCAAGCCCAACATTCTGCTGCTTATTCTTACTATCTGGAGGAAGTTCCTTTACTGCTTGTATGAAATATGTCTCAAATGTTTCCAATGCGGACGTTCTTTTGAAGTATCTGCAGCCAAAATATCATAGCATATTGATACATAATAGTGTGGTGATTGAAATTTACTTTTCTGCCTTGTTTTGGAATTAGTGTGGATGAAGAACAGATATTAGGCTAATACATTTTAACCTCAGAGTATTAATGTGAGCAAAGATGATTATTTGCTGCCCTTTGAGTTTCTAAGGCCAGTTAAACACCTATTACTTTGTGTCTTAAGTACCCCTCTAGTTTCTGATTGAATTTCCAGTTTGAGAATACTCTTTCTTAGATCAAATGCTGACAACTGGCAGTAGCTGGCTTATACTATTGCCCAAATAATTTTGGCTTCTTTGTTTAGTTACTTAAAAAACTAAGTTATACACTGTTGACCTTCAAAAGGGGTGGAGTGGGGGAAATGATCTGTCATTATGTCATCTGTCCTTCAGGAATATTAAAGTAACTATTTTAACAAAGTGTTCATTATTTCTTTTCCTGAGTTGTTAACATCTGTTACTGTAGTTCTGTGATTTGATTTCTGAAATGCTGTGCAGCAAGCTTGCCCAGAGGTAGATCAGAGTTCTTATGGCTAGTGAATCATTGGTGGAGAAAGATAGGGATTCCCAGCCCCACTGAAAATAGGTGTTTTATGGCCGTGTTGCACACATGATGTTATTTGTGGGGTGCTAGAACAAATGCCTTGATTTTAATCTTGAAAAATCTAATTTTCCTATTTTTTCTAATTTAAATATTTTTCAGAATACACTTTTAAAATGAGTCTTCTTCCTGACCTTTGCTGACCTGTTTTTTATTTTTTTTAAGGCAAGCAGGTAGCTGCCTTGTTGCTTCTTAGTGGTTGGTTCTGTTGATCTGCTTTGCAGTTGCTGCATAAAATAGCAAAGATTGAAAAGCAACTTCTCCAAATATTCTTGAGGGACATGTGCATTTGCACACAGTGCTGTTGGACAGCTAATTAAGGCTCTTAATGTTACATTGTCTGTCTTAATTGACTTACAAAATAGGTTTGTAAATCTATTACATCTAGGATAACTAGTGGTTTTCAATCACTGTGTATCCCTGCAAATTCTTACATGCTTCTTTCAAGATTAAACCAGCTGTTGAGACCCTACTCTTTTCTCAAGTGTTTAACTCAAGGCAGAGTACATTGTAAGAAAATTAATACGTTCTCCTCTTTTCGAGAAAAAAAATGTGTGTAAATTATTTGTAAAGAGGACATGCCTTTTAAACTAGACTTTCTTCTTTCATGTTAATGAGTTGATGATGTAGAGAACAGAATCTGTCGCTGGATGGAGGGAATTTTTAAGCTAAGATACCCACGTAGATGATGATAGAAATTTAAGATACTGTAAGTTGTAGTCAACACTTGAAAAATAACATGCAGATTAAACCTTGGAAACACTTGCATAGTTGGTTCCAGTATTTCCAAGTGGTATTAATTGTTTAAGTTATGATATATTATGCCTTATTGAAGCGAGATATAAATGGTGTACAGCAAACTGCAGGTGCCCTCAGAGAGGAAGGAGTAGTCTTGCCAGATACTCTGAGTAATTCCTAAGGTGGGAGTGAGTGATATGTCCAATTAGCTGGACTAGAAAGTGTGACAAATGTTTAATCCTGCGATTGCAAATTGTAGCAAACCTTACAAACAAGTCAGTGGTTTTCCAGAGAGTGTCCAACTTTGCAAAGTAGATCCTTTATAAAAACCATAAGTGACTAAGACCAGTATCCTGTGGACACTTTAGGAGACTTAAATATTCTTGATATCTATGATACCATTTAAGAATACAGAAATGTAACAGGTTAATTTATTTTTGTTAATATTGTGACAAATGATACTATTAAAATTGTAGTAGACTTCTTAACTAAATAATGCTATAAATAGTTTGTTCCATTCCAAAGATTTTCTTTCCCCTTCTTCTTTTTTGCCTCCTGTCCCATATCCATGTTTTTGATGAATCTTAAGCATCAGCTGTGACAGAATCTTTTGGGGGTTTCAGTAGGAACACCAGAAGAAATGAAAGCACTAATTATTCCATAATTTTATAAGTGTGTCACTCGACTTCTGCATGAGATGCAAATGTCTAGTTTGATTAAGACTTGCCTGAAGTACACTCTTCTATAATTCTGTATACACTCAAGTAGCCTGAATTTCTCATGTAGGGGACCATGAATAGGTAGAACAAACTTATGCTACTTTAAGGCTTGTGAGACAAAAGCTCTACCTGCATAATGTTAAACCAGTGTTTGAAAGCTGTTCTAAATCTTCTACTCCTAAGGAGAATATTCATTTTCTGTGTAAACAGACTTGAAATTTTATGGTGTGTATCAATTGCCATTGCCAGAAAAGGGATTGAGCATGGCTTATAATGGAGTGCTATCATTCCATAGTACTTGTGGTGTTAGGCACCTAGTTTTGTGATTTAGTGCTGCTTACACCACTGACATTTTCAATAGCCACTGCCTGGATAAACCTGTGCATAAATTTTACTCTGTGTTTACAGCTTGTATGACTCGAGACCTACTTTGCCTGCTGTCTGCAGAAGGTCCAGCTGTTCTGACTGTAATTGTTAACATATATTTTAATCCTAGTTCTTTTCCTCAAAGTGATATCACTCTTGAATAAATGCACAGAAACCGTTTCTGACAGATGTTTGTTGCAATCTGACTTTAGTTATGTGAAATTATAAGCCGTGTGCCTTTCAGTAGCTCATTATAGAAGAGTATCAGTATGAAGAAGTTCTGCATTTTTGTGGACACTGGCATTTTGGCTGTACCAAGATCTGAAAACTGTCAATTGGAACCTTGAAGTGCCACTTTTGAGCAATGAGACTCTAACCAGATCAAAGTAACCCAAAACACAGAAGTGAGAGGGAAAGCAAACTTCCTGCCACTTTGTGGCTTGAAGCTGAAAAAGTGAAGGTCATTGTTCAGGTTGTCTGTGCCTTAGAGTACGTCTGGTACTCAGAGTAAGTGGGACTTACTGCAAAGACAGACAGACTTAAAAAAAAAAAAAAAAAGCTAATGAAAATATGTATTCCTGTCTGACTTAATATAGCAGCAAACAAAAGATATGGACAGCTTTGTACTCATAGGTATAACTTCCTCTTGATGAGGACGTAAGTGAAATATACTTCTCTAGCTGGCTTGCAGAGTGATGGGGCTAATTTGAAGTAGCTTTGTAAACTTACTTTTCTATTCCGTATGAAGTCTGGGTTCTACTGTACCTGCCAGATTTCCCCAGGCAAAATGAGTGAATTTAAATACCTTTCATGATGGTACATGCTGGGGAGTTGCTAAATACACCTAGCATCTGCTGTGCATGTTTGCCTGCTTCTGTATATGCTTAGCTGGATATGGGATGGTGGAAAAACTTGGACTGTATGGTTTAGCAAACTGAAGAACTGAAATGTGAGAGGGCTGTAATGGAAAACTGTTAAGTGTGTGTAGAAATCCTTGCTGTCTCACTGCTTTTTACTTACATTGAAAATATCTATGGCTGTAGATGCGATCACAGGATGCTATAACACTAATACCAAATTTGGGTCAGGTTTGCTTCCAGGTATCAGCTGTGAAGCATATATAAAAACCTGCCCTTTCCAGTGTAAGTTCTCTCCTCTTTCTGAGGAAAGCCAGCTTCCGTACCCATACCTATGCTGCTGGCTTTTCATACCAAAATCTCATAAATCAATTGTGTTATAAATATAAGCCAGGAATGTTTAGTTTGTTTTAATTTCTATAAACAAAACAACACTGTGCTGAATATGGGAGTACTGTCAAAGGGCTGCCTTTCAGTGAAATGAGTAAAACCAATTGGAATATAAGTAAAACCTCTTTCTTCTTACCCTATAGTTGAGCAATTTTCAGCTTTGAAGTGCATAGAGGAAATGTCTATGAAAGACTATGGAAAGACTAGTTGCTGATAAAAATTGCCAGTTCCAGGTAGCAGAAATGTCTGTGCTGTATCAGACTTTGGCTTATGTTTTTTCTTTTCTGTTATTTTTGAATACCTATAGAATAGCTTTAGCCATTCATTAGAAGATAAAAGGATGAGGGGAGATGTCAAAAAATAGTGTTAAGTACTGATCATGACGGACATCTCATTTGCATCTTGAATTGACACTGGTTTTCAGTAGGAGATAGTAAAGCTGCTTCCTAACAGAACTGCTTTGTACCTTTGGCTACTGAAAACCATCACATAGGCCAGTCTTTGACAGAAGGAATCAAGACAGAATGCTCTACAGAGGATATGTTTGTGTGGAGATATTTTTATCTAGTGTCCATTGGTCTTGTTTTTGTGGAAGAATAAGGAAATGCAATGGGTTCCAAAGGGAGCTGTGTCTAGTCATCATCTCCACAGAGTCCGTATAAAGTGTGCATGTGCTAGAAGAAAAGAATTCTTCAGTGGAACATGCCCTTAGTACAGTGAAGAATGTGTAGAAAACCCAGGTGTTTCATCTGACTCGGTTCTTCTGCTGATTGTTCCCTGTAGTGATGAAAAGCACTGAAAAAGGTGGCTTGGAGAGGCTGGGCAGTTCCTGTACTTACGGATACTAAAAAACACAGCTAGATGAATGCCTGAGCAATCTGTTCATACTTAGCTCTACTTAGTTCTGCTTTTGAGTGGGAGGTTGGGTGGACTAGATGATCTTTAGAGGTTCCCTCTAACCTAAATTGCACAGTGATGCTAATTATTTCAAAAAGTAGGGCCTTTCTGAAGTCTTAAATCATAAAATCTACTTAACTCCAGGAATTCTTGAAACATACACTTTAATGTTCTCCTGAATTCCATTGTCACTCAAAGTAGAAGGATTGGTATTAAAATCACTGATTTGGTTTTAACTACTTGTTTATGCAGCAGCATTGATTGTGCTACTCAGCTGATGTTTTTTCTCCTCACCTTAAAAATACTGAATTTTGGAAGGGTTATATTACAGTGAACAGTTCAGATAAGCTAGAGTATGTGGAGAATAATTAACTAAGGCCCAACACATAATCAGTAGTGAGGGGATGTCTGCTCTGCATAGCAGCTCTGGTCATTAGCATATCCTGTCATTTCAGGTAAAAAGCAGGAAGCTGATGAATTAACTGGTGATGCTTCAGTTGAAGATGATTCCTTTGTCAAGGTAATAAAAGTATGTAATTCTTTTTTCTCAGTTTGTATTTAAAAGTTCAATGTTTGGCCTGATTTTAAAAAAACCAAGAAACTTCTGTTTTCTTTGTGCTAATTTATGTGGCGATTTTGAGCATTGTTTTTACTGTGTTCACAGCTGTGATGCCTAAGGGTGTGAAAGTGTGGGGTGGGTTTTTTAAACATGCTATGAATTTTTATTTTGGATGTGATACAGTATTTTGCAGAAACTAGCAGTGAAATTTTTCAGAACACAGCTAATACCCTTAGTTATGCCAGATATTTGTTGTTCACACCAAAAGGAATGTGAGTTGGAGACTCAAGATGCAAGTGATCAAGATGGAAATGATGAATTAAAAGACTTCAAAGAATCTGCGGAAGACGAGAACTTGAATTCCAAAGAACTAGCACCTGCAAAAAAGAAAAAATACCATGACCTGGAGCCAGCAGAGACAACAGAAGATGCAGAAAAGGATTCTGAAAGTCAGGTACTTTGGTTTATTTTACATGCATTTTTTTTTGAAAAATGTAGATTTCTCTTAGTGTGTCTGGATTACTAGGCAGTCAGAACTAGTTTTTCAGTTTGTCTTGCTTGCTTATCTGGAAGGATAGTTTGTTACTTTTTTCTTTCTGTTCTCCTTGACCTGTGTTTTAATAGTCCTGAAACAATTGTGGCATTGATTGATAAAATTCTACCACAGTCCATACAGAATTCCTAAGTGGTCCTTTTCCCTGGTAGTGACACAGGTAATCTGAACACTGAACTGAAAGATGCAGGTCATGAGAACTGCTCATTGATGAGCAGTTATTGAGCGTCTGTGCCCTTAACCAAAATGTTTTCTGAGTTAACTGAATCTCTTGACTTTCTGAATGTTTACGTGTCTTACAAATAGTTTGCTGAGCAAGTCCCTCTTACATTCTCATAGGAAAATGAAGGTCAAGACATAGAAGATTACACTTTTCCAACTGTCCATGTAAGTTCTAAATCAGTTCTGTTAAGCTGGTCGTCATGTCTAATCAGTTGGAAAAGATCACTTTTAGAATGGCTTTTTGTTCCACCATGCATCTTAAAGAGTCAGATGATGCAATACAGCAAAGATAAACAGTATGGGAGGATTTCATATTGCTTTAAAATACACATAATTATAATTTCCAAATAAGATGTTCTATTTAAATGCAAAATCCTGTCTACAGTTTGGGAGTATCCAGTGCATAAACTTAGCAAGCTCTCTTAAAAACACTTCAGAGGGCTATGCCAAACGCTAACATAGTATATACAGCCTATGCAGGAGTTTAGAACTCCTTTTCTAACACAGAAATTTGCCTTTGGACAACGTTTGGGGGGAGATGTAGGTTGTTTGGGGTTGGTTGTTTTATTTTCTTAATACTAATAATCTGTAACAACTTTAAGTTCAGAAATTCTTTCTGAGTTACATGGAACTGATAGCTGAAAAGGGACATCTCGTACATGTCTTGCTCAGTGAGGTTAATGATAACTAAGTAAATGCCTATTAAAATCACTGTTTTGTTTTTAAATACTTATTGGAGGAAGTCTGCCTAGTTTCTGACTTCTGCCCTAAGCTTTTAAGGCTAGTGATGGCTTGCTTGCATTTCATTGACAGTAATTATCAGCAGTGTGATAGCCATTCTCAAGGCTTTTAGCAGGACATAGGACAGTTTAGAAATGTCCTGTTAAGTAAGGGGGGATACAAAGTAGCTGTGTGTTCTACTCAGTTGGAAACTGCAAGTATTGCAGATTTATGCCAGTGAAGTTTGATACACATTTTTGGTGATTTGACAAGGGAGGTGGATTTGACACTCTTGGTTTCTAGATAATCTTTTATTTGACAACAGTTTTCAGTTCATTAATTTGCCTTCATCTGATAGAAATTCTATGGGAAATACGAACTTCTCTACATAAAGTTTCAAAGTAGGAGACATTTAGTGTTGACTCCTTTTCTTGCAGGATGGTGAAGATGAAGAAAATGAGAAAGGTATGTTTAAAGTTTAATAGAGTTCAGAGGTCTTTAGTCTGGTAGAGCAGGTGGCTTTCTCTTGTAATATTAAATCTCTGAACTAATATTAGGCTTGTCTCCAGTACTAAGAATCAGTTGTCTCCTTATTAAGCTCAACACCTGGAATCATTGCAGTCAGTAGGTTTATTTCACTCCTAAGAGTTACTTTACTCTTAAGAGTTGATGACAGGACTTTATCAGTTACTGTGGTGAATGTACAATACAGCTGTAATACTATGATTCTTAAATGAAAAGCATAGTATTTAAGGACTCTAATTACACGGTAAGTCTTGACACAAAAGCTTCCAACTTGCACTGCAGTAACTGGTGTTTAATTGAGTGAAATTGCACCCTTAAACTCAACAAATGTATGGACCATCATATGCCTGGCTTACTGTTACTTAGAAATACCACTTGTATATAGGATGGTAAAACAAGTGTTTGGAAACCTGTGGAGTGGCTACCTGTTTTTTTTAAGCTGTGCTCATTAGTGAAACTATAGAAGGAGTGTTATGCATTTGGGCAAACAGACTTCCTGGACAGAAGTCTTAAGGATTCTACATATTGTGGACTAGAAAGGACATGGAACACCATCACTTTACACAAGATGGAACAAACACATTACTGAAGTTACAGGATAAAACTACAGACTCCATGTTTACGAGGGACCCTATGGCTGAAGTGTCTCATCTGCACAAATCCAAGAATACGGTTGGAGATGCCTCTGTGGGACTGAGATGGAAAATCTGCCCAGTGGATGAAGACTGAGAACCACTTGTCTACAAACTCTGGATTAAAGCTCCCTCCTCCTTCTTCTGCAGCAGCCTTTTACAGCTAATTTGACTGCCAAACAACTGCTTTGGAAGGAAAATCACAGGAGAGCACCAGCATGGAAGAGTGACTGAAATTCTCCAAGACTGTAATTCTGTCGGATATGGGAAGAAGTCCTAGAACCAGGAAGATTCAAAGACAGACTAAATCAAACTGTGAGCGTCCAAAGCAACTATTTTCTTCTGGAACACTAAATGCTAAACTGGAAAATGGATACTTCTTATGAAGAACGGGTATCTCCAGGATGGAACCATATTCCCCCTCCTAGTGTTTTGGTATTTGTCTCTAGAAAATGTGTTTTGCCATGAAGAATAAGTGATCCTGGGTAAAGGATTTATATTTGTGTTAATACACCTTTGTGTTTTTTTCTAACCTTCCATCAGTGCTAATAACTGGCTTTGTATTTTCTAGGTCCTATTCTAGCTTATGCATATGAAATTGTTTAAACTTCTTCTTTTGCCATATTTATTCCTGTTAAATCCTCTTAGATAAAGCAGGTTCTGGTGATGGTACACAAGAAGTATCTAAACCTCTTCCTTCAGAAGAAAGCCTAGCTGAGGCTGATCACACGGCTCACGAAGAGATGGAAGCTAACACCTCTGTGAAAGAAGCTGAGGATGATAACATATCGGTTACAATCCAGGCTGAAGATGCCATCACTCTGGATTTTGATGGTGATGACCTCCTAGAAACAGGTAAAAATGTGAAAATTACAGATTCTGAAGCAAGTAAGCCAAAGAATGGGCAGGATACCATTTCACAGAGCCTGGAGAAGGAAAGCAAGGACTATGAGATGACTGAGAACCATAAAGATGGTAAGAAGGAAGACTGCGTGAAGGGTGATCCCGTCAAGAAGGAAGCCAGAGAAAGTTCAAAGAAAGCAGAATCTGGAGACAAAGAAAAGGATACTTTGAAGAAAGGTCCCTCGTCTACTGGGGCCTCTGGTCAAGCAAAGAGGTTTGTTTTTCTATGTCAGTTCTTTACGATACTGAGTACCAGCATTCAATAAGATCACTCTACATTAAGGGGGTAGCAGCAAGAATCTTATAATTAGTATCCTATGCTCCTGCCTATAGATTTTTTTTTTTGACCGCCATAAGTTACTTTTTAAAATTCAAGATCTTCGTATAGACACTATGTCCTACTGATTGCATTGTCGAATTGTCAGCATTTATTTATTTTTTTCAAATTGATGATTTTTTTTAAATGTCCTTGTGATGATGGTAATGAACAGCTATCAGTTCTAAGAACACAAAATGAAGTCAAGTCCCCGTCCTGAAATCTGGAGAAGATTGCCATATATCCACTGAATAGAGTTGCCAGAAAATCTAGATCTTCAGGCATCTTGGGGAAAATCAGTGCAAGAATCCATAAGGGAATCATTTGTTCAAATATACAGTATAGCCCTTTTTTCTTTTTATTTTTTGAAATGTTAACATGTCTGTTAGTATTAGTAGTATAAACTGCTTCCCAAATTCTGTATTTTCAATTTTCTTCTGGTTTTTAATTTGCTTCTCTAGCTCTACTAAGGAATCTAAAGAAAGCAAGACAACATCAAAGGATGATAAAGGTAACTGTTACAAATTAGGGTGGTATTGTTTTGAACTGAATGCATTCCTGTTTGAGAAGTTGCATGCCATGTACTGCAATGGCTTACATAATGGAACTCTTCCCTCTGTAGTAAAAGATGCTAGAGGTACAGCAGTCGTTAGTTGTATTTGTGTCTCTTCTTTTAATGTTTTTTTTACTTATGCCATATTTCTCTTAAGATCAAAAATACTTATTCTAAGAGCTAATTTAAAATACATTCTCCTATTTCAAAACACTGTTGAGAGCAAAGTCCACATAAGGTTTCCCAAGTCTTTGTTTTGATGAGAAAGTGTAATTTTCAGATATGCCATACCTTGCCTACAGCAGTTTGGGTTGATGTTACACACAGAACAAACGCAAAAGCAAGTTCTTAAACATAACACCAGTACAAGTTTTTGGTTTAATTCTAGCTTATTTCAAATAAAATGATCTCTCAGACATGTACAACAGCTGAGGTGCCAGCTAGCAAAATGACGTTTGTCATTGTTTCGTGTGTTAAAGTTGGACCCATTTGTCTACCTTGGACTTTTATCTCTTATCATAAACCCCTGTATTACAATTACAAATTCACAGACTTGAGATCAAGAGCACATTATTGTGACCAGTTATCCTGATGCTTCATAGTTGAACAAATGCATTTCTATAAACTCATGTGTCTCCTTATTTTGCCTGCTATCTCACTGTCAAAAAGCGTGGTCACAGATTCTCTTGCATATCACTAATGGAAGAACAGAACTTCACCTGTTAAATGAATTTCTGAGGAGAAACTTTCATGACAGACATAACTCAGTCTTCTGTAGATGCTTGTCTGTTTGTGACAGTTACAGTGAAATAAAATGAAGATACAGCAAATCGTACTTTCATCTGCTATCATTTCATAATAGTAACTGTCATCAGCCTATCTTAAAATATATAGCCAAAGCCAGTACAGTGGCACTTTAATGATATTCTAAGCGTATCACTGTTTATCAAGATATCTGGGATTATCAAGATACTCCTATTTTGACAGTAACTGAGATTTGTTGCCTTTAGCTCTTAGTTCATCTTGATGCACTGAAGACCTCAAGGTGGTTAAATTAACTTTTAAAACTGTGCATACCACCAGATTTTCCCAACTGTTTAGCTGGAAATCTTGTTATGGTCTTGCTTGTATAGCTTCATTTTAACGTGCTTGCAAAGCGGTTCATATATTTAGCAGCAAACAAGAAGCCAGACTAAATAAGATTTAAAGATGTTGGGAATAACATCATATTAATTTATTGAGTTCTTACTTCTGTATTGTTGCAAAAATGGTTAATATCTGGGGAGGGGGGTGGTTGGCCTTTAAGGCATGTAATGTTTTTCCATCTTTTCTTCAGTGTTTTCCTTAATATGCAGGAAATAATGTTAGTGGGTTGCATCCAGTTCTACACCCAGCAGTATTTTTTAAAATTGCTCTGGACAGAGGGCAAATGCTTCAAGAAGCTGTGGAAATTGACCACATTGTTCTGGAGGCTAGGATTAGCTAAGTCTCCTCTATTTAACATCTGCCATCTCTTTGGTGCTCTCAGTAGTGTAAAGACATAATGATGGAGAACAAATGTTGGGTGCTAAAAAAAATGTTCTTGGATGGAAGTTATTGATAAGAACCAGAAGCTGAAGCTAAATGTGCCTACCCAAATGAGGGTAAAGCATGCCTTTAACATGTATGATTTCTCTAGCTCTGTCATTTGAGTATGACTTAGCCAATCTGTTGGTCTCAATACATGGGTAAATTAATGAAATCTTATGGCATATATTTTTTTTATATAGAAGACTTTTCAAGAAAGGTAACCGGATAAACAGTTACTTAAAGGTAACAGGCTAAGTTTCTCTTTTCAGCAACAGTTTAGTTCAATACTTACGGTACCTTTGTCTCCTTAATTTTTTGGCTGTTTTGTAAAACTTGTTTCAGGAAGTGCAAGCAGTGTTAGTGGTAGCAGTGGAAGTTCAACTAGAAACCTGTGGGTTAGCGGACTGTCTTCCAACACAAAAGCTGCTGACTTGAAAAATCTCTTTGGCAAATATGGAAAGGTATTTCATGGGGTGTGATGTCATGTGTGTTGTGTCTGTCTCTTCCTTCTCCTCTTCAGTTAGAGAAATTGAGTAATACTTGATTTAAATAAAAGTCAGAGAAAATGTCTAACCAATGTAACCTAAAAAAAAACAATACCTTGAGCATCTAAAGAGTGCATGCTTACAGGAAGAAGCATATATTACTTTTATAAGAAAACTTTCTTCCTGTTGAAGTAAGATGCAAAGGAAATGTCACAAATATGACTGGTCAGCACTAGCTTTAAATTTTTTTTTTTAATTACATAATGGTGGCTGTGTTCTTTTGCAGCAACTGTCTTTAACCATGAGTGTAAGATAATGTGATAACTGGTAAAATTTTAATATAACTGGTCTTTCTAGAACCTTCTGCTTTGGGAGGCTGTTTTTAAAATATGTTCTGAAGGCTTATGAATAGTAAAAATAGGTAAAATATGGGTCAGTTAATGTCAGTTCTTTTAGGGGCTCTCTCAATGACTTAATGAATTTTTTACAGGCTGCTTAAACTAAGTCTGTTTTCTTGGGTTATGGTTTAATTTAACATATGAATTCCATAGAACAATGCAGAATCCATTCAAGCTATGCAGTCTTCTGAAAACAGATTTAGTTGCAGTTGTTCTCACTTTCTCAAAGGAGTTGCTGTTAACTATCTGAATTCCTAGTGTTGGTATCGGCCTCTACAGTTGTGACATTGTTGCATCTAGTTAGATGCAACTAATTAACTAGATGCAACTAACTAAACTAGTTAGAACTTGAGTGTATCAAGTGTGTGTACTGATTTTTTTGTTGTTATTTTTCTAATGAGAAAAGTATATTTTCTTAAAACTTCTAATTCTTGAACTGTTTTTGCTGTAAAGATGCTTGGTACCTGTATTTATTTAGCTTCCCAGTTCTAAATTAATTGGAAAAGACTTAATTTCTAAATGACTGTACTATTGACTGCTAGAAAGATTAAATTGTTGCATTAGAGTAGGACTACACCAAGAAGACTGGCTCCAGTAGCTATAGAAATTCTAGCAAGGAGCTGGAACACAAAGCTTAATGCTTTCTCAGGAGCAGGTGTCAGAGAGCTGGCTGCCAAAATTGCTTAATCAGCACAGTGGCTGTTGAAGAACTGGCTCCCTTATTCAGTTACTGCTTAACACTGCCTGTCACAGACTCACAGAATCTTAGGGGTTGGAAGGGACCTCAAAAGATCATTTAGTCCAACCTGCCTGCCAGAGCAGGAGGACCTGGAGTAGGTCACACAGGAATACATCCAGGTGGGTTTTGAATGTCTCCAGAGAAGGAGACTCCACAACCTCCCTGGGCAGCCTGTTCCAGTGCTCTGTCACTCTCAGAGTGAAAAAGATTTTTCCTTCCTGCCATGAATTTGCAGCTGCTGACTTTTTGTGGGGATTCATCTGTCAGAGATGCACCACTAAAGGCAGATCAATGGTGTTTCTCTGTGTGCATTTTAATAACTGTCAAAAGCGGCATTTAGATAAATGTGCATGAGGTGGTGACTGCTCAAAACAGGACACAAGCATTAATATGCCTTGATGTGAAAGCTGGGATAAATTCTCAAAGCTGCAGCTTCCTGGGGAATTATGTGAGTGACAGTCTTTTTGGGAGGTTGTTTTTTTTGTTGTTGTTGGGGTGGTTTGGGGGATTTTTGGGTTTTATATACTAGGATAAAAGTATTATTGGAATACCATCACTTCGTTACTAGAAATGTCTCTCTCAAAACCTACATTTTACCTGTTTATGTAGGTGCTTGGTGCCAAGGTGGTCACAAATGCACGAAGCCCAGGGGCAAAATGTTATGGCATAGTAACAATGTCTTCTAGTACAGAAGTGGCTAGATGTATTGCACACCTTCACCGAACAGAGCTGCATGGACAACAAATTTCTGTTGAGAAAGTAGGTTTAATAAGATGAAAACTTTTCCCAAAATAGACCATCTTATGCAAGAATCTTTATTAACCTATTTGCGTTTGGGGAAAAATAATATAGGTGAAAGGCGATCCCTCTAAGAAGGAGTTGAAGAAGGACAGTGATGAGAAATCTGGTTCGAGCAGAAGCACAGGAGATAAGAAGACTGCATCAAGTGATAAAGCCAGCAAGTAAGAAATTTCATGTGTCTTCTGAAGTTGTGAAAAGCCTTTAAGTTGAATTTTTCTCATTCTGTTTGTGTGTTTCTTTTCCTAACAAGAACTCCATCAACCAAAAAAGAAGAGAAGAAATCTGAGAAATCTGAAAAAAAAGAAAGTAAAGAAGCCAAGAAAACAGAAGGTAAAGATGAGAAGAGTGATAATGGAGCAAGTGGCCCTAATCAAGAATCCACTAAAAAATCTGAAGAAAAGAAAAGAATAAGTATGCAATATAGCAATGTTTCCTCTTGTTAAATCTGTGTGTCTGACTTGTTTTTGGGGCATGTTTTTGCTCTTACCAGAAACCAGACAATGAAACCCCTGTTCTTTTTTAGACTCTAGTAACATATATTACTTTAGAGCTGATGTTAAAGCTTCCATATTTTATATTACTACTTAATTACAGACATGTGCTAATATGCTTTGCCTACCAGTAACAGTTGAATTTAGAGATTTAGAAATTTCACCAAGGAAAATCTGTAATAGGCAAATAGGGATGTGTGTGTGTGTTAAACCTTTTTTCTTCTTTCTTTCTTTTTTTTTTTTTCTTCTCTCACCCCTTCACTAGGTGGCAAAAGCCCAGGTCAAGTTGTAGTTTTAGACCAAACAAAAGGAGACCAAGGCCACACTAGAACTGTTAGAAGGGGAAGGTTTGATAAAGTAAGTATCTATAGAATTGATGTAATCCTTATCTGATTTGATACTACTGTACTGTTGATATTTTCACTGAAGAGTCAATAAACTATCACAAACTGTTAAGCTTAGATAGAAGCTTTGTGTGCTTTGGGATAGCCAAGTAGTTAATGATACTTGAATATAGCATCCAGAAATCTCCCTAAATGAATGGGACTTCTGAAATAACCATTGTAATCTCTGTCTATAGCCACAGATATTGAGGAACAAAGAACGTATTATTCAAGATAAAGTGAAATTCAGGGAATACAGGGGTAGAAAGGATATCTTGCCTTTTGAAAAGATGAAGGAACAGAGATTGCGAGAACACATGGTTCGATTGGAAAGAATACGACGAGCTGTTGAACTTCGAAGGTAGTAATTCAATTTTTTGCTAAAGGCTTATTTTATGCATTAAATTGATCAGATATTATATTAAGAAATCTAACTAGAATGCATTCTGTCAAGCGTTTCACTCAGATGTTAAAGTCTGAGACTTTAAAAGACCTAAGAGTGTCTTGATATGAATTAATGGACTCCAGAACTTTTGTTTAATCTTTTAATAGCCCTACATGTACATTTACAGCTTAGTGTTTGTGGTAGGGGGGGGTGTGTGTATCTCAAGTGTTACTGTATGCCAGGTTTCTTTTTGAAAAGATAAGAAGCTGACTAGGAAATGTGACCAAATTAAACAGAGAACTAGTGCTTACCTAAATAACAAATTAAAAGTAATACAATCTTGTCCCTTTAAATAAAGGGACTAAATGGCTACACTCTTCCATTCTGCTCTTCTTATGTGTTCAAAACTTTGCAAAGCATAGTCAAATGACTTGTGTTGTGAGCTGGATTTTCCTTAAGAAAAAAAAAAAAAAAAAAAGGCAAGCATAAAACTTGCAAGAAATGCCTTTTTGTAAGCTGTACAATAGGAAGGGGGAAGAAAGAAACAAAATGAAGCTTTTGACAAGTGTACCTAACCTGTACAAGTCAACATGTTATTCTGTCTAATTTTTAGACAAAAAACAGTAAGTAAATTTTTTGCTAGCTTGAAGAGGGCAAGAGCTAAAACAGCAAGTATTTTTAAGATCCCAATAATATTATTTACCAAGCTGTTATGGTCTGCAAGATGACAACACAGAGTTAAGAGTGCACATAAAGTGTAACAAGAATGCTGATACCTGATACAGTTTTTCCTAGTACCTGCTGCCTGCCCACCTGGTTCTGTAGAACATGCTGTAACCATTTTGGCTGCCTGAGGCTAACAGGCCTAGGCCTCTGATACCAGCACTTCTGTCAAGAGCTCACTCTCAAAGTTTTTTAATGTCTGTGCCTAAGGTGATGATTTTTCAGAGGAGTTTGTGACCTCTTTTTTTCCCTTCCGTTAGGCGAAGAGAAATTGCGGAGCGGGAGCGCCGGGAGCGCATACGGATAATGCACGAGCGGGAGGAGTGTCTGCAGAGGGAGAGGGAGCGCTTAGAGATCGAAAGGCAAAAGCTGGAGAGGGAAAGGATGGAAAGGGAGCGTTTGGAAAGAGAGCGTGTTCGTATTGAACAGGTGTGCACCTTAGATTGTTTGGACTGTAGTGCAAATACAGTTTTGGATTATAACCCAGTACAACGGCTGTAATCTTTGGTTTGTTTGCTTGACTGGTGAGTAATTCAATGGCAAATTCTTGCTACTGGTTTATGCAGTGGCTATGTGTGTCCTGCCTGTAATCTAACTAGCTGTTCCTAGACAATGTCACTGCAAACTTCATGTATTTTTGGGCAACAAATACAGTAGCAATACATGGAATTACCTGTAGTTACTTCTGTAGCAGCCAATAGCTTCTCCAGATCTGTTGTCTACTTCTAGAGAAGTATTCCTTATGCTCTTGAATAGTAGACTCTTTCAAAGGATGAATTGCATCAGGTAGCCTTGAACAGAGTATTAATTCTGTAAACTTGCCAACTGTTGAATAGGTATCTCTAATGAAGAGCTATTTTGTTGTGTTTATTCACCCTTCCCTTTCCTGGCAGGAACGTCGAAAAGAAGCGGAGCGTATTGCTCGTGAAAGGGAGGAGCTTCGGCGGCAGCAGCAGCAACTGCGTTACGAACAGGAAAAGAGGAATTCTTTGAAACGTCCACGTGATGTAGATCACAGGTAATCTAATTCTCAAAGCATTGTTTTACAGTGCTTAGTAAAAAGAAACAGCTAACAAGCTTGTTTTGGACTTGAAAATGCATTTCTACCTGAAACTAGTCTTCACAGAAGAACTGGGTTTCTGGTATTTGTTTTTGACATCAGTTTATGCCAAGTGTGAAACATAGTTTATATGTAGGAGAGAGTTTTGAAATAAGAGAATTTGAATTAATTATTGTAAGAGCAGAGCATAATGCAGTTCAGTGCATTAGCTAATAAAAGCTTTTCTTCTGCCTTAATAGTTGAAATTTCTAGCTTCTAATTTAAGAATTCACATTTCTGGTAAACCAATGGGTCAGGAAGTCCGTGTGGTGGCTTTTAATTTTTACTGAAGCTGATGACTTTTACCATGTGCTGTTTGAGCCACATTAATTGAACTGACTTGATATTTGATTATAAGAATAGGACTGAGACCTGAGCCATAACATTGACATATCAGTGGTACAATGGGAGGTAAGTCGTCATGGTAGACACAATAGCAGAACAGTAATATTTCCTCACCAGGGGTATAAAGACAGCTTCTTTGTTCAAGACTACTGATTACGTAATTTACTATCTCACATTCTTATCATAGGGACTCTGTAGCTGAATGTGTCTAGTGAGCAAGGCTGTGACATGCCTACACTGTTCTTTCCTGAGAAAGTTGTTCTGATTTGTGGGTGTTTTGTTTTGTCCTTGAAGGCTTTTTTTTTTTTTTTTTTTTTTAATCCTACTAAGTTTTATTTTCAAGGCACAATTTTGCTACAGTGATGTTTTTGTTGGGCTTTGGTTTTGTTTTTTAAACTACCTAACATGGCATACTATTGCTTAGGTCATATTTTGTCTCTTTAATTTGCACTTCAAACACAGGAGTGCTGCTGCTTCTTCTCCCCTCTCTCCCCCCCCCCTTAAATGATGATGTTCACTACTGTTTAAAGAGTTTACCTTTGTTAGTGGTATTCCAAAGTCAAATGAGGATCTTTAAAACAGACAATTGACTCTAAACATTTTAATGCATATTAGGCCTTGTTAGGATACATGTAAGTGATGAGAGTTCGTTTGTTTTGCTTAAAGGAGAGATGACCCTTACTGGAATGAGAATAAGAAGATGGCTCTTGATACAGATGCACGTTTCCATGGCTCAGATTACAGTCGCCAGCAGAACAGGTTTAATGATTTTGATCACAGAGAACGGGGACGATATCCAGAAGGTTCTTCTGTCCCATCATCATCTTTTGATAGGTAAGTTGAAATAATAGGGCAGATATTTGCTTGCCAGCATCACTGTGGATTTCACTCATAACTATTCAAAATTGTTAATGATGCTGAAGGCTTTGTACAGTTCTGATGCAATAGAATTGCAGTCGTGTCCTGAAATTTCTTGCATCTTCAGGACTGGTTCTTTGTATCACAATCTAGTCTGCTTTTCTGGGAGGACATAAAATCAGCTGCCTGGTGGTCTTTGGGTGACATTTCAAACTAATTTTTGCCATTATTTTTTTTTCACATCTAGTAGTAAGTAAGTTCTGATGGATTAGATCTGTCCTAATTAACTCATCTCCCTAAGAAGCAAGGCTAAAATAACTGACCTAATGAGAGTTAAGAGCATTACTTGCATGAGTCACATCTGTCAGGGTCCATGCAACTGTGCAGTAAATGCTGCTTCCAGATCCAACTGCATATTTCCATTAAGCATGTCCAGTAACCATTAGGACCATGTAACTGTACCTTCTGGACTTCTACTTTTATGCTGCAATGAACGAGAATGATATTTTCTAGCTGACTTGAGAATCTAGCATTACCTCTGCTTGATAGGAGCCAAAAAAGAGGCCCTACAATTGCTTAAATAATATTGGCCAAAATGTGAACAGATAAATGCACCAAGTTAAACTGTCTGTAAGAACTTGAGTTCAAAATTACAGTTGTAGAAATAAATACAACATGAGGTTGGAAGGATGTTTGTGTTATATACTACATACATAGTAACAAACATGCAATAGAAATATTTATGTGCATTCATAGGTGCAGAGAAATGGGAAAATGGGAGACAAACAAATTACTTTTTCCTGCTTTAACAACTTAGGAGAGAACGTTTTGTAAATCAAGGTGAAGTGAAAAAGACTCGCCCAACAGCACGAAGAGAAGAGCCAGGGTTTGAGAGATACCCAAAGAATTTCAGTGAGTCCAGAAGAAATGAACCACCACAACCAAGAAGTGAACTTCGAGATGCAGACAGACGAGAAGTGCGAGGAGACAGAGATGAAAGGAGAACAGTGATAATTCATGACAGACCTGAAATACCACACGGGCGACATCCAAGAGAGACTGGTTCAAATCCACCTAGGCCAACAAATTGGAAGGGCGAGGGAAGCATAAGCACAGACAAACGGGATGGCAGGTAAATTTCCTGGCTAAACAGCACACTAGTGAAGGAACTGATTCTTGTAGAATTTATCCATAGTAGCAATTCCTCAGGAATTGATGTGTAAAGAGAGAACTGGTCCCTCCGAAAGAACAGGAAAATCACTTTCCAAAAGCATGAGGAAAAAAATTGTCTATAGGTTGTCACATCAGCTAAACCTAATCTCTTAAGCTTGATGCTGATTCCCATCACTCTTTTCTTAATCATGTATAGCAACCTATAGTAAGGAGGTTTTTGTGCAAGAATGCAGATATAAACAATTAACATGTAAGGTCTAATTATTTAGAGCCACATAGATAAAAAAAGAATGTTTCTAAGAAGCTAACTGTAAGTTGCTAGGAGCCTGAAAAACAAAAAGGAATCTTTGAAGTTTAGATGTGCTGTGATTAATATTGATTCTATTATACTGAAACCAAAATCTTGATCAAAGCAATTTCCACAGAGGCGAGAGACCGGATCGATCGGGAAGAGAAGTGTCTGGACACGTGAGAGGTGCACCCCCTGGTAGCAGGAGCAGTGCCTCTGGGTATGGAAGCAGGGAAGGAGAGCGAGGAGTGATGGGAGAAAGAGGTGGACAAGTGAGTCATCTTCTTGTGTTTGCCTGCATGAGTGGGGCTGGAAAATGTAAAATCACACTGGAAAAAATGACCATGTAGCATCACATAAGTCATTAGCAAGCATTCTGGCTATTACCAAGTTACTTTATTTTAAAGGTTCTTTTCTGTTGGGTTTTTTAATAAGCCAAGAAATTGCAGAAAAGGCACCCAATTCAGATAGGTCAGAACCATACCTGAATTAGGTGCTGATTAGGCTTTTAGGAAGTTGTTGTTATCCTGTTTTCAGGGTCTTAATCTGACACTGCATGATACTCGCAGGGCAGTTTTTCACTCTGATCTATAATGTGCTACTGAGAGAAAAACCTTCTGTAAGCCTTGTCTCTAAGGCTACCGACCACATGCTTCATGCTATGGGATCCTGAAGCATTTTTCAAATAAAGTGTTTCACGTTCTGTAGATATATGGAACATCCTTGTCAGTGATTATAGGAGATGAGCAGTTCATGGGAGCTTTGCTCCCTGCATACCCAGTCATTGTTCTAAATATTAACTGTCTTGAAAGCTTGTCTTTTGTTGATAAGGACGTACTTCTTTCATTCTGAGAATGACTGTCACTTTCTTACTAGCACTACAATGAGGACAGACACGTTGTTGAACGCCACAGTCGTGAAACTGGACCAAGAAAAGAATGGCATGGACCTAGTTCTCAAGGAAGTGGGTATCATGACACAAGGAGAATGGGAGATGGCCGGGGAGGAGGTGGCATGATGTCTCCACACACAAGGTACAAAAACTACTCCTTTCTCTCAATTCCCTACTCTCTCTACTCTGAGCTCTCAAAGCTGTGGTTACACTTACGAAGTAAAATAAGTCTGGGTGCAAGCAGCGTTACTTTCTGGGGACAGGTTGCTGCTGCACAACATAGAAACCCTCTTTCTGTGCCAGCAAGTGGCTCCACAGCTGTCATTTGCCCGTTCAGCTGCACAAAGCCAGTGACTTCTTGCAAAGTCTCTTTCCTTGTGTGGTTTCAAGTCTCTTTTGAGACTTAAGAGTTTAACAGTTGAGTGATAAGAGAAGTAACAATGTTCTTCTTACCTGTACACCAGGAGTTTAGATACTTACCCTTTTTTTAAAACCTTTGTTTCCAGTAACTCTTCACCAATTAATAGAGTTGTACAGATCACAGGCAATTCCATGCAGAGGGGAAGTGGCTCAGGATTTAAGCCATTTAAAGGTGGACCTCCACGAAGATTCTAAGATCTACAGCTGCTTGGTTTCAAGATAACTTATTGAAATCTCTTGTAAACTTTCTTTGATTAAAAACAGGAAATCTTGTCTGGAAGTCCTGGTTAAATTTTTTTAATTTAACATGATTACTTTCCTCTCAATTTTGGAGGCATTTTAATAGTTACGTTGTAATTTTTGGATAGCTTTTGTGTATCTTTGATAAGCATTTTCCCTGAGGCACTAGAGCTGTGTAAAAAACAAGTTGGAACCAAAATATTTGTTAATCCTGTATAAAAGAATAGTTTGCAGCTGTGTGCTAGTAGTTTGATTTTCCAACATTAGCTCTGTGGTGTCATGCTTTAAAGTTAGCTACTAATCACAACATACACAACTATAACCTCCATTTTGAAGGTTGTCCAGGCTATTATCTCTGCTTTCTAATTTGTAGAGAAATAAGATTGTTCTTTCATTACTGGGTATTATGTAACCTATTTTTGCAGAAGGTACTGTTACATCGAGTGCATTTATGTGTATTCTTGCAAATGTATTCTTTTGAAATAAACCTTCATATTCTGTATAGCTTCTAGTCAGTCTTTGAAACAGTCTTTGGGGAAGGAAGACAGAATCAAACAGAGATGTTGGTTTAGCAAGTCAAAACATGTGTGCCATTAGCTTCCAACTAAAACTTACTACTATTCCTGAATTGAAAATCTAGAAGCACCTGTGATAGCACAAGAATGATTAGTACCAACAAATCTGGGAACACCCATGGCAGGCCTAAAGAAATAATTTTGCAGTTTGCTCTTTGTGTGCAACAAAGCTCTAGCAGAACTTTGCTACAGCTTATTTTCAGCCAGGCTACCACAAATTAACTTGGCTTGTAGTGGTTGGAGAAGCCTACATCTGCAGTCTTGTTCAGTGCTTTTCGTTACTGTGGTCTCAAGCAAAAGGGATGCATATCTTTTTAAACCTTTTGCTTTTGTCTGACATTGAATGGCCTGTGTTAAGTCTTTAACATGAAAGCAGCTTGTCATGTAGGATTTGAGTACTTTTTACAGATCCAGATTGTCTTTTAAAAAAAATTACTTAAGAGCCAAGGGGAACAAGCTGAATGCTGCACGTGGGAATTTGCCACCCTCAGCTGCTTTCTGTTTGCTGTGTGGCAGAACTGCTACATAGCTGCAGTGTTTCAGATGAATTAAGTAGCAGAAAATGAGTTATACGAAGTTGTTCTTGAGTAGGTAGACTTTCAGGAAAGAGGAGGAGAGAAGCCTGGTATAGCAGAATTTTTTATAATTAATCCTTTGTGAATACTCACAACTGACAAATGTTTATGTTTAAACAAGAGAAATATGCTGTATCAGCAGATGTTTCAGGACATTTGTCCAGTAATAACTTACCTTGAGGCATTTAATGTATCTTGTATGTTCAGTTCTTAGAAGAAGCAGCTAATAAGTTATATTTACCAAGTTTTTTTGCTGAAGTTTCCAAGAAAGCGCACATTATCAGAAGTTTGTATCTATCTGGCTGCAATCTGTGCCTTCATTAGGTGTAACAACACATCCACAATAAGTATTTGCTGTAAGATGAATTTGTAGTGACTAATGGATCAGATGGACAATAAGGAGGTTTATATGACCTTGAAACTATAGAGAAGTACAAAAACCAAACTTGAGATGTGACTTGATATCTTACAGTAGCAGATCTAGATATGCATTCCAACTGGTAGAGGTATCAAGAATAGTTCCTGACTTTTTTGCTTAATTAAATGAAAATGTAGTTATGCATATATAGATACTTCATTTGAATTAAAATATTGAAATAAACTAGGATGATAAGAGGAAAAATCTCACTGAAAAGAAATTGCCAAAACCTTTGAATTCATAAAATATTTAGATTAACAAAAGTCTATCCTTTCATATTACAGAGCAAGACTTTTTTTTATTTTTTCATCCAACTTTTCTTATTAGAAAGGAACTTAAATACCTAAATGAAATGTTTATTTAAATTTGCTCACTTAATTTTTTTTTACATACAACAAATTTCAGAAGACTGTTAACCAAAATAAATCTCAAGAGAGTAAATATCTTAAATTATAGAGAGGCTGACATCTGGGGACACTTTAAAAATGATAACAGAATTAAACAGTTTCTTTTGTGGTACACAAACAGGTATTAAGATACAGAACTGGACTCTAAAAATTAAGTGATCAAAATTCTTTTAACAATTTACAAGGAAGATGCTTTTTCCTTAGTCTTTAAAAACACATTAATACAATAGAAACAATTAAGGCTCTTGAAATGCAAAACATTCAGTAGTTGAACTTGTAGATGCTGTTCCAATGTTGGGTAACAGTGCAGGATCAGGATGCAAAGGATTTCAATCACATACCTTGATACGAATGACACTGCATGACTAGATTTAATGTCATGCACTTTTAAAATAGAATTTTTAAAAATTTAACCTGTCTCTAGGTAAATCTGCAGTAGCTTGCATTTTATTTTTGCATTCCTTTTAAAACTAGATGTAGAGATCAAGGTAAGCATTAGATGACTAAGAGGTTCACAACTAAACTGCTGATTTTCACACAACAGTTGTACAAGTCTGGTGAACTAGGAGCAACTTCTGTAGGATTCATTGTTGTGTGTTTCATCTGTAGTTTTGTTAATAAGCTCCCATGGATACACAGAAAATTATTGTGAACAGATGTACAAATAACAGCTCTGCATGTATTTACCAGCTAAAAGGATAATCAAAATTATTTATGAAAACTTTGATGAGGTAATATAAAAGAAACCAAAACTCCTGTCTTTTAACACTTAAGGCTCTACCAGGTTATTGTGGGGGAACTGATGATAGCATTTTTCACTGCCTCATAAAGTAGCTGCAAGGTATTAATATTCTGTGACTTTATATAAGAACCAGTACTGAGCAAGTAGCAACAGACTAAGAATTTATTTCAGTGGGACAGGACAAGTTACTTGATACTTTCTCTAGCTTTAAGAATCACCATCAAATTTTTTTGAGGCTTGACCTGTAACTAGTGATGATACACTGCAAAAAAAATAGGGGAAAAGTCATTCACAAGTGACAATTTGTCCAGTACAATCTGATAGCAGCCTGGGGCTAAGTATTAACTGCTTTCTTTTTGCAAGTGCAAACTGCATCAAATCCAGAGTCCTGCTTATTTAGTCTCTACTGCAATTGTATGACCAGTTGCATTCTTTGACATAATGTTACACACACTAGTGGTTTCCAGAGTTACCAACATACAGGGGAAGGAAAATCTTGCTGCAATAGATTTGTCCCTTGAAATCATTGTACCTTTGGCTATGTTGTTAATGGGTTCTCAAAAGCTATTTTTTCTTGCCAGCCTCAAACAGAAAGCAGGTAAGAAACCCAGAAATGCAAGCATACTGCTGTAAACTGAGCGTAGGAAAGGCAAGCCTGCAATTACTGCAACTAGGCATGATAAAAAAATGCAACTGCTGGATTAGAAATAGTTTAAAAATTCAGGAGCAGATTCATTGATTCACTGTATCCGCAGTGGCCTTGAAGACAACCAGCTACTGTACTTTTCCAAGCAAGAGAAGGATTTTATTTCCATGGCAGTAAACACAACTCAATTGTAAAGTCTACCAGGGCTGCAATTGGCCCAAAAAACCCCATACTGTTATTTACTCACCACAAACAGAATCTGTTTTCAATTTTTCAGTCTGAAGGACTTAACTAACACTCAACTGTAAATCAAACCAGTAACTTAATATAAACCAGCTCCTTTTGGCTCTGATTAATCTGCAACAAAAAGCCCTAAAGTTAAGACACAAGTTAATGCCCTGACAACAACATGCTGAAGAGAAAAGGGAGTTGCATTGGAAAGAGGTATTAAAAAGTGGAACAGGTAACATGCTAAAAAGCTAGCAAAGCTGAAGACACAGTTAAATTTAAAACTGAGCTTGTTTTTTCTCTAAAAATACACACCATAATCTCAACACTTGTTTTCATAATAAAAAAAAAAACACAAGTAAAACCAGCATAGATTAATCTTTCTTACTTGGTCTGAGATTTTTCAAAAGAATAGTATTAGTCATCAGCTTCCTTTGCACCTTTTGGCAGATCCAGCTGAAGTTGGAAGTACAGACACTGCAGTTGTTTCTCCCAGTTCTCTGCTTGCAGAGCTTATACACGTTGGTAATTAACTATGAAAAATTGCAGTAAATTATGAAACTGGTTTGTGTAAGTATCCTGAAATATGATCCTCCTCACACCTCTGCTAGTATGAAGCTGGAGTGGATAGATACTTAGTATAAAAAGATATAGGAGAGGCATTAAGCACTGCAGTACTGTCCTGGAAGTTTTAAAGGATCCTAAGACTTCCTCAGCCACTGCTCATCACTGTGACTATGTTAGCTACTGCAATTCACAAGGAACCAGAGTAAAAAACCAAAGTGTTGCATTTTTTGTTTAGTAATAATTATTTTCCTAATACTTACTAAATCCTTCCAGTGAAATTCCTACAGCCTAAGATTGCTACTGACAAAGCAGTTTGTTTGTTTGTTTGTTATAAAGGGCAACTGCAGTGTATGTAGCTAAATACAACATTCTATCAGAAAATCAAGTGTTACAGTGGTTTTTTTAAAATATCCATATAGGTGTTCTATGTAAATGTACAAGGCAAGAAAAACGTGTGAAATCATTACAGTTCTTCAGGAACTTCATGCATTATTTAATTTTCTGTATTACCAAGAACATTTCAAGGTAGCTTCAAAATCTATTAGAAAAGCAGTCATGTAATTTTCTGTATTTGTTTCATAGAAAGGATGTGCATTTATAGCACAAGCAGAAATAATCACACTAGCTTTACTGTAGCTGGCACATGTCATAAATTATAATAAGAACTTCATGACAATATATACTTAAAATTCATATATGGGAAAGTCCCTATCATTATGTCACATCTTCCTAATGTCTAATCTAAATATTCTCAGTATGAAAACTACTAGCATTAGATAAAGATGGCATGGTTATGTCTAGTTAAACTACACTGTGTCTTCATGAGCTGGGTGAATTTACAGTAAAGGAACTGGGCCACCAGATCAGCCTGCCTTTCAATAGTAGCTGGCTACCACAGCTCACCTTGGAAAACTCCTCACCTTTCTGTATTCATTGAGATGCAACTTATAACAGCTCTACTATAAAATCAGAGATAAGAATACAATTTACATTAAATTTTAGAATTTACCACTGCCAAAAATAATGGTTTGGCAATGGTAAAAACCTGAAGTTAGCATTTTCCTTTAACTATTAAATACTCTTGTATTTAAATCCATCAGAGTTGGAGAGTTGGTAAGTGTAAATGCTGATTTTGTCACTGTTATGTCTGTGTCGCAAGGCAGAAATGTCAGTATGGGAATGCTTGGAAGGGTTTACTAGATTACAAGCATAAACATTAACTCCCCAGCATCACAGACTGGACCACATAAGCAAGCCTTAGGAAAAAATATTCAGTGCAAATATTAATGACTAGATATGAACCGTTTATAAAAAGGGGAAGAAATTGTCTGTTTTCATCTTGTTATTTTGGAGTCCTCACCCATGACACACCCTTGTTTCTTCTAATGCAATTTTGACCCTTTCCTTGGCATGTGCCAGGGAACCCAAACAAAAACAGAAGGTTTCAGACAAACACAGCAGTTATCCCAGCTTTTTCTGGAACACTGTGAGAAGAAAACTAAAAATGCTCAACTATGTCAGGTGACATTTTCAAGACTGTTTGGCATAATCTTAATACTGAAAAATTACGTCTGAAGTCTTATCTGAAAAAAAGTCTGTGGAAGTTTTACTAGTGGCTTCAACAAGGTAACAGGAGCTTCAAGTTGAGACAGACTGAGCATCACATACTTCATCCAGCTCTGGAACAGAGGATCCAAGTTCATAGGAGCTCAGGCCATCATCGCATGAGGCACTGGCAGACCACTTCCCATATTTTACTTGGTTTTATGTCTAAACATAAAAATTAAGGACAAATTCCTAAACAAGTCTCCAGAGGTCATAAAAGGACTTGTATGTTCCAGCCTGTCTTTCCTCCTCAGCGTTTCCCTACAGCACTTGTTCCTCACCACAGCAATGACAGTCGAGCTGAAGTATGTTGGTTTGCTACTGGACAACTATGACAACAAGCAGTGAAGAAGGAGCAGCTATATGGAAACATCAGGGAAGTTATAATAAAATAGACTTCTGTATAAGTGATTTTCTATGAAAGTGTGTCATTCATCTCACCAGATTCTCCCACTCAAAACAACACTGCAAACAGTCTATTACTAGTTATGCTTAAAAAAAACAAACTGCACTGAATACCAGATAAAATGTCTGAGTTCTTGCATGTGACATTTGCAATCATTGGACTACATGAACATTTTTCAGCATCAGATTTTCCTTGTAACCAAGGCCTTGTTATCATAGCATAGATGGAAAAAATGTGAACATTATATTGCAACCAAACTGAGGCTTATTTTTGCTTTTCTCGAATAGGCTTTCTAATGAGGGTAGCCACATCAATTAACTTACATTTTATGAGTCACCTGCTGTTCAAGGCTACAATCTTAGAAAGTCTGCTTTTATATAAAATAAATACAGCTCTTAATCCAGTGTGTTGTACTGGATGTACTTTGTATAACCTTCAGCCTCTGACTAGGATAAGCATCCCCTGGTAAGGATCTAAGCAAGGAGCTGCCTTTGGGTTAGAGACCTATTGGAGCAGGAAAGAAAAGTTCCATTACATCAGCTGCACCTTTTGAGTATTTCCTGCTGAATACACCAAAAGATTCAATTTCAATAACTCAAATTCCTTTTATTACATATGGAAAGTTTTTTCAAGAACTTGTGTATACAAGTTAGGAGAAACATTTGACAATAGTGTGAAGTATCAGATGAGTGGAGAGATTGACTGGCAATCCAATGCAAGTGTACACAGAAAAGCATGTGTTTCATTTTTAGCTTGCGTGTCTGTGATCCACAAAAAGAGCTTTGAAAGACAATCTGAACATGTACTTTATTATATTAACTAGATGGCTACCTATAAATTATTTTTTTGCATTGTGTTTAAGTGAATTTTCAGGAATGCTTATTTCATCCTCTGTTAAAATCTTCCTTTGCATCTGCTTTGCTGGGTCTCAGAGTCCATGAGTGTCACAAGAAAAGTGGTCTATTTGAGCATTTACAAAGTGCCTTTTAGAAAAACATTTACCTATGGCAGTGCTCAGGTTTTTGCTAATTTTAAGAATACTTGTATTTAGCTTTATTTCACAACTACAATGCAACAACAAAAACTCTATGATTCTGTTTTCTGTGCTAGCTTTTATCTAGTGGAAAAACATGTTCTACTCTACTTTTCTGGACACTTCCAGATATATTATGTCGGCATTTGAAGCATGTGCATGCTAAATTGTATAAACAGATTTAAAAGTATAAATCTGTACCCTTCCACCAGAATATGCTTCAAAGGAATTAACAGTCAGAAGTAGACAGTCTTTCTGGTACTCCATGAATATTTTGTAACACTGTTTTCCAAGCTCACCATTACAGGTAAAAGCAATTCTGTTCTATTTTATCGTCAGATACTGTCATAACTACTAACTTTGATAGTTGCTTTTGGAATGGTTAGTCACAGTAGGATATAAATTAAGCTTCCAGATATATTAATATAAAAAAAAATGTTGTACAACTTTTGCCACTAACAAGCTCAACTCATGCAGAACAATGTCCTAGATTTCAGGAATTCTTTACCTTTTTTCCAAAGCTTCAAGACCTGTGAAGAAAAAGGACATTAACAAGGAAACAGCTTGAATAGCATGCCTGTCACCTCAAATAACCTGAAATTCTTTACTCATTTCTTGAAAGAGAAACTGAATGATGTGGGAGTTCAGACTTCATGATGAGTGTTGACATTTAATTCTTCTTTCTTTGTGACCAAATAACAGTATTACCATAACTACAGTCTATTAGGTTTCAGGCACATCTGTCTGAAACCGGAAATGTTTTTGAAATGAATTTTTCTAGTATGAGCAAGTATCTTAGGCAAGAAGATACACTGCATAGCCACAATGCCTGCTCCAGATAACTTTGTTCAAAAAGGAATTTAAAATGGCAATACTGTTACTGAAAATAATAAGATAACAAACACTTAGCTCGACATATTTATTTTTCAAGGTCAATAAATAAATGTAAATACACAAATTTGGAAAAATCTTAGTAACAGAATGTTTTTAAACAACATTCTGGCTTAAAGTCTGTTATTGACACTACTGGAATATTTTCTGATCTGCTTTAAGTAGTTAAGTCATGTTGGTGATCCTCCATCACAGTAATTTGTTTGAAGTAGTTAGGCTGCTGCAAAGGAAAAAAGGGAACAACCTTTGCTTTGACATAGAAAATTATCTGAACTGCATACATTAAGTATTAAAATTACTTTTCTGGGCATGACTTCCAGAGATGAGAGAAATTTTTAAATGTACAGTTTGCGTATTAGAGACCTCCTACCATTCATTATTTCATTATTATAAAAGGGATATTGTAACAAAAGTGGAAAACAACACAAAAGAAAAACAATGGAAGAAAAAAGTTATACAAACTGGCCCTTTTGTTAAGACATTCTTCCTTTGTCTGATTTTCATTCTAGGTTCGTAACAGATTTCTGTGATGACTGGTTCCCATCACTGCAGCAAGTCTGCCTGAAATAATTTTAAAGCAGCTTTTCACTGGTGGACTTGTCTTTAATACCCTCTGTCTTACTGACACTCCTCAAACATCTGAAACCAGGACTGTCATATGCCACCTGGCTGCCTTAGCTTTCCCAGATTATTGCCTACTAATGCACTGACCCAGGCTTAGAGCAGGAATACGTAACATGTCCAGGAGAAGCAGCCTTTTGAAAAAGTATCTACAAATTGCTAAATAGAAATTTTTTTATAAAAAAGGTTCTGCAAGAAGGTAATTGATACTGACTTAATGCAAGTGGAGGAGGATTTGTGGTTCCCTCAAAATTCAGCAAGTATTCTGTTTCTGTATTCTATAAATACTACAAGACACAACATGTTTATTTGGTTCCCATAAATTAGAAAAATCTGGTTTTCAAAAAATTCTAAATTAGTGATTTAAAAAACAAAATATTACACCTGACCACCTTTTCAAACAATCTCAGAGAGCAGCCTAGCTTCCCTCTCACCCTTCAAAAGTGTGCTTTTTTAAGGATACATGAATTACAAAACAAACAAAGTGTGTTTTTAACTAGAGCACACTTGCTTAAA
Source organism: Apus apus (assembly GCF_020740795.1). Taxonomy (NCBI): domain Eukaryota; kingdom Metazoa; phylum Chordata; class Aves; order Apodiformes; family Apodidae; genus Apus; species Apus apus. The sequence continues at coordinate 7,114,711 of NC_067291.1, forward strand.
TATACAAGTGGACACGTTAACATCATGTTAAAGTTCAAGGTACTTCTGGAAAAAAGGCAGATAGTTACTGTAACTCTGCATTCTTACGTAGAATAATGATTATTATAGATCTTAGTTTCCTCTCATCATTCACCTATCATATGGAGAGGTCAATAAATAAGAACTTATCTGGTCCAGTTTACCTACAAGAGAAAAAATACTAAAAGAAAAAGAAGTTACTTACAAAATTACTTGTTTAACCCTGATAACGTCTGAGTTGCCATACCCAGTTTGTAATTGCAAGAAAAGCAAACAATATTCATCTTGCTTATTAATAAATGCCCCATTTTCTATGACAATTTTTTGTATGATGCCTATCGAGTCACATATTCTTGGGGCAAGAAAGCTGGCCAGGATGTGCAATGATAGCAGTAATACAATATAAATCTGGGTTCAAAAAAAACAAACATACCAGATCCAGAAGCAAAGAAACCTGGACACATGGAGGAGGCAGTGCCCAGCTGTTATTCGGGCTCTTGTATCATGAAGACTATACCCAGCCTAAGATATAGTTTCATACCATGTAAGTTACATAGAATTCTGTTGTGCTCGTGTACAGACTTCAGGAAAAAGTCTTGCACAGAATGAGTTACCTCCTTTGTTTAGAGTAGAAGATAAAATAGCTTACTAACTGACGTAATGAATAATGGATGTCACCATGACACAAAACTTGCCATGACTTGTGTGTTCAGCTACAAGGTGCAGTATTTGTTATGACTAACTCAAAGCACAGCCACATCCAACTGTGATTTGGAATTCCATCTTGAGCAGCACTCACTATGACTTTGAAGAAAGTCCATATGATTGTAACAAAGTCACCCATCCTCTCTTAAAATGTGAACAAAATCCATGGGGTAATCAGGCACAGGCGGCATGTAACAGGTTTGTCTTCTTTTTTTTTTTTTTACTGGTTTTTGCTTCTGATGACATGCACTTGGCTCCAGACTAAATCCATCTTCTGTTACAAGAGAACACAGCTATTCTTCTCTTTTTCTTTCTCTTTCTCTCGAGGCTCTTTACGTTTGCGTTCATTACTCCCAGATTGTCTTCCACTGGCTGGAGAAGCAGCGCCTTGTACCTGCTATGTAGAAAAAATAAAATCTTGAATAAAACATTATTGTAGATGCAGTCTGAAGCATTACTCTATGCTCAAGTTCACAAAAGCTTAACTATTATGCAAACAGCAGAAGCCAGGTAGCATCATTCCCTATAAAAACTCCAGAATTGCGTCAAAATTTATTTCTAAAAAAACCAAATTCAGGTAAAAAGTAAGTTTTAAGTCCTGCGTGTCCCTTCTTTTATGTCCACATGTTCAGATCAATTGTTTCAATAATAAAATTTGGCCAAATTTTGGCACTTCTGTATTAGTGTCCTGGATTTTTTTTTCCTAGTTTCTTTTATAAGGACTTAATCCACATTTTAAAAGTTGCAGTGGATGTATTAGTTTTGACAGCTGGATATGGCAAAGCAGCAGCTTTTTGTCACTAGGAACTAATAACTTGGCAAGGGAGTTGGTATACAAAGGCAAGTTTAGTTAATTCATCATCTATTCCTGTTACCCATTCACAAATGAGCATGCTGTTAAGTCCTGCCAAGCAGGTTCTTCAGTTCTTTCTACCTTTTTTGCATCCAGGAGTAGTAAAACTTTGTCTTAGAAGCAGCTACTGATGATTCTATTAAAGCAGTAAGCAGTGGAAATAACACTACTTTTAATAGTCAAAATTCCTATTTCATGCGTATAATCAGTTAATGGTTCTGGATTAATTCAAGTCATCAATGATTCAGCCTTCATACCCGTTATTTTTTAGGTATTTGTAAATAAAAGCTGTTCCAGAAGGCTTCAGCAGTCAAGAACGCCCCGAATCCAGAACACCAACTTAAACATTGCCTCTTGCACACAAGATTCAGTTATACGGCAATTTTGTGAATACTTGTGCATGAATAATTTTCCAAACATTTTAAATGCAACTGCTTATGGGGAGAGGGAAGGGACAGAAAAGTGTGCTGGGATAAACTGTTGATTTCTTCATTTTCAACAGGACTGAATAGATTCAGCTGATATCATAGACTGCAACACCTAAAAATGTAAAGCAACCAACTTCTGAAAGACAAAACTTTGATTTCTATCAAAAAGCTCCTATTTGAATGCTATTTTGCAAGTTATGTAAAATATTCACTAATACAGTCTTTGCAACCTTGCATATTCACTCATCCCATCGTTCCACCTTCAATAGTATGAATGAAACCCTCATTCAGAAGGTTAATACTCTGAAATGTTTAAGTGGCAGCAACTGCTGGATCTGCATGCACACTCCAGCAATTATAGTGTATTTCTTAAGACTCCTATATTCATCTTGTCACTTGCTGTACAGAACATAAATGGCAGTCTTATCAGTCTGAAACATTTACAAACATAGATATGTCCATGTATCTATTAAGTTAATACTCTCTAAAACTCATGATCATATTCTGTAATAATGCTTTCTTACCTGGACCTGAGCAGCTGCTTGTTCTTGTTCCTGATAGTATTGAGAAGCTCTCCTGTCTTCCTCTTCCTGGAGCTTCTTTGCTAGCTCTAGATCACTGATTCCTTCTGGGATCTGTTCCCAGTTAATCTCTTGATTTTGCTGCTCTTGTTGTAGAGACAATGCCATCAGATAATCCTAAACAGTAAACTTGTTTATTAATGCTCTTTCACATAGAAAAGAGCCAAGTCATTATCAAGTTAATTTTTCAGCATGTGCAGCTACACAGTACTAGCCATCCCTTTTCCCCCAGCCTCATCCTCAAATACATTTACCTCATGAAAAATATGATTTTTTTTTCATAACCTGGACTGCAGAAAGGCTGAAAACTACTTTACTCTTTTTATAGTGCCTATGTCACAACATACAACACACAAAAGCTCATTAAAAATAATTGCTTGCAGGTTTAAGTTCCATTACCTGGGCAGCAGCAAAAAAAACCGAAACAGTGCCAGTTCATAACGGTTCTAGGTAAAAGTATAGATTTTGAAACTGTCTCTTTGTAATTTGTCATTTCTGATTAACACTCTGATTTATGCCTGGTAGAATATCTGTCCCCAGTGTACTGAAAAGTGAGGAGAGTGCATCAATAAGAAACACTAACTCCTAAACAGATGAGAAAATAATCAAAAGGTAGTTTTGGACATATCCAAACAGAGAGCAACTTAAGGTATTACTAGTCCCGTTATCTCTTCCAGATTCTTTATGCTACAAGAAAGAGATACAGTACTTGAATTGATTAAAAGGATCTGCTTTTTTTCCCCTCCAATATTTAAAAAACATGAATGGTGATTACTCTAAAGATAAATGTACTTTCCCTGTTCAGGATGTCTTTCCATGTGACTACACATTAACTGATAGAAGTCCTGATTCAACACAACTTCCAAAAAACTATGATATTTAATTAAGAATAGCAAATAACCACTATCACACACAATCTGCTATGGCTTTTGTCAGCAAAGAGGGCAGCACAAGACAAAGTTCAGTTATGGCAATATTAATAAGCTGAAAGAATTTGTTACAGGGGGGGAAGTTTCACAGTGCTGCTTTTGTTTCCATATACAAGGCAGATGTGACATTTCACCTGAGTTCTTAAGTGAAGTGGGTTCTGAGAGACTGAAAAAGGATTTTCCAAACTACTCATGGTGGGTCTTACTCTTCATCTCTGAAGCCATGCTAATTTCTCCCAAGTAACACCTCTGAGAACCCCAACATAGAGTATCTGAAGATTTTTTTTTATAGTCCTATATATGTAAGAGTACACACACCTGTATAAGTATAGATATGTATGACTAGAAATAAATAGTAATTGTTATGCATAGTCAAAAGCAAAGAGAAAAATACAACAGAAAGGCAGAAATCCATTACTTGATCTATTTGATCCTGCTGCCCTCTGTAGACAGTTTCAGGGTCTGACGGAGGCCGTAGGTGGAATTCAGAGTCACAGAAATTTCCATCCCCATCCACATTGTGTAAGCTTTCCCAAACAACTTTCTCTTCTGTAAGAAAGCCCTGGTCTGTCACCAGCAGGTAAAGCTGACCCTATGCAGAAGAATAAAGAAAACCTGTAAAACTATAATATTGTTTACAATCCAATGTAATTAGCAGAAAGGATCAGCTAATGCAACTGGTGCAGTCCAGTAAAACGTTCATTTAGATTTCTTTTAAGCAATTTCAAAATTTAAATTAATCAGCTACAGCATTAAAACACCAGATACTAATATTAACTGCTAAATTAACAGCCACTCTTGATTTCTGTATTCCATCTTGTACTTTTTCATTATTAAAGTTCATACTGACAACTAACATGAAGCATTACTCTGTACCTTGATAAATCCTTGGAAACACACCTAAGTAGCACACCTGAAAGACTGCCAATATAAATTTTAAATTCCAGGACAAATTACATTAAATTCCAAAGGCAAAATCTGAAGACAAGAGGTGATCTTTCCAAATAATCCAAGAGGCATTACCTCAAAACAGCTGCATCTTACACTTCATGTTTTATAATGGGTTTTGATAGAATTTGAGGTTTATTTCGATTGAAAAGACTAATGTCAGATTCTTGCTATCACTTGTCAGAAGTAACTGGTTTTGATGGATTTTAGCCTTTTTGCAGTTCCACAAGGCCAAATTTCTCAATTTCAAACTCTGAAATTATAAAATGGGCTGGTCTGGGAGTGAGAGAGACAATACCAACAAGTCCAGAAGCCAAAGTACAGGAAGGATGAAAAGCAAGTTTAGGTTGGAGGAAGGGGAGTGGAGCTGAAATCAAAAAGAAATTATAAAAGCAGGTCTCAAGTAAAAGGAGATGATGCTGCATGTTTGAGGGACAGGAAAACAGCACAAAAATCCATATTTAAATTGATATTTAAATTTTAATCTTACCCTAACCTTTTAATAATCTTCTTAGATTTACACTCCAAAGCAAGAATAACCACACAGCACATTAAGACTGAAGTTTCCATTAATATTACTGAATGCACAGATCAAGATATTAAACGCAAAACTCGTGGCAGTGTTTTAGCTATAAAAATCAAAGCAGTTTATTGCGACATCCATAAAAATTTGCTATTTGGTTTACAGCAGCACTCAAAAGGTTCTCAAAGATCACTGTGCTAAAGATGGGCCAAACTGTGCCAAAATACAGGAGGCTGTTCCTGTTCTAATGATTTCATAAGCTGAAAAGGCAAAAAAATGAGAACAGTGCCCCTATTCAATAAGAACAGAACCAGCTCACTGATTTCTCTCAAGTCATTAAAACACTGCCTAGAAGATATGCTGAAATTAAACTGGATCTTCAATCCCACTAAGCTTACAGCCATCCCTTCTGCAGCTGGTCAGTCATAGGACACAATAGAAAGATTTGCAGCTTCACATGCAGCGATTGCTCCAATGTTACCTGAAGCCACAAGATGCTCTTATGCAAACGGCCAAACAGAACAGATGAAACCCCCCAGAAAGGCATTACTATGTGTTCAAGCTTTAGAATGGCAACTACCCCCAGCCCAGGTAGGCTTACAGACATAAATACTATTGTCAGCAGCAAGTCTGATCATGAAACACATTCTAAACAATCATCTTTCCCTCAGAAACCTGCCTCAAAAAATGAATGCTACTTCTGATGCTTAGAAATCAGACAGAAAATAATTCCATAACATTCCCAATTTGCACAGAATACCTATTTCACAGCATCCTCTGAGAAGTGTTTAAAAATGTTAAAGATTTTGTGATAAGCGTATTTGAACCTTGGATTTTGACCAGTACATTGATTCAAACAAACCCTAAAAAGAAAAAAAGGGTGGAGTTGCCAAGTTTTCCTCTATTATGCCATAGATTTTAAATTACTTTTAAAATAGCTCAAAGAGTATAGCTTAAGAATAAAACTGAAATAAGAAAATGTTAATGCTTTCATAATCTCATCTTGTAAGCTGAACTCCTCACACACAAATATGAAAGTACCTTTATGGGATCTGAATATAGCATCTGTCATTCAAAAACATTTTAAAGCTTCTATTTCAGTCTTACATAAAATTCATATTCTCTACTTTTAGACTTCCTCAGTTGAACTATACCTGAACACTGATAAAAAATGCCACCCTAGAGTAAATAAAAAAATTAATACAGCTCCCTGAAGAAAGGCAATAAACTGCCTTATGTATCAGCACATTACCTGAACAATACCATTCCAATACCAACTGCATAATTTAAAAACATGTTGTTCACTTTAACAAAACCCAGCAAACTAATAAGCACAGACTCCCTAGTACTTAGGAAGAGACAGAGTTCCTTTGCACTGTATTGAAATGAAAGACCAATGGGAAAGCACAGATCTGAGTTCCAAAGTCATCTTGCCCTTTTTAGTTTTTTATTAAGTATTCTGTTCTCTACTTTGTATTAGCAGCATTTAATGTTGTTGGTTTTTTTAAAATAGATTCCCAAGGACCCTCATAATATTGCTGACTTGTGATAATAATTGGATAGCTTTCAGTTTCATATACAAAATAAGAGGAGCCAACTCTTTTTGTATTAGGTGTAGAGCTACTCATCTCTACAGAGTACCAGTCTTCCCAGACTTCCTTCTACTTGAAACAAGAAAATAAAGGACATACCTATGGGCTGCCTTTGTAGGCACTGTTCTAATGCCATGCATGTTCTCTTCCCAATCCTAAAGGCTCGCAGGCCAGCTTCACTGGCACACCAAAGCTCCACTGAGAGGCTGTGTGATATGAGAAAATCTTTTATCATATGACCTTCACACTGCCTCTAAATTTGAGCTGCACTAATTAATGACAGGCCTAGTATCAGGAACCAGACACCATTCTCCAGCACTTTCCACATCATGAGATCAGTCTGCCTGCTAAAAGACAGTGGTACACAAACGAAGATAACAATGCCATTTCTGACTTGGGTTTGGTAGTTTCACACCAAATCTGTAGCCTACCAAAGATTCTGCACTTCAGCTCCACTCAGAGTTCAACACGCAAGGAGGGAAAAGGAAAGAGGGAGCACAGTGACAGAATCAGTCAGAATTACTAAGTGTAGAAACATTTGTTTACACTCAATTAAAAAAAATAGGAAGGAGGTTTTTTTAAAAAAAAAAAAAGGTAAAAAACCAAAACGTGTTTTGTACTTAATAGACCAGGGTCCTGATTCTGCATTTGCTTTCTAGTCAGTGTTGAAGTTAAAACATGATGAGCACATTAAGGTCACACAATTCAGCTAATGAATGTACATAAATATACTTTTCAAGTACACCTTGCCAAAACCAATACCACACTTAATAAATGTGCTTCCACTTTCATAATATCTTAACTGGCAATTTCTAAAGTATTGCCAGCTTATATTTTAGGTTTATTTTTAAATATATTTTTCTACATAAATACAGTCTCATGGGTTAACACTGCTCCCCAAAATGCTAACACATGATATAGAGCATTAATATCTACTAACAACTGTTGCCAACAGGAAACAAAACAATTAGAAAGTCTCAAGTGCATAACTGTGAATGTAAACTGTGCCTACAATAAAGAGACAAATATCTAGATGTTGTAGACCAATGCCCAGATTTTATAGTTTCACATATAAAAAGCTTGAAATAAAGCTAAGAATAAAAGCAAGATTCTTCTCCTGAAGAACGATCTCTTAGTCTTCTGGTTTGCACAAAAAACTTGTCTGAAATGCAGAGATGTGGGCTGCAGGTGACATTACTAGTTCGGAGACCTCCTTTTCTGGCGTTGATTTTATGATCAGATTAAGTAATTACAATTCATGCTTTTAAACTACTTGTTCTGATGCCAATTACCAAGTTTCCAGCAGTTTAGAAAACTGAAAAGAAACGCCAAACACCAGTCCAATAGGCTTCAGACAGTAATGACAAGTGTTTTAAGCCTTATCATTTAAAGCCTACGTAAATGTTCTCTTGGACTTCTGGATCAGACCCCTTGTGCACACAGTGCCTCTCCTATGCCAAATTCAGACATCAAGTTGAATGTCCATAAAAAACTGCAGTGATTGCTCTGGAATGTACTGTATAGTTGAACAGAAGTCTGTGTTGAGTTCTGAAATGGAAACCCAACATTTATAAACTAGAAAAATATAACTGCAACACACATACTTAAAAAACCAAACAGGTAAATGTCTTGTTACTTTTCAGTAAAGAAAACAGGTTGTATCACAGTCATGTCAGTGGGAAAAACATTCCAACTGAACTAAGGTAGTCTTACCAAACTGATCCCCTCTTTACAGTCCTGTTTTTCCTTGATCTAGGGTATTATCATTTGATGTATTTATTATCTGTGTAATGAAAAGCAAAGGCAAAAAAAAAGAAAAAAGCACATCTTTAACTGCTGACAATGATTACTGTATAACATGAGCCAAGACTATTAATATGCAATTAAAGGAAAGGGAAGTGGAATAAACAGCTACTTGGGCAAGTGGACAAATAGTGAATGAGATTAAGGATCTGAGAACTGAACTGCCATTGTTAACTAACATTCACCATACTTCAACAGATGTCTAATATATTACAGAATTGCCGTATTTGCTTTTCTTTTATATGCAATCATGAAATTTAAGATGTTATTTTTTTTCTATAAACATGTGATCCTTTTCAACTTTTTTCAACTCAAAAAATAACATATATGGTATTATGGAAATTTCAGTCAATTTTCAGAAGAGGAATAGTAAAATATTAATTATTCAAGACTATATTAATATAAACTGAGTAAACAAAATATAATTGAACTGATGGTGTATTCTGAAGTGCAATCTGTCAGTCTTCAAAATTACATTGTGATATCAACTCAGCAGCTTTAGAAAAAAACAACACTTAAGTCTTCAGATGAAGATTACTTCAAAACTTTTCATATTCATTTCTGAAAAAACTTGCTGCCACCAGATTCTCCTACTATTGTTACTTTACTCCTCCACTTCCATGACTTTAAAGTGAATGCTGTATCTAAAATGAAGAAAGTACTATTGAATGAACCCTTTCCATTTAACTCCTACTCCCACAGTTAGGAATTTGGAAGGTAAGTACAAGTGGCACAATAGTTACCTGCCTGAAGATTAACCTTTTAGAACTGTCCATATATTAAATTGACCTGGAATATTTCAAAACAGTAACAACCATTTTCAAATACAGTGACAGTGAATTAAAGTTTTCCCCCTTTTGCTTTTTCTGTTGTTCATAAGCCAAATACTATTATAAAAATACTAAGTATTTTAAAGTGTTCAAAGACAACTTGTCACCTATTGTTGTCCAGCTCTTCATCCACATAACTACTGTAGAAATGCCTTTTAAATATCTGCTAGCAGACTGTTAATTAACTTCTGTCTGCAGTGTATAATAGCACTGATACCTCCCTGCTCTACATCAGGTATTCACAATTTCTCATTTTGCAAGAAGCACTTCAGAATAAAAACAAAACAAAACATCTTTTTTTGTTAATTTAGTTAACAATTAAAAAATAATAAAAATAAATCCATGTTTGTGAGAAGTCACTTCAGTTCCCTTCCTTACAAATTCTTTTGGATGCAAAGGAAGCAGTTTAACCAGCCTAACAATCAAACTAGTTGGGCACTAGAGTATGCCCAGTGTTTCCAGGGAGTTCTTGCAACTACTTCTAACAGCAGCCTATGAAAAAAATTTTCAAAGCAAAGACACAAGAATTCAGAATACTGTACTGTTTCTTCACAGCTTCACATAACTATCATTTTAGTAAAGCAACTCTCTAAAATAAGCAATCCAAACCAAGGTAAAGATCTTTTGATCTGCCAGTGGAAAGCCATTCTAAACTCAGTAATGCCAGTGTCAGTAAATCTTCTGTTTTCAAATTGATATTGCATGTCAAATAGTAAAGACTGCAAACTCTTTCTAATACAGACTTAAAAAACAGGAAGTTCAAATTGTATGCACAAAGGATGTTACCAGACTCCACCCGTCTCATTTCTACTCTAAAATATCCACAGGATTATCCCTTGACAAGTCACAGATAAATACATATATAATATATTTAAAAAGAGAAAATATCATTTCTCTCTAAAATAAGCTCACCAGATGGGATGTGGAAAGAACTCTAACAAATTTTAAAAGTAAACCTGTTCAGCCAGGCACCACAAATATTAAAAATGGCTCAACTGAAATCATATATGGCACCATATATACAGAGCAGAATTAAGGCTATTTTGGGTTCACCTGTTTTATTATAAAAACTGATGTTAAACTTTACAATTTTTAATTATTTATTATTTATTAATATTTTTATTATTTTTGTGAATATTTGAAATATTTCAGTACCACCAAGTATTTATTTTTCTTAAATTACTCACACTTGCTCCTCAATTCTAAAGCCAATTGTAGAAAAGCATAAGAGAACTTGCACCGAGTTTCTGCATTTCCTTTGAACAAGCTTAGCAATGTTTTATTTCCTCCAGTAAGCACTGTTAAGATCAACCTACATTCTACTTTCTTTGACATGTAACATAGTGAAATCCAAGTTCTTTCACTAAAATATTGGCCTCAAAAAGCCCCACTGAACTTCAGAAATAACCCCACCATGCAAATCACTGTATCAGCTGCACATGAAAGCTTCCAAATAAAAATTTAGGTTTTAACTTCATTAGAGTAATATTTAAAAAGCCTAACGTACCTAAGGTATTTTCATTATAAATGCTTGCTATTATACGCATGTAACTTCTATAATATTATGTGATATATACCTCCCTTTGTTTAACTTCATAACTGTTTTGATTGTATGTTTCCCTATACTGGTTTGGAGACAGAAGAGGGAAGGGCAATGCTAGAGAAAGACAAACAAATTGCATAGTTCTTGCCCTTAAAGTTCTACACCATAATCTTCTCTGGCTTTTGTGTGGCTTCTGTTTTCCTGACAGACTCTTCTCCACCATACAGCTACTGCTGACTGCTGCTCAAACCATGAAACAAAAGAAACTCCATTAAAAATCCACAGAGCTAGTATTAAACCTAGTAAAAGGAAAGAGCAAAGCAGTTGAAAAACCTCAGCTCTGTGGCAGAAATGCATTTGGCATTCATATGAGTATCCTGGAGGTCCAAAGACTTTTGGATAGCTAATCTTGGCTAAAAGCCCAAGTCAAGTCTATTTCTGACTGCCTTCATATGAAAGAATACCTAGTCATACAGCTACTGCAAACAGCTCAGGAGGTTAGAAACACACAGGAAGGTTACTGCTGACTAAAAAAAATTGGTTTTATTAGGAGTTTTTTTGATACGTCAAGTTCTATAATGTACTACTCACCAGAAATCCAAGGTAACATGAACAACACTGTTTAGAAGTGACAACCCCAAGAACTAAAAGCCTGTAGATAGCATGGAATGCTAAACAGCATGGAGATATTCAAAACCCGCCTGGATGCAGTCCTGAGAAAAGTGCTCTAGGTTTTCCTACTTCAGCAGGACAGTTGGACTACAGGTCCCTTCCAACTCCAGCAATTCTGTGATTCTGTGAAGAGCAGCTGCAAGTGAAGGTCACCCTAACAACTACAAAACAAGAACAATGGGCCATATTCCTAGACTCAGCATGTCAGAAGTCTAAAGACTTCCCAGAAAGGACAAGATTAAAATCATAGTGACTTAGAAGCAGTAAACCTTGAATACACAACAAACAAACAATATTATTCTTTAATATTTTAAACTCAGTATTTCCTAGGACTTGGTTTTAGTTCATACAGTTAAAATTCAGACAGATTTTTACTCACTGCATCAACCTGTTCTTTATTACTAATACTAGTTAAGGATATGGAACTCACTAAAGTGTTGCATTTTGTTTCTTTAAGAAAATAGGATCTCAACTGAGAAGTATGTTTACAAGCACAAAGCTGATAAAGCACTGACAAACACACCAGGTTTTGGTCTTTCATCTAATACTAGGTTGCAGAAGACTACAGTCTACGTTCTACAAACAAAATTCTGTATTGAAAATTCACAAGGTCAAAGAGATAGACATTGACTGTATTTAGTAAAAAGTATATTTTATATTTCAAAAGTTTGAATTATAGCACAAAAATGAACATTTTCCAGGAGAATTTAAGTATTTTATCTGGAATATCCTTTCAATTAAGTAAGAAAAAGGTTTCTTGCACCTCTAGTTATTGTTTGTACCCAGAAAGTACATCTGTTCTTCTATTTAGTATTCTCCTTTTAAAATCAAACTTGTTTGAGGTTGGGGATTTTCTTCCCCATACTGAAAGCCACCATGAAACAACGTAAAGGCTTACTTGACAAACCACTACAATCTATTGCAGTTTAGAAAAATGCAGCTAACCAATAGTGTATCTGTTAAAATAGTATCATAAGAAAGCTTAATCAGGAAATATTGCAATTACAGTTTTGGCCATAAAGAGATACGTCCTATAGTTTTGGTGTTTGTTTTTTTTTTTTTTTTTTTTTTAAACGAAGGAGATTCTTTTACCTGTCCTACTGCTTTTAGCAATCCCATTCTACAGAGATTTAAAACAAACCTTAGATGTGCTCTAAGAAGCAATTAGAAAATTAAATGTGTTACCTGTTTGCAGAGTGAATTGTTATTTATCAGGACTGCTCAGAGCTTTAGTTCAGCTTATGAGTAGTTATTCCAAAGGCCAAGAGATAAGCATTAACAGTCAAGATTAATAGAGGGAGCAAAAGGACTAGTACTGCCAAATGGAAAATTTAGTGACATTGACACAAGGGCCACATAACAGATGGCAAAATCAGTGATTCCTTAAGTGTTTTTCTATATTACGCACCCCCTTTTTTTTTGCATTTATTAACATTATTCATAAATGCAGGTGTACATGAAATTTAAGTCTTATTAAGTATCAGATAACCAAAATATAATTTAAAGAGTTACATACAAAGGCAAAAATGTCACACGTGTATTTGAGAGACATTTCCAATTATGTTTTGACATTGCAAGCCAACGAAGAGTTTACTTCAAAATATTCACATTTATCACTGAAGAGAAGAAAACTATTAGATCTTTGGAGACAATTTGACTGTGCCCCTTTAAGTCAGGTACATAAAAACACACTATCATCTTAGTAAAGGAAAATCTGCATCAGAACAAAGATGCTCCATAAATGATTGTAAACTTTCCAAGCCAGGTTCTTTATTCCACAGAGGAAGGAGTCCCAAAAGCATTAATCAAGTTCTCACTTTCTTTCTGAATGCTGGAACATCCCTTTCACAATTATCATTTTCCTTCCCCAGTTTCAGATTTGAAGTAATCTCTTCCCTAACAAAGGGAACCAATATTGTAGCTCATCTGAACTTCTCCAAATGTTTTGAACACCATGAAGGAGCTACTCATCTACTGGCCAAAATGTAAAATGAAGTTTTATATAATCTGAAAAAATGAATTAAATAAATTCATTCACTGTATCATTGCCAATCAGAAACTGTAAGTAAATTTAAGCCATGTAAGAAATGTATGTCACTATACATAGCCACAAAGGCAGTTAACACAGAAAGCAAACTGAACACAAAGGGAAAAGCTACAAAAAATTTAGTGAAAATGGATTCTAATATCTAAAACACTAATCAGTAGTTCACAAGTAATATTTGCTACAGAACTTACATTCACCATAAGCCATACTTACATATAACAACAAACTGGAATTTATTTCTGTTTCAAGACAGGGGAAAAATAATATTTGCTTTTAAATGAGAAAGCAAACCACCACAGTAAAGACAAAAATGTTGAATATACCTTGTATTTGGTCATGGTGCTAAAATGGTTGTTCCTGAAGAACACACAAAGCTCTCCCTCCTGGACAGCTGAAGTCAACTCACACAGTCCATGGTATGTCAACTGTGTAGCTGTGTTATTTAGAAATTGCTCAGCTACAAATCCTACAAAAGCAATACATACTGTTACATGTGTCTATTACATACTTCCTAATATATAAAACCTGGTTACAATGGTAAAATTTTTCCTATAGTTTCCCTACTAAGATGCCCCCTTAGTACCACAAATGTAAGGGAAAACATCCAGAGAGGAGAAAAGTAGTTCAAAGTTCTAAAACCTCAGCATTGCAGATAACCCTCACATTCAGAAATGCTATAGCCACTCCAATATTACTGATTTTTTCCTATCATATAGTATTTAATTCATGTTCTAATTATAGGAAATAATACATAGGCAAGTTCAAATCTGAATGCTGCCTGTGATACCTTTTCATAACATGACGTTCCCTCCAGCTTTTAAAAAAGTGTATTTAATAGAACAAGAGAACGAGGCTGCCCCTTGGAAATTGCATCAGAGAAGTTTAGAAGTCAAGCACAGTGCCTGCCCTGACTTCATACTTGTATCTTTACATACTGAGACCCACACACAAAATAAGTAACCAAGATTTGAAAGGGTAAATAACTTTGATAAATCACAGAAAAAAGTTACCCACCTTCACTAACCAGTTCACTGTTGTCCGACTGTTTACAAGAAATTATCTTCTCCACTAGCTGATTGTAACTGCAGTTACCAACTGCTTTTACTATGTCAGCAACCTGGAGCAGGAATAAACAACATACACAACAGAGAATTTACCCTCATGAAGAACAGAACACAACTGTAAGTTTATGGCAATTACTCATTAGAAAATCAGTTTCAACAAAAAGAGGATATTATCCCCCTAAAAACACAAGGCCAAGAAGTTTTTGCCCAGACTGTTACCATTTTGCTGTCTCAGATCCTTAAGCTAACACTTAACACCACCTAGAGGAGAGCATGAGGCATCAGTTCACTCAGTTGGATGGGGGAAAACCCAAGGGGATAACTGAACAGCAATTTTCATAAACAAGGCATGAAAATAAATAAATCTGAGGAAGACTTTTGCAGCCAAACCCAGTTTCTCCTTAAGCAAACAGTACTGTTTTACTGTTCATTAAATAATAGCATTAAAAATCAACTATGTTTATTAAGGATGCAGGGTTCTTTAATTGGTTCTAAGATCCTTAGTCCTCAAAAGCAGCAACTACTAAATCAAATTAAAGAAAGGAGGAAAGTACCCTTGCACTCCTTCCAAGTGCTCTCTAACAACCTTCCAAAAACAATGACTAGGAGTCCTTATCTAGCAACTTCCTGCCTCCCCCAGAACAACAATTCTCATTTACAAGATCATGAATTCAGGGTAGGTTTTGAAAGTTACTTTGACTATAGACCTGCAAAGCTAACACACTAAAAAAATATGTACAACAGTCTGTATTCACTCCTCTCTGAAGAAATTTTCTGATTAGATCTTTAAAAATAACCATTATCATCATTGTCGTTGACTCCAATTAAAATTCTGAAACATCTCATAATTCATACTAACTTATATTTTGCTTGCATTATTGAAAAAAAAAAGTATTACCTGAGGGTCCACTAACCATCCATGGTACAGGGGGATATCCAGAAGATCAAATACTATGCATTCAGGTGTGTATTCAAACACTCGTACACCTGTAAACTTCACATTGACATCCAGACCCGTTTGCAACTTATGCAGAATAGCCATGGCATCACTCATGTTCTGACAGCAAAAAGAAAAGATGACCAGTTTTACACACTTGGTGGCTGTAACACTTCATCATTTAGTACTCAACAATTTAACATTTAGAAATCAACAAACAGGGAAATTAGCT
This sequence comes from Apus apus, assembly GCF_020740795.1. Lineage (NCBI taxonomy): Eukaryota > Metazoa > Chordata > Aves > Apodiformes > Apodidae > Apus > Apus apus. Next base: position 7,130,416 of record NC_067291.1, read on the forward strand.
ACACAACTGTTTCAATGCATATCCACATTATTCATTCCCTGTGTGCCAGAACAGATTTGCAAAATAAGAACTCTCCCTCCAATCAGCTGGATCTGATAGTTTCTTCTTCTATGTTCATAAGCTGCTTTTAGGCAGCTCCTACTTCTTTCAGCTATATTTCCCATAGTCACAAGATGGATATTTGCAAGAACTGGATTACAAAGCGCTCTCTTCAGGTTTCTACTCCACTTTTAAGTCCTGTCTCTGAGTCAGCCTGAAGTAGTTGCCACCACATAATCATACAAACATAGAATTGTTTTGGTTGGACCATCAAGTCCAACCATTAACTCAGCACTGCCAAGTCCACCACTAAACCATGTCTCTAAGCACCATATCTAGAGGTCTTTTAAATACCTTCAAATATGAGGATACCATCACTTCCTTGGGCAGCCTGTTTCAGTGCCTGACAACCCTTTCAGTGAAGTATTTTTTCCTAAACCTCCCCCAGCACAACTTGAGGCCATTTCCTCTTGTTCTATCGCTTGTTACTTGGGAGAAGAGTCCAACAGCCACCTCGCTACAACCTCCTTTCAGGTAGTTGTAGGGTCATCTCCCCTCAGTGTCCTCTTCTCCAGACTCAACAACCCTCTGACACTTCTCCTAAGACTTGTTCTCCAGACCCTTCACCAGCTTCATTGCCCTTCTCTGTACTCGCTGCAGTAAGCATATGCAGTATTTGCAAAAGATTTAGGGAAACTGAGGCACTTTGTTCTTTCTTCTTCTTGTTTTGTGTTCTGTTTACTTTTTTTGCTTTGTTTTGCAAAATTCTGTTGCTTAAGAGGAACTCAGGATTGCAACAATGGGGAGAAAAAAGCAAGACAAAAAAAAGTTCAGGTTGGCAATGGAGACAGAAGAGATTAACAGACTCAAACCACTGTTAAGAGACAGTTGTCTCCGTGTTGTTCTCTTTGAATGATAAGACAGTTAATGGCAAGAACTAAAATTAATTGAAACAATAAGAGAAGACAAAAACCAGAGAATAAGGATGACTGACTACAGAGTACAAAAAATGAGAAAACACAGAGCCAGGCATATATGGGGTACATAGTAATGAGTTATCTTACTAAGTTAAAAGCAACTTGCTGAAATGCAGGAAAAACACAAATAAATGGATCCATTAACCAATACATTAGCTTGAGCATTCACTTCTGCAGCACAGTAGTAACAGAACAATGTCAACACCAGCCTGTATATTAGAATGTAAGGCAGACTTTACTGTTTTTAATAAGTCAGTTTAAGAAATCAGGCTATGCATCTTGTATTGTGAAGAATGTGCCAATTAAAACATACAAGAGTCACTAAGTAAACACAGTAAGTGAAGTAACTACATAATTCAATCCTTAATGATCCAATTCTAATCAGTTTTACATATCCTGGAAAGACCAATGTTACCTCCATCTCAGAAGAAGTTTTAGACATCTGTCAGCATGCAACAGAATTCTAAATCAAAACTTCTATGTAAAAATTGTGTAAACAGACAAATATTTAAAATAGTCTTGCCTACAAATCTTTGCACAACACTTTACACATGCAACAGTGTTGCTTCACTAAGGCACACAGCAAAGATTTCACATTCACCAATCTCAGCATGTTAGCCAAAGGAGTTAAGATACTCCTCTTACTGGTATGCAAGTTTAAATGTACTTTTTTCTTAATAAAATGACAGTAGGACAATAAGCTTGCTTCTACTTTGAGTAATTTCAGTTTAGATGCAACTTCTGAAAAATTCCTTTGGTAAGTCTATAAACAGACATATTTCATTGTTCCTAAGCAGATTTACATCTGGAATACTCCCAGGAGAGGTGAAGCTTACAAACTACTTGATAAAGCATAGCTATAAAACAGTGTCATGGTCATTATCCAGTATCTGCACTTGACAGTGGTTGCTATAAATGATAGAGTTTTACTACTTGAAGCCCTTTTAACTGCAGCATTGCATGAAGTTTCTATTACCAAGAAGGTAACAGCTTCCACTACTTTATTATGTGTTGCTTCATCCTTTTGAGAATTTTTCGATATCGCAATACTTAGAATTTAGCAAGATTTTAAAGTAATTCTCAGGACCTGGCTCAGAATTCTGAATTTTTTGAAAGTTAATGTTATAATAGCAAACCAAGTCACCTTAGTTAAGTGCATCTTGTTAGTAGGGAGCAGATATAAAGTATAAAACCTATCAGATGTGTTTTGGAAGAAATAATGCTATATTCTTCCTCTACTAAATGGACAGTATGACAGACTATAGCAATTCAGCAGTAGCCAGCCACAAATTCAGATCATACATCTTACAGACATTAGTTGTAGTAGCAAACTTTTTTTTAATGTTACTTTGTAAACAAAACAGGAACATGAACTGTCTGGAAAAATGCAGAAGTTTCTCACTACAGTTTGAACAGTATTTCTGTTTAGCTATTTCCGTACCATCAAAGCAACAAGCTTCTAAAAAAGTGAATGCAAATAAGCACAAATATAAATACACAGAACAGTTGAGCTCAGAAGGGATCTCTCTAAGTTATCTGGTTCATCACCACTACTTAAGCAGGGCCACCTAGAGCCAGTCGACCAGGACTACGTCCAGACAACTTTTGAGTATCTCCAAGGATGGAGACTCCACAATCTCCCTGGACGACCTATTCTTACGTTTGTGTATTAGAACTTGTGCTTTTAAAAAAAACAAAATAATAAAAAACAACAACTTTCATTCAAATACTTAATTAAATCCCTCAAAAGAAAGTTGCAGCTGAAATTAGTATCTTGGCATGATGTTGTAATTATACTAAAATCAAGCATTACAAATCCAGCTGTTTGAAAAAATTACTGGAATTTCTTGTATAAGAAAATACATTATTTTAGTCAAATAATATTAACCGTGTGACAAGATGAACACGATATTAACATCAAGAACTAGTTCTAATGCTTCTGATAAGTAATAATTTTACAACACTCAGTTGCCTAATTAGTTTCTTTACAAGTACATTCAGAACAGAAAGTTTCTTTAAAATTGTACAGGTAAATATTTAAGGAAAAGGTTTGTGATATTTACATAATAAACCCACATAGCTGAGCACAAGAAAGCCACAGAAATTGTACTTTAACCAGGTATACAGTTTTGATCATCCTCCTGTAAGTTGGTTATAGCTATAATCTTCTACAGCATAGAGCTGTGTGGAAAAAAATGTAGCTAATTTTGTAGTTACAAAAATAATTGATATAATTTGATACAACTTTGGAGTTTGAATTATTGAAATAGTCCATATTCAATATTCATTTCAACTATGTCAAGATACTTGATTTGGTTTTCAACACTGAACGAGAGCCAGAAAAAAAACCCTAGTAATAAACAGAACTAGCTTGAAACATAACACCTATAATAAATTCAAAACACTTTTCTGTGAGTAATCAAAAAACAGCTATTAGCACAGAGTTTGAAAAATTTCCTCCAATATATACTACACTAATATTTTTTTAAAAACTGATAGCATTATCTTTAACATAGAAAGACTTCTATGGTAACAAAAATAGTGGTCAGCGTAAATAATACTGCCTTTCATAATATGGAATTAACCTCTTTGTCATGACTTGGACCAGAGATCGCTTTCTGGCTCAGTTTACATCCTCAGAGAAAGTCTAGCAAGGATCACAGAACACAGCACACTGAAGGACACACAGTAGAAGGCTTCAAAGGGCAACCACCCTGCTGCATATTTCCATCAGCACTTCATGTTATAATTCCTTGGTAAAACCTAAATTGTTTCATTACACTCATTGCTGGCAAAAAAAAAAAAAAGTAATTTATTGTGCTAATAGATACCAAGTTTTTCTTCAATAATAGGAAGTATTTATAAGTAATACCCTACATCAAGCCTAGAAAAAAAACAAACCCAAAAGCCTAACTACAAACAATGGTTTTTGTGCTTGTTTTTAATGAGGTATTTAGGTGAGAAAAAAAGTTTTAGTTCCTTCAGACACAGTATTTTAGAAGCTTCTTACCTGCTCATAATTAAGACGCTGAATTTCAGATATCTCTTTAGGTTTTGCATCAAGAATATAGTCTCCTAAAAAAAGAAAAAAAAAATGTTGTTCCACACTCAAAGCTTCAACACTTCTACAAATACTTCTGACTGAAGCTCACCGATCATAAATACCATCAAAGTTTTCTATCAAATTCATGAGAGCGTATTGTTTTATAACCAGAAGTATAATTATGGAGTAAAATATGAATGAATATTAAAAGCATAGTAATACCATATTATGAAATAAAATTAAAATGGCCAATGTTGTTACTAAAGCAACATTTGAATCTTTTTGGGTATCTTACCAATCTCTTTATTCAGAAATTCACCTCCCTCTTTGCCTCAACTTAAAAAACACAAAAAGTCAAACTGCTCACAATAAGGTATGTAAATGCATAATGTAAAAATGCAACTGCTTATACCAACTGATACAATGAAAATTTTATCATATGCTTCCATACACCAATAATTCTGAAAGTCTTGTATTCCATCTGTGTCTAAAACACAAATGTAACAAAACATTTTTAGTGTTTAGTATCCAAAAACCGTCTCACGAAAATTATTCAGATTTTATTTCAATGCTTTTTGAATTTATTCCCTTACTCCATTTCTAAAAAAAAAAATGTTTCTATTAAAAGAAAAATATAATTACAGGTTTCCTAATTCATAATATTTTAAGACAAGATTGTTCAAAATAGTTGAAGGGCTTTTTTTTTTTAATTATTTTTTTAAGCTGTAGAAGAACCTGCCTCAGCTAATCCTGTTGACTGAATAGGAACCTAACTAATTTGAGAAGGTAATTTTGTTATTAAATTTAATAAGATAATTCCAGAAGATAATATAGGCCTTCAGGAAAGAATACATGCAGTTAGCCAGCTATGATTAGCAGCAACTTCTGATAGTATTAATCTATCAACAGAATTAGAAGAAACGTTTAGACACAGGCAACAAGATTTCTTAAGGTTTATTTTTTTGAAAATATGTAATTAATTTTTTTCTTCCACTGAAAGATTCAGGGATATGAGTTTAAAAGGAACAAGATACATTTTTTTTTACAAGCAAAAAGAAATAAAATATAGTAAGCTCTCTTTTTAATTCTACTTAAGAAAAATCCAACCTAGTCTATTAAGCTCCCATGTCTTATATTTGTTGGGCTACAAAGGGAAAGCACTACGTTACATTTACCTTAACTGCAACTGCATTTTTAACACCTGGATCATTCCAAACTGTTGAAGTTACAGACTTGGCAGATGGAAACAACTGCAGTTTTGCTGAACACTGAATCTGGTAACAGAGTAGTGCCTGCAAATGAGGCCCCAATCACTGTGATGACCAAATTAATTTTTTCTGTTACTTTAACTGAGTTATATTGTCAAGGATTACTGCAGATAATTCATGGCACAGCTGACTTACTACATTCTGTCATCTATAAGAAGGCAACATTCTAAGAGACATGAATTAGTTAAAGTCTACCAATTGTTGCAGTTGGTACAGCTTAGTATGCCAGAAGTAGACACACCACTTTGGAAAGTAATACAGAAAATTTCTAAAAGCAGTTAAGGAAAAGCATGTGTAACTGAATACTACAAGTTTTCTTGAAGCATGCGTTCAAATAAAGTTGAATAGTAAATAGATAAAACAGTTCTCCTATACTACTACTCACTAGTAAGTATAATATATAATTGAAAGCCATTTGTTGTAATTACTAACCCAAGTATTCCATCAGCTGTTCAGCTGTTATTATTTCCATCATTGGTGGCAGCTTGATCTGCAAAAGTAAAAGTATATTAGAATGTTGAAACAATACAATTTAGAAAGTATTAATAAGGTATTTCTAGACCCTCTGATCACATTTACCTCACCAATTTACAAGAGCATTATCGTACTGGGCTGAAAGACATTCCCAAGACCTCTTTTAAATAACAGCTATGAGCAGAGATTTAAGAAGGCGTTTTGGTTTTCAGAGAACCACATGCACACAGCACTTTCTCTCCCTTGCAGCTCTCTGCACAGTGTTCCATACTCTCACCAAAACATTTCACCAGCATTCTCCCTCGACTTCACTGGAGCTCACTCACTGCACTAGCTCAGCTGCAAGCACCCAGGACGAACAGACCGGGAACTGTAGCCACACTCAACTAGGAAAATTTCACCTTACTCAGAAAAAGTCTTTGACCCCCTGCCTTCATTTTAAGTCTTAACTCAGACAGTTCCTGCAGAGAGACAAGAGGCAGTAGAGAATCTGGCGACAGCAGCTGCTGGGACAGGGAAGCCAAGACTCCTGTAGACAGGAGGAAATGACCTCCCAGCCTCTCATCCCGTGCTCACATTTCAAGGGTTTGGTGTTTGGTTTAACTTCATACAGAGATGGCAACACAGAACTCAGTGGTGAAGCTTCCATTCCCCTCTCCCCTGACCTTTTCCTGTCATCATCACCTGCTAAAACCAACCCCTCCAGCAGCAGCCAGATATTCACTTCCTCCATCCCGCATCCTGGAGGAACATTTTGCTTGCATGCTTCCATTTACACATCTGCCTGCAGTAACAGCCAAGGCACAACAACATAGAGGCACACTCTGGCAATCTGAATGAATACCATAGGAGTATACTGTCTTTAACCACCAAGTGCTCAGTTTTTTTCTGCAAAAATATGAAATTTATTTTTCCAGGGTTTGAAGAGGGGGTGTTGGTTTTTAAGCTCTCTCTTCATTCTTTAATCTTCACATCCTCTCTCTCTTTGTCATCTTACAACCAAAAGTCTAGAGAGCCTAGTATTTATTTTATTAAGAGTTTCTGTTCCAGGTTCTTCGACACTTATCACTGTTCTCCTTGACAGGGATAGAAAGATGTGATGTGCGATTGTTAGCTCATGCCTAAGATTTCATGGGCTCCAACTACATTGAACGTGGTGGAGAGGAAGGAGGAAGTAGAAAGCCATGAGATGGAAGAACAACATATATGAAGCCTTTAAAGCAGCAACCTAAACTCAAAAATACAGTACAGCAACTGTTCATATTGTGATGGAGAGGCTTTCCTTCCCACTCTGAAAACCAAGCTATTTTAATAACTTTCCAGAGAAAATGAGGTGTGATTCAACTAAATCTATCTCACTGCCAATTTTAAACATACTTGACAGAAGGGAAATGTCTGAAAATATATGGATTTACAAGATGTTTACAAGTAAGAATACTTACTCTAGCTACGTCTGAAGTGGTTCTGGAACTACAAACAGTACTGATGCATCAGTATAATATGAAGGAAAATCAGCATTGCTCCCTCAACTACTAGCAAGACTACCATGGTAGTTCTTTCAAGATTGAAGTGAGCTCTTTTTATTATTAAAAAAACTTTCCTATCAGCTCAGCCAGCATTGGGAGTTTCTGCTCTGCACCACGTTTGGGAATCTAAGTATATCCACACTACAAACGGTAGGTGTAAAGCGTGCTTACATGGGTTACCTATATTTGAGCTCTACATAACTCCTGGCATAAACGTATGTTTCCAACTTTATGGATTGAAGAAGGTATTATTTTTATCATTACTTAACCTGAATTTTTGCTGACAACTGTCATACTAAGCAATTATTGATTTTTTTTTCTGAAGAACCAAAGCAAAGTAACTCATGCTTTCTCGTATCTGCAGAATCTCTCATAGTTGGATATTTTAACAAGTTAAACCTCAAAATTAACTGTTACATGAAATGCTAAACCAAGTTAATGGATTACTTGACAACACAGCTTTAGGGCTAGCTTGTTTTGTGGGACCTTGATCACAACTTTCAAGTGGACTAATTAGGTTCCAACACAGACCTAAGTACTTCTGAACACACCTGACTTGAGGAAATAGAGAGAACATGACATTTCTGAATTTTGCAGAGCTTCATTGTGAGTGCTTATGCCACAGGAAACATACAAAAAAAGAGGAAATGTGAAAGAGAAACACCTTCAAAATTGAGAGAAAAAAATAATCGTACAGAACCACAGTCATTTTCCACATAAACCAACAGAAGAAAATAATGCCAGCAATCATACTGAAATCTATTATTTTGAGGGATAAGTTTTCCCTATAGGTTTCAAGGCTTAGTTGCTACATTTCACATTAACATTATATTTTAGGAAAAAATGTGTTTCCTCAACTCTCACACACTTCTCATACCCCTCTATTGCAGTTTCCTGATCTTTTGCCCCAATCTCTCTTCCTAGTTCTAGTTACTTTTCATTTCCTGCATTCAGGAATGGGAAACTAAATAATTCTTGCCCAACGATGTGAGTTACAGTTGAGCCACCTTTGTAAATAAAAGACAAAATTGGTAAGCACATTTTCAAACTGAGCAGTTTGTCTAGTACAACTTATACCATTTCTATGTATTAGACTGCAAACTAGAAAACTACATATTTTTAAGTATTTTCCACTGTATTGTCCCATTCTTCAGAAGGCCTAAAAAATAATTGATATGGTCCTGCACAGAACCTAACACTTCCAAAAATACTATACCTATGCAAAGAGGCCATGCAAATTTCTAATGGCTTATTTATAGTCTCAAAACATTTCTATCTAAAATATGCAACTCCCCTGGACTCGGTGTTCCAGGAGAAGCAAGTGCAGCTTCATCCTGCCTTGACAAAAAAAAACAGTATTTCCTGCAAATAAGCTTCGTAAATGTACCACGCAATAGCCTGATAGTATGTGCTGCTGCTCAATAACCTTAACATCATCTCCCTCGACCATGTTTCCTTCAGTCCCTCAGAGCAGCCTTCCTGCTCTGGAAAATACACAGCTACAGGCCTCCTGATTTGTAAGCTCAACTCATCCCACGGATGCAGGGAGGAAGGCTGCCAAGACCTCTGCTGAGCGCTCCTCAGAAGCTCACCAGCAACCCACCTTCAAAGGCTGAGCAAGTTCATCTGAACAATCTGTGCAAATTCTGGCCATAAGGAGGCTTAGCTCAGTAGCAAGAAAAAGCAGATCACATGCAAAGAGTCAGTGCCAGACCTCAGACCAACCACTGTCACTGCTGCCCCTGACAAGTCAAATGGATATCAGCAGGACCATACTGTACTCAGTTCCGCTGAAAAACAGGCCATTTTTTTTTGAGAACCTAAAGCCAAAAATTTCTAACTCACAACATTTTTGCTGTACCTCTTCTCTGCGCCTCAGTTTTGATACATTTAAGCAAAATTACCATTTAATGCAATGCCAGAAGTTAGCCAAAAGTGGTGCATGGCCTACACCTCACAGAAATCACAGAGTACTTAGAAAAGCAAGTTTTGCATTGCTAAGCTTAACTGCACAGTGAGCCACGAGTCTGAGGAAAAACCAAGCGGTCTTCAGACAAACAATCCAAGAGACAGCATCCTACACTACTCTAGATCACAAGATACAACCCATGCTTGTACATATTTCAAAAATACTTGCTTCAATAGCCTAATTCTGTTTCCATTACCATCACAGATGCCTAGTTACTGCACTGTTTTGCACAAGTTACTTTTTCAAGTTAGTATCACACTGCTTTTGTTTCCTTTTTACTTAGAAGAACTTTGCTGTAACACTTCTGTAAGCAGAAGTCCTCAGCTCTATCTCCTAAAGCCTAAACTGCAAGATAAGCTTATACAGGCAGTCTGCAAAACACACACCATTCTAGAACAGCAACTATTCCATAACTGCAGCATTTAAAAGTACAGCTCCTAAAATCTGCCACCTTCAAGTTGTATATCCAAACTCCTTTGAAAGCAGCGGATAAGAGAGAGGGAGCAGTTTTACTGCAAGCTTGGTTCCAAAACCTAGTATCAGTGGAAATAAGTTTCAGCACCCCCTACAGGTTCTCCTATTTCATCATTTCAGACACAGAACTTAAAAAGAATCATTTTAAAGGAGTCTTTATACCTGTACTCTAAAATAAAACTCTAAAATAAAAAATACCTCCATAAAGCATAATAAAAACTGAATAATTACTAGGAACAGAGAAGAATTTTGCTCTGTTAAGGAACAATATCTTCATAACCACTAAGAAGAAATATTTTGAGTATTTAGCACACTTACCTACGGTATATCTTAAGCAAATTAACAAACTACCTATAGCCTTCATTGAGTAAAGAGACATCACAGAAAAACTTTAAATGAGGGCAACTCAGACACACAAACAGAAGGTCATAAAACTGTTAGTGTATTTAAAACAACACTTAGTGTGGGGGTAAGAAGCTTGCACTTTGACGAGCTGAAATACCTGAAAAGCTGAGTTCTCCTTACTACATTCAAACATTCATCTGAGATTTTAGGCATAAATGTTTCCCTAATTAGGGACTACATACCAGCTAAAGGCTTCCCACTTATTACTCACTAGTAAATAAAGATTTTAGTTATAAGCAAATTGATTATGTGCCACACTTGTCACAAACAACGAAATTTAATTTTCATTGATGCACAGCTGATACATACTAATCTCAAGGTTATCACTCCCATTCTGGAATAACAGAAGCATGTAATTGGGCAAGCAAATGGAAGCATCTGTGAAAACTTGAGAACTAGTATTGTAACTATTGTTTCTCAACTTTGAGCACTTGTCTCTGTTAGCTGAAGTGACATGAAACCATATATACCTACAGGATAACCAGAACTCTCCATCTTGTCAGGACAAGACCTTCTGAAAGAAGACAGTGGCTGATACAGAGAAGAGAGCGCAAAGGTTAACTCTTTACCTTATTTTTCTCTGTTGTAGTTCTATTTCTCCATGCTATCTTCTTCTTATTCCATGTTCTTTTTCCCTACTGTACAGTTTCTTTTCACCTAAAACATACTATGGTATTCTCACTCTGCTTTCACTTGTTTTCATCTCTTGATCTGCCTCCTTGTTCCCAAATTATAATTACCTGACCCAATCTAGTGTTCACCTTGGTTCAGGAGAAGCAAGAAAGATGCACTGCCAATAAGCTTTCCACTCCAAACAATGCCAGCTCAGTTCTTGACTATAAACTTGGGAACACAAAGGCTAATTTGTAGGAAGGCACTAACTAAGAAAACTGATTATAGGCAGGGGCAATATATAACCAACCAACAGGTAAACCCTCAAGTATACAAACAGTCCGCCATATAATGGCAGTTTCACCTATTTAGCTCTGTCTCAACTCATGTAAATTCTACTGAGGTTTTATATATGCAGGCACAGCTATTTAAAACTCTTCCTCTAACCCTAGGAATAATAAAGGATAGGGCACTCCCAAGAGGTATTTTGATTTTCACCTGTTTATAGAACTGAGTATCACCTTAATTCTCACCATGTAATATTTGATCAAGGCAGTATAACAGCTAAAAATCTAGACAGAAAAAAGCAATCATATCTTAAAGAAGGTAAAGGAAAAATGCTAAGGAACAAAACCTCAAAAAACTTGAATGCAAACAACAAAAACAGTGCTGTCCCATTTATATGCTTTCAGTAAATGAAAGGTTAAAAAGGCAAATCCTGTAGCCAGGTGTTTCTTTTAAAATACCATCACACAGGATGATAAGGAATCATAAGTTCTTCAAGGCCCTCCACTCAGCCCTCAACATTAAGGAGGAAGCACAGAAAGTGAGTGTTAAATACTTAAGTCTAGAGACAACCATAACACCCTCTTGAGGATAAGGCAACACTTTATAAAGTTACACACAACTTCCCTGGGCTGCTTTCATTGATGGCTAAATATCTACGTTGCTGCACCTACAGCTTTCCTCCTGATGTACAAGCTATCCTACTCAGGAAAATGAGCAGAAACTACAAGTTAAAAAAAACCAACACATTTCTAGAAAGTTACCTTCCTCTAAATAAATTTCTTCTATATTATTATTTCCATGTGGACCTTTTCCTATGTCACACCTGTAAACAACCTTCTACTCCTCCAAACCCAATTTTCTTTCCCTTGACAGTACAACACACAAGTTACTCTCAAAGTTGTCCCTCTCTTTGGCTCCATCTTACCAGCTCACCAATCTTTTGGGACTGAATTGCCGGCAGTTCTTGAGAAGTACTCCCTCACCCTTGCTTTGCAATGCACACAACCCTCACAGCTCTTCTCCAACGGGTATTCTTTCCGCATATAAATGCTAATAATTACATTATGCCATATATTTTAGTTGCTTAAAAGTTAAAAATAATTATTTTTAGAAAACAGGAACTCTGTATCCACAAAGGCTATCACAAGAAATTCCAGGTCTCAAAGGTGCACTCGATCACAACCTGGTTTACTCGTGAATTTAAATACAATCTATGCTGCATAACTGCACGACTGTATCCCTGTCCCTCAGACACTTGTACAAATCTGTACTTTGTACAATTCTGCATATATTTCATTATACAAAAACTAACCTATTTTCCCAAAATAATGCCTACGTTTTCAGTGCTATACATAGTAACGTTCACTTACTAGAAATCTGCACACACCTGCACACCATATATTGCTCAGTTTAGTAAAACATCATCAAGATTTTCTGCTTTAAGGCGACAACGAAGCAGGTCTACACACGACCGCGGGAGCTAAGCAGTGTTTCGGCAGCGCACTGCAACTCATTTATTTTCCAGGCTCTCTACGCGAGATGCGCGCTCAACAGCAGCGCGAAGCCCGCGTCCCCCGCGGCACAAACTTCCGGCGATGCACGAAGGTGGCTTTGGCACAGGTGCCTCCCCACACGCACCGCCCCGCGAGCCCCGCCGCCCCCCGCCATGGCGGCGGCAGAGGCCGCGCCGCGCACCCCGTACCTTCCAGGCCAGCAGCAGCACGTTCATAATGGCCAGCAACGGGCAGGGGCCGTTCTCGTTCTGGGTGATGACGGGCGTGTTCTCCTCCTTCCAGCGGACCCACTTGATGTGGTAGACGGACTGGCCCGGGAAGCGCTCCTTGGAGGCGGAGAGGAGCTGGGATCCCGCCGCGGGCCTGTCCTCGTCAGGCTGCGGGGCCGGACCCCCCGAGGCGGCCCCCGCCACCACCGCCTCCTCGGCGTCGCTGTTGAGCTCGGAGCTGCTCGGGCAGCAGGAGTGCAGGTTGGAGAAGGACTCCAGTGAGTCCAGGCTCCGGGACTCCTCCCCCGGCGGGCTGGGAGCCCCGCTGCTCCCGGAGCCGGCCCCCGCGGCACCGCTCTCCGAGGTAGGCGCCGCGTCAGGGCTCTCCGGTTCCGCCAGACCCGTGCCGTCCGCTGCCGGCGGGCTGTCCTCCGCGGCCCGTGCGGGAGACGCCGTCTGAGGGGCTGTGGCGGGAGCGGGAGCCCTCGGAGGGGAAGGGCTGCGCCGCCCGCCGCCCTCCTCCGCCGCCGCGGGCCCGTCCCTGCAGTCGCCCTCGCCTGCCACCGCCTCTTCCAGGAGGAGCTGGCTGGCAGCGCCCCCGCCGCCCCTCTTCAGCGAGCCCTGAGGCGGCGGGGGCTGCGCCAGGCTCTCCATGCCCGGCCCGCCGGCCGCCCGGCTCCTTCCTTCTCTATTGGCACCGCAGCGGCTGAGCCTTCGCCAACAGCGCCCAAGACGCCATAACAGCAACGACAGCTCCGCCCCGCCGGGGACGTGTGGGCGGGAGGGGGAAGCAGCCGCGGGTCACAGGGGGCCCGGGGCGGGGAAGGGCGCCCCGGGGGCGGGGCCGGCGGGGCGGGGGAATCCGCCGTGGGGGCGGGAGGCGGCGGCGGGGCCGCGGGCCTGCGGGGAAGGGGAGGGAAACAGGAGGGGCGTGCGCGCGCGGGTCTCCGCGCGGGGCCGGAAGGGGCGGCACGAGGTGCGGGGCAGGGACGCGGGACCCGCCGCGGGGCAGGGAGCGGGAGGTGCCGGCCCCCCATGCCCGGCAGGGCAGGCCCGGCCCCGCCGCGCCCAGCGCCTCCCGGCCCGGCGTGCGGGAGCTGCTGGGGCCGCGCCCGGGAGGAACCGCGGCGGGACCAGCGGCCGCCGAGCTCACAGGGAGCTCTGATCACGGGAATTCCCCTTTCCCCAAGTTTTCGTTGGGGTTTGTTGGGTATCTGCATCCTAACAATAGGATCGTAGCGAGATAATGTAAGAACTAACGCAGCTGTATTACTCGGACTTCACTCTAATGAACTTAATTTTCTTCTCCCTCTATAGAAACCTGCAGCTTTTAGTACCTCTTTTTAAATACAGTTTTGGGAAGATAAATTCTTCTCTTATTTTCTCTTCCTGAACAGTCGCATCAACTTTAGCAGCCTTATCCGAAGTACATTTATTATAATTACTTTCTACTAAACATGTTTGTGTCGCGAGTTTTTCCGGCTCTAACAGCATTAGCGAGGGATTTTTAATGCCTAAAGTGAAACAGGCATGGAAAAGACAAATAGAAGGGGCATGAAAGCAAACTGAGAGGCTTGTCACAAACCTTCATACAAAAAATAAATCTTTGAGTCAGCATTTTTAATGTATGAATTAGCAGATTGACAAAGAGGAAATGAAACGTTTTGCCTGAAGAGCTCACGTTTTTATCTTCGTCAGAGGATTTTCCATTACACTTGAATCGTGAAGGTTGCTCAACACAGTCTGACAATGAGGAAATCCCTGTTCGGGGAGACAACCGCATTGCTGCACAACGCGTAGGGCGCCAAGGGAAACTTGTCCTGAAGCACGAGGCGAAAAAGAAGTTTCTGCAAGGAGAGATGCAGGAAAGCAGCCGGTGCGGTGCAGGGTGCACGGCCCCACGGCTGTTACACCCAGGGTACAGCCAGACTGACAAGTACAGCTCATGCACCTGCTCATTCCTTCCCTCCGAGGACGTAGATACCGGCAGCCTCGGGTCCTGAGAGGCCCCGGGAGGCTGCAGCCGCTCCGCGCCCCGTGGGCAGGCCCCGCGTGGCGACAGTCCCCAGCCCGCCCCGCCGTGCCCGCGGAGCCCCGGGCGGTCCTGCCGCCGGGCCCTGCCCGGATTTGCCGCCCTGGAAACGCCCCTTCCCGCGGCGCGGCGGAAGCAGCGGGGAAGGCCCCGCCCCGCCGGGCCCTGGGCGCGCCCCCGGGGCCGCCCTGACGCCGCGCCCGGTGAACGCGCTTCCGCCGCGCCCCGCCCCTTGCGCGAGGCCAGCAGGGCGGCGCGGTGCGCGTGCTCTGGGCGTGCCCCGCGGCCCCGCCCCGCCGGTGGCGTCGCGCGCGGGAGCGGGGGCGGGCGGAGGAAGCGGCGCGCGGGGAGCGGAGCGCGGCGCTGCCGGGCGGTAACCGATCGGCGGGGGAGCGCTCCTCCAGAGCGGCGGGGGACAAAGCGGAGGGAGGCGCGGAGCTCGCCCCTCCCCATCCCGGCGCTGGCTGGGGTGGATGTGCTGTGGGTAGGCGGTGGCGGGGCCTGGGCCCGGTGAAGATGGATCTGGCGGGGACGATAATCCTGCTGTGCTCCTGTGCGGCGGGCGCCGGAGGTGAGGAGCGGCCGCGTCCGCCCGGCCCCGCGGGGCCCTGGCCTGCGGCCCTGGCTCGGGGCTGCCAGCCTCCCTCCCTCTCTCCCTCCCTCCCTCCCTCCCTCCCTCCCTCTCTCCCTCCCTCCCCTCCGCTCCCTGCCGCGCTGTGGGGCCGGGGCGCCGGGCCCCGCTTCCCTCAGCTCCCCGGCGCCAGGCCGCGGCTGGGCCGCCGGACGGGACTCACCTTGCTGCCCCCCGCTCCCGGGCACGGTCCGCGCCGTCCTGCCCGGCTGTCTCCCCCCGGCGCCTGGCGCCGGTGCCGCGTCCCTGCCCCTTTCCCAGGACTTCCCGTCGCTGAGGACCGAGTCAGCTGTTCTCCTTCGGTCCTGGCGCCCACCCGCCCGGCCGTGCCTTCTTCCCGGCTCCGCGTCAACCCCTCGGGGCTTTCCTCACGGTCCCAAGGAGCGGCTTCCCGGTTACCTCCCTCCGCCCCGTCCCTTGCCCGCGCCAGCCGGCGGCCTCGGGCAGCTGGTGGGGGGGGGGGGAGAGGCGCTCCCGCCGGGCCGGGCGCTGCGGGGGTGCGGGTGCGGGGCTGCGGGGGCGGGGGCGGCCCCAGGTGTCCCGCTGCGGTCCCGGGCCTCGCCTTTCCCGCGGCCGCTCCCTGCTCCCCGAAACCAGGAAGCGCGGGGGCACGGAAAGTTCAGCTTAAGGAAATAAAAGACGAGCCCGGGTTTTTCCTGCACTGAGACTGCAGCTTCCAGCAGGGTCTTGCTCCCTCCTAGGCCAGAAGTGCGTGTGTGTGTGTAGGGGGGACGTGGAACTTTGTAGCGGCTCCCGTTACGAGTTGATTTTCAGCATTAGGGAACTATCAGGGTAGTTACTTTACTGGTTTTGGTAATGCTTAATCGGTCAAGTCATGTTAGGGAAATAGTTTCAAATTTTTACAAGACTAGACACACTGGGAAGGGTTGAGTTCTGAGCGTGTTTGTAGAGAAGGATGGGTGGAGTAGGTGATAAGGACTTTGTTCCTCTGTTTCGTTTGGCAGCTCCTCTTTTATCTGGGCTCTACATCTGTGTGCATCGATATGTACGTTTACTAGCAAAGAATCAAGCCCTAAATCCTGGTCTTTTACATGTTCTCATAAAAGTAACTTCAAAGTATGTGAAAGCTTCAGTAGGCTGTGTTTGTGGCTCGGCTGTGAGATGGAAAACAAGCTGATTTGCATGGTCAGAAGCCATACCGTTAGTTTTGTGATTAGCAGTGGTATACACAAAAGACTTTGCTGGTGTCTTTTCTCTCATAAATTCTTGTAAACTGTCGAGGTATTTCAGACTTAATTATTGGCATACTTTTCAAGGCCTCTTTGTTTTCTGAACTAAACTGTGCTGGCTCAGAATTAATTCAAAGTGATTCATTAACCTGCTGTGAGGGTTGATTTCATTGTTTAATTCTAGTCAGGCAAATATGCCTTAAAGTTAAAATCACAGTAATCACGTGAAAAGCAGTCCTCTGCATATATAGAAGCAAGTTCATGAAGTGTATTTTATTTTAGAAATTCATGTTAATTTTTTTTAATTTGAGTGCCACCTTCGACATTTCTGGCATTAGGAAGCACACCTCACTAGTGGGTAACAGAAGCACATGTCTTTCAGTGCTTCAGTATAGGTAAATTTTTAAGGAAAGCCTAATAATGCTGGATAGTAATCCAGAAATGATGGCCAAAACACATACTCAAAATATCCTACAAAATGTTTCTGGTAAAAATTCCAATGTAATTATGAAATATTTATCACAGTTCTCTGTGAATTACAGTTATTTTTTAATATTATAATTCTAACTGTGTTCATATTTCTGCAGTTTCTTAAGTACTGTAAATGTTTTAATTTACTGAAAAAGAGTTGATTTGCATGCTGTACTTACCTGTAAAGTTGTCTAGCTTTAAGCCATCTAAGTATTCAATAGTAATAGTTTCAGAAATTCTTTCATCTCCACTTCTTTCAAAAAGTGCTCCTCTCTGTATGTTGAGTCTAAGATTGGAATATTTTTACAGGATAACTGAGTTTGCTGAACTCTTTCAGAATTAGACAGGGCGTTGTGCCTGTTTACCTTATACTCTATTGCAGTAGTCTGTAGATACAAAGGTATATTATAGATTAACTGAACCAATTGTAAGTTTAGTTCACAGCTAAGTATGAATCACAAAATCAATGCTTTAAAATACTAAGGTGCAACGTAATTGAAATGGTTTATTTGAGGAGAAGGATTAGGGTGATTTAATTAATGCCTGAATGAAAGATAGTTGTTATGATTGAAAAAATTGTTCTTTTGTAGTTTATATTCTTAAAATCAGGTAAGAGGAATGCAACAAAGAGCAATCAGTAGCATTACTGCACTAATGAAGGGTACTGCAATGTCTATATTATCCTGCTTTGTAACTGTCTGTATAGTTTATGCTTAAAACAGACAAGTTATCAGCAGTTTTGTCTGGTAGGCCCTGAAGCATGTTCTTGATCAGGTTTTGCTACTAGATTACTTTTAGGGCTCTAAAAGTGATTTGAAAGAAGTTTTTCTTTCTTTGCTATCACTGAATAAATATGACCTTCATAAAATATGGTCCAGGATGTCAGTTTTAATAGTTTCAGTAGTGTGAGAAGAAAAAGCCACTCTTGTTTTTTTTGAAATTGGCAAAAAGTAGACTGTCTCGTGTAGATATATTTATCTTAGGTTCTAGATTTTTAAGAATTCTTAAAAAAAAAAAAAGGTTAATCTCAGCATTCTCCCCAATACCCTTGAAAGTGCTTGGCTGAAGAGATCTATTCACTGCCTGGTGCTATTAATAATTTTGACATGTATAAAGTGGTAGTTTAGGCAATAGTATTTGTAGCTTTTAGTAGCATGCTTTGTTGCATGTTATGAATATATATGCAAATATATTAAACAGTACTTAAATATCTATACCTAATGATGTTATTTGAGGAATGGAAATAACTTCTAGGACCTTTCCTTCTTCCCGAGGGTCATTATAAAAAAAAAAAAAAGTGGGAAGGGGAATAGAAAACACAGAAAAGAGAACTAATTAAATCCCCAGAAAGCTTGAATTTAAGAGTTCTTGTGCTTTGTCTAGTCTGATCAGATGTTGGTAATAACTTGAAATCTATTATCATTTCTTTGTTTTCTCTAGTACAGCACACTCTTCTGTATTGCTAGGACTTCTGAGTCGTATCTTAGTGTCTTGTGCTGCTGAATGTCGAGCTACCTGTTTTCCAGTGAGCATGGGGGAAATTCTGTTTTTTCTGGACATGAGGGAGTTGTGGGAAGGAATTAATGAGCTATCAGCATCTGAGTGATTTAGTTATTTAGTTTGTGCCCTTGATATAAATTGAGAAGAATACAAGTGTCATTAACATGACACTCAGCCTTCAGCATTTATCCAGGTTTTAAAATAAAAACATTAAGAGTTTTATAGGCTGGATGAGACAGTAGCTGGTGAAGGAAGTTGTGAGATGGTTACTTCAGAAATTACCATGGTAATTAAAAGTAAATGAAATTAGGTGTTTAGATAGTACCTTTGAAATACCATCACCCAAAGATCTAAGACTGCAGATTAATTTTACTTTTTAAAGGAACTAAAAGTTCAGTTAATATGGTGTGGCAGAGCCACTGTATTTTGCTGCTTTCTGGTGGTCCTGCCCTGACCATGCATTCCCACTGCTCCTCCTTTACTGTTGCTTGTGTTTGATGGCATGAGGAGCCAATTCAACCTGCTAATTGAAACAAAAGCAATTAATCGTTTCCTGCTAGATGTTTACTTCCATGGGTTAATTGTGCAGACCTAAACCCAGTGGGGAGCAAGAGGGTAAAAAAAAGAAGCAGACATCTGTGTTCTGCTTATGCTGGTGGTCCTGTTCTAACTGTGCCCTAAATGTGAGCTTTCAGTGAATGGAAATGATCCTGACTTGTCTTTTCAATTACATGTTCTTCGTTCACCAAAAACTATCTTGAGCAGAAGAGAGAGCATGTTTTTCAGCTGAATACATTTTACTGCCAACACAGGGGAAGGACAGAAATGGAGTGGCTGAAAAAAAGCAGAGGGAACTGCCCTTTGGTAACAAAACTACACCCTGAATAAATTTTTCAGTGAACTTCAAGTTGGGAGGTATATGGTAGGATTACTGGCTTTTAATATGCTTAAGCACAGAAGTGCTAAGTCTGAATGCTATGTACACTCTTTAGTATCCCATGTAAAGGAACTTTTTTTCAGAGAAAGAGACTACACTATGAAAACAGCTTAAAGAAATAAAACTTGCTTTGATTATCTTTATTAAATTTGTAATAATAATAATTCTCAAAGATATTTATCATATGCTGGCATTTCAGATCTGCAAATCAGTGATGACACTTGCAGTAAAAAGAGTTGTCTGGTAAGTTAGCCTGGCTGCCCAGCAATTTCTGATAGCCTATCAAGTTATATTCTGTGCTTATTTTTTTTGTCACTAACAAGCCTGAATTATATTTGGACTTCACCTTTGTTATGCAAGTCTTAGTCTGAGTGGTTTCATATAAACTTCACCTTTTAGAACAATGCATGCTTGATTTACCCTCTTATGGGAAGTTAGATGTTGTCAGCTTTTACCACAATATGTAAAGTTAACATAGGTTTGTTTGGTAATTCTTCAGTACTGTTTATTACTGCTCTTTTGTGTGTGTGAAGCTAGCTTCCATTAGGATTTGTTCCATAGTCTTCCCAAATACTGAGGTTAGACTGATCAGCCTGTCAGGTGCTTCTCCTTGAAGATAGGGTTGACGTTTGTCTTCCGGTTGTCAGGAACCTCTCTCCATCACCATAACCTTAGAAAAATGTGATAGAATGGTTCAAATGGCATCAGTGAGCTCTCAGCACTCTTGGATCCATCCCATCTGGTCCCATGTACGTGCAATTGGCTTAAGTGTTCGCTACCTCATTTCCTCTGCTGCTGGTATAGCTTCATTCCCACAGACTGGGAAGATCTTGACTGGGGGGCTGAAGTCTTGGTAGTCTTATCTGGGAAAATATCCATGAACAGCAAATAATCTGGCACAGACCACCTAGCAATTGCACTATATAGCTGTTCCAAGTGTGTCAGGAGGCTTGTAGCTAAAATCCAATGAGTGATATGTTTTACCCCTTTGCATAAGCCTGGTGAGAAGGTGAGCATGTAATGCCTGAGCCTCCCTTCCTGTCCCTGGGGTTTGTGTCTGTTCAGAACAACAGCTGTAGAACTTTCTGTACAACTCTAGGGATGCTTGAAGAGCTGTAGACCCTCATACAGAAAATTCTTTTACAGAGACTGTCACCTTGAAACATTTTTGTAAATGCTCTCCCTAGTTCTGTTTAAAGTCCTTCTTTGTGTTTAATTCTAAGACCATGAGAGTAAAGCTTCCTCCCTGGAGGGTTTTTGTTGTAGGAAATGCCACATCTAGTTTAGCAAGGCTTTAGAAGACTATCCTGTCAGGTTTGAGAACCATCCCATTGTCACTCTTAGATAACTGTATCCTAAGGGCTTCCTGTCTGCTAGCTTAATGTTCAGATAAAGTAGAACATTGGCTTACTCCACTGGGTTGCCTGGAATGACTTCATGCCATCGTTGATGTTGGGTTGATGGCAACTTGGTACATGGAATTTGTAGAGCAGCACCCTTAAACTGTAACTAGATGTTAATGGTTTGGTGTTACTTGCCACAGGCTTCCTGATCATATCCATATTTGAAAGGTTCTCCGTCTTGTGGTCTCCATTAAAAAGAATACTAGTTTTTCGGTGGCATCAAAATAACAGTAGTTTGTCATGGAGGTTGAGGTCTGTGTATGCTATTGTAATGATTTCTTGGGGTGCACTACACTCAGATTCTGTGATACACTTCTTCTGTTTTGAATCTGAATCTTCTAATTACAGGAACTGGAACTATCTGTTTGTACCTGCCTCATGCACTTCAGTGAAGTCTTTCCAGTTTAACAGCCTTTTACCATGGGATCCTGTTAACTTCCTGTGTCACTGAGGTCAAATTACTGATTAAGCTATCTTTATGAAAAAAATAATCACTTTTGATACGCAGCTGGTTTTATTAGAAGGAGATTGTGTATCAGTTGCAGACTGAATGCTATTGCGATGTTAACTTCTGAAAGTATTTGCCCATTTTGAAGAATTTATTTCAATCCTGTCTGAAGTCCCTTTTTATAAAATCCATCAAATAGCATGTAGTCTAGGTGATATTCAGATGCATTGGGGCAGCAAGAGTGTTTGTGTTAAGTGTTCACTATGAGAGTACTTAAAAGGAATTTTTGAAGCTTTGAAGAAAGGAGGGAGAAGAAGCAGCACTGCTGTGTGATCACAGAAAGTGTATAAATGTTGGTTAAGAAAAAATATTTTTGCTTAAAACTTTCTCTGCCTTTGCTTGGCAGAGAGAACCGTTATAAGGCTTTTTAATATCAGCAGTGCTTTGCTGTCTCTTCACAGTAGTTAGCACTTAAAAACTATTCTTTGTGTCTCAGCTGAGTGCAGTCTGTCAGCTTCCCACATGGTCATAAGACCTGAATCAGGCGCAAAGTATTGGGTCTTCAGTAAGTTGTCATGCTTTAAAACTTTTTTTCTAGGTGCCTGAAGCTGTTCAGAGAGTACCTTGCAATACTAAGAAAAAAAGTGGCCTATAAAAATTTAAGGAATGCATTATTAGAAGCCTCCTACCACAGAAAAGTTGAAACTTGTAAAATAGTCTTGGGATTCTGGAGCACAGAAGTTTACACATTCTGCAGCATACTAACTCCTTAGTTTTGATAGTCTTTAAAGTGAGTTGTTGGTATAATATTTAGGTTCATTTAAAAATTTAAACTTTTGCTAAGTTTAACTTATACAAATTAATTTTGAAGCTTGTTTTCTTTAATGTTGACACTTTCGATTCATATACCTGAAATAAGAAAGTATGTACCTGTAGCCAAGCTATTTTATATGGTGAATCACTTTGATACAGCAGGTGGACTCAAGCTGATCTCATTTGGTTTATAGTTCTTGGGCCATAGGAGGTCTTTCTGCTTCATTTTCTGGGACTGTTGGAAGTGATTAGAAAAACATCAGAGAGGGACAGCATTATTCATCCTCAGAATGTTTCATGCTGGTTACTGTAACTTTGGATTTGTCCTGTATCTTACTGGATTAAATGAGTTCATGTAGACTTCCTTAAATGACACATTTTATAAGTGGGAGAATGGACTTGTATTTTGAGACTAAGAGTGAGAGGAAATAAGAATTAAGTTTGTTTATTGGGCTCTATTTGCAGTCAGTGACAAAGAGTCAACATTTGCAGAAGCCTGCCAGTACTGTGAGGAAATTTGAATGTGGTTTATCTGCAGTATATCATTACTTGAATTTCAAAAAGATCCAGCAGTATCACCATCATGTGGCAGTACTTTGCTGCTAAATGCAAGAGATGCAATTTCAAGTATTAACTTACTTATGTTTTACATTGCTCATTGAGCTTATTGGTGATCAGGCATTCTAATCCCTTGAGAAGAACAAGCACTGAGAAATTCGTGGTATTAATTTAAATGACAGTAAATACAGGAAAAGGTACATTTGCTTTTCTTACAAAGTTATATTTTTAGTACAATAACATATTTCTTTCTTTGAAAATGTAACACTACTGAGGCAAAGCTTTGGGATACACGTGCCTTATTGGGCCTTCCTGAACCTTGTCAGTATGGATAGCTAAAGAAAAATATTGCATGAAGTCTCTGAGAATTCTCACATTTAGGTTGGTTTTAGGTTAAATGGACTATGAGAGAGCTTGCTTTTTCATGCAGAATTAAGAATTCTGGAGAAAATCTGAGGTTCTACTTAGTAGTTGATCTCTCAAATGCTGCACTCTGATATTTAAAAAAAAAAAAAAAAAAAAAAGTTGATAGCCCAAGTCAGGTTCTTTGAAAATCAAGTATAAACTAAGAAATATTTACCCTTCCTTAAGGAGGAGGTTAAGGAGGGAGGGCTTTGAAGCTAAGTGAGGAGCCAGGAACGATGGGTTAAACACTTGCATACACACAAGTAAGAACAATATGTGGTGAAAAAAGTAACAGAACAGAAATGAAGGGAAAAAAAAAACAAGTTTTACATCCTTGAAGCAGAAACTGGTGCATAATGTTATACTACTGATTGTGGTTGCCCACCCTTCAGAATGCAGTAGTAAGTACTGTGAAATGCAGTTCCTGTCATATGGAAAGTAACCTTATGCTCTTCATGAAGATATTTTTTAAGATCACAGATTCAACCTGGAAGTGGAAGACCAGCAACTTGCATGTTCTGTATTCTAAGACTAATTTTGTAGTGTAGATAAGATTGTGTTTGTATACCACAGCTTTTAATAGACCATTCAGGTTTTAAATCACATCTGTGTCTGTATAAATGAAGTGGTTGACAGTTGAATTTCTGTGTTGTTTTTTTGTAAAAGATGATGTGTTGCAGCTACTAAAAATGATGATGCTTTTACTGCACTGTGTTTTTGTATAATCACATTGCATCTCTGTGAATGAAAAAGATAGGGCAAACTTGTTTCAATTAAAAAAAACTTACAGTCCCCTGAAATACCTTTTAAAGTTTTGGAATATATATAATTATAGAATAATAGAACACCAGGTTGGAAGGAACCTCAAGGATCATCTGGTCCAATCTTTTTAGGTAATGCATAGTTTATATGAGATGCTCAGCCTGTTATTCTTTATCAGAGGGGTTATGTAGGGAAGAACTTGTTTGGAAATATTTACTGAACTTGACAGTGTTGAGACATTACTTCTACAAATATTTTTGGCAATATATTGCTGTCCCAAGCTGCTTAAAAGAAAACTTGACTTTTTGCATAATAACACTGTAAGAGATGGTGCTTACCTTTGAGTGATTTGATACACAAAGTAGTTTCTGGAATGAATAGTTTGTTTGTTCTTCAGAAGCAGTTGCTTCTATGGACTTACAAGAGAAAAGAATCAATTGTATGTTTGCATGAAGTGTACAGAAGAATATTGCAAGGCTTGTTTCAAAAAGGGTGAATGTTTGCATGGTAGCTACTGATAAAAATTGTGTATCAAAACATGCAATTAATCCTTGGAGTTTTGAAATATACATCATTTAGTATCTTTTTTTCTTTGCTAGTTTTAATGTTTAGTACATCAAGAAACATGATGTAATTTGGGTCATCTATTATCTGGCTTTGAAACTGGAAGCACTGAGATGATCTCACTCTTGACTGGAGATTCTAGATATAGATATCTAAATTAACTTTTTATTATTGGATTTTTAAATAGAAACTGCTTATAAATATTTTTTTCACTCTGTGTAAAACATACTGTGTGCAATACCTCCATTGCAAAGACACAGTGCTTTGCTCCACAAGTTGTTTTGTTTTTTTTTTTCTATTTCCCTCCATTATTTCCTGTTACTGGAATCTCTGTGTTTTTTGATCTCTGATCACAGTTACTGAATCACTTCATCTTAATTCCTTGTACAATGTCTGTGTCTATTTTTGGCAGGTAGATGGAATATTTTTCATGCATAGTGTTCTAGTGTTTGACTGCTAAGTGTGGTAAGACTTGCAGAGTACCTGTGTTGAATGGGCAGGGGATAGAGACCTTGGTGGTGGTCAGCATATGAAAATACACTTTTTGTTAAATTTATGCTTTGCTGTTGGTTTATTGTGCAGACATTTCTGCAGTTGCTAGGGATAGATTAATAAGAAGGTGAATCTGTGCTGGAAACTCTATTTATTTGAAAGCAGTGCCCAAAATATGAGTTAAGCAAATGTCTGTGATGCATGTAGTGGCTCCTTGTCTGGAGTAAAATAATTCTATGTTCATCATGTTTTTTTTTCAGCGTTCTCCATATACAAATCCATTAATTTAA
Organism: Apus apus; assembly: GCF_020740795.1. Classification (NCBI taxonomy): domain Eukaryota; kingdom Metazoa; phylum Chordata; class Aves; order Apodiformes; family Apodidae; genus Apus; species Apus apus. The sequence continues at coordinate 7,155,710 of NC_067291.1, forward strand.
GAAGGGAAACTAACTCTTGTAATAAAAAGAGTAATGTGTGTGTTTTGCGCATCCCAAGGCTCACAAGATCAAAATGGTGTTGAGAATTGGCTAGATCCAGAGAGTACAATCCTGCTTTCCTTAAATATGATCACTGGCCTGTTGAAAGTTTGGTAGGCATAAGTACCTCTCAGCAGTGTATATATCTGGCAGGTGTCTGGGCAGCACATGGAGTTTCCTTTCCTGTGATTGACCTACTAAAGCTAACCTTGAAGTGAAAAATGCTGTGTTACTGTAAAGTGTGGAATATTTAGTGTAAAAACAGGGCTGATATGGTGGTCCTTTATATGCATATTGTAGATCTAGGAAGAGCTCTCAAATGGTAGTGCCCCTGGTCAGTTCTGCATGTCCCTGTCTCCATCAGGATGGGAGGACCAAAATCTTGTGCTGCTTTCTGTCATGCGTTCTTAAGGTGAGTCAGAAATACTATCTTAGAAGGAAGTTTCCAAAATAGACTGAACTGAATGTACATTTTTGAAGATACCTCTTTTATAAATTTTTTGTGTATGAGAACATTCTGTGTTATACAAAATCTGTTGTGCTAGGTGGCATGATTTGCTCTTAATTTTTCTGGATATTTGGTGTGTGGAATATAAACATTCTGAGCAGATACTTCTGTGTCATGAATGCAGAGTGAAGCTGGAAGTACAGTTCTAGGAACCAGAAGAAAAATGTTCAGCTGTTGCACTTTTTGTGTTTGGATCAAGAGTGGATTTCTGAAGCATCTCTCAAGCATTCTTGTCTAAAATAGTTTGCATTGTGGAGTAATTTTGGAGTAAATGAACTATAATAGTTTTGATGGAAACTGAAGTGGAAGATGCTTTTCAAGGTCCTTCTGATGCTTTCTAACTGCAAGTGTGCATTCAATCTGGGGCCATAGCAGAATGAAGTGTCCTGGTTTGAGCCAGGGTAGAACCAGTTTTCTTTCTAGTAATTTTACTTCTCAGTTAAGTCTCCTCTAAGTAATGGCACTTGCTGAAATTAATGGCTTGTTTTTTAGTCAGTGTCTGCTTCTAGGCGTGGTGATGCTCCATGGTTGTAGTTATTGCTTCAGAATGGTACACAGAAGGGCTTTTGTTGATACTTATTCCTATAGAAACCAAGGTCACTGCTTGGTTCTGCTAAACTTCTTATGCACTGGAAATGAAAGGGAGGAAAGAGGTACCTGTGACCCTCCTGTGAGAAGGAGCAGACAGGACAGGTGACCAAAATTGACCAAAAGAGCTATTCAGTCCTGTACCTCTAACTCAGGATAAAGGTCATAAAAGATAATAAGGACCAAGCTTTTCTGATCTGTGGCTGCCGTCCTGGGAGGACTCTGTTTGTCTGCCTTTGATCCTGATCTGTGCATTCCTGTGTCCACCTTCCTCCTGCTGCAGACTCCAGGAGTCCAGTTCCCAGGGACTGTCCTGCAGCCTTGGTAGTGATGTGAGCATTACTGGGGAGGTAGCATGATAGTAGGTTTATATATATTCATATATATCTCATTATTTTCTTTTTCATTATTATTGTTTCATTAAAGCAGTGTAATTTCGTTTCCAACCTGTAAGTCTGTCTCCCTTATTCTCTTTCCTTTCTCTTTCTGGGAAGGGAGAGGGGTTAATGGAGAGCACCTGTCATTAATTTAATTGCCAGTCCAGCTTTAAACCGTGACAACAAGGGAGAAAAAAGAAAGCTAACATGCATAGGATGTGGGAAACAAACTGTTCTGCACCACAGATCTGCCATGCCCTGTGCTGTAGTTGTAACCTTAGTAATTTCTCAGATACGCCAAACCTTACTTTTTTCTCTTTCAGGCCAGTATGGAAATCCTCTAAATAAGTACATTAGACACTATGAAGGATTGTCTTACGATGTGGATTTGTTACACCAAAAACACCAACGTGCCAAAAGAGCAGTATCGCATGAAGATCAGTTCTTGCATCTAGATTTTCATGCTCATGGAAGGTTAGTGATATTTTTAAAGGTATTTGTTTAAAATATTTTATTCATATATGTGTTTTAATTACATAGTGAAATGTAAATGGTGAAATGCAGTCATCAGGTTAATGTTAGCTAAACTAAAATGCAGTGGTTAGAGTTTCTATGAACTGTTTTCTCTGATGTCCAGTATAAGTGTGAAATTGTTGCTTGTAGTCATTCAAAGTTCCGGTGGTAACTGTTAATGCATTTTGAAGCCTAAATAATGGAATCCTATTGGAAACAGAATGGCAGTTGATTCTTAGTTTATAATGGAGCTTTGGCTTTTTTTTTGCTTTTTTTTTTTTACAAAAATTATGCCAAACTGCCTGAGGTGATTTAATTGAGGAAAAGTACAATTTCAAATTGCATTTGAAACTGCAAAATAGACCAAAAAAGGGTTCCATTTTATGTGTAATGGGTTCCTCTGCTTTCTGTGCTATTGTGGGATTTAGCAATTATTTGATGTGGGGAAAGCTAATTGCTCTTGGAAGACTTGCTTTGCCCTGCATTTAACATGTGATTGTAAGATCCAGTACAAAAGTTAGATATTCAATGTAAGCAACTGAAGTCTAGTTTGTAGGTTTCAATTAGGAAGATCTCTTTGTACTTTAGAATTGCCTGCTTTTTATATAAACAAGGAGAAACAGGAATGAAGTAATGTATTTGTCTGTACCTTTGTTTCTCTGACTCCCTCCTTTGCAGCACCACTGTCTTAATATATTTTAGGAATATGTAATGTACTTTTCTAATTATTTCATTTTACAATTTAAGTAATTAGAACTTGGTAAATAATTGCTAGCCATATGTAGAAACATAAGAAGCTTGATGGAGCAAAGGTAAAACTAGGTCTTCTGAGTCTGTGGTTGGAATATTGTGTTATGAGTAAGCATTCTGCTTCTGTGCCAGCTTGTAATTTCTTCAGGGAATGAAGTGTTGTTGCTGGAGTGGAGGTGTGTGGTGCAATGACTGAATTTCAGTGCATAGTCCCAGAAGGTTTAACATTAGAGTTGTATTTGTAACTGCTGTAGAACTGCAACTCAAATCCTGAATTTGAAGTCCTGTCCTTAAAATCATATTTTTCGATGTGATCTGTAGTCCAGGAAATGTTTATTATTTAAGAAAGAGTCATATTGCTGCTGTCTCTGCTGTGATTTTACAGGCAATCTATTCTTCACTATTAAATTGTTCTAATAAACAAGATTGCAGACTAGGATGTTTCAGAGGCTCCTCATATTGTAAACCTCTTCAGTTTTAATTAAATCTTCAGGAAGGCTGCTAGACAGTGAAGTTTAGTTTCAGTTAAATGCTGCTGCTTTTAAGCTGCAGGCTGATGGTTAATTTAGGCTTACCAAAGTGTGTACTAGCACAGAGAGGAACAGGTCTCACTCCATTCCCATTCTCATCTTTGTGTTAGCACTAGCAGTCTTTAAACCATACTAAGAATAGCATCTGGGAATTGATCCAGCTGAAAATTATTTGGCAAAAAAAGAAAAAATCTGTATGACTTGAAGGGGTGATGGAGGGAAGATGAGACCCTTCTGAGAGCAGTCCACATTTTAGTCCACTTGAGCAGATTGATCTTGTCATTGGTGAAGATCCCATAATACTCTTCTGTATAATAGAGCTCTTAGCTTAGCCTGTGCTTTCTAGCTGTGTTAATAAGGTGGGCTGAAAATCCATATTTTGTAAGAATTTTAACTGTATTCATGATAACAAAGTTTAAAAAATATTTCTTCTCTTACATTGTGGATCTTAGTCACAACAGTCCCTAGACAGACAGATTTATAAAGATTTTTATAACAGCTACTATTACTCACAAAGGAGAGTGTTGGTGTTTATATGTGCAATTGATTCTGAATCTTTATGCTCTGAGGCACAAGTCCATCATTAGCTGAGGATGCTGAATAGAAGCTTACTATAAAGTCAAACAAGTCCATAACTTAGGATTTTGGTAGTTTCCTGGGACACATCTAACACTTCCTGCCAAACAGAGGGTAGTTAACAGGCTGTAAATTTAGTCCACAGATTCCTGTTATAATTGATCTGAGTGTGTCCTTACAAAATATTTTTCATTTTTCTCTAAACATGACTTAAGAAGGATCAAGTGAATTCTGTTTTACTTCATACAGTCTTATTTAGTAGCTTTGAAGCTGCGTAGCAGTTTGAAAAACTGTATAAATAGAATTGCCTTTTTGGAGTTGCAGCTAGTTTATTGTGAATAACTATTTATAAGTGATATATATCATCACTGAGAAGGACAATGTTAAAACCTTTCTATCAAATATTCTAATTATCTTGTGCTAAGGTAGGAAATATAGGTCTTGCAAAATGATTATACCATTTATAGATTTAGCCCATGGACTCTTAAAGTGCTGTTTTATTTAAATTCACACGATGAAACTTAAAGGCATTTAGTTAACGTGGTTTGAGATTTTGAAAATTTAAATCAGATTTTTTTTGAATGGCCTTGTACCAAGTAGTGAAGACTTTGACCAGGTGTAGTGGTTTATTGGCATATAGCTGTCCAACTTGCGTCTCCTTCACTTAATGGAGATACTAGGCAGCTGCTACTTACAAGTACTGAAATTGTTATATTCTGTTTTGACTTGTCTGCTGATGAAATGGATGTATTCTGTAGCCAGGAAATGGTGGAAAATAGTCCTAATATTTACTGCTATTCTCTTCTGGAAAGGGCAAATGAAGCTAGCTAGACCACAGCTCTTATGCTATATCTCTTGTGTTAGTTGAACTTTCTAACTTACATCTTTCCATTTGTGCCAGAGGAAGCACCTGTTGGTCATGTGGCTAGTCAAGATGCAAAAGTGATTTGGCTGGTTATTTTTCAGCCAGATTAATTCCTCATTTAATTCAGTGCATATGCAAACTGGCTGTAAGAAGAAAGGGTGTAGAAATAAGCAGAAGTGGCGAGAAGGGAGATGCCACACTACCCTGTTCAGTGGCAGGGCTGTCATATGCCAGATTAGCATTCATCAAACTTAGTTTCATTGTCCAGAAAATGGCTGGCAGCTACAAGTATTTGATGATCATGTCAGTCACATCTGTTCTTTTCAACAGACTGTTTAGATTTAAGAACTGTATTTCATAGTACTCTTTTGTTGAAAAAGGAAAAAAAAAAATAATGAAAATTCAGTAGTAGTATATTTATACCAAGTAAAATTATCATTTATCTTATAACAGGCTTATAACAGTTGAATAATTAAATACGTACTGTAAGGGTGGAATTAAACCCAAAGCTACCTTTTTTCACACCGAACTTGAGTGTATAACCTGCCATCACTGAGAAACCCTGCCTTATTTTAACATTCATCTGAAAGTTAGATGCTACACAGGATACTGTGAATAACAGAAAATATTCAAAACTTTTGTTGTTGAGTAATCTAAAATACAGCTTGTTATGACAGATGTAAGGAGTTAAACCAAACCAGCCACCACTCAATGCTAAAACACTAGCTTAATAGGGCAGTTAAAACTGCAGAAAGGTATGGACACATATTAATTTTTTTAATTGTAAACTGTGTAGTTTAAGTGAGTTGACATTGTTTCACCAGCAGTGCAAAATGTGCTCACTTCTAAAATGCTTCAAATGGGAAGGATTATGAAATTTTAAAACAATCCTGGCTATTCATCATAACTCTTCCACTTGCCAGTTTATATTGAATGTTTTAATGTGAGTTAATCTGAAGTGTCTTTTGAGTCCAGTGAAAGCTCATACAAAGATACTGAATGCACAGTGTTAATATTAGCCAGCTAAGTTCCTGGTATAAAGTAGCTTTTGAACCCATTCCATTTCACCCTAGTCCCCCAAAAAACAACCAACAAACCAAACAACAAAAATACATAGAAAGATTAACAGAAAAGTGGTGCCTTTGGCACCAGCTTGAGGTACAGTGAAATATTTTAATATGGCATAAAGTTATTTTGTATGTCAAGGTAAAGTCAGTAGTTTTGAAAATGAGATTGGGATGTCACTAAACCTGACATTTTATTGTGACTTGGTCACAAAACATGTACTTGCCCTGTTCACTTACTGAGTACAACCATTTCCCTGTAGAAAATTGGAAGGTTATTTAATTTTTCAGTAAAAACACCATATATATTAATCACAGAACATCTTAAACTTAGTTCCAAATGTCAGACATATACTGGATACTTCATTCCTAGTGATTTCATTTTGAGGACAGAGCTTAAAGAGCTTGTCTGACACCTTATGTTCTCTGAACTGTACCTTTTTGGTTAGTTACAAAACTGTGAAGTCCTAAGATCCTGATGCATTCAGAAGATTAAAGGAACTTACATCTGTGTAGTAGTGAACTGTGCTGTCAGTTAACTTTTTACTTAGTGTGTTCCTAATAACTTAGGCTTTCAAATTTTTTGTTAATTTGTTCTGGGAGTCACCCATCCACACCCACTTTCACTCCTTGTCCTGGATTAGTTGGTGACTCTTGCTTGGAAAAGTTAGTTGCCTGTGCAGCTTTAGTGAATAGTTGAATTTTCAGTTGGTATTTGAACATAAAACACCTACTTATTACTAAGTTAAAGATACATTCTTTCAGATGTTTAGCAATTTAGCTGTAGTTTTCCTTAGATTTTTACCTGAAATTTTATTTTTAAAACAATGTTGTAAGTTGTTCAGACGTGTATCTTGGACTGTATAGTCTATACATGGTCATTACATCATGACAAAAAAACCCTGAGGCACAGGGTTTCCCTGCCATACTGCTGAAATTGGTATGAATGCTTTAAGCTTTACTCCGTGGCTAACAAACTTTAGTAGATACAGCCACATTCTCAAAAAGCTGTGTTTTTAAAATGAAAAGCAGTGGACTTCAGTTTAAAGTCCTCAAACTTCATTTATGCTCATAGTACCAGCTACCAGATTTCTTTCTGTCTGTATTTGTTTCTCTAAGGAAGCTTCTTATCTAGTTTCTTAGTTTGAATTCCTGTGGTAACTTTGATGCCTTGTAATTTTATTCTAGTACATCTTTCCATGTTGGTTTTTTTGAACTCATGTTTTTAAATTATGTTAGAACATGGCACTGCATATAAATATTCAACCTCATATAAATACAAATGGGAAGGTTATTTTGGATAAACAGCAAACCAAGTGACACAATCTGTCTTCCAGAAGTTTTACCAAAAAGAAAAATCAGCCCTGGATAAAGATTACTTTGTTTTTAAAATCTATATACCATATTCTTCAAGACAGAGATACTTGACTGACTTTCTTAGAGTGTAAATTAGCAAACATGCAGCTACTTTTAATCCTGCTTGGGTGGTTTCTGTTATCTGAGCTAGCTCATATGTTTGTAGCTATCTATATCAAGAATAATCAGTAGCAAATTGTTTACAATGAAGGCTGCTTCCTCAGTTGTGTTCTTCTAGAATAACAAGCTTAGCAAGTCTGACTTCTGAAGGTCAGGAATGAAGTCTGCATAATCACAAGTGCCATGATAGAGTTGTCAATTGAAAGCGAACATAAGCTGCAAGCATTCTAGCTGGGATTACTGAGCATTGAATGCTGCAGAGATTATTTTTCAGATGAGTACTTACTAGAGAGTGATACTCTCTCCATTTTGGAGGGGTGCTACTAGAATGATAAACCTTGGAGACCCTATCATGTGTTGTTTCAAAGATGTTTGCTTTAGTGTCAGTAGCAGGACCATGGAAATTACCAGTTAAATTATGATTAAATATGTTGTCTGGATTTACTAGTAAGTGAAAACAGTATAAGAATAATGGTTCTGTAGACTTAACTTGCGAGTATTTGAAATCCACCATTCAGTTGTTAAGCTGTCTTCTATTTAATTTGTCTGGGGCTGGAATGAGTCTGACAGTCTGTGGGAACTGATTTTAAGTTTTGGGATGCCTCATGTGGAAGCAGTTACAAAGAAGGGCTTAATTTTTCTCCCATGTGTGTACCTCCTTCCATTTTTCAGAGAAAAGAGTCTTTTACGTATTAAATGGGAGAAGTAAGGTTAAAAGACTTGCTCCTCAAGTAGAGTAGTATCTTCTAGGTCCTGAGTGAGGAGGCTTGTGGAGGCACAACTACAAAGATTTGTCTGGTTCCTACTGAGAAGAAAAGAGGATGAACTAAATGGACTCATTGTCCTGGAGTCACATTCCGTGCTGCTGCCAGCCCATCACCTTCTGTTTCCTTTTCCCAGCCACTTCTTCCAGCTGTGGAGTAACTCCTCCATTTCCTTTATTTTTATTATTTATTTTTTTTTAAATAATCTCTTCCGGTCACTGAGTGATTCTGCCTGCTCAGCCTGCTGCTGGCTGCAGGAATTTGACTGAGGAAAGGGAAAGCACCAAGTGCTGTTTTGCATACCACTGATAGTAGCTCCTTCTGCCAGTTTTGGGAAAGACTGCAGGCTTGCCATTAGTGTCCCAGTGGGGCAAAATCACTGAGCTTAGAAGGTAACTCATGCTAAAGAGCAATGGATTAATAGATTAAGCATTAACTCTTACAGGTACAGAAGACATGTACATACTTTTACATGTATGTTAATTTTACCAAGTGCTGTCAGCTTTGTTTTTATTCAAGTACTTGCTCTGTGGCTAGAGCACAGAACTGACATAACTAGAGCTCGTGGGAAACTGTTGGGTTTTAGCTAAGCTTGGTGCTCTCAACTATTTTCTTTTTCCTTAACTATCACTGGGTTGCTGTGTTACATACTTGTAAATCTGAAAGTCTCCCTTTCTAAGCTAAAGTGAAATAAAATAAAGAACTACCTGTTGATAGTCTTTAGAGTACTGCCATTAATTTGTAGTTTGTCATCAAAGTGGATTATGTAACAACACAGTTTTACCAAAAAAAATCCTGACTTTAACCAAGCTAGCAAACCCTGCAGTAACCAAGGAATGACCTGTTACTGTATCAGTTTTCAGAAACAGAGAAGACAGAAGCAGTAATAAATAAACAAGGTCAAAACTTAATCTCTTAATTGATTTAATTCTATTCTAGAGACCACTACTGCTGGGAAATACCTTATGCAAGGTGGTAAATGCAGTTGAAAGTAGTAGTATTAAATAAAAGAACTGTTATTTTTCTGGAAATAGTTCTCTTCTACCTAGTGTGTAGCCAGGCAAGGGAATAGCATAGTTTACATTTATACTGCTGCTGGTACAGGGAACTCGATGCATGCTGTAGAAATGGTAATGACCAAAAAGTTTATTTGAAGCTTCTTGTTTCCTCCATTGCGGCTAGTTTTAGCAACCATATTCAGGAATGAAATAGACAAATTCATTGAACATCCCTGGTGTCTCTTGTCCTCAGAATTCCTGAAGTTACCAGATTTAAGACAAGAAAGAAAACTGAGATGTGTTCTTTTCCATGTAACTGTGAGAAGGGCAGCCACTAGTGCTTATATTCCTTTCAAGAAAGGGGGAGAAATCCTAGATGTGAAGAAATCTAGAATAAAACTTCTATATTGGGTGAGATACTGAAATAGATTTTATAGGGTCTTTGGAAGTTTTACTGAGAAGCTACAGTTTTGAGCTGGATTTTTTGGGGTCCCTGCCAGCTATCCATTTGTTTGAGCAGTCATTACAATTTGGAGTGTTCTCATCTATGGACTGGCATCTTTTCAGTGCAGTTAGTTTCACTGACACTTGTAAGCAGATACCTCTGCATATGCATAAAAATTGAACTTATTTTCCCTACTGTAGGTTTTATGTAGTATGTGGGGTTTTATGATTACCATCGTTTAAAGTTTGGTCGTTAGTTAAAGTTGTTAATTCCTCAAAGTAGAGACTGATGCTTGCTTTCTGCCTCCTCCAAGTTGTTTCTTTCTTTCTCCCTTTTTTGTTGGAGGATAACTAAAGGAAGATTTGTCACTATGTTTTTCAGTATTAGAAGGGTAGACAGTCTAGACAGATAATCCTGTTCCCATCAAGCACGTTTAAATGAACAAGAAAAGATCTGTTTAAAAATAGCTCTGAGGCGATCAAGTTATCTAATAGTTTAATTAAGAAATCAAATGGTCAGAGAATTGTTCTTGTGAAATACGGTTGCCTGATTTTTGCATTTGAAGTAGTTCTCTAACCCTGCAAATATATGTGTATTATTATTATAATTATATCATAATTGTATTGTTATAATTACATTATTGTAATTACATTGTTATAATTTTATTAATAAATAGATACTTAACAGCATGAGTTAGAGCTTCAAGTGCTAATTACGTTCCAGTGCAGAAGGTAAGAAGGGGGGGAAATGAAAGAATAAATAGAGTTTTCTTAATTTTAAAACTAGTGAAACTTTTTGGCACATATAACTTGTAACAGTCCATTTTGAAGTGCCAGATAGGGTAATGATGGAAGGGTATCCTGTCCAGAAGGAAGAACCATTCCCAGCTTTGACAGACTCTCCTGAGCTTCCCCGTGCCCCTCCCAAAGCACAGTCCTGTAATGCAGCCTATCTGGGCAAAATTCAGAACTGACCCTGCAGACTGAATAGGTGGTGGCCAACAAGGGCAGTCCAGAAGGGCAGCTCTGAGGGTCATGCTAATTGGTAGGGATAGGGACATAGATGATGTGGCAGCTGAGGAAAGGATACCCTGAATGGCTTCGCAGTTGAGGGGTAGGACTAGTTCTTCTGTCAACTTGGTGTTATTTTAGTCCAAACTTGGTAAATTACTCACTTTCATTCTGAGATCAAGTCCATTTTTTTCCCACTTCGCTGACATACACAGGGTGAGAAATCCTGCATCCTCTATAGTGTATTACAAAACAAAAAATTGGTGTTGCAGTTCAATGTCAGAGATCATAATTACTCCTCAATTTCATTTGAAATTTACATGAGCACAATTAGAAAAACCTATTTTTAAATTAATGTTTTTGCACTTCGGAGATAAAAGTGCTCTACAAGTTGAGAGGGTTGTGGGTTTTTTTATTTTGGTTTGCGTTTGGGTTTTTTTCAGAAAATCCACTACTTTCATTTCACCAGGAAAAAAGAATTTTAACCATAATAAGTGCTCTTGCTGGGGATAAGTAGTAACTTCAGTTCATCACAGTGACAGAATTACAGACCTCTTACGGCAGGAAGTCCTCCATCAAATATTGGAGAAGGGAGGAGAGCTATTCTAAAGTATCCAGGATCTCCCGTCATTTAACTTCAGTTCAGAAGCACCTGAAGAGTCTAATCCATCCTCAGTAACTCTGGAGAACTCAGTCACAGGGAAAAATCAAACTAAAAGGGAATTCAAATCTCTGTAACACCTTGAGCAGTGTATTAAAACCAGTGAGTAGAACTTCTCAAAGTATTTGAATGAAGTTCTTCAAATTCTAATGAGTGCTGGTCTTAATTTTTTCTGCCTGTTAATTTCTAACTTTTGCCCAGAAAAGCCACACGGGGTGGCTCAAAATATTTTTATCCTCCCCTAAAAAAATGTATTGTGTAATCTTGGAGCATGACATCCTATGTTATCCTGGGCTGCTGGTTCATGTTACCTCCTTATCCTCATGAACCTCTATGTTGCCAAAAGACAGCTTTACAGGGCTAGGAAAGAGACTGACTTGAGGAAGGACCCTATTTTTTTGTCTCTGTGATATTATAAATACTAGCTGTCTATGATAAAACATGTCTGTCAGGGCATAGATAGCTGCTCACTGTGAGCTGGTGTGTTCTCTTTGGTGACTGTGATACACAAGCACGTCTGCGGTGAGCTGGTCTGTTTTTATTAGCAGGAGAATTGGCCCTCAAACTGCATCCATACTGAAACTATAGCAGGAGCACTGGTTGGCTTGGCACTAAGCCCAGGAGTCACAGGGAATTGCTGAAGTTTAATATTCCCCATCTACCAGACACATCTCAGAATTCCATAACCTGGTAGTAGATCCCTCTAACACATCACTGCAGGAGAACACTCACTTTGAAGCTTTATTAACACTGTGGCAACAATATAAATTAAGGTAGTTTGATTGTGAAATACTGTTTGCATTACTGAGTGGTCAGCATGAGTCACTACAGCCCTTACCAGGTTTTAAGTGTAGGCATGGCTTTTTTCTTTGATGTTCAATTTTACATCTTAATCTACAGTTGTTATAAGATACTTGCAACGATAGTGTCATATTATTTAATGTGCAAGTGAAGATTGGAGATATATTTTATACATGCATCAGCAATACTAAAAAGTAATTAGATTTACAATTTACAACTTGACATTTGTGTTGGTTATTTTTTTGTTAGCACAAATGGAAACTAGCTTACAGTGTGGAAAGTCATCTCATTAGTGGACTCTATAAACTCAGAGACTGGTCACGTTTCTTTAGTTGAAGACAGACTCAGATGTAGTAGTCAACTTACCAGAGTTACTTTCTGTGTAACAAATCGGTGGCATAACTATAATATTGCTTCAATTTCATGATTGTGCTGAAAGAGAAAAATATAGGAAGAAAATCAAGAGTAAAATTGGAATGACTGAAGTTTCAACAGCTTCACTGATCTGTGTTTGCACTTGTGTTTATACAAAGTTTCAGAGAATACCAAATGAAATTCTGAAGCAAGCTAACAGTTGTTACAGATATGAACTCATGTGTCAAGCATTTTGAAACACTTCAGTTATGTTGCTTGACTTAACTGAACCAAACTTTTGGTTTTGTGCAAAGAAAATGTAGTAGTATGTTTTTATAAAGATAGGATTTGCATCAGAGAATGTGGTGTAATTTGAACAAGATCATTCAACGAGTTGTTTACATAGTTGTGAGTGTAATTCTACCAGTTTAAGTGTTTTTTATTAAACATTGTTGCCTGTCTTATTTTTTGAGTTTAAATTGAAACAATCATTAGTTCATTTACATTCATTTACATTACTTAAACCTTAGCAATGAAAGTAAAATAAACTGATAGTTGTTCTTATCTCTTATGCTTCACACTGCCTTGAGGTAAAATAGTTGCGTTTTTCCTTAAGCTACATCTGTGTCTTCTGGAGGAATGGGAACAAGTGTACAATCAAAGTCAGCATTTTAGATTTATGCATTTAAGTCTATCCCTGTTTTCCGTCTTAAATCTTGTGAATGTAGGTACTTGTATCAAAAGCATTTAAATAATACTGCTTAAGAAGATCCTTCTAGGCAATGGTCTAATTCTTGTACAGTATAAACATTTTCTGTAGATTAATTGTACAGGTTCTGCAAATTGCTTGCACGAAAATATTGATTAGAAGTACTTTGCTTAGTGTTCTTGTAATTGAAACTCAAAGACAATTTACCATCTTGTTTTATTCACTCTAGACACTTCAATCTTCGAATGAAGAGAGATACATCTCTTTTTAGTGATGACTTTAAAGTAGAAATATCAAACCAAGTAATTGATTATGATACCTCCCATATTTACACTGGAAACATTTATGGTAAGTACAACACTAAAATAGATTAAAGCACAGTTATTTTAAACAGGAGTTTAATAGTACATGCAGAAAATGAGTAACTGCATGATTAGGTTATCGTTACTAAACTTCAATAGTGCATGTAAATGCATTTAAACTCCATCTGCTTTTATTCTCATATAAGAATCACTCAACAAATGAGTATTTTAGCTAATAATTTTCATATCCATAATACTTGAAAGTTCAGCTTTTTGTGAACATACTGTTATAGGTGTCTGTGTTTAAAAAAAAAAAAGGAAAAAGCTCTCTGCATTAAAAAAAAAAAATCAGGTACTGTTCTTAGTTTGAAGCAGTTTAAGTAATATAGAGATCCCATTGTGAAGGGTAATATACAGGATTCCAGTAAGTATAAAATATACAATTGATTAAGAAGTAAGGACAGCTAAGGAATTAAAAGCAGATGTAGAAAAGGAGGATTAAGACTTGCTCTATCCCTCTTTATACAGTCTGGTTCTTGAAGGAATCTGGCTGCTTCCTGAAGATCTGTTAGTAATGTCCTAAAGTCAAGAAGTGACTGAAACTGTGAAAAGAGGTGTATACACTTAGCCCTTCATATGCATCTAGGTAGACCAATTTAGGATATGACTTCAGTAGGTCAGAGGGCTTTTAAAGTGTAGGGTGTCTTTTGTTGCATTTTTTTCTTATTTTGTGACATTTTTTCAGAAAAGCTTTTCATTCTTTCCTTATTGCTGAAGGATGGTGTTAAAGGATCCACATGAATCTACTCTCTAGACTTACTCTACATTTTATTTTAATTCTCTTAATTAACTTTCTCATTCAGCCCAACTTCGAACCTCTCATAAATATAATGAACAAAGTTATAGCTGAGTAAATAAACCGTTTTGCTGTTTGTCCTTCATTTCCATTCAGATCAAGAGTCTTCCTTCAGAGTACTCTGAAATTTCCAAAGATACATGGCTTATAAGTTCAGGATATTAATGCACATTCTGATAGAATATAGTCAGAAGCATTACTTAACAAATGTCTTAAAATTAACATTCTGCAAAGCCTGTTTATAATTCTTTGTGTTCTCTCTTAAGAGTTGTATGGCATATCTTCAAGATAACTTTTCCAAATTTCAGTACTATGTATGAGCTTTAGAAAATTCTTGATAATTGTTAATGTTAGTGCTGATTAATGATAAGAATGAGTACAGTTCTGATACAAATGAGTACAGTTCTGATAATTTGATAATGTCATTCTGAATCCTTCTTAGTGAAGCAGTATATAAACACTTTTAGTCATCCTTCATCCTTTTTATAGAAGAGGCTTACTGGGAATGCTGCATGTTGTAGCTGTCAGTGATTAAACTTTGGTAGTTGTACTTTTCCAGATTGTGACTGTTTCCATTACAAATTCACTTCATCTCACATTTAAACCCAGCTACTGTTTGAAGAGGCTTATGCTTGAAGAGAAAAATGGATCTCTTGAATACAGGAAAATCTTTATTTGAAAACTTTCACAGTTTAGTGTACAGTCTGGTTTTATTTTTTTATAGTTGTGTGAACAGATGTATAAGGACGGGACTTGGTTATAAGATTACATGCTGTATATGTGACAGTTTTAAAATACATAGGTGAATTCATCATGTGCTTTTTAAACATGTAATGTATGCACCCAATTAGGATGCTATTTAACTTAGAAACTATGATTTTGGGATAACTGCTTGTCTTGCTGTTGAATAATCTTGACTTCAGACACAAACTTTATGCAATAATGTCTTCCTGCTGTTATCCAGGATATTATTACTGTATAATTAATAGGTTTTTGGCAGTTGGGAAGGGGTGCTCAATCAGGATAATTATGGAAACACCATGCTGTCTGCTCAAGACCTTGGGTAGAGTGCATGCTCAAAATTTGTACAGGACTGAAAGCTTTTAGAAAGGTATAAAAAAACTGATGCACTTTTTTCATTAACAGGTGAGCAGGGAAGTCTTAGTCATGGGTCTGTTATTGATGGAAAATTTGAAGGATTCATCCAAACTCACAGTGGGACCTTTTATATTGAGCCAGCAGAGAGATACATTAAGGACAAAAATCTACCTTTCCACTCTGTCATTTATCATGAAGATGATATCAGTGAGTACTTCCCTTTTGTGCTACAGATGAAATATTTCTTCTTTTTTATTAAATTTCACAAACTCCGAACGACTTGTAAGCATTGAATGAGACTTTGGCTTGTGTATGGCACTGTGAATCATACTGTTCTGAAGCAATTCATTTCCAGTTAGTTTGAAATAAATGTATGGCAAACCAAAGTGAGTCTTCCTTATTCTGCTATTTTAAGAAATCCTTAGCTGCCAGGTGTAAGCAGTGTATAAGCAGTGTATTTTCTACTCAATGGATACATATTTCTTTTTAAAAATGCTTCTTAAAATGCTGTATACTGAAAATCACTTGCCTTTTGGTTAATGAAGCTAACAAGTTGTGTGTTGCAAAGTGAATTTATGTATGACTTCAGTCGTGTGCTTAAAAACACATTTAAGCTATAACTTCATTTAAAAACTTGTCCCATCGGGCCATTGTGCATAACCTAGAAGACTTGAATTTGAAATATCATTTGGAATTGGAGGAAGAGTCTTGGGTTAGATTACTAAATATTGCTTGAACCACTTACACGATGATAAATGCATATATCTCAAAGTATGTCATAATGAGACAGTATTGGGAAGAGAAATGTCAAAAATGGGAAGATAGATGAGGAAAATCTCTGGTTGTGAATTGACTTTATTGTTTCCAGTGCTGTGAGCCAGTGAAAAACACAGCATTATTGCATAATCTTTTTTCTTTTGCATGAACAAAGTGAAGAGAAATTACCTTTTTATGCTAAAAACTCGGCAAACTTTGTTTATTTTTTGTAATTGAATAAAGCTTCTGGAATCCAGCTGTATTATACATTCTGTGGCAGTATGTATGCTGCTTTTGAGCATGTTAAAAATGCTGTCAGCTAGTTTGTCCTTCTTGTTACCAACAAAGAAAATAGAAGTTGCATAATTTGAAAGAGCTTCTAAATGAATGCAGTTACTTAATTTTATGTACATTGTGAGCTGCAGTTGTTTTCTGACTGACTAAACCTATATCGTCATGGTGCTTATAAGACCCATATTTGAGAATAAAGTAACTTCATAGGAGATTGTTCCATATGCTACTTTTGATTCTAAAAGAAAAGTTGCAGCATGGGATTAACTTCCAGCTCTATGGAGCCTTGCATATGAAAGTTCAAGAAGGCAGTTTGCCTTGCCAGCTGCTGTTGGAATGCTTCAGGGCTTGCTACTGTAGCAGAAGAGTACCAGGGGAAAGGAAAGGGGGGAAAAAAGGGGAAACCATAACATGTGTCTTTTATAAAAACATTTCTGTGAATAGTTTGCACAGACTTTTAAGTTCTTTGGTATGTTTTACAGGCCTTGCTGAACAGTTCGATTCACTGCTTCATAGTGGGAATACGGGACTACCACTGGCATAGCACTTGCTCTAAATAAGCCACTGTCTGCTTTACAAAGGGTTTTATTAAGCATGTTGTATAAAAGAGGCTTGAGCAGGAAAGTGAAGGGACATGAGGCAGTAAAGTGGTTTGCTCAGTTTCCAAGGGGTGAGACAGGCAGAAAGATTCTCATACCCTAGTTCCTTATGCTGTAAATAGTGGGTGACTGAAAATATTATCTTCACTGTTACCAGCTAATGACAGAAACAGAGCTGTACCTTAAAGAAGCAGATAATTTGATTTCATGAAAGTTTGTATTGCTGTTTTGTAGAAGTGATCTCTGTTGATGGGGTAAGTGGATCAGGTGAGAACTGGAAGAAGCTAATGATGAAATTGGTTCACATTAATGTCTTATTAAAGTGAACGAAAGCAGAATAATAATTTATTTTTTAAATTATTCAGATGATTATCTGTTGGCTTACACTGTTTTCCCTCTTGAATATAGTACATCCAAATCATTAGTTAGGAAAAAAAACAGATTATCAGAGTGGATTGTCTAAATCTATTCCAGAGAGCCACATTAAAGCAGCAGTGCAGTATGACTTCCCAATCACCAAGTGAGTGAACATTGCTGCTTGCTCAGCATGGCTGAAAATAGCCCATCCTGGAGCTAAGTCTAAGCAAGGAAAGTGTGCCACTCCTGTTGGTTGCTGTCAGTGTGGAGTCTGATTTTGATTGTCTAGTTTAACATTTTTCTTTGGTATCCTAGAAGCCTCAAGATTTCTGTGGTCTGAAGTGCCTGAAATATACAACTGTCACTTTCTGAATAATGCTTTTGAGGCTAACATTTTTTCGCCTTTCATGAGAGCTATTTTTGCATTGAACTGCAGCTCCAAAAACCCCCGACAACAAATAAAAAAGCTAAGCTTTATTGTAGCTTTAAAAAACAATCATGCAGATCTGTTGTTACTGCTCTAGTCTAATGGCAATTCTTGAGAATAGAGTCAAACCACTAGTGTCTTACACAGGACAAAACCAACAAAAATAATCACGTTTCTGACTCAGGAGAGACTGGGGAAGAAGTTGTTATTTCTTTAATTTGGGATATTTTTGGTCATCCATGTTTCAGCCTTTCAAAACAATATGCTTTTTAGTGCTGTTTCAGAAATTACAATGCAACATATGATTAGCATCTCAATGAGTTCTTATTCAGTAGTTAAACAAAAGATTTTTTTATAAATGGGGATTATATTGTCAACTTTATAAGGCAGCTTTTGTCTGTTACAGTGAATGTGGTGACTAGTGGAAGGCAGCTTTCTATTCATGACTCAAAACACAAGTTGAACAATTTTAGTTTCTAAACCACTCTTGATGCATCTGTTTTATAGTTTAGTGCTAGAAAGATAAAAATTGGTGTTTTCATTAAAATATTTAGGAATCGTTTCTTTAAGGATTGGGGTTTAATTTGAGCTGTATTTACTTTATTGAAATCATATATGCTTCAAATATATCATTGAGTGCATATGATAAAATACAAACCCAGTATTTTCTCTTCTTGACCATAGACAGAAAAATCCTGTTTGCTCCTTCAGGAAAATGAACATGGTCATTTAATTGTCCTTATGGTCTTGGAAGAACTGTACAACTGAGAACAGAAAGTAAAGTATTTTGTAATTTTGCAAAGCCCTATCTGGTGAATGAACTGACCATTGCCAACTGTGCATTATTAGTGAGAACTTCATTCCTTTTTTTTAATGTTGTGGTTGTCTATTTAATAATGAAGGTCTAGTTGGCAGTTGCCCTGGGAGCACAGTGTTGTAACAGACTGCTTGGAATAAAATCTGTAATAAGGCGCTTTTTTTTTTTTTCTGCCTATGTTGGAATTTTGCTCTGATGCTCTTGCATTTGCTATTACTGGGCAAATCTCTGGCTGTTGAAGAACTGAATTTTCATCATTTTTAGTGGAGGTTTGATGTCATATCCTTGCCCCTGATTCCTAAAGCCAGTATCCATTAAGTAGTTAACCTAAATTCTTAACAGATCATGCAATTAACTGGCAAGTTGAAGAAAAAAAAATTCATGTGATCAGGAATCTCTTTGTAGATGGCAGTGCCTTTTTAAAAAGAATAAAAATTCTTGTTTTGAGCATCTATAATTGTATATATCATTAAGAATGATCTGCATCCAGTTAGAGTAAGATACCGTCGTCAGAAAGTACGAAATCACAAGGGGCTTTTGTGTGGTTTTTTTCAGGTGGTTTATTGTTGTTACTACTACTCTTATTTCCTGTTCTTATCATTGTGTCAGGATGTGCTGAAGTTAAAAGTGGAAAAAGGGAAACTGGATTAAATGGGAAAAGAAAAAGAAAATATTTGTTTTGCTTGAGGATTTTATCTATTTAGAGAATTGATCCTGTAGTGAAATTCTTCTTGTATAGATCTGATGGAAAGTAGGGTTCTAGTTTTTCCTCAACTCTGCATCCACTGTCAGCAATCATTTTGTGGTAAAGGCCTGTGCCTTCTGTTGGTCAATTCCCAGGGCTGTGGTGAGGGTAGGCTGAGAAGCTCTTGATCCCAAAAAGCTGCCAGAAGGCTGTACCTCTCAAAGCTTTTAAAAGCATCATGAGGGCATGGACCATGGGTCAAAACTGCCCAAGTCATCTGACCCCATGTAGCTCTTGCTGAGCTTCAGCGATGGAGATGCTACAGGGGCTGGTGGAAATAGGAAGTCTCGAAGAGGGAACACGATTTGGGGGTAATGCAGCATTTATCAAAATAAAGCTTTGTATGTGACTTTCTCTGTAAGCGAGACGTGGCTCCAGAGTGATCTATTCCGTATCCCCTGCCTCCTGTGTTTGAGCAGGGTGGATTCAAATTTCTTGGTTCCAACACAGGCAAAACCTTGGCAAATTGCTGTTGCAGACTGTTTCATGTTCAGTTCTTTACCATTTTAACTATCATGCTTTTAAAGCGTTCCTTATTAGATGATCACTTTTGAAGTGAAAAATATATGCTTGAATTGCAGGCAGTCAGTATTAAAAATGTACTGAGGGATTTCCGGGCCTCTTTGGGAAACAAGATGCAAAGGAAAGACAGCTTATTTTGTGGAATGCACTAAGAGCATATATTTCTAGTTCTCTTCTGTCAGTTGTCATAATGCTACAGAGTATGAATAGAAGTGTGGTGATAGCAGAAGGCAGCATTTTGTGCTGGTGCAAAATGTGCTGTGCAGTCATGTTTCCAGTTAATTGCTGTGGACTTTAAAGTCAGGGTGGTTTCATGTGGATGAAGTGTGCTGATGGTGAGGTGGCCTGTCCAGTACTGCTGCCCTTGTGTAAGGTGCTTCTGTCGCAGAGATAAGTGGTCAGCAATGTCAAATCGAGAAGTGGGTAATGATGATAGTAGTTACACTAAATACAATAGATAGTATTTAGGGTCCCCAAAAGTACAGATGACCTCAACAGTGAGTGTTGTTTTGTGTTTTTTTTTAATATTGCTTATAGCAAAGCCAGTGTTTCACTACACTGCTAATCTAATTGGGTGAGGTGGCTTTACAATAAGAGCATTTTTTTCTTTATCTCTCTCTTAATTCTTCTAGGTAACTATCCTGGGAAGAATGTGAGGAGACAGCGGTTCAGAAATGTGTGGTATTAGAAATTGAAACATGGGAAACTAATATATAGAAAATCATTGACTGAACTTAAAGTTTCTAATAACAGTAATTAACATTTCTATAAAATAGTAAACACAAAAGACGAGTTTGTCAGAAGTCTAGGATTTTTTCAAAAAAAACTAAGTACTGCACATTCATTGTACTTACCTCTCAAAATGTTTGTTCCTTTTAATTTAAAGAAACAACCTTGTTAGAATCCAAACAAATTGCCTCCCACACAATATAAAGATTTTGCTAATATTTGCAAACAGCAATCAAAATGGAGTAGGTATAAAGGAAGATGAGATTTTGTTGTATGTTGGAGCAGCTTCTTTAAAATTCAGACTGGAAATACATTTTGAAATACAATACTGGATACCTTTACAGTAGATAAAAGAAATTTCCTAGTGAGATAATGAATAACTGCTTACACCAAACTATAATCTTTCATTTACTCTTAGACTGAAACTTCCTTTGCCAAGAAGTATGTTTATTAAATCTGATTCTTCCCCACTAAGCAAAGTTTACAGTTGCAGTAAAATATTTTTTACTTGGAAAAGGACCCAGTTTGAAAAAAACTGTTAGCTATGTTTAAATTAGCCTCATTTGTCATTAGCTAGTTTTTTTTTAAAACTAGTTTTAATCATGACCTGTAACATGAATTGTAATATGTGTGATTGACAGGAATGAAGGTTGAAAGTCTCCTTTTATTTCCTGACCAGTCCTTTTAAGCTTATCAGTGGGTCCACAGAATCCAGTTTTTGTGTATTTTGGAGCATAAACACATATTACATGGTTTGATTTTTTTAGAACTCAACTTTAGCTGTATGACAAGGATATGAGGTTTTTTTATTCCTGTTTGCTGTTTTATTTTCCCCTAACTTCTAATGATTGAAATATGAAGTTTAGAACTTCAAATCTCCAAGATTGCATCTACTGTGGTCTGACTTCTGGCAGGCTTTGACTCTACAAAACCAGACTAGAGCTATTCCAGGGTAAAATCCCCTGAAATGCATATAATGCAGACATCACATTATATGCATTTATGTGCCAGCTCTTATGCTCTACAAATGATAAATATATTCTTATTCTATTTTTAGTGTATTTTTATAAATAAACATTTTCAAAAAATCCGTGGAAGATTAATAAAAGAGAATCCTCTAAGAATGTTAGCAGGGTTTCTTCCTGTTAGTTTACCAAGCAGAGTAAAAAAAATCCCTTTCTCTTATTCAAGCAGTCTTTAGTATACCTGGTCACTCATCATTTTCAACTGAGTTCGTTTTTTAAGGCTGCTATTAGTTCAAACTAGTAGGTGCAGATGTGTAAATGATCTCATTCTTATGTGTTGGCTCATATTTTCTTTAGCTATTTATAAGAAAACAGTGTTAAGAAGCAATTGTCAGTTTTGTTCTGTTTGTAAAACTAAGAATGTGTCTTAGTAGCAATGAAAAAAAGGCAGTTGCATAAATCTTGAATCAAAGAATGTTTCCCTCAAACCACATCAGCAATATTGGACACAAACTGAGTAAATTGCAGTGCTACAGCCATATTTTTGCTCTTGTTCTTGGAATTTGAAAACTCAGCCTGGTCTTCCTCTTTTTAGAATATCCACATAAGTATGGACCACAAGGAGGTTGTGCAGATCATTCGGTATTTGAAAGGATGCAGAAGTACCAGATGACGGGTATAGAAGAACCAACACCAGAGGTACAACACAGGCTAGTGGATTTTGATTAGAAATTGGTGTAATAACTTCCTGTTTCTTGTATGTTGTTGCTTTTACTTGTGGTCAAGCATTATCCCTCTATGTTGTGAGTGGGAGGGACTTACTAGTGGTACTGAAAGATTGAAGGGCTTATAGGTCACCTGCAGGAGGAGGAGGAGGGTCTATGGAAGGGACTCCTATTCAGATTCCTGCAGGTTTTTTGCCTTCAGGTTTGTACCACTTGTCATGAAATTTTGGGGGGTTTTGTTGCTTTTTTTTCCCCAACACTTTCCAACAGGTTTCTCTTAGTGATAGCTGTGTTCTAAGCTTTTTCAATTTTTGGCATAATTCTGTCGTGTCAGTTAAGTCTATGCCAACAAAACTATACAATATGGCTTCTTAAATGGCATCAGCAACTTTATTTGCATTGTGACTCCAGAGGTTATCATGAGTGTGACACAATTCCATGTTGGTAAGAATGACATGCTTTCCCAAAAATTTACTTGTAAAACTTCCTGGAGAGAGTGAGTTATGAACCAGTGAACACCAAAGGCAAATGTGTTAGCAGATACTGCTCTGACTAATAAGCGATATTTTAAGTTGGTGTTTATTGTACCATTTGTTCCATGCTGAAGTGTTTTAAGTATATCTGTTGGCTGAGACAGCTGGCTAAGGTAATCACAATGTGAAACAAACTGATAGGGAAGGTGCATTTAAGTCCCACACCACTGTTTTTTTCTGTGCCATGAACTTTCCTTTTAGAAAAGGATGATGAAAAAAGAAAAATTTCAAAGATCACATTCATGAAAAAATCTATTTCACATTGGCTGCCTTTTGTAATATCAAACTAAAATGCACAGAAGTGTTTGCCTGAGTTATCATTAAAAATAGGTGGCATACTTGAGAACTAGCTATAACATACTTAGTTTAATTCAAGATTCCTAAAACTTTGTGGGTTAAAGAAAAATAATGAAAATCTGTTTGTATTAGTATGTTTAGAAAAATCTATTGCTATTTTTAGGTGATCTAGTGCAACATGTAGATCTACAAAAATAATGTCTTTCCTGTGTATATGTAGAAACCTTTTGAAGAGCCTAAGAACAATGGTCCACAGCTTTTAAGAAAAAAGCGTGCCACTCAGGCTGAAAAAAATACATGTCAGCTGTATATTCAGACTGATCATCTGTTCTACAAGCATTATGGAACAAGGGAAGCTGTAATTGCACAGGTATTTCCAATCCCTTTGTTTTAAACTGCTTTTGCTTTATTTATTTCTGATAAATATAATGTAATTTAATTGTCTATTATGGCTTATTTACTTTAGAACGTCTTCTTTCATTTGTCACAGTGATCTTGACATTATTGAAACAGCTGTTTTTATTTCACTAAAATGTGCCTATGGCAGAAGTCCTGGGCACTTTTGCTTCCCAGAGTTACTAAGGGCAGCTGCAGTTCTCTGAGCACCTCTGAGCAAAACTTGCAGTCTGACTTTTCTCAGTTCCTACTCAGAAAAATACGACTTCCTCATGAGTTCTGTTCTGTTGACAGCCTGCCAAGCCTCTGTTAACACTTGCATAGCCTTCCATTTGAAATTTTAGTTCAAAACACTGTGAGCCAATGACAGTGAGAGCTGTTCCTGTCGTGTTGTACATATGCAATTTGAGTAACATTTTCCAGAGCTCTGAAGTCACCTTCAAAATCTGGTTTTCAATGTGTTATTTCCATGTGCTCTTGGAAAAGGTAAATTATCCCATTTTTTTCTATCAGAAATGAAAGAATAATGCCACAACAAATAATTTTTTTCTCAAAAATAATTAAAAGTATGATGCTTTGACTACAGTTTTAACTACAGTGTTCTCTTATTGTAGCAATGAATAGTATCACAAACAGGTATCTGAATAGTTGATAGAAAAAAAGGAAAGAAAACAGCAAACTGCTGTTACCTGGCGTGGTGGCAATGCAGGTGCTAGATTTATTTGCAGTATTTCCCATTAGCGTTTGATTAAAAACCCCTGTTAAGAGTTCATAAGACACAGTATCTTTTACTTGACAAGTACATACCTTGCAGGTGTTGCTATTTAAGATTAGCTGTAGCCCAGTGCATAGATCTTTGAACTGCAGATCCTTTCATTTGTGACAGATATCCAGCCACGTGAAGGCGATTGACACCATTTACCAGTCAACAGATTTCTCAGGAATCCGTAACATCAGCTTCATGGTGAAACGAATAAGGGTAAGTTGCACTGGGAATGCTTTTAGCTGCGCTCGTACTGCTTGAGGCTGTATTTTCAGAACTCCTATTGGTGTTCACTTGTAACCGTTTACATTGTGTATGAAGTTTTGTCGCACAAGTGACTCTGTAGTAAATGGTTCCCTAACCCATTTGTTTGGTTGGTTTTAGTGTTTATTGTCAAAAGCCCCACTGTTTCTGTTATCAAGCTGTAGTCAGTTTTTATAGGAATCAATTCTTGTGTTTCAGCAGTGTTGAGGTGAATGGGCTGTAACACTCTCCAAGAACTTCAGTGCTAAAATAAATAATACCTGTTCAGATTGAGAGTTCCTTCTAAAAGTGATGATTTAAGAGGATAAATATAAACTTCTGGTTACTGAAGGAAAGTAAAAAGAAAGAAATAAAAGAGTTGAGGTTTATGACAGATACAATTTTCTATTTATTACAAAACTTGGCTTTCCAAATATTGAGGTGGTAATTTGTGAAGGCTTGCGTATCTTTAGCAACATCTTTATTTAACATAACAAGGTATTGCAAACAGTAAGCCTCTTAGGTGGTATTTACAAGTAGTCAAGTGAAAATTAATCATGTCTTACAGTCTGTTTCAATTTACTTTTAGATTAACACAACCGTAGATGAGAAGGACTCTTCCAATCCCTTCAGATTTCCTAACATTGGTGTGGAAAAGTTTCTGGAACTGAACTCGGAACAGAATCATGATGATTATTGCTTGGCCTATGTGTTTACAGACCGTGATTTTGATGATGGAGTCCTTGGTCTGGCTTGGGTTGGAGCCCCTTCAGGTATTTATATCCAAACCTGCAGCCTTATGAGATAAAGTAGTGTAGGTAGGTACAAAGAAGAAAGATGGAAATTGTGTCATTTAAATTGACAGCAAATAGACAAAAATCTCATCACCAACTTTTCACAACAATGGCTTTCTTTTTGTGTTGTGTTTGTTTTTTTTTAAATATAAACAGCATCTCGTGTGTCACTTCAGTTAGTCTTGCTGTCTTTCTGATTCAAACTGTGCAGGTTGAATTTTGTAGTAGAACTGCAATGTAGAATCCTTAGGTTTTCTAGGTAGTATTGGAAGCAATTTTTAAAAAAATAAAGTAAAATCAGTAAGATCTTGTTCTGCAAGAGACTGTGGTGTGACTCTTCTTGAACTGCTTCTCATGAGTTTCAATCTGGTTCTGTATTTTGGGTCTGAAGTATGTAGTATGTATTGGGTATGAAGTACTGTAAGTATGAAGGATGTCCTGGATGTATTAGTTCTATAGGTTATATTATTTTTATGAGTAACGTATTTTAAAGTTGTTAGTTTTTAATTCAAGTAAATACAAATTCTTATAGTTCAGCACAAATTCCAAATTGTGGAAACTTTCGCATAAATAAAAATCAGAAATTCAGAAGGAATGAACTTCCCTTGTTTATTCCCTCAAGGGATTTCTCTATAATAAGGAATCAGGCTGAAGAACAGCAGGTTCTAGGAGACTTTGCAAGAGACTGGATACTTTTGTGAACATTATCAAGAGCTTTAACAGAATTCAAGTAATTGTGGAAGAAACATAAAATAATTCTTGAGATGTAGCTCTACATTATAACCTTACTTTGTTTACTGCTGTACTTTCCTCTGAAGCATATGTTGGTTGTAGAGTACTGGAGCCATGTGGAAAACTCCAGTGGTTTGACAGATTTTGATTTTAGGAGATTAAAGTGCTCAAGTATTGCTAGAGTATTCAGAGGGATAATAGATCAGTGGACTCATGAGTGTACTAAGTATGTAAGAGGGAGCTGTGTGGTGTAACTTCAGTGACTGTGGAAGAAGGTGGCCTATGTAAATAAGGAACTGGGTCTGTGATGACTAGTTGAGTGTATAGACTGAGCAAGCCCAGGATGAACTGGAGTGTGCATTCCATAAACACTGCTTCCAAAACTAAATTTAATTGGGAAAAATTAAGTTGCTTTGAGACATTTTTATCCTTAATGTAGGTATTGTGTGCATTAAATCAGGTACTTCACTGAACTTCAGAAAGCAAGGAAACTTCTCTAGAGGCTTTTTTTAAACACCATTTATGTTAGCAATAGAATAGCTGAATTTTAGAGCATGGGTAATACCTCCATAGAAACCTAAGTTAAGGAAAAACTTGGTGAAATTAAAGTCACAGTTTTGAGACTTCTTCCAACACTGTGAAGCACTTGATTGTTGACCTTCTAAAAATGGGTCTGATTAACCCACACATCAAGAGCACTTTCAGCTTTAGGTTGTACAGTGAAAAAATGGGTCACTTTAGCTATATATCTTTGTCAGCAAATCTTAGGCATTTTATATAGATGGTGTTGCTATGAGAGAGGATGTCCTGCAATTTTACTGTGGATTTTCTTTACTTAATGAAATCCAAATGGAATATAGGTTGACACTACCTGTGTTGGGCATTGCACCTTGCTTGTCTTGTACTACAGGTATGATGAAATTGTGGCTTGTCTGAGCAGTGAAAGCCCAAAATAGCTCTTACTTAATAGCTATTCTAAAACAGCTAACTTCTTGTGTGAATGGATCCATTCAGTGCTGAGAGCATTAGTGGGGATAAATCTAATCTACTTTCAAAGTTGGGTTAGTATTCAGTACACATAAGAACTCTTGGTCTGTAAGCATCCACTGTGGAGAAAAGGTGTTTCTTGCTGTAAATGTCACTACGAAAGTGACAGTGCTGCTTTTCTTAAATTACTGTTGTACTTTTGTCTAAATGCAGGGAGCTCTGGTGGAATATGTGAAAAGAGCAAACTCTATTCTGATGGTAAGAAGAAGTCTTTGAACACTGGAATCATCACTGTTCAGAACTATGGCTCTCATGTTCCTCCCAAGGTTTCTCACATCACTTTTGCTCACGAGGTTGGGCATAACTTTGGTTCTCCTGTGAGTATTCCTATTGATCTGTTAACTATTCCAGCCATTTTGAAGTGCCTGATTTGCAAATGGAGTTTTTACGTCTTGTAAACCAGGACAATACCACGATGACTGCATGTGCATATGTGAACAAAAAACAGACTGCTGAATTAAGCCCGTTTTATGGCCTGGATGCATTCCTGTGTGACCTGTTCTAGGGGATCTGCTTTGGCAGGGGGGTTGGACTAAGATGATCTTTCAAGGTCCCTTCTACTCCATAACTTTCTGTGATTCTGTAATTCTGTGGTTTGATTTTTTGAAACTTTTATTCTCACTGTGTTAAGGTTACCAAATCAGGGGGTTTTGCACATGTATAAAATTATAACAACATTAGAAAAGCTGTCTTTGTAGAAATAGTTTTAAAATGTTTGTTTTGCAGCATGATTCTGGAATGGAGTGCACTCCAGGAGAGTCCAAGAACTTGGGACAGAAAGAAAATGGCAATTATATAATGTATGCAAGAGCTACATCTGGGGACAAACTTAACAACAACAAGTTCTCTATCTGTAGCATTCGAAATATCAGCCAAGTTCTTGAGAAAAAGAGAAATAATTGCTTTGTTGGTAAGTATTTAGTCATCCTGAAAGCAGAATGGCTAAGATATTACTATTATGCTTAATTAGAAATTTATTTTATTAAGTTTTGTTTTACTTCTTAATTTACCTTAATAATTATATTTTTTATTTTTTAGTTTATTGGAAGATTCTGTAAGTAAAGAACTGAATTTGAGGTCTGGGGTACTGTTATCAAGGTTTAGGCTCCCCAGTATAAGAAAGACATGGACATACTGGAATGAGTCCCACGGGGGGCCACAGATTATTAAGGGATTGGAGCATCTGACATACGAGGAGAGGCTGCAAGAGCTGAGGCTGTTCAATCTGGAGAAGAGAAGGCTCAGAGGGGGCCAGGAGGGGGGCTCATGTCTGTCCTTATAAATGCTTGGTGGGTGGGAGTAAAGAAACAGGGCTAGACTGTTTTCAGTCATGCCTAGAAAAAGGATAAGAGGTAAGGAGGACAGGTCTTCAGACTGTTAAAGGGTGAGGAGTGCTGCTCCATTTGAGCTTAGCAGAAAACTTTGTCCTGGTCTAAGCCAAGATGAAGCCAAATTTTTTTTTTACTGTTTTTTTTTTGTTTGTTTGTTTTGGTCATTAGTTTAATTGCCAGCCCAGCACTAAACTGTGACACTTCCTCTTATCACTGTTGATTTCCTGTCCACACAAGAAACTCCCTCTGTTACCAGCAGAAACCTTTTACTCAGAGGCTTAAAATTCTATGACGTGTAGGTATGATTAAATAATGCATGTTGACTTAAGCACTAGTGTGAAGTCCATCCTGACAATGCATTTGCAGTCACTGTTAGCTGGATGCTGTTGCAATTCAGTGTCAACATTTAGAAGTCTATTTGCATATTCTTTGTACTGCTTTGTACATACATATACTGGCATTTTTCAGAGTCTGGTCAACCCATCTGTGGCAATGGTCTAGTTGAACAAGGAGAAGAGTGTGATTGTGGATACAGTGACCAGTGCAAAGATGAGTGCTGTTATGATGCAAACCAACCAGAAGATAGAAAATGCAAGTTAAAACCAGGCAAATACTGCAGGTATTGTGCAGATCTGTTTCAGTACACTTTAATTTTTGAACCTTATTTCTCGGTATAATTAGTATTTTAGAATCTGATTCTGTTTACTTGCATTATTCCTAAAATATTTATTTTGTTTAAAATGCCTTATACGGTGAGTGAGAAGTTCATAAGCACAATTGTGCTGTTCAATCCTTGGAGCCAATTGTGGCTGGCTTTCCCTTGGATGGCTGTTCCCTAGCATGTTCTTACATAATAGGACACTGGATTGTATCCTTGCTAACATACAATACTCAGTGCAGACAAACATGTTGAAATTCTGCCATCTTTAGCAGAAATGTGTTGTGTGTGCAGGGGTCTTGCAAAACCAGGATGATTCAGCAAAACACCAGGATACTGTTTTTACAATAGGTACAGGAAAGTATTATTTCCCATAATGGAGAATATTACAAAATTGGATTCTATCCTAGTGCCATTTCTACAGCATTGCCTCGCTGAAGGGTGACTGAAGGATATAGTTGACTGATTTTTTTTAATGCATGTTTTATAAATGAAATTAAACTATGTTTTTAAGTCACCTTGTATCTTGGCAATGGTGTGTATGCAGTGATTTATAAGAGAAACTTTTAAAGATGATAAGATTTAGGGTGAAGTAAGACAACTTCTATCTTTTAGCTTCATGACTGAAGACACATTAAATTTTTACCTCATCTGAAAACTACAGTGGTTTTTTTCACATGAAAGGTGTGAGTTTTTCTTTCTCTTTAGAGGACGTATAAGGTATAAAATTTGACCTGTCTTCCCTTTTCTTGTTTATTTAAACAATGTAAGTGGAGTGGCAGCTGAAAGTAGGGAAAAAAACAAACATCACACATGTTAATTGGTGACAGATAAATCTTGACTTATTTATTATATTGAAACTGTTACTACCAAACTATGCAGTTGCTTGTGAATTAATTTTGCCAACTTGCTAATGGAATTTTTTATATAGACAAACTTTGAAATGCTGTTGTTTTCTATATATTTTTAAATGTTTGTGCTGTTTTTCTAATATGATGCAAATAGTTCAGTTAGTTACTGCAATGACTAAGGAATCTAAATTCAGTGCGTAACTTTGTTACCTTAAGGGACAGAAAAAGTTGCTTTCAATTCACTTTTTACTTAGCACAAATCAGAAATATTTTGTGCCTTTGAGTACGTTTCAGGTGTAATATTTCTTCTGGAATCGTTTGTGCCTTTCCTTTAAACCCATGTTTTCTGTTAATTTCTAGCCCTAGTCAAGGCCCGTGCTGTACTGCACAGTGTAATTTCAAACTGAAGACTGACAAGTGTCGAAATGATTCTGACTGTGCCAAGGAGGGGATGTGTAATGGGATCAGTGCTCTCTGCCCAGCGTCCGAGCCGAAGCCGAACTTCACAGATTGCAACAGGCACACACAAGTTTGCTTAAATGGGGTATGGTTGGGTTTTTTCAGTCATATGCAACTGCAGCTGTATATTGCAAGACACTGTGTTATGAAGTGACGTGGTTTCCACACTTGATGGAGAAGACTGGATGTAAGATTAAGCTCTTTTTCAGTCAAAATGTTTGATTTGTTGGTTTCAATCAAAATAACTATGAAGGTACACCAAACATTGGGAAGCAGGTAACAAATATCAAGGGAGCTTTGCTATTTGAGAAAGTTCCATTTAGGTTTTTTTTTAACAATCAGGAATAGTAGTGTTTTACCTCCTAGTTCCATCTTTTTAATTTTTCTTCATTCTTGGTCAAGTCATTTTTTTGCCTTAGAAACTCTTTGAATTTGGTTTAATGAAAATTTACAGTTCCTCCCCTGTGTAACACAGATGCGCAGGCATATAGAATTACTCTGAACTGCTCTGAGTTTCCTGGGCTAACGAGTTCATGGCAGTTGCTATGAAATATTGATGGGAAGTCTCTTATAAATTGATCTATGTTCACTTGGAAGCAGAAACAAGCAAAAGTCATAATCTTAAAGAGCTGTAGCTTGAATTGCTGTAGGTCTGTTTTCCACAGTCTGTGTTTTTAATCTAATTATACTGCTTGTAGTAGTTTTTCAGCTAATTTAGAGTCATCTTAAAGATAGAAGAACTGTCTTTTTGTAGTTAATTGATTTTGAAACAAGATTATAAATACACTAAATTCTTTTTAATTTATTTCTTTGAAGCATCCTCCTGCAGTGGAATTAAATACAGAACACTTCCTGCCATTCATTTTTATTACTTTCTGAGAGAAAATACTTCTGAAGACTTGCTTTTTACATAATTTCCTAACCAAGATTTTGAGTAATTTTGTTTCAGTGTGAATTGCAGTACTGTGAGTGTTTTTCAGGGTATTCTGAGGCCCTAAAAGAAGACATGGTGTTCAAAAATAAAATAGAGCAAATTGCCTCTAAAAAAGTATCAAATGAGCCTAAACAATGCAATCCAATAACTGTAAATATTTCTGTATATAAACTTTAGAAGAAATTCAAGCTATTATTATTGATAGGCATCGTTAGATGTACAATGGTGCTTTCAGCTATTAAAAATTAATATCTTTCCTAATGTCAGAATACTTAAAAGTGAAATTGATTTTCCTGTTCTCATGTTTATGTCTTAAACAGCAATGTGCTGGCTCTATCTGTGAGAAGCATGGCTTGGAGGAATGCACCTGTGCTAGTTCAGATGGCAAGGATGACAGAGAATTGTGTCATGTCTGCTGCATGAGGAAAAGTAAGATTTGGCTGGATTTTAAATGTAAATATAGAAGTAGGTGTCTGAGGAATCTCCTCACAGTGTTTATATTTTAGTTGTTACCTTGAGAGCAGTTTGGTTTCAGAAAGATGTATCTGGTAGAAAATAATGTATTTTGGTTTTTAAAGATTAATAGAAACTCGACATTTTTCAGAAGCATTTTGAATAATTGAACACCAAGGTATTGATGCACATATATTGTAATTTGATAACTGTTGGATTAATCAAATTGTTTTCACTTTTCAGTGGACCCAGCTACTTGTGCAAGTACAGGCTCTAGCCAGTGGCAGAAACACTTTGGTCGTAAAACTATTACTTTGCAGCCCGGATCTCCTTGTAATGACTTCAAAGGCTACTGTGATGTGTTCATGAGATGTCGGCTGGTGGATGCAGATGGGCCTCTAGCTAGATTGAAGAAAGCAATTTTCAATCCGAAGCTGTATGAAAATATCGCAGAATGGATCGTGGTAAGTTGTTTTTGTCTTATCAGTCTAATATAAAATTTTCATGTTAATTAGTATTCACAGTCAGTAATTATTGGTGTGTGTGTGAATATATATATATATACACACACACTTCAGCATTCCTCAAAGTCTAATCAGTCCTTGTTTTATTAGTTTGCTGCACTCAGTGTGCTTATAGGAAAATTAAGTTTGACAGTTTGAAGGGAACAGAAAAAAATAAATAACAAATAAACATTTTGTGTTAATACCTCTATTCGCTCGACTCTGTTTTGGTGTTAATGTTCACGTTTTTAATTTACTGGGTTTTCCCATTTTAACTCTTCATATTTGAATGCTCCAGTTTCTTTCAATGAACTAAATATATTGATCTCCAGCATTTCTTGGTTTTATGGCACTAGTTGACACTTTCCTAATAACAGACTGGAAGAAAAGCTACAATGAAACACCATTACAGAGCTGCATAGTCGGTTTTGTGTAAGCTATTTATTGTTTTAGGCTCATGTAGCTCTGTTTTAGTGTATCTCCTGTGAAATTCCCTTCTGATATTAAAATGAATCTGATGTATTTGGGGTTCTTTTTTGTAAGAACTTTGGGGACATATTTATTTGAAAATATTATGGTCTTTCACGTGGTGTTTCAGAACAGCTTTTTGATTACTTTTAAAAGCTAAAGAAAAGCCATATTCAGTAACCCCTGACTCTTGTGCATGTGTGTCAGCCCCTCCAAAATATTTTTGTTTGTTTGTTTTCAGGCTTATTGGTGGGCAGTGTTGCTTATGGGAATTGCCTTGATCATGCTAATGGCTGGCTTCATTAAAATATGCAGTGTTCATACTCCAAGCAGTAATCCAAAGTTGCCTCCTCATAAACCACTTCCAGGTGAGTACATCAGATAATTAAATTTATAGAGAAAGGTTTTATCCTTTTTATCCTCAACTATTTGTTCAAAAGGGAAATTTCAGATGTTGCAACCTACTGTTCTTAGGCTGGTACTGTGAAAGTACAAATGGAGCTCATACCAGTGAAACGATTAATCAAAATGTAACCCTTGCCTTTATTTTCCTCTAACATAATATGCATAGCAAAGAGAAGCTTTGAAGACTTTTTCTAAGTCAGAATTGCTTTTATTTCCTATTCCATGCTACATTTTGTAAGCATCAGCCTGTTAAGGAACTACTGTTGAGATACTAAGTGTATTCTGTAAATACTCCATGCAGTTAATCATCCATTTAAAACCCTGCAAGTCTAAATCTGAAGCCTTTCCAAAAAATCATTTTTAATTTGCATGGGCAGGGCAACTTTTCTGGAAATATTTCTCTTCTTTTTTTTTTTTTTTAATTCATTTTAATGTGTGCCTTTCTTTGAAACAGGCACTTTAAAAAGGAGGAGACCACCACAAACCGCTCAGCCACCACAGCGACAGAGGCCCCGGGAGAGTTATCAGATGGGACATATGAGACGTTGACTGCAGCTTTTTGCCTTGGTTCTTCCTAGTGCCTACAATGGGAAAACTCACTCCAAAGAAAACCTGAAAAGTCATTGTCCCCAGTCTAACTCTCAAAAATTGAAGAGGAAAAAAAAAATGAAATGCCCTCAAAACAAGTGGAAATGGTTCATTTTGAGTGAGCAAATCTTCCAACTCAAAAAGAAGAAAAGTGTTTTTCTTACTTTTTTAATTTAGTGGTACAAAATCCTAGAGTATCATGATTATTTCCCCCTTCTGTGCTCTTCATTGCTGCATTTTCTTCACTTGCAGGCAAATATGGCTGTAGTAAAGCTTTTACTCAAGAATTGAAAAAAAACACATGTATTTTTCAACTGCCAGACAAGGCTAGGAAGCTAGACCACCTCAGCATTGGAGACGTTACTTGTCAATGTATATACATTGTTATATGCAGACATGTATTTCTATCGTACACCCGTACTTGTGTGCAATTGTAAACAAGAGAATTGCAATATGGATGTTTCTTTGTATTATAAAACTTTTCCGCTATTAATGAAGAAATTACTGTTTAATTGACATACTCAGGATAACAGAGGATGATGGTGTGTAATGGTCAAGGATCCTGTGATGCTTTACGCAGCAATTTTGAATCAAATCAAACTTCTTTTATCATAATCAAAGTTGCTTCAAGCACTCATTTCACCTTTATCAAGCAGCTGCTAAGACACAGCGTACAAGGTTGAACAGTCTTTGAGATATAACAAGTGTTCTGCAAACTCTGCAAATGCCAGAATGTTTAAAAAAACGTTTTATACAAGTGTCTGATTTCCTGTAGCTCAGCGTTAATATTTTTAATTTGTCTGATTATTCAGTTAAATAATGAATGGTTAGATGAAATATTTTCATGCTTCATTAGAAAATTCTGCCTGTTACTCAGCTTGTTTTTAAAATTGTTTATTTGGGCTGTTCAGATTTTCTTACAGTATGATAATTAAGCTTGTGTTCTGAGGGATGTGGAAAGGAAGAAAAGCTTGTAGTTTTTTAATTTATCAAATATTTTGATAACTTTTCTGCAAGATACTGTTGATTGATAACCACTAAAGTAGAGTGATTTGCCCAGCAGCTGTGGCGGAGTTAAAATTGTGGTTAGGACTACCGATTTTCCTAAATTTATAACTGTAGTGAAGTTCAACAGCACAATGTCCCATTCCAAAGTTTTTATTATGAATGTAAATAATTGGCATTTTAAAGGAGGAAATAAAAGGTGCTTACTGCTATGCAGGAGATGAAAGAGGGCATTACAAAATGTTTAAGCTTGTGATGTATTTATTGCTTGTTTTCCAAAAGCACCAAGCTAATTAGAGATACAAATGTCTATAATTTTCCTGGCTTTGCTTAGGAGAAAATTTACTAAAGGTTGGACAGGCTTTCTTTGTTTGTTTTGTTTTGTTTTTCTTGTTTTTCTTTTTTCTTTTTTTTTTAAGAGTATAAGGTTTACACAATCATTCTCATAATGTGACGCAAGCCAGCAAGGCCAAAAATATTACAGAATATAATGGGATCTCTTCCTTGTAAACTTGTACAGTATGTGGTAACTTTTTCAAAATACAGCTTTTTTGTACATGGTTTAGAGACAAATTTTGTACATGAAACCCTGAGTCCAATAGACTATATAAATAATTCTAAATGATCCTAACTAGCTAGAAGTGTATGTAGTTGCTTTTAAGTCATTTTAAATACATTTGTTTTAAGACTGTGCAAAGGTTGGAAGTGGGTTTGCATTTCTAAAATGGTGACTTTTATTCAGCAAGAGTTCTTAGTAACTTCTTGAGTGTGGTAGACTTTGGAACATGTAAATTTTTTGCCTGTAATGTTATCCTGTGGTAGGATTTTGGCAGTCAAATGCTGCCCTATTTTATTTTGAGTCTAAGTTAAATGTTTTCTGAAAACAGAAATCTGCACTGAACTCTCCACTGCAAGTCAAGATGTGGTAAAACTGAAAGTTCAAGACAATGATATGGAATACTACTGTCAATTTCATGTCCACTGTGTTTTATACAGTATCTTTTTTGTTCACTTTGGAAATTTTTACTAAAAAATGCAAAAAATAAAGTATTGTGCAAAGATATGTAAGGTTTTTTGAAACTTGAAATGCATTAATAAATAGACTTGATGAAATTGTCTTCTGAAGATCCATTTACTTTTTGAACCGTGAAAGCGAAAGGAATTCACAGATTCTATTTAATTTTTGGCTTTTGCTGGAAGGGGCTGTCATGCCAAAAAAAGTAGTTCTGCTATCTTTACACTCTCAAAGTACACTTCCCAATTTTAATATCATACAGTTCAATACAAAAGTAAATGTTTTCGTGTAACCTTTTTAAGAAAAAGCCCTAAAATTGCCTTTAAATTACTTGTATGTTCACAGGAATAAAGCTTTCTCTGTTCCTGTCTTCAAAATGGAAAGTAGTTACTAGTGCTGGGGTATTCAGGCCTGACACCGTAGTTACTGAACCATACTTTGTGAAATAAATAGATTTTTAAAGAGGAATACTGGAATTAACATGCAATACTCTGAAGGCACAACTGATGGATTAGACTTTTAGAAGAAGCAAATATTCTTTTTGCAAGGTGTTTTAAAACTGCTAAGCTGGGTGTCTGTGTGTTCATGTGTGTTGTACCATTGATTTAAGCATAAGACTGCTTTGAAAAGGTAAGTCCTGCCAGCTAGTCTTTCCTTCTGAGGGCTGTTTGTTGAGAGTGGCCTGCTTAGACAGCTGTTTCCCTAACTGAGCAGCATCTGCTTTGATGTATTCAAAGCATATTCAGAGTTCCTTCCTCACAGTCCTTGGTTTTTGGGTTGGTTTGTTTGGTTTTTCTCAGGACTTTTTTTTTTAATAGAAGTGCTTCCCTTTGTAGCTAAACAGCACAATCAGGGCAAAAGGTGTTAAGAAAAGATCAGTTAGAGCAGAGTCCACCTGCAAATGGGCCTCATCGATGCCCAAGAGATGTGGTGGTTGTGTTTGCATTTCTACCTGGGAACACAAACCAGAGGGGCAGAAATAATGCCCAAGCATCTACAATTGAAATTTTGTGGGTTTTTTTAAATGTACTGGGGGAAACAAATGAGTTCAATTGCTTGTTGTAGCTATTCATTTATTCCTCTTGTATTTCCTAGTGTTTTAGGCATTATATGTGTACATCCCCCTCTGGTGTAAAAGCGAGTATAGTCAGAATGGTGTGAATCAGAAGACCATCAAACTCCTCTTTAGATATGAGACATTATAATCAACTTATAGTTTGTATGGTATAAATAAAGTTTGCCTTTAACTAAATGTTCCAATATTTATTTCAGGAAAAACACACAAAAGGAAGGAAGATATTTTTACTTCTGAGTATTGGAGGTTCATGATTACAGAGAGGTGATTGAAAGGACTGCAGTCAGTACATCCTTCTGAGCTGTGCTTGCTCTGACAGCAGCAGGTTCCTCATGACTTTCAAGGTCTCAGTTGAGTTGTTTGGAGGGAGACAGGAATAATCCCAGTGAGCACCAAGTGAGGCACCACTGTAGGCACTTGGCATTGCAGGTATGACTTCAGTGTTATGTTCAGGCATTGTTAGACTTGGAATATGCTGCAACTTGGGCTTTATTTTCATTTTTGTATCAGAAATCAGTGTAATTGCTATTCAAACAGTGTATTTGGACATGGGGTTTGTGAAGAATTACATCAGAATAACTATCTCTGTATCTGCAAGAGTTCAAATGCTGAATGTTCTTTTAATTTTTCTGTTACGTATAGCAACCTAAAGCATGGAATTACTAAAATTTTTTACATAGAAGGTGGAAATACTTTGTATGTTTGAAAACAACTATTTGCTTCACTGAACAAAATCTTCTAAAGCGCAAACTCTGGTTTTCAGTGAAGACTGAAAGATTATTTTACATGCAGTTTTTATCTAAATCTACAAATATTTCTCCTAATGAAAATGCTACTCCAAGTGGCCATTTTAAATTTCAGATCAGCTTCTTAAATTTTCATCTTGGAAGGACAATCATTATCACTTGAAAAGTAAGTATGTTTCAGTTTGCATTATATTTAGTCAGCCTTTATGTTTTCTTTAAAGGAATAATAGTGAAAACAGCTTTTAAAAGTTAGAAGTTAATATTCTGAGTGGTTGGCAAAGCTGGCTGCATCCAGCATTTGATCACTGTTGCTTTCAGAATTGCTAGTTGTGCTCCCCTTGGTCCTTTTTTATGCTTTTTAAATGAATTTCAGTTTAATCCGGGTAACATTTGTATGTTTTAATGCATAATAACCTGTAAAATATTGGTATGGAAAATCTGTTTTGCTTCAGGCCTTAGTACAATCTTGCACATATTTTTTTCTATTTAGAGAACATTTAAAACAAATTACATTCAGAATACAGAGTTGTAGAAACAAATTTTTTAATAAATCCTGTGCCTAGCATTATGAAGTGACAAATGAAATGCTCTGACTTAGATACTGATTTCCATTTCGGTATGCACTAGCTGTAAAATAAAAATAATCTGAGACAGTGTTTCTTCATGTAGCTTATATTCTGACATAGGAACCAAGGGAATTGTGTATGTTTGAATTTATTAAGTTTGTTTATACACAATGATAGTGCTTGAGAATTTTACCATTTTCATTTATTCATGCAGTTTCTAATCATGCTAAAATCTGCCATATGGTGATTTAAAAATCTAAAAATCTCAGGCCTTACATGAACAGGTAGATATGATTTTCATGCAAAGGTTAACTCAACTTAGTTGTGCTAGAATGGCATGTAGTATATAAACATCATTAAAATAGTTAAATTACTAGTAATGTAAATCAGTACTTTAATAGTTAAACAGCAAAGCATTTTCCACTAGGACAAAGTTTAGTATAATATTTTTAGGTGACATAGTTATTTGGCTTGTGCTTTGGTTATAACAGCTCAAGCATTCTGTATGTTGAGATGGTTTTAGGTTTTGAAAGCTATAAAGTAAACAGTTCAAACTCTTTGTGAACAACGTTATCTATTTGGGAATACTTTCTTCTATTAATTAACTCCCTCTTCATTAGGAAATAATATAGGAGAAAGGTTTAATTATATTAGTACTAGTGTTTCAGTCTTTAATAGTAAATTAAGCCCTTTCTTACTTCAAATACAACAAAATGAAATTTTTCAAAGGTAATGATTCTTTCAAATAGTAGTATTTTTATTTCTAGTGAGCACTTTTTTTTTAAACTTTAAGCAATTTAAAATGGAGAGTTGCCATTGAAATTGCTCATGGATAACTTTGAGAGTAGGCTCGTAGATGAACAAAGCAGATACTTCAGCTTCTTGTTGGATCACAAAATCTAAATTCTTTTAATGTAGCTTCACCACCACCTATGAAACTGTCCTATGAAATCAGGATATTAATGTAGCTGTGTATTTTAAAAACATTTTACTTGATGTATAGAATTTTTAATATATTTTGGTGAGTAGATGTTCTTTGTGTACTTGCTCATTTTCTGTTTTGTTTCTGAAATTGGTCTTCACACCTCACAAATGTTTTCTCTTGGGCTGGATGAAGATGAAGGTTGTCAATGCTTTGAGAGCAAAATGTCAGTCTGGAAAGAAAACACAGCATGTAAGCATAATGTTACTTTTTAGGGATCCTGTCTGTATAAAAGTGTGCTCTCTAGATAGCCTGAATCTGGCTGTCCTGTCTTGTACAGGAAGGTATCTGATTTTACAGGCTTGTGAGGAAAGAGATGTGCATTCTGCCTTGCCTTTCTCTGGTACAGTTTATGCTGTTCTGTTGTGTCTATTTGTCATTAGATAATCTTAACAAATTTATCATGTATGTAAATATCACAAACTTTGTGAGGTAAAGGTACTTGGATATAAAATACTGTCAGCAGTTTGTTCAGATGCTCAGGAAACAATATAAGAGAACTCAAAACACATCCTGTGTTTACTACTTTTTTCAATATTAAATTTCCAAAATTGCTAATTGTTAGATCCAGAATTATTGATGTTTCCAAGAAGACCAAAATCTATGTATTGTTTTCTTTGAAGAAAATACTTTTCCTTGAGTATCCTTTGCTACTCCTTTTAGAATCCTCCAATAATCTTTAATTCCCCCCCCCCGATTCCTCCCCATGTGTCATTTCCATTCCCTTGACAAGCCCAGATTATACAGAAAAAAAAACCCAGAACCTAATCAATATCCATTAAAATCTTGACAAAAACTCACACTTCTAGCAGCCAGAAAACTTTCCGGGAGTGTTAGGTACCTGAAGATACCAGCATCTTATATTTTTTTTGTTAGTGTAATAGCTACCCACTTCAGTTACCCATTTCCTAGCATTCCTTAAGTAATACCTCAGTAGTAATTGGCTTGTGCCAGGTTATTGACACAGCTGTATTGGACAGGAGCTTTCTGGTCAGAAAAATTAGTATAGTTAACATAATTCTTTCACAGATTTAATACTTTTTCTCAAGGTACAAAAATCTGTATTTAAACAGAGAAATTATTATTTTTTTTAATGGCAGGAACATGTGCCTTGTGTTGGGTTAGGAAAGGAAAATACCTATAAAATACACTTTCAGGGGGTCAAAGCCCAATAAAGTATGATCCTTCCTCTGCCCTCCAGCTCACAAATTGTCTATGAAAATTTTTCCTTAAATTATTTGTCTTTTGTGTTAGTGTGAAGGAGATGCAGCTCTGCTAACAAGTATTGTTCCACAGAAAGTCTGCAGTACTTACAACTGGTGCTGGTAAGAAAGAGGCTGTAGCAAGGAAAAAATCACCTCAAACTGAACCACAGTTACAAGGTAAGACATGCTTTTCCCATTAACCTTAATTAAACTGTTTAGTTAAAAATTCTCAAAGGATGAAAGCAGTGGGAATCATTGAAGTTTTGTTATTCTGTCTTGTTGCTGAAACTTCTTTGTGTGAATAAGGAGTTTCACAAGTGTTATTAGCATTGCTGTACGTAGAGAACAAGGCCACTCAGACTTGGTGAGTCAGTTTCAAAGAAATCAGCAGGAAAAAAAGTAATGCCCGTGCCTCCCCAAAAAAACCCAAATCTGCAGACTTCAGCTTGTGTTCAGAATTGTTTTTTTTTCTCCAGAAAACTGTTCTCTAGTGCTACTTCAGAGTTCAGCTGACAAAATTCACATCACTGCTTCCATACTATAGAAGAAAGCACAACCAAAGTGCAAAAGTTAGTCAAATACCAGTGAAAGTGTGGTATGTGGGAGTATAGATAGTCTTTTTGTTTTGCAGGACTGCTCACATTCTACAGAAATTTCAAAATATCTGTAGTTTGCGTCCACAGTTCATCACTCCAGGAACCTCTTATACAGCCTGCATAGTATAGTAATTAATTATCAAATATCAGACACCAGACTGGCTTTTAAATGAATGAGACAAAAATAACAGAGTTTTATAAAAATGTGAACTTCAATGGATAATCAGATGACTGTGTAGTGCTGCATGTAGTCCTTCTACTGAGGACTTTCAGGAATGCTGATGCTGAGTTTCTCAATGAAGTAGGTACTGAAAGTAAGATAATTCAGATTTGGCCTATTTTTATAAGTAGGAACTTGAAATTTTAGTAGCTTTAACGTTGGAGTCAATATCTGTCTTACATAATATCTCTTTGAAATTTCATATGGTCCTTATGGAGTGAGATAATCACATTTGAAAAATGAGTAAGAAATTGTCATTAGTTATTATTAATTGTGTAGGAAAATGGCACTGCAGAACTTAACAAAAATTCTTCCTTGGATCGATGTGCTAACTGCTCTATTCCCAAGTCTCAACAAAATTGTCACCCAAGGTTATTGAGCCTTCAATTCAAATTAGCAGCAGTGCTGAGCCAGAATATTTCCCACTATTCATTTCTGATTTGAGAACAAAGAAATTCTTTAAGTCACTTTAAAATAATGCAGCCTGCTCTAGGGAGAGTGGGGAAACCCAGAAATTATACATGGATTAATTCACTTGTGAGAGTGCTGGGACTCAGATGCTTGAATTTGAACTAGGATAACCTGTGTACCAAACATCTGTGGTGTGATTACAGAAAAGCAGTGTTTTTGTTACACTTACTTCTGCTGTGTTTCCCCTGCTTTCACTCTTATTGTCTTCACTATAAGTCCTGGTCGACGGGTGCCTTTTGTCCATGGTATTATGGTTTGAACTGTGTCCCAAATATTTTCCCAAACTGCAGTTCCTTCCCATTTGAACTTGATCATTATTAGCTCACCAATATCAGTGTCCAAGGTGATGAGAAAAGAGTGAGTTTTATTTCCATTAATACCTTCAAATCTGCAGAATACAAAACCAGAATAATGCTGTCCTAATTATTATGGATTCAAGTGAAAAATACTAGTTTATTTTTTCTTTAAAACCAAAGAAAGATCTGGTTCCCTCTCTGGGGGGGAGGAGAAATTAGAATGTCTCTAGGATACTCTTTCTCCAGGTGCATAAAATGGTGAAATACATCAACATGGAGAAAAGCAGAAGTGGGAGAAGCTTGAACAGCTGGTGAAGCAGTGGTGGTTTCTGACAGCAAAAGAAAAGGTTACCCATAATAGAATCTATTTTGTCAATTGTCTGCGAGAGCAAAGGCCAACCCATGCTATTGCTTTTGTTTAGTACAGCTAGTGTCCATCATGATAAGTATTGAAAATTCTTTACCTTGATTACAGCTGCTTATTTGTGTTTTATTTTATTAGACATTCCTGTGTTAGCCGTGGGATGGACTGAACATAAGTGCACAGGATACGTAAAGTTCAGGGAACCTTCTCAGATGAACAAGTTTGGTTTATAGAGATCTTTCCAGCAAAAACTGTATCAACATTGTAAAAGTTTGTGACTTTAGGAGGTATGGGTGAAAAGAGGCCACTTTCCAGTTCATCTTCACTTAACTGTTCTAATAAACTGTTTCACTCACAGCATGATTACGTGCATGGTGATGTAAACTGGCACCTTGTTTCTCACTGATACAATGACATCTTACATCAGTACTCACAGTGTGATGGGCAGGTTTTTAGCATCTTTCTTAGTGCCAGTCAGAGAGATGGTGAAAGTTGGGTCTATCTCCTTGCCTTCAATTTCATTGATGAAGTGGATCTTGAACTGGTAATGGTAAACTGTAGAAGGGAAGAATTTGCCAAGTGACAAAATTAATGATCAAAGAAGCAACAGATTTCTCAGGCAAATAAACTTGATTGATATTTCCATTTTATTTTTTAAACAAATGTGTTGCAATTAAAACATCACTTTTTCTGATTGTTGCTGTGCTGTGTGTAGTCCCTTAGGGTTTGAGGCTCTCTCTTTATTTCAAAGCATGGAGAAAAGAGGTCACCTGGGCCGAGT
The DNA here is from genome assembly GCF_020740795.1 of Apus apus. Classification (NCBI taxonomy): domain Eukaryota; kingdom Metazoa; phylum Chordata; class Aves; order Apodiformes; family Apodidae; genus Apus; species Apus apus. The sequence continues at coordinate 7,198,704 of NC_067291.1, forward strand.
TCCCTTTGTAGGATAAAACATTCCTCCAGGGGAAATATTTCAGCTTTTCTGAAGTGTAATTGTTAGAACTTCTGGCAAGCCCTCTGTCTAATCAGCAGACAGATCCTTATGACTGGACATGGCTAGAGATGTGTGATGCAGATTGAAGACCTTATGCAATGTAGCCAGGCTTTTTCTCTGACTGTCTATAAAATTGTTCTGCAAAACATCTAGATGACTCACAAACCTTCGGTGACTACATAATGATACATTGTGTTTAACATGCAGCCATTAACAATATGACTTTGTTCAAGGGCATTACTGTAAGAAAGATGTCATTAATACTTTGAGATTTGGTGGGTTTCTGGAAGAACAGTGTTTAGGAAAGTCTTTGAACTGAATATTGTCAGAATGAAGAATGCCCAAGAAATCATCAGTGTACTGATTATGAGCAGTTTGACATTTAGTAAATTATGAAAAAACAAACACCCAAACCAAACATACAGTTAGATGCAGATATTGTCAGCTAGATTAGAATGTCCAAAACTCTTCTGTCTGGTAATTCTACCAGCCACCTTCTTGTCAAAACTGATTTAGGTGTTAAGGAAGAAAACCTAAGTAATTTCTATTAACAAAGATCACAGAGTATTTGGAGGATTTAGGGATTTTGTATTTATCCTTGCAATCTGGTCAAATTTCATATGGGAAGCTCTTCTAATAAATGTTATTGATACTTGTTTTTGAGTAGAAAGATGCTCTTTCCTCATTTCCTCTCCCTGCCCCCTTCAGACTTGATTACATTGGAGTATGGCTCCACCATGCTGGTAAGGAGTCATCTTTTCATGTATATGCACAGAGTATTTTTTTGTGTGCAGCTCTGAGTGTTCACAATTGAAAGTGTTTGCTAGAAAAGCTGTATCTTTTTATTGTTGTTTCATAGTTATTTTATGCTAGTGAACAATGTATTTTCTTTTGAAAAGTTGACACTCAGTAGAAGACCAAATGGCTGATTCTCTTCTGCAAACGTGATGAGCACAAACAAGGCAGAGAGGGTTGTTTACTGATCACTTTTATGTATATCCTGTCTTGCCCCGAGTTTTTACTCCATCTGAAAACTGATTGTTCTACTGTATGTTCTGATAAAGAGTAGGATTTTGCTGTGGTTACAATGCTTACTTTAAGGAAAAAGGTGAGCATATTCACATAAAAACTCTGACTTAGGATGCCATCACAGCTTTATTGTAAATGCTAACATCTTTCTAACAACTACTTTTTGCTTGAACTTGATTAATTTGCAGTCAAGAACATGCCATTAACTTGAAAAAATGAAATGTCAGATTTTGTGAAGACAGAGAATTGTGAAGTGTAATGCTGATTTGCTCAAATTTCTTCTGTTTCAGTTTCTCACATGATCTTCAAACATTTTTTAAAGCACATTACAAAGATGACTTTATGTGTACCCTCCTACAGTTGCTGCCTTGTTTGGGAGCTTTTGTGAAAGGAAACCATTGTTTGGGGCACACATATCTGTGTATGTGCCAAGGATGTTTTTCTGAAGCAAAACCATTTCCAAGCATAAAAATGCCACATGTTTAACACTGAAGTAAAAGCCAATAGGACGCGGATATTTTACCACAAACTGAGACTATCTTACTGTCTAGAGAAGAAGGGATGGCATTTCTTTGCCCAGGTGTGGTGGTAGTGGGCACCATGTACTGCAGCAAAATAACAACTAGGGAACTAGGCACAGCCTCTAGAGTTTTAAAATCTACTTCAAGTAGCTTCCTGAGGCATTTTAACAAAATGTAAGAGGAGATCTAGCAGATTCAGCTGCTCTGAGTATCAATCAAGGCCGAGCAGACTCCTCAGGAGGCATCACCCTGTACTTCATAGCTGCAATAGCAGAAGACTTCCCATTTTATTTTTAAAGTACCTGAATTTTTGTATTTTTTTAGCATCTGTGGCACCACACCTGAGTGCCGGGCACTGTGAGGTAACGACGTGTAAGGCAAGCAGCATCTTTAACCATTTCTCCTCAGGACTGGGAAGGCCTTGCGTGCCAGGGGCAGGCTGACGACATTCCCCGTGTTTCTCCAACCCCAGGCTTGGGCAGGCACCAGGGGCAGCCCCTCTCCGGCCGCGCCAGGCAGAAGGGGCCAGCCCGGGCCGCGTGCGGGGCCGGGTGCGGGGCCGGGGCGGGCGGGGCCGGCGCCGCCTCAGCGCTGAGGAGAGAGGGGCGGGACGGGGCTGCGGCCCGGCCGGCGCCGGAGGGCGGGCGTGTCCCTTCCGTCGTGCCGTGCGCTTGTTCTCGCTACAAAAATTGTACGTAAATGTTCCCGCTGGAAGGTGAAATGTCTGCTGAGCCGCAGCAGCCGCCTCGCGGGCTCTGGCAGCCGCGTTGTTGGCAGCCGGGCCCCGCCATTTTGTGCTGCGGGCCGGCAGGTGGGCCCTGCGCCCTGCCGTGGCTGCTGCTCTGTGTGGTAAAAGATGCACGAAACCGCAGTGAGTGGCTCTCTGAGCTTAGAAAATGGTTACTTTGTGCTCTCAAAGTAATTTAATGGAGGTAAATCTAGAGTAGCAGTCACTATATTTGAGCGCTACAGTTCTGCCTTGTGAAAGTCTGTGCTATTCTGTTGTCTCTGTGTTGTTTGAAAAGTAATAATTTGTATATCATCTTGTAGAGTAGGTAGAGTTACTCCTGGAACAGGAGGTTTTATAGGCCTCTCAGAGCAATTATGCTTGGGTTTTTTTGGCTTGTCTGCGTGCCTGCATATATTACAACAAATTCACACAGGTCAGCTGTAGGAAAATCCTGGTAGATCAGGACCCTGAACATCTCTGAGGCCTCATATCCACAGTTAGCCTGTGGCAAGCATGCAGCCTGCTTTTTCCCACAGAAATATTAAACGTCAGGATCTTGTTGAAAGGACATCATGGTGGCCTGCAAGGATTCTCAGTTGTCTCAGCAGATTGATTATTCCCATAGATTGTGTAAGCTTTAATAAATGAGTAAAAAGGATCACAAAGCTTAGGCTCGTTCTTGCAGCTTGTGATAAATCTGGAGACACTAGCAAGTATTCCCACAAACCTTTGAAAGGCATCTGTGCTCTTGTTTTCAAGAAGAGTCGTCTACTTTTTGGGAGCCTTTCCTCCCTGATGTTGTATCCCAGAGTGTTGCACCGGTTCTTTCGACAGCTGAGGCACAGTCCTTTGTTGAACGTGTTGATGTCGTTGCACCAGTATGCTGTGCTTTGCTTATCCTTGTGAAGCAGAGAGTCGATGAACAAATGAACTGACCTCTCATGGGCACATTTTACAGTTTGAGTGATGCCTGAAAAAATTGAAACAACAAAATTTTGCAGTCCCTTATTCCTTTTTACCATTTCAACTGCAGAGGAGTACAGTAGCCAACTCTAAACATATGCTGTTTTTCCCCTGCCCCCTTTACTACTAAAATACTATTATTTTGCCTCAGAAATCATACATTGCAGCAACTTTACTTTGAGGATCATTACAAAATAGCTTGGCTGAACCCACATGATAATAAAATGGAGTAATTTACTGCTTAAACTTCTTTAGCCTAGGTATTTTAAGACTATCACTATGAATCTTCATTTCATTGTACTGGCTGTTTTGGTCAGTATGAAATAAAACATATGCAGTCCATATGTAGATCATGCCACATTAAAGGCAGCAGTCTCATTCTGAATGGTTGAACACTGTTGTCTTTGGATCATGATGTGGTAATGTCAAATTTTGTCCTTATCAGAGTGACAAACTCATGTTGAATTAATATTTCCTTGCAGCTACTACTGGGGAATAAGGAGCAAAAATATATTAAATCCATTAAAATTATTAAATAGATAGATCTTTTATTACTGGAAGTATCTTTTTCTTCCTTAAGTGTCATCGAGTTACAAAATTTATTTTCTTCTGTGAATCAGGATATATCACAATGACTGTTTTTATGTCTTCACATAAGCTTTTTAGCTGATGCTTTTTTTCAAATTTGTTATGAATTATCCACTAACAGGTAAGGCCTACTTTTAGATAGTGTGATGATAGTTGAAAAGTATTTTTGTAATGTAGTGAGCTGGGTAGACAGTACTCTTTTGGGGTTTTTTGGTGAACAGTTCTGGTTGTCCCTGTTCATCAGTACCTTATCTTTTTTCAGTATGTTGCATAAGTTTCTCTATATGCTTATTTTTAGGTACATTTGAAATAAGCTTCCATATATAAAACCTGGCCTGCAACACTGGCCATCATCTGCATCATCTGCACAGCTGAAGGACAGGAAGTTGGGAAAAGGTGAAGTAAGGAGGTGAGTAGTAAAGCCCTGTGTTTTATTTGTATTGAAATAATTAGTTGCACAGTAGATGAGTGTTGTTTAATTAGAGTAAGTTTTCTCATTTCCTCTATTGCTAGAAGAAATACCTTTGAAATTATTCAGAAGTGCTTGACAGCAGGGTGCTCGTGGGCTCGTTTTCAGACGTGCTAGGCAGCCAGATTCCTGACTCTAGCCAGTAACAACAGTTTGTACTCAATACATCTAAAAATCAGATAACAAGTTTCTAGAAAATAAATTTCCTTGCATTCCTGTTATCTCTGTGGTCTTAAACAGTATCTATGTGAAGTTTTCCAGAGATGCTGCCAGTGCAGCTGAACATTTTGTGCTGTTGGTTCTTACCACTGATTCCGTACTGTGCAATGTGGTTATACACGTGTATGACGTGGCAGCCAGGCTGAAAGGTGCCTCCATTGGGATAGAAGTCAAAATGAGCCACAGGCTGCTTGATGCCAACACTGAGACCCATGTGCTGCTTAGTGAATGTATGAATTGCATCTACAAAGTTTGCATCATCTGGAGATAAACGGTCTGTTGGTGACATTCCTTCAAACAAGGGACCAGCAGGGTCAAGGCCTGCAAGAAATGCAAATAATCCAGCTGTGATATACTTCAGATGGACTCTTCTTTTACTGTTGTGAGAAAAGTCTGTGATAAACTTTTAAAAACAGACAGCACTGGTACTTTACAAGGTCTTTCCCTGATAGAAACAATGCTAGGATCACTTGTCCTGCAGAGAGGGTAAATGGTTACACCAAAAAGGTAAAGAAACAGAGGCACTGGTATAAACAGTAACTGCTACATGCACAAGGACACAGGCCCAGAGATAGGTGTGTTTGTTGTAGACAAACCGTTTTGTTCTTTCAGGCTGTAGAGGTCACGTATTTCAGAGGCCCTTTTGAAGACAACAGTGCTGCAACAAAGTTGACTTTTAGCCCACATTTAGGACCTGAGACTTTAATGTTTCAGTTGTTGCTTAGAAGAGCTTTATTTCTGCTGTATCTTCAAGGCACATTTTTATGGTATTCAGTATCCACTTAGGGAGTCTTGCCGAGTTTAGTTTGCTAGATAGTTTTGTATGGTGCTCTTCTTGGTTGAGAACTGATTTATGGAAAAGGACTACCTGTGTCGTTTAAAGCTGCCTTCGGTTTTGAGGACAAGCTTCTAGATTTTTGATTCTTCATCTGATACTGTGGACTAATGTAATTGCATAGATGCAGCTGCACAAGATTAATAGCACGGGCTGCAAGTAGGGGTGACACCCTGAAGGCATACATTTCCTTGTATTTTTATTAGCTTTTATCACTGAATTTTTGGAGTTTAATATTGCAAGTCTGAATAATTTGTGCTGAAGAATGCAATAAATAATTTTTTTTTACTTCCCCATTATTGAGGTTTGAGGTACTAATACGGTTTGAACAAGCAGCACTGGTGAAGTAAACACAGGTGTAGTAACACAACACTGTGTAAAATCAGCTTCTTGGCATACAGGCAGTTCCACAAGAGCTGACTGTGTGAAGGACTATGGTATGTGGCAATGAATCCAAGATCAGAACTGAGACTTCACACTGCAGTCATGTATATTTGCCTTACTCCCAAATTAGATTAAAGTGAAATGTTTTCTCTGGTAACTTCAGTGTAACTTTTGTGTGCGTGTAAAATGCACTTCTGTTGTGTTTTGGTTTTTTTAGGCTATCACTGTGCATTAGACATGGTACTGTATACAGTGTATCAGTAGCCTTATAAATGTATTTTCATTTCATTAGTAATTAGTACAGTTACAAAACGTTACAGAAGGCTCAAGATTCCACTAGTCAAAACAACAGTGTTATTGTTAACTTTGTTTACTGAAAGCATCTATTAGGGTACTTGTAATCTAGGACTATAGGAGAAGTGACTTCAAATCACTGTGTGAGCAGCGTACCACAATTGAAAGATCAAGCACAATCAAACAATTTCCATAAGGTTTTGGGTTTTTTTAAATTAGGTGCTAACAATGAACAGTGTATTTTAATGACTTTGGGTCAAAATAGTGACCAAAGATCCAACATTAATGGCTGACGTTTAGTTTAAGGTGTAACTGGGAATGGTTAAATTCAAGCAACATGCAACTGGAATCTTTAGTTTATGATTTGTAATCCTCACACTTGTATATTCTGTGTGTCATAATTTGGACTGATAAAAGGAAATAACTAGGAAAGATAAAAGCTAGAAATACTATGATATTTTATTTTGAAAATGTTTTCATTAAATTATCTAAATTGAATTTCTAACCAGTGGGATGAAACTTCTAAACTATGGCAAATACTGCTCTTCCACCGGTAAATATTGATATAACATCAACATGTCCAATATCTATATATCTTAAAGTTACTGAATGTTACATTTCTTAAAGTTATTAGTCTTTTACCTGTAATTCTTCCAATCTTTTTGGTACCACTGATATAACTTCCAGCAAATCCTGAAACATGAGCTCCTAGGCTGTACCCAATTAGATGAGCATTTCTTCTGGAAAATTGAATGGACTCCTAGAAGATAGCAGCAGCTTGATTCAGATGCAGGAAATGTGAAAAGTAAACAGTGAAATACTTACTACAAGCTAGGAATGCCACAAACTACAACACAAGAAATTTGTTTGTCAATGATGGAAGTCAGATGAGGTGCATGGATCATGCACTAAATTTCTTTGCTGGCTGAACATTATTCCTTGCCTACTTTTCATGTACCAGGAAAATTCCACACATTTGGACACTGCTACCTTGCTTTTTTTTTTTCATGAGAAACTTGCACAAGCCAAATTAGAAGCTGAAGTATCAAAAATTGATCAGACATGCCAACTGATAAGGCAATGATATTTTTGTACTGATTTGTGCGAAACAGCGTGTCTGATCTGAAGCAAACCTATTGAAACAATTGGCCTCAGGCCCTTCTTTCTGCATAATCAATACTGTCTAGATCATAAGCATTTCACCTGACTTGCAAGGCTCTTAAGTTTTTCTGACTTATAAGGAAAAATGTGTCATTTTTTTTTGCAAGGAAAGACAAACCTCCATTTTATTTTTGTTGTGGGTATTGCATGTCCCAATGGAGGGGCTCTGCAGTCTTGATACCTGTCTCTTGTGGAGGTGAGTGAAGCGTGGCAGCCTTCTTTTGAGAGAGACAGCTCTTAGAAATTGCAAGATCTGACCAATTTTCTTGGCAGGTGTTACTGAGATGAATACTATTGAGATTGTTAGTGATCATGCCCTATGGACTCTTGGACAAAGAGTACTAATACCTACTTTATTTTTGTTCTTTGTTAAAATGTTGCACAGCACTGCAGTTTTTGTTACATCCATTGCTGATATTTCAAGTATGCCAGTAAGGAGACTGAAGCATAAAGGAAAAGATAGGTAAGAGATTTGGAATGAAGGTGTTTTTTAACTGCTACAAACTCAGCAGGGGTACTTCTCAACAGCTGGAAGGTTTACTGCTAGAACACGCCCAAATGACTGCTGTGAAAATTTGTGGTGTGTTTGCATCTTGGAACATAATCATGGTACAAGAGCAGCTACCTACAATGCTGGAGAAAGGAGTCTTTTATTCAAGCCTCAATTTGTTTGCTGACACAGGAGAAATCACAGACATTCTTTTTTGTTGACAATGTGGCGTGCTCTCCTGGGAACTGAACAAAGTCCACCATTTGATTCATTCAATAATTAAACAGCTTCAAAATCCAACCTTAGGCTTCAGCAATTCAAAACATATTTGACCAAGAGCTAATGTTTCTTGTAATGTCACAACAAAAAATACTCTGGCTTTTCTGGCCTCTCTCTTGTGCTTGTTGTCCCTAACTGGGCATTGTACGTGAAACTTGTTCTAGCCCTGCCATTCCTGTTGAAAGCAGCTTAGCCCTTCAGTGGTGCCTGTTACAGATCTTTCAGCTTTGCAGTGTATTTTTCTTGCACCTTAACCCCTGCCATATTTAAATGAATGTATTAAATTCATTGTGTATAATTTCATTTCAAGTTAAGTTTTATGAAGTCATGTGAAAGTTTATGAAGAAATATTTCTTCAGTGAAGAAACTTCAGTGATTGAAATGAACAGAATTCAGTGATTGAAATGAACAGAATTAACCAGTATAGTATCTGAGAAAGGTGGTAGAAGCGTAAGTACAGGTAAATAGGTCTGTTCCAGAGAAACCTGTGATGATCTGGGGGCTCTTACCTCCAGCCATTCCAGGAAGTTTGCTATCTCCTGTCCTACGTAGCGTGTATTCTGTACAGCAATGGGATAGTGCTGGTGAGCAAGTGTAAGCCAGTCTGCAATGATCACATTAATTTCTTTATGCTGAGACTTCAGAGCTGCTGCCATTTTCCAAATCCAACCTTCTAATATTCCATCCACCTATTATATTAAAACAAAACAAAAACAAAATGAAAACAAACACAATCTTAAGGGGAATCGGTCTCTGCCAAATATTTATTGTGAAAAGTTCAAGAAAACAAAAAACATAATATAAACAAGGAGGGCTTTATGCTGATAACTAAATTTTAGGGGTTTTAGCATGCTTCAGTGCTGACAATCTGCAGCTTTTGATGGACAAAAAAAAATAAGAATCTATGTAAAAACTGTATAATAATTTGTCTTTTAATATGAGCTATTATCAGTGAAATGATGTCCCTAAATATTTTTGCTTATCCTGAGATAATTGCTAATACTAATTTAAAAGACAGACCGAAATGCCCATAAAATTTTTTATTGCATTTAAGAGCAGCTGTCCATATAAATTTAAGCTAAAAGGGTTGGAGAGGGGGGGAAGTTGGAGGATTTGCAGACCAGTGGGCATTTACCGTTTGCTGCTGTGCTATTATAAAATCTGCTTCTTTTTTTTTTTTTTGAGTCATTCTTTAAGGATCACCATTTCCTTACTAGTATCAGACTACTTCTGACTTGATGAACCAGAATAATTATTATCAGATTTAATTGTTGCTCTAGTTGCAGTTATTTCCTTAATTAATAGAACATCCTTATCTCTTCTGGTGTTTTAACAGGATTTGGGTGTCTTAGTTCTGGGTTTCCCTGCATACTCCTCTTAAGAGCCCAAGATCTCTGCAAATGAAGTTACTATGAATGATAAACTTGAATGGCAGCAGCCTCAGTTCTTTGATTTGTCTTGGAAGACAAATTTTTGAGCAAATTCTTATTTGGGAGGCTTGGCTAAAGTAATCTAAGAAAATGCTTCATCCAAAGACAGCTTTGCTGTTACTTATTGAGGTGCACCAAGGGTGTTGTTCCAGGTTCCTCTGCATATTTACTGATTTGCAAAAAAGATCCATTTTGCCACCTCTTGTGAAGACATTGGTTCTAGGAGAATTAAAGATCTGTTCAAATGACATTATTTCTTAGCCTTCCTTTTCTTTTGCTGCTTTTTCAACTGAGAAGCTGATCAAAAGTCACTCTTTACTACTGCTATGCTTTTAGAGAAAGCTCTATTTTACGGTTTAATTGGAAGCAGTTAAATGATAATTCATTGATGTTGAAGGCTTCATTTTCAGCTGAGGTGGCTTATAGAGAAGATCTCTTTAAAGGCGTATCTGTGAGAAAGATGTGGGGAGATTGTGTGCACTTCTTTTCAATAAGTGTGTAAATATCTGGCAGTGAATGTATTGCAGAAATGAAACTGGTATCAAGTCCTCCAGAGGCACAGCACATTAATTCAGATACTTGTTCAAACTTTGCTGGCTTTTAATCAGGGCTGAATCTAATCCTTGGTATGGGACTCCCACATGAAAAATTACTTATAGACTGTTCCTTTAGAATCTCAGTGGGGAGTATGCACTTTGTATTATTTCTAGCCATGATTGCTACCAAGAAAATCCACCATCTTTTTAATCACAGCCCTTCTTCAGAAGTCACTTTTGGCACTAACAGAATGAGAAGGAAAGTATATCAAATCAGATATAGTTTGTATTAAAATGTGAGTTCATACCGACCAGCCATGGACTATCATCACCAGAGGAAGAGAGGCATTGAAACTGCATTTGTCAAGAGTCTCCAACTGATTAAAAAAAATCTCACAGCTTTCTTCAGTTGTATCTCTATAGAGTCGAAATTTGGTTTCTAAGTTTTGCTGATCTTTCGTTGCTCTTGTGTGCTGACTCTGTGATCCCAGTGCCTCTGAAATGAAATTCATAGCAACAGTCATAATTGGATTTAATCTAAATCCTGAATAAGTTATTATTGAAACACAGTTGATAAGACAAACTAAACTAGCAAGATTGAAACTCTAGCTATGTATGAATATTGCCTACTCCAGGTGGGCCTAAGCTGTACATTTAGAGTCAAAAAAAAGCGATCTCTTTCAAAGTTTGAGATGGTCTACATCTAAGACAGCATTTCATAAATAACTGTTAAGTACCTGGAATGGTTTCTGTATATAAGAAAGTGGAGGCAAGGTGAACTGTGGTTTTATCAGCATTATGAGCTTAGAAGGAAAGCATGAATATAGAGAAATTGCTGAATAATGGAGTAAAATAAAGCAGAAGCTTTGAAAAAGCTCTTTGTGACATGCAAGCCTGATGTTTCTTTCTAATAAGCTTTCAGACTGTATTAATCTGAAAACTATATAACAAATAATTGCATAGCTAGAAAAAGTGGGGGTTAGTAGAAGAAAAGTGAACATGTGATCACCTAGATAAATGAGGGGTTACAGTTCTTTATGTTGTAAAGGAAAGTTTTCGAGTGGAGAGTTCACTAGCAGTTTCTTGGGGCCTGTTTTTTGGCTAATTTTATTTTAATATTTTCAGTAAAGAAGCAGGCATGAAGGGTACAAGACTGACAAAATTTAGCATTTGCTACCACTGAGGAGACCAAAATGTTAAACACTAAGTGTTAGACAACCTTGAAATACAGCACCAGAAACAGGTAGAAATCTGATACTATGAAGTGCAAGGTCATATAGTTGATAAGAATTTCTCTGTAAATGGGGCTCATAAATTGGAAGTGACACAAGGGTAAAAAGACTTGGCTGTAGTAATCAATAACAAAAATTACTCCGAGTCACCACTGTGATTTGGCTGGGAGACAGGAAGATATAATTCCAAGATGCATCAAGGAGGAGTTTTTTAGTAGGAAGAGACAATGTCAGTGCCAGTAAGTTAAGGCACTTTAATATTAACGACATACAGAACAGTGTTTGCAGCACTCATTACCAAGTTCAGGTGATACCTGAACATCTAAATCAGAGCACGTTAATATCTGTATTAAATCTGCAAATGTATCCTCAGGTTCTATAACATTGTTGTCTTGATAAGATTTTGATAATTTACAAGGTGCTTCTGATACATTTACAGATGGGCCTTTATCCTGCAAGTATATTAGTGATGGGAAGCTCCCATATTGTTTGCAGTAGTAGCATCTTCTTATACTCAGTACAAAGAACCCTAATGTAAGGCATGCTGGTTTTAGATTCACCACATGTCAGTCTTTATTTAAGCTTTTATTTTAGTATAAACAAGCCAGCATATTTTATTTTATTAAGTGAATGACAATTCTGGCAAGAAAACTCCCAAACTGAACTGACTGTGCACTCTTTTCTATTTATGACTAATTGCTGAGTATTCCAAGTAACTCCAGGCAATGTTGTGTTTTGTAGCTAGGAAACATTGTAGAAGGTTGTTCAGCATTTTACAAGAGCTGGAATTTAAAAGCTTCAAGGTTATTGAAGGTTTATTGTCAAAATTCTTAGCCTCAGTGTCTCACATTTGTCTTTAATGGCACTTTGAATGGTTGATAGCTAATCAGGACTATGTCTGATCATGTCTCGTTTGAAATGTCTACTTAAGAGCATTTCCGTTGGATTTTTTTTTTTGGTGGGAAAGGACAAGGTAATATTAGGAGAAAGCGAATCTAGATGAAGAATTGAAAACTGGAAAGAGTTTTAATTATGTTGATATTCTTAACCTCCAGTTTATTTAGGCTTTGGTGAGTAGTTTCTACACAAAGATAAACACTGTGCTCTATTTTTAGCACAAAAAAGCAAACCAACTTGTGCCTGTTCCATTGTACACTTCCTTTCTTTGTTTTAAGTCTTGTTTTCATTTTCTTTTTGCTCTCTTGGTGTTTGTGCAATGCAGAGGAGCTTTGTCATGCTCCATATTGTGCATTCTACCGAAAACAAGTTAGTAAATAGCTGTTTTATTTATACATTGACTGTGAAAGTGCTCAGGGTGCTTTAATGGGTGAGCCATTGGTTTGCCAGCAAGTCTGAGGGGGAATTAAATATATAGCTGAGCCTCTTCATGGCTGTTAGAAGTTCCAATAGAATCTGTTGTGCTGTTGACAAAGACCTGCTTCAATCTGTTAATCCATGTAGTGACTTGGAGAAGGAATAGAGCCTGAAGAGCTTGACTTCTACAACAGAGTCTTGCTAAAAATGTCATACATGTGACTCAGTGACATAATCAAGGGGAACTGCAAAGTTTCATAGGTCAGTTTACAAAACCAACAAAATAAACCTGCTGAATTTTTTCCCATTCTAGTTGCAGCTAAAAGTGGCAAGATCTTACTGAAACTCCAAAAATTTTTCTCTTTGGAAAATTTACCCTTACTCCAATGAGTGAGTTGCTGACTTAATTTACTTTTTCTGTGAAGATCCTACTGTAACATGAATTATTTTAGGAAAGACAATGCAGTGTGGCCACACTGATCCATGTGCTATCATAAATTACCTTCATGCAGAGCAGCATGGTAATCACAAGCGAGAAATGTTGTGACCTTTTCTTACTTTGTGTTAATGATGTTTCTATGGGGTACAGTAAAGCCTGTAACTGAAGGATGGGTTTGTAAAAAATACTGCTTAACTGTAAAACAGCAAAGATTCTTGTAAAATGTTTTGGGGTAAGTTTGCCAGAGATACCAAAATACTTTTACATTTCACATGAGATAACTGTGTTTTGTTACTGAAAAGTAAAACCAAAGGAGTGATTCCCAGTTGAACAAAATGAAAATTATTTTTAAAACTGGAATTTCAAAAAAAAAAAAAAAGACACCTGCATACCTGTTCGTAGGTCTAGTAGCCATCTGGATGCAATACGTTGGGATGTGCAAGATAAGAGTTCAGTTATTGTTTCCAACTATTAGTATTTAATTATTATCTGCATTATTAGTGTTTATTACTTTAGGTGATGCTTGTCCTGCTTCTAATAACACAAGCTCCAAACTAAGATGAAAGGAGCATATGAAGAATAATGAGAAAGCCATTAAATATGAAGAAATATTTTTTTCCTGTAAAAAAAGGTCTTACAAATAGCAGTAATAATTACAATTCTGTATGGACCATCTGTAGGTTTTTTTTGACCAAAATCTTTTATTTACCAGTAGAAGCAGGTTAATCCAGGAGTCTGACTTGGATTGAATCACCCCAAAAGATGAGAAGGAATAGTGTTTTCTAAACTATGGAATTTTTGGGGTCTCTTCTGAAATTTACAGATGTGATAGTAATGCTTTAAGACTTGTAAATGAAAACTTAACTGGTAACTAGACAAAAGTCTGGGTACTGGCAGGGTTTGAAACCATGAAAGACTGTTTGCTTTTTTGGAGGGCGAGATCCAGAATCTATAAATATTTATTTCTATATCATGTGTGATTGGGCATAAAAATATACCTACAAAATATCTGCTTCACACTACAACATTTGTCTAAAGATGTGTCAGGAATGAGGACAAAGTATGGTAGAACTATATAATGTTAAGAGCAGAATGTTAATATTTGCTATGTCATCCATTTTAAATGAATCTTACAGTAGTGCATTAAAAACTTGGATTAAGGGAAATTACTTTTCTGCTTAAGAAAAAAAAAATGTTCAGTGTCCTTCTTCCTGTCATGAAATTGTACAGGAAGATTTTCTCAATACTGTCTCCCTAAAGAGGGTAGAAGAGGATGTTTCAATGGCACTCAACTAATCCACAGGCAATTGAAAAATTAAGTAAACCTAAAAGGAAGCTGGACTTCATGCTGCTGCTATGTTAAGGTTACTTAAAATTCATATACATAAGCATGCATACATACCCCACTACCTAGACACATCATATTTCTTCTGATTGCCTCCTGGCCCTTCTTCAGCTTTGTGTTCATGAATGGATTTATCTGAGCTTTGATAAGTCTTCTGTAACTTTTAGATGGCTTTTTCTGCTTTCCATTCATGGAAATGTTTCTAGAAGATCACTTATGCACTGTGATGTTATTTTAGTGTTACCAGTATCCCATACATTAAAGAAGCAAGTGACACAACTGTTGTGGTCCCCAGAATTAGGGAATTCTGCTGTGAAGTTAAGCAGAGGCAGTGATATGTTAATGATTTTTGTTTGGGCTCTGGAAAGTGGAAAGTATCACCGATCTCCTCATTTCTAATAGCCAGATTTTTTTTATCATGTAAAAGAAGAACTAATGGCATGGAAGGGTTGGGGTCTCAATCTGACAAATGCTTCCCTTACAGCTGTTCTTTCTAGTAGCATAGTTGTTGGTGTTCCTGTTAGATATGGACAGTCCTCTTCACTGATTTTTACTTTTAGTGGCGCCTGTCATAACCTCCAGACTGTGGGCTTTCTAGGGAAAGTAATTTGCTGCAACTGACACAGAATGACACAAAGTAGTAGACTACTAGAACACATGTAGTGTTTTTTGCAAATAGTGAAGCCCTCCTTAATCTGAAAATTCTACAAAATTTAAATACTAGCATGTGAAACCTAAGTAAACGGTATGTTTCAGTTGTTCTGTGTTTACCTAAGCATTTTATATCTCTTTGGGCAAAGTTTCTCTTTTTACATCTCTTTTTATATCTCTTTTTTTATATTTCTGGTTTTTTATCTCTTTGGGCAAAACAAAGATGGGAATAGGTTGCAATAGATAAAATTTTTTTTGAGTTCTATTTTAAGATAACTGTGCTGGAAGTGGGAGTTCATTTTCTTCCTGTGGCCTTACTTCTTTTTGCTGCATGATCCTGCAGTGACATCAGATATCTGGTACCAACTTGCTATGTCAGAAATTCAGTGTAACTTCTGGATCACAGCATTCCATAGGACAAGGAGAAATGAAATACATGCAGCAAGAACATGTGTTTGAAGCTCAGAAAAAAAAATTACAGGGAGCTTACAAGAATAAGAAGATAGAAACATTAGAATCTTTAGGATATTGGCAGAAGAAGGCATTACTGACTGAAATTCCCAGACTAGGCCATGGGACAACCTGGCAGGCTGGACTGCTGCACGATAGCTATATCCCCTGGAAGGCAGAGCCGTGCTGGCAGGTGGTGGATGCAGGCACAGTCACAGTACTCATGCACAGCCAGCCTTGTCTGCACAGGGAAGTTAGTGAACTGTAGGTTTATTTAAAATGTTTTGGTACTAGCTACTCTCACAAAACTCCCCTGGTGAATATTTATGCTTGGCACCATACTGATACTTGGAAAAAGACAAACTCCTGCCTGTTTGCGGAACAGCAGTGGGAAATGAAGAGGTCAATGGTGTGTGGAGGATGACTGACTGTTGCAGTAGAAAGAAGAGAGGAAAAAAAAAAGGGGGATGGTGGTGTTGGAATTTGGCTGAGTTTTAGCCTTAGGACTCTAGTAACAAAGAGATGAGGCAGTTCTCTAGCACCAGGCAGCCTGTTGGTTAAGTGGGGAAATCTGCCTAGCTTGAGTATAATTAAATCCCAGTCTACCAAAGTGGCCTTTGTTCAGTTCAAGGAATAGGACTAAGCATCTAAAGGTCTCAGTCTAAGAGTGGTGATTTGGCATCTGATCCCTTAAAATTTGTGTACTTCCAAGAAATCTGTATTTTAGAGGAAATGCTGGGGAAATGTTAAGGGATATGTTCTGTTTTTTTCTGTTGTGTTCTTTGATTTATTATATATATATATATATACACACATATAGTTGTTTTATTTTGACTGGTTTTGTCTCAAAGCCTTATTTAAGCCAAAAGAGCTGAGGGGAAGTCCTGGTTTTTGCAGTACACAGAAACTGTTTGCTTTGACAATCACTAGGTGTGTTCGTCTAAGCAAGAGTGTGATGGTTTCACTGATGTGGTATCAAAAGGCTTTGATCATTTTAAGCCTATCCTGAATTTCTCCAAACTCATCTTTTACAGTGGATGCCTGTAGTTATTTCTTCTAAAACCTCTGCAGTGCACACTGTTTACAAGTTATCTTCATACAATTATCTCTATAAATTAAGGGACTGGAACACCTGTTTTATGAGGAAAGGCTGAGAGACCTGGGGCTGTTTAGTCTAGAGAAAAGAAGACTGAGAGGGGATCTTATTCATGTATCTAAATATCTGAAGGGTGGGTGTCAAGAAGAAGGGGCCAATCCCAATCTCTTTTCGGTCGTGCCCTGTGATAGGACAAGGGGCAATGGATACCAACTAGTGCACAGGAAGTTCCACCTCAACATGAGGAAAAGCTTTTTTACTATAAGGGTTGCAGAGTACTGGGACAGCCTGCCCAGAGAGGTTGTGGAGCCTCCTTCTCTGTAGGCTTTCAAGACCTGACTGGATGTGTTTGTGTGACATGCCCTAGGTTGTGTGGTGGTCCTGCTCTGGCAGGGGGGTTGGACTCTGTGGTCTCGGGAAGTCCCTTCCAATGCTTAACATTCTGTGATTCTGTGAATTGAAACTTACCAAACACTGATTTTTTTTATTTTTTTTTTTAATTAGACTTGAGAGGAAGGAAAATCTACCGTGGACATGTTTTAAAGTAGATTCTGCATACTGAACCAGTGTTAGAATTTTTAGTATTGCTGTTGTGCAGTTTTTGTTACCATTTTCCTTCTATAGGTGATTATAACAATTGCTATCACTTGAGCCATAGTTTGCAAAAATCGATCAAGTAATTTAGTCTAGTGCTCTAGCGCAATTCTCTCCTGTATTAGCAGTGGTCACAGAATTGTGTCCTACAAAGTCTTGTTAGCATAAGTTTGGGGTGAGCCATTATCAAAACTGGCAAAGCTGTTGCTGAGCTGTGCAGACCTTTCTAGGAGTCTGGGAAAACTGCAATATACTGTTTAGTGGCATAGCTACTACTTACATGCATTGTACAATATAAAACGTAATTAAAACCATTAACAGCATATAAAAATTTTATGTAGAGTTTTATCCCTTTTACCCTTAAGGCCAGACACCTTTGCACACTGTGATTCCAATCATAGAGACAAGATGTATAAAATGATAAAAAATGTATTTAAAAAGTTGTGATGCTAAGGCCCAGTAAGTTAAATGGCTAAGCAGCTGATTTGTGTTCCATTCAAAGCCTTAAATCTCAATTTCAAGCGAGATAAACCTGCCTCTAGGCAGCACTGCAAGGGCACACAGTGCTGGAATTTTAACCTGCTACTACAGTGATAGTGAGAATTCTGTTTCTGGGCCTCTGGCAGTATATGGGTTTTGGGCATAAAAATCCAAATTTGGTATGGGGAAATAAATACTTGTTTTATTTTCCGGTGACTTAAAAAGTTGTAGGTTTTGAAGCTATTCTGAGTCCAAAAATCTGGAAACCAGCAAAAGTAAACATTGTATTAGAGGGCAGTAAAGTAGTACCTAATTAGCATATAATTTGGTTCATAAATATCCATTATTTGTATTATCTTATGTAGTGTTGTGTAACATGCATACACACAAACATATGTAAATATTTATAACAATCTATACATAATTGTGAAATGCTGTGTTTAAATATACTTCAATACTTATATGCATTTGATTAAGTATGTGACATCGTCACCACATTTAATATGAATGAAATATTGCTTTGGGCATTTATATTAAAGGTTCAAATGCTTTCTATTCAAAGAGCATATATAAAATATGTCCGTGAATGTTTCTACATCTTCTCTGTGCATCCATGCATTGCTGAACACTTTTTAATAGGCCCAGAGCTTTGTTCTTAATGCAGGTGAAGGACATGCTGGCAGAACAGCTGCAGTAGATGGGATAACCTTGAAAATGCTTGTATCTATGGGATGATTTAGCTGGTTTATTTCTGGATCTTTCTCACAGTATAAGCAATGATGACTACTGATTTGACTTGCAAAAGGATGTCTGTTTGGCATATGTAGCAAAGGAATCTGTAATTATTTGGAGCAATGTAATCTTCCCCTGAGTAAGGATATCTCATTTAAGGAGCTCCCTGTTGCTATTTGCTGAGTGTCTGTAGATTTCTTTTTGCTGTGACCTCGTGTCTGTATCTATGTAAGGTATTTTGTTGTTTAAGAGACATTACCTACTTGAAAAGTGTGTTTTGTTAATGTAACACTGTTCTGGAGATGCAAGTGAACACACGCCCCACTTAAAGCCTAATGATCGATGCTCTTCAACCCAGTGCTGAAACACAGGGAGTAAGAAGGGTGCATCCTGCCACTGTAGTATCTTGAGCACTCAGTAAAATAAAATAATAATTTAAAAAGTGGTGAGAGGTGTGTTTTGAATAGCTCTTGCTGGCTTTATGCCCCTTAGCATCATAATGGTTTGGATCTCTAGAGCAAAAGGTCATGCTGGCTTTCCGGGCAGAGGAGGAATGGATAGGAGGTGCTAGAACTGAAAGAATCCTCTGGGTCTGCTGGAATCTTCCCCAGTGCATCTCAGTGTGGCTGATCTGAATAAAGATGGAGGATGACATTGATCCATAGACATAACGTGTTGATCATCTTTAGTCATTTTACATTGGTGTATGAAAAGAGAAATACAAAAATTCAGATAACCTTAGAAAGGGCAAGGATAAAAAGCAGGAGAAAAATGTGGGCTTTTGTTTTTTTCTTGTTTGGTTTTGTTTTTTAAAAGAATGGCTAAAAAGGTACATTTGTTGACCAAGCTGTGGCTAAAATGAGGGCCCCTTACCTGCGTGTATCCATCACAGAAGGCCAGAGACTGTTACTTTGGATGTGATTTCAGGGAATTTGTTTGTCTGTCTTCTGTTTTCAGCTGCCTTCTATTTTAATATGTGATGCAATTATTCAGCACCTTATAGGATCAGGCTATTTGTTTTCTTTAGATTTCTGTTTTCTTGCTAGCCTGTTCTTTACCCTTTTAATCTAGCTCTGCTGAAATCTGTTCTCTGCCTTACCCCCTTCCTTCTGAGCCATAAGATTTTAATTGCTGTGTGCTCACTTGAAACTTTGAGATAAAGTAAGAAGTATTAAGATGACTCTTCCGTAAAATTCCCTTATCAGACTATGCTGTGTATATTTTTGTTGCCTACTTTTAGGGGTCATCTGAAAAATGCACACTGAGGACAGCTGGGAGGAAGGAGAAAATTCAGATTTAAACTAGGGGATAAAAGTGTATGAGGAGTGCAAAGTCCCATTCTTCAGGGCATAACCCAACCACTAATTTCCAGGATAAATTTTAATATTTTTTTTTTCTGGATTATTCAGTATTGGTTTCTCTCTGACCAAAGTTTTAGTGCCTCTGGCTTGATCTGTTATGTCTGTCCCTGTAGTCCTAGGTGTTTGGCCTTTTACAAACGTGTGCCAGACTGAAGGGAATTGTAACATTCACCTTCATTTGGGTTATTTTTATTGACATGTTTGTTATTTATCAGTTGCAGAATTATGTGAACCAAACTGTGAAGAATGAAATTGTTTTCTCAATTTTGTACACATAGAAATGGATGAACAAAATCAGTATGTTCCAAAGTTATACTATGATTGTTATGGATTTGTTTTCTAGGACATCTGAAAGCACACACAATTTTTTTTTGTTAATATGTTTTAATTATAGATTGCTAAAACCTACTGAAGAACACTTAGGAAAATGAGTAAGTGTATGAACTGCAAGTATTATTTGAACATTTGGAATTCCAGATCCAAAAAGTGTTTCCCAATAATTTGCACTAAGTAGGAGTCGTCAGCAGAGCCAACTAAAAGCCAGGGACAGAGAGATAAAGGGTTCTGCAGGGCTAGAACGTGAAGTTGTTTCTGTTGCCGTGATGGTTTTGGTCTGTGAACAGAGAGTTTCAGTCTCCCAGTCAGTCAAATCCTTTCTGTGAACAACATGTTCCTGAAGAAGAAAAATATACTTAGAGCAAAAATACTTTTTTCTTCATGACATTGTTTTCCTAGTCAGTATAAGGTTTTATGTAAAATTTTTTTCCATGTTGGAAGCACAGACTGTCTGAATTCATCAGCTGCTCTTGCTTATTCTCTCTAAACTCCTTCCAGCTTCACAAATGTATGAATATGACAAAAGAAATCATTATCTGGAGTTTCTTTGATCTCTGCTTGTGATATCTCATTGGGGAGAAATGTATCATAAATTAACAGAACCATGAATGAGTCGTTGAAATTTTTTGTTCTAATGAAACAGCCTTGTGTTCTGTTCAACAGAATGTAACATGGCAGCACAGTCAAAGTGTGCTGGAACCAAGTTTGCTTTGTAAAGCAAACTGGATCTTCTTTAGTGGAGAAAATTCAACAGATATGGACAATATTAAATTTTACTATATATTTGTGTCATTGTATGTTGGAAGTATGAAATCTTACCAAAAGAGTGTCCTTTTTGCTAAATGAGGTCTCATCTTCCAGGAATAGAAATGTAGGAATTTTGACTGTGTTATTTGCTGGGATTAGAACAGAAAAATTCTCTGTAACTTAAAGGTGAGGATGGAATAATTAAACAATGAATATATTAAATGTGACAGTTGCCAGACGGTGAAAAGGAAGTTCTTTGGAGTTGATCATGCAACAGCAAGGATAACAAAAGACCTGCAAATTTCCTTTTGAAATCAGTGAAAGCTGGGAGTACTTAGTACTCAAGGGTGCACATTCAACTTAAGAAAGGTGTTGTACTCCTTAGTGCCCTAGAAACATTAGTCCACTTATCAACTTTGCTTTGCTGATCAGTGATGTAGCTTCTGACTACTCTACTGTTGTCACATTTTAGATTTCCTAATTTCTTTCCTACCCAGGGAGTGTGAACTGCACAATGTATGTATATACAATACTAGTGAATCACAACTCCTTTGGTGAAAAGGAGATGACAATCAGCTGGCTAGTTAGTGGATCTCAGTGCGTGAATGCTTTCCTGCAAGATTCACATGAGAAGTTCATGGCAGGCTTGTCCCCTCGGGGCTAAAGGTTGTATTTGATCATGTTGAATTCAGTTCCCTAATAAGTGTGCTGAATTGCTAAGTTTCCAAGTACTCTGATTCTAGCTTAAAAGAAGGACAGGTAGACAAGTGATAACAGCCTTCAAATCTCAGCATCTGAGTAGAGTTAGCACACAGAGCCTTGAGAAAGGATGTCTCAAGAGATGCCATCCCTAAAAGCACTGTATGCTGACCATCTCTGAACCTAGACAATTTGCACACAAGTCATCAGTAATACTTCTTGGGGAAGTGAGTGGTGGGGTATGCTTTTGGATGAGGTATTAGTTGGTCAGTGAAGTTATTCATTACGTTTCCCTATCTGTCAGACGTATCTCTCCAAGTTCAAGGTTAACCTCTCTTTTAGCCTTCTGCCACCTCAGTGTTACAAACTAGTCACTTTTGGGAACAGCTCAGATAAAAGGTAAGTTTAATTCTAATGTATATTAGAAAAATTCTGATAGTGGTGATAGCTACTTAGTTCAATTGATACGGTGGCAAGGAGTAAATCTGCTGGCAGAAAACATAGGCTTATAGATGATTTTTGGTTTTGAAAAAATGCCTTGTTTTTGAGACTTCATTACATGAGGAAGAAAGCTTGTGTCCAATGTCCAGATTCTGTACTCTTCAGTTCTTATGAATGATTCCATCAATTTGTTTTTCTTACACAGAAATAGTCACCTACCCACCAGTGGGTAAAACATGTTGGCTAAGTGGTAAAAAGCCAGGAGCAGTATCACTGATGAAATCACTGATAGGTTTGTACAGCTGTTGCACAGGGTTTAGGAGGAAAGGAAAGAAATTATTTTAATTTAAAATACTGCCATCAGTGTAAAACTAACTGATGTGTTTATGCCGTATTCTAAATGTAAATTATTAGATTGAGCCTATCTACATTCTACTTCAGTTTTAAGATATTAGTTTAACAAGTCTTTTTGGGCTCTTATATAAATAATGCGTGTAATGTACACATTAGCACAGCAGAGTTATTTAGCTGAATGTAAAAAACTCTTGAGAATTATTATTTGCATTCTAGTTGTACTCAGCCTATTTAGGAAAGGAGCCCCATTGTGGCAAATGCTACCAACAATCCAAGAAGATTAGAGGAACAGATTTTTGTTCCCCTGAGCACCTTGGGAGAAAGCATACATCACTGAGAGTGGAGACATTCAGAATTACAAATTATTGGTCTTTGAGGTACTAGATGGTGTTAGCTCTAATGCTTTCAGCAGGTGAGGATCCTTGCCTGAGGTTTGCTGGGCAGGGATGGTGCGTTGCCTGTTGTAGTATATAGTCAGGCCAAGATGGGTGTATGCTGTCATACTTTGTAGGAAAATAAGATTCATGAAGATTTCACTGAGACATATACAGAGAGGTGAGGGTGGAACCAACCCCCTGCTTCCAAGGCAGGGCCTTGAAGTTGTACATCCATGGAGGTGATAATGGAGAACTCAAGAGGTCCCACTCCCCCAGTCCTGAGCTGTGCAGCCATGCCTCTTACACTCATCTGATTCGATTCACTCAGCCAACATGTGAAAATTCACTTTTCTTTCTACTGGGCTAGTTTACTGTTGGCTTAGTGAGCTAAAAAGACTCTAGCAGAAATCAGGTAAATCAGCATGAGGAGTAAGAAAGGAATGAGATCACAGAACTGATCAGGTAAGTGCGCCAAAAACCAAAATGGAGACGGGACACAGCTAAAGACTAAGTTTATCACCCAAAAGCAGTGATTGTAGAAAAATTTACATTTTTATTTACTCAAGATTATTAAGTGAAAAATACCAAAATAGCCTGCTCAAATCTTACCTTATTTTTCTATTAGCATAAGATAAAGTATTATTGAAACTGCCTGGAAAGCAAATTTTATAATCTCTGTGTTCATTTGACTTGCCCAAAGTATATAAGCTCAGAAGTTAAAAATTCTCCAAATGCTTACTGAACAATTGAATTTGGGCAGCAGTGTGAAACTTAATAGAAGTGGCTAGGAAAATCTAATTAGACTGTCAGAGGACAGCTGGAAGCACATTCCTTTTTAATGCTTGAGAAGGGGACACAGCAGAGCCAAAAAGTCTCATGAATGCAATGTGGGGGAACAGTTTATCAGTTGAGAAATGACCATCTCTTACATTCACAAGGCCATAAGAGAGATCAGTGGCTCAGCTGAATGGCCAGATAGCCATTTTTGCTGCTTGGTGAATGGCTGCCCTTGCTGAACAAGGCAAACCTACAAAAAGCACTAGAACAAGATGAAAATTACTTTTCCAGCCCTTCTGTGCAAAGTATACTTGTGACAAAAGCATCAGAAGATACATAATTATCATGCAGTCATTTATGACAACATGACTGTGTAAGTAAAATTCTAATGGTCATCCTTTTGACACTGCTGCCCAAGTAGCTGCATTAGGGCATGCAGTAGAAAGGGAAGAGGCTGAACCATGGGTTTGAGCCTGTAATACTCTGGGCAGGGGCACTACACGGCATGAGTGCCACTGCAGATCAGAATGTTGTAAATACAGTTCTCTGTGAATGTGAAGAGACAACACTATTGAGAGAGGTTGAAACCTGAGTGCACAAATATGGAGATTACCTTTCTGTGCAGAATTTAATCTCTACCTAGGAATTCAATTCTGCATTGTCCTCTTAACTACTCCAGTTTTTCAAAAGCTGCTTTCCCATATTGTGCATAGGTGGTGTGTATAACATTGTTAACTCATGCTTCTGACTTTGGCTGGCATGTTTTTTTCTAGAATCTGTCATATTTTGTAAGGCAAAGAAAGTGGCACTGCTATTCATAGGTAAACCATGAAAGACCCAAAATAGGAGGAAATCTTTTATAAAACAGTAGCTAGAAGTCCTTCCAGATGGCTTTGTTCTTTCCACTGTATGTAAATTCGCTTTGCAGTTTAAAAATACCTTTTTTTCCTTTTTTTTCCCCTTTTGTAACAATAGAAACAAAGCTGTTTGGATGTAGAGTTTCCTCTGTATATAAGAACCTGAACATGTTTTGGAATGTATAATGTGCTGCAGGAAACCAGTACCTTAACCCTCTTTACAAAGGAACATTTTACAGCAGTGGGCAGGCATCCTTGTCTGTATCTGTCTGTACCAGCAAAGAGGTTACCACCTCCAGCTTTTTATCACCCCCAACAGCTAGAGATTGCCACTTTCTGTTCTGTTGCCAACTCTCCAATGCTGGACCATTGCCTGTTTGCCACAAGGAAAATCAGCTAGGTTACCTCAGATGAGCTGTTTTAACTGTTTAAACTAGCTTGATCTCTATTGCTAGAAACAAATCAGAGCATGATTACGTGAACTGATGTACTGCATGGGCTGGATAAACCTGGTACCTTTCGGGAAACAGTGAAAGCTGGAGGAGGCTACAGGCAGACACCCTTGACTAGAAAAAGGATGTTTGTTCACAGCCTGAGAAACATGCATGCACTGATTCACTAACTTCTTGAAGACTACCTTATTGAATTTTTCTTAGTTCCTTAGGATTTTGAAATGGAGGTCAGGTATATTGGCTTGTATGTAATGCTCACTCAGTCCTACTGTGGACTTTACCATCTTTTCCCTGTAGTATACAGAAATTAACTATAAACAGGGAGAACGTATGGATTTTATTGCCATCTTCTCAGCAAGCAGGAACATCAAATTAACAAATTTCTCTAGTCAGAAATAATATCTAATTGTTCCCTTTTATCAAACTACAGAAAACTCTCTAATGATCCTGAACTCTCTTTTGTCTCTGTAAATCATCATTTGGTTCATCTCTAGTGACCAACATGGTAGCATAGTCCAATGGTTATACAGATAAACAGAATTATTTGCCTCTGAGTGCCACACCTAGAACACCAAGTAGCTGAATTTATTCACTTTGTAATTTAGCACTACATTTGAGTTCAGCCTGGAGTCCTCAAAGCTAAAGTTTTACATAAAACAGTATAGTTTATGTGGTGAAGTCCAAGAAGGTGATGATGTAATATACACTGTTAGAACATTTTGTTTTCAGTGTCTCCTCCTTCCAATTCACTGCATAATTTCTTTTTCCCTTTGGTCCATCTCTTCAGAGCTATGACAATACCAGTAAACAGTAGTATCAGTTTCCTCATTTAAAAAAAATACATTGTTTAATATTTGCTTTAGGATGTGTTGTAGTCTCCCATTATATTGTGTCATTTTATACAGACTGAGCAAATCCACTAGCCCAAATACACAAATCAAATCTTCCCTGTCATATACCAAAGCAGTCAAACGTAGCACAGTAATGTATTGTATCAAAAAAGGTGCTGTGCATACTGCTGCACATAGGAAATTCATCCTGTCATTCAACTGACAGGAGCTGGGGACTCTCCAGTCTCCCTGAATGTCTCCATTGATACTCTCAAAAAAATTTTTAAATAAATAAAATCGTCATCACCTCTGCTAGCTTGGCCATTATAATTGTGCATTATAAGGGAAGTGATCTCAGAGTGGAGACTGTTTTTTAGGCTGGAATAATGTGAGTGTTTTAGTGCCAGCTGCCAGCACTGCCTTTGTCCACTGCAGAGTCAGCTTCAGCCAATTTTATTCTCTTTCATGCACACATCTTGGCTGAAGAATGGCATTTCTGATCTGGTAAAAAACTGAAAATAAGTTGAGCATCACAAGCATACTAATGGAACCCAAATTTCCTCACAGCTGGTAGCAGACCAGTGAATGCCACTGAATGAACACCACAACACTGTGACAAAGGGGCCCCTCCTGAGGCCTATTCACCATCCAGTTCTCAGGTTCTCCTTCGAGACCTCCATTGAAACACACAGGAAAAAAATCTCTAGGAAAAACTCTTGTCTATCCCAGTGGTGTGGCAGTTATCTTGGTTTATCAAAGGCTCATAAATGTAATGAAATCAGCATGAACACTCAGACACATAATTTTTAGCTAAGGAAACGTGCCAGGACTGTATTCTGCCATTTACTGACAGGGGATAATGACAACAGAGACATTCTGTAACAGTCATTCACTGTTCTTGTGCTCTTTATGTTACCATGAGGAGAGAAACAGATGTAAAGGGCATTCATACTGATATCTGGGACAGTGTGGGAATTAATGGTGTAGTAAGAGAAGCAAAGATCTAAGTTTCTACATTCCCTAGCTCAGCACATTGGACTCTTCTCCATGCTGCTGGAGTGTTTGGTTTTTTTGCTCTCTTCACACTACACATCATGCATCTAAGTTGTAATAATTATTTTCTTTTTAGTCTCTAGTGAGAGATGAAATTAACATAGGATGGCTTTTAGTCAGGGAGTTATAGGTGCTGTCTTGTTTCCTTTAAAAGCTAAACCAATAGGTTTTATTTAAGAAGTTCTAGAATTAATAGAAAAATGGTTGTTCAATATTGGTAAAAGGCTATTAAAACAAAACAAAACAAAAAAACACAAAAAAACCCCCACACACACACAAAAAAAGGAAAAATGTTGCTAGCAATAATTTTTGTACTGGATGACCAGACATTTTAAAAATTTATTTTTTAGCTATGCAGAGTCTTGGGAGGGGGGGTGGGGAAGATATATTTGAACCTAATTCATCACAGAAATAATTCTTACTAGACTGAAACTATTGAGCATTAGATTTGGAGGATTCCAGGGGCAAATCTTGGTTAGTGAGTCATTTTGTATTAACTGAGCAGGTTTTGGCTGTGGTTAACAGCTGACATGAGCTCTAGCTTTTGAAGGTTACTACTGTGTTCTCTTTTTCCCAAGTACTAAAATGCAATTTCAGTTTTAACTAAGCACATTCTTACAGAAGTTCTCAGTGGTGGTGTTTACGAGGAAGAATTCTCTAGTGGCATGTTATCCCTCTGATTTTGGAAGTGAAAACAAAACAAAACAAAAAAGCCCCACACACATGCACCACTTTGTGGTAATAGAGTATTCCAATAGCTACAGCTGTAGTAAATGTTGGCAGAATCTGAGTGTTGTGTGTGCTCATAACCATCTTGATTTTGATGGAGTAAGTACAGGAAAGTGAGCCTGACTTAAACAGTAGGGACGTATAATTATCTACATGGACATCTAGATAGAAGCTCTCGGTGTTGATGATGACATTTGGTAATGAGAGCTGTTACTTCCTAGCAAGAAGATCAGGTTAATAAAATGTTACAAATTTATTACTTGACATATTTAAGAAATGTAAATTTTAAAGAAAACATTGAGTGAAGTTGTGATACCGTAGGTTCAGTTATTTTCTTCTGGTTTTAGAATGATGAGTTTTCTAGCAATGTTAGTTATGGAAGTATTTCCCAATAGGATTTGAGAAGTTACATTTATTTTCCTGTGTATGAAAATATTGATGGTATTTCTGCTCCAAAATGTGGGGGAGCAATTAAACCCGCTATTTCTATGATTATTTGTTCTGTATAGTCTTAGGAATTTAAATTACTTTACAAAGCAAGGAAGGAAGTAAGATCCCTTCCATCAGCAATTGAGAGTGTGACAAGCCAGTGGAAAGTGACAGAAGATGGTTTATGATAACTTAATTATAGGAATAAAACCCAATTTATAATGAACTAATTGAAGAAAAGAAAGCCTAAGAAAACTTTATTGAAAAAAACTCAACCCCACCCCCGATTCCAGTCAGTGCTGTGATTATTATATTTTGAGTGTTTCTAGTGTAATCTGGTTGAGACAATGTGAGAATTTATAATCAGACTGAATGCAGGGAACACATTGACAGCAGTGGGCAACAACCTCTGTTCTATATTTTACAGGTATTTGCTATTGATCCATTTTTTTGTACTGCAGCTGATATTGCAGATGCTACAAGGTTGTGATCGCATTTAATGATTAAGTTGATGTTTCAGGCTTGGCTGTTTCGCAGATTTTTTTGTGTTGGGATGTGGGTTTGTTGTTTGTTTTTTAAGTGTGTATCTGATAATAGGTAGTCCATACACAAGCGTGTTGAGAGGTGGTACATGTTGCTTGTTTCTCAGGCTCCTGTAGCTCTCAGCTGGAGATAAATCACATGTTTTCCATGGGGGCTGGGTCAGGTATTTGTAAAGCTATTTGTCCTCTTTCGTTTCATTTTGCAGCAGCATCATGGATTTTCTTCAGATTTATTGGAGACTACCTAAACTAAGCAACAGGCACTGCAAGCAGCAAAAGTCACTCTTTGCTCAGTTCATTTGGAATTAAAACCCCTCTGCAGTGAGTTTAATAACTTCCATAATTTTCTGCTACAGATTCACATAAAAAGCATGTCATTTTTTAAAATTTTCTTCTACCTAGAACTGACAAATCTATTAGCAAAATCATCCAATAACTGAAGGAGGACTTTCCTTTATTTTGCACAAGTTCATCCTAACCTTTCAGGTAATCAACTGTTAATTATGCTGCTATGTATTTAGAGTGTTTATATCCTAAGTATTCTGAATTCTAACTTTATGCAGCAGTTATTCTAGCTTTTCAGAAGATAACTCTTCTGCAGTGTTGCACAGTCCTGAGGTAGTGCTCTCTGTTGTAGCCACCTTTTGGGGCATGTTTGTTGAAGTGTATGAAGAATATTCCTGAAATGAATGTTCATTTTGTCCTGTGCATACTTCCTACACAATCTTTCAGCTTTATTGCTTCTTTTATTAGCAGCCTTGCAATTTACTTAGTCCTGGACCAGGGCTTTTTGAGAGTGGAAGTAGGGATTATTTTGGGTTTTATTAACAAACCTAATGCTGATCCTCTTACACAGGTATAGGCTTATGTATGGGGACAGGCTCTGACCCACATGCACTTTGTAGCTGCCACCCTAGCTGGACAAACCTTTCCAGGACGCTTAAAATAAGTGGTTAACATAGGAGCTTTGCAGTTGGTCATAAAACTGCATGGGTAGATGCTCACTGACCCTTGCCAGCTGAGCTTTCCTAGACTGCCACACTGAACTGACCTCCAATTTTGACATCAGCATGTATTTTTGTATATTTCCTGGTGTATTAGACTGTGAACTTCAGGATGCATTGGAAGCTTCCCAGAAATCACGAAAGATCACAAGGGCAGGGTAACATTTACTGTGGTGCTTCAGTATGTTTGCAGTTCCAACTAGAATTGAGTGGAAATGAAAAAAGAATAAACTTCTCCAAAATTCTTAACTTTCCAATTTAGTTTTAATTGCTTGTTATCACTTAGATTCTTTTCTGTCGTCTGCAGGATCGTCCCTAGTGGAACTCATCCCTTCAGGTGTGCAGAATAATTCCTATGTCCCTAATATGGTTCTCCCACCTCAGCTTTTACTGGTGCACTTAAGATAATGAAATGTTATTTATATGAAGCATATGCCTGAAATATTTGTGGAAGAGGAAAAATATTATTTAAATATTTTCCTAGATATTCCAGATAGACTTTAAATATTCTTTCTTATTATATGAGAAATGGAGAATAGAAGGGCATGCCATTAGAAAATGAAATTCTAGTCCTCATTCACCTGTTTTGTCCTTAGCACAAAGGTGAAAAGCTAGGCTTGTTTGAGGCTCCAAGTTCTCAGCTGAGGTCTGACAACCTATTTGTGTTTCTGTTTTCAAAACTGTCAAAGTCATAATCTGACTATAGTCAGTTCTGTTTGAAACAAATATGCCTTTGGACGGGAACCATGTCACATAGTGTGTCTGCAGCACAAAATCATCCCAAAGGGCAGAAGCTGCCTAGGGCTAAGAGTTGGCGATGCAGTGAGCAGCAAGCACAGCTCAAAAGAGCTTCTACTAATTCAATTCCTTTATTCCTTCAGTCAAATAACTGCTATATTCTGTTGAATGTAGCTTGGCAGTAAAACATAAATATGAGTTTACTGTAGCTTTCTAGCTACAGTAGAGAGCTGTTAGCTGGCACCGAAGTGTCCTAAACCCCCAGGCAACATAGTACAGTTGAGTCAGTTTTCCTAATCTTGTCCTTGGCTCTGCAAGGTGTGAATATGTCAGCAAGTAAAGAGTTTGGCCAGCATGCAGGAACATGCCCAGTCAATCCGTCATGGTTACATATGTGGTATAGGTGTGAAAACACCACATTTGCATCCATTACAGCAGCAGTCCTGGGCCGCCCCCTTTCTTCACACGCCTACGAGGCTTTTGACTTAACCAGTGTTGTGCTTTGCTCTGTGCCGCTTTGAAAGATAGCTCTATCTGGAGACACAGATTAAGTCAGTGTAGCCTTGAGATAATGTGTAAAGTCTTTTATAAGTTTAAATCCTATTGATTCTGTATTCGGTTTGGACAAGACACGCCTAGGGCATGTTCACTGGACGTCATTCATTTGAACAAAATTATGTAGTGGTGATGCATGTGATGAAGTAAGTATTTAGGGAAGAAGTTGCTGACTCATAGACTTGCCAAGTAAAAGCAGTATTCAGAGAGAACACAATAGGTGACCAGTTTCCCACCCTGAATACAAAGTTAACTTTCAGTAGGACTGTGCAGACTGAATGTATTTACTGAAGAGGAAGGCGGAGTACCTTGTGGAGAAAGAAATAAGGAGTTTTGAAGTCTGGAGACACAGACCAGCTTCAGGTTACTTATGGGATCTCTGATAAAACTATTGCTCAGCAAAATCAGGAGTTTGTTTAGAGGACTCTGTATTTTTCTGTAAATACTACAAATTGTGAGTAAAACATACTAGTACATGAGACAATTTAATGTGCGTGACAGAACTGTTAGCTGAGATCAGTCATCTCTGCTGTGTGCTGGGGAAAGCAGCACCTTGGCCAAAGAAACAAGAGAACTGGAATGTCAGCCAGTGGTAGAGCTGAAATGAGAGAATAAACATCTCCTCAAACACCAAACTTATGGATGATGCCTAAAATTTTCCTATGTGGCTGGGCCTTCCTCTAAATGTTATTTTGCAACAGGTTAATTAATGCAGACAAGCTTCTAGGTCTCTTTCTTCTTTTCACTAGGGAGACAAATCAGTTTCTTTGTAACGGCTTGTGATGTTTTCAATAGCCAAAGATTATGACAGGATGAAATACTTAGCTGTATTTAACTATTATTTTTTTCATTGGAGTTTTTCAGGAGACTGGTTGAGTAGAGTGTGTAAAATTGTTAGGCAAAGGTTATCTTTAAACATAAAATGTCGTTAGCAAGATATTCAGTGTGCATAAGGTGAAGGAGTTAATAAACATTTTTAGGAAGAATCAAGCTCATTTATAAAGTAAATCAAAGATGGACTTTTAGGGATATGGCTGCATTTCAAAGTTATTTTAAATGAGCATAAATCTTGACTGCAGATACTTTGTCTCATTCTTTCTATGGTACCAGCTATTGTCCAGAAACCCACAATGAAAGGGGATTATATGAGAAAGCATGTATGGTAGAAGGCAGGCTTAGAGCTGTCTGCCGGTAGGAATCATGTGGTTTCATTAAACCAACATTAATGTTCAGTAGTACACATGCCTTCTAGTCTGAAGATACCAGAATGATGATCTCCCATGTCACATTAACAAAAATACAGACTTTCTATGTATTTTTGTTTTCAATTACCTAATTTTGCTCTTACTTGTTTGGTAAAAGGAACCTCTAAATGCACATCCAAGGAATCTCAGGGCCCTATTATGCTTTGAGGGCTTAGCAATCTTTACATAACTTTGTAACCTTATAAATGACCTGTCAGTGAGCCAACTGTGTTAGAATCATCATGATCAGTTGGAAAATGTTGTTCTTTTCCATTTATACATTTTATATTCATTTGTATCGTAATGTTTAAAAAGCTTGATTTGAGTTAGATGTGTATGGAATTAGTTCCATTATCCTAATTAGTTTAGCAGAATTACACAACTCAGTGCACTTCCAGGCAATTGTTTCACCCTTCAGCTCGTGACATGCTACTAAAGGAAATAGATCATGTGATTTTTGCATTCCCAGAAATACACCTTGTAGCTGTGCCCTGGTGTCAGAACATCAAATGTCTAAATAATCAAAATGCTGCAAATATGCATTGTTGCAAATTACAGAAAATGACAGAAACTTCATTGGCAGCTGCTGTTGTATCTCAGTTTGTGGCACTTCCTTTTCAAAAAGTAGATATCATAAAAAGCGGTGACCTTGATTCATCTTCCTAATGGTACTATTACTGAGGGAGTGAAGGCCAGAATTTTGATGCTACTTGTTAGTTTTAGAGGAAATACATTGCTGCCTGGAGTGTAACAAAGAAAATGGCTTCAAGAATGGGACCAGGAGGCTAAAGGTACGGATTCCAGTCCTAGCACTGAATACTGTCTAATAGTACCTAGAAATCTGGGGGTATTTGGTGTCAAATGTAAAAGCAGAAGTGATAATACTGAGCATGCTGAAATTGTGACCATTAATATTACTGGTGCTTTGGCGTTGTGGAGTTCTTTAAAATTTTGAGTGGTACTTTAAGAATGGCATGAAGTCCTTTGCAGCCACAGAGTGTGTTGTGTTGCAGCACGTGGAATGGACTGATATATCCTAGGGTCGTTATTCCTGGCTCAGTGATTTGACGCTTGGCTGTATGAAAATGCACACAATACGAGAATGTATTGCCAGGTGGGGCTGGTGGTGAAGTTGCAGCCTCTCAGTGACAGACACAAAATAGAATGTAGCTCAGAGTGACACAAGCAACCCCCAGGCTGGCCACTAGCTGTTGGTAGCTTTCAGCTGGGGAATTGTGTGGCCAGCTAATGAAGCTGCTACTTGTTCAGCTGCTCTGAGCTGGGTCTGGAATTTTTGCAAACAGCAGTGTTTATTTTGTGTTCCTTACTCTCTGCTTTTCCCTTTTGCAAGGAATGGTAGTTGGAGACACGTCTTGACTATTTCTTGTAAGCCTTTCCATTGTTTCCAGCTTTTTGCCATAGAGGAGTGGCTTGTTTTTAGAGGTTACTCCTTTAGGTGCCAGGTTCCCACATGTTAGGCTTTACAGTAAATATCTTAGTGGTTTTACTTTTTATAATATTGTAGTATTTCACTCCTGATACAATTTGGCTTTTTGTAGAAAATATATATCTAAATTAAAGGTCATACTGTGGACTACCTTGTAGTAGCAGCTGATTTTAAAAGATTTTAAAATATTTTAAAATAGCTGGTTTTAAACCTGATTTCTTTCTCCCCTCTTTCAAGTAAATCCTTCTCCTGCTCGGTAGCAGTGCTCTCTACTAATGAGAGCTAGTGCCAGGCTTCCTTGTTATGGCACTTGTTAGAAATGTGCCTAACATACAAAAGTGATGGCTTACTGGGCTTTCATCAGTTCTTAGCCAATTTCACAATTAGGATCAGTATTTCATTTGGAGCTCTGTGACTCAGCTCAGCTCTCTCTAATTCTCAAGGGGGGGCCTGCTGCTCACAAGAGGAAACACTCAGTTTTCATACAGATTTGTCTTCAAATTCCTACATCAAACATTAACTTAAAAAAACTGTGTTGTAACTGAAATGTGGTATGAATTATTTGTCTGTAACCTACTAGAAAGTTTATAGCAGCACTGTAGTAAGTAAGGTCAGATATCTTCATTTTCTCATTAAGATTCTCTTTAGACATTTGTAGAATTCCTTTGTTTCTGAACAGCTTCATCATGTCTCTACTTCCATGGATCTTTTGGTACGTGGTTCAGACATAATTTTACTGAAAGCCTATTCACATGCAATAGGCCTAGATGTTAGCAAATTCTGCACCATATTGAGTGCCCTTTGGCTGCAGGTAAAGGATTCAACAGCTTGTGGGAGTGCTAATTAGAGCTAATAATATCTTCAGTGACCTGCCTTGGCTTTAAAATGCCTGACAGAAATGACCCTGTCCTGGAAGGATAGAGGTTTTGTTTCTGTGCATGTGTCTGACTAGGGATGCTCATGCCTTCGTGTTTCTGTGTTTAGTGATCACACACAATAAGTGGGTGCTCATGTGTGGAAGAAAGAGAAGTGGGTGATGTTGGAGAATCAAGTGGAAAAATGGCAGAGAGATCTCTCAAAAATACTACACCACAATTACATGATTAGAAGGATTTCTCTTGTAGGCTAAATAGCCTTGTTAAAACCAGAAATAATAGTAGGAAAGCAATTAGTATAGGAATTGAATTATTAATGTGAAACCTTCTCTTTCTAAATTTGGTGCTTTTCCCATGATTAGTTTAATAAAATATATACAGAGGGTCTGAGGGAAATGAAAGCTTTAATTTTAGCAAATAGCCAAAAAGCTCCGAAGTGTGAGATTTTTATTTTATCTGGCTAATAGGTTGCTGATCGTGCAGAAGACAATTATGTTTTCAAGGAGACTGCCCTAGAGCTTTCCAAAGTAAATATTATTAACACTAGTCAGAAAAAAAAAACCAAACTACAATATTCTGTGAGCCATTATTGGAGTGATAAATTAGGGGTTTTCTGACTTCTCTTTCTTTTGCTAAAGTGTTTTAAAGAAATAAAACAATTAAATTTGAGGGAGTAAAGGGTCTTTAAAATTCTAATAGAGCCAGGAAGTATAAGTAAAATCACTGTAGTCATACACATTTCTTATAACCAAGAATCAGTGGGTGATGTTTCACAGAACCTGCTGTGGTTACCCTGAAGTATTAATCATGTAAATAGCATCAGAATCTGGTCACTGTTGTCTTCAGGATTTTAGAGGAATTTTTAAAGACTAAATCAATGAATATGCCTGAGCTGAATGTGAGAATTGTCTTCCATTACTTTGTAAGCTCCAATAATGCTATTACTACTGCTTACTCTTTTGTAAACTGTGCAATGTTTTAGTTTTTTTAAATGCCATTATTCCAAAATTAGGTGATGGGAATCCTGAGAAGGTAGACTGCACATTTTATTTTTTTAATAGAGGATAAAACTTAAAAAAAAAAAAAAATTACAAACCAACAACAACAAGAAGAAACCATTAGAAATATAGAGGTACTCAATAAGTTAGGGTCTTCAGTTTCTAACTGGACATTTGGTTTCAGTGCTGCCTGAACAACTCTAAGCAGACTTCTTCCCTGTTTTGCTGCCACCCACTCATTCCTGGCCTCCTGTAGTTCCCATTGTTGTCTCAGCACAGCTGGTCATTTAGCTGCGCAGTGAAGATCAGGGAGCTGATCCAGCTAAGAAAGTAGGATCACCAGGAAAAAAAAAAAAAAGTGATTATTTTTCAGCTGGATCAGTTTCCAAGTTATTTTGCTACAAGCAGCTCTACTGGCACAATGGAGAAGCTTATGAAGTATCTGCAACAGTGGGCTGAGGCAGGGGCTGCTTAAGTTGTTAATGTCACTAAATTTATAATGAAGTACAACCTTTGCCTTGGACATCTGCCATCATTGAAGGCTGGTTAAGTGCAAAACACAAAAATCAAGTAAT
Source organism: Apus apus (assembly GCF_020740795.1). Lineage (NCBI taxonomy): Eukaryota > Metazoa > Chordata > Aves > Apodiformes > Apodidae > Apus > Apus apus. The sequence continues at coordinate 7,234,445 of NC_067291.1, forward strand.
TGAGTCCTTGATTTTCTCCAGAGTTGGGCAGATGCGGAATGTCACCTCCTCTCTTCTATTAATAGAAATATTTGATTTTCTGTTAGATTCTTAATTAGGCATAACTCATGTTCCTAGTCTCATTTTGGTTATACTGTTAAAGGGCATTCTAAAAATCAAAGAGCAAAGAATATTCACATTTAATTGCTTATTCTGGCCAATTAAGGAACATAGTAATGGACTGAGGGATTAACTTCCTGCACAGCTAGAAGGAAAATGTTGGTTTACTATGTTTTAAAACTACATTTTTTTTTGAGTGGCTACATACATCTCAAGGCCATACAGATATCCCCAATGGAGTTCACAGACTAGCACTTAATGTTTTGTAAAGGTGAAGATTTTTTTATGGATATACATAGTTTTCATAAACTAGACGAGAGATAGAAAAAGGCATACATAGAATCATAAGAGAAAAAAACCAAACAAATCCAAAGTGCAAATCCTGTGAATTTACTAAAATCGCAGTGATGGATTTGAGAGAAGGGAGATGCAAAGATTCTTCTTGGATGGAATATGTCTCACTTCTGCTTTTCCATTTAGTCTCTAAGACCCTCTGTGTAGTAATTGTGTTAATTTCTATTGCCTAAAATTCCAGATAGAAGAATACAGTGTAGTCAGCAGCCTTTCCCACTGCCACTTAATCTGAGCTATGATTTAGGGAGATTAAAATAGCAAGCAGCACAACTGTCTATTTTGGGAGCTGGATCAAATATTAGGTTGTCCATTTCCTTCAGTTGAGGATCTCCATTGCATTCCTCAGACACTACCAAGCCAGAGGGTGCTGAGATACATTCCTTGGCTGAAGTTTCTTAGAAAAGTTGCGGTTCCTTTAAATTAAGATATCGAAGTAAAAGATCACATTATGGCCACATAGCATGTGAGAAGAGACCAACGCTGGTAAAATGGCATGCATGAGGATCATGTGGAACTCCTCTCTCCAGGAAGAGTAATGGAGGTAGACTTCTGGCAGAGCAGAAAAGCACATGAAGCTTTTGGAAGGGGTGAATCCTAAAGGTATCTGTGCCCTAGGAAAAATGTGGAAACCTCTCAGTGCTCTCTGGGGTACAAACTGTTCTACTGGTGTAGGTTGGAGACTAAAGGCCGCCAATTTGTGTGTAGTAAGCAAAATCTCATGTTTAGTTCACATTCTATGTATACTTGATGGTATTTGAAATGTTATTTATTGGCCAGAAGAGAACTTTCTGTGTTTCTTTTTTCTCTGCTGACCTAGGTGTGCAGTAGAGAGCAGTTTGTACAGGTCAAGCAGAGCCAGTCTGAATCCTGCCTTTTTGGTGAAGGCAATGCCCAGGTATTCCCACTGTTACATAGCAGAGTACTGTAGCATGCGAGCAAGCTTGGGGATGATGAAGTACTTACTGCCTAGTATGAGTAAAGATGGCAGAACCGTAGTCATAGTAGTTAGTGAAACAACCATTTCAGCACTGTATACTGATGTATTTTGTTTAGGAACCTTTTTAGTGGGCAAGCTATAGACAAAGATTTCTAATACAAGCACCTAATTTTAATATCACAGCCCTCATGACTCTTTGAAGTAATCTGCTAAGAAAGCAATGATTTATTATGTGTCTTCCAAAAAACCTGTTCTTAATTAAAAGAACAAGCTTTAATTTCTATTCCCAAGTAAGCAGAAGGTAAGCATGATAGATAGAGCACAATAGATTTTTAGATGGTGTGCCAGCTGGCTTTCTCTGTAGTTTCTAGCACTGTAGAGGTCCAGTCACTAGTGTTTTATGCTGGTAGCTGAGGTTTTTTATGTTAATATTCTAAGTTTCCTTCTTACTTTTAGAGCTAGACTCCAATTTTACTACCTGCCCTGCTCATTTCTACACTAGTGGGAGGGCAGGCCAGATAATTAACAGTAATCTAGTCACAGTTTCCTCCATTTGTTCTCTACTGTGGAGGAAGGAGTGCATCCTGTCCATTAGACTCTGTACTGCTTCTTGAAAAATATACAAAGACTGCTTTGGGATTGCTTTCAAGTGTGAGAAGACTATTTTTCTCCTGGATGCAGTTGGTCCTTCACCTGAACAGCAGATCTGGGGGATCCTGCACATACACGGGCTGTGAAAGCCTTGTTCTTAATGGTTTGCTCTAGGTCATGCTGCATCCAGCTTACTCTCATTTTCATAAACACATGAAATACAGTTAAAGCTGTCAAGTTTCCTTGTAGTTTGGCTAGGCACTGTTGTGCAGGTGGCAATCTTATGTTGTCACAGACATAAGCATTTCAGTCAAGAACAGTTAAGAAATTGTACAGATGTTTGAAAGGTCTGAAAACCGCTGTCTTTAGTGGATTGCAGAGGAAGAGTGATATTGCATTAATAGGGACTGCAGTCTAGGATTAGACATGAAAAATAATTTAAGTAGCTACTAAAGGCTTGATTCTATACCTTTAGAAGGCTTTTGGGATTCTTACATAATGTAATTCAGTAAGAGATGCATAGTTTACACTAGATGCACTGGGCGAGCAAATCAGAGAGGGCAGGAGAATGTCTGTGAGCATTTTTATGCAACAAGCTCCCATTTCCACAACCATGAAGCAACCAGTATTTCAGCACCAGCAAAAGCTTTCCTGGGCTGATCATAAAGGGTATGTGTAAGGGTATGCAATCCTGTGCAGTTTATACTTCCTGGGAATATTAGCAATTGTAACAATTTTTAAAAAATTAAAAGGAACAAGGAAGAAAGATGTCATAATAATATAACTTTAAACCAGTACATTTTTCTAGAAGAAAGGCTACAAAGCATGAGAGCAATAATTTTTTTTACTTAGAAGATAGACATTAATTTTATTTATTTTTGCGAGCATTGTAATTCACATTTGGCCTATTGCCAAAGCACTGAACTTTATGACCCAGTCTTGGCATGTGCAGATAGATGGCCCCTTCTGTCTCTTTTGCCAGTTACTGCTTATGTTGCCAGGAAATCTTAATCATGCTGCTTGGAAGTGGCTGCTGGCCCATCCACCTGCTGCCAAGCTATGCCACTGTGTAAGGAGTCTGCCTTTGCTTCAGCAAAAAGGCTCTTAGCTCTAGCTAATGTACAGGAAAAAAGGTCACTGTGCTAAGGCCACCCAAGGGAACCATATGGTGTTATGAATTACGTCATCAATATTGCACTGCTGTTGATGCAACTCTATTACTAACCCTGAAGCCTCACATGGACTGGACAAAACTATGTTTTCCAAAAATAAAACAATATAACCTAGAGTGAACCACAAAATAAGCAGAAAATAAAAAGGTTGTCTTTAATAATGAATGTTTTTGTTTAGTTATTTTCTAGTAAAACCATATCTATATTAAACCAGCTTTCTCTAGTGTGAGAGAAAAATGAAAAAAATAGTTAAGCAATTAGATGGCACTGCCACATTATCAAGAAATGTTCTGTACATTCAGGTTTCCCAAGTGTCATATGAGTTCAACCACAATTCATACAGCAGTAGTCAGAAGAATGTAATGCCTAAGTCAAGTGAATTGCAGTCCTCTAGTGAATTTAAGCTTCTCATTAAGATGTTCAGTCACTTGCATTAGTAGAAATATTGTACTTGTTTCATGCATGGGTAGTTCCTTTGTTGCTTGAGTTGCCGTTACTGTCTCTTTCCATGAGAAAAAGCAAAAGGTCTTCAATTAGTCAGACTACAGTTACATTTTGGACTCTGTGCTGAAAATTTAGGTCTGAAATTATATTTGTAGATTTTTACAGGTGCTGAAAGGAAGAAAAACTGTTTTAGATTCTAGAAATTTTGGTAGAATTCTGACTCCTGAGAGCATTGCAAATGTGTCCACATGCAGTATTTCTGAAACAGCCACTCAGAAAATGGCAGCAAATACATTTGTAGAACTCTTCCTATTGGTAGCATAATAAAGATCACTAGTGTAACTGGTTAGTAACTGGTTGCCCCTTGTCCTATCATTGGACATCATTGAGAAGATCCTGACTCTGTCCTCCTGACACTCGTCCTTTATATATTCATAAACATTAGTAAGGTCTCCCCTCAATCTCCTCCAAGATAAAGAGACCCAGGTTCCTCAGCCTTTCCCTATGCCCTAGAACCCTTTTTCCCCTGTGAGATAAGCTTTTCCCACGTATTTACTACTTTAAACACAGCAGAACTGGACAATGCCTGTGATGTTACCTTCTCTTTAGGGCAAAATGTCCAGTTCAACTGCCAGCTGCAAAACTGTCCAGTAAAGGGCACTAGCTCAGTCACATGCATTTTCATGTGAACTACTGAATAATTCTGCTCTACAAAATGAAATGGAATAATTGAATTAATATTCCCACCTAGTTTTATGTTTCCACGAGAAGAATCAAAATAAATAAGAGCTTATGTTGAAATATTTTTTCATATGCTTTTAGAAAGAATCATCTTGGCTCAACTTCAGGGATGTTAATTTTAGGTGCTTATTTCTGGTCTTTTTCTGGGATGCTGCTTTTAGATAGTGAACTTTTGCCCCAAAATGCCAAACTTATTTCTTGCTATATACAGTAAAACCATGGCATTTCAGAAACTCTCTGTGGCTTTTTAAGAATAACGTCTCTGTGTCTGTTAAATGTGATGTTGTGTTTGCTTGGTAATGCAGCCCATCTTATTCTAAATAATTAAGTATAAAATAAGAACCTATAATATGTCTTTATGTACACAACTAACAAAAGGATTTACATACACCTACAGTGATTTAGGTGCTGCAGACTAATTTCTACAAATTCTTTTTTTGTAATGTAATTTCTTTTACTGTGTAGGTGGATAGAACTACACTAAAAAAACTGAAACAGAGAGTTGTTTATTTGCTGGGTACAAATAAATGAGGACTTTTACACTGTGGTTGTTCTTTTAGAGGATCATTCCCTTATGGGCAATTGCTTGTGCTGAAATTACATGCCAGACACTCAGCTTTTAGAAAACTTTGTAGCTTCTTATAATTTTACTGTTCATTACTGCAGTTACTGCTAAAACAAGAATAAACAAGCTCCAAGGTAGCAGGATGTTCAGGTGAAATACATGCTATGGTCACTGGAAGCTGTCTCCATTTGACAGCATTAAAAGGCCTATCATGTAGGGTTAAAAACTTCACTGCCCTTCCTTAGTGAGGATTAATGCTTTATTGCCATTTGCATACTCCACTGGGGCAAACAGATTTGCCTCATTGAGAAGTGAAATGAAGAAAAAGGCTCCTTGAGGTTACTAGGTGTGGCAAACACACCAGAGCTGGTTTGGGGAAAGACAGACCTAGCTGAGCTGTAGTGATGAATCAAATGGTTACAGAAATAAGGCAAAATTTCCTTGTGATTTCCAGATCAGAGTATTACATTATCTTCTGGAAAAGGTGATATGGCTGAGGTTGGACTGGGGAAGGAGAACAAGGAAGTGAAAGGTGTAGAAGTATACATTAATGTAAATGAATAGTTGAAACTAGAGTTGCACCAATATTAAACTGACAGGAGATGAAGGTCTGAGTTCAACATAAAAGAATACCAGGGCCCTCAACCTTGTAACTGCTCTCTAGTTAGGCAGTGGGTAACCTCTAGAAGCAAAGCACAGTAGGTTTTTTTTTCATTTTTAGCAATGTACCTCTCTGCTTCTTAAATCAGCCTCTGGCTTCAACATAAGATGAACTAGGCATATCTGCTAGTGCTGATATGACGTGTGACTTGTCTTTTGTGGCCCAAAAGCAAGGCTTTAAGCTGCAAGAAGCAATGAGCAAACATGTGAAGTCTGTTCACACAGGACTAGGTCATAAGGGGCAAGGGGGATGGAGAAATTGAATTGACTGACCTTGCTATAGACAGTGCCACAGGTAGTGGGGTTAGGAAAATGTGAGCTGGGATAAGGCAAGACCAGTGACTCTAAAAGAATGGGGGTGCAGTGACATCATCTCACTGCTTTGTGATTGTATCTAAGGGGAACTAAACTTTCAGGACACAGTGGAGTCTGAACAGATCTGGGCAAAAATGATGTGAAAAGCCTCAGACTAAATTTACTGCTCTGATTGTTGGTTCTCTTAAAACACAGAATTTGATCAAGATTTCTCAATGGCTTGTGAAGGTTCAGCAACTGTTAAGGATGTGCAGGCCTTACTGTCTAGTAAGCCAGGCCAAGTTATGTAATTAATTGCAATTTACTATTCTTAATGTGTTTTAATTCAAGGATTTTCTATTTTCAAAATGAAACCACAGGAGAAGTTTGTGCAGAATCAAATGAAGGTGATTCTGCCTCCTGTAGATTGAAATCACTGTGTTTATTACATATAAAGCATTTTTACAGCAAATGGTTTCTAGAACTGCTAATATGAATTAACATAAATGCAAAACACAGCTACTGGAAGAGGCCATATATCTGTACATGTGTATATCTTGCTTTATTTCCAGCTAAGGAAAACACCTACATTTTTACCCTCCAGACTTACAGTGTTAGAAATGCAGTTAAATAAGAATGAAAACTAATATTTGCTATGTATGGCTCAGCAATGAAACAAACATGGATTTGTCTCTGTCAGTCACATTAGAGAGGTTTTGAGAAATGCAATTGTGTGATGCACTGTCACACTCAACAGTCACAGATAATGTGCGATGTCACAAACACACAGAAAATGGTTGCACAGCCATGTAAATGGTAAAGATCCTGCCCAGTGCTTCTCTACAAAACAGATTGCAGGTGAAGCCCTTTCATTGAAAGATATTCATTATACTTGAGGTGAAAGGCAGCCTACAGTAGACAACTCAGAAAATGAAAGTTTAAACACTGTCAGTTAGCTAAAAATTTTTATTCATAATAGGACACTGAATCTATTTTAGCCAATATTTCCAGCTCAAGAAGATTATAACCAATAACTGTTAAAAGTCAGAGTATCTTAAGTCTATGGTCATAAAGTACAGATTTCCACTGAGAAATGTTTGTTGTAATCACAGACAATTACATTTTCCATTAAACACAGTTACAAATGCCATATTTTAAGAGAACATAACACTCAAAAAAAATCCAACATGTTGATGGCCAGACAGTCAATACTACTTAATTTTTATAGCATAGACATTTTAAATTATCACTATTAATGTTTGAGTAGGATATTACCTTTTTTCTTTCTTCCATATGTGTTTGCTGAGGTGATGATACAAGAAAGCAGCAAAAATAGGAGAAGCTGCAAACTTTTCATTTCTTCTTTCTCTGAGTGAGAGTTGGGGAATGCACAGCTAAAATCTGCCAAGAGATAGGAAAAGGAGAGAATGATCAGCATTTTGCAAGATATTCTTTGCCCATTAATCATTAACCTTGAATACTCCTGTCCCCTGCTCCAGACTTTCCTTTTATGGAAATGAAAACGGAATTTGCCTGTTTCCAACCTCTTCTTTTTTATTTTATGCCACCTGTCGCAGAAATAATTTTGAACTAGATCCTCCTACCTTGCTTAACAGTGTTTGGTTCTGAACACAGTGGATTTGAGGGCGTTTGCTCTCTGAAATCCTGCTAAAGGCCATGGATAGCCAGCTCAAGTTTGGTTGGTTAACAGCTAGTTTGAACACATTGCAAAATAACTGTGAGATCTGAAGGTTTGTCTAAGTATTTCATTAACACAGAAGAATCCCAATAAGGGAAACAACAAAATTATATATATAGTAAACATTTCTCTTATTTCAGTGATAAAATAATACCAGATTTTGGATAATCGCAAGTTGTTTCCTTTCAGATTAAGTGAACCATTTTTATCACTTAAGAAATTTACCTATGAAGCACAATTAACCAACATCTCTCTCCACTTCTGGTAGAACAATCATAAGGCAGTATATGTAGTAAATGTAGGAGTCGTTTCAGAGAAAAAGTTACTACTAATATGTTTTATATTGGAAATCAAAGCAGAATCTTAATTACAGCAGTGTGTTAATACCACAGCGAATAGGTGTGTACTGCAAACTGTAACAGGGCAAGGAACACTCTTAGGCAGTGAGTATTACTACTAAGTGGGATCTTAATTAAGAACACGACAAAATGCTGTCCTCTGGACCATGTTTGCATCAGTCTGAAACATTGTAGTCTTTCCCTATCAGTCCATGTTTTTGAGACATTCTCTAGCTTATTTTAAAGGAACAAAGTGCCAATGATGATGTAGCCATGCCAGCACAAGCCTTAGCATGGGCTGCAAATCAACCTTCATTTCCACTAATCATCAGGTTGGCAGCTTCCATTGCTAGCTGCATACTATACCTCACTTGTGTGCTTTGACAGCATTGCAAATTTTTCCTTAGAAATATGTCTTAGCAAACTTTCTCCCAAGTTCTGAATTATTAAGAAGCCCTCATGTGCTCAAGGGGGTTTTCAGTGAAAATTCTTTGTTAAACTTCATTTATTAAGGATTTGCTGTTAGTAATAGCAGATAGAGGAAATATTGTAAGAACTCTAGAACTGTGTCAGACTAAATAACTGAAGCAGAACTTGAAAAAGTTTGAGTATTTAGTGACCTCCAAATTTTTATGAAGCCTCTTATAATAATTACTAAATCTGGAACATGTGAAATTGTAGTAATGCCATCCCAGCCTAAGGAATTTTTCATTGTTCTATTGTTTTTATAATTCAGAACTATTTTAAAGTGTCTCAGCTAAAATATTTCTCACTTTTAGAAGACAGTAAGTCCCTAGGACCCATCTGCCATGGCAGAACTGGTATGTTAGACTACAAAAAGAAAGTATTCTCAGCAGGGAAGGTTTGCTGTCATGTTTGATGCATTGTTTTGGCATACAAGAGCATGCTTCATGGAGAGTGACCCGTGGTGCTGGATGGTGCATGAATAAAGGAGAAAAATACTTCCTTTCCCTGCTCAATCCAAAGAACTTTAAGTCTATGATACAGCAGACAGCTAGAAAACTCTACAAACAATCTCTAAGGTTATACCAGTCACCACAGTTGGCAGTGATCTTGGCACACCAGTGTCTAAAGAGCTGTCAAGACTAATTGATCAGTGTGTGTGACACTATATTAATAAAGAGGGAATGAAGAAACTGAAATGATATGATCAAAATGATTGGCTGATACTCCTCACAGCTGTATTTTCCATGGATATGAGCAAAAAAAGGATTTGCAGTAATTGACACAGGAGATAGAACTTGGACAAGAATTTAGGCTGTGATGGTGGACAGGAAATGTTGTATTTTAGCGAAATTAAGACTAGTGGAAATTACTTGTGAGATTTAGCACAGCCTTGGAATGAATTTAGCCAAATGTAAGCTGAGGATGATGTGAGGATTACAGAAGTGACTGACAGGTTGAATGATGATACTAGCCACAGTAATCAAGAAAGTAGAGAGCATTTAGGGGGAAAATACTATTTTCTGCAGACAGGAATTGTTCTGGAACAGGATGGTAGGTCTGTCAGGTACACAACAGGCTGTTAAATCTTTGTGAGGAGTTTGCATGGAAATCAAGACTATAGGGATTAGTCTTTGGATTTACTTCTCATTAGAGAACTCAGTAGGAAACCAGAATGGCATTATGAGCATCTTATGAATGATTGCTTGAAGTGGTAAGAGGAAAACTGGTAAAAGATGGTGCAAAAAGGAGAAGGAACCTGCCTTTCCTCCCTACTACCTGCATCACTTCATTTGGCAAACCTGCATCAGTCACTGCTAGTAATAATTTGTCTTTTCAGTGTTGACGGAATATCAGCAATAATGGTGAGAGAGCTAAGCAGTGTGTTGGCAATAATTGTACAGCATTTGAATGAGAGACTCCACAGTGTGTATTCAAGATGAATTTATGTAATACAAAACTGTCGGCTCTAGCATGTTAGTCCACAGAGCAGGTGTGACTGGTTTCTGAAGGAAGGAGCTGCTCCCAGTGCCCTCTATTGAATTGTCACACAGTGTGTTTCCTGAGTAGATGTTTGGGATTTTTTTCCCTCAGTCTCTTCCCATTCATGCAAATCACCATTTGATTTGCATGAGTAATTCCAATTACCTTTATTACCTACTTATAAAGAAAAGAATGGTTCTCGGGTGATGTAATAAATATTAAAGGTAGAAGACTAATGACAGATAATTTTTCTGTGAATCCAAATATTGAAATAATAACCTTTGCCACCTTCAACGTGTTTATCTTGTCACTTGATGAAGTTACCTGCTTTGCTTGACCTGTTCTCTTCTCTATCAGCTTGGTTAATTGTTATGTTTGTATAGCATATATAAGATATTATGAATATGTAACCTTAATGGTTTTAGGAATTAGTTCCTTATGAAAAAGTATAACAAGAAGGACCCCTTGGTTCATTATGAGAACAGAGAAAATTGAGGCATGTATTTGTCAGAAGGGACTGTGCAATAGCTACTCAGAGTTACTTGCATGTTGCATCACAGAGCAAAATGATTTTTTTCAGCCGCATTGCATGAGGTGCAGTGAATGGGATCTGCAGTGTTCTGGGTGAAAATAATTACAGAGAAAAGAAAATCCTCTGGACATAAGAGGTTGCTCTGAGTCTTCTTAATAGTCCTCTGGTCAATCATAGAGAATGCTGTCTGAGTTAAACTGGATACTTCTAAGACATTAATAGTATGCTGGTCTGCCAGGGCAATATGAACTGTAAAACTGCTCTTCTATAGTTCTGTATCACTGGCAATGACAAAACTGCCAGCAGCCGAATACAACACAGGTACTAGAAAATCAGGGAACAGAAATCTCAGGGACTACAAAGAAAGCTGGAAGATTGATGTAAGACACGTGGAATATACAAGCTACACTGTGTCCTGATGTGACTTTTCAAGAGTGAATGGAAGGTTTTTCCTTTAGAGTTGGGTATGTTTTTTACTTATGTAAGGCAAGTGGATAGGTAGGCATTTTCAAAACCCTTGATTCTCAATGAAGTGTCTGAAATTTAGTTCTTAAATTTAAGTTTTAAACATGTTAACCATGAACTTTAAAAGATGCATTAAAAAAGAGTAGTTATTCCTCTGCCAAGATCTGATCTCTCTTTTCCATAGCACCCAGCATTTGCACATTATTTTCCACATTGAAATCACTCATACCTACTGTAGTTATCTGGATTTTTTTAAATACCAAATAAAATAGATAATCCAAGCTGATATTCTGTGGAACAGATAGAACACACATTTGTATTGCATGGAGGCTAGTGTTTTGCCTATGTTACATGAAACAGAACCTTTTTTTTTTTTTTAATACACAGCATCTACAACCAAATTTCTAGCTTATGTGGCTGTGTTTGTGTCTCGTTTGCATATACTGTAAGAGGCCCTGATAACCTTCTCTCTTCTGTTAGAGATGCTGCTTTTACAACATACACCCAGGAGGTATAGTCTTAATCAGATCCCCATCTGCTTCTTGGCTAATGTTCCAGTTATAGTTAGACCTCTTGCACATATTCACATCTATAACAAAATTGATGGTTTTGCTATTGAGAAGCAGCATGTGACTGATAGTGCATTGTACCATGCAAGCTTGTGCTTAAGTATATCATTCTAATCAAGTTAAATAAAGGAACACAGAGCAGAAATTTGTCAGGCATACAATTCTGTTTTTTCCTGAGACCACACTGTTCATCAAGATGGTTTTCAATCACCTGAAGACCAATAACACTGTAGTACAAGATGTTCTTTCAGGTTTAGAAAAAATTTTATGGGCCAGAACTTCAGCTGGCATCAATTGGCTTCTGTGCAGCTATAATGATTTTTACCAGCTGTGGATCCACCGTGTATTTCTAAAATTACCCACTGGAATATGAAAAAGGTATATGTGATAGTTATGTTAATACATCTGAGGTTATAGAGCAAGAAAAATTTTATGCGGTTGAATTTTTAATGCAGTTTTTTAATCTAGAATTTATTCTGCCTGTTTAATCTTTCTTAGGATTTTTTCATATCAAATAACTCTGGAAGAGACACTTTTAGATGGATTTTTGTGTGTGGATTCATGGCCTATGTCAAACATGGAGCAGCTCCACAGAGGCCTGAAACTTCCTCTGCTGCAATAGCTATTGAGTCAACAGACTTTTCAGTATCAAATTCACAAACAAATAATTTATCAGCAAACTTCGTTTTCTGATACGAAAGAAAACCATTAATTTCCATAAGTATAGTCTTCTCAAAGATGAGTTTCTTCTGCAAGATGCATTTCTTACTCTGTAGCCCACAATAAGGTAATCTTCCAGGTCTCATCATCCAGAATACTTACCTTGAATGCACATCTGGGAGTAGGAATTGCTTCCTTACAATTTTAAGTCTTCTTGCAAGTTTAACACATTCTGTATACGTGTGCCTTTTAATAATTTTTAAAATATGCTCCACTGAATACTTGTATTATAAACAGCTGCAAACAAAGAAGACAACCCAGCTACAACAGCCAAGCATAAATATAATTGTACAATAAGTTGATAATCCGCTCCTACTTTTTTTTTTAAGGCATTTTTTTAGCTTGTTTTCTTCAATGTTAGCCTAGTGCTTTTTGTAACAATGCATTACTTGTTTAGTTGCCTTCTAGGAATGCTAGAATGCTGTCTCTCTCCCTCCTGGGTACACTGTGTTCACTTAAGGTATGTCTCTGAAAGCCTAACAAATCAGAAAAGTAGAGATTAGATGAACCAAATAAAAGGGGAGAACAAATCCCAGTGAATCTGTGCTACCCATGCTTCTGCATTATGTGTAGAATATTCTGTGCTTGCATGTTACTCCTGCTTTAAAATAGGTAAGGTGCTGGTCTACTTCCTGCCTTCCAGTACAATAGTTTTATTCTTCAGTAGACTGGGCTAAATTTCTACGTGGTTAATACTGCTGGAAAAGGTAATACAGCTGCAGATGTTTTTGCCACCTGCATGCTGTCTTCTTTTGGATTTTCACTGTTGACAGTGCCCCATTTCAGGGATGGTTGGCCTGTAAAATTTTGCATTGAATTCATCATTGTTAAAGCAGATTTTTCATAGAGCTGTGTGTAGGAAAGCTTCCCTGAATAAGCAGGTGGGTTTTTTTGTGGTTTTGTGGTGTTTTGTTTTGGGTTGGTTTGTTTGTTTTTTGTCTGGGATTGAGCTTTATGGTTTTAAGCAGTAAGAGCAGAAGTCCAATGCCTTTTGAAGCTGGCTTGTGTGTTCACCTCCCTCACATCAAACAAGCACATCTGAAGGAGATAAATACATTGTAAACCAAACAATGCTCTCTCCCTGCCCTTTCTAGCTACTGTACTTTGCAGGGAGAGTTTCAAACAACAAATACAAAGCAGGCTTGTTTCAGAAATTGATTGATGGTTCTTATGAATGAAGAAGGCAGCAAGAAGAAGGCAGCAAGAACAAGACATCTAGGGATTATTGTAGGCAACATATTTGACAAGGATACACTTGAAAACACTTAAAACAAAAGGCAGAGAGCCATGCCAAAATAAAGGAACTTGAAAGACATTAAACATTCAAGTGCTGATTGATGATGACTCTTAGGAGTTAACATGCTCACAAGAGCAAAACCAGGTCTCTGTGGAGCTGCTGTCACTGAAATTGAGTCTTTATGAAAAGGATAGAACAAACAGACAAGAAAGCTGAAAGAAAAAGGTTAAAATACACAGAGTGAATGCAAACATCTGAACAATGCAATAATGATGGGCTAGGTTAAAAATAAATTTTAAAAGAAAAAAAAGGATAGGGGAAGGAGGTACCTTTTCTTGCAACATTATTTATTCCTTTCTCACCTCCCACCACCCTAGTGTCTCCTTGCTCTGATTCAGGAACTAGCATATTTTGGATTTCTACATTTCAGTATTGTCATTATTAGCAAAGTAAAGAATGGGAGGATGAGGAGGAAGTACGGTGGGGGAAGCAGATTGTTTGAGGTGGTTAATTATTGACCACAAATATTTTGTTTGTTCCAGGGCCTGAAACAGCTCTTGCTAGTCTTAGCAGAACTTAAATACAAGATTGGGTAGAGCCTTAGGTCTGATGTATTGTGGCAGTTCCTACATTTCTACAAGATTAGAGAAGATTATAGGATAGAAAATGAGCTTACTTGGGGGATGAAGAAGACTTAAATACTTTGAGCACCAGTTAGGGTAAACATACATTTAAAATCTCCAAACAATCTGTAAATTTGGTCTGAAAAACTGCCTGAAAATATTTTCAGGAGCTTTGCCTTCCAAAGATGTCTGGAGATAGGCAGAAAAAAGGAGCAGTATAACAATATTACAAGTATTTTACCTTTTTGAACCCTTACATTTCAACTTAGGTTCATGTTCTGTTTGGCACATAGCTTTGAATCAGTTTGACCAATCTTAATTGATTTGGGAGAAGCAGTGTGATCTTTTTAATGGGATTTATATCAACAGATTTTGTAATTGGCTGCCTGCTTTTATTCTTTGACAATTCTGCAGGTGCAACATGGGCATTTGGAAGTTTAGTTGGCTTCTCAGTCTTCTTATTGCTGCAGTGATGGCAGATGTGGTCCCCAGGATTGGACTTTATCAGGTTATGCTGGTTACAAGCTTTTCTGGAAAATGTAAAAGCTTATGCTTATTTCCTGTGCTAGGATGAACACAGCTAAAATTTTCTGCTTTATTTTTAAAGGTAGAGTTATAGGAATAGTATGGAATTGCTTTTTATCCCAAATGACTGGAAGTGTTCTGCAAATTGACACCATTAAATAATATGACTATCAGTTTGTAGCTTGTGATAAGCTGTGTAATATCTGGAGATTGTGTTTTAGGCCCCTCAGGGAATGTGTAGGAAAAGCTTTTGCCAGGTGTGATCTATGGATCATTTGTTATTCTCTGATACTGAAGAATCTTAGACTCCTTCACAAGCACCAAACTTAATTGAAATTGAAAACTATACACACTCCAGCTACTTGAAATAGAAGTTTTTAATCTTAAAATTAAAAGACCAAGTGTGCCCCTAAGTAGGAATGGTTAACTACAGTTTTGCATGGCTGGCTGAGTAATACATAAGCTCAGTATGCAATAGTGAGTAAAATGTTATAAACTAAGCTTGAAGAGGTCCTCCTATCCACATCTGGTGGGGTCTTGCACGTTCAGCAGGGCAGATGTTTTCTTTCTAATGAAAGTAATAGCTCCGAAAAGTTGTTGACTGTCTTTCTTTTACAGTCTCATAGGCTGATGAACTTTCTGTGTGTTTGGAATAAATATTGGTTTTCAGCAAAGGGTGAGATGTGTTGTGGCTCCATCCACAGTTAGAAAATGACATCCCCCAAGAAGACTTGTGTCCCCATCACCTGGCACAGTAGAAAACTTCAGGCTTTTTGCTGTTACAGAGAACAACAAACTCAATTGCTTTGCACACAGATTCCCTGCTTCTACCCTGGTGTTGACTGCAGTTTCAATCTGTGCTTTTTTAGGGCTTCTGACTGGGAAGCCTGATAGTTGTATTTCCCAAAACCTTAAGAGGTGACATGTTATTTGTTTAATAACTTGAGTGGCAAAACACAAGTGTCAATCTTGTGAATTTTCAAGCTGATTAAGAGGTTTATGGTGGTCAGAGAATAGGTAAGCAGCCTAAAATGCATTTACTGTGGAGAAGAAAAAGCCCCATTGCAAGGGGCTTATCCATGGGATTACAAACCTTTATAAGCTCAAACTTGCCGTGGCACTTTGGAACTTCATCTCCATGTCTCTGTGTTTTTTCACTCTACGCTGTAGCATGAAACCCAGAGCAGCCACCACTGGCCTGCAGTGCCCTCCCACCACCCTTAGGAAGAACAAGAAGGCAGCACCTAGCCTTTCCCCTGGAGATTTCATTATCTTAGTTCAAGTAGGGTTCAGTGTTCTACTATGTGTTCCTTTATTTTCTGTGTTCTAATTATAACTTCAAAATTAACTTTTTTTTTTTTTTAATTTACGCATTCCATTTGGCATCTCATACCAAGACTTCCTGCAGAGAAAGAATTGAGACTATTGCATAGAAACCTTTCTTGTCACATTCCCTCACAGATGGTCCAATCTGTGCTGCAGTTCCTGCCTGACAGCTAGTTAATCTGGCAGTGTGGGAACACACATTTGAAAAATGCAAGTTCTGGAAGAGCCTCAGGTAATTGCCTTGACTATGTTCTGTACCCCAAAACCAATGGGGTTTTGTCCAATGGCACACAAACCATGTGTAAAGAGAATGATCCTGCTGCTATCACTTACATGTACTTTTGGACAGAGACCCACATTTGGTACATGTTCTAAGATGTGAGAGGTGTCTGCCTTTTCTAATGAATGTATCTGGGAAGTTTGGCTGTTGTAATACAAATTAATTAAGACAGACACCTACAGTTCTGTTGTAACCACAGTGGGTATGGAAAATATATGAGTCAGTGTTTTGGTTTATTTTATTACCTCAAATCAACAGAGAAGATTTAATTTTCTTTGCTTATTGGAGGGAAACACTTTAATGACTGATAAACTACACAGAAATAGAGAGGTACATAGATGCATCTCATGTGGCATTAAGCTGTGTTGCTACGATCAGCTGCTTATCTGCAGTAGCCTGGGCTATGTAGCCCTGATTAAGGCTATAGCTGTGGCACTGGAGAGCCCTGCAGAATTTAGATGTGCCAGGTCAGGTGTTCCTCTGCAGTCTAACCACACCACCTGGCTCCAGGGAGATGTTCTCCAAACAGGTCAGGTGCCTGAAGAGAGACAACCTTGCCACTGAATGTGTGGGACCCCAGCTACATCTCACCTTGTTCCATCTCAGGATAAATGCAATGAGCAGCCTGAAAGGGCTGCACCACAAAGTGTTCTCAGAGAATTCCTGTATATTCATGATAACCTCAGGTAAAAGGCTTTGCGTACTGAAGGGAAAGAGACAGATTTTAGTAACATTTATTTAATGCTGTGAAAATTCTGTCAGTGTTGTTGCTCCTTGTTTAATCCAGCAAGCCAGCTTGGACTGAGACCAGCAGGGTTGAGAATTTTGTGTCAGAACCTGTATCCAAATGAGCTGAAAAGGTGACTAAAGGTCTTGCACATCCTGAGCCAGTCTTTCATGGTGTCCATTTAAAGATACCATTTTGAAGCTTGTCTTATAGCTTACTATTAAATAAAATAACTTTTGGACGAAAGCAGCATTTTCACAATATATTTGTGGGTCTACCACAGGACCTTCTAGGAATCACCTATACCTAAACAATAATCAGCTCATGATACCAATTACCCTACTGTCTTGTATGAAACAGGTTGGATGAACCATTAGAATTTTCTGGATTTTTATCAGTGCTGTCAAACTGTTCTTGGTTTCCTCATTCTCTCTTTTGTAATTTCTGTTTTTATTTTTTGGACACATTGAAGAATTCAGTCCCTGTCCTTAAAAATGAGAGGAGTAGTGGTTTTCACTATAAGGTATATTTCGCTATAAGGTATATTGTAGAAGATAACTCTCTCATATCTAGATGTAACTAGATGTAATTGTTTTGTGGCAGTTCACTAGCACAGTGCTTTCAAACCTACACCAGTGGCTTAGTGCAATTTCCTAAAATTTTACAACAGATGACTAAGAAAAGCAAGCCTGTTCATGGTAGGGCTGAATTTGCTATTCATGGATTTAATTCATTACAATTACAATAATTTCACTTCGACGCAGAGGATCTAATAAAGATGAATCTTTACTCAATACCACAAATCTTGTATCTGAAACATGTTTTTTTTCTTTATAGAACTACAGGGCCATTTCAATCCTCGAAATTTTTTTAGAAAAAGACTTTTTGTGTTCCTGATAACCACATGGTATATTGATTCTTAAAAAATTTTATCTTCTAGTCTGTTTGTTCCTGATGAGTGAAATTCCCATGTGAAAATCTACAAAAGTTACTACACTTTAAATACATCAGATTTTGTTAATACAAAAGAGATCAAACTGAATTCCATTTGCTCTTAAATGACGGTCTTCAAATGGCAGGAAACAAATTCCTCAAAATGCTACCTCTGTTTTTGCCTGTCCATTTTGTATGGTATTTGTCAAGAGCTAAGTTAGCACAAAAATTCAAATGAGTTATTTACTCAAACCTCAAGGCTGAGTATTGAGCAGAGTGTTTAATGTCACATTTTCCCACTCCTTTTTGCTGCAGAAATAAGAAATTCAAATCAAGAAATCAGGATTCCATTATGCTTTTATAGATCGTGTATCAATGTAAATTTTGAGATGGGTGCAGAATTTTCCATAGTTTACTGAAAAAAAGAAGTCTCAACAAAACTTTTAGAAGTGTCCCTAGGGATTCCAGTGAGGTAATGATAATCTTTGTTATGAATTCATCTTAGAAAATTTCACAGTAGCAAAAATCCTGAACTAGCATAACCCCAGGTCTGGCTTTCAAAGGAACTGAATGTTTCTTTAGTCAATATTTTTATTTACTTCCAATTCCTTTCACCTGAAAATAATCAGTTTCAGAATCAGTGGGGGTTTGGTGATCGAGTCTTTATAAAGGTGTTTAAGGTCATGTATAATCATAGATCTTTACATATACTTTTATTCATTTTCTTTATAAGTCCATTTAGACTTAGGCAGAGTTGGTTGAACTCAAACAACTGGTATAATTCCCAGGTTCTTTTGGTTTAGCTATAGTTTCTTGAGATCCTTTTTCCATTTTTCAAGGCTTTGTTTCATGCATTGTAGTACTTGTTCCCTTTGAGTGGAACAAAATACCTAAAGAAATAAAGTTCTTACTTGGAATTAGAGGATATGTGTTTCACACTTGAGATTTCGTAGCTCAGGATATCTAGGCTGTATCGCTGGCAGATGACTACAGCTGCCATCCTTACAGAGCCACTAGTACTGAAATGGAGCAGATCACATGTAGCCAGTCTTCATCGGGAATTTTGACAGCCTACGGATGGCAGGTTTGGACATAGTATTTTGTTTGATTTTGTTCATGTGTTGAGCCATGTATCCCTGTATTTGGCTGATACATTGTCAGGTGAGCTATTAGTCTGTGTTACATTATGATGATCTTATTTTATAAAACAGAACAAATAAAGAAAGCAAAAAGAATTGCTTGTGGGAGAAGGTGATCCCATTACATAGAAGAAGAAAATATCTGATGTTAAATTAAATGCTTATCAAAACGAACACAACAGAATATGACAACAATGAATTTAGATAATAACTTGAAAATAAAGATTTCAACAATATTTCCTCATTCATTCAGTACATGTGATTTGCTCAGTCAAAGCCACATAAGCAGTTTTATGTTAAACACTTGGCTTTATAGTGATAGCTACTAGTAATGACTTCCATGGCCCAGTTACTGTGGACGTGATAATAGCTGACATTGTATAATGTTGGCAGTTTCTCAGTGTACCAAATAAGGAAAATTCAAGTGTAAAATGCATACACAATAATTTCTGAAACAAAGTCCTTTCCTGCAAGGCTGCTTAGTTTCGTTGGTGCTTATGAATAGGAGTGGTGCTCTTCTGTTAAGGAAATCAGGTTTGGATTTTGTCCAGGCAAATTGGGTGCATTGAGACAAGTGGGTGTAGATAAGGAAACTACCTTGTTTTCAGTGACAGAAGCTCAGATCTACAGAAAATGGAACATTTCCAATGTGAGTATGTTCTCCCTGGGCAGACACTCTGGTCACCTGAAGAAATAATGATCCATCTCCTTGGGTGATGACAAATCAGATGGCCTTCTAAGGATACCCCAAAATAATATTTTTATTGGTCAAGTGTTAGGGAATTTTTTATGGTGAGTTTTCTGGATTACTGAGATATAACAATTTTAAGTAGAGGCAGCCTAAGCATATTGTCTTTTAACTTCGGTTGCTAACTTGAAACAAAAAGGCATCTTTTGACTATAGTTCTTGGACTTGGTTCAGTCAACCTTTGAAGAAACTATATGTGTTTCAGGACAAGACTTAAACCCAAGTCAATTTACATGCTGAACTAGAACATAACAAAGGACATTACAAGAAATTATGGTGAATTTTTAAAAAAATCAGTACAAAGCTAAAGTTTATTGCCAGTACTGTTCTTGCAGATCAAAGCTATCCTACTGTGGTCTAGGGTTACTTTAATATTTTGCAGCCTCTCATTCCCTTGGTGCGTGTTTTAAGCATGCATATTACTACTTTTATAATAAAATAACTTGAAAAAGCCTTCTGCTTTGTATTGGCCTCCTGAGGTAGAAAGTCATAGAGATGTTAAGTCTCACATTGCTTGCTCCAGCTTCATTATATTTGATGAAAGAAATATCTTGGTCATATCTCAGGATGTGTAGTACTTCCTCAATAACAGGATTGCTGTAAGGAAGGACATTTATTACATAGATCATGAAATTGTATCCTAGTTATTTCTCTGTTCTTCTTTGTACGAAGCATATAGGAGGTTGGCAACATATCAACAACTACTGTACAGAAGGATTGAAAGCTTTGAAAAATAGTTTTGTCTTTAGGGTGGATGAGTGGAATATTTGCAGTCTTCCTGGAAGATGTACTGTGCAGATTTTTATTCTCTTTGCAGGAAGAGATGTGTGTATATTCTAAATATAATTATGGGTCAGAGTGTAAATGTTAGGTTTTGTGAACTCCATGACTAAAACCAGACCTATCAATTATGTCAGTGGGAGGTTACTGCCAAGGTCAAAATTAGATTACAGGCCTGGCTAAGTCTGCACTCATGCAGCTTTTACAGTGCAGCAATCTTGATGTGCTACCCTAGCAAAGAGCATGTTAGTAGTGTGGATGCAACATATTTCAAATTGCTGTGAATGAAGGATGCTCCTTTGAAAAAAATGATGGCACTGTAGCTTTTGCTTCTGCAAATAGTCATGGGTAGTTTTGTCCATGTTCATGTCAAGAGTATTTAACAGCTCTGATTCATGATCATAGAGCCTGGCCTTCAGTAAATGGACTAACAGAGCTAAACTGAACCTTTGCCCTATGTCCTGGGGAAAGGGTTGAACATCCATAAGATTCTCTGTGCCACATGGGGCAGGAACAGAAGCAGTTACTCACCTGGGACAACCCCAAATAATCCTAGGGCACCCAAATCCCCAGTCAGTCATCAAATTAAAATTGCAAAGGGCACTTTTTTCCCCTGATCTTTGTTTTTGTAAGGAAGTAGAAAAAGCAACTCCTAGCAGAAATCTAATTTGCCTAGGACCATCGTTTGGAAAGTTCTTGGTTTTCCTCATTGGTATAAGACAAAATTATTAGTTTTTAAAAGTTAAGGCTTTTCAGTGTGCACACTGCAATATATTTCCTCCAATTTCTTAATTTTTTCCATACTAGAGCATGGGGTTTTTAACTAAGGGTTTTGCAAGGCATTGAATGTTGAAAGATTGAGAGGTGACAAATGCAGAATCTTTTGTTACACAAAGAAGTAGAAAGTATTGATCAAAAAATGCTCCGAGGCAAACCAATTTAGGGACCCACTGACAGCAAAGTGACCTGGTCATCCATCTTTCCAATGAAATATAAAACTTAGGTCCACATAATTTGTGGCCTTTTTAAACACTTGAACATTTTTACTGAAGTCTGAATGCTGTTAATTTTGGGCTTCTGGCAAAACTCCAAACCAAATAATTATTCTGCTTACTCCTTCCCTAAATTACAGCAACGGCTTCATTGGAAACAAATGCATTCATAGTGTGCTGACCTAAACTGCTCTTACATTGCTTTGCACTATTAACTGTTGCTGCATTTCAGACCATGGCTGGCTGCATTTCTGTGGTGGGCTAAATGATCTCTGGACAAAGCGTGTGAATCTTAGCTTGTTCAAAAGGCTTTGGGACAAAAGGTGCTGTATGAATAAATTCTATCATAGAAATATTTTTAGACCTAGAATGTGCATTCAGTGATGCAGCTGGATGGAGAGAGGATATTTGGAAACAGAGGGTGTATGCTCATGGGTTGGGAAGCTGGTAGCCTCTGATGATCATGAAAAAAGTACTTTTGCTGAGAAGCACTGTGAAATTACAGAGCACAATGGGGAGCAAAGGGAGAGTGGAGTTTTACTAGATAGAAACGGGAGACTCAGTGCTTTGGGGATACTTCTGTATGGTGAGGCTAGATAGCAGGATGCACTTGAGTTTTTTTTCTGAAGATAAAATTATTTAGAAATCTCATAAACTATTCCAGAAATTCTGTGTGTGGTTTCTGAAGGGTCTATATTTTGTTCTAATTATGTTATAGCTTCTTTTAAAAAGTCCATACTCTGTCTGAAATGTGAAGGGAAGCCTGAATGTAAGATTTGAGCAAGAGGCTTTTACAGACTTTATCTTCTTACTGTGCTGTTTAGCTACAGCATCATTGTTGGTTTTCAGTGCTCTGATCATTGTCCAGCACCTGCCTGGAGTGTTTTTAAGCTTAAATGCTCAACTGCACAGCCATTTCTAGAAGAAACAGAATAGTCTAAACACAAACAGCAAAACTAAAGTTACTTATGTGACCCTGTTCTAATTGTGGGAGAGCCACGTGACAAGAAAGCACTCTTCTCTGATCTAATGGTTCCAGTGGCAGCAAGGAACAAGGCCTTGGCTTTCATTAACCTTTCTCTCTGTGTTGCAAGTGGAAGCACAGTCTGAGCTTTTCATATAGCCTGAAAGCAGACTACACTGTAGAGCTGGAGAATTTTCTTTCTGTAGATAACTTGAATTTAGCAAGTACAAAGCACAGCTGCACTCCCGTTCTCCTAAGAGTAAGCAGCTTTCTCTTTCACTGGTTAGCAGACTTATAGTCAGGAAAAAAACAGAAATTTATTTTCAGCACCAAAGCTATTACTAAGATATATTTTTAATTGCCTAAAAGTCAGATCAGTGCATAGCAAAACCAAGAATGTACAGCCTTCTGCTGAAAGCTGGTAAGGTCTTCACCCAGTAGTGTAGTCTGGTAGCACAGACAGTCTAGGCTCCTGGTAGCTCCCCACCATCTCTGAGTTGTGTGCCTGTATCACAGCTGTGCTGAGGAGTAGCACTGACTTCTTCAGGACCCAAATGGGAGACACTGCAAATGTTCATCAGCAGTAACACTATGGTGGTTTGAGGCTCTCCAGTTGCTTTCTACCTCAGTGAATGGAGCTGCCATCTCCAAAATGCAGCTAAGAATTTGAGCGTTCGCTTTTTGGATGTGGATTTGTAAAGCAGAGCATAAACCTGTGCTGAAGTGCAGCATTCAGAGAGCCAAATATATACATGGATTTTAAAGCAGTATATGCTTTGGAACAAAGGTGCTGTATTCTGTGTACTATATTCAGGTGTTCATGGTGAACTCAGGTATGACTATTCAGTATCTGTCTGTTATTGTGTGACTGGTACCAGAACTTTAAATCCCTACACTTTTGCTTTCCTAACAGGCATGCATTTACATTAGAAGTGTTCGATTCATTAGTTGTTATTAATAAGTGCACTTTAAAAAAAATTTCTCTCTTACAAAACAGTACTGAAAGTAGTGTTCTTTACAAATAGGAAGGAATCAATTCTTACCAAAATGCTGAAGTTTGTCATCAAGGGGAAGAACAAAAAAATTGTATTGTGCCTATTACCAGTCAAAGGGACTGCTGACCATTGTGGATGGGCTTATAATCCCTACCAGACCAAAAAAAAAAGAGCATTTAGGGAAATTGAAGCATCTTTGAACAGTCTGCTATGAGTAAAATGGATTCATTTTGCAACAGACTTTATTTGCTATGAATAATTTGATGAGCTTTATTTAATTGGCAGACACAACAATAACGAATCACATCACATTTCTCACAGGCTCTGAATCATGTCTGAGCTCTTTTGCACAGCTAAATGGTTACTAGTTTCCCTCTTTCAACATCTGTTTTAGTTAATCTTGCCAAGTATCCATTCATTGTTTTTACAGCATGATGCTAAATATTTAAAACTACAAACCAACTTTAGGATGGTGCCTTAACAGCATCTAGCTGTCTCTCATTTTGGACTTGTTTACTTTGCATATCATGTACAGGACTTTAAAAGGAAACAGAAATCTAAGAAAAAGGGAAACACAGCAAGTACATCATTAGCAGTTTCAGCAGAATGAGAGGTTTGCATTTGCATTTCAGGAGAATATAGACATTAAATCACTTAGGAAAATCAGCATTTTTTTTATCGAAACAGAAACAATCCTGAGTCTTTTCCTTCCCTTCAATATTATTCCAATGTAGTGATGTTAAATTATGTTAGAAAACCTACTAAAACCTAAGTTAAATTTACATATCAGCAATTCTCATTCTGATACAGTATGTAATGGAGACTCAACACTGCAATATTTGGGTCCCAGGGTGACTCAGTTATTTTTGAGTGGAAGAACTAGCTGCCCTGGGTATCAAGAATAATAGTATATTCCTAAACCTCTCAATATGAACCAATCATTTCATTAATATTCTCATTCATAAGCAACAAGGGATCTTATGCTGATTTTAAGCCTTCATTCTAACCTATCTGTAAAAAAGCAGCTTACTAAAACAACTTGAGTCTGAACAGAACTCGGACCACAACATATTTCTTACTAGATAGAAAAAACATGTGCTTACCCAACTTCGCCTTATTTGATGATATGTTCCACTTTGGTATAAGTTTTTTTTATAAAATGAAAATTGAAAAAAGACGTTAGTGAAGTTTCCCTCCTTAGAAACAGTAGATAGATATCACAAGCAAACATTTCTCAATTTTGTATCCTCTTCAACAGAAGGCACAGCTCTGTCACATATTTGAATGGCTGGTTTTTCAAAATTGGCACCTTCTTCAAAATATTGCTAAATAAGATCATTGTGTACCACGTTCTTGTGCCAAAATACATAAGTAAGTCACATATGCATTTAGACATCTGGGACAGGATCTCAGAATTGGCTTTTTTTAACTGTAAAATACCAAGCCTCTATTATGAGCTAAATGCCATTCTCTGTGAGACAAACATAATACTTATCTACCCAAACTCAGCAGAACTGCTTCTCTCAAATTATAGCAAACCAACAGAGACAGAAGAGAAAGACAAAAAAGATTTAAGCCCAGTTTCTGGATTTTTTTATGCCCAAGGCTGATCTGTTGTTCCGTTAAAAGAAACTAGTATTTTGCCCATAATGAACAGTTACTTTGAAACTGGCTTTATAATCAAATGAAAGAATAAGGAACAGTGTGTGAGGGAGATGAGATTTCCTGTTTTGACCAAGGGTGGATAAGATGGTGTACAGATAAAAATGTAAACTGTAGTCTTGCACATGCTGGGTCTTGTACAGAAAAAACAGGCCTGTGTACTAAGATAGGATCTTTGAAGGAAATAGAAATAAAAATGAAGCTCTGACATGGGATTTAATTGATCAGGTACAGGGCCAAATACAAAGCCACTGCTCAAGGAAATGTTTGTGTGATATACAGAAGCAGTTAGGGGGCTTGTTATCTTACCATCAGTTGTGACTGACAATATTGTACATTTATTTTGTAGGATTTTATGAAGGACTACCCAGAAAAGCATGATTTTGGGAAAGCCAATCAACTGGGGTTTCAGACAGAAAGGTTCTACCTCATTAATTTTCTTGCTTTCTTCAAGGATACATCCATACCAGCTGTGTCTGGTATGGAAGATACAGGGGATGTAAGGCAGTGCATATTGAATCAGAGGATGATGATCCATGCTTTAGTGAGAATTGCACAGCAGTGGAAGAATCATGTAGTGGATAAAAATCCATCTTTGAACAGGATATCGAGTGTGGTGAATAGAAAATGGTATATCCTGAAGGACTTGGGAGACCTCTTTTCTTTACCATTGCATCTAACTACGTAGGGTGGCAGTATCAATTTTAAGATAATCAATTGCTTAGAAAAACAAAATTGAAGATTAAAGAAATGGCAGAATAGTTCAGTGTGTTCTAGGAGACTTATCTGTTAAAGATAGTCTGAGATAAGTATCAGTCAAATACAATGCAGACAAGTTCATTTTTGTAAGTACATATCAAATGTATTAAGAGCATGTTCACAGTAAAAACTGTGAGCTAGAGGATTTTAAGAATTCTGGCTGCTTTCATCTTAAAAAGAAAATGCTTGAACAGCTGTCCCAGTGAGTTAGAGGAACGAATCCTGCAGAGAGTTTGAGGAGGAAAGGGGCATAGCTGAGAGTTTCTGAAGGATTTATTTCCTAGCCTATGGAAATAATATGAAAATGATATTTGTCTAAGACAAGAGCATTGTTCTTGTTTGCTTTCCTAGGGGAATTTACCTTTCAGTTTAGATGAGAGAATCCATGGCGATTTAACTACAGTTCTGGAGAGTTTGCTCCAGTACAAAATGTTTACCTCTCCAAACTGCAGGGCTTCCATATCATTTTCCATATCTCTTATAGTTCCCCTGCTGTTAGAAGCCAAATCACTGTATGTTTGCAGAGCAAAGTTCATTGAAGTCTCAATCTGGGAAGCACTTTAGAGTTACAACTCTAGCTAAGAGAGGATTCACAGCTGGTGAGAATGAAATAAAATATGAGGAAGTGTGAGAAATGACAGAGAAAAAAAAAAGAGGAGGCTGAAAAGAAGCATTAAACTTTCATCTCTAGTTTGTGGGATAAATGCAGGCCACTCTACTCCGTGAACATAGCTCTACCTCTCTATATTTCATGAAGAGGCAGGAAACTGAGTTTTATAGTTTAATCCATATCCCTGAATTTTACTCCCCCCCTACACTGCCCTCCTGTGGTCTTAGCTCCAGCACAAAAAAGGTGCTGGAAGCACAAAACATTACACTTGGGATTTTGGAGTAGTGTGAAGCCAGTCACATCAGATTTTGGACCGCATTCAGGTGCTTAATTCAGGATATTTTAACCAATCCTACTGTTCTGGGCTAAAATCTCAAAAAAAAAAAAAAATAATAATTAAAATCTGTTGTTATTGTATCAGAACAGCAGTTCCTAATCTGTCAGTCCCTGTGCTCTGAGAGCAGGCTTTACTGTGATCTCAATGCCAGTTTCTTGCCCTATTTTAGCCTCTAGGTTTATGTCTCCAAGTTGCTGTTGTGTGGCTTGTGTGAAATCACAGAATTGTTCTGGTTGGAATAGACCTTTAAGATCATCAAGTCCAAACATGGCTTGGTGGTTCCAGCTCTTTGCATAGGGTATGGGTGTTTATATAATGAAAGTCAGTATCTCCAAGCACATGGCATGATTAGCACAATCAGATACCTGAAACAGTGAGGTGAAGGCTTTGGGGTAGTGGGACCACTTTCTCTCAGATGTGGCTCCTAGAACTGAATCTTGTGTTAATTAAGTTAAAAATACCCCAACTACAGAATGTGCTGAATATGTGTAAGTGATCTATAGAGGAGTTTTGTCCTCAAACACTTGTGTCCTTTCACAGGTCTAAACTGCATAGAAGCACAGAGGCAATTCCACAAGACTGGAGGAAGCAACTGTTTATTGTAGCATTACCCATCAGTCAGTACAGGGTGATTTTTGATCAGTCAGCAATGTCTGAACAAGATCTGACTGTAGCCAACTGCAGCCAGGATTGTGGCTATGTGTAATGTTGCAGGCTATTTTCCTCTCTTAAAAAGATGGGCTTGCCTGACTCAGTGTCACCTCTTCTTCCTGCCTTGGGCTCTTTACTGTGTTGCACCTGACCACTGCTGAAGGAAGGGCCAGGCTTTCCAAGGATTCAGGGCTCACAGTGTCTATGGCATGGGCAAACCTAAGGCTAATAAAGCCAGCAGCAGTGTGCTGGCTTACACTGGATTGTGGCCTATAAATATTTCTACACCAATGATGTGCTGGGCAGTGTCCTTCTTTAACTGCTGCCTTAACTAATAGTAAAATGCAGCATTGGAGAGGGCACTCAGCCAGAGCTCTGGGTTCTCTTCCTGGCTTGGCCACAGTCATGCTCCATCTGTTTTGCTGTCTGTCACATGGGAATAGTAAGACTGAAATTCCCTTGTAAAGGGCTTATATAGCTACAGTGCACTATGTAAGAATTAACTGTTTTTACTGTAGACTTTGGGAGCCAACTTTTGACCTTTCCGTGCACTCATATGTCATCAAATTGCCATAAGCCTGTCTGAAGAAATAATTTAAGCAGAATGAGAATTGCAAAAGCCACTCACATCAGATCTAATGGAAGGCCTTAGTCCCACCATCAAAACAGGAGAAGGAGATCTAGACAGCTGCAGATCTCAGAAACCATTTCACACCAAGCCCTCCTAAAAGAGTTGAAACTGATGTAAGTTTATTTGTGTGTGATTCAAAGAAAATTCTCAAGCAACAAATAAAAGAAACAAGTGTTGTAAGACTGAATATGATGAGGCCTGTTGGGCCACATGACCTCAACTGTCTCCTTGAATCCTTTTCTGCTTGTTAGTGAATGCCCCTTCAGTTCAGGCACTCTCCTGTTTAGGCAAACACAAATATCAGCTATGTACAGTACACTTGGTCCAAGGGAGACAACAAAGGAAGCAGAAAGGGCAAAAGCAACTTTTCCGTGTGAAACCACAGTCTGGTCTTTACAGGCTATAGCAACTGAGAGTAAAATGGGTAATGCCTCAGAATGTGAAAAAAAAAAATATCCTTTTCAGTTATGAGTAATGATTTCTCAACAGTGCATCCATTATAGAATAAAATACTACCCTGACTGTCACTATGTAGGGCCTAATTAATAATTGAGGAAACATTTTAACAGTCATAAAAATGAAGGTACAATTATTTGATGATGATCTGATAATGACTGGTTTGTGGAAAGAAGTTTGGATTTTGGCAACTCCCTCCAAAGACAATTCCAACCAGGAAAGAATATGATTTGCAAATAGCAGTGATCTGTACTTTACAACTGTATCAGAAAAGAAGGCATCTGAACTACATGGCTGTGAAAACAAGAGATTTCGCAGCTTTTCTATTTGTTTTCCCTAATTTTCTGCAAATTTCCTGTGTTGCAACCAGTGCTCCCCATCATTGGCCCCAGTCTCCCCTCCCACTACTGCTCTCAGATGTTCCTGATTGTCTCGTACATTTATAATTATATGCAGTTTGCCACAGGTGCTTCTGGCATCCTCGATCACAGTGATTATCAGCAAATCCAAAAGTGGATTAGCAAAGGTAATAATTAAATGGACACAGAAACATGTTGGGAGAGCTCGTAGTAGGATAACTGTCCTGCTTAGTGAAAGGTGTATGTGCAGATGCATGAGATTTTGCATCTAAACTAGGCAATAAGTAAGTGATCATTGTAGAAGGTACATTAATGAATCACTTGTGGAAATAATCTGGTGGCAGGAAGATGAAGAGTCTGCCATACGCTTTGTTGTTACCTGAAATTTGTAGATATTTGTGGATTGTTTTTGCCTTATGTTGTAATTTATGATCATAGATGATATGTGTAAATGGGTATGTACCTCTGTTCTCTAGTGATGGCCATTGTTCTTGCTCCTCTCCTCTCTCTCACAAGGCACCATCCACGAAAATGATCAGTTCTCATTAAAGAACTCAACTGCCATGTATTAATTTTAGATGGCGCCTCAGCTATACTGGCAAGTTAGATTTCCACAGACCACTGTGCATATATTAACATTGCTCTAAGGCCCATCTTTATTCTATCTGGACACTGTTTTGTGCTATCAGAACTCTGACAGCAAAGCTTTTGACTAAATCCACAGGAAAACCCTGTTTAGCACTCAGCAATCTGATCTCCGTTATCCAGTTGGACTATTCCTTTGAGTTGTGCCTGGAAGTTTTATTGCAACTATTTGAACCTTAACTAGAAATCAGAGTAGAAAGGAGAATTTAAGAAAGTAGAAATAGCAAAGAAAGATTACTGCTTTTATTTATAGCAAAAGGCATTTTAGTGTGTGCTCAGAAAGGAAAGGCAAAAATTTTA
This sequence comes from Apus apus, assembly GCF_020740795.1. Classification (NCBI taxonomy): domain Eukaryota; kingdom Metazoa; phylum Chordata; class Aves; order Apodiformes; family Apodidae; genus Apus; species Apus apus. The sequence continues at coordinate 7,264,251 of NC_067291.1, forward strand.
AATACAGCCTTTCAAGATGTAGCTTGCCATGTTATTTTAAATTTGGATCATGATTCAGTGTATTTTTATGGCAATCCATCCCCCACTTTTAAAAGAACAGTAATTCACTCCATTATATTCTGACTATGCAGGGGATTTTTCTGATGCTCTGTCCCAGTCCTACAACAAATGACCAAACCAGGGCACAAATTCAGTCTTAGCTGCAGATTTTTTACAGTCTCTTTTCCTGTCTCCCAAAGTAGACTCTGTTGTGGATGGAGGTTAGTGCACCCAAGCATGGGATCTCACTAACCTGTTCTCCACCAGTGAGATGATAAATTTGCAGGACAGAAAATGTCCCAAAGCATTTTACCTTTTGGACTATGGGCCAAATATTGCTTGATTTCCCTGATGTGGGTCAGAAATGTCTCAGTTACAACAGCATAGACTGGATAAGCCCTGTTGGCCTCAGTGGGATGGCTGAATTTGGCCCATTACTTTACAACTGTGTTATTAAAACAGTCAATCTTCTGTCTGCAAGGAATAACATAAAAAAAAAAAAATATTTCACATATATCGGGATGTGCTATGGATAGTGTTGTAACAGGATAGGATATCAGACTTAATCTTGCTTTGTACTGCAGTGCTGACAACGTATGTGTGGCAGCACTGCAGAAAAAAACAGCCTCCTCATTATTCTTTGTGTGTTTTGCAGCACACCAAGGCATCTGGACAAGGAGACTTGCAGAACCATGGCAGGGCTGGAAAAAATTGCCTGAAATGAGGTGTAAAGTTGAGTAAAGAATTATTTCCATGTTCTAGCTTGAAGAAGAAAGTATTTCTTTCAAAAAGCAGGAAGATAAATTAGAAAGTTTTGCATCTAATGTGAACAGTTCCATGTATTTCCAATTAAGAGAAAAAAGCATAAAAATTTATGATGAATGATGCATCTGCTTGGTCCTGTTCTCATTATACATACATCTGAAGTGGAACCAATGTAATTTATGAATAATTTAATTAAAATAATGACAAGTATTATTTTTGTAGCATACAAAACTGTAAACATTAATTTAATAAGGGAGAGAATCATGAAATGCAAGCTTAATTACAAAAACTAGAATAATCAGCTGAACTGATGCAGACAAGACAATTAACTCTTTAGAAAGCAGTTTACAGCTGCTAGGGTGGAACTAACATCCTGAGAGAGTTAGCATAGTTATTACTTTGAAGTCCACAATGTTTTGGAATAAACCATAAAAGCAACCTAAGATTTCTTTATTTTGCATGTCTTTTGAATATTCTGCAGCCCTTAGAATTTCTCCCAGTATTTTGTTTCTGTTGTCTGCCAGCCCCAGGGCGTGGTACTAAATCTCTATGCCAGCTCTCCTTCATGGTGGTGGCTAAGCTGTAAGTACAGAGTAGGTGATACCCCTGGATCACTGCAGGCATTTGTGTCATGTTATCCCTCTCCTATCTGTAATTATTAAGGTCTGCTTAAAAAGGAGTAAAATTTCTTGCATCTTGCATTCTCCTGGAAGAACTTCATTCGTCTGCCTGGTGGAAACATACTTCTGATTTCCTGTCTCTCCCTGCTTTTACTTGGGGATGTTTTTTGTAGCTTCTTCTCTGCTCAGGTTTTCCCCTCTCACCTTGATGTATTTAAAGGAAACAAGCATACTCTTTGTACTATCAGGATAAACAAAGAAGTTACCAGAGCCTCCTCCTTTAAGATGGACTCCCTTGATTATTATTTCTAGTTTTATTTCCGCTTTCTTTAATCTTGCTACCAAAATTGTGCAGTTTTCTGTCTGGCTGTAGGGGAGAACACTTTTCAAATTGGGTCACCCTCTGCAAGGGTGAACTTTCAGTCCAAGTTCAAAGTGAAATGCATCAGAAAGCTGAGAGTTATCACTCTGAGGATAAAACATACAGAGCTTTTAAAACCATAAACATTGTGCTTGACAGCATGTCTGTTGCCTACTGCAGGCCAAAATGACATCATCTGCTCTGCAAGTGGCACTGCTTTTTTTCTCAGTGTATTAATTTCTCTGCTTTTCATTTCCCAGTGCCTCATTTCTGACTCATCATATGAACTGAGCAAAAGAAGAATGGGAATTGGTAGCTGAGGTTTCATATTTTTCTTTCAGAGTCACTGCACTCTCACTCTCATCAAGCATGCTACCCCTGCACTTCGATGCCAAGCCTTTCGCAGCTCTGTAATTCTATAAGTTGAAACAGAATTACAAAATAAGCAGAAGTGTGATTGTGGAGCTAAAATTCTGATCACAAATTACAGATGTGATAGACAAATTTAGATGATGTTTACACTTTCTGAATAAGGGGGGTAATTTAACCTTCGCCACAATGTTTTAAAAGCTTAGATTTTGGAATATGGAATGTTAATAATTATTAAATTAGGTTAAAAATTCATCAGTATAGCCAGTTCTAATTTAAAACTATTTTTAATGATAATGAAACTAAGAAATTGTCTACTAACATGAATAAAACTCAAATTAGGGAAAAAATCTTAACAACGTGACATCTAGTGGCTGCACAGCGACATGACTGAAGCCCCCAGAGCAAGGCTTTGCACAACCTATGAAGTGCAAGCCAATACAGGTGCGGCAACAAAAGCAAATGTCATGTACTTTTGAAGGGAAAATACCTGAACATGGCTTTAAAAAACCTCTTCTGTTAGCTGGCACTTGTCTCGCAGAGGACAATGCATCCCTGGAACACAGGGCAAGTGATGTTCTAATATGAGAAGTGGGTCCCACATCACTCTGTGAAATACTAAAATTTACTTCAATGGAGAAGTATTTCTGACCCTAAATTTTAATTCCAGATTTAATAGCAACTCTGTGAACGTAATTCCTCTTGGCTTGAGTTTTCCCACCTGCAAACTAGGGATAATGCAGGGAAAATATTAAAGTGTGGCTTTCCAGCAGTGCTTTAGGTCAGCTCTTACAAAATGTTTGCTGTTTTCAGATGGAAAATGCTACTAAGGGCATTTTAAAAAGCAGTCTTACAATGACAGGTAGTTGAATTGATTATCCACAGGAGATTGTACCAGTGCAATACAGCTGCCCTGTATTTCAGGCAAAGTCCAGTTTACATGAGTAGACACAAGGGGCATCAGCCAGCAGACGTGATCAGTTGTGATCATGTCAACTGACACAATTGTTTGAGAGACACCTGGAATTATGGTGCTTCTGCTCTCAACAATGCACAGAGCAGTATGATGCTGCCAGGAATAGGAATGCTTCCCATCTTTGTGTTCTACTGAAAACTTTTTCTCCCAGGTTTATTAAATTTTTTATTTATTATTTCATTTTTAATTGTTAGCACAAATTTTGCTGCTTTTGGCATTTTCTGTGTATCAAAGTTTCCCTTCCCTTTTTCATACAATTCCAGCTTGAGGGAATGTAAGGAGAGTAGAATTTGGTTGTATGAAATGCTGAAATAGTAAAAGTTTAATCAATGTTGGAAATATCTGTTGCTCCTTAGTTTGAATATATAGTAACTTTATTAGGTTTTTTTTTCATTCTATGTGCATTCATCAACTTCGAGTCTCTTCAACAATGGCAACTTAATAAGTCACATTTACCAGTAGCACTGAGGTTTGTATGTTGCCAAGAGCAGTTTTACACAGAGGATGTATGTTCCAGGGCTCTTAAATATAATCAACTTAAAATATTACTAGAACTTACTACATATGCTGTTCATATGTAACAAAACTATTATTGTCTTGGAGACAGTTTATGCAGGAAAACACATGAATTTTTTCCTAGAAAGCAAAATACTGTTAAACAACCTTGCACACTATGGATTGGATCACAGTATCTGGTGGTTTACATGGTACATCTCTTATTATAAAGATGTCATATTTCCATAGTAAGTTTCAATGATAAACTGTAAGGTTTGGCAGTAAGTAAGTTTTAATGACATAAAATAGACTTGCGCCTTTATATGGACAGACAACTGACTTCCTCAGAGGCAAAAAATACCAGATGACATTTCAGGACAGAGTGACAGGCTGTGTTTGTACAGAATTAATCTCAGGTAGAAGTGTTTTGTGCAACTGTGAATGCATGGGGGTTTAGAGGTAAGTCTGTAGGAATAATAACATTTAGAAGGGCTGTAAACACACACTGCATAGAAATGGGAATCCAAACTCCGTGGAGTTTTATCTTCAAGTGTGAGTCCAAGAGAGACACTGGTTTTCATCTACTCCGGTTCTCCCCAGCTCCTCATCCTTCTCTCCCTTCATCCAGTATCAGCTTATTAGTGGAAGCCAAGGCTTCATGTTGGGCCTCAGCAAAAGCCCCAGTTCCAATTCTTTAAGCCTATGTCAGGATTTTACTTCTTGGTTCTGGCCTAGTGGTTGATATGCTGAGGTGCTAGATGAGTAATTCACTTTTAACTAGGGTTATGGAAACAGAGCAGGGGAATCAGTTTGTAAAGACTACCTACAGAGTATGTTGTAGTAGTAGCCAGAGAATAACCTAATGCTGGAAAACACAGATAAATTACTTTCTGTTTTACCACAGTCTTCTCAGTGTCTCTATAAAGCAGAAGCCAATTACTACTGTGTTAAGGACTTGAAGCATGCTGGCAAATAATCATGATAGGGCAAATTAGGACATCTCACAATCCAGTCTTCACAGTCCTTCTTAAACAAGAGGAAGAAGCAATTAATTGTGATCTGTCATTAGACAAATACTCGGTTCTCAAATATAACAGTACTGTTTTATTGAAACTTGTAGACATCAGCCTGCACTCGCCATATGTTCAGGGTTTTACAAGCTGTTTCCATTACAAAAAGAAACGAATGCTGAAGCCAGATAGTTAATTGGTTAAATCCTTTTTATTTACCAAAAAATGTAGGTGAAACACTGTTCCCCTCAATAGAGTAGGCAGATTCCTTGTTTATGCTTCCACACCTTTTCTAGAAACCACTCTGTTTATAAAGCTTTCTCTGAGGATGATTCTTCCACTGTTTATTTACATTTTTGTTGGTTTTTTTTGTTGTTGTGGGTTTTTTTTTAATTGCATTGCATTCATTAGGGCAAGAATAGTGTTTTTCAGCCATAAAGAACTGCTAAATCCAGCTCTTTAAAAAGATCTGTTCATTTCTGCTGTATTCTGTGAGAATGAATTTCCTAGGTAGTCTATATTTTGCATGGAGTACTTATTGATACTAATCATGGATTAGAAGAAAGCATAACTTGCACTGTCTATATAATTAATGCAAGTGTTGAAAAGTTTCTGTAATCAGAAGAATATGCTCCTGGTTTTGTTTGTTTGTTTTTTCTTCAGAGTGAGTTAAGACAGGACAAAACACTTACGAATCTTCTGGCCAAATTATATGATTTAACATGCTTCACAAAAGGAAGAGGTATCATCCTGTGAGTTTTATGGTGGGAAAAGCTGTCTGTAATAAAAGTTTCAGGACACTAGTTTTTCCAGCTGCAATTACTCTTCAGGCAGAAATTGCCCCATCTATTATTCAGTTTGTCACATCAGTCTTAAGTCCACTGAAAGAGATTAAATTATAGATTTGCACATTTCAGTTTATGTTAACTGATAGTGAGGGTCAATGTTCAAGTTGTTTTCTTAATTTTTAATGGCATCAGCTCACTGACATGAAAGTTGAACCAGTGGAAGAGATCGATTTAGGAACTCTCAAGGGTCCTCCCAAACTCCCATTCTTCACCATGCTGGAAGTAATCTGCAGTACAAATGATGGGCTCCATTGCAGGTAGGAGCTGTGACTGCACCACACACAAGCTTTCTGTATAGCACACTTGGGAATCAAGAGCCTTTTGCACAAGTTAGCTGCTGGAGTCACTTGACTTCCCAAAAGACTCATGTGGCCTGTGCCACTGCTACTATTAGCATCCCAAACAGCAGCTGTAAAACCTAGATTGTACTTGATGCAGTCACAACTGTTGGCACTGTGGAGGAACCCAGATGGAGCAGCTGCTGCTTACCTACTCTTCCTAAGCACCAGTGCTGCATCACAGACTGCTTTTTAGCAGCTGCTGCAAGACAGGAACAGGAGGTCCAGCAAATTAAGCATAATTTGAAAGTGTGCAGTCCTTTCTATATAATGCCTGTCTTAGCATTCTTTCACTCACCCCAGAGTTAGAGTGGCTTTATGTGTGAAAAGCCAGCCTGTTTCCTCTTCAAAAGAGAAAGGAGAATTTCAGAATTGCTGAATGTTTCTTGTGAGGTAAATCCAAACATACAGGGCCCTATTAGTGATCACAGTGGTGTAATTGCTATTGTGGAGAAGTTAATTTTAGATTTTTAAAAAATAAAACCAGACCATTTTGTTTGACTTTTCACTGCTTTTTAACCAGCAGAGGCTCAAGTGCATTTCAGAGATATTTTTTCACTCGTACTTTTGTTCTCTGGAGTGCTGCTCTGTAAAGTGGTGGAATAGGCCAAAGTCATACTGCCAGCTATGGTCTTGTCTCAACCCCTTTTTACAAAATGTTCTTTGAACACTATTTAATCTCATCTTTCCTGCACACATGGTGCACCTTTTCTCTGAAATACAGAGTGTATATTTCCCAGTCTGGTGAGCAGTCTTGTCTCTCTGGGACTATCTCTGAGGAACATTTCTGTTGGTTTTGGAGCTATACTCTGCCTTGCAAAATATGAGAAAGTAAGTACTATGGTGTTTTTAATGGTATTTTTTAAATCAGTACCTGATGCTCTGGTTGATCTTGTTTCTACATAAGATGCTTTTTTTGCTAATTAATAATGGACTGTGAGTTTTCCTAGCTGACTGTTAAGAAATCAATTTATTGAAGTAAAGCGGTTACACGATTGTCTTAAAATTTAGAGGCAGCAGAGTGCATTTCAGTGGGCAGAATTTCAAGTAATTAATTCTGTAAAAGAAAAAAGGCAAGCCGGAGGGTATAGTAATTCCTTTATACTCACCTCTCCTGGAAAGTGCTTTTGCATCACCGTTCAGCTGATTGATACTATGTGGGAGGAAGAGTTTTATTTAGAAAGGTGCAGCGGAAGGATCAGTTTACACTGCTAGGCATGTGCAACTTTGTTGAAGTGGAGTCCTGTGCAGGGAGCTTCCTTATAGACCCCTGTAGCTCATGTTATTTCCCAATGCTTACTGAAGCCCCTCCATCTTCCATCCTCTATGTGCATTACTGAACAAACAGGGAGAGCAAACAAAAAGTACCTTTGACTCTTCAAACACAGGCAGTACTTGTTTGCAATAGGAGATGGCCAGCTTCATGTCACCCAGTTCTTCACAGATACACTGCTGGCTGCACTGATAATCTCCAGAAGGCCACTCTGTATCAGATTTTCTTACTCCATCTCTGTAATTCAAATGGAAAACATTTCATGTGTAATATTCACATTTTAACATTCTTTGGGGAACCTGAAGTGTAGGTTAGATAGTTCACAGAGTCTGAGGTCTAAAGATGCTGACAAGTGTCCTTTTAAGATGGATTTGGTGCATAATGTGTCTCAACTAACCTGGCTGAGGGGAACAGAAGGTTTATGGGGTCCTAGTTTCTGCTTCACCATTTGAGTCGCAAAAGCAATTGCAGTATATTTCACACCAAGAGACGGTGAATAATTCTGTCCTCCATGGTAGAATTCTGTCTCTACCTTACTTTAGTAGTGCTTTTGTAGTGAGGAGTGTCCAACCTTTAGTATCCAGCACAGAGAAATGAAAATTATATATGCCAGTATTTTGACAGCTTGTATAGCAGCTGGCAAATGATGTGTAGGAAGGTTTGTTCTCTTGTCTGTGTACAAGCTAAACACTTACTAGTTCCCACCTGTTAAAGATGAAATACTGTATAATGAAATTTAAAGTATTAGAAGCTCTTAGGAGAAATCTGTTTATTTTGTATCTGTCACATATTTTATTATGCTATGAGGATACACCAAAAATGTCAAGACAGGACTTAAAATGTAATCTTAACTCTCACACTAGACATTAACTTGAACTTTGTGTAAATCCAAGGGTATGCAAATTTATTTATTTTTTTTTTTTTATGTTGGTTGACCAGCTGTCTATAATTAGCTAAAGAACTGAATAGCACATCGGTAGTAATGAAAACCTTATAAAATATTTGTACTAACTAATTTTTAACTTCAGTAAGTATTAGAATCCTGTAGTGGAACCTTTAACAGTTATTTTCTACCACAGAAACTAAACAGGAATGATGAAAATAAATTGTAGTGCATGTTTTAAATGTTGTAGGAACAGTAAGATATGTATGTGGGTAATGTACTGAACAGAAGAAAGTACAATCCGAGAAACCATGCCTTTAAATTAAGCTTATGATTAAATATTTTTGTATTGGAATAACTTCCCAAGCATTTAAGGCCATGTAGCAAGAGGACAAGGGGTAGTGGCTCAAAACTGGAAGAGGGGAGATTTAGATTAGACATTAGGAGGAAATTCTTCACTATCAGGATGGTAAGACACTGGAACAGGTTGCCCAGAGAAGCTGAGGATGCCCCTTCCCTGAAATTATTCAAGGGCAGGTTGGACAAGGCTTGGAGCAACCTATTCTAGTGGGAGGTGTCCCTGCCCATTCAGGGGTGTTGGAACTAGGTGATCTTTTAGGTCGCTTCCAACCCAAACCATTCTATGATTCTGTGATTTCCAGAGGGGAGAAGAAACTGCTGACATCCCATTATTATTAAATTCTGTAATGGATTATAAATGGAAAATTCTGAAACTAATATTTCAGAATTTCTCATGTTAAAAATATATAGCAATTTATCATTTGATAGGGAATACAGATAATCTAATTAGGTTATTTTGGAATACATTGAATGTGGAAGTTATTCAATAAGAATGCTTTCTAATTGTAGAAATGTGCCTGTATGAGCTACATCAAGTATGTGTGCCTGTTTCAAACCCTGTTCCCTGCTATGCCTGAATACTCTTTCAGATTTCCTGGGCTGACTTTGGCTATTACTTGCTACCTTGCATTTGTCTCATGATGGCTGGGGTGCTGGTGGAACCAGCCGCTGTCCAAGCTATGCTCTGCTTGCCCCAACCAGCTGCCACAGCTGGCAGTCCTGTCTGTGCTTTGGTTGCTCACAGCTTCCCTCACCAGGCAGCTCTTCTCTTGACAGTGAGTTCAAGAAAGGATGGAAAGATTCCTATAAAGGAGCAGGGGAATTTATAGAAAGCTGCAAAAAAACCTCAAACATAGAAAGTGAGGGAAGAAGTACTAGAAAGCATCAGGAATCTCTCCAGAAAGCAGGATGTGAATTCCTAGAATGTTCAGTGAAAGTTTGAACAAAGTGTAGGAAACCTGTGGGGAGCCTCAAAACCAGATTTTCATACCCATGACTGATGAATGCACCATAGAGCTTGACCTGGCTAAAGGCATTTAAAATATTGGCCATGTTGAATAGTTACAAGCCAACATATTAATCTCTTGTGGCATATTCCTACTAGATAGGAAGTTCCCCATTGCAAATAATTTCTGTTTTAAGTCACCAGACTTTTAATTCAGCCTTTCTTGCAAATGTGTCACTCCAAGAATCTGCAGTTTTCACTGTATTTGCTGTTTATGTAAATCTTTGGACAGCATCTATTGATCCAAAATGAAGTTAATTGGAAATACAGAGCAACAGGCATGAACACAGTCCCAGCAGAGCATTCTGTGTCTGATGCTGAACTGTTAATCTTTATTATTCTTGGAAAACATTCTCCAGATTTCCACACTGTGACACCTTCAGATGCCAAGTGAAGGCAGAGTCTTTTTTTTATACTGAATCTCATCTTCTTCCTGAAGACTGTCCCTATTCAGCCAATCATTTTAGGTAAACATTTTAAGTCAGGTTCATGTAAAGCTAAATCCATACTCTGTTGACTCGGGGCTTTGGCCTACATTTGCAAGGGTTGGGTAGATTCAGAGGTCAGAGTCCATGTCTAAGGCCATGGATGCCATACTGATTCACAGGTCTGTGGCCTGTGGAATGTGATTCTCTGAATGAATAACAACCCACCCTGCAGATCTGCAGCCTCTCTGTGATGTTTCAGTGACTTTTTATACTGACATAGTAAGGCTTTGTAGGCTGCTCCCAGGTTTTGTAATGGAATAGCTCTCTCCTGCATTAGACCATTTTGCCCACTGCAGATTTGCACAGCTTTGACAAAACATTTCTCTGCATGGCTGAAACACTTAATTTCAGCATGATGCAGCCCAACATGGTTGCCCAGAAGACAGCACAGAAATTAGTAGTAAGAAACCATGGCTAAGGAAGGAGAATTTCGGAGCTATCTCTTCACTATGTATTTTCCTCCTATATTGAGTGTACTTGGGTGAGGCAGCTTTTTCTACATTCAAATGCCTTTGTCAGCCTAGTTATATTGATTTTAACAAATCACACATTACCTGCCAGCATAGTTAGGCCAGCAAAAGCTCTAATGTCATGTGCACCATAACCACAAATTTAACCAACTGTCTGTGTGGTGATGCTGTGATAGTTAGTGTGGTATTTTGATTAAGTGACATTCAGGCAGATAAAGAAGCCTCTGCAAGTGGCTTTTTGGGACTGAGCTCCCCCATGTGCAATGTACCACTCAACTAGCAGAACTGCTTGAGAATCACAAGATTCTCTGAGACAACAAAAACAGATCTAAAATTGGTGTTTGTGTCATAAAGTTTCACTTAAGTAGGCTGAGAATGCCACGTGCTGCAGTAAGGTAACTAGCATTCAGGCCCCAGATGTTTAGTCAAGAATTATAAATAAAAGCAACAAGTAACAGCATGTGTTTACTTTGTGAACACAAAAGTTTCCACAGGACAGCCCAGCCCCCAAAGTGAAGCAAAATGATGGTGTCAGCTGGGTGTTCCTTGGCCAATTAACTTCAGAAATAGGTGAGGCTAATTAGCCCCAGCTGAAGCCTTATTAGTATGTCTGTAGAACTCCTGGGACCCAAGCTAGTATCTTCAGCCAGGCATGCAAAAGTGTGATACTGCCTTTGGAGAACTGCAACTTTTTAAGATAACAAATCCTGCTGAGCTACCTCAGGACACAGGTATGTGCCTTCAGTTAAAGTCTTTAGCACTTTTGAGAATTTTTGCTACAAGTCATACAGTCTTGTCCCTTCCTTCCTCTGGACCACAGCTGCATCTTATTTTCTTTGCCTTTTGGCAAGTATGGCTGGTCAGCCTAAAAAAGCAGAGAGGGAGTCTCCTGCATTCACAAAGCAACGGCCAGGTCTGGTGAGGGTATCTGCCTTGTGTTTCCCTGTATTCATGTGCTCTAACAGCTCTTTGAGATGTTTAATGGCTTTTGGGTTTTAGCTCATCATAAGCAACCATAACTTTAGGAATCACTCTTTCTTTACAGATCTCATGGACTTCATTAGGCACGTGACTCCATTTGTGACTTGTTTTTTGCAATATGGGCTGCTCCAGTGTTGAAGAGACTTGATCTGAGATGAAAGGTAAGTTTTTTTTTTTAAAAAAACAACTTAGTGCCTGGAGTACTTAATTATTTAAAAATTTAGTCCCAGCTCTTGAGAATTTTTTCTTTCTGTGTAGCAGAGACAGTGTTTGTTTGGTGGCCTTGTTTTTGGAGGAATTTGAGAGTAAACTAAAGGCTATCTTTTATAAACTTCAAACTGTGAAAGGAAATAAGTTATATGACTTATTTCAAGCTGGAATTAATTAGATTTTCTAATATATGTGCATCTTTTGATTTTGTTCCATAAGGACCTGAAAATTGTAATCACATTACAATCCTGGGAGTATTGGTTGTTTTTTCCAAATAGGGAAGATGAATATGATATTTGAAAGTGTCTTGGAGGAGGTCAGACATGGTTTACATATATAAGAGGGGTTATGTAAACTGTGTCAAGATCTGCAACGTTTCACTGAGACTAAATACATGTCATGAGGTCTTTTTGGCTAGCATCTGTAGAAAGTGTAAATTACTTTCAAATGAGGGCTATCTGCAGAGGGTTAGCTGTTAAAAATGTTTACCTCTCTGTGTGTAGTTTTCTGAGTTGTTAACAGAAGGGCACGCCACTCCTTTAAATATTACACATTTTCCAAAGAGTTTGGCCAAAGCACAGTATTCTAATGGATTGTTTGCTGCTAACAGTACTGGCTATTATCATGAGGTAAACAGATTAAATATTAACTCCAAAATTTTAGTTGCTGTAATTCCAAGTTGGAAATTACTATTAGTATGCAACTATATCTTGTAAATCTAGATCAAAGCAATCTAGTATGAAAGGAATGACTGATTATCTATGAAATGTGTGAATTCCTCAGAAAACAGTTTTATCCAAGAAAGAACTGAGATCAAGTAGATATTTTGTGTGTGCTCATGGAGGACCTGATTCAACACTTGTGAAAATCAGTGGGCTTACTTCCAGTGGGAATGAAGTCCTAAACTAATACACTGCACTAATTCCTGTAGCAAACATGGACCTAGTAAATCAATCATGTCTGCAGCTCAAAGTCACAACCCTCTAGTGGGCTCCAAATGGTCAGGGAGATTTTTCAACAACCTAAAAATTCTAATGTAGGTCTTGAATTTGGAAATATGCTCTATTTGGTATGACTCAAGCTTCACAGCATTTTGAAGTATATTTTCATTTTTGTATGTGGACTTCATGGGTAAGTTTATTTTTAATAATTTACAAAACTTAGAGAATTTTTGAGTGTGCTTTTTATACTCTTATGTGTATTCAAATCATGAATAAGTCTGCTGGTAATCACTGTTATTAAAGGTGAGGCAAATTTGTGAGAACAATATTTGATTTGAGTTTTAAGTCTTCTCTGAACATTGTGCAAAACAAAAAGAACTTCTGGGACACAAATATACAGGTTGTATTGTAATGTTACTTTCAGCTATCCTGACAACTCGTTAGTTTCTCATTATATCTTTGGTCTAAACGTAATTTTCTATTAAGTAATTAAGCAATGAACTAGCTCTTCTGTTTCTTGTAATATGTTTAAGTATATAAAATTCTTTATTGGTAAATAGTACTGGGGAAACATTGCTCTGATTAAAAGTCATAGTAGATAAGAGAAATTAGTGTGACAAGAAATTTGTGGTCACACAAGATCAAATGCCATTTTGTAGCAACACTGGGCAATGTGCTAAGAGACTCTACATTAGATACAGCTTTCAATATTAGTCTACACCATTAGTCTATCTTTAGTGAAGTATAATCAAACCTTTAGGAATATTTCGCTTTCATAGTGCTCTTAATAAGACAAGGGTGAAGAACATACAGCCCAAGTAATCTTTTTTTACTGCTTGCTTTACATAATTTTTCTTTTATTTAGTATCTACAAGCTGTTTTCTGGATGTGTTATTGTTGAACTGAGTGACTTTTGGGCTAGATTTTCAATTCCTGGGCTCTTGATTTTGCTTATTGAAACATCTATATATAAACCACATGGAAACAAGAAAATTTCAATACATGTTCAGGACATGGAAGTCGTTTTAAGGGACTGTTTGTTTTTTCATGGGCAAATCTGACTCTAATTTTTTGGCCCTTCAACACTGCAATAGGAAAAAGTAGTTATCCCTTACAAAAATCTTGGATATTGACTAAGGAGTAAACTATTAGATTAGAACATTGCTGACATGAGATATTCAGATGTGCTGTTTCAATAATGAGCAATTGCTTTGCTTTAAGGATTTTATAAAGCTTCCCAGGAGGTCAAAACAACCAGTCAGCTTAATGTAAGCTCTCCAGCTCTCTCTGGAGCATTCAGCTCATGTCACTGTGTGGGTCACTTCACCACATTCCAGCTCCTTCCCTGCAGCTCCCTTAGCTGGTAGCTAGTGGTACAACGGCAGCAGCCCATTCCCCCACAGCCTCTTGTGTTCAAAGGTAGCTGTTCTGTCTTTAAAAATACTTCATAACTGGTGACATTTTTATCTTTTTTTAATAAGTACAAAAAATAACCTAAAAATAGATCTGTAGCTGGAATGTGAACTACTTTACATGGATTAATGTGTTTATTAAAAATCTAGTGATTTTGGATAGTTTTGTGAGATACACATGACCTTCTTATGGTACTCCCCAGAGATACTAGTCATACTGTCTAAAAGCAGCATAAAGTAGTTCAGTCTCAAACAAACAATATCATTAAGGGCACTTTGAGCCTGGCAATAGGATATGATCACAGTAGTCCTGCTCAAATAATCTTTCCAAGCATACCAGAACTGTCAAATATTGCAATTATTGGTGCAATTAGTGCAAGGGCTTATATCTCTTCGTGCTTTCATTGTTGAATAGAAAGAATCAATTTCTTCTCTTGGGAAGCATATGCTAAACACTAACCAGTGTAACAAGGAACCCCCATCTGCCTCTGAAATTGTGCATGTATTATGGTGATCTCAGTTTACGGGATGTCTGTCCAGTCATAAAAAACAGCCATCACTGGCAGCATTCACTGGAAGCCATGTCATGGGCAGTCTCAGCAGAGAGGTCAAGGACTGCACAGATGGTGTAGGCTGATCTTCCTCCCCTACAATAAAGGGCTATGTTTGGGGTCAAGGGCTGTGGGGCAGCACAGAGAAGCTGTAAGTTATCAGCCCCAGTACTACAGGGCCTCATCATTGTGCCTGGCATCCTACAAACCTGTAACAAAAAAAATCTGCACTTAAACCTTAAAGTCTAATCATTCTCCTCCCCATGTGGGCACAGAGGACCTGAGTGACCTGAGTGTGGCATCTCCTATTTGCATTACATTTCCTCACCCTATTTCGTACTTGCACTGCTGCTGACTATAGAAGCCACCTCTGTAAAAACAGTAGGATCAATAGACTTTGCTCTTACAAATTAATTTTTAACAAGGTGTTAGCATTTGAAAAATGTTCTAATTAAGACATTCATATAAGCCAACTGCTTAATCAAGTGCAGACATAGTCCATGTATTTCAAGTCTGAGGCACACAAATCACATTTTTTTAATTAATGTGATCTTGCCATAACACTCACATTTACTATGTGTATTTTACTTCAAAATAATGTTTTTGTAGCATTTATAAGCAATGTAAAAAAAATCTTCTGGTGAGTAGGGGACTGATTATTAAAACTTTTAAGTGCTATGGCTTATGGTCTGCAACTGACTGAAAGTATTCTAGACAATGTTGCAGTGTTCATCTTCTAAAAAACTTAAAATCATGAAAGTCCTTTAAAGTGGTGTCTTCTTCCAGGAACTGCACTTTGCTAGGTAAATGCTTATGGCAGCAGCCTCAGCAAATTGGGTTCACCTCTTCTGCATATATTTGTAGCACCCCTATGTCAAAGATGACCATGAGAGGAATTCCATGTCTGAAGTACCTCCTTATGCTTCTGTGCTACATATCTGCAATATATTTTTTCTTTTCTCTCTAATATTTTATCTGACCCTTACTGAAGAACAGCTGGACATGTTTAGACAGCAATGCACCCCTCCTAGGTAGGCTGGCCAACCTCTTTCCCTTGTAACTGTGAAGATGAGGTGCCATTGTGGCCTTTGTGCTAGACATTGCTTTTGATAAAGCTGTCCTACAGAGTAAAGAACTGTTCCGACAGTGAAAAATCTTTCAAAGGCCACTGTAGGAGGCTGTTTGTTTCTGGCTTTCTAACTTCCAGTGAAATTACCTGAAACCAGATGTGAAAATAAGAACTCCGTTAACCTTAAACACTTTCCATTCAGAATATGGAAGACAAGCTTACTGATTTATGCATTGTATCCTGTAAGAATGTAGCTAACTACCCAGTTTATCAGGGTCAATCTTGTATAACAAATAAAATCAACCAATGCCTGAGCTGTGTCTCTTGTTCTGGGGTTTTTCCTTGGTGGAAATCCAAATCCCATGTACTGTAAATCTCTCTTAGTGAGATAATTATTGTCCTGCCAGGTTGCTGTAAGCAGCACATACAATCAAAAGCAAGGAAAAGTGATGTAATTGCCAGATGGATTGTTGGGAGACTGATTTAACTAGCAGTAAATATTTTGAAATTGCAGGGAAAGGTCTGCATTTTGAAATACATCTTGAAATTACTTTTTTTGCTTAATGGAGATGGATTATTGTGGATGAGGCCTAGTGCTCATGGATATGAAAGACTAGTGGCATACAGTCAAGACAGAAGCCCAAGGGAGAGACCCAGAGAAAATCAGGTAGGAGACTTGTAAGAAGAAAATGCTGCAGATCCACTTTCAGGCAGGGTAAATATCTTGGGTGGATTTTTGTCCTTGTTTTAAAGCTTCACTGCTCAGTTTCTTGTGTTCCTCTATTTTCAAAGAACCACCAGTGATAGCAAATGGGGGTTATAATGGCTTCCAGGATTCTGTAGATTTTAGTATTTTCTCTTTTTGTGACAGAGCGAATTGAAATGTTTGTATCTGTATTTTGTTTCGCCTTCATATCTTCTTGAATCAAAAGCCACTGAAGTGCTAGCAGTGTTTGCATATATATTATATTGGCAAATGGCTTCTATCTTTGAGGCATTATTTTTGAAGACCATTCATATGTGTGAAGACTGTGTGTCTCTGAGTCAAGGTTTCTTCGTTGTTGCTTTCTTCCCTCAGGACTTGCTGAAGCAGCCTTTGCATTTGCTTTGTAGCCTGGGATTCTGTGGTGATCTGGCAGCTGGATTCATGCCCCTTTTTATTTGTGTTTCTGATAGCTATTCTTCAGTGTTATCATCTTCAAGAACAAGTGTTGTTTCTATAGCTTGAAAAACATGATCCCACTGGGGATTACACATGTATGAGGTGAAATTCTCTCTGCACTGAAGCCAAACAGGTTTTCTTCCTTAGATGGCAGAATGATTACAGAGCAGAAGTTTTCTGCAGTGCATAAGCATCAGTTGTCAATGTCATGAACATCTGACTTGGAAATGAAGATAAAACAATTCTCGTCTTGGTATAATGCAGTTTTATTGTTGGTTTTGTAATTTTTGTTTCACTAAATTTTGCTCCCTTACTATGGAAAATCAGCACCACTGCAGATTAGTCCTTTTATTCCCAAATATAATCTATTTGTTATGTTATTTAAAAAGCATTGACAAAACACTCAACTCTATTTTAGCAATGTTTTTTTGCCAAGCATGTGCTGCTGCTTTGGCTTCATGTTTGTTATTTGATGCCTTGGTCATGCTACAGAAAGCGTTGCATCCGTTCAATTCTGGTTGAGACTGTTCACTTCCTTCTATTCAGATGTTGACTTCTCAAGTCTTAACATATTTGATGTTTTGCTTTTTCATTCACAGCCCTGTTAATAACTGGAAGGCAGGCAGTGTTTCCTGTGAGGAGTTGTGCAATGAAACAAAGTACTGTTATTTCTGAGGGTGTGGAAAGTATTCTTTACCTGTTAGATTATGTGCCTAATGCTGAGGAAATAATAGTATTAATGTGCCCAAACTGGTCCTCTTGGTGATACTGAGAATGTTTAAATTTGCAGCCAAGACAGACATGAGTTTTCTCATACGTGAACAAAAAGATTATTTTCTGATAGAGTTACTTCATACTGTTGTCTCTTTATTTCTACATTCCCCACTAAAATATACACTATTTTCTGAAGTAATTAAGCATTTATCAGTCAGCCTTTTGGCTGACCTCTGTCCAAAAGGGCCTGCTTTGTTTCACCAGTCTTAGAAGTTTTCTTTCTTTTCATTATTGTTTTATTTGTCAGTATAGCATGTAGTAGGATCCATAATCTCAATTTCTAGATGGTTGGAGCAATGTTTGGGGTATGAAGGGAAAGCTTGGCTTCTAATACTTTAAAACAAACTGCTCAGTCCCTAGGCAGGTCAGAGAAAGAGGAGGCCAGACTAAAATGGTCCTGTCATGGAAAAGGGTCACCCAACCAGAAAGCTTGATCATTGCTCATTTAAGGTACCATGCCATTCATATTACGTATTTTAGTAACAGCTTTTAAAGGAAGGTGTGGACAACAAAGAAAAAATACGTGTCATGTATAGGTTAATAATATATGGATTTCTTTACTATTTATTGAAATATACGAAGAAACACAAGGTCTAAAAATATTTATTTAATACTTTCTCCTCTGAGATTACCATTAGAGTGTGCAAATAAACAGAAAGACATTAACACTCACAGTACAATAATTATCTGAGGTTTTTTTAGCAAGTTGTAAGTGCAAAATAGAATATAAGAATCCAAACTAGTAACTGATGTGCATGGAATATTTTTTTTTCTAGATGATCTTGCACTATTTTTAATAGTGGTTAGAAAAAGGAAGGCTTTAAAAATTGTATGTGTTTGAAAAAAGTAATCTATTATGCAATAACAATTGCACTAAAGAGAAAATGAGCAGCTGTTACTGGAAGTTACAGTTAATTGTTGTATTTTCCAGCACAAGGTTGTTTGGTGGGAACAGTGGGGGGAAAAAATGCAAGCAACTGCCAAAAACCCAAGCATGTGAGGTGAAACTTGAATTTGCTCTCATGAGAACTTTCTAAGATTCATAAGTAACTGAGAAAAGCATGTTGTATTGAAATCTCTGGAGATGTACTGTATAGAGACAGAGCACAGCACTCAGCAGGAGAAAGAAAGAAGAACAGAAAATCAGATTGATGGGAAGGTGAGGGTCATTGGGATGGATGGAGGATAAAATGCCTGCTGCTACTTCAGATTGTTGTTTTGGTGTGGAGTGTTTTTGTGGCTTCCTGAGTAAATTTGAAGCTCCTAATCTTTCCCTCTTCCTCCATACAACGGGTTTTCATGTGCTTTTTTTTAAAAATGAAATGAGCAAAGCATGTCCTGTTACAAAACTGTATAGTAGCAGATAGATAAATTAGCTTGAGGCATTTTGTAGACACTGTAGGCCAAATCTGATGTCTTGTGTGCATGCCTTAAAAGCAGTCTCTGAAGAGAGACTTAAGCAGGTATCCCTCCTAGGTTTTGGCTATCGTTCCACTGGTGGGAAAGCAGTGGCAGAAAGCATCCCTAGGCAGGCTGCAGACAGGAACAGAAGGTCCAGAGGAGAGGGACCTGGCCCTTGTTACAGGGGTGCCTCTTGGCTCGGCAGTGGCCATTACTCATGTGAGCATTTCTCTGCTGTGGCACAGCTTCTGACCCACCAAATCTGCCACAGGGTCTGCAGTCTGGGAATAGAGCTTGTTAGTCAATGTATTCTTCCAGCACAAGGCTATAAAACATTGTAGGTCATAATAGGCAGCTATTTATTTCTTAGTATGTCCTTAGGTGCCAGAGGGGAGATTTTTTTATAAAAATAAAAATAGCACTGGAATGCATTTATTAGGGATTGACTGTATTTATTTTGAACCACAACACATTAATCCAGATCCACAGTCAAAGCTACAAGAAAATACAGTTTCCACTATACCCTGAGCTCAATTCTCTGAGCATTTACCCTTGTCTACATTGCCTCCTGTTGTGAATAATTCTGCTGGCTTCTATGAAACAACTTGCAGTAGCCAACCTTTGACCCAGTACTATTTGCACTCTCCAAATTTCTTCAGTACTAAGTTTAGCTCTACAGAAGACATTGTCCAAAAATAGAAAAAGAACTAACTTCGACTGAAAAGCTTGATGCTCTGAAAAATAATGTTTTAAACATTAAAGCAGTCCAACCTGATTGCTATTAATTCATTAACTGGAGCATCTTACTGCTGGAAAAAAAACCTGTTTCTGTTGCCAACTGTATTACATTAAGTTAACATGAGTGCAACTACTGAATATCAGTTGATATTAGAAAATGACATACTTTATGCAAAGTAAGAATACCTTGTTGTTTTGCACAAAACAAATTATGATGTCTACAGAAGCTTATGGCATGAGATTATTAGTATTGTTCCCATTACATTATGGAGACACTGGTCATGTCTCTGTAGTTAAGACTCAACTGAGTTTTTTCCATAAAGCAGAAATTAATCCTTATGCATATTGTAAATTAGGTCTAATTTGAGACAGGGCTATAACACCTGAATGAAATTCTGGAGTTCGTGAAGTCAGTAAGAATCATGGTATTAGTACCATGCATCTTCAACGAATTTACAAACATATCCAATGATTAAAGTTTAAAAAGAAGTTCTTTAAGCAAATAAAGAATTGACAACATCTTGTTATTGCTGTGTTATCACACTGGTGTGTCACTGCTTACGATTCACATGTTGATGACTTTAGACAAGCAAATATCACTTATGCAGGAATTCAGTGCATAGGAATGGCATCAATAGGACAAACAAGATTTCATGTTTTTCAGGCAGGACCTGTTATGATCAGAAGTATTTTGAAAAAATGTACAACTTCATGTAGCTTCACATGCACAGATGCACAGCAAGTGTGGGCTGGTTGCTTAGCAGGCTGTATAAATAAATTGTCCCTTTCTCATTCCTGACCTGTATTCTGCTTTTCCCCATGTTTTCTGTGGTGTATTAAAGGAAGCAATGTTGTGGGGCATATGAAGCCTTCAGATTATGCAGAGTTCTAGCACTATAAGTGGCAATCTGCCCCTACTCTTTGGACAAAACTGGTTAGTTCTGGTTAATTTGCTATCTATTTTCATTTTCTGCACAGATACTTCATGTTAGGTGGAAGAGTAACTGCCTTTCAGACGTGAGGGCAGCTTTCTGGCTGCTCCTGCTGTGTAACCCCTTTCCACACAGAGATGCTTGGCAGCCATCTAGGATTGTTCCTGCCAGATATACACCAAGGGGTGAGAGATAGTATTCGTTGCAAGGGGGGGCAAAAGCAGGCTCAGTCTGAAATTGCTTTTACACATCATCTTGTTTTATGTAGTGCAATTTATCAATATACAGGACAGATGAGCTAGCTTGTCTGTGCTGCCAGTCTAAGGTCTACAGGTATTATTATTAGGAATAATTTCCACATGTTACTCTTTATTCTCCTGTATTTGTTTCTGCTCAGGTTGAGGAATGGTTCTGTAAACCCTCCTTTCTTGTTACTGCAGCTCTCCAGATAATGATACAATGCACTCATTTGTGGATGGGTGTAGCTGTATTGGTTTTTAACTCACAGCAAAGAAATGCTGAAGCAAACAAGCATTCTGCATAGGGTTAATATGGTCTCTGGGCAACCTGAGTTCTTTACAGTTCTGTACGTTTTCTTCAATAACACAACTAGAATTATACTCTCTCAATTATACAGCTGCAGCAAGCAAAGCTTTGCCTCATTTGCTTGTTCTATCCCATTGCTGCCATGACCTCAGTGTGGCACACGAGGGAGTGTGATAAAGCCATGCAGTGACACAGGCCTGATCTGCCCAAATGCTGAGGCAGATTTTGACCACAGTATTTTCCAAACCACTTCTGTGGATAACTCACCAAAGTGCACAGGATATTACTGGCAGCATGATGAGTCAGTCATGGACCCTTCAGGATTGAGATGAGAAAATACTATGAAATCGTAGGGAGCAGAATTGTAGGAACCCAAAGGGAAGAGCACCCTATGAAGAGTGCTCTCATTGTAAGGTGCTTTTCCAGTACCCTGATGTTTTGTTGTGAAAATAGCTCAGGAGCATCACTGAATAGGATGTCTATTTATTCATGATCACCACCAACAACCATATGTATGTGTATGTACTAGAAATTAACTTTGATTTAATTGGATAAATTTAATTCACAATGACTAAGCAGAAATAATTTCATTTTTCCATGCTGGATATTTACGAAGTGGTGTATGTCCAACCACTTCTCTTTGGCAACAGAACCCATGCCTCAGAGCTCTGATGTGGAGATGGTCTTCCTTGGGGAATTCAGATCTAGGACTGGGTCTGAGACCAGTTTCTAGTTTTAATTACTGCTACCAAAATAAAAATCACTCCCACAAAGCGGATGAAATCCCACAACAGCAGAAGGCCTCTTTAAAGCTTATACAGACATAGGCCTTGTGCTGACCTCTGCACAGCAGAAGCCTCTGTTGCTGGCCCACCTCCACAGGAATGAATTTTGTCCAGAAAGCACAGTGGAAAAGGTTCAGATTAATATTAGGCTAGGATTTTAATATTGGGTTGCACAAAAGTCAAGAAAATAGTTTAAAAATAACAGAATATAATTGTATAAAAAACCTGTGCAGAAGTACACCTTTGTCTTTTTGGTGTTGATCTTATAGCACATGGTTTTTACCTTTTGTGATTGTATTCTGTGTTACTAAACCTCATCACTTAGGAGTTGATTACTTGCCAATCAATTTGTGGCTCCATAAAGATTTAGTAAGTTAAAACTACTTCGGTTTACATTCTGACAATGCAGGCATTGTGTTTTATTTTCAGGTGATCCTTTCTTAAATAATGGCTGTAAGAAGTGAGCGGTGCTCTTGCACATTAATTCAGCACTGAATCAATTAACTACCTATGCATGCTATTTTGTAACAATACCTCATCTTTTTCAGTTAATTAGGCAGCATGATTAGCACCATATGTGTTGTATTAACAGGTCAGTGCATCATCTCACTGCAACTTAATCTAGGAGATGGATCTGAAAGCCTTAGGAAAAGAACAATTTACCATTCCCACCTCCAAGTTCCAAGTTTGGAATGTGATCAGCCTGATGTTTCATGAAAAGAGGTTAGTTTTGAACTTGTCTTCTATATAGATTTTTTTGCCTAGAAATGTGAATTTCCGCTTGAGTCATACAGGTTTTGTAACATGGTCCAAACAATCATTTGCGTAAAAGCTACACAACAAAATGAGAAAACTCTTCACTTCTTACTCCACGTTGGTCAATTCGTATTTATCATACACATCATTTTCTTCTCCTGGCTGAGTATCTGAATGATGAATTTCAATAAGAACAATATAGGTCATTGCTCCAAGTACACCTCCCAGCATAGGTGCAACAACAGGGACCCACCACCAGTTATTCCCAGCCCTGTAAGACAAAACAAAAACAAAACAAAAACACACACAAAAAAACGCCCCCAAGAATTATTATTATTTGTTACTCTTTTGAACACCTTACATTATATTTGGCAGTGAACAAATATGGTGGTGTGACACTCACTGTACTGTAGCACTTTCTATTTTGTCTTTATATTGTGACTGAAATGCTAAGTAACAACTACCAGGTATGTTAGTTTACGTGCTTTACTTGCACCTTAGAAAAAAAGGTCTCTTGACTGCATGTCTGTTTTGGGGGCAGGAGATAGCTTCTCCCTTGTGGAAAATGGGCTTCATTGACTTACAATGAAGTGAACTGGGATGTATTTATTGCACAGCAATCTTCACTGATGCTGTTGCCAGATGCTCATGAATAGGTTTTCAGGAGTGATTCATGCAAATATATGTTGCAAAAATGAGTTGTCTCATCTGCATGGAGATTTGCAGGTTTAGGCCTGCAACAGTAGATATGTTGTTCCTCTTGACAAGTATAATAGATTATACTTGATTTTTAGTATATTTGCCTCAAGGAATGTAATAAAAATCATGGTGAATGTAAAGTGGGTTATATTTGACTAGAGTGGTGAAGATTCAGATTTCATGATGGAGTGTCTTATGTCTAAGTTTATAATGTGGGACCTTTCAGTTAGAAGTAAATAAGCAGTTAGAAGTTTTATACACCTAAAACTTTTATCTTTTTTAGAATTGCTATGTTCAGTAAGAAAGTCCAACATATTGGCTCCACTAAAATGTTTACATTCACTTGGCACGGTTACTAGGATTTCATTTTAAATATGTAGATTTATGAACATTTTTAAAGAAACAAGTTCACCATGAAATGGTATAAAACAACAGCAGTTGCTTTATGCAGGAGGCTTGGGCTTGTAGAATTGTTCTCCCTTTCCTGGGGGTCCCCATTCTGACAGTATATCACTGAGTATCAGTTTCAGAGCACAGACTTTATTTACTGGCAGATGAAGGTGTTTGATTCAAGACAGGGTTTATGAACAGAATACATCAATCTGCAGTGAAAACCCAGACACCTCAATTCCATGCATATTGAAAATAAGAGAAGTAACTTTTTTTTCTCCCAGAAATACAAAGGGACAAATTAATATGTGAGAGGAAGTTTGCAAGAAGCTGCCAGAGGAACTTTTCAACTGTAAGGATTATTATTCAGCACTCAGTTGTATAGATTTATGCTCAAGTGAACTTGTGGTTACATCACAACACAGGAATGGAACTGGGCTGATCCCACAGTGCCCTATTGATGATAATATTCCTTATTCAGAAATGGTTTCATTGTGTATGTTTTTGCCTTTGGAATTAGTTAGGTCTTGCCCTGAGGATATAAAATAACTCCTGATACTGTTCTACTGAGTTGTTTAGTGATGAATGTCTATTGAGCTCATGAATTTCTGGAACAAGCACGGACTAAGGTTTTATTGAATTAATCAGCACAACAAAGTCTTTATCAAGTAGTTGTGTGTATTCCTTTGTGTGTGCCTGCCTTTGTTCATGGGCATATAATGAAGGTGTTTCTTGGCAGGTTTCTTTCTGGGCTTGTTCCATGAACTGACATGTGCCTCGTTGGCTACTGCATGACCTTCTCCAAATCATGGCCTGTATTTGCAGCAGCTGCTGTCAGCTGCACTTCAGCCAACTGGGTGGAAGGGGGAGGGGATTGAGAGCATTGTTGTTAACCTGAGTCAAACGGTGACAGACACCCTCTGCTAACGTAATGGGTGTGAAGTCTTTATCGAGGGTGTTGCCAAAGCTGAAATGAGATCAGGACTCAGCGGAGTTGTGAGTTTCCATGACACTCAATCCTCCTTCATTGACACAGGAGCACGAACTCTTTGTGACAAGCAGAGGCAGCTTCACTGAAGTAACCTGAGTTCCCTTGTGCCCTACCTTTAGCTGCCTTACAGCTCTGCTGCCAAGTTAGCAGGAAAACATCCAGCTATGTCTTTATCATAATCAGGTGTGTTTGCTGTCAGGCAGAGCAGGTGGGAGGAGGCATGGGCACAGGCCTGGCAAGGGGGGTTAACTGCAAAAATGTCTAGGAAACTGCAGTGGTCTAGGAACTTTGGCCATTTTAGACTTGCAAATACATTTCTCTTGTAGCCAGCTGCTGCGGGATGGTGAGATAACCCTGTTTTCTATAAGACATGCCAGGATTATTCAGGTGTTCAGCTGTGTGGAAGCTGTCTGGCTACTGTTCCACACTCTGGCAAGAATGCAAAAGACTTGCCATCCAAATCCCTGTGCAGACAAGAGCTGCGTCTCCTGACCCTTTCCAAAATGCAGTTTAGTTTAGTCCGGGCGACTTGTCCCCGGGGCTGGCAGCCACGAGGTGTCAGCGTTACCGCGGCAGAGGAGCGCTGGGAGGGAGCACGGCAGGTCCCCTGTCATTGCTACTGCCACTGCCACTCACAGCCAGCCTCGGCAGAGGTGCAACGGAGCCCGCAACGAACCAAGGCTGAAACATGCTATGGCTAGCTTCAAATGCTGCTGTGAAATCTTCTTTAGAGCTGTTTCTCACTTTCTCGTTGCTACTTCATACTCTGTTACGCTTGTCAAAATCCAGAATTCTGGTAGTTGTACCCAAGCTCTGACTGTTTTCTCACTACACACAAAACTTCAGTGCCCAAAACTTGTCTTAAGCTTATTAGAATATTAAACATGTGCTTAAGAGAGATTCCTGTTTATCTCCATGGTTTTAGGACAAATAATTTGTAACATTTAGGTCTCTAAATTGAGCAGTTGTCTTTACTGATGGCACAGTTGTCATTGGTGACACCTGCTCCCAAAAAGTAGGAGAGCAGTTTGCAGGAGCAGGCTACAGTTCTGACTAGGCCTGTTTCATGTGAAATGGTGCTCTCTCTAGGGTGCCAGACAGACACCCTTTCCAGCTGCAGTGGGTCAACAGCTTCTAATGGAGCTTTTAACCAAGACAAAGCCAGTTGCATTGGCTGGGGTAAATGCACCATGCAGAGAACATGATAAAGCCAGAATTTACTGGAAGGGCAGAGGGGAACTGATTATCTCAATGTTTAGAGCATTTAGTTGGGCTCAGGGTGTAGAGACTGTCATCCTTTTCTATCTGATCTGTTCCAAAGTGTGGCTTTCCTGGTGGTCCCTACCTGCTCTGCAGGCAGCACTCAATACTTGCTGGCAGAGTGTGACAGAGAGTGACTCAGTCATTGTGATGTGCTTCCATCCTCACTCCAATTGATGCTCTGTGCCTCCCTTGTGTCACTGTGGAGGTTTCATGCTTAGGTGCCAGTTCCTGGGCATGCCTTACTAGAGAGCTTAAGCACCTGCCTCACGGTTGTGAATTCCAGGTGAGTTGAGACATCCAGTGTTTAGCTGTCAACTGTTGCTGCATCACTTGCAGTTTCTTATGCACATGTAACACCAGCAAAGCATCAGGCAGTTCAGGATCCTAGCCTTTCCACAGGATTCAGACTTTCCTCATGGCTTGTAACTAATCCAAAGTTTCCAGGTACCTATCAGAGCTCCAGTTCTTCCTAAGTCCCACCTGGATCTGTGCTGTAAATAGATGAGAACATATTCCTGTTGTATCCTGTTCCCTTGAACTTGGTTATATGTCATGCCTAGTTTTTTGTATGAAAAAAGCTTTCCTGCTGCTCTCCTCCACTAAGGCATGTGATTTGTGTAGATGGAAGTAATAATAAATACAGATTATTTGTACTTGGTGAAGTAACTAAAATGAAATCTCTATTAACCAGAACTCTCTAGTTGTCTATAGTATTTCTGGGGATTCCTACTTGTAAATAACTGGAAAAACAAACTATACAAAAATAAGCCAAAAGACCTACCTCCTGGTGACAGATTACTCTAACTTAGCTATCCCAGAGTGCCTCTTAGGCTGGATATGTGTAAGCTGTGGATTTGATATGCAACTCATTAGCTGTGCATTTGGCCAGCCAAGACTGCATGTGCGTGCGTGCGTGCACACATGCACAGGGATTTGAGAGTGCTCTGAAATGTGGGAAAATGAAGGAAGCTTTCTTTCATTTACTCCTTTGCTCCTAGGCAGGAAGTCAAGCTTTTAGATTGTTATATATTTCTGCAATAACTCAGTAGTAATAATAGGCTAAATCAATCTGATGTCTGTGGTTTTTTTTTTTTACAGTACCCAATGAATAGTCTCCAGCCTAACTAACAAGAAAAGAAAAAACTCCTGCATTTTCAGTGACCTCTAGGAATCTCTAATATTTTCGAAAGGGTCTGCTTGAAACTATGGTTGATATTAGAGATAATGCATGCTTCATTTGCCCTAGAAGCAGGAAATCTTTTTTACAGCCCAGTTTCTAGAAGATGTCTGGCTTAAAGTGCATGAATAGCTGCTTCTGGTATGCAAAGAATTACCTATATGCATATAAAGTATGACTTGGTACCATGTTGAATCAGGATTTTTCCTAGAAAGCAATTTTAGCCAAGGGCATTTTACTTCATATCCAGGCATACTTACGTGAATACTTCCATCCCCCATCCTGCAATGGCTGTGAAGAGCCTTGGGCCTAGATCCCTGGCTGGGTTCATGGCACAGCCACTGTTCATTCCCAAGGAGCAAGTAAGAACAATTATAAGAACTCCTACTGCAATTGGCTCCAGGCCCTTTGGTACGCTGTTATTTTTGGTGTCAAAAATAGCAAATATAGCCAGAAGAAGAACAGCTGTTGACATCACCTGGCCAATGCAAAGAAAAGAATATTGAATAAATATGTGCAGATTCTTTCCAATAATGAAAAGAGGGGCCATAGCAGCTGTGGATTGTGGTGGCTTAGAGGTGGTATTTAGATTTATCCCACTATACAGAATAGCAAAATTTGGCACCCAGTGCCTCTCTACTTCATAGTAATGAGAAGTTTTGATACCTGTGCTGAAAGAACAAGACAGTAAATGTGCTGAGGATACTTGGAAAAAAAAATCTGCAACAACCTGGTGTGGAAAGAGTAGAGGATTTAGAAGGCATCTCCCATGTAAGGTCTGATGCTTTGTTTCCACACTTCTTCCTATCAATTTAACAGTTCAATGTACTTGATTTTGGGCAGTTCTGTTATGCCAATACAATCAGTTATGTTTGATATAGAAGTATTTTATGTGACTATACCTTACACTGATAAATTAGACTAAACATGCACCTTTTTATCCAGGCATTGTATAATGTAAGAAAAAAAAGTGAAGTGAACAAAGTCAAAACTGGGCAGCTAAAAACTTAGGAATTACCTAAATTAAGGTTGCACATGTAACTGTAGCATGAACTCTGTATTGAATATGCTAATTGAGCTGCTGAAGGAAATGTTCTTGGAATTAATTTGATGGTAGTGCTGCTCTGCTTAAATCAAATGCTTTGTAAATGTTGATTTTGCTAATCATTAACTTAGGGGAAAAACAAAAAAGTTTCAACAATCAAAACATTCAATTCCCATAATGATTTAAAGAATTTGAAGTTTGGGGAGGTTTAAAAATTATTTTTGTCAGCTGGCTTTTCTTGTCTTAAAATGGGCAAAAAGATCTTATGGGAAAGTCAGTTGACTGATCCAAAGGAAAAATCGGAACTGTCTTTCTTACACAATTTCAATACAGTGTTTAGATTTTTTTGAAGCCAGATTTCAATATCTTCAAATCCCTTACATAAGGAATTCCTGTGCTTCAGCAATCCCTAGTTTTTTAGAGCTTACTTATGCAGTGTAGTTATTTCAGGTATGCCTGAAGAAGACAGGTAAACTGATTAGAAGTAGATAGAAGATCTGAAATTTTGTTTTTCTTTGTTGGATATGTGAGATTAGAGGATACAGATTAGAAATACAGTGGAGATTTTCTTCGGTTTCAGTCATTTGAAAAATAACAAATATTGCAAATCTATTTGTGAAGAGAAGGTTAGGAAGGAGATTTATGGTAGCAGAAAACTCAGTTGTTCAAGGTGTGTTAATCTGGCTGCTTAAGCATTACTTAAGGAATAACAGGTCTGCAAAATAGGCTGTGTTTTGATGTAAATGGACATAGCTCTGCTAAAGTTTATGGAGAAGCACTGATTTATACTGGGGAAAATCTCTTTAATGCAATACATACGAGCCATGCAAAGTGCAACAAGTAATATGATGCATGTGGAAAGAACAACTTGAAATTATCTTGCTTGTAAAATATGACTAAAACGTAAACACACCGCCCCCAGCAGCATTGCATTCTCATTGCTCTTGGACAGTGATGTATGACGTGGTGAGAGTCATCATACCTGTTAGATACATATGCATTTTTTTACTGCTTGGTTTTACAGTTTTCAGTATGTTTAAATTGTAGAATCAAGACAGGAAGTGTACTTACCTGATCTGCAAATCCATTTATGAGGGACAGATAGGGAGCTGGATATGTTGCAAAGATGTGTGCTGTTGCATTAGGTCCTGTGACTTGAAGTGTTCCGTTGCTATACTCCATAAAGGCATCTATAGGAAACAAAGATTACCTGGTTGCACTTCTCCATAAACATTAGGTTTTCTAAGACTAGAATATATGTGATAGGTCTGTGCAGTTCATATTCCCAACTGACACTGATAGTATTTCTGGAAAAGTAGCTAATGGATTTGATGTGATATACTAATCATACTCTTCCTGCCTCATCTCTCCTCCTGTGCCCTGAAGTACTTGTTCTATCTATCACAGCTTTCAAAATGGGGCTGTTTTTTCTGCTGCTCATTGCTCCAAATTCTTCACTGTAAAGACTATTCTGAACACAGTTGCATTATTCTGTAACAGGTGCTATATTTGGCATGATGCCCCCTCAAAATACACAGCATCCTGATTGTACTATTGTGGATTCCCAGCCACCAGGAATTACTACTATAGCATTTGACAGTTGTGTGGTGACTTCTGGGAGTGAACTCTCCTGAGAGACCTCCTCTTCTACAGGAGTTTACATTTTTCACTCTGTGTGGGCTTTACACCCAACTGCTACACAGTAGCAGTTGAGGCTAGCCCCAAAACTTCAGTCTTAGAATATTTAAGTTAGTTTTTATATATACAGTAAAGATTTGTGTATATTGCATGTACATGTATATCTATGTTCATATATTTCAAACATATTTTAAATAGTAGAATATGACTTCTGTGTGGAATAATTTGCTGCCTTGGCAATGCTAGAATAAGATGGAGCTCTCAAATCTGTATAGACAGGTATGAGTAACAAATGGATCCAGTGATTAGGTGATACTTGTGAGTAAAGAAACAGCTTCCCATCTCTCATGAAAGTCATGATTACTACTGGTGCTGAGCAAATCTCTGACACACAACAGGCATTTTCCTTTTTTCTCTCTTGCACCCAGACCCAGCATTGACTGCAGGCATAATCCCCATAGGAGAAAGGGTTTGGAGGAGGTGGGCTCAAACAGTAGGAGCACAGTTTTGGGGTATGTGATTGAAGTAACTGATCTGAGTGGATTCTTCAAATCAGGGAGTGTGTTACCAAGGTTTTTTTTGCTTTGTGGCACACCATGTAAAATAAACAAGTCTCAAGGGGTAATTTTTAATTATTTTTCCCCCCTTTTTCCATTCTAGTATGACCCCTTTATCGCTCAACCTGGAGTTCATTGCTTTGGAGAGCTACCTTTCTAGGGTGGTCTGAAGTTTAGTCAGGAGGGACTTGATCTCATATCCTGTAACCTCAATGAACAATGTTGGTGATACTTGCCTACAGGCACTTGGATCAGGGCTTTAATGTTTCTAATTTGCTTGGAAGATGAATAGTCCTGTATCCTGGCTATTAGGTAATTTAAAATACTTACTGAGAAATACATGATCTCAGAGTATCTGATTTCCCATGAATAATTTTTCTAAATTTCAGAACGCTTCCTGGAGTATTAATGTTTCAGAAAATTGTACGATACCTGCAATGTTTGAGCCTTTTTTTCCCCTTCAGACTCTTTATCCTTCTTCCTTCTTTATGGCTTTAGATTCAGTCCTGCCATTAGCCCCGTGTGAACAGAGTCCTCTGCCTGCTTGGCATTCATTGAAAAATTGGGGCCTTGGAGGCTGCCTGACCTCTAGTTTGTCCTGTGAGCGTGTTTAAGGTGTACTCACCGTAATAAATCCCAAAGACAGCTGCTGCTCCAACAAATGCTCCCAGGAGTTGTGCTAATATGTAAATTGGTAATTTGGTCCATTTTAATCTTCCAGTCACGCACATGGCTAATGAAACGGCTGGGTTTATGTGACCACCTGAAAAATAAATCACAAAATAAGTCGTATGTGTGACTGAGATACATGAGAACAGGTGAAGAATTTGTAAAAATGTGGGTGCTTTTGAGCACAAGACTAGTACATACTTTTCTAGATGTTATTTTGCAATTAAATGCTGACTGCAATTAAACTGAAACAAGTTGGACAAAACTGGGGGGTGGGAGGGAGCCAATATTCACCAAGATCCTGCTTCCCTCTTGATGTTTGCAAACCGTGCTGCTTATCAGAATGCTGCGCTAACTTTTCTAGAAAAAGCCTAAATCTGCCCTGTTGGTTGTGATGGGATATGCTCTAGACATGGCCCCACTCAAAGGGCTTTTGTTTTTTTTATTTTTAAGGGAGGATTGGGGCAGCAGAATGCTTATTCAATTTAGCAAGCGCATATTAAGATGAAGAACTATGACTGGCTTGAATCATGTATCTTGAGACAGATCTGAAGTCCCCTGGATTTAAGTCATGTTTATGTCCCTGTCTTCAACCTGAGGCTACTGAGGAACTCTGTTTTCATGAAGATAAAATAATTTTAGGGTGGTGCAGCATCATGCTGACTGCTGGTGAGCTATGCCCAGATGCTATCTGGGGACAGCAGTGCGTAGTTCCTCATCACACCTTTTCATCAAGCTCTTACACCCTCCAAAAAGGTCCATGATGAGGAAACTGATAAACTAGCTGTGTTGAAACAGTTTTCTATTTCCTGTGGAATTTCCTTCGTTTGCATTTACAAGTAGCTACACCTAAATTCACACATGGAAAAGATTTCAGCAACATTGAAATTCTTTGTGACAATTTTAGTTTCTAAAATATATTTATTATCAAGTCACATGCTAGTTGCTTCCCTCAACATGTTTTATCAATGTGGAAAAAAGCATTGAATGCTTTTGGAAAACATAGTTTTTTACAAAAACACAATTGATGCTTAAGAAATAGAAACTGCCAAATAAATGAATGAGACAATGCTCCACAGTGAAAGTACAGGAAAACCCAAGTTTTGCAAGGTCATGGCAGATCCATTGCTTACCTTCCAGGTGAAGTCTAATTTCAGCCCATATGGTTATCAGAAAAAATGGCCTTTGTCTTAATAAAATAACTAAAAGAGCACGACCTTTGTCTGTCAAAGGCTAGTGATGGAGAAAGGGCCTCTGTGTACAGTTTCTGTGTTTGCTTGCACTTTGGGTCAGCAAGTCACTATCTTATGAAATCCAGGCACCTTTGATACATAATGAACTGACAAACACAGATAACAAGCTGGATAAAACCTTCTTTGTATCACTTCCAAAACTCTGACCTAGTAGCGCCAGTCTTGAATTAATTTTGAATTCCTCACTGTGTTTCAAATTCTTTAGCACAGAGCAAATAGATGGATGGTACCTTATTTAACAGCCCTTCATATGAATTTTGATAAATTGTTGTCTTGTCTTTTGTTCTTTACTCTGGCTGGAATGAATAATTTTCCCTTCTTTCAACACCTGATATTTTTCCCCACCTGTGTATAATACAGGCTGATTATGATGATGGTCGGGGCAAGTCACAGTAATATTAGAGATGTCAGATCAACATGAAATCTGGAAAGAAGTCTAGTTGAGGGCTGTCATGCTGGCATAAGGGAGTTAAAACATTCTTGGTTCCTGTGCCACTGGTAGTTTCCTTTTTTGTGAGATTTTTTTAGAAAGTCCACTCTGGACAGTGTGTTCCCCATTCTTTCGTAGTTCCAGTGATCCTAGTAATGTTTTGTTGTTGTTTTTTTTTTTAAATGCTAAGTTGGAAAAAATGGTGGGAAATTATCTAGAGATCGAGGAAAATTAAATTGAAGAAAAGCAAAAAGGGGGATTTTCCTAGATAAAAGTGCTCAAATTCACCGAGTATGTTTTATGTTACCATGAATTTAGAATTTCATAAAGAACTGATGCAAAATATCTTAGCAGTACTTAAGCTTGAGACATAATGGCCAAAGAGCCACAAAATTTCCTAACAAATTCTGTATAGGAATTGATATTTTAAAGTGTCCACTAGTAATCAGATGTTGGATAGTCACATCCTATTGAAATATGTTTCTATTCTTTCACAGAGAAAATGCACTGCGTGCAGAATCCTTTGTCATGGGAAGAGCACAGGAAGCAGAACCCTGCAACATCTGCAACTGCTCTGCCCTGCTGGGACTGAACTCGTAATAGAGTTTAGTATCCCTTAAAGATGCAAATGTAGCACAGGTTAGTGTCTTTACAGGGTTTTTTTCCATGGTATTACAGTAGAAGAGTTTTCCTGACTCCATGTAAGCTAAGAGCTGAAGCTAAAAGTTGTTCAGAAAATAGGAACGTACTGCCACATTGATGTGGGGTGTGAAGGAGCTATTCTGCTGTGTTTCAATGACAGTAACAAGACTGCCTGTTTTGCAGTACCTTGAGCACTTTATAATGTGAGCTTAGAAACCTTTTCATGCATGGTGTCTCTGTAAAATAGTGTGTAAAAGAGAAGAGAAATAGCCACAGTAATTTCTGCTATAGCAACTATTTATAATGGCCTAATTATACCTAGAGATATGTGCTCAGATCGACTTTACCCTCTTTATGAATGATAAGAAATTCCTCTAGGAGAACTAGAGTAAAAGGGCACCATTTGCTTTAGGAGGGCAATATATACACCACATACAACACAGTATTCTGTATTATAACACATAGTATTATGTATTATTACATTCATTGTTTTCCACTTTAAAGGGAGAATTTAAATGTTAAAAGCAGTTATGCTAATGTTTCTGGTATTAGCTTGGCCCAACTGAATGGTGGAAGTTGGAGACAAAACACCACCCACTATGGCACATGTAGACACACTGGTTAATTAGCCCAGCTACAGAAAAAAGAGAGATTCCTGACCAATGTATAATGAGGAAATGCTATAGAAAAAAAAAGGAGCAGTGCCAGTGCATTGGCAGTGTGTCACAGAACGTGTCTCTAGTACTGATCTTTTTGTTGTTTGTGCTGTCTGTGATCTGCTGCTTCTACGAATAAGCAAACAGGCAGGAGCAGACTTGCTACTGCCTGCTGTAGGACATGGAGAGATAAATTGTACTCTTAAGGCAAGTCCTGCTCATTATACCCATTAGTAGGTTGTTCTGCCTTCTACTTAGCTGGCAACTATTTGAGCTGGTGACTGCTAGATTCTGTATGTTTTTATGGTTATTTCCTTAAACACAGTGCCTGTGCTGGTCATCTCTGTTGACGGACAGAATTTTCCAAGCAAAACCAAGCAGATTTCTCTTTTGCACAGACCATTTTCCATGCAAGTCAGCTGTCTGCCAAGGCTTGCACATTGTAGTTCAGATCAGAGTTTAATGGAAGAAGTTGTCAAATGCAAAGAGCAGAAGGAAACAAGAACACAAAAGATGTACTAGCAAAACTCTGATGCAGACTCTGTTGTAATGATGCGTATTATTGCTAGATACAGAATTGTTTATATCAGGAAATGGAAGTAATTTAATAAGGTAGCCTTAAAACTGTGGCAATAAATGCTATATAAGAAAAAAAAAAAAGTCTCTTACCGGAAACCCCCCCAGACACATACACTGCTATGGTGACTGCCATTGCGAATCCAACCGATATTGTCATGGGCCCGCCATGTGCTCCTCGGCTAAGGACAGCCTGGCCCACACAGCCACAGCCAAGTGCCTGTGTTTTAAAACAGAAATGTAAAACCATGAGCACATCTGTCAAATGTTACTATTTACTTTGCTACTCCTGTTGATGTCCAGGTATAGCTGAAAATGTTATTAAATATTGAAAAAATGCTAGAATTTGAGATGAGTGGTGTGTGTGCTATTATTACCTTTGCTGCAATGAATATTTGCTCTTTATTTTCCCCTACTCTGTGACCAGGAATAATGTCTGCTAAGAAGGATTGTTCTCACCCCAGAAAACAGTTTTCGAGTACAATTGTGGGATACAGATCAGAACTTGTATCCTGAACAAGATCCCACAGGCTCTACAACAAATCTCTGCATCTGAAAATGAAGAGGGAATTAATTCTGTGTGGTAAGTTTTCAGTTCCCGGTTGTTGTTATAAGCAATGAAAACATTACTGTGAAAGTTACAAAAGATGGTTTAAAAAGCTTTTAATATTTAATGCTGAAACTCTGGAATGAGACAACTCTCTGGGGATTAGAATGTGTGTTACTATTTTATGCTGCCGTGATATCACATATTGCTCTATCAAAATATGAACTGTTAGACCTTAATATTGTTTATTTAAAGTGGATACAGTAAAAGAGAGAGAAATTTGGAACAGGCAGGATGATCCAGAGCTATGCAAAAAGAATCAAGACTCAGGGCAACAAAAGTAAAAATCTGAGCGTTATGGACCAAGGCAAAGAAGACATGTTAGGGCAAATCCTGGTGAAATAAGGCAAATGTTTTAGCTTTATTGTTCAGACAGATGTAAAAATAACTGGTTACTTACACTTCAAAGTGTTAATTCTCCGTTTGTCATACTCAGCTAGCTTTCTGCAAAAACTGAGAGCTTGATGTGTTCTACGGAAAAGGATAAGAGCTCTGTGCTTATCTTCAGGCACATGTTTAGGTCCTCTAAAAGTTGGTAGGAAAGATTTTCAAAGGTATAAAAGGCTTTAGTTTAAGATAGACTAGCAGATCAGTTTCTGCTAGAGATGAATTTGTGTCTGAAAACTTTTTTTTTTTTTTAATTAATGCCTAAGTGCTTTGCTGAGTAAGGACCCAGCACTCTATGGAAGTTCTCAAATTATATCTATAGTCTGAAATCTCTTGCTTCTCTGCAAGTGATCTGAATCATAGCGTTTCTGGGATGTGACTAGATTTATCTTGAGCAAATTTAATTACTTCAATGTTAACTTGGGTATATTTTTAATATATATATGTATTCCTCCTTTGATGGACATGGGAATCTGATTTTTTTTTTTTTTTTCATTCCATCTTAGCCAATGCAATTGCCTTGGTTAATCTCCTTGCTTTAGTGTTCTGCCATTACTGTGTGTCACCAATGACTATACTGTAAATATTCTTCCTAACTATACATATTCAAATACGTTAAGTTTAGTTAATTTATAAATACTTCCAGTTGCAAGGCAGTTGTGTTCAGAAACTGCGAGGTAGTGGGAAGATTTCTACTGCCTTAGAAATAAACTGTACCAAAAAGATTTAGTGATTGAGATTTAACAAGCAAGTCCTGATAGAATATATGCAATTGAAACAGGGAAAGTAATACTCTTGTTTCCATTATTTCCCCAAGGGTTTTAACTAATACTAAAATGTGGCAGAAAAGCTCTCAGTAAAATTATGCTCTTAACCAGCTTTGCAAAGCAGAGTTTCTGCCATAAAAGTGCCCTGAGAGTGTGTCATATACCCAGGTGCAGTTCTTGCCCTGAGGTTATAATCATGCAAGCAAACAAAACACTGTCTGCTGCCAAAGTGTTACAGCTGTCAGGTTACGTAAGGGTAGGGTGGTGTTAGATAGCAATAGTTTATTGGCTTGTGTAATTGAAAGTTACAAGACATATTCCAAGCTGTAATCAACTGCTGTGCAAGGGATGACATGTGCTTACATTAGGCATTTTCTCATTGCTGTTCGTAGCGCTGATTTAGCAATTCTCACAGCTCAAAGGCACATACAGATATAAAACCAAAACAAGGTACATTTCAGTTGTCTGCAGCTGAAATTACGTTTTTTTAAAACTTCACAAGACAATTCAACTCATCTTGTATTTATATGTTTAAATTAACATGGAAAGAGTGGGTATACTGAAATTTATGAAGTTTAAGATCAGGGCACGAGTCTAAAGGAGGTGCAATTAGCTCTGTCCTTAATTTCCCCCAATTTCTCAAAGGGAGTGTTCTAGGAGTTGCACCAAGGAAGATGTAGTTAAAGATACAGCTTGGGCATGGAGCAAGTTCAGTAGCCTGGTGCACATCACAGGGAAATACACAACTCCAAATGATCTGGTTTTGTGCTAACCAGTCTCAGAAAAATGCATTTGCAATAAAGTCATCCAAGCCAGCTTCAACACAGCTGCTCTGGCTTCTGGCTCGGGGAATATTGCTCCTGTCCAGTGAATGAACACTACTGCAGGCACAGTCTGTGTGCCCGTTCTGGGATGGGGAAGCTGGGAATGGAACCTGCAAACCCAAACCATGTCACAGGAATATTTCCTCCATCTGCTGTCATTTTAAGAAGGAGTGAGAAAACAATTTTCTCATACCTACTATAGGTAGGTTGACATAACTGGAGACTACCACCTAATTATGGAATTTCATGAGCAGCAATTTAATACCCTATGAATCTTGCTTGGCTGAGTCAAGACCAACTAGATCATCAAGTTGTAACTAAATATTTGAAGTTTCTAGGCCAAGCTCAGCCATCAGATTCACTCACATAAACTCATTGACTGAAGCCTATGGAGTTGATGGGGGTTTAATTTGCAGTAGAATATAGCCAGATCTCTTCATCTTGTCTTGTCTTATCTTACGGTTTCCAGGTTTTCACCTTAGCAGGTGTCTATAGCCTGATCTGCTTAAATTTACTGGAGTATCTTCAGTACTTTTGGCTCACAAAGTAATTAGATTACTGTCATAAATAGCATGTTTGGGTGTGAAATTGCTGTCTGCACATACTCTGCCAAAATACTTGCCTCATAGATATTAGATCCTTCTCTTTGTCTTGCATAACAGAGGAAAGGAAAACAACTGACTTCTAGTGAGCATCATGTTCTGTTACTCTCTGGAAACCTGCAGAACTTTATCCCCGTCATCAGAGAGACTAAAGATAATTTTGTCTCCATCGGTGCTATTTTCAGGATTTTTGCAAATGCTTGTACTAGCACTTTTCAGTGTAAACAGGATTTCCTGGAAGATCTGAATACAGAATTTTATACTTTTTTTTTTTTTTTTACATGGCCTGTAAAGCTTTGGACATCTTAAAGCACATTGCTTACACAAAAAGGCCCCTTCTTATTGAACCAAGTCTCCTGCTTTCAAGAGGTGTGGAGACAATGATGTGTCTTGTACATCACCAGGTGTTAGGCTGTGGGGAGTTAACATACCTACAGTGGGTAACCATGGGTGTCCCTGCAGGCAGAGTGTGGCCATACAATTGATGAAGCTCTACACAAATACAAGAATTCAGCATGCTATAAGGAATACAGAGTCAGCAGTTAACAAAAATTATATGTTAATTATAAGCTGTACACTTTTAATAAGGAAACACTAGAAAAATAGTTCAGAATTTCTGTTGTAGTTTTTGGGACAGAACTGTACTTAAGCACAGCTAATTATGAAGAAGCTCCAAGGATCCCTCCACCAAATCACAATTTTCTGTAAGGATGCCTTTGTTCAGGGAAGGCAGCACCCCTGCCCCTTTCCCACGCCACACTCCCACCTATGTTCTCCTACTGTTCCCCAGACAGGCATTTCCTGCCAGCCCATGACTTGTCTGTTCCCCATGTTCAGCCTGGCTGGCCCTGCAGCACTGCTCTGGACTCTGCCGCTGGAGCGTGTGTTCCCGTGCAGTGCTGTGAAGGGAACAGGCTCCCAGGGGCAGGGCAGTGCCTCGGGCTCCAGCTGTGCTTGCCCTCAGTGTCCTTCTGCTATGCTCAAGTCGCCCTTTCCGAGTCTGCAGAAACAGAGCCATATTGCTGGGACACTCAAAAACATGGGAGCAAGCTCTGCTATTTCACTTCTCAGGGAGGCCTCCATGACTTCTCCAAGCAGCCAGACTTTGCACAGCATATTTAGGCCCTGAACATCAGGAATACAAGCTGGAAGAGTTAGAGAGTCCCGTGGGGGTAGGGATAAGTGTTTGCATTTGTCCTTCACTACAGGTAGGGATCTCATTGACTAAAACTGCCATGAGACCATTAGAAGGTTGGTTGTGTTTTTCTGTAGTCTTGTACAGTTCCTCCAGCCCCCCATTAATATTTCATGTACAGATAGTTTGGGTGTTGCTTATTATACTGTTAATAAACTTTTCAGATACGAGGCTGATTACTAAACTGATGGTGTCCTAAAAGTCTTTAATTTGGAGTGTATTTAAGAACTTGCTTTCATTTCCAATCTCTGAAATGCTTAAGCAGATTTGCTACAAAGCAAATCTTTTACAAAAAATGTAAATGATCTGTTGCATTTCATAATAAGATGTTTTATAATGGATTAGAAGCTCTTTTCATACAGAGTCGTTTTTGCTATTGTTGTCTGACATGGGCTACAATTCAGACTGGGCTGTTAAGCATTCTTTCAATAGGGACAGTAATGCTAGCAGCAACAAAAATAGAGACACAGTAGAATTCATGGCATTAGCTCTGCAAGAACTCAACTTGCAGGAAACTCATGTTCTTCCAGGAAAAGAGCAACCCTCATCCAATTTAATGTTTAATATTTGCTACCTTTTGTTAACTCAGTACTTAACATTTTTCAAGTGAGATAAAGATATACAGCTTATCAGTCAAGTAATTTTTAAATACTTTTAAAAACACATGGCTCTTGTTTTATCAGTAATTAAATATTTTGTTGGGGATGGGGGAGATTTCTGTACATTACAATTTAATCAAACTTGGAGTAATAAAAAAATTGCTATATCCGTTCTCCTGATGATCTCCTGGGACTGAACCAATATCCTCTTGGGTTCAAATGGATTTGCCTTTATTTTGTTCAAACTTGCTATCTAATAAAATAAGGTTTTTTTTTTAAAAAAAAAACTTTATAATTTAGTTAATTAAATAGCATAGACATAAGCCTTAAAATGATTGCCATTTTGAAACAATCTTTTAATGCCAGAAAACATTACTACTTGGGATATGAATGTAAATTGAATAAGGCTTTGGATGGATTGTGTATATAATGCTCTTCAAAACATACAAAGATCTGTTTCAAATTGCTCTGTGGGAAAAATACGGTGAAAATGTTGAGGGACAGACTATGCTGTGTTATAAAAACTTATGCTTTTAAATTTTAAAGCTTGAAATCACCTAGAGAGAATGCAAAGGTCTGCGTTCTCTCATATTTTATTGTGATTAATATTGCACTCTTCATCCTGAAATGCTAAAATGCTTTCCTTTCCTGAATTATATAGGGCAACTGGTTTGAGTCAGTTTCTTCAATGAAGTTTATTTCTCTTGCTGAGTATTCAGGAGACAAAGGAAATATTTCATATTTGGATACAAACTTTCAGGAGGGAAACATGGTGTCTCATAAAGGGGCTAGGAAGAAAAGATTCAGTAAAGGAAAAAATTCTTACCTGGGAGCTCCTGGAGGAGAAAGAGAGCTTATTCAGATGCTGCTTTCCTCCCAGGTTACTCATTTGTTCTTAAGCTGAGATGTAGATATGCATCTCTGCTTTCTCCTCTACACCAACTGAAAAGCCTAAAATCTTTCTAAACTCTTAAAATGTCTTTATTGTCTGTAAAAGTGCTTGAGGAGCTGTACCATTCAGAGAGTGCAGGGGCAGGCACTGCAATTTGTGAGAAAGGATGTTTTCTGTCCTCTCTTGGGAGTATAAGGGAATGTGTATCTTTTCTGTTAGTCTTTCATTTGGGTGCAGAACAGGGTGGCTTGATCTTTGCTGGGCCTTGGTGTTTGGAGGTGCATGGTTATGAGTAATTAAAGCTTCAGTATGTTTTCTGTTGGAAAAAAAAGCTGAATGCTTTTAGTAGTAAAGAAGCTTTTGAGGAATGGGTTAGAAGTACTGAGCGAAGTTTGCCCTTTAAACTGGACCATGAATTGGAGAGCTTGCTAGAATTCACTTTTAGTCAGAATGGTTTATTGAAGATATAAGCTCACTATGGCATAAACTACATTTATTTTATTCTTGCCAACTGTTTATGACAGTTTTTAAAAGTTACTGTGTTTATTACCTTTTCTTTATTTGGCAAAACTTCTGAAAAAACAGCCTGTAAATTTGTGTCTGTAAAATGTGAATTTACTTTTTGCACACTCAATTGAATGTTGGAAGGATGTGAGTCTTCTGTGAGGCTCAGGGAGAGTGCCTGAACTTCAGTCCTATAGATGAAAACTTTCTAGAAAAAATGCATCTACAGAAAAAGGTCTTGGAAAATTAAGTTCAATTTACTAGAATCTCTTTGTTAAACAAGGAGAGCTTGAATTATGTTGGGGCTGATGTTGCAGAGATTAGGATAATTATCTTTTAAAACTCTCATGCAACACAGAATGAGTCACTTGAAAATTAAAAATGTCATATACTGAAGTTTGTATTGAAAGCATAGTATTTCCTGTGACTTTTCTGAATTATTTGCTGTAATAAGCGTTTTGGGGTAGAAGAACAATTAGGTAACCTTTCAGTTCTTTCATATTGCTAACTATTCAGCGGAATTTCATAATGACTTCAGGGAAACACAAGTGTTTTCTAGAAAAAAAGAATGTTAATTGATTTTGATAATAGAAAATTATAGAAAAAATACCGGTGTGCAAGAACACCTTGAACTTCAGCACAACTAAGGGTCTTTATAACCACTTAGACTTCTGGTGGCAATGCTGATATATTGCAGTAGAGAGAAAGAGGAAGAGTTTGTACATCTTCAGCAGAATCATTAGCAAAAGGTCATGCTGTTAATATATATACAGCTAGTACATTTGCAGAAACAGAAGGGGCTCTGAGTTGGTGATGGCAAGGAAAAGAAGCATCTTATTCCTGTTTTAGTCCAGACCAAGTGCAGGATTAAATTCTATGACACTAGATTAATGAGTGACTTCTATTATTCATTGGTTGTACTATGGCATTGCTGCTAGAGACCCTAACGTATGGAGCTCTGTGTCGTTAAGAACCACTTCTTCAGAGTGCAAACATTGCTAAGGCCCCATGGTATTTGTAGCATTATATAGTATTTCAAAAGCTATTGAGTGACATATCAAAATACCAACTGTTAATATGGTATAATAGCCTTTTATCTGGCTTTGACAAACTTAGCTTTGCTGTCCAAGAGTGAATTATACAAGATTCTGTACTCCAGGAAATTCATTGCTGATGGCAAACCAGGTAGCTGTTGGAGGCTACTGCTATTTAATTTTGTACTTTAAACAAAACTTGCTGTAAGCAGTTTCATCCTATACAAAGAAACATTCTCCCTTTCACAAAAATTTAGCCCACAAAATTTCTTTCTTTATTACAAAATTACTACTTAGAAATTTTAAATTATAAAAATTTAAGGAGTGAATGATCAAAACTACGTTTGCTTTCATGTAATGAGGATTCAAATGCATGTTTGGAATATGGTATATATATATAACTAATACATTATTGTAATTATCACGAGCTGGAATGTAGTGCCACGAAAAATATATGGATATTTTATTTAAATTTTAATCTTCTGAAATGAGCAAATCCATGGAATGTCATACTTAAGGATCTTTCAGACAAGACTAACTCTGCAACAAAGCAAGAATGATAATTTACATAGTGAAGTCATCAGAATATGAAAAAAACAAAAATATTTTGGTAAGCAAAGTTAAACATCCTTTTATCTCATTGGTTGGACTGTTTGCAGCATGGGGTATCATGCGATCAGTTCGTGCTCATGCACTGCATCCTCCACTGTCTGTGCAAGGAGCTCCTCACCTCCAGCTGGAGACTAAGCTTTGGGGCAGGAATAGATACACTACCCCTTTGTCTTTAAATGCTAAATGGAATATGTTCATTTCAGCAAGGGGATCATACACTGCTCTGGACTCGGGAAATGCTAGCTCCTGTGCAGCTCCTTTCTGGGAAACTGTCCTTAGTAAGATGCTTTTGAGAGTGGAATTGAAATGCAGACTATGCTAGCTGAGCAGTAGCCAGTAAAGGAAAACATGTGGCTCATTCGGTTCCTCTTTTTGGAACCGTTTCAATTCAGATATACTTAATGGTGTAAGCCAGAGGAAATCTCATTTTGTTTGAGAGCAATGCAGCCAAGTTTTAAAGGGGAACTATGGACAGAACCACGATTAAAAGCAGTGAGGCAGCCGGATAGGTGAGTTCCAGGCACACTCACTGAAGTCACATAAACTATATACCTGGTGCAGTATGGCTTTTTAACTCTTTTGGGCTGGCACCCAGATGTTGTTCCCCAGAGAGCTCACAGGAGTCCCAAGAGGAAATGTACTGAACCAGGGGCCATGCTGGAGAACAAAAAGCTTTTCAGAGAAATATTTCTCAAGTGAGGCCTCAGGGGCAGCCCCAGCTACAGAAGGCTGAGGCTGGATCAGAGCCTGCAAAATGTGTGCACACTAGCCTCTTGGTGCCCTGCTACAAACCAGCAGGTATTCTCCCACCTCAGAGACCTGTTGTATAGGTGTGGGTTTGAGGGAACCCACAAGTGGGTTCCAGACACACTATGTAAAGCCCACATTACTCAGTATCCATTTCCTGGAAAACAATTCTATCCTTTTCCAGTGTTCCTTGAAAACTGTGTGGGTAGATTGTGGGTTTTTTGTGGATTTATTCTACATTACAAATGGCACAGTTAAACTTTGCAGCTTGGGGGTTTATTGCATGACAGCACCGAGGTAAGGACTGAAAAAGAACAGGAGTTTACAAATAATCTGCAAATAAAAATACTCAGCACAGTGCATGTTCCTCATTGCCTGTACTGCAAATGTAACTTGGTTATGTTAAAATCGCATCCCTGTTTGTTTTATAGAAATCAAATAAGAGGTGAGGAGCAACGTTTTCTCAGCTTGATGGAACCTTACAAAGTGAATACGATATAGTTCAAGACAGTAACCAAAAGCTCAGCGTAACCAAACCACATGCAATTTGCACTTGGTTTTGGACTGTACATTTTGTGTTTTCTGCCCCAAATTTTGTTTCAGAGTGTAATTACAGAAGCTGTGCTTTGTCTTGGGGAATAATTCAAGGCTGGATACTGAAATAAATACTTGTTCCCCCAGTAGAATAGGTCTAAGAGTAAAATAGGCTAATCACCGGCAGGATTACCCAGGCAGGTGCAAACAGCAGCTGTTCTGTATGCCATTGTATCCACTTATCCATCAGGGCACATCCAG
Source organism: Apus apus (assembly GCF_020740795.1). NCBI lineage: Eukaryota > Metazoa > Chordata > Aves > Apodiformes > Apodidae > Apus > Apus apus. The sequence goes on from NC_067291.1 coordinate 7,308,361, forward strand.
GTTCCCAAACTTCAGTGTTTCTCACTGAACCCTCAGAGGTTGAAATGAGGTGCTTTGATAAGCAGAAAGAGAGGCTTGCACAGGTGATGTCTGTATTATCAAGGTGTGCAGTGCAAGCAGCTGGTTCAGAGAACCTGACTGTGGACATTTCAGGAGGGATTATGTAGGAGTATCCAGTCTGATCCAGTGGATTGAATATCCATGGATGGTCAGCATATTTGCTGTGATTCTGGATCTCACCTTCCACTTCAGTTTAATCTGAAAAAAAATCAGTTAATGTGCTCTGGACCATGCTGCAATATGAACCACAGCATTATTTCATAAGGATGACCAAGAGATGTTATCCGATCTGTATACCCAGTGAGTTTCTCAGTACCTGTTGTCTCAAATCTGTTCAACATTGCAGGCAGAGCCCTCCTCTTCCCCCAGGTGAAGGCTTGGTTTTTGCCTGATGAGTAATTCAACTTTCTAGATGACCTAAAATTAATTTCACAGTTTGTATGTTTTTCAGTTTGGAAAATAAGTTGCAAGGCTTGGGAGTTACCAAAGATGGTAGTTTAAGGTCATAACAGTATGTGGTCTGTGATTATGTTCTGCAGAAAAAATAGAAATAGGTGATTTGAGGGGACAGAATTTCACCCAGCTAACTTTCCAGTGGTTCTAGGCTGGTTGCAGGCTTAAGTATGGTTGCTTAGCACTGATCTGCAGACAGAGCATGTGGGTAACAGAAAGGTTTGTCCCTGCCTTGCTCCCTGGCGCAGGTGCTCCCCACAGGCTGTAAAACCCATCACAGTGACATGAAATGGCTTTCAGCAAAGATCTGCATCAGCTGTGCTGTAGGCTGAGAAATCTCTTCTCATTTTGTAACAGGATTAAGACACAGTAATAGGATGGTGGAAGAAAGCTATCTCTTCTTTTGCATGCATGGTGTCTGTTTTTCCAGGATTTCTGCCCTCTTGACTCAGCAGAGTGCTGATTTCATTAGCTCTAATTTAAGTTAAAGGTTTAATATTTGTCTGTTCTTAAAGTGAAACTACTTGCTTACTGTCAGAGTGTAAAAGCAATAGCAAGAAATAACAGCAGAAAAGTCCATTTCTTCGTAATAAATGCTTTGTACCTGCACTAACTTGTGCAGTCTAAACGTAAATCAAGATACCCAGGCACTGAAAACATTGCAATTTAATCCACGTGAGACTCTTCTCTGTTTTAAGCCAAGGTAGAAACTGGAATGGGTTTAAAATAGAGCTGAGAAATGCAGTCGGACTCTCAACAACGATTTTGTGGCTTCATTTTCTACTATATTCATATGTTGAATACTTTAGAAAATGGGCTCTGGGTTTGCATTTCCCTCTAGTCTTGTGCAGCAGGACATTAAATAATAGCATTTGTGGCCTAATCTGCACTTTTATACGTTTTTTTCACTTGCTTAATTGCATTAATGGTAAGAGGAGGAGGATGGTCTTGTGGTGAGGACAGAGTACTGGAAGTCAGGTGATCTGGGTTATATTCAGAGTTCTGCCAGAGGCTTCCTGTGCAGTCTGCTGTAATCAGGTTTGCTAATATATAAAATGAAGATAATGACATTTCCCCTCCTTACCAGGGTGTTGTGACACTTAATTCATTAATGTTTGTAAAGTGCTTTGTGCTCTTTGCTTCTAAATGTGCTCCTTACTGTAATAATGTCTTATAGATGATATTAAATTTGAGAATAATGTTACTTTAGTGCCTCTGCACTTCAGTTGGCTGAAGTGTAGTAAAAAACATTATTTCCATGTATTTTATGAGCTACTGGAATTTTTTAGACCATTTACTTGAAAATTAGCTAATACAGTTACAGTTATAAAATGTCAGTACTATGCCCACTTTTTTTCTGTCCTTTCACTATGATGAAATATTTAGTAATAAGCAAGACTGTCTTGTTCAGACTAAAAGGAGGAAGAAAAAGTTTGGCATAAATACTTGGCTGCTTGACTTCCAGCTCTGCTATTCAGCCTGCTCTCTACCCTGGTAAATCACTGAACAGCTCTGTGTCCCAGTGCAAAATGCAAAGAAGAATTGAGCAAGAAAATAAGTAAACAAACCAAAACAACAACAGGGAATTTAGGTATTAGCCTAAATTGTAGCAGCACTACAGGACCAAGCAACTGTATAATTAATGTAGCATAGTTAAAAACAAACAAAAAAATAGTTAACTTACAAAACCTCTAAAGGTTTGACAATGCAACTTCCACTAAATTAACTACAAATCACACGGCTAAATCTCTGTATTGCACAGGAAAAATACTCAGCTAAAATTCTCTTAACGTGCAATACAGTGTGTTTGCTTAAGCAAATAGAAGTTGTGAAAGTAGAATAAACTGCTGAGGTTTTTAAAAAACAAGTGATAGTATTACTAACATTCGTTATGCATATCTGGATTTTTCAGAATGTGGTAGTTCACTGAAGTTCTGCTCCTATATGAAATACAATGCTTATCAGAAAAGTGTAATATATAAAGTTATCTGGTTTTAATAGCCAGTGAGAATTACATCAGGTGAAGAAAAGAATTACAAACTTACCATAAATAGAAGCAATTCATTCAAGGCTGTACAATGTTTGTCAGGCAGTAACCAAGCTGCTGGTACAGTACAAGAAAAAGCATACACGTCCTCTTACAACCACTGTCCAACATGACATTAGTAGGAAGAAAGGAAAGCAGCTGACACTTACTATCAATATAAAAGTTCCCAGGAATTCTGAGAGGGCTTCTTTAGCCAAGCTGTTCTTCAAGGCAAATTTCTCCTTTAAAGTGCTTCTGCTTTTCCGGCTCATTTTGGCTTCCTCTATTGCTCTGGTGCCCTAGTTACAAATACACACAAAATTTGCTCTGTATTCGTCCCTGCTTCAGCTGAACTTTGACACTTTTACTTATACATTGAAATATGAGATTTCATCTTGTACAGCCAGTGAAATCATCTGACTGCAGGCAGTGACAGAACCAACTCAACATGCCCTAACAATTCATCATGAGTTTTCCATTCTGTTCCTTCTCTGACTACACTTCTATTTATACTGGATAGATAATACGAGTAAGTTCACAGTCAGAACTCTTCTCTTTTTTTTCTTGCAGAATGGATTAATAATTACCTTTTCTGCTATGATGCACTTTTTTTTTTTCTCTCCCAAGCAAAAATGAATAAAACGTTGTTCCTGTCACCCTGATTAAAAAGAAAAACCAAAAGAGAAACCACAAAGTTAGGAATCAAAATATGGTTGAAAATTTCTCTGTGACCTAGGTGGGGATTTAAACCATGGTACTGTTGGCTGTCCAAAAACTTTGCAAGGGGAGCTTGTAAAAGCGAGTGAACGCTCTACCCTGCAAACAAAAGCTCCTGTCTTGTCACTTCTGAGGGATTTCAGTGGGTAATGAGGAGTCTTGTCTGTGGTGTGTAGCATGTTGAATTTGTATATACACTCACAATGCTCTTTCTGGACTGAATGCCTTGTTCTCTAGTGACCCACCCTGTTTACAAAATAGCAATGAGGCAGAGTAAATTAGGAACATTTAATTAAATCTGCTTTGGTCCAGTGGCTCCCTGTGTCGCTGTACAGGCAAGTGAGGCACTATACATCTCCAGTATGTGTTGCTTAAAAGTGCATATGTGCTACAATATGAAGCTTTACACTATTATTTTCCATGGTCTTAGACATGAAGTTGCTGAATATCTCAAAAATTGGGCCTCCTAGTGAAAAATATTACTCTCTTAATCTCTTAAGCATCTTGAATAGTTTTATCAGCTGTGGTACTGACTTGGCTGACATGCTGTCTGGTTGATTTACAAGTATTTTCTGTCAACTGGCTTGACACCAAAACCTTAGCATGGTGCTGGTAGATGATTTCAGCATGTGTTGTAGATGCTTGGTGCCTTGGTTTGTAACCTGTACTAAACCTTTTTCACCTTGGTGATAAATATGTTTAGGTTTGTCAGTACTGTTTGCTGTGAACAGGACAGAGCTGTACCAGATTAAGTAAATGAGCCACTTCTGTCATCCTATTTTTGCTCCTCCTTGCCTCAAGCCAGGACCTGATGCATGTCCCCTGCAGCTGCAGTCACCTCACCCCCAGCAGTTTAATCCCTTAAGCACTCAGTTCACCCCCACCACCCAGTTGTCATCTGTAACCGCTTTTCTGTGCCCTTTTACTCACTTTTCTCCACCTCTGCATTCAAACACCACTTCTGGCAGGGTGGGCACCTGTGCAGCAGCGGGCACAGGGGGTGCTGTGGGTCCTGCACAGCAGGACCCGCACGTAGCACGGGTCAGTGCTTGCCCTGACAGCGGGGAGCAGCCTCTGGGAAGCCCCTGAATATGGCCTGTGTAGGGCAGTTTGGAAACCTTTACCCTACACCACTGCAAAACAAAGTTATTGTTCAGGACCTTAACTATCACAGCATGCTAAAATATATGTTAATTATGTCTGTGAGAGGAGTCTTTCAGAATTATGTATACAGCAGAACTGAGGAAGGATGCTCGGGAGGCCATTCATTGCAGCAGGAATGCAATAAACCACTTCCTCTCTTCCAGGAAAATGAGAAATAAATAAAAAAAAAACAAACCTGGTTGAACAACAGAAAGAAAATGCACTGATTATTGGTTTCTACTGATCTCCCTCACCTGGGCCCAGCTCCCAGAGTCAAAATGGTAAGGATACTGGCAGTGCCACTCGTAACTATCAGCAGCTGGGGTGTCTCAGGGAAGAAAATGCAGACATCCTTCAAAAATGGAAGTTGTATATAAGCAAGGAGCACAGAATCTGTCATATTATAAGTAGAACTACAACAGAGTGGACCAAAAAGATTTTAAGATTTTGCCAAGAATGTGGAAGTAATCATATAAACTTTTTCAAATTCCATCACCGGAGGAGTCCTGCAAGACATTAAGTAAAGCTATAGAGGATGAAAGTGTAGAAGAAGCATTCAGGGTGGCTAGCTGCACAGCTAAAAAGCTAAAATAATTACTTGCTTTGCTAAAGAACCAAATATTAGGTGGACTGAGGGTGAGGAGCTGTCCTAAAATGAATTGTCAGTAGGGAAGACATCAAGAGATATTGACAAATTGAAGAATAACTAATTGCTGGATCTGTGCATTGTTTCCACCAAGGGATTCATATGTTCAGCTAGTGGGTTGTTTTTTGCTGAACCTGGTCCTAATGCTAGCAAAACAGAACATAGGAATTGTACCACTGGTTGACTGGTCTTTCAAGAGAGTCCTTCAAGGATGATCATAGGGACTACAAAAACTGTCAATGTGACTTCTATGCCAGCAAAATTAGATGAACTCTTGTAAAGAATAAAATAAATGGACACACAGATAAAGCTGATACTCTCTAGAAGCATCAAATGGATCCTGTTAAGGAAGATTATGCATCACAAATCTATTGGCATTCTTCAAAGACTTCTAAAAGCACATTGATGTTACTGTTCATGCTTGAATGTGTGATCAGTGTAACCTTAGATTGCAAGACTAAGACCCTTGAGACTCTTACCCTGAGGCAGACTGGACTGAACTATTTCTTCTCTTCACCTGGATTCAAGCAGAGCAGGAATTCACACAGTGTATATAACCTAACAATTTTTATAGTAATCTTCACTCCTATAGAAATAGCAAAGTAGAGAGTAATACACAGCTCCCACAGTTTAAATCCCATGGGTAACAGTATATACTGCACTGAATTTTTAATAGCACATTATTCAGAGTATCACATAAATTGTTATTACTGATGTAATAAAACCTAAACCAACACAGCTGGAGAGACCAAGGCTGTAAATACACCATATATTTTTTTGTATTGTAATAATTAGGGCCATATTATTTTTAAGGCTAAATCTGCTGATTTTAGTTGAATTAGACAATGTCTGAATATGTACATCTACTACAATTCATGTCCCTGGTCAAATGACTTTGCCTAATTTATGTTTTAATACAGATATGTCCTCAAAGGACATCCTCTGATTTGTGGATTGATCTTGCTGCTGGGGAACTAAAAAAAAAATCAGGTGACGAAGACATGGACACACTACAATTCAGCATTCTAAGCTTTCTGAGAACATAAACCCCCTACTTCTTTAGTTCTTGTATTTTCTGATCATCCTTCTGTCTCTGCTGTAGTCCCTCGTGAAAAAATGCTCACAGGGGCAAACATCTGCACTGTGCAGCTCAGATCTAACTGGTCCTACCTTGGAGGAGGGGCAGGACACATGAGGTAACCCCTTGAGAATTTCTTTGCTCTTTCTTCTCTGTTTCTGTGTGGCTCAGTGTCCAGATAAAACATTTCAGTCCAGATCATGAATATGAGATCAAAAACACACCACATATGTGTGTGTCAAGCTTTTTGCCAGTAATTTTTTAACACACCATTCAAAGCTTTTTGGAGTCCACTGTTGTTGATGCCTATTTCAGAGAGAATGAAACTGGACTTTCTTTAAGGACCCAAAACTTTTCTTTGTTCCTGACTGGCTGGACACACCATCAGGCGTTGGTGCCTAAGCAAGGTTACTATGTGTAACTGTATTATATATAGTTATATAATTGTTGATGGTAAATGTTAAAATTTGCTGTGCAGACATGTCTGTGTATACCATAGGCCCTGTGAGCTTCTAGGCCAGTTTAATCTCTGCAAGAGCTGCACTGGCACAGTGTGGCACAGATGCCACACCACACCAAAGGGCTCTGTGACAGGACTGTCAGTGCTGGCAGAATGTGAAGTGTTAGGGCACTGCTGTGCAGATGGCTACATGCACCAGTGCTCCCTGTGCTTCCTTCTGAATGTGCTGGGTACTGTCCTAGTGTAAGCTTATCTGGTGGCTTACAATATGGGCAGGTCTGACTTTCTGAACATGTCTGGAAAAAGACAGTACAAGGGGATTTTTGCTTTTAAGGACTAAACCAATTTAGTACAGACAAATGCTTTGTTGCAGCCAAGTTCCTTCCCTTTTTTTTTTTTTCTGTGTTCCCTTTTCTTGAACAGTTAGTGTACATGAGAAGTAAATGTAAAAGAAGATTAATGACAGCATGTTCTTTTTAAAACAACTCTTCTTTTCTGAATTCTTTATAACAAGACCTCAAAATGGAGATCAAAATTTTATATTCAGCTTTGCTATTGAAAACAAAAGATATCTTAGTAAATATATCCACACAGCATGAAGAAAACCTCAAAGTATATCCCATGGGCTTTGCAGTGATCTAAGCCCTGTGTTTTCTTAACCCAAATGAGGTATGTTGTCAAAACCTTTCATCTCTCTACAGGGCACAGATTCTCTATAGCAATAGACACCCTGAGACTTATGAAGGCTACCTGTAGGGCTGTGAAGAGCAGGAGATCTGTGTCTGCCTAATTAATAAAAGAGATTTAACATGAAAGCCAAGGATAATGACAGATTTGGCTCCACTGACAGACAAAGGCCAAGTAGCATGCTTGGCAAACAAATAGGTGTAGCTAAATGGGACAGCCAACTTACAGTTCTGAAACCTAATTGCCTTGGAGAGTGACAGTGTTTCCTGCCTCTGACTCACCAACCCACCTACCTTCAGCTGTCTCCCACTGACCTGGCCCCCCAAGGATGTCATCCAGCTGCGTTTTGAATCTCTGCCAGAGAAGTGTTTTTTGTAAGAGCTGCTGTTTCTGGTGCTTTGTCCCCTCTCTTCCACAACAAGAGCATTTGATTGTTTTGCCTCCATGCTCCGAACACTTACCCCTTGCCCTTTAGCAGGTGAGGTGCCAGTCTGCCTGGTTTTGGTTCTTTAATTCCCTGTCATTCAGAGTGATTAATTTCTGAATGTTTAAATCCTCTGTCTTTCCAGAAACATAAGCTTTGCTTATGTGATTGCTTTTACATATTAAATACAAACAATAGAGATGATATATTTATCTCAGGCATCATTATAAGAACGGTGGATTGACAGGCCCAGTTCCTTTGGAACTCCCCAGTCAAGGTTATTTAATTGAAATATTTGTTCTGAGGTTCACAGCAAACCCTCTATGGGGTGTACTTAGGAGCAGACTCAGGCAGCAGTCTTTTGTTACCTCTGTGTGGTGTCTATGTTCATTAAGGTAATGAAGCTATTAATTGAATATGTAAGTTCAGGTAATTAAATATAAGACTTATTTCTTTAGTTTAAAGGGTAATAATAAAAAATTTAAACTTGCAAACTAAATCACACATTTAGTGGTGATAAATGTGATCTGGAAAGTGCAATATTCCAATATGAATTAGTTAATTGCATCCATTCATTAGGTGATATACATTAGCAGAAGGTCAATCCATTTGAGGCTTGATGTGTTCTACAAATAATAAATTCAAACAGGTAAATTGAAGAAACATTCAAAATAGGAGGTGTTGGGTTTTTTTAATATTTATATTCAGAATAGGATCCCTGCAGCCCAGGGCACAGGGCCAGTAGCCTCCCAGTTACCAGTGTGTTCCTTACATGCTGTCCTGTGGTCCTGCTGCTCACTGGCCTGGGCAGGGACTCTGCAGGGTGCTGGTTTGCACAGACTGGGATAAACATGTTGTTTGTTGCTGTGTACTGGGTGGTGACCACTCAGGGAACAGTTGTGAGCTGGATAGTCTATCACAGAATCAGTCTTCAAACTGGCTCCAGAACCTCAGGCTCCAGAACTGGCAAAACCAGCCTTCTGTGCAATGGTCCAGTGAGGGACACGTTGCATTTCAACGGTTGACCTGAACTAGAATACTAATTTTTGCAACTGACCCAGTTATGAAGTGAGTCAAACACTGGTGGTCTTTCCAAGCATATTCTGCTTTACCACTGTCACTGATTTATGTGTGGCTTGCTTAAATCCTTAAACTCAAGTTGCAATTTAGGACTGAATTTACCATAGCAGTAATTCACAGTTCTACTGGGTATAAAATGGCCAGTATCATGTGTAACAAAACTATTTGAGTCATTTTTAGTAAAAATGATGTTAAATATTTTTTTTTTCTTTATTAGCTGTTCCTGGATTTTCAGTAATAAAAATGCTTATTCTTTATATCAGCATTTTATTTTTTTTTTATGTTAAACATAGTGTAGAAATAAAGAAAATAAAAGTAGATTATTTTTTTCTTTAAAACCTAAAATATATCCATACTCCTTCTTCAGCAACTATTAGTAAGATTTATAATATTAAGACAATTCACAAATTAATATTTTATGGGATCATCACAGTACTGTAGATGTTGCTTTACAGATAATATTGCTTATGGGCATAACAGTATTTTTACCTTTCATGTATAAAATATCTTTGTCTGGAGCTATGACTGATACCATCCTGCACACAATTCAAGGGCCATAATTCTTAAGGGATTTCAAACAGTGAGCCTCTTTCAAATTGTCAGGCTTAGAGACATTTAGAGAATTGATTCAATTAACCTAGAGGAAAAAAGTGCTATAATGTGTGATTTATGTTTGCAGATAAATTAAAATACAAGTATCTCCTGAAGAGCATTTGCTGCCATCATGGTCAGTAATGAAAATAGCAGGCAATTAAAATAGGACACCTAAGGCTGAAGCTTTTACTGTATAGATCAGAAAATTAAGTTCAGATTTTGAAGTGGAAATGTGAGCTGGAAAATAACTTAGTGGAAGTTTCTTTTTTGTCCTTATTTTTCTTCCAGAAATTATTTCTAAAGCACATAAGAAACAGGAAAGGACATTTACTGAGGCAGGAGACAAAGAGTACAGAGGATTACTGAATTTGTATGAGGATCCAGGGATATCCTTGCTAAATGGTAGCAGGACTGCTAAGACAAATATATAAAAAAGAACTTAAGGGTCAGGTTGAATAATTTTGAGGCAGGTTTTGAAGTTGATCTTGAAATGAATCCCTGGAAGTGTCTGACAGAATGATGTTATTAAATTCCTTCACGTGTGTTACAAAGCCCTTCACTCTGGAGTTGACTGAGGAGCACGAGAAATATTCACAACTTTGAAGCAGTGAGAACGAAGAGCTCTGTGTTGTTGGAGTTGCTGTAGCCACTGTTCATTTCAGTGTGGAGCAGTATATGCTTTGGTACAGCTACTCTGGCCAAAAAGAGGTGTATTTGAGAGAAAAATAGTATCATCCAGTTCTCTAGTTTTAGGACTTCCCTTAGGCAATGGGGACACAGTAGCATAAAGCAGAAAAATACCAGTACTCTGAGCAACCCAGGCATGCCTCAATTGCATCTGTTCCGTCTTTGACATCACTGCTCTGTCCTTTGCACCTTCTCTAGCTACCAAACGTCCTGTTTCCATCAGATGGTGTTTGTATAAGCAATGTCTATGTTCTGTCTATAAATAATACCAGTTGCTGGGGGTGGGTGGAGAAACTGAGACTTGTAAATGAAAGGTATTTCTTAAAATTATGCATGCAAATTGTTCTAAATTAAAAATAAAACTCCAGGAATTATTTCAGTCTTGGCTATATACTAGCTTAAGTTCTAACACTGAAGTAAGAAATAGGATCACTTTATTTTTTTTACAACCAGTTCTTCAAAAAGTGTGAAGACAGTAATTACAGTCTGAAACAGAACATATTTGTTTCCTGATTTGTTGTCTAAGTAAGAGTTTAATTAAAACCCATTCATGTGAGAGAAAATAAGCCAGTCTGACTTAATTGCCAGTTGATTTAGTGTTGTTGGTTCACAAAACCATACCAAAACAAAAAAAACACAGAAAACAACCCAAAAAACAAACTACAGGACTGCAGTAAGAATAAGTGGTTTCTCTGCCATATGTAGGTGTTTAGCAACTGCAGAACTCAAGCTGAACCTGGAGTATTGTCCTGGTTTAATTGCCGGTCCAACATTGAACCATTACAGATATTGTTTCTGTTCTTTCTCTTCTTGACAATTGTTGGACTTGCTTTTTTTTTTTCTGTCATGAGTTAATTAGTTTACTTCTACATTCATTGTTATTATTGAGTTATTGTCCTAATGTCCAAAGCAATAGGGGTAATAATCTCTTCCACAAACAAGTTGCATTAAGTATGAAATATTCACTGGCATGCTTTGAAGCCAGGACTTGGCTTGCTCTCCTAAGGCAGCCAGTGGAGCGCTGAGTCGCTGGAGCAGCTCACTGAGCTGGAGTGACCATTACAGACCGTGCTCCTGAGTCTGTTTGGCAAAGCTACTGTTGTACTTGATGGGAACCCACTTGTGCTCTTGGTGCTAAGGCCTGCATCATTGTCTTCCCAGATGGTAGAAGAGGAAATGCGGTTGGTCGCTTGTGAAGAGCCGTGGCACGTGTTCGCTGTGTTCTTCTGGGGAGCCTCCTGAAGCTGCTGGTTGACCAGGAGCCTGCAGTGTGGTAAGTGCAGTGCCCTTCTCCACCTGGGGAAAGACAGTGAGCGGTAGGTAGCAGTTAGTCAAAAGGTGGTTGGCTCCAAGAGTTTTGCAAGCTGAATTGCTTTTAGATGTCAGAGGAACATGGTTTGTACAACAAGCAGTTGATAGAGATTGCTTAAGCAGCTCCACATTACGCAGGTTTGAACTGCATCTACACATGCACTGGAATGCCTTCTCACCAAAATCTCCTGAACTTTATTGACTTGATTTTAATAATGAAACTGCAATACATCTTCTTAATTCCTAAAACTTTTTTAAAGGCAGTTCCCTTTTGAAGGAACACATACCCACTCTGATTTATTTTAGAACAGCTTTTAGAAGGTGTCATCCTTGTGATGAAGTGTTAGTCCTGTGTTGCCAGTGTGCCATTAAAAATTGAATTTCTGATGTTTAAAAGTCTCACTCATCCCAAGTGTCACAGTTTGACAGCTCTCCATGTCACATTATAGCACAGTATTATGAATCCATTTCCTCTTAGGGGAAAAAAAAAAAAAAAAAAGATGAAAAATGAGAGAAAGCAAAACTTGCACTCTTTCTTCAGTACTGAGCTGGAAATTGAAAGAATTGTGTGTTAACCTTGAAATTACTTAAATGGCACTCTGTATCTTATGCTGCCTGTCTGTGCAGAAGCAACCTTTGTCCCATGCTCCTGTACAAGCAGTAAGAGAATGCTGGGACAATCTTTTCATTTGTCAATAGACTTGTAAAACACAGAGCAAGGAATATCTGTGAAGCAAATGGATAAGGTAACAAAACTGAAACATGGCCAGATCCAGTTATTTGTTCTTGACTAGGTCAATAAGAAGGTCATGTGGTGTATTTCTTGCTGCTTTCTTTAGCCAACTTTAAACAGCCATAGGCTTTTGGTGTCCTTTCTCTGTTTATCTGTCTGCAATGTGATAACTTCAAAACATGATAGGTTTCAAAATGTTGGAAGTGTTTGCATCAGTAAGCAGAACTTTATTGATTTTGTCTAAAGGAACGTGAATGGCCTGGGCTTCACGTGTTTGCTACCTAGAAGTTTTGATCAGGGAGAGCGTAGGGCTTTGGCCATAAATGTCTGATGTCCATCAGCCCTGTCAGGACACAAGCTCAAGCCATCTGCTGTTTCATCCAGCAAGCTAGGACAGATGTCCACCACACACATGCTGCTTGCTGGATACATGATGAGCTTGAGACACTGAGGAGTGGCATCTGGCTCTCTTGGGCTGCCAGCTTCCCAGTAACCCACTGTATGGCATACCCATCCTCTTGCATGATGTGGCATCCGACTGGGAGGGTCCCCCACAAAAAATAACAGGCGGGAACAGGTGGTCGGGTGTTGCTTGAACAAAGTATTCTGCCCTTTACGCTTTCAAGAGGAGAGAAAACTGCAGCTGGGCTGCGGGACTTGCCCTGGCACTGGGCACCTGCTCCGCCTGGGCGCTTTCTCTAATGAGAGGAGTTTGCAAACAGAGGTGCACCCGGGTGTCCTTACTCTGGGCTTCCACGCAGGCTGTCCGTGGCCGCAGCAGCCGCGGTGCCCGTGGCCGTGCCCCGGCAGCGGCGGGAGGGGCGGCAGGGGCAGTGGCCCCAGCTCTGGAAGGTGGGAGACTGTTGTACAGGAAGGAGGAAAGGCGGGACTGCGCGGCCCGTCGCCGAAGGGAGAAGGAAGCATGGGACCTCGCAAGGGGAAGCGAGGAAAGGTGTGCAGCGCTTTTCCACGAAGGGAGAAGGAGAAAGCGTGGACAAGCAAGAGCCGCGCTTTGTGGAGATGGCCCCACAGACCAACGGGGAGGACGCTCGCGGCCCGGCGGCAGCGCAGGCCTGCGGGAAGGACAAGGCGCGTACCCAGCACCGCCGGTCTGGAGGAGAGCAGAGACCTTGACGCCAGAGGAGGACCGAGGTGAGGAGCGCTGCCGCCGGAGCAGGGAACCCCGCTGCCCAGCCGGGAGCCCTGTGCGGGACGCCATGTCGCGGGGACCCGCTGCGGGAGCCGCAGGGAGGTGCGGGGCGCGGCCAGCAGGGGGCAGCAGGCGGCCGGGGATGGGGCCGGCAGGTGGGGGCGGTGCGGGGGGTTCCGCGCATCCATCTCTGTCAGCGCCGCCGCTTTGATGTCAGCGGCTGCTAAAAGAAAGGCTTTGCGGTGCGGGAGCGGCGGGCGTAGCGGTGGGGACGGGCGCTCCGCGGGGCGTGCGGGCGGGGGGGCAGCTGCGCCGCCACCAGGTGCTGCGAGGAGCCCCAGGCCGGGGAGCGGGGGCAGACGCCGTCCCCGGGGTGGAAGTTTCACCCTGCCGATCAGCGGCAGCGCTGCGGAGCGGCCCCGTGGGCTCACCGCACCTCAGCCTGGGAGCCCTGAGGGGCCGCTGGCCCGACCCTGCCCTGCCCGGCCGTCGTGCCGGCTGCCCGGTGGCTCAGCGCCCGAGGGGCACCGGCCTCCCGCGGCCGCGCTGTGAAGCGATGCCGCCGGCGGGTGGCCTTCCCCCGGCCCCCCTCTTCCCACCAGGGCTTCCCGAGTGCGGCCCAGCCACCCTCCCAGCGCTGCCCCCCGCCGCCGCCGAGGATCCCCGGGCCGGGGCTGCCAGGGCTCCCCGCGGGATGCCCCGGGCGGGGGTCGGGGCCGGCCTCTCCCTTACGCGGCGCCTCCCGGCCGGGCCCTGCCCGACACGGGGCAGACGAGGGGGAACACGACAGCTGTAGTGGCCCCCGGTTCTCCACCGGCGCTGAATGGGTTCCCCAGTCCCGCTCCTCGGGCGGAAGGCAGCGACCCGGGCCCGGGAGCTCCGTCCTTCCGCGAGTAACCGGGGAATCCCCGGCGCCCGGGACTGGGGGACCGGGGGGGCTGCGGGGCGCTGCGGCTGCGCCGCGCGAGGGAGCGGGGCTGTGCCGCTATCGCCCTAGGTAGGATGGACCTGCCCCCCTGCCTCTGCCCCCATGTCCAATAAGAAGAGACCCGGCTTGACACCTGCCTATATACAGAGGACGAGAGCAACATCTTCAGCGCTGGTCTTTGGAGGGGGGGGGAACCAACCCAAAACATAATACAACATCAGGTCAGAGCGGGGGGCTCGGTGGCACTATAAAATACCCCCGCCCCCCCAGACTATGACTTCCAGTAAAATTGAGATGCCAGGAGAGGTGAAGGCAGATCCTGCAGCTCTGATGGCATCTCTCCATCTACTGCCTTCTCCCACTCTCAACCTTGAAATCAAATACACCAAGGTAAGTTGTGTTCGTTTGTTCGGGCAGGGAAATTCATGGCTTTCTCTCCAAAGGAGGGATTTTTGCTTAAATCAGTTTTATTCTGCCCTACCCAACTTGAGTGTAGAGATAAAAAGCTACTAAAGAGTGCCTTGAATCTGTAATAAAGGAGACAGATTTTTAGCCCTGTAGTCATCTGAAAAAACACAGGATAGTAGAAAAGCAAATTAGATCTGCAGGGACTGGCTTTGCCACGTTACTGCTCTTTAAACTTAGTGTTTTCTACAGAGCTGTTGGGGTTTATTTTCAGTGCAAAGTCAGTAGTTCTCAAATATGTTTCAGTTGCTTTTGAAGTACTGCAGAGGAAGTTACTATACATACCTGTGTATCTCAATCAGGAAATATTCTTTTTTTTCCTTCCTTGAATTTACCTTGTGTGCCCAAGGGACTCTTTTACAGTTCCTAGAGGACTCTTAATAGCACCAGGTTGTTACAGCACTGGAACAGGTTTCTCTGCTAACTTCCGTGATACTTTAATACACTCTTGAGCAATATTGCAAGAGGGCATATTTTTTCCACTAGCCTTTAAGACTGATTTTCATAAAGAGAGGGTAAAAAACAAACCTCCTGGGTCAGTGCAAAAAAATCTGCTGGTTTTCTAAGGTGTGTTATGGAACTAAATTGTTTTTGTTAATTAAAGTGGGCTTTAGGAACAGTTATTTGTGAACACAATTGGATTTTTAAAATTTTTTGATATATTTTTAATCTTTAGTATCTTTAGTTAAAGGATGTTTTCTATTGGAGAAGTTTCAGATGTATTGTATAAACAGATTACAATGTGTCTGACTTAGTTTCTAATTACTGAGTAACTTAATAGAAAAATAAGCCCATCAGCACTGGAGAAAGGTGATAACATTTTTATCTACCGCAAATACAACTTCAGGAGCTTTAAAGCTGATAGGAAGCTCATTTTGGATGATGTAGTGTAATTTTTTCCTCTATATCATCACTTGAAAAGCTTTTCATCTTTTCTGTTTTGTAAGCGGATGCCAAAACTAATTTGTCCTCTAATTTGTTAAACCAGTTTCATGTTCTAGAAGAATGTTTCAGGGGAAATTAAGGTATTTTAGATTTCATTGCATTTTAATGTAAGCTGCAGTATAAAAATTAAAATATGCATAAGATTTCCTTGAAAATTATTTAAATAAATAAGGAATGTGTTTATTTGATGTGTGGTGTTACACTTTGGGGGCAATCATACTGTGCAAGTAGTATTTGGCATGCATTTTGTTTATTGCTGGTTTCAGTGTAAAATATGCTTCAGGAGTGTTCGGTGGATAATACTTGAGAGTAGTATCACAGTTTGCATAATAAGTGTACTTGGGTTTATGTGTTCTAAAACTAGAGAACTGGTTCTAAAAAGCTTTGAAAAAGATAATGGTCATCAGCAATTAGATCTTCCTGTCTGTGAGAACCTAAGCTGGAGAGTATGAGTTTAATAATTCAGAGCATATAGTGTTGTGGTCTCAGAAATGTGTAAGTTATTACACATTTTATATGGATGGAACAAGTACAAGAAGGTTATTTTATTTCAATATTAAGTCAAAAACAACGGCAGCATGTTTCTTCTAAGCTTGGTGTTGAGATATCGGGTAACTCCTGGTTGCTTTTTAGAGAAATCTGGCTTGGGACAGGTCTTGAATATTTCTGTCTGTTTTTCTGTCTGTCTCGCTCTTCCCTTCTTTTTCTCTGCAGGAAATATAAGTGATTTATAGATAATTGGAGTCTTCAGCTTGGAGTCTTGTCTTGGGCAGGACTTTTATCCAGGATCCACTTTCCCACCTATTACAAAGAAAAACAGCTAAAAATGAAATACTGGACCGTAACTTGATTCTTTCTTTTGGAGGAGTGGTCACTTCATGTCTTAAATGACAAACAACTTCCATAAACAATAAATAACATTAGGCTAAAGCACTTCGGGAAAAAAAGAAACCCCAGCAACCCCAAACCTTGTAAAATCAGACATCTGTAAGCATTCCTAGCAGCCTCTCTCCTGCTTGTTAGCTGAGAATTTTAAATACCCAACTAGGACACAGAATTCTTGAAGTCTTTATTACAGCTGTCTCCAAATGGAAAATCTTAACCATTTGGGAGTTAATTCTTTATAAAAAATAGAGGTACCTGTGAACATTTAAACTAAGTGGAGTATTTTTAAAATACGTTTTGCCAATTACATTCTATTTCTGGAATTCTAAAATTGGAAAATAGACAGTTTTGTTAAGATAGAACATGTTAAAATTCCAGGAATCCTTAAATGAGATTTGTCCTGCATGCTGGAATAAAGTAAATTTATTATTCATTAATTTTTAAAACACTACATTGTTCTTGGAATTACTACAAAAGCTCCTTCCAAGAATGCAGATAAAACAAATACTACGGATGTAATTTTCATGTACTTGATTATTTAGCAGAGTGACTGAAACTTGTGAAATATTCCTCTGGTGGGTTTACTGAAGTAAGCAGAAATCTGTGTGCTAAGTCCTTCTGATCTGTAAACCTGACGTAGCACACAGAGCCAGTGTGGTTTTTCATCAGTCAGAAACACTACATTTAGTGATGAGAATTACATGATGCCATGTTTTTACATCAGGTGTGCAGCAGTATCTTGTGACTTCGATACTGGGAGGCAGCCTGTGCTTCTTTAAAAAAATCAGCCATTCGCGATACTCTCCCCACCTTTTTAATACCTTGGCACAGTCTCTGAGAAAAATAAATTGTTTTAGATGTGCTTAGTAGGAACTGATGAACAGGATACATACCAGACTAGATGATGGGTGTTTAAGCACATGGGGTTAAGTTTTTCTCTGTGGCTGGCAAGTACTAAAACTGCTACATGCAAGATTATCTCTCTTTTAATTGTGATGACTCTTCAACATTCCATTACTTAACATTTGGGAAGGGTTTGCAGGACCTGCAGGATCTGCAGGACAGGGGATCTTCCAGTATTGCATGGAATTAGGTTATTCTGCAGCCCTGTGGCACAGCAAACCCTCCTCAGACTTGTCAGGAGCATGTTGGCAGTACTGTGCTCTATGTGTAAGGGGCACAGCAGCAGGAAGGGGATTCAGCCCTTTCCCTGGCAACAAGTCGTACTTCTACAAAGGTGGACTTCATGGCAGAAACTCTCCCAGAATGGGCTGCTCCAGAAATATCAGATGTGTGAAGTAAGTCATAGCATGACATCCAGTGTGTTATTAGCATGTTTTGTGCAGGAAGCACAAAACTGATGGCTCTGAGAACCTGAGAGCTTCTGAAGGTGATGAGACTGTTCTCAGCTTAGTATTATGTTGGTGCCTCCTTCTCTCATGCACTCATGAAACTCCATTCTCCCTGCTGACATTTGGACATCACCCAACTATCTGACAGTAGATGTGGAGTCAGCCCAATGGATTGAGCCCTTTGCCGCATTTTCTTCCTTCTCTCTCCATATGAGGGGCTAGAGGTGTTTCTGCAGGATGTGGCAAATGCTTCTTTTGTTACAGCACAATCAAATCTACTTTACAAATTATTTTCTTAGTGGTTTTAGTAGGTCACGTTGACTTGGTATAAGATGGGGATCCTAGGGTTCTGTCCTCTCCTAGCTCTGTCACTGCAGCACGGAACTGAGTGAAGATGCATTCTCAGTTTGCATCATGTTAAGGATGTTTTAACTCTTGTTTCTTGCTTGTCAACTCATTTAAGCATGATAAAGACTGGAAGAACTTTTGCATAAGGAAAAGTTGGAAAAGAATTGTGGGTTTGAGAGCTTTTTATAAAGGAGAGCTCTAAAGGGATGAAGTTACAGCTCTGTGGCAGTGAACAGGTACAGGAATGTTTCTGTAGTGATAGCCTGCAAATTGTCCTGTGTAGAAGGATTTCCCTCTGCTTTTACTCCATAGGCTGAAATCAGGTCAGTTTCTAAACAAAGATCAGTTAAACTACCCAGCACTGCAACAGAAAACTGTATACAGCAGTTTGTATTAGGTGTAGGCAGACTGCTTCTAACAAATACATTTCAAATTCTCATATCATAAGCATTTGGGTTTTAAGTGTTTTGCTATTAGGTTTCTGTATTTTCATTCCCATTGTGCTGTCTTGGCATTGCCCAGAAATAAATGCTGCAGAACAGTAATTCTTTTCACCATTTTCAGCATTCGTTTTCCAGATAAAATTCTAGCCTGACATTAAGATAGGAGGCAGGAAATCTATTTTACTTAGAATATATGTAGAATCCTTGTAATTTTTTTAAATGAAGACAAGCTTTAGCAAAACTCAGGTAAGTGATGAATACCTGCTATTTCCCACCTGTCTTTCCCTGAATGAGCTCACTACTTCAGTTTGAGGTCAGGTTTGGTGAGCTCACAGTGTGCTGTCCAGTTACAAAAGGTGGGGGACAGAAAATTTGCATGAAAGAGATGATGTTTGCATGAAGACTAGACAGATAAAACAGCTACCTTTCTCTTTGTGGAACCTGTCAGCATCTGATGCTGACATGAGATGTGTCCCTCTGTATTATCATATATGAAGTTTTAGGGTATATAGCATCATGGAATTATAGAACTATCCAGGTTGGAAAAGACCCACACACTGTACTTAGATTTATTCTTGTTTGAATTCTCTTCTAGTGTGTTCATACTTTGTGGTTAGTGTTACAACTCATCAACCCATAAACAGCAAACTATTTATGCACTTCTTTCCAATTAACAGCCTAAACATAGGATTCTTTCTTTCCTCCCAAACCTGTAAGGTCTTCTGCACAAGCTCAGTTTACCTAGGTTTTGCATGAGGGATCAAGAAACAACTGTAGCCTTATGTACAGCCAGTCCTCTGCCTTTGCTTGCTCCAATACAGCTGCTCTAACCATGTTAATTCAAGAGGATTAAAAATACAGAAACTAGCAGGCTGAAATAGGCAACAACTAGATAACTACTGCAGATAAATACTGTATTACTGAGTAAGTACCTGTTGTAGCAGTCACCTCTTACTGTGCTGAATTTTTAGGGAAGACTGAATCTTTAGGGAAAATACACACTGGTTTAATGCACCAGACTGCACAATACTATATTGCTGGCTAGGCAGAAATATTCTTCTCTTTGTCCAGCCTGTAAAGTCAGGTGATACAATGAAAGATGAGCTATGCAATTAGGGTTTTTCTTATCTTTGCAAAAATGTTTATTTTCAAATATTACAGTACCAAAGATGCATATATTTACTTGCACACCAAAACCAGAAGGTCAGTAATCATCGGAGCACTTGAGGGAGTTGAAGAGCAGCCAAATTCATACCCCTGCTCTGAAGCCAACAGAGTAGAAACTTCAATATGGGTCCCAACTTTCTGATGGTGGATAGGTCCCAATTTTGCAAGCTTTCCACCTTTGGCTCACATTCTCTCCTGTTGGATAATTCACTTGTATGTATTTATGAGGTCCGAAGGATATCAACTTGATAGCCCAGTGGGTAGGACACTCATGGAGGAAAAGTACAGTTCAGATCTTTGCTCTGAGGATACTCATGATATTGGATAGGACAAGGATTTGATCTCATGCCTGTCTAGGCATTGACTGGTAACTACTGCAGTACTGAGTTGGGATAATGTGTCCTGAACACAGACTTTGATTCTGACAAAAAAATCTCACTTTAATTCTCCATTCCATTCTGTCCTTCAAAAACATTTCCCACAGAAGTTCACCAGTCATGGTGCATTAGCATAATAAATTTCTGTCTTGATGTATCCACATTTTCTGATAAATCCCAACGGTGCATAAACTGTTGATGATCTCTGCTCGCTTGTCTGTCTCCCTGTCCATGCAAAATTGTTGCACAGACCTTGATGGGCTCTGCCAGCTTTGTTCCCAGGAGCACCTTACAGTGGAACCACCATATCCATTTATCTTCCCTTCTTTACAATGCCCATTAACAGCTGCCCTCACTAAGCTGTCCATAGACGTTGCAAGTCATTGGGAAGATATCAGCATCTAAGAATAATTTGAACCCTCCCTTCCAGCAGACTTTCTTTGCATTTACTACCTTTGGCAAATTTCATCACCCTGGAGTTGCCCAAATGCCTTTCAGCTTCAGTCCCAGTGATATTTTCTTCAGTGCTCTGATTAGTCAGAATGTTTTTCTCTGCAAACTATATACCTTACTATAAATGAATGCAAAAGCAGGTGAGCCAAGATATTGATTGCTAGTGAAGGGGCACCTTGCTATTAACCTCTTTCCAAGGAGAATTATCCATTTATTTCCAGTCTTTTTATCTTATCTCTTAACCACTTTTTAATCCATGGCAGGACTTTATCTTTCACCATATGGTTACTAACTTTCCTTAATAGCTTCTTGCTAAGGACTTTATCATCAAAAGCCTTTTTAAAGTCTAAATAAATTATATTCACTGATTCATCTTGGCTCCTCATTTGACTAACTATCTTCCAAGAAATCTCACAGGTTTACAGAGATAAATGACAAAAGATGAGTTCAGTGGTCCGTATCATAAATTCTTAGTCAGATCCTGTATAAAGTCACATTTCTTCTTTTACAGTTTTGCAGCTATCTTTTCTGAGGCTGAACTGTAACATTTTGTTATTAATTTTTTTGCAAATTGTTAAATGCTGTCCACTTCTAAAAATACAGTTTGTTTTCTTAAAGAGTAGAACTCCCTCTCTGAAACAAGTAACCAAAACATCAACTTCGATTCAGCTGAAAGAAATGAGAAACAAAAAGCACATTTATACAGAGACATCACTACGTGGAAGCTATGTAAATATAAGCACAGATGTGTAAAGGTTTAAAAAAATCTTCAGGAGGTTGCAGTTCTGTGCAGTCCTCTAGTGAGGAATCCTCAGACAAGTGCTGGCATCCCTACTCAATCACAAGTAAGTGCCTACATAGCTGTGTGAAGGCTTACTACTAAAAATGATATGGAGGGAGATGAAGTCTAAAAATGATTGCCATCCAAGGGCCCAATCATTCATTGCTTTTGTGCTTACTCAAATGAACAGAAGAATTCCAGCTCCCACTACATACTACACCTCATTGTGTTTTCTCCAAAACTCAAGTTCCATATTTCTGCTGACCAGCATTTTCTGTTACTTTTAATAGCACTTTGCCTTCGTGGCATGAACGCAACGCATCGATTTTAAGTGGAGCAGAGTAGCTAAGCTGTAGGAGCAGTTCATTACTAGAAGTATGACACGTGAAGCCACATCAAAGCGTTGCTGCCATAGCATTGCTGAAATAGTCTCCAACTGACAAAAGAAAAAAAGGACTTCGTTCTTGTTCACTTGAAGTCAGCTCCTTTCCTGGAGAGCCTAGTGAACTAGATTTTTACCTTATGACTTGAAACATAATACATTCCAGCTTTGTTGGAGTGAAGTGGGAAAATATTTCCGAGCAGAGAACCATCCACATCAAATTCTGTGACCCAAATGAAAATGTTTAAGGTCAGCTCAATCTCAGTTGACCTCAGCTGGAGGTTAAAACACAAGGGCTGCACTGACCACTGAGGTATATAGACTTTAATCTGCCAGGGATTCATAGGTAATGAAGACCCTAAATTGGACTCAGCATCTAAAGGGATGTTGGTAGGACAGCTGTGGAAAGGCCTTGGGCAGGTGTTGTGGTTACAGAAAGAATATGCTTTGCTGATTTCCATGTGGATTTCCAGTGTGCCCCTATTTAAAATAAGCGAGTAACAAGAATCCCATTTGGATTTTTTGGGTCACAGAGAGAGAGGAAGTGTTGCACAGAAGAACAGGCTGGAGCCGCTTGACTGAACTGGGATGGGAAGAGGATGTCAGGGAGACACTGTTGTCTTACCATGCTCTGGCCATCTTGCAATGATTACACAAAATCCTTGTTTTGACTTAGAAAATCAGAAAATGCCTTGCCTACAGAAATTCCAAGCACACCCATTTAAACAGGTAAAGGCTAAAGTTCCACTCTAAGGTGGAACTGATTTATTTCCAATGCAGAGCTATTTACTACTTCAGGTAAATACAGGTATTATTTGATTGTCATATAAAAGTTGATCTTGTCCCTTGTGAACAGGTTGGCATGCCTTAAATTTGGCCTCCAGTAACTAGAGCTGGTCAGAACCTCAGGTCTACATTTCACCTGAAATACGATCTCCCCAGTTGGAAGGTCTTCAGGTCTGTGCTGTGTTGTTGTTCTCACACACTTCTGTGGAAAACCCACCATTTAATACATCATCACTCCCACCACCACCTTATATCCTTAGTGGCTTTTGCACAATTCCTGGTGTCTCAGCTTTTGAAAACTGGAAGAACTGAGATGCATTCACATTTTGGATTTCTTTCAGGAACTTTAGTTCAGCTCTTTGCAGCACAGTTGGGACTCAAACACCCTTGTCTTGGACATGGCCTTTAAATGATCTTTGGTGAATTGCTGGTGTTAGATTTTTATTTGAGTGTCCAGAGCAATTTTTTTTAATTGTCATCTTCTAATGTTCAAAATACTGGCTCTGCTTTTCTTCCCTTTTCCCTAGAACACATACTAAATTTTGGCTAGAAATTATAATGTAATTTAGTATAGCTAAATCAAGATCCCCTCCCAAATAAGTAGCCATTTCTGGAAATACCTTCAATCTCCCTTTTACCTTTCATAGCCAGATTGTTCTCAGAACCCACTGACTCTCCCAGGGCCAATATTTGCTTATTTATTAATCTTAGGCTTTTATTGATGTTTGGGGTTTTTTTATGTTACCTTTTTCATACTTTTCTTCAGAATACTTAGTAGCAGTTCTTAATTTTTAATTTGTGTTTTGCAGCCCTTTAAAGTGAGCTTCTTCCCCCTGCCCCCATTTCTTTTTGTATCTTCCTGCTTAGCTTCCCCATTTATTTTCTAGCTTGTGCTTCCCGTTTTTAGCCTTGGGAATGCAAATCTTCTTTGACTCTTTCAGATTCTTAAGCCTCCATGCTGATTCTATGGATTTTAATTTCCTAGCTTCAAGCAGGGAGTTTCTAAGTTACTTCCTTTTAAAAAAAAAATCCGCTTCTTGAAGTTTAGTATCCCAGAGAGTGGTTCTTCTTCATGTGTTTCTCTCCTGCAACGAAGCTGAAATTATTAATGTGGTAACCATTTCTCAGGGGTTCAGACACAATTCTTAGTCCTTGACAGGACTATGTCAAATGTTGTTTAGATTAGGATACAGAAAACTATGTCCTCTATGTGCTGTCTCAGTGCAGCTCTAACTGAACTAATACGCAGTTAATTTTGCACCAGTCTTACTGACTTCATATTCTTTTTCCACTGTCGTGCCACTTCGGTGTCTGTTATCCAGAAGTCTGTACTTCACTCCTGCTATTATCCTTCATGATCTACACTGCCTCTATACATGTGGGTCTGTGTTATGTGTTACATTTTTCTTTCAAGAAATATCACACAATTCCTTGCACACAGGAGCTATTCTCCCCTCTCTGCAGCCCAGCGTGTCCTCCCTATGTAGCTAGAAATCTTGGTATGCCTCTGATAATTCTCTTCCCCTTATGCTCAAAACGTGCTGGGTTTTCTACCTCTCCCTGACACAGTCCAGATCACCCATTTTCACACTTGGATTTCTTATGCTCCTTTATAGGCACTTGCACTTTTATTTTCTAACTGTCATGTGACCTAGATGAAAACTGTGATCGAGTTCGTTGAAAACCCTATTCAGTCTTTTCAGCTCAACCACTAAAGCACCTCCCAGTGACATTGCACCTCACTCTCATTTACCCTTCTGCTGGTGCAAAAAGTCCTTAAAATAGAAATTAGATTTCAATTGGCTTAAATACTTTACATTGTCAAATTGATTTGAAAAGGCATTTATGTAACTGTAAGTTGGATACCTAGAGTATGGCGGGTCTTTTTTAGGGAACCACTTCATT
Source organism: Apus apus (assembly GCF_020740795.1). Lineage (NCBI taxonomy): Eukaryota > Metazoa > Chordata > Aves > Apodiformes > Apodidae > Apus > Apus apus. The sequence goes on from NC_067291.1 coordinate 7,332,827, forward strand.
TTGTTGTTTGAAACATATTTGGAGTTCATTTAAAATGATCTTTGCATTCAGCCATATAAGTACTGTCCTATATCCATGAGGTATTTTCAAAATTTACCAGTGAGTTTATTTTTTCAGCTGTAACTTCTCAGCTGTCACAGAAATGGCTTAAGTTTATTTTTGAGTAGTTGAAAACTACCAAGAAATTACCACCGGCCTTTCCAAATCAAGGGCTTTATTCTCTCCAATTTCTTCAGTTGTGGCTGGTACCTGAATGTCCTGCATGGACCTTGAGAAATATGCACGTTTTTCAGGACATTGGCTAAGTCTTCACCCCCTTTTCCATCAGTGCTTAATGTCAAAAAAGGTCTTCCTCTTACTTACCACACTTGCTTTACCACAGCTATTTAATTGCCTCTTCTGTCTGTGGGTGATGTCTGTGGGATGCTGTTTTCCTGAGAGGTGAGACTCAGGTTTTGCTTTTTTCAGCTGTCCATCTGAAATTGTGGTATGAGTCTAACAGTAAATCGGTTAGCTGTGCTGCTGATGGCCTAGACGTTGTGGTCCAGCCCTTTGGTAGTGATTCTAAGATCCATTAGTTACATACTACTAAAGACATTTTTAGCTAGCATCACTCACCTGCAAGTGTTAACATTCTTCTCCTTCCATCAAAGCTTTTAGAAAGCATTAATTGATTCAGTCTCACTATAAAACTGGTGACAAGGCTCCTTCACAGATGGGGGAGTTTAAATTTGTGGGAGTGTAACCGTGACTAACTCAGACAGTAGGTCAGTGTCAGAGGCAGGATCTCTTGCTAAACCAGCCAGATTACTAGGAGAGAAAATATTTTTTTCCTGTGTGTACTATTCTGGGATATGGAAATACAGATTAACTTCAGAGCCAGTGTTCACCTGTGGATGTGTCTGCACTTCTATATGGTATTAGTTGCACACTTTTCTGCTCTCACCTGAACATGTACACACAGTGTAAATGAAAAGCCCCCTTCCTTTGTGCTCTCTGCTCTCTTTCTGTGTCACTTTTAACAGTCTGTGTTGCTATTCCCTTGGATGTTGTCTGGGAGGCAGTGACCTCCTTGCTGGACAGTCTGTATAATGAGTTCAAATGAAGCTGGAGCTTGCAGTGTTGCTCTCCTCTACTTTCCTCTTGGGAGGAGGAATATGTACACTGGTGCAATGTACGGACAGTATGGGAAGTCCAGGTTGCTGTCTCTGGTGTGGCTTCTATTCTCTTTTCCAAGGTTTTGTTTCAGTAGGTTACTCCAACACAGAGGGAGAGAAGGAAGGCCCTGCTATTTAGGTGACAACCAGGAGCCCAGTGCATAACATGTCCAGTGACTGGTGTAGCACAGCTCTTCTCCCATCATCCAAGACACTAGCATTTAATGTTTGAATTCTAGCTGGAACACAAATGTGTTCATGCTCTTGCTCTCTGCCTCAGTTCATTTATCTCCTTGAGGGAATAACAGGACAAATCCTTGATAACTTATTTCCTGGTTAGAAGCCTTTACCTGCTTTCCTAGAGTGGTTTCTTGTGACTGGGAGCCTTTGTGGTCAGCTCTTCCAGCTGTTTGCCTAAATGGTCTTCAGGGAGACTAAAAGCAGTGAACCTGGAATAACAACATTTGACTTGAGCTAGGTCCCATGAGAATTTAGTTATTACTTAATGGATTGGATTGGCGACATACCTTGTACCAGATAACTGCCAAAGGTTGCATGAAATTAACCTTCCCAAACAGGCAGTTATTGGTCTAGTCCTTGCAGAAAGCTGGGCATTGGGTGACATGTGTTCGTTGTAATTAATACCAGTTTTCATACCTTTAGATGTCAATAGCATTTGCAGTGTCTGGGTGAAAAGTTTCTCAGATTAATGTCTTGATGGTGATTTTAGCCACTTAGTGATCGTGTGTCATTGTGTTCACTGCACTGAACATAAATCCTGTCTTGTAAACAGCAGGGAGACTAATGAGGTTTGCCCACATTCTGGTATCATTACAAGGGGTTCCAGCAGAGAAAAAGGGAGTTTGGTAAGAAAGGCGAAAAGAAACATGAATTTTAAAGGAAATGAGGAAAAAAAATATCTCAGGACTGCATGTGCAAACATTTGGTTTTAAGGAAGGCTTTTTATTGACAAGACTTACAATCTGCTTTGTTCATTTAAGGAAATCTCCATGTAGTTAGGTTTTGCTTTTGCCTTAGTCCATTTTTTTAACGCTGCATGTTTGGCAAAAGGTAAGTTTCATGTTTTTAATTTACATAAAATTATTAGTCTCCTATTTAAAGGTAAATAGAAGAGCTCATTTTTCATGCAGGCCTACGTCTCTATAGAGACTAGCTTGCCAGTCATCTATAAAGCTGTTAAACTCTAATAAATATTGGCATTATTTTGCTCCACCTTGAAGTATTTTATTTGCTTGGGACTGTAATCAGCTCTTGCAAGAATGCTTCACATCCAGTTTTAGTCTTAGCACCACAGTGTACTTCGGGGTGTAAATTTGTCAGGTATCCAAGCACAGCAGGATACTTTGACAGCTAAAGCCCAGTTCTCCCCAGTCAGCCTTATGAATAATAAAAAGTAGAATGGCCTGTTCCAGTTTTGCATATGTAAAGTCAATAGCTTATCAACAGAAAGAACTGGAGGAGAAATCAGAACTGAATTCTGAGTAAGGGCAATCAAGCTCAAGGTTTCTTCTCCCCAGGAGCATATGCTAAAGTAAATAAGTCAGTATTTCCCAGGACTTTTTATTAAAATAATTTTCAGCCTGAGAGATTTTTTTGCAGTATTGAATGAGGAGAGGTATTGGGTTCCTCTTGAAGAGCAGAAGGGATTTATAAATCAGACTTCTGGGAATTGTTATCTCACAACTTCTTCTAACAAACACAACAATTTGTTTTAAAGGCTTTCACCAAAGATGTCATAAGTGGTAATCCCTATGTTGTAAGTGGGTACTTAATGTGATTTAACTTAATGCTGATGATGCAAGGCTCTTCTCCCCCAAAGCCCATTAAGAACATCCAATTTTCTGGTAGACTAAGACTCCTGCTTACTAGCGTAGAGATAAGTGACTGTTTAACCAGGACAATCAGGAATAGTTTCAAGCCAAGGCTGCAAAACTGAGTGACCACAAAACTGGTCTTTGTGAATATTACAAGGAATTGAATGAAAATGTCACAAGCTGGATTTTTTTTTTTTTTTAGTAGTTTGAACTTCTGTATGTACAGACATGTACACACAGGCACTTTTAGTCCTGTAATGAGTAGACTGGTGAAGATCATTACTCACAATATTAGTAAGCATGGTCTAGGTAGAAAAGGGCCAGTGCAAGCCTTCATGTAAATTAAATAAAGAAACTGTCACAAACCGAGTTTTATTGCATGTCGCCCTAAAGTGCTGATAATTCTCACAGTTTATCCAAGATAATGCTTGCTTGTGTGACCTCTTGTGGACTCTCTACGTGTAGAATGACATGAAAGGAAATGTGACTGGCATCATTTAGCAAAACACGCTAACAGTAATACTCAAAAATATTCAGGATGCAAAGTAGAAGCGAAGGCAAACTTTTCAGGAGCTTCTGGCTGCTCACTTGGGTCTAATACAGCGTGAGCACTTTGCAGGTCAGTGGCTCTGCTATTTGTCTCTGACCTAACAGATCTGGAGTTCTTCACATCAAAACCAAGTCTTGCTGAGCTGAGATCAAACGTGTTAAGGTAAGGATCTTGCCAGTGATTTATCGTGCCAGGGAGGGTGATCGGGCCATAAGGGGCCACTGCAAATGAAGTTGACATTCCAGTGATTTCTCATGTGAAGTTATAAGGTAATTTTCTCAGAGCTTTTAAGTCAAACTAAATTTGCCCATTGTATTTTTCTGTGTTGCCTATAGTGTCTGAAATCCTAGTAGGAATATTTATTTATCCAGCACAGCTAATTTCTAAGTAAGAACTTCTTTGGTGGAGAACATTTTAAATGGCAGTTACCTACAAGTGATGATCTGCTAGATTTTTTAAATGGCAGGACATGTTTCCCATGTAGAAATAAATAGATCATGCTATTTTATGCCATGCATAATGAGCATACAAGCCTTGCAATGCACAAACAATGCAAAACACAAGGAAACTATATAGGCTAATACTATTCTTGTTTGTACACCATCCTCATTCCCACCATTTCAAATGAGTGCTTGTGGAAGAGGGGGTTCCAGGATCAAGTTCTTAATAGCCACAACTTCATTAAAGCCCAGTGACAGCCCAATAATTGATGCTGTAAACAAATACTCCCTACTCTCCACCCCAGATTAGTAGGTTTTTAGAAATCTTCCATTATTTCATTTTTTAAGCTGCAGTAAGTGACATCAAGGATCATAAAAACCACTTGACATCCTTACCCAGATCATTCACCATTGGCTTTTCTTTGTTATTAGTGGAAATGTAGAGCATACGTGGGGGTTTTTTTAATCATCCTGGCTTCAGAAGCAGTGTTTTCTGATGCAGTTTAGCAAGACAGTAAATGTTTTTCAGCAATTAAAGACAGCCCCACAAGTGAATGGATAAATAAAGCTTAGGAGCCTAGTTTCTTAGGAATACATGAAATATTACCTGAGCTATGGGAAGGTGTTATTGCTGCTGTATTGTGCTTACTAGCAACGGATAAATTCTTCATTAACTGAAAAAAAAAGTAGAAATTACTTGGAGGAAAGCCTTTATGTGCTGTTAGTAAAGTTTCTTCCCACAGGTTTAATAAGGCAGCCAAAAGGAGTGAAATGTTTGTGGTGGGTATAGTTCAACAGGCAATACAATCTGAAGTGTCTTCTCTTTAGATTAATTTTCTTTAACAACCAGGCGCAAAATAATCCCTTTAATGAGACTGAACCGAAATAACGGATGCTGTAGCAGCATGTGGCATAGTGAGAAACTGAAATAGAAAAGGGCATCATCCTAGTTTTGCAGCCTGGGTTTTGTGCAGGAAATACTGGGGGGGAGAAGGAAAGTAAGCATGCTGCCTCATGTTGTTAAGACTTTCTCAACTAATTACTCAAACTTCCTAATTCAAAATCATACAAACAAAAACGTTTGGATAAGCTGGCAGTTTTTTCAAATGGGTGCCCCCTACAGCTTAGAAAATAAACATGACAGGTTTCCCTGTCTGATGTGCTGCCATTTGCAAAAGAACAGACCCAACTCCCAAAAAGACAGAAGACTAATTAAGACAGGAAGACAGGCAGGTCAAACATTTGGTGTGAGGGATTTGGGACATAGTGGTGAAAAAAAATGATGTTACATTCCACTTTCACAGCAGAGTGACAGGAGGCTTCAAGCCCTTTCTCTGATTCCATTTGCTGCTGCTGCAGTGGCACCCATTTCCTAGTGTCCCCATCCCCAAACCTGTGCTGCCCGTGGGCTGGCTCAGCAGGGGACTTGCTATATCCACCTTTAAGCTCCTAAACAAGATGTCCAGATGAGTGGGCTGTGCAACCACCACTGGAGAGACAGGTGACTGAAGATGCCTGAGAGGGCAGGTACTACCCTGAGGGAATGCTGCTCCCTCTCCTCCCACCCCATGGGGACTGGATAGAGCCCTATTTGTGGTAGACTGTGTCTGTAAAAGCCATGGCCAGTATCCTGCTAGCTCTGATGTGCAAATGAGCTTTAAAAAAATAAATCAATCAACATGTTCTGGATTTGTTTGGCCCTGGCAGACCTTGCAGGCTCTAGAACAGGTGTCAAGTGAAACAGCTGTGTCTCCCAGTACAAACATCCCTCTGGAGGCTCCCACTGAAACCAGTTGGGTTTTTCCTTTTATTTCACTGTGGATGGGATTGGACCTCTAGTGGCTGTAAAGCAGCTATGTTCACAGAAGCCTGCTTGCTAGACTTAAATGTAGTGCAATGTTCAGTGTTACTCAAATATAGTTCAATTTTACTACTCTTAAAAAAAATAAAATGCAGTTCTTCCACAGTTGAAAGTCACCTCATTACAAGAACCAAAACCTGGGTAACTTCTGCAGGACTATTACTGCTTTGTGGTAACTACAACGAGTGACATGGTAGCCATTTGTTTGTGTGCTCAAGCTGGCCAGCCTGCCTTGATGTATGTAGGTGTCTCCTCTGAAAGCCATGCAGTCATTGGCACTGCCCAAAAAAAGGCTCTTTGGCCTTGAGGTGCAGGATTCTGCACTGGGAATGTGTGGGGAGGTTACCTCAAAGTCTGTGGCCCATTCATCATTATTTGTTCACTGCCAGCAAGGAGCAGTCTCTTGCTGTTCACCTGAACAGGCCCCCTTAAAAGTAAACTAAAATGGCACTGCAGCTGAGTCGCTGGGCAGTCAGCTGGGTTGCTGGGCTGGCTTTTGCTTTCCTTGTGCCTCCTTCTAAACCAGGTTTTCACTAATTCCATAGGCAGCTGTTGGTTCCCAGTCACTCCCAGGAGTGCCCCGCAAGCTCTGGCTAGAATGTGAGAGATTTGTTGTATCAAGACAGCCGTAAAAGTGAAGGAAAACAAAGCTTGAGAAAATAAACAAGCTGCACCTCTGATTGTCAATCCCTTCTACTTCATCCCCTAACAGTTGTACTAATCGTTAGGACTCTTGAAATATTTCCAAAGGAGAGGAAATGAAGTTGCTGAGATGGGAAAGGATATGAAATTTCCTGACCAGACTGAGGCACAGGTGCCCGGGTATCTGTGATGTTATGCAGTATTTACCAAGGGAAATGCTGCTGCTGGATTTTTTGCATGCCTCTAAAATTGTTCTATGTCCCCCCCCCAAAAAAAAAGTGCCATTGTGTATTTCTTAATGCCTCCAGCTATGAGAAGATGCTGAGGGCTGAACAGCTGTGAGTCCTTTGTAAACTACTTTGGCATCTGATGCCCCCTCCCCCATCCTTGCAAATTTAACGTCAAAGGCTCTCTAAGGAGAAAGTCACATATGAAAAAAAGATCTTTGATGGAATGAAACTATAACCAGCTACTAAATCAATTGAGTTAGAAAATTCCCATTCCTTCCTCCATTCATCCAGAACCATATCTCCTGTGGGAAGCCATTATTATTTGGATGTTAAAATCCTCTTCCTGTACCAAAAAACATTTTTGGAGCTGCAACAGTACAAAAACATTGTTTTTTAAATCCATGGGAAAATAATTCCACCTCCAAAGAGCTGAATGCTAGGCCACTGTCTGGCCACTGGCTGATGCTCTTACTTAGACAGCTGGGGAGCCTGAAGAAAATGTCTGATGACATCATCACTAAGCAATATTGAATTAAGAATGTAGATCATCATTTCACTCACACATCATTTGAGAACATTTTCAAGAAAGGAAATGAAAAGTTACATTGTTGCCACATGTGTTGATTACTCTTATAAATTAAAGGAGCTCAAATTACTTTTTTCTGTATGTTTTAAGGGAAGACAATGCAAAAATGTGAGGCAGTGAGCATGCGGGCATCCCCAGTGAATTTAAAAATCAATTCCATTCTCCAAATCCAGGGCTAGCCCCTGGGTGGACATGAGAGGGAATCTGTGGTGCTGTGACACCAAATCTCATTCAGCAAAGAGCTGCAAAGGAGGTATTAGTTCTGTGCTGTATGTTTGTACACACCCCTACAAAGTTAGTTGTTTTGTACTTAATTCCTCTGTGTAAATAGTGATGAAAACACAAAACCCTATCCATTTTTGCCCTGCTCTAAACTTTGCTACTACAGCATTGCAGACTAGAGTGTTCAGCCAGGTTTTGTACCCATCCCTTTCTCCTTGAATGCTCATCACTCCAATTACCTGCATGGTTTGACAAGATCTAATTGCTAGTAAGCCAACTGGGACAGGAGGCTACTTAAACAATATATTGGTGCTGTTTATTTGTAAAGCTTAATTTGTTTTGCTTTATGCTAAAAACATTTACTCTTGGCTTGATTTCAAAACTGATGAGCATCCAAAAATGCTATTGAACTCAGTGCATAATGCTTTTGAAATGCAGGTCTTATGGAAAAATGCAATTTATTATTTCCGTTCAATTGCATGTCAGCAGAGTCTCAAAGTAACTTATATTTTTATATGTGGCTTTGAATTTTTTTTTCCCTTTGTTTACTTTTTTGTACAATGGTATCTCAAAGGTTCTGAACAGTCATGTGCCCTGCAGGGTGGGTGAGACTGCTTCCTTGATTAGTCTATGGCACTTTGTCAACAGCAACTGTATGTGATTAACCATGGGCAGAATCTGAACCTAGGAAATGCGTGGTGGGACCAGTATCTTGCAAAGTTCTGTCAAAAGGTCTATGAGAACGTGTGTGTGAGGGAGAGGTAATTGTCAGTACTGGAGGGATGTGCCTGTTCTTTTAAGAAAATGCCATGTCCTCTCCAACTTTCATCTGGAAAGGAACTGAAGTTATGAAGAGATCTTTATGATGGATCTCATGAGAAAGATGACCCTCCAAGGGGCACGCTCACAGGGGCAACCCAGAGCTTCCAACCACACCTGTTACACTGTGAGGCCTGTTTGCAGCTTCCTCATGCTCACCTGCCACCTCAGCTCTGCATGTGCCTGAGGCAGCATTGCTGGTGAACAAAGAGCATTTCCTCTCCTCCTTAGGCCACCCTGCACCAACTGCAGCCAGATTCCCTCCTGACAAGAGGTACTGTCTGTCTGGCCCACTGGGTTTGATCTGGGCCAAATCGCTGTACTGACAAGGGCACCTAAGTGAAACAGGGAGGTTTGTCTTTTCTCTTCCTGCTCTAGCATTACTGCAGTTCTTGGCTCTACTGAGAGCAGATGGCAAACTTAATGTTCATGGGGTCACACATTTTTCAAGTGTGCCCTTCTTCCCTTTCCATTTTGGCACTGTTTTGTTGATAGTGCCCAGCAGGCCAGATTATTTAACTCCTCACAATACTGCATAGCAAACACATGACATATGATACACTTCTTCTTTCCCTTACTGCAAATTACAAAAGGTAACACTAGGACTCAAACAAAAACAAATTACCTCAGTAACTCCTGGAAAACTCAAGTGGTTAATCAGTTACCTTTTATTTACATATAGATGCTTAATGCTGAATTAAGTTGTAAAAACCAAAGGCTGATTTATAGCCCCAGTCAGCCTTAATTAACATTGATTCCAGGGGAATAGTAAATGTGAATAGCCTTCACAATTGAGGTTGAACAATGAACTCACTGGGTGTTGTCCAATTTGTAGCATGATTTACATGGAAGCAAGGCCTTCTTTTTTCTAGGGTTACCCCTTTTTCATCTGGTGTTTAGGATGGGTTATATATAATCCATAGATAGAAACATTTGCTGTCAAATATTCTCCCTGATTTAGGGTTAGCCTTTACCATGGTCACTATAAATAAGGCAGAAAAAAAACCCGATTTGAGGCTTTGCAGGGATTCCTTCTTCTTGCAATGTGTCATCACTTGTCCATTTCATGGCATTTTTACGAAGTGGCCATAATGAAAGTCAGATTAAATGTACAGGATATATACATTTAATCAACAGCCATTGGAGTCAGTAGTGCTGCAAGAGTTATAAAAACCCCTGTGAATGCAAAGTTATTGCAAAAGAATCTGCATCTTGGTGGTAGGAATATCTGCTGAATGGTACTACCTGACACAGAACACCTAAAACTTTCAAAAGTGAATTATTTAAGTGTAAGGTTTTGCTTGTAAAGCTGCCAGCTGCTGGATTTCAAGACCTGGAACTGTTCCAAAATGTGGGACTAGGTACTTTATTTGTGCACTAGAGTAAATACTCTGATTTTACTGCCAATTTAAATGTGCTCAGTTTACAGTAATGAGCTTGTATAGGCAATACCTTGTTTATAGAAAGTGGAACAGGAAGAAACTAACATTAACCATTAACAGTAGCAATTCCTCTTGCCTTCAACTCTTAATTTTATGCCAAATAGATCCTTCCCATGTCCTATCTGAAATATGTGCTGTTCCTGTTCTTTTTCTAAGTCTGTGGGATAAATAGAGCATTCGCTAAAATAATATACCTTATAGTTCCAGTCAACTTGAATTAAACACTCTTGCAATTCCAAGGCCCTATTTCTTATTCCTGTGGGGAAATGGATTTTAAGAACAAATATGTGTCCTGTGTACTAGCAAACCTGATGACAGGTGTTCATCCCAGCAGAATGTAGTTAACATTTAAAAATCTTTTTAAAAAAAGAACAGACCACTTCCATAAGGGAAGAGTACTGAATTGCAGTTGCCAGCACTTCTCGGGTTCCTGTACTCACCCTAACTGTTTTATTCTTTCAAGACAGATCACTCAAGTAACCTATGTGTTTATGTACACACTGTAACCTTAAACAAACATCCTTACATCTCCTTTGGACATCTGCTCCTGAAGCTGCAAGCTTTTCTGCCTTCCCTCCCTCCTCAGCACACCCCCACACACTCTGGGCATGGAGTTAACTCCACCGACGTGGATGGAAAGGATGACAGTGAAATCCTTCTCCCACAGAGGTCACAGATCTCAGCGTTTCTTTGTTTCACTTACAGTCTAAAACGTGATAATGATCCACCAGAGGATTTCGGCTTATGGTGTTATTCACTGGAGATCATACTGGTGATTCTTTCATTATCTTATTTTGGCTGGGTTAGCTCCAAAATGTCCTAACAGGGAGCAGTTCTTCAGTTTGCAAAGCAGTGTAATCACTGAGCAGGAAAACACAACCCACAGTCTGAGGAGCTTAGGGCCCAAGGACATGGTGAGGTTCAAGATAAATACAGTGTGCAGAGAAAGTGACAGATGGGTCATGGTGTGATGGGGCCTGGGCTCAGCTGAAAATCAAAACAAAAGCAGGGGGAAAGTGGGGGACTCTGAACTGGCTGAAAGGGCACAGGGCAAAGTGGCCGAGCAACCAGCACAGGGAAGAGGGAGAAACTCAACAGAAACACATCCAGAACAGCAAAAGCACATGGAATTGTTGGTTTATGTGCACTGTTTTATCACCAGAGTCTTTTCCAGACAAGGACAGGTTCCTTCTACCTATGTCCTGAGCCGGCTGGACATGAGTCAGCTCTGAACCAGGAGCTGTGTTGCTGCAGTTAGTGTGGCACGGAGCCCGAGCTCATCAGCCCTGCGGAGGAGAACGCAGCGACGTGGCTTCCACTTGGCTTGGAGGGAGGACAGGTTGAGAGCTCACGGCTGGTAACAGAAAACTCTAACAGAGGCATCTTTGCCTTCATGTGCAAAAATGAGTGTGCAGTTTCTTTACTTTCCTTAAAATGCCCAGGTATGCCAGTGTCCTCACCCTGTTCTTTTTTCTTACGGATACTTTGTACCCTTTGGTGTTGCAACTGTTCAGCTTTCTGGCTGTAGTTTCTCTTGCTGGTATTTTTGCTAGAATACTGTTGTTTTTTTCCCAGCTCAGTTTCTTTTCATCAATTTATGACTGGCTCTCTACTTGTTTCCTTCTTTCCTTAGATATATTTAATCTTGGTGATCCTCTTTCCTTAAGCATCCAGCATTTTAATGTGGATGCTTTTTTGCCACCAGGCAAGTTGTAAACACTTAAGTGAGAGTAAGTTTTAAAATTATTAGTTGGGAGGTTGGTGCAGCTCTCCTCTCTGTACTTTTCCAAGCCTAAAATAGCAGCAGCTCACCTATAATCCTATCATACTATTCTTTGCCTAAAAAAAGACACACATTACATTCATTTCCACATGAAAAATGTGTAATATTTTGAATCTGGTTTTGCCACATCAAACTTTGCTATAGAGAAAAAAAAACAAAAAAGAACCCAACAACCTGACAATATTTAATCAAAGTCCTCATATATGAACTGTTTTCCATCGTGTCCCTGAGCTCATCTGGCTGACCTGAGCCATGTACCAGTACAAAGAGTGCAAGGTAACAGCTTCTTTATTGCATGGTAATAAGACAGCAGAAAGTGCAAGATTAAAGAGGTGGCAAAATACTACTCTGGACAAGGTGTTTGTGATGTCTAGTCTGCCTAATCAGTGGGACAGATTTTTTGTCCCAGTGTCTGTGGAGATTCTGTGAGGAAACTGGACCAATATTAAATACACCATTTATTCTTGTTCTGTAGCCACAATGTAAAAATATAGGCCAGTTTCTACCACCTGAGTATATCTGATTGGAACTGAGACTCCTAAATCTTTCAGTGGGTCCCTTGGCTTTCTATTAATCCACAACTGTAGGATCTGTATGGGGTGTAGAGCTTTGCTTTGCTTTAACCAGAGAAAGGTCCCTGTTTTAACCAGAGAAAGGTCCCTGTCTCTATAAACACAACTTAACCCCTCACGCCAAAAAGGTTGATGAACATTCCTTCTATCTAGGGGTGAACTCCTGCCTCCAGTGAAGTCTGTGGTGAAATTCCCATTGTTTTCAAGGAGGCCAGAACCTCCCCTTACACATTTAAAGTTGTATTTGATGGAATACAATGAAAAGACATTGATACCTAAAGTCCAAGGAACCTGTAAAGTGCCTGGATTTTTTTTAACACTTTCTTTTAGATTTCAAGGACAGGAAGAAACTGAATAGCTGGAAAACCTTTCACTCAGTCATTTTCCTAGAGTCACTTCTTTCATATTTGCTAATAAATAATTGCATCCTGTTCTTGAAAATAATGAAGTGGAAAATAACCAGCATGTATGCAGCTACCAGTAAAATCTACTTTCATTTGTCATTACCTCTCTCAAGACAGCTGTTGTCAGCACCATTAAAATTCAAATTTGGTTGGCCCATCACAATTAAAACGATGTCAACACTGACAGAATTTAACAATTTCCATTGTTCCAAGGAGATAAGCAAGTTAATTCTGTGCTGCAAGCCATCACTGAAGCCATAATCTACTGACTGTGTATTGAAGAACTGTGATGTTTGAGATTATTCAGCCTTGACTGGGTTGTATCAGTGACCAAATGTTTACTTACTGAATTGAATGATTACTGCAAATCCTTTTCTTGTCTCCAGCAGTTTCAGGGCTTTTTCTCTGAAAGGTATTTGGGTTTTTTAGTTTTATTTGTTACAGTGTTTGAACCAAATGTGAATGTCAACCAAGTTATTCAGAGTTTGATGTTGCTTATGTAGTGACACTGCCACAGAATACAGGATGACATCAGGGGCTGACCCTTGGCCTGAGCTCTCAAAACTGTAACTTTGACAAGCATAAATAAGTTTCAGCTCTTCTGTATTAGTATCTGCAGCCTTTCCCAGGAGTTTGTTGTTACATACATTACTGTTTGTTCATGCTGGAGGACTGATGGCTTTTCTTCCTTTTCTAGATTTTCATCAATAATGAGTGGCAAAATTCTGAAAGTGGGAGAATATTCCCAGTATATAATCCAGCAACAGGAGAACAGATCTGTGAGATCCAGGAAGCTGACAAGGTAATGCATCCCATGAACGGGTAGAAATGTATACATAGATGAAAGGAACAGGTCCAGAACAGAACTGTTGGACAGTTCTTTTACTAATCACAGTTTCAAAACCCATCATGTGACTAAGCTTGTACAACAGCAAGTTTGATGAGCCCGGTTATGTTACTTACCTCAGTGCATGTGGTTTTTTTCTTCTTTCTTGACAGGTTGATACGGACAAAGCAGTGAGGGCAGCTCGCCTTGCTTTTTCTCTAGGTTCAGTTTGGAGGAGAATGGATGCATCAGAAAGAGGCCATCTTTTGGATAAGCTAGCAGACTTGGTCGAAAGAGACAGGGCAATTCTTGCTGTAAGTGGCACATGAAAATCCACAGTCAAATCACCAGTCAGTTTTACATTCACAGAAAAAATGAGTTCATAAATGTGTTAATATGAATTATAATTGAAAACTAGATGCAGGCTGATGGCTAGGATGGCTGACTGTCTACTTAAGACCTGATCCAAAACTCATAAAAGTCAACAAGGGACTTCCACAGCTCAGATGAGCTCTGAATTGGACATCAGATGAATGGTGTGCACACACGTCTGTGCCAGCTATGCATGCTTAGAACTTTTGTAAAATAAAAAATGGAAGACTGAAAGTAGTGATTTGTATAGATACAAATGCAATGGCAGGTGAAATGCTTACTGACACTGCACTGGTACCATGAATTCTGGGTAATGCACTATTTCCCTCACGTTTAGATGAAGCCATCTCAACAGTGGCATTGTTAATGTTGTTTTCCGCATGTCAAGTGCTTTGAACTAAGCTGGTGAACATCTTAATTCCAGCTTTGTCAACACTTAAATCATCTTACCACCAGTGTATACTGTAAAATCGCCACAGGGAGAAGGAAGTGCACAGCAAATCAAGTTTACTCTGCCTGTCATTTGATTTTTATTTCTAGAGCCAAGTTCTTTACTGAATTGCACTGCAGGCAATGCCATTAATTGCTCTTGGGGATATAAGTCAGTGCGGAATTAGGCCTCCTTTCTTCTCTATAGAAACTCACTTGATGGCTGGTGTGTTACAGATGGGTGTACTTTGCCCATTCTTAACGATTTCTGTTAGACAGCTATTGAGAATGAGTTAAGCTACTCAACATCTTAGGATAGTTTAATGGATTCTCTTCACTAAATGATCTTAGGAACCCCTAAGAGGATAGCTTATAAGATACTTTTAAAAATAGGAATATTAACTTAAAAATAAGGATATTAGCTCGTTAATTTATGAGCTTCCCTAGAGGAGAGTTTGTTTATTTGATGGTAATAAATAAACTGGCTGTAGAGTATAGATATCTCAGATCTCAGCAGGAGTGTTGGCAGCCATATAGAGAAATTTTTATATTCACATCAATTATATAAAGAGGGATATGTCCATTCTTCTCTTTATGGATTCAGATCATTAATACGGGGTTACAAGGAGCCCCTTCTCAGCTGTTATCATTAACATAACAGAACCTAGTTTGACAGGCATTTTTATCTTGGCTCTTGATTAAAGCTGCGTAGCATTTATGTATCTGGACCAAACACAGTGGTTGTTAGGTCCAAAATACACACAGGCACGTGTACATGCATGTGGATACACACACAAACCCACACAACAGACAGACACACACACGCACACATTCTTGAAATCATAATCATTCCAGAATACTCCAGAAGGAACCAAATATATTGTTTTCTTTAAGGAAAATTCCTTTTGTTCACATTTGCAAAAAGAAGTAACAAAAGGAATCAGATAGTTGTTCTGAACCTGCTGGGTTAGGACAAAAATCTTTGTCATGATTCAAGAGCTGTTAAGACAGCGAATACTTAAGTACAATGCTCTAAAAATGCTACTGTGCTTATACCTCTCAACTTTTTCTTGTCTTCTAGACGATGGAATCACTCAACAGTGGCAAACCTTTCTTGCAAGCTTTCTATGTAGATCTTCAGGGAGTTATAAAAACCCTGAGGTATTATGCCGGTTGGGCAGACAAAATCCATGGAATGACCATTCCTGTAGGTAAGGGGGATATAAAGCACAGCTATGCACCTATACTTTGTCATGGACAAATGGCTCAATAGACTCCAGCTGCATGAAGGGTGGGAGGTAACCTTACTTTGGTGTTACAGTGTGCAGTATGTTGGTGAAGCAGATGTTTAAGAGCCAGCAAGGACTGGGCTAGATGCCCCACTATTGTTCTGCCCTGCATGCACAGCCCAAAGAGCATTTTGTTTCTTTTGCATGTGTCCATCTGAGAAGGAAACAGGTCAATACCTATGTTAAAATATTGCTACACTTACTAAAATGGATGTGGTATGGCCTGACAGATACCTTGGAACAGATGAAAACAGTCTTAGCTGCCTGTTTCAGAAATGGCATTGCTTACCTGTCTATCTTGTTTATATCAGTCTTCTCACTGCCTATGCAAATCATGTTTCTTGGGACTAACACTGGCTCCAAATTCATTTATACTCTGAGAGAGTTTGTAAAGTATCGTATATACGTATATATATGTATCTGTACCTAGGTATCAGGTGTATTTTATGATGCATGCTTCTACAAATTATTCCATGGGATGAGTTTTGTATGAGACAAATCTTTATGAGTGCTAAGAAATCAGTTATTCTGCTCTTATTTTTTGGTAAAGAGATAAGAAAACAAAAATCCTTACCATTATTTTTATTTAACAAGTCTCCCTCCTGCTCCTCCCTCCCAGCTGTTTAACAAATACAGGCTGCTTCTCTTGTGAACATACTCATTTGGAGTCTGGACTAGATGTACCAACTGGTAGAATTATGCAAAGTGACACATTATAGCGAAGAATAATTTTATGCAGGTGCAGTCATTAAGATTAATGTACTGATCTTCTACCTGCATAAAGTAAATCTTTGGAAAAACAGTGAGAAAAACCAACATAATTTATTCTATGGATTCTTTTGGACCTTTTGCCCACTGTTCATGGCATGTGCATGTTTATTACACTTTACTGAGGGAGAGCAGGAATGCACGCTCACAAGTAAATGAACTGTGCCGTTCCCTGTCTATTCCATCAAACTGCATTATGTACCAGGACACCGGTACTGCACAAGCTTGCTTCTCTGCTGCAAAGCACAAAACTATCAGTTAGGCAAGCAGATAAACCGGATATATGGCCCTCAAATTTTCAGGGGGAAACCAGATCATGTAACTCTTACTGCAGCATTACTCATCACGGTGTTTCAGCTTATTGAAATGTCAGTGTGTACTGACTGACGTGTATCATCGCTTGTGTATTTTCATCAAAGAAATGACAATATCAGTATTTCAGGTGTAGACTTTCCTGTAAGGACGCTAGAAGATTTCCACAGTCATTTAGGCTGAGATTCACAAATCCTGGTTTTGCTGTTTGCAGTTCACATTTAAACATGCAAAAGGGCAGAGCACACCATAAATTCATATATTCAGCAAATTTCCTGTTCCGTAATCCCTTTCTCCCTGGTCAGTGAAAGCCCCCTTCTCACTCCTTAGCCCTGCAGGTACACAGAATTCAGGTCAGTCACCAAAAGGCGTTGCCAGGTTAGGGAGAATAAATATTCTTGGCTTATTCTTGTCCTCACATAATGTATCCAATGAAGACTCTAATTTTTTTTCAGCAAGGTGGGCTATGCTGGGGCAGACATTTCCGGCATGCCTTTGTAAATGCCAACTTCAGTGCTAACAAACACAGTTACCAGTAGTGCAGAATCACAAGTCCATTTACAGGTTTTTCAGGGTATCAATTAGTTCTTCTTCTTGGTTTATCACTCCTCTATATTCCTCCAGTTTCACACCATAAATTTGTCATTCTCATAAAGCTGTTTTAGAGCAAGGCCAGCATTAAACAACAGAGGTCTTTACATTCACTTACCACCAGCTCATGAAAGGAAACCAAACAAGACAACAAAACCAAAATAGAAACCCAGTAAATCTCCTCCTCTTTCTGTTCAGTGTGCTAATAACTCTGAAACCTCCCAATTTTCATTTGTTTCTGTTGAGGTTTCCTTTTCCTCTAAAATAAAAATAGGCAAGTGATAGACAAGGAGAAGAACAGTGTTTTACAGTCTCATTGCTTTTGGTCCCAGAGCTGCTAAAACTTTTAGACTGCCCTTTGCCTGCTACCATGCATAAAGCTTGATGATCTAAATTCAAACAGAATGAGGCTAGATTAGAAACTGTTAGACTAATAAACTGAATGAAAGCAAAAAATGTGTCTATAAATCAATACATGAGATGATCCTGCTTAAAGAAGCAATTCAGCTGTCCTCACCCACTTGTCTGCTGTGTCCTGCTAGATGAGGCATGTGACTGTATTTTGATTGTGATGCAAATAAAATATCCGGGACAGAGTCTCCTGATGGAAATCTGAGCAAACACATCTGTGGAAGGTATTGTTGTCCCAAAGTAAGATCCCTGGACAAATGAGGCTTTCTTTCTGATTAAAAAATAAGAATATTTGGGCCAGGTGCTAAGCAGCTGCAAATTGATCTGGCTCTATTGATACCAGTGAGGACTGAAGAAAGCTAGTTTACATCAGCTGAGAATATTTTAAAAAAAAAACAACTTTTAAGGCAAATTTTGCCGTGGTAACAGCTTATTTTACATTTTGGACAAGGTGGCTCTTAGATACATCTTTGGCCTATCGACAGGCATCTGAAGCTCCTGAACACCTTCAAGGCATGTATGTTCACAAATATATTGTTAGAAAGCAACCTCAAGAATCCCATCTTAACAGTAAGTCTGTGGATGATCAGCTTTGGAAGAAGGTGTCAAAAAGGGTGGCTGTCTAGAGACTGGTGGAAGGAAGGAGGGCAAGCAACCCTGCATGGGAGGTTTTGCTCCAGAGAAACAAGGCTCTGCCTACATTCTGTAGAACAAACCATTTGTCTGACTTGGCAAGCAGGTTTCAGGTTATCTATAACTTTATGTTGTGAAGCACGCAGACATGTGGCAGTGATTATGCAGTGACAATCTAAAGTCAGACAGTGCTAACCTAACTGTGTTACTGTTATGTTGTCACCATCCTTCTGGCTGACAAACCACCTCTCACAGTACCACCAAGTATAAGCTGGTATTTTTAGCTGACTCCTCTATGTGCCTCTTGAGCACTAAGACAGTTTTGCCTGTATATACTTCTCTGTATTTTAACTTCACTTCTGTCTGAACTGATGGTTCTTCCTGTGGTCTGTGAACCACTGCTAGCATCTGTGAAAGATAACCTAGAAAATCAAATGGATCATTGCAATTTGTGAAGCAAATATTCTTATCTTCACTGGGAAGTTGTTAAGCATCTAGAGAGCAAAATGGTGCAATGACATTTTGTCAATGCAGAGCAAACTGACTGATCACCTATTTCCATCCTCCTTTTCTTGATGTGAATCTCTTTTATCTCTCTCTCTCCCTCCTTTATTTTCTCTGTTCTGTCCCTTGTCTTAGTTGCAGACTGTCATTACCTTTCTCATAATTATTCTGTATCTGGCCCCCAGCTACTCTGGCTCAGGTTTTTACTGAGCAAATCCTGGAAAGTACATGTACAGAAATAAGCAGACCTGAAAATAAGTTATTTCTAATTAAATTCAAGTTAAGTTCTTACTTAAACCCAAGAAGCTGTATGGATTAACCCATTTATTGTTACCAGATGTATAGAACATACACTAGATGTATAGGACATAACAGCAGGTTACCCAAACACACTGTCTGCTGTGAAGTGAGGTCTTTCCCCAATCTTTCCCCAACAAGGTTGGCTGCAGCTCTGGACTGAATGGGGTAGAGACCACAAGTGCCCACACACTCTCACACCACATGTAGGAAAGCATGTGCCCCTGCACTGGACAGTGACAGGGGGAGCAAAGGCACTGTCATCTACCCTCCTCTTACTACTTTCCTCCATGGACCATTTCCAATCCTGGTAAATCATCTCCTGTACCTAAGCCTAGGCAATGCTCTCATCATTCTCACATACTTAGTTGAAATGGTTTTTCTAAAATTGAAGAGGTTCAGGTTTTTCTAGATCACCAAGCACTACAGGCCAAGGGCCACATTCAGTTCATGCTTCTAGTATAGCTCTTCCCTCAGCTGCAGCCTCACTGAAAAACATTTGACCTAAATTCAGAGGTGGTTTGAGCCTGGCCTACTTTATAGAGCTACAAGACTCAATTTAGGTATAAAAGTGCTGTATATCTACTTTGCAGAGATGCAGGCCAAGCACACTAACAGAGCTGATGGTGAGACAATACCTTAACCAGTCCCCAAACAGAGCATGTCATTATCCTGCTCTTTATCAATTGGGAAGAAACCTACATCATAGCACGTATAACCTGTTGAAGCAGCAACAACTGCTTTGTGAAGGAGCATGAACTCCACCAGCCCCATGACAGCCACTTGTACCAGCTGTGCAAAATGACCCAGCACAGAGACCTGCTGCTCTGAGCAGGCCAGGCCCCATGAAAGTTTCCCACAGGCCAGGTCCCAAATTAGAGATCTGTTTATTTCATGGCCTGGCTCAGGCTGCCCTGAGCTCAACAGTGCTTAATAACTGCAGGTCTAGAATAGCACTCACTTTAACTTAAAATACCTCTCATTCCTGGAGTTTTTTGCCACTTTGTTAATCAGGAAGGTAAAAATAATTAACAGATTGAATAATTCCATTTAGCCTCATATCATCCACACCTGCTGTTTGTGAACACAGAATCACAGAATGGTTTGGGTTGGAAAGAATCTCAAAAGATCATCTAGTTCCAACTCCCCTGCATGGGCAGGGACACCTCCCACTAACTAGACCAGCTTGCTCCAAGCCCCATTCAACCTTCTCTTGAACACTTCCAAGGATGGGGCATCCACAAGTTCTCCTGGCAACTTGTTCCAGTGTCTCATCACCCTCACAGTGAAGAATTTCTTCCTAATGTCTGATCTAACTCTACTCTTTTTCAGTTTAAAATTGTTCCCCCTCATGCTATAACCTACATGCCCTTATCAAAAAGTCCTTCTCCAAGACATGCAGACATGCAGTCTGCTTTTCCTGAAACTTTGTTGTTAACATCTTTCTTATTCCCTATTCTTATTTCTGTCAAAAGTTCAATGACAAAATCCCATCATTTCCAAGTTTCCTGTGACTTGGTCCCTTAATTTAATTATTCACCTCTCCCTTGCCTAGAAGGTTTGTGAAAACTTTTCTTACTCTGTGTTGTCTTGTTTTCTAGCTGCATCGAACTTTTCCCTGTCAAATTGCCTGCCCTGAGGTAATTTCTGATACAGGCCTTTTTCTACAAGACAAGCTATCAGAGCATGGCTATATGATGACCCCTGTATTCTCCTCAGTGTTGTCTTTTGCAGTAAGTTATGCCCATTTAAACACCAGTCACAGGCTTCCCCTCAGCACATCTACAGGTTATGGTAGATAACTGCATTACTTCAGACTGCCTGTGTCTTCAATGGAAGAGGAGTGAGATGTATGTTGCTCTAGTATCCCACATCTGCCAGTATATATATATATACCTGTAAATAGCTCTGTTTGAGTCATGCCTTTCAGGAAACTGTCTTTGTGACCCTTCCTTCACCTCTCTTACCCTGAAATCAGCAAAGACAAGGAAGTGGCTCCCTTGCTCCTGCCCTTTTTTGTGTGGTACAGCTTGCCCTCTTTCCCAAGGAACGAAGCAGGTTACTTTCTGATGGGATGCCTGCTTCCTTTGTTCTTCAGAAGGAACAATCAGGTTGCTCCTGAAGCTAGGTTTCCCATGCTGGCTCATGAAAAAACATTTCCATGACTTCTTTATTTCTTTTACTGCCATCAAAGGCTGATCCTTAGAGCTTTTCTCCCCCCTCTACTTTTTTTTTTGTTCTGCCAAGTCAAACTGCACTTGAGAGTAACCATGCTCATCTGTTTCAGATGGAGATTATTTTACGTTTACAAGACACGAACCCATCGGAGTGTGTGGACAGATCATCCCAGTGAGTATCTCTACTAGCACTTTCTATTTATTTTCATTTGAACCAGCTCTCTTTAAAGACACATAAAACATGGTCCTCAGCTATGTGTGTTTTCCATTACGAAAAAAGCTGAGCTCATATTGTTGACATATCTTTAACAGCCTCCCTGCAAATGCTTATTTGAACATGCTAATAGGGTTTAGGCTCTGTTATTAGGAGTTAAGTTCTCAAGTCATAGAATTCTCATGATTAAAACAAGCAAAGCAAAACACAGTGTTAATATGCTGTCAGTGGTTATGGATGTTCACACAACTTATGGAAAATTAATGCTTTGCTGTGGTAGTCTTTTTATTTATTTAGTTTTTACTGTGATTTAACAGGCTCCTCAGTTCTGGGAGAATGTAATGCATTTTAATTCCATCCTTTCCTGCTATTTCTTTTACAAGGCTGGAGGAGAAAAGGAAACTCCAGGAGACATATCATTACAATTAACATTGTGTAGCTAATAAAAGACATGAAATGTTTGTTTTATTTGTTATGAAAGAAAGACACAGCATTTCATCAAATCTAATACTCCCCCTGCACCTCAGTATACATCCTTAATGTACTCTTGCTGAACACTGCATGGGAATTGCACTGAGAAGCTTAACTTTTTCAGAAGAACTAGTTAACGGACTTTGGCAGAAATTTCAGTGGGAGGCTCACATAAAGCTATTAAAATATTGTGTGGAAGGTTTTTTTGCCTTGACAAAGCACTGGGGAACTAATCAGGATATTATCTGAAATGTTTGTTGATGTTGGTTTTTATTTTGTTCACCTTAACCACAAAACCACTAAACAACAACACATGGCAATTCCATGGAAAGAAGAGCAGCCAGAAAAGATTACTTGAATGATGCTAAGCCCTTTTTCCCTGTTTATGTTTGTTGTTATTTCAGGTCTTTGTTAAGGGGTGGCTATTGTGTTTGGCACTCTGTAGAAACATGGGGAAACATACTCAAGACTCAGCCTGTGGCTACACCCATCCTGCAAACACCTACTCACCCTCTCCTAACTTGACTCCAAGTAGCCTTTATGAATGAATGAGCCCACAGCTCTGTCCCCATTCTGCAGCCAAGCACTGGCACAATGACCACTCCCAGCATATAACACCACAGTTGCTGGGCATCTCTTAAACTTGTCTCATTGACCTCACCTGACAGATCTTTTGAAGAAACTTGGCCATAGGCTGAAGATCATGCCAAAAGCAGGGGTTAGTTTAGCTTAGGTTTAGATTTGTAAAACTCTTTGTTCTGAGTACCCAGCCACCTACCATACTTTTTCACTCCCCCCCCCCCACTCCAAGTTTGTCCTCCCGAACTTCAACATGGCTGTTACAAACATCTATTCTAACACTGCTGCTGGTCTCTTACATGTCTCCTCCACAGCTGCCAGTCAGAGCACAGCCCCTCAGCCACTGCACACACTTAGCCATTACACTAGCAAATATATTATTACAAACGTGAAATTAAACAGCAAGCCTAATACTAAACTCCCCATCCTCTTTCACATCCTACTCTCCATCAAAACATATGTTCTTTGCCAGCCTTGTAGCATAAACAGGGCTATATACTGCCCTATAAAACTCCTGAGAGCTCTCCTTGCAATCCCATTAGGAGTGCAGGCTGTCAGCACACTGTTGGCCCTCTAGCTCCCCTCCCAGGTCTATATACTGGAGACGGAATTAAAACATCACTTTGTCTCCAGAGTTTATAAACAACTGAGGGAGTAAAAAATTGGGTGTCCGGTGAAGGAAAGAGAGTTGTGTATTTTTTCAAGCTAGCCAGGGGCTAGAGAGATGTCCATGAGAGTGGCAGCTGATATGCATCAGGCAATAACGTGTTTTGGCCAGTGGCTTACTCTTTGTGACTGATACTTTCTGTTTTATTTCCAAAGAGATTATGATATGCATTTATAAGAGCGATTGTGCAAACACAGTTATTTGATTATTCTGGCATTTCCCCTGAAATCATCAGGACTATACATTTAACCTGTTAGGAGCAGGCCTTGCTACAGAAAGGCTTGTTGCTTTTATCTTTATCCACAAGTTGTTTGTACATCAAAATAATATAATTCACTACATCTTCTGCTGCAGTTAAATTAAGCTGAAGATACAACATCTTTTACCAGCAAAGAGTGTTTCTCAGCTTGGTTTTTACTGTTCTTTTAACATCTTCCATATAATTGCTCAGTAAGAAGTTTTTAAGAAAATTAAATGCTTTGACTGAACATTGACATTTATGAGGCTTTTTTGTAATCCCATCAATTAAGGATTACATAATTTTGATTATAAACTTTGTATCTTGATGTATTCAGGGATAGGAAATTTACATCCAGAAATGCTTCAGCATGAACTATCAGTTCTTTCCAAATGTATCAGAATTAAGAACTATTTGTCGTGGAGAAATTAAAAGTGCCAACTGCAAAACAGTAAATAAAATAAAAAGTTGTGACTAAAAAAATTAACAGATAACAGAAGATTCTTTTATGAAGACTGTGGGTGGGGGCTGTATTTCTTTGAACAGGAGAGAAAGAACTAAAAGGTCACTGTTGTCACTTTCTTAATGGCAGTAATTTTAAAAAATCCTTGCTTTGTGCTGGGAAAGATTTATGTTGAGGATCAGCCTGAGAAATAAGTGAGGTAGCAGCTTGACATCTTGAAAACAAAACAGCCCTGCGATATTTTTCCATCTATCAATTTTTATTTTTTCCTACAGTGGAACTTCCCCCTGCTGATGTTTGCATGGAAGATTGCTCCAGCTCTGTGCTGTGGCAATACAGTAGTTATTAAACCAGCAGAACAAACACCACTCAGCGCTCTCTATATGGGAGCCCTCATTAAGGAGGTAAGAATAATTGTCAGGTAAAATGCCTCTGTCTCCCCTTGTGGGGAAGGAACTACCAGGACAGGCCTGTTTCAATGTGCTCTGTCAGTTTTCATAAATCATGCTTCCTTTTATTCATTCTTATTTTGACAGGCTGGCTTTCCACCAGGAGTTGTGAATATTTTGCCAGGATTTGGACCAATTGTTGGTGCAGCCATAGCATCTCACGTTGGCATTGATAAAATTGCTTTTACTGGATCCACTGAGGTGAGAGGATTCCCAGATATGTTACTGTAAAATGCAAGTAAATACTCAGGGAAATAGTATTAAGTCGTGGCGCTACATTTCTCCCTATCACTGAGTAAAAGAGCTACATCTTAGTCCCAGTGGTCTGTCCTTCCCAGCTGAACTTGTGTACTCCAATACTTCCACAGCAGAAATGGCTCCTTCCTTCAGCCCCTGCTGTGCTCGGCACCTCAGAACAGGAGATATGCCTGGAAAAATATTGCTGGGATTTCCTGTGGGCTTATGAGGATGTGAATCATATGCAAGCAGGCAGAACATCCCGTGTATATCACAGCACACATAAATGCTCCTTTAGCATCCATAATCTGTGTATCTTGGCATACCTGGGGAAAAGGGGAGAGGGAGGGCGCAAACTGGGGTAAAAGTACTTCAACTTTGATGCTGCATTCAAGTGTATTGAGGATGAGGAGGAGGTTTAAAAAGGAAAGAGTCCAGCAAGAAAAGGAGATTGTCCAAGGTGTCTGTCCCCAAAATGATGGAAAGAAGCTGGCCAGAGGATAAAGGGAGTCATTTGTCTCCTGGATGCCAAAATGTCTTGCTATGAGTCTATGATGCAGATGTTACAGAGGAGGTTCAGCCTGAAGACGAAGGCTGTAATCTACAGAAAGAGTAACAAATCCCACAAAACTCAGATCATGTCTTGCTCTCAAATATGTGCAAAGCTGGCTGTTATCAGGGTTGGAGTGGGGATGATAGAGGTACTCCAGACTGAAGTCACAGGAGAAGGGGCCTTATCTCATTGTCTGAAGGCAGACAGAAAAGAATCTCAGTGGGAGTTTCAGGGCTGGTTATATTTAGAGAGTGCTAAACCCAGCCCTTTTCAATTCAAAATCTGCCCAACTATTGTATGCAGGGAGCTAAACCCCAGGGATCCAGTCTCTCTTTGATATATTTGACTCCCACTCGTGGCAGTGGGAGGCTTTATGCATCCCAGGGATACTGTTCTTCACAGTGAGTCTCTTTGGTTTTGATCTGAGTCGATAAATTTACTGACCAAGCAGCCCTACTAGACATTGTGGATACCTCCCTGGTGGGCATGGGATTGCAGACACCAGCTCCATTATTTCAAATTAATTATTCTGGTGAAATTATCCTGTAATTGAGTTTAGAAGTCACTGTACATGAGCCTAAGTTACCAGTAAAGTATAGCTGCAGTTTTATGCCTGATTTGTGCACACAGAGTTGTTTTGCAATTACTGTGTGCCTTTATATGAATTTTTAATGGCACTTTTAAATTATAATATACACAAGTTACATCAGATCTCAGATTATCCTGAGGAATTACTCTAGTCAGTACATCCCCTGTAACCAATTTATATTAGCATCCTGGAATATCAAAAACTTTAATATGAGCTGATTATCCCCTATAAATTAAGTTGAAACAATTGTTTTCATAAAGATATGTGGTCTCTGTTTAAGATAAATATTCTATTATACAGGATGTTGCACTGTTTGGAGGAGGAAAAATACAGATGGGTTAGGTTTCAAAGTTGTCTTTTGTAGCCAAAATAAATTTTTATTGTAGTTCCAGACAGCTTTAGTTTTAATAGGCGTTTAAACTCAAAAGCTGTGGGTTTTATACTAACTCAGTGCCTACCTTTAAAAGCCTTACTAATAGGAAGTGAAAAGCATTACAGAGATGAAAAAGCTATTCTCTAAGAACCTAAAGCAAGAACAGATGGAACATTTTAATGCAGAGTTAGTGTAAACTATTCCATATTGTTCCTGATTTCCTGTAACACTGAGTTTTTGTAACAGCAAGTCGACATCGTAACATTTTAAACACAATGCTGTGATAGGAGCTGTACTAGAGAGTCTTTGACTTCTCCAAAATAGATTTCAATTTCTAATGAAATAATAATGGAAGTATTTTGTCTCTCTGGTCTTGTCTGAGACATGTCAACTGTACACTCCAGTGATGGGGATTCCGATAGCCATCAGCTATATAAACACCATGATATTAACTTCCATTCCCCCAGTTTCATCCAGGTGCTACTTAAGGCAGTTAGTACTTTTAATTTGAGCAAGTTAATGATAAAACCTATCAGTACAAAAGCAAAGATATTCAAGTTTAGATGTCCAAAGCACAGGTTTTCTCAGGTTTTCACCATCAAGTTCTTATGGAAAAAATTATAAATTCTTTACCTTTGAAGTATATACATAGCTAATGGAAACTCCCCATTTGCCTTTAAAAATCACCAAAAAACAGGCTGTTATTATCTGTTTCCTGTGAAGTTGATTTTTTTTTAAGGCAGAAAACAGGCTGCTCTTCCTACAAAAAACATAATGCTCATGTTTTCCAAAATTTGTAGAACCAAATCCATAGAAGTATCAGCCAAAAGGCCAAGTTCATGACCTTAACTCAAGAAAGCCTGACATAGCCACACCAAAGATCCCTCCAGCCTAGCACCTTATCACAACATGACCAGTAACAGATGCTTATAGAAGAAGAGAGCATGTGTAGAGTGATCCTTTCCTTGCTGTAGCCTTCACAGCTCTGGCAATTAACAATTTAAAGACTTCCTGAGACCAAAAGTGCATGTGGACAATTGTATTTAATAGCAACACTAGCCCAGTACCTCTAGAAACTCCTGACTACTGTGAGGCCTCAAGCCCATGTCTGTGCAATGAAAACATAAATTACTTATAATTTATTATAGTAATCTCTAATTTATTATGCTGGTCTAGTTTGCACCTCTTTCTGTTTTCTGTTTCTTAGATTCTCTAGTGCTTTGAAAATTGTTTTAAGTACTACTATTTACTTTTCACACATTCCCCCCAATAATACATAAAAAATCATGGAGAGCTCTTTTTCTGTGGTACCATCACTGTTTGATTCCACTTCTCTCCCTCTTTCCTTCTGACCCCTCCTTTGATGGGTTAGCTCACACACAATGAATGAGGAGTCTGCCAGCTCTTTCATCCCTTAGCCTGCCTCCTTCTGATGGAACACCTCCCATGGATCACCTCCTCTCCCATTCCCCTACTGCACAGCTCTCCAAACTCTTCCCAGCTCGCTAAGAAGGTTCTGCAGACACTGGCAGGCGATGAATTTCACTTTGACAACTGTCACATTGAAAGAAAGAAAATCATACCAAGTATGAAAGCAAGCCTAAAAATATTGTGCCTTCTTAGATTCCAGTAGCTTTCTTGGCTTCTCTGCTTACTTTGGTTCATATCTCCAGCAGTTTGTCTCGTAGGGGCACTTTATCGAAAGTGTTTATTTTTACTGTGTTGTTTTTAGTGAACCGGAGCTAATCCATGATCCTCCTTAATTACAGCAATCTCCTCTCAGGCTTCACTGCCATATTTTTTCTCATCTTCCACAATCAGAAGATTAGTATTTCTCCTTGATCTTTCTGGTCCCTACCTGCAGGGTGAAATCTCACTCACCAGGACCCTGGGAGTGGTTCTTTAAAGCTCAGCTGTCTCCCACACTATCCCAGTTGCTCTCTATACACGCCTTTCCCTTTTACTCTGCCCCTCTCTGCCTCAGCTTCTGCACTGTTCCATGAATTCTTGTCTATTTTAGTTCCTTTTAAAAAATTACTAACAAATTTAATTAAAATAAATCTCAGTCACTTATATTTTCTGAGCTTAAGAGCAGATCCAAACTTAAGATGTCTGGCTTACTCATGTGCCTGCTGTTGGGCTACGTGTGCTCCATTTGAACGGGAACTGTGTTCCCGTTAAGTTTCTGGTGCACATGGAATAGCTGGGTGCAATATGATCTGGGTTTAAAAAATATTGTGGAGAGCAAGAAGTCATACATTTAAAAAGATGTACATTTAAAGCACTGGCTGGATTATAAATTGTATTATGCTTGTTGCAGAAGTTTAATGAGTTCTAATAACTTCTGTTCAAAAACAACTGTGTAACTTCCAAATCAGAGTGGCTTACAACTCTCTCCAGTTGTTAAACACTCTCAAGATGAGAATTACAGATAGCACACAAAACATTTGAAGCCCCAGCCAACAAGAAATGTGTCCTAAGTGGCTGCTTTCCACTTTGTTCAAACTATGACCCATTAAAATGCAGACAGATTAAAGATAGGATTCAGGTCTCTGTTCATGCAGTTCTGTAGAGTAACCCAAATAAATATCCAACAAATTGGTTTGGATGCCTGTGTAAACAAAAGGTCTATAAACAACTGCAATAAACCCCAGCAAAAGAGTCTGCATTTTGCTTGGCAGAATGTTTTCTTTATGCACTTAGATTAACAAACCATGATCTCATCATTAGTCAACAAGATACTAGAGAGACCATCAAAGCAAACTACAGGAGAGTCGAGATTGATTCATGCCAAACAAATGTTTGTAGCTAACAGCTGTATTACCACTGATTCTAATTTACTCAGCAGGATTCTCCTTTCATTTCCAAAGTGAGATGAATGTCACAATGCATGATGTAGACAGAATGTCTACCTACTGCATGAGCAATGACTTGTGTCAGCTCTCCTGGATCACATCGTCTCTTGCTGGTTTTGCATATCATGAAGAATTACATCCTGGCATTTTCTACTTCAGCAACAAGAATCCTAAAGGTTCTTTGAGCTGTTCTGAGAAGTCTGTTGGCCTCCCATGCCACACATGCCTTCTTCAATACAAGAAGGACGTAGGGAGGCTACATTATCATTCATCCCTGCTTCTGCTGGATCTTTTTGATTGTATCTCAGAGAACTTGTGCCTCCTGAATGAAAAGCAGTTTTCCTTCCTTGGTGTTTTTGGTAGAATTTAGGGAACTGTCCTTGGACAACTGTTGTGCCTCTTACCTATAAAAGGCACAAAAGATTTGCCCTCTTAGAACTGAAAGAAATAGGGTGGTGCATCAGCCCTGTCAAAGTTAACAAGAGCTTAGCCATTAACTTCCATGGGGCGAGGACTTAACCCGAGGAAAAACAATGAACCATTTATATCTTAGGATTCTCTCCAGGAATTTTTGTTTGGGATTGCCTTTTAACTTGTGCTGCCCTGTTCACTGTGCTCTTTTTGGGGCTGCTCCTCACACTGGGCATTGCACAGTCAAATAAATTAGCTTTTCTTCATATCATTATTTCAAAATTCACTTGTCTTTGCTGGAGACACACCCAGAATGTGCCGTGCGGTTCTAAAATGCTTCTCAGGAAGACTTTGCATACAAACTGGAATTTAAAAAAAATCAGACAGACTAAGCAGCAGCATGGGTTTGAAGGTTTTGCCAAAACACTGACATCCAGTGCCGCAATAGCTGGAGAGAGAAAACTGCAACTCTGCAACTCCAGAAAAAAGAAAATTTCCGTCTGGTCATATTATCTCTCCAAAACTTAATCTCTTGTAACTTAAAACACTTACTCTTCTTCAGGTATTCTTTCAGTATCCCAAGAAAGGTATAATAGCAAAGATGGGCAGCCCAGGTACTTAAAACACCTAAGTAACTAAAGAGGTCTGTCTCCTCTGTCAATTTCTGCACTGATCATGGAATCTTTTAATCTGCATAGTTTCCTGTGCAGCCCCACCTTCACAGTCTTGACTGTGGCAGTGTGCAAGAAAATGATCTGCTGTTCAGCTGAACTACTGTTCCCCTACACTCAGGTGTTCCCTAATGACTTACTGTATATCTGTGATCAAAGGAAGCTTCAAAGCAGAGGAGAAGACAGACATTCTGACCCAGCTGTAGAAGTATCACAAACCTTGGAAGTTTGCTTTTGACTTGTGAGACTTTCTGTGCTTTAACAGGCAAACCCACCCATACCATTTAGAGACATTGATTTCTGTCAGCAAAAATAATATGAAAGGCAACAAGTCTTTTTGAATTTTCATACAAAGTATTTAAAATGTGACTGCATAAGCCTCCTTGTGAAAGAGACATTAAACTTCCACTTACAGAAGGCATAAATAAGCAACAATCAAATGTTTTATATAATTATATCTTTTCAGTGCCACAGTCCAGAAACAGACCCTTCCAGGACTACTCTTCAGATAGCTTTTCTGCACCAAAATAAGACTTTAATCTTTGTTGTTCTGTATAACAAATTGTTTTCTTTGAGGGGCCAAATTACATCTGCCTCAGCTTCCATACAGCTTACAAGGTTATGGTACTTCACAAGCTATCCAGGGATACTCTTGATATCAATCTTGAAGCCTATTCAAAACAAGGATGGGGAGTCAGGGCTTTCTCTGCCAACATTCCTGCTGAATAACCGCACAGCTCCATTATCTGTGGGGGAGTCCTCTCTTCAGTGTTCTCTTGCAAGGCTGTACTGCCCATTGGGAGCTCAGAGATATTGCTGAGAGACACCACAGGAAGCAGGTACTGAAAGACCATACAGATTGCATGCTATCACTTATCCCTTTCATGCTGTCTTTCTCCATAAAGAGAGGGTCAGTCACAAAAGGCTGCCTTTGCCACTACATAATCACAGGGCTAGTGCCTTCCTAAGACTTCTCTCAACCTCTAAGTGCACAGGGCACAACGGGAGCACAGTGAACAAAAATGCTGAGCTGCATGAGCCCAGCCATCCTGATGTCTATGCTGATTTCTCATGGGAAGGACACAGTGAGGCTGTCTGTTAAGTTTATACTTGGAAAATTGACAACCACCTTCCTGTATTAAAAATACTCTGGACCATACTTTTCCAGATTAACACCATTGTCTCCAAGCCCTTTGGACTTTATGATTTGCCGTATATGTAATATTTGAACTTGCATGTTTGCCAGTCACTTGTTTACATAGAATCCTTTCAAAGTCTTTGGTTATATGGACAAAAGAGTTTTGACATTCAAGTGGTAGAAGGGAAGGTGGAGAGACAGTGGGCTGGACACACTGGGCTTCCTTGTTCTGTTCTGCTCTTTGTGAATTTTTGAGGGGAAATAGGTGGTGGTTGTTCTTTGAGTGAGGGAGGTTCAGGGCAGTGAGGGCGTGAATGGCCTTGGCTGGCACTGGCTAATAACACAGCACTCTCACTGGTTTCCAGCACACGTTTTCAGCACAGTTTGAGAGGCTGGAATTTCCAGGTGATGTGCTCAATGGATGTGGTGGGGGCGGAGGGCAGAAAGAGTCCTTCTTTTTCATGTTCACTTCTGGCTGTCAGTCAAACATAGCAATAAAATCAGCTCCAATTAAGGGGATATGCAAGGAATTTCATGATAATGTCAACACTCCATTCCATGAATACAGGGGTAAAGAAGCTAATTTTATTTTTTTTTAAAGACATAAACTCAGTCACACTCAACTGTGGTATCAACAGATAAACAGTTAATCACAAAGGTACATGAAGTGGTTGACAATTCCTTCATTATCCTGTGGGGTTTTTGCTTTGTTTTTTCTGTGGGGGCCCTGGTTTCTGTTTCATTTGCTTTCTGATTACTCCAGTGCTGACTTAACTTTCTCCAGCAGACTGCCTTCAGTTCACTAAGACGCTCAGCTTCTCATCCATTAACCCCTTACTGCAGGGAATCTTACTCACCTGACCTTAGAAAAAAAACACCTTTAGAGAGACCAGAGTACTACATGGAGAAATAAGTCCAGCTCTGGACTCACTCCCATCTCACTTCACATCTAACTTTCTGTGTGGCCTTAAAACATGTTCCAGTTAAAAGAAAGCACTTATCAAGGTTCTTAATCTTCTCAAGATTCTAGAGATACTTTTTATCCCATGTTTTACCATGGCGGGGCCTAAATCTACCTGTTATTACCTCCTTAGCTGCAAAACAGGCATTGGTGTACTGCAACACTACAAAATTGATCTATTTGGGGCTGATTGATCCAGGGAGGGGAGAATTTCCAGGGAGTACAGCTGCTTCTCCAACGGTACTGACATGGACACACATCACATACGTAGCTGTCAGGTTGCTATTCCATTTAATCTGCCCTCCTTGGTGAGATCTGCAATTTGCAGCTCCTCCAGCCACAGCATTGCTTTCTGCCCCAGCTGACCCCACAATCTCCAAAGACTTTTGGAGTTGATTTTGACCTCCTCAGCCCATATTAAGATTATCTCTGGTGCAAGTTAGGGTCAGGTCTTGGATGGTGCTTTTATAATTTCTTGTCCTACTTGCTATTCTGCTATGTGCTGCTGATCCTGCAGAAAAGGCTGGTGACTTCAACAGAATTTGTCATATTCTCAATCGTGGTTTCACGGTCAAATTACTTAAACCTTTGGGCACCCAAAACTGGATTTTCAGGAGAAAAAATGCCTTCCTACAAACAGGCTGGTAGTTTAGTTAACAGATGTAGTAACAGCGAAATAAATTCTAAAAGCAGACATCATCTGGGATAACTAACACCTGCATTATGTAATGTATGATAGCAGTTACTACTAATGAATAGTAGTAAGCTTAGTACATGCTTAATGCAAACTATTCATATGGATTTAATTTCCCCCCCCCACCAGAAATGACATCACTATACCTCCTAATATTAGTATGTAAAACCTTGTGGACATGCTACTAGTTTGGATGGAAGTAATTCTAGTTACACCATCTTCAGATATTTAATTCAGCCCTCCTAAAGCAACCTAAAAGAAGGCCCAAGCCATGTTAGCATAGATACAAGGAGGTGAAGGGTACAAACACTGTGCTGAGCCTTATCCTCTCTCAGTTTCTAGAAAAAAACCTGGAAAGCTGTCCACTGCTGATAACAATCTGTTTGGATTGAAGAATCTGCTGGCTTATTTAAAGCTCTGTTCCAGTGATAGCTAACATTGGCTGTTAAAGTGAACTGTATGACTACATTGCCTGTAAAACGTGTCTCCATTTCCTTTCAGGTTGGGAAGCTGATCCAAGAAGCAGCTGGAAGAAGTAATTTGAAGAGAGTTACGCTGGAACTGGGTGGGAAAAGCCCGAACATTATTTTTGCAGATGCTGACTGTAAGTCAGCACTTCCATATTTTTCTTAAAAACATGTTTGTGTGGTTCTTCCTGTTTTTTTCATTTTAGGGCTCATCTTCCATACAAAGTGAAATGGACCAATATAGCTGTATCTAATTGCACTTTTTAATCTACAGAAGCAGCCTAAGGTGTGATTTATTTTTTTCAATAACAAGACAATGTTTGAATCCACAGATTCACAGACAAGAAAGCAGAAAAAAATTATGACCAGGCATATAAAAATGGTGTTACTCAGAGGCATGGTCCCATACACATTTGTCATCCTAAACTCTGCAGCAGGGTGGTTTAGTGCTTTAAATCTGGAAAATCTTTGGGTTTTTTGTTTCACAGCTATTACAAAAAAGAAGGGCTTTAATTTACATTTGAGTTGCTAATCTAATCAGTATTCTTTTGTTAAGCTGTTTTGTTAGTAGCTATAAATGAAGATTATTCTAATTTTTAAATTTGCACAATTGAAGAATTGTGTATTGAAATATCTTCATTGCCCCTGTCAGCAGGGAGCTGAAGATTTTGGCAGCTGGATGATGTTGTGCAGCTGAGATTTTTGGCACCTGAAAAGGTACAGGACAGCCATTTAGAAGAAGACAAAAACACAAAGTGGAAGTTGCTGCTTAAATGATCAGCAATGAAACAGTTAAAAACGTTGCTATCTAAATTGTCAGCAGGAGGTTCTGAAGTTAACACTCCATTAAGATGAATGGGACAGTTCACACCTTGCTATAAGCCATTGTTGCAGGCTGTGTGCAGACACACTGTACTCTGCATTTGCTGAGAACTTTGAAACCCAAATAAATAGACATGTAAGAATTTGGTCTTTTAATTTAAAAGGTGAAAGTGAATAGAAGAATGATTCTGAATAGCATTAGTTACAAGAGTTGGTTACAATCCTTTATTCTTTTTCGAAATGTATCAGTGCCTGAAGACTGGAGAAAACTTGAGAACTTTCAGCAACTTTTCCACATAGAAATGTTTCACCAAGTTGAGGGTCTGAATTACGGTCACAACCACCCCAGTAAGCTAAAAAGGCTACTGTCAGCTGGAGCCAAATGCAGATCTCACAGCCTTCTACCCCACTTACTCCTCTCCATCTCCCACCAGAAATCACAACTTAAATGTCCCTAACCTACTAACTCAGATTGGATCACCTGAACACTTCTAGTGGAGTAATACATGCTGGGGACAGGTCTGTGTTCTGGCCTTCCAAAAGGGAAGGACAAATGCTCCCAGCTCACACACAGAGCTGTAATTTTTTAAATCCTTACCCAGTCACCTGTATAGGCCAAGAAGATATTTCTGTCTTGCAGAAAATAGTCTGGCTTTTTGGGAAGGACAGGTCTTGCTCTTATCAAAGTCTAATTCTCTCAAGTACTTGGTTGGCTGTAATTCTCACGTATGCAGTATTAAATCAAGTGCCAACCTGGAACCACAGACAAATTTTCCCTTCCTCTACTGACCTCAGTCAGACAGACTTCTCTAATGTGGGGCACAATCTGTTTCCTAGAGTCTCTCAAGAGTTTTAGTTGATAAATCACATGCTGCTGGCATATAAGACATTGGTGAAGTTGTTCTTGCATACCCTACTCCTATAGACTGCTTTTGAAGTGGGATATTAAGCAATATTTTGTGGCATGTGTCAGAAGATGGCATGTGTAATGTATTACCTATGGACCCTTTTTACCTAGATGATGCCTGAAGTCCCAAGTGATGCTCTGCAATCTACTGTTTCTGAAATAATTATAATGCTCCTTATATCCCTCCAGTATAGATGTGTTCAGGGTGTAAAAATGGGGGGGTAAAAAGTAAACTTTAGATATGTTTAAAAACTCCAAATTTTCACAAGGATTATGGCACAAATCAAAATAAATCATCTTAATTTATGACATGACACAACAACAGTATGTTTTGATTTGGCCACTGTTTGGGGTTTTTTTTAACCAAATCCTATTTCTGCTTTGAAGTTTGGGGAACATGCCACTGTGTAATACATATGACACTGGTACAATAGCAGGTGTGTCTGTGATGCTTCAGAGCAACATATGCTCCCTTGCTTTTTAGTGGACTATGCTGTGGAACAAGCTCATCAAGGGGTCTTCTTCAATCAAGGCCAATGCTGCACTGCAGGCTCACGGATTTACGTGGAAGAATCAATCTATGAAGAGTTTGTTAGAAGAAGTGTAGAACGTGCAAAGAGGAGAGTTGTGGGGAGTCCTTTTGACCCAACTACAGAACAAGGCCCACAGGTAAAGGAACAGGGCTTGGGCTGCACAGCCCAGAAGGTGCCTGAAAGTGTTTAAATGCTGCCAGGACAGAAGTCAGTCAGTGCATACTCACACACAGTCCCAGGTAGCTGGCAAACATTTTGCAGCTCAGAAGTGTTTCTTGTTAAGTAAAAACTCTCATCTCAAATAGCATTAAGTTTGCCTCCCAGCTGTAACAGCACGATTCTGATCTCCATCCCCCAAGATACAGCTGTGAACTGTGAGAAGCTCTCAAAAGTCTCTGTGGGCACTTTTCAAGAATTGTCTACAGCCATAACTGTGCTTGTAAAACACTAGAGACACATGAATTCTAAGCAAAAGATGGCTAGAATTAGAAATAGGTCTTTAGAAAATGTTTCTGCCACTTATAACAAATTGGGCTTATACCATTTTCAGGAAGTTAAGGTGGGACAAAACAATAATGGTCTGCTTTGTGTTTATAAACCGGATTGCTTAGCAGAATGTGGGGTGAGCCTCATACATAAGGGGATGGATCCTTAAGAAGACTGAGCCCTAGGTTACAGTCAGCATCGATTTGGAGATCTGTGGCATGTCCAGCTCAAAGAGCAGTGAATATAGGCAGGAGTCTACTCACTGGGACATGACTTGCCTAACAAAACAATTCTGACTTGACTGTCAAGCGTATGGTCTGCAAGTCACATGGCTTCTTCTCTCTTTCAGATTGATAAAAAACAATACAACAAGATCTTGGAACTGATTCAAAGTGGCATTACTGAAGGAGCAAAACTTGAATGTGGGGGTAAAGGGCTAGGAAGAAAGGGCTTCTTCATTGAGCCTACGGTGTTTTCCAATGTCACGGATGACATGCGGATTGCCAAGGAGGAGGTATTCACACACACGGGCGAGATTATTTTAGAATGTCCCAATGTGATTTTTTTTTTCTTTTGTTTACTTTCTGAGACAAAATCTTTAGAGTGAAACTTACCACTAAATTTAACAAAAAAACCCAAACAAACAAGAGCAAGATGTTTTTGGAACTCCCTATGACGACCATCAGTTGGGTAAAGAAGCTCAGTTTCTGTCAATAGCTGTAAAGTCTCAGACCTCAAGGAACAGATAAGAGAAGAATGGATGAGTTCCACTGAAGTAAATTGGGAAATTTAGAGACAGCTGTGTTATCACTGTTAAATGTTGCTGTGGGAATTTATAGAATACAATAGGAGAGAGACAACAATTTAAAAAGCAGAATAAAACAGAAATAAAATGCCTCTGAGTGGGCTGGTTCACTAATTAATAATTAATCTCTGTTGCAGATTTTTGGGCCTGTTCAAGAAATACTGAGATTTAAAACCATGGATGAAGTTATAGAGAGAGCCAACAATTCTGATTTTGGGCTGGTAGCTGCTGTCTTTACAAATGACATAAACAAGGCCCTGACAGTCTCTTCGGCAATGCAGGCTGGGACAGTTTGGTAAGGCAGAAATTATCACACTCCTGCTCTTGGAGATAGTTTGACTCACTATCATTACGGCACCTTAGTTTTGTACCCTTTGTCTGAGAAATGTTTATCTAGACCATCCTAGTGGTGAATCACTAACCAAGATAACGGAGCAGCTGTAGGGAGGTATTGTGACTCTGCTCGCTGCGGGCAAGTTTGTGGTGGAGAACATGTTGCTTCCCATTAGCATGACACCCGCACTGCCGACTGGCACCTCTGAAAACAGACAGACTATAAATGAACCTTCTGTGGAGCAGAGGGATCCTGTGAGGTTTCTGCCAAAGGAACAAGGAATCACATACTTCCTACAAAATTAAGGAACTGAGGAGACACGTCTCCTCTCTAGTCCTTAGGAATAGGTAATGCCACTTCTAGAGGCCCATAGCTTGCCATTTGGTATGTCAAGCCTGCGCCAACGAAGAGCCAGTCAGGAAGAAAAAGGACAAATTCAAATCTAATTGCTGTTATAAACTGGCACTGAAGTTTGTCAGCAGATTAACAGTTCATTACTGAATCTGCATCCAAGTGTTGGGTGTCTCCTCCAGCCCTTGCAGGCCAAATCCCATTCTCCTTGCAAGTAA
This sequence comes from Apus apus, assembly GCF_020740795.1. Classification (NCBI taxonomy): domain Eukaryota; kingdom Metazoa; phylum Chordata; class Aves; order Apodiformes; family Apodidae; genus Apus; species Apus apus. The sequence continues at coordinate 7,370,465 of NC_067291.1, forward strand.
GGAGAAGAATGTTGGTTTTGTGGCATAAATCCCTCATTTCTTTTTAACATGAGACATGTTTGTTAGTATTAAGAGGTATACAGAGTCCACAAGTTTCAGCCTCTCCTAGACTTGTCCAAAGGTCTCTCTGACAGTGCAGCTGGACTTATTGCTTCTTCCTCTTACAGGATAAATTGCTACAATGCCTTAAATGCCCAGAGCCCTTTTGGAGGATTCAAAATGTCTGGCAACGGGAGAGAGATGTGAGTATTACTCTGCTGTCTTCTAAACTGTTAATAATCTTAATCTTACTAAACACTAGTGAATCCTTCCATGCAAATTAAGATTAGGAAATATTCCCATCTGAGGATCAGGACATAATGTAAGATGACTAATAATCAGTGCCACTTCTAAATGCAATCAATTTACAGGGTAAGACCTTTTCCTTTTTTTTATTTTTTTCCCCTTCTTTTTTGACACAGCAGAGTAAGTTACTGGAACTCCCTTCTTATTCTGAACTTGTAACCTGAGTTTTCTGAGAGTTTTTCTTAGCCATATCAATCACCACTTGTGCAGGAAGATTCCATCTGGTACTGCTGTGGGCTTATTGACTGGTTTGGTGTACTAGTTTCAGAGTTGTTTTGCCATATATTTTGCGTCTCTTGCTATTTTTTTCCTTTACATTTTCCTACATTTATTAATATAGGTGCATCTGAATTTTATTAAAATGTTATCTATCTCTTCCAGATTTATAAACAACGTTAAATGAAATCAGGCCTAGAGAAGGAAAATCACCTTCCATTACAAAGCTTTCTGTCTTTTCTCATTGCATTTAGAACTAAGTGCCAAATATTTTTAAATGGAGCTCCATGCTCAAATACTGTCCCATGTACCTAATTTAAAGTCTTGCCAGTTTTTAATTCTCATTACAATCACAAGGAAGTTTAGCAATTGCATCAGCCCCAGATTGGTTATGCATACAAAGGATTCAATTAATTTCTGTGCAGGAGGCATGTCTACCAGATACGTCTCACCTAGGCTTTCAAAATAGCTTATGGCTAATGGCAAACTCAGCAGTAAAACTAAAGTAAGGTCAAACTCCTTAAAACTTTAAATATGTGGAAGTATACAACTTGATCTATAAAATAAGCTCTATATAGTCTGAAATATTTTTCCTCATTAGGGAGTACTTTGAATAGCACATTCATACTATTCTCCACATTCATGAGTTATGAGGTGATCTCACACTGGCATAAATATGTCAGCTCATCTAACCCTTATCATTGTGAAAATATTCTAAAACTACTAAACTCGATAGAGCACATGAGTAACTTGACACCTAAGAGTGACCCCATTGACTTCAGGGAGGATAACTGCACAAGCAAAATATTCACATATTGGTATCACAGAGGTTTTGAAAGGAAGGGGAACCAGGCAGCACCACAGCTCCCATGGAAGAAATCTATGGTAGTTGTACACTTGATTCTCATCTACAGCTTTGAAAATATTAATCATAAACAATAAACGTTTGGAATGGTAATAATCTCTATCTCACAAAGATGTCTGAAAACCTACTTATGAGTAATTATTCTAGTCCTTTCAGAACCTCCTTGATCAGGTATCACCTTCTAATTCACCTCCTCCCCCTGCATTAATATCAGCATACTTTTTATTAAAATGCCATGGTTTCTTAGATCCCTGTTTTTAAGGGATACATTTTACAGCATAAATAATGCTGACTGTGGCAATTAAAGAACACACACCCCAAAAAGGAGAAAGCATCCATACATCTGGGTGTCACTGCTAAGCTAATAACCATGTTACAGCCCGACCCTAATTGTGCCACTGTGCTGTCTGTGGTAGCACTGTATGATCTGGGAATTGTTTTGTTCCTGCATTTAAATTCATGGAGTTTTGTTACACATGGGGAACTAAATGAACACAGAAAGTTGAGATCTGCTGTACTCATTTTACACTCCCACAAAATGTAGCAGGGCATGTGCATACCAGAACTCGTGTGTACAACACAATTGATTTATGTTTACAATAAGGCTACTTACAGTATTCTTGTATTCTTAAAGGAGGCTTAAAGAGGGAATTTCTTTAATATTTGTATTTCTTTAAAGCTTCTTATCACTACCTGAGTGATGTGAAATTTAACTCCTGTAACTAAAAATCATGTGACTCATCCTACATAGCCACTTGGCTGTTTTATATTAGATGAAGTCTCCCAAAATTCTGGTCTCTGTCCAAATGCCTTCAAGGGAAGGAGGTGCCATTCTAAATCAGAACTATCGTTCAATGTCACAGGAATTATTATTGTCTGGAGAGCTCTGAGATAGAGCAGTGCATAGTAGCATTCCCAGAAAGAAAGGCAACCAGGAGAACAACTTGGAGTTATAAATTCTTTTCCTTATCTTTTTTCTCGTGGACTGAGAGAGGGGAGAGTATGTAATATTTCTTTTTGAAGAGCAGTTTGTTCCCCTTCCCTCACACCTACACAACCAAGGGATAGCATAACACACACTTGACCCATGGACTCCTTCCTTTTCACAGACACAAGCCTTGTTCTCACCCTGATACCAAACTGTAATCCAAGATGACCCAAAGTGGCTATACAACAGGATGTTCCTATCCTGACTTCCCTGTATTGGGCTGTGGGGACAAGCGAGCCCTTTAATTATACACACACTGACACTTCTGCTCCGAATGCCTGGAATAACCCATCTTCCTGTTCAGCAAGAACAGCTTCTTAACTTCGGGAAAATACTTGACTTAGAATTTATCACAGTTTTCCACTTCCAAACTTTCAACAAGAAAACAAAACACATAAGGGTCTGAAGCCTTGAGCTGAAGAAACAGACAATAAATATATCTACATTTTATTTGCCAGACCAAGCTAAGAAAGCAACTGGCAGTTGGAACACACATAAAGGCACTAGATACTCTGTTGGCTAGTCTATTGACTTGCAAAAATGTGTCCAACAGGTGTCTGGAGCCAAGCCACAGCCCCACTGAGGCAAGCAGAAACTTTCACCCAGAGAGACTTACTAGCATTAGTTATTGGGCTCCATGCATCTCCCAGTGACAGCTTCCACAGAGTCAGCAGGGAAGGGTTCTGCGGCTCAGCTGAGTCTGATAAATAGCTAAAGTTTTTGGTCATTCTTTGGAGACAAACATACCACTTTCAACTGAAAGCTGGGGGTGGCATGGTCCAAATCAATGGGAACTTTTCACGCGTCAAAAAGTCTTTACTAATGTACTTCCTTGCATGTACTTAGACTCTGGTAAATCTTAAAATGCCTACTGCACCATCAGTATGAGTTAAGTATCAACTACTACATCACATGTAAGGCTTACCAAGCCAACAGGCACAAAGTTTTTTAAACTGCTGGTGGAGTGAAGTAAATACTGCTGTTTCTGCCCAAATGAATTCACTTTCCAAGGAAGGTTACAGGAGTTCCTCCTCCTTCATAAAACAGCAGAAAACTATGCCAAGGATTTTAGAGTATATCTCAAATATATCACTTTGCAGGTTTTTGCTTCATAAAGACAATGTCTGCTGTGAGCTGATTCTGCAGTTTGTTTTTTAGGGGTGAATGTGGATTGAGAGAATATTCTGAAGTTAAAACTGTGACAATAAAGATCCCTCAGAAGAACTCCTAAAATGATGAAGGACCACATTGTGCAGAAGAGCACATGATGCCACCCTCTCTATTCTTTATGGAGACCAGCACTCAGGAATAAAAAGTGTAACACAATATATATTTAAGAAACTAAGTTGCAACATATTTACTGGGCACATAACTGCGTAGGTAATGCAAACCAACTCTGCATGTTTTCATAAAACTCTCCTGAGAATCATTACATCTTTATAAAACAAGTAATAACAAGAGAAAAAAAAGTGCTATTGGGCATCATTTAATAACAGTTCTAGCTATAAAAATGTTAAATGCAAATGCATGCACACACTCATTTATCTCGTCTTTAAATAAACAAAATAAGGCTTATTGCTTTCGGTTTGCCTTCTCAAACAGACCTGCCTTGTACTGACATTCTAGTTTCAAGTCAGGGCTTTATCAGCCAGATCTTACCCAAAATGCTAGCAATGAGCAACTTAAACAAGTATCATTGATGTTCTTAAAAAAAATAAAAGATTCTGAATGCTAATGAGCCAAAAACTGGTAAATTGGCAACCTTCCAATTAGCATGCTGAGATAAAGAGGTTAAACTGGGGAGGGAATCGACCCATTATATGGACAATGAAATGCAAGTACTTATCAGTGAGATTTAGCTTTCATGACCCACAGCAATTTGGTTTTCAGAGCTTAGTTTCATAATTACTTTATGTCGTGCTATAAGCAAAAATCCTTCCTCACTTACAGGAACTTGAAAGGTTTTACCTGCCTGCCAAAAGAACATGGCCAGACAGGGTGGGAGGGTGTTAAGAATGGGAACAGATCCCAAGGCTTTATAGAATATTTCAGCTTTCACTGCTTGTCTAATTTTGTTGCTGTTGTTACTGTTGATTTCACATTTTTTCTTTTTTTTTTTTTTTTTTAAACAAGTACATGCACACACAGACTCCATTTATTTCTCTGCTATTAAACTTCCTGTGATTACATCGGGAATTATTAAGTACTCACTACAGCAGGAAGAACCCAGCAAAATCCCACCTGACAAGAAGTAAGCTTGGCATTATTTTCTTACTAAATGATGACTTGCCATCCTCTACCTTCCTTGTGAGCCTCAGATGAGCTTACTGGCTGGTACTGATTTTTTCACTATGTCTGTTCAGGACAAAAATATGAGCAAGTTGTTTTAGAAGTGAGGTGTTTAAAACCTGTCACATTATTACCTGCTGCCTAGAGAATCTCTTCCAACTTGTAACTATCAAACTAAACACCATCTCTTTCTTCTTTCCAGCTGCAGAACTCATCGATTCCCCGGGCTTTCTTTTTAAAGAGGTTTCATTTTATGTTTTAACTTAGAATTAAGAAACTTCATTTTAAAAGTAGAGTAAATAATCTGTGTCGCTACATTATCTGGGGTGTAACGACAGAATTATGGCCTCAGGTGTAACAGTTTTCCTAGCTGCAGAATCTATACTACAAACTGTTGAAAACTCCAAACCCGATCAACAAATCATTTCTGCATGTTCTTAACTTCTTTTATTCTCCAAGGAATTCCTCTTAGATTCAAAGTTGTGTGTGTCCTTAAACAATCTGCTGGATCAGGACAAGAGTATCCAGCACTTTGTAGTGTGGTGGTCCTCAATATTTTGTATTTCTAACTCATGTCATACTGTTTATGTTTTTCAAGCAATATGTATACCTGATGTTATTCAGAAACCACAGTACATCCACAGTCATGGAGGTAAATCAAAGTATTCCTGAGCTGTTAAATGCAAACGCCATAGACTTCTACTGTAGTGTATGTCAGAATGAAGAAAAACAAAATACAGCAAATAAGGGATTAGTTATCTTTTAAACTGCAATATAAATTGTGAAAAAGGAGATTTTAGTTTTCTCCTATTTACTTAAAAAAAAAAACTTCCTGTGCTAACAGCATTTACACCATGTACTCTTTTGTATTCTTTTTGTGTATTTTGTATGTCTATGCTTTATTCCCAATACATCCTGGTAAATAATACAGAGTTGCCATTGTTTTCAGCCCTGTCACTGCAGCTCCATTTGATGTACATGGATTTGTGAAATCCTTTTTTAAATGTACCATCTGCATGGATCTAGCAAATCATTTTTCCAGTCCCTGCAGCTTTTTGTTACAGTTTTTAATCATGTATATAGTTATATGTTATTAAAAAAGTAAAAGGATATTTTCTATGAAGTTTTTTTCATTAAAAAGGTTTAGAGAAAGACTTTATACTGTGAGACTCCTTTATTGTTGAGAGAGCTATAAAAATATTTTAAAAAATATTTTCTTAGAAAAAGATCTGTTCTCACAGTAGCTTTATTTTCATTTGCAAAAGTGAATTAAGGCCAATTACATTTTCTGGAATATTCCTGCAGCTGCATGAAAAACACTTGTGAGTTGCAGATCTAGGTCATAGCCAAAGTTCATCCTCACCCTCATGGTCATAAAGTTCAGCTATTGGGGAAGGTCTGAAATCATCAGAACCAGTGGGGAGCCCTTGCAAACTGCTGCATCACAGCTTGAGTTTTGGATAAAGTTTAAAAAAAATTACAGTGCCTTTTCTTTCTCTAGTAGATGAGTCACAGAGATTATTAAATTAACACTCAGATCTTTTATGGAGTGATATTCTACTTGTGTTGAATTTCAAAATGCTAAAACGAGGGAAGAGGACAGACTGAATATTATTTGACAGCCAGTAAAATTCACGTGGCCAGGTACTACACAACTGTTCCTCAAGCAACCCCTTTATTTCAGGGTTGCTTTCATTGCCAGGAACAGGATTCCTCTTCTGAAATGGTGCCTGTTTAGGTAAAGTAACTGAGCAGTCAGTAAGGCCAAGCCACTTCATTGTATGGCAAGCAATGGTTATAACTCAGTGTCACAGAAGAATACTGTTGGTTTAATCAACGCTCTACAGGCAATCACAATAGATAAAGCGACTTGACTAAAACAGATGGAATAAAAGAGAACAAAACAATAATAGGCATGCAACTGCATTCTCAAAAAGGAGTACTGTTCCTGAAAGCCTGGGATATCAGGAATATATTAAGCAGGGTTTTATTTCTATGTAACTAGTGGCCATGGACAACAGTGTCATGGAACTGCAAGTGGGTAATTGGTACTTTGCATATTCCCCATCATTCTGACCTGTTTGCAACCTGTCTTGCCCCTCCAAGCAGACACACAGGCATGAGAAAGAGAGGGCTTGTCTGAGAGCAAAATGAATGAAGGAAGGGTGTTCTGGAACCCACTGAAAACAAGGAGTGCTGTCATCTAATGAAATGAGCTAAGTTCCGTCCACAGTAAATAAGCACTCCATGGAGCCCCAGACAGTGGAATTAATTATATTAATAAATGTGTATAAATGTGTAGTAAAGGCACAGTTTGGAAATAATTGTGATTCTGGGAAAACAATGTGAAGAAAGGCAAAAAGAATTTCAGTTCTGTGGTCTCAAGACAAAGCAATGGATATGGACACTACTTGAATAGCATGCATGCATCTACTGGTGCCCTGTTACAATGAATGCTCTTTCTCTTCCTCCCCACAGATGCCAGGATGCAAAAGTTTGCCTTGCATATGCAGAGGCACTGTGTTATAGTGCCCTCTTATTTCTCAATTCTGTCTTGGAAAAAAGATAACCCATAACAACACTGAATTCAAGGCACCAATTTAGCTAGAGAGGAAGTCAAAGACAAGCAGTACCCTGTCCTGCTTACTTCTGGCTCTCTGCATGATCACACCTAGAGCTCTGGAGAGGTACATTAACAACCACCCTACATTTGCATCCAGACATCTCTATTTACTGCATGCTAAGTCCATCAACACAGGAAGTTATTTTTCTCAAAACAACTTGAAACCACGATGACAGCTACCTGCAGTGCTGTATCTGTGAGGAAGCAGGAAAAAACTCTGTGGCTATTAGATGCCATCAGCATTCCCAACCCATTCAGACAGACCTCTCAGCACATTAGCCTACAGCTGCATAAAATGCATCATTCTTCCTCGTTAAACGCGTAGTTGATTAACTCTTTCTGTATCTTCACTGTATCTTCTGTGTCCACTGACTGCACAAAGGTGTCAGGGAACTATGTGTGGTGCTGCTAGAAAGCTCAGGAACTTCTGAAGCAAAGTGGGGACTTCAGCATGAAGTTGGGCCATTTCTAAGCACAGATCAGCCTGATAGGAGAGTAGTGGTATAATTCCATGTGCCTAAAGTGTGAGTGGAATCTGCTACTGCTACGGCTTGGGGTCCCACTTCCCTCTTCCACCCAACACCAAGTGGAGTGCTTGGATGCTGGTTTCAATAAGCACTTGTCTTATTTTTCTCAAAGGAGTGGAACTGACACACTGGAATTCAAGGTTAACACAAGCAACAGATTATTACAGCTGGCTGCAGTGCAAGTTCAGTCATTTTTGTGGGGAAGAGCAGGTTAGGCTGTCTGTGTAGACACAGCTGCTAAGTGCTTGGTTATCTAAGATTGAGGCCTAGAGGCTGCCTCCACACATGACTAAGAGTCTGTCCCAAAGACAGTGAGTAGAGGCACAAGGGTGACTTGCCTCTTGGTGCAACTGGGATAAATCACCACAGCTGTTGGATAATGTCCCTAATCCCTGTAGTTTACTATTAGAGAGGGACAAAAAGTACATCCATGTGCCTCTGGTTCATAAGAATGATTAATGCTAAAACAGTTAAGCTAGCTGAGTTTAAAACCTGAACTCTCACTAAAAGCCACCATCACCCCCCCTAGCATGGGTACTCTAGAGTCCAGTCACACTGTAAAGACCACAACTATTTTTTATGGTATCAACAAATTTGAACCTGCTTAAGCCACTACTGACTGCACCCATGATCCACTGCCTCTCTATGGTGAGCACTGCTGCTTCTCATGGGTTTAGAGAGCAAGTTTCATCAAACAGCAGCCTGTCCTGTACAGTGCACAGCACATACACTTTTTGGCTGTGCCTGCAGTGCCAGGAAGCACTCCAGGGAACATTACTTCACCCAATTTCAAGTCACATTTATAAACACATTATGTGGGGCCCTTGCCATCAACCAGAAGTCTCCAGTGCCCAGGAAGGCTGGGACAATCTGTATTATGATAATGACATCTGCATTACTGATATGCTCTCATGTGCATTCCTGTTACCAGTCCTCTCATTTGCATTTAATCCTGGTATCTAACATCAAATCCTGCAATTTCAGGTTGGTTTTGAGGTGTTTTTATCTGCTTGGAGTCTCTGCACGAGACCTGCTAAATAAACCTAGATTGTGCAACCACAACAGCAACAGACTGTAAGAAAAGCTCCAGCTGCAGAGGTTGTCAAGAAGGCTGTGCACACAGCAGGCTGAAGTAACCCAAAAGGGTGCTTGTGAAATGTTTGTGCTGCTGGCAGGCAGCATATTGCCAGGACAGATCACACATCATGCATTTGCACATCAAATGAAGCTGCACTGGTCTGAGAGCATGGGAAAGGCCTGTCTTGAACGGCATGTGTCCTGCTTCCTAAACATGTATATTTTACGCTTTACACTTGGTTATTGGCCAGATTGAAAGTACCGCAAGTTCCCCAAAGCTTGTCTTTCTGCCTTTGAAGTAGAACTGTTTCCTTTGGCAATTTATCTATGTAGCAAAGCAGGAACTTACGCTGCATTGGCCTCTCAATCCACCACCAGCTTTTGTCAAAGTATTCGTGTGTTTGTGTATATACACTCACACACAATTTGATCATTTTTCATGACCTTTCTTAGCCCCTCTCCTTTTGCCTCATAATGAGGTTGGTGTAACTTGTGCTGATATTAACTCACTTCAGACCGAGGTTTTTCCCTGCTCTTTGTGTGCCTGGCTGAGCTCCCATTTCCTACAGCAGCTTAATTAGCAAGATGTTTGTGTGCAGCTCACTCCTGCTGCTGAACAAAAAGAAAATGTGTTTGCACTGCCTCCCCTGGCAAACATGGCTCCAACTCATCATCCACTGGTTTTCTCAGACTCCCCTGGGACCACAAGATGGGACATAGGGCAGGATCTCTTGTCAAGTTTCTGCTGTTTCCTGCTTTCTATTGGTCCGAAATCTCTTCCACAGTCTTTGGCTGTGACCAAATAATCTTCAGCATCATATGCGTATTCTCTTTTAAATATAACCTGGCTGTGAAATTAAGGAGAAAAACTCATAGTCTCCAAAGAAATGGGCATTTGCAGAGCTACCAATGTGTCATGCCTGAGCAGCCTGGAGCTCCTGAGCAGGACAAGGGAAGCTCCTACACTACTACGTTGCATTCCACCAGGGGCTGCCACATCCTGTCCTGGGGTGAAACTGGAGCAATGGAGTCATGTCTGAGGATCTGCCCCATGTTTCTCCACAGTGCATACTGCTCACCTTAAACCACAGGAAGCCACTGCTAGAGAGCACCTGGGGACTGGTAAACTGGCCACATTTACCACTCTGATCACATCAAGGTATACAGAAGCACCTGTTCCCATAACTAAAACTGTAGGAAAACACAGAGCAATTCCTGCTCTGTCTTTGCTGCAGCCCCACTTCTCCAGCAGTCTCCCTCTTGCAACATTTGCCTCCCAAGGACAAACACAATTTGCCAGACATTTATGAGGAAAAATGCCCAGGAAATGCCAGTGGTACAACAGACTTTTACAGGAGTTTGTTTCCTTAGGGAATGCAGAACATATTATTCCCTCCACAACTCCTATTAGACCCTTTGTGATGGTCTCTGATGCCACCATTCCAGATTGCTCTACTGGGAAAATAACAGGAGACTCCAGTTGCCCAATGCTTTTCAAAAAGGCCAAGAAAGACACTCATCTCTTGCATCTGTAGCGACTTTATAGCCAAGCCTATAAAGTACATATATGAACTGTACATATATTATAGAAGGATTTGTACAAAGTTCTGCTAAAAGACAGAGCTGCTGGTTGACTGCTATTTTAAAAACACATAGAACATCCTGAGCTCTTTCTCAGGGTTTTGGCAAAGAGGCTTTTTTAACTAACTGTGTTCTTAGGTAGGGCAGCAACAAATGGCTCAATGATCTGTTTTTACAATGTCCTCTCTGAGAAGACGAATTACCAGCTAGCCTTCTAGCATGCAGTCTCAAACATTTGGGGCTCCAGTCTTTTTTCAGGCAAAATTCATGCTACAGTCTGCAGAATCTGTCTGTGTGGGGGCATTTTGCTGAAAGTTCCTAAAAGCTTTAGGATTATGGGGTAGCCAAGAAATTTTGTGATGCTTCTAGAATTTTGAAAAATTAAGTAGGAGAAAACATGCTTTCCTCTGTATTACTACTTGTCTCTTTGGGGTAGGAATACAGACACCAAACCAAAGTCACTGCAAATCCTGGTTTCAGCTGCTTTGCACACAAAGCTCAGAAGAATGAAGGTAGATTTCATGCATTAGTTGTCAAAGCTGTGTTCAGTATTCAGTAAATCACTACAAATCTCATCTGTACCTGCCTAACTTAACCAGTTCAACATGTTTTTTTTAAATTATAGATATCAACCTTTACAGAAAATAATTTTGTAATTTATTTTTATCAGAAAACTAAGCAGCAGCAAAGGTACTATATGCTCAGAACTCATTGTTCAAGAGTGTTTTATAACCTTTAAAGAAATAAAACCCCAATCACAAAGACTTGCTATGTTTCTATCCATAGTTGAGTCTTTAAAAAAGCTCTGGTAGAAGATGTGCTTGCGTACATTAGCTCAAGTCACAAACCATCTCCAACTGCAATAATGAGTAAATTAGTATCTGAGGAACAGATGCTGCTGAACAGAGAGAAAGACTGAAAAAGCAGGATGAAATCTGGAGAAGGGAAGGGGGGCAGTAGGAGTGGGTGGCTTCCTCTTTCCCCCACAATCCTCAGCACCCTCATACAGCCTCAGCCCACACTTCCAGTCACACACTTGATCACATCCCCTGCATGGCTCCTCTTTACAACCTTCTGTAAGTGTCTTAAGTGGTATTATTTTAGAAATCTAAATGGAAAAGTTCCTCTGTAAGAAATCAAGCTACATAAACCTCACACAATATTCAGACTTTCCAGAATCCATACAGAATCCAAACCCATGAATTTGCTTCAGGTGCTTATTTATGTCAGGGATGTTCAGGAAGTTCAGATCTAGAAAGAAATTTGTCCTCCCTTTCTTTATGAGACTACAAATATGGGCATTTCCTGTGGAATGTATTTACAGCACAAAGAGGCTTTGGATGGTATACAAACCAAAGTTACAAGAACTGAGGGAGTTACAGTTACAAGGTAAGCATCCATTTTGAAATAAAATAATAAATAAATAAATTCAAGTTATTTCAACTGCAATGGCATGCAGGAACAACATTTGCTTTCTTTGCAGCATCTTTGTCAATCCTCCTTCATGGTGCAAAAAAAGAAAAAGGTGATAACTGATCACCTGATTACTTGTATGCAGTTGATTAAAACCATGGACCCACTGTCACCTACAAACACCATAGAAGTGAGCTAGGCCTTAAAGGTTTGAAAAGTAAAATGAAAAGCCAGGAAAAAAGAAAATAATTATTACTATTTTGCAGACAAGGAGCTGACTGAGAAAAAAAAATAAAAATGCAGCAACTCATCCCAAGATTACAGAGGAAAATCTGCTGCAAAGGCTAGGACCAAACACAGATCTCCTGACTCCCAGCATGGTGTCCATCCTACTTGGCACTAAGTTTTTCCTGAGTTGTCTTTTTTGCATATAAATACTGTAATTATACTATTGGAAATGAAAAATTAATACAGACAAACACACAAAGAACTGACGAGACTCTGTAAGAGGAACTGTGTTTGTCTAAAGATCTGTAGAAGCAGAATTGAAGTACTTCTGACAAACTGAGCTGTGGAAAGCCCTTGCAATTCTTTGCAACTAATGATCTTTTAAGATGTTGGGCAAGGGGGTCTGATTTTTCTTGTTACAAATAGCCACACCCACCATTCATTGCTACATATTTAGACTCAGTGTAGGATCTCTCAACTAATAAATAATACCATCCACTTTCACCAGGGCTTGACCATAGACAAATGAGCTTTTCAGCACTTATATCAGTTTACTGTGGTTTTGGTGTGTTGTTTCCTGTTTCTCCACAGCCAAGTGGCAAACTCCATACTTAGATATGCCTGTAAGGTTTTTTCTGGGGAGGAGTGGCTTTTTGTTTGGTTGGTTTTTTGTTTGCTTGGTTTGTTTAAACACATGTTCATACTCCAGTTTTTTTATTTGGATGCATACAGTTCAGTCTCTTTCATTCCCTTTGTCTCCCCATTCCTCCATTTGCTCCCCACAACAGGAGGTGCACTTGCAGAGGACCTAAGCACTGGTCATCCCCACTGGGTTCACTGAGAACTGGCAGTGTTCAGCACCTCTGAAAACCTAGGACATAGAGGTGTTTAATAGCTATCTGCAAGATTTAACTCAAGGAAGCAATTAGGCATCAGTTTGTGGCTGGCTGTGCTTAACATCTATTTGTACTTGCCTGACTAAAAACCTTTGAAAACTTGAGTATAGAGATGGACCACTACATGAGATTTCTAGCAGAGGTCCAACCAGCACAGGCAGTGGCATGCAGGTTAGAGCTCTAGGTTGAGATTAACTCTTCTCTAGGCTCTGTTGACAAGGTCTGTTAAGACAGAAATGGAAGGTTAAACCCACAGAGCAGATGTCAGCACCTCTAGCACAGACATTATCAGTTTAGGGTGAGATTTATCTTGGCCATGTTCCTAATTCAGGATCTTATTTGAAAATTACATCCTTACTTAGATTAATTCAAATTTTATCCAGTGCTTAATTTTTTAAGCTCAAAACTATTGATGATATAATATGATGGCAAAGGTATGTAACTATGTATGCAATGTGCTGGGTTACCCTCAGGGAACCCCAGTTAGAGCCTCTTACTAACTGTTGATAAAACCTCAGGATTGAAAACATCAGGATACCAACATACAACTGCACTGGAACTCAGTGTCTTCAGAATGTAAAAACTTTAAAAAAAAACCAAACCAAACCAAACAAAAAACCTAAACAACAAAGAAAACACTAAAAAATTGATGTTTTTAAGTAAAAGAAAGCTTTACATTTTAGAAAAATGTATCTAGAGAGAAGCAGCAGTTCAAATTCTTGATAATCAACATCCTAAATGCCAATGATTTTGTAAACTGATCAGACAATTAATTTTGTGACGTTTTTTCCTCAACTCTTGCCATTTACTCTTTCGGTTCCTTATTCACCTAAGCACTTACACAGTGGGATTTATACCATCCTGTATGTTATTTTTAGCTACACCTTTATTACTAGTCACAGTACTCTTTTTTTTTTTTCTGTCTAATACTGAACAAACTGCATATAGTCACACAAGCTGCTGTCTCTGAGCTCTTGGTGTTTTCTTTGTACAATGCAATTACAGTGCACTACCCTCCTAGAAGGTACCAAGCTACTACAGAAAATTCAGCTGCCTTCACAACCACAACAATATGCTTGAGCCAGTGCAAACAAGTGATGCAACATAAGCCATGTTCTTCCCAAGGGTGGAGAGCATCCCACAGTCAGTTTCTCAACTTGTTTCTTCCCAAGGAGATCAACTTTGCAAGGTCACTTTTGAACCCTTCCTTCCCATGGGGTGGCCACAGCCCACCCAGCACAGCCAAGGGAAAAGAAAATTAATCTCTCAACTGTCTTTGCTCAGAGTACATGGACTAGCAAACAGCAATGCTAGCATTAATTAATTGCAGGTTCACTTGCAAGGATTGAAAGTTTCTCCTAAATAATCTGAAAAGGTACGCAACTGGAACTGAATTCTTGTGACTTTATTTGGAAGATTAAATTAAATGGTAGCATATCAAAGTACAAGTCGTGCATAATTTCCAAATGCATGAGTCTCAATTATTTTCTTAATGTTTCAACAAGAGTTACTGGTGATTCCCTTCCAAATCTATTCAGAAATAGGTGAAACTAGAAGGAAAAAACCCACCATCTAAATAACTATATAACTTCTATACTTTCTGCTTTTTAAAGCATTTGGAAATAGAAATGATTAAAACATTAATTAGTGTAACAAGGAATTTGACAGGATTAGTACTACAAAAATTATTTAGCTATTAATCAGGTTTCTTTGTATCACCAGCACTATTTGACCACCTAATATCTAAATTTGTTATTCTGATGTATATAAATAGTATTTTTTTATTATGAGTCTCTTCTTTAAGCAGCCAAAATATGTATCTCTGACTTGGCCCCTCACGGGATTTGGACGTCTAGCGTTTTTCAAAATTTTGAGGATTTAAAAAATAGATTACCTAATCTGCCAGACACAAGCAGAAAAGCATTTAAAAGAAGGCAACACAAGTCAGATGCATTAAGAAATAGTTTGAACTTTTGCAAAATGTTGAACATCTCTGAACGCTCATCAAGGCTTAATATCCAAGTACACCTCTTTTCCTGTTCACTCCCCTTCTGAATCTGTTTCATAGTTCAGTGCACCAGATGATTTTTTCTTGTCATGACTGTCTCAGTCCAGCTGTCTCTGGTTAGAAAGCTCTTCTTGTGGCAGCCCAACCCATTCTCCACACCAAAGAATGGTGATAAGTAACCAGACCTCTTAAAGGCCAGACCAATGCTCTTTCTGATCTTTTCAGGCATTACTTGCTCGTATCACAGAACAAAACACTAATTCCAGCCTTTCACAATTGAATCAAGATTCTTACCTAACAGCTTAAGGAACCTCAAAAAACTTAGAATCTTTTGCCTTTACTGTGTACACGTGAACGTAAAAAAAAAAGAAAAAAAGAAAAAATAATAATTCCAAGCCATCACTGCACATAGAAAGAGATGAGAATACACACCCAGCCGATGCTAGTTATTCTGTGCTGCCGGAAGGTTCTCAGACTGAACACGGTCTGCAATAGTCTGCAGGGAGACTTTTATACCACCTACAAAACATCACTGCTGCAAGACGTGAAGCAGAACCTTTTAGCAGATAAACAGCTTCTGCAGTGTTATAAAGGGCAATGCTTGGGGCAACTTAGTTGGAATTAGGCTGAAATTGTACAGCTACTATATACAATAAAATAACAACAAGTTTTGTTGCCCAGTGTAACATGACCTACTTAACATGTAGTCTTAATGCCCATGGCATTCCGCAGCATCTATATGAATTATGAACCTAAGGTCAGACCTTTCAGTAGATGATATCTGTTGTCCCAGTGATGTGTTCCACAACAAATAAGGGCATAATGCTGAAGAAAACATGTGACACTGGTAAAGAAAAACAAACACACAAAAAACATGTGAGGGAGAAAAGACAAGAAAAGACATCAAAATTTTTTGAGCAGGGCAGAACAAATGTTTGACTGAAAAGCTTCAGGTCCAGCTGGGAGAAGGCCAAGACTAATTTAACCTTTGGTCAAATGGTTGGGAGTTAGCTAGTTTCCTTTTTCCTCTTACATCACTCCCAGAGATTTCGACAAAAATAATATGGCCCCGATTACATGACATTACAGGCTCTCATAATGCACTGGGGAGGATAGTGTTGAAACCCCTTGGAGACAAATTAATCCCAGCAAAGCAACAGCTGTAAGATTGCTATAAACAGAGAAAACAAGTACATTTGCATCATGGACTTATATGATTTTAATAAAACTTTTTAAGGGGATTAGATTATCATATTTTTTAACAGGTCTGACAGCCTTGTATCATCATGAAAGTATTAGTTGTTGGGTTGCATGTAGTTACTATGAAGACATTTAACCACTCAGGACATTATTCTAAAAAGCTAAAGCAGACCCAGGTATAAGATGATTTATCTTGCTTTCAGAAAATGTATGCAGTCAGAGAATACATGTCTACTGGGTTCTTTTAAATATGCTGGAACGGATTGCCACTTCTGTCACCGTCTGCCTCGTGCAGCCCCTGTGACTGATCAGGTGTCAAGCACCTGCTCAGCCTGCCTGCCCTGCTGACTGGAGCCCCCTGCTCCCTGGTACACTGTTCCAGGAACAGCCATGAGGAGCCCCCTGGGGGCCTCTCGAAAAAAGCTTCTTCAGTGTTTACACTTTAAAAAATAGGATGCTGAAGTTGAAGAAAACAACTCTGCTGTCCTCTGCTTTCCAGTTACTCTATATACATATCCCTTTTCTAGTACTCTTACCATTATCATAGAATCATAGAATCATAGAATCCTAGGGGTTGGAAGGGACCTCGAAAGATCATCTAGTCCAACCCCCCCTGCCAGAGCAGGGTCACCTAGAGTACATCACATAGGAACGCATCCAGGTGGGTTTTGAATGTCTCCAGTGAAGGAGACTCCACAACCTCCCTGGGCAGCCTGTTCCAGTGCTCTGTCACTCTTACAGTAAAAAAATTTTTTCGGATATTCACCTTGAACCTCCTATGCTCCAATTTACACCCATTACCCCTTGTCCTATCACTGGTCATCACTGAGAAGAGCCTAACTCCATCTCCCTGACACTCACCCCTTACATATTTGTAAACATTGATGAGGTCACCCCTCAGCCTCCTTTTCTCCAAGCTAAAGAGACCCAGCTCCCTCAACCTTTCCTCATAAGGGAGATGTTCCACTCCCTTAATCATCCTAGTAGCTCTGCGCTGGACTCTTTCCAGCAGTTCCCTGTCCTTCTCGAACTGAGGGGCCCAGAACTGGACACAATACTCCAGATGTGGCCTCACCAATGCAGAATAGAGGGGGAGGAGAACCTCTCTTGACCGACTAACCACACCCTTTCTAATGCACCCCAGGATGCCATTGGCCTTCTTGGCCACAAGGGCACATTGCTGGCTCATGGTCATCCTCCTGTCTACCAGGACCCCCAGGTCTCTTTCACCTACACTACTCTCCAGCAGGTCAGCCCCCAACCTATACTGGGACATCGTGTTGTTCTTCCCCAAATGCAAAACTCTACACTTCCCCTTGTTGAATTTCATCATGTTTCTCCCTGCCCAACTCTCCAGCCTGTCTAAGTCTCTCTGAATGGCAGCACAGCCTTCTGGTGTGTCAGCCACTCCTCCCAGCTTGGTGTCATCAGCAAACTTGCTGAGGGTACATTCTATACCCTCATCCAGGTCGCTGATGAAGATGTTGAACAACACCGGTCCCAGTACCGACCCCTGAGGGACTCCACTAGTCACACACCTCCAACCAGATTCTGCCCCATTGACTACAACTCTCTGACTCCTTCCCATCAACCAGTTCCTAATCCACCTCACTACCTGATCACCAAACCCATACCTGATCAACTTATCTACAAGGATGCTGTGGGAGACGGTGTCAAATGCCTTACTGAAATCAAGATAGACCACATCTACCGCTCTACCATCATCTATCCACCTAGTAATTTCCTCATAGAAGGCTATGAGGTTAGTCAAACATGATTTACTCTTGATAAAACCATGCTGACTGCTCTTGATGACCCCCATGTCCTTGATATGCCTAGAGATAGAGACAAGAATAAGTTGTTCCATCACCTTTCCAGGGATGGAGGTGAGGCCGACCGGTCTATAGTTACCCGGGTCCTCCTTCTTGCCCTTCTTGTAGACTGGAGTGACATTTGCTATCCTCCAGTCCTCAGGCACCTCTCCTGTTACCCATGACTTACTGAAGATGATGGAGAGTGGCCTAGCAATGACCTCCGCCAGCTCCCTCAGCACCCTTGGATGCATTGCATCTGGACCCATTGATTGCATTGATCCCATTGCTGACGTGGGATCAAACACTCCTGTTCTCTGCTGTAAAACCACTTTGGTTGTAGCCCCACAATTGTCTTGGTAAAAGACAAACTGACCTGAAGGCAGATTCTAGCTTAAGCCTCCTCTCTGTAATGGCCTCCATGCCAAACCCATACGCCTGCCCCAGGTTTCAGGGAGCCATGACCACCTCCTCCCCACAGCCACGCGTGGGGAGAAGCCTGCAGAGCTCAGGGGAGCAGGGCAGCCCTGCTGGCAGCCAGGCCCTTGCAGCCCCTCACTGTGTGGGGGGAACCTTCTGGCACCTGGAGCACAGCAGGAAGCTGTGGCCATGATCCAGCACTGTGAGCCCATCAGCCACAACAAGAACTATCACCCATCCTTGCACCTCTTCCTTGGTGGCAGAAATCCCTGGTGTAGCCCTATCCTCCTTGGGCCCCTTCTCCCAGCAGCCTGCCCTGACGCACCTACTTCACAACAGCTTCCACCCAAGCAGCTGAACAGTGCTAGTCCAGCAAAGACTTCAACGAAATAAAGCACTTTCTTGTGATAAACCAGCAAAAAATACCTCCCTAAATTTATAGCAGCCAGTGCAAAGCTGTGCAGTGAGAAGTGCAGAGACCTCTACATGTGCCATGAGGAGAGAGGGAGGATTTTATTCTAAACTGAGAAAATATGCTCATATGGAGGAGTATTTTACGTGCATTGTGTTGCTACTTTGAGAACAGGAGCTGGTTTGGTTTTATTTTCCCTTACTTGGTTTGGACTGCATTTCTGCTTTCCAATTTGGAGGAGTAAAGATAGACGTTCATGGTAACTGTGAAATATGACAATACATTCATTTTAAGAACCCTTTTTATATATGGTAACCTTCATTTTCTCAGATTAAATTCAACTTGTGATTGCAATTTGTAACACTTTAACGGACTGCAGCTAATAATGGCATGACTATAACAAGTAGTATATAATATCACAAATATTACTGTGAAATCTAGTGCATATTGCAACTTAAATACTTCATGAAAGGCATAACTCAGTTTCACAATAAACTGCATCACTTTTGAACAAACACCATTTTTCACCTGAAATTATTCAGGTGAAACAAGATATGACTGGCTATGTTGTTATATTTGTGTATGTGATTACCCATTTTCAATGTCTACTTTGAGAAAACATAAGGATTTTATAACAGACTTTAGGAATACGTGGCAGGAGCTACACCTTGATAAATGCAGTATAATTACATCATACATGGGGCTTAAAAACTTACTTTCTATGGCAAATTCTAACATAATATAATACAATGTGCAAACTTGAGAACAAGTAATTAATAAAACCAGTGAAAGTTTGCACACTATGTTGAAAGCTCAACACTACCCACAAACTTAAAAACTGAATGCATACATCTCTGGCTGTGCAGTCCTGACATCAGGTTTGGGCAGGGCTGGGCCCCTCTGGGGCTGCCACACTGCTCACAGAGCCAAAGCACAGCTCACACAGCCACAGCACAGCTCTGCTGTGCAATCAGGAAGATGGAGGGTGCATCCAGGCCACATGCACTGCCTCTGCTGTGCCTTCCTGGGAATGGGCCTCTGGCAGCCAGGTGCTGCTCAGGGGCCATCACCATGGCCTGGCAGGACCTTCCTATATTTAGTGAGGATGGGAAAATTAGGGTGTTGGGGGGACTTGTTGTTTACAGGAGGTCAGATAAGCAGCTATGTATGTTCTTGTGGAGAGCATAGCTGTCACTTCTTAAGAGATGCAAAGTATGTCTCAAAGACAAGGGTCTCCACTGCTATGCAAGGTATGCTTTGATGTTATTCCTCCAAATGATCTTTCAAGATCTACTGAATTGGAAAGGCATCTCTATATATGGTGGAAGAAACAATAAGATCTGTCTAGTAATGAGGCCACAATAGAGTGCTTTCCTTGAAATGTAATTATTCTGCATGTATGCAAAAGATATACAAGTCTGCTGGGAAATAAATGAGGTTTGCAAGGATCATTCCAAACCTAGAAAGGAAGAACACTCTTGCTTCATGGATTTCTTATTAACACTATATATTTTTATATACTTTCTAAAGAAAGTTTACAGTCTATTTAAAGTGAATGCCCTGTGCCAGGAAAAAAAAAAAAAAGAAAGGGGGGTGAAGAAGGGAAGGAGGGGCAAAAAATCTAAATATGATCAATACTATAGAATATGCATCTAGGAACTACATGAGGCTGGCCTGTTTTGGTAAAGGAATAAGGTAAAGGAATGCAGGATGGTAGCAAGGAAACTGCTGAAATAACCTGCAGCACAACTGACAGTCTACATGAATGACAACTTAAATGAACACTGCTCCGAAAATTCAGTTTCCAAACTGGACACCAGAATACATACACTGTCCCACCCATTAGTATGCAAAAATAATTACTGGAAGAAGAACAGGAACCAGTAACTCATGACACTCATGGCAAAAAAAAAAAAAAGTCAGCACATGGATCAATTCTGAATAGGAAGGCTAGTGTAGGAAGGCTAATGTGTGGCTGAGACTTGAAAGTTATAAAAGCTTAAGAGAGGTATCCATGGAAAGTAGCAGCTTCCAGCTTCCACTGCGTTCAGCTCCACATGGAGTCACCATCCCACCCATCAGGTGGCCCGTCTGGAAATCAACAGGAGCTGCAAGTACTGCCTTGCCAGAAGAGAAGTGTTGCAATGAGCTCTGATCTACTTCCATACTTCACCTCTAACTTCAGAAGGAAATACCCAGTTTAGCACTGGACACCAGAACAGTGTACTGGCCACTCATAAAATGTTGCTGACTCCAGCAGTATAACAAGTTGTTAAGACAGTTCCTCAAACAGTGATTTTGGTGAAGTTGCTCATTAAAAATATTGGGACTGCACTTCTCTAATAATTGTATGAAGAAAAACACTTAGTGTTGTTTAAATGATAGCCTGGTTAGGGGAAACTAATCAACATAGTCAATGAAGATGAGCAATAAGATTAGAGTTTGTGGCACTGTTACATTTCTGCCTTATTAATGATTACAATGTGGAAAAAAAACCCCTTATTAGCACTGACTAGTCAAGATCCGTTGGGTGAAGGAAGGGGGATATAGCTGAGGTTGCTCTCCTTAGCCTTTCCAGTAAAAACCCTTTGTATGATTCTCCTTTTAATAGAACATTCTAAAACCTTAGAAATAACAGTTCATAAAAGTCAGTGTGCACACATGTATAAATGCATATTACTGAAATATATTATTTTACTTAACCTCTGAATATGAGAACCATGCTGGTAGGCAGACTTCTCAAATGTCTTCCATTTCATGGTACACTTTTATGGTGGGAAGTTATTGACATCAGAAAGGAAGAATAATGAAACTGAGGTCACGGAGTTATTTACACTGGCGGGTGGATCCCACAGCATTCCTTAATGATTTGATTGTTTTGATGACCCTCTTTTTGGGATTCTGTCACACATTACATCTGATACTTGGATCTTGGTAGGTTGAAAGGGACACTGAGAGGTTTGTTTGGTTACTGTTACCAGTGAGTTAACACAAGGTTAAAAAGCCTGTCCCTGTTCAAGCCAATGGTACAATTCCCAGTGACTTCAGGAAGCTTCCAAACTCACTGCCCCAAAGTGCTAACAATCCTAACAGAAGAAGGAGCCAAGCCAAGCAAGGGACACATAGAGAACAGCCAGGAAACACCTAAAGATATCTTAGGAAATTACTGAGGGGGGAAGAAGAAGGGATAGTCAGCAGTATGCAAGTTATGCCTTTAAAAGCCAAGCTTTTAAAAAAATTTTGCTGTTGAAAGGGAAATTTAGGAATTATTGCCTTAAAGGCTTTGTTTAGAGTTGGGAACTGACAGTCCACTGCACTATAACCAATAAAAGGAGTAGAGCACAAAAAGCCATGTTTAGATCATAAGCAGAAATCTCATAAATGCCCCACTCCTGAGATGAGCCTTCCCTCTGTTTTAAGACCATTACTGTAAAGCTCTTAACCTTCACAGATACTGTAGCATAGTCCAGCCAGCAATGATTAAAAACACAGCCCACAGTGATTGGAAAAAACAGGCTAGTGACACATTAGCAACAAGGACGTGTAAGTACGGCTGTGAAAAACATGGCTCTGATCCTAGTGCAGAAGCTAAGGGCTTCATTACATTTAATTACTTCCGGCTTTAAATCAAGGCCTGCTTCAAAATGAGGGTGGCTGCTATTAAACTAAATTACTTTCCCTTGGAAAAGTACAGTACCAAAGGAAGACAGCTTGCATTAAAAGCAGTATGGTGAAGGTGCTGCTGCCAATCTAGAGATGGTTTGTAACTGCGAGCAGCTCATAAATGAAGTTTTATACGCTATCTGTCTTTAATACTTTATGAGGGAGAAACCTTTGTATCTGGCAGGGTTCCTTTCTGCCTGTTTCTTTTTGCTGCTAGTTGTGCTGCTCTGAACTGCTATATAGCAGCCTTTCCCAATGCAGAAGTCACACATCAACACTTACTCCTTTTCCTGTGGGTTACCCTCTCACAGGGTGGGTCTAGGGAGCAATGGTACGATACTCGGCAACACGAGACTCCCCAGGAACAGTGCACTCTGAGATGCGGGCAGGTTTGGATGACCGTGTGTTTAAGCACAGATTTCAAACATAAACACATTAAGTGATAGAAGAAACCCTCTCCCACAAAGGTCACAGCACTTATATCCTGGACCTACCCAGATGACAGGCCCAATTAGTACTGACTAAAAAACCAGCAAGAAGCTAAACACCAGCAACAGCCCTCTATAAAATAATCTGCTGTGGGATACATCAGATTCCTAGTGAATAAGCTGAAATGAAAATGAGGGATTGGTTACTCAAACCAAATATGAACTGAATGAGAATTTACCCAAATCTTCTGACAGGTTTTTTTAATCCCTGTTGTGTGTCTGGCTCTCATTCATATTCAGCATCTGCTCTCTATCCTTGATCACTATCTGAATATTTGTTCCATGCACTTAATTTCATTCTCTTTCATTTTACAGCCTGCATGGTTCATTTATTCATTCTTCGATTTGCCCTCACATTTTCTCAGCTTTTCATCTCTTTCTGCTTTTTTTTCCCTGTCTGCTGGCTTTATTGTCTCTTTCTCTTTTTTTTTTGCCTGAGCCTATACAGCTCTAAATTTCCCTTCCCTATTTCCCTGTTGCCTTCCTGTCACCATTTGTTTTCTATCACCCTGCTTTTCTGCTGGCTGATGTTGGAAATATTTCAGGAATTTCTAATTCACAGTGCCATGAGAACTGTTATCTTTGCATTTTCACTAGTGAAAGTGCTCTCGCACGGTGAGGATGATGTCGGAGAAGCCTGGGACAGAGAGGCTTTGGATGGACTCTTCCCTGAGCCCACTTTGCCTGTGGAGTGGTACACTCCAATGTGGAATGTGTGAGAGGAAGCTGGGTCCATGGGGAGTATTCAGGCTGGGGGCAGGGAACGTGAATTGAGAAACCTCAAATTCCGCACAACAGAAATGAGTACAGGAGAAGCTGAAATACAAGAGAGAAGCAGGATGAGGAACCAGCTGGAGAAGGGGGGGGGGCAGGGGGGAGCAGGAAAAAGAAATACACCCACCACCACCACACCCTAGCCTTCAAGCTCTTCTCCCATGCAGGTGCAGATGAGCAGCAGTACCAGCCGTTGCTAATATTCACTTGGTCTGAGTAGCAATGCTAGGAAGCCTCAGACCTCAATCTCTCCATTCTTTCTTTCCCTGAGCAGGGTTAGGGGTCACCTTCAAAATAACAACTGCAAATGAAAGGCAATTACATGGAATAAAAAATGATCAGTGACTGAAACAGCCAGCCAATGTATGGACTACTGGTGACTTGTCATTGTAGTATCACAATATGCCAACTCTATGTCCCCACAGAGAAAAAACAAACAAACGGGTGACTGTATTCAAGTATCTAGAGATGTCTCAGAAAAAGACTATCAAAGGTTAAACCACCTACTTTGTTATTGCTTCTGCTGCTCCTGCTATTGTTATTTGTATTCTGGTATCACCAAGAGGCCTCAACCAAGATCGAGGCGGTTGTGTTAGGCACAAGATAAATATGCACAGGAAAAGAAAGTTCCTGTTTTAAAAACTTTAAGCTTAATTAATAAGATGAGCAAAAAGTTGAAAAAAACAGAGATAAGAAGAAGTGAAATGACTCAAACTGAGTCACAGCAGGTCAGTCAGAGAGCTCCTATCCTATGTTTTCTTGTTGCAAGGAGCTGAACAGGAAGAGATTGAGAATATTATGTATATGGTTATGTTTATTGTTTAGAAATGCAAGAATTCCACAGGCTGTTCCATCCACAGCGATGGAAGCCTCCTCTGTATATGCAGAGAAAAGTTAGTTCATGTTCACTGTTTGCTAGGTTGGTCCTTCTCATGCCCACCATATGGTCTTACCATGATAAACACACATGATATTACTTATCAATACAGATCATGTTTAGGCAATGATGAGATCAGGTATGTTCAACTAATACAGAATATCTTGTATAGTTCTGTTCTTCCATTCAATATCAGCACTGGCTCTAATTAAGCTCTCACAGTCTCAAGAGCTACCAGAACTGTCTTGCTGTTACAGAAAAGGTGACTTCGATCACCAGATAGGAGTTAAGAGCTCCTTGGACTGAGGTGATCTCTGCTTCAACTTCACATTCTCCAAATACGACTGCAAACCATTTGCTAAAATGCTACCCTCAAGTGCACACAACCTCAGTAACTCATCATAGGTCTTCCAGCCAAACTTGTGCATGAAAATCTGATTTATGCATGCTTTATTAACCACTTTCCAGTACAGATGCAAAAAAGTTGCTGTGCCGCTGAAGTTCAAACAGTAAAGTAAGCTAGTAGCTAGCAAAGGGAAGCCACGTGTCTACACTGCAAAAGTTGTTGAACAGTTTAAGATGGCCAGTTGAAAATAAAACAAGGAGTTACAAAACCCTGACATGGGAAACAAGGATTTTTCTGACACCGTGACAGAAACAAGCTAGGGGAAGTACCTTCATTAACCCTACCTCTCTCAGAATGATGCATTCCTGAGAACCTATTTCACACTATTTGGGTCCAACCTTTAAAGAAGAAAAAGCAATAGCCACCAGCAATCAGCTGAGAAAACAATTAGGATGATACAGAGTAGGTTAATCATTGTGGCCTGTTTAAAGCACTTAGAAAACAGAGGTGGTCCTTTATTCTCAGTAGTCCTCCCTTAAGGAGAATTATCAAATTCAAGGTACTTATTAAGTCTCTTCTCAGGTTCTGTTTTAAATATTTTAACTTCATTTGTAATCATGAAGCATTGGTGACCTCAGGATGCAAAAGACAGAAGGGCAAGCCAGTAAAGGAGACAGATATGAATCAAAATATGCCTGACCACAAAAATACTTCATCATTGCTTTCTAAGCTTTTGAAAAAATGTCATGCTCTTTCCAAAAAATGTAAATACAAGAGTGCAGAAACAGAAGCACAAGTAAGAAGATAAGTTAACAGAGCACAGTCACAGGTTGGAGATAGTGAAAATAATGAAGTTGACCAGTGATTCTTAAAGCATGATCACAGAAAGACTCAACTAGAGGCCAGTGAATACACTTTAGAAAGTGATGGGGAGTGGGAAGGTTAGGAACGGTAGCAACTTCTGAACATGTAAAAGGCTATACAAAACGGGCTGGAAGAGTCTGACCTCCATAAATTTAAACTGTGGCAATGGAAATTCAGATTAGGCTTTCAGAAAAATTCTTCTAATGGTAAAATATTATGCTGGACTAGATCACCTGAAAAACTGCCGTGTTTTCATCACTGGACATCTTTAAGAAGAGTTAAACAAATGTCTGTTGGCAATGACTGAGGTAGACAGCATCACTCCTTTGGGCAAGGAGACAGACTGGATGCTTGTTCAGCATAACGATTTTTTCACATTTTTCGTTGTAATTGGTCAGTCATCTGGTACGTCTTATATAGAACTCCCTTCTGGTAATGATCATATTCAAATCCTTCAGTTGCCAGACATTCATTTTAGAAAATGGGTAGGGAAGAGCAAAGAAGCTAAGTTATCAACATCTCTGAATGGTAATCTGGAGTCTAAAAACCAGAAAATCAGTTCAACAGAGAAAGACAGAGATTGCATTTTGGGAGTGTCCTCAAATCACTTCCTATACTGAGAAATCACAGCCATAATTTTCTGTGCAACTGACACTGCAATAGGTAGGCCACCTTCATGCTAGCTCAAGCATTATCTCTTTTCCTGCTGTCTGATGCAAAATTACTCCCGACTTTTCCTGTGGAGAAGAGAGGGAAAGGGCTCTCCCCACAAGGTTTACGTGCAAAACCAAGAAAAATAGGTTGACAGGATTTTTAAACTAATTATCTTGATTACCTCTCACGTTAGGTTCAAAACATTCTCTCCCTTGCTCAACATGTCAATCTGTTTGACTTTTGCACAAAAATAGTCAGACCTGTGCATATTGCACTTCAGAAAAGTCTTTTTTTTTTTTTTTTTAAACATCTGTTTGGAAGTGTTAAAGTTCTGCTAAAAACCTCACACAGATGTGGGCAGCATGCCATATTCTGAACAACAACAGAATCTCCAAACATCCTCCCAGGACATCTTTAAATAAAATTCCCAAAGAAGAATGAAATCAAAGGTTTTTAGTGAAAAATTTGTTTTGCTAAGCTGCACATAGTACCCTATCTGCCCATGGTACTGTATCTGTCCAGCTTCATGGAAGACCAAGCCAGCTGCCATTTTCAGGCAGTGCCACATCTTGCGCTATTGCATTTAGTTGCATTAACATGGTCTCACAGTATGTTTTCCACAACCCCTTGTCTATGATTCCCAGCACATTAGGTAAAGGAGAAGAAAAAGGGGAAATAAACCAGCACAGAACTCAGAGCAGTATGTTTTTCTTATTTCCTCCCATTTTGCCATTATAGTACCCTGTATGTGCTGAACAGTTGCCAGGATTCTCCACCCAAACTTATTGCTCTCAGTTCTCCCATATTCTCCAACAGTTCTCTTGGGATTCTCATCCCATTGTTTCTTTCAAATTTCATTTTCTTGTCTTTTTCTCTCTCCAGCTTTCTTTACTTTTCCCCCTATTTTCCACAGTCCCTCTCACCCCTGCAGGAAACAAAAAAAAAGGAATGAAATGAACTGCATTTTAACAATCAGAATAACAGTGAAACAATGCTCTTGAGATCCCATCTGTTGCCAACACATCTCCCAAGAAAGCAAATGATGGGCATTCCTGGCTAAATAAAGAGAATTTCCCACACCCATTAAAGATCTACACAGCAAAGACTGTTGCTTAAGTATTTACTTTTTATGGCATGCAAGAAAACTACCTGGAATTGTAAATACCAATGACATATTGTTCACATCTCTACCAAACATGTGGTCAGTGGCCATATGGATAACTTCTGGGTGTGAAATGTCCTCTCTCTTTTTTACAGTGCTGCAATATCCTTATGCCAGAAGCTTTTTTAAAAGTTTAATTGAATACTTCTACCTCTAGTGGGTGAAATTAAATTGTATTTACAAACAAAACACACATCCCTCCCTACCCAAAAAAACCTACCAAAGCAAACTGTGACTCAGTTCTTACATCTAACCCAATAAGGCACTTTTAATTAATTCATTCAAACTTTTTCTGATTAAGATTTCACAATTATTGATCTGAAACAGCAACATTTATGCACACCATTTACATCCTCCATCTAATTTACAACGAATAGCAATGATTTAGAACATGATTGCTTTGCATCTCTAGGATGGACTTACCAAAAAACATCAACACTGGCATAATGCTTCTCAAAGTTATGTAGTTTACCAAGCATGTAAATGGGAACATAGTGAAGCTACAGCAGAGCATCTTTAAAAGTGCCATTTCTCATTAACTTGCTAATGAACTTCTCAATTAAAAAAGGGAGACAGACTTTTAAGGAGATATTATGCCAGTTCTTGAGATTTTTCTGAGGAGTTGCCTTGACATCCCTACTGTTTCAGCTTTAGGTCTGCACTTTAGAGAAATGCAATTTCCATATGGTTAAGCAAATGTTTCTCACCAGCATATCTCCAAACCAAGTTATTTTGTATCTCCTTTTTCATTGGAGTCATATCCCAGATGGTACCTCATAACAATAGGTGTCACTGTAAAAATACTGAGGCTTCAGAAATGTAAAACCACAAGAGAAAATCTGAGACAAAGACGGAAATAAAATGGTGTAAATTAATACCACTTTATTTGCATCAGTGCTGAAAGACCTTTTGAAAATGTGTGGAAATCCATGATCCAGACAAACAGAAAAAGGAAAAGACAAATACGGAATAGTGGGAGAGTAGATGCCAGGCAGAACAGAGGCAAGAAGGGAGAAAAAGATGTCCATGCAGAAGGGTAGATTAATCCCAAGACAATTTTTAAAATCAGCAATGTTTTTTTTAAAAGCAGCTTGTGAGTTAAGTGAGGAACGATGTGAATATGAAGTCATGTTGAAGAAGTTTTTGTGCTTTTGAGAGATATTCAGCTGGTAATAATATTTAGGCTCTGAACAGATTTACAGTTGAACCTGATAAGCTGAAAACAGTGTCACTAAAGCCATGAAGACCTAAGGCATGGCTCATAGGCAAGAGTAGCATCTTTTGATGAAGCAGTTGGGAAGGGTGAATGTATATGAAAGCAGAATATATGCACTATCATTATCTTCCATATAGTAAAAACATTAATTGAAAATTATGGAGGATAAAAAGATCAGTGCCAAACTATAATGTATCTCTCCAGCCTCAGTACAGACATCTCTGGAAGCTAAGGATCTGATCTTAGATCCAGAAAATGTTCTTTCCAAAGAAGATTCTCTCTCTGTAGTGACACAATATCACAGATAGGTTATTGCTGATTTGCTCATCTGATGCTGTGATAAACTATTTTGGAAATACAGTCCTTCAAGAAGAAATCGAAAAATTAGCTTCTGCCTCCACATAATACAGTGGTTTTACTAACCTATTACTCAGCAAGTGGACAGTTGTAATGCACAGACTGCTTGTGTCACTTCGATGTATTGAAACAACCACAGCCAGAAGTAAAAACTCCAACTTTCTTCATACTGAGACGAAACAGGAAAGCATGTCAGGAGGAAACGGTCACACCTGTTTAGCAATGCCTGACTGATAAAATGGTGTGAACGCATTCGTAAATGAGCTAAAATGCCTGAAGGATTTCACATTGTGTTTCCATATATGCTTCCTTGCCCATTCTGGCAAAGTAACATTTCTAAATGTTACATTTCTAAAATACTGCCATAAGGGGCAGGAAGCACTTGCAGCAGGTACAGCTTCATGGTTCTTCCCAGTTGGAACTGGTTAAATCACTTTTGCCTTTTCCATTTTCCATTCCATCTCCCCTTTCACATATTCATCTTGCAGTCTGTTGCCTCAGCTGGCCATGGTTGTGGAAAGGATTTATCTTGCTGCACATGCAAATACTCACTCTCATCTGCAAATCAAGGATGGTGGACATTTTCCTATTGTTTGTTGGATGGGGAGAGTAGGAACAGATTCTACGAACAATTCTGAAGGACTGTAAATAGTGTCTGCTTCTGTCCTGTGTGACAGAACTCAAGTCAGCAAGAACCAGTTAGCCTTATGCCTTCCATCTCTCCTCTCTCTCTGAGATAAAGAAATCTACAACTGATGTGTTACTTGAAAAAAAGAAAAGGACACAATGAGCACAGTTCTCTCCCAGATGATGAGGGCTGAATTCAGAGCCCACTCTTTAGCAACAGTGATTATTAATATTACCTCAATTATGCTTGATGATGATGAAGATATAATTAACATAAAGATCCATGATGTTTTATTCATGTTAAGTGAATGTTGATTATAAATGGGACAGGATGTATTTACTTGAGCTTCACTCTTCGAGGAAGGTTGTGAAATCAGAGTCCAACCCTGCACTGAGAATAAAACCTGCACCTTTTATAATTGTAATTGTATCCAGATGTTCCTCTGTAACATGGATGCAGGTGGTGAAAGCAGTAAACTAGTATGGAGCAGATGTGCTCTTAGCACAGGTGGGACTTGCTCCCAGTGCTACAGTGAATTTTGCACTCACTGAAGTAACAAAAGAAGAGTCCAGAAGATTTAAGAGTGTTGTAAAGAAGTAATGTAAATACGTAAACAATAGCTTCAATTTTGGTGGCACACCCTGATAGTTGGCATTTGAGAAAATCTAGCAAGCACAACAGGGCTTTTTAAAACCAAAACTACAAAAAACCAAAGATGCCAGGTAACTGATTAAAAGCTATGAGCAATTGAGCATGCTCAGGTACAGAAATCCTGGAGCTTGTAGGACTTCATACTTTGTGGGATGTGTGTAATGTGCATCAGCTGCAGATATTGTTTCTGCCTCCTGCCACCACATAAAAAATAACTACTACCATGTTTTGATGGGATATTAATTACCTAACTGACACTTGAGAATTACACTCTTCTTTACTGGGCTGTTGTGGTATATTAGGGAAGACTGGTTTGACTTTGTCAGCAAGCTGGGCCAACCAGCCTGATTCCTATTAACTTTTCAGACTGCATAAAAATAAATCTAACAACTCTTCACTGTCATGTAGAACAGACTCTTTCTGAACTTTTACATAAAGGCTGAACACTACTTGTACTTCTCTGCCATTGTGTAACATACTCCCAGAATGCGTGCACATTGGGTTAACTTGTTTAACTAGGGCCTACCTGTGCTAGGTGTCCAACTAGTCAAAACAAGAATAATCCATGCCGAAGAAGTATGTCCACTGTAGGACAGACAAATGGACATGGAGAGACAAGATGCACTTGGAAACTGAGATCATCATCACCTCGACAGCACCCCTATAGGCTACTCACTGGCATGTCTTCTGTAGACATACAAGCAAAGGTAAGTGTTAGGGAAGATGTAGATGGAAAGGAATGAAACAGTGTTCTGGATGTTTGTGAAGTGCCTGCCAAGTGCAAGAGACAACATCAGAGCATATTCAACAGATTATGTTATTAGGGATCAAGATACTAGGGACAGAATTTGTTCTCTGGATACAGAAGGGCTAAACAGTGAGAAAATGTGAAAGTGAAATTTCACATAGTTAGAAAGTAGTAACCACTTGAGGGATGTCCTGGCTTACCTGGAGGATAAGAAAGGCCACAGTCTGAGTGGATCTGGATGGTGCAAGACTATGGGTGTCAGAAACAGGGGGAAGAGAACATCACATAGTAAACTAGCATGGTATGCCAGTACAGTGACCTTGGCTTGCAAAACCCTCCCAATAAACTACAATGGTTTGGTCACCAATGCACAGATTTAGGTTGGGTTAGTTTTCATTATCTCCAAGTCATTATTTACACTAGATGCTCAGGGACACCACCCAAAAAAGTGCTTTATAGACAAATAATGAAGAGCCTGGTTCCTATCCCAAAAAGCCTGCAGTCTAGACAAAAGCATCTCTGCTATTCTTAATCATATCAATCTGAATCTGGTGGTACACATTTGGAGCCCAGATGAGAATAAGATTTCTGAGGCATACTCCATGACTACTTCCCCTCTGTGAGTTATCAAGTTATAAACCATACCATGATGGGCTCAGCAATTAAACATTCTCTAGCTCATTTGAAGAGATTGCTATGGTAACCAACACCAGCTTTATTGTTGTTCCCATTTCTTTTCAACCTGGAATGCTGAAAAAACTAACAGTAAGACAATGCAATAAGTCGTTAAGCAACCTCCAAACAAGTACTTTGGGGGACAATCACAGGACAGCAGTGTTCCTCTAGATGCCAGTTGCCTGTTTTGACATCAGTAGGATCTAACAGCTTGACAGCTGCAAGAGGACTAAACATCATAGTATAAAGGCACTGGCTGTAAAACATTCCTATAGTTTCAAACTTTTCCCACCACCAGCAGAAGTCAGCCCCACAAGAGGAAGGTCTATGCTGATGTGAGCAGTTTGGGGTTTTTTTTTAAGCCTATTATGGGGCAAAACTGGCAGCTGTAGTGACTCAGCTGTTTCTTCTCTTTCATGTTTTTGGGTTAAGAGGAAGGAGAGATAAGAAAACAGTTTGGACTCTCAGAAAAGCCAGGAAAGAACAAACAGAAAAAGGCAAAAATTGCTCTGCTCCGAGATCTGTGGATGGACAGAGGTAAGTATTATGAAGGGAGAAGAGGAAATTACTGTTTGATAAAAGACCTGTTCTAAGCATTAAGAAATTCACCCTGCCAAAAAATTCAATACCTAAGGAAAATAAGGAAGTTTTCTGCATGTATCTTTATAGGTAGTATAGTTGATATAGTCTGGATATGATAAGTCACACACCACTGAAGGAAATGCTCAATATTCCATTAACTCATGTGTGATAGCATGCAAATTTGTGATAGCAGTGAGCCAGAAACAGCAACACACTGAGCTGCAAGAACCTAAGCACCACTGCTCTATCATAAAAACAAAGGATGGCCAAATTTCAAATTATTCCATTAACTAGAGCTGACCACTACACCTGAAAAGTCACTGAAATTCTAGCCCATAAAATCAGGTTCTAGTAGCGTAAGTACATAGGTCCTATCCACGTGGAATACTACAGCTAGTAACTTGGGTCACATTTTGGTATTTTCACCTATTAGGCAGCCACAGGAGGCACAATTACCTGAAAATCTTAGGGAAATGTGTACATGGCTTAATAAAAGCACAAAGATTTCCAATACAGATTGGTTGAACTTGGAACAATTAATTATTCAAAGGGCAAAACATGAGACAGTTTGGTTAAAGAGTGCTGGGTGTCAGAGTTGGCAATAATGGAGACAGACTGACTTGTTTTTCATGTTTTAACCATACACATGGAACAGCACATTTGCTGGATTTTTGTTTCCATTGTGGCTACATATGACCTCTGTTGCAATGCAAGATACTGATTTAAAAATTTTAGCAGAAGTATCCTCCAAATCCTTTCCCCCCACCCCCAAAATAAAAGCAACAACCCTGCAGCGTAGATCTGTTTTTATATTCTTAATAGGATCTCAGTAGTAAGAAAAATTCACCTATTCCACTAATTTTTTGAGGCTGAGTTTCAGCTCAGAGTGAATGTAAACATGTACAATTGGAGGGAAACTGATTGAACAATGACAATGCAACTTGACCTATGTGTTGATGCTGAAAGCATCATTTACAGCATTTCTTACCTTTATTACTGCATTGACATTGCCTGCCTAAAACAAAAACTAAAAGCAGAGCACACACACACTCACTCTGTTCTTTCTATCCAGATAGATTAAAATTATCTAAAGGATATGAATCTTGCAGGAATTTTATGAGCTTGAGTACTACCTCATTTCACATCTGTATTCCAGAATGATTTGGGGTTTGTTTATACTTCATAGCCAAAGCTGCATGTACTGTCTACTGACTTCTATGGAGGATGATGCTGTTGTGTCATTGCACCTGTTGTGAATTTTGCTTTTATTGTTTGGGGGTAAGGGATTGTTTTTAACGCTCAGTTGGCTTCATGTCAACAATACGCAATGAATTCTTGGGGAAATATAGGGAAGACACTAAAAAAAAGACTGTGGTGAAAGTGGAGAATACCTAAAGGGATGCTGTTCGGATATGCGTCCTTCCTCCCATTGTTCCACCTCTGGCTCTTTAGTGTTGCCACCTATTCCTCTCCTTATCATTTATCTTTCACATGGGCTTTTTTCAGTTACAGCTGCTGTTCCTCCCCATAAAAGGTACATTAATAAAATGGAAATGCCAAATCCCTGCTCTCATCTGACTGATGTCCATTTTGCAGACTATAAACAGCCGGAGTTTTAAGCTCTATGTTCTGAATTATAGGTGGCTGGGAGATGAGGCAGTGAGGGGGAAACCACTCTACATTTAGTGTTTGGTTTCATACATAGAACAATCTTGGGAAACAATTAAAATGGTCTTTGTCATGGTGTGGAAAAGCTGATACACATTGTGCTGTACGCAGTTAGTAATGAGTACAGGTCATGGTGTCAAATAACACCACATTACCACATTCCTTGGTATTATAAGAAAGGCTGAGATATGGGGCAATATTTGTCAGTATATCTTTATTTAAGCAATTTCCACCAGGATTTGTTTGGTCAAAAGTGCATTGGCATCAGTTCTGAGGACTCCTTGGAGCAACTTTTGAAATAATAACCTTTTCTCTCAGGTAATTACTTTATATCAAACTGAAATGCAACTGAGATTTAAGCTTCTCTCAGGAGAACTCAGATACTAAAGTAGTCAAGTCATTAACAATCAAATCTTCTCCTTACTGCAACATACATAGGGTTTCAACTTAAGGAAGAAGTGAATGTTTTCATATGGACCCTGTTATTCCATTTGATGCTTGTACCTTTTATCCATGATTTTCAGAAAAGGATCATGATGTTACTAAGTATCTCCATGCTTGTATAGAAAAGTCAGTGGGCGTCAAAGACAGCAGGGTTTCTAATCTGCCAGAAATACCTCTTCTCCCAGTCCATCCCATCTTACTAAAAGACTGGACCTTCTCCAGGGGCTTTTTCCCACTAGTGCCTCCAAAGACACAGGCCTGCTCACTTTCCCTTCCCCTCATGCCCTCTTATGGGGCATGAACCAAAAAATTATCACTCTCCCTTCCTGCCACCTTAATCCATCTTGAGCCTTAGATAAGAATCAAGGTGCACAGTATCATCAGAAGTGGGGGAAAAGGACAGAGTTCATTTCTCACCTCTGCCATCTTCCCATTGCCAGAGCATGGCAGCCAGGAAAGGCTGGGCAGCAACTAATTTTTATTTGGATCTGCTTCTATTAGGAATCCTGTCGGTCCATTTCAGCCGTTATTTCTGTGCTAATAGCCAAAAGACAATGCTAATAATTTGCTGCTCAGAGAAATAATTTACAGGAAGGTAGTGCTGGCTTAAAGCACAAAGCTCATTCTAAGTGGGAGGGATGTCAAGCTGAAATGTTGCATTTCTAGTGTATTTACATTACCATTGTCTGTGATTTCAAGTAGCATTATGAAGTTTGTGCATTTTATGAGAGAAGAATTAATCAATAGCATCTCTCCCAAATTAACATGTTTTTATCTGTTGTGAAAATAAAACATTGGCATGCTCAATAGTTTACTCTAAAGCATTTCATGTTTCCTATCACAATGTTAAGAAAAATAAAAGTTTTCTTGTGTCCTTCCTGGGAGAGAGCTCTGTCCTATGCTCTTCTGTTCTGACAGCACAATGACCTCTTCAGCAATGCCTTCCAAGTTGTATTTCTCACTCTCAGTACTGCCCATACCAATGTTTTCTGAACCAGACCTTCTTAGTAACTCTCCTTTTACTGGAACAGAACTTGTTCTGTTTTGTACCCAACCTGGTTTCTTCCTAACAAATGCCAATGTTAGACAGTCTTAGCTTCTCATTTGTCACTGGTTTTTACCACATGAAACACCAACTACCTCTCCTGCTGTCCACTGTCAAAACTGACAAGCCATTGCTTCAGGCTTGAGATCTTCAAATGCACCTTCAAAAGCCAAAGGTAAAAGTACAAAAAGTCTCTTGCAAAACACTCCACAAATAGTCTCACGTTCACATTCATCTTCTATTAAAACACAAAACTTAGTATAAAATGACTTCTTCTCCACAGCCCTACTTCTGAACAAGTCTGAAGTTTTTCTTTTCCCTTTCTAACTAGTATTTGTGAAGGAAAAGTACTGATTTATTTGTAGTTTTAATTAGAAGTTGCTGAGTTCATCTTTTTCCTATGAATACGAAGTAAATAAAAGCAAGAGTGGGCATACCTTTCTAAAGCTGCTATAACTCTAAGCACTAAATGTAGTAGCAGTTTAGTTCCATTTCTTGTCTTGTAGCTAAACACAGAATTTCATAAAAGAACCATTTTATTGATCTTTTTATCTAAATAGAGCATCTAAAATCTGTTTTAAAGGTAAGCCACAGTTCTGGACAGCATCTTAACCTTATACAAAATACAGTTTAAATGTATGCTAAGGTGCCCCTATTAAACAACAAGCTCCTTTTTTGGATGGGGGCTAAAATTTGTTGGGCTTAACTGAACCATAGCACATTTTTGTTACCCAGAGGCCTAATTCACTACTATTATGTACAAATACATCATGAGAGCTTTTATATGAAGAGTTTGGGAATACTTATTAGAACCAGAAATGGTGCATCCTAGAAATTTCTGTACAGAGTACATTTACTGTCGCCCAAGTGATAAAGCTGTTACCAACAGCCAAGTTTCCTTCCAACTTTTCATTTCTGAGTAATTTCTGCAATGAAGACAGAAGTGTAATAGACATGAAGGAATGTGGCAATCCATTTGTTTTATTTCTATAAAATTATTGCTGATTGCAGGTTTGGAGGATGTGTGGGTGAAGTCTGCTGATTTATTTCAGTTTGGTCAGGAATGCTTTTTTAAAACACCTTTAACCTTTTTCTTCCAAACAGTTAATTTGGGTCACTACTTTTGCACTGAAGCTTTGATTGTTAGAGGAAATACTTCTGCATACTTTTGCTCTGCCGTAAGAGAGGCAATATGTTGTGGGCCCTATGCCAACAGATTTTAACCACAAACCTAGGGAAAGGAGACAGATTAGATTGTGGTGGTCTTATAATCAGGGTTTCTCAGCATTCTGTTCTTACTAAGAGCAAGTATTCACTATTAAAGTGGTTCTATGTCATACAGATGGTGTATCCATAGTAATAGGGCAAACTAAACCCTCTCAGCCGCATTCCTCTGTTCTCTGATAAGCATTCTATAATAATTTTATCTCATAATTACTTCTTTAAAGTGTCCAGCCAAGAAATATCCTTTAAGACCTTCAGTGAATTCTGAACTATTTTTCAGCTGTATTTTCTTCTGCATGCAAGAATCTAATTCAATAGAAAGAGGTATTAGAGACCTAGAGGTTTCTGACAATGAGGCCTAATGTTTATTCCAACACTTGCAAACACTGTTCCTTTTAAAAGCTGGTGGTCAAGAAACAAAGAGAAAACAAGATCTACTTGCTCACAGCATCTATCTGACTGCATGTTTGCCTCCAGCAGCAGACTTTCTAGTTGTTTGGGCAATCTTTAACCACTAAGACACAGCCCAAATAGATCCTCCACCAACTCTCTAGGAAGACTACTCAACCATTCAATAAATCTCCATGATACTTTACTGATATTACCGGTCAAAGTCTTCCCTTTCTGTGGAACAGCAATTGTGTGCTCTCACTCTGTGCATTCTTTTATTCCATCCCTTACTCCTTAGCAGCTGCTGGTGCCAGAGCAAGATCAGTTGATGCAGTGACTCACTCAGTTAGCATCTGGGCCTGTCCAGATCTGAGAGCATGTGAGTGCCCTGGTCAAGAAAATGTATTAACGCAGTGGGTGTTCCAGCAAGCTGTGAAGGAAGGGTGAGCCATGCACCCCATAGGTGGGAACTCTAGAGTTCTGAAAATACAAAGCAGGCTTAGCCAGATGCACAGTTTTTGTGATACAACAGCTGGGAGGGACATTCCTCTCCTATGTTGACACTGACACAAACATACTGCAAAATCTGACTGCTTCCATATTCCATCTTTACTTGAAACACAAACATGCAGGAGAAAACAGTCTGCTGTCAGACTGCTGCTGGCAAGAGAGCAAAGCAAGTTATTTCCTAGGCAATGCAACAGCCAACAGGTAGAGCAGGAACCTACAAAGCCATTGATACACGATGCGTCTTTGAACAGAGGAAGTGTCAGTAACCACCGACTGGCTTTTTATATCCTAATGGCTGAAATGTATAGTAAGGATGCTGCTTATTTCAGTGTTGGTTTTGTTTGTTTAAAATATTTTTCAAGCTTATAGAGACTAGATTTTGTAATTTTTAATTGCTTAGAGGATTTTAAATGAGCTCACAGAAGCAAACTAAAGGCTTTAAAATTTAAATAACTTCCTATATAAGTGAGACTTTTAGGATTTATACCCATGTTTCCCAAAGCCATGATAATGCAGCACTGAGCCCATGACAAAAACCTCCCAATTAAGCCTGAAACTGATTTTCCAAACAGGAATACATGCAGAGTGCTTTTTCTCAGATCTCATCATCTCTTCAGCACCTCTGCTGTGTAGAAAACTGGTATTTGTTACTAAAGAATGAGTCTCAGAGACTTGCAGAAGGAACTTCTTTCTCCTGATGAAGAATGAGCAATTGATGGGCATCCACATGAGACAGTAACTTCAACTTTTGCTAAACATGCCCATAAAAAATGCATGTAGGACTAACTTTCCTTTAAAAGAGAGAAAGCAAAACGTAGAGATTAAATTGTCACCACAAGATGCAGCAGAATTTGGTTCCTAACAGCTGGGACCAGTACCATTCAGCCTATTCCAAATTACACAGAAAACTGAGAGAACGGTAAGAAGGCACAGAGCACTGAAGTCACAGAATTTAGGATAAAAGAGCTGAAAAAAGTCTCTGTGATATGACACTGAATGATTGAGCAAAAAAAGTAACAGAAGAGGGTCAGTGCTGATGAGGGCAAGGAAATGCAGAAAAGTTAAAACCAATCTTACTTATACATGTTAATCAATAGGACCTATATTAGCTATTACCTCTCAATAAAGAGACAGTCACTGTTTTTCAAAACCTGTTCTTATCAGCTCAATGCACAACAAGAATTAAAGAAAAGGGATTGGTAATAGTCATCAGGAACAAAAGTGAGAACAAAAAAGGATCATCATATCTCAGAGAGTCCTATACGTGCAGCCTAAATGGACCACATTGAGAACAGACCAGTTATCTGTTAATTAGTTACACAGACTATGGTAGAAATGTGCATTCATTTACTATTATGAAGATAACAGATGATGGAGAAATAAGTAATTGGTCTGTAGTGAATAAAATTATTCATGTTGGCAAAATAACACCTTTGACTGTTCTCCCACTTCCTCCTTTTAGGCACAATGGTGCAACTTTTGGGAAACAGTCTCTGCAAAGTATTCTATATCCCTTTTACCCCAATAGATAGCTCCTACATAGATGTGTAGGCTTATTAAGCCATCCAGAGCAACAAGTGATTGAAAAAATAATAATTTGGTAGGAGTATTAGATTAATTTTATTGTGTTCCAAAACTGGATTATTTCAATCACCATTTTAGTGCAAAAATGAAGAACAATTTCTCTAGCCATTCTTCTCTGCTTGCTTTACTGAACTGTGTGGTAGAGACATTTGAAAGTGTCACTGGGAATGTGCTTTTCTGCAGTCATCGCTATTTTTTATTTCCTACCCCTAAAGCAAAGATATAAAACTATTTTCAGCTTCTTACTCCTGCTATTCCTTCCACAGATAATTTTTCCCTTGACAAAGCTTTGCTGTGGACAAATGGTGCCTTCCAGACCTCCTCAGAACATCAGTCTAAGTGAGTGTATTTTCCTATCAGTGTTTAGCATATTGATTAACTTGTTTTTAGATAAAAGCTGTGAAGGAGAAGATGCTTCTTTCTTCTGTTCCTCAGCAGGAATCTCAGCAGTTTCTCATCACCTCCAGACAACAAGCTGAATAGAGGTGTGGGGCCAAGTTGTCTGCAAACACCAACAGCTGTGCTTGGGGTAGTCAGCAACCCAAGTACATGTCATCTCAGCTCCAAGACCAAGTTTTTGACACCCCAAGAGTTTTTGAAAGATTAGGCAATTTAACAGTGTGATGAACAGGGACTCACAGCATTTTGTGTTCTTCAGCATCAAACACCTTCAGAATTTTTCAATATTTTTAACATAAAACCTGAAAAAATGTTTTTCTCTATGGGAAAAGTCTCTACCTTGCGACTCACATGAATCCTTGAAACAGTTTTGTAGTGTTATGAGCCATGCAGTGCTGGAGTTCAAAGAGGTCACGTAGGTATTCATACAGCCACTGCTGGATTTCAAGGTCCCTCTGGAGCCCCTTCTACACTGACCCAAAGATGTGGCTCCCTGCAATCTGGGACTGCAGCCCATGGTAACTCACCAGGATCGGCTCTCAGCAAACTCATGTCACACCAGTAGAGAAAGCATGAGGAGGCAGACCAGCAGCTTGATGTTAGGTGGGGGCTCAGAACATTATGCAGGCTTTCTCAGGCTCAGCCAAAATTTCATGGAGCTTCAGGCCATGCTTTTGGCTATGACAGATTGTGTCTTGTTGGGGGAAGACACACCAGAAAATGAATTACACAACTTGCTGTAGATCATGACATTGTGCAAGCTCTCCTGCTCGCAGGAGTTTTCCTCACACTTACTAATGAAGCAGAGTGCTTCAGAACCCAATTCCCTTTCCTGAGACACTGAGATACAGCAGTGCACGTTCTAATTGGATTGTAAGAAGTAAAGCAAAAAAGCCACACTGTTTCCCTCAATTCAAAGCTTGGTGTTTTAGTTTCATAAGAGGATGCAAAAGCAGAAGCACAAAGTGTTCTCTTTAACAGCTAGGATGCAGCCAAGCAGCACTTCGTCAAATTCCAGGTACCATGGGAACAAGGACATGAAGTATGTGATGCAGATCCATATGGTCTAACACTTTCATGTCTTCTCAAGAAAAAAGTGATTTATTTTTTTTAATGTCATTGGAATTATAAAGAATAGCTGCCATCTCGGGTTTGACAACTTCTCTTCAGTGTCGTGCTGCTTTTAAGTTAGAAGAAATGCAGGCATAGTCATGTCCCCAGCAAGGACATGAAAGAATATCACCAGTGAACCAGAAGTTCACTAGCTAAACCACATGGTTCAGAAGCTGACCATTTGCTTGCAAGCATATGTAACATTTGTTGAAATTCCCATGCTATTGAGATGATTAACAAATAGTTTATGTGCTCTGTGTTTTTCCCATATCCTAATAGCTCAGGTAATAAAAGATCCTTTACAAAGGTTGAAAAAAGAATCCCCAAACTCTTAAAGAAATGTGCTGAATCCAAATAATCAGAGACTACTAATTTGAGAGGCATCGTATCAAAATGGGACGTGTTGTATTGAGTATAGTTGCTGACAAAGTATATGCCCAGAAAGAGCCATTTTGAAAACTAACACACATTTTTCTTCAGCTTTTTCCACCTGGTGTCATAATGAAAATTCAAAAAAATTTACCCCACACCAAGAGTCCAGAATGTGGTCAAGAAACATAGGAACAAACACACAAGATGTCATCCAACATCATCACATCACACATTCTAAAAAGTTAAAACCAAATGTATTGGGTCTTTTTCTGGTAGCCTAATATTCACCAAGTTAATCACCGAAACACTTTTTTTAGCTTTACTTTTTCAAATTAATACCAAATTAAGTCTTTTTAGTATGTAGAGATAAATTCTACTTGAGTTGCTTCCTAAATGTTAGCTTCCTGATGTAGCAGAAGTTATCTATTACTATTGCACTTTTTAAAGAAGAAACCTATGTAAACTGCATCTGGCATGTACAATCCAACCTGCTACAGGCAGTGTTTACCTACTCTGTATTTGAATTCTGCTTGTATATCTGCACCTGCATGAATTCTTTATTAAACTTTTGTTTTTCTTCTGAATTCTCTGTATGATCCAACTCAGATCTATCTGTCCACAGAAATATCTCATGCTATGAATCAGCAGCTGTATTAGCATCTTTGTACTACGAGCAGGTTTCACAGGCATCAGTACTGTGGAAAGCATGTTGCCTTTGGATATGACAATGTTCTGCTAAACCATAACTAAACCACAATAATCTTTAATAAAAAATGTTACAAGAGGAAAAAAGGTCTGGAAATCAATTATTATTTCCCTTTGCAATTACATGGTTTTTAAGTGGAATGTACAGATTATCTTCAGGCATTTCAAATATACTGATAAGTAACATCAGTGATACGTCTCCAGTAGGAGGAGTTGATGTTCTGATCAACATTTTTATATTTTCAGGTCACATTTTCAACTATGACCACTGAAACAAACTGGATTCCTAGGAAATGTCCATTATGCATTTTCTGAAAAGTCAGGACCCTGCAAGATATTCTGAAATAGTCACTCAAGAACTGAAGCAACAGAAAGCGATAATCATTTCTGGAAAGCCTGATCATGAGCTACCCACCTGATGTGAAATAGTAAAATTACTTGACACTCATTCTAGTTACATGGAGCTTAGAAAGGTTTTAAAGGACATAAAGACCAGCTTAAGAGTGTATTGAAAAACATAAGAAAATAATTCAAATGGATTTTGAAATGTTCAAAAATATTCCGATGTCAAAGCAAATACTTTTATATTTACTTTTAATAATTTATATTTATATATTTAAAACTGTAATTAAAATTATTCTGATAAAGACTGGGAGGACCAAATGTGGAAAATGCTTTTTTCTGTTGGTATTTTTCTACCAACATAAAATACCTATATACAAATTCACAGAAAAAGAGAGAAAAAGATGTGTATACATACACCTATCCCAACAATTATATTTCATATGCACAGTTGTCTGAGGATGGAAAAGTCTCTAGTCAAAACACTCGTGCTTCTTTAAACCTTTGTGATATGCATTAGTTATGCAGATAATTATCCCATGTGATGAATTTATCTATTTGTCTGTAGACTGAACCATAACCTTGTACTTAACTAGCTAAAAATCAACATTCTGCTTGGGTTTATTTGATTTCATTAGCAGTGCAATTAGGTTATGGTACTTAATGAAGCCAAGAGCTTACAGTTTGATTAATGTCATATCCAGCTGCCTTGACTTGCCCACTCTATGTGAGAAGGTACTAATTTTCATCTGGGTTTGAGAGGGTCAGCTTTCAGAACAGACTAATCCTAGACCCAAACAACCTGATCCTTCCTGCTACTTTAGGCAATTTACCTTCTGAAACATGAAACCACATGGTACTCATATGTAACTTTAATATTGCTTGAGAAATTTTTATTTCCGAAGTAACTCATACTGATATCTCACTTCCTGTTAGGATTAAAGTAAATAAAGGCAATTGTTTTTTTATACAACTCATGAGCATTACTATGTCATTGCCAAGAGAAATTACATGCTAAGTAATACTTAGACATTACAAACCCTTCATAGAAATGCTACTTTAAGACTTCAGCATTTGAATTGTCCCAGCAGCACTGCTTTGTCTGCTACGTGTTTGCTTAGCAGCAAGTCTGAAATATGTATTCTCATGTGGCACAAGAAAATAATTTTCTTAAGCTTATTTTTCCCATCAGTAATTTGGACCTAATCTTCCAAAATCTTCTTTCAGTATATGCAAAACTGAATAGCTTCTGTCCAGAGAGACACTTATTATGGGAATACTTGTGAGTAAAGTATCTCAAATCCTTTATTAAAATAATCCAGTTCAACGCCAGGTATCACAATTACTACAATTTGAATGTCTGACATTTTATATTATTATTAAAACCAACTAAACGACAGAGGTTCACTTTCACAGTGATAACAGATTCTGTCATTGGTCAGGTCTGGTTGTTGAGAAGAAACTGCAGAACCCAGCTCACGCATTACTGTCTAAGCCATTTGTTTTGGTAACTACCTGTCAATGTTGCAAAGTGATAATCTAGCTGAGGTACACAGATTCACAGCTTTCTTGAATAAACACTGTACTTCCCCACCCTGAACTTCTAAAGACAGAGTTCAAAAGAAAAAGCCAAGTTCATTTTCATATGCTGAATCAGGCAGTAATTAACAACTGTTAGTTAAACAGAAGTCAGTTTATTCCTGACTTGTCAGTTTACATGTCAATATAGTCGAGCAATTAAAAAACTGAACAGATGTGTCTGTCTATAACGCTAAATCTGAAGCTCCACATTAAAACAGAAGCTACGTCTTTAGATGGGATGTGGTGTGAAAGGCATCTTACAATCCCTCACTAGTATTTTCCAAAATGTTATTCAAAATGGGAAAGGTCTATCTACATACCAAAGAAGCTAAGCTAACACAAGGGAGAACACAATTGATAAGGTCAGCATTCTGTGGAGCCTTCAATAAATGTTACCATTTTATGTAGTACTGCAGCACATTTGCTATGTCAAGCAGGAAAGATTTCCCCTCCTTAATATGTGTTGCAACAGCAACAACATAACATTCTAGCACCTTCGAATTTGAGCCCCAAGGTAAAAAACATGTATCGGGGCTTACAACATCCTAATGGCAGACAACTGGGAATTTGGATAGTTTATAAATGCTTTGCAAGCAATCACCCTTCCTCTGATGTGTCT
The DNA here is from genome assembly GCF_020740795.1 of Apus apus. NCBI lineage: Eukaryota > Metazoa > Chordata > Aves > Apodiformes > Apodidae > Apus > Apus apus. The sequence goes on from NC_067291.1 coordinate 7,415,045, forward strand.
GCTCAATAATGAACACAAATTATTCCCAAAGTAATTTTTCTGAAGGGTAGTATCTATTGGAGTACTCTAGCAAGCATTGGAGAAGATCCTACAACCTCGTCAAAGTATGTATTTCAAGCTGCTGTTGGTAACTGTGGTGAACAAGGCAGCACTGCTGGAATGAAGCAACATGTTTTATCAGATGAAATGACAGAGCTGGGAAGGACAGACAAGATTCCAAGCATGTAATTCAATTTACTGATGTGATACCTGACTGCCTCATTGATATTTTTCAGCAGAGTTCAAGTGGAACTAAATATCCCTTTTAGCTACAAAAAAAAAAAAAGATGACTCAAGAAATTTCTATTTTACCAAATAAGTGTGTCCAAGGGTAACCTTTGAAGTAACTTCTCAGTTCTTGGTTGAGAGTGGGTGTCATTTAGGCTCCTTATTTGTCAGATGTTCTGTAGTTCTGGTATTTCACCATGCTTTCCATTTGATTAACCCTTCTCTGTCTCGTTTCTCCATTTATTTTTTCCCCACATTTTAAGTACATTTTGTGTTCTAAAGAGACTATTTTTGCATCTTCTTAGCATAAGCAGTATTCTTCACAGAGCCCTTTAAGAAGCACAATTCCAGGCAGTAACTGCTTGTTACTTTCAGAGAAACAATGCAACTGTAGAAATGCAGTTTTAGAATTGAAAATGCTAGTTCTTTACTCAAATGGCCTTAAAAGACATTTTATACCTGATCTCACAGATGTGAACAGGACGAGAGTTCAAGGGTGCAAAAAGTCAACCTGAGTGCTCTTAATCCATTTGCCAAGAGACACAGAAGTCTTGTCCTGGCTGCTGCTGATTCAAGTGAAGATGTTAGACTGGTCCAAGCTGCCTCCCAGCATATTCAAGATCACTGCCCCACTACTTGCTTCCTAATCTATTCAATTAAAACTACTAGGTTAACTTAAACACTTGAAAAATATACACGTAACTTTCTTTCACATAGTCTAGCGAACATTTACACACCAAGTTATTGTGGCAGATCTCTAGGGAGAGAGAAAAGAAATAAAAGACAGCCCCTGGGCAGTAACCTGCTCAGCCTGGAAAGCTGCAATCAGAATAGAATCTGTGACTTTATTCTATCTATCTATTATGGTTCCCTAGACAGTACTGAGCAATGTTTCCTTTGTCCACAGAAACAATGGCATGTATAACTCCACATGAAAAAATTATTTGCAGAAGTTACTTGACAGTATTGTATTAATCTGACAGAATTTGGGGTAGCAATTAAATTGTGGAATCAACAGAAAAGCACAGTGAGTGCATGCAATGTACATAATGAAGTGAATATGACAAGCTAAGGGAAGGCCAAGTTGTAATAAGTACCAAAAAAATCCCTAGTGGGATTGTAATGGAGATTTTCCAGAGATAATTGAGCTGGCATGAGACTGACAACAGCTGATAATTCCCTATAAGAGAACCTTGTGCAAGCCTGCAAAGCTGGTAGGTCCTCAGGAGAGACAGACTTCTTGTAATCAGAGCACTCATCACAAGAAATATTTGGTCAATGGCACCAACATCTGAATGCCTGGACTTGAGGGAAGATGTTGAGAGAGAAGGAAAAATACTTGCAGAAACCACAGTCTCTTGTTTAAGAAATGTGGGAATAAATAAACTACAAAGCATGAAGAGGTAAATAAAGCTGAGGAAGAATTCAGGAAGCTGTTTTCTTTTCAGTGCAACAATTCAACAAACACTGAAGATCCTGTATCATTAGTACTGCAAAGGTGATGTCATCCATCCATGTGCCAAGGGATTACAGCATCTGATCTAGAAAGGGGCAGTGTTGTCATTCTGCCAAATTACTTGTTTCTGAAGCTATAGCTAGAAATTTGAGGAGACCCTAGATTAAGTCCTTCTGCATAGTTAACACCATGAGGTAAAACTCTGAAGCCCAACAGATGCCCACAGGGCAGTGCAGGACAGGCCTGCTGGAGGAGTGCAGGAGAGGGGTCCCACAGCACAAGAGCCTTCACAGATCATCCTGGCCAGCACAACCTGCAGCAGCCCAGAACACAAGATGGTCTGGAGAAAAGATCTCCACCCCAGTCTGCCTTCAGCTCATTACAGAATCCATGAAGATGACTGCTTTGAGCCCCTTTTTTTGCTGTCCCCACTAGTTATTTGCCTTGACAAGTAACAAATACTTCCCCCATGCCCTTTAAATTAAGAACAAAATAAAACAGCTTAATTGAGTTAGAAATTAATTCTAACTTACTCTGTGACTCTAGCCATACAAACCCTCCGCAGGATATTGAGTTACACAATAGCCTCAACCAACAAAAAAATAATTTACAGGCATTACATCATCCCATCCAACCCAGAGGCAACAGCATTGTTACCTAACAACTTCAGACAGCTGATTAACCACTTTTTGTAGTGTGACTTACACCACACCCTGCTTGTTCATAACTAAGTTGTTGACAGCACAACACAGCAAGAGAAAGGCATACTACCCCCCACATACACACTCCACGTACACACACTAATGTTGCTGCCAGAATGATGGGATTAATTTGTCATGAACTCAGCTAGAAATACTTAGAAACCTTAAGTAAGTAAACAAAATAAACAAGCAGAGCAACATACCGGCACATCTGGGCTTGTTATGAGATGGTATCCTGAAATTTAAAATTTCTTCATGTTATGCCACTTGTTTGGGGAAACAGAGGGGTTTAGGAGGAGCAATGAAGAACTTTATGAAAGGAGCCGCTCACCCTTGACCATGACAGTTCGAGATTTAAGAATCTCACTATGGAAAAAGGGGTCTTTTATTTTTTTTTTTAAAAAAGCTTGTTTTCTTCAATTTCCTTCCCATTCTTTCTGCTCACCTTTAAGGTACATTTCATCATTATGTACATTACTGGTGCTGAGGAATTTAAAGTGATCTTTTCAGTTTGACACAGAACTGATAATGCACACTTTCTTACAACCTCCCCTTTCCATGTGCCTGCTGGAAATTGTTTTTCATTGTTCATAAATCCAAGGCATGTTTACACTGGAATACAGGAAAAGCTAAAGGAGAATGCTAGTGTGTAAGCCATAGTGGCTTTTTTTGGCTTTTGCTGTGAAGTGATAAATGATTCCTAGTCCCCCATGGGTTAGAGGGCACCAAACTTCAAATAACTACAACATCCGATAACAAAGTTTTTCTCCATCATTTGCAATCAAAACACCAAGAACACAGCCCTCTGGACCTCTCATCCTTCATGTTCAATTGTAAATCCTGATTAAATAGCTTGCAGGTGTCAGGATTAGAGTATATTCATTGGGAGCCTAAACATAGCACCAGCTGGGTTCCTCATTTGCCAGTTGTAGTTGCTTCTTTGTTTTGAAACTGTTGACAGTACAACTAAAAATATTCCTTTGGGTAGAGACGGAGTTAAATAACAAGCAGGATGAGTAAGAGAACAGCTGTAGATATTTTTCTGTGTTTAACATACCTGCCTTGTTGATTTATAGTAAGCCCTCCATATAATGTACATTCTGTGTAATCCAAAACATTTAACCTTTCAAGCCAGGGCTGTGATAAAGCTATCAAACACAGGAAAGGGTCTTGACAAGTCCTGTATTACCAGATTTTTTCTCAAAGCAAAAGTGAAATATAGTTTCACCTTACTTTCAGTATACAACAACAAGCAGTACTATGCCTTATCACTTGCTACCAACTAAACTGCACGCCAGACATCTATATAAATAGCAGTATGGAGATGAAGAAAAAACATAACTTTGGCAGGTTCTCAAAATGGTGTTTCCAGTGTGTGTCCAGTTCATCTGAGCATAGCTTCCTTGAAGGGAAGAGAAGTTCAGCCCTTTTAAAAACTGAACCAAAGTGAGTAAGTGCTTAAAGAACAGAGGCCATTTTCACAATTAGTCCTTTACACAAAGGCAAGCAGTGTCTGCCAGCACGAAAGACCATCAGTTCAAATTCAAATGCCATTTATTGTGCATGTATAGTGCAAGGGTACTCCACTGCCAGTACTGTTGTCTTAAACGTAACACTGGGGTTGCAACTCATTTTTATCATTGAAGAATTTCTATTGTTTTTGCTGCTTTTTCCAAAGACATGTTCTCTTTGGAATTAAGTTCTGGCTACTTAAAAATCCCTGAAGTTTTCAAATAGTTATTCATTTTGAATTCCTGTCCCAAACTCTTGAGTAAAACATTACTATGTTGTAATCCCAAAGGCCATTTCCTTGCAGTGGGCAGTGAACCAAGTCCTACGGAAGAGATGTAAAGAAAGAGACATATGTGTATAAAAGACATAACTACTTTCTCTATAAAAAAGCAGAGGGGAAAATAAAAAAAAAATTAATAGTATTTTTATTACGTGGCACTGAAGGAAAAAAAAAAGCGTTTCAGATAATCAGTCCAAGATAAGTTTAAACAAAATATTGACTACTTTACACATCTGTATTTATGAGGGGGGAGGATCATGAGTAGACATGGGCCAAATGGTCCCAAAGCAATTTGCACAGTAGTGAGGCACTCACCTCACTCCTGACTAATTGAACTCACTTTCCCTAACATCAGGTCTCAGGAGAAATTCAAAGCAAACTATAGCATCTATCTCTAACACTGGGATTTTAACAAGTTAGCTTGCAATGCTGCTGGACTTTTAAAGGCAAGTTCTTCCCAGTAAATAATATAATGAGAAAACATCAGCACTTAAGAGGATGCCACAGGGTTAATGCCAGGTTTTAAGAGACTTCAAAATGGATTTTACCCAGTTCACATGTCAGGAGGCACAGCACGGAATCAATTTACAGCAGGAGCCAAAGATCACAAATTTTAGGGGAGCCTGGGGACTGATTCCCCCAATCGGTGCCGTGGGGTGCACAGATGAAAGAGCTAACTTGTTTTTTTTCTTTAATGGTGACAGCGTATTCTGAAATTACGCACAGCAGGCAGGAGAAACCTGCATAGATTTCAAAAGATACTGCAGGTTTGTGTGCTGAAGCACACATTTAAGGTCCTAGTTAATGTGCTAGCCTTTCACCTCTGGAGGCCTGGGCTCAGATTTATCTAACGTAAAATGAAGGAGAATTTGGGACTTATGTCTTCTTAACCCTTATTGGCCTTTAGTTTACATCACAGAAACACAAACCACTTATCAAACTTAGGAACAAATTCTACTTATTTTTACTATTCTGCAGTCCACCTGAAGTAACTAATTCAAACACTAATAATACACTTCTGGGTGTGCACTGATTTAAACTTGCTGAATGAAAAGCCAAATTCTGTTCTTATTTTTATCAATGGAAAACTAGATCTGTACCAGCATTCAGGAAAACTATGCAGAGAAATTAAGTATAAGACATGAAACAACCAGACACCTAACCAGCATGGAAACCAAACTTTTCAGGTCCAGAATACTTGTTCAGAGCCTGCTTGGAAAATGCCATATTCTCTGTTTTTCCTATCATGCACAAGCACTGTTTAAGTATACCTTCTAAAACTGTATACATACATTTAGCTTCTACTGATGCTGTTCTAGATAGAATTAAGCTCAAGATGTGCCAGGCAATTTCAAACACACTGACATAATCCTTTTCCCTGGAAGTGTAGAGCATTAAAAGAAAACAAACAACTCTCAAAAAAAACCCAACCCTAAAAAGTAGGTATTTGCATGGACAATATCCTGACAGAGCAGTGATCCAAAGCCATCCACTGCAGAAATGAGTTCTTAAATCAGGGAGAGTTCAGAAGACCTATTGGATTATCTAGACCTGTAATTTTTAGGACTTCTATAGGATTGTTCCTATAACATCATACTTCCATGTGTTTTTCTTAATCTCATTTTGGAATTTCAAAGTAACAAAGTACTCATCACTTCTGCAGCCCAGTTGCTCTCACTTTGCAGAGCTGTATTCCCTGTGCATTCATTCTCTCTCCTACTTTTCATTCTACTCATGCAAATCAAATAATGTACATGAAAATTTTCCTTTCTAGACCTGCCAACTAAAAGTCCAAGGTTCTCTCTGCACTTGAATGCCAATTCTTATCGTGTATATGAACTGTTTCAAAGATTTGCACTCCACAGAGTGTATCACATGAGTGGGTGCATTACACAGTACTTTTTACCTAGAAAACCTTTTTCACTTGCAGCATACTGTGAGAAACATTATTGCATCTTTAGCCTCATGCACACTGGAAAGCTAGTTTGCATTCATAGGTCTCATATTCAACGTTTCCTCTCTCAAATCCTCTGTGCTGCCAAGTCTGTCAGCTGAAGCAACCACAGCTAGCCTTTAGGCTGACCAATCTGTACCCTTTATCAAGGTCAGATGAACATTTATTGCACTCAGGTACTTACTAGAGAAAGGTATGGTACTGAGTTTTGTTCCCTGCTGATGCAGGTGAGGCTAGCAAGCTTCCTAAGAGCTGATAAAATTCCTTATAGGATATGACATTCTTGAAAAGACACATAGCTGGGGTTTTTTTGTGTGTGTGTGTTTTGTTTGTTTTTTGTTTTGTTTTGAAACAAGGTCATCTTAGGCAGAAATCTGTTCTTCCATTTATCTTATTTCCTTTATTTTTATGATGAGCATAACCACCAGAGTAACTCACATTCACTGTTGTATTTCTATATGAAAATGCACTTTCTTCTCAGTGCACCTGGTTGCAGGTTCCTTGCAAAACAAATTTACCAACAAAATTTTGTCTATTAAAAAAATACCTCTTTACACTGCACAGCTTCGACGTCTCCATTGTCTCCTGACTGGCAAAAAGAGCTATGAATTATTATTTCTTAAAGCTATCTAAATAGCTTTGCTTAAGCTGATTTAAAGGGAAAAAAAGTCTGAATTTCCTCTGTAACCATTATTTTTCAAGTCCCCCTGAAATTTACCTTTAAACAATGCACATAACATTAAGCCCAAAAATACCTCAACAATATTCTTTCCACCTTGGTTGTAGAAATATTTTGTAAGAAAACAATAATCACCATTTCTGTTTACTCATCAGGAATGCTTCTGTTTTCTGTGAAGGATTTCTGAGTAAATTCTGTTGATAATGAACTTAAGAAGCCCTCAGCAGGTTGAGAGTCTGTTATAAGAATGACTTTTATAACCACCAAGCCAAAAAAATTGCTGAATATATTCACTGGAGTCTCCCTTTCCCCTGCTCACTCTTTCCAAGTTCATTCAGTAATCATGGGTATAAAGCAGCCCAGCATTCACAGCTGTTTCAATATTGCTGGCTAAGAAGTCTGACATGAACATACAAGCTTGAAGTTTGGCAGTTGTTTGTGTTGCATGTGTTTAACAATGTTTTTGTCTGTACTTCAAGTGACAAACTGGTTTCAGAAACAGGTTTAACATGACAACATAAATAGCAATGAGAAGGACCACTTCTGCAAGGTAAATGTCACATACATCATCAGAGCTCACACAGAAAAAATGTCAAAACAGAACAGATAGACAAGAGAAAGGAATCAGTTATGCACAATCACTTCTGCTAATAGGAAAGATATGTTACACAATCCCATGCAAAGAAAAAAGTTTAACTGTGCAAAATATGATGTACTACAATCTGACACAGTAGGCAAGACAAAGAAATGTAGAAACAATACACTTGACTGAAGGATTGAACACAAAATGACAAAGTGCATCTTTGCACTAGGAAACGCAGTCATAAAAGATACATTTTGCTAAAAGTCCTCCTTGCTCTTGCTCATTTTCTTTGTTTTAGGAAAACATTTAAGAAAATAAAAATCTCTATTGGCTCATTTGAGTTGTTCAGGTTTTTTCTAAACAGGACAGGTAAGTGAAGTGAGGAGAACAGTCCAAACTTCCTGAGCTACAGCTTACAATATGACATGAGTCACTCTGCACAGCAGTCTGGTCAGAGTGTACAGGGAACAGCAGCTCTCTCTTAATAGGTATTCACAAGCAGGTATGAACAACCAAATAACCTGAATGTCATCTTCTATGAGCAGGTAAATTGTGTGTTCATTCATTCATTCACTCACACAAGGCTGAAGTGAAGCATGTGAGATGTTACATTACTTTTTAATTGAAGTAAATAATCTGAAGTTTTTCTTCAATACAGTTTTATGCCTATATATAAAGAAAAACATTTCTCCAAATGCCAGTGTCTTTATTCTGTTATAATTCAATACCTGAGGATAGAAATTATGTGAAAATATTAGTAATTTCATTTGGTTTTAGTGTTTAAACTTCATTTTCTTGTTGACGTACATTAAGCGTATTATATATTATGTCCTTGGAAAGAGAAGGAATCTGGTCTGTTCTTACTGACCTGCATGAATATAATATATGCAGGTTGTGTGTGCATACGTGTGAATAGAGAGAAATAAAAAAACTCTGCATGTCTTATAAAAGCAGTTGGTTAAACAAATAATTTGCTGATGTGAAGTTTAGATTTCATTACTAAAATACTGTCAATGCTGTGAAAGTAATTTCAGGCAGCGTAAGTACAATGGACAGTCTTGTGTCCAGAGCTGTCTGGATTTTGTCAAAAATTACTTGGAATAAATACTGATCTATCCAAAGAGGCTAGAACAATGGTGTTCCAAGATAAATTATGGAACAACCTTCAACTAAACTTATTTTAAAGGAGACTCACTTGGTTTCTAGCAAACAGAGATTATCCCGAAGCATGACCACCACAAGTAAAGCATAAAATAATTAATTTAACTTAAAATATTTAAATGGGACTTTTAAGATTCCTAATCAGCATGTTCCTCCTGTTCTATCATTCATTTGGAAGATACATTCATTTTTTCCATGGACAATACTCAACACCATCTGTGACAGTATTTTAGCTCTATTAAACCTGTGTAAGACCCCTAGCAATACACACCCTGAGTTCCATACCTTCCAATTTTCACCTCACTTTTGTAACCAAACCGCAACAGAGTTGTTTTTGAAACTAAAGTTTGCTAGCAGAAAAAAAGCATCAATTCAAACATGCATAATCAAAAACAAAACAAAAAAACACTCAAATGGTGGCTTGTGAGACTGCCTGTAACTGCTAGAGTATCACTGACTTATGCCAGCTAACACAAGAAAACTGGAAAACTGGGAATCAGTTGCTCATGGCTAATAGCACTCAATGGAGATCAAAATGACTATTCACGAGGAATCTAAAAATGCTACAAAAAATGCCAGTTATACATTTTAGAAAATATTTTGCATGGTACAAACAGTAGTTCAATACTAGAAAAAACCTCACCTTGCATTAAAAAGGATTATTTTTCAGCACACATTTTCATAAAGCACATTAATTCCATAAACTTTTATTCATTACGTAAATTAAACTGGAGATCAAGACATACAGACTGAAATTAATATGGCTGTCTTGGTGACATACATCAATTTAGGATCTTGTCTTAAATAGGCAAATAATTCCTAGCCAATACGGGTAATTATTTTCATAATAATAATTTTCTGAATGAGTTGCTGCCATATGTTCTACAAATTCTGCTTCAGTAATCCTAGACATTTCCTAAAACATTATGGAATTTCTGCACATTCTTCCTGGTCATAAAAAGCAATCCTCCTATACAACCTCAAGTATTTAAATCAGCAAGAACTAATTATGAAATGATGCTTCACAGAACTTTATGCCTGATCTACCATTAAGTATTTTCATCACATATGATGGCTAATTTTACTCTAAGTAATAATAAGCTCTTTCATGTAGTGTAATTTAAAATGACCACATTTTTCAGCAAATGAAACGACATGTTGCCAATGAAATTTAAGCAATCTCAGGAGTACCACAGAGGTTTGACTAAATAATGATCAGATGAAAAATTAGTTGGTTAAGTCTTACCAAGGATGTCCACACATTAGAGTTAAGTCTGCACTGAAATGCTACATAAACATATACTTCTTTAGGGTTTCTTTTTTTTTTTTTTTTTTTTTTTTTTTTATGTGAGTGTTTTTCATTTGGAGATTATATCATGAACAGATGTAGGATAATGTTAATAGTCCCTTCTGGAAACATTAATCACAAGGTTTTACTTATTATTTGGTGTCAGCATTTAAAAGTTAAAGCATTTCCAGAACTGTCACCATTGAAATATTCCTTTTGCTTTAAGCTAAATTACAAAACAGTAATTTATTTTACAGTCCCAGCATCTTTTTTAAGGCATATATAAGCCAGAAAATGGCAGGCAATGCCCTGTTCTCATGGCAACAGTGTAGACTGACAGTAGTAAGACTGTTTCTACTTTAGGATAAGGACTGAAAACCCAAATCTACCAAACTTTTTTAATGTTTGAGCAAATTTAAGTCTCCACAAAAGAGATTTTGGTTGTCAGCATGATACTAACACGATGCTTTCAAAGGTGCATTTCCCATTCCCAGCTCACTGACCAAACATTAACCAGAATCAAAATAAAAGCAGGCCAAGGCCTTGTTACCAAAGAGACCTCAACATCTCTTCCATATATATTCCCACAGGTAGAACATTGTGCAGGTGAAGCAAACTGTTTCTACTACAAAATACTTGTTAATGTATGTGCAGAAATGTCCCAGTAACTATGCTGAAAACACATAAGAAAGTAAACAAAACAAGTGGATATCCTTCTAGTTCCAGGTAATGACTTTGTTGGTTACATCAGTGTCCTCGAACACAAGCTCTGCATTATTCTTTCAGTTCTAGATTTGCTATGTATCACCTTGGACAGGTCCAGAGATGGCTTACATGTGCTTTTGTATTTGGGCTAATGAAAAACTATATATATATATACATACACGCAAGCCTGTCTTTAAATTATCAATGAAATGTAATAAAAAACAGCAGCAAAGACTCAACATCCTGAAAATCATTCTCCATTCACATTTGACAAAGGTGAAAATTATTAACCATTTCACATGAGATTTACCTAAGGTTTTAAAGCAAGCAAATAAGAGAAAAACTCTTCACCTGTTTAAACCGTGCGGTATTTGTCATAATTTAAAGGCCAAAAACTTTTTCTGTAACATCCTCCATCATCTCTTCCCTTTTAGAATATACAGGTTGAATGTCAAAGAAATTCCACCTAGAGATGTCCATCTCTCTCCACTGGCTCTAGAAGCAAACCAGCTTCAACTAAGGACCAAGTTTTTAGAGCACTCAAGGGTCTCAAAAACATGTAGGTATTCTCATATCTTTAGTTCTCAAATTTCAGCCTTAAGTCTTCCTCTCCCTAACTCCACTAACTGGTCCTTTAGAACTTGTTTGGCACCTCTGGAGAACAATTGCAAAGGGCTAAAAGTAAATATGGAACTGCTTTTCTTCCATATTTACTAAAAGAGACCACATCTTGCAGTCTGTACAGAGAAGTGGCTCAAGCCTGCTCCCTGGCAAACTGATTCTCTATTTAGTTTCCACAGTGTAATTTTCAAAAAAACGTCTATGTGAAAATGGAAGCACGTGCACCAAGCATTATTTTGACACATGGTATCCATCATTTGGATTTACTGATTTTCCAAAATAAACTGTTTTGTCAGTTTCTCTGTGCATGTGAATTTTTTAGTAAAGACAATGTGCAATGTTACAAGACACATTCATGCACTGACCTTGCACAAGACCGAAATTGTTAGTAAAGCCAGGGTGGTGAGAAGCACTCCATTATCATTTTGGCCACGAGACTGAAACACCCAGACTTGAAAAGAGCAGCTGATGGGCACTAGTTTATGGCCTAATTCTGCTACCTCACTTGAGTGATCTGACAGCATTAATCAAAGTTACTTGCACAACAAAATGTTTATACACGTAGGTCTTCTCAGAAAATTTATCTGCATAAGACATACACAAACGAGGCCTCTACAAGTAACAGTAGCTAACTAGAGCTTATTTACAGATCCAATTCCAGAGGCTCTATGTTCCTTTAGTTTGGCACAGGTACTTCTGTAGCACACTCACAGAGCCCAGTTTCGCATATTCCTTCTGATTCCTATAATCATAGCTTAACCTCTACTTTTACAAAATATTCTTTATTATTTCCCATTCCAGGGTATTTAAACATGTTCAGTTTATTGACACACTGAATATTCTTCCTTATTTGACAAGATTAATTTTTTAAAATGTTTTTATGTCCAGTTAAATACTACACTGGATTTGAATGTATTTAGAAACCAAAATTCCAACCTTTATATAACCATCCGGTGGCTATATAAAAACATATATATATCTATAATTTATAAACCAAATAGCCATAAAAGAGTCACTTAAGAGTCACACACAAGCAAGTCACTTAAAGCTGCAGCATGCTCCCCTGCCAGGCCACTGAACAGTGTAGCTACGATTTCTTACTTCGCTTGAGTCTCCCTTCTGGAAAGGGTTCATAGCCCTGCATGCCTTTCAAGGCAAATTTGCATGAGATTGGTTTATCTGCATCCTGCTTTGACCAAACCGTGACTCACACTTCTAGCAAAAGCTTTTTCAGCACTCATGCATGTTCTCTCAAAATTGACCTCTATTCAAAAGAGCTCATGAAAACACTGCTTTTTAAGCTGCACAATATAAATTTTACATACAGAGTTAAAAAGTACCTTTTCTTCAGTTCAGACTGGTTTCCTAGGGGGAGAAAACTTACAAAGTCACATGCTCTGTCCTTCTTTCCATCTGTCATTAAATTTTTAACCCATTCACCCATTTCAACTAAATGGAAGGAAGGCAAAACAGCTATAAGGTCCCAAGACACAAATTACATAAGCAGAGTAAAAATTCTCACTTTGTGGACTCTTCCACTTTCTTACAGCTGCTGCGCACAGAACAGCCAAAACACTCTGAGGGTCTGAAAACACATCTAGTTTGTTTCAGCTTCTGGGTACCCAATTCCACACAACAACATTGGAATTGTCAAGGATTAGAAAGTACTTCTGAAAACACAGTTACTACAAAATAGTAACACTGAGCAGCTTTTAACTAACAATCTTTCACAGAACTAAATGAAACCTTTACACAGTCCTTGTGGTGTGGTCAGGAGCTGCACTATCCTCTCTTAGGAACTGCTGTGGCTGCATGACCTGAGCAGGGCACAGACATTACTACTGGAGAACATCACTAATCCTATACATCATTGCAGTTTCCAACTCCATTATTTTGGAAATTTAAAGGAATACTTCTCATCCCTGTCTCCTTCCTCACCTTTGCCCCATATAAAAATCTGTATATTTAAAAAATTCAGACATAAAAAAAACTAATATAACATTTATTTGCCTTGAAGCAATGCTCCTCCCTTAAATAGTATCAAGTAAAAGCACTTCTGTAAGTAGGAATAATCAATTTATCTTCATACAGAAACAAAGAAACCATCCTTAAACTGTATAATCAGCCTTTGTAGCATAAGGAAGTTCATTGTGGAAGGACACAGACACAGAACTTCCCACCCACACAGTCCCAGACTGTACCCATCAAGGACATCTGACTTTGTACCTATTGTATTACACGACTCATTAATGGGGGTTAGTGTTCTCTGTCTGCAGTTTCTGGCAGGATCCCCAAAGTAATTTCCAAGTAAGAGGTTAAACACTGGTACTTGTCAAATGTGAAGACATACAGTGCAGTAACAACATGAAATAGCTTTCTTACAATTAATTTCGTCAGGTATTTAAGTAAGGGTTACAAATATTATACCTTTGGGTAACTTGAAGATATACCTAAATGAAGTACAGTAATTTCCTGTCACTACTGTGTCTGAAGTGCAATTCAAGCCTGGCTTCCCAATCCTTTCAACTGAATGAATACATGGAGGTCCAAAAAACATTTTAATATTTTCTGTTTTTAAAATTACCCATGTTGTTAAAAAAAATATTTTTTTTTGTTCCAGTGCTAGTCCTTTTCTTTCCCCTCAAATAAGTAAACTAGCCGTACACCAAGAAATTGTGATGCTTTTAGATACAAAGAATCAACAACTTTGACCATAAAGAGGCAGTACTGAGTAAATTCACACATGTCCCCCCCCAGGTTAACCTTCCTCTAATCAAACTGTTAAATAGTGGAATTATTTCTAAGCCATAGAAAAAGGTTTAGGAAATAGCACACACCTGAAACAAGGAAAACACAATACATGATATATAACTTCTACGAAATAAATGCTCACTCTTAGCCTCAGAAAACACACAAACAAGACTTTCACAGTCTTCAGGACATATATGACCAGGCCTCTAATTTTTGTATCTAATTTGATTGGGCAGTGAGAATTATGAAAATATATTTAGCCAGAATTTTGAAGCAGTCTGGGCCTGCAGCTAAGGCTCTGGCCTGGATTCAGAGGATGAGGTAAATAAGACTTTCATAAGACTCCCAGGTTCTAATATTCTTGCAAGAACTTAACTTCTGTGTGTTACAGACTCCCCAGGTGTAAAGGAATGATAATTATGTTTAGCCTAATTTGACATGTACTTAGGCATCCATAGATGAAAACATTTCATAGTTATTTTAAATTTAATTTTCACATCTGTTAAGTGAAATAATATTCTCAGATGCTGCTCCCATTACATTAGGAGTTCAATCAAAAGATCCTATGCCTGGATCATTGTTTGAAGTGTTGCAGAATTAAAAAAAAAAAGAAAAAAAAGTGTGTTGTTGAAGCTTTGACATGGCAAAGTCTTACAAATGAACTCCATGTAAGTGATGGGATTATCCTTGTATTTAAAATGAAGCATATACACAACTTATGTGTTTAAATGCAGTTCAGCTTGGCTGCAAGAAACATACTGCATAGAGAAACAAAGCAAGAATAAATCTTAATTTTCCTGTGCAGATGTAGGTGACAACCTCCCCTCTCCTAGCCTTGTAACTTGTCCTCCATTCATCAGCTAGTGTGTTTATTTTTGCTCTATGTGATGTGACTAGCAGAACTTCAGCAAGGAAAACTTTTTAATCAAGTGAAGATCTTTTGAAGAAAAAAGAGGACCTGCTCTGCTTCTCAGAATGCAAGGTCAAGAGTTATATACACACATTTAGAGCCCAGTTTCATTTAGTTAAGTTTACAACTAAGAAAAGGAAACATTTCTTCATACAACCTGTGAAACCCACTGCCACACAGGGTTACCGAAATAAATAACGTTTTGGCAGTAATGGAAACAGAACTAGATAAGTCTATTACCATTACTAATCTATGTACTTATGTAGATTGTAATTCCCTAACAGATAACACAGCCCACATGAGTGAATCTGAGAGAAGTTACTTCTATCTGGTGCACAACACTACTCTTGGCCCCATACAAAACATTGTAAAAATGTGCTTTTTTATGCACTCACCTACCACGCAAGTATCGAGGTTTTCAACCAGTAGATGCATGAGAAGTCCTGTACTTCATTACCTAGAACATAGAATCAGAAATTAGTCTCTTATTATCAGGACTTGTCTCTTCAGCCTCCCACTGTATGACAGGAGTGCAGTAAGGGCTAACAATAAATTGGAGTGAAACACATACATTGCTATGGAGTAAGAGAGGTGGAAAGGTAGCAGATATTTTTGAAGGATTAACTCAGCTCACCTCACTTTTATCAGCTTCAGTGAAGGGCACTCTTATCACAGAACAAAGACAAGACTGAAAACAGTGCTGCCTCTGCTAAACATTCCCCTAGAGATGTGGCCTTCCCTAAACCTCTGAGCTCTTTGTACTCCTGGGAAATGCTCTAGGGAACCATGGGATATATGGTATTGACTTTAAAGTGCTAGCAGCACTTATTAGTGATGGAAATGAGAAAAATTCCTACACTCCAAGGAATTAATGGGAAAATAGGGAGATAATAGAAACTACATGTTTTCCTGATTTGTTATTTATTTTCCTTATTTCCCTTCATTCTTTCTTTATAGAGGCAGAATATGCTCATTTATTCCTTCCAGGCTCGATTAGAAATACATTCAGTTTACATGAGGCTTAGAAGACAAACAAGTCATGGGAGAGGGAAGGAATGAAGCATGCATCAGCAGATGAGATAATACCTGAAACTCAAAGGAGGGAGGGCAGCAAACCTGCCTGCACGACTTCACTGGTGCAAGACACAGCTGTAGACCAAACATTGCACTGTTGTTTAAATGATGAAAGGAAACAAGTCAAAACTATAGGTACCCTTTTCTGTTCTGCTTCTATTACTTCCTATGTATGCCCAAGATTACTCTTCTCTTCTCTTTTTTTTTTAATCAAAACCAAAAATCACACCTAGGTTTCTTTCTCCCTTCCAGTAGAACAGTAAGCTTGCTCTGCCCATGGCCTCTGCTACACAGCCACAGTGCCTCTGCTGCCTTCCAGATTCAACGTTCCTTCCAAGATGATGCCCCCACGCTAGCCACAGGCAGGTGCTTCAGCCCTCACCCAGCCAGGGCACTCTCTACAGTGCTGCAATCAGTTTCTCAACAGGAGGTAGATTTTAATGTCAGTCAAACAAAGTTACCTGCATTCCCCACAGACTAGCGGCAGGTTACCTGAAATCTAGGTTGTATCTATAGTGATATGTATACCTCAAATGTCTGTCATTCCAGGGTAACTACCCCTATGTGTGCTCTTACACACCATTAACTGTTGTAAGCATGAGTTGGCGTTCTCTCCTCTACCTGTAACTAGCTCATGAGGTAGTCCTTACAGCAGAAATGGAGCAGCGACAAAGGCAGTTAACACAGCATACCTCCTGGGCTGCAGTTTCCCCTTCATTTGTACCCTGTAGTAACTTATTTTTTTGTACCCATCTGTCCTTAAGCACAGGAAGTACACCAGCAGCTGCCAAGGCAAAGCTGTATTTCCTGATACTGTTTTGTGTGACCATTCCAAAATAAGAGAGACCACCTGTGTCAGGAAAAAAAGCTGGGAGAAGAAGGAAACTAGTAAACATGAAAAAATGAGAAGTGGAAAAATATGACCTGTTGTAAGCTGTGGCTATCAGGAGTTTGGGTCTGATGAGAAAGAGAGGAAGAGAGTAGGAGAGAAAGAAAAGCTGAAGCTTAGGAAAGGAAAAGTAGTTTAGCAACAATATTTGACAAGACCAAAAATGAGATGGGGGGGGAGGGGGGAAAGGAAGAACTCAGTTAAGGATATCTTTTTGGGCTTAGTACAGTAATGCTTCCAGAATGCTACCGGTTAGATTTAGAGCTTTTGGATTAAAATAGTGTTATAGGAGTTAAATTTCCATTCAGGAAACTCAGAATCACAGCCTTCAGCACCAACCAAGAGGAGAAGATAGGATTGTTTTAATTTTTTAATTTTTTTTTTAACTGCACAGGAAGTCAGTAGAAGGATGTTAACTCAGCATCAGAATTTATATAGGTTCCAGTCTTTGCATTTTGAAAGAGAAATAGTAGACTTAGAAAACAGAGAGCAAGCATGCAGCTGAAGTGACCAATGGTTTCTAGCAGTTGACTTACAAAGAGAGACCAAAAAATCATGGATTTATCAATCTGGAGAGAAGATCAAGGGGGTTGATTGAATTGAATCAGGATTCCCAAATTTATGAAAGAAGTGTGAAAAATGAATGTAGAATTTTTATTCATAAAAATTCTGCAATTTTCAGGTTATCAGGATGCACTGAACACATAATACAGTAATTCTTTACAGTGTGGACAGTGCACTTCCTGACTGTGTTACCACAGGAGGTGGCGAGGACAGTGTACCAGCAGGTTCAGAAAGGGATTCTGCAAATTGATGGTCCATAAGTGAATAATATACAATGATTATTGCTGGGCTGTACACACTGGTAACCCTATATAACAACTGCAGACTCCGGGAAGCCTTAAGAGAACAGACCAGAGCAAGTGCCCAGGGCACATGTGCACTCCCTGTTGGGTGTCTCCTGTTGAAATGATTGGAGACACAGAAGCTCTCTGATCCAGCAAGGCATTTCTTATCTCCCGATTTAGATGACCTTAAGGAAACAGTCACTCTATTTAACTACTTGCTTAGGAAATGGGACCTGACCCATATATGAAAAGCTTCAAGATAGCTGCACACAGGTCAGATTATTTGTGAAATCTGCAGCCAAATCAGGATGCGGGAGAAGAGCTGTTGTGGAAGTGTCAGAATGCATTAACCTGCATTGAATATAAATTAGGAATGCATAAAAGAACTGTATTTCTGTATTTAATTAGGAAGATCTGATCAACAGTGCTACTCATGTTTATCTGGAGTATAGTGAACTGGTATATATATGAAAAGTTTTTCACAATTCAGTAATAGTCCCAACTGCAGAAGTCATACAGAATAAAAGCTTCACATGGAAAATTTTTAATGCATCAAATCAGTATACAAACTTTGAGATTGTGGGTTCTACAGTATTATTTTTTGAGACATAACATTGAGAAAAATGTCACCATCTTCCCTGTGACTAATGAACATAACAAGTTTTCTGAAGAAAAGCCGTTATTTCAAGAGAAGTTCTCCTAAAACCACAAGGATTATAGAAACAGATCTTAAGTAACGCACCTTAAATTTTTCAGGATATATCAAACACAGCTGCATAAACGTTAGCATTTGAAAAAAGAATGATAGCCAATTAGCATGTGAATCATCATTAAAATCTCCTTTGGTGTAATTTTTTGTTTTAGTCAGAAGAACTTAAATTTCAATTGGAACTCTGGGATATTTATTTTATGGTAATCCATTTTTCAAAAATTTTAATCTACTTTACTTTCACTGAAGAAGACCTTTCTAAAATGAAACTTCTGATTAAAAGAAGAGGAGGAGTTTTGTCATTGCTGGGATTTAAAAACCTCTCCTATATGAACCTATGGCGACATGCACATCAAAAGGAGAAAAATTAAGGAGAAAAGCTGTCATGGGCTTAATTGTGCCAGCAGGACAATTGTTTTTCTTCTGAAATAGAAGTATTACAACAGCTTTTGGAGGACTTCAAAAGTACAACTTATCTTGACCAGGGAACATAAAACACTGATTGACATCTATATACATTTTCATACACTGCTGCATTCTATTGTTATGAAGGGGAAATACTTCTGAAGGATTCTTCTTTGAATACCATGTCATTCTGATTAGACCATGAACATGTCGACAATTCTATCAACAAGATTTCAGTTGTGTATAAGTTAAGAAAGTCCTTTTAATGGGAAGAAAATTATTCTGGTTTCATGATGCTGAAAGATGGAAGCAGATAAGAAGGGACTTTAGCAAAGATATTTTTGAGCAAGTTGTAAATGCAAGTTAAACTAAGAGTGTGAAATATTTACTTCAGTAAATATGCCAGGTCCATCTAAATTCATTAAGTGGAATAAATGCACTATTTGTACTACTAGTTGCTGAAAAATGAATGTTATTAAAAAAACACATCATAAGAGAGCATGTGAAATCTGGATATTCGTGAAACATGGGATAGATGTTGGCACTGTGTAGCAGCTTCTAGCTCTGTACACTGATTCGCTAGTTTGTCAGAAGGGTAACGAATTTTAGTACAGCTTTAATGCCTTCAATTCCAGAACCATGAGGATTTGTTAAACTTCGTGGCTTTCTAGAAAGGGTAGTTTTCCTTAGACCATCAAGGTTTGGTCTACTGCAGTGAAAATATCTTAAAGCATTACTGATTTTCAAGATTAACCACTGAATAAAAAATAAAATCTCATGCAATTTCTACACACTCTTTAGAACACTGCAATCTAAGCACTAACCAAAGGGAAGTAATTTAGCATCAAGCAAGAAAGTATGAAGATTCTCCATAAGAGTTCTGGATCATACCATCAGCTTCATCCACAAAAGAGAGTACTGTACTATTCCTCTAATAAACTGATACAGCTCTGTAGTAAAACCAGTTAGTACTTTTTATTGCAACCCACCATTCTTGTTCCAGAACCTAGCTCTTCTGTTAGTTAGAAATCCAAACTGCAGCTCAAAGTTCCTCAAAGCCAGTTTATATTAATTTGTTTTTAATTGTTCTCTTTTAAACTGCACTGCTTTTTTGCTATTTTCTCCCATGGATATATTTATAAGTGACGTCTCAGATTTCATTTTGCTAGGTTAAATAAACCATTGCCAATTGAGTTTCATCTTACAGATAAGCTTATCATTCCCATGATCCAGATAACTCTTCTGTGGATTTCTTGCAGTTTGAGTTCCCCTTTTTTTAACAAGGAAGATTTGAGTTGTACATGGTACTTATATGCAGCTTTATCATGCCTCTTTGGGCACAAATACTTCCTTATTTCAGCTGGAAAGACTTGGTCAATCTCAAATTCCATTTGCCCTTTTGTGCCAGGAACATATTCCTGGCTACTAGCTACCCTGTGATCACCTAATATAGTCAGGCCTGTCCCTTCCTCCATTGCTTCCAAACAGTGAACTTCTATCTTATATCAAATCATCAGTGATGCTAAAGTAGTTGACCTTGCGTGTCATTAAATCAACTTTCCTCCTGTTCCTATTATACCAAGCCTAGAGTTCATCCATTTCTCCCTGTAAGGTATTCCTGCCCTTTCTGCATTACCAATGGATGGCAATTGTAAACCATCAAATTTCCTCAAAATTCTCTTTTTATGCCAAAGTCATTAATAAAAGTATAAAACATACCCAGTCCCCTGACCGATCACCAAGGAACTTCATTTGTAACCTTCCTACTGCCCAGTACTTCCTCTCTCTGTCCTTCAGGCAGTTCCTCACCCGCTAGTGCCTGTTCAAACCCCCACCTCCTACAGTCGAACACTGGGAGTTCTTTGTTGCTCTGTGGCAAATGTGAACAGACACACTTTTTCTAGACAAAGTATTGTTTTAAATATCTGTGTAATGGGCTATGATCTACCTTTGGCAAGCACACCTCACATGTCTTTACCTCCTTTTTTAATTTCCATATTTAATTATATTTTGTCTTCCAACACTTGTTCTCAAAACTTGAAAGCACATTATATCCACTACCAGAGGGACTATGGGGAGACATACAGATTCAGATCCTGAATTGTATCTAGTCTTGAAGAATATTTTTACATAATTTTTCTTCCTTGCTGCTTTTCTGCCAATGGGTTCTAGGGCAGAGTGTATTACACTGAGATTGTCTGGTACTTTCTAATTCCAGATAATTTGTTTGATTGAGATCTTTACTAGGAAGAGATGACAGATATGAAAAAGTTTCTACACAGTCAGAAACAAAAAAACATTTTAGTTGAAAAGAGAGAGCTTGAAGGAAATACGGTTGAACAGCGAATGACTAGTCATTTTTTCACAAGAACAAAATAGGAGAACCACATAAAATTATGTAAAATAACATAAAACTAACAAACAAAATAATTTGTTGCCATAGGGTATGTGGTAGTCAAAAGCAAAAATGTCTTATGCAAGGGATTTGATTAGTTAATGAAAGGTAGATAAGGCCATATCTATTAAACACAATAACCAAGCACAAGACATTCTTAGGCAGCTGGTTTCCAAACTTTGAGTGGATCTACACCTGACCTTATAAGAAACAGCAATTGTTGGTACTTTATTCAATGAATATATGGTCTGACACTGATATTCGCTGTAAATCATGACTGGGTGGATTACCTGCTACAGCTATTTTATTTAATGATCTCCAAGTATATTATCCATGGCAATGAACAGAACTTGGGCCCTTTCATCAATACATAGGAAATATCCCTTAGAAATTAATGGAGCAAATTTCCATATTCTATTCATCCACCCACACAAAATTCGGGAAGACTGTATAACCCTATTTTTCATGTTTCACAATTTACTTAATTCTCTGCTGAAATTAACTTAGTCCCACATCCCTCTTCCTCAGCACAGAGAGCATTTCTTTCCTTTAACTTTTACATTATTTGAAATTGTGTAATAACAAAACATAAATATCCAGTCATGTATTGAAAACCATGAAGATAAATTTCACAGGAAACCTTAGCACTTTGATGCACTCAAGTGAAGCATCTCATGTCCAATATAAACTCTATTTGACAGTATACCTGTAAGATCCAACACACTCTACAGAGGTCAAACTCAGCCAAAAATATGCTTCCTGCTGACAGAAGACAAAGTCATAGCCCCCAGAAGGAGGCTGTGGGTGGAAGAGAGATGGGGGATTAATAATTTTTCTCCCAAAAATCAACAAATCGTTTTGGCTTCTTCTTTGCTGAGGTCATTCTGTGTATAGATAATAAATAAATACATTGTAATCACTGTGGATTTTTGAGGCAACTGAAGCTGAGTTCTTGTAGAAAGCAAGACTGGGAAAATAAGCTGTCAATTTTTTGTGTGTGTCACATAACCAACTAAAACAAGCTTAAATATTATTTCCCTTATTTATCTAGACTTTAAAAAAAAAAACAAAACCACAGCTGGCATTAAATCCATAGTATGTGGGCAGCTATATTATGTGCTCACTTTGCAGACTTCAGAAAGAGCACCCGCAGGCTGGTTACAACACTGACAAAGCAAATCCTACCCCAACTGATTCTCACACACCCTTGGCAACTAGTTCTCTTCCTACTTACTCTTCTGTCTTGAATTAATGTTCCAGATCCTACACCAGACTAGGTAAACCCTGCTGATTTTCTGTCTTGCTTAGGAACACAATACAATCATTAGAGGATTTCTCCAGATGAGCCACTACAGAAATAAACCTCACATTTTGTTTTGTTTTTCCTGAGAAGTTCTTGATGTGGCACCTTAATTTGGGTATCTATTGACTAGTGTAATAAGTTGTCTTTACCTCTAAGATACCAGGTGCTTCCTCTACAGATGTTAACCTTTTGGAGCTTCTGTAGGAAAAGGCCAAGGTTCAAAATATTAGGAAATAATACCCTGATATTTCCTGAAGTGGGCCTTGTAAGGTCAGTTAACCCTGGCACGTCACCTTGTGAATACTGTGATTTGCTGAAGTGATTTTCAAACTCTCATTAAAATAAGTAGTGTTTTTTCCTTCAGAATGCCTTTCCCACCACAAGAACAGATTACTGGTAGCTACACTCACCCGCAGCTTGGGCACTTAAAAGGACATAGGGACCTGCTTTGCGATCTCCACCAATGGACTATACAAGAAATACATACTTCAGGCTTCACACCATTTAACTGCCAGCTTTTTACCATTTGTCTGTACATTTATTTGGACAGACTTAAATACAATATGTTGCTTTTCCATTTTTAAGTTCTTCAAAGGACTGTAGATCTTGTCCTTGTACCTAAGCCTGGCAGAAATAAGGGAAGGAGACACAAGAAATCCCAGCCATTTCAGTTACCAAGGCATAGCTTTTAAGTGGTCAATGAATCGAGTTTGCCCTGCCTGCAGACAAACAAACAAGCGGAATGAGCAACATGAGACCGCTTACAGACACGTTAGTTCTACATTTATGTATTTAATTTTCATGGGTAAGACAGTATGTCACTACCTAGCCAGCTGTAGGGAAATGGGTTGCCTTTAATTCCCTATTCTTGTTAAACAGAAGACACAGAGCACTACAGATGCACATTTGCCCATCCATGAGATTTTTGCAACATTTTAAGAGCCAGGAACAATATATTGCACAACACGGGTTATGTTGTGAAGTTCCAGCTTCCCTGAAGCCCATAGCAAAATTCCCATTGACTCAAGCAGAGCCAGGACTTCCTATCAGTTCCCAAGAGGGGAGCTGTGCTGAGAATTGTGAGCTGTGTGTATTGCAAAGAGCAAGTATCACCAACCCTTCAGCTTGCACTCACTCTTCTTGTGATCGTTTTTGCATGTGGTGGTTTTAGCATTGCATGCTTTACAGATCAAGAAGCCACCACAGCATTCTGGTTTCATTTTATTTATTTCATGCAATAATGAGGCACGCTTAGTTCCTGTTTTCCAACCAAAAGTGCTGCACGGATGGAAATTAGATAAAACCTCATAATTCATTTGGGTTCCCACCCCCACCACCTAGCTCTCTTTGTAATTACCCATTTGTTGCAACTCAGTTACTAAAACTTTTCCCTGCTCCAAATAAACTTCAAACTTTGTTTCTTCAGCTTCAGTCACACATTATCAACAGAGCTTAAACTGTTCTTGCCTTACTGATGCATGTAGGCAATCTGAAAAGAAGTTTAGATTTGGATGAATTGCTGTCCCCGTAAGAACAGTAGTTGACCATGGAAAGACAGTGTAGTTCTTTGGCAGAACTGCTCCTGACAGCTAACACCATCAGACCCTCTGGCCTCCACAGCCATGTAGCAAAGAGGAGACTAAGACAATCTCTGTAAACAGATACAGACTGAGCTGTAGGAAATTTTGCAAGTTTGGCTTGCACAGGTTCTTTTGAATTTTTCCATATACATGTTTTTGTACCCTGTGAATTTCACTTTGAGATTCAGGTCTGAACAAGGCTGTTAAAAGCTCAAATAGAAACTCATTTGAAACCACGAGGTTTCGTTTGAAAAACTGTAAGTGGGCTTCAAGTTGTTTGAAAGTTGCAAATTAAGGAATTTAAGTGAAACTTAAACCAGACAGTTTTACATCTAAACACAGAGCAAAACTTGAAAGTAGGCAAGTTTTCTGTGGTTCTCTAAGAAACATTTCATGCAGCAGTTCTCCCGGGTTTACCCTTGCTGTATGCAGAGAAATGTGAACTCGCCTAAGATGTTGCAACTCGCTAATATGCCAGACTATTTTTTCATTAAACCTCTGCTTAATCTCTCTCTTTCTTACTCCCTCTGGAGCAGAACCAACACCAAGACCTTTGGGCAATGAACATTAACAATAATTCCCCAGAAATCTCTTCTCCCACTTTAGGACCTAAGGGGTTCCTTGCTCATGGTTATGCACCATCTGTCATTATCTACAAAGACTAAAATGCCAAGGATGGCCTTCAGCTGTCAGCTCTGCCCCTCTGAGCAGAGTGTTACAGGATGTCTCATTCAGCATTTGCAGTCACAGGAGAGGGGAGATTCTTTCATTCAGAGCAGGGAATAGCCTCCACAGCTGCAAAACACAGGAGGCCCAAGGAACCTCCTACAGCCAGCAGCTGTGGAAGCAAATTTTGGCTGGACTGGTCCATTATTGTTGATGTATGTAAGGCCTGAAAATCAGTTTCAGGAAACAGTGTACATGCGGAAAGACTTGTGGTCTTATTTTTCATATTTAGATACGCAACTGTGTAATAGCTACACCTTGTTTTGATGCTATGCTCAATATTGTTACTATTAATAAAAAATTATGCCTGCTCTTCCAGTGAAGACATGTTTAAAGGAAAACTCAGACCTGCCACCACCTCCGTTCTCAACTGAACCAAACCACCAGTGCAGTAATCACATCTTGAAAAAGTTTTCACAAGCATAAAGTTAAACTAAGACATCTCTTCTTTCATACTGTAGTATGTATGAAGCTGAGAACATTCAACATTTACTTACCATCCTAAATTACCCAGCAGAATAGCTGTACACTCAATTTCATTGCAAAAGTTCATCTTTCAGAAGCTTCTTACGAGACTAACATAGAGGCAATGAAACCTAATGTGGTATTTGGCACTACACTTTTTTAGGACTCCCGGCTCTGTCATTGTGCACAACCCTGAACATGGGGCGATTTCCTGTCACTCTGCTGATAAAGTGCTCAAGTCTTCTTGTAAACTCTAGGCTAACTCATATTATTTTTGCACCTTGATTTCAACTCCCGTAACACAAAGACAACTCTCACCTAATTTCGCATAGATGTGTGTTTAGCTCATGACCTTCTGATATTCTTGGCTGTAAATTCAGAACATTGCTACCAATAAACCTAACCCCAGAAAGGGCTAGTAAGACATTTTCCACAACACATTCAGGCAGACACTAGACACCATCTTTTCACTTCCTTGCAGTTTCAGTCTGAGGTGAAGCAGCAAAGACTGCCCTTCTAAATCTAACACTCTGCATAGCAGATTCAGCATTCTCTACTTCACACCCTGCAGAGCAAGCCAAAAGCGCAAGAAACAGCCTTGCTCAACAACTGAGCAACAGAGGCAGAAACAGATCCATTCAGCAAGGAGAGCCAAAGAAGGAGTCAAAGAGAGAGCCAAAGCCACCAGCTTCCTCCTGCTGGCTACGCAAGTAAGAAAAGATCCCAGAACAACATAGGCAGCAGAACAGGCTTACACCGGGGTCATTTAGTTTAGTTCCCGAATGGCTGCTAACAGATGCCTCTAAGTAAAATTTGTTCCATGTTTCTGCTGCCTCATCACCCTGGAGCCACATACCCCATGCTCAATTTGGCAAAATGCTTCTTCTCGTCTGCTTCATCTACCCAGACTAAGACCCAGACATCGATGGGCCCATTTGGGGGGGCCCAAACTCCACTGTCTCCTTCTTGTTTTGGAACCATCCCTAAAATTGGTAATGATTCCTTTGGCAGCACTTCCTTGCCAGAGAGTATCTCCCAGCCCACCCCTGTAGGGTTATGAGAGAAGTGCAGCTGAGGAAAGGATTTCTATAGAACAGGTCAACTGAGAAGCAGAAAAAGATGGAAGACAAATTGATAAACATAGGAAGAGAGGATAGTGAAGCAGGAGAGGACCAAAAGGTACAGATCATGGAAAGGAATAAAGAATTTAGGGAACAGACCCATTAAGGGAGTACTATCACATAGTGGCTCCTGATTTACGGCTTGAAGGCAACACATTGTAATGGTGCTTGTGACACAGAAAGTTAAGACATTCTGAGTAGTACATGGAATACAAAGAAAGATGTTGCCAGAAGTGTGATACAAGCTCAGTGTTGTCAATAAGGCAACACAGGCCAGGGAGCACAGCTGTCTTCTGTAGCCAGAGTTAAAATTACTCCACCTGATTTCCTTCCAAAAGTTTTTTGGGGGTTGCATCTCTGGTTAGAGGAATCTGGCTCTGGAGCTGGCCAGCTCTAGCTGGCTACAGCACATGTAGGCACACTCTGCAGACAAAAGGGTCACAGCCCATTTCCCTGCAGACAAGTG
The DNA here is from genome assembly GCF_020740795.1 of Apus apus. NCBI lineage: Eukaryota > Metazoa > Chordata > Aves > Apodiformes > Apodidae > Apus > Apus apus. The sequence goes on from NC_067291.1 coordinate 7,441,894, forward strand.
AAGACCACACAAAATGTCCCCAGCGCTGCCTGTGGCTGAAAAGGCCTCCAGCTCTTAGTGCTGCTCATTGTGGTGCTCTTGCCAGCGAGGTGATGGGCACACAGAGAGATGCTCACTGCTGCTTTCTGGGCTGATCCTATTTTTCAGGGTATGATCTTAACTTTCCAAAAGTGCAAATCTGCCACTCTTCAAAAGTACCAAATATAGCACCAAAAAAAATAAAGATTCCTTCTGGAGATCAAATGAAGGAAAAGACCCTCCTGTTAGAATCAGAAGACAATTACATTTCTTCATTTCTAACCAAACACAGGAATGTTTACTCTCTGGGCCCCAAGTACATGATGATTTTGAAATATTTCTGTTTATTTTATAATATGCAGTAAAACGAATGCTCCTAACACACAGAAATAAACAACACTTTTTCTTCCACATCCTTCCTTTGTGGTTGTGAACTCCTGTGGGGCTGACACAACTCCCAGCAGAGCCAACAAAATGCTTACCATTGCTGTCAGTCAGAATATGATTGCGTGCCTTTCTTGTAGCAGGCAGAGAGTTACTTGAACAGAATTGAAGATGTATTGCAGGAGACAGGAGTAAATCAAATTATATGAAAACATTCCCACGGTTTTGATTTACTTCACAGAAAGAAGCAAAATATTAGACATCTTATATTACTTCATGTTTGCCTGGAGGGCAAATGTGAGGTAAATGTTCAGAAAATTCTAAAAATGTAGCAATAAGCCCCTTCTGCTAAGTTCTGTATGAGTTCTGCATTACTGAGAATACAGTATTATCCTAAGATGCTGAATAGCAGTCTCTAATCCTGTCTCAGAGGCCAAGAGATTCCATCGGTTTAGTTGGGCTATTCCTTTGCAAAAATGAAATTGGAAAACTAATTAAAATTGTAAACAGGAGGATGCTGGAAGCAGTAAACTGGGCAAGTTTGTAGTGTTGCTGACATCTACTGAGAAAAATCAAAATTGCACATCTTAGCAAAGGAAAGAGCCCTTAATCAGCCCTTATTTGTTGTTTGCCATTTTAGTTTTCAGCTGCATTTTATGTATGTTTGCATATTTATTTGTTACCTAGTATCAATATTCAATTGCTTCACTTAATGTCAGTGAGTCAACAGAGACATTATAGGGAATGTTTAAGATGAATTGGAGTATAAGGGATGTTTAGGAGGTGGCTGTATCCATTACATAAATGCTGTAGACTTGTTCTTATAGTTCCCAAAGTCTGAACACCCAGATTGACACACAGCACCAGGTATATCAGGACACACGTCTAGCACATACTGTCCACAAATAAAGCCTTCAAATTACGGCAGCTGAAGCCAAAATCCATGTAGTACAAAATGAGATGATATTTTAAAATAGATAACCAAGAAACCTGAACACAGTAGTTTGAGCCAATGATTTTGATTTTTCAATTTTCTTACCAAACCAGCATTTCAGCAAGAAGTGGGTCCTGGCTCTGTAAAATCGGCCATGAACCTCCATCCACTTGAGCAAGCAGAGCTGAACAGGACTTGCCCTTATTTTAAGTTTAAACATGTGTGCATGCTAAACTAGAGATTTTATGAGGTAAAAGACTAACTATTTGATGTTAAAATGACTGTGCTGAACTCAGAAATTTTATGTTGTGCGTTATATAAGAGCAATCTAATAACATAATAAAAATATACAATAATAACGTAATAACAGCAACAACAGGGACATTTTCTGTTCTTCAAAGCTTTTTAAACACTGCTCGTTTCTTACCGGCTAATGCTGGCCAGATAACAGCAAGATAACACTGACAGCGACGAGGGTTTCCTGCCTCGGGGTGCCGGGGCCGGCTCTCCTCCCGCAGCAAACCCTGCAAAACATGGTTTATTTCCGTGAGCACCAGCGGGCGCGAGGGCTTCCCTGAGAAGGGACACATTAAAGCCCGCTTTGTGAAGTACACATTTACAGGCTTTGCTGAACCAGGCCCTAAACCATAATTTCTCTTTTTAAAAAAAAACACATCCCCTTACAATTAACAGATGTGAAGGCAAACTCGGCATACACGGACGGCTTAATTTTTTCCCTTTGAATGACCTGGTTACATCCAGTTTCCGCAGCAATTGTAAGAGTGTTTACATTGTTTTGTTTGTTGGTTTGTTGTTGTTTTTTTCCATTTCCCCTCTTAATAACACGCAGCAGCCGCCGTGCGCCCGATTCACCTCAGGAGGCCGCGGGCGAGGAAGGCGCTGCCGGCTCCTCCCGGGATGGGCCGCGGCGGCCCCAGTTACTTGTTTTGTTAATATCTTCGGACCCCCAGGGCCCCGTTCTCGTCCTCCCTGGCCGCTCTCCAGACCCAGGCTGGCAGCCAGGGAGAGTATCGCATCTTCAGGCTGTGGCCCATTGCAAGTTTCTCCTCAGCTCCCGCTGAGCGTTCCCCGCAAGGCCGGGGAGGCCGCAACATCCCGCCCGCCCTGCCTCGCCGGGCAACGGCTGCGGCCACCAGGGCCCCGGCCTACAGGGCCGCAGCACCATCCCAATCTCTGTCACCCCCGGGGTTTTCAGCCCCCTCACAAACAAAACCCCCTGGGCTCGGATTTTTCCCCAGAGCCCCAGCCCCTGGCTTTTTTTTTTTTTTTTTTTTTTTTTTGGGGGGGGGTTGATTTGCAGGGAGTTATTCCTGCTTTCTGTGTTTCCCTCCCTAACGGAGGTCTGAAATTTAATTAAAGTATCATGGGAAAAAAGTAGATATTTAATCACATTATTATGTCAGATAGCCTAGCTGGACAGAACATCATAAATGCACAGAAAAATGTTTTAACGTTGGTGTTAAGCTGTTACCCAGAACCTGTAACGAGGCCAGTTTTGTCCTTCAAGCAATGAAACAGAAGTAGCAGCAGGCAGGGCCACACACACCTGTATTTTTAAGTAAAAATGCAAAAAGACATTGAAAAAACCTCTTAAAACAATATTAAAATTTTATCTTGGTTGGTTACTCTACTGACATGAGGGTACACTACCTAGTATGACAGTGTTCATCAGCAGGGCTTCATTAACCCAGGCAGAGCTCAGTACTAACGAGGCTACGTTGCTTTCAGTGCCCTGACAAGCTGGCCAGCTTTCTGGGGTGCTGCCTGTTGCCACTATTTATATTAAAAAAAAAAAACTAGTTACAATTTTCAAACCCTAAAGCAAGTTCCAAAAAAGACCATTCTTGTGAGAGAGAGAAAAAAAAAAAAAAAAAGGAAAAAAAAAGGTTTATTTCTACTTTTGAAAACTACTATGGCAGCCCTGAGCCATTGGCACAGCGACAAAAAAACCAAAATGCCTCCAATGGCACAGCTCAGCTCTGCAGCAGGGAACAGGGTGATCACAGGCGCCATTGACTCTCCAGCTCAAAGCACAATTTGGGACATTACTGAGGTCATTACTCAATCAGATGGCAAACCTGGTCTTAAGCACCTAGTCCTGACCACAAGACACTACTCTTCAGGTGAAACAAATGTCTAAGTGGTTCAGAATGAACCCATGAGTTTCACATTTGTTCCAGCTGTTCTGAAAAACACCTTGCTCCTGGAAGGTTGTGTGCTGGATTGGGTGTTGCCTGCCCTTACCCAGCTGGCATGAAATCATAAAGGCAGCTTAACCAGCACACTGGCTGCTTTGGCTAAAACAGACAGGTATAAGTTGTGTAACCACATTGAATTAGTACTCTTGGATGATCCTGTATTATACAGCACCAGCACTACTAATAGTAAAACCATAACCTGGAAAAACATTTCCTGCTGAAGTGGCAGGCTGTAAAGTGGTGAGTTTGTCCTTCAGTAAGTCTCCTGGTTCTCCACTGGCTAGACACAGCCAGGTGGTCCTTGATCAAAGCCCATGTGCAATGTATTTAAATGTGATCTGATCCAGGGCAGCCCTGTGACATACACCACTCCTACAAACATCCTCTTATATTACTACCACAAACATCCATCTCATTGCAGTGTCCAGTCAACAAAGTATGGATTTCATATCAAGTTCCATGATAAAGTGTAATCTGACTCTTATGTCTCCTCTACTCCCACCAGTAAAGCTATTCACTTAGACATTAATTTAGCAGGGAACGTAAAATTAAGTATAGCCTAGGCTTAAGGATGATTTTCATGCTCCCCTTCCTGGCATATGGCCGGAAAAAGTGTTCTAGGCTTTCACCCCGATCTCTACATCACTGAATCTTAAAGCCTCCAAGTATTTTGAAGCTATCCTTGCACCAAGACTCAGAAGAGAGCACACCAAGTTCTCCAGAGCACTCACCTCCTAAACTCTGACAGAGAATTATGGAGCACACACACAGGTTAGATAGATGTGACACAGGCTGAAACACAAGCTGCTTCTCCCTCCAGACCTATGAAACTTTATCTCTCCTCTCCCTGTTTTTAAAAGGTAGGAAATGTGCAGTTTGGATGACAGTCTCTTGCAATCCACCAGTAAAAGCACAGTCTGATCTCTCTAGCACAAAACAAAAGGCAGAACCCCTTTTCTGTGGAAGAACACCACAATCTCTCAAGACATGCATAATGGGTGCAATCTGAAATGGTGCTTTGCCAGTCCCCTTTATGTTAAAAGTCAAGCACAACTGATAACCCTGAGCAACTACCTATAAGACAGAGAAGAGCTCCTCTGAATATCTGGCTAATATACCTGACCTGTACTCTGTTCCGTACTAGTAACAATATAGCCTGTTTGCTGAGTTGCTTTTTTGGTGTTTGGGGTTTTTTTTGTGTGTGTGTGTGTTTTTTTTTTTAAAAACAAGGTGCTGTTTATAAAGTGGCAAGGTGGCATTTTTCTACACCTTGCTTTTTTTTTCCTTTCTTAAACTCTGCATATTATGTAGGCATGCAACACATGAGTACAAAAGTCAGCTTGTAGTGTATGTACTTATAGATTTGTTATCTTTGGATCTCTACAGAACTTCATAGTAATTTCAGAACTAAAAATACCCAAATAGAGGAATGACTTAATGTTTTCAAATGTACATATGCCAAGTGGCTCAACAACCACCAAATACAAACCTATAAAGTTCACTTCCTCTCTATTGCTTGGGCAGTTGGAGTCAAAGGAGGGGTTAAGTCACACAGCTCGAGCTTTTTTGCTTTTACACAAAAAAAAAAATCAAATCACAAAGAGAATGCATAAAGAGAATTTACATTGCTACAATTAATTTGAAGTTAATTTTATTAGTGTTTTCTATCAGCATTTTTCATTCTTGGGAAAAAGCAATCCATGTTGGAACGGGGCACGGATGATAAGTAAGTTACCCAGACTGCCCCATCTGTTCAGCAAGATCAGAAAACAAAACTGGAGGAGATAACCAGGACTGTCAATGTATCTCAGATTCGAGATCTGATGAGCAATTTCCATTAAATTCCATGAGAGTTAAGGTAGCCAAACCAGACCCTCAGGTTTTAATCACAAATAGAACAGAAAGCAGTGGCTGGCTGTGAAAGGGGTTTGCTGCAGCACACAGAGCAGCAGCACACCCCGATTACCTGCTCAGCACAGAGCTGTTCCCTGCAGTCAGCACTTTGTCCAGGGGAGTTTTAAGCACTTGCAGATGAGAACCTACCATCCTCCCATAGGGGATCATTCAACAGATAATTCTTCTTTTACAGGAGCTTTTCCTTATCATTCACTATCTCCATTTTCCTCTTACTTTCATCCATTCAGCTTTGTTCCCTGTCTTGCCTCAAATGTATCTCTCCGAGTAATAAGCCTCCAAATAATTTGTCTCCCTCCTCTGTTTTCCTCTAACAATGAATAGATTACACTGCTTGAACTATAACACAACCAATTTCCGGTGCATAGGTTTAGCAGTAAGGAATTAGGTATTCTAATAAATACAAGGTTAAAACTAGGGGAAGTTAATTACCAAGCTATAGATCAACGAGCAAGAGGTGAAACTGCCAAAGAGATGCTCTTATTAGATTATCAGGCTCAAGGCTAATTTATAGCTTTCATTGTGCTTCCTTATCCATTATTTTTATAGTAGGCAGAAAGGGTTATGAAGCACAAATTGCTATTTTTAATTAACATTGAAGTTTTGGATAGGCTCAGATCAGGATAACCAGGCTAGGTTACTCTTTTTTTTTCTTCTTTCAAAAGTGAAAGCAGAAGACATTTTATTGATCTGGGAGAGCTATGACAATTGAGTAATACAATACATTTGTCAGTCTGCAGCTTCCCAATATGTTTATCCATGATCTGCCCAGAATGACAAGTTGAAGAGCAGCCCTGCTGAACAGGCCCTTGGGGTCTTGGTAAAGAGGAAGCTGCACAAACCAGTGGCGAATCTGGAGAAGGGGACTAACAGCAGCCTGGCAGTACCCATGAGGAGCTCATCAAAAGACAGCACAGAAAGGATTTTCTGAATTATACTCAAACTCAATTCTGCCTCCTCCACCTCTGAAAGGGATGATGACCTGTAGGTCAGGCTAACACAGCAGTTCCCTAAAACCTCCTTAACCTGTTGGTATAGCATAACTCAACTAGTGGCTCAACCACACTGTCAGCCCAGCTTACCTGCTAGTGACAGCCAGGGGAGGAAACTGTAGGAACATATGCTGATGTTGACAGCCTGGGCTGTGGGAAAGCATAAATTAAACTGAAAGTGGTAATGAATCCTGAATACTCTTCAGAACAAGCCCTCGGTTTGTCCAGGGTCCCTGGCAACAAGAGTACAGATTGTCTTAACATAATAATTTTTTTTTTAAAGCATGAATGTAGTCATGCAAATAACTCCACAACCTCAAAGACATGATTCGTTCCTTCTGAAGTAAGTGATTTTGCAGTTATAAGCCCTCACTTGAGGCTTTTCTAAGGAATATAAAAGTTGCACCAAAATTGAGAACACTTTTACTAGCCTCACGACAGTGGTAATACCAGGATCAGATCTGGACTGCAGCCAGACTTCCAGTCAGTCTTGTAGCTTCACTGCTACCTCTTTTAAATACTTTGCTACATATAAACATCTCCTCACTATCTGTAAGGGATACCACATTCTCAGCACTACCATGTTACCAGAAGTAAAAAAGGGAAAGAATCTTTTAAAATAATCAGAATAACTTTTTAAAATTATTTATAATTTTATTTTCAGCACAACTTAAGTGGTTACCATAGCTGGAATGAATTAGGGTTCACTGCCAGGATTTTCAGAAAAGGTCCTCCCACCCCAGGAAAAGTTCAGTTGCATTCTGCTTTAATGGCTCTTGGCAAGCTTGCAATATTGTTTTTGTACAAACAGAAGTAAATTTGATATAAATAAAAAATGGAACTTTGTGTGAATGAAGCAAACATCAAATTCCTTAATCTTCAAAAGAAATTCTATCCCTGAATAATTAACTATGATATATTTATAAAACTAGAATAATTGAAAACAGAATTCTAAGTTGATTCATGTGGACTGAGCTGAAATATTTATTATTCCAAGTCCAGAAGATCTGTCTGGGTTTTGTCACTGGAAATGTCTAAACTCAGTGTCCAGATGTTTATTTAAGTTGCTCCCACATAGTTCTAGTGTCAATTACCAGGGGTTATCAGAGAGCATCACTGTGTATCTTCCTTGACTAATATTCTCATTTCTTCTGCATCTTTGATGTTTTCTTTCATTAAAATTCCTGGCTCATAGCCACAAAAATCTGCCATGCAGGCAAAAAAATGGTCTGCAGACATGACATATGATGATACCCAATGTCTGTGCAAGGATAATATTTATCATCAGCTATCATTTAAGCAGTACTATAATCAGTACAATGCCAATTCAAAGCAGCTCAGAGAAATACATGTGAAACCAGGGAATAAGAACTTCTAACCAAAATGAAATATCTTGGGTTACTAAAGAAAATATTATTGCATACAATGAAGAATTTGAGAATCTGTGTTGGCATTGGTTTTTTCCCCTTTCAGGAGAAAGCAGGGGGAAAGTCAATGACAAAGTAATTTCACACAATTACAAATGGAGTGGATGGATCTGTAACTCTGGAAACCACAATTACATTGAGACTTTTATAGTAACCAGGAGACAACACAGGCCACTCATAACAGGAACTTAAACAGAAAGAGCTTATCACACAGTCTATGAAGACTTCCCACACTCAAATAGCTGGCTAACAGCTCATTCATAGATATACATTTATTTTTTTATATATACTGAAAAAATTATTTTTAAAGATTTTTAAGAAAACAGAAGAAAATCAATGCTAATTCAGTATAAACAGAAGCAGAGGCAGAGATCTAAAACGGGTGGAGAAAACAGTGCCAATGCCACTTCATGTGCTCCCTTCAGTCCCCGATACACCGGGTTCCTTTCTTGGGGAGGAGTGTTACTGATTTTCCTTCAGGTCAATCACTAGAGACAGACACCTTGCAGCTTCAATGGATAATGGTCTAAATGCCTTGGAAATGTAAAACTCACAGATTATGTAACTTACTTCTTCCAGTTTGGGAAGGTCTATGCACCTACCAGACAAAGCCAGCAGCTAAGCCTTCAGCCATGCCGAGAGCCCTTCTCCCTCACTGAGATCTTCTACAAATGGTGTTCCACCTCAAGACTCAGTTATGATTCTGGGTGTGCAATAAAAAATCCCACAGCTTCCTGCAGAATGGCCAGTTTTGTCACAGGATTTGCGCTCATTGTAGCACAGGCTGCAGGCAGCCTGCATGCAGTGGTGGGGCAGTGCAGGTGATGACTTCAACCCACGGATGGATGCAGGTCACACTGTTACAACCAGGGCTTCCATACTCCCACTGCTGACTGACTGATCTCTGAGTAAATTAAATTTATATGTTACTAGCATCACGCAACAACTGAGAAAACATTTTTTGGAAAAACAAACCCCAACAAACAAACAAAGAAAAACATGGAAATTTTGCAACTGAAACTTCCATTTGGAAGTGTACAGAGAGTCTCTCCTATCAAATGCTCAGCTTCAGAGGCTCAGCAAAACCTTGGACTGCAACTACACACACGTTATATAACCACCTTGATCTCATACTCAACTACATGAATGCCAGCTGTGTGGACAGAGGGAGGAGACATGAATATGTTAATTAAACATTATGGCCCCACTTATCTCCCTCACGACTTTGAGGGGAGATGTGCCCATTTGCACGTGATGCAATTATGGTCCCCAATATCAAACCTGAAAGAAGGGCAATGAGTGTGTCACTTAGTACAAATTCTTACAAATTTCTCTGTCCAGAAATTTCTTGTGTACTTACTGCTGGAGGATACATTCTCTCCTATCTGGATGACTGAAAGTGAAATAGTTCAGTGATTCTAGCAAGCTGAAAATCTATTTTCTTCCCACACACATTTCACTGTACTCATTTCTGTCATCTCCCGACATTCAGTAATTGGTTCACAACTCTTACTCTCAAATTCCCTTGCGCACAGAGATGAAACAGAGCCCATATCCCAGTTCAACAGAGCATTTGCACATAAACATTCCTAGAGGAATCAAGCCCTGACTTCAGAACATGCTTCACCGAATCAAGGGCCAATTTAATAAAATCTTAATAATCAAATGATCAAAACAGTTGCTTTAAACAAGAGATGACTAAATGCCTCTAAAGCTTTGCATACACATGGAATAACATTTACAACATTTACAAAGGAGTCCAGTGGAATTAAGCACTCACATCCCACAAAGAGTCCATGTGAGTGTAGTGTCTGGACTACAGTCAGCTAATATTTGCCTGCCACAGTGTCAGCAGGGAGGCAGCGCTGCGCAAGTGTGAGAATAAAACACAATCATTAGCTTACTGAAAAAGACAAAAATACCACAGCAAAATACATGTTTTTTTTCACACAGCTGTTTTTTCTACTCTCTTCTCCCTCTCCCAGAATGTGGGAGTTCACAATCCAAACCCAAACATTAGGAAACCAGGAAATCTCAGTGGTGATCTCCACACATACCACCCTAAGAGCAGTAGACTTGCAACAAAACATGAACCACAAACTCAAGAAAAATACAGTTCAGTTAACACCTCCCTGGAGCCAGACCACACCATGCAAGACCTACTCCCTGAAAAATCTGCCCTTACAAGACACTTTGGAGAAACAACGCTTGCTTCTCATACTGCTCTGAGAAAGCAGCAAGGCTGGGAAAGCAGAGAAAGTCCACCTTTTCCTACAGCAGAGTCCACGAGGCAGGGCTCCCATTCCCTGTCCTCTTCACACCATTCATTTGATATAAAAGGCCAAGAACACATTGCTATTCCCCTGGCTCAAGGATACTCCTTGCAGGCACTATCTCGATTAAGGCAGATCATGAGCCAGATGCCTCTCAAATTAGGCCAGAAATGTTCTGAATAGGGTCCCACTACGGATCATTTTCACCGGCAAAACCCAGCCTGGTACACAGCTGAGATTACAGCCAGCCTCCCAGATCCCAGGAACTGGCTCTGCAATGGAACTGCACAAAACAACCACCCAGCCAGATCTCCACCTACAACTCGGGCCAGTCAGGTCATACCTCCTCTGCGAGACTGCTAAAGGCTGCCAGCTTGTGGTGTGTCTGTGCTACGGGAATTTTCTGCAAGTTCCCTACAGAAAACCCCAAACTACTGCCCAGGGGCCAGTCGTGGAGCATGAACAGCTTTTACCAGAGCTTCCTGCTCAAGTTTTGATTAATCAGTCTGAGTTTGGATATTCTTTTCCTCAACTCCTGACACTGCACTCCTGTAGCAGGTTCAGAAATTCCACAGCACAGAGCCACGGTTTTCAAGTCTTCTCGATGTGCAGGCCCCGTTTCCTCCATACAGGAACTTGCAGCTCACTGCCACTGACTTGTGTTTGATCCCATGGCCCTTGGAAGCAGTCCACTACCCATCAGATGGAAAACTACTGCTAGAACTGCTAACCTCTTAGCTAGGTCTAGCTCTAAAATCCAGAAAATATTAGTATTTTCTATCCTCTTACAAATGCCCCAAAATCATTAAGTACAGCAGCATGTAGGTCTTTCTTCTTTCAAATGTTATTTCCCAAATACTTAACATAATTTTTTAGGTTGCTAAATCCTCACCCAGCTGGCAAACCAGATTGCATGTGCTCTCCCTCAAGAAAGGCTACAGCTGTGAACAGAAACTCTAATAGAGGGCTTTCCTTCTGTGCAGGCTGGGGAGCAGGTATTCCTAATCATGCAGAAATCAAGGGACTACAGCTGTGCAGAGCCCTGCCTCACCCTCTGTAGCTCAAAGCACACACCATATAAGCTCTGACTCAGCCATCATTCAGACCTATACAATTGCCCAGCTTTAGGTCTTATAGATATTCTCTCATCCATTTGCACTTCCAAGTTTTCTTTCTCTATATAGCAAATGTTTCCTGACTTCATCTCCAGTGTTTTCCATGTGGAGCACTGATACAAAAGGTTCCAGTTCTCCCAAAACTTGACAGCAAACTTTACATGGTTAAAACAAACCATTATTCACGTAAGGAACATCAGAAATATAGTTTCAATTCTTTATTTTCTATTGGGTTAAGAGCCCACTCAAATAAAATAGCCCACTCCCAAAAGAGAGCAAGCTCCGTAGCAACCAGAGTATGTTTTGAAATGTTCTGGGCCTGGAGAACAGTGAAATACACAACAGCACCACAATGCTTTATCAGAAACTTAATTCAGTACAACTAAACCATTCCAAGATTCATTGTCTTTAAAAAACTTCTGGACTGCATATTCTTCTTCACACAGGACACTCTTTATACCCAGCTCTTTGCTTTCTTACCACTCCCAAAATCTTAATTCAAAGTACATACCTGTTCTTAGAACCCAGGACCACCAACCCCCCATGGAAGCTTCCAGATTTTGCAAAAATCCTTTAGCAATAACTTAAAATTCATACCTTAAGCTTAGCTTTGTCTCCACAGAACACTCTCTTCCACCAGAGCCCCCCAGCACTGATCTGAACAGCTGCTAATCATGTAACAAGTAACACACTTCACCTGTTACTGCAACGACTTTTTTTCTTAAAGGTGAAGCTTGCCCAGTCAGGGGATCCACTTTAGCCAAGTCCCAGTATGCTGAATGCTATCAAAATACAGATTAAAAATCTGCCTCTGCTTCACAAAGTTTGTAGAGCAAAAGTAAGCCTTAAAAGTACAAAGAAAGAGCATAATTTTAGTTACATAGGCAATTGGTCAGCAGAAACCTCTCTTGAGCTAGATTTCAGTTATCTAGAAAAAAAAAATCTGAACTGTGTAGCTTTGTGTATATTCCTTCAGCACAGAAAAGCTGCAAAAACTGTAAAGGTGGGAGAGCACTGTCAGTACAGGGACAAGGGTGATGATGTTAATGAGGGGGAGAGTGCAGACAGGCCTGGAAGTGGCAACTTGTGCTTCATGCAGCAGCAAAAGGAAAGCCAATACATTTCTGAGGCTTCTTATCTGGATGCAGTACAACAGACTGGAATAATGGGAGGACTGGTGATTAGACTCTGCTGGATGAGCAGGTGGGAGCAGGGACAGTGGTGATCTGAGAGAAGAACTGCACCCACAAGAGAAGAGCACTCCCCTGGCATCAGAGCCACATGCTGAAGGAAAACACCTAGGGCAGAAATATCACAACTGAGCAATCAGATGGGTCATCAACATGGATACTGGGGGATGAATGTGAATGACTGAAAATATACCAAAAATAGTACTGACAAAGGCAAGTGATGGTGAGAAGCTTGCAGGAGAACATACACAAAAAAAATAAAACTCTCAGACCTAAGTGATAAAAAGGAGGCTATAAGGCCTGAAGTGGCAAACACCTGCAACAGTCTGAAAATAAAACAAGAAATAAAGAAAGCTTCAGTATGAAGGCAGCTACAGCAAACACACACACATTCAGGTCTCTGCAAGATATTCGAGTGAGGGAGGTATGTAGAAGGTGCCCAGGTGCACAGCTGGTATTTAGGTGAAGTTCAGTGAAAGCAAGGCAAGATAGTGGCAGAAGTTAAATGCAGATATAGGGAGTGATATGTCATGTGAAAAGGAATGGATGGTGCAGGGGTGCAAAATATGGATTTGCTTTAGTGGCAGGAGATAAGTTTTATGAGGAAAAGGGTAGAACAGAGAGCTGCTGAGAAGCCAATGAACAGTGAGAACAAGAAACCTGAAAGGACACAGGAAAGAGGCATCACAGACAAGCAAGAGATGACCTTGTAAAAAAAAATACCACCTACTAGCTTAGCAGCAGTTCCACTTGTTGAGCTGCATTGCCAAGGTATGGACTGTGTCCCAGGGACTGCCTGGGAGAGCTTTTGGAGCATCTGAGAGAGATTTACTGCCTGTAGTAGAGTGCTGTATGCACTCCAGAGGAGACAGACACTATCACCCCCCATTTCCAGATGGCAGCATGAAGCTTTTTGAATGACTTGCATCTGGAGCACCCTCAGCTTCCAGAGACACCATTCCTGCAGGAACACATAGACATCCAGGGAGAGCCTTGCACACACAGCTGCTGCAGTGGCTCAGAACACAGGTGCTGCCAGACTATACAAGGAATCTCTGAGGTTTGTTTTTAGAATCAAACTCATACTAGGGCTGGAACAGCCTACTCAACAGTGGAGTATCAATGTGAAATACTTCTCAGGTGTGTCCCTTATCTTTCAAGATTCCTACTGAAAAGCAGAAAATGTTATTGTAAGGAAGATTGTTTTAATCTTCAAAGGACAAACAGAATGGCAAAATACACAGGACATCTTCTCCAAGAAAAGCAGAGGGTATTTTACAGTATCAAACTATGAAAAAATAGTATTCCAAAGTGTGAAAGCAGTGTACAAAAATATGGAAAAACACCAAGACCTTTAATAAAAATATTGAAGTCTTCACATTAACTTGATCTCTTGATGTGCTTTGCAGTAATCACCAAAAATGAAACGGCAGAGTCCCTTAAAGCCCAAACAGAAGTTGAGTTACAAACTAACTTGAAATTCTTAACTTGTTTACAATATAAGGACAGAAAGTGTTATTTTAAGTTGTGGGCACAGAAGGAAGTTCTCATGTGGTAAGAGCCTAACTTGAAGCCTAAACATCACATATTTATTGTGACTGTCCAGGTGTGTATTTTCACCGTATGGTAAAAGCAAAATAATCTTAAATATATAAAATAAATATCTCACATTTTTACAAGGCAAGAGCTTTTGCACATGCAAGCAGGTCACAGGCACCTTGCTTGCTTTATTGTCATGCCCTTTGCAATCACATTTCTGCACAAAAAAACCCTCTTGTAGATGACTCATCACAGCCTGAAAAAGTGCATTTAAAGAGCTCACTTTGCTGTAGCTGAAAACTATGGGTTTTCCACAAGGATTAACTGACCCAGGTGCTCAAAAAGCAGTCCCCAGATAACACTACGGTTACCACTTAATAAAACTGACATTTATGAAGTTTATGCTGAGCCCTTCCTGTAGCTGTGATGTTAACATTTTAAGAAAAAACTGACTAGACTGAGCATTTTCAATATCCATGTTTGGGCTTTAAGAAGTACTGCATAAAAACCAGTTACGTGGCTCATCCTCAGACATCTCTTCTTGAACTCAGTCCTCTGCTGAAAAATAATCTTCATCTCTCACTTCTCTGTATTGCATTGAGGCCTCCCCCTCTGGTTCAAACCTGAGCATTTTTATATTCAATCTCTCTGCAAGCTTCTGTGCTGCAAGCTTGGCTTGCATTTCCTATACAAAAGAAAAAAAACAGAACACAACAGAAAAAACAAACAGAACACAAGATATAAAAAGTGTTAGTTTGTCCTTTTTATCCTGGTCATTAAAATACTAACATACTAAGTATAAACTTGACTTGATGATATTAGTAATTCCAGTGTGGGCTTCATTAGAAGTTTTAATAACTAGCAAAACAAATTCAGGTTTATTTTCACACTTTGACATGGCTGTGCTGTTAATATTTTAAGACCGTTTCCTAAGAGTTGAAATTCCCCATGGGGCAGTCCTCACCTGTGATGCAGTAACACTCATGTCAGCTTTAACACAACAAAATGAGTCCACATCAGAGAGCAATGCTTGTCATTCAGCAACCTCAGCCAAAATGCCTTCATTTTCCAAACAAATTAGTTCCCTTAAAGTGCCAAGATGACTAAACTAGCAAATGCTTTTAAAATAATAAGCAGCAATAAACAGTTGAATGATAGTGTCTCATTTAAACATTAGCTTGACACTACCAGTCAAAATCAAAACCCATTACAACAGAATTTTAAGAACCTCAGGACTCTTTACAAACTAACAAGCAAGGTATAGATTTAAATTTTGAGTCAGAGGTGAAGTGAGTGCAATGAGGGTCAGCACATCCACACACAAAGTTAACACTAGGTTTTGTTCCATGCAGAAATAACAGTTTCAAAAAGGATTAATACATTGCTTAATCATACAATGAAAAGAATCAAGTACAAGAAAAAGTGCTTTTCCTCAAAGTCTGTCCCATCTCAATTTAATAAACAAATTTATCAGTATCAAAAGATCCCTTTATACTTTTTTTTAGGAGTGATCCCCATTACATAATTACTTTTCAGACCACATCTTAAATTCCTACCTCATAAGCTTCTTTTTGCTGTATCTGAATTGCTATAGACTCCTCTATGGGCAACAGCTTGGCAGGGGCGTGGTGAAGGGGTGGCAGCCGAGCTGCTGTGATGTCATTCAAATGTTTCTTATCTCTGAGTCTTCTTTCTTCAGTAGTAATTGGAGAGCCAAGGCCCCCAGGTGACTGACTGGATGAGGAGCCATGGGATGATCCACTTTGCTCTCCTGATACTCTGGAAAAAATAAAACACAAAGCCTGTGACCCAGATTTGGAGTACAAGGTTGCACAATTTCAGTTCCAAATCTTGTTATTTTCAAAATGTAAAATTCAGAAATCTAAAGTGTTATGACAACAGAAAGAAATATAAAATAAGCAGCACTCATAGAAAGATTTCTCTGCAGAGGGACAGTATCACAAGTTACTCCTGACAGTGAACAACAAAGGTAATTGATGAGCAAACACCAAATAGCAATGCTCTGGGAGTCACACAAAGTATAAACTGCTACTGCTTCCAGTACAGACAAGGTGAGTTGTCATTTCCCTAGAGCTGCAGGAAAAGCAAAAGGCTACTTGCTATTAAAGTTCTAGAATCTGTCTACGAGAAAGTTTTGCCAATTATTTACTAGTTTTGTAGCTTAAGCTATGAGACTCTCTGAAGGTTCATGGCAATTGTTTCACCACTCACCACTGAGATCCTGTGGCACTTAATGCTGAAGGGCCAACATATTAATCCCATGTCATATGACTTGGAATCTCTTGAACCACAAGCAAATAAACCCACCATGCTTGTTCCACACCATTTCTGATTTTATAAAAGTCTATTATTTCACAAAAGGGTTTTCTATTCCATAATACTTACATATTTGTTTTAAATTTGCTTTTTTTAATGACTGGGTTCTTGGCTCTAGACTCCAGAACTTCAATATAATGTGGTGTCTTGGGGTACAGGCTTCCAAAGATATTGCCCTTATGTTTAGCCACATGCTGCTCTTTTTCCAATACTTTTCCACTATTATCCCCATCTACAATTGTAACCTTTTGAAAGGCCTCAACCAGCGTGTCTTTACTGTTGTCCAAAGCAGCTGTACTTTCTGTGCCACCCTCAGTACTGCTCTGAGATACCTGCTGATCATTTCTCAGATGGCTGCTCATAGCTGACTTGGACGTGACTCCACAAAACAGATTCTGATCTTTTGTTACAGTCTTCACTTCATCCTCTTTCCTCCGAGTCCGTTGACTTTCCAGGGCTGTATTTGGGTGTTCTTGCTCAATACATTCTGCCTCCTGCCTTTGGGAGGAAATCTCTGAAACTTCTTTCATGTTAGAGTTTTCATTTAAGGCTGAGGAACCTTCACGGTTTAGTGTGTCCGTGTTTAGGATAACTTGCTGTTTACTTGTACTAATCTCCTCCTGTTTCACCTGAAACTCCAGCCGGACAGCAGATAACAGCTCAGCTGTTCTTGCTAATTCTTCCTCTTGTAAAATGGCAACTCTCAGTTTTTCAGCAAAATCAGAGATCTTCTTACCCTTATCTGGAAGCCTAGCAATGAATTTCCTAAGACAAAAATAAATAACATGATTCAACAGAGTGCCAACAATCCTACTGCAATCTGATACACAGAACTGCTGTATTAGCGTGATTAACGTGGCAGGCTTCTCCTCCTAACGTTAAGTTCCCTATTTCCATACTAGACTCCTGACAAGGGGAAGGTGCGTTCATCAGCAGCCCTGATGCTGCGGGCAGCGCCGCCTGCAAACACCGCCCCGCGCTTCCACCAAGGCGGAACGTGCAGGTTTTTCTGCCCACGCTGCCGCCAGTACCTGCAGCTGCTCCCGCGGGGGCACCGCGCAGCCCGGGGCGTTTGAGCGGTGTCCCGCGGCCGCGGCCCTGGCAGCCCCGACGGGCGCCCCGGCCGCGCAGCCCCGGGGAGGCCGCGGAGGGCCCGAACGGCGCGGGACGCGCGGACCCGCCTCTCTCACCTGTCTGCCAGCAGCCGCTCCTGCCGCCGCAGCATCTCCCGCAGCTCCGGGAGGCTCCGGCCCCGCAGCCCGCCCGCCGCCGCCATCCCGCCCCGCCCCGCCCGACACCGGGGCCGCCGCCCGGGCCCGGCACCACCGGCGCCGCTTCCGCAGCTGCTCGGGGGCCGCCATCTTACCGGAAGCGACGGCAAGCGGCGGGGCCCGGCCGGCTCGGAAGGCGAAGCCGGGCGGTGGCAAAGCGCGGGGGGAATCCCGCACGCGGCGGGCGGGGCGGGCGTTCATGCAGGGAGGCCGCGTGTCTGAGCAGCTTTTAGCAGCGTCTAGTTGTCTGTTTAGGACTCGAGGCTTCATTTCCAGAGACGCACGTGCTTTTTAACGTGTTTACGCACGACACAGAGGCGGGATAACGCCACCCGCGCCGTGGCACAGCCCGCCTGCCCGGCAGCTGCGCGCCCATCGGCAGCCGCTCCTGAAGTTGATCCCAGAGGGGGTTTCTGGATCCAAGTCATAGCCAAGAGGCACATTCCTCACAGATGGGTAGAACAGCTGTTTTATGAGCAGGATGACGGGAAGGCCCAGCCCAGAGGGACCGGAGGAGGAAGCGTTTCAGAGCGGCTGCCCGCGCTTTGTTTGCTCAGCTGGAAGGGGAACGGGAAGGGCCCGGGCCGGGGGAAATGAGGTTCATCCAGCAGGCAGCTGCCCGTGGAAAAAGCTACCACGATTAGGGTGAGAAAAGCCAAGTTAAGTGGCTCGTTGAAGAGGTTTCACTGTCTGTTGTGCACAGCCTGGATCATCTCCTGTGAAAAAACCCCTCAGGGAGCTTTCCCAAAGAGTTTGGGGAGAAAGAAAATCACTGGGAGTTTCTCTGCCCAGGAGATCACGGAGTGTTGCAGGACACAAGCCCTCCGAGTTGCTGACTCCAGTGCAGGCTTCAGTTATGCCACCTATGAAACCTTCCTGTGCCCTGCAAGAGAACACAGCCTTGCTTTTTAGCCTCTTTTCCTAGTTCAGGCTGGGGAAAGCAGGAAGGCTGGGCACAGAAACAGAGCCCTGGTGCTGCCCGGATGGAAAGGAGCATCCAGAAGGAACGACTGCATTAAACAGCTGCTCTGCACTTACATGATGATGGTTCATCTCAGTTCAACTGCTGTAATTACATGTACAGAAAAGTAACAGTACTCACAGCAGGTTTCAGTTTATGTGCTATAAACTACATTAACACAGAAAGGTAGAGAAAAAAAATTAATAAAGTCCTAATAGCATGACTGCTGGGAATCACAACTGATCATTCTGCAGCCACACTGGGAACACCGTTCAGCAGGTCTGTATTTCTCTGAGGTCATTGGGAAGGAATATTGTTCATCTTTACAGTTCAGGGGTGTCAAGTTTTGGAATACCATAGTCTGCTTACAGGTGGCACACAGTTCCAGAATTATGAACAAATAGCTGAAATTTGGAAGGTGCTTCAAATCTATTGTTTATGGAGAGATGGGCAGCACCTAGATACAATGCAATCTAGACAGTATTAGTTTAGATACAAATGGAAAGGAAAAAAGAGATTTAAGCTTTCTCAGTCAAGGAGCAGTAGTATGGGGCACTTGTGGGACTGAGGAAAATTATATACTTAGGCACTGCTTGCCCTGGGGCAAAACGCAGGAGTGTAGGAAAATCCTCACTAGCCACACTCTGAACATGAGCCACCACCATCCAGCAACAGGTCCTGCAAGTTTAGTCCTAAGACTTTGCTTTTGCTTCTCTTGGGAGACTGATACACTGTCATTATTTGCAGTGCACAGTCATATTTGTATTGTTTTCCTCAGAGTGTGCTTGGCCTTTTTGATTAGAGGCTTTATTTTTAATCACTTTCTTGAATATTTTGATCAGCATTCATGTGAGCAAAGTATGTAAGAAGATTTTTAAATCATTTCTTGCATAATTAGGCTTTCCTGTGTTTCTCACTTAGGACATTATCTCAAGAGCTATTATTAGATACAGTTTTCAGTCAGTCTATTTTCTGACACTATATATCTAGCATTAAATATAATTTATTCTGGAATTAGTATGCAATTCAGTATTATTTCTACAAGAAAATTAAATTATTAGAATGACAATGAAGAAGAAAATCAGGTATACTAACAAAAAATAATGAGCTGCATTAAAAGAACACCCCAAAATAAGTGAAAAATTATTGTGAATATTTGGAATTAAAATGAAGCATTTTAGTATAATAATAAAAAAAAATTAAATCAGCATGATGCACCTGTGTAATACTTCACTTTATTTTTCTCATTTAAAGAAAGTAACTCCTCCCTTAACCTTATTTCTCTAAAAAAAAACCCCAACACCTTAATAGCAACCATTTATATGCTTATACCTGTCAAGACACTGTTTTGCCATCAGATTATTGTAGCCTGCCTACACACCACACACCCCTTTACAGAATATAGTTATGCCATATTTGTCGACTTCTATGTATTTTCTCTTTCATTCACCAGGTCTCTGTTCTTTTGAAAGCTTTCACATACCTTAAGTTGTAGATGGCTCCTATCACCTTGTTTTCCTGTGTTTCTTCCATGTTCTTGTGCTTGAGGTAGGACTGGAGGGGCCTTAACTCATCAGATTTCTTCAGCACGTTTCTTCTTTTATGCATGCAAATAGCTCCAGGTGCTGAATGGGAATGAAATAAAATATAAGTGGAATGAAACTCTCAGCATCTACATTCCCATTCTGTGGAGCAGTGATTCGCTGTTCAGAATTACAGACTTAGCAACGTGGAGAGAACTTACTTCTTACCTATTTGTTTATCTGCCCATGTCTTAAAAGTCTTCAGATGTCGAAACAAGGATTTCAAGCCTCTCTGAAAAGCACTGGTACCCAACTCTCAGATTCCTATGCTGGAGGTTTAGCACTGAGCACTGCTGATCTCAGCAAGATTTTATGAGGTCCTTTTGGCAAGCTGTACTGATTACACATACAGGGGAAGCATGACTCAACTAAAAACCTTCACATTCTTCAGCTGAGCACTGCAAACCAGTAACACTGATCGTCATCTCTGGATGACCTCTTCTCATTTAATTGACATGTAGATTGCTTCACTGTGATAGTCCTGAAGATAAATCTTTATTAGTGAGTGGATATAAACTGTAAAAAAAAGATGGGCCGTGGTCATCCCAATTTCATCATGCTGAAGCCTGGAGAGCATCATCTCAGATGTATCCAGATGTTATCTGTGGGATCTGAAGTTGTTAAGTACTTCTGCAAGAGCTGCAGTGCCCAAGTTCTTGTTTATCCTGTGCAAGTCAATAGTTCTTTATTTCATAAAAGAGTTAATGTACTTCTGTTACTTGGCTTTGAGAAGAGTCTTTAGTTTTTAGCAAGGGAGTGTCTTCCTGTTCTCAAGAGCCCCTCTGCCAAAGGAAACACTGACAGGAACATCCAGGCTCCAGAGGAACTGCCTTTGTTTTCATACATCTTTTGAACAAACAAGACTGTGTAGAGTAAGAGTTTACAAGGTTTTAAGGTAATTTTATTTCTAAACGAATGTTGACATATCAGAATAGAAAGTTTTAATACAATATTTATTGCAATTTATCCTTTTCAAGTCCTACATACAGGATGTATTAAAAGCATACAATGTAAACAGCATTATTTATACAGCATATATGAAAACTGTATCCCAAAATACTTTCCAGAGCATCTGGAATAAACCATGAAAGAATACTTATCATGTCATGGTACAAATGTACTCATACAATTGACTTGTATTTAATGCACTTCCTGGGACCTATCTATATAGCTTTTATTGCTGTTTACAGAAATTGTACTAATTTCTAATGTTATAGTACTAATTAACCCCATCTCAAATTGACAGAATTTATACTGAACTGTTACAGTCTTTTCAGTCACATTTGTTATTATATGTGCTAATTTACATTGCTGCTGATTTGGCTGGAAGGCTCTACATTTTTGTGTAACACAATTACAGAAATACTGTTCCTCCCCTGTTCTTCACAAATTTAGACCAGTAGCCCAATCAAATGATGGTCATCCATCTCACTGCATGTCAAAATACTCTTAAAATACAGCATAGACTTAAATCCTTCCTTGGTTTAGAAAAAATGCCAGATTTTATCACATAACGAGGACAGAATTTACACATAAAACTTTTACAGGAAAAAATTCAACACCTTGCTGCTGTCTTGGTAAAGCCTTGAGCAGAGAATCATCATTTTGCAAGTCTCAGAGTTAAAACAACTTGCAGTTATTTTCAGAGGAGATCCTCTGGAATATATTAAAAGTAGATGGAACTTCCTTTTGAGTCTGTGTCAAAACAGCAGTTTGATACTTCATCCTGCCCTGTCCTACCATTCACTGAGCACCTCACAGTCATCAGGTTCTGTTTTCTGAATTCTGGCCAAAAGCAGACAGAGGGATAAAGTATTTTTGCTCATTTAAACTTGCCAGTTAATGTCTTTTACAGCAACGTCCATTTCCTTTTATCTATAAATGCCACCTTCTTCCATTCATCTGAAGTATGCAGGTAGAATTGTATTCCTGAAATACAGCAGGTCTATTCAGACAGAAAAAACGCAAAAAGGCATTATGTAATGACTGAAAGCTGCATCATTATTGGACATTAATATGGCCAGTTGGGTTTCACTCTTAGTGTTTTCTCTTAAATAGCTGATAATGTCCAAATACTTGCTGTTATCAGCCACTAGAGGGGGATACCATTACACAAGTACAAAGCTTATCCCTGCAATTCGGGTTGCATCCTTACCCATCATCTTTTGGATTCATCCACATACACTTCCAGTTTAAATGTGTTCTCTTTTAGAGTGTCACTTCATGATCTCAGTTGTTCATAGCCATAATTAATTTTGTTACTGATCAAATTAACTGTTATTTGGGAACTTCCTTCAGCAAACTCAAGTCTCCCAAGTTCACTCAAGCATCAAAACTTCATTCAAACACAAATGCCCCATGCACGGTCAAGATTCAGCTTCTCCATGTGTCACCTGTGTCTGTGTCTTTGGTCTTCAGGTACAAGACAATTCCTCTGCTCTGTCTAATGAGAGGGAGCTTTGTCTGAGGACTGTTTTGATAGGAAGCAGATTTCATTGTCAGGGACAGTCTCTTCAAACCCTTTCCTGCTCTAGAGGTTGGGCACCTCTCCCCTGTGAGAAGGTTATTGAAGCAAATGTGTGGTATTAAGCCTCTTTATTAATGTGACAGCTGGAAGCTTTTCTTTGCCCTTTTTCGTATCTATGAGATCTTTTGCACAGCCTCCTCACATGCAAAACAAACCATTTCCCTTTAGAGTTATTAAAACTAACTTCACACCTTTTTTAATTATTATTTTTAAAAGAAACATTGAGCAGCTGTTAATATTTGTGACTTCTATACCAGTGAAGATTACAGATTTTCTTCACACAGTAGATAATTTACCTTTTTGTCATTGGTTTTGATGGCAATTATTTCTTGACTTTTGTGCATAATACAATCCATAATACTGTGTTTGACTTTTTAGAAAGAATTACCTTTTTAAGTACTCGGTAGTTGAACAGGTCATGAGGAAAAAAATAGCTCATGTGCAAATAAAGCATGATCTGAGAACAAAAGCTGGAGAACCTTGAGCTTCCCATTTTATTTTGTATATCCTCTGATTATGATTGTATATGCTTGATTATATCAAGCAATTTATGTTCCTGCAAGATACCTGCACCACATCAAAACATCCTTCAATCCATCCTCCAATCCAGGCTTCCTTATTTAGTAGTTAAACAGCACAGCTACAGAATAAACAAAGTTCTCTATCAAATTCAGAAACCCATTAAATAATCCAGGAATGCAATCTGGATCATGAGGTCAATATTATTATTTTAAATACAACTCTACTGAGTATACTTCATTTCAACAGACAGTACTGAATTTAAGAACTTATATTAGACTTGCAATCACTTTGTGAAGCCCTGTGGCAAGGTGAGTACCTGCTGGGACTGACATTCAATGCAAGAACAGTATTAATCATAGAAAATACAAGTTGCTTTCTTTAGCAGTTACTGTGATTAAAAAAAAATGCCCTTCATTCATGTTAGTAGAACTACAAGAAAATATTCATAAATCATGTTAGTTCACTAAGACTGGGAGATCAAAACAAGATATAAAAAAATACCATATATATATTTAAATAAGTTCAGTACTAGATGCAGTCATTCCTACTGGTATGTTGAAGTCAGGGATAACATTTTAAGTGCTTTGGAAAAAACAGAGTCCTCAAAATCCTTTTTCAGGATTGCTATTGCTGTAGGAATTGTAGGGACTGCTGCAGGTTGCTGTTGACAAAATTCTGTTTAATGAAAATTCCTTCCTCTGATGGAAAAGTAAATTTTGAAAAGTGACAGGGATTTTACTGCACAATTACTTTTGAATTTATCACCAATAGTCTCTCTGTCCCATGACTGAGGAAACACAAAGCAGTGCCTCATTCCAACAAAGCAAAGTCCATTATAATCTGCTCTATCACTTACTGTTTTGAGCAACAGACATGACATCATCTGCATGTGTTGAGGGAACGGTTTGAAACAGCACAGTTTCCTCTCCCTCCCAGCAAGCTGGTTACGAGGTAACTTTTTCCAGGTGAACAGAACCCTCAGCCATCCCAGGTCTCTATGATGGGTGTGAAGAGCCCTTGCACCCTGCACACAGACTAAGGGGGAACTTCCAGACTAACGCCCTCTGCCAGCATTGTTTCTGATACTGCTTCTAGTAGTGTTGAAAATAAAATATATTAGAGCTTCATTGTACAAACAGAATTACAACACAATTGAAGAAAAAATAAAACAACTGTACAGCTATAAAACTCCTTCTTTACAGGCATCTGAAATAACACATTGCACTGGACAGCTTCTAAAGAAGCAATATTGACTGCTGTTTGACTCACCCCGCTTCTTCTGTATCCCCCTCACAGTTCATGTCAGTAGCAACTTCAGATAGGAAGTTACTAAAAAGCTGCTTTCAGCATAAATGTAGCAAGACACTGTGCTGCTGTTCTTCTCTATGACTTCAAAAAAATGTATCTAATCAAGCTGCAAAGGTGCAAGATGTTTGCTCATATTTAGAAAGCATGTTGACTTGAATGCTCAGGATGTACTGTTCTTTGTGCTAAATTCCAACACTCTCTTGAACGGGGTGTATGTCCTCACCGGCCTTGCGCTTTCAGGAGACCTTCTGTTCTCAGTACTTGGGCTGTTGAGGAGACAAGAAGCTCACAGAGTTAATGTCAGAGTATCAGACAGCTGGGCTGGAAATGCCACAGCACTGAACTTGTGCCTTGTTATTGACATTGATATTATTATTGATAAACTATTCACTGTCTTCGATATGTTCCATATTTATTTTCTATTATGCTGCAAAGAATATTTGCTAAAAACACGGCAGAACTTTAGAAGTTTACATGCAGGTAATATGCATGCAGTTTACATCCAGTTCATACTGGAATGTCCAGCCATATGCAACAATAAAGACAATTTAAGAACACAATTTATTGTGAAAAGTAAGTCCATAAAATCTAAACTGCATAGAGGTAAATTTCTGCATAGAGATAAATCTCAAAAAAAGGAAAAAATATCAGATAAGTAGAGGCTGTCGTAACACAGAGAGAGGCCCCAGAAAGGACAATGAAGATAGCTTTGGGCTGGCACCCTGAGTGAAAAACATTGGTTTTGAGGTTTCAAAACTCATGACATGAAAATATGCTCTAGGCTGAACAACTGAATTAGTGTATTTTTAAATTGGGAAGGAAGTTTTAGTTTGCATTGCAGCTTGCTGATTTCACATACTAATTTACATTCCTCAAACAAAATGATTCAGTTTGCAGGGCAGTCAAGATGAACAAGTTTACTTGTTGTTAGTGGAAGTAATATGCAGTGATCCTCCTTACCTTACTGGTTTGGTTTCTGTTTTGCCCTTCCCTGTGGTGACTTGGGGTGGGGGGAGATTCAAGTCCATAGCCTTGCTGCCAGGGCTCAGTGCAAGTCAATTGCAGCGTTCAGGGCAGAGGAAGAGGAGGAGGAGAAGGGGAGGCATGATACCTGCATCATCTTTACAAAGGCAGGCTATGGAGCCACTGGCCACCACAGATCAGAGACAGCCCTTCCAGTGCAGAAGTGGTAAAGTTACTGTGCTCTTTACTTGGCAATCTTCCACCTAGGGTTATGTTTATCTCCAGAAATCGCTGCAGCCCTAACCTGTCACGGTGGGTGTTACCTGCCCTTTAACACAGTGCTGCATGAAGCAGCAGCCAGCCCTGCCCAGCCTCAGGGCAGAGCTGTCCCTTGTCCTCTGCTGTGCCACGAGCAGACACATTTCATCAACATTTCCCATATTTCACAAAGTCAGATCTCTCGACTTCTAGCTTTATGACCTGCTTAAATCACATTACTGGAAACAGTTACTCCCCAGGGGTTTGCAAAATGTTTGCCTTTTTTTTTTTTTTTTTTTAAATCCTACTCCCTAAGGCATTGAAGTACACTCACTACACCTAGTAGATGTGCTCTTTGAAACTTGCAAATCTCCACAATCCATTCGAACAGTGAATTAGCCCAATGGTTTACTAATACAGCACCAATAAGGGACATCATGAAGCAGCTTCCTATGAACAAGCAGAATTAGTAAATACCTGTATGGAAGATCACATCCTACACCAGCATCTCTGGTTTCTATATTGGTCTTTGGTTGGTTTTCCATTAAGAAGTCCAATTTATCTTGTAATTCTTTATTCTGGAAAACAGTAATTATCCTCACAAGTTTACTTTATTTAAATTGTTAGTTAGAAATACAATTGGACATTGGCTTCTCCTCTCAAGAAATAATGTAAAAGTATCTAATGAGAAAATAAGGGAATCTTTACTTCTGGGGAAAAAAAAAAAACAAACCACAAATTAAACCAACAGTTTTATTCAGAAACTTCTACTTTAAGTAATTATAAAACTGTTACACCATTGTATGTTAAGAAGCTTTGCATTAGCATTGAGACTTTGTAATACATACATTCCTCATGTGACTGGTGCCATAAGTTTGATTTCCATACTGAAGAACAGCAAATACTTATAGTAAGTATGCATCCAGATAACATGAGGTGACATCGGTTCAAATTTTATTTGGTTTCATAAAATAATTAGAATAATATAAACTTAAAAGGTAATACCTTACCTCACATTCTAAGAAAGATATTTTTTCTAAAAGCTGTATTATAAATAATTCCTTTTCTTTTACTTTCTTTCTTAGCATTTCAATCTATGAAGAAAAATAAAACAAAGATATTTAGTCTAATGGAGATGGGAGAAGGAGGAAAAAGACCCAGATACCACAGGAAGAAAACATGCTTAATTTTATTGTTCAGTAACAATCGAACACCTATACATATTCACACTGTTTTAATCCATGGTTTAGCAATCATTCCACACAATTAGGACCATTTATATAAAGATGATACACATATATGAACATGAATTTAAGAATTTGTATTTTTCTGGAAAGAGAACAGAAACTCAAACATTGTCACATAACAAAACTAACTAGGGAAAACTCCATCTTTGATTCAGAGGCTTTTGCTCTGGTCAGTTTTAACTGCACCCAAAAATATCTTACACATTTCCTAGCTTCTTGAAGATCTTATTTGTTCCGTTAGAACCGACCATACCAGACTCATTAAAAACCCCTGCATTTTCATTTTGCAGCTAGGGAATGGAAAGAAGTTATTTACAAATGTTCATGAAAATAAAGTTAGCTGCACCAGAAGGATTCCATGTTAATACTGTTCTTTATATTCTGGGATTTCTGCTGGTCATACAGCCATACAACGGGAACATTTGCATTAAATCTTTCCCTGCTACCAGCTTAAGCAGGTATGACCAGAGAAAATGAGTATGACCCAGATTTCATACCAGTCCCTTGCTGCTGGCTCAAGCTGTTCTCATTGTGTGGCTTCTAAAGCTCCTAAAGCCACAAAGAGTTTTTAATTCTTCTGAACCTTCTGCTTAAAGTAAGATTTGCAGTGTGAGATTCATACTGTTACCAGCAACAGTTGTTGACTGGCATAAAGCTCCCAGTTAACCAGAGTTAGTTGACAATAGCATCTTGTGCAAGCAAACTGAATTTTCTCCTCAGACCAAAGGAAAAGTCACTTATACTCTCTCAGCACCTGCTGACTACACCTACTAAAATAGCAGCTAATAAAACAACAGCTAAACAACAACTGTAATTGTTACTCCTTCACCAGGAGGCAGCTCAGGTCATTACTCATAGACAGATGTAGACATTCACCACTTTACAAGCACTGAAGACAAGGTGCTTCCTATCTGTGTAGTTACAGTCTACTTCAGGTGCAGAAAGCAGTGCTAAAAATATTTCTAAGAAGAATGATCAGAAGTTTGAGGGAGAAAAGGGATTCTGCATCATGTTTGCATGCAGGTAGGAACTGGGGAAAGATGGATTTCCCATTGTGTTCTGTGCTTATGCAATTCTTGTCCTACAGCAACATCAATTAAAGCTGATTCAGTGGAAAACTGGTTTTGCTCTCAGTGTTAAATGACATCAGGTCAGTAATTTTTCCAATTAAATTTAAAGCCCCTTTTCCTTAAAAACCCAATTAAGGTGGGATGACATGACAGTCAAAGCCCCTATTTTTCCCCTATTAAGTCCATGGAAATGTGTCTCTTAACTGAAATGCTGGAACATCAAATGTCTCCACTGTTCATTAAAGTAAATTAAAGATAGAAAAAGCCTCAAGCAAATCAGAAGTAAACCAAGCTTGTAAATGGATGGTCCATGTTACAAATGGAATGCCATGCACTGCTTTTAGTAAAGTCTCTATATTACTCTCTATATATAAAAAGTGGACCCCTTAAGGCTATTTTAAGTAAGGAAAGAAAGCTATAAAAGTATCTTGCACACTTTGGGCAATATGCCAACTGAAAATACCCAGATATATGCCTGTAGCTTTTTATCACACAAAACCAAGAAAAATACCTATATGCATAATAAAAACAGGTATTTTCTATAGAGTTTCACACTAAGTGAGGTAGTTTTACTTTGTCAAGGTATTGATTTGCTGTGAGTTTCATTGCTAACATTTTAGGGAAAAAAGTAATAATAAGTATTTGTTCAAACAAATTCCTCACATTAGATACAGAGACACAAATTCCATAAGGATGTTTTTGGGCTATTTTTAACTAGAATCGTCTGAAGGCAAAAATGAACACGGACACCTTAAAATCTAACAGAATACAAAGAGACCTCTACTACTACAGTCCAGCTTCCCGCAAAGCTATGACACACCTTTAGACCTACCCACAGGCCTGACACAGATGACACATCCCGCCAGGACAGTTTACTACAAAAAAGTTTATTTACTCAGTAAGGACCTGAGTACACATCATCTTATGCCATTAGCACCAGGAGAGAGCAAGCCTGGTTTGATTAATCCTTGAGGGGATATGTCATAGGAAACCAGGAAAAACAGGAATAACTTTAGGGGGTTATATTAATATATTACTATATTAAATAAAATGAAACCTTAATTCAATACATTTATATAAGTCACATGCATAAAGTAGAAGTGATGGTTTCCTTTTGAGAGAGGAATGTAACAAGAACACTGAATCATAATGTTGATATTGGATAAAAGCAAGTAAATAAAAAATAAAATTCATGCCTTTTTACTTAATGTCATTTTGATTTTTCCATAAAAATATTATGGCAAACTAAAATACGATGGTAACACTTACAGCACCATAAACCTGTATTGCACAAACCCAAGCATTGAGAGAGTCTTTGTTTCAAGGAGCTGGATAAAGCAAGAGAACGACTAGCAGGAGGGAGCAATAGATTTTGACTTTTGGTTGAATAGTAAGGAGGAAAGGGGAAGCAAGACAGGTCAAACACAACGTTGAACTGAGGGCCCAAGTGGCAGCCAGAATAGTCTGGGGTCAGACACAAATCAGTGCAAGCCAAGGAATCTCAATTTCCATGTACTGACTCTTGGATCTGAGTCACTTCTGGACTGACTCCAGGACAAAATTATCACCAAGATGTTCCTACATTTTCTTTCAGCAATGCCCAGGACCTATAATCCACCTCATCCTTGCTAGGTCTGCACACTTTAGCATTTCAGCTCACTACCAACTCAGCAGCTCACTCCCAAACCTGGCTTTTGCACAACTACCCTCTCAGATTTCTCCATCATTTTCTACAAGCCCTACTCTGGTACATCCTTCAGCCACTTCTCTTCCAGCCTTCTCTAGAAGTGCCCAGACAATTCCTCACACTTACCTCTTGACCTGACTTGCATTGTTAGACCAACTATCTGTTCTTTGCCCTCCAGGTTTCTACACATTTCATGTCCACACTAAGCAGTCAAACAAAAAATGGCAACCTACTTAGTAGTATCATTTTACATTAATGACACACTCATTCATTTCAAAACAGTTCTCCTATACTAAAAATGTGATTTAAGCAATTCTGGGCCACACCATCAGCTTCTTTCCTTTTGCTTCATTCTGTCTTACCTCCCCCTCCCCACTGTATTCATTGCTCCTGCTTTCCCTTCTCCTGTTGGGAGATATCAAGACTATTCAAAAACTGGGAAGGAAAGAGCTACAAGGCCCAAGCTACAGTATTGTAACTTATCTGGTCTGCCAGCAACTGAGGGAAATCACATGCTGTTAGGCCACCCCACAGGCAGGGAGCAGAGCACATTCCCCCCAGTGCTGTGAGATGAACCCCCTGGCTCCATCACTCAGCACTCACGCTGCTCAGGAGCACATGAGCTCACCCTTTGGTCACCCTGCTTCAGTCCCCAGCAGTTGGCTGTTGGGTTCAGGAAAGGCATAGTCCTGGCAGGATCCATGAAGTTCCCTGCAGATTTTGTCGGGTGTGCAGTTCGTATTCCACATACCCACTGCAATTTCTAGTGGTCTGAACCAGCCATTTCTCTTGCTCCAACAAGCAACTAAAGTTTGCTTCAGTAAGATGAAAAGCTAGATGCATGGGTCAGCAGCATTAAACTCATCTCATGGATGTCACACCTAAGAGCAGTCAAGAGGAGAATCATGAGACCTGAAAGGATGGTAGTAGTGATACGAGAAGGGAAGTCATCAGAATTGCAAAGCAATTAAAGCAGAAGGAAAAAGCATCTTAAGAGAGAATTAAAGTTGTGTCCAACGTGCAGCTTTTATAAAGGAAGTCTGAAATAGCAAAGTTTATTTTATTCTGTGTACTCAAGACACAGTTCTGGAGGATTGAAATATACAGTGATCTATTGGATTGGAACAGATCCAGCTGTTAGGTAAAAACTCAGTCAACATTTACCACTTGATACCATCATCCATTAGTTTAAAATATTTATCAGAACATAACAGTATTAATATATTTAAGTATTATGTATTATTCAAGTATTTTACGTTTTCCTTATTAATCCATCGTTAATGGATTAGGCATCTGTAACACTGATACAGACATAAACAAACTTGTCCTAAATATGACAAAACACAAGATAAACACATTCTGTATGATGCAAAACAAGACAGACAAGACATTGCAACATCACACTGAATTCTCAGAGGTAACTGCCATGCAAAAAGAACAACATTTTAGTCAGTCCAATATTTCACTGGACCTTAGGTGGTATTTATCAGAGGCTAGACAAGAGTGTTGAAATTTTCTTAGGAACATAGTACAGTAAAGAGGGATTAGTATCTTCACCTTTTAATTCTCCTTAAATCACTCGAGTGACCCCTCAGTACTTTTTGTATTTGAAAACTTAAGTTGTAGTTAAAGCAAAGGTAACAACTGATTGATTTAAGTTAATGCACCCACTTAGAGACCTTGCTAACCTAACAAGCTGTATGAACATATTACATCAGTCTTTGATGTACATCTATCACTCAAGCATTACCTGTCACCTAGATGTCCTAATGAGTTATAAACATTGGCACAGTGTCTAACAGTTCAACCCACCTTATTAAGATCTACCTTGGTAATGCTCAAGTTTCTAATTAATAACTTGGCCAGGCAATTTCCAGCTGTAAGAGCTGATGCTGTGCATGTGCAAACACTCTCACCAAAGACAGTGGTGATTCTACTTCTGCCAATACATAAGCAATGTACTGCATTGCTCAAGTCCACTGAGGCACGCCAAACACTTGCCCTAGGGAGTGAGTGATTTATGTTCTGCCATTTGTCTTCTTCCTCCAAGCTCCCAAGGTGAGTTTGTCTTTCTACATTTGTTGTTTGTGTGGGTTTTTTTGTTGGTGTTTTAGTTTTGCTGTAGGTACCGTGCAATGCAGATTTGGGTTAGTAAAAATTTGCCATCTATCCATGGCTGGTAATTCCATCTTCTCGTCCTCTGTGCTTCTGTGTGGCTTCTTTTACTTGACCTAAAATTGAAACTGTACTTCTATATTAAAACTGGGATATTTTGCAATATATCTGGAGTTGAAGTATCTTGATACAGAAGGTTTCAGCTGGTTATTAAGTCTTTGGTTGGAAAATTTCTTCTTTATTTCCCATTTGTGCAATACAAAGTATCTTCTGTATTTGGGATATCATTTGCTTATTAGCACTTTATCCTTTCATGCAAGTATCGTCCACAACAGAACAGGAAACAGCTTCTCCCTGGTGTTTGGTCACCATTTATTATCCAACGAATCTGAGACTAAAGCTGGAGAACAGCTCATGGGCCATGACCTAGAGACAGTTCAATTCAGTAGTTAGGGGAATTTCATGTGAAATCTGAGTTCTGTAGATAATTTCTTGGCATGGAATCAAATACCTTTTTCTCTTCTCAGTCCCCTTCAGAACAGCTCCCTGAACTTGCATCAACCCACTCGCCTTGGCTACAAAATGTAAATGCTTATTTCCTTCCTTCTCCTGCTTCTCAACAATGAAACAATATTACATATAAAATAAGCTTACTAGGCCATGAAACTGCAATCCATTTCAATGTCAATCACACAAATCTCAGAACTCAAGCTCTCTTAAACCTCTCCAGGTTTGAAACCGAGACCAAGTCAGAAAATACTTCTGTTGCTGATATAAAATCAAAGGTTTGTATTTCATTTGAAGACTCTAAGCTTTACCTTACACTAAACTCTCTCCCATCTCCTACACTGGCACAGACAGGATAAATTCATTTAACATATATCAAGGAGATAACTTAAAAAGACAAGCTTGTATCCCTCTCACAAATCAATGGCAATTTCAACCCTGAAAGAAGCAATGTGGTAGCAGCTTCCCATGCCCTCCCACAGCACCTGCCTGCCCAGTTCCATCTCTGCATTGGGAACTCCCTAGTGGAAAAGCCTGAAGTTTGCATGCTTCCACCTTTCACATTGAGTGTCCCTGCAAATTCTTCCTCTGTCTTTTTCCTGGATTGTCTTTGAAAGTCTCTCTCTGCTCAACCATACTTTAAGATATCTACAAAGGCAAGAACTAAAAAAAAAAAAATAAAATTAAAAAACCAATCGAGGTTATGATTATTAATCTTAATGGATTTTATCACTGAGCTCTGGGTGGCCCACTCTGGCCATCTGTCTCTTCTCAGTCCTTTTTTGAAAGCCTGCTACGTAAAAATAGTAGAAGAAAAGGACTGGGTTTCTGCACACCTACCAAATGCAGGTCCTGCACTTTCAACTGCCAGCACTCCATGCTATACTAAGCTAGGAGCAAATAGATTTATTTAACAAACAAGTTCAACACAGGGATAAAACTGTCAAACTTAAATCATCTGCAGTCTCTCTAACAAGAACATGAGGCTATGCAGGATAACGTTCTGTCCAGCTGGTGCCCTAATGGGCTGCAATCTTGGCTCTCTCAGCAGAGAATCCCTACAAAGCTAAAAAGTGGATGTGCATGGGATCTAACACAGAGCTGTTGAAGGTCACTGACTCCAGCAAGCTTCCATTTTATTTCTTCCATTTATTTTCTTCTGAAAATTATTTTCCATGCTGCTGTTTAGTTTAATGAGTGGTCTGACTAGGTCAAGTTGAAAAAAGTTCTATTAATGCCTGAGATTGAAGGATTTATCTTCAGATAAAAAAAGTTAGAAGCAAATTATTTCTTTCCTAACAAGTAGAAGCACACTGAACTGTGACTGTTCCCTGCCTGGGCTTAATTCCACAGGTCATATATCTACTGCATTCAGCATCCAACAAGGTGGGTCCTGTGAAAAGGAAGACTTTCATACTCTTTTCTTCCACGGCCTCCTACATTTGGTGCTTCTCTGCCAGTATCCCCTTTCATGCATGTCTAGATTAGGACTGACCACAGGGGTTAGAACTGCCTCATGCATCACAAAACTCCACTTTATTGCTTCTCTCATTTCCTCCTGACTGCTTGCTGTTCTCTTATGGAATGCCCTGCATCTGTTACTTGCAAATGATCCATCATCTTTGCCTAAAAAGGCCTGAAGAGCAATCTATTTTGTGATTTCTTAGCCAGCAGGCTCATCTCCGTACTTGTTCAATTTCAACAGTTCTCTATATGCATTTGAAGCAGCATTTCTTGTTTGCTCAGCACCCCTTTGAAATGATGTTAATTTCTGTAGCTGCACTGTGTCTAAATTGGAGATGATAACAGCATAAACCCCTTGTGGTTTACACTGAAAGAATAAGCCCCTCATTTATAGTTCAGATCTATCTGAATACACCAAGATTATTACTAAATAAAGCTCATCCTGTAATCAAGCAAGCATAGGCTTAACCATCATTCTCAACTAGTTCACCCAGCAGCAACTTCTAACAAAAGCACTGCAGACAATTTTGACCATGTGACCATTTTCCACTTCTCTTCTGAGTTTCCCAGGTTTGCCTGTTCTCAGTCTATTCTCATGCAAGAGAGAAGCTAAGGATTCAGAAAGCAGACTTTCTAGCTACTTTGATCATTCTTTCTTTCTCAAGTATGTTATTTAAATGCAAGTTATTGATCATGACAATACCCTCATAAACACTAAGATGGAATGTTAGTTTACAAATACCAGCCATGAAAGTATTGCAATAATGAGTAACATGGCAGGTTTTGATGAGACTTCCCTAGATGTTCCTCTAGCCATTACATTCTGCATTCAGTTAAATTCAATGTAGAGAGGACGTGTTCAAATACACCCTGATTAACATATTTTCTGGGACTTTTAATAGGAGTGCAATTACATCTTTCCTGCTTACTTTAGAAAGTATGTTTCATGTTTCTGCTCACTAATTTTCACTTAACTCCAGAGGAGTCTCTCAGACAGCATTCCTTCTCAACAGCCTACCTTTTAAGAAATATTTTTGTTGTCAATTTCTCAGCTTCTATGGCATAGTTGGTAAGTTTTGCTTAAAATGAGCCTAAAAATACTTTTCTAATATTTGTGTAGAGAAGAGCACAAAATAATGAAAATACCACATGTGTGGATAGTTCAGGGCATACACAACTGCAATCCTTTTATCTTCCCGATGGTGGATGGCTACTTTTCTCTGTTCTACTAAAGCTGCTATTTTTAGGCCTTTAATTAAAAGAGCCCAGTTTAAAATAGTACATGCCAACTATATTGTAGGTATTTCCTCAAACACAGTACAAACACAAACCACAGATAGCACAAAATTAAAAATCATTAAGTGCCTAATGTATTTGGTACCATCTGTCCTGATCAAACCTCTGTCACAGGAGCCTTCTGTTAGCTTGCTAGTGAAAAGAAAGATGTAGCCACATGTGTTCTTGCAGTTCTCAAGGAAATGCAATTAAAACAAAAAATTAAAACACACAAGGACTAAAGGAGAGAGAAAAAAACATATCCCCCTGTGGCTACATGTCAGTCAAGGATTTTTACAGAGATATAACTGATTTTGAAAAGCAGGTAGACATCAATTAAAGTAGACATATTTGACAGTTAAGTACTGATTTGGTCACCTAACATTCTACTGGTTAAATAGGACAACTAAAAGATCTAGAAGGGCTTTCTGTGTACATGAAGGCACCAGCAGAGATACATTGCAAGGAATCAGCAAACTAAATGATCAGGGGCCTGTACTGGACCCATTTTTGCCCAAACACTCCATGGAACTGAAAGTATTTGTTATCCCAATGCAGCCCACTAGAGGTCATTACATGGAGAAGTTTGAAATAGATTTAATAATAAAGAGGCAAGTTTAGGCCACCATCCTCACATGTATTACTAGAATCATGTGGGTTGCCACATACGTAACAAAATGACAAGTCCTTTAGAACTTTTTGTTAGAACAGGAGATGATGGTTGGCTTACAGAGATACAAAACAGATTAAATAATTGTTCCCATAATCCATTAGTTAGATGGACTGGATTACTAAATTGGAGAAGTTTTCCTTAACAGAACACAATGGTATTAAGACAGTTGGCTCAGTTCTAGAGCACCTGCTATGATGCTTGAGAATAGTGCAGATGGCAAGCTGAACAAAACTTCAAGACTTTATACCAGTCTTCTATACTGATGATATGACAGAACTTTAATGCAAAGAGATACTTCTGCATCCCTCTGTGTAAAAGGCACTCAGTATCACACATCTGATCATACAGCAGGACTACATCAGAGTCTTATAAAACAAAACAGAAATAGGTAAATATATACATAAAAATATACATTTATAAAAATACCACCTTGATAAAAACTGAAAATCCCCATGTCTGATCAGAAATCCTGTACTAGCACATTGTAAATGCAGAAAGAAAGACAGACAGAAAGACAGACAGAAAGACAGACAGAAAGACAGACAGAAAGACAGACAGACAGAAAGCAAGCAAGAAAGCAAAAGAAAGAAGTCAGGTTCTGCCTTCCACTTTTGTACAGGAAAGAGGAAGGAGAGCCTCAAAGACCAGTCTGCATTGTTTCTTCAGTTACCCTCTGAGTGCTTCAAATTAAGTTGGAAGTTGTATGTTGTATTTCCTGGAATACCATGAGGGGCTCCAGAATTAATGTCTGCCTAAAGATTCCAATATATAACGTACAGCCACCGGATTAAACTGCTTTTTTCCTAGTCTTTCTGCTTCACTAGCTCCAGTTGCCTAACTCACCCTCCACTGTGTTTATAACTAAGGCAGCGTGAGGGAACTGCACACAGAACCGAGACTTCTTTGCATTATGTACTAAAAGAATCAGTGTTCCCAAAAGACCGAGAACTGTTTTGCTAGATCTCACCTCCTCGACCATGTGCTTGACTTTCTTCTGTTGGCAGTGGACCATGTCATCTAGATGTTTGATTCGCTCTCTTAGGCTGGCTGCCACCTCCTCCAGGTGCTGTGACCTATGCAGAACAAGGCAGAATTCAGCATCTCAGTGGGGAGCTGTGCAGTATAAGCACAATCCCTCCATATATCAGGAACAATATTCAAGGAGTAGGTAAGTCAGATTCCACTGAGAGATGTGAATTTGTCTAAAGTACATTTTAATGGTAAGTCAAAGTGGCAATCTCCACCCAAGTTAACTCACCTTTGTCTTGCATACCGGTGTGCTTACTCAGAGCCTGAAGTGCTGACAATTAAACAATGTGACAAAGCTCACTTCCTTAAGATGTCTGGTTTTCCTTGAAGTGAAAGGCATTTAGACAACTCGATCTTTATCATCAGAAAGACACATGTATCCTGACTTACTACCACCTGCAAATGTTTTGGAAATATATACTAAATAAAAGCCAGGAAGTACATCTGCTGGCATCCTTTTAAAAGCTCTCCTGCTACAGGGAAGCCTTGAGTCAAGGACTTGGCATATCTGCCAGCAGTAGCAGAATGCTAACTGGAGTAGTATTAACTTATCAACAGTCAGCAGGGATTGTTACAGCTGTCTCACTTTTGTATGTATGACTCTTCAGACAGATTCTGCAAAACAGATTTCTTCAATTCTGTTTAACACAGAAATTGAACATCCACAGAACTCCTGACACAAGTTGGTTTGACAGTTTGCCAGAAAAGTAGTTTTAGAATATGGAAAGAAACAAGAAGGAAGCTTTTTAATAAGTTTTTGGCATATTGGCCATGGGAGCCTCGATTTTTATATAAATATACAATTATTGAAATTCTTCAAAGAAAGCAATCATTTGCTTAAAAAAGAAACTTCTGTACTCCTAGGTTCAGGACTGGACAGAATCTGAGAAGGGGAGGAAGAGAATAAAAAACAAGGCTTTTTTCATCTTGTTCCATGCACAGCAGAAGAAACTGTTGAAGCTACAAATAGAACAACCATTCTAAGGCAACGAAGCAGATGGCAAACTGTATTACATGATTGCAGTGAGTGACTGAAATTGTACACCACTGCCCACAGAGAGGGTCTCTCATAGTGAAGTACTGCACAGAACTGTAACTGCAGCACTTTGACAGGGACTCAAAAAATCAATACATTGTTGCAGGTTTCTCAATCCTGTACATTAAGGTCTCACAAAACTGCAATTTACATTTTGAGGGCAATTGTAACATATATATATATATATATATATGTAGTCTCTCACTGAAAAATTCAGAATTTATTATTTAAATATTCGGAATATAAATAAATAAATCAGAAATTATTATTTTAACAGGATGCTCTGAAAAACTCTCATTGCACTGAACTGGGTAAGTTGGTGACAAATCAATACAACTAGGCAGTGAGATGGCTCTCGGCAGGGACCTCCTTTTATGCTTATGCTCCCTACAGAACAGCAGGATGCCAAGACCTTAAAACTGAATTTCTGGGTGCCACAGAAATATAAGTAGTAATCAAGTACAATTATACAGTCTCTCCTTACAATTAATCTTTAGCTACTCGAGTACTGTCATATAAACCTTTGAGTGGCAGATGCAATTTTCACTCCAATGGCAGTGACACTATTTCAGTGCTGGATAGATTGCTCTTGAAACTTTGCCTCTGGCTTTGCTTGAAGCTTTCTTTTGCCTGGTCATGATGCTCTGTCAGTCTCAAAGAAGTCATAATGGATGCACATGCCACATGTGGGCAGAAACAGCACATCCAGGTGCCACTACACCACTAGATCTGTCTTTTAAGCCTCATGCTTTTGAGACAACCAGTCACAGAGGTCTCAGTGCCAATAACACTCCCCTTACATTCCCCAGATGACTTCATAGCTTATTTCTGCACTGTGATGCTACACGTGGAAGACAGATTTCTTCCACACCTTCATTTTGTTCAAGTGCATCTGTTAATTTGCACCACATCTGTAAACCTTTCCCTCCAACCCTCAAATATATTCCCTACCTTCCTTGTTTTATAAAAAAAAAAAAAAAAAAAAAAAAAGACATGTCTGGCAGTTACAGGCAAAACTCTTTCTCTCTTCAAGAATTCACCTTTTCAATGCATACATCCTACAGTTTAATACAGGATACAAAAGGCCTTTTCTTTTAAAACTGCATTGAGCAGTCTAGAAGGAAATAATGAAAGTACTCATAGTCAGGATCATACTGTACCAAATTTGGGAATGTACATGTAAGAAAAATGCCACCCAGAAATACATCACAACTTGTTCCATCTAAAATGCCTAACTCTCCATGTTTGCAAACAACTTTTCAAGAAAGGTGCATGAAAGTGGCTTTTGTTGCAAAAGTTAATCTTCTTGATGTTTTATTTGTAAATAAACTTACATTCAGATGGACAATCCCTACCAAACTGCAGTTTTAAAAGGTAGAAAAAGCAAAATTAAGGTGTGTTCAAAAACAAAAGCACGAGCCTCTGAAATTTCCTAGCAATGCTAGAAGTTCCACAGACAAGACATATCTCACCTGTCACTGTCAGAGTTGTTTTCAGATTTTGCTCCAGATATCTGCATTTCATTTAGTTCAAGTTGTTTTTGCAGCTGGTGACGTTCCTAAGCAAAAAATATTATCCTTCAGTTTTCCATGTGTCAAAATGTAACGGCTTTCCAAAGCATATTTCAGTGCAATTCAAAAGATCATTTGTGAAATTAAAATAGAAACAGATTAAACAAAATTAATGCATTTCCTATAGCCAAGGAACACAGAATGCATAATAATAACACCAAATTCCCAGCTATGCATGGAAACAAGATCAGAGTTCTCAATTACCTATTCAGAGATGTACAGTTGTACTTGAAACTGATTTTTTTTTAATAAAAAGATGAGTCATTACAATCTTTAACTACAGCTATGTGAAATTTTCCATGTCAACCCTCCAAAAAGATCTCTTAATCCAAGGCTGAGATGAAAAGTATTGCTCTGTCTTCTTCCCTAAAACACTTGTTTATTTTTAGGTGGCCACTTGCAAAGTACTTACGAAGATCTATGAGGACTTGGGGACTGAGTCAACATGAAATAACAGAGGAGTCTGCTACTCACTTTAATGGGAATTTAACAGAACCATTCAGTTTTAGTCTGGAAGCATCAGCCAGATAAGAGCAAATAAAACAATCAACTAATCTGTACTTGAGAACTACACTGCAATCCTTTATTCACTGCATAATAGTTACAAGTCTGAAACTCAGATGAAATTAATGGAGCTACTAAAAGGGCATCTTAAGCTGAATGATTATCAGTGTAATCACTAGTTCTACTAATAGATTTGCAAATATTGGACAATAGAGTGACACTATTCAGCCTAAGGACTAAACAATAACATTATTTCTGAGCTAGGTGAATTATACCAGAAAATGAAGAGGAAATTTCAACATAACTCTTTGAGACAAAAGATAGAAAGCTTTTTCAGATATTCAAAAAGTTTCAACAAATGAGATTCAGATTCAGGAGGTGTCCTGTGATACTCTTAGGCTTAACAATCTTTAATAATAATCTGACTACTACTCTGAGCTTTGCCCTGGAGCAAAGTCCATAAAAAAAGATGAAGGATAAGCAGGAAATAAAAAGAAGTGATGCAAAAACTGCTACAACTAGTTTTAGGGTAGTGCTGCCAGTGTCACAAGAGATAAAAGTCTCAAAGCATTTTTGTCTTTCAGAGCTTTAAATGTAAACTGTCAAAAAAGTGCTCTCAATTAGAGTGTGGTAGGGAATACTTAGCCAGGGAGAGGAATGATTAATAGTTTTTTAATGCTAGCAGGAAAGGAAGAACCTAAGTTTGTAATAAAAGGCAGTAAAAATTACTTTCCTTCTCTCCTCAAAATATTACATTGGACATTTTAGTGGAGCTACCAACAGCATTTCTAAGTGACTTTGAATCATTTATGATTACTACTTCATTAGGCTCAGGATACTTTGCACACTGAATAAAGACTGAATGGTCTTTTTTAACTCTTTCCTTAAAAAAACCCAGCTTATTTATTAGGTAAATTTTGACACTTTAGGCAGCCCTGATAGTAAAGACCAGCAGAAACATAAAAGAACCATTAATCACAGTGTCTCTCTGGTAGTCCAAGTCCATTTCATTATAGGGATTCAATAACTAAGTAAGATGCAAACAGCAATGGTATTGGTATGTCACTGACCAGGGAATGGAGCAGCAGACACACAACAAAAATTTTAAAATGTTCAAATTTCCTCCATGGGCTTCTGTATTCAAAGGCAGCACTTAACTAACTCTCATACCTCTTCCATGCATTCAATCAGCCGGTCCAGCTCACCAATCCTCTGGTCTTTTTCCTGTATGCTTGTTTCTGTAATCTGCATCTTCTTATTTGCCTCTTCAATAGCCTTCAGAAGCCGATTTGTTTCTTCCTTCAAATAAGAATATTCACGGTCACATTAACATACAATATATAACTGAGGATTTTATTTTATTTTATTTTTTTACACCATAGAAGGAGGCTAATAGCTTTGAAGCAGAACTCAAAGCTTTTCACTACACCTGCCCAGAAGTCTGGAATAATTCTGACCCTAAATGTGAACTGTAGAGAATAAAATCTTTGAGGCACTTTGAAGTGCACAGGTACTTGTAAAGTACCATTAAGAAAATCTGAGATAAACTTTCACCCATTTCTCAGATATTTGTTTTCCCTTCTTAGGATGCTATGAAGTAACAGCATAAGGAAAATAAGCTATTGCAGAACACAGCATTTTATACACCAAAGTTTGGGTTTTACTTTCAGCGTTTACTTCAGCGTTTTACTTTCCTTACGTACAAAACAATATGAATAGAGTGCGGAATCTACCTTCAATCTCAGTCATTATCTAGCTTTATCAATTAGAAAAATGTAATGACAAACTACTCATAGAAAGGTTTTACTTGAGGGTGGAGGGAAACCAGAGGACAGGTAAAACTTTTGCTCAATGAAGTTGTTCTCCCTCCCATTCTTAAACTACAACTGAAATTGGACATTATATTTTCCTTTTTTCTAGAGAATTAGAAGTTAAAAAACCCAACTTACTCCATTTCAGATTTTGCAATCTACATGATCATTACTCTTACTGAGTTTGAACACATTCTGTTCTCAGCCCTACAACCGTAAAAGCTTGGAAAGCTTAGTAACTGTGGCATGACTAGTCACTGAGACAGGTGTGAAGAAACAGATGTCAACTCTGGAGTATTAAGTGATTGAGAAAGGGCTCCCAAGCTAAGCATCACTCTTACAGACTGGTGGTACATACAAGGAGGATTTCTTTCTCAGCTTTATGTTTCTGCTCCTCTTCTCGCATTTTTTCCTCATACTGACTGTACAGTTTTCTTGTCATCTCTCTCATGACTTCAGCATTTGCTTCTTGCGATGATTCCACCTATGAGAGGGGAAAGGATGAATGTCAGTACAGAACTGCTGACAGCAGGAAAAATGGAGTTCACATGATGTTAGAGTAACACTTTGAACTTCAGCTCCACCTTGTTACAGATTTGAAGCAGATTTTCATTCTCAACACTGCCAGTATACAGGCCATCCAAATTTGCAGAAATTACTGTTTCATCAAGTTTCATGTTGACTGAATTTAACTAGTCATTGCTTATCCAAGATCAGGCTATGTGTCTTTACTGAACCCTTCCATAATAGCCTCCAAGTAACCTAGTTTCATCCCCACTGAAAAAGATATTGCCTCCCCTCGTTTTACAGAAGCGTAGCTTAGAGATGCTCTAGGCTCAGCTCCTGTTACTGAATGACATGAACACTCAAAGCAGTAAGTACTTTGAGCTGGACCAAAGTATGTGTTGTTAACTAGAAGACACAGCTGTACCTTCCTCCTCCTCTCTCCTGCTTTTTCACATACTGTGTGGGCACAAGAATTGGGGTGACCAATGAGAAAAGCAGATCAGGGAACAATTAGATGTGAAATTCATATAGTCAGGGGTGTGGAAGGGTTAATTTTTAACCACGGGACCAGAAACTTTACTACTGCTACAGGGAAGAGGGCAGGAATGGTAATTCAGAGACAGGATTTCCCCCTTATGTTGCCTCCAAACACTGACTGAACCACACCCTTGGTGATTAAAAACTAGATAGGATATTCACAGCTTAAACCCACCTACTCTATACACCCTAATAAAACCAAAGTAAAATAGCTAGTCCAGGACTTACTTCTCTTACTAGAGACACTGTAAATCAGACAAGGTTATAGTGATATGCTGTGGGTGCTACAAAAATGTCTAGGAAAAAGAAGAATATACCATAACCTGGGAGAACAATACAGTGTTCCCTACTGATCACTACAGTTTACACAGCTACAGTCTAGCTGGTTCTGATGGTTAAGGTTTTGAGGGTTAGATTGGGTTATTTTTATTTAACGGACTGAAAAAATTTATTAAACCCTTGTGTTTATCTTGTACAGTGGGAACAAGATGTTTTACTACCCTGTAGGATAAAAGAGACTGAGCTTTGATGGAC
The DNA here is from genome assembly GCF_020740795.1 of Apus apus. Lineage (NCBI taxonomy): Eukaryota > Metazoa > Chordata > Aves > Apodiformes > Apodidae > Apus > Apus apus. The sequence continues at coordinate 7,485,196 of NC_067291.1, forward strand.
TCCACTTGTGCTGTAGTTGCCCTCTTTCGCATCTCACCTAGACTAACACTGGGGCAATGGTAGTGACCTGCACTTTGTGAGAGGGACCAGAATTAAATTACGTTTCAGTACAACGTAGGAAGTCTGAAAGGACCATATCATTCATAAAAAGCCAACAATCAAAACCTGGAGTCCTTAAGATACACTGAACTGGCATCCACACAAGGATGGTGAAGGATCTGGAAGGGATGACTTATGAGGAGTGGCTGAGGTCACTTGGATTTATCATCTTGGAGAAGAGGAGGCTGAGGGGTGACCTCATTGCAGTCTACAGCTTCCTCACAAGGGGAGAAGATGGGGCAGGTACTGATCTCTTCACGCCTGTGAGCAATGACAGGACTTGGGGAAACAGCAGGAAGCTGAATCAGGGGAGGTTTAGGTTAGGTAACAGGAAAAGCAATGGAACAAGCTCCCCAGGGAAGTAGACACAGCACCAAGCCTGCCAGAGTTCAAGAAGGGTTTGGATGATGCTCTCAGGCACATGGTGTGATTCTTGGGGTGCCCTGCACAGGGACACGAGTTGGACTCAAGTGATCCTGATGGGTCCCTTCCAACTCAGCAGTCCATGTTTCTATGATTCTGTGATCTCTGACACTGTCTCTCCATCATTCTTTACTTATAGCTTGAGCAACGAGGACAGTAAAAACAAGCATAAAAAGGTAGATACATCAGGGCATCTGTTGCAGTACTCTTAAGCAACATCTTCAACCTCAGTTATTGTTATGATTGTACGAATAAACTGAAGCTACTTAATGAGCTACGTGGGTGTTTTCTCCTATCCAGAAAATGATCATGGCATTTGGTAGTTGCTGCTTTTCAAATGCTTACCTCCCAGACTCCACAGCATACTCTTACATTCACCCCTGGAATAAAGTCTTGGCATCTTTGATACACAATTTTATGTTTAACTTTCAAAGATAGCAAAGAGGTATTTTATCCACTAACTTTGTAATAAAACTGCAACTTTGAGGGCAAAATTTAAACTTTTCCCTCATTAAGGCAAGGCATGTATTCTACAGACCTTGACATGCTTGAAAATAAACAAATCCTTAAGCATTCAGTTGAACTGGGACTTAACCTGCAGTTCTCTGCCTTTAGAAGCAGACATACCTTTCCCTGACTTGTTGGTGCACATCCTTAAAATTATAGTAAAGTCAAAATAATCGGTTTTAAAATCTTAATTGCATCAGCTTTGCTTTCTTACTTTAAGTGGTTTTCCCTCTTTTTATTTCCTGCTGACAACAGCAGGTAAAAATACAGTTACTTTTATAGCCTGTAAAGCTTCACTACAAAACTAGAACATGAAGCTGAAATACACACATTAATATTTTCTCATTTAACCATTCATTAGGCATGAATGCAAGTCACTAAAGAGCCATAAAGAACAATTTCTTTGACAAAACTAAGCATTAATAAACCAGCAGTCACCTCAATTTCACATTGGAAATTCTGGTAAAGTACTATATCCAAATTAGTCTATTTGGAGCAATTATGAGGAGGACAAAGGTTTTCTTTAGGAAGAGTTTTTTTGGTTGGTGTTTTGATTTTGTTTTGGCTTGTTTTTTTTTTTGCAAATGAGATTTAAGGAACACATTTGGCAGCTGAGGGGAGAAAATGGTCGAGCTTTCTGGCATACAAAACCTTCCAGTCTGTATTTTATTTCCTTGTGTTTTTCTGAAATAAATAGCTTAATTCTCTATAGAGACTTGCTGTTAGAGCACATACTGACCACATGCTTGTAAGATGTAACAGGTAATCTATTAAAAATTATGCAATACCAAATAAACAAATTTAATACCAACAAATTCTTATAGGGCTGTTAGAGTTACAATATTCCTTAAGTTACAGCAATGGACCCTAGTAACCATATAATGGTTTAAATTTTCACCTACCAACATCCCTGAATGGTCATCCCATGTTATGGAAAGACTGACTGCTGCCAGCTGAGATTCTTTGTTATTAAAACAGTATTGGTTCACTGGAATAGGTCAGCTCTAGGAAATGATGAAGGCACAAAGAATGAAGAACCCTTTACAGATAAGGCCAAGGAATTAATTTAACATACTCCTAATATCCTTACTGTGCAGTATTTTTAGGGGAGTTTATATACCATACCTTTAATTTCAGCAACTGATTTTCAATTTGTGCTGTTTCCAGTTGCTTTTGCTTCTCTCTCAGCTTTTCCATAGATTGTTCATGTGTATGTTTTAAATTCCTTATTTGTTCTCTTATGTCAGTGTTCTCCAGTGTAACATCCACTAGAGTTTTCTAGGAGAAAGAAGCAAACCACATATTAAAAATCACAAATTACTTGGTGAACTAATACAGTCAAGAGATTACGGAACAGACAGAGCATTTAAAAGTTTCTTGATATGTCAATGAAGCATGAACAGTTTTGCAAGTTTTAACATTTAAAATTATGGCTTTTCTTGTATTTAGTCTGCTAGAAGGTATTTCCATGAGGAACATGCTCAGTGAAATCAAGTCCTGGAACACTACAAGAAAAAGAAAGAAACAGGGATATATTTCAGTATGAATGTTACTCCAAACAATCTTCCCTTCTTCTCTCCAGGGGTCGTGCTGTACATATTAAATGCACTAGACAGAAAAACGGTGACATACAAGAAATGAGGAACGCTAAGTTGTTCGGCTCGGATACATGGGAATTTGGAAGTCTTTAAAACAGAAAATTAATTCCCACTTTCTCTCCTCCCCTGCATTTCACAGGCTTGTAAAATCTCACAAGTCTTTAGAATCCAAACATGCCACTTCTATTTCTGGTAAGCAGTGAAGGCAGGAATCAGTCAGATGTACCACTTTTCACAATACAGAACAAGTCACATTTTTACCTTGGGTAATTTCATAGAGACATGACTAGTGGCATTAGTTTGCTGATCAGTATCTCTTTATTATACACTATTTTTAATAAATACAGGTGTTGGAATTTTTTTCCCTTAGTTTCCTAAATTACCTGCCTTAGATATCCAAGACAGTCCTTTATGGGATTGTTTAGGGTTAGAATTGGTATTTGTCGTCCAGGGTTTATGCTTAAATCCATGTTAGAAAAGGCAGTTGTCAGCTGTGAAACAGCTATTAAAAATGTACCTGCAAGTCTATGGATGCTGATGTCAAGGAGCTGTTCATTTCACTAAAGCTATCTAAGGCTGCAGCCTGCACTCGCACATGATTCTCTAAGGATTCTTGATGAGCATTTGTCACCTGAGCAGGGAAAAAAAAAAAAAAAAAGTTTCATATAAAATAATGATCAAGTTGACCTATTCTTTCAAAGGGAGCTACAGAAGAGAAAGATCCCACGGTTAATTTTCACACTACTAGGATGCTTAAAATATACAGGCCTCAAACCATATTCTTATACCTCAGAAACAAACAAACAAAACTTAGAATCCAAATATGCTAAAAGAAATAAGGCACAAGTATTTATGTTTATTGCTAGTGTGTAATCACTGTAAAACCTGTTCTTTTTAAAAGGACAAGAGGACACTTGGCAAATAGCTATTCAGAAAATGTATATAAACACAGTGGGCAGATTGTAAAAAGCCAGAGAGAAAAGCAGAAGAATGCAAGAAATTAGGAAATCTAGAAAGCTTTGGGTGAACTGCAGAACAGCCTTAGTTAAGAAGGAACTGATCAGGTACACGAAGAAGAAACATCAAGACTTAAGAATGAAACAATATGAAGCAGGTAGGAGTCAGAAGAGAGCTTTGTTTTGTGCAAAATTGTTATCTTCTGTTATGTACACACACACACACACGCTTAAAAACTAGAGAGTGGAAAAAAAGGCTTTCAATGACATCATTTAAGAAGAGATCAAAACCCAGACAGTGTAAATTACTATGAACCATCCAATAATAAAGAGAAAAAAATGTTACTAATGGAGGCCAGCCCAACTCATGTTCTTAGATGGATCAGATTTGTTTCTTGATAAAAACACAAGAACACAAGGGGACTGATATGAAGAACAATTAGGGTTTAGTAACGAAGTCACACACAGATTAGGTCAGCATAGGGAGCAGAAGCCAAGTAGTTACTGTTAACCGTCTATAAACATGTGCTCTTGTAAAAACAAACTAACAAACAAAAGCAGAAATGCTTTGGATGGATTAAGAAAGTTACAAGATAACCTGTGTGACAATGCATACTGTTCAGGGCAGGATATTGGAAGTACAAACTTCAAACAAACTTCATGAACAAAAAGTAGTCCTGGAAATTGATGGACAAAAGCATAGTGATTCAAAGCCAAAGCAAGGAGTATATAAAGGATTTTGAACAGGATCACCAAATAGCATGAAAGATGGCAGCCATGTAGAACCAAAACCCAACTAAACAAATGAGGAAATTATAAACAGGTAGAAAAACCCTTGTGCTTTCTTTCAGGCACTCTAAAGCATTAAAAAAGTGGGGAAGGTGTCTCATCATGTGCCTTTTGTGTCAGAAGCAGTGCTTCATAAACTGCTAATGTGCTTCACAACTAGAGATTCTGTCAGAGCTGGTCAGAAACCCATAATTAAGAGAGATGTTCAGACTCGTGCAGTATTTCTACTGGTCTGACAGAAGATCTGGAAGTGCAGAAAATTGTCACTGCGTCTCAGTAAGCAGCAAAGATGACAACACTGCATCTGAATCAGCATTTGCCTACATGCATACTGGGTGGGGAACTCACCTTGCTGGCATCATGAAGAATATTTAACACAGTTTACAAAAATTCAGCTTTCTCTCCTCCCTCCTCTCAAGTCAGGGTGGTTTTTGGTCCTGTTTTGTTTGGGTTGCTGGTTTTTCTTGGCGTGGTTTTTGTTTGGTTGGTTTTTGGTGGGGTTTTTTTGAGACTAGTTGCCACAGAATAGAAGTACCAGTTTAACAGCAAATTCTGATCTTTATACATAGTACAGCACATAGGGAACTGACAGTGTCCAAATGAGGATGGCAGAAAGGCACAAGTCAGGGTCCCTTGAAGTCAAAATACGTTTAATTGGCAAAGCTTCATCTGAACCAGGGGTGTGAAAATCAATGTTGAATATAAAATCCACAGCAAGTTTTCAGGGAGATTTTTTGGACCAAAGAACTCAGCAGTTTAATGTGAAGGATACTTCCACAGACTGCAGCAGCTTTTATTGCTAAAGCAGCATGTCAGAAGAAAGAGAGGTCATCGAATAACCATTGAAAGGTTCAATCAAGAACTAACACGTAAGTAATTTTTAGAACTATCATGCATTTTAATACTAAAGAATATTGCTACTTGTTGTACTATAGTGTTAAGACAGTAATACAGAGCAAAGTCTGTAGAAATGACACCAACAAAGCTGCACATGACTTCTTATGCTTACATGATCTGTTTATTCAATTCACCTAGAACTTACTGGTACAAGCATCTCCACTAATTACCAATACACACAGACAGTCCTACCAAGATAATTCTCTTATTTCCAAGCAGGTAAAAGGCAGGCAAAAGCACCCCTCTCCTGCTTTACCTTCCTGGAGGGAAAGATAAATAGAAAAGTATAGATGTCACTTAAAACAATTAACTGGAGTGGTTTGAGAAACTACTGTCCTGCTAAAGCAAAAAAAAAAGACACTCGGACTGTTACTCTCATGTGCTTTCCCTGCAAAGGAATGTACTTACTTTCAGTTCATTCGTAAGCTGCTGTATTTTTCGTTTCATTTCATCATATTCACCATACATTTTCTTTCTTACTTTTTCCAGAGTTGCTCTCACCTGGTGTCAGAAAAATCAAATGCCTTTAATAAACTTACTGATGATTCTGTTTGTATAGGAAATTATTTTTTTTGCTATGTCCTTCATTGTTACTTTCAGTAATTTCCATTCTTAATCTACCTTTTCATCAACAGCAATTTACTCTTCTGTACACACTTAGACACATGTAAAATAATAATTTAAATAATGAATTTCAGTTAAATTATCTGTAACTCATTCTAAACTGATCACTAAAGGAATTAAAATTAATTTGAGACTATAATGTTTTATTTCTGAAAAAAAAATCCACACATGGATTAAATATACTTTCATACTTTTTGCAGTGGTTGATGTTTTTTCCCTGAGTATCCTTTGAAGGATAAAACCTTTAATTTAGGACTTCTAGGCTCTTAGCTCTAGGCTAAACAATATATTAGCATAAATATATCAATGTAATTTAAAATCCTGAACAGAGTACTCCATTTTATTTTATTTAAGAAATATGGATGTAAATTATACTTTGCCTTTCTAAGAAAAGGAAAGGAAAAAAAAAGCATGCTGGAAGCCAGCTTGGGATTACATTGCAATCATGCACAGAACCAATCTTCTCAAGAGCACACAATGTAAACCCTAGTTAAATGTTTGCCTACACTATAACTTCTAGCTACATAATTCAGACACTTTTTTTCCCCCCTCATCTCTTTCACACACAGACTTAATGCACATCATCTAGGGCAGTGAGCTTACCTCTGGATAGGCCTAGGGAAGGAGCATGGTGAAAACATCAGTAGAGTCTCACACAAGAAGTAATGTTTCTAGCAGCTCCACAGCACACCCTCTCCTTCCCAAAAAGAGGGGCACTGGCCACCAGATCTATGCAAGGAGCAGGCACGAGCCTACCCCAGACTACATGCTTCCTTTAGGAAGTGAAACAGAGAAGCAAGGTGGCTCCTGCACTTCACCTCAGGAAAGCAGCCCTTGCCCTGTCCCTACCCACACATATGCACAGACACACACCCTTTTGCAAAGTGAAACTGGACTCAGGTACAGAGGAAACTGTCAGCAGTTTTGACATGGACCATCCTTTTTTATCTATTTATGTCAGCACATATGTGGCACAAGATGAAGACTCTTGTTTAAGACTGCTTTTCAAGACAAAACTTATCTGGCAGACCAAAGTTCACAAATTAGCATAGCTGAACACAGCTTCCAGAAGACAGGAGAGCAAGGGCCAGTACATCCCTTCTCATGTCTTTTCCACTTTTTCCTGAAAGGATCAGTACCCTGAACGCACAAGCAAGACATGCTGTTTGCCTGGTCTGAGATGTTTCTCCATGCTACAAGCTGGCTGTGAACAGAAAAGGGCAGGGAGATGGGTCTTGGTCCAAGGAATCTGCACCAGGTACCAGAATCAGTGCACTCCCCTACAGGGAGCTGGCCCTGCCATGCACCAATTCACCCATCCCTGGCACCAGCCCAGCAGGGCAGAAGAACTGCCCAGGCAGGACACCAGCAGCAGAGGCAGCTCGTGTGCCTGACCTGCACTGCAGGAGGGGCAAACCCTACCTGTGAGTGCAGAAACCTGAGGGTGGTGAATGCTGGGAGTTACCAAACTGTGAGTAATAAAAAAGAAGCAAGTGCTGATAGCTAGAGACCAGGCAGATGTTAGGAGCACATGTAATTACAATCTTTTACACTGCTGGCTTGACTCACTGTTCCTCCCTTTTCTATCAACTCAGTTTGCACTTGAATCAGTGGAACATGATAACCATTGACCAATAGCTTCCTGGGTGATGAAGGTGGATGGAAAGAGAAGGTCAAATTATTTGCCCACAACTAATTAGGCGGTATTTAGGCTTATGTGGGGAAGAAAAGAACAGTTTCCCACAGGGGGCTATTGCCAAAGCCTGAGAGCCAAGAACTGACAGGCAAAGAGATGCTGAGTTTGAAGCACAGAAATTAGCAGCATCAGAAATGCTTTTTTTTTTTTTTTCTTTCAGGAGAGCTTCTGCCAATTAAGATAAATGAGCATGCACAGATAAAGTAGTACAAAGTCATCCATATTAGGCTGACTATTTTAGGCTGCCCTAAAATATACCCAAGTGATTGTACTATGTCACCTAATTTAGGAGTCTTTTCAAAACTCGGGGGCTTGGGGGCAGGGGAAGCAGAGGAACTGAGGAGAGACTTTATCCTCTCAGGTGACTGCTGACATAGTCTCTTCTGTATGACATTAAAAATTACGAAGGCTTCAGGACAGGAACCTCAAGATCAGTTTGGCAGTTTGCTTGCCCAGTCAGCAAGCATTAACAAGGATCACTTGGCACAGAGGCCTTGAGTCTGGACTACACAGTTCCCAGGTATACAGCATGCTTTTTTTACCAACTCCAATACTAACAATGCAAGCCTTTGGCTTCATAGTATATTTCCAGTTCAAATCCTGGTGTTGGGCTAGACAGCAGCCATCCCATACACACTCCCAGCTCTACATGAATACATGGAAAAGGTATTCGACAAATTTTGAAGCTGAAAGCATAACTCACTTCTTTAATGTAATTCATCTCCTCTTTCAGCTGATCAGCTGACCAGCCATAAACCACCATTTCTCTCTTATGGTTGTTGTCAGTTCGGTGCACAACGCCATACACCATTCCATGAGAGAGCTTCCCTGGAGACATGCCATTTGGTACATGGTAGAGCTCCTTAAAAGTAAAAAAATAAAAAGTTACTTCTAAAGTACTAGAATAAAAAGAAATCAACAAACAAATACACAGTAACATAGGGCCAGGAGAGACAGTCAAATAGAGTGAAAGCACAAATACCTAAGAACACTAGTTCCCAAATGTTTTAGGGCCAAACTTTCATGGTTTTGGGAAGACAATCATCAGTTTATAACTGATAGAGAGGTCTAATTTCCTCTGGTTTAATGGAAGTGATATAGGTACAGCTAGAGACAACCGACTGGATTTGTGCAAGGAGAGGTGGAGGCATGTAAGAGAAGAAGTTATCCTGGCTTATTTTCATTCACTAACATGTTACTTCCCTGCATTCTTCCAGAGCATTGTCAGCTCTCACAGTTTCCCTTCAGCTCTTACAGGCACAGAACTGTTCCTCACCCCCCAAAGTCACTACTATGGGAAATGTAAAAATTCACCAGCTTAATAAAAAATTATCAGAAGAAACTGAAATTAAAACCTTTTAGGCAAGGATCATAGAATCATAGAGTGCCAGGTTGGACAGGACCTTAAGGATTATCTGTCCCAATCTTTCTAAGTAGGAAAACGGTTTAAGTGTTCTTACACAGAGTTCTTGCACACAGTTTCTTAAACAGAAAATATCTGTTTATCTTTGAGATAAAGTAGAATGTCAGTTTGTACTGAGAGTTAACCAAGGACCCCCAAAGCAATCCAACATTCATCTCAGGGCTGCATTTCTCTTACATTTCTCTAGTTGTAGAACTAACATGGTAAGAGTCAAAGCAAAGCTATGAAATGGCACTCATGTGGGCATCCCAGTGTTATTAACTACTGTAGGAGGACAAAACTTTGAAATCAGGTCATGACTGGTAAATAGAAAGGCTGTTTTAAAAGTGCCTGCATTTGTTATTTTAATGATCTGCAGAAACTAAAAAAATGCACTTGTAATAATTATATGTCTTACTTAAAGGCACTCTTTGCAACAGACTCCTCTTACTTGTCTCATCAATACACTTAGTAAGAAAAATACTCACGCAAACACTAAGAGTAATTTCCCTCAGCATGTAAATAAATATCTGCATGGTCAGGTGTAACCACCTGACCTGACAACTCCCCTAGCTTCCCTCCTCATCAACCAAGAGAAACATACTTCTGTAGCAATCATCTGAAATGAGTCAGTCTCCAGAAGTACTAAGTTATCTTCCTGATTACAAAGAATTTAAACAACTAGCTTAGATGAAGACATTCACATTATGGCTTTTATAAAGGAGGCAAAAAACAGTCTTACCTAACTTTGAATATTTGCAAAGCTAGATCCTAAAAATAGTGATTTTTTTTTTTTTTCTAAATATTAAGTTAGAAAGACACAACCTTAGAAACACAGCTGCTACTGCTTACCTTTGCACAGTCTGTGAAAGGTTGTGCTGGGGACAAATCAGTTACAGGTAATTTTACTGAATTTCTTTCTCACGCCAGATACACCAGGATATGTGCAAATCTGAGAATATTTACTACATTCACTTTTGAATGTGTTTTGTTTTGTTTTTCAGGAATGACACTGTATGAAAACGGATGAACTTTGAGATTCTTTACTGAACTAAGAGTCTAAGCAGTGTCTAAATACTCTGACACCAAAGAGAAGCTGGAAAAGATGAAGCTCAGCATTTTATATCTATCTGCAGCTGCAACCCAGAGACTCTCCAGTCTTCACAGTGATGGCATCTGCAGTCTAAAGCTGTAGCACTTTCAGTTTTCAGCAGCCAAACTAACACAACTATGGTGACAGTGTAAGAATAAATACTGCTTTGGACAACGGAAAAAGGAACAGGAAAATCCAGTTGCATTAAGAAGAATGGGTAAAGATGGACATTTATTTTATACTGTGTCCCTCCCATGTGGCATTGACAGATTTACTCAACCTTGTAAAATCTACACATTTTCCTTTACTGTATCATTAATAGCTTAACCATTTTGCTGAGGCTCTGGGTGTGTGAGTGCAGGGCTGGGAGGGAAACAGTCACAGAGCAGACACACCTGATAAAGAAATTTTCAGGCAAAGAACAACAAAGCTATAAGCAAGCATTTAAAAAGAAAGCCTTAAAACCACTTAATGGAAAAACATTGGGCAACCAGCTCTACCAATACAGGGTATCATTTTGCACTTTGAAAACATTATATGCAAAGCTTTGTATCCTGATCATCAGAAGTTTCATAATTATGTATTACTTGGCTTTTTGTTTTGCTGTTTGGATGCCAACCAAAAACAAACACCTGGCACCTGACTTTTTGAGAGTACTGAAAAACACAGCTAGATGGGAACACAAGTCACAACTTCTTTATGTTTCTTTGCTTCCAGAGTTGTACAGTTTCTTTGATAGTTTCACTGCGGCTCCTCCTCTACATCTGAATAAAGGGATTACATACAAGTTTCCATGTTCCTGATAACCAAATGAATAATTACTTTGATTGTTTAGAGGTTACTAAGGCACCAGACACTGAGTTCATAAATCCATACCCTTTGCCTATGATAATTCATTTTTTATGATGTGAACAGCTGAATACCATCAACTACCAAGATCCTTTGTGCCTCTGAAACATTAGCAGAATTGTTTAGCGTGCTGTTTGCAGAGTTCTGCATGAAAATTATGACCAAGTTCCTTATTTTTAGAATATTATAAACACATTCCTAAGGAATGCTTTGTAGGAGGGTTTTTTCCCCTCTAACAAAGACCTACAAGTTCAGACCACTGGGTCTGCAGCTAGAGAATCACCCATGGCACTTGAATTCTTCACAGATTAACAGATTTACATTTACATCATAATGGGCAGTACATGTAGGATTAAGTATATGCAAAGCCAGACTGGTTGCATGTCTTTTGCAACAATGCTAAACTTGCCTGTTGTCTGTATTTGCACAAGCCTCCCAAGATGCCTTTGTCACTTCTGTTTCAGAAGATTAAAAGAATCTCCATCATCTGCTAAGTGTTCCAGTTCTACTATGTGCTACTTAAAATACAGGATACTGCTTTTATCCCCTCCTTATTCCTCCTTTCTCATCACAACCCCCAGGCAAGCACCTGTTAAAATTTCAGTACAGTTCTTGCTTTATTTAAAGCTGTGTGAACCAACAGCTATACAAATAACTGCTCTTGTATTTCTTTAGGTTTTTCCCTTGCTGTTCTATTGCAGCTGTGCTTACCTTCTACTCCCTGTTTCTTAATTTCCACACCATGACCACTTGTTACAGGGTTCAGCATATGCCCTGGCAAAAAAGGGCTAATGTGATGCAGTCTTCTCCTAGAGGAAGGGTTACAATCACAAAACCTTGCTCAGTGTAGGGTTGACAGGGCAATGGGCTGCTTTGCTTTTTGACTGTGTTTTTAATACACCTTTGCCTTTAAAGGAGACCTTGCTTAATGGCTCAGTTCTCAAACTGCTCCACAAAACTGCATCATGGATTGTGCATTGAGTATATTTTCCACCAGTTTGTCTCCTCTGTTAAACTACTTCCACCCATCTTTGTTTATTTTTCTCTCTTTAGTGTTTTTTTTCCTTTTCTGCCTCATCCTCTGTTCTTCCTCTATAACACCCTCTCTCACCCATGTTTCCTCTTCCACAAATCCTGGATTTTCCACATCTGCAAGGACTATAAAATGGAGTTTTTTAAGTCAGATACTTTTTGTTGTTTTCCTCTATGTCCCATACATACCCAGTCTCAGAAACCAGATATTATTCTGAGAAGGTCCTTGCCCTTCTCCACCATGATCTGCAGTGCAGCAAATCCATGATGATAACAAAGCAAATACTGCAAAGCTAACAAGAAAAGTACTTGGGGATGGAACATTTCATTACATTAGTTAACCACTGCTGTTTAAGGTCAAAATATCAGCCAGCTCTAGAGTACAGGGAAGTCCTCACTCCCCACCTGTCTATGCACTTGCTGCACTGGAACAAGCACAGTTGTTGCCTCAAATTGTGGTCAGGTCCCTTCCAATGTGAGCTGCTGATCTGAGCGTAAGCAATGGGTATTTCTTTGTACCCATAGTCTGTTAAATGACAGTCCAAGGTAACAGCAAGAACACATCATGCTGATGCACATGAATACCACAGCAGCTTTCAGGAACATCCTTTACCTATGTTGCAGCAACAGCCATGCTGCACTTCGTGTGATCACACAGCATGTACTGAAGAAATGTAGACTGTGTTTACTTTATTAATAAATATTTAAACCAGAAGCCTACACCCCAAGGTTGCAAAAGACTTGATAATTGCCACGCATCCTGTTTATGTCTCTGTCCCGGGAAGTAGCACAAGTGACATGAAACAGGTGAAGCAAAGATACTATAAAAACAAACCCTGAAAATGAGTTTTTAGCTGTTTGGGGTTTTTTTTTATTGCCCGTGGTTTTATTTACACTATGCAAATAAAGATTTAGATTATTTGATTGAGAGATTATTTGCCTCCTAACCTATCTCCATCAGTTCTTAAAATGAAGTCAGATACTCCCATATTTTATACTTTCTCCCTGCCCCAAAACTGGAAGCAGAAGCACAAAGGAGTTATCTTATGTTGAGGAAAAAGAACACCTAATGTAACAATTAGCACAATTCTGGGTTTAGAACTCATACAGCCTTAAAATTTTGCTAAGTCATGGTCTTCTGTTTACCTACACCATCTAATAACTCTACTTTTAAACAAAACTAGATCAGTTAAGTGAAGCTTTATCTCTTCCTCACCTGCCACATTCCAGAGGTTTCTGAAATATCCAATTAACTTTTGCCAGTTATATAAGGCAGAAGAACATTCACATTGTTACTTAGATCACATATTTTCTGTTCAGTAAAATGACAAATTTACAATACTGAGCTGTTCCATGGGCTGTAGGGGAATAGGAAAAAAAAACATAAAAAAACGTAAGTTAGCTTTTGTCAGGTAACAGCTCAGTTACTGGGCTCTGACCAAAGATAACTGGTTTTTATGTGTTTTTTTTTTTCCTATTCCCCTATGGCCCATGAAACTCAGGTTACACTTAGGCATCTTTCATATATAAATATTATTAAAATAGGGAAAATACACCAAGACGTAGACATGAGTTCTCTTAAGTTCATGATGCTAAATAAGAAACATCATTTAACATATTCCAACTTATAAACTCCTTGAAATGTAGAATTTAGCTGCTATTTCAAAAAATAGCAGTGATGGACATTATACAGTTACATCTAATCAATGAAATCTGTACCCAGAACACCAATGTTTATACACTAAGAAAATAAGATACAACAAATACAGCAGTCAGTAAAATTCTTTCTGTGGTTTTCATTGTAGTGCTGTTTCAAATGAAGGTGTCACTTAATTAGCACAAATCAAAAATCAAGCAATTATTGTTGGAGAGGCTGATAAAGAGTAACATGAGCCACCTGTAGCAAGTGAACCACATTTGTTATGACACAACCTCTGCTACGCTGATGGGAGTGGGCTGGCAGCAACACTTCAGCAGAGAAAGTAGGTACTGTCCTAGATTTAATGTGCACAACAGCCCTGTGTTCACTGCACTCATATTCTTTGATCCAGGCCTGACACAAGTTTCGGCTTGATTCTTGATTCTCTCCATCACATACACGAGCAAATTCCCCTTCTGGCTTCTTTACAGCCTACTTTTTTGCTGGGGAAAAAACTGTTTGCTATGCTTCTGAATTCCTGCTTAGGAAGCAAAAAAAGAGTTTCACCTCTTGGTTATGATGCACTGAAACCAAGAAAACTGAAAGAGTTTGAGGATATATAAAGCCAAAGTACCAATTACAGTTTAAGACTAAACACTGCTCAAGCTCTGTTGAAAGCCACAAAGACAGGAAAGTGTCACAAATTTCTACAATGTTATCTCATTTTCATTCTCTTGTCCATGTATCCAAATGAAAAAGAAAAATCCATCTATGCTTATCTTCGTATTCTGCCCTCAAATGCTTAGCTGCAGCTTCCAATGACACTTCTAAATTTAGCCATGACAGTGAAGAAAGAGACTGACAGATAAAAATAAGCCCAGTCCCAAACAGGGACAACACAATTCTCTGGTAGCCCTTTATTATGCAAGACAAGGCAGGCTTCAGGACATGCAGATTTTGCATACAATCTGATGAGCACAATATTCCTTTGTACTTCATGGTGAAGAAAACAGCCTCACACTACTGTCATCCATTGTCTGTCATTAACAGAAGTGATGGAACAAAATCAGGATAGTTTCAGATTCTCTCTACAACAAATGCTAACAAATCAGAGATGTTTAGCAGTAGGCGTTAAGCCAGTGAAAAGCAAACCAACCAACCAGCATCTCCCTGTGACTTCACTTCTCATCTGCTTCTTTCAAGGTATCATAACCTAAATACAAATAACCAAGCTGACACACTGGAGCACAAGCTCACTCCCCGTTCACTTTTTGAGGTCGACTTCTAACTGTGTACCATCTGCCAGCCTTTCACAACAGACAGGGAGAGGCCATCCTAGCACAGAAATGCCTGCAGCAATTCTGTTGCAACAAAACTGCCCAGCTTCATCACTTTGTTTTAACCTCTTCCACTAGTTCATTTTTACTTAGTGGATGTAGAGCAATAAAAAAGTAAATCTAGAAACTTAATGCACTCATACAGATTTAATTAAATACAGCATACATTTTCTGCTACACTTGAACTACAATGAAAAAGGCCAACAGCTGCTAACATCACCAATGAAGAATCAGCTCTGATCTGAGAGCAAGCTCCAAAACAAGTTATTGGGAGGATCAGCACTAGCAAGAGCTTCTGTGCAGTTCACTAGATGATTTTACACCTGAAACATCTCTTAATGGTACTGAGCCCCAGAAATGTACAGAAAAGTAACAAAACAGTCAGTAAGCCACGGCTATGCCACATTAGGGCAGCTCAAAATCACCTCCTTCTAGTGAAAGATTTGAAAGAGGAGATCACACCCAGTTGCCATGCCACGGTGTATTTATAGTTTACTGGCATTCCCTCTGACACAGCAAGGTCTCTGCTCTCCTCCCTTACCAGCAGCAGGCAGAAGCAGGGAAGAGTGTCTTTCTCCAGCATTTGGTCCTGCCCAAAGGGCAGCCAGGCTCAGACTGCTTCATCTGCCTGAGTGCTCCACCAAAACTGTACAATCCCACAGATTACCCCTGCCATTCATTTTGCTGAGTCACACTAAAATATTTTAAATACAAAAAGCATTTTCCATGTTCCCATTTTTTCAATACTTTTTAAAGACAGCACAGAACTCTAGATTCTAACAAGAGACCTGCTGTCAAATTTGATTCTTGGTGAAGATGTATTTTTTTTTACCTTAAGCTGTAAAGTGTGAGGCAGAAAACAGCAGTTCCCTGATTATCCCTATTTCCAAGAAGGCAGCACAGTTCCCATAGGACTGTGTGAGGATTATCTAACATTTGTAAAACCTGTTATTCTCAAAGTGCTTTAAACAATTTCATTAACACTGAGTCAGTTGAACATGGGTGGATCAGCAGAGATACCTGATCACTGCTTTTAGGAGATACTTTTTTTTAAATTAAATTTTGCAGTAAGAGAAAAGTACAACTGGCCCAGAGTCCTGTGTACACTGCTGGTTACTGTGTAACTAATTCAAATACATAAAGTAATACATTATATAGACAATAAAGATCTACAGGTAATGCTTTATTGTCTTGTTTCAGAGATACAAGGAAAACCAGTTCATGATCAGTGTTTTTTGTAGCTAATTCTTTACACTATGACTATACCATCTGTAGGGCTATATTTTAAATTACACAAAGACCATAAAACACAAGTGGATGGAACAAGTATTCTGTTTTTTTTAATTGCTATGAAATTGAGTAGTTATATCCCATCTAGCTCTGAAGGCTGTATGTGTGCTTTCTAGAAGTCTTTAAATGTGTAAAGTACTAAACTTTAGGAAACTACTGAAAACAGACAATAACTAAATTACATACAATTTTTTTGTTCTCAACTAAAAAGGACCCATGTCTTAAAACAATCAATCTACAATATAACAAAATTTAAGATGAGCCCAAGCATGTATTTATTACCTTTCACATCCTCTTCTTAATATTCTCTGACCTAAAGCCTACTTGCCTTTACTTGTATTACAGGGGAAATACAGCTCTCATTAAATACTAGGTCCCACAGAGAAAATAATTCCTCACATAAGAAAGTCCAGAAAAATTGTTCAAGCTCTAATCACTCACACTTCTTTCTTATTGCACAACTCAGCACAGTAAAGTGAGTAAGCCATGAGTCAGTATCTATCCTCCTCAAAAGTAAACTTATATGACTCTCAGGGCAATGGGTCCACATGCTTAGGCCAGTCTGAGAGTTTCTGCAATCAGATAAAAAATGACAGAGACTGACAGAGTAAGTGGTGGGGGAAGCTACTCTTAAGTGCTACAATTAAACATCTCTGTACAAAATGAATTATTACTATTTAATGGTGGTCCAAATTTAGTTTGCAGTAAGGCCTCTTTAATCCATTCTGTAAGTAAAATTTATAGAACCTCAAGGACCTATTGCTCTGCCAGAGCAGTGCATGAGAAGCTGACTGTATACAACATTCCACACAAGAAATAGCTGATAAGGTATATTTATCTTGACCATTTTACTTTGCATTTATTTTTATTGCTTTAAAATGTTTGTCTTTCTGAATCATTTTATAGTTACTTTTGCTTCTGAGTACCACTAAGAAATTATTTCAAATAAATGCTATTGTTGTGCTTCCTATTGTCATGTCACTAGTCAGATATTGGGTCTGGTAAACTCAGCCAACTACTTGTTTGATTTTGGTTTACTGAAGTGTAAATATGGTGAAGCTGTGGAATCTGTCCAGCTTCCCTTTTTAGTCTCCATCCTTGAAACACATTAAACATCATCTATAGCTCTGAAAGAGCTCTTCAAGAACAAGTTCTACAGCAAAGCAGCTGTAGTATTTTTTGTGTGCCTGCTACTCGCTTCTACCAAAAAAACTGCCCTTCTGAAGCCCTCTACACGTCACCTTGAAATCACTTTCACTTCAGAACAATCTTGAATTATTTATTTTGTATTTCTTATGAGTATATCACCTGTTACCAAAACTAACCAACACAGCAAAACATCTAAGTCCCAGGCAAGCCATCTCCCACACACATGAAGGCTCGACTCTTGCACACTGTTAAGCCTAAGTGAAAAAATAAAATCCTCTTTGGGTGAGGATCAAGATCTTGCCTACTGCCAAGCCCTGCTCTTCATAGCAGTTTCCTACCCTTTAATACACAAATATTAAACAATTGAGTCTTAAAGGTTCAGAAGTCACCTACAATCTCTGCGTTTTTCCTCTACTACTGTGCTATTTTACATGTAGTTTTGCTATCCCCAACTCCCAAGACTCAGGCTCAAAGCTCACAGCTAACTTGTTAAAAAACTTCCAAAAACAACTGGGCTTCGGACTCACAAAACAACTCATATCGCCTTCTGTGGATGCCAATATTTACTCCTTGTTTATACAGATTTTAACTTTGATTCTTCAAACTTACGTTTTTCTTTCTTTCAGGTTCCTTTGCTCCCTGTTCAGGTTGTGAGCCTTCATCAGGTGGTACTGTTAAGCGTAACCTACAGACATTCATCTGAAAGAAAATAAAGGTTTGCTTTTAGATAAGCATTACAAAAAATATTCTAATAACTTGCTTTACAGGATGAATTGTACTGACATTCAAGTTTTAATTTACTATTTTCTACCTTCTGCCACATAGGTGACAAAAGATTGTTTTTAGAAGGCTGGAGGGGTTTTTAGCTGGCAAGAAATAATTCAAGGGCATCCCCATAATTACATACCTGAAATAGCAAAAATCCATTTCAATCAACAACACATTCTTATGTACTCATAAATGACATTGAGAGCTGAGATAACAGAACAATGAACATAATTTTCTAGTTCTTTGTTTTGTTTGCAAATTTGGCATACTTTTCATCTTTAAAAGGGATTATTTAGGAACACAAAGTGTATTCTGGAGTTAATGCCTCTTTTCTCTTCAGTATGTATCTAAGTATTTGATCAAAAGATACTTCTGTACTGCAATTCCACTGAATGTGAATAGGGCTATTTTTGAAATCAGACACAAGTTATTTGTAAAAACTAAACTTCAAAATGCTTCAGAGAAAATTTAAAGGGAATTGTTTCCTATCTGATTTCAGAAAAGCCATTATCTTGCTGAGGAATCAGGCCAGTAACTTTCTATCCCCAGCTGCAGTTTGTTTTGCTTTTGGCTGAGAGATCTTTGGTGTAATTATATTTTTAAAGCCACATATTTCATAAAAGAAACTTGGTTAAAAATTTCATTCTTAGTCCTATTCATGAGACATTTTTGTAGAAAACAACTGTAAGTCCTAAACAGAACACAGAAAATAATGAAATGGTAAATTTGCCTGTCCACATTTAAAGCTGCATACCCTCCTGTGAAATCCCAGCTGTTTGTTGACAACAACCAGGGCTCCTACAGCTCCTCCTCAAAATGTCTCAAGTATCTCTTTCATGATCACTGTGGGCCATCCACACTGTTCTTCTATAGTCTAGCATCTTGTCTGATCTAGATCTCTCCATTTTCTCCAAAATGCTTACCTCCAGTCACGCTGAATGTGTACCTTGTCTCTGAAACACACCTTTCCATTGCACTTGCCCAAGCTTAGCTCACGTCTTAGTCATGACAGCACTTCCATTTGCCCTGAAAATGCCCACCATTTTCTGCTCACAGGCACTCAGAGCACAGCAACAAAGTCCTCTTCATAGACTCCAAATTCTACTATTCTATGATTCACTTCTTCCAACTCTTGTATTAAGAAAGCTAACTAAACTTCACTTTCAAGACTCTTTACAACATAACCTCCTCAGAATACCATTATTCAGGATCATGACAAGGATTCCCTTTTTCCCTGTTTCCAAATAACTGACCTTTTCCAACTTGTCAAACAAGCTTTAACTTTTTCTTCTTCCCAAGCAAGAACAATTGGAAGAACTATGTGCAAACATCTGCAGCCACTTCACTATTTTTCTTCCAGCCTTTCTTTAAATCTGTTGAGATGACAAATCAACTGTGTTTAGGCTACAGGTATGCTGTCAACTATATTAGAAATACTGCTTTGTACTGCCTTCCATCTTCCTCTCTCAGTTTGGTCTTTCAGGTCTGCAAGGCCTTCTACCAATAAGGAACAGCGTCTTCAGACACAAAGTTCCTATAAAATATGTGAGTCCTGTCTATATTATAAAGAAGAAAAAAAAAAACAACAAAAGAAAAAAAGTCATCTGCAGTAAGACCAAGTTAAAAGATCTTAGTTAAAAGCAGGTTATGCTTTCATATTTGCTAAAGAATTCTGAAACAATAAAATGCATATTAAAATTATGCATATTTTTTTGACACTGATTGCTATGTTTGCTCTTCTGAGAAGAGAGCTTCCTCATATACTGCAGAAGCTGGAGATGCTTCCTGCTTGCAAGTTAATTATCAAGATATATTAATAATAAACTCCTCAGTTTCAGACCTCATTGATACATAAGGTAATTAATACCACTTTTTCTCACCTATTTAATTTCCATTTCCTCCTGCTTTTTCTTCCCATTAGCTTAGCTAGGCTCCTTCCTCTTACAACATGCCTGCTTACAACAAGAAGAGAGACAAGAGTCTGGCATTCCTCCACGTAGGCAAACAAAGACCATACCCATAAATAGGAAATAGAACTGAATTTCTGCTGTGCAGGAAGTGATAGATGAGGCCAACTTTTTCTTACAGTGATTTCAAATGAAGGAAAACTGGACTAAAAGGAATGAAAGGAGAAAATCATGAAAAGTACCTTAAATAAATAGAAATATATAACGACTGTCAACTCAAAGTTAGCAGAAATGGAGCTGTGTATGATTGTCTGAAGCTGGCAAATGGCTTGGCTGTTAGTCAGTATGGGACTAATTATAGCCAACATACTTACAGATTCACAGTGCAGTGATTGTAAAGAAGTAATTATCCCTGTACCTGTATACCAGATAGTGAATCATGTCTGCCTGTCACATTAGAGCAGTTGATACTACAGGGTTACTATGAAGGAAATCACAGAAGCCCAGTACAGATTGGCAGTCAAAGTGTAACAACTACATTGGAAATATAAATTAATAACAGTATTTTTTTAAGACTAAAATCACTGTATAATCAAAAGGTTGTTACATTTAAACTCTTATTCCTACCCTTTTCACATTGGCTTCTCAATTAAGCCCCTGAATCACTTCCCTCCACACTTCCTCATTTCCATGCTAGCTCCTTACTTTTAACATACCTCAAATCAGTGTCACATTTTTGCTAGTATTTCTTACAAAAAATGTTAATTCCCTACTTCACAGCCTGTGGCATGCAGATGCCAAACAGAAGGTAGCACTGGCAATCATCTAAGGATTCCAGCCTTGAAGTCAGGCCTACTGAGGCTTGTACAGCACTGGCAGAGTACCACCCAGTTCCTCACTAGGACAAACTTATACAGACTGTACTCTTGCTATTGTTTACAACAATAGCACTTCCTCAGCATCCCTGGGGAACAACAGCAAATCTATAAAGTGGCCTTTCATTCCTGGTCCTCCTAGGCCATAGATAATGCACTCTACTTAAAGACAGAACTACAGACCAATCTGTTAAAATTCAAGAACACTATAGAGATTGGAAGTGAATGAGCAGGCTTGCATGGAAATCACAGCAAGCCCCCCTCCAACAGCAAAATACTGCTGCAGTGATGCCTTAAAATGGAAATGAAATTATAACAGGAAGAGACTTCACTCAGTGCCAAACAGCGGCAGAATAATGTGCAACTCAGGATGAAGGAGTAATTTCCAAAACCAGATTGGGTTATGCAGTGAGAAAGTGGCAAGGAGAATGAAAGAGAACTGCCCTAGCACGGAAAAGGCCGTGATTCAATTTCCTTCAGCTGCCGACTGCCAGCAAGAACAAGTGAGGAAAAACAGGGACAGACTTGACTTCCACACTACCTTTATGTCATCAACATTGTAACTTTGTGAGCATAACTTTCCAAAATAAATACTGAAGAAGAACCACAAGGTACTGGCTTTTCTAGACTATCAGATTTGGTTTGATTTGCAGCATCTGTAGCTTTGACCAGTCAACAATGTAAGTAATCTTAATTGTGTCAACATTTTCGTTTGCTCCTGGCTTTTTGACACCAACAACCCACAAGCAGTATTTCCAGAGCTCATCTGACATAATTTGTGAAACAAATATGCAGACAGGAAAACAGACTGACAGGTCCAGCACAACCCCAGACTGCCAAAGTTTGCTGACTACAACAGAAATTGTACAGGTGAAGATAAGCTCTTTTACCAAATTTCTAAGAGTCCAGTGGGACAGCAGAGATGACAGCTACTGCAATATAGTAGTTATGAAAAAAGCCAGTCTAGTTTAGTAAAAAATGTTAAGAATTCATGGCCTAGATCCACAATCTACATTAATGTTTACCATTCTACTCAAATCACTAGGGTGCAACTTAAAAGAAATACAGATGACAGATTGAGTTTGAGTAATGTTCTTCAGCCTCTTCTTCCTCCCTTCTAAAACACAAAGCACCTAAAAAGGCATTGATCATAATTAACCAAGTACTGAAACAATTAAAGATCTAATATTAAAATAATGAACAATGTTTCTATAGAATAACTAAAGTTACCAGTATGGTAATAGAAATATACAAGCTGTTCTACCTTACAACCAGTTCCATCCTAGGATATTTACATTCCCCCCACAAGGAAGATGTGGTTCAATATTGATCTAGCTTCAAACTAACTTTAGGGTTAAAATCACCAGAATTTAATATTGTTGATCTTTCTAATATCTGATAGTAAAATGGTTTGGTCATAACATGTTTGTTGAGGAACTATCTGATAACCTACCAGCTCAGCAGTAGGTTAGCACTCTCTTTACCCAATATTTTAGACTTTTGAAAGTGAAAGCAGAAAAGACGTGAGTGTTTAATTTTGGTCAGTCCCCAAAAGCTAAGAAGAAAGTACTTTCTTTGGGAATTTATCTGTTGATTAGCCTGCTCCATTTATGAAAGCTCTGCTATGAGATTCCCACACAATTAAAGGGCACTTTTCCTGTGACCACAGGCACACAGGAATGTGACACAGATCTTTCATTTATTCAGCAGTTATTCTAACTGTCTTCCTTCCCTCTTTTGACAACTCAAGGTAAGGGAGTCACATTTCACTTCAGAAAAGAAACAGCAGTTTCCCAGTGGGTTTTATTTGCAAATTTGGTTTTTAGCAGTTTCCTTAAGTAAATGTATCAATACAGACAGTTAATTTTACATCGTCACACAAATTCTCTTAGATTTAACTTCTTTTAGAAATAATAAAACAGGAAAACTAAATGGAAACACGGAAAACATGGAAGGAACCTACCTATGGTTTACAAGACATTTTCATTTTTCCACATATATGATCAATTTAATTTTTATTAAGGCCAGGGATGCTTTCTGTGGAAGAGCCTGACATCACATAAAAACATAGCAATATTATCTTCTCCATTGCTCGAATTACGAACTCATATTTTGGAGTGTCAAAACAATCACTAAGTAATTCAAGAAGCATGATGATCACACAATTGTCTTTCTTTGTAAGGACAAGCTTATCACTTATTTTGATTTATTTCTTCACATGTGGAATGTGCACTCACAATGACAGCAGTGTGGTTACAGCAGCAAAAAGGGCTATTTAAAGCAGAGTGAGTGAAGAGACATTCCTGTCGTATCTGCCAGAGTTTTAACAACTTTTCAGAAGCATTTCTCAACGGATTATTATTTCATGTATAAAAGTTACAAAAGAATACAAAAGAATACCCTGGTAAATCATAATTCCATATTGAGGAACTAATAATAAAAAAAACAAACTATTTACATCTAAACCATTACAGCAAGCTTCCTCATGCCAGATAACGCCTGGATAGGCAAGTTCTCAGTTGTAAATATCGAGACACACTTCAAAGGGGACCGGGGGGGAGTCTCCAACACAAGCACAACTCCCTTGCAGACTCACAGAACAGCCAGAGACCCGCACTAACTCAAGCGTTGCAGACACCCAAAAAGCTCTTCATTTCCCACCTACTAAGGCGCAAAAAGATGCTCTCACACCGCGCAAGCTGCACCCGAAACACCGACAATCAGCAAGAAAACAGAAGACAAAAAGCGCTCCGCAGGTGAACGATCCAGAAGAGGGGTCAGACCGCTGCTCTGCCCCACGACGCCGCCCGTGGGACCTCCCCGGCCGCCCCCCACACCCCGCGCTGCCCCGCGCACCTTCCGCCGGGCGCGGCCGCCGTCGCCGGGCGGCCTCCGCGGGGTGGTGGCGGTGACCGTCAGCCCCGAGCTGTAGCGCAGCATCCCCGCGGCCAACGCGCTGCCGCGGACTGCGGCTCCCTCCGGCTCCCTCCGGCTGGCAGCGCCGCTCCGCCCCCGCGCACATGGCCGCGGGCGGCCGCGGGGGCCGGGCTGCCCCGGCGGGGGCGGGTCTGGGAGGGGGGAGCGCGGCTCCGCGCCCAGCTCCGCGGAACTTCCCACCCCGCGCTGGCCCTTGTGCCGGAGAAGCGCCCGGGTTCCTCGCGGGGGGTGAAACTGCGCTAAGTCGCTGTGGGACGCCGCCCCGGAGACATGTGTCCTTGGGACGCTGAGGTCCCATTGCAGGGTGGCATTCCCTCTGCTCCTGGGAATTTTGGGTGTTGGGGGTACAGCGTGGAGAGGGGGGGCTGTGAAAGGAGACGCAGACGGGTCTGTGCGGCACCTCGCCGCCGGGGTTAGGGCTCGCAGTCCCGGTTCTCCAGTACCTGCTCCCGAGTGCTCTGAGCAGAGAGTGCCATGTGGAAGCTGGACACTGTCCTCCCCTTCTTCCCACAGCTGCAATTCGTGAGCCACCCAGGCTGTCAGGAAGCCGTGCTCTGGGAATGGGTACCAGACTGATCAGGAAGCACGGAGCTCCCAGCCAGCCTTGTGTGACAGACAAAGCCAGAGCACCTCAGAGCACGAGTGACAGCCTAAGCCTTGGTGCCAAAGGTCCATCAAGGAGGTAACTGGTGCACTGGAGACAGCTGGCCCAGAGCCAGAGTGCAGGTGTGGACTTCAGCATTTTAGATGCTCAGCTCTTCCGGGATCTGGGCTAAGGGAACACGGAAACCCTACACCACTGCACCCAGGCCTGGGTGCACACACACCATCTGCAGCCCCGTGCGGCTGCCGCGGGCATGATGTTCCTTGAACCAAAGGAGCTTCAACCAAAGGAGATATTTTGCTTGAAAGAAATTGCGCAACAAATACCTGTAACAGCATTTTAAAAATAGATTATCCTCTGTCTCCATGTAATTACCTTGACAAAATTAAGACCACAAGAAAAGACGGTGATGGCTGCGCAATGTCCTTACCCATTGAGATGTCAGTGATCATGCTGCTATGGCTATATGCTGATTCCTGACTTGGAGAATGCTGGAGAGGGAAGTAATTTGCATTGGAAAAAAAGGAAACTGCATTGAACTACGAGTGCCTCACCCTCAGTGTGTGATGCATCTGTTCTCTTCTGCCTCTCAGTTCCCTGTCCCCAGGGCACGACATGAACTATCAACATGACAAGGATCTAAGGAAGAGGAAGAAAGCATCACCCAGGCCAAGAGGAATGAATGAAGGGTCTGCATTTACCATTCAGCACCTTTTCTTGTGCTTTCCCAGCTACTCTTCTCCAGCTGAAGAAGTTAATGTAGCCCAAAGCAAGTGAGATAGAACAACCACTTGTATCTGGAATTCTCTCAACTCAGTATCTGCTCCATGTTACATGATTTCTTTCATGCAGAGGTGTCTTGTGCCTACAAACAATAGTATTTCCATATGAATCATCTACTGTCTTAACTCTGGTTGTAATGCTGCTTTCAGAGTTGGTTTGCAGGTGCAGAGTATTATCCTCAGCTACCTCAACAAATTCCTTCTCAAGCACCTCACCTACCTGGTGGGCTGTCCCTTAGCTGTGGTTATTACTTGTTGCTGGTTATTCTGGTGAGCAGAAATGTCTCAATTCCAGTTCTGTTAGCAGCCAGCTGGTTGCCTTTGTGGTTTCAGCTGGGAAGGAGTTTATATACTTGTGAGGTTCTCCTGGTTAGAGAGAAGTTGTCCCTTCTGGGCTTCATTTTCCTCTGGGAAAAAGTATGTACACAGGGCTGTTTAGTCACCACAAGGCACAAACAGGAGAACTGCTTTTCTAAGAACAGGCAGAGACTAAACTTGTGCCACGCTCTAGAAAAGGACCTCTCTTCCTACACACCACAGCATGAGAGAGTAAGGCACAACAATCAGAGCTCTGGGAAAATCTGCAAGGTCTCTATCAACCTTGAGAATTTTGGTAACTTTGATGAAAGTCTCATTGGTGCAGATGAGGAAAAGACTTGTCCATGGATAATACAAAGACAGAAAATACAGATACAGTTTTCTAAGTTTTGTCTACATTACTGGCAGTACACTCCTGGTACCCCCAGGTAGGAAAAAGGAAGCTCAAGAGAAGATGGTGCAGCAATATAAGTACATAGAAGGGCTGAAAAAAGCTCAGTTATAGAAATCTTTTTGAGTGAAGACAGGATAAACAGATTTGGGATCTTCAGACTGGACAAACAACAGTGGTGGGGAATGCGCAACAGAGCTGTAGAAGATCATGACTGGTATGCAGAAGTGAATGGGGAATGACTATTCAATAATTCCTACCCTTGGGAGCAATGGATTTGAAGCAGACTGGCCACCATATTTATATGTGAAATTAAATTATGGCAGAAGATACTCTGATTATGAAAAGTATAAATATTCTCAAAAAGCAGCTGGATAAACTAATGGAAGACAAGCTATGAGAGCTATAAAACAGAAATGCATCTACAACTACTGACTCAGGAGGTCCTTGGATTGTGGGTCTGCTGTCTTGATAGCCCATGACAGGACCTCTGCCCACTATCTTTTCAGCCTCGAAATTAGACTCCCCACCAGCAGCCATAAAGGTGACAGGCTTCTAGCAAGCAACAGTTCTCTGCTGCTCTGAAAGGAGCTCTCTCTGCCCTTATCTAGAGCAAGCTCTGCACATATTTCTGGCTGCAGCTCATTATTCCACATTTGCCATTCTCTCCCACCCCCCATGGAGACTTAAGCCAAGAAGTGACAATCCACAGAGTCACTCCCTTTTTCATTCCTTAAGAGATCGAGGAGAAACATCTGCTTGGTTTCAGCTTGTCCCCATTTGCCAGGACCCATGGCCTTACCTCCCTGGTTCTGATACAATCTGAAGTAGATTTGCCACAGTTTACAGCTCTTTTTCCCTGCGAGGGTCATAGGACGTTGTGAGCATTTAAATCATGCTGCCTGTGCACTGAGTATAGCCCTAGCTTCCAGAAACAGGATGGAGGAATAGAAAGTAAATCACTACTTGGGAATTAGTTTGACTAACACAACAGTGTTCTACTGGTTTTTACAGTTGGACAGACTACACAACAGGTATAGAGTCATACTGACAGCTCATAGACAATATCCAATGTGGTGGCATAACATAATCTGACCAGGATGCTGAGCTTTCAGTTCAAAACCTGTCAGTGCTCTGTCAATGAAATGATCCAAAGGCACAGTAGGTTAATTACAAGATTACTATAGTATGAGTATTTGCAGCAATAGCTGTTGTGAAATGGCTAATATAATTATATGAGAACAGCAAGAAATTTAAAGTGTAGACACCTTTTTAATTTTTTTGCAGACTAACGTGTTCCGCACCACCAGCATTATTAAAATGGCTTGTTTTTTTTTTTCTCAGGAGGCCCAAAGATCATTATGCTATGGGAAAAATGAAACAGGATATTACAGAATCAGCAGACTTTTATATGAAAAGCCCTTCATCACAAGATGGGCAACAAAACATACAATACATGGGGTAGAAAGTAGATCTGTCCTCACAGAATAGCAGGTCATAAAAAAATTCCTGCAGGAGTGGGTAGCCTGGTCTTACCTTAACAAATCGCCTGAATGCGGGCACGATAAAAGGCTGACAATTTTTCTTTCATCAAAATCTCCTCTCTGTTTTCAGACTAACTGCTGGCAGAGTCCAGAGGAAGAAGAAAAGTTCCAATAATACTCGATCAACTGGAATATTAGTCCTGTGGGATTTGGGAATAATTGTAGAGTTACAAATTGAACAAGAACTCACACCCGTGGTCATTGAGGTTATAAAGTCCCATTTGTATTGCAACAAAAATGAGGTATTATAATTAACTTCTAATAGCCTTCACTTTCCAGAGGGATTAAAATCTATTCTGCCGTCATCATCCCCAAGGCATGAAACCCATTTACAGCAGAGACTGTCAAATGGACAGACGCATGTAAAAGATTTCAGAACCAGACTCAGTAAGACCTGTGGGCTTGATCACCTATTTTTCCTCGGAACTGTTTCTTTTTCTGCTAGCTTCCAACCTTGTGTTCTAGAGACACACACTTTGCTCAGCATCACGTAACTCTCAAGCTTTCTTTTTTGGGAATTACAGCTAGCATGAAAATTTTAGCCTGCTAAACAATCATCAAGCAGCTTGTTGGGAGATGTGTATCAAAAACTGAGCCCCCAAATTCCATAGTCATATGTCTCTTTAAATACAGTATACAAAGCAAAATATACTATTCTACAGTTCTTGTCTTGAGCAAAAGTTTATCTTTCACTGGCAAATACATCTTACAGCATTTGGAGCTACTGTGGTTTATAGTTACCCTTTTGAAGCAACATAGCACATACAGCTGAATGTCCAGCTTGGTTTAGCTACCTGCATCACACCACTTCTCAAATCTATGGTTATAACTGGTTTTGTCACTTAACACCCTTGGTACATGTCTAATACTTCCTCCCTTGCTGATCTCACATATACAAATCTGTAATTCAGAATTCCCGCACCAGGAGTTTGAAATGCAGAGTAAAAATTTTATTTTGCAACACCTTCAGTACCCATTTTACGGTATTATTTCAGTTATGGTTAAATTAATAAAAAAAAGAAATTCCTGGAGATACTTGCTGTAACAGCTTGATTCCACCTTTACTGATAATGCAGAGTTGCAGACTATAATTACAAGTTCATTTAATGTTTAGGCTTAAAATTGTCCTACTTTCTACCTAAAGTCCATCTTCCAGTTGATCTTCTTGAAGTACTTTTTGACTATGTATCAATAAAGTCACAAAATGCTAGATAGATTAATAAATAATAAAAGGCAATGTGCACTACCATTTTCTCTGGAAAAGACAGAAAGGACAAAGATAATGGGTTAGTCACTCAAAGGTGTATCTGGGCAAGAACATAGAGCAAGTCCATCAAAGCCAGTCAGGTAATGATAATATAGCAACAGGATTATGCCAGGTACCTTTATGCATATACATGCATGACAGTGTATTTCACAGAGTTTGTACACATAGCAGTTATAAAAATGAGGATTGGATCTGGTAGCTATGATTTGCAGGTCAGGCTTTTAAGAAGCAATTTATAGTGAAATAAAAATTAATGATAAGATTTTAAAGAAGGCTGAAAAGCCCAGAAGGGCATGTTTTTCAGGAAAAAGATATTTTTAGCATTATTTGGAAGTGCTTTTGACTGAGCATCTCTAAAAGTCATAATATTTACAGAGCTATAGTCACGGCTTATATTTTACTAAATAAAAAACAAAAGCTTGTAATTAACTAAAATCAATGGAGAGATATGAAATATATCAAGACAAATATAGGGCAGTTTAATTTATCATGAATATGTAGCTACATGTGAATGAAAAAATAACACCGTCATTTTTCAATCACAAATTCTTAGGGATGTAGATGGCATCACTTCAGATTTTGCTGAAATACATAGGGCATCAATCCAGTTCTGATTCAGCAGAAAAAGTACCACCCCTTGGACTCATCTTCACCATTTCCTCTTTCATGTTGGTCTCCCATTCAGTTAACAACTGGGGCACAGCCCATGGCAATGTGGCCCACAACACACGTGCAATGCTAGAAGCCTGTCATTCATTCTTCAGCAGCAAGTTTTGGTTTAGTCAGTCCACACAAGCAGGACAGTTCAGCATAAATGTCATGTAAAAATAATGCAGCACAGGAGAAGCAGCATTGTTCACATAGGGGTGTGACTTGGCCAGGTCACATAATTAAACTGGTTAAGGTGGAGAGCAGAGTAGAAAACAGGCACACCCCAGCATTAGCACCACAGTTATATTGTTAGGGAGCTGCATTTACAATCACGTTCCACTCCCTTCAGATAATATCAACAGATAGATCTCTTCTAAAAGACTGATCTAAGTACTGTCATTGTGGCATATAGAGGTAGAAATAAATTGTGGAGTTCAGGTTCATCTGTAAGTGTAAGGAATGGATATATTTCAGGGAGTGGGAGCACTAAGGACAGGAATTTGCCTGACTTCTTTTAGTTTACAAAGGGGAAGATGAGACATGTTTCACCTTTATTTCTCCACAGGAAAGGAAACATAGAGGATGAAGAAAGGGAAACCATATTCTGCTTTGGCTCTTTTATGATAGAAAGCCAGAAGAGTAAGTGGTGGACTTCAGCCCTGCTTCAGGGCAGGGGATGATGGAACATTTTTCTAACCAACAAAGCAACCAGGCATTTGTTTAGAACATCTGCACAGATGCTACAGAAGTTCTTGTTTGTCTGGCTTCCTCCTTGTTTTAGACCTGGGCCTCCATGTTTGTGATCTCAGAATGATACACATGAGAATTTAGCAGTTCTTAATGACTCTCCCAGCCTGTTCACACACAGAGCTAGGACAGGAAGCTGTGTGTAGCGTTTGTGAAGTACAAGTGGAAGACCTGATTCTATTATTTATTTTTTTCTACATTCTAAAGAGAAGCTTATTAGAAGTCATATAAAAAGAAAATAAGGTGTAAGGGAATGTATTTTAACCATAAAATATCAGGTCATACTGACTCGTGATATCAGGGCACCTGAATCAGGAAAACTTTGGTCCCTCCAGCTCCAAAAAATATTCTGTATGTACAGTATATGGAAATTTTCTAACCCTGTCACTAAGAATTGTCTTATTTTTTCTGTGCATAAGTCATTACAATATTAAAAAAAGAAGTAATAATCAATACAGAAGATATTGTTGGGCCTAATTGAAGTTATTAGGAGGAGATGTAGGGAAGACTACACAGTTACGGGTACTTACTAATAGCTCAGCTACAATGACTAAATATTATTTAGGGAAATGCCCCTCTAATGACAGACCCAGTCCTAGGAAGGAAGTGGATTCAACAGACCTAACCACTCACATGTCTGGTCACACACTGTGTCTGTGAGGATGGCCTCTCCCCAGATTTCTAGTGTGTCATCCTTCAGGCCACTTCAGCCCAGAAGGAGGAGTATGTTTTTCCTTCACCTGCATAAGGTGCATCATCCAGTCAGCAAAAATGCAGGTGAGAGTAGCACGGTTCTGGGTCCTGATCACAGAACAAGAGATTTATACTATTTCAGGACAACACTTTCAATAAATACTAGAGACTTCTATATAGATCAAACTGTTACCAGTGATTTGGACCAGGAGAACAGGATTTCCTGACATTCTGCCTGCTTGACGATAATGTGAAATCTAAATAAACCTGTGGCTTTTGAGTGACAAAGGCTGGTCTACAAAAGTAAATAAACCAGTTTGCAAGACCACTCATAGTTCAGAAATGAAAATTTCTACTATGAAATTAAATTTTTTCTGTAATAGAATGATTCCCATCAGGTTTCTCTCTCTCCACAGAAAACCAAAGCAAAAAGTAGTGAGTACTTACTACTTGAAAGACCCACTCATTTATATTGGGTTTTAACTTATTCCATAAATTTACTCCAATCAGGAGAGTTGGATGGCAGAAGTCTCCACAAAATTCTGTTTTCCCTGCATTTCAGAATGTGCCTAAAATACACTCTGCCTAACATAACTACTTGAATCCAAGGGAAATGCAGAAAAAAAATACATAATATAGCCATGCAGAGTGGCTATATTACAACACACTCTTTGCAGGCTCAGAGGAAGGCTGGTACTCTTCCATATCACTCAACTCCAGTTTATCTTATTCTTTCTATTCAGATGCTGGCACTGACTCTGGTACTTGTGACATGCCTTCGTAAAATTATTTCAAACAATGTATGTTAATGAAGTCTTTACTTGCCAAAAATAATTTTAGTAATATTTAATTTTGTAGGTATAGATTTCTAAAAGATGTCATTAGCATCAACTTGAATTTTGAACGTCCTTGAACAATTAACTGCTCTTCTTTCTCATAAATTTCCTGTGCTTAGGCACTTTGCTGCATTTCTGTGCTATCCAGATTACTTCTTCAAGAAGTTTATTTATTATATGTTAATAGAGCACCATTCCCACCTCTGGAAATCTTTGAGAGGAGTTTCCTGAAAGCTTGAAAAGCTACCAGAGTGGCTGGACTGAGTAACACATGGGAGTCCATTAAAGCCTCCTTGAGTTGGCCTAACAGGCACATATCCTATAGTTTGCTTGGGCAGCATCTCATCTTCCTCTGGCAGAGAGACAGATACAGCATCTCTCAAGAGGTGGATTGAAATTCTTCCCTTTGCAGGTTTGGTTTTTTGCACGAGTATTTCATCATGGAAAGCAAACACTACAGGGCTGCTGTATTTATTCCAAAATGCTGCTACTACAAGGGGCGTTCTTTTCCCATTACCTTTGTCTCAGTATAACTCAAAAAGAAACGCACACACACAGTGTCACATGCACAACAGTTGATCAACAATGTCTTTTAGTTAGTACAATTTAATCTTACTGATTTTTAGAGCTGTGATATACTAATGTAAGCAGAGAAAGCAGGAAAGAGGGATATAGATAGCAATGAATGCTTAGAAAAGACCTGTCTAGAACACCTATTCTCCCTGCTGCAGAACAAGAACAGAAAGACAAAAAAGATAAAAAAATCACTACAAGACAATTGCCCTACTTCTGCTCTGATTTTTACTGGGATCTGTCTGATAATAACTGAAACGGAGGTGCTCTGGATATTAATGTGGGTTAATAGCATGAAAGTAGTACAAAGGACAGATCTGACTGCTTTTTAAAATTAACCTAGAGATCCATTGCTGCCGCAGGTCATTGAACAAAGAAGTTACTAGCATTAATAGAAGAGATACAGATACACGTGCAGGATCAGGTCTGGCTCAGACAAAATGATAAACTAGCTAGCATGAAATCAGCCAGGGCTATCATCAGGTTTCCCCATGGCTAGTAATGATCAGAGAGAGAATGAGAGTAGTCTCCTGTGAATGCAACTGACATGGGGGGAAGGAAAAAGGTGGGGATTTGCTTTCCTGTGGGACCCTGGGAACTGATCACGGTTGAAAACAGGATACTAGACCATCACTTTGCCCCTGGAAATATCTATATTCCTACCTTTTAGATAAATATTTACCAAATTATTAATACAGTAGCACAAAGCCCAATGCTCCTCCCTCTGAAATCAATAGCAAAATTCCCAGTAATTTCTACAGATGTTGTGCAGAGGCTATAGTATATGAATATATTAAGAGCATGCACTGGTTACCTTGAAAACATCTAATGGTCGTTCATTTTCTAGCTCATTTTATTTGAGTAAACCATTTGAGGGACTAACAAACACTTCAGAAATCTTCAATTTGCTGTCCTGTGACACACAGTGTACCTTTGCTAAAGCATTGGAATGAAAAGTACACCAACATGTGCTAACAGCAGACAAGCTAGCAAGCACTTAAGGAGGAGGTCTTGCACATTTCCTACTCCTGATCATATCACTGGAGTTATATAGTCTCTATGAATTTTGAGGTTCTCCTGTTTTAATATACTCATATTTTGATTAATTAACAAGAGAGAGAAAATACTTAAGACAAAAAGATCCTATATAGTTAAACATTGGACAAAAGTTATTGAAGTGCCCTTCTGTGCATTTCTGTCCCTGTCTTTAGGGACACAATGCTGAAGCAGATTTCTCAAGAGAGTATTGTTTCTCTTTCCTTGGCTTGTGCAAGGGACAGTAGCCAATGTAGATATAAATTGTAATGGAATATGAGTACACTAGAACATTTTCTGGGTCCCACCCAGTTGGCCATATCTTGCTGTTTAATGGTACACCTTTTCTGCATAAATCTGCTGCAACCATAAACAGGATCTCACCCTCAGATTTGAAATCATTTCAGTATAAAGGTAGATTCTCTGACAGCAGTGGAAGGATCTAGAAAAATAATGAGTTGAAACATATTTGGCTGAAGTTTTGACCCTGGTGGAAACTGGACATTAACCTCCACATCTCTAGAGTGGATTTTTGCAATGCAGGACAATCACACAAACACACATACAAATCAACATCAGCATTAAGGACACCTGAAATAAGATGGGGTTTTTCTGCATGCTTCCTACTGGCCCATGTCCACAGATTTCTTAAGTGCGTATTATCAACCACATAGCTTTAACATTGTTTGGAATCTGTTTCTGTATTGCCAAAATAACACTGCTGGCATAGTTCAATTAGTCTCTTATTTGTTTCCCCATCTACAGAACCTATACAATTTATGCAGGTTTTAACCTTTTGTGATTGATGTTGTTTATTAATTTTCTATTAACACAGCAGGTGTTTAGTATAATTTCCACAGATACTATCTAATTCTCTGGAAAGTTTTCAGCCTGATTGCTATTTATCTGACAGTATCAGAAATAGCTCCAGTATAGAGGTCAGATTCCTTAGCTACCATTAAATTAGCACGTTTGGGTACCAGCAACCACTGCAACAGCAATACAAACATTTTAATTTACCTTGTTATGTAGATATAACTTGAATTCCACTGTAGCCACACATGGTCTAGACCATTGCTTAAGCTGAAATTTTAGCTGTCTTTTGGTAAATACCACCTGATCATTTTAAAGTAAAACCTTGCAAAAAAATTAGGTTTTCCCTGTGTAGCAATTCTCAGGTTTTCCTTGGACTAGAACAGCATGATTTTGTACAGAGCTTGGTGATATAAAGTGAGAAAGCTTGAACGAGTAGTAAATGTTGTCCTGTTAACCTATCAAATTTTACAGATTCCTGATGACATGGCTAGTGTAGGCCACCAGTAAATAAACCACACATATTTCACCACAGTTCATTCTGTCCTGTGTGAATTCTAGAAAAACTGAGGAACTCTTAGGGCCCACACTGTGAAATGGTGACTGCTCAAAACTCACTAGTCTGCAGATCACATCACAAGCAGTATCTTTGCAACTGGGCTGGCCGCTGGTGTTGTTAGGTGGGATGAACCCAGGACTAAAGCAACACTGAAAATAATTTCATAGAATCATAGCATATGCTGAGTTGGAAGGGACCCATCAGGATCATTGAGTCAAACTCCTGTCCCTGTGTTTGCTTGATAATACATTTAAAGGTTGAGAAAAAAGACAACTTGGTTTCTGATAAATTGATTGTCAAGTCATAGTCCAGCCATAGTCATGAACTATCTCATACTGCCTCCCAGATCATCACTCAAGTATTTTGCATAGTACAAATGCCCAGACTACATCAGAGCTGCTATCTATCTTGTCTGTCAGTAGCCAGGATTTCCTGTTTCGGAAAGATATGCAAGAACTTCACAGGAGTTAGATATTAATTATCCTCCCACTCCCTCCAAATATCTCCCTGGATTTCTAATCATTACAGACTGGCTTACTTCCTGAACTATAAGTTTAGTAACTCCTGCTGACATATTTTAATGAATAATAGGTGTTCTTACCAGCCATGAACTTTTGTTTCTTGGTAAGTTATCAGCACCAGTGTGCCTAGTCATGCTGTATAAAAAAGTACCAATTTTGATTCTCCTTGTTCTGTTCTGGTGGTTGCCTCATTGTTACAGTGTTACAAAATGATAAAGATTTTCAAATGTTTTCTGTAGAAAAAATAGTCCTCCTCTCCAGAAAACTTGCACCAGCTTTCCCTTTCTGTGGCCTTTTTTTTTTTCTTTCCATTTTTCTCTCAAGAGCCAAAAAAATTCAAGCTCTGCTAAGCACAGAAAAAATTTGGGAAGAACAGTAAAACTGGTAAGTATCAATCTCCCTTTCTCCCTCCAAATTAATTCTAAATTTGTAAAATTTAGGTGAGAACAACTGCACTAAGTAAAGCACCAATCAAAGTTAAAATGTCCTGCTTTTATGATTCTCTGCACTCAGTTGCAGAGCATCCTCAAAGGGCCTCACAACTGGTCTCTGGCAGCTGTGCACACTCAGTTTTTCATATTATTAAGAAGAAAAGCTAAATGACAAGACTTAGGAAAGTTTGTGGAATCAAAACTCACTTACCTGGTATCTGATGCTCTAGGCTTGGCAGGTACTTCACTCAGTGTGGAGACCTATTCTATCCAGGACTTACTCATCCTGTGCACTGGTGATAAGCATGACGTGATACAGAACAGATCTTGGCAAACTCCCTGGTCCACTGAGTTTCTAGGTGTTCAGTTCCCTCCTGCCACCTGCACTGCCCTTCAGATGCAACTGCCAAGGTCATTCATTTGATGGCACATTGACATCTACGGATGCTGCAGCTTATACACAGGCTTCTGAGGCTTGTGTCATCCCACTTTGAGTCATAAGCACCTGCCCTTCCTGAAAACAGCACTGTGAAGCTTTACACTGAAAGCTCTCTCGGTGAATACAAACACATTGCAGCAAGAGGCTGGGCAAGTGGTAATTGCACAATTACAAAAAGCTCCTTATTTTCCTCAAATAAGCTTAAAAACAGGTGTTTAATATCATACCTACAGTGTATCATGACATTTCCTGTGCTACCAGCCTGGCAACATGACCACAGCAGACTGCATATACTGCCTGTCTCCCACTTTACTTCTGGATACAGAGTAAGCTAAAAGCATAAGTTAAATAAAATCCCATACATGTTGTCAAGATTTCACCCCCAAGACAGAGAAGACCCAACAGACACCTAGAGAACAAAACCAGGAAATAAACCTCCCCAGGCTCAGTTTTGTTTATTTTTTCCTCTGCCCGAAACAAAGAGCAAAACAGAATCCTCTGAAACTCCAAACTTGCTAAAAAAAAAAAGCAAAATGTCCCAACAGCCACCTATATAACAGTCAGACCTTTCCATCAGTACCTGAGAACTCATGTTTGCTGTGAATAAACTAACATTAATGCTATGTTTGCCAAACATCTGGTGGTCCAGACTCCTCACTTTCTCTCTGCTCTGGCACATCTAATACCATGCATTGGGTCTCCCAGCAGAGTATCTGCAGTCGTCACTGATGAAGCAAAGACCATAGCTGGGAAGTGCAAGATCAGGCACCAGCCAGGTACCACATTAGAAAGCACACCACAAATGGGTAGTCCTGAGATACTTACCTACACCTTTGTAGGGTAACTGTGCAGTAAACAGCTGGCCCAGCAGGGACAGTGCTGGTGCTTGCTTCATGGTATTTGTCACAGTGAGAGGTCTGATGAAAATCCAGTTGTCTTTGAAAAAATACTTTAATGGAACCCACTGCAAACATATATTTGTTGACATACATACGTTGACATATAGCGGAACCTGCTTCATTTTAAAAACAAATACTTTGTGAGCCTTTTGAGTTGGTTTGTTATATATGTACATCTCCTGCAAAGAATATGAAGGACTCTAGATTACTAAGGAGGGTTTACCCCAATGCCACTACAGCTCTTTTTTCTCTCAGTAGAGAAGCAATAGCAACGGCAATAAGGGCAGAAGAGGAAAGGAGGCTGATTAAGCAGACTGCAGTTTTCCTTCTGCTATCCCCTCTCCATACCAATAGCCCCAGCATGGTACATTCATACAAGAGGCTTATCCTGCACACACCTACAAAGATTCCTTTCCCCTCAGAGGCAGCAGCCATAGCAGTCCTATTCTTTGCTCAATCTTTTCTCTGCTTATCCTACAATGCTTATTACATTTAGTCCATCTGAAAAACTTTTCTAGCCAAAGATGCCAAGCAAATTGAAGAGATTAATTCTCTTGAGCTCTGGAAGAGGAGGTTCAGACTGCCCTTGGACATGGTCTAATAAAGATCAAGTAGTTCACAGCTGGGAAAGACATTTTGATCCGAACTGTGAATTTGATCTTATCTTTAAAATAGCTGGATACCACACACAATATGTACTGAAAAAGCAAGGCACAGTGAGCTGTGTTTAAAGTAAACTTAGCCCAACTCAGGAAGCTTCCTTTCTTTGGTTGGTTGAT
The DNA here is from genome assembly GCF_020740795.1 of Apus apus. Taxonomy (NCBI): domain Eukaryota; kingdom Metazoa; phylum Chordata; class Aves; order Apodiformes; family Apodidae; genus Apus; species Apus apus. The sequence continues at coordinate 7,522,945 of NC_067291.1, forward strand.
GTTACAGCTTTTACTTATTTTTTGAGACTTTATTTTTTTCCTTCCCCCTTTTCATAGCCATTGTGCAACACGTTACACAATAAACCTTTTTCTTGTTTGAAGAAAAACAAATTTGAGTCTCCCTGTAAAGCAAGGAATTCTAGACTTAAATCTGGCATTCTGCCGCAGACAGAGCCTGCTGGTCACGGCAGAGCCAGCGGAAGACCTTCAGTCTCAGATGTGTGGCAGGCAATACAGGTCCCAACTTGGGAGGCATTATATCATATCACAGACTGCAGGGCAAAAGGCTAGACACTGCAGAGAAAGCAGATATGCCAAAAAATCCAATCTGCGGAAAAATCAGATCCTTGGCATTTTTATCCAGTAAGTTTCAGTGTAGACATAGTATCAGGTTTTCAAGGTCTAGTTTTGTGGTCCATTTTCCAAGCATGTTGACAAAAGTATGAGGAGGTCAAGGACTTAAGCAGCAGCTCAAATGGATTAGAAACCAAAAGCCTCCTGGTTCCCACTGCTCTACTTCCAAATATTAGACCACCCTGTCTTCCCTGGATGGTTCAACTTCCTTTGTTTTCCTTTCGGTAAAGTGTTTAAGTGACAAATTAAAAGGCTTGTTGTAACTCTGTCAAAAAGCTCTTTTACTCAGCAAATACCCAATATACCAGAACTCTGATGAAGATGGTGTGTGTCAGCAAGGATTTACAGTAACCAGTGTGTCCACAGCCACTGAATTTGTGTATCAATTTGTGTATCAATTTTAAACAGCCAGGATTATGTTTTCAGGCAGGCAGCAAATCAGCTGATGCAGCACACACCGCAAAGCACTCTCCCTCTCTCTGCCTTCAGTGTATGTGCACTTGCATGCTCTAGTCACAAAAACCCCATGACTCCTTTTTCCTGAAATAGTATTTGCTGTGCTTTAACCAAAAGACTTGAAGAACAAAATTAAAAGTATACCAATCTCAGTCTCATCTTTAGTACAGAAATCACATGTTGGCAGCCTCAGCCAAGCCAAGTTCCAGGTCTCAGTCCTTATCTCCCAGGAAAATAGAGGCCAGGCTGGTCTAAGAATAGCCAGCTCTGTGGGTGTGAGAGGTGAACTTTTACTCAACAGCTCAGCTCTCCTATGCACTGGCACTGCTTTCTAGAAAAGTCAATTTCATTTTTGGCACAGACTGAGTTTTCCAAGGGCCAAGTCCCAAACAGTCTCATATCTCATTCCACTCCAAGGACAGCAATGCTTTCTTTCTCACTCACAAAAAACACAGAAGTAGACACATCTTTGACAAAAAGCCAAATCCAAAGGAAAATACAGAAACAAACATAACCTCTTTCTAGAAAAAAGACAGGATAAAATATAAGTCATACAAAATCAATGCTTCTGATACTGGCAGGCACTTGGGTATTCAAGGTTTGAAGATGTTGACAGCATCTCTGCAAAACAGAACTACATGTGCCACAGAGGGGTAGGCAGCTAGTCAGTATCCATTAACAGTGCATCCACAGAAATATCAGAAACATATGCTGCTCCTTTACCAGCACTATGTTTTGTCATATCTGGACTCCCTTGTATCTCTGCTAAAAATACATCTAGGAATTAGGCATTTCCTAGCACTACTCCAGTGTGCTTCCTGCCATTCTGATCTTGAACCTTTACAGTCTTTCCCTGGAAATAAAAGATTACATCCATTCCAGCCCAAGTTAGGTAGCTGTAGGTTCATCTAATGCCAGGCTCTTTAAGTGAAGCGAAGGTAAAAATCAAACTAATCAGAACTGGATCCTGCGTGGAGCTTTCTTACTGTCTGTATTGTCTCCCTTACTTCACATTATGCCATTAGCAGGTTTCATCCTAGCCAGACTGCCTGTAACCAAAGTAAAAGGACTGCTTGATACTAGTGAAAAGAGCTTTGTAACTTAATATATAAAGCGTGGTTCAGACAGCCTGTTCTGCTGAAGAAACAAAACTACCCAGAAAGCAAAGAAAAACTCAAGTTACCTGTAAGAAGTTCCTTCTCTGCACTCAAACAGAAGTGTTCCTACAGTTTTCCTATTGGCAACTTGGAGAACTTAAAACTTTCCTCATCCACTTATGCTCAGAATTTAAGTAAAATGTTTGTATTGCCTGTTCTTCTGCTAATGGCATGAAACTTCAGGATCTGAATAAAACAGCAAATTGTTATTAAAAGTGGAGAAAAGATCAAGTGTTCCTTCTTGCATAAAACATACAGTCTCTGCTTGCTGGTACTACCCACTGCCACACTTCTACTGAGGTAGGCGAGTGCAATTCTCTACTGCACGTGACCTTATCCATTGAACTTCCTCTTCTTCTTAAGTCCTTCCTTTCTTCCATGTTAAAATAAAAATCTATAATACAAAAAACCTTTATATTAATTTCTATACCTTTTTCCCAAAAGCTCCATGCTCATGAATAAATTTTGAAATAACAGTGAAATTTTCACCACTATAACCTAGTAGGTTCAGGGGATTAAGTATGTGACCTAATTGGCACTTATGCAAAAAGAACAAGTTACATGTGTTATAAACCCTGGCAATCTCTTAAAGAATGTTGCTCATTCAGCAAAGTCTTTGAACATTTCACAGTGTTGCTTGATAACTGCAGTTGGTAGATATTAGCAGTTGAAATGTGTAGCTCTACTTGAAAGATAGGAAGCTTCAGTTAACTAAAAGCATCAACAGTTAATTACTGAAATATGCTGTGTGATCCAGAAAAGGCCTAAAAGCTGAAGCTACTGAACTGTGTAGCTTACTCAGCAAAGCACACAGCTGGTCTGTAAAAAATGAGAAATGCACATGGCTTCTAGAATAGTTTAGAAAATCAGCTATAAATTTGAACAGATTATTTAATCAGGAAAAAGGAAATAATTAAGTTGAGAAGAATTAGGATAAAACTGAGGGATATGCAGATTATTCAACAAGTTATAGAGTCATCCCCAAGAGACTACATTGGAGGGGGGTAACTTACCTGGTTATTGAACAATAAAAAATAACTGACAATACTGAACTAACAAAGTATTTGGATAGTACAGAGTTTTCCTTAAATAAGGTGCAGCACAGGGAAGCAGGTACAGGGGGAGAGCAAGAAGACTACTTTTCCTTTCTCCATGAACTAAAGAGATATGATGTTTGAAAGACCTTAATGCTTCTATGAAAAGAGATGCCTTTTAAACTCAAGGATGCTGAAACCCATTACATGTGACAAATATCCCTAATTTTATTACATGGATAGCGAGTCAGAAGCTTATGGAGGTTAGGAGGATTTTGTTCCCTTGTTTGTTTTACATTTACATATTTTGCACTGTATAGCAATTGCCATTGAAAAATCTTGGAGCACTTGCCAAATGGTACTGATTTAAAATATCAAAACACAGTTATAGATGTTCACTTGAATTATCCTATCTACAAAATCAGGCTCAGAAAACCAAGAGGATCTGCCAGAGTGTAACAGATTAGTGAAAATGCTCAAAATAGAACTTCAATTTTATTTTCCAAACCAGGAATTATAAACAACCATGCAAGTCCTTTTAAGGCACAAGTTGTCAAGAATTGAATATGGCAATACTAATGTTGCACAGTTGTTTGAAAAACCTGTGTATTTAGGCAGAATAGAATTTTAATGTGAGGAAATGCTGTTTTTGTAGAAAAACTCATCACATAAATGTCATAAAAATATCAGTGAAATATGAAAGGCAAATAATCCCAGGCATGACAAAAAATTAATTGATCATCATAGATCACTTACACTGTGAGAGAAGCATCCACTATCTAAGTCATCAGGTCAGGCTTATATCAAAAAAGTGATTTAGCTTGGGTCTGTTTGTTTATGAGATATGATGGTATCATCAAAAAAGCCAGAATTCAAGCCATGTCTCTGTAATACATCAGAAACTCTGATGTTTGTACAACCTTCTAGCGCCTGAACATCTCTCAACCATGTTTCTTCACATCTTCTCTCTCGTTTCCTTGTATGGGTCACGAGCTTCTTCTGGAAGTTGGTAAAAAACAGAAATGGAAATATCATGAAAATTTTTCTAGACTATAAACTCTGACTTCGGATGAGTTTTGATCAAAAACTGCCATGAGATGGAATGAACAAATAAGATGTACTTAAAACTCTTGTCAGTGAACCCTACCCTCACCACCACTAGCAAGTATTGATAAACAGAGCTACAGTCTGCTTTAGATTTTCTTTGATTTTAGTCATATCATTTGAGAACTCTAAAGAGGAAATGCCATTTCCAAGTCTAAATGATCAAAACACAGACCAGTTCCTTAGACACTGGAGGGGTGTGTTTGTGGTGTGTGTGTGTGTTTAATAAGCAGGATCCCTCCCATTAGGAGACTGCAGCAACACATCTCCCTCCTTCTAAGTTCAAGTGAGAAAAAGAATTTTCTAGATATTATATCTGCCACCTGCTTTACAAGTAACAAAGAAAGTAGCTATCCAAAAAGAAGAAAATGCAGAAAGTTATTTACAGCATCAGTATTTCCCATATAATTATTTTCTTATTTGTTAAACGCACACATCTTCCATATGAGATTCTATGGTCATATCAAGCTACGGGCACATACAACGTAGAGCCGAAAGAGCTGTCTGACTGTTTATTTGAATTGAATTTGTCTTTTACAGTTTAGTGTAACTGGAGGTAGATGCAATATTAAGTGATTTTCTTCCAGTGGTTTGAAATAATAGTAATCTATGAGCATTAGGACAGAGCACTGGATATTGGAATCAGTTGTTTAAAGTGAAGCCTACAGAAACATGCAAATGAAACGACAAAATCAAATCACATCAGGTTATATAATGATTGTCAGAACCGTACAGTGCAGGTCCTCCTGGAGGAAAGGCTGTTTCTATGTTGTCAAAACAGTAAAGCTAGTACTTCAAAAAATAAGTATGCTACTTGGAAGGATATACAAGATTCAGAGTATTACAATGATGATGTTAATATTATTTCAAATTTATCTCAAACCATTAAAATAAAGTTTAAGGCAATTACATGGCAAAAGAGTCTCTAATCTGCTATGCATTAATACATTTCTGATCCTGCAGGCAGGAATTTCATTTCATATAAAGGTATGAAAATGGATACTGCCATTGTCAGGACTTTTGCCTTAACTAAGTCTATCAGTCTTACTTTCAGAACTGGTAAGTTTATCCTCTTCAGTAGATGCCTTTATGGGAGTAACGGAAGCTCCCAGGAGCTTCAGTTTAAAGTACTTTTCACAATTACATTACACTATTATTTGGTCCATTCAGTGAAGAAGTGGTTACTAACCTGTAACTGGAGACAAATACTAATCATCATACAGGACTTAGCTATCAGCTGTTTAATTAACAAAATTATGTAGCAGAGGCCTTTCCTTAGAATTCTAGATTTTTAAAGGAGCAAAAATGGTCCAGTGTAATATAAATGGCAACAAAAATATTTTTAGCAATAAAATGGAAAACGCTTTAAAAATAAAATCTGCAAGGCTTTTTTTTTTCTTTTAAATTTCCTGCAAAGTTTGTTGAACAGATCTGCACCCCAAATACAGATACTTCTGTAAACTGAAATACTAATATGTACCTGCAGACTATACAGTGCAGTACAGCACAAGTAGTTGCTCAAGAACATCTTAGAAAGCAGTGCTTTGTGTTGCCAGGTGCATAAAATTTTGGGACCAAATAATGAACAAATTTAAGCATGTACTTAATTCAAAGACCACAATTAATTTTACTGGAACAAGTGGGACTCCTTAAAGACTTTAAGATAAGCCTTCTCCTGTTGTCTTCAAATCAGCAGGCCTCTAAATGCTGCCTCTGGCAGCATGGAGTCCATTTCAGGAAATGAAAGATACCAAGTAGTACCTGACCTCATTCTCACCCTTCCCTACTAAGAACAGAAAGTGTCCCAAACGAAGCTTACAAGAAAGCTGTAGGCAAGCCTCACTCATCATTCAGATTTGATGGCCCTTTTGAAGTCAACAGGCAGGATGATAATTTGATCTCTAATATTCAGAACACATACAATAAAACTTGCACTGGTTTCAAAATGGAAATGTACTTCCTGGCTCAGGCACTGTGATTCTGCTCTGTAAAGCACAAAATGTATTAATTTTCATTTGTTTTCTTCTTAAACAAACCTCAAATATAGCATTCAGTATAAATTTAAGTACATATGAAACTGATTTATATAATATTTGACACTTTATAAAATAGTACTGAAGTAGTCAATAAAAAGATTAGGTTTAAAATATTTACATTTTATACATAATCTCCCCCTACTTACAATTATTAAATAATCTTCTCTGGTTTCCTTAGTTTTAGGGAAAGGCTATTAATAATTACAAACTAATTTTGAATTACTTTTAAATGGCTTTTTACTTAAACAGAATTTTAGCAAAATAACATTTCCCATGTTAAATATTATCCCTGTGTTTTCAGTAGTAGGTAAATATATGTAGCTCCATGTTTTATAGCTGTTTTATAATGCAATCCTGTTTTCCATAATAAACAGTGGAGATTTAAGAAATAAAATGGCACAGTATGGATGGAAACATTATATTCCCAACTTTTAAATCCCTTTGTCGTTTGGCTTCTTGATTATCCAGTTTCTTGATAAGATATTTTAGTCATCCAGTACTTTCAAGGAATCACAGATTTGATACTTATTTAGGTTTTTGTGTCATCATCTTTTGAAAAATTATTTCCTGCAGCTGCTTCACAGACACTCTCACCATCCGTGCTGAAATCATCATCGTCATCATCATCAGAATCAGCCAACACTTTACTTGGTGACTTCTTCAGTCTACTAAAACAAAAATACAAGTATCTTTGGTCTTAAAACTGTACATCTACATGCAGAACACTTATGCAGAACAGCTTAAAGCACTGACAGGTAGCATTTACATATTTAAAGGATGTCAAAGAAACTCGTGCTCCAATAGGGGTAGTTTATCACAGACTACATCTCTTCTGAAAGAAACACGCAAGAGAATGGAGATCAATTCATAATGGTTTCAAGCACCTCAAACTTAAGACAGAGAGGGGAAACTGTAAACTGCATAGTGAGATATTCAAAGATGGCTGAGGAAAATTAACACAGGATAACTGTACCTCTCAGTCATTAGCAGGAAATTTTATTACTAGAAATGATAAGAGTGCTGAGTCTCACCACCTTTTTCCATGTATTTATTCCCTGCCTCAACTACTTTATTCAGCAAGCAGATCTTGGAAAGAAGGTTTGGGCACCTAGAGCACCCTGGAAAGAATTGGAGAACTTTTGTGGAAAAAGAAAATGCAGAAGAACTTCACAGGTCTGTCTCTTAAACTCTGTCTGCTTATGACAAACTTGAAGTTTGTTAGAGAAAGCCCTTAGTTTATGGACTAAAGGAGTAAGAGATCAATCTTGAGGGTGGTGGTGTAAAATGTAATTGTGAAGTCTGACGAGTCATCCTACCTTAATTCCTTCTTTGCAGCATTAAGCTGTCCTTGCAATTCCTCATTCATGTCTAGTTGCTCCTCCAGTTCTCTCTGGAGTTTCTTTTTAGCACTTTCCAGTCTGTCTATCTCTTCTTCAGCTTCTTCAACTTGACGTTTCATTGCTTTCAAACGCAAACTCAACTGAAATATTCACATGTCAGCTGATTAGAGGACTATTTTAATAAAGGAATTTTATTCTTCCAGCATCTATGAGAGGGAGAATAAAGACACAACTTTGCCAGTGCAAGTGACACTGTAATCCTATGTTTCAGAAGTATTAGAAAGTCAGCATTAGACTTTGACAAAAGTGATGGGATACAACTTTTGAAGAAAAAAACAGCAACAAATTAATGTAGCTTTGGTAAAGTATGACTGTATTATGTCATAGCAAGAGGTGGTATTAAGTAAAGGAAGACTAGAGCTATTAGTGTGTCTAAGTTAAATAACTTTTCTGTACTACAGATAGATACTATAAAACACATTTTAAAAACCCAGAGGAATTTAAAAGATTGTTCCCTTAACAGATGCCTTGCAATTTGAAACAATGTTCTGCCTGGAAAATGAATAGCAACTATTTGACTCATGTACTGAAATAAATTTTAAGCAAGGAATCAAAAAAGACCACAGGAATAGTAGAACACGTTGCTATTACAATATCAGTGTATGCCTAATACTTATAGCTTATATTAAACAATAAATAGCTCATCTCTTTTAACAACATCTTATGGTGGCAAACCAGAATATATTATTTGTTGGTGTATGTGTTTATAGGATCACATATTGGTGTGTGTGTATATATATATATATAAAAATATATATATATAAAGAATCATATACTGTTATTGGCTTTGTTTCTTAAAATGACTTTAGCACTGCTTCTATAAGGCTTCCTTTTCATAATTCTAGAAATTAATAACAATTTATTACTAGACAAAAGAATATTATGACAGTGGGAACTGCAAATCTCACTAAATGGGAGTTCATTAAAAACACAGTAATCAGTATCTACTTATAGTCTTCTCATATCTTTTGTTTATCATTTATGTTAATAGGATTAATATCAGATATTTGCATATTAGTCTTTCCCTCTACCTGGTCTTTTTGATCAGTCAATGAGAGATGTTCATCATCTACTTGCAACATTAACTCCTTCACTTTTCTCTCAAGTCTGCGGTTACTTAGTTGGAAATTAGCTCTATCCCTAGAAGAAACAAGACAAAAGACAAGCTTGTAAAAAAACCCAAAACAAATGGAACGGAAATATTTCCAATCCTGCTGATGTAATTCCTTAGCAATCTCCTAGGAATTGAATAAATACTAATGGCCCCTGCTTTGATTTACTGATTCCATGTAACGTAATAAGAAATTTGTTCCAAAGCTTTAATCACCAAGGGGAATTTCTTCTGTACCTGGAGCAACGTTTACAATTAAAAAAATACATTTCTCCAAGATTAAACAATGAAGTGAACATGAAAACAGAAGTGTTAGATGATAGTTAATTTCTAAGCCTGTTACTGATATCAGACATTGCTAAAGTAGATCAGATATGGAACTATGTTAGCACTGTGCCAAGTTTTAAATTTATAGGGCAACTTCTAGTGAGCTTTCTGTCAAAAAGAAAATTTGCAATACTTGTATGAAACAGTAACCACTGTGATTCGGTGCTTGTGAGAAAAAAACCAAGTTAATTGTATTAGAGACTTAATATTAGTAACAGGCCATATTAACAAACAAACATGCATGTTTTGATCTTAACATAACTACTTTCACCTCTCTTCATTTTCAAGCCGTTCTTCTAGCTCTGTGATCCTTGCTTCCATTTGAGCAACAAGTCCCTCTTTACTGGATCGGTAAGAACCCTCCAAGTGAAGGATTCGGCTCTTCAAGTCTTTGTTCTATGGTTGGAACATACTTGATTACCACATACATGCTCGTATTAACAAGTATCACCTTACCACAAAATCAGTTTCTCCAGGCAAACATAAGGTCATCAGTATATTTTTATTTCAGTAAATATGGAAAAAGAGTCACTGAGATTTCACTGTTTGCTACAAACAAATCTTCCATTACTGTGCTTCATTAAAAAGAAGTTAGTGTTAAAGCTTGAGTTAAATTTTTAGGATCAAATGGGCCCTTGAATTTCAGATGCTTGCAAGCCTCTCCCAACAGCATTTTTTAATATGGCAAAATTTTTCAAATAGCATTGGATATGTCTTAGTCTCCACACAATTCTCTTGTCAGTTTCTGTATTTTTCCCCTTTATCTCACCGGTGTATGGCTAAAACAAGTAGACAAAGAATTTATCTGCATCCAACATTGCTTTAATATATCGAAGTTGTTACTGTGAGTTGTTCCCTGCCCCCTTTCTTAACTATCCAATGTTACTCCTACTGCATAAATAGTTTGAAAAACTTTGCAAGCAGACTTTTTGCTGAGATTTATAGTTCGGGTGTTTTTTTTTGCCATGAGGGGAAAAAAAAAAAGGAGGTACATGAGTACATGAGGAACAGAACTTCAAACCATGGTCTAAACCATGGCCACAGATCTCCAACACTAAAATGCTACGACAGAAAGTCAGAATTAAAGCATAAGAACGTACATGGGACGCCAGTAGGTGGCGTTCTTTTTTCTCAAACAGTTAAGATAGCATTAATTTCACATAATTTAAGGCACCAAATTAGGTGTCCGATATAAATGTGTTCTCTAAATTCCAATTACAACCCATCTTATGCTCTAGAGAGTGTCAAAAAGCTAAGATAGCTTTTCTCTGGATCTCACCGAGGGCCTACAATAGTAGTCCTGCTTTCAAAGACCTCTGAGCTGCAGAGTAAAATATTGCAAAAGGCTAGAAAGTATTTTTATGTACTTTTCAGCACAGATATTGAAACGTAGGAGTTATGTTCCTTCCTAGGCAGAGAGCAGCAGTTCTCTACCAAATCTGTATCTTTTCTTGCAGAGGAAAGTAGTTTTTTCACTTCTTTGGTACTACAGAAGAAAATACTCAACTAAAATCACAACTGCTTGAAATCATGATTCTCAGCAGTGGTCCTGAAGTTCTGTCAAGACTTTGAAGAACAGCTCCTCCAAAAGTGGTCAAAGGACGTACAGATAAACTAGGTAAGAGTGTCTTTGATATTGTAGTCTTTTCTGTATATTTGCTTTTTAAAAATCTATATGGATATCCCACTTTTAGCCTAAAGCAAGTGTTCCATACCAACTGTCTTTGATGCTCTCATGTATAGACAGAATCTGTGTGGTAGAGAGATGCCTGCACTTGCTACAACAAAAATGTTGTATTATATAAACAGATGTATGCACAGTATGAGTGTTTAGTATATGAAATACATAAACTGTAACAAACCTCAAGCTAAAACAGGACAAACAGAAGGAAAAAATACTAAGTGGTCACTTATGTCAATATTATATTTTGAGCATCAATATTAACATACTAATTTTAAAAATCTATTCTTAGTAACACATACTTCCAGCAGCACAACACGGTGGGACAGTGCCAGCTACTGTATTCCTTAAACCCTTCTTTGCATTTCCTAATGAAGGCAGATACCCAGCCTATTATCTTGCTAGTGTGATGATATGCCAGCCATAATTACCTGTCTTTCCAGTGAAATTTTGTCACACTCCAAATCTTGCTTTATAGCTCTTTCCTGTAGAAGCTCTGTCCTCATTTGTTCAATCTATTACAGAAAGACAGAAAATTTAATAATTTTTTTAACTTACATTTATCTAAACAATACTGCATGTATGTGCGTGTGTGTATATACACATAAACTACACATACCTACTGTGATGAGAAAAAAATTGCTTTCTTCAAACTCAAGAAACAAGCATGATTTCAGATGAAGTTCAGAATTACAATATCAAAGTAAATTTTCCACTTCAGGAAGCCAATGTTATTCCCAGTGCTTATTCTAGGCATTTTCCAGTCACATGGGGTGCTGTTGAAATTCAGTATATATATTCTGTAGCAGGGAACTGAACTCTAAAATGCTGCATAACAGCCATACCATGTAGCAGGGAACAAGAGTTCAGGAACATAACACCAGTCTTCAAAGACCTTCTACAGTTGTTTTCTTTATACTTAACTCTGAATAGACACCTTACCTTTAAGCTACTGTCTACTTTAAAGTTTCAATCTATTAAACACAATCTGCTAACTGCAGAGAAGTGCCTAAAACTCAGCAAGACACTCCACAAACAATTGCAGTTTTCATTGTCTGTGAGACTAGTAAAAGCTCTTTTTCAACAGACTCTGTGACATACTGGATACGAACACTGCTCCCCACCTCCAGTCTATTTTATGTCTGTCATACCAGGAGAGCAGGGACTGCTGGATTAGGACAAGGGGAGGGTTTTGGTTGTTTTTTTAAAACACAACTTTTGCTACAATTTATGTAAATATTTCAGTTGCATATTCTGTAACCAAAAGGAAAGCATATTCTCCATATGTAAGATGTTAAACAGAATCAAGATAATAACACAGAATTAGTTTGGTTTATCTCCCTGCTGGACTTGACTGGAAAATAAATATTCTGAGGATCAAAGAGAAACTCTAAACTGCCTAACAGCTGCTACTGAAACTTCGGGGCTACAGGAAAATGTTTGTAGTGCCCAAATACTTTTCTTCCTTCTCATTCCTGCTGTGACTGCCCTCAAGTCTTTACAAACGCCTTTGAAGGCACAGCTAAGGTTACCACAGCATTTGTGCTATTCTCTGCACAGAGTTTACTAGGATGAATATCACCTGGGGAACACAGTGAGCATCTATGCCAACTACTGTACCTGCAAAAACACTGACAAAGGTTTCAGTGGCTACAGCATTCCTCCCTTCTTTACAACAGTTAGGTATGAGCTTACATAAACACATGCCACAGTTAGGCAGCTCTAAGTCACAGATTTATCTCACTTAAGGTGTTTCAAAAGCCATTGGGAACTCTTGCATTAAAAAAAAAATCTAAAATAAATGCTAAGAATGGGAAGGTTAAACAAGTACAGCACATGAAATTTTACCTTAGGTTCTTTTTGTTATTTTAACACATTATAATATTGAAATATCTATTTTTGGTTAATCATATGTTTAAAATAAGTAATTTACACTGTTTCTGTAGCTTTGAAACTAATATATAAACACAAACAATGGTAGCAAGGCGTGCAGTTGCATGTGTTATGCCACAGAACAGTTTCAGAACAGTAAAAGGCACTTCTGAAAACCAAGGTCATAACAGTTACTGGACTACAAATGTTAGCACGTGGCTGTATTCTCAGCAGCTGGGTAAATTCCTAAAAGCTCTCATTGTCGCATAGAAGCCTAATAATGATGTTTTATACAGTATATAGCAAAATACTATTTTATATATTAGAATACTATTTTGTAGATAAAATTAGAATCATTCATGTATGCAACTGCTGTGCTTATTCACTAAATATATGGAAAAAAGTTATAATGTGAGGGATTACACTGAATTTATTCCACTATAATTGCTTTAGCCATGAAGACAGACACAGTAAAAATGAAGCAAAATTTGTAGGAAAATGAACAACTAATTAAAAATGCAACTGTTAACTGAAGAAAGGGGTTTTGTTTTATGTAGGAACTTGCTTAATGGACCACTCTGAAGTTCTACTGTGCTCTTACTGTGCTCAAAGGCTGTGACAAATTTGTGCAACCCTCCTAAGATCTCAAATGAAGGAATTATTTAGAGGACAATTATTTTATTTGCAAGATGAGTGCTACTGTTGGTGAACACCTCATAACAGCAACCTTGTAGACTGAGAGAGAAAATATACTTTATCTGACTAGGATCAAAAAGTTACTTGCAAATACATACAAGAGCTTGTAAAAACAGAGGGGCAGCAGGACATGATTCTTGCTGGGAGAGGTGGAAACTGCTTTCACTTCTCTCCTTACACTTTTCATAAGTAAACACATAATTAACATGCACAAAGGAAAAAAGCAGTTGTCTGCCAAAAACGTGCTCAAGCTTATTCACTTATTTCACAGCAGTTAAGATAGGGTGTGGGTACATACCATGTGGAGCTTTATGCTTTTTATGCTCTTTCCTATATCTAGTATATTCTGATTATGTTAAAAAATTTAACTATTTCTGCAGCATAAAGCAACAGCTATCACAGTTGAATTTGAAGAATGCTAAAAACAAATAACTGAGGAAAGCAATAGCATCAGATTTTACAAAGGTTTAGATATAACAGCATTTTGTGCCAGCTGTTGAGTTCATTATTAGTGGAAGCAATTTGATTTCTAATGATATTTTAGATGCTATCACCATTGTCTACCATCTTGGACTAGGTTCCCAGCCTATGTTTCTTGTTAATACCTAAACAGGGAAAAATAAAATATATATATGTATATTGACCTACATACACAATTCTCAAGTATATGACCAAAAAAACATGGTGATTTTTCCGAAAAAGTGAAAGCCAAGCAAACCCCTTCGTCTGACATAAATGAAAAGCAATTTTCATGTCCACATTTTTGTTTGCTTCCCTGGTGCCAGCCAAAGAGCAGGTACAGAGCTACCCATTGGGAACGTTTTACCAAAAGGAACTGAATAATGCAGGCCAATGCAAATTTTTAATTCTATATTTATTCTAAAATTGTCACAAAAACTAACTAGTCCATTTTTCACATTTACTAGAAACAACTCTGAAGCTAACAGACTCATGTTTGCATTTTCACAGAATATGAGAATTGATAAGGAGTATATGAAGTATTTCTCAATTATGCCTGCAAAAACAGAAGGCAAGAGGTACTTCATTGCACTTCTTTGTAGGGAGAAGAAAAAAAAAAGTACTAAAACGTGCCCTGTCCCTGCTCACTTTAGGCTCAAAGGACAACAGAGAACTCTAGCTTTCTATGTTTGTTGACCATCAACCTCTTTCCAGCGTTGCTAATACCTTATCATTTTGTCGTGGTTTGGGCCCAACACAACACAAGGCCCCATGGCTGCTCACTCAACTCCCCACCCACACACACTCTGGGATGAGGACAAAGCTCCTGGGTCAAGACAAAGGACAAGGAGGGTTCTTCACCAATTAAGTTCCCAGGCAAAACAAACTCAACTTGGGGAAAAAAAATAATAATTTAATTTCACACTAACCAAACACACACGGGACACAGACAACAAAAAGAGCAGGGCTTGCATATGCAACCCCCACCACTCCCTTCTTCCTGGGCTCAAATCACTTTGTTCCCGGTTTCTCTCCCTCCTTCCCCACAGTGGCACAGGGGGGTGGGGTTTAGAGTCAGTTCACAGGCTGGTGGTTCTTGCCATGCCATCATCCTCAGGAAGAAGGATTCCTTACAGTCCTTCCCTGCTTCCCCATGGGGTCCCTCCCATGGGAGAGAGTCCTTCACGAACCTCTCCTTCATGAGTCCATCCCACGAGGTCCAGAGCTGCTCCAGCCTGGGCTTCTCACAGAGTCACGGGCTGCTTTGGGAAAAAACCCCCCTGACCCCGGGTCTTCCACAGCTGCGTAATCAGAGTCCAGAGGCAGCAAATCCTCTGGCCACAAAATCCAAGTCCACTGGCCAAGTTCACCCCTCCTGGTGCCTTCAAGGGGATGTTCCACCACGTTCCTCCACGAGTGCAGGGGGACAGCTGCCATCTCGCCATGGGCTGCAGGGAAACTTCTGCTTGGGCACTTCCTTCCCCTTCCTCCTCACCAACCACCAGCACCGCTTTCCTCCCGCACAACTCTTCTCTCTCAAGTGATTCTCTGCTCAGGTGTTACAGCTGTTCTTTCATATGTTAATCGCTGAGGTGCATCTGTTGTCCCTCTAAGGGCTCCTTGGCTAGGTTTTGGAGCAGGGGGAGCTTCTCAGCTTCTTACCGGAGCCACTCCTGTGGCCTTTCCCCCGCTACCAAAAAACCCACCAAACCAAACCAGAACATTTAAAAACTAATGGGATATCTCCCACCTTTCCCCCAGTTATTATTATTATTTTTTTTTACTTTTACTTGCCACTTCGTTGTGGTACTCCTTGACAATGAGGTAGGCAAGGTGAGAATAGTGTCTCATGCAGCCATTCCCAGATTCAAAAGGGTGTTTAAATTAAAAAAGGATAACATTTCATGGTAAATTAAATGTGATCAGCTTTGCCAATGTTTATTCAAACATTTAGCTTTATATAAAACAGAACCAGTTGTTTCAATTATTTTTTACTAGAAATTTGAGTATTATAGTTCATTATCAGTATATTAAAATAACCCATTTATAAAAAAAAACAAAAAACCAAAACAATTACAAAGTACAGATATTACCAAAACAAATCTATTATAATTTCTCATGTCATTATAAATGCCTAGCAGACCCTGAAATACTCTTTAGTAATTTGACTACTTCATCATTCTGGCATAAAATCAAAACAAAGCAACCTTTGTAACTCATGTGTGAAACAAGAAACTCCAGACCTCAAAATAAACATGTCTTCTACCCGTTATGTAACATTTTGGTCACCCATCTGTATTTCAGGTTTCCATTCAGTTAGCAAATCAACTTCTTATAGTGCCTACTAGTGCAGCTGTGACTAAGGTTCTTCTATCCCAGGCTTGTAACACAGGCATAGATTCTAGTATTAAAGGCTTCCTAATTTAACAATACCATGACCCCACATCATTATGGGTTCTTTACATTTTATTTCACCCACTGACTCAGAATAGGTACAGTATCAATGGAACAATAGCAAAAATACTATATTGCAATCAAACAGAATCTCACCAACCTAAGTCTCAACAAAGTCTCAAATACCCTTGGTGTTTCAAGGGTGCATGAAAGAAAGCTGAGCTCTAATTCACTTTAAAACTCCATGTGTTTCAGTGGAACATACAATGGCATAGAAACTAAGATTTTACTTTCTATTCTCCCTCCAAAATTAAAGCTATTCAGAAGAATGCCAGCCAGTCTTTTTTTCTGGAGAAAGGAAGAGAAATGAAACCAGAAAGGCTATAGCTGATTGTACCTCAATGCAAATTGTCTTCTGGACTTCTGGTAAATTACTGATGAGGTATAGTACTTAATGTAAAGCTACAGAAGTAGACATGCTGTAATGAGTTACACATCAGTTTCACATCTTTCAGAACATAAAACCAAGGCAAAGAATGTTGTCTAGGCCATGATACTCCAAGACAGCCACATCATCATATTCCCTTTCACAGAATAATACAAAAATTGCATAATACTGCCTACTTGGCCATGGATGCTTTTTCACTCAACAGGCCCTATCCTCTACTTTTCTGGTTTATTATAAATCTTTGTTAGAGGACTTGTAATCTCATGTTTTTGGATTAATATTACTAAGGCCCCTTTCTTCAGAACAACAAACTCCTAATTCTCTTAAACTTGGTGATTTCCAGCTGAATGGTCTCCTTTCCATTAGCCCACTCCACTTTCCCCTACCTCCACATTCACTGGCCTTACTGAAGACAGAGGCAAATTAATTTGAGGATCCACACCTGGATTACATTTTACCTTAACTGATACCTCATCACACAATTTCCACAACTTCTTTCTTCTACTTATACAGTCAAGAACCTTTTTGTTGCTTGTTTGAATTACTATGGTAAGTTTCACTTACCTTGGCAAATCTGACTTCATCTTTTCATTTTCTGTCCCATGAGACACAGCCCTGTTAATAAATCCTACTTCCCCACTTTTTGGGCTACCTACTTATGTAATACTTCTGGAACTAATGACTGATGTTTTTATATGGAATATGCTTTTCAACTGTCTTATCTTTCATATATCTTAATAAGTTTTTACACTTGTAATGAAAACACAGCTTCCTCTCTGTTGAAACTGGCAGCATCTTCAGTTCAGCTGACTTCATTAATTAATGCCACAATTTCCTAAGCTCTTCCTTCTTTGAAATCAAGATCCTATTATGTTGGCCTGCTTTTCAGTACAGTTAAAAAAATGTGATCCTTCAATCTAAGGTACTTTCTACAACCAGGCTTTCACTGATAGCCTCACCACCTAAAACTAAGCCTAAGACAGCATCATGTCTGCATGCATCAATGATTACTTGATGAAGCTCACTGCATCAACAATATCAGAGAGTGATACTGTCTTTGCTCCTTATATGCAATCTCTGTCAGTTTTACAGTTAGGAAAACAGGAAAAAATTGGTCTGTGATGACATGGAGGAGTATATTTAATCATGTTTGTGAACTTAGGTTTGTTTTTTTTTTTACATACTCTTCTTTAGTATATAAACACTACTGCTAATAATTACTTAGTTAATCAATATTGTTTGTGATCTTAAGAACACTTGTACCTCATCATTATACAGCAGTTGGAAAAATTGTCCAAGTACCTGTTCTCTGCATCTACTGATCCTCTCAGACAACAAATCCGAATTACTCTTCTCTTCATCAAGCTCAAGTTGCAGGTGAGATAACTTGTCCTAAGTGAAAGAAAGAAAAGTAATATCAACACACTTTATAAACAACCATACTTCTGGGCAACCTGGTCTAGTGAGAGGTGTCCCTGCCCATGCAGGAGGGTCGGAACTGGATGATCTTTAAGAACCCTTTCAACCCAAACAAGTTTGTGATTTTATGATACTACTTTTGCATCCTCTTCAGATTGCTACCAGGGCATTCTTCCTCAAACTTCAATGACTCTCAAGCTGTTTCAGAGACCAGGCTTGAAAAGTGACATGCCTTTGAAAACACATACAGAGTCTAGAAAAAGCCTTTGAAGTTAATATGTGTCTGAAAGAAATAAAATAGAAGCTTCATTTCCTGCTAATCACTCCCACCAATTTTAAGAAAATAAGAGAAATTCTGTAATGTTTTTAGAGAATGTTATTACAATGTCCAACTTATACATTTGGAAGACAAGTTTCTTTTCATATGAGAAGTGTTTGCTTATCAAAGTCAAATGACAGCTTAGTTGAACTGAACAGTTATGAAGCTAACCCTACAACAACACAGTCAGAATAACAAAGCTACTTAGACTCCTGATAATAACTTATATTAGACACTAAATAGAACTTACACATATTTTTTAAGTTCTGAGTGACAGGTCTATGAACAAAAGTAATACAATTTTCTCTGATAAACTCCAGAGAAAATTAATTTAAAACACATAATGATACAATAGATATGCTAACAGATCACCTTTTGAATATATAAGAATAATTCCTGAAGTAGTACTACATGAATTTTCAACACAATCAAGCTATTTTGTTTCTTCTCAGGCAGAATCCATATGAAATACCAAAAATTTTTTAAACAAATCCAGTAAGATCCCAACACCCAAAAATATCTTTTACCTCCATTAGTTTGACTTGTCTTGCCCGATCATCTTTTAAGTGGTTTTTGGCTTCCAATTCATACTCCAAGCCTTTCACAGTCTGTTCTAGCAGCTGAGTTTTTGTTATTGCTTCATCCTGAGCTCTCTGATGGTCCCTCAGGTTTTCTTCCATAAGACGCATCTGAAATAATATTATGGAAATACACTAAATAACATACATTCTATAACTGATGTCAGTATAAGGAACTGACTACAAACATGACAGATACAAAAGCATGACAGGAATGGCATCAAGTTATATGCTTTTCACAGTAATTTTTGTTTTATCCACAAGATGGCACCAAGAAAATAAACTTAGATTAAATATCAGATCTGAAGAGATGCCTCACACTACAAATTTTATGGTGACAATTATACATAGTAAGATTTAAAACATCTATTTCTCTACCCAGCTCCAGCAAGTCAAAATGTGTACAATGTTCTAAATGGTTATATCTTTGGAAATTTTGCAATATTATTCCTTTCCTTTTCAGACTACCAGTACTTTAGCTTTTAAATAATACGTAGTTTACATGTCTGAGGCACTTCAATGACAGCATTTTACCAATGACATAACTGCTAACATATATATATATATATATATATACACACATGTATTAGTATAATTTTAGATACGGCAGGACTATCTGTGATCAGTCCTTGTACTTGTAACTTATGAATATATGAATTTTTTTCTTCAGCATTAAGTCTTCCACCATCTTCCTCTGCTTAGTCAAGTGCTTATTTTAGTGATGAAGCTAAAATAATGTATTAGTGATCGTTTCTAGAGTTTGCTACCTATTGCAAAGTCCTGACAGAAAAACACTGGACATTAGCATGACTCAGTGGACAGCTAGTTCAGCACAGAGAAATTCATAGCATTGCATACCTCAGAATGACATTGGATTGACAACTTTCACATTCTTTTATGTATCCACAGAGAACATAAAAGAGACACAGTCATGAAGAACTCCCCTATTGCCTTGGAAGACTGTTTTGTAACTTTCCTGCTAGAACAAGATTATGATACTCGTGTTGCCGTGATTATTGCAATCTTGGCTTTTAATGAGCCTCTTAGAAAGAACCTTTTGTGCAGTATGACACCTACCCAAGAGGATTTTGACAGACAATAGGCTCTTTCATGTTGAATGGAAGAACTATCTATTTGTACTTCTTGCTAAACACAAAGGAGGAAGAGATAATAAAGACTTTCAATTGTCCTGAATATTTAGTCTCTTTAGAAACTCTGCTGTTCAACCTGCCTATCCTCTATTTTCAGATTTTTTTTCCTCTTTTGCAGCTAGTTGCCATACTGCATTTCTAAAGCCCTAGGATTTTAAATATTGCTTCATGGGGATATAGAATTCTACAACCAGTAATATTTTATCCCTTTATATAGGGTTTGGATTATCTGTCAAATAATGAAGGTGTGTTTTGTTCTGAAAGTTTTTCTTTATTTTACAGTTGTAATAAATAACACTAGAAGAATTTTTCATAATTACTGTAAAGACAGTGTGTATAGATATTTACATACACACATATTTCATTTAAGCTGTATATTCTCATTTATTCAACTCAAAAGCCATGTTCTCAATACCCCAATACCTCAATATTTTTCATCTTTTATTATGAGTCTTCATCCCTTTACAAAAGCTCTCCAACCCTGAATGGAATGTAGAAGGAAGACAGAATAAAATACAGGAACTCTACTTTCTTTGATTACTGTTTTTTTAAATTGAACTTAAACCCAGTTTGTTAAGGGGAGAAGGCAATGTAAGGGAAGTTCTGAACTGGAAAAATCAAATTATTAAAATATTCTACATACAGAAAACATCTGTGACCAGTGTATTCTTATAGGTTTCCAATTGTAGAACCAGTATATATGCAGATCTTTAAGACTGAATTGTCTTTATGACAAAATTTGCATGCTAAGAGGCAGACACATTAAGGCTGGGGTTGATTCTTGGTTGCACAGACACCTTTGTCATTTAAATCTGCAATTTGACTCATACAAAGGAAGAGTGTATGCCAGCTCCTTTAGAGCCAGAATTTGGTTTTGTTTATGGTTGGGTTTTTTTTCTAAATTAACAGCTATGTGTTTTTCGCCTTATTCAACAATACTTTCATGTTCTTAACTCCTTCAGAAGGAGGCATTAAAAGAGCAGCAGATCATCATATCACTTAAAGTACATTCATTTGTCAAACACTACATTTATCCTTATAAACAGGAAACCCCCATTTCCCTGGCAGAAGTAACACCCTGGTCATCATCATGAAGAATGGAACTCAAAAGCATGTTGATTGAGATCAGTCTCTCATGATGAAGTACACAAACATGTGACAGCAAACATTCATTGTCTTGAAAACTATCTGAGCTGAATTCTAGGTCAAAGGTCAGAATTTGTCACTGAGTTTATGAGTCTTTACCTCATCTTGCATTCTCATGGTTGTCAGGCGTGATTTTTCTACCTCAAGGTTTTTCTCTTTTAATTGCCTCTGCACATCTGCAAGTTCCCTGCGATTTTTCTCCTTGTATTCATCAAGCTGGTTCTGAAGCTCCAGAGTTGATGTTCTTGAGACCTCTACCATTTCAGACATCTGGGAAAAAAGTACATATAATTTTTCTCTTAAAACAGTGCTACAAAAGTTTCTATCATGCTTAATAGACCAAAAGACTTTTTTCTCCAGGTTCAATATTCAGCTCAGTATTTTCATATGAAAAATTTACCAAACGTATTCCCAAACAAATTAATTTCTATGCAGAAGTGTGAAAACATTTGCTAATAGCATGCTGGCAAGTCTCTTCTCTTTTTTGTCTGTCAGCAGTTCTTCCAGCTGACTGACATAACAAACTGTACAGTGACACTTCAGTATATCAAGTTGTATGATTTACACACAGATGGTAAAACAAGTCTAATGCAATAGCATTTTAAGAATGAGCTGTAAACCACTGAAATATCGCTGCTGCATACAGCAGAACTGAACTCAAATCTGGCACCTTGTTTAAACAAAAAAGAACTGCTTTACAACAATATTTTGAGATAGCAGCATTGCAACAACTGTTTGAGCCCTGAAAGCTTTTACTGATAATCTCTAGGTTAAAGAGACTAACAGTAAAGTTTGCATTTCACTTTCTTTTACACATTTAAAAATATATATATTCTTTACAATTTGGCAGCTCCTTTGCTTCTGTCTGTTAGATATTTAGATTCCTATGGTTCAAAGTCAACTCATACCTCCTCCTGTAACTTTTCAACAGTCTTGTTCAGTTGCAGCCGTTCATTCTCCATTTCCTTCTTTATCTGCTTTAAATGTTCCTTCTGGTGAGTTTCATCTTGTAACCGCTGAGTTAATTGTTGCCGTTCCTGTGAAATACAACGGATGTTCTCCTACAGCAGATGTAAAAAATATATACAATGAAATGTAGACCATTTTTTCTAATGCCTTAAAGGAATGTGATTTATACACATTGTGCAGCAGTAACACCACTAGCTAATACAACATTATAATAAATTAAAAAAGTTTATGGAGTTACAGTTTTCTGTAACATTTCTGTAGCTTTATCCTTCCTATTAATTCCTAAAACAATGTTGGAACATTCATAGGAGCAATGTAGACCCTTTTCATGGTTCTGTTACATGCAAAGTATACAATCCCCTGCAGTTGCACACACGTCAGCAAATCCAACCTCTTGCACAAGGTTCAATATTTATTTCAGATTTCACATTTTTCTATATGCTCCCTTAAAAGTTTTTTCAACAACCTTTTTCCCTAGGTAAGAAAAATCAAATCAAATACAAATCTGTTCTTACAAGGAGTGAGAAATAACTAGCAGGGATTTTTTTTCCTATTACTGTGCTTCTATAGCACCCAGAAGCTTTTAAGCAAGACAATGTCTCATTGTGACAGATGCTGTGCAAACCAGACATTCAGTATCTGGGTTAATTTTGGAAGGGATTGCAGAGCTCTGCAGTATGCTCATCTATCAAGACCTCCAAATATTTCTGCTATTGCATTTAGGATGTTTAAGAACTTACCACCCTCCAACTTTTAAATGCTGTCCATCAGCAGAATAACTGAGTGCCACTAGCACATTCCAGTAGAAGAAAAGCAGGTTATCTTCCTGCATGTTGGGACTCTCACTTCTTCCTCTCTCTCCATAATAAAATACCTTAATGGTCCTACTCTAAATAGACACAAGACTAGAAAAAGGGGTTGTTTTTATGAAGTCTGAGAGGCACTGTTAACTTGATTAAAACCAGATTATGGACAGTTTACATGGTTCTACCAGAAAAATGTAAATAATTAAAGTAACCATAAATTGTAAAAAAAACATTCCAAAACATTATTTTACATTTTAATATTGGAAAGTTAGTTTTGTCGAATCTGATACCCACAATGCTTACTTTATTACACTTCAAAAAACTTTAATGTCAAAGCAATGGAGTATTTCTGCAGACAATATAATTCAGAATCTCACAAGATAATTGCTCTGTTATAAAAGAAAGAATTATCACCAAACATGAGAAGTTAGATATTTATTTAGATTTGTTGTCTCTCTTATGTTCCTGCATAACCTGTCAACAAAAGACATCTCTGATACAAACAGGAGTTATGATGGATGCCTAAGAAGTATATACATAACCCTAAAACATGCTGGGGGCTAATAGATGCTGTTTTGCAAAGTGTAATCCTACACTAGAATTTATTTAGCTGACACCGAAAGATTTTAAGAACCTTGAAAACCTTTAGCACCTCAGTTCTAAAAGCTGCAGAAGACTTGGGACCCTGATAATGTGCCATATTTGAAGAGGTTACTTTCCATCAGCCTTTCACGGATCATTCAGCTTTACTGTCTGTTTACACATCCTTGAGAAACAAACTGTGCAGACACAGGTCAGTGAAATACATTGTGGCAGAATACTGGTGCCAGCAGGATGCTGTTCTGCATTCCCAGTGTGCTGAAAAGGAAAGTAAACACCAGAGCAAATCTGGTAACTCTGTTTACTGGTTTATAATCCATTTATAGATAAACTTCCTTTTTAGATTTTCAGAACAGTAATGTAAAATCTGCATTGAAGACAACAAGGGAAAACAGTTGTTAAGTTATAAATGGGTCGCTACCAATGTACGTTTACCTCACTTTCAAGTCTGACTTCATTGACTAAGTAATTTAAAAACTGCTTCTAGCAGCAAAGCTAAGAGAATTCTAAACTATCTGATACTGTAGAAACAGATGTTTCTTCAGGACAAGTAAAAGGTGAATTACAAGGAGGAAAGATTAGGTTTGCAGCTGTTTCAGATACAGAATATAACGTCAATAGGAAGAGTTTTAAGATTCGTACACACTCACCTCCTTACTAAACAGACCTGAATTTTCATTCCAACCAAATCATTCCATCTTTACTCATATGCAATATTGCCAACATCACGCTGCACTGCTCTGAATCTCTACATGATTAATTTTTGGGCTAATCTGGGAGAAAGCATATCCCTTTCCTGGATACTGAGTAGACTGAGAAGCAAGGTGGAAAGAAGACATCATACAGAACTTAAGAGGCTGCAAGTCTATTGTTATGTGTTAAATTTATCTGGTTTTGTGACGAAATATACCAGGTCCGTGCAACATTTGCAATTAAGACAGGTTCATAAAAAGAGAATCCAATTTCCTGATGTTTGTCTACTACCAATATTTTTATGTATATTCAAGTACAGCTTTTTATTATTTTACATGTAAATACCTACAGACAACCAGAGCTGAATGTATAAAACTTTAGGCAATTTATTTTGCGATTCATCACCCTGAAATTTTCCTGGATCCATAGGAAAAAAAAAACAAAACTGTTCAGCAAGAAAATTATTTTAATTAGATGATGCTATGTTTGCAGGAAACATTTGAACATTGCAGTCAGGTCTGGACTGTAAAAAAAGTGTACTTCAAAAAGAATGAGATGTAACACTGCGGAAAGCAGTGGTGACTCAGGTAAACAAACAGGAAAATTAAAAATTAAATATTCCAAATTGCTTGTTCTTACCTGCATATCTTCTAGTTGGCTTTCCAAAGACCTTTTTAGCACTAACATTTCTTTTGCTTCCTTTTCAGCATTTTTCAAAGATTCTTCTAGTTGTTGCTTCTCTTCCTGCAATGATACAATTTGATACACTTAGAAATAGTGGGGAGGCCTTGAATTTAACAAGCAAATTGTGCTATGAAGCATGTTCACTCTGGCCTACAACTGATCTCCCCAGTTCCAAGCTGTGACTTGCTTTTACACTGGTTTTCACTGGGGAAATCTTTCTTATACTTGTCAACAACCTGCACTGTACTCCTTGACAACCTGCTGGGTTTGCTTAGCATTCCCAGTGGCATTGCTCATCCTCCTCTTTGTCAGTTTTTGTTCTACAGTGTAACCTTTGCATACAGGAAGGAGACCACATAAGAAGCTTGTTTTCTTAACTTACCTCATATCTTTTTACTTTTTCCTTTGCTGAATTTTCTTCTCCTTTCATGTTATCAATTTCTTTGTGCAACTCTTCAATTTTACTCTCTAGCTCATCAACTGTTCTCTTCAACTGTTCATTTTCCTCAGTCAGCTCTTTGACTTGATTTTCTATGCTACTTCGCACCTCTTGTGCGGCGTTTCTTTCACTGGCAAGGACAGCAGCACTCTAGTGAAAACAAATCATCACATATTTTAATAAAAAACAACTGATGCTGTTTTCTAACAGAAGTTTCCTATGGCACCACAGCAAAAATAGCTAGAATTTAACATTAAAATGTCAACAAAGAATTTCACTTGCAGTCTGTATGCATTACAAACGTATTTTTATTATTCACATTACTGTGGGAGAGCACACAAGGAGTGTTCTTCTTCCTCAGACACGTCTCCCTGCTAGCTGAAGTAACATACACCACTTGAGCAGTCTCATGCCTACTGTCACATATTTTCACTGTAGCATCTTCCTTCTTATTGCCCTAAAATATTTTCATTACCAAATCCCATTGTTAAGTACCTCCAATTCATCTAAAAAACTTAACAGACATCAAAAGCCATACGGACCTTTAAGGAAGAACAGACCAACAAAGAGTGTCTTCCACAGCAACACAAAACTTAGCCAGACTCATCCCACTGCTTGTTCTAACTAACAACATGCACTAACTGCATCCATGCAACTATTTGTGGGGTTGCAGAGTGAATCAGCTTAGCAAACAGGATCAACTCTAATATATACACACAGAAACAGATACAAAGACATCTCAACACTAAAAAGGGGTAGATGACGATGACACACAAGGGAAAGGTGTTCCTGTAAAAAAGCCCCAATCCATTTCAAAACATGGTTGAAATGCTGTGCCAGCACAGAAGAGCAGATGGTGAGCAGGCATGGACAAGCAATAGAGACTGTAAGACCCTTACCGTGATATTGGTGCAACTCTACCCACATAACTTACAGCCCACACTCAGGACCGTACTTATTCAGTAGAAATTCTGCTTCATTTTCAGTTACTGCCTGAGGATGGAAGTAGTAGCTATTGAGTTCCAACTTGTATTCAGAAAGATACTAGTATTTTTTTCAGGAACTCAAACCAGCAGAGAGCACAAAGATAAATTATAATAAAGCTACGCATCACAATTAATCACATGATGGTAGATTTTTGTTTTTTTGGCAGGGCAATTGGCTGCAGCATGTAACTTTTCAGAGCTAATCATCACCTCTGTCTCACCATTACCCTCTTGAAAACACTATCATTTATTATGGAAACCTTGAGTGGAAGTGTATGTGCCTATATTGTTATAACTTTGTAACTATGTTATTCTGTTATACTGTAACAGAATAACAAGGTATATACTGGTAAACATTTAGTTCTGTGGAGTCAAGACTTGGAAGCTCTTCCATTGACTTTTCAGTCAGAATCCCCTCCAAAGAACATAAAAGAATCTGAGATAGTTTGTGGTTCTTGCTCTTGTGCATTCAAGGTCTGATACAAAGTAATACTCTGCATAACTAGCTGATTCTCATGTACAGGCCCACTGCCTTCTACACTAAGACCTTAAACAACACTAAAACCAAGAGAGCAGACATGAGAGTCAAAGAATCACAGAATTGTCATGGTTGGAAAAGGCCTTTAAGATCATCGCATCCAACCGTCAGCCTCCCTCTGACCCCAGAATAAAATAAACAAACAAATAAAAGCCCATGAGTCAATCTAGTCCACTATTCTCTCCAGTAATCACAGCTGGTATTTATGGGCAAAAGAGGAAGAACAACTACAGGGCAAGCCTTTCCCCTTTACACACTTCCAGCTCTCACTGTTCTTCCTCCATGAATGTATCATCCCTTAATTTCTCTAATCCTTTTTGAATCCATTTATACCTTTGACCTCTACATTATCTGGTGACAACAGGTAATTTACACATTAATTACTGAGGCATAACATTTTTGCATGTGAAATTGTATTTAACTGAGTGAAAACAAAAGAAAACCTACAGAATAGTTTGGTAAGTCACTATTTTGTAAAATATTTTATGAAAGCATTAAAATCACTTTTCAGTTATGCTACTTTTGATTGTAGCTCCCAGTTTTCCCCTCCCTATTCCCAAAAGGAATAAGCAAAGTTATATAAAGGGTGTTTACAAAGTGCACCCTCACTAGATTGTTTTTTAGCAAGCAACAGCTTTAAAATCATGCAAATTAGTTTGATAAAGCAGTAACTCGGAAAACTCTCAGACTGTCTACAGGGTCAATGAACTTATTATACAAAAACTGGCAGCATAAGCAGGCAGACAAGTTCTGGTCTCTTGAAAATACTGAAAAAACTTGTTCTTCTAAATACATGACTCCTTAAAACCTCTGAAATAAATCTCTGCTGATGCTTTAAATTCTCATACACAGACATCTCAACAGCGTTTATATATTCCTTTTAATTTTTGCTTTTTGCATAAAGCAAAGTTTTACTAATTAGCAATCACTCCACCAGCAGCTCCTTTTTGTCTCATTTCCCCTTTCTGGAGCAGAGTGAAAGCAGCTGATGCATGCTGGGGAGCTCAGGGAAAGGAATGTTGATTTGTCTGTTCTTTTTCATCCAACCGCCTACCCGGGGCTGCACAGTACAAGGGCTGCAGCAGACCCACACTGTACCTGAAGATTCCACCACTTCATCTACCATGGTTTGCTCTACTTTCCCAACACAGGAAGAAAGCATAATTTAATTACAAGTACATGCAGACACACACAAAAGCAAAAAAAACCAAAACCAAACAAAAACCCCAGATCCACATACATAAATATATACATGAAAACATATATACATTTTTATTTAACTAAACAAGTTCAAAATGAAGTTCAACCTACACTGATGCTGTCATATCTAGAGATCTGTTCCAGCCTGCCTTTTGCTGTATGTATCTTAGGATCCTGTTCCAGCCACTAAAATTGAAATAAACTGGTATTCTGTCTGCTTTTTCACTATGTACTTCAGTAAGTTAGCAAGATCCTAGGCTAATATATATATATATATATATATATATATATATATATATATATATAAAAAAGGTAAGGAAGTATAAAGTGCAAGTTGCAAGTACTATCGTTACTAACCTAATCTAAAATCTTGGAAATAAATTTGGTACATAAGCAAAATCTGCAGTTCCAGCTGCCTGAGTGAGCAATATTTAAGCAGCACATGTCCATGAGTCTTGGCATCATTACACCTTCATATGAATTAACTATTCCCAAACAAATTCTCTAACAAAATTGCCTTCTTTCACCTGGAAGGGGTATGGTTGAAAAAAAAACCCAACAATAAATGCATACACTCACACTCTTTCTCATGATGGTATGAAAACTCTCTTAATATATACAGGGAGCTTTATAATATACACAGGGAGCTTTACTGCAATGTAGTTGGAGCATGGGCATTTTTCCTACATATCTTCTGTGGAGAGTAGGATAAATTTTCTTCACAATGCACATTTCACTGAACACTATTGTTTCAACACTTTCAACTTGTTTCAGATAAGACTGAAAAGAAACACAGGAGTATCTATCCTATCAGTTTATCTTACACGATTGTACTATGTGCATAAGGCATGAAAGATCACCTTCAAGATACCATTCAGGATGATATCAGGAAAAAACAATATACGAGTGTCTTAAATTTTATAGTGGAATTTAAACAAAGTCCAACTTCATAAATACTATTTAGATGTTCGCTGAGTAGAAAATGCACACATAATACCACTTCTCCGAAAGAGCCAAATTATACAGCTGGGTTTAGATAGCAAAAAAGTCTATATTAATTTATCCCCAGTGTAATGAGAGTTGCACGTAAAGCCCTTCACTGGCATAAATGAAGCTTCCAAATTACAATAATTGCTTTTGGCACTACATGCCATATCCTGAAACATATTGCCACAGAAAGTTAGGGTACCAAAAAACCCTGTGCCTCTTTCCTTCTCCACTGTTAAGTCTTACACAGCACCCCACATCACCTTCTACTTCCCCTCCAGGTCTTCTTTTGGGAAGACTGAACAAACATGATAGAAAAGAATCTCGCTATCATTACAAAGGATGTGCAAAGGAAACAAGAACTGAAGTGTATTTCTGACAGACCTTTTAGCAGCATCATTAGGGAAGAACCTGGTGGAGAGATAATCCTACCCATATAGCAAATTTACATATGGTTCAGGCAGCTATCAAACCATACATGGACACTGCTGAAGCAGAAACAGATTGTTGAGCTCTTTGACTATGGAACCCTATTACTGGCAGTGTACTCAACCAGCCCCAAGCAACTAGAAGACAGTATTACTCATGCAGAGACCATACATTTAATTTACCACTCTGTCTAATGTTAGTGATGGCCCACTACATTCTGCATAAAATTCCCTAATCAAACATGCCAGTAGAATATGTGAAAAACACTGCACTGAAATTAGAGAAATTACTATGTACACTGGTAAATTCTGAATGCAAATCATTGCACTTCACAGGCTAAAACTGAAAGTGGCAACAGCACAAGCAGTTTTAAACTGTACAACAGATGGTATTTGCCATCAGTCAGTGGTAGTCCTGTTCTTTCTGGGTTTGTCTACATGAGCAAGAAGGCACAGATATTAATTTAAAATTCCATTACTAGCTCACACATTCAAAAAGGGAGTTGAAAGCTGTTTGCAAAAGCAATGAATTATCCTTAGAGTGATAAGGATGAAAGCAGAAGGATAACTGAACGCTAATAGGCTAGTAAGTACAAATGAGGAAAAAAGCCAGACAGGGAGAACTCAAATGTAGAGATTGTGCTGTGGATCCATATCCTTTAGTCCACAGATTACTTATTTTGTAATGGTGCTGTTCATAAAAAAGTGTGAGTTGACAAAAGGTTCTTCAGTTTTAATGACACTACATGAACTAATGACTCCTGTAGGTACCCATTCATGAATCCTTTATGTTGCTACACTGAATATTTGGGAATGTTGGTAAAGTTCTGGCAATCATTTTAAGTACATTTATATAAATTTAACCCATGGTAACAGAACTGTGTAAAGTTCACAAAGTAATTACTTAAGTTGAATATGAAACATTAACAAACATGTTTTAATATAACATGATCTTTAGTTCACAGAATTGTGGATCAGCTTCTTCATAGAGTTGAAATGTGATTATGTACATAAATACATACAGAGCCCATAACAGACACAACTGGTTAAACAAGATACTTAAATACAAAAACTGGAATGAAATACTGTGTATTCAGATATATTTGCCATACCAAAAAACCCAAACGAAACAACACCCAATTCTCGAAAAAAAAGAAAAAACAAGGTGGGGGAAATTGTATCAAGCATTGAAGTGGGCTCTTTGGATCTTGAAATTAACACACTTCAATTCCTAGATTACAGTTTCTTCTCTATGATATATAAAACATGCTTATTTTCTTTTTACTCCCACTTGCTAGTTGTGGCAGTATGTTTTAGTAACCCCAGTTTTATTATATGATATAAAGGAATTGTATTTATACAAGGTAAAAAACCCGATAGCATTTTCCTTGTTATGCATGCTTTTTTGCTGGCATTTGCTTTGTCTTTCCTTCCAATCTGCCTGTCCTCACTCTGTCTCCCAGGGCATTTGATGCCTTCTATTCCCTACATTAAGCCTGTTTCACATTCAGATTTCCATCTCTCCAATCTCTGAAGGAAAAATACCTTCCTCTTAGTACCCACATCCTTGCTGACTTCTTAAACACACTCGTACATTCTTCTCATTTATTCTATTTAAACACATTAAATATTTTACTGTGCTTTCTCAAATCTTATCATGCTTAAACTCATTACTTAGGATGGAACAAACCTTATCAGCAGACTTAAGCTACAGACATTGGGTAAAAGAAGGTGGAAATGGGTTGCAGATTTCTATAAAAGTGGAAAAAAGAAACCTGTCTAGAAGAAAGACAACACAGCTGCAATGATAAGGTTCCACAATACAAAAATCCTCTGTGACTGCTTGAAGATAAGCGTCCCCATTCTGACATTGTTATTGGACCATACTGCACATGCAGTAGCTTTACTTACTAGCCCAACAGTGGACTCAAACCACTACAAACAAACAAACAAACAAAGTTATCCAAACCTAGAAGAAAGGCCCACTGCAAAAATCAGGTTCTGACCACAAATAAAGATCATACATTGAGGAATATAATCTATGGCTGTCAATAACCACTGAATTTTTTTAATAGCTCGCATTCATTTTAATTCTGAAGCTTAAATGATTAATCAATCAGCTTGAGAATAAGTCAAGAGTTTACAGTAAAAGAGGCTGTTTCTGCAGAAATAAAGGAGTGCTGCAGAAATGAGTGAGGCAGTAAGAGAAAGGATATTTTCACAGCTAAGGTACCCAAATACAGCCCTAGAGAACATGGAGTCTATTCTTGTCTTTACCAAAGAACTCCCGAGGCAAGCCACTCAGCCAAAATTTCCAGAGGGGATCAATGACTGCATGCCCCTTAATTTCCTTGGTGCTTGATTTGAGACATTAGGGTTTGTTTTCCAGTCTTGAGTGCACAGCTACAACTGAAGCCAGTAAAAATTATACCCATAATATATCAAGGACTATGTAACGGTTAACATGATGTTAACCTAGGCACCACAATCTGAACATGCACAACTAACGGATCCTTTCAACAGCAATCTCTCCACCTCTTACCTTCCTATACTTAATATGGGGAACAACATTACTCATGAGTTTGCAGCTAAGCTGAGAAAGCAAATTAAAGTTTATGAAATAATCAATATAATTATTTCTTCATATGAAGTTTTTAATAGTATGTACTGAGTAAACAAACAGACCCAAATCTGGAAACCATTGATAACTGAAATACTCTCTAACATTGTGTGTGAGTACAAAGCTAATTTTAACTCAGAACAGATGGATGAGAAGAAAGTGAGTGAATGCATGCACAATATGTGTGTACTATTTGATTTGGTATGTACACCTGATTGATAAATCTTTACCTACCATAGGTCTGCTCCTCTGAGCCCACCTAGGCAAAGCCACTGGAGTTCACACGCATGTGGCATTAGTTTTCAGCTTTGGGCCTAAGGAAGTTACTCTCCACAAGGGAATTTCAGCAGTGAAATTCAGTTCCCTCACTCCTCATCCTGCTCCTTTGAAGTGTTTTGCCTAACAAGAAATGAATCTAATAAAGTTTGGGTTTGTGTCCTTGTATATAGTTGTAAATGTGCCCATAAATATTCTAAACCACAGTAAAATTAGTCAAGGCCAAGTCTAAATAAAGCACTAAATACTGTTCCAACTCCCTTGTTGCAGAAATCTCAGTAAGGCAAATATGTTTATATACCACTGTAGAGTCAACTTCAGTGCAAGCAGTGAACAGATTTTTAAAAAAATCAGAGATGAGGTGCAATTAGTACAAAAGGCATCAAAATCCTTCCCACCAACCATTATTGTGTAAACCCAAAGAAACTGGACAGAACATACAAACAAGGTCCTCAAGATGGAAAGGAAACACTCTATTTCAACTTGAATACAACAAAAAACTTCTTGGATAGGAATGCAGAAAATGTTGTGTGGCTCCACACCTTTTTTTACCACACCCTCAACACTGGCAAAGACATGAGAGTGGTTGTGTAACTGATAATTAAAAAACTGTTTTGGCTGACTTAAATGTTTCAGCTGGTGAAATTCCCCTGTGGCACTGACCGCACAATATGGAACCTTTAGAGTCCTTTTACAAAATACAGGAAGAGCTAAAGTGAGGGGAAGCTAAGTATCTCATTCACAGCTTATTAGAATTGTTAAATTTTGGCTAGATTCAACATTTACTGGCACAACTCAGCTATTTTTTTCTAAAACCCTTTAAATTTCCTTTAAAAATCACACTCAACAGAGTAAAACTGAATTCAACCAATTAACTGTTTGTTCTGAATTGAAGTACAAATCTAAAGAATAAATCTCCATTCAAAATGAGCTAGAGCACAAATAGAAGATTCTTAAATCTCAAATTCAATCACTCAAATATTCTTTTCCATATTCACACTTGTAGAATCAAAGTAAAGGACAAAATCTTCCAAAACCTTCTGAAAAAGAGGGAATGGTGTGGCTTTCATTCTGTTTCTGGTGTGAAGTGCTTAAGGTATCAAGAAAGATACTGTCTGTTGAAACCATCTTTTAAGTCTCAAGGGTCAACTTTTAGGCTGATGCTGGATGAATTGTTAAATTTCTTGAACTACAAATAAAAAGCTTCATGTGGCTTCAGGGATTCAGATCTAATCAGCTCTCTCAGATGATCCTGAGGAGTTAGCAGTGACAGAGTTATCAAATCCCTATTGTCTTTTCGTCTCATTTTTGTATATAAGCAAATTAAGTTTCAATAAAACAACTAGACAATTATTTCCCTACATAGTATGTAGGTGATTTCAAAAGAAAGAAAAAACCAAAACCAACCTACACCCCAAGAAAAAAGACAAGTATTGTGAGTCTCAACACAGGGACAGCCCTTTAATTGTTATCCTTATTAGCTCTTTAATTGTTATCCTTATTAGCTAGTCAGTAAAGAGAGCTTCTGAAATCAGTATTATTCAAGTACTGTCATGTAGTTTTAAAGCTCATGAATGTAAATAACAGGTCTTTATTTCTGTTTGTAGCTCTGTTTGTAGTTCCGGTATTTTTTCCTCACTGTGCACCTTTAGGCAATTTTTCTAACCTCAGACACTGTTTCCTAAAGCAGCTGGAAGCCCTGGGATTAATAACATGGTAGCATTGTATAGTATGGATAATAAAATCTCACACCTCTATGAGAGGAATGTGAAAACTTCAAAACAAAACAGGGTGTTATCACCCCACCAAAAAAAACCCAAGCTTGTGGAAGAGACTAAATGGCTAAAGAGCTTTACTTACTGCTTTTCTGACTTATATTAATTCTTCCCATGTCCAAGTGAGGCTTAGCCTACTTTAACACATGGCTATGCCTTTAGAAGTTAACTGTTATCAGTTACCTACTAAAAAGGATCAGTATATTTTTATCTCTTAGTGAGGTATGCTGCAACCAACTTGAATACTCAGCTGTACTTCCAGAGGTTATTCAGTAAGCAAGTGCACAAATTTACAAGCAAGTCAGACTGTCTTTCCTTCTATTTGAGCTGGAGCCATTCTATAACTGGTTAAAAATTACTCACTTGTGACAGTTTAACAGACAAGACTTGATTCCTTGCAAGGCCATTGTCACTGATGGCACAATATCCTTAATGTTATTTCCAAAACTATTCAGGTTTTCACTTTTGAGATGTAATGACAGATTTAAACACCTACATTTTAAAATTAAGAATGCATCTTTTTTTTTTTTTCTTTTTTTTTTCTTTTTTTTCTTTTTTTTTTTTCCAGAGAGTGTATTAAACAAAGTTTCCCAATATAGGCATGAACTAACATTTACACAGTTAAAATCCAGAGCCAGGGAAGTATTAACCTCTCAACCAGTAGCTATAATCTATGTCGTATTATCCTCCCAGCTATGTAACCTGACATACTCAGACTGGCTTATACTAACAACTTTTTCAAGGTCAGAAGTTGTTGCAAAGACTACAGTAAAATATTAACTAGTCCTGTGTTCACATTGAACCCTACTGAACTGACTTACACAGTCAAACATTTCACACACATACACAAACAAACATACACTTTAACAGGACAAACCACTGGAACATACATACACTGTCATCTGCTGATAAGGACCAGAGATCCTCCTGAAGGTAATAAAGACATATCTGACTACACAGGCTCTCAACAACTTTCAGTAACAAAAACAAACAAACAAACAAACCCCACAAACAAACCCCTTACCAACCCAGACTCATTGAAATAGTCTTGGCTGAATAAGGTTCACAATGGCAAAGTGATTACTACAGATAAACAGTTTTACTTTTGGGGGGGGTCTTGTTTAGAACTTTGTGGGACAGTTTTGCTCAGAGGTTTTCTTGACACCACAACCAGTATAAAGAACACTCAGTTGTAGTTTTCCGGTACTGTCTGCATCCAAACATATGTCCCCACTAAATAAATGGAGGAGTAAATTGCAAGGAAGTGAAAGAGCAGAGGAGCTAGAATTTAAAGTTTCTTTTAGCACCAAAGACAAAGTCACCAAGTTACACCTTCAGTGCACTTTAGAGGCATGGTTATTTTTCTTATTGATGACACAACTAATATTCTGTAATTTGTTTGGTACTTCATTAAATGGGTGCCTAAAAACACACATGATGCTATTACCAAACAACTTCTTTTCCACAGAACAGACACTTACAGCAAAACATATCAAATATGCCTCCCAGATTTTCCATATACAGTTCTAGAATATGTTTCTAATAACAATATGTATTTAAGAAGTGTCTGCAGCCTTTCTTCTACCATCACACTTCTGTCAGTGTACTCTCTCTCACTTTCCCCCCACTCCATCTGTGTTTGTAGAACCACCCTGAAAATCAATCAAAATCCTACCAGGCTTTTAGAGGGCTGGTAATGAAAAATGAAAAAAATGGGAGGGAAAGGGGGGGGAGCAGGTAATGAAATAGGAAACACTGACTTGGACCATTCACTACACTATTCTTTTACTCTGAATACAGTTTAGATCAGTTACAAACCGGCTTCTACACTTGCAACAACAGCAACAAAGTGTTATTTCAACCTCGCAAAAGCTTCCTCAGGCAAACAGAGGAAAGAAAAAAAAATTATCAGTGGCATTTGAAATCTTGGTTCATCTTCTCCAAATCTTTTCCAATTGTTGTGTACCTTGTTTGAGGTGAATGGACTAGCCTCAGACACAGTATTCAGGATGCAGATTAAGACAGAATCATAGAATAGTTTGGGTTGGAAGGGACTTTTAAAGGTCATCTAGTCCAACTTCCCTTTTATGGAGGTATGTATACAAGGGCATAATGGTGCTCCTATGCCCACATAATTCCTACCACATAATTTGTTTCTTTTATCAAGATGATGTTTTTACAGAGCTGTTTATTTTAACCATTATTTCATCTTAGAGTGGCAGAAGTTAGTTGGGATCCTATTGTTTTTTCCATATATATTTTACAGGTATATATATTAAATCTGTCTATCACTTCATGTACCAAAGTGTCTCTGAGATGCTCCACAATCAGTTATGTCTTCACTTTACCCTGAGTAATCTGGGTAACTGCTGTTGATGTTTGTAGAGCATGATTTCTAAATTGGTTCTCAGTATACTAAATGTAGTTATGTTTTGTTTGACATTAAACCTATATATGCTACGCCATTTCTACAAGAAAGGCACATACAGTATGTATCAGTATCATTTACAGTGCTTAAGCAAGTTTTTCTTAAGCTTCTGCTTCTATGTGGGATTTTTTTATTAGCTTTGAAAAAGAAATATATCAGGGTAGGTAGATAAAGATTCAATATTCACTTTCATTCAAAGCCCTGTGCTAGAGTCATCTAAATTCACAATCACTTCATACAGATGAGGAAAAAGTAATGACTAAAAAAAGTTTCCTCTCATCTACAATGGTCAATACTGTATATTGCTTTCTTATTTTAAAGGAGTACACCTTTAGTTTGTAACAAGTGCAGAAGACCACAGTGATTTGCTGTTCCTGCCACTTGCTCTGGTAAAATTCCTTCTTCTCTATAATCATAGCATGTTTTAACACATACATGTCAGTTAAAGCTCACATGACCAACAAGCTTCATTGCATTCTTAAATATGCTGATAAATTAATCAGCTTCTACACTCTCAGTGTCTGTTTTATCATTTTGAGGACAAGGTCAGAAATATAATAAACCCTGAATGAAATAGTCAAGATCAGGCTTTTAGATAAGCCTCTTCATAATGTGATGATTACAGGGTTTTCTGAACAACACAGTTTGTGCCGACTGCTTCTCAAAACAAACATATATTTTACAGTGCTGAAGTAAGGGCAATTACTATCTCACAAAGATATATTATGGAAGAGTACAACTTTTACTATTGTTAAATGGAAATAATATGGTCTCAGACTTAATAAGCAAGCAATACAGTTTACAACAATCAGAGCCACCTCAGGATGACCACAAGCAAAAGACATAACACAAAAAATGAGTTTAAAAGATCAAGTGTAGCAAAGAAAATTAATATATTAATATCTGTGGCTTTATATAAAAATCTCTATTTAAACAAACAAAAACCCCCAACCTACCACCACATCAGTGAGCATGAGAACAGAATCACACGACACATAAACCCACTCTCCTATCAGATAACCCTGAGTATGTTTCTAACATGACTTCAAAACAGAGCTATGTGGCATTCTAATCACATACGATAAATGCACTGTACATCACTTGCCAACCTAGCTGATCTCCAGCAGCTGAAAAATCCTGCTGATTTAACACTTGCACAAAAAATACTGTCTCCCTGCAAATACTTCCTTTTTGGCTTAATACATATCACAAAACACACTTTTATTCAGTGTATGAATTTGGATGATATAGAAGCAACATAAGAACAGTCTTGTAAATACAGACTCTGATACACCATGATCTATCGAACATCAGTATCCATACTTTCTGTATAAGCCACTATTACCCCATTTACACACCTATTTTCCTCATTAAACACAACAGAATGGCCCTTTGTACTCATCTTTGATGTACATTTCTTGTACCTTCCAATATGAATCTTTCCAGCTTCCACTAATATAAAAAATAAATAAATAATTTACCAGGTCAAGCAGCACCAATCATATAAAACGTGATTTTCACAAAGTGTTCAGTATTCTAGACTAATTATAAAACCAGTAACAATATCATGTATAAGATCACTAATCTAACTCCGTGCAGAGACTGGTTATACTTTCCTGATAGATGATATATCAAACAACTAAATCTCAGCCAGCAGGCATAGAGATAATGATGGGCTTCAAAAAACCATTAAGGGTACTAATACTAGTGAGATTATAAAAAAGAAAAAGCCCATCTTCAAATTAAGCATGATAAAAGTTTTACTTAAAATAAAAACAATAGAAGCACTTGAAGAAAAAAAAAAAAAAGAAAAAGCAGAACTGGTGCTTAGAGCAACATTAATTAAATTTCACTTTTGAACATCCTATTAAATTTACTATTAGATAGACTACGTCATGCAAGTAAATAAATGCTATTTATAACTATCTCTAAGCCACAGCAACCCAGTCATAGAGCCATTTCCCAGACTATGTTATTGTTATGCCAAACAGACTGCTCTTTCATTTCTTGTCAGTTGTAATTACAGTTCCATAATTGAAATACAGTAAATTACCATGCAGTAACTTTGAAAGATGGTTCACAGAGGTTAGGCTGTCACTACAATTACTGTATAATAACAAATGGTAATTTAAATGTTCTACTTTTCTCTCAAAGAAAAAATTAATTCAGTTCAATCAGCTCAGATCAGTAAATATCTTCACAATGATGTAAACAAAGAGAAACAACATACTTAAGCAAAGCAAATCAATCTCAAGTAGAAGTTCTAGGCTGCATACAAAGATCAGTGTATATAAACTTCTCAAAGCACTGCAGAAAACTGCACATTTAAAAACAATCCTTTATATAAAGAGAATACTCTTTATCAGAATTCAGTCATATAATATCTATCCAGCATCTTCTGTATGTGTTGTTTGTAAAGCATATAAAGCCTTGGAAACATCTTTCAAGTTTCAAGCTTAATTTTAGTTCAGCTCTTCATCATGGTTTCAGCCATGACCAGTAGGATAACTGCAATTTTGCCTAATGACAATGAAGTGTAGATAAAAGACACAAATTAGCATGGACATTCCTATTGCATAAATTTTGTCCTAAAATTTTGACTTACACTGGTCAAGTGTAGCTTGCCTGTAGAAATTTTCTCAAGTATTTGACAGAAATAAAATGAGAGAAGAGGATACAGAAAATGCACAAATAGCTGTCACTGTAAAAATAATGCTCAAAATTATATGAGAACTGTCCCCTTATGAAAAAATAAATAAATAAATAAATATTTCAATAAATTCCTAGCTGCTGTCTCTGCAAAGGTAACTTCATGAAGGACATCTTTTGGAAAACAGTAACAAACATACATATCTGAAAGCCATTCCTATTCTCCCCCTCACAAAGACTTTTTGCTGATGCTAGAATAGGCAATTCCTTAAATTCTGTTTTCCTCCTGCTTCCAGGCACCCAATCACTGCTGTTTCACTTGTGCTGGCACTCATTTGACCATTCAGTAAACAAAATAAGCTCAATAACTGAAAAGAACAAAATATACACAACAACAAGAAACCACAACAACCCTGGTAGTAAGTAGTTGAAGGGACAGGTAGGATAATGTAACCTGGGAACAAGAGGTGACACAAGGAGCTAAAGACAGGAGGCTGCAGAGAACTGTTAGAAGCTCCAAAACTGTTATTTCAACAGCATCACTGGCAAAGCACACTGGCATTCTTGGGGTACCCTGAAGGTTTCAGTGGTTCTACTTAACCTAAGACAAGCAAATGGTCCTCTGTACTGTACTCCCATCTATTCTCTCAAATAAAGTAAGGCAAATGTAGTAAATAACTGCTTGAAGAAAGAGCCACAGCCTCAGCTGTGACAAAAAATCAAAACATTATATAAATGCATGAAATAAAACTTATTCTCAGCAGCTAAGAATTTCCTGGCCCAAATCTTTACCTATTTATTTTGCTAAGGATCTAGTAGTATCTGAAAGCATCTAGTATACGACATCAATGAGAGGCATTTTTCCCAGCAGAGATTAACTGTAATAATTTATTTCACCTCTGTTGCTTTCTCCAGGCTCTGTTGTAGACTGAGCAATTCTTTACAGTGTTGCTCTTTAAGTTTATCCATCTCCATGTCATGACTAGATACTTCTTCTTTTAGTGCTCCTTTTAAAGCTGTAAGCTCTCTCTCTCTTTTCCTCAAAATCTCTTCTTGTTGATCTTTTGCTATTAATACTTCTTGCAGATCCTGCTTCATTTGCATCAGCTCCTAAAGAACAAAATAAAAACAACTGTATTACAAATAGCTCTAACAGATATTCTGTTTGTTTCAGTGAAGAAAAGCATATAAGCATAAGCTCCCCAAGGCTAACTTTGTTTTGTATGACTGATGTATTCTTCGCAGCTTTTATAATAAGCCAAAAATTTACTAACCCCTAAGATTATTAAAAGTATAACATATAGCTGATTTTTTTAATACCTGATGCTGCAGAACTATGCAAATATTTTGATGGTGTATATTATGCTATCTGTAAACAAGGAAAGAATCAAACTAAAGTTGGGATTTAGTAACTCCCTCAGTTCTACCTTCTGTAGCAAAGAGGTAGATAAGAACAAGAAAAAACTTTTTTTCCCAAAACAGCAAGAGAAGTGAAACCAAAGATAATACTTTATTCTTTCCAGGAGAAAAGACAAGGAAAGTTGCTTCTGCAAGTGCTGAAGACAAAACAAGTGCTTCCCAACTGAG
Organism: Apus apus; assembly: GCF_020740795.1. Taxonomy (NCBI): domain Eukaryota; kingdom Metazoa; phylum Chordata; class Aves; order Apodiformes; family Apodidae; genus Apus; species Apus apus. The sequence goes on from NC_067291.1 coordinate 7,563,752, forward strand.
TCCATGTCTTTACACCCTTCCTATTCCCATCGTGTTCACCCTAGAAGTCATTTCCTCTCTCCAAATTGCTGGGAAGGAAGTGGATTGACAGTGAATTCAAAGAATAAATACACATATGCATGTATACAAACACAGATTAAATTAACAGCAACAATCAAAAATTTAAAGCTTCAAGAATCACCTAATTCAGCATTTCCCAAGCTGTGAATAACTGCACTTTCAAACAGAATGTAAACTTTTCCTGTACTGAAGCAGGATTAGTACATTTGAACCATTCCTGACACACACCATCTATGCTGTTCTTAAAAGACTACAGTGAAAGGGATTCTACTACCATCTCACATAGTCAGGTTTCACTGTTTAATTATGCATATTGATAGAAAATGTTTTCCAACACTTACTTTAAATGCCTGCAGTTTAGGGTCTCACTTCTTACTCTATCCCCACAGAACATAGAAAAATTTATCCCTATCTCCTTTATAGCTACATTATTGACTCTTCCCTCACTCCTCCAATTCAAATTAAAACCCTTCTTCATAGATAACATTTTTCAGTACTATCACCATCATTCCAGATATTGCCCTACTTATGTACAACTTTCAACCGCAGTGCCTGAGATTTAAGACAGGAGTTTAAGAGAGAAAAAAACCAATCTAATTGTTAAAACTGACTATCTGGTAACAGTGTGTAACTCAGCTGTCCATCGACCATTATGCTATTTGTTCTCCTGTTCCATAAAACAATGGCATTTCTACTTTGTATTCCTTTTAGTCCTAATGTAGTTATTATAACATGCTTCCTTAGGTCATCTGATAATGGTATATTGTTTTGAATTCATCGAATAGGAAAAGCTAAGGTATGCATTTCTTTTACATGCATCCTAGTTCCTACTTTTTATGAAATTCTTATTTTTTTCATCCTTTTTCTGTACTTTATAACTAACCTCAATCAGAAGCTCTTTCTCCCCTTCATCAATATGTTTTGCATGATCCAGTTCATCATGCATCTCAGAGAGCTGGTCTTGAAGATCTCTGATCTCAGTCTGGTGTTGTTCCTGCTCCATCTTGACTTGAAAAAGCCTCATAGGGGAAAAAAAAAGGCAGGATTTTTTACTTTGTAGAAATACTAGTTTGGTCTTTCAAGTACCAAAAAGAAAGAAGTATTTATTCCCATGTTTCCCACAAGGGAATGCAATAGAATAAGGCAGAAAAAATGAAATGTCAGAGGGGTAAAAATAAGAACTCTTTTAAGTAGATACCTAAGTGGAAAGTTTTACTTCATTTTACACCTGATATTGTATTATTCATAAATATGTTCAAGTGCTTCCATATTTTAAAGACTTGAACTACATATTATTACCATGAAATATTAAAAGCAGATCACACTAAGAGGAAGACTGAACTCAGCAATCTTTCTCTTCTTTCCAGATATTCTGAAAACATGCCTCTTTTAAATGGTAGAAAATTTCCTACAATAACAAATGCCACTCTGCCCGATTCCAATAACATATTCTGAAGACACAGGTACTTTCAGTCTTTAATGTTTAAGGAAAGGTCCAAATTCCAATGAATAACTTTTATAGAATTAACTTACTCCTCCAGGTTTTCCCTGAGATCCTTCTCATTTTCTTCCAGCTGCTTTTTTAAGGCTTCTCTTTCACATATGCTTTCATCAAGTTGCAACTGAAGATCTTTCAAGCTTGCTCGTGTAGCATCTCTCTCTTCTTTGGAATTCTGCTGATTCTGAATTTTGTACAGCAAAAGCAAGATAAGTCTAAACTTAAATAAGTTAAAGGCTTCTTCTATCAAAGAAGTGTTTTCAAGACACTAATATTTTTCACTTGTAGAAGTGCCTGTTCATTTACTAATACTAAAAGCTTGGAATGTTTATTTAAACACAAAGAATCATAGAATCATTAAGGTTGGAAGGGACCTTGAAGATGATCAAGTTCCAATCCCCCTGCCATGAGCAGGGAACCCTACCACTAGGCCAGGTTGCACAAAACCTCATCCAACCTGGCCTTGAACACCTCCAGGGATGGGGCATCAACAACCTCCCTGGGCAACCCATTCCAGTTCCTCACCACCCTTACAGTGAAGAATTTCTTCCTAATATCTAACCTAAACTCCCCTCTCTCAGTTTAAAACCATTATCCCTTGTAGTATCACCATCTCCTCTGATGAAAAGCCCCTCCCCACCTTTCCTGTAGCCCCTTTCAAGTACTGGAAGGTGCTATAAGGTCTCCCTAGAGCCTTCTCTTCTCTAGGCTGAACAGCCCCAACTCTCTCAGCCTGTCTTCATAGCAGAGGTGCTCCAGGCCTTTGATCATCTTGGTGGCTCTTCTCTGGACCCTCTCCAACAGGTCCCTATCTTTCTTGTGCTGAGGGCCCCAGAACTGGACACAGTATTCCAGGTGGGGTCTCACCAGAGACAGGGCAGGGGCAGAATCTCCTCCCTGGCCCTGCAGGTCACACTTCTTTTGATGCAGCCCAGGACACAATTGGCTCTCTGGGCTCCAGCACACACTGGTGGCTCATGTCGAGCTTCTCATCAACTACCACCCCCAAGTCCTTCTCCTCAGGACTGCTCTCCAGTCATTCTCCCCCTGGCCTGTATTTGTGCCTGGGGTTGTGCTAACCCAGGTGCAGGACCTTGTACTTGGCCCTGTTGATCTTCATGAGGGTGGCACTGCCCCACCTCTCCAGCCTGTCAAGGTCCCTCTGGATGGTGTCCCTTCCCTCTAAGGTGTCAACCACAGTTTGGTATCATCAGCAAACTTGCTGAGGATACACTCAATCCCACTTGTCCATGTCTCCAACAAAGGTGTTAAACAGCACTGGTCCCAATACTGACCCCTGGGGGATACCACTCATCACTTGGTTCCATTTGGACAAAAAAAAGCACTACTTTCCAATTTTTATTAGAAATGTGAGAAGTCTCCTCAGTAGTATATTGATTCTTCTCACAGGCTCAAAACACAAACCAAAAGAAGCCAAGCATGACTGTAATTACTTTGAATTCAGCACTGCAAAAATAATGCTGTAAATAACAAACAGCAGCTACATGAGTTATACAGTTTGTCTTTCATTCAGTATCTATCTCATCACAGCCAAAAGACTAACATTTACCTCTGCAGACACCAAGAGAAATTATACAAGCATGTGTGCAATATTTTTATTCACTACTACAAACTCCTACTCAGATACTAAGATTTCTTAAATAGCATAACTATCCTATAAGCAACTACACTTAAAACAAGGAGTATTCTGTAAAAGCACAGATGTATCTGGATTAAAAAGAATATGAAGTTAAAAAGACTCAGCTGGTTGATCAGCTGTCACTTAGAAAAGTGTATTAGAAATAGTCAAAAGTTGCATAACAACAAAGTGCCATACCCTCATTTCTAGATCCAGTTTTTTCTCTAATTCTTCCACTTTCCTTTCAAGTTCTGCTTTTTGTTCCACCAGTGCTTTTACTTCAGCCGAAGAATCAGAAACCTACAATTAAATAGAGATGCTTATTCCCACAAAGCCAAAATGTTCTTTGACAATTGTTTTCCAAAGTCTAAAGTAAAGCTGCAAACAAGGCTAATAAAGTGTAGCATCAACTGTCTGAGCTGACCAGGGACTTTTCATATGGGTCAAGCCAAGGTAATATTTTAAAAGGAATCATGATTATATTTTCATAAAAATTCTTGGTTATTGCTCTAGGCATGCTGCCAGTAATACAGAAAATATACAAACCCCAAGAAAAATTCAAATTCTATTCAATTATATTATGATTTAATTCATATATTTGAATAATATAATATATGAGTACTTGGGCCAAATTTGACTGAGATATCACCAATTACACAAAATGAACAAAGGGATTCATACTCATATGTCAAAACAGATTTTGAAACATTTGTCGGTAATTTCTTAAGATGTTTTGTATTTTAATTTTGACTAATGACTATTATCATTGCAACAACTGGGCACTTCCCCATCTTGCTTTAGAACTAAATGAGCAGTGTAGCATGTAGCAGGAAACACAAACTTCTCAGTAGACAGACTGTCAAATGCTGTTATTGAAATATGGCTTTTAAACGATATCATATAGATTACTGCTTTTCTAAACTACAATTTAAAATACTCTCTCCACTTAGGAATCTATTCACATCACCATAAAGAGAAGATGCTCCACCATTTTTTTTTAAACTATGTTTGCTGTTTTCTCAATCTAACAACCTTTTGACATTCACATTGTTTGTATCTTTTTCCTAAAATGCAGCTCTTGTGGCTCCTCTACATTATTTTTTAATTGTTAACAGATTTCCCATACGTCATCTCAGTGCATTATTAAAATTAAGCTATACTACAGAGTACTACAAGAACAGTCTAAATTGAAGTCACTGAGGTGGTTCAAATTTTTAAAGCCTTGTTTGAACACTGTATTGCTATGAAACAAGCCAAAACAACTTTAAAAATTGTTTACCTGCGTCTTTCCTGCAGCTCTTGACTTTAAAGTCTGAATTTTCTCAAAAACTAAGTTGACTTTCCTCTTTGTTGCATCATCATTTTCAGCACTTCTAAAATACAGACAGTACAAGTAAGCAACATCAAAGGCACTATTTTATTACCATCAAAACAAATTCAGTGTCCAGACTATTGAAAATCACCACTACAGAAAAAAATAAATCTAACAGGAAGACAGCAGAAATTTTCTTAACTACTATTTCATTAAACCCTCAAAAGAGAGGCTGATAAAAATTTATATTCCAAATGTTTAAAACCAACCAAAAAACAACCAAACAAAGAAAAAACAAAAAAAAACACAAACAAAAAAAAACACGCCAGCACTGAACTCTTTAATTGCATCTCTTCCATGAGACTATAGCTGTGGAAAGACAGGTGTTAGTAGGTATATTATTCAAATATATTGAAACTAGAAGTAATTAGTACTAGGTTTTTCAAGTCCTGACTACTGCAACATGAAAAAACACTTCAACAACTCCCAGAACCTGCTACATCAGGAATGCAAAGAAATTTAAGTGCACCATACATTTTAAAATTAATTTATCCTTCCTTCATCTTACAATAAGCTATCCTTAGAAAATACCAAGTAGGAGAGTTACAGGTGGACAAAGGATTAAATGCATAGAGAGCTTCTGTCAAGCCTTAAGAAATAAAACTTTTTTGTTGTTGTTTAAAAAATTCACAAGCTTAAACTCCCATGAGGTAATTATTTTAACTCTTCATTCTCCACATCACATGACGTGTAACTCTCTAGAAGTATTTAAAAGACAAAATATACTCTGATTCACAAATTTCAAATACATTTAACCAAATCCTGTAAAATGCCCTGTATAAGTCCTGATTCCATGGGTATTTTGAGATCCTGTAATGCCTTCAAGGACACAGCTGAGATACAAGCATTTCATTTAATCATAGCTTTGATTTTACAACTTCACATTTTAAATGTAATGGAAGTAAACACTGAGAAAATACAGTCTCCTCTCCAGAAGTTAACTATGTTTACTAACCCTTCCTTAAGGTAATTGTAAAGTATCTGTTTAGCAGTCTCTTCATTTGTTTGCTGTGCAAGATCTTGCTGGCCTTTTAACAGATCAGGAGTTGCCTGAAAGGACAAGATAAAATGTCAAAATATATAACCCTATTAGGCTTGTAAATACAACCTGTACAATTGAAGTTCTCCATTCAATTCTATTAAGAAAACATTTGTATATTGTGGACCTAAAGTTCACAAAGATCCACTGGAGAGAGAGATCCACTTTGGCTTACTACAAAAAGAAATTGAACTCCACATCAACAGAAGGAAAACATCATTTTGCATGAAGCTAGATATATTTCAGCATTCTACTTTCAGGCCTTTCTGTTTAAGAATCACCATTAAATCATTTACAATAACTACTGCAAAAATTTTTGGTTTTACATTTCTCCAGAACAATTCTTCTCTCCCATTTGGAAGTATTGTGTGATGGGAGTTTGTTCTAATGAAAAGCAGAAAAACATGCATTTAACGACAGCTTTATCATGCTGGAGTGCAAAAAACAACTTAGAATAAATTCAAAATTACCTGTATGTTAGGGACGGATGAAAATGTTTTTACAGAAATCTTCTTGGCTCCTGAATCAGGTGGAACTGTCATTCGGTTTGGCAACAACAAAGTAGAAGTTACTGTTCTAACTTCCTCTCTCTTATTCTGTCCTGGCAGCGTTAAAGACCTAAACACCACGTTCTCTGTATCAGCTCCATTTTGTTTATGATATTGCAAAGAACTGAAATTGCTGCTCTGAATGTCTTTATCAGGCATTTGCAGTTTTCCAACACTTCGAGCAGAAATCTTCATATCTTTGGAAGGTGACTTCTGATCTCTGGATAACTGCTTGTGAAGGCAAACTTTAGATGGTCTCAGCAAGTGCTCCGTTGACTTACCCAAGCTTTTACCAAATTCACCTAAATAATCTGTACTTATATCAAGCCCTAATGACAAGGCACTGTCAACACTTCTTGATCTTTTACGATCATCTGGATGAATTCTATTCCTTTTTCCTGATCTACCTCTTCTGTGAGGATCAACTTTCTTATCAAACTTTTCAATTAGCTGATCTACTCCTGGAAGTGAACCAGTGTCAATATCACGACCAGTTCCCGGCAAAAATGGGATGTATCTTCTGTTTTCATGACGGTTAACATTGTCTGCATAGATGGCATACTCCTGGTCATCAAGTAAAAATCTGTATAAGGAATTTGCAGAAGTGGGAGTAGCTGATGAAGATGATGATCTTCGTGAGTCATCCAATATTGGCCCAGCTGAATCCTGTCTGCGGAAGGGAAGAACATCTGGTCTAGGTTTTCTTGTCTCTGGATAAGCAGTGGGACTAACACACGGGGATCCTCCTGCAGATGAAAATGATTCTGAAACACTCACTTTGTTGGGGCTGATTGTGTCACTGGGACAATCCAACAACTGCTTATTTTTGTCTTCTACTTCTACTGACCTGTTCACCTGTACCTTCTTTGAATTTGCTTTGGCTGGCTCTGCAAGGTATGTATTTGTTTTCTGTAGGGACAATAATTTAGATGAGGAAATCCAAGGCTTAGCTTCAGATTTTTCATCTGCAAAAGATTCAGGTTTACTGCACACAGAAGACTGGTAATTGTCCAAGTTCAAGTTATTTTTTTCAGGATCATAAGGCTGTAAAAGTTCCGGATGTTTTTGAAAATTCAACAAATTAGAGGATTTCATTGTTACATCTTTAAAATCTGATAATCCTTTTTCCTTTTCATCTATATTGGTTATCTTAAGGCTTTCAAGCATACAGGGTTGCATATGCCGTGTTCCAGGAAACTTGGTGTGTTCACTGTTTTTGTCCTCCAAATTAAAAGCAGTATTGGAGCCTGTGGCTGGTTTGCTTACAGTCTGAGAAATGACCTGGTATTCGTTTCCAGGAGGAGGATTTTCTGACAAACATCCTTCTGTATTGTTTAGTACTATGTAAGGATGTCCGTCGATTCCTTGGACTCTAATACTGACACCATAAGACCCCGTCCTAGAATTTTGTGTATTTCTAGTCTTTTGAGTCTCCTCACTTGCAAGTTCAAGAGTGACTTCATAGTCTTGCTGAACGTGCTTAAAAGCAGCAAAATATGGGTCCATGATTATCAGACGATTATAGCTGAACAGAAGAAAAAATTACAAAAATGTCATTGTTTTAAATACTTTAGATTATTTCATTAATTACTCTATTCGACCATTCAGTGTGGCTATGAAGACTAACAGTAATATGCATAGAAATCAATACAGAAGCTATACAAAGCCCAAAGCAAATGCATTGTGATACAAAGAAAAATCTTTGACTGGCTGATTCTGGATCAATGTAATGTTATTTTATGACTGTAGATGTTAAGAAATAGTAATGGTTAAGATACCTACACAGAGTTAGTGTTAGCTGCTTTGGAATCAAATTACTTCAAATATAAGCAATTTTACTGCAATTTTTTGAGTGAAAGCAGCTTTTGTTTTGGGTATCTTCACTGTGTTTATGGAAAGACAGTAAATCTTCACAAATCAATGATCATTTTATAGTCAGCAGATAGTACTGGTCATACTAACATTTTAATAAAAGCTTAGGAGAGCAAAACACAACCAGGCAGCTTTAGGTTATGAGTTTAGGTAACTAAAGCACTGCAAGGAAGGTAAATATCCTCACGCCTTTGAATCGTACTTCTATGTACCTGTTTTTCAACATTTGCTTTTAAAGACGTCTGAACATAAACTTTTTCCTTTATTATCTCATTATCATCCATAAGAATAAACTTTTCTACAGATTAATTTAACAATCCCCAAAATTGTGGGCTTATTCCAGAAAACTCCAGTTGCCATTTTAAAACGCATACTTTGCTGAGCAAAAGAAATGGAAAAATAGTGCTAGCATTTCCAAGACTGACAGTACCTTTTCCAGAAGCAATAGGAATGCTATCCAGCCTATATGCCAAAACTGTTCCAGTTCTAGAACACAGCAAACCAAACCCTACCTGCACTTTTAATGTTAAGTGCCATTCTTCCCTTCTGTAAGAGCTGGTTTTGTAGGTAGTTTTACTTTTCTGTCTGTTGTGTATTATGAGTCAGCTGTCTAGTGGCAGAGGCAATGCAAGGACAGTAAGAGCTGTGTCTATAGAAGAATGGAACACAAGACTACACCAGACTGATGCAAAATCTGGAGGGAATAAACTTTTGAACTGAGCTAGAAAGTTAAGTAATCACTGAAGCCTGACAAAACAACGATCACGAAACGATGGTGAATAATCATCAAGAGGAAACAGAAACAACAGGATCTCTCACGGAAAAACAAACCTCTGCAGCCGGTTTCACTCTCCTGTGTATCTCAGCATGAACCATCTCCCTCAGATACTCTAATCAACAGCAGAATTATAATTTTTTCCTGACAGTGAATTAAGAAGTTTGGCTCAATATTAATACTATGCTAGTTTCCATGCAGTTCTTCCTTCTAGCAGGACAGATCCACTCAAAGACCTCTTCCTCTCTGTGAAGACCAAATCCAGCTCCTCAACAGCATACTTACTTAACCTGAAGGAATCAACATAGGTTTCTCTAAACACAATGCTAGATATCAACTGATTATTTTAATGAAGAAAAAGAGCAGTCTCACTGTCAAAGTCTTCCTTAGATACTAAATGATTTAGTGAACTAGTTAAATTCACCAAAAATAATTCAGTGGTTAAGTTCACTTAGTAAAGAGAAGTAAATAGACACTATGAATTTGATCTGCATTTAAGACGTCCTGGAGTACAAAGAGAAACAGAACAAGGGAAAAGCAAAGATGCGCCAAAGAAGGCTAAAGGAAGTGGAAAAATGAGGGAGCAAGAACAATGGAAGGAAAGAACAAGGATCAATACACTTCATTATCTTGGACTTCAATTCTGTGTATTCTTCCACACTTTTTAACCTTCTTTTCTGAATACTCATCTCACAATATATACTCTGTTTCAAATGTATAAGCTGAGACAAAACCAACAAAGTAAAAATACCAGAAGCTTATTCTAATCACCTACAGTCAATTAAGAGATCTCCGTTGATATAACAGGTCTTTGACCAGGGCACTGAAATCATCTTCTGAGCTGCACTGATAGTGGCCAAGAAAGGAGAGAAGGGGAAAAAAAGATACCACCATACAGAGCTGTAAATTAAACTATACACTGTAAGGGAATCTGACCACACTAGGTTGCTGGAGGTAGGAAAGGTAGGATACCAGGCTCTGCAGTCTGTTCTTAAACTGTTGCATGGGTCCAGCTAAATTCATCAATGTCTCAAAATCATTCCTTGTTTACTCCAGGTAACAAAAAGTAAGTATTTTTTAAAGTTCAAATGTTGTTTTCAAACAAAGCAAGCATTTTGAAGCTTTCATGCTTTCCATTTTTATACTGATGTTACATTAAGACAGCATTGATCTGAACTTACTATTACACGTATGTAATGAAATAAATATTTTCAAGTTTTAGCAAAATCAAAAGTATGAAACAGTTTCTCAGATTTCTAAATCAAAGCTGTATGATTGTCTAGGGAAAAAGCATTAACAAGACAAGATTTTGTAACTGAAAACTAGTAAAAAGAGACACAGCCCATGAAAAAGGAACAAATTTCTGTCTTATAAAGAGCAAGCAATTAAAGTGTCTCAGTGTTTTCAGAAAAAAAACACAAATTATTCAGAATGCTATCTTCATAAAAAGAAATCTGGTTTGCAGAATACATTGTGCTGATATTCTAAGTTAAAATCACTCATGGCATGTTTGCATGAGACCTGTAAGTGAAAACCCCCCGATTTATACATTATTGGTAGCACACATCTACAGTAGATGAATATATGAACGCCTTTAAAAAGGCTCTCCACTCAGCAATTCTAGCAAGATTAGAAATGTCACCAATAAGTTTAGATAAATTGCTTGGTATATGAAAGTTTACACTACACTTTAAAGCTATATGTATGAGCAAAGTTCATCTGAATTCGCCAACAGTGGTAACAATTAACAAACACAGAAAAGAGAGGTCGATAAATATAAACCTAAAACTTAAAAATAAGGATACAAATCAACCAACATAAAGAACAGATAAGCAAAAAATTACAATACATCAAATTCAGGGTGACTGCAAATGCTGTACTTTCAAGAGCAGCAAAGCTGCTAAAACTATCACATACACAAATACACAAAAAACCCACAACAAAACAAAAAGAAACCCTGAAAACCAACCACAAAACAACAAAACCCTAGTGTGTAGTGGAAACAGTATGTAGGTTAATAATCTATCCTAAATTAACCATAAATATATTTAATTTATCCTTAAAACTATGAAGAAATAAGTGTATTTGTCTTCCTCATGTGCATTATACTAAAAAAAATTTTTTACTATACAAAGGATAAAACCTTGAAGAACTCAAAGTGCTAAATGAACAAATTCTCAAATAAAACCTTATATTTTTCTGGAACCATGAAGAACTACTTATATAAATAGCCATTACATCTACAAGAAAATAAAGCAACTGGCCCTACCATTCAACTATTTGAAGGCTTTACTTAGATATCCTATTTTATAGGATGTGAAGCCAGTGGATAATGCTCCCTGAACTACATAGTATCAAGAAGTTATTTTACAATACATAAAACCATTGGGTTTGTAATACTGTAAACATTTTTAAATTTAAAAAAGCATTGCTGGTTTTCCTCCTGCACAGCCTTTCTGACTAAAACCTCTGATTATGTTAATTGTTAACTAGTTACACTCACATTTCTACACACACATTTTACAGTCATCAGTTCAGGCACTGGCAGGCTTACAGCAACAGATTAAGATGAGAGGACCGAAGCTGTTCCTCTTCAATCTCTCTGGCCCACTCCTCTGACAGATGTCACTATCTCAAAAATAAGAATATCTGAGCACTGATGGCTGAGTATACACCTCAGCCACAAAAATTTGCAGACTGACATACTCAGGTAAATGCAATCAGCTTTGTGTTCCATACTATTCCATCATTGAAATTCTGATATCTGATACAGTGGAAGAGCTGACAGCTGGGAGCACTGACAGCTGTAACTCTCCAGTTTTAATCTTCTTTAAGTCTGCTGAAGTCCTCAAATGTTATGATCAAACAGTTTGTTTACCCGTAAGCTTAAGAAAAGAAACTCCCTGGTTTGTAAGGCTGCTTGTTGCTTCCTTGTAGTTACTTACAAAAAATAAAACTTCTTCTATTTAATAGAGGATGTTATAACTTCTAATTCCATGTTTTCTGCCAAACCAGTACTTTTAATTTTAAATAACGAAGTCTTGCTAGTAATTTTATTTGCTGTCCCAGAGGAGTTTAAAAACAAAGTTTTCAGATAACAAAGCAATACATTCTTAATTAGGTAGAAGACTGTCATTCTATTATTTTTTTAAATTAGTTCTTATCTCCTATTGTGAAGCAAAGATTATCACAAGAGCATATAGAAATTAATCAGAGCATAAGAAATAAGTACTTTAATAAATTATTTTCTTTTTGCAAAATATTCCACTTGCTAAAGCTACAGATAATTTAGATAAGGACGTACAAGCATCAGTATCTTTCAGAGATTAAGAGTTCAGCTTCAGTTTAGAACAACGAAAATACATTGACATCTTCTGATTGGTAAATTCATCTGCTGTTCATACCAAACCACTTTTTATTGAGCAGCAAAGTTTCACCTGAAAACTTTAAAGCAGCCCAGAAAAGAAATAGCCTGATTTTCTACAGTTGCATCATATAACAATCTTAAACAGCTGGATTTACTGATCAGCAAGTTCAGTAAATCCAGTCATCATCTGGAGCAAGTCCAAAACAACATAGAATTAAAGATGCTGGAAACACAGGCACAAAACAAATTCACTCTACTAGGTAACACATTCAGTTTTACAGATATTATTGGCATGTGTTCACTGTATGTCCCAGATAACAGGATGCCCCAGCTGAACAAAACTGACTTAATGAGTTTACCATCGACTCAGCCTCAGCCTGCAGGCCTGAGCCTTTGTATCTACATAGGCCTTTCCTCACTCTGAAATCCCATGAAAACCATGCGTAATCCCTAGGTGGTCACATCCAGCTTCAACAGGCTACAGCAGGATCAAGTTCTTTAGAAAGTTCAGAGTACATTGGTTTGAAAGAGGCTTACTTCACTCCAGTGTTACCAACTGACTTAAAAAATGTAGGTCATAACATACTATCCCCAAACACAACAGCTCTAGCATGCTGTTATCTCAGCTTGTACAATCCTCCCCTCTCATTTTGTGAGCCAGCAACCATGCAGCCACACAGCTTTCCAGATCCAGAAACACCAAGCAGTTTTCTACCAGATCAGGGAATGATGGGATCACCTATTTTGGCAGCAACACAGCCTTCAACTGCTTGAGGCCATCACAAAATTCCAAACTGAATTTGTGTTTTAACTCCAGCTTCAGAGACAGAAACATATTAAAACTTCTGCAAACAAAATGGGCACTCAAAGCTACTTAGGCCTTTCAGTTTGGGGATGTCTTTTTAAAATAAGCCTTCATAAAGGTGTTAAAACACTAGGTTTTTAATATTAGCCTACAGTGGGTATGAAAGCCCCATATTTTATCATTACTCAGAAGTGGTTTCATTTTTCTGAACAACTTATTTTTGCCAAAAATAGAAAATATTACATTTTTGTTTATAAAGATAACTTGTCAGAAGAGGTTCTTATATCTGAAAATCCAATACTGCTGTAATTTGGAAGCCCAGCTACTGTCCCTGTCAACATGAGAAGAAAAAAGTGCTTTTGAGAAATATATTCCTGTGCCAGACATGGTTGTTCCCTTCAGTGGCTCTGCAGCCTTAACACCACAAAAGCATAGAATTGTGTCCACTCATCCATTTCAGTTCTTTAGCCAAATCTACAAGACAAACATATTAAAAAGGTCTCCTTAAAGAGGCACAATCTTTCACAGCTCTTGCCTCATATTACATGTATGCTCCCTTTGCATATATCTAGTGAAGGAATGTGGAAAAGTAAAATTAATCTGACTTTTCCTATTGCACTAGGACTCCTCCCTGGCTTCCTTGATGGAAAAACAGCAACTCCCTCATATCAAGTATCACAATCCTGAGACTCCTAAGACTGAATCTGCTGCAAGTTTTTAATTAAAACAAGATCAGGGCATACAATGCTATCTTCTCTTCAGAAGAGTGAACTTCTAGAATTCTAGAATTCATATTACATTTTGTTCCATGGAATTTATTTCCAAATTTTCTTACCACAAAAAAAAAAGTCCGTGTCAATATTATTTAATTACTGCCTTTTTTTAAAAAGAGGGACAAAACATCTGGATATTTACTCCACATTTTTCACACATGCACAGCAAAATTTCCAGGAAGGAACTATAAAATTTGTCCTCTAACTTTACATAACATTGAGTTTGCTCTCCAAGCTAAATAATGGACTCTGTGCAGCTGACTGCTCAGAAATTATCAGCAATGTCACATGAAGACAAAGTGGGTGTTAGGTCAATAATAAATGACAGTGCTATGGAAAAAGGACAGGAAATAACTTCAGAAGAGAAATGGAAGGAAAACTTGCATACTGTGAGGGTAAAGAAAAGGAAGCAGACAGGATAATTCATGGAAAGACCAAAACTGTAATGTTTTTACACTTGGTGGAAACCATCTCACAAACATGCTTTGCAAGCATTAAGGGAAAGTTCATCACTGCCAATCCTACCTACAATCTGAGACTTCTGCAAAAGGAAAATAGGCCTGGGTTGCTGTCCCTTTTAGTCTATAAAGAAGATAGCTCTGGAGAAGCTGAGTTTACCTGATCTACTGCTTACAGAAGAGCAGAAGGAAGAAAAGAGAAATTTTAAAGTTTTAGATATGGGACTGTAAAAAGGGACAGTGAGACCCATTTACAGGTAAACTGACAATATCCAGCAACAGAAAGACATCTGAAATAATAAGTTTTCCATCCTTCCAGTAGATTCCTTATCCCCATTTATTATTTTTTTTCCTACTTTAAGTCTATTTTTTATATATAAAATTACATTTGTATCATATCTGGCAGTCACTCCTCACAATTATTAGAAAGAGAATTATGACAGTTACGGAACACAGAAAAACTTCCACAGCATATTTTTCTTGTCCCTTTCTGCAAATGCCACTCCCTGTCTAAATTCAAAACTTCTGAATGGCCTACACAGAGGATTTCCTACAATATACATTGTCATAATTCAGTATATGCAGGCTGGCTGAAGGCAGAAGTGGGGGGAAAAAAAATTACCCTAAGAGAGGTTTATTTTATTATTGGTCAGCTCTTCTGACGTCAGCATCAAAGACCTACCTAAAATTTCTGTAAATTCTGAACTGGAAAACAGACCAGTTTTAAAACATTCATTCACTTGAAGAGCAGCTTGAAAGTTTCATGTCCTATCCTTTTTACATGTTGTAATGAAAGAAACTGTGAAAAATTCTATGCTTGAAAAAAATCAGGAGTTGCTGAGAGCCACAAAAACTTATACTTGATACCACACAGACACCAGGCCAAATCAAGTTAAGTCTTCAGCCTCTAAGACAGGGCTGACCTACTATTGTTACAGGCAGAATCTTACATATTTCATAAAAAGTAAGACAGCAATTTATATTATTCCAAAAACACTACGTATAGTCAAACTACACAAGCTATTTCTGAGCTTAGTACTAGATCCCATCCACCGCCCTACATACAGTCCCACCTTGTGCAGTCACTGCATACATCTCTATTACTACCTGGTGCAGTGCAAAGAGAGAAGGACCAGGTTTTGACATGCTGCATTCCATTACAGTCTCAGGACTGCACACCCAACATTGCATTGTCATCTGCACTGAAATCCATACCCATTGCCAAACCAAGGTGTGCAGAGTGCCCATGTAAAGAAGTAAATGCTAAGGACCACACACCCTCACTAAAGTGGGTCACTCGAGCCTTCCTTTGAAAGCAAGAAATAATTCCAGCCTCCACACCAAGAACCACGTAAGTCTATACCTTCCATAAACATAACATGATTTTTTTTGTTTGGTTTTTTTTGCTTTCACCAAGTTGTCATTAAGTATGGTAGTCATATGGCTTTGGATGCATAATGAAAAGTGAAGTCCAGCCAGGAACACTGATCTATAGGGAAGGCAGGGGACAGAAGGAGGTGTGCTGTCACAGTAATACATTGTAGTAGAGTATTTCAACGTTTCAGAATTAATTATTTTCATTTCCATTCTGTGAAAAATATCATTCTCTGTTCAGATTTCAGGAAACAGCCTAGGGATGACAAGTTACAATTTCCTGCAGGATGAAAATTCCAAAGAATACTTTTCTTCCATAGCTGTCAGTAGAAGCAAACAGTTATGCTCAGGTCAACATGGATTACACAGATTATCAATTTCTTCTGAAACACAGCATAGCAAACTGGGTGAGTTTTAGATTTGCTGCCTTAGAGACAAGGATGTCAGTTTCAGTTTTGCCCAAATATTAAACAATCTTATTCAGATGTTCAGCCAATAAGAGAGAGTATGAATAGCCACCATTCCAAGAACAGGAAGAGAATTGTATTTAATACAGACTGTCAATTGAAATAACTATTAACAGTAGTTAAAGGAAAAGATACTGTTCATTTGCTTACAGCTTGGTTCATACTCCCTCTGGCTGAAAAATGAGTGCAAGAAAGCCTCGATGTCTCAAATGTAAAACATCTTGTTAGTCCTATGAAAGTATGTGACAGATCAGCCAAATGCTTGAGCTGTGTGACAACTAACACATTTTGTTGGTTTATTTTTTGGGTTTTTTTCAAAAGGAAAATCTGCTTCAATGGCTGTAAGTCAAAAACAAGACATTTTGGCAGATGCCCAGGTCTCATAAATTGTGGAAGTTTGGTTGAAGACAAGGACATAATATATATCCCATTTTCTTAACCTGCTATATATGAATTCATATAGTAATAATTTTCCAGAATTTATCCCCCAAGGAAATATGGCATGACTTACTAACCTTGCTTAGTGAGTGGAAATTAAAGCCTTAATTTTTGTTAATGATAAAAATACTAAGAAAACCCTGATGTAATGTTCTAAACTATTACAACTGCAATGTATATTTTGTATCAGTATTTAAAACCGGTTTCCAGACTCTCCCAAATCATAAGCAAAAGGGAATCAGAGACAAGAAGTACATGAAGAGTATACTAAAAATCAATCTGCACCTGAAACAGAAATTAATTCATGTCATCTGCCCTGACTAGTGCCAGGTCCTATATCCTGTGATACTAGTTAAGTCACTGGAGGAAGATAGTTACATTTGTTGATTGTTCAATTGGTACAAGCTTTATGCAGACATGAATATGTGCAGAAGTGTAATTATACCACTATACAGTTTCATTTCCCACAGAGGCTCATATAGACCTGTACAAGCTCTTTTCTGCCTCAATCTGCTGGAGTTATCTACTTGCATTTCAAGGATCCTGACATCATTTATAAACTTCGAATACAAAAAGCGAGTAAACAACAAAACCTTATAAACACTTATCCCAGAGTTAATTATAATACACATTATATAAACCCATTCAATTTTTGTTCACTTTTATGACAAACTTGCAAAAGAGAATGCTAAAAAAAAAAGTTAATAAAGTCACCAAGGAGAGATCAAGAGGAAATTTTATTGTATATACTCTCTTCTAGTTTATAAAATTCTAAATATTCATATCTGTTGAAGTATTGACAGAAACAACAGCTGAGTGACACAAAGAAAGATAATTACAGATTCTAAAAGCAGTTTGTGATTTCAAATACAATAGCTGATCTGTATCCAAACATCTGATACTATTACACTCACTACACATGGGATTCTATGTTGTTTCACTATATTTTCCTCCAATTCTCAGTGTTAGAAACTTTGTATTTTTGCTCCAAGGAAGTTACCTTAATAGATCCCAATGATATAATTATTGTTTAAAAATAGTATCCTGTTCATATTTTTAAAGGCTCAGGCAAAAATCACAAGCTTGTTAAAACAGTTTCTTAGAAAGCCCTTCTCAAAGAAATGGAAACAGAGTTAGGGCAACCTCTGCTAAAAAGTTTTGCCAGTGCTTCAAGAACACAAAATTGTTCAGAATATTATCTTAAAATAATAAATACAAAAGGTTCCCCTACTCCAAAAATTATTCCTTGGCTTTAGATGTGACACATAATTGGACCTTATTCTCTGTGTTCCCACCCCCAAAATAATTATAATCTTGTCTACAGAAATTACAGTTAAATCAATACAACAGATGCAACCAGCATAGCCTTGATTATGCAAGTATAGCTTATTCCTAAATAAAGTTAAGGATGAGCTATTAAGGTACAACTGCTTGCAAAGACCAAGGTCTCACCTATATGAAGACACACAGAAAAGGGTTAATCTCTATGGAAATGCAAGTATTTAAGTACGAAAACTACATGTAAAATAGACTTTAGGAGTCATATTTACACAGCCAACACAAGCCCACATCTCAGATGCATTCAAGTTCCCATTTTTCTATTGTTAAACTTTGCCTTAATTACATTGTATTCTTCAAGCTCTTGGCTTCAAGCCCATCTAGTTTCTTTCAACTAACTCAACCATGCATTTGAAAATTTAAATATGCAGTCAGAACTGTAGGCCCAAGAACATTGTATCATCACACTCCATTTGCAAGACAAAGCTGAGTAGGGAAGAGAGAGACTGGGTAACTCCACAGAGGAAAGGACCTTCACAGTGCACTACACTGCTGCACTGCTCCACTAGATCAGTCACTTAAAGGATTTATGAAGCCTATGCAGCCAAAGCTGACTGGTGTGGACCTTGCTTGTACACTGAGCACAGGTTTAACCAGCTCCCACAAGCCACCACTCTTCTCACCTTCACACTGGAACAGTGTAATTACCAGGGGGGAAATGAGAGATGTAGGGCTGCTTCTTTATGAGGCTTGAAGTGTTTGTGAAATTATAATATAACGTTACACACCAATTGTTCTTATAAATAAAGGCTGCTCCTGATGAACATTTGTTCCCTGCATATAGTAGCTAATGGTATGCAAATGACTGTATGAAGGCATACCCCCAACCAGTACCAGTTTCAACAAGACCTAACAGGCTGAGAGAGTTGGGGCTATTCAGCCTGGTGAAGAGAAGGCTTCTAGGAGACCTTATAGCACCTTCCAGTACCTGAAGGGGCTACAGGGAAGCTGGGGAGTGGCTTTTCACCAGAGACAGCAGTGAAGCATGAGCTGTCCCTGGTGGAACTTGATTATCTTTAAGGTCCCTTCCAACCTTAACCATTCTATGATTCTAAAACATTCTGAGCTTGATTCACATCACTGAAAACCTTCCTCCATCTCTATGTAAATGTTCTGTATTATGCTTTATATTGAAAGAGATCACAAATCACTACCCACTTCTGAGTGCTTTTAGGTACATATAATACATATTCCATTCTAACAAACAGCTCCTAGATATAATTTTTAATAAAATTTAAAATAGGGTTGAAACATCCCTAATGTCTGGTAATTACTTAAAAGGCTTCCACAAGTGTCTGTGAGAGTTTACGTATATATACACAAAGAAATACATAGGCACATACAAATATGAATGTGTAAGCAGTGACAGCTGAGCCAGTAAGCCTCTTTTCCATAGTGTATTTATATAGTTTCCATATTGACATTTTAGCTACATTAAAATGGTCCGTGTAATGTACATAAATCTAAAGAATTACCAACTTCTATAAATGCCTGGAGTTAAACTCTTGTCATGCTCAGACTGCTGAGATTTGAATGGTAATGACTCCTACCATGCCTGGGGACACTCACAGAAAGGGGCTGTTGTGGTAATAACTGGGGCATCTTCCAGTCTTACCTATCTCCTTGTTGTTTTTTTTTAAGTAATTTTTCTCCAATCCTCTTTATTCCTCATTGCTCTGTCATTACCAGAATCAAGTAGAAGTGAAAAGATTATTATAGAAAATTAATTTTAAATCTGATACCGTCAATCTGGTTAATGCATCTCAGAAATACAAAAGATGGATCAATTTAGTTTAAAACAGTTTCACTTGGCTAAAAACTGAGAGGGACTCATGGAAAAATATACTATGTACTTCAAATGTTTGGCTGTGGATTTTGCCATCCAACGTATTTCACATAAAACAGAAGGTTATAAGCCTACACTTGGATAAACTCCTTCATGGAGGCTGCCAGCTCTGTTGTACCAGAGATGGTACAAGGTCACAGTAAATACATTGAGTTCTGATCTCAGACAGTGGTGGCTCCATGGCTACCACTTCACATGCATTCCTAACATGCCAATTTTTCAGGTTTAAACATTAAATTTTCATACTTGGCTATTCTGGGAAATATTACCATTTAGATTTAAGTCCACTTGGAGAGCTGGGGCCAAAATGTTTCTGAAAAGTGTTACTGTTTACAGATAAACATGCCTGGAACAAAACACTCCATGAATGTGTGAAGTACTTTCCCTCACACAATTACAATAGTAATGTAGCCCTCTCAGCAGGATTCTCCATTCTTTGTCCAAGTAAGAAGAGAAACACATAACCAACTTTTTTCGGTTTTGTACATTCTACAGCATTGGAGACGTATTAAAAAAAAACCCCAAACACAACCAACCAAACCAAAATTGTAAACTGCCAAACCTAAGTTGAGGATGCATCAAGTCAGTATCATCTTCCTCAGTATGCAGTTGGTTGAGACCCAGCAACAACACAGGAGGAATTCTAACCTCTTCACCTCAACCTGGCTATTCAAGTGACAGTTGTTAATCTCTATGTGGTAAAGATGTAGATCTTTGTAAACCCCGGCTATGAGTCATACCACCGAAGAGATCGAGTAGAAGATAACCTTCTTCTGCTCCGAAAAAAGAAGAAGAAATGGGACAGACAGAAGAAACACAAATTCCTTATGCCTGCTTTATCTGAATACACGGGCAGCAGGCAGCTCCATCATTTCTGCTGCCCTTCAGAGTCGCACAGAGAGGGTGCAGAAGTGAAAAAAATGGCCCGTTATTTTAATGTTCATTGCCATTTCTCAGATATCTCTCACCATCAGTAATCTTGACCAGATTCTTACTGGTTCACCTGTCAAGACAGGCAGACATTGCCATGGGCTGAACACCATTAAGCATAACGAGGCTCATGCACTTGACATTAATATACACCTTTTCAAGTTATCAACATAGTAAAAGGCTAAATATTAATGACAGTATCATCACTGACTTCGAAAATTAGAAACGGTAAAACAGCAGGCTGCAGAATGAAACTGTGCTGGTCTACTTTTGTTTAATTTCTGACATTAGCAGAATCATTTGTCCTCAAAATACTTAAGTAGCTATTTTAAAATAATAACCTGCCCGCTATGGTCCAGCCTAAATAAACTCTTTGCATATGTGTTCATTTCTTATTGCTTCATGACAAATTATTTAAAAATTCAAGTTTGAGGTCATGCCATTTCACCTACACATTTCAGACGACATTACAGATCCTAGACAAACCAGTTTCACCAATACTTCCAGAAAGATCAACTTCCTATTACATAAGGTAAACCAGAAGAAGGAACTGCCACCAATTCTTTTTTTTTTCAGTTTTGTCATCCTTTTACTGAGGTAGAATTCCTTATACAGGAGACACCACGAACCGTTTTTGTAGCCAATTAAATTCCACATCCGCCACGTATACCCTCTGTCAAGAGAACCTAGGTGCATTCTCAACCATTTTAACTAGAGACAGTGAGATCTAGTAATGCAATTAAGAGAAATTAAAATAAGCTGGTTCGCTGGGAGGCAATTCAGGCACCCTAAGAAGTTATCCCATTTAATAGATTTAAAAGCAAAACACAACTAAGTCAGATCCTGAGAATAAAAACAGTTGCATGACACAGTCATGGAGAAGACAGGCTCTTTGCAAGATCACAAATTCTCTAATCAAACAGGTTAGCAATGTTAAGCCCTCCCCTTTCATTACTATAATAACATTACTAACATTTGCTAAAATAATCCTTTCTAGTGAGTATTTGCACTGAAGTGGGATGTTGAATTGCAACAGACAT
The DNA here is from genome assembly GCF_020740795.1 of Apus apus. Taxonomy (NCBI): domain Eukaryota; kingdom Metazoa; phylum Chordata; class Aves; order Apodiformes; family Apodidae; genus Apus; species Apus apus. The sequence continues at coordinate 7,585,391 of NC_067291.1, forward strand.
TAACTGTTCCTGTATTTATGTAAATCAAGCAGGGAATTATTTTCCAACAGTCAATAGTTTCAAAAATATCTCTAAATTGTAAATAATGCAGGTAAAAATACCAGTCCCTTTGTAAGATAACTTCATTTGAAGCACTGAATTTTTTAGCTCATGATTTTTTTAATATATCTGAACACTAAACTGAAAAAGTCTAATTATCTTATGTTATGTGAAATATTACCTTAATGGCATAAGAGTATTTTAAATAAATATTAGAAGCATTGCTTTCTAATTTTACAGAATTTTCTGTTTAAAAAGTGTAGCTATGTCTGAAAATTAACAACATACAATAAAAAGCAGTATAATTGCCTTTCATAACATCACTGATTCTTCATCTCTGTAAAACATACTGCTTACAACATTACCCGTGGTACATTCCAATACTGTATGAAAAGTACAATTTATGTTTATAATCTTTTTCCAAAAGACCCAAGTTCAAGCTAACACTCTAACTATTTAAAAAAAAAAAAAAAAAGGCGGGGGGGGAGGGAAGAGAAAATTCCATTACAATGACATTTCTAAAAAATATTGCTAGTCAGACTAATTTTTACAAAGCACCTTTAAAAAGTAATCAGTGGTTTGGTTTTTTTGCCATTACATTTTTCTAAATGCTCTAAAGTTCTGTTAAAACCAGCTCCATAAAGAGACCCTTAACTATGAGATGTGACAGTTGTCAGAATAAGCATCAGGCACTGAACCTATCAAACTAATACGGGTATACCACAAACCATTATATCCTAGGGAGCTTATGATTCATCTACAGTATTCATTTTATATTAACGTGTACAAGTTAAACCCAGGGTAGATGTTCAGATAAATAAAACAACTTTCAAGGATGGATTTCCACTATTTCTACTTCAGTAATTATTTGAACTACATTGCAGCGATCTTTTAAAAACATTTACATGCCAAAGAGAAAAACAGGAAAAAGATAAAAGCTTTAACAACTATTCCCCTGTCAATTGCAGATGCTAATCCAAACTCACCACAAAAGTTTTATCGCAGCACTGATCTCCACATAAAGTTGTCATCATATGGGAGGGATATAAATGATGTCAGGTGCAAAGTTAATTGGGAACAATAAATGGCGGAACTGGCATTCTCAGCTTTTCCCGTGGAAAAGAACACACACAATGTGGACACACCCTTTTGCAAAAAATACGCTAATTCGTGAACTAAAAGGGAGACGAAGAAGCCCGAGCGCCCTCAGCTCAGGAATGCCAGGAATCCCGGAGGAATGCGTGCGGGCAGGCGGCCACGGCGCCCCCGACGCAGCGGGTTCCGGTGCCCCGCGGGGGGCTCCGCGCTGGCCCGCCCGGGGCTCCCGGCCCCCCGGGGCTCCCGGCCCCCCGCTCCCCCTCTGCGTCCCGCAGACCCGCCCGCCTCGGACAACGCGAGCTCACCTGAAACCAAAGGCCGGCAGCGGTGCTGCGATCGCCGCTCCCGGGCAGCCACGGCCCGTAACGCACTCGGAGAACGCAGCCGCCCCGGCCCCTTCGCAGCCGCGAGGGACAACTAAGAAACATTCCGGTCTTCGCGGCAGCTCCCGCTCCGCGGCCCGGCGCGGGGCTCCCCCCCGCACAACCGCGGCTCCCGCACAGCCCCGGGCAGCGCGGGGGGAAGGCCTGCCCGGCACGGCGGGCGCTCCGCCAGCCTCCCCGCGCCTCGCCAGCTGGGCGTGCAGGGAGAGCCGCCTTGTTCCTACCTCACACCCGGGAGGACTCGGCGTCCTTGGCCTTCGGAAAGCAGCGCGTTTAACGGAGCGAGGCAGACAGCCAGCTACCCCGGGCGCTTCAGCGCGGGGAGCCGCCTCCGCAGCCCCGGCGGCTCCACACGGCGACTCCCCCCGTGCCCACCGCGCGGCGGTCGGGCTCCTGTGCCCGCCCGGCCACGGCCACCTCGGCAGGGAGAAGCGGACGACGCGATGCCCCCACCTCCCGCTTCCCACACCTCCCGTCGCAACTGCCCGCCGCCGCTCTCCTCACCCGTCCCGGGCCTCCGCGCCTTCTCAGGGGGATCCCCGTCAACTTCGTGCGGTGGGTGCCGGTGCCGCCCCGCCAGCCGTGCTCGCCGCCCGAGCTGAGGGCGGAGTGCCCGCCCCGCCGGCGGGCCGGGCCGGGAGGAGCCAGCCGGGGGGAGCCGGCCGGGGGGACGGGCCGGGGGGAGCGGCCGTGGGGGGCCAGCCGGGGGGAGCAGCCGTGGGGCGCTCCCTCCCACAGGTGAGGCAGGGGCTGCCGCGCGCGCCGCCCTTTCCCGCCGCGGCCGCTGAGGGGAGCGCGGCGCGCGGGGTCTCCTCAGGCTGCAGCCCCCTGAGAGACACGGACAGACCGCAAACCCAGGGGCAAACACCCGGCCCCTCTGCTGTTCAGGCTGCGGGCAGCGGTACCGGGGCGGAAGGGGGTGGCTAGAACAGTCCTCTGAAGCAGGAGCCCGGGCTCAGGTCCTGTCAGCTGGAGGCCGCTTGACGGGCGGGCTTGTTTTCCCTCGGCGTGCGGAGGCGGCGGGCGAGGCTCCCGCGCGGCGCGGGAAGCGCTGAGGCAGCAGCAGGACGGGGGCAGGGCCGGAGCGGCTCGGAACCTGTGGTGGAGGTGAGAGGGAGGGAAGGAAGGAGTGAGGAGCCGCGGTGTTCCCGGAGAGCCACCTGACGGGGCACCTCTGGGCGCACCTAGGCTGCCTGCAGCGCTTTGGTTGGTTTTCACGGTACCTTCAGCTGAAGTGGGAATGCCGCAACCAGGTGTTCACAGATTTCTAGAATATTCTACATATCTAGTGAGAACTGAAGTGCTGCCAGACTGCATCATGCCTCCTGCCCCTGACCCATGTGTGAAGGAAGCCAGGTGCTAAGCACTTGTGGTTTACTAAAATCATACAAAAAGCCACAGCGACCATAAGCATCTCACAAGGATTGGGCCTCAGTTAATGTCTTCCACCCTCAGAAATTTATTCTCAAGATTTAAACCACCTAAAGCAAGCACCACTGTGAGAAAAAGTTACAGTGAATATAAAGGAAAACAAACAAAAACACACAAACCACAAAATTACAGATCCCTGTCTAGAGAAATTCAGGGCAGTGAACGTGAGAAGGAAAAATTCAGTTTATAAGCCCTGAAAGCCTCTCAGTATGGATAATCACACATCCTGTGCTGGAGGTCACTGCTCAGATTTCTCTCATGGCTGCTCTGTTACCTCTTAGACATCTGTCAAAACCAGCCTAGTTAGCAAATACCATTGTGTGGAATTGTATGGTGTATAGTATTCTGGATTTTCTGTAGAAGATGCCCCTGTCTTAATTAGGATGTATAAACAAAAGAGGTTGGACCAGAAAAGTAACTGTTCCCAATGCACCACCAATACTGACTCTTCTGGGGCACAGTACCCAGTTTTAGTTTCTGCGCTGGGGAAAAAAAAAAAGTTCACACAAGTCTATGATACATCAGAAAATTAAGTACATTCTGAGAATTTTAAAACTTGTATTTCGGTAGTTTCCAAGTTGGTATTCTGTAAGGATCTATTGACAGCTGCAAGACACAGTCAAAGGCCTAACAAGGAGATGGAGAAGTAGTAACAGACAGCAATAGCCTGTGACAAAATACTGATGGTTAATCAGTAGAAAGAAGTGTAAACTGTGGGAACTGGGCAAATTATAAACAGTTTTGAAGAGGCAGCTACTGAGGTGTTTGCAGACATTTTTCCACAACAATGTTTTCCTTTGCTGAAAGAATTAAAGTATTAGGTGTGACAGGGGCTATCAAGTTTTGGAAAAATGCACCTCTACGTAGAGTACCAACTTTATTCTCCATCAAAATGGTTGAGAGGAAAGTCAAAGATGTATGGATTCTCCTGCCCTTGGTGTTACAAAGACTTGTCAGAAAAATGCTCATTGCCAGAACAGCCCAAACTTGTGTTGCCACGATGATACTATTTTACGTATTTTGCCATTTAACATTTGCTTTTCATATACCTTTTTTTTTCACATAACCAGAGGCCATGACTAAACTTGGAGCTGTTTAAGTAACATATTTTTATAGTTTGCTTAGCTCCTTTCACTGTAGTTTTCAGAGAGTACATGAAGTTTACCTCCCACACCTCCCTTTAACTGGTAAAACTGAGAAACAAGGAATGGAAAAGAAACAAAGTAATTATTTATTATTTTTTTCCTTCAGAGTTACAGGAGCTATGTGGCAAAGTTTCTGGATGAAGTCACAGACATGCAGATATGTGACTGTATTTTATTACAATCAAAGTGTGAAGAAATATGCTGACAGTTTGTTCAGCCTTGTATTGTAGTTTTGTAATGCATGAAGGAATTGAACTGAATAGAAACAAAATGCTTGATTAAAGAGGTGTATACACCTACAATTTTCAGGTTATTGTTAGAGGTTAATTAAAACAGGTGTTCATCAATGATGTTATACAATAATATAGTTCCATTGCATTTAGAAGCAAACCAGGAAAAAACCCCAACATACACACACAAAAACAAACAAACAAAAAATCCCAAACAAACAAAAAAACATAAAAAATTAATTTAATGCTGAGACAAACCAGGCTATGATGACTACTAGTCATTATAATAGAGTCTATTATTAATTTTTTTATGAAGTTACCTGTCAAGTAGCAGCCCAGGAGACAGTGCAATAGCTGTCTGAAATGTTCTGCATTAAAAACTTAGAAAACTGTTCTCCTGTATTGAGTTACTGAGTTTCAGAAAACTTGTTTCATATGATATTAGGCCAAGGCTTTTTTTTTTTTTTTAATTAAAGGGGAAAAAAAAACCAACAAAGAGAAAAACGTGGGACCAACAAAATTGCTAAAACTGTTATACTGGCAGTGAGCATACCCAGACTGAAAAGGAGAGCTTTGACTGGATTTTGACTCAAAACTCTATCCTACACTTTATGAGCCTTTGAGGGAAGTTTAATATGAACCTTTAAATTTTCACTAAAACTGTAGTTAAAACTGAACATTTTGTCAGTTTCTTACAGATCTTTGGTATATTCTTAACATGGGTTTAGTAGTACTTGTTATAATAATGCTAGAAAGATGAAGACTTTATTCACTAAGGGCTATAGTCTAGCTGGAATACTGCAAAAGTACAAGGTTGTCCAGTGAGATAGGAATTTTTTGAAGGCATGTACTTAAACACAGCACTAACCTAAAACTGCACTGAAGACAGAGTTAGGTCACACACAAAATGTCATCTCAGTGCAGGGTGCCATTTCCTTTTTCACCCCTCATCCTGCAGCTTTTCTCTTTCTCTTCTTTAAATGAAGGCTTAGGTACTTGTTTACAAGACCGGCTCAACACTATGATTAATGTCTCTCTGTCCAGGCAGTGCATTATCAGGCAGTTGTGAAACACAATACAAAATGGAGTATGCAGCTAAAGCAAAAACAAACAACAGTGCCCTAACAGCTTGTGCTGTAGATTATTTCCAGCTGCTGGCTACTCCAGCACACCTCTGGAACTGAACAGCACTCCCTAAATTCAGCTCTCCTTTTGCATTGAGTCAGGCTGGCTTATTAGTGCTATGCTTGGGTCCTAGCAAGATGCATCTCTATCTCTTTCTGTTCAACTGCACATCCAACTGAATTTTCACACTTTAATATAGTCCCCAAATTTCTTGCAGGAAAGGATCTGATCAAATAATCACAGTGGAAAGGAAAAAAAGTCTCTCTCACAGTATAGAATGACTTTGAAACATTGCTTTTGACTCATCTTTTACAAATAAATATTGCAAATTTTCTCAAATTCTTATAAAAGACTAGGTGTCTGTTGCTTAAGAAATAACAACATCCCTGTTGTTACAGTATTCAGTAAGGTATTGAATAGACATTTTAATCTATTTCTTACTTGAAGAAATTATCTTCAAAATTCAAGTATTTTTTTCTAGTCTTTACCATTATTTTCACTGTCTTGTTTTCTCAAAACACTTTGTCTTAAGCAGAATGTTTACCAAGTTGATTCTGAAGTTGTATCTGTAAAATGGTATCTGTATCTCAACCATTTTAACAAATTAAACAGAGCACTTTTGAGTTATATAAGCATGAAAAAGTACCCTTTTATAAAGATCAGACAACTTTGGCTATCATAGAACACCAAGAAACAGTTCTGGTTTAAATACTACATTTGCTGTGATGTAAATTGACTTTCAGAGGAGGATTTGGGTTATTTGAAGAAATTTAATTTTACACTCTTAACAGATGTGTTTTGATGTATGAACTCTGCTTTTTCCTCAAAAGACAGCTGAACAGAGAGGCCCTTTGTTTTCTACCTTTGTCTTTGTTTAGGTTATGCAGGCAATTTAACACATACCTAGTGTACCAAGGAAGACAGCACAAAAGAATAGAATTACAATTTTCATGTTTTAAAATGTACTTTTTATTAAAAATATAGCAGGACAAAGTTTTACTTAGTGTATCTGTTAATTAATACTTTTAGTCAAATGAAGATTTGCAGACATTACGTCATATTCAGTTGTCTTAAAAAAATTGTGTGTGCCATTGATAAGAACTAAGGCCAATCTCTAGTAAAGAATTTGGGTTTCTAATTGCCACTGAAATAAAATTATTTCAATAGAGAGGTGAAATTTTAAATATATTCTTGGATTTAGACCCTGGTAACTTTTGGAACAGAGATAAAATAATCACTACCCTATGTAAATTTATTTTTTTTTCCTTATAGGCATGAATGGATATCTTAATTATTGGCTGGGGTTTTTCTTCGTTGGCTTTTTTGTTGCTGGATTCTTTTGTTTGTTTGTTTGTTTTTCTGCTTTTGGACAAAAATGAGGAAATTTATCTGATCCAAACCCTAACTTCATTTTGGTGTTCTGCCCAGTACACTTTTCTGATATTGGGCAATGGCACCACCTGGTGGCGACAGTCATTGTAACCGTTGGGAGCCTTTGCCAAACAGCCACGTGAGCAGATCGAAAATAAAGACCAGGAAAAAAAATAATAATATTCTTAAGATTATTTTTATCTCTAGCCACTTTCCTTAATCAAGTGAGGTAATATAATTTAAATAGCTTTGTGAAGTAATATTTTAGGAGAGATATCAACGTTTCAGGAATGCCCCATATATGAAACTTTAAGGATCGACTTACAAAGATACTGATCCTTCTGCTTTAAAAGTAAAGCATCACTTTTTATTCCCTTGCAGTACCTTAATTACTGATGCACTGAGGACATAAGAAAATATCAGTATCTCTGCAAATCTAGGCAAGATTCAGAGAGACAGGTTAAGAAAGATAGGTTTTAGAGGATTTGAATTTCCAGCCTTCATAGCTTTGTTTTGTCAGGACTGATGCAGAAAACTGCTTAAGCACTTGCTTAACTTAAAATGCCTTCTTCAGCCCTACTCATTTCTATATGACATAAGCAGTTATTTAGAATTAAACATGGAAAATTATTTAGGGCTGAACATACCACTTGGAAACCAAAGCAGGGAAAAGGGAGGGAGAATTAATGAGTGATCTAGAATCCTTTGCTTTGTCTTTTTCAAGGGGAAAAATAAATAAAAAAGGTGGCAGACATGCAACTTTTTAAACTCATTTGGAAGAGTGAAAGATGTAGCAGAATAAAGTCAACTCCTAAGTGAAAAAATATATCCTCTATATATTTTTAAAAATAAATTAACACCAGAAGACAGACTTATAACCTATAAAAAAAACTTGCACTGCAATAACAAACAAATTATAGTCACCATGTTAGTTAATCCTGTTCTCTTTAGGTAGAGGAGCTTTTTCCTGGTTAGATAGTGTATTGTAACTGTAGAGGGTGCTCTTAAAATACTGGTGATGGTTGTAATATATGGCAATCAGTTTATCTTTCTGTAAAGCTTATCAATGTTAGGATGTTTATATTTAGCAAAGAAAGTTGTTGTACAGCTAGTGTGTTTTATTTTGGGTCTGGGCAAGAGTCACTATAGACATTTCTATCCACATACATCCCTGGAAGCTTTTCTGGATTTACTTTGGTTTTGCAAGTATGTTTTTGCCAAACAATGGTAGTATCTTCTGAGAAAACTATTGATGGTGTCTAAAACAAATTGAAAGAAATTATAATCGAGTGTGTTTTTATCTGCAAGGTCATTCAGAGTTGGATAAGAGCTTATTGTTCCAAATATGTCATTTAAATATTCACAAAAATTCTTTAGTTACATGAAGTTGATGCTCCCACATTGTGCTATCTAGAATTCTGTTGGGAAGGATTTAACTTTATTTTATTTTGGTTTGTCTGTAGTTTAGTTGATTGCTCCACCATACTCCCAAACTATCTATTTTTTTATACTTTCCTAACTGAATTAGCAAGGGGGGAAAATCTTTGATACAATAGACTAAATCAAACTTTGTCCTGCTGTGGTTTTACCCCCAACCATACAGTATATATACGTTTATATTTTAAATGTAAAATTATGTGTTCCCTTCAGTACAGCCAAGAAATTATTAAGTTAATTCTGTATGTTTGAGAAATGTTACTTCTTTACAGAGAGGGCAGGGTCTGTAAGCCTCAAAGATTTTTCTTTTAATAATCAGAACTGCAGTAAGCCCATTTTGGAGCAACATGAAGTGAGTTAACATTTCTGAGGTCAGACCTTTAACTAGGCTGCAGAATTCTGCCAGCACTGCTCTGTCAGTCCTGGATGTGATGAGGTATGTGATCTTTGGCCAACGTGACTGTGTCAAACTTACCTATGCCATAACTTACACCTACAACAGCAAAGCTACTCTTTCTCTTGAATAGGTTGTTAGGCTGAGAGGAGATGAAACACATACTGCAGAAGCTGAATTTTCCCAATGTATAATTTTCCTAACAACAATTACTCTGCTTCTTATACTGGATTTTTACACCTATCCTGAGAAGGTATTCTTAGGCAGGAGCGCAGCAAGACTTTCACCAGTGGTCACTAATTTGAGATCCAGACATCATATAAGATTAACCTTATTTCATACCAGGCCTACAGAAGGTTTTTATTATATATTAGAGTGTCACAAAGGCTGCGACTCTTAGCTGCACTTTTGCAACAGCTCTACTGTAGGCTCAGTGAAGCTTGTTTTATTTGGGGAAGCCCTCTGAGCTTTTTGGCTAACTTCAGCAGCTTCTATTCTAGGGAGACTTTGCCAAGATCTCTACATTAGGAAACCTTTAAGCATAGACCAAGCTTAACAGATGTTTGCTGGCTTCTAATGGGATGAACTTGGCCTATTCCAATCTCCAGTTTCTGCACCAAATTCATCACACTATCAACTTGCAGGTTAGGGTGTGTCCATTAACATGCTTGTACACTATATCATGCAAAGGGACTTTACCTAGGTCTGTGGCTGCAGACTTGCCATATGAATAGTCAAATGAAATTCTGTCTTTGTGAAAGCTGGCAAAATAAACTATCCCTGCACGTCAGGCAGTTCTCTTCAATAGAAGAAATTATATTGTCTGAGCTCAGATGGTGGAAAATATTTCTGGTGTGAGTCATGTAACAGGGGAATGCAATAATAGGCCAAAGACAGGGAGTTTGTCTCACAGGGCTTTCCTTCCTGACAATTTAGTATTTAGTAGTAATTTGAACAGAAACCTAGGCGTCCCCCAACCTTGACAAATACACTAACTATTAAGATAAATAGTAATGCTTAATTATCTATCACAGTATTTCTAGTGAGCAGTTTTCACTTCCATAGGAGAAATCAGAAATGTCTCACCTAAATATCCCTTATATTGAGGTTCTTAAAATGGGAAATTAGAAATGCAAACCTTATACCCTTAGTAAGAGTCAAGGCTTGAACACAGACTTCCTTTGATCACTTACCTTCTATTCACTGAGCTATTAGGTAAAACAGATAATACTTTTCCTCCATCTGTTTTGTAAGAGAAGGTTAGCATAAATTTCTAACTCTAGGAGTGAGTTCAGAAATATATTTTGGACATTTTCACATCTCTAAAGCTCACATTAAAGGACCAGAATGTCAGGAACAGATGGAGCTCAAGACCCATCATCCTTTCTTCAGAGTTTAATAATGGCCAATCTGTAACCTATCAATTTTGATAACTTCTGTGGGGGACTCTCATCTTCCCAAGTGAGGAAGGAGGCAATGCACTTTATTCTGGGTTGGAGATTCCCCTAGCAGGAAAGCAGCACAGTACCAAAGCCTCTAACAAAAATAACTGAACACATTCTAAATTGAATCCACCTTTACTGGTTCACTTCTTAAACTCTACAATTTTAGAAAAATCTTAAAAGCTCAGAAAAAAAATTAATAATCTTGCATTGTACAGTACTTGTGTATTTCAAGCAGTGAAAGCTGTAAATGATGCACATGCTGGAATTACAGTAAGACAAATGGAAGTTTTCACTGGGAAAATGCAAACCAGAAGACAGATAGCTTGTTTTGCTTTAGGCAAAGCACGAATGCAAACATTTAAACTGGAGAAACTCCCCTTTCCTTCTGTGGCCCCTCTGAGCCATTACATTAATTACATGGAATTATTTACCTACTTCCCTTCATTTAGGCCCCAGGTGCAGACACTCTGTATACTGAAAATTATTTTCATTCTTATCACTAGACTGAAAAAAACAATATATGGAAACTAAGATTTTCCTTTCTGAAATCCAGGAATGTGAGGAGAGATGGCATATATATTGTGCTTGCCTGTTTTTTAATACCCCGTAACAAAACATGAGAGTGGTAGGGGAAGTCAGTGATATTTCTTTTTCACAGTACAATGAAAATATTTGTTTAATTTTGTTGCAGTAGCAGAGGCAGCTGGCAGTGTTTGCACTTACGTGTCTTCCAACACTCCACTGAAGAGATACTCCTTATCTTTGAAGAAAGACAAATATCTCATTTTGCAAATGTGCTGACCTGTGCTTACGCAGTGTCTCACAGCTTTCTTCTGTGATCAGAATGTGTCCTAAAAGTAAAGCCAGCCAGATCCAGGCATGCACTTTTCCATATGTGCAGCTAGAGAATTAATGGAGGCATTAAATATTTAGAAAATAAACAATCAATCACATTGGGGGCGGGGGGAATCACAGCAGAGACTCAAAACCTAAATTTCTAAATTGGTAGCAAATAAGATCAGTCTCGATACCTACAATTCTTTTTGGAAATATAACCATGTCTCAAAGCTCTTGCTTAGAGTTTCATTTCCAGCTTCCTCTGGGGAAAAGATGAATTAAGCTTTTTCTTGTGCTCTTACTGAGAACTTCTTCTGCTCTTGATTCTTCTGGAATACAAACAATAGACTGTTGGACGTTGACTGTATAGGATCTGTAAAAAATTATTTGAAAAAAAATCTATGACTATTTGCACAAAGTGTATTCAACGTCCGCCATCCCAATAAGGGACATCAGTCAATCCCAGGTCATCAAGGGGTGGCTACTGAGTCTGCCGCCCCCCACCACCCCTGTCTCAGCTGCCTGGCAGCCAGCCCACCCTCAGGAACAGCCAGCTGGCTCTGCTGTGCGTTTCAGCTTCCTCCAAGTTTGCGTGTTGACCTATGAAGCAGCTGAGTTTATTTTGTCCAATTGGATTATTTGTTGTCAATCCAGAGAGTTTTCCCATTGCCATGACTGCTGCTGATGCAGTCCGCGTGCACTTGGAGTTTTTAGCGTGGCCTCTTTGCTCTGTCATTTCTGCTGGTCTGCACTGACTCTTCAAAAGATCTGAACTGTTTCACACATTTTGTTAGTTTCAAGTCAGTTCAGCACTTCTCTGTTCCTATTGTCCAGATGCACAAGTTTCTTTTCTCAGTCTGCTAACTTCTGCCCCCTTGCAGATTCAGCTTATGAGAAAGACAAATCCTTCTACTTTCTTTTATATTCTCACCACATACCTGGGAAACTATACAAGCTACTAGATTCACCCTTCATTTAGATCTTTTAAAACATAGACACCTATGGTCATCATTAATGATGTATAGCAAACTTTAGTCAGAAATGTAACTCCCTCATAGAACTGTGACCAAACACAAACCAACTCATTCTGTATTCATCTTTTCATGTCAAAATAAGGGTATAAATAGCACCTGCCATACAAACAAAACTTTGGATTCTAGGGTCTAAATCCACACATTCAAGTATTTTCAGAGGCAATCTTTGAAAAAAATCACTGTTAAAAGTAGGAGAGGAGACTCAGAATAAAAAGACTATTTCCCAGAACATTTTTCTTCAAATAGAAAAAAATAATAATAAATTAAAAGTAGAATGTATGCCTAATCACTACTAGTCACTATGTCTACTGACACTAGTCAGTAGAGTTATCTCATTCAGTGTGATTTTTTTTTTTTTTTTAATTCAGCTAAACTCAAATTAAACTGCTTTAATAGATTCTCTTCCCAAATCCTGTTGCAGCTTGTCAGAAACTTCTTCCATGAGCACAGTCCATGTTAGCAGTTAGCATACTAAAATTTGCTGGCAGGTAAATTTATTACGACTGAAGCCTAGTCAGGATGGCATCTGAGCTTTGTCCAACTTAAATGGGCAGAATTACTCATACTTGAAGCTACTGATACTATTCCTGCACAAGTAAGTACCTTCTTGAAATGGGACCTCTGTCACCTGTAAGGATGAGCAGCTGCTGAGTTTAAAAAAATTTAAGCAAATCCTCTGGGAGATCTGGTTTGTATTCCTTACTCAGTGTCTAATACTCAGCTAATTCTACCTATACAGCATTTAGACATTCTGACTCTAATTCCTGTTAAATACAGTGTCTGAAAACTCGGTCAGGATTAGTATGGAAGTATATAAAATAAATATATCTTGGAAAAAGAATTAATTTTTAATTGTAATGTTGTGCATGAGAGTTAGTGATTACATTAAGCATGGAATCTGTGTGATTCACAATTATTCCTGCTATTTCTGATTTTTCACTTCAAATGGAATTGGGCCTATTGTTAAGAATGTTACTGAATTCTTCTCTTTGTTTTAAAAGAAAGTTGGAATTGATGAGGGATGTAGAGTGTTAGTACTGTCATAGTATTTGAGGGCAGGCAGCTGAAGAGCCTGAGAGATGCTTTCCCATAAGTACAGTGTTCTTCAGGCACAAAGACTTGGGAAGGAAACAATTCCTTCTAATTAGGAAAGTAATTTTAAGCAGAGAAATATGTAAAAGCTTAAGGACTCTTCTTGTCAGAAAGACATCTTTCTGAGAAGAATTAGGGCAATAGAGGATTATTGTTTTGTTAAGCCTTTGATTGAGATCTCAGACTTTCATCAGTTCTGCAGCAATGCAAGCAAGAGATCTAAGGCTCAAACACATCTCCAGAAAAGAGATCTTGGAGAAATAAAATAAAATAAAAACCCTAACTCAGACTAGGATTAAGCATTTGGGTATTTATAACTCCCAGTTGAGAGAAGATGAAATTTTCTGTCATTACCCTGTTACTTTTAAAAACAGAGGGGGAAAAAAATATCTTTTGATTTCTCAAAAAATAGTCTTAAGTTATTTTAAAAATTCCAGACCAGAGCATGAAAGATCCTTTAGAGGAAAACTCCAGAGCTGTTGTTTAGAGGCTGCTCCAGGGATAATCAAGATTAAAGCCTTTAATGAAGGCAAAGCTTACTTATCTGATCAGATCCTAGTATAATGGTCTAGCATGTGATATTATGCTGTATAAGTTATATAACTTTTTAAGAGCATACTTTACTTCAGCAGCACAAACAACATTTTTAACCTGTTCAGGTCCTTGAGAAACACAACAGATTTGAAGAAGAAAAAAAGAAGTATTGGTTAATAAAATAAACTCAAACCTTTCTATGACGTGGTTAAAATGAAAGCAAGACAGGAAACTATAATAAAGAGGATCAGAGAAACTGGAAATAAAGGTTGACAGGCTTGTGCACTGGCAGTTTAAAATCACGTACTAGTAAGCATTAGTGTTCTGCTTAAGTGTTTGCCCATGATTGCCTATCCCTAGGAAAGGCTAGAGATTACCCACAACTCATTTGTGTTTGCAGGTTTTCTCTGAGCATGTGTGGATACATCCTACCATTTATCAGCCACAATGCACTGAGGTCACAAGTACCCTGCCCCATTAAAAGACAGTGAGCCAATTGAAAAACAACTCCCTTCTCCCTTGGCACATCTGAACATATGGTGCAGGAGTAGCATGCTTAATTTTGGAACAGTCAGATCTGGGAAGAAGCTAAGCAGTTAGGCAAAATTAGGTAATAAAACTTCAGATTTAAAAAATCCTGTAGTTTTTCTGTCGTGACAACAGAACTGGTGGACTACAGCTTCAAGCTTTTCAGGGTTTCTCACACACTGAGAAACAAAGATTACAATATTAAAAGCTTCAGTAGAACAATAAAACCAGAAGCATGACCCTCCTCCAATGTGGAAATACCTTAAAGCTTCAGAAAACAAGCTGAATATAGAGTGCTGATGTACTCAGCATACCATGATGTAGGTGCATTTTATCATCAGGGCAGTTGTTACTCACAGAAAACATAACAACCAAAGAGAAGGGAGTTGCTTGACTCCTTATATGTCTAATATGTCACATTAAATAACTGTTTTAAGTTCCACAATACAGGCTTGTAACAATTGCCATTCCACAATTTACAGACATAGCCTGAGTATGGGTGGTGCTTAACTGGTGTCATTCCATCAATATCAAGTCTCACTTTTTGCATTGACATGAAAATATGGTGCCAATTCCTGCAGTTCAGACTGCTTCTTGCAAAGATAGATGTATCTCTTTTTTTGGGTGTAGTATTTACATGTAAGAGTTAAACTTCTCAGTAATCTCTTCATCCTTTTGCACAGGGAAGCTGCTACTGCCATGAGAAAACTGTCAGTTCTGTACAGCTTTTTCCAGGCTAAGGAAGTGCTATACTTTCATTCATCTTTAAAAAGAAAATAGTCACCAAACATTTTATACTTAAATGCAGACCTTAGGAGTTTTGTTCAAAGTGGTCTTCCAGAAAACACAATGAAAACAGTATCCCCTGGGACAACAACCAAGAAGCTTTCATCAGCAGTGAGAATACAAATATTCATTGTTTCTGTAGCCAAGTAAACACTATTTTTTTGGCACCATATATTCAATCAAAATAAAATTACTTTTGGTTTTCTTCATCATTTTTTTCTTCTCCCAAGATGCTGAATATTATTGATTTTGGTTAATTGGAAAACAGTAAAATTAGCCAGCATAGAATGCGACTTTATTCCCAGATAAAAGGACTCTCTTCTACTGCATCATGACATGATCTCACACTGATGTAAATAATGTAGAAGAACGGATAGCAGCAATTTTCTATCTGCTTAATGCAATGAGTTCAAACTTTTGCATGAGGAAAAGGCCAAAAGAGGATGTTTAAACAGTACTCAAAAGTAGCTTTTCTTTCTGTGTCATATATCAAATAATTATTTTTGCTATATTGTTAACTAAAATGCTGGAATGAGGCTTCAGAAAGCTTTTGCTAATGTATTTGCACAATGAAAGCATAATACCCAACAAGGAAATGTTTCTGCAGCTAGAAGAAGGTAGAGGGGGGAGGGGGGGGGGGGAAAAAGACAACTTTAAGATACAATAAATGGGACAGATTTTTTTTTCCTCCCTCCTCACCAGCTGTACAGACTGCTGGGATGGAAAGAGTGCACCACATTCAGTTACTTCCTTCCACAACACACCAAGAAGCAGAGTAACTGATTTTGTTGTCCAGCTTCAGAAACAGATGTGGTTTGAATTTCCATGCACATGGTCATGAGTGCATATGCAGCCATAAGCATGTGTACATGTACCCTGCTTATTTCCACTCGAATGGGAAGGCCTACCTCTAACTTTTGCAATCACCCACAGCCTATAGGCAGTTCATGCACAGCTCCAGAGCCAGGGTTATGCTTTGTCACCAGCAGAAGGGCTGTGATAATGCACGATTAGTCCAAATCCCTGAGAAGAAGCAAGACAGCTGGGACTACTAAGCTTGGCATCCCTGGATTGTAGTGATTGAGTTGTGCACTGGAGTAGGGAGACACCTGGAAGCCATTTCCTGCTTGTGAACAGATCTCCCTCCCCCTTCCTCTCAAAGATAAGTACATGCAATGTGGCTTTTGGCCACCATGAGGTTTTTTTGATTTGTAATGTCAGGAAGGTTTGCTTTAAAGGCACAAATCCAGGACTTTCCTTACATATAAAACTTCAAAAGACCAAATTTTTCCCTCTGATGCTTTTTTTTTTTTTTTAATCTCTTCTGACTTCAAATTTTTCCAACTCTGAAAAAGGCTTTGTAATTTCATCTTGAAAAAGTTTGTTTGCCAGTAACAGACTAGAGACTGCTTAGGTACTGGCCTGAACCTTCACCCTGCCAATACCTAAGCCACCAATTGTTGCTTTGTAGCCATACCTCACCAACAAGGCAAGGAAGGCCCAGGGGAGGTAGCAGAGATTAAGCAGAAGTCCAAATACCAGGCAAGTTTGCAGTGACACAGCAGGTCCAACACAGGGCAGATGGGCAGTCTGCAGGTCAGGGTCAGCCCAGGAATCATCAGCCAGGACCACAACAAGAGGCAGAGAAGATGAAGCTGGGCAATCAGACCAGCTCACGATCTGATCAGCAGGATCCATGGCCAAGCACAGGCACACCTAAAACACAGCTCAGGCAGGGACTGAAGGCTGGGGCTGAGCTTAAATGAAGCTCCTAGGCCCATGGGTTGGGGTGTGGGTGGAGGCCCCAGGTGAGGCTGTTCAGGGACATTAAATCCTGTTGGTGCACTAAGGCCCATGACATAAGTCAGTAGAACATCCAATCTCAGATCTTCATGCATAAACAAGGAAAGGGAGAATTATGATTGTGGTTTGACCTGTGCTGCATTTTCTGACCCCTGAGTGCCTGATTTCTCAACCATGATATTACAGCAATGCTATGTCTACCCATAGTTTATATAAACACAGAGTGCATTTAACAACTGACTTATGATGTGATACTTCTGTTTCCATTGAATTCTAGACCATCGGTGTACTAAAAAATTTCTGGTCTTGGAAAGAAGATCTGATCTATTCAGTTTTTTCACTAAGTAGTTACAGATGCTGCTGGAGTATTCTTCTGAATGTACCTTCACATTTATATTTCATTCCTTCTTTCATTGCCATTAAGCATCTGTTGGATCCCAAAACTTGGTTGATATTTCTTTATTTTCAAAAATGTCTTCTTTGCTCATCTCAGACGTTTAAAATTATCAAATTATGTGATGTTCAAATTGTAAAAATTAATTCAAACTTTTTTTTCCCAAGGCTTAGAGTTGCTATTGCAGAGTTGCAGATCACCTGATTTCTGAGAAATAGTTTGATCCACGGCTATTGATAAGCAATGTTTTCTTTTTCAGCTTTCCTGGCTGAAGTAACACATGCTGCTCTCTCATGTTCTGGGACACAGAGCAGGATGTCAGCAGCATTGCAAGATACAATTATAACGGGTACACTGTGCTTCTTGGAATAACTCCTGACAGCATGTTAAGTGTCCAGTTGGCTAACTTAATCCTCCACACTATAATTAACAAAATGCATGATTGTCCTGTTGGCAGAAAGAAGATTCAAAGCATACCAACTTCTACCAAGTTCTCACTGGGGAAATTCAGGCAGAAAAGATCCATTCAGTGCCTCATATAAAGGGATTTCATCCCAGCACGTTGTTTCAGTAGTTACTGCAGCACAGTCATTTGCCTCTCTTGTTCTGGCTGGGTGGAACTAGAAGCAAATGAGAAACAATGGGCTTTGTTCCAGGTGAATAAAGTGAATATTTAAGGAGTTAAGAGCACCTGTGCTGGGTCAAACCAAAAAGCCTGACTAGATATTATTCCAATAGCCATATCAGACTTCATAATCTGTCTCCTTTTGATGACTTCTAGCAGATCATACCACTGCTCTACTTATAGTCTGACATTTTGTTTTTATTTTCATAACCTATGTGCATAGCAACACATTTATAGAATGAGGATGTTTGATGCTAATAAGCATGTTTAGCCAAGACTTTGCTGAGCCATGGCTTTCATCTATGTCTGTACTTTCTTTCTCTCTCTATATATATATAAGATTAAAAAACCCCAAAAAATTAACCCCTTAGCTTCTGGCTAAAGGATTGTGAAAAGCATGTATAAAACAACATTAAAAAAATGTAAGTCAGTGAAGTAATGAGAGATTGTTAGGAAGAGGAAAGATTCAGTTTGATCACTTAAATAATATCATTGTACTCTGTATTTTTAATAATAATGCTATCAACATCGGAAAAGCTAGACATGGTCTGATAATAGACTGATGCATCTAAAAGGAACCAAACACTACAGAGAAGGATTCCTGCCCAACATA
Organism: Apus apus; assembly: GCF_020740795.1. NCBI lineage: Eukaryota > Metazoa > Chordata > Aves > Apodiformes > Apodidae > Apus > Apus apus. Next base: position 7,603,735 of record NC_067291.1, read on the forward strand.
AAAATGAAAGAAAAATCTTGGCATGAATACCAGCAAACTGTAGTTTGCATCTAGTGGAAAACTGAGGGCTCATTGAATGAAAGGGTTAATGAAGGGATTACAAGAAGAACTCCAGGCAGCCCATGGATTCAATTCCCCCAGATTGTTGGGACAAGGCAAAAGCTGCATATCTTCATCTCTTGTAATTGCTTTGTTCATTACCCTTGTAAATCCCCAAAACAAACAACAAACAAGCCAAGCCCTCCTGTCACACAGACACAGTCTTGCTAGTTATTACAAGAGTTCCACTTGTAAAAAAAACTCTGATCTACTTCTGTGCTTTTTAACATATTATCCTCTTACTAGGTTGGAGGTCAACAGAACTCACAATGAAAATATTGAAAGTTGTTTCCTTAACAAACTAGTACTTTACTGGAGGCACATACTCTATCAGACTGTGATAGTGCAGGCTTCATATTTATCCTGAGTCCAATTTAGAATTCTGCAAAGACAGCCCAGTTGGACTTAATTATCTTTAAGGTCTTTTTCAACTTAAATGATTCTATGATTCTATTGTGGGTTTCTGCTACAGCAGGTTCAATGTATCATTTAGTTTCTCTTCCAGCTTCTGGGGCAGACCCTTTACACTCCAGATTTCTCTCACATGTTATCAAATCTTTTTGCATTCCTCTCCAGAAGCTAGGCAGTGTTTTTGCTTCCCCCAGGCCTGCTGTGTAACTTCTTTCCCTAGTCCAAAGCCAATCATTCACCAGTCTCCATCCCCATCAAGCTGCAGCTTCGTCTCAGGGAACAACAATATGCTGAGGCCTGGTAAACTGCTTCTCACCCCACATTTTCCTCATTCTGCTCTTTTTTTCGTAGAAGCTGCTTATCAAATAATATTTTTTTAAATATTGTTGGTCCCAAATATGACTTAGTGTTAGAGGTATAATTATATTCATTCTCAGCAAGGAAACAACTGCTTAAGTCAAAACTTATCCCAGAGTTTTCCTCTTTGGCAATAAAATGTCTTGATTTACTTTCAGTTTGGATGAAGCTCTTAACAGACTGCATGCTGCAGAACTGCCTATTAATTTAGTAAATTCAGATGCACTTCATGCTTATTTTACATGGGTAAACCTTTGTATTTGAAGTAAGCGAGCTTAAACTGTGCAGCATAATTAGACGAATGAGCCTCAGGTCCTTTGTCAAAACATTCTTTAATTGCTGGATTTTAGGATTATTGGATTAGAAGATTAGATGGGATGCCTAGAAATCTTAATTTGGAGCATCTAGAAAAGTAAGGCTATAAACCTCACAGTTTATATAAATTGCTGTAGTAATTGTTCAAAGATATTTTCATGCTAGGACAGTAAGATAATAACCGTTTTCTCTGACCTCCCTTCTTTTCTAACACATTTTTTATTTCTAAGGAATTTACTAACTTTTCTCTGTGAGAGTCACTTGCCAACTTTCATGTAGCCATGGGTACTGTAGTTACTCTGACAATGGTCTGTGCATCACTAAGCTTCCTTGCCCATATGTTACTAAAGGAATCCTGATGCTGACCAGACTTGCATAGCATTTACCTTGCAGTGTATGTTTATTACTTAATTACACTGATCAGTAGGCACTGCTACATTTTTATGGCATTCTTACATTTACAAGACATACTCTGTTGTCAAAGCATTCTGCTTTCGTTAAACACTGTCTCTGAGTCCCAAAGAACATGGTGGACTACAGGCTCTCCTCTTTTTTTCTCAGTGGAGTAATAGATTCACTAGCAAGTGCAGAGACTTCACACCTGGCACAAAGAAAGTTGTTCTGTCAGTGTAGCTTATCTCAGTTCCAGAGGATACTTAATACTTCACTCCTCAAATCTTCTGTGATAAAGATTGCTCCAGCTGCTGGTGCTCTCCCTGCTTGGTCCAGCATGTCACACACCACACATATAGCTATGAAAACCACAAGAGAGACTGTCTATATGCTGTATATATGAATGAGTAGGAGTAGAGAAGTAATGGCACAATGATAGATTACCAAACAGGGAGGGAGACTCTGGGCCCTGGTTCAAATCCCTCTTAAGAAAAATGCTGTGAAGTTGGTCATGTCAATATTGAGCATAAATGTCTGGTAAATTCTGCTGGGGGTTCAGAACCCAAAGGTTTAGAGTCCAGATGTTTTAAACGAACAGTTTTACTCTTTCCTGAGATGGTTTCATACATGTTAGGAAGATGACTTTTAATTAGTATATTAAAGAGTTTCAAAAGTTAATACTAATACTCTGTCATTATGTGTCATGAACAAACAGAGGAGGAATTCTGTTCACAAGCAATATGGAGACAGCTGTGCTAGCCACTAACAGAATAGTCGTCAGCACTTCAAAGCACCATATTATATTCCCATATCACTTGGTATGTGCACTGCTAAAATGACAGTATTCAAAATGAAAGCCAGAACACTTAAGTGTGTCCCAGTTTGATGAAGATCATGACTGTCTGAACAGAAGGATCAATATAGGAAGGTGTAAATCATATTCTTATTTGCTGTGGTTAAAAAAACAACATTGATACCATTTTGGCATCTTCTAAAATAAACTGTACTTTTTGAGTCTGACAGTCTTGTCAGGATTTAACACACCTGAATTAGCAGAGTTATATGTAGTGAGAGCTGACATATTTTCAAATTGAAACTATAGGAATAAAAAACTAGCACTTTATCACTTCATTCTTTGGTGACAGGACTCTATAAAAATAAAATTTTTCCACTAAATTGCCACTATTTAAAAAATTTCTGTCTGAGGTAGCACAGAACTCTCCAACTTCCTTAAAATAATGATCTGTGTTTCTGTTTAACCCAGGGACTGATACAAAATGTTTTACTATTGGGTAGCATAAAATAAGGAAATGAGTAGCTTAACAGATGTTCAATGGGATGCATTTTTTCTTTTCTGTGGGTACCCACTCCCTACTGTTGAACTGAAAAGAAAGTACTTGCAAAAGCCACTGACTTGCCTAAACTGGACAAGCAGCCTGACTAAGTCTTCTCCAAGAATGAGAGGCAGGGGAGTCTCTATGAATGTCAAGAAAGGGAGCTGTAATGTAGGGCAGGCCTTTTGCCAGCAGGGAATCTTCAGGTTCTCTTTTCCCTCATTTTACATCAGTTTAACTGTACTGTCTTCAAAGGATATTCCTCACATGCATCAATGTAAGTCAGAGAACAGCCTTTCTTCAGCTACACATCCTCCAGAAGCACACACTTCTGTGAGACATTGCAGCAAAACTCATCTACAAAAAGCTAAACCAGAACCTGTAAATAGGGACAGAGGGGGGTATGAATCACTTGCCATCCCCAACATCCACCCCATGCCTTTAAGTGTAACTATAAACTGGAGGCCTGGAAATCAGGTGAAATCTCTGGCCTCTTCTGAAATGCTCTCACAGGTAATACTATCCCCAAAGAGCATGATACCAACCACACATGATTTGGGGGTCAGTAGAACCACTGCTAACTCAATCAAGTTATCAAAGATTTTTGTGTGCCACTGGCTCTAAAAAGACAGTTGCGTTTTTTTTGCTTCTTTGCCTCTTAAAAGATACACAAGATACAGTTCTAAAGAGATTTACAGAAAGACAGGACAGTGTAGAAGGTTATACAAAGTGTGTGAATTCTGCCATTTAGATTATAGAAAGATTTTTGTAATGAAGAATATCCTTGCCAGAAACAGTTTCAGGTTTCTTTGGTATTTAGAAATCCTTTGCTAAACAAAGTAAAAATTAATTATAAACAAAATGAAGTTTCCTTTGAGCCTGATATTCTTGCAGCTGCACTCCACTTTTAAGAGTAACCCATTAACAATTAATTTAGAATGACACCGGAAAGCAGTCCCCAAACTTTTAATTAATATCTTTTTTTACAAGCTCATAATCTTTCTAGACAGTAAACTATCCCTTAAATTAGTTTAACTCTGATTTCACTTACCCTTGTAAGCAATCAGCATCAAATCTAGGGTACAACACAGTACTTTCTCATTTAAAATGCTTTTAAAAAGAGAACTGACAGTTACTTTTTACAGAGTAGAAACAGCATTTTATGAAGGTCACCCTCAATCCAGGGGCAGAACTGGAAAAAAAATATTCTAGGTTCTTGAATGATCTTCTAATGTTCGATTGATTAGGCAATGGTGCTGTCTCCTGTTTCAGTATCTTGCAAGGAAGGGATTAAATTCTGATTCTGAGTTACATAATCGATTATTTTCCTTTATGCCAATATCAATATCTTAGAAAGTTACAGTACAATATTCTAGCTATAATATAGTGAATTCTTGTCTGTAAATGTTACTTAAATAATAAGTATCAGTATAGGACAACTTAGGGGTCAATTTTTCATTTGAATTTATGCTCTTAATATATGTATCTACTTTTGAAAACTTTGCCCTTAAAGTTTTGTGTCAGTTTTACCCATATGTCTTAAATATAGAACCAATCTACATGAGATTGTTATTCAGACACATCATTGTGTCTTGAGAAACAGGAGATAATACTGTGAATTGGAAAAGATGCTGAGATTAAAATCTTCTTTGACCTCTTGGTAAGTCAACAACTTTTATATAAATGTTCTGAAACATGCAATACATGTGCCTGTTGCATATGTGTATTATGAGGAAAAATAAAATCCTTTACTCACCTAAACCCATCTTCTTATGTAGATGCTGTAATGAGATACTTTTTGATATGTAAGATCACTTCAACCTTTCTTTCTGCTTTGCCTACAAAATAAAGAGGTACAAAAGTCACTGTTGGGCTTAGAGTCCGAGAGGGGTTTTTTCAGAATTTTGAAAACTTCAACTGTCAGAATGTAAAGTCTTAAACTTATTACACATACAAGGGAAGGAGACGATCTCATTTAAAAACTAATCAATGTTTTGTATCTAACAGAAAACCATGAGAAATATCTGTCTAAGCATTGGATGACTCTACTATATGTTATTCCTGGAGGAGATTGAAGTAGGATGATTTTTTAAGGTAATTATTACCAAGTGGGGATAGAACAGTTTTAGTTTGGTGATTCACAGGGATGCCTTGTTTTAATTTTTACTTTTCATGAAAGATGAAGAATGAAGTGAAAATGGGGTATGAAAAGAAAAAGATTTGCTTATTAGCCTCCTCCATCTTAAAGAAATCTAAAAGTCTAATTTAAAAATGTCTCATTAACAAGAACTAAGATGGCTGAGAAAGGTCAGTGATGTTGTGGAACTTAAATGGGATCCTGAGACCAGAAGATATTTCACTGTCTCTAGTTGTGAACAGTCTGTCTGTGCACTCCAAAAGTATTTGTCTAGGACATGTACAACTGAAAATAACATGTCCCAAACACCTTCTAGAACAGTTTTATTAGCAATAGGCATCAGCTTGTGCCATGACTTTACAATACTAACTTTGCACAGGGGAGTACCTTTAGGTTCCTTCTATTTTTCCCCCTCTTTTTAAGACAACACTGGGTGAAAAAAAGACATGATACAGATTATTAGCTAGTGAGAAAAACTGAAAATAAAAAAAAAAAGTGTTCAATCAGTAGGATATTCCTCAGCTGAATATCCACAATATTTCCTTAAGTGTTTGCTGTCAGTATCAGCAGCTGAGCTAGAGGCCTTATTGCTATGACAATGTCTGTGTTTCTGTGGCAATGATAATTCCATTCCAGAAGCCACAAATTAGAAAACGGTTTCTTACAATGAAAAACCAAACGAAACACAACATGATCTTCCTCCTCTCTCATGTATGCTAACTGTAAAAAGTTTCTTTGTCTGGAATGTGGCTCTGATTACATTTCTCTTTCCGAAAATAAACATGGTGCAAAAGAAAAGGATATGGGGAGGGGGAAGCCTGTCAATGGGCCACCCTCAGGAAAACCTCACAAGATCTACTGTGTGACTGTGCAACCCATGGAAGAGCTAAGGAAGTGATCCCAGCTTGGTGGTCTTAGTTTTAATTAAAACAAATGAGGCTCTTTCAGCTGCTGCAGATAAATATTTGATGAAAAGAGACAGGGACAGATGTCAAAAAACTGTAGTAAATATAGAATAAGACCAGAAGAGCAAATGTTACAACAGCATTTTATATACAAAAAAAACCAAACCAAAAAAACACCCCCAAAACTTTACAGATTCCTGTCATGTCTAATTTACCAAAATCTTTCCAAAAGTGGGAAGATTCATTCTTCATATTCGTTTAGACAAAGCAGAGTGAAAATACAAATGCATATAGATAAAGAAATGTTTTTGAGTCAACTTGTAGCACATTATGTGCTTAAACAAAAGGGTTAGTTCTTGGGCAACTGATGAGACAGAAGACTTCAAAGTCATCTGTATACTTCCATGAGAGTTTGTGCTGATTTTTAGATTGACTAGTAGAGTTTTGCTCCAAAATATACATTAAGGATGCAAAATGAGAAAGTACCCAGCAAAATATAATAGCAACACCCCTATTGCAATAATCTGCAAATTGCGAGGGTACTAGAGAGCTATAGTGTCCAACAATAGGACATCCACTGACATAAAACAAAAGTTAAACATGTTCAGATGAGAGATGAGGAATATATTTTAAACACTGAGGAAAAGTAACCTTAGATTGCAGTAAACTTTCTATAATCCGGTGATTAAATCACCCTAGAATTCTAATGAGTATGTGTTCATTAAATTGAGAGGTATGGACCTCTATAAAAACTACAGGAGGTACTTCATAGCTTGTAGAAGGTCAAAATAAATGATAATAATTCTCTCTTCTGGCCACAGCACCTGCAAATTTTTGGTCTTGTGCATAAGATTGTGTCCTGTAAAAATCCTAATCCATGGATCATGCAAAATACCTGCCCCTTCCATTTTTGCAAATTTCAGACAAAACCAAAGAGTGATAGTCTCAAGTGCAAAACAATCAGACAGGTAAATTTTAATTTGATGATCAACATAGAGAACTCAATAGCAACACTGCTTGGCACAAATTTGCTTGTGATCCAACAGAACCAGTCTGAACCCAACAAGCTCCCAGAGATAACAGTTTGTCAATTTCCCATTTCAAAGGCAGTGTGATAATTGAGAACTTCCACATACATCACATGGAAATCAAACTTGCAGCAAACAGCAAAATTTCTGATAAGGCCTAAGCCGAATTCCATTGAAGTCAATGACAAGCTTCAGCAGCTTTCAGGAGAAGTTGAGTGAGGCTCGAGGCAAAAAAACAACTCAGAGCAGTTATAATTAACTCAATCCTCAGTTAGGACAGAAAAAATGTGAGAGGATTCTTTATAAGGGGTCCCTGGGTTGAGAATTCCCATAGTGAGTTGCCAGGATCTCTGACAGCTTTAAGGGACCCTTGCAGAAGCTGACAGCATTTGGCAAGGTCACCATGTCCCCACTTACCATGCCCAGCTGAGAACTTCCATGGAACCTGACAGCAGTTACCCTCTTTATTTAGCCTCAAGCCATCCACGGGCTGTCAACACAAGCTGCAGCCAAACTGTTGTACCAGAGTGTAAACACACAGTGTGGCTGATGAAGCAATAGATAAAATGAGTAGGCAGAAAGGGGGCAACAACTTTGCCTCTGTTTTCTAAACAAGTATAAGGACGATGAAATGTGAAATGCCAACTCTATGGCATGTCCAGTGCAAGAGGAGAGGCAGGAAACCGATAGATACGCAGCTTCTGCACGGCTCTGAATGGCTGCAGCTTCAGATCAGCAGTGACCACACTGGATGCACATGCACCAGTTGCAGATAAACACTCGAAATACCCATACACCAGTTCTGCAGTAATGGAGCTATGTCCAAGCAGCACTGTCATTTACACAGGCAGAAAATGAGCAGCTTTTCTAAGGAATTTCCCTTCTGTTTTTCAGAGTGCAAAGGAAATAGACAAGAGACGTGTTTGGTGCTCCTGATCATCAGTGTGGTGTTTTATAAGGATCCATTTCCACAAAGACTTCTGTGCTGAGTGAAGTACAAAGAGGAAAAAACAATTTTTCTCCAATTCCTTATGAAAAAAAGGTAAGAAGCCCCCAAAATAATAATCACTGCTTCCTCTCCTTTACAGATGAGGTTAAGACAGACAGAAATGAAAGAACTCACCAAGGTCATGCTACACAATCAGGATTTAAACTCAGAACTTCTGAATCCAACCTCAGTGCCTGAACCACACATTCATTTTCTTCTCTGTATTCCCCCCAGTATGAGGCCATGTGGCCACTACTGGTGAAATGAAAAACAGGTGCAGATCCATGAACAGATGGGAGACCAGCCCTGGCTGATCTCTAGAGGATAATACCAGGTTGTTTTCCTGCAAAGAGGATTCCAAAGAACCACAGAGGCAGCACCCCTGCCCTAAAACTGAAGCTGCTCTGCCTCACACTAAACGTTATCTCCACCAGCCCAGCAAGTGGTAGTTTTGAGGCATGGTCTGTTGTCTGTCAGCAAAGGACACTGCCTTCCTGACCTCTCAGACTTGCAATATTGACATCTCTGTTTTCCAGGAATGCCTATAAAGATTGTAGAAAACTAATTGCAATTACATTCTTTGCAGGAACTGCAGCCAATGTTTCAAAGTTGCTGAAACATGAAGTTTCTTCCCTTGAGTAGACAACTTTGGAATGTCTAACCCTCAAAAAATGCCGTTAGTCAGATGCAGAATCTTTCTCTGGGAAAATCACTAGTGGAATGGGACAAATCAGCCAGGTAAGACAAATAATGGATTTGTTCTGAATCTGTAAGGACAGATCTACTTTTGATTTCCAGTTCATGGGGAGCTGATGGCTTCCTCCACAATACCTGGTTAAACAAAGATCTTGGGCTGCTTTCTCAGTGAGAGAGTGATAGTAGATAACTGACAGGGCAATTGCCTGGTCCTAAGCACAGGATGGAGTGCTAGGATGCAAAGTACTTCCATGCCTTCTCTGTCCCTGCATTGGTACAAGACACATTTCCCTCCATGTGTCACCTGACACACCAGCCAGATGTTTTAGAGAAGGCACAGCAATCCTCAGTTTCCACAGATTCACAGAGCACATATCAATCCCAAGAGGACAGCACTTGCTAGAGGACAGGGTATGTTCATAGAATCATAGCATAGTTTGGGTTGGAAGAGACCTTTAAACATCATCTAGTCTGATTCCCCTGCAATAACAAGGAACATCTTCAACTTGATCAGGTTGCTCAGAGCCCCAGGGATGGGGCATCTACCACCTGTCTGGAAAACCTCTTCCAGTGTTTCACCACCCTCACAATAAAAATTGTATTCCTGATATCTATTCTTATTGTAGCCTCTTTTAGTTTAACACTATCGCCCCTTGTCCTATCACAACAGGCCCTACTAACATTGCATCTTAGATAACACTGGTTCCAACCTTCTCATAGGTTTCTTTTGCTGCTTGCAAAAAAACTCATTTAGTGCCTGTGTCTGGGAGAGATTGTCCGTGCTAAAGCTGCTTTTACAGCAAAAACACATGTCCACTTGTGCCAAAAAAATAAAATAAGACCTGTTTCCTTAGACTCTATTTAAATTGGGGGCACAAACCTGATCTGCAACAGGAAGGCCAAAACCCCACTGCTAACATAAATGTATTCTGCTCATGCTAAACTGTAAATCAGATTGGTTGGGAAAATCGATTTTATCCCAGTTTTAGCAAGGTTTTCAATGAGAACATTTTCCACAGATGACACTAATAGAATTTAACAGCAAGGACCACCCAGGACACTGGGAATCTCAAACAGCTTGGCCTCAGGTTCTCTGATTTGTTCTCAGCTTCATACGTGCTCTTTGAGAGACAAAAAAATCTTGCATTTCCTTAATTTTGAACTTGGATTTCTCTTCCAGCCCAACATTTGTGAAAGCAGCTGGTCCCAGAGGTAGAATGTTCCAAACCCCCTCTGGAGCCAAGTATGTACATTATGGAGTCAGTCGTGACACCACTTTATAGAGAACAGTCAATGAGTTCTGGATCTCAAGTACCTTTCCTCCCTGCAAATAAGTCCCCTTCCCCCATTCTTTTGGAAAGATCTTAGTCTGTATTGGAAACAGAGGATGTAATTTATTTTTATCGCTTTCCCTGTCAAACTGGCCAACTGCCACAGGGTTCTGCTTTCAGATGTGTCAAGAGGCAAGAGAATCACAATGGAGAACCATTTATTTCAATGGCTCCTCCTCTGTTTCCTTATCTTATTTTGAGGCTACCTACTGTGCTATCTTATCACTCTTTCTAATCCTGCAAAACTTCTCTGCAACGTGACCCCTCCACAGAAAGAGCTGACCTCCTTAGACCTCCCTGCTTCTCTGCTCCTTTCCTTGCACAGCCAGTTGCTCCTTTGTTACCTTAGGACTCCTTTCTCACTGCCTATCTTACCCCCTCACTCCTCCTTTTCCTAGTTGATTACATTGCATTACATTTCCTAGCTGAATGTACATTAAAGTGTGTGGCCTCCTTGGGGTATGCTTAATTTCTCACTGTCCAGCCTGCCCTTTGATGTCTGCTGAAGAAGGATACATCTTATTTTCCATCTCTTCACATGTGTCTATTAATTACTCTCTTCAGGGAGACTGTTTACTGACTATCACTCTGTTTACAGTTGAGTACAGCTAAACATTTGGTCTTCACAGCTCCCCCTCTTCTACACCACCCACCCAGTTTCTTCCCAATTGTTGCAAAATAGATGTCTCTAAATCACTTTATAAAGTCACAGATGCAACATACATACATTCCCACACCCAGCCTCCTGCTCTCAAACACTCTTTTTGCTTCAGTTCCAGAGAAGTAAATAAAGACTTCACATTGGCATTTGTCTTCAGCTCTCTAATAAAAAAGAAACTGTGAGGCTTAACAATTTGACCTCTCTGCTGCACATATTCCTACCTTGGGTACTGTAGGAAACCCAGAGAGATCTGTAAGCATCAGACTTGTGACCTGTGAAAAAATAATAAGGTCTCAGTATGAAGTACAGAAATGAGAAGGGCTATCCTATGCATAAACTGTGCATGTCTTTATGGGACCAAGGGCCCTTGGGAAGCAGACATTTCAGTAGCTTTGGGGGGTGTGTTTGTGTAAAAATTACTCTAGCAAACGTGTAGAAGAGAAGAATTATATGGTTATAATGCAACAATTTAGATCTAAGATGAAAAATCCTTAAAAAGTCCTTCTCATTCCATATGGAGCTTAAGTATTGCAAAATAATATGAAATAAATTTAAAACAAATGTAGGCCAAGTGATGTTTTTTTCAATGAATAGATTATTGTCAATCTTTTGTCTTAAAACAGTATTTGGGAAAAGGAAGGAAGCAGATACCTCAAAGTTTAGAAACTGATTTATGACAAGGTGTATGAAGCCCCCTGAGTGTGAGCACAAGCAGCAGAGAGTGAGAGGAAGGCAGAGGGTCGTGCGCTGACCCAGCTCAACAGTGGAACAACCCAAATACCCCAAACCATTCCACTTGTGCTTTGGCAATGGCATCCTCATCTCTACAATTAGAGATGGTTACATTTTCCATCCTGAGAATTTGGGCTGAATTTTTTTTAGATTTTTGGAAAAAATAACCCAGCCTTTTCAATAATTTGCATAAGAACTTCTGTTTTGTGGATATTCCTTCTTTTGTTACTATTCCTGAGAAATTTTGCTGCCCATAAATTTACTGCTCACAAACAGAATGGTGACAGAGTCTGATATGTGTTTACAGGTCCTTGTATCAGGAATGTTCATTTTCATTGAAAATTACCTAAAAAAAAGCTACTGGTTTAGTAAGCATGTGTTCAGTTTAGGCTTATCAGACTTGTGATGACTCCTTCCAGCCTGCAGGGTAAGTGCAACGCTGCATGCTGCAATGGAGAAGGACCTGCTGTCTTCCACACGCTAAGGAGGAAGAGTCAGTTGCTGCTCCATCTGAAGGAGGCAGCCCCAACACTGGGCTTGGAAGGAGCAGCTGCCAGCATGCATCAGGCTGGAAGGGAGAAGGGCTGGACCTAGAGCTGCAAGCTAGAAGGCACAGATCCTCAAGGATAGGCAAGGGGCCCAGGCAAGAAGTGGCACAGGTAAGTGAGGCTGTGGTATCTCTGACACTTACCTGTGGGTGCTGGAAGGGACCTGGCATTGCTGAATCTCACTGTTGCAGGAAACCAGCACCACACTAATAATTCCATTAGTTAATTAGCAGAGGTGTGTGCCTGGAAATTAAAGGTTTTAAGCTTGCTTATAACCAATACAAATTGGCAACCGTATCCCCCCAACAGAAACTGGGGGTGGGGCAGGGCTGGGAGAAGGGAGGAAGGAGATCAAGGAAGACCTGTGGAAGCACCTATAGACAGCTCAGTTTACACAGCCTTCCAGTTGAAAAGTCAACGGATATAGAAACAGTAGAATTAACCAGGGTGTGGTTACTCTTCATAAGTCATCCTGGATATGCAAAGTAGCCTCACCAGAAAAACAGACAGGGAAGCTTAACAGGCACACGTCTGTTTTGCTCTCATTCACACTCTTCTCCCTGGTAACTCCTGTAAATGCAGAATCTGTATTTATATCCAAAAAACTTTATAACGAGAACTTTAATGGCACATTTGTTATACTTCTATATAACAAGATAATGATGACCAGCTGGCTACAGATAATGACAGGCACTAATTTATATTGGGTTACTACCTTCCTATTCTGTAGGCTGTCATTTTATTGTTATTTTTCTGTTTTTAGCATTCTTCCCCTCTTGTACTTGCATTTTATGATGCCCACATTTACTATTATTGCATGCTAAGAAAGGAATGAGCATTTTAAAAGCTTTATGTTTAATTACACTTTCAGCTATTAATTAGTCATGTAAATGAGTTAAATGGACATTTAATTAAATGTTACCCTTTTAAAAGGGTAAACTGAAACCAGAGCCCATCAACTTAAAACCAATATTGCATGCATTTATCTTAATTAGTCAGGTAGTGTTAGGGATTAATGTACTTTAGGTGTTATGTTCATAATCAGAAAGAGTAGCATTTATCTCTCTACAGCATAGGGAAGATCAGTTAAGATGTGAGGTCCCATCTGCTGGGTACTGAACAAACAGAATTTGAAGTGTATTTGCAAGTCTTTCTTCTGTTATTCTTCACCTTTAAGAGATAATAGTGATACCATCTTCAGCTATTGCAGGTGTCAACTGACCATTCTGATGAAGATTCAAAACATCATCTGACAATTTCCCCTACCTTATCATTTTGTATTTAAATATAGATTTCTCTCCTAGAGAGCAAGTTGTCAGTATTTTGAGATGGAGATTTTTCATTCTAGCACATCAAGATTCTAGTCTGAGTGAATGAGGCTGATACAGTAAATATCAAGCCCACAGCTGCCCCAGATTTAGCACAGACATGCTGAAAGATGTGCCTACAGGGCTGAGCCTCAGCTTCCATTTGGCCAGACACCCAAGAGACTTGCCTGTGGTTAAGGCACTGGGCTGTGACCAACACTTGCCTGTATGTGCAGACTGACCAGTTCTTTACAATGTAAACTAGGTCTCAATACTTCAGTTTTCTAAGGTTACAAAGAAACTGCAGTACAGAGCAGTCACACTGAAATACACCACATTCAGTTAAACATCATAACTTTATATATATTTATAGTACCTCTATTTGCTTTTGTCTTTCATGTGCTTTTCCCAGGGATGTTTAGTTAGAGAAGAGCTGAAAAAACTCAAGCTTGTACAAAGTCTGCTCGTCACTTGAGGCTTTTGGCTTAAACAGTTGTGGACTAGGAATTGCATGAAGATTTCACCACTGTCTGTGTAGGCCTGGGTCACTGCACACTTCCATTTTTTTGTTTACACTTGCAGAAAGAAAAATTGTAGAAAATGTGAAAGTTTAAATTTTCAGGCTTAAGTGAATTTTCCCTCCCCATTTCTCCCCCCTAAAAAACCCCCCTGTGTAGATGCATCAATCAGTTCAGAAGTAGCTCAGCACTGAACTTCAATGCACACAAGTCTTAGATCTTAGAAATCTATCTTGAGGACAGGCAAAGGAAAGGAAAAGGGTGTAGCAGGAGACACATGCCTGCAGGATCAGGTTCTGCTCACAGTCACTATCTGCTGCTCCTCCTCAGCTCTCTGGGAACATCTGTACTGGCTTCACAGCAGCACTTCTTGTGCTGCAACTTAGGCTGCTCACTTTGAGAATGTCTCAGGTTTTATTCAGATAAAGGTAGGAGCTGTCTGAGCTGGTGTTTTTCAAGCAACACAACCTACGAGGAGAGAGAAATGTAAAAAACTCACTGATTTACCATGTTAAAAAAAGATGGCACATTTATTGCTACATAAATGTTATATACATAGTGTTTTCTGTTACATTGACAGAAATTTTTTTGAACTTTTTGCTGCTGGTTGGGAAGGTTTATCAGCAATACCTTGAAATTTGACACAGGGTACAAATCGGCAATAAACCAACAATGGAAACTGGAGAACAAGATGAGAAGCAATTCATCTCGGACAATTAGCTCTTACAATACTCCATAGGTACTACACGGTATGCTAGAACCCTACTATGGTCTTACAATGCTATTGTAAATTTCTGATATTAATGAACAGGTTATGGTAAATAACCCTACATTTTTACTACCTAATATAGTAAAATAAAGTAAGAAACTTTTTACTGAAAACTTTTTCGATTTCAAAAATCTAGAAAGAGTAATATTTAGAATTCAAGAAATTTTCTTACAAGATTATTGTATAAAAGACTAGCTACAGTGAAAAATAAGCCAAATGTTTTTTTCTTTCTATTTTATGAAGGAAAGCTTCTGGGCATACTGCAAAGTCTAATATAGCCAAAAAGACAACAAGCTTAGAAGGAAAAAGGCCAGGCAGTGGCACGTGATCACTTTCACACGTCATAAGCAACAAATTTTTTAGCTGATAAACACTGAAATGAAGAACAAGGCCACAGATATAATCAGGTGTTATTTGATGATATATGCAAATTAAAGTAATAGAAATGAGTCCACTAATTCCACAAACTGGTTTGTTAGGAACCATCCAAAACATGAGCTCAAAATCGTTAGTTTACTTCAACAATTCATCTTTTGTTCTTTCAAATTAAATGACTTCATAGAAATTACTGGTTTGTTCCTGTTTTGTGTGTGAACCAATTGCCAGTGATGAAAGATGCCCTGTATAAACAATAGCTCAGACAACCTTGGCTTAGGAAATTTCCTCCCATGGTCATTGCAGTGGAAGACAGTTTCCATGGAAGTTCAAAGGGATGTTAACCATTTCAACACATCTGTGACAAAGGAATACTTATGGACACTGTTCTGGTGGAGAAACATTTAGAGGTTTGATGCTATTATGGCTTGGGAGGGGGGTCATTTGCTTGCATTTGATTCGCACTATTTTTTTTCTCCACTGACAAGCCATACAAAAATGACAAGGTAATTAACATATACAGTAAGGAAAAACTGGTGACCATTGCTCTTATATTCCATTATGTAAGTAAGCCCACCTGACTGGTGGTTGTATCATCACACTACCTGCCATGGTGAATTTAGGATTTTACTGTTCACCACAATTACAGCCTGAAAAAAATCTCCTTTGTATTTTAATGCATTTTGTGCTTACATACAGCTAACACTTTACATGTACTAGATGTAGTACTTACTGCTTGGAAAACAAAGCAACTCTAACAAAGTAGATTCTCCCCACCCAATTTACACTTCACGTTACAAGCTTTACTATGAAGCCTAGAAGCCTAAAAAGGTTTTGTTTATAATTAGAAGAACAAAAAAGATGCTTGAGGAAAGTCTGAGGGAAAATAAAAATCACTTTTTAAATCCAAGAAATGTTATGGTCACAGTATTGCTCCTGCCTGCAGCCTTCACTAGGCCTCTTACTTCCTTGAAGCACGGAGCTCAGTCTGGAAGGGGAACTATGACCATAACTGTTCAGGTTACCAGAGACCAAAAATAACATAAAAAAAGCAATACCAAGGAATAGTTTCCTATTGCATGGAAAACACTAGTCATATGGCAAAAGGAGAGGAAAGGACAACAAAAGACTTTTCCCTTCCTTTTTTAAGACACTAATAGGTATGCTGGGAATGCTACGGGTCAAAGGTTGTCACTGCTTTGTTCTCTGAATGTGAACAGCTTTAGTAAATGCTGGCATCCAGCTGAAACTTTATCAGCTTTTAACATGTTAACTTTTCCCTTTATATGTAGACCTTTACAGTTCCATAACAATAAATAAAATTTGTAGTTACAATGCATTTGTCAATTCAGTTTAGGCACAAGGCAACTTCCACAATGAGTGGAGAGATCACAACAGTCTCTGATTGTGCAGAAGCGACACACTGCTTGCAACAGAATGATATGTTCAGAGTATTCCATGGGCTGAAATTCCATCTGAAGATCTGGTGTCTTCAGTCCTGATGCAGGTGTTGACCAGTAGCTTTGATCATAAGATTGCATCTGGGTTTCTTGCTTCAAGTGTTTTCTCCTGTCAGGTTTGTGTCTTCATCTAATGTTAGTTGTCTGTGTCCTTGTGAAGAAAGGTCACCTTCTGTGTATCCTACCAATAATTCTGGAATTCTAGAAAGAAATTTGGAACAAGAAAGGGCTATTAGGAAAACAGCCAGTAAGAAGCATAATATCCACATACTAGGTAATGAAGTTAAACTGTATCTTAACTGCAGTTAAGTGCAGAAGACAACCACATTGAGAAGCCTTAAAATCCTTGTTCCCACAGATAACCATATTGAATATGATGTATTGAATGTTTACGCTCAGGAACATTCTATCTGGACTTTCTGGATATGAAAGAAAGAATAATCTGTAAATCTCAGACCTCTGATTTGCATTTGGCTTTGCTCTCTAAAACAAGCAGGAACCAGTACCCAGTGTGATGGTTCTGCTGCAGGTGCACATGGCCACAGGGTACAGAGCCTGTGCAGCCTTCTGCCAGTGTCACACCTGGTCACCTTACCACATTATTGCTACTGAAAAAGCAAGGATAAGAGTAAACTTTGAAGAGTGGTTATTTGTATTAGTATGGCAAGAACAGACTATAAAGCCTGCTGTAAATCAAGAATTATCTGACAACTTAGAAGTAACTCGTTGCTTTGGTATGAAATGAAACAAATTAAATACATTCAAAGCACCTTGTTTTCCTAAGAAAACCCATTTCATTTATGAAGAAAGAAGCTGCCTAGAAGGGATGGGGGAAAACTACTGACTTGAGTAAGGCTTTATTTTAATGCCTTTTCACTGCTTTCTAAGGAACACGAGGGAGCAGTAACTCCCATGGGATACATTCTGGCAAGATACGTGCCTTTACCTTAAGCTAAAATAGAAGCAAAGCAGGATATAGACATAGCAACAACAAACCTCCCCACACAAGCAATTTGGTAAAGTTACAGATAAAAATAAGGGCATCAAATCCAATCTCTTACTTTTTTAAAGTGGCAACAGTTCTACTGCTTTAAAAGACATGGAATATCCAGATATTTTTTTTCTTCTCAGTCAAGTTATTCCCAATTATTTAAAAAAACCAACCAACAGCAGGTAATAAAACCAGAAAGACTAATGTTCCTGTCAGTCCCTCTCCCATCAGTGTGTTTTAAATCAACTATTGCTTTTGGAAACACTGATTTATCTTGCAAAGCTGAAAACAGTTACTGGTTTAAACCTTAACTGTCTTCACTAACACAGACTGTGAATTAAGATGGTGTAACAACCTCTGTTGGACAAATGATTCAAGTCAGAATGACTGGCCTCAAGCCAGACAGCAAATCTCTGAGATGAGAAGCCTCACTAGCAGTATCAGCACTAGGAAACAATACATGGATTTTCAAATGAGCAAATCTGATATTTAGACCATTTATAGATGTATAATTCATCTCTATTATGCTTGGCTTATCTAGCAAGCTGTTAACTACTCCTCTGATCTCATGCCAAGGCCACCTGAGCCAAGTGATGTCGCCACTGGCAGCAACGTGTGGAATTGAAGACTTCAACAATAATTTCTCGGGGTTTTGTTTTCTTCTCAAGCTGCACAGATCTGCACGCTTTTGGTTGCGCTCTGAGATATGAAAGTCCTTGGCAACATAAAGAAGTTTGGTGCTAGTGACAGCTCAGTAACTAAGAATGAACACATCCAGATCTCCCAAAAGTCAGCCAATTAAAAGCAACAAGAGCCACCCCCCTCCAGACAATAGCCTTACCTGGCTGGTGTTCACATATGACCCATAGGGTTGGTAGTTTCACTCAGGCCAGGGTGGCTTCCTGGGTGTGGTGTTGGCGGCTCTGCCGATACGGCAGAAACTTTTTCTTCTTCCCTTCTCTTAAGGCAGGCTGCTTTAGGGTTTAGGTTTCGTTCTGGAACAGAAAGATGATCGTTAACATCCCACACATGGATACCAAGGGGAGTATCAAGACATGAACCACTGCACTAAAAACAGCCCCACAGCTTCCCTCTTCTAACTACTTACGTCCCTGTGGTACGATGTAGGTGTCTAGGGCTGCAGACAAGCACTACTGGAAATTCTACCAGGCATCTCCTGAACTGGTATTACTTTTTCCCAAGACAAATTTTACAAGCTGCCTACATACACCTTCAAAGAACTCTTAAAAACTGACTCCCTTGCCACCAGAAGCTGTTGAAGTGCAAAATAAGAACTGTCTGTAATTTACAACGTAAAAAAATAGATTTCTGTGTTTTGCTGGTGTGTTGAAGTAATACCAACTCTAGCAACCCCCACAGAAGTTTTAGTAGTTACTGCTTCTTCACTTAACTATTAGCTTGCTGTTAGAACAGGGGAGGTAGAATGCCTTAAACTGGCCTGTGAAATAATACTGTGACCACCCTGCTTAAATCAGAAGAGTACAGGGACAGTCACACAGAGCCAAAGGATTATTTAAAAAGAGTATTTCCTCTCAGTACTTGATAACAGCCAGTTGTGGATTAGCCAGCAAGATACTGCCAGCAGTATGCCTCCACTTCCCCAGTTACCTTCAAGAGATGTAGGTTTGGATCTAGTTTTCAAATAATTAGTTTCTAAAAGTCAGCAGTTTCTGTTGTTCAAAATGGCCTTTCATGAATCAAAATCTAAGAGATGCACATGGCAATGGCCAGAAAGGCACACAAAAGGTATGTGATATATTCTGCCAGAGCACATTGAATTTAATCAACATTTTGAGGTATTTTTCTAGCTGTCAGTGAGTTCTGTTGTGCAGTTTAAGTCCTGCAGATACAATTTTAACTGCAAGGAGACTGCCAGAACTGAACCAAAAGCACAAGCCCTTCTCTTGCACTTCACAGGCACCCCTCTAAGCAGCTGCAGTTTGCTGACCCCTGTGCCTTTTACAAGGGGTAGAATCTAGCTAATCTGGCAGAGGCAATTTTGGACAGACTTGCTAATTCTGCCAAGTCATTATCAACAGCTTCCAACTGCACTTTCCAAGGATGAGCATTGCCTACTTGAAAAAGACCAACCAGCTAACTTTTCCTAATCACAGTTGTCTTGGTTTAAATGTGGCTTCCCTTGGAGTTTTAAAGAAGATTTAATTATGTGAAAACTTTGAAAGGAAGTTAATTTACAGTGATTTAGGGAACCAAGATAAAAATCCTAGCCTAGAATTAGAGTTTAAAATCTGAAATGTTTCATTTTGAATAGCACTGATCACAAAATTCAAATCACAAAGCTTCAATCCTAGCAGAAAGAGGAACTTGTTCTTGCAATTATCTAATGCCCTGGTGGAAGCTCTTCTGGGCGCCAGAGAAAGCCCTGGTCATGCACTTTCTGAACAGGTGCAAAGAAAGATGGGCAAGAGAAAATGGGGAACACAGCCTCTGTCATGGTGTGCTGGTGACAGGCTTCCTCACATGCAGAGACAAGAGGGGGAGATGTATATGCAAGGAAGGAAAAGCTCTCCATTTACACTGCCTGTAGGGTAGGTCCAATTTCACTGTAAGCACATTTAGAAAGTATTTCAACCAGAGGCAAAGTTCAGAAGCAACCTCTGGCCAAGGCAGGAGTGATTTTATTGGTTTTCACACAGACCTTGCTGTGGATTAGAAAATCTGTGAGAGCAGGGAGATGGCCTGGATGGTTTTTAAACATTCAAAACTATGCTTGATTAATGTTATTCTTCCTTCTTTGCAATACTCAGATGTATCTTCTAGACTATAGCAAACATTTTGAGACTAAAACCATTTCCAAGATCCAAGTGTCAGAGATGCTGAAATAGGGCTTTACCACAGTGCCTCATCTGCAGAGCAATAGTTGCTCTACATTCCTTGGAAGAACTCTGACAGGAGACTGTGTGTTTCTTTATTAAAAACTGGGTCAGTAAAACTGCCTAAAAACACAGCATCTCATCCTTACTACAAAGTACAGAAGCTTGTGTTAAGTTATTCATGTTGTCACTTTCAATAAACTTTTAGTAATTGCTTTCATCTCCTGTGCAAAATGCAAGTAACAAATTAGGAATTGGAAGTAAATCCAAGGAACAAAACAACAAAACACAATGTCATCATTCAGTGACATCAGTGATTCAAAGATGCAGCACATCAAGCAAACGTGACCACGGATATCATGCACATCTGAAAGACTTTTCCAGTCACTTGATGCACTTCCATCAGTGACACACCAGGGAATATGGTTATTCACTAGTCCAAGCCAGAAAAACATGAGGATGCTCAAGGAGTGCCAGCCACACAGCATGGCAGAGACTGGTTCAGCTGAACCAGGCTGTAGCTGACCTTCAACCACCACGTTCCCACTGCCTGACCAGCTCAGGGCTGACCAACAGTTCAGCAGGATAACTCAGAACTGGTCTTTGACACAAGATTAAAGGGAGGCTAAAAGTCTAGTGTAGATTCACCAACACAGGAGAGCAGAACAGCTGAAGAACTAAGCACAATTCCTAGCATGAAATTTGCCTAAGAGAATGAACTGCACAAGAACTCTTCCTACTGCCCCTTGCAATATGCCTATTATTTCTTTCCTGGAAAAACTCAAAGCAATCAGAGAAAGAAAATCCATGCAAAACCAGCCCTGATTCAATTAAAGTACAAGTGTTCCTTCGTCCTCCCCAGTATGTGCTTAATGCAAAAGCCTAAGTAAACGCAGTTAAATTCACTGCATTTTAATACTTCAGTTATGTGGGGATCCTCTTAAAACAGATCCCTTATTTTTTATAAAGCTTTTGTACTGCTAAATAAGTGCCTGTTACAATTTAAAGCAAGATGTGTCAATATCTTAACTAATTGATTTACCTTGAAAACACAGGTGAAGAGATGGCTAATTGCACAGGAAAAAAACGAGGAAGATCAAAGTATAACCCCTGATACCCTCCCTTAACACCCCCCCATTTTTTTTAAGTAGTCCTTTTCTCTTCCTAAAGAACTTCAGCAAACATTAACACCTTGTGCATCTAGTGATGCAGGTATAACGAGACACTGCTCCATGAACAAAGCCACTGGGCAAACTGCCACAGCACCATGGGGCTACTAACCTCTCACTTGCTGCTCCAGACTGAGGATGACTGCCACAGCCTGGTGAAGAATGAGCAGCTTTGTCTGTGGCTTCTCACTCTTCAGGTGAAGCTGACACATGCGGCCAAGCTCTTTGAATGCCTCATTGATATCTCGTACACGCAAACGTTCTCTGGCGTTATTTGCCATTCTCCTCTCCTTTTCTCTTTCTATTTTCTGCTCTGGGTTTAAATCCTCATCTTCATTAGTACTGCTGCAAGAAAGTATAAAATAAAGAATATTGAAATATCACTGGGATTTCAAAAACAAATGATCCTGCTGCTGGTTCAAAATTTTCAGTTGACTCATCGAAACGTTTTCCCACTTAGTGTATTTCGTATTGAAGCATATTTAGATAACTATTAGGTATCAATGCTTAAGTATTCAAGGTAAGTTTTGCTGTTCCTGCCTTTTCTTTAAAATAAATGTTAAGCGTTTTTTTTTGCCAGAAGAATATCCACAGAATATTGTCTAGAGATGGTAAACACCTCTAGGAAGAGCAGTGGTAACATGCTGCCCCTTGAAGCAAACCAGTTCACCCAAGTACTGACAAATAGTTAAGAGGAAACTCAGCCACCTTGTCAGGTGAAAAATAATTTTTAACAAATAAGATTCTGCAAGTTTTCAACATATCAGCTTATATAAAAAGGCACTCTAGTACTTTTCAATTTAATGTGCTTATTAAAAAGTTTCAGTTTTGTTAAAGACCTTGCTGTCAAATTTCAGAACTATTTTTAAATCTAATACCCAGTGTAGAGCTAAACAGTTACATTTAGAATTCTTGTATTACTTCAAATGATTATATTTAGTTGCACAGCCTTTTTTTCAATACAGGACTGTCCAACTAAGTCTAGAACTGTGCAAAACCTCCACTCTACTGGAGTTAATACACTGAAATACCATTAAACACATGTGATGATACAGACTCTGCTGCCTGTGGTTGCACAATTCTGACTGTTTACTGTTATTTCACATTTCAACACCTGTGTCAGGCCTATCAAGCAGATCCAGAAGCATTTCACCCAGTGTCACCTCCAGGTTTTTTGTCCACAGCTTGGGAGGGGAGGAAGTGTGTAAAAAGGGTATTTACCTACTGTATTCATCCCAGCCTGAGGCTTATCACACTGCCTCTCTGCATCACTGCTAGCTCACATTTAGAAGCACAGCCCTGGCCCAGGTAGCAAGTCTCACAGAGTTCTGACATTCCTCCATCTATGCTGGGCAGGGCCCTCCAAACCTTTTACTACTTACCTGTACCAGCAGGTACTAGACAAGGCACCAACTTAAGGGAATGCACTTTTCAGGTGATTTTCCCAGAAAATCCTCTATCTTGTATTTAAATAGATGCAAATACTGTAAACTATATCCTTCTATTTCTGCTGCCTATTAACAGGTGCACTGAGGTAACAATTTATCAAACTACAGATTATTAACAAAGCTGTTTCCCTAGACCATGTCACCAACCCACCTTGTTCTGCCTCTAGATGAGACCTTGATATCCTTCTGCGAGGACTCGTCATCCGATTTCATGTCATCCGATGAGGGGGGTTCATGTATATTTTCATCCTTCTCCTTATGTTCAGACTTGATTTCTGCTGGACCTATAGCCACAGACTGGCTCTGTAAGCCACCTGACAGTGCTGCAAGCAACCAGAGAGCAGTGTGAGTCTCACAGGAGTGAAACATTTAAGAGAATCTCAGGCAAATATTGTGGCTGGGAGGCCACAGCCGAGCAGAAGCCTGGGAAGACAACAGGATGAACTACACTGGCCCCAGAAACAAAAGAAATCCTGGTAAAATGGCTGTGCTGGGACATGTCATGGGATCGTAATTCATATAGCAACTTGATCAGTAACAGCTTAATCTAAGAAAGACACTGTTAAAGAAAAAAGGACATGTAGCAAAGTAAGGAAATTTGCACCTCGTGTCTGGGCTGCAAATCTAAGGGCAGAGCTGCACGGACATCAAGGCTTGGGCTTAGGCCAAACGTGCAACACACACATCCCTGCACTGTGCAGGCACATAACAAATAAGCTGAGTTCTGTTTCCTGTAAGCTTACTTCTTTAGGCTAAAAACTGAGGGAACTGTAAACACTTGTGTGGAACGACTTCCTTTCATTGCCAAGACTAAAATCTGGGCCCAGCTCCCTCTGCAGCCCCGCTGGCTGGTTCAGAAAAGGTGCAGCACTGCAAAGGGCACTGTGGCTCCTTAAGCCAGGAGAGTGTGACTGTAATGTAGAGTCTTCTGCTGAAACTACACTGGGGCATGTCTCACACAGGGAAACTGCTGCAGGAATCCCTAACAGTGGTGATTTATGACATTTATAGTTTTTTTTATTTCACAACATTACCTATGTCCCTACCCCTGTGTTGATGCAAGTTTATCCAGATCTACAGCCTAACTGGCTCTGGATTATTGCAGACCCTGTTCAGCATTTAATATTGCTGGAAAGTTACCTCTGTAGCTTTCTTGTGTTTTATGATTTAGTTCTGTGCTCTGAGCAGAAACTGTACTGGGAAGAACTGAATGGTTGCTGTTGAGGCTGACACTTTCTTCCCGATGAGTCCCAACCTAAAGCAAAGCAAAGCAAAGATTTCTATTAAAGATGTGATTCAAAGAAACAGTCTAAAAATAGAAGTTTAAAAGATTTAAAGTATTTGCTAGATTAAAGACCCGAGTTAAAAGTTCTCAGTAAAGGAAAGATTTAGTGGAAAGATGCTGTTACACTAAAGCACTTGATGACTCCACGCTGGATTAAGCCATGTTTCAAGCAGTGACCAACACCTGTTTGGAATACCGTAGCAACCTAGCAACATTTTTTTCCTATTTTCCCACAGAACACTGCAGAATTCTCCTTGATCTACATGTGAAGGGGATAAGAATTGATTAATCTTCTATTTCTTTAAGCTAATACAACTAGCAACTCTAGTACTTAGAACATTGTGATCTGTGAAAGAAAATAATGGGAATAATGATCTTCACCACATGTGAAAGGTGTGTGTGCCACCCTGTGCTCATGTGTACAGATACATAAACACACATTTTGAGAAAACTTATAAATAACATCTCCTCACTTCTTGTTGGCTGAAACAGGATTAAGAACTGGATCTAATACAAAAATATTATTTTATTAACTTTAGTAATTCTCCCTCATTTTCCTCCTTTCTCAGATAAGTGTATTTGGTTTAGTCCCATTACAGAATCTTATCATACAAAAATCATCCAGGCAGCTAACTAGTCTCACCACCTCTCTTAGTATTTTTTAATCTGCTCCTTCAAGTGTTCCAATTAAATTTCTAAGCAGCAAGCACTAAGATGAAGAGTCTTTACGAAATTCTAATTTTGTATTAACTTGAATTAATGATACTTATGTAAGACAGACATGAGTGCACAAACCCAGCTCGAAGAGGCAAGTTCGTCAAAAAACTGCTGCTCAATACAGAACACTATTATCAATGCAAACCTCTATAAAAATAATATTCTTTTGTTTGAAAAAGGAAGAGGTAAAGACACACTGCTTGTGTTTAAACAGTTTGAACATGGGCCATTTACAGCTTTTGATTCCTAAAGACACAAAAGTCCTTTAAATATTTATAATATAACCAACATAATAAAATTAAACAGTAAAAAAACTGAACAAAGATGAGGGATTCTAATATTATTTGTATAGTTACAAAAATTGGCTACAGATGAAGCTTTTTATTGGAACAGTAGCAAACATGTCAACTAGAAGATTAAGCCTTTAATTAAATAGGTTTATTGCCTGGAGTTACACATGAGAACCACTGTTTTTCAATAAATCCTTCAATCCTAGTAAACTGCTGAGCTTTGAATCCCTCTTGAGTAATTAATGCAGCTTTTACCTTTCATGTCTTAGTATGGGTTTTACCCAGAGAGAGATAAATACCCTTATGCAAGTTTATCCTTTGTTTAATACACACTCGTTCCTGCAAGCTACCAGCAACCCACAACTAATACCAGGTCATTCAGGGCTGCTATTTGTATCTATTGTTCTGCAGAAAATCTCCTCTTGTGTACTGCAGAATATCTGTTGCTATTTAAAGTATATTTTATCTTCCCTTTGTGTACAATAGGCTTTGTGAGCAGTTCTACTACGATACAGTCACCTCAGCTCTTGCCACTGTCAGGAATTCACTGGAGTACAAGGCAGAGCCCAGCTCTTCCAGCCTCCAGGACAAAGCTCTTTACAAGGGGAACATGAAACTCATTCTCCATACTGAACTTCCAAAAAAGTCTTTCCCCAGTTTTGCCCTGCAGGTTGTGTGTTTTATTTTATTCTTCCAGTCATGCTTAGTCCTAACACACGAGGGTGCTTTTATTCAAGCTAGAGACTATTAAATCACTTCAGGGCCAGGTTTGTTCCAAAATCTACTACTTAAAAAAGGCAAAAATTTCTTAAAGCTGTGTACAAATCCAGCAGCTGCCAGAACTCTGGCAACTTTCAAATCTAGAGCTAATCTAGAAGTGACAGATTAGCAAATCAGTTCTGATAAAGGCAGAAAATAGGTTGGAAATAAAAACTGAGTTCAAGTCCATGTTCCAAGTCCCTTGAAACAGGCTTACAAATTCAAAGCATACAATTTAGATTAACAAGATTTTTACAGAAATCTTATCAGCTAAAGTCTTACAAAACTGACAAAAATGTGAACTTTTATCTATGATGTCCTAGAAAATCTAAAAAGGCAAACAAAAAGCCCCCAAAACCAAAAGACTTGCTAAAAGTCAACGCATCTCACATGAAGGCCAAGAGGTCTGTTTCCTGCAAGCACAAATTATCAGAAACGGCTTCAAGGTACCAAACTGCATCTTTAGTATTTTAAACATCGAGTTTAGAAAATTTAAGTTTGCTTTTCTTTCCCTCCATTCCCACTTCACAGAAAAAAAAAGGCTCCATCTGCATTTCAATGGGGCACAACCTCGGCCTTCCTCTAAGTCTTCTGAAAGGCACTTTGTACCATCAAGGCCTTCAGAACAAACAAGCTGCTGACACGCTTTATTCTGCTGTTATTTCTAAGTAACTCCGGCGGCGGCTGGGGCGGGGGGGTGCCCAGCTCCGGGGGCACAGACCCCTCCTCGGGCGCCCCTTGCACAGACGCCCGCAGAACGTTTGCAGCCCCCCCAGCCCGGGCAGGAGGCGGCAGCCGCGCTCTGGGCTGTCCCGGCCCCCCGGGTGTTGCAGAACTCCCTTTCTAGCCCCATTCCTCCTTCCCATCTTCCTCCCGCCTCTTCCCGGCCGGTCCCGGCGGCGCGGGGCGGGGCGGCGCGCGCTGCCCGCATTAGCATACAGCTGCCGCGCGCTGCCCCATCTCCCGCCACCCGCCCCATCTCCCGCCACCCGCCCCATCTCCCGCCACCCGCCCCATCTCCCGCCACCCGCCCCATCTCCCGCCACCCGCCCCATCTCGTCACTCCCGCGTCCTTCGGCCGTTCTTTGAATGGGTTTTATTAAAACCCGCCCGCTACGATCCCAGCGTCCCCCTCGTAACGGCTGCGGGGCTTAATTTTATAGGCAAACAAACGCGGAGTTAATTCGCCCTTTCATCAGCTAATTGAGCCTCCCTTTCATGATCCCTCCTAAGGAAACCCCAGCCACTCCCGGGCACACAAAATGGAAGGCAAATGGGAAGGCTGGATTCACGCACACAGCACAAAACTGAAGTTTTCCGTTGCAAAGGCAAAATATTTTAGAGACACCAGAGAAGCAACGGGCACAGACAACGTTTCTGTTGAAGGCATTTAAATCACTCACCTTTACGCATTTTCTCTAGACAATAACAACCTAATTCTCAGCAAATCAAGGAAGTTATAGCTCAGTAAAACTAGTTTGGGAGAAGCAGTAGTGCTGTATGTAAGGCTGCAAGTTGTAATTTAGCAGGTGAACTCTATTTTTGGCGTTTCAAGAAAGACTTGCACATGGAACAACCTGCAGCCACATCCAGACTTCTAAGTTTTTTTAAAAAAATCTGAGTGCAGAACGTGGTTGTTGATTTAAGTGAGAACATTTGGGATCTGAAACCAGAAAACTAGTTAAGTATTTTTGGCAGCTAAATCAAAACTAGCCAAAACCTGGCCACTGTTGACACACCACTGCATGGAGGGGAACCGAGAGTGACACCTGGGGAAGGGACAGACCTTGTCCTGTGAGCCTTGGCCCCACATCTCATGCTTCTGGTTGATTATTAATTTTGAACTCCTAGCAATTAAAAACTTAGTGAACTGGAAAAATATAATAATCATCAGTCTTTGTTCATATTTGCTTGAGGACGTATCTACGTATATTTAAAAGCACACTTTTCAAGCCATACCAGCTGGCTGGTCGAGGTCATTAACATCATTTTAACTAAGGTGAACATAATGAAGACAATGAAAAGGGCTTTGGAATAAAGATTTTCACACTTCAGACAGCTCAAAGTTGTGCAGCGGGAGCACATCCCCTGTGGAGAAACACCAATGCTGGGAGGGCTTTGAGCAAGAGCAGAGGCTGGTGCTGGCAACGCTGCCTCAGCTGCCCTTCCACACTCCTGTGCTACAGCAGGCACAGGGAGACCAACAACTTTCTTAGATTCCTGCTGTACCTGGAAAAAACCCTGTGACTTAAGGATTGAGTTTCATCCTTAACTGAGCTTCCAGGCCTTTTATTTATTTATTTTTAATCAATCCAGGCTGTTCTTTTTTCATTGTATTACAATGACAAATAAAAAGCAGCTTGGATAAGAACAAAAAGAGTATTACTTCTTAACTTTTCAATAATACTTGAAATAAAACACAAATCAACTTCAAAGGCCACTTAGCAAATATTTGGTGAGTTTGAAATATTAAAAATCTATTTGAATAAGTCTAATGGCCGGCCCAGCTAAAAAGAAAACAAGGCCATTCAGAGCAAGCAGGAAATGAAGTCAACTAGAGTTTTAAAATAAATCTGGCTCAAAAATTAAGCAAATGTTAAAATAAAACCATGTCTGGTTACACTAATTACATAAAAAGGAGTTAAATTACTCATTTCCTAGCTCCTTCTGCCAAGATCATCTTCTTCAAGGGAAATTCAATTTAATTTTTTTTTTCCCTAAAGAACAAAAATGTTTTGTGTAAAGATCCCCCTCCCTCCCTCAACAAGGAAGTTTCATTTAGTGCTGAGTCCCAACGAACATTTCTTGACTGAAAAGCCCTACAAGCACGTCAAACAAAAACAGGCAAACACCCTTATCAAAGCTGATATTTGTCACTGTGTTAGCTAATACTATTTTCTTAAAATTGACTGCAGGTCCTCTAGAGAAAAGTAACACTTCATTCCTGAACAAAGTCTAGATATTACAGTTCAAGTTGTGTGTCAAATTCTCTGCTCTTAAACTTACTACCTCAAGAAAAAAAAACCAGTAAGTACAGACTAAAATTAAACGATTATTGAACACTCTAAGAATTACACCTCATACTTGGGAGGCATTACTGAAATGCAGTTGTCACTAACAACCATTCAGTTTCCACTCCAGCAAGCTGTGCCAACCTCTGCTCTGTACATATTTCAGGACTCCATCCTGAGCCATGCTCAGTTCCTGCAACTGCAAATGATGTCAAGGGGCACTCTTTGGGGACTGGGCAAGGCCATGACAGGCCCTCTGTTGGAGCCAATTATTCTGATGTAACAAAATTAAGGTTAATCCAAGAAATTCTTTAGCTGACTCACTTTTCAAGCCAAAACTGATCTGCAGGCTTGTTCCACACAGTGAGGATGAAATATAAAAGCAAGTATCTTTTCCTTTTTCCTAATTTAAGCCTATTTCTAACAGACAGCAAATATCCTTCAATCAGAGCTGCAGATCAATCATTAGATGATAAATTGAGCCTGTATTACATTGAAGTTACACAACTGCATTAAGCTAGAGCAGACCAAGGAACCTTTATTCATTTTGGACAGTAATTTTCTGCTGTGACCTATTTCAATCAAAGCAGAGTTGATAAAAATATTTATCATAGCTTAGCTTAAAAGAGAAACAGAGATTTTTATGTACATTTCAGCACTTTCTGCATTTGACTGTATCTGGCTTAGCAGTATCAGAAAGTTCCACAAGTCAGATAGAGAACAATTTTATCACTGCAATTTCAGTCACACACTTTACCACACATCATTAAGACCTAGGGAAAAAAAGTTCTCTTTTGTATGACTAAATTTCAGTCTGCCCCAGAATGCTGTAAAACTTTCCCTTTAACATTTAAAAAAATATTAAATATGAGGCAGTATTAAAAAAAAATTCTAAAGTATTTATGCATCACTTCCTTCATTACCATAAGTAACTGTAAATTTGTACAGAAACCTGAAGCTCGGTATGTGTTTGGAAAGTACCCCCCTCCCCAAAAGCCCCCAGACACACGCAGCTTATAGAAAGTAACCAGTTCTGTTTGATGTTTACTGCAGTGGTTCTGAAATTAATATAAATGGATGTGTGACGTGCGAATGGGAGAGCCTGGAACTAATTCTGTTTTATAGAATACAAACCCTTCAGCAATTGGGGTACCTAATTATTTTGATGATAGGTGAAATTTTGCCTTGATCACACAGTACCCAGCTGTGAATCTGTTTTATAACAGAAAATTTCACAGCATGTAACTGCTCTTTAAAATTACGCTGTAAACATGCAAACACATGGCACCACTAAAATAAGCATGTTTTTAAAAAGGTCTTTTCCCTTTAAACATTTTTAAGAAGGGAGGAATGAAAAGGAACAAAAAGGGAAGTGAGCAATGCTACAAATAGATTGCATTTACTGCATAATGCTTTTAACATACTTCTGATCTATGAAAAGCTCAACTACATTTTTTCAGAACAGTTCACATTTTCAAAGAAACTCAAAAAGATGGATTGAATTATTTCACTCTTCTTGGGAATTAATCTGAAAGTTGTTTCCTCCTCATTGTTACTTACACTACAGCTGTGCTCAAGCTCCTTTTCATTTAGGAAAAAAAGTTTAAATGTTGAGCCTGCGCACACTATGGTTCCACATTCCAACAGCTTCCTCCCAGTCCTCTGCCAGCATCTGCTATTGAAGACTAGTTCCAATTTACAATAAACAGCTTTTCCAGACCAGAACACTTGAAATTCAGTCCTTCTTGACTGCTTTTCCCATTCAATCTCCCTATTCACCATTTCAAGGAGAAAACTGTTCTGCCAATTATTACACATCTGGAAAAAATGCATGTATAAGCTGAAATGCTCTCAGCAGAAAGTTTCAGCTTTCTGCATATGGTCACAGCAGGATTTTATGGGCCACTGACCAGGCCAAAGTCAAAGTTTTCCCATCTTTCTCCTCCGCCTCATCTCTGCCCACCCCCACCCCAACCCTCTAATTGGAAACCCATAGCAGGTGCAACCTGTCTGCCATCTTTTCCTCCACAACAACCTTGAGTAGCTTCTTCTTGATTAATATTAATCTTACAGTCCAGTTTTAACTCCATAGGCCCTAGGATAATTTAAATGCATCAGCTGTAATTGCTTTGCATAAATATAGATGTGTTTGAAAATACCGTTACCATTGATGCTTGTCTGTTGGTTGTTACAAGGCTAGATGCTCCATAGTTTGAGTTCAGGCTTCCAATTGGCCCATTGTGGGATGGTCCCAATAAACTGTGTATATCTCCATGGCCACCTGATAGGCTTGTTGAAGGCCCCACAGCATGATTCCGTAGTACATGGATGGCATCATCGAGTCTGTCCAGGCGATCCTCCATCCGAGACTGCTGTGGGGAGGGACAGGGACAGTCATCACTGAGGAGCTCTGCAGACCCACCAGACCCCAACAGTTTCTACCTCAGAGATATTAAAGCCAGAAGGTGAAACGTGGTATCAAAAGACTTTGAAAGCACCTACCAGCACTACAAACAAACAGGAAAAAGGAGAGATATCTGGAGATGTTGCTCGAGATAGCATTCATTCCACAAATAGGTGGCAGCTTTTGAAGTGAAGCTTATTATAAGGTTAATGTTACTCAGCTTCTATCACACGGCATAAACAAGAAAAAAAGGAAGTGCTACAAAATAAGCATCTAATACAGGACAATAAAGAATGATCATAAAATCAGCCTCACCACGTTGGTAGCAATTAAAGAGGCAGTAGCTTTTTGAGAACTTGCATTACAAAAAAACTGAACAAAACTTTAAGTTATCATTTTCTAAAATGGATCTTTAAGATTAGGTATTTCAGAAATAAAAGCAAGTTATGTGTGTTGCTGGAGAAAAGTCTGTCTTAAAACTACTTTCCTTTAATAAAAAAGACCAAAAAAACCCCAAAGCGAAAGCAATTCTGACACTGCAGCTCTCTAAAAACTCAAATAGCAGAATGTTGGAGTCAAAAGATGGGTCATATGCTACACTAATTTAAGTTTTTAATGGGGAATCCAAAGGAAGCATTAATTGAAACACAAAAAGGCACCATCTAAAGTGAAATAGTACCTCACAGACATCCTTTAAGAAGGACATTGCATCTTGCAAATGCTCGTGAAGTTGCTGTTCAACTCGATTTTTCTGGCAAAGTCAAGACAGAACAGGAAGCAAAGCACAGGTTAAGATTAATTCAAAAAAGAGGTGAGGAAACAGCTGATGTGCATGTCAGCAATAAATTGTTAGTCAAGTTAATGCAACAGAGATCTGACTGTATTAAGATAAGAAAAGGCTAATACTTAACACTGAAGTTATGTTAGGATTCTAAGACGTAAATATCAATTACATTTAATTGCAAAAATATTGAGGAAAAGAAAACTGATTTTGCTTAAATTTATTCCTGTTAGACAGAAAAAAACCCAAACATGTCACATCTGTGGAAACCAGAAATATTAACAGGTTATCAAAACCTTCCCTCAAAATCTTCCCCTTTGCTTCCCAATGCTGTATCAGAAATTTAAGAAGTCAGTAACTTAAATCCTCTGCTGAATCTTCACAAGAAGAAAATGTACAATGCTGTAATTATTTTGTGTTTCTCTGTAAAATATTTCATCAATTAATAAATGAATGTTCCCTGATAACAAACCATAATTACAAATAAAAATATATTAATACTTTAATGACAGTGTAATGAAAGCAAGCCCAAGAGACTACCATTTCAGGGAGACAGAGCGAAGGACAAGTAAATGCGAAGGCATGAAGTCTTTATCTTTTCTCCAGACTGAACTTTAGATAAGAATTAGCTATGGATTTGTGAAAAGGTACCAGAATCTCATAACAGTGCTTTAGCACCAGCTGTCCTCAGCACAGAAGCCTGATGCCCAAGGAACAGATGGTGAAAGACACACCCTGCACGTCTTATATTGTTCAACCGAACAGGCCATTTGTTAGCAAAGAATTCATTTGTAATGCTATCCTACTGTTTCCTTTAATGATATGCAGGATTTATGCAAAACCAAGCCTTCAACTCTTAAGTAAAAAGTACTGTGTTGCTTTCAGCAATTCTTACCAAGGAGTGTAGAGAGTTTTCATAGTTTGGAGATGAGGGGGCTTGTCCTCCACTCCTAGACCACTGACTGGCACCTGTCAAAATTGTCTAGGTTAATACACAGATTTATGCAGCATAAATAGGAAGCAGAGACACAATGTTTCTCAACACAGTTAAAACCAACATATTCCACATAAAGGTAAGCTAACATATGGGCATATGAAGGAGGACAAATTCCTTCGTTCTGCCTTATCATGGGGTAATTTTTAGATCCTGACATCTGCAGGGTTAGACACATTATAAGTGATAAAACGGTGACATCTCCCAAGTACTTCAACATTAAAACAGTGGACTAAACACATACACCCTGTATCTGAAATACCTGCCTTCCACCAGAGTCACCATAAAAAGTCTGCTGAATTCTTCCTTCTTCAGATTATGTTCAGTATATGTAGGCTTATCTTGATTAGCATTAAAATACACAACACAATGATTTGAAGAAATCAGACACTGAAATAAAGATAACTGGAAAACCATTTTTATGACACCTGTCTAACTAAATCTAGATCTAAAAGCTTTCTTTACCTTGTCTATCTCTACACTATCCCCCTTTAGACTAGAATGCATTCCAAGTTTAGAAGAGTAAAAATACACTTAAGTTACTCCTATGTGATATTTCTGATATATTTTAGGTAAACTGACAGCTGAAGAATCACTGGCTCTGCAACAAACTGGCTATTATATCTGTATTACCTATACACTGCAATTTCAAATATATCCATTCTGATACAAATATACTTAATTACCATGTAAAATTTAGAAATAACTACATGTGAAATGCAGTAAGTAATAAAGCAGTACTTTTAAAACAAAGCCTTAAGTAGTACAACATGTATTTTTCTCACCAACTGATAATGCATCACTTATAAAGATACTATATGAAATTCTATGTCCATTAGAGACAGCTTCCTTTCAGCCATACAAATGTAATAATAAAGCAATTACATTAATAAATTATGGACATACAATCCAAAGCAGCTCATTAAAGGAAGAGCCTGTGGGCTTGTTCTTTCAATAACAGCCAGAGCTGTATGTCTGGAAAACTGGTAAAGGGTTTAATAACATTACAGCTCCTTTGTTCGAAGAGCTGCAAGTAGTTACCTTTTAAAGAAAAGGTTTTATTTAACAAAAAAGAGTACAGCTTGCATAGCTATTAAAATACCTAAATATTTCCTTTCTAATTGAAAAAAACCAACAACCAACCAAATCCAAACCATCTCCAGTTTCATAAAAGCCCAGAGCTGCCATAACTGTGCTGGAATTCTCTTTTAAAATACAACATCAGTAAGTAAGTTTATAATTACCAATTTTCACTTCACACAGCTACTCTGGGTCTGGATCTGAAGTCTCCCTATCTGCATTATTGTCATTCCTGAACTTGGGAATAATGCTTGAAGTCCCACTTACTTTTGCAAAGCATTAATGAAACAACTTTAGAATATTTTGGCTCAGTGTAACGTAGAATTTTTTTATCTGGTCAAAACTCCATTTTTAGAGTCAAGACCACAGTCAAGGCTTTAAGGAGTGCTCACTACCCACAGGATCGAGTGTGCTACTTCCTACAATAAAGCATCAGCTGAATATTAAGCAGATAGGCAACCAGTTAAGAAAATCAAGCAAATTGACTCAAGGCCTGTGCATCCAGTCTGATGAGTTTGGATTTTTTTTTTTTTTTTATGGAAAAAAAGATACTATTTTCTTAATGTAAGACCAGAACTAAACTCTAAGTGGGACTGTTCACAAAGGAATCAGAGAAAAGGGGGGAGGGAATACCCAACTCATCCTCTCAAACGCACAACCCAACTGCAACCTGCAGTTTTTAATCACACCTCTAGTAACGCTAGTGCTCTTCCCGAGCGGTGCCGTGCCCTGTCTCCATGTCTACGCAGGTTGCCAGATGGCACCGATTTCCTGCTTCCCTCATTCCACTCCCCCTCTTAGAAGTTGTGCATGAAATCCACCAATTATGTTAAAAAGCATCCTGGCACCACAAGCCCCGCAATTAACAACTGCAGCTTTTAGCGCAGCACCAACATAGCAGCATGAAAAAACAAATAAGCCAGGCAAGTGTCAGGATTTACAGGGGTCATCGATAGTAATCACTGTGGTATTGTTCTTACCCCGAGTCTCCCCAGCACTAATCCCTGGCTCCCTTTTCAAACACAAACTCGCAGGGCAGTCGGCAAAGGGCGGGTTTTGCTTCCTCAGAACCCACCGAACCCCTGTGAATACCTCTGATGCTGGAAGAAGGATTCTTAAAATGCCGAGGCTCCCACCATTCAGAGCCAGATATAAACTTTACACACACACACACACACAATCATTAAAACTATGCAAGAAGCTAAGCTCTGGGCATGTTTCTGTAAAATTAGAAATTAAATGAGGGCAGGGAAGATGAGACATACACCACTGCCTCAATACTTAGGGGTTTTCATCATGTTGTTCTCAAAGCTTTTACTTAAATTAATTTTAAAAAAGTTGTTAGTCCTTATTCAGTAACAGCCCAACAGTCAGACATGACGTTATATACTTAAGTGTCTCAATAAGTTACTATCTCTTAATGCTTCAAGTGGCAAATAGTGTACCCACAGCAATTTACAATTAAAGGCTAGGTAAAGCATTAGTCAAATCTATAATAGTAAGAATGCTAAATAAACAAAGGACTGCAAAAGAATAAAATAATGATGAAGGCTAAAATGTTCCAAATATATATTATTTTAGCATACAGAAAACATTTTTTTTATCTGCAATAACTTTGTGGGTCAGGAGAGAAAATGGCTACCAGAAGTATAAATAGCAATAAATATAGTAGTAATTACTTTACATTGTGCTTCACTGTGTTCCTAGTGACTCAACTGGGAATAAAGATAAAAGTCCAGATTCATAAATGAAGGTAATTAACTACTGGAGCAATTTACCAAAGGCTTGATAAATTCCATATCACTGGAATTGAAGGGGGTGGGGTGGGAGGGTATAACTGTAAAGCAGATGCTAAGTTTGCGCCCGAGAAGGATTTCTCTATTATTTGCTTCTGTCTGCACTGCCTTAGTCATCAAGTACAAATTCTGGAGAGTTTCGCATTTCATACATGTTTGAACGAAGGCATCAACAGCAAAGGGAAACCCCAATTTTTAGGGACCTTAAATTTGTATTCTAAAACCAGAAATTAGCAAGTTCTTTCATGCTTACAAAATCGGGTGTGGTATCTCAGCAAAGAACTCAAATTAGGTAAAATTCTAAATAATTGAAAATGTCACAACTTCTTTCTTCCAGCCACAGAGATCTTTTCAATATTTGCTTTGATGTTAAAAACAAAATAATAATAATTTTCTGGTCTGATCTGCCTTTTCAATACAAGGATACACAGAATATTTTTTGTCAACTGTAATCACTAAACCAAAAATCCCTTTAATCCCATCATTACTAACTGAACATGTTTTTTTCAGTTACAGGAACAAAATGCCCAAAGCTCCTGGTCAGGTACAGCATGTCAGATATTCATGAATCCATTAAGGCCACAGAAAACCAGAACAGTGTCCACTAAACGTGAGGGAAAGATGAACATTTTCTGAGTGACACTGCAAATATAGAGATGCATATTCACATATGTATGTATATGAAGCATTCTGCATGTGATAACTTTATTATTCAGCTGGATTACAAAAGTGTTCGGCCCATTCTGTACACCTTTCACTGCAAGTTATTTTCTTTAATAAAAACTCTGTTGCATGAGACTGAGCAACAGCCAGGAGTCTGCTGGGATACATTAAACAACAAAGAATGGGAAAACAGACTGTTGTATAAATGTTAAATAATTTAACAAATTGCACTATCGGAAGGAACAGGGTTAAAGTTACATCATCTTGCTTGTAATTCTAGTTCTTTGTTAAACAACAAATTTAAGTCAATGGAGCTTTCACAGTCCTCTCTATATGGAGAACAGCTGTTCAACTTTTACTAGACAGCTGAGGCCACAGTGTCTGTGAAAGCTGCACTACCCACTAATAGCTGTAGGCAGCTGCCCACAGTTCATCTCCACACTGGAATGCTTCTTCCCACATTCACACTACAAACACACAAAACACAGGTGACAGAGGTGGCTGCAATACAGAGCATTCATTTTGAAAAATGCCAGAAATTCTTCTCCCATAGAATGAAAGCATTCATAAAAGATGTGAATGAAAAGCTATCCTGTGTAAAAACCGGATAGTCTCTTTGCCTACTATATTTTCATTAGAGGGAACACACATCTGCTGTGTTTGTCACTGAAAGCTGTCACAGAGTTTTAACGTTATAGCTTTAAAGAAAACCCCAAACAAATCACTCATTTCTCTCCAATGGTAGAGATCTGAACAGATATCTCTATAGCTGTGATAGCATATGGCCATTCAATGCTTTCAACGATTATTTGAATAAGCTATTTTTCAAAGTCAGTTGCCAGAATTTAAGGGAATGCTTGTAACAAACACTTTAAAACATGAATTTATAAATCTGGGTTTAGTACAATGGAAAGATAAACAAAGTATAGAAGTATCTATGCAAGGAAGCTACTGCTGATTTCTCTAGTGATTCCAAGCAAGAAGTTTTAAAAACAACACACAAGTCTCTACCTGTAAGAGGCGATGGTGATCCAACTGGTGTTGATGGATTCGATGGAAAACTACTGCTGGTGTGATCAGGAGAATAAATCTAACAACAGATGGAAGAGTTTGGATATCAATACATGTCATAACACACAATCAAAAAAAAAATGCTAT
Organism: Apus apus; assembly: GCF_020740795.1. NCBI lineage: Eukaryota > Metazoa > Chordata > Aves > Apodiformes > Apodidae > Apus > Apus apus. Next base: position 7,641,500 of record NC_067291.1, read on the forward strand.
TCAGATTCCTTTTATGCTTTTACTTGTTACTCTTAATGCTGGATACATTAAAAAAAACAATTTCATCCTTCAATCACGGCTCTGCTTCATTACACTCAAGGCTCTAAAAAAATCTGGGGAACTTTAATTTTAAAGCAGTTACCAAAATAAGCACAGCCTGTATTTGCTAGTGACAAGATGAAAATTGATCTGCCTTCTACTTTTACAGCAACAGAAATGGCAGCCTTTTTATCACTCTAGGGGAACCACGTATCTAAGTGTTACCAGTGCACAGATAGTTGTAACAAACAAAACTTCAGGAAAATGCAGAGGTATAATGACTTCCCAAACTTTGGGTACAGAAAAGATTTTGGCATTCAACACAGGTTATCTTCTAAAAATTAATTATTCACAAGACAAAATACCAAGAAAGCATTCAGCTCCAGTTACTATTTGTACCCACCAAACAAAAACCAACTGAAATTTTGCTGATCTTGCTTTGTGTTGCAGCACATAGTTTTCCTCTTATTTCTATTTCAATTGTTCCTTGATATACTAAATCTCAACTTGCAACAACTCATTCCTTCCTATTAACGTAAAATGCAATTTTGTTAATAAAATGTAATTGATAAAAACAGAATACATAATGCTTAAAGCTTTAATTGAAACTTAAAATTTCAAGATTCTTGGAAAATTCATTTTGTGAAGGGAATTGAATAGGTTTAGAGGCTGACTATGGACTTTAGAACATATTTTCATAGGTCATCAGTTCAAACGTGTTTTACTTGAGCAGGCATCAGGATTTGTTAGGCATCAAATGGCAGTTAAAAAACCTTCCCTGGCAGCATGGTTGATGTCTCTTTACACAGACAATACGACATTTTAGCCTTTAGCTGACAATAAAATGGGACTTGGTTAAGTTGCACTTTGTATTTTTTGAACTGACAAACTCAGCACACAGCAGACTACATTCTCCCTCCTGGTTTAGCATAGTTTTTAATCAGAAAAGATCATCAGATCCCTAGTGGGAAATATCTCTTCCTTTTCATACATGCTAGAAAGAAAATACACTTAAAAGAACAAACTCTCTCAGACCATCCTAGGAAACTCATAGAATGTACATCAATATAAAAATAAATCTTGGGTGTCAGTATGGGAACTGTAGAGTTCCAGACAGATAAGATACAGAAAGTTACAATTATGTCAGAGCAAAGGCCACAAAGTTTCCTTTGAAAGAGGTAATTTTCCACCACTCTACCTGCCAATTTAATATTTTTGCTAGATTTTCTGAGGGAAAACCTACTTTAAACCAAAGCCACAAGTAAAACACGAGGTCAGAATTCATTCTGCATGCAGTCCCTGGTCGCTGTGCTGTTAAATGACCAATGATGAACAACCCTGACACCTTCTGCCAGGCTTAAACGGTAACATGACTCATTTTACTGCAACAAATGAGACTCCTCCTCCTATCAGTCATGGTCCATTCCAATCAGCAGGGTGCCAATATGCCAAGGTCTAATGAAAAGGCGCTTAGACAAAAGCTGCACAATTGAGAGCCTGCAGAGCCAAACCTCAGAGCTGTTAGTCCAATTTTTTAAACACTACAGTGTACATTTCAGTTAGGCTTTGTTATGTTAATGTTATTGAGTCTAAAGCAACAAAGAAACTTAATTCATGAATTACTTTTAGAAGTCAACTTCCCTACATTTTCTTTTCTTTTGTGAGGAGACCAGTGGCTATTTAACTAAGGAGACGGTACAAAGGCCTTTACCCTAGTTCTGAGGTAGGAATCAAAACATAAGTTATCACAAAGAGGTCTGATATAATCAACAAAGTTAAACAGTCCTCCTGTTTGATCTCCTCTAAATTAAAGACCAAGTGTTTTGATTTGGCATTAGGCAATGAAATAAACCAGATGTTTCTCCTGCCATATAACCCTCCATGGGCACAATCTTAAAGGGTTATTGTTTGGCAAATGTTCAGGGAAACACATTAGAAATGGCACGAATACCCAGACTTTCTTTTCTTTCTATCTATACTAGTTCATTATCCAAACTAATGCATAATCCACAGGGCTTTGGGAACTTTGTGTAAATACTTTCATGTACAATTCTCTTTCTTGCCTACCCTGAGATTAAGACCACAATTATCCAGGCTTAAACCTAAAATAAAAGAACCTTTGCAAATGTATTATCTGGCCTTACATGTTTAATCACATACTATTCTGTATGGTCTTTAATACCTAAACTGAAGAACAAATGTCGTATCCTCTGATGTTTCACACATGAAAGGCCTATTGTGAGATGTACATCAACAGAATTTTAGAACTAGAAATTCCTCTCAACAGTTGCAGCAGGAGCATTGCAAACCCTAACAGGAAGACACTGAGTGCCGTCTTAGGGGAAAAAAAATAAATGTAAAAAGTTAAGGCAATCACAGTATTTAAATGGAACTTTGTTCAAAGAGAAAATACTCCTGGTTTAGTAGCCATCAAAATTCATGTGCACCAGCTTCACCTGCAGGAGAGACCCCCTCCCTCCCCTCCACAGCCCGAGGGGGCTCCTCGCCGAACGGGCACAGGAAACGTGCTGGGTGCGCGTGTTGCGGGGCGCAGGGGAAGCAGATGGATGAGGAGAGGGATTTGAAGTGTGCAGACTATGGCATGCACTGATAGAGCAGATGGAATGCATCACCATCAGCTATGACAGAAATGATTTATGGAATGACCTGGCTGCTCCTGCCAAGCAACAACATGGGATGACAGAAACAAGTTTCTATGACAACCAGAGCCCACCCACTAGTTAGATTAAACATTTCTGCCCTGATTTCCACTCTCAATATATTTAGAGTTTTTCCTCAAAACATCAGCCTGGTTTTCTCAGCTAATGACTTGGGCAAAAATACCTGAAAGGATGAGAAATAATTAAAAAAAAGGAAAATGCCAGGAAGCCCCACAGGTCTAACTGGCCAGCACATCAGACTTTCAACAGAAATTTTGGTTGGGCAGCAGAACAGCAGACATCCTAATATATCTGCTGAGTAATGAACAGCCTCAAGTATGTAAGCATTGCTACTTCTAGGAGGCAACATGATCCCAGTTATTTTCTGACAGGTCTCAAACAGACAAAAAGAGGGCAGTGTTAACTGCCCTCTGGACTCGCCAATTGTTATCTGCTTGCTGAATCCCCAAAAGCAACAGTTTTTTTCCTCAAAGCCAGTAGGTCAGAGTTCTCCTACCCAATATGGACATTACAGACATTATCAGATCTGGTAATCTTTTAACATATGACCCTCTGAGGGATGCAAGGGCAACATGATCTGCACGAATACACACGTTTGCATTCTCTAGTATGAGGTGAGGGATGCAGAATCGAAACCAGGAACAGTCTTTTGGGGCTGCAAAGTAATCAGCTGCCTTTTAAATCAGACTTAGTCTCCCCTTCACTACATACAAGAAAGTGCTCGCCCAGTCACCACTCCACCAACTCTGAAATGTCTGCTACACTGTATCAATTACAGTTTTATAAAAAAGCCCATCTGATTGTATTAATGGAAAAATAATGGCTGTACAAGTGCACATGCGAACAGACTGAAGATCCTGGTAATGTTTTTTACATTATCTACATTATTCCAACAAGAATTAAGAGTTTAAACTTTCTGCAACATGCAGAATTTTAAAGGTTGTTCCATAAATTACAGCTATACAACACAGCATTCAAAACTTCTCTGTTTTATAAGGCCACTATGAAAACATTTTAAATCTTGAGGCAGGATCTGCTCTAAGAGTAACATTAAAAATATTTGACTTTAACTAGAACACTACAGAAAAAAATCCCTAATATTTTTATTATCTTTTACTTTGCCTAAACAACTTCCTTATCTGCCCTGATTTTTTTGATCACCTGAAAAATAAATAAATTAGAATAGTCTTCTACAAATAATTTTGCACTTGCTTTTTTATACACATTTGTCTACTATGACATTGTATCATAGCACATTATTTTAACTTCATACATGAAAACTGCTGATTCCATATTATAAAATGGACACATAAATAACAGATGCAAAGATCAAAGTAAGTCTTTCAGATCTGAATATTCTAACTGCTACTTACAGATGCCAATGCCTTTCCAAGTGCATCACCTGTCTGAGAGCTTCCAGCACCATTTCCTCTGTTTCCTGTAATGTGGAAAACAAATCCAACACTTACTTTTAAAGCTGAAATTGTATTTACTTTTATTATTTTATTCATCACATACAGTTGAACAACCACTTTTTAAATGGATATTCTGAGGAAGTCAGTGTCAACAGAATCAGTTCTCATTATACTTAAAAATTTAATTAAAACAATTAGATTTAAATGTAGATGCTCTCCTCTTAAAAGTCAAACACAGTATCACCATGCTAACTTAAGGACCCACAAGTGCAAGCAGTTAGAAAAGACTGAATTTATTTTCTAGGATCACAAGCTAATTTTAATGAAATGTGAAAAGAAAATAAAAATCAGAAAAATTTATTATTGCAGCTTATTTCTAAGCTGTTATCACTAAAGTGCTGCATGTTTCATTAATTCTTAAAGTCAAATGCACTGAATAGTTCCTTTTGTGACTCCTTGCTTCCCCTGCTCCAATTCCTCAAGTTGTGCTCTCATCTTTATATAAGAAAATCCCTGAAAAGCTCTTATCCACCTAGCTTTTTGCCACCCCTACTCCTAGTTGCATGTCAGCTGCTTTGCATGCCCTTTTGCTCCACACACCCTCAAGCCACCAGATCTGAAGCCCTGCCAATTGGAAACACAGAAAGGACCTGAATCCTCTCAAATACCTGCTTTACTGTAGAAGACAAACCCTTTAAAAGTGAATCTTTCTCCAGTGATCAACTTCTAATGACAAAAAAGATGTATTCAACATGAATGTATGTTATTCACATCAGAAATCTAAATCATGTGACTCTTGCTATTTCAAGTTTGTGGCAAGCTTGGATTTTCCAGCCTGAATTTCCCAGGCAGATTCATTAACTGGGTTCTGTTTAAAGATCAGAGTGTAAAACATGTTACCGAATGAAAGCCAACATAGGCACTCTTAACTAAATTCCACTTACTTAAATGAAGCTAAGTGAAAATCATATTGAATTGACAAAGGGATATCTACAAGCATTTAATTTCTATGGCTGTATCCTAAGCTGTGCAAATACGTGCAAGGAACAGATGATCATCCTGTATTTCCTGCTTTCTAGGTAAGCTCGGAAGAGACTAAGCCAGCCACCATCCTGGCTACTCAGTAATCTCCAAATCAGTTAAGAGAGGAATTTACTATGTAGTTTATCAAGCTCCCCAAAGAGACAGTCTTCCTGTCTTTCTCTGGCACAGCACCTTGATGATACAGCAGCTCTGACAACTGCAACACCGGAACTACCAATATGAATATGCACATGTACTAAACTATGGAGGGATAATTGCTGTTAAGTTAGACGAGTACAATTTCCTGAGCTTAGGCTGGCTGTGAAAGCAAATAAACCAGTAAAAGTCTCAGTCTGACTGCAAAACAATCTGCCTCATCTCAGCCATACTGAGGACAGAAATGTCACAGTGATACAGTATCCCTGATCTACAACCATCCCATAAATTAAATCTTACTAATTTTGTGCGTCATGCAGCCCTAGATTTCATTTTCTTGTAAAATTAAAAAAAAAGCAGGAAGGAATTTTTTTACCCAGAATGTTATCTGATCCATTGACAGGTGGAGTGTGTGAGGCAGCTACATAAGGTGAACTGCTGGTGCTGCCACGGTGGAAGCTAGACATTGGAGGAAGACTGGCATTTATATCTGTAGGTGAGACCGAGTGCGGGGGATAGCTCTAGAGAGAGGAGAAGCAGATGTAAGACATTATGCAGTCTTTAAATAAATGTTGATTTTTTTTTTTTAAGACACGAAATAAACAACACCCAGCTTATTATTGAAGAAAGGGACTCATCCATCCTCTGAACAGATTGCTATACAGCCACAGATTTTTATTTATACAGCAGACATAAATAAAAGGACATAAATCTAATACAGTAAGTTTGTGATTTCTGACAACTGTTTTTTTAACTGACACATACGAAGAGCAAACAAGACATGAATTATTGTAGTCAGATCTCCACATACAAGTACAAAGACATGGGTCTGTGCTGCTTATCTTACCAAACGGTCATGTGTGTGCAGGCTGCCGTAACTGCCGGACTGGGACATGTGGGAAGAGGAGCCTCCCAGCATCCCACCATAGCCAGGCTGGCTCATGCCATTGGATGAACTCCAGAGGTCAGAAGAGTTGTGGGTCCCATCTTTTTTTTTTTTTTAATATATATATTTTTTTAGAAAAAAAAGACAAGAAAAATACATTTAACGAAGAACAGCATCGAGTTCTACTTTCCTTTACAAAATCGTTTTAAAAGAACACAGAATTCAGCTACTCCAACTAACATCAACAGAGAAATGGTGGCTGGTTCATACTGTGCCTTCTATTCTCATGCCACCACACTGTTGCTATATTTATAAAAAAACCCCAAAACCAACAGAGGCTTTATAGATGAAATACAATCCAACCACAGCTGAGAAAATACCAAGTACTTCTGCTAATTACACAGACCTTCAGTAAGGCCAGATTTATATCAAGAGGGTTGATAAAAATTCCAGACTGAAAGAAATAATAAAAAAGGAGGTGGAGAGAAGTTCAGCTAAGCAGAGCTCATCATAAATATACAATGCAAAACATCTACTAACCTCAAATAAGCAATTTATAGTCTAAAATACCTTAGTACCATAAAAATATGAAAACGTCATAATAGCAGATCTAACTAACTGAAATAACTACATTACATAAGCCGTAAACCCACATGTCAATGCTGCTCTCCTGTAGCACAAACTGAGGTGCTCTGTAAATTCCTGTACTAAAGACTCTGCTTTCAATACGCTCCCAAACCTCGTCAGGCTGCAGTACAAGCTAATTGTAGGACATGAGGCTGAAGAAGTGAATTCTGCTCTTGCTTTGTTCAAGGCAAGTCCCCTTCCCCCCCCTTTTTTTTTTGCATGCTGGATATACAAGCATTTGAGAACTTAAGACTGTTAGCTGATATTGTACAGTCAAATTCCAGAACAGTCAAGAAGCCCTCACCTCATTTTTCTCTATCATTCCAGTGTGCTGCTCTGAAGCCCCTACAAATCAAAGGATGGGGGATTCTGTCCATCTGGCCTGGTGTATAATCCCCTTAAATTTCAGTCAGCAATTAATGTCATGAGAAAAACTTTAAATCAAACAGGCAGCTCCCTTCATCCAGTATATAAAATTTAATGATAGGCTCTAGCACAATGTGTTACCTTTACGCTTCCTCATTCATTCAGTACAACAGTGGCCAACTGCTGATTTCTACCTAAAGGGCAAGTGACATCTACCCATTTATTTAGTCATTTTACCCACCTTGCATAAAGAAAGTGCTAGCAAACATACTGCTCGGTGGCTTAGGAGACGGGTAACTTGGAGATTCTCTGTTGAAATCATCAGAATTTGGGGATGGTGCATACACCTAAATATTGGAGAGCAAAAAATCCACGTTAGCACTATTTAGGCGTCATGCATTAAAAAACCCGTAACAGCATGCATATACAAAGCACAAATAAAAAAAGAACAGTGTAGCAAGCTGCAGCATTTGTTGCCCTTGTTTTATTTGCTTTTTAGCAAGTTGCCACAGTACAGAGGAACTACAGTAGAATGATCCTAACAACACACTTTCTGGTGTGCCAACTCAGCCAGGTGGCCTGATAAAAGCTTGAATGCTGATTTTGCTTTCTAAGTGCATGACTCGTACAGACTTGTTGCTCAAGATAAAAAAAGCAAGATAAAACAACTGGGCCCCAAACAAATTTTTATTTTAAAACAACTGTATGTCTGTTTGAATATTTAAGTAGCTGGCATCCCAACAGTTAGAAAGAAAAAAGAACATCCAGTGACAAGTGAAAAGATTTTAATGCAACCATTGTATCGTCCATTCAGAGACTTGCACGCTTTTGTACAGTCATAAAAAATACATGCACTGCAAGTCCTGAGGAATAATCTTAATACAGCAACATGGACCAAATTATTTTCACACTGGCCCAGCATTAAAGAAAACCAGCAGAATTCTTCTTTTTCAATATATCATCACATTGGAATGACCATTCTCAACTTGCAAGCACTAAATTTTCTTAAGTTAAAAATTGTAAAACACCAAAAAATCATAATTATTAGAAGTCCTTCAGTGCAGTGACTCTAAGAAGAAACATAAAGCACATTTAGGAATAAGTCAAATCAACAAAGCCAGTATTCACAGACTCTACCCATAACATCAGTTGTTCTTAGAAATGCTCTTTCCTCATAGCAGTATTTTGGTCGATACACTGAACATTACAATACGACTAGTGTATGTTAAAAAGGAAAATCTAAAATTAAAAAAAGGCAAAAAAAAAAAATGGCAGCAAAGAATATAAAATAGAACATCGAAACCAGAGCATATTTTTGCTACAAAGTAAAAAATGTGGTATTTTTATTTTTAATCATTCACCTTACTTGTAAATACATAAGAGCTTCATAAACACGTGTATGAAGAATAGTTTTTAAACTTTAAAGCTCACACAAAGCAACTTCCAAAGTGCACGATGCCCTAAAATTAAAAAGCTAACATTTTAATCCCTTCCTATGCAAATAGAGGCACACGCGTGTTTCTACACCATTAACATCTCTCCCTTGTCTTTCTGCTACGCTGTTTACCAAGCAGGAAAAGGGCCAGGGAAACCAAGCCGGGCAACAAAAAAAGCTCAAGTTGCCTAAAAGAGAACCATTGTTCTCCCGGGGTTGACTGTTCTGATACGGATATTTAGAAAGTGAAGTGGGCAAGTCCTGCTACCATTTGCATAGCAATACCCCTCCTCCCCACTCCCGAATGCTTTCCTAGCCTGCTGTTGTCAGACCAAATGGCTGGGCATGTGCCTGCAGACAGCACTCTTTTATATCAGAGAGACTGAATTACCACTCTCTTCGACTCGTTTTACGTCAACAGAATTTCAATAAAACCTATCAAACTACAGTAGGATGGAATCAGGACCAGGGCACAAGGAATTAAGCCAGGGCACGGCTGTCGATAGGAGCCATGTACTGAAAACGGCTGCAGGTAAAGAGACATTCGATAAAAAGGAGTCAAGTGGAAAACTTACAACTTTTACAACTTGCTTGTTTCAACAGCATTTAAAAACAAAAACAAACGAAAAAAATTCAGAAAGAAAGCCTTCAAGGGAGCTTTTGTTCAGTATTTTACTTGCAAATTTTAATTAATGAAATAAATGTAAAGATGCTTACCAAGCCTGAGTGACAGAATGACAATACGTTGCAAGCAACGCTAGCAGTACATATGTATTTACTATATATGATGAACGCACGTATATTCCATGCCTCAGACATATTTTAACAGAAATGTCACTCTTGTCGAATTGTAAATAGGCACACTCATAAGACTGCAAACATATTAGGCAAAACTGGGCTTATTTTACAAGTTCTCTGTTGCGCAGAACAACACAGCATATGCTATAGCTGATGGATAATCTATCACTGTCACAGGACAGCAGTGGAAACAAAGCTTTATGACTTTTAGCACTGCCATGGAGATACACACTGATTAATGCCAAATCACCTACAATGACAATTATACTACTTTTAAACTGTAGTGTTATGAATGAGATTCATAAATACAAGCTTCAGACTGAAATTTTAACGTTTTACGTAACTGGGTGATTTATAAAAACTGATTAAACACTATGTCAAAAGGGAAACTAAACTGAGAAAATCCTACAAATGTATCATTTACAGGTACATATGTATAAGCCATTAACATAATAAAAATGTTACGAATTATGTTAACGTAAAAGAGGCCCTTCTAAACAGCAACATGAAAGTCCTAGCGCAGACACATAACTTTATATAGTTTCTGCTTGTTTTGGTATCTTAACTATAGCTTGCAAAAACATAGTTGCAATGTTATGAAGCTGCACTTGTGCCAGTCTAGATTTTTCAGATCAAAGGGTTCTTGCGGCAAAACACAACTGATGTGGTCTCAAAGACTTCATTAACTCCAGATGTGGGGAAATAGCCAGCCAATTCCACCAAAGGAGCCAGTCTCTTTTAGTTACAATCAGAACTACCCACAAATTAAAACCAGGCCTCTGATGTCATCTGATCACCTGCAGATGAGCACCAGGTTTTTTTCTGGTTAATGACCTAATCATAATTTTTATGTTGTGTTACTACAAACAAAATTTAAAAGCAAAGAAGAAAATTTACTAAGATTAACTTGAAGTCCACGAGATGCAAAATGCAAAGGTTTTAAATAAAAAAAGCTGATTAAAAAAAGGAGAAATTCAACTTCAACTCAGGAAGCGGGGCAACTAGTTTATCTACTCTGAAAGCCCCACATGCCCTAAGACCCCTACCCAGCCAAACACAGCCCCTGAGGCTTGTGTGGCTATGCCGCAGCTCCCTGCTCTGTGTCCCAGCTAAAGGCCTTTCTCCTCTGCAACAGCTGAGTAAGGGAGTTATAAATGTGACGTGGCTGCTCAAGACGGCCTCTTTTAGCTATTAAACTGATAACAGTAACATCCAGGAGGCATCAAACCAGTTTTTCCTGGCTGACATTCCCACCAAGACAAGGAATATTGTTAAAAGGTCAGCCTGTCTGTAGAGTCCCCTTGAAGGGGGTCTCCAGCAGGTAGAAGAGGAGCCCATCTTCCAACTTCCCTTGAACGCACTGCGCCCGAAGGCATCGATGTGTCTCCAAGCTGACAAGCCAAACACTCTCCAATTATGAATGGGAAATTCCCTGCCGATAAGCGCACGCCAAAACCAGTTTTTTTACATGACTTATCAAGTGGAGGACTCGACTTTTTTGGAGCTGTGCTAGAATATACATCAATCCTAACCCTGCAATGCTTCTGAAGGGTAGAGAGCCTGCGCAGAGGAAAGTAGAACAAGCAAGTTCCAAAGGACATCAAGTCAGAGATCTACGTTGGTCCTTTCTGCACCCTGACACGGTTTCTGTTTCTCCAGTGGGAAAAGCAGGATGACAGCTGAGGTTTTTTTTTTGAGGGGTAGTGGTGAGAGCTGACTTCAGAACAGAGCTGAGAAGACATTATCTGTACTACATCAGGTTTAAGCAAAACAAACACGTCATCCAGTTCTGAAATCTGATTAACACACAAAATGAACGCTATCATGAAAGTTACACAGCCCTTATATACCTAAAACTTACCAAAGGATTATACAGTGGGCTTCTGTATACTAACACAAGTGCCAATAACATGAACATTAATTTGATGATCTGGGTTTACAAGATTTTATGCCAAGTAAAACTTCAAAGTCTCATTCTATAAATGCATTTAATAAATATAACACTTTAAAGTCCTCCTGTTGGCATACTTCCTCTCAGGCAAATTTCCCATAATCTGTTTCAAATTCTTAAATATTTATCAATGTTTAATGTTAAAAGCAAACAAAACCCAAAAAAACAACAAACAAGGAAGCAACCAAACCTTACTTCCGATGAGCTCATACTAACTATCTCAAGACCAAGGCTTCCATACTGTTTATGAAATTACGAATTATGTTACTAAGTTAAGCCTAGTTATTAACAATTCTTGGAAGTTCAGAAAATATTTATCAAGCTGCTGGGGCCAGAATTTTTTGAAATCAGTAGAGATGGATAACCTACTCTGTAGCTTGTAAACTCTGCTAAATAACCTGTCTACACTCCATCTGCATCAGTCATGCACTAAGCAAGTGCACACTGATGATTTGTACATGTGGCAAAATTTTACAGTGCATTGTCTGCAGGTTTTGTGGCAAAAACTAACTCTGCTGAGAGGCAGCACTGGGAAAAGGAAACTTGTGTTCATGTTTATAGTATTTCTGACAACATAATGTACTAAAACTTCAGGAATGTAGAATAGTAACTATAGTTTTCCAACATTCCTCTTTACAGCAAACCAGAAGCTGCCAAAACAAGAAACCCGCCCTAAATTGTTTAGATGATATTTCAGCTGGATGATAAAATTAAAAGCCCTAGTATACAAGATGAGGACGCCATATCCTCAACCACACTTTTTGTTTCCATTTCCAATACCAGGTGTAAAGGTTCATACATTTAAAAAACTTTCTCACCCCCTAGAGTAAAAATAAATTCATCCTTCAAGAGAGCAGAGCATCAGTCTTGTCCGCAAATCCAACCATCATTTTTAAGGATGGTATAAGACTCAAACCTCTCAAAGTAGCTAAACTGAACTCCATATTAAATAAATGTTCATGCAGTTTAGGCATGCCTGTTTGGGTATTTTTGAAATGCATAATCCCACTCCAATTACACAGAACACAAATACTTCCTAGTTTCTTCCCCAGTAAAAGACAATTTTCAAGTCATGTTAAAAAGTGACAGGCAAACTTACCAAAAATTCAAAAATTCAGTATATGGAAACCTTTTGGTCACTTCTTTTTCTTTTATTTTTTAAATTGTAGTGTGAGGCAGAGAGGGAAGGAAAAAGAAGGTAAGGCAGCAGGAACAATACCAGAAATAAAGATATGTATGTAGTGCTTGAAGATTCTTTTTACATTTAATTTACTAAGCAAAATCTCTTCCCCTCACTCTCCAAACTATGCTGTTACTAAAGGATGCATACAACTAAGTCTTCAAAAATTCCTGATTAAATTCAGATTTTAAGGAAACAAAAACTAGAGAAGTTGAAACTAATAAGCCTGTATCTCAACCTGTTCCCTGTATTTCACAAGGCTATTCTAGGAGTGGTAGGAATCCCCATATCACCAGTACTGACCACAACAAGATGCACTAGCAGATTAAACACTATCTTTTGCATTTGTTTATCTCTTCTCTGAACTCACTAGTGTACTGTCAGTTTCTGCAGTTCTGACACAGACTATTGTGTTTCTACAAAGAGTTCAACACACACGTGATTATGAAAGCAAACGGGCTGAGCAACCAGGGATGTTACTCTGTGGTGCTCATGTTTTGAGAAATATAGATCTGTCCCATACAGCACCTGATCCCATCCCTAGCTGCTTTCATTTGCCCAAGGAAATGGACATAACCTTCACTTGAAAGCATCAATAAAGCTTGTTGCAGACAAGACACCCTTCTGGCAGGGGACCACTGCTCAGCAGATTGGCAGCTCAATGCAATGGAGTGGAGCAGGGAAAACTCTCTTGGGCTGGTGTGTTGTAACTCATCGGGTTTTAGTGGAATGGGGAGGGGAAAAAGAAGGATGAGGAACAGGGAAAAAAAACCAAAAAACCTCCAGCTGACCAATGTTTACTACCTCTCTTTATTCAATGTCCACAGCCCTGTGCCCCTAGAGATTTTCCAGATGATCTTATATTTGTCCTGACTTACAAATGTTAGCTTTGACCTTGTTGAAGTTGCTGTGGGCAGCATATGGTACAGAACTGCTTTAATTGTACTATCCTCCCTTATACTAACTGGCCCAGCACTAATAAAACCAGAATTTAATCATTCTTCTTAGCACCTGGTTGCTTCAAAATTTACAAACTGAAAACATTCTACATCGATGTTAAAAGACTGAGTCCATTATTTATTGTGTAACAGCTACAGAGAGGCATGCTGCCGTGTCATCCCAGCATCGCGCAACATTATTAACACGTTTCTCTCTGCTACAACTCTGAGAGCAACTGCCACAGACGGGCATTTTCTCCACTAAAAAATAACAAAATAGACACAAATACATACAAGTATATACTTACACCTGTGTGTATTTATGCATCTGTACATATGTGCTCATACGTGCAAACGTGCACGCACATTTATAGCCTTTTGCGCTCAAAATTCTCACGGAAAAAAAAAAAAAAAAACACTTTATCAAAAAAACCCCAGTATAAGCTACAATATAAACCCCCACTAATCACAAAGCATCACATACATGCAAAATAAATATATGTTGATTTTTTTTCCCTCTCTTTTTAAAAAGGCAATGTAGGGCGCTACTGTGAAAAATGCAGTAACTGCACCTTGGAAAAGGTCTCAATAAAATCTCAGCCTATGCTAAGAAAAATAAATTCAATAATTATTCATTTATTCAGTAATAAAAAACACTCATCCATAGACTGGTACCTCAAATTATCCATACAATACACAGAATATGATAACGTGTAATATATCCACCAATTTATCCTCGTATGAAATAGCAGTCATAGGCGGTAAGAAATAAAATATTATCAATATTGTTCCTCAAGGTAGTTTTGGTATTAACTGACATGTTACTCTATTGCAATTTATTTAAAAATAACTCTACAGCACAGTTGGAAAATCGCAAATTTATTTCTAAACTTGTAGGCTGAGAAAAGTGGAAATCCTTACTGTCGATATTTTATTCTTCATGCACAAAGATATAAAACACCTATCAATTAAATATTATTTTGGTGCCATTATCTTTCATAAAATGTAAATTAAAAGGTCGCAGTGAATAAAGAAGTTTGCTTAATTATTAGTTTAAAAATAATGTGTTTTAAAAGTATAACTTAATTTTTTGCTATTATGTAGATCTAAACATATTTGCACTTTTTTTTAAAAAATGGGATTAGGTACTTTTATAACATTTTCTATATATAGCAACAGGTGAAGGGCAAAAATAAAGAAAAAAACAGGCAAAATCTTCTAATTCAGTGCCAGTGCTTTATTGTCTCTACAAAACAGATTAAGATTTTTTTCTTTTTAAAATGGTGAGAATTCTTGGAATACCTACTTTTTTAATAACATCTGTTATACACAACAGTAAAGATTTTACTCATTAGTATGGGATTTGTACTAAAATGCTACTTTTCACTTTCATGTGTTCCTTCTAAAACAAACAAATTTTAAAAATTGAACATCTTCTAATTGTAAAACCCTTGGCTCAATTTTTAAACTTTTAACTTGTGTGCCAGTGAACACATGACACATCTGGGTTCTCAGATACTTGTTTTTTAGCTTAATATTAAACTTTCTTCTGGCTTAAAAATGTACAAAGTTGACAAAAACAAATCATATTTAATGAAAAGTTTAAAATACATTTTCTATGTGTCACTTGCCAGTTCCTTTGTGTGTAAATAAATAATATTTTTTTTTATACATCAGCAGGTATCAAGGAATGTCTATGTCCGAAATCTAATAAAATAATCTAGATAAAAATGTGAACTCAAACAATGAGGTACACACTTAACTACTAACTGATCAAACAGTACAAATACAAGCAGTAAGACATAAAAAAATAGGGTATTTTCTGTTCTCTCATTATGAGAAGGTTCATACAAAGATTTGGCATACACAACCAAGCTGTGTGCTTCAAAAACTGTAGCGCATAAACCCAACCCCACCAACTTCACATACCCTCCTTCTGTATATTTAAATTAGTAATTTAGTCCAACTTGCAGAATTCCTAGGGGGAAAAAATGCTAAAAGCTAGTGAGAAGCTAAAAAAAATAAGAAATAAAACCTTGGGCAACATGATATGTGATCATCATATGATTTGTCATCTATTTACTAACTCTTCAAGCTCATAAAGGTCACCTCTGACCCATAGCAGGCACATGCTATCAATTTTCAAGCCATGGTCTCCTACAGTACCAGCACTTCCATCTACTATATGCCTGGAAATACTTAATAACATCAAAGCCTTTTTTCCTGCTACAAGAACAAAGAGAAATGTTGTAATAGAGTGATCTGTGCTCTAGAAAGAATAAAATCAAAACTCCATGCAAGTTATATTCCCTTTGCTTCAGGGGTATTGTATAGTTAATTTTACTTAAGTCTTATATATATCTTCACATAAAACTTCAAACAGATTGTTTTAGCCTAGGAACAGACATGAAAGAAAAATAATTTCATATTTGAAAGACAGCTGGCATTTATACCAAAGGAAATTAAATAGAGACCAAGCTATTTTACTCATTCCCCTAACCTCTTCTCCAGTATCTATTCAAGAAGCTCATACACGGTGTCTTTAATGAATATTAAGACCCACAATCTTGGCAAAAAGTTTACTAATGAAGGCAAAGCTCGCATAGGCCCACGAGAGGAGAAACAGCAGAAAAAGCAACAAACAGAACAATATTAGCATCTCCCTTTTTCTAGTTAATGGTATTTTTATACCAGAGGAAAGCCAAAACCACATACAAATAAACAGAATAGAAAAAAAATACCGTGTTATATTTACCACTGTACGCTAATTTTTACACACAAAAATCACACCTGGTGTCATAGGAAAACACTTTAAAATTGTATCAAGCAAGAAACAGAAATATCCCATTCGATTTCCATAAAGTTAAAACACAGAAAGATTTAGGTTTTTCTTTTTCAGAACGCTGCTTTTCTTTTTTCCCCCTCCCTTCAGTGGCTGCAGTAATATTTTTCTATTTACTCCCGAAATCAGCCAAGGGCAAGGCCCAGCCCAGCACGGGTCCCGCCGGCAGCTCCCGAGGCACGGGGAGGCAGCTCCGCGGGGCTGCGGGAGAAGAGGGAAGAGCCCAAGAAGCCCCGCACCGCAGGGACGAGCGGCGGGCGCGCAGCAGCCCCGACTGCCCCGGCCCTCAGGGCCCCTCAGGGCGCAGCGCGGGGCCGCGGGTGCTGCCCCCGCCGGGCCGGGCCTGCGGGGACCCGAGGGGACTCTCCTGCCGCCCCGCCGCACCGCGCAGCCCGCACCCCCCGCGCAGCTGGCTCCGGAGCCCCCCGGCCCCCCGCCTGCCCCGCCAGCGGAGGCGCGGGAACCGGCTGCCCCCTCAGCAGAGCCGCGCCAGGGGGAGCGGGAGCGCTGCGCTCCCAACTTGTACTTGCCCGCTGCCCGCCCGGCAGCTCCCGAACAAAGGCGGCCGGCCTCACCGTCTTCCCGTTGTAGTAGTACATGAGGGAGTTGCTGCCCACCCCGGGGACGGGGTACGCGCAGTACATGGCGCGGCTGGCGGGCCGGGCTGCGCTGCGCCGCCTCCCCCCGCCGCATCCGCCCGCCCGGCCGCGCGCCGCTCCGCGCACATGGAGCGCTCCCCGGCGCCTTATGCAAAGCAGGACTGAACCATCTGCCCGCGGCGCGGGGGTAGGGCCGGGCGCGGCGCCCGCTCCTCTGCCCCGCACGGCCCGCGCCCGCCGCGGGGAGGGGCCGGCACACGCACAGCCCGGGGCGGCCTGCGCATCCCGGGACAGCGGCAGAGCCAATGGACACGTCCCGAGCCAGTGAATCGCCTGCTTTCGGGGTTAATTCAATTAGAGCGCTTGTGGCGGTGGAGGGGCTGCTTGGTGCGGCTCCAGCCGTACGGCCATCTGGCTCTGCCTGAAGTTGCCTCCAACTTTGGCAAACGCTTCCCACAGCCACCGGGAGCTGCTGGGGTGAGTTCCCGGGAGCAGCGGGAGACCCCGGGCCGGCAGCCCCCGGGCCGGCAGCCCGCAAGGAACCCGCGCTCCCGGGGCCCCACACAAAGGCAGCACGGACACGGCTTGGCTTAAAAACAACAAACACGGACGTGCTTCCATGTTATGGAATCATCCAACGTCCATCTCTAAGATACCATACACAGAGGAGGATGGTCCCTCTGGCAACATGAGCCCAGGCTCCCCTTATATCGGCTGCTACATTTTTGTATGAGAAGAGCAATTCTGTGCCCATGTAAGAAAGGGAAGAAAAGTCACGGGGGATGGGGGGGAACCCCCGACAACTTTGGCACATCACAAAAATATGAGTCGTACAACACAGCAAACAGACTGCAACTTCCAGCCCCAAAATACCTCAATATTTGCCTATGATCTATGCTTGGTCAGTCTTTTTGCTTTCTTCAATGAAGAGTGGTATTAACTGACATGAACTCTTAATGAGGGGTACTTAATTTTTTTTATTTTCTACAAAAGAATGCAGTTGGCTATTAACTTGCTCCTGGTAAGTCAGATATGGATTTCAAACCAGGCAAAAAAAACACCACACAACCCCCCACCCCCCCCCCCCCCCCCCCCAAATACAGAAGAAAAAATGCAAAACCACATTTCTCTGCCTCTGTGTCAACTACCAATGCTGTGCATTCTCCCTGCCTCCCTTCTGAAAAAAGCGGGGGGGGGGGGGGGGGAACAAACAAAAAACAAAAAGTTCAATTCAGAAATTTACAGGAAAAGAAAGCAAGTTGCAGAAATTTGGATCCCAAGCACCTCATGTGTGAGGGAAATCTTCTGAACTAAAAAGATCCGCAAGGGTGACAAACTGACTACAGTAGAACATGGTGTCCATTATCTCAGGGCATAACTACTGTAGTGTCTGTAAATATACAGAATATACACATGCTGACAAAAAACATTCACACCTCCAGCCTCAAGTGCTTTTTCAGTGAACTCTTAAAACCATTTAGGAAAATACTGCACTCAGAGTATGTTGGCACAAACACCCTGAATTTACCTCAGCTGAAGGACACTTGCATTTTTACTGCAAGTCAAACACCACATCTAGAACTCTTTAGCTATGCAGAAAAGCTAATGATACCGGAGCTGAACTCTTCTCCAATACAAAAGGGGCAGCAGCAGCAGCTGCAAAAAAGAACACCACTGTACTTCAGACTATTAAATCGCCAGGCCCGCAAGAGTGACTTGCGGCTTCCTTCTTCCCCTCGGGACCACAAAGACCCATTTCAGGCCCCAGAGAGTCCCTAAGACGCTTTGATTTGCAGCTAACAATGCCATTCCTTAAAGCTTCTCAATGATGTGCAGGACTCTACAGATGAGATATGCTAAAAGATCTTCAGATCTTTGCATGTGCTGCTTCTCATGGTGCACTAGATTAAAAACACTAATTCAGACTAATGTACAACATAACAATAAAAGTCTAAACACTGGAAAAGGTGCTTTCAGCAGCTTGCAAGAGTTGAAGTAGTAAGAGAATCTTTCCCCCCCCCCCCCAAATAATTCAAGCACACCAACTTTTAAATAATGAAAAATACTTCCGGAGTAACTAGTCAGTTCTTTGAAGTAGATCATCACCAACATAGTTGTAACTGCTGTGTCTCCATGCATAAATGCTCAATTTTCAAAATATTTGTATTTGAGATGAAGAGCATGATCAAGCCCCCTCTCAAACAATAAGCATTATCTATCCAAGGAATTGGAAAACTGCTGAAACATGCAGCAGAAAAGAGATTTAGTTTACCATGTAGCATTGAGAGGGGGGCTTCTTTGTATCACAACTGTGCTGTACTTGTCCAGCGCAATTGTAATGACGAATACACACGTAATATTAGCCAGTAATATTTACTAACACAATTAACATTTATCAGTACAAGGAAAAAATTGACTTTGCTCACCATCACATGTGTAAGACAGCAGTAACAATATGATCAATAAAACTGAGTAACGCCCCTGCAAATGCTGTCTGTTTGTGGACAAATTAGTCCAAAGACTGGTACCTCCATAATGAGTCAATATATGAATTTGCTCATGAGTTACTTCCCCACAAATCAAAGGGATAACAATTTCATTTTACCAAAAAGGAAACTGGTTGTCCTACCCTCAGTAACACTGGTGGGAATAAAATCTTAATGTACAATATTTTAAATTTATCACTGTGCTCTACACTTACTGTACAAAAACATTGTTTCTCACAGGGCATTTGCTACACAGATTCACCGTGTAGGATCAAACCATAATTCCACCAAGCATATCAAGCTTTAACCCACAGGAGTTTACTTTCACCAGAACAGATGAAAAAGGAATCTAAAATGGAAGAACTGGAAAGACTGCACAGAAATTGTGATGTTGCTACCAGTAACTCTGTGTTTGCAGGAGCTACTACAAAATAACTATTCCAAAAGCTCTTGAAGTCCAAAGTAGGTTTTTGTTTTGTGGTTGCAGTTTTTATAATCCCCATTTAAGCCAAGCAACAGCTGCTCTGAAATTTGTTTTCTTAAGAGAATCATGTTACAGTGAAATGAATCATAGATGGATCAGCGATACTGTACTGGGTACAGTTGTTTACTCCATTTTTCCTTGGTGACAAGTCAAGGGTTAATCTTATGACTCAGCCTGACAAAACAAGTCAGCTGGAGACAGGGCCAATTTTTTAAACTTGATTTCAGACAGACATGCCGTCAGCAGAGGAGCACTGAACTGACATGCACTTTGTAGCCTGAATTGTTTCCACTCATGACCCTGTGCTGTATGTCAAAAACAATAAACTGCCTGTTTCTAAAGTATGTAAAGAGATTATGAAATGTGATGCAGAGCAAAATACTGACCTAATAATAAACCAAACTACCTGTAGGAGAATTAAAACTAAGATATTTTCTGAATGAACGACACCTCCCTGAAAACAAACTTTTATGTGAATTACATTTTTGTCCAACTTGTCCGAGCCACAAAGCAAATACAAAATAAGCATATGTAACACACCATTTGAATTTATAAAAAATAAACAATTTATCCAGAGAAATTAAAACCAAACCATATGAAATACAATTATCTGTCTGAATGGATGGGAGCCATTCTCTGGTCAAATGTATTCCACAACAAGACTGAAATATCAAAATACTTTTTAAAAGTTACTGCTTTTTATCACAGATTATTTCAAATGGGTCTATCCAAACATGACAAATAACAAAAAACTGTAAAATTAAATATGTGCAACTAGAAATTTAAGTTCCTTTTTCACCAAGAAAAACAACTGTGATGTGTAAACCCAAGTATCACAAATTTCCTCACAGAGATTTGGCTTCAGTCCTGCTGAATAAATGGTAAGTTGGTAAGAGCCCAAGCCTGCTTTTGATAGGGACACCAATTCTATTATTCTTACTAATTTCCATTTAGTTTCTTAGGGGCTAGGTTAACCCACTACCTTTCAAAACAAGGCGAAGGCCACCGCCCCAAGAAGTCTCTCGTTCCTCCCCACCCGGTCCACGGTTGTAACTTATTATCAATTTCAACCACATTTGACAGAGGAACAGAAGTTCACATGTGATAAAGTTCTTACCAGTTCTAAGAAAACTGGAACCTGAACAGGAGAGACAGCTGCAACTGACGACCCGTTGAAATACAGGCAAAGAATGGGGAATAGAGGAGAAAAACCAAACTCCAAAAATTATATCCATACTGAACAACCTGCTGCTAATTAAAATATAGAAAGTAACTTCAAGCTGATTATCTTGCAACAATTCAGAAAAAAAAATGTAGGGGTCTTAGAACTCCCAATTTAACTTATTTTGAAACCAAACATTTATGAGTATTAACTATAGCAAGGCAGAGCTAGGATCATCAATACAGGATGCACTGAACATCGTGCATAACAAAGCTGTTAGAATAGACAGGATTTCAAGGCATAAGAAACAAACCTGCCTGCTTTAAGGGGGAAGCACATTGCTTATTATGCCACCCTTTATTTCATGAATTAGCTAAGTAAAAGTTAAGTTTCTTTAAAATCCTGGAAGTATAGCCTTCTGTTGTTAACCAGCCTTTAAGCATGCTGTTCAGCAGAGACAGAGCAGCCTAACCAAATGGAAGACAGTAATAATAACCCAGTGCACTAAATTTCATAGGCAAAACCCCCACAGTACCGGAAGGAAAATGTTTTAAGCAAACTAGTTTACTCATCTATGCATAAGCTAAAATAGTTTAGTAGTTTTCCTGTTCCAAAGGTTTGGTTTTAACTTCACATTTAACAAGAAGGGACAGTTTGAAGGGACAGAGAACAGACAAATACTAATGAAATTGATATTAATTGCTAAGCAGTACTTTTACCTAGGACTATTACAAGGGTTTTGGGGATTGGAGGTGGTTGTTGGGTTTTTTGTTGTTGATTGGGTTTTGTTTGTAAAAAACTTCAGTGACCTATGAGAGATATGGGTAAAAAATAAAGTTTCTTATTAAAAAACCCTAACCCTGGAAACTACAGCTAGGAAGTTTCTCCGTAGTTTTCCAAATACTATTGAATTTAAAATGTTTTGGTTTTTACAGAAATACTCTGCTAGAATGGAAAGGATGAGGAAAACTGTGCTGTATATCATATGTTTTTTAATTAAACACAAAACAATCTGCAGAGGTTTTAAGACTTGTTTCAAAGTCTTCAAATACAACTTCAATAAAGTATTGCTCAAGTTCAGGAAGCTTTATGATTTTGCTGAAAATATTAAGCACCTGAGGTTTACAAGCCTCTATATGAAGATCTCGACCACCTGTATCTGCATTAAAAAGCAAATAAACATGTTTATTATCCTGAGGTGATAAATTATCCCATCAGAAGCCAGATGATCAACATCCCAAAATGTGCTAAAACCCTACCCAATCTAAAAATGCATACAGACCTTTAAAGAATTTTAAAACCTGACATTAATTAGCACAGTTGTGGTACTGAAACTTGCCAAAGACTACCTGAACTACAAACCTTTTCACATCAGCTCAATATGGGCAAGAGATTTATTCGAAAAATGAAAAAGGTGATTAAGGGGTCCCTCTGCTGGTCCAGCCTTCGCAGCATTTAACTGTTATTTCATTACTGAAGTACAGTGGTTTTTTCACCTTCTCCCCTTGCCAGAATCATGCAGTTCCACCTGCACTTGTGTGGTCTCCCTGTAGGTGGCTCCATAGTCAAAACCTGAGCCCAGCCTAAAACATAAGTAACACGCACACTTTTCGAATTTATTAAAGAATTCAGGGTCAGAGAGGCTTTAGAACATTGCATGTCAAAATGCACAGAGCTACTTGCACTTCAGCATGTACTTCCTTGCATCTCTCCCTTTCTTCTGTACTCGAGCTTGCTGCTTGCAAAAACTGTTTGAAAAGAAGCCAAGTGAGCTATCAAAAGCCAAATGATCAATCCTTCTGTCATCCACACTTAGGAATCTGCCTACTGCTTCCCTACAGAAAGAAAAAACGCTGTAACAACTAATCCTAGCTATCATTGCAAGTGGTATGAAATCCCATAACTAAATCTCCAAGACTGCAGAACTCGCTTTCTTTTGTAAGTCTTGACATCACAAGAACTTCTGTGGCACTAACACAAGAGATAATTTGATTCAATTTCCTCCCTTCAGCATGTAAATACACATCTTCACCTGAAATTTCATTTCAGGATTATGCGGTGCTTTAATTTCAGTACCATTATTTCAAAAAAGCAAGCGTTTTTGTATTGCCCATTTCCAACAAACTGCAGTCACAGGCAAAGCAAACCACTCAATACTTGGGCTGAGCGAGCAACTGAAAGGAAACATCTGAGTTCAACAGCATGTAAAAGTCCAGCAACTACTGAGCAACGTTGCTCACTACTTTTCCAGCTCACTTTAGGGAGTCTAAAAGCCTTCCCACCAAAGCCACAAGTATTATCAAGCAAAAGACATTAAGAAACAGTCTTCAAAAAAGCTTTTATCCTTATCTTTGTTACAAAACACCACACTAATTTATAATAATGGGCACATTACTCTTTGAGGTAAAGCAGAAGTAGCAGCAATTCCAAATAACTTCTCCTTAAATTACACAAGTTGCAATTCAGTCATGTTATTTTTTGAGATAACAGTTTCAGAACTATGCACAGAATTAAGGTTCTTTTATGCTGATCTACACTTTAATTTAAGAGCATCTAGTATGGTTATTTTGATACTTTGGAAAAATTCCTAAAATCAAATATGTCCAGTGAATCCAAGTGCAAATAATTTGACAATATTATTATATATCCCTCACATATGTCTATGCAGCATTTTCAGAGAGAAGATCCCTCAATTAAGCCACTTCACAATAGTTCACCACAGTCAGATGACAGAATAGTTAAGACTGACATTAAGAAAAAAAATGCTATTAAGAGAGGGTTTTGTAAGTACCTTCGCCCTAATCCAGTGAGAACTTGATCTGAACTCCCACAGCAGGACTTTGCAATAGACTGCTTAGTTGTTTAATGACAGCTAAATGTCCTCCTATGACAAAGGGCAGTGGGATGCTATAACGTGAGGTTACTACTGTTTTCAGATAGATTTCATATCAAGGCCGTCTTTTCTTGAATAAATACAAAATCTCAAGTAAACACTTTTACTTGGTTTGTGACACAATTTAGGTTGTTTTATACACTTGCTTTTTGTTCAAGCTCACAGATGAACATGGTACTCAAAAAAGAGCATAGAGCAAGTCCCTAAAAACTTTATCCTTTGAAACAGGTGACCAAAGAATGAGCATAAAGCAGAAGGGAATATGAAAGACTGAGTCATGAGGAAGAAATAGCAAGTTCTCTGCTGCATTATCCATAATTATTTATTTGCTCAGTTTGTTCTGAAATTGCCTTCTAAAACACAGTACAGCACCAGAAGCAAGGATCAAGCAAGGATCAGTCGAGCCACTGCTGTCTTTGGGAGTATTCACAGGGCTGGGTCCTTTCCACTCCAACATTTCAAATAATCTCCTTTCACCCTTTGGAAGGGGTGGAGGAAAGAGGGAGCACAGAAAGGAGTAAGATCTATAATTTTTATTCTAGTACCACTGGTATCTTTGAGACAGTTATTGTAATTTATTTCTCAAGCTCAGTCTTAAGAGACTCACATAATGACAGAAAGAGAAGTGCCTGAAATGTTTGGGAGGTAGTTCTATGCATGCAAACCAAGTTTTCTCTAGTTTTGCTTCATAAAGAATTATTGGAATACATTAGCACCCATGGACTATATGCACATTATAGAGGTAATATGAGAAACCTCTATGATCAAGCTACACATTGTCTTTAATGTATTGAAAAACATGAGTCTGAGTTAAAAAGAGATCTCTGGCATTAGAAAATACTCATTTGAAAATATCTTATTCAATAACTGGCAATCTAAAGTTTAATATTAAACTGAGAATCTGAGGTACTATGGCAAGTCTAAAATATTCAAAATAGTTATTAGAAATGGCATTACACAGAAAATAATCACGTCTTTTCCCCTTTATATGTCACAGCAGATTTTTCTGTAGCAAAAATCAACAGACATGATGTATTCCAGGTTATTTCTCTGATACAAAACTAATTAAATGGCAATAGAATAATGATAGATATTCATACTGTTTTTCTTAGAATTATGACCTCATGATAGTTACTGATTGTGGTGCTAATCATAAATATTAGTTTGAAATATATTCTCACTACACATGTAAATAGTATGTTTCTGCTCACAGCCCATCCATAATTAGATGGCAATCTCCCCGTGCATTTCCAGGGAGCCTTACTTCTTTCTTCCCCCACTGCAGACTGAACTGCTCTTTGAAAACCCTGACCCTCTGCTCTTCCCAACTCAGCCCCACCGATTACTTACTGGTTTCAACTCTCATGATGTTTCTTGGCTTACTTAAGGTAACTCTTATAATCAGAAAAATTCTCAGGAACGGAACAGTTCTGAATGAATCTCTGAGGGTAATGTACCTCAGTGAACATCATTTCCCCCCCTTGCTGTAATACAAACAGCACATCATAATGTTTCTGTCCACTCAAACCTGCCTTGAGCTTACAGTGAGTAAAAATAAACCACTGATTTTTAAGTTCCTATGCTCCCCAGAAGGCTTTAAATTTAGTAGTTGTAGCTTAACATAAAAGCTTGCATGTCAACATTCAAAATGTTTTGGGCAATGACTCACCACTTAGCAACTTACCACAGGGAAACTTAAAAATGCATTTGCCTGGTGCATTTATTTTTTATAGTCAAAGGACAAGTTCAGATTGAGCTGCATTTCAGAAAATAACTGAAGAATTCATTAGCACTTTTCTCTGTAATTATTTTTACTTTAGGCCCTGATAAGAACACATGAAGAAAGATAAATCTCAAAGCAAGTAATTGCATAAAATACCATGCAAATCGAAACATTAAAAAAAAGTAGGGGAAGATTTTAAAAAAAAAAATTCTTAAAAGATTGTTACTAAATTAGGGTTATCTAGTAAATTAAATTAATGTTGAGTATCCACTGACATGGTAACTCTATACTAACACAAGCATTGCAGAAAACTATTTTAGAAACTGGAAAATCAGTCAAAGATTTTTATAGTAACACTAAGTATCATCTTTCTTGTGACTTTCCATATTACAATTACATTTTTCTGCACAACACATCAGCTGAATAATTTTTTATCTTTCCCACAAAACATTCTGACTTCTTACCAAGGTATATTTAAAATATAAGCAATACTTACATAATTATCTACTCAATTTAAATTTCCTATGGTACTCAGTGAAATTTAGTTTTGTGTCATCTTCCAAACACATAGTATTTAGTCTAACTTTTTTAAATGTCATTTTACCTTAAGGCTTTATTCAGCACTGAAAGCACCGAAACAGAGAAACGGTACTTAAAAAGTGCAGCAGTGCATTGATTATTCACAGAAACTGCACTTTACTGCACAGATTGGTACAGTGTTAATACAAATAAAATTTATCAGCATTTTGTTGTCTCTCCTCACCGAAGAAGAATTAAATTAAAACCATTTGAAAAATACTGCTTCTTAAAATTAAAGCCTGGTAAGAGAAACGAGAGAAAATTTTCATTTGCTAAAACAATCTCTACCTGGCTGACACTACTAAATATTAAATATGTAATGTAAGCTTTATTACTCGCCTAGAATTACAGTAATAAATTACATGAAAATTGCACTGCTATGTGTTTTAGCTTCTCTGACATTTTAAATATATTTTTGTTAATCTAGCAAAAATCATCTGCTAGACTGTAAAGCCACCCCACATAACACGCAACTGTTAAAATGTAAATTGCCAAACTATTTTTAGCTGCTGCTGAAGGGGTAAAAAAAAAAAAAAAAAGGGAGGGGGGAGACTGGGGGAAGGGGGGAAGGGAGAAGAATATTCCTGGCCTCGGGAATAATGATTTGAGGCATTGTGTTCATTTTGTTTATCAAGCAGCTATTCAGCCTCTAGTGGGGCCCAAGTGCTTATGCAAGCAAAAGCTTTTAAGAGTGCCTGCAGCTGCAGTCCTGGCTTCCAGGTAGGCTGCAGGTTCAGAGCACAGCTGCCCCAGGCTAGCTGTACTATCGCAGCTCCATCTGGAAGTACGGCTAAAATAGGATTTCAGATCCTGGTTTCTGTATATATCACCGCGAGCAGGGGGAGGGAGAAGGGGAAGTGAGGGAGGAGAGAACAGGGGAGATGCAAGGGCTAGAAGACACCATCCATACTTCAGACTTAATACGAAATAAAAAGATCAGACCCATTTTCCTCCACAATATTCCTGTTGCCAGTGCAGTATGTTCTATTCAGCCTCTCCGGCTCTGAGTTATGACTCATCCCAGTGCACCTGCGCCCATGTGTTAAGTACTGCCAAATAAAAGCCCAACATCCATTTACACAACAAAGAGATGTACCCCGCAAGGCAGCGCAGCTTCCCCCTCCCCTCCTGTTTGTTCTGAGCAGGGGAAAAAAAAAAATCATTCTGTCCTTCACTTCACTGGGGATTTTTCACTTCACGTGGATTTTAAAATGCAGATTCACTTATAAACAATTTTCTTCCTTTTAAGAATAAAGGATATTTAATACCAGAAAACACCCCAATAGCATTAGATTATCACAGCCATTAATGATTTTTCCACCAAAACCCTTCCAACCTTTTTCATCAAAGCCCTTTATTCTCGAAGGATACATTTTCAAGCAAAGAGGGATCAACAAACTAGTTGCTTGAAAGCTTTCCTGATGCTAGGCTGAAGTTAGGAAAGGCTTAATGAAGGCTTTAAAATCCACCAGGGCTTCACAATGAACATCTGACTCGGTGATTTATGCATATTAATAACCTCAGTCCTACTGAGGCAAGCTGAGCTGTACATGTCCTCCGAATCTTAATGTCTTCAGCTCCACTGGGATTATTACAAATGTAAATTTCTAAGATTCTCAGCTATTAATCTCTGTCTGTCCTCCTGTTCAGCAACATAATGACTAATTAAACATCAAAAGACCTGTACAGGAGATCTTCTTTGACAGCTCCTGGCCCAGCTCTCTTCCCAAGGGAGGAATTCAAATGACAGGGACAAGTGGGTAGGAGCATATGAGCAAGCTACAAATCACTCTTATGAAATCTAAAAATTCCACATCAGTTGTGTATTTAGTCCTCCAGAACCACTCCCAATTACCTAGCTTAGCTGTTCATGTCCAGCACATAGATTTCCTCATGCTAAGGTTAAGCAATTTGCATGTGTATCAGGTAAAGAGAGCACAATTTGAGCTTCATTAGCTTACTATAAGTAAAAAACGTGGTACTTACAGAAGAAGGCAAACCAGGGGGCACCTTTCTTACTTTCTTTGTCTGTAGAGGATCTGTACACAGAAAAATAATGTTCCATCAAGTATCTATGTTACAGATGAAAAACAACAGCTATGCTATATAGTTTTTTATTTCCACAATGGATTTCACATTTTCCCATTTATTGCATTTTTTTATTCTGTGCCAATGAAATTTGTCTTTTACATCAATAAGAGTGTGCTTCAATATATAACATACTGATGTTCTTCCCCAGAATAAAGCTTTGCTAATTAATTACTTTCAATTCTTTCCATAAGGAAAGCAGCTATTCTTAAGAACACTAACACTGAAGGTTCACTGGTGCCCTTTACACACTTGCTAAGAAACCAAGTAAGGTTTTGAGATACATAAGGAAGAAAAATGGGGCTGAATAGCAGGAGAAATGCTTTCGCTTTCTACATGTCAAAGTAAAAATAGAACTATCAAAAAGGAACTGATGACATGTTGAAGTATAATTTATACTCTAAAAATACTAACATGATGTAAATTTCTATAGCTTTTAAACTACAGGTTTGTAAATAAAGATTGTAAATCAACAGCAAATCTAATGACCTAACTACTTTTCTTAATAAAGGCAATACAATTCAAATTTGCATATAATAGTAAAGTTGGAAGTATGATACCTGCTTCCTTCTACTAATAATTACTGTGACATCACAAAGATAGTGAGCAATTTCACTACCTACATCAAGAATCTGAGCCAGTTTAGTCAGCTGCTAATAAAATGAATCTGAACAGTATGCATGAAAATGAGAAGTTAACTGGTGTTCTGAAGACAAGCATCTGGCAAGATTACCAGTTCTAATGCTGACTGACTGAGTCTTCAATTAAAATACAAAATTCCTATTTTTCTATTTTCATTCAGAACACTTAATCACAATTTTATGATATGAGAAGATAAAGGTGAGATAAGAATATCTGCTGGATATCTTTACTCTGATCATTCCCAACAGGGTATGTTCAAAAATAAAATTAAAGGACTTCTGGAAGAGGTATTTACACTGCACTCAGTCACCTTAGGAGGGAACATGGGTTAGTTTCAGTGAACTTCAGTAGCAATTTCAAAGAGTGGTTAAGACCCCAGTCAGGCAACTCCTTCTCAGGGATAAAATGGCCACAATTCAACTTCTCTTTAAGTTGTCACAGCAGTCTTGTAACATTTAACTGTCCCATTAAAAAAAAATTAAATAACATTCAGACATACTTTCTCAAGCCATTGGAAATATGGCTTGAGATAAAAGTGTTCTTCCTTTTCCTGGCATTTTTGCAAAAACATTCCCATAAGATGTACCACCACCTGCCATGTCCCAGGTTACAGTCCCCCAGACTCAGACATAACAGAACGAGGAATAGCATCCTGTTACCAGTTTTAACAGGTTTAATTAAACCTCTTGAACTTCTCTTTCAAATAGAAAAAATACTTAGAGTACTACTTGGAAAAGACCACACATAGCTTCAGTTTGTTTAATTTAATAATATCTGGAACTTTGCAAACTTTATTCAGTTTGCACAACAAACTAACTGAATAACATATTCAAGAATATAACAGAGACGAGACAATCTTGTCTGGGATTACTCAATGACTGCTTCACACCAAAAACTTTCTGCCCATGTTGGTATCACCCTCTGTCCAGCACCCAGAGTCATGCTCTAACAGCCCCCTTGTTACTCAGAACCATAGCAGGTTACTGTTACAGTAGTTTCTCACTAAAACAGGTTCAGTGGGGCTAACACTTATAAATGCTAGCAATAATAATTAAAAACCCAACTCTTTTCTATTAAAGTTAAAACACAGCGGCAAACAACTCCACAGAACATTCCTCAGACTGTTCCTCTTCTGAAACAGATCTGAAGAACTTGTCTTTGATTCTTGTATTATGAGGAAACAACCATTAAATGGCAGTTGTCTTGACAACAAGTTTAAAAGTTCTTAAACAATGGTATTTTAAAATAAACGCATACACACACACTATATAGGTAGAGTTCCAAAGTTGTATTTCTATTAATAACAATTTAAAAAACAACTTCAAGCATGTTCATTACTATTTTAATGCCCAACAAGTTTGCAGTTGTAGTTAATACTAAAGCTATTACAAGAAACAACTTACATTTGATGAAAGCTTGTTTTGGGTAAAGTTAAATGGTTCCAAACAACAAGTTTTTATTACGGCAGAGAAGTGCTATACAGAATGAGAAGCACTAAAAAGCCAAGCATGTAACTAGAGTAATCCTAGTGACACAACATGCTAACACTTCAATATGGTCTTTTTTAAACTAGAATATCAGGTTAGAGTCTGTCTTTTTGTACCAAAATATTCTTTAAAAACACGCACACCTAATTATTCAGAATAGCTTATAGCAGAAACTATAGAACAGCTGGCTCATTCTTGATTCCCTAATTCAATAAAGTCTTCAGAGCTATGAAATATTACCACTAAGACGAAGCAGGAAAATTCTATTTATCTCTAAGTATATCCAGAAAAAAATACTATCATAAGATTATAACTATTTTAAACAAGTTCCTGCCTGCTTATTCTGCAAGGTTTGATTTTAGCATTAAATACTAGTTTCCAATTGCTAAAAACTTTAAAGGCATGTTGAACCAATTACAATGAACTATATATTGCCCTGAATAAAGTTACTTTTAGCATATAAAAGGATAATTGTTTCCCCTTTGTGTCTTTCCCCTACTAAATAATGGTAATGACCTCAAGGTCAGGCATTTCCAGGAGTTAATGATGGCATGGGTTAAGGGCACTCAGCTGGTCATCAGCTCCTATCCATCTGTCATTATTGCTTTTGCAATTAAGGGGTTTATTGGAGTTTCTTGTTTGTTTTATAAGCAATACTGACCAGTGTTGAATCCAAACTAGCGCTTCAAAGAAAATGCTAAGAGTTCCAGTTTATCTCTGTATAGCAGTTTGCTGTAATTTGGCCAGTACAGAGCAATCTCCAGAACGTAAAATGAACTGTCAAAGAAACTAATAAAGTCTGCAGAAATGCATCATGAACAAAAGTTTTAAAGCTGTCTACATTACTCACCAAGAGCTGGTGAGTCATGAAGTGGTCTTCGGCGTTGATTTGTGCCAGAAAACGGATAGTAGGGTGTTCCAGGTTTTCCTGAGGATGACAGCTGACCTGGACTTCCAAGCCCCATATCTGACCGAAGCAGACTAGACTGCAAAATACAAACAGAAAAGTAAAATTAAGCTCTAGAATAACTCAGTTGTTGATTTACCAGGCTATCAAACTATTAACCACACATGCTGCTCTTTGAGTTCATCACAACTTCTTGGGTTTCCAGTGCAGGTCCTAGAGTTCCACAAACATGGACTTTTAAAAATTACTATTCAGAAAATACACTATAGCATAATTTGGAAAAGGCACAGCAAGTTTGGCTGTGATCCTCCAAAAAAAAGAAAAAGTAAACATTTCAGTTTAAAACATCTGAAAGAAATCAATTCATATTTAAATTCTAAACAAAAATAATAATACTTTGTTCAGTTTGCAATGTAACACCTCTTCTATTATACAATATATACATAAATGATAAAAACTGCTAAGAGTTTATAGTGTGACATTGGGTTTTAGCACATACTTAAAAATCCAGACTTACATTACATTCATAAAAACATGGAATAATTGTCCAAAAATATAAAATGCAGACAAGAGATAAAATATTAGCTTTCTGCACAGGACATAAAAATTATGACATTTTTAAAGCTTCAAACCACCAATGTAGTTGAACCCTACCCTTTCTATGCAGTGAATACAAAATTATTCTTAAGACTTAATGAGTGCACTATATATTGTTCGGCCTCATGCTGTTTGGGTTTCTTCTGTGAAACTGAAATGAATGTTGGTGATTTATGGTAACACAGTTTTTGCATGGTTGATACTGTGCTTGGCCTTGTTTTAGTCTAAAAATCCCCATGCTTAGAGCAAAACCCACAGAACTTTTTGCACAGAAAACATACTACTACCAAGCAGTAAAAATGCATTTACTGCCTCATCACTCCTGGCTGTTGCATCCAGCTTCCTCATGCAGCAGCATCCATTCCATCGTGCACATCACTAAACACACTTTGCTTTTAGTATTTGCAAAATCAGGTAGTGTTTTAAAGGTCACCATGGAACCAGCAGCCTTCAAAAACAAGTCATTTGAGGTCTTCATACTTGGTCATGATGTAGCGCAGTCTCCCCATTCCAAAGGAGGTGAAGCAGGGCTGCCCAAGGGCAGGACAGCAGTTGTGTTTTGCCCACATTCAGACCGCTCCCTTTCCATCATCAGAGGATGCCAGGACAGAAACTGCTGACTAGGGTAACTTTTACACCAAAACAAATTTGAAGTACTACCAAGTTGAAGTTTCTCCTTTGACCCCACTGCTCCCAAGCCAGGTTTCCTCCTCCTCTCAAACTGCTTTCAAGGATGAAGACCACATATTCCCAGTGGTCCCAGAGGCTGCCAAACGTGCTGGCAGGATGGAGGTAGCAGGAACCACTCTGGCACTGCTGCCTTCAAGGGCTCTGTCAGCCCACAACAATATGTGCACAATGCACCGCGGCTCCTGGCTCCCCTCACCTTCCTTTCTGAGGTGTATGTGCCCTCCTTCATATATAAACATGTATTTTCCAGGTTATGTTATATTGTTCAAGCTGGTTCTTGCTGTCTCACGACTTGTGGAAGGTGAGGCTACCTTGGCTCTCAGTGAAGCACCAAACCCCTTCTAACTGGTACTGCACTGGGATTGCAGAAAACCCAGAGTTCATGTAAAATTACAGACTACAAATAAAACAAGCAACAACCTCAAGTGCATTTCTCCAGATAAGTGATTTTGCATCGTAACCCGGCTGAAATTTCTCTCTTTTCCTTGTCTGGTAGCTAATTTGAGCATGAAAATCTTTATCTTTTAATTGAAAAGAGGGGGATGTGAAAGAGTCATGCCGTCACAAACTGAAGGAAGATCCAGAAGTGTTAGCTATGTCTTACAAATCTATCACACAGTTTGAAGAACAAAGTTCGTAACGATTAAAAATGTTAAGGCATAAGAATAAAAAGTTTCCCCTCAACTAAATTTCTTCATTCTTACTCTTAAAATAAAATAATCTTTACATCAGAGATGTATTAAACGTATTGAAATGAGAGAGCCTTACAAGGAGTGAGGTGATCTTTGAAAAAAGTGCACAGGAAATAAGTGTGTGTGTGGTGGAACCTGCTTGTAGACTGTTTCAAGATTTGCTAATTTTGCCTTTGACAAACAGTTGATTATTTTGCAGAAACACTATGATTATCAGTATATCTGGCTTACATAGCATATGTCTGAATTTAGCAAAGTTGCTATTCTAATAATCTATTAGAGTGTGAGTGAACACTGCAGGAAACCCGGGCAATGTTTTGTGAAAAGCTGTTCCTTCAAATCAACAACATCCAAAAATTGATATCAGTTCTGCGCTTCACCCAAGACTTGACCTTGAGCCCAAGAATACCAAAGGCTGAAAGCAAAAATTCTTCACAGAGCCTGTGGGGAAGGGAAGAAAGTAGCCAAAGCAAGATCCCACTCTTCGAATCCCAAAACCTCTGAGGCTGGCAGGGAACCTCTGGAGGTCATCTAGTCCAAGCCCTGCTCAGTCAGAGCAGCTGTCAAACGCTATTAGGAACTACGTCTCATTCACTGTAAGGACAATCCCTCCTGCTCCCCCCCAGCTTCTCCTGATCACTGGCACTGATTTTCGAAATGCAAGGGATCCATACAGATGACGCCATTAAAAGGACTTGGAGGGTACTTAGTTTCTCTTTTACTGTATTCATTAAGGAGGGGGGGAAGGAGGTGACCAAAAAATAAAGACTAAAAAACTCCAGTAAAAACTCCCAAATTCACTTCTGCCAAGCCATTCCAAAAGGCGTGTGTGTGTGTGTGTGTGTGTACCTCTTCCAGACTTAACCTCCAACCTTTCCCTCCTGACATTTGCCTCCCTTGCTTTTGTCCTAAGCATTCCAGTTCTTGACAGTTTCATCAGACCCTGAATTTCAAAGCAGTATGACTACTAAAACAACACAATGTATAAGTAATATAACACATACCCAGTAAATCTCAAGCTATGCAACACACTCTAAAGAAGTTTGCTGATCTATATTGTTTGGGTAATTATTTTTAATTATAATTTAAAAAAATACAAACCCACAAAACCAACAAACACAACTCTCTTCTACCATTCCCACAATCATGTGAAGCATCTGTTTAAAATTTTATTATTGTTCCTCAGTCTTCCAAGAGAAAATAAAAATAGATGTCATTAGTTCAGCTTATTGATTCTTCTGCCTGTCTGAACCAATTGAGAAGCAATATTGATTAGGACTGATCCTTTCCTGAGGGCATCTGATAAAGAAAGGAATACAGAAATACCACTGAGGATAACAAAAAAGCTTTGTATTATCATCACCAGGCTTCTCCTGACTAAGTGCCCAAGGTCCCTGCGCAGAAGCGGATCCCTCACACACAGAGTTTGCAGCGCTCTCCATAGAGAAGGTTCCCACTCACTCCGAACCTCATCTGCCAAGCACAGATCCAATTACTAAAGAATAATCAATGACTGGTTATTCTCCTGGACGCTGCCAAGTCTTGTCTGCATTACTGTTATAAATAAACAGGCATCACCCTTAAAAATTTGCCTCTTTGAATTTTATAAGGCATATTTTCAGCTTCAAAATAAACAAGTTTATTTAAAGCATTATTTTCCGTAAGGATGTGTGTTCAATAGCCAATCAAAAAAGAAAAAAGAAACCATAAGAAAGACTTTTATTACTATCAACTAAGAGCACAGCAAGCCTGATTCTTAAGAGAACAGAGAACAAGAGGTGAATACGACTGTTTTACTTTTCAAATATATCCCTTTCAGCAAAACCAAGAAACATTTTTGACAGCCTTTGGGGAAAGAGCATGGCCTGACCAAAAAAATAAAGGCTTTTACTGGGCCACCATATAGAAAAATGCCTGAAGAAGTGAATTGCAAGGGAGTAATCTATTCAAACATTGCAAGTGTGAGACAGAGAAAAGAACCAGATCTACATATGGGGGAGTGTGTATCTATGCACCTTTGTCACAGAACACAAGTAACTTGGTATTGCAGCTACACATTGTCCACACACAGTCAGCTTCCATTCCAGCTAACAAGCTAATCAGCCATAAGCTTCAACCAAAATGGTATGCCTGAGATAAAAATCTCTTTGTTCAACACATATTAAAATGTTTTTTAATTGAGTCTTTCAAAAAATTTGAGCATAAAAGTAAGAAAGAGTTGACTACTTTGGAAGTTCTCTTTTTCAGCTCAACTCTATGAATGTTTAGAATCCAAAAGATACAATTTCATGCCAAAACACCGCTCTGCCTTCAATGAACTTCTAGGACATCAGCCAGCTGAATTCTAATATGTTGGTAAACAGTTCTTTGATTTTCTTACTTTGATATAAAAAAAGAAATGTGGACAACTAAAGGCCCACAGATGCCCTTATAAAATATTCCTTGCAGTATTCCAGCATTTAGCCTACATATAGTTAGGACAGACAAGCTACCCAGCAAAACATATAAACATTTTTAGCAAACACTCCATGCACTAACTAATATATATAAGGCTTTCCCTTTTCAAAAAAATATATTAGCTTCATGCTTCTTGGTCTAAATCTCATTCACATTCATTTCTAAAATGCAAACTTATTAGCAAACAATTTAACAACTCAGATTTCCTAGTGTAGCCTTAGCCAAACTATGCGATAGTCCTATCCAAATACAACTGTGTGCCTTTACATTATTCATTATTTTCTATCAAAAGAATAATACAGTTGAGAATAAAAGCATTAGCCCATTATATACAACTGATTATGACAGGGACATTGTGCTGGCATAATAAGGCAGGCTGCTTTGGCAGTGAAATGAGAGTTGCAACTTACCAACTGCAAACTTAGATCTTGAAGAGGCCCTGCCCCCCAAATAAATTACTCAATTAGATTTTCTTTTTCCTAGCTTGTTTTGGCTTTGTTTTTGGATTTTATTTTCCCATTAGCTTCCTTTTCCAAGAACTTCTACTTTGAGTCCCAGTAGTCAGGCTGTCCCTAGTTAAGGCAGAAAAAATGCCTGAAGTTTTTTTTTAAAAGTAATTAAGTATTTAGTTAAAAATTGAGAGCTTAGATACATTATTTTGCCAAATTAAAGTAACAATAGCACTCATCTCAATCAAATCCCTCCATTATCCTGACACTTGGTTGTAGACAAACCCACTTGGCACTTCTCAATTTCTTAGAATTACACAGAGCAGACAGTAAGTGCATTCCTTGCATTACTGTAAATTTGAAATGCTGCACTGGGTAGAGCAAAAGTTTCACATACATGTGAGCCATTCAGATGGCTTAGAGCATTTATATAATGTGTCTTAATATTTTGCACATCTTGCCATATAGGTAAACCTGACAATTTGCATGCACTACTTTAAAAAAATGTAAGAAAACTGAGAAGTCAAACTATGCTAAACTTGCAAAATCTCCCACATAGGTAATATACACTGTTACTGTGATTGCAAAGGAAAACCTAGCACAAATTTAAAACATTAACAAATAATTCCTCTGTGAGATACTAATACAGAGGTTTGGATTGCAAAAAGACCATTCACCCAAGTTCCAAGTCATGCAGTTTAAGCCAAAAATATAACCAAGATACAAGGAGTTGAATTTTACTCAGGTCTCCAGTCTTTGGAAACTGTAATGACTACGCACTCCAAAATAGGAGTTGAATTTGGAAAAACACTGACATATGATGTAAATTCATTTAAAATTTAAATTTTAGAGATATGTTTGCAATTATCAGCATGTTGTTAAAGAATTTCATCCTGAGACTATCATCAAATAGTAATGTGAAATACAGCGTTACCATTTGGAGAACAAAGGGACCCTGAATGAGTAATCAATAGCAACTGGCAGAAAATGAGGGATTAATTATGCTCCTCTCTAGTGTTTTGTCTCAAACAAGGTTTCATTAAATATATTGTGCTAACCTGTACATCTTCAAACCATTACCAATAGATTTGATCAGATACGTTTCTGGTCTGTTTCAGGAGGAGGAATGTGTCAGAATTAAAAAACAACAACAACTACAAACCACAAAACAAAAAACCAAAACAACATTGAAAGTGTTATATGATAACTTGAGCATTTTTTCTTGATCAATTTAAAGGAAATCAAGGGTTGCTAATAAAACATCTCAGGAGAGGATCTCTAACAACATGCTGATAATTGCAAACATATTCCTTGTTTAAAAAAAATACTCAGATCTTACAATCTCAATGTAGTCTCTTAAAAATTTAATTATCATCTCCTATACCTAAAGTGTCATGCAGGTTTGAGAAGATAATGACAGTCATCCATCAACTGCATCCTGCCAGTGTAATCAGGCTAATCTAGCTCACTGGAGCCAAAAACAGCTACCTAGGGTACTAAATACTCAAGTGATGCAACATCATAAACAAAGTAACAGACATTTACTTTTACTGTCTTCCCAATTAATGTTAACACTGAACAATATCAAGGTATCAACAAATTCTTTTTTTTTAAGCCACAGCTTTTCTGGATGACCATGAGCTGCTTATTCAATGGTGTATACCTAAGCAGAATCTACTACTACAGATAATTCTGTGTGTAAATACACAAACTGAGCACAGGGAGAGAGGAGAGAGAAGGAAGCAGTTTATTCAGCATTCCAGATATATTTTCTTAAGCAGTGGGAGGAGTAAAGATTAAACGTCAAGGGAAGGAAACATTTTTGCATTCCTTCTGCATCTAAATGGCTTTAAAAAACCAAACTGATATGTATTTTTTGAATGTGCCCCTTTTCCTTCGCAGTAGTGGCTTTCTCTGCTCTGATATTGCTTATTGGCAAAACTACAAATTCTGCCTTAGCTTCTAAAAGCAGCACCCTGCTGCTTTTGGTCTCCAATCCCCAAGGTTATGCTGGCTCAGCTTGTCTTCGCTCATCCCCCCAGGCAAGGTATTTTTGCATTGCTGACTGAATCCTAGGAAGACATTACTAAGCATTGTGATTACAGGTCAGGCTCCCCTCCCTTTGCCTTTGAATCTTTTTGCTACATTATGAAAACAGTAATTTGAACAGCTTCCTTACTGTGATTATACAAAAGCAGAAGGTTTGCAGAGAACTGCAAAATGTCAGAAGAAAAACAGCTGAGGGGTTACTCAACTACTTTTTAATTTTTTTGGTACCAGTCTTCCTGCTTTTCTCCATGATTACATGAGCATGAGAAGTCAACATTATAATGAAAGATGTTATGCTCAATCTTATTTACAGAAATTAGACTATAATGGATATTATAAAGCTCAAACTATCCTTGCATCTGTTTTTTCCTCTACATCTTCAGTAAAATAATTTCAAAATATTTCAGACCATCAGCAGGATGTTTCATGTGTCTGGTATGTAAGCTGTGCATCCCTCCCACACCACCAAGAGAAAAACCTCACTTGCTCAAAGCACCAAGTTAGAAAATGTGTAAGGTAATAGAATTCAGAAACTGTCATTAATATAGAAACCAGATAACTGTTAGGACTTAACATGGAGGACTCACACATTTTCATATATGATCTAGTGAAAGCAAAGTCCAGTACTAGGATGCTTGTCAATGGATGGACAAACCCAGTAAATATCTTAGGCTACTATCTCCTCCCCTTGATATATGTTATCCTTCTCTCCCTGCTCTTTAGGAATCTGTGGCATTAGGAGCACTATCATCTTGCAAAGCACCCCAACACAACTAAACCAGTGCAAGCTGGATGGTTTAGTTTCACAGAAGAGGAAGCAAAATGGCAAATCTGTCTTGTGCTTCTTTTTGTCCATTGAAATCTGCTCAAGCTACAATCTCTCCTCGCCCATCCCAGGCAGCAACCAGTAAACAGTGCAGATGCAAAGTTTGGGAAAGGACTTTCTTTCCCTGTGAAGTAAGAAAGGAAGGTAAATGGGGGCTCAACATCTTAAGTTGTTTATAGATAGAAAGAATAAACACTTCAAGAGAATCCAAAGGGCAATCCAGGTCATTCAAACAGACAGATATGGCTGGGAGAAAACAACTGAGCCATTTTTTTCTCCATCCTCCAGTCATACCATAAATTTGTAACTGAGAAGCACCCAGCTCTGAGGCAGTAAGATTAGTGGCAGACAAATAGTAATTGGCCAAAGAAATTGTATCTGCACTCTATGGTGTGACAGGCTTCCACAGCAATGTGTAAGATACTACATATATATTTTTTATATATACACGTATATTGATTTACAGTATATTAATTACCTTAAATACAATAAAAAATTAAAAGGAGGTAAGAAAATTTAAAAAAATTAGGAGGAAGCCAACCCCAAGTAGTATGAGAGAGAAGGGCAAAGACAAGTAACAGTTTGTCTGCTTAAGCCATTCAAAATGATTCCCTGCAGAACTGCTTCCCTTTTATAAATAGTATCTCTCCCCCAACTAGAACTAATTCCTAACACCTGCTACCCACTTCATTCTGGGGGTATGTCTTCCCTGATTAACTTCAGGTGGTCACCTCCAGCTCTGGAAAAAGGAATCTAGCCTGTGCTCAGTACATTTTTACTTTCTAAAAAGGTTCTGCAGGCTTCTTTTCTGTTGAGAGACAGGAGATATTTTCCCAATAGCACAATAAGTGATTCACTTCTAATAAATCATAATAAAGAGAAAGTTAATATTGTTTGATTTTACTTGAAGTAAAACAAAGCAAAATAAACTCAAGTTTGGAAATTCCATCTGCCCTTAAACTATATATCCCCTCTCCCCATCTCAACCTTTTCAGATAGTATCAGCTGGCAGAATCCAGAGTCCCTGCTTCAGTTAGCATTGTGTCAGCTTTTCCTCTAGAAGCTGTTTCCCAGAGATTGATAGCTCAGCTGTAAAACTTTGCTTTGGGGAGACACTTGATATCAAAGGTGTCAAAGAACAGGAGATTAAAAACAAAAATTTACAAAATAAATTCAGTTTGTCAGCTTTAAAGTTATACTGATTTTTAAAACCTCACACATTTAAAAGCCTTAATTTGTTTATACTTCAATAACTCAGTACTACTTGGATTTAAATTGGAATTAGGTTCTCCATACTGTTTCTAAAACTATGTGAAGAAGGAAGAAAAGCAACTGGTGCCACAGTCTGTAGTCTAAGGCCCCATAGATAAGAAAGGCCCAGAATACATTTTTCTGCCTCATTGGAAAGATTAGTCTAAATCATCTTCAAACATACTGCTAGCAGGGAGCAGGAAGAGCTTTCCTGTTGCTGTTTAACAGATATATTGGATGGAAAAATAATAAAAAGAAAAAAGAAAAACTCTTGTAAGTCCATAGCTGATGCAATCTGACATCTTTTATTTTTTTTTACACTACAAAATAGTAGTCCCTCTATACCACCTATGCTTTTTATAATTAGCATGTTTACTGTATACATATTTTTCCTTATTTTACGCAATTACATTGAAGAGTACATTTACTCTCTATTTATGTATTATTTTAAAAATATATAGTTTCAAAATATTGAAATAAAGAAAAAAAGTGCCCAAAGGGATCCAAGACACACTAGCTACAAGGTTCAGCCTAAGATTCTCCAAAGAGAGAATTATCCATACTCTAGTATCTCTTCTGCCACACTATTACTTCCTCTACTGTCTACCACCTAGGTGTGGTTTAAATACGCCTATTTCCAATTATTCTTAATATTAGCTACTTACATTTTTTATTAATTTAAATCCTTTCATTAGAGTTTTGGGATTTTTTCCCCATCTTTTCAGTAACACTACAATATCACTGGAGCAGATGGCACATCCCCAACACAGAATAGCTGCCTAATTATTTCTCTCAAGGAAGCCAAGCAGGGATAGAAGTCTTAGACACAAGCAATAAAAAAAGTTTCAGGATATGAACAGAATTCCTACAGAAAGAAATGAAAACTTCAGAACTCTGAATGCCTGTGAGAGGGCTTGCATATGCAAACTTCAGATGTACAGCAGGTTACCCAAGAAGAAACTATGAAGTCCTCACTGGTCCTACAAAGAGCCACCTAATAAATTTGATCTACACAGTTGTCCAGTACTTCTTTCATCTTCTACCAGACATCTAGTGCTCACTATCCTTCGACATATAATGCCACAAAAGCATGTTAGTAGTTGTCTAATACAATGGCCCTTGTATTAAAGTCAGAATTGTTAAAATCTTAGCAAAGCATCCTAGGAGCAACTACAGACCTGTGCTGCCATGCTGCTGCTTGGGGCTACTACACCTGCAGATCAGGAAGGGCTTGTTTTGAAGCAGCCATGTTTAGAAGTGTGATGTGCTATAAATACCTTTTACTTCTTTGACTTACACATTTTAAGAAATATCTCAGCTGTCAAATACCACTGAAACACAACTCTAACCCAGTCTTCTCAATTACTCATTTCTTTCACTCTTGCCACTTCCAAGTTTTCAGTTCTTACAAAACATTTATTTCAAATTAGATTTTTGATACTGTTTGCTTTTCCATTTTTGTCAGTATATCTTTTTTGCTCCCCACACACATTTTTATACACTCTTACTTCCTACTGTTCACATTTTTGCATGTGCTTATTCTTTCAGCTGTTTAATATCACCCGACACTTTCCTTAAAAAAAATCAGTTAATCTTCTCCATTATATTATACACATCTTAAAATTATACTGTTTATGAACATATTAAAAATACTTTTAAGTTGGTGCTATTCAGTTCCATCAGTTTTTCCCTGTGCTGCTATCTACATCCTACTATGAATACTTTTTTTCACTCTTGCTTGCATATTCCTCGTCACCTCACCAGTACCAAAAAAGTTCCCATTTGTGCCTCTGCACAATATAAGTGAGCTTTAATGCTCTCCCAGGCCAACTCCGCTGTCTGGAGTTCTACTCTTACTGCACTTCCTCAACCCCTGAGATGGCTGTCAAAGAGAGGCTGCTCTGATACTCTTTTCCCCAGCACTGCAGGATTGTTCTTCAGATTTGCATTTCCCTCAAGCTGCTTTCAAGTCTTTTTAAATTTGAAAGAGGCAAATTACCGACTATGTGACATACACTTGCAAACATTTGTTTTGCCAAAGTGATCATCTGTTAAATTGCCCAAGAAATTGGTGCTAAAGGCACTTTTTGGGTTTATTTCAAAGTTTGTATAGCTGTTTGTTAAGAAGCGACTTAAGGGGTGTTTTGCACAAAAATAAAACTTTTTAGTCTGTGAAGGATGTAACAGGTAATAAACATTTTTCATACTTGTAAATTTATTATTAAATACAGTGCTAAATTTGCAGACAGCAAGATGCAAACCTTTAATGTTCAACATTAAATTGTGAAGAACGTTGCTCTTCAGTTAATTAACAAAAACCACAAATTTTTGCTAAGAAATCATCAGTATGAATCTCAGGTTCTCAATACCTATCCTGTATTAAATTCTGTCATATTTTTCAGCACAAACAAGTCAAGCATACAAAAATGCAGCTTTCTCTGACTGGCACCCAGATGAGGAGAATGTATCTGTGTTGAATGGTAGCAAAGGTGGAAGATGGATGAGTTTCTTCCAACTTATTTTAATAATCAGTGAGAAGTCACCTAATTTTTTCTCCAAGGTACTACCCAAATAACAGCATTCATGTAAAGTAATTTAAGGAACAAAAGATGCTCTGAAGAAGTACAAAGGCCACTACATCTGTCTTAAAATTCCAGTTAAGCGTATATTTTTTCCTGATAATGAAGAAACTGCTAAAAATTCGTAAAAGTTGTCTGAAATAATGTCTCAATATGTTTACTTGAAGTATATTCCCATAAGGAGCACTAAGTATAGTGCTAATGTGCATAAAATGCTACTGTCATACTGCAAAATTCAGGCTAATTTAATAATGCCTGATGTGCCTTACATCATGTTGCAATGATGCAATAATATGCTGCTAAATGAGTCACCTCACATTAGCTTCACAGCAATAGCAGAGCTGATGGCTATTGAAGGGAAAATGGTGTAGCAATATTACTGGAAACATTGATGGATTAGCTTTCTATTGGATTTTTTCCTTCATCTAAAAAATAAAGATTCCAAAGCAGCCTTTTTTTATTACCAATATGCACAAAATTCACAAATAATAGCAGCAGGAATTAGTTAAAAATCCATCTGCCACTAATAAAATATATATCATGTACACAGCATCATATGAATTCTTCATATACTGTGCAGCACTATATTTCATACTGTATGATAATATATGTATGTAATGTACTGTATATTGTAGTAAATATTTTACGCAGTATTACACTTTCACATAGACCAACGTATTTGATCAACATAATCCATAGCTCCTTCCAGGATTCATGTATTTTACAGATTTTATCCTCAACTTTTTTCTAAAAGGGTTTTATGACATTTAAAGTCTCCCATCATCATATAGAGAGTTAGCAAAATAAAGTAAATTAAGATGCGTATCTTTACAGTAAGGTTACACTTTAAACAAAAACTGGTGAATGCCTCTTTAGTTCTTGTCTGACATCCATTACATTTACACTTGATTTTAGCCGCTTTCTGGCACATGGGATAGTATGTGGACTTAACATTATGAAGTAAGGGTACATATGTCATCTCCACATGTCAAAAAATCCATAATGTGTATTTTTCATGCAAGATTATTTAGAATTGAAGTAGAAATTAAGGGGATAGTCACAAATAATTTAATGTCTTCAGCCTAGTGATGTCAGTGGGGAGAGAGAGACTTGACCAGGCAGATGAGAACAGGCACTGCTAGGCTGAAGAAGCATCCCTCCGCCTGTCTGCCAATTAGCCAGGGCACTTACAGGCTCGTGGGGATAAAGTTAGCTTCTGTGAAGACCCACAGAAACAATTAGAAGAATTAGTCTAGCAGCTACACATGTACTGCACATTTATCTGAATTTCACTTTGAAAATAGTGCAGATTCCTGGCTTTCTTAGAGCTCAGACCTGTCAAAGCAATGTGCAGTGACAGCTGGG
Source organism: Apus apus (assembly GCF_020740795.1). Classification (NCBI taxonomy): domain Eukaryota; kingdom Metazoa; phylum Chordata; class Aves; order Apodiformes; family Apodidae; genus Apus; species Apus apus. Next base: position 7,685,842 of record NC_067291.1, read on the forward strand.
TACCGCTTTGATGATACTGGTAACAGTTGTGCCTTCAGCATCTGAAGCCTGTGCTCCTTTCTTTTATATAAGCTACAGTTTTCAATATTAAATGATATAAAGTGTTTTCTTCAGATTTGTGTAAACAAGAAGTTTTCTGAAAACTTAATCTATATCCAGTTTCAGATTTGCGAAAAGATGCTGTTCCCCAGTCTGCAGTTACACAGCTAACAGGAATGCTGGAATCCCCCACTAAAATCACAAAATACCCCCTCTCTCCAATTCAAAGACACAAATAGAGACATCATGTCAAGTCATGTAGCAGAACATTTCATCCTGACCCCAAAATACAGTTTTTAATCTAAAAATCAGCTCCACATATATCTCTATTTGTCATCTTACTCATCCCCTTAGAGTCTATAGAAAAAAAGGCAGAGTTGGAAGGGTGCAGAATATAGTGAAGACCTGGCACAAGGAGAGGAGTACGCACTAACATACAAATAAAAACAAAAAAAAGAAGAGGATTCAGACCCTGATTGCCAAGCACTAGACAAACATGTTTTAACGAAACACAGAGACATACACCATTAGCCTCATTAAGACTAACACTGAAAATTAACAAAAAACACAGCTTAAGACAAATGCAACTACCTTACTCAACACTGTTATTTGCATTAATGGGCCCAGTGCAAAGTGCTATACCCTAAGATGCTCCTTCTTGGCTTGCTTAAAACACCTGATGGAAATACAACCTCAAATTAGAGACTTCCCATTTGGTAAAATATTAATCAATTAGCCATATTTACATTTTTGTGACCAAATTTTACACCCAAATCACATTTCTTTATCTAAGTTGCTTAGATTTCCAAGCTACAATGCAAATCAATCAGCCTAAATATAAAGCCTGCAGGTAGCTAACAGTCCCTACAAATCACTGTTTAGATACTTTTCAGTAAAGGCTGAGAAGTGACAGTATGAGTCTTAAGCATCTGAGTTTAGAGCAGTCTTGAAAGTTTTCCTTCCAGACCTCTACTAACTTAATAGGAAGTAAAAATCAGAACTCATCACCCATCTAGAGGGGGTTATTAATATAGCATTTACAGCAATAACATATGATTAGGACATTGGTAAGAGAAAAATGGTTTAGAGAGTATTTGGACAAGTTAGGCATTTGCAATGTATCTGTACTCAGTAAGATACCCAATTACACTGCCTTTTACCCTTCTTGCAATTTCAGAAACTTTATCTGCTGTCTCTGCAAATTCATGGTTCAGAGAGTGCAGAGACTAAAAAAGAATAAGGTTGGTTCGTTTGTTTTTCCAGGGAGGAACAAAAGCAGAGGTCTGTAATTCCTCAACAACTTAAGTTTTGAGGTTTTTTGAAAAATACTGGAAGAAATAGACTGCCCACACTAGAAGATAATGAAGAAGTGATATGGATTCAGCTGGAATAAACTATGTCAAACCAATCTCCTTTCCTTCTCAGAGAGCATAAGAAGTGTTTTAATAAGGCTTTTACTACCTTCACATTGCACAGGTGAACTAAAGAAGCAAGGATAACTCTAACTACCACTGAACACAGAGTGCAGCTGTTTAAAAAACAGTAGCTAGGAGTTCGTGATCAACACTGCGTGAATACATTAACTGAGACTTTGCAGGCGTCTCTTTTGGGCACGATTCCACCTCTTAATTAGTGACTTGGATGAAAAATGAAGACCACATTTACTAAATGAGCAAAGCAAATAACCCAGAAGGATCTATAAATGCAGTGCAAGCCTGGCATTCAAAATTGCACTGACAAAGTTAGAGAAGGTAGAAGCAATGTGTTAAAAAGTAGATATATTTTTGCATATGGAACCCGTAAACTTAAAAATATAGGCTGAGGAATGACAAGCTGGCCAGCAGTACCATAAGAAGGTATTAGAAAATTTTAGACCATCACCAATCAAAGTTCTCAGATATCAGATATTTGTTATGGAAAAGGCAAAGAGCACATGGCAAAAAATTAACAGTACTGTCAGAAAGATACAGGAAATGTCTTTTTGCCATTGTCCTTTGCTCAGTTTAAAACATTGGAATTCCCTAGGGTTGTGAATCTACTGGAGAACATCTAGAGCAGAGCATAAGCTTTTCTACCAGTATTTCAATCTAAAATAGACCCTGCTACATATCCACTAGTTGAAAATATACCTGCACTATATTCTGCACTACACACACTAATGTAAAAACTAACTAAATGTATGTCTTATCTTTTCCAAGAACTCACCATCTTAATAGACTGGATTTACAGCCCCTACAGACTTAAGGGAATATATAGATCATTCTCTGCATCCACTGTCTGCAAGACAAGTTAGATGCTCTAATTAAAATATTTAGATAGGGTGTTAGGGAAACTTTTTAAGAGTAAGTGTGTTTAAATAATGGAAAACAAAACCCAGTATGGTCATGCAGTCTCCTCCACCTCTAGAGTTTTTTGAGAGCTGACTATGTGAGCACCTGGCAGGCACAGTGCAGTTGATTCTTCACTCAGACTGTCAGAATGACCTCTCACGATCACTTTCGACCTTCTCAGCTACAATAGCTTTCAAATATTGTAGCTACAGTGAGAACTGTATTTCAGACACTGCCATGGATTTACTGAAAATATTAAAAACCCAAAAAAGATACATGCATTTCACCATGTTCCAAGTAAGCAAATGATTTCAAACAGTCAGATTTAACCGATAAGATAAAATTAAAGTACAAACTGTAACTTATCACATACATTTAAATGGAATTAAAATGTAATTGAAAGCTAACTCTATGATAATTTTATACTATTCTGAATACAAAACCAAAAGAGGTTTACCTACAATAACATTTTTCCCATATACTGAAGACATTTTAGAGAGAAGAAACTAAGGAAGAGGAAATAATAGGAAGCATATAAAAAAATAAATAGCAGAAGTGAGATTAGTAGAAACAAATGTGTAAGATTTTAGCTTAAAAATATCTACATGTAAAAAATTAATATTAAATGGTACTAGATATGAACAATTAGGAGATATAAAAGCATTTTCCTCAGTGAGAAGCCAAACAACAGAAATTACACTCATTACCACAAAGCAAAACATAATTTTATGCAAAGTTAACAAACTCATTTTCCAATCTAGAACATGAACTTAATGAAAGAGTAACATGGAAATTAATTTGCATCCAAACTCACGTCAAGTTTAAGTTATTATATTTAAATATGGTACATACTGAGTTATTTGAACAATAGTAATAACCCTAACACAATGTTCTACTGTCTAGACTGGCAATGCTGTGAAGCTCATAACTTGAACTGAAGGAGGTATACTGTTTTTTCTGAGAATGTTACTAAAAGCTCAGCCATACAGCTACAAATGGGTCTTTGTTCGCCACATCTGTGTTGCAGAGAAGTAGTAAAGGCTGCAAGAATGATCCTTTCTTAATAGGGAAAGTGATGTTAGGACTGCATTGCCACATGGTGCTGCCCATTCACACTTGACAAACTAATAGTTAAGATTTGGAACTGAGGTGTCAAGCTCCTATGCTAAGTTTTATCCTCCAGAAGAAAGATATTCCTGAAAATATCAGCTCAAAGCAAGCAGTCTGCTTACAGTAAAATTAAAAATCATTCCTCTTTGAGAAAACAAGCATAACAAATTAATTTCTTAGAATTAAAAACATAATATATTAGTTATTTAAATATTTGTCAACAAATACTGAGTGTAATCAAATGCTAATTATACTTTTTAAACATTTAAACTTCCTGTACATTCAAAACACTTTTAAACAGAGCTTTCTTAATGTGGCTCATTAGAAGTAACATGGAAAAAAATTTAACTCTAGAAATGAGGATTTAGAGACATAAAAAGAAAGTTTTCTTAATTAAAAAAACACATTCAAAACCACAAAACAATACAGTATTAGGCTGCATAACCTAATAGTTAAAAATTGAAAGCCTAGTACACTGTTTTCCTTAAAAAATACATGATCTCTGCTAGGAGTAACAACTAACTAATGAACTATAGTCAGCAATTGCCACTGTTTTTTTAGAAATCAGATGTGAAAAATTCTAGCATCACAGACCATTCGTAATGAGTACTGGTCTGCAACTCTGTTTGAAGACTTGGAGAGAGAAATTAATAACTGCAAAGAATAAGAAAACTCATTTCATTAGGATATGTAAGAAAGATGCGACACGCGCAACCGGAACACATTGCTCAGTACGTTCAGACTAGCCACAATCACCCTTTTACTAAAAACATAGAACTTCATGGTCATGAACTACAGAACGAGTTTCACTTGCATGTAGCAAAATATCTCCTCTAAGAGGAAGGTAATCTGACCACACAGAACCCAGAAAATTTGCTCTGCAAATTATGGAACACATTCTTGTTTATGATGTTTGGTAGCCTGACACGTATTAGTAACTTAAACTGAATATAAGTTTAGATTGTTACATTTGCTTTGAATCATCACTATACTTACTTGGCAGCCTGGTAACCCCGTATCTCTGCCGTACAATGGAAATGGACCTCTATCCGAGGTTTTTCCTACAAAAGAAAGACATTTGAAATTAGATTAATCTTAGAATCTGCTGGACATATGTATCACTTTTCCCTACGTCCACAATTCAGAAAATCTGTTAACATCATAGTAAATTTACAAAAATTAAGTTACATGAATAAAAGTATGCTTTTTGCATGTAAAGCTCTCAAACAGCACTTCTGCAATAGATGACATACTTACCTAACTCCATTTCTTATGTAAATTATGTGTATAGAAGAACTACTGCAACTTTTATTCTTATAAAATCTCCCTATCAGTATGTTTGAATAGAAAGGGCAAAGGTCCAGCTTCACTGCCATTATTAATGTGCAAAGGTAGAGAACACTTTCAGACATTTCTCCTTCCTACATGAATCAAACACATGGCTGGTATCATCTGAGGTGATTAATATACTAAACAGTAAAATAGAGCAAACAAAACCCCACGAAAAGTAAACAAAAATTTCAATTTAGAACAATACAAAAACGCACATCAAACTTCAACCATGGCCGAGTCATTCAGATCTTGACACTCATCCTTTAAATCCTTAAAATCCTTTTGTGTCATGTACATCCCAGTCAGGTACAAAACTCAAGGAATAACTAGTCAAGACACCAAAACAGACTCTTGTCCTCTGCCATAGATGCACTATTTGCCTGCAGGGAGCACAGACTGAACACAGCAGAGCCACCACTCTCTGACATCGCTATGAGAGGTTACAAGACATTGGCAATGTATTTATCAATTCCAGAAAAAACTAACTAGTGTTGAATTTGTTGGCTATGCCACCAAATTGTCACGTTTGTATATTAAATTCAGTTCTCCAGTAGGGCTCAGAACTTTATCAATCAAGATTTTTTTTTTTTAAATAAATTAATTCAAGTCTCTGCTGAACAATGTCAAGAATCAGACAATCATCAAGTGTGTAACAGAAGACAGCAAGTGCATACGCCTGCCCTAATTATGACACAGTTAGAAGAAACACCCCAGAACACCATTCAGAGCATTAATAAACTGTGATGCCTATTTGAAAAATCTTTTTACCCAACTAGGCATTCCCTTTTCTAAACAAGGTGTGTGTCATCCAGTCCTCACAAGAAGAAAAAGTAGCCTTTCTTACACCTGCCTGTCCCAGTGACAAATGGCTCCAGGCTATTGCAATTGCTCTCCTAGAACAGGACTCCCTTTGCTTTTTCTGATCTTCTCTCTTACTACCAAAAAAATCCATAAATGTAATTTCATACGAGGAAATATTGAAGTATGTTTATTTTAAAAGGGCACCTTGTGTAAGCAGAGAGGAAGTCTGAATCTCTTTGAACAACATCTTTGTAAGATTATAATCTTAGTAACTAGAGGTAGTCTAGTCAACAATAGTTTGCTTGAAAAATGGCATCTCTGTTGTAACAAAGGAAGGAAAAAAGAACATTTTTCTGCTGAAGCAATTTGCCTCTAACAACTACCAGGCACCAAGCAAATAAAATACCTAGCATGCAAAATTATATGAAGTAGGATGAATCATGCTGTTGATATTAAACCAGACTCAGCATTTTCTTTCCAGAAAATGAGAATCTTGTACCACATGATAAACAACTTTGACTGAAGTACACAGTATTCCAAGCAGGCTTTAAAACAAATATTTGTACAAGAGTCAATTACAGAGGCTAGAAAAATTATTTAAATTATGGTTTGTGTAGCAAGCAAGAAATTGTTAGATAAGAACGCATAAAGTCATGTTATTTAAATGTTATCACTTAAAAAAAGTTTGGTGGGATCATACTAAAGGAAAAAAATTGATTAGAGGAGTCAAATCTATACTCAATTTGGTTAGAAGAAATTATCAAGAAAAGTAAAGGCTGCCTGATGCTGCACTGCCTAAATATTTATCATGAATTAGAACTAGAACAATGTACCATTTAGCCTGTGTTCAAAGGCTAAGCTTTTCTATGAAAGGTTTTTTTGGAAAGTGACCTATGATCTATTACAAGATGGTGCCTTTCCTAGCAAGAGTCTCTCAAACATATCCCAGTGCAAGCACTTAGATATGATTCTCAAACCTCCAATAGTGTCACCGCATTAAAGGTACACATTTTTAAACAACATCAACCAACAGGCACAGACTGCAGAAACACATGTTGTGCCCACACTCAAGTCCTATTCATTCTTCTCTCTTGGATTGTGGAACCACACCCAGTTGTCCCTTTTGCAGGACTGGAGAACTGTACTAGTGCCATGATGTTCACATTGACATAACAGAACAGGAGAGAGTTGAGTTGTCCTGGGCAATGCTACAGCACGTGTCACATTCATGAGAGAACAGGCAGGACTCCACCTTCAAGCTTCACTGATACTACATCAAAAAAATGTTTACTTATCAAAAGAAAGAGAAAATACTTAGCAACTACTCCAGATAGTACTTGAAAGGTGAGTGTTTACAAGTTTGAGAAGATTATTTCCTCGTTGGTTTAACAAACAGGTAAGTTCCACATAATGTCTGATCAATGCATGGGCAGTCTCTGGAATCCAATAAAGATCAAATAACCTCCTAACTTACATGCTTCAAAAGTTACTGTGCTGTCATTTTAGAAGCAAAATCTACACCTTGCTTACATCATGGTAAACTTTTCAGGTTACATATTGGTAGCTCTATAGCTCAGAGCTTTGTCCTCCAACTGGATTTACAGAATCAAAGAATTTTTGGAGTTGGAAAGGACCTTAAAGATCATCGAGTTCCAACTCCCCTGCATGGGCCCGGACACCTTCCACTAGAACAGGCTGCTCAGAGCCCCATCCAGCCTGCCCTGAACACCTCCAAGGATGGAGCCCCCACATCTCTGGGCAGCCTGTTCCAGTGTCTCACCACCCTTAGACTGAAGAACTTACACCTGATCTCTAACCTAAACCTCTCTTTTTTTCAGTTTAAAATGATTACCCCTTGTCCTCTCACTGCAAGCCCCTGTAAAAGTCCCTCCCCAGCTTTCCTGCAGGCCCCCTTCAGGTACTGGAAAGCCACTATGAGGCCCGTGTTTCTATCAATAAATACTTTAATGACCTAATCGCTACCTAACAGGCTTAAAGGCCCAGCATTATGGAGTTAAAAGAAACCCAACCAAGAAAATCCCACTAAGCATTTTGAACCACAAATATTTTCTAACTTCATAAACTTAAAATCTTAACACATTCTGTATGAACTCCAACATTAACAGGCACTTAGTAAATAATTATTTTTCTCTTGCAATGGCTTGTCTAAAATGTGATATGATCACGACTTAATATAGCTGTTGAACACCACACAAGGAATTGTATTCCATAATAAATCTATCTGTATAACAGCTGTGCAGCCTAAATGCTCTTACCACAGAATGAACTGAAACAGTGAGCTGCAAAGTGATAGCGAGCTGAAAGCAGCACCACATTAACTCAGCTGAGGACGACTTCAGTGTCTGTGCAATGCCTGCCAGGAGCAAACCAGCCTTTCCCCACAGGTCCTAGATACTGCTTGCTTTACGAGAGGATGACAGAACATAACTCTGCAAAAAACTACTTTAATTCCCACCATTTATTTTTTTACAGACTAAACATCTTTCTATGCATTGCTAAGAATTTATTGGGTTGGCAACGTGGAAATCACCAACATTTTTAAACGAAGCAATGTTTATCATCCAGTAAGAACACCACAGGGACCACAGCTGGCAGCTGCTCTGTTTGTCAGACATGAAGTGTGTCTGCCCTCCTTCTACAGAGAATGAGCTCTCAGGGAATCCTGAAGCCTGTTTTTACAGTTTCTAATCATAATTTCATCATTGACAATACTGTAAACTGGTCACAACAGATAGCCTACCCAAAAGTCAGTTTATAACAGAACACTGTTGATACCTTTGAGGGTATTTTTTTCTTAAGTTACTAAACTGGTGTGGGTAGATTTGGCTAGAAATCAATTTTTATACTTCTTTCTTCCCCTCCACATCCTGGAAGAAAGTAACCAGCAACTTAGTCTTTGCTACTCAAGGAATTAACACATTCAAATAATTTTTCACATGCAGATCTAATACAACAAGGAGCAAGCTGCCAGAGCTTACTGACAGGTGCATACAGATGATGCAAGAAAAATACTCAAAGTGAGTATTTTCCTACAACTTGTCACAAAGTAAAAGGAAAATACATAAAGTTTACAGAATAACATCATTGTTGCCTCCAGTAGAAGCCTATTCTTTATTTTTTTTAAATGTTCGTGTTAAAAATTGTTATCAGGCAATTATTCAGTATGGTGAAAAAAAATTATGTTTTATTAAAACACAAAATCAGCCCTGCTCCTAGGATATGGTGTGCTGCCTTCTTCCTAGAGGCAAGACGGACTGACACATGCAGCCATAGAAGTTTTGCTGTTTTACATTTCCCACAGCACTGGAGAAATTATTTCTTTCTCTTCTACTGCTATATAGGCATACTCATTAATAGAGGCTGTCACAATCTTAGACCTACAGTCTTATCTCTAATATTTTAAAGGTACATAACATACATGTATAAATTGTGGATACACAAAAATATTAACATACATTTCTCCTTATAATACTTGTGACCAAAACTCACAGAAGTTAAATGAGATATGAAGGAACACAATTTGAAGAAAGTGCTTAAAACAAATGACCTCCTATTCTCTTCACAACAATTTGTTTAAGTGTTATTGGCTAACGGATGCCAAGCCTGCTGCTGGCTACACTGAGGGTGTTTAACAAGCCAGTGCCAACGAGTGCAGCTGCTGGACTTACAGCACCCTCCTCCTGTTCATCCCAAGCCAATTTACTCACTCAGCTATGAACAATGAAGCAGCAACACAGGAAAACGCCAAGTGCAAGTGAGATTAGTGATAAACTACAGGATCCTTACAGAGGTCAGCAATTAGCAGGTCCCCACTCGTAATCACTTCCCTACCCTAGCCTTTATGTCATCACACCTCCATCCTAGCCCAGCCTTCTGACTGCAAGCAGCTTTCCAATCAATTACCCTCGAAGTCTCGCAAACTCATCCAACACTGTCTTACCTTTTAATAAACCAGTCAAACTTACACCATACAAACTATCTGCAAACTCCTAATAGATTTTGAACCTTCAGCTTATTAAGTAATTAATACATAACATCACATTACTGGATTTTGCAATAAAGTAACAGAAGAAAAACCACCAATATTTCACCAGGAATGCCATGCCCAAGGGATGATCAGCAATGCAGTCTATACAGGCAATCATAAGAACATTGGCCTATGTGTTCTTGAATAACAGATAAGGAAATGGTATGTACAGACTGTGACTAGTGAAAAGAACACATTTTCAATTTAAATTTTTTCCTATACTATGACCATTTCTAAAACAAATTTTTGCAATATGGGAGAAGAAAAAGTTTAGCAAAGCTTGCTTTTAGTACTGTGGATTTGCTTTCTACTCCTTATTTCAGTCAAAATTTTGAAAGACCATGATCCTACAGAACAACTCCAATAAACTGCAAGAAGCAAAAGATTATGATTGTGAATGAGACTTTTGGGACTTAATTGTCCAGTCTCAGGTCTGCCAGGATTCACCTGGCATTTCGTAGGATTGTCCATGCCATAAATTCCTATTTGTAAGATAGCATTATAATTCTGTTATCCAGTTCTGTTACTTATTTGGAGCAAGAACTGCTTTTCATATCTAAATGATCCAAAATATGGGAATTCTGAAGGTGGAATTACCTGGAATCAATTTCCCATTATAATGGTTTCAATACAGAAACAATGCTTTGGACAAATACTAAATTATTGCTTTTGTTGACATTTGGACAGGATCACATGGGGAAAAAAATAATAAATCTGTTGTGCTTTCCAAAGATTAGAAAAGTTCAGATGTTCTTTCATGCTTGAAGCTGTGTGGTCCCTTGCAAATGTCTTTTGCTTTAAAGAATTCTACTGATTTAACTGACCAGGCAATAAATCTCACAGTACATTTATTAAGACATTAAACATGTAAGTCAAGGGATTTCTCACAACTTCTTTATGCAATATTTTAAAAAGAAACAATGTCAGTATGATAAGTGATATTAAAGAACCTGCTTCCCAAAGACAAGCCTTTTATACTTTCATCTCATTGATTTGTAAGTACTTCTAAGAGAAGATGGGATATTTTGTCAGTTTGCAGAGCACTGCACAGATCTTGTGCTATAAAAACAATTTATTAATGCTCTTATGTACTTCAAATACACAGGAGGTAAGGGCGGACTTAATTCTACATTATATTTGGACTGACCCCATGAACTTGTTATTTATATGCTCATGTCAAACTGAGAACATTTCTATTCCTCCAGTGGCTGATCCATGAAGGTTCCTCCCTCACTGCCATCCCTGTCCCTCCAATTACCAGGCTTAAACTGTGCTAACTAACAAATCAAATGTTTGCAAGGCTAAAAGAGACTGAAGTCTCTGGCATGAAGATGCACATAAGTAACTAAAGGCAAGTGGAAAAGAGGGAGTACAAACCTCTTGAAGGAAGAAATAACTTTCTTTTCCTTCTCTCTCAAGCGTATGTGGGCAAGTACCTGTGAACCAATAATTCCTGATAGCCATTCTGTGTTTTTGGTTTCAATTCTCTACTACTATGTCCATCCTAGGATAAACTAAAATAATGTTACTGCTCTAATAACCCATTGATATGTGCTATGCATGGACAAAATATCTGTGGGAGAAACATGCTTAAAATTACTATACTAAAAATACACTAAATGTGAGGAAAATCAGGGATGTACTATATCCAGAAGACAATAACCAAATGGAATATACACATTCCACCCTGACGACAAGAAGGCATTTCACTTACTCACCTCACTTATCTACCCCATGTATTCATAGAGTATCCAAGTGTCTTCACTTTGTCTATTAAAACGATTCACCCTTTGCCAATCTTTTCCAAGGGATTTAGTTGAAATTTTCAAGCAGCTAAGATGCTACTTCCAACTAATTTTAAAAGCAGCCTTTGCTCTCTTGGTGTGGAATTTGTCCCAGATCTAAGGGTAAATACTCAGCTTTTATTAGTGACTTTGAACATCAAGTACATTATTAAATCTAAAGTCAAGAAGATTTTATAATTAGAAATGAATAAAGAATCCACACTCTACAACAAAATGCTACACCTGTTTCCAATTAAAATATTATTTTGGTGACACTACTTACTACAAATTCCTAAATTACTTTATATATATAATTATATAAAAAATAAAAATTACTTACTTCTGTAGGCATCTACAGCTCTGCTCAAAATGTAAGATCTATTAATTCACATAAAACTTGAAGTCAGCCTTGTCAACAAAGAAAGATTCCCTCCTCACCCATTCTCTATATAAACACAGGTACAAACATGACAAGCCATTTATGATCACCTCCCATGAGGCAGCTGGTGAAAGCATATACCAGTAGTCTGTTGGACAGAACTTTTGGCAGTTCTTATCTGGATTACTTGCTTATTCAAGCTCCACTCTTCCCAGGCAATACAGACAACCCAGTCATATAGAGAGAGGTTTGTAAATCAGGTGTTCCCGAACTGTTGTCTCCAGACTATCAGTAGCTGCTAAATTGCCAAAAAAAACCACAAAAAAAACCAAAACCAAAAAACAAACCCCACAAAACAAAACCCAAAACAAAACCAAGAAAACCAAACATCAAACATCCATTAGATGCAAAACAGTTTTCAGACAAAACAAAACAACACATTAAGTATTTTCCAAGTATTACTGCTACAAGAGAACAATTTCTGCAGGCACTGCAAAGTAACCAAATTTATCTGTTAAAACAGGAGGGGAAATCCTCACTAGACAGTGCCTGACACGAGCCATCCCGTTTGGGGGTTGAAAACTGCTAACTATTCACATGCACTAGATGCAAGCACACCAAGCCAAAAGAAGGTGAAACAAAAACCCCATAAATAATAGTTAGTCTAGATCAATACAAGAACCTATAATGCTGAGAAGTTAAAATAGGTGTTCTTAATGTAGTATAAAACCAGAATTTACAGTAAGGGACCTTAGACTGTCCGGAAATTGAAGCAATCCTACCAAGCCCTGAAATACTACGGATAACTGCACAATAAAACACCACTGTGTTGCAGAAAGACAACTTGGAGCTACACAGAGAACGAACTTTTAAATATCTGCTAAAAAATACTCAAAAAATACAGAACTCTCTAAACCATCCTCTCATCTGTAGGCACCCACATCTCTATACGTTAATTAAACCACTCAATATTTACTTCCAAGGCACCTGAAGGATGAATACTGTTTTTTAAAGTCATATAAAAAACCCAAACCACACCATAATGGCAAAGGAAAAAGTGTTCACTGTTAATTCTGGGAGGTGAGACAAGTGGCACTCTTGATTGAGAAAGAAAAAAGGCTTCATAAGAGATCATAACAGTCGTGGAAAAGTGACTGCAGAAATGTTAACAATATCATCCCAGGTCCAGACATAGTAAAAGTGAAGGTAAGCCTCAGATTTAAAAACATGAAGGAATATGTTCAGTGAAAGAAGGAATAAAACTTCATATACCACTAAATACTGCCTAGCTACCCATCTTTTCCAAAGGCATCACTGTGCTGCTTTAAATGACCCAAAGCAGATAAGGAAAACACTTTTCCTCTGCACGTTAAGAACAAAATGAATACTCATGGCAATATAGGTAATTATTTATAGAAAGGATAACACAAATAAGAACGATTAAGTGTTTCCTATTTCAACAGTAAGGAAGATGTAAAAGCAATTGCTAACATTCTGTACTTTCATATCAACTGACTCCAAAAGGATTTAAAATATTTTTAAAATATATATAAACCAAGAAGTTCTCTCAATTATTAACAATGGTGTTTAATCAGTCTTAGACTACTCAGGAAGTGAAGATCTCTGGAAGAAAGTGCATTTTCTGCTATATTTAAAATAAGCAAGTAGGATTACCCAAATAGTTTATTCCTCTGACAGCAAACAATAATTAAATCACCACTATGGATTTTTACTAATGAAGGATTAGGTAGGTTAATGATAGCGCTAGTCAGCCTGAATTTGTGGAAAAGGTGCCTTTTTACACTGCAAGCTGGTGGAACGGAGCAGATTTTTGTAAGAAACATGCCTTGATATGATAAAGTATTTTTACAACAAAAACTTGATTACTTAAAAAGAACAAATTAAAGAAATAATATGACTCTTAAAATAATAATGCACTAGGGGAGAAAAGCCAATCATTAGACAAGGTTTTAAAATTCAACTGTAAATAGAAGATTATCACTGAAGATTTTTCAGTGCCATCAACGTGACTCAAACCTTACCCCTAGATTTAGTGGTTTGGTTTTTTGTTTGGGTTTTGGGTTGGTTTGGGGTTTTCTGGTTTGTGTTTTGTTTTTAAATCATCAAAGTGACAATCTAAATGTGTTACTGGAAATTCGGAGCTTGTTGGCAGATTGAAACAACTAAAGACAGGTCACTGATCTGGAGTGCTCTGAACTGCACGTACAGAAGCAAGCTGCCCTTTTATCCAGCCAAGTGCAAAAAAATGCCTGCAGGATCAAGAGAAGGCCCAACAGCCTCCTGTTCTGTAACCAGATTTATCCTGGGGAGGAGAGTGGCAGCTATAGAAACTTTCCATGGTCCATTCTTATCCTAACCTTTTCTGTCCACCTGCCTATGTATGCAGCTCTGCAAGTGACATACTGGCCTTTGCAAATCCCACAGGAAATCTTCCCAAGCATTGAGCAGGAAAGCCCAAAAGTCTACCTTGGAGCTAAGAACATGTGGTTGTGGTACCTGAAAGCATTGCAAAGTGAAACTCTTCCTTCTAAGCCTAAATGGTAATTAAGAGTGAAAGTAAAAAACAGGTGAGTTTTGTTTCTTTGTATCTGTTTTACCTGCTTGTACTTCAATTCCCTGCACTACAGAAGGGTAACTGTGGAGCCTGCAAATTATTATAGAGGTCTTTTATACACAAACTAGGATTAATTTCAAAGACACTTTCCCATTTCATATCTACCCTTTATCTCTGCTGTGAGCTCTCAGCTACACATTACTCCTTGATCTCATCATAAACACTTAAAAAGAGGCTTTTCTTGATCCTGCTCTCTCTTGAGTATCAGCATCTCAAGCACCTATTTTACTTCTCATGCAGTTGCTTTTCAACCTAAATTTGTGTTTTTCACGATAATTTTGTCATAACCAACTATATAGTGTAGATGGAATCTGCCCTGCCTCATGTCTTTATCAATAGCCTGGAGCACAAGACAATGTGCACCCTAAGAAAGTCTGCAAAAGACTGCAATTTGGGAGACATAGTTAGTCTGCTTGAAGGCAAAAGCACCATTCAGATGAATGCAGATGACCCAGAGGACCGAGCCAGCAGCAACCTCACAGAAGTCAACCACAACTAGTGTGAAGTTCTGCACCCAGGACTAACCCTCTGCAGTGCTGCAGGCTGGGGACCAAGTCTCCTGAGAAGGACCAGTGGTCTTGAAACGCAAGATACAGGTGAGACAGCAGGTGTAGGGCAGTGATTATCCACTTCTAACTCAGCACCCAGTACACTGCATCTAAAATATCACATACAATTTTGGATCCCCCAATCAAAAAACAAAACAAACAAAAAACCCAAACCAAACAAAAAAACCTACACAAAAAAACCCCAAACAAACAAAAAACAAACAACAAACCACAAATCAAAAAACAATCTACCCACCCCCAAATACATAAAACCCAACCTAAGACAGTGAGGAAGATAGCCAACAGGAAGATTCCCACCACCTCTACTGGACACTGAGGGAGACCTCAGTATAATGCATCCCTTCTTTTAACTGGTATCACATTCATTCCAGAATCCTGGATTCTGAAATACTGGAACTAGCAATTTTCCCTCCAACATCCTGTCACTCAAATAACTTCCGCTTCTCAAATTTCTTTTCTCAGCTTCCTTTTTCCCCACAGTGCTGCAGCAATGACTTTAGGTATCTTATTTCTGTGTTGTTTTCTCTTCACCTCTTGCACTCAGATCTCATATTTATTTTTCCCTCAACATCCAAATTTAACTGAAGCAAACAAATTTAAGCTTTCCAATTCAACTGAATTAACTCCCTTATTATTCTTTATGTATTGGCTCTGCAAAAATGCTCATGAATTTTAAAAAACCCACACACTATTACATACCATGCCTGTGAGAGCACTTTCTTGGATACCTGGACTCTGCAGCAAGTTTTATGATTTTTGCTATGCTGTATGAAACAGTAAATGATACTGAATGATGACCAAAACTATTCTGCTTTGAGAAAACCATTTGAAGTAACAAAAAGGATCAAGACTGCTATTGAAACATCTGGACCTCTCAATTTTTAGATTAAAAATTGTACAATTGAATCATTGTAGGAGTTCCATGCTACAGTTGTATCTTAAAACTTTCACTTCTTTTATGTGAATTTAATTCATATGTACATCCTAATAGAAAGACAAACTAGTACTGAGGTGATTAAAATTGTTGCACTCTTAGTTTTAGGGTTATATTCACAAACTTTATTTTAAGAACTGCCTTGGAAGCAACTGATGTTTTATGCAGTGAACTGCTATTTTCCCAGATGAACAGAATATCCATTCTTTGGCTCACAGTTTCCATGACACTAAAAACAAAACATTCATCGGCAGCAACTCAGTGTTTGATGGTAAATGCAGCTGCAGCTCCCAACAGCTCGCAGTGCCTCGGCCTCCTCGGCCGAACACAGACGCTGTATTTCCCCAACGCAATTTCATTGTTTTACAGACAAGCCCTTTCTAGCCAAACTCAAACATTTCAAACCCTGCTGGTGTCCTGTCTTGAAATGAAAAGCCATTCAACCCTGAAAGTAATGATACTAATGTGAAGTCTTCCAAATTACTGAACAAAGTATATATCCAGAAACAAGACTTTGGTAACAGTAGCATTTGCCCCCACAGTTCACGAGGACATTTTTGGCCAAAAAATTTCAAACTTTGCTCCCTGTTACAATTCCAACTCACTTGCTATGAGTGAGCTGTTGAAAAAATATATTACAGGGACCATTTAAAAACTGGTAAACTGAGGAAGTCACATAGCAATTCAGACACAAGGAACAGCACTCAGCTATCAGTGCTGCTTGTCTCCCCAAGAGGAGCATTATGGCTCACACCTCTCCTTAGAACAAAAGGTATCATGAGAGACAGTCCTTTGCTTTATGGGAATATGCAAGACAATACTCACATTAGCTAATAATTTAATCCTGCCTCCTATTAGCCAGCTTTTCATCTGTTTGAGATTTCATTTAAGTACATGGTCACTCACCTTTTCACACTCATCACACTGTCACACACTCCTTGACTTAATCGCATTGGTCTCATTCTAAAAGCCACATTGAAAACAAGACCCAAACAATACTCTGCATTTATTAGAATAACTTTTAGGTATCAACTCTGTAAAGCAACTAAACACATGTAGTCACAAGTATAGGAATGAACTAAATTCAGCGGGAATTGCTCATATAAACTACACACTTAGGAGAATATTGCTGGACTGCAGACCAGAGAAATCTAACCCAGAAAGATGCATCACCTCCATCAGTCTATTTTTCGTGTAGTCCTCAAGAAAGTAAAAAAAAAAACAACTCAAAATATAAAAAATGTAAAATCAATAATAAACAACTTGCAACTTAAAGGAAGTGCTATTTTAAGCTAGAAACTAATTTATTGAAATTATACTGACTGAAATCCATTTCTGTTTTTTTCCGATAAAATATAGCATTTGTACACCCTCTCCAAGCAAAGAAATTAAGTCCTGGCTCACAACATACATGTGTTTAAGGACAAGAAGGAACAAACCCCCATATTTAACTACTGAAATACTTTGAAAACAACTTTCCAAGAAGATCGTGAAATGGAGGAGAGTTGGTGGCACATCTTCACCTCTCCCAGGGTGCTCCCTCTTCCTCTGCTGCTCCTGCAGCCCCTCCTGGCTCTGCTGTCCCCAGGCACTGCTCTGCTCCCCGCTCGGCCCCGCGGCTGCTGTGCCGAGAGCTCCCTCTCCTGTTTTAACGGGCTCGACTCACGCTGAAGACGGAGCTGCCCACACGCCCAGCGATCAAACGGCGTTTTAAGAAACGTCTACATCATTACAAAACTAATCGGGTGGGAAATACAGCCTCAAGGCTTTCCCTTATACCACAATGGAACAAGACTCCTCTTCCAACCAAGTTCCTTTAAAATACGACTCAATAAAAACATTCATCCAAATACTGTAGAAATATTAACAAATATTAATACATAAATAAATAAATCAGTGCTTTTTACACCCAAACCACTGACTTCACCTTGAGAATCAGCAGATTCTTCAGGCTCAAAGCGTGTTACAGAAGCTTACTGTCAAGTGGCCCATGGAATTTGCTTTCAAGCATTACTCTTAATAAATTTCTATTGATGGCCTTTCTACTGACAACCTACTGGACTTTTAGAACATCCTTACACTAAGCCATTAACAAGACTGCATCATCAGTCCACTCCCCACAGGCCACTACAGATTAGAAGATCAGAAAAAGTAAAGCCTGCTTTTGTAGCTTTTCCAGGAGCTGAATAAAAACCACACACACAAAATAAGCTTTCTTACGCAGCACTTACATATTCAGTGATTATTATTAACTGAAGTGTAATCTGTGTTGCAGGTAGTTTTCACTGTAACCTAGGAAGAATATTAATATAATTTGCAAATACAGTCCTGCAGAAGTTCCTTGGTGGGTCAGCAAAATGCTGATACAGGACATGAATGTTATCTTTAAAATTTCAGTTTTATTAAGTGTTTGCTGAAGTTCTGACTCTTATTTTCTTTCTGAAGCCAAAAATGAGACAAGAAGTCTAAAAGCCATTAGAAATAGTCAAGTCCCCTTACAGTTCTTGGAAAGAATTTTCTTATCTGCAGGTTTAAATTCTTCCAGTTTAGTCACACTGGTGCACATTTCCCTATCCTAGTGTTTCCCAAACAGTAGAAAAACTAGAGAGATCCACCAGCTAACATACTAGATATTATGTTTTCTTCCTCTATCTCAAATACAGACCAAGTTTTATTTAAAATGTTAAAGATATAGCATGTGTTTTCCTGAGACTCTTTTTGCAATGCTAGTGGCAGTAGCAAAGAAGGGGGACTTCATCATACTAGCGATAATATCCTGAAGCCCACAGTGAATTCCCACCTGGCTGTGATTAGCACACTTACAGTCTGGCATGCAGGGGAAGATGAATGAACCCAGAGGAACTTAAAAGTATAATTTGCAGCATGAAAACCTGAAAGAAACCCTGTATCTTAAGCTAACACAGATTCTTCACAGGTCAATAGCTACTGATCCTTTTTATCACTGCCTTCTCAAAAGCAGACTCTTTCTAGCTGTTTACTTTCTGAAACTTCGGATAATGATTAGAGATGCTAAATTGGGATATCAACCTATGAAGTCAGCAATGTGGGAGGAAGACTGGACAAACAGTATCTACTATAATCACAAGTACCCCTCTTCCCCAACCATGAACTATGACTTCTCCATCAGCTCAGGTACTTACCTCAAGAGCTAAGTAAAAAATTAACAAATTCATATTCATGTGATAGTGCTTTAAAGAAAAAAAGTCACCACATCTATTTTGGATAACAAAGGTCAAGATCTCCAGAGACTCAAAAACCTAGTGTTTTAAAAGAATCTCCAAAACCACTATCTAAAAAATGTCTGCTTTTCAGATAGCAAAGCACCCAATTTTATTTGGAGTATAACTCCACCACAAGTGCACAGGAATGCTGAAGCCATCTCGTGGAGCTCTATTTGACATCCTAAATATGGATTTATGGTCCTGATCCTTCAAACATCTACATATGTGCTTAACAGGATTATGCGTGCTTAAAGTCTCTTAGATGTAGAAGTATTTGTAAAATTAGGACTTACCTTCGGCACGCAGATCATTCAGTAGGATGCATTAGATTTATGCTGACTTTTGTTACACTCAAGGACATTTGGACACTTCATATCAGGCAACCACTGAAGTAAGCAAACTATTTGGACAGTATTTGACCTCCCTATATTACAAAAAGCTTCTAAGTTTTACTTTCTTCCTAAAAGAAAACCAGGTACCATCAGAGCATCGACAAACCATCACAATGCTAATTAACTGGTCATTTTGCTTATGACCAAACCAAAGTCACTAAAATTAAGTAACAATCAGGTATTTTGTTTCACATGTTTTTTTTCCACACTCTCCTAGAACATATCCTTCTAGAACTAGAACTATACTAAAATATTTTGAAAAGTGAAAATACTTCAGTTATTTGAAAAATCTTGTATGTGTGTGTATAAGCAACAGGACCTCACCAGTGTTTCAGCATACCCAAAAAGAGTTCAGCCACAGATATACACAGTTCCACTGAGATTTTTCTTCCCTGAATAAGACCCATTCTTTTGTTTACTACTTTCTAATTCTTTTTTTAAAAGTCTTTTTTTTTTTTTTTTTTCCAATTACAGGCAGGAAATAAAAAGAAATGCAACTCTTTTATGTAAAGTAAATCCATCTGGATGTTTGCTGCATCCTATATTATAAACTTGTGATCCCCAACCAGAATGAGTTATAGTGAAGCTGCAGGCAAAATTGTCTCCATATACCACAATCCATTATCCCTGTCAAGTTAATGTTCCATGTTGAGCCATATGGTGTGGGTACACACTCAACAAAGGAAATTCCTTAAACTTGTTATAATCAGCACTTACAGTCATCCAAAAAAACTGACATAAACAGCTTTATTGTGTTTAGTGCATTTCAGCTGATATCCATGACAAAAAGAGGAAGCTTCAGGGGGAAAAAAAAAAAAAGCAAAAAAAAAAGCAGGAGGGGGGAGTAAAGTTGCAATAATAAAAAGGGGGGGTGGGGGGAACAGAGAGACTGTACATTTCATAGTTACACAACATTTTCTTAGCAAGTGATTTTCAATTACAATAAAGCTCAAGCCTCCTGACACTGACACACTGTGCCAGGTTAACAAGAAACAAACAAAAAAACCCACACCCACCAAAACCCCTACATTAATACCTCATTTTCAATGCAAATAAGAAATCCTATAGTTTCAAAGTGCCCGAGTCATGTAAAAGATTCTCAATTAGAGAAAAAAAAAAATTTAGTTTTCTTGACTTCGGAGTGAAGGTTTGCTTTCAGTTATTATATAATTACCAAGAATTTAACAGTCCTTCATTAACAGTACAGTAATTTAAGTAAAATATCTTTCTGTGCATTAAGGGTAGGTCACAGATGAATTAAGAACTCCCAGAAGCCTCTGCTACCTGGCACAACCCATCACATCAAGCCTAAGTCAAGGTACAAGTAGAGCAGAACTTCATTCCAGCCCCCGCAGTGACAACAATAAAACGCTGAGAAAACACACTATCAAATACTGAACTCAGCATCAATTTCTGTTAATTACAGCCTTGTCAGCAACGTGATTATTCAAACAGCTCATGCAAATGTTAATGAGTCCTTATTTGCATATTTATTTTTTCCTTTGTTGAAATGTCATTGATTATTACATTCTACAATGATGAATGCTGCTGATGATGTGCTCTGATATGTAATTAGTCATTAAGTGGAATGAATAGATCAATTATGAAAAAGGAGTGAGATTAAGAAATATCAAACAAGACCGCCCAATGTAACTATAGAATTTTTTTTAAAGGAACTAAAATAATTTCTTGGCAGTTAAAATGCAACATCAGTAGTTTTCAATAAATAAACTACTACTTTTCTGAGGTTAAATAAGATCTTCCACGTGCACTGCTACTTGGGTAATCTAATTACAATAGCAGAGAGCTTTGATAAAAACAGTAAGAAATCCGCAGAGTAACACGTAGAGTTCAGGCTTTGGCTGTTGTGTCCTGTCCCTCCCCCAGTTTTTTTAAAAAGTTACCTATGTCCCAGAGCTGCTCATGATCAGACCACAGACTATCTGATCTTTCAGCAGAAATTAAAACAGCTCTTGCTGCACTTGCAGCAGCCTCACTTTGTTCTCAAGGCACAGACTGGTACTGCCTTTTGCAACTGCCTGCTCTTAACTACTCAGCCAGCGCTCGCTGTTCGTGGATGAAGGGGAAATGGGAGAGAAGAGGAAGGAAGGAATAAAAAAAACAACCCACCAACCCCCCCAAAAAACCCACAACAACAACAAAAAAAACACATTACTGCAGACCAGATGGGAACATTCCACATGACCAAACCAATCAATCACCTCGGTGGGGCGCAGGTGCAACACAGCCGTGTAGCAACACACCATTTCACAGTCTATCGGGCACAAACACATGGTCACCAATCAATGGCACCCCCAGGACGTGGGGGGGAGGCTCTCTCGAGCCTTACTGGTCCATGCCTGATGACTTCATAATCACACATCATTTCATTCACTGGAGGATACAAACCAGCATTCTAATAACCTTCCCCCGAAACCGGTCATGTTGTGCATATTAATAGAGTGCCGGGTAGAGCTGAACCACCGGCTCCGCGCTGCAATCTGAGCAGAGCCTGCAAGACGGAAACAACCTGAAGCTAAGAACTTCTGCCCAAGGAAGGATTGTTGGCTCACACCCAGATCAATGGCAACATTATTTATTTTGCCAAAATAAACCCTGCACGATGCTCACACCTTTCACAAAGCAACCCAGGAACAATAGCAAGCGAGCAGAGATAAAGGACAAAGTGGAATGAAAATCAATGGAAGAACAAGCTTCTGCACTCTGCAATAGGTTAGACAATTCTGAAATGAACAGGACCATCAGTAAAAATAAAAGCAAAGTTACAACTATAAAAATTATCTATACGCTTGCCAAAGCTCTCAGTTAAAGAAATAATTTTACTTGGTTTAAACCAAGTATCACAGATTAGTTTTAAAACAAGCAGATAAAAAAAAGACACGATGTGATGCAATCACACCACACTAAGACTTGAATCAGAGCACTAGCTGCTTTTGACTGCAGTTTGCAAAAAAGACCAATTACAAATGTTAATTTATGTTTGTGTTAATAATGACTTATAATATACACTGCAGACATAAGGACGTGGAGACATTTTGGCCAGAGCTTATCACACTATGCTGCTAAGTATTCGCACTGTTACAAAGGTACTTGGAAAGCAAATGAGACAAGGAGTACGTCTTCTCTTGAAATTACATTATACCTTGGGTCTAAAAGTCAAATGAGTTGCAACTGAAACCTAAATGACTACACAAACTATTAATACACACTTCTCAAGTTTAGAATGCTGTTAAGTGCCCAGGTAAGCAGGGCTTCACCATCTGGTATCAAAGAGCTTAGTTTTACTTGTGTTTTTCTTAAATTGATTATATGAAGAGCAGACATCTCCGAATTATACAGTTAAATCTGGCAAGTCTGGCATCTGATGAACACCCTCAGCTCTGCTTTCAGGCAAACGTTTGCTAAGAACTACTTGGAGAAATAAGTTTAGTAGGCATGATAAGAGTTTAGTTGTTAGGTTGCACTCTATAGCACTACATGTCACTTCAGATCAACGGCAAGTCCTCCTTCCCATGGCTACACAAAGGGACTACAACATACTTTCATTCATCAATGCAAGGAGAGGGGAAAAAAAAATAATGTCAGAAGGATAAAGCACATTTTATAATACAATTCAGATAATTTGGTGGTTCGTACTTCTGCAGGCTCGTTTATCTCCTTGGCTTCCTCAGTTTCTCAAATATTTTGAAAAATACACAACAGCATTTGCATTTTGCTCTCAATTCAGAGTCTGGGTATGATTCACCTTTTCATGGGGTCAAATCTGAGTTCTGTAATCCAAAAACTTCCCACGATAAAAAAGGTGGCAGACTCATAGACAAAGAAGGGTTCAAGAACAAATGTGAACAATACCAAAGGAATATTCACAGCATTTTGCAGGATTATGTTGACCAGCAGCAGATCAGGAAGTGTTCTCCCTCACTAGAATACAAAAACCATTAATCAATAAATCATTAAATTAAGGGCCTGATGACCAGTTCTATTCTGGATACTTACAGAATGCTAATTACTGTAGTATCTGGGGAACCCATAGTGTTAAGATCACAATATTTTCTTTAATAAGATTGGGTTTTTAGATTCAATTAATCTTTTTTTATTTTGAAAGCTCTTGAAAAGAAATGAAAAATGTCATATAATGAATTAAGTACTAATAGTAGTCACACTTCATATGCAACACAGAGCAAGTTGATAGCTATGCTAGACTTGACATGTCTTAAGAGGCAAACATCTAACAGCTGGTGACAATCACAATGGAAAGGACTGTGAGAAGTTTGACAAAGAATCTCACTGAAAATGAAAAAGCCTCTGTAAAGTTTACCCTTACCTGGAAACATTAAGCAATAGGAAGAACAAGGGGACAGCTAAAGCAAGTGTCCAGGCCAGTCTGAGCACCTCATCTGGGCTCCCTTTGCTAAAATGCTACACATGTGAAGCCAAGGACACGTCCCTCTGATAGGAGGCATGTCCCAGACACTAAACCTCAGACAAAACTGAGCCTCTCTTCTCATTGGCTAAGGTGGGAAAGGAGTGGGGTTTTGCTTGCTTGTGCCATAATCATACCTAAAAAAGCTCAGAAAATGAAGGTTCAGATCCACACACGGAAAATAGAGCACGAAGGGGTAAGATTTATCAAAGAAACTTCAAAATAAAGGGTATTCCAAGATAGTAAAAGATGGTACTGCTTGTGAGCAAGGAGATTTCTACAAAGACAGCACGAAATGCAGAAGAGAGAAATTTTAGTGAACTACTGGAAACTATTTTTTAAGAGTGCATGGCACAGACATCAAGGATCCAATTGTTATATAAATTATATAGGCTATAAGGAAATCAAGAGAACAATAACAGGTTTTAATCAGTTTGTTCAAATCAATGAAGAAGTTATAAAACAGTAACACGAGTTTTCATTCATAACCATTACAAAACTCCTGAGACATTTCTTACAGCAAAGGACTTCAGTGAAAATTTGCTTATACTACATTTCTTGCTCCTAAAATATACAGAAGCAAAGTTATCAATAAAGCATTATACATAATTGACAAGTATATCATGTATGTATTAGTAAAATGTATTCAGTAAGAAGTAGCTTTGATTTATTCATTCACTAAAAATTAAGACCACTGTTTGGAATGAGAGCTAGAAGTCAATGAACAAAACAGTTATAAAAAATAACTTGTCAGTGCAATGGTAAGTGTTTACAAGTCTAACCTGAAATGGATATCAGCAAGTACTTCTCACAGTTTCATAAATACAGCAAAATTAGTGTTTACAATAAGAAGAGGCAGAAATGCGTCAGAACTTACGAGAGTTGACAGCTAAGACTGAAAGAGTTTTGTGATTTCTTGTAAAAATATTTAAATGAGACACAGTCAATGCAAATATTACCCTAACAAGCCAAAAATGTGCATTTGCTTGATACTAAAAAAAAGCTTTAGAGGAACATAGAAACCCAGCTAAATTGAATGCATTTAAGTTTAGATACAAGCTACTGCTTAACTGGTCCCTTTTATCTAATCAACTGTATTGGTGCTACTCAGCTTTACCCAGGGTCAACAAAAACTATTCATTTGATGTTTTGCCTAACTGGATTCCTTATGATCAGCTGCCTGATTTCCATTCAAGCTTCACAGCTGGATTCATAATTAAAAAAAAAGAATATTAAACCTTACTCAGGCATAACTGCCTTTGACTTCAAAATAAGCATTTTTATAATTCATCATGCTATACTTTCAGGTATTAAATCAAATTTTCATTCCAATAAAATTTTGTCAATGTGACAGACTGCGCACATTTAAGAATTTCCAGTAGCTGTCCAAGCTGCAAATGTAAAAAAATCTAACAACCCCAAAATTTTTAATGAGAAATTAAAAAAAAAAAGTCAGGAAAAGGATCGAGAATGTTTCTTCTATCACTAAAAGTCTTGTTGCAAAGAAGAGTTGGAATCACATTAAGGCTAAGTTACTTTATTTTTTAAAAGGTATGAGGAATGTCTTGGGATTTGTTTTTATAGTATTTACTGAGTTGGTTCTTTAGGAGTTATCTTTTACATTCTCAACAAAAAGAGGGATTTTAAAGTTATGACAGAGAGAATGCCTAAACTACCTAAAGCCATTTTATATGTAAAGGCTATGCTTGATAATGAAAGTATTTTCCACAAGATGGATAGTTATTCTAAACAAACAAACACCAACCAACAAAAAAACAAACAAAAAAACAACACCCACCTAATATAATCAGAAAAAAAAGTAAAGCCTGTGGAAATTTTTTTTAGATTCATCTTCCAGAAAAGAAAATAGATGAGCAGCTCTGTCAACAATGCTTATTTAAGCAAATATATTAAGAGTGAACAGGACAGAAAGGAGAAAGGCAGCCTAAGTTGGAAAAGGTGGTTCTGTGTAAAAATGCAAAATACTAAATATGGCCATCTATTAATTCACAGTTACATTTCCATCCCCTTTCTAAATCACTGCAGAAGTCTGCTCCTGAGGAACAGGTGGATTTTCTCAGGGGGAGGAGGCAAAGAAGGCAAAGGGCCATCTCCTCCTCCTGCTCATGACGACAGAGCTTGAACAGGCTACACAGGGAGTTAGGGGCTCCACTGATCACTCAGGGAGGGGAGAAATCAGGAATACACATTGCCAGAAAGTCAAAAGTAAAAAGGCAGGAAGGACAAGAACATAAATAATTACCATGGAAAAAAACAAAAAGAAAGCTCAACATAAAATTTACAATCTGTAGTTTGTCACCTTCTATATTTTCTTGCTGACCTACTATTTCTATAAATTTGCAAAAATGGGAAAGATACATCTTGACACAATAAAAATGGTCAACACACATCAGTTTAGACCACTGGACATGAATTGAAGTTTACTTGCTACAAATGTTGAACTATTTAAAAAGCATTGTCTTAATCCTAAAAACATTATGATACCTTTGCAAAATATTCTTCTTAGGGTGGTTCCCAAGGCTGCTTCTAGCAAATTTATGGACCCCTGAAAGCAGACAGTTGACCAGATCTATTTCAAGACCTTTTCAGTATCTTGAAACTTCAGGTTTTATTACCAGCTGCCACTAATCCTGTCTTACAGGAAGAATGTATCCAAAGAGAGACACAAGCAGGAAAGCCATGAAAGTCATGACACACATTGGTTTATCAACAATAACTAAAAAACAAAACAAAAACACAAAAAACCAACAACCCACACACAAAAAACACAAACAAAAATAAACCCCACCAATACATTTTGGACAGTATTCTACACTTACAATCACTTGACATAATTCTTGCAATAAATTAAATTAAAAAAAAACTTCAAACAAAAAAATTGAAGTTATATTGTCTTCTTAAAGCCCATCTAGGGTTTTTTGTGCCTTTTTTCCAATACTGGTCAGCAGTGTCCTCTGCATATGTATTTATACAATGTGACCCCTTTTGTTATTTAGAAGCAGAAATAAAATTGTGCAGAAGTTTGGATTTAGTACTTTCTAAACTGGTCACAGCAGAGTAAGCTCAGATGGCTCAAACTGAACATCCTTAGGGAGACAGAGCCACCCCAGAGGCTTTGTGGGCAGAAAATCTTTAGGCAAAGTGATTCATCATGTGTGGCAAGATGACTGTGACATCTAAAGATTCTTGCCTTGAGCAGCACGGTACATACTACAAGGGATCAAGCATTCTGGAAAGTATCCATGCACATCTCAGAAACTTCAGTAAAAAGGACATGTTTTAAAACACAAAATACTGGACAGTAAAAACATTCATGTGAATGTGCTTCTTGCAGTGGAAAACTATGAAGTTCCCCTTCAGCATGTCTGACCCATGCTGTTGGCCTAACACAGAAAAGCAAATTTTTACTAATTTTACATTCAAACTCACTCTTTCAGAGTCTTTCCAAAGGATGTTTTAATATCTGCCTCATATTCCTTCCTCCAATGTAATTAAACCACAGCCTTGCAGGTTTGTTTAAAAGTTTGCCATGAATAAATGATTATTTTTCCACTTTAAAGCATATTCTCCTATACTGGCTTTTATTATCTCATCTGTTCACCACAACTTCTAGCTACTCTAACAGAGTATCAGGGAATGCATTACTCTTTCTTCATTGTAATATAAGAACCAGTAGTTTTGATCTTCCAAATCTAGTGCACAGTGATCTTCACTGTGAACTAGAGTATTTACTATATTTACCCAGTACCCCTGTTCAGAATCTGTGTTTAAAGACCACTTAGATGATACCCCTTCTAAATGTACAAATGTCTCAGAAACAAGCAAAAAGACCCACAGAGGAACAGAAGACAGACTCCTCTACCACGGCATCCCATGGACAGCACGGGCCAGTAACAGGTGCACAAAGAAAAAACCTCAAAAAACCAGAGCAAATGTGAATGATGATACACTCTAAATTTCAACAGTCAGGTGTTAGAGCCAAGTAAGTCCATAATGTTAGCAAAAGCAGAGGATAATCAGATTTAAAACTATTTTCTTTATATTTAAGATGAAGGAAACAGAAAGACAATAGAACTAAGAAAAGCAACACATCTGCACAAAACCACCAAAAAAAATGGGCTTTCTTAAAACAGTTTAAAAAGTCAACAGACCAAAGAAGACAGAGAAGCCAGGTAAAGGGAGGAAAAATCCCAAAATGCAGCTGAGTGTGAGCCTGATGGAAGTGCTCAGGTGGAACAGTGTACTGATCCAGATGGGTGCATTCAAGGGACAAAAATACAGGTTTAGCAGCACAGTAAAACTACAGTAAAATTATACTCTATAGATTTGATGACAGATGATTCTATTGATGATTTTAGTGTGAATTCAAGTTTATATTGTTTTCTACCGCTGATGTTTTGGCATTTTTTGAAGGAAATTAACTGGACCAATGACAAATAATTGTGTTATATTAACAAACAAGAAAGCAACATAAAAGTATCATACAGAAAACAGGAGAGATTGGATAGAAGGGCAGTGGCAGCTTTAAAAGCATAGCTCGCCATTCAATAGCACTTCTGAAATTGATTATCAAGGGAATAACAATGCTTTAGAGCACAGGTTAAAAGAAGAAAAAATGTTACTGGGGCCTGGGTAACATTTTCTCCCAGTGAATCACTGCTTTTCAATTTGGTGTTTTATTTCACATGGTTTTACTGGCATTTGCACTATGTCTCTATCATGAGACCAAGCTGGGGGAAGAGGAAGAAGCACACAAACCAGAAACTCGGAGGAGTAGGATCAGCAGGGAAACTTGCCTCCTTCATACTGCAGAATGTCAAGCAAGCACTGAAGAGGGAGTCAAAAGTCAGTATGCTCATTTGAGACATTTGTGCTCCAAGTTTTTTTCCATGTAGGTAAAACGAGATAAATCAATCAAGAAAATCCAGTATGTTTTTAAAATTGTTCTTTATCTTTACCCCGTTGTAAATATATTGCTGAAAAACACTGTTTATTATGTATACATGAGCAAGCTACCCTACATAAAAATGGTTGCCAACAGGACAACCACATGGACTTTTTTCTTTCTGCCAATAAGCCATATTCCTTTTCATAGTTTGCAACTGTGCCACTAAACGAATGAAACCCAGCAGTATTTCTCTTCTCACCCCCCTCCCTTTATTGCACTTCTCCAAACTACTAAAGGAACATTTCTAATCAACTCCTGTAACAGCTTTACCAAGTTGTTGTTCGTTGTTGTTTTTTTTTTTACCTTTTGAAGCACATTTCTAGGAAGATAAATTTCTAATGTAATAGCAAAACCAGAAATTAAATAAGAAAGTGTATACACATATAGTGGACAAAAATATTCATTACAATTGTGCACAGGGCCTAGTGCCAAATAGCTGTCAAACAAAGGAACAAAATCATACAGTTGTTTGGCACTCAAGGCTGAAATCATTGTGAAACACGCGCTGTTTATAAATGGTCATTGATGAATAAAAGCAGTGAACAAAAAAAAATTAAAAGACATGCAGCCAAGCACCAGAAAGACAAGCCAATCATCACTCCTCCTCCCACCACGCTCAGTAATCCAACAAAACAAAATAACCCCCAAGCCCCCAGTATGCTGGGCAAGAACAAGGTAGCGTGGGTAAACTGAGCACGGCATGAACAAGTGACTTCAGATTGTGCTCCCACAGCTCAGCCCAAAGTACCCAGAGAAGTGATAGATTCAGACACCTGAAAAAATGAAAGGCACATAGATTTCTCAGCTTTGTTATTTATAAAGTAGTATTTAAAACACTAGTAATGCTAGTGACATTTCTCTTAAGCTTGAAAATATCAATCTCAGAAGATGTAAAGAAAAATTGTTTCAGTGATGGTAAAAAATATACTTGTGGATCTTTTGTCATAAAACAGCTCTGCTGAATAAATATCACCTCACCTATTACTGAAAATAAATATTTAAATCATGTCAGGTGAAAGGATGACATTTCTCTAAGTGTAAACTAAGGCAGAATTGTATCCTGGAAAATAATCAAGAACTCAGTTTCTCATCTTGCATATCTTCCCAATTTCAGTATCTTTCAGAACATGAAGTTGTATAATAATGTAACACACCTACATGGAAACAAAAGCTTCTCTAATATTAAAGAAAAACTAACCTATAAATGGATAAAAATCCCATTTTTTGACCAATATGTAGTGTGCTAAATGTTTTATGTAGTATAAAACATACAAGCTTCTGCAAACTGCTCTGAAGTTAGGGCGACATGATCAGAAGATCAATTTTCATAATGCAATGCAACTTTCAAAATAGGTAGGGCATATTTAAGAAATATAGTCCTGTAAGGAATTAATTTTCATAAATCTCTACTATCCAAGCAGGACAATCAGCCTGTAGGCTAAGATGGAAAGTACCTCAAGAGTCCAAATAAATATATAAATATATTTAATCTGAGGAAACAGCTTGTAATAGACTAGCAATATGTGAAAGAAAAAAAAAATTATGTCACAGCAAAAGAATCCAGTCAGGAACAGAAGTGTTATTTATCTCAGCAAAATAGTAAGGCAAACTTCACTTTGCTCCTATGATGCAGAAAATGTACTTAAAACTGCAGTACCCTGATAAAGAGTGTACAAGCACACTCTTCCCTATCTCTGCAGAACTTATTTTAAACATTATACAAATTTATTTATGATACAGTCGTGCATTTAGGTACTCCATGCAGACCCCAGGGATCAGCCTTGAAGCTTACAAGACTTAGCAAGTCACAGATTACTCTCAAGACTTCTACCTTCTATGTCTCCATTGTATAAGAGGAAGAAACTGCAAGATGCCTTATTTGTATTGCATGTGCCGAACGTGCCAGGCTTATTTTAGAGGTCTCTATTATACTGGGAAGTAAACTAAAATTTTGTTACAGTTATTGTAAGGATAGTACTGGTTTTGCACATGGTCTGTACAATATGATTTAAGGTTTTACATTTACATATCAGGTATTTTAGCACGCTTGGTTCCCAACTACCTTTTAGGCTCCTGGCAGACCTCAGCAGTTTCAGGAAAGACTAAAATGAGTTTCAACTTATTTCAATAGTAATTGCTCTGTTTCTTCCCCATTCCCATTTCAATGAACTTTTTGTCACTGTAATTAAGGCTACTGCTTTCATTAAAGGCATCAGTAACAGTAATCCCACATACTGCCAGTTTATTTAATCCTGTATATAACACAACATCACATAAAATGAAGTACCAAATCTCTTCCCATTTCAGCTTCAGACAGGGAACCCCTGTGAGCATCTTCCAAAAACCCCCAACCACACAGCACTATCCCCACCAAAAGCCATCCCTGCAAAATTTCCACACATTAAGGATAACAAGGTTTCAAATTCTCGAAGTGACCCTCCATCTAGATGTCTAAGAAATAACTCTGCAGAATTTTCAGCTGACTTCCCAGTATACATCTCTTTGTTAGAGTGGCAGAAGTTGAACACTCATCTGAAAGCCTTCAGAAGACACCAACCAAGAAAGCTG
The DNA here is from genome assembly GCF_020740795.1 of Apus apus. Lineage (NCBI taxonomy): Eukaryota > Metazoa > Chordata > Aves > Apodiformes > Apodidae > Apus > Apus apus. The sequence goes on from NC_067291.1 coordinate 7,717,418, forward strand.
TGCAAATAAAGCAATGTATTACCATAGCTTCACAGAATGAGTTGCAGTTTCTCTGGTCTTCTACATGTTTCTGTTGCATGAAAACATCACCTTTCAGAAACAAGACCTTGGTGCAATGTTGGACTGAAGTGAAAGTGTCCAGATGTTATTTTCAAAATCAAATCTGAAATGTTTGGTTTATTTTAATCATACTTATTCCACTAATCCACTAGAGAGCTGAAAAATTGCACACCTACAGCAGCTTACAACTCTAGGGAAAAATGCAGTGGCCACTCAGGGAACTCACAAAAAACAGTAGTAGACATCAAAAACCTCCATGCACCTAAAAACCAGAATAATATTTTATAGGCTGGCTCCTTCAATTTAATCTGTTTTCCTTTCCCCTCTGAGGTCTCTGTGGATCTAAACAAAGTCAGGTTTGCAGCAGCAACAAACATTTGACTCACTAAAACCCAGTCTCCAAAGAAAACTATTAGCAACTTCAAATCACATTAATGCAAATACTATAATGCCTCAAATCACAAAAGCCACTTCTTTCAGCAGGAGTGGCCTAGTGACAACATTCTGGGTGATCAGAATTTCATCACTGGATACAGTCTGCTGCATTTATTAAAAAGAGGACTGCTAGCAACTGACAGGCTACAGCTACATGCATGCAAGAATGAAAAAAATTAATGGAATGAAATAGAGATTAAGTAAATTATTTTTATGCACCTGGTGATAAGCAAACATCTTTATTGCAAAACAAAGACAAGCCATGAAAAATTACAAAATTATCTTTTAATCACCAGTGAGCCTTCTACAGTCTCCTGTTTGAACAGGATAATAGTTATATGCAGATCCCTAAGCAACTGCCTCATGGGGAAGTGACATCACCAGTACGGGAAAGAATGCCCCCTCCTCCCTTTTCCCTGGAAAGGAGCTTGGCACCTTCAGACAGACTGAAATTTAAAATCCTACAGCTTCACCCAGCTGATCCCATCCACTGGAACACATCTACAAGTGCCCAGGGATGGCAGGAACCACAGGAGAGAAATATGCCCTTTCAGCATTTCATGCACTGATGAGCCTTGTAACAGATAAACATACCCTACAGCAGCTAAACTGACATGTTACAACAACGAGGAAATGCAAGACTTAAAAATTTCATCAGATTACTATTTATTCCCCTTTTCAGAGGCAGAATACACTGTGAATAAATCAACATTCACATGTATCACACTGCATTAACAGAAGCCCAAGCTTTGCAGAACAAATTTTATAAGAACTAAAATATATCAAAATTTAAAAGCCACAGAATTGCATGTTTAAATTCTCAGACTGGCAATTTAGAAGTACTTAGTATGACAGAAATTATTGGGTTTAAGTGTGAGACCTTTTTGAAGAAGGCAACATTTCATCTTCCTCCAGCACAATTAACACTAGGGTCACACTTTTCCTCTCAGTGTAAGGAAAGCTAGTGCCCAGGGCCACCAGAACTGCAGGTTCTGCTCATGGGACATGCCTGTGAATCCTGTGCAGATGCCTGTGCCACTGGTAGCATTCAGTGAAGAGGTATCATCAGCTCTTCCTAGTACAATGTTAAAGAGAAGGATTTTCAAGGACAGATTTCTTCACTTTCTTACTTGCCAAGAAGAATTTATTTTTTTTTTTCCTTGGAACTACAGCCCAGCAGACCCAGTCTGAAAACAACTGCAGCACTGATTTGGAGATCATAAAAATCTTCTAAACTGGCACACTACCTGTGCTCATTAAGGATGAACTGCCTCAGCACTGGGGAGCAGCCTCGCAGGCAGCAGATGCCACTGGGAGCGAGGCCGGCCGCTGTGCACCTGCTCACCCCTCACCTCCCTGCGCCGGGAGCTGCTGGGGGCACTGGGGAGGAAGGGGACAGGGGACAGGCAGGCAGGCAGCTGCAGCCTCACATGCACCTACCTGGCAGACCCACACCTGAGCACCACCTGAGGAGGATGGCGACGGCCCTTCTGCCACAGCTGCTAACTAGGAAGAGGATGATAGTCTCTTGGGGAGAGAGCACAAGCGGACACCTGCTACAGCATCACATTACAGAGGACACGAGCTCCCCACTGCATTGGTAGAAAGCCTTGAGGTATTACTGTATTTAAATAAATGTTAGGAAAGCTATTTGATTGAAACATTACAGTAAACAGAAGAGAAAACTAAGCTTAACACACACTCTTGTGAGCAAAAACCCAAGGGTAAAAATGCCCGGCACTTAGCACTGTCACTAAATGACTGTGTAATTTAATTTCCCAGAAACCCATTAGCTTTCACAAAAGGAAAATGAAGAGCAGATGAGAGCAATTCTTTGGTGTGAGTGGAATTTATTTCATGTAATACCTGCGGGGGGGGGGGAGGCAGGGAAGAAGATAAATCTGAAACTGTACCAACAGATATAAAAAAAAAAAAAAAAAATTCACAACTCTAGAAAGCCTCAGCCTGCAGATCAGCAGCTTTGGACCAGCAATAACCAGCATGCCAGGTCCAAGGTTTTACAGGCGGAACTGAAGAGAGCCTGCCTCTGCCCAATATGCCACAGCAGAGCCAGGACACAGCCAGAGGCAGAATCCACCCCAGAGCAGGATTGCTACCCCAAAAGTCATGCTGGCAGAAATGCAGCCATTCTTACAAACCAGCACTCACAGGCAATCGAGTCAAGTAAGTGAACAGTAACTCTAAAATCAGAACGCATCCCAATCCAAGTTTTTGATCACTCATATGGATAATTAATCCACAAAATGAGCCTTTAAGGTTCACAGCAACTTGAAAAGACAAGCTTTGAAAATTCATGGCATTTGGCTTCAACCCATCAAGCACCTCTCTGTTCCTGCCTCACTTCACTCCACACGGGAGTTTCTGCCCAGCACATACCTACTAACCACCTGCTACACTGGCACAAGACAGTTCAGCACTAACAGAGGATAAAATAAATGCTGTGTACACATATATATATATTTAAGCAATTTACTTGCAAACCCCATTTTGTGAATCTTGATGGCAAACCACCCAAGTGATTCAAGCGTATCAAGTACAATCAACATCAAAGGAAGCCACACTGCAGAAGACCCAAAATATATTTCTCTGCTTCCGTTAGAGAGTACTATGTCTGGTTCTTTCACCTATTTATTTCAATCAGGGCTAGAATCAGGCTTACCATTTATATTCACAATATAAATAGTTATAGAGTATAAGGAATTACATTTTGATTAACAATCTGAATAACTTGGAGCTCTAATTACTGTAACAAGCTTCTAGTCCCTCCCCTCATAAATCCTGGCTGAAGTTCGTCTTGACTTGCTTATGTTGTCAGGTCCTCTAAAATCTTAATGCTGGCCATAAAAAATGTATCATGGCCCTACCTAACATGGATGAAGTTAGTTTGTTAGGAAGAGAAGCCCAGTCATCACCTCACTAGCACACTAACAGAGGCAAGTATTACAACATCAACAGATTCTATGAAATAAACTAGTAATTACAACCTTGTAGCTGGTCTACTAGCAATCAGTGTGTAGGTGAAGTCAGGAAGATGCAAATGATCTAGAATCCTCCATTCCCACATATTCCAAGTTTCCAATTATTACAGCTTCCAGTAATCTTGGTTGAAAGGTCTTCAAACCTCAAGGCTAGCTCAGGAATACCCAGAGCTCTAGAACTTAGCCCAGTCAAGCTTTAAAGCAAATAATGAGAAAACAGGGAAGTATACTTCACATAAAACTTGGAAGAATTATCTCTTTATGCTTCAAGGGACCAATTTCAACATGGCAAGCTTGTATTCAACCTCCATCTTTTCACTCACTATTGACTAAGTGTTTAAATTACTTTTTATCACATACAAGCTTGTGGAACTGTGTATTACACTGACTATGAACACAGCACAGAAGTTTTGTGTTTATCTTTTCTACCTCTTGTGGAAAGACAGAGACACAAAATAAATTAAGTCACCCACTTCAAACATTCAAGACAGATCAACCAAAACCCCTACAATTTATATTCCAGAAAGATCTGCTTGCTTTCTTCCTGACAAGCAGAAGTAGAAAAGCTCAGTAGAATAAAGTCCAGGGAACAGTTCACCAGAAGATACAATGTCACATTCTCAAGGGGTCCTAGCAAAAACCTCTACTTGTAAGTGCAGAGTACTAAAAGGCAGCACAATTACAGAGAAAAAAATCTTGTATCCTTGTGAATAGTTTTCTAGAACATAATTAAAACAGAAAGTGTTGAATAAGCAAAGATTATCAAGTCTACAATGGAGCTACAATACCATCAATATATCTTAGCCTGATTTTCTACATATCTCTATGGATACCAACAGACTAGGCTGGTGCCAAGAGGATGCAGTGGTTTTACTTAAAATACAAGCAATGGCCCTTCTTTTTTCGTACTAATGAATCAACAGGATAATTCTGGAATTCATTAGTGAAGAACACTAACCAATCCAACATAATAGCTTTACTTCCTCTGCAAAACACTTCAGAAAATATCTAAATGAATATGGAAATGCATCTTTCTGTGGCAAATTGTTCATTATTGAATCATTATCAACTCTTGTTAGACAAAATTTCTCTCTTTTGCAATGTACAAGATCATTAAAATGTTTGAGAGCTCCATCATGAAAGACAGTGGCACTTTATAATCCTCTATCTCTTCAGGCAAATATGCTTACGGCTGAACATAATACACAAAATAACAACATCCCCTTGACACACAATTCTTTCTTTTAATAGTGCTCTTAAGTGTTGACAGCAATGGTGAAATATGTTGTTGCTCTTTTTTTTTTTTTAATAGTTCTTAACTATTTCAGTCATGAAAAAAATGTTGGGAAGGGATGTGTTTCTTAGACCTTCAGCATGGTAACCCAGACAATCTACCGTGCCTATTAGCCCAGTGGGATATTTCCTACAAATTCATCAAGTTCATGTTCTTAGCCTCCACCTCTGACAATCACAGAATAATCAATCAACACATAAAATATCACCTAGAGTAATTAGGATGAAGAAATTGAGATTTTTCATTCTGTCTATGGGAATATACCCACAATTTGATATTAACAAACTCTGTAACTTTTTTTTTTTCCTGAAAAGCTTAAGACAACATCTCATTTTTCTTTCCAATAACAAAGAGCCATAAACACAGGCATTGGCACTACACAGAAAACTACTTTTTTATGTAGCTGTTATCATTCCTCTCTCCAAACTTTCAGCATCAGCTTAGGATACTCTGCAAAAATTCTTTATATGAAAGTATGATATACAAACCTACATCCTATACTACAAGTAAAATTAATATAATTTTAATATATTTTACTATCACAAGCCAAAAAGCCCCAGGTGGATTACATTTAAAGGTTAGAGTTTTGAAGTGTACATTTCTTTGAGACACATTCTGAAAACTTTCTTAATTCTTTGCTGCATATAGCAGTAAATGAAATACTATTACTCCAACAAAATAAATTCCCTAAGAACTGTTAGCCATAAAGCATCACAAAACTATTCCAGTTCACAGCTGCTTTGGCTAAGTGACTGACACATACACATCTAGCAATTAATTAATTCTCTCTACAAAACAATCTCAATGGAGGCTTATTCTCAAAACGGTATTAATGATGTAATTCTATTCTGTCTAATGGAATCACCTAGCAATTTCTTCACTAAAACTGAAAAACTAAGTAGATTTAGTTACACCAATTATTTTCTTCATATATTTAAAGGCATATATTGTTTAGAAATTGGATGGCTCAAAATGAAAGCATGAGCCAATAGTCTGCCTTCGGTAATAAATATTAAACATTGTTATATATGTTTGTAAAATAAAACTAGTATCAGCTACAAAGCCTAGAGCCATTCCATACATGCTACAAATCAAAATACAGGAGAAGCAATTGAAGTAACTTGTCTTTTTAGTCCCTTGTATTTAAAAAAAGACTACATAATTGAAACAGTATTGGGGTGAAGCTCTACTCTGCTTTATTAAAATTAACTAAGGGAAACTACATTTTAGCTTTACTGTCTTCAGATATAAGTATCATGGACCAACTGCCATGTACTCTCTCTAAGCAAAGACTACAGAGACAGTAATTTTAAAATTACATATTTTAGGGTTCAGACATGAAGATTTAAACAAAATTCTCTTTTCAGCAGTAGCTGTGCTTTGTCTGCCTCTATTTCAGAGAAAATTAAAGTAGTAAACAAAGACTGAGCAAAGTAGAAAGATTTCCAAAAGAAATTGCAGACCACCAGGATTTGGATTTAGGTAATCCACTTAGATTACCATGGCTATGTCTTAAAAGGACAATACTGAGATCACAAAATAGGTCATGTCTACAAGACTCAGAACATAAGTGAAACAATGCCTAACATACAAATTCAGAACAAACATTCAGAGTAATCTCTAAGTTTAAGATACAAGAAAAAAAAAAAAAACCTTGTTCCAAGATCATATGTTGCCAAACAACAAGTATTTTGCAAACAACATTTTTACACTCCAAGCTGGAACAGGGAGAAGAGTTTCAAACATTACCATGAATACATTAACATGTTTCAGATAACACAAAAGCACTGCCGATGAAGAAAAAGCTTTTGATACCTCAGCCCAGAATATAATACACATTTTGCTTGATTGTTTCTCCAATTTCAAAAGCAGAAAATGCTAGACAACCACAAGCCCAGAAGTAGGAACTACATTTGCCCAGAAAAATAGGAGTTTGCATCTATTAGAAGTTAAAACTTGTCCAAGAAAACAAATACAAAAGAAATTGTAAAATTAAAAATAAGAGGCAAGTCATCAAATGACAACTGGAGAAAAGCCTCAAGTATATTGGTAGGTAGTTCAGGAATCCATAGTGTCCGAAAAACATTTCCTTTTTAAATGCACAAATTAAAAATTGCTATAGATGTCTTGCCAGCAAAAGTTAAGGAAAATTCAGCTTTAAAATAATTTAGAATTTACAAGGCATATGTAAAAATCAAATAAAAACACAGCAGTTCTTTAGATCAACTCCAGAAAATCTGTGTGATTACTTCTAAAAAGTCCTGGACAATGGCCTTTATGAGGGATTTGCCCAACATAAAAAGATTTCAATAGGAAAGTCAGTGTTGCTGCAGAAACAGAGCAACTTCCAGATGCTTGACATGTCAGGCCTAGACAAGGAAATGAAAAATGTCTCTTTCTGACCAAAGAGGCTTTGAGGGGTTACTCGTAAAGAATTACCTACTTACCCATCAGATTTGAGTTCATGAAAGGTGTCGGGGACAATCCTTCATGGGGCCCTAATCGACTGTCATTCAAGTGATCACTGTAATGAGGACTGTCTGCAAAACCCTAGAGAAAAAAAAAGACCAGAGTATTAAACAGATTATTTGGCAGCCCTGCTAATTGAGTGTAATGACACTTTCCTAATTAAATGTGCGGAGTCACAATTGGTCATTAATCACAAAAGTTGGCTTTCGTGTCTATCTCACAGAAATTACTCCCTACCCACATTTTTCTTCCTCTCACTCTTTTATTTCTCCCCCATCAAAAAGAAACCACGTAATTTCCTAATAAGCAGTGTCCTTAAGGACAATATTTCTAAAAATTGAATAGTACAGAGGTATTTTGATATTTGAATCCTCTTAGCATTATGTCACTAACCACTGAAAAGAGTAAAATTAGTCTGAAGAACTCACAGCTGGGTTGTTGGGATTTTTTCCCCTAAGGTTTCTGTTTGCATTAATAAAACAACACAGTAAGTCAGGAAGAGTCACTGACATTAGGAAAAATGTTAGTGCAATTGGGAAGAAAAAAAATCCATTTCCCCTTGCAGCCTGCTTTTATTGTAACAGATTAATAGGCATTTTGACACTATCACACTACTAAACAGCACTGCTGCCTGACAAAAAGTTCACTTCCAATTAGTGATTAAATAAACAACTTTGTCACCTGATTTTCAGACAAACATTCAAACTGAAATACTCTTCTGCACTTCTCCAGCATTATGTATAGCCAACTTGGCAGGCTTGGAGTGACCCTTATACAGTCAGGAAACACTGGCTTATTGAAACTTTGCATCAAAAGTACAGAGACAGAAAACACAGAAGTTCGAAGATGCACGTATTATTAACCCCATTACTTAAAATTCTCTTTTGGACATTTCAGAATGTTTTCAGCTTTTCCATATAAAGGTATAAATATGGTATTTGCAATTCAGACTGATCAGATGTGCTCTAAATAATTTATTCTACACCAAAACATGACAGATATGGCACTCGAAATTGTGCCTCCCTTGTAGCCATAGTTTTGAAAAGTATTTTGTAAATCTAATCTTAGAATTCCCACTTAGTCAATTCTTTAAGTCTGGTAAGAGAAACCTAAAGCTCAGGCCTAATTAGGGGAGGGAGGAAAATTGTTCAGTTACCAGAAACCATCCCAAGTGCCCTGGGACTTTAAAATCATCAATCACTGAACATTTATCATTTTTTCAGACCGCAGGCTCACATTCAAGACAACCTTAATGGGGCTGAAACAGGCCTCACTATCTCAGCAAGTGCTGTCAGTTCTACCAAAGGGCCAGTAACTGAGGGCTAAATAACTGTCAAATCACTACCCCTGCTTACGGATGCATGTCACAACTCTAGCTGCTATTCAGCTTTAGGAGTAATCTTCTGGGAGTCCCAACTCCCAGATGAATCTTTGGCTGACTTTATCTACTTCAGAATCGGTGATACACATGTGATAGGCATTCAGAAACAATCTCAGTGACATTTACAACTTGGTTATGACCACAAGGGTGTCCTCTGGTAATCGTGACCTAGCCCAGTCTGTCAGACAAGCAGGGTGTAGCAGCAGCTGCTGAGGAAACGGAGTTGCTCCTAGCTAAGGTCACCACATGTGGTTTATTTTTGTGATGAAATGAAACAAAAATTACATCTGCTGAATAAATAATGAAAGAAAAATGTGCAAATAGAAGACCAAAAAAATAAAGCTCCTAAGTACATAGCTTCCTATTTGGCTCTGCTTACACTTGTTGTTGTGGGTTTTTCTAAAGCCTTTTTTCCTTCAGACAATACATCAACTAGATTTTATTTTTAAAAAAAGAAACTAGGAAGGGCAGTACCAATGATAAAGGAGAATCCAGATCTCAGACATTCATGAAGTGGCCCCTAGATCAGCCACAGAAACTAAAATCTTCAAGATAACTTTATTTACAAAGTAAAATACGAAACTACCAAAAATATAACAGGAGTAAGACTCATTTCATACACTGTTACACATCATGCAACACAATCTACTTAATGCATAGAATCAATAAAGCTCCAGCCCAAGTAAATACTACATACTCCTGCCTTAAATAAATGGGCTGGAGAACTGGGTGGATAGTTTACACAGAAAGGAATGTACTACTGTCAGAATTCCTTCAAATAATACTTTGCATATTGTTCTCTTCCTATGCCCTCTCAGTTTTCAGAATGCAGTTGTGTCCAATTACCACAGCATCAAAGTTGTATTTTTACACTACTAGACAAATCAACTACTGAATCCACTGAAAAAAAGCTCCAGAAAGTTCTTCAACAACACAAAAGCCACAGAAAACAGAACATTTGCTATACAGGTGGGGGCTGGAATGTATTAAGGCATATGCAGGCACTTGAAATAGAATTTTTTTTTTCCGAATTTAAATTCAATTTCTAACTAAAACTAATTGTATCAGGCATTTAATTCTTTCATTACAGAATTTACACTAGTGCAAAGTGTAACTTCTCTCAGCCTTCAACTACAGTGAACCTACAAAAAGAGGTCTTAACATGGCCACCATCCTTGACACCAGTTATTCAGAGTCTTAGTAATGAGTTATGGATTATCAGCTCAAGCAGCCGAGTTTTGTTTGGGATTAGAAACCCTGGGCTGATTCCCACATATAACTCTCCCATACTAAATGAATACGAAATAACCACAAACACACACAGTTTTCATTTAACAAACTTCTTTTGCACTTCACAAAAGCAAAGTAAGCAAAACCAGAAGAGCTTCAAGGACAGTGATTTAAATTACAGTTACTTCAGAGCATTCTTCACATTTAAGCTGTATTTCATATAATACTGCATTCCTGATACCATTCCTTGCTTTTACATCTATATTATTAACTTACATAACAAACAGCATAAAGTTCTACTGGTAAGAGCTGTCATAGGTGAATCATAGATGAAAACTTAGAAGCTTCCCATAGCTTCTGAAAACTAGTGGAAGCTTCTAGTTGTACAAAGTGTATTTAACAAATATGATAGTGCAAATTGACAATGCATGTTTACTGCTTAAAAAATGCAGTTGAGATCCTTAAAAAGACTGTCCGCAACACCAGTAAAGAACAGTGGTGCATCCCACCTGCATGACAGAGTACCAAAGAACAAACACCATCAGCTGGCATCTGACCTCACCATGGCAAAAGCAACAGAAGGTGGTGGGAAGGACAGATATAGTTTCTATCAGGGCCCCTTTTCAAATCTCTATTTTAAAGAAGGTCCGATAATATATATTGCCAAATTTCATTCCTTCTTTCTGAGGAAGGAAGGAAACTTCAGTTCACAGGAATTTTGAAGACTACTCTCTGAAAGGAGACTGACTTGGTCATAGCTAGATTGATACAGGCTCCAAGCAGAAACAGGAGCTAAATAATTGTGCCAACAACTATCCTCTCTCATAGGAAGAACTATCTGATCGTACACAGTTCTGACTTGACTTTACTGGCAGGGGCTGGTGATGTTATTCTTTGACCACAGGTGGGCTTTCAAAGCCCTTTGGAGGATTGCCACATACTGTTACCTGCAAGGCAAGTTTGACATAGAAAGGCTGTAAGGAGACATCCCACGCTGAGTACACATCACTACTTCTGCCACCTTTGCTCCCCAGCAAACGTACCAATGGATTAGAACCCATGAGAGTGCACTGTTTGAATATTTAGCAAATAATCGGCAAAAAAGTCCCTTATCCCAAGCTATCTCCTACAAAAGTCCCTGGGATAGATGAAAATCAGACCTAGTTGTGGCTCATAATGGAGCTGCCAGATCAATAAGTGGGTATTTGCATTTTAGCAACTTACAATATGGCCTTTAAAGTTAAAGCACTAAAATGTCACTAAAATGAAGTTTGATGTGGCTACAGACCAAAGGATAAAATTTCATCAATGCTGCTTCCTATTTCTCAAGTTCTATGGTTTGGCTAGCCTTGGCTACCAGTTACTGTTTAAAACTCAGGAATACTGAGATCCCTTCCAAGCTAAATTTAGCTATTATCATATGAATCAGGCAACAGTCATCTAAATGACTAATGTGTAAATGAATGACAGTGGATCTACTGCTGAAATCCACTTTATTTTGGATTACCTGCCTCTCCAAACTAATCTGAGATTTCTAAAGACAAACAAGAGGGAATAAACACAAGGGGGAGAGGCAGAAAGATGCAAAGACCCAGAGAGACTGACTGCACCCAGGACCATCGTGATGAGTCACTGACTGCAAATTAGCCAAGAGGCTCTAGGCAATAGCCATACCAAGGTGTCCTAGCTAACTTAAAAGATTATGGATTATGTGATCATGTATGTTTCCAGAAATAAATCTTTTTGTTTTGGAAAGAGCATTTTCAGTCATTGAGTCTATGTATCTGCCAACGGCTCCTACAGGAAAGACCACAGAGCCAAAATCTGACTGGGTTTGTTGAACACAAAGATAAGGAAGAAGCTTGCAGAAATGAAGGTAAACTAAAAAAAAATCCATATTATTCCTTTATGCCTTGAGGATCACATATGCTACATTAGTTTATCTTAACTGAACAACAAGAAACATTGCATTGACACAGGTCATGGTGTAACTCCATTTAAATCACCTAGTCTTGCAGCAAACTGGCATTACGATCAAAAACTAAAATGAGAAGCAGTTTCTTCAACGATCAAACCTTTTCTAACATGACCAATAACAAACACACCCAGCAATCTGCTTTTCTCTGGTGTAACAGTACCAACATCCTCCATAAGGACAACGCACAAGTCTGTCACAGGTCAAAGAGAAAATTACCTTAGTTTTCCAACAAGGAAAAATGCCAGGGTGGGAATGGAGCAGATGGATGATGATGGGAGACTCCCGACACTCCTTAGACTATTTCATCCATATTATTATCAGCTGCCTGCTATAATCCAAGAGCTAAGAGATCAAGCTGAAGACCTGTCCGCTGTGCCAGGAAACAGACACCTCTCCCCTCTGCAGGCCCTGCCTGTGCCATCATCTCCCAGCCAGCTGAGAATAGGCAGTACTTTCCACCCTATCTCACTTCATTGTACAAGAAACTTGTTTAACACTTATCAAACAGAGGAATGAATGCAGCTGGCTGATGGAGATCACACAACTGCACCAGAAACAAGGAGTTGTACACTTTTGAGTTTTAATTATTATTCCCATTCATTATTAGCGAGTTTTAACCTTACACTACAATATCCTAAAGTCATAAATTTAGCTTTATATGTTTCTTGGTAACCTGCTACACATGGGGGAAAAAAACGGAGCTATCACTACCACAGATTTCAGGTCCTATTGGGAAGTCAAGAGAGCTTTCACAAGCACTCTCCAAGTGTCACCATAAGTTAGGTGCTTTGTAACAGAGCTCCAAAAATATTCATTAGCTTATTTCCACATATCAAGTTGAAATGGATGAAAACTACGTATGCAGAAACGGAATATGAGAACAAGTGAAAACATGTCTTGTTTATTTTTAACCTGGTAGAGTTTTGGAAGGGGGAAGGGGACATAACACATTGAGCAAGGAATCTATTTTGAAATAATCACCATTTGTTTCCAGCTCTAAATCCATTTCTAGGAAGTTAACTCAGTGAACGGTAAATCTGATTTTAAATAGCTAAACCCAGTGGCCAGTTACACCTCTCAGCTCTTGTGAGATAAGTATCAACACAATACATAATGGGACCGTCCCCAGACCACACTGAAAACTAATTGTGAACAGATTCAACTATGATAGGTAGTTACAACCAAAACTAAACACCAAAAGAAAAAAAACCCAGTTCTCCAATACAGCTCATAAGACTGAAACCAGATTTTTCTATCTCTTACCTAAGCTATAAACCAGGAAATTAAATAATACAAGTACAGCCAACATACTAAAAAGAAATGCTTAAAGATAATACTTAGAAACCTAACTAAAGCATTCATAACTTAAATACCAGAATTTGCTTTAAAACGTGCTGCCTGTAATCAAATTACAAAGTAAGCTGCACTTGTGAAAGTGTCCTGTGCACTGAATATGGGATACTTAATTTTGGCTTTGATTTTGCACTGAATCATCTGCTTATAGAATACATCAGGAAAAGCAATTAACCAGCAGAACCACAAAACAAGCTCCCTCCCCCGCAAAAAGAAAAACCAGAGGACAAAAAGGACACAAATACAACAGACTTGATAACACTTACTGTATTTCTGTGTCCCTCTTGTCTTGTTTTGCTATTTAACAGCTTCCTTTCTTGTTATGTACCTGAGATTAAGAGGTATAAAATACTATTTCAAAACCTGCTATCTCATTACTATTTTTGATGACTTTGCAAGTTAAAAGCACTACTGGTGGTAGGGGCAGAAAAAAGAGTTTGGGCACATAAGATTTTTGGGTTCCAATTCTATCCTGAGCATTTTACATCCAACAGAGGGTATAACCTGTTGACTGATGGTACCCAAACCATCTAAATCTATGCTGGGAGACAATGAAAATGCCCACAGTTAAGATTCTGGAAGAAAAAAAAAACCTCAGCTAACTTATGCTAAACTTTAACAGTTAAAATTATTATGTGTGTATATATATAAAAAAGGCTACACAGCAAGGAAACCTCTTATGAAAACTATTTTTAGATTTCCTTGATTTGGAGACAGCAATCTAAACAGATAAAACTACCCTGCTCCTTTTATTGCAAAGGCATGTTACAGCAAAATCAAAACCACGGAAGAAAACCTTGCTTCATGAAGTAAAAGCAATCATTAGCCACACCACACTAAAAACTATGGTAGAAAAAGTGTCATTAAAAATGTTTATCCCAAAAAAGTGATTATACCATTTTGCTTATGAGCATAAATTATAACTCCCAAATGAAGTGGGAAAGCTAAAAAGTTAAGAAGCACCTCACAGCAGGAACCCAAAACTTTCAAGTGCTATAGGGCAATATATTATTGTGCAGCAAACACACTACTTGGTTCAAACACCTCAGAATTTACTTCAAAGAGCTCAGTAGAGCAAGGCTTTCAAAAAGCAGCTCTGCAGTCCTCTGCAATAAACACTAAAAGCCAGCTACCCCTCTAATGCAAGGGATTACGAACACACGCAAAAATATCTCTAGCTCTGTATCACACAGATAAGGGATGAACTTGCATATGTTAACCAGGAGATACTCACTAAAAAAAACACCACTTTTGCACATAGAGAAGTAAAAGCAAGATCTGAGAGTTGAAGAGAAATAAAGTACCATAAGAGACAGAAAATTCTGATAAGGACCTCAGCACGTTGCAGAATTCTGGACTTGCTAACAACCATTCCTGAATTATTCCTCTAAAAAAATAAAAGATAAAGCTTTCCTACTTTTTCCCCGCATAACAAATATATCTTCTAACTATTCACTGGTCTAACAAAACATCTGATCTATGCAAAAGAGATTCTGCACACCTAAGTCACTAATGTCTCAATTCGTACCTTTTCAAATTGAAGATAGTCACAGCCAATTCTCATACAAATACCCTCTGCTCTTTCATTGTTAGAACAATCTTCAATATTACTAGGTAATGAAAAATCAAGGCTCTTATATGAGGTTTTCTCAAGCTTGTAGTGCTTCTCAGCCTCCAATGTTAGTTAAAAACACCACTGAAGTAAGAGTATTTTAGCTTTCAATAAGGTATTACCAAAGAGTCTTAAAAAAATGAACTGCTATGGGATATGAAAGAAGGATCTTTTGTGAATTAATTATTCATCAAAAAGATTAAAATACATAAACATCCTGGCCCAAGCATAGGTATATACGTCCAGTTTTCACAGTGAAAAGAAGTTACCAATGTGTTTTCCCCACATCCCCCAAAAAATCTACTCAAACATTCTTTAACAATTCCATAAATGTATCAGAGAGTAGGTGAACAAAAAACATAGTACATTTTGATAACAAAATTAATTATAAAAATCATTCTAACTAAATGTTAGTGCAGAGTTGCAAAGCAAGTTCTCCACGAAACTGGCAATAAAACAGCAGATAAAATTTGCTGTAAATAAAACAAACAAAAAAATGTTTAAAAACTTCATGTCATAACAATGTGGTAACTACTGTACAATATAAGAAAAAACATCTTACTATTTTTCTACAATGTTGGAAACAATATTACTTTAGAGCTCAGTGACTGTCAAAAAATGCCAAACTTAGTAATGGGTAAGAAGGGAACAGGGAATGAAAGTACCATTATGTCATAGCATCGATGGTTTACGCTCTTCTTCACTAATGCATGCAGCTGTAATCACCCAAACCCTCAAGTCACACAGAAAAAAAGAAAGATTCAGAGAATGGCACTACGAGCTAACCACAGGTTAGAAGTTACTCTACAAGCAGAGGCCAATAGGTTACAATTCTCCAGTTTGTCTGAGAGGAGGAGAGACATACAAGTGGCATGTGAATTAAATTAATAAATAAAGTGTGAAGTACATCAGTAACAATCAATCATTACTATTCAGAACACAGGCACACTGTGGAAATCAGTGAAATCACTGGTCTGCACACATAAAAGAAAAACAGAAGTATTTTTGCTAGAAAATGCTTCTAACTCTTGCCAAAACTGTAATCGAAATCAGAAAAATTCACAACTTGCAGAGAACGAGTCCACTAATAGCGATAAAGAAAATGTCCCAAAGGTCAGCTCTGTCCAGGAAATCTCCTAAGCCTCTAAGTGCTGGGCTTTGCCAGGACAGCATGACAGTAAAGGTGGCAAACTGTTTACCCTATACTTACACTCTTCCCTTAAACATCATTGCTGGACACGATCGGACCACCTACACTGACCTGAACAGACCTTGGGCAGGAGCTGGAAAAGGAGTGGAAACAAAGATCTCCTTTAGCCAGTATTCCACCATCTTATTTAACCAGCCTTTAACATGTATCACCTGTAACTATCAACAAATTCCAATTCTGTTTATTTGAAAATTGCTTATCTTTACGTGCCTTTGGAAATCCCAGCCAATACTGGTCTAACAATTTAAACTCTTAAATAATTTGGTCACTGTATTGTGACCTTTAAAGGAAAATTCCAATAGTCAGCTGCATGCGGGGGGGGGGGAAATCACACAAAAAATGAAAAGAATAAGTGGTACCTCTTGAGATTTCAACTTTTCTATGTCTGTGGAGAGGTCTGAGCTTTTTCCATGAAGACTGCCATTTTCCTGTAAACAGGCAAGTTGTAAGAACAATTAGGAGAAGGATAACATTCTATATTGAAATTACGGAGGAAAGCACTGGATTTTGAAGTTGAACATGTAAGACAATAGCAACTTATTTAAACTCTGTTAATCTTCACAAGGAATAACCTAGGAATGTAAAAGGCTAAGTGTACCATTTGCCATGGCTCCTAAGAAATTTTGATCTATACTCCTACAAAATGGACCCACACACACATCAGCTCTTCCGCTGAGTTGTGTGATCTGGCAGGATATGAAGCAGCAGTCAGAATTTGTCCATGCAAACTTTACTTAGACTGGTAGAAAAAGTCCAGTGCTTTTGCAGTTATTTCAATGCAGATGAATTAATTTCTGCCTTTTTAACCATTACCAATTCTATGCAGATAGTATATTTTTCTAGTGTTCATCACTTCTTTGGGTAAAACACAGAAGTGGAGTTTTCCTGTAAATGGAATACAGTTATCTTTAAAAGAAAACTGTTATCATTTAAATGCCATCCCAGACAACCATTCTTCACAGCTTCATGTAGGGCCTCTAAAGAAAGGTGGGGTTTTGCCCCTCCCACTATAAATTTTTTAGGTGTACTGAAGACCTGGGGAAAGGTCTGTATTCATCAACCAAGTCCTCTGATTTCCTCTGGATAACCACATCAATTCTGCATAATACTTATTCCAACCCTCCGGGACAGGCCTTCCTCATGCCTCAGTGCATGAAGATATGCTACATAATGCATGGAGAAGAACATGCTTTGTAATGTTTCAAAACCCAGCACCAGAGACAGATGCCTTCTAAGACAACCCAACCACATCAGGCTCTCAGGAAAATCTAAACCTACCAACATCCACTACCTGGTCAGTGACCCTGCTGGGAACTGATGCTTCAGGAATGGGAAGCCAAGAGTTCGTGGCTAAATTGACCCCATGGAGAAATTTTACAGGCAGTGTAATGTCACATGCTGTGCTAACATGAGACTTGCTCTTAAATTTGTATCACTTCGCAGAGTTTCCAAGAATAAAGTTCATATAGGAAGACATTTGTAAAAATATTTAACTAGTAATAATCTTTCACTAGAATTCAGGGCTATTGGGGTGGTTTTTCCTCCCCCACGTGATTTCTGCTGCTTTTAGGAAAAAAAAAAAAAAGCCCTATCAAAGTGAAGGTAACTTTACCACCTCAATACTGCAGGAACAAATTAATATTTTTTTACAGAGAGATGGCAAAACATACAAAAAATTGCTTTGGGAGAGAGAGGGAAAAGGTGAACCCAATTATTTAATTCTTGGTTTATAAATCAATAAATTTTGTGTGCAAGTAATCAGTCTTCTCCTGTTCTAAATTTTATACCAATGAACACAAAACCATCCTATAAAATAATTCAATTCAGCCACTAATACAAGTAGGGAAATAAATCTATACATCAGTGTTTTCAAAGTCCCTAAATTTCTGAAAAAATCCTATAGCATTAATTGTCAATCCTCTAAAACTGAGCATACTTGTAATGTATTTATCATGAATTAAT
The DNA here is from genome assembly GCF_020740795.1 of Apus apus. Taxonomy (NCBI): domain Eukaryota; kingdom Metazoa; phylum Chordata; class Aves; order Apodiformes; family Apodidae; genus Apus; species Apus apus. The sequence continues at coordinate 7,735,401 of NC_067291.1, forward strand.
ATGTATCTACTTAAACAAAAAAAATATCTTTCAAAAAAACCCACCAACAACAAAAAACCAAAACCAATCCATCAGAAGTCATAAATAATCGGTGTTTCAGAACGAGCTCTCAGTATCATCTCAAATCACTAGCACGTAAGACAAAAATTCTCTGCACTTAGCCAGCAGATGAAGAAATACTTCAATAACATTCTGGGGATAGAGTCCATCAACTTTTAACAATATATTCAATTTGGCTTGAGTCCAACTGACTTTAGCTGAAACTGTCCTAACAAATTATTATTCATCAAGAACTGTTTGCTGGGGGATAATTTTGGGGTTTTCTGGGTTTTTTGTTTTTCTGGGGGTTTTTTTTGTTGTTTTTGTTTGTTTGTTTTTTAAATATAAACTATTTTAAGTCCTCCTTTATTACCAACTTCAGCATATAACGGTGTAATATGTGGAGGGTTCGATTCTTGACCAGTGTTTCCTAATAATGACCTTCAATTATAGTAGGAAAAAAACAAACCGAAAACAAAACCACAAAAAAAAACCCCAAAATAAAAAGAGAGGGGGAAACACACCAGGCACCCTGACTTCTTTACATTATTGGAATGTATTAGCTGGCTGATTAAAAAGAGTGTTATTTATAAAGCCACACCACTGATGAATCCTAAGCTCAAATTCCAGTTAGGTGAGCTTAATTCATGATCGGTTAAAACCAATCAGCAACATCATAACTGAGTGTCAAAACACCAAACACAATAAGAATACAGGTAATTTACAGCTACCTAATAAGGTTCCATTTCAAATGTAGGAAAGGCATCTAAAAGCTGGGTTTCTCAAATTATTCAGGGTGTTTTAAAATAATGCCTAACTCGTATGTTGCACAGAAATACTTCTGCAACCCATAAAATTGTTCTATATTTTTATTATAATTTATTTACCAAAGATTAATGGAAAAATTAGGACTCCATAATACACCTTTCTAACGTTCTCTTCCAAAGTCAGACAGAGGCTTTAACAACATCCAGTGGGCTGGACAAGACCTTGCAGCCTACCCACTTGATTCTCCAGCAAGAGAAAGCTGCAAAGATGCAAGAGCCAACACAGATCTCTGGCTCAAGGGTACTGAAATCTGAACAGAACTAGGCTCCCCATCAGTCACACTGCATATTTCTAGTAATTAATTCACTAGGTACTTAGCTCATTGGCTTTTTAGAGAGTACATATTCATAAATAGAAAATTGAGTAGATGAAAGGGAATGTGATTAACTAAAGGGAAAGCTTGCTTTTGACTATTGGGGTTTATAAAGACAATGCTATTTTAGGATATTAGATACTATCCAAAATCTTTAGCTCAATATACAGGATGGATGATGCTGCAATGGGAACAGGAGGAAGGTATTTCAAAAGAGAAGCCTCTCTCCAAAATCATGACACAGCACATACTACAGCTGGCTAACATTAATGGAGAGGCAAACATTCCCCACCCCTTGTAATGTGAGCTCCATTTTCAATTTCTGACTGTAAGATAAATAAAACACATGCTCACCATTCAAGCATACAGTTCTGTACAGTTTATTGTCATAAATTCTTAATATATTTTTTAGCCATACAAATCTGAACGGCTCTGGCAGCATACCAGAGTCACCAAAGTCTCCAAAAGATGCTAATCTGTATTTAAAGGAGCTGACCCTTCAAAAACGTTGCCAAATCATCTGCTGATTTTCACTGTACATTCCCATAAACTTTTACTCTGAATTATTACATGGGAACCTTACCCTTGAAGATTCATATGAAGGACTTGGCTGACCGCTTGTTCCCCAGGACGTGGCACCTGTTCGCTCATCCATACCTAGCAATAAAAAGAAAAACACAGACCTGTAAGAAAAGACAGCAAAAGCATCATGTTGTCTGATGCAGCCTGAAAGCAAGTTCATCCGCTTCCACACACTAAAAGCAAAATCATCTGCTTCTGTATACTTATAGCAATATTTCTAAAAACAAAACTCAAGATTCCGTGTTAACGAAGCTGGCTACAAAGCAACCTACTCATTTGGACACCTGCAGCTGATGAAAACAGGAGCATAAAAAGTCAAGAAGATTTGCCAATCTGCAACGCCTGCCCTACCCAATCCATAAGAAATTAGCATGAGTAATAAAACAAGCACACAAAGTTAGCCTGAGTTTTTGCACAGCCTGATTTCTCCTGCATCTTAAGCACTGAATATTGCAGCACATAACTGTGAAACATATACTTGGTTCTTTACTCTTTGCTCTCAGATCTTGCTTAAGAACTGTAAAATGTGCAAAATTATTTCCCCTACTTGGTCTTTACACAACATGCAAGATATTTTAGCATGAGGGGGAAAAAAGGCAAGGCAGACTGGTTATATTTCAATGGCTTAAAAAAACCAAACCACAAAACAAACCACAGAGACTCATGGTGTCTGCCCTGCTAGAGGAAGAATCTTTTTTTAACTCTGTAACGGTTCTTCTAGAATCAGTTCCCCTTATGCAAATCCAGGTTACAGCTCAAAAGAGAAAGGGGAAGGAAAAGATAGAGAGACCTTTAAACTCAGTATCAGAATATAAATCCCATGTATTATCTAGCCAACAATTAGAAATATTGCTGTCATCATCCTGTCCAATTACTTTCTATTCAGCATTAATTGGGTCAAAGGATCTTTAAACTACATTCCAAAATAATTGCATGAGTAACTGAATTCCTACAGTCTATTCATTAATATAGGATAAGATTACTACTGTAGTGATTAGGTTCCTGATTATCGGTATCACAAGATACATTTTTTAATGGGTGGAACATTTAAGCCTAAATGGCAGACTTCAGACTTCCAGCCTACAAAACATAACTCATTAGTTTCCTGTTACCCAAACGTCACACATAACGAGGTTTGATATAAAGCATAAATTCTTTATGTGATGCATAAACTATTTATGAAGCTTTATAATGTAATAATTTATAAATAAGAACTAAGTGTCACCATTTATAAGTAAGAGCTGAGTGCAAGTTACTCCATACAATCACTCCTAAACTCCAGCTTTACATTGCAACTATAAAATTTTTGTGCAGATACCTCAGACTGGCCATGCTACAAAATAAAATACAAAGAACTATTGTAAATAACTACCCACAGAGTAAGAGCATGCTAATAATTCTACCCACAGAGTAAGAGCATGCTAATAATTATTTCCTTAAGAACTGTGTTTTGTGAAGCTACAAAATCCTGTCTTGACAGACTGGAGAAGGCATGTTAAAGTACAGAAAACCCAGATAAAAACTAGAGACACTTTTTATGTACTGCAGGAAAGATCCTCAAGGCTGGAGAATGCTCTTTGAAAATGCAAAACCACCACTATATTATGCCAACAGTTTGTGGAAGTTTACTGCATTTTGCAGCTGACAGCATCGTTGTTATTTCATTGTAACTGATCCAGGAGCTGAGTAAAAAGTCGTGGCTGGCACTGACAAAGGCAAAAGTAATCTTTTGGCACAACTGACTCTTTTCTGCCAGAAACAACAGCCCTAGTAATCCAGTGATTATCATAACAAGTCTTCCATTGCTTTAGTTTCAAAGCAGACATATAGAAGAAGGAGGGGGAAGATTAAAAAAGAAAATCTATCTTACTGTAAGAAAAAGTCTTCAGGAAAGTCTAAGGTGCAGTACATGATACCAACCCAATTCAGAAATATGTTAGTAAATAACGGTTATGCATAGAGTACTTAGATGCATGACCCCCGCTCAGTAGAACATATTATTCATTTAAAACTTTGCATCAGTGGGACATAAGGACTTACATTATGGTTCTGCTAAATCAGCACATGTATAACTAAAAATGAAAGTATTTTAATTCTACCATTTCAATTATGCAAATAAATTGTTTAAAGAAACGTCTCTAAACCAAAATGAAACAGCTTAAGATGGGGAGGAAAACTAGTTTTTAAATACTTCCAGAGTCCTTCCTTATAAAAAAGCCCTGTACAGTTAGAGTAGTCGGGAGTCTCAACACACTTCCTTTTTTCTACCAGGTGTCCTATTCCTTTTCACACAGTAATTTTTTTGTTCTTAAAAGCCCATCCAGACCTACCCTTAAGTCAGAATTTGCACACAAGGCATGTGAATTCACATTTTAGATGCTCCTCGAAGGCTACTAGGAAGAATTTTCATACAATGCACACTCTTGATTTACTGCTGCCTGACATCTGGATTTGACTTAGACTTATGGTGCTCAAGGAATCTGTTCTGGATTGTACACTCACATTTTTCCCACCAATGAGAGATTAAAAACAACCAAATGCTGTAAGAGACAAAGATCCAAACAAACCCTGGATCACAAGCAACCAACCAAACGTTGGATCACAATCCAGACAAACTGTGGGCACAAACAAGCAACTCAAATACAAACAAAAGCAAACAAATACAGCCAGGCAAAGGTACATTAATGGGCCATGAGCATAAAATATATCCTCCAGGCAGGAGGAGAGCCTGAAGCAGGGAACCCACAGTGAAGAAGAACACAAGAGTCATCTATACTAATACATTCAATAAAGTCTCCCAGCAAGTGTCATCAACAGGGTTCAAGCATTTTCCTGGGAAACACAAAACAGAATGGAAGAACTAGAGGGATCATCACCTTCACATAAACCCTCCCACAAGGAAACACAATGTCCAATTCCAGTATCCACTAATTCATCACGGATGTTAAATGCACAGGAAAGCTGTGACAGTATGGAGAGCCCTGAGAGACCTGCCGCACAGGGAAAGGCTAGAGAATCTCAATCTGTTTCGGCAATGCAAAAAAAGGGGGAAATTTGATAACTGTTACAAAGGTCTAACAACACAGACATATGCACTTGGGCAGGCAGAAGTGTAACAAGGTTCTACCCCCACTTCCTCACTTCCTTTTTTTGATTCGTATTGAGGATGGAAAGTAGCTGAAGACTCATGAGTTTATTTCATAGTTCTCAACGGAAATCAGCTACTTCTATAGCAGACAGCCCATCGGTTACCCAGGGAATAACTCAGTAAGTCTGATGGTTGTTGAAGAGGATTCAGCTGGCAGTCTGTGTCTGATCTGGATCCCACAGCACCTCCACAGCACTTCCCACTGCTGTGGCAGGAAGGATGGGCAGGACATTGCCCTAACCACACAGGCCACATCCAGGACCTCAGTCAGGCTGCAGGAAAGGCTGAACCCTTCCTCACTCACCGTGGGAGGATCAGGCCAAGCTGTCACAAGAATGCTTTCTGGCTTTATACACTGACTTCTAAAAAGGCTTTGCTTAAAGTCACTTTAAGATGGTGCTGTGAGCACTTAAAGCTCTTCTAGAAGAAAAGCTGAAGAAACCTGTTGCCTCATTATTTTAACATATGTATTCATTCTGAAGAAACACGTCCAAGCATTCATCTAATAAAAAAATTGGATCTTACAATAAAACTGAAATTAAAGTTGTTGTTCTTGCTGGTATAAGACACAGACAACCATATTTAAAAGTTATTTCAGGAGATAAAGGCTCTGATGTTAGTGTAAACAAGATAATATACTTTATAGGGTTACCATCTGCTATGATGTTCAACAAATAAATGATTTGACCAAAAAAATCACATTGTAGATTGTTATACTAGATACTCAAGGTATGAGTTTCTATCTTTTATAGCTTCTTTATCCAATTTTGTTTCAGAGTAATGATCCTTCAGATAAGATTCAACAACTGAAATCAATTGTAAAAAAAAAACCAACAAACACCACAACCTGGAGAACAAACCACAACACTGTTGATTGTATTTTGCATCTTAGGTACCCAAACAAATCAATCTACCATTAGGCCCTATATTGCAACAGTCTATTTTGAAGTATGATACAAATTATTACCTAAGATTATATTTTAGATCTAGACTTTATACTAAAGGGATGCAAAGAGAAATATTTGATGGAGAAATACTATTTCAATTAAAGACTTTAAATATCAATAGGTTAAGACTAGTTCTCAGCCTTCTCTTGTTGACTCAAAACAGAAAATATTTCTCATTATATAGTAGACTTAGTATTTTTAATAACACAAGAAAATAAATTATATTCTAAGGAAGTACCTGAAATTTACAATTCAGAGTAACAAGTAAAGACAAACTACAGCTCCACATGAAATCCAGGCAACCTATTAACAGTCTAACCCCTTCAGATGAATCATTACAATTAGGTAAAACACAAATGACTTTCATTTCAAACTATACAAGTAGAGGGCTTTCTCCCCACCCACCCCCAAAGGAAAGGCAAGGAAAAGTACTTCAAACATGAAAAAACAAACAAACAAAAAAAACCACAACACAACAATGAAAAAAAGAAATCTAGAAACTTCAAACCTCACTCTACAGAGTTTCTTGGAGAACACCCTGATTGCCTTCCAGCATACAGATACACAGTTCCTCCTGTACCTCCAGATGAAAAAGGAAAGTTCCTCTCTAGTAACAGAACTACTGATTGGAGGCACCAGTGGGAGTAGCAGAACAGTATCACTTTTTGTGCCTTTTGATCCAGAGAAGATTAATGGAAGTGCTATGGATATGTCACAGAAACACTATCTTGAGCAGAGTTATCTGGTTCAAACTCTGGACTGCACAATTCCTTCAGGAATCTTTCTGAGATAACATTATTCAATTGCACGATGCTGTTCACTCCTCCCTGTATTGAAAAAAGGAGTCACAGACTGAATGTTTCATTCATCATGTGGTCTAAAAGTGAGATTTCTCCTGGGTCAACTGCTAGTTTCAATAGTCTTCCCCACCTGCCCAGTCAGGTTTATAATCACAGAGCAGAGGCTGATAACTCCCAGCCCACAATGGCAGAGATTTAAAAGCGTAACGAAGCACTGCAGGGATGGAAGATGCCCTGAGTAGGCATCGGTTGTCTCAATTATTACCCATAAAACACTAGCTTCCATTTGAATATTTTTCTTTGCAAAGATTGGCTTGTAAAAATCTGTTTCAAATATCAACAGTGGTTATTAAGAGTAGTAAATAAATTAATTTGCATTTTGGAAACATTGTTTATCTTGTAGAAACCCAGAGCACGATTATCTGATGTAGGAAATAATAAATATCCACCGTGCCAGTTATTGTGGAACAGGCAATAAGAGAAGCTATACAAAGTTAATCTCTATCCCTAGAATAAGCAATTACAATTAAACCTTCAGTAAAACAAAATTATTCAAATGGGAGGAATGTACAGCAAGCACACATCTTGCCTGGTCAATGACCAAAATTAGACCAAAATTAGCATTGATAGGTGTTAAAAATTAGTTGCAATGTAAAACCTATCAGCAAATTGAATTCTCTCTTTATGGAAAGCTGTTTAAAAATTATACTTTCGTACAGAAAACTATTTGCAAAAGCAGTATTTTCTCAGGTCAGAATATAACATCAGGGTGTACGCTTGAACTTTTTCTAATACAACAAAATACTTGTATCATATAAAGTCAGAAGAAAATTGAAAAAATAATCATGCTGGTTCAGGAAAACTGCTGAAAAGCTTTGATTTAACAGTGTCTATTAACATCAAAAGCCAGTACCAGTAATACAGTTCCTGTATAGCTATCAAGTATGTTTTAGATTTATTTCCACTCATTATCTAAATACAATTTGCTATTAAAATAATAATAAAAAAGCAACTACTACTTTTAACTTAATTTCAGAAACAATCCTATTCATTTCTTGTAATAAGGCCCATGTATCCCCCAAGAACATTAGGTTATTCATTCCTGCAATAGCAGAGCTCTTACAGAAATGTCACAAGTTGCCTGGGTCTCTCTCCTCATCTTCTCTGCTTCCTAGAGTCTAAATCACATCACCAAACACACCAAGGGACCTAGCATGACCTGGAGGAAAGCATATTTATAATACCAGAGCACTAAGGAGTAAAGCTAACCTTTGCACCTGAAAAAAAAAAAAACTTCCTTTTATTAATATTGTTACTCCTTCGACTTCCAAGTTAAGATTCTAAAAGAAAAATTAAAGTGTTAATCTCTATGGATCATATCCTATATATAAATAATATCTTACATGTGTGCACACAGAGCATATTTTGAAACCTCCCTCATTATAAATATGAATAAAGCAACTCAGCTTGTAGATCAAGCCTCTAGCAGGGGTACAACCCAGAGCTTTTATTCACATGCAAACACACAGACAGGTAAACTGCTATTAAATTTGATCATGCTGCTTATTCTCCTCTCTGATTTGAGCCATGAAGTATCAGATTGAACAGCTCTAACAAGCAAGTCTCAACCCTACAATATTAGCTATCATAATAATCCATTCTACTGGCAAATTTTCCTGTGGTTACTTCAGTTATGACTCAACAGCTTTAATTAACCACACGCTTTTTTTAAAAAAAATAATATATATATATATATATATAGACACACACACACACATATGTTTATATATACACACACCAAATCGAAGCCAGTGTCACAAGACTGCACACACCAGGCCAAAAATATTCAAATATAGCTCATATAGTCAACAGCTACTGTTACCAACTGTATTACAACAGTACAGAAAACTACCAATTCAGGCACCAGAAAAAAAGACAAGCTAAGTTACAGTGTGGAACTAAGGTGCTAACCCTCATAAGCAAAGAAAACACTGCAAGTGTGACAGCTTTTCTAACAGTGTGTCCAAATAGGCTAAGAAAAAGCACTTTCAGTCATTTACTGTATAACGAGGTGTCCAGTGCACTTTGACTCTTGAAAACAAATTCCAATATTATCCTGAGGTCAGGATCCTTTCATGGTGTTGATGATTGTCATGCATCTTTATACACATATAATTAAAATTATCCAATTGAGCAAATTAAAAATACTTTATTGCTATTTAGATGACCATTAATGCATAAACACTCAAACATTTTAAAGAAAAAGAGACTCTCTGAGATACCAAGCAGCTGAAGAGCAGAGGAAAAAAAAAAGAACAACAACAACAACAAATTTGTGAGAAACATCACTTACGCTGAATTTCTGAGTGAACCAAAGGAGAAATAAAGAATCAGACAAAACCTTGCATCTTAGTGAGCCAGAATGTTGAGCTCTAAGTATAGCATCCAGTATAGCCAAGGAAATGACAGTGCAATTTAATGTTTGCACTTTTATGATTGGAAACTAAGATATCTACAGATATACAGGTCAAGATCACAGAAGTCAAAGTTTGATTTTCAGAAGATCTAGACCAAGCCATTTTCTAAAAGCATGTGGAAGAAAACCCTATACTTTGCTAAGGTACACACAGTACCTCTGCATCAGATTCTACGCTACTCTATGCTAATGAAGCATTAAGTCTATCTATTAAAAGCAGCACGGCATCTCATATTGTAACAATACACCAACTTCTTACATTTTTCATAAAACAAAGTACATAGAATACAAATACATTTGAGGTTTTCCCATTTACCTCTGGACAGGCATATCTTGAAAAAGATTTCTTACTATTACTTTTTCTAAAGAGCACATCTAACAGACTCACCCACAGGACTGAACTCTCACTACTGAACAAAACAGAAGTTACACATCAAGGGTTGTGTGAACATAAGTTCTTCATGAGAGATTTCTAGCTCTTTCAGTTCTGCTAGGGAAAAGTGTCTATTATATTAAAATGTGAGCATTAAACATCTTTTAACTCTAAAACAAGGTTTATCTGGTCAGTATTTAAACAGGGAAGAATGCTTAATGGATAAATGCAATCACTGCACATCTGTTCATCTAAGCCAGAGATGTGGTAGGCTTGCTCTAAGTCACATGTGAAAAAACAATAGAATAAATACACCAAATGTTGACTTAGGCAATCATTACTACCTGGTTTACTTATCTCTCTCCTCTTTTGCCAAAAATCAAGAAACAACCCTCCATACTTCTTCATTTTCATCCAAGAAAGAAGCTTTTGCAAGGTTAGGGCTTCGACATCTGCCCTGAAGCACAATCAAGTTCCCTGCTCTTTTGTCCAAGGGAAAGATAGCATCCATTCTCTCAGCAAAAAAGCTGCCTAGAGTAAAGCATGTTTTCTTCTATTATTTTAGGCATGGAGAATAAGAAGAAATAAAATGTTTAAGATAAACTATTAAAAACTTTCAAGGAGCATCACTACATGCATTTATGCAGTTGAGCACTTGAGCTGATGGAAGGTAGCTTTAGCCTGCAGTACCAAGCATTACATTTTCCAGTCTGCATTTTGTACTAACTAGCACTTCCCCCTAAGCTAGCTGGAATGTAGTAAAGCTCCTGCCAGATGTTCTCCTTTTGCAGTGGTCCAAAACCAACAGTTCTCAATAATTCCATTACTTCCAAAAATCATAGCCAGAATCCAGTCTGAACAAACGATGGAGATCTGGCACAGCCTGTGCTGCCAGCAGGGTCCTCAGACACCTTAAGAAAACCCAACAAACCCAAACACACTGAAAAAAACGAGAAACCTTCATTTCCTCAACATTGAGGTATTTCTTCTAGCCACTTCTTTGACAAAGATTTTATTGGTATTTTTGAGCCTCATTCTCAAAGCAAGAAATTGTGACATTCTCTGTCAAAGGAGAGAAATCTATCTTTAAATTTCCCAGATATCATTGTATCTGCCCAAACATTTGCTGAACCAGGCTTCTTGCTGCCTGGGCTGTTAGCTGCCTGCTGAGTCAGGCAGGCAGGCTTTGTGTTGACAGCTCCCTTAGCATGAGTGGCAGTAAATGATGGTGTGCCCACAATGCTGGAAAGCTGATATGATACTGTTCAGACTCCTACATCGACAAACGAGGTGGAAGGAAGATTGCTGCCTGATGTTAATGGGCTTTGCACTAACACACAGCACTACTACTGCAGCAATCAAGATGTCTGAGGAAGCCCAGTTTACCTGCAATCCCCCAAAATATTTGTTTCTGTTTGTTAGGCGCTTCTAACTCCTTCCCTTTATTTAAAAGAAAGGCTGTTCCTCCCATTGAACCCAGATGTTTCACCACCGGTCACTAAAGTAATAAGTGAATATACCTGTATTCACTAGTTTCTTCCTTCATAACCCAAAGGTACTAGCTGACCTACTAATTTCTGCAGCATTTCAGAATCACCTGAATTTTAACATTATTCTGCCAGTGTTGTCCTTGTTGATACATCTTCTAAGTCTGGAAAGATTACCCTTCAGCAACAAAATTACACCTTTAGAGGATCAATAACGCAGAAGTAACAACTCTGCAGTAGTCAAGACTCCCTGTTCAGTACTGTGGTATTTAAACGCTGAAGAACAATTACAACAGTGTAAGATTGCTAATAGCAGAAATACCTGACTATTCCAAAAGGAACTTAAAGTAGTATCCCATTAATTAAAAAGAAAACATATTTTCCTATTCCAGAAAATAACTACTAAATCTGGCAGGACCCAGGTTTAGTGGAAATGAATCCAGAAATAACTACATTTGCTAGCAAAGATACCAAGATTTCTCCAACTGTACTTCTTAACCAAAAGAAAGACTTATTTCCTGTTTGAAGACTTCCCTGCTCTTCCTTCTGTTTCTTCTGCTAGCTTTTCATATAATACTCCATAGTCTGGCTGGACTGAGTAACATTTCTCCTTGGCTTAAATCCTAAATATCACACTTTTTATAGAAATGTGAGTTTTCAATGCTTTTATTGTAACAAGTGTTACATGAGCTAAAACACTTTTAATAAAATGCACTTAGAAACCATACACACTTCAGAAGCAGAACTTTACTGGAAAAGTTAGAACTGGAATTTATATTCAAGTAACCCCATTTTAAATTGCCTTCATTCTCCAGCAACATTACATCTGGAACTGACGTACCTGTTGCTGTTAATGAAGTGTATGCATGCCTTTTTTTTTTTCCTTTCTTTTTTAAAATTAGGACAAAGTTGCACTTTGAATAAACAAAAAATAATCCTGCTGCTTCTCAAAGTATGCTGCTACAGCAGTTCTGTAAGTCACAGCTAGAAAATGCTGAAAGCCAATAAAATGTGGTAGGCAGTCTTTCCGTGGTGAAACATATTCCTACCTGGTAATTATACTTCCTACAATAATAATACTGTATTAAACACTTCCAAACATCAATTTGAATAGTCTATAGACAAAAAGCAAGGAGCAATCAATAACTGGTTGTTGTGTTTTTTTTTAATTCTTCCTCCTAGGATGTATTAAAAGTTTCTCCTTCTCAAAAGCGTCAGTCTCACAACTTCTTTCCTATAAAACTTACACCTTAAAATTGAGAACAGATTTCCAGGGATATTTAATGAGAACACAGAAGCTAATTATTTTACATTAAAATCAGAACAAACACTTCAAATTTAATATTACAGGTGAGTAAGAATAAGTGGAAGGACACTAAAAGCCTTCAATGCCCTAGCACGGCAGAGCACCAGTCACCACCAGCACAGTGCCCGGCAGGTCCATTAGCCAACGTGTAAGCTGCAGCCATACAAAACCTTCTCGTGCCAAGTAAGCACACAGGCCCCACACAGGCAAGAAACATTTGCCAGCTCCTCACAAGGGATTTTGATGCAGGAACCATTACCAGACGACAGCTTATGAGTCAAGTTATACGTATGCACACACAAGCCCATCTCACTGACCCCGAAGGGCTGGCTGCCACCCAAAAAAGGCCCATCCTGGTCCCCTCTGCACTGCACTGTGCTCACTGCCCCACTTTTATATCTTCCTCCCTCATGCTAGTGTCAGTGTTCTGTAGTGATCTGCAGTAAACCAGTTCAGGAAGAAACAAGTACAAAACAGAACCATAAAAATCCTTATTGGTTTCTAGCCAGATTAGCTCATAGAAGTATTTCACTAACAGGCCAGAAGAATGCAAGTGTTGGCAGAAAGGAAGGGGAGAGCATGAGAATCAGACAAGGCCAAAGCCAGGGTTGCATCAGTGGCCAGGGAAGCCACCACATCCCTTTTCAAGCATTCACTAGCTCTAAGACTGGCTATATTTTACAAACACAGTGATTTCTTCAGGGGGGAAGAAGGAAAGACATCACTGTGTGGTGATACATAAAATCCTGCAGTCTACTTTGGGACTACTGCCTTTACCATTGATACTATGCCACTGTGTGAGAAAAACAACGGAATAAATGCATATCTGAATTACACCAAACACCAATAAGTTTTATAATATATTAAAAATACTGAATCTGCCAGAAGCAGGTTACCAGGAAGTTCAACACTGCCTGAACACTCACACACATACTTTAGCATTCACTTGCTAGAAGTTTCACCAAAACTTAGAGGAAGAGTAAATTACTTCAGAGTAAATGGCAAGAAAACTCCAATAATTTCCCTTTCCTTTGTTTCTTTGGTAATTAAAAAGACAAAAACCAAAAATCTTTATTTAAAAATTTGTAAATTCACTTGAAATTTTAGTCAAGTCTCTGGTTCTGCGTGCCACTATAAATTCCTATAGCTCACTTTCTCATTTGTGTTTTAGAATCTTAAGCATCACCAGAACAAGCCAATTCAAACATTTAATCTCTCTGAGTAGTGACTTTGAATTCAAATTTTGTTGGCCTTAAATCCTGCATTTGGTTCTCTTAAGTTACTGCTTCTAGCTCTGGCAATGGCTTTCAGACTTTGTTTCACTTTGTGCTTTACTTTTTAACACACCAACACTCCAATATGATGGATTTTGTGTAAGTGCCCAGCTTTGCTCAGCCACTAAAAAGAAAATGTTGCTGTTTCAGGGGAATTATCAAATGAATTTTCAAATAAATTTAACAGAAGACACATTCAGATAAATACATAAAGTAGCAAAAGAGGAAAAAAAAAAACAAAACAGTTTCTGCCTTTTTGAAAGAGACAACCATGACTTAGTATTTGGGAAATAATTTCTTCTATTCCAATCACAAAGAATATTACCCTTCAATATGTTACCACTTAAATGCTTTGCAGATCACACTTTGTGGAAGGGTAGTAAGGCATCAGGTGTCTCTTTACATCCCAAACCATATGTGAAGGATTACTGACATGGGTTCAGAACATGTCCCCTCCCAGATGTAAGAGAAGATTCACAGGTGTAATAGGGCAATTTAGAATAAACATTTCATAGAGCTCCACGCAAATGTTCACAACGACTGAATATGCAGAGTGTATTCCTTTAGAAAGGCTGGCCCACATATTTTTAAGAAAATGAAGAAATACTTGTAAATTGACTTGAATTCAGAATTCAACATTCTTCACCTGAATTAAAAAAAAAGCAATAAGCTCACATAACTGAAGGGCTATACCAGACTGCATTCATGTCCCTTTCTGTCTGGTCCACAGATACATGTGGGACTTTCCCTGGCAGTCAAGCCAACACAAGCACCTTAATGAATTTTCAGAAGTTATATGAAAGCTGGCCGAATTAAATAAATACACATTAAAGCACCTGGCATGACACGTTACACAAACATAAAAACTCAAGTACAAAAAGTTCCAGTTGCAATTCTGTTCTACTTCGTTACATATATCTTAGATTTTGAAGCTTATATTTAAAAGGTCTAACAAAGGTAGTAAACACACACATCACCCAGGTATTTATAAGCAATTCAGACTTAAAAAAAATATATCTGCATACATGACTGATAACAGTATCAACTTTACATTAGAGAATACCAATTGTTGTTAGGACTGTACTCCTTGCTTGACTTTTATTTTTAAAAAGAAATCTGAAGCCGCTTCCTTTTACATTTTCAAATTCACTGCTGAATTTTTAAAAATCAGGGGCATGATTTACCTTGAGTAAGAAATACATTCTTAACCAATTATCAAGAAACCACAACATTGTATAAACTTCATCCCCTAAGATCTCTTTAGCCTAGTTTTCATTTTCCTAGAGGACTCAAAGTGTATCATTATCTTATTACTAAATCTATTATGGAAGGAATAAAGAAAACTAAAAATAAAATAAAATTTTTAAATGCTATGAAATATTACATTAAAAAGAAGACAGAACAACAGACAAAAAGCCAGTATGGAGAAACAATCTATAGCTGCTTTCATTAAAAAAGGTTCCAAGTAAACAGAAACTCCACACGTGACCTCTTTAAGATCTCTGAAACCCCCAAATTACCAAGGACTAAAACACCCTATTTGTATAGAATTTCAACTGAATATAGGTAAACTCCTTCATTGTAAAACCAAAGTTCAGTAGTTTACAAAAGATTATAAAAATACAGATGAAGCTAATTAATCTTATTTTCCATTAAGAATGAAGCACATTTGAAGCCAAAATTCTATACTTGCTGCACTTGATTAAACCCAGAGTAATGCCATCTGTAATTCCAGTTACAGGAAAGTACTGGAAGAATCTGATGTGGCACCTGTATTGATCTTGTGTTGTACTTTACACTTCTCCACCGAGAGTCAATTACCCACATCCTTCATTCTAACACAAGATTTAAAAGATTTTGTTAAATCATAACAACAAATTTTCTGCTAAACAGAAAATTTTAAAATTATACAAGGGAACATCTATTTCAAACAGATCTATCAGACTCAACATTTGGCCCAAGAAAAATAATGACTACAATTACAACAGTATCATTATTATGTGCCTGCCATCTTTTACCCAAGGAATTCCACTCAAAGCCATTTTTAAAACAGCTTCAAAATTAGTCTGTAACTGCAGCAATCTTAAGGCTGTTAAGCTTCCAGACCACAGCCAGTTCATAGCAGGGCTGATTAGTTCAATCACAGCACCTTGTTAACAGCAGCTGAGAGCTCCAAACTGAATCTAAATCACCTCAAGCAACTCAAAGCACAGGGAAAAGTAATTTATCCTCAAAGCATCACAGATACTAAAGTAAAAAAGGACAGATAATCTACAGAAGCTTCCAAGTTAACCAAAACTCTATAATACATAACATTTCCACAGACAGCACATATTTCAACAACAAAAGAAGTATTTAAGAACAAGTCTAGAAATCAATTTCATGAATGCTCTTGAAGTATGGAATACTTCTAAGTTTAATGTTCTGTTTGAACTTAGTGATTGCAAATATGGTTATAACACAAAAAGCTATGCGGAGAGGGAGGAAATATGCTATTGATAGAGGGTTCACTTTTCAAATGCAATAGAAGTAAATCAAGGCCACCAGCAGTGTAAAGAGAAAGAATGAACCACCTGTAGAGGTCAGTATTCTAAAAGCATATCAATAAAAATGAAGCAAAATACACCCAACTCTCTATTCAGGAGAAACATTATAATGTGTGTGCTTAATAGTGATAATCTAATGCATCTATATGGATGTATGCATTTATCTCTGTCTTTTTAACCAACACCATAGAAATCATTATGCTCTGCCTAATAAAATGTGTAAGCAGATGAAAACACAAAAATTCCTGAACTGGTTCATCACAGAAGTAACATTTGAATAAAACCAGATTCATATGGCAGAAAAGAGTCACCAGTGTGATCAACTGTTTAATGAATTTAATGTCAAAATTTCCTATTGCTTAGGAAAACAAATATATAAATGGCACATCTATTTTCAAATTTACATTCACAGTTTTCCATATTAAGTCAAATGGTAAAATTACTTCCCAGACCAGAGTTTTGCTCAACTCGCATCACAAAACATATAAGCTATAGTAAAATGTCTTTCCAGAAGACTGAGAAACACATCAAAAATAATTCAAAAATTTAAAGTACATACTATACAACAACTCAAATGTTTTTTACTAGATCATGAAAATGAGTTAGATGTTAAAGAATGCCTGTATGGTGCATGCTGTGCATGCTTAATATGCTGTAAGGTGAAAAGTATCATAAGAATTCCAATCATTGCATCTTTTCTCTGAAAGTGTATGAGACATACACCAGGCAAGATACCAGGTTTAATCAAAACTTTCTATTGATTTCAGCAGGAAACTCGCACAGAAAACACCTGCTACATAAAATGACTGCTTCATTTCTTTTGGCAATTGCTCCTTTGTGATGAAATAGAGAGTAGCAACTTGATTTTAAATTATGAAACTGAAAAGGAAAGGCTCACAGCTATTACAAACAAAAAAAAAACAAAACCAAACAAAACAACCCACAAACAAAAAGAAAAAAAAAAACACCTAACAAGCCTCCAAGCCATAACTTGAATGTCTAATTCATCTACAAAATTCTGGTCTGGAATTCAGAAGAGTTTTCAAAACATAACTGGTTAGGCATCAACACTACAAGGCAGGAGAAAGTTACCATATCTACTTAGCAAGTATGACACAGAAACCATATTATTGCTCTGAAATGGGTCAATAGGACAGAGATTTAAACAAAACTGTATTTGCCCTGGAGCTCTAGCCGTTTTTAAAACACTTTTACCTCATATTCTTATGTTTGTTTATCATTATATTTGGTCTTTAGGACACGCTACACATCATTACTTATTTCCTGATTGCCAATCTTTTCCTCTGAGAAACACTTTTTCTCCAAGGTTCTCCAAGTTTCCATCCTCTTCAATACACATCCAGCTACTGTATTTGGACCTGGTGGGCAGGTACCATCACTTACGTGACAGAGGCTGGCAGCAATAGGCAACAGGTTGACCTTACAAAGCATTTGTTGAGGAACCTGCTTCTGCCAAGCCAGAGTCTTGGCTGTTTGAATTTTTTTCTGTTACAAACAAGGAATCCACTTATTAATCCAGAACACTCATGTTATCCAACTAAGCACACAAAAGAAGCAAAAAGTTCTTTGAATAACACAACCTTTGAGAAATCCTATCAGCAGGACTCCCTGCATCAAGGAGCTCTGCACTCTTCAACCTATTTAAGCAGCCAGAGTGTGAAGGAATTACTTCAGTGCGTGATCAGAATATTAAGTATCTCACACTGTCCAGATCCACAGCAAAGCTATCAAATAACACAGTAACTATTTCAGAGCAAAACTTTTCTGCTGACTGCCACAGTCAGTAGCACCAATAAAAGCAGCATCCTCAGCTTTGTGCCACATGCTACTCTGAATTGTCTACCATAATTTGGAAAAAAACAGTTATAGCTGGCAAACATCATCTATAGGCAGAACCACTGTATGTGGTGACAGAGACTGTCTCCCTACAACTTCAGTCTCACCTAATTTTAGGAAGCACTGAAGTATCCTGCCATTTCTGAGAACCTTAAGTGGATTAGCATTTATTAAAAAACACTTACTGAATTCCTATCTCATAAAGAATGCCTTCCGTAAGTCTCCAACTGAAAAATATTTGCAGACATTGTACTAGAAACACCTCAGACAGAAGGTACAATTACCTTGTCAACAGATTTCCACTGCATACCTACATCTGTAATATGTGGTAGCAAAAGTAGACAAGAAAAAACACTGAAATAAAATATGAAAGTCTGAAATGGTTCCATAGCCCAGAAAATATATATTTATGTGTGTGTACTAAAAAAAGAACAACAAACCAAACACAAAACACTATCATCCAAATAAAATCACTACCTCCTTTAGTCATTCCAGTTCAAGAATCCAGGTTAAAAACAGAAAGAAAAAAACCCTCAAATTCACAAGTCATTTTAAAACTGCAGAAAAAGGTATTTTTCTACTGCAATTACACAGGGAAAAAAAAAAATATATGACCCAGAGAGAGTTTCAGCAAATTTGATGTCCCTGGTGACAAACCTGCAGAGTTAACCATGGACATTCATCTTAGTTTAAAATCACTAATTTCTCTAAGAATACTGCGGATTCCAAAAAAGTGCAAACAGGAAACTTCCAATGCTGTATCTGTCTCAGCACTTCAAAAGAGTGAACCTGGTCTAGTAGCTTCTTTACAGAAGGTAAGCAGCTATATCTTGATACAAAAAGGTAAATTTTGCAGAAAACTCCCCCAAATTTATTATGTATCCTTTTCTAGAAAAGGCTCTGGAAAAGTTCACTCTCTACCCAATAAAATTTTCTATTAGGCTGTTTTTCCTCAAGTTCCTAAATGCATATGAAGAATTCAGCAAAAGCTTTTCTGATTCAGTTGTAAACAAAAACAATCTGAAAGGAATTAAAAGTAACAACAATTTATCTACAGCTTGAGAACGTTCACTAATGACAAAGATGATCCAGAATCTTTGAAATTATTTCAAATGGTTGAGCTATAATACACAAGTACCATTCCTCTTTCTTGTAAGACTGCATCTCACCATTTAAGTAGTTTCTTAAGATGCAGGCTAAAGCTGAACCTGAAAAAAAATTAAAACAAACAAAAAAATACCCACACTTCAAAGTATCTACAGAATTTTTTAATCAGACATTATTATCTGGCAGACTGATAAAAACGTCACTAGTAAATCAATAGCTGCATCACTGCAAAGAGCATTTCTTCTGACTTTTTACTAAGAAGTCTGTTTCAGAAGAAGCAATTTAACCACAGCAGAAATGAGAAACTAGCTCTGTCACCAAGAGAAGATTTTAGCAAGCTTTTTTAAAGAAGAGAAACACCTTGAAAAAGTAAAAAGGAAAGAAGAACACTGGAATAGGACTGTTCTCCTCCAATGAGTGACTCAAGAATCCAAGAGGCAGACACTAGTTACAGAAAAGAGCAGTGTTTCCCTAGAAGTATTCTCTCCATATGTTAGCATATGGTCAACAGATTCAGCCAAGTAAATGTTCATAAAATTATTGTCCAGATAAAGCTATCCATAATTTAGCAATATAAAACAGAATTGTAAATTTTCATTACCTACTACAGCAGTGTTTAATTAAGCACAATATTGCATGTTTTACTGAATTAATCATTGTAACATATATAGACTAAATACTACAGCAGAATGTTGAAAAGGTGTAAAAACAAGGGAGATAAACAGAAGAGATTTAGGTATTAATTCAACATTAGATGCCTGGCACCAATGTTCAAACTTTTAAAAGGAGCCACAAAGAAAATAAAATTTTCTTTTTACTTTAAGTTTGACCTATTTGTGTCTGTGATGACTCATACATTGAGGAAACTGAAATTTATTCCAGAAATTGTTTAATGTGAAACAATAGCTCTACTTAAGATTCAGCCAAAGTTGCAAACTCATTAACCCTCCATGCTGAACACTACACTTTCTTCATTATCATAGGTAAGTGCCTTCAGTTACAGTTGTTCCATAAGCCTATACATTTTCTCCAGTACTGTATTTTATATTCTTTACAGTCTGCATCAGAAAGGAAAAATTAAAAAAAATATATTAAAATCAAATGGATATGAAAACAGAGACTTTGTCTGGAAGCAGTCTCTTAGAAGGCAGTCTCTGCCACCATTCTTGATGGGTTTTTGGGTTTGGGGTTTTTACCCCCCCCAGCTTAATGATGCTCCCAGCATTGGGGTGGGTCAATGGGGTGTTTGGCTGCTATTCATCTCTTCTTACCTAATTAACAATATAAATTACTACATGTCTGGCAACCTGCAGTGAAATTGAATTTTAGCCAGGTAAAAAAAGATATACTTGATAAAATATGTAAAACCACAGTCAGTAAAGATTAGTCTTGACTATAACACTGGATATAAGTTTACCTGGAAACTAAAAACTATTTGTGCTCTACATGTATTATTGTAGTACAGTCTTCAAAATTACATGCAGCATTTGCACGGAAAACATTTTCAACTGATATATTAAGTTTATAATTCTCTTTTACATCTGCTACATCTGTCTTTGGAAGCAAATATGGGAAAAGAATTACTTTACCAGATTTTTTTTTACATATTAAAAAAGGTCCCAACTAGATTCAATTAGAGAAAACATAAGTTTTTATTAATGACTGCTAGAATAAAAAATAGAATAAAAGGAAACAGAAAAGAAATAAGTGATGCTGCAAGACAACCAAGAGGAGTTCTAGGGACTCAGGGAGTGAGACAGGTTGGGAGGGATAGTAAACAAGTACAGGACAAGGAAAAATAAGAACGAAGTCAAAGTCTTTGAAAAGCACCAAAGACAATATTTTCTAATCATCAGCATACGTGCACACAGCTCCCTGTCTTATCCTCCTCCTCCTGATCATTTCAGTAAGCACTCCATCGTAACCTCTCAGATGAACACCCCTGCCTTCCAGCATGCATGCACGTGGCCCACCAACACCCTCCAGTGGGCAGGGTCCCCTGCTTCCCACCCAGCCTTCAGCTGGGCCACCAGCAGAGAGTTGCAGCATCAGTGCTGGACCCTCCTCCTAGCCTGAGCAGGACTGGGTTTTGGATGACAAATGAGGAAGATGGTCTACATGACTACCTTGAATAGATTTGGCTTTAAAAATAAAAACAAGAAACAAAAGCAAGGCCCCACACAGCACCTCTGCCTACATTTTAATCAAGAATAGAAAGAAAGGAAAATTAGAGCAGGCACTACCTGGACGGATTTAAATAAAAAGGACAATTCTTTTCCATAGCAAGCTTCATTCTATCATCCAGGTGCCACAATAATATCCATTTTCCAATTTAACGGGAGTTGACCATTTTACAAAAGAGCAGATAACAGTCACAGGCAACATCAGACCATTAATGCCACTATCTCCTAGAATGGAGAAAAGTATTTAAGCATGCATGATATTGATTTGATAAGATTTAAGATACCAGCACACATGCAACAGTCCAGTCTCTAAGACATTTAACATATTGATATTAAATGGCTGGATTAATGGATCATAAAGGAGCGATACCATAAATTAACTCCGATACATCTCAGCTAAGTTGCTGAAAAAGAGAAGAGAAAGAAAAAAGAAAAAAAAGAAAAAAGAAGAGATCAGCATTCTAGGCTTATCCCTCGGGGAAAGCAGCAGCCTATCATGGCACACATTACCTCTGCCCCTTGTTCATCCATCTGCTGCACCCCAAGGAATGCCACAGGGGAAGCAAACATGTGGAGCACAGCTAATAACAGCAATTCTGTCCATATTAGAAAGTAATTATCACCCTTTCCTATCAGGATCAGTGCTTCCAGAATTATAAGCAATTTACCCTACTAAATGCAGTTTAGAATTTAACACTCAATAACTCAATAGCTTATTTCTAAAAAATGCTGATTTCGATCTGTATGTAATACGAATTATATTTCCTGTCTTTTCTATACAAGCTGCTCTCCTGCATCTGAAGATCTAATTATTTTTTTATTTTAGTGAAGGTATGAAGAGAAAGGATCTCAAATATAATCCTGTGCATTTTACCTCTTGGTTCAAAACTGCACAATCGCTGTGATTAAGTCTATGTAAATCTAACAAAAAAAGACAAACATTGGTTTTGCATTGTATTAGCAATTTTCTGGAAATAACAGCATGATTCTTCCCTACCAAATATATTTCTTTTCCTGAGGTATACAGACCATAAAACTACAAAACGAGATAAAAAGCTGTGAATAGCATTTTATATACTGACCTTGCAAATAGAAATCAGGGTATTTCCTTGGTCTATTTTCATTCTATCAAACTAAAAATTAACAACTTAGAGAATTGCTGAGATCCCTCCGCATTAGGCTGCTTTATAAAAAAGTAATTATATACTTCAAAATAATCAAATTAACATGTTTTGTTTTAATTAACATTTGAGGCACTACTTCTGCACACAAGCAGTCCAAATGTTCTGCAGCACAACCCAATGAAACAAAAAACAGGGAACACCAAGGAAAAAAATTTAAAAAAAAAAATCACGAGTGCCAACACCTGAATAAAGACAATCAGGTATTGATCAAAACAGTGCTTTTCTCCCAGATATTCTAATTTCTGTTTGTTTTCTACCCAGCCACTCCTTCAGCCAAGTAATTCTTTGGTCCTCACAACCCTAAGTTTCATATCAGTTACCAAGACCCAAGTACCCTGTTCCAAATTCCCTCAAATCCTCTCCAAGTTAGCCAGCAGGTGCCACTTTTTTAAAGAAAGACAAGGTCAACATTCCCCTAAGGATCTGAACAAAATGCCTCCTTGAGCAAGAAGTCTGGGATTTGAACAGGGGTCTGCCCTCTTGAGGCTGCACATGCTGGCTCAACGCCTTGAGGTAGCAACGTCAAGAACTGTTAAGGAAGGACTTACAGAAAAGTCTTGAGGATGTAAGTGAAAAGTATTCTAATGAAAATCACCAAACTACTTAGTTTGTACCTTTGAAGAAGATACACTGATGTTACCATGTCAAACATTTTTAGATGGAAATCTAACATTCCTCTAAATAATTAACTCAGAAGGTAAATAGAATGTAGAGTTAGATGATGAAAAACTGTAAATATATATAGCAGAGCACTACTTTTTGTAGACAGCCAGATGTAATACCAGAATATATTCTAAGTACTTATAAAGCTCTCTGGTTTTTTTAATCAAGAATAGTCAAGACTATATTTGTGATTAACTATATCCTTCAGCACAAAGGGATACAAAGAGCAAACCTAACGCAAAACACCAGCAACTTGGATTAATAAGATTACAGCACATTAAAAGGTGCTCATAAGCATTTTCTATAAATGAAATGTAAAGCCTGATGACTACATACGATCCGGAAGACCAACCTAAGCTCATAATGAAGGTATTGTGACAAAGCTTAGTGCCTAAAACACCAGCAGAATGGTGTAATTTTGATGTAGTCAAAAATTTTACACCTATTATAAAACAGCCACGATCAAGTGACTAGTTTTAGGGTAGTAGTGTTCTCGTTTCTATAATCCATGTAAAACGTATAGGCAGAGAGTACTGAGTTTATCTAGTCAGTAATATTACTCCTTCCTGCAAATCTCACTTCTCAAAATGCAGCATTTTTATAATGCAATGGGATATGGCTGGAAAATTTAAGCCATACGTCAAGTACCCTGAAAGAAATCTGTAATAATACAGGCATATTTAACTAAGTACAAAACCATTTATTTTTCTCAAACACAATGAAAAAAAAGGGATATTATGTTCTTCTTTGGGACAAGCAAACTGGCAGACTAAATATATTTATTTAGTATTTATTTATGTATCTATTCATTAATTGCAGTGAAAGGAGGGGGAAATCTAAAACCCAACAGCCCAGCACTCAAATCACACATGCCCTCTAACAGCACACAGCAGTATTTATCTAAGGGAATCTGCAAAATATCAAGAAAAATTAGTTTTGTTTCCTCACCTTTACAATTTTGAGCAGCTTTAAACCCGTGCCCACCAGAAACATACACAGCTATTTTTTATCATCTGGATCCCTCCAGAAAAGAGGGCATTACCACAGAAGATCATCTAGACTAGTAATGAAACCAGTTTTCCAAAACAGACTTGTCAGCAGCAATGAGAAATAGCACATAAACTGCTCTATTGACATCCTACTTACTTATTACCCTTAGCTAGATTCAGTAACTAAAGTTACATTAAGATAATTGTACAACTCTACTTCAGCATACAGCAAATACTGCATTCCTTAAAATCTCTGCATGAATCATCCCCAGGCTTAGGGGAAAAAAAAAAAAATCTTTTAAAAGCGTAAAACATAAAACCCAACATCATCAGTCCAATCAAAACATCAATTAAGTCAACACCAGTTGAGGTCTTTATTTCTCTAAATGAGAACTCAAACCATAGATTTACAGATCAATTCCTTTTTATTTGTAAGAGTTCCCAGAAGGTCACTGTGCATGCACAATGCATATGGTGTGCTGAGAAGTAGTAAAATAAGGGTACTGACACAAGCTAGTCACCTGTTCTTTAAAAAATTATTTTTTAAAAATCCCTTCTATAAACTGAAGTACTTAAAGGACTTTTTTCTGCTTGTTCAATTAAAAGGAAAACTCAATTCTAAAAAATAATAATAATAATTAAAAAAAAAAACACTCTTACTTTTTAATGCAATTGACATGCAAGCCTTTCAGTAGATTATAATCCTACAGCTGGGTGTCCATTTCTTACAATTCTCATAACAAAAGCAGATTTTTAAGTACAGGTCCTTTCTGAGAGAGGATATTTTTTTCTTATATACTAGCAACTTGACACAGGCCATAATATAAAATCAAAAGGCAAACTTCTTAATCAACTTGTCACTCCTAAAAAGGCCAGCTCTAACCTCAGACATCCAGATAAATACAGCTGAATCAGAAATTGCATCAGGAAGAAGGCCTTGTTGTTGTTTATAATGTGCAGCAATTTACTACCTGTAAGTACCTTCACAGTCAGCACTGGCAAAACAAAAGGGACATCACACTCAAATGTAGGCACATTCAGCCATCTTCTACTTCACAGTATTTACACTCACAAAACATTTCCTTCGTTGCAGTGTGCCCTGTGTGACCATGACATTTACTTTGAAGTTTTCCATTCCCGGCTCCAGCCACATTTTACAGATTTTTTTTTTTATGGACATGCAATATAATTAAATTTTATTTGAATGCAATAAGCACAAAAACCTTCCTAGGACTACTTTAACTAACTCTCATGCTAAAGAGCCCTAGAGGAAAGTGCTAAGAGAAGTCATCAAAATCCCCAAACATAAAGGCAAAATAGAAAAGCCAAAGACAAAAAAGGCCAAAAATCTGTTATGTCCAGCAAAGGAACGTTCAAAAATTTCACATTAAAAGTTTTCAGAAGTGTGTTATAGACACACGGAGAGGAGTGCACAGAGCCCTGTGTCTCCTTGCACACTGTTGCACACACAGGTGGCCACAAAGTCTCCAAACACTCAATCTGCCAGTGGTTCAGGGGTGACTGCAGCCCCTGCTGTGCCTCCCAACTACCTTTTCAGTTGTACACTTCCAGAAATATACATGTGAGAAGAAACTTTAAGACAAGTGATTTTTAAAAGGAAAAATCTTTCAAACTGCTCAAAGGTAAGTATACCAATCTTCATTCAAGGCATTCTGGAAGAACACATATACAAGTAAAAGTGAATCAAAGTATACTTCAGAGCACAGTTCCTATTCTTAATATTTATATCCATGCCACTCCATGTGTCATGTATTCTTTTCTTGTAGACACACAAAAAAAATAACACTTCTGCAAGACTCTGTTGTATCAAAAAAATCACAGCATCAAGAACAGCAATGGAAAAGAGTTACTGAATTGTCCCTAGGCATTTTGTCTATCAAGACATGTTAGAAAGATTAACTGAAAGTGAAAAACACAACACAGAATACAGCATTCAGGACTTGGCATTCATTTGGTTCATGTACAAATGCCTAGAGGAATCACATGCTCCTAGGAGCAGTTAACTGTATTAATGACATGGATGAAAGCAAGTCTAGGACAATGCAAAAGACCAAATAAAATTTAAAAATTACTAGACATCAGCTGAACATCCAGACAAATTCAAATTCACCCCGTGCCAAAGAAATCAGCTTTACTGGTTTTCTTGCTACCCAGTGGCAATTCTATTAAGCAAGTTGTAATTATGACATTAATACTACCAGAAGCAGTGCCACTAACAAACTGTAACCAAATAAATAGTTCAACAGCTCATCTTTCTTTTTGCTTGGAGTTGAGAACTGAGTTCATATTTTAAAAAATTAATTCAGAAATTGAGAAGTATTCCACATCAAAGCCAGAAAAAAGACAACCCCAACTACCAAACCCAGTAACAGAAACCTGGTAGTAGACAGTAGTAAGCACACAGGAACAGATGTGGTCACCTGCACAAAGAACACCAAGGGCAGGGTAGCACAGTTCTTTATTTCCCAAGCTTCAAAGTTGAATACTACTCTTTACAAATGTTGAGGCTCTTAAGCTTTGTTCCGAGAAGAACACAATCCTGCCAAAATAAATATCAAAGTTGCTTTTGTATTCTGTGTCATTACCACTTAAATCAGAGAAATATTCCTCAGTAAGCTGGAGAAGACATCTGTCTAGAATAACAAAACAGCAAAGCATCAAAGATATACCCTGCACATGAACAACAAATAAAGAGGTAAGAATCACTAATGTTTCTTGCACATCAGGTACGTTAAAAAGCAAATAACCTTCCTACAATTTGAACAGGATCAGTCTCCTGTGCCCTCATTCTTCTCATTTCACTTTGCTTCTCACTTCTACCTCCACATTTCCCCAGCTTTCTCTCTCCCCAAATACTACCCTCAGTGAAAATGTCCTACTTTTCACAAAGGCTGCTCTGAAGTTTAAGAAAAAGTACCGCTAATCACTTGAACTAGACATAGATGAGAAAGCAGACACTATTTTTAATTTAAAAGAGCCTCACAACAAATATCACATTCAGTTGTTCAAATGTAATCTATAAACTGGGGTGAACAGTTAATTCACCTTCCTAAAGGAATATTTAATTCCTTAAATTGGTTCACACTCTCTCCCCTTCAGTGTTTACTGAAACACTGCTCCTGTTAGCTATATCAGAAATTCTATTCAAAATAAAATAAGACAGAACAAAGTTACAATTTTTTGAACACTTGTTGGTTTTAGCCTAACCTGTCTGATTTTACTGAGGTTTATAGAATGTAAAGCAGCTTTTTTCCCAAAAAAAAGCTAGACCCAAATATAAAAAAGTCATAACCTGCTAGTTTGCCAGAAGACACGAGTTTAATTTTGCATTACAAAGGACTGCTTGATAGCCAAGGCATTGTTTTTCTCTTAAAGGACATTTACATACAATGTAGGTTTCACTAGTTAAACACAATTGAAAGCAAAGCAGACTGTTAGTATGTAATAAAGTATTTGTTTTCAAAGTATCTGTAGTGCTTGAAGTCCTCCCCTTTGACATGCATTTACTCATCAGTACTTTTTAAACTTGCCCTCACCTCACAGAATTATAAGAATAATTTTTATTAAAGGTTCTATTTAATGGTACACAGCTAATTTTTATGACAGAAGAAACAGACAAGTTAAAAAGCACTTCAGGGGAAGGAGAAACTATTGTTTTGAAACTAAGTTCCCTGTGATCATTAGGTTAGATCAAATTTGTTTCATAACTTTAAAACACATACTGCTGTGGCACAATTAGCTTTTCCATCTCTGTTAAAGCATGGATTCTCTCTACAACATCCCAAGGGGTATTTATTAAATATTCAGAATACAGGCACAGTAGCACATACAAGTTGCATTTAACACAGCCTCATTTCTTCTTTCAGTCAGAGCAGGTTTTGTCAAAAAACCCACTTGATTACTGAATCTTTTTAGACTACTTGTTACCATATCCATGATTATTAGATCATGGCCATAGGCTAGACACTGGTACATATAACCAGCTGTCAAAATTAATTTAATCTGTTAAATACAAAGAATAGCTATGGACAGGGCTGTTTTCTGCTTATGTATTAGGAAACCTTTTTAGACTAGTAATTTTCCTTCTTAAAGAAATGTAGGCAAGTATATTTATCCATGCTTTCTTATTTGGATTCGATTAAAAAAAAATTACAGAAATTAGACATACATGTAATCTGTGAAGGTGTGCTGAAACAGTTTCTAGAACATTGCTATGAGTCCTAGACTGAAATCTGCACTTTCACATTTTTAAAGAACAGAACTGTAATAGTAGATACAGTAAGAACTGATTAAAAAAAAAAAAAAAAAGACACCACAAAACTCAAAACAAACTAAAACCTTATCAACATAAGTAAAAGAATAAATTAAACAAGCAGAGTCATAGAATTTATATATAAAAGGAGGGAATGGATATTAACAGAGGAAATATGTGCAAGCTTATTTAATTCTGCTTAGGTCACATGAAGCTACTCCTATTAACCCATTCACCAAGGAAAGTAAAACACACTGTCTCTTCTACAGTGTAACACAGCCCTCATTTTAGAGCTGAGAAAACTGGAAAATAGAAAAGGGGAAAAAAAAAAACACGGAACAAAACAAAACAAAAAACACCCAACACAAACAAACATCAGTTCCTCAAAGGGACATAAGAACTATACAGCAAGATACGAATAGACATATTTCCTCTTAGCTATGTCCTTTGAAACTCAAGATTATCCTCTCATATGTAATACAATTATTGAAATAATACAATCTTTGCAAAAGTTTTTGATGGAGATGCTTGTTTGAGTTTATTTAAATTACAGAAATAACAGCACTAGGTATCAAGTGAGTACTAGGAATTTGCTATACCTAGTGAATTTCTAAGTATGAATTTTCATGAAAAATTTAAAATAAATTGTATTTTGTATTTCGTTGATAATTCAGTATTCCATAGCCCTATAACTTAGCAGATGTCATACAACAGTAGCATAGATGGAACCAAAACCAGGGGATATTGAAAAGTATTTCATATCTCAAGACAGAAGCCCGCTACATTAATTTCAAGCTGCTCATTGTATTTTAGAATCAGTCATCCAAGTACAAAACTATTTCGTAATTAGAATTTCAAAAGATAAATACCTAACTTCTCGTACTAAACTCATTCCAAATGTTATCTTTGCTAAGCCTGATGAAATCAGGTCAGTATTAATACATACTTACATATTCAGAACACAATTAGCTTGTCTCAAAATATTTCAGTGAACCTATTGTCACAATCCCAAAACCAGTGCCTACTCAATGAGTATTAATTGACTCAAAGGCTAAAAGGACACATAAATAGAACTTTTGTTGGAGCTGTGAAAGACCTTTTTTCTCCCCAGACATGACTTGAGACCAACAGGGAAAACATTTAGAGGAAACTTAGTTTAGTAATGTGGTGTTCATTCCCAAGGATAGCAAGAGTTTCAGTACACATGTCTGCTGATACAGCATTAAATTTGCTTAAAAAGGGAAAACAACAACAAGCAGACACCTTGCAGGGTCCAATTCCCTTGGTTCATGCACTTAATGTGATCAATGCTGATGTCTCCTTGGCACAGGATCTGGTCACTATGCCAAGGTCACTTACACCACAACCTATCTGTCCAGGTTAGACCAACACATATAGAAACTGTACATAATGTGTCCTGCTCAGAGCAGAGCAGAGCTTGGGAACGTTCCCCAAGGCCAAGCCAACCTGAAGCATACACTTCTGTCCTACTCTGAAAAAGGGACAAAAGCGGTGGGGATTACAAAACAAAACCCAATCTAAAGATGACCGAGATGGCACATGCACACATCTGCTACAGCAGGCAGAAAGTTATTTTCAAGTACAAATAAAGTATCGATTATTTCATTCTTCCTTAACTTCACCTGGAACGGGGAAGAAGAATGAAGTGTTTATTTAATTCTCATCTATAGCTACTAGTTCAGTGATAAAGCTAAAGACTATGACAGAAAGAGCTGCAAAGGATGGAGCAAACTGTATGGTTACCTTCAAAGTTCTTCTCTTCTAGAGGCTCTTTCAGTAATAAAGGAGCCCTTAAACATGGAAAGTTCACATGAAAGAACATGTTCTATAGTGTTAATCACATTAGTTGTCTCCTGGAGATGTAGAGGTGTTTTCACTTTTTCCTTATATTGTTATTAAAAATTTGATCTTTTTAAATAAGGAAAAAAATTATCAACTCCATCCTCACAGGACATGTCACCGCTGCCTACAGTATCTTCACGATACAAGTTGCCTCTGAACTCCTACACTTCATATTGGGGAAGAAATACCAATTTACAAAAAAAAAAAAAATAAAAAAAAATTTATATATACCTGACAAGACACAAGAAATTCACAGCCTTTTCTTCATTTGATAAGAAAACCACACTCTGAGAAGGAAGTATTTATACACAAAGATCCATCCAGGTTTCCTATCCTACATAAGGTATCTTTCCCATATAAATATAGAACTATGCATCACAAATTATTCTCCCCCATTAGTGTCTCATTTAAGGTTCTGTAATATAAATAACACGGGAGCAAGACAACCATTTCACTTAGAACAAAGAAAAACATCAAGTTGAAATGCATTACAAATAAAGCAGTGTATTTTTACAACTGTCTTGCAGTAAACAAAATCATGGATGAAACTCTAAAAATATTTTTTCAAAGTACTAAAAGGGACAAATACTGTAGGAAACTATGAAAGAAATACAGTGATACTTTTGCACTAAACACTACTTAGCTGTTACAACAGTTTAACTTACACATGCATTCAAGTTAAGTGTGTTCAATGTAAGAATTGTTCACAGTATAAGATTCTAAAAAGCTATAGCTTTATGAACAGGCAGTTCATCCAACCATCAGCTGTGAAAAAAAGAAAATAATGTCTTCTAAAGAAATCTATACTTCCTGCTCTCTTCACTACAGCTATGTGCTAATACTGACAAGGTGTTTTCAGATCAATGCACCAAGCACTTTAGGAGATGCAACAGCTCTGCCAAGAATCCTGCCTTCAAAAGGACTTTCATTGCTATGGCAACAGCATGTTCTCCAGTATCCAATTCGGAGGCAACCTATGACACATACAGGAGAGATGGCCAAACTCTGACCAATTCCTCACAGCAGCACAAGTCACATTGTCACACACACACACACCAGTTTTCACTTGCAGAAATCTAAGGTACAAAACACAGTTTTTTGATTATAGCTCCCAGGGTACTTAGGTTACCTGCAAATAAACAGCTGCATCTAGGAGAAATAATGCCACTTTATAAAACAAATATAGAACCCTAAAAGGCCAAAACTAATATAAGCATTAGCATAGAATGTAAATTACATTACACAGCATCGCCCACATGCAGACGTTTACCTCTCTGCTGATCCCAGCTTCCCCTAACAGAATGGGGGGAAAGTGCTAGTACATAGCAAACAGGTGACTGAAGGCATTACTGAGTACTCCACAAGTGTCTTGAAAATCAAGTGGGTTTAATGAGTATAACAGACATGCATAAATGTAAATTCTATTTTTACTGCAACACTAAAAACAAACAGAAAAATGCCATCTCTTATAATGCTTCACCTTCTAGCCAGAAACAAATGCATAGCCTTGACATGTCTTGAAATTTATTCACCTAACATGTAGTTTTAAGCATCCAGGCCAAATATACCATGCTTACACAAAATCTTACAAGTATACTACTACACAAGGACTAGCCAATAACTTAAGTCGTCAGAAAGAACAAGGAATTTAAGTTGCATATCAATTTCTGCACTTTTATTACAAGATGGATTTGAAAGAGTAGACAAAACCCAGCCTGCTGTTGCTCACCTAAGTTAATTCACCCTAGATGGTCAGATGTATCTTTCCTGTAACACAATGAGAAACCTAACAACATGGTCACATTCTTTACGTTCCTGACAACCTTAAAATAGTTCAGCAACCTTTAAGACGACTTCTGGTTGTACCATCCAGCACTCACATACTGAAGACTAACACACAAGCAGAAACTTTTCAAAAAGAATCACAACCTTCTTTAAAATATTAGTGGAAGAAAAAATATTAAGTTTCATAGAAGTTGACCACTTCACACTTTAAAGGGATTGAGGGGAAAATAAAAGGCATTTTCGTTGATTCACAAAGGTCTTAAAAGACTATTAGAAGAGTATGTTCTGGAGAAGATATGGTCTCCCATCCTGTAGGGTCTTTCTTTTCTACCTTTTGAAGTATCAGGCACTACCTAGCTTGCTTTGCAAGTAGCAATATTACAGATTATTTTAAAAAACATTCCAAATAAACTGATTAAATGAAAAACAAAGGGAAAAAAATGGGGTTTTGTTTGTTTGGGGTTTTTTTGGGTTCTGGGGTTTTTTGATGGGTTGATTTGGGGCTTTGGGGAGGTTTTTTTTGGTTGGTTAGTTTTTTTTGGGGGGAAGGGGAGCTGGTTTGATTTGGTGGTGGTGTTGTTTTGGGGGTTTATTAGTTGAGGAGCTTTTTTAATTCAGCATCTTACAAGTAGCTGAAAGAAAAATACCTAATTCGGATGTTCCTGTCATAAGTAATATTGATAAAGTTCATGGTGGTTTTCTGTGTGCTCATTACTGTCCTCTGGCAAGGGAATACGATATCAGAGATATTTTCAAGGTTACCAAAATAAAAGCATTACACAGAGCAGAGAACACATGTCAGACATTACATGCATTGATACACAAAGTGGCAGAGATGTGCATTTCTTTTATAAAATCAAATGAAGGGAAAAATTTCTGATTTACCGTACGATTCAATCACCTTGCATCTGAGCATCACAAGCAGTTATCTTGCAAAGACACGGTACAAAACACAGCCATTTGAACTCTGCAGTAGGAAGCACTAGACATTTTTAGAAATATACAAAAGCATTTCATTACTCCAAAACTCGGTCATCTTCATTAAATCACCATCCCTTCATAAAAGCCTTGGCTTCATTTAGCATTCAGGAAGATGAAAGAGCAGCTACCCTCCTTATGGATTACTTCTCTATTACAAGAGAATGTTTTGCACGTCAAAAGCAAACATTAAAGGATTAAATGATATTGTCATTTCTGCTCTTGTTTATTTGCAGTGGGCAGTGAATAGAATTGCAAAGAAACAATCAGTGATTATTTTAAGCTGTGTTCTTTTGCAAGGATTATGACTCATGAAGTTGTTGCACAAAGAAACTGGAACAGGATAGGTGTCGCATTGCAAATCATTGAAACATCAAATATAACAGAAGTTTGTCCTACAAGCAAAACTGTCTGGTTTAATAATTTCAGAGTAGCCACAATAACACCAAAACAATAGTATCGTATATTCAAATAAACAAAAAATAAAAATATAAACAGTTAATTCCATTCTCCTACGGAAGACTAAAAATACTCTAGGATTTTCTGAAGTATATTTATCTCCACAGCATCCTAATGCTAATGCAACACAGTAAAAAATTTAAGAGTATTTAGTTACAAGACATCCCTGCAGCATGCAAAATATCAAATTCAACGACTTTATCATGGATTTCTCTACATCTTTTAGGCTTTAAAGATGTTTTCCAACAGAACTAGAGAAACCAAACTGGCAAAGCAATGTTATTTTAAATTAAACTCTTTACAATTTTCTCACATATTATATGGTAACAGTTACGAATTGCACCCAGTAATTTTTATGTTTCACTAAATCTTCTCTCTAGTTCCCTTCTTATTGCCTCACTTAAGTAAAAACACAGTTTATTTTGGACTTTAAGACATATTAAAAATACAGATAGTACAAAAAAGCTGAATGCACATTGATGGTTTTTGCACTTTAGGTAAGACTTGGAACCATTCAACACAAAGATTTTGTGTGTTAACCTGAACACGGAAGAAGATAGGAGGACTATAAATCAATTCACTCTCCAAAAACAATGTTGCACCTATTTAAATTAGCAATATTTTTTTGTTCATACTCTGAACAGAAT
This sequence comes from Apus apus, assembly GCF_020740795.1. Classification (NCBI taxonomy): domain Eukaryota; kingdom Metazoa; phylum Chordata; class Aves; order Apodiformes; family Apodidae; genus Apus; species Apus apus. The sequence goes on from NC_067291.1 coordinate 7,769,508, forward strand.
AAACAGACACCAGGTAATACTGCTGACAAAGTTCTTGTTTATATTGAATTAAGGGTAAACTGTGGTTTCATTTAATACACAGAACATACACACTCATGATCCGATATTCATTGGTATTTTACCTGCAAAACACACAATTAGGAATGACCAAATTTGCATTTTCTTTAACTAGGCATGTTTTTCTATTAGTTCTGCCTATTCATCTTTAAATTAAAAGAAGGGGAAAATACACTGTCTAAAATGTAATTTTCACAAATCATGTCTCAGAATACACTTCCATTTAAAACGCCAACCCAGACTAATTCAAGTTTCTCCCTGTTACCACTGCTTCACCTTCAGCAGCAGCCAAGAGTTCTTCCAGGGACAAGGCACAAACAAAATACTTCCTGTAGTTTTGTTCATGCAAAGGAAAGTAGAAGAGCAAAAGCAAGTGGTTCAACTAATTACAACAACTCCACATAACTAACAACCTGATAAAGACACATACACCACTGTTTCTGCAGTTACAACTGGTACAGAAAAAACAAATCTGCAATACCAAACAAAAGCAGACTTGAAAAGCATAATATAAATCTCACATGCTTACCAAAAACAATAGAGGCAATCCCTGCAGAACCTCAGGAGCAGTAATTCAGGTCCATTGCAATAAACAGCATTAATTCAGAAAAATAATCTATTAATTCAAAATTGTCAGTTATAGGTAAATACCATCTACCCATTTTCCACTTACCAACAAAGAGAAATAATGTGTATTACCAGAAATGTACACTTTTTTCCTTCTTTTTTTAAATGCAATTCTACAGCATGAGCAGTATTTGAAGTTTTCCTTAGCACTAATATTGAAGCATACAACTTCCCTGTCCAAGACAAACCCCACTTATTTTTATGGTAAGAAAGATTAGCCTACCAACAGGGCTGAAAAGTAATCCCTTTCTATCAAGTCTTTTCCACATTTCATTCCAAGTACTCCTTTAAAACACCAGCAACGATTATTTTTATGTGATCAAGTGAATTTTGTCTACATTGCATTAGTAAGAATGTGAAGTTTATTTCATTTAAAGCAATTTCAGCTCCTTCTAAAAAAAAAAAAAAATAAAAAAAATCACACACAAGAAGAATCTAACAAAGTCCTAAAGACTATCCTCTGAAGACAGTGAGATATTATTAAATGTAACAAAAGCTGCTCTTTCTGATCATTCTTGGCATTCAGTTAACTTCTTCACCAAAAAAGTATGTCCTTTATGTTTTTGAATGTTGTGTTTACAAACACAGCTTTGTTTTACAAATGAAAAAAACAAGGCACTCATTCAAGACATTTAAAAAAATTATCATTATCTCATCTTAGACTCATAATAGAAAAAAAAAAACACAAAAAAACTTGCCCCTACAGCCACTAGTAAATAACGGATTGTAGTATTTTAAAAGTTCACAAGTACTTCCAAATCATCAGGCTGAGGTACAGAATAGAACTAGGGACTTCCTGACTTTCACACTAATAAAAACCAACAAATTGAAGAAGTGGCCATCACAACTGAAAACAGAAAAAAAACAGAGATATAAAATACACTTCCTGTCCTTAGAATTCTAATTATGCATTGAAATAACACTATCTCCCTTTTGCTTATGATGCTAATAAAAAAACCCAAGTGATTAAGGTGTATACACAATATAAAACTAGTCAGAAGTGTTCAATAACATTATCCATCAAATAATCCACAAGCAGAAGAGTGCCTTTTCTTATTTACTTTTTAAGTTTAGTGACTTCCTCACAGGAGGACACACACAAGTTATTAAGTTTTGCCATATACTTCTGAAGAAGTGCTAACACACTAAATTATACAATGCCTCTAAAAAAAGCTTTTTAGAGAGCATACTTTGTTTAGTGAAGGCATTTATTGACACTCAATTTTCAAACAAGATAAACTAATATTTCTTTTGAAGGAAATTTAAGATAGGAGACTTTATTTTATCACATAGATGACATCTGGCTCTATTAAGTAATTTCAAAAATTTTTATAAAGCTTCTAAAAATGCTCAATGCTATTGCCCAAAAAACATAATCCTTCAGTATTAGTTAAAAAAACCTGAACATCTCCACAGTCAGGAGAAGTCAACTCCAGAGGTCTAGTAAACTACTCAAATTTATACACATATTTCAATTTTTAAAATGGACTACACTAACTCAAATTTTACTAGGCAATGTGGTATTATTATATTAGGGCCTTAAACATCCTTCTGTTCATAAACACACAAAATTTTCAACTACGAAAAATTTCACTATACTTTTTAGCAACTTGAAGAAAATACAGTTTACCAATGTTATAGTCTACAGGAGATTAACAGAAATCATACAACAGTATCTATAGGCTCAATTATGGATAAAGTAGAATTATCCAAGACAAACAGCTGTCATATCAACTAGATAGCAAGATGACTAAGGGGTTCAGTCCTCTTTGTGTGACAGCTGTAAAGAAGTGGGGGGAAGGGGTTCTTTGGCATGTATGTATGAATGACAAGCTTTTAATATAAAATTCCCTTGCTAAAGACCAAAAGAAGACCACAAATAAATAAAACCAAGAAACCTAAACCTTAGCAAAAGCTACAACCATAATAAATGTTCTACAGTAATTAAGGGACTGAGTACAAGTTCAGCTGCCATTCAAGGATACACAAATACACAAGGAGCAAATTTATACCTCTCTTTAAAGAAAAGGAATTCCTCAAATAACATACATTTCTCCTCAGTCTCTTTGCAGGATTCTTCCTCCACTTCACCCAAACCTTTTGTCCTCATGTTCACCTTTATATCAACACAGCTCTCTGATTAAATCCAAAAACACAGAAGCAGACAATTTCTAAATCATATTCCTTCCCATATGCCATTAAGGCCACTCTTCAAAGCATCTGGATACTCTTCATCACTTAAAATAAATCAGAAAAAAATGGCAGATCAAAGAGATACTGGCTGGGGTGGAGAGTGATGGTGGGAGGTGCCCCATCCACATCAGGAAAGGGCAAGGCACTACTGTGACCCCAGACCTTCTGAAGCCACCCAGAAATAACATCACAAAGATCTCCTTGCATTGTGAAACAAGAACATTGATACATGGATTGAAGGCTAGATGCTGTGCTTGTAAACACAGTGCTGCTCTCACTCTAGAAAAAATAATTGCTGGAAATACAAGACTAACTTTTTGAATTAATACCTTCTACATGCTAATACAGCAGAAGTTACAGTTTCCCTTATTAACTGTGTCAAGTGTATCTCTAAGCAAAAGATAGGCCAAATGCCACTAAAATTCCTAAAATTAGTTATCTGGGAGACAGCAAGAAATTTCTGATCAATTGACACTAGGTTTGTAACATCACCTTAACAGCCATTTCAAAACCATAGCAAACGGCAATAAATGATGAACAAACACCTCCTTGTCTGCTGCCACCCTAGATGTACAATACCCAGCTGTTCCTGTAACTTCTCCTTTTTTCCTCTTTTTTTTTTTTTAAATCACAAAAATTCTCAATATCCACATGACCACAGTGCAAGACACTGTGCTTTAAAGTTGGGTTATCAGTTCACTCCCTTTGCCCAATCTCCTCCTCTTTCTTTAACAGGCCTATGGAAGCAGTTACTTAGCCCTTTTTTATATGCTGTACTTCTCAAGACCGTTCATGGAGTATATGTCTGATCTTTCCAAAGGCATGGGAAGCAGAGGAGGAAAGAATTCAGCAGTAGTGAGACAGAGGTTGCCAACAGGCAAGCTGCAGTGTCACTTACTTAATAGCACTGTATCACCCTTCTAGGTTTCTAAATGAAACGGGTGATGGATCCAGACTGAAATCTTCATCTCACTTGCGTTTGGCCTTTTTGGAGGGTAACCCATGGGTCTCTCCTGCAAACAACTAGAGGGGAAAGAAGCTACAGACACCTTTCTGCTTTCAATCATGAGGCTGCAACTCTTCCCAGGCTCTTCAGAAGAGGACAGAATTTAGCATCCCTCAGACCCAAGGTGAAATACCAGGTTACCAGGTTGCTATTTCACTTTTAATGGAACTAGAGGACAAACTAGATACTAAAAAAATAAAGCCATATAGCTCCATGACCTAATGTTTACTTTAACAGGCCATGATAGATTTCTGGCATTTAACACACAACAAGCTTATCTTCTTTTGAAAAGCAAACAAAACCACACAGGATCTTAACATTTTGGATGGCAAAAGCAGAAATATGGATCAAATTCCTGAAATAGAGGCCTTCAGGTTTTTTTAATTTTCTTTTTAAACCTAAAAGTGTCTGTCATGACCTAACACATCATAGGACAAGACTATATGACTACATGAGACCACTCATCACTCCTTAATCCCTGAATTAGGAGCAGGCACTAGGAATTTCCTATACCTCAATGGGAGACTGCACCAGAAACACACATAAAATTTTATCAGAGAATTGTTTCTTCCTAGGAATCACAGTTCTATTAAAAAGGATCAAAAAAATAACGTATTTTGAAAGGTTAGGAGAGCTAATTTAAATACATTAAAAGTTTCATCTTTCTGCGGTTTTCTCCAAGGCTGTAATTTGGCTGTCAGAGTTAAGAGTACCTTTTCTCTCCAACAGCATTTACAACACTGCCCATCCAAGTAACTCACACAAGATTGTTGGGGTTGGCTGGTCTATCTGTTTACAAGGAGCTACCAATGCAAAACTAAAAAGGAAATAAGGTCTGACAAACAGTAATCAAGTCAGGTTTTGCTAATTTTGGAAACATTGTTTGGTAACTTAACAGACCGATGAAGAATTGCCATTGTGTCCAGTCTGAAGACACATGGCCCTAATTTAGGGACATTCAGGTTAATGGCAGGCTATCAACTTAAGTGGTCTTTGCATCAAGCTACTAATTAGTGGCCTATCCCAATCCATTCCTTACTAATTCAGTACTTTGTAGACAGAAGCAGAAAGGGCAGCCTCTTTAATTTGCATTAAAGGGTACCAAACTGATACAGATATCTAAACAGATACATTCAGAAGTGGGTTTTTTTACATGTTTGTCTAGTATGAGCAGAGTCTGGGTACATACAGGATTTCTGCTAAATGCTGTCTGCAGACAAACACGTGTACTCATTAACTTCAGAAGAATCCTACAGGCAAAATAAGTGTCCAAATATATGGACGACTTCACTCTTGATCTGTATTACTGGTCCAATTAGTAGGCTACAAAAGCTGAAGACAGTGGGCCACAAAGAAAAATACTATCTCAGCTATAGCATTCTTTAACATCTAACACCTTATTTGCAAAATAAAAAGGGTTTTATTTTAAGGTATCATATCCGAGATTAAAAGATTTCCGTCACAGGAAAAACTGAAATTGAGATCAAACCTACTGGAAACCATAGACAAATGGCACTATTATTGCCTATTGCAGGCATGTGAATATTGTGTGGATTTTAATGGCTTTACTGTAATAAATAAAGAGCATCAGACAGAATGGGTAACCATCCAGGTTTGTACTGGCATACCTTCTGTGGTTTTGACAAAAGCAAAACAAAGAAAAATTCACTGTAAATCATAAGCACTGCTACTCACCATAGAACCAACACAAAAGATATTAATTTTTAAATAAAATCTGCAAAAAAGCCTGATTAAAAAGCTCAATAGAGCATATCTCTGACCTTTGCCTTCTCCTTCTACAATTTCCAAGACAGAAATGGCTTTATCTTCACAAGTTGATTTTGGAGGAGAAAAGAATGGGAAGTTCTGTTTTAAACAAGAGGTAATTACAACAGGTATGACAGGAATATTTTGTGGCTTAACTCACTGACTTACATATCAGGTTACTTTTCCAATATGTTTATTTTCACCAGTAGTCTGACCAAGTTGTTTGACTTTATCAGCAGCTTACATGACTTACTGTCATAAAATACTACATCAGATTAGTTCACTTACTTCATTTGCAGCTTTCATTCACAACTGATTGACCTGCAGAAAGCAAGCCTGCCCCATCACCAAACTTTAGCTATCTTTTAATCAAAACACAATGTTCATATCCTAATCCATGACAGTATTCTCTTACAAATTATACATATCAGTCATATTAGCTGTTTTATTTATGAAACCCAGTTACACATATACTTTTACAGTATCATCAAAAGAAATACACCAGATCAAGCTTGTTACATCAGAATTAATACCATATACCCTAATATTTCCAACACTTTGTTAAGCCACACCTGAAAAACAAACAGAACTTAATCATCTTTGAACAGCAACTAATTTGTCCTTTTAAACTAGGAGCCTAGGGGATGGCAAGGAAAATCAGATTTCCCAGAAGTCATGCAGACAAGCAATTGATTTTCACCTACTTGATGGGGACCACTAGACTGCATCTCAAATCACTGATAGGTTGAGAGGGGCAGGGAAGGTATTTTCAGATTTATTTTAAGTTTAAATAAGAAAAAGAGGGCTGTATAACAACAATCAAACACATTATTATTCCAACCAGGAAAACACCTTCCTTTAGCACGCTTGTAAAGACATCAGTAAAACAAAATAACTGAGTTTAATGGGAAAGATACTGAAGCAAGCTTCACTTCTGTAATTGCCATCAAATCACAGAAAGTCTCTGTAAGAGGTAGCATCCTTCCATATTCAAAGAAAGGATTTTAAAAGTATTTTTTAGGAATCTGTGCATACTGCGCTTTTCCATGCTAGATAGCTCAAAGGAAGATATACCTCCCCCTTTCATGTTTCTCTTTAAAAAGTGGCCTATAGCCATAAAAGACAAAGTTTTCAAACATTATTTGTCCCAGAAATTACAGAACACTTTAAATTAAAAGCAAGACCACAATTAAATCACAATGCTAGACATTAAATGTTTATACTTCAGCAATTAAAGTAGTCTTTCTACAACATTTAACAAACTCAGAACACAACTAATATAGAAGTTTGTCACCTCTCACTCCTGCAGAGTAATCCCCCCCTAGGTCAAGGCTTAGGTCACAACATTACAAGAATTAGATCATATAATCCCACTAACCAGTAAATCTCTACAACAACAAATGTTCTGAACTAAAACACACAACTATATACCATTACCCTTTGCAAGCGGAATTCAGCTGAGGGTGTAGCTTGTTTGACAGCTGCAGTGTATTGCTCATTATTGGTATCTATGTGATGATATACCTTATTGGTAAAGAAATTCAAGGAGTCAATAACACTGTTTCTCTCAGAAAGCTAAACATCCTGATATTCTCCCTTTTTCTGAGCCATCCAAGGAAAGAAGGGGAAACAGCACACAGAAATAGGGTGAGCTGAATTACCTAAGACTGATGTAAGAGCTAAACTAAAAATCAAAGTTTTATTATTCAACAGGAAGTTATTCTACTGATTCAGGAGAAGTGAGGGGAGAGGGAGATGAGATGCTCAGGTTTTGCTCCCCACAATAAGTTTCAGCTGTCTGAATGTCTTTTAAACCAAGCTTTTGAGAAACAACTGTCTTGAATATCTGTTGTGTTGTTTGTTTTTTTTTTTAATAAATAAATAAAATATTAACTACATTGTGTATGGACTTGCTGTCTTACTATTGACATTAATTTAAACTTTATGTACTTTCAAAGAACAAGACAAAACCACTTATAGGATAGAAAAAGTAAAATTCTTCAAGTATGTTACAATGACAAAACTTATTTTCATTAAATAAGATGTGGAGATAGTCTCTCAAGAGTTGGCAAAACTAAACAATTCAGACGTTTTATGGTGCTTTTAAAAGAAAAATCTAAAGTGTCACTAAAATGCAAGGTTTCATTCAGGCTATCAAAGTAACAGCTCTGACAATAGAAGCAGCAAACAGGTAATGGTACTGCACAACTTCAAGCAACTACTTCACTCCTCTACTGACACTCTAAACATTTATTTTCATGAAACTTAACTAAAACCACAAACATCTCTTTGTTACATTCATAAAAATTAAAAATTCACTTCACTGTATTGACAGAAAATACACATACATAAAAAAAAGAACAAGACACACCATCAAAAAGCTACTTGAGTTTATCTTTAGTAAGTAGTAATAAATACACCCTTTACAAGTATGATGCAAAGTATCCGTTAAAAAACTGCACTTATTTCCTGTTGCAGGCTTAGCTTCTAAGCCTCGAGAACAGCTATTGGGTGGAGCTCAAGGAAAACACACTGAAGATACAAAATAAACGCAACATGTAAACACAGTTACTTGTTTTCCAGATGCACTGAAAAAGGTTCTACAGGAGAGAATTCTACACCTCAAGACTCTGAGCACAGTGCTAGAGAATTGTATTAACCTTGTATTTTCCTGGAGAACTGAATTTTAAACCATATCCTTGAGTCAGCAGTATATAATGATTCTGCATTTTACTGAAGTGTTTTTGCCTTTCACACAGGGCCTAGGAAATACTTAAATTGAATGATTAAATTTGATTTTACCAAACAAATAAAACCAAAGAAACCATTCGTTTTTAACATAACAGGTAAACAGACAACTTCCATGTCAGCATGACTACAGGTACTCAACACTTAACTGTACTGGGACAGGTAGCCTAAGGCATAGAGAGGAAAACTGTGGTTAAAGTTAACAAAATGTATATAAAGTCAGATCAAAACAGCACATCTCTCACTAATCTGCACATCTTATGAGAATATGTACAAAGGAAAGATTACCATACTTTGAGCACATGAAGACTAATATCTACACCAAGACCTAGTTACATGAACTTTATGTATCTTGGATGCATCTTACCTGATCCACTGAACTGGCTGCTTCCCAGCGTAGTTGGTCTGGTTTTCCCACTATTAACAGGAGGCGAAAACATCTGCAAAAATGGAAAGAACATGGGTTTAAATTGTCTTTGAAACTCTGAGCTAGGTGATTAATAAAAATTCAAAAGAAAAAACAGCTGATTCTTTTTTCTGCTAGCAAACAGAATGTAAGTTGCTTATTTAGACCCATAAAACCAAAAAGCCCAAGCACTCCTTGCAATTTATTCACACCACCAAGATCTCTCTTTCACATGAACACAACTTTAAAAAAATGTTAAAAAGACACCTACCACTATGACCGGAGTATAGAAACAGCTATCCATCTTAAATTTTGCTACTCAAAAATATATTTCTTACTGATCTGTGAGCTCGAAGTCACTGGATAAAGAAAACTTTTGAGAAGTAGCAGTTTTGTACTGCACCTTCCCCAAGTCTGCTGAGTATCACACAGAAAGCACCTATAATTTTCTAAGCCAAAATTACTGCACGAACCAGCAATGAATAACCCCTGTTATTTCTGCACATCAAAATTCCTTTTGGCTTGTTTAAAAAAAATAAGAAAGAAATAAAAATAAAAATAAAAAACAAAAACAACAAAGTACCAGTGCCACACACCAGCTTAACAAACGTTAATTATTAGATTATGCCATCACTAGGTCAGCCTGATTTTAACCAGTTAAACCAATTGACCCAGCTGGTATTACAGTATTAAATCTGGAAGTCTAGACATGACATCAAAGTTCAGGTGTCCAACGTGGCTGAGCGGGGCCCAGCCGAGCCCCACGGGCGGCTGCCCCTGCTCCCCAGCGCGCTCCACCGCGAGCAGCCCCCGCACGATCCTACCGCGCTGAAGTCCAGCAAGTCGCTCAGCTCCTTGTCGGTTCCTATCGCCGCCATCCTCTGCTGCTGGGAGTTCATCTTCCTCCGCTCCTCCGATCACCTTGGCGGGCACAGGGAGAGAGGCACAGAGGGGACTTCACCACCGGGCTGCTGCCCACCCCCCCGGCCCCCGCCGCAGACGGGCGGGGGGTACCGGCCCCCCCGGCTCGGGGCCGGGAGGGGATCCCAGGGACCCCCCTTCACCGGGCGGGCTGGACCAACCAGCAGCGGCTTCTCCGAACTAACCAACTCTCCTCAAGTTTCCTCAGGCTCCCTTTTCTCCCTCATTCCACTTCTCCCCCAGCTCCACCAAGGCACAGCCACGCCGCAGCGGGGCCGCCGCCAGGAACTATGTCGTGTGTGTGTGTGTGTCCCAAGGCAAGCGAAAGCAAACAAACAGCCGCGGCCCGGCGAAGTGCGGAGAATTAGCGAGAGATTAAGTGACTCACTGTCTCCGCAACAATGGGGCTGCCGAGCGGGGCTGGAGGTGCCTCAGCAGGGCCATCTCAGCCCCGGCATTGCCGCCCGCCGGCACCCCCCGCCCACGGGCCGCGCTCGCCGCTCCGCGCTCAGGACCGCGCCGGGGCGGGACCCGCGCACCGCACGCGCACACGCGGCGCGGGGCCGGGGGGGGGGGGGGTGTGGAATGCGCCTGCGGCGGGGGGGCGTGCGCGCGCCCGCGCGGCGGGAGGGGGAGGTGGGCAGGATGGGGCGGCGGGTCCGCGCCTTCCCTTGTGCCCGGCGGGCGCCGCGGGGGCCGCAGCCCCGCTCCCCTCCAAGTTTCGGAGCCGCCCCGGCGCGCCGGGGCCAGGCTGCGGCCGCCGCGGTCTTGGATGAGCGCAGGGAGCCGCGCGGCGGGGAACGCGCGCCCCGAACGCCGCCCGCGGGGAATCGCTCCTGCCCGGGGCCCGAGCGCCCGGGGGCCGCGGCCCGCCCAGCCGCCGGCGGAGACCCCGGCACGGCAACGCCGCCCCGCCAGCCGGCCCCGGCCGCCGCCTCCCGGCTCACCGGGGGCGCCTCCTTCTCCTCCGCGGCCTCCCCGCCGCTCCCGGGCAGCCCCGCTCCCGGGCGGCCGCGGCCCCTGCCCCTCACCGCCGCCTCTGCGAGCGCCTGGCCGCCCCTTCCCTCCCCCCACCGCTCTCTCCCAACTTCTCCCGGCCCCTCGCCGCCCGCACTTACCTGCTGCCCCCCGTACGCTCCGGTGCCGAGGGCCGGGCCGGCACGGCAGGCGGGCCGCGGGCTGGGTGGGAGGCGACGAGTCGAGCGCTCCCCCCCCGCTGGAAGGAACTTGTGGGTTTCCCTCAGGCAGACATTTTTTTGCTTACAGAGCCTCAGCACCACGTTCACGGCTCCGGCTCCGTATCCCTCCGCGCCGCGCGCCGCCACGGCCTTAACCCCTGACGCGCCGCTCCGCTGCCGGCCGGGAGCTGCCTCCGCGCTGGCGCCGGCCCCGCGACCACCCGCCTCACCCCCGCGACGCCCCAGCCACGGGGGGATAGCGGCGGGGCCCGGGAGCGGGGGACCTCCCGCACAGCCCACCGGCGGGTGTCGCGGCGCGGGGAGGAGCGGAATCCATCGGTCCCCAGCCCGGTTGGGGTGTACCGCAATGGGCACCCGCAAAAACACGCACCGCACGGGAACGGAGCCCTCCCCACGGCTCCTCATCTCGTCTCCGAGCCGCCAGCACAAACCTCGACATGTAGCGCTGGGCGCAATGCACATGCCCCAAAATGCATTTGACACTCTTGGCTCCACACACCCCAAAATGTGCCTGGATACTTTTAATACAGCAAGATACAGTCTTAATTGGCAAAGTGAAATTGCATATGAATTACATCAAGCTTTAAACATTCATTAGCACTTCCTCTTAAATACATACAATTAAAAGCATAACGCTATGTATCTTAAGGCAAGAACACCGATTCAAACAAACTGCCGTTCTCCGAAACGGGTGATGCTCAGGGTGAATCAGCCCGAGGGTTCCCCTGCGGGAACGGGAATCAGCGGCCGAGGAACACGCGCCCTCCTTTGGGTCCTGCCACAAACCACTTCTCTGCTCCATCTCCTTCGGGAGAAACAGCAACTGCAGCCTGTCCTGCGGGCAGCTGATGTTTGGAAGACGCTCAGACACACCCGCCCAGCGGCCCAGCCCAAGCGCCGAGGAGCGCGGGGCCGTGCGGGCAGCCCCCCGGGGCCGTGCGGGCAGCCCCCCGCCCCGCCGCACACACGCGTCTCCCGAGCCTACAGAGCCCCCAGGTGGCACTGACTTGCCACCACCTGGGGCTCGGCCTGCTCTGACCTCTGGCTCCTCTCTGAGAGTTAAAAAATAGTCTCTGCAGCTCCTGGCATATTAATCTGTTGGAACAAGGGGCCTTACAAAGCAGGAGGACAGCTCCAGGGAGACAGACAGTAAGTCATGCTGTGCAGGGGAATCTTCATCCCTCACAGGCTGCTGCTTGGCAGTCCCCCAGCTCTGGAAAGCAACAGGCTGTACAGAGGGCTCTCCAGCCCCATGCCCGTCTCTTCCAACTCAACTCTTCCCACCCCCAGATCCCCACTGTGACATCTTCCGCAGGAAGGGGAGGGTGATAGCAAACTTACCACCCCCAGGCAAAGACAAACTGGAGATTCGGGAGCCTTCAAAACGTTCTCCTCCGTTTTTCTCCCGTATGTGCCATGTACTGGATGATCATCTGGCCTTGTGATTCTATGAATATTCATATATTTGCCACTTAGAAATGCAGGAAGCAATTTGTATTAAAATATCAACACAATGACTTCCATTCTTTGTGCCCGAGGGACATAAATACATACTTTTTTTCCTTTGATGTATAAATGATACTTCACTTTAGACGAAAGCACCCAGTGACTGAGATCATTATATGTTTCATGAGGAATGGCTCTGAACATATATTTGAGTAACAGGGAAGATCCCCTATTTACATACTATGAAAATACTGTTGTTTCTCTTGAGGCATTACTTTTTAACCAGTATTGCTACTCAGCACCAGTTAGTACAGCTGCAACAGTGATAAGCATAGATTAACAAACTGACTAAATCTTAAAAAGGTGGAAGCAATAATGCTAACGTATTTGTAGTGATGTGTAATTGTATTAAAATTAAAACTTACTTTAAAATACATTTTATTTGCCTTCTGACCTAAGGTTTTAAGATTCACATGCACAGGCTTTTATTTGAAGCCTGAAATGCCAAGTGGAAGATTATATATCCATGTAATCCACGAGATAAGGTTTAAAGATACACAAACTACTGTTAAGATATTCCATTTGGCCCACAATGGCATGTCACATTCTTATGCAGACACTGGCGGGAAGCACACTCATTAGCAAAAGTCACAGCAACCATTCTTCTGCATTACATCTCTATGGGTTAACTCTGAAAAACTTAATTTCCAAGTACCTATAGAAAAATGACTGGAACACAAATGAAGTTTCCAGAGATCACTGCAGATGATGTAGCAAAGGAACATATGCTTTAGCCCAAAACACACCATGAGTCTGACCTAGTGGAGATTGCTCTGGGAGCCAAAATTGTGATGAGTTGGTCAATTCAGAAATTTCAAAAAAGCCTCATTAGCTTGACTAAAACTGTTGTGAAAGAGATCAGAAACTATCACATTGGGTATTATAACAAAATTCTAAGAAGAGATTTAACTTAATGTTTCTTGGGGACTGAACATCATCCGCCACACTGGCGAGGTCTGGAAGCCTTAACCTATTCGGGTTTTAAGCCCTCTCATGTAACACTGATCAGACTGGACATGCACACTGGAAACTTCGTGGCAGGATAATCTACGCCCATGCAACATTGTCTTTCACCTCTTCTCAGAATCTCCAGCCCCTTTCACAACCTGCTACTTAGTATATCCTTTCATCCCTGCCACTCCCTACACATTCTTCCTGGTCCTTACAAAGATAAAGAGGGTTTTTTTTTGTTTGTTTGTTTGTTTTTTAAAAAAAGCCTTGCACATGCTTATCCTGTCACAGGCATCCACAGAAAATAATGTGGATGAGATTAAAAAACAAACCCACCAACAAATACCTCAAAACAAACACTCTGCTTTTAGCTATTCAGAGATCTTGATGAGAAAATATGACAGAGATAGACTTTATAAATATTTTAAAACATGAAGAAAAGGGTATCTGAAACCTAGTTTGGACAACTTCAACAGTTTCCTATTTGCAACAAATATTTGTCATTTCATTCCTGCTTCAATCCCTAGTTATGGTTCTTTCCTGGCAAATGTGCAAATCCAGCAAACACACTACATGAACTGTACAAAAATTAAAACCTTCCAGCTTTGCTGTGTCACATTAGTACTTTCTTTGAACATTACATAGAAGGTTTAAATGCTGCTGTCTTCTGCAACTGTTACACCTTTTTTTTTTCACTTTAAAAAGGTCTTCACGTCCTAGGGATCAGCAGGTCAGATGGACAGCACAGAAACATAGGCGCAATCATAAACACCAACCATTTTACTTGTGATTTCATGAGCAAGGACTCCAGCAGTCAGGGCTGAATTCCTGAAGATGCCTTCCCAATCATATTATCATTGGTGAATTTTCTATGGAGACAAATGAATTTATTAGTCTTGTGGATAAATATCCTTTCCTTAGAGAAGCCTTAGGTCTTCCATGGAGTAGTGCAAGTAATTGGCAAGTTTACTCACATGCACAGAGTCATCAGTGAACTCCAGACTCAGACAGAGCATACAACACAACTGTAAATCTTTATGGTAACAGCCCTGACAGCTGATCTACCAACATCAATATGGTCAGATACCAACCAGAGCAGTCAGGGAACTGCTAGCTGCCAGATGGTGATGGCAACATTCTTCCACATGCTTCAACATGACCATGAAAATGAAGAATTACATACAGGACATAAAAAAATTAAGAGGAATATGAAAACCAAATCACTTGAGCACAAACTCCTGAAAATAATCACACTCATACACTGTTTCCACAGGCTTCAGGAATTGCTGTCAACCTTAAAGGAAAAAAAAAATTGATAGAGCAGACAGCTGCTGTGCATGTGAGAAAATGTATTCTGTATTACTATTTAATGTATCATGCCTGTGTGAATAAAATAATTAAGCTTGCACGTCTCCTTTTGGTTTATTTATTCACAAATTTACAGACACTGAACTGATTCCCCACTACCACCCAAACTGTACAAGGGTATTCCCCAACTGAGCATTTGAATCAGGATGGAGTTTTCACTGGAATGGCTCCTTTAAATCAACACATATGTGCTCAGCCTGCATCCACAGTCAGCAATTTGTCCATGATAAATGCTATTGCTCAGCAAATTCATAGCCCTAGAGAGAAGTCAGCAAAGATCTTCTCCTGCTCTTTTTTTTTTTTTTTACAACGAATTTCCACCCTCACCTAAACCACTGAATCCTTTCCACTGCTTCTAGTACACTTCCCAGTACAGCCAGCAATAAGAACACAACCTCGTTTCCTTTGCAACTAACACGGACAAAGCAATTCCATTTCCTCATGCATTTGGATTAAGCTCTCAGGGAGGCACTGTGCTCTTTCTGCAGTTTTTCCTTCCAAAGCAGACTTTGGAAAAGTATCCTACAAATAAGCTTACAGCTCCCTTCCTACGACCGAGCCTCATGCCTGCGCAGTGCTCGCTGCTATCAGTACAGCCCATCTCACAGATAACTGAATTTGCTGCCTCACTCGCTGCTATATTTATCTCGCAGTAATTAAAATTATATAACGTTTATATTATGTAACATATTCTACAACAGGAAAGATTCAGAACACTTGCGGGAGGCTGTGACGGCCAGACCTCTCACCAAGAAGCATGACTTAGGAAGGGAAACAGGCAGAGCACGCCTGGTGACTGCTGTGAAGTAAAAATTTCACTCTGTGGGTGCTCTGACGGCAACGCTTGTTGCTGCTGCTGACAAAATGTTCCCTGACAAGTACTTCTGGCTGAGCAGGGTGTAGGAGAAAGCTTTAGCTCGCCGCGAGGGACAATCTTCATAGGAGGAAACCTTACAGAAGCACAAAGTTGACTGGGGAGAAGGAGGAGGGGGGGGACAAAAAAAGCCATTAAAAGGAGAAATTGGGGCGGGAGGCTCCCACGGGAGGCAGCGGGGCCTGGCACTGCACAGCGGGGCCTCCCGCTGCCGTGACCGCGGCCAGAGACCCCGGGTGGGCCCCGCCTTGGCTGGGCTCGGGGGCCCGCCGGGCAGCTCAGGGCGGGCGGCAGGACCGGGGCCGCCGCGAGGGCCGGAGAGTCGCGCCCCGCGGGCCGGTCCCTCGGGCGGAGCCGCCAGCGCCGCGGGGCCCCGAGCGCTGCGGACCAGGCGGCGGCGCCCGGGGCTCCTGAGGGCGCGGCCCGGCCCCGGCCCGGCCCGGCGCCGCCGCGGGGAGGGCGAGGTGGGCGCACCGAAGTTGTCCGTGCCCGCCAGGCCCGCTCCCCGAGCGGCTTCAGGGCCCCGCCAGCCCCAGCGGGGCGGCCCGGCTGGCACCGGCCCCGCTCCTCGCCGCGGCGGCCGAAAGTTGTGCCGAGCCGAACAATGCGGCGAGGACTATTTGTCCTTCCGCCGGCCGGCCGTGCCGGGAGGGGGAGGGGAGCGGCGGGAGGGGCGGGGGCTGCTCCGCGCCTCAGGCTGCCGGGGCGGCCGGTCCCTCCCCGGGCTCGAAAGCTGAGCGTGCCCAGCCTCGCCGGGCTTCGGGTGCATGTGGAGCCCGGTCCCGCCCCGGGGCGCGGGCCCGCGCTGCGGGGCTGGCAGGGCGGCAGCAGCGGAACGGCTGGTCCCCGCGCGGGGAAGGAGCCTCGTCTCCCGGTTTGCCCGGTACCGCCCCGCCGGCGGCGAGAGGAGCCAGCCCGGCTCCCCCTCGCAGGAGCCCTCGGGCTCCCCGCGCTCTGCCGCGCCCCGCACACGGGTCCCCGGCCCCAGCCCCGCGCGGCTCGCAGGCCCCGCACCCCGGAAAACTTCTGACCGTCCTGCTCGTCGTTCCAGAAATGAACCTGAACATTATCGGTGGCAAACTAAGCAATTCAAATCAAAAAAGTGACTTTAAATTCACTCAGGAAGGGGTGTTCGGGTACTGATTTTGTTTAAGCCAACCTTTCAAAACTCACCTAAAAACAAGTTTAAGCTAAACACAGTATGTTTTCTTGCCTTTTCAGCACCTTGCTACTTGAGAGGAATAAGCAGTCACAGGAGATTTACACTAGGTTAATAAAGATAATCTAAAATTATACTGTCTTTAAAGATTACTTAAAAAAAATTTAGTATGGTACGAAGCTGAACTTACTCCTAAGAAAAGCATTCATTCAATCAAAAGGAGATCAATATCCTTGGAGAAGAATGCTCCTCTCTAAAGAAGTATCTCAGCCTTTCTGCTCAGGACACCCTCAGCACAGCCACCCCAATTCCTTCTACAAGGCAACACCGTGACAATGAAGAGGTGCTGGAGATTACAACAAGGGATCATGCAACTGAGATTATAAAAGGAAAATATTTCCAGTAACTGTAAGTTACCTACACCAACTATATGCCCTTCACTACAAGTTTTTATGATCAATTGCATCACACAGTTTAACATGAGCCATTTCCAGTTCTCTGTAGGACAAACTACTGGGGCAAAGCATCTTTCACCAAAAAGGCCTCTTGCACTGCAAGACACTGGCTGGCCAGACTGGAGTTAATTAGGAGAGCAGTATCACCATTTTTAGCCTGGTTTCCTAAGGAAATCACTTGCAGACAACTAGAGTGTTCATGTGGATGGATGTGGCTCCTTGTAACTAATCTGCTAATTTCAAGGAACACTAGGAGATCACATTCTCACACATTCAATGCAAATGGGGATTAGAGCAGAAAAAAAGGACCAAAGGACCACTTGTTAGTGACCAAAGAACACAGGCACAGGGTGCAAAGCCACAGGAAGGTAACTTTAGGTAGTCTTGCTTTCTAGCAGAACCATTTCTGGTATTCTGCCTGCCACCAGGGAGCTGGAACCAGCAATCTGTTTTTACACAGACCTTTTTGAACGTTTCCCCACCTCCAAAGTTCCACAGGAGCCAGGAAATAATTGCTTTAATATAATCAAAAGCCATATAACCCACAGATAATGTCTTCCATTTTAAAACTGCTTGAAAGAATGTAACTGAAGTCTGAGCATGGCCATCCATCAGCCAGTCCCAGATGGGCCTCTCATGCATGGGATTCCTGCTGAACAGTAATTCCCTCCTTGGCACTGAAGGGAACAGAACTAAGGGATGACAAAGAAGACCAAATTCACAGAGGCAAATCACAGCTTTGAAGAACAGTAAGAACTCTCTATACCAAGGACATAGAGCTACCCTTTAAGTTACACTGAAAAAAGTTTCACTTCTTAAATGAGTGGAGTGAGAATATATTTGGGTTAATATTGTTTTCTGTCATTGGTTTGGGGTTTTTTTTAAGGTTTTGGGAAGAAAAAAAAATCTTTGTTCTATTTGAAGACTGTGGCAATGTTATCTTAGATGGACTCTTATAATGAAGAAAATTGTGAATATACAAGTATTTCTCTCCTCATATGTTATCATGATTATTTTGTCCAACAAGGTTATCTGCAGAGCACATCAGATTAATTTTCATTTGGGAATACAATTGTGGGTAGTCTCCTTGTCATATGTATTTGTAGTTTCTTTCTAAGTAAAACAAATTTCTGCCAGAAATAAGGGACAGTCTTGCAAGTGCTGTTCATAGACCTATTGACTGACTACATTTAATGTTCTTTTTCACACTAATCATATGGTATTAAGCTCCACAAAATACATCTCATCTTTCATAAATTGCCCTTATGTGGCTCTTAGAAAAAAAAAAAAAAATCTGGAGTTTACTCAGTTATCGAAATACTGGATTATCTAAGATCCAGAAAATCCTGGTTATCTGTCTCAAAGTACAAAAGAACCAGTTTCCGAAATAACGTGACAGGATTCCTGTGTATAGCATATCACTCCTTTGACCATGAAGTGTTTCCATGACAGACATGCAAATATTCCAGGCCAGATGACTTCAACAACGGTGCTCACGCTTTGAACGAAGTAGTTTGCATTATCTCATCATATCTCTTTTATCATATGCAAATGAGACATCTTTTACATCGCGTGGTTTTAACATTGTCACGTGCAGATACTTACTGGAACTACATAGTTTCCAGATGCTACAGAATGGCACAGCAACCTATCCAAGAATGTGTCCAACAGTCATTTCATGAGTTTGCAAACTAAAAAATAGCACATTACTACAGAAAATTAAGCACATTATAGCATGTAGTAGATAGTACTATATACTCTCAAGTCTAGAGGTAAATACACTTCAAAGAAAGTGAATTTTTTAGGTTTTAGTTTTAACCCTTTTTGTTGGGGGGGGAAGTATTTTCTTTCTAAATGGCGTATTTAAGCTTTCAATTCTTCTCTGCTTATACAGCACTAATTCTAACTTCCAGAGCCATCATAAATCACAGGTAATCCTGCCATAGCTGCAGGTCCTGTAGAGCTGGCATGTGTCAAACAGGCTTCTGAATGAAATATGACCTTCAATCAAGTTTCAACAGCTTGTAAGCACAGAGAATATGATCATGGCCATGCAGCTCAGACCAAGTTCTACCTAGTCCAGTAAACAACAACCCAGTATAGTGTCTTTTCTTTTTAATTTAATCTCTCATATGTTCTCAATGTAGTGACTATTCAGTAGGGCTCTGGAGAGTGGAGATGAGTTTGGCTCTGTGCCTGTTCCTGGAATTGCACTGTTTGCAGAGCAGGGAGAAAGAACCATCAGTAGCCAGTACAAACACCCAGGGAAGTGTGTAAGACCCAGGCATGAGCAGAATCATGCTCTGTCTGGCATATTCCCCCTTCTGCCAATTAAAAATATAACAGCTTCTCAAGCAAGAAGTTGTATTTTATTATTGTTCTTAATGGCTATTGAAGGCTTATCTTTATTAATTTATTTGGTTCACATTGAACTGTTTTAATTACTCAACAGTTGTCCACATAGAGATCATGAAAAAAGAGTCAGCTAGTAATGAAACTTTTTATTACTGTTAATGGGGCAAACATATTTCAAGAGGGCAACTCTCTGAAAGTCAATAAAGAAGATCCAGTTCTTGAGGAGATAGACTTGTATTTGTTCTCCAACAAATACAAGATAAATATATTGCCATTGAAAGCTCTAAGGACCAAGTTTGATTTTTGTATAAAATCTGAGATTTTAAGTCAGTCGTTTCACAATTCCCTCCATCACCTTATCTCTAGTTATAAAATTAAGGTCTTACAACATGGAACATACTGTGATTAGTCCAGGGTTTCATGCTTAGTTTGCTACAATATGCAAGCTACTGCCTCCTGGCTGCTGGGCAGACCAAGCAGAATGGTGAAAGGTCAGTCTCTCTCTGCATTCTTCTTAGTACGGCTCAATTCCTATTTTCATGAAACTTGTAAGGATTTTGTATCATTGAGTAAAGTACCCTCTGTTAAATTTAATTAGAATTGGAAAATATTTAAAGTTATTCTAAAGACAGACAAACAGATGAAGTGGTAGTGCAACCTACCTTCCACACAGAAAAAAAGAGAATAAAACTAGTTATAAAAGGTACTTGCCATAATACTGTTCTGATTGAAGTCAATGGATATGAAGCTATTGGCTTCAAAGGAGGACAAAAGTATAGCCTGTCTAGTGTCTCTTTGATAAAATTTCCAGAATAAACATCACAACCTGTCAAAATAATTCATATTACATGTAGAAATTTTTCATTAAGTGCCATAAGAAAAATTGTTACTTTGAACTCAAGAGATTTTTTTCTTTCTAACATTGTTTTGTATTAATCCTCTGTTTTTCAAACTGCACGAAAAATTCAAATTAGTTGTATCGCTCAAGGCAATTCCAAAGTTTATATCCATTGTTGATGGTGATTGAAGTGATGGTTATTAGAGACCTAAGCAGCTGCACTGCCATCAGGGTCCTGGCTCAGAACTGAAAATTAAGGGGTTGCTGAGCCCAAGCTGAAGTTCAGAACATACTTTTATCTCTGGGAGGCAGGAATTATGATACAGTTTGCAAATTTTTTTCAATGTCAAGACTCAGCATAAGGTTTTTGAAAGGCTACTGTTGCATAATTGTCTGAAGGCTGCCTTTAGCTTTAAATACTACAATCCTTGTTCTTATTTTAATATTAAGAAAAGTATTTTAGCAACCAACATAGAATACTTGCAGCAGAAACCATAAATTTAACTTTCTATGTAAAATTACACATATTTAGTTTCTCAATTTACTTTCTGAGGTCTCTTCCAACATGAATTATCCTATGATCTTGTGATCCTTTGATTCTTCGTATTAGTTGGCTTAACATTTCTTTTAAGGCATTACAGCAGCAGACAAATTGCACATGAAAACCACAGAACTTTCTCACAGAGGATGGAATGATGCTGCTGCTGATCTATAGTCAGCCTTTAGAAAGGTTAGCAATAAAGTATCAGATAGTTACGCAGATGTAGAAAAAAAAATGGAAACAATTTGTTTAGCATGATATAAAGCCAAATTAAAACTAGGACAGAAAGCTTTTGGGGGAATATACACATGGAAAATAAAAGTGGCTGCTACCACTGCGACCCTGCAGGGCCTTACAAGATAACATAGAATGTGTCAGTGTGATTTATTTTTATGAATTATTCCTATGGGCATTATATATGTATTCTGGGAAGATTAAAAGGAGGGGGTTTTGTGTGATAGTACATTAAGAATCATCATAATTACTGCAGTTTTATTTTATAAAAGATCCCACTCACTTAAAACTGTATAATAGAATAAATATTATATACAAATTCCATCACAGAATAATTCACAAGATTGAATAAATTTTTAAAGCAAATTAAGTTAGAAATTAAAGAGATGAGGTAATGAGCAAAAGTATCTTCCAATTTTGAAGCAATGTCAGAGACTTACTCCCTGTATTGTAGGATTTTTTTTATTATATCTGTTAGCCCTTCAAGAACTTATAAAGTGGCTCCCTCCATTGCCCACTTGTTTTAGAGAGGTTACCAAACCGTCCAGTCTGTCTGCCTGTAGCAGCACCAGTTTCAGAAGGATCTGTAAGTTCAATCCATGCTGATCAAGACTATGACTAGCTCAAAAACATTCTTTCCAGTGGGTTTCATGTCTTTCTAATGATCTGCTCTGAAGGTCACAGTACACTTGATACAGGACTACTACAGAAGTTTGTATAATACTTAATCACAATAGAACAGGGTATTTTTCTGCACAGTGCAGTACAGAAGCTCCAAGAAGTGCACAGCCTATTTGTTTCAGCATCAGAAAGCATTCAATGCACAGCCTCCAGAGCCTGCACTCATCACCTTTGTCCCAAATGGGACAGGATGGCAGACAAGATGTATACGCACAGATGAAGATTTATTACATGTAACACTGGGGTCTTAACTCCTTAAAGTAGAAGACACAAGCACAGTAAAATTGTAGAGAAATTGGAAGATTGGAACAGAAGTTGAAGTTAGAATGCAAAAGGTATCTTCACCATAAAATTTACTACTCATAGTTAGATGACACAATAAGGGTTAACCATTAAAATGTTGGCAACTTACTTATTATCAAGTTCTATACTAGGCCTAGAACATTAATTATCATCTTTAAAGGACTCTATAATATTAAAATTTAATTATGAAAATTACTTAAGTTTACTAATAAAGACAATAAAGGAGTTAATATCTCTCACCCTTGCCTGTCCGCAACCGGGTGTCTCTGGGTGGGTCTTAATTCTGGAGAATTAGTCTCGCTGGCAGGTGTCCAGGCTGGAGAGGAGAAGGTCCCGCAACCTCCTGGGAAACTGCAGGGGAGTCCCCCCCCAAAGATGGGACCAGGCTTTTATAGGATAAAGTGGATTGACTGCTGTAATTTAACTATTTAGCTGTAACTCCAACATCTCTCATTAGAGAATACAAGCAAAACAGTAGAAAAAAAACATGAAGGCCTTGTTCCCACCAAGCAAACTCTGTTGTTTATCTGTTCTTTCTTACTTTATCTCTGTTTCAGGCCTAGTTGTAGCTGGGCTGGGCTCCATGTTCTTCAACACCACAGAGCAGCTGGTGTTAGGTAATGTCAACTTAGCCTCTGTTTGTACCTTTCAGGGTTGTAACCAGCTCTTTAATATAGGCTTAGATCTAGTTAAATGAGCTTTCTAAAAATACCCTTGGACACAAAAGCAAGAGAAATCATGAAAATTGATTTGGTCATATTCTGGAGGTAGTTATGAGGTGATTTATCACTTATGAAGGGACTTCAAAAGCTCATAAGCAATTGGGGCACTATGTATCAGAAAAGAAGTCAAGCTTATAAACGACTCACCAAATGTTACAGAAAGAGAAGGATGATGCTGGGTATCTGAGGGAATGGTGATTTATGTCCAAAGGCTGGCCTAGAGTAGAAAGCAGTCTGGTGAATGGAAAGCATGTGTAAACGTTCTCTTGTTTTCCCTATGCTATGTTGCTAATAAATATATTTTTTTCATTACATTGCTTATGACAACAAGACACTATTTTATAAAACATGCCATGAAAATTGTAGAACCTGTGTCAGGGCCCTGAGTGCAGTAATAAGCTCTCCTCTCAGCAATTGCTCTGACCAGCCTCACCTGAGACCTCCCCACACCCTTTGACCAGGGACTCCATTTAAACTCAGTTTGGGCCCCTCACTCTTCCCTGAGTTGTGGTTCAGGTGTGCCTACTGCTGGTTCTGTTCCTGAAGTGCTGCAGTGCCCCCCTTGATGGGCCTTGGATCCTGTCTTGCCTGATGATTACTGAATGTTGATGGGATCTGTTGCTGTCCTGCTCCATTTACCTGTGTCTAGTGCTGTGGGACTGTGTTCTGATGGTGAGTAGTTGCCTGGTCTCCACTGTGCCCACCCCTTAGCTGCCAGCTAAGCTTCCCCTGGGAAGCTACCTGCTCTTGCTGTTCCCTGGCACTGTGCTTAAACTGCATTCCTGAAGAGAGAAGTTGGGTTTCAGTCCAGAAGGCTCTCTGAGGCAGTGTGTATCATTAAGATCCTACTGTATAATTCAAACTCTTTGATCTAGAGAATAACCTAAATAAGCAGTACAAGAACATAAGTAGCCTCTAATTCATGTAAGTGGTGATAATGCTTAGTTTTGACCTTCCTGCTCTGAAGTATGCAGTGTTTGTAAAAGTGGTAATGTAACAATTTTTTCAGGGTTAATTTGAAATTACACACTACTCAGATCACACTGAAAGATCATGAGAGTCTGTATGTGAATATTGTTGACAACTGAAATCCAACTACCATCTTTTCATGCACCCTTCCACAGCCCTCCCCAATTGTGATTCATGAGAAATAGTAAAAGTTGTGCTTTCTAGAAAACAGGACTTAAGGACTTGATTCTAAATGTGATGTATGTTAAAGTCACAAAAATAGTATGGAAGGAGAGGCTCAAGGCTAAAACAGCAGGTGTTTTTCAAGCTAGAATTAAAATCAGTTGGCAGCACTGCATAGGGGAAGCTTACATGGTGTCTTCCTGAACTCTGATTTAAGCAAGAGTTGGCAATTCTTGTTTTTATTAAGCTAAGATTATCTAGCATTCTTTTCAATAAATTATTTTTTAAAATCACTTCTAATCAGGCCTTTTCACATTAAAATTTTTTTTGTGAGCTTCCTGACAGGAAAAATCTGATAATTTCTTGGGTACAAGCAAGAGTTAATATAAAATTGCAGATTTTTTCTAAGTGTTTTGAGCAGTAGCTTTATGACTGTGAAGTCTGTCAGGTTTTTGTAATGGCTTACATTTCAGTATCAGAACCGTGGGTGGCATCAGGTGCTTAAGTTTTGCACCATTCAAACCTGGCAGCTGTTTAATTTACTTTTGTTGTGTAATAAAACCTTTTTGGAATAAAAAGGGAAAATTTTGGTAAGCGCAGGATCACTAGGTGCCATTTTAGTTGCATTACACAGTTCTTCCCAGCATTTCATGAGTATAGGTAACGATTTCAAAGGGACAGATTCCCTAGGTTTCTGAGTTATCTGTGCTCAGCTGGTGAGGACAGACCAGGAACAGGGCTGGCAGCAAGCATAAAATGAGTGAAACAGGAGGCAATGGCTCACCACCTATAACTGCCAGTCTTAATGGGGTAAGTGGCTACAGCACCCTAGGGTAGGGTGGTGAGGGTGACCCTAAGTCCTCTGGGTCACTGCTAAGTAGGAAGGATTAGAGCATGTCCCAGGTTGCTGACATCTGTTACAGCCAAAGCAGAATAACAACAGCAGATCATCTGTAGTACTCTTCCAATTCCTCTTGTCTCTCTATATAGCAGAAATTTGCTACAGCAAAGAATAATGTATCCATTTTAATTAGACTTCTTGCAGTTCTTGCATTAAGGAGTGCCCTGGTCCTGGCCACAAGGAAGGTGACTGTCACTGTCTGGGCTGATAGCTGTCTTTCATGCTACTCTTTGTCACTTGCTGATTTACTGTAGACATTGCTAAGAGCTCATAATGGTCAGCATGAAGATTCTTCCTGTAATCACGACTGAAGGTTTACCCCATAATTTCTTATCCACGTTTATGTCATTCTGGGGGTAGATTGTATTTCCAGGTGCTATTAAACAAGCACATTTCAAAAGGAAAATTTTTTAAGCAGAGCATGGTCAGGCTCTGTCCAGTGACAGGACAACAGGCAAAGGGCACAAATGGAAATACATTATATTCCATCTTAACTGTGGAATTAATTTCTACTTCATTGTGAGGGTGACTGAATGCTAGAATAGGCTAAGAGTTATTGTGGAGTCTCTATTCTTGGAGACACAGCCTTGGGCAACTTGCTCTAGCTGACCTTACTTGAGCAGTGGTGTTGCATTGTATACAATTTAGGTGTCTTCCAAACTCAGCTATTCCATGGTTCTGTGATTAGACCACATTCCTTAATGTGGCCATCATATGATTGATGCCTTTTACTTTGAGATTGGCTAACTGATTCAACAGGGCAAGGCCTCATGACCACTGAGAGAATGAAGCTGCTAAGAGATCCACAACCTAATGGTGAAAATGAGAAAACTACAATTAAGCAAATCACATTAGTGTCTATCCTGACTTCAGTGCGTTTGAGGAGGAATCCAAGAATTGGGCTGACTACATGTTAGCATTCTGGAATTGCCCCAAAAGAGAATTGTCAGCCAGCATCTCTCCCCACAGGCACATCTTCCCCTCTAGTCTTGAATAGGCAGGTGTTGTTAACTCAAGCTAGTCTATAAAGTTGCTGGAGTCTCAGAAGAGAGATGCTGCTGAGAAGACTCTCTTTGGGATCTGCAGGGTACTTTTACTCTTTAAAATGTTCTGAGGAGAAGCATGATCTATTGCTTGCTGCACTGTGTTTGTAGGCATTACTGGTTTATGAAAGGGAGTAATTTTAAAGAATTATAAAGATTACATGTATTCTGATGGAAAACACCCTTTGTCTTAGTACTTTCCAAATAAACAGTTTAAAATTCAGCATCCTTACACTCTGCTTCTCCCCCTAAATGTTAGAGATTGTGTCATTAAGATGTATTGGAATGCTTCCCCATTTCAAAAGCTATCCATACAGAAATGTTTATCTTGCCTTCAAAGGGAACAGCATAAAAAGAAGAAAGAAGAGACAACCATGCAGGTTAGCAACAGTTACACTGTTATATAATTGATGCTTTAATGACTAGGGGACTCAGTTTATACTTCTGAAAACAGAACAAGTACAGCAGGAAGGTGATGAAAATCAGGTTGGACCCATAAAATGTGATTAGACTATTAGCAATAGAACTTGCACAGACCACAAAGTTACACATGAGCATTAGAGAGCCCCAGCTGTACTGGCCTGGATAAACTCACTTGTTTAACAAAGAAGCTAAAAACAAAATAGCTCACTTTAAAAAGACAGATGCTGAAAACCAGAGATTTTTGTTATGCTTCCAAATGTATCCAGAATGTGTTGGGCTTTTTTAAAACTTTAAAATATGATTTCCTAATTCCTTTCAGTGGATAGCAGTTCTAAAAACAAAACAAACCCCACAATTTTTAAGGAAATAATCAGTAATTTTTTGTTACTATTCCTATGACAAAGGAACTAATTGTATGTATCACATATTTCAAATGTTAAGAGTCTCAACAAAATCTGAGTATGTATTCAACCAGCCCTCTCAGCAGTTAGATGAGGTGTTAACACACCATGGTCCTCCTTCCCTACACCACCACGAAAATAACCCACTTTCTTACCTTTTTACTATAACAAACTCTTTTATTCATTTCTTTTACAAGCTGCTGTTGCCACTATTCCCCTTCCTGACTCTTGACAGCTGACTTGATGGCCACACTTCCACTGACTGCTGAAGAGTAACTGTCAGACTTACAAATAGCACCAGTCTTACGGTATGAAGTAACTTCTCATTTCTGAATTTGCTTCTAATGTCTATCATTTCATTATGTATGTGCTGTTGTAGAAATGATAAGTATGTAAAGTGTGAAGTGAAAAAACAAGCTTTGTTTTCTTTTTTGCTCTTTTGCTAAAATGGTCAAATCTTTAGGAGTTAGTGCAAAGCAGAACTCCTTGGCACAGCATGGCTAAAACCCATGGAAAGGACTACGGTCTAAAAGCAAACTTAATTACAGAAAAAGGAGGAAAAAATAAGTTGAGGATGCTAAGCAAACAGTAGAAAAAGTCCTTAAGGAAGTATGATGGTGTTGAATGTGTGATATGGGCCAGTTTTTGAGGAAAGAAGGGTTATGTTAAAACAAGGTGTGGGCCCAGAAGCAGAGATTGTTGGCTATAGGTGTGTTTTGCAGACAATAGGAAGCTGGGTTTTGACTGGCCATCTGCTCTGCACTCTACAGCTCCAGCTGTGTTAGCTCAGAGGAGGAGGTGCAGCTGTGTCATGAATATATGCAGTGTAGGAGGGTGTGATATTTATGGCAAAGATAAGAATTGATGAAAAAGTAGGACTGGACATGCTTTAGGTTTAAAGATGTAATTTAAAATCCTGTTGTTTATGATTCAATGTTGAACATTTCCTTGAAGTATTCAGAAACCTGAAATAAGAGACCTGATTCACAATTTTACTGTAGTATGCATACATACAGATGTTAGGAAACAGCACACAGGTGCCCAGTCCAGTTGTTCTAAACACAGTTATACAACCACAGAATTTTTCTGCCAAACAGAATGATCAGATGTCTTTGGTTTGATATCTAAGAATTAGGAATTTATTTTAGATAGCTCAGAACTGTGAACACCTTGAGCACAATTTTTTTATTATTCATGGCAACAAATCAGACTTGGAATTAGAGGTGGTCTGGGCAGACCAACAAATTGTCATCACAAGACATCCTCACTGATGCAGCTTGTTGGTATTTATACTATACCATCTTGCTGGTACTTATACTTGTAAAAAAATATTTTTAATTGGGCTTTTTTATATTTATGTAAACTTAGAAAGAGCAGATGTTACACATGCTCTATGTACTGTCCCTTATAGAGAGATGGTGAATAAATGATTTTAATATAGCTGCCTAGAGATAGACCTTTCCCTAGAGGACAATATATAGCTGCCACAGGTGAAGCCATTTGCAATGGCTCATATACTGGTAGAGAAGTATTAACCAGCTCACCAGTTACTATCAAACAGGAGCTAACATGCAGCTGCCACAGCCCACAGCACCAACAACAAGTTAGCTGGCAACGGGGTGGAAAAATAACTGCCAGCAAGAATTCCTCATTTTTGCTGTGTAAAAGAAATGTACATCGGATAGTAGGTAGTGTCTTGGAAAAAATATTCAGCTAGAAGCCCTTGAATAGGAAGCAGGCACATTCCTGTGCCCAGGAGAGTTTGTGACAAGTACAGACAAGTGTGAAAAGCTTTGATAATAAATTCAGAGATAACGTTAATCTGAAGAGTTGGTATCCCTGGAGCATGGAAGGAACGGGTTATTCTTTAGTATTCATTAAAACACTCAAAGCAAATGGGTATTACTCTGCCTATGAAGACATTCTCAGGAATCTAATTCTACCGAGTGCTATTGCCTTAAGAAGTACTGTAAGAGAGTTAAAATCCTATGCCTTCAAGAAACATTTGTTCTCAGTGGAAAAAATGGGCCACAGTAAATCCTTAGATATAAGGGTGGACATAAGTAGCTGGCATTTGTTTCTCATTTGTATTTATCTTATTTCATTGCAAATTTTAATTCATCTCTTCCAAATGAATATGGAACATTTCATTTGCTGATCTTTCGCATTAATGTGGTCAATATAATTGGAGTTGAAGTGAGCTGTTTGCCAGACTTTCTAACTGCTGCCAAGAAAAACTTGGGTGTCATTTTAGAAAAATCCATGAGTGGAGGAGGAGGAGATCATGACCATCTGTCTATGCATCAAAGACTAAATCATTATAGGGGAAAAATAACTCCTCTGTTGTGTTCGCCAGTCATGTTCCCCTTTAAAGTAAGTTCAGTTAGTAACTTTTGAGGCTAAACACTTTCAATATTGTCCTGTGGGCTCAAACATTTATAGGAAGGAAGATGGGGGAAAAAAACTGAAAGACAAAATTGTGAAATTTGGAAGTGCATAAGACAGCAGGAAGACAACATTAGAAGGAAAATACAGTTTCCTTGGAATCCTCCCAAATGCTTGCTGTAGTATCCCTTTCAGTTCCAGGATCTAACATGTCTATAGAAAAGGAAGCACATAGTCTCTTGTCCTGCAGACAAATGACACACATTCCATGCCCCATAGCATTTACAGACTTCTTGACTTAACATTCAGTAAAAGGATAACAGACTAACAGCATTCAAGTGACGTGACAGTCAATATGCACCTGGACCTACTTGAGCCTTACAACTCCTGTTGTCAGTCAGGATAATAGTCTGAAAAGTAAACATTCTACAAAAAATCTGCATAGAGAAGAGGGGTATTATCTGCAGTATAGCTCATACTTTGTTCTTTTTATTTGGTTGTGGATTTTTTTTTCATTTAATGCACTGCAAAATTAAAATCTTGGCATCAGGCTGAAATCCATCATACAGAGCTAAACTATGAATGTCTTGAAAAGCCATCAGTCTTTCAAACCAGGACTCACTGTTGCAGGAGTGCTGTGGGCTCCTTTATCAGTAGTCACTGTGACATAAAGGTCTCTAGGATGAGAGAGTGAAATGACAACAAATTGAAAATGCCAGTAACCATGGGAGTTCTGTTTAGACTGCCACTTTCAGCATTGCTACTGCTCTAGTTGAGTCTGCTATAGTAACGGCTTTAGTTTCCCTTCTAGCACACTCTCTCATCAAAATATTTGCATTTTGTAGGGTATGACACCTAAGTCCAGACATTGTTACTTAAAAATATTGCTCTGGCTTCTCTGAGCATGAATCCTTCATAGTGTCAGTCTTCAAAGGAAAGATTTACAGTTCTTATCAGGAGTATGGGATTTTTCTTTGTATTGAGAATCTGAATTCTCTCCTTTGAAGATAAGAAACCCCTGCTATCACAGACTTTATCTAAATACGAATGGGTCTCTGGATTTGATAAACTATTTAGGTCTACTAGGATCAAATCCCAAATACATGCACATTGAGAGTTCAAAAGGTGAATTAATTTCACCTTTGTATGCTTGCTGTTCTTGATTCCTGTCTTTCCTGACAATAAGTAGAAAAATAAAAAAACAATAATTATGGCTTTTTGGAGTTACACTTCACATTCTGCTCCAGCATTTGAAAATTAAAAAAAAAATCCAACCATTTACAGACCAGTGTGACTTTGAGAAAAATAATCTATTGCTCATTTTTAATAAATGCAAAATGAAGCACAAGTCAATTTTTATATGCAATCAAATGTCAATAGCCTGTCTCACATACTTGAAATGGAACAAACATTTTAAATTTGCACTAGATTCTGAACACAGAGCCACAGCATTCCATCACATGGGGAATCTTTGACGAGATATACATGTATGTGACAAGTTTCTTCTTAACAGTAACTATGAAGTCTTACTTCAGTCTCAGGTAATAAAATGCCATTATAAAGATAAATGGAAAATGTAACTAACTAGGATTTTTAAGAAGAACTGACAATTCAGACAAATTATCCTTTTACATTATTGAAGTTGAATACTATCTTGAAAAAGAACTCAAAATCTGCAAGTTCTCTATAAACTCAAATTAGTTCACTGCAATTATACTGTTAAGTTTACTAAAATGTTTGTTTGCATCAGGCTTTCTGCTTTATTTGCATATTAAACATCCTTTCAAGCCTTTAGTCCTTGAGTTAACAATGCCATGAGATTTGGGTATTAAAAAAAAAAAAGGCTAAAAGAGTAAAACCTATTAAGCACTCCTGTAGCACTTGTAGAAACCTAGAGGTAAAGAACGAATTTGCTTCATTATAATGAAAAATATATATGAAGTATATATATTGTTCACAGCATTCTTCTAAGGTTAAAAAAAAAACAACAATAACAAGAAAATCCACTTTTCTGCCCTTCCACTGTGTCACAATCCACACGATCATCAAATAGTTGACCATGAATAGTAAAATTTACTGTCTGAGCTGAATAATAGGATATCCTGTAAAGCAGCAGTGTTAGAAATCTGCATGGAGGATTGAACTGGAAAATTGCCAAAAGTTCAAGGGCCACATCTATTTTGCATAAAATGGAGCAGATGGTAGCTGACTTCATCTTTGATACCATGGTACAGTCCACAGGGATTATAAATCCCAGCATGAAACACTCCATTTCTTTCTTGCATTGAGCAGGTGATAAAGGAAGATACAACAGATCTTGCAGATATTTTGAAACAGCAGCTCTGAAAATAGGGTCTATGCTGCATTGTTGTTTTCCATCTAGATTTTTCTAGCAAGAGTTCTGTTTTTAGCACCCACAAGTAAAAGCACACAGTTGATTAATCACTATGACTAATTGGCAGTTTCTTGGCTATATTATTGGAGCTTTGCCTGTGCTGGCCCAGAGATTTACTCTGTTTTTAATGAAGTCTTTTTGCTATGTTAAATGAGCATTTATAAACTTCCATCACTACATTTGAGCCATCTGATGCCATTCACAGGCATAACCAGATCAACTAATATATCAAATGCTGAGAGTCAGTATTTGAAATTCTTAAACTACTCAAAAAGCTTGTGGGACAAACACATTGCTAAGGAGAGGATGTCTTAGGTTGTCCCTGAAGACCATCATCTAATAGATACATAACATGCCATGAGCATTTAAGACTATCAGCTTTTTTGGTTGACAGGGTGAGAGATTTAAAGCCCAATTGAGCAAATCTTAAATTTAAAAATAGTTCCTCTCATATTAAGCAAAGCAAATAAACAAAAATAAAACAATACTCTAAATAGAAATCTTAATGTGTGCATCAGAATTCCAGGAAATTCACACCATCTACGTAAGCAGACAAAGGAAGCATATGACAGAAAAACACGTTATGGATAGTATTCACTTCTTGTAGGCGTCTCTGTGCTGCACCATATCACATTAACACTGAGTATGATTTCTGATTTGATATAAAGGTTCTTAAATGGTTTTAGCTGAAGTTCAGGGGCAAAATACTAATCTGAAAACACAGGCATTCCCCTTCTCCCATGGAGGTGCTGCCAAACAGTGGACATAACTTTGTAGCTCTCTACTGCTTGTCTGGATCTCTGGCTAAACCTTTAAAAACTGCCCAAGAGCTGAGGGAAGCTCAAATAAATTAACTATTGAGCTTGCTGGGGCTATAGCTCACACTATTGGTACTGTCCAATTTGTCAGGAATAGTTCCAACCTCATGATGTGGTAACAGAGAGAGTTGTATCCTCTGCTTCAACCAGAACAGCATTAGAGCTGCTGCTATTTGTGTCAGAGTCTGACTCACTGCAACACCTAAGGGCCACCACGGCAAGCTAGGTAGTAGTAAGGTTTACTGCTTGCCAGGAGAACTGCCCTGAGCCTGCTTAAGCAGTAATATGTCAATTTTATGGAAATGAGAGAACGTGAGAGAGATATTATTATATCTTTCAATATTACAGGCAGTTTAGCACCCAGGAATTTCTGCTCTTGTTGTAATACTGCAAGAGGAAAACAAAAAATCAAGGGGAAAACACATTTAGAAATGATTGCAACTGCATCTTTTGTCCCACTGAGGATTTTGCTTTCAAACAATGGCTTCCTCTCACAGCTTTTCATGCTTAATTATCATTTTCATCAGTACGGAGTTGTTCTAATTTGTTACTTCTATGTTCTGATTATGAAATATGACAGAATTCTAAATATTTAATGGGAATGGGATTATTAGCAGTGTGCCCTTGTTGCATGCTGCATTGTTATCCTCTTTAGTATCATAAAATATATGTAATGTACCTGTAGCAAAGAGACCTTAGTAGAACATAGAGATGGAACTTAATTCCTAAAGCAGTCATAGGTCTGCAAGTGTTATTCTCAAGATCTTGATGCAGTCTTTTTAGATGATTTTACATTAACACCAGCAAAAAAATATATCTTTGCATAATACATGCACTTCATGTATAAAAAAAAGATGCACTGGTACAAAATTATCAGTTTGATTCTACCCTAAAATTGAAAAGACCATTAGTTTTGGTTGGTGTTCATCAACAGAAAGTAAATTTATTATTTAATATTTTACTGTATGGGATATTTTTCTTGCAGATCATAATGCCTCTCAGAGTATTCTTGGTTCTTTGCTCACCATTGAAAATGATTTCTTCTAATATTCTCAGAGAAAGTTCAGACTCTGCCAAAGGTGTTTAAAGAAATATTCTAATTTGAAGCTGAATAGTTCTAAACATTACGGTTTAAGACTTTGAGAATAATGTAGTGAGATCTTCTGTTTGAGTGTTAAGCCAATGAATGACGATTATAATATATGGTAGTCAGTGCAAGAACACAGGGCTGGAAAGCCTTCTAGATTATTCACTTTATACTACATATGGATGATTGGTTTCTTCAGAACTGATTAAAAACAGAGTATTAAACACGCTGGGTTTTTTTCACTATGAAGATGCTTTGTCCTATATCTATATAGTTCATAAAAGAAAACTAACTCAAGACTGACATAATCAGAACTATTGCTATTCTGAATCTGTGAATTTACAGTTGCTTCATTTAGTTGCTCTACTCATTTCTCTTCAGACAGAATTTTCATTTATGGCATCTGACACAGTTCTGTATTCTAAAATTCAAGTTTGGAGGAAAAATGAGGTTGTCAATTTAGAAAACAAAGATTTCTACAATAAAGATCCTCTAGTAAGAGTCAAAAGATTTTTTTTTTTTCATGTGGCTCTTACACATGCAGGTATTAGGAATAAAAATTTCAATCTACGAATATGGAGGACTGTAATTTTTTAAACTCATAATTAAGAAACCAGACATAGGCAAACAGTTTGTCCTACTGCCTGCAAAATATTCTGGTCAGAAGCTCTATGAGAAGGAGATGCCCAACCATGGAGGGTTAGGTTTACAACAGCTTTCAATCAGGCAATCTGTTTTTTACAAAAAATATTAATAATCTTGTTGTCGAGTGTAGATTTTTATTAATACTGTACAGTCATCCATTTTTAATTTTTTTAATTGCTGAGACATAAGCTATTAAAATAGAAGTTATTATAAACCTCAATACTTTTTTTTCCAGCTTGTTCTTTCAGCCTTGAAAACCCCCTGAAACTATTCAACTGGAATAGAACTGTTACACTCTTGGGCCAAACTCCCTGATTCTTATTTTCTCAGAAATAAAGTTACTCTCTACACTTGCCCCCCATTCTACCTCCAGTTTCCCCACAAAAAGAACCAGGACTGCATTCAAGCAAAGTAGGATTTCTATAATTTTAAACAGCAAACTCAAAAATAATTGAATCAGTTTTACCAACCTCCCCACCTTAGGAAAACAAACCAACCACAACCACAACAAATCCACAGAAGGTAAAGGAATGCATATGTTGCCTTGTGCTTTTATATTTATATATATTCTTTTTTTTTTTGCTAGGTCTGGACACATATGCACTGCATTTTCATAGCTATATTATATTTTATTTCCAAAACATTTTCCACTACTCCTGAGAAGCACAAAACTATGAAGATAGTAATGAGTGCCTCAAATATTAATAACTCACACTTTTTCTGTAAATACTGTGTTTTCCATTAATATTCAGCTTTATACACAAAGATAACTGATAACAGCAAAAGGGTACCTAGAGCTGATCAATTAATCATAATGGCTTTCAAAGCACTGTTCTAGAAACTGTAAAATTGCCCAGGAGAATTGATCCTATCCTAAGGGCTGGCAAAGGTCACAATCCTGGTAGTGGATCCACATGGAAGCAATTCTTGTCCAATACACATCCTTTTGTGTAATTCTATTTATAGAAAATACACTTCTGACATCTAAGGCATCAAGTTTCTACTTCTTTAATTTTGTTCAGTGAGTTTAGCTGCCTTCTGATCTACAGTGCCACTCTAGGCTTAACAGTCATGTTAGCCAGCTATGCTCAATGTTACCAATTTTAAAGTAAAATTCTTGAGTAGAAATGCAACCAAAACAGTAAATATCTTGGAAAAGACAATGCAAAAACTGTTCCAACTTCAATATATTTAATTTTACTATGTTACAGCAGAAATCTGTACAATTAAATATTTTTTAAATCTAGTTAGCAAAATATTTGATTTATATATGGTGAGAAAGCTATGTTATGTTAATGGACACAAGAATACCTAGCTTGGACTCAAAGTATATTGCTTTAAATATTTTTTATGTTTAAAAGGGTAAGTTTATCAGATGAATACATTTTATTCCTCTCCAAAATAATACCAAATGGAAAATACTCTAAATGAATTAGATGACTCAGATTCCATAGAAGCAGGTTCTCTTCCTCTATTACAGATCATTAAGTGGTTAACAATGTGAATGAACATGGCTGCTTCTGCAAATTGTTTTCAATTAGCTTTTGAAATAGAAAACTAATCTGAGAAACAGCTCTAAAATTGTACCACTAGTTTCCCAAGTGAGTACCTTCCTACTGAACTAGAAGAGCAGTCCTGGAGCATAAGCCATGAGAGACTGTTTATAATTAATACCTAATTTTTCACAGGTGCATTTTTACACATTTTGCCAGAGTACTGGTATTTTATCACTAACTCTGATTTTGTCAGACTGAAGCTTGTAGTTTTAATCAACACAGCCTATACTGATAGAAGGTGTGTTGTTAAATTTGTAAGTCTGTTCCACCTGGTTAACTTCTGGAAGATTATTTTATTTAAAAATTAACTTCTTGTCAATGCTGGTAACCTAAGTTGCAGCACTATGTGTAAGTCTTGAGAATAATAATTCAGAACGGAAGGCTGCCTTTAAGTACCCCTGCTCCATATATACCACTGCTTCCTGATATTTCATCCTTATCTTTCCTCAGAAGCAAAATATTAGCCTGTCTCCAACCTTCAAAGGGATGAGCTGTTTTTTACTGACTTGTACATGAACTTTTAAAAAACTAATTTTGGGGATTGGCAGATCTGATGAGTAATCCTGGCTTTTAAAGGATATGCACAGTATTCACATTAGCTTAGAAAACATAAAAAAAATACTATTTTAAAATTTTCTGTCAAATTCAGATAGGCATCTCTTTATTATTGAAGTTTAGTATCTGTACTCCACCTGTCTAAATAAAAGCAGAGCAGTTGTGACTGATTGTTAATGCTTCCCAATGAAACCATATACTAGAAGTGGGACACTAGAGAGAACCAATAGTCTGACAACTTTCGTTTGTGACAATGACATTAACTACAAACCACAAACTGTTTAGGGCTTCAGTGTTTTGCCAGACATTTAAGGTCTAGAAAAATTATTTTTTACAGTACATAGATTTGTCCTAATGTGTTAGTACAATTAAGGAAATCACCCTGTACATGTCTGCTGCAGGCACATTAAAAAAAATAGATCTGTGGGATGTAGAATGTTATGATCAAGATCCCTTTAAGAATTCTGTGCAGCCCCTGCTTTACCTGTATTGTTTGTTAGGACAGATTTTTTGCCATAACATTGTTAGTTGTGATTTAATACTGCTTGTTCATATAATTAGAAGTCATTTTTAGCTCTTGTGACACCAGAATGGCTTTTTGTTGTCCAAGCCCACAAGAATTTTCAGCTCGTACCAATGCAATACTATGAATTGCAATCTCATGAAAATTCCAGTTTCTCCCTGTAAAATATTACTCTAAGATGAAAAAAGCATCCATCAAAATTCACACTCCGATAACCACTATGTGGTTCTACAACACAGAAAAATCATATTTAGTGCAGGTGGCATGAAAAGTAACATTGTCCAGACAGAACTTTTACAGAAAAATTAAAGGATATTTTCATTAGTTTTATGCACTTAGCACAGGAAGCTGGGACAATAGGGAATATTGAGAGGAAATGGAGCACTATGGGGTGTTGAGAAAAAGGAAAGAGAACAAAGATAATCAACTAGAAGTGAGGTTAGCACAGAAATAGTGCATTTCCTCCCTCTTCCATATGCTGTGTAATGCAAAAAAACCTGTTCTAGTTTGAGACTTAAGACTATTAGAATTTTAAGAATATTTGTAGGATGCAGAAAAGTAATAAAGTGAGCAGAATAATTTGTGACAAACAGCTGACAAATGTTAAAGTGGTGATAGGGTGGCACAGACTGTCACTTGGACTCTAGCTGTGTTTTGGCAGCCAACTCAGACTCCGATAGCTCACATACCACCCTTTGCCTCAGAGTTCAGGCATTTGTGGGATATTAATGGTGCTTTCCCTTTGTTAATTCAAGTCTGTGAGAATCACAACAAATGAAACCTGGCTCTTGTTGGTGAACTGATGGAAACCACAGTTGTGGCATTCTCAGATCTCCTGGGTAGAATGAGCATCTCTTCATTGTAACTCTCAGTATGGGCACCTTCCACGCAGGAGGTGTTTTTACAAAAATTTGAAGCTCTTTATTACTTTGAAGATGTATCTACCCTTTTTATCAAATTTGCCTCAAATCAGCCTATGTGCTCAAAACCTATTAACAGGGCACATTTCTGCTATGATTGTACAAATCTGCTTTCCTTAGTAAACTAAGCTAAACACTTCTAGGAAGCCAAATGGAAGTTTAATCTTTAAATGACATTTTGAAAAAAAACCTGTATTACAGATATTGCTACCAAATTTAATGCCATGTTAATACTACTATTAAAATGTACCAATGTTCATTTTTATATGAATTTTTGATCTCTCCTCCACATTTTCACAAGAAATATAACATTTTCAGTCTAGCTGTTTTGAACACTTGAGATGCTGCAAAGCAAATTACTGCCTTGTCTGCTTCAGAGCTAAATCAATATTAATGCCAAAGAAGTATGTATCACCATGGTATTCAGGTGAGCTTTGCATTTTGAAGTACAAACGTATGCAGGCTGACAGACATGTACTCCAGGTAGGATGTATGCATTCTGTTTTGTAGTTTTGCAAGGGAACTACAAACTGGCTAAATTTTGGTCAAGGATCAAACACTCAAGAATCTGGAGATGATGGAGAGTCTTTGCAATATTAACTGTTTAGAGTTGCTGCTCGCAGCTTTTTTTCTTAGATTTTCTTCAAGGCATACAATAATTTCTGCAAAGAGTACTATATATGCTTAACATGAGGGAGCTTGAAGGAAAGATAAACAAGTCAACTTTGCTGAATATTTTGGCAAAAAGGAAATAGCTGTTTAGATATAAGGGCTGTCGGACAGTTTCAGACTGTATAAATAACGCTCAGTGGATTAGAAAACTTATGACAAAAGAAACTAGCCCAACAAAATCAGTTTTTAAAACCACAGTTTTTAAAAATGTTATTGTACTATGTTATCATTCCTATGCTACAGAGGAACATTGTAAAACTGAAGAGAAAATGTTACCTTCTTGAGACTTTTCAATAGAACCTGGCAAAAAATGCAGTTTAAGGCAAGGCAGTGATACACATGAAACAGACTGTTTCAGAGGGGCCAACCCTTTCTTTTGATGGTGCCTAATTTTCATAAAGCAATGTGAATGCAAAAGCCTAGGAAATGACTGGCTCGGATCCACAGGCAAGAACAGGAGGGTGGAAGTGATGCTGCCTTTCATCCAAAAGTGCAGGCACTAGTGCATTCATCTGGGAAAAATGCAGGAGGCAAAGACCTCTGCCCTTTTCCCTCTCCTGTTTGAGCAATCTGCTCACTCAAACTAGTAGCAAATTTTAATAAATCTTGTTTTGTTTCACGTACTCAGAATTACTCCAGCCTGATGTGTAAACCAGGAACTGGGGAGGTGGGGCACCCTTGGCTTTTAATTCCTGTACATAGACATTTAAGATTCTTAAAGTGGAAGAGGTAAATCAGAGAAGCACACCCCAAATACCTGCAAAGCTCTGATTAGATCAGACCCATAGGATGTGTTCATTCTAGGGCTAATAAGGCTTGGGCCTTACGGAGCATAAATGGCTACTGGATCCAACAGCAATCCTTCCTGTTTTCTGTTTTGTTATCCTAATAATTTATTTCCTTTAAGTTTGCCAGCTCATCTAATAAATAAAAATTGATTATTGGCACAGATTTTCTCATAATTCATGGACATATTTTACAGATGTGATTATAGTACCAAGGAATTGGTTCCAGTTCTAGCTTTATGAACAGCAACTGTGAAGCAAATACATGATTGCTTGTAAAGAATATACAGAAATCTAACAGTCTAAAAGTGTAGCACTTTCCCCTTGCTGTGGTTTGTCCAGAGTTGCTGATACCTCAGCAGAAATGATGAATAATATTCTACTAAAGCAATATTACATTCAACAGATTTTCTGTCTTGATTTGTGTATTATTAGTTCCTTTCTTTTGGATGATGAGCAAGTAATTACTGCTTCTAAGCTGATGTTTATTCTTCAGGTATTTTTAAAATCTTAATAGAAATCATTCTCATGCAATGTAAATTAATTTATTATTTCAAAGCAGGTGCATAATTTATTACTTCCAGTCCTATCTGCAGTACTTTAAAAGCAGCATTGGACCACTGTAAGGTTCAAGTTTTAAGTAACTTTTTGCCTTTTCTTTTTTTGAAGGAATTATCCTTTTTGTCTGCCCAACACAATGTGGATTGCTTGTGGGAACCCATATGAAGAATGGCTAATATTTTGCACAACTTGTTGAATTTTTACAAATCACAACAAAAGGAAGCACCATAGGAGAAACTCTCACTTCCTGTTACCAAAAGTGCACATGCTGCTGAATATCTGCTCACAATATTCTGATCTAGAGTATCTTGGCAAAGTAATGTACAACCCCTTTTCTGTCTCTGACAAGGATTGTGAGGGAAGAACCAATCTAGCAGTAAATATTTTGCAGTTTGGCACTTGTCAGTATGAGTTGGCAATTGCTGTCAATAAGACAACTTCTCCAATAGATACACATTACCCCTTTTGATGTATGACTGTAAACTTTATCCAGTAGTGCCATTTTTAAACAGGAGTATTGGGTGTATGTTACATTGCTATTATGTCACTCTTCATGCTATTTAAGGGTTCTGCCAAGTATTACGTCTGGTGTCAACCCAGTGGAACAATGTTCTTTACTACTAAATTACTGAACAGAGTGGAAGTAGAGGCAAAGGCTAGATCAAGTAGTTATTTGCTTGCATTTTCTTCACAATGTGGAGTACACACAATAGTAGACATCTAAGATTGAATTTGTACTAATATGAATGATAAAAATGAATCCAATAGACAACCTACATGCCCCACATCTCTCTGACTTGGACAAGCAGTTGTCACAGATAAATGGATGTACATATCATTTTTCTAAAATCAACTGCTTAAATGAAAACTAAATTATTTCAAGGCTTTCTTAATGTTCATCTACTAACTTTATTCTAACCTAAAGTCACCATGAAAAGCTTCTGAAAACAAACATTTAAAAAAAAAATTTTTCTTTTGCATCCAAATAAACCAGATTTATAATAGCAAGGGCTCCGTAGCCATTTTCACTCTAACAGAGCTTATCCAATTCAAACATTTCTTGTAACTTTAAGCAATTTAGAGTATGTTCTCATCTGATGAATGTTAGGAGTAATGTTGATAGGAGAAATACATGCACACTGAAGAGACACTGACTCTTCTAGATGTTAATTTTTATTATTCTGCATGATGGTATATGGAAAATGTTTAAGAAGACAATTTATGTTTTGTGTCGGGTTTTCTTCTTAACTTAGAGAAACACACTTTCAAAGTGTAAAAGATTAGAAGCTTACGCTTTTTTTCAGAGTTGCATCTTAAGACTTTTCATATTGTCTCAAAAAGGAAACTATAAACATGTTACATATGCCTAACAAACATTATAAAATAATATTACAAACAGATTAGGTCACCCCTAGTGTTCATACTTGTGCCAGATTCCTGAAGGTATGATGCTGTAATAACAAACCACAGCATACCAAATGCAATCAATTTTACAAGAATACCTTATGGAACATTTGAATAAACCATACATGTGTTGAATAGTGTTTGTTTTGCAAATGTTCATTTGGTATCTGTTTGTGTACTGACAGGTACAGGTTTCCCATCTGAACATATTCATTCTAATAAAATTTTGGCAGCTGCTCTAATTGCAATGGTATGCAGGTTGGTACTTGCTGTGTGTGTGTAGTGCCTCTAAGAATAACAAATAAGATTAAACAAATCCATAACTTCAATAATTATGAGCAAGACCTTCTCAATTTGCTGTAGGTTTTTTACTGACACAAAATCAGAACTAGACAACTGAGCTCTGAATCCCAGATTACATCAAAATAGCAACCAGACACAACATGGAGTTCTCATTCAGTAGGAATTTTTTTAAAAGTCATCACTGGGTATATATCTCACACTAGTTTGGTAGCCATTCCCCTGATAGCTTAGCACGAAATGTCTGCTTCTGACATGTCTTAACTTTCTCTAGAAATGCTCAGTGATAGGGACTTGACAGTCTCCCTAGGTAACTCTGATGAAGTGAACTTTCATGTTACTAAGGTAACAAACTCAAGTCATATATAGCATTTACTTTTCAGGATTCTGGTCAAGATGTTTCGTAACATGCTATAAACCCCTTTACTCTTCAACCGCTCTCACCAAATATTGTTTACTAACTCTACCGTAAAGCTTTAACCTGTTTTCCTAAGTTTGATAGCTTTGTTCTCCTAATATTCTGCTTGTGTTTCTGTGTAGATAAATTCATGAGCTCTATTTAAATATCCTATTCATCTTCTTTGTATATAGCATTTATCTCCAACTGGAACCCTGCTGGCACTATGACTTAGACCTTCAAGTTCTATGACAGAGGCATGCTGATTTATGGTGACATCTGTGGTACTTCAGTCAAGAAATGTGAATTCCCATTTTTTGGATGCTATCTCCCATTCACCTCCACTGTTTGTGGAAAGAGTTGGGGATGTTAAGACTTTAAATCTAGCGGGACTGCTTAGGTCATCACAGTAATAAAAAGGATTTCTTAAGATGAATTTCAATAGCACTAGTTCTATGAATTTCTTTATAACTTCTTAATGCAAAGATCATGTAATTTGTAATGTATATCTGACTTTCAGTCCCTAGTGGCATGGTTGATGGTTTTCTAAATCAGCCTGTAACTACAGATGAATAAAACGCTAGCTTGTCTTATGATGCCATGGAAAGAGGTAAGGTGGTTTACATGTTTTAAGCACACGTTCTGCTGTTCTTGCATAGCAAAGTTTCTAAATTATCAACTACGTTTCCTGGTTCCCCACTATCTACCTCTTCAATCTTGATCTGGAAATACAAAACAATTCAACCAAGCTATTTGTGTTGCAAAAAACCTTGATGGAATCTTTGCCTTGTAGCTACATATGGATGGGATGGCTTTGGTTAAAAATCAAAAGCATCAACAAGTTTAAAAGTTTGGAGCCAAGGTGAAAAGTAATCCAGCATTTGCAGACATTGATGCATTGTTTAAAGACCTAACATCTCCCAAGTCATTTCCATGGCTGATGAGGAACATTAAAAGGGCACCTCCGCTGCTGATGCAGTCTATGAAGTTTCACATCTTAATATTAAGGAGACACAACTGACCTATATCATAGTACACCAAATTTTCAGTCTCTTCTTTATAAAGAGCTTTTTCAGATATCATTACACTTTCTACTTTTTTCTTTAGTTAGTCACCAATTATTTCCTGCAACACACAGTTTTAGGGCTTTCTTATTAAATATCTACTAAGCTTAGCCAAGATGCTTATCTATAAACTGAGGGAGCCTTGGAAAGCATTGGGGTTTATTTATTTGTTTATTTATTATGGGGGGGTATTTACTAGCCATCATTCATTTCGAATCACAGAATCATTAAATGGTTTTGTCTGGAAGGGACTTTAAAGATCATCTAGTTCCAACCCCCCTGCATGGGCAGGGGCACTTCCCACTAGGCTAGGACCCTCCAAGCTGCATCCAACCTGCCCTTGAACACGTCCAAGGATGAGGCACCTACAATTTCCCTGGGTAACCTGTTCCAATGTCTCATCACCCTCACAGTGCAGAATTTCTTCCTAAAGTCTAACCCAAATCTCCCCTCTTCCAGTTTTAATCCATTCCCCCTTGCCCTGTCATTAGATGCCCTTGTAAAAAGTCCCTCCCCAGCTTTCCTGGAGCCCCTTCAGGCACTGGAAGGTGCTCTAAGGTCTCCCTGGAGCCATTTCTGAGTGAACACTTATTTCTCACTTGGTAAATTTCTTTTGCTACTATGGCTTTGTAGGATGATGCAAACCCATGACACTGAATGAAGTCTGCCCAAGGACTGAGGCAGCAGCCTCAAAGAACAGGCAGTGTGCAAGAGTGCACCTTCAGAATGCTAAAAATTAGTAAATTATGTA
The DNA here is from genome assembly GCF_020740795.1 of Apus apus. Lineage (NCBI taxonomy): Eukaryota > Metazoa > Chordata > Aves > Apodiformes > Apodidae > Apus > Apus apus. The sequence continues at coordinate 7,813,136 of NC_067291.1, forward strand.
CAGAGCTGATCTTAATTCTGTTATTTCCCACTTTTTCTGTGCTTTACATTGTCATCTTAAAATTCTTTTTGTACTTACATTGTTTTAGAAGGAACATAAACACCTGCAATGATTTCTCAGTAGGTGAATGAGTAGTTGAAAATGTTTCAAATAACTGGACTTATACCTGCCCATCACTTCTGTCTCAAATACATTCCCTTATCTAGTTCCCATTCTTTTTCTCCACCTTCTGCCAATGATATTTCTTTATTTTTTTCTTCTATTTTGGCAGGATGGTATAGTTTAATATTTGTTTGATTACTAAACTGTAATAACCAAATTATTTAATGGCATAATCACTAAGCAGCAATTATTTAATTACTAATTCTGTTTTTTTCTTCTGTTCTGAGAGGTTCCAAAGTACTTTAGAGTTTAAGTTCACAAGAAGTACATTTCACTAATTCTCCTGAAAAATACCTATATTTGAGAGAGAATTTACACTATCAGTTGAGGATGCCTGAAGGCAGCTACAGCAAATGTCACCAACAGTAAGATGTGAGAAGTATGGGCTTTAGAAAGTTGAGCTACAGATTATATTAGGTTAAGTACTTTCCTATTATCTCCAAAATTCACCAGAAATATTTTCATATTTTACTAGAGGAAGAATCACACTTTTTGTTTAAGTATGGTAGAATGAGCAGCAAAACTGAGGGAAAAAATATCTAAACACGGGAGCATTCTTAGAAAGATGTTGGTCAAGCTGAGAGAGCAACAGAGACAAAAGGCATGAGAAAAATAACTTCTCAAGTCACCTTTTCAGCTAGATTTTCATATGCAAATTGCGTTGAGTGACAATGCAGTTCCTTGCAGCACTGTTTTCTCCAGTGACTGTGGCTTCACTGCCCACCTAAGGCCTTGTCCAGCAGTTTTGCAATGTCCTACTGAAAGTAATGGGAATGGCTTATTAAGCAAAGCTTTGGAAGAGTTTATTATATATTTGACTATGTTGTTTAACCACTAGGTAACTGCTATTAAAACCCACAACACAGGTGCCTGGTGCACCTCAAGCCTGAACAGCATTCAGTGTAGAATCTTACGCTCCCCTAGCTCCAGTAACACGCCGTGCATTATAGCCTCAGTTGTCCGTATTCAACGATCCCTTCGGGTAGAGCTTTCTCCAGCTGCCCTTTGCGTGTGCGGGGCAGGCTGCGCCGCAAGGGAAAGGCCTGCCTGCCTGTCACGGCCTACCAGCCAAGCGCGGGGCGCGCGGGGCCTGCACGCGCAACTGACAGCGGGGCGTGCGGGGCCTACTTACAGGGAGCGGCCGAGGTGACGGCAGCTGGCGGGTCCTCTCCCCGGCGCGGCGCGGGGCGGGGCGGTGCGGGGAGGTGCGGTGCGGTGCGGTGCGGGCCGCGGCGGCCGCGCAGGCCGCGGGGTGTGAGGCCCGGCACATGGCGCGAGGCCCCGCCCCGCGCCGGGGCTGACCCGCGCGCTCTACCCGTCAGGCAGCGCGCCGGGCGCCGCGCGGCCTCCCCCGCCTCCCCCCCTCCCCGCGGCTGAGGTGGGGCGCCGCGCTCCGGCGATGTGAGGCGGCTCCGCCGGCGCCGCTGCCTCCCATCCCCCCCCCCCCCGCCAGCCCGGGAGGAAGGGAGCGGGGCGGCCCGTCGCGGCCTCTCCGGACGCGCAGCACGGTAAGCCAGCCCGCTCCTTCACCTCGGCCCTCCCGGCCCGCTGGCCTCCCCGCGCGGAGGGAGCTGCCGCTCGGCCCCGGGCGGGCCGCGGGGGGATTGTCGCCCGCGAGACCGGCGCCATCTTAGGTCGGAGCGCGGCCTCGCATCCCCCTCGTGTCTGTGAAGCGGGGACCCCAGGCCGCGAGGGCTTCTTCGGGCCGGCCGCGGGGCCCCGCCGGGGAGCGGGGGATCTGCCCGCAGGGGCGTCCCTGGCAGGGCTCGCTCCGCCCTGCCTGTGTGGTCCGGTGGCCGCCGCGGCCAGGGCCCCGGGCCGTTGGCAGCGGATGCCGGGCTTGTCGCCGGGCCTCCTCCCCTTCCCGCTGTAGAACGCGGGCCTTGTCCAAAGGCGAACCTGCAGCCTCAGTGGAGTCCTGGCGGTCTCCCGGCGCCGGGGAGGCGGGACGCGGGGCCGTCAGGCTGTGCCGGGGGCGGCGGCGCCGGGGGCGCTGCGGGCAGAGCGGCAGCTGCTCGGCTGCCCGCGGGGACTTGGCTTCCTCCCGCGGCCTCGCACCCATCGCGGCTCGGGGGTGTGAACTTCTGACGGGCTTGAAAAGGCAACATTGCCCTTCCCTAGGCGGAGCTTACAGCATATCATAGCAGAGAGGGCAGTGTTGGCTGGTTTAGTTTGGTTTTGAGGGAAGATGATTTATACCGTGGCTTTTTAAAACTTAGAGATTCAGTTTCAGCTTGGTCATGGTTCCTTCACTGTTGACACCATTGCAGTACTCAATAAAAATACAGTTGCTCACAGTCTTGGTGGAGCAGTGGATTGCACACTCTTCTACAACTAATGTGATGCAAAGCTATGTGTGGGCATGGGAAGTCAACTGAAAAATCCAACATGGGTGCTCACCATATTATCTGTGCTGTAAATAGTGTGGCTTCCCTGTTGATTTGAACTGTAGCTATTAAACCGGAGGGAAAAAAAGTTTGAATAGTTTAGTGATAATGCTGCCATGGACAGATGTCAAACAAAGGTAGTCTTAGAACTTTCTGGTTACTGTAGGTGTCCTCTTTAAGCTTGCTACCAATTTCGTATTAGTTACCTTGTTTCAGTTATTTCAAGGTAGTTTTAGAATTCTTGAGTATTGGAAAGCTCACTTGACCCTAAGAGTGGAACAGGTGAATTGTATCTAAAGTAACAAATGGATTTTCAGTAAACCTAAGTCTTAATGCAGCTACATTTGCTTTGAGTTTCTATAGTATTAATTTCTGTACATCTTGAAGGTGCACTTCTATGGACCACTTTCTACAGCTGTTGCAGTTTTTACTGATGTTTGTGTCAGTTTTGTTTTTTCTATGTGAGTACTTTTAAATCTTAACAGTACTAAAAGCAGGTTATAAATACAAGTAGCTTTTAATAAAATTTGGTCTTACACATGCTTACCATGACAAATAAAGATGTCTGAACTGGTTCTTTTAAAACAGATCATAAGAAGCTTATTGTTCTTTTGTGCAATGAGTTCAAGGTTTTTTCTGTCATTTATCAGGTTTTTAGTTAATTACTTGTCTAGTAGCTATAATAATGTTCCGTGGAATCATGTTTTTGCAGATCGTTGATAAACTGTGACTGCTTAATGAACTTTCATGACTAATCTTAGTTTTTGCTGGGCACTTACCTTTTAAAGCAGTGTCTTGATATAGTCTAACGATAATTCTAACAAGTTTTAAATAACTTGTGAACAATTTTTACACTTTTTAGTCCAGACCAAGGTTTTTTTATTACATATTACATTTAATTGGAGTTTTGGACCTCATAGATGCATGGCCTACCTTTGAGGAGGTGTGTGCATAAATGTGTATATATGTTTATACATATTAAAAATTAGGAAAATAAAGTCTGTTGTTAATAGATCTACCTGTCTTAAACTGACATCTGCATCTCCACTGTGAAGTATTTGGGGAGAGTCGAGGCACAGATTCACTGTGGGTTTTTTGGCTTTGAGAGCAACCACTAACAGGATTTCTGGAGTGCATTTTCTGTGCTAATTTAATTTCTAGTTTAAGAAGCTGAGAACTTGGAAGGTAGTTGTACTGTAACAATGGAGGTAGAAGTTGCCTTTTGCATTACAGACCATTTGAGCAGTTCCTGCACACCTATAATCAAATCTCTTCCCCCTTTCTGAGACTTTGATTGCTGAAACCTCACGTTGGTTGTTTTTTTGACCTCTCAGTCGTGCCGGTAAAGCTGTTAGTGGGCCAGGATATTTTTAACCTGCACTGGTTCATGTCATAGTCCTGTGAAAAATAGTGCTAGCACAACTGAAGTAGCAGTGCAGAAGCAGGGTGGGAACTCACTTGGCTGGTGTTGTTGCCAGGAAAAAAGTCAGTGGAAGCTTGGCTTCAAATCATAGCATAAAGATGAAAAAAAAGATTAAAAGATCTGAAATAATATTGATGCTTGCCTTTTGAAAGCTGCCATATGTTTTGGGCCACCTTTTGAAAATATCTTAATATGTACATCCTTATTCATAAAATGAAACATCCATAAGAGATGCTACCAATTGGTGTAACCTTCTAAGTCCATGCCTATGTTACCAAATCACAAAACTCTGCTGCATTACAGTGTCAGTGAGGTTATCTTGTCTCTTGTTAGAATTCTGCTAACATATAGATTGCTTGTGCCTATTTTGTGTTTTTAATTTAAATTACATGTGCTTTCCTATTTATCATTTCCATGAGCAAAGTCTTTGAAAATAGTCTTTCATTTTGCCTTGAGGTCTAGTGAGCTTTGTCTGAGTGTTAGTAAAGAAAAGGTGTTCTAAAGAACATGCTTCCAAAGATGAGAATCTGGTTTGATCCTCTTTCTAGGACCTGGCACATGGCCCCTGTTTCTCTGTCAAGTGGAAGTTGGCTTCATACTCTTTCACTTTTCCCTCAGCAAGAATCTAGTTTAGTGTCTTATTCTCTGCTTTCCTGCTACCATGTTAATTCAGCACCCTAAGGTGGTGGAGTGTAGCTTTGCTATTGTATCCCCAAGATTTAGCATGGAACACTAGCAACCCCATTCTCATGCACTTTAACGCAAGGAGAGGCACCATTCTGTTTGCTCCTTAGTGCAAGAAGAAGTCTCCAAGCACAAGGAATTAAGTCTAATGAGATCTGTGCAAAATTTTTATTAGGTCCTAATTGATACTGGAAAAATATGCAATGCATTGTGGGTATGGCTTTGGATTTTTAGTGTTGTTGTGGGGGTTTTTGTTTGAGGGGGTTTTTTGGGGGGTCGTTTGTTTGTTTTTTGTTGTGTGGGTTTGGGGAATTTTGTTTTGGTTTTGTTGGGTTTTAAAGAAAATGTGAGTATATGGGAAGCCCTGGAAAAATACTACGAAATTGGTGGAGCTGTAGTAGATTACAGGTTTGGGTGGGGTTTTGTTTGGTTTGGAGTTTTTTAGATGCAAGGAGAATAAAGCTGTAACTAGTGTTTCAGTGACTCAGTTGTGCCAGGTGTATTACATACTTCATTGTAGGGTCTGCATGTGTTTTGTGGGTCACTTACCTGGAATAGGAATATTTTTTTAAAGATACCTTTCGCTGTTATTGCAGAAGCTTCCTTTGATAGTAGTGGATTATATAAAAGTAGTTTAAATCATGGGGATCATATCTTTGGTCTTTTTTCATCTTTAGTAGCAAAGGTGAGAATTCAAGTAATTATCAGGAAGATGATGTGCTGTCAGTCTTTGAAGATCATCTATATCAGATCAGGTTCAACCTGTATGGAACATGAGAAGGGGGAGGAAGACTTCCGTGGGATTATGGTCAAGTGCAGTAATCTCTACTGAACAGTGAAACTTTGTTTTTTTCATGACAGTACTGAATGTTTTGGTATGTATGTTTTGTTTTTTACTGTCTAGTCTCAAGATGGCAGAATTATTTATGGAATGTGAAGAAGAGGAGCTAGAACCATGGCAAAAGAGAGTGAAAGAAGTGGAGGAGGATGATGACGATGATGAGCCAATCTTTGTTGGGGAAATCTCAAGCTCGAAGCCGGCTAGTACATGTAAGAGAATATTTTCAGTAATTTAAAACAGATATTTCAAGGTATAAGACTTCAAACTTGCTTTGAAAACACATAATTGCTAACAGTAAGACTTAGGAAGTTCTGCATCATAAAGCTGTTCTCTAGTTTGCTGTCATACTGAAAATTGGCATTTTTAAGAAATTCTGTCCTAAAACCCAGGTTTTGGGGCAGCTCTGTCTAGCTGTAACCTTAAATATCTGAAATCAAAGCGAGGATATTTCAAGGTTTTAGCATTAACAGTATGGTTAAAAATTCAATATATACAATGCTGAAGCCATGCATGCTGTTGCTCTTAATATGGTTAATATTTAGTTAGATACTTAATAGTGTCTCCCTACTCAAGGAATGTGCATGAATGTAAGTCTTCATGTTACGGTCCCTGTTGTTTTTTCCACCTCACATTTCATTTGTTGGTGGGCAGACTGAATGGATGGGACATCATTCTGAGAAAACCAGGGTGACTGTCTTAAGTGTCTATAATAAAATCACAATCAGGAAAAGTGATTATTGTGGAAATAGTAGAAGTCTCTGTTAAATTTGACATTTTTATTATTCAATTAATTAATCCCCTGTAAAGTAGTTTTTTTCATCAAGTTCTGTAGTTTTCTCCTAATGCAGGCAGTGCAGGGAGTCAGGTTAGGTGGTTGGGGTGACAACAGATGTGTCAGGATTCCATGTTTGTCCTGTTCTTGGACTTTGTCAGGTAAGTAAAGGAGAACATTATTTTTGTTACTTAATTTTAGTAATTAGAGTATTTGATTTCTGTGTTTGACCATCTTGTAGTCAATTGTTAAGAGGCTTGACCTAAGGTCTAGCTATCAAATACACAAGACTTTTCTTGGTGAGGTTTACTGCTTTCAGTTTCTGCCTCATCTCTGCTATGCTGGTATCCAAGATTGCCATAGTTGTTTTCTGAAGGTGTATAATTTGCAGTGAAGCATTTCAAGACAAATAGTTAAACTAACCTCTCTGTCACACTGCTGCATGGACTTTGGAACTATTATTAGCTGTTCAGTCATTTTAGTTCACAGTATTTTCATCTTGCATCCAAACTTTGTTTTACTTTGTTACTTACTCAGGTGGTAAGTCTAATGCTTCTTACACTAGATTTAAACTGTGGAAAATTATTGTTTAAGTATTAGAGAAATACTGAAGCTGCTGTTAAAGTTCTCTCACCTGAAAATAGTTCTTCAGGTTTAATATTTTGAAATATTTAAAAAATATTCTCGATCTGCTTGAAAATTTGAAGAATATTTTTAAATTACTCTAAGAAGTTTTCTGTTGATACAGACTTCTAGAAGAACTGGAAAATACCCTCACTGTTTTCAGGGAAGTCCAGAGACCTCTGGATTGCAGTTGATCATTGGAAGTAGGTCATGGTATAGAACAACTGTGAAGCCACAAGGCGTATGTTGGATCCACAAATATGCCAAGTTATGTTGCAGTTGTCGTAGTCTCAAGATTTTTTGTAGCCATAAAGGATAGAAATAGTTCAGGTGAAAAGTTTAACTTTGCTTCAGCAACTTCAAGATCTTTGGTAACAGATGAGAGACATACAGTGTATGCATCTTCTGCTAGTGCTGTCCATACTCGGTCCTGACAAAAGTAAAATCACTTATGGTATAACTTTTTACTTTATCTCTCTTCCTTCCCTTTCCTCAACTTTTCTCTTTGTAATCTACTTCTCTATCAAAAACAGCTATGGAAGAATGACCTCAGTTCTTCTCAGGCTTGTAAGTAGTACTACCTGGCAGTAGTCAGGCTTCAGTTTGTTATTGGTGATAGGGAAAACAGTGAACTCAACTCTGCTTATCACTGTTGTATATTTTCTACCTGAGAAAATTCCTGTCTGATCAGATGAAAAAGTAGATGACAAATGAAGACTCATGTGTAGTTCCTAATTTTTTTGAAAGTTGTATTTTCTGCAATACATAGCAATGTCTTTTAACCTTTTCTTGACAATGCGATTACCAGTTTTTATACAGACTGGTGTGGAAAACTTGGAAGGAAATATTTGACAACCCAACTTTGACCTGCTGGCACAGTGTCATGTACAGTGGAAGTGCCTCTTCTGATGTACTGGAGGATTAGTTTGACTGGGATGAAAAGTAATTCACACTTTGTTCTCTTTACTGTTTCCTGCAACTGCTCATTTTCCCTACAGTTACTGCTCATTTTTTCTTTCTTCCTTATTCATAATAATACAAACTTGTAATTTGTTGCTACTTTACATGTTTTTGTGTGTGTTAGCTTTCTTATACTTCAATGCTGTTTTACCTGAACACGACAAAGAACACTTTGATGGAGAAGGGAAAAGGGCATATCAAGTCTGTAATGAATCAGTTATGTAAATCTAGTATATAATTTACAATCACCAATTTCCTGAAATGTTCTTTTTAAAAACAGTAAAATCTACCTTTGTATTTTAGAATGTGAATTGTGTGTGCATCAGACTGACTGAAGCTGAATGTTTTGTGAGACATAATTTGTAAGATAGCTTTTTTTTGTAGGTAGACTAAAGGTTTTCTTTCATTTCACTCTGGAATTCAAATGTGAGATTTAGATTTATTAACTAAAGTGTATACTCAGTTAAATCCTGAATTAAATTAATCCTTGCTCATAGTTCAGAGTTGTGTTGAAGTAAAAATAGTTATTACTATTACAGGATGAAGTTTTGTCATATCTTAAAAAAATGCAAACCTGTTTGGATCTGTTGGTCGCAGCTGCTTTTTTATTAGTATTATCTGAATGCAGGTGAAAACTGTAATCTTCTGAGCTCTACTGCTATTAGATTTCTTTATCAGCCTGAGCAGTGTTACACTAATAAGCCATTTCTGGTGGAAATAGCCTTAAAGGTGTTAAATAGAATGTGTAGATCTCTTGTTTAAGATCCTGATGTAATTTAATTCTGGTTAGAGAAGGTGGTTAAACCATGTTGGTTGGCTATTGGAGCATCAATCTAATTTAATACACATTATTTTCACATCGGAGCAAGAAACTTGATAGCAACACTAAGGAAATTGAGAATCTGGTAGTATAAAAAATACTTTTATTTGAATATATGTGTAACATTCTGGGATGATCAGAAACCTCAGACTAAGACTTAAAAAGTCAGGGAATATTGGTGGCATTAATTAGGGAGTAAACATTGAATCAAAGACATTCCATGTGGTTCTGATGAGCTAGAACTCTGTTTTTTAACTACCATGTAGAATATGTAAGAAAATCAGTCCTCATGTAATGCAATTCCAGCATGACTCTTTTGATTACTGGTCTATTTTTTTTTCTTTTGTATTGGAAAATGGAGATCATGAAGTTAAAAAAAAATAAATAAATTAGTGTTGTGTTTTCCTGTAGCACAGCAGCAAATTGTGTAGTTACTGGTTTAAAGAAAATTAATCTTTACTGTAGAGCAGTTGTGGTATTTGGGGAATTTATCATATAGATGAGAAACAGAAGTGAATGAATGCATTATAATCAGCCAAGCTAAATATGCATGAAATGTCATTTTTTTGTTGTTTGCACTCTTACTTGTGTGTTAATCTGTCTCCAAGAAAATAAAAATTGAGATTCTTAGGTGAACTAGCTTAACCTAAGAGAAGAGGAGTAGAAGATAATTTGTACAAATTGCACTTTGTTTTGCCAGGTATTTATTTTAGAAATATTCTAATTCATAAGTCAAATCCTAATTGGCTTAATTAGTGGATATGAATGCTATTTTTAATTTGAAAAGCAATTAAGCTATTAACTGCAATTAAGATAAATGTAACTTTTGACAGATATATTGAACAGAGTCAACCTCAGCTCATCACGAAGGGGGATACAGAATGGTGCACCCAGTAGAGGTACTTTATTGTCCTAATATGGTAATTAAAAAAATGCACAACACTTACGAAACATCTGACTGCAAAATTGCATAAAGATAACTTTGGAATCCTTTGCAACAGGTACAGTTACTACATTCGAGCCTGACAGTCACCATTATGCGACACCTGCCTCCAGCCCCAGTGCCATGCCCGTTTCATCAGTCTTTCAGTCTGTATCCAGACCTACAACTAGCTCTGTAGCAGTTCAGCTATTGTCTATACCAGTGAATGTTTCAGAAACTTCACAAATGCTGCAGAGACCAGTTGCTGGATGTTTATCAACACAGCAGATGCCTGGGTCAAGTTCTGGAATACCACAGCCTGTTACCAGACCTGTAACCCTTCCAGTGACGACACAGCCAGTATCAAGAGCTATCACGGTTCCTGTAGTGGATCAACCTGTATCCAGGGCAGTGACTACTGTAACTGCACAGCCTGGGTTACTCAATCAGGTAAATTTTTATTCCCTTAAGCTGTGAAATACTTAGGTGCAATTACTTCTGCATAAATGAATGAGGAACACACAGATTCCATCTAGTCCTTTGAATAGATTATAGACTAGCATGATTCTGTAAAGATTCTAGAACCATAACCTTGTGTTGGTGAATTAAAATACATATTAAAAAATACTGACTTGCAAGACTCAGATGTTAGCTTTAGTAACAATGATATTGGGATAGCTGAAAATACTAGACACAAGGGAAATCAGTACAGTTTTAAGATATTTTGCTTATGTTGTGTGGAGAAATTATGGAAATTATAATTCTCCAACTTTTGTAGATTTCTCTGCTCAGAAATGGATCGTCTGTATCGATAAATTAATTACACTTTGGTGTTTACAGTAACTTTGTGATTTTCCCACCTGATTTTTATAGTGCCACTCTTGGGATTTTCACTTCTTAAGAGAATGCTATAGTGTTATGTCCTATGGGGTTTCTGCTTTTTGGTTCACATGACAGTTGTAATTAAACAGTGTTATGTTAAGGAGGGCTTAAGCAACCAAAAGTTGCAGAGTCAGTAGAGGAAACAATTCAGCAACCTGCTGGCTTTGTCCAAGAGAATGATGCACATGGACCATGTATCATATACCTTCCTGGACTGCCATACAACCTCAGAATGAAAACTTCAGGGAGAAAAGTCAGATGCTGGTTTTGCTGCCTTAGGCATTGGACGTTTATGAAAGAGAGAATAAATGTTAAATTTCTGTATTTGTATGAGGCAAACTATGGTGGAATACCTTTACTGAAACTAATTTAAGCTGAAACTGTTTAGACAATGATATATTGTATTAGCTACTACTGTCAAGTTAAAATTAAGCCTGACAGTAGGCACTGTCTCCACCACCAGTGCAAATATGCACACCTGCAGTTGTCTTAGCTGTCAGTTTTATGGTATAAATAAAAATTATGCAGCCTAATGTATTCTGCTTTTGCTGAACAGGAGAATCAGTCTGAATGAACATAGTTAATAAGGCCATTAAAACTTGAGAATTCATTGGTGTTCTGAAGACTTGTGGCTAAGCCATTGCTGATGGTGGTTTGTATTCTAAGAAGAGCAATGCAATAGAGTAATCCCCTATCAACTAGGTAGCTAAATCTCAGGCAGATTCATTAGGAAAGAACTTGCAGTTTCCAATCTTGAGTCTTCAGCAGCTGATTGATAGTTTGCAGAGAGAAACTGAACGTGTCTAGTGACATGATTTAGCTAAATCAGTCTGTCACTGTATCGAAGAAGGCCTAAAAATTATATGATCAGAAGTCCAGGTATCAGTAGGATATGTAGATTGCCTCTTTGTAAAGCAGCACATTAATAAGAATTATCTGGCACTTCATGTGATGTGTACACATATTTGAAGTCTGAACTTTATTTTTATAAATATTTATGTATAACATAGTGTGCTTTAATAAATTCTTCAGAGGAGTGCTGGGATGTCTTGCAGAATCACTACTGCAAAAGGAAGCACCGTCTTCCCTTGCACGTACCTACTCATGTTTTGGTTCTATAAAGCTGCTAGTGACCTTTACATTGTTGTTTTAGAAAACCTTAGAGTAAAGAAACCTAGGAGAGCTGAACTTTTCTGAAAGCTGTATGTAAGGCAGACATAATTCATAAGAAAGTGATTTCCTTAAAAGACAGTATGCATACAGCACTTCCTTTTGTGAGAGTTCTTTCTCATGCATCGAGTTTCCTTTCAACAGGAACATCACAGATGAGACTTAAGTTTTATAGTGTGACTTTGCCAAAAAGTGCAGGTTGTTCTTCCATGGCAGAGTAAAGAAGCACCTATTTAAAGAAGTTGCAGCCTGAAATATTATTTTCAAGGTAGATGATATGGAAAAGGATCTCTAACCATGTATTGTTAGTTAGTTCTGCCTATTCCAAGTTAGACTGATGTGCATTAGAAAGCAATGCATCCATTTCTGGGATATCCAGTGTATATACGTTGTGGGGTCTCTTAAAGCTTCCACTGTTGAAATTATCATATGTTACATGGCTTCTTTACAGTATTGACATTTTAGCCATGGCTTTCATGACCTCTTAATTTTTCTAAGTTATTCTACATGTAACATTTTATTTTTTAGATGTTAAGTGTACCTTTAGGATGATTTTTCTGTTTTTTTTTTTCCATCCTCGGCACATGCTGAAAGTGCATATTTATTCTCTTCAGCTTTAACTTTCTAAATTCAGAGTTATTTCCAATTTCAGCCTTATCCAGAATAATTTGTTTTCTTGATTTTTTTTTTTTTTTTTAATTGTTTCTGCCACTTGACTATGTTATAATTTTTAATGGGGAAGGAGGCTTGGTTGTTGTTGGTTTTTTTAGGGAGGTACAATAGTTCACCTTCTTGGGCAAAGATTAGTGATTTTTTGGTATCAATCCTGCCACATTATGTCATTTGTTCTTAGGGTCAGATGGTATACTGCCTATATCTTGATTTGTGTCCTTGGTTTGAATTAATTTGAGAGTGTCTTAGGTGTTTTGAAAGTTTTTTTCCCCCTTTATCTAGTTTGTATTTCACTTGGGGCCACTGTTTTAAATTTATTATTTTCTGCCTTGAGCTTTCTGTGACATTTTGATTCACAAATTTTTTGTTTCTTACCACTTCATTCTTCCTAAATGGCAAGGGCTTCAAAGAAGTTTTTTTCTGGGAAATGCTTGACATATGGATTTTCAGCTTCCAGATGCTGAAACTTACCTTTGAATTTAAAATACTGTGATGTAAAGGGGACTGTAAGGTATGACTAGACACTGTGTTGGGAACTCTATTTAGGTGAACATCCCTCAGGTTGCCTTAGCTCTTAATATGGTGCAATATATTTTAATATCAGGATGTCAATTTTTTTTCTGTGGGAACTGATTGCTTTTGATCACTAACTGGGTTGAAACACGTTTCCTCAGTTTCATAAGATGTAGGTCTATATTTTATCAATATTTTAGTATTCCAGTTTTGTCATTGAAATACCCCTTTCCAATCACAGGGTTCAAACTCACTGACTTACTGTAAATGTTTAGATTTCGTTCTCTTATTAATGCACTATGTTAATGAGGTTCCAGAAATTCTGAGTTGGATTTGGCTTCAGTCATACAGCATTTAAAATTCAGTCAGAGCTACTGCTGTTGTATAGAATAGCACAAGGCATCCTCTTTAAGAAAAAATGGTTCTTAGTGAAGAATTCAGGGTTCAGAATGATCTCCAATAAACCTCAGCCAATTCTGTCCATATTGTTCCCCTACTTAATAGGCATTTTATTCAGTCTGAGTGTAATTAAACTTCTAGTTGTTTCTAGTTAATTTTGGCAGAGGTCTGATACCACTTCCGCTGTGTGGACTTGGTTACCAATTGCCATGTTTGTTTCCACAGTTAGGAAGTGTAGGATGCACAGTATTTTCGATTATCCTCTTAGAAAACTAAGAGTGGTGGTGGATTATTTTTCTTCACGTGGGCAGGTTCCCTGCTCATGGCAGGGGGGTTGGAACTTGATGATCTTTGAGGTCTCTTCCAACCTTAATGATTCTATAATTCTATTGTATGGCTAATGTTTCAAATGTAGGTGTTGTGTATAGTTCTCCATTCTAAGAGCCTACCACAGGCTTACCACCTGAGCATTAGATGTTCTTGAACTGGAGTTTGCAGGTGGAGTTGATTTCCTGGCTAGTCTGATACCACTGTGACTACAGTAGCCTGCACTGTTGTGACTGCTGCTGGTGTGCTGTTACTTGTAACAAATACAGCAGAGAAATTTTGTAACGTTTCCACAGCTACTCTTGAATATATGTTTCAGTTGGTTAGATTGGATTAGGTCAGTCACCTGCAGAAAGAATGGTTCTTCATTATCATTAAGTCCTGAAGGGTCTATATTTAAAAGTTAGTTGTACACAAAAACACAGGGTAGGGAGAAGCTTCTTTTAGTTAAAATATTTTCTGGTACTTAGGAGCCCTAAGCTAGATTATTATACCTGTATGCGTACTTGTGCACTTGTTTAGACTTTTTTCCATAAAGTTTAGTCAACATGGTGGTAGTTAAAAATGTGTTAACTTCCACAGGAATATCTTCAAATAAATATTATAGTTGTGAATGAGAAGCATTTTGTGAGGTTGATCTTTATAGGAAAAAGTGTTTTGACCTTTGTCTCATGGATACACAGGTGATTTTTTTCTTATTTTTATGAAAATGGAGCCACTCTTTCCAACTTTTTGTTTCACAGCACAGCTTGGTGAAGTGTAACGAGTTGAATTATTTCAAAGTAGAAGGATAAAGTGCCAGTATTTTCCTGTTTATGCCTTAATGCTGAAATGAAGCCTAACTGTATTCTAAGGTTTTTCTTAAGTCCTTATTGCTGTTGCTGAAAATATTTCCTTTTCCATATTGTTTGTGTTAGGAGGAATGACCTATTAAAATGTGAGCAGTATTGATGAATCTTGGAAAGCATGAGTCTTCTACCTCATCCCTTGAATATCTGTAAAGATAACTAAATTTCATATTTCTTTTTCCTCCACATGTTACCTATTGAGTGGTCAGTGGAGGTGTTCAGTTTTAACAGTGTTCAGTGTTGGAGCCAAGAAATGCATGTGGGCTATTTCATTTTTTAGGTTATATGTAGTACTAAAAGGCAAAACATTTAAACTGAAGAGTATAAGGATACCTATTCTTGGAAGTGCTCAAAGCTTATTGTAAGAAGGTGCTGAGGAACATGAAACAACTTTTAGAGTATCTTGTGCTTTGAAAAATGAGTTTGATTGTATTATTTCCAGAAGTTCTGTGAACTACTCTGCATAAAAGAAAAAAACCCTTAGTGATATCATGAATGGATGTCATTACCAGTCAACATGCTATAGATACACTTTTATTAAAGCCTGACTACTTAGTAGAAATTAAATTATTTAATATCTTATTGTTTTGAGAAGTTTCTGCTTAGTGCAAGTTTGTGCTACTTTTGAGTTCTGTTTTCTCATCTTATTTCATTATTCTCATTAAAATGTAGTTAGCTGTTGCAGATGAGTAACAGGCAAATTCCTGAGTTTGTGTTGAAGGAGGAAAGCATGATTTTTTTTAAAAAACAGTATAATTTGAAACATCATCAGACTTTTGAACGAAAGCAATTACAAATAGCAATTCAATTAGGTTTTGCAGTATTTTTGCAATATTTCATAAAATGAACTTTCCAAGGTCTTCCAAGTTGTTTTTACTGTTCTGATACACAGCTATGAATAAACTAACAACCAATGATAAAGAATTGCAAACTTATTAAAATGTCAAACTAAACTATTTTAGGGAGATTGTAATTAACTTGATTTACAGCTGAGTACTTATGAGTACTTTTAAGCAATCACATGTTTTTAAAATAAACCCTTTGAAGCCTGCAAGTAAAAAGATGTTAAACCTCAAATTTCTTTTCCCTCTTGAAAATATCTTATTAGGATTATATTATGGATTCTCCACCAGCTGCACCAGATAATACATCTGGTATACTGTTTGGTGTGAGACAGAACTCGGGAGTTCCACAGTACCAGACTGGGCCAGCAGTGAATGTAACAGGTGGGTATAACTGTAGTAGTTGATAAGAGAAACAAAAAGCCTAATGTCATTTAACTGTAGCGCAGATCTTCGGGTTATAGCTTAAAATAGGATTTCTAGAATATAGTATAGCTACTTTTTTTTCCCCCCTGTACATAACACTGTATAATGTTTAATGAAATAAACTTTGGAGCCTTGTGTTGCCAGACTTTGCTTTTCTGTGCATTAGACTGACTGTGATATCAGCTGGTGTCTTCTTTTACTGCTCATTTAGATGGAAAAAGGTATTGCCAGATCCACTGTAATTTTTACCAATAAAATCTTATTTTCAGTATATCCAGTATTCTTTGACTAGCATGAATAGGAATGACTTAGCAAGAGAGACACTGTGAAGAGTACCAGAAGAACTTCCTGAGTCTGCTGAGTGGAGTCTCTGTGGTGATGATCTTGGTTACCTGACTGCTGTATGTAAGAGCTGGAGTAGGTGGGATTGAAAGTATCTTGTCTGAAAAAGAGGGGCAGGGAAAGAGTATGTAGTTTGTCAAAGAAATTTTTTTATTCTTATTAGCTAAATTGTGTTTCAGCAGAAATTAACCTACTGAAAAACAAAAAAACCCACTTTTTTTGTCACAGCAGATCAAGTAGATTGGAAGCATACAGTTCATTCACAAACAAGCTGTATCTTGGGATTTCTCTTGTGTTTTGTGAAGGATTGTACTTTTGTAATAACTGATCAGAATCCTGTCATTCAGTCCTTGTCATAATTTACAGGTGACAGTCACTTCTGATTCTTCAATGAGGTAACAGGTTATGTACAATGAATGGCCTAGCTGGTCATAGTAACCAGTTATGTAAAGCAGAATGATTGCTAATTTATTCTGCTTTGTGATGCTTTTGCATCTGTAGTTTAGGCTTTTATTCCACGTACTTTTCAATGAAGGGTTGATACTTGCATTTGTCCAATTATTCTGTGATGTCATTTTTAGTCTTACTGGGTTAGATAGCTTTTTGTAAAGTAAGAAGAGGCTTTATTTATTGCAAATGTATTCAGTATTCTAGCCCTTGTTCTCCAAAGAACAGATATTAATGTTTAATTGTTCGTGGGTTTGTTACTTGATTTTTCTAATCTAGGAGACCTTCTTGCATATTTAAATATTACTTGTGTTAGTCTCTTACTGAGAAAAATTAAATACTTAAAAGCATCAAAGATTGTAATTCAGAGTGTCTTATACCATACTTGGTCTATGTTTATTTCTGTAAGATGGCAATAGTATTTAGAAATGAAAGGGTTATAATTTTGGGATGAAACACAAATCTTTGACACAAAAGGCAGATTTAAGATGCATTTCGTGGTTTGGCTTGCATGGGGAGTGGCAATGTGCTTATATTCATGTTGTTTGTATGTGGCAATACCTACTTGCTGGTGTGCTGTGCTTCTTCCAGTTCATCTGCAGCACCGTGGGCACAAGGCAGTCTGTAATATGATATTTAAAAGCAGAATCTTTTTGGAAACTGGCTTGTGATACTCTGCAGGACAATTTAACTTCTGTACAGGGATCATTAAATAATTTTTTTTAGCTCAGTATAGCATAACTGTTTATTTCTGAGGTCTAAGCAGGGAAGTTACAAGCTACTGATGGACACTGATCAACCATTTTATGCATGCTAAAAATTTAGTCTGCTAAATAGGTGGTGGTAGTAAGTTAAATAGCAGTGGTAACTCTTATCTGCAGGTTGGATAGACTCTGGGAATGTCTGTAAAATTCTCCCACAAAGTTTACCTACTCAGAGGAACCAAAAAATGCCATAACCAATAGAAAAACTGTTCTGTGGTATTTAAGAGTTGACTGGCCTGTTTTCATGTGTTTATAGCGCTAGATTAATGGGAGGTGTTGGTGAGGGACAATGCACTGGAGGCCTGAAACAATTTGGCTATTATTATGTCCCTGTTCTGTTCGTTTGATATGATTGTTACCACAAAATATTTGATGCTTTTATTCCAGGTTACCATTTCTGATGTCTTTTGCCATCATTCATAAAATCAGGCCTAGGCAGCAGAGATGCAAGTAAGTGTAGCCAACTGTTTCATAATAGCTACAAAATAGTTACAAAAGTATTCACTAATAGCCTGATATGAAGGTCATAGACTCCTGAGCAGCCTGAAAACCAAACAAAAATGGTTTGGCGGCTCCTTTGCTCACTTGTGTACCTGGAGTCCCTGACAGTTTCAGCTGCATGGTCTGCTGGATAGAGGATTGGACAAATTAGTTTGGAACATGGATGGTTCAAGGAATTCTTGTGTCTACACACTGAGAGAGGAACTTCGGTTAAAAGAGGGATCAATCTCACTTATGCCAGCTAGGTATTAAATAATACTTGGAATTGGTTTGATTTTTTTTTTTTTTTTCCAAAATAGACCTAGTTTTTTTTAAATGAGCAAATGACAGAATTCAAATGCAAACCTATATATATTCTCCTAGTATTATTGTAGTTATTCTGAAAGAGAATTTATTCAGTCAGAGTTATACAAACTGATTTAAGAATGGTCACCTTTATAAATATATAGAAGTTATCCATTTTTTTTGTTACAGATGTGTCAGGCTTTTTTAAATTGAAATTGTTACCAATTTTGTGAACATGTAAAAATAGTCCTTTTTTTTTTTTCCGAGTCAGGTTTTCTACAGTAAAATAAAATACTATACTGAAGATTCTTGTAAAATCAGTTAGACCTTCTGTCTTTTCCTAGGCTCTCATTACACAACTACACATAATTAATTGTACAGCAGCAGTTCCTGCTGTAGGTTGATGTGTTCCTGTGTGACCTACTCTAGGGGATCCTGCTCTGGCAGGGCGTTGGACTAGATGATCTTTTGAGATCCCTTCCAACCCCTATGATTCTATGATTGTGATACAAAGGAGGAAATTAGAATGACAAGATAAGTACATAACAAGTCAATTTGGTTTTCCTGTATATGAGGCATAGTGTGTTAAATTCTCCAAGGTGCTTAAATATTAGTATTCCCTGCTGGGATTCTTTGCCTCTTGTCTGGATGGTCTCACCATTCAATCCACTATTTGCTAGGTGTAGATAGTTACCACTGAGTAAACACAACTTGGAGGTGGGAGGGGCTTGTTTTGTTTGTTCTCACAAGAAGTTTAAATAATTTTATGTGGCACAGGTTTACTCTGCTTGGTGAGAAGACTTCAAAAGTTATTAATTTGGTTTCCTATTACACCCAAAGAAATCACTGGAGCAGCTAGACCACTGAGAGGGGTATATACAAGAATGTCCTTAGTTCAGGTAATTGTGTCTGAAACTGAAGTCTGGTCTTTATCATAGTTTATTATAGTCTTAAGGCCTTTTGCAGTCTGTGATTGTGAGAGATTTACAAGGCCTGTGCTGGCACTTCAGACTTGGTATGTAGCTGTGCTCTTTCAGGTCTACTCGAAGACCGATCTCTGGATTGAGATCATATCATCAAGAGTAGTCTTACAGTGATAGAGACATGGGTTTCAGGACAAGATGGAGCCAGGTATGGGCATGTTAATCAGGCCCCAAGCCTCTGAATTTCCAGCTTACTTTTTAGTACTTTAACAATAAGTAAAACAGCTTTTCTTTCAGAAGAGAGCAAGTAGTTGTGCTGTGGTTGGTCATTAGAAGTCTCAAATGTTTTACAGAGTTGAATAACAAACTAAACCAGTATTAACAGAGGACAAGAAAAAAGAAGGTTTTTCATCAGAAGAGCAGAGGTTGTTCTGAATAATGCACATTGCAAAAACCAGCTGTTTAGTTTAACTTTATCACTGTGAACTCATCCTGACTCAGATTAGTGTGGGTCAAGACGTGAAAAATAGGCCAAATAAATTCAGTTGGTCATAATGTGATTTACTTGGTTTTGGGGATGAATCTGTATCTCTTTGCATTTAACTTTTTCCACTGGCCTTAGAATAGTCAGTCTGAGTTGGATATTGGTTTTTTAGCTTCTGTAGGACTTACTACATTAGGGAAATACTAACTGCTTTAGGTAGGTTTGTCCATCCTTTAAAGTATAGTCATCAGTAATGTGTTCACAGTATACTGTGGGGAAAAAGACTGAAGTTAATTAATGTAGGTCTGGATGAGAGTAGTTTTGTATCTAAGCACCCTGCTACTTCTGAAGGTAGAAGTGTAACTAAAAAAAGCCAAGACTAATGAGGTTGGTGCTGGAAGCAATTCAGCTGTTTCACCTACAGTTAACTCTCCAACACTTAACACCATCACAAAATTTATCTTCAAAAGGTGGGGTAGATCAAATGGTCTAGCTGTCAATCCTTGCATTTGGAAAGAGCTAGTGCTCTTGTAATGTTTAAGTTGATTGAGATTATTAAAGTTATTAAGCCAGTGCAATCAACTAACTCTGTTCTTGGGCTGTAAAATGTAAAAAACGTTTCTATGCAAGGATTTATATACCTTTATAAATTAATAGACCCTGTTCAAATCTTAGATCCTTTTTTTTTTTTTTAGCTATGTTTGAATTTTGTAAAGCAACAATTAATTGTTTAATGGCTGTGAAGACAGATAATCAAAATAAATGTCCCTGACCTCATACTCTTAGTTCAGATGTTCTATGTCAAAGAAGGGAGTTGAAATCTTAAAAAGCCAACCAACCAGAAAATCAAGGTTGAAAGAATTCTGGGACTGCTAAATTTATATACTAATTTTGATTAGATAAAAGGAAGAAAAAAATAATTGTAGGAATGTCAGGCTAGGCAGCAAGGACTAAGACTGTGGGATCTCTGTCCTTGGGACTTATGTTGATTGGACGTGGCTCTGAGCATCCTAATGAGGTTGGGCTTGCTTTGAGTGGGAGGCTGGACAGAAACACCTCCACAAGTTCAACCTAAATTATTTTGTGGTTCTGTACTTAAACTAGCTATTACAAAGTGTGTCTTGCCATTCTCCCCTTTCTTTCACAGCAGTGTTTTTGATACAGTTTAAAATAGTGGGAAGGGAGGAGGGAGATTCTATTTTCAAAGAGAGGATGTCCTTTGCAAGACCTTTTCCTCCCTAAAAGAAGAGGGGTAGTTAAGCTGTTTTGGCATATTAATAATTAGATTCACTTTCCTCCTGAGCCAAAAGGTACTTTGCAACTGATAGTAATAGATGAGGATTTATTCTTTACTTTGAGGTATTTCCAAAGAAATAGTCTCTCCTATAATGTTAAAATGAGGAGCTACCTACTGTGTGATTCTGTTGTTTAGAGTAATTTAATAACGGGGTTTTTGCATGTCTTGTTTTCAGTTGGTTTGCTATCAGACTCTTCCCCAGCATTCAGAAGGAAATGGCTATAACATGGAATAATTTTGTGGCAAAAAATTATCCTCAACCCTCTGTTGGGTGAAACAGATACTGTGCTGCAGTGTACGGTACACTGGAGGTTCTTAATAAATGCAGTAACAAAGGAGTAGATCATGTTCATTGAGAACATTATTTTAATGAGTTTGTCTCCAAGCTGTCCTATGCTAGCATAGCAATTTCTAATCTGTCACAGAATCCAGCACTGAAGCACCACAGAAAACGAGATGTTGCTGCACAACCTGTTTTCCTCCAACTCTGCTTGCACTGAGTTGTGATGTATCAAAATGTTTCACAAACTGTAATAGTGAAGACTTGCAGCACTGTCTTGTACATCTCTTGCATGACCATCCACTCGTGTAGGACTTTCTGCTTAATTACAGTTCTTAGCAATACTGTTATCTTCAAGGAGAAATACTGTTTGAGCCTGGACTTGTTTGAGTTCCTGGACTCTGCTAGACTATTGTTTTGAAAAACTGTGTAACACTGTTGCATGATCATCTCTTAAATCATATACTTCCTCATTCCCTTTTTATAAGGTGGATGTATATTTGTGTGTTTGTTTTTGTTACATTTTTTCATAGCCATGGCAGAGTACAGCTGACTCTACAGTTAAGATGTAACTTAAAATTCCTCTCGTGTGTTTAACTGTTCTTCTGAACTACTTAGCATGGAGTCTTCCGGATCTGTGAATGACTTGAGAATGAAACTTTGGAAAAGTAGCTCTGGCTCTCATGGGTTTTGACACTTGGAGAAAGCTGGAAGCCTATGGGTTTATTCATTTCAGTTTAAGCTAATGCAAAGCATTTTTTTGTTTGCTCGAAAGGTATTAACTATTTTATGTTGATAAGAGAAGTACTATTTCTTTTCATTATGCGAAGTAATTATTTAGAGGATTTATTCTCTAGGTTCTCCAAAGACACCTTTGCTCAACAGAAATGATGAATCTGAATAAGCCTAAGTTCCAACAAGTGTCCAGAGAGAAATATTCTCATCATTGAGAACCAGATGTTGAAATTTTCTAAAACCAGTTATCTGAACCCTATTGTGATAATGATCAGGTCATGGCATAAAACAATGTTAATTTGAAAATTAAAGTTCTTAAAACCATTTAAAAAATCCATCTGATCCAGGGGTGGTGGGGCACAGAATTAATGCTTTGTCTCTGTTATCCTGCCTTCAACCCCCTTCTGTTTTTTCATTATTTATTTCTCAAACTTTGTAGAAGTTGGTTATAGGTCTGTATCAAATGGAACAAACTCAAGCTTGGTTTGGAAAAAAGGGTAGTTAAAAGACAGTTGTAAAATCTTATGGTTACTACAGCGACATCAATCCTAATAGTTTTCATTTGAAGTAGCAAATTTTGCTAAAATAATAATAGTGTTCTGCTTGAATCCTGAATCTTAACATATTTTAAATTTTACAGATACAAATGTTGCATCAAACACCATTAAAAATGGAGGACCTTATCCACGAGCTTGTCCAAAGTGCAATATTCATTTCAATCTGATGGATCCTCTAAAAAATCATATGAAGGTAAAATATTTTTGGGTTGGTAAACATTACAACAAACTTATGTGGGCTGCTGTTTGGTTGTGAAAGGGTGCTGTGTTTTGGTATGAAGATAGGCTGGCTTCTGGCTGTGATCAACTGAAGCCCAAATGCTCAATGTCTTTCAGTTACAGAAGGGAAGAATGCAGTAGGGAGCTCTAAATTTTGCCACTTTTTGCCTTATTTTTCAAATTAACTGAAGCATGTTTGCTGTCTTGGTATGATTTCTCTTTGCCACAGCTGTGACTTCTTTAACCATCAGCCAGATTTAGGTGAATTTGATTAATGCTTATGATAATAGCAGTCAGTTGACCCACATCTGTGTTTGTTACTAAGACATCGGTTTTTATCTGGATGTATCACTTGGTAGCTAAAAACGTTTTTAAGCTGAGGGGAAAAACTTAATGTGTAGTTCATCCTCAAACACTGAGAAACAAAGCTCTCAGAAACTAAATAATCACTTAGCATGCTTATAAGACTACTTGCTGTTTTTTCTGGAACCATGTTTCCAGGAAAAGATTATTATTTGGTGAAGATTCATGCAATTCTCAGGCATGTGAATTCCATTTCAGGGGACAGAGACATGGCTTTGCACTCTGTATACAATATAAATAACCCATGCAAAAATTAGTATGGATTACTGTAATAGAAATCTGTGAGGCTGTGAGTTTGTGTTAACACAGATCATTCTAATTTACTGGGTGTAAGATACTGTAAATAGTAGCTGCTGTCCCCTTCAGCTTCCAAATACAATTAAGAAATATACATAATGGTGGAAAAAAATCAAGGGTTTTATCTTTCTGTAATAATTATTTGCAGAGAATAGCTTTTGCACTGAGTATGAACCAAATGGAAAGAATAATTGAAGAAGTGGGTTTACTTAGTATTATTTAATTAAATTTTTAGTTAAGCTGTATACCAAGTTACACTTCAACAGTAGGGAATTGACTCCTTACTTCTAGACTTACAGAAAATAGTCCTGCACATTATTCAGCAGCAGAAAGATCTGTCCTCTGAAGCATTTTGATTTTGTTCGCTGTTGGAAACTTCATAGCATCTTCTGTATGAAGTACTTAATACTTTTTAAGCTTAAGTTTCACAGTGTAGCTATGGAGTTAAACATTCATTATGTACACTGTGACTTAAGGAAGCTCGAACAGTGTATGTGTTGTGTACCTTAAAATTTTTTAATTTTTCAGTAATGCTGGAAATAACTTTTGCAAGTTTCAACATATGTCCTCTCAAAAGAAAAACTTTCCAAGTATTTCTCAGTAAACTCATAACTGTCAGCAAAATACTTGCATAAAAGCTGCTTTTCTCTTTCTCCTTACTAAATGTAAATTAAGTAGACATTTTTCTAATGAGTCAGGCCACACAGGTATTCTGATTTCCAGCTTAAATTTATTACATGAACCTATAAGAATAATCAATTTTCAGTTTTTATAATACATAATGTTTTACTACCTAAACACTACTTAGAGATCAGTTCCTCTTCAAGATCTATATGTGAATATGGATCAAATTGATGTGTCAGAGATACAACATTTGTGTCTAGCTCTACATAGTGAGTGGCATTAATTTTTAAAGTGCTGCTGTTGTCGATGCAGTTTCTTTAGAGACTAACACCCTTGTCTCTGTCTGTCTTTTCTCCTCCCTCTTTCCATCCAGTATTGTTGTCCAGATATGGTAAATAATCTTTTCCCAGCAGTGGCCAAAACAGAATGTTCAAGCGCAAGCAAGATTGCTGAATCTGAGAAAGGAAAATTGATTATGTTAGTTAACGACTTTTATTATGGGAAGCATGAAGGTGACACCCAGCAGGTACAACAGGAGCAGAAGACTCATACAACATTTAAGTGCTTCAGTTGTCTGAAAGTTCTTAAAAATAACATAAGGTATTTGAATTCACTTCCTTAATTGTTTGGTAATCACAGCCCGTAAGACTTAGTCTCATGCATTAAACATTTGTCTCTCTGGAATAGAACTTTTTTTCCTATTGAAAACTGATAATATTGGGTGACTGAGCAGAAATTGAATTAATTTTTACTATGTGTGTATGGCCATTACTTAGACATTTTACAGATTAGAGTACAGGTTTTGATGGTGTCTAACACAAATAGTACAGTTTTAATGATAGCTGTTCTAGGACTTCAGGGTTAGAAAGGGCAACACAAAGTATTATACAAATTGCCATCTGGATTGGTAGTGTCAGATGCAAGTGTTAATTCCCTTCAAGGATGCAAAACGACTAATAGTTGGTGGTTTACTTACGTAACATCTGTTACTTTAATGGAATAATTATGCTTCCAAATGCTGCAAAAAACTTCAGTAGTTTGTTTTAATAGGTAGACAAGCCTATGTCATTATTCTTTTGGAAGCTGAGGTCATAGAACTTCTTTACATGCATTCTTCAAAGGAAGCTGAAGTAGCAGAATGTAAAACTGAAAAATGGACTGTTCCTTCAAAGGGCACAGTCTGCAGGTTAAATGAACAGGTTTATGCTAACATTAGACCTACATTATTGAACAAAACTTGAGTTCATGTAATAATAAACATTAAATTTGCTATTAACCCTGAAGTATGTGTAAATCCTAAGTAAAAGTGCTGATAATTTGTCTTTAGCAGCTTGAAAACGTGTGTTAGACTTGAAAAGAGTTTACTCTCATGATTTTGTAGTTTCTGTTAGTTATGGCATTGCAGTTTATCTTTTTAAGAGCAGTAGACAATGTTTGATAGGGCTGAGAGGTTTTTCTTCTGTTTTTTTTAATACATAATACTTTTCAAGTAAGTTTTTCCTGCAATATCATGAAAACTGGTCCCCAAAAAGAATACTTTATTAAGATGTCTGGGTTCATTTAAAAAATATTTTTTTCAGGCACCATTTTCTGCTCAGCATATTTGTGAACTATGGGTGCTGTGGTGCCTGTGTGTTCCACAGCAAGTTATCAAAAAGCAGCATTTAATTTTTTCCTTGAATTTCTCAAGTCAACTTGCAGCCATACTAAATTTTGCTGTAACTTTGTCTGTGTAGTCCATAGTTCTGTAACTTCAGAATTTTTACCCTTAACCATTTATAGTGGGTAAAATAAATACAGAGTTTACAGTTGAAGTTTTCTAAATCTTAATTCAGTGCTAGTGTCAGTTCCTTCTGTTTATGTACCTGGATATCTTTTGTTAGCTTTTTTCCCTTTTCTTTTTGTAAGCAATTGCATTATATTAGAAGCTTGAGCACGATACGCTGTTCTTGCTCATTTGTTTTTTCCAAGGTGACTGCTTACATTGCTCTTGTGACTGTGACCTACATTTAATAGCTGCTCTAGTTGTACTGAAATGAAGCACATTCAAAATGGAACAGTTTTTGCAGTTTTATTTTAGTGGGTTGTGCAACTGGCCTATTCTTGTGCTGTTCCACCAGTAGCTGTGACCCATCAGTGTTGTCGTGGGTGCTTAGACATCTCATTCAGAATAGGTTCCTACTACAGATAGGTGGGCATATTAATGAGGAATAAGTGGTAGCTTGAAATGGAAATACACCACCAAGTTTTTCCTGCTCTTTTGATTGTCAGCTGCACAGTGGCATTCTTTGATAACTGTCCTTTGTAATTCAGCTTAAGTCCTAAATGCTTTATACAAAGAAAGCTCTTGGAACCCTGCCAATTTTGAATTGAGGTAGTTTCAGATAAAGCTATAATGTCCTGATGGTAGCTATGTTCTTACTACTTGATAGTTTTCAGCAGAGCTAAAGTTATACTTGCTTCAGAATGTGAATTTGGTGAAGTGTGAATAGCTGACTAACATGTTTTGTTGTTGCCGCCTTTGCTGATTTCCCTTTATTTCAAGGCAAGAATTGTCTAAGCAAACATGATATGTTACATGTTCCTTATATAATAGTGAAAATGTCTTTACGAGCTTTGAAACATAATTTCTGACATAGTCAGCTTGCTTAACTTGGTTGCTTTTTTATTTAATTTTTTAACTAATAGTTATTCCTTAGATTGAGAGGTCCTTACAGAGTAAAGTTTCTAAAGAATCCTGTACGTGTTGCATGTGGTGTTTCATACACAGAATTACAGAATGGTAGGGGTTGGAAGGGACTTCTAGAGATCGAGTCCACCCCCCTGCCAGTGCAGGATCACCACAGAACATAGGGCAGGTCACTCAGAAACACATCCAGATGGGTCTTGAAACACTTCAGAGAAGGAGACTCCACAGCCTCTCTGGGCAGGCTGTTCCAATGCTCCGTAACCTTACAGTAAAGTAGTTTTTCCTCATGTTGAGATGGAACCTCCTGTGCTCTAGTTGGCATCCACTGCCCCTTGTCCTATCACAGGGCACGACTGGGAAGAGATTGGCCCCTCCTCCTTGACACCCACCCCTCAGATATTTGTAAACATTAATGAGATCCTTTCTCAGTCTTGTCTTCCCTAAACTAGACTTCCCTAGACTTTCCTAGCCCCAGGTCTCTCAGCCTTTCCTCATAAGACAGGTGTTCTAGTCCTTAAGTCATCCGCCTAGCCTCCGTTGGACTCTCTCAAGTAGATCCCTGTCCCCCTTGAACTGGGGAGCCCGGAACTGGGCACAATACTCCAGGTGTGGTCTCACAAGGACAGAGTAGATGGGGAGGAGACCCTCCCTCAACCTGTTGAACATGCTGTTCTTACTGCACCCCAGGATACCACAGGCCTTCTTGGCCGCAAGGGCACATTGCTGTCCCATGGATAACATATTGTCCATCAGGACTCCAGGATCGTCCGTGGAGCTGCTTTCTAGCAGGTCCGCTCCTCATCTGTACTGGTGCATGTTGTTACTCCTCCCCAGGTGCAGGACTCTGCACGTATTTTTGTTGAACCTCATTAGGTTCCTCTTTGCCCACCTCTCCAGCCTGTCTAGATCTTGCTGAATGGCTGCACAGCCTTCAGGTGTTTCGGCCAATCCTCCAACTTCATATCATCAGCAAACTTGCTGAGGATACACTCTGTCCCCTCATCCAGGTTATTGATGAAGATGTTGAACAGACTGGACCCATCACTGATCCCTGGGGAACTCCACTAGTTACAGGTCTCCAGCTGGACTGCACCATTGATCAACACACTCTGGGCTATATTGTGTAACCAGTTCTTAATCCATTTCACTGTCCATTCTTCTACCCCCCACTTCCTGAGCTTGCTCACAAGGATGTTATGGGAGACAGTGTCAAAAGCCTTGCTAAGGTCAATGTAGATACATCCACTGGTCTCCCTGCATCTACCCATTCACTCACATCATCATAAAAGGCTATCAGATTAGTCAAACATGATTTACCCTTGGTAAACCCATGCTGGCTACTCCTTGCTTCTTCCTTGTCAAATACTAAACTCTACCATGTCATGTCAGTGAATGTTAACCTTTTTGCACCTGTTTACTGTCATGTAAAGGTTTATGAACCACATGAAACATCACTTGGAGCTTGAGAAGCAGAGCAGTGAAAGTTGGGAAAGCCACACAACCTGCCAGCACTGTTACCGTCAGTTTCCCACCCCATTCCAGCTGCAGTGCCACATTGAAAGCACACACACGCCTTACGAGTCATCTAGTAAGTCGGATTGTATCACATTCAGTCTTTTTGTGAGCTAAAATTTTTAGATGTTTTTCAACTTCTAGTTTGCTGGTTTGTAACTTCAGACTTAAAGCTATTGTACTTGAGAGTAATAATCTTGAGGTTTAATATAGAGCTGAGCACTCCTTCAGTTTATGTTAGAGTAATGTGTGTGGAAATAAGTTTTTAAAGCTTTTTGTTTTGTTTTATTGAAAGCTTGAATGCAAGAATTCATGCCAAGAGCCTTGCACTTCTGACTTCCTGAAATTGTACAGGGCATTTCTTCTGAGGAGTAGAAAAATCATTAGATTGCTTTAACTTTATATATTTCTATAGTCCACATATGTGTATCTATTATAATTTATCTACTTATGACCCCAAAGGAATTTTTACTGTTTTCTTGTTTTTCCCTTTTTCTAGCAATTTGTAAAATATGTGAATTATCCTTTGAAACTGAGCAAGTTCTTTTGCAACATATGAAGGACAATCATAAGCCAGGTGAAATGCCGTATGTTTGCCAGGTATCTCTGAGTGACTGTTTTGTACTTAGATTACACTACCCCCAGTCTTCACTGTCCATGAACATTTAACAAGAAAGTCAAATTTTTTGTTTTAGGTATGCAACTACAGGTCCTCAGCTTTTTCAGATGTAGAAACACATTTTAGAACAGTTCATGAAAACACAAAGCATTTGCTATGCCCATTTTGCCTCAAAGTAATTAAAATTGGAGCACCATATATGCATCACTACATGAGACATCAGGTAAGCAGATATTTTCAATCATTAATGCTAAAATCATGCTAAATATGTCATGAATATCTCAATAAAAAAAAGCTTTGCTGATTTGTATGGCTGTTACTGGGTAAGAATAGGTAAAAGATATGGTAGGAAAATGATAACTGCTTCTTTTGAAAAGGCTTTAAGGAATTGTTAGACTGCCATCTTTTTGTTTGACAGCAGCTCCCTCTTAAAAAAAAATGTGGAATATTATTGAAATACTATATGCTATTTAATTTCTTCATTGAGTTACAGTGATATGTTCTGTTTTTCTTGAGGTTAGTAGCAAGTCTTTCACTAGTTCGAGTAGAGAAGAAGAGTATGAAGTACTGTGTTGTCTTTTAGTTAATAACCCGATTCTTCCTCCTTTTAGTAATGATGCTGCCATGCATTTTCAAGTATTTAAATATTCTCTCAAATTCCTATACAGTATCTTTGCTTTGTACAATATTAGAAGCTTGTCCTGTCAGTGTTTTAGAAACTGGAGGACTATTGCTTGAGACAAGCTAGGGTTGGAGTTTTGTTTATCATGACATTCATGCTTACTATAGATTCTTTTCTATTTTTAAAAGAAAAAAGGCATATACCGTTGCACTAAGTGCAGGCTGCAATTTTTGACATGCAAAGAGAAAATGGATCACAAGACTCAGCATCACCGAACATTTAGGAAACCCAAGCAGTTAGAAGGATTGCCTCCTGGAACAAAGGTAAGTGTTCATGCAGGAGAATTAAAAGGGGCAAAGGAAGGAAATGCATCGATAAAGAAAGGAGTGGAATAGAATTAACTGCTTTCCTCTGTTCTTTTCCAAAGCAAAGTGGGGTTTTTTTGCCACCTCTA
This sequence comes from Apus apus, assembly GCF_020740795.1. Lineage (NCBI taxonomy): Eukaryota > Metazoa > Chordata > Aves > Apodiformes > Apodidae > Apus > Apus apus. The sequence continues at coordinate 7,842,824 of NC_067291.1, forward strand.
AAACTCTAAAAAATATTCCTCTTGCAAAAATTGCCAGGCACAGCCTATGATGTCTTCCTGGTGATCTCTGTCCCATTCATGCATATGCCAGTTGTTCAATCAGTGTTGCTGCTTTCTTGAGCATTTGGTTAATTTGCCCCACTGATCCTTTCTTGTGCTAGGAGAAAAGGACATAGTCTGAATTATGGACTGAGGTGTCTGCATCATTTCCTGTGAAAGTTCTTCCACTTGTAGAAGGTGGTGGCAAAAAAAAAAAATCATACAGAGTGCATGACCTGCTTCTCCGTGGACAATATGTACTTAAAAGTTGAGTTCACTGGTCTTATTTAGCCCCAGTATTTGAAGGCGGGGGAAAGGCTGCCATTTTCTGCTAGGTGTTTTATGAGGTAAACTTAGGTCTCCTCAGAACACTTAGGCTCTCTTTAAATCATTTTTGCATTTCTCAAGAATGAACCACTTAGACTCGTTTTTTTTGCTGTGGATTTCAGAACTTTTTACTACGGTGTTCTAATGAAGTGTGAAGATTTATGTCCTTTCAGTTAAAAGGGAGAAGAAAATTGAACATTTTGATCAGCTGCAATTTGTTTGCTGTAGAATCAGGAAGGGAAAATGACTGAAGTTTATGTTGATTGTGTTGCTTGGCAGAATGTAAAGCACTAATTTTCTATTATGTGACAATAATCCATTTTTCTAAAGATTTCAGGTTCTTTATGGTCCAATAAAAGCTTAGATTATGTTAAAATTTTGTTTTTAGTAGACCTTGACAGGATGTAGATGATGAGAGTGAAGAGCTTGGAACCAGGTTCAGATGATGACGTGCTTCTAAACTAGAAGTATGGGCAAGAAATTAAAATTAGGAGTCAAGCTGTGAGTGAAAACTGGAGAACCAAATTTAAGGCCAAGACAAGGGAGTGCAATAATGCCAGATGAGAGTTCAGAGACCAGAACTGGTCCTTGGAGGGCTCTAGGATGAGGAGGAAAAATGGCTAATCATGAGGCAACAAGACGTGGGGCTTTTGTTAAATCTAGGCTCTAATGGTATTGTTTGGAATTATTCTTCATAGGGCTAATTGACCTGATCTTTCTGTTTCCTTTCCACAGCTACATTTTTTGTTTTAAGAAAGCAGGATGTAGCCAGTTACAGGTCTGAAAAGAGAGCAGTTTTGCTTTGTCATGGCTAACTGTTTCCACCAGAACAAGAGCTTTTTAAAAATCCAGTAGACCATTGAGGTTAACTTTACTCTTGTCCACAGTATTGCATATTTTTCAAAGCAGTCTTTACTGAGGAGTGTTTCACATGCTATGATTTTTATCCTAAATGGCTTAAACTTCAAGACAAATAGAAATTGGGACTTTAAAAGCTTGAATCTAAATAAATTATTTTTTTTATTTCATACCTGTAGGTGACTATTCGAGCATCTATTGGATCTCTTCATTCAGGATCATCAGCAACATCTTCTGTTAGTACAAGCACTTCCACATTTCAGTTATCACCTAAAGCTAGAAATACAGCCACTAAAAATCATAACAGATCTAATACAAGTAGATCAAAGGCAAAATCAAAACCAACTGCATCGAAGAAGCAAAATGTGTGGACCAACAGCAAAAAAAAAAAAGAAATTGCAAATACAGCATTGCATAATCTAAGGTAAAATATTAGCACTAAAATATCTTCATGCTTTGAATGTAAGTAACTGACCATTTAGTTATCTTTCAATAACTTCTCATACTGCAATACAGAAGATTTGACACTTCAGTTTTGCAGAATAAGTGGGTGCATAAACTTTCCACATAAAAGTACTGTAATTCTGAATCTTCACTCACCACATTTGTTGGTGGCAGACTACTTGATGATGAAAGAACAGCTGTTCTGGAAACTTTTCAGTTCTAAATTTAGAGTTTTTCTCTGCACAGAGCCAAAGACTCTTGAAATACAGACTCATTAGGCAGGTTTATGTTAGAAAGAGACCTGTGGGAGGGTACGTGTCTGCCTGGGTGTTCTTTGTGCATTTTAGTATGGTGGTGAAAGGATTTTCCTCCCTCATTTTTTTAAGGGTTTTATTTGAACCCATTAATTTATAAGGTTGACTCTTGTCTGTCCTGGGAGGTACCTTAATTTGGTGAGCTACCAAAAAACCCCCGAGAAAGTTAACAGCAAGCTGTTAGGAGAATGCTCTCCTTGTATTTATAATTTACTGGGGTTGGCTATCCTTATTTTAATAGTTCAATGGGTGTTTTATGGACTAGAATATAATTTCATTGGCCAAGATAAGTTAGGAGTTTTCTTCATCAAAGATTGTAGATGTCTCCCTTACAGTAAGGTGCTAACAGTGTTACATTTTTAAGTTCCTATTTTTTTTCCCTAACATAGGTAAGCTTGCTACTGACTTCAAACAAAAACTTGAAAACAGTTATCTTGTCTTACAGTGTTGATATTAACTGTTAACTTTTTCATATTGCTGTTAGGTGTCGTTTGGGAGCTCACAAATGCATTGAGTGTTACTCAGAAATAAAAGATTTTGCAAGCCATTTTCCTGCTTATGTCCACTGTAGCTTATGCAGATACAACACTAGCTGTAGCAAAGCCTATGTGAATCACATGATGAGGTAAGAACTCTTCAAAACTTTTACTGGGTTATCAAATACTTCCTTAATTTATATAAGATGTTAGGTGTTTCTATTTGCTGAATTCTTAACTGGGTCCAAGGACAGGCAGGGAAATGGGTAAAGGTGGATTTTTTTACTTCATAATGAGGGCCTAAACCCTGTGTTCATGTTCTGCCAATAATTCAGGAAGTGTTCTGTCTTTACTTTGGAGTTGCTCCGGGATCTTCCATACTCATTTCAGCCAGACTTAACCAATAATGACTAATTGCTGCATGTTCTCTGGGTTTCAAATTGAATACCTCATCTGATTTTACAAGTGCTCAATGCATAGAGGCACAGCTACTGCTAATGAAATCTGTACTAAGAATACCGTGTACAGGATGTCTCAAATAGCATACTGAAGTGGATGCTTTTTATTATATTACTTCTGGTCATCTGAAAAAATAACATTCATTTTTGCAGGAGGTTTGATTGTGAGGCAGTATAGGGTAATAGTGATGATAGCTGTAAAAAAGCTTTTTAAGAAAATGAACTAGTTACTTTTCAGAGCAATAGAATTTTACTGTTCAATAATTAGACACAGATCATGCAACAGTGAAGGTAGAACAAAATTTTGAAAACCTGCTTGTTAATCCTGTCCCCTAAACAAGCCGGATGTAATGCAGAAGAAAACAGAATGCAGTTGTCTTTTTAAATATGTATTAAATGCCTTGGCATCTTTGAATGCTTGAATTGTTGAATTTATGATGCAGATCTGTAAAAGTTTTTGTTTATATTTTATATGTTGACTTATTAATTTCAATGCTCATGTAAGTCATAGACTGAAATAGCTTACATGCTTTTATCTATATGACCTGTTGGTTGCATGCATATAAAAAGAATAAAAATTAATGTGCTTCATTTCAACTGTAGAAGAGAAAGTTCACTCCAGAAGGGGAGAGGGGAATCTAAGATAAATTGTTCCTACTGTTGCCCATGTTCTGGGTGTTACCAAATTCAACCACGCAGCACAACAGCTTTGTCTCCTTTGTCTTCTTGACACAATAATGCTCTCCCTACTTTGACCCCTCATAGCATCTATCGTCACCTTGTTTGGTGAGTTTAAGGAACAACGGATGGCGATTAGGAAGGCTGTCAGAGGGAGGATGTTTCTGCAGTAGCAGGCCCTGTACTCAGCTGCTTGCTTTTTGCTTCATGTGGGAGTACAGTGTTGGCACATACTTAACCTGCATATGAGATAACTTACAGGTTGTCTGAAAATGTGATTTGTCTCTTTTAAAGTCATAACTTTAGGAAGTGTGAGTTCAGCAAAGCTTCACTTCTTTTGTGGAGCACTGTGCAGCTACAGCCATGATGCTTCAAGAGCTAAACTGCTGATGGAAGCAATGTAACTATGTTCTTGCAGGACTGTGAGGATGAAGTTAAACCTTGCCCATCCCAAACTCGTTATTTGTGAGAGTGCTAGAGCTAAGATTTACAAGCCTGTAAGCTTTCAGCAATTTAATTGTTTTAGAATAGAGCAGGTCAGTAATTAAGCCTTCTATTTCATGCCTTGTCGTAAGGAAATTGCAGTACCATGTGTAATGTAGGGGATATGTGGAGGAATGTACTCAGGAAAACCAGCCTAAGTGGTAATGTTTTCTTATATTTAGTTTTCACAGTGCTCGTCCAAGTAAAAGATTTTGGATCTATAAGAAGCATTCAGAAGAGCTACGGTAATTCTGCTTTGTTCAGTTACAGATCATTACGTTTTCACTCAGATAGTGAACTGATCAGTTAAATGAGATTAGAGCCTCTTGAATTTCTAAGCTTCCACAATTTAAGAAAGGGAAAGGAAAAATATTAGCTCTTCCACTAGCAGTGTTCTGTTCAGTGACAAATATTTGTTATTTGGCCACATTTATTAACTTTTCTTAACCCTGAGCAGTTTTAAAAAATATTTATTTTTCTTTATTTTCCAGTTATTCATAATGTGCAAAATGGGGGGTGAGAAGGGAAACAACAAAGAACCAACCAAAATTGAGAAGCTCATGCTTTTTACAGATAAATTTGTGTCTGAAGTGGTGTTCTTTGCACTACATCCAGGATGGAGATGCCCTGGTCATTGACTGGGATTTCCAAGTACTAGCTGCAGTATAAAAAGTAAGAGTAGGTTTTTGTGAGTCATCTCATCTAAAGCTGGAGGAAGTATTTTCTTTTCTTTAGCCTGTCCAGTTGCTGTAAGTTAAGAAAATTATTTTTACAACCATGTTGTATTTATACTTGTTTTTACTTTCTCTAGAGGTGTGACTGTAGTATGTCTTAACTGTGATTTTCTGACTGATGTTTCTGGCTTGGATAGCATGGCCACACATCTGAGTGAAAGCCACACTCACACTTGTCAAGTTATTATAGAGAAAGGTGAGCACATAAAATGTCTCTTTTTTATGTAGTATACCCATATAAATACTTAGATGTGGATATCTCTGTGTTATTGCAGTCCTTTCTTCAGTTGCATTATTTCTGTGCAGTTGGATTTGAAAGTGAGTACTTCTGTATTTTCACATTTTAAAATATTTTTAATTAAATCCTTTATTTTTATTTTCAGTTTCTGTAGATATCCCAGCTGCTGAACAAGTATCTGAGTAAGTTTTTTTTACTGCTTAATGTTTATTTCTATTGATTTAGTGATGGCCAAAATTTGAAACTGGGTTTCTTTTGAATTTCATAGACTTTGAAATATATGGGTGAACACAGACCCTTCCTTTACTAGTGTCTTTTGCTCTTACCACATCCGCAATTACAAGAATGGGGAGATAAAATGATTACCCACTTCAGCCAAAATCAAAACCAGGTTTTTGTTCATTTTGGCCAAAGAGATATAAGTAATTCTTGCAGTATTAAAACTTCTCAGTTCTGTCTTGAAAGTCTAGACATAGTGAGACCATTACTTCATCTTGCTCTTAATACTAGCTTTATTAAGTGTTTTTTGTTCTTCATGTAATAGTTGTATGAATGAGAAAGTTACATTTGTTGAAGTAGGTAAAATTCAATCTTTATATGTATATCTTTACAAATCATTTTCAAAATTCAAAATATGACAGTGGTATACTGTTTTGTATTAACTTTTCCATTTTTCAAAGAAAAATTAATATGAGGAATTTGGCTTTCATTTTTTTAAGGATTTGAAAATGAATCTGCAGTATTGTGTAGACTGTGTTGCAGAGTTCGTTTGACTTTTTTTTTTAACCTTAGAAGAAGCAGATGTACCATTCCCCATTATCCTGAAACAGTACCTGAAGCTTTAAAATGTAGCCTGTGGGCCTACTCATGCTTTAATTGAGAGTTCAGAGGTGTGTCAGTTGAATCAAACATTTGAGTTTTCTCTTAACTATTTCAGAACACAGGAACAAAAATGTCAATCAGACTGCAAAGGAAGGTATTTCAAAAGATGAAAGAAAATCGTTTAACCCTGATTTAACAACAAGGTGCCACTGAGTCCGTGTAACTAACCTGTAGGAGGATTCTAAAAGGGGTAGCATATTCTCATGCTTGATGTGAACTCTTCCAACAGCGAGAATTTCATAGGTCTCTAAGCATAAACCAGCCTTAATTGAGTGTTGGAAATATCTCCAATAAGTTATTTCATAACTATTCAGTATTTTGTTTCTTTGTTTCTTTAAAATGGCCAGTAAGAGGGGATACTGGAATAATCTGTCATTTGATCCAAAGAGGGAAATACTTATTATCTCTGGCTATGAGTAACGGTAGAGCAAAATACATGGTATAAACCTCAAACCTGTACTGGTAACTGTTTAGCATGTCATGCATTTGAATAAAACTGGTGATCTGATGGGATGACTAATAGACATTATTGAAAAGAACAGTGAAAGGAAGTTAATGTGGGAAAGCATTCCAAATAGCCATTTGAAAACTGAAATTTCTTATTTTGGAGCACAGTATTGAAACTGGACAAAGTACTGGAATGAGTCATCTTGGAAGGTGAACTATAGTCACTTCATTAATCCAAGGTGGCTTCTGTCCTTTAACAATTTAGATTTTAGTGAAACTCGGACAATGTAAAAATCAAATGTTGATCTGTGATACAACGTGAGCTTTTCTATTTGGAGTTGGAATTAGGTGTTGGGAATTAATACTTGCTGAATTGTATATAAGGAAAATCTATATTCTATGAAAACACTTAGGAGTGTTGGATATATGATGTATGAATTAGTGAGAAACAGATGGTTGAGCACTGAGAAGGTTTGAAGTATAATCAAGAATATGTGCAGGTTTGTTTCTGCGAGCTGTTGGATTAGGACAGATGCAGATAGCCTTTATTTTTGAGAGGTCTGATGTTGGCAGTAAGATTAGTTGCTGGTACTACGTGAGGTGATAAAGTCAGTGATGGTGTTTTTTGAAACTGCCTGCTTGTAGACTTCATTAATTTCATTTATTCTTGTCCTGTTCCGTATACTAATTCTGTGATACTTTGGACAAGAACATAAAATTGCTAAACCTAAGAGCATGAGGATACCTGTGTAGCAGATTTTCTAATTTGTTATTTGACATGCAGAATAAGCACAGAAAATTTTCTTTTTGCGGGGTGGTTCTTCATGGTACTCTGTGGTTTGTTGTGGAAGAGGAACTTGCAGACAATAGTCACTGAGAAACTACACAGTAAAACTTACGATCTATGAATGTTTCTTCCCATTCTCTGCCCTGTAATTCAGTGAGGTATGATTTGCTTTTGGGGGTCTTCAGAATCATTTCATCTTTGGAAACGATAACTCACGGTTACAATCTCAATTTTTGGATCTTCTCTTGCATCTCTCAGATGGTATCTTTTGGTATCTTTTATTATATAGCAGACTGTCTGTGTTGTAAAACTCATCTGGAATGCTAATGACCAGATGTGTTCTGTGAGCTCAGTGTAGGTTTAATGAGACTGTCTTTGGACCAGAATCCTGCCATTAGTAATACAGATTACCTAGCTGGAGATGTTCCAGCAGGAATTGCTTTTAAAATTGTTACTCTACATAAAGTTGCCTTGTTTATTTGGTACCAACCTTGTGCTGAACAAATAAGGCTTAATAACTATGCCAGTACACTTCTAATGCTCAACTCTCTGCTTTGCGCAACAATTAACATATTTTTAAATGAACTGACAGCAGACATTTTTGTTGCAGGGGAGTTGAAAGTGAGCAGGTATCCTATACTGCCTTGGCTCACTGATACATCATTGTGGACCAGAAAGTTGAACCCAGTCCAGCTTGGGATTATTTTGGTATGTAAGCGAACAAGGATCTGACCAGACCTTTTCCTTTCTCTTCATACATTGAAGCTGTGGTATTCTCTTCCTGCATCTTTTAGGCAGCAGGTCTGGTCTTTTCTCCCAATATTATAGTCTGACAAATGCCCTCTGTGATAACGTTCTCGGCTTTGCAACGTTTACTTGCAGCTTTCTGGGGGCTGTACTCCTTGGAAAAGAGGCTTATCAGGAGTTTCACTTATGTGATGCAGTGTTTCTTTGCTGCTAATTTGCAGTGTTTCTTTGCTGCACATTTCCAGTTTCCTTGCTGCCTAAGTCTATTGATACCATCCCAAGCTAGAGTAGTGTATAAATAAATGATATGTATGTGTTGACATCAAAGCCCATTTGTTCTGAACTTCCTAGCTTCTGAAACTAAAGGGCTTTGTCTCTGAATGTTGACCGAGTCCTGCTCTGTTTAATATGTCAGTAAGTTGCATTTTTGTCTGCTGGTGATTTTCGGTATATAGTGGCAAAAGATGTTTTGAATTACTTCTGTCACGTGTAATTGCTTAAACTGAGTCTTGGCTAAAGGAATTTATTAGTTGCTTTACTCTGGTAGCTAAGCTTCTTTTTGCGCCTACATAGGATAGGAGGAGAGCACATGGTGGTAGCAGGTACATTTATTGAGCCTTGATTCAGAGACGGAAGCAGCTACAGATCATTCACACCTTGTTCTTTTGGTATCATCTCTCATCTTCAGGGGTGCTCTACTTGAGCTGCTGAGTCATCTGCTGCTTTTGATTTCACTGCATCTGACTTCATCTTGAGTTCTAGGTTATCTATGGCAAGTTTATTCATCAACAGGTTGTCTGGATATACAGTGGGCTTTTCTTTTGTCATGATGTACATCTAGTGGTCCTCCAAACTCAACCTTCTGCTTACAGGGGATGTGTCTTGGTTGACTCTTCCAAGCTACCTAATAGATTGAGCTAATAGGTTGAGATCAGTTGTTTCTATAACCTCCTAGAGATTATTTCTGATTAATGCAAGCAGCTCTTGATTTGCAGCACTTCTCTTCTGCATAATCAAATTCTGTGAGATTAATCCATTTTTTACTGGTATTTGTGTCCTCTTAGTATTCCATCAGTAACAGTTTTGGTGCTAGTGAGCTTCTGAAGCCATTGTGGTGTTGCTAATACAGCAAGGATCCTGCCATTCATTGTCTCTTATGCGTGTTTTTTGATGGAGCATCTCAACACTTACTCTAAAGTCTCGTGGTTCTTTTTTTTTTTTTTCTTTTGACAGAAGCTATGTCCCATCTTGAATGCTGCTGTTCAACTTCAAGCATCTGTTTCCTATTACAGTTTTTTCTTGCAGGACTTAATTTTGTTTTGGCACAGCAGTATTCAGAACAGCGTAGTTGGTTTGTATTTTCATTGTCAATGTGCTTTTGCTTTTCAGAGGACATTGAGTCTGATATTTCACTTTGGTACAGGTTTCCAGCAACAAAAAAACTGGAATATAATTGCAGATTTATGTAGCTTTCAGAAATGTTCCCTAATTTTCCAGAAATTACACCAGATTGACACAGCAATTTGAAGTGACGTGAATTATACCTCTTTTGAATGTTAATCTGAGACATTATCATTTGGGTTTTTTACAGCTTTGCTACAGAAATCTTTTAAGTTTCAGGCTTGGCATTGAAAAACTTAAAAGCTGCATTCAGGTTTGCCAGCTTTGAGTAAATAATTCATGGAGAACCAATGAGCATCATGGTATGAGATTTCCATTTGTGCGAGTATCTCATAAAAGTTATTCATGTGGCAAACTCATAACATAAAAACAATACTAAACCATACATGTAAACTTGCTTGACTTAATATTAAATATCCCTGATGGTCCCAGCAACTAGCAAATTACATGAGTAATGCCACATATTGGACCACATCTGCAATATGCATGGTATAACCAGTTTAGCTTATGGTCAAAGAAATAAGATTTCATTTTTATAAATTTTAACCTGTCACTTCTATGTTATTTTTAGGAAGTTGAGTGTCACTGCGTTATGGGTTCTTAGAAGACATGTAGTTGCAGGGCAGCCTGGCTTGAATAGCACATTCTAAATTACTTCTGTTTTGAAACGCTTTATAACAAGAAAGTAAATGCCTGTTTCTGGAATTTTGTTAAATATTTGTGACTGTTCAGCATTGTATATAATAACACTTCACTGATGATGATAGTTATTATGTAGCTGTCATTAACAGTGTAACACACCTAGTGTAGAGCAGCTTTTTCTTCTAACTAGGCATTCATATCTGCCTTCCCAGTAAGTGCTCATAAAATCAGGTATTTGGGACAGAACTGTGCTTTATGAATCATCAGCTCTATTTAAGAGTTATAATTTTCAACATGGGGAATTTCTGCCAAAAGCTGAAGCTCTTAAACCCAAAGACCTTTCCATTCCTGTGCTTGTAAAAAGGACTTATAATGCTGAGTATGGTTCAGTTTAGGAGTGGAAGGTGCCTTATGTCACTTAAATAGCATAAAGTTGTTTTCTCAAAATTCTTGAAGCTACAGTTGTCCTAGAAAAGGTTACTTTTGGTTAGGGGTGGACAGAAAGGGGATATTTGGCAAAATAATCCAGCTCAGTTAGAGTACTGCTTATCCAAAGAAGCTCCTTGGTTATAAGAAAATGTGAGGTCACTGGGAAGACAATTAGTCGCTTAGGTTTTGAGTTCTCTGTGTGTGTGCAAATATACATAACTTTATTATGTGAGAGCAGGGGAAGCAAAGAGAGTGTATGAAATTCAATAATGAGAATACTCCCATCTATGCTTTATGCATTTTAGAGTCTTACTTTTTTCACCCATTCCGGATCGCTTCCGTTAGTCCTAGGTTACTCCTTACGTATCAAATTTCATATCAACTTGAATTTAGACTTTAAGGTTCCTTAATGTTCTTACTTACCTGGCTTTTATTTTGTCTTTTTGGTTTTATGGCCAATCCATTATATTTAGTATCTTGATCAAGCTAAAATTTTGTGCACAGCTGCTATGTTTTTGAGGCATTTTTAAAGGGATTGACATTATTCTTAAATAGTTTATGTAGAATAAAGAATCTTTGAGGAGTTGTAGAGAATTAGAACTCAATCTCAGAACTGCTTGAAATTATGGACCAGCAGGCTGTGCTTAGCAGGTGGCCCTGATCTTTGTTTTATTTTCATAATGTTCTTGCCAGAAGCACTGTAGCTTCACAGATGTAAGAAAGTACGTTGCCTTTGTTGCTGTCTGAGAACTAGGGGATTTAACATTTCATTTTTTGTAAGTGTTGGGAACGTCACAAAGTGAGTCTTTTATGGTTTACTACCCGTTTATGAAACTTCTATTTATTACAAATTAGAAGGAACTGCTTTCTAAAACCTATTCCTAAACAGAATTAAGGTTGAGAATATTTGTCAGGAATTGAAGATAAACCCTATTACAAAATTTTAGTAACCCTGTTTTGCTTCCAAAACAGCATAAAGTAGCTAATTTGAATCTGTTTTTGTAAGCTATAAAACATAATCACAAAAATCTATTTGTTTGATGCAGAATGTTTCATAGTCATATATTTCAGTGGCAAAGCTTAAACTTATTCAGACAGTAAGTGTTTTGTCCTTGGATATATAATATCTGATTAATTTGTGTCTAACTTGTTCTGCTTTTTCAAGAGTGACTTTAAATAAATTACTGTTTCTAGCATATTGGTTGAAGTCATTAAAGCAGTGAAGCTGAGCTTAATATTTGATGTTGCATCATCTTTTACTAGGGTTCTTACCCATGATTAAAAATTAGAGAGTATTTCAAGTCCCTGGCCCAGAAAATGTTTTGGCATTTGGTTTACTCTGGATATTTTTTTTACTGTTAGGTGAGCATTGTTATAGTGCTATAATAGCAATCTTATTTTAAAACAACCTTTTTTCTTAGTTATTTTTGCCACCTTTTATTGAAAATCAATATGCAGTAACCAAATTTGTTATAAATGGCTGTTAACCTTGTTGGTTACATGCTACAGCATTAGCATTATAAGGTGTTTATGGTGTGATGAGAGTATGTGCTAAATGTCTTTAAAAGTTCTGGTTTTAGTACTACTTACTTGGATTAAATTAGGAAAATATAAGTAGTTGATATAAATCTAATACTAGTAAACCTTTTTCATAAAACTTAAGTTGATAAAGCTGTTTCTTCTGTCAAGTGTTTTGTACCTTGTAGACAGCCTTTAAGACTCGCTGAGGTCATGAATTTATTTATGATTAATAACATTATTTCAGTATAACAGAGGCAGCAGTATGGTTCAGCAGATTAAGTTTGCCTTTAATGCAGCATCAACAAAGAAGATACAGGCATAAGCAATTTTGAGGGTTCTGTTCAGTTTTTATTTTTTTATAGGAAACCTTTGAAAGGTTACATTTTATATTAGAACTGATGACTTAACAAGGTTTCATAGGAGATACTTCTTGCTACCTCTGTGATAGCATTTTCTTATATAAACACAGAAAATCAATTTTAGTGATGTTGTGATAAGCTGCTTAATTAATGGGTTTTAAAAGTCAATACATTTAAATAATTTATAGCTCATCTCGGGACTGTGCCTGTGAAGGTATTTTGAGGGAAATATCTCCTTCAAATAGTAGTTGGAGGTCAGCTCCAATGTTTTACAGTTGCCCTAAAGTAAACTACAGCTGTGCTCTGGGTATTTGGGTCATGGTAGAACATTAAAAGAAAACTGAGCTTGTTTTGCAGAATGTTGTTGTTGAGTAATAATGTAGCTTTATGTGCTTTTTAAAAGTGCATTTCAGCAAATTTATAATTTCACATCTTAAATACTTCTGTCATAGTTTAAAAGGCCTTCATGGCGAGGAAATGGCTCCTCATATAGGATAGCAGGAAGTGCTAGAATAGGAAGTTTGGCTAACCATCTTAAGATGCTTTCTTCCTGGTTTTCATGAGGTGAGATAACTGGAACAGGTTACATGAAACTAGTTTATCCTATAATTTCTGTATAGCAAATAAAACATTTTAAAATTCTGAAATGCTCTTCTGTAACTCCAAAGTGTGTTTAAGCTCAAAATAAGTATGAACTCTAAAAAGTTATTTCAGATTAACAAGTTGCTTTATCTTCAACCTTATCTCTACCTTAACCACACAGTGTTTTAAAACATTGAACCCTAATTTGTTATCTACTAGGTTAAAGAATGAAATCTCCATTACAGAGAGAGAAGCCAAGTTGGGCAATATGGGCAAGATGCCCTGTAGCACAGGAGATTATTTTAGAAGACTGGTGTGGCTGCTTTGAAGTGGCAGCTTTCAGTCACTTGCTTTCCCACTGTTCTAAAAATGGGAGGAAAAAAAGTTGTCTTTCTTCATACTATTTAAGTAGTTATTGGGAAGGATTTAATAGCGACTGAAAAGTTTCTTCTGTGACAAGCATTTTGTTAAGAATCTTCCTTATACTTAATGTAATAGCATCTGTAGGGCTAAAACACTGTAATGCTTAAAAATGCTTATTTTCCTTTCTTTTTTTGAAGATTAGTTCAGACTTTTTCCCTCCCTCCCAATAAAAAGCTGTCCAGACTTACTTTGCATCCTGTTCAGTAAGGCATAATTGAGATTATGGATCTGAAAAAGGCTACAGGAGTGACTTGAAAGTTTTGCTTTGCTTCTGTGTTGTTTTTTTAACTTGGAAGACTATTTGCAAACATCTGCACTGGTAGACATGCTCAGTTTCTTCTACATAGCAGATTCATGGGAATGCCAATGTGAAATTATTTCTGCAACTTTATATTGCAAACATGAATGTGAAATAAAAGAAATACCATTAATTATTGCAGAAAATTTCAAGACCTAGTTTATCTGAAGGAAAAATAGAAACACCACCTTTTGAAAGGTAAATATAATCAGCTGCATCTTGAAATCAGATATTTAAAACAACACATGCTGTATTATTTCTCAGGTAATTGGGCAAAAGTATTTAATTGGTATTTTCATAATGTGTATTTTATATGATAGAAAATCTTGAATGGTTGTTACTCAACAATATGGTTCCAAGTGTTGAAATACATCCTTAGTCATGCTGAAACCAAATTAGTCAAGATTCAGAACATATTAAATACATTGTACAAATTGTTAAAAGAAACATTTTTATAATATTGCATATGAGTTAACCTTTTACTGGGGCAATTGGAAAACAATTTTAAAATAAAATATAAAATGTTAATTCTTGAATATTCATTTAGGATTTTAAAAAGCCCTGTGTAATTTGTGGACAGCATACTCAACCAAATTCTTAACAGATCAAATATGTGAAATTGTTGGGTAACTAACAATTTTAGCTATACACTTTAAAACATGCAGAATTGTGGAGGTTTTTTTTATCTTACTGTGAGGAATTAATTTAAATCTTACATATTGCCTTTGGTGCATATTGTGGACAGACTTATGCTTCATATAATTAATCTAATTTGTTACACCATAGCCTGAAAATGTCTTACTCTGGTTAGCAATCTTTCACAATTGTTGGTGCAAATTTAATCTTTAAAAGTTCAGTCAAAACATAGTTAGTTTTTGCTATATATGTGTTTATAGTGTCATTTAAAAAAAAAAAAAAGGCAAACTGCTTTCAGAGTCTCTTTATAGGTTACTTTTCTATTTAGAAAAGGCTTTGCTTTCTCTAGTCATACAGTGTGGGCCAAATCATTTGAGAGGTTACTTTAAAATGCTTAAGAGTCGAGACTAAATGGTTCCGGTATTAGAAGCTAACTTTGTCTTTATGCTATGGGTTAGTAAGCAGTCACTGTACTTCTAATTGAATATGATGTACTACTTTCACCTATCCTTGTGTTTAAATAGGCAAAAATAATTTTAATATATTAATCTGCTTCCTGTTAAAACTTCATTTCATACTGGTTTATGGGCTTTAGGACAGACATCTGGAGTGTTAAAGCTCTAGTACCAGTGTTTCTCCATCCTCACTTTGCTCTGTTATTAAGCCAAGTTTTGAGGTAGTAGGATTTTAAACCTAGAAATATTCAGAACCTAGCTTCTCTCAGTCTTATAGAGCACCCAAATCTTGCAGCTTCTATACAAAGAGAAAAAGAAAAAAAAAAGAAATCCCTTCAGTTTCTAGGCTTCAGCTGCTTGGGGTGTGTGTATGTTTGCACCTGGTAGACTCATGTCCTGGATTCAAAATTGTCTTATACTTGAAGTAGTCTTATTCTAAACATTGATTTCATAGAGATCATGTGGCAGCTGGTTCATTAGTGTAGCCCACATTTGATAGTCTGGCCAGTGTTTGGTTCATGCTTTTGAAAATGAGTTCATTGCTTTTGTTCAACGAAAGTCAGATTTTACATTTTAACTGTCACTGAAATCCTCCTTTTTATGTAATATAGTTATAATCATTCTTGCCTTTTCCAGTCTTTGTCTGGATTTTTTGTTTTCTTACACTTTAACCAGTATTTTTTGCACATAAGAGTATGTTTAATTCCTAGTATTGGGTGGAAGGCAATGCTTTTTCAGCTACTGACTTAGTAACAGAATGATTTCTTGAAATTCTATGTGATTTTTCTTTTTTTTGTGAGATTTTAGTGTGTCACAATTGCTATGTTCCACTTACTCAGCTGCAGTTCTCAGCAGAGATAAATTATTTTAGTGGAGAGCTGTTCTATCTAAATAGACTTATTGCTGTGCTTACTGATCTAAAAGATAACTGTTCTTTGTGGTAATTGTTTTTGTAATGGTGATTGTTGTGCAAAAACTTGTTCAGTTTTATTTTTATACTCTTATTTGGTATAAGTAACTCACAGGAAGGTATGCTGATGAGATTGCTTTTTTTCTGCAAGAGAAATTAATGTATAGGGTTTTTTACTCTTCCTCCTTGCTTCCTCTCCCTCCCTTTCTGTGTTTTGCCAAAAATAAGTGAGAAAGAGGGGATGGGTTTGGATGAAGGCTGGGATTTTGGTTACTAGAAGGTGAGGGAGATTGTGATGGATTTATTTTTTTTTGTATATTAAGAGCAGATTTGTCCTTTGAAGAATTTCTCCATGTGAATCTTGCGTGTGTGTGTATGCATATATGTAATCCATCTGGGATTTCCAGTTTGCTCTGTGTGTACTAATGAGGCATTAGTCATCCCGTTATTGAAAACTTTTTTTGCATATCTGTGGTCAAAACTTCTTACATAAAACATAATGTGGTTGTTAACTGTGCAGCTACATCTCATCCTCAAGATGCTTGAAAAGTAGTAACTGAAGATCATGTATATACATTATTTCACTGTATTTTCATATGAAAACAATTCTAAATATTTGCTAGCATTTGTATGGCTCTGTATAACTTAAATGTTTCTCTGGAATAGATGAGGTAATTAGGAACAGTTATGGCAAGACCAGGTATGTCAGCTACAGCTGATGGGTGGTTCTGAGTGTTGGCTTTTGTCCTGGAACTTTCCTCAAACCGTTTTTCCCCTTTTTGTCTAGAAGTTTGTGAGAGAAGAGAAGAACTTGGATAGAAAATTTGTGTATTTGAGAATGTCACTTACTGATTTATAGTCCAATAAATGGAAAAAAAAAATCCTTTGTTTGACACAAGTAAGCAAATTTAGGTTGTAATTTGGTGAATATCCTGAGCAAAGTCCTTGTTATGTATGAAAAATTGGTGAACAGGATAAAAAGATTCTTATGACTACCTCAGTGACCAATTTCACTACTCAAGGATATCTCAGCAGCCTCTTATCCCTGCTAAAAATATTCCTCTTGCTTATATTTGAAGTAGGAAATGGAATATTCTTGGATTAGTTTATTTAGGTGGAAGTAAAACTTGAAAGCATATTTCTAAGTGTGTCTAGTATGTAGCATGTCTTCCAGAATAACCCTTTTCTGCAGAACTCATTTAGCATATAGGCAAATCACGTGAATTGCTTTAAGTTCCTGGATCACTAGAACGACATGTCTAGACTTTCAGCTTGAAAATATATCATAAAAACATAGTAGCAGGAAATTGGTTATCCCTTGTAAGAGTCTTGGACCTGCCTGTTGCTTAGGTAATGTTAAAAGTGGTTTTAGCAAAAAATTATTTCAAACCATTTTTTTAAGTATTTGAAGAAATAAAATACAAAGGTATTTTGATTGATGAGGTATTTGGTGATATATTGCTCACATCATGTCACTGTTCAGAGACTATTTTCAATTTAAGTTTTAAGAATCATAGAACTGTTCAGGTTGGAAAAGACCCTTGGGATCACCGAGTCCAACCATCATCCCTACTCTACAAAGTTCTCCCCTAGACCATATCCACCAACACCACATCCAAACAACCCTTAAACACATTCAGGGATGGTGTCCCAACCACCTCCCTGGGCAACCTATTCTGGTGTCTAACCACTCTTTCTGAGAAAATTTTTTTCCTACTGCCCAGTCTAAACCTGGCCTGTTGCAGCTTGAAGCCATTCCCTCTTGTGTCACTAATTACCTGCTGAAAGAGATCACCACCAGCCTCTCTACAATGACCTTTCAAGTAGTTGTAGAGACTGATGAGGTCTCCCCTCAGCCTTCTCTTCCTTAAACTAAACATTCCCATCTCCTTCAAGCATTCTTCATCAGATTTATTCTCTAGGCCCTTCACCAGCTTTGTTGCTGGTGTCTGTTGCTCTGTCCTTGCTCCAGTACCTTGATATCTCTGTTGAATTGAGGTGCCCAAAACTGGACACAAGACTCCAGGTGTGGCCTCACCAGCGCTGAGTACAGGGGGACAATCACCTCTCTACTTCTGCTGGTCACACTATTCCTGATACAAGCCAGGATGCCATTGGCTTTCTTGGCCACCTGGACACACTACTGAAGTTGAATTGGGAGACTTACTTGCTTCTGATTTCACTTCTATATAGAATTGTATCTGAAATTAGACCATATGTCCTTCCATCTTCCCCTTCAATTTATTTTGTCTGTCACCATCACCTTTTTAGGTAATCTGAGCTACTTATTCTGATAAATTTTGAAAGGTTTAGAATTTATATTAAACTTTTAGCAAATTTAAATCTTCACAGCAAAAGCTGAGCTCTATCACTGAGAGGATGGGAGAAGATGATGTTCCTATAACAAATGAAGAGAAATATTAGAAATCAGGATTTAGGATTTTGACTGTTGGACTATGAACATGTGAGCAAATTGCCTACAGCAATAGAATTGGATTATTTTGTAGTTTTGTGGGTACAGCCAGCATTTGAAGGATACAGGTTAGTCTTTCTTTGGAGCATTCTGATTTATTTTTAATTCCTGCTCACCTTAAAACACTGTATGCATGTGGCTTTATTGAAATGCTACAAGGCTTAAACACTCAGTTTGTATACCAACTTCATACACTGTGGTTTAGTTCTTATTGTACAGTAAGTTTCTCATTTTTACTTGAGTAATTCAGTAATAGATTAGTAATCCTGATCTGTATTTCCTTTTTATAAACATAGTTTTACTCTGAAAAGTGACTGAAAATGCTACTTCACTTTTTAAGTGAATCCAAATTTATAGTTGTCTAAATTTTAGATTGAAGTTAATTTAGATATCCAGGGGTTAGCATTTTTCCTCACTTTACTCAGATTAGTATTGCAGAGTCAATTTGATGGCATAAAGGCGTGAACTGGCTACTCTCCTTTGCACTTCATCAACAAAAATTTCCAAGTAGTTGTATCTGCATCTGTAGAAGAGGCTGTGAGGGAGAAGAACTTAGCATTGTAATGGGAAAATTCCATGTATCACAAAGGGGAAAACAGCCTTCCTTTCTGGAGATGAAATCCCAAGAACTAAAGAGTACTAATTCACTGCTAATTACAAAGCTGAGTTTGTAAATAGGTAAGAAAAACGCGACTGTTAATTAAATTCAGCCCATCTTGCTGTGGAACACTTGAGAAATACCAAACAGGAGATCTACACCACCACTTTGAGTGTCACTTTGCAGAGTACAACCACATGTTGCTTTGTTTCATTTGTTACCAAAATAACCTGTTGTGTTTGGTTGTTTTTTTTCAGCAAACAAGAACATGACTCTTCAGATGAAACAAAAGAATGCAAAAGAAACCAAACTAAAAAAACTGTATCAGCTGAAAAGAAAGAAGAAAATTCATCGCTGTCAAATACAGGAATTTTTCCTAGTTCAGAACTCCCTGACAACAGCTCAAAGAATTTTTTGCATGAAAAAGGAGTATGTTGTGATTCAGATAATAACAAACAGTTATTAGATGAGAAGCAGAAATGTATTAATGATGAAAGTGAGTTGAAAACTTGCCAGAGTTCAGATAATGTTGTCTTGAATGAGCAGACTAAAATACATAGCTTGGATGAAACTACACTTTCAGCAATGAACGCAAGGGATTTAAAACTAACATTGGGTGAAGATGTTAGTTTTGAGCAGTTCTTGAGGAAAAGAGATGACCCTGAATCCGTTAGTTCAGACATCAGTGAACAAGGCAGTATTCATTTGGAGCCTTTGACTCCATCAGAAGTACTAGAGCATGAAGCTACTGAAATCCTTCAAAAAGGTAATGTTGCACCTTCATCAAAGAAAGCTGGACAGCTCTCTGAGCAAACAGATGAGACTTCTAAAGAAAGCAGTCCCAACAGAATGGAAACAACTGTAAACAAGACAGATGAAAATGAAGAAAGCTGAAATTATGTTCATTTTATTGTTTGTTATAAACAATGCTAAGAACACCATGGACCATTCCTGATGAGTGTGCTCACTGATGCTAACAATTAAAAATGAAAAAGCAGGAGGGGGAGAGGAAGGAGAGAAAGAGACACTAAAGGGAAGCTTTGCATATGAAGGTAGCATGTATGTGTATGTACAACTGAATTAACTAAATTTACAAGAGGTAGCACGTTCAAATTTATCTTCCTGTCTCTTGGATGTGTTATATCTTATTAGATTGATATTTGAAAGGAGTAATAAATTCTAATTTTTATAGTTAACTAGCCCAGGATAAGGTGATTTGTTTGCCAAGAAGATATTTTTTTAAATCCTTCAGTGTGAATATCATTAAACTGTGGAATTATTATGAATTCACTTCTGATGCTGAAATGGAGCACACTTGTAATGATGGTTATTGGTCTGCTGATAATTTGGGTAAACATAAACCTTTGGACTTGGTGTCACATTCCTGTCTGTAAAAGCATGTAAACAGAATTATACAAAGCTATGCACCTCTGTACAGGTGTAATCCTGCCAGGCTGTAAGCTTACCTTAATAAACTTTCAGTGAAAGTGGAATTATTACAATAAAAATATATATTTGTGGGGTTTTCAGTGCGGGCTGTGCAGAAATACTGAACTTAATAGCATAAAGTAGAACATACTGCTGAAAGTACTCTAGCTGTTAGGCTTTTACCATTGTTTAATTATTCTTAACTGTAGACCCATAGGAATGGTCTGTAAGTCACACCAAAGTACAGTTTTATGTAAAACCTGTTTTAAGCAAAAAGAAGGAAAACCCCAAACTGGAAACACCAACTGGCATGTATTCTGCTGTTTTGCAGCTGCTACTGGCTAACTGTTAGAAAAAGGAGACAAGGGCATATAAAGTAGAATTGTACAGTTCAAATTTAGGACTTTTTGTAGTCTAAATTGTGTACAGAAAGATGGCTGCTGGGGTTTTTTTTGTTTTAATTTGTGGGGTTTTTTTGTCTTCTAGTTAGCAGCTAGATTTAGGAATGCATATGATTAGTGGTAGCTTGCTCTTATGACTTCATTGCTCCATTTGAAACATTCAGAATGTGCTTTTGAATTACAGTTTTGTTTCTAATGAATGTTAAATGTTTTGAACAGCTGTTAAAGTACTGCTGTAAATTATTACTTTTTGAGTAAATATTTGCAACAAAATTGTCTTTGTGCATAATTTTATGCTCAGCTTGAAACTTTGGACGTAGTCTTCACACATTTAAAAAAAGATTTAGTGACCCTTCCCGAAAACTATTTTCTTTTTAAATTGTGAATTTGAGACTTATTTGAGGTTTTTCTTTTGTTGGGTTTTGGGTTTCTTGTTTGGTTTTGTGTTATTTTGGGGGATTTTTTTAGAATTAAATGATCAAGTGCCTATGCATAAACATGTTTTTGTAGATGTGTATTGTGCTAACTTTTCCTGATTTTATTAGAGGTATTTTTCTGGGCCATCAGCATGCAACTGAAGTGTCTGCTCTGTCCTCCTAGGATAACTGGGCTCAGCTGCTAAATGAGTCCAATCAGCAACAGTATTAAAATTTAGAGACCATCCAGCTTATTGCTGGAGACTGTAAATAAGCCACTTAAATCTCAGCATCTCAAGAATTGCTTCAAACTCTTTAGAGTTGTATGATGTAAATTTTCAATTGCATCTTAATTTTCATCCATGCAGGTTTAGAAGACTTTTAAAAAGAAAAGTGGAACAGTTTGCCTAGTCACAGCTCTTCAAGATCTGACACTTCAAGAACTTCAAATAACAAGACACACAAAAAAGCTGAGAGCAATAAGTTGCAGTATTCTTTTATTATTTAAAGATTTTTAGTGAAATGGTTAACTCAAGGTCCGATTAACCAGTCTAATGTCTTCATGCGTGTGCCCATGGAAGATTATAAAATATAGCATGGCAATGAGGACAGCTTAAAGGATGTGTGTGGTACTGAGGGAATCCCTGAATGCATCTCTTTTAAAAGTCAGAGAAATCTCTAGAATTTTTTACCTGATTTATGATCTTCCATGCAAATTATACATTTTGAAGAACACTGTGATATGTGGTGTTGGAAAATATTAAGTTCAACTGGAAGCAGTTATATGAGACTTGCTTATAAATTCCTCATATTTGTCTTTTATTATGCAATTAATTTTTTTAAACCATTACCATTTAATAAGAAGAATTTGACCTCGTACTCTTGAGAAAAGTTGAGAAACTCAGATTGAAAAGTCTGCATATTTGACAGAAGTATATATATATATCATGTTCTCAGATATTTAATATGTAAAGTGTTGTTTGTTTTAAACTATGTAGAGAATGCTTATACAAAAGGTAATGTTGGGTACAAAACACGCAAATATTCAGTAGCCCTGCCAAAAGAAAGGAATGAATGAGAAATAAATTGTTCAAGGAAGACCATCAGATAGCTTTCAATAGGCAAAAAAGTTGTGTCTTGAAAACAGTGGCATGCTATTTTTGTGAATGAGAAACTAACATTTATTACAATGTTTCCTCTATGAAGCAATTGATTCGTTGAATGAACACTGTAGGATGCTGCATAATTAGGAGGATTAATCTCTATCATGTTATTTGGAAGGTTTCCTAGAGATAAGTTATAGTGGTACTTCTAGCTGAAGTCACTGATGAAGTTCAAGTTAGATTTTGTTGTTTGGATGGAACAGCACACAGTTCAGGTTTTTTGTTGTTTCAAGTTTCTTTTCCACCCAGCTGTCAGTACTTCTTACTCTGTGCTACTCTCTTTTTGTACTTATCTCAAGTTTTCATTGCCTTAACCAAATCCAGTAATTTAAAGTTAATTGTTGGTATTCATACTAGAATCACCATTTCCCCTCATCTCAAGAGATTTACCACGTCTGCTTGAATAATAATTTCAGGTAACTTTTTTTTGTAAGAAATCATATGTCACACATATGCTATATCTTTATTATTTGCACATAATGGAAAACTGTTGTCATTAGTAGCTTGTGATGAGTGTGTTTTCAGTCACTTGGAGCTTCCTCAAGTGCAGCCAACATCTCTGTTTGCCTTGTGCAGTTTGGGGAAGAAAGTGCCGTACCTATGGCTCAGTTTTTCTTTAACAGAATGGATAAGTAAACCAAGGGAAAAAATATCTGGTCAAATTGTAGCACATACTGAGTTCTAAGTATGTGGTGATGTATTTTAAACAAGAAGATTTTTATAACAAAATCATGTCCACTTTTCTTTTCCTGGAAAGCGGGAGAGAGAAGATCCCTGGGCAGTTGGTGTTAAATCACGTTCTGTGGTACTTTACTGCTGGAAGACATGAAAAACTGAAAGTCCGCGTAAATCATCTTGAGTAACACTTGGTGTTCTGCAAAGATATCAAAGCTTTTCTGCAGGCTTTAAGCATTGTTATATATATGCTGGCATGTAGAGAGCAGTTATTTTTTTATGCTGTAGGATACACTGATATTCCATAAAAGACTGTGGTCATAGGGTATCACAGTAGTGTTCTGTTTGTAGGATGAGTTTTATACCTGATTGTTCTCTCTTTGTTTTCACTAGCATTTGATTTTTGAGGCTTGTGAGCTTATTTTGTCTAGTTGCAGGCTGTATTTTTGATGTATGCTTAATATGCCTCTAATAAATAAAAAAGTGGTAAGTATGATTTATGATTACTTGAATGGTTTTTGCATTTAGCACATTTTCACCTGTTCTCATGTAGCTCGAAAGGACAGGTTTTATTTCTTAGATGAAAACCAGCATATTATCTCTTTGAAGGTTACAATTTATGCATAATTTTTACTCTATTTTTCCCCATTAATTCAGTGCTAAAGGGGAAAATATGTTGACTGGAATTTCATATTAGTTTACAGACACTATGAAGAAAGTTCTTTGCTATGCTCCTTTGAGTTTTGGATCACTGTTCTAGCTGTAAGACACTTAATTAAAATTTTGTGTTCAGTCATTTTATTGACCCAAAATAATCAAGTTAAGTTGATGTTTCATGTATTGCACTAGATTAAAAAAAAAAAGTGGAAAACATTTGGCTATGAAACACTTAATTTTGAGAGAGATTAATGTAGTTGTTAAGCCTGCAAGGTGCTATAAATAGCTAATGTGTTTATTCATGTAAAACTGCTGGTTTTGTTGACTTTTCAAACTTGTTTCACAGAGGCTGAGATTTTTGTCACAACTACAAGGATAACTGGTGTTCTGTCTATATCTGCATTTAAATTTGGGCAGATTTAGCTTAATATTAATAAAATTAGATGCTTAATCTATGGGATGTATCAGACAATTTAGAATAAGATTAATTCCATTATCAAAAAGTGTTAGCATGTCAGCAACCAATTCTCCATACTTTATTTTTCAAGTAGCATTGCTAAACAAATCCTTTATGTTATGAATGTGATGGAAATGAGCTTAATTTTATATTTCAGTTCACTGAATTCTCAGTGTGAGGTGTTTAATTCAAAAGAGCTGTTTTCCCAAAAAGTTTTGATGAATGGGATAGCATATATAAAGACAGTTGTCTTATAATGCTGATATATAAGGCTGATAGCCTTGAAAATGGAACCTCTCTATGATTTACTCATAAATAATATCATTGAGAATTAATCCTTTTGACTACAGGAGAGTAATATGTAGATCTGTTTCTTGCAGCCTCTTGTGAGGCTGTTCCAAGTTTCATTCTGATTAACAACAAATTGATGTCCTTGCTTTTGTCTCTATTCAGGCTGTAGAAGCCAAACATGAATACTTTATAGTTTTAAAATTTTATATATTTGAATTACCTGGTTAGTTGCTGCCTGAAGTGAAAGGTTGATGCCTGAATTTTTTGTATCAGTTTCTCAGATTTTCAGCTGAGTTCAGCCGATATTTTTATCTTTCCACTTAATCTTGGAAAGATTTAACCTCTTCTTTGAGCTAGCAAGTTAATGGCACATGTTATAATTTTCCCAGGATATTTAGCGAAATGCAGTGTATTCATTAGAGATAATTTAAACTGCTTCTTTTTCCCTGTCACAATCCTTTGCATCTTGAAATGTCTCCTTGTCTTGACTGTTGGTGTATCATCAGCTTTTAAGTTGTGGCTCATGATGGAAAGACACTTCTACAGAGGAGAATCAAACATAAGTTCAGAATTTTAGTCATGAATAGTAATGTGCAACATGCAGAACCTCCTTCATCTGATAACGTGAAGTTTTTCTACTGACTCCTAGAATTGCAACTTGAGGAACCAGAGCAGTTGGCCACATCCAACTTGGATGGCTCTGAAAGATAGCAAAGAGCTACCTGATAGCCTTATCAGATCAGAATTCCCAAAAGAAGATCAGGCAACACGTTCATGGTAGGAAAGCTTTGCTTCTATTTGTGTGAATTTCCACTCAGTTTTCTTATATAGTGGACACCCTCTTGAGACCATAGAAAGGCCAGTTATCCTAGAGGAGATGAGTGCTTGTGTGATCTTTGATGGAACTTAAAGGAAGTTCTTAACATGTCATGTATGCTGTTTTATATTAATATAGTAACGTGAGCCTTAATGTTGAATAATGACATTTTATTAATCTTTGCTAAATAATTAAGTTCTGTCAGTTCTCTGAAGAGTCTCTTTAACAATACTGTTTAAAACAAACATCCTTTGAGCTATAACTTGTCTCTTTTCAGTGACCTTTGTCTGATACAAGCTGGTAAGTACCACAGCAGAGAAGTTATCAAGTCAGGCTGTGTCAAGCCTCTGTTTTAAGGCTGCTAATCACTTAACTTTTCTTGAATATAACCTCTGAATTTTCTTCGAGTTTGTTATAAGAGAAACTTGCAACAAACTTAGGATGAGCCTCCAGCACAAGAAGGGCATGGACCTGCTGGAATAAATCTAGAGGAGAGCCACAAAGATGATCCCAGGGCTGAAGTTTTAAGATGCAAGAGGGTAGATTTAGATTAGATATTAGGAAGAAATTCTATAGTGTGAGGGTGGTGAGACACTGGCAGAGGTTGCCCAGGGAAGTTGTGGATGCCCTCTCCCTGGAAATGTTCAAAGCCAGGTTGGACAGGGCTTGGAGCAACCTGGGCTGGTGGGAGGCGTCCCTGCCCATTTCAGAGGGGTTGGAACTAGATGATCTTTAAAGTCCCTTCCAACCCTAACCATTCTATGAATTTACATTAGCATGACAAACCTATTAAAGCAGAGCATACTTTTTAATACCTTAAAACTTGTGTTTGATTCATCTTTTGTCCTCTGGGTTCCTCAGATGATGTAAAAGGAGTTGAAAGTACAACCTGTATTTAAAATACAGTAAACATACAAAAGTTGTTTCCTAGCAAAAGTTATGCAGGTTAGTTGTGGATGGAAATGTATAATTATCTGCTCTGTCCAGAACAGTTTTATTCAGTGGAATGAAAGAGAAAGTTCCCTTCCTTCCCTTTGCAGTTGTTACCCTCAGTCTATATAAAATACTAGGGAGAGAACAGTGCCAATGTCAAACCAGATGTTGCATTTGTGTGGTCTTTAAATATCTGAAGCAACTTTATCATAAAAGATCTTTGAAATATTAGGCTGGGAGCTAAAATTCAAACTTTTAATGGATACTAAAAATAATGAACTGAGTATTGCAAAAACCTAAAATGTACTGGAGTGAGGATTTTGGCATCATTCTTCTCATTAGCCATTGGCTGTTTCATTGTGATTTCTTTGCCCATCCTGCAGGGTTTTAAAACCCTTCTAGTTTCTCCACTAGACAGTGGATTGTGCTCTTCACTTGTTAAATCTGCCTTTTCTTTCCAATTGGTGAATGAATGAACATAACAAAATTCAAAATCATTATTCCCAGCCTGTACTTTGCTGCAGTTTGTTGCTTCAGTTTCACAACCTCAGGAGGGCTGTGTACCTGAAAGCTTATCTTTCTGTTATAGCCACAGATACACTTGAGAGGAAAAAAAGGTTATTCTCTTCCCTTGTAAACCTGCATCACCAGCACCCTTTGGACTATCATACAACACCATCACAAATAGAGTTAAGGGAATTTTGCTTATAAATAATTTATTTTACTTAACCTTTTCAGCTCTTTTAGAGGAAGGTAGCTGAGTTTTACAGGTGTCCACGTTTAATCTCATAAATTTGCTAAACCGAGGCTTGTAAGGCTCTGATTCAGTAAGAATGTTGTCAGTGAAGCAGCCCTTTCCCCCA
The DNA here is from genome assembly GCF_020740795.1 of Apus apus. Lineage (NCBI taxonomy): Eukaryota > Metazoa > Chordata > Aves > Apodiformes > Apodidae > Apus > Apus apus. The sequence continues at coordinate 7,869,564 of NC_067291.1, forward strand.
TAGCTGGTAAGTTTCACTTCAACCAATTTTTGCAGATACATGCTGAGCTAAATCACAGAGATGCTGATCAGGCTGAAAAAACACCAGGAAAGAACAGCATGGCCAGTTTAGGCCATTGAGTTGCTACTGAATGGGAACCACAGCTTAAGAAATGGAGTTTTGGAGTAATCTATAGGGAATTTTAGACAAATTCCTACTTTGTTGGGGCAAAAGCATTTCTGTAAGAGGAATAAACACTGAGCTTTCAGTATACCAAACAGCTGCAAGTAATGAAGCTATTGGACCAGTTCCTTTGGAAATTAGCTGCTTATTAAGCCTGGATCTCCAGAGATGTTACTAGTTGTGTGTATTTCAATTAACTGCTGCCACTGAAGGTAGAAACCTTTGAGTATGACCTGTACATCCTTCAGGCTAAATGCTTAAAGGTAACAATACCACTTCTGTAATTCACATGGATGTGATGTATGGTTGTAGATCTATACAAATTCAACATATTTAGTTCAAGCAGGTATGTTGCAATAGGGGCACCTGTTGCAGTTACAGAAAACTTATTTTCAGTATAAATTCTGAAATTTCAGATGTTATTGTGCATTAGTTTAGAAAATAGAAAACTAGTCTGCTACCTAAGGAAGACCTTCATAGAATCATAGAATCATTAAGGTTGGAAGGGACCTTAAAGATCATCAAGTTCCAACCCCCCTGCCATGAGCAGGGAACCCTACCATTAGATCAGGTTGCCCAAAACCTCGTCCAGCCTGGCCTTAAAAACCTCCAGGGATGGGGCATCAACAACCTCCCCAGGCAACCCATTCCAGTTCCTCACCACCCTTACAGTGAAGAATTTCTTCCTAATCTAAATCTTCCTAACCTAAATCTCCCCTCTCTCAGTTTAAAGCCATTACCCCTTGTCCTATCACTATCTCCTCCCCAGCTTTCCTGTAGCCCCTTTCAAGTACTGGAAGGTGCTATAAGGTCACCCCAGAGCCTTCTCTTCTCTAGGCTGAACAGCCCCAACTCTCTCGGCCTGTCTTCATAGCAGAGGTGCTCCAGGCCTTTGATCATCTTGGAGGCCCTTCTCTGGACCCTTTCCAACAGGTCTGTATCTATCTAGTCTTATCTTTCACTCATACTTCAATTTTTAGTTATTTATGTATGAAATCTTATTGGTAAGTAAACTGGGATGAGGAGTGACTCAAATCCCAGTACTGTGGGTAATGAGGAAGAATTCAGCCCAAAAGGAAATGTTTGGAAAAACCAAACTTGATAGAGGGTAAGAGGTGGCAGCATAAGAAGTCAGGTGAAGTCTTAACAACATTGGACTGTTACTGCATTCCCATTATTTTTCCTTGTACACAAAATGCACACTTGTTTATGTGCAACTATACCAAATACATAACTTGGTTTTATTTTCCCTGATATAGATGAACAGACCATGAAAGAACAAAAGGAATCCTATTTTTTTATCATGTTACAAGAGTTCAGCAACAATCCTGCTCTCTTAAGTACAAAGTTGTTGGAACAGATTGTTGTAAAATTGCCATAATACTTGAATTAGAACATCTCGCTAATCCAAGCACGCTTCTGACTAGGTGAGCTACTCAATGGAGGGAAATGGGATTTCATCTCCACTCCATAGAAGTAGGTGAGTTGTGCATTCAGTCACTTTGTGCTAAGGAATTAGGGCTCCCTGTGGGCTGAGGGATGTATTGTTCCTTTCCAGGACAGCTGTGCCTCTCCAAGTGTTGCTAGGCTAATGCATTTCCACAAGGCTAAAGCTGACCCTTTCTAGTACAGCTGATTCATAGACACTATTATATATGGGAAAGTTTGTTCATTGTTGAAATTAAACAACAACAACAAAAAAAATTCTGCATTAAAGTAGACCTCTTTTCCTGACTCTGAGCTTTCACAGTGATTTAACTGCACTAGGGAACTGCAGCTTAGCAGTGGTATCTTGGAAGCTTTTAAGAAGCTGTTACCACTTATTTCCATTTGTATTTTGGCAGTAATAAAAATGTATCTGTTGTATTCTCATGTAATACGTGGTTTATATTAATGTTATTTATTTGTTGTGTTTACACAGTCCTTAACAATGCATTGGTTCTTTCCATTAAAATAAAATTGTCTGAGAGAGCTGGCAATCTACTTGCACTTTTATGAGTGATCATTCCTCTTTTATATAATTTTTTATGTGACCCTGCATAAAATAAAATTGGGGGAGCAGTAGGAATGAACTATGAAAAAATGTTGTAAAGGTCAGTCTCTTGCTTATCTCTAATTAGAGTGGGTAAAATATATCCAGCCTGAACTGCTGACTTCCTGCAATAACAGCCATATTCTCTTTCTTATAGGGGATACTAAAGGTACTTGGAATTCTGCTGAACACAATCTCCAGAGAAAATACAAAGAAGCAAGCAAAGTGTCATTGGATTGTCAAGATCCTTCACTGCAATAAAAGATCAATAAGATTCAGCAGCAAATGGAAACTTCACTGTGAGTGGAATATAGAACATAGACAGGAAAAATGCTTCTGCTTTTGGTCTTTTCCTTGATGGCAGTAGAGGTCTCTATCAAGAAACACGAGATTCTGTGCAGCATCTGACCAAACTCTGTTATCAGTCACTTCACAACACAAAGAGATTTGACCTGACTGCAAACAGATATTCTTGAGTATAATGTGCACCAATTAGGTAAAGGTCAGTAACTGAGAAAATTAACTCAGTCCAAACTTGAGTAATAATTCTGTCCGTCAAGCTAAATATATTTCACTGCCTTATCTGCTTCCCAGGAGGTGAAAAGCTCTTTCTGCACTTCACCAATATTATCCACTAGGGTCTCTTGTCTGCTGAAAAGAACAAGCAGAGTAGGAAACCTTTATGCTTCCCAGAGACCATATTAAGTCAGTACTATCTTTTTATTAGTGCAACACCTTGCATTTTGGGGATGCTGTAAAAACACTTTCAGTTTAACTATCCTTGTGTTCTTTCTCATACCATAGGAAATGGACTTTCCTACATTTTTTTTACACAAACATGTCTTTACTGCTCTGCTATCAGTTTGACTGTGTATTTTAGTTGTGCATAGTAATGTTAGTAATGTTTGAGATATAAAATCAAAGTGCAGAGAAAAAAGAAATGGTTTTATGTATTTGTAGGTTTAATATTCAACAATTTCATGGTGCTTCTTTAATACCTTAAACTTTGAATATTATGCTGGATCAGTTCTAAGGTCAGAAATATACTGGACCTCTCTGGAGAAAGTATTTATTTTACTCTTACTTTATGTTCATGTTAACTGGAAATTCAGAGAAAAAACAACAAAGATAAAGATTTTTTATTTTTTTTTAAATTGTCCTCCCTACTGTGACAGCAGGCAGAGCTCTGTGATTGTAGAGGCCATGTCACAGAGCCAGTGATCGGACTCTTCCACACAGTGCCTGCCCAGTGGAAGCTGAAGAGGAAATTACTGAAGCTGAAACCAGCCGAATGAAAAGCAGATTCATCTGTTTAGGTTTCACAAGAGTGTCCTTTAGAATTCCAGTAGGTTCTGCATCAGATGCTTGTATTTTTACTGTTCTCATCATCAGCAAGTTCTGTTTTACAGATGGTGCATGACTAGAATAGTTAAAAGGTAAAAGTTGATCAAAGAAAGATAATGAAAGAACTATTTTATTCCCCACATTAACTGTGCAGATAAACTTAATTGACTAGGAACATGCACATCTAAGGAAAGGTTCTCAGTGCAGGTGCTGAGCTTGAACAAAGAACTGAGCAGCCCTTCAGCTGATGGTGGAGAGGCTCTGTCTGTCTGCGCATGCTGCTGAGGTGCACCTGACAAGCCATCCTGAGTGTGTGGATGGATTGCTGCAGCAGTTGCCTGTGAAACCACAGCTCATTAATCTTTGCACCCTTTTATGGACTGTTAGAGTATATGGTGGAGTAAATGAATTGCAAGGTTAACCAGCTGTGGTTGTGAAATGGAGACATGCTTAACTAGATGTGATTTGAGATGTTTAGAACTAGTCTCTGCAGGCAGTCCAGGCAATGATTTCTCCTATTACTACAGAAGCAAGAGGGTAATTTTTTTTAACAATATAATATCTTTTTCAAAGTACGGGTGAAAATCTGGGTTAAACTCTCTGAGGCTCAACTAACTCAGTAATGAGCTAAGACAGCTTGGTGTGCAGTAGCTGTATTGATGATTGAATCTGTAACTACTGCAAGAAGATATTAGCAAAATTGAAAACCGAAGTAATTGGGCCACCTTTAGACTTGAAAAATTCTTTGCAAAAGAGCAGAGACAGCAACTGTAAAATACTCTAGTCTTCCTAAAATTGAATTCAAGAGACTTCTCGTCAATGAAACGTGATAGGTTTATTAAATATACTGTAGAATACTGTATGAGAAAGTTGGTTTCAACTGCTACATTTTTCCTCCTTAATTTCAGCTGTATGTATGCTACTGCAGCTTCAAAACATCTGGGTACAGCAATTTTTTTCTTTTCTGCACCTGCAAGTGTAAGTACACACATAAACAAAAAAGAAATTAAATCTTTCACAGAGCCAAAGAGAGAGAAAAAAACCAACCAGCCATGAAGCTCAGGGGAGCAGTATGACAAGTGCTGAGCTGTAAACAAGCTTGAGAGGGATTTAATTCTTATGACAAGCGCCAGTGGTAGCATCTCACATGGACTCAGCATATGCACACATTTCAGAGGAGGAATCACAGAGGACTTAATGCAAATACAAAAAAGCTCAGAGCACATCAGCCTATACTGTTCTAAAAATAACCTCTCTAATCAGAATGAGATAGGGTTGTAATTACATTGATTTTTCAGAATTTTGCCACTTGTAAGAGGGTTTCTGGTTTACCCTTACACTATAATTAGACTCTAACTTATAAGCTGCAAAGTCTTTGGGGCAGGAATTGTGTCATATATTTGTAGGACGAGTACAACAAGACCTCATTGGGTGGTGTTTTCAGGGTGATAGTATAATCTAAAGGCTGAGTAATAGCTGCTGTACTCAGTTTTAAATAAGCTTATTTTAGGTGAGAAGCTTTGTTGTTTTTTTTAAGGAAAGAGAACTGAGATGTAATTTGGTATCTAAATTAAAATTTAAAAGCCTCTAATGCACATTTATTCCCTAATTACAGTCAGGCCCTTTCTCTTTCAAGTATGCTCATAACTGCCTCATTTCTAGCAGCATTCTGAGAAGCACATACCACAAACCATACCCTGCAGTCTGTATTTAAGCAGATTTCCCTATGGCAGGTGATGAGTTAGTGCTGCAAGATCTAGCTGGTTTTCACTTAACCTTCAGGCAGCTTTGAGATGAGTAGCATGCTCCCTGTGCTCCAGCCACTACACAGGTTTAATTCATTTAGGAATCAAGAGCAGTGCTCTATTCACCTTAAATCTCCAATCCAGCTGCTTTCTTCTCTGCTTTCCTCAGTCTGCAATAAATTAATTTAAAGGTTAAATTTACTGGCAAGGGGTTAATAATACATGGCACTATGGCTTCGGGTTGTCTGCAGGCTCAGCCAAATGTTAGTGTGTTGGGTTGTAGTTAGTTAAACTGTTATTAACCATAGTTTAGATTTCATTGCACAAGGAGGCAGTCTCTAGGAAAAGAGTGTATCTTCAACCCAATCTTTCTTGCTAGTTTAGGTAATTCACAATTGGAAGGACATGTTATTTTACAAAAGTTCTATTGTGTTTTAAACGTACTGGATTTTAGATACCATTTTACAATGCTGGTATTTTTGGGGTTTATCTGAGGCTTTTTTGTGTGTGCAAATTATTCTTCATTTGTATGATGTAAATACTGTTTCTCAACCTGGGTGTGTATTTTGGACATCCCATGTACTTCAAATGATTGAAAATGGCCTTGCATTTGCAGTTTGTTATTTTGTTATTCATGCAATTAACAGGCTTGACTTCAACAGTGGAGTAGTTTTTACCTTTGGCATGGAAAGTTAGAGCTACTTTTTCTTCTCTTTCGCAAACACTAGTATCTTGTTTTAAAATGTTGGGGTTTTTTAATTTTGGTTTCTCTTTCTATAATTTCTTTTTTTTAAGGCTAAGGAAGCATGGAGGGAGCTCATTTTGTTTTGATGTTGGTATTCTAATGGTTTGCAAAACTGCAAATAAACATTATGTCTTATAGGAACCTGCTTTACTGATTTAAAATTTCCTGGATAAATCAATGTATGGCAGAAGATTAGAATGTCAAAATCCTTTTTTACTAGGTGGCTATAAGGAAAAATTTTTAACTAATTCTTTGTTACCAGTGGAGATGGAAAGTCCCAGTCTGAAGTGTCCATTATTTGTAGATGTCTTGGGATCCATGTCTAAATAAATATTCAAATTGGAGTAAGTTAAACAAGCATTAAAATCCAAGCATCCCTGAATCTTGAAAGCAAAATCCCAGTGTAGTTTGGATCCCTTAAAGTTGATTTTCTTTTTAAATGTTGAGCATAGTGCTGCGTAATGCAGAAAGCCACATAGTTATTTGCCCAAAATTCTGGAACTTTAAAGAGCTCTTGTGTGAAGGTCAGACATGTTTCCCACTGAAAATCATCTTTTGCATAGATCAAAAGCTAGGATCTTGATTTAACAAAGCAAGTTAGAGTGACTCCATTTATACTGCAATCCTTTGAAAGAATGATGAAGAGGACATTTGCCAGAACACTAAATTATCCTAAAGACATTGGCTGAGTTTAAACCTTGCTCCATTAACTTCAACCCTCTGTGGATGCGCAGGCTAAACATCAGTAACCTGCAAGATTTGTTAAAGTTTTTACTCTTCTAATTCTCACTGGAGTATTTTAATGTTGACAGCTGTTAAAATTCTCAAACTGGAGCTTTACATCCATATTTTCTTCCTCTCACACACCTGTAATGGGATTCATTTGTTTTCTTTGTTATTCCCTCTGCTCATTTAAACGTAATGTGCATTTCTCATCACACCACTGGATTAACTTTTATATAAATTATAAAAATGCACAGTTACACATATACATGCATTTTTTCCAGAAGAACAGAGCATGGGATTTTGGTTTTTAATATAAAGCTGGCCAAAGATAAATACAGTACTACAATCCTCATGCCTTCCTTTAAAACAGAAACAAAGAAACAAAAAAGTATTATGGGGCCAGTAAGTTTTGGCATTTTGAAGCTCCTCCTGAGTTTTTTCATCTTGTCCATCCCCTCATTGAGTGATGTTCCAGGAGTGGAGGAACTCATTGCATTTATAATTCTGGTGTTTTACTACCAGTCACAGGCTCCAGATCCCTCCAGTCCATCATTTCTGCTTTATATTAGCTGGAATCATGGCTTTGCTAATTTTTTTCCTGGGCGGGGTTAGCTAGGGTGAATATTGTATTGCTTCAGGGATTATTCATTTCCAGAGCCTTTATTCTGCAAATGATGTGTTAATAGGACATGCTAATGGGTGTTTTAATCTGCTGTCTGATTGAGATTCCTGTTGAACCAATCTTATCTGCCTTGGTTCATCTACAGTGGGGACAAGTCAGAATGCCAGCCTTGTATTTGCAGTTGAGGTAACTCTAAACCAGCTTGTCTACAATGGCTGGTCAAGCTGAGGGAGGATGGCTGAACAGTCTGAACAAAGCTGTTAAACCATACAAAGTTTTCTGCTGCCACAACTGTGTTCCTTTGCAACACCTCACTTGGCCCACTTGAAGTCTTATTGGTGAGTCTCCGTTGTACTCTGGTCATAACATGGATCAAGACAGAATAGGTCAGGCATACGAATTATGAGTTCAGCTGAGATGTAGTCATTAAAAATCTAATCTGCAGAAGATGCATGTTGCAATGCTGGTCAAATTACATTCTAGTAGGAAGTCAGACTTGTATGTATCTTATTTAATTCCCTTCCTCAGTTAGCAGGGAGCAAAAGAATAACCTAATTGAGATGGGTCAGTGTTACCTGCCTCTGCAAATACTCTATCCATACCAGCAGTGTTGTCCATTTAGCAGGAAGAAAGGCCTGCTGGCATGAAGACTCCGGGTATCAATTTGCTTTTTCAGCCTGTACATGAGGCTGGCAGGTTATTTGCTCATCAGTCAAGGGTGGTTTTTTTGGGATAAAGTGATATGAAGCTGTGGTCCTTGTAGGTGTTGACAAAGATGTGGGTTAGACTTTGGTAATGCAGTAATTGGTCTAGCAGTCTTGTGAGGAAAGACAGTAATGCAAAGAAAATATGTAAAATACTACATTCTAATCTCCCTTGACTTTTGTTTTTAGCTACTTAAGGAACTAGAAATAACGTGCTCTTATTTTAACTGTGCCACTTTGGCATTTTAACTCCAACCCTTATGGTTGTTTTTTGTGCATGCAGAAGGCCAACCCAGATTTGTAGTTTTGAAATATATAAATGTGGTATATTTTTTTTGTTACCCAGTTATCAAAAAATCTTGTAAAAAGTTTGCAGTGGGAGGCTGGAGAAAGGAAAACTTCTAATGGATCAAAGTTAGAAATGTGGGGAATAAGCAGCTTTCTAAAATTAGCCCTCAGTGAAAATCAGGTTAAGCAAAGCATTTATAGTACTTATAGCAGAGCTAGAACAAAGTATTTCCTTAATTTCTATTCCAGTGTTTTCATTTAAAAGGCCTTTCCTGAGCGAGTGACCAAAGTATAATAATCAAAGTGAGAAGCATCAGTCAAATAGAACAAAAGATTCAGCGTGGAAGAGTACAGGTAACTTCAGTGTTACAAAAAAAATTAAAAAATTTAAAGAAGTTCCTGCAACATACTTTGTATGAAGGTATGCTTTGAATCTGGTTTTTATTTTTGATGGTGTAAAATTCAATCATATTTGCATATTTGAAGATTTTGACATCTCATTTAATTTTTTCCTGTCATACCTTAAAAGAGACTGTGTAGTTTTTAATAATAAAAATACTTTTTTTTCTAACAGACACATACTAGTATTGAGATGTTGCCTGTGTGTCAGGCATAAAGAATAATGTTGTCTTATTATAATGTGTCAAAATATTCTTTAATGAGGAAAGATATATAAAATGTACAAAGCAGGGTAAAACAGCTACTAATGCCTTCATTACTTTTTTCATCAAAAAATGACAGTCCTATCAGTAAATGAATGAGCTAGAAGGAATAAATGGACAGCTTGTAGAAATTGCTTTCACAGTGATCTCTGAACACAGAAGATGCAGTTTTAAGCCTTGAAATTTCAATGCAGTCATTTTGGCAACAGCAACATAGGAATGTGTTAGGTGTCCAAAATGTTTTACTGTTTATATTCTGTAGTTATGTTTTGGAGTATTTTTTAGTTTTAAATACCTTTTGTGAAATATGACAGTGTTCTACCCTTGAAAAATTGTTTAGCCACTAATATTAGTCTAGAGTGTATAATTCAACCTACTAATTACACTTCTAACAAGTATAGTTGTTGGGCCTTTCAGAATTAATGAACCTTTTTGTGTTGCTCAAGGCATATCCGAGCATAATACCATGATCAAAATTATGACTGGACCATTGGTTCCAGGACATGATGTTGGGGCATAGTATTTTGGAGGCTGATTTCAATAATAAATTACAGTTCTATGATGGTTCTGCTAACATCTAGAAAATAGAAAACACTTTCTATAGATTAAGCAACATAACTTCCAATAAACCTCTGCAAGGACTAAAGAACAGTAAATTGTTAAACACCTAAGTGCTCATTTGTTGTACTACCTGTTTAATTATTTAACACCTACCTCCTTCCTGCTTTAAGGTATAATCTGCATTAGAAATACTATCATTAATCAGGTTGCTAAACTTTAAATCATGTATACTGCTCCTGCTGTTTTAAATCTGTACACAATGTTTACCTGAGAAGCAGTGAAAGGACTGAAATTTATTTCAGGAGTGAAATTTATTTCTCATAAATTAATTTATTAATATATACCCCCAGCTGGTTTTTAAAGTGCTAGCTAAAATTGATGGTGTTTAGGCCAGAGCAACTGAGAGAGATTAAAGTAAGAAATTCATTAAATTATCTGTGCAGAGGTAGTACACTTGTGACTTCTAACAGCCAAATTATTTATGCATTTGGAAGTGTAGTTTGCCTACTGCTGATACATTCTTGAGCTTCACATGCTTGGTTGGGCATCTGATCTTGTAGTTAGCTTGTGCTTTTAAGAGAATGCTTACTGCTATACATAGCACAGGATTAGCAAAGTCTGAAAGTATGATGACTTCAGTAACATGAATATCCATCCACAGAATCCCTCAGAAGAAAACTGACTCAATGCCTCACTTTCCTGTGCACACTTTGTTTACTGGTTAATGTTTGAAGTCTGAGACATGGAGGAAGAGGGAGCAGAGGAAAGGTGATGGTTTATTTTAAAAGGCACATTCCAGCCTTTACTTAGTTTATGTCTATTTTATACAGTTTAAGTTAGCTAAATTTCAGTGTATTTGTCTTAATGTATTTGTCCAAGCAATCTGTCACTTATCTAGTAGTATTTAGTTACAGATTGAATTTTGGTGCCATCATCTGTTACAGTGTATAATTGCAACGTGGGCAGATTGGGAACCTAAAGCATCTAAGATTATACTTTTTGTATTGCTTTTTTCACATAGAACTTTACTTCTTGTACTTAAAGATCTTATGCTTCTTTAAAGGCAAAATCCCACTGAAGTCTATATAGTGGAGCAGCTGCAATCTGTTGGGCTGGGTGTCATGTGTGGATACTAGTGCAGACAAAGCATAACATACACAGCAAAGTAAACTAGACAATGTGAACTCTAGAAGAGCATCTGTACTGATTTTAAGTAGCCGCTTATATAAAGTCTAAAGTTGCTCCTGAGATTTTACAGCAAGAGTGTGTGTTGTAGTCCTTATTCTGTTTGGAAACTTCCTCTCTTGGTCTTGATAAAGAGTTTGAGCTGCATGAACAAAACTATTTGAAAGGCGTTAACACTGACTTAGTTCTGCTGCTCTGGAAAGCAGAGCTAGAACTCACATCCACTTTTCTGGGAATGAAGTATCTGCAAGTATTCTGTGTTCTCTTCAATACTAGCATCTGCAGAAAGAAAAATTACTGGTTTCTTTCCTTTACCAGTATGGTATCTTTAAATTCAGCAGATCATCCTGAAACAAGATGATGATTTAACATAATTATCACTTACTGGTAGTGGATGCCCACACTAACTGGGCTTTTCTAGCTGTGAGTGTTGTAGTAGTAAGGTTCCTTTCCACATTGGTAGGTTGTTATCACTGGGTGAAACTCTCTTAATTTATAGTCTCAGTCTCAGCCTACATTTATCAATTTATATCAGAGTCCAGCAAAAATAAATAAGTATGAAGATACACGAGAGATATCTGGTATAAGAGTCATACTTCTTAGAGTGGTGAAAGAGACTTGGCTTCACCTGAGGGCTGTGTGCCTGAAGTTTGTGGGTGGAAGTCATTGCCCAAAGATGTCTGTGTTTGAGTTGTTCTTTTTCCAGTAACAGCCAGTGGAAAGAGATTCTGGCATGATCTCACTCTGAGGTAGGTGTTTGTAACTGTCAAGTGTATCTGCTTCTATCCATTGGCACTACTAGGACTTTGGACTCAACTGGAGCTGCTGCAGTCTGAAATTTCCTTAGATGAATCTTGTACAATATATCCACACTGTCACCATATTTCTGTTGCAGGGAAAGAAGCTCTATGATCAATATCTACAAAAAGTTGTCATCTGAAAAGGAAAATCCAGAGACCAGAAACAGAGCAACGTCCTGGAAACTGACCCAGCTCCGAGCAGGGGTTCAGACCAGATAACCACCAGAGTCCTGTCCACCTACACCTTGTGAGTGTTTTTGGGTTTCAAGCAGGTACCCTCTCTCAAGGGTGAGAATCCAGGGGAAAGTTTATAATGTGTGCAGGTTTTTTGTGTGTAACTCTTAGCAATGAAACAGATACATAATATGTGTAACTAGATGACAGATCGGTGCTGCACAGTAAGCTGCCCAGGTGAGCTCAAAACTTGTCACTGAGTTTTGCACTCTCTTAGTCTTCCTGTTTATTTTGTGCTTCATTAAAGTCAATCTCTGCTGGACAGACTGTCACTCAGACTAGGCCTGTCCCACTGTCTGCACTCTCTGGGGAGCACCCTTCATCCTGATAAATGGTCTATTAGGAGAGCACATGTCAGAGAAACCCTTTGTGAAGCTAAATAGATTAGAGTCTCTTCCCTCTGAATAGTCTCAGTGGAATGGAGTAGGTGTGATTGCTGAAGTGGATTTAGAATGAGAAGACACTTTTTCCTCAGGGCAAGAAATTCCTCTGAGTGTTTAGAAAGGTACAGATTAGTTCTAGTGAACTTATAAAGGGAAAGCTCTCAGCATTAGCACTTGCCACCAGAACAGGCACAGGGTGTTGATGGTCTGGAAGTTGCTGAACTTTCTCATGGTGCCTGCCTGGGACCTGAGTAGAGACAGCCTTTCTCTGTGGAGGTTTTGTAATGCATTTCTGTAACTACAGCAATTGATAGTAGTTGAAGAAAGGTACTAAAAAGCTTTTAATATTCTTGCAGTGTAGTTTAGCAACTGCAGCTGTGTCAGTGGGACTAGCAAAGGGAGAGAATTTCTGGTTCTTACAGATCTCCCATCCCCTTCGTTGTGGTATTGTAAATAATTTCTGTGCTGTCCTTCACTTTGTAAACACAACATGGTAAGAGCAAGGCTAGAAAATCCCTTGCAAATGGGAAAACTGCTCTTGAAATCGTCCATTTACAAGTGTTACTTAGTATGAGTTACCACACAGCCAAATGCCTCTGGATCATCAACCTGGTGCTGCCCCCTCCCTGGTTCAGGTTTCCTCAGGCAGGACATGGGGAGGGGAGAGAGGAGCTTGGGTTGCTCCTGTTGGCTTATTTGTAGAGCTCAAAAGTGCTAGGGAGAGAAGGATGACCTTCCTCAGTTGTTCCTGCGGTTAGTGGACCTTTAGCAGAGGTTAGCTCTGTTCTGCAGACCCTCAGAAGCAGCTTCAAACTCCTGAGGTTGCTGCTGCATCTTTAAGAAAAAAAAAAAATATTTTTTTTTTTCCTTCAGTGTATTCATGCCTTCCCTTTCTCTGCATTAGTGAGTAGGCATGAAGGGAAAACTGATTTAGACCTTTCCCTCACAACTCTGTGTCCGGAGCAGCCATTTCTGTCGGCAGCAGAAGGCTCCGCTTCTCCGGCGTTGAGCTTCTCTGTGGCTGTTGGAGGTGTTGCCGGGTGGCTGCGGGAAAGGGAAAGCCTGCGTGAAGAGGGGGCAGACAAGATCTCGGTGCTTCTTTTTTGCTGCTTGCAGGAAGTAACATGCAAAATCTCTCGTTTTTACCGTCGTTGGAGCCAGTGTAACAGAACCGTCTTGGCTCTGTTGGCACCAAAGAGGGTGGAAGGTCCTCATTGGTGGCATTTGTACCAAAAGGGAGGGAATGCTGACAAGAGATTCTCTTGTGGCTATTGCCCAGGGAGAGGATAGAGAAAGATTATCCTGAGAGAAGCTAACTCCAAATGAATTAAAAGAAGATAAATTCACATTTTCTGGTAGAGTGTCTTCCAGGAAAATATATCAAATCAAACAGAAAAAAAAACACACAAAAAACCAACCAAACAAAAAAACCCCAGCAAATTCAACATGATTTTTAATGAACGACTAAGCAAATATTGTAGCCTTTTTTAATAACAGTAATAAAAAGCTACAACAGTCATAACAATTAGCATGTTGTTAACTCATGTAATCACATGCAGTTATTGTTCCTAAACTGCATCTTGGTTTTTGCAGCAGTAATATATTCTCTGTCTGTCTGGGAAGATTTGGTAGACAATAGCTGCAATGATGGTACAAAAGTTGAAAGAGGTAATGTGGGGGAAAGGGAGTTCTGGAGGATTTTTTTCAGCTCGCTCTTTTGTTATGTATTTAAATGCAAATCTTTCAGGAGGGGGGGGAAAAGTGTCAAAAATCTGATAAATATTCAGTAGCTTTGGTCAATTCATGGACATGAGGCTGAAGTTACAGAAATGGTGAGTCATACAGAAACTTGTTCAGGGAAACAAGGCACTTCTGATACTTCAAGTTAAAGGAAGAGCAGAATATAGCAAACTCTTAAAGGCCCATAGTGTATTTTAGTGTCTTCTAACAGTGTACTTCACAAGTCATCTTTTAAAAACAAAAATCTGGTTTTGTATCAATGGAAACAGCTCTCCCTGGGCTGGACACAGTCTGATGCAAACAGGTGCAAAACCTCATTTTCCCTTTCTGTCCCTTGGTAAATCAGTGTGCAGTGTGGCTTTTACCCTGGGGCAAAGCATAGCAAAAATGTGGCTGCTCCCTATGACTTCTGTGGTACTAAATCTTCCTGCAGTACTGGGGGGCCTGGAAATACCAACCCCTTCCTCTGCCAGTCCTGAAGAGGGTGTGAGAGCCAGCTCCTCCACCTGAACAAAATAATTGGAAGCTATAAATATGTTGATTCTTTAATTTATTAAGGTAAAAACTTACTTGACCTATTTTTAAAATGTTGCTGTTTCCAGGGTAGCAGCAATAAAAATAACACCTGAAAGAGACCTAGGGAAAACTAGGATACATGTCATGAATGTCATGTTATTTCATGGCTTTATGCTTAAGCATCTTATTTACTGCATCTACTTACACTTAGGAGATTACCAACTAGAACAGGTTCAACACGTTGTTTAAATTAAATCTATATAGCATAAAAAGAGTTCACAGTAAACATATTAGGGATATAAGTAGAGATGACAAAAAAAGTGTGGTTTCGTATTGTGTACTGGTATTTTTATTCCTGTCTTTTTTTAATGTTTCTCCCATGCTTCGAGTTTGCTACAAGGGCTTTGCCCTTACAGTATGACAGAAGTAAGCTTATGTTTAGCGTTGTTATTATTATTATATCATTTGCTAGTAAGCTCTGCCTATTTTATTGCTGAATTATAGATTTTTAGCAATATTATTAGAAAATAAATGTCAACAAATGTCTAGGATTTTGTTCTGGCTTTACCCAAATCAGTTTAATTTAAAGTGTTCAAATCTGAGATAAAATACAGCTTAGTAAAGTGCATAAATATATCCTTAACAGTTGTTTAGCACTCACTGGGACTGGCCAGAAAATTAATATTTAGTGTGGGCTTCCTTAATTTTGCAATGAGAAACTTTCCCTCCGCCCCCCCGCTTTCTTCTTGAGGAAAAAGAGACAAAGTCTCTATTTGATGCAGCTGAGGGCATGGAAGGTGGATCTACTACATCTAAGATCACTGGGTCCTTCTTTTAAAGCAGACTTGGATTATTATTCTTTGTTTGTTTTCTTGCTTTCAGTCGGGGACAAACTGCTACAAGGACTCAAGCTTGTGTCCTGAAGCTCAAGGTGTCCAGGGAAGGACCTGTGCACCTTAGAGACTCCCTTCTGCACCCTGGGTCTGAACTGGTTGGATGCCATTCTCATCCCAGGCTGTGTGCAGGGCAACAGGATGCTTTCCCATGACTTGCTAATCTGTCTTGGATGCCAAGCAAGGTGAGTATTTGCTGACAAGCTGCCTGGAATGCAAAGAGAATCAGTTTTTCAAATACTGACATTCATAAAAGGAAAGGACTTGCCTCTTCCCTCTGCCCATGCCCCCAGCTATAAAATAAAAATGTATAGTTCTTCAGGAAATTGGCACAGGACATAACAAGTAGATAAGAATTAATTGTTCCTTTCAAGTCAGTTTTTAAAAGAGGAAGATATTTAGGAAGTGAATCTTGCCATCTAGGTAATAGTAATTTTGTTTAATGCAGCTGCTAGTGAAGAGTCTGGTGTCAAAATGCAGCGGTACTTGTAAGTAGTAATCAATAAACATGAATTACTTAGGAGACACAGGATAAAAATGGACAAGTATTAAAACAGAATCAGTACACTGTGTAAGCATTAAGGAATGTGTATGAATTCCTTGTAAATTGATAGTTCCTTACATTCCATTTGGAATCTCAGTTTATGTGCATAAAAACCAAGTGTAAGTGAAATGTTTCATTATCTAAATGTAAATAAATTATTCATACATTTTAAATGAACTGCATAAACTAACTGTTTAAGTATCTTAAGTTAGAACATCTACAGTATATAAAAGCAGACATGTCTGAACAGATAATATGAGAATAAGTGACTGCATTTCAAATAAATAACAGGCACCTAGAAGTCATGTGAGGTCAGCTGGGGAGCAGAGGGATTCAACTGAGCACCACATTTTAAGACAACCTGAAAGGAAGAGATGAGACAATTTAGGAGTGACTGCTTTCCCTGTGCAACTGGTAGAGAGATTTCCATACCATTCCAAGGTGGAGGAAAAAAAAAAATCTGTAGTAGAAATGGCAATACACAAGAGACCTGTTCAGGTCTTTGTGTTGCACAGGACAATGAGAGAGTCCCATTAAACACAGGCACTTATTCACACTTTTTGCTTATTCTGTCTGCAGAAGCTGGATCCCAACAGAGCTCTTGGATCCTGAATAGCCTGATGGGAGATGTCATTCCAGACCCACTGACAGAAGAGGAAGAAGAGTGATAGTCCTCACATGTAAATGAAGTGAGACAAGGCCTGAAAAATGCTTCACAACTAGAGCAAAATAGAGACCAGGAACTAGGAGTGCTCAAAATAGCACTTAGGAGAGCAAGCATCTGTGGGATGGGTAAGAAAATGCCAAGAAAGAAAGTAGAGATAATCCCTCTGAAAATACTAAAATGAGCTTCTTAGCCTACAGCTGTATCTCTGTTGCACGTGTCTGATTAGAAATGGGGACAGGAAATGTTTTTTTGTAACCAGACAGGACTAAGGCTCCTGACTGGCAGCACAGCACTTTGTGGCTGGGAGCACAGTGCTTCCCTCTGCTCTGGGTGTCCTTAAGAGCCCAAACTGCCCTAAGGACATTCTGGGAAAATGGGCCATCCCCTTTTCTTAGGAAGGTTGCATCAGTCAGAGCATGAGACTTTGTGATTTGCAAGGAGCAGAGAGGCTGAGGAGAATGCCAGTGGTGCATCTGGAGAAGTGTCAGTCTTTAACAGGGAGGGATGTACACATTCAGATGCAGTACTGCTGTGAACACACTAATCCTTTTGATGCTCCTGCAGTGTAACTATGACAAGCATTGTTGCAGGCATGCAAAAAAGGCAGTATGATAAAATAGTTTTCTGAATGGTATGCAGCAAATTACAGACAAAGCCAGAATTCAGGCACACCTAATCCTTAGTCTGTGTCAAATCCTGCTAATTGCTCCAAGTCTCTTTGCTGTTGTCACATATAAAAGGTAATCACATATTTGAAAATGTTGCCCCTCTAGTTGCTTGGAGAGCTATTAAAGAATGAGGGATGAACAGAAGGAGACTGTTTCTCATTGTTTAACAGAAATGCAGGTCTGGCAAACTTGCAGGTTGGTGCTCTGAATCACAGAAGAGAGACTTTTCTGGCAGTGTTTAAAGTGGAAGTGACAAATCAGTTCACAGACTGTAAGAAAATTAATCTGAATATTGCAGCCCTTCACTGTTGGGAATTTCCATTGCTTTCAGTGTCTGCAAGATTAGCCCCCATTTTGCAAAGGAAAAACCTTACCTGACAGGGTTTTGAGGAATGGTCCTCTTTGAAGAAGTAATTCAAACCACCAGTTCATTCTAGAGTATTATTAGGCACCATCATCCTTGCGCTGCAGTTATTAGTTTCCTTGTGCATGGAGTGAATTAGTGCCATGTTTCAGCTGGATTTCATGATTGTGTTATTCAGTGAGTAGTAAAATCCATTCATGTCAGCCCTTTGAAATACCAACCATGCAATGTCATGTTTCATGGGAGCTGCTTATGTTAGAGAAAGAAAATGTTTGCACAGTAGGCTATTTAGCTCTTCTTTGAAACTGAACTTTTGGACAAGCAGGAGGAGGTAAACGGGGGGAAAAAATCCTGACAGATCTCTAGATGGAAGGAAGTTTCACCAAGTTCCTGGTTACTCAGCCATATGAGTTGCCTCAAAGGCAAAAACTCCATGTGCCTTCACTCTGCTGTTATCCTGCTGGAGTAAATGCATTTAACAAAGTTGTTCAAGCAAAGAAGTAAGCCTAGCTGTGCAAACGTCACCACTGGGCACTGCACATTGCAGAGGCAGAGAGGGCACATTTCTGCTTCCCCTGCCTGCTTCTAACCCTAACCCACCACCACCTTGCATTTGTGTGTGTGAATACACAAAGTGTGTGCTTATTGTATTCCAGGTCCACTAAAGTTTCCATTCATAATCTTAAAGTTCCTTCTCATGTTTGTTTTTTTTTCCTCTCCTGTGACACTTAAAATATCTCCTGCCCTGTAACCAGAAGTAAAAGAAACACATTGACATTACTTTCAAATGTGTATTATCTAAAAGGCAAACTCATGTAAAATGTTTTCCAAGTGAACTTGGTTAAAATTTCAGAAGTGTAAGGAGATGGGGAGTGAGAATTTCCAGCATACCTGACAATAGAAGGAAAGTAGAAGCTGTTTATCTTAGCATAGCCTACAAGATTCTGTAGGTCATCAGCTTCAGGTGACTTGCCCTTATTAAAGCACCAAATATGTTCCTAGACTCATTGCAGCAAAAGCCAAGTTGTTTGACAGCAAAATAATCCCTGATTCTTTCAGGAGTAACAGAAAGGTTCAGTTCAAGGTCTTGAAAAGGAGGACTTTTTCTCCGTGTTTTGTCCCTAGTGGCTGAAAGAAAGGACTAAAGAAAGTTGTATACAAAGCCATTTAATGCAGCTTTGCCATAAGGCAAGATAATAGTGCTTGAATGTTATGAACTGCAGAAACTCCATGAACACATTAGATTTTAGACACTTAATCTGTTCTACAAACTATGTACATTCTTCTGCTAAATAAGAGGAATTGGGATTCAAGAAGCAGTACATCCTGACAAATCTCTTCCTAAAGGCATCCATTAATATAAATCAACAGTAGCAGTTTTGTTTGATCATTTATTTGCAAGAATCATTAAGGTTTATTAGCATAATTATTCCCTGTGGGACTTACTGTCACATAAATGAAAAATGGCATTATCAATATTTAAAAGACGTGTGGAATGCTCTCAGTACTTAAACAGTGCTCTGCAGGTGGTGTCCAGCTGTAGCAAATTAGGTTTGATTTCTAAATTGTAGAAATACGATTTCAATGCAACTGTTTATATCAAAAGTGTTTGCTTAGTGTGCAAAGCCATAAACACACACCCAGACTCTACAGGTACTTGGTACAGTACACGTATGTACATTGTTTGCTGATTTCATCTGACCAGCTTGTCTTCAGATATCAAATGAGAAGCGAACGTTGGTTACTGGTGGAATTCCTTTTGTAATCTTGTCTTTTTTACTTTGTAGTCTTCTATAGCTTGACCTGAAATTTTCCCAGTGAAATGAGAGGACTTCTTCCCTCATCCTCCTGTGAAGCAAAATAGATCTCCTTTTCTGCAGAGACACAGAGAAAAACCCTGCTTTCCTGCAGTAGTTCTGAGACCAAAGTCAGCTGATGCTTCCATACCAGCTCTGTGCTCGTCTCAATACTAGGAGTGAGCTGGGCTTACATGAGCATGGTCTGGAGCAGACACAGGGACTGGTGCACAGCAAAGCCATTGGGGTAAGGTTGTGCTGGTCCTGCCCCCAAGGGGCAGCTCATGTGGGTCCTGGGCCCCCAGCCTGTGGGGGTTTCTAAAGGGTGCCAAGGAGGCTCGGGTCAGGAAATGAGTATATGGGGATATAATTATGATAACTGGAGGGAGGTGAGATGGGTGAACTGCCTGCTTGTCATCTGCTGTGGGGAAACACTGTGCATCTTTGGCTCCCCTTGCTGCTCCTGGAGCAAGTGGCGAGGGGCAGGCATGAGCAAGAGGAGCACACGCTGCTTTGGGAAGAGGTAACAAGGGTCCTGCCCAGACCAGTTACCATCTGGGCACTGCTCAGTGAAAGCCTTTGGGTGAGGGGAGGGACTAGTGAGACTCCAGCTGCAGGGTGGCAGGGTTTGTTTTGGTGTTATCCTGCCCTTTTTACTAGAATAACAATTATTTCATGTCCAACCAGCAAAAATACCCTCTGTAAGAAACACTGGAGTGTAATGTCACCGTGGAGTAAAATCCCTCTGTGGACCTTGAAACTAATGTATGCAGTTGTTAAAAACAGTGTGTCTTCTCAGAAAAATAGGTGAGTGCTTTATAAACTTGAATAAATCAGTAATAAATATTAATAGGAAATGTTAAGAACTCTGAGTTTACCCAGAAATACACAGTATACGATGCTGTGGAGATAAATCTATTCTCATAGTTGTAGCCATGTCAGCCTGTAGGCCCAGAGCTCACAGCTTCTACCCTTGACCAGTAGGACTGAGAAGACATGGAAGCCCAAAAACAAAGAACATAGCACCCCTAAAACACTAATTTATGCTCGTGCCCTTTGCACAAACATCCTTTCTGGACTGAAACCCTCCATTTATTCTCTTTATTCTTTGAAAACTCACTATTACAGATAGATATTAATTATAACTGCATTTTTCTCATCAGGAACAACTCTAGTTGTGTTGAACATGTTTAAAGCACTGAGTATTTTTGTTCCTTGTAATATTTTTGTTTACAGCCCACAATGTCATAAGTAAAAGATCACTTCTGCCTACTACGTATTTTCCCTACTACTGCAGGATAATTATATATATATATATATATATATTCTTGACAGTGATAGCCCCTTAGCTGAACTAAATCTGCTCTCCCATCCATCACTCAGCTCAGCTCAAGCAAAGCAAGCGTTAGTTTCTCTGTGACTTATCTAGGTCTTTAGTAGATCAATAGCACAGCTCAGATGTTTCAGACTCTTCCCTGTTAATTCACGTTTATCTTTTCATCCAAAGAAGGTAAATTACCTCACAGAGAAGCTGTGTTGTCCCCAGTAGCAGTTTCTAATGTTGCAAAGTCAGCATGACCCACATATCTTATCTCAGCTGGAATGCATTTGTCACTGTCTCATGTTATGATCATCTGGTAAAACACCCTGGAAAAGTGGTAAACCTGCAAAATAGCTTCACCCTTTTCATTTAATGACCTTCTCTGCTGTGTGCTCCTGCATCACCTTCAATTTAAACTGCTAAAGGGAACTTTATTTTTCCCTTGAATGCTCCATTTCACCATTTTTATCATTACCATTAGCATAATTTTATCATTAGCAAAATTTTCATCCCTCAGCAGTCGTCTGCTGCCATGAGGTGATCAGTTGGTGGTGATACTGAGAATGGAATAATGTATTAATGTTATCTTAACCCTGAGAAAGGGCTGCTGGGTTTAACTCTGCATTTGTACAGGGGGCTGCTAGTTCTGAAGCTTTTCAGGCCCTGGGAGGGTTTAATGCTGGTAGGGAAAAGGAATGGGAAGCAGGTCACAGTCCTGCAAGCTGTGACCAGGCTGCTGAGAGAAGAAATGCTGTGTGAAACAAGAGTTTGACAGCAAGAATGTGGCTGGGACTCATTCTTTTCTGAGCTATAGTCAAGTAGATATTTTGTTATCTGTCTTTCTTAACACCTCATAAATTATATTATGGGAAGAAAAATATAAATGCATCTGACTTTTAACAAGTCTGGCCCAGCTGGTTGCAAAACCATTACATTTTTATTCTGTTCCTTCAGCTGCAGTGAGCAACTCTGGCCTGAACTCTGTTCTGCAAGTGTTAAATTCTTAGGTCTTTAACTGAGGAATTAGTTGGTGCCATCAGGGAGATGTCTGTTGGGGTTTTTTTGACAAGAGGAAAACATGGGCCTGTTTTCAAGGCAGTGCTTGGCTTGTTTCTAGGTGAGGCTGCACAGGAGGGAGGGAGCAGCACCAGGAGATGGTTCCCCTGCAAGTGGAGGTGGCTGAGGTGACCCTGGGGAGAACAGGATGTCCTAGGAGGGCACAGGATGGAAGTGCTTGCCCAGGTGCATCACCCGTGTGCCTGCACCCCCAGCAGGTTTGTGTGTGACCCCAGTGGGAGGTGCTGGGGTGCCCAGGGCAGCCAGCAGCAGTGCCCGTGGGGAGGGCACCCAGGGGACAGGGCTGGGCTGGAAGGGCAGGGGGAGTCTGAGATGCCAAACACTCACTGGAAGACAGGAAGTCCTGGTTGGATATAAGGGGAAAAAATAAAGATGCCCAAGGTTCAGGACAGGAGTTGGCAGTTTTGGGGGAAGCTCTCAAGAAAAGATTAAACCAGCAGCTATTTTTGAACTGGGGGGAAACGATTCATTTCCATCTGTAAGTACTCAGATTAAGGAGCAGGACAAGGGTATATTGGGTGTTTCTGTGCAGTTTCTGGAGTGTCTTCCCCTCCCTATTTTCTGGCTTGGCTGTGCATGCCGAAAGGCTGCTGACCCTGCCCTGGAGCTCCGCACACAGAACGCCTGCCAGACTGACCCCGCGGCTTCCCTCACCTTGGGGAAAAGCATCCGGATGTTCAAGGCAGGAGTTTCTGAGCACAAACTGCCCCAAGTGCTGAGGATAAAAGCATTCTCCGGCTGCGTTTTCCCCTTTGCACTGCGAACAGGCTGCAGCAGATCTGACACGTGTGGGAACCAGAGCGCGAGGAGGCACCGAGCTCCGGTGACCCCAGAGGGGTTTCCCTTGGGAATCCTGCGGGTATTTATGCTGCTCCTGCTGCGGGCGGGCTCTGCTCGCGGGCAAAGACACGGCGCTAATTAATGTTAAAAAGAACTTGGAAGCCACTTGTTGGCCTCTGAGAGACAGGTGGGGGTTTTGCCTTTTTTCTCCCGCTTTTCCGTCGGAACGCCTTTGCTGCCCTGGAGACTGGATCAGGGTATCCTTCACGGGCTCGTTTCAGGCGCTGCCGTTCCAGGAGGGAACTTCGCCGCTTACCGGCGGTTATCTCCGGGAAGGAGGGAGCGGGGCCGCTGCTGCCACTGTGCGGGGTAAGGACGGCACCCCCGCTGCTTGCGGGGCGGGCCAGGCCAGCCCGGGGCGCAGAGCGGACACCCCAGCCCCGCCCGCTCCCGCCCCTTCCCGCAGGGAGGGCGCGCGGGCCCAGCTGCCCGGCCCGCCCGGCCCCGCTTCCGGGTCGTGTCGCCCGCTCGGCCAATCAGCGCGGCGGCTCTGCCCGGAAGTGGGGCCGTTGCCCGCCCGCTCGTTGCCATGGCAGCGCGGCGGCCGCGGGGCGGGCGGGGCGATGGTGAGCGGGGCGAGCGGCCCCGGGGGGGGAACCGGGCCCCGGGGGGGGGGGGGGGGGGGGCGAACGGGCCCCGGGGCTGCCCCGCGGTACCGACTGTCTCTTGTCGCCCTCAGGCGTCCGTGCAGCGGTGCTCGCGGCGGTGGGAGGAGCGCGGCGAGCGGCTGTGGGCCAGCAAGCGGCAGGCCGCGCTGGAGCGGGAGCGGCGGCTGGAGGAGGCGATCCTGCAGGTGGGAGCGGCGGGAGCGGGGCCGGGCCGGGCCGTGCGTCCCGCGGCAGGCAGGCCGTGGTGCCGGGGAGCGCTGCCGGCTTGGCCTGGCAGCAGCTCTCTCCTCTGGAAGTCACGTACGGGCCACCTGGCCTTGCGATGCGCCTGCTTCGGATGCGCGCGGAGGAGAGTTGTTACCGAGACTTTGTCCTGATTAGGCAGAAGAAGCCAGGAAACAGAGAGAGCAGCAGCAGGAGCAAGAGGAAAGGCTGGCGGCCGAGCTGGCCAGGCTGAACCGCGAGAAACTCAAAGATGAAAAGATGAGGCAACAAGTAAGAGAGAACAGGTAGTGCTTCAGAGATCCTCAGTGCTGCATTGAACTAGCTGTGAACCAATCCCAAGGCTGCAACGTGTGTTCATAGAACTCTTCCCTCTGCTGTCTGCCCTGCTCGGTTTTTGCTTTTCTTAATCACATTTTGGACTGAACCTCAGATGCAGTGAGATTACAGCTTGAGATGTTTTCCAGCAATAGAAAGGAAGTTTTAGGGTGCTAAAATCAGGTACATGCTTTGCTTTTTAGAATAGGCTTTAACTTTTTGGATATTTGTAGCAGAGAAGATCATAACTGGAAAAAAAACAACAAAGGAGAAGGTAGATTTTGAGGAGTGCTGGGGAGAAGGATGTGATGGGGGAGTTACTGGAGGGCCAGGGAACAGGGTCAGAATGAAGTGTACGAGGGGAACATGAGGGAGGGGAGAGTCTGGGCAGGGTGAGGGGAGGTCAGTTAGCTGGAGAGAAGAGAGACTTTGTAGAAGTTGTAGCAGAAGCAGAAATTAATCTGACCTGGAAGGAAAAGCCATGGAAGGTCAAGATGTGATAAAAGATTACTTGTAAGCAAATTATGTCAATAAGAAAGAAACTCTCTGATCCACAATATTTTCATGTTGAGTAGGTGCTTATATACATGTGTAGGTGTACATGTTTATATATGTGTACACAGTTACAGAGTTAGGTGTAAATTATGCAAACTTATTGATAATATGTATAAAAATATAGATAATTCTTGGTTTGAGACAGGGTTTGTTTTCTTTTTCCACTCTTTCACTAAAGCAGTATATTTCATATAAAACTGGGCTTTTCCCTTTAGAAAATAAATTTTTGAAACTGTTTAAATAGTGATGGAAACTTCAGGTTTTTTCCCATAGGCATTGACCTCCTTGTAATAGTGTAAATTTCTGGTTTTTTCTTTTCCCCTCAGTCTTGAACTTCGAGACTTGGAAAAAAAACTCAAGTCTGCATACGTGAACAAGGAGAGAGCTGCACAGGTGGCTGAAAAAGAAGCTGTGCAGTATGAGAAAATGGTAAGTAGCTTCACAGTGCCTGCCAGCACCTGAGTGCTGCAGCTCTGTGCATTGTGCTGGAAAAATTCCTTTGAAGTTGGCCTTTTCATCTAAAACAGTTAGATTTAGGTGGTCAGTGTTCATTGAAAAGATATTTTGTGTTGCAAAGGACTAATTAGCTGGTGATAACTAGCCATAAGGGAAAGGCTTACTCTGCCATTGCAATTAAAGTAGCAGTGAATTAAGTTGTATGAATAAATATAGCTTTTATTTTTCTGGTTTTGTAATTTTTTTCCAAGTTTAAACTCTGATAGAGTTTGCCCAGTAAATGCTTGTTGTGGTGAGTCCTGATCTCAGGATCAGATTGTTGAAAATGTTACTTCTGTTAAAAAAAGAGCTGAATAACTGCAGAGAGTTGTGGCATTTTACTTATGCATAGAATAATGCAGCTGATCAGGGAGATGATTCTGATTATATTAATGGTTTAAACAAAATTCAATTTAAGCAAATTACTGTGAAGACAGCACATTTATTGACTGTGTTCTGTGCAGTTAAACCAGATTTCAGTCATGCCCATGTGAGCTGGTTTCACTTACACTGAGTGCTCTGCTGTGTCTTGGATCAACACGTTGCTGCCTTTAGGTATTATTAGATCTTCTTAAGTTGTTTAGATGTTGATGGTTCCCTCCAAGGGTTCTACTCTCTGAATTGAGCTATAAAGCACATTCAGGCACATTCAGGCACTCCATTTATAGACTGAGGTGGAAACATCTGATTTTTGTAATGCAGCGTAATTCCCTCTTGCACTGTGTCATTTCCCTACCCGTTGTGTTAGTGGGAGTAAAAAGGAGCCTCATGTTGCTTTCCCCCTGTAGAAACGTGAGGCTGAAATAGCCCAAAAGATGAAGGAAGAGTATGAAAGGGTAATAGAAGAAGAAAGTTCTGCAGAGCTGAAGCGAAACCAGGAGAAGATAATATATCAGCAGGAGCTGGAGAAACAGCTTGAGGAGCAAGAGAGGAAGAAGCAGGAGGCTTATGAAGAGTTCCTGAGAGAGAAGCTCTTGATTGACGAAATTATAAGGAAGATCTTTGAGGAAGACCAAATGTAAGTTACTTGGATTTCATATTATTTATTAGTTTCAACCAGTTAATCTAAAGCTGTGCAGAAAGCTAATTGTTAAACATTTATTTCATAGTCTAAGGCCCATTTTAGTTTTTCTTGGTCATGTTTTACTAACAGGAGACCGGCTGGCATGGGCTTTGCTGTGTCAATGTCAGAATGTTCTCGACATCCCAGTCAATCTCGTGTCCTTATTCCCCAAATACAAAATGCAGCTTATTCCAAGTTGTGCTTCTGTGGGAGCTGTTGTGTGGGGAAACAGCCACGTGTCACAGATTCCTGCCTCTGTGAGGCCTTATGCTGCAAGCCTGTCTGCTGGGCAGGGACAGGAGAAGAGGTTTCTGAGGGCAGGGGGTGGTGTGTGTGTGTGGAGGAAGAGTTCAGTGCAAATACATAAGTAAAAAGTGTAGTAGATTCTAGTGTCATTGGGCTTCCTTCTCCTTTCTGTTCTGATGGAGCAAGAATAAAATGGGGTAGTGAGGAGTACCTGTGTGTATGGTCTGTCCTCCTGAAGAAGAGTATTAGACATGAGATTCCCTTTTGGGGGCAATTCATTAATAAGTATTTTCCATTTAGGCATTTAATTTCTAGCTGAGTGGGTAAGGAGAGTCATTTAACATAGCCTCTGGAACATATGAAATATATATTTAGAGATATAGCATATGGTGTGTTTAATGTTACTGTGCAGAATGTTAAATAACTATTGAAGCATTTTTTTCTATTTTCTAAGGGAAAAACAAATTAAGTTAGAGAAAAAGAGAGCAGCTCATAATTGTAATGAAGAATTCAAAAAAGAACAAGCTCTCTGGAGGAGAAGGAAAGAGGAAGAGATAGAAGAAGAAAATAGGAAAATCATGGAGTTTGCCAACTTCCAGCAACAAAGAGAAAAAGATCGGGTGGCTAAAGTTCGAGACACGGAGGAGAAAAAACAAAAGCTTCAAAACATGGTATCAAAACCTGAAACTGTAGAAAGAATTGTCATACAATTCTTGTCTTTCATTTAGAAATCCTTCCTTCTTGTTATAGCTTGCCCAAAATCTGGAAAGAGAACAACAGAAGCGTGAAGAACTGGAACAAATACGACAAGAGCTGTATCTGGAAGAACAAGCGGAGAACGAAAGGAAGAAGGAGATGGTGAGTGTTGGCAGGGAGATGAAGTAGTACCTGTGTATTGGAGGGGACCAGGGGGAACATTCAATTTCTCTGGACTTCCACAGGTACAGGAATGGATATTTTGGCACTTGTTGGATCCCAGGTTTTCATGTGTGGCCTGTATGTTGTGTGTGCCTGTGCATGAACTCTGCAGGTAAAATGCAAGTGGAGACTTGCAGCTTTGCCGTAATTCCTGCAGAACATTTAGGTTAGCAGAACTGGCCTGGATGAAACTTTAATAAAATAAAAATACTTGTGTATATGCAGGACAGCATCTAGCTTATCTAGTACTTACACCTGTGGGCAAACTGATCTAATTTAAGCAGACCAGATACAAACATGTAAAAATCAAACAAAACCAATTTGAATGACTGATCTAGAACATGGGTAATAAAGGAATGCAGGGGATGGTATTTTGCATAGTCTTCGTCTGTCCCCTCACTTCTGGTCTCTGTGATGGAGCAGCATTCATTTGGGCTTTGGAAATTGTCACTGGAGTCGTGTTGTTTAAAGAACATTTTGTGAGCCTACCCCACATGCAATTCCTTCTGCATCTGAGGATGTTCCACAACTTTAACAATGCTGCCAAGTTGTTCATGGGTCAGGGCTTTGTTTTTTTAACAACATGGCAGAGTTAGCAAATATACAGTTTGACTTTTGAATGGTTTTGAGGGACTTCCTTTGCACCCATTTTGTCTGTGAGCTGTCTCAAAGCAAAAAGCTTCATTCTGCCATGGTTTTAGGTATATTTATTAAAAGAATTTGAATCGTTTCCACTTTATTTTCTGGCATAAAGCGTCTTGTCTCCAATGCTATTTCCTAAGTGTTCTTAGCCAGACAAGCAGTTTGTATATTAACTTCATTTTTGGAGGGAAAATTCTGTCCTTTGAGTTTCCTTTGGTGCCCATAATGTAGTTATGTTTTTATTTCAACCAGGAAGACAACTGAAGGTTTTTAATACCCTTTTGATCCCCTTTATACAGTTATTTCTCTCACAAAGGAGGATGCCAGTAACTTTCAAGTTCAGGTTTAAGCTGAGTAGTCAATTATCTGCTTGCTTTTTGCATGTCCATTTGTGTTTGCCTGTGGGCCCCCTCAGTGTCTTACCTTGCCGTGGGTGACAAAATGTAACACAGGCTGAGTTACCTAACACTCTTATTTTTAGGAGCACTCTCTTGTTGATTCACTTCAGACTTGTGGGGTAAAAAACAACACCCTCCTTTTGTTCTAGACTAAATTTTGAGACTTTTGAGACATTTTCCAAACTGGTTAACACTGGAGAGCACTGTCAGACACGGAGTGTTTGCTCCAGTTATTTATGCTAGAAGGTAACAGCTACAGCATATTTATTCCAAGCTAAATTGGGTAGGTTGGCTGATGATGATCAAAGTTTTCTGAGGTGTGTTCAGTAACGTAGCATTTTATTGCATTTCCTTTACAGGCAGAAATTGAAAAGAGAATTAGGCAACGTCTGGACTTAAGGCAAACATATGAAGAGCAACTTGCTTTAAAGATGTCCATGCAACAAGCTATGCAAGAAGAGGAAGCAGCCTTCAGGCAGCAGATGTTGGCCAAGTTCGCAGAGGACGATCGCATTGAGCAGATGAACGCTCAGAAGCGAAGGATGAAACAGCTTGAGCACAACAGGGCTGTGGAGAAACTTATTGAAGAGCGTCGCAAACAGTTTATTGCAGATAAAGTAAGAGAAGTTTTCACCTTCACTCTTCGGTTTAACCAAAATGTTCCAATGAGAATGCTTTTGTGTTTGGCAGGGAAAAGGTGACAGGGCAATTGCAGAGCCATGTGCAGGGCGGAACCAGGCCTTTTTTTTGGTTTGCTGACAAGAAAGGATTCTTTCTAGAGCTGACTTTTTGTAGCTCAGGACGTTGGAGGCAGCAGCACCCCTTGCCCCCTGTGCACCTGACAGGCTCTGCAGGTGTCTCTTCAAGAGCTGCTGTCCTGCTCCGTGTCCCTGCCCAGCAGCACTGATGATGGTGTGTGAGAAGGGGCAGCCCCAGCCTTGGTTTCTGATTAAGTCTCTTTTAAGTATCATCTCAATAAGAAAAGGTGTAAATTGAAAACAAGCCATGGAATTCCATACTGCAGTTTTTGGACCTGTTTATAAACCACGTGTAATATGAATTGCAGTTTCTAGTCATCAGCAGGAGAACACTGTTTGTCCTGTTTCTCCTTTCCCCGGATTAGCACAGTTGGGCACAGACTGCCTGGTCTGAGAGCCAACAAGGAAGCACAGCTTCAGTGAACTACCCATAGAAGGGCTTCTAGTCTGAGACAAAACACTTAACCAGCAGACTAGGCCCACACCCTGCTTTCTGTCTTCACTTTTGTCTGAGATTTTTTTCTAGTTCCCAAACATTTCTTGTTTGAACAGTGCTTTGTGAATTTTACATGTGCTTTTCCATCCTTTTCAAATTTATTTCCCTTGGCCAGGAGTTAATAAGCAGAAGTTCAAAATGTACTCTACAAAAAAACAAACCCTCTTTATTCTGTGGTGGGTACTGGTGCAAAGAAATGTTCAGAGAGTACATTTCCTGAACAGTTACAAAAAGTTACTCGTTTCTTGCAGGAGCGTGAACTTGAAGAAATGCGGTTAGAGGAGAGAAGACAAGAAAACATCCGTGCAGTTGTTGAGGAGGAGAGACAGAAGCTCCTGAGGGAACACGCATCTAAACTACTGGGCTATCTTCCTCCAGTAAGTGAATTGTGTTTAAATGCTTTGAATCTTTGTCCTGTAAATCAGTTTTGGACACTTCGAAGTAGCAGAGCTGTGTAAATTCCTAAAGTCATTGGGTGTCCGTATTGCGTCAGCTCTTCTGTGCTCACCTTTTCCATTTTTCTTTTTGAGCTGGGAAGCAATTTACAAAAATACTCTGAGTGAGAGGCTTTGGACTCTACTGCCAGAAGTTGCTGAAAGCTTCCACAGCACTTGGCTCATCCAGTTGTCGGGATATGGAATGTTAAGTTCTAAAGCAGGACTTTTAGAAGGGCTCCACCATATCTTAAACCCTGTTTCCACCAAATTTCCCAGTTGGGATTTTGGGAGCAATTTCTTACAGTGTTGGCTGTCTTTTGAGTCTTCTTCACCATGGAAATGAGGCCTCCTCTGTTGCAGTGCACTAAGCTGCAGTGCTTACAGATGCACTGCAAAGCTCCTTCTGCTCATCCTTGGGTTTTCAAAAGTTAAGAAGATGGAAGCAATTAGTGTAATAGGAATAAAGTACAATTTATTTAGTATTATACTTCATAGTCAGAAAGATCACCTGATGTTACACAAATAAACAGAGCTGCTTTAGGGATGTAAAAATGCATTTACAGTAGGGAAGGAATCCCACAACTATTTAAATTAATTTTTTTGCAATACTGGAAAACATTGTAAATACAGCAGAGTATTGATTTTTATTCAGATATTAATACACTAATTTGGTGTGTGAATTTGTAACATTCAGAGTGAGTGAGTTTTTCTAATGTGAATTTAAATAAAAGCTAACTCAAACTGGCAATATTTGTATACAATTTTTGGGTTTGAATTTATTGTTGTAGTAAAGCTTGTCTGTTTCAGGGGGTCCAAGGCTCAGACCCGTTCCATGGTATCAAAGTGCTACTTCGTTCTTTTGTCTGCTTCAACAGTGTCTGAACATCGTGGTCAGACATCGTGTCACTTCACTCAAAATGGCTGAACAGAAAAGCACTACCTAGTTGTGAAGTCTCCAATACAAATGCAATTTGTAATTTATTTGTTCTAAATGCTGCAGGATCTGTTCTGTGGGTTATACATGTTTTTAGCCTTAAAGTTAATTTAGAATTAGAGATTTAGATTTATGGGTTCCCCTTCTTCCCTCACCCAAACATAATTTCTGATTAAGTTGCTCAGTATCAGTATTTCTGACATGTTTCTTTCTCCTGATTGCAGGGAATCTTCAAAAACGAAGATGACATTAACATGCTTGGAGAGGAATTCAGATTGGCTTACCTGAATAGAAGAGGTAATCCATGTTCCGAAGAGAGGTGAAATTTCCACCCCATCGCATCTCCTGGTTCGCCACTAGGTGTCGTCTGACTTCTAATGACAACTTCCATTTGCTGTTACCAGCGAGGAACTCTCTTAATACCCATGAAACGTCTCCATTTTAAGACCGGAGTTGTAAACTGGTGAGAAGCTAGTTTTATTGAAGTGTGTGTTGTACCAGCCTTTTCATCAATAAACTATTCTGGAGTTCTCGGTTATGCTCAGTTAGTCATGTAGGAATGTTAAAAACCTTTTCTCCAGCAGCTCTGCAGAAATCTAAGCTAGCATAAATTCATATGTGTATTTATTTCAGTGTGGACTCAGAGTCCCTCAAAGCACTATTTCTGGTTGAAATGTAAAGATCTCTCTGCATTGGAATCACACTATTAAAACACTAATCTCAATGTATGAGGAGGAAGATCCCAGCTACATTTTTCACTTTGCTGTTCATGTTGCTTTGCTGGTGAGGTGTAAGCAGAGGCACTTTTCCTCTTCAAAGTCAGAATCACAGTTTATACCTTTGTTTTGGTACCTGAACTTGCTATTGATGTGCCATGTTCCTGCCCAGTTACTCTGAGGGAGGGAGTCCATTGAACCCGCTGGGGTCTGACTGAGGTTCACGCACACAGCACAGGCCTTGATTGCTCCTGGTCATCATTGTACACGTGATGTGCTCAGCTCAACTACACTATAACTTTTATCTAGTTCCTTTTTAAAACAATGACATAATGAAATCATTAGGATGTGGTGCTTGCAGAGCATATGTGAATATGGAGCCATTGCTCCTGACGGTGCCCTGAAGCAGCAGCTGATGGCTGGGGAAAGATTTCATATTTTCATCTTGACTGAAGCAGCAGTTTTAAACAACACAACTGTAGCAGATTGTGGGATCCACCTGGATAGTGAGGGGCAAGTCTCATGTATGGTTTTTTGCCAGCCAAGGGTGTAAGATGGAAAAGCTAAACCAAGTCATGATCATTCCTATAAAAGAGCTGCTGGTGCTTAAATTAGATGCCAGACCAACGTGCTTTGGGGGGAGATCTGTTACAGGGAACAGACAAGGCCAATTTTCCAGCCACGTGTTTTGAAAAAGGACATGACATTTTCTTCTCAACTAGGTCACTGGTTAATTTATTTTTGTTGCAAGCAGGAATTTCCTGAGACTAAAACCTGACTTCTTTGGACTGAATGTTGCCTTAGATGAGGTATAGTTTAAAATGCTAAAACAGAGCAAACAGGTAATGAAGTTCTCTTGATGGAATATCCCTTGCATGGTCTGTGCTTCTCCAGTCATTACAGAATGGACAGCATGGCCTGAAACTTGAGCAGGATTTGTCTTTCATATGATAATACACCACGAGCTGCCAGGCTTATAAAAGTTAAACAATTTAAACATAAGCAAAATCAATTCACTGGGATATACAGTTATTAACTTATATTATTAACAAGCATTCATATACGGTACTAAAATAATATACATCTGACTTGTATTTCAAATAGAAGTTGTTTCTTTGATGGAATCAATTGTTTCCCCACTCAAGGGCTTTCATGAATTCCTCTTCAGTAAAAGAAAGCATCTTGGCAGCTTCAATGTGCATCTTAAAGGGGAAAAAAAAAAGAAAAACAAAAAAACCTGATGAGCAGAAGGTAAAATAGTGTGAATGACCAGTGCAAAATCCTGTAAAACTGGGCTAGCTGAAAGGAGCTTCAAGTCTAACCTTCTTTTGTGTCCTGTCATATTTTTCTGCAAAAATTTATAGTGTGGGGATAATGTGATAAATTTTATGCTGAACATTGCAACTGCCACTGCAGTAAAACAGGACCAGTAGCTTTTCTTAGTTCCTTAAATTGCTTTAAAAATATCTTAGTTTTAAGGAGGCATGGAAATTACTGAAAATCTGACAGCTCCTGGGGCCTCTAAAGAACTGATGAATATACAGTTTAACTTTAAAGCTTTTACAGTCCAAGCCCTCACGAAGCCTCATTGTGCTGGGGCCTCTAATATGCCTGTCTTAGCGTTACCTGAGGATTCTTACAGAAGAATTAACACCATTAAAAATTAGCAGTCGGCATCAAAGAGTGCTTCTACTGCCCCTTAACAAGGAATTCCTGGAGCTGACCCCTGGTAGCTGTGTTGCCATGTGTCACACATCTATGGTCCACTGTGGCACTGCTCTCAGTGGATTAATGTTCCAGAGGCCAATGAGCTATATCATGCACAGAGCACGTTTTAAGTCAATGCTGTATTTTTTTCATTCTCAAAATAAGCTTGGAAAAGCTAGAAAGGCCAGCCAAAATCTAAGCTACATCTGTTAGATGAATCCCCAAGATCTCTCCTGCATCCTGTTACTGCTAGAAAAATTCTTTCCTCCTGGAAATGCAGGACCAGCCCCAGTTCCTCTTATTCCAATTCCTGTCTGGCTTTGTCCTGTGCTGGAGAGGTATTTCCATATCACAATTTGCAGTTCTTAGGGTAAGTATGTGTATTTTGTTACATGAAGTTCCCACTTCATGCAGAGCTGTTCTTCCTCTATGGGGGCTCAACAGCTTCCAGAGTGTTTACAAAACGTCTGGTGATCACTGCAGCGCTGGAAGTGTAAATCAGTTGCTCTGTGTTCTTATCTCAAAGGTTGGTCTTTCTAAGGTGCTCCTGCTCAACAAGTCACCACCACACCTTGCTTGCTTTAGCTCTCTAACAGCTTTGGTTTGAGAGCACAAAGAGAAGCACCTTCCCTCCATCCTGAAATGATGGAGGACCCATTAAACTTAGCAAAGCAATGAGGGGTGAACCCCTCCAGGATGTTAAGGTCCTGTCCAGACAATGGTGAAGCCCCCAGCTCTGGGTGTGTCTTGTGCAGCCTTGGAAGGAAAACTGATACAAGTGAGTATCCCAAGGATTTGGTAAGTGGAAGGTGTGATAGAGCTGTAAGACCTAAGTGCAGCAGTAAGCTGAAAATTGTTACATTTGGGCTCTTAGTATACACTCCTTTCACTTTAATTTGCTTTCATGTGAACTCACAGATTCTTGAAATTTCTACCATCAAAGCTCACTTGGCAGGTCTTTGCTGAAAATACATGTTGAGAAATATCAGGGGTTTACCCACTCTGCAGTTTCCGAGGTTTCTCTTTCCCTGTTCAACACCCTCTCCTTTTTGGCACACCAGTACAGCTTTATCAAATACAGCCATTAAATGCGTTTTTAGCTACTTTCTTTCTGAAATACTAATCCACTTTTTGCTACACCACCTTTCCATGAAAGCTCTATCACTGACTGCTCAGCATGGCTTGTCAGCAACTATTCTACTGCCCATCCTCTCTTCCATTTCAGCTTCAGCTACTAAAGAAACTGAAAGGCAGTAGTCCCTGTCCTTCCCTTCATGCCCTGAGGGAAAGGAATGGAGAGACATGAAATAAGTGCAGCATGGATGGGGACACTCATGCAGATGTCACTACAGTGTGTGTGATTCAAAGTATGGATGATATTCCATGAATTACAAAAGGATGGAGAGCAATTCCCCTCCTTCAGTCTAGTAAATTCACACCTAGAATAAGTGGTCTCTTTTTTTTTTGGTCTTTTTTTGTCTGGCACAAGGTGATCTGCACCTGGGCAGAATCCTACATGTGTAGAACACCACAGAATATAAGCATGATGAAACAATGTTAATAGTAGTAATCCCTCATGGTGATGGGGTATCTTTGAAGCTACAAGGGGAGTCAACTCAAAAGAAGATCAGCCTTTGCTATAGAGCAAACGTTTGCAGTGTGCACTAGTAACCATCAGGCTGCTCCTCCCTTGCACTGAACCGTCCCAGTCTCGGGGCTCTAGTTTACACAGTTATCAGACAACAGACATATTAGCTAGAGGTTGTTAACTGAACTGTAACAGTACTCTGGCCCTTACCTTTTGTCTCTTTAAAATATCAATTAACTTTAACTGCTTTTTGAAACCAGTTATTAGCTCGCCTTTTTGTTTCTGCAGTTTCTTGTTTTCTGCTTTTAATTCTTCAATGATTTGGAGTTCTTGGTTAGCCACATCCTACCGTGGGAAGAACAGGAGAAATGCATTATTCATGGCAGTGGTGCTTTAACCTGGCATTATGTAACAAAATTACAAACAGGGGCCCCACATAACATTTCTGGAGATAAATGGGAGTAATCAAAATATTCCTGTGTCAAAACATGAAAAAAGAAATTAAAAACTCAAAGATAACAGCTGTGGTTTGCCTGTGTGTGTGTGTGTTAGGGGTGTGTGTGTACCTCTCCCTTTTTCTAAATGCATCTAATTTTCTCACAAATGGGGAAATTCAGGAAGGCTGCAGCTTCATTCTGTACATTTCCTTCTCCCACACAGGCTGCAGTAGTGTTGTATGAGGTAACTTAGCAAGCCCTTTGGTGACCTGCTCTAAGGTAATTTTGGGACTGGCTCTAAGAGACACGATAGGCAGGATCTAAACCTGATCAAGCCTTTTATCTTGTTCTAGCATGACTGAGAGACTGCAGATTGGAACTGGTTTTAACTGTACCTTGTTACTTTGCTTCAGTTTATTCAGCTCCACTTTGTACTTTTCTGCTTCTTCCAGGGCTCTGTTTAAGCGAACTTCTGTTGCGCCCTGACCGGCCGAGGCCTGCTTTTGTGCCCGCTTGAGAGTCTCCAGTTCCTATTTAAGAAGGAAAGGACAAAAATAATGGTATTTTAATTGATCCCACAGACCACACATTTACGGCAAAGCTCACCCTTGGAAACTTGAGTCTGTAGACTTCTCTGGCTCGTCTCAATGCCTATTAATTCCACCATTAGAATATCCCCTTCTCCTTTAAAATCTTGAAAAGTGAACATTCTCATCTTTGTTTTCAACTGCTCTTAGAATAATTATGGAGCTGATCATGTCAGACCACAGGATTGACTGAAAAACCCTTGTATGTTCAGTCAGAAAAAGAGGAAAAAAATGTCAGCATGTCCAACCTGGCAGATTTTGGAAGGATGGCTAGTATTCCCAGCTGCTGCTTCCCCCTTGTTTCTTTTACCTCTTTTCCCCAGATATTACTACATGAAATTACCAACAAAAATTTAAAACAACCTCCTGGAGATAGGCTGAGGGTTGTAACTATATCATCTAGCAGAAAATAGTTCATCAAGTGTTTATGGCAACAATCAAAACAGCTCCCTCTTATCTTTGATGATAGTATTTCATAGTGCTGTATGTGGGGAAAAGAGAAAAAGATCAAGATGAGGAACAGAATAATGAGATTAAAGATCAGGGAATATAGATAAAAGACAAAGTAAAGAAATAAACAGTTCTGGCAGAAAGAGCACATCTTGTCATTTGTGAAAAAGAAACAGACCAAAAAAAAAAAAAATCAAATTTTTAGTAATGAGTACAGGGTGATTCTTTGAACCGAATCAGGAGAGAGAGGGGGCTTGTTGTTAACCTTTCACCCTCAGACTGCTTTATTTCTGAGTAACTGCTCTATTTTCTCAATTCCACACCAGCTCTTGTGGTGTTTACTGTTGATTTCCACATCAGTTATCCAAGAAATACAAACTAATTGACAACTGTGTGCAGCAAAGACTTTATGGTAAAGTTATGACTGGAACTGGTATTTCCAGGAAGCTTTGAATCTTCTCCAAAATGGATGAAGGAAACAGGAGAGTAAGATGAATCTCACTAATCCTCCAAAATTCTATTGGTCAATGTGCCTCCTCCAAAAGTTCACAAAACCAGATGTTGCTTCAATATTTTAATTTCATTGCTAACCCGTCAATCTGATAGATTAAACAAGGTGGGTGAAAGCCTGGCTAGAAGGGCAGCAGAGCCCCTGCACCACCTGGGAATGCCAATTCCTTTGCTGGAGACTGATCCCCACTTTTCCAAAGAAAATAACCTCTCTGTCTTTATCAAGATGATGGAGCTGTGAACAGGGCAACTAAATCTTTCAGGCTCTGTATTTTTCAGTCCATGAATATGAAAAGCTTTGGAATACAGCCCTTCATGCACTTAATGACCAAAAAAACCAGCCTGCATGCAATGCAAAGTACATATCAGCTAATCATATAATTAGTGGAAGATTTCTAATAATTATTTTTGTGTATTTGACATTTACTGTCATACATAAAACAACAAGGAATTTTTTTTGCAAGTCATCCAGTGAGGGTATATTGTCAGATCCATTTGACTCCAAGTTTTTAACCTTAAAAATGCTTGAAATAAGTATTTTATTTTGTAAGGCAAGGTTTCTGCCAAGTTTTCAATACTTAAAAGTAAAAGCTGGATTAATTTTCTCATATGATGTTTCTCTAAGAGGGAGGAAAAAAACTACTGTGTTCTAAAACTGCATTCCCCTTTCAATCTCTGGATTTTCTCCACTGTTCTGGCACAGCTGAGGCACTTGAGTATCAGTAGGGACTGTGACACCAGAGAGCTCATCTATGAGTAGCCCTCCCAGCAGGGAATCTCTCCTCCCAGTAGCAACATAGACAGGCCTGCTACCTTCAGACAGCTCAGCAACACTTGTTGGCCCCCTAAAATATCTGAAAGACAATGTTTGCTTAACATCAAGCCCTTCTTCAAGGCAAAATATAAAATACCTGCATAAAGCCTTAAAAGGAGTAAGAGCACAACTTTGGTATTTCCTTAACCTTTATCCAACCTTATAGCTACACTGAATTAATAAGTGAGAGAGAACACAGAGGAAGGAATGTTCTTGTAGACAGGTGGGGAAAAAAGACAGGAGAGATTATATAATTTATTCCATCAACTAGATGAAAAAAAAAAGGGAATGCTGGAAAGAAGAGGATAAACATTTTGGGGACCATCAGAATTCAGCTGCTTGTCTGAGACAGATGTTCCAGCAGAAATGTTCACAGACACCAAACATCAAAGGAATGAAATTTAAAAATAACAAACTCATTACCATTTTTCAGGTAAACTGAAAACTAGGTGACAATCTTTGCCTAGGCACATTTAAAAAAAGTAGCTAGGGGAAGGAAGCATTGGAGAGCATGTATCACAACTTAAGCCTTCTATTATTTATGTTGCAACAGAAATCACAAAAAATAAAAGCCCCAAAGGCAGAGGTTACATTTATGCTATCTCAACTATATAGAAACCTGCTACAATCAAAGTAGGAGTCTTGACAGTTTAGTGGCACAGCAGGAAGAGTTCAGGCCCATGTTCACAGGAAATTGTTTTTAAACATATGAGTAGAACTAATCTCCAAATACATCAGTTATATCATGTGGAATAATCCTTCATACCTAAACAATAAAACAGTTTTCAGATTGCTAAGTTCATGAGAGATTTCAGTGTTAATGGCAAACTGATCTTTAAGTGCCTGTTTTTGGCAGTTTGATATTTTTTACATCAGAAAAGTATGTTAAATAGCTTCTGAATTAGCAGAGAACCATTCATTACATGGACCTGCCTTTTTTGCCTTCTCAGTATTTTAAAGAATTGCCACTATTTGTCATTATCATGTCTGATCAGTAACCTTGAGATATTCCAGAAAAGACAACTTCTGAGAGCAACTGAAGCAACTGAGGGTGATAGATCCAGGACAAAGAGAAATGAGGAAAGCAACCACATTTTGGATATGGTCACTGTACAGCAGAAGTGAATAAACTTTCCATTGCAACAGGCATAATCTAAACACTGGGATAAACTGTACAAGAACCTGCACAGGCTATCTGAGGAAACTGTAGAAACTGACATTAGAGAAGGCTCTAAGTACAGGTTAAACTTCTGTCCAGGATGGTTTGGATATAATCTGTCCTGTCTGGGTTTAAGAGAATGGACTAAGTGACTTTGAAAGCCCCTTGGTTCTATTTACTGTGAGCTGAGGAGCAGTATGTCTACTACTGCTGAATACATTTCCTAAGAGAATCAGCAATCAGGCTGCCTATTTAAGAGAACCTAAAACTTCCAAGTATCTGCACAAAACGAACACAGAAACTTAGAATATTTTCTTTTTAAAATGCCAGAGCTACATAATGTTAAGGTGAAAGCATGCCTATACAGATGAATAGTATGCCTTAATGGAACTATGATGAGACTTTGTTAGGCTGAGTTGCTCTCTGTTTTCTCCAAATTTTTAGATGAAATGTTCTTCTGGTTGTAGTAGGTGTACTAGACAATGCTATACGTGTTGCATGATTTTGAAGTCAACCTCTCTAGCTCTGAGTAATTAAGGAAAAACACACGCTGCTCTTAGATGAAGGTCCAAACAAACAAAGCTGTCCATGCAGGCCATCTGCTACAAGTAGGCACAAATACAGTTTTGCCTCTGTGGCCTGCAGCAGGAGCCAGGTTGTTGTTTTGATTTATCCAGATTGGAGAGGCTGGTTTTCAAACAGTCCATTTTCAAGAACAAAGACACATCCTTTCCTCTACCTGCAGAAGATATTAATTCAAGCTGCAGTTGTTTGGGGTTTTTTCTTGAATGTTCACTAGGTTCATCAGTTTACCACAAAAACTCTTATTACCAGAAGTAATTAATAACAATTATAATTAAAAGCAGAAAAACAAAATTTGTCTGCCTCTTTCCAATATTCCTTTGTGAATTTGATAGCAGTTTCTGGTTGTTTTGTTTCTTGCAGGTCTTTAACACAAGAATTTAATTTTAAAATAAAGTAATATATGATAGTAGAAGCAGAAGAAAGGTAATTAGCAAAATACATTATTTCTTCCTTTAAAAAAAAGTCATTAGACCATTTAAAAATACAATTTCTGAAACTGTTACCAGAGATTAAAATGCAGAGCGTGATTTCATGTGGGGTTTTTTCCCTTTAATGAGATAAATGATAGAAATATGTGCAATACCTTTTCTAGTGCAATGACCTCTTGCTGTAACCCTTCACTTCTTTTGCTTGCTGCTTGTGACAACATTTTGTACTTCTCAAGCTGTGAATGTTGCACACTGATGGTTCGTTGCAGTCTGGCGTTTTCTTGCTCAGTATCTTTAAGCTGAGATTTCATCTTTTGATTTTCATCATCCTGTTTGACAGTAATTAGCAAAAAAAACCCAACTAAACTATTGCAAGAAAGCAGTAGGATAATGCTATATTAATGTTATGTAAACAAAAGGCAGTAAAAATACCCATATTGTAGAGATAATTATTTTTTTAAAATATGTTATTTTTCAGTGTTTCAATCCTTCATGATAGATTTCACAACAATTTTTAGAAAGGAAACAACTAAAACAAGCTAAGGAAACAAAACATCGATTTACCAGGACAATACTTCAAAAAAACATTAACACTTTTCTCATTTAATTTTATGCAGTCTTTTACTTGGACCTGTCTTGTAACAATATGTAAAACATTTGATTTCTCAGAGTTCAAAGGTTTTGAGAATTATCTAAATGTTACAGAATAATATGAGTAACAGTGGCACATGGATATTTAATGACATCGTTGTGAGAATAGCTAAATGCACACATTAGGAAAAATTCTGGGAAAAAGAAGAGACTAAAATCCATTATGTTTTAGGAGATTATCTGGTTTTGACTTAAAAGCAAGCTAATGATCCAGGATACATCAAATATTCAAATTCAAGATTCTCTTAACATCAAGTGAATCCTGCATTAGCTTCATGACCTACTGGCAATTACATCCCACAGCAAGCATTATCATTTCAAGGCATTTTTCTTTTATAACCTTTTAAACTTTTTAAGTGAATACTAATGCAGATTATCCAGAGATACATTATGCCTTTCATTTCTTCAAGAAAAAGAAATCAAGGCACACGGAGAAATGGAGCTTCTATGAAAACAAGTATTTCTCTCCTGTCTTCTCAGCCCCAGGAAGACATGCTTCTCCCCTGGGAAATAGATGAGCTAACTAACTTTCATGTAACTACACACACCTCAGGAACTCACACTTATATTTAAAACAGATTTACTGCTTCCTTATATTAATTGGACTGTGAATTGGAACAAAACCCAAAATCTATCCCAAGGCTTTGCCAATATGAATTTGTTACGACCTTCTGAATGCAATAGAGTTATTTTAACACCAGAGAAACCAGTGCCCAAAATGATACATTTACATACAGAGTGCCATGGGAGCAAGACAAGAGTAGGTCTAAGGTTGTCCTCTGTCACTTGCGATAGAACTGAATTCTGTAGTATTTTTGGCATAGAATGATGAAGTTCAGTATCTACTGATAAAATTATATTTGATTTGAAAGTGAAAATGTCTTTAAAAT
This sequence comes from Apus apus, assembly GCF_020740795.1. Taxonomy (NCBI): domain Eukaryota; kingdom Metazoa; phylum Chordata; class Aves; order Apodiformes; family Apodidae; genus Apus; species Apus apus. The sequence goes on from NC_067291.1 coordinate 7,910,795, forward strand.
CTAATGTAATAACATCTTCTGATCACAGCGTAAAAAGTATTGAAAGGCAGAAGCAAATGTATTGATAGAACTGAAATAAAATATAAAGTAGAGATATAAAATATCAAAATTTAATTCCTTCTAAGGATTTTCTCCTGATACCTATCTCAAAAAACTTATTTATATCTCTAAATTGAAAGCTTGAGAGAAAACACAGAGGTGGTTTGCCACATGTTCTAAATGTTATCATCACATTTGGGCCTGGGGAATAGGCAGAAAACCCATTCTGAAGAGACCACAACAAACAATAATTGTGTAAAGTGGAAAGTTAGTTCAAAAACCTTGCTTGACTACAAATGCATATAAAAGAGGTGATCCCTCTGGTAGACAGACACAAACTATTTAAGGTTTTACAGTTCAAGAGATATTTGAACCTCACTTTAAAACATTGTCAGACAGTGCAGATCATAAAACTCACTCATAGTACACTGTAACAAGTATAATATGTGTAGCTTCATACTGCCTTAACTTCAGTCTGACCTGCTCAAACATATAATTCCAAATACAGTCCTCTGTATCAAATGTAATCTTGAGAATGGAGAAAGCCTCATTTCTGTTTTGATTACAATAGTCCACCTACAGTGGATTACAGATCAGTTGCTTCCACACCTTTTTTCAAGGACACCCAAAGCACCTGGCTAAATTTCTCAAGCTTTTTTATTTCTCATTCTGCCCTAAACATCTCCCTCCTCCTGTCACCCAGCTCTGGATATCACTCATCTTCTCTCTGCACACTAAAAGCTGTAATTGACTGCAACTGTTTCCTCCTCCTCAGACTCTGGTAATGGTCTCCTTCCCAGCAGTGATGGCTGGGAAACTCTGCACCACCACAGGGTCCCTGCAGCTGGGCCATGTCTTCATTCCCAGTGTTCTTTCCTGCTTCAGATTATTTGTCATTAAGTATATATCACAAGCATTTAGCCCAAGATCATATTTATACAGAAATCATTATCCTTGACTCTAATTTCTTAGGAATTTTTAAAAAATAAAACCTTTCCTCTTAATACTTAAAAAGGAATTCTGTTGTGATTATTTCTTAAAGGGGAACATACTCCATTTCTACAGATAAGAAAACTCAGCTCTTACCATCTTCCTGCATTCACACACTACGCGATCCAGCTCTTCCTCCATAACACGTGACTTTGCCTTAAGAAGTCTGATTTGAACTTCTGTGAATATAAAATTGACATTGAATATCCCCAAGTACTCATTATTCAATGCAGAAAAGAAGCAACACCAATAGAAGAACTCATTTTCATCTCCGTGTTTTTAAAAGCACACTATATTGTTTGTAATTATTGAAGAGAAATAAAACCCCAGATCACTATATAAATGTAGCAAGTCTCTCATTCTTAGGCAAAGTTTTTTATAGAATTTTCCTTTTAATGACTGATCTCTACATCTTTAAAATGTGGAAGTCTCATACTTCTCAAAATTAAAACTCATTGGAAACTTTTGTCATACTATGCTATACGTTGCAGCTGAGACTGAAGTAAAAACCCCTGTATTGTAGGGTATGTCTACATTGCAACCAATCTGGAGCTGCAATCTGTGTAGTTACACCCAAAGTAGTTTTAAACTGCTCACAACAAGGAATTAAATGCAGACTACAAAACTCTCCTAAAAGGCAAATACCCCTCCCACACAGTAGTCTATGCTTTTTTAAACTACACTGCTAATATTTTTCAATTAATAGTTTAAAATTAAATCAATTTCATCAGAAGTTGGGGGTTTTTTTGTTTTTTTTTTCCAAATGAAGTACTTCCTTGCTCTTGGACAGCTAAGAAACATACTACTGTCATGGCAAAAGAAGCTGTGTGTGAACAGTATGTGCTTTTACTCCCTATTCCCCAGCATTTCCCCAGATCATTCATAAGGAACTCCCTGTGTGAAATTCCACTGGCACAAAGCATGGAAACAATATGAGGATCAAGATGAGCAATACAGAAATAACCACTATTCATAGCCGGTACAAGAGGAAAAGAATAAAAGTGGAGGAGTATGTGGAGCTGAACGTGCAAGGGTGGATGAACACGTGTTCGTTTGCTGTCACAGGAATTCTCCCCTTATCAATCAGCAACTGCAGCTTAAGTTATAACTCTGCAGAGGCCAATCATAAATAGGGTTTAGGAAAACACCAAAAAATAAGATACAGACTGACTTTCTTTCCTTCTGTTACAACTGTGTGAGCTTCTGGTAACTAGTGGCTCTCCTGAGATGGATATTATATTGAAGCCATCAAGTTCAACAGTCTTTCATGTACTTCCATACTATACAGTTTGATTTTCTTCATAAAATTTATTGTAGTTTGGCATTCACAATATCCTGTGGGTATGAGTTGGCTAATTTAATTATGCATTATGTGAAAGAAAAATGCTTTGTATAGCTTGCTTTAAATCCAATTTGATGTGGCATTTACTAGTGTTTGCATTACAAAGGTACACCTTTCCTTTTCCCATTGCTGTTTTCATTGCAGACTATTTCATGTTGACCTCAGTTGTTTTGTTTTCAAATTAAAAATTCAAATTCACATTGTTCCACACTTCTAATTGCAGCTATAGACTCCTTCCTGCATCTTGCCTGGTTCTGCATCCTGGTTTTGAGATGGACTGTGCAAAACTATGTCTTATACTCAAGATGGGGTAGAAAAATTACACTGTAGCATAATGATAACAGTACAATTTTTTTCCCCCCATTTTCTTCTGACGGATTTTTAACAGTTTGCCTCTTCCACTGTGAACAAGCAGTAAGTTTATGCTTTTGGAGATGTCTTAATTAGTAATAACTAAAGTAAATCTAACTCAGACGTAGGTGTATAAATTGACCACAACAATTGACATTGTTTTTTCTATCAGCATTACTTTGCACTCATTAGTGCTGGACATAAACCTCCATTCTATTACCTTGCTCAATACTGTAAGACTCTTCTAGAACACTTCAGTGTCATTTTTAACTATCCTAATACAATAACTTCAAATACAAGTTTCTTTACCAGCTATCATTACATTTTTCCAGATTGTTTTTCTGTATATTGAACAATGTGAGCTCCATGACAGATCACTCTAGGACTATCCCACTATCCACAAAAACTGGTTGTTTCTTTCTTCTTTTACTCAGATATTTGTCCACAGACAAATTCTCTCTGGCTTAGACAGCTCTGTGTCATTAAGAGCACTTAGTAGTAAACCTTGTTGAAAATCCAAGAGCACAACTAGAACCAGATCAGCCTTAGGAGGTACCTATCACTCAGTATTATTTTGAATTCTCACACAAGGTAAAGATGGTTAAACAATTAGCTTCCTAATTAGTCAATATTAATTGCCTGATGAGGCTGATAAGGGGGAGGGGAATCACTTATTAGGACGGTCTCAGGTTATAAAGTAACACAGAGTTTAGAGAATGGTAAACAGGAAAAGAGTATCTGAGAGACTTAGCTATCCTGCAAGCAAGGACAGGAGCCTTTAACTCCTGAGATAACCTGAATATTAACATGAAGTGAGACAAAGGATTCAGGTATGTTGTTTATATGTGTAAGGGTACATTAGATAAAAATTGAGCTTACTTTTCAGCCCTTTAAGTATCTGTGTGCTTCTGTCATTGCTTTTTACTGCAGAGTTGAGTTATGACCCATGAAAACTGCTCCTGAGAAAAACAATGTAAGCTACTGTGTTGGCAGAAAGATAGCTGCCCTGTGACAACCTGTGATCATGAAATAAAGATACAGAGCCTAAGTTCAGGAAGGTGCAGGAAGCTTAGGAAAAGGGCAATGGAACCTTATCAGCACATGGGCTGAAGAAATCCAGCACTGGCATGGGAGCCTAAGGAATCCCTTACTAGGAGATTCCCACTAAAGGATCAGCCCACCCTGTAATAGGGTCTATTTAGTATCTACATCTGCTTCCTTGTAAGAACACTAATGTGTGCAGTGTGCTCTGCAGTAATGTATTTAGCATGTTGAGGAGGCACTCAAGAGTGTTCTAAATAGTCACTATAAAACTTAAAAAATAATAAAAAAATCAATCCATGGCATTTTAATTTCATTTTATCGGGAGTTGCATAAATAATTATCAGTAATCAAATACGTGCCATTGGTCCACAAGATCAAATCACTAGACACCCATCATTTCCTGAGTCACCTTGAATTTATTTAGTGTAAGCTTCCTATGTAGTCCAAAGCAGTTTCTTTTTATTTCAGGAACAAAAACTATAAAAAATGATATCTGAGGATCTGTTTGGGGAGACTTAGTAACAGAAGACTTGTACTGAATTCCATGAGGTTAGAAATCTAGCTGTTTCTGTGTCAGCATGTCTGTTGACATCAAGCTGTTAGATTAAAAGAAGAGGTTTTGGGCATTTTGTGCTACTGCAGTGAATCTCTGACTTCATGCTTGTGTTAGCACTTTAAGATTCTACATAAGCCCACTTTTATTACACTAGAGCCAAGAAGACACATGTGCACCAAGCCTTTAGCTTCACTGGTAAACTCTGCAGCCCGTCCTACTGTATTTCTAGGACAAACATTAAACACACTATTTGGATTGTTTGAATTGGAAAGTATCTGGAAGATTCTCATTCAGGCAGTGTAGCTGAAACATTACTCCATTTAAACCACTTGCTGAGATCCACAGCACTGATCTGAGGAAAGGCTTTTCCTTCTAAAGGCAGGATCTGTGCAAAGGACTGAAGGTTATCTTTCTGGAAATACAAGCTTAGCATTGTGTATTTCTATTTCTCCAGTGAAATGAATAAAATGTTATGCACAGAGTCAACATATGTAGCCATCCAAATGTTTTCCTACAGAGGTGGACAGCCAGATAAAAACTCACTTTTCCCCATGATGATTCATGTGTGACCTAAACTTCCTCTAGGGCTACGTAAAGAAGAAAAACCTTCTTTTCCTTTTAATTTAACTTCAGGGCTTTAGAAATTTCTCTGTAATTTCTAAAAAAACTCTTCCTGTTTTCCGCAGGAGAAGCCATTTCTAACAGTCAGAAAGCAAGAAAAAGAAGTCCTTAACCATGGGAGGAAACCTACCTGCTCCGATTTCATCTCCAAAGCTTGGAAGAATATCATCATCTGGACAATCTGGTAAGCCTCCTCTCTCTACTTTTTCTTCAATTTTGCTTGTTGGTTTTGTTAAAGAGAAATCTACACAGTCCTCCAGTACTGCAACATCATCAGCACTTTGTTCTTCCTGGTTTCTTACTTTTGAACTAAAACAAACCAAATGCTAGATTTTAAATTTATAATACAAAAAGTAAATTACAAAAATACAGGTTATTTGCTATTTTTAAGAGTATACAGAGTTATTTATCTAATAAAATATCATTGTTTGTATTCATATGAAAGATGCATTCATGGCAATTTCTCATTTTCTTTAAGATACTTTTAATGTAAAAGAAAGAAACAGATGAATGTTCTCTTGCCTTTAGCTGCTGTCCTCTGTCTAATATTCTGCTGTTTTCTCCCCTTCATGTTAAATTTTCTAGAACTCTGCCCTCTCTAGCTCTACTCCTTCCTTAATACCACAATTTCTGTACCATTACGCCTAGTCTAGGAAGCTTCATGGATTCTGGAAGTTCCATACCAAAGTGCTCATAAAACCAAAACACAAGCCATGCGAGACATCTGCTACACGTTATCTCCTCAGCTTTCATTTGTAAAAAGATGTTAGCTCTCACAGGATCTGAAGTTCCTAAATTCTTATTACAATATATTCTCATCCCAATGCAGCCTCCAAACTCCCCCTAGGTGCTAATTTCTCCCACTACTTTGGCTTCACCCTACACATCCTGCATCTGCACTTCTAAATCTCACAATGTGGTGCCAGCATGACAGCCTCTCCTAACTGGCCAACGGAGCTCCAAAGGGTTCCCAAGTGACTCCCAAATCCTCAAAGAGAGCCTCAGCTTTTGTCAGTTCCATGTTCTGCCACCTCCTAGACAATTTTCATCCTGTTTTGGTATTTGTCCGTATCTTGTGGCAGTTTAATTTGCCCCCAAGATTTTATGCATTTCTCTGGTCTCCTCTTTTGCCCAGATCTCCTTTTACATTCCTGAATTTGTCATCTACAGAGCTTCAGCTTTTCAGTTTGAAACCCCTGAAAGCTGTGGTGTTATTATTGAGTCTTTCTTGTCATGTGAGCCCAAGATCCACCAAAACAGGGGAGACCCTCGAGGGCCTCATGTTTCCCATCACAACTCTGATCCCAAATCAGTCTGCACCACCTAGGTGTGCTCTCTCAGGGTGCCTCAGAGGATGTATTTCCCACACGTATGCTCATTAGGCATCCTTCCATTGAAGGAATTAACAGACTTTCACTGCCAGCCTTGAGACGTGCTTGAGCAGAAAGCAACAGTTTCATTGCAATATTAATCACACACCTTCACTAGTACTTTTTGGTGGTTGATGCAAGTAAACAGAGATAGCTGCATGGTGGGGCTGACTGAGGAGGGCCAAAAGCTTGATACATTTATTTATACAAATATATATACCTGCACACATGAAGAAAAATAACCTGATAGACAAAAATAGCAACTAAAAATACTTTATTACAAACAAAAAAAAGTGTTTAATATACCTTGAAGTTGGTCTTTTCCCCTTGCTTCCAGAGGATGGTCTGTTCTGAGCCATGGGCATAGAAGAACGTTTCTTCTTGTTTGCCAGCTACAATTTTTTTCAGGAAGTAGTGATTTAGTTAGTTAGTTAGTTAGTTAGGAATTACATTTTTCTAGTAGTTTTCATGTTTTGTTTTTTTTCTTTCATATACTCAGACTCAAGGATACCTTTCAAAGTACGCTTTTCAAACTTTAAGAGGCACAATTTTGCCCTTTTATCTTTATTTGTCTTTATCTTGCAACTTTTGTGTCCATATGCCCAAGTTATAGTACATCCAGTAGTCATTTGTTTGTGGGAGTTTTTGCACAAATACTCATAATAAAGTCATGAAGAAACAAGGTGCTCATCTATTATCAAGATATTAGGTACTGGACTGACAACAGAGTGTATTTCTTTGACAAACGTTTATCATACCTTCAAATACATGCTATTTTTATGCATTGTTTTAATCTTAAAAATTCCCTTTAAATAATAAATTCCCTTTAATAAATTTCTTATAAAATCTAACAGTATGCTTTTTTACTTTCACTCAAATACTCTTAAAAAATTAGGCTTTTTTTTTTTTTTTACACTGTATTCTGATAAAAAACTTAAGACAGTATTTTGGAGGCTTTAGCTCACCTCTTAAAAAATTCAATGTAATTGTAATTAGAGACTATTGAGTTTGTTCCTAATTTCAATCTCCTTTTCCCGTTATATTTGCCTTCCTGTATTCAGTTATTTTGACTACTTGTTTATTATTACATCTAGAAGACAGCAGTACTGCATTTAGTATTATACTGGTGGGGGAGGGAAGGAGAGAAAGGAAGAAATGAATTATGTTCTAATATTTTTCACTTGGGCATCTTAGTTTGATGTTCAAAACTCTGAACAGTTCTGTCAATGCTTCACAGTCAAGGAAACTTAGGAGACAAAAACTAAACATGATGTAAGTCCACTTAACCACCTGTGGCACTGAGAAACCCACTGTCCCTGTGGCACTGCTTTGAATATAATTCCCTTTTGGCTTCCCATCCATTAAGTGGGAACATTAAGTGTAGCACAGCCTCAAAACCAGAAGTAATATGTGGAAATTACATTAGAAGAGAAATTAACCAAAACAGTTTTGACTCTGATACCTTGGCATGTGAGTGTGTAAGAGATGAAACTCCAGGACAGAGCGGATCTCTGCAGGAAAATAAAATAAATTAAATTCACTGAGCATATATATATAAAAAAAATATTTTACAATAAAAATTCAATTCCCTCATCAGATTCAGGAGAAAAACATTTTATATGTCTAGAATAAACAATATAGCTAAGGTGGGATCACAGACTAAGTTCAGTCATTAATTCAGTCTCATGCTCTGTCTTTGCATTCTACCCCATTTTCTGGTGAGTCCAGGGAATCTAACACAATAGTTTACTTATGTACCAGAATCTGAATCTCATCTCTTGCAATTCAGGCAATGGCTGCAACTGCTGGCTTATTGGATCAGTGATTCCCTGCAGGGAAGTGAGGGAGTACTTAACCAGTATGCAGAGTGTTATCAGCTCCAACAAGACAGGCTGACAATCCATTACCAAAGATCACCAACAGCTCAGTGCTTAATACGCCTACCTGACACACAAATCCCTCAGCTAACACAAAGAAAATGGAGATATAAGCCAGTGTCCTCTACATCCTAAGAGGGAATGTGATTGGATGCTCAGATTGACTGTTGTCAAGTCAATTGACAAGGACTATCCAGCGAATATGAGCTGGAAGCAATTTATAAATTAAGCCTCACAGAATTTTCTCTGAAATACATATTACAAATATTGTATCCATTTTACAGATGAAAAAAAAAAAAAGAGCAGCTTTCTTATCTGCTTATTTGGCTGAAAACCATGCTTCTTAGTAACTGAACTTCAAGTTAAATTATGATTTTTAAAATCTGCTGGAAACAAGCAGAAAGTTTTAGCATGGTGTGTATTATTCAGGTCAAGTTTCTTGTCATATATGTAACTTTTTTATTTCAGACTTATTTATGTGAGTCTGTTATTGCACTGAAAGACTACTTTTTCCCCACCCTTTATATATATATTTTTTTTACTTCAATTAAAATGCTGGCTTGTAAAAGATTTGGAATACAATTTAAATTTCAGACATCAAGTCTCTTCAATTTTTTGCCCAGCTGATTCGAGCAAATGTTTATATGTTGCCTTTAAATACTTCACAGACAACCATTCATCAACAAGAATTATCTGCACAAAGCTCCAGATTTTATTAATCCAAAAAAAAACTAACCCAGCCCAAACTGGAGAAATCGTCTGTGTGTGGCTGGCAACAGACTTCAAGAATAGGATGATTAGTTTTTGTCTATTTACCCTATTTTCCTCATGCTTCCTTCCTATTGGCTAGCTTTGGAAGCATGCAGAAGGTGAGGATTTGCTGCCACAGAAATAGCTGTTGTGTTATTCTGAAATACATGAAAATACAACATTTTCTATACTCAATAAAACAATCTGTGTGGTTTTTTTTTCCATTAACGAACTAGTTTGTTCCTACTGCATTTGTTGTCTCAGGGCCTCCTTTTTTCTTTTCTTTTTTTTTTTAAAAGACAACAAAAAACCAAAGCAAAACAAAAAAATGAACCCTTACTTTTCACTAAATTCCTCAAACTTGTTTAGCCTTAATGCTTTCTTTTCTCTTCCCCATACACGACAACACATTTTTAAAGCCAAATAATACAGTGAAATCGATTTGTAAATCCTGAAAAAGTATACAAATAAGTAGCTAGAGGATGGTGGCAACACTGAAGCAGCAGCTAAGGTTTAACAATCCCATCTCTGCATGTAAACATGAGATGCATGTGCATGAGAAACCCCTTTGTGTTTGCTAATCCTATTCAAAGCCTATAGCAAGGCTGCCCATGCGCGAACAGTTCCCATCGCCATGAGCCTAGCAAGGCTCTGAAGAGTGAAAGTGTAAACAAAAGCTGATTTCAATGCGGTGCCACTGGAGCTGCTTTGTCTTTACGGAATTCAAGCTTCTCTGCAAAAATTATGCTATAAAAGCTCCAGGAATACTTATTTTAAAATATACACTGACGTGGAGAGAGACTTAAATATTTGTTGTCTTTTTTATTTGCTTACTCTTTTTTTGTCTTAACGTATCTTTTTTCCCCTGATACTTCCTCCTCCTTTGCTTAAGTTTCTTCCCTCCTTTCCAGCTGCTTTAGTGTTCTTTCTCCTTAAAGGAATCAGTGGCAATTTCAAGTGGGTATTTAAAAAATATCTGAAGTGCTTCCTTTAGATTTATGGCCTATCCACTTGCACAATTTTGAAAGAAAAAAAATTTAATTAAATATTAAATACTTGGAACTAATCTAATTGAATGGCCTCAATGTTCACTCATGGATAATCAGTGTGTCTAATTCCTAGCACACATTTCTAATTTTTTTTCACTACAGCATGGGATTTCAATTCTTCTCTCATGTAAATGTTTACCAGAACACAGACTGTTGTTGTTTGCAGGTGTTTTAACTTATGTAGGTAGTTGGTAGATCAGCTGCTACTCTGACATGTTAATTGCCAACATTTTTTTTAATTCTGCCAGCACTCTCAGTTATTTCAAATGCATACCATCAAAGCTTTTGTTGGGCTGAATCCTCCAATCCTGATAGTCCATAAAACAGCCCTATAGCTCAACTCCAGTGTGATGTTTCTTAGACATCTGTCTACTGCCCAAAATGCATCTAACAGAACCTAAAACTAAAGCCAGCTCCAGAATTTGTTTGCAAAGCAGGATTACACAGATAACATGTGGAGGTTTTTGGTTTGGTTTTGGTTTTTTTCCCTGTACAACTGACAGATACAGCTTTAAAATAGCTCAGGAACAATTGTAGCTATAGTAGCAAACTTTTTATGTCACAGACTTCCTGCCACACCTTTCTGTGTACTCAAAAACTCTTTTACATTCATAAAACTCCTCACTTTTTGTTTTTGCATTTAGTCTGCACAAAAGTAATTATTTGATCATAGAATGGTTAAGGTTGGAAGGGACCTTAAAGATCATCAGGTTCCAACCTCCCTGCCACGAGCAGGGACACTTCATACTAGACCAGGCTGCACACGCCTCATCCAGCCTGGCCTTGAACACCTTCAGGGACAGGCATCAACAACCAGCCTCCCTAGGCAACCCATTCCAGTTCCTCACTACCCTCATAGCGAAGAACTTCTTCCTAGTATCTAACCCAAATCTCTCCTTTCAGTTTAAAACCATTACCCCTTGTCCTATCCCTGCTCTCTCTGGTTAAAAGACCCTCTTCAGCTTTCCTGTAGCCCCTTCAGGTAATGGAAGGTGCTAATAAGGTCTCCCCAGAGCCTTCACTTCTCCAGACTGAACAGCCTCAACTACCTCAGCCTGTCTTCATAGCAGAGGTGCTCCAGCTCTTTGATCATCTTCATGGCCCTTCTCTGGACCTTCTCCAACAGCTCCATGTCTTTCCTGTGCTGAGGGCTCCAGAGCTGTATGCAGTATTCCAGCTCTCTCCCAGCTGCAGCTTAACATTCAAAGGACCTTGTAGTCTGGCCCTATATCTTTCTTATCCAGGTCAGTGAATTCATAAATTCAGGAACCCACCAGATCAGATCCTTGATAAACTGTGTATTAGTCTACCTTCAATTCACCTACTTCCTGCACTGTCAATATATAGACCCTTGAACAATTAAGTAAGTAATAATGCCTCTGAACAACTAAGCCAATAGGGCTGTGCATCCACTCCAGAGCTAACAGGTCTGAACACACTGCCCCAACCCCAGAGCTGTCCCTGTGTTCACACAAGCCAAAGCTACGCCGGCCTGGGACGTGTAATGATTGCCGGGTTCCAGAGGGTGGCAGCTGAATGTTTGTCTGTCCTGGGGGTTTGTGTTTGTCTTATTGTCAAGCACTTCCTGTCCCAGGAACATTTAGGCCAAGTTAAATGTGAACCAGTATCTATTTCTGTGCTTTGTCAGCTGAAGTGGTTAAAAACCATCTAGAGCTGAGTGTCTACTGCTTTGTACAGTAAAGAAACATGTTACCTTACCTTGCCTTTTTACAGATGTCAGAAATATAGTCAGTATCCCAGATACAACATTTCAGCAAAATTAAGCCTTCCTTGAAATAACAAGGAACTACACTTACTGAGTATCGATTGTTTCAAACAATAAGAAAAAATTTAGAGTCCACCAACCTAGTATGCTGCAAAGATAAAACAGGAGCATGACTAAGGCACAAGTCAGGGTACACAGGATCAGTGAGAAAGATTCCCTGCAAATTATATCCAGCAGTTGTAAAGCACATACCTCTGTCTGTCATCTTCATATGCCTTAGTCTGTGCTGAAACTGGTCTAGATAGTATCTCCTGCTGGCCTTTCTTTATTAAAAAAAATAATATTAATTAAAAAGCAGCAGTTTGGGGGGACTATAATCCATTAATTACGTGTTTGTAAATCACAGATCACAACCACTATAGTCTATTATGGGAAGAACTTCTCAAACACAGGAAAGGTGGCTAAAAATTAAAAGGCCATTGCTATTCCTGAGCATTTATTTCTGTTCCACAATATGTAATTGCCCCTTGTCTGTAAAACTTTTGCCCAGCTTCACATCATTTGAGATGCTGTAACCCTTCCTCCTTTTTTCTCTGAAATACAGGAGTAGCAAATGCACAGAAGGTGGAAGAAATTTTCAGGTTTTCCATATTGTGCAATAATCCTTAAAAATAAATCTTTATTCATGCCATATGACCATAATTGGACACTGATATGTTATATGTACTTTAGAGAATAATTTAGTCTGAATGTTCAGATAGCTTCTATGTTGCTAAGTTACAGTTAAAAAGCATAATCCAGAACAAATGCAGTTGTCCTCTTTGGCGTGATTTTTTTGTTGTTGTTGTTATGGTGTTTTTGATTTTTGGTGTGGTTTTGTTTTTTTTTTAAACTTAAGACTGGTTTTCTTTTGTTGTTAAACGTGTATCTGTGCAATCTGGCAGTGCCACGTGGTATATTAAGTGTCCTAAGAGTATTTGATCGTCTGCTGTATTTAGAGAAGGAAAAAAAAAGATTGGTTTTGTTGTTGCTGTTTTTTAAGGAAAGGGACTAGATGCTATTTTGGATGCTTCATCTGCTTCTGTTCAAATGCCAAGCAGTTAGTCTCAGCTTACCACAGCTCAGGAGAAGAATGTTTCCACAGGACATAAAAATGAAGGGAAACAGTAGGGAAAGTGCATATAAGTATAGCTTTCCAGAAGACCGAATAATTTGCTTTTAAAGTCTTATTTATTTCAGTGGGTCCACTTATAATGAATGCATCTAATATGCAGAACAACTTCTCCAAACTGTTTTGGGTACAAATGATACCTCCCCCATTCCCTTTTCTTAATTTGTCCAATTTTCATATAAAACTTTATTTGGTACACAGACACAGCAATGTTAAAAGATAAAACTGACAATAAACAGGAAATTCTTCTAAGAAAGTTTTCTTCTTACTAACTGCATATTTTCTATTTATGTTGCTTATTCTCTGTATTTCTTCCAGCTTGAACAATGTAGATCCTGTTTCACTAGGATGTTATTGCAACAGTATCTGGTTTTAAAATACTATTTGTTTTTATTTCAGACATAAAACTGCCTACAGGTATTTTCCTTAAACATCATAAAGAAGTTTTTTTATGTGGTTTTATGCTCTATGCATCTGTGTGAACATCTACCTACCTGATGAAATTACATTTAAACTTCTTTTGGATGTTTTCTTAGTAGAAGTTTACCATTTTTTAAAATATATATATATTAAAAGCTTAGATTGCATTTGACACCAAAATACTTTTAGTTGTCATGATCTAATTTCTTTTGAAACTTGACCCTGTGTGCATGTGAACCAAGGCTACGTTATGTGACTGCATAACCTACTCACCATCACTTCTTCAGCCTGACGCACCAGTTTTTCTGTTTTTGCCTCTAATTCTGCATTCAGTCTCCTGAAAGAGCAAGAATGCTTGTCACTGAGTTTGTGAAAGATTCAGGAGAAATAAATGGAAGCATGGTAGTATCTCTGCCTGAAATAAGTTAAATTTTAATAAGTCCTAGAAAGGAGCACTGAAATATACACCAGGGTATTAACAAAGTTAAGTTTCAGTTACTTCCTGGGTTTCTGTCAGATCAATAGTAATAAAACACCTATAGCCATTAAACAGGTTTAGACTCTAATGATGGGAGGCAAAGGGTATCCTTATTTTTGGCCACGTCATTGCTTAATGCACATTTTACTCCTTTCTTTTCTCAACACTGTTCTTAGCAGCCCTTGCCTTGGGCATACTCAGCAGCTGGGGCTGGGGAAGGGGTCACGTACTATTACATTTCTTGATCCCATCACTAAAACGCGTCCCTGGGCCTGCAGGCTCCGATCAGCCGGTGCTCGGGCACCCTCCCCGTCCTCGTTGTTCCCGCAGGGACCGCGTTCCCGAGGCCCAGCTCAACCCCGGGGCTGCGGGCTGACAGGGAACGCCGCGCCTGCTTTTACAGGTGCTTTCGCTGCCTTTGTCACAAGCTTTAGAGCTTTTAAGCTTTTTTTTTTTTTTTTTTTTAACGGGCTCAAGCACTTATATACTCATCATTTAGAAGTCATGTCAGTGTTTTCAACGCAGAAAAAGCCGACGTTCTAGTGCCGGGGGCGAGGCCTGGAGCGGGCACGGCGCCTCGGTGCTGCCATCGGAGCGCCCTGGGGAGCCGGCGGAGGGGCTCGGGCCCCGGGGAGCAGCCCTGGGGAGCCGGCGGAGGGGCTCGGGCCCCGGGGAGCAGCCCTGGGGAGCCGGCGGAGGGGCTCGGGCCCCGGGGAGCAGCCCCCGGCTCCGCAGCCACAGCGAGCGGGGCCAGGCCCGCGCCGCCGCCTCCTTACTTGTACTCCGCCTCCCGGGCCAGCCAGTCGCCGCTCCCCGCGCCGCTCCCCGCCGTGGCCGGCCGCCCGCGGCCGCCGGGAGGTCTCCGCACCTGCAGCGAGGACGAGTTAGTGAGCGGGGCGGAAAGGCCCGGCCCCGCCGCCCCTTCCCGGGCCGGGCCGCCGCCTCACCGCGAGCAGGCCCCCGCCCGCCGCCATCTTGTCCGCGCCGGGGCCGCTGCCGGGCCGGGCGAGCGGGGCAAGCGGCGCAGCCCCGGGGCAGCCCCGGTTGCCAGGCCGCTGAAACGCTCTGTTCCCGTTGCCTTGCCCAGCGCGGTGCCAAGGTGACGCCGCGTCAGGAGCCCCGTGGCAGCGGCAGCAGCCTGAGGGCACAGGGACAAGGGCCTCGACCCCGAGGCCGGGGAGCGGCTGGCTCCTGGCCTGGGCTCAGGGGAGGGGAAGGGGACAGGTCTGAGGTGGCATTACAGATGCTGTGGTAATAAATCTTTATCACAATCCTGCAGTTTGAGCCTTTTAGCCTTGCTGCATATTGTCCTACCACCCTCCCTTCCCCTCAGCATATTAAACTTCTCCAACTCAGGCATCTGCACCGCTGCAGTGACTGTCCCACCCTGCTGCTACTCCTGTGCTGCCGTCTCTGCACGTCCTGTTTCCAGTTTTTTACAATGATTTTAGCTTTTAGCCTTGTGCTCTGCCTTAGAATGTCTCCATTATTTTTGTCCCTTGCCCCCACACTGTTTGATTTTGCTGCATTTCTCCTTCTCTGTCACCCACGAGCCCGTTCCCTCTCTCATCCATCTCATCTACTCATTCACATCAGTTTCCTTCCCCAAGTTCCTCACGGATGCTCCCCCTCCACGGGACAACAGCCCTGCCGTCCTGCACCCATAGGTAGCTGAGTATCTATATAACAGGAATAATATAGTTCTATATCCTGACTTACATGAACTGTATATTATTTTAATGAAGATCTCTACACAGGGGAGATCAGAAGGGCTTAGCTGACTGGAAGAAGAGGGTCTGTGCGTAGTTGAGGGATTTCTGCATGAGTATTAGTTGCAAAACAGAAGAAATGCTTGGAGGAGATTAACTTTGAGCATGGAGACATGGGGTGTAATGGGATAAATGGCGGTGAAATGAAAGACAGGACAAATGTGATTAGTGGAAGGCAAAAAATAGAAATATCAATACAGAAAAGGAAAGTGCTTTGCAGTAAAGTTGATAAAAAGGGGGAAAAGAGAGCGCCTATGGAAAAAGTTGTGGAGCTTTTGAAAAAAAGGTCAGTCAATAAATCAGTCCATTACAATATTTTCAATTATTTTTTTTTACTAATAGGAATAGCAAGAGGTCAATGGTGGCCTTTCAAAACTAGATTTGCAGAATTTAACTCCATCAGTTATGCTTTGGGTTTGGAGAAACAAGAAAGGGCAAGGTCAATAGTAGAAACCAAACATCTACGGGGGAAAGACAGATTTTGTTAAGAAGCAAACTGAAGATTCCCTGAGAGGTTAAAGCATCATAAGCAAAGTGAGGTTTTAGAAACCTCTCCAGTGAAGCTTAGGAAGGTTCTGGGGGATTTTAAAAGAAACAGGGGAGGTAGAGAAGAGAAACAAGGTTGGCACCATGAAAGCTACAAGGACAAACATGCTCTTTCCCAAGAGCAACACTTTTTTTTTTTTTAAAGACAAGTACTATTTATTTTTGCAGAACTAATATATGATCTTAGTAATATTCTTACTGTTTTTAAAATTCTTGTCCAGTACAGCTGTATGATCATAGCACCCTAAAAATGCCCAAAGTATTAGCTAGAGGATCTCTGCTAGTTAGACACGGAGGCAACAAAATCACTGGTTGAGATTAGAGAGATTAGAGCCACTGGTTTTCTAGCCAGATTTTAGCTAAGTCTTAATAAACAAAAGAGGGGTAATTTTATTATATCATAAATGATTAAATATGTTAACAAACATAGCAATGCAAGACTCTTTGTTTAGAGCCCTCTGGGAATAACAACACATATATATTAGGATTGCACATCTGCACAATTTTACTAAGATCCACACCATGATTTATTTAATATTGATTTATTTTATTGAAATATTGTACCAACTGGACTCAGAGTTAAACTACTTATATTTGAAATAATATTAAAATATTGGTATTTTTAGACAAGTATTTCTTAGTGAACTTTAAAGCATTTCTCTAGAGATGTAGAAAAGTGAAATAAGAGGTTTTGTTACATTCTTGATCCCTTGCTCCATTAAGGTTTTATCACTTTAAAGTTGACCTGATGTGACCTTGACAGTTGTGGTTAATTCTCTAATACATAGCTGGTAACTGGGTAGAGAATAGGCTTATATTAGTGATGACAACCAATAGCAAGATACATAAGAGCAAGGAAAATTTATCTCAGTATTTATCTGAAAAAAAAGAGCATTTGAAAGCATAGCATTGGTGTGGTATAAGATTTAGCCAACTTTATTTGTAAGCAGATTCCTGTTCTCCATTTAATAATTTGTTGAAAGTTGGCACAAACATGAGTGTAAAACCAAAGTGGTTTTGTTATTTTGAAATGAAGCATACATGAGATTAGATGCAGATTTCAAACAGATTGATCTCTGTGATCATAATGAGCTGTAGCTGGGACCTGTTGCTTGGGACCTCCATGATTAGAGTAGTACATTGTCTGTATTTTCCAAATATTTCAGTTTTTCTTTCTTTGTCTTAAGGATGATAAGATCCCAGAGTTAAATGGCTTTAACAGAAATGATAGATTCTAAATTAAGTGGTTCCCTGCAATGCCTTTGTTGCTCTTCCAGCGAAGGAAGAGGTAGATCACAGAGCAGAAGAGCTGTCACTATGGCTGGGGGGAGTGGTTCAGGACAGAAAGGTATGCATAGCTGGAATGACGTTAGAATAGTTCATTGCACAAGACCACTGAGGATCAATCTTCAGTGTTTAGCTTGATTAGACTAAATAATATATTATTTAATTGTCACCTATGGCTCTCTTCCTTCTGCAGGCACAAATGTTGTGATCTTTCCTCCCCCAATAAAAATATAAAAGCATGAGATTTATATGTTAAGCTATTATCTTTGTACTTCTAGGCACTTTTTGTGATTCTTATCTTCTTACTGGCTTAAAGATTCATTATACATAATTTTCTATGCTAAAAAAAAAGTTGTGACATTTAGTAGAGACCTAGAATGCTATCAAGAGGCAACACTGTAGGAAGGGACAGGGTTTCACTGTATATCACATTACTTGTCAGAAACAGAGGAACAAATAGTAGTTCAGGACAGCATTTTCTTCCATAAAAACCATTGCAAATGTGTCAGGCCAAAGAGACTCCAGCTGATACCCTTGCTCAATTTTTGTTCTTTTTTTTTTTTTTTTTTTTTTTTTTTTATGAGGCCCATGCTAAACAAATCAATAGCATCATGTTTGTGCAAAAATGCTTACCATTTTTAGACCAAGAATCATGTTAAGGGTTATATATTGTCTTTTGTGTGTGGTAGAGCTAGATTAAATTATACTTATATGAGAGGCCTGTAGTAAAATATTATCTCTGTTGATCCTACCTCTAGAATTAAGTCTTTTGCAGGACTTCCTGCTGTACTCTCCATCTGAGGGGAGAGGGCTGCTTTCCTGAGGCAACATAACACCCAACATGTCCTTCCTTGAACACTAGTTTATTTGAGCAGGACAGTCTGTACTGCTTAGATTACCTGCTCTGGGTTAAGCGATGATGGGGACACTGTTTATGGCACCACACTTACAGTCTCAGGTCTGAATGCTGGTACATTTCTCAGCCAACACCCATCTGTTCAGGCATGAGAACCCAAAGCAATCCAACCCACACTGGGAGGAGGTTTGGGTCACCACCAGGGCTGCCTGTGTGTCTGTAGTGCCACATGGCATGGCCACAGCTCCTGGGCTGCTGCTCACACTGTGCCTGTCACCAGCACGAGCAGGGCCAGAGCCTCAGCAGAACAAAAGCCACAGCCTGGGCACCTGAACCCTGCCATCAGGAAGTGAACCAGGGTCAGGCAGGTGGTTGTTTATTTACTTATTTATTCTAAATGTACCAGAGAGGATGTCAAACTTCTATCCAAACATATCACTGTAACCTAAGGACCTGTGACACTCACAGCCCCTACACACTTGAATAGTTTCCCTACCTTAAATTTCTGCTTCATCTTTCTAGTTCCAGTTTCCTGGAGGGGGGAGAGAGAAGAGCAGAATTTTGTAATGAACTGTAGGTGAAACTGAATACTTAGCAGCTTTCTGAAAAGTTTTGGGTTTTTTTTAGCTCTAAATACTCATCTCAGTTTTTACTTTAGAAGGTACAATTACTATTTCACACTCCTATTGGGTGGAGTGGATATAATGTCTGATCTTAATTTTTTTCTGAAAATCAGACTAAAATACATCTTTTTTTTCAATAATAGGAAAAAATAATAACGTAAACTCCTGTATAGCATTTTCAAACATTAGTGGAGTGGTAGGATCTAGACAATGTGTAGCTATTAAATCAATAATCCAGACATTGAGGGAATTCCCCAGACAGCTGTTGGATTTTTCCCCCTAATCAGTAATAATAATCCAGTGGTGTTTGAAATGGCATGATTGTACATTGGAACATATTTTTGTGCTGATATTTTCTCATGCATCTCTAACAGCTCCCTAAAATACAAAGAAGACCAAGTGTTGTTAATAGCCATCTATTTCTGATTAAAAAGATGTTTGATGTTTGAGTATTTGGATACATAAAGTCTGCAGAAAACCTTTAGACCTTACTGACAAATATCCTAAGCTGGTTTACCATTGGTACAATCTGATATCTTTTGTTTTCCAGCAGCATGACCCTGATGGATGGTAGTTGCTTGTGTCAAGTTTTGTGTGGCAGAAGCCAGAGAGCTGTGTGGAAACTGAGCACACAGAATTTGAGGGACAACGGGGCTGGGGGAAGGGCAAGCTGACCTAATAAGTCTCTTCCATCTCCAGTGTCTCCAATTTTGCTTTCATATGGATTTCAGTCTAATTGAAATGTTTATTCTGTTTCTAGTAGCTGTGTAGACATATACAATACCTAGTCTCTAGGCTAGTCAAAGTTTTTTTGTTATATACCTATAACCAGCATGCTTAGGCCTTCCAGATTGCTATTTAAAAATATACAGACATTTTTCTTTGTTCTTCTCTGCTTCACTGTGCTATTGGGGTTTACTTATTTCAGTGTCATCCTTCCTAACCTAATCCAAACAATAACCTTGGCTCAACAATTCAAACATATTGAATCCCCAACCAGAGTAGTTTTCCCTAGTAATACTCTGATTACAGCAGCTTTTATGTCTGAACAGGAAAGGACCTTAAACACTAAATCTCATCAGCACTGTAAAAAATAAGTGGTGAGCATCAGTCACATTTTCTTGAAATACCACAAGTCTTTCTTGAGGCCTAATCCTTTAATCTCTGGATTTTGGGCACTTCTGTTCTGATTACTAGGGATCAAAAGGTTTGGCAAATACTCTTCAGACCACTCTTCAAAGTGGCCACTGTCATATTACTAGGGTGTTATGACAATTATATGATTTTTTTGTTGTAGTAGCTGGTATTTTTGGAAAAAACATATAACTTCAGCAGTGCAACAGTCTGCCACATTGAAAATTAATAAAAAAGCACATAGTCCTCCACTGTGGCAGTTCAGAGGATTTCAGAACATGTCAATGTCTAAGTAAAAGAGAAATATCCTTCACTGATGATGGAAATTCCTCCTACTGTGTAAGACACAGCATCTTCTAGTGCAGAGTACCCAAAAGGGCTGCTGCCATGTAGACACAGGCTGTTTTCCCAGCTTGTTCCCAAAGCCACAAAGTAGTAAGTCTTTTTACTGAAACTAGATGTCTTGCACCACTTCATACCTGAAACACTCATGTGTGGAGATACATCAGAAAAATAAATTTAAAAAAATTTTTAAAAATTGCAGTTCCAGAATCAGTCCCTTGGACCCTGCTGCCAGATAGTTTTGTCAAAAGATTTTTTTTTTTTCAATACAGTTTTACTCTAAATGAGATTACTTCCTCATCCTATTTCAAACAAAGGCTACCTAAGTTGAAACAAATCTGTGATTCCTTCTCCTCAAGTTTAATTTTACTTATTGCAATCTAGAAAAAAGATTATGCTAAATAATTTTACATATATTTGATCACTTTACATACTAGATCTCTGTCTGAAGAAAACAACCCCCTCTCTCTTAAATTGAAGACAGGCAGCAAGCTGCTTTTAGGAAGGAATCACTCACTTCTCAGCAGAGAGGCATGCAATTGAGAGAGCAGATTTCTGAAAAAGAAACAATCTTGTCACTTCGATGCAGGGCCCTGAAGTTACAACAGGTGCAAGTGCAAATCTATCCATGCTATTCCTGCCTTCATTACTGACTTCCATTTAGTGTTCCTCTCCATGCAGTTACCAATAAGAAATCCATTTCTGTGTTTAGTACCAAAACCCAAGAGCCTGAAGGAGCCAAATATTATTCTGCTCTTTCAATGAATATTTTCTTTGCGTAGGTGTGTCATCACTTGTATCCAATTCCTCTTCCCTTGGAAGATTATATTCTGCTACATGGCATAAAATTGACTTAGAAAACACTTTTTTGTACTGTTGCTTTCATGGGGCTCGCCACATTGTATATTTGAGCGTGCATATCAGGGGTGAATGCAGACGAGGTCTTTCAAAATAACTTTGCTGTGTTAACAACACACAAACAGATCTGGCCTTTACTATCATCCTGCATATTTTTGTTAGTTTTTCATTCAGTGCAGAGTAAGAGAATGGTTCTAAAATATTCAGTGAATGTAGGGTGGCATCACTAAGCAAATTAATATTATGTAACAAGTACAAACAAGTTCTAACAATTTAAATGTATCAATGTTAGCATCCAATCTTAGCCTTAAACTAGAATAACACGTTTGGGCATTTGTTCACTCTATGTTTCTTGATAAAAGAAATGCTAATTCATTCTACATTGCCAGTTCAGTCCTTATCTTCCCTGCTAATGCCTACCTACTCTCTGTCAGAAAACTTGTGCCAGTGCAATAAAATGGATTAAGAGTCAACCTTCGTGCCCCCTGTATAAACTGCCAGTATGAACACACCTGACTTGTTAGTGCATTGAACTGCATTGGAAAATTATTTCAGCTTAGGGGAGGTGCAAACCGTTTCACTAACTGTAGTGAAAGGTGTGTAGCTGTGTGTCAGCTGGGGGAGAATGATATTATTTTTTAATCTTTTGCCTGTTTTCGTAAATGCCAACAGCAATTGTTATTCCAGAGCCAGCAGAAATTCATAGGGGTTTTATTTTTGTTGTTCTGCCACACAAAGAAGAGGTGTTATTTTTGTAACAATGTTTGATAGCTTTTAAAAATACAAGGCCCAATTTTTAGGCATGCTGAGCCCCCACTATTGCTACTGAAGTTGGCTCTTGCTGCAGTTGCCCCATAAACTTCTAAGGACTCCCTCAGCTTCAAGCTCCAAGTACAAGATTGGGAAACATCTCTGATGTGTGCATGGCCACCAGGAAAAGCACTGAGGCATTTGTTTTCTTTATACATAAACTCAAATTGTACTGAGTCTTTTGAAAGGCCCATATACTGAGTGTGTTGTCAAACTTTGCCAAGGTATCAACACAGCCATCAGCAGTGTGCAAGTTAGCTTAAATGAAAGCAGGGCTTCTCTAATGGGAATTGTTTTGTGAGAGGGAATGCAGAGCTAAGATTTGGATGTAACTACTGTGAGACAATCAGGCACAGTGAAACATCTGTCTTTTAAAGAAACAACCTGTGGCAAAAATAACACCAGACTGAACACCGAGCTAAGCTCCCAGGCCAGGTCCATCTGACAGAGATCTAAAGGTTTCTGTTGTATGGTCACAATATTTTTTCCCCCTAGTGCAACTAAGATTTTCCCAGGATTCATGCTTCAGAAGGTAACTTTTAACAGATAACTGAGAAGACCTGGAAAAAAAAAAATAAAAAAAAATCCACATAAGATTTCAAATCTCTGATAAAAACAAATACAGAATATATTAGTTTCATACACAAACAAGGTGGGAAAAATGCCCTTGCTTCTGTCCCATTACTCCTTCCTGTTCTCTTTCCCAAAGTTCAATCCCTACTTTAATTTAGGTTGATGTACAAGCAATGTACAAGCAGGTAAAAGGCTGTGCATTTCTTTACAATTCATTGTCATCTGGTTTATTAACATTATTAAATAAATGTCTGTGTTTAAATGCTCTGAACGTTTGGTTAACAAGGTAGGAGGGAAGAAATATGGCTGATGTCAATTTTGAATGAATCAGCTTTTATGCCTTTGGCTGTCCAAACACCAAAGCTGTTTAAGTTCAAAGACAAGGTTGTGGGTTCTTTTCCCTAAAACCTGATCAAAAGGAAAAGATCCATTGGAGCAGTTATTTTGTTTACTTAGATTTGGACATTCTTCTTCAGTGTTGGCAACTCAGATTTTCAAAGATCGTGCCACTGCATAAGAAGCAGAAAGAGGAATGTAGAGATGAAAGTAAATGTTCACTATCAAAGAAAAGCTGATCTCTCATGTAATTGGATAGCTTGATCAGTGAAAATATTAATTGTAAAGTTATTGCTGGTATCAGTAAATTAAAAAAAAATTACACCTAAGCATTACATGTAAAGTTATATTTAGTAATTTTTAAATGCAAAATCAGCATATTAAATAGGTCTGATTATAAACATTCTGTAGTGCTTCTTTTAATTGTATACTGAATCTTAAAAGATATTTAAGTAGAACTAAAGCTTAATAAAATTCTAGACTGAGATTTTAATAAACTTATGTCATAACTCAAGTTCTGTGAGAATCACCTGCCTATCATTTCTCAACCAGGCTGAACTAAAAACTCTTACTGTGGATGACAGTGCAAACCTAGAGTCCAAAGGTGCACTAAAAACCTCAACACAACTGATGCTGTGCAACAGCACAGCACATGAAAACAGCTGTACATACAGCACATGAAAAGCTGCTGTACTCACTGTAAAGGCATTATTTAGAGAGGAAGTAATTATCTCTGACATGAGTTTTAATGCATTCAATGACAACAAACATATTGAGACTTTTCTTAGGGACCATCTTGTTAGACATAATATGTGGTGATCGTCATGTAAAGTTGCTGAAATCAGTTTTTCTAATATTTTAAATATTAGAAGATGAATTGTTTTAATTAGAAGAGGAATAGTTTCAATTTGAAATAACATTAAGCAGATCTTAAAACAATAAAATAATCTTAATACTGTCTAATTAGCTAACTCTTAGCAGAGGACCATGGATTTCTGAGACAGCAAACTCTCATGGGTTTGCTCACAGTACTCCTTTTCTCTGTTCTCTTGCTGTATAACAAATGTGCTGTAGGCCTGAGTAACTCAGGTGTTTTTATGCCCCATTCACTGGCCAGAGGAAAAGTAAAATAGAGTCTGTCCCAGGTCCAGAGGAAATCAGAGACAAAACTCTCTCTGGCTGATTTGGGAGATGATGCTAGAGATCACCCAAACTGAGGAAAAGGAAAACAGATCCCTAGAAAGGGGTGTCGGAGCACATTTAGCCTTGGTGAATGATCTAAAGAAAGCCAAACTGGGACAGCAAAGAAAGAGATGTTGAGAGTTGAGCACATCAGTTGTGAAAAAGCAAGAGCAGAGTTAGTGGTGCTTTGTCTGATAACTACCTTTTAAATCAAGCACAGGGAAAGAAGAAGAAATCACTTAACTAGAATACAATGGAAAAATCTTTGTAATGTACTGCTTGTGAAAGAGAAAAAAAGCAGGTAATGGCAATGAAAAACACATTCCTTTTTTCCTTTCTATCTTTGAAGTTAGTACAGCATAAACAGCAGTCATGCATGCTCTCCCTGGGCTACCCTGGCACCATGACTAAGTGCTGGCCTGTAGTAGAGAAACCACCTCTTCTAAGATTGTGGTTTATTTTCCATGGAGCTTTTCCAACTGTGTTGACATGAACTGTAAAGCTACACATAGTGTTATTTCATGCCATCTATAATTGTGTTTTTCCTTATGTGGTCAGCTGTCCAGTTGGAAATGAAAATCAACACCCTCTTCTCTGGGCCACGATGAACAGCCATTAGGTAAGTGCTGACCACTGGTGTGTCTGAGCATTCAGTGCTTTGTAGAGCAGTGTCCAGGTTTCTGTCAGGGGAGTTGTACAAAGCTACCTGTGTGACAATGGCAGCTGCTGATCCGAGGGGGCTATGCTGAACAAAGCACTACTTGTGTAAAACTGTAACCATATCTTTCCCAACTTGCATAATATTTTTGTAGTTTTCAACTGACAGAGATTTGAGCTTTGTTGAGATTTATTCTAATGTTGGCACTCTGTTTCTGGAAAGCTCATATATAGTGCTAAGCATGTGAGCTGTTATCTAACGACATTGCTGAATCAGATTTCTAAATTTGTTTCATCTCCCTTTGAGTGGAAATTGATCCAGCTTCTGAAATGCTGCCCATTCTAAGGAAAACGTATTTATTTTTCCAAAATGACGAGTTAGTTAATATTTGCCTTTAAAGTTTGGTTTCTTCTGGTAGAGAAAATAGTTTAAATTATGTCTGGGCTGCACTAGAACTAATTTCATAACAAATATATAAAAAAGGGAGAAGCATATCTAGCATTTCTGCAAGTAATATGAAGCACCCTGTTTTATTGTTGGATCTATGGCTATGTGGTATAGTTTGAGATTAATAAGATCTATTATTTTGCTTTAAATCTTTTCCTAATGTTTCAGCCCCCTGAAGTATTTATCCTTCAAATTAGTAACATGGTACGAAACTGTACTGTCTCTTTCCAAATTCTTGTAGAATTTACTTTTATACATGAGTTTAGGTCAATTTAAAACAAAAAAATCATGTTAGCCCTTTCCAACCTTCACTATTTTTCAAGGTTTTCTATTCTGCATATTATTTTTATGGTAGAGACCAGATGCAGACACCAAATTGGGACTGATGCTGTGTGGTCTGGAGTCTTTGCAATGTGTATTGCAGTCGTTGGCACAGGGTAGACCTAAGCTCATTAACTCTGCTTTCTACTCACGCTGTGATATTGGTGTCTATGTGACTTTAACCTTTCACCCTTAAAATATCTCATTGTTACTGCTTCTGGTTTAGGTCTGTCAGAACACTGCTCTACAGACAGTTCACAACCAACTAATACTCAGACATTCATCACGAAAACAGAGAAGATAGTAGCAGAGTGGGTGAGAAATTACTCCTTTGGTTGAGGGAGAAAAACTGAAGAGTGGAACCCGCATTTCGTTATCTCAAACACCAGAGAGTGCTGACACTGCGAATCTGTCAGCACATGCGCACATTTTGAGAATAACAGCTATCATGCCCAAATTCCATGGCATCTATTCACAATAGTCCCTCTTTCTCAGTAAAAAAAGCAAGGTTTTGGTGCCCTTTCTGAATTTGTTTTCTGCTGAAAACTATGTATCTTAAAATCTGCATGCAGCTGAACTCTCTGGCCAAGGCCGATTATTTTTTGTTTGTTTCTACTTTGACCAAAGGGTTACATTGACAGTTTCCTAGGATCCAAGATTGTATTTAATCTGTTTAAAGAGATACCTAGGTTATTTGAATGAGAAAGAAGGAAACGAAAGTGGCCATGTCTATATGTTCACAGGAAGCAGCAATTACTGTCTAGCCTTCTTCCCCAGGAAAGCCCTCCCGATTGCTACACGTACCACGTAACTGCTTGGGGCACGGGCACGCAGCGCTGCCACCCAAAATTTCCAAAAAGTATCAGAGAGCAGGAAAAACTAATACACACCAGCAGAATAACAGGAATTAGAATAATTCCTGCTTGAACATAACCAAAGGTAATTTCACTTGCAATTGTCAAACTGAGCTAAGCTGGCAACCCAAGGAATGTGTGTTTGTAATCAGCAGCTGTGCACTGGCAGCAGAGGCTCAGGCATGGCACACTCACACAGTGTCACCTCTTTCAAATTCACTCTGCCCATATAGTAACCTGCCTTTTGCCTCTTTGTTTTTTTTTGGTCGCAGCTCACACATCTGTGAATCATTCAAGAGGAAAGTTTGAGAGATGCTATGTGTCAGGTCAATCCAGGTTCATTCACTGTATGTCCTTAGAAAGCCAGAAACACTGGTGTGTAAACAATGGGGGAGGGGAAGGGAAGGTTTAACAAGACAACCAGGGTTAATCTTTTATTTCTATATTGTGTAGAATTTGGTTTTCTAATTACACACTAAACTACAGTTGTATTTTCTTTAATTCAGTAATACAAACATGGCAGCCAATTAATATTCCTGCTCTCTGTGTGTTGTGAAGGATGCACAGAGAAAACCTTTGTTACCTTTCTGGTGCTAAAGGAGCTTTTCAAGTTAAACCATATTCCTCTACACAGCAACAGTGAAGTAAATGACAGCATTAATTCAATCCAGAATGCTTGACAAATTGAGAGGGGTTGTTTACCTAGTGTATGAAAAAGTCTCTTGGGGATGGGTTTTATTGCGATCTGCATAGTCATCTATCTTCCTATACTGCCTGGGCTCATGTTTGTGAGTAAAACATATACAGTAATTTAGCAGTCAGATAATCCCACAGCTATAATCCAGACAGATTTAGCTCAAATTTCTCCAGGATTTCTATTATCTAGATTTAGCACTGTGGTGTTGACTGGATATTTGAAATTGCTGCAAATGTATTTTTCTGCAATAAACAACATATTTTGATGTTCTTATAATTGAAGCTGTGGAATCTTCCTGGCATTAACCATATATAAAAATGTATCTTTGTGAGGAGAGTGATTGCACAGCTGGAGCACAGTTTTAATGGATTCCAGCTATTTTGACTACATACCACATAAGATCATACAGTGTTTATACAAAAATCAATGTAACATATATGAAAGTACTAATAATCTGAAGAACATTCATCTCCACACATTGTCTATTTGAAAATAAACTCAACTGCTTTAATTTAATGGTGTTTAATAGAGTATATTAGATAATATAATAATACAGAGCTTTGCTCTCTTACAGATAAGTACATCAGAGCTTTTATTGTTTTCAGTTTCTTCAGACAGAACTTCTAATCTTCCCCTCTCAGCAGATTTGAGGAAAATAAGGAATCCAGGGGGAGAAAGAGCATCATTATCTGCATAAAATGAGGGGATATTAAGTCCAAATGCACTGGGTACCTTTCACACCAGAGCACCCTTTGTCCTATGTTCCTCTGATTAATTGCAAATGTATTCAAGCAAGCAGTGTAGACACTGTAGAGAGGGCCCAAGTGCTCCTGCACCAAAATGCCAGCCCTCCCACACTTGCTGGCATTGGTGGAGCTGCAGGAGTTAGAATGCTTACGTGGGAGATTTTTGGGAGGGAAGTGTACAGTGGGGAAAATGGAAAAGCTGCTTCTTTTCCTGGAGTAGCCTGAGTGACAGTGTCAGAATTGAGGCAAACTGCAAGCAGGGCACTGTGCTCTGCCTAGTAATTGTGTTGCAAATGCACAAAGTATATTATTCACCCCCAGGCCAGATCTTCTGGGAAGAGGCTTGTGCACACTTGGCAATAATTTGATGCTAATATGATGTCATCCATAAGTGTCTGAGAAATTAAAAGTAAGCAAGCCATTTGGAAATGTTTGGAAAGCAAACCAATGGGGATTTGATGTTTTATTTTTCCTCCCTTAACTGCAGGATCCAGACTCCCTGAAAGCACCTCCCTCGTGCTATATTCCAGATACCTCTCATTGTGCAGTATCATCAGCGAAAATAACTGTAAAAATCTTGAGAGACCTTTCAGTGTGAAGAAAGAGAGAGGATTTTCATTTAGTCAGTTGTGATAAAGCTGTTCCAGGTATAAAATTAATTTCTGCAGGTTTGCCAGAACCATGGGGAAAAAAAAAAGTATGAATGAAAGAGACCTTTATAGCCAACAATCATGCTGCTGGGTAGAAACCTTCTGAAAGAAATTTGCTGCATCTCTGCAGCAGAACTTTTGGTTTCATACTTGCTCTGAGTTTCTCTCTGCAACACTACGGTAACTAGGTTTCAGAAGCAGCAGTGCTTACCTACTTGGGACGAAAAAGAAAGTCAGAGCACTCACCTGCTTTGCTCTGATACCACTGCTAAAGCAGTGGGCCTATTCCTGTTGCACTAGTAGCCCCCACCTCTAGTGTGAGAAATTACATTTATGCTGGAATATCTATCAATATCCAAATTTGATCCCCAGTAAGTCAGAACTATGAAGCTGTAATGCCAGTGAGATGGAAAAGCAATCGGATAGCTGTTAAACTGCTCCTTCTTCCAGACGGTGCCTGGGGCACCAGCTGTTGTAGTTAGGAGCTGTCAAGTCCCAGTTCCCTTCTTTCTCAAAACTATTTCCTTAGACTTCTAAAAAGTGGCATAAAAAAACCACACAGATGAGAAGAAGAGTTTAAAATGAACCCAACATAACTGTCTTAGCTGCATCTTTACTTGAACAGAAGTATAAATCAATTTAAAGTTTTACAGTTTGTGTCAGAGGAAGTTGCAAATGCACCCACAGGCCTTCTCATTGCTGCACGTAGCTGCTCAGCTCACTAGTTGGAGTCTGGTTGCCTGGTTTGGGGTTTTTTTGGTTGGTATTTGTTGTTGTTTTTTTCATACTACTATATCTCATTCAGCAATTATTTTGAGTCATGCTGAGGACGCTTTTCCTCACTCCCTCTGGATTTTCATTTGCTAATGTAAATGCATCTCAGTCATCTTCCTAAATTATTAGATCCAGAGCTTGATGGTGCATACTGAGCTTAGTTGAGGTAGCAAATCAGCAAAGAAAGACCAAGAAATGCAAAAGCCCCATGTAAATATTGACAAAATGTTTTTATGACTAAGCTATGATCATTCTTTGTTAATTTGTCTATGCTTTCAGAAAGGAAGAGAGGAATTTTGAAATGCAGAGTAGTATATTTTTTACAACAGGTAATTGTGTGCTGTGATTGTAGAATTTTCTATTCAGGAAATCTCTCTCAGAACAAAAAATTGAAATTATCTTACACTGAAGCCAGTCTGGTATGTTTAAAAGTAACATCAATGTGTTCTACATCTGCATCTGTAATTTGAGATTAAATACACCATGGATAAGGTTAAAAACAATCTTTTCTAACCACCTACTAGGCATTTATGCAATATATTGTTTCCTTTTTGACAGTTAAATTACTAGTAATAAAGCTCTGTATCTCTGCCAGGACAGTGTTTGTTCTCTAACACAGTTGTGCAACTGCATCATCTGCTATGAGCTGAAACCAGTACAGTGAGGGCAGAATCTGGGCCTCTGGTATTTAGTTAATCATTCTGCATGCCACTAGCAGAGCTCATACCTTTCTGCCCTCTCCCCTACCTCAGTGCTGAACGAATAAAGCAGCTCACACTAGTCAATTGCTGCAATTCTGAAAACAGATTTTCTGTTCAAGTTGCCATCTGCACAATCATCCATTTCCTCTTCGAGTAGCAAACAGCCAGAAGGTGCAGAGGGAAGAATCTCAGACACGACTTTGGTAGCTGTGCCCTGCTGTTTTTTTTTTAACCCATTGAGGTATTTTCTAAAGATGCTCTTATTTCCGTGTGCTTGGCTGGTGTTATGGTGACCATAAGTGTGTATTATCAAGTTACTGGTATGGGAGTAGCCCTGCCAGGAAGCCAGAAGGCATGTTCAGTGCAAACTGTTTTTAGAAGCCTAAATAGGCACAGCTCGAAGTTGGGTGCCTGCTATTCTGTGTTAGTAAAGGGACTAAACGTTACTTCTCCTGCCTCCTGAACGTGTACAGAACACAGCCTGTATCTCAGAAAAGGCTCACTCCTGGGTTGGTGTCACACTTGGCTAATTGGCCCTTACAGCACTGTATGAATAGCAATGTTCTTAATCTGAAGTTAGACAGTTGGATTTTTGAGCTTGGGATCTGCTAGATTTTGGGGGAAGGACTTTTTTAAAAATGAAAGGGGAGAAATTAAGAGAAGAAGCAAGCAAGCAAACAAATGCCCCGTAACCCCCAAAATGGGAAATGTTAATGAAAAAATTTGATTAACTCATTCGAGGGGTTAAAGTGAAACAAAGAGTAGAGGGAAAGCTGACCCTACTTCCTGTCTTCCTGATGTTGAAAGAGACCTGTTCCTTGCTTCACGAAGGAAAGGAAATTGTCTGTCTCAGGAAAATCAACTTAGGAAAGTGACGTACAGATTTATTTAATTTATATTTCTCATGGTGATACAAAACATCCAGCTGTAAAATGCACTAGTTTGTAAACTTAGCTGCTCCCCTGGAGGTTATTCAGATTAAAACTGATGAAAACCTCTGAGCACCTTGCCAAGCACTAAAGATCAGGATTTTATCAATTACAATCCCACACTTTCCTCCTATGTCCAGATGATGTAAGTTGTAAAATGACAGCTTTTATATAAATTCCCATAATTTCACACACAATATTTACTAAAAAGCTACTTAAATCACCTTGTAGGTTCACTTTAAAATCTCAGAGGACATCACATGCTCTCTCATACTGAAGTTTATACCTTAGTCTGTTTTACTTTTGAATTGTATGAGAAATTTTAGAAGCCTGATAGTATGGGAATGGCTGTTTCTTGGCTGTATGCAGTGTTGATTTGTAAGAGTAGTGATATTTTAACTGTTCAACTGATTAAAACATGGATAAAGCATCTTGATAAAGGATGCTGTTCTTCTCCTATGCAAACTGATTTGTTATTGTGTTTTTTTTGCTAGGCTGACAATCCAACCCAAACACGTGGGTTAAGACCACAAAGATCTCTGTGGGCACTAAGAAGGCTATCTCCATCACTGCTGACTTATTCACTGCCACACTCATCTGGCCCGAGAACCCCCACCCAGCTTTTTTCACTCCTACCCCTCTTCAGATGATATCTGCCAATGGACTGAGTTCCCTCAACAGCTCTCTGGCTTCATCTCCATCTCAGTGGTACCTCTCCTGATAGCCTAATTTTGGCTATGAGCTAGATTCAGTGCCTAGATAGGATAAGTATAAGATTTCAGCCAGATGGATTATGAACAACATTTTCTTTTCAATGTTCTTGGCTCCAACCCCACAGAAGATTGCTTCAGCCCATCAGAATAAAATCCCATCCTTCAGGCAGCTGAGCCAGTTGCTTTACTTTAGACAACTGCAGTGTGTCACAGTTCCACAGAACAGGTATTCCACTCAGAGCTTCAGTTTTCCACCTGAAATCTGGATGTGCTGCTGACTTCAATACACACAGTGTGAAGAAGGCATAAAGAATATGGACCTGTGTCTAGTATCATAAAGAAAAAGTCTTTAATTTCTTGCATATCATCCTGATATGAAAAATTAATGTCTATGCTCCACTAAGTTCTATCCTGGTGAGGAAAACTCCCTGTGAAGCTTATAAACCTACTCAATATGAGGGCTGGAGCACCTCTCCTACGAAGACAGGCTAAGAGAGTTGGGGCTGTTCAGCCTGGAGAAGAATAGGCTCCAGGGAGACCTTAGAGCACCTTCCAGTACCTGAAGGGGCTACAGGAAAGCTGGGGAAGGACTTTTTACAAGAGCAGGTAGTGATAGGACAAGGGAGAATGGCTCAAAACTGGAAGAGGGGAGATGTAGGTTAGACATAAGGAGGAAATTCTTTAGTGTGAGGGTGGTGAGACACTGGCACAGGTTGCCCAGGGAAGCTGTGGCTGCCCCATCCCTAGAAGTGTTCAAGACCAGGTTGGATGAGCAACCTGGTCTAGTGCGAGGTGTCCCTGTCCATGCAGGGGAGTTGGAACTAGATGATCTTCAAGGTCCTTTCCAACTCAAACTATTCTACGATTACTTTTTTTCCCCAGCTTTTTTCTGATTATAACTGAATAAGGTTTAGTCCACCAGTCCTTACTGAGAAATTCTGCAATCAGGTATTCATGCTGAGAAACACTTTTCAGTGGGATTCTTTGCAGGATAAGACTTTGCCAGCTATTGGAAGTGGGATCATTGCAGAGATACTAATATCTTCCTGCTACTTACCAAATGCAGCAAAAATCTGGCTGGCATCTTTGTTAATTATTTTAAATGTAGCAGACAAAGATAATATTCTTATTATTATTATTGGAAGAATGTATGACCTATTATGAAGTTGAAGTTGATATATGAGCAGTGCTTGGAGGAACTACCAGTGGGAAAGCTCAAACTGGACCTATGTGCATAATATTCTTGTCTGGCAGGAAGTAGTGGGAGTGATATGTGAAAAAGGGTTGCTCACAAACCAGTATCCTTGGGAGCTCTCTGGATTAGTGTTCCTGCACTTTGTGATACTCTGCAAAAAGATACTCTTTCCGCTTGAGCCTTTTTATATCACAAAGCATGCACACAAAGCCATGTGTGTAACTGCTCACATTGGTTCTTCAGCAAAGGATACAGAGTAGCAACAAAGGTTACAGTCCATTATGGAGGTTCCAATTACAAATTTCAGTGCAAAATAATGTTAATCATTAAAGCAAAGGTATTCTTAAAACTGTCCCCCTTACTAAAGATTGCTTTATCTTTCCACATTATAGTGGAATGGATACCAGAGAAGCCTTTGTGTTGCCTTCACTCACAGCTTTACTGGAATAATGAACAGCTTTCATAATGAAGTCCACGGCCTGCAAAAGATTTGTATTCCAAGTGTATGTGTAGAGCTTGTTGTTCCAGATTGTACTTCTTTCCTGAAGCAAGCACTGACAAGCTCTTCAGTATGTTTATTACTCTACAACACTGTGAGCCAACTGATATTTATTACTGGCTGCGTGTTAGGTCAATCCAGAGTTTCACCACAACAAGGTACATTTCAGATAGATTGTGCCTGAAGGGCATTATCCCTTATGGATCAGCTTAGTGGGGAGAAGAACCTGCATCTTAATAAGGATGTGATGAGCTCCCACCTCAGCCTCAGGGGAGAGTAGGTAGAGTGACAAGTCCTGTCCTTGTATTCCCCAAGCACAATGACTCTTTATTTATACCTGGCCTTTTTCCAGGCCTCTTGGATGGAGGAAAGCCTCCTCATGTCCTGTCTCACTCCATATAGCTATGCTAAGGCCAACCACAACTGTTGGTATGTGTATTATATTGAATTAAGTTTATGTAACTTCACAAATACATGTGGATTATGTGTAAATTATGTTCATAGAGCAAAGATGCATCCATAAATGTATGTGCTAGACTGCTCCATACATAGAAAATAGAAGGTATTTATTATATATTAATTAATATTGCATGTAGAATTTCCTCCCTCTTTAAATACCTTGAACATCCTTTTCTAGAATGTAAATGTACATATACAGATTCTTTTTGCTTTGACAGCTGACCATTGTATTTTATCTTCATTCAACAGAGGCAGCCTTGGTTTGTTCTTGTAAGTACTACCTTGTGTGTCTTTAATCTAAATGTCATTATTGCCAGTCTACTTTCTACTTAAGTTAATTAATTGATTTAAATATGGATAGCAAAAAATGATACTAACCATCCTAAAATTTGGATAGTTAATAGGTCAAATTTTAAAGGATTTGGGCCAGCAGCTTTTGGCCATCATCTTTTTAATAGTTTGTCCTTTCTTAGTCACTTGTTTCAGAACAGCATTACACAAAAGCCACTGCTGAGATTTTACTGTTCAGTGTAACTTCTTCACAAATACTGCTTGAGACTCATTGGTCTTTGCCATTGTACTCGTACACTCTAACACTTCTGCCTTACAACTAGAGCCACACATAGGTGTGGCTAAAGACAGAAGAGCAATGGCACTATCTTGGACGTTCAAATCCCATTTCTTTAAGGGACACTTTAAAGGAAACTAGGCCAAAAACTTGACCTATTTTAAAAGACATGGCAATCTGGTCTTTTAAAGAATCATTCACACTTCATTGAGTCCTTCTCTCCTATACCATGAAAAATATTGTACAGTAGCAAGATTCAGAATTCTTCTATCTCTGTACAGTTTCTCAAACAAATATTGCAAGCTGAAGTCTCCATTTGACAACTGAATTTTTCTCCATCAATGATATTGAGAAAAAAAATAATCTTAAAAATAACAAATCCCTAAATTCAACTAATTACGTGTATCTATCTAAAACTGCTACTTCACTGCACTTTCTCCCCAGGATTAGCTGCAATGGATCCATTTGGCAACCAAGAGGTCCTAGGATCCACAGAAGAAATTTTGCTTCTAGGGACTTTCATGTTCTGAATTTGAAAACCAGCAGCAGTGAGCCATATTTCTCAGTTATTCTGCTGTTAGAAATCTGGCTGTGAAACTCTCTTTACTTTGTGTTGGACTCCCGCCAGAGGAGGCCTGGTTTCAGCAGATGGTCAGGGAGTGGAGGCTGGACGTTTGCTGCTGATGAGGCAGCAGGAGCAGCGCTCCCAGGCACAACCAGCGGCACTGCAGGTGCGATGACTGCTGGCAGAGAGGTCGTGAAGAGACCATGACTCGGCCCTTGGGGCAAAAACCTTTGTGGACAAGAGGGTCCTGACACAGTGCTAGGAGGTGTTGGAGCTGCTGGCCAGGAGACAAGCAAGGGAAAGGCTGGAGTTTTGACCAAGATGAACTGAAGTGTTAAAACCAGATGGCCATAGACCAGCAGTGATGAGATACGACTGCTCTGATCTGTGACAGGACACCTCACTGTCTTGTTGGGAGTAGAGAACTGAAAGAAGAAAGACAAAATGGAAGGCTATGGCATGGTACTGTTGTGTTGGTTTACCTGTCCTCTCTAAAGACATAATGTGCAGGTAGCATTTTGCTTTCCCTACATTTCGGGGGGTCAGCTTCTCCGAGACCAAAAATCTTCAATGTATCCTCAGGCTGGTGTTTGATCTTTCAAGGCACTGCCTGCTGACAAGATGGGGAATCAGAGGGCGGCGCCATAATTGCAAGTGCTTGTGTATTGCTGGATCGCTGTCTTGCCAATTTGTATACAGGAGAAAATGCAAACAAATTTCCCAGGAGACCACAGGACTTAGAAAGCCTCCAGGATTCCTTCAGACAGCAGTAAGATTAAGGAATTCCATAGTTTACATGGGGATCCAGAGCTTGGACCAACATAGCTGAAGTTCATGGTTCCTGTGCCATGTGGCTCTGCATTTGGGGACTCAGTGCTCTCCCATCCTCTGCTATCAGATACGTAGACCCTCTGCATTACTGTGTAGTTGGCATATTTTCCTTACTTACTTACTCCAGCTGGAAGACATGCAGGCAGTATATAGAAAACCCATAGTCAAAACTTTTTCAGCTGAGCCCATTGGCCTTACATTGAGGCAAAGATTTATTATATTGAACAGAGAAGGCTGTCTACAGAAATGAAAAAGATTCAAACTATCTGTATCATCAAAGAACCTGGACGGACCTTGGGAATTTAATCTGGCTATATTGTGACTTAGAGAGTGCAAATGGTCTGTGTATTACCCCAGCAAAATGTCATATACCTCGTCTGACCAGTGTTGGCAAGCTACAGCCAGGCTTGTGTGAGCTTAGGCCATCGCTGTCTTGCACCCAATGATCATCCACATCTGCATGGAATAAGAGTTGCATACCCATTCCTTAGTGCCTTAAAACTGCCTTGCAGAGATATGAATTACTAAATGGATGTCAAAGCAGAGAACTGGAGCTGTGGCTGCCAAGAAAACTGTTTCTGTAACTAGTCAGAGTGCTAGCTAATACTCTTCCTTTGCTGGGAAAGAATTTGTGATCACAGGGCCTATCTCAGACTCCCTTAGCATTTTTTGTAAATATTTCCCATTATTTGTCAGATTGAGATACACCACACAACACTTTCATCCGCTTCAAACAGATGCTGCAAGACCCAGCAAAGCTTGGCAAACTCCTGGTCAAGCAGGCTTTTCACTGCCAGGTTTGATCACAGCCTGGTTTCTCCTGTCAGTTGGTTTGATACGAGTTCAAAGGTTTCCTAGGCAAACTGGCTATTTTAATTTTTTTTTTTTTAATAATTGAAACCATAAATTCTGAAGTATCCATTAATATTTGTTAGGTGAATTACTAGTTATTGCAGTTTCATTTTAAAGGTGTTACACATTGGTTAGGTGAATTACTAGGTATTGCAGTTTCATTTTAAAGGTGCTACATATGAACAGAGGTAACAAAACCAAGAGAACCAGAGGGAGATATCTTGGGCATTGCTCAGGATATATCAAGACAGACATCCACAGGGAAGGTGAGTTGCAAAAAGGCATCAAAATGGAGTTCACTGAACCAGCATTTAAAGCTTTTGGAAAGTATCTTTTTTTAGCAAGCCTTTAAAGTCAACTATCCTCACAGAATATGCTTTATGTTTGTCTTGAGGATAAAAATAGTGAGATTTAATTATTTATCTGCCTCATACCTCAGGTCAGCCTCTGAGCGTGCAGGTCTCTGGCCGTGTGCTAAACAAGAGGTGGGAGATCCCTCTGCTGACAGGAGAGCGGGAAAGGCACCCTCCCCTCAGTGCTGGCTGCGAGCGGGGGAAAGGGCAGTGAGGCGTTCCTCCTTGGAAGCGTGAGACGCTGCATTCCCCGACTGTCAGAGACAATTCATAACAGGGAAGAAAAGACAAAACAAAGCCACGCTAAAGTACCGCAGTGAAAATCCTGGAAAATTGGTCAGACAGAATTTTAGCACAACTTTTCCCCACAGAGAGGGCCTGAGTGAGGTCCTAGGCTCCAGGAATGGAGGGAAAATGAACACAGCTTTTGGAATTTACCTGGCAAAATGGAGTTGGCTCCCACCTGTCACAGGACCATGTGGTGGAGATTGTCTTCAGGCAGACAGGCAGCTTTTTCCTCAAAACATCTCTCTCATTCTCTTTTGAAGATCATCCTCTAATGAATTTAACTGTTCAGTGCAGCAGGCTTCTGGTGCTTTTGAGTTAGAAAAGACAGGAATTTTAGCACTAATACAGCAACATCAGTTTCTAGACAAGCAAAATCTGTCTGCAGAAAGAGAGAAGAGAAGAAGAATCCCCCAATCTACCTGCTCTGAGCTCAGCTCTTGTGCTATTCAATAAAAACAAAAAGATCCTGGTCCTGCCAATACTGATCAGGTTTCTGACACGCTTAAAGTTTCACACATGCATTCTTTTACAGTAATGAGACTTGAAATCAACTCCTTTCTATTACTTTTGTGTGTGTTTTATACCGTGCTGACCAGCAGCTCAGTCTCTGTGTCAAATAAAGGTACTGGGAGCCATTAGGTACAAAAGCTCCAGCAGACAGTTGTGGTCCTCGGTGGACATTCCCTGGAGGCCTCCAGTCAGTCCATTCAAGTTCAGATTCATCTCTTAGCTGTTAAATAATTCCCCTCCATGTCTTCAAGTTGATTCTGTCAGTACCAGCTCTTTGCTTACATGATTATTCTGGTTCTATTTGTTGTTTTTTGCTTCAGTTGTATATAATCATGTAAGCTGTGTATAAGATGCTGCCATTTTTCTTTCCCCCATTTGTGCAGGTGCACAGACCGTATCAAACACAAGGGCCTGCCTGTGGGCCTGCCTGCTGCATGGAGGGGAAAATTCCTCACCCGGTGTTAAAACAGGCCTGTAACAAACCTGCACCAAACCCTGTGCTCAGTTGCTCTGAGGGAAGGTGAGGAAAGTCCTGAGGGAGAATTACCCCTAACGGGAAGAAGGCCCTTGGAGAGCAGACCGTGGGCCTCCCTGGTCTAGCTATACACAACACAGCCACATTTCTTTCAAGTGTCATGGTAGAGAAAATATGTAAAATTCTTCTTTTCGTCTAGGCCTGAGGAAGAAATCTCTTATTTACACAAAATGGCACCCTGATCCTATTCTGGGCCTCTGTGCAATCTTACTTTAGGCCTACTGCTCAGACCCAGCAGTAGAAACTCGCTAACAGTTCAAAGACTTCACACCAGAAAAGCACAGGAAGAAAAAACAAAGATACTTTTTTTTTGAAAAGAGGTGGATTGATGGTGAGATATGAGAGTACAGACACAGCTTTTGAGGCCCACTGACCACTTCCACCACAAAAATGCAACCTAGGCGTCTAGCCCACTTATTTAATCTCTGTGCCAATTTAATCACATTCTGCCCTAAAACACCTGGTGTGATTACAGAGAGGTGGTGGCAGCCCTGGGGTGCCAGCCTGTGCCTGGCATGGCAGATTTTGCAGAAGAGATGTGGCTGATTTATTTTTTGGTCATAGGATGCCCATACAGCTGTAAATAAGTGTGATTACAATTTGACATAGCTAGGAACTAAATTAATGAGTAATAAATAATAAATTTGTCTTCCAACTGCCGGTTTAGACAACAAAACACTGAAAGAATGTTTTTCCAATTTATTGTAATGGCCTATGATCCTGCAATCATGATACACATCTGTTGAACTTCATTCTGATGTGTAGGCCCATTGATTTCAATCTGGGACCGATAAAAATGCATGGGCCAGAATATTTTAAGGGCTGGGATCCCTACGGGTAAAGTTCTGGCCAGTCAGACTTCAAAGCATCCAACAAAAGTTCTCAACAGGGACATCCCTGGCTGTGTTGACACAATTGTTATTAATTGAAAATTGCCACAAAACTAGAAATATCACCAGGACATTCACTTTTATCTTCCTGTCCGAGTTTACGTGCATATTGATACAGTTTTCCTGCAAAAAGCATAGTGGTCAGGGATTTCAAATTGATTAGTTTTCTGTTTACCTTGGATTACAATTTTTATGTGTATTTTACTCTCCTGTTTTGGGTGCCCTTCAAAAATTTCCAATTAAAGTTAAAAAAAATGCTTTTAATAAGAGGCAGGAACAAGAGAGCTTAGTTTTTGTGGTCCTGGTGAGCGGTTTTGTAAGAAGAAAATCACTGTCATTGTCATAGCCATAAATATTCTGAATTTGGAACAGTGGAAACGTAAGTGAAGATTTATTTTCGTCAAGTTTCGCTTTGGTTGGTGACATGCTAATTTACAAATACTCGTATCCTAAGTTTAGCAATGCCGTGTTTCCATGTGTGTATTTACATATTTAGTCGTCTTCAGGCCCACGTTTTCTGTGACCAGCACAGGCCAGAAGTCATCCCTTTATCCTTGCGTACCTCCCTCAGAAAGGGTACCTGCGTCCCCACCCGACCCCCGCCCGCTGCCCCAGCAGGCTGAGCAGAAAAACTGAGGATTCCCGTCGGAACACTGCCAGATTTGGAGTGACTGGGAAGCGAGGGGCAACACAGGGGCAGCTCGAGCCGTCTTCGCTGTGCACAGCAACGCGGGGTGAAGGCCTGCGGTACCAATGGCACCACGGCCCCGCTCGTGTCCAGGGGACGCGTGAGAAGGCTGAGGGCGAGGGACGGCCCGGCCTGACACTGCTCCGTCTTGACGGCTGCTTCCTCAGGGATGTGTGAGCACTGAAGAATTCATCTATTTATTTATCTTTTTCCACCGACGAGCGCTCCAGAGCTCTGCCCGCGCGGGGAGGCGGGGGGGATGCCGGCAGCGCCCCGGGCGGTGCAGGCGCTGATGTAACGCTGCCGCAGGAGCGGGCTTCACGTGTCTCCAGTGTGCAGCTCCGCGCCCGCCGCACCCTACCGAAATCACGCGCGTTTACGTGTGTCCGATCTTTATGTCTGTAAGAAAACCGTACGCACACACAGAGGTGTCACTTTCGCCGCCGGCGCGCAGGGGGCCCACCCTCTCGGAGCGGGCCGCGGCGGGAGCCGCGCACCCCACCGCGCGGCGCGGGCCTGCAGGCCCCGGCCCGGGGCCCTCCGAGGGGCCGCCCCCCGGCCCCGGCCCCGGCCCCGGCCCGGCTTGCCGCCGGCGGCCGCGCCCCCGGCCCCCTCCCCGGCGGCGGCGCGGGGCGGCCCGTCTGCTCGGGCAGTGCCGAGCCTGCGCACTCGGCGCCCGGGCGGGCACGGCGGCCGCGGGGCGAGGAGCGGCGGCGCGGGGCGGGCCGGGCCAGGTGCTGCGAGGCGGGGGAGCGCGGAGCGACCCTGCGCGGGGGCGGCGGCGGAGGCCGGGCCGCCATGCGCCGTGCCGCGGGCCGGGCTGGCCATCCTGCGGCGTAGCTGCGGGACGCGGCTCGGCTCTCCGCCCGTGATGTCCCCCGGGCAGCAGGGGAAGGCGACTCACTCGAGGGCTGCGGCAGAGGCCTAGTGCGGCCAGCTCCGCTCCGCGTTCCCGCTGCCGCGCCCCATGGCCGAGGAGCAGCAGCCGGAGGGGCAGCCGCCGCGGCGGCTGGCCGGCACCCCCGCGCCCGGCGGGGCCCTGCCGTCCCTGGTGCCGGGGCTGCAGGGCGGCGAGGCCAGCGCGCTGCAGCACAAGATCCGCAGCTCCATCTGGTAAGGGCCGGGCCCCGCCGCCGGGCCGCCCGGCTCGGCTGCACCTCGGGCCTGGCCGGGGTGCGGGGGGCGCCGCGGGGGTCGGGGAGGGGGGGGGGGGGCGCGGCCCCTTTGTGCGGGGAAGCGCGGAGCCCCGCGGAGCCGCCCGCGCCCTCCGCCCCCCCCCCCCCGGGCGGCCGTGCGGAAAACACGCGTGGCTGGGGCAGGTGAGGCGGTGGGAGGGCCGGGGCTGCCGCCGCGCCCGGTGCTTGTTATTTTCCAGGAATGAGGCAGCCTCCGTGTGCCGGGGCGGGCGGGCGGGTGAGTGAGTGGTGCTGCCTGCCTGTGCTCGGCGATAATCGCAGTTACCCAGCGGCTCTGCTCGGACGGATGGTACAATCTCACCTGCTGAAGGCATTTTAATTAGTCCACATCTTACACAGCCCTCGGGTTTTATGCCTTTGTTGTTGTTGTTTCTGTTTTCCGCGTTCACACGAGACCCCCAGCACAGGGTGTTGATGCAGCAGGGAATGCAGAGCGGTTGCAGTCAGGGTGCATTTTTCCAGCCTCCCTGGAAACCTCTGTTCTTCTGAGTTTCCAGTCTGGTAATTGAAATGCAATTCTGTCTGAAACTTGTGACGGTGGTTTGCAAGTTCCTGCACAGGAATCCAGTTTTGTTGTTTTTTGTTCTTCAAAAAATTAAAACAACATCCATAATAAATTTAAATCTTACTTAGGAATATTTATTTTGTGTGCATTTGGGGGAAAGAGATAAACTGAGTTTAGGTTGCCCTGAAAATAAAATACCCTGTTTTAAAAAAAAATATCTGCAGGAGGCTGTCACCTGCAGCATTTATATTTCGTGTATGTTTTTAAAAGCTGCTTTTGGCTGAGGGGGATGATAAAGTATTTTGAAAGTTGGCAGCTGTAAATATAGGTTACTCAATATATGTTTTCCTTTATATATACCCGCCAAACATATTTTTAGATACATCTAGTCATCCTAATAAAAACATACTGCTCTAGCTTGCGCATTACTTTATTCTATAGTTAGATTTTATGAATTGATGTAGCCAGAAAAGAAAGGGAATGTGAATATGATTTTACCTTCAGATTTTTCTGTTGAATGGCATACTGAAACTGCATTTATAGTTTGATTGTTGGTTGTTTTTTTTATTTAGACAGTAAATAGTAATTCATTGTCCTTAATGCACACTTGCTACCTTTTGTTTTGGTTTTCTCTGCAATGTGACCTAGAGAAGGAATATGAACTGCAGAATTTCCTGTCTGTTTACCTCATGAAATCTTCACACCCTCCTAATTTATTGTGGTATTTAATGATGGCCTTTTTATATTTTCTTCTCTTTCCATGAACGTGCTCCTTGGAAATGAGCCTCACAGAGCATGTTTACATTGCATTCAGATTAGGTATCATGTCCAAGTTGAAGACAAAATGGCTACTAAGTAAAACCTTTGCTTTTAATACCGGTTTCCTTTTCAAGGAAAGGGCACATCTGTTAGCCTTGCAAAGGAGAGCTGCTTATTTGATTCAGGTAAAGTTGATGAGTAGCTGGAGCCCACGTTTGGTGCGAAGGAATGCAGTGTTTTGCCTGATGTAAATGGCTTGCCTGGTGCCAAGTGCCTGTGACCAGCAGAGGTTTTGCCAGCACCTTGCAGCCCTGTTTCCTGCTACCTTCACAGGCATTCCTTCCTTGATACCTTCTTCCTGCATGGGGCTGGAACTTCCCTGCTGCTTTCAGGCAGTATCCATTCCCTGTGGGTTAGACTGTTGAAATGCAGTATTTGAAGATAAGGGTTGTGTTTTTTTTTTTAGTAAGAAAACCTTTGCTTTGATATCTTCAAATCTTTTGTCTTGCACTACTAGAAATTCTCTGTGTTGTGATTAAGCAGTCTTCAGTTGAGGCTGGAGTTTGTTAATTTGCATCTTCATGTAGATGCGGTGGTTGTTTTTGGGCAGCAAGGATGCAGAGCATTGCCAGGGACGTCATGCACGCTTCACTTGGAGTGAACAGTGGAGTGACTCCTGTAGTTGCAGTCTCAGATCCACTTATTCTGTCCAGTGGGTGCTGTGTGCTGGTGATGGACAAACAGTGGGAGAGATTGTGGAGGGCTGCTGGTGAAAATGGCAGTGCTTGGTTGTTAACAGAACGAGGTGTAACGTGCAGAAGAGAGCTTCCTCTTTTCTGCCTTCCTCCCTCCTCCTCCCCTCTTCCCCTGCTGTGCCAGTTGTGCATGCTGGCAGGTTGGTGCCTTCAATTCCTGCCTTGCTTCCCAAGGGGTTTAGTACATTTAGATTAGTACTCTTCTGTATCTTTTACCCCTCTACATTTTCCTTTTTCGGTTGCATGTTTTTAGTTAATTTTGTGTGTTTGTTTTTGTTTTTCAAGAGTTTCAATCTTCAGATTATGTTGTCAATGAAGATAGTAGTTAGCAAAATATAGCAGCTACTCAAATACTGGACTTGAGGATCACAAACAAGTCTGTGCTTGTCCTTCCACTGTACATGCAAATATAAATATAGTGTGTGATGCAGGCCTCAAGCGGGGCAATGAGTTATCCATTATCTAAACTCATACTTCATTTATTCTGTTTATTAAATTAAAGTGTAGTTTGACAAAAGTAGCTCAAGTACTTGTGAACATGTGGAGTCCCTTAAAATGAAACAATAGGTCAAGTCCTTCTGGCTGAAATTGCAGGCACAGTCAGTGTATGTGCTTGCTACGAGTCCATTCAGTTTTGGGTTTTTTTTAATTGGGTTTTTGCATTTAAAGTGACCTTTAGTTTGGACTGAGGGAAGGGAAGATAAGAGTTACTTAGCTGTGCTTAAAAACAAATCAAGAAGTATTTTTTTGCATTATGACATTACATACAGGTATTTAACTGCTATTTGGTTACAACAATTGAAGTTCATCAGTGTCAAACTGTATTTTTTCCCTAACTGCCCCACTTGAACATATCCAGTAAAGTGGTGTCTGTTTTCAGTTCGTGTTGTGTATGTGAGTTGCTGAGCAGTTGGATGTATTCTTATGGTGTCGATGAAATGGGCAGAAATAATATTGGATGTCTTTTTCCCACTGATGGATTAGAAGTCTAGACGGGGAGAACATGTCTTTTGGAGCCTAGCCTGGCTGATTAGAGTCAGGTTGGGCGGGTTTGTAAATTGCCCTGGTCTTCACTGGACACTGGGCCTTAATCTGCCTGTTTTTATTTCCCTTCAGATTCATTAAAGCTTTCATATTTATTAATAGTTTGTGGTCCAGACATTAGAGCCTGAGGCAGAAGAACGCTCTAGTCAGCTGTCTGAGCATATAGACTAATGGAGTTTCAATTATTTTCATCTGGTGAGGGTGCTGTATTATCAAATGTGTGTAATTTGTATATGATGTTTCTATACCCAAA
Source organism: Apus apus (assembly GCF_020740795.1). Lineage (NCBI taxonomy): Eukaryota > Metazoa > Chordata > Aves > Apodiformes > Apodidae > Apus > Apus apus. The sequence continues at coordinate 7,955,130 of NC_067291.1, forward strand.
CATGTTGCTTAAGACAGAGTCTACTCAATATTCTGTTAAGTTGCCAAGGAATATCTGGTAGCTGAAGACATCCAGTGATATACATATGTAAAAGCAGTGTGGCACAAGGATTGAGATGCAGAGATGACCAAGGGGGGAAGGTGTCAGCTGAGGATCTGCTCACACTGGCATGAAAGAAAAAGACCAACAGTTCTAGGCAATTTAATCCCTCTGCTCACTGTATTAATCTAAAATCCAGTCTGTAGCTGCAAATGAAGGAACGGACGGGTTTGTTTTCCTGTTCACTGTTGCGAGTAACTGGTGATGATTCTTCAATGAGTACTTGTTTACTGTTGTAATAGTAATCTGGTGCCTGCATCTGTGCATGAGTTGGCCCCAGCTTCTTTCACCTTGCCTGCATCTCAGCTTTTTTTGTCCTAAAGGCATCTGTTAGGATTTGAATATAGTAATTCTGCTCAAGAGATTAATTTATCTCCTCTGCAGTATCTCATGTAAACTGAGCTGAGGACCAGGCGGTGTGGAGTGGAGAACACAAAGCATTGTTTTTGCAGCCATTTCAGTTGGATATGGGTGTGGGGTTTGGATCCATAATTTTTTTTCTTCAAATCTCTCTCTTAGCTAGAAGTTGTATTGGAAAACCACATGAGCTAGGCTGGGCAGTGCCAAAATTATATGACTTGAGGCCCAGTTTGTCTCATATTGAAGGGGGAGTAGGAGGTGAATTGTGCCTTTGTTAGTTTGGGGCTTTTGGTATCATGCTAGAAAACCAAATTAGCTGAGTGAAACACCAATATTTTCTGATCTTTGGAAGACACTGTTGTTTCTTAGGACTTGCATCATTTCTGCTCTTTCCTGCAGTTGCATCCATCACTCCTCATTAGGCATTGTCAGCAAGCGTGGATCGTCATTTAGCTGTTGGCAGAGCCAATGTTCTGCAGTTTGGAAAATGCCATTGAGATTTTTCATAATAGGAATTGCTACTAATTTGCATGGTTGGGTCAGCAGAAAAAAATGATTGACAGTCTTGATATTTTTAATAAAATACCTGGCAATGAAGAGGGAACCTTAAGGGGTACTAGTTTCAGGCTCTTTGCAAATGCAGGTGTGAATATCTTTCTGGTCGTTTTCTTCTCCAGTGGAAATTCCTGTGACACCTTTTATGTATGTTTTTAAAAAACAGGTCCCTTGAGTCAGGTTGAATTAATCCGTAGACCAATCCTTCTGCATTTACTGTCAGTTTTCCGTAGTTTGGAAGAGGGAGGCAGGGAATTAGAGGGAAAAAAAACCCAAATGTCTGTATTTTGTTAAATGGTCTTTCAAAACTGAGTGGAGAAGTGAAAATTTCCTGTAACTGGTGACAAATTCTTTGTGGTTATTCTGTGCCCCCAACTCAGAATCCACCAGCCACCATTCCTTTCTTCATCCTCATTAGTTCATTGTTGGAGGTGGGAAACAAAACTTCCAATTCTTCAATAAAGGACTGCTAACTATTATGAGGAAGAGCTAATAATTATCATTGACAGTTGTACAGGATGCAGTTATTTCACTAAATCTGTGTAACATCAGGAGTGTTTTTACCTGCTTTGAAAAAGTACTTTGAGCTCCTCAGCTAAGAGATGATGTGTAAAACTGCAAAAGTTTCTTGTCACTAACCCAGTTTTTCCTGTCTCTGTGGTTCCATTGTTTACAGGTGATGGTGAGACTTGCCTGTCCTGAATGTTTTTCCTGATTTAGTGTATGAGCAGTCAAATACATTGGAAAAAAAACTGAGCTGTGGACCATATTTTAGAGTGATTCTTGATGATATCAGGGAAGGTCAGCCTTCCTTGGGCAAAGCATTTAGCAGCATGTCCTTCTCCTTCACACTCTGCTTCTCCAAATGGATAGGAACAGAAAGTGGAATTTGTTTGACTCCATCTATTTCTGTATGAATTGGTCAAGGTAGCTCCCTTGTAGCCATTGTGAAGAAAAATGCACTTCTGATGTGAGGGACATCTCCTCAGGAAGATATTTCCATAAAACAGTCTATCTGGTCACTTTATGTTCCTGTTTCTCTGTAATTGTAAACAAATTCTAAACTGTATGCCGGGATGTAACCATCTGTGTTGCGGATCCCTTGAATTGGGTGAAATAAATCCTACAGCATTTGCCACTTTTCCAAGTTGACTTATTTTCCTGGAGCATGGCTGCTCCATCCCTTCCATGGGTTGTTTTGGAGATCTTCCATTCCCTTGAACAAAGTCCAGGTACTCCCTTTATCTATTACTACACATTCCTGTACAGAGGAAGCACTCCTTTTTGGGGGAAACCCCCCTGGAAGAATTCCTTCTCACCAAAGTGGATTAAAAAAGCATTTACTATTCTGTGCTGGCATGCACCCCCTTGCCTTTGGGAAAGCCTTCCTCCATGCCACCGGGAGCGGGCAGGTCAGTGGCCACAGCACTTGGTGCCAGATCAGCCTGGGAGGAGAAGCAACTTCCCAAAATGGGACATGGCCACCACGGTGGTGGAGTTTCTAGGTCAGCAGGTGTAGAAGCCAGTTTGGTCTGCAGGCATTTTTGTAAGGTTAGAGAATAAACCTGAATAAAATGAATGCTGACCTTTATGTAACCTTTTGAGAATGGAGTTGAGGTTTTATTGAATATCCTGGCTGCAAGTTGGACAGAATAGCTTTGCAAGAAAAAGATCTTTGTAACTCTCCTTTTAGGAAGAGTGGAATTTTCAGTCTTGCTCATAGGTTTTGTTTTCTTTGCTTCTTGAAGCAATAGAATCTAATAAAGTATATGAGGGGGAAAACAATATTCAAGTATTAAAAGAATTGGTTAAGTTTTAATGCTGTTCATTTAAAATGCATAGGAGAGCATTAAATTGTTGACTTCACAGCATCAAATGTATGCAGTTCCTTATTTCATCATCATTTTTTACTTTCCACTGCAGGAGTTCCCTTTGCTGAAGCAAGTCAGATGGTGTGACATTGTGATTCAGAGCAGCATTTCTAATGAGTTCTTAATAAGCACAGAATTGCAGGATTGTCATCCCAGGCCTCCATAGCTGGGTTGCTTGCCATTTTGGGCAATTCTGCTTGATTTGCATGTGTCTGTATGTCATTGGTGAGTAAGAATCCAAATTTGTATCTGAAAAGAACAATTGGGGGACCCCCCCAATTTTTTTTTTTCCTGGATGCCATATAAGTTAATCAGAAGAAGATTCTGTAACTGGATGAGATGACAGTACTGCTCGGGTTTGGGTGATCAGATTTGTACTGAAGCACTGATTAATCTTTTAATTAATTTGGGCTTGGGGTGGTTTTGTTAGTCTTTTTTTCTTTGTGTGTGTAGATTTGAGAGCAGGGGTTGAGCTAAATGTTTTTATACAGATCCCGTAACTTATGTATGTTGCCTTCTCTTGTTACTCTACTCTGCTGCTTGCCAAACAGAAGTATTTGGAGAAGGGCCAGAGCTGCAAAATTCAGATCAGGATCCAAATTTGGATTTTTGGTTCAAGCCTTTCTAATATCTAGTATTACAAAGCCTCATATATAGATAAGGAACTCCTTATTTTTAACTGCACGGTTGAGGAGATGAAGGTAACTTTCTAGCTTGCCTCCAGAGCAGTCCAGGTAGAATCCGGGACTGTATGTTTGAAAAGTTATTGACAGGTGGTGCAAAAAGTAAATGGAATAGATGAAAATGCAGTGCCCTGACATCAGAAAGAGCCCAGCCAAAAGGCCAGCACATCTTGGTACTTCCAAGCCAGTGAGAAGAATCTCCTAAATACATCTAAGAATTCTGGAAGTGCTGGGGTGTTTTCCTTCAGATTTCTGGGAATTTTGAGGTTTTGATTTGTTTTGTTCTAAATGGGGTTAGCCAGTATCTCAATTTTAATACTTTCTTGATTTAATGGAAAAAGGATTATCTGTCATCAAGTAGGATGCTCGTTATCAGCTGCTGTGCCGTCAACAGGCTTTCAGTAAGCTGCGATGTGTTTTCTGGCTGTTGAATGTTTAATCATTAAGACAGTGGAAAAAACATTGAAAACTTCCTAAATGTTTTCCCTGTTGCTTGTTTTTAATTGCTTGTGATTGCATTGTACCAGTCGAAGGGTGGGGGGGGGGCGGGTGTTGCTGCAGGTGGGACTAGGGATGGGGATGGTCTGTGTGGGTGGGACCTGCACCCTGGGAGTCCTGGTGGAGGAGCTCCCATGGGTGGCAGACCCAGGCTTTTGCTTTTGGACCTGCTTGGCACTGCACCTAGTGAGTGGTCTAGTCTTTATCTATTGCTACCTGAGCAGTTTTCTTTTTTCTAACTATAGCCACACCACGTAGTGCCATGTGTGGCAGTTGTGGAGGTAGGAAATGTGTTTATGGTTGTGGGTCTCTCACATACCTGTGCTCCTCCAGACCAGTGGGTCCTCCTTAGCTTTTCTCTGGAGCTGGCTGGGGATGGTCTCACTTAACAATTGTCAGGTACTTCAAGTTTGGGAAGAAAATCTTGTTCCTGGGAAGAACTTGTTTGTTAAATGAGGCATATTTGTGTCTCCCCCTGAGAGGAAATTTGTGGTTAAATGTCATGGTCCATGATTTATGGCAGTCCTTTTTGATGGATGGTCTCACAGGCATGGAGGCAATCCATATTTCTTAGTCAAAGATTCGTAAGTGCCATTATAAGGTTGTTGGGACTCCTGCCAGTGAAAAAGTTGGATTTCACGGGACAGCAGTCTGTCTCCTACACTGTTCTGATGCAGATGCTTTGTGCTTCTCACAGTGTTCCTCAATGAAAGGTAAATGATCCCTCTGTGATCCTTGTGCTGATTATATGTAAGTCAGTAGCTGCAGGTGAGGCTGACTGGCCAGCCCTCAGCCCTTGTGTGAAAGCTGCAACTCTTTATGCTGCAGTGGGACTGGCTGAGGTAAAGACCAAAACCAATTTTGAGTTAATCTTGCAGGAGTCAGAGACATGCCACAGGAACCCTTTATCCAAGCTCCGATGAAGTACGGTGTCTCTTTCATTAAGGGTACATAAAAATTGTGCCTATTTCTTTATGGCTTGATTTTATTTATTTACTTTTTTAATTAAGCCTGCTAGGGTTATAAATGATGAGCTGTGTTAGAACCTACAGTTGCTGTTAGTGGTCATGTAAACTAAATAAATTAGCTGATATTTAAAAGACAATGAAATTACTGGCAGTAATCACAAGCTGCACACCTGGAACCACAGTGTGCTGAAGAGCTAAGCCAGCTTTTGGCTCCAGGAGCCTGCTCTGCAGAATTACCTTCATTATGCTTGATTTCAGTGGTATAGTTGAATGATTAACTCATAAAAAGTTGAGAAATAAATTGGCAGCTGAGAGGAAAGTGTATTTGCCTCTTCCATTCAACACGAGTGAACTGGGATTCACAGATCTAGTTTTAAAAGTATGGAAAGGGATGCTTTGAACAGAAATTATCAGTTGTATTTAACAACTAGAGATAGTTTACTGAGTAAAGTAAAAAAACTCAAGTAATCAACAAATGTGTGAAGACATAAGAAAAATAACTTTATTTTTCTTTTTACAGCAGTTTGGAAATGCTGCTTTGTGTGTTTAATTGCATCAGGCAAAAGTGCGTCTAAATACTGTTTGTAGTGACATTTCAGTTAAAAATTAATCATGTAAGTAATAATTTTATAATGCAAAAAATACTGAAATGCTGACCCTGAAGATTTGGTAACCTGTATAATTCAGTCCCTGATCCATGAAGCAACTTGGACAACTATCTCGATTACTTCTGAGGAGAAGCAAGGTGTCTGATTACCCTGTAGATATCTGCTTAAATGTACACTATGAGTAGTTGTATTTACTGGTTAATGCCAGCTAAAAAGATGGTAATACCCTTTCTCAGTCTGGAAATAAAAATTAAAACAAGATAATTTTTTTGTTTTGTTTTGTCCCTGTAAGTTTAAGCAGTCCCCATTTAGCTTTCATTGCACATATCCCTGTGGACTGCATCCTTTTCTCACTAGAAGCTTAATTCTCTTGGATGAATTAAGAACATGAGGTTCATTTACCATCATGGTTTGTACATTCAAGTCAGTGAAACTTGTATCTTAATTGAAAACCAAAATTCAGATTGTGTCTACAGTGGTTCAGTGTGTGGAAACCCTCTCTCTGTGAACACTTAGACACACATGGATGTACTGGGATGTTGTCGATCAGTAGCTCCAGCTGTTCAGTGTGAAAATATTTATAATGGGTGTTTGCAGTGCAGGACCTAATAATTGTTATTTGTCACTTCACAGCAATTTTTGTCACTTCAGTGATAATGAAGTTTTCTGAATACTTGAAATACCAATAACTTTGTGGCACATTAGGCCCTGTGTAAGATCAGGAGGTAGCTTGAGTACGTTGTATTTTTCTCCTCAAGGTGGTCCTTCCTAAATTGTCAGAGTCAGAAAAGTGAGCTGCAGCTTTGGCTTGATTGGTTCTGCTGCTCAGTAAGGGAGTGGCAAAGCAGCATATAGTTCACCTTGAAAATGGAAATCAAACTGTGTTAATCATCAGGAAAAGACATTTTCATTCCCTTAGTGCAGACATCTGCTCTCCCACTGGCACATTTATGCATGATGTGGTTCACAGGAATGAAAATCCAGACCAATCAATGCTGTGGTGCTCTTAGACAGTGTCTCCTTCTGGAAGGACTCATAAGACAAGTCATTGTGGGTAACATTAGTGTGAGACTTTTATGCAGGCATAGCTCAGTAAATTGTTAGATGCTGAAAGATGTTAGCCAGTTACCTGCTGCAGCCTACAGATGAATTTCACCATCATGGTTACCTGGGTGAATGGTACTGTAGGAGCTTCCTGTCTACATTGGTCTTAAATATAGTTCCCTGCTGCTGTGATTTTGAAAAGGCAGAAGTTTAATGCAGCTTTTCTGAAATCTGTTCTAGATTTAATCAAGAACAGCCATTTCTGTTTCTGACTGTTCTACTAAGAAAGTTGTGGTTTAACTCTGCAGTTCCCTGGGATGTTTCAAATGGACGTATTCTGAATAATGAATCCATGCAGGTGTTCCTTAAATTGTTATGATGGGGTGCTAAATTCAGTGACCTGCCTGGCTGTACCAGGACAGGTCACATGCCCTCCACTATGTTTTTAAAAGAAAACAATGACAATATGAAAACTTCTAAAATAGATACCAAAATGCTTACGGACAATGCTGTGCCTGCAAAGCAGATGTGTTATTTACTTACTTTGAGAAAGGCTAAGTCCTCATTTTTTTGGGTGCCATCCTCCCCAGTTGCCTACAGAAGTAGGATGAGGTGGCAGAGCCAGGCATAGCACAGTTTGCCTTCGAGAAGCTGCCTGCATACATCGTCCTCTGAGGTGGTACTGCACCCTAAAATTGTGAGGTCAGATGCCTGCTCTTCATAATTTCCATTCATAAATTAGGTTTTAGAGGAAATAAATACTCTGATAGATTCCCTTGTTGATTCATCACAGCTGTAGAGGCAGCCTTGTGGTGAAGGAGGAGGCAGTGGATGGAGTGAAGGTGACTGAGTGACTGATGCTCGTCTGCCCTATGCTTGTAGTTTCTGCAGTGCTGGCAGAGGAACTTCTGTCCTGGCTGCTGTGAAGCTGTGCAGACCTGAGGGATACCTCAGCCCGAGAGCTGCTAAACATCATCTTGGGTTGGAGAAACTGGTCCTGCAGTGCAGGCTCATGCAAGGTGCTCATTTGACACAGTTAAGCTACCACCTAGGAGTGCATGCAGTTGTGTTCAAACCCAGCTTTGTAGGTACAAACTGAAGTAGGTATGAACTTACACAGGTTTAACTTAATTAACTTTTGTGCAGTTTTAATTTTAAGGAAGTGCAGCTTACAGGTTTAGACAAGCTCTTGAGTCTGCAAGTAAGCTAAAGTTCACCTGGATTGCAGGCCAGGGGAACTAGAACTTTCCAAAATAAATCCTTGAGAATTAGAGTAGCACGTGTTTGTAACTTTTCTGAAGATCCTATTTTAGCAATTAAAACAATTTTAAAAGATGCCATTAGGATTTATTTTTTTTTTTACCCCTGTGGGAAACTGTTCTTTTCTTCCCCCCCAGTACCGGCTTGCAACAACCCCCAGAAACAGGGCGTGGAAAACTGATGGGTTATACTGCTTTAGTACTCAATGAACTGACCTTTGAGGTAGGCAAAAGACTTCTGGTTACTTGCAGCTTTTTATTTGCAGAGACCAGGCAATTTCTTTGCCTAGAGTGGGTTGCAGCTGGGATGCAGAGGTGAGTGAGAAATGTCCCAGGGTGCAGGTGCAAGGCTGAAGGATGGAGACCTGAAAGAACCTGTTGCAGCTGAACAAGGAAGGGGAATTTTTGAGATGGGAGGTTGTATGGCTGTCACCATTAGGCAGCAGTGCATCCTGCGTTCAGCTTTTAAATTTTCATCTCCAAAAAAATCAAGGACTGAAGCAGGGTTATGGGATGTGCCAGTGGGCAGTGTGGCACAGGTCAGGGAGAGAAGCTGTGGCAGCGAAGCCATCTAGCATGAAACAGGTGATCGTTTTAGTAGGCAGATGCTTGGAGGGTGCTTGTAGATACTCAGGACATTACTCAGCATGAGGAAACCTAAGAGGTTGCAAGGATTGCATTCCCTGGGAGTTACCAAGGTCAGCACTTGGATACAGGTTCCTCAAGTGGAAAAAAGGGTGCATAGGAGCTGTGTGGTGGACAGCTGTAAGAGGAAAGGGAGTGAGGAGGAGGAATGCAGACGTCTAGAGATTGGGGCAGAAGTGGAGGTAATAGGATATTGCAAACAGCATTGGGCTAGATAAAGGCTGGATTTGTTTGCAGAAAGACTGGCTGATGCCTATGGGTGAACTGTTCAATATGGAGGGGAGAGATGTATGTTGGTGGCAGGGAAGAGGGACAAAGCATGGGTCAGTGAAACCCTGTGGGTTAAGCTGAACCTCCCTAGTGCAGCATCTTTGAAGGGCCACCCAGCCCCTTTGCATCCCTCAAAATATATCTCTGCTTCATAGCGTGTCAGGTCCCAGGGAGCATTGAGCACAGAGTGTGGTGTGAAGGCTGGGGCTCCTTTCCAAGCTGACAATGGAACACCTGCAGCTGTTGAGCCTGCATGTGTTGGAAAAGGGATGGCTGTTTGGGGTGTCCAAGTACTGGCTTGTCTTGGTGGGACCTGGGCAGTGTGTGGGGCTCAGTGCTGGGCTTGGCAGTGCTGGAAGGTCTGTTCTGCAGGCTGGTGCTCAGGACACAGCCCATAAAGGGCTTGGATAGGACTGGGTTGTGGCACTGCTAACCAGATGGTACCTTCTTGGGTACCAAGCGAGTAGGGTAGTGAAGAGGTACAACCAGTAAGCAAACTTGTTAACAGAAAGTAACTACGACACCTGTGGGTCATGGAAATGTCAAAGGAAATAATGAGAAATAAAGAAGACAAAACAGATCTTTTATCAGCAGGCTTAAATCTGCCATCCGGGCACCTCTGCCAGCATTGGAAAATGCATGTGTTAGGAAAGCATTGCTGTAGAGCTGCTGATACTGGGAGCTTTTATATTGGATTCGGCTGAGTTTTGTATAGCCATGTACAATAAACAGCCCTGTACAGATTTGTGCATTTATGGGTATGCATTAAACATAAGCAGAGTGTAGAACCATTCCTCTTTTCTTGTGAGTCTGAGTATTGTTGCACTTTGCTGTCAGCCATCTGTAGCCACCATTCCTGAAGGGAAGGGTAGCAGAGGGCCAGGTCTGTGTGCCCTGTGGCAGGCTGCAATGCACAGCAAGGTGCTGCCTTCCTCCTCCTTCTCTTCTTGGCTCTGCAGGCAAGGAAGTGGAATGATTTTGTGCATTAATGTTTTGTAGATGTGCTTTTTCCTCGCTTTTTCTTTTTTTTTTCTTTTTGTGTGTGTGTTTTGTGTTTTTTTTTTTTAATTTTTATTTTTAATAAGTACTGCTGAGGATTGTCACCCCTTTACTTTCACTAGGCATCTGTTCTTAGAACCATGTGGGAGAAAGGCTTAAGAAGAATGTCATCATGCTTTATAGCACCTTCAGCTCAGACCCCTTTGAAATACTAGCCGTAAGCAATCGTGGTGATAAGGCTTCTGCTGACCGTAGCTGAAAATACCACAGCAGATCTTTTAGCTATCTGTATTTAGAAGCAACCAAAGATTGATTTGTTTTTTCATAATTAGTTTTAAAACCAGAAGTTTTCATTGTGAAATATATGAGCTGTTATGATGGATGAGTTGCTGTTTAGCCACAAACCTGCCTATCTGGTCACTATCCATTCTTTCTGCTTTGAGTGGAATGTTACTTTAGATTAAGTTCTTACTCAAGCAGTCTTTTTTCAGGTCACTTTATTTCGATCACTCTGTGCTTCTTGTATTTAGCCTTTCTAGGCAATTGATCTTTGTAGACTGATCTTAGAACAATGTCCTGCAGTGCCTCATGTAGATTGTTATTAATAAATATAGGATGCAGCTCCTTTGAAGTCATATTATCTTCCCACATAATGTACAGAGGGCATCATATCCTTGGGATAGAGAATCCTGCCTGAATATAACAATATGCACTGATTTTAATGCAGAGCAATGCTTGAAAGAACCAGGGTAAGAGCTGTGTAAAAGCATTTTCTTTGTCTTGTAAGCGTTCATTAAAGTAACTTGTGGCAAAATACTGTATTTAAATAAATGTAAAAAAGCCTCAGGAACTTAAATGACTGTCTTATTGCTAGAATAGAGCACCTGGCAGTGTGTGGTTGTTGTAAGTTCTTCCCAGTTATTTTAAGAATTGTGGAACAAGCCTTTAATGTTGAATACAGCTAGATTTCTTCAGAGAGCTAAAAGCAATGTTTATAAACCTAAATTTCAGACATAGGTATTCTGATGTCTGCCAGCTAATTATTTCTTGGCAGTTTATTACAATGGGCTACATTTGAGACTTTGTAGTTTCATTAGCAGCCTTATTGTCCTTCTTTATTCAGCTGTTTGTATAGTTGGCGTTATTTAATACTCATAAAATCATCATGGTGTCAGAAATGGAGAGGGGATTTAATTTTTATTCTATATGAACTATTTTAGTTGCATTTATTTCAGTAGCAAGTGTTGAAGTCGTGCCTTTGACCAATTTTAACCTGCATTAACTTAAAACGTCATGGCATGCTGAACTTCTGCTTTCCTCAGCCCATGGTGCAGCATTGCTCCTTCCTGTGTCTGATGGGAAGCTGGGCTGGCTTCTTCCCTTTGGCGAGTACAAGGAGTTAGATTAGGTTACAGGGAAGATGAAACGGTTGCAGCTCACCCCTGTTGCACCGCTTTATTGGCTTGATGTGCTTGTTGCTCTCTTAATTTTGCTGAGAAGGGTGGTTTGACTGGAATTGAGGAGGCTGCCTCCAAGCTGTAAGAACCAGTATTTACCAATTGGTGAATATTTGCTTTGTTTACTTTTTGTGACCTGAGAGTTGGACACTTTTTGACATTGCCAGTGAGCACAACTCTGTGGCTATTTTTATGCTTCAGGGAAATAACAGTGCTTCATATGCTTCCAAGATGCAGTTATGGTCCCTGTGGCATTTCTCTGGAGTAAGACTATGTCACACATTTGCATATCGGAAGATTTCATTTGTCTTGTGTTAAATGTTTTGCTTCTGTTGGCTTATGTTTGCTCTGGGTTCAAGTGAAGGCCTTGTCTCTTTGGCACCGAGTTTTCCCCAGGGGAGAGGGCGGTGCAGGCAGGGATAGAGCCCCTAGGTGGCATCAGAAGCCACCTGATGTTAGGCTCCTTCGCGCCAGAGGGTGGGAAGTGCGGATGGGAGGGGAGCCCTGCGCGCCGGGATGCCAGGGCTGGCTGGCGGACATGCCCGGCTTGGGCGTGCTTTCCTTTCTTAGTAACCTGTGCTAGAAAGGCTCTTCCTCAATGAGCTGAGCAGTATAATATAGTCGACATTTCACTAATGCAAACATGCTTCAACCTTTTGCAGCCCTGCTTTCTAAATATTTAATTGAAATGCCTTTACAGCCATTTTACTTCTTTATCAACGTGAGCCAAGCCAGACAATGTAACATGGCATATGTTAAGATGTTAATTGAGTAGCAGCATGCATAGGCGGCTGGTTCATAATTTTCTCCTTAGATGATCCTTGGCTCCAGTTTAACGTTTCTTTGTGCTTCTGAATGGAAGGTTATATAAAGATATATTTAGAACTGTTAGTGTAAGAAAGAGAAGCATTAATTCAGTAAGATTAAGGGCTGAGTCCTGCAGGCACCACTGGGACACAGCACTTGTTGTGGTAAGGGTGTGATAATAGTACCTTTCTGGTAGTACCACTTACTGTAATAGGGCTGGTAATCCTTTTATTGACTGGCTCCTCACAGCATGCAGAGTAAATTGGTTGGTTTTTTTTTTTTTAGATGTTGCCTGATGTTGGCAGAGTTGTAGAAGAGATCAAATCTTTCCAAAAGGATGTGTGCTCAGTTTAATAATGACCCTCTCTAATGTGGTTTTCAGAAAGATGACTTTGCCAGAACTGTCACTGTTTGTATTTAGTAGTGGAGTCCAACTTGCTTTCCTTGGGAGCGAATGGAGTTTTCTGCAAGCAGCAAAGAGGCAGGAGTACACTACACAGGAAAAAATAGCTCCTGAGTGCTGCCAGCACCCAAATATCTCCTGTGCCTTGGAGACATGGGCCTGGCAAGTGCTGCCCTACCTTGTTGTTCAGAAGTTTGACAAACAACCCTCATAGATTGTGTGGGGTAGTGACTGATGCAGTGGGAAATGGAGGCTTCTCAGAACTGAATAATTTTTAAAAGGCCACATGGCCATTCTTCCTTGGCAGCTGGCTCTAGCTGCTGTCTGGGGTATCCTTCTCATATGGAAGGCTTGTTTTCAGGTATCTGGATAAAAATATTGGGGCAACAGTTGTCTCCATGCACCATTAGGGTCGTACAAGTGAGCAGTCGGTAGGTTTTCCTGTGGCTTGGAACATCCCCTGCTCCTGTTCTTTCACCAAAGCTGTGCTGAGTTTTTGCTGGTCTTGTGCTGACCTCCCAAGAGAAAAAACTTAAAGAGTTTTTTGATTTGGTTTTGGCTTATTTTGGAACTTCATAAACCTCCTCTCCCGGTTGATTGTGTGAGAGAGAATTGTCTGGTTTACTATCTGAGATGGTAACTAGTTAACACTGATGTTATAAGTAATTGCACACTGGTTTGCTTTCTAGTTGCAACTTTTCTTAAGGTGTCCCCTGTATCAGGTAATAATGTAACGTAAGCAGGAGCCCTGCAGGGGGGAACCTGCACTGTTGGGTCAGGAGTTGTATCCTGTCTTCATGATGTATGGCACAGCTGTTAGCAGTAATGGAAAGTGGTTCCTTTTCATAAATTGCATTAGAGTTTGGCAGAAAAAATGTTTTCCCTAGCCTGTCCAGAATGTACCAACCAGGCCAAACGCAGCTACAGAGGCTGTGTTCTGGAGGGTGTTCCAGTTAATGCAAATACTTGGCAGTCTTGGACTGAAGAGGTTACAGAGTATCTGTGGCAACTTCACTGATGGTGTGAAAGTTGTAATGAAAAAAGATCACTCTGGCTTCCAGAGTTTAATCTCCTAGTCAAACCATTATGATATTTTGCACAATAAACTGTGGCTCTGCTTGTCCCCTGATTTTTGTTGAGCTGGACTTGTTGTTGTGGACATCTTCCTCCATTTGAGGATTGAGTCCCTGCTAGTGCCTGGATGATGAGAGCTGTGTCCCAAGTGGCTTTTGGACCTGGGAGGTTGGTCCCATGCCTGAGCAAACCCGTAGTGTCCTGGAAGCCTGTTGTCCCAGTCCTGCTTGGGACACAGCCAGGAGCCCCCTCACAAGCATCCTCCTCTGCACCCTGTGTCCCAGGACAGAATTTGTGCTGCAGCAGGTGTGTGTTGGCTCAGTGTGCTCACTGTGCAGGTGTTCACCCAGTGTTTGTTACACCGCTAGCTTTCCTAGGGAGTGACTGATCAATTGGAAAGCTGGTAAGGGTTAGTTTCGTTGGCTGTGAAGGTTTAGAGTTAACCAGGCAGTGGCTAAAATTTTGAGGACTTTATTTTACCACTTCCAACCACCTTCCTCTTTCTGGTCTCACAGGCACAAGGCTTCTCATATCCCTTGTGGTTATATGGCTTCTACTATTTGCAGCAGAAAGTGTGCTCAGAGCAACTGAATTCTGCCTCCTCTTGTAATTCAGTAGTCTCATATTGCTCAGCATAGTTCAGCTATCTATTCCTGAAAGTAAAGTATTGCTTAGTTAGAGAAACACTGGCAGCATCCAGCTTTATGCCACTATGGAAAAAAATTACACCTTGCCTTCTTCCCCCAGCTTTGTCTCCTCCCTCTCTCCCTCGGTGCAAAGTAAACCCAGCTGCACACCTGGGGAGAGAACACACTCCTCATTCTGGCTGTGCCAGGTCAGGACTGTTAAAATGGGGCTGGTTTGAGTAGAAATACATAAAAAGGTCAGGGAAAGCAGACATGCATACTTTGGCATAAGATAGAGGAGCTGTTTGAGGAAATGCTTTAGTCTGATTTTTCCCCCTCCCTGTCCTCCCCAAGATACTTTTGGGAGTTTGTCAGCATGGCTTCAGCATTTAGGAGCTTAAATTACTGCAGCCTTTGAAAGTTACCTTCAAGAATCTCTCAGAGGTCTTGGGCCTAAAGGTTAAGGCAAAAGCTGAGGCTGATCAGATGGGCTGGAGGCTTTCCAGTAAGGCTTTCTGCTGCAGACCCAAAGCATCCAACATGTGTTCCCTGAAAGGACACAGGACTGGGGTCTCCATGAAACACACTGGCTTTTGTAGGGAGCCATCCTGCTATGCTCCTCTAAACCATAGGCTAAGAAGAAAAACCCCTTTTCTCTGCTGTTTTGCTAATTAGTAGAAGTTGGGCTCTTGTTTCTGAATGGGTAATGGTAATTATTCAAAGGTGAGTGGGTTGATCCAGACTGGTGGTGTTGGGGCAGAGTTGACATTTTTGAGGAGCATTGCTGTAGAAAGTAGAACAAGACTACATACCTCTCGAGTTGCTCAGTGTGTTTTAACTTCCAAACCCTCTGCCTGGTGGTATCCACTGAGCAAAAGTTTCATTCTTGGTTGTGATAGTGTAATTTATTTTTTTAATTATTTTTTGGCAAAGTTTCGATATATAGTTTTATGCTCCTAGGTTCTTGTTGTTGATATCTGGTGCAAGCTGATAAATCCAGCACAGCTGTAAAAGCAGCCACCTTTGTTATCATTTGTAAGAGACAGCTACCCCCAGAATCAGAACAGGCACCTTCTTGTCTGGGATGAAACTGCTTGAAGTAGCCTGAATTAAGTTTTAGATCAAGTAAGTGAACTAGTTTAACTTCAGAGAGACTGTCAGCATGAAGAGCTACACAAGAGATAGTAACGTCAGGTGGGGGTGGGTCACAGCAAGCCCCCAGCAGCAGCTCTCCAGAAGGAGCAATGCAGGTTGTTGGCTTATGGTGTGGTTTATGAGTTTTGCAATGGGCTCGGGTCCCTCCAGGATTCAGATGGTTATTTTCATTAGCAAGAACATCTATCAGTCCTGCAGCTGCTTCTAGATGCGTAGCAAAGCTTGTGGGTTGCAGCCTCCAAGCATTAGGAAAGGCTCCGTGTAGGGCCTGATTCAGCCTTGCTCTGGGGGTTGCTGGCTGCACTTACTGTAATTGCAGTAGTAATTAGGTAAGGGATTAATTTGACAGAAATAAAAGCAGACTTGTATATTTGTAAATGAAATTTCAGCTTTTAAAACATATCTGTCTTGTTAAAGAATGAAATGGGGTGGAAAAACAAAAAGTGGCAAATACATTGTAACTGGGATGGCTGTTCCTTTTCCACCTTTGCCTTGACCTTTTATCTCCTGATTCGATGGAGATGTGCCCTGCAGTGTCACAGTGTCACCTGGTGGAGCTTTTCTGTGCGGTGCTCAGGACCACAAGAAGGTTGCTGCTCAACACCTTCCCAGTCAAAGGGCTGTTTCTCAGGGTTACTGTTACTTGACTTTGACATGAATCAACTCTACTAGAAGGTAAAGAAGAAGCACTTATGTCATTTGACACAGGCTTTATGGAATCAGGCCATGTTATCCTGTGCTCTGATTTGGATGAAAGAAGCCTCAGTTTACTACTGACAAAGTTTAATGATGTCCTCCCTGTATACTATGGAGCAGGAGATGAAAGATTGCTGTTAAAATAGACACCATACTTACCCGTGCTGAAGCCATAGGACCTTTGCCTTTTAAAATGTCACAACATCTGCTTGCAGATTGGAGGACATGACCTTGACTATGCTTTTTGTGCCACCAGTTGACGAGAAGGAAACACAGAGAAACTGTATTTGCTGGCTTTATTATTGCTCTTCTGCTGCAGCTCCTCAACACTGTTGATCAGTGCTGTAGGAGCAGAGGTCATGACTGGAAAAGCCTGAACTAATTTTGAGAGTTTTCATTTACTGGCTTAGACTGATATTTGGAGATCAAAGACAGCTCTAGGGATTTTGGGTCCAGCTGCCTTCTGGCAACTTGCCTCTTTCTTTTTGCAAGAAGAAAATATTAAAGCAAATGGCCATGCTTGTGCACACTTTGGAGAACCTAGCGGGATGGGAAGTGGTGCTGGCTGAAGCACATTCTGGAAAGCCTAGTGCGAAATGTTGCCTGCAAGTTTGTAGAGTAGAGGTTGGATTTGGACTAAATTTGATCTGCCTTTACCCTGCATCCCTTTATCTTTCATGCCCCTTTACTGCATTAAGCTACCATGTGAAGCCATGGGAGGGGGTGTCAGTATTAGCAGCTCCTGCAGAACAGATTTTTTGTCTGTTTGGTTTCAAAATGAGTTGTTGTAGCAAGCAGGGCAACCAAGCTTCTGCTTTTTTGAGTATCTGATACAACAGTAGGTGCTGGTTCAATAGCTTTGGTTCCTATCACCACCAGAAACTTTGGCCTTTTGTTTTGCTTGTTTCTTAGTTGTTTTTTTATCCATCTGATACCTTACTTAGCCTTTCTTTTAATGTGGTAGCACCTGTAAAAGGAAAAAACTAGGAACGAGGTGTTTTGTTATGTTAACAAGAGACTGAATTATCGTTTGTCTAGTAAGAAAATAATCACTCCCTGAACTCTGAAGATGGTTGTTTAGTGCTTGTTCATTAGGTGTCCAGCAGTAAAGACTCTTGTTTTTTGCGTATTAAAGCTCCTGCTGCTCTTCAGAGTAATGACAAAATGTCTTCCACTAATGTAGTCAGACCAAGCACGTGAACTACGGCACCCTTAAGAAACACAAAAGCTGCTTGTGGGTGTGTTTATATGAGGTAAACGAAGTTCCATACCATTTGCACTCTGGCACATGCACTGGTGTCACTTATGGCATACTTTAATTCAGTCCCCACCCAGTGTATTCTTAATAAGCCAGCTAGCAGGTAGTGAGACCAATGTGGAAAACTCCTAAGTTGCCAGTGGGATATCAATTGTCTGCTTTGTAGAAGCTCGTTGGAAAGCTAGAAAGAAATGCTTCGAAGTGGTGGGATTTACTGAAGTGTGGGGAGAGAGAGGTGTTAATTGTGTTTACAGCTGAACAAGTAAAATCCATCTGAATTGTGGAAGAGCTTACAATAAAAGTAGTAAAATCCATCCTGGCTGCTTAACTACTTGGAAAAACAGCTCCCTGTTGCAATGATATTTTGTTAAAAATACAGTTCTTATATAAAAAAGCAAACCAGCAAATATTAAAAGAAATAGTGAAGTTTGGAGTGACAAAAAATAGTTGGATGACTATTCTTCCATAGACTAGCAGGATATTTCACAGCAGGAGATTAAGCCTGCAGTACAATGATAGAATTTCTAATATGTAATATTTTTGTCATTGCTGTTTAGATTAATTCAAGATTTCTATTCTCTCTTTCTTCCCTCACGTCTAGCAAAACTGTACAATCTAAAGTGGACTGCATTTTGGTAAGTACAACTCCAGAATGCTTTTTAATATTTAATAAACTGCAAGAGCAAAATAGATGGCTCTGGAGACTGACAGCTGTTATGAAGCCTTTCCTTATCAGTGCTCTGAGTTACTACTGCTAAATGTGATCAAGATTAGTTCCTGTTGCCAAAAAACCACATTATGTGGATTTGGTGTTTGTTTTCTGTGGGAGTATTGACCTCTCATTGCTACCAGCAAGTGGCTGTGATTGCCAGTTGTAGAACTGTCAGTATAGATACAGCACAGGAAGGTGACTTACTGCTTTTGTAAGCATTATTTTATTAAATGCAAGGGTATGTACTGCACAGATCAGAGTATGCAAGAAGCTAATTGTGCCTTCAAGTTCCTTTGCACTTTAGGCCTTTACTGACAATGTTTGTTGCTTTTGTTGTTGTTTCCTTGAAACAGTTAATTAATGGCTGGTTCTACATGTGAAGGAAGGAGCTAGATTGAACTGCATGTTTGTACAAAACCTGACAGACTAATGTCCTTGTCTGTGAAAATCTTGCGGGTGTCATAATTATCAGATACTTTGTTTATTTGGGTTTTTTTAATCTTAAGCTTTTAGTAAAAAGTTGTGCACCATCTCACATACCTTCCCAGAATCGTGCAACACTACACAGTTAGCTCACAATTAGGACAGGGAGATAGTAGCATTTTTTGAAGAAGGAAAGCTTTTGAAATGCAAAAACGTCATCTTCCTTTGTGCATTAAAAATAACAGGATCTAGCCAGTGATAAGAGATTATTTCTGGGAAGCAAATATCTAGCACTAACTCAGAAAGAGGTTTTATTTGTTTATTTTTAATATTGAGCAGGTTGCAAGTTTCTTTAAATCAAAGTCTGAAGTCATAAATTTTAAGACTGGAAGGGATTTCTTATTCTGACCATCTACCTTCAGCATTTCATCCAGAAGTACCAGTGGGTAAAATAAAAAAGATGATGTAGACAACCATCTGGTTATTATAAAATAGAATCTGTTCAGCTGTATGACTGAGCTAAATAAGAAAATTCCTCCCAAGTCACATTGTCAAAGCCTGATTCAGATGACACTGAGTTCTCTTTCCTTAAAAGGTTGTCTTGATTTATTGTGGTAAGAAGTTTAAAGTAAGCTGTATTTGTTGCATTGCAAACAAACTTTGCACCCAATTTTGCATATGCTTGAAAATTCTTGGATGAATTTTTAAGACCTAGGGTACAGAGTTAGGAGTTACCAGTTTGTATAAGCCCATTCATTTTTGTAGGTCATCAGCAGTGTCCTGATGGTCTAATTTTCTGTTCCAGATATCTCCTTGTCTGTCCTGCTGATGAGTTCAGAGGAGTCCTGTCAACAGTGGAAAGGCCACTTTAGGTTAGCAAAGGTAGATCTAATGCTGTTCAGGTAGTTTAAGAAAGAAAAATCCAAGATTGGAGTACTTCCAGAAAATAAAAATAAAACTGAATTTCATCAAAATGCTTTCTGCATTTTGACATGCTTTTGGAAAGCTGTGAGCTGCAAGACAGAATCTAAAAGTACGTTCAGCTAAAAGGCCACGACTGTGCAGCTGTAAATAATTTGTTTGGAGCATCCTTGCAGGCCTGTCCAGTTTTGTCCTGCAGGAGGTAAATGCGCAGGATGACTCTGGTGGAAAGTGTATGGGTTTGTCAGAGTGATGCTGTGATGGGGCTACCAGCTGCCTGCAGGGAGTCCAGCTACAAGCTTATGGACAGGCCAGAACATTTCCTTTGAGTACATGTTCTTACATGGTTGGTTCAGATAGAAACTTTTTCAGGGCCTTTAACTCAGTCTTTTGGAGCATAAAGGGACAATGTTGCTTGTCTCCATTCTTATTGTAAGGAGGAGATTTGGGACTAGCTTTTGGTTGCATTGTAAGGTGCTGATGATAAAGCATTTAAACTTGATCAGCTTGTTATCAATCTTAAAAAACACTAGAAAAGAAAAATCAGAGCTTGTTACCCTTTGTGTTTGGTAGCACCAGTCACAGCCAAAGTGCACAGAGCCACATACAGGTGCTCTTTAGCACATAAACTGCCTAGTTCAACACAGGGTAGCAAGAAAGAGAGCAATACAAAGAAGAAACAGAGTTGATAGTAATAGTCTTTGTTGTGGCAGTAGCTAGCAGCAGAAGACTACAGAAAACAGCTTGTATAAGGCTACTGGGACTGCAATTACTCACAGAAGAGACCAAAGTTATCTGCCTTTTACTGGTTATACCATGCCACATACATTCTGACATGCTGTCAGTTTCTGGAAGATCATAAGAAAATAATGGTATGCTGTGCAATCCAAAAAAGATAATTAGCAAGAATTGTGGTGTAAACAGCCATTAAAAATTCATCATAACATCTTTTTAACTGTAGTAAACATGTCTAGCAGTAGATTCTCTCATGACTTTGCTTGTTGTATTTTTTGCCACATGCCAAGTGAACTCTTGAACCTGATTTTTAAAATAGTATGCTCCATATAATCGTGCAGCAAGAAGATTAGGGTTTCTTTCCTTCTTCTGAAAAGAGCTCAGTGCTGGTGAGATAGTGCTGAATCGATGGCCATGAAGACCAAAGCTGCTGATGGCTGGAGCAGATGCAATGTGGGCACAACCTTTGTGTAAGATCTGTTGGAGTAATGTGCCTTGTTCTTGGAGAACAGGAGGAAGGAGAGAAAGTGGTAGCTTGTCATTTGTCTTTTTGTCCTTATGGAAGACAGGCAGAAGCTCTGTTAAGCTTTGGCAGCTGTGCTTGGACACTGTCAGTACAAAGCTGCCATGTGTTTTTAGGGCTTGTTTGGAATATTTAGCACCTTGAAATATGTTTCTGCTTCTGTTCAGATAAAACATATAAAATGTATTTATTGGCAGATTTTTAGAATAATAGGTCACGTTTTGAGTATTTGCTGTTTTCTGTCTTGGTCATATTTCCAACAAACCATCTGATCTTGAGCAAATTATTTAACCTTTCCTTGTTTCCTCTGTTCAGAAAGTGGGGAGAAGATTGCTTGACTACTTTGCTATTCTTAGGCTGGTTGTTAAATAATAAATGTTTGTTCTACTGAAGTATGACAAGTTTTAGAACCAGTCTGCCAGTAGGTGCATGTTACCTTGCCATTGGCATAGCCATTTTTACTTGGATTATAGTTATCCATAAATCCTCAACATATGGAAAGAAATATTAAGATCAACCCACATTCTCTAAAATAGTAATCTTGCAGAAGCTTGCAGCAGTGCCCCTGGACTTAAGCTCTACTTCACCAGAACTCAAGGACAGAAATAACCTGTAATTCTACCTTCATTGTGGAAATATGAAATAGTTCAAATTTGAATGACAGTTTTCATTGTGTTGGTTAAAGAAATTGTCCCTCAGTCTGTTCTTCCTCTATCTTATTTAAAGTTTGGCCTGACTATTTTCTTCTTTAAAACATTCCAGAAAGAGCACATTCCCTAGAGTTTTCCAGTGATAATCCCTTTTGACAACTTTAGATTGAAACTTTACTAACGTTTGTGACCTGACAGTAGATCAGCAGTCAGAGAAAACCAGATAGAGAACCAATCCACTAAGGTCAGGAAACCTTAAAGGATGTTCAGTGGTTCTGGAGACTCACGTTCATATCTCTAGGTTCTGTGGTTCCAGCAGGAACGTGAATAAAGTAATGTATCCTGTAACACAGAATAAGTCCTTAACTATATTTTGTGTTGAACTGATCTTTTTCTCTTTGTGCTTCAAAAAGTTTCAGTGTCTCTCAGAATGAAACCAGGTGTCAAAACCTGGTATTTTCATTAAAAAAAACCCCAAAACAAACCCACAACATTTTGGCCGTACTCGTTTATTTCACAGTTTTTTCTTTTTCAATCAAAATGCATGTTTGAATAAAGAAGAAAGTTGCTTCTGTTCCTAAGAGATCTTTGTTCTGTGTCTTTCTTAAGCAGCAAAAGGAGCAGTTCTGTGTGGCCACTGAAAATGCAAATATAAACACATCTCCAGTTTAATTTATTTGCTTTGTATTTTGTGCATTTCTTCAGTGAACTGTCTATATTTGGTAACTGTCAAAACAAAAATATCAGAGATTTCTGCTCTTTTGTATGTTAGTGAAAGTCTTTGCTTAGCTATAACTTGAAGTTTCTAATTCTTTGTCCTTATTCTATCCTAGAATACAAGATCACTTAGATATTTTGAGTACTTTATATATATTTTTTGGCTAAATTGAAGCCAAGTTATGAAAATAGGTATGAACACTGCTTCTCTTCATCTTCACTGCATCTTCCTGTATCTAACGTGGTTCCAGTTACGGGGAATAAATATAATGTGTGAAAACCAAGAGACCCAGAGGTGGTGCTTTGTGCTGGCTTCACACCTCAGTCCTGCTGGCACTTGAGCATGTTTTTTCTAATGCAGCTTCAAGAAACAGAGTTTATAAATAGGCTGTGGAGAAGTAGACAGCCGTCATCTGATTTGATAGAACCAGTCAATCAAGGTCAGCAAACTTCAAGCAAAATGTTAACCTCGGTCCTTTTAAGTAGCAGAAAAGGATTCCCTAGACACTTCTTTACTTTCTGTATGGGTTTTAGAACTGCTGTAGCATGAAGCTTGAATGGGCCACACAAAGGGGAATTTGTTGAAGATGATGCCAGCATCACAGTCTTCCTTTTGATGCTGTGACTCCTTCCCACTCTAATGACCTATTTTTTCCACACTGTTGACCTATTTGGGGGGTGGTGGTTGAGAAATTTTAGTGTATTTTGTATCCTTGTTTCTTTTTGTTTATTTCCTTATGCATCCAACTTAGCACAAAGAAAAATTCATGATGAATGAATCTTTTTCTCCTCGGTCAGTGGTCACGAGCCCAGCTGAAATTTTCTTCCACTTCTGTAAATTCTTGTCTAATTGTATGAAGAAATGTGAAAGTTTTTGATACTTTGAACAGTTGCAGTAATGGAGTTATTATGGAATTCACCAGACCTTTAGCACTAAGAACTGGTGGATGTCAGCTGAGGTTGAAGAAGTGTATATTTACCACAGCTGTAAGCCAAATTTTGAGAGTTTTAGAAACCTTTAGAGAAAGCAGCCTAAACAAAACACAATGTTTAAGGTATTTTAAAGCTAAACACAAGAACACGTTTCCTGAATCTGCTTGCACTGACTGACACTTCATCCCTTTGCTGCCACTTCTTCATTTTTAAGATGGTTTTCTCTAAATAGGTTCAGTCACATCTAATAGGCTTAGGTTTATCTAATTATCACCCAGGTAGGATTATCTCCATGAACTGCCTGTGACTCCTGGCTGTGTGTCACCTCTCATGTTTGGAGGAGATCCTGCCCCCTGGGGCTCCCCCACAGCCATCCCTGGAAGCTGAAGAGGTTGTGCGGAAAGTTCTGCCTGGGGCTGGGTGTGGAGAGGGAGTATTTGAGTGAAAGCTGTGAGATAACATCGCTGTCCACCTGCTTCTGCTGAGGATATGAGGAAGCCATAATCCTCAGCTGCCTCAGCTCTAGTGATACAGTTTTGCTGATGAGAGAGTCAGCGGCTCGCTTGCATCCTTTGGAAAAGCCTCTGCTAACAGAATCCCAGTGAAATTTTTTTTCTACACACGTATGATTGGGGTTTTTTGTTGGTGATTTTATTTAATTAGGAGGTTTCACAGGCAGGCCTTCCTGTGTAGTGGAGCCTCCACAGCTCAGGCAGGGCCCTTCCACACAGTCCCTTCCTTCTGCCAGGACACATTAGAAGTTCCTTCAACTGCAGAGGGCACTGAGGCAACTTCAGTGTCTTTTGATGAAAGGTTTAATGTTTCTTCTAAAACCTTGCCCTTTATCTTGGACTCTGGCACATCAGATTTAAAAGTGAGAGCTTGTCTTCCATTTCAGTGTCAGAATAATTAGATACTTTGTTTTGTTTTGCCTGGGATGCTTTTGCCCCATTGATTATTGCTCACCATGCAGGGTAACCTCACCTGTCCTTTGCTGTTTAAAAAAATAACAGCTAAATTCCTCAGAGAAGAGGAGGTCTAATTAACAAGTACCAGTTTTCTTCTAGTTGTTTATATAAATAATATATAATAATACACATATATAATATATATCATTAATTTTCTGTAAATTCTTCCTTTCAAGAACATTGATCTTAACAATAATGGGTTTCTTAAAGGAAAATCTACCCGTCCAAATGGAGGAAGGAAAGAATGGAGAATTTGACAAAATGTGTCCATGTAGAAATGTCTCTCTGGGTATTTGGTGGTCTGAGCACCACTGCTGTGTAGCTACAGTAGAGCCATGCAGAAACTGGTGTCAGCAAAATTTAGGAGTTTGTCAGAGGAAAACCACAGATGATGTGGTTTGCTGCAGCTTATAAAAGCAAGAAATCCAATGTCTGTTACCTGGCTGCTGCTGGAAGTGTTTCTCTTGGCTCTCAGAGTGTCTGTCACCTTGCTGGTGGCCCAGGTCTCTGGAGCAGTTGTGTGGTGGGTTTAGTGGTGGGGGTTGGTGGGCACCTATGCTCTCCCAGTGTGGCTCATTCCTGTGCCCAGAGGACAGGGAGGGGACCCACATGTTGATTGCAAAGCCAGTGGAGGGCAAGTGGGAGCTCACCTTTCTCTAGTACTGCTGTTAGGTTTGTGCCAGCTGATCTGGACATGACTGGGGCAGGTAGGGAGCCCCAGTTTGAACTTCAGGTTTTCAGATTCTCTGCTCCCTGTTCTGCTCATTGCTGAAATAAACAGCCAAGTCTCACTGCCTGTCGGTTGCACTCTTCCTTTTGGAAAAGGTTAGGTTGGCAGTAAGGCACCAGTAGAAGAAAAGAGAATTAACTCTCATCAACAAAAGTTGTATTCTGACTTTAAAAGGGATTATGTGGGTCTGTACCAATGATGCACCACTCCATGCACTGCTGCTGCAGCATCTTCCTGAGGGAGAGCCCATTTGCTCCTTGCTGACCAGTGCTTTGTAGTGTGTGCAAATAAATAGAAAATCACATTTCTAGTCCAAGTGCTCACAGTCACATTCTTTCATATATGTAAATATTGCTTGTTTAAAATTATAATATTTAGGAATACACTGTCAGATGACAGTTTTAGCTTTCAAGCTCAACTCTTATTTTTTGCTTTTTCTCCCCCTACCTCCCTCAACCCATCATTTTTAACCTAAATACTTTTGTTATCTAGCAAGAAGTTGAGAAGTTTACAGACCTAGAGAAACTCTACCTCTACCTTCAGCTGCCTTCGGGTCCCAACAATGGAGACAAAAGGTATGTGTGTGAGTGTGTAAATGTGAGCAGCTAGTACTGAAAACTTACTTTACTTCTTGTGGCACTTAGCTGTTGAGCCATTCACACAGTGTGTTTGGTAGCAGAAGCAGCCTTTATTAAACATTAGAGACTCTTATTTTCCTGAACATTGTTTAGTTGGGTTGTTTGTTTTTTCAACTTTGGAATCTTCAATGCAGGAATAACTTGAAAATGTAACTCTCCTAATATGCAAGAGTCATCAGAGAAGGTGTTTTGCAGCCTAAGTGTTCCTTTGCTTTTTATGTGGAAGCGATAATGTAGCAACACAAATGTGATAGTGAAGGAAAGAAGGAACTCATGGTTATTTCTGGTAACATTTGTTTGACTAAAAAAGGGTCTAGAAAACCAACCTGCAGATCACATCACCAAATTAGTATTATTTCCCAGTAGGGTAGTTATAGGCAGGCTAGTGCCTACAGGAAGCTCCCTGAGCATCTGCTGGGAAAGTTGTGTGTTTCCAAAGGGCAGCTGGCAAACTGGGCAAAAGTTTAGAGGTGGTCAGTAAAGAATAATAAATTTAAGAGGGGAAATAGGTGAACTCTCACTCATCACTGTCTACTTGCAGCTGTATATCAGACAAGAAGTGGAGTGTGGAGTCTCTTTGTTAAATTGTGGATGAAAGAGGGAGACAACTGCTGCCTGTGCCTCAAGGTATAGCTAAACGTGAGGTACTGGCCTTTGTGGTCTCTGGTGTCTCTCCACCAGTGTAGGCAGACAATTACCAAGTCTTGTAACTGAGGAGGAGCTCTGGAGTGAAGTCTTCATTGGCATTACTTCTTCTTTCACTAGTGATCAGATCTCCATGTCATCCAGCCGTGCCCAGCAGATGCACGCCTTCTCATGGATACGGAACACCTTGGAAGAGCACCCTGAGACATCCCTTCCCAAGCAGGAGGTTTATGATGAGTACAAGTGAGTGCTCCCAAACTGGATCCATACATACATGTCCATACAGCAAGCATAGATAGTTCTGTGACACTGGCTCTACAGGTGCTCCACTAGAACGTGTAGCAGAAGAAGGCCTGATACAGTAAGGTACCTCAGAATGTCCTAGCTGCAGTGAGGCAAGCAGTGTTCATTATTTCTGCCACTGAAGATATGACCATGCTCTTTAAATTGTGCATTATACATGCTGAATGAAAGGTACAAGCATTTCTTAACAAGTAAATATCTGTGTAAATATTGCTTTTGTTTTGTGGACAGAGCAGCAAGGGTAAAAATACTAGTTACTATCTTACAGTACATTTTGATCTGCTGGTATATACATACATATATGACTGTGTTGACAAGGACGAGGGGTTGAATTGTTCCTCCTGGAAATGCAGCTGTTTTGCACATAAGACCCAGCCCATGACACCTTTATTGCCAGAATAATGCCTAAATACTGGACCTTTGTGCAGAAAACCTGATGTCTGCAGAGGCACAATATATCTGAATATGTATGAAACCAGTAACCAGGGCCACTGCCAGTCTGTGTTGTCAAGTCTCAACGCTACCATGTAACGAGGAAGCAATTAGTAGCAAGGGAGCGGGAGCTGCCTGATGGAAGTTGGATTTGAATTCATTTACAGAACATTCCCCACGGGGGGGAATCATCCTCGGCCCAGTTGTCTGGAGATGAATAACGGATAGATGATCTAGTATGAATATTTCCATCATCTGAATGATGACAGCAATTTGCAGCCGGTCGAATCCCTTCCCCTCCTCAGTGCCTGCAGGATTCAGCCTTCAGTAATTGTTCCTGCAGGGTTGTCTTCCTGTGAACCCCTCCTTTTCATTAACTCTCTCTGGTCAAGTGGGTGTTTTTGTTTTGGTGTGTGTTTTTTTGTTTGTTGTTTTTTTTTTTCCCCCTTCAGACTGAGCTGAAAGATGATGGCATTTGCTTGCCTGGGGTTGATAAACATGCACACACCTAATTCTGCAGCCTGGCCGTGGAGTGGTGACGCAGCCCGGGCCCGTGGCCAATGGCACCGGCGCGCTGGGGCGGCCAATCCCGCGCTGCAGCCGCTCGCGCAGGCACAGCAACAGCGGCAGCTGCTGTGCGGGAGAGATGGGAGCCTTCTTCTTAAATATATTTCTTATTCAATAATTTATGGCCTGCTTCAGCAACAAATCTGCTTGGCTTCCATGCTGTGCCAAGCTGCAGATGCCCGGAAAAAACATCATCTACAGATTGTGGAGTGTGAAATTTGGATGGCTTTTGTATGTAGCTGCATCAAGTATTTGTGTATTGTATGTTATTTCCCCCCCCGACTGAATCAGGGTGGTAAGAAAATATTCAGGAAAATATCAAATGTTTGGAATCTATTCTCCTTTGAAAGCATCTGTTCTGTTTTTAAAATGTTCAGTTTCTTTGAATATTTTCATGAGTTATACTAGCACACCAAAAGAAGAGTAGTTTTGGAGTGGGAGGTGGGGAACTGGCATATAAATAGATAAGAGAGTTGGTTTTTTATAAGTCACTTTTATTTACCTAAGGATGTTAAGACCTCTCAAAACTCACTTCTGCCATTAACGAGTTAACATTTCTCTCTTCTGTGTGCAAGGATGGGTGTTGGGTGAGCTTACAGTGAGCAAGCTTATGCACTCTACACATATAAATCAAAGTTACAGGGGTTCAGAAGGATGCCACATCATGCCAGCATCTCCATTCCTGCTGTCAAAATAAGTTTTGCAAACTACTGGGCTTCTGCATCACCTTTCAAGTGTTTTTTTCTTTACTACGAAGAGGGAAAGGCAGAAGCTTGCAAGCCACAGAGATCCACCATTGGCAAGTGTTGATAGTGTTTCCAGCTCTTCCACGTTTCATTAGCCTCTTCTCACTGAGTTTATTTAACTTAGTGACTCTTTATGTTTTCCTACTCTTAATTGTGAATTCACATCTCTTAAGTGGATGGATTCATCTCTCTTTTGGAAGGGATAAAAGAAATTAAAAATGCATCACAATTTAAGGCAGTAGCACTTGGAAAGATTGAGAGCTTGCAGCTGAATTTCAGAAAGGAGGTAGATAAGAGTTCACCTCTCCTGTTGGTGCTGTGGTGCTGTGTGCACTGACAGCAAAGGTTGGACTGAAAGAAGCTGTTTTTCTGTTGGACATGCATGGTTCTTCTGCCATCTTCTTCTGGGAGTTATGGAGGAGTAGTCTGGAGAGGATGGGAACTTATGGGAGGCTGCCTAATATGTTATCCAGCCTACAGAGAATGGATGCTGCTTCCCATTAAATCTAAATGTTTTCTTGTAAGTCAGTTTTCCGTGAGTATCTTCTCCCTTGTGGAGGTAGCCAGGTGTAGATTTAGCTGAGTTTTCACTCGTAAGTGCAGTCTTGCAGTACTTATGCAGATAAAATCCCTATTTGCCCACTAAATGTTTTGTTGAGCCTTCAGTAAACACTTGCATCCTCTTATCTTGCTTCTACTGCAGTAACACAAGGAAAAGTTGTTCATATTTAAGTTTGGTGCCCTGAAGATTCATTTGATACTCTTAATATGGATTAAGAGGTCTTTGAGTCATCCCGTATCTCTTTCCTTTAGTCTGTAGATCATTAATCCTTGCTTTACTGGCTGCTGGGCCTCTTGATGCCACCTGATGCATGGATTATGTGTGCTAAGTGTTAAGAATGTTAACCAAGAAGTTAGAAGAAGTTAGCACAGAGGAGGGCAGTAGGTACAGTAATACCATCTCAGTTAAACAAAGAAAAGACATAGAGTACATACTGGTCCTGTTTGATAGCACCTTAACGCCTGTTTTTAACTCACTGCTAGGAGCAGGGTGGGACCTATTGTGTTGTAAAGTCCAGTGTCCTCTGTCATAAGCAACTACATACATATTCCTTTAAAAAACTGATCAAATTCCATCTAAAGCAGCTGTTTCCTATTTCTGTTGCTGCTGTTTCATTTTTCTAATGGTTTTTCAAATGTCTGGTTTCCATCCTACCTGTTTTTTATGACTCCTTTCTGTGCCAGCATTGTTCATCAGCTTATGAGAGCCTACCTCCTCACCTAAGGTTCTTCCCTCTAACCCATTTTTTAGAGACCAGCTGCGTTTCTGGATTGGATAAGCCAAGATCTTTGTCTCATTGCACAGAATAGTTTCTTTATAATTTGCTATTTGTAGTGTCTCTTCTGCTCAGGAAGCTGTATAAGCTGGGTTGGATAACCTGGCTGTCTTCATTGGGTTTTTGGTTAATCTTTTTTTGTGGTTTTGTGGTTTTTATTCAGGTACACTTCCAGTGTGTTTTATGTCTTGAGTGCATTTAATTCCAATATTTTACAAAGAAACAAAAAGGCATTCTCTCCTTATGCTGTAGGGAAGCTCTGTACAAAGGGACGTAAGCAGCCACATGTCCGTTGCCATTCCTGTCTCTTCACAGACCTTCCCTTCCCTCATCTGTTTCCCACCCACCCTTCCAACAAGCAAAACAGCTCCTGGGCTCAGTGATGTGCCAAGAGTGCCAGGAGCAGAGAGAAGAGCTTCAGGGAAGAGACTCCTGGTATGTGTTGTCAAGTCAATGAGAGACCACAGATGGACATGGAGGGTTCTCGGCAAAGCCAGGAGGAGGAGCGGCCCTGTAGGATTATCTGTCTGAAAACTGAAATTACATGATAATAATAATAATAGCTCAGAAATCACAAGCTTGTAGGAGCTGCCAGCATGGATACAAGAGAACCATTTTGTTGCTAGCAGTTTTCTTGAAACAGATGTGTTAGAATTGAGGAATGGATTAATATTTTTTTTTCTCCTTATGTATTTATTTTCTCCTAGGGAGGGAATAATTTTATTTTTCAAGTTGATTAATTGGTAGGTTCCTAATGCTGTTGAGTTTCAGTCAAAGATACTGGTGACTGTGGCAAAGAAATTCATAGAATCCTCCTTTGCATCCTAGTTGAGACTTAAAGTCCTGTGACTTAAAGCATCATTAAGTGACAAAGACCACCTTTAGGAATTTTCAGAATGAAGTTAAAATCCATTGGAGCCTGGCAAGATACAAGGGGAAAAGAAAGGCACACAGAGATTCATCTATCACAGGTAAAGCAATGTCTGATTCCTAAGAGGGTGCAGCAAGGCAGGAGAAGTATTCCTTTGTGTTAACTTCAAAGGGACGTACTTAGAATCTAGATTTGAGTGACATGCATCAAAATGAAATATGTTGGTATATAAATTGGATAAAAATCTTGTTGGTGTCCCATGCAGAAATTAGACTAATGGCTGACTGCATACCAGATTGTGGGCAACATATCCTGGTTTGGATGGAGTGGCCCTGTAGTTGAGGGAAGTAGGTGCATACAAGCTCTGCAGTGAAACGTGGGAACCGAATAGCATAAATCCTGCAATTTCTCATCATCAACATCATTAGGTCTGTGGTGATGCTTTCCAAGTGGAAGATAGCTGCATGCAGATAAGGTAAAAGCAGCAGATACTTGCTATGTAGTAACTAGTATTTTTACAGAGAAAATAAATGCAGTGCAAGTATCTCAAATAATATATACTTCTTTCTATAGAGCTACAGTTTTCACAGAAGACTTTCTGCCTGGTCTACTTGAATGCAAGTGCTGTTGCTAATGTTTAGTGCTCTTTCTTCCTTTTTTATTCTCTGAGCAGAGATTTGCTTGCATGTATGTACCTGATTAGAGTAGCAGCCAACACAGTGTATCAAGTTACTGTTTTTCTGCTCTCCTGCTGTTGTCCACACAGGATTGTGTACAGTCACCTCTTTTCAAAGGCAGGTTTTGTGTATTGCTGGTAGGACTTCCCATGGGAAAGGAGGCTATTGCTCTTGGTGCTGAGTCTCTGACTGTAGGAAATCTGAATGAGAATGCTTGGACTGTATGTTTTGGGCCATAGCATGATATGATCTGTGAATACCACAAGGCTCTTGAACAAAAGGCAATACAGCACTCATCTTTGTACAGCCTTAAGCACTTGCTGTGTAGGTAAACCTCCCAGAGCAGTTCCCAGGTTTCTTCTCTGTTTTCACGTGTTTGTGATTTTCCAGAACCTTCAGCTTTTGCAGCATAATCAATGATTCTTGTTCTCTGCCCCAAGGAGATGCTTTTTAAATATCTTAGATGTTGAAACATATGAATAGATTTTGAAACAAAATTCCTTCTCTTTTTTTTTTTTTTTTTGAGAACTGAAGACAGATAACAGTGCTTATTTTACTAAAATGAGTAAATTTAGCAAAATAATTACCTTTTGTTGCTTTATTCCCCTATATCATCAGGTTGGTAGGACACAGTTGAAATCTGTTAATTCAGGACTGTTAATGAATATAAGGATGTCTATAATCAAGCAGCTCTCATAGTTCAGTAGTGGTATGGTGGTAAAAGGACTAGGTCCTCAATACATGCGTATGTTACACTTATAAAGGTGAAGCTGGTTCCCTGGGGAGGTATGTTTTCTTAAATGCAGTTTTGTAAAACTCTACAAAATGGAGGTTGTGTAGGCAGAATCTTTCTCCTGACACTGACAAATCTCTTACCTACTGCTTTTCAAATATTCCTACAGGACTTAAGGCCTTACCATACTCAAGCTGTACTTCTGGCTAGAACAGTGTCTCTGCTTTTGTTGTGTTCTAAAATAAGTGAATTGAAGCGTATGCTTCAAACTAACTTGTGGAGTAAACCTTAGCTGTTGACTAGATAATGCCACTACTTGCTGTCTCCACATGACTTGTCTTTGAATTCAGTAGAGAACAAGGCAAAAACTGTAGTATTAATAGCTCTGTTTATACATTTTTCATGCATTCAATTCGTTCTGTATAGCTTCATTAATGTTAAATGTGGTTCTAAATATGGATGGGTATAAGTGTTCTCTTTTGAAAACCTTTGATGGAGTCTAGCATGCAGGCTGGCCCCTTGTATTAACTTTGGTTGCATTCACGCTTTCTTTCTCTTTGTTGCAGGAGCTATTGTGACAATCTTGGCTACCACCCATTAAGTGCTGCTGACTTTGGAAAGATCATGAAAAATGTCTTTCCAAATATGAAGGCCCGTCGCCTGGGCACAAGAGGCAAATCAAAATATCCTTTGCTAGAACACTTCTCAGTAACTACTTCTGTGCTTGCCTGGAGAACATCTGTCATTCTGGCTTAACTACCGGCTAAATGTAGAAGTAATGTTAAATAAAAAATGCAGACACTTTCCCAACATTCTTTAAAAATTATGAATTGCAGTAGTGTTGGATTGCAAGATACATTCGAGAACAAGTACTTAAATTTAGGTTCTGACACTTAGTTTTCACAGCAGCAAGGAGCAGAAGAAGCTTCATCGTTTAGTGCAAAGGAAGGTATTGGAACAAAGGACCTTGCCTTATATATGTGCAGTAACTAATATTTTATTGGCAATACAGCTCAGAATTATCATAACATTTCTTGTGCACACCACTAATTTAGAAGTTAGTTGTAAAGTCAAGGATCCTTCTTAAGCTGTGCTACAGATGTTTCATGAAACTGCTACTCCTCAACTGCTAGTATTGCTTGAAAGAGGGAACTGGGAAGTTGTCACAAAAGCTGACTTCAGACTTGGAAGGCACAATCCAAGGCTCGTCCTGCCATCAGAGATGGGAGATGGATGGCTTCCTTCATGGCATGGTGCCTATTCAGAGATGGGAAAGCCAATTCAGAGCAAGAACATCTAGGGTGGGGAGCACTGTCTCTCTCAACTGCAGAGTCTCATTCCCTGTGCCCAAATCTGGAATGTGCTTCCTTCCCTCTCTCCCTGTGTTAGAGAAATAGTGCACCCCAGAGGTTGTGCCATTTAATTGTAACTTAAATTACAATTAAAGTACAAACCTTGAAGTACTGAAAAAACTCATGTTGTCATAGTGTAACTAGACATAATTGTTACTGGCAGAACTACATACAGTTAGATCTTTGGACAGGTTAGTTTGTCAGTTCATAGGCAGCCACTGTGAAGAATTTGGGCCAAACGCTGTGCAAAAGAGTGTGCTCATACCACTGGTGGTTCTGCTTCTTCAGTCTCGGGGCAAGAAGCTCTGCTGGGAAAGAAATGTAATGATCAAGTATAAGGGATACAAGGATGTGAATTTTTCTTAGGCTTTTCTGAGACTCAGCTGTAATTTGTCTAGTCTCCAGCATGCTGAGGTGTTCCATTAAAAAGCCAGAAACTGTTAGTGATTTTCAAAGCAAGCCATGTTTTCATTAGCAAGAATTCTGTCTTTTCCAAGTTAAGAATTATGCCTTTGCTCAAGGATCCCTAGAAAACATTGTGAAATAATGCAATGCCTGCTGCATGCCCCAGGGTTGACTTGTTCTGTTCTGAGTGCTGGTGAGGCTACACCACTGCAGTAAGCAAGGAATGGAGAGCATTAAAAGGCCAAAAGGCATCAAGGTGCTTGTAGGCTCTAATTAAAAACCACACAGAAGAACTATCAGTAATGATACAGACTCACACTGGCCTTTGCCAAGGTCTCACTTGAAGCATGTACTTACAGAGAGAATGAAAGGCTAGCAGGCAGCCCAGAATTATTTGTCTTCCACAGAGAAAAAAAAAAACTTCCATGTAGTAGTAAATGGAAAAGTTATGTTTCAGTTAAATTGTTTCATGAAATACAATGTTGGATTATCTTGCAGTGGGGTCCAAAATTTAGTAGTGGTGTTCTGGACAGAACTAGAGAAATTTTAAGGAAGAAGTAATATGTAATTGTAGCTTTACCCAGGGGATCTCTTTCAGTTCCACGTTTCTAATTCAGAATGATTAAAGTGTGACCTTATCTCACACTTACCTTAATACCTAGCCTCTTTA
Organism: Apus apus; assembly: GCF_020740795.1. NCBI lineage: Eukaryota > Metazoa > Chordata > Aves > Apodiformes > Apodidae > Apus > Apus apus. The sequence continues at coordinate 7,989,153 of NC_067291.1, forward strand.
CATTTATTTTACTGTAATTATGCTCCAGTGCAAGCAAACGTAAACTCCATGGTACAGGAGGGAGAAACAAGTGAGTAAGAGAAATGGAGGGGCTATATTTTTGTGTACTGATTTGATGAGATCATTGTAACAACAAATCTGGGTATTTGTGTCCATATTTTTGCAGATGAATTGTCCTGGGTGGGGAGAGAGAGACAAAAATTTTGTGAAATCTTAGGAAGAAATGTCCTCATCAGTCACTTTATTTTGTCATGGGGAACTTCTTCAGTTTCTGCAGTCTCTTAGGAGAAGGCAATGTCAGGAAATTTAGCAAAAAGAGGCAAAAAAAGGAAAAAACTCATAATAAAGTAAAACCTAAACTTGGAACAATTAGTTTCCAAACTCATGATTAGTGATCACTAGTAATCACTATTCACTAGTTCCTAAACTAGAGAATAGTGATTAACTTCTGGAAATGCATTCTCTATGTCATTTTAGGCCTGGTTTAGTAAAGGAGTTGGGTCCAAATTTATGTTAATGTTTTAAATATTGAGTAGCTAATTGAAATTACTTTGTGTGTTTTAGTGGTTCTTCTAAGTTACTATCAGATGGAATTCATCACACCCAGCATCACTTGCTCTTTTTCATAGATGGAAAAGCCCAACAACCTGCCCAAGAATGCAGCTATTTATAGACTTGATTCTGGCTGGCTGTGAGACTGTATTAATGACAGTAATTCTTAGGTCTTTTGTTGAGTTTGCTTATAAAGCTTATGAGGGGTATGAGGAATTACTGCCCTTCCCTCCTATCCCCCAATTTAAAAGCAGAGACAATTTAGACCTTAATTCTTTTTCACATATTGCTACAGTGGACTGAGGAAGAAGGCTTTTGTGCACATGCCAACACTGCCCAACCTTGACTTTCATAAAACTGGAGATGGGGTATGATATATATACTTGCTTATTTATCTATATTTCTGCAAATTAACATTGTTGGTTTTCTGTTTGAAGTTTTCAAAACAAAATGAAAAGCTGTTTAGTTTTTAAGATCTCTCTTTACAATACTTACATTCTGAATCATTGTTTGATGTTTTTCTGTAAAGTTTGGAACAAATTGCAGTGCTATTAAAAAAGCTAATTTAGGGGGGGAGCAGACTTTCACAGTGTTGCCACCCACAAGTTATATCTTTTGAACTCTGTTTTGGTTTTATTGCATATATTTTTTTAAAAAAGTCAAAGCTTGGGAAGAGGAATCCCAGTCAAAGAAGCAGTTTCTGGGTAATGGTGGCTGCTGAGTTGATGAGAGTCCAAATGCAGGGTTGGTGGATTCTCTCTGCAGTTTTCTTCCAGAAATGTCAGCTCCATATAATGCCTTTGGAATGAACTAGTAGATTAATGTTCATTTGGAATTATATTGATGTTGTGATCTCATTCTTGCAGTTTGTGAACATAATTACACCATTTTTTGTGTGTTTCTAATAGTCGTTTGCTCTATATTCTTGTTTTTGTGCTTTAATGACCCTTAATAATTAAAGTAACCTTTCCTTCTTTGTTTGTTTTAGTTGGATGGGGCAGAGCTGTCGGGGCAGCTGCAAAGTGCTGATGAGGAAGTTGTCTCTGCAGCCTGCCGGCTTGTTTGCGAGTGGGCCCAGAAAGTGCTGAGCCAGCCTTTTGATACCGTCTTGGAATTGGCTCGTTTTCTTGTCAAAAGTCACTATATTGGTACCAAGTCAATGGCAGCTTTAACAGTAATGGCAGGGGCACCAGCAGGTAATGAGAGAACTTAATGCTGAGTTGATGAAATAGGGGATCTCTTTTTAAGTGTAATAACACCTTAGTTTGAAGGAGCACTTCTCTTCAGGGCAGACTTTAAGCACTGATTGTAGAGTGTTGGGTGATTTTAGTCCACATTGCTGCAAATTACTTTTCTTGCAGATAGTCCATCTAAAGGGATCTGAATATAAGCAGTGGTCTCAGCTTTAGTTAGTGATTCTCCCACTCCTCTGATGAAGACCCATGTCTTTTAAAACACTTCAGGACATGGTTAACTAAGCCTGTGAGTAATTGTGCTGGATTTATGTACTTGGCTATATCAGGAGTTGGATGCCAGTACAGTGGTGGTTTGTAGACAGACTGCTGGGGCAAGCTGTGTTTCTGTTTGATAACTTGTCCTAATTTGGAAATAATTATCTATCTTAATTTTCTCTAGAGCAGATTTTTTTACAGGCATTTCTGATATATCAGCTTATGGAGCTTTTCCCCCTTATTTCCTTCAGGAGAAAATTATTTACTTCAAGGAAAAGGGCATTTATTTCCAGTGCATGCCTCTGGAGCCTGGATACTAATTTCTGGATAAGTTCTTTGTAGAATGGCAAATAAAATATTCCCATTCCTTTTTGTTGTGAGGAACTACAATGTCTTTATGCATTAACTGAGGAAAAAGCAAACTTTGACCCTCAAAGAAAAATGTGTTTATTTTTTTTTTAATCTCAGAAATGGTACTTGGCTTCAGTATTCAGCTCACATAGCTGACTTGTTTTCCAATAATTGCAATATATTTGGGAATTTCACTGCTCCGTGAAGATAGAATTGTAAAAGTATGTTGCAGTGTTCAAGCTCTCATGGTACGATCAGACTGTTGCTGAGAGGGTGGGCTCCCAGACCACAGTTCCTAAGCATATACTGTGTATCTAAAACCAAATACTTGTCCTAAAATGGTGTTGGTTAATTTATAATTAAGAGTTATTTTTTAAACAGTGAAACCTATGAATAGTGAATGAACTGGTGTGAAAGCAATTTTAGGCAGTTGAACAGGGTTAGTTGGTCACTGAGAGAGGATGCTGGTCCTCTAGACTGTTAATAAACAGATGATCATAAATGTGATGTGATTTTGTAAGGGAAATTGTTACCATCTGCACAGATGAGGCGAATTCCTTGTTGTTCTTCTAGGAAGCACCACTTGCTTGCAATCAGCAAAGGCATTGCCTCCAGAAAAAACATTAGTCCATCCTGATTTCCTTATTTTCTTCACCTTCTCTTTTTCTTTTTTCCCTGGACACTTCTCTTCTTGCCCTTCTTTCACTATTATCCATGATCACATGCAGGTTGTAATCCATCCTGATACTGTATGCATTGTTTTTAATCTGCTGAGAGCTGCTCCTCTGTGACAGAGACCCACAGGTCTCTGGAAATATTTTGCATTTTTAAAGCTGCCTTAGAAGTGGATAACAAAACAAAAACACGGTAGATGATGAATTTTAAAGGTTCATCTAAAACATATCCACTGCCCTCTGCTGTCAGTTAAATTAATTGCATTGTTTTTTAGATTTTGCTGACACAAAGGTTGCAATTTGGGATTACTAGAAACAAGATGCCAGTACGTAGTATTTTAGCAGCTAATGCCCAGCTTATCTAACAGATAGACCTTTTGCCACAAATGTGTAAATAAACTGAAACACTGAACAGAATTGAGCATGAAGTGGATGGGAGCACCTCATGGAGGAGGTGTTCCCAGAATGGTTCTGGAGATGCCTGCCATGTATTTTGTGTGGTTAGATACAGAAGTGGCACTACAGCAGACAGGGTTTGTGTGGTTATAATTAATTCTTCTTTTGTATTTAGGAATAAAAGGGATCCCCCAGCCCTCAGCTTTTATACCTACTGCTGAAAGTAATTCCTTTCAACCACAAGTGAAAACTCTGCCATCTCCTGTTGATGCCAAGCAGCAGCTGCAGCGTAAGATCCAGAAGAAGCAGCAGGAACAGAAACTGCAGTCTCCTTTGCCAGGAGAGTCTCCAGCGAAGAAAACGGAAGGCACCACAACCAATGGTGTAGCCAGTATATCTAATGGAAGTCCTGCAATCCTGTCTCCTCCACCCATTGGCATTGTTGTGGCAGCTGTCCCCAGCCCAATACCGGTAAAGTTCTCCAGCACTTCTCTAGAGAAACCACCTTATAAGAGGTGAAAATTGCCAGTAACTAAGCAGCAGTGTCAGCAGGATAGAAAAACAGTTTTTGTTCAGAGGGTTGGGTCCCTTCATGCTTTTCTGTCCCACTGGCTGTGTCATAACACGTGAGTTATGGGATCGACAGAGAGGCAGCAGAATTCTGATCACATAGCATAGGCCAAGTTTATATTTGAAGTCATTGAGAGTGGGGTTTCAGCTAGCAATAATTAAGATTATATGTGGGAATAATTGCCCTTGAGAGGAAGCTGAGGCAGTCCACAGAGATGACTCCAGTTGTGTGAATCACCGAGTCCCTAATACAGAATCTAAATTGCTTTCCTTTGCCCCGGTGCATTGAGTGACAGCAACAATTTTATTTTTGTGTGAACATCTGTAGTATGAAACACCTTTGCCATTCAGCCATACAAAACTGGGCAGGGAGGGAAGGTTATATGGTTTTAAGATGTTAGCTATGTTGTTGATTTCAATAGGTAAGCCAAGTTTTCTGCCTGATAGTGGCAGTGCCTTTGTGTTTAACTTACTTTAGAAACCTTAACAATAAGCAGTGTTTTGAACACATCCTCTCCTCTTTAACCTTTGTATATCTGTCTTTTTGTTCCATATGGTGAAGGATTGTATGAAAATGACCCTCTCATTAGCAGAAGAGCAGACTAGTGTATAGACCAGTGCCTTATGCCTTAAAAATTGAGGCCATGTATCTGTCTGCCAGTCCTTAGGCAGACAGATAGAAATTGTCCTTTACATAGTTGAAGAGCTTGTTTTGAACGTGGCATTCACTGGCTTTGGCGTGTTGAGCTGTGTTGTCCTTTACCTTTGAAATGCCTGGAGATGAGGCAGCCAGTGGGCTTTGAGGACTTTCTTCATCACCACACCTTTTGTTTTATTCTCTCTACAGGTGCCAAGGACCAGGCAGTTGGTGACATCTCCAAGTCCTATGGGATCGTCTGATAGCAAGGTCCTGCCACTTAATGTTCAGGTGGTCACGCAGCACATGCAATCAGTCAAGCAGTCACCAAAGACACCCCAGAACGTTCCTGCCAGCCCAGTTGGTGACCGCTCTGCCCGGCATCGCTACCCACAGATCTTACCGAAGCCAGCAAACACCAGTGCTCTCACCATCCGCTCTCCCACAACGGTGCTCTTCACCAGTAGCCCAATCAAGACTGTTGTGCCAGCTCCACATGTGAATTCCTTGAATGTGGTAAAAATGACAGCAATATCTCTTGCCCCAAGCAGCAGTAGTGTACCCGTCAAACAGACGCCTTCAGTTAGCAGTAGTGCAGGAGCAGTGGAAGAAGGTAGGACTGGTCCACAGATCAAAAATGGATCTGTTGTTTCACTTCAGTCTCCAGGATCTAAGCCTAGCAATGCTGTAGCTGCACCTGCAGTCAAGATCAAAATGGAACCAGAAGCACTGCTGGATGAGAACTCAGTACAGGGCCAGGAGAGCTCTGAAGTGTCTAAAACCATAAAGGCAACCCCTGGCCTGCCTTCTTCTCAACTAATTAATTTTGAGGTTGCAACCTTGAAGGATTTAGCTGATGATGTCATGGAGGCAAAACCAGTTAAGGGCTGTGATCAGGGAGCTGAAGAAGCAGGGACCAAATATAAAACACAATTGAATGAGATCACACCAGTTTCTTCAGCAGGCAATAATCAAAGCACTCTAAAGCTCTCAGTTGCCAGTCAGAACCTGTCCAGCACCAGCATCGGTTCACCTCCCACTGGTGAGTCAACAATTAATGACAAAACGTGCACTAAAAGTCCAAGAAAGCGACAAGCTTCTACACTTCAGGATTCCCAGGTTCTCCCTGTAAAGAAACCACTGGTGGAGCAGCTTTCAGCTGGTAATGCTGTGGAGGCTCAAAAAGCAAACAGTGTTAAGAAGTCTCCGCAGGTTGGATCGCTGGCTAACAGTGACAGTACAGCCACACTTGCTCAAGTTCCCAGCAACGTAGCTCTGCAGGTACCTGTACCTTCTGCAGCTGCAGCAAACTTGGCAACAGACCTTTCTTTGAGCACCAGTTTAAGTATCAGTGATGTGACTTTAGAAGAGCAGCTTGCAGCAGCAGCATCTCCAGATATAAAAGTAAAATTGGAAGGAAACATGTTGATCATAGAAAATGATTCAAAATCTGATGGCAGCTTTAACCCAAACGCGTGGCACCATATCACCAAAACCTCTGACTTTGCATCTGTGAGTTGTGAACAGCAGCAGGATATCAGTGTTATGACTGTGGGAGGACACTCTGGCTCTAGTGACCTACAGGAGTCAGTGTGGGAGCCAGTGCACTGCGAAGACATTCAGCAGGATGTGTACAGCCAGCAGCTGCAGACCCAGATCCAGGACTCCTCCTTGGCTCAAATAGAGGCACAGTCTTCAAACCAGTTACCTCTGCAGTCTGAGCTGAAAGAGTTTGAACATACGGTCTCTCAGTCAAACGAAAACTTCTTTTCATTTGATGATGACCTCACCCAGGACAGCATTGTGGAGGAGCTGGTGCTCATGGAAGAGCAGATGTCCATGAATAACGCTCATCCTTATGGTGGTTGTCTAGGAATGGCACTTCAGAGTCAGACTGCAGCTCAAGGAGCTGCCGTGTCATCTCATCCAAGCGGCGCGCACTTTTACCATTCGATCCATAACAACAGCACTCCGATCCACACTCCCACTCCCACGCCCACCCCGACTCCCACGCCCACCCCGACTCCCACGCCCACCTCTGAAATGATCGCTGGATCTCAGAACATGTCCCGAGAGAGCCCTTGCTCGAGGCTGGCTCAGACGACTCCTGTAGACAGTGCCCTGGGAAGCAGCCGGCACACGCCCATCGGCACGCCGCACTCCAACTGCAGCAGCAGTGTCCCTCCCAGTCCCGTGGAATGCCGAAACCCTTTTGCATTCACCCCCATCAGCTCCAGCATGGCCTACCATGATGCCAGCATTATCTCGAGTAGCCCCGTGAAGCCAATGCAGCGGCCTATGGCTACCCATCCTGACAAAACCAAGCTTGAGTGGATGAATAACGGCTACAGTGGGGTCAGCAGTTCCTCAGTTGCAAACCATGGCATCCTGACCAGCTACCAGGAGCTGGTGGAAGATCGCTTCAGGAAACCTCATGCCTTCGCCGTTCCTGGCCAGTCCTACCAGGCTCAGCCACGCCACCACGACACTCACTTTGGTCGTGTGACTCCTGTGTCACCTGTGCAACACCAGGCAGCCCCTGTCAGTAGCACCACCAAGCAAGAGGGCTTTGCTGTTCCCGCTCCTTTGGACAGCAAAGGAACTGGTTCCTCTCTCAACAACAGTCTGAGGTGCCGGAGCGTGAGCCCTGCTGTCCATCGCCAGCGCAATCTCAGTGGGAGCACTGTTTACCCTGTTTCAAATATACCACGCTCTAACCTGGCACCTTTCGGAAGTCCGGTGACTCCTGAAGTTCACAATGTATTTGCTAATATCCATGCAGACACCAGTGCCAATAACATAGCACAAAGAAGCCAGTCAGTCCCCTTGACTGTGATGATGCAGACGGCCTTCCCCTCTCTTCAGAAACAAACAAACACTAAAAAAATAACCAATGTCTTGTTAAACAAACTTGATTCTGATAGTGATGATGCAGTGAGAGGTTTGGGAATGAACAACATGCCCTCAAATTACACAGCCAGGATGAATCTCACTCAGATTTTAGAGACATCCGCCCCTTTTCCTAGTGCCAACCCACAAAATATGATCAATTCCAGCACTTCAGTTTATGAATTCCAGACACCAAATTACCTCACAAAAAACAGCAGCACCAATCAGATCAGCTTTTCTTCTGGAGATAACCAAGCACAATCAGACATCGGAGAGCAGCAATTAGATTTTAGCAGCACTGTAAAAGACCTTTTAGGGGAGGACAGTCTGCCAACAAACCAGCAGCTGGTGAATCAGGTGGCATCAGATCCCAATAACGTTGCATCTGTCTTTTCCAGTGACATCAGGTTGTCTTCCGAGCTCTCAGGCAGCATTAACGATCTGAACACTTTAGACACAAATCTACTGTTTGATCCGGGTCATCAGCAGGGACAAGATGATGATGCTACACTGGAGGAATTAAAAAATGACCCCTTGTTTCAACAAATCTGCAATGAATCCATTAACTCAATGACTACATCAGGTTTTGAGTGGATGGAGAGTAAGGATCATCCTGCTGTTGAAATGTTGGGTTAATCTTGTTTTATAATATGTATGTAGCACACTGTATCTAAAAGACAGACGTATTGTATTTGTCTTAATGGAAGTGCCTCCTGCAGCAGAAACACTTGCTATGTTATTGCATTTTAAAAAAAGTTTGCTGTACCCATTGCTCATTCTTCAGCAGGGAAAAGACAGTCTTAGCAATTTTAAACAAATCTCTGAAGGTGATGGGCTATCAAAGAGCCAGTATTAAAATTTGAATTTTATAGTGTTTCCCAATCAACATTTCTTATTGTAGCAAATAAAGAAGTGGTTAATAGCCAGTCAGCAGTGACAGCCGTGGTTGAGGCTTTGGGAGGGTTTGAAGCAGAGCTTGTTAGCAGGCTCTCCATACTTTGTATTGCTGGTTACTTGTTACTAGCTGATCCAGACTGACCTTAGTCATTCAGGTCTGAAACACAGGGTGCCTGCAGATAGGTGGTGGTGAGGAGTGGGTGCAGGTGAGCCAGGTGACATGTAGGTGCCTGATCATTGTGTAACTGCCCAGTGGTGAGCTGTGGGAAATCTCCCACAGCTGGTGCCATCAACATTCCTAGTAAAGCACAGAGATAGGCAAAACTAACATGAACGATCAAGGGAAAAGAAAGATGCACTAAATTTTTTTATTTAAGAGAAATAAGTCTATGTAGTTATTTTATCCATTAATATTCATGACATACTTGATTTTTTAGTTCTCACTTCAGTGTTTTTATATTAGGTAAAATTCAGGAAAAAACATACTGAGCACTGAGATTTAATCTAGGTATAACACCCTATTTTAAAGTGATAGGTACTGTTTAATTATTTATCAATGCTAGAGAAGGAACGTGATATTTTCCCTCTTTTTTTAAATAAAAAAGCTGCTGAAGCTCATTTAAATACTATTTTTAAAAATTAATTTTTTAAGTTTGCTCTTTCCTAACCTAGTGGAGGGTGTAGAAAGATATTATTCTGTGTGTTTCAGTGGGTTGAGCCTTTCTGTCTTTCTTACTCTCTCTCAAGCAAAAGATGAGTAAAATATTAGAAAAAGTGGTTCATCTAAAAATATTTCATATAGAGCCATAATACTGCCAGGCACTTTACAGGTACACAGTAAGACATTCTTTTGCTAAAACTTCTTATAAAAGAACATGCTATTTTAGAAGCCTAAATTCCATTTTTGCAAGTGATTTGACAGGACTGGTGAATCTTAATTTTTTTAAGAAGTTTTTAGCCGCCCCTCTGGCAGATGAGAGTTAGACTTCTGCCTGACTAGTTCACTTAAACCAAAAAAGACCTTTTGTTTTATCAGCATGGCATGAATCTCTGTCATGGTCAAAAGAGAGAGGTACTTAACCAGCTGTGTCCCTGGTGCTAGAAAGAGGACTTAGAGAGGCAAGCTTTTACAAGAGTTGGTGCCCAGAGGGATGCTACAATACAATACCGTCCCTTAAGCTGAATATAAAATTGATTGTTTCTCCCATGAACTGACACAAACCAGAAAACACAGCAGAAAACATTTTTCTCTCTTACATTACTTCTTTGAATGAGTGGTTAGCTGATTGACTTTATGCTGCTGCATCGACACTTGAGGTGCTGGTGTATTGCAGCTTCTCTTGCTCTTGCCCCAGTTCATCACCAGTCTGTGGCCTCCTGCAGGGATGAACAGTTGTGCCAAGCACCTTATGGGGCCTGATGACACTGTGCTTGTGTCAGAAGTTTTGCCATTTCGTTAGGAACAAACTTGAAGAGTTCATATCCCTCCTTGAAGCACATGGATGTGTGATGGTGTGGTTTGCTTCGTTTAAGACCAAGTGACCCTTTCAATTTTTGTTAAGGAATTGGGAAGGAGACTAAAAACTGCCTGTAGCCTTCTGCTTGTTATCTTGCAAGGTGTCTGTCAGGAAGTCTTGAACCATTTTTCTTTCAGACTGAGGTTGCTGAGGGCAGGGCTGGAGTTGTGTACCTGCCCACGGCCTTTCACCAGGGATGTGCTGAACATCATCTTAGCTTGTTGGCTTCACTGGGTCTTGAGAAAGACTCAATACCTGTTGCTTTTTTTTCTCCCCAACCCTGTGCAAAGTGCCAGCACTGCTGTGAGTAGGTGGAACCCACCTTCTGGAGGAGAGTGGTGGGGAGGACATGAGTGCTGGTGCTGTGGGGAGAGCCGTGTGCGTGCTGCAGCAGCCCCTGTGTTTGTGTGACCTGCTGGCCTGACCTCCAGGTCACTAACGCAGAGACTCACGTGGGCTTGGGGAAATCAGTTTTTTGCCTATTTTCAAGCTTTTTTTAAGAACGTTTCTCAGAGGGCAAGAGTAGATTTAAACCTGATGGATTCTAAATTATGCATCTGCCACCAAAGGTTTTTAAAAATGCGTTTGAAATTATTTTTAAATAAAAGTGTTACTTTGGGCCTAACGTGACTTCATTGGCAGAAATATTCTGTAATCAGTGGACTTGAAGCAAATGCGTGTTTAATTTAAGACTTGTTTGCCAGTGTTCAATTCAATAAGGATTGTTTCAAGTAAAATCCAAGGCACAGACACAGTTTTGTACATTGGGATGTATTATTTTAGAGGTGTTTGTGTGTTGGTGTTATCATTAATAATGTTAGGTCCCTTTACTTAGTTCTTTACTACCTGTTGAGACAGAGCACTACTGCACACCAAAGTATGCAATACCCAAAGGAAAATCCTGTGATTCTGACAAATGGGAGCCTGTGTCAGATAATCCAAAACTAAGAATTTGAGACAGTTCTGACCCCTTGTTTACATTATTGGCTTCCTACTAACGTGAGAAATACATTATTTTGATAGCAGCTTTTGCTAAAGTATACAGACTAGTGACTTTGTACCCTGTGTACAGTATTGCAGCAAACACTTTAAATTTGGTTGCTTGGTTAGTCCAGCAAACTATCTGGGTTCATATATTGCACTAAAATTCTGTTGAACCTGTGGCAGGCACATTCCTTAGGATAAATGCAACAAATACAGCCCACAGTTTGAAAAAAAAAAAAGAAAAAAGGGCAAATGAAAAAAAAACCCTTTTTAATGTGTTTCATTATTAAAAGGCAAAATGTCATTAAAAGTGACAGGTGAAATTGTCTTATGTAGCAATGTGCATTGATCTCAATGAGATATTTCTATTTCTTATTCTCTTACATGAGAATATTACAGCAGGAAAAATTAAGTTTAGTTTGCTTCACCATGTTAATACATGATCACAAAACGTGCATGAGTGTTAATGACTTAATCTTGTACAGTACTAGATATATTCCTGTAACCACTTTTATTTTTTTTATTCTTTTGCTGTATTGAAACTGGTTCAGTGTTAACCAGGTGAGCATAGTTATTCACAAGTTATTTACTTTTTTATGTTAACTAATTCAGCTTAGTTATTGTTGAATATGTTCCTTTCTTGGATTATTTTTTATTGTTCTGGTGTTGAAAAACATTTTTGCATAATTTTATCATGATAAGAATTCATGAAGTAAATAATTTGCAAATAATTGCAATAAGCACTGACTTCTGAACTGAAAAGAAGGAAAGCGTTTCTTGTGCAGTGCATCTGAGGTTCATATAATAGTCTTGTACTATACTGTGCTTTATTTACTGCACCATAAGGAAAGAAAAATACCTGTTCCACGTTTTCATTTAGTGCAGGAAATCCAGTTTCTCCCCTCTTCCTCAGTGTTTTGTTGTCTGTTGTACTGCTGAAACTACAGTAGTTGAATATTGCAGTAGCATTTCAGTTATTTTTTTTATTGAAAGTGCTCAAAATTGTTTTTTAAATGTTTTCAAAAACAATAAAAACATTTTATATTACAATGACTGCTGGAGTTTTTTCTTTATATGGAGAATGACCTAAAATACAGAGCTTTCTAGTTTGTGCCAAGACAGATGACAGCTGCCCAGCTGTGCTGACATGCTGCAGTTGCTGAGCCCCGTCATACACTTAGAGCTGATCATGCAGGTGAATCTTGTTAGCTGGGCTGCCTTGAACAGGCTGTGCTCTGAGAGTCATCTCCTGAGAGAAGTTGGTGATAATGGGCTTCTGACCATTCACTTGATATTCCTTTTCTGCAGGCCAGTGTACTTCTACGTGGGAGATACTGGTGTGGCGATACTGTTATATCTGGGGGATAAAACCAGCTGCAGTTTATACAAACCCAGCAGTGTTCCCATCAAGGTCTACGTGAACACAATGGAAAAGTGTTGCCACAGAGCAGAAGCTGTCTGTAAGAAAATGAAGGTGAGGATAAATATTCAGGTTTTTATGCCCAAAAGATAGCACTGGTTAACAGACTCAATCCCAGACTACAGAGGTGAGATGAGCTGGCAAGTGGCAGATTTGATGGTGGCATAAATGACTTGCGTTCGTCAACAGGAAAAGAATTGTCAGGGAGGTATGAGACGTGAATGAAAGAGCCTCATTAAGACAGATCAGTTTTAACACGACATATATCTCATTGGATTCTAAATTAATGTGCTCTTTTAAAAATAATTTTCAATAAACAATTCAGAGAAATGCTGTTTCACAGTCATAAAAAATGCAAATTAAAAATTCCCAAGGAGTAAGATGGAATATAATGTAGGAGATATAAAAGGCTATTTTAGAAATTGATAGTTCATCTGAAGTAATCATGGGTTTTAATCAGAACCTCTCAATTGTAAACTGGAAAGAATTTGCCTTAATGATGATTTTAAAGGCAAACAAATCTGTGACTGAATGGAAATAGATTAACAGAAAAGATTTAAGAAGGTAAAATGTCAAACGAAATGTGTAATCAAAGTAGCTGCCTCAAAATGTTGAAGTAATGAGCCTTGTAGGTTTCAGAAAACTTATGTTTTATAAAGACATCAAGAGTAATTTCTAAACAACTGCTTTTTACATCTCCAGAAATATAAATCTGCATGTGTGCATACCCCTGGTATTCTGGTAAACAGAATTCTCCCTCGAGGGCGATAAGGATTGCTGTGTTGAGTTAGCCAGTGGTTCATGTAGTTTGTACAAAGTCTCTGACAACTGATACCACTATCTTTTCCAGAGAAAGAAGCCCTGCATTATTAGGTGGTCACAGAATGACTTGTGTCAACATGAGTGTCAAGGCTGGAGGGTTAAGTAAACCTAGCTGGATCTGCCTGTGTAGCATGGCTGCTCTCACTCAGGTAAAGTTTAAGCATAATATTTGATGGTCATCATACTCACTTGACAGCAAAGTTTTAATTATCTAGGCCTCTTTTGATGCATAAGTCTGAGATAACCACTACTTTGATCTTGCTGCCCTCCTCCCCTCTTACAAATGGCTTGAGTTATGCTTGGATTAAGAGAGGAAATACAAGCAAAATGTATTGTGAGGCTTACAAATTGTAGAATAACTCGGGAAAGCATATTCCAAACTGAAGACCTGACTAGACACAGGATGTTTTTGAATAATGCTTATAAGGGAGTGCAGTAAAACTTCAGTGTAATGTTCAATATGAATGCTCATGGAAAACTTTCAAGCTGCATAATGTTTCTAACAGTTACATATAATAATCCAGCCCAGAAGACCATTGCACATAATGATGTGATCATTATGCATATATATGTGATGCTCGTAACAGTCAATTGGAATATGCCCAGGCCTTTGCTGTGCCGTGCTTTTTCCCTGGCTGCAGGGTAAACTTGGCCAGGTGACCACAAGAGGGGAGGCTGCAGGCAGCTCCCACTCCCTGCCACCCATTAGTGTGTCCTTGCCTTTAGATAAAGTGCAGTGAGACATTCTCATGTGAACATCCTTTCTGCTTGACAGTAGAAATTATTAGAGGAGTTGGTTTTTTTTGCAAGAAAATCCCATAATACATGTACCTTAAAGGTAGGAAAAAGGAGATGCATAGGAAGCTGAAAATACATCTATTTATTCAGGAGTTGATATATTGTCTTATGTCCAGTTATTAAATTGATACTAGTAGATTTTTGTGAAGACTGAACTTAACAGGGCACTTCTGGCTGCTGATGGGGCCGAGTCTGTCTGTAACCTCAGGTGTTCTGAGCACCATGTGGAGGAGGGTGGCTAGCAGGAATTAAGAGAATTGATGTTCCTACAGACTTCCTTGGGTAGCTCTCCTACCCTTTACTACAAATCTCTGCTTCTCAACACACTTTAGAGCTATTGGGCTCCCTCTTTTCAAATATCCTTTTTGGTTTTTCTTTTTTTTCTTTTTTTTTCTTTCCCCCCCCCCCAGTATGGGTAGGAAAACACAGCTATGTACAAGATTATATTATAAACTAACTGATTAGGACTCCTTTCTCTTTCAAAAATAACCTTGAGTGTTCAGTTTGCCCACTCTATATCAGTACTTCAACAGGATGCTTGTTCCAGGGGCTGTGATAATAATTTCCCAGAGAGATCGTGCCCAATTTCTACTTGTTCTGAGGCAAGAAGAAGCATTTTTAAATGTGCTGTTTAAAAAGCTATGTATTAGCAATAGTTATTTCTGACTGGAACAAAATGCTATATGATTCTATTTCAAACTGCTTTGAAAATTTTAACAATCTCTCCTGCTATGTATATATAGATGAGGAGGGAGCCAGAGTGTCCTGGAGGTCCTGCTCAGAGGTTCTTGTGCTAATGGCATAGCATAATCTACTCTGACAGGGATTACTTGTGGAAAGCAAAACTGTTGCTGGGGCCTAAAATGGCTGTCTCTGCAGCAGCAAACTAAGAGACCTCAGTGCTTACTAATAAGGAATTGCTGACGACTTGTTGGGCTGCACATAACTTTACAATTATTTTGCTGCTTTAGGAATTATCTGCAGTTACATTTTTTATAGATAACATTTACGAAAGGTAGCTGTATAATACAGGAGAGTATTTACATTACCCTTTGTCTGGCAGAGGTAATAGGTCTTCTCAGTCTTAGGTATCTTTTACAGCATGCACAAAGCTCTACGTCCTTCTCAGACATCCTGTTTTTTTAGGAGAGGTGGGATTACTTTCTACACTAGCCAGACCTGAAGATGTCTGGACACTTCTGGGGTGGTGTATTTGTCTAGTTTAGCCATACTGGTAACTAACTCCCAATGACAACACCTGCAATTCCATAGGAAGCTGATCAGTGGACCAAGGACAACAAATTGAAAATCTGTGTACTCAAAAGTAAATGAACACTAAAAAAAGCCCTCAGAATTAATTAAAAGCAAATTAAAATGGCAATTACTTACTACTCCTGGTTTTCTAATGGAATAAGAGAGAAATACTATGAGAAGGAGCATTTTGTGTGAAAATAAGAGAGGAGTAAAGATGGGAGAGCATGAGTGCTGCTCAGTCATGTGGCCAAGTCAGAAGAGCAGCTTCCTCTGGTCCTAGTGATGTGTTCTCCATGGTTTCTGCATCTGCAAGCCAGTTCAGCAAACCACTGCAAACTCATGTGGAGATGTTAGTCCAGATTTTGGGGTCTAGTCACTGATGACAATGTTGAGATAATACAGGCACTAACACCTGCCCTGGGCCAGCTCCCTCCATCCCTCCTACAGATTCCTGTCCCCCAGGAAAGCTGCAGAGATCTCCAGCTCTCACAGGGGGAGGCTGTGAGAAGAGAAAGGTGTAAGAAATGTTTTTCCTGATTTCTGTGACTAGTATAACAGTTTATGAGGAATTTCTTTTGGAAATCTTTTTGGTTTGATGAGCAAACCTGCACAGTAAGAAGAGCAACTGTAGTGGAGGTGGAAAGTCACATACATTTTGTGCACATGCATTTGAATGAAGCAGTAAACACTTGTCTGAATCACCACCACTCAGATGTCATCTTTCTCTCCCTATTTTCAGCTTGAGGGGCAGGAGAGCTGCCAGAACAGAAATCTGGAGGTGCTGAGCTCCAGTCAACTGCTGTCATGCTGTTGCCAGCTTAATTCATCACAAGTGATCCCACAGTTAGCACAGTCATTGTGGATATTTCGGCTCACAGCTCAACTCATGACAATGTTGCAGAAGTAAGATCTTTCCAGGAATTACGTATTTAGGCTTTTTTTCTTTAATTACCTTGAGGCTATAATTCTCTATATGTGTACAAGCAATAGGTGACAGATGTTCTTTTGCCAGTGAGAGATCACGACAATCGAAGAAGAAGCAGCGGAAGGCCTGGATTCCGGACCATAGGGATGCCTTTGGACCCGTGGTGGTAGCTATTATCCTCTTTCCCCCTTTTTTTTCTCTCATCTTTCCTATTTTTCTTCCTATCGCATGCTGCTTTACGGGCAAGACCAATAAAGTCATCGTGTGTTGATAACTCCCTGGGCTTGTTGCCATTTCAGTTTTGCACTTCGGGATCACAGCTGAAACAAACCATCACGCATCCACCAAGGACTGTGACACCTTGGGAACACAGACCCACACTTTGAGAACAGTGTTAATCTTTTTCATGCAGTCTGCCCTGAAAAGGAGCTATTTGAGTGGAGATTTTCTGGTTCACATCTGCTCTGTCCCTGGGTGGTGGTCCTGCCTTGCTGTCATCCTGCAGGGACAAATAGAGCTGCATGGTGTGAGACAGCTGGAGGCTGGGGCTTGGCAGCAGGCAACACAGAAAGCAACATGTGTCCAAACAGAAGGTACATCTCTTTTCAGGGGAAGGAGAAAACTTGAGGAAAACAGAACCAGTGACTTTGGAGAACTGAGAGTGAAAAGGAGCTATAAGGGGCTCATGAAAACTCGAGCATGAGTTAACAGCAGAGTAGTTGCAATGTGATGCAATGACAACAGTCGGTCTGGCCTGACTTTTACCAGACTGAAGTTTTTGCTTATAAAAGCTAAGGTTTCATTTTGGACCAGTTTTGCATCTTGTTATGATGGTGTTTGAAATCTAGTATTAAGCACCAGGATCTAGCACATATTTGCATGTACCTGTGGAGCCAAGAAGAGTGTTGAGTGTTGGGCTCTGAACTGTATCTCTGGCATTAGTGTCATTAATGAGTCATTGCCATGGTAGTAGATAAATTGAGATTATTGGGCTATCAATAGATATTTACTTGTCTTAGTCATAGCAATGACTCACTAGCAGTATTATTTTTTCTATTGATTCCCTTTTGTGTGTAGTTTTCCTGTTACCTGTCACTGTGAAGTTGTGAGTGGTTCATCATAACATTTTCTGTTGCATGACTCAGTAGAACAAAAAACAATAGGACAAAAATCCTTCTGTCCTTTGCATCCAGATTTTTTGTTTGATTGAGGTTAAAATGACTCCCATTCCTTTGGTTTAAGGAAAGAGCAAAGAAGATAATTTATCCAATTTGATTGAAAATTCTCTGCAAGATTGTCCTATATTTAATAAGATAAAACATGCTGTCCTAGCTTTTGTAACTTCATCATTATTACAGTTAATATGTATTTTTAAGTTAGATATTATTTTACTACAATAGCCTGTTGGAATTCTGAAACAAATCTCCTTTTCCCTTATTATTTCTTACTTAAAGAACAAACAGTGCTTATTTTTTTCAAAACCCTTCCATATTAGAGTGTATGGATTCTCTTCAGCATAAAGCATAAGGAAAGACCCAAACCAAATATTGTACATGTATGTAAGATTCAGACCACAAATTTGGTCTATCAGGCTGACTGCCATAGTCTAAGAGATGGAAAATGTTTTTAAAGTTTGTAATTTTTCCATCTTTCAGGGGACTGAAGGTTAATTTAGATGTCAGAAGCCAATCTTTTTTGTTACCAGATGAGAACTCACTATTGGGATGGAGTAATGAGATAAAATATTAAAATGTTTGTAATGGTCTTGATATACAGTTAAAGTGTTCCATTGTGCTTAGAAGATCCAAATGCAGGTTATTCTCAGCAACTGAAAATCAATTATTTGCAGAGAGGAAAAGCTCTCAAGAGCTCTCTTCCACTATTAGTCTGTAATTGCATAAAATATTAAATGCTGGACACAGATATCTTACATAAGAACTAAATGTTTGATAACAAACAGATGGTTGTTTATTTTCACCTGTTTTTAAGTAAAATAATACTTCGTTTTAAAATTCTTTTATTTTGAGTGAACTACCAGATGGAAGAATATTGAATATAACTAGAATATCAAATATAACTATTGATCCCACTGAAAATGCACACAGACCTTATCTTAGTATATGGATGCCTCTGGGTAACAAACTAGCCTTGCTGATAGCAGGTCATCTGCTTATGGATTTGGGATCTGACTGTGTTGTAACTCCTGTTCTGGACAATCTGTGGTCTTTCCACACAAACAGTGAATCAGTGAGATCTTATTTGGGGCTGTGTTACACTCTGCTACTTAAATAAAAGTAATATAACAAATGGAGTATGCTAATGTCCTATTGCAAATTTCAAAAAGGCATTATTTCAAATTTCAAAGGGATTGATTGAAAATTAGAAGTTAACGTTTGAGTTTTGATGTCTTATAAAAAAGGCCAATAAATAACATGCTAATAAAATATTCATGAACAAAACATTTGTTAAACAGTGTTTCAGGATGCTTGAGAGTGCTTCTTCTCACAGGCTTCTAGTGTACAGAAAAGCAGAGACAGAGACTGCAGAAAAACAGACAGTTCAGGCAAGTGACAGTAATGTTGTAGCAGGAGATTTACAGGGATAAATAAAGCAGTATATTTTATTAGGCTAACCAATACAGTTTTGAAAGAAACAATGTAAGCTTTGGAGGGTCTTATGCTTTCTGTCTGACATGGTTTGCACACTAGCAGAGTGTAAGAGGCTGCACTGCAAACCAGGAATTCATGCTCCACAGCCACAAACCACACGTTTTTTCTAGCAAGCTGTAAGAACACTTGACTGATGAACGTTAGGCTCAGTCACAGAAACAAATGCTTCTCAAGGTAACTGGACCAGGAAATCATGCCTTCTGTAACTTAGGTGGTTTTTTCTTCCTCCTCTGTCACCCAGAAACCTCCCCCTTAAATTTGGACAAGCCTCTAAACTTGTGCTGGGAGACTTGTAGGCAAGGCTGAGTGAAGGAACTGGAGAGAAATGTTGGGTGTCCAGAAGCTCGATCCAGAAACAGAAGGGAGCTGTTTCTTTTGAACTACCCAAAGGCTTATCTGGGTCTTTTTCCAAACTTCATCAGTTGGTCTAATAAAATACATTGTTTCTCCATGTTCATATTCATGGCCAGTCGTGACTATGAAGACCCTTGCCCAAATGGCACTTTTTTTCTCAGTTGCCTGTTTTTTTTCATAGGTAATGCCCTGTATTTATCTTGGAACATGTACAAACTGGTGTTGCTATTGATATTGCCTTTCCTCAAAGCCTCCTGCTAGCCCTGGGAGGAGAGGACAAGTGTGTGTGCTAGTGGGCAGAGGCTTGTCCGAGTCCTGATGTAGTGCTGTTAGTTACCTGGGTGTTTTGTGGTCAGCTGGAGGCACAGTCCAAAGTTCTGAGGCTGGGTCTGTGTTTGTTTTGGAAAGGGCAGAGATTCTCACTGAATGATGAGAGGAGCAGGTCACCCAGGTCACGAGGGGCCAGGTTGGATGACAAAAGATACTGATTCCCTGCCAGAACAGGTGCTGCTACATTTGTTCCTTGCTAGTGACACACAGGATTTTCCACCTGTTCATTCTAAGATCAAGGTATGCTCCCTGCACTTGCAGGCTGTGCAGCACCTGGAGGAATTTGGCTCAGGCTTGTAGAAAGGCTTATGGCTACAAAGCTCATACCAAAACACCCTACTTTACTTATAGTTTCGTTGGCACAGCTCTTCCTGCTGGCTGGGAAGGCCGGTGGGCAGGGAGGGACCCCTGAGTGAGCTGTTGAAGGCAACGTGGATTCGAGCCATTTACAAAACCATCATGGAACCAGGTCCTTCCAACTGGAGCGTGGGTAACACCACCGAGCAGTGCTTTGGGAATGACCTCCGGTGTTCCTCGGAAAGGCTGTCCTGCTCCCTTGCAGCGTGCTGCTGTACCGTGTGTCACCTCGAGCGGGGCAGGGCAGGAGGTTTTTGAGAAAACGGGAAGTCTTTGCAGCACGGTTACCTCGACTTCAGAGCAGGCTTTCAGAGTTCCTCCCTGTGTGCGTGTGCGGCCGGCCAGCTCCTCGGGCAGCCGGGACTTCCTTCCTCCCCCCCGCTCCCCTGGAAGGCCGCACTCCCGCGTCCCGCCGGGAAAGCTCCTCGACGCTGACAAAGGTTATTTGCACCTCTCAGTTTTCCCCAAGGGTTCGCCGTTCCAGGACGTTCCCCGGCTGAGAAGGGTTTAGGCAAGACCTCCCTCCCCCAGGGGAGGGAAACGTTCAGAAGAGCGACGTTACTCAGCCCCGGCTGCGGGGCAGCCCCGGCGCGGGGCGGCAGCGCGGAGCCCCGAGGGCCGGCAGGGCCGAGGAGCCGGGCCCGCCCCGCCGGGGGCCGCGCGCCCTCTCGGGCTGCCCGCGCCGCGCGTGTCTCCGGGCGGGGCGCGGAGCGGGAGCCAATCGGAAGCGCGGTCCCCTCCCAGGTGGGCGGGGCCCCGGGGCTCCGCGCCAATCAGAGGCGGCGGAGGGAGGGGAGCGAGGCGGGCGGCGCGTGCCCGCGGCGGGCGGGGCGGTGGCGGCGGTAAACACGGCGGGCGGCGGGGCGCGCGGCTATGGCGGCGTCTCCTGCGGAGGTGCTGGGGCTGCCGGAGGAGGTGAGGCCGGGGCCGCGCCGCCCGCCTGTCCCGCTGCCCGCCTGCGCGGGGGGCGAGCGGCGGCCTCCTGGCGGGGCCGGGCCGGGTTGGTCTCCCCTCAGGGCGAGGGTTTCCTGCGGGCCCGTCGCGGTCTGGTGCGGGGGAGCGGGGCTGAGGGGCGCGGTGCCGTGAGGGGCCCGGCGGGCCCGCCCGCGAGCGGGCGGTGCGGGGCGGTGCGGGGCCGGCACCCGCAGCGCCAGCTCTGCCCGGCACCGACCGCCGGGCCGCCCCGCCAGCCCGGCGGGACCGCTGGCGGCTGCCGCCCCGCCTGGCACCGGCGTCCTGTCTCCGGGCGGCTTTTTGGAAGCCGTGCGAGCCTCCCCCTGCAGACGGAGAGATTCGTGCGTGTTGGGCAACTTCCTCGTGACGGGGCTGGATGGGTGAAGCGGGGTTTCTTCTCCCCCCGCGGCTGAAGAGCAGCCTTTGTTTCAGGCGCTGTCACAGGCAGTGCTTGAGCCACTGAAGCGATGGGGGATTAAAATTGTGCGGAGGTAGTTTGGGGCCTGAGCTTTTCCTTGCATTGCTCGTTCCTGCATTGCCGTTAGCGACAGGGGGAGACCTGGTGTGCGTTACAGGTTTTTGGTAATAAACTCGTCAGTCACTGAGAGGGACTTTCACAGCGACTTCTGCCTGGGCACGTGGATCTTTGGAAGTGGCTGGTACTGATGGATCTCTAGGCAGGTGGGGTGGGCTTTTGCTTCGAAAGTTTGGCTTGTGCATAGCAGGGAATATCAAGAAGAAAAAGGGTCACTTTTTTTTCGTTGCAGGTACAGGAAGGCTAAAAGCTGTATCCATCTGAAGGGTGTTGGGTGACCTGTGTGAAATGTCAGTAATGTTGTCTCTGAGCCAATAGGATGTTTTACCAAGACTCTCTTTGATCAGCTCTTTTTGTGTCTAGGCAGTGATGATCTGTGTCAGTGCACACTTGTTGCATCCTTATCAAGCATTAACTTCGTTAAAACTATTAAATATAGTTTGTTAGCATGGCTCCTTTTCTGAAGTTTTGCTTTACTTCTGGAGAAGTAACTGTGAAGCTCTCGATTTTTTTTTTCCCTTATCCTAGTATTTTAATTGCATAGGAATTTTAATAGAAAAGTAGCACAGCATGCTGCAAGGGCTCTTTAGCATGTCCCATTGCAAGATCCTGTTTTCAGTTGCTTGTAACTTTTTGAGGCCATCTAAAACATTCCATGCCTCAGGCTCCCTTTTATAAGGTTATTACGTTTTGATCAGTATACTTGTTTCTTAGCCTTCGTTGCTGTGGGGAAAATACTTTGAACTCTGGTCACAATTGAACAATTCTGATTTCCCCTCCATCCTTTTGAATGTGAACATATTCCTTTGGAACAGCTGGGGGAGGGGGGAGAAAGTTTGAGTATGAATCTCTGTCAAATCCAACTTTGACCGTAATTCGAAAGTTTAGCCAAACTTTTTCAAGTTATGAATGTGAAAAATGCAGTTTGTTTATGATCAGAGACTGTGATATTCAGTTGGTGCTTATTGATTCACACGTAAAAAACTTCATCAGTTTTCTTCATAGTTTTCATGTGTGATTCTTCATGCAAATGACAAAACAAATGATCCTGGCGTTATTGGAAAACTGCTGCCAGCTGCTTTTGCATAGGGCACTAGAATGCAAGCTACAGTTCTGCCTCTCTGGATTGTGTTTGGGTTTTTTTTTGTCCCCAGAGTTTAAATCTGGAAGACTGCATATCCAGAATCACAACAAAAACGCAGTCAGAAACCCAAATAAGATAGAAAGTACCATCAGGGACTTCTGTAAAAGCCTCCCCTGCACTCGTTTTTTGCATAGTTGCTCTGCATACAGCTGCTTCCCCAGGGCTGCTCTGTGACCCATTCTGCAAGATGGATTTGCTTGGGTTATGAATCAAAATTGGTAAGAGAAACTTATTATCTGCAAAACTTCTTGCCTTGTTGCAGCTACTGCATATGGTTATATGGTAAATATAGTCATTGTAAATAAATAATCAAGGAATGTTAGGAGAAGTTGATCTAATTGTTGAGGCAGCTGAATAATGCAGTATAAGAGTGTGGATTTTTCTTCCCCCTACCCCAAATAATGCATTTATTCCAGATTTCTTGGTTAATGGCATGTTAATAATTTGAACTCAATAAGGGATTGCTAATATGTTGCCAACAGGAACAAAAGTATGAAGAAGCTGGGATGAAAAGGAAGCTGTAGCTCAGGTTATTAAATATGCTTTATTTAGGTATCTGAATTTCAGTGCTTGAATCTAACAGATGCAGTTATCCTTAATTTCTCTGATTTTGTTTTTTCTTCTATAAAATGGATATAGTATCCTCCTGTCACCCATAGGACTTCTTATGATTTACTTGGGTGTTGAAATAACGAGCACTAGAAAAGTGAACGGGGAAAACTAGTAATTCTATGTTCAGAGCAGGGTATTAGCAGTGTGTGGAAAATGAGGCCTGGGGTCACATGCTGAAAAATGAAGACATGAGAAAATACAACATGGTGGTTTGCGAGCAATACCAATTTTGTTTACTTAGTAAGGGGTATTGTCTCTTAGAAAGAAATAGTTTTTGATCCTGTGGATATACAATACAGGCGAAAATGGATGTAAGCTAGGAACGATATTAGACTAAAACTAAATGCTGACCACGTTTCTGAATTACTTTTTGATTGTGAATTATTTTGCATTGCAGGATAGTGCATAGGAAAAAGCAAATGAACAGATTATGTACCTTGCTACAGGTGATCTCAATGTAGGCTAAGATCTCAAATAATACTTTTTAAAAATACTTTTTATCCTCTTGTTAGCTCTTTCAAAGAGGAAAAAAAATGCCTTGAATTATACTATGCAATTTTAAGGTCAGACTTTCCCAGTGCTCTTTGCCCCAGGCTGCTTGAAAAAAAATCAGTTGGGAGCATTAACTGCTGTAGACTTTGTTTTGACCTGTGAATTGGGTAACTGTGCCTGTTGTTGCATACTCAGGATACCTCTGCCTTTGAATATAGTTTGAAGTGTTGATTCAGATCTGCTGGAGCAGACTGACACAACTGCTGGTTCAGTTCTTTGTCACAGCAGCAGTAACTTTGCTGGTGCACTTAAGTGTGCTTGTTGAGTTGGGGTGTCCTTAGGCATAGGATTTTTGGCTGAGGCACCCATGGAAGGTGTCCCTGCTCATGCTGGGGGGTTGGAACTGGATGACCTTTAAGGTCCTTTCCAATCCAAAACATTCCATGATTCTATGATTTTCTAATACAAAACTTTCAGGTTGCTAAGACTTGAATTTCTGTAGATTAAACACTTAGAGTATTTTCTGATGCTGAGCTATTAATTTTATGTCCTGTGTAGAAAAGCTGTTCTTGTTTTCTCTGGATTTCTCACATAAGATTTCTCCTCAGTGTATTCGATTTTATTCTGGAAAGCCTTAGATATATTTGTATACATTACTTTTTGTTCCTTTGTTTGTATACTTCTGGAGTAGGTTGTTTATGGTTATTTAGCTTTCCAATGATGAACTGTGACTGGTGTGGATATTGGGCTGCACACGTTGAAAAGTGGTTTGGTGTTTTTTTTTTGTTGTTGTTGTTTGGAATTTGTCTGGGTTTTTTTGTTTATAAAGTAAAATTCTGTCGACAAGTGGATAGCTCTATTAATGTAGTCTTGAATCTTTTCCTTAATTTGCAATCAAATGGACATGCTAAATACAGACTAATAACCTCCAGCTTTTCTTGAAGGATGAGACTTCCTTATTTACCAACACAAAATGCTCCTATGGTACAATTAGTGTTTAAGTTCCTCTAAGGAGTTAGTAAGATTGGACTGTAACCAGCAGGTGGAAGTTAATGACTTTCATTTTGCTTACAAGATTGATTCATGTAGTTCTATAATAGGAATCTTCCTGAATCTAAAACTTGCTTTGAGAGAATTTCTTCAAAGAAGAATAGTTTGGCTGTGTTGGTCACCAGCGGGGAGGAGGAGAATGAGAATGCTCTCTGGGTTGTGAAGGAATGGTCAAGATGGCAAAGTCTGCTTCCCACTTTCCTCCTCATGGTGAAATGAACTGGTGATGTCAATGGAATTTATCATTTAGAGGTCACCTAAACATATATATATATGCCTGCCTTACCTTGCAAGGTCTGAGTTTTGCAGGAAATCCTTTCCTTCAGCTAAGCCTCACAGTTCTGTGGGGAATTCTTTCAGATGAGATGGTAGCTTTTAGCAATAACTGCACTGGGCCTATTTCTCATGCTGTCAACTTTGTATCTGTCTCCTGCTGGAATTGCTTGAGCTGAATATAGCTTGCATTAGTGCTCCTAGCTATCCTGATCTTGTGTGTTGTAGTTTTTTTTGTTTAACCATCTAAAGAATTTTATTTAATATTCTTAGTACTGCTTTAGTATTTGAGGAAGGAATTAATATTGAGAAATGTTGTTTTTAAGGTTAGACAGGTGAAGAATATCAATATCTTAGGGACTGGTTAAGGGACAATGTTCTGTGCTAACCTCAGTGTAGGTAACAGAAGAGCCAAATCCTTAATTATTCAAATTATGAAAGGCTTATATGAAATTAAAATACTGCTTATCGCTCCAGGAAATGCCATTAGGGAATTTTTTTCTGTTGTGAAACATTCTTAACTTTTTTGGTCACTAATGATTTCAAGGTAAGAAAACAAAACTCAAACTTTTTAATATAATTTGCAATAAGTAAAGTGTCCTTGGATGGGAGATACAGGCTAGGAAACTTGCTAAGAAAAGGTTCTTTTTAGCTCATGAAAAAACAGCAATTTCAGCTCCTAAAACTGGCAGATGCAAGAAGCTGTCTAATCAACTGAAATACATTAGACACTTCAGCTGTAAGGAGCTTTCAGCATAATTTCCGAGCTGCTTCTAGGCTTCAGAGCCTTCCATGTGATGATGTCAGTCCTTAATCAATGATTTGTGCTTGAAATAGAAGCTACTAGTAGAAAAAAGCTGGGTACCTTGAGTAAGATGTCTCATAGGTTTGAGAAGCACACTATAAAAGGAGTTATGCACTCATGACATGCATCTCTTAGGCTAGTACTTATTCTTTAGCAGGGTCTTTGGCCTAAGTGCCCTTCTACCCAAGCAAGTGTCCTAACTTTTCTTGCTGGTTATAGTTGTTCCTTAATGAGGTCAGCAGTCTGTGTAGGTGTGCACTGGAGAACACTGTAAAAGTTTATTTTTATTTTTTTTTAATTTATTTTTCCCCTCTACTGACCTTCTGGACCTCAGTACATGGGATGGGAGGGATCACTACATGGGATGTGGAAACATGTTTAGCCCATTGAACAGCCCCTCTTTTTTATTCTCTTGAACTGGGCCAGGCTATTTTCTGTTTTCAGTTTTGAACTTCCAAACTATTGGTATGTTTATTTCAGCTTGCCTTATCTGCATGCACAAAGCTGAATTTTCTGTTCTCTTTTTATCTGTGCAGTATATGCAGACATGGTTTGAAAGTTAAGGAAGCCTTAATATATAATTCCTGATATTACCAGAATCTTAAAAGGTAATGCTGCTGTACTGTTCTATTGTTGCAGTATCCTTTTATGCTCTTTTCCTGGCTTGATTTAGTGGTAGTTGATTCTTGACCTATCTAGCTGGAACAAAAGAATAACAGGATGTTATTGCCTAGCATTGTTTACTATGAAGTGTGCTGTTAGACTACTCAGGCATTTTTATGTTGGGTTCTTCAAGAAAAGCTGTCTAGTAGTCCAGTAGATAGCACCATTTTATGTTTTACATAATTAACCATCCCGGTTACGGTGTTTCCTTACATTCTGTCTAAATCTTTTCTGTAGAAGTATTTTGAAAAACCAAAACTTGAACCAAAGATTAAAATAGAAAAGCCAATAAAATTAAATTTTCAATACTAATCTGATATGTACTCTGAAAAACCCTACTCCTAATTAAAAACCTTTCTCTTCTATTGCTTTACCATTATTTTAATTTATCTGGATTGTCTTTACACATCAACCTTTTTCTGTATGGTTGTTGTTTATCTGAGTCTGACTCCAGTCCGTCACTTGCTGGAGTTCTGAGATGTGTCAGGAATCGCTGTTCAACCCGAGAAGTGGATTGCAACTTGCTGAAGACTCCTCTAAAATTGTTTGGACTTGAAGTGTTTACTTTAACATCAGAGAGAGCCTTTATAGCCACTGAATTAAGTAATAGTATGTTACATGTTTTGTCTTAATTGCTTCAAGCAAAGGAGAACAGTTAGTAGTGTAATACATTCATAGTTGACTTATTTGATGTTGCAGACATTAGTGACTGGCAAAGGTAAATGCCTCTTGCTGGTGTAACATTATAGTGTTTCAGTGCACAAAATTAAACATTTTGAGCTTTTTTTTTTCCACCTTCCCCTGACTCAGGTATGGGCAGCAGCTAAAACTTGTAAGGTGAGAACTAGATGATTTTTAAAGTCTCTTTCAACCCGATTCTGTGATACCAGCTCAGAAACCTCCTATTTCATGATCTTGTTACATACTTTTAGTAAATAGATTAATTATTAGAGACTGTGAAAATGACACATATTGACACAGCCATTTGAAGCAGTTAATCTTGAACATGTACTTTAAGATAGACTAATACAATTAGCAGTACAATAATGATAAAACCTGGAAGTTAATAATAAGGTGACTAACTTGCTGATTCATCTCTCTAGAAGGTGCTTTGTCTGACTTAATCAGAACAAGAATTTTTGGACAGTTCAGTTTCTGTAATATGAGGTAGCCTTATTCTCCCTCATATACCCACCCCACAGCTTTAAAAATATAACCCCTAAAAATAATCTATCCTTTAATTTGTTAGGAGCAGACTAATTGATATAAACATTCAGTGTTGTTTGGACTTCATTTGTATGCAGCCACTCCGTGGCAGATTGAGTAATGTAGTAAATACTACTTCTTTTCCCCCACTGTTTTTACTTGATTAATCTTGGGGTACTTGTATTTTCAGAGGGAACAGCTTAACAGCTCACAGTTTCAATGGTGAAATGATCTGCTTCTGCTTTGTATATGATGATGTCTTGTGGGCCATTATTGTGTTCTCTTCCTTCCCCCTGTGCCCAGCCTCCAAAGTGACTGGCAGTCAGATGTTGTTCAAGAAGCTGAACATCCTTTCTCCTTATATACAAAGAACCCCTGTACAACTCTGTGCCCAGAGCTGCTGCCTTTAATGGGCTATTGTGTGTGTCTCAGAAGGGCATGTCTGTGTTACAGAGCAGCTGAGTACTAGGGCATTATACCTGTAAGACTCCTCCTGTGTTCATAGCAGCAGTGAATACTCTGTCTCTTCACCTGTACAGATGAAATAAATTCAGACTGACTCCTTTGAGTTAATGTCAGGACTGCAGAAGTGTGCATAGGCATTTATGGCCAGGAAGAGACTCTTGGGGAGATAAATTGTTTTGAGAGAACAGCTTCCTGGACAAGCTTCTGTGCTATTAGACAACAGTTGGCATGGTCCATATTACGGACTTAAGTGTCTATCATTTCTTGTACCACCAGAACAACTGGAAACACTGCAGAGGAGGAACAGAGTAGTAAGGTCAGCTTCAGAGTGTCTAAAGTCAATACAGAAGAGGTACAGGGATGCAGCCTGTTCCTGGTCTCAGGCCACCAAAACACTCTTGGGCTGCAACTGCCTGTGGATCTATGGAAGCAGTTACTGATCCACCATTTCTTATATGACTTGAGTGCAAAGGGGACAAATAAGAATCTCCTGAGCAAGGTGAATAAATACGAGGTTCAAAATTGTCTTTAAAACCATGGAATTTTTGTTTTTAACCTGTTCCACATAGATACCAGAATCCAATATCTGATGCTTTGTCTCTGTGTAGAGCTTGCATCGCCTAGTCTTTAGCTGCATTAAATTAGCTTAATACAGTCCTGGTACTCTTTGGCTCTTCATTGCTTTCTGAGATCAGTGTGTTTGGGGCAGCTTTTGTGAGCTGCAGCAGCAGGTCCTGTCATCAGTGAGTGGGGAGAAGGGTCATATGGTCACAGCACAGACATGTTTCCTGTCAGCAGGCCTCTGCCTCTGCAGGATGTGCAGGGTTGTAACGTAATGGGTCCTTCCATTGTAAGGCACTTCTGACCGCATTGGATTGAGCTGTCTGAATTTCTTCCAATCTACCTTGCATGCTGGTGTGACCAGAGAATGGGGAGCCTGACTTCTCATTTTAAAGTATTGTCCTTGCTTGTTAGTATGTCTTTTTTTAAAACTTTTTTTTACTCTAGAAGAATATCTCTACATGGCAGTTAATGAGCAGAGGTCAGTTTGCTTAGTTATTCTGCTGGGCTAACTAAAATTCTGTTGCTGTCCTGGTTTGGCACTGACCCCAAACAAGTAATAGTCTCTCTTTCAGCAAGGCATCTTCAAATCAACCTTCAATATCAGGTTTGTGGCTTCTAGTTTCCTAAGGTCACATAAAAAGCAACTTGTCTTTCTGTAAAATATCATTCAGATCTGTGTTATGATATAAATAAATAAATGGCATGATAAAGCCAACTTTAAAATCTAAGGAGTGTGGATCTTAAATTTGGGCTTTCCCATGTGTGCAGTGTGTTGATGCTGTGTTAAGCCTGACTCTGAGATGCCTGTGCCCAAAGGCACCTAATTGCCTTGAGTAGCTGGGAAAAGCTTGTTGTCTAAGCAACTAAGCAGATGCAAGAAAAGATACATTGTCTTTTAGGACAGTGTATCCTACACCAATGTCTGCTCCTGGTAATTTTCGGAGAATGAGACATGAGATTGTTTCTCAAACTGAATGCTGACTGTTGAGTCCAGTGGGCTGTGACTGAGGACACTGCTTTCATTGGGAGAGGGCAGTGGTGCACTGAGTGAAGTGCAGAAGTGCTCGGTGTGAGTGGAAATGCACACTTGGTACTCTTCAACTTGAGTAGTCTCTGAAATGGACTGATTTTGAATGTCACTGAAGCCTGTAGTCGCTCTCTGGATGTGACCTGCCCTAGGTGGTCCTGCTCTGGCAAGGGGGGCTGGACTTGATCATCTGCAGAGTCTCTTTCAACTCCTAACATTCTGTGGGATTATGATGGTTCTGTGGGATTATGATGGTTCTGTGGGATTATGATGGTTCTGTGATTGAAGATAAGCTGGATGCTTTTTTGGAATGTGAGACAAGGGTGGATATTTGTATATTTGTGATACATAAAAATAGTAAGTAATTATTCTTAATTTGATGCTTACTAAGTGTTAGTTCTTTTTTCTTAAATCTGGTTAGTTCTATTGCTGCCATAAAGCATCAATAACAGTTTATGCCTTAAAGCCTGATAATGACTAAGAAATTTGAAAGTCTAGGACACATGCTAGTGGAGACAATTTTCTTGGAGGTGAAGGTGAAAGTTAGATTTGTGATTTGGTTGAAATTTTCTTGACCAATTGGCTGTTTTGTCGGTAAGTGGTTGTTGTAGATGTTGGTCTTGGTGTTCTGGTAATTGCTTTTAACTATAGAGGGTCAGAAAAACTTGGTTGCTTTTTTAAAAAAAATTACTTTTATTTAGTTGTTTATTTTCAGCTTTACCTTGTTAGCCAGTAGTCTCTGCCTCGAGATTAGCATGCAAGTCCCTGTTAGTTTTATGAAGGCCTCCACTTGATATTGGTTGGGGAGTCCAGCTCTGTAGTTATATAGGAGACCACTGATAAAGCAAATTCTGAGGGCTTCCTACATGTCTCCTTTTGAAAGCACTTTCAATGGTATGTGGAATTCAGGAAGGCCTCAGGGACATAATCTGCTGCTTCACCCATTGTATTTGTTTAACTCCTTAACCACTAGACTGCATCAGCTTTCCTCGCAAGGGTCTCTGACTAACCATTGCCTACAAACAGTCCTTCATCTGCAAAACTTTTTGCTTTCCAGAGAAACAGTGCTCATTTGTCTTCTTCCTTTGACATGGTCACAGCTGTTGGCATTTTTTTCTCCTCCAGAATTCAGTAGCTTATCAGATGAGCTGTATAAGACTGCACAGCTATATTAATTAACAGGAGTGCAATAACTTACATTGCTCCTGTGAAGATGTAATTTGAATAATGTGTAACTGAAATAGTTTTTTGCTCGTTAAAGGTCTTAAGTTGTGCTGACATGTCATTTCAGAAATACCAGTATTTTGAGTGTGTTGTCAAATAAAAAGAGATGCAAGAAGTCTTTATTCTTACATTTTTTGCAGCATTCTTTACTGCTTTATTGATCTGTTCTGATATATTTTATACCCTTTTCATGCCTCCCAGGAAATCAATTCATGGCCAGAGTCTGTTCCCACCCTCTGATGAGTGCTGAGTTACTATTAGGTGAAAACTGACTTGATCTGTCTGCGTTTATCTGAGTGTTTAATGAAATTTCTTAATGAGATTTAAATGGCAATCCATTCCTTGTATCCTAACAGATCATGCACATGTGCACCAAAAATCCTTATCCCTCCACAGCATGTTCTCACAAAGGTCCTTGTTTACTCTGTAGAAAAGACGGTTAAGAATTGCCTTCTGAGAAACATGAGACTGCTTGTGGAAACTGCTCCCAGATGCTCTCCTTCCTGGGAGCAGTAGGAGTCACTGGGCTGTACAAACTGTGGCAATGGCAGCTTGCTTTTACAGTTGCCCAAGGAGAAGAATTTAATGTGTGTGCTGTGCAGTATGTGCACACTGCATCCAGTCTGATCCAAGTGTATCGGGAGGATCACTAGGGAAAATGGGGACTTCCACTGCCGGAACAATCTGGAGTTTGTGCAAGAAGGCTGGCAGGACCAGTTAGCTGCATGCTAGGTTAACAATCCTGTCCTACAGAATTAAGCCCCCTAACTCAAAATCCCACTCCTTCAGAACACAGAGAAACAAATTAATTTAAAAAATGCAAAACCCTGCTGACTTGACTTGTCCCATTTTATTTTATTTTCTACCATCATATGCGGATATGATGATGATGATAATAAGACTTTAAAAGTGGTAACAACAGAATAAATTTGCTGCTGAAACTTAGAGCTGTTTCAGATAAAGTAACTGCATTACTTAGTCTATAATTTTCAGTGTAAATTCAAAGTTCTGCCTATAATTGCTCTACCTTTATAAATTAAAAATAAATCTGAATCCATCTTGAATATATTATTTTGTATTTTAGGAGAATACTCGAATTGTCAGGGTGAAGGTTATAGCTGGAATTGGCCTGGCCAGGAAGGATCTCTTAGGAGCCAGGTAAGGATATATGTGGTTATTGTGTTAAGGGACAGCTGCTGCTTTATTGCTTTATTTTCTGTCCACAGCTATTTAGATCTTAGTGAATCCTGCTGTGCCTCTTTAAAAAAAAATAATCAGAACTATTTTAACTGATAACCTTATAAAGTGATCAGAGACTATGTAAACATGAAGAGAGCTGTTTCCTTGCCCGACAGCCTCCTGGACAGATCTTAATGCATTGGCAAAACAGTGTGTGGTAATGTTTAATTCTCTGCAAGGTAAAATAGTACTGTCATGGAGGATGGTACAGGGACATATTTTACTTTGGGTGGACTGCAGCTAAAATAACAAGAGTCCAGTTATAATAAAAATTGTCTCATCTGTGCTTTGAAGACTTGTAATGAACACAACACTAAACACTAGTAGCAACAAGACTATTTCAACTCAAATTATATGTAGGGGAACAGCATCCACCAGTTCTATAGATGTGGTAAATCCTTGCCAGTGCCTGCAGGCTCTGGGTAGGTACAAATTTAAAAGCTAACAATGTGTATAAGAGAAGAAACAATCAAAGTGGCTTAACTGTTTTCTCACAGAAAAAATCAGACTTGGTAATTAAAATGTGTTGTAGAATCTTGTAGACTTGGCAAATGGCAACATGTAGCTTGTACCAAAGTAGGGCCTAGAAAAGTAGGGATGGGTTTAGTCCTGGTTCTGCGTCAGCTGCTTTGGCGAGCGGACAGGAATGCTGTTGTTTTAGTGCGAGCAAAATTGTTACGTGCGACATCAGTTTAGCATCAGAAAAATTTCCTTTGTGATACTCGTATTTTCCCTAAAGCCAGACAGTCTCTCTTTATTTTTTTTTTCTTTTTCATGTGCAATTTTTTTTTTTTACTTTAAACAAAAACGGGGCAGCTTTTCTCATTATTTAAATATGTGAAAACTGTATGCTCCTTTGCTGTATGGCTGACAGTCTTGGTCACTTTGTGTTAATTGAATGCCTTGTCTCTGTTTATGAAAAATAGATACTCATATAATCTGTTCATTATATCACAGGAAGGAGGAAAAAAATCTGAGGTAGCAGGCCATTTTAAGCAACCATATTAAGACACCTTCATTAACAGAAAAATTCAGGTTAAACTCAAACTTGGTGAAGCTGATAGAATATATAGTAAAAATATTGCATGTTCAAGGAAGCACCTCAAATTACAGGTGTTTTAAATGTTAAAAACAAGATTTAAGACTTGAGGCTTTTGCAGTCACAACTTTTTTTTTTTCATATGTGTCTTGTTGAAATGCGTGGGAATTTATTGTATCTGTTCTCACAAAATAAGAACTGTGAAAGAGAATCACTTTGTAGTATATACAGAGTGTAAAATGGCATAGCTAGTCTAGTCATAATCAGTAACAATGTTTAGATTTGTTTTATCTCTAAAACTATTTAGAAAATTAGTATAAGTATAAATGTGTATGATGTTCATAAAATAATGGCAACTCCTAGTTTTATAGCTTCTATTAATTCATGCCTTTTAAAACTCAATTGCTAATAATGCTGACAAAAAAGGATATATAGCAGCATGCTTATCTTTTTCTTTGCCCTTCCCAGTGACCCATATGTGAAAGTGACAGTGTATGATCCAGTGAATGGAGTCCTTACCAGTGTTCAGACAAAAACTATTAAAAAGGTTAGCCATCTTATCTTTGTGGATTTGGTGGTTTTGTTTGTTGTTTGGTCAGGTTCCAGAGGAAAAGTTTATACTACAGGAAATACGAGAATTAATATGTCACTTGAGTGAACAGACATGGGGATAGGAATGTTCCGTGATCTACCCAGTTTCTCTGTTAATGGCATTGTTTTGGTATTTTCCCTTCAATTATTTTAGTGAAAGGTAGAGAAACACTAAGGAATATAAAGTTGAGTACTGTTTCAAAAATGCATAATTCATGGAAATACTGGATTGTTCTGATTTTCTGAGATTTTTAATGATGTAAGAATGTCTGTTGCTGTACAACTTTTATCTTTTTTATGTTTGAAACACAATCACAATACTAAAACATGTAAGACTCTTATGACTTAAACCAACAATAGCAAAGTTAAAGCTTTTGTATTTTATTCTTAAGTGGATTGTTACATGGGATAAAACAGATGTAAAACATCATAAAAGGCTCCAATATACAATTGTCACTATAACCAATGTTGTCTTCCTTTCTTTTTTTCTTACCATATAGTCCTTAAACCCAAAGTGGAATGAGGAACTCTTATTTAGAGTAAGTGTTTTTTGCAGCCTTATTACCTATTTTGGATAATAACATGTTAGAAAAAATGTTTTCTTACTACTTCAGCTTAAATCAGAAATATGTCCATAACTAGCGTTCAGAAAGGCTCACAAACTGCTTCTCTTAGAAATACATTTGTTAATATTTTCATTTGTGCCAGAGTTAAATTTTCAGTCTTGATGTTACCTTCTTTATTCCGTGAATGTTTAAAAGCATGAATGTGGATTTAAAAACAGTTTTGGATAGCAGCAGTCTTGGTCATTGGCTCTGTTAGAAATGTGTTGCGTAGTGGAATGGTAGCAAGGTTTTTGCTGTTTAATTTATGTCTTATGTATTTCTCTCCTTCTGCATAAATGTAGAGATTTTGCTAAAGACAAGTGCTGGAATTCAGCATATTATTTTAACTGTTAACCTATTGCTCTTTCCTAGGTTAATCCTCAGAAACACAGACTCCTTTTTGAAGTATTTGATGAAAACCGTTTGGTAGGTTCTCTTGTGTTAATATTGCAATTAAAGTAAGTTTATCTGGATTCAACATAGGTTAAAGAAGCCACACCAAATCATCTTAACTTATATTATGATACCTAAAGCTAAAGACAGACCTGATTCATTTACTCTTCTGACATTAACACACTTGGTGTTGCTCTGAAGCAGTTGTAGCACTGTTCTTAACTTCTGATATGTTTTAACTTATAAAATTGTCATTCTTTTGTAGCTCTTTTCAAATTACATTCTGTGATACTGAAAGGTCTGGACTGAATGTTTTATTTTTCCCCACAAAGTAATCTTGACAGTGTAGGTGTCCCTGTATGTGGTGTGAGAAGCTTCACCAGTGTGTGAGGAACTGCATGAACAAAAACATGTACCTTTCTTTGGACATTCTGAAAGTGGACAGCAGATTGTGATCTTGTAGATAGGTGTCACTCTATGAATGGCAGCTCATAAATAAGATAGCGTTTGTGCATTTATCTTCTCAGTGAAATCAAATGTCCTTCTCTGACCATGCTCTCATTTTATGGGTGAAAATGTCTACTTGCCTGCCTTTTCTGTCTGTGTGTTTTGTTGTAAATGAGTAAGGCTGGTAGCAGTACAATCAGGACACTTGAACCCTAGGACCACTTCACAGACATTTCTTCTCACTGGAATATATACCTTTTCCTTCTGCAATAGTTTGAAACTAATAGGAGGGTTTGAGTGGTCTTTATTTTGTACTCTGAACACAGCTTCATTTTGATAGCTGTTATCAAGGATCTCTTTGTGCTTGAATACTGTGTTGACTATGAAAAACTTACTGTTCTTTTCCTAATGCTTTCTGCATATATTCAGTAATCCATTGTATCTTCTATGGAGGTGCTGCTCTGTTAAAGTTGGGAAGAAAGCAAATGTATGTAGATATAAGTACAGACTGCCTAGAATAATTAGATTTAAGAATGAAGAGGCTTCATTTCTTGGTTAGAGGCATCACACAATGCCCAAACCATTTACTTCTTGACTAGTGGTGTTACCTGCCCCAAGTATTTCAAATATGGTCTCTTTTTTTTCAAAAACAAGTTTAAAGGGAATTGCAAGCATTTGTGGCTTACACGGCAGGTTAAATACGGCTTTTCAGGATGCTCAGATGTTAATATCAACATGGTGTTATGGGACTTCATGAAATCAAAGTACTTTTGTAGTCACTGGAACATTACTGCCACCCCCTGGAAGCCAGAAGGCATGGTTAGAAAGTCACGTTCTTCATTTTTCGGGGGGAAAGCAGATATTTTGTTTCTTTAGGGTAGAAAAGCTTTTTGACCTATAGGAGAGTCTTATAGCTGTTTTCTTAAGGAGAGGAACCAATAAAACATTTTATTGGTATCAAGTTGGAAATGGTGCTTTGTTTCCTATGTGTGATTATACTTAGAGATCAAAGCATCATGACCTCATCAGTCACTGTATAGTTCTACAATAATCCCAGTATTTTTCATCTTAATGCCCCAGATGTGTTGAGCTATTATAAATAAGCCAAATTGTTGCCTTAGCTGTGATTGTTTAGCATTGACAAGCTCCCCCACTTCTGTGAATTCATCTCCACATGTCAGACATCCTGTGTGCCTTGCACTCTTTCATGGGATGCAGCTATCATCAGAAGGTGTTTCATATTGCATTATTTTAGTGGACTTCAGTGTTAATCATCCTTTCTTTCATTTGTGAGACTGTCCTGCCAATGGATAATTCCTTGTAGCTCTGGGGGGTAAACTGAAGCCTGAAATCTGTTTTGTTTTAGAAAAGTTGCTTTCTTGAAAACTAGGCTCAAATCTTTTCTTCTTTAATGCTAGGAACAATTGGAGTTGTAAAATCTTTCCGTAACAGCTTTAAAACTTTTCAAAGATCATCTGTCTTGCATTTTGTAAGGGAACACTAAATCTAATTTGTTCTGGTGACTTGTTGTAAACCATTAGTAGGATAAAGGGCTTGATCAGTTTGTGAAGTCCTGAATTATGGCTGTCTTTAAAAACACATTAGAAAAATCTGTCAAGAAGGAAAATGAGATCACTTATGAGATGGACCAGTGAAGGGAGTAGATGTTTTTTTGCCATCTCTTCCTGTCTTACAAGAACTTGTCACAGTTACGTATATTTCAAATGAAGTGCCAAAATCTGTTACTGATACTTGGAGAAGTCAGTGATGTTAAGATTTAAATGGAGCCATTGCTGCTTTTTAAAAGAAAACATGTAATTATTTTTATGACCACTCTAAGTCAGCAAGACAGGATTTTGCATTTTAAAAGCCATTTTATGTTGACTAAAGAAGCTGTAGTTGGCTGGCTATACTTACAGAGTTATACCTAAGGAAGAAGAACATGTTGAGAAATTTGACTTAAATCTTAAACCTGAGTTACCAAAATCTGTAATCTTACCATTTTGTTGGAGGTTTCTTTACTAAAAATGGAAAAAACATTTCAGATGATCCTTTGGGCAGAGAGTTGCTTTCTTTTACTGAAAAGCGGTGTCTCTAAGGTGATAGCAATTTATTGTGTGTCATTTGAGCATGTTACAAACTGTGCTAGTAATAAACTGATGGGGAGAAAAGGAGCTTTAAGAAATGCTCTTTTTACCCTTCACTCACATATGTTAGGGTGGGTTTTGGGGTTTTTTGGTTTGTTTTTGTTTTAAGTACCTTTCTTGAAGTTTAAATGTAGCTTTTTGAAACTGACCAAAATAATCTTTTATGGTTTTCTCTTTCCTCTTCTCCCCTCATTTCAGTCCTCTCCAACGTATAATATTAGACAAAATCCACTTGGTAAAGCATAATGAAATAAGTGAACTATTGTCTTTGTTGGCTTTTTATGAATAAGCTAGTATTCATTAATTGCTGCATTCTAATAAGGGAATTCAGTTAATGGAAGTTAAGTAACCCCTGGAGTATAATTAGAAAACAAATTTGTTGCTTGCAAACAGGGTACTGTGAATTTGATTCTTGGTTCTTTTTTGGGAAGGAGGTATAAATGTTAATTTTACTGCCTTCTAGCTTAAAATACAGTAAAGGTTAAATAAATATGGAGCAGAAAAAATGCAGTAGTATGACCTATAAAAGTATAAATGGCCTAGTGTTCTCTTCTGTTTGCACTTTTTCAGCAGCACTAAGTAATTTCATGTTAGTGTGGTAGTGTTTAGTACTGCATCATATATGGCTTCTGTATTCAAAAGTACATTCATAGCCAAATGTTTGTTAAAAAAACCCAAAACAACACAAACCAAAACCAAAACCCCACTTAACGGCAAGATTCAATATTGTCTTTTTTCAAAAGTCCCACTAGGTGCCAGCAAAGGACCTTGTTAGACAATATGAGCCAGTGACACATTTTGTAGGAATTCTCGATCCCCTTACTCTTCTAAGAGTTGACAGCATGTTAACTTCTTCACATGCTGATAATTTTAGCAAAAAAATAACAACAAATGGGTAATTAGCTATGAATGCATGAGACAGTTAATATATTATAGTACAGAATAGCTTTATTCTGTAATTGTGCTTGGTACTTGTCTTTATTTCTGTGCATACTTGGCTCAGTGTTCTAAAGTTTGTGTAGCTGGTCATGTATTTGCAAGTCATATTGAACTCTAATGAATGTCCATTTATTGTGGGCTTCCAGCAAATAAGATGAGGCAGTTCACTTTGTAAGAACAGTTTGCTTCTTTCTATCTTTAACAGATGAAAATTGGAAAGGTTAAAATATAAAATAAAAGGTTAACATGGCTGGCTGAAAATAAATGCCAAATTATTGAGAATAGCTTGTTTGTGGTTCTAACTCAGTTGTATCTCACTGAAAATGGTGAAGTAATTGGCAGGAAAAGTTTCTACTATGTGCAGATCTTTATAAAGTATGATTGCTTAACAGCATATAGATTGTGAGAAAATGCCAGATTTCTTTCAAGTTTTATTTAAATAATGCAGAAAGACTTTCTTTTTAAGAGAGAGGAGGCTTATTTCACTGGTTTGTGCATAATTCAGACCTCAGCAGTTTGCTTGCATGGTTACTATTTGGAAATTCAATCCTAGACTTGATACTCAATTATATGGGACTTCATTCCTACCAACTTCCTGTAATTCTAAACCTATGGGTAAAAATATTAGTAGTCATACGCTGCTGAGGAAAGTACGGACACATTGACTCAGCTAGTGCAGCTGCAGCAGGAGTTGCTGCTTTAAACTTGGGAGTGCTGTAAGTTTGTTATTGTATTCATTTATGCAAATTACAGAAGATACACAAGGTCAGTTGTGTTGGTGAGTGTGTTGCAGCCGAGGTTGTTGGAACCTAAGTGCTTTGTAAATGAATGCTTTCTGACTGCAAGGAATCAAAGACGGTCCAGAAACTGCTGTTCAACGAGTGGCTGACTTATTTCAAGAGGTACAGTGGGGTTTTTTTAACACTATTATCTTGTAGAAATTAGGACAAAGACTGCAACTTTTATGGGCTTTTACTGTTGTGATGTGCTAGCTCTAGGTTCTGTGCAGCTGCCTATAGCCTTTCTGCTGAAGGATCTTTGTGGTTTTCATTTGCTAACATGCGTGGAAATGAGAACAAATGGCACGACGGTTAAGACTGCATTTTGCTACCCAAAGAAGCAACACAGATCCTTTGTCAGAAGCCTCTGAAGATGTTTTGGACAGTAACAACTGTGTGTACTTTAAAAAAGTGCAGAACTCTGCACCTAACGTTACACAAATGAAACTGACTTCTAGACAAGTTGCTCGTGCACCTGCAATGCAACAAGTAATTAATCAAGAGGAAAATGCAGCTATTTCTTCATTGCAAATAAAAAAGAGCACCTCACTGCAAATTTCTCTACAGTCAAGAAAGTATAGTGGATGTTTTCAGTCTGGTGATGCTGTAGCTGCTGGTGAAGACACTTCGTTCCTTGGTATTGGTAATGAAGGAAATTGTGGTGCTCGAATTGTGGTTGATTATCAATCCAACTATGGCCTTCTGAGCAGCAGTGCCCTGTGCAATGGCAGCCTTACCAGTATTGCAGCCAGTGACAGCGGATCCTTCAGCAGTGCTGGCAGTGACTACGGGTCATGTGCGAGTACCACAAGTGATGGAGGTTCATACAGTAACAGTGTCTTCAGCGACAGCAGTAGTAGCACTCTTTCAACAAGTGATGGTACTTTCTGTAGTAGTGTTGTACATGGAGATTCTTCATATAGGAGCAGTGCAAACAAATGTAATCCCTATAGGAACAACTCTTCTCAGGAGAATCTGTGTAGAAGTAATGCTACTTTTGATCAAGATGGTTTGTCAGTGAGAAAGAAGACTAAAATTCCACTGCGACGTTGTTCATCACTGGTTATTTTCCCTAGGAGTCCTTGCAGTACTCCTCCAGCTTCTCCAGTAAGCTCAAGTCAACTACCCCACAGAGGTGCCTTTCAAACATCCCATAAACTAATTATTTCTCCTAGTGACGTGGCACAAAAAGAAGATCACACCTTTTCCAAGGGATTCCTTTCAACAGCAATCAATGGACTTCGACTGTCTAAAACAGTTTGCCCTTCTGGCGAAGGCAGAGACGTTCGACCACTTTACTTGAATGCATCATTACAGGACAAAAGTCCAATTTTGAATGCTTCTGAGCAGGCCACTTGTAAAGAAGGTTCTGATGGCTTCTCATGTATTTCAGTTCATCTCACTCAAAGAGCATTTGCATTGAATAGTGAAATGGTTAATGGCTGTTGCAGTCCAGAGTTAAACCTGAACTCCAGTGCAAAATACCCTCCTTTAAAACTGGCACGTAGCACATCTGCATGTTTGCCCTCAAAAATAGATTCAGAATATCAGATTAACATAAATGAACTAGGAAGAACAAATGCACAGGCGAGCAAAACCCACCATGTTTTGCAAAGAAGTGTTTCGTTGGAAGGATCACATCAAAAAGTTTCTTGCTGTTTATCCAGCCCTAAATACAAGTGTCATAATGCAAGGACGTCTCAGTTGCACATACAGTTCAAACCTGGGAATGAAGGAAAACCAACTGGTGTTAAGAAAAGATACGGGACCTCTAAAAGAGAAATGTCTAGCACTTCTTTGTGGAGGCCCCATAAGGTGAGTGTTTTGGTTTATAGAAAAAACTGACAGTATTTTACAGCTTAAATTAAGTGGAAAATAATACAATTTACATTTGAGACCTAAACACAATGATTTCAGAATTTCCTAGTGGTGTCAAACTGTCACAATTGGCAAGTTTATTTTTATATTATTGGTAACGTTTGGTTTTTAAATTATTTTCTTAGAGTATGATAAATACAGTAGCATAGGTGAATACCTGTACTTAATACATTATAAACAATAATTTCCTGTTTACATTAACTCAAAGGGACTTTCTTGTCTAGTTTTCTAGACATGGGAGTTATGTAAACTTCAGATGAAGTTTTGTAGTTTTAAATACATCACTCCCAAATAAATTAAAAGTAATTACTAAAATTGCTTGTAAAAAGGGTAAAAATGAGTGGATTACTGTAGAGATTACTGTAGAGTCTTTTAGGTTTATTTCCTGTAGGCTTTTTTAATAGAACAGTTTGCTTTATGTAGAATTAAAGATAAGTAGTATTTGAGCAGAGAAAACTGTAAATACCATTTGTTTCTGTATACACCCTGAACCACAGGAATTTTCAGTTTCCTCTCTTTTTTTTTTCCTTCCAACCACTACTTCAGCCTGAGCAGTACACTGTAACTTAATACCTCTCCCAACAACATTGCTGTTCAAATTATAGTACTTGGGTCTAGAAGGCTTAAATATGTTTTTTTGGTAATGAAACTCATGTCCAACTAAACTGCAGAAGTGTGTTTGCTCTTTTTAACTCCGAAGGCAGTTCATAATATTAGTAAAGCATATACCAGACGAAATGTGAGGTTTTAGACTTATTTAAATAACATTCTGAAGACTTGAAGGGTACGAATATTATATATTAGCTTTAATTATTGCACTTTTTTGTTGAATCAGCATTCACAATTAATGTTTGCCAAAATTGTTTTAGGATCTCATTCTCTATGAATTGACACTACTACCATTTAACTAATATGCTTGTTTAAGGAAAAGGCTTTATGCCAAATATCTATAGGTATGACAATCCCTTTCTAAACTAGTCATATAACTACCTTGGAGGTATTAGCCTGTAATTTTTCAGCCTGTCATTTCCCTTAGAGTAGTGCCTGATGATTCTGCACTTTTTTTTTTACTTCCTTGGAGTTTCATACTACTTTATGGTTAAAGAGAGTTTGAAGAAAAACACACTTTCAGACGGGTAATCACTGTGCATCTTGTTTGGTGATTCCTCATCCCTAAAGCAAACTGTAAATTTGATGGTAAATTTCACAACAAGCACAAATAGATTATGACATATTTTAAGTAGCCTGGATCCAGTTATCTTTAAAAAGTATATTGTAAAAAGGAGAACATGTTGAGTCATGCACTTCAAGTACATATCTTGTCAACTTGCGCTTCTAGCCTTTGTGCTTAAGGGCAATTTATATGCAAGATATTTTATATTTTAATACTAAGTGAATTTTAATCGGTTCTAAATTTAGATAGAAAACAAGTTCAGGATTAGGTTGTTGGCAAACATTCCCAGAAAACCTGGTAGTACACCAGACTGACAATATTTATTTCAGTTCCCAGGAGCAGTGTTTACAGTGAATAGACACAAAATCTAGGAGACTTAACTGTTTAAAGCACTTGATAGTGTCTGTGGTAGTTGAGCATTTTTGACTGTGTTAACGTGCAGCATGTTTTAAGCTTCCTGAGTTCTTAAGATTTAATCTTCTGACTAGAACATGAGAGAGACAAGTTTAAAAATAAAAGAAAAAAGTGTCTGAATCCCAAATTGTTGTAGCTGTCTTGTACTTTTCATGTACTTGCAAATATTTAGAATTGTGCAATGTCTACATACAAATTAAAAAGATCTCTAATTTCAGAGAACTGGACACTAAAGGTTTCAT
Source organism: Apus apus (assembly GCF_020740795.1). Classification (NCBI taxonomy): domain Eukaryota; kingdom Metazoa; phylum Chordata; class Aves; order Apodiformes; family Apodidae; genus Apus; species Apus apus. The sequence continues at coordinate 8,031,901 of NC_067291.1, forward strand.
AGCAGTGTACTTGTTTCAGGTTCCTTTATGCAACAACAGGCACGGGAGCCTTTCAGTCTTGAAATAGTCCTTTCAGTATTTACATAGAATTAGTTTTTATATCATGTCTTAAAACATGTTATCAATAAAAAAGATTCCCCTACCAAAGCAGGCAAAAACCATAGCTGACTTTATAGTAGTTCAGCAATTCACTGGAATAAAATAAATGCTATTCTGTTTGCTATTACACTCTGTGTGACCAATATAATAGATTCTATGGCAATAACTTAATTATGCAGGCCAGTTAATTATCATGGTGTATTGTGACTCATTTAAAAATAAACAACTCCCAAAATATTTCTCTTGACTCCAGTTAGTCTGGCCTAGTATATTGATATGCTGAGTCTGGGTTCAAATTTAACGAGTTGATACTGGAGTAGCATTTAGTAATGTCAGCTATCTGTACAGAGCAGTCATGAAATCAAATCAGTGCTTTGGTCAGAGACTCCAGAGTCTGAGGCAGCAAAAGGTCTAGGCATTCTTTTCTTACACTCCTGGCCTTCAGCCACCTCGTATCAGATTTCGTGCTTTCTATAATCAACAGCTTGTTAATAACTGACTTTGAGAAGGGGGAAAAAAAATGTATCAAAACACCATTTTTGTGACAACTGGCCTTGGATTGTTTAATTAGGTTGAAAAATGTGGAATGGTGGTGGCCCACATACCACTGCTGATCTTTACTGGAAACATATGGAGTAGGTTCTGCAGTAGATGATGGAATTTCATTTATGTGAAGCAGGAGGAAGAGGTAGTCAGTGGTTATAGGATTGAAAGTTGTCCTTGACTTTGTGTTTCTGTATTTGTTTTTTTCACTGCATCTGTCTCTTGCTTGGGCTACAAATAAATCTGCAACTAAAATGCCTTGACATCACAGGTGTGAACTGACAGGGTAGAAGTGAGTAAGGGAACAGTTTACATGTTGTTTTACGTATGTGAACTTTGAGATACAGAGCAAGGCAGAAACAGTGACTACAGTTCTACTTCCTGTGGAGCAAACTTTAAAAAAAGAAAAGCTGTGTTAATCTCTTCCACCAATAAAATATATGCTATTGATATTATCCATTTCTTCCCCATCAGTATCACTGCTGATAAGATAATATGAATGTTGTAATTGTACTTGCAAGTCTGTTGGAGCAACTGTATACCTTTAAATAATTTCTGTAACAGTTCAGGGAATAATAGTTTTACTATCCTCTTAATTACAAGTAATTTTACTCAAGTTTTGTCTCTAGTGAATCAAACACATTTTGAAGCAAAAATACCTACTTCAGAGGTGGTATAAAATAACAAAATATTTCTTCTACTGTTACAGTGTCTCTGAAGGAAACCTTTAGTTGGAACTCAAGCTTTTTTCACCAGGTTCTGGAACTCTGCCTTTTGTATTTGTAAAAGGAGATGCTATTTGAATATTTCAGTGCTAAATTTAAATTTTGTACAAACAGTAATTTGTGGGGGCTCTGTGTGAGGCTGTTTCTTTACACTAACTTATTTCCCAGCTGATCTGAACATGCTGAGGGGATTAGAACCTGTGCCTTGGAAGACCTTTATTCCCTTTATATATGATGCTGCACCACAAGTTAGCACTGAATAATAGTCCAAGGTTGCCTTATTGCTTGCATCTTCTTGAAATACAGATCTTCTGTCTTAGCAAAACTCCCTCACAGAAGATAACCAGGGAGAAGTGCCAAGAGAAGGGGAAGAAGACAACTGTGACTTATCTCCATCTTTGTGTATTGAGCAAAGGGGCTGCACAGGTATTGGCAGTGAGGCAGAAGAAAGGCAGGTGAAGCAAAAGATTATAGAGGCAACATAAGGCAAAGCACGAATTGACATCTCTTTATGCTATTGTGTTATGATAACCTCATCACCTAATTATGTTCATATTGTCCAGTATTGCCTATCTTGAGGGATCATGTTACAGGACTGTCTGTGGCACGTTGCTGTGTCATGGAAGTTTAGTCAAGGAGAAAGGGGGCTGAAAGGAAGGAGGTGTGTTTCTGAGGAACCACAGTGACAACTGTGTTAGACTTAGATCGTATCTTGCTATTTATATTGTCTCTCAGACAATTTTTAGAAGTTGGAGCATCAGAGCAGTCAAGGGAAGACAAAAGAAACTGTTAATCACTGTAGTTAACAATTTATAATTAGTTGTTGTGATCTCCTACTTTCATCCCTTGTATAACGATGACCTGTAGTGTTTTGATAACTTGTACTGATTTCATCTGTTTTCCATCTTGTTTTAATGCAGAATTTTTTTACAGCTTCTTCTCCACTTTTCTTCTTGCCTTTAGCTTTTGAATAGCAAACATCTTCAGGGGAGGAAAAAGATTGCACACAAATTAAGTGATAAATCTTACAGCCAAGACTAGTTTGAACAGTTGATGTGTGGAAGCATTAGCAGAGGAATCAATCAATTAATATTATTTGATATCAACTCCATCCCTAAATTTTTTTGTCAGTGTTAGTAAGTTGTATTTGGCAGCAGTAAACCATATGTGACTTTTAAAATATCATCATGCTCTTAAGGAATATCTGGTCTGTAGCGGAACATTTGAATACACTGTATTTCAAAGCTCTAGCACTTTGTAGTCACCAGCAAGCACTACATGTACATATTGAGGAGGAGTTTTATTGTACTCTGTACAAATTATGATTAACCTCATTCTGTTTGTAGTCTGCCGCTTGAACTGAGTTTGGGTAGGTTTCCCATGCTAACAAAAGGGTAAACCGAAATTGCAAAACTATGCAGAGCAGAGCTCCTGAAACAGTGTGTATATATATAAATATTTAACTATCTGGCCTTCACGTTGATTCACATGCTTTTTAATCTATCATAAGAGAGTGGGAAGCATTGGTGGTATGGCTTCTTTGAAATAGTCACAAGCTATAGTTACTCTGTCTTGTAAAGCTTAGTATAAATTTAAGGATGTGTTTAAAGTAAAATTGGTTCCCAAGGCAAGGTAAGAGACCTTCTTTCCTTTACCCCTGACTTGCAAAATAACTTGCAGGCTTTCAGATATGAGACCATGATCATAGTTAGATTTTTTTTTTTGGTGGTACATCCTTTCTGTTTTCTTTGAGAAATTAGATCAACACTTTGGTTAAACAAAAAATAATTTATTGGGAAATATGATTATGATGATGTAGAAATAGTATTTGAAAGCATTATAGCATAAAACAGAAGCCCTTAATAAAACTAACAGTACCTGCTTGTGTTCTTACAAGAACTGTGAACAAGCTCAGCTATGAAATTGTTGAAATTATAACTATAATAAATAATCTTTTAATTTATTAAGATTTCCTTATTCAAGGAAGATGGTGAGTAGTATGCCAGTATTTTTAAATGACCAAAAGGGGACAGGGTAGTGCAACAGACTAGTCTGGAAGAAATAGTACTTGGAATATAGTAGCCATGTGACACATTTTGTGTTTACAAGGAGGAAAACTGAGCACTGCTTTCATAAGAGGAAGTTTTGTCTTACAAGTCAAAGTAAGCAATGACATGTGAAGATGGGGGAGCCTGGGTAATGCAGGACTTTGAGCTTTTCAAAATAAATGACAAGGACCCGTAGCAGAAATTCTGAAAAATACTCTCAAAACATAAGTGCAGGAAAAAGCTCCCTTATTGATGACAACTAATTAAAAGATAAGAAACGAAAGTGAGAATTAAATTGTCACCTCTGAAGTTGCATAAAGTCTCATGGTAGTGGGTGACTAGACAATGGAAGGGACAATTTGAAAATCAGTGTTGATAAACGCCAAGTACTGCACACAGAGGAAAAACTGTTAATGATGCATGTGTGATAATGGTCTCCCATACTGGTCAGGAAATGGTTTATGTCATGGTGAGTGCCTCGCTGAAAATATCAGCTAAAATCTTGTTTACAGTTGAAAGGCAAATAGAAGGTTAGGATTTATTAGGAAAGGAACAAACTAACACAATTAAAACCACCAATATGGAGTTGTACAAATCCACACACTTGCATGGATTGCGTATTTCTGGTCATCCTTTTTCAGAAAGCATGTATCACAGAATTAGAAAAATACCAAGAAGGGTCAGAAGATTTGAATAGCTTTTATATGAGGAGATGTTATGTAGGCCAAGGCTTTGGCGGGGGGGGGGGGGGAAAGAAAGAGGTATAAAGGGAGTTTCATGAAGCTATAGTTCAGGGGAGGTGAATTTAAACAGAGAATCCACTCATAGAACAAGCATCTTCTCTTATATGTTGCTGAGCTTACTGCTGAAAGATGTGCATACTAAAAGTGAAAATGGATTTCAAGAAGAGATAAGTTGAAGTCTATCAAAGGGTATGAAATTCTCAATTATGTATTTTAACATCAGGATCAAGAAGTTCATGCCCACTTATTCATTAGAAACTGGGGGGTATATCAGAGGAAATACTATTCTTAACTGCTGCTTTTATTATTTCCTTAAGCATCTGCTCTTGGCCATTACTGGGGAAAGGATACAAGGCTACGCGGAGCGTTAATCTACCCGCTAGGCTCTTTGGTGCCTGCTCAGCCCCTGCAGCCACCTAGGATCAAATGGTAGAAATGCTCTTTCAAGTTCTCACCTCATCCTGGGATAGGAGTGTTCTTCTGTGTTCAACACATGTTTTCTCATCTTCCAGAAGTGGATGAATTTCACAGATGGAGCAAGCAAGCAAAACGGTCTGGCCTTTTCAGGCGAGTCATTTGCTTACAACTGACTTTCACCCTTGTCCGAAGGGTGCCCTGCGTTTCTGTTAAGTGTCTCTGTTTAAGTGAACTTTCTTCCTCACTCCCTGTGACGAACAGGACATGCTCATTTGGGAATGCAGCCAGCAAAATACTTGTAGCTCATTTCAGTGTTACTTTATGGATCAGTAATAATCCCTGTTTCAAGAGGGTACATAACTCTTTCTTCCCATCGTGGCAGTTTACAGTAAAGTGAAAAGTCTACAGATGTAGTTATTGTTTGAGACCTTGGGCCACTTTAAGCTGTATCAACTGGAACATAAGCAAACAGAATTTAAGAAGGACATTGGCGAGCTTCTGGCTGAAATTACATACAAACTTGAATTGGTGTCATTGAAGTTAGGGCATATTAAAATGCAAATGGGACACTAGTTATTCAGTAAGAGGAATGTGGGAAGAAACAGAACTGGATTATTTTAGACCTAGATTTCTCTGGCAATCAGTGATTTTCCTAGCATAAGGGAGAAGGTCTTATTCAGTAATGTGAAAGCACAAGGACTTTTTGAAGAAAAGTTTCCAAAATTTATTATGAACATAACTTACTTTAATAGAATTTCTACCTTAGCCAGTTGTACTAATAATTTGTTTCTAGTGGGTTAGATTTGGGACAAATATTGAACTTGCAAGGAATAAATCCAGAGTGTCTAACATCTGGCAAATTATAGGCAAATAAAAGCCATGTCTAGTGTGGGAACTGTAATGTAATTTTAGTAAGAAATGTTGTAGAGCTTATCCAAAATAAACAGTAAAACTGCTTTTGTTGTAAAAGTAATTGTGAGAGGATTATCTGTGTTATAGTTGCCTTGTGTCCTAGAGATTGAGGCGTCAAAGGTCAGTTCATGCAGACTGGTCCTGGACAGATAGGTTTTATAATTTGAGCATAGCACAGTTTAAGACAAACTTAAGTTCTGTTGTAGCCAGGTCATCTGTGTCATTAGACTTGGAACTGGGAGAGGTCAAAGGTAGAGCTCAGGGCTCCTGTTAAGATCAGCAGCAGCTGAAGATGAAGGCCAAGTGCAGAAGAGCTAGGAAAAATGCAGCGCGGCTGTCATGGGCCACCAGCTGTCTACTGGGGCAAAGGTGCTGGGGATGCCTGAGTCAGTGCTGATGTTGAATTTGGATCAACAGTAGCTGGGAACAGTAGGCTTAAGAATGTTTTTTGAAATGCTGGAGCAGAGTGAGGCCATTCAGCCTGCATCCAGAGCTGCTGTAGGTCTGTGTTTGCAGACATTTGTTAGAAGGGGTCAGTTCCTTGTACAGCCTGGGTTGACTATTCAAGTTCATATTTAGGGCTGGAAAAATCAGCTTCCAGGCTCAACCTGATTTTGTGCATCTGTGTGGAACTGTACTGGCACTAATAAAGTTCCCATGAGTGAAACTATGATGCAGAGATGCTCTAATTGCCTGCCTGCCTTTTGAAGGCAAATTGTTTGTTGGGGGTTTAGCCTTATTTTTTTTTTTTTTAAGTCTCTTTATTCCCTCTGAATAACAAGAAGCTCACTGTGTGTTGAGTCCTTTGGCTGAGTGTATTAATTAGAAAATGTGTTTAGTATCTCTCATACCTGTTGTTTCAGTTGCTTATTTCAGGGAGGAAATTATACCTGCAGTTTAATGTTTGATAGGGGTTAAACTTTTTGACTGTGTTAAGCTGTATAGTGTTAACTGGGGAAGGTACAAGTGCACCTGGAATTGTTACTACAAGAGTTTGTTATTCAAACTTTATTTGAAGTCCTAAGATTTGGTACAAAAGCTTCCATAAATAGATGCAGATTTTCTGTGTTTTCATACTACTATGAAGTTAACTGACTTGATGTCTGGAATGGCTTGTCAAAATACTACCTAATTAAGTATTTGGTACTGTTTTCTGAATATTTTTTTTGAGTGTTGGCTGGTTTAATATAGGAAGCCAAATCTGGGTTGGCTCTTGGCTTTTCATGAAATGTAATATTCCTGCTTTTTATATAGTAGCTTATTTGACACATCTGTTCATAAAACCAAAGGAACTCAAATTTCTGATGAATAAAACATAGGCATTACTAGCTTTTGACTTGTTTACTGTTTATGTTGTGCTTAAGTATGCTTCTGTTGTATTAGATGACTTCTTGTCTTCCTGTGACCTGTGAAGATTAGTTTTTGCATGCAAAAAAAAGCTATCTTACATCCCTTTGTTAATGAACCTTCTAGCACAAGTTCGCAAAGTAGCAAACACTGAGTGGATTAATATACGAATGTTATGAAATTACTCTAGACTGTGAACTTTAAATGAAGCTTTCTGTAAGGTATTGGTTTTATTGTGCAAGCTAAAAATGGAGAAAGAAATGATTTTGCTCTGGTCTTTGTAGAGAAGCAGTTCTCTGAAAATATCTTTGGAAGTGAGGGAGAATTAGTGAAAATAACTTTGGTGTCACTTCTAAATTCTGTCTGTTAAACAGATGGTAAAACTGCTGAGGCATGTTATGCTGACATCTTGCTGTTGAAGCAGCCAGCAGAGCTGAAGGTCCTGCAGAAACATGTTGTATAATAACCATTGATCTAATAGTTAATATTTTCTTCTGTTTTGAAAATGCTGATAGGTTCTTATGTCTCACTATCAGAGATAGCTGATGATAGATTGCAACTAAAAAGAAATGCCTATTTGTCATTTAAACAAATAACCCCCCCTCACCATCTACCTCTCCCTCTTTAAAATACAGGAGACTGGGACTTTCATGAATTTCATGCAACAAAGTTTTTCTTGCTTTGCAGGACAGAAAAAACACTTTTAGAATCTGTGAATTTGGTAAGATCTTAACGTGATAATTGAATTCTGCTTTTTTGAAGCTGTTATTTTCCCATGATGAATAGCATATGCTGGCAGTATTTTGTGGAAGGAAAAAAAAGCTCACTTTTCTCAATGCAGAGCTAAGAGAACTAAATAATATACTCAGTGCAGCATGAAAAGAAAAATACTTGAAGTTGCTAGTGTAGCTCTGGAAAGTTGGATTTATTTTTTTTTTCATTCTCATCAAGCTTGTAATGAATGGTCATGTTTGGGTGTTTAAGCAAGAAGAATGTTGGTTTTATAAGGGATCTATTGAGCTCTTGTTTTCTTAAGCAGCGATAGTCCAGATCACTGTTTGTTTTTTCAATTTGAATTGATACTTTATATTCCCTCCATTAAAAGCTGAATGCTTTCTCATTTTGCCATACAGCTGTAGATTTCCATGCAAAGACTGACTTCTGCACAGCTAGCTGTTAGTTTAGTCAGAAAGACTGGGAATATACTTCAGTTCTAATTGATGCACTAACACCAACAGAAATTAGTCACAAAGGTTGGTAAGAGAAAATACCTGTTACTTCAACACCCTAGTTTTATACAAGAGCTGTTTCAAAAGGCACTGTGGTGGATCCATCAATTAAGAAAGGCATTAAATTCAGTTAAACTATGGTTAATGTTCTCAGTACTGCTCTTAAGTCTGTGACTTAGATAAGCATGTCTTTTTAAAATCTGCTTTTATCTGATTTCTGGTAGGAATTGCAGAAAAAAAATCCAAAATATTGACTGTTAAGGCTTAAGTATATATTTACAAAATACATGAAAATTAGTTTTGGACTGGATTACTTTCAGTGCTTTTCCTCTTTGAGCACTTGCTTTGGTGTTGCAGTAGAGTTCTTTAAGTGTGTTGTATACAGCAGCTGTCTGTTCTCACATGTTTTTAATAACTTTCTATAGACTAAACCAATGAATCCATAAAATAGAAGGGCTCTTTGTTAGTCTGCTATATCATTAATTGAGGTTTATGCACTTACGGTTTGGCAAGCAGGAAGTTTGACTTTTCTGGCTGTTAAGAAACTAAAAGTTGACAAGAACAACCTACCCACTTGTCTGTCTTGAAAAAACTGGGATGCCTGCTCTCACAAAACAGAGATCCAAACAGTTTCAACTCCATTGATGTTTATTTGTTAATGTGTGTGATGTCTGTTTCAAAGCTTCTTTGGCACTTCTTTGAAGGCAGTAAGTCAGCTTACCATAGTGAGGCACATTGCTAAAGAGCATTCCTGCTATCTGATCTATGTATTAGTTGTTTGGAGGTCAACAAAAATCTCCACTGGAGGATTTTACTGTCTGGCTGGAGGAGAAAGTACTGTTAAAGGTTGGTTATCGAGGCTAGCTCAGCTAAAAATAGCAGGAGAGACAGCAGAGTAATAAAGTGAAGACCAGGAGCCTGTTCTAAAATAATGCTAGTAACAAACACAATGTTCTAAGGTTTTCTAAGATACAGCAGACTTTTGTCCCACATTCCAGTAATTTATTTGAAAGGCATGTTCCACTTGAGCATTGCCAAGAACTCTACAAATACTGAGCCTTTTAACATGTCCAAGGTATGTGCTGTGCCATTTAAAAAAAAAAAAAAAAACAACCAAAAACCTCATCGGCAAAATGATAGCTGTATTTTTCCAGAAGCTTGTGGTCTATAATAATACAGAAAGTTTTCCCTCAGTAGTTCAAAGAAGCTTCAGGCTCTTCAGGTATGAAAAAACTTACAGCTTTCTATCTCAAATGAGTTTGTAAACTAAAAAGGTGGGTATTCTCTTTTCTGTTTTTATTTCCTCTTCCCCTCCACCCCCTAATCTGAATGTAAGACGTACATAACTTGAAATTTAATTTGGAGTGTGTATCTGTAGATTTCTAGCCTGTTATTGTCTATGACAGGCTGTGCAGTCTAGTTGTGCTTTTTGGAGGTGTAAAATTTAGAGCTTGTACCAGTGGGAGGCATTGGTTCTCCATATACATGTATGATTTAAAGCTGAAATGGACAAACTTTGGACAACAGAGCTAAGGAAAAAAAGGTACTGGAATTATTAAATCTTCTGAGAAGCCCCAATAACCTTTAATATCAGAAATGTCTGAATGGAGAGTGCTGCTAATGGGTAAAAGAAAGAGAAGAATTGGAATGGAGTTTTAACACTGTAAAACTTGGCATTGAAAATTAAGAATACAGGTGTGCTAGAAGAAGGTGAAACACACGGCTTTGCTCTGAGGTGAAGAGATGTGAGCAAGATGCAGAGCCTTATGGTGGAATATTTTATGGAAGAAGGTCATCAGAATCCGTGGGTGATGAGTTTGGGTAAAAGCTTGTGGCATACAGAAAGATTTGGGAAGGGATAGACACCAAATCTTTTGTTAGCTGGAAAAATCAGGAAGACTAGAAATCCAGAGGCTGCACAGGCTACACTGTTGAAGACTTTCACAGTCCCTTACTCTGTCTATGCAAAAAAGTTTAGTTTTGTAATATAGTATAGATTTTTTGAAAATGCCATAACTTATACACACCTTGTAAATTTCATGTCCTCTTCATTTTAGCACACAGGCAGTGATAGGTCTTCATGTTAAATGATCCATATGAATAATTTTCCTGCTTTTGTGGAGGTTTGCAAAGGTTTTCAAATCACAAATTAACTTGGAACAACTCAGCATGTGCTCCAATAATCCAGTAAGAAGTCAAGTAGAGTACCTGGACTGTTGGCCAGTACTGAAATTACCTGTGTAAACTACGAAAATCTTAATTTCTTTGGCAGGCAAAAAGATCAAGAGCAAATTGTACAATGATACCAAGTATTGCCAGTCCCTCCTCTTTTACTACAACATAGGCTGGAGGGAATCCAGCTGCAGAGTTGTTGCAGTCATAATCTGGTTGTAGTTGGACAGTCAAGACATCCAAGGGCAGAATCTTTCCAATTTTAGTTATTGAAACTGAACTCTGCAATGTGTGTGGGCAAATTGTATTTTTCGTAGATATAACAAATTATAGCACATTTTCAGATGTCAACAGGAATGTCAGGCAGGGGGCAGGGGATATGCCAAATTTCAATTTCCTGCTGCCAGGCTTGGGACCACTGGAATTGCTGGAAAATACAAAGCACTTATCACAGATAACAAATATTTTTACTTCATCATATTTTTTGATAGTAGCTGTATTATTTTGAAAACAAAATTTTTCTTCTATGTACTTGTTTTAAACAGCTGCCTAGTCTTAGAGAAATTCTCATGCACTCCCAGGAGAGGTTTTTTGTTCTGTCTTCATCTGTGATAGATGTTTAGTTGCTTAAGCATATACCAAAACAATGAATTTATTGTAACAACTAAGGGGAAAAGTGTCTTTACTCTTCAGGATCAAAACTGGAAGAGGGGAGATTTAGGTTAGACATTAGGAGGAAATTCTTCAGTGTGTGAGTGGTGAGACACTGGCACAGGTTGCCCTGGAAGGTTGTGGAAGCCCCATTCCTGGGAGTGTTGAAGGGCAGGTTGGATGGGGCTTGGAGCAACCTGGTCTAGTGACAGGTGTCCTTGCCCATGCAGGGGGGTGGGAACTAGATGAGCTTTAAGGTCCCTTCCAACCAAAGCCATTCTATGATTCTGCTGGCGATGCTCACAGTCTCAGTCCTGACACTGAATTACTCTCTCCTGGTTTAGTAGCATTAGATGATATAATTTAAAAACCAATTAAAATCTGCACCCCCAGCTGCTTCAAACCTCATTTATTTTGAGGAAGGCAAAACTGTCCAAGACTGAGTGTTCTGTCAAATCGAAAGTTTCTTCAAATTCTTAGGAATCATTGCTGTGCTATCAGGGCTTTGGAACAATGTTTTCAAAACACTTTGCAACTTTAATTTTGTTTTGTTTTGTTTATTTTTATTTCCTATAGACGCGAGATGACTTTCTTGGGCAAGTGGATATTCCTCTGTATCAGTTACCGGTTTGTATTTATTGTTTGTTCTTGTTTTAAGACTCTAAAAGGGAAAAAATATTATTTATGCAACTATATTGGTCATCTAAGGAAGTTAACCATATTGATAATATAAGTGATTAAATTCTCCTGCTCTGTGGGGTTCTTGTTTTGTTTTCTTTTGTGGATTTGTTGGAGGTTTTTTATTGCTGATGTTTATTTAAAAATGTAGGTTACCTTCTGTTTAAATACTGGTTTCTGCTGCTCCAAGAGTTAGGAGTGATTTTAAGTTTTTCAAGAATAAAAAGACAAGGTTTGAAAGTCTTAAAGACAAGAAGAGATAGTAATTATTGTCATATTTCTTAAAATATTTTCTTTAAAGTCTATAAACTTTTAATATTCCTAATTCCCATGAACAGATATAGAAGAGGGTAAATGGGAAATACAGCTAGTGTTGCTTTGTACATTTAAAACAAAATATTTTAAGTTTTTTGTATGCCTTTTGAAAAGCACATTTTTAAAGAAAGATCGTCAAGAACTTTGGAATAAGTAAGCCTTTTCATTTTCTTCTGAGGTCTCAAAACATTAGCAAATACTAGCAGATTTGTCAGCATTTAAAGATAAGTTAACAACCATGGCAAAACCTTTCCAAAAGCAGTTGTTCTTTCATTCTGGTAAGAACCATGTCAGGAGTAGTTAGAGATATGGCCTGTTTCCTACTGCAGCTGGGATGCAAGAATCAAGCTAACTTCCTCAGTCAGGTGGGTTGGCCATAATGTCCCTCTGGGGAAGACACTCTGTTTTCACATCCCACTAATAAACTGGATGGCAATATCTAGAGTCTTTTGGAGATGTTGGTGCATTGCCTTTCTGGTTATATTTTTAGCATGAACTAATTTATTGAGCTTCACTTGAGTATTTTCATGGCTATTTTCTTACCTTCTTCAAATGTTGCCTTTTTCCTGTCTACTCTTTGTTTCAGTCTTCCTGCTTCCCTGTTCTTAATCACTTGGTCTTGCCCTCTAAATCCATTGTAGATGGATTTTTTGAAAGTCTTTTTATTTACATAAATACCTGTATCTTGGATAAATAAAATCAGTTTATAAATTCCTTGTTACATGCAGTTTTGGTTTTGCTTGATACTAATCACTAAGATTAAAGCTAGTATTGCTATTACTGTACTTAAACCTGTAATTCAAATATTTTAAAATGTTTTGTGGCCTTTAAGGAAACTCATTGTAGATTTCTGATAACTTTCTTTAACTTCAAGTGTTTGATACAGATTTTTCTTGAAAAAACTTGTCTTACTCTAGACAGAAAATCCAAGTATGGAGAGACCATATACATTTAAGGACTTTGTTCTTCATCCAAGAAGGTTAGTAAATACCACCCAAAAATGCTGATTTTCATACCTGTACTGTGCTCTTATGTAATTACTTGTACATTTGTAATTGTTGTCTAAATTCTTACTTCTTTACCAAAGAAGTTTGAGCATCAATGGAGTAAAATATTTGTGGTTCTACTAAAAAGTCAGCATTTGTTTCAATACTTAGAGATTATTTTGTAAGAAAGAAATAACTTTTCTTCATGCCATGATATAAGTAACCTTAGAACTTCATATGAAACATGTACTGTTTCACTGAGCAGTGAAATTGGTGACCAATGTTATGCCATAACTCATTTACCCCTTTTCAGTTTTAAATTGTTTCCTTCTTCCTCTTTTGTTTGTTGGTTTAATGTAACCAGTTTCATGTGACTTGAGTTATAAAACAGAACTGAAAAGCTTAACGTTTAGGAAGGTCTGTGCTAAAAAAACAGCGAATTTTTAAAGTATATCTTTGACACTTGTTACACATTTTCGTGTTTGGTTTTAAAATGCAGTTTCTTAACCTAAATCTGAGCGTTTTTTTTTGCAACCTTTATTAGAAATAAAGTACATAAAACACATGTCAGCATTTTTCAGATAATAGTTTCTAGTTTAGAAATAACATCAGAACATGTGGGATCTGTAGTTCTTTCTCAGCCACAATGGTAGCATAACTAGTATTTTTAAAGTATTTTGCACATCTCTATTTTAGCAGATCAATGGTTTTAGCAGATTTAATGACTGTCAAGTTTCATTTTGATCTCTGGTTTTCCTGAATATAACTTTTTATATCCTGTAAATAAATGAAGAATATTATTTATTGTCTCTACATAAGTTAATGTCAACTGGTTTTTGTTAGTCAAGGATCTGACCTCTTCTTGTAGTGGCTGCTACATGGATTTGGCAGTGCTTTGTAGTAAGAGGAACTTCCACAGGTTCAGGCACTTTTCTGCCTTTAAATCTTATTGTAACTTTTAGCTGAGGAAGAATTCTTAACATGTTAATACTCTGAACTACTTCAACGTTTGTATTGGGAAGTAAGATGGTAGGTTGCTTCCTCTCTGGAAGGGACGTGGGCTCTTCTGAAATCAAAATAGGATCTGAATGAACATGTTTACAATACATCATTACAATTTTTTTCTACATATCAGAAAATCTAGTTCACTTTTTCTGCAGGGCAAAAAATCCCACGTGCATTAAGCTAAATACAGAGAGGCAGCTGCTGAAGTATATAAGCTTTCTGTAACTTAGTTTTAGCAAAAGTAGTCCTGTACATTGAAATAATGCTGTATAGATTGTCTGCACATAAATTACTATATGAATTAAATTACTATATGTATTAATTGTTCTTAATTCTTGGTTTTTATTATTATGCATCAGATAATAGGAAAGTTTTCAGAAGAGTGAGTTGGAAAGAAAGGTTTCCAGTTGGTACATAATAGCAAGATGTATTCAGAAGTCTAAAAAGTCAGTATCACTATAGAAATTAAATTATAAAAAGCCAAGTTTGTATTGAGAAATTTAAGAATAATCCTCTACCTGTGCTTGTTCAGCTGGCTTATTTTGAGGTAACAATTTCACACGTGCACAATAAGAACATTTTTCTTTTCTCTTCTGCAGTCATAAATCAAGGGTTAAAGGCCACCTTAGACTAAAAATGACTTACTTACCTAAAAGCAATGGGTCTGAAGAAGAAACCACAGAACAGGCTGAAGAACTGGAGGTGGGAAAATATGTATTTATTGCTGAAAAACCTAGCAAATGTCTTCAGCTATTAAGGGTAGTTACAGGAAAAATAAACAGTAGGAATCACTAAATAGTGATAAATAGTTTTAGAAACAAACCAGTTAAAAGTGATTGCTTGTAACTCACATAAGTTGTAAGTCTGCATAAAAATTCTGGAGCAGTTTTTCTAACTAAAGGAGTGGCTTTTTCAGTGTATCTTAAGAAAGAAAATGTACTAGGGTTTTGGTTTTGTTCTGGTACTGATCTGCCCTGTCTGCAACTTTTCTTGTTTCAGAATTAATGTAAGTATTATTGCCCAGTATTTTTGCTGCTGTTTCATATTGTTAACCCAGGTCAGCCAGACACAGACACTTTGCTGATTTTAGAATGTCAACTCTCTCCAGTTTATAGGGATGTTTTATAGGGGTATCTGAACTACTTTACATTTGTAATCTTTTTTAAGCGCATCAGATTTAGATCTGATTTAGATTATTTTTAAGACTTACACAAGCCTAACCAGCATTACCACCAACTTTCTGTTACAAAATGGTATGCTTATTTGACTAGTACCTTTGCAGCGTATGTATGAAATTAAATGGATTTACTTTTAAAAAATCTGTTCTATTAATGCTGTTTATTTTCCTGGTGTAAGCAACTTTTGATGATAATATGTTTAGGGACTCTGAGTCCTTAAAGACTCAAAATAAGACTTAAAATAAGATCCCTGCATGCATTATTTGTGATTTCTTTAGAATTATACACAATAAAACCAGAGCCAATCTTACTAGGTGAAGATGTAGTGGAACTGTACTTTAAAAGGAGGGTGGTCTTACAAATTGAGATACTTTTTCAACTTTTGTAATATTAAGGGCATTTAATGTTATACTCTCTTAGCCTGGATGGATAATATTGGACCAACCAGATGCTGCTAGCCAGCCACAACAGCAGCAGCAGGAAACTCCTCCACTGCCTTCAGGCTGGGAAGAAAGGCAAGACATCCTTGGCAGGACCTACTACGTCAATCATGAATTCAGAAGAACACAGTGGAAAAGACCAACAGCTCAGTATGTCTTTTGGCCTGAAAATTCAAGTCTTATATTAAGTAGTGTAACCAGTTCACTCTAGTTAGGTTGAAAGCAAGGAGAACTAGACAGTGAACAGCCTGAGAATTAGTCGAGAGCTTTCCATAGCTCAACCTTCACAGCCACTTGTAACCATCACTGGCTAGCGGTCCTTCTAACTGCACAGTACTCTTCCAGTGCTCTGGAGTGTGCTTTCAAGTAGAAACTGGTTGCAATTGTAAGAGATAATAACTATAGTAAAGGAAAGGAAATGATTCTCCAGCTCTGTGCCTGGTTCCTCCTTTCCAGCAGAGACTGCATTGCTTTATTTACCTTGGGTTTTTTAATTATTTTTTTTTTCCCCTTCTCATGTGAATTACAAAAATAACACCTGGAATGCTTTCTGGTTCTTCAGTTGAACTTGCACTTCATGTTGACATGAATACTGAAGTCTTTTTAAACAATTTACCTTTTTGTAGCTTGTGACTTTCTTCTGACAAAATGACTGTAACTTAGATTTTTGCTGTTAGTCTAGCTTACTATTGAAAAGTTAAATAATGGTTCCTGTGTGCTGACTTCCCCCCCACCAACAGGGACAATGTAGCTGTTGCAGATACTGGCAGTGTGCAATTGGAGGCCCAGCACGTGTTCACTCATCGTCGGCAGATATCAGAGGATACAGAAAATCTAGACAACAGAGATTCCCCTGAGGTAAAAACATTCTAAATGTTTCTGAAATGCAAGGTAACTTTTTAGTCTAGTAAAAAAGCCTGTCTTAACTATTTGTAACTCGGAACTTTGTTTTAATAGTTTCTTTCTTTATTTTCTTTCTAAAGAGCTGGGAAATCATAACTGAAGATGAGGCAACAATGTATAGCAATCAGAACCTTCAGATACCTCACTCACAGAGTAATTGTGATATACAGATTAATCTTGCAGAAGAATTTAATACCAGACTTACTACCTCTGGAAGTTCAGCTACTGGACAGTCAGCAGCTTACACGGTAAATTATTTTTCTCATTGTTCTAATATACAGAAATGTTGATAATATTTTGCAGAAAATGTGACTACTGATAGAATTGGATCCATAAATACTCATGTTAGCAATTACATTTTCAATTTAATCTCAAATGCAAAGAATTTAAGAGTAATCTTTTTACTGTAGAACCCCATCTAAGCAAACATTTTATTCTTCCCCGCTTTGCTTATATGAATTCCTGCCTGAGATGAAAACATAATTGAGGAAATTCTGGATCACGATGAAATACAGTTGGTTAATTGTAGCACATGGGGTCTAAGTTCAGCTCTAGGCAGAAAGATAATGCAAATTGGGGACTGAAAACCTCTTCTTAAACTGGATGTCTCAAACACTCATATCTTGTCATTATCAGTTTAGTCAACTTCCTGGAAAGTTGTGTTAGTTCTGATATATCACAGACTTTAGTCTACTGACAAGGTAAAGCATTAAATCCTATACTGTAAATTCAATTGTAACGTAACTGGTTGTAATCAACTCTAATACTTTACTTGCCAAAAAATCTGTTGTTAGGGTTTTCAGAATGTTCACAAGCCTCTGTGTTATTCTACTTTAAAGTTATAATTGAAACTGAACTTAATGTTGCTAGCAGTGTTAAAACAGGAATTTCAAAACCATTGCATTAATTATGTTTCAAAACAAGTAAGACTCTTTTTTCAAGATTAAAACTAGTAGTTTAAAGTGTGATAGCCGTTGTTGACTGCTGCCATCCTTAAAGCTGCAATAATAGCTAATATGTTATTCCTCTTGACTGCTTCAAGAACCATTCCAGCAGAAGAGGTAGTCTGCAGACATACAGAGTTGAAGAGCAGCCTGCACATCCAGTGGTAGGTCACTTTCCAAAAAACACAGGCTTGTGTAGTGGAGAGGCTGAAGGATTTTCTTTATGTAAAGCTTTATTAAATGATGTGTTATGTGCTGACATTTTAAATGAGAATTGGTCTTCTGCTTCTGGCAACTGTCCTGACAAAATTGCAGTTACTAGTCAAGCAAGATTAGATCTCAGTTGTAAAGCTTTCATGTTCCAACTTTGTGCTTTTGGTTTAAAATGAGCTTCATGCATGGATAGAGCCTGCAGAAGGAAGAAGTCTTCCCTCCAAGATACAAATTCTGTGTTTAGTTTTTTTGCTCTATAATTAAGACTGCACCACCATCCTTATGTTGTGTTTTTTGTGGTGACACTGCAGACTATGAGCTCATAGGCACAAGTATTAGGATAGATCAGCCATGCCTAAGCCAGGTGTATAAATTAATCCTTGTTGATGAGGAGCTTGAATTAAAAAAAAAATAAATTAAAAATCTATAATTTCATACTACTCAGTAAGGATTGCAATACTGCTGTTCTGGTTTACCCAGTTTGTGAAAATCATGGACCTTCTGGATTATTTTGTTTTGTTTTAATTTAGCAGAGGAAAACGTTTTCTAAGTCAGTTTCAAAGTTTTCTTAACTGTTTTTCTTCTGGTATCATTAATATTTAGTTACTGCCTACTTCATCTGGATTACCCCCAGGCTGGGAAGAAAGACAAGATGAAAAAGGGAGGTCATATTATATAGATCACAATTCTAGAACCACTACCTGGATAAAACCAGTTGTACAGGTACTGTTGGTCTTCTAATTATAAATATTTTTATTAATGTAACCTTTTAAACAGCTCACATAATAGAAGTTTAGAGGCCTCTTTGAAGTAGAACATATGAAAGGCATAAATTGGACAAGTGCTACATAAAATAGAGAAGGTAACAAGAGTTAGCATCAGTAATATTCATGGCAAGCCACTCTACCATAAAAACCTTCTGGAGAGTGGTAAGTTTTAACTTTGCAGGCATAATCAGTGATTGTTAGTCAATGTTGTTACTAGACTAAAAAAATTATGTACTGTCTGGCACTTGCTTTATGAAACTCCTTTCATGACTGAAAAATATATATGACTAGAAAAAATGCGTTGCTCTACAGGACTTTGGTAATCTTTTTTACTTACCATAGGTTGCTACAGAAACAGGTCAGTTGTCAGCTGTGCCAAGTGCTTCAATAGGAAGACAATTACAAGCAACATCAAGTGATTCATCGCAACAGTCTTCTCACCAGCAGCCTGAAATGGAGCAAGGATTTCTCCCTAAAGGCTGGGAAGTCCGACATGCACCCAATGGGAGACCGTTCTTCATTGACCACAATACCAAAACTACAACATGGGTAATGGAAAGCTGCTGTCATGGACTGAAATTCTAGTTCATCTCAAGTCGAAGCTTTGTTGCTTTCAGCAAGCTTCTGTTGATTTCTGTGTGTCGTGTCTCTGGGAACATATGTAATAGAGATGCAAAGGAATTTAAAATATCTGATCATCTGTCTAAATTTACATAAACTTAAAATATCTGAACATTATGAATTTTTCAGACTGTATTGGTACTTGAAAGTTTAGCTTGGAAGGAGGAAAATACAGATGTATATAGAAATCTGTTTTTGCAGATGTAAAGCAACTCCTAAATGATACTTCTGTCATAACTAAAACTGTGATAGCTTAAATGCACTGTTAACTGAAATCACTTTTTCAAACTTAACTTCAACAGGAAGTGTATTACATGGTACAGTGCACAATGCAAATTTCTGTGAGTTCTTAAGGAAGTAGACCAAGTGTAGCTACAATGTGATTGAGGGAGTTGTACAGCTACAGTTCCATGGAGTGGCACTGCTCGCTACTAGGCAGTGCTAATAGATGGACTTAAGCATTTAAAGAGTAGGTCAGTATGACTGTCAGGTGAAAGAGAAACAGAGAAATGCATTAAATAGATTCAAAAGAAATACTTCTTCAGGATTATGAAAATACCTTATTTATCATAAATACTTTCTCCCTACCCTCAAAAAAAAACCCCAAACCAACTAGCCATCAAACCCAAAAAGCACAGGGTGTGCCAGAAACCATATGGAAAGATTATTTACACTAAAAGATTCAATTACACTAAATGGGATTGAGTTAGGGTTTTTATATATATTTATATAGATATATGTGATAGGTGATTAGCTGATCCTTGTATACAGCTACAAGACTGAGATTCCACGAGGAACTTATAGCTGCAGAATATACAGTTATTTAGTTGGTACTAGGCGTAGTTGGGGGAAAAATAAGCAGCCAAGCAGCAAAAGGATTTTAAGATGCTGCTTGTTTTGTTTTCAAAGGGAGATCCAAGACTGAAAATTTCTGCTCATCCAAGGAGAAAGACTTCCCTAGATCCAGTAGATCTGGGCCCGTTACCAGTAAGTAAACTATTTTGCAGATACAACAATTAAAATACATAAGCTATCACTATCAAAATTTGCACATGAGAAAATGCAGCTGCTTTTTTTCATACAAAAAATACTCTATTTGGAATTCTAGTGCTGAGAGTAGATGGAAGGGGGCAATGCCCTCAACTGCAGATCATATACGGAGTTCTATGCAAACCCTACAGTAAGAAATGTATAATAAGTGTCTCCTTCTTGCAGCCAGGGTGGGAAGAGAGAACTCACACAGATGGAAGAATATTCTTCATAAACCACAGTATGTACATTGTAATATTCTCCCCCCACTCAGTTTTGTTTCTGAACTTTATCTAAATCAATGGAACTAATTAAGAAATGTCTTGCAGACACAAAGAAAACACAATGGGAGGATCCTCGACTGCAGAATGTCGCAATAACTGGACCAGTAGGTTTGCTATATGTAGCTTTACATATTTTTCAAGAAGATTCCTAATAGAATCCAAACAAACTCTTGTCATTTATCAGATACTCAGTCTTTAAGATGAAACTTCTAGGGTGGTTTGAGCAAGGCATTTTTATTTCTTTTTAAAGACTGTTTAGAAAACTTTCCGTGGAAATGGTCTTTAAATGCCAGAAAGAAAAATCAGTTCCTGTAGTAGTAATAGAGTTTTCTTTTAGACTTGGGGGGGACTTCAGCTGGCTAAGAAACTTAATTTTCTTTATCTGCAGTGTCCAGAATAAAACTAGCTCGATTCACAAAGTAAACTTGGGGGAAGAGGGAGGAAGGCTTTAAAAGAAATGAATTTAATTTCCAACTGAAAAATAATTATCTAGTCTTGATACTTAATCTAAAGTACAAAATCACCAGAACTAATTGCAAAGACGGTACACATTATAATTATAGATGGATTTTAGTGTTCAGCTGATCTGTGTTTATTAATAGCCCACTTATGTAAACAACCTTCACTGTCCATGGAAAATAGAGGTGTTTGTAGCCAGGTCTGTCATGATACAGCAAGAAAGGATGTGTTATCTAAGTCACCAGAGGCATTTTGGTCACTTTGATCTGGGTCAGTCAGTGACGTTAGACAGTCACATCAACTAATAGTGAAGTACAGGAGAAATTCTGTTTAAGTGATCAGAACAAATGATCTGAACAGAGAAGTACTTTTCATTCCAGGTGTGTTGAACTGTCCATATATTTATAAATTGAAGCTCTCCCCTAATACTTAGTAAAACATCTATTCCTCTTTTCTTAGAACTTAAAGGCATTGTCTACGTTTCACAAAAACAGACTAGTTTATATTTCATTAATTGTGAGATTATCTCTAGCACTTTTTTCTTTTCTTTTTCCCTTCAAAGGCTGTGCCTTACTCCAGGGACTATAAGCGAAAGTACGAGTTCTTCAGAAAGAAACTGAAGAAACAGGTTAGTATAATCAGTAGGAATCCAGCAGACAGTAAATAAACTTAGGCCCCTAAGCAAAGGAAAGCCTGGGTTACAGTGAAAGGAAGTGGGACTTTGTAACCTGCTTAGGCAAGGTAGATGTACTGTCTGATCACAAATGCATCCGTGAAGTAGTGACTTGGCAACAGCATTTGATCTGGCAGTAGGGTTTGTGACTTTATGCCAGTGAAGAGACTGCAAGCAATCTCATTGAAATAGCAGAAATTTTAAAAGGTTACAGTTGTGAACCTGGAAATAGGCTGGCAACAGAGAAGTCTGGAAATCACTGATCTAGCATATAATAATTTTTGGAAATTTAGATTGTTTAGATAGAAATCAGTATTGTTATCTCAGCCTAGATGACTGTAATAAATTGCTATAGCCTTAAAATCTGAAGTTGTTGGCTCTCATTTTCAAGTTCTATTTTGAAGTGGCAGTGCCAGGTATATTTATAACACACAGCATAAAAGACTGTAAATAGCATCTGGATATCCAGATAACAATGAGTCTTCACACAATTGCAATCAAATTGTATATTCTTGGGAGATCTTTTATATCTAGCATAATAGCCTTTGAATTTAGACCCATATTTCACCATTTAACTAGCAAGTCTGGCTCTAGCCTTTCTGAAACTTACTCATTTTGAGCTGACCTGTAAATTCCACACAATTATGTATGCACCTATTTTTTTATTCCTAGTCAAACAAGCTTGGCATTCATTCAAATATTATTACCCTGATCTGAGAAATGATAGATGACAGCTCAGCCACACAATATAATCATAGACATTTAAGAATTAAATACAGGTGTAGGTTTTAAAGCATATATTACTATTGCCTTTTAAGCATTCTCATAAACATAAGTAACAGGGTAATGGCTTGATTTATATTGAGACTTACCCATTTTAATCAGCTAGGTTTTATTTTAGTAGTTGATTTTATTATTGCTTGAACTTATTTCTGAGAAGTTGTTTTGCAACTAAAACCGGGAAATTTTAATTTTTTTTAAATTTAGGGATAATTACGTCTTTCTGAAATTATGGAAAAGAGCCATATAATTGAGCCACTATGTAAATTAGAGATAAAATACTGGACAGTATTTTGCAATGTGGAAAATGACAAAATGTGCTTCCCACCTTCAGTAATTATTTTTTCTTTGTAGTTTGGATCAAGCTGTTGAATATAAAAAGGCATTATGCTTAAATGCAGCATTCATTTTTTTTTAATTGGGGCATGTAGGATAGATTATATTAAGGAGTATAAGAAAATAACCAGGAGGCATGTCTGAACATGTGGGTTTCAGTTTGATTTATTAAAAATATCTGCACTAAAAAATGAATTCTTTTTACTCCACATGTGACTAGTTCTTTGGAATTTCCTGTTCCTGATTTCACTTAAAATCCTGATTTTGCCTGAAGTAATTGCTGAAACAAACTGGCTGACAACAAGTGAAATAATAAAAAATACTCTGTTCTCATGTGATAGAATGACTCAGCAAAGTTTTGTTCCTGCTTTATTAGGGACTTGCTCTGTAAGCTCAGCAGCAAATCTGAACTCCTTGGATATTTTTATTTAAATATTTTCCTATATGGTAGTGAGTATCAACCTTGTGATTTGTTCCTGTGACTTCAAATTTTAAGTGGACTGATTTTTATTTTAATATTGTAAGAATGTTTGTCACATACATCTCAGGTTAGAGAGCAAGACACCTAACCTGACTGTTAGAATATTGAACTACAAGGCGAAATAAGTCAGTTGTAATTATTAAAAAATATTTTTATTTGTAAGCACTGAACTTTTTTTTTATCAAGCTTATAATATGAAGCATTTTCTGTGTTAAAAAGGATTCCAGTGCCTTGATGCGTGCACGTGCTCTTACTACTAGTAGGAACTTAATTTAACCCTATTTTCTTGGTATGAAATAAAACTTATTATCTGAAACTCTTTTCAACTTGCTAGTTGAATTGTGTGTAAATGGAGCCTCTTGTCAATCATACTGTTATATTTCCAAATTATTTAAGAAAAGGATTTGTGTGCCATTCTTTGTGTGTTTGATGAATCTCATAAAAGATACTGGGTTTTGTTTTATTATTGTGTTCCCACATTCTTTTTAATCTTTTTTAGAGTGATATTCCAAACAGATTTGAAATGAAAATTCATCGCACAACAATCCTTGAAGATTCTTATAGAAGAATTATAGCTGTAAAGAGAGCAGATTTCCTTAAAGCAAGACTTTGGATTGAATTTGATGGTGAAAAAGGTTTAGACTATGGAGGAGTGGCCAGGGAATGGTTCTTCCTTCTCTCTAAAGAAATGTTTAATCCTTATTATGGATTGTTCGAATATTCAGCTACGTAAGTAATTCAGGTCTGGAAAACATGAAGACTAGACACTTGCAACCATCTACTGTTTACAAAAAAGGCAGTGTGTAATACAGAAAATGTTAATCTGACTACTGTAAAATTAGTAAGATTTAAGCCGTTCTCTTTGGTGTAGCTCTAACTTACAAAGGTAGTTTGTGGTGTTTTAAATCTGTTATTTCTGCTGAGCTCATAGAATCTTCTATTGAGTGTTGCTTAATATTAGAGATTTATTAATCAAAAAATGATTTTTTTGACTTCATGAAAAGCAATGCCTGAATTAACCAGTGATGTCTTTCAGATCTTCAAATGTTGGAATGTACTATTGGAATGCTTCAATAGTACAACATCTTGTTTTTCTTTCTCTTCCCTGCTCCCTCCCTCAACTTCAGAGATAACTATACTCTGCAGATCAATCCAAACTCTGGACTTTGCAATGAAGATCATCTCTCTTATTTCAAGTTTATAGGTCGTGTAGCTGGAATGGCTGTGTACCATGGCAAACTTTTGGATGGTTAGTGTTTATATAATATGATATTTAGAATTAACATTGTGCATATTTTGAATTTTAAGTTACATACTGTTCAATTTATTTGTTCTTTTTTTTAAGCCTTTTTTATTCGTCCTTTTTACAAGATGATGCTCCAAAAACCAATAACACTTCATGACATGGAGTCTGTGGTATGTAATGTGCTTTGTACTGTGTATTGGGATTTCATCTTCATCTTAGTTTATATATATTTATATATATCTCTCTAATGACAGGTGAAGGTTGAATGCAGCACAGAATGTGATTTCCTTTATCTTAACATTTCCTAAGGCTTTTTGTAGTTATGCCTAACAATAAAGGGAAAATAAATACAGAGAGAGAGACAGAGAAGAGTCCAAAATACATAACTTCAGATAATGCTGTGGCATCTTACCACCCTTTTGCTACATGAGAAATTTGTAGTCCTGAGATTGCTAAATCTTCAGGTTTCAAATGTCTTTAAAGGTCTTTGTAGCTTTGTACAATTGCAGAGTCTCTGTATCCAGTTGAGGATTATCCTAGGTAGCAGCATTCACTGGGCTGTAATGGAGCTTCTTGTAGCTTAAAAGATGTCTGCTCTATTTTGTATTTACTGTTTTGTTATTCTCTCTCTCAGGATAGTGAATATTACAATTCTCTGAGATGGATTCTTGAAAATGATCCAACAGAACTGGACCTCAGATTTATAGTTGATGAAGAACTTTTTGGACAGGTTAGTATGTTTCTGTGAAGTAGAATAGGCAAAGCATGAAATAAAACTTTTGACCTGTGAAATTAGCTGATTTTTATCTCTATAGTATTAAGAAAGACCCTTCATTCACAGTCATGTGTGTTTGTTAGCTCAGCTAATTCTTTTAGCTGGCACATGCTCGTGCAGTGCTCTTTTAACCTGTCTGTGATGGGATAAAAGGACTTGGAAATAAGCAGAGCTTTAAAAAATAGCCCATGCTTTTTTCTTAAATAATACTTGTGTTGAAATGTAGCTGTTGCTGTGAATGCAACTGAGACTAAGATATGCATAGTCAGATTACTTGGTCTGGAGTGGAGATTGATTTTATGTGATCGGCTGGAAAAGCTGAGCCTTTTGGGAAATGATTGGAACAATAAACTTCACTGTGAGATACTAGTTTTTATTCTCTAAGATATACTAAAAAACTATGGAAGAAACAAGTTTGTAGTTGTGTGGAAAGCTGTCCAAGATAAGTCATGTAGAAAAACCACAGGTCTTGAAAAAAAACCTGAAATACAGGTGCCAGGTAGATCTAAGTAGGGTAATAGCATTTGTGGTCTTTGGTAACTACAGTGATCAGAAGTAGAAGAGTGCAGATTTCATCTGTAACAAACTGAAAATCAGATACTTGTCTACTGAGGTTCTACTAGTGTAAATCATTATGTAGCAGATATGTATATTGATTCACTTGTTTATTGGGACTGTTGCTGAAATTGTTCTGTGTTTTTCCTTGAGACTTGCAAAAAAGGCTGAATAATTGAATATACAGTTAGTGCAGTCCACATTCCTGACAACTTGTATGCAGATTTAGGTTATTTATTGTAGCAGGTCAGAAAAAATGCAATCTGGCATCCCTGAATAACACATTTTTTTAAAGCAATCAGCCAAATTCTTTTTATTCAGGTAATCCATGAAACTGGTTCTGTTTCTCATAGTTTTTGAATTCTGCAATCTTCAAGAGTTAACTAAATTACCTAACATTAACATATGAATTTCTGTTACATTAGCATGTCATTTAAGATCTATTTGTATGCATTGCGTTTAGACCCATCAACATGAACTGAAAAGTGGTGGATCAGAAGTAGTTGTCACCAACAAGAATAAGAGAGACTACATTCAGTAAGTAGCAGTCAGTGTGTGCAATATGTCTCACTGAATTGCCCCTCTAGTAGCAGAGGCTGTGTTAGTGGAATTAACAGAAGTTGCTGTTGTGTGTGTAAATTACTTTTATTGTAAATGTTTTTGTTTTGGATTTTTGCAGTCTTGTAATTCAGTGGAGATTTGTGAGCAGAGTACAGAAACAAATGGCAGCCTTTAAAGAGGTATAGTTTTAATTACAAAAGAAATTCTTCTAAAAATTCATTGCAACTAATCTTAAGCTTTTTTGGATACCCTGAAGATCCACAGATAATGTTGTTATAGGTATAAAATAGTCAGTGATACTCCATGTAGTGTCCACTTTGAATTATTTCAGACTTAATCTTTTTTGTATGTTTTTACTGAGTTTACTTCATATTAAAAAATTTAAGTAATTTCTCAGTCCTGGTTGACAGCTTTAGCTGTAGTGCAAACTGCTTAATGAACGTGGCAGAAATGAAAACTAAATCAAACTAGTAGAACTAAATTAAATTAACTGGTTTATCCTTATTTGTATAAATTATAGTACATATGTTACCCAGACTTACGTATTCACTATTTAGTGTAACACAATAAAGATACAAGTCAGAATTAAAAGTACTGTAACCAAACTGGGGACTGCTGGTGTCCAAACATCTGTATTTGCTGTATTTACTTGGCTCTGTTTAATAAAACATCTAAGTACCATTCATGGTGAACAAAAATGCTTAAATAATGTTGACTTGATTTTTAAAAACTTCCCTCATCTTTTTAGGGCTTTTTTGAGCTAATACCACAGGATCTGATTAAAATTTTTGATGAAAATGAGCTAGAGGTAAGTGTATCATGGAAAAGAGAACAAATTAAGTTGAAACTTAATGTTACTGACTTAAACATTGGTGGTTTGTTTTTCTGTGTCTCTGTAGTTATTAATGTGTGGACTGGGAGATGTGGATGTGGCTGACTGGAAGTTACACACAAAATACAAAAATGGCTACAACATAAACCATCAAGTAATACAGTGGTTCTGGAAGGTATTGTGAAGTTCTACTATTTTTTTTACTTAAAACCTGTTCCTAAGCTGCTGCCTTTCAGCTGTGCTAGTTTATCGCATGATTCATCAATAGGTGGGTAAATACTTGACCATTAAAACTCCTGAGAAAGACAGTAAGTAAACTAGAGATGAGATGTGTGGTAAGAATGTAAATACACTACTGATACTTGCTTTTACAAAAAAATTAAAAATCCATCTCTGACTAGGGTTAAAAATCTAGGTTTTTTCTGGCATGATTACACAGAAGAGGTGTTAAACTCTTCTGTTTAATAAATTACAGGAATTTGGCTGCTAGTTCATAGCACCAGAAAACTTCAAAGAAAGTAGGAGTCAAATCTTCAGGGGAAGTATTTTAGCAGTCTGGTGGGCCAGTAACCATACTCTAGTTACAGTGCCATTAAAAAACTGTTGCCTTCATAGTTTCTAGCAGTAGGCAGAGAAGTAGGCTATGTGTGTCACTATATATCTGTGTATATATAAAGAATAATTATGTAGAGAGAGAAATTACGTTGCATAAATCTGTTAGCTACAAAACTTTAAAAATCTTTAATTGTAATTATTATCATACACAGGCAGTCTTAATGATGGACTCTGAGAAGAGAATAAGGTTACTTCAGTTTGTTACTGGCACATCGCGTGTACCTATGAACGGGTTTGCTGAGCTGTATGGTGAGTGTTTGTGATTATACTCATAAGTAACAGAAAACATGATCCTGACGTTGTCATTATATTTGGCTTCAAATACAGGCACATTCTTTTTCAAATTTTACTTTAAAAAGTAGTATATACTGGCAGGTGTAAGAAGCAAAGTTAGAAAGGAGTCAGATCACACGTGTTTCCCCATGTTCTATAAATACTTCATTTTAATTCTGCTTCTGGAAGTTTTTTAATGTATAGGGTTTCTCAGAGTGTGGATTTTGAAGTTATAGAGAGCTGCAAAAATCCCTGTTTAACACATGATTGAGCTTGAAGAAAATTCTGTTATCTGATGACAAAGACATGCTGGCATCAGCAGTTAACTACAGATTCTTATCAGTTCCCAGCTGCTTTTATCTGCTCACACAACGGTATAGATACTATTATTTGTAAGGATATACTCTAAAGAGGACCACTGTAATGAAACAAGTTAAATGTAATGCCAAAAGAACGTAGTGAACCTACAAGGCAGAGACTGAAACAAGCAGATGGCAGCAAGGAGCAGACTTCAATACCAAAGCCAGAAAACCCACTCTGGAAAGACCATGGGCAAGCAGATAGGGCATCCCACAAAGGGTGGGAGTGCTTTGCTTACGGGAAGCCTGTATTCAGCTGCCATCAGCTATTATGTTTTCTGCTTTACTTGAGATCCTGTGCAAATGGCTGAATAGCCTAACTTGTGTATTTGAATAAACATTTCTTTCTTTGTAAACAAGACAGTAATTTGTTTAAAAAACACTAGAATTGTGAGCAAATACCACCCACCATGTGTCCTCAGTTATCCCTCTCTTCATCATAAGTACTCAGTTTATTTTCTTCTGTTCCATCAGTGAATGAGTTGTGAGTTCCAGTGGGAAGGACAGTGCCCTCAGCAGACTTGAGCCATGTGTCTGCTGTTGCACCTGAACCTTGGTATTGTTGGAGTTAGAGCACATGCTCCTCACAGTGAAACTTGATCAGAATTGTGCTGTCTCCAGATTCTTGTTTATTTGTCTGAAAACACTACCGGAGATAGAACTAAGGAATTATATAGGAGGAAAAAAACTGTTGAAGCTCTTGGCTTCCTTCTGCCCAGGGGTTAGGATATCCTTGGGCAGTCTTCCAGCCAAGTCCCAGTTTCTGTAATTCTATTACTGAAAAATTCAGTTGCCTTGCACAGTGCTTTGTTTCTTTCTCTTACAGCTATTTCTGCTTTACTGTGGCCAGCAGCCCAACCTCTCTAAACCCACTAATGATCACAATCGCATTTCCAGTACTTGCTTGTATCTGAAGAACAGTAGGTGGTTCTTCAGTTCTTTGTGTTGGTACGTGGCTTTTTGCTGCAGTCGGCTGCCCCTGTGGCTCTTCCCACCTTCGGGCTGCAGTCCTAGAGCTGGCTTTCTAGCGGGACATCTCCATCTTGTGGCCCAGAGCAGCATTTCTGCTCATAAATAGGGAGTTCTTGGTGTCCATGAGCAGATCCACCCACGTTTGACAACAGGGATGCTGAACAGATGTGGCTTTCTTGTATCTCTTGTCTTCCTCCCACCCTTCTTTGTCAGCCTCTAGTTAACTAGTTGGATAGCTAAAATGCAGACTTACTCTTACCTAGGTATTAAAAGGGAGTTCTATCTCCTTGTCACATGTAGAATGCACCATCAGTCATAGAGCTGCTTCTCTGCTTCATCCTTATTCCAGGCATTCTTACTAGTTACCTTTTCTAACCAGCCTTCTGCGTTGAAAAAACATATAACCCAAAGGAGAAAGTGAAGAGGAGCTGGCAGTGTTCCCATAACTACTGGCACATCTGTCTCACTAACAGTATCTTAGAATAGTGCTCAGGGTTTACTCTTACCTGTCTTGCTCATTCAGGTGTGAAAGTCTCTTGAAATTAAGATATAGCAAGAAATAATTAAAAGCACAAGTGAATTGGGATTATTGACCATTACTGATTATAGGCTGTATTTGATTCAAATAGGTAGCTCCTAATAATCTCAGAATTGGATTTTAAAAAACCAAAATATTTCATAATTTGGATTTCTAATTAGAATGTCATAATGGGGTGAAAATTGATGTGTTCTTTTCTGCAGGTTCAAATGGACCACAGTTATTCACAGTTGAACAGTGGGGTAGCCCTGAAAAGCTGCCAAGAGCTCATACTTGGTAAGTATTTAGTTTAGGTAAACTATGACCTTTAGAAAGAGTGATGAATACTGATGAGTTTTCATCTTTCTTTCAGCTTTAATCGTTTGGATTTGCCTCCGTATGACTCGTTTGAAGATTTATGGGATAAATTACTCCTAGCGATTGAAAATACTCAGGGTTTTGATGGGGTTGATTAAGACACTGACATAAATTACATCAGTCCAGTGCTGCAATTTCATTATAAGGGTTTACAAACAAATTTAAATTTTCCAGGGACTACCATTGTATTTAGTCACATCGTTACTGAATCCTCATAGTATCACTTGTAAAATAAGTAAGTATTAAAAACTCAGTAACTTTTGAAAATGTATTTTGCCATTTTCACAATTTTGTGTACTTTGCTAATAACAACAATATACACATTGGATTGACCAGTGCCAAGTAAGTAAAAAATTAAAGTGTTTTTTAAGCAGTTGCCTCTTCTACAGTATTTGACAGACTGTCCTGCAGTAAACTACTGAAGTAAAACTGTGAAGAAATCTTCGCAAAGTGTGTAAATTTGACTTGCTGCTTTAAGAGGAAAAACTGAAATTGTTAAACTGTTTAAAAAAAAATCAAACCAAAACCAACAAACAAAAACCAAACAGAACAAAAACAACAAACTTCATGTAATGTGCTGCTTCAGGCTGTTTGCTACAGATCTGCCCAAAGCACCTTATAATTCAGTATATTAGGTAAAATGTGGGAAAGTATTTGTTTGCATTATCAGCCATCAGTTTGCAGAAAACTGATTTGCTGACACATTTTGTTAGATTCCTGTTTCTCATTTGCTTTTCTTTAAACAGTGTAACAAAACCCCAGTTTTTTATATAAAACAGGCAAGCAGCATAATTCTTGAATTGTGAGGAGAAATTATATACTTTTTTGGTCTGAATTTGTATACTGTCATTAGTTTATTGAGTATTCATCACTTTTTGGGATAAATTTGTAGTTCAGCAATGGATAATATTTTCAATTCAGCCTTTTGAAACAAATTAATCCTAAAGTGGAATTTGTAAGGGTATCACTCAGTGTTAGTTACTGGTAGTTAGAAGCCTTTATTCTCCATTCTTGCAGTATTGCACTACATAACAATAAAGAACATGTTTACAGGGTTTTCTGGGCCAAATTCAGCAGTCTGATGTGTGCAAACTTCTCTAAACTGCATGGAGGTTATGCACATGTAACCAGGTGCAGAATTTGGTTCTGTAATATGTTTACAGGTTATGCTAGTTTCTATAGCTGCATTTTTATATTTTTTCTCCACTATTAGTCTAGAAACCAAATTTGTTAATACAATATAACCAAAGTCATAACCAACAATGTGCAATTTCTTGTAGATCAACTTGTCATATAAATATTAGTTTGATTTATTTTGTAAATGTGGGTATCTTTTGTATTAATGCAGACACTTTTTTGAGCAAGTGATGATTAAAATTATTAGTAAAGTTGGTTCTAAAAGAAAAAATTGATTTATATACCTGGCTTGCTCTAATTTTAACATTTTATTACCAGTATGATCTGAGGAAATGTGAGTACCTAGCTTTGGCCAACAAATTTCTGTTTAGTCACAGTCTTTATAAATATGCAAGGAGTAAGTGTAGCACATCTCTCTATAAAGATATGTAAATTATGTAAGAAATGTAATAGGTCTTAAGGGATATTTAAAATCCCACTGTTTTATTCTTTGACTAGGTCATTAGGGCTGAGAATACTACATGTAAATAAAGGTAACTTATACAAATTTCCCAAATCTATATGCGGTTTTGTAAAACATGAAATGATATATCAGTAAATCTGTATAGATTTGAATGTAGCAGGTTTTGTTGCGTACTTTTAAGTATAAAATAAGGATCCTGAGAGCAGTAAATAAAAGTTTATTCTAATAAGTTGTTACTTGGTTCTTTGAAGTGCAAATTGCTGGTCTTTAAATAGCAAGAATTCAGTAATTTTAGTGGGCTGGGACAGCAGTTCCACCTCAATATGCTGGTGTTGAGGTGCAGCAGTGCTGTTCTCTAGTGTTCTGCTCCCAAGGCAGGCAGCCTCTGAAATATTAATACCTTGTTTTTATAAAAGCTCTAGGTCACAGTGAGCCTTCATGGTACAGCCAGCCTAGGAACACTGCAGGGCAGACAGGCAGAGGCCCCACAGAAATGCCAGCTGGCTGCAGCTGAGGGAGGATCAGGCTCCTCTCCCCTGCTGTAGGATCACCCTGGTCGGCAGGTGCTCAACCAACAGACTGTGGTGGTGAGTGTGGCAGGGGTGCCAAAGGGGACCCAAAACTCTGCTTCAGGTGACATGGACTGCCAACAATGGTGGGGAGGAGCTGCAGGGCTTGGTCCCCAGTGCCAGCTGGGGCAAGCAGCCCTTGGGCATGGCTGGAAGCTCCTGGAAAAGGATGCTACTGCTTGGTCTCAGGCCACAGGGAATACCTGTTGACCCTCCCCAGAGCCTGGGCAGGGCTTGCCTTGCCTGCAGGAGCTCTGATGTGGACACATCACTGAGTAGCCCCATGAAAGAGCTGCAGAAGTGAGGAGACTTTGTAGTATCAGGGAGGATGAACAACAAGAGGTCATGAGGGTCTTTGCAGAGATCTTGTAGAGGCAAAGGACCAAACCACACAGTGAGAGTAAGAAGGGGCAGCTAGCTGAAGGACCTACTTGGGCAGGTGGTGGGATGGAGATTTCCAAGATGAATGAAGCTGGAAACCTGTGACTTCTGGCATCAGAAGAAAGGCTATTTCTCTACCTGTGAGTGTGGATTTACAAAATTGCTGTGGGGCTGCAATATGTCAAGAAATGAACAAGTTGCATTAAGGGAAGGTTTCAGAGCCAGGATGGACCTGAACCAAGTGTTCCCACCAAGAAGTCGTGGGTGATAAGAGTACAGAGAGTCCCTTCTGTGGGCTTTAAACTAGCTTTGCTGAGGAATGGTGATAACAGCTTGTAGTTAAGTAAGAGTAGAGAGGTCAGTGGTGCTTAGTAATGAGGTAGGGTGATAGGAGCAAGGCAGCCCTTGTGGAGAGTGCCACAGGCTGAAGGGGCTCACCTCCTGTGCCTGAACACAAAGGCAGCTGAGCAAAGACCAGGAGGAGCAAGAGAACATGGCTCATAGCTGGAGCCTCTTTGGATGTGGGGCATCTGTGGAAGGTGTGACAGCCTGGTACAGAGCCTCGTGGGTCTGGCTCAGAGGAGATACCAATATGGGATATATTCTGGTAAGACTTGTCCTAAGCCACCCGTTTGTTGTGAGGAAGTGGGCAGAGGGGTCTTGAAGCGTCTTGGTGAATCCTGAAATTGCAAACCCTAGCTCTTAGCAGAGACTGACCTGACCACCCTGATGTCTGCAGGAAGGGCAGCATGAGGGGATGCAACCTGGGAAGTTTGTGAAGGGGTCATGAATGACTGAACAAGGGTGCTGGCTTGGCCAACCAAGGTGATGCTCTCCTGGACCTGCTCCATTGTCCCTTTGTACCTGTACTTTCTGCACATCACACCTCCATCCTTCCTGTAAAATATATGCCTAGCCTTTGGGGGACGACTCTGAAGATGCTGCTTTGAACACTTAGCTGTATTTTCCACAGGGTCACTGTTCTAGCCAGGGTGTGTGTGCCAGCTGCAGACCACTGATGAGAGCATTGCAGACCAGAGTTTAACAGCTGTTTCCTTGTGTGTTAAGGACCATCTCTGTTATGCTGTCATTTAATTACTCTTAACACCCAGCAATGCCAGATGAGGGGTAAGGTAAGAGCTAAATGTATTAATCTGTTAAATAGAAGAGTATATAGGGTTGACATTAGGCAGGAGATTTTATACAGATCTAATTTAAAAAGCATAGATCTGTGAAGAAACCATATTTTAAGTGGAGACTTTACCAGGATGCTAATTCTAGAGCAGGGGCTGGGCTGTAACGTGGCAGAGAGAAGATACCTGCAACAGGAGGAGTTTTGACTTCCTCACCTCTCAAACCACTGCGCTGAAAATTCCTGCGTGGTTTTGGTAGCAGCTTTCTGGGCTGCTCCGAGCCTGGGGGGCTGAGGGGGGCTGTCAGCAAAACACTCTGCCGTTGATCATGGCTTCTGCAGGGAAATACTGATTCAAACCGCCTTCTTAATACAGGACCTGAAAAAAAAATCCAGCTGGGAATCCGGCCCCTGTCCCAGCGCCTCTCCTGCGGCGCGATGCCGGGAGCGGCCGGCAGGGGGCGGGCACTGCCGGAGCGGGGGGTCGGAGCATCCCAGCGCCGGTAAAACCCTCGGGAATTCTCCCTGGGACTTAACTTCTCCGGCCAAGAAAAACGATTTCTGTTTTGTTTTTCCATAAGGCCGGTGTTGATGGGTCGTTGTGTAGTAACTATTGCAGTTATTTAGCGGGGGGTGCTTCTGTTTCTGAATAAAGACGGGGCTGGTGGAGTGAATTTGTTCGGCTTGCCCAAGGTAAAGTACACAGATTAACCCCAACAACGGCTTGCAGTACAAACTGTTTATAATCCAAAGGGTTACTTAGACTGCTGCGGCTGAGGGTTTCTTAGATTTTCAGTCGATGTCAGTAATTCCATTTGTATCGACTCTAAAAGGTTTCAGTCTGAAATTGTCTTTCTCTAAAATGTATCATTTATTCCAAAGGTTATCATGTATGTGGAAATGCTTTGCACTCTGGTGGTACAAAAATTATACTTTAGGTAAGAACAAGAAGCATTCAACAATACCTTGGAGGTTTAGAGCAGTGGGGACTATTTCTCCTTCAAAATTAATTTAATCAAATTTTTAGGCTGGCTGTTACTTGTATCAAATCTTTCCCTTTCCAAGGTGGTACAGGTGATTCCTGTTGCATCACGAGGCAGAGCTGTGGTTTAATAGGAAGCTAGAACAATTTTTTAGTTGCAACTGAGGCTTCACTTGGGTTGCTCAACAGACACAACAGAAATTATTTTTAATAATTATTAAGAAATTACATCTGTATCATGTTAAACTATTGAGACAGGATTGATTGCTTGCACTTCAGACCTAAGTAAAATATATAAGTATAGGCTACTCATTTTCCTTCTCTATCTTTTTTCGTCTCTGAACTCATTGTTTCATAAACTTACTTTGCAAGCTACTTAATGCCTTGGCATTTGATTTGTTCTGTAAACCCATAGCACAGTTTGTGCTATTTGTCTAATTAACAGTGTCTTGACAAAAATCTGCATGTGTGTCAACGAAATCCACAGATGCCTCTGGCATACTATCAGTGTGAAACATGCCCTGAGTCAGCACAGATTTCCTTTTTTTTCTTTTGTGCTTTTTTCAGTGCAACTTTAATGCTACTTATCAAATACATTATATTATTATCAATTTCCTAGAGGGAAAACTACATAATTATATTGATAACATGCTAAACCACATGTGCAGAAATTAAAACTGGTTTTCTGTAGCTGTAAATGCTCTTTTTATTTTACTAATTTCTTGTGTGGCCCAGAAGAATGTTGATTGTTAGGAGAACAGGCTCTTCCGTCTGTCATTCTTCATGCTGTCTGTTTATTTGTGTTTTCCTTTCTGTTTCTCATTAATTAGCTTGTTGTGGTGCTTGAATTCTTCACATAGGATATTAGGAAATAATTTTATTTGTATGACATTGTTTTTTTAGGGCAGTTTATTTTAATCTTTCCCCTTTCCAGTCTTTCCTTTCTTCAAAAGAATCAGTGTACAGTTCTTACGATGTGGACTGAGAGGATCTCGCTTCTTTATCTGCAGTTAGAGCACCACCACCAAGCAACCACACCTGGTGCCATAGAAGCACCTTCCTGAAACATCTGTGTGTTTAAAAGGCAACCAACACCTACCATCTTCTATTTTTATGAATGGGAATTAAGCATCTAACAGCTGCTGTGTTGCTCTGTGGCATCACAAAATCAGTGGGAGAGGCAAGCACAAGCTTTGGTCGTCTTACACTAATTCATTTTTCTTTGAAGTGGAGACTTAATTGCTTTCTCTATGTGGAACATATATCATTAGCACGCTAATCAGAATACAAACAGCTTGCAAAGGGGATAATGAGGGAGAACTTCCATGTAATGCTTGGTTCACATCCACATGACTCTGTAGAAAAATGTTTTGTTTTGCTGAGCTGTCCTTAATCTGAGGTTTCTTGCTTAAAGAGACTTCAAACAAATTCTGCATTGTAGGTTTCAGGTTTTCATCCCAGAGAGAGGCTTGGGATTTTGGGGAGGGGGGGAAGGCAAAGTGGCTTGGAAAACCTGAACAGCCATTAAGTAAGTGAGCATGCCTCTTGAGGAAAGACAGATAAGGCTGCCTTCCTGCATGTGGCAGAATGTAAAACTTCCCATTGAAATACACCACAGTCTAAAAACATACATCACCATTTGTTTTTCTTAAGCCCTTTTGAGTTTAATTTAATGGAAAATGTTTTCATAATTGTCTGAGAGCTTTTCTGATATTTCCTATAAACTGAAATACTTCTTACTCGGGTTTTGTTTTGAAGGCTGGGAAGAATGACCTTTTAGAGTCTCTGAGCACACATGTACTACTATGCTCTGCTGCTTGGGAGTATGCAAAACGCTCAGGGTTTAAATCAAATTGCCCCGAGGACTGCTTACTGACCTTTTGAATGCAAAGCTGTCAAAACCTTCAACTAGACATCAGCTAGAGAAGAACACTTAGGGCAGATCAATGCAAATAGCAAACAATGTGGTTCTGACTTTCAGTAATTCCTGGTTAGTGAGAGCAGCTACTGTGCTGCAAGAGCTGCTGGAAACAAACCCCCACTGCCGAGGAGTTGCTGTGAGTAACGTGTAATAGTTATTTTTCAGGGAAAACCTTTTCTAATCTACTTAAGAAATTAAAAGTTTTCATTAATTGCCAAATCCTGATATAGTTATCTGAGCACGACGCTTCATTGACTTCAAAGGGATTTTTGTCTCCTTAAGGAATGTAGGGTCAGGCCCTTAACTGGTGATAACTTTCTTCAGTGGATTGTCAGATATGACAAACTATGCCACTTCAGCAGAGGTTACC
Source organism: Apus apus (assembly GCF_020740795.1). Taxonomy (NCBI): domain Eukaryota; kingdom Metazoa; phylum Chordata; class Aves; order Apodiformes; family Apodidae; genus Apus; species Apus apus. Next base: position 8,068,917 of record NC_067291.1, read on the forward strand.
CTCACCATGCCATCCCTTTGTCCTGAAAACCTGCTTTCTTCCTTTGCTTAGGTAATTGAGTTTCTGGGTGGTTAGAAGAACTTAGAAATTACTCTCTAGATGAAGCTGTGGTTTCTGTGAATGTTTTATTTACTTTTGAACAGCTATAATACATTATCTTCTAGTTATGATACATAATATAATAAATTCAGTTGTGGAAGGTCTTTGGTGGAGTTACCAATCCCCCCATTCTATAAATTGCTGCCCAGCAATTAGTTGTCCATCCATACTAGATTTATTACTAATTAGTTGTTCATGCACCCTTGTTGTAATGCAGTTTTAAATAAATGCCTTCCTTTCTATGTAGGCTTACAGAAATGGACCATAAACCAGGGGATTGAGAAGCTGTTTATTCATATCTTGGCTCTCAGCCCAATGATCATAGGCAACCTGTGTGAAAAGTGTTAAGCAACCATATATATGTATACACATATCCTGTGCTGAAGACAGAGTAATTGCTTCACAGGTCAGTAGAAAATAATTCTATGTACTTTATCAGAACATGACAACTGCTCTTCTCTTAGTCACTTAGAAGTTAGCTATCCAAAATGCTATTTCATCCAAGGCAAAAATAATATAGTTTAATTCTATTAGCATGTAGCTAGAAATTGTGCCTTTTTCAAAATAATTAATTTTTACTGATCTCCACACTGAGAATTCAAAATCTGACTGTAAACCATTCTAAAATAATTTTAATTTTTATCAATGTTTGCAATTTTTTGAAGATTAAAAATAGGTAAAGTTGAAATTTTTTGCATGTTTATGTGAACATGAGTTAGGAAAGTGAACAACATTTCAGTCATGTAAATACTTTTTTTTACTGGAGAAAGTCTAGCTATTTAATTTACTCTTAATGTGCAAACATGCTGGGTTGATCTCTCACTGTAGAAAGGAATTAATCCTCATCGTGCTGTATCTAACCTGAAGACTGAACAGCTAAAGTCAGTAGATCTGGGGCTGCACCCTGGGCTGGGATGTGACAGGGAGCTGAGCTGCAGGGTGTCACTTGGGGTATCCTGCTCTGGAGGTGTTAATGGGGAGGGGGCTGCAGCTCCCTGAGGATGCTTCAGAAAGGGCATTTGTCCATCTCTGCCCCTCCTGAAGCCAGTAGGAATCTTAGTATTCAAGAGGGGATGTGGACTGCTCTCTGCATGTTGAAGGTTTTCTTCTCTCTGGTCAGGCTGAGGTTGGTGTGCTTTCAGTGCTGCAGCAGTTTGCTGATGCTGAATGGGATGGGATGCCCCTCTGGCCCCAGCTGCTCCAGGTGGGATTTTAGCTCTGTGACTTGCACTGGCCTGGCCCTGTCCTGAACATATTAGGCCAGTTTAACTCAATAACATGTCTTAAAACCTGCCCCCCCCGCATCTCGCCACACACATTTTTTTGTCCTGTTTACTTAGGGTGAACATTTTGGCATGTGCGTGGTGTGTATTTCATTCATGTTTTACTTGCCAAATACAAATTCCATCATGTGCCAGCATTTGGCCTCTGTGGCTGTCTAGAGGTATCTGAACATAAATGACAGCAAAATGTTATTTAGCATTTAGTGAACATAACCCTGGGATAATGATTAGGTACTGGATGGCAGCACAGCTGAAACGGAAGTTATACTACCAGCAGCCTTAAGTGCTGGTTGCTCTCCTGATCTCTGCACTCTGCAAGCACATCTGTGTGTGCCACATACTAACCTGAAACAGGGACTTGATTCCAGCAAAAAAAACAACTGGTATTTCTCCCTCAAGTTATTTCCATCAGGATTAGCTCTCTCAGCCACACATGCTCTATACCAGCCCAGCAAGGGCACTGCAAGTTGCTAAGTGCTGAATGGCATCAGACTGAGAGTGCCTGTGGATAGGAATGGGCTGTTCCAATTCCACTGGGAGCCCTGGGCTGCCCAGGGCACGGTGATCCAGCCATGCCTCCTGCCTTCAGCTCCTGCCCAGCACCAGGCAGACAGCTCTTCCAGAGCCTCCAAAAAAAAGGAATCCTAGTGGGCTCCCAAGTGATTCCAGCAGCCGAGCTGAGAGAAAATCCCAGTGACTGCAGCTGATGGAGATGGTAATTTTGGCATCAAAAGAAATCACCCCTGTGCTGCCCAGCTTTTGGCTCCCCTCAGCTCACCCCCTGGGCTTGCTTCTTGCACCCGGGTGTTGCCTTTAGCGGTTCAGCCCAAATTCTTGGTAAAGCCATTCTGCTGCAAGTCAGTTTCCAGGAGCCCTTCAAACATCCCCAAAGCTGTCTTGTACACGGGGGCGTTTGCAGGACAAGCCTGTGTGCCTGTGAGGGGGAGGAGGTGCTGGGAACATGTCTTGAAGGCTTCAAATCTGTTTATCTTCACACTCCTGAGAGGCGATCGCTCTCCCATGACAGGGTAGTGCGCTGGAAGGAGCTGCACTGGCAGCAGGGAGATAAACCTATGGGGCACAGGCTGCTTTGGCCAAGTGGCCTCTCCCTGACCAGCAATTCCTTATGTCTCTGTGAGATGAAATGGGACAAGAGCAGCAGGAAGCCTCCTCCAATCCTTCTTTCTAATAGTTCTTTGTGATAAATTGTAGATAAGGGGAGAGACAGCATTGTTAACAAGCTGGGAATGCAAAGACAAAAGAAAGGGCTGCAATCTTTCACAGCAAAAATAAATAGGTAACTGTAGCATGGTATATTCAGTCATATGTGCAACTGCTAGTGAGTCTCTGAGTTGCCTTGTTTTTAATTTATTTTATTTCCAGTAATTGTTTCCTGATTGCAAACATATAGTGGAAAAGAGGCAGAAATGATTTGCATGTTTCCTGTTGTAACAGCTGAATGAAGGTAACTTATACAGGGATGAAAGGAGACCATATTTCATGCCTGTTGCTAAACAAATAGCTGCAGAACAGTGGGTTGTCATGATAAGAGAGACACTAACAAAAAGCTGGCCCTTTCTGAAAGGTTTGAAAGATTCCTTTGTAGATTCAAACACAGAAAGTGGTAACCTAGGAGATTCTTTCTGTTCAGTTATTCTTGGTCTGATACTTATTGTATTGACTCATTGCATTAACACTTTGATTTATGGAAGATAATATGAGAGTACAGTTCTGCAGCTTTTCCAGGATTTTGTTTTCTTATCAGGGAAAGGGTTGAGAGAGGAGGCTGTACTGAGCCAGTTAAAAATATATATACATTGCAAATGCAGTTTATGGAGCATCTCCACCTGCTGGCTGTTCCCACTGCTCGTTGTGATTTTCCACATCTGCATAAACCCTTAATGAAGTTATGCCATGTGTTTCAGTGCACAGATTCCAGCTGCAGCTGCCCATCTGCTGTCACTTTAGTCCCAGGCTGGCCAAACACTGAGGTTTTACCTCCCAGGAGTGCTGCATCTCCTGGAGGTCAGAGGAAGTAAATGGTGCTCTGCAGCTTCTGTGAGAGCCCGTGGCAGGGGTGTGTAGGCTGCCCTGGGAAACATTTGTGGTGGTTTGGCTGATCTGAGTCAGGGCAGCCACTGTCTCATGCTACTGCGATGCCTTCATGTTGCAACCCTTGCTTTTTCACCTTTCATTTTACACTACAGAGAGCGAGATTAGGGAGATAAATAAGCTCTACTGCAAAAAAAAAAAAAAAAAAAGAGGAGTTTTCTGGCAGGTTAGGTGCTCAGAGGAGCTCACTGCAGGCAGAGGAGCCTCAGCTGTTGCATGAGGGTCAGAAGAGAGAGCATGGAGATGTGGTAAACCCAAAATCCGCACCATAAGAGCTCTACACTGTGGGGAAGAGTGCATCTGTGACCAGGCATGCCTTCAGGTCTTTACTCTCTGTAGCTGTGTGGTTTGTTCTAAGTACTAGGAAGATCTGATGGCTTGCATCTAGGAAACAGCAGAGTGGCCGACTAAAAATACCTAGGTATTTTCACACCTTCCAGCAGCAGCAAATGGACATAGGAAAGAGAGGAAATGCACTTTGCCAGATCTCCATGAGGTTATTCTTCCAAACTGCCTGTGGTTACCTTCAGTGGCAGGGGAGGATGTTGGGCTCTTTCTCCTGCTGAAATTCATGGCTGGGTCCCCCTGCATTCTGGACAGATGAGCCTTCAGGAGTGGGGGTAAATGTCTGGGAACTGCCTCTGGGGCACTGTGAAACATCCCAGTCAAGGCTCACCCACCAGTTTTGGGCAGTGGAGCAGTAATGTGAAAGATGACTAGAAGGAAAATGTAACAAAAAAAGTTAGTGTGGCAATTAACTGTACTCCTTCCACTTTGGTGTTTGTTGGTTTATAACCAGATGAGATCTGTGTTAAAATCCCTTTGTCAAGGAGGTGTGCTTTTTCTGTATAGAAAGACTCCCTGGAGAGAAAGCTCATTAGTATCCCAAGGCCTCTGCCGAAGGTGTATTTGTCCATCTGTTAATGGCAGGAGTGAATGAATCTCCTTTGAGAAGGCCATGGAGATGGTAACTGTACAGGGGTTCAAAATGAACCAAGAATCCACTAAGTGACCAAATGTGTCAAAAGTAAACATTTGTATGGTGGGTCTTTATTAAGTTAGCTTAACGTATTGTAAATCTGTGAATACGGTTGTAACTGGGTCAGGAGTTTGGCACGAGAACCGGGAAAGTGTCTAAACGTGCCTACAGTGACACCAGATCAGAAACACTCCGAGCAAGAACTGTAAAGAAAAATGGGGCTTCTCTCAGAAGCAGAGTTAACGACACCCTGCTGGGAGTGCAGGGATGTGACAGCCCCTTCCTTAGCTGGGTTTTGAGGACTCCCCCAGCTGAAGGCAAAGCTGAGCTGCTGCAAATTGCTGTAATTTCCTTGCAGTTAATAGGACTCCAGCAACTACCACTATTCTCAGCCTGCCCTGAAAAAATTACCACAGCTTCAATACTGCTGCAGCCATGCTAAGCTACCCGTGGTGATTGTACCCTCTCCTCTGCCCTGGTGCCCTGCATTCTCCACCCTGGGCTTGTAGCTGCAGTGATCTCCATAGAGTTCACCCTGGAGCTCCAGTTCCAGGTGAATTTTCAGCTTCTTTCCTTTTCCTTAGGCTGCTAAGTTCCAGCTCAGGGGAGAGTCCTGCCTATTAGTTACCTTTCCAGAGATGCTGGTAACACTTGGGACAGCATCTATAAACATGATGGTGATAAGACTTCATTCACCTTTGGAAAGTTCCTCTCTCTCCTTGCTGGTTCATAATTGGACCAAAATTCTGAATTTTCTGTCCTCAGCCCAGTTTAGCAGTCCTGGATGGATTGACAGCTGCCCTCACACACATGGGGAAGTACAGTGGAGCAAAGCCCTGAGCTAGATCTGTTCCCATCCATCTGATTTTTAAACCCTTCCTTTTCAGGAAACATATAAACTGGGTTTGCCAGGGCTGAGGATGAAATGCAGCATAAGGTAAATCAGGTTATTTACAGACAGCAACCTGGACAGTATGCTGTTATTCCAGCTGTCAGTAGCACTTCAAGGAAAGCTCTTACTACTGACTTGGGTTTTAAGAGCTGACTGATAAAGTACTACAAGTTGTTATTTCTTTGGAAGATGTGTGCAGCTTGTTTGCAGACCCCAAAATCTGAGAGAAAGCACAGAAATGGGTTTATATGGGTGTGAGAAGAGCCACAAAAACTGGGAAGGTTTGCATGGTTTTCCACATATGCCAAAAATACAGATTTAATGAAGAAAAAAAGTCTGTGTTGGTGACAAAGAAAAATTGCTGCCCCGGAGCAAAGTAGGCATAGCTTTGTTTATGTTGGCTGGCAAGATCTTGTACTCATCCTGGACTGCCAGTCTGGGTTTCTCAAGATAAAGTTTCTGTGAGATGGTTTGCCAAGTAGATAATTGTGTTTATTGGCTCCATATTTACTAATGTGATGTATTTTACAAAGTTAGGGCTGGCAGTGCCTTTAAACTGTGGTTCAATGGGTTTATCAGCTTCCAGTGAAGTATGATTTTAGATATGTTATCTCAAGTCTGCACTATCTCTAATCCAATTAATTACTGGAAAATGTGTTAAAATAATGATGTGACAAATTAGGGAGAGCTCATGCTCATCTAGTTACAGGACTGCTTAATTCTAGCAAGGAATTAATTATTTGTTTTACTCAAAAGCAACGTGGAAATGGGAATACTGGTGTTTGCAGCTGCCTAAACCCAGACACAAGTAGCACTCCAGTGGGAAGCACTTTTCTTTGTTAAGCCATTTAAGGCAAATATTGCATTTGATCTCAGGAGTCAAAACCTCCTGCTGGCACGGTGTAGTGCAGGGAGATGGTAAAGCAGTTTCCCAGCCACAGCAGAATACAGCAGTGAGCACAGATGACACCACTAATGGAAACCAGCCCACAAGTAGGACTACAACTCGCTTGCTCTCTGTAGGCTTTTTAAGTCCTCTGGTCTGCTAGGGCCAATTCCTGCTTTAAAAAGGGCTGGTGAATGGGGCAAGGAGGTGTCCCTCCTGGAACAGGTGGGATAGTGCCCAACAGCAAAGCGTTGCAGGGAAGCAATCATTACAGCTAACCAGTTTCAGCCTCGCCACCAACTGACCAAAGCACATGGCATAGAAATGTTACTGGGTAATACATTCCCTACTGGTGTGTTTGTTTTCTAGATGTGCCAAAGTCATCTAGGAAATCCCAAATTCAGGTCACTCTGCTGTGTGAAACCAGAGTTTAGCAGGAGAGAGTATAGTACCAGCATGAACTGCAGATGGAAGTAATGAGTTTGCTGCAAGGAAGAATTAACATTTAATCATTAGTCCTCAAAAATATCATGAAGAAAATTGGTTGTAATTGATACTTTTTTTCATAGATCACACCTTTGTGACTGGATAAAGTTAAACACTGAGGAAAATTTAAAAATACTGGGTCAAATGGCTCCTGTTGCTGTATTTACTCCTTATTTGGACACCAAAGTGGTGCACGTGCAAAGTGACTGTGAAGCTGCCTGGCTGCCTTTTGGGTAAGTGATTCGCATGTAAAGCAAATCTTTCCTAATTACCTTCCCTGAAAGCTGGTGCTAAGATCAGACCAAGCTGAATGCTTCTGCTCGTGTGTTTTTGACAAGGAAGGAAGGTGATATAGGTCAAACTATGGCTTACATCTTGTTTAGATAGCTCTGATTTTTCTCCCGAAGGCTTTCAGAGGAGTCGCTATCAGAGGCTGTAGCCGGTCCCGGTGATGATGCAGCAGAAGGGACCAAGTTTGGCTGCCGGCTCACGGCTCTGTGAGCTTTGCAGTGCTGGCAGGAACAAAAAGCAGTAAAAACTTGCCTGTCACTGAAGTCAGCAGCTCTCACAATGAACGCAAACAGGGGGCAAATCTGCTGAATAAGAAGGTGCCTTCCTAAATGGTAACTTTAGAAACTGAACAGACAACAAAGAGCTTAGAAATAATTGGCTGCAAGCATGAAGCAAAATCAGGGGTGAGGATGAAACCTTAAATGACAGTGGCAGCATTTGATTTGATGGCAGCTCCCATACAAATCACCCATAAGGTGGTGATAACGTGGTCCTCAAGCCGTATGTTTGCAGTTGAGGTTGCATTTTGGCAAGCTGCATTTTGGACTGGTGTAGACTTAGGGCTGCTTTCTAGCAGAGACAAGTCAAGGGCAGCTCATCCTCGGCAGCAGAGCGCTGCCCTATACAGCCATCTGGAAGTGTTTTTATCGGTGCAGTATGAAGGGGTCAGTGAGAGCCGCTGACAAAATGGCACTCTGTTCCCGATCACTTCCCATCCTCGCATTCAAAAATCAGCCTGCACGCGTGGGAAACCCGCTTTCACCCGGGCATGGGCTGTTCTGCCAGCGCTGCCCAGCACTGCGGGCTCTGCCGCCTGGGGCTCGGGCTGAGCCCCGCCACCGGGCTCGGCTCCATCTCTGGGGCAGCGCCGGTGCCCCCCGGGCGGGGGTCGGGCCCGGCCCCCCGGCCACAACCGGCCCAGATGGCGCCGAGCCCGCCGCCCTCGTGTGCGGGGCCGGCGGGTCCTGCCGCCCCTCGTGTGCGGGGCCAGCGGCTCCGGCCGCCCCCCCTCCCCGCCCTGGCGTATTGTCCGCCTCGCCGGCCCGCCCCGTCCAGCGGCGTCCCTCCCTCCGCCCCCCGCCCGGCCCTGCCCCTCGCCCCTCTCCTCCCCAAAGGCCAATGGAGACGAGATGCGGAGAGTAGGGCCGGGACGGGCGCGCCGGGGCCGCTCCGTCCGTCCCTTGTCTCCTCCCCTCGCCCGCTGACCGGTCTCTCTGGCGGCGGCCGGCGGGGCATGCCAGCCGCCTCCCGCTGAATGGCGCCGCTCCGCCGACGGGCGCTGCTGCGGGCGCTGCTCTTCCCGCTGCCAGGTGAGTCCGCCCGCGCTCCGGCCCCGCTCCGCCGCACGTGGCGTTATTTACCCGGCGGGGCCGGGCGGAGCGGGAGCGGGAAGCGGGAGCGGCCGCGGGCTTTGTTGGCGGCGCGGAGGGGCCGCCGCGCGCCCCGCCGGCAGGGGGCGCGAGCGGGCCGCGGGGGCTGCGGCAGCGGCCGTTAACGAGCCACGCGCTCGCGCCCCCGCGAGCCGGGCCGCGCGGGGCCGTGAGGCGGCAGCGGGCGCGGGCAGCGCCCCGAGGGGCACGGCGCGGCTCGCCGGCCCGGGGCACCCCCCGCTAGCCGTTTCTTGTAAAATTAGCTTTTTTTACGACTCGCCCCGCTCCGGCTCCTTTGGCAGGCTCGTAAAATTAGCGAGCGGCCCGGGCGCCGCGGCTCCCTGGGCGGCGCCGCCCCGGGCGCACCTGCGGGGCAGCCGCAGGCCCTGCTGCCCGGCTGCGGGGCTCGGTGCGCTGGCAAACCGTGAGGGAAACGCCTGGGTGCTGCGCAGACCGCTGTGCCCGAGGGGGGTCAGTAGCACAGGTTCCCCCGAGTTTCCCGAGTTCCGAGGGCTCGGAGCGCTCCGAGCCTGTAATAACGGTAGTTTTACATCCTGCTGTGGGCTCAGCGTGATGAGTTGCAGCTCGCAACTCTGCTTGGCAATTTGCGTGTCTGTACTTACAGGCAAAACCTTTTTTTCTCTCTCTCTCTTAGGGTTGTGGTGCTTTAGTGAACTCTTTTTTGTGAAGGAGCCTCATGATGTTACTGTCTCAAGGAAGGATCCGGTGGTTTTAGACTGCCAGGCTCGTGGTGAAGCTCCTGTAACTATTACATGGCTGAAAAATGGAGGCAAAGTACCTGAAAATGAACGGATCTACACTTTATCCAATGGCTCGTTATATATCAGTGAGGTGGAAGGAAAGAAAGGAGAACTGTCTGATGAAGGATTTTACCAGTGCTTAGCTCTGAACAAATACGGGGCCATTCTCAGTCAAAAAAGTCACCTCACACTAGCAAGTAAGTCCAACTCTTGCTTATTAACCTGCTCCTGAGTTTGTGACAGCCATTCCCTGAACAGTACGCAACAACCTATTGTTTTGGTTGAGTACCTGAGGAGACACATTACAAAAGTAAAGAGGAAGTAAATTCTGCAGAGCCTTATGTTTCTTTTTAAATGTGTGAAAATTATGAGCAGAACTTGTGGTGGCCCCCTTGGAGTCCCTCCCTGATGTGGCAGGGACAGCACAGCCACCTACGAGGCCTCATGGGCAGTGTTGCCTTGTGTGAGTGGCTGGCTTCAGAGCAGGTGGTGCTGCAGAGCCTGCTGCAGAGGTCCTGGAACTTGCTTCTGAAGTGTTGTACAGGCAGCCTTGCAAGGGTTATCAGCAGAACTGATTTTAAAAGTATTATTCCGTGTTCAATAGCCTGATGTTGTGTTAAGTCTTCCTGGGGCAACGGCGAGGGTTGAATTACCAAGCCCTTGCTTTTCTGACATGTATGTTCTGCCAAGGAGATGGAGATGCTGTCTCTTTTGGAACTGCTTCAGGGTCCTCTGGAACTGATCGTAAAGGCTTGTTACGTGGTTCTATGAGGATGTGAAAGTCACGTTTCTAGGGTGACTCCCTGCCACGGGAAGAATGGTGAAGGAAATAATATGTCTTAAGTGCCTTTATGGCTCTAACAATCTTGTTCTCTGTTTTCCTAGCAGCTTTAAACGTACGGAGCTAGAGATGCATGTTAGGAACCGAAGGCCAGGTTTTCCATGCCAGTGCAGAACTCTGCCTGTAGGCTGGTTCTACAACACCAGCTTTTTTGCCTTCCAGGGGAACACGGAGAATACTTTTAAACGGAAGTTCAATACATAGACTATGCAGTTTATGTGGACTTCCCATGTTCCCTCTATAATAGGACTTATATGATGAACTTTATCTAATAGGAGAAGGATTCCTTTGACAATTTGAACCCTGTTTGTCATAGCAAGTTGCACAAAACTGTCACGGACACCTCTATGGAAACTTGACAATATATGTAAATTTCAAGTTTTACCAAATCCAATCTGAAACTAGTTAATACAATTAGCTTATGTTAAAATACATCTGAATGTTAATACTTGTTAGATTTTTTCTATTTGCTTCTGGTTATAAAAACTGTCCATAAGATACCCCAGAAAAGTGTGAAATACCTTGTTCAGTGAGCTAATTGGGCAGTTGAAAACCAGCCTAGAAGTAGGTGGCTCCAGGTAAGTGCTGCATTTTTCACATGCTGCAAGAGGCTCTTGTGAGCTCTTGATTTTGAAAACCTGGCTATTTCATATTTTATATCACATCTTACTCACATACAGAATTAATAGATGAAGCAGTTCTTGGATAGTTTTTATAAAATGATGGAAAATGAAGTATTAATATTGTTAATATTTAAAATAACATAATTAGGTTTCACAGTGTCAGCACTGTAATAAACAAGCTGAAGAAAACCTTTTATAGAGACTTTGCAGGATGAGCTCTGTACGCAATATCAGAGAACTGGTATGTTTCAGAGCACTGTAGTAAGATGTACAGCATTGTAATCTACTTGTAGTGTCTGCTTTCATTCAGGTGGTACTGAACTTTTATAAATGCTTGTTTCCTGCATGTACGTTACTTCACCAGAAAGATGGTTTAATTTTGTTTTATTTTTCTGGATAATGAGATTTGCATCAAGGAGGAGGGAACCAGTAGATTGCATGCTGGATAGCAAGACTCTTGTTTTGCAGCCCTTTTTTTAACTGCTTTTTTTTTTTTTTTTTTTTTTTTTTAACTCCCCTCCCATGTAAGACTGTGACAGAAGGTTTCTTTTTCTTCATTGAATACTTGAAAGGTTTCCTATGGCTGTTGGAGAAAACTGGGAGAGATAGTGGATCCATAATAATCACAGTAGGTGGTGTTGACTTAGCGATTAAGTGGTTAACTAGTGACCAAACATGCAGTTATCCTATCTAGCAGTCTCTGGTCATATGCCAATCTGACTGGTTTCAGAATATAATCTTTACTGTAAAGCTGTGAAATAAAGCGGTAATTTGTAATGTTATATTTAGAATCCCATAAAACGTGCAAAATTGCTTTAGTAACTTGTTTTTACAGTGTTTCTGACTCCTATTGTGAGTTGACTGAAATTTGCAGACGTTTAAAGTGAAATAAATTAAAGTTTTGTGGGTGATTTTGCAGGTTTATAATTTTGTTTAGAAGCAGTTGTCGATAGCTGCGAAGGCAAATCACCTTGTGGTGAGGGTGCAGAAGGAACTATACATATTAAACAGGTGGAGAATAGGCATTAAATGGGCATTCTTTCTTTGGAGAAAAAAAGCAAATGCTCTCTTCAGTCTCTGGTAGCAGCAGGGTGCGAGGATGTTCTTTTACTTTGCCTGGTCAGAGCTTTTGCCAGTAAGCTTATCTTTTGCTTCAGAATTGTAATGTTTAGTGTTGCATTTGGAAATCAAAAACTTTAATCTGTCCAAGAGTTTAGGATTTGAACACACAAGGAGATCAGGTCTTGGTTTCTAAAGTTAGGAACTGGAAGCTGAAGGTTGCACTCTTGGCAAGAATTCCATTATTCATGTGCAAATTAAGAATTCACAGGGTTAAAAGGTTAGAAACTGGCCAGGATGAGGTTTACCCTTGTGATAAAGAGCAGATGACCCTCATTCATTGGCCAAAGCTTTCATGTAGCTCCTCTGCAAAGTTAGTGATTGCCACGAATTGTTCCTGAGGAATGCAGAAATTCAAATGTGAGCAGGCCTTTCCTTAAGTGTCACTATGGAGCCTTATCTCCCTAGCACATCAGTGTAGGTCTGCAGGGACAGGGTTCCTCCCCAGAGGCCCCAAGGCTTTGCTTTCCTGTTGTTCATCCATGCACAAAAGAATTTGACTAATTTAGGGTTTTTTTCGGTGAGATCCCCCTGCATTTTTAAAGGAAACTGTGGGGCTGAGATATTGCTTAGATTAAAATGGATACTAGTTTAAGTACATGCTTTTATAGTTGCTTCCAAAGCAGGCTAATTGACGTGGAGGGGAGAGAGGAGGAGGTTCCTGTGTGGTTCTTTGTGAGGCAACATGTGGGGATAAAATGCTAATAGTAAAGAGTATGACTTACTCAAAATTCAACTTACTGCTGCCACTGCTACTAAGAGGGGTCTCTTTAAACAGAATATGAAAGGAATATACATTGCGGAGAAGGTCTAAGCACTTTTGGTACAAATTTGAATCAGCCAAAAATAAACAAGCTGAGATTTTTTTGTATTCCTGTGTTTTTAAATTACTACTGTTTAACGGCAGTTAACCAAGATTCTATCTGAAGATAAAGGTGGACTTCCAATAAGATAGTATTAAGAAAAAATGGAGAAGGAGAATCATGTTCTGCAGCTAGTTACATGGGCTTTGGGTAGTGATTGGGCAGGATGCTCATGGTTTATTTCCTTTTCACAAAAATTGGAAATGGAAGTCTTAAGATGGTTGGATGGGACATAAACAGCTGGGTAGGAGCATTCCTAGGTGAGCCTTTCTGCTCCTGTAACTTGGCTGTATTGATTTTAATGTTTGTGAATTACAGGAAATGTAAGCCAAATTGTTTGTGTACAGGTTTGTGCATTTCACAAGAGTGAAAGGTTATGCAAGCAGAAGGTTTCTGGAAACATGCTCCTGGAGGGAAGCTGTGTGTGCAGGCTGCACTGCAGTTTGTGAGGTGCTGGGCCTTTTACATGTAAGCAGGCTGGGCTTTGTGGAGAGTTGTAATTTTGCTTACTTGCTGGGGCAGTGATGTGACTCTGGTCCCACTGTTGTGCCAATAATTGGTAATGTTTATGTTTTAATATGCTAATAACCTCTACTGCTCTGCTTATATATTTGTACTTAAGAGTGCATCCAGCTGAGCCTTATTCTGTACTGTGACAAACATGTTTTTTTAGCAGTTCCAGCTGTTTGTTCCCACTTTCGCATTGTGCCTTTCGTTGTGTGGGCACAGCAGCATCTGTAGCTAACTGAAAGGGGAACTGATCTGAGTTAAAGTAATAGAATTAAAAACAAAAGATGGTGTTTAACTCAACCAGGTTCCCTTATGTGATTTGTCTTGGAGCCACACACAGGGATTGCACTGGCATACCTGAGAGGAATGATGTGGAGGTTGGAAGGCTTAGTGAGGTCAGGGGAGGGCTCCTGGAACTTAGACTGTTGCAAAAATAAATATTCATCCATCTATCGTCTTTATGGAACGTGCGTGTAAGCAAAAATTTGCCCTTCTGCTACTGATTTTTTAAAAATTAAATTTAGTATCTTGCCTTGGTTGAAGGGGTTAATAGCTGTGGTCTAGCAATGTAATTTTCATTTTGTATGGAATCTGTCATTTCAGGTATCACAGAGCACATAGAGCTCAAAGGTATGTTTAATTATTTTAAACAGTAGTGGAGAGAGGAGCAAATTCTAAGATGAAAGAGTGGGGCAGAAATGTTTTTTGGCTGAAAGTGAAATGGCAAATGGTTGTTGAAGGCAATGGTCTTGTATTGAAAGAGATAGCAAAGTCCTAATGCTGTAGAACTGGTGTGGTTACAGACAGCTGGAGGAAGCTTAGGGTTTTACAAGTGCTGCCTTATTGCTATTGCTTTGATTAGCTGTTCTGAGTGTTCTGAGAGGAGATCCATTTCTATGCTGAGAGTGCACAGGGCTGATCCTCAGTGCATTTACATTCAGGCATTTAAGGCAGGAGAGGGACATTTAATGTCTCAGTTGCCAATGTCAGTTGATAATGGTGAAGAAGTGTACGATTTTTGTTGTTTAACTGCGACACACTGGAGAAATAAGGAAACTTGCAAATACTTATCAATCTGTAAGATTTTCCTCTATAACTCCCTCAGACATATTTTGACCTAAACTCCTACAACACCTTTACAGAAGAACCTGTCAACATCCTTTAAAGACTTAACTACTAGTTACTTTTTTTAATACTCTATTTGGCACGAGGACATTCCCTATTCTTTCAGCAAGCACTGGTCTGCGCTTGTAAGAACTCTTCCACAGAGTAAGGGTTGGGCTTCTGTGTTATTGCCAGGACAAAAAAATGTAGAAAGCTTTACTTAGTGCACACGAATGGTATTTGTTTCCGTTACCATGTCACTAGAGAAGTGAGCTTTTTATGGGTTTCCTCAACACCTCAGTTTCAAATTTGTGTCAAGCATAATGCCAAAGTGGAGGCATTTTGAGCCCTTGCATTTCTCCCTAGATAGTAAGGCCAAAGCTGTTATGGTTTTTACTAGTTTTTGACACCCTAACTTTATAATGTATGAAGTTTTTACCAGCTTCTTTTTTTAAAGGAATTCTTGGTCTTATTGGCAGTATACTCTAGCTAATAAAACCTTCCCCTATGTGAGACATGTTGAAGGAGAACATGGTACAATGCTAGAATTCGTTCAGGGCTGTTGTTCAGAGGCATTCAGTTCTTACCTGGTGCAAGTTCTATGTGAGGTTTGTGCACTCAACTATTGAGATTTATTTTCTATTTGTAAAGCAGTGTAGGATTGCTAAGGATGCTGTTCTGTTCTTGCAGTGTGGTGCTCCCTGCCCCCTCCCACCTTTCTTTCAGCTCCCTCACTCTCTGAATTTCTTGGTGTAGAAATTGTTGAAAGGGCATTCAGCAAGGCCCCCTTTTGTCAGCCAGCTCTGATTATCCTAAAGAAAAGGATCTCACTCTGAGCAGTTGTTTGCCTAGAGACTTGTTGTCACGTCTTCACAATTTAACAGCTGTGGCTATTGATGTTTTGCAGAACAATTTAAGACAATGACAAAAGAGAGTCTTGGAGGAAGAATTTAAAAGTTACTAAGCATTTTCCTACAGAAATATGGTAATTTCTGTTGCTGGACAAATTTGGGATTAGTTTTGGTGTGTTTTCCTCAGGTTTTTATATTTTCCAACATTCTATCTCCAGAATTTTGTACATAATCTTTTGTTTAGTTTTGCATTGTTATTGTTTTGTTTCGTTTTGTTTCATCAATAGGCCCAGCTGTTAAATTGGGATTGATTACTTCCAGTCTTTATAACTGGTAATCACCACCTAAGTGAAAAAGTAATCAACAATGTCAAGTCTCCACATTTTGTTGAGTAAGTGTGGGTTGTATGGTCAACATTAGTTACTAGGGTCAACCTCTATGTAGCTTTTAAGCAGCATCTACATTTTACAGCTGCATTTCAAGGAGCATCTACATTTTACAGTTGATTATCTCAGCAATTGAGTTAGAAGAGAAGAAAGAAAAGCACTAGATTGTTTGTGTTGGGAGTTAGAAATCAATCTGGCAGCCTTCCAAAACCGACATCTATACTGGAAACATTTTATGTTTTTATGGATGAAATTGTCGCTTTTTTAATAGGTGGAGATAAACAGCAGATATAAGAAGGAGATGGTTGTGTAACCACTGGAGTGTGAAGAGTTTGTCTGACTTACTGTATGAAATTATGGTCACCTCCTCTTCTGTGTTGCTTTTTTTTTTATGTAAAAGTTGTGGAAGGAGGTTGACTTCCTAGTATACTAGAAGAAAATGTCAGTAAGCAGTACTAGACAGATGTACTTTATTGGTTTTATTTTGTTTCATAACTCAACAGTAATTCTGGTTAGGTTTTTTTCTTCTTCTCAGTGAAATGCAATTTAATCTTCTTAGGTAAGGGGAAGTTGTGTTTTTGTTGTTTTTTTTTAACAACATGAACACTCACAAATGCAAAATAAACTAAGTGGCATCTGGATAATACAATTACTATCTGAAGGCCCTTTTCCAAAGTGCTTGTTTCTCAATTGCCCATCTCCATTGCACTACTGGTAGGAGGTTTCTTATGCATCAGTGCATCTGCAGCTTGGGGGAACAGGATCTAGGTATCACATCCCCCCAGATACACATACGTCGGCTGTATCCTCATGAAATTCACTTAGATTCTTATTGTCATAACCCAAAAGTGGCAGAAGTGCAATCTTTGCATTTTGTGGGTTAAAGATTTCAAATTGAGTAACATTTAGTAAAATTGAGGACATAACTGTTTTTTATAAAACTAGGAAACAGGTAGGAACCTCATTGAGTAGAGTTTCCTGCAGTCATGGGTGTGGAGGCTTGGGGCACTCACAGGATGGGGTGCACTCTGAACCAGCTCCTTCTAGAAACCTGTCCTTACTGTCTAGGGTGTTCATGTGGAAAAAGAGGGTGAGGGCACAAGGCTCCACCCACATCCTACAACTCTGTGGTTGTAAGGGATTTGTTTGATGAAAATTATCTCAGGTGATCTTGAGAAATGAAAGTAGAAAAGAAATGCAACTTTTAATATTTTCACCTGGGATATTTCTTCCTGTCACTAAATCTGGACATTGACTCAAACTAATGAATGTACAATGTTTAATAATCTGCAAGTGTGGATACTTCAGTAGACATGAAACTGTTTTGTTGATGGCCATTTTAAAGGACATTGCTACATGAGAAAATTCAGTTGAGCCATCTGCTCAATATTAAGAAAAAAGAAGATAATAAAAATCTCTGCAGTTCCTTCCATAGACAATAATGATCAACACTTTTACTCTCAAGACCTTACAGTTTTCCTCTATTTACAGCCTACACTGAGTCATATAGTGATGGCAAAGCAGCAAAACTTGCCTTATCCTAGTCCTCTAGCTTCAGAACATGCTAAAATTATGATTCTGAATTAAATAATATAAATTATTTACTTTGTCTTAGAAGTATATGTGATGAACATTTCTCTTCAGCTCTGAGGTGTAGTAATTAATTTTTAAATGACTTGCATATGAGAGACAGTTTTGAAAGAAATAATCACCTGAGTTGGTGCAGGGGCAAGGGGTACGTAAAAGTTATTACAAGCATTAGACATGTCATCTGATGTTCTTTTAATACATAGCTAGGGGGCAGTTAGACTAAGTCTTTACAGCTTGTGATGTGTATCTTGTGTATAGTGATGCATGAATGTTGGAAACTGGAGGGGATTCTGCGAACAGAAGCAACTCTGTATCTTCAGATTTGATTTTCAGCATCTTCAGGTAGTAATCCTGTTCATATTGCTTGGTTACATTGTTGTCTTATTTCAGAAGATCAGAATTTCTCGTGCAACCTTGGTATCATAGTGGTATCAAAGTAGAAAAAAAATTGGGTTTTTAATTGATCAGTGTACTTTTACCACATCTGCACTAGCTCATCTTTGGACACCCTGATAGATACCTGACTCACTTTTAAAATGTTGCTTTACATCAAAGATCTCTCTCTTCCAGTTAGGAGGGTTTTCAGTTTTGATTTTTTTCTTTTTTTTTTTTTTTAATTCTGCTTTAGGCCATTTCAGACTAAAGACAAAACAACATATGACAGGATTACAAAAATAATTTACTCTTCTATTTCTTCTCAGCCTTTGCAACATGAGTTTCTTGTGGAGAGTAGCAATGATCAGCCTTCTCCCACTTGAATCAAATAAGTCATTTATCAGCCTGTTGACTAAGTGGGATTATCTGTTCTTTTAAGTCATATTGGGAGACATTAACTTCCTGTACATCATAAAATGGAGAGGGGGACATTAAACAGAATTAACTTTTTATTTATTAGCTGATCTGTTCTAATATTCAAATTTTCTCATCGTTAGTGTCCTCTTCCATGTTCCTTCCTCATGTCAGGTGTAGACTGATTTTGCTGCATGTAGTCAGTTGTGGTTTTTTCCCTTTTTCTCATTATAAATTGTCACATGTATGTTATATAATTGTTTTGGATTTGCAAAACTGCTTCTGGTGACCCCCCTTTCTTATTCCTGTCTTGATGACTGGAAGGAGGTACTGTTTTCTAGTGGAGCTTATTTTCACAGCTGTGGCAAAGGAGGGAAGTATCATACTTTGATGTCAGTTTTGACCCCAAATTTAGATGAGGTAAAAATGATTCAACAGAGGTGATTCAGCCATCTTGTCTCAAGTGGTCTGTCACTTCAAAATCAAATAATAATTATGATGATGAAAAAACTGTTTTGATAGCCATGACAGTGTACAATAAAACCAGCTCAGTGTTATACAGTATTGTTTTTTGTTTTGCAGCTTTTTACAACTGGAAGTTTTCAAATAAGACACTTTATTTTCAAGGAAAATTTAAAAATAATCTTAAGGTCTTTGAACATGCAGAAGAGTCTTAAATAAATTATTTTTGCTTACTCCTCGTACAATCTTTAGCATATTAATAACAGTTTAAATAACTTACCAGCAAATTAACTAGTGTAAATTGTTAAATTACCATTTCATTGTCCATATCAAGTTATCTAGTAAACCTCTAATAACTGTAACATGTGCCTCAGGCAGATCTGTGCATTATGTATGTTCTTTGTAATGAGAATTCGTTGACTTTATAAAGCCATTGACAGACATTTATAATTTTGTTCATTAAACTTGTCTGTAACATCCAGCAAATTGATGTTAACTGGAAATATTTTCTAGGAGTTCTGGCATGACTCTCATTTTGCCTGAGGAGAGAGAAACTTTCTACACAGCGTGTCCCAGATCACAGGGGTGAAACTTCCTTCTCCTCTCTCTCCCCAAAAGCCTAACTGAGCATGTGACCAGCTCTTTTGTCATCTTGCTTTAAATGCTTATTTATGCAAACAACCCTGTGGCCCACAGTTTGCAAGCAGATTTATCATTGATCTTCAATAGTGGTTGCAAGTGGATATTGCTTTATTAGTTCAGTCAGTCTGGGCCAGGAAGGCAGCTCAATTTTATCACATGAACAAACTATTGTAAAAATTATCATAACACAGATCCATGGTGCTGTTCACAGTAGCTTGTGGAGCAGGTACATCTGAGTTTGTATTCAGATGCATTATCCTATGTTCTTAAAATAATTATTTATTTATTTAAGAAGTGGAGATATAATTGGTTATGGTTTTATTGGTTGGCTTTCTTTTCTTTTTCCTTTTGAGCTTGTGAACTTTATTTCTAGCAATAGTGATGTTTTCTTGTATTTGGAATTCTTGACTGTACTAAACACTAGGAGAGATAAGCATTGATACAGCATACAATACATTAATTTTGTAATTCTTGGAACCATTGATGGGAGTTCTGTGACGCTTCCAGTAGAAGGCATTTAGTTCTTGTTTTTAATGGTCATCATCTTTACATGGTTTTTCTTATTGCTGATTTTCATAAAACATATGGTAGAGGACCAAATGCTTTGTTGAAAGGCTTTATAATATATGTTGTAGACCATGATTTGCTTGGTCTTTTAAAACTACGTTTGGAAAGATGAAAAATGTCTCATCCGTCCTGCTTTTGAGCACCCACTGTGGAAAAAAAATACGCACTTTTAACACCTGCCTGTGTTTGATTCCTGTGGACAGCTCTCTCTAATAATGATAGAGGTTGTTAATAGGATATTTGCCCACCTGCTTGTGTTCCTGTTGTGCTACCTGAATCCAACTGTATTAGGGATCTTTGAAACAGGAATGAACATGTTTAAACAATTGTGGCATAATTTACTAAAATACTTATTAGTGGGTCAAAGATAATGTTCAGATTATAAAACCCTTCAAAAATTGAACATCCAGAAATCCATTGCATAAAATTTTTGTCTTTTGAGCGAAAGAGTAGAGCATGTGGCTCTTTAAAATATATTGTGTCTCAGTACATAATAGTTCACTGGATTAAATGAATTTATTGATTTCTGCTTCTTTACTGACACACATTTATGAGCAGTTTCTTTGGCACCATGGTCACATGTCAAAGGTCATAACTTTCCTTCACTGTGGAAGAATAAAAGCTTTTAGATGGTGAGTCCCTGAAATCCACACAGTGTCTTATTCTCCCTCCCTCCCAGTACAATTACTGTTTGCATGACTTTATTTAAGATAAATAACAATAATAAAAATATTAACACAACCCATACCCCCCCATACTATAATAATTCAATAACTGGAGGAAACTGCACAAAAGGTGACATATCTAATCTGGTAATAGGTATCATTGTGAGATACAGGGTAGTATATTAGGCTCTTTATGGTCAGATTTTATTGAAAATGGTCAGTTTTAATAATGTAACATTTCTCAGGAATAATTTGATTACACCTCAATTTAGAAATAGTATTTCTTTCCTTTTAGAGCTGCCAAAGGTATATGATGCTGTGTGCACCAGAGGTATTACTGGAAGTAGATCCTACTGAGAGAATGAAGCACATTCAAAATCTGTGCTTTGTGTTTACATGAACATTAATAATGTTGTAATTTTCTTTAATGCCCTTCATTAATATTAGCCTGTGGGATTTTTGGTGCATACTAGATATGAAAGTCCACTGATGACATAAACATGAAGCTATTAAAGAAGAAACTGCAGTAGAATATAAAGAAGATTAATACGTCCACTAGTTTGCAAAAAGAGGGCAATAAAGTGGCTGAAAGGAGTTCTGAAATTTAGGAAATGTAGAATAAGATGCAGAATAGAATGCAGTTAATGCCATATCCCTTGCACAATCTGTGCCCATCTCTGATAGCCTGGAAGAAAAAGTTGCTTTTTTTATTTAGCCAGATAGTTACCTAACTAATGCAGTTCAGTGGTGATGATTTGAACTGGCTTTCTGTATTATCTGACAAGTGCTAGAGCTCTCTGAAGGTAGGTAGGCAAGAGTAGTGGGGATTTGGAACAACATGGGAAGAATTTGTCTTCACTTCTTAGCAGCTACTAACTGGTAGATTAGCTCTGACCATCTCAAGAAACATCAGTGTAAAGGTGTCTTCACTCAAGTGTTACATTGATTTAAAATAATACACATTTGTTCTAGGTGCAATAGGTTTGAACTGTTAGCAGGGCCTGGCTATAGTCCTGCTAGCAGGACTGTTTCTGAAGGAATAGGAAAGCCTGAGATTGTATCAATGGGAAAAAAACCTATGATTGTTCTGAGATGTAAAAAGTCTTTCCATCACCCACCCCAAGGAGAACTGGCTGCCAAATTTGATTTTTACATAGTAGGGATGAAGCCTTTTGATGCTTTTAATCATGATACTTGCAAAAAATACCAGTGGTAGACTTCTGTTCTGCTTGTCATTATCCATCTCTGCTTTTAGATTTTTATTTATTTATTTATTTATTTTTAATGACAGTATACTGCTGTGGGACTGTTTATCCTGTTCTCTAGAACAAATCTCAAGATGGAACTGCTCTTTCTGTATTTGTGTTTTTCACTAGAATAGCATTGGAATGTCTACTTAGGGAACAGAGAGGGGATTTTTGGGGAAAGCACTCTTTGTGTCTGGTAGAAGCTTTTGCTGTTGCTATGAATATATTTGCAAATTTGGTTGTCCTGTAAGTTTTGAGGAAAAATATAAAACTTTTTGTTGTTGACACGTGCTCAGCACATACTTTCTCAGCTTGACTAGCTAGAGACACACAAGATGTTTGTGCTGACCATGTTGCTTGTGAATACTGAGCTGGGCTTTCCCTCTGAGCAGTCCTAGGCAGCTGTGGACTTGCCTTTTTTTCTTGTTCTGAATTAATGAGGAGCTGAAGTGTGATCTAACACTGCCTGGAGAAACCAGCTGGCATTGAAAGAAAGCTGAAGTAAGTGAAAACAATGGTCTAATTACCTGGAGAGGAAGTTTGGGAGGGGAAGTCGGTGAGGTGGAGGTGTGAGTGGTTTCATGTGTCTAGAGGTCAGGAAGGGAAAGAAAATGCGTTGGTGGGAAGCAGCTAGTACTAAGGAAAAGCTTGTGGAATGAGATCTGGAATTGGCTCGGTTTGGAGATTGCCATGAGTACAAGCTGGGAGTTGGAGAGGACCAAGGGGCTGGCAAAGACTGACTCAAGAGTGTGCCCATCAGAGCAGCTGATCTTTCAGGGCATTAAACGTGGACTCAGGAGTCCTGGATTTCCTGTGGGAACTTAGAAAGGACAAAGACTAACCTCTCAGTCAGAGGAGCTTTGGAGGATTCAAATTACATCACTGCTTCAGCCAGAAGCTTCTACAATATGTGACACTAGTCAGGTTGGCCTTACTTTTCATGGGAAGTCTGTGTTTACATGTTTCTTATGGTCTCAGTGTTTGATATGAGGTTTTGAGCAATTGGAGCTGTGGTTGCAACACATGGAGTGCCATGAACGATCTGTGTCTTATCTTGGACACCTAAATTTAGTGAATGTTTTGGGCCACCATCCAACTGCTTGTCCCAACAATACCCAACAGTAAAATTTAAAATAATTACATTATGGAATATCATCTTAAGGTATTGTGAGAGTAAATGCATTTGCATTTTTGAAGAACTGTAGTGCAGAACCCTGCAGAAAAGCCGTAGGGAAGTTAATAACTCTGTCTGCAGGGCACTGCTTAATAGAGTGTAATAAATAAGGCGTGAGGCCACACACTAACAGAGAAGAGAAAACAAAATATTAAGTAGATGCTCATTATGTGGGCACCATTCATTTGGCACTATGAATAGTGAGGGAAGTGTGATTGTGCAGTTGGGTTGTTTCCTGATGCATGTGAGTAAACAGAGCAAATCAGTTACATAATCAGCTGCATTTTTCCCATTTCCTAACTTCTCAGCGTTTAGGTTTGGAAATTTTTGTCTCGTGTGTGTATACACACATGTAGGAGGTAGATATACAGAATGCTGTGTTAGTGGGAGGATATAGGGGTTAGCTTCATTTATCTAATGATCTATGTAATGCAGCAAAAAATGCAATAAATATGCTTGAAAGTATTAAGACTTTGATATAGGCAAGGTCTCAGGAAAAAAGGAGTTGTAACAGAGCAACACTAGCAACTTTGCAGACAGGTTAGATAACTTTAGCAGAGCTTTTTGATTAAACCAAAACGGGCAGTTGTCTAAGTAGGTATCTAGCAATAGCTTTAACATAACAACAACAATATAATAATAACAACAACAACAACAATAATAATAATAATAATCATCATCATCATAATCATCATTTGTTTTTTTTATGTATGTGAAGGTTTACTGACCAGTGATAATACTGTAAAGGTCTGCAGCAACATTTATAAAACTGTTGTTAGTGTTAGGACATAATCTGATTTAGGAAACCATTTTAGCATAGTACTAACAAACCCCACATTTAATTTATATTTTGACAGCAATTTTAAGCTTGTGTGTGGACAGGGCTTAGGTGAGTTTTCATCTGTACACTCTCTGTGTTTTGTCAGTGCAAACTTCACTGTCTTTGTGACTTGACTGAAAGGAGATTTGGTTTATTGTGGTTTGCAGGAGAGGAGTTTTTTTGTGGTGTATGGTATTAGGTAGGTGCCAGGGCAGGCTGTGGGCTCCAGTGTGGCAGAGAAGTGAGCATCTGTGGGTTTCACCTCCTTCTTCATCTGTTCTGTGTCTATTCTCACTTGTTTACTCCAGCACATAGCCTAGAGTGCCACTTCCTTGTTAGGCTCTTGGTCTTGCCTTGCACAAGGACAGCTTTCTGAAGATACAGCCCAGCAGTCATGACTAGAGAAAATCCCTGATACTTTTTTTTTTGTTCTCTTTCCTGACACATTTTATATAAAGAACCTCAAAGGCAGTGAAGTGTTCAACACCTCCTTTCACTGCAAGGTAAGCACCTGGATCTTGTTGGGTCCTCTGGATGCTGGGAGCTTCCTTCTCTGAGGATGTTTCACAGGCGTATTTAGGAGCTCGAATTACAAGGAAGTGTAAAGAGTTGTTTGTACTTATTGTAATTGTTCCTTTCCTTACTATTTAGTTGTTCACCATTGTCTTGTGTTTACCTAAATAATGGTTGCCTGGCCTTTCACAAACTTGTGAGGAGGAAAGATGGTGACCACCTGAAACAATATCTGCAGCAGAATAGCCTGAGAACTTTAAATAACCAAAGGGGACCGTTTCCAAGGCAGCTAAGTGACCTTTGGATCCCAGAAGCAGGCTATTCATAGAGGCAAAGCCTTTGTCCTGCTTTGACCAGTGGTCAGTGAACTCTGGCAGGCCCCTCGGCTCACCATCTTGGCCCTAGACTAGCAGCTGGTGATTGATTCATTTAACTGTCCAGATTCACATTCTTCTGTCAAGGACTTGTCAAGGAAGAAAAAGGTTCTGTGGAGGGCTATTCATTTTACTAAAAGGAAAGGGATGCATTATATGATTGAGTGGATTACTTTTGGGTCAGAAGAGTTCCTGCATTGCTCTGTTTTAATTCGGCCTTCAATCAAAGAGAGATTTAGTTTATCAGCACAGTGTGGTGCTCATGAAGAGGGACAGATCATTTCAATTCCATCAGTCCAATAGGGCTGTTTTGTTTTGTGGGTTTTTTGTTGTTTCGCCCCCTCCTTTCTATTATTTGTCCCCCCTGCCCCATTTTCTTGCCAATAAATCCATAGATTTTTGTGATTAGTTGATATGATGGGGTGTTAAGAATATTAATTTGTATTAATATCACTTTTGGTTTTAATGTGTGATAAATTAATATTAATGCTCCTACTAGCTCTCATATATGTTGTTAAGCAATCCAGAAAAGCCTAGAGTAAGTAAAAGATTGGTAGTTTACGTCTCTTTTAGATGTGGAGAAAACTGAGAAGAGAATAAATTCTACAGGATCAAACGAATAAATTACTTTCCTACAGACAGCACAGACTGTTGTAGAGCTAAGGGTAGAACGTAGTGTTTTTTTTCCGGTCCCCATTTTCACTTGATGAACAAAAGTTTGTTGCACAAACCCAGCATTTTCCAAATGTACAAGAGTGCTATCTGTCCATATTTCTACTGGTTTAGAATCCCTTTTTCTAAAAGAAGAGGAAGGTGTTTCCATGCTTTATGAAACTTGAATAATGTTTTCCATTTTATAATGAATGCCTCCAGAAACTTTGAGTTGCGCTAGGGGGACGAGCTTCCTTTTCATTGTGTTGGCAGGGTCCTGTCTCCGTCTTTCCCTTCAACTGGGCTGTGTTCCCTTAGCATTAGAATTTTTTTGCTGATCCTCTTCGTGAAGTACTGAGGAAAGAATGTTGTTGCTTAGCTCCTTCCACTGGAAATAACAGGCATTAAAGAGCAGATCCCGCCAGTTAACCTTGTGCCTCCATTTGAATGAACATGATGAGCTGCACCACATGAAATATGACCGCCAAGTTTCTTTACCCCACTCTCATAAGCTGTGTATTGTTTTGATTTGGCTTACTCAACGCATTATGAGGGATTTCTGATTGGCTTCAGGCCAAGGTGTTACACTTCTGCAGATGGCAGTACAAGTGCATCATTTAGAAGAAAATGCAGTGAGACTTGGCCTGTTGTATTCTTCTCTCTCCCTCTCTTGGAGGGAAAAGTGAGAATTTTGTATTTGTTGAGATAAATGAGTGGTTTAACTATTTTAAGAGCATATGACAAGCAGGAAGTCTGGGATAATCTAACCTTGCTTAACTCTTCTCTGTACTGTACCTCAATGCATGTGTCAAAAATCTAGGATAAATACAACACCTGTTGAATAGGCCTCCTTCTTTCATGGAGGCCTGGTGGTATCCTTTCCATGTCTGCAGTTACATTTCCTGGGGATTAGTCCCCTTTCTCAGAGCTTGCTTGTTTCAAGCTGGAGCATGATGTCTGAGATGGGAGTTTCAGTTTCTCTGTTTTCCTGATAATGCTTCCCTTGGTGCCTTCCTGGTGCCTTTGGTTCACAGCCTTGAGCTGGAGATAAATTATTAACTTTTCAAAAGGATAGAAGAGGAAACTGGGTTGTCATTGTGTATTAGAGAATAGTAGTAATCTACTAACCAGAGATATTACCTGCTTAGTAGAACATGGTTATTTGCTTGCACTATGACTGTGCAAACTGGAATTCCAACTGTTGCCTTCCATCCAGCAGTCAACAGCCTCTAAAGACAAAAATTTGTGGTTTCTTCACTTTGTCTTTGATGTGTAGGCTTTTATGGTGTGTTCAGAATAAATTTGCAGGATATTTTCCAGATACATAAGGGAGTGAGAGAAAAATACCTAGGGAGAAATACAGGGATTTTGATGACATTGAAGGCAAGATGATTTTTTCTGGAAGCCACACTTTTGATGTGTTTTGTGTGAGAATTGCAAGAGTAGTAAATTCGTGCTCCTCCCTTATCTCCAGAAATTTTCAGAGTAACATCCAATTAGAATATTTCAGTAATAATAATAATAATAATAATAATAATAATAATAATAATAATAATAATAATAATAATAATAATAATAATGTAGTACTCACAATGCCTATTGTTACTTGTTTTTTGTGTCAATTTTGTTTCTGTTTTTCTGCCTGCTGCTCTCAAACTTTAAGACATTCAGAATTTTGCTGTTAGTTCCTACCATCAGTAGAAAGAAAGGAGAGATGTCTGGCCTGTGTGATGCAGTAGGGGGGCATTTGGTGGCAGGGAAATGAGCTGCAGGCATTTGGCCCTTGAGAGCAGAGGCATCTCTTCTTTCCTTTCCCCATGGAAATGTCAAAATGTTCACGTTTGGAGAGGGGGCTGAAGGGCTTGAATTGCCAGCGCCTCTCCGCAGCGTTTTGCAGTGAAATTGTGTCTTTCATCCTAGGATGCTGATTCTGAAACACTGAGCAAAAAGTGGAGAGTGCTTTCGTCTCTCAGGGATGGCATTTCTGGCAGTCTGAAGACTCACAGCTCTGCCATATCAGCTCACGCTCGTTCCTGTGTGGATGGTGTCAGTTTGCCACTGGGTGAAACAAAACCCCTTCCTCCGCCTCCTCCTAGATGTGAGGGCGGCAGGCAGAGGAATGTGTGGGGCCCCGGCCCTGTCCCAGGATGCGCTCTGCAGAGCTTCCTCTGATTGATGAGCTGGGCAGGGTGAGGGGAAGAGTGGGTATTGCATCCAGCTTAGGATCTTGTTTTGTTTTAGCCAGGAGTAGCACTTACTTATTTTTAAAGGTACATGACTGATAAATAGAGGTCTTGCCCTTCAGCTGGCATCTGCAGTGAAATTCATTGATCAGAATGGGACAGGTTTAGCACTTACAGTGCTGGAGGCTCTTGTTGCACGGTTCTGAAATTGTCTTTTCTGTGTGGCACTGAGTGATTATTACATTTTCGTTGTTTATTTTGGGGTCATTCATTGAGGAATCTTAGAGTCATAGCAGTCAATCTTTAATTTTTTATTTCTGATTTTTTTTGGATGCCAAATTAGGATAGTTGTGAAGGGATACAATTTTTGTTGCACAATCCTGCTTGTGTTCTGATCCTTCTCTTCAAGTTATAAAGTGCAAAACTGTGCTGGATGTTTCCCATGCAGCAATTGGGCTATTAAGCAGAACTAATTCTTCACAGAATGGCAACAAGTCCGAAGAAAGGCATCTGTAGGATTGAGCATAGATACCAGAAGGCAATCACTTGGCAAACTGCTGAAGGAAAGCGGTCCTTGCAAGGGAGTGTTCTTTCTCCTGAATGCATGCAGCCACAGAAGCAGAACAGCTTTGAAGCTGCTTAATGTGGCTTACTCTGTGCCTTTTCTGTACTATTTCCTACATTTCTTGTCTGCTGAAAAGCAGAGGGGAATTCCTAGGTAAGTGCATTAACATTTATTGTGCACTTTTGTGGCCACACACTTTTACCTGATAGATAGACTGAGAAGAGAAAACCCCAGCTGGAATACCTTCAAAAGTGAAAAGATCAAATCTCTCATGCTTGTTACATGATTCAGTAGGTTAAGTTAGTTACACCATCAGTGAATGGCTAAATGTATAGAACCACATATTTCTAAGCCTCGGTCCTTTATTTCCTTTAAAATAGTGCTACTGGTAGTTCCTGAGGTGGTATGTATCCCTGCTTTCATTGGGATGGGTTGTAGTGGTGTATTTTTTGCCACCTATTAAATTACTGAGTTGTAGTAAGGCAATATGTGTGCGTATTTGAATAGCTTACACATAGCTGCAAGAGCTGGAAAGTGCCGTTGTTAGAATATCATTAACTGCTTATACCAAAGAAAATAGAAAGACTTGGGTGTATTATCCTGTATTTTCTTCCTTCACAGATTGGGAATTTTGATGCATGACCCTGCACTGCAGTTCTCCTGGGTTGTAATCTCAGTGTGCCTCTAAGAGCACCTGATGGGCCCGAGAAGGAACAGTAAAATAAGACGCTCATGGGTTGGTCATCCTCTGCTAGTTAGGATCTTCCTGTTATTTTCTCTAGCACACTGGTGCTGCCTAGGATTCCATCTATTTTCACAGTTATGTTTAATATGTCATGAGTAACAAGCTGTGTGTCTGTTCCAGTGGTCTAAAGAAGTGAGTAGGACACAGTACAGTCTAATAGTCACCTTATCAAATTAGAATCTTAGAATCATAGAATCATTAAGGTTGGAAAGGACCTTAAAGATCATCAAGTTCCAACACCCCTGCCATGAGCAGGGAACCCTACCACTAGATCATGTTGCACAAAGCCGTGTCCAACCTGGCCTTAAAAACCTCCAGGGATGGGGCATCAACAACCTCCCTGGACAACCCATTCTAGTTCCTCACCACCCTTACAGTGAAGAATTTCTTCCTAATATCTAACCTAAATTTCCCCTCTCTCAGTTTAAAACTATTCCCCTTGTCCTATCACCATCTCCTCTGATGAAAAGCCCCTCCCCAGCTTTCCTGTAGGCCCCTTTCAAGCACTGGAAGGTGCTGTAAGTTTTCCTGGAGTCTTCTTTTCTCTAGGCTGAACAGCCCCAACTCTCTCAGCCTGTCTTCATAGCAGAGGTG
Organism: Apus apus; assembly: GCF_020740795.1. Taxonomy (NCBI): domain Eukaryota; kingdom Metazoa; phylum Chordata; class Aves; order Apodiformes; family Apodidae; genus Apus; species Apus apus. The sequence goes on from NC_067291.1 coordinate 8,097,954, forward strand.
CTCCAGGCATTTGATCATCTTGGTGGCTCTTCTCTGGACCCTTTCCAAGAAGGTCCATATCTTTCTTGTGCTGGGGGCCCCAGAACTGTACACAGTATTCCAGGTATGGTCTCACCAGAGCAGAGTAGAGGGGCAGAATCCCCGCCCTGGCCCTGCAGGCCACACTTCTTTTGATGCAGCCCAAGATGCAGTTGGCCCTCTGGGCTCCAGCACACACTGGTAGCTCATGTCGAGCTTCTCATCAACTACCACCTCCAAGTCCATCTCCTCAGGGCTGCTCTCCAGCCATTCTTCCCCCAGCCTGTATTTGTGCCTGGGGTTGTGCCAACCCAGATGCAGGACCTTGCACTTTGCCTTGTTGAACTTCATGAGGTTGGCACTGTCCCACCTCTCTAGTCTGTCAAGGTGTCTCTGTACTTGGTGTTGTACTTTCTGTTCCTGAATGCATGTTTCTGCCTTTAAGATAACTTTTGGAAGGGTGATTATCCCCTTCTGAGAAGCCAGTTTTCTCTGTTTTAATGTTTTTTCTTAACATACAGCTGACATGCTAATTATGAATTTCTTCCTGTTGCTAAAGTTAACACTTTCCAGAATACACAATAAACACGTTGCCTGTTTAGCAAAAGGAAAGAGCATCTTTATAAAGTACGTATTTTGAGATGAAGTGGTTGCTGTTATCCTTGAGAAAATGGATCAGTATCATAGAGACTTCTGGTGTATTGTCATGCTTTTAAGAATTTTGAATTGACAGTTTTAGCCATGAAGGAAATCTTAGACAGGCAGCCACATATTTAAATGTTGAGAGCCTGGTATGCTATTTGATGTATCCTGTGCCTCAAAATCAAACATTCACAGGTCTGAAAACTTTGAGACAGTAGTTAAATGGCAGTGGTAGGACTTGCTTCTGCCTTCCATGGTATCCGTGAGTATAGGAATGGATTGTGTTTCCTCTGCTGCTTCACCAAAGGGAGGCTGTTCAGAACCATGCATGTCATTTGGGTTTTTTTCTGTTGCTTTTTCTCTGGAGCAGCCAAATATGATACCGTATCTTTGAGACCCCATCTTCAGACTTTGCACTTGTAAAGAGCTCTTGTAGGAGAGAAATAAAGTTTTATTTTGTTTTTAATGAAAACAAAAACAAACTTGGGAAAGTCAGGATGTGCAAGGAAATGGTTGATTTCAGTTCTTCCTGGGAGGGGGAAAATTTTTCTTTATCTTGTCAAGTTTCTTCTTTCCTGTCAGCTGTTTTCAGCATGCATCCATTTGAGTGCTCCTCTTTTCTTGACTTTGTTTACTGGGATGTATCAGAAACTCCTTCTCAATATTTTTCATTCTCTGTGTGCAGAAGACAATATACTTCCCTACTTTGAGGATACTGTAGGAAAGAAAGTACATTTCCCAAAAAACCTAGTCCAGGATAGTTTACTTTACTTCCAAGTTTTCAGGAAGAGAAAATGCTACGTATGAAACTTCAGACTGATCTTAACTTCAAGAAGCTGGTGGTGAAAACTATGTCTTTGTGTGCATGAGTGTGTGTGTGCCCAGAAGCTCTTTTACAGAATCTAATCCCAACCCAAATGATGGAGAGCTTAGTGATCTTCTGGGCACATATCCAGACTTGGTTATTCCTGCACAGAGATTTTTAAAGAGATCATTTGTCAGCCACTGAATTAGGAGCTTTACAGAAGGGATCAGGGAGACCTGCAAGTGTTTGAGGAAACAAATGAGATTGCAGCTGGCATCTCCAAGGGAACTTTTGTTCAAGGGTGCTCAGGCTGTTGACCTCTTTGCTTCTCCATTTCATTGCCTTTAGATTATAGCATTCTTCAGTACCCAAAAAGTAGTGGCTAGTTTGTGACTGGGCAAATGCTACCCGTGAGGCAGCCATTGACATGGCGGTGCCATGATTTTAATGCACAATAGTTTTGTATTTTAGAATTGTGGGTTTTATATATGAAGCTAATTATTTATTTAAGTTTCTATCTTCTTATTGGAGGTTGGAGAATAATTCCTAATGAATTACATCTTAGTTTGGAAATAATTGTCTAAAAATTGCACTACTTAGATATCTGTCAGCAGGTTGGCAAAAATACAAGAGAGAAAAGGAAAAATTAAAATATACCATTGTTTCTGCCTTTTTCCATTCCATTATCTATTGCAACTCCCTCTCTTTGTTTACTTTTAGTGGTGGAACTAAGTATATGAAAGGCTACAAGTACATGTTCTTGCAATAAGATGACTGTAAGTTTTAGCAGAGCAGATTGTTTCTCAGATATAATTGACTGGCAGTTTGTTGGAGGCAAAACTGCAGTAAGCACTGCAAAGGACCTCACTCTTCAGCTTTAGCAGTCAGTGCTCTGGAGAAGATTTGTCTGTAGCAGAGATAATGAATTGAGGACAGCAGAAAGAGCAGATGGCTCGAATCCTCACTCGTTATCTCATCTGGGGTCTCCTTAGTATTTATCAGTGAAAGCTTTCAGTTATTACCCCTATGTGCAGTACAGTTTCTGGTGCCTCCAAAACTCAAAATTTTTGAGAGCGTCTCACACACTAATGCCTCAGGAAGATTTGCTCCTTGCCTACAACCTGCCAGTACTGTTCTGTGAACTGAAACGTGAGGTGCACATAGTGTGAAGAATCAGTTTTGTCTATAGGGAATGATGAATTTCTTGGGCAAACGTGGCTCATTCTGTGTGCTTACATGTCTTTCACATTGTAGAGATGGAGTTTCTAATCTTGTTTGCTTTTTGCAGTATTTGGACCTTTAAAAAATACCTTTTTTTATTGTTTAGGTTAGTGTTTTCAGTTGAAATATTGGCATATTTCACACTCATATAAAAAAAAAAAATTGTAAGGATTAGTAAAATAAACCAGAACAACTCCCTTCTTTTCCAGTCTTGCTTCTTCCCTCCTTCTGACCCCAACATATGCCAGTGTTCTGTAGCAATACACACATTATCTAGAGAATTGAGGAAGCACAGTATTTTCTCAATAATGGGTCTCCTGTCTCTCTAGGTAAGGCCCTGACTCAAAGCCTGTTGAAATGCAAAGTAAGACTTCTACTTGTCAACAGGTTGGAAAAAATAAAGCAGTATGTATTTGAAGTCTTAAATGTCTGTCTCTCAGACTCTCTGGATTTGTGAATATGAAGATGCCAATAAGCTATGCCAGTAGCTCCCAAACTGTCATCCCATTTTGATAAAATCTATCCTTTGGCTTAGGGAAAAAAAGGTAAGAAGGGAAGAGGAAGCCAAGTTGTAGTGCTAGGTTAGTGGCTCCTAATAATGCAGCTCTGTTATTTCTCACTGTGCAGGGTTTTCCAAAGCATCATAATAATAATGATCACTGTAGAATATGACTGCATTTTGTGCAAGCTGTAATTCCAGTGTACCTTCTTTAAAATGTTAAAATACCTGCCAGGAGATTCTAAATGGCAAATGGTTAAGAAGAATTGTTGGAATAGACAGATTCATAGGTATCTCATATCAATTATTAGAAAGTGTCAAATAAATGCAACAGTTTCAGTCTCCTTTAACTTCCCGATTGTTTAGTTGTTATGCTCTAAGGTAATAACCTGGGATTGTTTCCTTGTTCAATACAATTCTGAACTATCATCTTCAAAACTGCTGCTATGATGTTTATACTGTCACAATCTAGTAATTTCTTCATATTGGTAAAATAATAGAGGAACATTTTTTATCTTTTTGTTTTAATTTTAGGAAGAGAACAATGTGTTAGGTTTATCCTAGAAATGTATTTAACTCAAGTGTCTGTGAAAATACAGTGTAATCTATTTCACAAATAGCATAGTGATAGACTGAATGTTATCCTGCTTGCTGTTAGTTTCAGTATACCCTGGAGGCTGTGGGGTTTTGATCTGTGTGTTCCTGAACAACACAGAATTTATTAGGAAGAGGATCATTATTTGCACTTCTGTGACTAATTTTCATTTCAGTGTAGACTAAAGTAAACATGACTCTTTACCAGATTCGTATTTTTGTCTCAGACTAGTGTTTCTCATGGAAAAAGTTTTGATGAATTTAAACTTAAACCTTTTTCTTAGTTACTAAAGGGAAGATTTTTCTTCCTCAGATTTAATTTCAGTAAGTCAAGACATAAAGGAAGTTGCAGTGTCACTTGGAGTGATTATAGAAGCATTTTTCAAAAGTATTATGGAGGAAAAGTTCCTAAATTTTCTGAGGTATTGGCAGTAGAGATACAGGGCTAAATGTGCAGTTATGTTTTTCTGTAGAATTTTCATCCTTCCAGCATGATAGTTTTGTAGATATGTGGGCTTTTTTTTGTTTTGTGAAAAGACTCACTGCTAGCTATTGACTTGCATGTTCAGTTGTTTCTGGAGCAAGGTATTAACAAAGAATCTGAAATGTACTGAAATGTTTCTGTATGTAGAAACAGTAATTTAGGTGCCAACCAAGCCTTGCTTTTTATCACTGATGTTTGTTCCATTCCATCTCTCCCTTGTTTTTCTTTCTTCCTTAGAATATTTTTTTTCTGTTATGTGATATTTGAATTAGGTCCTTTTTTTTTTTATTATTATTCCCCCTCTCCCTCCACTTCCCCCATCTTTGATGTGCGTTCTCTAGGTTTTCCAGGAAAATTGTTTTATTTTTCATATTGAGAAATTAAATGTCATACTAATGGCAAACTAGTGTGTTTATGATGTAATCTCAGGTCTGTATCCTGTCTTCTTTCTAAGAGTGAATTTTTAACCAGCCTGATAGAACAGAGGAGAGGCAGAAATTAAAGGTAAAATATGAAGGTGCAAAGTAGAACAGAAATGTAAAATGAATGCTCTTTTACTGGGATGACCACATTTCCAGACAATTGAAATGAATACTGATTTTTAAGTCATGTCTAATAGTTCAGTGTTAGTATTTCATTGAAATCCAGGGACTAATAGCAACACTCTCCTTGTTGCACGTTAAAGTTAATTAGTGTAATTTGGGATTAGAGGGCGCAAGGTGCCATTCTAGAAAAGCTATTCCTGACATACCAGTGATACAAAGTGGGACTGCTCAAAGACTGTGCTTTCTCTAACTGTCCTAGTTATACTATATATATATATACACATACATACACACCTGTATGGATTTTAAAATCGTGATGATCTGGTTCAGTAATCCTTTGCAATGTATGTTATCCTTGGGAGTGAAAGGGTCTGTAAAGGTTTTTTTTAGATATTAAGAAAGGCAGTTGGACTTGTAGGTCCATACTGCTTTTCTTGGAATGAAGGTGTGGTTAGGCTTAGCTTAGTTCAAGGACATAAAAATCTGTGGATACTAATGTTAGAGATTCAACCTGTAATTAAGACTTACTTGTGTGTTAGATAAGGATAATGTGCAATATTTTGCTCATCTCACCTGCAGGTATGCAGGGATATGCAACATATGCAATGTGTATGAGAAGTTGAGACAGCATTTCCTTTCTTACTCCTCCCTTTCTTACTACAGGTGTTTTTAAGCGTGCAAGTGAGAAGAACAACTATCTTGAGAGCCCTAATTTATGAATTCATTAATCTGAGGAGAAACATAGGATGAGCTCATGAATACTACATTCCCCTCCCTGTTTTTTAGAATTTGTGGAGAACTATGGGTTAGTTGTTCTGTTGGTGCCAGTTGCTTTTTGCTGGGCTATCTCAGCTCATTAATATGCCAATGTGTGATAACATTTATCTAGAATCTTCATGGGATTCTAAATATCTTGGTAGTGATGTCAGCAGCTTGCATGATTTATTAGATTATTTTATTTATGTATTTTGTGGTGCTCGTGATTTTTTGGGAAACAAAAAAAAGACTAATTTTGTTCCAGCTGAGTTTAAGTATCAGGCTTTTGGCACTGTACACATCCTTGGTTATAAATAAAAAACAAGTAAACTAAAATTTTAAGCAATAGTAGTATAAAATTATGCAATTGCAGAATATTTATTTAAAATGCAAGCATATGGAAAAAGTGTATTTTATTTAAGCTTATTTTTCCAACCACTCTGGCAAAAAATTTAAGTAACAGCTGGCTTTATGGAAAAAGCTACCCTTGCATTTTACTAGAAGAGCTGAATTTCTGCTGATTTACAAGAATGCTATTACCAGTATGATGTTTGAATTACAGTCTTTTTCTCTTCACTCTAAGAGTCAGAATGAACTGACACTTTTCCTTTGTGCCTGAAAGAGCCAAATGTGTTTTGGATGATATCACTTCCTCTTACAGATGGAACTCAGTTCTGTCTCAAACTCAGTTGTTTGCCTTAAATAGTAGCCATTAGCAGGTGGAAAATACCAGTGCAGATAATGAGTGAGACTGAAGGAAGAGAAAGTCTTTGCAGATGCTTGCATTTATGAGCTGAACTACCAAAGGCCGGTAGTTCCAAACCAAATCTTTCTGATCCCTGGTGTGGTCAAGAAGACTTGAGGAATAATGTTTTGTTCCCAAGCTAACATGTACTCTTGCATTTCAAAGAAAAGCTGGAGAATCATATCATAGAATCAGGTAATGATTTGGGTTGGAAGGTGCTGGTTGATGAGAAGCTCAACATGAGCCAGTAATGTGCACCTGCAGCCCAGAAAGCAAACTGTGTACTGGGCTGCATCAACAGAATAGTGGCCAGCAGGACAAGGGAGGTGATTCTCCCCTTTTACTTGGCTCTTGTGAGACCCCACCAAACTGGAAGAGGAAAGATTTAAAGTTAGACACTGGAAGAAATTCAGTAGTGTGCTTCTGCATGAACTGATGTGTAATCTTCCTTCCTTAGCTGCTTACTAAAACCATGGCATTTTAAATGCTTCGAGAGCTGTTGTCTACCAGCATCCTAGAAATCCTAGAAAGCCTTCACAGTTGTCTGGAGAGATTTTCAGTGTTTCCTCTCATTTTTCTCATTTTTATACCTCACATTTAAAAAAAAAAATAAAAATTGTAGGTCAAACAACACTTGATAAAATTTTTTTTTAAGGAAATCACTGTGCTTGTGGTAGCACATACAGAACATAAATTCAGAGTAACCCCTTTTCACTTATTGTTATGAAAAATGTTACCCATGTTGCTCCGTTTGTGACACTCACCTCTGAACTGTATGTACTAAGCAGATCCTGAGCTCTGAAATACTGTAATTTTTGCTGTCATCTCCTGGGAAACTCGGCAAAGATCCACCCATTAGATCACTTGGTGACAGCTCCAGCTCTGTGTACTCCAACTGCTTAACCAGATTTGGGGAGAATAGCTATGTGTCTGTAGTCTGGCTGCATGTCTGGATCTGTCAGTTCTCATGTAAAGGTTATTCCCAATAGAGATCCACACCAGAGCATGTCATTTGAGTAGCAAATCATTTGGAAAGAGGTGTCCATATAAACAAAAAGCATGGCAGAACTCCTCCCATAATCTGTGTTAAGACTTGCTCCTGCAAGGACTGAAAAATTGCTTTAAACTCAAGGAAAATATGTGCAAGTTGGCTTTGGTGCCAAAATCTAGAACATATATTTGTTGCCTTTTAAAATACTGCTTCAGAGAGAGACAGCATAATGAAAACTAAATTATGATGAGAAATTCAATATTACATTTGTCATGCACTGTCCTGAAATCCAGTTCTTTGGAAAAAAAACAACACATAGCTTTTCTTTAACAAACATGATTACTTTTCTCAGGTGAAACCTCTTCACCTGAGAATTAAAAAGAAGAGAATCTTTGTTTCATTTGAAGGGTTTGGGCTATTGTTTAATTCTCAAGAGCATTAACACGTAGGCTCTACAAATGGCATGGTGCACTTTTGTTCTTTCCACCTGAGCAGTTCATCTCTCTGAGAGGCCATTATCTCTTGAGAAATACTTAAGAGGCCAGTATCATGTGCTGGATAGTTTCCCAATATTTGCTTCATTCTGGTTAGATGAAACTCAATTATGTGCTACTGTTTCAGTTCAGGGAGTGATTTCAGATCAGGGGTTTTATCATACATTCTTTCAGGATTTTTATTATACAGTTGCAGTCCAGTCTTTGCCTAGTGTCAGCTGTGATGAAACCAGCAAACTTTAACAATAATAAGCATGTAGGTTGTTGGAATTTCTTTTGCTTCTCAAGCTCATTCAGAATATCACTTAATAACACAGTGTATGAGTAGAAAGTGCAGCATGTAAGGGAACAAGTCACCTGGATATGTGAACAAGCTTCAGGACTTCATTTCAGGTATGAAGTAGGTGTGTTGTGGAGTTGTTTGTTTCTCTCTCATTTATTTTTTAATTAAAGTGAGTAAAAGACTGCTGTTGTATTTAAACAAACAAAACAAAAAGGCATGAGGAGCAAACTTTTTAAGTTAGACTTTTTTGTATCCTAGCACTTAAAGCTAGGTAAAGCAGTTTAGGCACACAAATTTTTGCATGCATGCAGGAAAGTGTTCAAAGTATGTATGGTGCAGAAGACACCAACTGGGTTTCTCTAATGTTTAATCAGTGTGTCACAGCAAGTAATAATTTGAATTTTGAGCCTGTGGATATTTACCTGAATGGTAAATGAAGGAACTCATACCAGAACTGAACTCTGATTTCTCTCTGCATAGATAACTCTATTGGACAGAATTGTGGGTTTTATGCTGTCAAAGGTATTAATACTCAGAAGTATCTATGCAAACACATGTTCCCATCACATAAATTGCAGGAATTATGAAAGTAAATATGTTTTTTAGCTGTTTTTTTCTTCTGTGATCAGTGTTTGCTGTCATGCAAATTAAAAAGGGTGGGAGTAGCAGCTTCTTAGAGTAACATTAATTTATTTTGGCTACAAATCTGGAAGCAAAATAATTAAATGGACTGGAGAAGAGAGGGATAACTCAAATAAAAAGGCACTTACATTTATTGTGTTTTGCAGGGTTGTTTTCAGGAACAAGGTACGTCTCTTGAGACTTTGTTTCTTATCCATTTTATGGAGCTCTGACCTCTTAACAGCACTGCTTTAAAGACTTGTTCTTGGGGTTCTGAGCTGGTATCAGTGCTTGCCATGAAAACAAGCCTGTTACAAAGAGGTCAGGTTTCACGAGACAGCAATAGACTTGTAAAAACAGATTTTACTGGAACACATAGTCAGAATTAAGAAGAAGCCAGAGATTTGAGTAAAGAAGCAAGATACAGAAGAAGAAAGTATTCAGCTAAACTGGCAAGCAATGTATAAATTTAGATGAATGGGAAAAATTTGTTTTTAAAATTGTATTTAGTGACGTTAATGAGTTTTTCTGAAGATTTTGTGCAGTTCTTCATAGTTCTGACTTCAACTATCTTGAAAGATTAATTTTCTGAGGAAATACGTTGTTCCTGCTTGGCTGGAAAGATGTGCTTTAAATACCAACCTCAGTTAAAAATTTGCACTGGATTTTCTAAGTGATTTGCTTGAATCCATTCTTGCTTGCTATTATTATGACATTTTGTGTTCTATGAATGATCAGTTTCCCTCAATTTCATTGTAGAACTGCGAAGCAGCTTACACATAATTCTTTTTTATAAACATAGATGAAGACCAAAGATTGTGGTTTTGTTGTCTCACTCTTGTTCCTTTAAATAATCATACCTGTGTAAGAAAATTATAGGTGTGATTTTATAGTTCCTATGGAAATGAAACTTAAATATGTGCAAGAGCACACATAGGACTGTATGGTTACCTTTCTGCCTTGGTAAAACGTCCTTTCTTATGCCACTGGCTGTGTGGTGCAGCTGTGCCATGTGGTGGCTCTAAAACTCAGGTTAGCTTGATTTGTGTTTTTCTTACTGTCTGTGCCTTTGTCTATGCTTTGGGAGGTCTGTTCACAAAGCTGCAACACTTGAACTCTGCTGGTATGATTAGGAGCCTCATTCCTGCAGTGCTGGTGCACCTACAGGAATGCAGTGCAAAAAGAGGATTTATTCTGACAAAGGAAGTGAAATAGGTATACGAGTAAAAGAAATCTTAAGTAATGTAGTTAGGCCTGTGTTAGGAATTAATTTGTGTGTGGAGGGGAAAGCAGCCAGGTGATGTCACATTTCCTTCCCACTCCAATATTAATGTGTTGGTGCTGTGCAGTAGTAAGTATTAAAGTGACAGAGGGGAGTGTACATCAGTACTGCACGTGTCGTTGATGCAGGAGGGCATTGTTGAGAACATGTTAGAGTAAATAGGATAAAAAAATATTTCAGTTAATAAACAAGTAAAATAGAGGAATTATTTTAACACAAAACCTGAATGTTGAGAGATGTTTAACTTACTAATACTGGTTTATCTATTGAAAACATGTTTCTGTAAAATTTATACAAGAGTAGAAATATATTTGAGATCTGATTTTTTTTAATACAAGTCCACACCATTGACTTCATGCAGAGATTGTATCCCTTTGCAGTTTCAGGGGTGGAAATGTGTGTGGATTTCTTATTTGTGTTGTGAGTTATCCAAAAGGAATTGCCTCTGAAGAGTTGTTCTTTTGGTTAATTATTTTGTCAGTGGCATGGGGCAGAGAGTTTTGTATTCCTTTGGCTTTGATTTTCTGGGCAAAGGAATCCAAGTACTGATCAATTTCTTAGGTGTCTGTTAGGTGGAAGGTATTTATTCATCTGCCACTTCAGTTGGCTTGTGTTTGTGAACTCCTTAAGTTGTAAATGCTCAAAATTATCTTGAAGCTCTGTGCATCAGGCATTTGCTTGGTGACCGCTCAGACTGTTGGGATGGAAGTGTTCTTACATGATTAACATTATTTTGAGGGTTTTTTTGTTTGTTTTTCATTTATTTTTCTTACCAAACATGAATTTGTACAAATCTGCAAATGCTTTTACTAAAACATGACTGTCAGGAACCAAATGTTGTTTTGGAAGTTTTCTGTTGCAGTCAGTTGGGGTTTTAAAGTATTGTGGGGCTAGTCCCAAAGTAGTTGAATTAACATGAACTGCTTTAGTTTAGTAATCGACATGCTTTCCAGCTGCATCCCAGACACTTAATTCTATTTGAGAGTGTAATTTTCATTGAAACTTTTTTTTGCTGAATTAGGTTAAAGCAAAGTTATTTTAAGTAAGAATTCAACCAACAAAACCATGCTATCGAGCAAAGCTGATAAGGTCATTAGACTATTTGGAGTATTTCTGGGTGTTTTTCCAAGTTGATCTATGATCTGGAGTTTGGTTTAGCGAGGAATTTTTCCTTACTTCAGTCTTTTAAATTCAATGTTCTCGTATCTTTAGCCATTTCTTCATTTGAAGTCCAGCCACTTTCAACAGAGGTCCAAGAAGGTGGAGTAGCTCGATTTGCCTGTAAAATAACAGCAAACCCTCCTGCCACTGTGACATGGGAAGTGAATCGAACAACTTTACCTTTAGTCATGGACAGGTATGTAGGTACACATTTTAGAATGTAATTTATTTCCTGTGATAATTTTGAGCCTGCTACAAGAAGAAAATCTGAGCACTTGCAATGCTATTACATAAATAAGATTCCATGTGTATAATATGTTAAGTATTAAAATAGCTAGTAATAGTCATTAATGATTTTTAAATAGGTGTTATGAGTCCAGACCAGAATCACCCACTGCTGTCTACACTGTAATCACTGACCTATGAATTGTTATTGGTGAATTTTGTATGCAAGTCATCTTCAGGAACGGAAATTGCTGTGGGATAGAGAATAGATAGGCTTTGACTGTGGGGGTGGTTTGAACTAGCGGGATTTCTTTCACAGAAGAATTTATGCTGAACTTGCTTTTCTTTAGAGGGCCAATAAAGAATTATATGTACAGACAAGTGGGTTAAAACACTTTATGCTAAGGAAATTGTGCACAGGGGGACTTGTCTCTTAAATTGATTAATTTGAAGTCTAGGCTTCCTGCTAGATTCTTTCCATGTCCAAGTTGTGTTTGTTGAACCTACTCCTATCCTTCTTGACATAAAACTTTTGTTCAACATATCTAAGATAGCTAGCATGCAAAGGAGGGTAAAAGGAGAAACATAAAAATTGAAAGCATATGTTTGTTTCTGGGAACCATATGCTAGTTATGCCAGTATATCAGATATTGCTGCCAACCTCAACAGTGAATGTAGTAGCTGGCTAAAGAAGCTTGGGATGGTTGCTTCTGAGGGTGAGAAAGGTCTGCTTGTTGAAAGTAAATTCCTCAGCTCTCATTGTGGTGCTGGGGGGAATCTTGCATGTGGTTCAGAAATGCAGGGAGATGAGTCACGTGTAGGGAATGTTTCTGAGCTTCCAGCCTGCTGTTCCTAGGTCAGTGCAGCAATGGCTGTTTGTAAATCAAGTAGTTAAATCCATGATGGTGTTCACCGAATGAAAGTTTTATCTACATTTCTTTTTTTTTGTTCCTGTGACAGGATAACTGCTCTGCCTACAGGAGTCCTTCAAATTTACGGTGTTGAACAGAAGGATGCTGGGAGTTACCGATGTGTTGCCACAACAATAGCCAACAGACGGAAGAGCACTGAGGCAGTGCTGAGTGTCATTCCAGGTACTCTGAGATTTTTTCCAGTGGCATTGTTGTTGGGTTTTGGTTTTGTTTTCATTTTACATTATATCAAAAACAGAGTTACAGAAGTTGAAGAGCTGTAACTGTCCTCTGAACCACTCATCCAAATAATAATTTTGCTTGCTTGTATCTTGTGCCTAAAATATTGTTCAATGTAATTTTCTACAGTAACTGAAATAAGGCTTTGATGTAAATTTAATTTAAGCATCCTTAAAAGAAAGTCATGTTTTATTTTGTATTTAATTGAGTTTTTGTTTAATTTTTCTTCCCCCCCCCCCCCCCCCCCTTTTTTTTTTTCCCCTCCAAAGCCTCAGATTTGAAGCCTTTTCACAAGCCATCTATAATAGCTGGTCCTCAGAACATTACAGCATCTCTTCATCAAACTGTCATACTGGAGTGTGTAGCCACAGGGAATCCAAAGCCAATCATCTCATGGAGCCGGTTAGGTAGGTCTTAAAATTACAGCATATGACCTTCAGCCTGTGGAGAGGAAGTGAAACTGGAAGGAAAGGATTTCAGCAATTAGGTTGCTGTTCTGAGGCTTCATGTAATGGGTAACGATTAGAAGGTTAGGTAGGATAAGTGAAACACTTTCAGTTGCATACTTCCACACTGCTGTTGAGAAGCCCTCAGGTTTTCTGAGGCTGTGGACTCTTCACTCCTTCTGTCAGTCCCACACTGCCTGGTAGGGTGGTCATCTCCAGGGATCTGTGACTCGGAGGAGAGTCAGTGGTGAATTAGGGCAGGCTGGAGTGGTTGCATCCTATGAAACCATCCTGTAAATGTTTCTCCCTGCTTATTAGAAGCAGAATGTGAATGTAATTTGGACCTTGTATTAATGGGCCCTTTGGACTATGGATAGGTATAGTCTGCCTGGAAGGAGAGAAGAGAGAGAATGCAGTAAGACTAATAATATTTATCAGTGCATCACATCTTTCCATGAAAACTACTTCTGTTTTTATTCTGACACGTACATAAATACAAAAGTCAGGACTGTACTGGTAAAAGCAAACAATGAGAAGTTTTCCTAAATTTTTATTTCTAAAAGTGGGAGAAGCCAAGCATACCTTTCTTTGTTGATTCAGCAACTGTTATAGACAAACACGTAAGAAAAAAGTTACCTAACAGCTATAGAGCTTTTGCTATGAAAATAGAAGAAAATCTATGGAAATCAAATATTCTCATTTTACCCACAGCATAATTCAGAAGGAGATAGATGATCCCTGTTTGTAGAGATGGTGTGGATGTTGGTAGTGATTAACTGAATCACAGTGCAAGGCAACTGGGGAGGCTAACTGGGAAAATGGCCTTAGTTTTTAAGCTGGGATGGTAAGTGGTTTGTATCTGAAATTTACCAAGTGGTGAGACCCAGCCATCTGAATGGTCAGATAACTGGAGTGAAGAGCAAAGCAAATGCAAAATGGGAACCTCTGAAAGCTCATCTGTGATTTCCCTTTCATCTTTTGACTTTTAAACTCTAATCTATGCCATTACTGCCTAGGCAACCCTGTTTAGATAAGTTATTTAAACACATTGATCAGCCATGTAACCACTCTTCTCCTGCTCTCAAACAGACCATAAGTCCATTGATGTCTTCAATACCCGTGTCCTGGGCAATGGGAACCTCATGATCTCGGACATAAAGGCGCAGCACGCAGGCGTGTACGTCTGTCGGGCCACTATTCCAGGCACACGAAACTTCACGGTAGCAATGGCAACTCTCACGGTGCTGGGTGAGCTTGCTTTGACTTTCACTGTGGGTTTTAGTGTCTTGGGTCAGTTGTGAGCTGTTCTGTGCGCTGGGCTGAATGTTGGTCTCAAACGTAGTGCACCAAGGGCTGTGGGGAGATTGCAAGGACGAAACAGGTCACAGAACTGTGGCTGCTTCTTCTGTCTGTTGACTTAGATGAGAAGTGTCAGATACTCAACGTTTGAGTTATAAACTAGAGGTTCATTTGAACTTGGAGATTTCCGGGTGCAGTGTTTGCTCTGAGAAGGTAGGCTTTCAACGTAGAAAAGAGACCTGGAACAAAGTAGAAATATGTAACACATATGTATATTGTGAGTGGTATGCCATAGGCTGAAGTTTAGGATTTGTTTATATTCATATAATGCATGAACAACGATGTATAGAAATGTTGCTATCTGTGGAAACAGCATGTATCTTTAAACGGGTGTGCTTTGTTTACATGGAACTTGCTCTCTGCATGGGTGTGTATTTGAGTGGCCTAAGGAGAGAGGTTTCTGTTTGGAAAAATCACTATTATTCTCACCATCCTTGCGTTTTTGGAGGCTTGATTTTTTTGTTTGTTTTTCTTTTTTCTTTCCCCTTGTTACTTTTCTGTAGCTCCACCTTCATTTGTGGAATGGCCAGAAAGTTTAACCAGGCCTAGAGCTGGTACTGCTCGTTTTGCCTGTCAGGCAGAAGGAAATCCTGCCCCCAAAATTTCATGGTTAAAAAATGGAAGGAGAATACACTCCAATGGTAGAATAAAAATGTACAACAGGTAAGAGTACAATTGCTGTATGAGAGCTGTGCTAGTGATGTGCTACCAAAGGATGACATTCCAGTAACTAAATATAGCCAAGCAAGATAGCTTGTAAAGTAAACATGAAATTGGATGTTAAATGTAGTTATGGACATTTCTTTGGCAGTAGGAATGCAGATTAGTCAGGACTTAAAATCCTCAGCCAAGCTTTTGAGATCACTACCTTACCTGGGGAGGAGTTGCTCTAGATTTACAGTAGTGTAGCAGAGACCAGAATCTTGCTAGTTGTTTGAGGCTCAGTGTCAGTACTGTAGAGTGAACAGATCATCTTAAAGAGGTGGTTAATAAATTACAACCCTAAAGTTTTGGTTTTTGCAGGCAGGGAATAGATTTACAGGATTGTTTTCACTGTGCCTGGATTTGCAGGCAAAAACATAAAGGTGTCAGGTTTTGAGGAACACTTCTAGTTGCCAACTTTCATAGCTCCATTTCCACATCCACTCTTCTATTAGAGTTGGTGTGTAATACTAAACTCATGAAGCAGAGGCAAGCAACTGTTGTTGCATTAAGTTGAGCAAAATGTATCCAAGTTAAACTTTTTTTCTCCTTTTCTTTCTTTTTGGATTCAGTAAATTGGTGATTAACCAGATCATTCCTGAAGATGATGCCATTTATCAGTGCATGGCTGAGAATAGCCAGGGATCTATTCTCTCCAGGGCCAGACTTACTGTAGTTATGTCAGAAGACAGACCCAGTGCACCTTACAATGTTCATGCTGAAACCATGTCAAGCTCAGCGATCCTGCTAGCATGGGAGAGGCCACTGTATAATTCAGACAAAGTGATTGCATACTCCGTGCATTACATGAAGGCAGAAGGTAAGCAGTTTATTTTAAATACTACTTAATTACTTCTGTCTGCTAAGAACTTGAATGCCCTTGCAAAGACTGCCAGATTTTAATGGTTCATAAGCAGGGCTGCATCAGAGCATACCAGCATATAAATGCATATCGTGATCAACAGGTATGCTTGGGGAGAAATGCTTTTGCCTCATCATCTCATTTGTGGGACTGACTTTGGAGTTAGGAATGGACTTTAAAACCTGGGCCTCCGTAAGAGCTCTCTGGGTTTACCTCTGTCCTCAGCAGGAGCTTCTGCCTACTCTCTTCCTTGGGTGGCTTGGCAGGGAAGAATACAGCAAACAAAAGGATCCTGGAGGGCTACAGGGTTGAACTTTTCACCAGAGACAGCTCTTTTGTCTAGATCCTCAAATTCTTGTGACTTTAGTGGCTTCCTTATATTTTGGAGTAGAATAGCTGATACTTCATTGGAACGAATGTTGGCTGAATGGTAAAATCTGCTCTTGGTCTCCTATAAAGTACAGTCAAACTAGCCATGAATGGTTTAGCCTAGTCTCTGAAATGATATATAAATGATATATAAATAATATATAAAGGGGAATGGATAGTTAGAATAAAAATTAGTAATCAGGCATTTAAAACCCCCCTAGTATTATGAAATTGCTTTAAGTTAAGGTAATTGTTAATGTGGTAGAAAACAGGAATTTTTCATAAGCAGCAGAAATTGCCAAATGACTTGCAAGTTTGTTAGGTGCATGGCTTAAACGAAGCTGCAATGCAGCTCTCTTTGCTAGGAGTGATTTCTTTTTCCATTTTTATTCAGTAAGTGGTTTATTCAAGGACAGGACTGCAGATGCTCAGCTCTGTGTGGAATAACAGTCTGCCATCTGCTCAGCAGAAGCCAGGAAGGACAGCTTATTACTCTAATACTGATGCAGGAATAGCTGCCTTTGCTGTTGTAAGTGGGGTATTTCAGGACACTAGAGAATTTTGTCTGAAGGAAGGCAGGAGTTTTAAAAGATAATGAGGACAAGAGGTATGGGAAATTACCCCTTACACTTTGAGTCACTGAGGTATTGTGCTCACAGCCCCTTCCTAAAGCTAATACGAATAAAGTCACCATAGATAAGTTATCTGGGTAATTGCATGTCCAGTGTCAGTGTAGAGAGCAGAGACTGGGTAACTTCAAAGAAAAGTGTCCCTAGGGAAGTGTGTAATTGTGCAGGAAATACCCTTGCACACTAGTGAAAGGAGGTATTTTCTGAAATGTGTTATCTGCAAAACTGTTTTGCAATCTGCTTCATTTACTTGCTTATGCAAAGGTTTTATCTTGTGAAAGGAGATTGTAGCTTGTCTTGTTTTAAAAACCAAAACAAAAGAAAATTAAGCAACCAAAAAACTTATTTATTTGACCTTGCTTTCAAAAATACCCATTTTTTTCATCTTTCCAGACTGTTTTGTATTATTTATTTAATGTGATGCTGTTGTGCATCCTTGCTCATTAGTGAAGAAATCCACTCAGGGAAAGTAGAGAGGGCTGTGCTGAGAGGAATAATTACAGTGGTGGGAATAAAAAAGTAGATGCTCTGTGTGCATTTTTTCTTTGATAACACGATTGGGAATTATCAGAAGATCTATGTCAAGACATAAAATACTTATGTCTAATTTTGTAGAAAAATGTTAAGTTTCAAAGCTGGTGGACTGCACTTCTGTAAAAAGAATTGCTTTCTGACTGATAGTTTGTAAACCTTCCTGAGGATGTTGCCCACGTATCAGAGGCATTATTAAAAACCTAAGAAAATGCCTTTGTGAGAAAGTATCACATCACAGTCTAATTAAATATAGCAACAACTATATTTAAATAAATGCAAATTAAATATTAAGGAAAGTCTTTTGATGACATTTCACACCATATGAGGCCACAGAGATGCTAACATAGACTGTTGGCATTGTTAACACCTTGTTTACCGTATAAGACTTCTGGATAATTATGTATTAATGTAAATTGTATTAATGTTTTGCTTTCATTATTCTTTCCGGCCTGTATTTACCCAGTCCACCCTCACATTCTGTTTCAGACCCTAATGAAAATTACCTCAGATGTGTCTGACTTAGCAAGAGTATATCTGACCTGATTCAAGCTTATCATGTGTAACCTTTTACTTTATACATTTATGATAATATTTTGCTCTCCTATTTTAGTTTGGAACCACATTTCTGAGAGTGAGTAAGGAACGTTTTATTTCTAAAGAAAAACAGGGCTTTCTAAGTCTCCTAAGTGATACTGATGTTTATGATTCCTTAAACTTTAAACAGAAAGGAAAATGGGATAATACTAAAACTACATAGTAATCCTATGCAGTTTTGTAGATTTTTTTCCGTTAGGCTTCACAATGTGGTAGGTGCTTTGAATACAAAAGATTCCAGCACTCCTTGTTTAATTTCACAACTTGAGTATTCTGATGTTTCACTGTAAAAACAGGTTCAGGTCCTCTTCTGTACTATAAAAAAAAAAAAAAAAAAAAAAAGGTTAGTGTTTTAATCAAGTTAGTTGAAGAAACTAACAGGTGGGGTTTTTGTGTTTTTGTTTTTTGTTTCTTTAAGCAGAATACTTTACATTCAAATCGGGGTCATAGTAGCAAGAAGAATAAGGGTCTGATGAGCGTGCATGCTGGAGTGTGTTAATTCCTTGTTAGTGATTTAGAAAAGGCACAAAGGGAACACTGATTGTGGTGGAAGGCAAGCCTTGTTCTCTATTATGGCTGTTTCATTAGGGCCTCTGCATGAGGCCTAGCAATCCATTCAATGAGAGAACAAGTCCTTTTAATTTGAGCCCAAGGATCTTGTTTAGCAGGTCAGAAATCGTGCCTTGCAATTCCTAATTAACAAGCCATTAACTAGTCTGTTGTGAGATGCTCGTAATCTTGTCTAATTAAAATGCTATCAAGTTAATTCATAAATGTGGGAAAACTTAATGGTGGAATTTGCCTTTCGTTTTGTTTATAAATTCAGTTGTGAAGAGAAGGAGCTGGCTCTTACAGAGTTTTGATTAAGTTGACATGCACTTGGAGTGAATTGTTCGTTAACACAGCAGCTTTCACCAAACTTATTCCACTTTATAGCCTTCCTCTATAGGAATAAAGCACAACAAAGACAAGGACTGCTGCATGCATTGCTATGCATATTTTAATGTGAATTGCTGAATTTTTTTTTTATTTTTTTATTTTTAACAGCTCACTAAGGACCCAAACATTTTTGAAGCTTATTCTGGTCTGTTCTTATTGGCCTTTCTCCAAATTAAAGAAAAAAACGTGTCAATCAAATGTAATAGAATTCACAGGGCTAAAATGAGATCCTTTTGCTGAATAAATTCTTTCTGTTTGTTTCTTTTTTTGGGGGTGTTTGTTTTGTTTTTAATGGAGTGGAGTTCTCGCATTCCTTGCAGTCTGCTATAGAAAGGCTCTGTAAATAGGTTTTGGAAAAAACCTTCCTGTCTCTAAACAAATAGATTTAGGAGCTCAGTATGAATGATAAGGCTATTAGAGCTTGTCTGTTGTGTTACTGTACATTGGGCACAGTTTGTTGTGACTAATTCTAAATAGGGTTTAGAATTGCATTCAGCATCCGTTATTCAGGAAAATCCTGAAATACCATAATCTGCACCACAGCAAGACACAGTTACTCCTGTGCATGAAAGAGCTTTTACTTAGGGCTGAAGAAATAGAGGTAGGCTGAGGAAGAGCATGAAATAACTTTGTAAAATCTTAAAGCCAAGATACTGTTATGTTTAGGGATTGCCAGGAAATTTTGTTTGTCTAACCTTTGTTTTATGTCAGGTTTAAATAACGAAGAGTACCAAGTGGTTATTGGAAATGATACAACCCATTACATTATTGATGACTTGGAACCAGCCAGCAACTACACCTTCTATATTGTAGCTTATATGCCCCTGGGAGCCAGTCAGATGTCAGATCACGTGACTCAGCACACCCTTGAAGATGGTAAGACAAATACCTCTGGTTTAGGTGAACGTTTTTATTTGCACTGAATGGAAGCGTGCGGTCCCAGTGCTAACAGCTTTTGAGGATCCCAAATTTCCATTGTCATCAGTGAGACTTCTGGATATATGCAATGTAAGACTGAGCCAGATAATGAAAGTATGAGAATCAAATAACATTCTGACAAGGTAAAATTGTATATTACATGGTGTCTTTCTCTGTTGAAAGATGTTTCATTAACTCTTGTAAATAACTATTCCAGATCTTTTAAGAACTTCCTCAGTGTTGAGATTTTGATGATAGCCTAGGATTTAGGATTCAGTCTCTATGACTTTATCTTGGGCATCTGAAATGTGAATTGAACTGCACACCTACTGCATCTTTTTCAAATTTTGGAGAAAAAAAAGACCCTACTGACTTATTTCTGTGCAGTGATTTAATTGAACTGAACATCATGGCAACAACAAACTGTTTAGTGTAGTTCATTAGGACTGATAAATAAATCCTGACAGGGTTAAGCTTTGGCAGCATGGAACATTGCCAGTTCCAGTTGTCTGCCTGTCACTTTGCCAGGAGTTGCAACCCTTATTACATAATGGGCAGAAGAAAACATGCACTGAGTCCTCAACAGCACAGGTTGTTGTCTAGACTCTCAGTTTAAGCTGCTGCATCTATCTTGATGTGCTATCAGTTTATCAGACAGTAAGGTGCTGACTGCCTTTGATTACTGCTGGCAGCAATAAGAGAAGACTTTGAGGGCCTTGCAGAAAGGAGCATGTTAAGGCTGTACTGCATGTAAGAGGTGGGAAGTATGAGCAGTGTCAGGTTACCCTTAAAATAAACAACCTACAAAGCGTGGTGGATGATTTACTCATCATAGGCTAAGGTGTCAGATGAGAATTTTCTATCTCTCTTCCCTGAGCAAAAAAGCTTTGTCTTTTCCATTTTAGTTCCCTTGAGAGCTCCTGAAATTAGTTTGACAAGCAAGAGTCCCACAGATATTCTCATTTCTTGGCTACCAATTCCTGCCAAGTACAGGAGAGGTCAGGTGGTGCTGTACCGCCTGTCCTTCCGCCTCAGCACAGAGACCAAAATTCAAGTCTTGGAGCTTCCAGGGACTTCAGATGAGTATCTCCTCGAAGGCTTGAGACCTGACAGTGTGTACTTGGTTCGTATCACTGCTGCAACAAGGATTGGCTGGGGAGAGGCATCTTTGTGGACTTCCCACCGGACTCCCAAAGCTACAAGTGTGAAAGGTAATTCTTAACATTACCATCAGCTGGAGATGGGGTCAGTTGCAGGCTTCAGCAGAAAGCTACAGGTTTTTTTCTGACAGGTAGTGCAAGGATATGAAATAGGTTTTCCCATTATGTGTTCTTGTTCTTCTTCTAATTTAGAAAATAAACATATTTTTGTGCATAATCTTCAAAACCTTATGATTCCTTTAATAAATTAAATGCAGATAATACATAGTTTCAGGCTCAAAAGTTGAAGATGACCTAATCTGTCTCATGAAAGGCCTTATATGTGAAAGCAGAAGGAAAAGCTAATTATTCTGGTGTCAGTCTTTGATTGTTTCCATGTGTTGATTTTGACGTATTTCACATGGTGGCAGAAAACTAATTCATTTTGTGAGCTGCTCAAATGTTTTATCTTCTGGGCTTGTTTCCAATGATAAGTTGTATTATTTTCTATGTAATTTTTCAAAAATCCACCAACCCTAAATCCCATTGTAAAATACCTTTCTGCTAAGTGGGATGTTACACATTAGCAGTGTGTACAAGTACTTAAGGGATCTGTGTTGATGCATGTGTGTCTGATTAGAAACAAAATGCGCATTTTGAATATGCAAATTGACTTGATATTTGAAGTCTTATTTATGTTGTTATAATTGAACTTTGGATTTCATTATTATTTAGTAATATCATGCAGCAAAGGATTCAACTGTGCATTAGTATCTTGAAAAATATGTAGATTTGAATTCGTAACTTTATCTCTTAGCTGTAATCCATGTCCATCCACTTTAGATTTCATTCAGTTTTGACTACTAGAGTGAATTATTAGCACTTGATGAAGTGTGGTGTTACTGTTAATAACATTTGCTGTGGCTCACTTTAAAAAAAAGGAGGTAAATCTAAAACTGTCTTTGGAGGATTTAAATTTTTCTTTGAAAATAACTTCTGTGTACAATTAATTTCTTTATTAAGGTGCAGAATTAAAAAGTGTTTCATTTCTGATTTATCCTAAATTAACTTGTTTGATTAGCTTATAGGGGGGAGTCATAATAAAGAAACAATTATGTGAGTACACAGATGAGCTAGAATCAAAGTCTTGAGTGAACTTTGCCTGATGGGCACACAGATTTTTGCGTGAAAATTAGTTGTTTCTAGAACATAAGAATATTCTATGTATTTCTCTAAAACCAGCACCAAAGTCTCCTGAGCTGCATTTGGAGCCAATAAACTGCACAACCATCACAGTACAGTGGCAGCAGGACTCTGAGGACACTGCAGCTATTCAAGGGTACAAGCTGTATTACAAGGAAGAAGGCCAGCAGGAGAGTGGACCAATTCTGTTGGATGCCAGTGATCTTGAGTACACTGTCAGTGGTTTAGGTGAGTATATAAAATACTTCTTAACTGTTCTGGAACATAGCAAAGTCAAAAGACATCTTGGAGAGCTGCCTGTAGGGCAGCAATGTTAGGTTTGCCCATCCATTTTGTCAGCAATAAGCTTTGCAAGCTTGAGTAATGCTGCTGATGGCATAATCCTCTCCCAAAATATGTGTTGCACAACACTTAGATAACCAGATCTTGTCTGTCTTGAGTAAGTTTGAAAAAGGACTCCCAACTGCTTATGACAAGATACAGAACTTATGGCTAGTAAATACTGCAAGTATAAATATGCAGTTTTTTCAGCTTTTCTATGTTTATGCCTGATCTTGTAACTGTGAAATATTAATACAAAATACCAAAGGTTTGTCTCTAATATTTCTAGCCTGTTTCTGTTATTTGTAGTCTTTGTCACAGCTATATTGCACAAAAAGCACTGCTTGCTCACTGTAGTAGCAAATAGCCCTTGTTCATGTTGTTATCCTGTTAATACTTTTCAGAAATGCTGGTGAGGACTGATCACAAACATAAGGGCACATAACTTGCTGAGTCTCACTGGAGTCTTTTCACTGATCACCTGACTCTGTTCCTTCCTGTAGCTCTTCTGTTGTGTAGCAGTGCAAGTGTGCTGATGTCATCCCAAGGTGGAAGGTGTTTATGTATAGAATGGAGAATTTATTGCATTGAAAGATGTGATCTATAATGTAATCAGCAAAAGTAATATAGGACTTGACATGTAGTGTTTGAAGTGTGTTGAGATAGTTTACTTAGGGGTAGTGTGGAGAATTAATCTTGACCAAATTATCAACATTGACCTGCCATCTTAACTAGGTCGAATGGCCTCTTGACCATGCTCAGCTTTTCTCATCTGCTGCATACAGTTGAGATACTATTTTAGGGGAGATTTGAGGAGAGCATTCTGGTCTGTTAACTGGACAACTGACCATCTGTGACCATTTCTAGGCAGAGCATCTGGCAGCAGCCAACTGTTTAACAGAGCTGTGAGACAAAAGAGCAGTGGGTTGAAAGGATGTGGTGTCTGTGTCCTAGGACATAAGTGCTTTTATTTTTTTTTTTTTTTTTGGCTTCTTGTTATGCAGTTGAAAAGTGGTAATTTCAGATACATGCAAACTTACTAACTTATTAACTGTGTGATCCACGTTATGTGGATGCTCTCAATACATTAATCCTCTTCAGAATAAAACACTATTTTACCAAATTTTGTTTGAATGTATATTATCTGTGTGGTTTTTTCAGTTTGTATTTCCAGGCAGCATGTGGACAGAGGAGAAAACAAAAGCAAAGTGAGTTTGGGAAATCACAACTTTCACAGGGTCACTTTGCTAGCTGAATGACAAGTGCGGGCATGGAAGAATTAATGTGCTTGAGTTAAACATTCAGTCATGGGTGCACCTGATGTGTTCAGTGTTTGTTCTTTATCACAAATTCTGAGTATCTACATATGGTGACCAAAACATGATTTCTTCCATATAATCTAATTTCCATAACTTCTATTTTTCCCATACACTGCCAATTTCTACTGCCATAGGTTAAATCCACTGAAGTGTATTTTTTTCAAATAACTTCAGTAGAACTAAATTTATTTATTTTAACATTTTTTGTATTAAGTTATTTTAAGTGTATATCAAATATGGGAAGTTTTCCTTTGTAGGTTTCTTATTTTTGTGTGCTTTGTAACATTTACAGAAAAAGGCATTCATTGCTACAGGTACAAAAAAAACCTCCCTTGGCACAGAAAAATTTGATTAGGTCATGATTTTCCACTGCTAAGATTACATATGTTGAAGCCTGGAAAGTTCATATAGACTTTTTGTAGTGACAGTATCTGTCTGACTGCTCTGTTTGCCTATTGAGAAGCTGCCTGTCTGAAATATTTGTGCATGCTAAATTACTTCTTATAGATGAGCCACCACTCTTAAGTGTTGTGACTCTGGTAAACAGTCTTCATAAACTGGAGAGAAGCTTTGTGGACTAATGTTCTGCCATCCATCTGCCTCTCCTGAGAACACTAAACTACTGATTTATTGACAGCCTCTTTAAAATAAATGTCTTCATTATAAGCTACAGGAATTAGTAGAATACTGCAGGTATGAAACCTGAAGTGGAAAGGTGTGTTTTAAGATTTTTGGTTTCATATATGTTGGATAAAATGGTCAAATGAAAAGGTTATTCCTAATTTGGAAGAATACGCTAACAGTATTAGGTACTTCCCAGTGGCAAAGGAGTAGTTTCTCAAGCATTATTGGTTGTCATGGAAGTTACATGACTTCCAAACACTCCCTCATCATGTCTTAGTTTGTCGTGACCTAAGGCTGTTGGACCATTCCCTGTTCTCTTGCATAGTGATAAACTGCAAATAGACTTCTAGTGACATCTCTCCATGGAATTTTCTGCAGATGTTGGTACAACTGCCAATTGTGCACAATCTGTGTATTTAAAGAAGACAGTTCACTTACTCTGTAGCAATTGAAGTGCGTGACAAAATAAGAATTTATAATACTCTTTAATCAAAGAGAACATTAGCATTGATATTATAAGAACTGTTGATTGCATTGGTTGTTGATAGCATGGATATAACTACAGTTAATGATTTGCAAGTGTTGTTGGGACTTGATGAAGGCACGTGTGATAGGTGAAGCAGAATCAGCAATGCTAGTGTAAAATAGGTTGCAGTAACTGAACATGACATACAGCAAGATAAATACTAATCTCTTGTTACTACTTGTTTTTTGAAAACTGGCCCCTTCAGTGTTGGTCTACACAGTTACTTCTGTGTATTTTTAAACTGGGCTATTTAGCATGATATTCACTATGTAAATAGAATTAAATTATCCGTTTGGAGTCAGGACTGCCATTCTCAAAACAAATATCCACAGTTTCACATAGACACTTGTTTGTGTTAAAGGTCTTGGCATTTATTTTTCAACAGCAGGCAGTTTCCTAGTCCAGTGTAAAATTCCATTATCACTTGAATTTGCCACAGGAACAGACCCTTGGGTGCATACCATGCATTTTTGCCTCTATTTTTAATTCTTCCTTTGCTTCCTCCTGCTCTAGAAGGTTTTCCCAAAAGAAAGTCTTTCATTGTGAGATTTGTTGAGTCTGCTGATTCAGGTTCTGATTCTCCAATGTTTCAGAATAAGCGAGTATTTTACGCATGCACATACGCATCTCTGCCTCAGTGTTGCTGGTACTCAGTGCTGTGCTAGGTGGACTGTTTGCCTGTCACAGCTCACTGTTTGCAGCTACATGGCAGGTAGGAAGGTTGAACCTATGCAAGAAGGGCAGCAACTCAGCAGTCTGCCACCTGGCTTCTCACAGCCAGGAACTCTTCATAACTTGGTTGTAATGCCTGTAATCTCACCTGGAATCTGCATCTAGGGAGAATAAAATAAAATTCAGCTTCTTGGTTAACAAACTCAAGAAAGCATGATCGATTCTGAGGCTGTAGCACAAGACCACTGTTCTTCAAGCTACCTGGAAGGCTCCAAATCTGAACTTCTTTTTCTTTTCAGTTCTTATCATGCTAGTAATTAATTAAATGAGTTCCACTGCTTCTTGCAATATGTTATTGTGCCATTAACACCTTCTACACTTGGAGGAAGGGAAGAAGGCAAGAATTCACTCTCTTAATTCACCCTGTGATAACTGCTGTTGGGAGTTGTACCACCTTGAGCGATGGTAGTTACAGTGAGGATGCACTTGGATGACAGGGCTAACCTGGGGTCTCCGTAAGTGCACACGAAGCCCTGAGGCAAGCAGGCTGTGGCAGGGATGTGTGCCCTTTAGGTGCTCTTCGTTTCTGTTGCATACAAGATGATACTGCAGTAAATAAGCAGACACCTCAGGGGATGGAAAAACTGGTCTGTTAGCTTTGGTGAGAAGGCCTTGAGGCCTTGAGCGTGGGAGCCCACAGACCTTGGCCTTTCCCTGGTGGAGGCCCCTCCCCGAGAGAGCCTGTAGCCCTCAGGAGCACTGAAGGCTCCCCAGGCCCTGGGGCACTTGGAGGCTGCAGGGCACTGGGCAGAAGTAATTTGGTGGCCATGAAATGGAGTGCATCTGCTTCAAAAATTTAAAAAACTAAATAATTTTTTTTTTTTTTAAAAAGGTTGGTTATTCTGCTGAAGCTCTGAAAAATCTGCTTCTATGCTGATTAGGGTCATCTAAGCTGTTCAGCATGAGGGGCATCACAAGCCCTTGCTGCTTCTCCAGGTGTTCCACTTTTACATTGCTCAGTGGCATTTTCCCTCCCACAGTCTATTTCTTTTGAAAAAATAATGAAATTCTGTCAGACTCATTTTTATGATTTACTCCAAAAAGTTTGATCTTAATCAGAAAAAATCCCCTGCCTGAAAGCTCTTCCATGTCCTGCCTCTTTCCAGTTTGTGAGAGGAGAAATAATGAAAAGTGCATTTCCCTGCTCTCCTTGACTTTGGCAAGGTGAAGAATTAGTCAAAGTCTAAATGACACAGACATATTTTGTGGCCCTGCATGGCCCTCTCCTCTGAAATGAGGGCTTGCACTGAAGAATTAGCTGAGTACCTGCCACACTTAGCATTTCCCCAGAGACTTGGCCTTCAGTCATTTAAATTCCCTTGGATCTATTTATGTTGCTTTACAACCATGATTATAGCAAAGCTTCAGACCAGGGCAGCAAAGATGACAAGGTGATTCTACAGTCAATAGAAATTGAATAAAGGTGTGTAGGAAGAGTCAATGCAAAGAATTTCTCCAATTAAACTGCCTGATGCATGTCACTGAAGTATTTTCTAGTAATTCTGTAGAAGTGCTTATGAAGTTTCATAAAGCAGTATATATGACAGTCAGACACGACACAGTGGTATCATTTGCACCATATTGCAAGTGGATGTGCTAGAAAAATGTAAATTTTAAAAACTTAATGACATCTTTGACAGCTTTGATGACATCTTTGTCATTAAGAATTGCAAATGGTGCAATATTGAGAAGGAATAGTGTAAGAGCATTAAATGTGTTAATGGAGTTATTTCTGATAGCTTGGGCTGTAATTTCAGTTTTATCTCAGGTTTTGTTGGTGTCAAAATGTAGTCTCTCATAATTGTCCAAAATTGTGATTGTGGGAATTAATACTGGTTTTTGGTTATAAGTTACTATTGAAATATAGCTTGGGATTCCCATACAGATTCAAGAGCCAGGCATTCTTACAGTTTCATGAAATGTTGTGAAAGAAACACAGATTTTCTTTCTCAACGCTCTTTTTAAAAATTTTATATCATAGTTAACTGTTCTCTAATGGCATTCAATAAAATACAATCCAGTATTACAGGTACACTTAATTTCTGTTTGAGGTATTTTATATCAGATCAGATGTTCACAGTTAATGAAATGTTGATTTCAACAAACCTCATCTATGTTTAAAAAAATAAATCAGAAATTGCTTTAGTTCTTGATAAAGGTCAACTAAACCCAGTTTTCTAGCCTGGAAAACCAGAGGATAGCACTGTATGCTGTATATACTGTAGCCATTATATTTACATTGTAACATGGTGAAAAGTGTCTAATAGCTCAGTAGGTGACCAGGACAAATATTATCATTTATTTCCACTGTTTACAGCTGGGTCAGTCTAGTGTTTACTCATGCTGATTACATCCTTAAACTAAACCTCTTATCTGTCAGTTCTCCTGATTGTGTGGAACAGGCTTGCTACTACTACTTATCAGCCAAAACATGAGGGATTTGCTGAGAGAGGGGAGGAGGAATTGGTCATATTGCACACTAATAAACCCAAGCCCGTTAGAAGCAGGCTGGGCATGTTTAAAAGCAAGCTCTTCCTCAGCCAACTGTGACCTCTTTCTCTTTTGCAGACATGGCAGTTTATGTATATTTGTATTTAACAACCCCAGCTCTTGCCTAGTCCTGATAGGATAGTCTGCTTCTACTACATGTCAATAAACAAGAGACACACATTCCTTGCTTCATAATCACGAAAGGCAGACCTGTGATCACTCTGAATGAGCCTGTCTGCCAAATCCAGATGTGGCATCTCTGCATATCTTGTTTTCCTTGTTTTTTTTCTTTCAGGGTTTAAAACTGGAAGGGGAGAAGCCCTTGTAGATTAAAAGAGAGAAAGGAGGGGGCTTTATTACTCTGAGGCTTATTTTACCTGCAAAATATCAAAGCAAATGCTGCTTTTTATAAACTTTTACCACTTTTATATAAGAAACCTTATTGCTTTTACAGCCTGTAAGTGTAAATAGAGATCAAACTGATTTTTGTTCTGTTTTGTTGTTGGACGTTACAAACTGTCACGTTTTGTTTCAAATATATGTCAGTGCTAGTAATTTCTCCATTTATGTTTGTAGCAGAGAGCTCCTTTTAGATTCGGATTTCCTGTTCTTGCTTGTGCAAGAACTAGGTTGGGTGGCAGGGTCAGGAGAGGAATCAAACTTCTGTCTTGTCCAGCATTTCTGATTATGCACTTGTGGGTCCATGTGCAGCTTGATGTGTACCAGGACAAGCCAGCAGAGGCTATCAGGAGGATGCACAGTGCAAATATACTGACATGAGCTGACCAGAGAAACTGATTTGCAGACTCACCCACTGGTTCATGCCTCCCTTATGGAAGAAAAATACTACACTGCTCTGAAAGGTTGATTCACTCAGGTTGTAAATTGAATTCTTACTGAGAAAAACTGAAGCTGGAATTGAACTGTGGCCCTTTGTTGGTGCTTATTAGCATGGCATCCATTCCAGCAACTGTGTCTTTGGCTCTGCTTTATTTAAGCACTCTTACACACGACTGAGCGGGAATCCGAGATAAATATCAGCTTGTTCAGAGCAGATTTGCCGAGGAGAGGCCAGTGAACTATCAGCTGCTAATGCCACACAGTTATTATGCAGTTCAAGTGCCACATCTCTAAAAATGTAGTGCTTTCCTTCCTGTGTAGTTCTGCAGTTTTTTCTCTTGCACTGTGCGATGTTGCAGATTTGTATCATAATTACATATTTTCACTTTTATTTTTGTTCTTTAAAAAAAATTACTAAGTAATCTATTATTTCTGACAGCATTTAAATTTGCCTCTATTAAAGAAACTGGATTTGTCAATTCTTTTTAAAGTAACATCACAGTGGCTTCTGTCCATGTTTTCCTTTTTTTTTTTTTTTTTTTTAAAGTAGATGTTCATTTGTAGTGGAAAGCTTTAATTAATGCTTAACATATTTGTAAATTTTGAATTTTGCCATTAGGCCTCTCAATAGATTACTGATTTAGCCAGTAATCAACTTCAGTAGGTGCCAGAATACTGAAATTGTAACATCTGCATTAGCTGCATAGCTGGTTTTGCTGTTGATTAAAATGTTCCATATGACAGACACTTGAAGAGGAATCTCTAGGCTTTCTTTGAATTAACTGCAGAGTCATGAAATGGTTCTAAAAATAATGGTAAAATACTAATTTCTCTATGTGCTAAGCACTTAATCATGTATCAGAAGGATGCATTCTTGCTCTCTTAGTCAGGATCTTTCAGGAACAGGTAGATGGTGTGTTGGGAGGATTGTCCAGTATATTTTCATGTAACCTTCTTGAACATGCTCTCTGAACTGTTCCAGTTTGAACCCGTTTATCTGGGAAAATCGTCCTGACATCCTCATTTAAACATGCCCTGACTTTTGCAGTAATTTGTTCTAAGTTCCCAAGCTAGTGGCTCTTTAAAGAGGAAGGATATGGTGTAAGGGAGGAGATACCCAAGTGCAGAATAAAGATTGAATGATAAAGATTCAATAAAGACTGAAATACTTAAAAAAATAGAGTGCTAAAACCAGTTAAGCCTGGCTCTCTAAAGCAATAGTGGGAGCTGTCAGGATGAGGGAAGTTTCATTATTTCATGGGACAATGCCTTGTAGCAATTTTGGATGTAAAAATGTAAAGATACAGGCTTTACTAAGGCAACAGGAGAGATTATGTTTCATGAGTCCACTTGAGTATCATGGAGAGTTGTTGACTGTTTTTTAGAGACTTTCTGTCTCTCTATCAACTCTCATAACTCAAATGCCGATGTTTCTTTTGGAGCATCAGACTCCTTGTGTCGCAATTTGAAGAACTGGAATCAAGGGTGCTGCAAAGCCTTGGAAGTAGGAGGAGGTTTTTTTGAACTGTGGCAAGATAACTTGCCAGCCTATAGTAAGGCAAAATGTGTCATCTTCAAGTGTCTAAAGGTAAAATTTTCAGTGGTGGGAAAGTAATTAGAATCTTGCAGGAAGTGCCCTCTGCTGCTCTGCGTTCTCAGGGCAGAAATTCCACCATTTAAAGCTTAAACCTGTGTGGGAATTCAGTTGGGAGATTGTGTCATGTTGATTGAGTAACAGTTAAGATGTATACAAATAGTGTTTCATTGTTCATTTGCTGGAGCTGAAGGTTAAAATTTGCTTCATGAAAAGGACATACTGATCACTCTTTACATCAAGAAAGTTGTAAATTATTTAAAATAAAACTCCTCAAAGTTGCTTTTGAAATGTTTATAAGTATTTCAAGGACTACGTAGTAGTATTATACATGTAATAGCTATAATGTAAGAGTGAATACAGACTAATTTCTTGGAGGTGGAAATTAAGCTAAATGTGTACTCCTGTTTAAAAGAGGGAAAAAAGAACAAGCAGTGCAGGAATGACCAGATAATTGTTCAAGTTTCTTAAACAAAACAACAAAATAAACAACAAAAAAACCCACCTAAACACTGCAAAACTATTTCAATTTCTGCTATACAACCTTTTTTAATATTTAAACAGAACTTTAAATAGGGTGATTGTTGGTTTGGGTTGGTTTTTTTCGTCTTTTTTCCTGAAATGAGAGAATTTGTCTCTGGGAGACAGCATTATTTGATTTGCTATTTATTGGACTTCATTAGTAAAATACTTAGGTCCTGGATTGCAAAGAAACTGCTCCTTGGAGAAAGCTTAGAGAAAACTCCTGTTGTAGGAAATTAAATCAACATTGTCCATTAATCATACTGCATGTCAACCCCCAGACCTCTCTCGATTGTTCTTGGTAAATGTGAGGAACCATTAGATGTGTGAGGTCCTTAAAGGTCTGAGTAAGTCAAAGGGGAAGAGTTTAAAAAAATGCCACCATTAGCACATGAAAGAGACTTCAGAGTGGACAGAAGAAAACATTTGCTGTACAGGGCTAGTTACATTTCTTCCCCCTCCCCCCCCCCCCTTTTTTTTTTTTTAAAAATAAATCTTATTATTTTCTTCCTTTGTTAAATAACAATCCAGATTTTGTGATCAAAATGTTAACCTAATTTCTCCTGAGTTTTTTTAAATTAGCATTTTTGGGATCATGTTACCACTTGTGATAGTTGTATGGGAAAGGTAATAGAGGGGCTCTTTGCAAATTCTGTGTTAGTGATAAGTAAATGCACTTCTAAAGCTGAGCTAACATGTTTTCTGGTAGCTTTTCTGCCTTGAGTAACACCTTGGTTACACATTTGCCATGAAGGCATTGTTGCTAACAGAAGCATTTTTCTATTTTGGGAAAAGATGCAATTGAGGAAAAGACTTTTTTTTTTTTTGTCCTCCCCAGGCTGCCTGGAGTCACATTTTTGTGGCAAATGAAGGGGAGGGCATGTGGGACACAGGGAGGAAGCCAATCTTGTGTTGGGAGAAGCAGCTTGTGCTGTGAAATTTCTCCTCCAAACTTGTGACATTTTTTTGCATCTGAGAAAAAAAGTTTAGTAGAAATAAGTTTTGCATGAAAAGTGTATTCCAGCATTTATACTGGCTTTCATGGTGTTTTTACCATTATCACAGCTGAATGTTGTACCCTGACTCAAGCTGGTTATCATCACTAAACAAAAATACTTGTTACTGATCATGGTTGTAGAAGCTGGGACAGAGAAATAAATTCTTGATGCTGTTTGGTAGATCAGTTTAAGATGATTTCTGCCTGTTGACTGTATCTGGTTGTGCTTACTGTGGCTCTTTGTGCAACTGACACATTTGTATATTCAGACAAAGGAGACATAAAATACTGTATGCAAATACATACTGGAAATGTGGGCTGTCTATCAGATCCCAGGTCTTTTTTTTTAAGGCAGTTGAACTGGAGATGTTTAGAAGCAGCAGGGTAGTACAGGGTATAGGGGAAGAGAGGCAGATGGGTAGATGTTTCACTGCTGTGCCTTGTGTCCGTTTAGCCATCAACTCCCCACTTTTTCTTTGTATATTTAAGATGCAGGGACAGATGTGCTCACAGCCTGTTGCCTAGTTCTGTATCTGTGTGTCTATATTTACATGTGTATATAGAAGCTGTTGGGAGAAAAACAGGGTATCTTCTGGCTTCATGATGCTCTTTGTCTTGGTCCAGAATTTCTCTATGAGATGCATACCTCTTACTGTTAGTCCTTGATGCCTCAGAGACACTTTGCTTGGAAAACCCATAGCTGTAGCACTCCCTACCAGTTACTTGTGCTGGAAAACTTCGCTCAGGGGTGGCTGGAATGTATTAAATCTGTGTACGTTATCCAGGCAGAGCAGATAGGTATGCATACGCTGTGACTGGCAGAGCCCTGTCATTTATGCCATGATAATCATCCTTGTCCTTCAGAAATGAGAACCAGATCATACTTTCAATCAACCCAATAAAGTACCTGAATAAAAGCACCAAAGTACTGTCAGGTTGTGGGACAGAAAAGCTAATTGCTTAGCATGATTCAGAGGACAGGCATGAGTCCAGAGTACTCCGGCTGGCCCAGCAGTGCCTATACCTCTCTCTTTTGCTTGAGCCTCCCTGTTGGAAGATCTGCCTCTGGATGGTCATCTTCCCTCTTGTTGAAGCCAGGAGGAGTCTCCCCAGTGGGACTCCAGAGCCTGTCTTTTCCCTGAAGCATGCTGCTTGGAGTGCTGCAACGAAAATCCACTTTATTCATATTTCCACTTTCGTTTGTTATTTCTGCTAATAACACATGCTGCATTCTTTCAGTTGTTTGTCATTCCAATGAGTTTTGCAGGTGGAAGTGTTCACTGCCCACCTTACAAACTGGGTGCCTGAAATGTAAGGAAGAGAAGGGCCATTTCATGGAGTTGCTGAGGTACTGATGGTTTAGATCAAGTGTGTTATGATATCCCACAAGTGGGTGAGGGATCGGAGCTGCACATTTCCAGTTTTCATTCAGTCTATTAGAAAACAGCTCCCCCTTGAGGGAAACCTCTTTTATTAATAAATCCTTAACATCACTGTTCTGTCAGTGGCGGTTTTGTGTGGATAGGTTTGAGGTTCATTATTTCAGCAGACTGCATGAGATGAAACAAACCTGTGGTGCTGTGTTGTGTCCTAACCAGCTGGCCACAGCTGGGAATCACTAGCTGGTTCTGCCAGCAGCTTGCTCTGTCACCTTGGAATGTCCTTTGGGTCCCAGAGTTCATCCAAGTGCCACTTGGAGCACAGTAAAGTAGCAAAAATTGGCACTTGTAGAAGAAAGCACGTCACATTCCTTGTGTGCCTCTGCTGGGTGCTGTTCCTCTCTGGGCTTGCATTAACACTTGTGTGGTTGCCCAGGGACAGAGTGGGAGGTTGGCCTGGATGAAAAATAACTCGGCAAAGGAAGGTTGTAGCAGGAGGGAGCTGCTGCAGGGTGAGGGGAAGCAGGCTGGCTGCCTTCG
The DNA here is from genome assembly GCF_020740795.1 of Apus apus. Taxonomy (NCBI): domain Eukaryota; kingdom Metazoa; phylum Chordata; class Aves; order Apodiformes; family Apodidae; genus Apus; species Apus apus. The sequence goes on from NC_067291.1 coordinate 8,132,049, forward strand.
GCAGCAGTGTTGGCTCATGCTGGTTTAAAATGCTCATCAGACTGCAGGCTCAACATAGCATTTGTAAAACTGAGTTAATGGTGGGAAACCCTTTTAATTGTACAAAGGAAGATAGCTAGCTAAGAGTTAAGTAGCTGTGTGTTTATTTTACTTAAGTAATCAATCAGTCAGACTGCTTTCCATTTTCTAAGTGTTGTATAAACTTCATATGCAGAGGATTTACATCAAGATAATTTTGTTCTCCCTTTTTCAATCAAGATAGTAATATAGCTTGGATTTAAATCTTGAATGCACTAAGAAAGATAACAAAAATAGCCTTGATTATGAGTAACCTCCTGTATTTACTCTGTACCTTTCAGCTTGTTAATACAATGTTTGACATATATCCAATGCTTGTTCTTTACAAAACTAATTAAAAATACAGCAGGTATGGTGAAGGATTGAAATTTAAACTGCTCTGTGGTCAAACATTTTGACAACAGCAGCATAGCTACCCATGTGGAGTGATTTTGTTCATTAATAAAGAAGTTAAAGAAAAATATTTTGAAAGAAAATTTTAAGCCAGACCAAATTCCCATTTATAGAATTGTGGAAAATACTTTACACTCATAAAAAGCATTCTTGGAAAAAGGGAGACAATCTGTGAAATTCTATCCCATGTTCTGCAAAGTTGTAATTTACTTTTCCACATTGTTATTGCTATTCTGTGCTATTCTGAGCATCCTTTAAGGTGCATAGGATTTACCTTTAGTAAGTAGTATTTACAGTAAAAAATGTTGTAATCCATTTCCAAGTGGGAGTAAAAATACACTTCTGTTTTACAAAACACCACAAAAGTAAAAGAAATAGTAGGTGTCAGCCAGAAGAGCTTAAGATTTTCAGAAGTTTCAGGAAGCCTGAAATCTTTCAAGCTGCTCTTCCTGCTTAGGTGCTTCTTTGTATGGACATGAAACAGCATTTCTGTGGAAGGGCATTAGTGCTCAGAACATGAAGAATTACGCTGAATAAAGGATTTGAGCTCCTGAGTGTATTAGGTCCAAATTCAGATTGCACATGTTGGCCTCTTTTACATCACCTGCAGGGTCTGTCTATGGTGTTTTCAAGAATACAGTTCCAGAAATTTGGTCTTAATTAAGTAGTCTTCAAATCAGCCCTTAACATCTATTTAACTAAAAGCAATAACAACATTAACTTGCACAGCTGCTGGCACTAATAGAGTCTGGGTAATCCTTCTGGTGAATTATCTGAAAAGAGCAGAGTCCTGGCCTGGAAAGGCACAAACACAAGATGCCACTGAGATAAGGCCTTAGGTGGAATCAGTGAGGAGATGAAAAGCTGGTAAAATTTTGACAGAGAAGCAAATTCTCCTGGCCTTCTAGATGGGTATTTGTACCAAATTTAACCTCACTGAAAGCATTCAAGATGGAATATAAGTATGTAGCATATCAGGCTTCATTGCCTGGTGACAAACCATCACTTACTATGTTCTTTTAATAAACTTTTCTGTGCAAATTCCTACCACAAAACTCATTAGGAACAGTTAATGCCAGTGTGCCACTGAGTATCACAGCAGTGCATATTAGAGCAAAGGATGTTGTAGGGTCCCAGATATTTTTATTATCATTAGAAATGGAAGTTTTCTTTAGGGCATGGCTTAGGAGTATCATAGAATCATAGAATGTTAGGGGTTGGAACAGACCTCTAGAGATCATCCAGTCCAACCCTCCTGCCACAGCAGGACCACCTAGGGCAGGTCAGAAACGCATCCAGACAGGTCTTGAAAGTTTCCAGAGGAGGAGACTCCACAACCTCTCTGGGCAGCCTGTTCTGCATGAAAATGTAAAGACTAAAAATAACACTGCTCTACCAAACCCCTAGGGAGGTTTTTCAGCATAAGCTAAATGTAGTTAAATTGAAAACCTTAGCTAAATGTCACAGATATACAACCAGTCAGCGAGGCTGTAGAGAATGGGGCATCTAAGAAGACAGTGAGGGAAAATTAACATCACATTCATGTGTGGAGAGAGATACTGCAATGCTTTTCATGCATGAAGATGAAGAGACCTGTGTCCTCATGCAACCACACTTCAGGTGAAATTACCTGCTTAGCTCAGGCATTTGAATTTAACTCTTTACAAGGGCTGTTTGCTGTTTTCCCTGTTTTCTGGTTCATTAACCTGTGCAATTGGAATATGATGAGTTTTCAATGAATGCTTTGCATGACAAGTAGTGTACAAAGGAAACTTGATGCCAGCCTTTTTAATGAATCTGGATTTAACTTCAGCAGATTAAGTATGAGAGTTTTCATGTTAGAAGCAGTAAATATGTATCAGACTAACTGGCAGACTAAGGCAAATGTCAGTTTAGTAGATTCACTGAAAAACTTACCAGCCTGCAAGGTTAACTGACCCTCCACCCAGTATTCAACAAATGAGTGCCAAATTTTGAGCTTCATTAAGCAGTCACTTTATTTACATCTGCAAAGTGTCTGATAATAATAGTTCAGCGCTCATACAGCTCTGCATGCCAGCAAGCCTGTGGACACAGGGTGTGCAGCGTCTCTGTCTAGTAGGTGCACCACCACAACCTGGTGTCTGACAAAAAAGGGATTGCTGTGTGAGCAGGAGCACATGTGGCCCATAACACCTGCAATAACAGAATGTCCCACTGAAGTTTGGGCCCTAATTATAGATGCAGCTGGATATAAGCTACGTAGCCAACACTTGCCTTAAGAAAAATACAGTGGTGGTTTCTACTTGCATGTACTTTGTTTGTTTTCCTGTCAGGACTGACTTGTTTTACATCTAGCAATTTGAACGTGTTTTAGTGCAATTCCTTGTTGCCCTTTCAAGGAGGAGAGAGACAGACTGGTTAGTTGCCCTACCTGAAACCTTTGCATCTTGCAGTCATGCTTGCAACAGCACAACTCCTAAAGCCTGAGATCTGAGAAGAGTCACCAACCACAGATGTTTTTGCAATGAAATTGTGCACCTTCTAGAAAGTCACTGTAGTGCCAGTAATGATAGATATTGTTTTCATTTTGCTGCACGAAAGGGTCAAAATGGCATGGGGAGTCCATGACAGACCAGCAGAAAATGTTGGTTCTGAAAGAAAATTTATTTCATAGCTTCAGGGGAAAGTTTAGGTGCTGTGAACAGATTGCTTTTGTCATTGTGTAAAAATGTGTTGTTTGTGAGGTGATGCTGGACGTCAGGCAGTCAGTGCTAATGTATGATAGGGCTTGATACCTAAACAGATGTTAAACCAAACTTGATAGAGTGTTCGTTGCATTGTGTTTAGATGCATTTTTCTGGAAGCATTCATCTTAGCATGAAGGTGAGACAAACTGTCTGAACTTCTTCCTATCTGCAACCCAGAAATACTGGTCTTTACTGACTAGATCATCTATTTAGTCTCTTCCATCTTACAGAAAATAACCCTTTATAGCACACTCCTGTTTTGAGGATAACAGCAGCATTTGAGTGGTTTTGGGGTTTTTATTTCCTTTTTTTGCTGTGGTGTCCCCCCCCCCTTTATCCTTTACTGTAATGTTTGATTTACTAACTGTTTTCTGTCACTCGTGCATGGGGCCAGCTGCTGTATGTAAGGGAACCTTACATGGGCTGGCACCTCGTGTGGTGGCACATCTATTTGGACCACTGCGTGAATTCTCAGTGGACATATCTGTGTTAGTAACTGGGGTAATTAAAGGGCTCTACCGGCTCCTTCCGACACTCTTTCCCTCCCCCCTCGCTCTCCCTTTCTTCTTCCAGAGATGGCCTCTCTACATAATTCCATTAAAGTGATTGTGCTGTGAGGGGTGGGCTGAGGGGCAGTGCTCTCATCTTTCAAAGCAGGACCAATGAGCTATGTGCTTTCCACTGGGCAGCAACAAAAGAAAAGGTCCCTCAGAAGAAAAGACCAACACAAAAGATCAAAATTATGTGTTTGTCCAGGCCTCTGGTATTGCTTTCAAGATAGCTTTGGAGAGCTCACTTGGAAAGTGGTGAGCCAGGCTAGTTAACATAAGGGTGTCTGCTAGTTTTAGAGTGTGATGTTAGAATAATATTGGAAGAGAGTGTTTTCTGTGTGCAATTTAACATTTCCCTAAAGAGCAAGAGAAACAGGGACTGATTGAAAACGTTTCAGGCATAGTTACGATTAAGGAAATCAAGCAAACTTAAAATCCTGGGGATTTGCTTCACTTCTTCAAAAAAGATTAGAGACATTTAGGTAGTTCTCCCGTTTCAGTTGTCTCCAAAAGGCCAAACTGCTGGGAATTCATCCTGCCCCTCCAGACCTCCCCACCCCCACCCTTTTTTTTTTTTTTGTATAAAGCTGCTCTTGCTGATGGTGGGCAGTAGGAGAGGTGATGTTTTTACTGCAAGGGGGTGTGAGGTGTTGTTTGTCCTGGGGCCCTCCAAGGGGATAGTGCAAAGCTACAAAAGGGATACAGACCCTTTTCAGATTTAGACAAATAAGCCAGAGCCATCCAAAGCCGTGGAAAGCCAGACCATTTAGCTGGATCAGTTCACATATGTCATATGTTCTAGTTTCTACCAAAATAAACTTTTACAATGTTGTACAAAGAACAAATTGCTTAGTTTCTACTTCAGTTATTTGGTTTGCAAAGGAAAACATGAGTATCACAGGCAGTCTTTGTTCCACCTAACTGTTCAAAGTTACCTTTACAGTGAAAAAGAGACCATGAGATGTAAAATGTTGGCAATTTGCTGCCTCAAACTATTTTAGTCTAATATTAACCAAGGTTGTTATTTAAAATGTGCGATCAATTGAAATGCCAACTCCTTTAAAAACAGAAATAATTAAATATTATTATCTGAAGCTAGTCAGAATGCTTAGAAATTACATATCCAGATCCTTGACAAGATTTTAAAACAATAGTAGAACAGGATTGCCAAAATGTGTTTATTTGCCTAATCATATGTACTTGAGCAAGGTAAAAGGACACTTTTAGAAAAGAGAAATAAAACCCAGAACTGAAAATCTGAGTGGGAATACCTGCTTTTGAGAGGAACAGACCTGGATATCATCTTTCTGCTTCCCAGCTTTATGTTGCTGTTTGGCTTGATGCACTTCTCTGTCTCTTTTGTCTAGTATATTTGAAATGTATTTGCTTATTTTCCTAATAAGTTTCTGCTGTATTTACATTACATTGCTTCAAAAGTACATTTTTAAGGATAGTATTTCTCAGTGCTCTTCCTTTCCCACCCTTCCCCCTTAATAATTCCCCTGGACCTCTGTTGCTTGGAGCAGACTTTGGCTAGCCCCAGATTCGATGTCAAAGGCCATGACCTGATGTCAGAGCAGCCCATGCTGCTGGCCTCTGCTTTGAATAATTATCTGGAGTTTATTGTGTTGAGGGGACGGGCTTGGGGGCAGCGCAGTCACCCTGGCAAACCAGACCAATGAGCTATCCAGCCGGACCACAACCCAACAATGGACCCATAGGTTACACAAAAAATCCAACACCACAAAAGATTAAATTAAAAATGGACATTTGGCCACAGGAGTTTTGTCCTTAAAACAACCATTTTTTTTCCAGCCTTCTCAGTATAGTGTGGTTTTGATACCTTGAATTGAAAGGAAGAATGTATTATTTACAATTTTGTAAGCTAGAATAAAACTGAAATATCTTTCTTATCCCCTTCTCCCAACTGTTAGAATCATCATACTGGATGTAGGTTCAGAAGTTGTTTCTATGTTTTTGGTTGCTGAACTCAACTCAGAACATCAAACCACTGAACTTTTTTTTTGTTCTAGAAATTCTGTGTAATCCTAGTTCTTTTAGAAACAAGAATAACCCTCCCAGTACTTGTGTTTCTATCAATATTCTCCTTCTAAAGTACTGAGAATGGGGATGTTCAAAACAGGTATGAAAGTATGTTCATTATCCAGACTTAATGAGTCACCAGTAGATAATAAAATGTCCATTTTCTTTGGGCTTCCTTATCTTTTCCTCTCCCCAAAGAGGTTTTAGAAAGTCTGAAATTTAGATTTTGGGGTGCTGTCTCTTCTTATCAGGACTAAATGAAAGGCTGCTGGAGGTGGGCTCACTCTTCTGGAGGGGTGGGGGAAAAAAAAGTTCTTTCATGGTCTGACCTCAGATTCTTTCTTAATTTTATCTAGCCCTGACCTGTTGGCTCTGCTCTGGCTCCTTTCAAGGCCTTTGGAGCTTCACAAACATGCAGCAGCTGAAAGAAACAATGACAGGGCTTTTAGAGGTTGCAATATTACACTCTCTTGTAACCTTGGCTAAGTAGCCTGTAAACAGATGCTTTCTATGAAGCATTTGCCAGAAAACAAAAATTTTGGCTATGTTGGAATCAGCAAACATGGCTCTGTAACACTCTTAATTTAGGACTCTTCATTTTGTATTCAGTATAAGCTTTGGCTGAATTAACAGTTCTAGCATGTCTTGTGTGTACAATGTGGTCATGGAACCTGCTGTTACTGGTTTTAAATTTATCTGTAAAGCTATGAATTCACCTGGAACAGAAGAATCTTATGAAGACAAATTACCAAAATCTGAATGGGATCAACACAGTTTGGTGTAGCACAGAAAACTGATTTGAACATAGTATTAAAAAGTAATCAGGACATATGCATTTCTGTGTATTCATTTGAGATGAGAGGATGAAATTATATACGGATTAGGATTTTCCATTGGCTATGTTGTTGATGTTGTGCTGCCTTAAGCTTAGAGGGTTTTAGTTATGTGATAGAATGGATTGAGAATGGAATTTTTGTTCCAGTGTGACTGGAAATGACTTTTTAGTTCTTAGTAACATTTCCTAGAAGTTCAGTTTCTGCAATCTTTGTCATTGAAGAAGGAGGTAGTTGCATTAAAAAGTACTTCGCCAGCTGCCAAGTGATTAGAAGCACATTTTTGTTACTAGTTGTTTAACTTCTAATACAGGCATTGAGTCCTTGATGCCTGTAGTTTTTCCAACTGTGTTCATTGGAAGTGCATGAGGACACCATCTGGCAGTAATGAGGTATAACAATACCAGATGGAACTAACTAACCCGCGTTAGTTGGAGGGATGCTCCTTCCTCTCCCCATGCCACCTTTTTCACTAGGGAAATGTCTTCAAAACAGAGGACATTTCCCCCTCCCCCTTCCTCCAAATAATGGTCACTGCTACAACAGTCATCCCAACAAAACCCAGGTTTTCAGTGGATATATTTCAGAAACCAGTAAAGGTCAACAGAAGCACCATTTACTCTATTGTGGAACAATGCCAGATGGTTTCATGTATTTGTCTCAATGTTTTAGAAGAACTGAGTTTGAGACATTAGCTCAATGGAATGCCATGGAATACAGGAACATACATTCTGGTGTGAGAAGATACCAACTCTGCAGTTGCTTTTGCCTACCATTGTGTATGTATTTACTAGGTCATTTAAATTTTTGTGAGCTTTGGAAACTGGGCTCTGTATGTTCAATCCATATTTAACTAATAAATAGATATAACTTGAACATATTACAATTTCAAGTTTTGGAAGAGAAAGAGGAAAAATCTGAATATGAGTATTTCTGACTGACAGCTGCTTTGTAGTAGTAGCTTACTGAAAGAGAAATGGAAGATTTATGTAGAAGCAAGGCTAATGGCAGTAGTCAAGGATACTGAATAACTCTGAGCTGGTGCAATAAAATGTGGATGTTCCAATGAACTGTAGAGCAATAGAACTGCTAATAAGTCATGTCTGAATTCTTTGTGGTTTTTTTGCAGCTTCTCTCAGGTTCTCGTGTCCAGACAGATAAACAGCTGTGGTTCTAGCTCTATGCTGGGAAATCAAATTACTTGTCAAAAAAACAGGGTTCAGGCATCTGAGTGCACTGTAATGGTTTTTTTTTGAAAAATCTGTTTTTACAGCATTAACACCAGTAACTGCTATGAGCTTCCTGTCTGCTGAGAAGCTGGGCATAATCTCTAAAATTATATCTCAGGGATGTAGTAAGACAGAAAAATACACAAGTAAATCATGGTCATCTGAACTCTTACCAAGCTCCAGCTTCTGAATTATATAGTGTTTTTTCTAAGTTACAATCCATGTTTTACATGATAGTTCAACCTAATTGTTTTGCTCATGCTTGCAGTATTTAGCTTTGCCATAGTTTTACTGTAAGGTGTAGAACCTATAAATGGGCTGGCAAAACAAAGAGAAGGCTCCCCCGTGTGTCTTGCTGCTGAGAGACCAATCGGGGTGAATCTGCTGGGCTCACTGCAGGTTTTTACGGGAGAGTGAGTGACAGGATATGGGATTCCAGAGGAGAATCACCAGGGAGCCGTGACCTCCCTACAAAAACTGCCATAGGAAAATGAGACTGATCCTACATAAACTGAAAAACAGTGACTTTTGGGATACTATCTATTTTGATAAATGGAAATTAATATAAGGCAGATTTAGCGTTTCCTACTTTGTTTTATAGGAGTATAATTGTCAGAAGTGAAACTTGTGCCTTTGAGTGAACTATTACTCGTGGTTTTAGTAGGTTTTGGTTATATAAAAATGGTACTGTGTGAAGCTTATCACATCCAGCCTATAATGTCTTTTCAGGCAGTCTGTGTGTACTCCAGAGGCACTCTTGTAATAAGATTTATTAATTAGTTCTAGCATGTTTATATCAACATCAGAGCCAGCCTCTTGATTTGTATAAACAGTGTAGTTTTTATGTCCTTTCCACCAGCTGATTCAAGTAAAAACAATAAAAATGCCCATTAAAAGCAGTAGGTGCTGTGATAATTTTACAACAACCTAATACCAGCAGCACTGAAAAAAACCAAACCAAACTAAACTGCATTCACCAGAAGCAAATTAACATTAAAGAATAGTTAGTTGGTAAATAGGCTACAAAATTTACCTTAGGTCTGGGAACAAGCCTTCAGCCACTACCCAAATGCTGGCAACTGCAGTTGCAGTAGAATGAATTGAAAGGACTCAGTGTTACCAGCTGTTCAGAGAAATTTTGAAAATGCAGAGGTGAAATCTTGATGTGAAGTTTTTTTACTTAAACAGAATTTATGTGTTTAATAGGTTGAGTTAATCACTGTGCCTAATTTGTTTCTGAATAGCAGTGATCTCCTGTGGAAAGATGTGTTACTCCTGGGTCTGTTCAGAGCATGACTGATGACTTCAGTCCTCACTTCCCTGATTTCTGAGGCTCTCCAGCCTCCAGGGCTGGGATGGCGTACGCTGAATGTGAGACTGTCAGCCCCCCAGGTGGCCATGCCATCCCCCATCTTTTATCAGTGATTTATGTGTGAGTTATTCAGAGTACCTAAAGATAAGAAAGTTCCTGAAGTTTTTCTCTCCAAGGATATGTCTGGCTTTGAATGTTTGGTCCAGCAAATGAACTGCTAGATGAAAGAGTGTATGCCATGTTTGTACTGGGATAGCTGTTGAGGAGTAAGTCACAATATAAGTTTGTAAACGAAACTAAAAATTGTTTAAAATGCTCTAAACAGACCCTTCTTGGGACAGAACAGTATTTTTCACCACTTCAGAAAACAAATAGTGTACAAGTATCTTTTAGAACTGGAGGCAGATCTTTGGTTGTTGGTTAGCTTGTTTTGTGTATGATGAAGCTCTGATCAACATGGAACAGCATCTCAGTAGGTATTTTGAATTGGTCTTTGCTACTGTTATACATGTCATCTGTGAAGCAAGTTTCACATTCATCTCTTCTCAAAATCTACTGTCTTGAAAATTCTTCTGTATTCTTCTTTTTAGATTACTTTTAACATTTAGGCTTTTCTAGGTCAGTACATGATGCAGCCCTCCTCACTTGCTGTTTCAATTACAGATGCCAGCAGATGGTTTTTCAACCACAGAAGCAGTAAAGTGTGAGAGCTTAAAAGTTCCAATGTCACATTTTGATTGAACTAACTGGTTGTGTCCTGGATTGGAAATAACCTTGTTTAAGATGGTAGAGGCTAGGTGAGACACTTCATTTTTAAACAGGGTCTTCTATATAAAGACAATTATTTTTAAAACATCTTGCATGAAACAAGAGTAAGATGAATGGTATTTGATATTTCTAAATGTAGAGTGTTAAAGACACTTAAAAATAAGATTTTTAAAATGTGTTTTTTTGCAAAGATGTTGCAGGTTTGGTTTTTTTGAGTTTTTTTGGTTGTTTCTGTTTTGTTTCTTGTGGGAGTTACATTTTTGCGTTTCTTCCACATCCCATTATTCTTTCCTCCCCAATCAAGTGTTAATGAGGAATTCAGGTTTAAAAAAAAAAAAAAAAAAAAAGAAAAGAAAAAAGCCATGAGGATAAACAGACCTCACAGGCTCCTCATTCAGCTCAGCAGGGCACTAGACCTTAGCTATTCTTCATTTCACAGTGAAGATGATGAGTTCTGGGTGACCACTTTCAAAGGGCACGGAGTTTTTGAAGGTGCTTGGCAGGATGATAAATGGCTGTGTCTGTCATCCTGTGCCTGCGGAAGTGCAGCGGGGGTCTCTTCTGGAGGGACTTGTAAAGAAAAAGATGGACTGTGACACTTGGCTGGTTGGATGCTGACTGTGTGTGTGGAATCTGTTCAGGGGTCGTGAAATGGTACCTGAACTCAAGCTTTTTTTCTAGAAATGGATGGGAGAATTGATTACTGTAACAGCCTCCAAAGCATAATCCTAATGAGATCTTAAAGATGTCTTGGTGGCCTCTTCTGTAAATTTTGGCTTTGTTTTTGAACATTTCAGTTTTACACTGACCATATGTATTCTGACCACAGGTTAAGAAGCCTGGGAAGGTATGTATTTCTGCTTTTCTGAGGTGCCTGCTGTAATCCACCTCAGCAAGTCACCATAACTTGATTTTGGTGTGTTCAAATCACGTGGTACTTTTGAAGTGCAATTATCTTTTTGGTTGGACTCAGTATTTTAAAATGTATCTTCCCTTCACATGTCTTTTGTTTTTTATAGGTTTTTAAGAGATTGCAATGATTTACTTATATCTTACTAGCCTTCTGAATTTTCAATATTAAAATTCAGTATTTTCTTTTATCACATGCTTCAGGTTATTCTGTGTGTTTGTGTCCATCTCCCTTCTTTTCTATAATTATATTTTGTTGGGTAGGAACAACTAATGTTTGTTGTTAAAGTGATATTGTAAAGTGAAAAAAAAACCTTAAAAGCAAATGCGAATTTTACTCTAATAAAAAATTCATTTTTTGACATTTTGTTACTTATATTGTCTGCTTGTGATGTTGAGTCTATTTGAAAAATGGAAATGGGCTCCTTCTGCCTATTCTACCATTAGTATTAAACTCATCAAAAAAATACTCTAATACAAAATTTAAGAGCCCCTTTTTCTTTATACTTAGATTTTGGTGAAACAGTCTCTTAAAAATAAATGTACATAGAGGAGTAAGCTCTTCCTAATGTTGCCTCATTTAAAGTTGATGTTGGTAACTACAGTGCAGAAAGATCATCTATTTCAAAATAAATGTGAGAAGATGTTACAAATTGCATTATTATGAAATGACTATGCTGTTTTTATGGAATCATCAGTTAAGATTGTATCGCTGGTGCCGAGACTGCAGAGGGAGCTCATGATCTGATGTAAACTGAAGTCCTGTTTGTGGTGAAGAAACTCAGGGATTTGTGTTCCTGTTTATTTCCTGAGAGAGGCCATGTCAAATCTCAGCTAAAATGAGAAAGAGTAGCTTATTTTGAGAAGGGATGATACTGTTTTATTTTAGGGCAAGGAAACAAAGAAAGATCAGCCCAGTTCTAAAACATCTATCTAGACCTTCTGAAAAGCTTAATAGAAAGAATAGCTTCATGCTAATAGATGAGGAAAATGTCCTAATACCTACATGAGTACTGGGGTGTAGTTTAGCTGAACCCAGAAGAGCTCATATGCACCTGTAGTGAACACTACTGCCTTGCAAATCATCATTGCATGGAAGGGATTTGTTGCAAATACCATGGCAAGGGAGGGTACTGCAGAGCAGCAGTGCAGCTGTCCTGGTGGTCTGCACTCTTGTGAGCACCCCACACCATCTCCACTTACAGGAAAGCTTAAGGTCCCTTTCTAACTCATTTCTCGTTAATGATTTTTCACTTGGATCAAGGCCAGCATGTTGTTGACAGGACTGAGAGAAGCAGCAAACTACAATATGGGTCCCCAAAGACATGGCCAGAAAAAGGGAAATAGGGAGACCCCTCAGGTAGGAACTGTGACCCTTTTAGGAGTGTCAGAACCAGCTTTCAAGAAATTCATGGAAGTGGAAGTTAGGCAAGGGCATTATTAACCATAGTTTCACAGTGTATCTCCTCTAGGAACCTGGACTCAAAATATTTCCCATCTCTTTGCTGGATCTTCTCTTTCTACTTTGCTTTGATTAACCTGTTTCATTACAGTCTGCTTATCCAGAAATAAATACTGATTTCTGTGGACCTCATGCTGTTTGTTTTAACAAGTCTTTATTAGAGACTGAAAGCACTTTCAACACTGTGAATAATACTATTAAAGCTAGCTGTGAAGGTGTGATTTAATTACAGATAGAAATGTGATATTTGTTCTTTCCCACTGATTTCTGTTAAAAAATTCTCTTTCAGGCTATAGGAAGCAAGACAGGGAGATACGTTACTGATTGTATTGCACTTTGGGCAAAGATTCATGGAAATTCACAGGGCTGGAGAAAAAACAGGCTTCCAGGTTCTTTAATGTGTGGGTGGTGGATCACTGGAACAAGTTGCCTAGAGAGGTGGTGGGGGCCCCATTCCTGGAGACATTCAAGGTCGGGCTTGATGGAGCTCTGAGCAATTTGGTCTAGTGTGACACATCCCTGCTTACTGTAGGTGGGATGGACTAGATAACCTTGAGAGGTCCCTTCTAACCCAAGACATTCTATGATTGTAGTGGACAATATTTGCACCAAACTTGCAGGAGAATCAAGTTCTCTCTCAATCTGTGGAAGTCTGAAAAACCTTATTTTTTTTCTTGAGTCTAATTATTCCTTTTCTCTTTTTGCAGATCCTAGAAGAAAGTATCATGTAAGGCTGCTGGCATATAACAGTATGGAAGAAGGTTATCAGGCAGACCAAACAGTCAGCACTCCAGGATGTGTCTGTAAGTGTTGTAGGTGCACAAAGAATTTACTAAGAGCTGAGCTGTTTCAAGGTCCCAGCAGCTCTGTATTTTTAAACCTATAAATAATGAATTAATTCAGTGTAAAACAGAGAACCAGAAAGATCATATCTGTGGCAAGTACGGTCACATCTAATATCTGGTCATCCCACATCTTATACAGTCTCCTGTGTTCATGAACTGCAGCTCAGGAAGCAAGATAGTTACCAAGCATGTTTTCCTCCTCTATTGGATTGTCTGCATCATCCAGCCAGTGACAACGTATCATGTACCTTATGAGAGATTTATCTCTCTCCCTGGTCTCTGTTTATAGTGTTGACTTTGTTTTTGACTAAACGAGTGTGACTACAGAACTAATGTGTAATATGTGTTGGGTTAGAAGGGATCTTAATAGCTTGAACCATATTCCTGGGTCTGACTACCAGGTTGTGCTGGGTAGGGGCAGATTTGAATCTAAACCTGTGTGCTCAGACCTGTCGCTTAATCTTGCCAGGATCTGTATACAGTTCATTAAATAATTAATGCTCCTTTTTTGCTTGAAACAGCTGTCCGTGATCGCATGGTGCCACCGCCACCACCCCCTCACCACCTCTATGCCAAAGCAAACACCTCATCTTCTATCTACCTGCACTGGGGAAAGCCTGCCTTCACATCTGCACAGCTCATCAACTACACAGTCCGCTGCAACCCAGTGGGGCTGCAGAATGCTTCTCTGGTGCTCTACCTTCAAACGTAAGTGCAGCTCTACTCATGAGTATTGGTTTCTCATTTCCAGATCCTTCCCACTCAGTTTCTACTCTATTCTTCCTGCCCTCTCTTAACTGTAACAGATTTTGTCTCCTTTAGAGGACTGTGTGTTTTGCCCAGTGGCTGCTAATTCTGTTTCTTGGGTTATTTAAGATGTGTCTGCATAATTTTCTACCTCTGATCTTATGCTGAATCCCTAGACAAGATCTTGAATTTTTAATGGCTTTTTAGCTAAGTTGAATTTAATTTTAAGCTCTTCTTCAGCCAAACAAAATAAATTTTCTACCTCTTGTCTGGGCAAAGATGAGACTTAGTCCAGTGTCTGATTTTAAGACTGGAAACAAAAATGTTTGAGTTTTGAGGGACTGAACATGTTGTGCTGGGCATGCCACATTCCTGAGTGTGTGGCCCCCTGTGGAGAGAAAGCTGAGTAGTACAGCCTGCTTTTCAGAGAAGAAATACATGAGCCACATAATAGCAGGACAGGGAAGAAATTCTGCCTGGGTTTGGTGGTCAACCCTCTGCCAGGTGGTGTAGGAGCAGACTTTGCTCCATTGTGACTGCCCGTGGTGCTGTTGAGCACATCCATACATGCGCAGCTCCCTCGATACTTGGGTTTACTCAAGCCTTCTAAGTAAGAAAAATGCTGTCTTGAAAGATAGTTTCCATCCTAATATTGATGGTTTTGCTTTCCGTGATAGGATGAAACTATTGCAAATATCGGTGACTGCCTTTGCAGTATAGATTGAATACTAAATGAGATTTCATAAAGCAGAATCTGAAGGGTAACCCCATGTTAAATTGAGATTTAATCTCAGCTCAGGTATTATCACCTGGCATTAACCATGGTATATATGAAAGATACCCACCCCAGAATCAAAATAAAGCAGAATGTCTACAATTGACTTGGTGATCTAATAGTAAATTCCAATATTATAATTCATATAATGAAATTTAAATTTCATAAATTACCAAATACTACTACAAGATAAGTAGGGGACATTCATATTCTACAGAGATCCCCTAAACGTGAGGTGATAGAGGCCATAAGTGGAAGGGGAAGTTGCACTCATAACCTGTGTCTGTTCTGTGGATGGAGAATCAGGTCCAGGAAAAGCCCATGGAGCCAACAACATGTGCTTTTCAGCTGTGGTGCTGGTTGTAGTTTAAGTGTTACTCCAGCTGGAAGCATAGTGTCCTATGGACAAATGTGGAAAGAGCTGAGTTTGGGATACATACTGGTGATCTGGGCAATAATATTCTTGGACTTGCTTGTGCATCACCTGTCCAAACAACCTTAATAAAAACTTGAGCTCAAGTCAACTGACAGCAGACAGAATATCTTCCAGCCAGCTCCAGGGTTAGTGCAATTACATTTTCAGGTAGACAGTGCAGATGGACCATGTGTCTGGGCTTGAACCAGTTTGTATTCTGTTGAACTGACAGTGAGGATTTACTCACAGTGACTGAGAGACAGTTTGGGATCTTCAAGTCAACTGCTGCTGTGAAATGTATTTTATTTATTCATCTCTACAGGTCAGAGACTCACATGTTAGTTCAAGGTCTTGAGCCAAAAACCATGTATGAATTTGCAGTTCGGCTGCATGTGGACCAGCTCTCCAGTCCCTGGAGTCCCGTAGTCTACCATACTACCCTTCCAGAAGGTAAGCCACTAGGAGAAGACCACAGGGTTCTAAAAGGAAGGCTCTGAAAACCAAATGGCCTGAAAAATTGCTTATTAATTTTAAGCTGACTGTAGGAGAGAGAAATACTTTCCTCTGAGATACAGATCTTACTCTTCTTGTTGAGAAGCAGAAAAATGCTGTCAGGAAGGTCTTTCATTTGGAACTTTGAAATTATTTTTCAAAATCTATCTAAAATCAGTGAGAATTTTAATATAAAATATTATTATACTCAAATCATAAACAACCACTGAACGGAAATAAAAAATTAAATATGTATTGAAGAGGCATGCTTGATTCACAGACATTATGAAAACATCTTTTCAAAGCTAGAACTTTTAGAAACTGCAAGAATATTACACATCTACTGCCCTAGCTGCTGGTTTGCTTTTTTGTCAGTGTGGTCAATGAAAATAAAAAACCTTCAGTTTCATGGTCTCAGCATTACAGTGTTTGGGATGTAGGTTTTCACAGGGTAATGATGTGGGGTTTTGTCAGTAACTGTTTCCTTCTGGAGTTGAAGGAAAAATATGAAATCTGCTTTTACAAAATCTAAGCTATTGACAAGATCAGAGCTAAGAGGAGATTTTGTTCTAGAGGAGCAATATGTGTTTATTTATATGTTGTTTATCTAGGATGTAGCAGTAGCCATTAGGACTGCACATCAGTTTCTTTCAGAGCAATGTAATTGCATGTAAATTAGGTTAGCCTAATAGCATTGTGTTACTGTTCTCACAGCACCATCTGGCCCTCCAGTAGGGGTGAAGGTGACTTTGATAGAGGATGATACTGCTTTGGTTTCCTGGAAGCCACCTGATGGTCCTGAAACAGTTGTTACACGATACACTATCCTCTATGCATCCAGGAAGTCTTGGATTGCTGGAGAATGGCAAGTGTTGCACAGAGAAGGTAAACTAAAATCATAAACCAGTGAACTGGACAAACAGTGATGCTACTCATAAAATACTTTGTTACTTTCAGCTCCCTTGGACTACAATAAGAAATAAATTTGTATAAATGTTCACATAAAAGTTATTATTATTATAGAATTATTCTCATGGTTGTGATGAAAATATGTTAAAAAACAATCCAAAGGTGAGGGGAGAGGGACTGTCTGTGTAGCTCTGGAGCTCAGTGTGTGCATGTGAACCAAAATGTCTCATAAATCTAAATACATCTGTCTTAGTTGTGTTGTAACCATGAATGTGAGGGTTTCATTTTGTAAATGCACTCTTTCAAATCTTCAGTCTCAAAGATGCCTCTCTCTCCAGAAATAAACTTTAAATGTGGCTATGTGGGTTTATATGTTTCTTTCAATCATTGCCAATCCAGTTAGGAATCAGTCATACTAAGTTGAACCATTAAATAGCTGAAAGAATCAGTGATGTAAAGTTGTAATATTAAGGACCAATTTAATATTAATTTTTACTTACTAAAAAACCCAGCGATTTTAAATTTTCAGAGGGCTTCTATTTGAAGAATAGATCTCCTCATTCTGGTAAGAATAGGCTGTATTTGTGGTATACAGCAAAGTGACTGCATTGCTTTCAGGTGTGCACTTCAGCTCAGCCATGACTCTGAAACTGAAGAGCATCTTTTATCATAAGTATTTGGGTTAGTAACTGTAAACATTCTCATGTGTTCCCATACTGAAAGTGCTGGAGAAAATAAGGAAATGGAGGGGTATAAATCTCAGTGTATTACAGTGTCCCATCAATGTTAGAATCACTAATTTTGAATTTTGACAGAAATATTGAGGTTTGAAGCATGGTATTAGATTCAGCATCTTGACATGTTAGGACAATCTGTAGTGCTCTTAGTTAAAGTACAGATGAAAAGGCCCATGAAAGAAAATGAGTATGTACAGGTAAAACTGGGCAAATACTGTGATAGTCCCATGACAGTCCTTTTATAGGTGATGTGATGCAGGAGCAGGGTTTGGGGTTTTTTATGCATTCATTCTGATGAGGTTAGCTAACCCAATGCAATAAATAGCATTGTTTTGTCTTGACATTTAAACTTGTTCTGCAGAAGAAACTTGTTCCTTTCCCATACTTCCTCCCAGGACACCTCCCAAAAAAAAATAGTTGAAAAGATTAAAACCCCACCAAACCAAAAGCCACAAGCCAACCCTACCACCTATAGAAGTCCTTGCATGGACTTTAATCTATGCATGTAAATTTCTACCCATCCATCAACTTAAAACACATCCCTGTCATTTTACTGAGCTTTTGTTATCCATGCAGAATTAGAAAATACAACTGCAGTTTGTTGCTGGCTCATGGTTAGGGTTATCTTCCAGCCACCTCCCCTCATCTCCCTACTTCTCTTCAGGTGGATCACAGAAGTTACAGCCTTTACACACTTGCTGTGCAGTAAATCAGCACAAAGTGCTTTCTTGCTTCAGTGATGCAGCAGATTTGAAAGGAGCTGGTGGAAAAGAGCCTGTAATATTGAAATGTGACCTTTTGCCCTTGCTGGTGCCAAATATTGTAGCTCCTTTGCTTACAGATTCCTCACATTTTACTTCAAATGCTTTCAGCTAACGGGTGCTTTTTATGGAAGAGCTGAAATAGCTTTTGAAGTAGCTCCTCTTTTGCCAAATGTATAATCTTTTCTGTCAACACAACAACATATTTTTTATGCTTCCATGATACTGTAAATTCTGACTTATGAAACTGATTTGAAAGGTTGAAATTTAGACTTCAGTCTGAGAAAATGAATGGAATATGTGAAAGAGAACACGGCATAGATTTCATCCTGTAACTGCCACTACTTAGGGAAAGAAAAACAATATATTTCTATGGTAGGAAGAAACACAGGCATTTTAGAAAGGAATTGAATTTTAAGCAGCAGTCTGTAGTCCCTGGACTGGCAAAGCTCTCATTGACTTTGATAGGAGTTTTTCCTGTCTAAGGGTGATGCAAGTGAATCCTATTTATGTTTTTAATCTGTTTTTTCTGCCTTCAGGGACCTTAGGAAATGATTCCTTAGCATGTGAGAGAGACATTTTCTGTAATATTTTCAGTAGCACAGCTTAGATGCACAGTAATCAAGGAAGCCTACACAGGTCTAAATAGGATTTAACTTTATTTTTAAAGCATGGTATAAGGTACTCTTCCAAATCTGTCCTGTTCATTTTACCAACTAGACCTGAAATGTGATAAACATAATCTGAATTACTTTGCTATGACAATTTTCATTCACATTTATGGTGCAGTGGGTCTAGGAGAGGGTTGTTACACGATTAGTGTAACACATAGATTAGTTTATGAGAGAGGCCTAACACCGCTTTCTCTGCCTGGAGGTCTGGTTAATGCTTGGAGCCTCTTCTCACAGATAGGATCGTAACAAAACTCCATCATGCTGGAATGCAGCCAGCACTAGATTTAGAATTATGCTGTGCATCATAGCCAGTCCTTGGCTCTTGGTTTTGAACTATACTGAGACTTCACAGCATGCTGTGTTCAAGCAGTATGGAGAGAAAGGACAGAAGGGACAAGCAGGCAACCCCAGCGTTGATTCTGCACCCTGTATATACAGGTTAGAATGTATGAAAGTGATCACAGTCTGCAAAAAAGATTGGAAAGAAAGTGTAGGTCCCAATGACTAAATCTCAGTCTGTTACCACAGATTTTGTCTAACTGGAACTGTTTATAAAATCTTTTTATAGGAGCAATGACCATGGCTTTGCTGGAAAACCTTGTAGCAGGAAATGTCTACTTGGTCAAAATAGCAGCCTCCAATGAAGTGGGAGAAGGACCCTTCTCAAATGCAGTAGAACTAGCCGTTCTGTCAAAGGAGACATCAGAGTCCAATCAGAGACCTAAACGCTTGGATTCGGGAGATTCCACAGGCAAGTAGCAATGTTTTTGATTACTGCTGTCACAAGTACCAGGAAAAAAGATCTCTGTGTGTTATAGCTGGTAACTGCTTTCTGGGTAAACCATTCTGTTTTATGTGGGGCAGTCCTAACAGGGTAGAGTTTTCTTCTAAATGAAACAATTTTGGTATTTTTACCTCAGTTAAACTCAGAACAGTTTTAATTCTTTTGCTCGGAAGTTGGAAGTTTGCCTTTCAAAGGAGAATACATAACTATTTGAATTTTACACCAATATCAACTTTGCAGCCACTCTTTTAAGGCAGTTCCCTTAAGTCTTTTGTTTGGCTTGAGATACCAGTAGCCCTGGGTCAGATAGAACCAGACAGCCCAGCAGAGATGAGATGGTATCTTGAATAAATCTGTTGAAATTTGCTGGTTCCTGGTATTCCAGCAACCCAATCAACCTGTCAGTGATATACCAGCATATATTTTCACCAAAGAAGTCAGTCCCAACTGCAGCTCTTTCGGGAAAATGTGTTACCTTGCAGAAATTAAGGTAACATCAGTGGTTTGAATAGAAAAACACATTGTCTGCAATAGAAGATGTTTTATCTTTGCGACTTGTTACAGCTTTTAAAGTTATTTGGGCAGCCAAGAGCTAGTATTCAGGTACAGGAACCTTTTAACCTTTCCTTGTTCCTACATATTGAGTTGTGATTAAAACGTAGGGATTTTTTGTGCACGCATTTTCTCCCTTCCTGGAATTCAGTTATATTTTACGTCTGAATAAGCAAATAGACTTATGCCCTCAGGATTAGGTTAACAGACATACGAGGTAAAAGCATAAACCAAAGCTGGAATTCTCCAAGCCTTTTCCCTTTGTTGTCTACGAGCACCCTTTAAGGAAAGGGTTGGAGAGAACTCCTCTGCTTCATGCTGTAGATCACCCAAGAGGCTGTGGTGTCTACAAGTTTTATTTTCAAAAGTGTCAAAATGTATGACAGAGAAGGTCTGGGAATCTCATTAAAAGGAAGCATTTGTGGTTGTGATTGTAACTCTGTTAATTTCTTGATAGGAACAGGGAGTGACTCTCCTTTACTGAGCCTTTCTGTGTTCTTTTTGTGCTTTAGCTTATTCTGACTATTACCATCTGGACCAGAAATCTATGACTGGCATTGTTGTTGGGGTTTGCATTGCTTTGACCTGCATCCTTATCTGCATCCTGATCTTAATTTATCGCAGTAAAGCCAGGTATGTTTTTGTTCGTAAAGACTGAGCTCTTTCTCAGTGCACTGATTCTTGGGACATACCTTCTTCTCAAAGAGTGCTAAGTTCTCTGAAGTACTCTGGCTCTTCACCTGTTCCTACCAACAGTGGAAACAAAGCAATTTGTTGGTTCTTCCTACTCTACCTGAGGCTCTTCTCCGTTAAAAAGAAGGAAGAACCCACAGAGTAAGTCAGTGGTGCTTTGACAACTAAGCAAGAGGTGTGTTTCCAAATCAAAAGATCTTTTTGAATCAGATAAATGTGCTGCTCTACATCATCTGATCTTCCTGCTTCATCTTCCAGTCTGTCCAGACCTGGTTTCCAAGGCTTTAACACTCTGCTATTGCTGGACAAGAGGAACTCTGACGTAAAGCAGTTTCATTATGCAGTTTCTTTGCAGTGGTGTAAGACACCAGCTGTCTGTCATGTCATCAGCTGCTAAGGGGTGTGAATTGACCCAGTGACTCTGCCCATAACTTTGGGATCAGAACAAACATAAGTTACTTGAAATAATTAATTAAAAAACTGTCTGAAAATACATTTTAGTAACAAGGGCATTTTAGCATATATGCAGAAAAAAATACGGATTTGGAGACAGGCCCTGTGTAGCATGGTAGAAAGGTCTTAATATCATTAGTGGTCACTTCCTCCAAGTAAGATTACTAACGATGACAATTCCTGTCTGCCCATAAGCTTGCAGCCCACTGTGTATGATTAACTGGAAGCAGATGTTATTTTTATCACAAATAATATGTAAATTCCATGAAAGGTAGGAGTATCATATAACAAAATGTAAATGCCGAGAATATACCAGTACTTGATTAACAATAGCTTTGAAATTTATCCTTTTTTTAAATTATAATTTTCTTCCTGTGGGTGAATTTTATTCCTTCTCTAACATTGTGTAGGAAAACATCTGCTCCTAAACCTGTGCAGCAAAGTACTGACCAACTGTCACATACTAGCATCTCATTAGCCAGTGCTAATGAGGTGGAGAAGAGTATTGAAGGAATTGCAGAGAATGAAGAAACCTTATTGCCAGTGATAGTGGGAAACAGCTTCATTGATGCTAAGGTACTGTGAGCTTTACTCACTCCCAAAAAAGAAGTCTCTTTAGAATTCATTGCTATAACATCTGAGTCCTTATCAAAAGTAAAATATGTATACTACAAATCCACAGCAGGTTTATTTTTAATGGGACAAGCACAGGTTTGGCAATCCAGGATCATATTTTCAAGATTTATCTTAAAGTTTACCTAGAGATCTGATTCAATATACTTTTATTACACTGTAGTCTGCAGTTTGTCTCTGGCACAGCATCAAAGGTCAAAAGCTCCATAGAGTTAGGGCTGCCAGGCAGCCTCTGCTTGTCCAAGGAGGTAGGAGAGTCCCTGTCAGCACCTAGTTCAGTCAGTGCCTGTGCATGGTCTAGTCAAGTATGATAGTAAGCAGCTATTAAAGAAAATCTTACATTTATGGTAGGACAATGTCAAATTTTACAAACTCATATTTGGTCAATTTATAAATTAATCTAGATTGCAGGATGTATCAGTGGATGTGTGGAGTCTTAACAGTTCAGGAGTGGGGTGTGACAAAACCACATTGGTCTTAACTTCCACATGTGGACGTGCTAAATAAAGGCTTGTTCTGTACACCCTGCAGACTTGCATGGAGCTGCTCTCTATGGGAAATGGACCCCAGTACAGGCACAGACACTATGGCTGTGAATGGTCACATTCAAAGTAGTAGAGCAAGAGCAGTGGCTGAAATATTTTGCTGTGTGTTTGCAGTAGCTGTTGGGTTTGGCCTCTGGGCTCAACAGATTTGGTGGATCTGGTCTTGACTTGTTTCAAGCAGCAGATCAATAGCAGACCACAAAACCATGACTGATCTTTAAGATTTCATTTGTCTTCCTTTTCCATATGGAGCCCAAATATCTTAGAAATTGAGTTAAAATAAATGTCTGTGTCTCTTCCTCTATTATAGGGGGGTTCTGATCTGATCATTAACAGCTATGGGCCTGTCACAAAGGCTAACTGCAAGAAAAGGTGGCTGTTCTTCCAAGATACTAAGAAGATGAAGACTGAGGAGGTAACTGGTCTAATGTGCAGAGATGCACAATCTTACCCTGTTTTTGCGAAGAAAGATAAGTAGTTTCCTATTTATGGAAAAGCATAATTAGTTTTAATTGGATAGTTTCAGTTGTGTTAAGGTTGATGGTGTTCTACCTTGTAGTCAAGTTTCCTGTAAGTTTTATTTTCCATCCCAAGTTGTCAGATACTGTAACTCTTTACAGTTATTGGATTGCTTTCTAGGCTGTGCCCTTTTATCTGTGAGCAAAAGAATTTCTGTGGGTCTGTGCATAACATCTACAGTACTACATCTGCAGAGACTTTGTATAGATATAAATACAAATTAAATATGTATTTATAAATAACAGTAATATAAAAATACAAATAATTCCCTCCTACCCTGACAGCTAAAATCTTGTTTGCTGAAGAGAAACCAAAATAAAATTATTTGCCCAAAGTAGTGAAGAAATTAAGGATCTGAGCTAGAACTGTCTGTCTTCTGAAATTGTTTCTCTGGGAACATTTCCTATTTGGATGAGAAAAATAACAGTTTAAAACTGAAGTGTTCAACCAAATCCTGAACATTATCATGCAAATTTATACCTATGTGGCATCTAACTAATGTTTATTGCATTGTAACTTGTATTGTGCTTTTGTATATTTCAAGAATAAGAAGTCTTGATATCCACATTGTAAATTCCAAAATATTTCCAGAAGCAGCTGCATATTTCTGATGCTTCTATAAGCAAAATATTTGCTACCACTCAAGGAGTAATGCTTAAAGAATATGCATGAATATGCATAAAGAATATGCATAGGAGAGAGCTTTACCAAGCATGTATTTAAAATACCATTCAGGTCTCCCTGTGAAATCATTCTTGATTAGCCATGCTTAGCTAGAAGGGATTATTTCATCTGTTATGGAAAAGTATGAGCAAGACTTGAGAAGCCTCAGATTGTTCTGAGCCAATGCTGTTAGGGGCACTCTGGTGGAACCAGAGATAGGAAATGCTGTAAAAATTCAAATTATGGCTCAGCTTTGCAGAGGCTGAACCACTTTTTTCTCTCTGCTTTTTATGTAGCCTCAGAGAAGATTTGCCCAGGCAGTGTGTCTGTACCAGCCAGGCACCACTGTGCTGATCAGTGAGGATGACTCCCCCAGCTCTCCTGGCCAGCAGTCTAATTTCCAGGTGCCTTTCAGTGTCGTTGCTGATACGGAGCATTCAGCCAACAGTGAAGGAAGCCACGAGACTGGTGATTCTGGAAGATTTTCTCACGAGTCCAACGACGAGATACTCCTCTCCTCTGTGACAAGTGGCACCCCTCCCACTGCCAGTCCTTTTGTAAGCAGTGACTTGGGTATGAACATGGTGAGCACTGCTGTAAGTAACTGCACAGAGCCTCCTCTGCCGTTTGCTACTGACCAGACTCGTACCTCACCTCTCCAGATACACTCTGCTGTGCAAAACTGACATCCTTAGGGCCGTGCCAGACATTCTTGCAGCGTATGTCTGTTCGAAGGACAATGAACAGGGAGCCAAAGTTTTATTGTGGAAAGCCTGACTAACCTAGCAGGTGATCCCATATTTCTGTTGAATGTTTTTTTTTTTTCTTTTTTTTTCTTTTGTTTGTTTGGTTTGATTGTTTTTTTAAAAAACTCACTCATTTTGAATGTCCAGTGGTCAACAGATGTGAAAGGACAGTGAAGATTTCTGACTAAAGTTAAAAATGTGTCACTGGAGCAAAGGGAAGGCTGTTGGCCCTTTTGCTGACTATCTACCTCAGTTTGCCGAGTGGTGAACTCTGAATGACGACTGCTTTACCTCATTTGTGTTCTAGTTGGTCTCAGCTATGGAACTGATGATACTTCCTAGTAGTGTTGTTTTATTCTGGGTTTCTTTTTTTGGGTTTGTTTTCAGTTGTGTGTAGAATATGTGTGTGTATGTGTGTTTGTGTGCATGTGTGTATGCGCAGTGATCAGGGAGTTGTATGGTAGGTGAACAAGATTGTTTAGCTGAAGCTCTGTCTTATAAAAAGAAGGAAACCTCAGAGTATAAAATGTAATGATTTAATGTGGTTGACACAGAGGATGTTGAAAACTGGAGTTGGTGCCTCCATGTATACAACCACATGAAATCTTTTGTACCTCTTGATTTCTCATAACCCCATTAAGCCTAGGACAGTGCCTTTCCCCCAGAAACTTGTGCCAGTGACTGTGAACAGGATATATGCTATATCCTTAGGGCTCTGGGACATGTTGGGTTCCCCACAGTGACAAATGTAGTCCCTTTGTTGACAGTTAATGCTAAAAAGCATGGCATAATGAAAAAGTATTCAGCATTTCCAAACAGTTTGGCTCTGCCGGAGAGTCATGGAATAGATAATAATGCTGAGTATCCCCATATCACAGTACTTCTTAGCAATGGTGCCTTGCATTATGTATTATGAAATTACTGATTTGCCTTATGCCTTTTTAGTATTCATAAAGTTGCTTTGGAGTACAGAAGGATGCCTTAAATGCTTCTTAGGTGTTATAAATAAACTGTGTCATGAGTTTATAGTTCATTTTTACCGAGCTTAGTGCTGATAAGCACTGCTAGCATGGTAGTATGTCTCAACTGTTGTTAGGATGCAGCCCTGCTCCTTGCCTTTGCCTAGTGTGCTATTAGCCAGGAATTTTAGCTCAGGGAGTGACTTCACCCACATGCCAGTCTGAAACTCTGATTGGGCTACCATGACAAATAAACAAGCCAGAGCTTTAGTTGAAGAGTCTGTTGAAAGAGGTGAGTACTGCTACTGCCTTGAACCCATGCAATTCCTGTTTTATACTACCTCCTTTAAAAGTTATTCTAGTGTTTTTTTGGGGTTTGTTGTTGTTGTTTTTTCCTGTACTCAGGGAACAGTTTGTTACTTTTGAGCTGCCTCACGGAAATGTGAAGCAAACTGACAGGGTATCGTGTTTTGTTTTTTAATAGGAGAAAGAGGGAGGAGGTTGGAATCATCCAATATTATAAGCTTGCCTGTATCTATATCCAGTCCTCCACTTCTCTTCTTTCCCTGTTTTACTTTAAAAAAAGGAAAAAAGAAAAAAAAAGGCATATGTTTTTACTGAAAAAAAAAAGAAGTTTAAAATGTCATGTTGTGAGAAAGCAACCATAGGAACGCCTGGCTCTACTTAAGTCTGTCAGAACTCCCGCGGACTTGACTGGGGCCAAGGTGTCACACTTAAGGTAGGCCAGGCTGACTTTTGTATTGTTCCTTATGTATCAAAAGGTGGTCAGAAGTCATCAGTAAGCCCTACTGTTCTGTCTGTTTTGTGTTGATGAATCACCTACTGTTCTTTACCTTGTAACTGTTTGCTAGTTCTGAACCAGACAGTACACATTCACCTTTTCATAACAGTGTTGATTCAAATGCTTAAAAAATTATCTTGTACCAAAGATTTTTCTGTAGAAGAGAAGGAAGCCACATACTGACCCAAAAGAATTGAACTAGTTAAAAGCTATAGGTTTGAAGAGCTGAATACATTTTGTTGTATAAGTAGTTACTAACAAAAAACAATAGGGCTTCTTGATTGTAGTAGTTAATTGCATAGATGAGTTGTACGCTTCTACAATTTTAACTACCTTGTTCTTACAAGAGCCTTTAAAGAAAGTTATAATACTACCAGCAGGTATCTCCAAAGACTTCCAAGTGTAATTTTTTTCTCCAGCATGTAGTTGATCAACAATACAGTATTAAAAAAATATTTTTTAACAGTTTTTTATCTACTTGCTGAAGAAAAAGAGAACCTTTTCACCAAAGATTTATTTTTGGTCTAGGCAGGCAGAATGTTTAGTGTACAGCAGAGTACTGTTTCTAGTTAGGTAAAGTGTGAATTAATCAAAACTAGATTAAGAATGTGTAACTGTAGCATGAAGTTTCACACTTCATCTTTCAGAGTAGCCTCTTTTCTTAGTTTCATTCAGAAAGAGCTGATATGCAGATGGTAACTGCTTCTCCAAAGACTTATTTGCTGTAAGTACTGATAATCAAAAGTAATTTCATGACCTTCATTACAGAAAAATAATTTAAATCCTAAACTTCTTCTTCCAGAGACCCACTCCATAGTTTAACCCATGGATAATATGAGAAAAAGAGACTTCATATAAAACTTGTCAGTCTAATATAGATGATCTAACTTCAATAACCAAAGAGATTAAAATCAGTGTATTAGAGAGCAGTGCATCCAGAATTCTATTCATCACTTAATGTTTTATTAAGGTACTTTTTATCAGCAAATAAAGAAAACCAAAGATATTTAAGGTTACCTCAGCATATAAGCAAACTTAGTTAGACATTAATTATTCTGTCTTTTTCTTTATTTTTATGTTAACCAAATAAAATATTTCTCCAGAACCTAGTCTACATTCATGTGCTTTCCTTTACTTTGCCACATAGTCATGATTACTATGGAACAAAAAATAGATTCTCGTCAAAATTCATGGTCTATTAGTCATGTCACAACATTTTGTGAGAGAAAATTTGTCTTATGATTGAAAACTCTACCACTGGAAGCAAAGGAAGCTCCAGAAAAATTCTGTAGAAGTGGATACTTTCTATGTTGAACTCAATAGCAGAGTCAATTCTTCATGGTTTTAACAGTGCAAAATTGAGCTCAAAGTTTATATGCTTCCTAACGTCGAAGCCAATGTATGTAATTACAGATACTAATTTTCTTAAAGGTTCATATGTGTGGCTTTCTAAGGAAGTAAGTTTTTCATATGTAAACTTTGTTCATTCCATTTGCCTAGAAAGAGCTGGCAGAATAGTTTTGAGTTTTCCAGTGTTTTTTTATTCTTGGATGTGTCTGTAGAAACTGGGTCCTGGAGAAAAAAAAAAAATAATTTTTTAATTATGAATTTTATCAAATATGTTCTGGAAGATGAACATAAATGTGGAATTTAGTGTTACACTATGTAAATTGATTTTTGTTTTAAGTGTATTAAGAACTAAAGAGCCATGGCTGGTGTAATGAGTGTATATGCAACCCTTGTACTTTACCAAAAAAGCAAAAATATTACAGTTGTGACTTGAAAAGCATCAAAATTTACTGAAGTAATACTGAAACTGGCTGACCGTGCTAGTTCTATTTCCAAATGAGGACTCTGTTTTTCAGTTGCAATAGCAAAGCCTGTTCTGCAGGACCTGGGTCCAAAACCAAACGCTTGATCTGCCCACCTTTACACTTGTGTACTTTCTTTATATTTAACAAATAGAAAGTATTATCGTATTTCAGGAGTTACTTGGGAGAATTGGAAAAAAAAAAAAACAGGGCCTATCAGTTGGTTATTTTTTTTAATAGCTCTGATTTTGTGAAAGAAGCTTGAAAAATCTACACATAAATAATTTCCTGTAGTGCCTGTGCATTTTCTGCATAAATGATGAGATTTTAACAGGAGTATCAAGAGATTTATTTACCTGTTTTTAATTATTTTTCATAGTTCATTACCTCTGGTTTTATTCCATTGCTTTTAGACTATGAAGTAAATCTCGTTTGCCTTAGTCAAATCAGGGTCCTCATCCTGTTTATTTTTAAGTCAATGGGAGAATTAATTTTGATTTCAGTTTGCATGGTCTGGATGGACAAAATCAGCACTTTTTTGTTCATTTTAAAAATCCTTACAGTGTTTTTTTTGACAGGATTCTTATGTGGTAAAAACTCCCACTGGCAAATGGGTTTCTGTAAAGCAGTAATTTACCATGCATCAGAGAGGTCCACTGCCACTCTCCATGCTCCCAGTATCAGCCTGTAGTAAGTACTGAGTATTTCATATCAGTTTACCTCTTTTCATTGCAAACTAAATCAACTTGAATGACTTACCATTTACTGCAACCTGAGTATACACAAGAATAGTTACCATGGTTTTCTGGATCTCAGTGACATGTTACTCTGAGCAAACTTGAAGCCCCAAGACCAGGAGCTCTTGCTCATTTTGTTTCTTACAGAACGAAGTTCATGCAGGGAAAACCCTGTCTCCTAGCATGGGGAAAGTTGGTAGGTTTTGTAGGGCTCTCCATATTTAGCCAAAACTGGATAGAGAGCTACACAGGTGTAACTCTGATGGTGTTTCATATAAATCAATTTACTGAAGTTATTCTGGTAAAATTGAAAGCAGAATTACGCCTAGTAATTGCTGAAGAGGTTGTTCTCAGGTTGAACAATTGTTACACACTTAGTAGTTTCTGCAGCTGCATCTCTCTAATAGCAAGCAGCTTCTGAACTGGAGGAATCTGCAGGAAATACTGATACTTTCTGTAATAACAGAAGTTAAAGATATATTCTTTATGCAACTGTATTTTGGAACACATGTCTCACAAAACACTGTTCTTCAATACAAGTCCAAAACCCAATCACTTTCTGTTAATAGATGCCCATATGATAAGAACACAAATTCAACTTGGCTCAAATGAGCATGTTTATTTCTTTGGAATTCCTGTATATAAACCGAGACCGGTCCTAACTGACTCAAAAGGGATGTAAACGTAATGTTAAGGTTTTGCTGTGTTGGGCCCCCTCATTCCATTGCGAGCTGTGCTCCTCCTGGAAGTTTTCATCTTTTCATAGTTGCATACACCCACATTGCATCTGCCTGACGTGTTTTCAGTAAAGACTGACTGTATATGAAAATCTGACTTACACAGATGTTGCTTTTTGATTGTTTGGCTTTTGGTTTTTTTCAAAGTGAATGAATTGCCAGTGTGGGAGCCAGGTGTGTATCTCATATTGTGGTGTTCTGGATCCTTTCACTCCGTGTGCCATTTTCTTCTAAGGGCAGCAATGGCTGACTGGCTAATGGAGGATGGAGCTGAATTGTATTAATTTTATATTTGTCTCAGGGGATCAGCTCTGTGAATTCCATTGCATGAGGGAAGCTAATGTTTGCCCTGATTTGAATGTAACTTTTTAATGTTTTTTTTAAACTATTTTGTTTAATAATGTGGATTTGTTTTTCTAGCATTCTAGTAAATGTTACCTAGTGTGTTGGTTCATTTTTCCCCTCCAGGGTTGTTTATATACTATCCCAAGGTCATGCCAAAAAAGTAATAGAAGTTTAAATGCCAAATGTTTATGAAACTGCTGTCTAAATACTGATTGATTGCACAGTTGAAATAAAAGTTTTCCTTAGTAAAAGTACTACTCGAAAAATACTTTCTTTTTGGTGTCTCCAATGAGTGGCTTAAAACAGGATGATCCAGTTACAGTGTCTCATTTCAGGCTGGGGAGATGATGGCACTTCAAGTCATAAAAAGAGGTAGACAGTAAACTGCCCATGCTGTTCACTGAAAGTCACAGAACTTTCCCAAACATTTATTCATATATCATTTATGTTCCTGGAATTATTTCCCACCTAACAACTACCCTCTGTGTCCCACTGCTGTCAAACACCTATGTGAGATTTCTGTTTTGGTTTATTTTCATTGGGTGTTGAAGATGCAGTTCTCAGCACAGTTGTTCTCAAGAGTCTGGAATGCTGCTGACAAGGCTACAAGACAGTTTTTTTCAGCATTTTTACACCTGTTAATTGTTGAACCTGATACTTCAAGTATAACAAGACTATGAAAATGCAGTTGCTGTTGGGCAACAAAGTTGTAGAAGGGTCTAGAGTGCAAGACTTATGAGGTGCGTCTGAGGGAACTTGGGTTGTTCAGTCTGGAGAAAAGGAGGCTGAGGGGAGACATTATCACTCTCTACAACTACCTGAAAGGAGGTTGTAGCCAGGTGGGGTGGATGTCCATCTCGTCTCCCTAGAGACAAGCAACAGAACAAGAGCAAATGGGCTCAAGTTGTGCCAGGGGAAGTTTAGCTTGGATATTAGAAGAAACTTCTTCACTTGAAAAGATCATTAAACACTGGAACAGGCTGCCCAGGGAGGTGTTGAATTACCATCCCTGGAGGTGTTTAACAGACATACTGATGTGGTGCTTAGGAATATGGTTTAAGCACTGGACTTGGTAGAGTTAGGTCCATGGTTGGTAGAGCTAGGTTATGGCTGGACTTGATGCTAAAGGTCTTTTCCAACCAGAATGATTTTGTGATTCTGTGAAAGGAAGACTGCTGTTCTTACAAAGGACAACATTCTAGATGAAAGTCAGTCAAGGTTACTTAGTGAGGGAATTATGATCTATAGGGAATAAAAGGTTTTTATTGCTAGCAGTTCAATTATTGATCATCACTGAAAGCAACTGGCCAGGTGGTAGTACAGTTGGATTTAGAGTAGCGGTGCCTATGCAAATCTTACACTACTGGAAACAGTAATTACTGCTGTTGTTCACAGGGTCTCTAGGGAGAATAAAAACAAAACAGCAATGGAATCTGAACTCTCACAATACTTAGGTAGGTTTGACTTTGGTTTTTCATCTACATTGTTCCCTAAAAGACTGGAACTCTTCACTGGCACTGAATATACTTAATGGGAAAGAAAAGATATTTCACAGGTATTTCAAAGCTTTGAAATCACAGTAGTGAGAATTGAAGACTTGCAGTAAATGTTCATTAACTTCTTTCTATGTCCAGGAAATGACTACTTCAGAATACAATTATTTTTACTTCTGATTTTGACCCTGTCTGAGGCAAGTGCCCTGTCACTTACAGGCACCCCTAAGAGAGAGGGCACACTGTGTACACCCCTAGGAGACAGAGCCCTTCTGCTCTAGCAGCATCTGGTGCTGATGAATCAGGTTGCCTGGGTTCTACAGCAGAGAACCATAGTGTCTTTCTTTCCTTTTGAGTTCTTAGAAGACAAAGGAAGTCTGAAAAGCCTCATCATGCTTCTTTATGAACCATAGCTGTTCTTACCTGCAGAGTCTGCTTTTCAAACAGTTCTGCCTAATTGGGTAACTTATGCAACATTTATCCCTGGGAGTACTGGAGCACCAGCTGTGGTGACTATTTAGAAAACAAACTCTAATCCCAAATTCTTTATTCCTTATGTTTAACTATAGGAACAGTAAAATCTTGTTATTCTTGAAAATTAGACTAATGCTGAAAGATAAGTATTATTACAGAGTATTTGCAAAAAAATAATAAATCTTAAGTATTGTAAATACATTTTTAAAGATAACAAATAATTTCAAATACTTAGGGAGCAGTGAGTCTTGGCGTATCCAATGATACAAAAGTTCTACCAATATAGTCCACCAGAAGATGCTGTTCTTTCTATAGACAAGAACAGAAACCAGCTGCAGTTCCTGATTACATTACTGCTGGTTAATACAGGTGCTTTCCTTCCGTTCATTCCTTAAGTTATTTGTCTTTACAAGGAAATCCAGTTGAGTTTTCTCTTTGGGGATGCATAGCATTTCATACCAGTAGGATTGACTGGAGATGGTTTTCTGGCAGTGCTGCAAAGTGGTCCAAGTTCCTCAGGGGTTCTCTGGATACATGGCTCAAGCATCACTGGAAGTTGACCAAAATACCAGGTGAGTCCAGGGGATGCAAGATAATGTAATCATCTGAAGTTCTGAAAGATGAAAGTTCATTTCTGTGGGCAATTGAAGGTATGTTTCTTATTATACTGCTCCATGGGAAATTTTATATCAGTGCCCAAAACACTGGATTCTGCTTTAGTAGACTGGGGGCTCCCCAGAGATCATGGTAATAGAATGGTTTTGTATTTCCTTTTATCTGTATGGCAATACACTGGGAAAAAAGAGACTTTAGTGAGGAAACCAGCAGTTTCTGGCTAGGCTGCCAGGCAGTTGTTGCACCACACAAAGGCAGGAAAAGTGTTGCTCACACCATAGCTCACTACAGCCTTTAACAGTTTGCATTTTGGTGTGCTGGTCTAGTAAATTAAGCCCTCTGGTTTGCTGAAAGCTGTCACCAGGGGAGGAGTGGCAGAGTGTAATTGTCCTGGTTTGAGCCAGGATGAAGTCACTTTCCTTTTTACTGATTTTTTTTTTTGCTTTGGTGCTCTTTTAAGCAGCAAGTTTTCCAGCTAGTGGACTGATAACCCTGGAATGTTTATGTTACTGCTGAGAGACCAAGGACACTTTGCTCTGCTTCAGTTTCAGATGCTAAAGGAGCAGAAGAGTCGTATCTGCAACCCTCCTGTAGGGAGGAGCTGACTAGACGGACGGCAAGATCAGCCAGAGATGTTCCATACATATATACACGTAAGACTTGGTAAAAGTCAGGGATCACAGAAGTCAAACCCCATCCTGCTTCTTCTCTTTTGTACAGGGCCAGCTTCTGGGGAGGACTCTTGTCTATCCATCACTGTTGATCCCTAGGCCCATTCCTGACCCTTGTAACTCTCCCCTCAGTCCCTGTCTGATCTGCCACTATCTCCAGCAGTCTGGGACATTTCAGAAATGCTCACAACTCAGGAAATGCTGTGGGAGTTGCTGGGTGGGGGGGGGGGGCAATAAGGTTTTGCACATTCTTGCACATACTTGAATATATTTGTACATATTTCTTTTATCATTAATATTTAATTAAAGCTGTCTAGTTTAGTTTTCAATCTGGAAAGTCTCTCTCCTTTATTCTCTCTGCCTTTCCCTACCTATCAGTCATGTTAGCTTAAACAGTCCCACTGAAATACTTGCTCATAACCTTTCTTATATTATGTCATGCAATTGAAACTGGAAGTAAGACAGTTTACAGCACAGACTGTAAAATAAAAATAAAATTAATTTCCATTAAAAATTATATAATTCATGTTAGCAACCGTCATGCTTTGGAATAGATCCTGAATATTTAAAGGTCAGTAACAGCTTGCTTGGTTTCTACCAAATAAAACAATATGGCTTTGCTTTACACAAAACCCACAGTCAAAGCAGAATGAATCCCTTGAGACCAAGATTGCCAGCTTAAAAGTAGAAGTTAACTCCAAGCTTAAGTTCTAAGTATTTCAATTAAAATTCTTAAAATTAAATAAAAATAAAAAGCAAGGCAACCTCTTAATAATGGGAAAGAATTCTCATACTGGGTTTTGGAGCATTTTATAGAAAAGTGGCTATATTAAAGAGGGAAACACCCTATTCTTTTTTATATGCTGCATCTCTAGCTTTGCAATCTACATAAGATAAAATCACTGAAAATGGCCTGCATATTAGAAGACATTGTAGCACAGCCTAGAATCACTGCCAATACCCAAAAAGTCCACTTCTACTGTTGTAAAGGCTCAGAGGTTCATGTGAGCCTGGACTACCTCTGTTATTAGCTCTTGAGAACTGGCTAGAGAAGGAATAAGCACCCTGGCACCCATCAGACTGCTGGCTTGGATCATATCCGAGTATTCAAAAGTCTCAGCCTGACTGACAAGGTTGCCATTTGTAGTTGGGTTGACTGGAAACAGTCTTTTAATAGGAGCACTCCACAACTTGGTTTAGTATTCAAAAGGGTTTTATGAGTTTGTGAAGATGTTTCTCTTCTGTAGCTCAGCTGGGCCAAAATTTACGGCCAAGCCCTGCAGTTGCAGATGTATAGCACCCTAAAACATCTCTCTGTAAATTTCAGATTTTCAATCTACCCTCTAGCATAATACATGTCAAGCAATTTAATCCATCATGGTGTTTGCGGACAGATAGTGCATATATTTAAAATAATTAGTTCCACATTCTTTTATTGAAATCCTGGATTTCATGTGAATTTTAGCCTGGGGATGAGGGAAGCTGCTCTCAGATGTAATGGGTGGGTGCAGCATCTATGTAACTAGGTCACAGTGTACTTGGGCATATTTAGTTTTCTTTTTTTGTGTTCTTCCCTACTTTTGTTGCACAATAAAAGATGTAACTAAGTTTGATTTGTTATCTCCTCTTACAGAATGGCAGAATTCTGAAATGTCATAGTGGGGTTTTTTATGGCATTTACTAACAGTGGTATGTTTGTGATATCTTTTCTTTCATTTTTATTTTTTCCTTGCTTCTTCAGCCACATTTTCCGTTCCAAGTCAACAAACCCCCAAATTCAGGCACTAATTGGTTCCTGCTTCTCGGCAGATCTGTTACTCAGACATAATTGCTTGTTCAAAATAGAAGTTTTGTTACTGCATTCCAGTAAATATGTTCCTTAAAAAATTAAGAGTAAGCTGCAGTTGCCAAAAAACTCCACAAAAACCAAAACATAGTACATCCTGTCATGTAAGCAGCCCCTTGATTGTCTTGTAACTACATTTCCTTGTTACTTGCTAATTGTGGAAATGCTTGGTAATTGCTGCAAATACATGAGGTCTTACTGTAAGAAGCTCTGTGACATTATGGTGGGTTAATCTTGGCTAGCTGCCAGATGCCCACCAACCTGCTCTCTCACTCCCCCTCCTCAACAGAATGGGGAGAAAATAAAATGAAAAAGCTCATGGGTCAAGATAAAGACTTGGGGAAGATTCATTTATTGGTCCTGGTCTGTTCTCACAGAGACCACCACTGTAGCTCCCCCTGCTACCAAAACCATGCCACCTACACGCAATACAAACATTAATGATATGCTTGTACTAAGATTTTGGTCCTGCTTACTGTTCAATATAGACCTGGCTTCCAAGCATTCTACTCTTAATTTCAAAGAAACATAATTATAGTTGAAAAACTCAGCTACTGATCTGGATGGAGGGAAGGGCAAGTGATATAATTTGACAGAGATGTCTGTAAAATTAATTGTTTCTCTTGACAGATATATTCTTGCTAAAATCTGTTCCTGTTCTTGGCTATATCCATAAGCTTCCTAGAGACATCAGATATACACCATAGGCCCAAAGAGTCTTCCAAAGAGAAACTAGTACAGTAACATAAAAACCAGCTGGCCTCTAAATCTGACTTGGGAGTTTGGTAGCCACAAGCTGAGCATCTGTATTTTGTCTCACTACTAATACAATTGGTTCTATTTATTCTTTTATGTGCTCTTTGACTATAGCAATGAGGTACTGATTCTCTTAGAGCAGAAAACTGTTATTTATCCATCTGTAACCAGGGCTAGAGAAACTATGGGGTGGCTGGAAGTAGCATATATTTGTATCATGTTATCCAGAACAGTCTACAGAGGTACTGAGGGAAGCTCTGTTGTTCTCTCAGGTACTCTGCCCATCTCTCTGTGCTGCAGTTTCCACATCTACTTAACTGTGACTGGACAAGCGGTTCTAGTGCTTGAAATTCAAAGACTTCATTTGGCAATGTTCAATAGGTCTGATCCATGCCAGAGCCAGTGCCCTTTGATCTACACTCTCCAAAGCCATAAAAAGCAGACCATAAACCAAAACAAATGCATTTTTGTGTGTGTAAGTTTCTATGATACATAGATCTTGTCAAATGAATATGACTTGCAGAACTATGTAAAGAAATTGTCAGTGTATCCAGGAAGAGTGGCTTTAGTGCCAGCAGACAGGTAGGTGTGGTCAGGAAGCTCTGTGCCTGCCCAAGGCTCCTCCTGAGGCACAGGGGTGAGATGAGACAATATCCATGCACCTGCTCTAAGCCTGGAGTTTTTTCTGTGAGAGGCTCTGTTACCTCTAGCGTTAGTGTTACCACTCCTTTAGTTTTATGGCAAAGATTTCACTTTGGCAATTCTGCAATGCAAATCCCAAAAGAGTCTTTGCCTAAATGTAATTACTTAATTACGAATGCAGTTATGCATAGAACAGCCTGGAACAAGGCTTTCTCAGGTTTTTACAGCATACAGACTTTTTAACTTTGACTCTCAGCAAAGTCATTGATGGTCTGGATCCAAAAGCAGATTCATAACCAATTACTGTGAAGATCAGTGTGGCCTTTGCAGAAAACTATAAAGGGCTCTTGAGAGAACTGAGTAAGTGCAGGAACTAAATGCTTGCCTCTCTTTTAGTCAAATAATGATAAACAGGAAAAGCTAAAGGATGAAACATGATAAGCCACAATGCACAAGAAATTGCGTTTCTTTCATTTCCCCACAGAGTGTCCCCATTTCACTACTCACTGCTCAACAGGCAATCACTTCCAGTAAGTAGTAGTCCATTTTGCAGAGGAGCCCACAAAGGTTTGTTAGACACATATTTGTCTCCTTTAAACGTTTATTATATTGATAATGTTAACATGGCAAACTGAAAGTTCTATTTTCTTTAGCTTAGAGATAAAGTGGAAAGAAATCTTATATATCTTCGTGACTTGAAGATCAAATTAGGGGTTTTTAATGCATATGTATACACACACATTGGTTTTCTTATAAAAACTTTAGTAGTTTGGTATATAAATAAATACCATAATTAAACTTAAGTTCCTAGATAATCGGCTTCATATTTTAAATGTTTAGGTGCTATACTTTTTTTACGTATCAGCTATAAAATTTTATAGTTTAAAACTCTTGGCAAATTGTAGGTTTAAACTTTGTAAGTCGTGTTGACAAGAGTATCTGAGTGCGTCAAAGTTTTTTCTTCCTTGAAATACTTGAGCAAGGCTGAATTTTAACTGTAAGTTGAAAAGGTAAGTGTGCACTCAAATAAATCAATTAGTCTTGCTGATTTTCAGAACTAGGAGCTTGCTTTGAACTTTAAAAATTTTGTCCCAGTATAGATATGACACTAGAGTACCCTTTGTACACATTTCTGAGACAGTTTTTGATTGGTTCACTAATAACTTGTCTTGTAAAATTTAGAAACGTGTTTCATCAGCCAATGATTTGCTACGTGATTAGACAAAGGCATCATCATTCTCAGGCTTTTTACTTGGTTTCAAGACATATCAAGCATCTTATGGAAGAATACTGCAATGGACTACAGAAAACAAATCTTACATTCTTTCATGGACTAACCTGTAAAGCAATCTGTTCTACACTTTTCCCCTATAAGTAATTTTGTATTAATTTCAGATTAAAGTTGAAACATGAACAGACAATGATTTTTTGTTTTGTACTTTATCATATGTAGATTAATGGTTAATGGGGAAGTTTAGACAGTCTTAATTTTTGCTGATGAAAAGCAGAAATGAAACAGATGTGGGCTCATGAGACCTGGTTTACATCACCATAACAGATGTAGCATTCACCAGTAGGCAAACAGCTTGCACTCAATGACTTGTGCTCAAAGTGTTTCAGTTACAGTTACAACGCCCAAGATTGGCAGAGAAATGCTCTACATCTGATACATCCAGAAGGGACCTGGTCAACATTTTTCAGAACAAGACCAGCTGCATACCAGGTAAACTAAAAAGGCATATCTCTGTAACTTAGAAACATGCACGTTTAGTTTTACTATCCTGAAACAGGGTGATGCAGAGGAGAAAAACGAGTCAGGAGGAAGAGATGTAACTAGCATAACAACAAAACCAGATATTTTGTGTTGTCTCGGGCCTGACAGAAACTCCCTTTAGCCTTGATAAATAGTCCTATTTATCACAGTAGTATTGTGAAACATGTACAAGTTTGTAGAACTAGCACTTTATTTTGTATAACATGAAAAAGGGCCTTTTAGCAAAATGAATTATTGATTTTATTTTTTTCCCTCATAGCAGGTGGGGCAATCAAATGTACTAATGCTAGAAGACTGTTATGAGCTGAGGTTATCACAAGCCAAACTGCCTTCTATGTATCCCTTTTTTCTAGCTCAACACTTTCTGTCCAGGTGGGACAAAGACTACTGACTGCTTGGCTTCTGTGTCCACATGCCAGAAAACCTACATAGTTGCTGCTGGAGCATGGTGGGTGCCATCCAGGATAGATGTACTGCCCATGAGCCTGCTGGACTCTTGGGCCCATGTCCATGGCACAGGGATTCATTTCTGCCTCCCTGTCTAAGAAATCTGTGATGAGTTGAGAAATTGCACTAACTCGACAGGTTGAAGCTGTGTGTGCTTTATTTACAGCTTACATGAGAAAAAAACTTTTGTATTTCTCCCTGGTACTAAAAGTGGCAGAGGTTACACAGTTCAGCCAGCTTCCAGCTTTTTTCTTTCTGATGTTATGCTTTCTTATTTCCTTCCTATTTTTATTTCTCTAGGATGAAATCTTGGCCCCCATAAAATCACACAGGACAAATACTTCACTTTTTTCCTTTTGTGAATCCCTTAAGTGTCAGTATATTTTCTCAGAGGCTTTATGTTTTTTCCATTAGCATATTTGCATATGTTCATAAGTTGTCAAAATGGACAGTGCTTCCTTAGCCTCAGAACAATTCCTTCCACCCTGCCCATCGTAGCCGTTTGGAACCTTGTTTCAAACTGAGTCTCATTTTCCTGTTATGCACTTCAGTAACAAACCTGTCTCTCTCTTCTTTGTAACCTCCACTTAGGTGCTGGAAGGTTGCTACTAGGTACCCCTAAGCTTTCTTTATTAATGCCAGCTTTTCAGAGGAAGAAACACTGGGAGCAATTTTAAGGACAAGCAATGAGCAGTGAGGCTATGAGGTGTTGAATGGTGTGTGATAATGTGGAGTTTCAGAGACTTTTTGGTAATATTTGAGATGCTGGTATGGGCACCTGAACAACAACCTGAATTCCCTTCAGGCATGGCATCATCCATTTCCAATGTAGGATTAAAAGTGCAAAGTCAGTCCAACAGGATTCTCACAGACCACTCGCTAAAGACCGGAGTACAAGGGAAAGCTGAATTTGGAAGAACAGCAAAACAAACGATTTTTTTGCAACTAGAGCACTGGGTTAAATCTGAATTCCCTGCTCACATTTCTGATGCAGACAGTCTCCCCCTAGGAACCTTTATAGACCCAGTGACATCAATCTGCACATCCATAATTACAGTCTACGTGCTATTACAAGGCAGCCTGGCACAAAAGCTCATGCAGTCCTGGGAGAATCACCTAGGCCTACAGTGAGCTCCATCAGAGAAAATGCAGATCTATTCACAGAGAAGACACATCTTCCTCTAAATACAGACTAGCTCACACCCACCCTGCTAATAACAGGCTAATCTCCTCTTGAGCAAGATTACATAAAATTAACAAGCAGATCCCACAAGAATATTGACAATATTGTATACTTCAAGGTATACTTACTGCAAAGAAGAGACTGGGGACAAATAAAAATTAGGTATAGGGAAGGACAGAAATCAACATAAAAATGGAATGACTTTATTTTATTTAGACATGCAAAACCTAAAAGCAAAAAACATAGTAATATCCTATCCTTTACACAAAAATATTTTTTTCCCCTCAGAACTGTTCCACATACTAGAAAAGTACAAACATCTAACAAGAAGGTATGTAGAGAAATAGCACTGCCAGGTATTGTGAAATAAGGCAGGTAAGCAATATCTGTATCTTACTGCTGGACATCTTTATTCCACTTAAAGGAGAATAAATCCTTATTGAAAATATAATTATTTTTAATACAGCTAATTAGCAGTTCTGATCAAGGACTGGGACTCTCACATGTAACACCTTTGAAATGCAGCCATTTCAGAGGACAGGTCACTGAGGCAGAATGCGTGTTTCCACAAAATCAGTGACACTGGCAGTGACTATTTACCCATCATCTTGTGCTTTTCAAGGGTTCAGCAGGATTAACTGACAGCGCGAGGGCCACCAGCGGGGCCCAGCGGGCTGTGTCTCCTCTATACGGCCCTCAGGGCCGGGACCAGGCTGGAGGGTGGCACCGGCTTGGAGGTGTCACCCTCCTCCAAGAGGGTCCTACCTGCCAGCGAGCCGCTGGTGCACGGCGCTTCAGCACTCCAGATAAATGCCCGTGTGGGCTGGAACTGCAGCTGCCGCCTGGGGATGAGAAGGCGCTGAGCACGTGTCGCATGAGAGGTAAGCGAAGAAGCCACTGAACGCCCGGGGGGCACAGCCCAGGCCGCGATCTGAGCAGCAGGTACCTCAGGGCTCCTGAGGTGACCGGGCTCCGAGGGGGCCGCCGCGCGCCGCCCGCAGCGGTCGCTCCCGCCCGGTCCTGTCAGGACAGAGGCGGCTCGTGCGCTGCCTCCCGCCCCCACGTGCCATAACGGCCCAACGGCCGCGCGCGCGACGGCCTCGCGGCCCCTCAGCCCGACCCCGCTCCCGCGCTGTCCCGGGCCAGACCCGGCCCGCCCGCGGGAGGCGGCGGCGGAGCCCGCCCCGGCGCCGGCGTCTTTGTTCCCGACGGCAGCCGCCGGCCGGGGGCGCGGCCGGGAGGCCCGCGGGAAGGGCCGCGCCCCAGCGCGCGGATGGCGGGAGCGCCGGGAGGTGCGCAGAGCGTCCCGCCGCCACGGGAGCCGCTGCCGCTGGGGGTCTGGGAGCCGGCGGGCACGGGCGGCCGGGGCACGGCGCGGTGAGCGGCGCTGGTGGCCGGGGGGGGCGCTGTGCGGGGCCGCGGGGCCTGGCAGCCCCGCCGGCGGGCGCCGAGCGAGGCGGGCGCCCGCAACCCAGGGGGGCTCTGCCCGGCGCGGCTCGGCGCTCCGCGGGCCCCCGGGCAGCTCCCGGGCAGCGGTTCTCCGCTCGCCGGGGCCCGCCTCGCC
Organism: Apus apus; assembly: GCF_020740795.1. Taxonomy (NCBI): domain Eukaryota; kingdom Metazoa; phylum Chordata; class Aves; order Apodiformes; family Apodidae; genus Apus; species Apus apus. The sequence goes on from NC_067291.1 coordinate 8,173,155, forward strand.
AGGCCCCCGCCGCGGGCCGCCGCGGAACCCTCCCGCGCCCAAACTTTGCAAAGTCTGGCAGCTCCGCGGCTGGGGCGGCGGCGGCGGCTACGGCGGCAGCGGGCGGGGGCGGCGGCGGAGGAGGCGGGGGCGGAGGGGGCGGGGTGCGGGCCGGCGGCGGCGGCGGCAGCAGCATCAAAGAGCCCCGATTCCTGTCGCCCTGGGAGCCATGCTCTGCTGTCTGTAATGTCAGCGGAACAAGAGAAGGACCCGATCGCGCTGAAGAGATCCCGAGGTACGGCCGAGGCTGGGCTGGGGGTGCCGCTGCCGGGGCCTAACCCCCGGGAGGGGAGCGGGCGGCGCCGCGGGATGCGCTGCCCGCCGGGCTCCCAGCCAGCCCGGGCCCCGCCGCCGTCTCTCCCTGCGGCTGCGGCGGGCTCGGGCGGTGCGGGGGCCGCCTGAAGTTTGCAGGGTGAGGCCCGGCCGGGCCCCGCGGGCTCCCGCAGCCTCCGGGCCTTGATACGGCAAAACTCGGGGCTCGCTCTGCGCGCAGATGTGGCCCGCGAGTGGAGGCGTGCGGGTGCGTGGTTATGCCTGTTGTGTTTTTCTGGATGTGCTGCCCATTAGTATGCAGCGTGCATACTGTTGGTGCAAGGGAAGACGTCGGCAATGCCACATGTCCGAGTGAAGTGTTGATGCGGAGCCCATAAATTACACTTGAGTGTTCACTCTTCTACTCCTGGTCTTGCTCTTGTGCTTGATTCTAGTTTGGGGTTTGTTTTTCTGGGAGATGAAAAATCTGTCGAAATATTGTTTAATACTAGCACCGTTGCATGGCTTTAGTGAGGTCTGAAGTGTGCTTTGCTTTGAAATGTGTAAGGAGAAGGATAGAAATCGCTTCTGACTTGGGCTGCGCGGCTGACTTCAATGGCAGTAGCACATCAGTCTGTGCAGCGGTGCTTGTGCCCTTGTAGTCCTTAAAAACAGAAATGTGTTTCTGAATGAAATAATGGAAGACAGTAGGGTGACCAAGTTGGGTGAAAAACACGGCAGAATAAAAAGATCTTCCGTTTATTGCATCTCTTTTCTTCATCTCCTGATTTGCCCCTGGAATTCTATTGTTCTTGATGTTTTAAGCTTTTTTTATGGTTGGGTAAGTGGGGTAAAGTGTGGATTCTGCTTTGCAGATTGTCATTGATTTACAGTGTGCTTTTCCAAAACTGCTCTAGTAACAGCTGGATTGCAACCTTGAGAATCAAAATATGCAGCAATGTTACAAAGGACACTGGGATTCATTAGACTCCCTCACTCTCAATCCCTGTTTCTGCAAATATTTAAGTACATACAGTTTCACATGCCTGAGTTACCCACTGAGTTCCATGTGATTACTGCTTAATACCAAAGCTGTTTACAGTATCAGGGCTACAGAATAGGCTCACCAGATCTGGTTGAAATTAGACTCTTTTTTGTTTTCTGTCCATAATGAAAAGTTTATCCAGCCACTTAGGTTTATTGGGAAAACGTGTTTTTTTTTTTTTTTACTGAATTAAAGCACTGTTTAAAAAGACTCTGGCATTCATCCTGCAAAAACCTAGACATAGATGTATCAGTGAGTATGGAAATAATCCATAGTGTATTTGCAGTATCTTGTATGGCATAAATTACATGCAAGGTCATAATCCCTTAAGGTAGAAACCAAACTACGAGTTGGAGTTCTCCTAACACTGAAAATGTCTATCTTGTGTAAGTGTGATGTAAAAAAGAATACAGAAGTTATCTCTTCTTTTCATAAATGTAAATGGCTGAAATACTTTTATCTGATATTTAATAAGGGAATAGATTATCAGATATGTATTTGTATCTCTAGATCCATTACATATATGATGTCCCAGTCAAAAGGATTGTATTTTTCCCTGGATAATTAGTCTGAAGCAATGAAATAATTTTTGCACCCTCAGTGCAATGTTCCAAAATTCTTAGTACACCTTTTAATGAAAGTCTATGTGGTAGGTAGCAAAAGTGACTTTCAGGAAAGTTTATTTTGGCTGCTTGAAAATGACCCTTATTCATGTTTTTTTGGAGGTATGCTAGGACTAACGTTCTGTTTCCTTTCATGTATAAATTAAATCATTATAAATTCCACATGGAAAATACAAATTCGTAGGGCTAAATTAAGTCATTGGCCTCACACAGTGAGAACTGAAAATATAAAAGCTTTGTACCTTTCCAGATGTATGACTCAGTCCTGCAAACCTAGGCATATGAATGGCTTCACCTCTGATTAATTCACACAGAAATTGGTGGAACTTGTTACTGGAATTCTGATACCCATATGCTTATGTTTTTGAAGACTGGTATCCCAAAGAGGGAATTTATACATAATTTTATAAAGTTTATCTTATGCTACACTAAAACAGTACTTGTGTATGATCATCAGTAGTCTACTTGATCTCAGGGTTACTAATAGGTGCTGCTAATTGTTGACTTTATTAAAAGAAATCTGGATATTTGTAATATATCAGTGGTTAATGATGTTTATGTATTAAGAATACAGGACCATGATCAGAGGTGTGTCTTTGTATTGATCAGAATAAAGTCTGAGTGATCAATAAAATGAACATTCTTGATGTCTCTTTGTGCCCGAGCAGCTGTGCTCAGTTATTTTGTGAGCATTACACAGAGTAGGGCAGGTTCACTTAGAACTCCTCTCATTTTTGGCAGGTGTATTTTTGTTTGATTAAGTCTTGCATTTAGTGAAATGGAGGTCTGATAACCTGGAAATCTGTCTAAACATCATGGCAGGTTTTCAGTGGTTTTCATCATGGATCTACTCCTGTTTGCTTTTTCTTTCATGGCATATTGTAATGTACTGTTTTATATTGGTACAGAGTGTTTGATAAAAGCTGTGTCTGTGTAAGTTAAATAGAAGGTGAATCTTGGGCATTGTTTTAAGCAGTTATTTTGAAAGTTTTATGCATTACGCAAGCAAGAAATACTTCTAACTGGTGAAGTAGAGATGTTACAAACCAAGGGACAGATAAAGATAAAATAAATGGAAATGTTTATTCCAACTGTAATGAGCATGAATTGGACATTAAGGTGGTAATAGGGAAAGATAGCTGTATATCAACTATGTGCTCATTAAGGACTTGCAATGTAAGGGACCAGAAGTATTTTTAACAGTCACCTGTTGCTATGACAGATAGAGGCAAACTTAAAATACAATCTGTAAGAAAATTAATGCAGTATTGCACTGATTGAAATTTTTTAGGTGGTGACAGTGGATTGGATGGGTTAGGAGGACCAGGAGTACAACTTGGAAGTCCTGATAAGAAAAAGCGCAAAGCAAATACACAGGTAAATTCCCTTTGGTTCCTTTGATTTCTAAATAAATAACACACTCAGATGTTGTTTGCTGTTATGACTATCTTGCATTGCTCAGAATATTAATCTACTCTCACAAATAGCAGCTACATAAAAATATTTCAGTTGTACTGCGAGGCTGAAATCTTCATAATGCTAGTTACTCTCATTGAAGTTACTTTGAACTCTGTAGCTTGCCAAAGACCTATAAAGAGGTATTTTACCATATGGATTTGATTCTGAGACAGACTTTCTCTTAATGACTTTGTAGCCATTGTTAGAAATCTGTACAGCATGAGCAGTTTCTATGAGACTACTTTTCTTCTTAATATTAGTCTTATGTGTGTAAGTTTGTGGGCTGTTGGATCAGTACAGTTTGTTAATGCTTTGACCAAACTCGTGGCATATTCCCCAAGTGATTTTCAGGCAAAAGCTGTGAGGCAGGTTTGGCTCCTTTCCAGTGAATCCCTGAAATTTGACATTTCTATACAGTTTCTGTTTCCAGAAAAGAAAGCCTGAATACAAAGCATTTAAAGCATTTAAGTATCTGTATTGCAGAATTTTTCTTTGTGTGTTCATCCAGCTTTGAATGAGAGTTATCTGTTAATTTGGTACTGCCCAGTGAGAGTAGTTTTATTTATGCAGGTCAAACAGTCACTCTCCATTAGGCCTGTCCAGATTCCATTGAGATGTGTATTGGTTTTCTTAATTTTTGTTTTGTTTTAAAGTAGGTACGGTGAAGCTTGCTCTGAGAAATATTTTGTTAAGGGTTTCAGACCTCTTTCTTGGTGGAGCTTTCCTTGTGTTCTAGAATGGTGGTAACTGTCGAGGGTATGCAGAAGAGTTTATTCTCTTTTCTTACAAGGTTCAAAATCTGCAGCACAGCAAAAATATTTTTTTTTTTTTAATTGTTCAGTCTAAGTTTATTAGTATTTAGGAAGAAATGCTGTCTTTGGGCACAGTTAGCATGAGTGTGAACCAGCTGTATGCTCCCTACAGGCCAGTCTAGGATGCAATTCAATTGTATAGCCACTCAGATGGCATTTAAACAGCCTCTGGGCTCCATTAAACACTTGATTATGCTCTGTAACCAGAAATCCTTGTGTTTTGTACCTAATGGCTGTGCTTTGCAGACTGTCCACAGTCACTGAATGCTAATAAGGGACATTTCTGTTTTGGTAGAGAATATGCAAGATTCCTACATGACAGCTCCTATGTTTTATATACCGTTTGTCAGCGTTATAGTAAGATTAGGTTTATATATCCTCATAGAAGTGGGTGTCTTAAGAGATGTATATTCATTAAAATGAACCCAAAAGGAATCTAAGGAAATGCTTAGGATCTGCTTTTCAACATTTGGAAATACTTTGTGCACGTGTTGAAGTGACACATGGCTTTCTGTTTTATTGCTTTTCCTAAGAAATAGAAGTCAAGTCTCATATCAGGTAGTATTTTCAGAAGCATGGTTGTGCAACTGCAGTTTTTAAAACACTGGGATTACTATAAGTCACCGTGTTATCTGGAGCCCAGACTCCTCTCTTGCCTCTGTACTGAAATTTCAGACAGCCTGGCACGGTACAGGGGGTGATCTTTACACAACAGCTGAGCAATTCTTTTAGCAGTAGTGCTACTAATCCAGGACCTTTGTGGTTGGTCTGTCTTGCAGGGAAATACAAAAACTAATTTAAATGTTGTATTTAAAATATTTTTAGGGATCATCATTTCCTCCTCCGTCTGAATATGCTCCACCACCGAATCCAAGCTCTGACCACCTTGTAGCTGCAAACCCATTTGATGACAACTATAATACTGTGTCTTATAAACCACTACCTTCAGGAAATCCATATTTTAGTAATCCTGGTTATCCTGGCTTTGGAGGTTATAACACTTTTAGAATGCCACCTCACATGCTGCCCAGAGTGTCCTCGCCATATGGTGGTTCTTATTCCCTCAGAAATCAGCCGCATCCAATTCCTCAAAACCCCGTGGGAATGGGTTTTAGTCGACCTCACTCTTTCAGTTTTGGTCCACATGATAACCCAGCTTTTGGGAATCAACCACCTTATAGTAGCGGTCAAATAAATCAAAATGTCAATATGCCTGGTCAGCACTTTAGACCAAATCCGGGTGAGAACTTTGGTCATTCTGGTCAGATACCTCACCCTGATGTGCCATCTAACTTTGGTCCTGGAAACAATCCCAATTTCCCAAGTTCTCAGCTAGAGTCAAACCATTCTTTTGTTCCTCCACCAAACACGTACAACCAGATGAAATCATCAGCACAAAAGCAAGACTTTAGTCAAGGTGCAATCAAAGCATCCAGCCAGAACACTGCTGCTCATCAGCATCATCACAGGACAGAGGACATTGTGAGTCAAGGTAACAGTGACCTAAAAAATGTTTCTCGAAACAATGTGGTAAATCAGGATAACAGCCATTCTAATAGTGCTGAAAACACAAATGCTGGTCATTCAAATGGGACTCAGAGTAAGTCCCGCCAGCCTCGAGGTACTGCTGAAGGATGCAACTCTGAAAAGAGCAGCAAAATACCCCTTCATCCCAGTCGCCATGGTCACTCGTCCTCTGAACCTGTCTATCCATGTGGAATTTGTACACATGAAGTTAATGATGACCAGGATGCCATCCTGTGTGAAGCCTCTTGTCAAAAGTGGTTTCATCGGATCTGTACAGGCATGACTGAGTCAGCTTATGGCCTTCTTACAGCAGAAGCATCAGCAGTGTGGGGTTGTGATACCTGCATGGCTGACAAAGATGTCCAGTTAATGCGTACCAGAGAGACTGCAGGACCACCTGCCTTGAATACGGATGGCTAACTACCTGGATTGGTCGTGGTGGCTGAAATACTTGCTATCAAGATCTGCTTACAAATTGAGTACTTCACTTTCTGCAGACAATCAGTTGTGTTTGATTGCTGTCATCTTTGTTTTTCCATAATCTGTTTTCATTCATGAACTTCCATCTCAGCTTTTGTACTCTTAGTGTTATCTGTGCAAATGTTTTACAGGATGGATTAATTATTTTTCTGATTAAACTGCAAATCATAGCTGACAACTGGTCAGAAGTAGGATGTACATTGACAATGTTATTGAAGGCAAAAATGTGCCTGCATGAATAGCCCCTGATTTGCTAGTGTTAATGTGTTAGCTAACACTAGCATTTAGTGCTCTTTTTTAATGGTACTATATTTGCAAGTACTCATTACATTTTTATTTTTTGGGTGAATATCCATTACTGATGTTCTTGCTGTCCTTTCTTTGAATATAATGGAGATGACATGGAGCAATGTGCAGCACTAATAGTGTTTATTTTAGGGTAAATGCAGAGGATTTAACATGTGCTTTTTCCCATTCTTGAAGTAAAGCATTAGCACACTATTCAAGAATTGATGACTTCATGCTTAGTAACACAATGAAACCCGCTAACTCTGACACATCTATATTTCCTTGAAAAGGCAATGATCTCTTTTGACTTCTTAGCAGATGCTTACTTCCTGAAGACTTTTAGGTCTTTGCAATACTTAGAGATAGTTACAAAATGTTACTACATTGGAGAAAGAATACATCCAGTTTATGAAGTCCAGTGCTTTTAAATCTAGAGAATACCAAAAGTAGGGTTGGATATGTAACCTTAATTCATTTATCTTAGCACATACATTAGGATACAGTCCCTGCTTCTGTCACGGTTGTGCAGTCCTGCACTTCTCATCCTGTCTCACTGATGTTCTAGCCTCCTGCCTCAGTGCTGCCTGGGAATTGGGAATGACCCCGTGGAGGGAAAGCCATGCCCATCTTCTGGGGCTCTCAACTAGAGCCTGCTCGATCCTCCTGAGTTTACACAGTCTGCTTGGCATGGAGGAGGGTGCAAGGCAATGGAGGATACTCAGCACAAGCTCTGAATTGCAAGTTAATTTTGGCCAACAAAGTCTTAAAACTGAATTTCCACCTCAGCCAGCCTTGCAGTGAGGGCATGAGAAGTCTAGGGTGAAGAAAAACATAGCTCTCACATCAGTTAAATTTAGCTCAGAACAGGAGCAAGTGATCAGAAGTTTAGCTTTTTTGCTAACCTTTTTATCCTACTGACAAATATGAATGGTACTAGAGCTTCATGTGTGATGCTAAGAAATCTGTTATAATATGGCTAATTTCCTCTTTATCTTAGAAATAATCCTCCCCTTTTTTTAATGTGGGGAAACATCTAGCCTTGAAGACTTCAGCCTTAGCAATGTGATAAAGTTGCATATGCAACTGAAAATTAGTGTTTCTGCAGAGAGAAGTGTTTTAATAAAAGGTGGCACTGCAATAACAGATTCTGTTTGTAATACCACTGTGATGGAAACTTAGTTCTTGATCAGCAATGAAATCATATGTCACGCATTGTAGGTAATAGTCATGTTCCTTAATATGATAAATTGTTCAGGTCTGTGGTGATGAGTGATGTAGGGGCCTATATAGGCTACAGTAATTTATATAAAGAGGTTGTTTTTACGGTAAGCTATGCTAATGAATAAAAAGTAAGGCCTGTTTGCTAGTTCACCATTGCATTGGGTTTTAAGTGTGCTCTACTGTCATACTTCCCTAGAAAATACTGTGCAGATCTACGTAACTGTCCATGTTTTAAAAGTTTGATAGACTTCTTTACTGAAAAAGTCCTGTGTTGCCCAGGTTTTTTGTCTTGCCTCTCATCAGGAAAAAGGAAATAATATCTTAAGTGTAAAAGACACAGTTCATATCTTGAGGATTTCCTGTATGGAGATGTGGAGAAAGTCTAAGGCAGATCCAGGTCTTTTGTTTTCATCACTATTTGCTTTATTTAGTACAGAGACTGAACTTAATCTTGTTTTCCAGTACCTGAAAGAGGCCTGTAAGAAGGCTGGGGAAGATCTGTTCACAAGTGCATGTAATGATAGGACGAGGGCTAATGGTTTTAAGCTAGAAAAGGGTAGATTTAGGTTGGACATGAGGAAAAAGTTATTTAATATGAGGGTGGTGAATCACTGGAACAGGTTGCCTAGAGAGGCGGTGGAGACCCCATCCCTGGACACATTCAAGGTCAGGCTTGATGGGGCTCTGAGCAGTCTGGTCTAGTGTGAGATGTCCCTGCTTATTGTAGGGAGGTTGGACTAGATGACCTTTAGAGGTCCCTTCCAACACAAGACATTCTATGATTCTATTATTGTTTTGTTAGACATGTGATATTTAAAAACAAACAACAAAAAAATAGCTAAGCAACAACCTCTGTTAGAGAGATTTATTATTCAGTAGTTTTCCTAACGACTGACTATTAGAATTTGCTTTTGGTCTCTAAAGTAGAAATTATACCAAACCTTGTTGAGATAGATTTGTTCCTCTAGGAATCAATTTCATCCTTGCAACAATTTGCACTGTGAAGGTAGTGGAGCTGATTGAGACTTGGAGCAACATAAGTTAAATAAAAAATTTTGCTTGGTGAAAATTCAACAAAAGCTCCAATGATGATACTGTTACCCAGATGTGCTCTTCACAATAGCTTTCCCACTCCCACACCCTCTTTCTGTTGTGAGAAGGTGTTGGGGGCATTTGTTCTCAGAAGTCCAGCGAATGTTTTAATATTTTGGAGCAGTTGTTGTATTTAATATAGCCACGTATTTCTTAGTCTCTTCCTCAACCCTACATGAAGTTAGCCAAGTGCTTTTTATATTAGCAAGACATCAGAATTTGTGTTCTTACAAACTTAAAATCAACTGGAGTATCATTTTTTAAGGCCTTCAATTGTGTATTTGTGAAACTTACTCTAACAATGTATTTCAGTTTTTCTAAACTGGTACTATGTTTGGTTTGTAGCCTAGTAATTTTTCTACTTTTATTAATCTACATATTCAAGGCATCAGCAAATGTCAGTTGTATCAAATAAAAACAAATTAACAACAAAACCAAATGTTATCACACTGGTCATAGAGATATGACTAATTAGGATCTCAGAAAATCACCCAGCCAATATGCTTGCCCTATGCTCTTGGCATACCTGGACTCTTTATCTAGAGAGAGGGTTATACTTTGTTTTTCTCTGAATGTGTTGAGTAGTAGTAGTTCAAGTATGCACAGGAAGAACAACAATCATGTCTTGTTAGTGAGCTACTAGGAAAATATCAGCTGGTTAGATTTAGAAATTAGTTATAGAAGGTGGGTGGGAGGGAGGGTTGATTAGAATAGGTGAGGTTTTTTGTAGTACTCTACATAAACCAATTTGTATTGAACTATCACGTGCTTCTTTCATTACTAGTGATTTAGACTGTACTGGTGCTGCACACCAAAAATATTGCAAAGATTTTGTAAATCTTACAAACCTTAACGGTTTTGTGGGAGATGGCTGTGTCCTTTTGTCCTTTTTAAATAGCTCCTTTTATTCTTTTTTTTCTTTTCCCCCCCTAGGCTGAAATAAATAGGTATATACTGTATAGAACTGACCTTAATACTTAGTGGTTTTGTTGTTTTTTTTTTTGCCAGAGACCAGTTTTAATGAGGAAGTATGTAATTTTCTCTTTAAAATACTTGTTTTACTTGTGTCAGGGTGACAGTGCTGCATATAGGCTAGAGGCTGGGTATCAAGAATCCTGTTTCTGGCTCTTTACTGATCCCTTCTGCAACTTGAGACAAGGAGGTTAACTGTGCCACAATCTCTTCTTTCAGGTGATCAAACTAACACTTACTTTCCAAGGGTATTTAGAAGTTTAGTTATTATTTGAGACCTTCAGATTAAAATAAAGGAAAGTAATAGTTTCCTGTATTTAAAACAAAATTATGATTGTAGGGCCTGCTAAAAGAATAATTTACTTTGTGACCTCTGGATTTTTTCTTCTAAGAACCAGTTTCGTAATCACATTTTTCAGGCTTAACTTCAAGCCTGTGAGAATTAACAAAGTCAGTGGAACTTCAAGCACACAGTCAAGATCCTTTCAAAGTGTTTGCAGTTTGGGGCCTATGATGTTTGCAAGTGAAATGCTTTTTATGGTTTGAGATTTTTACAAAGTCGATGGTGTTCAAATGTAGCACCTTTTTAACATTTGTCTTTATGCCAGCTTAGTACAATAACACATCTGCATTAAAATAACCCTTTCATTTTATAAATAAACATTGCCTGCCAGTAAAAGTATTGGTGTAACATTTAAAAAAAAAAAGAAGTCATGCTTCTTATCATGTTGTATGTGACTTAAATGACTGTTTCATATTAAAACTAATCTTTCCTTATGTACTGCTTAAATATACCTGTTTTGGGATATCAGTTCAGTACTTTTTATACAATCTTGAATGTGTTCCACATTGGTGACATGTATTTTTGCAACAACTCTTTTTGTTTAGCTTTTAAATTAGAGCATGTCTGAAGTAATACATGCATTGGTGCTGTGGTGTGTGGCAAAGTTAATGTATGTAATTCAAATTGGAAAAAAGTTTCCAGACTTTGTCCAACATTAACCCTGTGGCCAGGGATTAAATTACTATGTAATACAAATTATTTCATATCATGATGTGTTTTAAGCTACTCTATGAAGTATATGAAACATTATTGTTTATGGATTGGTAGCTGCTGTGGTATCTTGCATAGAATGAGCTATGATAGATGGTAGCAATTAATGGTAATTAAAAATTACGATCTTTTAGAACACACAGCACTTACGTGCATTGTCATCCTGTTGCCATAACTGTTAGTATGAATTTATTAATATTATCCACTGACAAATGGTTGAACATCTGATAATAAGCTCATGGGTGTGAAAATTCTATCCTAACGCTCTTTGCTTGGTTTACAAAACATGGAACTTTTTTATCTATTGAATGTGATTAGATACATGCAGAAGGATGTAGAACTGGATGTATTTTAAAGTTATTCTGCAGTTACTGAGTTTTGTCTGAAGCTTTCTATATTAGAATAGACTCTTCCTTAAAACTGGAAAACTAAGTGTACTTAGCAGAACTCTTAAGGCAATATAACTATCCTACACTACATCTTGAGTTACGCACATTCACTTCTTTGTATGGAACTCCTCAGATTTCTTGTTGGTTTATGCTTTATATGGAAATAAAAGGACCCTTTAGTGTCCTAGTGTTACGTGTCATCAGTTCTGGGGTAATTAATTCTGAATGGTGTTCAGCCCCTTAGAGGTGCTGCCTATAGCTTAAAGTCTTCAATGTTGCCCTTAATTTCCTGGTTCAGAAATGGCTTATCCCAACGTCACAGGGAATACCTATTTTTGTATTGTTTGCCCTATGCGATTAATTTTCCTTTTCATGGTCAAAAAAACTTTCTGTCTCAAAATGCTCTGTGATCCAACACCACCTTTTTACTCTGAGGTTTGTGCACTGTAATTCAGGAATTGCTGTGTTGAGGACAGTTTGGGATTGGAGTCATGAGAGGTGGTTGTGTTGGTTCCTAGATGCTCAACTTCTGAAGGATGGTCTAAGTCTGAACTTCCATATAATTTAAGGAGGGCAAGCTTTTAGTATATTTATTCTCTTTTTTGCCTTTTTTTTTTTTTTTTTTATTTGAAATAATATGGAGTTGATGAATTTTTACTTAAAAGCCAGTCTCTTCTCCAAGCTTTTGTATATGGCCTTTAAAACAGACACTGTGTTTTTAGGGCCTTCTGACCTGGAATTTTTGCCCACATTCTCCTTTCAGTGTAAAGATGAGTCTAAAGAGCCAAGTTACCAATCTATTGCCATCCAAGCAATGCAAAATATAAGCTGATTAAGATTGTTGACATTTACTTTTTTTTTGTTAATAACAATGTGATATTTTACTTTTTAGAAGAACATATATCAGAATCTGATTCAAGTGTTCCTGGAAAATGTGTATGGTAGATTTTGTCCAGTACTGTATGTAACTTTGTTGCTTTCTGTTGTCTGGTTTCAGTTTATTTTAAAATAAAGATAATTTTTGTGGGGAAGTTGCCTGTTCATTTTATGAAGATGTTAGAATGTCTAGATTCACTCTTCTAATGTTTTGCCTGTGAGAATGCCATGGATAAGCATAATCCTGCAAGAAACAGTATGAGGTTGTGTTGATCAGAAAAGACAGCTCCTGGCTCTTTTGGAGAGGTCCTCTGTTCTGTAAGGGCATCAGCCTGAAGTAACTTAAAAGCAGATTAGAAGAGGTCTTGCACATAAACCACATTTCTTGCATACAGGATGGGAGGGAAGGGTCAGGCACCATTTGGCTGAACAGGTATTTGTATGCATTATTTTTAAGAGCTTTCTGCACTTGGAAAGAGATTGTGCAAAGAATTATTTATTCTAATTTATAGGATTATTACTAAGCTATTCCTGTGTGTTGAAATGCTAGAAATAACCAATACCAAATCAGTGCCTTAACAGTAATTTTTAAAAGCCACTGATGTGGGTGATCCCAATCCACACATGCAGAACAGTTTGTTGGAATAAGTAGCATCTCATAAATTGTTCCTGCTCTTCCTAAAAAATACAGAGGAATGAGAGAAATGAAGGAGAATTTAGACAGGATGGGAGAAAAAAAGGTTATTATGTTAAAGATAAGAAAATGTAAACTATTTAAAGGATTGTTTTCCCTCCTCTGAAGCCATTGGAAATAAAATAACCCCTGGAAGAGATATATGTATGTATTAACAACTGGAAGGTCCAGAGTATTAGAAGTATTATTAAGATTTGACTGAAATATGAATCTCCATCCTTTGTAGTACAGGAGGTAATAGTTTATTAATAAAGTTTTCCAGTGAAAATATTCTCCACTTTCAGTACAAAGTTTCTTGCACTTTTGACTGATAAGTTAGTGCCAACAAAAGAAGGATCCTGAGTGGACCTCTCTGCCGGTTTATTTTGCAAAAGTGTCATAGTGAGAGCTCACTCATTTGTCCAAGGAAGCTAGCAGCATGGAATGTGTGTGGCACAGGTGGTGTTCTGCAGATACATGTTAGTACCACACCTTTAAAGTTGACCCAAGACCTTGCTCGGTTCCTTCTGTGTCTTTCAGCAGCTAAATCTCCTACTTTGACTTAGAGAAATGTTAGTGACATTTACTGTGTCTTTTGCAAGTTAAATACATACCTTTCCATTGGAGCTCTAGCTTTTAAGTAAATAAGACTTTTTTGTTAATGTGTTGGAGCTATTTTGTGTAACTTGAGAACACCAAATACAAGTAACCAGAACTGTGTCCTGTCTTGTAAAGTGTGTACACATAGTATGTTCTGGCAGGAATAAATAATAAGCTGCTTCATTTCAGTATATTCTCTGTGATTAAATTAAAAATGACACCTGGATGACCAAGGCATTAGCAGAAGACCAGCACTCAAAAAATCTAAGGCTTTTAGTGTCCAGGAATGACCTCTCCAAAAGTGAAGGATGTATTCTGGATGACACCAGCTGCACTCTGGATTGGTAGGATTTGAGTTACTGTTATGTAATGCTGCCATTCTAACTCCTGATTTAAACCAAAACACAACCCCTTCCAACCCCCAACTCTTCTATTATTTCATCTAGGAAGCAGGCAAATAGGATTTTGACTACTGTGTGTAGCTTCAGCCTCTCCTTTTCAATATAGTAGAAGTGGGAAAGCTTCAAAGGTCAGCAAGGGAGATAAAGGTATGTAAAATAAATGTAAGTAAGCTAAGAGTCTTTCTAGGAAAAAAAAGAATGTATCTTGGTATGGAGAAAGGTCTATACAAAATGGAATGGCACAGAAGGGTGCTTTTAACTTCCTTGTTTTATCCTTGTCTGCACTTGAGTGAAGTTTGTCTTCAGTATGGACAACTAAAAGATACTAAATTGAGGTAACATAAGACAGGTTCAAAACAAACAGTTGTGTTCTCACAGGAGAATCTTTCCTCAGGTTTATTTTTTTTGCATTTTTATTTTCTCTTAGTTTCTTAGACTAATAGTCTGTGTATGGAGACATCATGGTTTCAGTCCAGGTTCAGAGCTATAAACCACAGAGGTCTCGCCTGCCGCCACTGACAGCAACACTCCTCATGCCATGGTGCAGATCCCACTGTAAGTCTGCAAATATCAATCCTGCTTTGTGTTTTTATTTAAAAAAAAGTAGTTACACATGCTAAAAATCCCTAACACATTTTTGACTTTCAGTTAAATCTCTTTCCACTTGGACGTTTGAATGCTCTTGGAATGAGGAATTTAATTCAGTTCTTAGATCCCAGTCCATGCAAGCATTTATCCAGATGGTGCTGGTGTGGGTGACTGAGTGTGGAGAATAACCCAGAAATCAAATCCTGTCAGTTATGATGGATATCTTGCTTTGAAAGTTTTAAACCTCTGTGGTATCTACTCATATATCTATATATACAGACACACATATGTACATATACACACACACCTTAATAGTAACCTAGTAACCACTGCTATTTGAACATTACTTTGCAATCTAGATAGTAGAACATGAAAATTACATCTTCAGTGGTACACATCAGAAATCTTAGCTAATGTGTGTGATGTTCAACTCTTTCTTCTCTATTATATTTTAAAAGAAAGAAAAGGAGTAAAACTAGACTTTCTGGTTCAGGATTTTTTCCAGATAGTTCTAAGTAATTATATATATATATATATATATACTTTTGAGGAGCTTAAATGTACCTCAGCGTTTATCCAGATGTGTTGGGCTTGCCTTTCAATCCATATTCCCTGGAAGCAGTTGCTTTCTGTACACTGGACTCTACGGGGGCAGATCCGTGTGTTTGCGGAAGGCGGAGCAGCCACGTGCAGCTGCCTCCCGAGTTCTGGCAACAAAGCGGACTGTATTGCGAGGCAAAGGCGTGAAGCTGCCAGTAGGACCTTACTGCTTTTAGAGGAGATTTGCAGGTTTCGGTGTGTCGCTAAATTACTCCACAACTGTAACAGTTCTTACTAGAAGCTCCCAGACCGGTGGGCACCCCTTCCTGCCGCTGCAGCTCCGGGGGCAGCGGGGCCGGAAGTGTGGCGAGAGGGCACCGGAAGCGGCGCGGCCCCTAGCAACCCGTGAGCGGCCGTGGCAACGGCGATGCCGGTGTGGCTGCGGGGCTGCAGCTGGCGGCAGAGCCCCGCCGCCCTCTACCTCTCGCTGCCGCTGCGCGGCCTGCGGGCCACCCCCGCCAACATCTTCTGCACCGAACGGTACTTGAAGGTGGGGCCCTCGCTTGTCTCGCCGCGCTTGTGTCGCCGCCGTGAGGGCGGTGTTGGGCCCCGGGCCTGTGGCTGGGCCTTATTTGATAGCTCTGTTAAATCCCACGCCTAATACACCCCGGCAGCGCTGTCAAGTTTGTTATCTTTTATAATATTTAATCTATAATCTCCCTTTGTACACTGCAGGTTGTTAAATACCTGTCGCACTAGAGATAACAGCTTTGCCACGGTTCGTTCTTCTTGGTACTAATGCCCTTGCTGCTCAGTAGGTGCCAGCTGCCTCTTCTCTCATAAACTGCCTGAATTATACACATCTCCTGATACATAATAATTATAAATTTGAGGCCCACGGTGTCTGTTGCAGTGCTGAAAAACCAACTTTTTCAATTGCTTTTATCTGGTCTAATAAAATATATGACCTCCATACTGCATAATAAGCAAATTAGTTTTATCAGTAGCATGTGTTTATGAGGCTTACTGTGTCCTGGTTCTGAGCATTTTGAACAGATAAGATTTAATTTCAAATGGTAAATATTAGTAAGCATGAATTATATTTTTATAGGTAAGCATCCCTCCCTATTTATTTGAAGCCATTTTATATGCACCTATTGATGACACAAATAGCACAGCAAAGATTGAAAATGGAATCATTTTCTTCACCTTGTATAAAAAAGAAGTGGCCATGTGGGATTCCCTAACTCTAGTGAATGGTAAGTTCTCTCCTGTGAAAAGTAGGTTGCATGGAAGAAACCCAAACTGTGCCAGAAACTTTGCAAACTATTATAGGGAATGAGAAACTTCTACTGCTTAATATCTGCTAAATTAAATCTTGTTGTTCATTGCCAAAAATAGAAAGTGTATGAAAACAAAGAACAACTAGGTGCTGTAGTGGGCACAAAAGAAAACAATGTTTCTTGTGAAACTTATGTTTTTTGTGTAAGCAAATCTTAGTTTTTCTTTTGTAAAGATGGGCTTGATAGGGACTGTTTTATGGAATTTGAACTGTGTTGCATTTTCCCAGGCAAAGTAACAAAAGGAATCGTTTTTTTTTTTAATATGGTACATAACTGTAGAACTTCAGGCCTAAATCATTAAAATAGTTATAACTTGTTTTTTAAGCTAGCAAGGAGGAACTGCAATGTATAAGAGAGAATGCTGTTTTAAAAGCCCATGAAAAGGCAAAAGAGGAGGCAGAAGCAAAACAAGTTACAAGACAGAAACACAGAAAATATGCCTTGGAGGCCACAATGAAGGTAAGTGTAGAAGGAACTCTACAAGACACATACATGTAAGCAATGACCAACTAATCTGGCAGCTGCTTAGCTAGATGTCCCTTAAAAATATGAAAAGTACCATTTTTTTTTTTTTTTACAGTGGTGCTGAACATTGTTATTTCTTTGAACTTAAAACATACCTACTACCAAATATGAGAATGATACAGAAAAATGAGTGGTTGGACAGCGGAACAGGCTGCCCAGGGAGGTGGTGGAGTTACCATCCCTGGAAGTGTTTAATAGCAATGTAGATATAGTGCTTAGTGACATGATTTAAGCACTGAACCTGTAAATTAGGTTATGGTAGGGGGATTTAGCGTATGGTTGGACTTGGTGATCTTCAAGGTCCCTTCCAACCAGGATGATTCTATGATTCAATTCTATTACTTACAAATTGCTATTTTCCATTAGTAATACTAACAATTTATTTTTTTTGGTGAGGAACTCAGATTTTTGTCAGTTGAAAGGAAACTACATTAATGTTGCAGAACTAAATTTTTGTGGCCTTTGCATCAGTGCACGTGTTTAGTCATTTGGCACTGTCAAAATAACTGATTTATAAAAAAATATTCTGACATATTCATAGTTATATTTTGCATTAGACTTGCTGTGTTGCCTTCTGTGTGTGTGTATCTTTGTCGTTCTGCCCTTTATGTGTATTTTGAGATACATTCTTCAACATTTTGATGTGTATAGTCTGGTCACTTCATTTTTCTTTAAAAGGTTTTTTTAAAAGTACAGTGATATTTTAAGATTGCAAAAATTTGGACCAAAATGAGCTGTAGTGATTGACTTTTAGTAGCACTGTTGTATCCATTCAGTCTCGAAGAGGGGAAATATGAAACAGTGTATTAAAATTAAGCCATATACTTTACATTTCTGTATATTGCAGAGATCTGGATTGGAATATGGCTAGGATTTTCACTGTTTACATGTAAAATTTATTTCTGAATGTGTCTGGATCATACCTGGGTAGTGGTAGCAAGATGGTTACAAGAGATGACTTCTAAAACTCATCAGAAATCTTTACTCTCCCCATCATTTTTAAGCATCTTTACTAACTCCGTTCAATCACATTAATGATGACACTATGCTTGGGACATGAAACTGGTAAGGGTAACTTTTACTTAGTCATCCTGTTATTGTCAGATGTTACATATCTCATTGGTTTATAATTCAAACAGCTAGAAGAAGCAGAAAGAAGAAGAATTGAAGCTCTGAAAGAAAAGGAGCGGCAGAAGGTCACTGAGGAGTTGGAGTTATGGGAAAAAAAGCAAAAAGATGCTGAGAAACAAAAGAGAGTACAAAAAGAAGAGGAACTGCATCAAGAAGTAGAGCAATTGAAGGAGAAGAAAAAGGAAAAAAATAATGAAACTAGGATTCCTAATGAAGGAACTTCTAAGACCAGGCTTAAACATACTAAAGGTTGTATTATTGGAGTATATTTTGTAATTCTTGGAAGTGTGGGTCTAACTTTATTCCTGGATGTTTCTAATTCATCATTTATCATTCTTTCACAGAATCACAGAATATTAGGGGTTGGAAGGGACCTCCGAAATCATTGAGTCTAACACCCCTGCCAGAGCAGGACCAAAACCAAAACCAAACCAAACAAACCAACCAAAAAGGTCAGGTCACTCAGAAAGGCATCCAGACAGGTCTTGAAAGTCTCCAGAGAAGGAGACTCCACAAACTCTCAGGGGAACCTGTTCCAGTGCTCTGTAACCCTCACAGTAGAGAAGTTCTTCCTCATGTTGAGATGTAACTTCCTGTTCTCAAGTTTAAGTCCATTGCCCCTTGTCCTATCACAGCGCATAAGTGAAAAGAGCTTGTCCCTGCCTTCTTGAAGCCCTCATGTATTTATAGAGATTAATTAGATTCCCCCTCAGTCTTCTTCTCTCTAGACTGAAAAGCCCCAGGTCTCTTAGTCTTTCCTCATAATACTAAATTGATTATTTTAGTTTGCAGTTATTTTTGTGTCTTTATTTTCAGGCACTTTATTGAGCTAAAGCAAGTGAGTACTTAGCCCTTGTTTGAAGTCTTCGGAAACACAAGGGCAGGTTTTTTTCTAAGCTTTAGAAAAGTAAACCAGAAAGCCTTTCTGACGGTGTAATGCAGACTCTTTGAGGGTGGAGTTCATGTTACCTGAGGTAATCTAACTGCTGGATTTCCTAGAAATCTGCCCTCTCCTTTTGCTCCCTCTATCCCATGACTTGGCTCCACAGAGACAAAATTCCGGGGACTAAACCATCAGAAAATACTTCATTTTTGTTTTGTTTGTTTGTTTTGGTAAGGTTATTTTTAGCTTTTGCAGTCGCCTTGTCAGAGAATCATGTAAGTGACAGAGATGGTGGTGCAAGAGGAGCTTAAGTTAATTTGTGACAGATGATAATGTACCCAGTAAAAAGATGACATGATACAGCAGGAACAAACATTTTCTTGAATGTCCCCTTCAAAAGAACAAGTCTAAACATTTCTTGAGCTGTTAGAGCCTTAGTTCTAATGTGCAGAATTTCTAAGTTAGGTATACTTTGGACTTTGGTAGAAAGCCAGAAAAATCTCTTTTGCTTCATTTTTCATTTCCAGTACTCCAATTATTTTCCCAGGTCATGGTTCCTGCAGCATGTTTTCAGACAATTTAAAGGAAGAACAGTTACCAGCTCCTCGATCTGCTGCTACAATTGAAGTCAACTTTACAGCACGAGTTTTTCCTACAGCTCTGCGAGAATCTCGTGTTGCAGAAGAGGAGGAGGTAAGGATTGCTCCCTGTTTTAGTATCATGCTTCTAACTGGCTTCCTATTATTTACTGTGTATTCAGTTACCTGAATGTTACCTGTCCAAGGAATGTAACCTGTACAATACTTTTATCTTCCAAGTAAGGCAGTCTTATTTAAATTAAGATTTAAATAAGCACTTATAAAAATTATTTTCACCAAGCATGTGATTGTGCAAAGTAATAAATGGCATGTTCCTTTTTTTGGGAGAGAAAACAAAACAAAACAAAGCAGCAATATTAATTTTTTTCCCTGAAGTACCTAATTTGAAATGTCTTTACTCTTATATTTAAGATTCTTTAAGTTCTGTCTTCTTAAAAAGAAGTTCACAGTTAGCTCTTTTGAGCTCTATTAAATGAACACACAGAGTAATTTGGGGAGTTCCAAATCAAACAAAAATGTATTAGTCATGCAGTAACCTTACTTCTCACATAGTAATAAAATACTTGGGGAAACTTGGAAGTTCTTTATATTTGACATTATTAAATATTTCTCTCTGTCCAAAATAAGTGGCAAATAGAATTCTTTTGGTAGGGGTGAGTGATGATATGAAAGCAAAATCCTTTTTTGGATTTGAGTTTTCCTTCAGAAAGAGTACTTGCACATTGTGTATTTACAGTGGCTACGTAAACAAGCAGAAGCTCGAAGAACCTTAAGTGCTGATTTATCTGAGCTGGAAGATTTAAAAGAAGAGGAGAAGAACCCAGATTGGTTAAAGGACAAAGGAAAGTAAGACAGATTCCACTTGAATGTGTATTTAAAATGAAATATTAGTTATATAGTGTGTGTCATTTGTTTAGTTTTGATATTTTCTGTTTATCCTCAAAGCAGATGGTGAATGTCTACATAGCAGAGAATTTATTGACAGCTCACAGGGTTTGAATCTGATCAAGTCATGAGATGTAACTGCTGAAGCTCTTGATAGACAAAATCATTGTCAACACATAACGCATATTCTTGTATGAGGACAGTTAAGTCAGTGCAGTGTTATACCTAAGTGGATTTTCTTTCATTTGTACTTCTTATTGAGAGGTTAAATATCTGTCTAAAACAAACTTAGGAAGTTTAATAAAATTATTGGTACTTTATATAGCTGTGTTACACAGAAAGGTTTGATGAGGCAGTCATAACCAGATACATAGCTTTCAGTTAGTCCTGTCTTGCACAGATGTGTCCACTCTTACTGTTCTTCATTGTTTTTAAGCAGTGGCTGGTTTTGTTGTGTGTCTGTGTGCTATGTTGTCAGCATAAACTTTGACTGAACTGCAGCTATGTTGTTCTCAGAAAAGGCTAGAAATGGCAATTTCCAAGGAAAAGCTGCTAAAACTTCAAAAATTTGAGAATGAATTGTTAACAGTAAGTAGATGCTGATGTTGTGACATATTACCTTGTTTAAAGTGCGTGTTTCACTTTTTGTTTTCTCCTTAGCAAAATGTTTGCAACAGGAAACTATCTTGCTGCTGTAAATGCTTACAACCTTGCAGTGCAGCTAAACAATCAGCTTCCCCTGCTGTATCTGAATCGTGCTGCTTGCCACCTCAAACTGAGAAACTTACATAAAGCTATTGAAGATTCCTCAAAGGTATAAGTCTATAGGTTCTCAGACTGTCGTCTTGTACATGAGTGTGATTTGTAACTGTCATGCTTCTGTTTCAAGCAGATCTGTAAATAATTATTAGAGTGATTCAAAAATTTTAAATTCAAAATTGATATAATGAAGCTTTAGTGAAATATTAAGATTTGACAGTGGTTGATTAATGAACTTCCAGAAATTTAGATAAAAAACAAAACAACAACCAAAACCAGCTCAAACCATGCTCCCACACATTTGGGACAAATATGTTAACTCAGGACATGTTTGTTGACAGGTAAAATATTGCAGCAATATATACACTTGAGAAAAAGATAACTTCTAGCAGAAAAAAAAAAAAAAATACACAGATACCTTTTGTGTATGTTTGGGTGTTTTTCATTTGATAGGAAAGAAAAAACCAAACACGTTTATATTGATGAGGAGGATGCCTTAAAAAAAGCACCCATCAAACCAGACATGTTTTAGTAGCCATTTTTTGTGCAGTGAGAGAGAAGTATGGCACCTGAATAATCTGGAGAAAGTCTTCCCAGAATTATTATTTTTTGATCTATTAAGTACTTGAAGCTTGAAACTTGTTTTTTCTAGTAGCTCCTGCTACAACATATGTGCTCTTTTAGGGCTGCTTTTTTTTTTTTTTTTGGTAGCATGGTATGTAATATGTATGAAGACAGAATTTAATATTTGACTGCAATAAATATTTAAAATAGTATTTGTAAGTTTTTTGCTATGGCAATTAAACTGTATTTAGCAAACCATGGGGTGACAGATACAATTCTTAATGACTTGACGTGCAGACCGTATAGTTAAATGTGAAGAGTTGTTTTCTATTTCTATTTGAATAGTTATTATGTTACTGTATAGTAATAGTAATTAGGTAAGATAATTGTGTTTAAATGAGAAAAAAACAGTTTTGGAAAATCTGCCTCTGAGTATTTTGGGTGTTTTCATTTGTAAAGGCACTAGAACTGCTGACACCACCAGTTCCTGATAACGAGAGTGCTCGAGTAAAAGCATATGTAAGACGAGGAACAGCATTTTGTCAGCTGGAATTATATACTGAAGGTGAGACCTTGATTTTGTGAAAAAATGCACATGGATTTATAGTGACATGCAAGTAATTTCTATTTAGCTGTTCTGCAGCACACTTTGAACACTCCCCTCATGCACACACACATATGTAAGTGTGTGTGTGCGTATGTGAATGAAGAGGCTCTGTTTTCATGTTTCAGCACCTGGAAATGTTTGTGCAGCAGGGTGTTTCCACTAAAATGTCTCATAAAATAACAGAAACAAAATTTAAATTTATTTACTGTCAGAAGTTAAACCTAGTGTAATTCTCATTCCATCTTGCCCAACAGTAAAACTCAAGATCAATAACTTATGCATTTGACAAGGGAGCAGTTCTTTGCAGTTAGTTGCTGAAGAAGATGCTCTTGCATTATTGATTGACATTGTTATTAATGTATCTATAATAGGTCTCCAGGATTATGAAGCAGCTCTCAAGATTGATCCTAAAAATAAAACTATAGAAAAAGATGCTGAGAAGATTCGACACCTACTTCGTGGAACAAAACAAGATTCTTAATATGTATTAAAAGAAAAGGAACATTTTGACAGGGAGGCTTTTTGGAGGGTATGAGAAAGAATGTGAGTTCTCTTCAGTATGTTGTTAACTAGACATTTTTCTGTTTCATTCAGAACACCTACAGAATTGGTAAAAGTCTGGATATATGAATAACTATTTTTTGAAAGTACAGTATTATAACAAATAAGATTAAATATGTTTTATATGTATTTGATACATTTTTGCTTTCTGTGAAATACTAGTGAGTTGAATATTAAAATGCTTTTGGTACTTGATTTAAAGTTACTCATAGCTAAATTAAATATTTTTCTGGAAATATCTACTGAATCTAGATAATGGCTTTCAAACAACTTCAGTAGCTCCATATAGTCAACATCTGTTAACTTCTTATCATTCTGTTCTCCACTAAAGCTGGAACAGTTGTGTGTTGCATGGTTATGGTTATATGCTTTCTTCCTGTTGTTCATAGTGTTTGGCACATCTGAAACTAAGACAGGGAATTTAGATACTCTAATTCAGGCATCTAATTTGGAAAACCTCCACCTGGGAGCATAGAGGTAGGTTTTATGTCAAGCAGAACATGCTTTTTAACATTAAGTGATGTACATTGAATATTTTCAGACTACTTTGAAGCAACTTTTCGGCTGACCAAACAAGGTCATTGGAAAAATTATACATTTTTAGTGTTGTATTGTAGTATAGTAGTAAATTAATCCTGTGAAAAATTGTCCTATCAATGAATATGACTTCTTCCATCTTACTACAATTAGCAATCTTAAACTGTAACTGGAAAGCATATTCTAAAACAAAAACAATTGTTACTTACTTGAGAATATATTTTTTTCTTGAGCTAGTATTTTAATTTGTGCTTCGTTGATATCGGCTGTATCTCGGGGATGTTGTTGTGATTAAAGAGTCTCAGAAAAGGGAACATCCTGGTAAGGTTACAAATGTTGTAAAATTACATGAAACATGACACCATGCTTTGAAGTCCTGCCCGTTTTGAATAGCGGAAAAATGTAATTTAGAATTGTATTGTTTGTAGAGATGTGTTAGCCTTTGTGTTACTGTGACAGTCTGAAACACTGGACTTGAAGTGGTTCTGTTTTGTTGAGCATTCTATCCAAATTGGGACCGTTTCAACTACACTCCTTTCAGTAGCACTAAATACCATTTATGACTGATTTCTGTCTTTAGCAGAAAATGTGTTATGCAGGTATATGTTATTCTGTGTAAATTTTACACTGTTGAAACAGGGAGAAGGTGGCAGGTGTTGCTTCCACTTGCTTTTCCTTAGAGCCTAGAGTGCTGAGGTGAGTCAGAAATGTTCCTTCTTTCCTACAGATACCTACTGCTTTGCAATGGAAGGGGGTGAAAATGCTTCCTTTATAGCAGCTGGAAGAAGGACAGTGCAGGAGCTTTAGTGCCTCAGTTGAGTGTAATGGTGTACTTGCCAAAATATGGCTATTTTCTTTAATGTAATTAGTGAGGGGAAGTGAGGGCTAAGGAGGAGAGACACTGGCAATGGGAAAAAGTAAATGCGAAGAAGCAGACACTCCTTTGAAGTTTCTGATCTTCTGTTTTGGATCCAGAACAATCTGTATACATCTATATATGCTATTTGTGTTGGACTGATTTGTTACAGCTAATTAAGGCTCTTTTTGATGTAGACAAACACCTTTTTCTCCTGCTATGAAATAGAAACAGTGCTTTCTTTAAAGGGTAGGGAACTAAATGTGCTCGGTGGCATGAACAGTATCTGCCTGTTTCATCTGATTATGTTGGGAGCAAATGGATGTTAAACTTCTGACCTGAGCTGATGGTGTGTACACCATACAAAGTCATATGCATTATGTTGGCATTAGTGTCCTGAGAAATAGAAATGTGGCAACTGACTTTAAGTTTTAAAACCAGAAAATACTTTAAACCAAAGAAACATTCATGTCAACACCTCTTGCGCTTAACTCTTTCAATAAAATTAGAGATCCACATTTATGATACCAGTTCCAAAAGTTTTATTTTTATGGGCTTAGGTCTGATTGAGAAAACTGTATCATCAAATGGACTACATCCTTTTTGATACATCTTATTCAAACCAGCAAAACCAAAATAAATCGGATATTGGCAGTTATTCCCAAAATGACTGAAGTCAGTCAGATTTGTTTTCTTACAGCTACGTGTCTAGTCTAGGTCTATGACAAAAAGATGGACATGCACTTTTACAGAGTGTTCTGGAAATTCATGTCATCACATACCCTGTTTCTGTCAATGGCAGTGTTTAAAGAGTTATTTTCAAAAAACCCACAAGTGAGTAAGTGTTTTGAAAAGGTGTGATTCACTGGATGGTAAGTACAGGGTACCATCTGTGAGACAACTGGTATAGCACCATATTCACTTGAAGTTGTTTTAAACAGTAAAACCTGAGGCTTTGTCACAGAACCATTGGTCATGAGTGTTTTGGGGTCCAGCATACAGGAGAACACTGGATTGCCAGGATTTGCGCAGAGTGGCAGAGGAGGAGATGGGTTTTGCTCAGTGGTCAGACTTGATGGCAGGTCCTCAGCAGAAGTCATCTTCTTTCCCTGCTAAGGACATGGGTTTTAATTCGGTCTTTTAAGTAACAGGGCAAAGTATTTCAAAGTTGTTAAGTGTTTGTGGTCAGAGCAAATGTTGCTCAAGACTTATTGAAATACGTGCACAGTGGAGAGTGAGGAACTGAACACTGCTGACTTTTGACCTTATTTAGTAAACTGTGGACAGTGATAAATGGACTCATGTTGTCTATGAAGTATAGTAAAAAATGGAATTTGCATCAACTTCTGCATTAGCGATAATCTTGAGCATAGAAAGTATCTTTATGTGCAGCAGAACTAATTGGTATGGATAATAAAAATATGAAAGTAAGAATATAGCAAGGCTTTGTAGATGGTTTGAACTGGTTTTGACTTTTCTAATATATAGAAACATGTATGCTAAAACAAAGCCCTGAACAAACCTCCATATGACTATACTTCCTTGCTCATGTTCACGTGCATGCATTTTTCCTAATTTTGGTAGGGAGTGAATTAACATATGACAGATACTTTTTAGCACGTTAATGGAAAGTGCTCTAATACTGCATTGATGAGCATGTAGGGCAACTGCACTGAGCAAAGTACCTCCCTCAGGAGGCCATTCAAAGCCTGCTGTTCCTCAGGGGTGCCATGAAATCTTTTTTGTTTCTCAGTCATGTAAGCAATGAAAACAACATTTAAATTGCTAGCTTAGATAAAATTAAAGTAAGAAATTCTGACTTTTCCTTTACGTTGTTTATTAACGAGGCCTGTTGTCTGCCTTTCGGGTCTTGCGCCAATATGAGAGCCCTGCCGAGGCCTTAATTGCTGGGCTTTAGGATCAGCTCTGTCCTGTGCCCAGGGATGAGCTGGGGTCTGGGTGTGTGGCGGGGGGAGCTGCCTTACCTGCCCCGCTGCAGGTGGCTCTGGGGGGCAGCCGCTCCCGGAGCCGCGTGGCCGCAGGTGTCCTAGTCCAAGCCTGTGCTGTGGGGAGACTTTCCAAATTAGTTAATTCACAGGTATCTGTGTTTTTCCACCTGCCCAAGACTAGAAGGATCCATTATTTCCAGTCCACATACTGTGTGGTTCTGTGCTTTTTTTCAGTCTGGTTGGCGGGGTGTTCTGTGCTGGGCCTCTTTGTGTGTGGGTTGCTGGTTGGTTGGTTTTCCTTTTGCTGTTCGTTTCCTAACCTTAGTTCGGGCAATTTTCGCACGTAATAAAGGCAGAGCGGGCTGTCGCTCTGCCTGGTTATCCCGGGATTACATCTAACGAACGCTCCCCCTGCAGCAGGTGCCCCCGCGATCCCTCCCCAGGACCAACAGCAGGACCGGGCGGCCCGCAAGCCCGCCCTGCTGCCCTCGCCCCTCTCCAGCCGCCTCCTCCCTCAGCGCTCCCTCCGCGCCGGCCCAAGCCCGGCCCGGCCCGGCCCGGCCCGGCCCGGCCCTACCCGCTGCCGCTGGGCCCGGTCCCGGCGGTGCGGTTGCCATGGCAGCGGGAGCCGGGGCGGCGGGCCGGGCCTCCCCGCGGTGCAGGCCGGGCCCTGTAGTTCGCCGGGCGCTCGGGCCCAGGGGCCGCGGCGGGGCCGGACTGCGCTGCCCAGGGTGCTGCGGGGCGGGGCGCCGCGCGCAGGCGCCGGCCCGGGCGGGTCGGTCGGTGTTGTTTTTGACGGCGTCACGGGCGGCTGCAGCCGGCGGCCCCTCGTCTGTGCCGGGCCCCGTCCGGGGCCGCGCTCAGGTAGGCGGCGGGACCGGCCCGCGGGGGGACTGCCCGCCTCCCGGTGCCCGCCTCCCGGTGCCAGGCTCCCGGTGCCAGCCTCGCGGGGGGCGCGGAGGGGCTGCCCGGAGCGCGGCAGAGCCCGCGGGGGTCGGGGCAGCCGCTGTTGGTCGCACGGAGCGAGTCCCCGGGCGCTGCGGGGCGGCCGCGCCTGTGCGGGGGCCGAGCGGGCAGCGTGCCCCGCCGCGCCGGCCCTGGCCCTGGGCGCCGGCGGGTGCCAACTTCCTTCTCTGCCATCGTCTGCCCGTGTTGCTGTGGCTGATGCAAGGTGCTGGGTTTCATAAACGGTGCTCTTGTGGCTCTGGCTGTGCTGGCTCCGCGCCGCGGGCAGCTGCAGGTGATCCCGTCACACCTGTGAGGAGCAGCGGGCGCTGGGCTGGGCTTTGCTGCCTCTTGGGAGCCGCTTCTGCCCTGCTGGAAGTGACAGCGAGGGAATGGGCTTCAGGGGCTGCGAAATACAGTCGTGAAAAGAACCTTATTTTGGGGAGGAAATGACACTGCTTAGTAGAAATAAAAAACTTGCATGACAACCCCAAAGTGTGATACCACTTCAGCATAGTTTTATTTCTGCTGAGCAACAAAGAAGCTACTGTAGAAGGGAACTATGAGTTTGTACTTGGAATGACTGCACAACAAACTGTAGAGAACACTAATTCTTAGTGGTGCTTTGTTATTAATCTTTTTTTCTTTGTCGGCGCTTACTGAGGTTTTTTTTTGTAGTTTAGGAAATCCTCTTTAGGGGGTTGGAAGCTGTTAGGGGTTTGTTTAGGCTGGAATGGTTATTTTTTCTGACACTGGTGTTTATTCTGCCTCACAGCAGATAAATATGATGTGGCATGTCCTTTATTTTTATATGGCTATATAGGATAACATGGTATTACATCATTAACAATGCATATGGGCTGTAAACTTTTACACCTTACGCTTCTGATTTGCATTTCACTAAAGTTAGAAAAGTAGTTCACACTTCTGATTCTCTGTTCCCCTGCCCTGACCCAACAAAAATGCATAGAGGTTGAACCCTGAATATAATGAGTATTTATTTTGTCTAAATATAAAGCTAAAAGTTGACATCACCGAGAGTGTAGGACATTTTTGGGCCTCAAATCAGTTTCATAGTTTAAACTGGAGTATAGAAGAACTGTAACTTTCTTTTGGAAAACAGTGGTGATTAAGGCATTTAGTGAGAAGCCAAACCAGTGAAGCTGTGTGTGGGGACTGTTTTTATCCTTCCACCTTGGCCTGACATACAGGAGCTGTGGAATACTCTATCCTCCAGTTACCTCTGCTGTTACAGGCCTAGCACCCGTTCACATCATCTCGATGCATTGGGAGGTCTGCAGGCTTCGTGCCTGATTCCTGCCCACAGCTACATTTTTAAGATAGCTTGCATTTGGGAAGAATGTGCCAGCCATATCCAGCACCTTGGGGCTGGTAGAAGTGTACTGATTCTTAGTTGGTCTTTGTCATTTGGTGGTGGATAACACAAGCCAGTGAAGGTTGTTGTTTGTTTTTTTTTTTTGAGTAGGTCAGTATTGCCATTGTGCTCAAGTTACTCTTCCCTGTTTCACTTTTACTTATGGGATTGGATCTGACCCCAGATTTAGTTATGACTATATGTGTTTTAGTAATCTTTAATAGAAATAAGCTGTTTACTGTAGCTGATGATTGAGGTTTAGGAACACTGTACCTAGGTGTTTTTTTGCTCTTTTAGAGCTAGCTGTTTGTAATTAATAACATGCTTTACTCTCATACATGTTTTATACACGTATGTTTGCTGAATGTGCCGGAGGGGTCTAGCAACCCTGGAAGTGCCCTTCATTCTGATGTCATGCTATCTATCAATTTTTAATAATTTCAGTTAATTTAGCGGTTCTACCCATCAACCTAAATGATTTTATAATTATTCTTTTTTATTCCATTATTTTTCTTTATATTAAGAACTTTTATGATCAATTAGTATAATATTCTAGTTGAATACTATGTAAGTCACTTGTAACTCAAGGCCATTTATCGAGGCCCACAAGTAACAGAAAATGATGATTGTTGGTCTGCTTGTTTCTATGTGGTGTTTTTTAAAAATATTTTTTGATTATGCGAGTACTCAGATAGTTGGGTCCTGAAGCTTTTGTTTGGGAAGGGCAGACGTTTGGTTCTCTGTGGGGCCTTGGTTGGTTTTAGCAGTGCTCAGTTACCTGTCCCTCTCTGGTCTAGATGGAGAGCACAGTAGTGTTGATGCTGTTAGCCATGATGAAATGCTGAGTTAGCTGGAGGAGGACAGATGTTACCATGTCCAGCACAGAGTCTGCTGTTAAAACTTGCCCTTTCAAAATTTGAAAATGCACTTGAATCAACAGATTATTTTTTTCTAGGCTGTTAAAGGATTTGCATTATGTGACTTCATTGTTTTCATCTCTAGCACTAAAACTGGAATTTCCATGTTATGAAACCACAGCCTGAATTTCTTCCACAGTGGAGATCAGGCTCATTAGAAAGGACTGAGTAGCCTGTTCTATATTTGCCCCAAACTGTATTTTTTGTGGTTACACAAAATGTTTGGTTTTCACTGACAGTAAGTTTGATACTCTTATCTTTCTCCTCACTGAACTGTAGAAAAATAAATGAGAATGTTTTTATACTGAAGAGAATTCTTAAAAGACAGTTTCAGATCACCAGTACAATTTTTGCAAGGTGGCCAGGTTTCTGATAGATGGCAAGTTCTGGTGCTGGTAGTTAACCCTCCTCTGAAAGGAATGCTGCTGCTAAATGCCTGCTCAAATTAAAAATAATTTAATGACAGCAAGCAGATGTGACTGTATTATGAGAACTTTGGAATGCAGTCTTTGCCATTTGTGCACTGGTTATTTTGATGATTGAAGAAGTATGATTAAAAAAAAAACACAATAAAATAAAAAAATGTTGATTGAATATGATTCTAAAAAATCCAACAAAATCAACCAACCCAAAATAAAACATGCCCTGGTGTTTCCTACCTGAGATTCCAGGAAGAGCACTAATGAAGGAAGAAAAAGATCTAAGGAAAATGACAACCATATTCAAAGTAAGGCTTTATGATAAATGGAAATCAAGTTTCTCTACGTTTGATATCCAAGTTGATTCTTAGTCAGTTTTTTTTGCTTTATAAACTGTGGTTGTAATTCTCACCACTGCCTTTTTTACAGAGGAACCCCACATAAAATAGTTGAGGATGACAAGGAAAAAGTATCATATTAGAAAAACATATGTTAACTGCCATAATGCAGAGATATCAGACAAGTGTTTACTGTATTTTTAAAGAAACCTAAACGGAATTAGAATTTATATATTCTGTTGTGCAGATTTCTAGCCACGCTGGCCTATGTAGATGTTCTAATTCAAGGTTTGTGTATATTTTCTGTGTTAAAAAACAGGGAGTAAAGACAGGGTTGATGATAAAGTAGAGAGTAAATAATTTTAAACAAATAGGTTATTTTCTTTGTGTTCTTACCGAAAGTACTTAAGTGTGGGAAATAAGGCAGATGTCTGGAGCTCTCAGAACTCTACTTTTCTGTAAAATGACATTCATATTAACAGGTTTTTTTGAACCATAATTTATTTTGCTGGTTTATTGCATTGGATGCATAACATAATGCACAATTAATGGAAAATTTGCAATTTCTGGGAAGTTTTTTTTTCACCAATATAAATTTATATTATTTAACAACTTGATATAATTTTATTTTAAGGAACAAGAAATGCATTCTATTTCTTGTAAAAGTCTTTCTGTTAGTTAGGAATTAAAAAAAGTAATCTGAATATGTAACAATAATGAACTCTGTATTCCTGGTACAGGAAAAAAATAAACAGGCAACTGAACTCTCTTTTGAAAATAACTACCAAAGGCATCTGTTAGTATTGTAACAAGTAAAATTTGTACTTCAGGTTTTTTCATTTGGTTTTTGTACTTTTCAAGTGCTCTTTTAATTCTTAATTTTCACAGTATTTTTAAGAGTACTTGAAAGGAGTGGAAGAAATGGGGAAAAGGTCCAAATTTGTGTCTTCAAAAAAAAGTGTTTTTCTTGAGCAAACTGGTTCATGTGCATGCCTCAATTCAGAAATGACTTCACCTACTGAAACATGACTTAAACTTAAAATGATGCTACAGACAAATTTTATATTTAATTATGGTTTGTTGGCTAGTCTTCTGTGTGTGGTTTTGGGTAGCCCAAGAGCTTTTTGGCTGGCTAAAAGAGGTACGTACCTAGCAAAGCCCTATGTGCTCCAAGTATAAAAAAGATAATAAGAAATATGTACAAATTAATATACTTTCTCTCTAAACTTTTATTCAGTCTTCGCCCCCGCCCCTCCCCAGAATAACAATTTGTGATTTAGTGTGGTCTGTGACATCAGGATTTGGATTCTTCTGTTTCCTTTATTTTTTTTCAAGAAAGCGGTGAAATTGCTTATCTTGCATGTTAAAAAGTCCACTTTTACTTGCAGTGTGCTTTGAAAATGTCTGAAAATTCCAGTGACAGTGATTCATCTTGTGGCTGGACCGTCATCAATCATGAGGTACCCATTCTCAAATTAATAAAGTTCTGTCAATTTAAGACTAGCCATATGCAGTAAATTGTTACTTCAACTTTATAATTTCTGTTTTGTGATGATACTGTATATCAGCAGAGCATACAGAAGAGAGATTTATAAATAAGAAAACAGGAAACTGCTATTTAAATATGTGCATCCTTTACTATAGCTGATACAAGTTGTGTTATGTAAAATCTTATTTTTCTTCAAAGATTTTTCTTTTAAGAATTTCTAGAATTTTGCTGAGATTCTCATTTGTTCCTGCTTTTCTGGAAACATTGACTTTCTATGTAACTTGTCTGCATTGCTATATATTTCTTCTTTACTATGAATAACAGGATAGAGACAAGTTTGTGCTCAGTTACTAGAACATTAGCAGAAGACATTTTCAAGGGTCGTGTAGTTTTGTTGCTAACTGGGTTGATCTATCTTTAATTTGAGCCTCTGAACTCAGGAGGCTGAGCTGCCTCTAGTCTTCTGTATTGCCTCACTCTGCTTACAGAATGCCCAGTTTGGAGAAAAATGTGCCTAGGCCTGCTGGGTCTTGTCTGCACACTTTTAAGCATTTTCATTTGTGTGGAATGCTGTTCTGCATTGAGAAGGACAGATGTGTGAGGTGTTGAGAAGGTCTGGGGTTGCCAGAAGTCAACAGTGTTGTTAAGACTGGTTGGAAATCCCTCGGAGAGGGTTATGTTCCAGAGAGTGTGTAACTGTATATTCCATACCCAAGATGCTGAAGTTTTCCCAAGCTGTCTTGCCTCGAGTGAAATCTGGGAGAAACTGCAGTGAATAAAGGAATGCCAACATTTTCTTAGGTTAATTAGGAAATGAAGGTGGTGGGAGGGCAGGACAGCTCTCCATACATCTGTTTTGTAAGGTCAGAAATGAGAAATGTAAACTTCCCGGAGCTTGAAGTGATGACTGGGGAGGGCTGCCATACCTAGCTTGGAGGATCTTAAAATCTATACAGCCTGAAAGAACCTTGAGGATGGTAAGACATCCTCAGTGAGGAGGTTTGAGTTTTGAAGTGACTTTCTTTTGTGTTTTCCAGGGACTCAGAGCAGCTTGTAACATGAATTCTTTGCAATTTGTGCTGGAATTCTGGGTTTCCTGTTGTTCAGGCAGGAGAGCACAAGGCATAAAATATGTATAAATAACCTGGATATTGGCACCTTAGGGAGGAGGAATTAATGTGGCAGTGCAGGACTCAGCTAGTGGCAGCAAACGAGAATGTTGTGGTTGGTTTTTTTTTTCAGTTAGGTAAACTGTCACCAAAGAGGTATCTTCCCTAAGGAAATAAGCAAAAGCAACCTAGTAGTTGTTAAAGAAGTTCTGATGGTAGGTTGTGTGGCAGCAGATGGAAGGAGCTAGCAGACTGTGTGCAAGGCAAAAAACCTGTTCTTGTTTCAAAATATTTGTCTTTTAAAACCTATTAATTTGATGTGTGGAGCTTTGTCAAATTTGTATGGCTTCAGTTCTGTTTCTTTGGTCATCTTTTGAACCCTGATTTAGCTTAATATATTAGGCATACTTTTATTGGGGATGAAATGCCAGAATTCCCTCATTCTTTGGTCAAGTCTTGGGGTGTAGATATTTGTAAAGTCACTATTATGTCTGTGTAGCCCTAGTTTAATTTGTTTGTGTTCCTATGCTGACGTTTGACTAGTTGTGTAAAGTGACAATTGCTTTATTAAAAAAACCCTAACTTTTAATTCTTAGTAGAGTAAAGCTTGAGACAAAGGAAAACAAAAAGTGAAGCAGTTGCAGTTCTGTTGGGCTGGGATTTGTTGCTGCCTAGGTGCCTGCAGAGTAGGTGTCTGAATCTGATGTTGGTTTCTAGGTTGGTGTATTGCTGTAGTATGTGGGGGTTTTGCTTGTTTGTTTTGCTTTTTAAGTATTTAGCCTTGTTTTGTAAACTGAACAGGTTATTGGGCCACAATCCTCAGGGCAAATGTGTTAACTATTTTCCTGGAATGACAATTACATATTGGCTGGCTGTGTCATCTTGTTGTCCCAAAACATTTTCAGGGCACAGTGCTTGAGTTATTTCATTCATAGGAGGAAAACAGGAAATAATGGGAAGAAATTATGGGTAGCGATCAGCTGTTTCTTCACTGCACACTCCTCTATCTGCAGATTGTAATTAAAATCTGGGTAATTTGAAAGGCAAACCATTGCAAGCTTGTGATTGTACTCAAGTTTTGAAAGTTCCATTAAATTTCAAAAGCAAGAAATACAGTTTATGGCTTATAAATGCTGGGCCATGATTTCACTGCTGTTGGCAGCAAGATGGTATTTAAGAGATAATCAAAGCTTCTTTTCCTTGTTTTGGGTTGGATGACAAGTCAGGAATCCTGTCACCAAAAGCGAAACAGAAAACGCACCCACTCCAGTCCTCAAGACCAAGAGGGGTACAGGGGTGCATGAGCTGCTGGACTTTAGACTTCTACTAAAAGTTAAAGGATTTAGGAGCTGGCTACAGCAGCTGGATTACCCAGATGTGAATTGCAGACTTTATTTTCATACTTGGGATGGTTATTTTACACTGTAACTGAAAATGTGTTACACAGTCTAAATAAATTAACATTCTACAAGATTATAGGAAGACAGGAATTTTTGTCTGGCTAAAGCAGAACAGATTTCTGTGGTGTAGAGAATTTCTGTTCCCAGTTACTATTCCCTGATAAAAGGAAATAAAATAATTCTGTTAGAGGTGGGAAAACACTGGTGTTTAAGAGCTCCCATTATTGACTTTCTTATGACAAGACAGCTTTGAATCTGAGCATGAAGAAAGTAAAATGAGTGGGATGGCTTGATAGCCTTCAAATACTCATTCTCCAGGGAAGGGGTGACATGTAGACTACTGTATACTTTGGGGAAGTGATTTGGGTATTTAAGAAAGGGATAGAGCTAAGGATTAGACCAGTTTGGAATAGTGTAGTATTACTTTCCCATTTGTGACTGTGACCTGTATTGATGTTTACAGAACAATTTATTTTTGTGTAGGAGTGTAGTTTCTTAACCTCTTTGCTGTTGGTGGCGTGGAAGGGTGACGGAGGTCTGGCAACAGGTGAAGTGAATCAAAGTCAGTTTAGACATCCACACCAGACAGCACATGTTTAAAAAAGGGTGGCTCACCTGGTACTCAGCTAGTCCACTTTCTTGGTATTTTCGCTAAGGTTTTAATCTGCTTTAAGGTGTATCCCTGATGTTTGCCTTGTTGTAGAGCCTGAGCAAACTAATTTTTGTTACTCTTTTTCTTCACAACTGAAGAAATTAAAGTAATGGTTCTATCACACGAGATAACAATTGTCACATAATAAATCTATATACCTACCTATAAAACCCAACCAAGCCAAAAAACTCAAATAATTTTGTGATTTCTTTCCTGATATTTCACTAAAATTTTAGGAAGTTGCATACAATTGAGTGACAAATTTTTGCAAAACATTGGAGATGAAAATTATGACACTTTTGTAGTCAAAAGGAAAGGAAATGCAAAATATTTATCAAGGTACTAAAGCAGTTAATTTTTTTAGCCTTTTACTTTGTAATCACTTTGTAATGTGATTGTAGAACATAGCTTATACAACTCTTTTTGAGGTGTCTAATATTCCTGAAGTACAGTCTCATCTTAAAAACAAAAGCATACATGATTGCTCAAGTCCTGAGATGAGGCATCTAGGGAAACTGATCTGGAAGTATTACTACTACTGTAATTTCACACTTGCTGTTGTAAAAATAACTATCTCTGTTTACAAAAACAGCTCAAGTTATTTATGGATCAGAATGACTTAGTATTTTTCAGTCATGTTTTGCACGTTTTTAGTTTTGTAATAACCTTACTTGTGTTCTATCAATTCTTTTCAACAAACATTACAATATAAAGTTTAAATATTTTAACTTGTGAACCATATTCCTTGCCTGCAGTGCCCTGCAGCCTCTGAGCCTTGTTTGTCTTCAGTTCCTGTTTTGTTCCAGAGTGGCAGCTGACTAATAACTAAGGCCCCTTTCTGGATTAAAGTAGAAATCCAATTTAGAGTTTGTGTAAATATTTGTTTTCCTGGTATCAATGATGTACTGTGAGAACAGCCATTCAAATTTGCTGACAGAAATTGAGATGGGGTAGATTTTTACATATTTTTTTCCTGGTACTTGTACTGATTAGAGTTTATGGTGGTACTCTTGAATCTCCACTTTTTGGAAGTGTGTGTGTATTTACATACAATACATGGACATGTGTGCAAGAATTGGAATCCGTTTTCAAAACTCATTTAGAACCTCTGTTTCTCTAAATTCTGTTTAATATTTAGGTGTAATAAAGCTAATATGATTGTTTAAAATACTTAGCATAGGTGTTAATTAATGCCTGAAATGCTTTTTATTTTTCTCCTAGACTCATCCTCCTCTGCCTTTTTTCAATCATGGTCATAAATATTAAACACTAGTAGTCGTTTCCTTCTCATTAGTTACTTGGTAGTTCTCTTGCTTTTCTTCACTTAAAATCTTTGTTTTTTAAAGATTATTATTCCTCTGTTTTTATTATTAATGTTCTGACTCTTTTATAACCCTTTCCCTCTGTTTTACTTCTGAAAACTCTACCTGTAATTTTAATTTCAAATTCTTCAACTCCAGGGTTCTGACATAGAGACAGTGACTTCAGAAAACGGAAGCACAAATGGTAACCCTGAGTTTGTTTCAGAAGAGTATGTTTCTTTGCAAGAAGAGGAGCAACCAATTGATTTGCAAGGTAAGATATTAAAAGAGGAGCAGTTCCATAAAATAGGTGTCTGTTGCAGGATTGGCACAAAATTAGTATTTTTAATAGAGTTTGTATATTTTGAAGGTCTCAATCAAAGCACTTGCTTCATCAGTATTATGGAAAATATCCAGTCTTCAACTTTATAAAAGTATTTTTCCTTGAAATATGTAAAATTAGTAGAAAGCCTTAATTTTGTCAATACTTTGGAATTGTTATTAGAATAGTATGCACAGGTGTTGCCAGAAGATAGTTTAGAGAAGTGCTATTGATAAAATATTTTTACTATATTAAACATTCCTTAATCACGTTCTTGATCAAGAGTAATTTTGGGAGAAACAATAAATGCTTTTACACCTAAAAATAACGTTGTGGCACCGTGTTAGCATTTCTGGAGTTGGAAGTCTGGTGCACACTCAATGAATGAAAATCCTTCAACTTATTTTAATTACTAAATTTAACACTTGGTTTATTAATACTGGTATGAGAACTTGACAGGTTCAGTGTGCAGTTGACTATATTTGAATTTAGCAGTGTTTTCAAATTCATAACTTCTCATTGTATTACATAATGACAAATTGAGATTCAGTGTATTTTTAGAAAACCTTCCCTTTTATGAGTAGATAACAGAAATCTGTCACAATTATATATATTTTAATATTATATGGGAATGGGCATAATTTGTGGAGTTACTGATTTTAATCTTGTGGAACTGTTTTAATCCCACACTGGTTTGTTTTTTCCTCTTTTTATTTATATAGCTCAGTGCAACAGTGATGGAGACATACCAGAGGTAGACAGTACTCTCTCTGCTTTTGAGGAAGCACAGACAGTTCCAGAGGTAAATGATGTTACCTTATTCGGAAGCTTCTGTAAGGCCTGTTTGACAATGTCAAGCAGTGTTTTGAAGGCATTAAAATTAATATACTGTTTTTTTCCCTTTTTTAAAGGCATTATAAATTCTTGCTATTTTAAAAAATTACTTCATATTGCATGTATCTGAATGATTTTTACCTTGTCCATTTCCCCAGGGAAAGAAAGAAAAAATCCCTGATGATGGGTCCTGTATTGGAACTATTAGTGATGATTCTGACATTGTTACTCTTGAAGCTCCAAAACCAGAGGAAACTCAAAATCAGGAGGAACCTCCAGCTGATGGTGAAGAAGCTCCAAGTTCAGAGGATTTTAACATGGGTTCCTCTTCTAGCAGTCAATATGCATTTTCCCATGTAGAAACTGGTAAGAACGATTAATTGCTAAGAGACTGTGTGCAAAAATGTCACCGGGGGGGGCGGGGGGGGAAATCTTTGCGTAGGGAATCTTCTTAGTGTGGAAAGTGGGGAAAAAAAATTGGTCTTGTGGAGTACGTGTCCAAGTATATGCAGTCTCTAGGACGACTCTGATTGTCCTAAGAAACATTGTCTAAAATTATGCCTGCAGTCTTTTTATTTGAAAGTGTTCTCTCCGATTAAGTTTTCACTAGTTTTAAATACAAATTTCTAGCATATTTTTGAGAATCAAAATGAATTTTAGTTGACAGAAAAATTGTAGGTTTTCTCTTCCTTATTTTCTTTTGCTATTACAGAATCTGCAGAAACAACTAGCAACTGGGAGAGCATTGTTTTTTGGGGCATCATCACTAGAGTAACTTTTTTGCTTACCTTCGTAGCTATGTAGAATATATATATTTTTAAGATACTCCCAGTACTTTGCAGAAGTGCATCACGTGATATTCAGAAGGAAGGATATTAATATTTGGCCAATTAAAAAACCCCACAATAGAC
Organism: Apus apus; assembly: GCF_020740795.1. NCBI lineage: Eukaryota > Metazoa > Chordata > Aves > Apodiformes > Apodidae > Apus > Apus apus. The sequence continues at coordinate 8,211,296 of NC_067291.1, forward strand.
AAAAAGCCAACAAATGCAAACAAAAAAACCTTGCTGTTGTGTTACTCTATTTCTCTAGTCTTTTAAATTCTTTTTGGCCGCTCATTTGGCTGCATCTTTTCTCTTTATTCTCTACAACACTGTTGTGTAAGTGATTTTTACCTTTCAGTAAGTTTATTGCAAAAGCAGGATTTTTCTTAAAATGCTGTTTTTTGTCTTAGAAATGGAATAAAGCATTGTTAAAGCTTCATGTATCTGTACAGTATCCACTGGAATCAGAAAATGACAGCTAGCACCGAATTATGATCAGTGGTGATTTGTACAAAGCTGTTGCCTTCTTTGTCTTCTGGACTACTTGACTTGATTTTTAAATTAAAATTTAGTTGACACTTTTTTTTCTTTTCGGGCTGGGTTCTAAAAATGTTTTGTTTTTTCTTCCCTCATGTTTTTGTATGCAATAGTCAGTTGGCTGGAGAAGCTGAGGAAGATTCCTGATTGTGTAAGGGGATGGGGAAATGAGGTGAAAGAGCATGTCTCTCGCAGTCTTCCTTTCCAAGGTGGTGTGATTAAACTTGATCAGCTTGTGTAAAGCTGATTGCTTATGGCTTGCATGGAGTGTTCTTCAAATTCAGTAGCCATCTGATCTGATCTTTTGGTAGTGGTGTTCCAAACAGATACTGAAAGCCAGTCCTTATTGAAGAATTTGGCTAAGCTTTTCAGCATTTTTTTTGAGAAATGTTAAACTCGCATGTAAATTTGGAGTAGGCGTCAGTAAGCTTTGTGATATGTTTTAATATGTATGCTTGACCATTTAAATGGATGGTTCTTGTTGGATTCCAAATATACATGTGACTAGCAAAAAAAAATTTCTTCCTTCTAACGGAGGCTGGTTTCAGCATGATCTTTAGTGCTGCACATTTGTTTGACCAAGTATTATAGGAAATGTCTGGAGTACTTTTGCATTTTTTTAAATGCCAAAGTTTTAGCAGTCAAAATTTCCATACCACTTATTTGCAATGGAAATGTTTACCATCTACTTCTTTTTGAGTTTTCTGTTGTGTTGGAAACAGATGAGCTTCAGATTTTCCTAATGTAGATACTAAAACATTCTTCAAGGATTTTCTGCCACTCTTACTTGCAAACCAATTCCTGCCTAGACTGTGTTCACTATGCCAACAGAAACATTTGAGAATGGCCTCGTGAATCCAGTTAAGTAGGAGAAGTGCTCATATACTGAAATAAACTACACGTCTGCTTGAGATATGTCTGCAGAAATGTGGAAGAAAATCACATTCTTAACTGATGTTGTTACTTGGTCTGGTTTCTAGTGCAGATCTGACAGTTCAAAATCATAGGAGAAGCTAGCATTTTGGACTGCTGCTGTGGTCACACTTTGTCTCGTTTATACTCCTTTTCATCCTGTGAATGTTAAAGTACAGCTTTGTACCCAGTTCTTACAGCAACTGTAAGGCAATGTCATTCTTGCCTGAAAGTATAGTGCTGTTAACAACTTCCCATTAAGTGCTTATGAATGTCTCAAACTGTCTTACAGCTTTTCCCCTTTGCTTTATGATAGTCTCTTTTTTTTTTTCCTTTCCTATATATCTTTGTCCAGTGTATAAAAAAAAAATTGCCCATTTGGCTAGAAGCAGCTTCTTCCTTAAACACTTCAGTATTCCCTATGTGTAAGCTTCTTGAATCCTTGAAAAACCACAAATAAGTAATAATACCTGTCGTGTGAAGTATGTCCTGTATAATCCCTTATAATGTCTGACCTTCATGTTATTGTAATAACAGATCTCTCCTGACTAATTTCTGAATGCTTCTCTTTATTGTCCAGGTTTGGGGAGTTACGCATCTGCTTAAATGACTGATTCTAAAATAGTGTCCTTTTCTGCCAAGTTATATAAATTAATTTAAGAATCTGCATGTCAGATAGCTGTTAAAGTTACTTGTCTTTATTGCAGTGTCTGCTTGGTCAGTCTGGTTTGACTAATTGACTAAAAATGATGTTTTTAGTAAGAAGGGAAGTTATCCTTTATTATCTGATACATTGCTTGTCCATGGAGTCAGAAAATAGACATGTATTCCAGATACTAATTGGTGATGGTTTGGGGGTTGATGAAATGACTTCTGTTAAGTTGAAATTTATTTTCAGGAAAGACTCTTAATTGGCAATGCTTTTTATAGATAATGGCTAGCACTGCTTGGCATTCTTGTCTGTTCAGTGATGTGTGCATGGCTTGGCTCAAATGGTTTTCAGTTGTGAAATGTTCAAGTACAGTAACTCTGTATTTATATTCTTATATTTGAGTGATGATCTCTGATACAAAAATGAACAACCGTATTTCTAGAAGGGGCATTAGCATCATTTAATTGCAGGCATCAAATTTAGTGTCTGAGCAGGAACACTTTGCCGTGTGCTGCAGGCTTCATTGATCACATCGAATCTATTTCAGGCATATGAATTTGGTACATTAATATAGGTATTGGAGAGCTGCTTTTTCACCCTGCTGCTGCTTCCCCTGTGATATTTGTCCTACACTTGAAAATTATGCTTCCAAAGGAGGCAGCTTAAATAATCATTACTTATATACTGGATAATAGAAATGTATTCACAGTACGTGCAGTGAGCATTTGTACTGCTAATAGAAGAAGCATTTACAGCTCCGGTTGTTATTTTCCCACTTATAATATATGGCTTTTGGGACATAGGAACATGAACATACAAATGGTATCATAAATACCATTTTACAAAAATACTATCAAAGATATTTTTTTATGGTTTTCAGATCTTGCCTGATTCAATTTTCCAAAACATCAGTCAGCTAATAGAAGTGTTTTGGGTTCAGAGTGTTAGGAAGGGTTAAACACAGGAGTCCTTGTCTTTTCTTCTGCAGTAGTGGTTGAAAACAATGTCTTTGAAAGGTGGGTAAAGATGTTAATAAGTAGTATAGGGTAGGTACTGAAACTAAACAAAATTACATATGTAAATAAATTTATGCAAAGATGTTAAGCTTTCTTTGGGTATCTATAATGCCTATATTAGTGGAACTTCAATGGAATTTTGTCTGCAGCTACGTGTATGTCCCAAAATGAAGTTTTTTGAGAGAATACAATAAATCCATGTGTTTGAGGAGGCTTTCTATTAGCATCATTCCTTGTAGCAAGCCTTTTTATCGCTCTTTTGTTGTTAAATTTCAATATCTGTAAGAGAAGGAAAACTAAATTCTTAACCGTTCTACATCACAAGCATTTGCAGAGACAGTAACATGGCAGGGCTGGCTGTAAGAAATGCTTCCTGATGAGTGCATGATAAGGTGTGGGAGGTGCTGTACATTTTTTTGCTGAGGATTTCTTGATACTATATCTTTTCTTTTAAAAAAATATTTTTTTTAACTTTGGAGGTCAAGCATTCCTTACCTGCTATCCAGCATAAGCTGTCACCTTGAGAATTTTTATTGTGTTTTATCAGTGTTCTCAAAGATAAATGCCAAATACATTTTGCATAATAAGGATGGATTTTGATACTCAAATTGATTTTTAAAGCAACAACTCACGCATTTTTTAAGACTGCTCTTTGTTGGTTTTCAGTTTTTTCATCTCAGGCTAGCAATGATGAATCAAGTAGTGATGAAACCAGCAGTCAGTCCAGTCCTACAGTACGAAAACGTCGGGCTAAGAAGAGGGTGACGTCTGGCTCCGAGGCTGAGGGTGGGTCACCTGCTGAGCCGGAGTCGGAACCGCCCCGAGAAGAGCAGCTCAAGCGCCAGTTCAGCAGTGGCCTTAACAGATGCATCATACTGGCTTTGGTGATTGCAATCAGCATGGGCTTTGGCCATTTCTATGGTGAGTTTATAGAAAAGAAAATACATAGAATCAACATCTTGCATCTCAAAACCAGTTTTATTGTGACTGATTTTTTTTTTTTCCTTGCTCTCTGCTGACAATCTGGGCCTATACAAGAGAAAAAGCAACTGTGAATACGTGGGTAATACAGGGAGGCCCTTCAGAACTGCAGTTGTATTTAATACACCCTACTGCAAAATTAAATAAAAAAAGAAACAAATTTTTCATTGCCCTACCGGGTAGAAATTGTCCCCTTCCTTTTCCGCCTCCTTTCTTTTGATATAAATTTGTGGTAGTGCTTTTCATTCCCAACAGCATTCAGAGTTATTTCAGGCTTCTGTTCGTATGTACTTATCCAGTTAATGTAACAGACAGGCATATTTTTTACATGAATTCATAGTATCAATAGTTTTCTCTCTCTAGTGGAGAAAAATACACTGTAGTTGTCCTTGCAATTCCAGAGTGGTTTAGAGAATTAAGGGTAGCAGCAGATTTTCTGTGCATTGCCTGAAGTAAAACATTACATAGATCATTACCACAAAACAGCAGAACTCATTACAGTTCTAAATCTACATAATGCCATCCTGATCTTCTGAAATACATGTGTTATGATAAAAATGATAGAGGGCATTTATTTTTAACAGTAATGTTTCCTGCACAATTCTTGTTTTATATGAAGATGTGCCCTCATAAGGAGACTTGTGATTCAGTTGAGACTGGGAATATTACTCTAGTTGAATTTGATTTTGACTAATTGTTAGGGGTCTAAATTTTGACATTTAAGATTTGTACTGATTTTCACTTGACCCTGATTTTTTTTTTTTTTGGTCTTAGGAATACCTGAAGGTAAGACCCTTGAGTAATGTATGGTGGGTGCTGTGCTTGCAGTCAGATTCCCTTTTTAAATTGTGTGCATGTACACATGTCCATATATGTATTCATACTTATATTAGTAATTCTTAAGACTTAATTTTTTTAATGTACATAGGATTATAGGGAGGACTAACCCAGTAGTGTAAAATATTTTTCATTTAGCAGCTGCTGCTGGTAGTAGCTGGTGTAAAAATGAATTGATACCAATTGACATGCTAGAGGCAGAGAGGAAGGAACATGATGACTAGACCAATCTTTGGTAGTGCTTTGTGGTGGTAACTTGAGGTTTCAATTCTGTTAATCATTTTACTGTGTTTAAATTGGGGTCAGTGATAAATACTGTCCTTTTAAAGAACTTTGAGATCTGTGGATGAGAAATAGTTTTGGAAGTGTACTCAGGGTCATATCTTTATCAAGGGATTCACTTTGATTTGTTCATTCATTGAATCTAAATGGAAGTTGTTGTTATTGATGACAGTGATGGCAGCATTGTCAGCAGAAAGAAGGCAGCTCTATGTGCCTTCAGGTTTTGCTGTGTGATAACTAATCTTTCTACCGCTAGGAAGGAAATCAAACCCTGCTTTCCATCTTCCTGGTTTTTGTTTCTTTTAAGCTCAAATTTGTAGTGAGAAATCCATCTCCCTAAAGGACTATTGTGCATTTTTGTGGAACAGCTTGGGATGGATGTTTTCCACAGCAGTCTTCCAATGCTAGACTAATTGTGTGAGAGGACTGGGAGGGGTTACTTTTAGTGAAATAACTTTTTTTTTTTTTTTGGAGGGAGAGGGGGGATGGTGTTAGGAAGGAAGTGGTGTCAATATTAGGATAGCATTTTTCCTTTAGCTAGGGCTTGAGGACCCCTTTGAGACTTCTCAAGGTGTATAAAGCAGCTAGGATTAGATTTTAATCAGTAACTGTATCCTAATCAGTATTAAACTGAATTAGCTGGCTTTATGATGCTCTAGGAAGGAGCTCTGAAAGAGGGCAAGCTTTCCAGGAAAACAGGTAATTGAAAAAGCTGAAGTTAGGAAGCCCTTGCCAGCAGTGTCTCCTTATTGACATACAGATATTTAATTTTTTCTTTAACCAGTATCTGTAGAAGGGAATATTGAGGTAGCTAGGGTTTTGGATAGATTACTTAAAGAATCTGAAGGATACTGTGATTTAAGAGCATCTTAAAAGCTGGAAACAGGAGTAGTACTGAGGAATAGTACCTCATCACATGCATTTTCAGTGTCTTTGCTACCGTTTTTGTCTTACTAAACATAATTTTTGCTTACTGTATCTAACTTAGGATTCTTGGTAAGGAGAGAAATAGCTCTCAAGTTTTAAAAAACAGTTTTTCTGTAATTCAGGTTCCTCTAAACATGAGCCCTTTACACTAAATGATGATTTTTCAAGGCAATCTTCAGCTTCTTTGGATCAATGGATTTCTTCATAAGTGTCTATAAAATATAAAGATAAAAACCAAATTTACTGTCAGTACACTTGAATCCACTTATGCAAGGATCTATACTTCAGTAAGTGCAAAACTCTGCAAACTTAAATCATTGCTGTAAAAGCATTGCTTTCCCTTAGCTGAACTGAATTATTGAAATTCAACTTGGTTTACAAAAGCACTGTGCCTTTAACTTCATACTTGACAATAAATTAAATAGAAATTGACGGCACAAGAAATTGCTCAGTTTAATAGTATTTGTAGAATTTTAATAGTATTTGTAGAAACAAAAACGATGTGTTATGATTTACAGTGTATAGGTAGGGAAATACCAGAAAAGAAGTCTCACTTGAAAGAAAAGATTGGTGGCTAATTCAGTGAAGATATTTTTTCAGGAAAAAAGTGTGTCTCAGCCTTTATCTGACAATGAAAGATAGGATATTTGCTTACTTTTCAGCCTTCCCTCAAGGATAAGAATGACAAGATAGGGCCTGCAGGTGTTTGTTGCTTTGTGAGCAGTGTGAATTGTATTTCTGCATGAAAATTTAAGTACTGTGCTAATATCCTCTTATTCGTGTAAGTTAACAGCAGAAGTTGTAGTTCTAAAATGAATAATACATGGACTAATGGTCTCCCTTTTATCCTGATTGACTTGCATGTTACTAAAAAAAACCAACAAAAATCACACATATCCTTTCTTGTGTAACTTTTGTTGATTAATTTCTAATTTCTGAGTGGTGTTCCAAAATTCCTTCATTTGTTATCATGAAATGAAAGACTGTAATGGCAAAATTTTTAAATCTGTTTGAGAAATAGCTTCTTATGGGAAGAAATTGAATAAAAATGTAACAATCTGGTTTTATAATCTTTTATTTTGTAACAGCTAAACAGCTGCTAGTAAGTACTGGGCAGAAATTGCAAGGTAGGAATGCTTTTGATTTTGCAGAGAAAATTAAGATGGTCTTTAAGTTCATTTGTTCCTCTAACTACTTAATGTAAGTCAGACTATCAAAATAAGGTTGTGGGGTTTTGTTTTGGTTTTTTTGTAGGTACAATACAGATCCAGAAACGTCAGCAGCTGGTGACAAAGACACGTGAATTAAAGGATATGAAAGATGACCTTTACCAGTGCCAACAAGAGCAAGGAGATAAAGTGCAACATAAAGTGGGGGTAGGTAGGAGTTTAGCTGTGAGTCTTTGGATTACTCTGTCATGTGTATAGTTTACACAAAGTGAAATTAATTTATCACAATATCATTAATTTTTAATTTTTATTTACTAAGTTCTTTCTGGGAATGTAATTTTTCTTTCCCTTGAATTTTTGATTTTTTTGTATTTTGATCAAATTTGGTTTTGAAATGTGTTCAAACATACTGATTTTTATATATAGACTAGGAGTTACCTGGACACAGACTCTCTCCTATGACATAGTGCAAGCTCGTAATGAATGAAGACAACTGAAGTAGAATATGTTGGTATAAACTGATTACAGGCTGGACCTACAGGTTTTGTGAATTTGCTTTCTAAATTGACAGTGGTTATTAATTTTTTTAAATACTTAATCTGTCCTTTTAGTTTTTTACTGTTAGATGATACAGAGAGAAGATGAGGGAGTGCTTATTGTGCATGTGTCTTCCTTTGGTTTTTGTAAAATTTTATGTTGCTGATTTTACACACAATTCAATTTAATTCTAGTTTGTAAAGGATGCCTAGAGACTGGGGAGATTCTTTTGTGTTAGGATATAGTTACATGAACACATTTTCAGTAACAAATTTTGGTTAAAAATCAGTTCCTGAATTTCTGCCCCAGCTGTTGAATGCCCTTGCTTCTGCTAATGTATTTGGGTTTGTAACCTGTAAACACAGTTTGCTGAACATAAATCAACAGCAAACCCAGACATTTTAATTTATTTTTAAGATGGATCAGTTAATGTACCCAGTTTACTATCCTGCAGCTAGTTAAACCAACACAAGTGAGGTGATGACCTCTGGTTGGAAGGGCAGCCTCTCACATGATCTTTGTTGCCAAGAAAGTGTTTGTGTGTCTGAAATAAATAAACCTGCTCTATTTTTGCATCGTGCTGCAACTTGTCACTGCATCCAAAATGACAAGTAAGCTCTGCCAAGGCTACCTTGGTCTTTCATCTTTCTAGCTGAAATTTTAACAATTTTAATTCCAGTATTTTTGCTTGTTTTCTTTTTGTTTGCATTAGTCACTCAAGGGGGATCTTGCCACGTGTCTGACCTCTACTGAAGTGGTGAAGAAATCCTTTGAATCTCAAAAAAAAAGTCTTACTGCAGAAAATCAGCACTTAAGAGAATCTCTAGAGAAGGAAGAAAAAGCTTTGGCCTCACTTCAGGAAGAATTAAGGAAGCTAAGACAACAAATTAGAAACTTAGAAGATAAAGGTACTAGCACTGAGTCTATTGTAATGGAAAATCAGAAACTAAGAGAACATTTGGAAGAGGAAAAACAAAGAAACCACAACTTTCTTAGGCAAAAGGAAACACTCTTTGCAGAGGCACAGATGTTAAGGAGAGAACTGGACAAAGAACGTCATGTCACAGAAGCTCTCAAAAAAGAACTAGAACAATTAAGTTCTCATCAAACATCTGACAGTGCTGCTGATGATGATACGTTAAGAGAGAACGAAGAAATAGAAACTCTGCGAGGAAGACTAGTAGAGCTAGAAAAAAAGCTAAACTTTGAGCAGCAGCGTTCTGACTTATGGGAGAAGCTGTATGTTGAAGCAAAAGACCAAAGTGAAAAACAAGAAATAAATGAAAAGGGACAAAAAAAGGGCACCAAAGGGCAAAGTAGGACTAAAAAGAAATCAAAGGAATCATTTTTTGGTTCAGTTAAAGAAACTTTTGATGCTATGAAAAATTCCACGAAAGAGTTTGTAAGACACCATAAAGAGAAGATTAAGCAGGCTAAGGAAGCAGTGAAAGAAAACCTGAAAAAATTTTCTGATTCTGTAAAGTCTACATTCAGACACTTCAAAGATACCACAAAAAACATTTTTGATGAAAAGGAGAAGGCAAATGACAAAAGACATGAGGCGAACAAGAAAGCTCGAACCTTTTACCGAGAACATAACTCTTACGAGAATCTGAAGCACATGCATTACAGGGGACCTCACACGGGAAAAGAATTCAGAGATGGAAGAAAACCTCAGTTTACAACATTTGAAAAAGATACAGATTCACAGAAATGCCTCAATGACCCTTCGTGTAATAGAAAACATCCGTTTGTCTTAAAGGGCTGCTCTGGTATTTTTGAATGTGCTCATCAAGAATTCATTAGTCTCTTTAACAGAGTATCAGATCCTATCAGGGTGGATGAATTTAATCGGCTAATGAGAAAGTATTTGCAACAAGTTGTACATAACTTTCATCACTGGAGAGAATTAGAAAATTTCATTGATAAATTTTTTCATAATGGAGTTTTTATACATGACCAGATGCTGTTCACTGATTTTGTTAATGATGTCAAGGATTACCTGGAAGATATGAAGGAATACCAAAATAATAATGAAAAGGTTTTTGAGGATTTGGACAAATACATCTACAGATACTACTTTCATTATGATAATTCACCCCAGTATGGACCCAGGTTTGTTTCCATGTTTCCTGAACATTTTAACCCAATGAAGTAGTCTTTGTAAAGACAACTAGAGTCCTTGTCCTAATGGGTGGTCATCTACCATGTATGTATGTACCTGTGTGTATGTACATGCAGACAGGTAGACTTTCTGAAGGACTGAATGGAAATACTAGGTTGTGTAATATAAAGTGGATCTCTAATAAATTATATGTGCACGTTCTCTGTGTCTGATGCTAGTTTGAGAAGCATTACAGATCCACTGCACATAGCACTATCTAATATTTCTACTGAGTTCTTTAGAAAATTGTGTAAGTAGGATTACTTGGGACTGAACACCTATGATTGCCTTTCTGATGGAATGAACAACTAGCTCAGAAGAAGCATTAACTTGGACTTGTTGCCCTTCCCTGAATAAGAAAGTTTTTGGTTATAGTTAAGCAGCCTCAAAGTCCTGTTCCAGCAGGTGTATTTATTCCCTGCTGGCCTTTCAGAAATTTCACTGTCTTGTAGCTTAGGATAATACTGAGTTAGTCTGTATGCCCAGAGCAGAGCTTCTCAGAAGGCAGGCTGTAGTTCCAATCCTGATCGTGGCTACATTTTTTTCAGACTTGCTTACAAGGTCCTTGGGATAAAGGTCCTACAATAACTACTGTGTCTCATAGTGTTCTCAGGGCTTCTAGAGGGCAGTTGTGGTATTGCTCCTGGCTGGCCTCATGGAGCTAGATACGGTGGGCTGGTTCTATTGCAGAGGCTTTCGTGAAAGAAAATTAAGTAAGCAGTCTTAATATATAATGTAAGTTTGCTATATAGTTTCTTGTACTAAGTCTTATTCTCCATCAGGTAAGAAAAAATGTGATATATTAACTAATTTCTAGTACACAAGAAGTTGTCCTTGGAGATGTAACAGAACTTTTCCCTGTGCTGGTTTCAGTGCAAAGCACATTTTGTATTTAGATCAAGGTGCAGTTCTTCAGTCAGATTGCTCTTTTGGACTTAAATTTTTTTAATTATTTCGTGTTTCATTGCAGCAGCAAGTCTGAATACTTGGGGTTACTAAATACTATGTGAGGTAGTGCTTTCTCTTACGAAGTTGAACCATGCGGATGATACTCCTATTATCACCTACTAAATAGTTTTTTTTCATGTGTAGTTTTGGCAAACACAAATTTTACGTTTTTATTTATGGTCCCAGTACTTCTTAATAATTTATTATTAAAATTAACTTAATTTTTAATTACTTAATTGTTGAGCACTTTAATTCCATTTGCAGAAAAGCACAACTTCAGATCCATTTAGTGATAGTACTGTACAGAAGTTTGTATGAGACTGAGGATGAAAATAGCCTTAGCTTTGCAGGATAGAGACACAAGTCATATAACAGCATGTAGTGTAATGGGACTATCAAAAACTGCAACAGGTGAGCAACAGGTCAGTGCCCCCTCTGTCTGTATAAATGTACTTACTGTACATGAAAACCTCTGAAGTGCCTGTGTTGACACAAAGCATGCTTTCCCTAAGGGTCTGTACACTTTTCACTGTTTTTATAGAGTAGAATGTAACAGAATAACTGAAAAATAGATTGAGGCCTCATTAAAGTGTCACAGTAGGGATAATCAAACAGCTGTTTACCTGGCTTTATTCTAAAAAGAACTTTAGGCAACTTGCTGCAGGGCATTTTTATTTTTAGAAAGGATTTCTTTTAAATATACCATCTTACTGATGGATTAAACAAATACCCCACCATTTTGCTTACAAAAGAAAGAACTACTACTTAATACCAATTTTGTTCTTTTCAGTCAACCTTAGCATGCTAAAAGGTGTTCTTGACAATGTAATTGTGTTTCAAAATGCTTCTAGAGAGATGCTTTAAGAGAAGTAATGAGCTTTTGTTTACTCCTTGCAGTCGACCTAAAAGGCCACCTTTCACACAAACTGAAAATTCCAGACATGAAAAACAAGCTCAGAAGTACCACCACCGTAATAAAAGAGAAGGTAAATGGCATAAACATGGTCGCACTAATGGAAGACACATGGCAAATCTTGAAATAGAACTAGGCCAGTTGCCCTTTGATCCAAAATATTGAGTAATTTATGGTTAATATAAGATTAGAATTAATAATTCATATGCTCTCTGAAAACTAATTGTTTTCCAACAAAGCAGCAAGATACAAGTTCTTCCTCTGATTTTATTTTTACACATTTTTACTAAAAGGCAGAAGGTCAAGCTTTCTAATTTGCATATTCTGTACTGTTGCTTTAACTGTTCTTTGAAAGTGATGATAGTTTGGGTGCCAGCAGTATTATTGCAGAAACTGGGCATGCAATGACTTGTGTGTGAAAAATATGCTTAATTGCATTCCATTAGTGTAGTTCAAGCTGGAGTCAGGCATAATGTACCAATAATTAATTCCAGTGTTTGATATACTAACTTCATCTCAGCCTTCAAAAAATAGGTCTACATTATGGTAATGTGTTTGTTAGTGTTTTGTAATCTTATACTTGCTTCTTGTCTTTGGGGGAGGTGGGGGGGTGGGTGTGTTCAAAAGCCTGTTGAATTGTGAAGAATTTGCTGTGCTGCATTCTAATCAGCTTGCTGATTTGGGCACTTGAAATGTCTTGCATATCTGCATATTGTAGAAGAAAAATAAAGAGCCACTGTGGGTAAAAGTCTTTATTTACAAAACAAACCTAGCATAGGTGTACAGTTCTATAAAAATGGTCCAGTCTTGTCTAATTTCTTATTAAGTAGTTGTATGGTAATTTTTTTTTCTTCCTGATATTTTCTAGTGCTGTAAGATAGGCCAACACCCCCACCCTGCCTTAGGGCCACTGAGGCTGCCCTCAGGAGAGGTTAGTTAGTGTGTTACACAGCCAGTGGCTGGCTAATCAGACTTCCCCATTCGACTTACCCGGTTTCAGACTCTCTACTATCTCCTTTCTGCAGTATAAGGTCTTCTAAGCATAGTACTGCTATGCAAAACTGATCTCATTAGGTCTTAAGTCTAGAAACTGATCTTCAGGTTTGATTAATTTCAGGTTTTTCTCCTGTAGACATAGATGTGGCTTCCAACTCGTCCTTGAGGTAGATGAGTGTGAAAGACGGTGGCTGTTTTCTCAAAGCCCCTTGAAGCTAGAAATGATGATATTTCCTGTAAGTGAACATACATTAGTTTCCACAGTCAGAAAGTGTAGTTGGGAGGATCAGAACAGTTCCAAAGTCTTCTGAAAACTATCAGTTCAACTGTCCCCTGGAAGCTTTATCCTTTATTCTAGGAAAGACTGCTAGAAAAAGAGGTACCTCTCCTGTTTGATCCTGTCCGGAGTCGATATTCACCAGACACTCTTGTTTGAATACATGGACTTCATAGCAGAACTGAGAGGAAATGGCACTCTGCAGGCACTTTTGCTTGTCACTGTTGCTTACTTAAAAGTGTATGGTTCCAGGGACAGACTGCGCATTTGTTTTAATACGGCTTAAGGTGAATTTACTTTACGGCATGTAGAATTCACAGAGGCATAAATGAATCCTAAGCATGTATGGCTGGAATGGTATCTATACTGCGTTGTTGACTAGGGGGGTTCAACTTTCAGTTAAGCTGCGTTTAAAAAAGTTATGGACAACACTTAAAAAAATTCAGTTTGTGTCATCATGCAGTTACCATACCTGTTCTAGCACATTGAAGAAGATCAAGTGACTGGGTAATAATGTGTCATTGTAAAATTCCTTATTAAGCCACCCAAGAGGATCAGAGTAAAACAGATCTGCTTCATCAGTGTAGCTCTCATTTCCCATTAGGTCTGGGGGACACTCAAGGAATCTCATTTTTAGAGGACAGTGAACATGGCTAGGGAGAAAACCAAAACAAACACTTCAGGATAAATTGACTCCTATCTATGATTTGTAATGACTCAATACTCAAAAGATACCTCAGTCAAAACTAAATTTTAATAATTCTGCCGCCTCCCCCTCCCCGTTATGTTTTCTTCCCTTCTATACTTCATATAAAAGCAAAAGTAGAACAAGTGGTTTTGGCTCCAAACTGCTGTGACTATTTTGTTAGCAGTTCACAGAAAGCAGATTTGTATTAATAAAAATACCATCAGCATAACACCAGTTTCTTAAAAAGATAATTTTCTGTATCAGTGTCACAGTTTATATCTGCTTTAATGTTGTGTTTACTGGCCACAATCTATTGCAAACTTTCTGGAATAGTGACTTCACTGTATGTTTTAATTACATTTCTTTACTCTCTAGCAGCATAAGTAAAGGTAAAATTAATCCCTTTTGACTGTAACAATTACTTTTTCGTTTTGCTACAGAAGTTACCATAATGAAGAATTAGTTTCAGAAGTCACAAGACTTCTTGCTGCATATCCTCATACAAAACTGTTTTACAGAAAACTGAATAAAGTTTAGAGGTTGAATTTTATTCTGTGGTTTAAGCATTTGGCTTATTTCCCCTACTCATTCTATATTAACAGCATGAAAAATCAAAACTGTTCCTATATACATCTACCCATCTCAATTTATTAAGTCTAGGGAAAAAAAAAAATCTTAATTTTTGTTGAATTTTATGGATTTTAACATAGTACACTGTTAACTATGTTAATACCTGTAAAATGGAGTAGAGTGACATGGCATCATGATGAAGACAAAAGCTTGTGACTGATGAGAGTTACTACAGAGCTGCTGTATGTGACTCATAACATCCAGAGAGCCTCGCTGGTGAATCAAGCCTGTGTACAGGGCTGGCAGCAAATTTGATATAAGCAGGAAACTTGCTGCAGATTTCTTCCATGCTTTCAGGTGTTTCAAAGAATACCCTAGAGAAATGTGAGTAAAATTTGGAGATAAATACTAATAATTCCACACAGAAATTTTGAAAGTACTGTAACTCACCTGGAAAATCATTACTCAGTTGATAACAATACCTTGCTTTGAGGTATTTAGTACAGTGTTCTTTCAGTCTTTGCTCTTTCAATGGAAATTGAAAGGTTAGACTTTGCCCTTATTTACTTTTGGATTTAACAGTGTAAATGTTAAATCCATGCCTGTCTTTTGAAGGACAGAAGTAGGATTTCAAAGCCAGTGCTTTATATCTTTAGAGCTTAATTTTAATTTCTTGTGGGAAAAAATAGTCTGTTCAGTAGCCTGGATGAATGGTATGTGGTGACTTACTGATGTGTTCTGATTCACACATGTCCAAGTGGAGCCACAATAAATGGTAACCACAAGTGCTTTGGTATGGCTGTGGTATTCTTTTTCTCCAACAAGCTAAAAGTTACAGCATTCCCTTATTGTTATTAATTTTTGAGCTACTATCCATGGAAAAGCTTACTCATCCCATCTTTTCTCATCTCTGATCTTTTCTTGAAGGGGCTAGTAATAGGAAGACATTTCTCCTGCTGGGAGATAGCTGTATAAACCTGTTTCTCACAACCACAACTTACATTAACCTGGCACTGAAGACAGCTTCACGTTGCAAGCAGTCTGGAAACCCTTATTAAGTACTTGTCAGTATTAGGAGATAAAAATTCTTTATATAGCCTTGCTCTGTGACCACCTTCACTGAGTCAGATGAAACAAGTTAGAATAGGCCTGTTTCAGAAGTCAGTAACAAGTAAGTTAAATTAGTCTTTGGGTGGCTTGTTCTGACAGATTGCACATATTTATCTCAGATGAAAACAAGGTCCACTAATTAGTCTGTGGTTGAAACACAACTGGAAAAATTCTATGACAGGCATTTTTTTTTACTGATTTTGTGAAATGCTTTTAGCTTATCTTTCAATGTGCTTGGAAATTACTTTGAAACTCATGTGTGTTTTTTTTTTTTTCTGCTTTTATTTGCAGTATTTGGAGCAATGTAAAGACCTCTTTGTAATCACTGAGTTACCAGAAATAAGTTTTATTTTTTTTTTTTCCTTTACTAAAGTATTAAACCAGATGATAATTAACTTTTGATAAATTGAGATCATCTCATTCCCTTACATACATGAAAGTTAAGAGGGATATTGAGAGACAACAGTGGTCTTACTGGAATTTTTCTGCCCATGAGGTACAACTGGTTCATCTTAAATCTGCTACTGAACTGAACATTGAACTAAAGACATACCACCTAATTCATCTCAGCAAAGAGAAAAACTGTTGAAATAAGATTTACTTTTGTTTAGACTAGTAAAACAGGTTAAAGAAAATTGCAATTTTCATTGATTCATCTGTTTTAACTTGTATTTAAACTAAAGCTATACAGCTTCATGCTCCAGAAGTTTCCATCTTTCCTTTGTAACTTTTCAGCATACTGGACTTTACATCATTATTTTACTTTTCCTATAGATACTCTAGTGTAGCCAATACCTAGTTTTATAAAAGATGAAATACTTCTTTATTTTAGGCTCTTTTCTGTGTTTAAAAGAAAAAACAAACCAGGGAAAAAAGATAAATTAATACTTCCAAGTTTTTGTTAAAGTACCAGAGACATTTTAGTCAGCAAAAGCAGTATACTTTCCAGGTTAAACTGTGGACAGATTATCCTTAGTTAGTTTTTAAGATAACATTAGTTTAGGGACTTTAATCCATTTTTAACAAATTCACCTTACTACGCCAGAAGGAAAAAGCTACCACATAAACTGCTCTAAAACTTCTCTGGGAAGTGCTCTCCAGCTGATGGTTGGTCAAGAGCAGACAGAAAGCTAGCATCATCTACTAACACTCCTTAATCTAGAAAAGGATAATTTGAGGCTTTGGATACTTCAGGTTTTTTTGTTGCATGCTCAAAGGCATTTCTCAGGCATATTTGAGAGATGCAGGTGGACAAATAATACAAAGGAGCCAAGGAACAAAATTCACTGTAAAGGTGGCATTGCTAAAAGTTTAGGAGCCATTGAGGCAATTATAATTTTTTTACAGGAAGTACTTTTATCCATGCTAGGGATTCTCCATCTGTATTTCTAAGTAATTTGCTGTTTCTCATACTTCCCCCCCCCCCCACCCCCCCCAGCGGTAAGAAAAGGTGAGGCCAGTTCTAAGAATCCTTTGTCAAATACCTACATTGACTATTAGCAGTCTCTCTTTTAGGTAAAAATTAAACCCAGGGAGGGTTTCAAGACATTTGAAATCGATGCTTACCACAAAAAACCATGCAAAATGGCAATACTGGATAGATGAACCTGAATTCTTTATGGCTCAGCATGCTGCAATAAAATTGAAGTGCATCAGTTCTATTGACAAAATATGTTTTAGAGCATGGAGGCCTGTAAGAAAAGCACCTGCATGTACTAAAATCTTTTGGCATTTAAGCAGTTTAGAGTAAAAATGCAAATTGTCACTTTTTAAGAATGAAAGTACATTTGAATTAAGATTATAAGTTTAAACCAAGCACTAATAAAAGTACCTGGCTACTAATCTAGCATTTAAGTGGTCTGATTGTATGACTAATAAATGTAACTTAGGTCGTACTTCACCAATTTGTGTTCTGTACTAAAACACAATAAAAAGTGTAGGTGGTAAGCTAACATTCAAGTACACATTTGTATCTAACAAAGTAACATTCACCAAAGTAACATTCACCTTTGCTAATACAGCTTCACATAATTTCCCATGCCAACTTTTGGGGCATTTTTACTACAAGGCTTGTCATGGGCACCAAACAGGTTCCTATAGGATTAAGGAAGAGAAAAAAGGCTTAAAAGCAATAGAGCTACATCCAGTTTTGAGCTGGACTGAAAGAATGGATGGTATTTGTGGTCTTACTGCTGTTTTGCTGTATTGTTACTACTGTAGTCCAATATAATTTATTACTTAGTATTTATTAATTTGCTGTACCACGTCTTGCCTGAAAGTGTCTCCTGTTTAATCTACCATTAATTCTGATGCTTTAGAAACTATTTATCCTCTCTTCCACTTCTTAACTTAAAAAGGAGACATGTAGTTCTATGATAAATGTTAAAAAGCTGAACATAGACTTGTGAATGGTGCAAGTTTTAGATGCTTTAAGAATCTCTCTTCTTACTGGGGATGTATTAAAGAACCAAACATTAACAGACATCTAGTAAACAGTTTTCTACTTATTATTGCTTAATCACCTGTTAGGTGATTGTTTGATTTTTTTTTTTCCATTTTCCATTGAACTTCATGCTGAACGATTTTGTTCTTTAAGGGTCTAATAAATTTGAAAAATACATGTTTGGTAACAATGCAAGAAGTATTACTTGAAATTATAAAAACTCATGTAAAAATTACTGTATTTCTTGGATCTGAATAGTTTTAAGTTTTCTATCACTTAAACGTAACACTATGCTGCTTTGTTCTAGAGGAGAATATAAGCTTTGAAAAGAACACAGCCAGTGAAAGATAGCAGTAACACTTAGGAGCAATTACCTGTACACCAGCACTGTCCAAATCACTGCCACTAGAAAGATGCGATACCTTTTTGGTGCCAGCACACAGCCATGAATAAAGAAAGGCAGATGGGTACCCAAGATGACTGGTAGTCCCTGAGTGAAGTACCAGTGCCAAGGATGAGATCCATAAAATGTCCCCAGATTTTGCAGCACGTTGAATTTCAAGAAGTTCAGCTGAACCAGTACCCACTGGGACATTTAGGGGAGGAGGAGAAAAAGTTAAATACAAATGCAAAGTGAAAACAGCTAAATTGAATGACTGGCCTTAAATGATACATCATCTTCATTCATTCTTATGTTTTTTCAGACTTCTCACAGACTTCTTATATTTAGCAATTAAACACAAGTGTGCAAGTATTGTCATTTGCTCATAACTAGAGATTTACTGAGAGCTGAGCATACTGATTTTAAGTAACAATCTGTAATTTAAAATAACTGATAAGTCAGTGTTGAAGGGTTTATAGCTTAGGACCTATTTAGAGATCATAGGCTGGACACAGTCACAGAAATAACAGCATTTGGAGAAGTCTGAAACATCCATCCATGTTGAAATGCTAAAACCCAATCTTCTTCTCATAAGTCAAGTTTAAAGCAACTTACCTCACCAAAAAACACACGGTCAATTATTAAAGATGTTCCTACTGTGACCAATCTGCAAAAATGGAAAGTTGGTTGCACTGATATTGCCTGCATTGCTTTTGCATCAGATGCTGTTCTTCTCCAAACAGCTGTCAAAACTCCCTGAATAGGTAGTCCTGTTCTTTTTTGAGATGATCCATATCATGGCCATTCTACAGGGGCCAGTTGCCATCACCCAGTATCCTTGGCACAATCCCAGATTAAGATGGAATGCTGTTCATGTCTCATCCTCATGAAATCTTAGTGCTTTTTTGCTGCATGTTAAAGGAAGCATGCCCATTCTTTAAACTTTGCAAAAGGACTCACTTTTTCCTTGGTTTTGACATGAAATCAGTTTTTTTTGGCTTTTCTGCCTTTCCAGTGGTAAAATAAATCTTGAGATATAGCTATGAACTGTCATAGTTCAAATTCAGAAAGAACTTACCCAATTGGAATGCAGTGGTGTAGCATAAGGTCTGTTTTCCTCTGCTCTTGCAAAAAGTGACTAAAGAATAAAGGTATCCATGGGATAACAGCAGTGGGACGAACAACAACTGCAAGTGCTATCAAAGCTAAATATTTGCAGCTAGAATGAGGGAACATAATGAAAGAGTTTATGAAAAGGTTCAGTCAGTTACTTTGCAGAATGACATTTTTTTACTTTTTTTGTACTGCGGATAATTTGATTCTCAGTGCAGATGCTGTTTTGCCTGGAAAGCTGCCAACTATGGAACTGCTTTATTAGCAGTGGAGCTGCTAACTAGAAGCACATACTTGCTTTTAAATATATAGCTGGTAAAAAAGTTGTATCTGCAAATTCACTTATGTCTGAAGCCAGATCAGTTTTTATTATCTTTTCCTAGTTGACCACAAATTCCAGTCCTTTGAAGTTTAAACTAAAGTTTCCCATAAAGTGATACTTTGCATAAGGGAACTGGAGAATAGTAACTTTATCTACCTATATATCATGGCTTATATATCATACCAGCTATATCATGGCTTAAAAAAAAAATTTAGAGGAAATAACCACAATGCTGTTCCTTCCAAGATCTGGAGCTCTTGAAACATGAATGAGGTGGTTTTGATTGCCTTTTATTTTAAGGTAAAAGTTAGTATTTTTACCCATATCAGTAGATTGGTGTTATCCCAAGCCAAAAAATAACATGTACTGTTAGTAGAAAGTTTCTCACCTGCTCCCCATCTTGGAACCTTTTATCGGATAGTAGGAAAGAGCAAAAATGGTAAGAAGAGTTTCCATGGTGTTTGTTAGAGTTCTGGTACAGGAATACCATGTAAACCAGGAACACAGCTGGCAGAAGTACTGAAAATAATGATGAAAAACAGGATGCACAGAGAGAAAAGTGAAAGCAAATTCTGTACTTTTAAATGAAGGTGTTAATTATTCAGTGTGTAACTTACTATCATTTTACTGTTATTTACACTGCAATAGTGTTTATTAACAAGCATAATTTTTTAAAGGCCGAGACTTACCACACACTTTGCTGTTTCTGCATTTTCAAGGTGTTGCACTAATGAGTAAAGTTTCACATCAGCAAAAGCTGCCAGCACTGCCTGTGCAAGTCTAGGGACCCATATCTATGTAAGTAGAGAGAAAATTTTACTTGAAACAAGCCTGTTATATTTCAAATTCCCAGAGAGCACTGCTGAATTAGTGACTTTAGACATAAAAAAGTAAGCCAATTAGTGAATATTCTCTATAGCTTTTTAAGATAAGGTTCTTTGGTAAGTCTAATATTTTTGCCAAAACAAAGACTCTCTGAAGTTCAACTGAAAGTTTTCAGAAATTGGAAGCAGAATTCTTTACTATTTATCTCCAACAAAAGTCAAAAGGGGCTGTTGCTACTGAGTTCAGTACAAATATATATTATTAAACACTTCAGAGAGCTGACCCACTGAGCAATGATGATGTAGGGGCGAACACTATCAGTATGACACTCAAGACTGATGGAGGCCAAGAATAATCCTCCACAGCCATGGGCATCAGTACAAGATTTGGACAGACTGGAGAGCTGGGCAAACAGGAACCTAATGAGGTTCAACAAGAATAAATGCGGAGGAATAACACCTGGGGAGGAATAACACCTTGCACAGCACAGATTAGGAGCTGACCTTCTACAGGCAGTTCCATGGAGAATGACCTTGCACTCCTGGTGAATAACACATTATCCATGGATGAGCGATGTGCCCTTGTGGCCAAGAAGGCCAATGGTATCCTGGGGTGCAGTAAGAAGAGCATGTCCAACAGGTTGAGGGAGTTTCCTACCACTCTACTCTGCCCTAGTGAGATCCCACCTGGAGTACTGTGTCCAGTTCTGGGCTCCTCAGTTCAAGAGGGACAGGGATTTACTGGAGAGAGTCCAACGGAGGCTAGGAGGATGATTAAGGGACTGGACCACCTGTCTTAGGAGAAAAGCCTGGGGCTAGGAAAGTCTAGTCTAGGGAAGAGAAGACCGAGAGGGGATCTTATTGATGTCTATAAATATCTTAAGAGTGGGTGTCAAGGAGGGCCCAGTCTCTTTTCAGTCATGCCCTGTCATAGGACAAGGGGTAGTGGATGCAAACTAGAGCACAGGAAATTCCATCTCAACATGAGGAAAAACTACTGTAGGTTACAGAGCGCTGGAACAGGCTGCTCAGAGCACTTGTGGAGTCTCCTACTCTGGAGACTTTCAAGACCTGCCTGGCTGTGTTTCTGAGTGACGTGCCCTAGGTGCTCCTGCTCTAGAAAGATCTCCAGAGGTCCCTTTCAACCTGCAACATTCTGTGATTCTAGGATACTGTGACTGGGGACCTATGAATGACTCCTGCACCCACGCACAATGCTCAGTGAGGTCTCTGCTCATACAGCTCCAATTGCCAAACACAAGGCTTTGAGTGGACAATGACAGAAACACACTGCATCTAAATACAGTGCTTTTAAACTGAATGTTAGCACCAGATACATTCTTTGGTTATACTCACCAGCAGCTGAACATCATCCTTAGCCAGCAGCTGTAAAGCTTTGTAGATGCTTGCAAAGATCAGGGGGTAGGAATAGCCCCGTAGCCCATGTGCCCATTCCCAGGTCAGGTAGCCATAATTATTAACATTAAGGATAGACCATGAACAACAGAAAGTTACGGCCCCGCTTCCGATCCTGAACGGGGCGGGGACGGCAGCCGCGGACAAGGATATTGGAAGACCATGCGGTGTGCCACCTCCAGCGACTGCCAGTACTCGTCCGGGACGAAGCTGGTCTGGACCAGGAAGCAGTTGAGCGCCCGCAGCGCCAGGCTCAGCGCCAGCAGCGGGGCGGGCCCGGCGGCAGCGCCTGCGAGACGGGCAAGGTCGGTCAGGGCCCCTCCGGAGGGTCCACCCCCCGCCCCGCCCCGCCCCGCTCACCGGCGGCCCGCTGCCCGGCGGCCCCGCGGGGCTGGCTGTACAGCACCGACCGCCGCTGCCGCAGCCGCACGGCCCGCGGCCCCCGCAGCAGCCCCGCGGCCGCCTCCATCCCGCCCTGCCCTCCCCCCCATCCGCGGGGCGGGACTCGGGGGGCCGCGCATGCGCGCCCGGCAGCGCTCGCTCTTCCTTCCGGTCGGTGCGCGGAACCGGAGCCGTCCCCTGGGTGATCTCCCGTCCTGCAGGTGAGGGGCGCCCGGCCCGGCGGGCGCTGCTCGGGCCGCGGGGCGAGGCTGTCCCGGCAGGAGCGCCGCGCCCCTGCCCGCTCCCTCTGCCCGCCGGGGCTGAAGGCGCCTCCCGCGGGCGCCGGGGCGGCAGCGCCCCCTCTCGCCATGGCGGGGCGGCTGCCGCTGCCGCAGGTGGCTCTGGCCGTGGCGCTCGGCGTGTTCAGCGGCCTCTACATCTACCGGCCGCTCTTCCAGCCGCCCCAGCAGCCTCCCCAGGGCGCGGCGGGGCCGCCGGCGGGCGCCGTGCCGGAGAAGAGGCTGTGAGAGACACTTGTAAGCCTCGCTGCTGCCCCGGCGCCTTTCCCCGGCGCCGCCTCGCAGACCTGACCTCCGTGCCGCCCGTCGGAGGAAATGGCGCCCAAACCTCTCGCGAAGCCGGAGCGTTCGTCGCCTGCCCGGGAAGGTCCCTCCGGCCCAGCGTGGCGGTCCCGGCGGCCTCCTCTGCAGCCGGGCCCTGCTCCGAAGCAATCCGCCGCCAGAAGATGTAACTCTTTCTTTGGCACCAGCCTGTAGGGGCGCGAATGTTAAAACTTGTATAAAATGATGTTTAAAGGTGTGTCTTTACGTCCCCATCAGGGAGCTGGAAAAAGAGAAAGTCGTTGTTGTACAGTTACTCTTCATGTGGTTTTCTTGGATTGCCTCTGATCTGATCCTCCAAGTGATAAATACAATTTATATCTACTTATTACGGTTTCAGTTAATACCTCATTTTTTTGGGAATGCAGCTGGACTGATGGCTGAGAAGGGAACGTCACCTGCCTGTGGTGTCCTTGGCTTGTATTCCTACCTGTGTGTATAGACATGCACACACGTACCACACACACACCTTTCACCCCTGACTGAATACGGGTAGAGTGAATGAGGCTTTTTAATCACTGAAGTTGCCTGACAGTCAGGGTGTACTTGGAGAAGTGCTTCAGCCTGTAGCTCAGCAGGACAGGATTAATTTTGCAGTGGGTGTGGATCAGTCTGGCAATGAGAACAGACTCTCAGACTCAGGGAAGCGAGACCAGTAGATATTTCAAAACTTCAGTAAATCTGAAAAGAAACCCAAACCTGCACATCTTGGGAGGAACTTTATGGCTTTTAACACAGAATCTTGTTTGGTCAGCGTGCAGGGAGAATTCCTTTCCGTGGATGTGCCTTGTTTAAAGCCAGTAACAATGTGACAGCTGGAGACAGTGGCTAGGGTACCGAAGCTAAGATTAGAGGATAGCACTAGAAAATGGACTGAGAAGTGAAGCTGAATGCATATGAAGTCTAGTTTGGACATGAGGAAATGCCTCTGTCTTTTGTCTCTGATGAGTGCAAACACAGGAGGACTACTGTGGTATCTCCGGCAGCTTCCTTTCTTTACAAGACCATTATCTATTGAAAAGGTGCTTTTAAAAAGGTGTAACTGAAGTCTAGTAACTTTGGAAGCATAGTTGCTGGGAGCTTGTCAATAAAAACAGCAGTCGATTTTGAAAAGTCTCAAGAAAGAGGATGTATGAAGTGATGCAGCCAGGAGGGGTTATTGATGTGACCGAGCTTAAGACTGTCCTTGCTGAGTTCTGGAGACCGCTGCATTTAAGGTGGGAGCACCGAGCAGCTGCCGGGAGAGCAGAAGGTACCTTCCCCCGGCGAGGGAAGGCAGCCAGCGGGCGGCACAGACCGCCCAGGAAATCCGCCGCGGCCCTGGCGCCGCCGGTTTTCTCCTCAGAGCCTGTTTTGCCTCCTAGGGATTTTCATCAAGCGGTGCGTGCTCTTTCAGAAGGGCTGAAGAGCCCGCCCGCTGAATTAAACACGGCGCGGAGCCGGGGCCGGGGCGGTGCTGGCCGGGCCGGGAGGGGCCGTGCCCGCCCCTGCCTTGCGCCTGACGGGAAGTGATGTTGCCTTGACGGAAAACGCACGCTTGCAGCCCAAAAAAGGGCAGGTGCGGAGGGACGCGGCGGCGGGAGCCCCGGGGGAAGCGAGCAGGTAGGAGGGCGGCGAGCCGGGCCGAGGGGCGGCGGGGCCGGGGTCTCTGCCCGGTCGGCCTCCGAGGGGGCTGCAGCTGCGGGACGCGGCGGGGGAGGAGGGCTGGGGATGGAACGTCTCCGCTGCGAGCGGCGTTCATCTCGGGGCGAGTGGTTTGGGCAGGCGACTCCAAACCCTGGGAAGCAAGGTGCTTTCCTGCGCTGCAGAGCCTGGCAGCGGGCCGGTGGGCTTCGGAACCCCCGGGCGCTGCCCTCGTCCAGCTACCTGAGGCTTTAACAAGAGGTCTCCTTCGGGAGATTAAAAGGAAAAAAGCCTAAAGCCTGGGCCCCGCAGCTGCCCAAGCATGTGCTTAACTTTACCACTGCTGCCGTGAACACGTCTTCACTATTAATCCCTCTCAGCCTTTGCATGTAGCAGCTGTAGGACCTGCAGGTTTCCCACAGCTCAAAACCTGCGTTTCTTTTGTGAAAAAGGGGGTTGCATGTCTGGTTTTAAAAGGAGATTAATTCCAAAATAGCAAATAGTTGAGGGAGCAATATAAAGTGAGTTTTATCTGTTTAGCCAGAACTTACATCTTGTGTTCTGAGTATCGACAGATCTGTGGGTTCTTCCTGAACGCTGCCTGCGTTGTTTGTCAGTCTGCTTGCTGAGATGGTTCAGGAAAGTCTCTTCAACCTGATTTGCAATGCTTGGGCTAAACTAATGCTTTGATGATCTTGGATCTGAAGAAAGCTAGATCCATCTGCAAAACATCTTGGCTTTTCTAGCTCTGTAAGTTACGAGACTGAATTAATACCTAAGCAGTATTTTTTTATGGTGCTAGCCAAGTATAAAGGACATGCCTAGAGCTGTCAGATCCACCCAACTTTAATTTTTATCTTTCCTTGGAGATGCATCAGTTGTATTTTCAACTTTCTGATCATATGACTCCCCAAACACTTCCCCTGATTATTGCTTGTGAGTTTTTCATCAGGATAACACGTTTGGAGTTAGGAGTTCTGCTAGGTGTTTTTAGCAAGGTAGTGTTTCTCTCTACTTTTTATTGAAACTCTACAAAAAGTTAATTGATTTTGATGCATAAAATGCATTAGCAGCACTAATCTGTTTCTAAAATCTATTCTGCCTGCCATTTCTTGGAAATTTATTCTTACAGAAACTTGTCTTCTCAGCCCTTGTTTCTTTTCATACACCTGTACTGCTTTTGTGACTGTTCCAAATACTTTCCAGCCAGGGAAAAGTATATCATGCCATATGCATTTCAAATGTTGATACATAATTCTAGGAATAGTATTTGTGATGCTAAGTGAATGTCTCAAAAGCATGGTTAAAAGGATGGACAAAAGAACAGCATGTTCCTGTGTTTCTAGTTCAGGGTTCTAACTTTACATCTACTTAGTCTCTTGCACAGAAGAGTTCAGGGTGGGGGAAATGTGCTACAATTTACACTGTTTTATTTTTACAGTTAATAAAATTTCTCATCTGCAACCAGATATCTAAAACCAAACTGTAACTTTGTTTTCACCACTGTCGTTAAACATGGGAACACATTATTTTATCACTTGACTACACATTTCCTCTTCTTTCTAAGAGAAGATTGGTGAGACAGAATAATTTTTAAGTAGCTTCTGGGATTTACAGAAATGAGTATTATGAACATTAATCCTTGTGTGTCTTCTTTGGACTCTTGCTTGCTCTGTTACTGTTAGGTATCTGCTGTGCTGGCATAATGTGTCAGTTCCCAGCATAACCCTGGACTTGCCAATCAATACCATTACTAAGAGCAGTCTTGTCATAGTCAGCAGTGGGTTGGTAAGAATTGAATTTTGAACAGGCAAAATCAGCACTAGAGATGGAATATAAGAAATGACAACTCTTTTTCTTCCCTGTTAGTGTCTCAGCAAATAATTATAACAAGGTGCTTTTGAGTTGTATTAAACTTACAGTTTAAATAGTTAATAATCAAATACTCTCTTCTGTGTTAAAGTTGCTTTATTGCACTCCACTGCACATGTATGATCCTGCAGATAGTTAAGTTTGTTTTCAGTAATTTCAAAGGGTTACTGACATACTTGGAGCTAAGCATTTGCTAGGCTGGGCATGTCAAGTGCTCAGGAACTTGCTGTGGCTCCTCTTGTCTTGCATGTACCACTCATGCTGGAGATACAATCATGTTTACAGAAATGACTTCAGACATGGCTGAGTACAGCATGGTTTAAGAAATGCTTATCTAAAAGGCAGATTTTTGATAACAGAAGCACTTTTTTTTTTTTTTTCCCCCCCCCCCTATTTATACAAATGTATTCCCAAATAGACTTCTTCTGGAAATAGCATCTGGTTATTAGATTTCATTTCCTCATTTCTTTTTTGGTCATCTTAGTCTGAAAACTGCATCCCTCTCAGGAGGCCCAACTAACTTGAACCACATTAAAGCAGCTGAGATCATACCCTTTTATCTCCAGTGAAGGTAAAAAACCATAGTGAATGAGAAGTCCTAGCCCCTAATTTGTTTCCTGGAGCATCCTTTTATTATTTTGTTTTCATACATAATACAAGAGAATTTACTTTTGATTATTGTAATCAGTAGTCTCAATGTCTGTGATTTGTTTTCCAATCTAATAAGCTTTGAAGATTAAGTTATGGCATATAAATGAAAATATGACATATAAGCAGCACCTGTGATGTTGCTGTGGCTTCAAGGAGTTGAAAATACTCTGATACTTGTATGACAGTTTTGCATAGTGCTGGGTGTTGGAATTCTTTTCATATACTGGTCAGCAATTTGGAGCTGACGTGACAAGTTCTTCAGTATTTTAAACTACTAAGCTGCTGCAGGGAAAAAAAAAGGAAAAAATGTCCTTGCTTTTACAGCTCAGAAGATAATATCAAAGTGTAAATCAATGCAGTGCTATTCTCCTGAATTTGCAAACCCGTTTTCCCTAGCTATTCCCTTTCTCTGTGAGAAATGGGTAAGACTAGACCATGTTAGCTAAAGGCACTTCTGGAAGGCAATGTGAAGGCTGGTAGTAAGGTAGGAAAGAGGCAGGAAGCAGCAGTGAAGGTACAAACTTAGGAAGAGAAGTACAGCTTTTCAGAAATTTGTGGTTTGCAGTGGAAAAAAAGGAGTTGGTATATACATGAGCAGTGTTTTTAAATTAAAAGCTAACTTTATGGGTGCTTGCAAGTACTCTTTTGAAAATCACTCTACACTTCCACAGTGATTCTTCGTGTAAAGGAGGTATGTGAATGGAAGAACTATAAGGAGTATACCTAGCTGAAATATTTTATATGCAAATAAAGCACAGGATGAGTATAAGGACAACTGTTACACACATCAAGTTGTTGATTCCAGATTAACTTGGGAGTTAGTGATTTCAGTTTTGTGGCTGGCCATCTTACTGCTTGTGTGTACGGTTATCAGTTGAAAAGGTGATAGAGGAACAAATAGCAAACCAGTTAAGTATTACTTAAGATTCAGGGTTTTTTTTCCTTTCAGGTAGGGTGGCTCCATAGGTAGACGTAATGCTTTTTATTAGACCAACTTACGTTGTTGGGAAGGGCAAGTGAGCTTCCAGGTTTGTGATCAGCTTTCCAGTTTGAATTAGAAACAGCAGAATATGAAACAAAATGGGAAGATAATTGATAGGTGATTTTTATAGTAGTTCTATTAAACATTAACCCACAGGGCAGTGTATGTCATTAGAAAGTGATGAAGGTTCTTTTGCAGAAATACTAGTGTTTTAAAGGCATCCTCCCATTTCTAATGAAACACTTAAAAATGGCAGTGCTGTCATGGCAGCTGCAATACAGCTCTGAAAGTGAACAGCATGTGCTCTTCAGAGGCAACCAAGTTTCACTCAGAGGGCCTACCTCACTATTTTCATACCTGTTGGGTATTTTATTTGGTTCCCTTGGCTGCTCAGTCCAAGAGCTGTAAGGAAGAAGGTTACTCTATGAACTGAAAAGAAAGAAAATAATTCTTTCCAATACATGCTTGGGGAATGGAGATGTTTTGGACTAGACTGAGGGCTGCTAGTACTGGTAAGGACTAATAAAGCATGTATGCTGGGTAGCAGGGAAATAAAAGTTGATTCATTTCTCTTTTTTTTTTAAAAGCAGCTTTTCTGGTTTTCTTGTGTGTCTCTGCCAGTCTTGTAGGTGTGATACATTTTGAAAACTTCAGGGTATCAGTCAAAGCTAGTAGCTGTGGGACTTGCTTTTGCTGTGAAACTGTTTTATGCAAGGTTTGCTTTAGAGATGAATTGCTGTTATAGTTATTACCAGGGGGTGGTGCTTTCCAAATCTACTTTGAAGCCAAGCTAACATTCAGGATGTGGATTATGGCATAAAGTAGGATAGTTTTTTTTTTTAATTGCAAATGTTAATCATAATTCCCCCTCTTGTTTGTTCCAAACCAGACTTTATGCATGACTGAATGTGACCCAAATTACAGGTATTGGGTTAAATTGTAGCCCTGCTGGTATCATCCATTTGCAACAAAGTGTTTCTCATCCCACACTTTAAGACCCTGTGCACATAACACCACATGCTCCACTGGCTTTCTCCCCTGACAATGATTCAACTTGACGCGTCTTTTCTGCTGGGGCATGAACTGTCTGGCTATACTTAATTTTTCCATATTCTTTCCTGCAATACAGTGGTGTCTGGATAGACATCTCTGTACAGGGATGATATCATCCAAGTTTGAAGACAGCACTGTCTGAGTTTGATTGTATTTATTTTGGATTTGAGAGCAAAGCTCCCATAATTTTAGTTTGGATAAATGCAGCCCTAAGTTGGAGTTAAAAAAGTGGATTTATTAAATGTTATTTAGCTATGAAGTAGAAGAGGTGACTATAAATCTTTATTTGACAGTTTTCTAGGACTGTTTGGATGTGGCACCCAGTGCACAGGATGGACATGAGATCCTGCTGCATGTGAGTAGAAGAAAGGTGGAGGCTTTGAAAGAGCTTTGAAAACAACATGTTGCACAAGTAGAATCATCCTTTCTAGTAGATTAAAACCAAACCAAAACACAAAACCCCCCAAAATTTGAACTGCTAGTAGAGTGCAACTCAACTAGTTTTTATTCTGTTAACTTTTTGTTTTTAATAATAGATGTGCTTAAATTTAATTTGCTTTTTACTAGAAAATGTCTTTAAATTCAAATTGAAAGTAAATGTAAAATTGAATGATTGACACAGTATGTGCAGCAGCTAATCTGGAGCAATGTGTGTACAGCTTGGGCAGCTGGTGGATGCCCCTTATAGAACTGAAAAACTGTAACTGCCAGCTTTCCATGGAGGTTTGCATCTCACTCTCTCCCTTATCCAGCTGCCAATTTTTCACAAAGCGTATGGGAACTTCATATCTTTGTGGCTTCTTCCCCTCTGTGAAGGAATGTTAAAACTGATCAACAGATTCTAATGCTGGGGCAGAGGGGAGAAATGACAGAAATTCATTGTCTCTGCCCCTCTCTCTAGCAAGCGTTATTCCCTTGGGAAGACAGGCTAAGAGGCATGTCTTCATTTCAGCTTTGGTTTTTGCATTGCAAATTTGGAGATGTGCACTCGCAATCTCAAGCGTAGTGTGTTGAGCCTTAGGGAATTTTTCTTCCACCCAGCATCCTGAGAGATCATGAGGAATGGGAGCAGTAACATTTTTTGTAATTGGAAGTCACACCAGGAGTGAAACAAGGTTGTTGGAACTGAAACAGCTACTCCAGAATCACCACCTTTATAAGCCCAGCCATTCCTCTTGCACACTGAAGGAAGTAAGACCAACCGGTCAGGTTAGTTGTACTTAAGAGAGTCACTGAATAATTGTGAAAATGAAGGAGCTCTAATGTTAATGATGTTTATGGTTTAAGAAATAGTAGAGGATCAAAATAGGCATCACTGGTGTTCAGTTAGTTTTATATGCTTCATTGCATGGGAGATCAAACAATATTATAGGACACAAGGAATACTTTGTTGAGGCTCAGAAGAGGCATACTTCTGTATCTGTCAAACAGTGCAAATAAGTGGCTTTTCAATCTTTCCTCCTGAGAGCAAATTTAAAGTGTAAAAGACAAGATTGTCAGCTTAGGAGAATGAAGGACCACTTGTCCTCTTAAGTAAATTTACAAAAGATGTGAACAGGGTCTTCTTGTGCTGGAAAGAAAACCCATCTGTGTCCGAATTGGATCTCCACTGAGATCCATTTTAAAAAGCAGTGTCTTTTACTTGGCAATGACATATTGGATCAGGGAGTGCAGAGAACAAATGTATGTCAGTTAATCTTAACCATGAATAAAAAATATCAAGGCAACTTTCAAAACTGTATTTATACTATAGTGTAAAAACACTGAAAATCCTTTGTAAGGAAGCTGTAGGGCACATGTTGCTTTACATTGGTGGAACAGCTTCCTGCAAAGCTACTATGTTTTTAATGAAAAAAATACACTCAGTCATCAACCTTTTAAATATGTAGATAAAGATCATTAATCTAAAATTAGATTTGTAACTCTTCAGACTGAAGATAGAGACATGAGATTATTAGCATGCTTTTACAGCTTCTGACCAAAATGCAGGGGCATTTCTATCTGCATGCCTTACTGTTCTACGTGCTCTCTTTGTGCAATTGCAATGTGCAGCTGTTCCAGAAAATGTGGAACCAGCATAAGTCTTCCGGAAGAGATGTAGCATCTTGAGTAATTAATCCATCTTTAGGCTAAATATTCCTCTTTCAAGTACAGGTAATATAATTTAAATAGTGTGAATGTTGCCAAAATACCCTTTCTTACATGCAAAAGGACCAAATTTGTTAATTTGATGAATAATCATGTTCATTCTTACACTAGTACGTTTTATTGCAGTTTTAAATACAGAATTTTTTATTCCCCATTTCTTGGTCTCTTAGCACCTTGTATGTGGATACTGTGGGGTTTTTTCCTATTATTTCCTTTCTGATATTTCAGAACTTTCATAAGAGAAAGAGAACCTGATTCAGGAATTATTTTTTTTTCTTTGCCTTTTCATTCAGAACTGGGCAAGCACCTGCACTCCTGGCCTTGCATAAGGATAAACTGTGCCTACACTGACATTAATAGAGAGTGATGTGAAGGCAGTAAACTCATAGTTCAGCAGAACTGACAAACCAATTCTTTCTGCTTGTTTGGGATAATTTTACTAGTCTTTTCTGAGATACTAACAGCTTCTTCAAAAAAGTAAGTTTTATTTGGGGAAGCAGTCTTTTGTTGTTTTTCCTGTGAAAAAGATGGCAGGGTTCAGTCTAAAGTTTTCCCAAGTGCTGATGGTGACTGCCCAGTTGTTGGGAAGAATTTGTCTTTGAGCACTATGGTGTTCCATGAAAACAAAATCAATGCTTTTAATTTGCCAGTTATGTTGGTGTTAACTTTTTTAATAGTTGAAGAGAGCTGGTAGCTCTTACAAGTTAGTAATTTAGAGCTTCTCTTGAAGGGGACTATTTTTAAGAAACTTTTTTCTGTGTAAAACGCTACTGACTTTAAACATACCAATACTCCATCTTTGTACCATTGCTGGAAACTGCCTATATTGGCTTATAGTTCAAAGAACAAAACATGAAAGTTTTACTTTTATCAATAGTATTACTAAATGTTTAGCAGACATGTCTTTTCAGTAGCAGGAAGGCCTGCCCTGACCTACTTTCATTTTAATCACTGAAGCTGATGCTGGCAAAGTTCAGCTATTACATTTCTGGTGTGAAAGCCAGTCTTCTGAGTGTGGGTTGGCTTCAAAACTACATTTCACAGTTTCAGGACTTTACTGGTGTAATTTTGATCCCCTGCATAAACTTACAAAATGTCCAAGCTCTTCTGAGCCACTGAGATTCGGGTAGCAGTGAGAGGAAGGCTTACCTTGGGCTGGCTGCAGTGGTTCCTGTTCCAGCTGCTGCTGCACTGTTTGCGTGCGCTTCCTGCCACCGCAGGAGGGTTGGCCCAGCTGTTTGTGCAGCATTTGCTGAGAGCTGCAAATGTGTTTGCTTGAAAACAGAGACTTTAAATAATCAAACATTTATGTCCTCCCAGTTTGTAAACTGAAGTCCTCTGTTTTGGTCCTAACTCTGCAGCTTGAAATCAATATCACTTCACCCTCAGAAAAGAAGCTTTTTTTCAGCTCTGCCTGCTTAGCAAAGTCTTACTGTTTTGGATAAAACTTTTTCCTGGGATTGGGGAAGGGAAAACTAGTTGGTATACCTCATACCAAGTGTGTAAGAGGAAAGTTAAGCAGCCTCACTTCATCCTGAAATCCAAAGCTGGAGCCTGGGAATTATGTATTAATTGCTCTCTCCTTAATGATGGCAATAATCTGACTGCATGGAAAAGTTTGAACTCAATTTGCATTGCTGGTTGAGACTTCCAGACAGGCAGTTTGTGTTCAGCATGTGAAGCCACTCCCGAGGGCTGTTTGCAACACGGCAAAAGAGTTGTTGCTTTGTCAACACTTCTTATCCTGTTCCTCCTTCTGCACTCTGGAGCAGTTACCGGAAATTCTCCGGTGTTTATGGTTTGAGTGTTTCTTCACAATGAACAAATGTGCTGGTATCGATCAGGGTAGCAGTTATTAAAAATGTTAATGTTGCTATAGATGGAACACAAATGTTTTTATTCCATATGGGAGCAAATAAGAGACTTCTTCTGAGACTGGTGAAATTTATGGAAGATTGGAATGAGCCAAGAATGACTAGTTTTAAAAATTATAACCTGTAACAAAATTTTAAATGGATTTTAGTTAAACCTGGAAAAATGCTAAGGCAGGGCATGATAAAGTGTTCCATCACAGATAGTTGTTTGTCAGCAACGTATAACAGAATTTAGTTGTTCACTGGAGAACAGGCAATAAAAATTGCCTTGATTCACAGGAAAGGAGACAAGGTAGTTGAACACTGAACAAGTGAATGAAGGAGCTTGTGGAATTGTCTTCATTACTGGTAGACAAAAACATTAAGGATATGTTAAATGTTGTAGCATGCCGTCTGCATCAATTCTTAAATTACAAGACTGGAGAGTAGTATAAACCTTCTTGATTTCCTTTCTTCTCTGCTCTTGAAACACTGTGAAGAACGAAATGGAGACTAGAAAGGGTTGTGCAAGGTGAGCCACCTTCTGTAAAAGCTCACATCTGCTAAATCTTACATGCAAAACTCGCTTTGTTCACACCTTTCAGTCCTTTACTGTTGACATTTCTAATGACAAGGGCACTGTGAGAGGGGGGTGAGTCCTTGTGGTGACTGCAGGTGGCTGTGTAATTCCTCTGTCATCCTTGGACCCAGCACAGGGACCTCCCTCCAGCAAAGGCCTTGGTGCAGACACCAATGTGCCGGCTGGGCACGTGAATCCTGCCTGTTGGGTGCCTGGCTTAGCAAGTCCCAATGAACGGGCTCGTTGTTGAGAAAAATTGCTTTACGTGTTAAATCTGTAACTTTACTTCCTTGAAAATATTTACATGTTTAAAATGTCTGCATGTGTCTCAGGACTGGGCTGGGGAGAAACTTGCAGATTTAGCTGCAATTGTTCAGAAAGTTTTTAGCAGCATCCTAACTCTGGTCTTTTCTTGGAGCTTGTTGCCATTAGAAGTGGTTCAGCAGAAGGAGCTGGATGTGGATGCCGACAAAGCCCCAGGTATTGCTGCTGCCACTGCCCTACCAAATCCTTCTCACGTGGTTTCACTCTCATGTCTGTTCCAATTTTGTTATTAGTAACTTTTTTTTCTGCCATCTATAAAGGCTTAAAATAAAACGAGGCTCAAGACTGAAATTCTCCATTAGGTTTTGGGAGTGTTTGTTGCTCACTGAGTTTTGTTACAGTAGCCTATTGTGTTTGCTGTGGTTTATTTTGTTTTGTTTGTTGTTGGTGGTTTTTTTTTCTTTAATGAAACATATGGCAACTTCCTCTTCCTATGACAATAAGGAGGGTCAGCAGTTTAAGCACAGGCTTGATGTTTGTTACCTGGTTTAGGGAGATCTAGTTAACTACGTTGCTTAGTTTTAAAAGGAGGAAAAGAGATCACTTGATCCGTCAGCAAGACCACATGACAAGCAGCTGAATGTAATTAGGTGGGCAGGGTGGTTGTGTGGGGCTGGCAGCTTTGCATGTCAGTTTGAATTTTAGAGCTATTTTTCTGAGCTACGCTATTTGGGTTTATTTTCTTTCTTGCTGATAGTACCTGTAGATGAGAAATGGCTCTTTTTGCATGACCATGATATTCAAGAGATCTGAGCTGTGTCAGGAATCTCGTCACTGAAGGACCGTTGGAAAACTACAGATCCATTTGCTGCTGTTAATCATAGGTATGTAAACACTTTTATTTATTTCCACAAGATTTATTACATTGTTTTCTTGAGCTGAGAGTTGTTGAGTGCCAACTGTTGCTGTGTTAAGAGCTTTGAAACAATGTTGCAGTGCATTTGACAACTGCTTGAAATATTTCAGATTTTGAGAGGCAGTTCAGCAGGGCTGCATCCTCATGTTCTAGAGGGAAAAATAAAACTAGGAAGTATACTGGTTTATGTAAAACATAGGCTTTGGGTTTAAATGACAAAACTGCAGCTCTAAGGTACGTCTTTGGTCATTGCTTATTACAAAGAAATCAGTCAGATTTTAAAACAAGCTTGGCTAAGTTTATCAGTAAGATTAAATGACTGCACTGGCCAGTGTCTGGGTTCAGTAACCATAAGATGCCCTCTCTGGTCTCAAGGCATCAGCCTGGATTTCCTTCTGTGTTAGGTCAAACTTGTTCTACAGTTAGAAGGCAGAATTAGACCTTTGATAGTAACATTTATTGCACAAATAATGTCCAATAATACAGAACAAAGTAACACAGTATTTTAAGATGTTGTATTGCTTGAACTTTTCTCCCCTTTATTTAGTCTGGTGTTCTCATTAACATATAAAGATAAATTATAATTATTAAAACAATCCTTTAGAGTGGTGGGTTGCTTTTTGTTTTTTTAAATGGTTTGTGTACCAATGTGTTTGCTCTCATGTTTACTAAATGTATTGATGATAAAAGGAATAAAAATGGTATGCTTCACACTCTGTTATTTTTAAGTAGCAAAAGAAATTGGACTGCAAGGAGCCATAAGAGCTCATCTAGTTCACATTCCTTGTTCAATTGCATAATAATGCTTTCAATCTTAAAATTAATGCTGGTAAAGGCAATATGGGGGTGGGGTTCTCATTACAGTGCTTTGTATCTCCTCTGGAGAAATCAGAAATGCATGTGCTCATCTGACTAAGACATTCCTTGCCACCCCAAGCATGAACCTGTAGTCAGGCGACTCTTCTAGCCCATGTGTCTGCCAGTGTTTTTCTAATCATGGACCAAAACTCCAGTTTTTGTAGACTGTAAATAACCAAGGAGGAGTTGTTCAAAGAATGGAAAACAGTATTCTTTTCCATTTCTGTGGGAAGGTCACAAGGCTTTCCCAGGGTTTTAATTGATGTCTACTATAGAGTATCTTAAGATGATTTTTATAGTCCTGATCATCACCCTTGACTTGTGTTCATGAGAAAGAAGTGACAAATTCATAAATGTAGTTAAATATATTTTCCTGCTGTTTTCTTATACACATCCTCAGTGTATGAAAAAGCTCATAGAAAAGATTTGGGAGAAAGGATTTTCGTAAACTTTGAGGCTTGATTTAGTCTTTCTTTCCTGTGCTGTGCTGGATGGATTGGTTGACATAGTTGCTTCATTGTAATTTACTGTTACATAATAGTTTTCAATTACTGCATTATGTGCATATTTTGCATGTGTTACGGAAATATTTTGTAGCACATTTTAGGGTAGTGATTTGTAATAACCTAAGTTATTTGAGGATTACATTTTGATAATGTTGGGATTCTGTTGTATAGACCAAACCAATATTCTAGCACGCAGTGCTGCCCCCCTTTTCCTCACCATACTTCCAGTGGGTTTTGATATATTTGCTTTTTTCCAGCATGTATATCATTTACAATACTATCTTAAACAGAACGCCCGTAGTAATTAATCCTGGTAAAGACAAACTAGGAATGTAATTCAGCTGGAATTCTTTCAACCTGTGACTAAGAATGGCATAAAAGAGAAATTGAGCATTCTTCTGCCTTGGGAAAAAAACATGAAAAGAAGACGACCAACAAAAATTCTGAAACTATTAAAAACTTAAAGAATGAACTCCAAAAAACTCTTAAAAGCAGTTAATGGAAAAACACTTTGAACATACCCTGGTGAAATGTGGGGAATAAGCTCTAGTCAAAGGGAAGCAGAAATAACTTTTTAAGGAGAAAAAGTTAAGAGTAACTTTTCTTTGGTCTAAAATGTTTTTACTTCCCAACTAGGCAATAATATAGTTTCTGCTTCCAGATTTAGTTTAAATAAACGATAAAGTTTATTTTAAATTTTCTGTTTTGATGCATTATGGTGCAACTGTTGGTATAAACACAACCAGAACTGGGATCTTGGTGAGGTGGGAATTCTCTGGGAGTGGTGAGGTTGGTGTATGTAAGCACAGCTCCGCTGTAGTCACTGCAGCTATACTGATTAGTACTAACTGAGATCTTCCTTTTTCACATAGTCACTTTGTTTTTACTGGAATCTCATTACTGGATTTTTATTTCCTTCTGTAGGAAAAAATATGCACTGGTTTAAAATCAAACCAATCACTGCAAGCCAAACTCTGTCTTCTAATAGAAGATGAAACAGCAGTGCCTACTTTAATGATCCTTGTCAAATAGAAGTTCTTGTTGGGCAGTACCATTACATACTCCCAGCTTCTTGTGACTTGTGCACAAGAAGTGTGTAGCTGCATAGATTCTTTCATATCTGCTTACACTTTATATCCCATTTTTCATTTCAGAGATTTGACGTCTTTCTCAGTCGTCCTGTAGACATAAAAAATTGCAAATCATATGAAATTGGTTTGATAATTTGCATGAAATTTTTGGATTCTTCACACAACTATGCCAAGTTTTATATTTAATGTTAAGTCAAGAAAGCACAATCTGAATCCACTGTGTTATGGAAACTACTTATGCATTTCCTTGATGCATTTTTCTACAGAGAACTTGCCTTGCTTGGATCAATTAGAGCAGTCTGACTGGCAATTTATTTTCTTAGAACTTTGTATATTTTTTCTGGAACTTGGGTTACAGAGGTGGTTGTTCTGTAAGCTCACTGCTGCTAAATCATTTATTAGCTATAGCAGAAGCATTCTAAATAATAGTTTCAATTGAAGACTTCTGAAGGGGGAGATAGGATATTGCCTTTTATTGTTGTTCAGTTGAAGTGAAACTTGAGGACACTATGTCTGCTTGAAATGTTAAGAGAGAATTCTGTAGGAAGGTATCTACAGAATGAAAAGCTGGCAACAGCTGCTAAGTTTCAGCCATGTGTGTTACTCTACAACCATCCTGGGGCCCTTGTTCAATCCAGGAATAAGTAAAGTTAATAGTATGGGCAAACTGTGCCATTAGACTTCCAATTCTTTTTGCTTGGCTTGCAGGGCTGTGCATACCTCCGTGACAAGAATTAGTGTCAGAAATTCTAGTTTGCTGTGCAATTTATCTGAGCAGTCTTTGCTGTATGTCAAGATTTTACTATAATTCATGCTGTTTTATGGGATTCTGAACAGGGCAGTAAGATAAATAATGTTGGCAACTCATGTTGAAAAACAGCAGGCTTTTTGAATTGAAGCTTTGTGTGGTGCAGTTCATCCTGCTTAATCGATGCTTCTTTGGAATTATCCTTTCCCTGAGGCTCTAGAAAAGAAGCTGTGCTAGGATACAAATTGAAACAAACATTTTGCCAAAGCACTGTCTGAATATTTTTGCAGACAGAAAGCCTGGACTGTATTAATACATGGTGCAGTTCTGGAGCTGTTCAAGTGCAAGATTTGGTGAGTTGTTGAAAGTATGGGCTTATTTTTCAATTCTTGCAAAAAACCCAAACCCACCTGGAGGTTTAACTTTGCTTTGTTAGAAGAATTTGAGAGTGATGCTTTTGAGCCACAAGCATGCTCCAAAATGGCTGTGTCTTGATGTCACACATCAAGATTTCTGCTTTGCTGTCACATGTTAGTAACTTCCTGAAGAGAACAGGTCATGGCCTATTCAATACTCCTGGCTCTATATCAGGCAAAAGTGTTGGTTTCACATGTAATGGACAAGTTAAATCATGCCCAAAGTATTCTCAGCAACTTATTTCTTACTTTTTCATAGCAGTTATAAAACATGGAAGCATCACATATGCTTACTGTTTCCAGACATGTTTATTAAAAAATCCTGCCTGATACTGGCTGAAAATCTCTCTCTCTGGCTGTAGCTATTACAGGCTCTGAAATCAAAGGCTCAGTTCCTTTCTGAGACCTCTTAAGAGCAGATTATTCATGACTGACCCATGTGAATTTCTTTCAAGTGTCATGCTGCCAGCCTGCCCTGCTCTCACTGTCTCCACACTGCAGAGCTTGCCAGCATGACTTAGAGCAGGCCTAGTGAGATCAGCACCTGCAAGGAAGCTTCTGTCAAGATTTTATGAGTATTTCAAGTCCAATCACATTGAATTAAAAATTAAGGAGAGGAAGGAATAACCTTTCTAGGTTCTGGACAGGGTTTTTCTCATCTGACAGTTTCCCTTGCTTTCCCACAGATAAATATAAATTTATTTTGCCCTTTTACTAGATCTATTTAAGAAACCCTTCTAATTAAATTTTTCCAGAAAAAATTATGGATAATAGAGCTTTTCCAGCTTCCTTTAAGTGGGTGTTGATTAGCTTTTCAGTCAATAACTTTAATGACCAGGAATTTTTCGGAGGAACAGGGTGTTTTCACTGGTGGCTGGACATGTGATCACACACACCAGTCCTGCTCCAAAAGCTGCTTTGTGGTTCTCTGTTTTCACTTGGCCAATGTAGACAGACTAATTTTTGATGAACTTAAAAGTCTTTGGTATTCCAATGTCATCTAAATAATCAGAAAACGTAACTTCCTGAGGAATAAGTAGCCAAAACAAACTGTAAGAAATGCTGTACTACTTTCCCTTTCTCCCCCATTAGTTGTTGTTGAACGAAATCAAGTAAATTGCACAAAAAATGACAGATCATAACATTACAGGAAAGCAATAATGCTAAAGAATGGTAGCGGCTGCAAAAATGTAACTTGTATTGCATTTTCCAATTAAAAAAACAGAGCTAGCAAGGAACAGAGTTTACCTTCTATGAAAAGCAAGAGAAGCAGATCTTTCCCAATCAAAAG
The DNA here is from genome assembly GCF_020740795.1 of Apus apus. Taxonomy (NCBI): domain Eukaryota; kingdom Metazoa; phylum Chordata; class Aves; order Apodiformes; family Apodidae; genus Apus; species Apus apus. Next base: position 8,250,955 of record NC_067291.1, read on the forward strand.
GATAAAAAGGTGGATTAAATTCTGCACTGAAATTCTTTCCGGCCTCACCCCTTTGTTTGCTTGCCTACGTCATGTTAGACGAACTTTTATAGTCCCATTTGTATCATACTTGTGGTAGTTTCACCTGTATCTAGTAGCAACTAGGTGTCTTAAGGTTGTCTGTAGCCAGACCGCTATAAATTGTAATTGACCTAATCATGGAAATTTCTTTTTGCCAGAGTATTTATCTCTAATGCGGCATGTATCTTGTGTCCTTCATAAGCTTGGTGGTGACCTTTTGGAGAATTGTTATCTGTGTTCCAGGTGTATGTTTTTCAAAATGAGGGAGAAAACAGCTGAGAAATTTCTTGCCCTTGAGGAGAGAAGAAAAAAAAAAAAAAAAAAAGTATTTTTAAAGAAGTTGCAGATCTTTCTCTCTGGCAGTTTATAGTGTGTGCTTTAATGAGCTTAAACAAAGAACCTGGCTTGACTAATGTGTATTGTAGCCTAGTGAATTGTCCACATAGGCAGAGCATAAAGTATGATATTTTCTTTAGCATGAATGCATGCACATGTTTTCCTTGACATGTCACTTCACTCATATTCCAACTGCATATATGAAATTGCTTCTTTTTTTCAGTTTTTCAGTATTTTTTTTTACCTCCTTTTCATGTGTCTTCTTACTCTAGCTGGAGATTTTTGTTATCTCCAGGAAAACCAACCCATTCCTTAAAGAAATGCTCAATTCTTAATGATCCTATGTGGTTTTTATTATTTCTTCCTTTATCTTTCATTGGCTATTTCTGAGGGCAGAAATAGAAGTATACTCTTTCCTTAGCCTTCTGGAGTTGGAAGTGTTGCTGAATGAGTGATTGGGCAAAGTTCTGAATATTTCCCTTCTTCTTTGAATGCCTTTCAGCTTTTTGAGTGAAATTCTGGTGACTCTTGTGTTGACTGAAAGCATTGGAAACTGTAAATCTGTGTATGACTGTCATTCATAATTCCATGCTACTGTCAGGACTGTTACAGATGTTAAGGTCAGGCTGTGGGTAAGATTTGAGCTGCATCCCAAAGTGGTCAGAATTGTCACATCAAGGAAGGATGCTGGGTATCACTCTGAAGTTCCTGTTCATGAGCTGGTGAAAAAGCATGGCACGTTAACTTGTAAGGCATTGTGGCTTCATGTATTTATATTAGAGGAACAGTTAAATGGTTGAAGAAGGAGTAAGTAGTATGGAGCTTTTTTAATAAAATAATAATAATAATAACAACAACAATAATAATAATTATTTCCCCAGTCTACTCTGGAGTTTATTCACATGGTACAAATGTTTGCTTCACTGCTACAACTTAAAAGCAATTTCTGATTAGAATTCAAAGATGTAACTTGGGAGACAAAAGCTCTCGTTCCCAGGAGGGAGACAGGTCCTCTGAGAGAGTTAAACTGCTTTCATCAGATGCTACTGCAAATCTTTATCTACAGTATTTTCTTACCACAAAGTATGAAGATGTTAGAAACTGTATAGATGGTGATGTTCCCTTTGCAGAGAAGTTGAAATTGTAGAGATCCTTCCATGTGTGTGATGTTGGAGTATTGCCTGCAACGTTCCTGGTTTTATTTTCCTTTTTTTTTTTTTTTTTTTTACAGTTCCGTGCTGCCTTTCATCCCTTATGAAACTGAGTCATTCTTTGAAATTCAGCCTCCTTTTCATTGGTTTGGTCATGTTGAAATGCAGAGTTAGTTGCAAAACTAACTGTTGTTTCCTTTCCTGGCTTCTGTGTTCTCCTAACTTTTTGGAAATGAAATCCAGAATCTGCTGTTACCTTGCACAGCCTGTTGTGCAAGGATGTCACCACATCTGCAGACCTGTTGCTTCACTTACCCCTTTTGTTCTGCCTTTCTGGGTAGGATCATGATTTTACGCCTGGCATCTCCCATTATAACTCTGAGAATGAGTGCTTTGTGTGCCTGTCATTTCTTCTTGCTCTGCAAAATTCTGCAGTTCTAGTAATACTGACAGCTGACAAAGTGTCCTAGAGCATCTTCAGCTGAGACAGAAGTGACATCAGCTATTGGAAGCTAAAGCCTCCTAGACTGCTTTTTCTTGCCTGTATCTTTGAAGCCTCTTACGCATATCTTGAGAACCCTTAAAATGACTTAGATCCTTCCAAGAAAGAAGCAATCCTTAGATGTTAATCCTACAGTTCTTTAGAATTCCTCTATAAATGAAACTAAAAAGGTCAGAGCAGCGAGATATCAGGTAAAGCCAGTGAGACTAACCAAAAGATAAATGCTCAGAGCAACTGAATCTCTTCCTCTTATTTGTGAGAGGAAGTGGTATTTTCCTTCTTATTATTTGTTACAGAAAAGTCTCGGAAGTCACGGAAAGTGTCATTTTGGCCAAAATTAAAGCAAGCCAGGTAATATATTTTCCCCAGAAAAAAATAATGCAGCTCAGAATACTTCAGTAAAGTGCTTATTTATTGACTCTGTTCCCTCAGTGTAGCAGTTACTTGAGTTTATAACAAATTGTTGTAATAATTTATTTCTATTACATTTGTACATATCTGGCAGCTTTTATCCAAAAGCGCTTCTAATGAAGTGTTGACTGTGTTGGAGCAGTGTTTAACTCCCTGTCCATTGTTTCAACACAGCTGCCAAGCATCTGGGGGGGACCAGTTTTGCAAGCGCTGAGGTGCTACTGGAGTCCCAGAGCAGGGTGAGGCCTTTTTCTGCGCTTCCCTCAGGCTGGGCAGGAGCGTGGGGATTGCTGCAGTGTGATGGGAATGCTGGTAGGACTGGATTAGTGAACGTATTCCTCTGAGGTCCACATCACTTTCTCAGTGCTTCTGCTGTAACAGATCAGGTGACACATAAAACAGATATTGAAGTTTGTCTCTGTAGTGCCTACGTGAGAAGCTTATTTAGTATGAATTTATTTGCACTTGCAGAGTGATCAAACCTGCACAAATGCATTATTACCTTGTATTTACACATTGTCCATCAAGAGACCTGCAGTATCTTCCTTTTCTGTCTGTGTTGGATTTTGATTTCTCTTCCTCCAATGCCCTCTTTAATCATAAGCATGCAGCCTCGACTGCTTTTTAAAAATAAAGCCATATTTGGGGAAACCTTCATTTGCAAAGTATTTCTGAACTCTAAGCAGCACTGAGTTTTTCATGGTATATTTACAAATATGGCTCTATTATATATTAATACAGTGGAACCTTCTTAAGCAGATTCCAGCTGTTTTGGCTATCACAAACTGCTCTTGCTGTGACAGGGGTGTAACTGTTCACTGTTGCTCCCTCCATCTTTAGGGCTGGGCCTCCATTGCAGGGGGATATGCAGACTTAACTGCTGTTTGGCTCCTACCTTTAGGACACAGCCTAGTGAATGTCCCACTATTCCAGTAGGGTCTGGTTCTCCTGAGCAAAGAAGGCAAAGCCAAGACAACTCATCTGTCTTTGTAAGATCTACCTGAAAGCTAAGTGACACCTATAGAAGATGCATACTGTTAAAATTAACTGTAACACTGGAGCACCTGCTGTCCATCCCCAAAAGGACAACCTGTGGTATCTTAAAATACAAGTTAATTATTGGTCTAATATCTATGTTTTGGCAAATTTGAATTAGTATGTTTCTTTATAGCTGTGTAGTATATCCTACCATGCTGATCACTGGCTTTATTGCTGGCTAGACTGCAGATCCAGGATGCTGGGGTGATGTCTGAGTTGTACAGAGAGTCATTTCACTTGGTATGAGGAGGAAGAGTGGGTTGAGCCAAACAAATGATTTTATTTGAGTAGTTTCATACAGAACAGTGGTATTTTGGCCCACTCTCCCCACCCCTCAAAAGCTTCCTCTGTTAAATATGTATTGCTTCTCTGTGAAATGGGTGGTGGTGCAGGTGTGGTCTGAAGTCGTGACAGACATATTACCTGATGCTCTAGTCTTTGCCAAAGAGTAGTTTTTCTCTTCTTTAGAAATCTGTGCTGAAGATGGCTTTCACCATGGTACCCATGGGGCAGCATAGTGTCCTTGAGTCTGGGGAAAGGAGAAAGAATGAAAGAAAAGAGCAGTTTGCATTAGAAACTGCTGTATCCTCCTGGCACCCCAGAGAGAAGGATGTAAGCTATGAACAGAACTATACACCTGTGATCCATACACTTCACTTCATCATTAATAAATTTTTGTATGAAAGCACTTGTTAGGAAAAATTACATGTATTAAAGTGTGTAGGTGATTTAGCAGATACTTTAGATTTGCTCCTAGGTAGGTCATGCACAAATCTCTTCTAAAAAGCTGTGTGCATCTAAGGAATAAAGGGGATGTGTGAACTGTGTAATTGCTTACCAGCCATGATGTCAGGCAGCACCCTCCTTAGACATGGAGATAGGAGGCACTCCTTGTTATCTCTGAGCACCCATCAACATGAAGGCAAACAGGTGACACGTAAGCCTCTTGGCTGTGTGCTAAAGAGGTGGTGCTAGAAAAATACTTCTACTGGAAGTACTACCTCCAGTGTGCCCTACCTGTTCCTTTAGCAAAGTTTGGGGTAAGTGGTATACTTTACTTTGAATTGATGTGCTTGAGGACTGTCTGATTATGAGCATGTTCAGATTTCCTGAATTTTACACTGTGCTTGTGTGTCTGTACACATTTTTATTTACAGCTCAGTCCTTTTTTTTTTTTTTGGCTTGTGTTTTCATTTGTCTCTTTGTGCCTTCTGCATTTTTCCTTCTCCCTTCCATCAGCTCTGTAGCAGCACACGAGTCCTGAGAAAGGACAGTTCAGAAAACATACTCCCTGTCCCCATGCTGCTCAGGGGAAATCCTGCATGCCAAGTAATTTTATTTTTTTTTTAATTTATACAGGAGCAACGCTGCTACAGTCTTGAATTATTTATCACACAACAGGGTTGTGATATTTATGTCCTGGAGGCAAAAATACAAACCTTTTAATGTTGATGCTTGGATGCCTTTTAATGTGAAAGTACCTCAGAGTAGGAAATCCACAGAACCAGAACCTCACTTGCTTAGCAGAGCATCCCTTCTTGGCAAGCCATGATCTGGTCCTGTGCGTATGTGGAGGCTCCAGAGTGGCAGCTGTACAGGCACAGCTGAAGTGATGGCTCTGGGGCTCCTGTCAGCAAAGGAAAAGGCCAGTGGAGTTTTCCCAGCACTTGCTTATAGCCCCTGTCCATCTGCATGCTAGGCAGAGTGCAGTGCTAAAGAGGAATGGGATTTAAGGAGGTTTACAAAAGGCAAAAACCCTCTAGGGCTTGATTTGAGCTTGAAACTGTCCATCTGTGAATTTCTTCAGCAAAGGAGCTCTTGCTCTTACAAGCAAGATTTAGGAATGATCATTGTGAAAAAAATTCAGATTATTTTTCTTTTGTTGACCTTATGAATTCTAATTGTATCATAAATTTTCACTTGATTCTTCCTTTTCTACCTTCCACTCTCTCTATATACAAGGTTTAGAACGGAAGGTTTGAAGCTAGAAAGCCTAGTTTTTTATAAAAAAAGCAAAATTGGAAGGAAAAAATGGGATGGGATTTTAGTAACAGGGCTATGTCTTTAAAAAAGGCCACAGCAGCTTTTGCTATTGTTGGGTTAGGACCCCAAAACCAAACCAGCACAGCTATGAATATACTTTGCTGTGGATATATTTTTATTTCTGTTGTGTGGAGCTGGATGTGTCTGGTCACTAGGACTGCAGGTCTTGGAAGTGAGGGTGGAGATCACTTTTTAAATATTTGTACAGGGAGGAGGACAAGGCTTGAAACTGCTATGAAAATAGCCCTTTGCATGTCTCCAAGGGTAGGTTAACTGTGCAGGGTTTCACAAGAGCCACTCCCTCAAGATACTTGAATAATAGATTGACATTATGGGGTGCAGTGAAAGGTGTGTGCATTTCAAAAGCCCAAGGAGAAAATTTCCTTCTTAAGCAAATCCTGTAGAAGGCGTTTTTGTGCCCTTCCCTTTGGGCTCCTAGTCCTCTATCGGTCACTTGCAAATTGTATTTCTTATCAGCCACATGGAAAACTGAGGGTTAAGTAATTGAAATGCTGTGACATGTTTGTCCAACTCTACAAATCAGGTATGATGCTAGGGATGCCTTTAGGTTTTACTGCCCTGAGGTCTTACCTTGACCTTTCTGTTTTAACCAGCTCTCACCCAGCTCTGTCCAGTGGAAAGGTGCAGCTGAAGCATAAGTTTCTTTCTGCTTCAAGTGAAAGCTGTACCACCCTTTCTTCCTCTGTAAGGTCTTGCACAGAGGGCAAGGTAAATTAGCTTCTTTTTACAATACAATTTAGCAGTGATTAGGTGGCACTATCATTTGTAGCTGTTATTAAAAAATATGTTCTAAGTACCTATATAGCTAGCTAACAAAATGCCAACAAGGCAAATACTTCGGTACAGGTGGGAGACTAAAATACATGAAGGTAGCTTGTCTTTTGATGATATACTAGCTTTAAGATTTGCGTTTAAGCCTTTTAAGCAACAATTAATTTAGGGGTATTTAAGCTGAAAGAACTTGAGTAGAGGGGGAGCTTATGTAGCCCTTTGCCCTTGGAGAAAATCTGAGGGCAAAAGAAATACCATATACGAGATGGAAGTTTAAATCAAAGCCTCCTTGTTTGATTTTTAAAATATTTTTCCCTTTCTTCTAGTGCATTTCAATGAAAAGGCTTTGTAGAGCTACAAGGTAGGCAATCTGATTTTACTTTTTTTTTCCCCCTTCTCCAAAGAGGGAGAGGATTTAAAAAACAAAACAAAACCCAAAAAAGCCTTCTTCTGGTATGTGAGATTGTGTCTAATGGATCAGGGCTTTTAATTCTTCCAAAAATGTTTTATGTCAGTGTGTGGCTGCCCGTTGAACTTGCTTACTTGAATATGCTGCTCCTTGAGACCTGCTTTGTGGATGCATTCCTGCAGTTGTGGTGTGTTTATGTAAAAAGCTCACTGATAACTATTACTGTGGGGTGCTGTGTTTCTCTTTGTTTGTTTGTTTCAGTCTTCTATTGCAAAACTTTGTATTAAAACCCAACAGTGGAAATGAATTAGCTGGCTGTAGCATGGCAGTAAATGTAAACTCTGTCACCTAAAATCCTTTTCCTGCAAGGTTTTACTGTCCTTGATGGCATCATGTAGAATATGCGTTGGCTGAGGAAAGGGAGACTTCAAAACTGGAAATAGCAAGAAAGTGTCAGATACTTTCCACTGCCTCCTCGGAGAGTATCTGGGTGTTGATCTACCATTGTCTGTGTTTGATCATGGGAAGTCCATGACTTATGGCTGAGTCAAATAATCACAGTTCTGTCTTATAACTAAGAGCAGTACTGGCATAAGGGTGAAGTTTTAAAGATAGTTACGGTTTTAGCTTAATGGTGGTGATTTATGCCCAGATACTTGAGGTACGAGTTTGTTCCAAACATCAAGCTGTGAGTTGATATTCAAGAAATGAATTGGTGTTTTGCCATTGATGCAAACTACTGCAGCACATGACTTGAAATGAATAATCTTACCTAGTTCAAGCTACAGAAGATTTAACTTTTTAAAAATATTTCATAATCTATCTAATTTTTTGTGATTTGATGTCAATTTCCTTCCTTCATAGGAGGTGATTTAACGCCAGTTTTGTGTTGCTTTTAGGATAGTTATATTAAACTTGTGTGTGTGTGTGCATGTCTTTGAACACAACATTAAGCGGCTCTTTACTGTTTGTTTTGGGGTAAGAGAGGCTCAGCAGCTACTCAACAGGAAAGTACCAGTGCACTTGTATCAGCCTTTCTAGTATACCTGAAATTTGCCAGTGATTTTTGTTACACATCCCAGCAGTTACTGAACTTTGGTCAGGCTGTATCTAATACGGTTATTTTTTCAAAGGTTCAAAAAGAACTGAGAGAAATTTATTCAGTGTGTACTGGCCACTGGGAAACATGTGTTGTTTAAAGGCAATTAAGGGTCAAGATTTAGTTTAAATTATTAACAAGCATAATGATAAAAACTTTAAAAAATTGTGCTCTGGACAAAATAAAAATTGCAACAAAATCAATCAAATGTCACTTGGTTATTTTTCCTTCTCATAAAAAAAAAACACTTCTCCAACACTGAAAAATAGCTATTAATAGAAAAGTATTGTTTTTATCTAAATACAGTGGGCTTTTGCTGACCTAAATGCAGATTAAAAACAGTTCTGCAGTTCATGTTCCAGATTCTTTCATCTTGATTTTCAGTCTTTCCTGAAGAAGATAAAATTGCGTTGCCTTCTTTTTTCTAGTAAGAGGAATGTAATAAAATTAACTATGCAGTTTTTTTCAGGCACAGCTGAATTTGATATTGAAAATCGGTATAATGGGGAGTTTAAGGTGAATCCAGTGTGAAAGAATGAAGAACTGGTCCCGTGCTTTGTAGTTCAAATACTGATTTGTATTTTAAACGTTTGTCAAAGGAAGCCAAGAAACCTTGGTAGAGTTGTTGAATAACTAATCCTTTTTGCTTTGCTTTTTAAGGTGTCTCCTGAATTCTCACTATGTCTGATGGGGACTATGATTACCTCATAAAATTTCTAGCACTTGGTGATTCTGGAGTAGGAAAGACCAGCCTTCTTTACCAATATACGGATGGCAAATTTAATTCTAAATTTATCACAACAGTGGGCATTGACTTTCGGGAAAAGAGAGTGGTGAGTCTTCGTGGTGCTACTTCAAAATAGTATCTGTCTTGGTGGTGACTAGAATCTGTTTTTTTAAAAATCTGACCTGCTGGTCCTTGTGTACAGGCATGCAGTCAATAGTTACTGTGTACTTAATCTGGTGACAAGGAAATGGTCTCATTTTACCTTGTTATTTTTGTCATTGTTGTGAGTCCCCCCTATTTTCTCCAAAGTTAAAGAAAGATGAGCTGATTCTAAGCAACCATTTCTTACTGCTTAGCAAATGTTGATGAGTGCACCTTCTCCGTGAGTTATGCACATGGTACCTGGAGTAGCACTTTTCTTGTTGAACTCTTCACAAGGGACGATTGGGCTGTACTAAAACGTTTTTGCTGTTTGGCTAGTGAACAAAGACTGCAATGTTGATTTGAAGCTATTTTAAAACGTGAATGAAATGGGATGGAATGATACATGGAGCTGAACTGGCTCCCACAAGTTCAGCAAGTTTGTGCATCTCTAAAGATAATGTTTGTAACTCTGATACTCAGTACAATGACAGTTGAAGGTAAAGATGATGATCTAATGTGAAGTATTCTGAACTAGTGAATCTATTTTTATCTGATCCTTCCAAAGAAAACAGATGTCCTTATCTATATTTTCACTATGAGTAAACTCTTCAGCTTTTATTATTATCATCCAATTTCTGCTTTTTAAGCTATGAGATGATAAGATCTACCCTCAATTTTTTTTCAGAAATCTTTTGGCAGCTAAGAAGAGATGTCACTATCTTTATGAGTATATTGTTTGCCAGTAAGGTTCTGTTAGTTGTACAAATATATTGCCAGATTGCACGATCAGATTGCTGCTTTCTTATAGTAATATTTTAATTTGAACATGATACAAGATAATAGCAAAAAGAAGAAAATCAAAACATTCAACCAAATGCAAAATTAAAATGCAACCCCTATTACTTTTGTCTTAAAAAGCAGAAGAATTGAATTGTTGTTGGGAACTTTGCATCTGCAACACTAGTTCTGTTGTATTTAATGACTTTAAATGTCAGTTATTTTATGTTCTATAGAGGCTGGACTGCTGACACTCAGTCTTGCAAATTCACCTTTTACAGGTGTATAGACCCAATGGGCCAGATGGCATTGGTGGCAGAGGACAGAGGATACATCTTCAGCTCTGGGATACTGCAGGGCAGGAAAGGTATGTTCCACCCCCATCCTAGCAAGTAAGGTAGTTGTCGTCAAGCTTAGATGCAAATGGAACCAAGTACATGAATTCTTTTTATTGATTGCTGCATTTTAATTGTATGACTTAAGATAGGAAAATGTGCTTACTTTAACAGTGGTGTGAGGTTTCCTATGAATACCCATTAAATCACAACTGGCTTTTTGTGTTTTGGAATATTTCAATTTGTTTTTTTAATAGATAATGCATATAGATGCTTTTAAAGCTTTTTCTTCTTTCAGTTTTCCTTACATTTCTATAAATACGTTGAGATCTTGGGAAAATCAGACAAGTGAAATCACCTCAAAGGATTCTTTTCTATTTGTCTACCAAAAGAGTAGCAATCTAGTGGTTGATAGTCTTAAAAATGAAGAAATTATGCAAAAAGGGGACAAATTTCTGTTCAAGGGTTGAATTTGATTTTTACTTTAATTTCTAAATCTTGATCAAATCATGCTTTGTAGCAGAAGACTGTCATGCTTGAGTGAAATGTCTCCTTGACTTCCCTCAGCCTTGAGTAGGCCATAGTAATGTTAGCAATTCTGGTTATACAGTCCCTAGCATCAGCAAAACAATTCTGATGAATATTTCATTCTAGTTAAGTTACCTCAGTTTTATGACTGTATGCAATTATATTTTCCAAGTAACTTTTCAGATGAGCCAACTAATTTAACTTTGCTGGCCTAGGTTTCGCAGCTTGACAACAGCTTTCTTCAGAGATGCCATGGGGTTTCTTCTACTCTTTGATCTGACAAATGAGCAAAGCTTTCTGAACGTCAGGAACTGGATAAGTATGACATTTCTTTACTTTTTCTTTTTCCTTTCTTTCCTTGCACAGGTAGGGAGGGGCTATATTTGTAAGTAGGGAGTCTTGATGAGAAATAGAACTGAAAATACTGGGTTTTTTAATACCTTTCTCAGGAAAAGAAGTAAATGTTGCACTCGTAATAGCTGCTAGTGGTGGCTTCTACTGCTTAGCTGAAATTCAGCTTTGCCTACTGAACTTGAATCTTAACCTATATAAAGGCAAGCTGAAAGACATATCCCATCCCTGGCTCTGGTGATATGCAGTAATTTATGCATGTGGAAAGCCTATGCAAAACTCTGTTTTGAATCACCTGAAGCTCTCTCAGCAAAACGTAATGGAAGGCAACTCTTACAAGGCTGGTGTATCTAGGCAAAGGAGTTCCCAAACTCTCTGTCAGGAGAGGGAAGTATATCCTTTCCTGGCAGATCACTGAAGATGCTTGGTGAGCATAATTCCTTAAGATACAAGTACACAGCTTCAGTGTTAGCTTTGTCAGGCTTCTGCCCCCCTGGCTTTTTCCCTGGGTACATCATGGTGGATGTCCATCTGTCCTCTGGCTCCTCTGTGAGATAACAGAGAACATACTTGTTTTCTGTCTTTCAAAGTTCTGAAGGAGTTTGTGTCCCCTGAAAGGTGGTATTATTCTTAGTGAGCTTTGTGTTTGACAATAAGTTGTGACCCCTCTCCATCTTGCTGACAGGTCAGCTACAAATGCATGCATATTGTGAAAACCCTGACATTGTATTATGTGGAAACAAGAGTGATCTGGAAGACCAAAGAGTGGTGAAAGAAGAAGAGGCTAAGGAACTTGCAGAAAAATATGGGTACATAACTTCCAACTTCCTTCTAGTTATTGCTGTGTTTAAAGCAGAATGTAATGCCTTTTCTGTTTAGTGAAAGGTTTCTGTGAGAATAAGCATTTTAGAATGCTTAACTGTCTGGTATGATTAGAGATTAATGTTTTCTGCATTGTCTAAAAATTCCTACTTAGTATTGCAATAATTTTTCACTGGAGATTGGTTAATCTTCTCTCCTTGGCAGGAAAGTAGATTTTTGTAAACAGTCTGGAAAAGAGAGAGAATTTAGCTGGAGAGGCAGGGAGGTCTAATTCTGTGCTCTTGCCTGTGCCTGAGCATAACTTTGGGAACTCATTCTGACAAGTGCCTCTGTAAATTGTGGACTCAATGACGAAAATGAAAGCTTATCCTTCTGCCCTACCTACAGAGTCAGTCATTCCATTAATTTGTTTTGCATTTCAAACCTCTGGACACTCAGTGTCTTTCTTAGTGAAGTAGCAGTAACAGCATTTGTGTGATTTCTAAGTGGCAGTAACCATGTATTGGTTTTGCTCCTGTTAATATAAACTGTGATGCAAGTTTGTGGTTTCTGTCTTCTGCAGAATTCCATATTTTGAAACCAGTGCAGCCAATGGGAATAATGTAAGCAAAGCCATTGAAACCCTGCTTGATCTCATCATGAAGCGCATGGAGCGGTGTGTGGATAAATCCTGGATCCCAGAAGGGGTGGTGCGCTCCAACGGGCACAGCTCTACGGAGCAACTGAACGAGGAGCAAGAAAAAGGCAAATGCAGCTGTTAGCTCAGTTGCAATTACATCTAGTGTCTATTCTAAAGTATAGTACAGTTGCAGCTTAACTGTTTAACTTACGGACAAATCACATTTTGTAGTTATTTAATGAGCTATATTCATTCTTGATACTAATTCTTTGTTTTTTTCCTCTCAAACAGCATTGGCCTTTGCTTACAAGGTATGCAGTTTATGAGTGATGGGACAGAAGTCTAATTTGGTGTAGCACTGGATATTCGTCTAATTCTCTACCTTGGAGGGAAGGGGAGGAATTGTCATACCAGATTTAAAGCATCTCTCTGTATGGGCAATTGCCCTTTGAAGGCTCCATTAACTACACAGACTAGGCATTTAGATTAGATATTGGGACTTCTGTTAGTCTCTACTAACAGCAAGTTTACCAGCATGGTCCTTGGTTTTGAACAGAAACATTTAATCATTTCACCAATCAATAACAATCTTGAAGAGCAAATCCTGTGTTTTCAACAAAAGGCTGCATGTAGCTTTTCCTTCCTCTCTCAAACCATTAGTTTTCAGAGATGAAAACCAAAATAAAGCCTTTCTATATGGAATAAAAAAACTACAGAGAAACACAAGGGTGCATATGTAGGGCACTTTGGATATGTCATCAAAGTGAACAGGTAAGCTACAACTGTACTATATAAAATATATCCAACACAGCCATTGAGACCTCCTGACATAATTTGAATTTCTAGAACATGCATATGTGTGTATTTATATGTAAATGGCATAACTGTACATCAGTTGTTGTGTTACTTTTATGTTACCACTCACGTTTTAACAGGAATGTAGGGCAACTTAGATGTCAGCAAAATTTCATCAGAGGTAGTGCTTTGCACTGAATTTGCTTTACTGAACACAGATTTGGAATGTTTCTTCAAACCTGGATTGAAAAATGAATTGTGATTGTCTTCTGATGAAATGCAGCTAAGATACCAATTCTGTCTAGATCAGTATTTCTATAAATTTATATTGCTAATTTTATTCTGCCAGCCTTTGTGTCCTGTTCATCTTAGTTATCATATATTCATTTATGGCTTGTTCATTTCCTTTAGGTTGTATTTAAAAAAGAATAGAGTTGCTCCTCTTTTATTCCTTCTACAGATCACCTAAATGCCAGTTTTGGTTTCAGTGGATCATGTTACTCTTTGGTAATTTTTATTTATTCAAACAACCTAAGGAATAATCAGTATTTTTGGGTCTTTTTTCCAGACTGATTTGTAAGATGTGCCTACCAATCAATTTTCTAAACTGTGTCACTGTAAAGTATTGCCAATTGAAGTAATAACATGCCAAATTAATTCTTTTTACAGACTTTCCACAGCAGTTTGTTTACAAAACTCCAAAGCTCTTACTTCTTTAGAAATGATGTATTTATTTATTTAAATAGTCTAACTACTGCAATTTCAGGCAAACAGTGATAGATAGCACTTGTGGACATGAATTGCAGCATAACAAATTTTTTGAAGGACCAAAAATGTTTCTAAAATAGGCACTAACAAAAAATATATTTGATGTAGACTCTGGTTATATTAATAATGCAAGAATAAGTGTTAAAACTTGGTTCTTAAAAGATTTTGCAAAGTAATGCGTTGTTCTTAAACAAACACAATATGTAAATACTAGATTTTTATCACAGCCTATACAGAATATTTTTCAAGTGCAATATAATTTGACTGCTCTGGGACTAGGACAGAGATTAAAATGATTTATATTCAATAAATATAGGGTTTTTTCTACTGTACAATACCAAGATTCTAAACTGGTTGTGGACCGGAGTTACTGTAGTTTAACTCAGAGTGCCTTTTGAAGTTCCCATGGTGTTTCTGACCAGCAGAGTATCAGACTCTGCTCTAGGACACAATACATTTCAATGTAATTTGGTGTCCGAATTCTTTACTGTAACTCTTTGCTTTCCAGGGGGTTGCAGTGGGACTTTGTAAAGCATTAACTTTAATGGGAGTTTTTGTGCTCCATCCCGTTCCTGCAAACAGTGAGGATTATTGCAGCCAGCTACTGAGCTAAGTGACTACTGAAATGGTGTGAAAATACTTCCTTTTGAATACTTACGTTTAGATTGGATATTAAATATTAAATGGAACTGTCATATTTTTGTCATGCATATTATATGTAACTATTTACTGTATAAAGAGAGTCTACATAAAATTGCTTTGATGTCAGCCTTTGAAATGTGCCATAAGATTTATCTGTTTGAATTATTCAGTGGCAAAACTTTTGTTCCCTTTTTAGGTCTCATGAGAAGTCATGGGAAATGCTTCTTGACAGTGGATTATATTATTCTTATTAGTCTAGCACTAGTTTTAACAAAGAAACAAAGGAGAATTCTCATGTGATGAGAAACTGTTATTTCAAGAAGAATTGTTTCCATCCAGTGTCAGATGAAAATGTAGATCTCTCGTGGAACAAAGTTTTGGAAATTATTTCCATTATGATGTTTTGTCCCAGGATTTCTTATTAATATAAAACAGTTAAACATTCCTGATGTGAACCTTGTCAGCATTTGTTGAACTGATTTGCAACATTTCCTCTTGCCTCAGTGCAATTCAGTCTTTGTCCTTCTGCACTGTCCTTGTGCATTGTGGTGTTTTTAGTTCAACTGTGTCTAAGTTCTCTTCTGTGGCCTAGGTACTTCTTGATGTTCCACTCTTGCACTGAACAAATCAGTCAAATGGGGGCCTGATGCTTCCTGGGTGATGCCAGAAGGAGCTCAAACCTATAGAAGGAAATAGAGGCAACACTTCTGTACTCCTAAGACATTCAGAAAGTTGCTAATGGTAGTGTGTAGCATGTTCAGAGCAAAGTGAATCAAGCAATACATGTAAAGTCTATTGCTTCTACAAGGGTAAGAGCCTGATTTTTCAGAATAGCTGCTTCCATCAAAAGCAGTGTAGATTAACAGGTAGGCTATGATAAACTAGAGGACACAGCTGCTATTCAGACGTTCCTTGATGGGCAAGAGAAATGAGCTGAACTAAACCTCATAAAGTTTAAGGAGGGCAAGTATGACTGGGAGTTCCATTTGGGTTCAGATAACCCCATGCAGTGGTACTGGCTGAAAAAATATTTTACAGAAAAGGGGATGGGTATCCTATTCAAAAGCAGGTTGACTAGGAGCCAGAAGTGTGCCCCTTTGGCAAAGAAGGCCATCTGCATCTGGGGCTGCATTAGTAAAATGAAGCCCAGCAGACTGAGGGAGTAAGTCTTCCCTTATATTGAGTAGTTATAAGGTTGAATCTGGAGTGGTGTCCTGTTTTGGACACCCCAGTAAAAGAAAGACATAGACATTGACACACTGGAGTGAGTGCAGCAGATGCCACCAAAATCAGAGGGCTGGTGCATGAGGGAGAGGAGAGAACTGGATTTGTTTAGCGTAAAGAAGAGAGAGCTAAGGAAGAGTTTTCTGCTGTCTTGAACTATCTAATGGGAGGATATACCAAAGATTGAGCCAAACCCTTCTCAGAGGCACAGGGATAGGAAAGAGGCAACAGAGAAAAGTATAGAACATTCTGCATAGACACAGCAAAAATTATCCCTGAACAAGTGGTCAGAAATTGGAATAAGCCAAGGAAGGTTTTGGGGAATCTCTTGAAAATGCTAAAAAATCTCAACTGGGTGTGGTCCTGAGTCACCTGGTGTTAATCTACCCTGCTTTGAGCAGAACTTTGGCCTAGAGGACTTCCAGAAGTGTTTTCCAACCGATACAATTAAATGCTCTATGAACCTGATCCTACAAATGCACATGCCCAACAGTTGTCATGTCAACAGTCATTTTATATGACTGTATATGGTAGCTTATATGAACTGTATATGACAGTTCTGTTTTATTAGAAAACTTGTACAATTGTGTGAATATTTGCAGATCAGAGCTTTGCTATGAGCTTAAGGTACTGAGTTGTTTGATGAAATAATTCTTGCTGTGGTAATCTGTGTAAAAAATCAAGCAAATGAGCTACTCAGTTTGTTGCAAAAACCTCTTCTTCCAGCAAGACTGTTTTTCAGCTGAATACCTAATTCTGTCCATGAATAACTGTTAAAGGAGTAGACGTATATATTCTATTTTGATAATAATTGGTATTCTGGCTCCAGGAACCTTCAATCTATATTGCCTTTTAGATCAGGAATAAGCACTTCAAATCCACAGCAGAATGGCCTGTACTTGAAGAGATTATGCCTCGATATGAAAAAAGGAGAGGACCGGGGAGAAATCCAACTGTAAATGCTTGTAGTATCGCTGCTCTCACATCCCATCTGTCTGCTGGAGGCGTTGGTGACAGTCTGTAATCCACACTGTTTGAATTGTAGAAGCCACCAAAGACTTCACAATATAGTACTCTGCCAGGAAAAAAAGCTGTCTTCAGTGAAATAAATACTGCCGTGGGGAAAAAAAATGTCACATGGGCAGGAAACTCAAAGTAACAAAACTGAAAAAGAAGGATTGCAATTGCATATGCTGAGGCACAGCAGCCCTAGACCTAAGCAAACTTGTTTACTATTTATTTTGCCTCTAGTTGTAAACTTGGTGTCTTCGTAGCTTCCCTCATAAAATTGCTTTATGTATGTGTGTCTGCTGCTTCCTGGGTTGCCATCTCCTGTCGCAGTCACAGAGCCTTTCCTCCAGCAGGCAGCGTGAGACTAACACCCTGTGCAGCCCCATCTTGCTCTCTGTCGAGTCAGGAGCTGTTGGTGGTGACTACTAGTCACCCGTCCTATGCTCCAGCCTGTGTCTCCTGCAATAGGATGTGGCTGAGGTCTGGTTTATAAAAAGATTGGAGACAAGTTCTGTGCTGATAAGGTTAGTGACTCTACTGTGTGAAAGCAGTTTTTTTTTATTCGTTTCATCTTAATACAGCCCTGAGCTGACTGCCTTTTTTCTTGTTCTGGAAACCAGAAAGCAAAAACTGTCCTAAGGCAAATGCAATTCAGCACACTAATTTCTCACCAAATGCTCAGTTAACTTTTTATTATTTTTTTTTTTTAAATGGAGAAGCAGGAATTGTGATGGTAAAGCCTTATCTAATGAGGAAGATTTCAGACTCTGAGCTGGGACGTCCGAAGACTGAAAAACAGGGAGAAGACCCTCTCCAGTTCCAAGCAACTTAGGAAGGTACAGGGCCAGGCAGTTAGGTCCTTTCACAATAAACAGCTAACTTGGGATGAGGGGAGGAACAGGAGTAATCAGGTTCTGTAATGTGTGCAGACCCATCAGTTTTACACAGTACTTCACATTTTGCTTTAAAAACTGATTCCCTTGTAGAAAACTTGGATCTTACAAATATGGTAGTGGAGCAGA
This sequence comes from Apus apus, assembly GCF_020740795.1. Taxonomy (NCBI): domain Eukaryota; kingdom Metazoa; phylum Chordata; class Aves; order Apodiformes; family Apodidae; genus Apus; species Apus apus. The sequence continues at coordinate 8,268,561 of NC_067291.1, forward strand.
AAGTGATTTGCCTGAATTCTAGAGCACATCAACTATAGATTTAAAAACCTATGCCTGACTCCCTTTCCTTTCCTTGGGTTACTGTCTCTATCCTTACGTTAATACTGAGCCATTTCAGCTTCATTCATTTTCTCACACTTAGAACAAAATTTTACATTTATAACAAAAAGCCAGGGGGGATCAAACACAAGATCATCGCAGAAATCTTTTAATTTGTATTAAATTTACATACTAAGATATGAATGTATATTTCAGGGAAAGCAGAAAGTCATTTGGAACAGAGAGAATTCAGCTTGCTTTTGAAGATGCAGTATTGTCTAATAGTTCCTTCCTACTTTGTGTGTATGGGTTGTTGTTTTGGTTTTTGGTTGGTTTGGGGTTTTTTTAAATACTTTTATGAGTGTGAGTATCTCTCAGCTTTCAACAGGATTCTCTCTGGTAGAATTAAAGGACAGATCATGCTCTTAACATAATGGTTTGCAGTTAGCATGCGTGTACCTGATGTGTCTATCCAGGGAGTAAATGTAGTGTGTTTGTGCTTTTTGGCATACTACTGCTTTTGTAGATAGGCTTCTCACCCTTTCCCCCCAGTAACCTGTTTGTGTGATGATTTAGAAATTGTGGCTCAAATCGGCCAATAAGTGGAGCTTTCTTAGAGTGTCAAAGTACAGCAGTGAGAACTTCCACATAGACTCTAGTCTCAGCACTGTTCATGTGGTGGCCTGGTGGCCCAGTTTCTCGTTTTTGGAGCAATAATCTCCTCCACTCTTTCTATATGACTGAACTGTTTTATTTTTATTACGAGATCTTGCTAAGACACAACTGTCACGGTCCTCCCTGACTTCATGATGGTTACAGCCTGCCAAAGAAGTGAAGACCTATCTGAAAAACTTAGGCTACTCCACTATTGAGAGTTAAAACCAACCCCAAATTCCTGAAGAATGACACAAAGGAAGAATCACTTTCCTTTGGAAGGACTGTGGTAATGACTATGCCTGTTCTGGTGAGGTGGAGGGTCAGTCCCGTGTCCTGCTGAAAGGGGATTATGTCCAGCTGGAGCCCTTTCCCATTTCCAGTTTGGCCTGGCAGAGACCCCATCAGAAGGAGGGGCAACGTCTGGTCTCTTCAACCGTGCTCAGAAAAAGGAGCTCTTAGTTTTTCAGGTGGGCTTCACGAGACCCTCTTTACAGACCTTTGGGGGTATCCTTTTATTTGGAGCTGCCGGCTTCTTCACAGGTGGGTCTCGTATGGCTGCAGTCTGTGACCCTGCAGCACTGCTGGTGGGCGCGGGGAGGGGCTTCCCCAGCCCCGGGTACAACTGGAAGCGCTGTTTTCCAGCGAGTAGCCGGTGAGGAGCTGTGACACCGCTGTGAGGAGACAGAGGTGACACCCCGTGCGGAGGTGACAGCCCGTGCGGAGGTGGAGGTGACAGCCCGTGCGGACCCCGCCGCGCGGCGCCTCCGGGTGCGGTGCCAGCGGGCTGGGGCGCGGCGGGGCCGGCAGGGGGCGCTGTGGCCGCTCCCCGGCGCGGCGCCGCCGCCTCCGGTCAGCTGAGCGCGCCCTTCCGGCGGGGCCTGCGGCGCGGCCCGGCCCGACGATGCGCATCGAGAAGTGCTACTTCTGCTCCGGGCCCATCTACCCGGGGCACGGCGTCATGTTCGTGCGGAACGACTGCAAGGTACCGGCCGCCGGGGGGAGGGCGCGGATGGCGCCTGTCAGCGGCGGGGATCGGGGATCGGGGCCCGGGCCCGCTCGCAGCTTGCCCGGCTGGGCCTGGCCCGGCCGTGTGCGGGGCGTGGGGGCCCCGAAGGCACCTGCCCTGCGGGGGTGGGAGGCTCTACCCCGCGCACCGTGTGTCCGCTTCTCGCGCGGTTCGGTTACAGACGTTGCCAAGGCCCGAGAGCCCCGGTCCCGGGCTGGGGCAGCCGCTTCCTGCGGTCTGGGGAGGGCTGGGCAGGCCTGGGGCCGCGGCGGGGCGGCAGGCAGCCTTCCCCTCGTTCTGCTGGAGCCCCGGGGCCTCTGCCCGCCAGCCGGGAGGTGGGGCTGGGTGGCATCATCCGCCGCCCGGATTCGTTTGCTGTGTGGGAGCCGTTAACGGGGGTGTTGCTGTACTTTGGCAACTGTTCTGGCTGTTGGGAAAAGCATGGGCTGAATTCTTTGGTTTCGGTTGTTGCTAAGAAATTCTGCTCCTTACAGAGCAATAAATTTTTTTAATTTTTTAATTTTATGATTTGGAGAAGTAGGGGTTTCAGATTAAAGGCAGGTGACTGGAAAGCTTTGAACAATCTGGGTCACAGACACTGTATGGTGAAGCTAATCGTCTGTGTCTGTCATGGTACCCTACTAGAAGTAGTAACTCAGAAATCTGATGTGACTTACCCAATTGAGGCTGTCATAACAGGATGTACATAGCACTCTGGGCTCTACCTTATGGTGACAATTTTGTACATAAAACATTGTGTGTTGTTTCCCAGCCTCTGCTGTACTCCTTACCACTCCTGTAGGGCATTGGAGACCCTGGTGTCAAATGAAGCTTGCTCAGCTTCCTTCTGATGTTCACATGTCAAAACAAGTACTGGCTCAACTGTATTGTTCATCGGAGTCACAGCTTTTGGGAATTTAGAGGTAGATGTAGGTTGGCACAGTTCCATTCACTAGAAAATGGCCACAAGGTCTGTGCAGGTTTGTTTGTTGGGTTTTTGTTTTTTAAAGTTGCAAAATGGCACGTTAGTTGTGACAGATAACCTATGAAAGAGCAAAATACAGTGGAAGATTTGGCTGAGTTAAGGTGAAAAAACATGGTAGAAAAATAAAACAAGAAAATATTTGAAGATTATTATCTTTACTACAGTTTCCACCTATTATTTTTCTTTAGAAATTAGTATTAGATGGCAAGGAGAGTATGGTTTGAAAACACTAGAGTTTTCAAAAACTAATGAATAACAAATGTAATTTGAATATTCTTATGCAAAGTTTTAGCTCTGCTCTGAATACTACACAGCCCAGGATAGTTCAAGGTGATGCACAAATTTAGGGAAGATTAAGAGGTGTAGATAGGGATAGGATTATGTCTCTTCTCTCACTGCCTTTTCATCTTACTGCCATCTTGCTGCATAGTAATTTTGACTGGAAAATGTCTGTGGATTTGGGAGAGTTTGGGACAGGGCTTGTTCTTTAGCTTGGATGTTAGTGACGTATAATTCCAATACTAATTAAACAAAATTTTCAAGTATGGATAGTGAAACTTCTTTTCTGCATCTCTAATGGGTCTGAAAACATCACCTGGATGAACATGGAGCTTTTCCGTGGCTGGCAGTGGCAGATGCCTTAAATCAGTCCAGCTTTTTGTAGAATGTGTAGAAAAATGATGTGGGGAAGCTCAATTAGAATGTTTTGGTATGTGCCTTAGCAGCTTTCAGTAAATTCAGTCCAGGACTTAAGTAATGTGCTTAGGACTCCTGCTGCAGGGTAACATTTAAGGCTGAAAGACACATTCCAGAAGATTGTCCTTTTTTTTTTGGTGGGGGAATATGTGTGTTGCATTGGAAAATGTTATATGAGAGGTGTGAGGATTTTTTGTTGTTGTCAGGGTGGCACTGTATCTAAAAAGTGCTGACAGGTGTAACAAATTGTTTATTCATAGTGCAGTTTTGGTTTTATGGTTATTTTTGCAGATGATAATTCTCACAACCCTAGTTTATTTTATTTATAATCACCTTAGTTGTATTTGTGCATGTCCCTGACAGCTGTGAAAATTACTTTATAACGAGAAACAAGAACAGTGCTTCAAATTCTGTTTGTTAATAGCTACATTTGAAAATGACATAAATCTTTTAAATGTCAATATTTTAGTTCACTCTTAGGGAAACTTCAGGGTTTGATATCATGTTTGCAATGGAGCAGAACTAACATGATTTAACACTAAGCTTTTTTTTCCTTTTTTCTTTAAGATATTTCGATTCTGCAAGTCAAAATGCCACAGAAACTTTAAAAAGAAACGAAATCCCAGGAAGATGAGATGGACCAAAGCATTCCGGAAAGCAGCTGGCAAGGAGTTGACAGTGGTAAGAGGTTGAACCGGTTCATGCTTTACATTAGTTCACTAAAGAGGCAGAAATCTGGCCACTTCCAATAGCTAGAACAGGCTAGGTTAGCTAGCTTAATGCATTATCATTTAATTAAATGAATATGAGAGATGGGGTAAGTAGAGAAAAGGGATTGTGGAAGAGGATGGGAGAGTTTTCTGGAGAGTAAGCTGTTAATTAGATTGATTACAACCAGTGTATCAGGAGTCTGCATTGGTAAAACATGATGGTTCTCTTGTCAAGGCATTTTTTTTTCCTCTGTCTATAAATCTCTTGCTCTCTGTACATAAACATTTGGTAGTTGTATTCCTGTGCAGATCATCTGGGTATCCTAAGAAATCTCTCTGTGTAAACACATGAGATAGATACCTTTTGAAGTCACCTCAAAGCACACGGTATACAGGAAGAGTCCTGGCATAGATAGGAATGTTTCAGAAATAGCCTATGAGAGCTTACAGACAATTTAAAGACAAGGTTACTTCAGTGTAAAAATACTAAAAGCTTATAGTTGGTGGAACAGTCCTTAAATAAGAATTACTGCAGCTTACTTAATTACCTGTTTTTTGACAGAATGCTAACAATTTAGGGAGTATTTTGACACACTGATTTGCTGCCTTCTGTGTATCTTCCAAGGGGAAATGTATGATTTTATTTCATTTTACTTTTTAATCTGACTCTAGGAAGCCATGATTAATAAGCATCTTCTGTAATTGTATTTCTTGCTTTCAAATTGTTTCTGGCTAAGTTGAATTACCATTTTGAAAATAATGTAAGATCTTAATTTTAAATTCCTTTATGCATGTCTAAATAGGTGACAATATGGTCCTACTTTGATACACATCTACTTATGTTAAGTATTAAACCTATATATAAACACAGTGCTTTGTTGCAGTTTGGTTGTTACCATTCTTTCATAAGCCAGCTCTGGGGAGAGTATCTAAATAGGCTTGTGACAGTGGGAAATACTGTAGTTTGTAAGAAAGTGACAGTTCTTGCTGCTTTAAGCAGGTACACTGGATAGAGGTTAAATATATTTACTTGTTTTCCTGGGTGCAAAATCATTGGTGTTTTGTGGTTCTTTTGGGTTTGGGGTTTTTTTTTTTTTTGTTTTTGTTTTTTTAATAAAATGACAAAAAATTAAGAAGGACATAATCTTCCTAGGTGGTTTTTACAAGCTATTTCTGAAGTGTCTGACTCTCTCAATCAGAGTGACACAGGAGTTGGTCATTCTGTTCCCTCATGTTTGGAATCTGAAAGATCCGTTGGCCATTATGAGGCAGTTGCAGTTTTATCCCTGTGCATGTAGGCTAGGAGACTATGGCACTTTGAGCACCTGTACTCTCAGGAGACTTTGTTTTGCTGTTTGCGGTGTGTTTTCATGTTAAAAAACAATGCTGTATATTACAGATACATAAAAGCAGTCACAGTTTAGGATAAACTGTAGTCAGTTGATGTGGTGCTGTGTCACCCTTGGCAAAAAAGGAATTTTAGGGTTTTTTTTTGATTGTTTTTTAAGGTGAAGAATAGCATGTAGATGTTTTCATACAGTGTGCTCTTCAGCTTGGGTTTTGGGTATTTTGCTTGATGGTATCCCATGGTAAAAACTGATACTTGTCTGCCAGAGTAGCATGGCTTGGGAGTGGCTACATTCCATTTCTTGCTATTCTATATAGTTTTTCTTATTGGAACCCAAGATGAGCAGCTGATCTAATAACTGTGCTTTACCACTACAAGAAAACATCTGTGGGCTGGGAAAAGTCCTCAGATAAAGTCAGTATAAAGCTAAGTATTCCTAGGAAAAAAACCACAACAAACCAGGAAATGGTTTTTATATCTTAAACTGTTGGAAAAAAGACAAACAACAAAACAATGAAAATTAACACTCCCAGCTGCCCCAAACACCACAATGTCATCAGCTGAAATATGTCATGAATCAGAATTTTATATTGTTTCAGTATTCTTCAAATAAAATATTGTGTGTTGTGTTTTTGTTTTTTTAACCTTTTCAGAATTACAAGCTGTTGAGTAGAACTTAATTGACTTGCATTAAATGCTTTTGACTCTACTTGTTTTCAATTTTGCCTTCCACCTGTCTAATCTACTCTGTATTTCCTACGTGACATTGGTCTTCTCTGTTCATTTTGTCTTGCTAAAAAGAAAATAGCTGAGGGAGATGTTTTGGTAAATTGTTCTCTTCAGACAAATCACTGGCTTCTGACACTATGAGGTCAAACACTCCACTCTATTTCCTTCTAGTTTAGTAATCTCTAAAAGCTTTTAAAGTGTAGGAACTGAGGTTCTAAAAAGGAAAAAAAAATCACAAAGTATTAAGTTACAAGAGTGATACAGTAAGAATGTATTGATCTAAATATGCTTCTTTATATAATCTATGTTTACTTTTCCTTAATATAGGATAATTCATTTGAGTTTGAAAAACGTAGAAATGAACCAGTGAAATATCAGAGAGAGTTGTGGAACAAGACTGGTGAGTAATTTCAGAAAAAAAAAAAAGGTGGTCTATTGAAAGTAAACTTTTACTCTACATGATCATGTTTTCAGAAGACTGCTTACAATACTGACATTTTGTAGTGATTGTGTTTGAATAACTGGAATCATGACCAGATTCTTACATGCGGAGGAGGTTTGAGTTGTGAGCAAGTGCGAAGTTTCACTTGATTATTTTCTTTTCAGGAACTGGATAGTTCCACAAAAACCTAAATAAGTTTTAAAATACAGTTAATCATAATTTGTACACAGATTATTCCCCTACTCTGTTCTTTGAAGAAGGAGTAAGTTCCTCTAGATAGTGTAACAATTACCTTTGAGATAGAGGTATTATGGAATACTGGTAGTGTTGCTGTGCAGAATAGCCTGCGTTTTCAACTGTAGGTATGTAAGCACATTTTAAAACAACTTCTGCTTTATTTCAGTTGATGCAATGAAGAGAGTGGAGGAAATAAAGCAAAAACGACAAGCTAGATTTATTATGAACAGGTGAGGAGAAGCATTTCTGTTATGGGAGCTTTTGCAAATCTGTGCTGGATAGTCTTTCCAGAGAAGCAGAGATCAAAAGCTTTAAATAGTTAATTGCTTTGTACATATCTAATTGTCCAAGCAGTGGGGTAAAATGGTTTGTGTGGGTTCTACTATGCTACCAAACTGCTGTGCTTTATTGGCTGTGCAATGAAATGTGTCTTTTGAACACTCAATGGTAATAATTATATTTCCTTGTTTGTAATACGGAGTCTTAGATTTAAATTTCTGGTAAAAGTTGTTATTGTGCTGGCTTTTTTTCTGGTTTGTCTCTCTTGAATTAGTTTTCACATATCTTTAACCTTCATTTCCTTATAATCAAAGTTACTTACAGTTTATAGATATTTAGCTAAAGATGTGTGTCATGCATTAAAATGAAAACATACATCCTCTCTCTTAAGGTAATTAAGTTTAATTATCCTCCTCCCCAGATTAAAGAAGAGCAAAGAGTTGCAGAAGGCAGAAGACATCAAAGAAGTCAAACAGAATATCCACCTTCTTCGTGCTCCACATGCAGGTAAGAACTTGCTTTGCCTGGTCTGCTTAGATTAAATGGTGTATACTATTTTATGATTAATAGTGATTTTTTCTTGTATGACTAATTCTTCAGATCAATAGTCCTGCATATTTTTCTTACAGTTAATTTGTCTGTTCAATGGATAGTAGCTCTTGCCACTAAATGTAAACAGTATCTTTATTCTGAATCCAAGATACATTTTTATTTATCTAGTCCTGCATTCATCCTTTTCCTTATTTGAATATTTTAAACTGCACTCAATACCTGGTACTCTCTGAACTGCATGTTTGTTAACCAACACATTTATCTAGGTTCTCTCTTTGAATTGATTATTTGAACTCAACAGACTGTGCCACTGATTGATACGAAATACAGTAATTAAGCTCTACTTTTTTAATTTGTTAGCCACATGGAAACAGCTGCCTCTTCAGTCTTTAGCAGTTCCTGCTGGGCCTTAAAGAGAGCAGAGTGAAATGTCAATCCTGGAATTTTTTTTTTCTTTCTTTTTGGTAGTCTTATTGAGACCTGGCCCTATTGCCCCCCAACACAACATTCGGGAGGGCTTGTTACATGAAAATTCATGTGTGAAGGCCACTGATCTGTTGGGAGTAATGCATTTTTATAGCCCTCTGCAAGGTTTTGCTAGGTATTACCACCTATGTCAAAGTTCAAACTATTGAAAATATATGTTGACTGCATTTTAGATCTTGCATAAAAACAGCATCAGCTTTTCTGTTAAAACAATTCTTCAGTAGTTCTAGGTGGTGATGAAGGTTAGTAATAAATACTTGTAAGCTTGATGAGTTTTCTCCTAAACCCTTTAAATAATATATTTAGGCTGTTTTACTTAGCATAGATGCATATGTTGTTCAAAGAAAAAGGATCATTTGGGTTTAGAGAGACATCTTGAATTTCATTTTTTGTTTGCCTTGAAGGAACACCAAAACAGCTGGAGGAGAAAATGGTGCAGAAGCTACAAGAGGATGTGGCTATGGAAGAAGATTCTTAAAAAGCTTTTATTTTCTATTTATATCTTTTCAGCAGTTAACAGTTACTTATTGCCTCACCTGACATCATTCAGAACTGTGCTTACAGTTGAAGAAAAGTCTATTTTAATGAATAGTGGCCATTTACTGTTTGAATACTTTGCTTTTTATAAAAAAATAGTAAGGTGGATACTGGTTTGGGCAGTAATTTAAGTGATGTAATTTGAGAAAACCTTGATAGCAGAGAGAAGAATAAGCCGTGTTGTTTGAGACACTGTTCTCCTTGGAAAGTTATATTTTATTTCTGGATAACTTTTCCCTGGTAATTCAAGGAATAAAACAAGGTTGGCCCTGAGCTTTTGCTATTTTGTCTAGTGTTCTTTTATGCTGGTAGAAGCAGATAACGAAGTCTCTTAATGGTTGCAAAGTGGTGCAGAATGTGTTCTTTCTCTTCAGTCCACTGCAGTCCTGACTTATTTTCACTCTCAGTACAGGGAAAAATTTTCAGTTTGTTCTGCCTACAGTGTTTGGTTTATCTCCTTTTTAAGTCAGTTTCCCTGGGATTATGTTCCAGTTGACACCTAAGCCTGACAAAGCTAACAATGATGTAGGACCTATTGCTGGCTGGAGAATAGTAATGGTGATAATATCCAGTCTGGTGTTGGACCTGCCAGTCAAATCTGACATATAATCAGGCTGATTTAGATGCTCAATAAATCATACTTTGGACTGTTTTTACTTAATGCTCAGGATTATTTTGATAGAAAGAAGATCAGGTTGAAGTGTAGGCTTTTTCCATATTGTGGTGGGTTTTATCTTTATTCAAAGTGTCATCAGTCCTAAGATTAGTACTCTGCTTTTTTAAACTGTCAGCAGTTTATCTACAACCGTGTGATCAGAGAAGCCTTCAAAGGCATTTTAAATAGTATTTGCTTGTGTCAGTGCTGTTACTCAGAAAAAAAGTACTTTCTAGTTCTATTCCAAAGGAGTATGTGCTGTATCAAGCACTGCAAAACTCCATCATACCTACCACCTACATGTGTACTGTGTGGTTCAGGGAAGAGTCATATTTGAACATGTAAAAAGGGACAGTGGGGAGTGTGTGAAATAAACAGAGACTGTACTCAGTTTTTCAGCTCTTGATTTATGAATTATGCTTAGATATTTAGAAAACTATTATGTTTTAGTAAGATAAAAATAACTGAATCCTAGTAATAAAAATATGTGATTATTTCATATTTTCATGAAATTAAAATTTAGCTATAACTGAAAATTTGCTGATAAGGTGATAGCTGGTAAGTATTTCAGATGTACAATATCAGTATTTCCCCTGTCAACTGTAATATAAGTAATATCTCAAAAACTCACATTAGGTTGACCAGGAAACATATTTCAATGAGATGAAATCATTAAGATGCTATAGTATAATCCTTGGACCTGGTGATGGGAGACCTTCAGGGAATGGTAATTAGTAGGTTTATGAGTGACTACACAAGTTAACTCAGGATTTCAGCTCGGGGAATATGGTTTTTGATTGGCCTTCTGCATAGTATTTAATCCTTGAGATAGGATACTTTAACCCTAAAAATCTTATTACAGTTTTTTTTTTTGCTTACTGTGTTTTCAAGATGCAGTGTTCAGTGAGTGCCAAGTTTTAGTTTTCTCTAAAAGCCATGGAGTGAATCTATGTAAAGAAGAGAAAGGTGATCAGTCCCATTGGGTGTTATGCAGTATTTGTAGACAATCTTACTTTATGTGAGTTTTTTTTAGCATTAAATAATATATAATACATAGTATCTGTAGTTTTCTGTCCACGTATCTTTAAATGAACTGCAACTCTTAAGTTGTTTGGGTCCTGTCTGAAAGTCTCTCCATGGGATTCTTAACCCATTCCTGTAGAGGGTCTGTAAGTGAAGCAGCAGCTGAGAAGAGCCCTTCGGGAGTACACTAAAACCATAAATCCTAAACATCCAGCCGGTTGTATGAGCTGCTTTTCCTTTGCACTCTGTGTAATACTCTTAATTGCAAGCAGGGGCAATTTCAAAATCAATACTGAAGTTGTCCATCATTGCACAGGTGTGCTGCTTCCTTCTGAAGCAGACTTGTAGCCTGCTGTTTTGTATACCTTTTGAGTACATAGGAGGTAGTTGATTTTAAAAACTAGTTATAATATACTTGCAGCACTTGTTCCAAAGGTGCCCTTGTGATTATTATTTTTTTTTTTCCTTTTAAATTAACTACTATGGTGTCCTGTTCTCCTTTTTGTGTCAGCTGGAGTAGGATGCTGCTGAGACAGCACATGGTGAGGCGGGAACAACTGCAGCTAAAGAGCAACATGAGGCTTGTGATCTTCCATCCCACATGTGTCTGCACTCCCCACTGTATGCAGAGACCTTCTGGAGTGCCTGCTGAGCTGTAGAGGAGTGTGATTTTTCTTTCTTTTTGGGGCCTGGCTGTCAAACCATATTTCTAATAGGAATGGTTATTCAAAGACATTTTGGTGAAGAGCTGTTGTTCTCTTTGCTTGGTTATGATGAAAATTTTCAACCAAGCCAAAGCTGACTGAAAATTCCTTTATATTTTGTATTTTGTTTACAAGACTTGGAGAGAAACTGTCTGGTCATCATGGAGAAATACTGCCAAGTATCAGGAAGGAAAAGCATTTCTCTTTCCACTTGGAACAGCTCTAGCTGAGACGCTGGCTTGCAGAGGACTGCAAACTGTGAGCCCTCGTCTGCCTCCTGACCGTGGGACTGAGCAGTGCCCAGTCCTTAGGGAAGGTGGGATGTGCCATCAGCTCCCTCTTTAATAGCAAGTTGGAGAGATAGTATTTAATAAGAAACACATATTTATTAATTAGAGATCTCTGTTGTAGTGTCATATGCCCAAATCACTGATCCTGTCTGTATCCAGACCTTGTAGGAGTGGAGAACAAGGTGCTGTAAATACTGTCTGTTACATGGCAGATGATAGTGTGTCCATTTGATTAAATATTTGATGAGAAAAAAATGTATTTATTAATAACTGGTAGTGCTTTATTCCAGTATACAGTCTAGGTTGCTTGGCACTTACTAGATCCAAGAAACTTGGCTTTCTTCAAAACAAACTAGAATGGGCTTGATCAGAACAAATGTGATTATTTTGAATAAATGCTTTTTAGTTTTAGGTGCTGTCATCTTTTCTTACAAGAGATGTATTTTTTAATTTTTTAATTTTTTTAGAGACTGCAAAAGGTGGAAATGTGGATTTTAATAGTAATTTATGAAGTGTTTGTATCATATTTCCCCTTTTCCTTTTTAATCCATCACTTCAAGGATTTCAAGTTCAACACTGGCTTTGTTTTCAGGTTAGCCTCGTGCTTGCATGTTTTCACTGCTGCCTCACCTCACGCTGCAGAGCCCTGAGCAGGCCTGTGCCTGAGACCCCAGGGATGGATGCCTTGTAGATCTTTTGTCAAGTTGCGTTCTCTTTTGGCATGCGATTGTCAGAACAGCTCTCCAGAGCCCGGCTGCTCAGGGGTGCTCTCTGGGCCATTTCTGTCACGCGGGGCGGCCTGCGGCCCCTGCTGAGCGACGCCATCTTAGAAAGTTGGCTTCGGGTTTTGTGAGATGCCAAATCAGTAAGGGAGGGAAAGAAGCACGTATTTCCACCTATCCATCTGTGATTCAAAGGTGCATTTGTAGCCAGGATGGAGGAGCAGCGAGGGAGTGGCTGCCCTTTCCTGAGGGCACCTTCCTGAGGTAAAAAAGCCTCCTCAGCTTCCCTGAGACAGCCGCTGGGCCCCACGGAGAGCTCAGGTGCCTTCTGCTGGTCTGCGCTTGTGCTGAGGTAATCTGCACTTTTTCATACCTAGTAAGGCCTGGAAATACTTCTCTGTCTTTGGTTCATGGCTTGGTTTTGCAATCCATTGCTTGTTTCTTCGGTTGTTTGTGGAGTCTCTTGTTTTCTTGTGAAATTACGATCCTGAGAGAATAACCGAAAAGAAGTGGTGGGGTTTTTTGTTTTGTTTGTTTTTAAGAAGAAAAAAAAAAGCAAAAACATTCTTAGGTTTCTCTTTCAGTCTTTGCAAGTGCTGACAAATACAGTGTGAAAAAAGTAAAAATTACTGTGCTCTGTATAACTGAACTGTGCTGAACCGGTACAGGTTTTCTTTACAGAAAATTGGGCCTTTCCACGTTTTTGAAAGATCTGACTATTGAGCACTTGACAAGGAAAAATCTTTGAGATTTGTTTTCTAGCCTTCTAAATACTAGGTTTAGTTGAATGCCTTTTAAATACTGAAAAAGAGCTCCTCAGAGAAACTTGGTGGTGACTGGAATCTTGTAGTTTGCAGGAAAATGTTGACATTTTCCCAGAACATGTATGCAATCTGTCCTGTGACACAAAGAAACATAAATCAGTTCAATATGTTGACATGGTCATATGTGTCAATGGCTGGAAAAGCAATATAGATAGCTGCTAATAGGTCCAAAGGCTTATGTCCCAGGAGATGGTATTTCAACCTCCAGGCTGTTCAACTCCTCAATTGCTGTTCAACTCCTCAATTACTGTTCTGGCCTCAAAAATTCAATCTCCTTCACCGGCCTAACTTATTTATAGGTTGCACTGAACTGCGACCAGGGAAAGCAGAAAGCTGAAATAAATCAGCCACAGATAAAATTGTTTAAGTCTGCTTGTTGTCTTCCCTATTTTTAGATCTCATTTTTAAAAGGCTTTATGCAGAGAATGCTTAAGATTTTTATTGGTATCGGTAATAATCAGTCTTTGGTGTTTGCTGAAAACAAGAAGTTTTTTTCTTAATTGTGACCTAATTGAATTGGCCTGATTCTCGCCAGTCCTGGTTTGAGCCAGGATAGAACTAATTTTCTTTTTTGTGATTTTTACTTTTCAGTTATGTCCCTTCTAACTAGCTGCAGTTGCTGAAATTAACAGCATATTTTCCAGTCAGTGTCTGCCTCTAGAACTGATAACACTTGATGTTTATATGTAAAACTAAGGCCACTGCTTGGTTCTGGAAAAAAAAATACTAAAAAAATTTCTCATATTCTGGAACCAGAATTGACTAAAGGAGTCACACCTGAGACTCTAGTCTGGGGAGGAGGGGATCAGACAGGTGGCCAAAATTAACCAAACGAAGTCTCCCATCCCATGCACCTGATACTGCATATAAATTTGAGGGATCATGAGGGCTAAGCTCTCACTCTCTTTGTCTGTGGCTGGTGTTCTGGGAGGATCCTGTCCGTTCATCTGCCTTTGATCCTGATCCCTGCGTTCCTGCACCCCAGCTCCTGTCTGCCACTGACTTCAGGTCTGTGAGTCTGAGACTTTTCCAGGGCCTGCCCTACAGCCTCAGTGGTGATGTGGGTGGGGGGAGAGTGTGATAGTGCTTTTGTGCATATTTGTATATATTTCATTATTTTTCCTTCTCATCACTACATTTTCATTAAAGTTGTGTGGTTTTGGTTCCAACCTGTAAGGGTGTCTCTCCCTTATTCCCTGTCTTCTGTATCAGGTGAGGGAGGGGGATTAATGGAGAGCAATCTGTTTAATTGCTGGCCCAGAGTTAAAACCGAGACAGATTCATGGTGCCCAACATGGTCTCAAGCCATACATCCATGCTGTTATCTTTTCCCATGGATTTCAGAAAGCTGGTGGAGAAGGGCACCTGTAGTTGGCAGGAACAATGAGAAATGCATGTGTATAACAGTGAGAAACATGTTTATAGCAAGTGGGTTCTCAGCAGCTGTTTGCTGGAGCTGGGTGGTTCATGAACGTCCTGCACTTCTGAAGTTTCAGCGTATGCAATATGCTGCTGTGCAGCTCATTTGAGTTGTCAATATGTGGTTTATCAATGATAAGCGCTGCTTGAGAGCTGTAGGTGTGATATGATCCCTGATACTGACATGCACTGAGGTATATTTTGCAGTGATGTTTTGTGTAGAGAGAATGTTTTTCTTATTTTTTTGTATATATACGGCAGTAGAGGTATGTACTGAGGAAAGGGGGATATTGATACTCGCTTTACAAGCGGTTTGCTTGTTTCAGTGCAGGGAACTGACTCTTGAATGGAAATAGAAGTGTTATTTATAAGGCATTGGTATCGTGCGTGCACTGCTTATCACCTGGAATGCAGGAAGGGGTCTCTGCATAATTGAAAATAAATTCTTGTTTACAGTTATATGAGCAGTTTTCTGTAAGGTGCCACTGTGCGTTAAACTTGCTGATGAAGAGAATTGCTTTGGTAATCCACTTCGACTGCAGTTATTGCTGAGTGGAGAATTTCAGATGTTTCTTAGTATTTGACTAAATAAAAAGCTGTCAGAAATTCTCTTGTATTGAAGTTAGCATTGGTTATAGTATCTTGGTTTGTGCAAGATGTTGCTGAGTGTGATGTTTTCGTTCTTTTAGCCTGACTGCAGAAATTGACTCTAAAAAGCAGTACTGGGTGAGGTGAGTAGTAGTAAGACCAAACAGTTTTCTCTCTTATGATGTCTGTTTCCTGCCATTCCCATCACTGAGCAAGTTCAGATTGCACTTCAAATCCCCATGTATTCAGGCTTTGCATATGCTTCCTGACACAAAATTTGGGGACAGAATAGTACAGGCCATACAGGTTTAGCTTGATCCATAAGGGTGGCAGACCTGAACCCAGCAGTCTTCAAACACAACTGTGCAGACAGCTTTTTCTTCTAACAAGCCTTACAAACTAGTGCTGGGTTTGGAAGTCAGAAAGAACCAGCCAGGCTGGCCCCCTGGGCTGCTCCCATCTTCTCAGTTTGGTTAGTTGCTAGGGATAAATTTAGAGTTATCTATGTACAAAGCATGCTCTAAACCAGATTTCTTTAAGGCGTGGCCTTGCCACTGCTTGGGATGTTTCATATAGAGGATCCCCCTGGATATCAGGAATTGTAATGCTGCTTTTAAAGAACTTGTGCTTTTTTCCTCCATAGATATCTACCTCCGTGTGTGGTGTTGACTTGGGAGGAGATTTGTGTGCCAGATTTTGTCACTGTCAGCTGTGATACAAAGGTGACAGGATGTGTTTTTCACTTCTCACAGCTGATGTAGATTCATTTGTTTCAAAAGGGAAGGAGATGGCTCTCTGAGAACTGCTCTTACTGGCTGCTGAAGGCTTTCTACAGCAGATATAAAGAATGCAGGTTCTGCTTAAAAACATACAGCTGTGAACACAGGAGGCAATCTTAGATTCACTATGTTTATATCTTTCTGAATCTTAAGTGACCAGACAGGTCCATGGCTACCTGAATGTCACAGACATCATGGTTAGGATTTTGCTTTTAACAGAAGAGAGATAGACAACATTATAAAAAAATAAACAGGTGCACAAAGAAGAACTGCAGAGGGACTAAACTGTGTCAAAACAGATCTCAACAGATGGGCATCTGCTGCTATTAGCAAGCCAAGAATATCACCTTGGATGCTCTTTGTTCATGAGAACTATGACTTGGAAGTGTATGGTGATGTTGTTGTCTTAAACGCTTGAGCATTGTTGATCATAAATGCAGGGAAGTGTTCACTCGTATGGATTTTTATGAATAATTTACCATTATAGGAGTAAATACAGTATGATGTTTCCATTCCCACACATTACATGCAATAACTGAACAGTGAGTAGACAGCTACAAGTCAGCAGACCTGAATTGTGTTCCTGGTTCTGCTTTTCTCTGTAATTTTATTCAAGTTGCTCAGCTTTTCTGTCTAGTCTAAAAAGGTCTACCTGATCCCAAGGAGTACATTCCCTGTCTTTCCACTTTTTCATGCATAGTAAGGGACTGAAGTTGGACTTAGCCCAGCAGTTAATTTTATTTTTGACGTGTACAGGACATTTTTTGTTATTAGAATCTTACTTTCCCAGCTCTGAAACAGTGTTCCTTTCATTCATCCTGTCCATCTCTTTTTTTGATAGGTTTGTGTCACCAACTGGGGTTTCTAGGGCTGTGTTCAGTCACGAGACAGTTTTAGTGGCTGCTGTGGATGTCAGATGGGACTGTTACCCTGATACGAGTCAGACATGGTGCCATTCAGTAATTACTCTGTTGGTCTGCCTCCAGACAACTGGGAATAAAGAAGTTCCCATGTAAACAAAATGTTGACTTTACTAGATGAATGCCTACGGGTGTGGGACATCTTACTTATTTCTGCTTCTTCTGCTGAAGATAAGTAATGGGAAACTCTAATAGTTCTTCTGTCTAGAAACACTTTGTACTCGATAATGATTGTCCCTTAAGTCGTGCCTCAGAAACTCTGCTGATGCAATTTGGAAATCCTAATAAACCAGCATAAGTCTAGTAAGTAACCAAGTTTAGCACTGAAATCTCTGCATGAAAGAGCTGAAATATTCCTAAACTATTCACTAAGGCTTTAGTCACGTGTATTTTGTGATCCCAGGGTTGCAGATTTTATTGTTTATAACGTGAAATTTAATCCAGTATTTTAAAATGGAATTTCAATTTTTTTCCTTAGCCCTCAAGCTTATAAAGAATGTATCTCAGCCAAGTATGAATACCTTAAAGAAGTTATGTCTTATTCAGTCTGCAGTCAAGCAAAACAGATAGGTGAGACAGATTTCCACTGTTGTAAATCTGGTTTTAATTCTGAAACTTCTGTTAAATGAAATAAAAACTAGCAACTTTCCAGCTTGTTGATCACAGCAGCATTTGATTTAATCTCAATATCAAAAAAATCACTCTTACTACCTGACAACCCTGTAGGTTTTTTAACTGAAGTTGATGATCAAAATCTTTCTGGCATGTTGAAAATTCAGAGAAGGGCAGGTTCACCACTCAAATGAAGATTATAAGGGTTGCTATACTAACTGTATTTTCACAGATAATTCTTAGAATTCCCTGTTTTCTCTCTAAAACACAACAAGTTAATTTGGTGTCAGGAAATGATGGAGGAGAATAAAGCCCTTGGTTGAATTAAGATTTGTATGGCCTATGTTTTAGAAACTTGATCTGCTTGGGCCATTGCAGCCTGAAGAGAATGAGTATCTTTCTTGAAAACTTGATGATGGGATCCCAGATAATCAGTAACCTAGGGCATACTCCTAAGGATGTAAAAAATGCAGTCAGAAAAGCTTTCTTTTCTTGGATGATAAAAACTTGAGTCTCAACATCCAGTCATTAGCATTCAAAGCCCTAGCCAGTCATGGAAATGTATTTTTGCTGTTCTTTCCTCACCATTATATTTATTCCATGGTCAGAATTTGATACAGAGGCCAGAACCTGAAGAACGTTCTCAGTGTATTGTGTTTTCTTTGCCTGGCAAAAGATCTTGCTTTGGCAGTCCCCAAACTGATCTTGTGAAGTATTCCAGAGGGAAGGAGATTTCTTTCCAGAACTGTTCTCCTTTGGTGTAACCATCTGTCTCTATACAGTCATTTGGACAAAAATATAAATTACAAACAGGAAATTGCCCAGTTGCCAGATTAGCTGTGGAATATGCACTGACGCTCTACTCGCCTGTGAGGATTTAGTGCCAGGGTTCTTTGTTAGGGATAAAACACTATATCATTTTTTTCCATGTTGGTGTTGGATTATAAACTAAATCCTGCTCATTTTATTTTCAGAAGTATTCCCAAAGGATTTTGTTGGGATTAACTGCATATGAAAAGCAAGGAACATTTGGCATTCTGTGTACTTTGAAAATGAAATAGAGGTAAACATTATCAAAAGCTTGAGCTTACTGATGCTATTTCATCTTGTCTTGTGATCAGAATCTTTTCTGCTGAATACTTGTTTAAAGAGGCTCATGTAGCTTCAGAAAATCACTTAAACTTCTGAAAGGGAAGAAGAAGAAATCTGTGTGTGCAGAACCTCGATTCAGGGAAGACTTGGAATCACTACTCAAGTCCCTCTTTTCTCCTGAATTTAGTCACATATTTAGGTGCTTTTTTGAATGTGGAACTTAATGAAGAATTCCCCTTTCTTTTTAATCAGATGCATATTTGTTTTTTTTTTCTGTAGTTTATTCTTTGTAATTTTCTAAGGATTCTGCAGGGAAGAGGATGCAAATCATCTTTGTGATATGTTTGGGATAATGCCCTGAAAAAACTTTTGTTCCATGGGTGTAGAGTTTTCAGAACAAATTTTAATTCTGGACATAATATGGGTGGATGTGAGGATGAAGAGCTCCAAAAAAGCTAGAGTCAATACCTGATGAACTACAGGCAGTTATAGCATCAACTGTCTTAGATTTTATTCTGTGAGGATCTAGGTCTATTTTGACAGAATCTCTTCCAGTCCAATTTTTTTTTATTTTTTTTTTTACCCCTCTAATATTTTTAGGACTTTTCAGTGAGGCTGTTTTACCTTCCTCCATCTTGTGCCTTTTTCAGGTTGCCAATCTGTAGTTAAGGATTGATTTTTCAGTGCTTTGAAGAATCTATTTCAATTACTTGTTCTGCAGTTTAACTGGGTTTACAGCGCTGTAGAAGGATCCTCTGGCAAAGGTTGATTTTCCTGGGGAGGGAATCTGGGTGTCCAGGTGCAAGGAGATAGGGAAGATACAATGTAACTTAATAAAATCCTTCAGAGTGCATGGACCTAAAGTGAGTCAGAGTGGCCTGGTTAAACTCAGTACCTCCGGGGGCACCATCAGTTTTTTGAAATGAGTTTCAAGATCCTGAAAATCAGTAGTACTCTTGGTTGGAATCAGTGGGCTTGTGTGGAAGCACACGGAGGGGGTGTTAAGCGCTGTTTGATACCTTGAGCACTGGAGCTGCAGGGTTTCTGTGCAACAAGGATTCCTTGCTGCTGCTGCTGTTCCTCTGTCTGTAATATTATAGCTTAATATTTTGCAAGGATAACATCTAGTCTGTCTTGGATGTATTGTACCTTGCCTAGAAAGAGGCAAACTGGATCTGAGGGCATTCCTTATTCAAGGGAGACTGACTTTGCAGCAGCCTTTGTGTAGGCTGCATTAACAGTAAGTTTTTTCTCTTGTGAAGGATGATGGCACATCTTCCCTTGCAGCTTGCTCCGTACTTGTCCTTTGTCCCCTTGCATGGCAGTGTCTGATCCTTTCTTCGTCCATAGACACTGTTATCATAAACACATAGTGGAAATAGCATCACACAATCAACACTTCAGCTGCATTTTGGAAGCTCTACGTAAAGTGTTCAAGTGAAACACAAGTCCAAGATTCCTGACCTGAATTTTTTATTCCAAGGAAGCATATTCATTTTCTGAATGAACTAAAATTACCTAAAATTACATTTGTGTCTTTCCCCTGGGGCAAGGGCACAGTGCTCTACTTACCTGTGTCTCTACATTTGCAGTCTTACTCAGTTACCTCACATGTTGGCAGCCCAGAAATCTCTTAAGAGGGCACCAGGTAACAAATCCTACATGATAACTTTCTTACTGTTCCATGATCTGGATGATTTAATTGCCTCTCTCAGATGGTGACAGGTAGCAGCAGAACACAGTAGGCCCCAAGGTGTGAAATAATTGCTGTGGTGCTCTTTGCCTCCGATTTCAGATGAAGGGGAGGCCTGATATATGGTTTAAGTACTGAAATATGTAATGTATTTTCTGTGTTTTTATGGGAATCTTTCACATTGTGTTTAGGTATTAATCCATCATGTGGTATACCGGTTGTTTATCAAAATGTTCAAGAACCAAAGTCATAATTTCATGTAGGTTGATACAAAGGAAGCACAGGTGTGAGATGCTGGTATTTTAAACTCTTTTGACTAAAAGTTAACAAAATCAAAAATAAGAGAAGAAATTCTTGACATTCTTTTTCATGTCAATTTTTAGCATTTCTTTTGGGTTATCCTATTTTGATCTCAGATGTTCCCTAGTCTCTTTGTTTCAGCCTGTTTTCTCTGAATATTGATGGTGATAAATGAAAACAGAAGATCCAATTACTTTATCTTTTTACACATGCTTTTACTTTCAGCAAAGCAGTTAGGCACAAAATCAGGGCATGTTTAAGGCAGTTTCAGTCCTTATTTCTGGTTGTGGTACATTACCTTAATAATAAACAGCTGATGTACAGCATAACTACTTGAATGAAATCTTGTTGCTACATCTATTAATTCTCAGTGCCTGGGTGCTTAGTATGAAGAGCTATTTTGGTTGGTTAATATTGCTTTGCTGCATCATTAGTAGGGAAACGGGAAACATAAAGAGGTTCTACAGGTACTGCAACATACCATAAAAGTAAGCTTGTAATTTTTGTCCTTCAACAAATTACACCTACTCCCTACTGTATGACATGCATTTAATTTATTTTTTTATCTGTGTCTTACTGATCCCACAGTTGTCATGCTTTTAATTTTGTTTGTTACCAAATCTGTACTGGTCTGATCTTGTGGCATCACATTTAGATTTTGAACAGTGTCATTGTCTTTCCATCTGTTAAAGCCCTATGTCTGCTGAGCACTATTTTGAGAAAGCTTCCAATTGCTAGCCAACCCAGAGAAGGTAACAGATTTTTAATTATACAGGCAGGATGGGAGTGGTGGGGGACTGAACTGTGAGTGATTATTGCTCAGACAGTGGTTGTGTCTCTCAGGCTGCTAACAGCATGCAGTCTACCAGAAGTGGCTACTGTTGTGCATGCATAACTGCTCTTCAGAGATAAGCTGAGGTAAGGGGACATCCTGGAGAGGGTTGTGATTGATAGGTGCCCAGCTGTGTGAGTGGCCAGAGAGTTAATCTGATGATGAGTTTGGTAGCTGGATGAAGCTGAAAGCTACCTGCAGTCTGCCTTCTGACCTAATGTGTGCTGAACCTTCAGCTTTTAGCTTTGATAAATGAGAAAGCCCATATAAATAATTGCTTCCTCTATTTTCCATTCATTATTATTCAGGATAGGGCACTTTGAAACTGAAAATGAAGAGATTAGGTGTATATAATCTCTGCCTGTTAGATGCAGACAATCTTCAGGCCATTTTGCACCAACAGGTTGCTGGGTGCTTGCTCATCCAGTCTCCACATTTCATCAAAGGAGACAGGAGGGAAGAGGCCCCAGAAGCTCCAAAGCAGGTCTGCTATTTGTTTGGGACAAAAAAGCCCTAAGCTTCAACAGGAACTCGTTCTGCTTTATTCTCCTTTCTGTCCCTTTATGTCTGTGCTTGGAATAAAAAAAAAGGGGGATTAAGAACATCTATGGCAGCACTAAACAGAAGATCAAAGAGCAGAGCCTGTTTACAGCCTTGTGACTACATAATTGAAGACTAGTCTGGAGGTGGACTATGGGGGATTTATTTTTCCCTTATAATTACTGTGAGCAAACTGGGTGTAGAATGATTTATATATAAGGAGGCAATGCCATCTCTAGGCAACAAGGCAGCTTGTAAGCACCCTTGCTGGGTCCAGGTCACCTGAGAGTGCTGCTAGTGCTGCTCGTTGTCAGGACTGGCTCAGGATGGGGGCCTTCAATTGCAGGAAGGTGATACAGCCCCACCACCATACACTGAGCTTGGGGAAGAGGATTGCTCTGCTTCTGGCTTTTGAAGCATGGCTATTACTCAGTTGGGCATGACATTCTAGCAAGAGGTTAGATTGATGAGCTGGAACCTTTCACAAGTCTTAAACTGTCCTGGCTAGTGTTTTTCATTTCAGCCGTGGCTCACCTAACTGGAGTGTTTTTAATCAGGGGTGTCTTTTTCTAAAGAACTTGGACTTGTACCATGGCATCATGGCAGAAATTTAAAAAATAGCACAAAAAATTGAGTTTGTGTTCCCTTTCATCTTATTTCTGCCACTTCTGGTTCTGAATGAAGCTGTAAATCAACTTTCTTCCCGGCCTGAGCTGTGGGATGGCTGCAGGTGTTCTGTGCATGCCTGGTGGGTGCTGCTTGCCCTGGGCCTCCCACAAAGAGGAGGGAGATGCTTGGTTTCCTGCACCCTGAGGGAACTGCTGGAGGTGTGGGGATAGGCCCTGGTCCCAAAGCACGACTGATACCCTGTGTTTGTCAGTGCAGCCTGTAAAGTCCTTGTGTGCTGCCCACATGTTGGCTTCTGCTCTGTGTGGCTTCCTGTTCAATGGCAGTTCCTGTGTGTGCACCCAGTGCAAATACTTCATCCTGATGATTTTTCCCAAGCATGCTGTTGACTCACTGATTAATCAAATGACTGGCTAAAAGAAGGAAAATAGAAGATGTGCTGTTCACTTGACTTACCCTCTGTTGTGTGCTTCATTAAGCTACACTAATCCATGTTATGACTTCTGAGATTTTCTCTTCTCTTCATGTAAATATAGCCAACGAAACCAAAACCTTAAGGAAATGTAATTTGCTGAGTCATCGGATCTCTAATCTTGCTTGATTACAGCCCTGTTGTCAGAGCCAGTCGTCATGTACTTTAAATTCCCTGATTGTTACTGACTTGTTTGCTTTGTAGCTGAGAGCATCTTTGCAATGCTACTGAGATAGGAACGTACTTGCTAATTCTCAGTGAAAGCACTGTTCTTGGCTGATTCAAGGGTAGCTTGTTGGAGAAATGTCAATAAAATTAGGGGAGTTGATTGTTTTGGGACCTTTCTTCAGTTTTTGATGCAAGACATGCATTTTCAGCATGGTACCAGTTGGAAAGGCATTGCAAAAGCAGGCTTCTGAGTCATCCAGGTTAGGAATTAGAATGAACAGTACAAATTGTTTTGACAAAAACAAATTTATCTATAAATGTACCTATTTAAGTTAATAAATCTTTCACAAGTATTCATGGCATGTCCTGGTGTGATGCTAGTAAATACCTTGGCTGCTGAAGAAAAAAATACAGAAGTTGTGTAGCTGCTAGTGATGCACAGTATATAAGCAATTTAAGTTAAATGGGGGTGTGGGAGGAGAATTTGAGGGTGTCTTGAGATAATGTGCAATTCTGATGAATTGTGACTTTTAGCTAAAATAAGTGGTGCACTTCTAGAAGTGTGGAAGTGTAAATTTCATGGATAATGTCAGGCATCGTTGACAGTGTTGTCTGTACTTTCATGGGTAGGCTCAATGATCTTAAAGGTCTTTTCCAGCCGATACGACTGTATGATTGTGTGATTCATCTGTGTTGCTAATGTAAGTTTCAAATGAGCTGCCTTCAAGTGATTTCACTCTGCTGTACAGTGGCCTGTACAAGGTGATCCTAGGGCTTAGACATTTGTGTCTTCATAACTAATTAGAATATCCCAGTGTTGGCTCTGGTCGACACGAAAATCAATTATCTCTCAAGTTCTCCAGGCCAACGCTGAGGGGAGGCTCTGTGCAAAGCAGAAAATGGTGCTTGTTAGTACTTGCTGACTGAAATCTGTAACAAATGCAATTTGGTTATTTTAATGTATTTCTGTTATGTTCCCCTGTATATGAAAGGCCAGGATATGTTGAATGGTTTTTTTTTGCTAGGAATATCTGATTTAAGAATTGAAGAAAAATGATTAATCCCCTCCCTAGATATATCCAATATTCATATTACTAGCACAGCATACTCATTCAGGCTGTGCACATGTTAATGATATGCTTTTATATATCACTAAAACTTGTGCATGTTTGTGAGTATGGCCCCTACAAACCTCACTCATTTTTGCTATGTAGTCTTGAGCTTTGTGTCCGGAGCTTTGAGAATACACACAGAATTACAGCTTTCAGCTCATGTTGGTGCATTGTTGAATGACAGTTGGTAGTGAGTTGCTACAAAAGCAGATCATCCACTTAAATGAAGTGTTTTTTCCCTGAAAGATCAGACACTTCTGTTCATCAGGTATGTGTCTGTATGACTACGGGGATGGCCTCCCAGGGCCATCCCAACGCAGGGCCCAGTCCTAGCAGGGTGTGCTGAGGGGCTGCCTTACCTGCCCTCCTGCCATGCTGCCTGGTAGGTTTGCTCAGTATCAAGCTCTTCAGAGCCACCTTCCGCTGTTAAAATGCTGAAGTGCAATGTTTACCAGAGGGACAGGCAAACAAACCAAGCATGGCAGAAAGGGGATGGATGGTGCTGGTGCATGGGGAGAAATGTTGCATTTCTTTTGGCTGACACAGCAGGAACAACTTGGATGGAAGTCATGGACACTGAAAGTAATGAGGTGATTTGTTTTGTTTGGGATCCTCTGCATCCCCATTACCATGACAGAAAGATCAGGAAATCTTTAAGAGGAGCTTGTAGGAGAAGAAAAATACAGCTTGTATAGAATTTTAATTATAGTCAAGGGGTATAACAAACTTTAAGGAAAAAGCTGAAGATTTTTTTTTTTTTCCCCAACAACATATTTTTAATTTGTTGAACAGCCAAAAGCTATTTTGGAGCAAATCCAAGGAAATAAACCTTGAAAAATAAATAAGGTAGAGGTTATAAAGCTACAGCATTCTAGTGACTAGAAAAATATCATTAGGTTGAATCATTTGACAATGAAATAAAGGAGATGTTTTAAAAAATATTTCTGAACATATGCTCTCTCACTGCTTACAATCTGAATTTTAAAGTTGAAATATTTAATACACATTTGTAGGGATAATGACCCCATTAAGGTCCCTATTTGGAAACACAAGAGAGGATAATAAGTGTAAGTAGGCATCTAGACAGCAGAGTCAGTAATAAGAGTAACAATAGCCATCTGGTAATGACTGGGAGCTATACTTACAGAAGGAGAAATTAAACAGAGAAGCAATGGCTTCTAATTACATAGCCAAAAAAAAGCCCTGGCTGGTTGCTTACAATACACTGCTGAAAGTATACTGCAGCATGAGAAGAGAGAACCAATCCTCTGATAAATAGGAACTGGGGATGTGCAATCCCGAACTGCTCTGATATTTTGTCTTTAGTGATACCTGGTTTCATACGCTCTGTAAAGTCTTCCATTGACCCTGGGAATTCTGCCCATATAAGGAGTGATCTCACCTGCCAAGAAGGCAAGTAGCTAGAGAAAAAAAGCAATTTCTTTTGTGTCTTGAGAGAAAATATTGATGTAAGTTAATGGTAAATGTGGAAAATGTGAGTAATCTTTGGGAGCCTGGTCCTGCTGTCCAAAACTATCCAGTGTTACCCCCTCATGGCTATACTGGTGGGTGATTTTCCTACTTAAGGTAAGGATTAGAGAAGATTAGTAATACTGCTGCTGCAAATCAGGCTTAAAAATCATGACACCATATTCCTGAGTTTTGAGAGAGAGAAAAAAAAGAATTAGCTTTTAGCAGTACATTTCTAAGGAACTAGGGAGTAGACCATCTGGTTAGTATTCAGAAGAGACACTGACTTCTGTCAAGTTGTCAGTTACAAGCCTATCAGCCAAAATCAGCTGTGAGGAAAACATCGTTAAAAATAATAGAAAGAGGTTTATCAAAGAAAAGTGCAATTTCATTAGAAGCACACATTGGTTGACTGGTGATTTTGATTTAAAAGATAGTGTGATTGCTGGTGGACCTTTTCTAGGACAGAGCAATCCTTCTCATTTATCTCACCTTAGAAAAAGATGCTGATAATCTTGTTGAAGGAAGAGTAAGAACACAGCCAGAAGAATACAGAGGGAGAGGAATGAACATTTTCATGGAGAGGGGTTTGAGAGGGATGGAAACTGCAGTTCTGTGGGCAATTTCACGTACAAACTGTTATTCTCATGTGTAGCTGAAACACAGTTTTAAAGTGAGTTTGATTGCAAAGCAGAACTTAGTATCGTGATATGTTTAGGGACATGTTTGCATCTTTTGTGTAGTGATGCAGCTCTGAAGTAAATACATACTTCATCACATGATTTTGTTTTACTCTCTGGGTAACTCTGGGTTAAAGTTAAGATACTTTATAGTATAATTCTTTTACTGATTTGCAAATGTCATTAGAGCAAGAGGATAAATGCCACCAGTAGGAAAAATAGAAAGATTTCCCAAGAGACAGCCTCTTGTTTGCACTCCACTTGTTTGTGACAGAAGAAGTCAAGCAGGTGAAATCTCCAGTGAGGCACCTACATCTTACTCCACAGATCAGATCCTGGATAACCTCCTGAGGTTTTGCACTCAACTTTCATTTTCTGAATTTTGAGACTTCTTCAAACACAACTTTCTTCCTGAAAAAAAAATAAAATAAAAAAAGTTGCCTTGTTCTTGAGACATGGCAAAGGATCTCTTCCCCACTACACCCAGGAATGGGGGAAACTCAAGTGCATGTAGCTCTGTGGAATAGAGTCTCAGCTCCCCTTTTGCAAATCTCCATCACCTTGTTTCAATAGTATGCAAAGTTTCCTGTTCCCTTTGCCACCTGTGAGGCCTGTGATCTCAAGCTGCACAGCTGCTAAAACCAGCTCAGCTTTGTAAGCAATTATTCTTCAAATGAACTGCCTGAAAATGAAACCAGGAGTCTTTTCTGACTCATTCTCTTTGCTTGTAAAGTAATTTTTCTTTGTCTTCCATGTTCTTTTCTTTGCTTTCCTCCCCCTCATTTTTTCCTATTGTTATCTGAGTCCCAGTTCTCCTGTTTCCTTTCTGTATTCTCCTCTCTCCTCCATCACTGGGGTGCTACCTCCTTCCTTTACCCAGGATACCTTCCAACTGATCTGTCCCTGCAGAGGGGCAGACTCTATTCGTGACTTTTGTTAAGGCCAGGAGCTATGTGCAGCAGGTAGCTAGTTTAAGCTTCTTACTTTCTGTCTTTCCTTTTGCCTCTGATGGTTTAGTTCCTGCAGCACAGCTTTTACTGCACACAGTGTGACTGAGTGAATGGTTTTTCTCCTAGACTGAAAGATGCAGCAAGCAAATGTCACACCAGATGGGTGTTGCCAGAGGGACATATAGGTACACACAATGTTTCAACACCCCAGTGCATGATGGCATTATTGTCAACTGAAGCAGCTGCTAAAGGGTTTCAAAATCTGGCTTGCAGACTGCAGCTTGTGTAGTGTATTGTCTGTATTTGTGACAGTGCAAATGGCAGACAATGATTGATACAGCATAAGAACATAACTGAGATAACTGTATTAGACTTTTGGAGTCTAGCAGATTTGGATTGCAGTGAGAAGGTCTCCTTCCAGCTGAACTGTGCTACTCTTCCATTTCCAGTATAGAGGGGACATGGAAGATGTGCCTGCTGGCACCCATCTCAAACCTTTTTGGCCATTGTCCTGTGGTGCTGCCTACTGTCCAGAAGCAACCATCTTGAAGAATCAATAGTTGAGTAGAAGGGAGTTTTTTTGACAAACCTTACTTTTTTTTTTCTTTTTTTTTTCCTTCTCTCTATTGATAAACCAATGAAGGAATGAACCCCTGATCATCTCCCACAGGAAATGCAGACTATGACTGGTTTTGATTTCTGCACTGTAGCAGCCCAGGATATGAGGCATTTGTGTGAAGGAGTCATAAATGTATACAGAGGTGTTTCTGGAGGGGCATGCAGCTGACCTTCTGTTATTTATTTATGAATCACCTCAGCTGCAGGTGGCTGGGGTCACACTGTCAGGAATGCCTGGCTGAGCACTGTATGGATCCAGCTTGGCCCTGATGGGGCCTGTCAGCTGTGGCCCTGCCTTGCCAGGACTTGGCCATACAACTCCCATGGCAGGTTTGAGCTAAGTGAACCAGTCAGATGTGAGTGATTTAGTTTTATGCCCAGTGCCAGCTCTGCTGGATGCCAGCTGGCTCAATGTCCAGCTGGTATTGTGTGGGTGCTCTAACAGCGTGTAGTTCCAGCAGAGCCCTGCTCATGTCCATGGTGGGGCCCCAGGTGTGGGATACTCACCTGCTGCTCCTGTGCTGTCCAAGCATCCCACAGGCTGGCATTATGCTGCTGCTTCTCCTCTCACCCAGAGTGAGGGCAAGTGGCTCTGAGGGCCATTGCTCAGTGCCCTGTTAAGCCCTTAACAGTGCAAGTATGTATGGCCCTTTCAGTGCAGACTGGAGTAGGTGCAGTAGGAATTGCAAGGCTCACCAGGGAACAGAAAATATATTGTGAGGAAGCTTTGGTTGCTCAGGAAAGCAAAATGTGAGTATGGATGTGTTACTATATATATGTATATATATGCCTTAAGAACAAACTCCAGGGAAAGAGTTTTGCAACATAAGTATTGGTTCAAGTAATGGGAATAAACTGGCAGTGAATAAATTTGGACTGGAAGTAAAGTTCCTAACTGTCAGAAAAAGAAAACTCTTGGACAATGTATCTCTAGCAAAACCATAAGGGGAGTTGAAGAGCAAGTCTTTTAGTTTAAGAAATTATTCTCTGAAGTAAGCATGATAACAAATTGTTGGAGTTGATACCAGGAAGCACCTCAGTCCAGTGCACTTAATTTGCAAATTATTCTGGGTCATTTTTGTAAGCTCAGACTGGGTAAATGTAACAGAAGGAAAGAAAAAGTAACCACGGAACAACCATTGGTACTGTTAGTGTAATGATTTTTCTTTGTTATGTAGTGAATATAGAAAAAATCCAGAGAAAACAGTTAAACACCTTCTTAAAGATTAACTTCAAAATCAGAATATCATTAAAAATATAGAAACACTTCCCATTTTCTATTCTGAATTTGTGATGCTTTATGAGGCTGTGTGAAGGTTAGTTATCCAAATAATTCAAATTATCTGATGATTGTGAAGAGTGTGTTGGAAAGTATGAGCGATCTGGGTGAACAGCTGAACAAAAGTTCATCTTTGGATGATGTTTCATGATGCTGCAAACCACATCTGGCTAAAGCCTTCTCCAGCTGAGGGGGGCCTGTACTCCTGCAATCTGGGGGGACGTGCCACTGTTATGACCATTCTTAGTAAAGGGCAACATTCATACGCGGTTGCCCCAGCAGCTAAAATTGCTCTGGCAAGGAGAGAAGATATTCTACTGTGATTGCTTTTTTAACAGCTTGCTGGTGACATTCTTGGCATTAGTGGTAGAAAAGTAGATACTCTGTAATTGTCTATGGCAAAATCTTTTGTTTTCTCATGACCAAACAACAGGATCAAGCATGTGAGGGTGCTACAGACCATCGCCATGGTACTAATGCCTAACTCTTCTCACTTGTGTCACTCCTGGTTTCAGCCATTTGATGAAGTCTTTATCTATCTTGAAAATTTTAATTTTCTCACTTGTTTCTTTGTCAAATAATTTATTTCCCCCCTACACATTTCTTTCTGGTGTTGATTAAATGCTCAGTAGATAGTAGAGACCAACCTTTTAACCTGGTGTTCAGAAATTCAAGCTTCCTGTAATTTCTGATAACTTTTAATATCTTGTGAAAATGACTACATATGGAACTGCTAAAGTGAGAGGAATAACAGGAACTAAAGAAATTTTCTGTTGAAAGCTGCATAAAACATACAAGAGTCCCATCACATTCCGACTGTTGTCATCACAAGAGAAAATGTTATGATGCAAGATTTAGGCTGTTCAAGAGTTAAGCTTTCCTATCTTGTGAACGTAAGTTGTTACTTCTACATGGGAGCCAATAGCAACGAATATATCTCTATCCCTTCTTGCTAGTTAGTACACCAGGAATCTGCAGAGGGAATTACTTGCCTTACAATAAATAAATATTTAAATTTTGGGAAAAGGATGTGCGATTTTCATCAGCCCTTTTTCACTGACTGGTGAGATACCTACTTTTTAATATGTTGAAAAATTTTGGAATATTAACTCTGGCATTTAAAACTAAATGAAAAAAAATTAAATGCTTTTAGTTAGATGTGAACTCTTGATGTAGACCTAGGTATTTTCATCTAAGAAATACTCAAATATGGATTTTATGGCTTTCTTCTCATTCAGAGAGCCAAGAGTCAGCAAACTGGCTGCTTTTGTTGCTTTTTTCTCCTTAGTGTTGCAGTAGCATTTTGCCCCTGATAACACACTAAAGAATGATTTATTTAAATTCTAAGTGCTCTTCTCATTATATCAGGAT
This sequence comes from Apus apus, assembly GCF_020740795.1. NCBI lineage: Eukaryota > Metazoa > Chordata > Aves > Apodiformes > Apodidae > Apus > Apus apus. The sequence goes on from NC_067291.1 coordinate 8,299,004, forward strand.
ACTGTGTTAATTGGAACACATTGAACCAAAAATTGAGGGTTTATGAAACGACTTGTCACAAGCAGAGTATCAACTGTGTTCATCTGCCTGGGGAGACAGGCTAGGGGCTCTTCTGCGTGCTAGTGATCTTAGCCTTAAAAATAGATTTGCCTTAGCTTACAACTTGGGCTTAATTTATAATTAAAGCTGCAGAAGCAAATCTGATTTTTTAGATGAAATGAAGTTTCGTATGTGAGAAAATATGGTGAATTTCTGAAAAAGATATTTAATTAAGCTTTTCATGAGTCACTCTGCTAATATTCAGGCCTTGGGTAGGATAAATAACACTTGAATATAAACTATTCATGATCCTCTAAAGTACATCTAAAACTATAGTTAGTGTGAAATTGCTACTTTTGCTAAAATAATTGAAGTAAATTATTATCTTAAGTTGGGCCTTTATAGGCCTAACTATATATAAACTTACTTTGATTTATTTTATTTGGTTGAAACTCCTTTGTTTGATACTGTCATTTTCAGTTTAGTATGAGCATATTCCTAACTGACTTCTAAAATAAAATTGTATCTGAATAATAATAAGAACACTAAACTCTTTTTATCCTTCTATACTGAAATAATTAACTTGGTTAAAATATAATTTAATGTACTTTAGAATAGTGTGACTCATTTTGTGGACCAGCCATTAGCCTAAATGTCATGTTTAGGTTCAGAGGTGGTTACTGGTGAACAGTACACACAAAATACAACTTTGTGCCAGGGCAAAACAGATTTTCATCAATAACTAGTAACACTGTGCTTCTCAGGAGGGCACTTGGATTTGCTTTCCTATCAGTGGATGCTGTCAGCATCCAATTGCAAAATCAGGCTTCAAAATCTGGTGTTGAGTGTACCCAAAGGAAAGCATAAACATAGACTCTTCTTTAGAGTCCGCTGGTTTTGGCTGGAAACTGCAGCAGTTGCTTTATGCTGGCATTTATGGGATTCCTGTATTTCAAATACTGAGTGCCTGGAGACATTCAGCTCTTGGCTGCTTAAGGCACAGAAGTGTTATGAGTAATTGTGGCATAGAAGAGCTCAGAGTTGCAGGACAGGATTCTGGGAGTGAGTTACCTGTTTTATGCTTCCTTAGCAGTGTAGACACAAGCAAGCTGTCTTCTGCTTTGTCTTGCTGTTCTGAGTTGCTTTTTGTATTTGCATGTCAACTGCTGCCTGACTGTCTGTTGCATTCTGACACAGAGAAGAAACTGTGATTCAGCTTACTAAAAGTGTAATTTCAAAGACTAGCTTTTTATGTTTTTCCCTATCCACATCCAGATTCAGCAGGCACATGTGAGGCAGCAAATCTCCATTTACACCAAAAAATTTCAAAAGTTCCAGGCTTCAGTCTGGATTTTCCTTTGCTTGGGAGATTGTAGAAGTGAGATGCAGCTCTGTCTTATAATAGTGTAGATTTGAAGATCATTTTTCTTATAAATATTGAGCTTAACTAATATTCCACAATGTCCATCTTCACTAGTGAATAAGACAAAAATGACATCCTTTGCTGCTGTATTGCTTTGTGGTCATTGCTGGATTTTAGTAACTGTGGTGCAGTTTGTGCATCCCTATTCTACTCCTTGGACAGGCTGCTCACCAAAGCTCTCTGTGCTCAAGCATTTTGCAAGAAGCTCTCCTTCTCCTTACCTGCATTTCTACAATCTCTAGATCAAAGTCTCCATACTTCTCTCTCCTCCGATACCATGATTTTCTTTGCTCCTCTCAATTTCATTTCCTTGTGACAGCTACATCTGCCCTTCCCGTTCCAGGCATCAGTGTCACAAAAAGATAAAATGGTCTTTCTACAAAGTACTTGAGACTGCACAAATCTTCAAGGTGAAATCTAGAAGAAATACTTTTTCCTTTCAATCATTCAGATACTTCTTGAGTTACAGTAGCGCTGGAGTAAAAAAAACTTGGATACATGAGTGAGCATGTGGGTCTCATCAGCATAAAGACTAAATGTTTGGCTTCTCAAGTCCTATATAACATGTTAATCGAACGCTTCATCTAGTACATGGTAAGAAGTTTTGCATGATGCACAGCTGTATGCTGTCTGTGTCCCTGTAGTATCAGTGAATGGTACCCTAAAGGAAATACTTCCAGCAACTGCCTGATGTGTAGCCTGGAAGAAGAATACAAGCAGCTGTAATTGAAGCCTTTTAAAATCTGTTTCCTTTATTTTGATTTAAAAAAATAATAATGAGGTGGATTCTGTTCAAAAGCTCGTCTTAAACTTAAGATCAAGATGACTTCATGCTGGTGGGCATTGCAGAAGGCATATCAACAGGCCATATGGCTTTTCTAATGAGCACTGTTTTAATTCTAAATTCTAGAGGAAAAGTATGTAATCTGTGTGCTTAAATCTAGTGTGAATTTGGCAAAGAGTCAAGGGAGTGAGGGAAGGGTAAATAGAATGGAGAAAACTTAAAACAAGCAAAAGAAGCAAGAAGAGCCCTAGGGAGGCTTTGAACAGAATTGTGGTGATCCCCACACTGCATTATTGACAGGACCATTTGTCACCATGCCCGTGAGGTTTTCAGCAACTGTAGAGCAGTGTTGGGATCTCTTCCTGGCATTCTGCCTTACACTGGGTGCTCAGTGGTGGTGGAAAGTAATTTTCTCTTTCCCTGTTGGGAAAATTTGGAATGGTAATACTCATGGTCTCAAAGAGGCAAAAGTGGCTTGTATGTCAAGATGCCTCAAAGAAAACTGGCCTTATTATGATAAAAGAGTTTCTGTTAAATGTGTGATATTGGTATGTGAGTGCTGGCTGTTGTGTTTCTCTGTCAGGTCCTGCTTGTTTTGAGAAAGGGTTCAGCTCTTGTCTATTGTGAGGAGAAAAATGGAGAAGGGCAATATTGGGAGAGTCCCTCAAAGTCAGTGCTGTGACAGATGGACTGAGGTGCTCTGATGCTCACCTGCCTTTACCCAGAGTCTGCAGACAGTGTGGGCCACAGGGAACAGTCGCCTCTGTTGCATCTGTAGCAGCTGCACTGAGGTTGTGCACCTCTGTGCTCAATTAACAATGCAGAGATCATCAAAGATGCATAAAAAACCCCACATAAACCTGCAGTTCCAACAGAATACTGGATTTCACAGATAATCAGGAATTAAAGGACTAATTTCATTTTCAAATGGATTTAGGTCTGTTTTCTAAAACATGGCTAATTCCTGATGAACTTGGAACCCAACTAATTGTAATTTTTTGGCTGCTATCTGATCAACAATTTTGAAATTCCTCCTGTGACCAGGGACTTGGCTGAGAATATTAGTTGGCTGCAATGGAGAAATCAACTTTGAGCCATTCACTTGGTAAATTACAGAAATGTGCTTCTAATTATAGACATACACTCGTGGGAACATAATAATGCAATTCCCTGAGGTATATCTGGGTTGCTGTGTCCAGATTTTGAAAGCTAGAGGGTAAGATATTGGTTTTTCTTTAACACTACATTATGAAGTGAAAGCCAAGGACCTGGGGCCACATAGCTCAATACATGCTGTGCTAACAAAATAATGAAAGCCTGCTTTGAAGTAAAGCAGGAAAACCTGCCTTCCCTATAAGCATCAACCTGAGCATCAGAATAGTTGCTTAATTATTGAATCTTGCTCCTTGTCACTTACTCCCTGCGAGGTATCTCCCCTGCAGTAAACTGTCATCACAGAAGACAGCTACTACCCTGAAATAACCTGGTGAAGGCCAGGAAGCAGCAATGGCAACACAGAAGGAAGGCTGAACTGTGTCGCTGTTTCATTTATGTAATGGGTAACTTCCTGCTTAATGAATAGCTAAAATCAAAACATGCCATTTTATACCAGGAAGTTTTGGGTGAAGTGTCACTCACTTTTCTACTGTAATGCAGCCTGAAGCCTGCTCCTCATCAGCAGCACTGCAGACACATCACTGTGTAACCTGGGTTTATTTTGCTGTTGAAGCTGAATCCTCTTAGAGCTGCAAAGGGCCAGCCTGTGCTGCAGCCTCCTCTCAAGAGGACACACCATGTGAGAAGTGTATTCTCTCACATGAGCTAGCAATTTTCTTCTCATTCCTCTCATCCTGGCATAATTTTATTCAGTGGGATAATGAGGCTGACGCTGCTTTTCTTTTTTTTTCTTTTTTTTTTTTTCTTTTTTTTTTTGGCTTTGTGCAGCAGAGTGCAGTCATGGACATGACTTGCCCTTCTCCTGCTGACTCTGGCTGAGCGAGGGCAGCCACCAGAAAAGTGATACAGTATTCATAACACACTCTTGTGTGGTTGCGTGTCCTCTCAAAAGACAATGAGGTTGCAGCTTCCCTACTAGTCATCAGTGGTGAACTTCTGGTGTGTCTCAGAGTCTTGGGGCATTGACAATTTTTAGACTTTTATGCTCAGAGCAGTTTGCAGCACCCAGGTAGTGATGAGATATCCTTTAAGATTTCTTCCTTGTTCTTCCCATCATATTAGCAAAGGCAAGGGAGATAAACCATGGATTGCTAGAGACCCAGGATTGCTGAGGGCATTAAGTATTTGGTGAAAAGGTGGAAAAATCAGTTGTTTTCTCTTAGCAGAAAATGCTATTGCATACTAGGGAAAAAATCTAGATGGCTAAAATATTAATATAATTCCTATTAGTGTTGAAAACATCAAAAGACTGCATATTAGTAACCACAGTATTTCCTTTAATCTTGTCCACAAAGCTAGAATCTGCTAATATTCTTGGGAGTTTATAAACAGACTCACCAGGTTTGCTTCTGGAGCACTGCCTCTTGGGTTATTAGTGCTCTTTTGCTCTGTTGCTTGTCAGGTTGTCTGTTTTGTTTGTGGTCATATCTGACGAACTAGCAGATATCTGCTGTGGTCTGCCTGAATTGTGAAATTCTAGTGAGATGGTTTGCATGTATATCTAGAATTTTGCTCTTCAATAGCCCCCCAAAATTGCTACACAAAGCAAAGTGACCATCACATATTTGTTTATTACATGTGCATGCACACAGGTATAAGTTTCATGTGTCTGTTTGCCATGCTTCTGATGCTACCTCTACAAAAAATAATTTTTACAGCCTTGAAATTAGATTTTATTGCTATGACATTTCCCCTTGCTCAGTAACATATTTAAAAGTGGTTTTCATGCCACTGAATCATACTGTATACAAAGGAAGGAAAAGGACAATGTTATTAATCTTTTCCTTTGCTTCCTCAGATAAAAACATCTGATTTTCTGTCTGGACTTTAAGCATCCAGAAAGAAACTAACTCGTTTTACTGTCATCAGTCTGTTTCCTGGCAAAATTAACTGTGATATATTACTGTAGCACATCTGTAATGTAAGTACTGAAGTTCAGTAAGTTTTACTGCTTCATATGTTACCTTCTCAGAGTTTATGGCTGTGTGTTTAAGTGGCCATTTGAATGGCCAAAGTGACTATGGCTTTAAGATTTTAGCTTGTATGTGTCCAGGTTCTAAGGGAAGAAGAGCTTCATAGAAATTGGTACAGTGGGATTTAATCTCCTTTCTGACTTTCTAAGTGCTGATTGAGTTTGTAATGGTAATTACTTCTGCTACAAGGGATAACAATTAAAACAAGTGGAATTCCTATAAAAGCTATTAGCAGACTTTGCTTGAGAATACATGCTTAGGTAGCAGTTACGTATTTTCTATGCTTTCATTCAGTTCTGTCACATAAGTAGCAAAAAATTTAGAAATGCATATTATCATATATTATAATTCCAAGGTTTTTAGATAAATTAACAGCATTATTATTATTTTAAGAAGATACTATTTCTATTTAGTTTATATCTTCTTTTCAGCTCACACTGTTCTTTCAAAGATTAGCAGACAGAAATTCATGACAAAAACCGAGTTTCTTTTTCCGTTGTGAAGATGCTGTAAGACGTCAACTTCCTGGAGTTGTAATATAAGAGGAAAACCCGCAGAGGGCACTGCATTGTCTTAGATGAATTTGAAAGCCTTCCGACTCAATGAGGATGCAGGATTTTCTGGGTTTCTGCATTTTGGTAAGATTACAATGAGAAAAATATTTTTTCATCTGTGCAGTGACAAGTGGAATTACAGATTGGGCATAAGGATGAAAATCTCTGTTTCTTATGTCTTGGAGATGAAAGAGTATAAACCAGAAATATGATGTCATGTTTTCAATGTAATTCTTGCCCTTGCCTTCCTTTCTTCACCAGTGATTAGCTGAACATTTCAGCTGTGCAAGTGCTTGGGAAGTTAATGTTGAAACTTATTAGGGTAGATCCTGAAATTGTCACGTGTCAGAACAGAAGGTCTGAAAAACACTGATGGAAAGTGTGCAAAATTCACTTCCATCTGTCTAAAGTAGGACTCAGATTTTAGGTCTGAGCTCTCCCTCCTCATCAGGAGGATGGTACAATACTGTAAAACATGATTCCTGAATGGAAATTTCTGTTGACTGTGGTCTTCCAGAGATTAAGCGTAGCTCAACTCTGTTGAGTACTTTTGATGGTTATAGAAAGGTGATCATCAAAATGTTCTGTCCCACTGAGTACTTGCAAAGTGGATTTAAGTTAAGTTTTAGTGATTTTAAAATACAGACCACAAGTATTGCAAAAAATTTCAAGTCTTCTTGACATCTTTGTTTAGATTAAGGATTTCTCTTTGAGCCAGCTGGTGCCCCAGCATTGCAATAGTCTGTCTTGTTTTTCTTCAGCAGGTAATTGTAATAGAATTTGCTTCCTAGTTTCATTTTCACTAGTGTTTAGTTTTGTTTCTGAAATATAGTAATTTTTTTTAGGTATTATTATATGCTAAATCTGATTTTAGTCTCTTCACATGCCTTGTTCACAAAAAGGCTTGTTGCTTTCAAATTATTTATTTTTTGTTTTGAGAGCTGGACTATAAAACAGATCTCAAGATTTGCCCTTGTTACAAAGCAATGCTTTATAGAGAACGGGGAATAATGACAAGGACTTTCACAGCTTGTGAAGTGCTCAGCTAAAAAACTAAAATGCTAATTTGCCTTGATTTTTATCTTGGGTCTTCAAGATTTTAGTATCTTGAACTATCTGTTTTCTAATTCTCTAATTGGGGGATGTTGTGTGATATGTGAGACAGGCATTCCAGAGGCTCTGTGTCTGGCCACCTTCTATTTCCACTGCAGTTTACCAGTTTTTTCCATCTGCAAAATCAGGCAAAGGTAGTGCTGTGCAGGGGGGGCAGAGAGGGCAGTCTGAGAGAAGCTATGTAATCTTAATTTAAATCTTGCTTTAAAAGGATTACAAATGATTTTCATTTTTCAGGCTTGTGGCCAAACTTTCTTCCTTCACCTCTTAGCACCTATCTGAAAGCCCCTCCTAGTGTGCAGAAGGAAAGCTGATATGTGCCATGTGATCGGACCCTCCTGCAACTCAGCATTTAAAAACCACTACTGTCCTTATGCATTACTATCAAGGGGATGCAAGACAGGCAAACAGATTCCTCTTCCCTGATTTAATAGAATTATTCAGCCATCAAGAAAATCTATTTGGCAGAAGATAGTTTCTGTTCAAGTCTTCTAAGGTTCATTGGGCTGGCACTACTTAGTGAAGGGGACTTTGATTTTCTGATGGGACTTGCAAGTTGGCACTTGAAAATTGTGTTAAAAAACATGTTAATCATTGTACGGCAGGGACCTGGGAGGCACCAGTATCTGAATAACAAGGAGACCTGATACCAAGTCTGTAGTTTGGTTCTCTGCTTCCATGCTCACTGGGACTTGCATTGGGACTCTAGTGATTTCCTTAGTACCACATGGCTAGGCTTGCCAGAACAGGGAGAAATTGTTACAAAAATTAAATCTGAAATACTGAAAAATCAATTTTTGTCTGTGATGCCAAATGATGTTATCTAACTGTTCTTGATCTGTAGAATTAAGTTAGAGCAAGGTGAGCTGTAAAGTCATGGAAAAGGCTATAGGTCCTGGCAGTACCCAAAGGCCCTTTGGCATTGTAGAAGTAGCAAGTATGGCAGCAAAGAAAATGCAAAAAGTCCTTTTTTAAAATTATTTTTTTATTTTTTTTATTCCTGTCTGTGGACCCTGTCTCTTTCATGCCTGCTTTATGTCTCCAAGTTCCTGCTTGATATTGTGAGAGGGAAAGGAATTAGCAGCTCTGCAGAATGGGTGACTAAGAACTCTGCAAAGCTTTGCATTTCCCCTGCAAAAGAGCACATTTAATTCACCTCTGGTAGAAGGCAAGGCAGTACTAAAGCACTTGGAGAAGACACATTTGTTCAGATCACTCAGAAGATGACCTAGGGCTTTAATGAAAGGGCTTTTCAATAGCCCTTTCAAAGCCCTCACTGACTATTGCCTGAAAGGAATTACTCTCTGAGACCTGAATGGCAATAACGTGTATTTGGTTTTGCTTTGTGCTAAGTCCAGAGAGCATCTCACCCTGATAGCAGAGTGAGTGAGGAGTTGAAAAAAAACCTATCACATAGTTGCTGTGGTTTGCTATCCTGGCCGACAAAGACAGCACAGATATTAAAGATTAAATTACCTGAACAGTCTGTGCTGCCTTTGGTCCTCTCAAGTCAAGATTCAGGTGTGCTCCTATTTTTGAACATTCTTTCTCTTGCACTACGTACACATTGTGATTAAAGTGAAGACATGCAGGCTTTCTCATTAAACTCTCCTACACCAAGTTATAGGTAGCTTATGCCACTGCCCCGGATCTAGCAGCACTTGAGGACTCCTGTAAACTTTAGCACAGGTCTCTGCCTGCCCAGCTCTTCCCCGAGGCCATACTCCAGGTCAATGGCAGTCAGCTGTCCTGTGGTATGGACAGCCTCTGTGTGCAGTGTTCTCATCTGAATGTAGAAACAGGAGAGGACAGATAAATTTGCCATGGCTTTCTAAAAATAACCACATATAAAAATAATTTAACTTGCTAAGGAGCAGCTGTCTCTGGAGTGCACCACTGTGGCTTGTTAATAAAGTCCACAATGCTAAGTAAGGATGAACTCTGTCCAAATGAAACTGTCCAGAAAGATTGTATGAGCAAGAAATAATTTCTTTGATCAGAACTAGAGCATGTCAGAGCACGTCACCAACATCAGCACTTCTTAAACCATAATATAACATGCCATAGAATCTGTAACGATTATGAATACTCTGGGTTGCTGCCCTTGTCTGAGATACCAAAGTTTGTGAAGACAGAACACTCAGCTGTTATCATGCTGTTTCTGATGCAGCAAAATTATTTGCTCTTTTAAAAATCATTATTATTTTTATTTATTTTAAGCCCCCAAAAAACACATCTGAAACTTTTTATGCTGTGTTGTACCCTGAAGACAATTTCTGCCATATAGTTATAAACCTCCGGAAACAGGTTTTTCTGCTGAACTATCTGAGAGATTCTTAACTGTAGTACTGCAAATAGTGCTCCTAATAAGCAGTAACAAGGCTGCTGTGCATTCATCGTTCTCTGTATGTTAAAGTAAAAACCAGTTATTGTCTGTTAGGGTGTTTCAATTTATGCAGCTGACTACATGGCAATTTAAAGCAGATTAGAGGAAGGCAAACATGTTTATCTCTTCTGTGTTGTTGCATGAGGGAGACTGTCTCAGTAAACAGTGATCATTACTTTTCTGAAGAGATTTTTAGTACAGTAAATTTCACCTCATGAGTATAATGTGACTTTTTGAAATATCAAACAGTATAGAAACCTGCTGGGAATATGGATAGTGTAGCACCAAATTAGAGGTGTATGCACTAGTCTGTCAACTACTTTTCTGCTAACTGACATACAAAGAAATGCAGAGCAACCCAATTTTCAGAGACTGGTTCTGGTTTTCTATGTGCTGTTTGCATCTGTCTCAGCTTGCTCCTAAACCATCTGAGTGTATAGCAATCACATGGGATCACAATTTCCTCTAGGCCTCTGAAAAATATTAATCTTGTTACAATGATTATTTATTATTTTTTCTCCACGAGGTTTGGCTCATTTAGTCTCGTCCAAGGCCATAATTACAAATTAGAAATCTTCACCTTTAAATGCAACGTTCTGACTCTTTCCTCATGTATTTGCTTCTTCTGTCACTCCAAATGCTTTGACTTATAAATCGTATCTAGAGAGTACAGAAAGAAACTATGTTTATCCAATATATTCATACAGTCTTGTTAAGAGATTCAGCAAAAATATTCACAGTTTATTTTACTAAGTAGCTTTAAGTTAGTATGATGACAGCTTCCCTTTCAGTCCTTCCATGGATTTTGTGGTTTGGAATGTGCTTTATAAAACATTGTGTGCAGACTGATGCTAGCGTGGACAGTGCTTGTATGACCATCAAGAAAAAACTAGCAGTAATATCAGTAAACGACTATTTGAACAGTTCTGTTGTAATGGCCTGGGTCCTTGATCTGTATTTTTCTGGCCTCTATTTTTTTTGGAAATGATAACCTTTGAGGCTTGTTGGCCCTTTTCCTGGGGAAGAGGTGGCTTTGGAGACTGCAGAGCAGGTGAAGTAGGCATGGCTGGGAACAGGATGTCTGTGCCTTGTGCAAAGAACCTGCAAGGAGGAGCAGGGAGCAACCTGCCAGGTCTAGGAAAAGGACAGACAGAGCTTCCTGGGGACCAAAGAGAACTGGGAAGTTTGCTGCAGCTCAGAAACTTGTGAAGTGGCAAGCCTAGAGACAAAGACCACTTGCCAGGATAGGGAAAGGAGCAGTCTTGTCTGCAGATCCTTTGTCTTCTCATCTGAGTTGAGTTCCATCTGTTAGTGTAAGAGTCTTCTCTTTGTTGATTTTTCTTTCCTGAAGGTATAACTGGTTCCAGCAGAAAGGTCTGGCCAACTTGATCTCATCTCAGACTTCTATTTCCAAGTACCCAGCACAGATTGTTAAAGCATTTACTAAGCAGCAACAGTCTGGGCAGGACTGGTAACCAGTGCATTTGATGCACCTTATGTGAAGTTCCTGCAATCTAGTTTGTAGTGTATTACATCCTGGATTTTTTTTATCCATAAAATGTTGAAATGAAAAACCTCTGTCTTGGCTTCTTGTAGCTTTGGTGTTTTGTTTAAATTTATTTTTTAAACCCTTATAAGGTGAAAAGCAGCTGATACTTTTACATATAATTTTCTCTCTCTTTTCAAAACAAATTCCAATTTTTTTCTCCTACCAATCTTAATGGTATTATACTGAAGTTTTCTTCAGTTTTCTATCTTTTATTCTGAAGTATACTGAATTTTAAGTCCAATCAGCTCGACCATGTCAGAGTCTTTGAAAGATTTGATTGTCTAACATCATTTAATCTATAGTTGCACATGTAACCCTTAGCTTTCACTGTTCCTTGTACACAGCATTTTCTACCAGGGTAAACAGAATTTGTGTGTACTTTATCAAGAATATTCTTACTTTTCCTGATGCTTATAGGTATTCTAATTAGAAAGAAAATAATTTTGTCTTGCATTGAAATTCATATTGAAGAAAGAATTTACAATGGTGATCTTGGGAGCTGCATCAAGAGTAGCCTTATAAAGATGTATATAGTTAGCTAATTAGTAATTTGCCCTTTACTATAGTATAAAGGAATGCATTCAGAACTGTAGTTTGTTTCTGTCCTTCTGTTGTGAATTAAACAAATTAAAATTTACTAAAGCTTTCTTAGCTACTATGTGGTGCAGGCTGGCTCCTACTATTAAGTAGAAATCCTGTTACTGTAGACTGAGTGTGATCTGGTAAGGTTTAGGAAAATACCTCTATTTGCTCTTATCAAATCTTTTCAAAACCACACAAAATGTCAAGCTGTTTGCTTACTTGCCTTTACCCCTTCCTTTCTGTAGCTGCATTTTAAATGATTTAGGGTATTTCTGAGATGTATATGTTAACCACTTGGCTTTCTACACTAAACCCAAAAGTATTCAATGACGACATTTATGTGCATCTCCAATAATCTTGTCACTTCCAGAAAAGATTAAATAATAGAGCTTCAGACAAGGAGGAAGGCTTTTCTGAAACCACAAAGGTGTGACCTGAAGAGAATGAAGCTTGTATTACTATTTTATTAAAAAAAAAACAACAACAAGCAAAAAAAAAAAAAAAAATTATATATATATATATATACAGACAGTGAGATCTGACTGAATAACCTTCTGAGATTTGTTTCCCCAGTGTTTCTGTTATGATATGAAAAGGAAGTTCAGAGGCTGTGCTGCACATTCTTGAAGTTCCTGACATTTTCTCAGTTGTACTTCAACTTTGGCAATTCTATGTGTAGAAAGTAATTAAATACTTTTTCCAATATCTGCTTTTTAGTTCTGTTTATGATCAAAATAGGGAAGCTAACAAATCTAATCTATAATTTCTCAGTAGACACCAGCAAGCTCTCTACAGTGTGGCATTTCTCTCTAGCCCAGAGCTTGGGAATCTCTTTTTCACCTGGTTCAAAGTGTGCATTTGAGAAAAATTCTACATAAACCATAATATAAGCAGAGAGAGTCGCACAGCAAATACTTAAATAACTCCTCTTTGTTCATTTTGCAGTAAACTACAATTACTTTATGTGTAACAATTTTTAGGGACAAATTTCAGCTCAGCTGAAGTTTTCTCGCAATTTTATGACACACTCTTACTTTATAACCTTTGGTTACCTCAAAATAATGTCTTTATTCCACTGTTACTGTAATGGATTGAAGTAATGACTCATGGCAGAAGAGAGCCCAAACTGGTGCTGGAATTCATTTGGCCTGTGAAAAATGGAGATTTGGCCAGGGGTGCAGTAATTATAACATCTCCTCGAGCTTTTGAATAGCTGCAGACAGACATGTTTTGTGCTGCCTGGAAGGCAGGCCGTCAGTGAATCAGTCTTTTCTGATGGAGCATTGGAACTACATATTGACTAATAATTCATTTTTCTTAGGTGCTTTTTCTCCAGCTGGGCATTGTATGCATGAAAGTGAGGTCAGTCTGGTTGGATCAGCATCCTCAGTGATGAACTGTTTTGCACCTCCTTTAGGTTAGTAACAGGTGTTATAGCCTGCTGTTATGTAAGTGGCTATGGCAGTCTAGCAGTTTAGCTGAAGGGTGGAGACAGAGACACCCAAATCACTTCAAAAATTTTTCCTTTGGTCTCTCCAAAGTTTCAATGTGTTGTGACGTGTTTGTTCATATTTTGTTAAATGCTGAAGTCCTAAGCCTTGAGCTCTTCCTCTCCATCTTTTCTCCCATTGCAAAAGAAAATAAATATTATGCTACAAAGTCAAGGAGATTTTATATTTTCCCTCAAAGATAGAGAATGAATGAAATGAAAATAATTTTTCTACTCCAGAAAAGGTATCTTATCACAAATGATCTTTACCTAGTTTGTACTCCAGGGAGTTCCTAATGCTCAGTCACAATACAAATTGCAGCTATTAGTTTGCAATTTTGTCAAATTACATCAGTTACAAATAATCTGACATAACCCCAACAACTAAAACCAGTTAGGATTTTTTTTTTTTTTTTTTTTTCCCTGGTGAAGCAGAATGTAAAAGTAAATGGAATCAAAGAAGATGATAGATGTTTTAGTTTGGGGTTAATTGAATGACAGTCAAGAGAGAGCTTTTTATCCACCACCCCAAACACTTAAAATTTAAATTCTGAAACAATTCTCTACTGTATTTTTCAAGCTTGTGACTGTATCTAGTTGGGCTAAAATGTTGCTAGGGACAGCTATACATAATGCAGGCTGTACTAATGCTAGGTACTGTGCTTTAAGGAAGAAAAAACTCAGCTTTGGCCAGGGGTGTGATTTTGAATGAAGGACTCCAGCAAGCCATAATTTTTGTAATATTAAATATCTGAAATTATTCTTGTATAAACATAAAGATTCAGCACTGACAATTGTAAGTTGATATAAAAACTAGTTCAGGGAAAAGTCAGTGTTTGTGACAGATCCCCAGTCTATATTTTAGTGTCGTTTTCTGAATGGTCAGAGCAGCTGCTGTGATTGCAGTTCACACAGCCTTGGACTTTTATTCCCAAACAGCAGTAATAGGAGAAATAGTGGGTGCTCACAGAAGTAACAATTAGCAGAGTGGCTCTGGGCCAGGCTAACTTAAACAAATCCAATACTTTTCTGTGACCTGCTACAGCTCTGAGTTCTCCTTCAGTAATTTTCCTTGCATTCTGGCTTCCATCAATACCACCTTACAGCAGCAAGGCCAATTCCTTTATGTGTACCCTGTTGGCCTGGCTGTCATTTCCTATCTAACTCTTTTTCTGGCTGCAAACTCTTCTCATCAGATTGTAACTGCCACACCAAAAGGGCTATGTTTGTGGAGAGTGAGGGTCAAGAAGAAAAGGCTTTGTGAGGAATAAATAAATATTGAAAATCAACATATTGATAAAACTGACATTCTTCATTTACATTTACTAGCAGATATACATTCAAGTAAGAAAAATAAGACAACTTTATTTCATTTTTAGTGTGATTTGGCACCAATGCAGACAGAGCTTTGAAGTGGACTGATGTAGAGAGTCTGATAAGTGAGGTGCCCAGAACACCCAAAAAGTTGTAAACTATGCCCTTGTAAAACATTTTATTAAAATTAAACTCAAAGATTTAATGTTTAAAACAAAAAATCCGAAACACTCAGAGAGGATGGCATAGGAGTTAGAGGTTCTACATGGTTCTCCAGCCCGCTGACCTTGCAGGTGAGGCTATGTGCTAAAGTTTTTTTTGTCTGACTCGACAAATTCTCGTGCCAGCAAACTCAGCTCAGTTCTTGTTACTCCCTGGGAAGCTTTACCCTGAGCAGCTTTCTTCCCTGTTTGTTTCTGTACTTCTGCTTGGGCCTCTGACCCATTCTCCTGCCCCACACATCACTCTGCTTCTGTTGTCCTGTCTCCCCCTTCCTCCAGAGTGCTTCACCAGTCCCTTCTTCCTAAAGGACCATGCATCTCACTGAGATCACATGAATACAAAATCAACTTGGTTCACTTTTTTTTTTTTGTTTTGTTTATTTTGTCAAGTAGAGACACATTTCTCTAAAAAGCCGGTTATGGAACAGTCTTGTGCAATCCCAGATGGGGAAAAGCCTTTTACTTTTTAAGAGGATACAGATAAAATCCAGATGGTGAAATCCAGAGAGGACTGTGTGGTTCTCTCTCTTGCAGATCTTATTGCTTTGAGCCTTTTCTTTTGAGTTTTACATATGTATATACATATCTGCTGAGCTAAGCTCTGTGTTATACAAATGTTAGTTGTCCCTGTCTGTGCAATATACATTAGCTTTTCATCTTCCACTGAAGATGTGCTTCTGAAATTATGTAACTGCAAACAACTGTGACTAAAAATTTTAAGAATGCTGGAAATATTTATGGGGATTTCCTCCATTTCTTCTAAGGATTGAATTTAATATTTGCACTGAATATTTTATATTTAGCTGTTGCTTTTTGCTATAAATTATAAGTTGTTTCATATTTGAGAGAAGATGAAAAATAAAGCTCTGCAGTCTGGATAACTTGAAGATAAAAGGCTTAAATTGAGATATAAAGTACAGAGTAATGCTGTAAATTTTATTTTCCTTATTTGTTATGATTTAATAGCTATTAAAAGCAGAATTTAAAATATATTTAATTACTATGAGTGAGAGAAACCTGATAATAAATCAGGAGAAGAGCCTTCTTTTATGCTGAAGCAATCGTGCTTGCAAATAAACTGATGTTTAATCAGGTGATGTGTTAGACCTCAGTCTTTGCTGCTGCTACTTCATTAGCGTATGTTTGTGAGGTGATAATGAGACTCAACTTATAGCAGCGTTGGGAAAACACTAAGGTTTGTACACTGATTTCTCATCATCAGATGAAAAACTAACTAAGTGAAAATTTATGCTAGAAAGCTTCAAGTGGCTGGATTCAGAGAATGTTTAACATGTATTTGCATTTAAGCTAGAAGTTATTTTTTTTAAACTGCTATTGAGTAATTGATGTCTCTTTCGTGAGAGGCACGGTGACAGCATAGACGTTCTATAAATCACTGCAATTGATGTTTGTCTTGCACTAGTATAATAGCACTATTTTTGATTAAATAGTCTGGGTTCTGCTCTCACTCCTAGAGAAATCTTGGTCCTGATGTTGGTGAGGCTGTCAGCATCTCATTCACTGAACAAACAACCTGGCTACTCTCAGAGGGTTTGCAGTTCTTACAAGGAAAATAGCCCTTTCAACATAAATCAGTTTCCCAAAGTAATGGAAAGTCTGTAGCAAGGCAAATAAATAGTTGCACTAGAATATCCTTAGGTCCTTTTTGTACATTTTGTGCAACCACTGAAGTGCTATAAACATTAGCAGCTTCTGAAAGAAATGAGAGACTAAGTGGCTCTATTAATGTAGTTATCTAATTAGGTTTTGTATCAAAGCATGCTTTAATCTCCCTACATACTGGAGGAAGAACAGTTAATAAAATGGTGTGATTTTTTTTTTTTTTCAGAAGAAATTCCAATGCAAGACCCTATTTTCCTGGAAAAATCCTCCTTAGGGAAAGCAACTACTCATAGCTGTGCTTGTGGAGAACAAACTTAGTATTCAAAGGGAAATTTATGTAAACTGGATAATTTAATTTCCATGAAAATATGGATATTCATGCTTGAATAGCTGATCTTTAAGTATGTTTTGTTTAATTTCTCACATGCATCCTCCCCCCCCCCCCAGCCCTCTCCCCATTTCTGACATTTCTGGGGACTTCATCCTTGTTATATGTGCCTATGTAATTTAATATAAGTTAGTGTCTCAAGAAATAAAACAAACACATTACTGCTAGCCCTGCTTTAAGCAAGAAAGTGAACTAGACATGTAGACCTTTTCTCCAAAACACATTTTTCTATTGCAGAAGGTCATAGATTCCAAAAGTTTTTTCCTGCTGGAATTCAACAAGAACTGAATATTATTAGGTCTTAAATTTTGCAGGGAAGTATTGGAATATTCTTCAGTTTTGATGTTTTGCACAATGTACAGAAAGTCAAAATATCAGCTGTCAGTTTTATCTCATCAGTGCAGAGACCCCAAGCCTGAAGAGCTGAGTGAAAGCAGGTATCTGTGGCTGTAATGAGCTGAGTAACAATGAAAACCAGTGAAATGGTCTCACTGTCAAGCTAGTACCTTAGCTAAGAGGAACTTAAAATACTCTTCCTTTAATCAGTCACCGCTGAGAATGAGGAAGGAGTTGTGTAAGCTGCCGCAGCCATCCAGAGTGCTCTATTCTGGCTGCATTTCATCCTGATTCCCTGCTCTTACAGGAGGCACAGTGAAATTCTTCATTTCCTACTGCTAGGCAAAATCTTACTTGAAGTAGAATGAAGTTAACATACAGATTGTATCTGTAGTAAAACCTGCCCTAATTCTTGTGACAATAATAAAACGTATATTTATGGGGCAAAAAGCTCTACTTTCTTTCTCTGAATTAAATCCTCTCCTTTTATTCAGTTGTGTTTCTCCTTCTCATCTAGCTGGAAAAAAGTTTCTTTCCCATGAAAGAAAATATGTAGAAATCACTTTACAAAACACTTCTGTGTTTGCTTTTGACAGTGGTTAATGAAGGGGGTTGGACTAGATGATCTTTCGAGGTCCCTTCCAACCCCTAGGATTCTATGATTCCTAGGATTCTATGAAGTCCTGACAGTAGCTAATTAGGCTGTAAACATGTCTTCTAATTATAAACATGTGTCTCATGAGGAAATAAATTATATTCATGAGGGGACCTGTTCCCTTGACTGCTTATATTGGGACTCTTGGTTTTAATGTAATGAGAGACAGAAACATTACTGAAGACACCTGGATGCTCAGCGTGCTCCTCATTGGCTCTTCTGAAAGTATGTTTCTATTAAAATAAGAACAATAATAATAATAGATGCCCCCCCTGATGTCTGCCCTTCTTGCAGCATTACAGGGATGACACCCTGGGAGTCTCAGCTCAGGGTGGCACTTCCAGGCTGCCAGTTTTATTGCAGGAAACTAGGAAGAGCTGGGACAGAAGAGATGGCAAGGAGACAGAGGAGTGGGCAGGAAGCCAAAAAGCTTCACTCATTAGAGTTGACTCAACTGACTTGTCCTTGCAGAATTTTGCTGGATTGGCATTTTTCTGATGGAAAATTTTTGTCTATATCTATTAAGGAACAGAACCACCTTTGAACAAAGATCACTTTCCCTTCCAGGCTGGTTTTGTCACCTCACTTTCTATGCTCCTTGGAGAGTAGGGTTACAGGGTCAGGGCAGGCTGCTTCAGTGGGGCAGCACAGTGGTCTCTGACATGGACTCCTTAGTGAAGGGAATGTGGTATCCTCCATCGAGACCCTGGGAGTCCACTCCAGGAAACTAGGGTAGTCTCAGCATTTCCCAACTATAAAATCTAGAACTATTCTCACTTGGTTCTTGAATGGACTAAGCTAGAGACAGACTAATATATTGGTCCATTTTGTTGAGCTTATGTTTTGTGACTTCACTGTGGAAATGCCTGAACCGTAGCCATTGTAACTTCTCTGTAACACTGTTGCCACCATTAAAGAAGCCACCTCTTGCCATGTGCGGTCGTGCATCCCATTTCTCAGGAAAGTTGCTTCTATTTGTTTGTCTGTCTGTCTCTTATTTATTTATTTTTATCAGATCTAGTTACAGCAGCTGTCTTGCTTCCTTTATCTTGTCTTTTAAGCACGGAATTTCAATTACATCCTTGTCAATTCTGAAGTATGAAAAGCCATTTCCAGTATTGTTGACATGTCAGTTATAATGCCTTCCATTCTACTCTTCAGAGAGCCTACCAAAAGGGTTTGTATTTGAGGGAGATCAAGTTTTTTTTGATGAACCCTTTTAAAATAGACAGATGAACAAAATTTTAGGTTCAACTTTATGGTTAAACCATGGGGGGAAAAAGCAAATATATACCATGATGATTGAATATAACTAATCTTCATAGACTTAGTTGCTGATGTTGTTTCTCCCTCCTTAATTTAATAAGAGCTTTGCATATTCATGTGAAGACACTTACTGACAATATATTGGTTTCTGCAAATTTTCTAGTGCAAATTACTTTTTTATGTCATGGTTTACTTTACCTCAGATGATTTTCCAAATTTTTGAATTGAAATTTGAGTTATTAACCAGATGAAAATATTTTCCTGTGTTTTCTAACTTATTTGACAATGCTTACTAATGAGTAGTAGCAATCTAACAGGAAGAAAATGAAGATTTGAAAACTTTGCTTGGAAAAAGCAGAAAGCTAGAATTTTAGGAGAGTCTCCTCTGCTCATTTCTCAACCATTTGTGCTCCAAGCATAACAACAGGCTGTACAACCCACTGCTCTGCCAAAGTGGCCTGCTCATCCATATGGGCCCAGCTAGCAAACACAGTACGTATCAGAAACATTGGATTTACTGCCCATGCACAGCTCACCTGTGCCACATAGTCACAGCAGGTTCCTGGGTCAGATTCCATTCTGGGGGATGTGCAAATGGTCGAGTTTGAAAAAAGATGCAACTCTGAAGTTTATTGTTTTTTAAAACCTTTTCTCTAATAAAGATTTTCTGCTCCACTCTGTCTGAAGTTTGATTTATAGCTTAGTCATGTTTTAATCACTGGACAGAAAATCTGCAATATTTGCTTTCACATATGGTGTGACCACTGCAGAGCCTGATCTAACAGAAATAGAAATCTTCTAGCTTAAATAATAAAATGGAAAACCTTGGAGAATACTTGGTATTAATACAAGTAGTGTTACAGTAGAATGAGGCATTTGCTGCCTCCCAAATAATAAGAAAAAGTAAAATGTACAGTGACTGTCTGTAGACAGTTCTCCGCTTGTTTTTCTTCAGAAAGATTGATTTTCTTCTGACAGATCAAAGAAAAAATCCAATGTCTAATAGCTAATAGAAAACAAGGAAGCAACAGAAAATAAAGTTTCCAAACTTTGTCCCTTTGGGATCAAAAAGCATTGAGTCATGCAAAGAGACATTGAAGCAGAAGAATGTAGAAATTCTCTAGAAGCAAAAGAAAACCATGGAGATTTACTTTCCTCTCATTCACAAGGGCAACACATGCATTGTCCTTTGCTGCTTCAGTGTAATTTCTTCATGAAGGCTGCTTGGTCAGGTACTGAAACAAAGCAAAAAATGGAAATGTGCATTTTTCATGCGTAAATATAAATTGGCAGAGTAGAATGATGCTTGCTGTAATTGAGGCTGAGGACTGCATTGCTTTTGATGCAATAATGCCTTTTACACAGCTTTTGTTAATTCCTTTGTGAACATGTGGCCTGTACAGAACTGGTTGCTGCCTTCTTTCTTTTCCGGCGTGGCATGTTTTCATGTGGCTGTGCAGGTCTGGTCCCTTCCCTGGGCTAAAGCTATGAGGGGTGCAGAGGGTAAGTTTAGCTTTTCTATTGGCATCTTAGCAGGTAGAGAGGGCTCCTTCACTGGATGACTTGGGAATATGCTGGGTCAAAAAGAGCTAATACTTTTTTTAAGGTGCGAGGAATGTCGGAGCTCCTTTTACGATGCGGTACTTTGTTCTGCTCAGGTGCTTCAGCTGGGTGGTAGGGAGTGGGCAACCTGTCCACCCTGTTGTGGCCCTGTGCTGAAGGGTGTTCAGGGTTGTGGAGGAAAGGAGACTGAGCTTATGCAGGCCAGTCAGGCAAGCAGCCACTGTGAGAGGCACAGCCTGCAGGAAACAGTGCACGCTATGCAAAGAAGCGTTATGCAAGGTAGTAAGGGAAAAAGAGATTTATTCTCAGGTAATTTAATTTTAGTTTGTCCATCCCAGCAGGCCTATGTTTTCTTGCATTAAAAGGTAACCTTGGTATAGTTTTCCATATGTTTCATTTTAATGAAACGTGGCTTTGCATGTTGGAAGCCTCTGGTGCTTTTTGGCTTCAAAGTGGTGAAGCAGTTCCACCCTCAGGTACTGGCCAGTTCTGGTTCTTGTCATATATGGCAATCAAAGGAGAAGAATATATATCCTAATATGCCCAGCAATTTAGAAATTCACATTTGAAAAAAAGAATGATGAAGAAGAAAAACAGCTTCTGGTAAAAAGCCCCGAACAACCAAAATATCTAACATCTTTCTAATTTTGTTCTGGCATATGCTAGTGGGAGGATCTAAGACAGTCTTACTGCTTCAGTTTGGAAAAATAAGAGGTAGCACAATGCAAGAGATCTCAGAGGGAAAAACCATAGAAACAGAGTTTTGGCATATGTAATTCTCTTTTTTGAAAGTTAAATGTGTCTAAATACTGTAACTCGAATAGTCAGTGAACACAGACTGTCAGATTACTGGAATGTTTTCCTTTAATCCTCCTATCCCAGATCAATTAAGCAGGCCCAGTACCCCATTTACCTGTTCCCGTCCTATAAAGCAGATTCCTGATTTCCTCCTTGGACTTCCTAAATATGCTAGGGTAGGATTCAAAACAGAGAAGCACTGTATCTGCAAAAATGTGATTTTTTTTTATAAACTATTGGCATGATCCTTAGGGCATCGTATATTTCACAGGATTTGGGTTTGTGCTGAGATTACTTGGCTGTTTTGTTTGCATGTTCTAATTTCATTTAATAAGAAATTCAAATGTCTTTAATTATATTCACAACTGTGTGGTTTAAAGTTGGAACTGATAAACTAAGTAACTGCTGGGGGTAATGCTGGCACCAAATATATCAGTTTTACTTCCGCACACCCACATTTTAAATTTACAGCCTTCCCTTCTGGATAACACACATTGAGTTCCATGTTCTTCTGGCTAAGATCAAAGAGAAATTGATCTACTTTATATTAGAATTATTTTGACTCATTATGGTACCCATGGACATTTATTTAACCTCTTATTATGTAATGAAAAGGCATGCTAGTGACTTTTTCTAAATACCTACTGTATTTTGCTTGAGTGCCTGTTAGAACCTTTAGCTTTGCTTTGCATTTGAATAAACGTTATAGAAGTGGGAAGAATGTTGATGACAGTGAACATTTTAGCTCCAGGGTTTGACACTCTAAATCTGGCTAAAATCTAAACTCCTTAATGTTTCTTTATCTGTACTGACAAAAGAAAAGGTAGTGTGGGCTGAAATTCTAAATGCTCGGTGAAGCGCAGCACTGCAGTGGTTTGATTGCTTTAGCTACGAATCTTTCTGTTTCCCTGGCTGTTTAACTAAAATCATTTGTGTCTCTCCTATAGAATTTGCAGGCAAGTGATTGAGAAGCTTTTGGAGAAACTGTGTAAGACAGCAGGAGGTTATTCAGATCCAATCTTTACTATTAATTTTTTAAGTCCTGTGGTTACAATTACTGGCAGGTTTGGGGAAGGCTGGTAGTTGCTTTGTAGTTTTCCCTTGTAGCGAGACTTGCAAGTGTAAAGCACCACATGCCATGATCCTAATCACAGGGCAGTGCTGCTGCAGAGCTGTTCCTACCATGTTTTCCTCCTGAGCTCCCATTCTAATAAGGAAAGTGCCCAGTGCCAGATGTCTCTATTGTAAACTAATGATTTCTGATTTGACAAGCAGAGATGAAAGCAAAATATTTCTTAGGCAGCAAGAGGGTTCAATACCTTGCTTGTTTGACATTGCTGAGGCATTTTGCTGGTGGTGTTTCTGCATATTAACTAATCTAATGTGAAAAGGTTTGGTCAAAAACTACAGAAATATTTGTGTCTTTAGAGTTGGGTCTCAGGTTGGTTGTGGGAGTGCTTGGCCCACCTGGGAAATGGGGACAGTTATGCTCAGCCCTAGACAAGTGCTATGAGCTCTTTGGGTGAAAAGTGTTGTGGTTAATAAAAAGATCAGCATTAACGCCACTGGAGCAGCACAGAAGGAATACTCTTGCACAAAACAAATTGAGACTTGATCAGCCCATGTCTGACTGAAAAGTGATAACTAGGAGTTGTCTTGTGGTATTGGTCCTTTCTCATTACCAGTCAGGTAGATTGAATTTACTAAGTAAAACCAGGCAGTTTAAAGCTACGAAAATGAACTCAAAATGGTGAAATGTTAATTTGTCTTTCTGCAGACTGTAGCTTTTACCTGTCATATGTGTAACATAAAGACAGGTGGATATGCAGTACAGATTTTCATAGAATACAGCTTGGTAACACCTAACACTTTAAATGCATTATCAGTATTACTGTACAGGGTTTTTTTAAATTGGAACTGTAGTCACATGAGCCTCTAGTGTTTTGTGGCAACAAATTTAAGAAAATTATAATAAAACAAGTCCTTATAAGAATTGAAATTGCTAGCAGGACTTAATTACTGGCAGAGGGCAGCAGGCAGAAAACTGACTGTCAGATGAATAGCTCCCCTAAAGGTTTTAATTTTTAATTATAGACTAAAAAGCCTTTGCTGTTTCCTAAGATCAATATGAAATACAGATCATTCATCTGCACTACAGTGCACTAGTGGCGAAGTTATAAATATTCAAAAAGAAAATTAAAGTAATAGAAACAGGCCTATTTTCTGAGGACAATTACTTCAACTTACAATACCTTAATATGCTGTGGCAGACTGCAGATTACTCAAAAAGAGTGATAATGTTCCAAAGGTCTAGAAGTCTGCAACAGAAAAAATATGTAATTAGGGATCGTGTGTGTTCATCGTGACTGGATTTTCCCCCGAGGTTCCTTCTGGTGGGTTTGTGCCAGCAGGAGAGTGAGCTGCAGTGGCACATGGTGACATTCCCAGAATGCAGGGTGTCTGGCCCAGCCCTGGGAGTTCACTTCAGTGCAAGACAGACAGACTTTTTCTCTGAACTGTGGCATTTCATTGTTTTGCTTAATTGTAGCTCAAATTTAGTTGCTAAATTACTGGCTTTTATCCACTCTGAGACTGTTATTGGGAATTTATTAAATTAATAATGAGTGTAATGAATTGTGATGTTAAACATAGCCAACAACCAGGGTATTCTGTATGGAAGAATGAAACCAAATTCAATTTTAATTTAATGAACTTTTGATTCTCTTTGTGTTCTGAATAATGATTAAATACATGATTTCATTATTTATTTATTTTAAATGCACTTTCTTTTAGCGAGTGAGTTAGAATAGTCTCCATTGACGATTTTCTGAAATAAACCAGTTGTAATCAAGGGAGACACTCTGGTGAGCTGGCTGCATGGCTGAAGTGAACCCTGCTGACACTGTCTCCAGGAGGATTTACTCTTGTCTCCTGGTGCTGCAAGCTAGCTCACTTTGTTCTTCACAGAGATGCTGACTTAGTAACTTTAGTTTTATGAAGGCCAAAAGGATATAAGGTTACACTGACGGGAATGAGGAACACGTAGTGCAGAGCTGTTTTCTGCAGATGCCAAAGATAATTAAGAGGACCCTTACTGAGCCTGGTTGTGAAGGTATCTGATTCACTGTGTAATTGATTAGTTGCAATTATGTTTGTAAGTAAAATTAACAATACCAAATCAGTGTTATTTTAGTTATACCTCCCTCTGTCAGTCCTGCTGGTCAGTGCCGCTGATATATTGTCTTTTATTCTGGTTTGTATGTTAGAATGCACTATTTGAGACAGAAACAAACTGATGTAGACTGTACCTTTTAACTGGACTTCAATTGAAAGAAATTGTCACCTCTATAAGGCTGTAGAAGAAAATAACTTCTGGTAACTAAGTCCTTGAGTGAGATGTTCTTGAAATACACAGTCTTATGTGCTGTTGTGTGGGGATGGGCCTCATGGTACTGTCTTCATCTTGTTGAGTCAGAAGGGCAGATAGGACATGAAATCAAGTGAGCAGTACACCCAGAACAGAAATACATTGTTTGTGAGGTCTTTACCTCTTGCCTGCAGTGATCAGAAGCAGGTATCTGGGCTGTTACAATTCTGCCTTGATGTTGCTGTCCAACAGCATCAAAGGTGAGGTGCTGTGGGACATACTTGCTCCAGGTGAAAAGTTGCAAGAAAGCTCAAGATTATTTCAGCATTAGATGTCACAGAAAAAAGTGTTGTTTAAGGTTCTTGGTGCAGGAGAAGAAGTGAAGCTAAAAGGTGAAAAGCTGAAATGTGAACAGTGGATGCAGCTGGCAGAAGCGTTCTGGTCACCAGCCAAAGCATCAGACTGCAATAGATAGACTGGTGTTTCAGGGGGAACAAGTTAGTATGTTTCTAGCATTAGATAGCCCCAAAGTGTGTGGTCAAGAAGGAGCATTAAAAAAGTATTTAAGGATTTGTCTTTATCATTCTTTGTAAATGTATACATCTGAGAAAACAGTAAGTCGACAAGGACACTTTAAAATTAATTTGTGACTGTACAGAGACTCCTGAGTTGCATATTGCAAATACTGTACCTGTGAATGTGTTTGTGTTTCCCAGGCTTCTGGGAAGGCTGCATGGACCCTTGCTGTATGCTCTGCAGTCCTTCTGGAGTTCACTTTTTTGTTCAAATGGCTTGGCAGAGCACTAAGGTAACCGTGACACAAAGCTACTTGTTATGCAGTGTTACTGCTTCTAACTCCAGTGCCCCGGTGAATGGCCTTTCTATCTTCTTGTTATGACTCATATTTTGTATGCATACCATTGTAGAATATGCATTATCCCAAATATTATAAATTAATGTACTCTATCAATATTTTAAAGAGCTCTGAAGACTTTGAAGGTTATAGGGAGGCACAGTTCGAAAATTAAGGCATAGGAATCAGGCATTAGAAGACGTTTGGGCTGTCTGCCTGTTTTGGTCACAGGTGTCCTGTATGACCTTGGCCAGCCTCAAGTTCAGACTATTCCTTATGCTGGGAGTAATTCTGATGACTGCAGAGAAGACTCTACAAACTATGAGAAACTGTGGAGTTTGTTCTTTACTAATTTTACTATAATTTTGTCTGTAAAACATTTATTTCCTTGGCAAAGTTGCTATAGATTAACTGAACATCTCATAACTGTAAGGGCTATTGTTATAGCACAGTGGGTTATTGCTGTGTGGAGAAGGTGACTTCCAGATCTCAGTGGAAGTGTTTGACCAGTAGAGTGTTTAGCATCAAAGCTAAGCAGCTCCAAATTTACTATCTGCAAATTAAAATCTTACAGGTTATACTAGTAACCTATTATTTGTAATTTGAGTTCACCTATTAACATTTATTAGAACATTATTTTCTTCTCTACAAGCCCATTTGAATCATTGTGGACAGGGACTGAACAGAAGGTCAGTCCTTTCTCCTTCTGCTTTTGAGCCCAAGTCCTCAAGTCCTTCTTTCTATGTGTTCATGCTCTAGCAATTAAGCTTCAAAAATTTCAGATGCTTTGTTTTCCTATGGCTTCTTTTATCAGCAGTTTAGGGTCCTGCTTCCCTGGACTGAAATATTAGGAGTAAATCCACTGCTTTAATGGAAATAATCTGAGTGTGACTCAGATCATCTTTTGGTTTCATTGGCACTCCATGGGCCAACCTGTAGTGAGAAACCAGAGCCGGTTATGCAGGTTATAACAGACATTATGATTTTTCAGTAAAGAAAGGGATACAAAGCAAAAAAGCTTATTTTTTATCTTGAAATCAAGGTATACATGGCTGAAGCTCCACAAAAAGCAGAGAAACTAAGCAAAGAGAAAGTGATAAGGATTCTGCACAAAGAACAGAAAGACATTTCAAAGTCAAAGGGAATTTAAGCTGTCAAGGAGTAATTATAAAATTTGGAGCTAGGCCAGCATGCACGGACTGGTGTTCCTGAGTTTTACAAATGGCTCAATGAAATCTTCATGATGAGAAAATGTGCCAAGGCCTCAGACTTTACTCCTTGTGCAGAATGTAATCTCTTGTATGTATTCCTGGAGGTTTTGTTGGGCTATTTGCTCTCCCAATAAAAGGGACCTTTCCTATTTATTGCTAGCCTAAACTCTTGTAATACCTCTGGTTTTGTGGAAGGTCTCCCATTTGGATAATTTCACTACTATAGGACTTGAACTCATGTTTAAAAAAACGTGTACAAGAAAGCTATGTGAATTTAAAAGTCTTGCAAAAGTGAAGAAATCTGGGAGTTGCCTTCATTATAAAGTAGCCTTAGAACAGTTTTGCAGAAAGCTTAAATCCTTGTGGTGTTCACTAGAATGTGGCTCTGTAAACTGTCAGCCTGCTGTATTTGTTGATCAGCTGAGAAGAGAAGCCATTTCTGAATTTCCTGTTGTATCTTCTACCAGTAGACTTGATGTGCAGTGTTACTGTAAAAAAGGTCATAATCCATTATTCTCTATGGTCCTTGGGGAAAAAATATGCTCTCTGAATAATGCTAGAAGCAATTTTTCTTCTAAGAAGCATGACAAGTATGGTAACTACATCATGTATTCAGTCTGCAGAGCAGATAAATATTTAAAGAAAAGTAATAGAGTCTAGGATGTGGTTGATGTCATGTGAGATGCTCAGCACGTATTGACAAAGAATCAGGACAATCTTGTAGTCAAATGCTAATCTACTATCTCCTCACAGGCTATGGTCATAATATTAATGGAAAAAGTAATGTTATATTTGGTGGATTTTAATCCACGTTGTGAGTCTTGTCCAGTGTATTTGTGACTTCCAACCTTTTTCCATGTATGGACCACTTATGTTTTTAAAGTGCAACTTTGGTTTCTTGCACTGCAACTTTAAACCTACTGATAATGGGCTTTCTGCTCCACTGCTAGGGGTGCACAGACCACAATATTAAAACCTCAGGGTTACAGAAGCCTCTCTAGGATGTATACCATCCTTGATTGGATGGATAGGAATGTTTACCAGTTGTTTGTATGAGTGTGTGCAGCATTTATGGATTCATAAAAGAATGAGGGAATCACTAAGTAAATCTTTACTCAACTTTTCCAAGATAAACCTGCAAGCTTCCTTATCCTCACATCAGTTGTCTGCACCCAGTATAATCTACAGTGCATATTTCTGGCTTCTGCTTCCTTAGCCTGTTCCAAACACATCAAGTGGTTCAAAATGGATGTCTCCTTCATGCTTCAAATGTTGAATAAGCTGTCCATGAAAGAAGATGACTGTGTGTATTATATTTTTATAGCAGAGACGTGTTTTGATGGTTACGTTTGCAAGAGCTACACTTTATAGCTTGATGTATAAACATTTGCAAATAACTTACGCTCTTATTCAAGAACATTGCATTGTTACTTTTATTTGTGCTGAAGTGAGAAAACAGATCAGGCAGTGCTTGCAGTGGAAAACAGTGGTTTATTTCAAGATTTTCTATGTACTGAATTTTTCCAAGTAGTACACTTCTAATTGCAAGCTATGGTTTCCAGGTCTTTTACTTACTCGAGATTGTCTTGCAAGAGCTGGAGGGATAGTGATTTTCACTGATTTTTTTTTTTTAATGCACTCCAGGTCCTATGCACTTGTATTTTTTCTTAGAAAACCAAGTGGAGGACATTTAAAAAAAAACCCAGCATAAACTAACAGTGGTTAATGAAATTAAACTTTAAAGTGTTACAGAGGAGTCTTGGATTTCTTGTGGTCAGGGACAGGAAGGTAGGAAATAAGAGTGTAGCAGGGTGGAAAAAGAGCAAAGATGGAGGAACTGTGTGTGGCTGCATACAGTAGGTGTGTATAAAAGCTGTAATTTGAAAACTGTGTGAAGCACTAGTTCTTGATAAGAAAAAAAAGCTGTATAATTTAATTGGAAAGGTTTACTGAGGTTTTCAGCATAGGAAAAAAAGAAGAGTATAAGTGAGAGAAGAGAGTACACATCCAAAATACTTCTGACAAAATTGTCATTTGGCTGCCCTGAGAGGGACAATTGGCAAGAATGAAAGACAGAAAGGTCAGAGAAAGGATAATTGGAAATGGCTATTTATAGTCACTACTGCACATCTCCTCGGTGTTTTGGCATATGAACATGCAGACTAAACTAGGAGAAGTTAATGCAGGAAAGAAAGGACAGTGAGACATCACTGAATGGCATTATGTGCATCCTTATGGAACTATTGGTGTGGGAAAAGAGTACCTGTATGGGGAGCAAATAGGAAACACAGAATCTATTCAGATAAAGATATTATTATACTTTAATAATATTAGTTTTGGCTCCTGCATGAAACTGTTTTAGATAATTAGGAGGAAAGTGTTGCCCACACCCTGTTTTCACAGTAGATCTACTGAAAACTTTCTGCTCCCAATGGAGGCTGTTAATGAAAACATGGAGGTGAAAATGGCTCCTAAGAAATCACAATTTTATTCTCTGGGTTGAGAGCATGAAAACTACAATTATTATAAATGAAAGATCTTAATTGAAGGCATTACTAGAAGTTATAAATTAATGAGCAAAGTAATTCCAACTTCCAGTTGTTTTCAGAAGAAAAGAAATAAAATATCAGTAATGCTTGGGCTAAGATGCTTAGATCTGCAGATATTTAACAGCCCCTCTGTGGGAAAGGCTGCTGCCCTTGGCTAGCTTTGGGCCTCTTGGCAGTGCAGTTAGCTTGTCCGGGTGGGTGAGCTAGAAGAGGTTCAGAACCTCAAAATGTTGTCTAGGCATGCTTAAATCAGGCCATCTTTCTTTGTTATTGTGCTGATTCCACATTGCTTTGACCATTCCTCAGAGTCACCGAACTTCAAAACAGCGTTGCTTTGCTGAGCTCTTCTGACTAATGAGCTTGTCTGTCTGTAGGAGGTACCAAACTCATTGCTATTCATTGCAACTAAATGCTTATTTAAGCTCTATCCTCCCTGCCTGCTCCTATGATAGTACTAAGCATGGCAGTCTTAAAAGCAGTATTAGAGTCCACACACTGTTAGAGCTGTGAGCAATGTCAAACATCATGTACTCTTTGAAAGGAATAGTACTGTGTCCATTATTGTGGACTTTTGATATCCAAAGCACCTTAAGTACTTTCAAGCATTTTGGGTCAAAGACCTTGTGTTTGAATTTTCCCTTTCAATTGATTTCTTACAGTTTAAGAACAGTAATAAAAACTTGAACTGGAAAATCTCACTAAAACTTAGAAATAACAGTTGAAGACAGTTAATCTTTTAATGACCATTAGTTAGGATTTCCATTTGTGTCCACACTGACTGTACTCAAGTTACTTGCAGAGACATGGAAAAGGAGCAGAGGAGAGACACCATTCTCTAGTTATCCCTTTTGTGGGTGTGAGGTTTGAAGAGTCAACCAAACTGTCAAACTGAAATAGCAGTTTATATAATTGGTGATGTGGTACATAAGGAAATTTATTATTGCTGCATAGAATCTGCAAAATAATCTTCAAACACTCCCCCATCACTAAAATTTTGCTAGAGGAAAGCATATGAAGTAACAGCTCAGCACCCTTCAGTCTGGGAGAATTATACTTCCAGGAGGTTCTACCTATTTGAATGTTTGTGTCATTTTCAAGGTGATTTTTTTCAGGTGGATTTTTTCCCCCTATTTAATGTATGGGAAGGAATAGAAATAATCAGTCTGTAACTGACTGAACAAAAATATTAATTTTACTAATACTTTATATTTTGAAGTTTTTCAGAATCATAACCTTACAACTTTTTTTGCTGTGTGAACTAATTCAATTAATCCAATAATCTTAATTCCACATAGTACTGTGTGCATAAAATCTATTTTATAAATGTAGCAAATTATCCTTTCTTTTTTCTTCTCTATTTCATTGGTTGGAGGATTTTATGCATTTTTAAAATGCAAGAGCAAACTTCTGAGCTGTTACCTGTTGGTATCACACAAAGTTTGTTTAAATATATCCCAAATAACCCCACTGTAACTTCAATGGATTCTCTCTCTAATAATGTTTGATTTATTAAAAAAGACAAGACTGGAGTGCTAAAGCCTTGGAGCAAACTCAGATTAGTTTAACTAATTGGCTTTAATGAAGTTAGCTTAGCAGCTAAGATATGCCACTGTTTATTTCATCTACAACACTGGCATTAACTTCCAGTTCTGGAGACAGTAAGCAAACTAGAATTCAAACACATAATTGAAAGTATTTGTCTGGTTTATCTGGAGTTTCCACATTACCTTTAGTTGCTTTTCCAGCTTCCTAGTTCAGGTATCTTGTGCCAACAACCAGTGAACCGGAATGTTCTGCTGCATGAAATGTTACTGATTTGTTGATTCATCAAAACCAATTAATTATAATTTCTCTAGATTTTGCTGTGACTGGCAAATATGGACATGGATTTTTACATGCAGCTTGATACCCAACTGCTGTAATAGTTCCTGTCTGGGAATCAGAAATAATAATGAGAACTACAGTCCATGTGAGAGAAATTAATGATCCATATTCATGTTTTATGGACCATTTTCTTCAACAATAAAACTCAGTAATTCTAAGTAGTATTCCCTAAGTTCCCTAAGACAAGGGAAGTGATTGTCCCCCTGTGCTCTGCACTCGTGAGGCCACACCTTCTGTACTGTGTTCAGTTTTGGGCCCCTCACTACAAGAAAGAGAACAAGGTGCTGAAGCATGTCCAGAGAAGGGCAACAAAGCTGCAGAAGCATCTGGAGAAAGAGTCTTATGAGGAGTGTCTGAGGGAACTGGGGTGGTTCAGTTGAGAAAAGGAGGCTGAGGGGAGACCTCATCACCCTCTACAACTACCTGAAAGGAGGTTGTAGTGAGGTGAGGGTCAGTCTCTTCTCCAAAGTAACAAGTGAAAAAACAAGAGAAAATGGCCTCAAGTTGTGCTAGGGGAGGTTTAGATTAGACATTAAGAAAAAATTCTTTACTGAAAGGGTTGTCAGGCACTGGAGCAAGTTGCCCAGGGAGGTGGTGGAGTCACCATCCCCGAATGTGTTTAAAAGTCTCGTAGATACAGTGCTTAGGGACGTGGTTTAGTGACAGACTTGGCAGTGTGCTAGGTTAAAGGCCGGACTTGATGATCTTAAAAGTATTTCCAACAAAAATGATTCTATAATTCTATAATGATGTAGGAACTATTTAAGTTTCATATTTAGCTTTTATATTCTTATTGTCAGGTTGTGTACAAAATGCAGTTTTGTTTTTTCTGATGGATTTTGCTTTTTGAACTTTCTAAGTTTTTCTTGAACTGGCTTTTCTTTCTGTGTTGGAAATTATAGAATAAGAATGTTCCCATGAAGCAAGTGCTTTTAAGAAACATAAATTATATTTAATTCAAGCATCAGCGGATGAACCACTGAAAGTCTAGGACATTAGTTGATGCTGGAATATTTAGGAGGAAAACTGCAGTCCACATGGGAACATTTAACAGTAGCAAATACTGAATTACAGAAGGCAATAAAGAGGCATAAGAGGCTGGACGACACAGAGAATGCTGCAGTGTTTTCCTATTTATGTTTTTAATATGTATGGGTTAAGGTATACCAATCTAAATGTCTTCTGGCAAATGTAATTAAGTATGAGGATTGCCTCAAAACTAAATAGCAGAAACATCCCAAGGGAAAGATCAGATATTGACCTATGTGATCTTTCCAAAACTATTTTGTCCAGCCTCATAAGAGGTAATGAGCATCTAGTGAAGCACAACTGCAAACAACTGAGAAATTTGTCATCTTCATTTATTAGTGCTGTGATAAGTTGGAGTGCCTAATTCATACTGAGAAAATGTTGAAATATGGCCTATAAAGAACTCAAGTCTGTCAAATAACAAAGCTGTTTTTTGCAAAACTACACAGTATCCTTGTTTATCCACTTATAAAGGAAAATATTTTTGGTTTTGTGTTAGCCATGTCCAACAGATCCAGCTCATTGTTTTGGTTGTTTTCTGCTTTGCAATTTCTGTGTTATCCAATTTTCTGCTTTCCCTTTCAGGATTGGCTAATGCACCAATGATGACCTGCATCCTTGGTGAGTTGCTTAACTTAATTATACCATAGAAATAATTTTGATCAATGAGGTTCTGTCATAGAACTCTTGGTGCACTGTATAACATTTAACAATCTTTTCTCACTATCGTTAAATAAAACTCTTATCCCTCTCTGCTATTTAACATTTAATGGCAAAAGTGGGTTAATTGGATAACCAAACTCCTTTAATGCAGAGTATATTTTGAGACTGGGTGACAGTGGTTATGAAAACCAAACATTGAAGAGGCTCTGAAAAGCACTGAAACAAAGGCAGGAACGACAATAATTCATTCTTCTTCAGTGACAACATTTTTAATCTTTTTCTTCTATAACGTTGGAGATCTATTGAATTATAAAGACAACAAATGTAAAACTGACAAATAAGTGAAAAGTATTTTCACTCTCATTCATTGGAACATGATAACTGGTGTGGTTGAAAGGAAAAATTGTCATTCCATAGCTGGACATAAAGATATGTATTTTCTTGTCCTGTCCTTCCCTGTAGGGGCTAAATTTAAATAAACAAAACAAATTGTCAGTGGAGATGTTCTGATCATGGCAATGCTTGAATATTTAAGGCAAAAAAAGGCTATGGCAAAACTACAGCCTTTATCTGCTAAAAAATGTCAAGCTAAAGGCAAAGCAATTTGAGGAATGATTGTTGCTGTTAGTATTTCTATTTCAGGATGGACCTTCACAAGGTGAGGAACTAGAAGAGAAGAACAAACATAATAGCTGCATTACACCAAATGGTGTATTCTAGGGGCTGCTATAATACACAGTGTGCTGGGATAATTTTTCTCTTTTTGCAACAAAATTTTAAACCCCCTTTTTTTCAGTGTGAAAACAAAGTTTCTCTATTGCTGTGTTCCTCACAGCATCACAGTAGAAAAGTATTTCCTTCATTTAGCAAAAAAATTAATGAGTAATTCTCCTTATGATTAAATTCTGTCACATATGTTGATAACATAAAATGTTTTATTTCTTTGTATATGGAAGCAATAAAATATGCAATAGCTTATGAATCCTGTAACTCCACTGAGGGCAAAGATATAAAGAAGAGTCACCCTGTGGTTGACATAAGATAAAATTTATAACAGTTTACAATAATTTAAAAACAATATTTTTATCTTTAAACAAAACTCCTAGGCAGAAACTATCTCTGCCCTATTCCTGCTTTTTCTATTGCTGTATCTATTTTCTATGTTGTAGTCTGTTTATGCAGTGTTATAATGATGTGAATCACTCGCAGATAAGGCCTCCTGGCTGAGCACAGGACCCAGTGTCTGCCACACCTCTGAATTTCCCAAGGAAAAAAACTTCCTTTGGGGCACTCCTGTGCTCAATGGGAAAAGCACCACTTGTTGCTCTTTTGTTAGGCCACCATGTGTGGGTGTCAACGGTCCACCCATCCCAGGGTTTGTTCTTTTGTCGGTGGTAGCAGGAAATGTCGTTTAGGGAGACATTGATTAACTTGTTAATATGGTGAGAGAGAACCAAACCCAACAAGGCAAAGAGAATAATGGCTATTATGAAATGTAATTCTTGTCAACATTGCTTTAGGAAAAGCAGAAAATAATTGAGATAAATGACTATGCTCCATTGCACCTCTTCCTCCTCCCCTTCCCCCCAGCACTACAGGGATATATGAATGTGCTTTTGCTTTTTTTAGTGTTGACTCTTTGTCAAGGTTACCATTGCTTCACTTTCTGATACTGTGTTGTACAGCTTTAGTTAGATTCTTTTGATGTTTTGTCTGGAATACAAGGCATGACTTCTAGGGCTTCTCATAAAACATGCACTAACCAACTGGAAAGAGTTGCATGAGTTTCAGTAAATCATAGGATCACAAAATTGTTTTGGTTGAAAATGACCTTTAGGATCATCAAGTCCAACCATTAACCTAGTACTGCCAAGTACACCACTAAAACATGTCCCTACGCACTACATCTACACATCTTTCAAATACCTCCAGGGTATTTATACAATCATTTGAATATTTTGTAGTTCATGTGATTGTAATGAGAAAAATTTCTGCAGGCAGCAAGCAGAGACTAATGGGAATGCTGGGAAACTTTGTGTTGAAGAACACTTTTTTTCCTTGCATATGTTCGTAAGTGGGTTTGTTTTCTATGAAGGATCTCCTTCAGTGTCTGTTCATTCATGTCGGGAGACTTGGCTTAGAAATGTCTGAGTGAAACCAAGAGACTGTAACTGCTGGCATTGGAGGAGTCACCCCTTAATGTAGTCTTCAGGTTGCTTACAGTGGTCAGTTTGTGCTGCAGGGGCGGGTGAAGATGAAGTCAGTATTATGGGCAACCCTTTTCTTCCCCTGATATGAGAGAAGTGGCTCTGAGATGGCTTTGTGAACGTGTACCCAATACAAATTTCTGAGTATTGGTTTGAACAGCTAAAAAGTGTCTCTTAGAAGCTCAGCTTCCTTCAAAAGAAGAACTCTTTAGAGTCTTTTTCAAGGAAGAGGTTGTAAAGATTTGTCTATCAAAATGATCTGATTTAGAGAAAATTCAATTGACTTCTCAGCAATGCCTCTTTCGGGCTCTGATTCAGCAATGTTCGTGTGAGTAATACCACCAGTTTCTGAAGTGTGTTTTAGGAGCTAGAGGTTTGAAATAGAAGTCCATCACTTAAATGCAAAAATAAGTGCATCATAGTCTTCTCAAATAACTCATAAAAGCTGTTAATTTTGATATGTAACACTGGCAAGGCCCAGGGGAGAAATATCTGTTACTATTTCTCAGCATCCTCAAGAAGTTCAGTTAGTACTGGAAGGAAATGCAAACTTGTAGATGGGAAATGGTCCTTGCAGCTGGACTCTTCTGAATGTGGGGCCCTACTGACTGGTTATTTTCTTCCCCTTTAGCTGCAATGGAAATTTGTGGTTTCTCCAGCTTGTGGATTCCACATCTGATGTGTCAGTTAGCTTCTTACAGACCTACCACACAGGACCAGAAGGGCTGGGGCCCTGCGGGTATCTGTGGGAAAATTCATTGAGCTCAGAGACAGAGAACCCCCTTCTTCAACACTGTCAAGCAGAGGGCTCTGTAGACTTTCATTGCCCAGTATTTATATATCCAAAGTCTACTCACTCCTTTACATTCTCACTATACTTTGAACTTCTCCCCTAACCAAGAACCCACTATCCCTATTTAACTTGTCTTATGCAACTGTCTATACCTCAGAAAGCCAGTCCCTAGTGCTGTCTCCATTCTCCCTCTGCCACAGTCTACCACTATGCTCCTTACTTAAACTTCTGTATTCCCATGTCCTGACAGATGAGATGTGCCCTCTTTAGGATAATCCCTTCTAGGATAATCCCCTAACTCACAGCACTGTCAAAGAACCCAGTGCTTTTGGATTCTCTGTACAGTTTCCCAGAATCAGTGCCAACCACATCCAGCTCGAAGCTGTGCAATTCTGCAGAGCCAGTGTAGCAAGAACATCAGCTAAACAGATCACAGGTCCTCAGCCTCTCCCTGACTTCCCTGTGAACCTTGGTGCCAGGGAACACCACTTTTGATCACCAGTCAGCATTGTACGTGGGATTCCCAAACTGCAGCCAGTGGAGAGAGCAAAAAAAGATTTCCTAGGTGAGTGATCAAAGGAGAAGTCTGGTGGTTGTTCTGTGACTTGTTTGTTCCAGAATGTTTCTTTCTTTGCTGGCCATGCATGCAGGCTCTGCAAGTCCTGACATATACCCCAGTTTGGCTCCTCCCTTGGGCACTGGGAGGGCTGGAAGCATGTAGCCGTTTAGCAGTGCTTGGCCTCTTTGGAAGACCATGTGGCTTGTGAGCTGTGTGGTGGCCACTTCTGTGCCTTCTCCTCAGCATGTTATCCAGAGAGGGGTTTGTCCTTCAGGCCTTGAGATGATGCTTGGTTTCTATCCATCCTTATTGCTAAATCACTTTGGCAGCAAACTTCATTTACATTTCATAATTACCTTAAAGTCTCATTACAGCAGACACCTGGTACTTGCTGGCACATATAAGGTTGCAAAACAGTTTCCATAGCAACAGCTGTCTCTGCACACCATAATTTTGTGGAGTGTTTCCCTACCGGCTAAAAAATATTCTACTATTGCTTTTTGTCCAAGGTTTAATTTTCCCATCAATCAATTCTGAATTAATTGGAGGTGAAAAAATACATTATTTCTTATTAGAAAAAAAACACCCCCATTTTCTTCTGGGAAAAACTATTGCAAAAATAAACAGACTAAAGACTATTAGTGTTGTTTGGGCTGAGAAAAAAGGTTCAGTTTTAATTTAGTTTTAATTGAAGTAAAATATGTATGGGGCTGTGATTTGCTTTTGACATTTAGCATTACTATTTACACTTGACTGGCTTGCCACTTTTAAATAATTAAGTATTTTTTAAAAAGTAATAGCTATCTATATTAAAGATTAGCTTTTCATCATTTTCATATTAATGTACATGTAACATTGTTAGAATCAGTCAAAGCTAAGAAATGCTGGGATATTTGGAGCCTCTAGCTTTTGAGTTTGTCCACTCTGACATGAAATCAGACCCAGGATTTTCTACTTTAAATGTTATTAACTTAAAATTTAACAAACTGATTTTCTTCAGTCTTAGACTTGTGCTGATTCCTCAAGAAATCTACAAAGCAAATCTAACTTGAACAAAAATACCATTTTAGTTCTAAGGTTATTTGCATTTAACAAAATGAATTGTGAACTGATGTAATCTTTGTAATGCTGTTTCAGATCTCATTCTACCCATGTTCAACCATTGTCTCTTAATTTTATCATTTTTGGATTTCTTCAGTTTCTTGAGCTTGATGAAAAGTCTTTTATTGTCTTTCTGAAATATTCTGTATGATTTGCTTTGTTCAGTTTGCTAGATTTTAATAAATATAAATCCCATTTAAAGCTTTTGAGGGATTAATATTGTGGGTATGTATTAAGACCAAAACTTGGCGAATAGCAAAATATATTAGAAGTCAAGAGATATTTATGTTCCTTTAACAGTATATATATTATGAATAGAACCATAGAATGCCAGATTGGAAGGGACGTCAAGGATCATCCAGTCCAGCCTTTCTAGGTACTACTATAATATATACTACTGTAGAATATTAACCTGGAAATGCATGGTCAGCTCCCAAATCTATTGACAGTTCCTGTGCATTACCCTCGTGCCCACAGCAGCTGCAGCAGGTTTACAGGCCTCCTGCTTTCTGGTGCATAGCAGTTCTGTGCATGGTGTTTCAAGTGCACAGCTTCCAGCTTCACCCCAAATGCCCTCTTACCCAACAGGTAACAGCCCAGAAGTAGTATTTTTTTCTTAAAAAACAGCAGTGCAGGTTAGTTGCACATTTACCTCTTAAGAGGTCAGAAGAAAATAAGAATACTATGTTTAAATTACTTTTATTCTTTGCATATATGTTACAATAATAATCAATAGTATGAGGAGATCAGTCTGATTGGATAATGAATTATCTAACTATTTAAACTTTGTATATGTATATCAGTTTTTATACTACAACACTGTGTGTGAGGGAATAAGTTCATGGAAATTACTTAGGTATAAATTGAAAACTAAATGCATTGCATTATATACTGAAAGTGTGTTACAAAAAAGAGCGCAAAAAGCCTGAATACTAATGCTGGTAACATTAATGCAATGTGACCATATTTGTTTCATTTAGTATTAAAATTGTTGCATTGCAATTTCAATTTGTTCAAAATAATAGGCTGAAGAACTTGGGCTGCAAATCTGAGATGTATTCAGTGTGTTTGAAAGCTGTTAAAATAATGAGATAGGTTTTTTTGGTAGGGAATATATTCTCTGACATACTTTTGGTCTGGGGAAAAATGTTGCTCCTAAGAGCACCAAAGCACATCCTGATTTTTAAAAAGACAAGTGGTCCAAATATTGTTTGAATAAATATCTTATCAACTTGCCATTATTATGCTGTAATGGGATTAATAGAGGGTGTATTTTGAACAATTACATTACACAGGAAAAACCTGTTTTCCTCATTCGTGTAAAGAATATATCTTCTAAAGTATCAGAGACATATCCCTAGTTCTATTAAAATTCAATTATTTCCACAAATTGGAAATATACTCTTTTTTATTGGTAGTTCAACAGCAGAAGGACACATTTACATTCACTTTTTCATCGTTCTTTGCATCCGCAGCCATCAAGTTCCAACCTTCTGTGTTTTTACCATATTTTAATTAAAATGTTAATGTATAATGTAGGAGTGCAAAAAGACTCTCAGAAAATGAGGGAGGAGGGGAGAAAAATAACAGGCATCTAAAATAATATTTAGGATAACTGAAAAGAGTACATGGATCTTTGGATGCTTATGTTCAGATACTGGCTTTTAGAAGTTTGTAATATTCCTAAACATCAGCTGAATGTGTCTATTTCTTGAGCCTAATGGGTTGTTATTTTTCCATTATAGCTGAGTTCCTGGACACCTCTATAACAGTAACTTAGTTTTTGTAGTCTGACACTGCAAATCATGTGGCAATATTAAACTATCTTTACTCTTGGTGTTTAAATAACATGAGCAGGTTAATAAAATAGATGAAAGTTGAGGTTTACAAAGACAGGTCTAGCTAGAAAAGCAAAATTATCATATTATCTTTCTTTCACATTCAACAGCAGACAGAGTGTTCCTATGAATATGGATATCCAGGGATGCCTTTGTTAATGACAGAGAATGTAAAATTAAATAGCAAAACAACACATTTTTCCCAGAAAAGAAGTAATTTTCCTGGGTGTGTAGGCAGATTTTGTAATTTCCTCTGGGGTTTACCGTTACTACATTTTTGTGTAGTGCATTTCCAAAACCTTTTTGCAAGGTGATTTGTCTTGGAATGACTGTTAATGTTTGGGGCTTGACATTAGTGCTTGATGTCTGATGTAGTGGTGCCGTTTTCTGACAAAGGCTTCTGAGGAATGACAATCACTTCTATAGTTTTTTTTTTTTTAATTATTATTTTTAATAACAATTCCCATATAATTAGAAAAAAACCTACTCTTTTTTTTTTTTTTAATTTTTTAAAGCCAGTCAGCATACTGTCCTGAGCATGGATCTCTGGATGATTATTTGCTATCCACATATAGCTCACTTTCTAGTATTTTGGACAAACTCTCAACTCTTGCTCCAGCCCTTGTGTGGTGCTAAAGAGCAGGATGACTGCTGGAAATAGGCAGGAGGATTCTTTCCCCTCTGGGAGGAATCTGTGGCAGGGGCATAGCTGGCACAGGCAGCTGAATGCCACCTTCTTTTACATTTTTTATATACTGGGTTTCATTTTGGTTTTGATTGCCTGCCATGGTATAGGAAGAGATGTTGTGAAGTTTATTCATCTCACATTTTGTTGGAAAAAAACATTCAAATAGTGATGTGAAAGTAGTGCAGAGCTGAAACAGCCTTGGAATTGCCCTAATTTAAACTTATAGCAGGAACAAGCCAAACTGGTTTTCTCCAGGAATGAGAAAGAAAACAGCTGTAATAATAGTATTCCCAACTCTGTTAGATCTTCTAAAGAGCATTTAAGGACCTTGCCTCAGGCTGCTGAAGTTAGAGGTTGGATTACAGCACACTACATTCTGTTGTTTTTGTTGTTAAGTGTGATTTATATCTAGAGAAGAAAATAAAAATAGGAAAAAAAGTTTTCAGAGTCGGGGGACAGTTACTTTTGCTTCACTAGAAAAATAATGAGTTGACAGAGTCAGCCCTTACCTGTACACTGGGACATCTCTTAAGGAAGCTTTAAAACACAAAATTCTTTTCAGTCCTCCACATACAAGCTTTTCATTTTAAGTCAAGTACCTTGGGGAAGCCCAAGTGGACTGCACTGACACAGCTGTCCTTATAGAACTGCTATGCACCTGTTTAAAAAGAGAACAGATTGTTTTCACAGGACCAACTTACTAGCAAAACATAATTTATTCTATTTTGACAGTCGATTGGCATTGATGGTATTTCAATCTGTGTTGCCAGTTACAAGTTCTGTTTTGCATAAGATTGACCAGTTGCCGGTTCCTCAGCCATCGCTTTTACTGCTTGCAAATCCTACAATGACATTGGGAACACTTTGTAGTTGAGGATTTCCTTAGATTTTTAGGTTTGTTCAAAAATTGCTGTCAGTTCAGAGAGCTTCTCAGCTAATTATCTGGTTCCGTTGATTTGAAACTGTTACATTTTTCCAGACATTGCCTTACATCTTCTTTTATTACAGGTTATGCAATTCTTTTTTGTTCACAAAAAGGATGAATGTATCTTTTTGTGCTCTGTATTAAACATAAGACAAAGAAGCATGTCTTCCTTTTTATGAATTGATATTTGGTTGTATTACCTGTATAAAGTACTGAGCACATGCCTTGCTTACAAGTTTTTTTTTTTCAGAATGTATTTTCAAGGGTGTGTTCTTGATGTCTGTGGCCCTCTAGCTATTTGATTGATTCCTTCAGTGTCTATTATCAGCCATTTGGATTATGAATTTTGTAACATGGGTATTAACCTTTGCTTTGTACCTTTCTTTCTATGCTAGTATGTTTTATTTATTATTAAACTGCAATTCTGTTTTGTTTCCCTTGTTTTTAAATCTGCTGCATTTTTTAGGTTTATCAAGTTGTGGGTTGCTGGCATCCAATGTGGTATTCTTATCAGGGAGGTTTTTTTACTATTACATATGC
Organism: Apus apus; assembly: GCF_020740795.1. Lineage (NCBI taxonomy): Eukaryota > Metazoa > Chordata > Aves > Apodiformes > Apodidae > Apus > Apus apus. Next base: position 8,340,443 of record NC_067291.1, read on the forward strand.
AAAGAATGTGAAAGAAGAAAAAGACTTTGGTGGATGGATATTTTATAATTCTTGTTCTCTTTTTTTAAGCTTTTTTTCTAAAGAAAGTAGTTACAAAGTACATTGGATATAGCATGATATAAAAATAACACAAAGTGATACACAACTAAAAAGAAACAACTATATAAAAATCTTTTTAAAATAGGCTGATTATACAGGAGAAGTTTTATTCAAGAGGAAAAGAGTAAAGTCAAGTTTTTTTATAGTTTAGTTTAGTATCAACTTTCTATCCAAGCAGATAAGTCATGCAAACAAGGTGAAGCGACTGAGTCCTTTGAAAGCGAAACAGTATGTCTCATTTCAGAACCAGAAGGGAATTCAATGAACTATTTAATAAAGATTCTCTTTCAAGTTTATGAAATAGAGATTCTTAGTTTCTGGACTTGCACTGGAAAAAGTTCTAGTTGATGTTAAAACCATTTGCTCTATTTATGACATTGTGGCTCAGCTTAGAGTTAGTAAAGGCAGTATCACCTGTTTGAGAGCTGATCAGAGTGGATTGATTACATGTGTTGCTGTCTTGTGCTTCAAGATCTGTAGAGAACAGGATTTGCTAATTTTCTATCTTGAATTAAATTGGAAAGAAATATTGGTATGAATAGACCTAATAGTCTCACCAGAAATACCAGCTGAAGTTTTTGCAAAAAAGCAGATTCAATTTGAGTTGTAAGATATTATGTGCTATCAGCAAGCTTTTATTGCATATGTGTGGCCTAGATGGCAGTGCAAGGAGCTTCTTATGTACTGAGGCAGGAACACAAATAATGTATTAATCAGACTGAATGTTCAACTTCTTGTTCTCAACATCAGCCCACTGTGGTTAGTTAGGCTTCTGGAAAACAATTTGGTCTTCCTGAGCTGACACTTGTATATGGACTAGTGTGTGTAACTGCAAATAATGGACCCATTTTCCATAAATTTATGTAATTATACTTTTTGGTCTTATGTCTCTAGAATGTACCTGGTCATGTTTAAACTGGCTTACAGTTTAATTGTGCACTGTGTAAAAGAAAGGTTCTTCCCTTCTGACTTCCACTGGCAAGTCATTCTCTGTAAACCTGGGTACTATGATCACAGCTTTCTCTGCACCAGAATGTCTGTCCTTATGTTCTACCCCACACTTCCCCCCTGTCATCTCTTTATAGACTTGAAATTATGTTCCATGGACTTCAACATCAGTCGTTCTCATCTCTGCTGTTTTGACAGGAAAAATTTGAAATCCTCAATCTGAAATTGCTAAAAAATTCATATCTGCTTTTTTTTTTTTTATCTTTTAGAAGAAAATTTTCTGGCCCTACTGTTCGGGTTTTTTTCCCCCTTTTTATCATTTGTTTCCTTTTCTGTGCATTAATTCTGATGCAATTTCTCATATTCTTCCTCTCCAAAGAATTGAGCTGATACAGGAATCCTCCAGGTGTTCATTGTAGTGCACAACAACACGGACAATTAATTTAGTTTTCCTGCTAATTGAGTCCATCTAGCTTGCTGGTTTTGCTTCTGATCAGCTACTACCCTTGTCCTTGCAAGAAGGGATGAGACTGTGCATCCCATTATACACAGAGCTCAAATCACTGCTGCAATGCCACAGGGATCTTGAACCTGGCAGAGAAACTAAAGACTTAAAGGAAAATAATCACACTTGCTAGAAACTCTCCAAATTTAATATTCTTCAATAATTTCATGCAATTCAGAAACAAAATGTTTGCAATGGGGACAGAATTGTGGTGTTTGGTGTTTTTTGTTTTTTTTTTCCCCCCAAAAGGCTTGTATGGGATAGCTGAAATAAGAAGAGTTTGGACTCTTTGGTTTAGATTTTATCTCTGAAAAATAAAAACATAAGGAATGCCCAAGAAAATATGCCATTGAAATTATTATGGTATTAGAGAAAACCATCTACTAACATTTAGCAGTATAATGAATATCATTGCTATAACTTTAAGTAGGATGGCAAAACTGAGGATTTGTTACAGCAAGAATATTCTCCATTGTGAAAGCAACAAAATTCCTTTATGTCGTTTATAGCTCTTGGTCGCCAATTTAGATAAACTCCTCAGTGGATCCCAGACTGTTAGCAGTGCAAAGCTGGTGCTGAATTGCCATTCCAGCTTCCCTTGTGATGGAAATGTGTGTCTGCAGCTGCAAATGTAAAACCTCCCTACCTACAGATTTTTAGTGTTCTGTTCCTTAGAGAGCTGGTGTTTCTATTGGCACTTAGAGAATCCTGTATGCATCTCTGGAAATATAAAAATATCGACTGTGACAGCAATGCATATATCATAAGCTGTACAAAATTAATTTATGTCACGTCACCTGTAGAGCCTGATAACCATTCTGATCATTTCCAGGCATGGGAAACCTTTTGTGCTCTGATGTGAACAAGGAACGCCTGGTTGGTTTGGAAGTGATTAGCAAATGGCTGTTGTTTTACAGCGCAAGGCTGGTATCTTTTAACTCAGTCTTGTGAAAGTGTGTTTGCCTCTTTCAGAAACAGGAGATGAACTTTAACCAAAAAGAACATACCAATTACCCAGCCCTACCTAGATGATGCATCTGCAGCCAGGAAAGTGTGTTTCTGAATCCTTCTCTGCCCTGTACACTGCTAACCAAGTCATTTCAGTTGTATATACAAAAAATATGGGAAACAAACAGAACTGTCCTCACTTACTAATTTAATACTGGACTTCAGGCAAATGAGTGAAGTTCCTGTTTTTGAATGTGACCTTCATTTTTAGGTCCTCCACACTGTTCAGGTATCTAGTATTAGCCATTTGCTTTTTCTGAATACAAGAGGATTGCACACCTGCTTTTTCTATTAAATACTTCTTAAAGTACACTCTAGATTTGTAGGGGAAAAAAACCCATCTGAAAATAATGACATTTGAGACATTTATGAAATAGGACTTTTAATTTCCTGCACTTCCCTGTCCCCATCTGTACAAAGGCCATGGCAGCTGGCTTGTCAGCTTAGCAGTAAGCTGGAAAGAAGTCATTAGTACTGCTCTCAAATAGCATTATAAAAACTCAGAAGAGGAAAAGTCCATGGTAATTCCCTTTCCCCCATGGAGCTTTTTCCTTGCCACTTTGTCAGGGGAAAGACTGAATTTCTGTCACCCTTCAACGGACTTGCCTCTCAATCTCACAGATGCTGGAGCCCCATGCAGAAACTCCGACTCCCCGTGGCAATAATGTGCCACTGGTGACTGTGCAAATCTTGTCAGCACAATCTTCAGACATCTATACTGTCCCTAAAGGATCTGGTGGAAACAATGAATATGTGCTCACGCTGTGCTTCTCCATCCTGTTGTACCCATCCATCAACATGACTGCAGAAAGATGAATATGTTCCAATAGAATGGCCTCTACTCAAATGCACATAACTGGGGCTCTGTGGGGAGCTTTTGCAGGCCCATATTTGTCCCCTATAACATGGTTGTCATGTTGGCCACGTAACGTCTACAGTATATACAAAAAAAGTCTCACTGTGAACTTGCTGGGCTGGTTGTTAAATGCATGAAACTCTTCTAATTGGAACACTTGCATTGCATAGTAAAATCCTGGATCTGTATTTACCTTTGCAGTGTCTAATTAACTCCCTGTGACATTGGTCATTCAAGCCTCAGGTTTCCAAGAGCTATGAACTTATCTTTAATTCTCTGTGAAATGCAGGGAGTGCCCATTTTAAAAGTTATCTTTTGTGTGTTGAAATTTAAATAATTTGAACTTCAAGCCTGCACTGAATTTTACATAATTTTCTCCCTGACCTTTGATAAAACAGTGAGCCTGCACAAAAGCTAAAATTATTTAGCTAACCAGCCTGAGCAAGACTGGTTTTAAATAAAACTTTCTCTTTGCTCACCAGTTAAAACCTGGGGGAGATTTTGATGACATAGGAAGGCAACTTGTCTGCACACCAAAGCAGCTCACAAGGACTTGCTGGAAACTGCAGACTGAAGCAGATTGTTGTGCAATGCTGGACTGTTTCCAACACATTTCCTTCTGCTCACCTGTGCTGCAGGTAGCAGTGACTCATCCTTTGCCAACTTTTATATGGAATTACTTTAATTGATATGAATCTCTACTTAAGAAAGATTTGGTTTTTAAACATTGGTCAGTTTCAGATCTCTCAGAAGTATTTAATGACCTGCTCAAAGTCCCACAATAATATTTATAGAGTTTTCTATCATTAATAGTTCCTGATTGACAAGTTTTATTTTTTTGGTGGCTAAAATAATAGCCTGAATTTCAAATCTGTGAACTTTACAAGCCATGGTAGGATACTGCATGGGGAATATTTTCCACTTCTAAGGTAGGATTAAGATAGAAAAATTAAAATCTAAAAAAAATTGCGTTTTTTTTTTTTCTTCCCCCCATAAGTAATCTTCAGATTAATCTCTTTACCTTACTCTTTCTATTTGAAAGAAGAGTATAATACATTGATAAACACAAAATTTTTTCAAATGTAACAGTAAAAATTGCCATCTTTTATTTTACCTGTTTAACAATCAATATCAGGGGCAGTTTTACATGTTTACCCTCTTATCTACACTATCAAGTATATTCATGTTTAGTATATCTACTCCTTAGGCTTATACAAGATAAAAAACCCAAAACAACAACCCACATTTGCAGGTGACTGTGATAGTTCTTCCTTGCAAAATTACCAGTTTATCAGTGGGACTGTTTACTCATTTCCTACTAAGTTTCAGGAACGTAGCACTGTTGAGAAAAGATGTGCTACAACTGGGATGCAAATGGAAAGATTGTATGCTTGATCCTGCTTACACATGCTTGGGTAAATGACCTCCAGTGGGGTGGTCTGACTATAGTTGGAGATACCAAGCAGATAATTAGAGATATGATAATTAGAGATATGATAATTACAGATGTGAAAACCCCTCCAGTGGAGGGACACAATTAAGTGATTGTGCCATTGCCCTTTCAGTAAGGAGACTGACAGCTTGCCTGTGCTCAATGCAAGAGGACTGTATTTTAATGGGTAGGCTTAAGTTGGACATTAGGAAGAAATTCTTCACTGTGAGGGTGGCAAGACACTGAAACAGGTTGCCCAGGGAAGCTGTGGCTGCCCCATCGTTGGAAGTGTTCAAGGGCAGGCTGGATGGGACTCTGAGCAACCTGCTCTGGTGAGAGGTGTCCCTGTCCATGCAGAGGGGTTGGAACTAGATGATCTTTAAGGTCCCTTCCAACCCAAACCATTCTGTGATTTCCATCTTGAAGCATAGTTAGGAGCATACCTAGAGTAGAAGCAGTGAATTTATGGATATTACAGCAGTAACTAATGTCTTAATTTTCCATGATATTGGAGTTATTTCAGGGACATTACAATGTGGAGACAGAGACACTGTAAGTGGCCCAAGTTTATAATGGTGGTACTAGTTATAAAAAACCAGATTTTTTAATATTGCATTTTGTAGGCAGTTAAAAATGCTCCCAAACAGCTTCACTTATGAATATGATTATCTCTATTATAACAACTTGTGGGCCTCTGTGAAAAGCAATGAAAACAGTATGATTGTTCTGCAAGTTAATTTCTAGTGTAAAGTGTAATGACATAGTCACACAGCATTTTTGTAACACAGAAACAGCATGTTCTATATTCTGATTTGCTGAAGAACAGCTCAACAAAGCTGTTCTTCCCCCAGATGAGGCACGAATGGATGAAACACCACCATTTCTTAAGGACTGGTTCTGGCTTGGATGAGCCAAAACCTTTTTTAAAAAAATTAGGACTGTTGTTTAAATATAGTGTCTTGTTTTAAATAAAAGTTATGGTGGGTCAGTGTCCCATTAACTCTATCTGTGATTACCAGCATGTAAAAAAGTAATTATGAGTAAAAGCAGTAGATTTTGTATCCAGTGAAATCTGCGTGGAGCTTTGTAGAAATAAACAAACCAAAAGAAAGAGTAGACTAAGAGCGTCCTTGTAGAAGAAATCTATTCCAAGGAAATGTCTCTGTTGCCAAGTAAGGTGGTGAAAGGATGACACCAATGCAATTCAAGTACCTTTCAGGTAATGTTTCAAAGGACAGAACCTATAGCCTGCTTAGGCTGTCAGTCAATCTTGTCTAAGAGTATTGAAAATGGGAGAAGGAAGGCCTGAATGAAGGGGATAGCTTTAATGAGCAATTGCAGTAATCACTTATCTTTTATGAAACAGGTACTGTAAAGGTACAAATGATCTACAAATGAGCAAATAGTTGCAAGCAGTTTTGATACTTCAGATATGTCATTTTCTTCTACACACTTTTGTCATCCCAAGTCTTAGTCACAAAAGACAGTTTCTAGATGTTTTTAATTTCTGCCTGGGATGAATCTCTAAATATTTACATGAAACATACATTGCATATAAATATTCAGATGTTACAGGGAAGACAGTCTGAAATGTCTTTACAGAAAGATTCCTTTGTAGTAGTCAGATAAATCTTGTCTCTATTTTGCAGAAACATTAGCTGAAGTTGTTTGCCCAGAAGATTTAGATCTGAAAAATCTCAAAGATTTTTCTGTGTAAATAATGAGCTGACTGTGGTCTATCTGTTACTGTATTAATAATTTATATAGATCTGGGGACTTGCTGCATATGTAATGTCTTTCAGGCTAATGCATTAATTTTACAAATAGACAAATCAGACAGTTAAAAATCTGTCTTACTTTCTGGCTTAAATGATTGTGAATGGTGATTAAGTCCAAGTTTGGGCCCTTGACTCTACTGTCTTGTTGCAAAGTTTGCAATTCATCTGTGCATCCTTGTTGCCTTAAGATTTTACCTGGCAGTTGTAAATAAATGGACCTGGACACCAAAGGTGGTTACTGACTGTATGTGATAAACAGGATAGAAACAGGCTGTGACTCTTGGTGGCACTAGGTCTCTGAGCTAGTGAGAATAAAAAGCTTCAGCAGTACCCTGGAGATCACTGAATATCTAAAAGCAACTGTACTGAATTTATAGTCCTAGATTCAAAGTTCATCTTTTAGGTACGTTTTCATAGAAACAAGTAGTGATATAAGGAAGGCAGATGAAGTCACTGGCTAACCCACATGCATTTTTCACTCTGAAGCAGCATGAAAGCAGTAGGATCTGAAATGCAACCCTTAAAATTGGTGCAGTCCATAGGATGACAATGTAGTGGCCTGTGCTGATTTATGTGGCATTGTTCCCAAAAGTGCAATCTTTTGAAGTAACTGATCTTTCCAGAGTATTAAAGCCACTAAGTGAGTATCAAATGGCATAATTCAATGTATGAAGGATAGTTAAGGGAGTAGATCTTCTTCCACACAACTTTGATTTTTAGATCATTATATACAAAGCTCACAAATCTATACCAAACTCCTTAATTCGCTGAAATCCATAATTGATTTTTTTTTTCACCGTGAGACCTGTGCTGAACAAATCCATTTTTAGCATCTGTCTCAAAGCAGAGGTCATAAATAACCTATTTTACTACAAACTCTTGGGATTTCAGTAGCAAATTTTTAAAACCTATTGGACAAATTTTACATGGGGGGCATATTTACTTATTCTACTGTAGTTTCTTCTTCTCTAGTATAATCTTTGTGTGCAACTAGGAGAGGATTTACTTTTTCTGTTATTTCATTTTGGCTCAAGATAATCACTGGCTTCTATTAAAATGAAACAAACAAACAAACAAAAAACAAACAAAAAAAAGGAAAAAAAATACATCTACCTCAATATTTTATGTGGATTTTTAGTGGCTTACTTTTGTATCATGTTCTATAAAGTCCTTCATGAAATTTCTCATTTACCTTGTGCTTAATCAGTCTCTTAATTTGTATTGCATTCACTCTTAAATACCTAGCTTGGAGTCAATGCCTTACTCTATTAGTTGCTATGGAACTGTGAAGGAAGAGGACAATCTGGTTTTACCATCTGCTACTTGATCCTCCAAATATGCACTTCCATGGCTCATTTTATGCAGCATATGCAGTTCCTGTCATATTAAAAGTAATGCTTGCCATGAATTAATTGAACACAGGTTAGTTCTTGCCTAAAGTTTCAGGGCTACAAGTGCTTGGTAAGAGACTATTTTCAATGTAAGCTGGTGTGTGTGTTTGTAAGAAAGAGCTGCTGGTTAAAACGTTCTGGGAAAGAGCAAAAGACAATGTCAATTACAGTGTCTGAATATAGACTGGCATAATGTACAGCTGGTTAGTTTGTTTCTTTTCCAAGTCGTGACCTATAAAGAACAGATTGCATAAGAACTACCTACCACAGAATTACCTACTCTGTATTAGCTGCCTTCCCATGGGTGTCGTGGCATAAGGTCTCTCCATGCAGTTCTGTCACTGACTCAATAAACAACCTTCATTAGCCTGTTTGCAATTGTATTTAAAGGTGTCAGTGCTACATGCCTTTGCTTTTTTTCCTGTCTAATTTGGAATGGTAGTATCTTAATTTAATGTCATCTGTCATTGAAACTGAGCACATTTATAGAATTTTGTGTAAATGCAGAAGGTCGAGTTGCCCATGTTCTGGAACTGGAGAAAAGATGTTTCCTTGTCTTCTGATTCAGCTTCTGAATCCACAAATTAGAAACTGTACTTAACCTTCCTTTATGCCAGGCTTGTATCTCCTCAGCTGATGCAGTTGCCTAGGATTACCTTCTTCTTTCATTTTATAACTTGTTATTTTAGTTTATCCACAATCCTAATAAACCAGAATTTTACTTTCTAATTGAGTTCAAGTTACACAGCAAATTCTCAAACAATATTTGTATCAAAAGTTCATTATGCAAAATAATTCAAGTGCTTCACCAAGACCTTAGGAGAGTAAAACTCAATCATTAATGATTGAAAGTTTTTACTGCTTATTGTGTTTCCTTCTATTTAGGAAAATAATTTTAGAATTAAAATTAAAATTATTTACTATTTTGTTTCTAATCCCCCCACAAACAGCTATGAACTTGCAGGCTGTCAATAAGCAAAAACAACTATGAACTTCACTACATATTCATGAAGCTTTATAATTGTCACTGATGGGTAATGCTGCCAATTTTATGTTTCTGATCTCTCTCTGTGAGTCTCCAAAGTCACATCTCTTGTGATTTTCTCCGTGGGATACAAAGGATTCTTGTCACGCATATTGAAGAACAGAATAAATAGCCCTTTATTTATTTGTTCTGATATCTTCCAGGTCAGCTTTTACATTTTAGTTATTTACCAGCTACATTAGCACATTTTTTTTCTGAGGATTAGGGTCAATAGTGGGAAAACATATTTCCTGAGTAGTTCATAGAGCATAACCTATAATTTCAGGGAATATATTGATTATAGCAAAGATATACTTCAATTGCCTTTGAACAACCATCTGAAAAAATAACACCTTTCTGAAGTCACTGCAATTTAATGCAAGTGCTGTATGCTGCAGAAATGGGTCAGTGAATTAACCTTTCCCATTAGTATTTTAAAGCTACTAAAGCAAGAAAAGGGTAATATTAAAATTGATTAATACTGTAGCCATTGGTCATGAGAATGTGCTGCTTTGATCACAGATACCTCTGCACATCCAAACATACCTTATTGTTTTGCTTATTTTTTAAAAAATTGTTATATTATTATTTATTCTGATTTTTGTTTAAGAAATATATTTTTCTTCCTACATCTTACCTCATAATTGCATGGGAAAATAGGCAAACAATGAAAAAAGTTTAAAGCACTTCTAAAAAAATCTCCTTTTGAATAATTTAAAAAATTTCACCCTGTCTGTGACTGAAAATCATAACAATAAGTAGTTTTCCCCTGGAAATAATTCTTTTAAGAATATGGTGGCTTCAGTCTTATAGTTTTATAATCTGTTCTGCAATTTGTAGGACACTGAGATTTAATAGAATCTAACTTAGGACACTAAGGTATAATAACATCTAACTTACTGAATGTTTCATCTTTTGGAAAGCATTTTCAGACTTTTCTGGGTCTTGCATGCATTATTTAGTAATTCCTCAGACATAATTTTGTAATTTTAGCAAAAGCATAAAATGTGAATATTCGTCTGTTTTCTGTAGAAACCTAAACTATAGACTTCTGTTCAAATTCTGTAAGTGAAAGGGAATTGTATTTATAGTTCCACAATGAGTGTCATAGAATATTACAAGACTGGTTTATGTCCACTTCATATATCAGAAAATACACTGTAGTTTTATGACACAACATAAAATTGAAGGACATGAAGTCCTCATTAATATTATGGTTATGGAAGGTCTGTAACTCCCTTCATCAATCAAATTGGGATTAGGTATATTCCTAATTAGGCTAAGCCATGGTATTTTACAATGAAATTCCCTGATTTAAGGAAACTACTGTGTGTAAAGGAAGAAATATAACTTTACATCTGAAAACTAACTTCAGACACTCAGGTGAGTTACATCATACTTAGTAACAGTGTGTTTGACAACCCAACCAATTTGAAAATAAATTTGGAATAAGAAGATTTACTGGAATTGAAAGGGATTTCAGGACCACTTAATGAAAAGTAGGTTTTGTGACTTTGTTTTTCTGATAGATGTATTTGTGTTTTATTCTGGAATATATGTTACACAGACAATACAATGCAGAATTGTGGTATAACTGTCTTGAAACTTTTTAATTAGAACTCTTGGCTCTTTGGCTCTGATTTGTTAACACATCTCAGTAGGATAGGTACACAGATACTAAATTTCATTTAAAAATTATGTTTAGAATTTTGTAAATGTCTGTAACTGTTGTATTACAGCTCCAAATTGATAAATTATGTTTAAAAAGGACTGGACCCACATCTGTTGGTTTAATAATTTGTAATCCTGTCTTGGTAGGGTACCTACAGAACTCAGTATTTCATAAAGCAAGCAAAGTGTTTTCTCAGCTGAGCTCTGTGTGTACTTGAGATACAGATCATGTAAGGAATTTACTGCAATGCTTCAGCATTAAACCGAGAACGTGCCCATCATATGTAAAGTACAGATTTGAGCTGGAAAGTTATCTCATCTCATCTTCTTCTGGTGCAATTTTGTCCCTAATCAGACATTTTTTATGCATTCTAGTGTAAAACAGTCAATGTGAGAGTGTTTAAAAAGGGATGATGATACGATTGCCCAAGAAGCATCACTATAAAACCCCCTCAAAAATTCTTGTAGTTGTTTCACCTGAATATTTCCTTATCTAAATCCTGCTGTGTTTATCTCGGTTTAATTTCCTCAGAATATTGAACACTTCAGTCCTCTATCTTACTATGCATCTGTATCATAAGTTTTGATGATCTAGAACTCTTTGGTGAAATCAAATAGAATATTTATTACTGTATTTCAACCTGCCGTGCCCCTCAGCAATAGTCTATTTAGATATTGCAAGCATTATATTGAATCACTCATTGCAAACAAAATGTAGAATAAAATGAATGTGTGTATGTATGTGTTGCATACAGCAAAAATAATTGCATTGATTTGCAGTGTCTGTGAAGGGTGTGAATTCAGAACACAAATGCAAAACTAGCTACTGATTGATACTTATGCTGTAGATAAGACCCAAACCCAATAAGCAGATTATTTGCTGGACATGTAACACTGGATTTCATGATTAAGTAGCATACAAAGAAGGTAAAATGAAAGGAATGTACAGGGAGACTTTCTGTTAATTTCTTTTTTCTTTTCTTTCCTTTTATTTTTTTTTATATATATATTTTTTTATAGTGTATAAACATTGTGGTGTCCAGACACAGAGGGCATACATTTCACACAAGCATTCTCTTTGTTATCTTATAAGGACTTCTTCCAACTGTAGTTACAGTCAATTGTTAGAAATTCTTTCTTGCTAATGGTTGAGTCTTGGTTATTTTGTAGATGTTTGACCAAAGAGACATTCCTTACTGTGTCTTCTGAAGCTGTGTGTGCTTTAGAATAACAATTGTGTCACTCCCTGTCTGGAGTCATTGTTCAGGACTTTGAAAATTGACCTGTGGAAGACACACTGAAGTTGTTTCTAGGAAAGTAATTTGAGGAAAAACTCCTTTCCATTTTCTCTGAAGTGGATTAGTTAGAAACCTTCACAGACCAGAGAAGAAAAAATTCCTGTTTTCATAAGACAGATTAAGGGAAACAAATAAAAAGATTACATGTTTTTCAGCTTAAGAGAAATACATATTTTTTTAATGTACTTTTAAGTTTTAAAATGCATTAGAAGCTTTTACTTTTGGGTAATCTGTCCTTCAATCTGGCCTTCATGGATTTATGTGCACAATGTAAGTTGATCCCTACTGAAATGGTGTTCAGCTGTGCCACAGGCTCTGCCTGTGCACCCACATGGAGCTAATAAGTGGGGCCTGCACAGCCACAGCTTGGGCAGGCTGGGCATTAACTAGAAGTGAGGCAGCTGCTTGCAGTCATGGAGTTGTTTTTCTTTGAATTTACTTATTGCTTGGAAATAGGTAATTTGCAACAAAAGCTGGTAGGACATTTTCTGATAAAATAAAATACTCTGCAGACACTGAAAGTTAGGCATTTCCTTTGCTGGAGGAGACTAGTGGGTCACTCCTATTAATGGACAACAAAAACTCTGGGTCACAGCCCATATGGGTTTCCCATGACAAGTTTATCCGGAGATGTGTACCCTGAATGTGTTGAATTCAGTCCTCAGGGAACAAAGTGACCAAGTGGGCTCTGTCGTGAATGCTGCTGTACTTAGGAGTGAGGGCTGTGAGATTCCTGGTTCCTTGCAGTCCAGGGATTCAGTTTGTGTGCAGTGTGGTTTCTCTGCCCAGGGAGCAGCGTGAGAGATCTGTCCTACTCTCAGGGTCTTCTGTGCTTCCTGTGAGGAAATTGTCAAGATAATTTGTCAAAACCCCAGGACCTTTTGTTTTTAGGAATACTTCACCTCAGTGTTTTTAGGGCAGAATTGTCTCAGAATTTTGACTGGTGGCAGATCAGAATTAAAATGATATTTTTACGAAACACCTCTCCAGCCCTTCAGGCCAGGTTTACTGACTGCAGTGAAAATTCAGCTCCTAGAATTCTGTAATTCAATTGGAAGACAGTTAAAATATTTGTAGCATAAACTACAGTTGAAAGAAAGTAAAAAGGAAAATTTTTTGTTGTATATATTCTTTACTGATAGGTTTTCTTTTAATTGATTGAGATATCATCGTGTGACTTATTTTCTCTGTCCTTATTTACTAGTATTTAGGTGATCTATGAATGCAAGCAAATACTGACCTCAATTCTCATAATGAGTTAGACTAATTATTGTATCCTGTTTTTAGTCTGAAACTCAAGTGGCTGAAGATGTAGCAGGAAAACAGTGATGTACAGTATGGAAGAGAACTGGAAAGTACTTAGAAATCACTGCCAAAGAGGATATCCATTTATGGTTGTGTTTTTTAAAAAACCACAAGTTTAGTCTGGGGAATAGAAATGTCGAAGCTATTTGAGAAAACTCAGCCAAAGAGTGGAAGGTCCAGCAATTGCCATAAAAATGTCATGGAAGTGGTTCCAAATGACAAAGAGACAACCTTGCACAAAGAAGTCCAGATAGAGCAGGAAAACCTTTCCTGAAAGACTGTCATTATTTTGACAGAAGATACTCTCTGCCAAATTTTAAAAAATGGCTACTCTCAAATTGTCATAAATAGTGTCAGGAAAGATTTTACAGTACTTGGTGACATTTCTCATGGTAAGGGGGACAGAAATGATGTGAGTCTCTGTGAGACAGAGAACAGAATATAGTAGTTCAGAAAACTTTCTGGTAACTTCCTTTACACTTGCACTTTGGTCCAAAAGGATTTCAGTACTGTGCTGAATATGTTCCTCGTTTGGTAAAGGTGACTTCATGGTATTTTTATTGCTCATCTAGGGAAGCTTTAAACTTTGTAGCTATGTTGCAAAAAACTTTTAGTGTGTGTATATATATATATATAATTTCGCTGCAGAATATAATCTTCAAAATCAGTTGTCAAACATTACTTTGGTGTAACCCTATGAAACTTCAAAAAGGATAGTGTGATTGTAGATCACAACAATATTTGAATCATTTTGCTTATGGCTAATGCTGTGAATATTAACCAGTGCTAGATTTTCTTGTGTCTCTGAAAATTGACTCCCAAATAAATCGGGACATCCTATGAGATCATGCTCCTTCTATCTCTAAGATGTTAAGCCAAATGTTTTGCAAGAAGTGTGTTCTTTGTAAAAGCATGAACATATTAATTGTAAACAGGATGGGCTATGCAGGTGTCCAGTAATAACCCTGTTTTGGAAAACAGTAATTTTTGCCCTGAGGGCATTATTTCTTTGCAGTGGGGTGAAACCTCCCTGGGTTAGTGCAATAGAAGTTACTTTGAAACTGAAGCTCTGCTCACGGAATTTAATTCAGGTTGTCCAGTTAACCTGGTGTTACTATTTCCTGAACTTGCATTTGTGTCTCTCTGTGATCCTATGTGGTCTCCACCATACCTGTCTTCAAGTCGTTCATTTCTGCTAGGACTTATCATACTCAGTGCAAAGAGGGACCACCAGAGAGGTCTGTATTCTATTTGACCCCAGTTTAAAGTGTTTCTGCTCCTCAGGGAAGAGAAAAAAGTCTGTGGTGCTTTTAAACATACAAACAAAATATTTGGTCATAATAATGCTTGCCAAAGTATGAAGGTTTTTAACTCTACAGTGATAACATCTTCATTGTTGTTTCCATTGCTGTTCGAGTTGTTTCACTGAGGCTTAGGTGTTCTGGAAGATCTAAAGGGTATTTTCTCAGTTACTAGGAACTTCTGCAGAAAATGTTTAACAGCTCTCCTGAGGGATTTCAGTGAATTCTGCAGAGTGAATGTTTGAATCTGAGTGAAGGTGAATTGTTTTGAAGTTCTGAACAGGGATGTCCAGAGGACTCTGCTGTATGCATGTTGTGGAACCTGGTTTCTATTGTCCTCTACTTTCCCCATTGACAGCAGAGAAAACTTATATTTTCAGCAAGATACAGCAAGTTGAACAACTGTAACATCATCCTGCTTCAAGTTTTCACTAGGAGAACTTGAAATGAGTTCGGTTTAATATTACTAAGAAAAAATCAGCAGCTGAGTAAATACTTAATTTTTTTTTCCTATTTTATTTTATGTTGTTTCGAAACCTGTGTTCTTTATTTTGATTCAAGGACCCCTCCCAAAAAACATCCACTGGGTTCCTCAGTGTGTTCATGTTCTGCTTCTGCCTGAAATGGAAGCTTCCAAAAACTCAGAAACTTTATGTACCATTGTGATTAATTGTATTTAGGTTTAGAAATCGTGATGAAGGGCTGTGTCAGGTAAACCTGATTTTCCAGAAGTGTGCTGGATGTGTCTGAATTCAGGTTACTGGGATATTCTCTGACAATAATGAGAGTTGTGCTGTTATATTGTGTCTTACAAGGCCACACTCTCTCTTTTAGATTAATGTACAGGTGTTTGAATGTGAAGAGCACTATGTCACCCATCTGAATATCTCACTGTATTATATTCATTGTTAAAGAGGCCTGCCTCCATGTTGCATGATGAGTGACCTTGCTGTATTGTTCTCAGTAATCGCATTAAAATGCAGCTTCTGCTTTCAGAGTGCAGTTTAAATTTCCACTTTATTGGACAATGGATAGTCTTGCATTTTTGTGAATAGAGCAGAAAAAAAGGACTGTGCCCTGAGATTGCCAGTGTGCACACTGGAGAGAGAACCGTGTAAGTAGAGCTGTTGGAAGTCTTTGGCAAATTTGTGAGATAATTTAAATTTTTCCAGTTTCCTATTAAAATAAATTGCTTTGCCATTTCTGCTGAAACATCTGTAGGTAACAATCCAGTCAACACTGAGACTTGTATGTTCTTCCTGTCTATTTCAGAACAAAACTTTACTTCTGCCTTCTTCCTCTGCACTCATCACCATTGTTGATAAGAAAATGAATCTGAAATGAACTCTTTCTTGTATACGTGATTTCTGAAAGGTTTTTGCTTTGAGCTAATCTTTTCCACTTGGCCCGCCAGCTTTTTTTTATGGAACCTCTGACAATTGCTCTAGTATTTGGCAGCTTCTGACTCTGTAAGGTGTAATGGTTAGCTTTAGATTTTCTGTTTTCTGCTGACAATATAATTTAGGGTGGCAGAAGTGCTGTGTATTGGTAATTTCTTCTTTTGAGAGGCGACGATGGTGACAGATTACCATTAATCACGTACACTTGTTAACATTTCAATTAGAAGTAACCAGAAGAGTAGAACAATAATTCTTATTAAGTTTTTCCATATAATTCTTTGACATTATAAGCAAGTCAGCATGAAAATAATTTCATTCTTCATTCAAACAAAAGATGATGCAGTTCTGTGTTAGGACTCCCATCATGACCGATTTCCTTTGCAGTCAATCTACATCTTTTCTTTTTAATGTATTTCTTAGTGTGCTATGTAAAATACAAATGTTCCTTCAGTGCTGCAAATAGAGGGAAATCTGCTTTGTTTGTACAACGTGTCAAGATTTTCTTCCCTGCATTTGTACTTATTAAAGTGAATTGGACTTGTCATATTCTGAATCTGTTATCTTTCTATTTCATATAATGTGTGTGGAATTTTCCCATGACAGAGTGACTCTTGTGAACTGGGCTCTTTGGCAAATGTTTTCATGCTGAGGAACCAGATGGATGGGCACCTGAGTAGAATACCTTCTTGTTTAAAATTGCATGAACTGGAGACCATTTCTTGTTAATTGAATTAGTGAAGCTGATCAGATCTTGCTATTAAGATAAATATTTGCCTTTGCATAATTTCACATTTTTATAACCACTTATTATGAATTTAAGAGGAATAAATTAGTATGTTTTAGGGACATGGTTTAGCGCTGGACTTCATGGAGTTAGGCTAGTGGTTGAACTTGATGATGTTAAAGGTCTTTTCCAACCAGAATGATTCTGTAGTAATTCCTGGCTTAGAACTTCAGAGATTTAAATGTTGAAATAAGTATTTGTGATGATACAGCAAGTCTTCTTGGAATTCACAGTTTTTTCAAAAACTCTGATAATTATTTTAGATCCACAGGCCAACTGAGTATTTCCTGGGATTTAACTTTTTTGTTTCTCAGGTGTTATTTAGTACAAAAAACCCAAAGTACCTCAATTCCTTCCCTCAAACCAAACCTCAGCTCCTCTCCACCCCCCTCCATTTCTGACATCCCAAAAAAGGTAGTTTGGTACTACTTAGGAGTTTGGTTTGTATTTGTCACATGAACTGGAATTTGGAAAAAATGCACAGGATGAAAACAGTTGCTTTTTTTTTTTCACTTTGCATTTGGTGTAGTATATTGTTCTGTTCTCCTCTGAGACCTAACTTTTATTTCACCTTGTATCTTACTCTTGGCACATAAAGCATAATAGTTTTTTAAACTTTTTCCATTGAGGTAACCCCATGAAATGGGGAATTATGGAATAATGAAGTTCATTTGTAAGAATAGTTGTTGTTTTAAGACTTCTGTTACAAAAAGAGTTATTCTGTTCCTCTGAGCAATCACTGTAATTCCTTAATGAGTCTGACAGAGGTTTTCCACACAAGGTCCATTTCTGCTGTATTTCTAAAATGCACCCATGAGAATTACGTGGTATTCATCTGTTGCCACTGAGCCTCAGGGTCACCATCAGGCAGTGCATGTGTAAGGCTGGAAAGAAACCCTACAGTTTGGAAAAAAAACCCAAACCCCTTTATAATAATCTGCTTTAAATTGTCCAGACTTTACAGAAAAACACATAGGATGTTGATAAGATGGCTCCATAAAGGTAATCTAGCAGGATTTCAAATTATTCCTTAGAATAATGAAAAAAAGAAGTGTACATCCAGGCTCTAGAGTGATTGCTGTTCTTTCATAGAACAATTCACACTGCAAGGTAGTTCTGCAGAGTGAGTGGGAAACCATGTTACCTATAGAATACCATGCAAAAAGCTTGGTGGTGGTTTCAGACAACCTTAATTTTATTTCTGGTCAACAGCTGCAATTGTAACACTATTAGACATGCTGCACATATACTGACTACCACACAGATAGCTAACTGGGGTTATAATTATTATTTTTAATGTTGATTGTTATTCTTCCCTCAGTTATTTCTGGAGTGCTAAAAGTAACAGGATAACTGATGGTTCTCGGCATGTCAAATCCTTTGAGTCAGACCAAACCTAAAGTATAAATTAAAAAGAAGTATTTGAATGGACATACATATCCTTTGATTCCTAAGGCAAGCTGCTCAGAGTGAAGGCATCAGAAATGAGAAGGTAATTTTAGATTAAAACAGTCTGTTCTGTTTCTGCCAACACTAGGAGTCATTTTTTATAGCAGCTGAAAATCAAGAACCCTTGTGAAGTGGTTTGCTTTGGGAATTCTATTGAAGTCAAACCTGCAGGGGAAATTGTGAGGTTCATAAGTTGACAAGTAAGTGAAACCATCTCCTGTACATCCAGGTGCACAACAGAATGTATTTGCCTTCTAATGAGTGGAATGTTGCAAATCTTCCCCATGGGTGATAAGACCAGCTCAAAATGAATCTAAACCTAGGAGTAAGTCAGTAAATTCTGTCACTATAATTTGCATTTTGGATGTCATTTGTACATTTCCTCTAGAGCCTGTTGCTCTCTCAATGCTGCAGCAGCTTTGATTATTTGCTGGTGACAGGCAACTACTTACAGTGACTATCATATAGATACCTGAATGGTTCATAGGGTTTTCAAAACTTAAAGTTCCTAGGTGCCAAAGAAGCTTTTGTTTCTAAACACTGTGCTTTCTAATTCTAGAATATGAACAATATAATCTTGCGAGTTACATAATAAAATAATTATTTGATAACATGCATATATATTCTTCATATAAATCTTTCTGCAATATCTGAGGGGTTTTTGTTATCTGTTTTCTGCTTGCACTCATATAGTGAGTCTTTACAATTGCATCATATTGTCTTACCTTGCTCCCATTTCCAGACTTAAAAAAACCACAACCTAAACCCAACTGTTATTGCTAACTAGAAATGAATAAATTATGTTTTTTATGTGACAGGGCAGAAAGAAGGGATCAGAGCAAGGAGTCATTGTTTGTGTCAGAAACAAGACCTATTATTTTAGCTTAAAGAAATGCAAGTGATTGTCTTTGTGATGTTCATGCAGATTAATTATCTCACAGCAAAGCAGTGAAGGGTATTATCAGGCTTGCTAAAATTCTGAGTATAAAAAACAAAAAAACCATAATTCCCTGCCCCAAACCTATCTGGATTCTCTTCCCTCATCTGTGGACATGAAGTTGTGATAAGTAGGTGCACTGGGAAGGTGGATGGTCTAATTACTGCCCACAGCTGGGCTAAAATGAGGAAGAAATGGAAAACACTTGTGCCCAAAGGCTGCGGGGGGCGCACGGGGCGCACCTGGGCTGCTGCTCCGGGGATGCAGCTGCTGCAGGGAGCCCTGATGAAGGGACAGCAAGATGTAGGGTGTCCTGCCGAGGGGTGCTGGAGCGAAGGGAGTCCTTCCGAGGGGCGGTGAGCTATGGTGAGCTTTCCTGAGGGGTGCTGGGGTGAGAGGTGCTCTGTTGAGGGGTGGCAGGTGAGGGCAGGTGGAGTGCTGAGGGGAGCCCCCCTGGGCAGGACAGCACCTGCTGAGGGGCAGCAGGGTGAGGGGAGCCCTGCGGAGGGGTGGTGAGCTGTGGTGAGCCTTCCTGAGGTGTGCTGGGGTGAGGGGAGCTCTGCCGAGGAGTGCTAAGGTGAGAGGTGCTCTGCTAAGGAGTGCTGGGGCGAGCGTAGCCTTGCTGAGGGGTGGCAGGTGGGGGTGGGCAGAGTGCTGAGAGGAGCCTCCCTGGGCAGGGCAGCACCTGCCAGAGAAGAAGGTTCTGGAGCCATCAGGGTGCAGCTGGAGAGCAGTGGTGATTGGATCTTAAAGTCTGTCAGTTTGTGGGCTGGCTTTCAGTAAAACTTCTGAGTCCAGTCTGTAGCTCTTCTGAGCATTCTTCAGTTAAAGTGTGAAATCTTTACTGTCTTATTAGGGACTTGATGCAGGAGAAGGTGTCAGCAGGCCTATCATCAAATTTGGTCTGGCTTGGGGCACCCTATAAAACAGGAATGTGTCCAGTAGAACTGGGATGTTCTCTGAGAGAGGAGGAAGAAGGTGTTGTAAAGAAGCTGCCAGCAGAAAGATGGTGAGCACCTGCTGAAGATGGCGGCAGAGGGGAAGAGAAAGCTGTCCAGGCTGTATCTTTTGGACACTGGTAAGCCATGTAAGCTTTCCTTATTTCTGTTTTCCATGAAGAAGTGGGAGAGTAGAGTTCTAGGTTATAAAGGACATGGGATCTGTATTTGTGATGCGATTTATTCTCAGTTGGGTTAACCTGGTGGGAGCAAGCCTGCTGGTCCTCAAGTAGAGGGAGGTGGCATGAAAAAAATGAATCCCATATTAAAACCTTTGAGGGAATCATTTGAGATTTCTTAGTTTACAGATGGAATTATCAATTTAGAGAGCTACGTTTTCTAGCTTGAGTTCCAGCGTGCTACAGAAAATACCATGAACACTTGAGAACAGAGGGGTAGCAAGGAACAGAAGTCCCACCAGACTCATCAGAGTATCTGTTTTATTTCTGTGTTCTGATCTAGCAATAACGTTTGGCAAAGGCAGTGGTAAATCTTTGCATTCGTTGTAATTTCTAAACATTGCAATTAGTCTGGGATGAACGTTTATGAAATATTTTCTGTTATCAAAAGTAGGCATTTGTTTTGACACCTGTTAAATGAATCAATTATTTTCTTGGAATTTCTTGGAAATATTTGAAAATGTGGAATTACTAAATCGAAACCAGTTGAGATATAGTTTTGTAAGCAGAAATAGCTGAGATTGGAAAAATATAACTGGCAGCTTAATTTTTTAGCTAGTGTGCTAATGGAATGATTTCAATAGGAAACTAAAGCTACCACTTCTCACTCTCACGGCTCTGTTCATCAGTAAATATACAGTATTACAAATATACTTGTGAAATATCACCACTTTTTTTCTCTTTTGGAAGAAGTAAAAGTCAGCCTGATCTCTCAGCTTTTCTTGTTTTAATTCTTTCAGTGAGGGTCTTAATTAGATTTCTTTATTATAATTTGTGCTGTGTTCATGCCTGCTTTGTGCTGCATCCTAATAGTGTTTAATATTAGCCAATGAAAGAAATGAGTATCAACCTTGTGATTAGAATCTTCACTCCTTAGTGTCTGGTTGGTCTTAACTTGCATTTTGAAAAAGTTGTGTGGTGCTTTGTTGTTTTTTGGGTTTTTTTTTGTGTGTGTTTCTGGAAACCTGAAATGACTTCTGGGGTTGGAAATTATTGCTATTTTCTACTTCTTCTGCTCCTAAGATGTTCTACCTCATTGATGTCACTCTGGCAAAAAACTGATGTATGAAGTCTGTAATTCCTATATAATGAAGTATGTAATTCTGTTGTCATGTTCTAGTTGCATGGCTGTGCTGTATGGTTAATAGTAATACATGAGTGTTGGGATGAGAGAGTAATCTGCAGTAGTAGTTGATAAAAAAACCCAAACCCCAAAATAATAATGATGGCAAATGTAGCTGCTTTATCCCTGATTTTTTTTTTTTTTTTCTGATTTGGTTGCTTTTTTGATTCTGCAAGAATCAACTAAAAAAAATCTATTTGTGTTCACCTCTAGCTGACGGTTTTAAAAGTTCTTTATTAGTTATCTGCCAGTGCAGCCAGCAGACATCATGGAATCTATGCAGAGTATATTTGCAAATGCATGGGATTCATATCTGTATTTCAGCTGTCAAGTGTCTGGCAATATACAGATGTGTAATCTTGCATGCCTTGGCATCGTATGAATGCCAGGCTGCAGTGTACTTTCATTCTTAAAAGAATGGATGCTTCTCAAATTTAGGAAAGGTGTGGGCCCTCAGCAAGCTGAATTGAAGGATGAAGAATGTAATGTAGTAATTCTCTCTTTTCTTCAGGGCAGCCTACTTAAAAAAAATAATTACTTGTGCAAGGCCAAAACACAAAACTTGCTCTCAAATACTGCATCTGCACTTAAGCTGTGAATGTATTTAGGTTCCTGGGTAGTTAGATCCCAGTGCAGCCATAATCTGGTATATAAAGTCACAAATAGTCAGATCAGTAAATTTGCCCTTCCCAGATGTATAATGTGCTTCTTAAAGTGAGGTTATATTTTCAGTCCTCTGAAATCTCTTGCTTCAATATCTCTTGATTTTGTTGTGCCAGATAAGTCTTAGGAGTAGAAATTATGAACTTGTCTGATTCTAATATATTTGAATAAAAAAAATTTAAATGAACATTAAGTATAAATGCTTTTTATTCTTAAATGAAGTACAGAAGACAGATGTAGTTATATTGTTTTACATCCCTTATATTGCTGTAATTTTATTTGTCATAGATACACATTATGATAATTCAATGTGTTTTATAAGTCAGCTTAATTAATCTGTCAACAAAATTACAGGAGAATGAATGATAGCTTTAAATATTACTTTATGCTTGGTTTTGTTTCTGTCACCAGAAGAAAGCTTCCTTTTCTCAAACATCGGACTGCTTAAAGTAGTGCTCTCTACAGGCAGAATTACTTTCTGACATCCAGTTTTAGAAGTGAGCTATATTTTTATTGTTCTGAGCTAACAGAAAAGCATGATTCCCCTAGAGACTGTTCCAAACAACTTTGTAAGAAAAGAGACAGAAATATTTCAGGGAACAGATTATCCTTGACAAATATATACAGCTGTCTAATAGAGCAACCACCTCAGACCCCATCCATGTCGTAGGATTTTTTTGGTCTCTCTAATCTTCTTACTTTTAGAGAATCTAGTTTTGTGTTCCATTAGTATGCATGTGTATATTCTAATAGACTATAAAAATGCTGCATGACCTACTTACTGAGGACATGGTTTTACATCCCATTAGTGGGCATGTATTTTCACAGTAATAGACTTTAAAACACTCTGTGACCCATTTATTCTGCTTCATCGGTAACTCCCCATGTAGTGTGCATCTATGTGTGTGTGTATATATATTCTTTTGAACTGTTTGAGAAAATATGAGAAAACCTTCCAATGCTGAACAAGAGTGCTGTGCTGCTTGAACTGCTTAGACAGTAATATGGTATTTATTCTGCATAAAATAATTAATGATACTTGAAAGCATCTGCAATGTGCGGAAACAGAATGTAGTTAAAGCAACCTGTACTTAGAGAAGGATTAATATTGCAATGTAACCTGACCTATTTCTAAAGGAATCCTCATTTTCCTGATTTATGTTGAACTCACTCACACCTTGCTTGGTTTGTTTTTTTTTCTGAGATTTACTCAAGATGTTGAACAAAAAAGAATTCTTATAAATTAATAAGGCATCTGTTTTTTTTTTTTTTTCTTCCTTATTGTAATTCCTGAGTATTCTGAATTGTGGTAGCTGTGACACGGACTCTGGGGAAGTAAAGGAATCCTTTATTCTGAGAAAAAATGCTCCCTTATATACTTTTACAGTGGGAATGGAGAAATAAGCAACCAGGGTACAAGGAATGTATACAGCATTCACACCTGCTTCATGGCACATACACAGTCCTTGGGTTCCCAGGGTGGAGCCAGTCATGCACCAGACCCATGATAAACAGTGTTCTGATTTTTGTTGATATTCACAGTGCTGTTCACAACAAGCCCTGGCTCTTAGCTGGTCTCATATTGTTTAATCTATTTCTTTACAGATAGAGGAGGCCCTTTTTCTTTTCCCATGGCTATTCTCCATACTGAAGGACCACGTCTTTTGTTTGTTTGTAACCTACTCATGTGCCTGTGTCATTTCATATGCTTTATTTTCCATGCCACCCTGGATTTTATAGACCTATGAAAGTTCCCCCTCTATCTCAAAGATTGGGAAGTCCTTGTTGATTCTAATATGGAATGATTTATTGCTTATCTTTCTCAACCCTCTTTGTACTTTCTATTGGTCTATTTTATTGTTTTTGAGGACATAGAGACCAGAAGTTGTTGGCATTTAATATGAGTCCACCACAAATTTCATAATGATGTTTTGTTCTTTGTTTCTTTCTTGATACCACATAAGACACAACTTACTTTCTTGGCTGCCACTGAAAAGTAATTTGGTGGCCTCATGAAGCTGACTGTCAGAACCCTAGATCTGGAATCCAAATGAAAGAATTTTCGGTGAGGAGGTTATAATGTATACAAAGGGACCAGCTCCTTATTTGTATCATGGAAATGTTACTTAAAATTAAAATTTACATTCATCTGCCTTTGAGGGTACTCTGGCAGAACTTAGGGGTTTTTTGCCCCATATGTTTTCAAAGAGATAGTGTCTTGTGTTATAGAGGCATGCTTGGAGTGTCCCCAGGCTGCCATGGGTTTAGTCAATTTGTGCAGAGGTCCATCTGCTTTCAGGTCTACCTGAAAGGTATATGTTTACATTCTGAAACAGAGGCATATGGTAGTGGTTTTATAGCATCACTCTCTTTGGATGACCCATACTGGTGAGGAGACTATGCACTGTATGAGGTGAGAGACTTGAAAACTTGTGGTTGTCCCTTGGGGTTCTCATCTGCTTGTTGGATAGAGTTATCCCAAGAGTGGCCCTGCTGCTTAAACCTATACAGTGATCAGGGCCTGGATTGGCTTACTCATTGTCCTTCTCTACATGCACCCAATAGTCCCCAGTTTATAGCCACAATGCAACTCAGAGTTGGTCCCAGAATTCAAACAGAAGATCAAGAGAGAGATTCTAGTGCCAAGAATAAATGGGCATGGGAGAGGAAGGCACAGTGA
Organism: Apus apus; assembly: GCF_020740795.1. Classification (NCBI taxonomy): domain Eukaryota; kingdom Metazoa; phylum Chordata; class Aves; order Apodiformes; family Apodidae; genus Apus; species Apus apus. The sequence continues at coordinate 8,365,272 of NC_067291.1, forward strand.
TCTAGTTCAAAGGATTTATAAAACTATGTGAACACTAGTAAGTGAGGGTATTGTAGGCCTCTGGGAGTATTAACAAGTTATTGGTGTGAAGTTAATCCCTTGATTTAGTAGTATATAGTTTAAGGTTTTTATGTTGTACTTCAGAGGCAGAAGCAATTGCATGGAGGAATTACAAAAAGCATATGAACAGATTTCTCTACCTCATCAGCACATAAATACTGTCCTTCTATCATATTACAGGGGCTTATTTATATAACACATTATACCTAGGTTAATTAATTGCAATATTGGAATTCTTAGTGCAACAGGAAAAGTTGTTCTATCAAGAGTGTGGCATTATAAGATCAATGTGTAGCTAACTTCCGATGCCTAGTTAGCACGTTTAATCTGCATTTAACACCACACACTAGTTGGTAGTGGCATAATATTAAATATTTTTTTACCAACAATATATGACCTACAAGGTAATGTTTAGAAGATGGCCATTTTCTTTTGACTTTTCCATTTGGGAAATCAATGTGTGAAGAACTCTATTTCATTTGGAAGCTTTGCAATAAAGTCTTGACAAAGTTGACTCTTTTCCCCATTGCCAGAGATGGGGAAAATGCTTAGGAGCTACTGCTTCCTCAAATCTTAGTTTTGCAAAACATAGTGTGACCTTGTCAGAGTTTAAGGCTTGGGCTGGCAGTTAAATAAAGAGCAGGTGCTCTCTGTTAACCCCTTTCCCTTCCCAGAAAGGGAAAGGAAAGAGAATAAGGAAGAAAGAGACTTGAGGGTTGGAAAATAAACTACACAGCTTTAATGAAAACAACAGGGAGGAAAAGAAAGTAACAAAATATACACAAATATATACAAAATCACTACCACTCTCCACCACCAATAACACTCATGTCACCACTGAGGCTGCAGGACAGGCCCTGGGAAATTCCTGAATCCTACTCCAGGATTTGGCAGCAGATGGGAGCTGGATGCAGGAACACATGAATTCAGGAATGCATGGATCAGAATCAAAGGCAGACAAATGGGTGGAGTCCTCCTAGGAAGCTGGCCATGAAAAGAGCTTGATCCTCACAATCACTCACATGGGGTGAAACAGCTTGGCCACTTTTGGTCAGCTGTCCACTCTTCTCCTTCCCGCAGGAGGGTCTTAGGTGTGACCTCTTTTCCTCTCTTTTGTTTCCAGTTCATAAGAAGTTTATCAGAACCAAGCAGTGACCTTGGTTCTGCACACCATTCTCCAGCAGTAACTATAAACATTGAACATTCAGTCTTAGAAGTTCTTTTCAGACACTGGCTGAAAAACATGCTGTTAATTTCAGCGAGAGCAGTTACTTAGAAGAGACTTAACTAAAAAGTAAAATTACTATAAAGAAAATTGCTTCTATCCTGGCTCAAACCAGAACATTCCACCCCTTATTCCATACCATTTGTGTCATGCTCAGGTCACTACTAGTTTTTGTCCTTAAATACGCATATCTGCAGATCTTTCTATACCAAAATTCATGGAGTCTGTGCTAGCAGATGTCCACATATCGTAGCAGCCTCCTAGGGCAAGCACATATGAAAGGTGTCAAAGTTCATGTTAATGGGTTGCAGGTTACAGGTGTCAGCCTCAAGGGAGTTACTGGATGCCAGTCCATGAACCTAGTTCTGGTTTCCTCACCACAATGTTATCCTGAAAAACCCTTACTGAACACCTTTAGTATTATGTAGCATTCAACATACCAGTTCCATGCTCTACCAATTGAGCTAGTTGGGCAAAAATAGGTATTCTCACCCAAGGTTAGATTCCCTTGGGGTATACATTGCACTTCTCCATCCTCACCCACCAAGTATTTCCAGGTCGTCAAATGAAAGCAATTCCATGAATGGGCTTGCCTTTCCTTGATGTGAAAAAACCCAAACAGGTTTCCTCAACAAATTCCTTTTATGCACCACAGGGGTTTTATCTGTGCCTGCTGTATGCAGGTCTGACTGAGCAGGACCAACTTGATTCATGGATCCTCTGGTGTTAACTAGGCAAGTGGCTTGTGCCAATTTCTCATCCCAAGTATTTAAATTGCCCCAATTTTTAAAGGTTCCACCACCCATCGCCGTCAGCATAGTTTTTACCACTCCATTGTATTGTTCAGTTTTCCCTGGGGCTGGTGCATGATGGAGGATATGATATACCTATTTGATGCCACGTTCTTTTGCCCATTTACTAATAAGATGGTTTCTGAAATGATCCCCATTGTCTGGCTCTGTTCTTTCTGGAGTACTGTGCTGTCACAAGGCTTGCTTCTCTAGGCCCAGAGTAGTGTTCTGAGATGGGGAGCGAGGCATGGGACAGTTACTTAGAAGAGACTTGATTGAAAAGTAAAATTACTAGAAATAAAATTGGGTCAAACCAGGGCAAACTTCCTTCATGTTATCATAGGAGATCTTGAGGTTGTATGGCTAGCCTAACAAGTAGTGTTGAAAAGAGGAAATACAATCTGAAATTTTATTAATTATGCAAGTTCTTCTGGAGGCAGATGTTAAGAGTGGACAGAAGGCTAAGCCCACATTTGCTGAATAAGAAGTGAAAGTGTGTGCCTACAATAATAGTGTTTTTATTTGGACTGGTTAATATTTTGAAATGAATTTCCTGATCATTCCCATGTACCATTCTTTGCTCCACATCATTAAGTGGAGCATGCAACTTTCATCATTTTGGATGATGGTTTACTGGGTTAAACTACAAAATAAAATGTGTCACGAGCAGTGTTACCCTCCAGAGATGCTCTCCCACAGAGAAACTAGTCTTAATGAAGAATGTTATTAAGATACCATGCCATATTTCACAGGAGTAGGAGTTAATACTTATTGGCTGTTCAAATGCCAGAGCTGACAGATTTTATTAGGAAGAAAGATACAGCTGTTTTGAAAAATTGTGTGAGGAAGAACTAAGTGTCTTCAGGCTCCTTTGTACTTTTCATGTCGCACATATATAGCATGTATGGCTCTCGGTACCACCAGTGGAAGCCACTTGAGATGTCTAATTTGTTTCTTCTTGCATTGTCAGCAGAGTTTTGACCAATATAGGGAATCCCTCATGTGATCCAGTGTGGTGCAGATTCAATGGGATTAATTTTCTCTGCTCTTTTAGTAGGAGTTAGACCCTTGATATAAGTCCCTGTGAATATTTAAAATCTGACATTCATCCCTGCTGGGTAAAGGACAATGCAAGCATGGATGGGAGGGTAGCACTTGGTCTAAGTACTAAATAGTGCAGCTTGGTAAAGATAAAAGCTGGTGAACAGACACTGCAGCAAATAACGCCCTTCTAGGGGAAGGTGAAGTATAAAAGCTTGTGCTATTGCAGATCTGTTGGTGCATAGTATAGAGCAGTTAGCATTACATAAGCATAACCTTATTTGAGCTGCATTCACTACTGTTAAATTCTTTTCTCCATGATTTGTGAGAGAAAATTTCTGCATACCCTTTCTCAGTGATTACCTGAGGTATGGTTAGTTAGTATGGCATAGAAAAGTATTGCATTAAAATTGACAACTGGTGCAATTCAAGAATTACATTTTGCAGCTTAGATAAACTAATTTCCTACTTTTATTCCTCTTATGAGGGATCACATGGTCTTCTAATGTCAGGTAGTAAATCTTCATTTAGGTAATTTCTTGAGAATATCTATCTGATTGGCCAGTACTGCTGACATTCCTCCTTGTGAGAGTGATCAGGTTAAAGAATTTATAGGAATCTATTGCTAATTCATCTGGCATTGGTTTAGATTAAGCTGCTGTACCCAGTAGTTACTGAAAATGATCTCTTGAAAGTGAAGAATGAAGGTATTTCAGAAATTAAAACTGTTTTAAGGTGAAGTGTTTAAAGTATAGCATGCTAGCATAGTTTTGTAAACAGGAACTATCACTTCTACCAACAACAGTGATAGCCTTTTGGTATCTCATTTCACTGTTTACTCAAAATACAGAGTGGTGTAAAATAACTTGGTTATATCATTTACAGTCTCCTCCATCTGTGAGTGCACAGAAACAGTCTTGTTCTCCATCTGTCTCTCTTTTTTTTATCATATGGTTGATTCACTAAAACCTAAGGTTGCTTTCTTTGGAAGAGTCTCAAGCAGAAACAGTGAGCACAACTAAATAAAATGTTTAAGCATATTGATGTTATTTTAATAAATTTCATTCCCAGTTTTAGAACTAGTGATTTAGAACTTAAGAGTTGTGAGTAAAATCCTGAATATAAATTGAGGTGGCTTTTTTTTTTTCCCCAGGGCCCTTTTTAAAATGAAATTTAATATCCTATAGAAAGACATTGGATTATGCCTTATTTATATATCTGAGTGCTTTGAATCTAAAGCAACTGCACAAATACTGGGGATGTCTGTTAATTTTTTTTTTTTTTTTTTTTTTGCAGTAGTGGGGATGATATGCTGTATAGCAAAGCAAGAAAAGAGAAAATAGCTCAGTTTAAGATTTGTTCTTTTTTTTTAATTTAACATGGTTTGTCTGTAAACAACTGATTTTGGTCCACATGTGTCTAGAAAAACTGCAGACCTTGAGGTCCCTTTTTCATGAAGAATTCTGTTTGTGATTCTAGACTATTTATTTGTCTTTATTTGTTGTGTATTTCCACTGAAATATGGGATGACTGATAACTCTGGAGGCTCATGTAACATGCAAGTTAATGCCAAATGTTTATGTAAGTCTTTTGAATGAAATTAGAATTTCTTGGTTTTTTTGGCTATGTATCTGGCATTGCTCATTTTAGTGCAGGCAGTTCTAATTATCTGTGGAATGACAGTTGAGGGTTGTGGAGTCTCCTTCTCTGGAGGTACTCAGAACCCACCTCGATGCAGTCCTGTGTGATGTGCTTTAGGGGATCCTGCTTTAGCAATGGGATTGCTCTAGAAGATCTCTAAAAATCTCTTCCAACTCTGATGATTCTGTGATTGGAATGATAATTTTTCCCACATCAGTCTTCTTTGTAATGTTTTCACATATACTTTTTTTTTTTTTGAACAGCAGTACTCTCAAAGGCAGGTCTTCAAAGATGTATAGGCTAGCATCTTGTCAATGCAATTTCTCAACTAGTTCCCTAAGAATACAAGATGTTAAATTTTGCTTAACACCTGAGGAAACACAGTTGTATTATGCTGGAAAATGCAGCAATTTAAAACATAATCATGGATCACTTTTCATGGAAATCAGCTTACAGATTATTTTGGGGTGCTAGACACAATAGTTGCATTTAATATTTGAAATCAAGTTAGTTAAGATATTGAAAGATCAAAATGTCTTGGATTTTCACTTCTGGACTTAATATACAATTTTTTTACAACAATTTGAATAATTTTTGCATTGACAGATCTTAGTGAAATATTATTGTTATAGTTTTGAAAAGAACATACTGTAATGTTATGTTTGACATAATCAGATTAGCAAAGTCCCGTAGCTTTGTTTTTTTTCAACCTTTTTTTTTTTCCACATAGGCTCAAATGAGTGTTTGCTGAATTGTTTTATGATAGGCACTGCTCTTATTAGCATGAAGCTCTTGCCTGATGCTTGCGTTTTGCAGAGAAAGAGCAATTTTTCACAGCCTTGAGTTGACTTATGTGGGAGGTACTTCATGTGACAGGCCCTGGTATAAATTAGTTCTAAGTAAATCTTTTTGCATAATGAACTTCAAAGTGGAATTGTTGTTCCAGAGAGCAAACAAAAAAATACAGGGGGCTTAAATCAGTTTTAAATGGTATATTTTTTTCCTTATAATTATACATGTACTAAAGTTGTTAATTTGATGAAGTTACTCCTGATCTATGTTGGGGAGCACTGGGGGCTTAATTATGAGACAAACAATGGTGATTTCAGCTAGCATGGGGTTTAACACTCATGTAGAATATGCTGGGAGGGTGGAAGAGAGAAGGAAAATGACATGTATTCTGCTCCTCTGCTGTCTGAAGCCCTAATCTCTGATAAACTCCTTTTGCTTTACTATAAACATTGCTAATTTAGTACTGGGGTTTTATTTTAATTATATTTTTCTTTTTCCTTCACTGTAGTAATTCCAAAGGTTTTCCAAAACCTTGCTGCTACAGTGTTTTGAAACCTTAGAATTTCCTGCTATATTGATAGTTTGTTCATGTACATTTGTATACAAATGTTGTTATTGGCATGCAGTTTGAAGCAAACCTTTCTCCATCTTTTGGGTATGAACACAAAATGTTCTTTACCCTTCAGCCACGGATTTGTTGAGTGAAAAATCTTTCTCATCCTTTTTTCTTTGATTGCCTCACTAGTCTGTCTCTACATTTTACCTAGTATGAATTGAGAACACCATCTTTATGTCATCAGAATTATATAAGATATTCCGAAAGCTTTTTTTATTGCCTTCTGCATTTGCCTTGATACGTCAGTATGTCTCCTAGAGGCTTTTGACCTCTCCCTTTCTAATCTTCCTGCTGTGCAAATGTCATTTTGTCTTCTGTTTTCTGTTATCACCTTCCAAATGTCCTCTTAGAGCTGGCTTAGAGTTTCCAAAAGTGAATTTGCTGTGTCGGGGTGAAGGTGTTGGGCTGTTCTTGGCATAGAAGGAAAAGGAGTTGAACTGTGTGAAGCAATTGAAGAGTCAGAGGGGGAGAGCAAGTGCTGTGTTGGTGAGGGAGGAGAGGAAAAATGATCATTTTCATAGAAACATAGAATAGACTACAAGGTTCTATGAATCCAACTCCTGACTCCACATGGGGCAATGTAAAAGTTAAACCTTAAATTGTCATTTCATTAGCAGTTGCTCCCAATATTGCAGCCCCTGCTGTGTAAGCAGTAGAGCCCATTTTAACAGGCAATACATTTAGTCACCTGCCACTTTGCAGTTCTTTTTTGATTATTTCTCTTTCTATGCTGCTTCGCCAGTTATTGGTTTTTTTCTTCTATCTCTCTGTTTTTCTAGTATTGTCACAATTGTTCCTCAACTGTACTTTTGCTTTTATGGTTGCTTCTTTTCCCTGTGCTCTGTCCTGGTTGACAAAGCTCAGGAGGTCACTGTCATCTTCAGTGGATGCCTGCCAAGCTTTCGGCTCAGCTACTGGCTGGTAACTTCGGCCAGAAGTACAACCTTCCTCTTTTAACAAGTGCACAATAAATGAGAAAAATTAATATTTCACAAAAAATCTGGATTTTTAACCTGGATGTTGTACATTAGCTATTTGGAAAGATAAAATGCAACTTGGAAAAATGTCTGAAGAGCTGCTCTATGCAAAATGTGTAGAAGTGCCTTTACTTTGCTGGTCATTGGTAACTAACTGCTGGTGCTTTTGTGTTATATGATAAATGTTTAGAGAGGCTGTCTGTCCTGTTTGTTATATTTGAAGGAAGTCTGGCACAACAAAGCCTCAAACTTGTTGACCTGTAGGTGGTGTCTCTGTAAATGGCATGGCTGCAGTAGGTGTCCATGGATAGTACTGATACATGCAGCCTTTCAAGTAGGTTTTTTCCTTAGCCTATGAGCATATGCTCAGTCTTGGGAAGACATGCTGTGCTGTTTTTGCCTTTAGTTATGCAAGTCTTGGTATAGTGACAGGGCTTTTGGAGAGGGTGTATAAGAGCAGCAGGAGAATTTGCTCTTTACCCAGGTTTCTGATTAAATTAAATTATTGAGGTAGAGACGGTCTTTGAGAACTGCCCAGCATTGTTGAGCTTATTGAAGGAAGAGATTGCTTAGAGACAATTTGATAAATTCTGTTGCAAGCCTTGAACAGAGGTCCTACATAAATAGAAAAAGTTACACTTAAATTATACCCAGACTAGATGTCATAGGTTTCTTCCATTAGGAAGCTGACCCACAAGGGCCCAGACATCTGCCATCATTTGGAAGAGCAGTGTCATAAGGAATGCTGCTGTGGGAAGAAAGGGAAATAAGGAAAAGATATTTTACAATGTCATACATATTGTGTATGGTATTTAATTCAAACTATCTATTTGACAAATTCTGTAGTCTCTACTGCTATTAAGGGAGAAAGCGAAGAAAAAATAAGCAACTTAATATATGTGTTCTGGCAAGTTAATTTGATTATTGGCCATAGATATAGAATGGCCTTTTAACAGATGTAAATACAGCCTTTAGTTAAGAGGTATAGGTGTTAGTGAAGGAAGAAATTATGTTTTGATATTTAAAGTGCATGGAAATAATGCTCTTTTTTCACCTGTATTTGTACAGCCTAATAATGGTTCTTTTGTTAGTCCAATCCATTGTTCTCTCATGCCCAGTATTCTGGTACTGTTAGAAAGGAAAGATATATTTTTTTTTTTAATTAATTGTTATTATTCCAAAGGTTTTATTTGGGAAAAATCTGGAAAGTGTATATATCTGTTAAGATAGGAATTCCAGTTCAATTTATGAAGTATGTTTTATAGTCTTTTCCTGAGTAAAAAAAGCTATTAAGAGTCATCACCAGTTGGCCAGCTGGAGTGGCTCTGGAAGGTGTGCTGGTGTCCTCATGTCTTAGGTTGGCTAGTGCTCTGTGTACAGGAGTCACCCACCACCCCATTTCTTAGTGTGAAACAATGAGTTCTGCCTGTGGATGCCAACAGATCTCTCTCTTTGGGGGAGAGATCACAGCATAAGATGTTCTGACAACATAAAACCTCAGCCAGGGGACTAGAGCAGAAAGTCATTTTGGGTAGAGAGAAAGATAATGCAGGAGAACCCTGAGACAAATGGATAAAACATAAATATATACACACACATATGCAGACATGTGCACACTTTTTTTTTTTAATTAATTTTGAGGAATACTGGCTTATGAATTTTCCCTGCACTTGTTCAACCTTATGCCATCTCCTTGATTGTGCTAATACAGGAAACTAATTGAGTTTTAAAATAACATTTATCTAGAGCAGGTACTTACAGGCTGAAAGCCACAAAGGAAAGAGCAAGAGTGTACCGAAGTTTGCATAGCTCCTCAGGCTAAATTCTAAAGTTTGTAGAAGAGTAAAGCTCAGGAAGGAAAGCTTGGAAGAGTGGTAACATCTCTTTGGGGAGATTAAATAAATGTTCACAGGTGCTGTGAAGGAAAAGTTTGACCAGGAGAATCTTGTAATTCAGAACTGTGTGAACTGAGAGGAAAGTTTTCATTTGTCTGTTATGCTGAAAACAAGAGAAAATCTTCCCCCTGCCCCCCACCCCATCTTTTTTGTGATGGATTCTAGGGAGCCCCAGAACAGACAGCCATCACAAATAAATACTGCACATTCTGATGAAGGAGGTTTTACTAAAGCCAGTAGAAATAATTGCTTCTTAGTGATACTTGGTTTTTTTATTTTCTGTTTTTTTTTTTTTTAATTATTATTTTTTAATTTTTATTATAGTGTTGGAAGTTGTTGGTTTAATTGTAAATTATCCTGTTGTATAATAATTTTGAATGTGCTAGTTTGCACAAAGTTACATGTACAGCAATGATTAAATCTGCCTCTGCTGAGCTGCTACACTGAAAATGGCAAAGGTTTTCTTGAGAGGATACTGGCAAGTCACAAAGCATATCAGAGAGGTTAAAAAGAGATGAACAGGTATATATGGAAATGGTAGTAGAAAGTAAAGGTTTTCAACCACATTCTGTAGTGGAGAAAGTGTGTAAAAATGTTCCTGAATGATACAAATGCCACCAGATGTCCCAGCAACCATTTGGTTGTTATCTTACGTGTAGTGATACAGATCTTAGATGGCAAAAGATGAACAAAATGGATCAAGCAGGGAATTCCTTGACTTTTTGTTTGTATGCCTAATTGATTTGGTTCACACAGATGAAATCTTCACACATTTGTGGGTCTGCAGAGAAACAAGCCTTCTAAGAATATTAAAACCTCAGCTTTATATTAGCTGCATCTACAGCAGGTGTTAGTAACATGAAACTAAATAGATTCTCCCACACCAATACGTAAGGTTCTGCTTATCAGAAGTATTTACTTTCATTCTTCCCTCTGCAACCCTGGAACAGGATTTAAAAAACCTTGGGGTCAATAGATTCCAAAATATTAAGGTTACTTCCTGTATTTCTGTAGATATGGTGAATTTTGCAATTTTATTTTTCACATTGTTCCAGGAAGTACATAGGTCTGTATACATTTCATCTTTTGGAACACATGCTGGTCAGATGAACTGCTCTATGTATTGGTGAAGGGACCTTCAAATGAAGGTGTATTTTGAAAAAACCCCACAAAATCAACAGAAAATTTCTACTGCTTCTGAAATACATGTATGCTTTCAGGGTATATACTGTACTGAAACATGGTGATGTATCATTCTATCATTCTCTTTGTATTTCAATTCCTATTTATTTGTGTCAACATATTTGGATGCTACAAAGCTTGTTTATTTTTCTAATAACCAATCAGCATGTAGGAGAGCTAAGCCATGCAACACAGGAGTTACTCGTCAGCTGGATAATGAAGACAAATGGCAAGTTAAATCTTGTTATGGGACTATGCAAAAATAGCTTTTTATGACAGGAATGGTTTTGTTTTGCACTCTGTATAGAGCCATGACCATGCATCTGATTAATCACACAAAATAAGATGGAAAGAAAAGGTGCTGTGCGTTCTGTGTCTCTTCCAAGCAGTTGCTTTAACCTGGTCCTGAAAATATTTTTCTTTGTGGACAGACTTCAAGGCTGAAAGAATGTCTAAAGATAGTGGAATTGTAGTGAGCCTAATTAAGAGTTGGTTCTGTTGTTGTGAACAGCTAGTATAATCTCTAATGGCAGATATTTGCCAGGATTGGTTGGATGATAAATCTAGCTGGCAAGTGTGTGGCTTGAGAATCTTTCTACCAGAGGCCAGTTGTGGATTTATTTTTTATTATTATTATTTTTTTGTGTGTGGGTTCTTATTTTTTTTTTTAGTTGGCAAATGCTCAAGGGAACTTCTTGCATAAGTTTCCATTGTCCTTGACATCTTCAAACACTGTAATGACAAATCTCAAAAGGCACAACGTGACTGATCTTGCTGTGCTCCTGACCCACTGTTTAAACAAGGAGAACCACAAATCTCTAAAGACTTGCAGATGTCTTTTTCTTGGGAGATTTTCAGGTTGATGCAGTTCATAACTCCTTCTTCTGAAAACAAATGTTCTCTTATCACAGCACATTGGGTCTGTGTTGGATAAGAATTGTTCGTTGTCACAGCAGTAAATGACAATTTGTCCATACTGTCTGTACAGTAAGTAGCTGTTGCTGTTTTTTTTAATGCATAAAATATTGTATCAGAAGGCAAGGGGTAACTGAGTCAGATGCTATGTATATCTCCTATTAATCCTCAGACTTTCTGTGTACGTCAGGGCAATTATGCACTGATGAATGGTAATGAAAACAGAATGCCTTATTGTGAAGCATCATAAAAACCTAAACCCAGGCACCTGATGTGTTTTTTGCATTTATGCCAGAAGACAGCTTGCTTTTTGCAGGGATTTTGTGTTGCAACACAAAGCAGTAGTTTCTGGGTATCGCTTTTGTCACTAGCACTGCAGCTAATCTCATCAATGATGCCCAACTCCATCATCTCTGCGTTATTACCTTTTGTATAACTGCTCAGTATTTCTGCTGTGCTGCAGGAGAAATGTGACCTAATTTTCCAGAAAGAGGCCTGATTGAGGATAGGAAGCTAAGCTAATGACTGCACATTCACTTTAGGTGGTTGGTTGAGCATTGAGCAACATTTGAAGTCTGCTCTGAAGTGATATAGTGGGGACTGATCATGAAAAGGCAAGACAGGACTGAATGGGCTCCCAATGTGCATGAGTGATTTATTGAAAGTAAGACACCCATGCTATGTCTACTTATTCACATGGTCCCTTCCTTTCCCAGCTAGGAATTCCACAACAGTATTAACAGTGAAAAATTTGTAACGTGAACCTGTGTGTTCACAACTGGGACAAAATCACAAAATGCATTTTAATTTCAGGGCTGAAATTCAGTGTGTTTCCTAATGGGAAACTTCAGCAACACACAGGGAAAGATTCAAGGCGAGCTGGCTGAAAAATATCTTAGAATTAAGTCAATAAACAAAGATCGCTGCTTTCAAACCTATATGAGATCCTTTCATCTTTATGTGGTTTAATTACTTGAACGCAGGTTTCTATTATCTTTCTAACTACATTGTTGGCAGAGTGTGGTGTTGGCTTCTGGCAGGAATTGGACTACACCAGGTTTTCTTATGCAGGATGGACCCAGTTTGCAGTGAACACACTGGTTTTGGCTTAGTTGATGTAGTTGTTTCCTGATAAATGCGTTTGCCTTCTGGGGTTACAGGGAGTGAAACAGTATCAGTGTAAGATTCAATGGGGAAGTAATGTTTCTTTGGTCTGTGGAAACAGTTCCATTTGCATATGCAGGGAAAGAAATAGTTGTTCCAAATGTAATAAACAGGATTTGTCATTGATGGACTTGCTGACAGCTGGCTGTTAAAGTCAAGAGTTGGAAAGTCACCTTTGCCTTATGACAACAGTGTGATGTGGATATAATTCTGTTGCTTCGCATCTTATACAGTTGTTTTTACCAGTGCAGAAGGCTGAAAAAGAGGTGTAAAAATTTGGTGAACTAGGGTTCTCTTGCACATTTGTCATACTGGTGTTAGAGTTCCAATTAGGGAAGAATCAGGTGGTGACTAGGTCTAGCAACAGTCTGACAATGTGTCAGTGATCCAGCAAACACAAGACAGCAGTTGTGATGCCAGGGGTCATAACTTTGTTTTAGAAGGTCTGAATGAAAGGGTTGGTTTCTTCTGTGTCCCAAAACTAAGTGCAATATGCTGATCCATCTTTTTGGATCAATTTTGCTCTATAAATAGCTGTTCTCTCTAAGGGCTCCACTATGTAGAGGTTGCCTTTATTGAAGTGCTAAAAACATTGAGGAGAAATACTGCAAAGTCGTTGTCCGTTACGTGGTTTAACTGAACGTCATTCACTGCACCCTCAGGAAACAGGAGAAAAAGAAAGGTGACGGTCTTTGTATTTTATATCTTATTTGTATAATCTTTCCCTCTTCTACTCCATGAAGAAACAACCCGTCTTTTATCTAGAAAATTTCCCTGAATTCCACAAAGATTTAGTTTCTTTCCTTGGGAAGTGCTTATCTTGGAGTGGAGAGTTTAAAGGCAATCCAAAGAAATGCAAATGAAAAAAACCAAACCAGTCTTTTTCAAAAGTTTTTGGTTATCTATGACTAGAAACAGGCAAGGCCCTGTGTATTTAAAAATTGTATCTGTGTGGTTTTTTGCCTAACCAGATGGAGATGATAATGTCCAGTCAACCATCACTAAGCAATTGTGACCAACATTTAGTGTCTGAGCACAAGAGCTTCCCTGTGCTCCTCAGAGATTTGGCATGCGGTTTCAGAACAACCTTCCCATGCTGTACAAATGCTTGTAAGATCCTCAGGTAGTGTGGTTTTTTTCTTCTTTGTTTGTTTTTGTTTGTTTTTTTCAGCTGAACATGACTGTGGCCTGTAAACTTTACACATAGATGTTGTTTCCTTTTTGTGTTTACTTGCTGCAGGTGTAAAAATGCAAAAATTAGTGTCTTTATTCTGAGTATGTTTTGTGCTTTGTATGCACATATTTGGTGGAATCTGTTCTGGAAAGCATGAATTCAGAGCACAAGTGCATAACAACACTTCACATATGCATGCTCTATACTTGGAAATGCAAAATTTACTCATTGATAAAAATGTACTCTGATTCAAAATCAGCAGAGGTGAAATTGTGTCAGCAGTAGCATGATAGGTAAGAATGTGTTTCCTGGTGCAGACAAGGTCTTAGCTCTGCTAAGCTCTGTAGATTTCAACTGGTAAAAGAAGGGTGGCATGCAGAATTACTTACGAGACTGATGGTCTGTATCGATGCATTTATAGTTCTTAAGAGCATGTAAAGTGCTTTTGTGCAGCTGAGCTAGAATCTAAAAGCCTTGTGAAAACATGGGGATTCTGTGTTGTTGTGATTAAAGGAAACAGATGCATGACCTAATGGCAGCTTAGCTAATAAGAAGAAATGATGAACCATTTCTTTTCCTAAGTTAAATTCCAACAAAAGGAGAACTTCGTGGCTAGAGGCTATAGTGGTTCATGTGTAGTTTAGCTGTTTTCTAAACAACCAGGAAGTAAGTGTGTATTGCTGAACATTTTGAAAAGGTCAGGGAAATTAAAACGTAATATTAATTAAGCATAATATTTACCAAAGATAATTAATTCACCTTGTATTTAAAGTATGTCATTTAAAATGTATTTGAACAAGAGATTTCCTCCTGCTTCTGAGAAGCACTCCTATTAAGCATTGGAAATGTCAGTACTATTCCACCCTAACTAAATGCAACACAAGTTGCTCATTTAAATATTACGGGATAATAGAGATTTTTTTTCCCCTTTAAATTAGCATTATTAGAATCAGGCAGCATATTTAGCAAATATCTATCTCCATATGCATACGTAACACTTAAAAATATAGAAATAAGCAGAATTATTAAATGTTCATCAAGGCAGTGAGAGTTTTCTAGGATATTTTCCATGTGTTTCTGACAGTTTTATTTCTGCCCCCCCAAAAAAATAATATTTGCAATAATTCCTTTTTATCTTAGTTTGGTTTTCAGAATGTGTTTGTTTGTTTTTTTTTTTTCCCCCTGTGTGCATATAATGATGATGATTTTATGAGTCTGATAGGCATTCTTGAGTGTGTCCAATTACATACTCCTAATTACTTCAGTTTTCTATGTAACAGAACTTTAGGCTCAACTGTTAAGGATGTTAACCTGTGTTACTTGCCAACTTACATGAACAACTGCGAATGCACATGAGAGAGAGGCTTTATCAAACAATGGAACCTGGCACTTGTGACCTTCATTCCAATCAAATGGGATCCTGTTAGATTTACAATTTGTGTGACGATTTCACATTATCTCTAGGAACACTTTTTCATATGTTTCTGACTCTTGGGCATTGCAGTTTGTGAAGGAGAGATGCAATATGTAGACGTTCAAAACAGACCTCTTTTTTATTCCAGATTATTAACTTTGAAAGGAATCACAGATAATACTCTCAGATTAGAGGCTAAGACTTTGCTTCAGACTTATGCCTTTGTGTGAAACAAAATATTTTATTAATAAGCCTTTCTGTAAGTTGGAATAAATTGTTGACTCTCTAAAGATAATGTAGGATAGATGCAGAGATGGCTCTACAGTGAAGTTCCTTTTTTTGAAGGACGGGTCTTTTTGTACAAGAGTTAGGACAAAAATCTTATGGTTCTGCACTTTACTGGGACAAATATTCGACTTCCATTTACTTATCCAGTAAACCTAGGGATGGTTCTAGCTGAGGCTGAATTCTCTTGATAAAGCTTCACAAGTAGGTTTAGCAGATGACACAGCACAGGTAGTTGAGCCTTAAAGAGCTGTTAACTGGATGTGTTTTCTTGCATAAGAGTTTGTTAGACAGAGCCCCAGTTACACAAATCTTGATGGAGTTTTATGGAAGTTGAAGTCTGCTCTTTGAAATGGCCTGCTAGCTGTTCTTCATGAAGGAGAGTTCCTTAAGAGGTATTCTTGAGCATGTTTTGAAACAATATCCCCTAGTAATCTGAAATAGTATTCAGAAAAAATTGAGGTGTAATTGAGATTTATAAGCTAACTAAATACTTAAATAAATATCTCTGGAAACAGAGTATCTTTAATGAATATGCTCTGCATAGTAACCTTGGTAACAAGCTTCAAATTGAACTTTCTTTGTTTCTTGGCCTTTTCTTTCTCAAGTTATTGGATTGACCTTTACTTACAATTTATAACTTCTCCAAGTTTTTAATCTAAAAGAACAGTACACAGACACTGCATAATACCTGCGTCCTTAAAATGGAGTTGATCCATTTTGTATCAAGACTTGCAAGTTATATTTCAAATCTGTTTTGTGAGGAAAAACCAAAATACTTAAATAGTACTTGTGTCAGTTTTTCAAGTGTAAAAGTTTAAGTCTTTCATAGTATAAATTAGAGGAAAGTTAAAGTTCAGATACATGTCTTTTTAAAAAGCTGTGGGTTTAGTGCTGAGTAACTCTTGCCAGCTGACAGAATAACCTTGGCAGAGGGTAGGTGTTAGCCTTTGCTTCTCTTTCATACATATTTATTCTGCTCTCCTAGGGCCATCCAATGAGATTAATTACTTCAGCAGTGATTGAAGAAATCTTATTTTTAATCTAAGCCATTTTCTGTGAATTTAACTCGTTACATAAAAGAAGCTCCTGGCTAATAACTATAAATTAAGTATTGTAAATGAAAAATAATTTACTTGAATCCTCAGTGTCCAGAAGGCATGTCTTGCTCTCTCCAATAATCATAGCATCATCCTTGCCATTTAATGTTTCATGCTTTCTTATCTTCTAAGTATTGGGGCAAATTCAAGGTTAATAATAAACATGGTCTTACTTGAACTAAGGGACTTTTAGAGATGCAGGGGAGACTGGTTTCCAGTTCAGTTCTCTCACATTAGGAAATATGAAATCATTTTGGGAAGAGCTTAGGCTAATAAGACTTAGGGTTCCTATTTTCCCATTTTGAACACACGCACAAACTTATCAAATAGCTGCATGATTGTGTGTGGGGATTGTAGAAATGTTCATAGTGCTATTTCCAAATGACCCTCAGTTCTCTGCCTTTTAATGTTTCTGAATAATTTTTAGCAACTTTATAGTTATAGTTCACAAGTATGGTCATATGCCAATGAAACAAAAAACTGTGTTTCTTGAGTTGCTGGGTTGGTTAGTCAGAATAATGCTGCACAATAACTGATTGACAAGAGCATAACCTGCAGACAGAGGACTGAGCTGGCATTCAGAGCCTGGCTCTTTTCCTTCTTCTGGCAGGGATTTATAGTATGACCTTAGGCACCTGTCTCTGCTTCTGTTTCCCCTTCTTATTCTAGTGTGCCATATCTATTTTGAGAATCTCTTTGCAGCAAAAGATACCTATTTCTTGTCAGATCACACACACACTTGTAGTATATATAAAGGGTATCTGTACCAGATATGCTATAAAACATGTTGTACTAAAATTAAAGTGTAAGCAGATAAGTCTGTCTTCACTACATTTTTCCTAGATGAAAATATTTTACATAGTTTTCTGTAACTTAATTTAAAATTCAGTATAATCATAGACCAGAGAGCATGCTAAGCCTGAACTGAAACCTTGACAGATTTGAATTTTAAATTTGGATCTAGGTTTGCCCTTGTAGCTTAGCGAATTTAAGTAGTTCCTTAAATTTGAAAAATACTCAGTCTTTTGGGATATTTGAATTTTTGCTTTCAACTTGCCTTTTTGATATTCAGTTATAGAAAATACAGAAGTATTAGAATGTTGCCATATAAACCAGTATCTGAAAATGTGCTAAACCCTTGTAGGTTTTTTTTAATAATTCCATATTTTATATGGGAACTATTTGCTTTTGGGAACAACTCCTGTGATGTTCCGAGATTTGTTTTTACACAACACTGTCTCAGCCAGGCACCCCTAAAGCAACTGGGGCATCACTGTAGAATAATGTGACTCGGTGACTTCAAGGTTAAGCGTAAATCAAAAGCTTAAAAAACACTATGGCATGTGTATAGATTTGCTTCTTTTTTAATAGGGGATTTTTCAATGTGTTAGTGAGACTGTGAAATAATTAAGTACCTACGTAATCTTGTTATTTGCAGTTTAGTAGAAAAACTCCTAATTGTCTTGCTGTGGTGCACGCAACATCCTCTAGTTTGTAGCAGTAGCTCTCGCATTTTTAGCTGGAAAAGGGCATAAATTTCTTGAGTAATCTCTTTCTAAAATAGAAGTTATCTTTCTCTGAGTTGTGTGAGAGAAATTAAAATAATTCCACATGATGTGATATTTTTTTATAGGGAATAAAAATTTCGTATCTCAGAAAACATAAAGGATGTCCATTAAGAGCTATGTATGAGGCCCAAGGTTGAGCTGCCTATTTATTTTCCACATCAATAGTGTGTCTAAACAGTGTTCTCAAAGGTCTCATGCTTTTGATGTCCTTGTAATCAGGATCCCAAAAGTTATATGTATTACATTAATCATTTGCTCATATCACACAGAAATAGTTAATAGGAATTTGACTTAAGGTGTTTGTAGCTGGACTATATAGCTGTAGCTGATGGTCTCTTTAGCTCTTCAACAGTTGTGGATTTGTTTGTGTGGGGGTTTGTTGGTTGGTTGGTTTGTTTGTTTCAAATAAAACCCAAGTGTTAGGTATATAGGGAAAGAACCATTATGAAATATACAGGGATGACTTTTAAATTGTGAATTAAGGATTTGTTAGCATCTGAATATTGATTGATACCCTCACTGCAGTGAAAATGGATTACTTCTCATATTGGTATCTCCCTCTAGACATTTCAAAGGTTCAGGTTATTCATCAGCACATTTCTTCTTTTTTTTTTAACTTATTACCTACAACTACCAGAAGGCAGATTTGCTTGAGAAGTTGGTTAAAGTCTTCCTACTTGGTCTAATTAAATAACTGAAGTGTATCAAACAGTAAACACCCACAACCTATAGGCAGAGATAGTGACACATCCCGTCTTGTGCCTCAGAATAAAAACATAATGCAATGGTTAGCGAGTAAATTCAGAAGTGAAGGCTTCCTGGATTTCAGTTCTGATTCTGTCACTGCTCTCAATAGTTTAGACAAAGAATTTAATCCTAATCACTTTCTCTGTGTCTGAATAATTATGATGGGACATTGCTTCCCTCAGAGGAGTAAGACTGTGGCCAGGGTGGCAGCACAGGCTGATTGCTGAGAGGGACTCACTCTTCTTGAAATCCTGACTCTTGGCCTTTGGTACCCTGATGGACTCATCAGAAATCTGCTCTTGTAATACCACCAAGAAATATGAGTTAAAAAATGAGGCTGCATGTTAGAGCACTGTACACATCAGTAGCAGAGACTGTAAATCAATTAATCTATATATGAGACTGCGTATTACCTTGTTGAAGAGGCACATCTGCATTTGTACAAACACACACACCAGACGTGGCACATCACTTTCGTAAGAAGTGTAAAGTATATTGAATTCAACAGGAAAACCTGCTGTTTTCAGTGGGTTATGAATCAGACCTCGGGGGGGGGGGGGGCGGGAAGAATACACTGTTTTAACACTGAAGAAAAATTGCTCTCTCCCAGCTTGCTTTTCTCTAATGCAAATGGGTGGGCTAAATATGGGGAGTCAATTCTGGGTCCACTGGTAAGCTCCTGGACTGCCATTCTGCAGTGGGTACTGCTCAGATCTTTGGGCTGCTACAAAGCAGTGCAGTGAGGTGTTGTTAGCCCCAACAGCTAGAGCATTTTCTGTGCTTTAATATTATGGGAAAGATAACATAAATTAAGAACTCTGCCTCAAGCAAGGCCAGAAGCCAGGGCACAACCATTTGGATTCACAGGTGGAAAGTCACGTGAACTTTTTTTTTTAAAATATATTTTTGTTTCCCCTCTGCAATTTTGCTTATTTTTCTGATGCCATGGGATTGTCTGACTATAATTTGGCACAGTAAAAGATGCTGTACTGTGTGTGTTACCACTGAATTCAATAGCCATTTTTAATTTCTATTTAAATAGTGCTCTGGAAACAAACCTTTCATGAGCATGGGGTATGGGCAGAAAGGATGGGCAAAGCCACTTGTCTACCATTTCACTGTCGTGTATGAAGTGAAGAAATGCTGGAAATATATATTTAGTACTTGGTATAAACCTCACTGTATCTCAATGTATCTACAACTTTATTCCTTCTGTTACAGACCACCTCCACAATAGAGTCTGAAGAATTTTTTGTTAGCTTGTTTCTTATGGTTAGTCACAGTCACCTTGGTATGTAGATATCTGCTAGTTACCCAATGTCAGCCAGTTGTCTAAATAACTTACAATGTACATGTCTCAAAGGACTCTCTAGCTGACAGGTCTGATTTAGAATTGCACAGTCTTTGTTATGTAGAAAGGCCCTTTTATTTCAGTTCTGCCCTTCCTTCCCTGTTTTATTGCAGTTTACCTTGTTTTGGTTTTGGGGTGTCTTTGTCTAGAGATATTTTGTTTGCTACCATCCTCCAGATGCAAACTGCTCCCGTAAATAATGATGTTCTAACAAGCTTTCCTACTTTGTTTGGCAAGATATGTTTTCTGATGCACTCTGCTTTCTGCATAAAGACAGATTTTATTCTTTAAGTATTCTAGTTAGTTGTGTTGCTAATAGAAGCGATGTATGAAGACTTTACACCAGGTTTGTGTTTCAATAACCTGATTCTAGCCATTGCTTTCGGCCAGAATAGGACTCTCTTAGTTGGTGCTGTCTTCAATAGCTTACTTGGAGCATTCAACAAAGATTTAACCCCTTCTCACAGATTATCTAGCCAGCCAGTCTAAGTAATGGCATTTGCCAAAATTGCAAGCTGTTCACAAGTACTTTGTAAATAGAAAAGAGATTCACTTTGTGCAAGAAATTTTGTATGTAGGCTTTGCTTATTGTCTGTGTGATGGTGAAGGGTACGTGTTGGGAGTTACACTCTTCATTGTTTCCATCTGACAAAAATGCAGTAAGCAAATATTAAATGTAAACAGTATTCCTGGTTTCTTTTTTTTTTTTTTTTTTTTTTTTTCCCTGTTGTGGAACTTCTCCCTGATCAGGAATGTAAATCTCTGCAGTAGGTAGATGATGTGCTGCAATTATATGGGTGATTGAACATTATAGAGCATGTTTGATACGAGTTAAATTTGCTGCTGCTACTGACTCCAGCTTACTCCAGTGACTCCTGCAATGTTTTGTCTGTAACATAAAGATGAGCAGGGGAGGCTGAGGCTTGACCTAATTTCATAGTGGTTGTCGTGCTGAGGAAGCACAATCTGTTACACAAGTTTCTCACAAATTACATAGGAAAAAATGATAGCATTTGAAGTGCATATTGATTTCATACTGTCACCTAGGTGCAAATTAGCATGTTGATACATTGATGCATCATTAGAGGCAAATTGCTATTGTTTCTTGGGAGAATATTCCACCTAGTTAATGCTGTTGTGTCTTGGATATTTATTGTTCTGGGAAATAATCCACAGACTCCTTAGCTTAAACTTGTGGTGGCCTCCAGGCTGGCAATATGTTTATCTTTTTGTAACAGAGGGTAGTGAAATGCAGAATTTGTGTATTCACACTCCACACAAGTACAAAAGGAGCAGGGTAGACTCCCTCTGGGATTGAGTTCTGTCTGGTAGCTCCACTGAAAGCACGTGCAACAGGATAAACTCTTGGAATAGACTAGAGCATGACAAAAATACAGACAGACCTACCTTTCCTAAAATCCCTACACCCAAACCGGTAAGTCAGAAACCACTGGCCAAGTCTGGGACTTGGAGTGGATCCAGCTGCCTTCAGACTCCTCCCTGAGAAGGAGTTCAGAAAGCAAGGGGCTTTGTTCTGAACCTCATGACTCAATTGGAGCATCTTCCTTGATTTTTTCCCTGATCCCTTGGCAAATCACTCCAACTGGATCCTGACTCAATCTCCCCTTTCCCTGTAGAAATAATTTCCTCTGATCCATGTGTAAATCACTCCAATACAACTGCAGCCCATACACGGCCCTTCTGCATAGTAATAGAGTGAACCTTGCCATTGAATTCTGTTCAGTTTTGCTTTCATAAAACTATATTAAAATCACCTCTTCCTAATATCTTCATAAGTCTTCAGGCAATTTTAAGACCTTCTCCTCCAGTCTGTGACAAGCAAACACACTGTGTCACTTTTGTTGTGAAAGCAAGGCATGATTATGGTTTGCTTTTCTGTTTCTTTTTTTAGTGTATCTTTAAAATGTTACTGTTTTGGTTACTATGGATTTAAAAAATGTAGCAGTGCTCCTATTCAGTGTATCCAGTTTCCTTGTGTTTATGCCTGATGCTGGGGAATGGTATAAATGCTGTGTTGTTTTTATGGGCAAAGCTCTGCCATGTGCTGTGAACTCAAGCATTGTGTGTGTACAGTGCCTTCTCTATTCAAAGAAATCTAGGAGGCTGTTGTCTAGAGGAAGGGGAGCATATTTACTACACTGTGCTTTTCCATTAGTGTTCTACTGTTCAGTGCGTGTTTTGGCAATTCCTTTTCATCTTTTGGTTCTGCCAGTCAGTAACTGACATTTGTTTTCTTAGTGTCATGACCTCAGGCATGGAGGTTTAACTCCCTTTGCAGTCAACTGCCATCACTCAGCAACAAAAAGATCCTGCTTAAATGGGTAAACATTATTAAACAAAATGTGTGGGGCTTCTTGGATCCCAAGGGAATGAAAGTTAAAGCTGCCTCAGTATCTATCAGAGGAACTGCAGTGAACCAACAGCAGTAATTGTCAGCAAGCTCTTGTGTATCTAGGGCAACTGAAAAGAGAACTCTGACTGTTGCCTGAGTGAGCCCTGTTATAGCTCCAGTAGAGTAAATTGTGCTTAGCAATGGAAGGATCTTTTAACCATAACACATATTAGTTAATTTGTGCTCTCTAGGCTGTCCTTCTTTGCCTGGAACTCCTGATACTGTTCTGGAAAACTAGAGAAATAGATGTTAAATTATGTGAGACTCCAAGTCAATGCAGATTGGATCCTGGGGCTCTACTGGAGTCTTCTACTGTACTGTCAGTACTGTAGCACCAATGAGTAAGAGAAAAATATTGAAGAGCGGACTTCTCTTTCTTCTTTTTCTGATTATTTTGTATTTATTTGATAATGAATCTGACACTTTAATAGTGTTCATACTAAGTTTGCAGTATGTCCACTCTTTATTTCATATTCTGCAGTGATGAATTTATTTAGTTGAAGTCGCAGGGAAGGCTTTCAGCTTTGATTGGGGCAGTCTTTGGAACTCAGACCTGAATTCTCATAGCAAAATGATCGTAGGCCAGGAATCACTTAGGAACTGCTTGTTTAGGTAAGCTGAGTTTCAGCTGTAGAATCTGTTTGAAAAGATCTTTTTCTCCTCAATTGGGTTTGTCTTCAAAGTAAAGCAGGTTTTGTAGATCTGTAATTTCCTAATTCATTTATACTCTGTAGATGTGTTTGTGTTCACTCAGAGCAGCTCACAAGACAAACAGATGATTCTCCAGATATGTGATTTAATTTTTCTTGATTTCTGTGAATACTTAAGAGTGACATCTTTTACTAATATTCCAGTCCTGCTCATTAGTTGGTCTAACATTTATCTCCCATCTCTTGATTATAAACGTCCATAATAATTTAGAATTTGTTTCCTGAAGCTTCACATCTATAAATTTTTTGATAGTACAAGTCAATCTCATAAATGTGATGCCAAAAGGCAAAGACAAATGACACAAGAATACCATCAAAATAGGCATGGTGTGAACAGCTGGATACTTCCCAGCACTTCCCCAGCTGCATTTTGCTGAATCCATTTACGTTATGTCTGCTGGCTGAATTTAATTTAATACAGTAATTTAATGTTTTCCACATATTTGTTTAGCTCTTTAGTTTTCAAGGGATTTAGAAGAAATGGGTATTTAATTCAGACTAATATGGTAATGGTAAATTATTCTTCTGTTTCCAGTATTTGCGAACAAATTTAATTTCTTCAGTCACTAGCATGAGAACATAAATGAAAACTAGTAAAGTAGAGAAAAACAATGAAAATTATGGTTTTATTATTTCTGTTCTGTAAGCTTCTAATGTAATTCTGTTGATCATCTGTTGGAGTTACAGCTGCTCCTTCCTATTTGACACTAGTTGGCATGTTTTCCACACTAATTGACAGACAGTATTTCATAAAGAGCTGTCCTGTCTGTACAGTGTGTGTCCAGAGACTCTTGTTGATGTAGACTCCAGAAGTTCAGCTTTTTCTTGCTCAATGTATTACTTCTACTTTAAATATACTGCATTGGCACATGCATTTCTTCAGATCTTCATAAAGGATCCCTTGAGTCTTCCAGGTTACAGAAAAACTTTTAACAATTATTTACCATCCAGTAAAATATGTCTTGGGGGGATCTTCAGTGCTGGAACATAGGTGACAGGAGAGGAGAGTGAAATCTCACTCAGGTCTAGATTTACATGCATAGGAGAAATTACAGGTAACACCCACCAGAGAGGAAGCAATTTCAAAAAATATTTTTGCAGTTTGTTTTTGGAACTTGCTGAGTTTCTTGGTGGTGTCCAAATGCCTTTGTATTTATTATTTTGATCTGAATTTAAGTTCTCAAAAGCCATGATGTGTATGAACACAGTATGCAGTAACACTTCCTAGGGTAATGGAAAATTTGTTCTCCAAGTAATTTTCCTGTTTTCCCCTTTTTTGTCCTTTATTTCTCTAAGTGTATGTATTTAAATGCTCTGTCTTAACAAACAAATACAAATGGAATTACAACTAGAATTTTGATTGTATCAGTTGTTACTAAGTAGTGAAACTGCAGTAACAGCAGCCAGTTCATTAAGGTTATCTCAGTTGAAGAAAATGGTCTCATAAATGATTTTTTTTTTAAAAGGAATGTTTTCTTCCTTAAAAGAGACAATAACAGCTTTTAAAAATTCCATATCAATTATGTTTACTACATGAAATGCTTGTGTTACACCATTGGATATATTTGCATTTTGAATGATCCCAGTGTTTTGCACAGCCCTGTGATGCAGCATGAACGTATTTTCTGCTCGTCTTGTATGTGACAAATTTTGATGCAGAAAGTAAATATTTCTCTGTTAAAGACAATGAAATTGTAGTGTTTAAAGCTGTAAATTATAAGCGTTTGCTTTACCAGATTGTCTGTTACTTCTGGTGTGCGCAACTGAGGGAGACCACTAAGAGCAGTAATTGATTTCCTTGACAAGTTCAGTTATTATTCCTTTGTAGGGGAATCTCAGGGACACACAGCAAGGTGGGTAATGCTGCATCGTGCACCAACCTGGCTGCCATTTTACAGCAGAATTAGCAGCTACACATGCTCCAGGTAAAACGCAGAAGCTGCCTATCCCAGCCTTTCTCTTGTAATTCTTAGAACCACAAATGATTCATTGTGGCATTCTCTTTGCATTTTAGTTAAAATAATTACAGGAATAATCTCTTGATTACTCACCTTCTTAATTTGAGATTTGCTGATTTTTTTTCTTACATTAAAGCTTGTTAACAGATCGTGTGTTTTAGGTGCCATCCATTGGAAACATCTTGGGCTGTACCTGACTGGCATCAACACAGGTATGTGTCCTCCTTTCCTTTTACTGCTTTTTTCCCTAAGCAAAGCTGAAAACTTGAACCTGTGTTATTAGAAACTTTAGTAACCAGAACCAACAAGAAATATAAATATAATTACAGAACATTATATTATAAAAAAGTACATTAACAAAATACCTACCACCTCTTTTAAAAACTACACTGACCTATCAAATCATACAATGGAAATTGTACTTTGAGCTCTCCTAAAGCTGTGAGTGACTGCATGGGCTTCACATGCATGTAAAACCTCTGGGTACATAAATAATATCAAATGACAAAACTAGAAGCAGTTTCTTTATCCTTTATTTTACAGTTTCTCACTAAATATATTTACAGGACACAGATTTTGCATTAGTGCAATACATAGTAATGTTGCATAAGTACAAACTGTTGAACTTTTCTAAAAAAATAAATTAAGAAATAAAGCACTTAACTGATGTTACAGCTAAGTATGTAAAGCAAAGTTAATAACTGAGTGAAAATGCTAAAAGCATCTTTTCTCTTCAGAAACGATTTCTAGAAACAAACCACAAACCAGCATTACGGATTCCAAACTACTAACCCTTGTACAGGGCCATCTCATTTAAAAAAAGGATTTTTTTAAAAGCACATATATTGTATGGCAGTCCTTTTCTACAGATACTGACTTACCCTTTTAAATACAAATACGATATTACCTTGGCAGTTTTGAAGAACAAAGTTATGTCAAGATATCAAACATTAGTAACAAACTCTGATAAGCACAGCTTCTTGAGAACTTGCTTTAACAGCATTTCTTCACAGTGATATTTATGAAAGGTTGGAAAAGGATTAGCATAAAATATTTCCATCCTTTTTAATTTTTTATGCAAAAATCATTATATTAGTAATTATAAAATTACAAACACTTCCTATAAGTAACTGCATTTGTAGTAATGATAGAAAAAGTTATCAGTAAGATACCTAAAATGAGGCTTGCATAAAATGATAGTTTGAAGAAAACCAGGTACATTTTAAAAAAATAATAGTAAGGGAGGTAACTTAACTTAGAATAAGTGATGCAGTAGTTTAACAGAGATAACCTATTGATCAATTAAAAAAGCTAATTATTAATAGCTGTTAAAAAACAAAGTAATTGTAATGAGGTGAAGTCGACATTTAAAAAGATATGATGAAACATTTACTCTTAAGCTTAAGTTTTGGCACTTCATTGGAACAATTACTTTACCAAAGACCAAAATATGTAAAAAAGATACACAGTTCCTTGACATACCTTGCAAATATAGTATGTAAGTACTGGCAAACACTGAAAACATAGTTAGTTAAACATTCCCACGGATGATTTGCACATGCATGCACTATAGGACAAGAGCAGTGTATCTAAGTTCTCAGCGGTGGCAATCTTGCAGTACTTGGGTATTTTAGGCTGTTTCTTCAGCAGATCTTGTTTCTGTTTTAAGTCTTACAAATTCTTTAGCAACCTCATCATTTGTCCTCTGAGAAAGTATTCGAAGAATTGTCAGCCCAGTTTCATCCACAGAGATGTTTCTCAACAGGGGGTACCATGAGGCACAGCCACCTTTCTCCACAATCTTCTGCAGCTGAATGACTGTCATGCCCACCACGCGGTCCTCCCGAGCAAAGCAATAATCCTTCACTGAGAGGTGGAGCTCGTAGGCTCCTGGCTTGGCTTCGCTACTCAGAACACTGAATGGATTGAAAATACGGATTTAGAACATGGAGTTCAGTTCAATTTTCCTAAGGAAGGAAGGGACTTTAGAAATCTTGTAAAAATTAAAGCAATAGTGGTAGTTTAATTGGGTTTGCAGATTTGTTTGCAATAAAATATTGTTTAGCTTTAAACCTTCTACACAGTCAACATGATGATGTAGCCTCTGTTCCCAGAACAGAAACAGAATTCATCATTCTCTCAATATCTGAAATTAAACATTGTTACTTTTCCACTTACCAGTTACGGAGGGTAAAGAGGTGCTGTGAGAAGTACTAAATTTAAAATTCCCGGTTAGCTGAACATTTCTTATTGCTTTAAGGATTAAACAACAGATACAGAACAGCACTGACACATGCATAACCCTTTACATACTTGGGTATCTCAACAGCAATAAATGCCCAGATAGTGAGCAGTAGTAACAAACGCTTCCATCCAGAAGTTACTTGGCAAAGAGGCTTCTAGATATATAAATATTAATTCCTGTGTAGGGAAATTAGCTGTAGATTTTAAACAGGTCTTGTAAGACTGACAGCTTAGTGCTTTTCATTCATCTTCATATAAAACAAAGAATTAATAAATAGTTTTGAAGTGGTGTCTGTACCTCTGGGCTCTGATGTGTATAGCAGCCTTAGCACACTTTTTTATGTACTTACCAGTTTAACTGCAAGAAATGCTAACAAAATTTATATAATACATACAATAACAGACAAAAAAAGACTTACAATTGGAAAGTTTCATTGTATTTTGGTGACCAGGTGTTGCTCTTTGTCTTGGTTCCATGTTTTCTTTTCTTGTCACTTAGATTAGGACCTAATATGCAAACTTCCACAAATGGCCGGAACATGGCTGTGGTTTGCCAGTTCAGATTATTAATTGCTACAACTGTAAAGAGATAAAGGAAATAAAGGTAAATAAAATTCCACTTGCAGAGATTAATTATCTGGTAAGACTTTTATAGGCAATGAAAGGGGATTTGAGAACTTTCCTATTGGATACCAGTACCTGACAAACTTTGGAGGAACTTTGCCTGTTCTCCATTGAGTAAGATGTCTGACTGTCCAGTTACAACAGCAACAAATACAAACATATATTTTACAAATGCTTTACAGTAACAGCTCTTGTCTGCTACCTCCACTGTAATTAAAAACTAAGTTTATACTAATCTAAATGATACTGGGTTTCCTCTGGAATTCAGGTTGTGCAGAAAAAAGGCATTTTGTTAAAAATGGAGCATTTCAAGTCTTGGTGCAGTCATTCATCACTCAACTTTGCAGCAGCTTTTGGAAAATTAAATTCTTTGCAAGCAATTCAGAAGTGTAATTTGGCACATCCCAACGTAGAACTCTGTGGCTTCATATAATAAATTGTAGCTGTCTACACAGAGAAGCACAGACAGTACTTACCTGTATTATCTAAACTTCTGCTGATGTTGAACAAGGAATAATTATGATCCTGATCACCTATAGCTTTACAAGTACTGTAACAACATTTGTTATTTCATTATTGGTACATTTTACTTAGGATCTAGTGCCTGGGAGTTTTGGACTTTGCTTTCTTTTTAAAATTAGATATTTGAAACTTACCTTTTACGATGACTTTATGCTCACCAGTGCCAGGATGTGTAGAGATGTCCACCTGTATAGATATCTCACCCACTGAATTATTAGTGGTTTGACCTGAAATAATGAGTAGTTTAGCACACTCAGCTTCTCAAAACATCAAAAGAAATGGACAGTGACAAAAGGTGAGTGGTATTTTCTGTCAAAAACGCATAGAAATTTCTGAAATATTTCACATTTCATATCAGTTAGATTAGTGACTTTATCACAGAAGTTCCTAGCAATTGCAAATGTCTATGTGTAGCAGGACCCTCCGTCTCTCAATATGCCTCAGTTTTCCTCTATGATTCAACTGCTTTTTGTCTCCCAATTTTACAGGCCCAGGCTCTACACCACAGCCAATGGTCCTACCCAGAGCCTCTAGCAGAAAACACCAGGGGAGACTCAAGGTGGACCCCTAGGATTCTGGGGTCAAAGCTACAAAGGCTCCAAAGCCACCACAGCTGAAAAGGAGATACTGGAGCTGCTTTGGAAGTGATGGGTTGGATATTCACAAGTAGAGCTTCGTCTCCTCATGATGCCACCAATGCTGCACGGAGTAAGTGGATGGCAGGAATCTCACAGTGGGCTCCAGTAGGAAAGCCCAGTCACCCAGGTCTTGTAGAAGCCATTGTGTGTATTTGTTAAAAAATTGTTGCTCAGGGCCCCATTTAAAATTAGTTTTCTTTTGGATCATGTCAGAGAGGAAAAAAAAAAATTTTTTTTTTTTTTTTTTTACACTAAAGGACAAACACAGATAGTCTTCCCTCTTACTGTCATATGGATACTCTTGCTAAAATCCATAACAATCAGAATCTCAACAGTATTTAATTTTCAAAAGGCCTGGAAGTATGTGGCAGATCTAAGGTAGTGGTAGGGCTGTAACTGGAGAATAGAAACCTCCCTCTCCTCCTGTGCCAGGGAAAGGCAGATGTTTAATACAACAGCATATGACAGGAGTTAAGCTATGTCACTAAGTATGCTAATCTGATATCTGTATTGTTTAATCAAATTCATACAGACATTTTTCCTTTATCTTTCATTTTCATAGGGTGGTTACAGGTTTTTTTCACAGCATCCAATAAGGTTTGAATTTAGAACTTTCAAACCCATGTTCTTTTTAAATAGCAAATCTTTATATGGAGGGAAAAAAGTTATTTTAAAAGTTATGAAAAATGTTAGTTAGTTTATGCTCAGGATTGTTGTTTACTTATTCAAACACTTGTCTTGATCAAAAACAGTCTTGAGAGTCTGTATCTGTGCCTTATAAATAAAAAATCAGATTAAGATCATGGCAGTCAACTTCATTACTCCTGACTGTGAGACAATTTGCTTTTAAAGCACATGGCAGTATCTAACAGTACAGTCGCCTGATTTAGTTGAAAATGGCAATAAGGGTTTAGCTTTCATGAAGTGTATTGAAACCACCATGTGAAAAACTATGAATCCCTGAGATTAAGTCCTAATTTTAAAAGTTATAAATGTTTTTAATTATATTGCCTGTGCAAAATACTTTGTTTCCAGGAAGCACTTTAGGAATGTGTAGTCAGAAAGGCCAGGAATCCAAACTCTAGTTCAAGCAGTCATTCTGGTTTAGAAATAGTGCAAAAGCATGTTCGTGGATAATTTGGTTATTCCTACTGAACTTGAACGTGAACACAGGAAATAACACACACTTTTACACAGCTATTAGGCTTTCCAAGGGGAAAAACATAACTTAGACCATTTAAATAAGAGTAAAGTATTGAAATAAAAATTCTATCATGGTAATAATACTAATATAGTAAGTTAAAATAAGGTAAAAATAAGATACATAAGCTAAAAATAAGTATTGAACTAAAAGGGAAGATAATATTTTTTCATAAGAATGGAACTTTTATCTACAGTTATAGTTATTATTCAATATGCTATTGTATTTAAATTTATAATATTTTCCCCATTGCTTTGAGTTTAATTACATCTAACCATCTCTAGATTTTGGATTGGTTATGTGCATGAGGGCAGATATAAATCTGATGATAATTCAGAGTAACTTTCTGATTTGCAAGCAGGGTCATTTTAACTAAATGCTAATGTTACAGCTACAGTTGTGAGGCTGGAGGTCATAATAGATGAGTTTTTAGTTCTTTTAAATGAGAAATTGACAGTGATGAAAAGCTATGAGTCACTTTTCCTTAACTTTCATTCCCAGTAGCTACACTGCTGCTAGTACCTGGTGTGCAAATACAGGCATGCTAATGTGTGCACAGAAATGAACACAGACCTGAGGCTGAAATCATGAGGAACATCAGAAAATTCAGGTTTGTGGTTCAAGATTTATAACAGAGCCCTGCTTGTGGCTACAACCTGGATAATTTTTTTCTCCTGCAGTTCCCATGACAGTATGCATAAGGAAATGCAAAATGTTTTAGTAATTATTTTTTTTTTCCTAAATCCATATTGAAACCTTTTTTGAGAGGTGGTTAAAAAAGGATCTATTTCTTATATATTAGAGTTTTGTAGCAATTTTCTTACTTGTAATGTATGAAATATTAACAGGGATCGTCCGTGTGATATGGAAGCTGCGTGGGAAATGATCATCCCTTGGACTTAATCTTGGGACAAGCTGCAAAATGTTTCCTGCATATTATACTGTGAATAACAGACTGTGCTTCAGAGGTAAAAGCAACAGATTACCAGCTTAACTGTCCAGTTAAAACTTTTCTGATTCTCATGAGTGAGAGCAGGATGATGTTTTATAGATCAGCAAATTGTATTCCTTCCCAAAGACATTAAGTGGTGGACAAGCCCTTTTTAACAGATGTCCACTATATTCAAAAGAATCTAGTATAGATTACTAGTATACAAAAATTTGCAGTTTCTAAAATGAAGAAACTGCTTAGCTTGAAATATAATGCATGTCATCTATATAAAAGCAGTTCCTGTATGTACTGGAGAAATATAGGAACACTCTCCTAGATTGATAAGAAAACCGGTAAGAAATAGCTTCTTTTTGAAAAAAGAATCTTTGCCTAAAAGTATAGCCATGAACTCTTGGTCTCTTATTGAAACCTAAGAAAGTCCTCTTCTGAAATACACCATTAATGAAGGGAAAGTATAGTTCACATGAAAACTTTGTGTTTCAAATTTTAGTGCATTGTACTAAAATTCTAGAGCAGAAAAATGTGCCTTTAGTGCTGCTGATGTCCAGATTCAAAGTACACCTAATACCATATCCTGCATGTTCTCTGCCCTGGCCTACTTCTGGGAAAGCATCAAAATACTAAATTTTAATAGGCAGGTATAAAAAATTATGTGAAATTTTCAGCAGGATGGCTTTCAATCTGAATTCTGAAATGCACAAAGGAAAAAAAATTAGATAGAGAAAATAATGCTGTATTTTAGCCTACAAAAAACATCTATTACTTTTGAATCCACAAATGACCTGCCAGAAGAAGTGTGGGTTCCATGACTGGGAACCAGTGTGCTGTATTAAGGATGTGCTGCACACAATTTATTGTTCTTAATCCCAAAAGGAAACCTTAAGGGATATGCCTTGCATTCTGCAGTTATTTGTGATTAGTAATTAATATCCTCCAGGTCTGAAAGTATCTAGTGCTGCCAAACTCCTCTACGATCCACTCTGTTTCTGCAATTCTCATGTGCACTCTGGTCTGGCCTCTACAACCCTGTTTGTGTCTGGAGTTGCTCCTAGAACTAGCCCTGATATTCAGTGTCCATATATAGCTGCGGGATCTGTTCTTCAGGTACAGTGACTGACAAGCTGACAAGCACGGCCCTTAGAGAAGCTCCTTCGATTGACAGCAGTGGTTGATATGGGATAATATCACATGGGCAAGTTTGTGACAATAAACTCTAAAATACCACAGTGTTTGGAGAATGTGATTGGTGAGTGGCTGTTTAAAACATTTAAAATCCAATTTGATGCACTTAATCTCTTTTACATGTCACTTACTTTGAGATGTCTGAGTGTCGATGAACTTCTTTATCAAGGTGTCGGTAGTTTGTGTGTAAAGGCTCAGAGCATATTTCAGGGACTGCAGGTCCGGGCTCTTTTCCAGGAAATTCTTTTTCAGCCCACTTCCTCCAGCATGGAAGTATTGCTAAAATGAAAAACCAATTTGGTCATCCAGGGAGGCCTCAGCTACACACAATTTTAAGTAAGATAATACCTGGCATGTGTGGGTAGATTTGAATATAGTAGTTGAAGTAACTGTCCTCATCTCTACTACAGAGCTCCTTCCAGAAGTCAAACACAGCTGTGAGTAGTGCCTGGTATTAAACCCTGTTTTCAGGTGTGCTACGCACAACATGTATCAGACACATTTGCAGGAGGGTGCAGCTAGGAATAGCTACACTTTTCAGGCTCAGTGTCTCCTTAGTGGGAGAAAAAGAGGCTATGCTGCAACATAATATGGATTTACCACATACTCTGAGCTGCCTGATTTAGTAAAGGAACACTAGAATCAGAAAAGCTTTGACCTCCTGTTCCTTCAGTGGATGCTGTCCATGATCTGTCTGCAACTGGCACAAGAACTTTTCTAACTTTTCTGCAAACAGACTATTAGACATTTGCTTTCAAGTCAATACAAGGAGCTTAGGATCAAATGGTCCTTGACATACAAAGGGATCTTTAGGATCCTAAGGGACCATTCTGTATTAGCAGCTGCTTGTATCAGTAATGCTCTTGATCATTCCAGCACAGAAGAGAGAAACACACAAAGCTGTACCTTTATAGTAACTAGTGCTACATCCATTATTGCACACTGCCTCAGGTTCAGGCTTCTGGCTTCCTCTCGGATCACATGGTCCTGCAAAGCAAGTTACATCTGCAGTTAATTTTGAAAGAGAGACAGTATTGTGGGCATGTCTATTCTTGGAAAAAAACAAAACGAAAAACCCAAACAAAACTGCCAAAAGCCCCTAAACCTCTGTGACCAACAGGGATTAATTCATATTTCTTATACAACTATTTATAACCTGGAGTGATCATGTTGTGTCTTGAAAACAAAGATTGTAGGGAAAAAGAACAAATGCTTTTTTTCCTATGACGTACTATTTCTCTGTCCTGAGGGGTCTGGGAAAATGTTACATTTTAAGTTTAAACAATTGGATTAGATGATACCAGAAGAATTCATTTTACTAATGAACCTGACAGTTTAACTAATGCATGTTAATGCCCCATGTTTAACAGAAAAGGGTTTCCTATCAGAACATAAGTTAAAAAGAGTCATAAAGTGGCCATCCAGCCATGAAATCTTTGTTTAAAATAAGGATCTTGTGATTTACTCAGGCAACATTTTAACTCCTCTAGCAAAATGAGCAGTTTTTCATAGGAGTATGAATTACCACATTTCTGCCCAAATCTGAAATTCTAATGGCAAAATTGATTGGCAAACAACTGACACCAGTATAAACATCTAACTCCCCATCAAGTGTATTGTGGACTTCAGCGAAGTAGTGCTGAGGAGCTCATTGTAGAGGTACTATCAAATCATTCCTTGCCAATGGTTACTGCTGTATTGAATCTTTTTATAGTAAATAAGCACAAGACTGAGGCATGAGGCTTGGCCTCACAGTCTCTACTATTTCATCTATTTTTTCATTTGAGCAGGCTATTCACAGCTTCATTACCTTGAGTTTTGACAGTTGTCCAAGATCTTTGGCCGCACTGAATATCATCTGGGGCCCCTGTAATCACATGGAAGACTCAGGAAACAGACTTGCTAGAGCATGTTTGCTTTTTATGTCAACATTCAACATAATCTTATTTGCTGCTAGGACATTAGCCAAAGTCACTGTTTTGGAAAGCTAAATGAAAATTTCAATTACACGAGACATATTTTCATTCAGTTGATAAGACTAAGTTAAATGCTTGTGACATGATTCCCTCCAGTATCCTAGGCTTGGTATTAATATTTTGTATTCCTCTGGTAGTGGTTTTGTGCTCTCCTGTCTGCTATCTCATTTTGTATTTAATATTTGTAAACTAAGTCTGAGATTTTCCTTAGACAGTGTGCCAATGATGTTTGTCTATAATCACAGCTCTCAGATGCCATGCTAATATAAGTAAGTGAGCAGCCCCGAGGAATCTACACAAGCTTAACAGTCTCCAGAGAAATCCTCAGCTGGGTAACACACAGTGTATCAGCACACTGCTAAGCCAAAGCCCCCTTTTTTTTTTGGTAAGAAAAGATAACAAAGTGTTATGAAGTTAAACCAATATTTTAAAGTAGCCAAATCCTGCCCAAAGGCCAATGCCTCCATGTTTGTCTTGGACAACCAGAATCCTACTATAATACCATGCTCACATTTTTCATCATAATTACTCCTAGAAATATAATTACTAGTGCAGTTACTTGGCTGTTCAGTAAGACATAGTTCTGAGTCCAAGCAAAAAACAATTAAAGAGAGGCACTTCAAGCCAGGCTCTTTTTCTTTAACCCTTAAACAGAATCAGAGTTTACTGGTGCTCTCAGGTCTGTCATGACTCAGGGCTCGTTTCTGGCCATCACCCACACTGCTCTTGTGTGTAGCACCTCTACTTTCTGTATTAACTTAGGTTTCTCTCCCTCATCTTCTCAGGCTGTAAATGCAGTCCTGCCCAAAGAGGACCTGTGATCTAGTCTGCTACTAAAATACTCCAAACTTTCAGAGCTAAAATTGGTGTACACTTCCTGATGCTAAGTGCTGCCTCAAGATGAGGAACGGCACAGCAGGCACGAATAAAGAATGGGATCAGCATTCCTGGCTTTCTAAGAGCACAACAATAGAAGCAATTGAATTCATGGTGCAAGTGGGAAAGGTAAGGAACACTATTGTTCATGATAAAGTAAAGAGAAATCAAACTTGAAAGCCTTTACTATGAAAGCATGCTTTACTATGAAAGTCAATGATTCAGCTTTACACTGCACTCATGAAAATGCCCCGTCTTGGGGCAGGCAGTGCATGAACGAGCAGGGTCTTCTTTGCCAGCTGTGGAAGAGCAGCCTAGTGACACTGCTCTGAAATACTAGAGAGCAACACATGGTTCCCAGTCAGGGTGACAGTCCTTTGCCAAGGTAGGGAAACATACAGCACTAGACACCTTAGGCAACACCAGATTAAGCACATTATCACAATCTTTATAAAGAGTGTGAACTGCTGAGACACTTACAGTTTGGTCCATCAGTGGTGGAAGCACAATCTGTTTTTCTATTTTGTTCAAAACTAACTTCCAAAGCTCTTTTAAAACTCGTTTCAGAACTGTCTTCTCACAGATTTTTGCAGAGACGCTTAAACTGGAATAAAACAAAACACAAACCAGTCTCCAAAACTAGCATTAAAACTTCAGAGCTGCTGTATCACTATATGTTCAGATTAGTGACCATTACGGTTTAGCTTTTCTCTATCAATAAGGATTTCTTGATGACTTAGTTATTTTGCAACATTATCAGTAAATATTCTTGGTAAATAAACAGACTTGCAGATTAAAAGTCATGTTAATCTCCACTATCCAATTAATTGCTTAACAATTTACTATCCAAAACAAGTTACTATCCAATACATTGCTTGCCCTAATACTGATATATATTTATCAAAAATGCAAAATGATGATGAATTACAAAGCTTGATGGATGATACAGTTTAGTACTCCCAAGACCCTCATTTAAAGTTTTGATATATAATTTATGTCTGAAAAATAAAAAACAAATATCTCCCTTCTTGTCTTGTATTTCTATTGTTATGTAGAACTAAGTGTTGATAGCCAGTGCAAATTCAGGCCTATCACTTGGAGGCATTTTTTTGCTACACACTGGCATACCTGTGCAATCATACCATCTATTACTAATGGTAAAGTTAAATATTTGGAGTATCTGTGTACTTAGATTTTTTTCTTTATTTAAGAGTATATTCATAAACCATCTCTTATGTATCATGATGAATAAGTAGTGCCATGAATAAAGTGCTAAAGTTTTCAGGCACAGGAAAAAAAAATTAAAAATAATAGCAAACAAATGAATATATGGGGAACTTTACAGAGCAAATGTAAAAGAAGGTTACAGTAAATTAATTGTACTGATCACATAATAAATATGCCAATTCACATTTCTAGCATCTCTTACTACTCTTAGTAAGTGCAAAAATAAAAGCATAATTAAGCAAATATACTCCAAATCACATTAATATTACATGTTTATAATCCTATTATATTTGTAAGAAAGGTGATATTCCCTAGCACTGGAATTTTTATTTTTTAACCTTTTTTTTTTTTAATTTCCCACCTTTACTTTCTGTGCATGGGTTTAGCATCTGCTAAAATTCCATTAATCATTCATGTGGTGAGGAATATTTCCTATTCAGACAGTATAAGAACCTATTTTTGTTTCCATTGTGTCATTATTCAATTAAAACTCCAAGAAACTATAAATACAGCTTTGAGAAATGGCAATTTGGAATTGAACCTGAAAGCAAAGTCAACTTACCCAGTTTTGATGAGCTTAGGATAGCAAATATAAGTGAATAAACACTTCTGGCTTTTCTTGAAGACTTATGCTAGGAGTAAAGATCTTAACTCAAAGATAATTAAAATTTAAAACCATCTTCTTAAAGCAACATGTACCCCTCTTGTAACTTAACACACAGGAGAAGGAAGACTGCTAAAAATGAAAGACTTACATGTAGATAAAGCAGTTATTTGTTATTTTTTTTTCCAGGCTAGGAATCCAAGCACTGCCATTGACAGTGTTGCAAAAATAGCCAAATCTTATCAAGTACATTAAACAAGCTCTTGCCCTTTGCCAGCTGTCATTGGAATTCACAAAATTGCCAAAGCCTTGAAAAAAAATGAAGCCTATAAAAATCCAATCTCCAAAGAAAAAACAAAATCTCATTCAATTCCCTGCTCCACCAATGACTTTTAGACTTTGGCTGTGCATATGTATAGTAGGGAGCTGCAATTCCAATTGTGCTTCTAAGATAGCAAGCCCATCAATCCCATGTTTAGAAACAATGTTAGTTGCTCTGTAAACCTTTAAATGTTGACCAGGTTTTTGGGGACACAGAAGTGAATATTAATAAACAGGGGGGCACTGGATGCCAGCCTAGAACAAATGCCAGACAATTTAAGTATAGGGAATTTACTTTTTTTCTTTTGTTCAGAGCAACTCCTTTATGCCACAGCTCATGGAGGAGTGACTGTACCCTAGCTCCTTTGTAATGACTCAAAAAATGACAAAAAATAGGAAGGCAAATATGTAGCTCATGTACAAATTGCTCAGTATAAGTCAACAGGTTTAGCACGGTGCAGACGTGAATACTATAAATACTACAGACTGTTTCTACATATTAATGTAGATATAATATCTACATATTTCTACATATTAATGATGATTCAGGGTAAAGCCAAGTACAGCTGAGTGTAGTGCCCAGATCCTCCCCTGCCACACACACCAGCCTGGCACACTTACGTTTTGTCCAGGAAATCCATGAGAGGCCGAAGCACAATCTCAGCATCAATGGCTGCACTGTTCTTGTTGGCTGCTGCATTCCCATTTCCTCTCATTTGATTCAGTTCATTGCTCATTTGTCTTACACAATCTTCGATAATAATTTGGAAGCTACAGAATGGAAAAAGAAAACAAGAGAGAATGAAAGAACTCTGGGATAGAAACCAAGATTTATAATTTTGCATCAGATTCTTCAACAAGATTTAAACCTGTTCTGCAGTAATGGAAGTTTCACAAATACACGATACTGTAGGTGTTAAAGACTGAAAAGAACTCTTTCAAAGCTCATATAACTGATACAATATACTGTTTTCTTTCCCCCCACCCCTCATTTCCATTCTGTCATTGTGCTTCTCATGCCCTTGTAGGGGTGCCAAGTACTAATTTTCTGTACCAGGTGTAGCAGGATCATTAGCTCAAGGTATGACCAGTGTGCAACAGCTTCTCAAGAATTCTCAGGAGGAACTAATACTCAGAAGTGAACACTGTCAACACAGGCGGTTCATTGATGGATTAGAGAAGCAACTGCAGACTTTGCTTAATGAAAACCACTACAGCACTAATCCCCCTTTCTTAGATTCCTTTCTAATTTGAAGCAGAGATAACTTGCAGCGTCTTACAGCAGAGGCACTGCTGGCACAGCACCATCCTCATCCAAGACTGCAGTGTGTTCTCTGATTAATGAAAGATTTTGAGAATAAGGCTCAGAAGACAATTTTGGCAGAGCCACAGGCAAGCAAATGACCTAAGAAGGCCATTCACAGTGACCATTTGAAACAGGCTAAACATAGGCAGACATCCCTGGTTGAAGAAAGCCACTTGGAAAAAGCTGTCAGTCTGAGAAAGTGATATAAACATGGTCTGAAATAAGAACAAACCAGCAATTTCTGTTACCTACAAAGCAGAACAAAAGTAATCAGTCTCACTTCTGTAACATGTTCATGCCTACAGGAAATTTTCAGTTTTCTTTACAGTGAGGTGACTGCTGTATGTAGAGTCTAAACACATTCACACACACAAATTGACACCACTTCATCAGGGCAGAAACAGGTTGTCCCTCAGGACATCCAAACAACACCCAGACTTAATCAAGGAGGTAGATTTTTGAACAGGAATATTTCTCTAAGTTTTGCAGTAAAACAGGTTTTTTACCTTGTAGCATATGTTGTGCTGAGTTCATCCAGTACATTGCTAAGTTTCACCTGAAGTTCTTTTAGAACAACACTAGCTTCAGGGTCCAGCTGTAAAGAGATAAGTAATGTTGTATTTTACTTACACACAATGTTTTTGGGTTTTCCACTACAACTGATAAATTAGGGATTATATGTAATGATACACTGCACTACGGAAAATCAAATGTGGAAACACCTCTTACAACAAAGGGTTGATTCAGTAGGCCTAAAAATCCAATTACCATTTAAAGGAAAACATTTGATAGGAATAGTGAAGAATTATACTATTCGACATTAAAACTATGCAATTAAACAATGGCTTTCTATGAGATGGTGTAAATTGTATTGACAGTCACAAGAGCAGAATTACCATTATCAGGAATATGGTATTCACAAGGCTTACCAAGAGAAGGATGCAGTAGAATTTAGTGTTTGTGTTAGTAATACTGCTGGTGTTTTAATATTTTAATTTTTCTTGTACATTTCACCACCATCAATAAGTTTTTTGTGATTTGCATGGAAGATGTTTCCATATTCCTTTAATGCAGCACAGCAGTAGAACAGCCAGCACTGGAAAGAATGTCTTGAAGACTATTCCATGCTGCTTCTACTCACATAGTATGAAGGAAGGGAATTTATTGAATTTCAGTACCTCTGTTTCTAAAAGCCATTAAAACATACATAATTCAATCACAGAGCAATGCATTCTTATGTAAAGGGAGAACAGCTCCTGTACCTCTGATACAGGTTTTCTAAACACAGAAAAAAAGAGAATGCAGGGGAGAAACACAATTTTACACTTACAGGGTGGACATCCATGCATAGATATTTAATCAAACAATACTCTGTTGATATTGATCAGCATTTTGTTTATTTGCTACGCATTTGTTGTAAAAAAATTTTTTTGAGGAGTTTTTGTCTTGAGATTTTAGCATTTAGGAGAAATAGTTACACTGTATTTTGGGGTATGACTGATGATCATCAGGTTCAACAGCTGAATTTAAATGAATAACTCATGCTCCAGGTCTTTCACCTATCTGCATCACAATGTTAGGGAATGATTTTCAATGATAACCCTTGAGTTCTGTTCCCTGAACAGTAAGGTCAGGTACAGATCTTCTGACAATTTCAAAGGAAACTGCATGTTTAGAATGCAAAATCAGGCCTGTCTCTATTTGATTTTTTCATATATTTCAATTGCATGAGCAGTGTTTAGTGCCTATTCTTCACCTGATGCTCTAAGAGCCCTATGGTGCAGCAGGTTAGCTCTTGTAGCCATACTTCAGAGACAAGAGAAGCTGTGTCACAGCACATTGGACATCTTACATAAGACTACACAGGAATTTTAAGGCAAAGTGAAGAAAAAAACAACACTGAATCACCCCCAAAGACTTAACTCTGTTCTAATATTAGACAATACTTTCTCTCCTGAGAAGTTACTTGTGGTTTAAAAGCATAGAAAATCCAGTATTTTCACTACTAGGTGACATGAGGAATTTCCTCACATCCCTTAGAAGATGCTCAGGGATGTGTAGCACTTTTCTAATCTGAGAATCTCATATTTTAACACTGTAACCACTTCCTGATTTAGTTTTAGTTACTTTGCATGGAGAGAGTTCTGTTGGTTCTCCACTCCATGTCTTTGTAGTTTCACTGGCAGGCATACTCAGTTCGTACACTTAAAGTGATAGTTTTCCTTCATATGAAAAGCAGGGATAAAAAAAGTCTATGTTTAGTTAACAAAGACAGAGTTTAGTAACAAGGGCAGAGTTTTTCACGAAATGCATTAGGTAATTATACTGCCTCCTTTGGTGGGATACATACAGAACACAAATTTAAGACCAGTAGAACATCAGCATTTAAGAAGTACTGAACACACAAGCACTCACACTGAACATGGTACACATCTGAGAAAGCACAAAAATACCAGGCAAGCAGAAGACTCAAAATTTCTTACCAGATCATGCACAAGCTAGAGAATCATCTTGCTACTGGGACTACAAATGCCAATGGAGTTACTTTCTATCAGAGGTTGTTGTGATAACCAGAAAACACAATGTGTTTGCTAAATTCACCTGGAATTCGACATAGGTTGGCTAAAGCTGGATCAAATACTAATATCAGACTGTGGACATGACACACATTATAAAAAGGTGCATGCAAGTGCTGGATGTTTGAGGGGGCTTTGTGCTCACAAATTGTGTGAACAAGTTTGTGTGTGCACAGCTGGAGGCACCTGGCAGGACATCCAGCCTTGTGTCTACACATGCTCATGCGTATCCGCGCAGTGCCTCGGGAGGAGCGGGACACAAAGAGGTATGCGGGCGGCCAGCCGGGCACCTGGCCAGGTGGTGGCTGGGAACACCTCAGCAAGGCTTTACAGCACTACTGCTGCTTTGGTTCAACTACTGGAAGTTAAGGCAATTTGAGCAGCTCACCAGAACTAAAATGTGCACTTTTCCTTTATTTTACTATGTGCCCTCTATGTGCTCGTGAGTTCCCGGGGCAAATCAGAGGGTCCTCAGGCACCAGCCCTTGCCTGACATCATCCACATATACCACAGCCATGGCCTGCTCTTTTGTTTCTGATATGGTTCAGCTAAGATGGGAAGTATTAAGATGGTTCCGACTACAAAATTCAGGGGGGACTTTAAAACTGGTAACTGAACAGACTATTGTTTGGGGGAGGAGGGGAGGAGGGACTGTTTTGAAAAAAAGTGTCATCAATGTGCCATATCTAATTTAAGAATTGAAAGAGAGAAAGGACCATTTATCCAATAGCTTCTTGGATTCCATTAGCAGTTCCCAGCATGTGTGGGCTAGCCTTAAAATATACCTATATAAAATAGGTTGCTCAGGTGTTAAAATCTGGATTATTTTAGAGAGCAAACTTATTCCAGTAGAGGAAATGTTATTAAACTGTTAATGTGTAAATCATAATTCTCTACCAATTCTTAATTTGCTTGGCTTTCTTGGGTTCATAAATACTTCTGTTATTTTACCATCTTCTTAAATGATAGAGTTAACTTTTCCTTACAACAAAGCATACTCACAAATTTCTTGGCACACTTCATAAGATCTGTTAATTATGGATTATTAAATAGATAATTACTAGTTTGACTTTATCTAAATGCTACACAAAAGCAGAGAATACTTTTCCTGAACAGCTGAAAAAAAAATTATATATTTGAACACCATTGTTCCCAAAAACTTCAGAAAGATTCTACTTATGTCTGGGCCTCTGTCATCCCATTAAATCTTTAGGACCACATATAGATTGCTGTTGGAAATCCTAAGCATTACATATTAAGTTAGAACCCAAGTTACTGGAGTGGAAGTATTATTTACTTACAGTCAATCTAATACTGTTGTACACAAACAACCTGCT
The DNA here is from genome assembly GCF_020740795.1 of Apus apus. Classification (NCBI taxonomy): domain Eukaryota; kingdom Metazoa; phylum Chordata; class Aves; order Apodiformes; family Apodidae; genus Apus; species Apus apus. The sequence goes on from NC_067291.1 coordinate 8,407,878, forward strand.
TTTGCTTTCCCCCCTTTTTTTAATCCTAATTGCTGTAACTCATTTCTGCCATTCTGCCATCTGGTGAAAAGCAATACAAGCACTGGACCTTTTCCTTTCCCATTTATCAGCTTCCAATTTGTCAGACATGAAAAAAAAAATAGTGCAAAGTATGCTTTCCTTTGAGATGAAACAAACAAGCTAAACAAAAATTAATTTGCTCCCCATGATTTTGGACTTGGCAGTGTGCTAGATTAATGATTGGACTTGAGGATCTTAAAGGTCTTTTCCAACCAAAACGATTCTATGATTCTTAAAAAAAAGAGCAGAGATTTGAATCCCACTTTACTAGTCTTACTTTACTATGGCAGACTGATATAATTTGTATGCTTTTATAAGTACCCTTCCTGCTTGGCTACAGCAGAAGAGAAGCATTAATAAAAAAACTTCACACTATTCAGACTATTTTATTTCAATGGCAGGAGAGCTAATAGTTCAGCTTTTCTGCTATTTATAGAGCTCCCTGCCCTGCACTAAAGCAACAGGCTTGCTCTGAACACAGGGACTGTTGCTCCAGTCTGGTGTTTTGACTGCATAGTTTGACAGACGTGCTGCTCACAATGTGACACTGAGGAGATTAACAGCATTTACATTTTCTTAGAATTAGCTTTGCTTCAACTGAAATAGATCTCTCTATTACACTGAAAATCATCTGACATTCTATGCCCTCCAAAAGCAAAATATTAAACTATTTTCTCCCTGCAAAGAAACAGCTTTTATTGCTGGCTTTGTTTTTTAAAAGTACCAGTTCAATAAGGCAAAATTGGCCACTAGTGTTTATGCTCTTGGAGGAAGCATTCCAGTTTGCGGACATACATTTGAGGAGCACTTTGATATGGTGACAAAACATTGACCACAATGTACTTTTCTTCAAGAAATTCCCCTAATGAGGAAAAAAAAAATAAAATAAAACTTTGCATGTATTTTTTTGGATCTTTTTTCTTAGCCCATGAATCAGACATGCTGTCATGGTATCTAAGAAAGGGATTAAAAAATAAAAGATCTCCAAGGGTTGCATGTTGCAACACATTTGTAGGAAATGCTGCTTTGATACTGTAACACCCTTAATAATTCATCCTCCTTAAAATCCAAAGGGAAATCAAAAAGGATGAGAAACAATCATAGAATCATGGAATGGTTTTGGTTGGAAAGGACCTTAAAGATCATCCAGTTCCAATCCTGTATGGGCAGGGACAGCTCCCACTAGACCAGGTTGCTGAGATATTTTGAAAGAAAACAGCTATGAAAAACCCTATTTTTATTTTTTTTTTACTATTTTTTTTTTGGTAAAAGCTATAGAGAGCAAAAGGAAAACTATTTTTTTCTTGAGGAAATGGAGTATTTTGGAGATACAAGAAAATAGCACAAAGTGCTACTCAGCTTTCCTGTGCCCTGTCTTCATCAGGATTTGTGGACACTTAGCTGTTTTTATGATTCATGACATTCAACATTTAAGATTGGATCCAAAACCTTAAAACAAAAGTACTTTGCACAGAACATAAAAGACTGGAAGACAAGATCATTTGTCATATTCAGAGGGTGAAAGAGGATTAATAGTAACTGCAAAAGACAGAGCCATGTCTGGATGATAAAAAAATATTTTGAAGGATTGATAGGAAATTTTCATTGCTGACAAGGCTGCTGAAGTTTATTTCATGTTCTCTGGAGCACAAAGTACTTTTGCCATGGCAGCTTCAAGAAGCTATTATTAGCTCAGCAGAACCTCCTCACCACACAGTTAATCTATAGCTTCATTTGGAAGGTGCTATTCAATGCAAGACACAGGGGACTATCTTACCTCTGCAGGGTCTCACTGTGGATGTGGAACTATGAAATAATGCAGTTTCCAGTTGTATCTATTTTGTGCTCACATTAGATCAGAGTGTTGTGAAGCTATCACACCACAGTCTCAACAAGAAAAAGCTGGTGTATGTGTAACTTCATTTTAAAGCCAACTACTAATCCTAAGGATAGTATACTCATGATCTAAACATTGCTTCTTAATAAGACAGTATTCTTTAGCCTGAGAAGATGCTAATTCCTTCATTAGCTTTCAAAAGAATCAAAAACTACAATCAGCAAAGTACTGAAGCACATAAATATGTCTTTTGACTATTGACAGAACTTCAGGCACCTTTAAGCCTTCTGAACCACAAAAGATAAAGCTAAGCACGAACTGGACTTTGAGTAGCAGCTGTTGGAGAAATGGTACCAAATCTTGGAATACAAGCAGGCCATCAGATACCAAAAAGCACACTTAGAAATGATGTATAGATTTTTTAGAAATTCTAACACTTTACACTGTCTGTCTAATAAAACTTTTCAATTTACAGTGTCAACTGAATGCCCAAGCATAGCTCTTTTTGATTTTAGATCACAGGGAATTACATGAATGGATCAATGGAAATTAGTAGGAAATATGACTGTTCTTAGCCTTAAAAAAAGTATAATAAAAGATGCTTACTATCACAAACCTGATAAGAGAATCTCTCTCCTTCTTTCTTCTGTTCAGTGGGATTGCAAGTCAGAGGCATTAGACAAAGACATGACACATTACAGACAACGCACAAAGCACATATTCTACAAATTTTTCAGATACAGGCTAAACAGACAAATACATAAAGAAGAAGCAAAGTATAGTCCAATACAAACACTAAAAAAAAGCTGCCACTGCCAATTATGACAAAACACACCCAAGGCTGGTTGAACTTTACAGATCATTAGCATGTTTCTGCAAAATAGTGTTAGGTCTTTCTGGTATTGTTAGGACATGAAAGAGTTCTTCCAGGCTTTTTGTTTTTTAAACATTGATTTTCTTTGCAAGCAGAAGTTAAGGCTATAAATAGGTTGAAAACATGATGCTAATGATCTCTAAGGAACTTTGAATGAACCAGGAGACAAATATGACTCACCTCTTTTCCTCCCATGGACTCAAACATTTTCTCAAGCTGGACTCTTAGTTGTTGAATGTTGTTCATCAAGATACAGGGCTACAAAGAAAGCACAAAATGTGAGAATGGGCACATTATATTCCTTTTGTTTATGAATATGTGTATTCTCTGTCTTTGGGCTGAAGACCAGGTCTTCAGCAGACCTACTTTCATGCCACTGTGTTTTTTCAGAGGAGGATTTCAGGTTCCTGACCACTATTGCCTCCTCTTTCTTCTTTAATTCCCACTCCTCTTTTCCCAGTCAGCAAACCCACTCATCACACAGTGACCACCGGTTATGTCCTTAAGACAGTGTTGCCCTGCAGGAAATTCCATACCTGCTCCCAGCTGGCTGGGCAGTTTTCAGATCCCAGTATTTCATGTCCTGAACCTTATATTCCATGTAGTTACTAGTCACACTTAATACAACTACATCTGCTGGATTAATGCTAATAGGAAATTTTTGTCTCTTTGAGAAGAGACACAGGAATGATGAAAACAATTTGGGAGTGAAAATAGACCGGGGGAAGGGGAATGGCAAATTGCTTTCTAGACCCAGTCTTTGCACAAAACTGTGACAGCACTGTAACCCAGATAATGGCTGATGCTTAAGTATTTGGATAAATCAGCAGGCAGTTCTCCTAATAAAGGAATAATATTCCAGACAAGTACATTTTGCATTGCTTGAAAAGCTGGTGAAGGAATCAGGCAACAGAAATTTGTCAACATGTTATTTTAATCTAAAAATATTGCTGTTTAAGCTCATTTCTTTAAAGCAGAACACAGAGCTAGAATGTAAAAGACAGTGATTGCTAGATAAAGTAAAAAGTAAAATGGGTAAAATTAAGCAACTTATTACAAAATTGTCGTGGTTTGCTGTTTTTTTTTTTTTTTTTTTTTTCCTGTTCAGAAAAAACATAGTTTTGAGAGAATTGAGAGTCCAATTCTGTGAGAACAAAAGAGCTAAGATACTGCGGTGTGCAGGTTTCTGTAGTGACCAAGGTGGAGGGTAGTTTTGAACCATGCAGGTACAGTGGGTGAGGGCTGAAGTCCAAGGCAGCTGGCCCAGGCTGGCCAACCCAAGTATTCCATACCAAATATATCACCCTCACTATAAACTGGGAAGTTTACGAGGACATTGGGGGCTTCTACCATGGCTGATCTTCCTGAGAGGGTCCCGTCCATCCCATTGGTCACCCCATCCCTGAAGTCCCCTCCTCAGCTTGCTGTCACCACCAGGTTGTGGCTGGAGCTGTGGTGCTGCAGCATTGGCATTTAGCCTTCACTGGGAAGAGCCACTGCAGTCTGGGGCTGGTATAGCTTTGTATCTTTTATTAGCACTAGGGTTAATGTTAATTCATTATTATTAATCTATAAAACCTGTTTTCACTTCAACCCATAGGTCTCTTTTCCTTTTCCTGATTCCCAACCCGCCCTCAGGTGGGGTAGGGTGACAGAGAAATTGTCCAAATCATGACAAAAACAATGGAAGAAAGGATCTACTACTAGAATTTTGTGTATTCAGATGACATTTTATGCTAGTTTGGTGCTGTCTAGGGGAAGCAATACTTGCTAAAAGAGTTCCAGATGGTCAAGATCAGCGTGTTTTAAAGCATGAGTGGATTAATTTAGACACTGAAGTGCTGAAACATGGTGGGATTAGATTTTGGTCTTCAAGAGACCAATAATATAATTTAGACTTAATTGGCTCTATGTTACTCTCAAAGGAATTCAGTATTGGAGTTCTTCTCAACTGAAGGAAAAATGAAATTTGATCTACCTTCTTAATCTTTACATGACTGCTTTCCAGTAAAGAAGCTATTTGCCCTGCTGCAAAAGACAGCTGGCTCTGTGTAATGGTTGAAATATCTTCTCTCTTCTTGTTCCCTGAAAAATGTACCAGTCTCACTTCTGTCTGTCTCACTCCCTCCTATTAATTTAATTTCACTAAGACTGTGTCCTCCTCTCCTCTGTTATCTTCTCTTTTCTGATAGATACATTGTTCTGGAAATTACCTCCAATATCACAAATCAATGATTATGATTTCTGATGGGGGGCATAAGTAGCTGAATGTAGCATCTTTTTTCTTGTGTTCAAAACAAGTGCAAATGCCTTTGGCAATATACTGAAGCTATGAGAGAAATACTTCAGACTGAGGCACTTCTCAGAGTTTCCTTTGAGGCCAACTAAGGTTGTTCTTTCAGAGCCTAAGCCCACCTTGGCTCAATGCAAAAATTTCAACAGTATAGAACAGAACCAGAGCTGAAAAGCATTCTCATTATTTCATTACCAACTTGTCCTTCAGAGTACTCTTTGCAGCAATTTACAGGAATCAGAGAGCCAGATGCAACAACATGTGAAACTGAGTGGCAAGTACACCACATAAAACCAGGTTTGTTTGTAAACTCTAACAAGAGGTGGAAGATAAGAAGATGTTTTTACATTCAACACAAGTCTTTATGAAAAGCACCTTTGGTATGCTTTTATTCGAACAGCTTATGTGCACATTTTATAGTGTTCATTAAAAAGAGCAGAAATATTGACTTGAAAAATAATTCAAAATCTAACTACAATCATAAAAAGTATTTGTTTAAATATCTTCTAGCAGATGTAATGTGGAAGATGGACTTTTAATATAATTGAGATCACCAGATCAAGGGGTCTTTTCTTAAGCTAAATGTATTTCACAAAGGTAGCTTCTGTTAAAAATAAGTGATGTCCCTCAAAGACATTTGGCACCATACTTCATATCATAACGAGATTAATTCCATCTAAAGGCTTAGTAAGGATTGGCATACCAGGGTGACTCCAGAAATCAATTGTTTCATCAATTAAAACAATCTCACCTGACAGGTCAAAAGACTACACAAAGAGCTTGACCCAACAACTGGACTGAAGCTATAATACTTGCATATTAAAATGAATTTCTTCTAGAAAACAATAAGCTTTATTTAATATTAGCATTGAACAGAACAAAGTGGAAAAATACAGCTACAGAATTTATTTCATTTTCACATTGAATTTTGCTAATACTGGGTCAAATACAGAGCCAGGTTATTTTAGATGAAGTTTGGTTTGGACTTAGTTAACATTAAGGTAGAAAGCATGTAAGGCATTCACTCCATACTGAGGAGAGAGAGTACTGTGTTCTTTTCAGCTCTGTATTTGCCCTGGAGCGGAAGAGGCAAAGAATACCTAGAAGGTGTATCTATAAAGTTAAAAATTAATGAAGAGCTACATCCTCTATATTATGGGGGAAAAAAATGGCAATGTGGTGTGTTGGTCTATCATATATATAGCTGAGATCTGTGTATGAGCCATGTAAGGGCTGTACTTTCAAAAGGGAACAGTAGGATGGTGCTGCAGTTATTTATCTAATTGTAAACAGCTGTACAATACACCCCTAACTATAGCAGCTACTGTGCTAAATGTTGCCTGCCTTGGGAGCACTAGCTTTGTTTGAATATCAGCAATACTGAAAAGTCAGTTTACAAGAACAATTTTCCTTGATCATGTTCAGTTATTGATAATGTCTTGATTTGCTTAACCACACCCTTTGTGTCCATATCTAATTTATTTCTGAGTCCACGAGCATATGATTTTCTTCTCACTGCTGCATGGACACAGCACAGAGAGTGAGCAGTAGCAGCAGAACAGTCTGCACACATTCCCTGGACAGGGAACAATGATCTTATAAATTCTCCAAAGAATAAAATGATAAAGATAAGCAAGCCAATGCAAAATGTAAAGTCAAACCAAAAGATATTCTTCTGTTTGAAAAAAAGGCAAAGATGTATTCACCATATTCACCACTATATAAGGCTGTTATACAGGGAGTCTTCCTGGTAATTTAGAATTTTTTTTCCACTTTGATTCTGAAATTATTGACTAGGATTCATAACCAATTCCAGCTTTTACATAGCAATGTAAACAGCTATGAGAACATGCTGAACTTATTAAAAAATAAAGAAAAACAAAAGTCCCTTCCTCCCTTTTTCTCCTATACAAAAGTGATAACATTTTAAAAAAGTACAGTAAGTCATTTAAAGGTAATTTCTGAAGCAGAAACAAACCACAGCTTTTTACTCACCACATTTTCTTTATCACAATATGAGCTGAAGTAATTTGAAATAATTACAGCATACTGAAGAAGCACTTTGTTAATTGTCTAGGAGAGGATAAGAATTTTTTAAATTATGAATTTCATAATGCAAAAAAATAAATTACCACAAAGGAGGTTTATACAAACTATAGATTTTACAGGTGCTTACACACTTAGTATAAAGTATTTTTTTAGATATAATGTAAAAAGTCCCTGCACAACAGATGGTGGGTTGTTCTTAATGGAATGTAATCTTCAATAGCAGAGATACTTTAATCATACTGGTTTTGAAAAGTACTGAGAGCTCTACTCCTTGCAACATGCTCCATACTTGATGGAACAGCAGCAAGCTCAAAAAACCCTCTAGGGTAACAATGCATAGATTAAAAATATAATGGAAAAATAAGACCAAGGGAGCACTGTTCAAAGCCTGGCAGTGTGAGCTTATCTTACAATAATAATGTAAATAGGAACTTTGTCTGCAAATGAAAAACTGTTGTAATGGAAGAACAGGAATAAATATAAATACAAACTTTTTTAAAGCCATAAGGACAATAATGGAAATCTAAAGCCTGAGAGAAAATGTTACAATCCAAACAGAAAGCTGGCCTAACAAAGCTGAGTTTATCAAACAGCAGATTAATAAGCCCACCTCAGGGCTTCAATACTTTATTGCCATACCTTGATTTTTTTCTTCCCTTGCACTGACTGTTTAGGCAATTGCGTTTCACTGCATTGCTCCATCAAAGGAATGGTTATCAGTGCTCAGCAAGAGTCATAATTGATTGCACAACTTATATAAGTAAGTGGACAGAACTTCTCAAATTGGTAAATGATTCTGACAAAGCAGAACACTGGTCTTAAGACACAGACAGCATGACTTTCTGAGGATCCCAGTCAGAGAAAGAAGAGATTGATTCTAAACATTGAAATTACTTAGCTTTTAAGTACATGGCAACACAGTGCCATCTCTGAAGCTTGGCTGAGATGCATTGACTTTAATTTACCTTTGCAAATCTTCTCATTAAATGAGATAGGGCTTCTGGATTAGGACACTCCAGTTTCCTAATAATCTCGAAGCTTTGATTGAGCTGTGTGAAGACATCAACCACAGAGCAAGAGAAGAGGGCATGATCTGATGTTTGCTGAAACTGGAGAGAAACAGTCAAATGAGTTAATACGTGGTCAGAGATCAAAACTGTATTAACTGGTTTTCTTTCATTTGAGCATTAATTCCTAGAGCAATAAAAAGTAACAAATAAAAGTAAATAATAAAAAAGTCTCACTGTTAATGCTGAGAAATGTGAAAAGCCATATTTCTATTACTTTCAAACGTCTTCAAAAACAAAATTCTCTTTCACAATGTCTGTATCACAACAGAGTTTAGTGAAACCATAGACTGAAGTCTATGGGGAATTTAAGCAGATGGAATTAGAGAAAATCTTTGTCCATAAGGTTCTCTCCAAGAACCATTACTGGCTGTGTATCTTGTGATGTCTACCAAGGATACTGTGGGACACCAAATATACTTCTGGTTTTGCAATACTAAGTTACTCTGTTATTACATTCATTATTTTTTCTTTTAAAAGTAAAGGCTCACCCCATCTTTTTTGTCTCTTTCTAGTGCTCCATGAAGAAATTCCATTGAGACATCCTCATTTTCATCCAGCCACTGAATGACAAATGGTTCAAACCACCTGAAAATTAAAAGCAATTTTGTAAAGTAAGTACACTTCATGAAGAGGAGAGATGCCATATGACCCAGCAGTTTGGCATCTTGTGTCTTCACATCTTTTCTAGTTGCTAAAAAGTCTATAATCCTTGAAACTTTTTAATCGCCAAAGACACTGTGGCTACCAAAAGGTCTTTCAGGCTTCAGCTTCACAGTATTCTAACTGGACTACCCCAGTGATTTAAAATTAGCAGTAGCCATCAGAGAAATGTGCCCATGTTTTGTAGGGAATCATTCTGCACATTTTAAAAATTATTTTGGAATATGTATTTTATCGATATTGATTCTTTAAGATGTATTTTTTATTTGTATGTGTAATAACTTTGACAAAAAAATTCATTAGTAAAACATCAGATGTGTTTAATTTTTCTTTAGTTTACTTAAAAAAAGCAAACAAAAAACTTCAAGCAATAACGGGCCTCAAACCGTCTCAGCAAATCAGCAGCCTTGCAAAAGATTAAGGAATGAGAAAAAGAACAGCTCATATGAAAGGACAGGATTGAAAGCATCAGTTGTGGGAGGAGAGGAGAAAATGAAAACAGCATCTGAGTATTAACCCAATGCACTAAGAAAAATTTCAGTAGTATTTCCCATTAGCATTGTGTCTTTAGCCAGAAATGAATATGAAACAAATTCAGGGACCTATAGTGAACACTGCTCCGGTTGCCACATTTTTAAACCTTCCTCAGGCATTTTCTGACCAAAATATTTTGTCATCTATGAAAAGCTGCAATTACAAGAGTTGGATAGAGTCCTATGAAATAGCTAATAGCACTTGTAATATCGGAACTATTTCATTTGGTAGAATGGAGAGCTAAACAGAAGGTAACGCAAAAAATGAAGCGTTAGTCCTATGCACCCTCAGGTCTTGCATGAACTTGAGCATACTTGAACAAAGTCAACCTTGCACCAAGCCAAAACACCAAGCCTTTAGACTACTTACAGAGAGTATTCAGGCACTGCATCCTTGAAAGCAGAGAGTTCTCGCACATATTCATTATAAAACCATTTCACTTTGAAGTGCAAATTCATATAGTCTGTGCTTTTGCATAACCTCTGCTTCTCATGCTCTGCAATAGAATGATTTAAAATAAAAACAGTTAATAGCATTCTAACAGCAAATACCATTCTTGTGCTCAATGCACTGGTGACATAATAATACAGCACTTGTATTCTAAAGGACAACTGGTTTGACTTTTTTAGAGACAGTAGTACTCACAGTTTCAATATTCAGGTTCTGAGTACCCTTAGGAAAAACAAAACAAAGCAAAGCCCAGACCATAAGTTGGACTTTTCAACTTTCTTCACTGCAGTGAGGAGACCCACAAACATGCTGGTTTTTCTCTTGTTGTTACAAGAGTTAAGAACCTGTGTCAGGTGTCCAGCTGGACAACTATAGCTGTATAGTAGCCTAATGAAGTAACAGCTATAAATGCTTGCCCTATTTACATTTGTGAAGCCTACATTAGTAGATGGGCTGCATTTATCACATAGAGTTACGAAAAAGAAGACAACCCTACAGCTGAACAACCTTCTGAGTTATACATGGCAGAAGCAGAAAAGCTGGCTTAAGTGTTTTTGCAGTTTTTCAAACAGGCTTCTCCATCTTCTCAGAGTCCTCCAGTTTTCAACATAATGGATATGCAGATGATCATGGATGGCAGGAGTTATGGAGCCACCTATAACCACTTTCTGCATGTTTAAAGTCTGATTTAATTGGTTTGGAACAAATGTCCATCTTCCTCCCAGGAATATGATCCTTCTTTTAACTCATCCCCAGTGCTTTGCAGTCTTACCCATCCAGCCACCACAAGCCCTGGACAGCCCCATTCTTTCACTCCATTAGCTAACAGGCACTGCATCCTTGCTCAAATCCTTCATTTCCTTCTCCCACAGTAGGAAATCATGGATCCACAAATCTTGGGCAGAGTAATCCTTCCTTCATTTACTGCTCACAGCTTTCTGAATCTGCACAGGTCTCATCTGTTTGAGGTGTCATGACATTTGCACTTTCTTCTTTAAGCAAAAGACTGATCTCCCATCTCCCTTAAAAAAAATGACCTACTACATATGTTTGGCAGGAATAACATTCTTGTGTAAACAGTATGTCAAACCTCCTTTTTGCCTCTGCTGCTTGCATCATAACAGCACCACACAATTTTTCAAAAAGATATCTTTGGATGTGAACCTGATTTGATATAGCAGTGAGAACATCACATTCTCTGTCACACACACCCATCAACACACCACTCAGTTCTCTCTTTCAGATTTGACCAGGTACATTAACAGGAAATTTTTAGTTTTATTATTATGCCAAATCAGCACCCTAGTAATACTACCATGCCATGCAAGTAATAAGTGTTTCAGAAGCATATTATTATGCAGTGAACTACTAAGTTTTGTGGAAAACAGCTTACCAAGTGCATCTGTGGGCTCTTACTGCTTTTTTAGCACTATGTTAACATTTTTACTTACAGTGCTTTTTCATACCACTCCAGAGAAAAAAACAGTAAATCAGGTTCTGCCTAAATATTGCAATTGTTCATGCTCAATTACTACCTCAGAGTACTACAAATTCTCCCCATCATAATATCAGGTAGCCTTAAACAGAACCACAGAGAGAAAAATTCATGCATACTCTCACAGTTCTTACTTTCTACAGACCTTTATCTTATTTTTTTTATTCTGGTATGAGCTTTTCCATGATCTATTATTGTAGACAGCTAGATAACCAAATGTTTGCTCAATAAAAGGTAGTTTTTACAAGTGACATAAGCCTTTGCTTGATAATAGCTATCCTATTGCTATCAAATTCACTGCACATCTACTGCTTCAGTCTCTGTTAAGAAAACCCAGTCTTATATTGTATCCCAATAGAGTGGAATTTCTGAAGTGAATAGCATTTTTTCATTCAAGCATTGCATGAGTAGGTTATTATATTATACAATGCAGCTTAAGAATGTTTGCTATAGTAACACATACCTAGTAAATGCTTATTTCAGTTTTAGAAATGAGCTGCTGCCAATGATGGGCAAACTCGTGAAGAAGGGTAAAACTTGTACAATACCATTCATTTTTATTTTCTCTTTTAAGCTAAGATCTAAAATATAACACATTAGAAGCAAACACAAAGATAATTCATCAATAATTGAGGTTTATCTCCAGGTTATCGTACCTTGGAAAGAATATTTCAGAAGTCTCCTAGGTTATGACTTGTCACTACATGTAAGAGAAAAATGCATCCTCAATTCCTAATATTAACCTAAGAGAACATCAGGAAATACTTCACAGAATCTACAAAGTCACTTTGTATCCATGCACATTGCCTCTTCAGTTTATATAAACCAAAGAACAAAGAAAGTCCATATGAGTCAAGACAACTTCAACAGAATTATATTAGATGGGTTTATCCACAGTAGCCATGAATTTCAGCTAGAAAGCACAGGAACATCACTGTAGGCATTCTAAATTTAGATGGGGACCCATAAATTGCTTTCTTAATATTGCTGCAAAATACAACCCCTTCTAAGAAAGTCCACTCCTGCTTTGCAAAAATATTGTACTACTGAGTCAGCCATTAACTAACCTGCCAACTGCATGGAGAGCAAATGTGCTCAGCAGAGATGATGACAGAAATACCAGACCTTTCTCAGAATTTATTCTAGATAAACAGAATCTCCAGTATAGTTAATCTAATATTATTAATATTATTTTTTTAACGTCCTGCTACTTTTATGAAATGTTCCTGCAGTGCAGCAATTTAATAAGCATCTGTTAATTTAGTGAATTTCATAGAGAGGACATTTGCATTTCCCACTACAGATAAAGGCACATTATTCTATATTAGCATACCATGAATCAATGAAAAGATGCTGATAAGATTTCTGTAATCTGTCTGTACACAGCACTTTACCTGCTTTTATCTATTGCAGTCCCAATAAGAGCATCTTTTTTACAGTATTGGTTTTACTGTGGGTTATTAAAAAAATATCTCCTTAGTGCTAATGCTCTAATGCTTATATGTTTACCACAGCTTTGCCACAATACATGCTGTAACTGCAAGTACAATTAAAACTGTATAAAGAGCTGCTCCAGTTGTACAAATTACAAATACAGTAACACCTTTAAGACTTCCAGTAAGCAACAGCACTGAGATTAACAAAAAAAAAAATGAAAAAAATAAAGTTCAGGTGCTGTTTGTGTAACCAAAAAATAAAGGAGATTAAAAAAAAAAAGACTATTATGTGGAATGCATTAATATATGCATACATGTTTAGTGTATGATGAAATCAGCCACTGACCTGGTGACACCGTATCTAACAAATATCTATATGCAGGTAATTATTCTTCTCCAGAAAAATATGTAAAGAGACACTGTGCTAAGGACTATGATCCAAGGCTTTCCTCACAGGCCTGTAGCCAAACAGTAATACTTTGGAATCATCTTTGGGCTCTTGCTCATTTTCCCAGCAATTGCTAAAGAAAGTTGAGATTTTCTAAAGGCAGCAAACAAACAGGAATTGCAATACAGCTATTCTGTTTTGGTCTGATGTTTGTAGCATCATCGTGTGTTGTTGATAAAGTCATAATAATGACTTATGCAGAAACATTAACATGACACAAAAGACACAATGACACTAAAACTGGAATAGGATCCTGTTCACTACAGAAACCTTTCTCCTTTTTAACCTTGATGAAATAACATCACTCTGATGTAATAAAAAATATAATAAATTTAATAAAAATATAATAAATATAATGAAAATATGTTAGATGCTAAAAAGGACAAAAAGGTAATTAACAGCCTTCATAAAGATGAACATTTTAAATGTTTAGGTAATCAATTTGATATTTTGATCAACTCTAATTTTCCATTATTTCAGTACAAGAGCTTAGAGCCAATTTTTTTTTCCACAGTAGTTTTCTAGCCACTGCTTTTTATAACAACGTACAGTTAAACTGCTTGAAGGATTCTAATGAAGCAGTTTTACAGAATATTGAATTTTTTTATAAGCAAGAACCACAAGAAGGAAATTCGTCTGTAAAAATGAACAAATTGACTAGGTGTACATAAATATGTATGAATATCTATCAAAAAAAGCTTGTCCAGTTTCTAGGCTTTAAAGGTACTTTTTCAAAGATGAACAACTGCTACAAAGAGTATTTATGTGTAGCAAATTAATTATATCACAACCATTCGGTTTGATTGTTACACACAAGCTGTGGCACTGCAGTTTATTCAAATGGAATTGATTGAGACTAAGCATAAAGGAATTGTGTTTGGGTTAACTGCAAACTTTCCCATAAAAAATCAGATACTGTATTCAACCATTGTGACATAATTCCCTATTAGCTGCAATATTTACTTGCCAAGCATTCTAGAGACTACCAGCTGCATATTTTGTTTACTTTCAGAACTGCTGCTACAGAAAACTTGCTATTTCCAACTTTTCAGTCATAAAATTGGGAAGTATATGCATGGCACAAACTGAGTATGGCTAGTGGAAGAGTAGCTCTTGATGAAATTCTGTGAGGAATGATATTGATTGAGAATGAACTGGTATTCCTCCCTCTGACTCACTGTGGAGACATGACACCAGTATGATGCACCTGTGCCACGGGACTTGATCTCAACATGATTTCCCTACAGTGCAGCAGCTGCTTGCTGTGTTATTGCCTCTTTCAGTGTGAGTATTATTATGCTTACAGTGCTCTACACTTAATCTCTGTACTGCTGAAGTGAACTGGAAGACTCTAATGGAATATAACATCATTGGATCAGGCCACAAATGAAGAAAAACAAACTCAATGTTCATAACCGATTTACAAGGAAACTTTACATTCTACTAGACATCTCATTCTTTGGTTCTTGTATTTTGCTAAAGGCAATGAAGCCACTGGTTATTAACTGAAATTCAGAGCAGGACACAACTAATTGGTAATTATGCATAACATACATTGATTTTGATAGTGTTAAACACTATTAGTTTTTTTCTGAAGGAGCTCTTTGTCAAGATTAATATAATAAACTGAAAAACGTTACCTCCTTTTGTGGAGCTACTTACAACTGATTTACAGCTGAAAAACAATCTATTTCTCCTTTTAAAAATAAGTTGTATATTTTATAAAAGACTTCCATGTATTCAATCTTTTCTCTGCATGCACTTGAAAATTTTCATCAAAATATCTCTTAACACAAACACAATGGATTACACCTTGAACATATCTGTGTGGTGATTAAGCTGTGCTACTCACATTTTACAAATGCAAACTGGGGTATGGGGAGATCAAGTGAATTTACTGAGGGAACATACATTAATTATGAAAGGCAGTGTAGATCTTTTTCAAAGATTTCTTACCCAGAGTCATATATCCTTACTGAGCAGAAACCAAGGAAGGAAGGCAAACTGTCTCATTCTGAATTGAAAGAAAAAATGGATTTACTGTTCTTCTTTGTCTTCTTGCCTGCAGTGGAAGTGAGCTAATCAATCACTGACCTAGTGCAGTGCCCTTTAAAAGATGATATGAAATTGCTCTTTTTAATCAAGGGGGAGCTCTCCAAGGGAGAGAAGGCCATTTGCTCAGAGCTCTCTGCTTTACTTCATGTTTCTCAGCAGGTACAGATGAGTTCAAGGCCACCTGCTTAGCACCCAAACAGGCAGAGCTGTACATGACTTCCTGGGAGAGGAAAACTGCTCAGGGGAGCTTCAAGGGCAGCAAATCCCAATGTTACATACAATCTAAGAGTTGCAACATGTAGTATCATAAGGGATGTATGAATCTGCTGCAAAGAACCCTGTTTTTCTGCTATAAAACATTGCACTTGCCATTTTTTTACCTTCTGTGTTATATTGTCTGAACATTTGAAATGACTGCAGGCAAATTACTTTTGGTGTCTTCCTAACATTACTGAATTGCAATTTTACTCCTTGTTGAAAATTAGGTTATTAGTCTAATCAATTAATTACTACTTCATGGCCAAATACTTCCAGATAAGTGGATGAGTGTATCACCAATAGGACACTCAAGATGCAAGACATGCAGCTTGATTAAGCACAAGCTTCTTGTGTTCTGTTTGCAAGTAAGACAAATGCTGGTACAGCAAATAATACCAACCTCAGTATAGCTTTTACCCTTCAATATCATATTTGAGTGAAATTTATGTATTATCAAAGCTAAAGAGGATGAATAATTTTCAAAAAAGGGAGACAAAATTCTGTTGTTGGATATACAGGGCTACTATTGGTTACAGGGCTACGAAGGTGATCAGAGGTCAGGAGCACCTAATCTACAAAGACAGGCTGAGGGACTTGGGGCTGTTCAGCCTGGAAAAGAGAAGACTCGGGGGAGACCTTAGAGCACCTTCCAGTACCTAAAGGTGCTACAGGAAAGCTGGGGAGGGACTTTTTACAAGAGCATGGAGTGATAATAGAAGGGGTAATGGCTTTAAACTGCAAGAGGGGAGATTTAAATTAGACATTAGAAAGAAACTTATTAGTTAAATTAGACATTAGAAGTGTGGGGGTGGTGAGACACTGGGACAGGTTGCCCAGGGAATTTGTGGAAGGTATGAATTGAGCAGAAAATATGGTCCATCCTATCTGATATGACATCTATGATGATGATCAAAGCCAGGGTTCTGAATAATATGATGGAATTTTCAAATACTTTGTACTTAAGTTTCAACATTTATCCTAAGTAATCACATAATTAGGAAGTAATAGAAGAGGAAAAGTAACGCTGGTATATTAATCCAGTTTACATTGATTTTGGCTTTCATAAATCTCTACTAAGTATAACAAATTGCAAAATAAAGAAAAAATATACACACTTCTTGGAAACCACTGCTTCTCAGAAAATGTTATTACATAATTAAATGCTATATTGTAATGTCTGGATTTGGGAGGAAAAAGAGAATTAAATCAATATAGGCAGCCTTAATTGTATTTGGTCTTAACTGCTGCATACTCAGCTTTGAGTCTTCAGTGTTATTTTTATGACAGGCTCCTTACATTTATTTATCATTTCATTGTTTAAAAAAAGTTATCTTTCCATGAAAGAAACATTTAGACTTGATTCTCTGCACTTTGGTTTGTCACAAGAGTGCAAAGTGAGCATAAAACATTACCAAATAGGCATGGTAGCATTTTATAAGCAATTAGTAGAATGAAGTACAAAACAGGAATATTCAGGCAACAAGATAAATGTGAGGCTGTGCTTTAATAATTACCTGTCTTGTATCTGGCTCTGCTGTAAAGCAGAAGCAAAGGCAAAACCACAGAGGTGTTCTCTAATTGTTATCCAGCAAATTGCATTTAAGGCTTATTGAAACATCAAGTGGAAGCAAGCAGATTTAATGGATTTATCCTGTTCTCTTGGGGGTGCTGGAACCAGTATCAAATGTTTAGTTTAGAACTAATTTCCCACAAGGGGAAATTTACCTGTGCATAGGAGAAAAAAAGAATTGATATTTTTTTGAAAGTCATGATCCAACGCAGCCATTCACATTTCTTATGTTGTACGATTAACTTTTCCTCAAAAGTTTCCTGTTCTCTTTACAACAAAGAGACAAAGCACAGTGTGATCTGAAGCTGCCTTTTGAGCTATCAGTATGCTCTACTTAGCAAACAGACTGAATTATCTTGCAGCACAGAATTTTTATAGCTCAGTGGCTAAAACACTACAAGCTCAGAGATGTTTCTGTGCAGAGTATTACTATACATTACAAGTTATGAAAGCATGACAATGTAATAGCTTATAGAAATGCTTATTAAGTGCTATCACAACACTGAGTTGCTGAACTTGTTCCCAATTTACAGCCTCTCTAGATATAAAGATGTTCTCACTCAGCTAACCAGAAGTATGTTTTAACACAAAACAGCAGCTTGCATTTGGTCTTCATACTTGTCAGCTCTTTGTAGCTTTTGACTTAATTGATCGCTCTCAAAGGATGATCTCCTGCCTGACATAAGCTTTCTCAAACTCATACCACCTTTGACTGACATGACTATAGAACACCACCTTCAAGTATTAGTTTGAACACCTCTTCTCCTACCCACATTTAAAATTTGATTTCTCATATTGTCTGTTGTCATTCTACATATTATAATCATTGCTCCTGTAATTTCTTCCTTTCTTCCTGTCTTCTGCTGGACTTAGTGTGCAAATTTCACATTCAAATAATATAATTAACAAAGTTACGCAACAGGAGTTGAATAAAATATTTCTTCCACTAATAGCACTTCCAGTAATTAATATTTTCTCTCTCGCTCGCTTTTTTTTTTTTAATCAGAAAAATCTACAATAACATGAGTTCCACTACACTGATATTATCACATTAGACATTCTGGAGCAAATAACCTTGAAATTAATCTTCAATTATTATTTTTTTAATCCTTTGGGCTAATTGAGTGGCACTGTTGTTTAAATCCAACTTCATATTTATTTTAACCACTGGCACACTTGCTCTATAGTTATTAGCAGGCTTGGCTGAAGACAAAGTCTGTATTGTCACCCCAAATCACAAGTAGCTATTTCTGCTACTCTGGAAGTGTAAACTTGGCTAGCACTATAAAGCCTTTCCTTCTCTGAATAACATTTTTTCATAAAAGCAGGAGAAAAAGTTTATTTTGTTTTTAAAGACCAGTGCTCTATAGTTTCTTTCACATCATGTTGAGGTTGCCCATGATATTATAAACTGAACTTACTGCTTTACAAGTGGTTTCTGATGTTCTTTTCCCTTTAGGTTTGTGTTTTGTGGTTTGTTGGTTTGGGGTTTTTCTTGTGTTTTGTTTTGTGGTGTGTGTTTTTTGTTTTATTTGTTTTTTTAATTTTATTATATTTGTTTGTTTGTTTCTGAAGAGAAACTCTGAAAAAGACTGCATTTTATTATGCATGTTATAATGTAAAAATCTAATTTACTGATCAAATTCAGATTTGATTCATTTAGTTTCCAACTCATTGTAGCTATACTCTTGATGGCAGACAGAAACTAAGATCCTCTTGCATTTCTTTCACATTAAAACCTGAATCTGTTTAATGGGTACATAAAATTAGTCAAGTTCAGCTACTGCCATAATTTTTTGTTCTGCAAAAATAAATAGTAGTTAGGGAGATTTTGATGAACTTCTTTTCAAGAATCATGATTTTAATAATTATCTAAAAGTTTGTGTGAATGCTTCTACATGGACTGACAAGATTTCTATTACTAAGTATATTTCCTTAATTCCTTCTCTTCAGCATCTTAAAAAAATTTTCATACAGGTATTTTAAATGGTTTTCTGCATTAACTATATTTTAAATGAGCGAGTTCAAAACCATTAGTTGGCAATTATCTGACAGAGAAAAATGGGTATTTTACCTATGGTTAGAACCACAGTGCTATCTTAAAGAATGAAAGGAAACTGCATTTGATTCTGTTGGAACTAGAATGAATACAACTTGCCTTTTGAACACAAAAAGGTTTACTTACCTGTGTGTATTTTCTCCATAACTTCATTGTGCAAATGCTGCTTATGGGCAAGTCAGCATTTTTTTCAGTGAGTAAGAAAACAGGGAATGCCTACAGTGCTCCCTAGCAAGCATACCTGTGGTTCTTTGGACACAGGTGATTTTGTCAGATTTAGGTAGTAAGAAGTTACAGTAGTCAAGTTTCAATTATTTTGGCTCCTTCTTCCCCAGATAATTTCATACAGTCATGGTGCAATGATTTTCTTCCTTTACAACAGTCAGTTTTCACTAGCCTATGAAGTGTCTTAAAGAGGTATGTCAGAAAAGTATTACCACTCACAGAAATCTGGTGCCAGGTGTGATTTGCAGTTGCAATCAGTTGTTGTGAACTCTAGTGTAATTAATTGTTTGTTCTAATTACCTTCAAGAGCATATTTCATGTCCTGGGCAAACAGAGTCCACATGATTTCAGCACTGATTTTTCCCATGTTCAGCTCTTGAGGAAACCTGCAATCAATCACATTACATCAATTCACCTGCTTCTAGAAATTACACTTACAGCTGCACAGCTGAAAGGCAAATATTTCCCCCAAATAATTCCCCTAGTATGCACTTACTGTATTTTGGATTCTGTACCATCCAATCTTCAAATAAAAACTTCCCTTAGTCTAATGTTAGGGGACTAAGTAATTAGTTGAACGTTACACTAATTTCCTCACACGACATTTAAATCAAGAAACATTCATCTGTCTTGTGGACAACTCCTCAACTTTAGATAAATCAGATAGCTTATGAAAACCCTGAAACAGTGGGATCAGCAGCTACAGGGTTTCCTTAATTCTGTGATTACACCAGAGAATAGTGAAGTTGTCTGTGAAGCTATATTGACCTACACTAGTTAAATCCAATTCATTGTTTTAATACTTTCCCCTTGAAGTATGGCTAAAACAGTAAAGAATATAAAGGGTAAAAAAATGCATAGTTTTGAGTAAAACTTTCAGTTTTGGTCTTATGCCTTAAGTAATCTTTAAAAAACAGTCCTTTTTAGCTTTTTTTTTTTGTATCAAGTGAAAATTTTTGACAACTTTTTTACAGATCCCAGCAGCTTGTTATTCAATGTAAAAGAAAAGCTTTAATCTTTCAGTTACCATCTTCTCCATTAGCTACTAGCAAAAGCTGGCATTTCAGTGACAGACACTGCAAGATTCATGTCAAATTTAAAAGGAGAGCTATTTGTCTGTCTGTGTTGTTTTGGTTTTCAAACTTTATTTTCTTTTTAATTTATTATTTTTTTTTAAAGTCTGTCCCTACTTCAGCTGTGGGACTGACATGAATACGAGCAGTTCTCAGGGCACAGAAGCAGACCAAAGCAGCAAGCACTGCACAGAACCTCTGAGGGTAAAACAGTTTCTACATCTGCTGTGCAGTGAGAGCCACATGAATACACTGGCAGTTCACCATGAGTACATAGAATCATCAAAGACCGCATTCATGAGAAAACACACAGAGCTGTGTGGCTTTTGTCTTGGACTTATGACATCACTTGACACTAGCAAAAATTTGATCTGTAGAATTTTGAACTTTTACTGAAGTATTAAACAAATTCAGAAAATATTATGTAATAATTTTTGTAAGAATGGAAGAAATTACAGAGTCACAGAGTGACATTTTGAAGTTCTTGCTGCCAAACAGAGAACGAGAATGATGTGCAACTTTAAGGTGATAGCAATATAACCTAAGCAATGTATTCTTTCCAGGATTCTTTCCAGGGACATATTTGACCCTGAGCATATCTGCAGAGAAAAAGTAAGTAAATAGCTTCTTAGCCCTGTCACTTTAATATGTAGCAATTGCTAGTTCGGGTCACTGATATGCCTTCATTATGCTAATGGATGCTCAATTACAGAACTTTGAATTAACTCTGTTAACACAAAATTGATTTTTGTTCAAAAGATCAAATGTATTTTAGTTGTAACTCAATTTTTTTACCTCCAGTCTAGTCAGAGTGGTCTTTTTTTTTTATCACTACACTTGAACTTTGGCAGTATTGCTCTGAGGAAGTATTTAAAAATTGATTTAATATTGACATTGTTCTTAGTCCATGATGCAAACCTAAGTCTGACAAAAATGCATTTGTTCGATTAGTGTATGTACGTTTTAACTTGTGAAAACACATGCACACACAAACTACAGTTATCTTTTCACTAGGTTGCTTAAATTACTGTAGTTCTACACAGCATCCTCAATTCATTCCACCTGGCTTCAGTTAGGTACCTAAAGTTGACACCCATGGATATCAACCTCCTTGTCCCTGAAAAATACAAACTCAGTGAGTAACTATCAGCTGAACATACGAGTGATGCCCCTACATCCAATGCCAGTGTGCAGATATTTGCAATTTTATATTACACGGACACACTTTTGTACACAGCGCTGCAGGACTGACTGCCATCCCCAGGCATCCTGCACACACTGTCACCAACAGTGACCTCTTAGATTACTGTGACAAAAATGAACACACAACAGAAAGCCCACTGTGTTTTACTATGAAACTTTCACTTTTCACATGTGATTAATATGCTTTGGGACAGCTATGATACCTGTAGGTGTATTAATGAGAGACTCAAATAGTAGATGTTTAAGTTGTCCGAAGTAGGTTAGTAATGAGGACAGTTAATCCAATCAACATTTTCAGCCAGTGAAATTCATCTAACATACTAATGAACTAAGTACCTAATAAGCCTTTAGATCTCATTGTGTTGTGATAACAGCCATAAAATGCACTTCTCCAAGCACTAACATGCTTGGAAATAACACCCTATACCTTGCCAGGGTTCAGCTAGACTTTAGTTCATGAAAGTTTCCTACAGTTCCCTGATCCAGAAAGTAAAAGTACTTGTTTATCACATTATAATTACAGAACTCTGCCTTCAGCACCATCCCAGCCCCCTCTCCATACACTGCCACTGCCTTTCCAATCTTTGCATTTATGAACAATGCTCACTTATCAGAACTGGTGGTCAGTGGAATCCCACAAGCAAAGTAAACTTCTAGTTTTCAACACTGCCTTTGCAAGCTTGGATATTTGCTACTGCAGCTCTATGCAGCTCAGAAAGGTATTCACAATGCAAACTGTGGCAAACATTGTTTTCACACACTAGAAATAACCATTTCCTATCTGTTCATGGCTTTCTATTACACTGTCATCAATATGAATTGTGTTGACACAAGAAAACAAGCTTTAATCACTCTGCTCTGCATTCCTCAGCCTTTTCACTGATGTATAGCACTTTGGGACAGTACATCTTGAATCAAAAAAGCTGATTAGCCACAGGCTGCTTATTAAAAAAATTACTACTTATAAGCGTATTTCAGAAATAAATAGCTGTTATTTACCATTGTTAAAATTCCCTTCATATACATACTCAGTATAATGTTTCAAAACTACATTGCATGGAGACACTAAAGCTGTATGGTGTAGATGATTTGATCTTAAATTTTTCAAGTATTATTAATTTACAGAGGATTGGACTGAAATTGTCAGAGTGGAATTGATATAGCATTTCTGCATTAATTACTTTTTCTGAATTGGAATGCAAGATTTAAGTAATTTAAATTTTTTTCAACCAATTTCTGCATTTGCTAACATCAAATTCTGGGCTTAGATTTTCCTCTTTGGTATATATTTACAGTTATCCAAGTAATACTTCTTCACCATTTCAGGTACTGATTCTTTTAATAAATATTGTACAAAGTGTACAAGATTAATGGAATACATTATACATTCAAAAGATTTTCTCTGAATGTCAACAAAAAGGAAATAAAGCTAAAACCTGAGTTAAGAAGCATCACAGAATTGGATGGAGTAAAATTTTGTCTGTAATTGAGAAGGCTACAATATGGTGACAACTATTTCAGCCATTAGCTGGCCAGGATAGCAATGGTGACTGTGATACGGTCTTTCTCTAGGCATCCAGCACTGACCACATGTACAGCAGACTGGATGCTGTTTGGAGTGAATGCAGCTATTTTTACCAAATTTTGAACTATTTAAGCTGGAATGGAAATGTGAAGGTCACCTAGCTCAATATTATGTCAGGTTGCTCAGTGCTGAATTCTGGCTACCTCCAAGCATTAAAATGACACAATTTTTCTGTGCAATGTATTTCAATGTTTGACTCCTCCCACTGCGGAACTTGGGTTTGCTATTGTACTGCTAATACAGGTTTTCCCACCTGAAATCTGTGCTCATGCATTTTACTGTGCACTTCTGGAACGGGTTCAGCTCTGTCTTTTCATGACATCTCATTAGGAAGTTCAAGAATGCAATCAGCACTGCCCTCAGCTGTGTCTTCCTCAGGTTGTACAAACTGCTCCCTCAGTTTCCCCTCACACATTATATGTTCCATCCCCCTAGCCTTCTTCATTTTCCTCCATTGTAGTTCTCCAGTTTGACAATGTTTGTCTTACACTGGAGAATCAAAACTGGAAACAGCAACCCAAATGCAGTGTCATAAATATCAATCAGAAGGCAGCAATCTCTTCCCTGAGCTTGTGGGCTGTGGTCTTCCTAATGCAGACCAATATGTTATTATTCAAAACACAACTCACTGCACTAGCAGCTTTATCTCAAGGGTGGCAGGATTTGGTCTCTTCCTAAGGTCTTTAAATTGCTAAAATGGTAGCTGGTATTTTCACAGTACTCTGTTTTGCTTAACATTCCCCTGTTGCAGTAAATTTGTTTAAGTAACAAATGTCATTCATGGTTTATAAGCTCCTTTAAAAAGTCTGAAAAGAGTCAATTAAAAACATCCCTGGAAAAAAAAAATAATCTTTGAGATCTCCATAGATTAAAAAAACCCACAACCAACCAAAATCCAAAATGACCTCCTACTTACTTATTCAAATCAAACAATCACTTACAGATTTTAAATATAAACCCAAAAGAAATCCATTTAAACAGGCATTTTAAGACATGCCAAATTATTCACAAAGGTATCAATTATTCACTTCATTTTAATTTGACAGAATTCTTATGCAAATGTGGGCATACTAAAATACATTTCAAGAAAATGAGTTAAAGCCTTGTAGAACTTCAAATAGGCAATGATTTTATCTACTTTGTTAAACGCAGCATATGGGAAATGGATGCTTCCTTCCTTCTATGTGTACATTTAATTCCAAGTTGTCTGAACTTCCATTCTAAAGCTCATGCTAATTTGCATACTTAAAACAATCAGAGACTGGTGGGTATTAGGCAGCTATCATAATTATGGGTACATTGCAACTATCATAATTGTTGTTGCAGTGCTATTATAGGAGAGAAGCTAACAAAGCTTAACATTTTCCACACCCTAAAGATAAATGGTAACAGCAGCTGATGATTTATTAGAGGGAAGTGATAATATACTGTCAAATTCAAAAAGCCTTTAAGTAAGTGAGGAACTTTTTATTATTTGTATTTTACCACCTTATTTTTAGATGAAAAGACTTTTCCAAACTATTTCAGAATTTGGTCTCTTAGCAGCAAAGTATTAAAAAAAAATTCCCATGCAAACCTCTACATATTATATTATATAATATTTGTAAAAGCCACACAATTTCATATTTCTCAGTGAAGCAAAAAGATAATCAGGAGAAAGCTCTATTAATAGTTTTGTTTCCTCTTGTTACAATTATTTCTGTCTCATAGACCATAATTTTCCTAATTCATCTGTTGTTCTTACAGCAATACTATCAGATCTCAGTTTATTCAAAAGATGGCTACTAAAATAACTTTTCTACCTTACATGACAGTCCCTAGTCTTTAACTCATATGTCAAGCATACAATACTATTCTTGATAAACAGAATACGCTACGTCCTGGTGAGTGAATTCACTGACTTTTGTGCTGTGCATGCAGCAACAGGTTAAATTTCACTATTTGTGGTGTGCTGGTTATGGTCACTGCTTCACTACTTAAAAAACGTTCCATCTGATTTTGGAAAATATGTATTCTAATTAAACAGTGAGCAAAGAGTTAATTTATTCTCACTTTTTGTGCTCCATCCTCCAATTATCCAATAAGTTTTATTTTTAACCAAACAACCTTCCTTTTCCTGAAGAAAATAAAACTGACAAGATAGATACCTTATATAGTCTATATAACTAACCTGGTATTAAAGTGCATGATGCATTGCTACATGAAAAAATGACAGCAGGCCTTGTGAACTTAAAGAATATTTCAACTAAGTACCACGACCACCACAGAGAACTCACTCCCATTACATTCAATTTTTCCTCACTGCCTTTTATTTTCTTTAGCAATGTTTAATCTATCTTGACTTTTTAAATTTTAAGATAGTGTTCCAACATCTTAAACTTTGCAAATTCTGCTGTCTCTCAGTGTATATATACACTGGAGATTCGTGGAGTGCTGGGAAGCCCTAGATTTGCTTGTGAATTAGGTTCCCATCACATTTTACATTTAACTAGGAGAATGAGAATCTTACAACTTAAATACCAGACTTCATGTTCTTCCTTCAAACTTGTCAAGTTTCTTATGTCACATAAGATCTGCAGGTTGCCTACACAACTGCCACTGAATAGTCCGGTATGGTCTTTCAGATCCTGCAATGCTTGCTGAGGCAATCATGTCATGTTTCATCTGGATTCATCATTGGAAACAGCTCTATCACTGTATCTTTTTTGCCTCCAAGGTAGATACAAAAATAGGGTTTCCAAAACTGGTTGAGGAAAAAAATTCTGAGCATTGTGAAAACTCCTATCAGAATGCTTGGAGATCTCCCGGGAATCTTAAGTAACCTCATTTCTACAATGGGATTCAAATGAATGTAGGCATGAATAATCTGCTGAGACTGCATGACCATGTATTTCTGGTAAGGAGTGATATTTTTGCAATATTCTTATGCACTCAGCTTATATTTGCCTTTCATGCATTCTCTTTTCTGGGGTAATCAAGGGGGAAGAGGCTGTCTGTCATCTTTCTCAAAAGTTTTTATCTGATGTTTCTGTGTTAGAAGAAGCTTTTCTCTATTAAAAAAAAAAAAAAGAAAAAAAAGAAAAAGAAAGAAAAAAAGTATCCAAAGCAAATCTTAACAGATTTTCAAATTTTTCCACCTGCAGCCTCTTCATCTCCTGCTCCTGATGTCTCCTGTTTCTCAAAGATATTTTATTCTGTGTGTTCACCTTTCCACTTCCAAAACAACAGTGAAAATAGGAGAACTCATATACACAAACTCTGTCCCTTAATCTGTCCCAACTCCTTCCACTCCTGATTCTCTTTTCATACCTTAAGCAGTCACTCAGCTGTACTTCAGGGAATGTCCTAATCCCCTCAGAGGAACTATGTTCTTTATCCCTTGCCTTTCTCTGTGACTTTTGTATAAAAATATGGCTAGTACACTTTTTAGGATTATCAATCCCCAATAACTTTTGTTTAAATTGAAGACTGAAATGAGACTCATGTATGTATTTGTTCCAGTCAGATACTTTGTAATAAGTATATTTATTATGCAGACAGCCAGACAAATAATTGAGTTCTCCTTAACAGGGGAATTTCACACTTAATTGTATAAAAGGAGTAAACCCTCTGTAGGGTAAGAAGCTTGTCCTTAATAAGGTCAGGAAATGCACTTAATAAGTGCAGGAAATGAATGAGCAAAGACATGTTTATTATGAGACACTGAAATATCTTTCAACTTCTGTTTATCACCAGGAGGTTCCTTATAATGTAATTATACTGTTGGTCCTTTAAAGTATGGTACCTTTTATCAACAGACAAGCACACCTCCACATGCAGAGTGCCTTTCAGTATCTACCCTATATTGGCTGAAAGAAACAGACTTGTTCTTACTTCCATTCAGGCCATTCCATTGAATGCCATTGCACCTCTACTAAGTATTTAGCTATAATACGGATATAAGTTTAAATTTTAACTTTTGCATAAGTCATCACAGCTAGACTATGCCCAGATTATCTAGAATCTCTGTAAAATATGTAAAAGAGCTCATTTTTTTCCCAAGGCCCTCATCACGTCACATTTCTATTATTATGACATTTGTTTCTCCAGCCTTAAAATGTGAAATAGGTTCTTTGGCACTCCTTTCATTTTTAAAACCCAGCACTCAATCTCCTCCTGTGCTTATCAATTGGCTCCCTCTTCTCTACTAGTGTATAAATTATCCAACTTGTACTGGTTAGTGGTTGCGCCTCCCTCATCTGTTACATCTTCAATTCTGAGAAGTCAATTTCCATCTCTAATAAATCCAGGGTATTGCTCTCCATTTTATAAATTTTCAAGTCAGCCTGGCTAGACTCTTTCTCTAGTCAGTCAAATGTTTGGAAAGCGCATTTTAAAAAAGTTCATTATTCTTTCACAACTGCATCCCTAAAACTCTATTATAATTCCTTAAAATGTTTCAGCATTATTTGAACACCTCGTGTGCCAAGATATCATCATAACATCAATATCATCCCACTGAAATTTCACTTCTGTCTATCCATTTAGTTCTCTTGCATAATATTTTCCTATTTAACTTTTTGGGATGGTTCCTATATCACATGGCTTTAGTGTCCTTAAAACAAAAATTTCTCTTTCCATGATTAGAGCACTAAACCTTTATCAAACTACGTCAATGTTATCTTCTGTAATCTTAAAAATCTCTAACTAGATTGTTCTTAAAATACAACTACTGATTCAGGTGTATTTCCTGTCATTATTTTAATAAGTCCATGATTCTTAATTTCTATGGGAAAAGTAATTACTTACTGGTTCAAGACAGGTGTATATGCTGTTTTATCTTCATCTATAATGGTGACCATCAGAGTAATAAGCTGTGCCCAGAAATCCAAATTCTTCATTGTTGGTCCCTGTTCTTCTTTAGGAACTTCTTGTTTCTTACTCTGTAAAAAAAAATAATTAAAAAATTGAATATATTTTACATTAGAGAAATTAGAAAAAAATATTATGAGATATTCACCTACAAATTATTACTTGGTTCAAAAGAGTGGAATCTTCAGAGATTTCAGACAAAGACTGTCTATCAAAGTTAAAGCAGACTGTATGGCAGACTGTACCTAGCTGTGGACATCTATCAAAACACAAAGAGTGAAAATACAGTCAGGTCAGCCAAGATGATCAATAGAGATTTGATTTTTTGCACATGTTCAGACTTCAATTAAATGAATTCTTAATTTATTTGTTGTGCTGAAATTGAATGCAGGTAAAACTGTCTACTGAGGCAGAACTTTTATACCCTGCACAATAAATACTGAACAAATCAACAATAAGGAACATTTATTGGTTTGCTGTGTTTTTTGTTTCTTTTGTTTTGTTGTTGTCTGATTTTTAAATTTTTTTTTAATTTTTATTTATTTTTATTTTATTATATGCTTCAGTTATTGGGCCTAACAGATGCTCTGCTCTTCACTCCACATGAACTGGTTAGATTTCCATTTATTTTTTTAATAGCCAAAATTAAAAAGGCTACTGGCCAAAGTATCCTGCACAGAGATTTTCCAGGAACTGACAGACTGACTGGCAGAACCACAAAGTGTATGTTTAAGAGAGGAGGAAGAAAACACCACAAAATAATCCCTTGACACAGGAAACTACTGGGAAGATAGGAGTATCCAAAAGACAGGCTTGTGAGGGTGTTGCTTTGCCCCTAGTCTGTTATTTGATTCCTTTTTTTATCCAGGGAAATGGGATTTTTATATACAGCTTTTAAATAAAGAGGACTCCAACTAGTTTGACGTCCAAAGAAAAGAACCTGAGAGGTCCCATTACATTTTTGTAATAATCACGAGGAAGGACATGACACAGATAATTTGGATTACCAATATGACTCTCCAGCCACCAAGTAAAAGTTGGTAAGTAAAGCAGTGGTTTTTATTCCTTTTGACTAGAGGCTTGCCTTTGCACCTTTTAATATAAATATATATTAATATTGACCACTTACAATCCTTTATTGAGAATTTTATATTTTTAAATCTCACTCAAATGTGCATTTACAGCTAGATTTTGTCTCTACAGTTTTGATTTATTAATTTTTAGTCTACAGTTTCCTAGACAAAAAGTATTTTTCAGTTCTTTGCTTGACAGAAGGATCAGATTCCTTATCAATATCAAATAAATAAGTTAATTGCAGAGAACCAAGTAAGAAAAGAAAACTTTATCTCTGTATGGACACAAACACACATAAATACAACTTCTGCCACATAGAGGTATGTCTGCACATACTGGGTCTCTGCCACACAGCTGGCAGAGGTAGAAAGGGTTTTTTTTTCACTCAATTAGTAAGTCAGAGAAAATAAAGATGTCTATTATCTTGCAGGTTTAAACATACATTCCCTATACTTCTCATTGTAGTTCAAACATGACCACTTCAACAAACCCTTTATCTCTTTGAATAGATATGACACTATATTAGTGTCATAGTGAATTAATTAAATGTTCTCTTAACCTCAATTAACTTTTATCTATTAAGAGCATTTAGAATAGCAAAAAGGGAATTTCATCAACACTTAATTGAAATGGGTTTTGTGGTCACTGTGGAATATTTTATAAAAGTATCATTAATCACACTGTTAAATGCTCAGCTGATCTTCAAGTGCTACAACTTCTAAAGCTACTGAAATAAAGGTGAGGTGCAGAAGCTGTTAAAATGGATGGTGTGACTAGTATCACTGGTAATTTACAACCACACATGCAAACAAGAGTGTTTTTCAAAACATAAATGAATATTGGAGCATTAATGTCACTCACAAGAGCTCTCCCTGGTGTAAATAAATCTCTGATATAGAAAGAAATTATTTTAATAATTTATCATCTACCATTTTTTCCCTCAGAAGCTAGTGCATGTTTAAAGCAAACGAACCTAAAGTCAGTAGAAGACAGAGCCAGTACACCTTTAGTCCAGCATCTTATCCAAGAACTGTATCTAAAAAAACCCCAACCAACAACCAAAAAAACCCCAAACAACCACAAACAAAAAAAACCCAAACGAAAGACACAAAACCAAATCAACCAACCAACCCAAAAAAAGAAAGCAACGCTTGCAATGGCATGTAGCTGAGATGGCTTTTCTACTAAAGAAAAGGAGTTACACATTCAAAAGCAACTGAGCGTGTTGAGTTCCCAAATCCCAACTGGAAAAGAGACCAGGGACTCACAGATGAGTACAGCAAAACTGAATTGGCCCTTCAATCATAGGTCCATCCACATGCCAGCCTACACCACCTCGTTAATACAGAAACCCTGATTCCCAAAAGTTAGGAAAGTATTAGTACGTTGACCTGACCTAAGGTGCTAAATCTCAAAGCAGAGATAAATCTCAAGGGAAGAGCACTGAGCTACTATAGCCCTGCAACACTCGGCTCCAGAACTAGTTAATTTGTTGCCAGTCTTCTGCACAATGCTTCACTGTGACAACACAGAGCCCAGTAACAGATAAAGAAAAGATCTCCACAGTCAGGTAGAATTTCAACACTATTCTGCTGAGCAGAATATAGAGTAACCCAGTGTATTTCTCCAGTGTCTGGTGCTATCAGCCATGAACAGGAGTTTGCTTCACATTTTATTTGTTTCACTCAGTGGAGAAGACTGCAAAAAGAATTATTTAAAGGACTTTTGTCATTGGGGGTGTCACCCAAGATTCCAGGTTGTTTGTTTGGTTTTTTTCCATTTCTTAAGAAAATATATTTGTTCTATGTTTATATTTACACATTGCTAACTTGAGTCAAAAAGTTATCAAAATGCTTCCTTAACTACTTTTTCTAGGCATTATTTTTTCAACATACGACAGCTAGCTCTTCACTCAGATCAGAGTTAATTAAACAGAGACAATACTACATCTGCTGCATAAGGAATTAGGTAGTTCCTTATCAGAGTGCTTTGTCTCAAATAATGAGGACAGTAATTACCACGTCAATGAGACTGTCAAGATGTCACATTTTACTGTCCGCAGTGTTCATGCTATTTTATTTTATTTGCCATCAGCTGTTCTTCGTATTCCAGTATGAAACCATAGCATGACATTTTTCCATACTGGTAGCATTCACCCCAGGAAATATTGCTGTTCTGCAGGGGTGATATTCTGCTGCAAGATATTTGCTTTATAAGAGCGACTGTCTCTCTGACACAAAAGTAGAAAGTAATAAAAAGAGGGGGTTGTTGAGTATATTTTGTGATTTATTTGTTACTCTCCTTATAGCGATACACTTGCAAAACTCCCGCTTGAGCACCCACAGTTTCATAATCCAGTGTTCTCTTTTCATGCCAATGTCAGACAATTACACATATTCAGACATTAAACATATTTTCAGAAATACTGTGACAGGCAAGTTTGAGAATTTTAGGCTGTAGACAAAAGCAAACGGAGAAGAGGGTTAACATGAGTTACACACAGAGGTAATATACACAACATGCAGGAGCATACCACTTCAGACCAGATGGAAATACTACTGTTTAAGTAGAGTGTCTATGTTCCACTTTTTCGTAACATCCTCCCCAATATGACTCAGGCAAGAAATGAACCATGGTAATACCCTGAGCCTGCAGTGGGCCTTGGCAGGACAACAGCTGCCAGCCTTTCCCCTGAGTGAGAGCAGGTGGTGACCTACATATTGAACCATTTCTTGTTGCTTTGGGGTTCATCGATTTCAGCTCTCACTACTCACAGCTCAAATCTCAGCTGTGCAGCTAAGACATGAACCGTCTGTGCTGCACCACCATGCTAGGATGAATTCCTTCCCTCCCTTTGAGAGGAGAAGGCCTCATCTGAAGGGGAGGCATGCAGAGATAAGAGAATGGTTAATGAAGAAGGCCTAAGGGTGGAATCTGGTATAATTGAACTAAGGGGTTTGAACACAAAGCTAATGAAACGTTAATTACAATTTGGTTACTGCTTCATTATTATAACAGTGATACCACAAGCCAGTCTGCAATGCACATGGATTCACTGGAAAACTTCCACAGCTATGTGTTCCAACAAGCTGTTGGAACATACACAAGCTCTCAGAGTGTGGGGTGCCCATGAGTGCTGCTAAGAGATTACGTTCAAACCTTGGGAGCTAGAGATAAGTTTTCTCACATAACAGGAATCCAACATTAGAAAATAAATGCTTATTTCAGAGAAGCTGAATATATAGCATGCACTGCCTCTCCTGAAATCAGGAAATTAATATTTTGGATTCAGGTTAAACATGCTTTCAGATAAAATTTTATGTCATATAACATGTAGTATGACTGTTCTTACCTATTATGTACTACACAGCAAAAATGCATTTGCCAAACAATTCGCATTTTCAAGGCAGGAATAGTCACTGAAATACCATTTTTTCCAGTGTGCCACCCAGAAGGTAAAAGTAAAGACCAAGAGGCAGTGCAACAAAGCAATTATGCTTCTTTTAGACAGTTGTATAATTTTGCAGGTACAAATTTCTTAATTTTAACATTACTTATAGGATAAACTCTGACTATATTCTAGAAAAAAAGCATTCTCAAGGCTTTTGCATAGCATTTGGAATATGGTGAATACTATTATTATTTTGCCTTGACAGTTCAGCCTGATGAACTAATAATAAGAAATGTTAGAAATTCATTCTCTACTTTCTTGAAGTAGTTTCTAAAGCTAAGATCCAAGTATGCATCATAGAAGTTAAAATATAAGGCTGGAGAGGCAGTATATAACTTACAGCAAATTATAATGCTTCTTTTCTAAAGCTACTGAAGTGAAACATTAGGTTTTTTAAAATTATTTTTCAATTATGAATCTGAAATGAACAGTAATCAATCTAAAGTCATCTTCCCTAAAGCCAATAGCCAATTTTACAGTCGTGTCCAATGTGATTACTAAATTATGATTTAACACATTAATTTTGAAACTCATCTTGTTACACATTTTAGAGTTCATAGCCATCTGTGGGTTTATTTATAATATGTTGCTTTTTCTCCCATAAATATAACAATAATTAATGAACAACAGCATGAAATATGCTCATATTTGCCTTACCTGATCCACTAACTGGGAGTAGAGATCATAGCAATTGTCAAAAATGTATTTATAAGTTGAGTCCAGGCAGGCTCTTACACAATCTTTCACTACAGTACTGGCTCGAGGTGGGCTCTGCAGTTCAAGGACCTAGTAAAATATTGAATAAATGGTAGAATGCCAGAATTAAATTGAAGACAAAAAAATCCAGGTGTTGCAATGAATATAGTTCTGTAATACAGGATGAAAGGTTTTGAAATATAATAATGATAAAAATATTTAAAACTGTGTTGAGTTCAGGTAATCTCAGTTTAAAGATGCACTAAAACACATACTCAAATGAAGCAAGTAGATTGTATCACTAAGTTTTCTTTCAATAAAATTATTGATGTGATCAAAGAGGCATACATGCCCAAGGGTTTACATCTTTAGGATTTCCACATCTAGTGGAAAAAAGTTCTGTTGTTTAAGAAATAATTAAACCATATAATTATGTACTTTCCTCTGAATGAGAACATGAGCCAAGTAGCTCTTAATTTTTAAAGAAAGGGTTCAGCTTTTTACTCCACTTTGGGATACACTAATTTGAACTTCAACTTAATAAGTTATTTCTCTTTATGTAGTGCCTAACCCAGTGAAAACACATGCTATTGTGACAAACGTTGTTTTGTGTTTCTGTATTTTTATCCAGTAGTATCAGTGTGTACCATTCCATCCTAAAAATGTTTCAGCATGTGACCACCTGTATAACAAGATCTGGAGTGACTAAAGCAAGGAGGAGTTATCAGACCTATGTTGCTGTTTGACATGTGATATTATCACACTACCAGGAAAACATGTTCCTAAGGTGTTCAACTGAGTTTACTTTATGTGACTTGACTTTAATTAAAATGGCTTTTTTTCCTTGATAAATTTTAAAATAATAGTTATAAAAAGGAAAATATACTTATTTAATTTTCAAAGATAATGGCTTTTATCACATTGCTAATACAAAGTATGAATGTGTTTACTTCAAAGATCTTGAGTAAATTGAGAGATTTAATTAAAATCTGAAGGAGATTAATTGATTAAGAGTATTAAATACAGTATGTTTTTCCTGGAAAATAAAAGGCAACAGCACTTTTTTTAGAGTCATTGTGCAAATAAAGGACAATACCTTCATTCGAAAAAAAGTAATGCTGGTAAGCAGGTCCACAGTCGATTTCAGATCTTGGAGTCTCTCAGGATTGCTGGCAGGAAAATTATCCTGGTGAATCAGCAAGAGAAATAATTGAAACTGGAGTTACAGGTAAGATCCTTCAACAGCTAGAGAAAAAAACAAACCAACACCTTCTAGGAAAACAAAGATGCTTCTTAAAAGGATTATAAGTGTTCATGTTACCCAAATTCTGCCTGTAAGGAAGTCAGTGATGAGCATCCCTTTGACATGAATAGGGATCCTTCTGATTATTCTCCTGTATTTCTAATACGAGAGATAGTTTCAAAACAATGGAGCAAAAAAACCCCCACCTTCAGAAAGACTGACCCAGCTGCAGGGGTTGAGGTTGGCATGGGCCCACCTCTCAAGTCTGTCAAGGTCCCAGGTTGCCAATGAAAATAATTTATGCATTCTCCATAGTGTATAAATCACTTGTAGGCAAAAATGCAGTAGTGAGATTAATGAGGAAACTACATATGAAATTTTTGCTATGATCTCTAGGTTAACAGGAAGACTGACAGGAAGTGGTGTTATTTGAATGGCTTCATATTAATGAAGTATCAGCCAAATATCCTCATGCCTCAATATTATCTGGATAATATTCTTCAAAATTAAAAGATCTTAGGATAAACATATCTGCTTTTAGGTGTCATGGAGCCCTCCTCTCCTGGAGATGGCTGAACACGTGTCTGCCAATGGGAAATAGTGAATTAATTCCTTGTTTTTCTTTGCTTGTGTGTGCAGATTTTCTTTTATCTATTTAACTCTCTTTATCTCAGCCCACAAGTTTTCTCACTTTCACCCTTCAATTTTCTCCACCATCCCACCAGCGACATGTGTGCAAGGAACTAATTTCTAAAACTTTTTAAAGCAGATAATGCACACTGGGATATTTAAACGAAAAAAACACTTGTGATTGTCACTACATAGAATAGGTTGCACATACCCTGTATTTAGATAAATCAATCCTCAGAGAATTGTGCAGTTGATCCAGCAGTTTTATAAACTTTTCCCTCTGTTAAAAGAACACAAGAACACGTTGCATTAGAATTTGCAGGTTCCTGTAATTGGTAGGGTTTAGAAAGCTGCTTTCCATTCTTATTTGAAAAAGAGAGTGGTTTCCATTGTTTTATATAAATGTACTGGTCTGAGATATCTGTGCTTCAAGGCCAAGGCAATGTGTACTTTAGCACTTTATGTTCTCTTTCTGTCCTATATTGTGATTTACCTGTTACGCATTCACTACCGTGCAGCCATGCAATACATTAGTGAGGTGACATACCTTCCTATGCAGAGTTTTCCTTTCTTAATGACTGATGCATTGTTAAATAACTCAATATATCTAGAAATTGAAGAGCATTACCTGATGTTGCTGACCAAAAATGCAATATTAGCATCAATTCTGGATAAATTTATAGAACCACAGAATGGTTTGGGTTGGAAAGGACCTTAAAGGTCATCTAATTCCAATGCCCCTGCATGGGCAGGGACACCTCCCACTAGATCAGGTTGCTCAGAGTCCCATCAAACCTGGCCTTGAACACTTCCAGGGAAGGGACACCCACAGCTTCTCTGGGCAACCTGTTCCAGTGTCTCACCACCCTACAGTGAAGGATCTATTCCTAATATCCAATCTAAATCTACCCTCTTTCAGTTTGAATCCATTTCCTTTTGTTGGGGAAAAGAAATAATAAGTTCAATGTTTTAAGTTATGTTAGCAAGGCTTATTAAACAGATAAGATTGTTAAATTTTTATATTTGCCTTGTAATAGCCTACACTCTTGAAGAAAGCACTTCCCCCTTTCCCTTTAATATACATTCCCTTTAATAATGCTGATTTACAGACAAATTTCATGTAAAAGTATGATTGAAAATTATACTACAATAGCAGGGGCTTTTGTAAGAATAAGCTCATACTATGCAGAATAACTCATACTATGCAGTTATAGTTTTCCCTTTCAAATATGGAGATTAACTTGTTATCTTGATAGATGAAGGTGCAGTGAAAACATTTTGCTGTGAGATACCCAACTGAGTGGTGCTATTCTCAAGTAATACTAATGAGAGCTTCTAATTATCAGTCTTTACATTAGAACACATTCCATAGTTCACTGGACAAAATTGTGCAGAAATCCTTGCCAGCCTATGTGAAAGTAGCAGGCTTGTGGAAGCAGCTCTCAGAATGCACAACAGTATCCACACCATCCCTGAAATACAGTTGATATAAATAAGAAAATAGGGTTCTTTGTGCACTGCCTCTCATCAGTGGAGCATTACCCCACACCAAAAGCCACTAATTTGGCACAGTTCCCTTAAGGGATCAATCAAAAAGGAACTTTCGTTATAAATCTGTACTGAAATATTCAGCCAGCCAAATCCTTCCCAGCTGTAGCCTGAGGACTTGAATTTGAGCTGTTCTTTTTGAGGAATGATGTGCAGCTATCCACTAACAAATGCCTTTTGACCTAAGAGAGAAGAATAATCTAATATTTTGCCTACAAGTCAATTGAAAAAAGAGCTCCAAATCTCTATTAGTGATGCTTACTACTGTCTTTCCATCCATCTGTTGAACTACGAATTGGATTGGAATTTGCGTCAAAGGTAAACTGGCATTTACATCAGAGAGAGGACTTAATCTCCATCCACTCTGAGGATAAAAGTAGTTCTGATCATTAGAAGAACAGGGCGGGGGGGGGGAAGTAAAAAAAAAAAAAAAAGAAGATGCAGCAAAACCATTCTAAATTTCAAAAGCTGGATCAAACTCAAAAGTCTTACAGCTTGAATATTGGAAGAGTACCCTTATTTCAATATAAGGGTAGAGTCTTTCCATAATAAACCATTGGTTATCTTATAAAAGAAAACCTGAATAAGAGTAGAGCAATATTGTGCTATCATGGTAATACAATAATTAAATAATAAATACTGTGAGAGTGATTTTAATCGATGCAAGTTTTTTACTTTGTAATATTGAAGCAATATTTATATTACTCTTTCCAAGCAAACCTCTAGCAGCAGGACACAAAATTTCATTTCAAAAACAAGTTGTCTCCAAACTAAAGGCTGAGCTCTTGGAACTTTCGTATGTGAGTACTTCCAGCAAAATTAATATAAAAGAAAAAGAAACTGGTATTTAGAGTATTTCCCAAAAAAACCTACTGAAAGACCTCAGAATAATGACGTAATGGATTTTTATTTTTTTTTAAACACACTTATGACATTGCTTAAATATGAAAATGTATTAATGCTAATACTACTTCAGGAGTTTTTAGAACTCATGTTGTCTATTTACAGCTGTAAGCAGTAGCATCAGATCCTGAGAACATTCAGGATTCAGCAATAATAAGAAAAATAAATCCTTGGTATTATTACTACACACGGAGTTTTATAGATATAAGCTCTATCTCAAAGGTACTGATGCGTGAAATGCAAAATAATATTGAGTCTCAATTATTTGAGGCTCTGCATGAAAGTATTATGCAGGAATGCAGTACTTAATACACTGTTTGGTACAAATTAAAATTTGTTTTAGCTTCTAGCTAAAAAAATTAAATTTAGCTAATTTTCCTTATAAAACTAGTTACACTTTTTTTCCAGGCATGGATTAAATTACTGTATTAAGCATAGTCTGACAATTATGCTTCTAAATTGTGACAGAAAGACAAAAGAAAAAACAGTTAAGTCTTTCTTGGTTTACTAGTCCACATGTGTAATTGCATAATGTTGTCTTGAAAATCCAGAAATTCATAAAGTTTCTATTATTCTTAATACTGGAGAAGAGCATTAGTACCTCTAATGCTACTTAAAATAACTGTAATTTGTATTTAATAAATTCTAATTATGTTTAATATTTTATTTCATGTCAATGAAATATTAAATATAAAATGGCTTTGGTATCAGCCATACAACTAACAGCTATACAAATAAAAAAGAAGGAATGCATTTTTCTGCATCAAATCATATTTATCTCTGACTATATAATGTGCAACAGTAGAGATATGAAAGCAACATCTTTGAATCATTGCTCTGTTCCTGCTGTCATGTCCCCAGTGAGGGTAAGTGAACAGCTCAGAATACAAAGCCAGCTACCACATCCTGAGAGCCTGGTATTCCTCCTAAACTTTCAGATTCCTAAATCCAGGACTTGGAAAATGCACTATTATTTAATTAAAAATAAGAGCCCATCCTTACAGGCTCTTGTGCGAAGAGTAGTATTTATGGGTCGATCCCTTAGGTTAACATGAGTTCACTGGTGACATGTACCCCAAGGAAACAATTGCAACTGACTTAATCTAGCACAATTAGTAGTTTGCAAGCCACACTGCAATAAAACCAAAACCTGATTGTTGAAGATTTTACTACTATGCATGTGTGCCAGTGCTTTCTACCCTGTATACCTTCCATATTGCTATACAAGGAGCTGAATAGTATCTTCTCCAGGTTTTATGGTGACTGTAAAAACGCAGGGTAAAACTTTCAAAAGCTAACAGCAACTCTTACTCTTTAAAATTATCAACTCTTAAAAAATGTTTGAATTTAGATGTTAATATAGTATCATATACTAAAAAAAAAAAAAAAGGAAGAAGAAAAGAAAAGAAAAAATACAAGGACTAGTATTCTATTAACAAAGCAAGTCTACTTACCCCAAAGTTCGTAGCTGCAAACCGATCTGAGGCAGATACATTAGTTGCTGCTGTCGTATGAGCATAGAAAGCATTTATATTGGCCAACAACGTACTCATAACTGCTGGAACACCAGGGCACATATATTTAGAAGACAGACAGGAAAAGTGCCTACAATTCAAACAAACTGACAGTTATTAAAGATGGCAAAGATTCTGCTCTTTCTCTCACCACAACTTCATTTCAGCTACAATAACATAACTTTCAAGCTACCTCACAGACAATTGTGCAGATACATGAGGAAATCCAGGCATGTTTGATATAATTGCCACTTGTTGCACTCTGATATTTTCAAATTGAACACATCAGATACACATTTGCTTCTTACTCTCTTAATACTAAATACAAAACCATGATCTGATCATCTTAGTTACTATAAAGCAAAACATTCAGTATTAAACCCAAACTTAAAATCAAACACAAACTTAAAACAAGAGATCTATACTCTAGTGGAGAAGGATTTAATTGATGCCATCAAAAAGACTCAAATGAACATTTTACTCCAGATTGTATTTAAGACTACATTATTAATGAAAGGTGAGGCATCAAGCAACTTCTGGATTCACCATGATTTGATTTAGGCCAAATGAAGTCTTGTTACTACTATCCTGCTCCCCGATCTGGATTGCTTTGATCCAAGGGAAAAGCTGCAGCACTGCCAGTCCTGTAGTGTGGTGCTTGGACTGACACAGGAGATTAAAACCACAGCACATCTTGTGCTGCATGGACGCAGCTTAGAAACGGGCATTTACACAATGAGGTACACTATTGGAATGGGGGGGAAGATAAAAGTGATGAACCCAGTTTGCTATTGAAGGCTGAAGCTGACAGTAGCAGTAGGAGAAGAAAAAGCTGGGTAAGCCTCATATTCCCAGTAGGTGCAGTTCAGACATAGCTGTTCTAAGGCATTTGTGAGATCTAGCACTGAACAGTTTCCTTCTGCAGGATGTAGAGCTGCATAGGTCAGAATACTAATACAAGGGTTTATGATGACATAATGTCGAATTCTACAGTAAAGAAAAGAAGGGGCAAAAGGAAAAAACTGCCACACAAGGTTCATTGCAGAATGTGAGTACAACTAGTCCCCAGGCTGAACATCACCTCCCTCAGGATGCCAGCATGAGAACACTCAATGTATTTGGAAAATCAAGGCTATCCTTCTTAAATATTTTTTCTGGGCTTAAAAGGAATAAATATAAATAAATACAATTTTGAGAGCCAGAAACGGGTCTACTAAGAGGGTCATAGATGACAAAGCCACCAGCATGAACTTGAAATTATATTTATTGCCATAGCAGAACAGGATGTCAAATTGTTCTAGAAAGTGGTACTTTAGGGAGGCTTAATCAGATTTATGTTATGTTGATAAATGCAAAATGGCATATGTTCCTACTCCAGCATGTGTTGTCTGTCCATATATAAAACGATCAAGACTGCTTATCATTAGCACTGAGACTTCATATAATAGGTAATTTTAAAACTGCAAACAAATATGTTATAAAACCTAGATTCTGACAGAAGAGCATCTCGTCAGCAACACCCTAAAACTCACTTGAGTCTGATACAGTGTATAAGAAGGATGTAGATGCACTCTGGGGTCTGGATCATGGGCTGCAAAAGCATTGTCAGCTTTGCATTTACAAATGCAAACATTTAAATTTACAATGTTATCATGAGACATGCAATAGAAATATTCTGCACTAGATTCTCATGCATAAAATGCTTACACAATATTCCTTTGGGCCAAGTGATTACATTCAAATTATCTCTCTGTTGTATGGTAGAAAATTGCTTTTCTTTTAGTAGGAGCACATAGTTACAAAATGGAATCTGATAATTCTATTTTCCAAATCAAGAAGTTTTACATTTTTCTCCCAGTCATTAAAGTTGCTTCAGGAGAAAAAGGTGATCTCATAAACACAAATAAAACCAACAGCATACAGTCCAAAAGAAAATTCCCTATGGCAGACCTATTGTCTTCACTACTCTTCTCACCAAAGTCTGGATGATCTTACAGAGAGACATGTCTGCAGATGAATCAGCAAATCAATGTATGTGAATAAATATATTCTTATCCAAGTATTATTTAAGATTAAATTAATTACTGATTTTATTCCTAACTTAAACAGAATGTGGCCTTAGACATTATGTGGCCTACCCATCAAATAGGAATTGCTCATGGGTATGAGGGCAATGAAATCTTGTATTTTATTTCCTGTGTAAATTACCTGTGACTACCAACATTTAATTCACTTTCTTACTACACATGCCTTCAAATCCCTGGTTTGCAGTAATCCGTAGCAAGGAAATTTGGTGGCAAAGGGATAGAAGAAAGCAAGGACTAAGAGACGACAAGACGAAGGAGGTAAGATAATTTAAAATGCTTGGCTAGAATTTTTTAGTTAGGATTGAGTTAGCATCCTCTT
Source organism: Apus apus (assembly GCF_020740795.1). NCBI lineage: Eukaryota > Metazoa > Chordata > Aves > Apodiformes > Apodidae > Apus > Apus apus. The sequence goes on from NC_067291.1 coordinate 8,449,428, forward strand.
TATATGAAAATGCAACCTGTCCATTTCTAATACTGTTAAATTAAAAAGCTTTTTAAATGCTCACATGTCAATTGTGTTGCTATTTTTGCCATGTTGACTTCTGCTATATTTGAATTTCTCAAATCAGTTTCAATTTTTTTCTGGAAAGTTGCAGAGAAAATCGCATTCATCAAGAGATGAAGTAAAAGAGACTTTGAACTAATTTTTCAGTTGAGGTTGTGCAGCTAAAATGCAGCCATGTTGTACTGAGATGACCAGATAGTGGGGCTGGAGTTAAGAGGAAACACTAAGGCTAAATCAGTCTTGCTTTATTTCCTAAGCAAAACAGTAATAAATGCTCTCCCTTGGCATGAATAGCTCTTGAGAATTCATCTCATAAAACCCTGAATCCATTTAGACACAGCAGGAACAACCCCATCATTTTAGAGAGTAACATTTTGGTAAAAATGACATACCAATTTAAATCAAATTAGAAAACTATAATTCTCTGATAGTTAATAAGTAATCTAGCGTAATCAAGATGTAAAGACATACATGGTGAAAGAGAAGTTAAACTTGGAACCCCCAATATAAATGAAACTTGATGCATGAGTTCCTCCATATGTAGTATAGACATACATTACCACAAGGAAACTGTCAAGCTTAATTAATTATTCTGTGCAATGTTGTTTTAGGTCCTTGGAGAAAGACCATTGATGACATGTATATTACAAATACATCCTCTACCTTCCTTTTAGATACACAGCACAATAATTCACAATGAGCTACAAGAAGTGAAAGACACGTGTATTGCAATAGCAGATGGTGTCATTATGCCCAGCAGTCAAAAGAAAACTTCGTGTGATTATGTGACTTCATACTTAAGAATTTTTTTAGGATGTAATGTAAAGAGACTGAGGAAATGGGATACATATTCTGATAAAAAATGCCATAATATCAGCTTTGTATAGGAAAAAAGAAATCTGTATTTCTTCTGTAGAGAACTCATTCAGAGTTCTCTGATTTTCTATAGCTGCAGAAAAAGCAGAATGTAGTCCTTTTCACTGGACAAATTTAGAATACATGATGAGGGTCTTGCATTGCCTCTAAGATCAGTGGTGCTTTATTCTAAAGTGATCAGAAACACTTTAGTATGTGTAATGTAGTAACAGGTTCTAAGACTGTTAAAAATGGTTTGCATGAATTATTTCCATATACTATGGAGTTTGTTACAACTATTGCTGGTGTCCTACATGAAACCATGTTGTGGAACAGTGAAAGTCTTTCTGATCCTTGCCACATATCAGTATCAGAAAGACTAAGAAATGCATTAGCAGTAATACATGTAACAGTTTATAAAATGCTTAAATCTTAATTCCATTGCAAATGAGAAGCACTTCAATGAGAATCAGATGGACAAAAATGACAGCAAGAATTTTAAAACTGAAATGGGCAAGAAATGGAAAATAAAAGCATGAATGCTTGGAACTCATCACTTCCGCGAAAGACATTCTTGACAGAAGAGTGGAAAAACAGACATAATAACACTTACGTCATAGCTTGATAAATATATTCAATTCCATAGCGCATTGCAAATTCATCTACAATTTCTTGGGCAGCATCATCAAAGTACACCTTCCAGGCTTCATCACCTCTCACTTCAGGGATTTTTACAACACCATTTGATTTAACTTCCGTCAAGTAATGGAATAGATTCTAAACATAAGAAATACTTAAAATAAGAATTTTTGGATTTTAAGTGGCATTCTGAAGGTATATTCTTATATAATAGTCACCAATATGTTAATTATTACTTAGTTGGTCACCCCCCCCTGAAGACGGGCACTAACTAGTCATCATCACAAAAAAACACCAAGACTCTAACCACATTTTTTGTAATGGAACTCCAGTAGTCCAGGCTTGTGACTTCAACATAAATTTCTGCAGAAACTTTCTCTTCTATCACATACCCTTGATATAAGGTCACATCCCTTAACTGGCACAGAAAGACTGCAACAAATAGCTGCAGAAACATTCTCTTTCACCACACACCCTTGCTAATAAATGAAATAATGATGTTATAATGCTTACTACATAGTGCTTCAATTTTAACTGGACCTGTAACCAATACATTTCAAATTCATTATTTAAGAACCATAAGTTACAGGAAACCTAATTAGTAATATTGCAGAAGCCTCTCAAGGAATGAAAGGCATACAATAAAGTACATTTAGCAACCTTAGGACCAAACCTAGTATTTAATTTGATGCTAATGTCAGAGTGCTTCCTCCATATATGTACCCACAGACTCAGCTGCTGATATGATTTCCTACTTTCAGTGACCAAAAAACACCCCAAGACTTCGAAATAATTTCAGCTTTTCTCATTGGACCATAACTACCTTGTGGGTTACCTTAAAGTAACAGAATTTCACCATTTACTTCACAGGTCAAAACATTTGCAATATCTCTTAGTTGACTCCATCTCTTTTTTTTTTGTAACTCCTACCAGCAAGAATGATCTGTTGATGTTTCTCTGTCTCTGACTGTGAACCTGATATGCCATCAGCAATACGAAGTGGGAAAGCTAAAATAAACTTCTCCTGAAGTGTAGCAGCAGTTACTTAAGTGTTCCTAATGTTCTGTAGCCTTTTTTTTCTTATTCATGTTAGAACCGAATAGCAATTTCTGTACAGGATGATTTAGCTTCGACATACCTCGTGTAGACAGGTGTACTGCAAATGGTAGGGAGCAACTTTCTCCTCTCCTTTCATTTCAACATTGATTTTCAGTCTAATGGCACCAGAGACAGCTGATTTATCTGTTCGCTTTTCTGAAGAGCAGAAAAAAAATACATTAGTAACTACCTAGAATACATTTATGTCAAGTGAAAGGCTTTCATAAATCATTCTAGCTTAATAAGAATGTTTTTTAAAGCAAGAAAGTCCTGCTGTTGAGAACAAGAGAATTCCTTTTAATAACTCAAATACAGTTCAGGCCACGAAGCAGAATATCAAACTATGAAGTAAATAGTCTTATTATTTTTGCTGAATGCAAACCCAGCTCCACAGTGCTCTATTTAACACTTTTCCCTTTTCAATAGAAATTATTTTAATTTTCTGTCTGGTAACTGTACTAATTATTGTTATTTTCATTATTTATAGTTTCCTTTAGTTATGAAGACCTTCGGAACAACCTGAACTACTATGTCTCTGAGAAACTCAAAAGTGTTCTTAGCAGAACTCAATGACAGAGCTAAGCTGAATCTTATATGAAAAAAAATTACACAAAACTTTGTTTGTGCTGTCTCCACTAGTAGTTGTTGTCACTCAGTGTGGGGTTTACTAATCTTTTCCTCCAATTTTCTCTTTTCCAAATTGCTCTAGCAGTATAACTGAGTCAATAGGTATTAAAATTTTTATGACTCTTTCACAAAGTGCTGTGATGTGACTGGTGATGAATAGTAGAATCAATAAGAATTGGTATTCCATAAAGCCAATTGTTTTATTTGGGGATGTAACACTTTGCAGTTGTGTCATTTATGCAACAGAATAAAATACGCATTTTTAATTTTTTTACAATATTAAAATTCTCATGAGCCATTTACCAATATTTCTATTTCAACGCTGATTGAAAGGTTTTCATTCTAGATTCTTCCTTTTACAGAGAAAAATAGATTTTCAATGCTGTTATTAAACTACTTCTAGTCAAATCAATTCAGCAAGAATTGTTTCAAAACCCAATTTAATAATAATTATATATTTTTATCAGTCTAAGTATTTGAAATTCTTGCAGGAATGAAATTCAAAATTCATAATAACTCAATTATCTCACCTTTAAAAAAACCCTCATTATTAATAGGAAATAAAGCAAGGCTTTCTCTTCTTTGTCAATAGGAAAACATATCTCCCTGACACATCTATGTAATGCACTGGGAAATGAAACACTAGACAGGGAAACACCCTTGGTTAGGAAACATGCTCTACAATATCAGAAAATTATGTCACATAATTCACTCGAAGTTTTCACAGAGAAGGCAGCCTAGATAAAAGTGTTGCTATCATATTTTTACTAGCAAATATAGGAGATTGACTTTTAAAGAGCTACTCCAGACTATTTAGTGCACCCAAAGAGATTTTTAGAATTAAATAACATTTCTATACCTAGATTTATATAAAGGACATATATTCTGGAACACACTTTATTTTTTTCTGGTTTAAAGAGTGATACTTTTTAAGGTCTGTCCAGATAAGAAAGTGCAGTCATAAAGGACAACAGAGAGCACTGGGAGCTTCAGCAGGCTGTCCTCAGTTTGTGACTCTGCATGTAAATGTATCAAATTGTATGCATGTAAACATATCAAATTGAGATATTTGGAACAGCAAACTGAAGCAAGCAATTTTCATGAAGAACCGCAGGTGCAAACACCGTGAAAAACAAAGATGTTTAGGCCCATAAAGGACTAGTCTGAAATGCTTGGTTTTCTTACACACTTTTAATTTGGCATTAAAATGAAAAATTTTTCTTATATATTTTTCTGACTAGTCTTCTTTCTGTAATTGTCATAACTCTGAATCAAAATGAAGAAAATATCTTTCATTTTCAAATCTGCCTGTGAAATTAAAGATTTTTAAAGTTGCATATTAGTACCAAAGCTATATAATTTGAAATCCCAAATCTACACATGCTGAGATTCTACCTAAGTTTGTTTTAAAAAATCATCAAGAATCATACCTAAATTATACCATACATCCATTTGACCACTCAGTGTTCTTACTTCAATGATTGTTTGCCCAAGGAAGTCATCTGATTCTTTTTTGAAATGCTGTTTTACTCTAGATTTTATGTCATCATCTTCATCCCATACTCTCACTTTTATTCTATCTGTAGAGTTATGGCATTCACTGTAAACATAACAATAAAATATAAAATGTTAGTGATACACAAGCTACATACACTTGTACTGCCATCTAATTAACTGTCCTCATTTTCCATTTGTTTAGCAGTTGCTTAACTGCATGAAGTGACAAAGAACCTACAACATTCAGTGGAATAAAAGGCCACACCACATTGCCAGGGACAAATTACTGTTACTACATATAAGAGAAAGTAAAGATATTAACTTGACAGAATTATATATACATATGGATTGTATTTAGGAACGTCATGAACTCATTAGCATTATTAATTTACAATTAGTACTTCTCAGTGCTATTATTTAACAATTATATTTGCAAAGATACAGTTAGCTCGGGTTTATTCATTTAGGAATACTATGTTTTAGCACATAGAGTAGACAAGAAAAGCAGTACTAGCCTAGAATGCTATAATACAAAAAAAGTGAGAAAATCTTTACAGTACATGGCAGCAAGTTTTTGGGAAAAAAAAAAAAAAAAGTGTCAAGTATGCACAGCAAGAAAAATCGGGCAACCAGAAAAACCTAGGGAAATAAGTAGCTGTTTTCTTTAAAAGATATAATACTTTTTCTCCATAGTAAGGAGGAGGAGTAGGGACAGCCTGTCATGTACTAAGAAAATTCCTTGCAAATTTAAGTAGGTTTCTAACCCCTCAAGAATTGAGTGGATTTGTGAAACTACTGGATGTGTGAGAGTGAGGTGGTTCCACTTGCAATCTGCGGAGTTCCCAGTGGATAAAGTTTTTTACTCCCAGCTCCAACCTGCATATATTTGCACAGAAATGGAAAAGAAACTACTGCTGTTTATTCCTATAAGCTACAGAGAAGACTGTTTACTATTGGTCAGTGTTGACTTTTGATGACTTCATTGGAATATCCTAACATTGCAAAAGTCTGTGCTAGTGAAAAACTTTCTGATGGCATTTAATGACTAGTACAGACTGGCATCTGTTACAGGTCACATCGTACTCATGCATCTGTACTAACCAGGTTTCTTTAATACCACTGAGTAATACTACAAAAATATTTTAAATATTATAAATCTTTGGTTACCTTGAAACTTAGCTTTAAAGTGCAGCAATGAATTTTCATCTTCAGCAAGGTCTTAGTTTGACACTAGATTAAGAGTTCGTACGTGAATTCTGTTCCAAGCACTCTCACTGCTTAGTGATCTGCCTCAGAGTTTCCAGCATTAAACCAGCAATACTATAACTTATCTCCCAACTGGCATCCCTCAGGGGTGTTCTAGGAAATAATTAGTGGTGGTAATGGGCTTTGGAAGTATAAAGTGCTTTAAATGGTATTATTACTGTCAAGGCCAATCAGTCACTAAAAATGGCAATCAGAGTTTTTACTCTGACTTACTGTGACATCATTCAGTATCACAGGATGCCTGTGCCTGAATTCCAAATTTTAACATCGCAGATATCTCTAGTAATTAAAAACCACATTGTTCTTTCATTAGTAAAACTAATGAAGCCTGGTTTCCTTTTGTCTTATGACTGGCTTCCCTGATATTGAACAAACCACAATCACTTTTTGAATCTTCTCCTGTAACTGGTATTTTTATAAATTACCCCTTCATATGGACTCCCTGATGTCTATCCTGGGGCAGGCTCATACTGAGCACACTGTCAGGGTCTCATCTCTGTCTCACCACATATTTTCATATAACATGATGGATGTAGTATTAGGCAATCTGTGGTATTTCTCTGACTAACCACAAAATTCAAAAGCTAGTGGCAAGGACATATAATATATAGGAAGACAGAGAGGGATCAAATGAGCACCTTTGCCTTATGAAACAAGGCTAAATTGAGAAACTATTTAATTTTCCTAAAACGTAGCCCAGAATTATTGCTTATCGTTGCTACAGTCCCGAATTGCATTTAGCTGTGCACCCAACAGAAATATTAAATGGGATTTCTAAAGTGGCATAGGGAGATCCATCACTGGTGAGGTTTTTTATATGACCCTCATCACCATATCTCTGAAATACTGTTCCTGCTTTGATTTTTAAGGAGACGCTGCATATAAAAAGTCATGAAATGGTACTGCAGTACAAATAGCATATTTTTATTTTCCTGAGACAAAACCCCTTTCCCTCTGATGCATGCACACTTAGCTGGTTAAGGAATATTTATTCAGGTGGTCAGAAATGACTGCACTTTTCTGTGATATTCTCATTTATCTCTCCCACATCTTTTTCTCCTTTAATCTTAGGTCAGTGAAACATCGTGAGACCTACAACAACCAATGAATTTACTCTCATATTCATCTTTGTGTTTAAAACTGTAGCTGTGCTACACATTGGCAACATTGTTGTGCAAGACCCCAAAATTAGCATAGAAGTGTGATGCAAGAATGGAAGGGGGGTTGAATATGTATTTCTACTGGTCTGCCTTGCGGCAGTTAGACAACAGGGAGACTTACTGTTAAATTTGCAGAGCTGACTCTGCATGATTCTACCTACCTGCCCAGCCTCTCAGAAACAGCATTATTTAGAGATGCACGTTCTGCTTTAGTCACTGGTAGCATCTGTGCAGAAGCTCTGTGGCTTTGCAAGAAGCATTGGGTGGGATTCCTACTTCTGCTGACTCAGTCCAGTAAAATCAGCCCAGAAAATTCAAGGCAAAGACAGTCTATGCTATTTTCAGTCTTCCTCTTCTAGACACTCTGTTTTGTATGCCCAGTAAAAGCATTCACTAAGGTGTGATAAAGGAAGGTGAGAAGTTAATTGTTCATTAACACAGAAAGAATGAAGACAATGATGCTTTTGAAAGTTGGAAAAGCTGCAGTGTATTTGGAGATGTTAGACAGAAGAGAGTTTTAATAATTTATCAACAATCTGGAGATGCTACATTACTTCTGCATTTACAGAATCCTGCACAGACTTGAAATTACCCTCACAGTACTTCCTGCTTATTCTAATGTTAAAGTAATTTAAAAAATGTAATAATAAACTACCATTCCTAGTAACCCCATTTAAATTTAAAATGAGCACTGCCATAATATGATTGTACACCCCATGTAATAGATCTGCACTCAATGTTAAAATAACAACTAATTGATACTATGCTACCTTCAGTAAAGACATAAATCCAAATGAACTAAGACAGTAAAGAATTTATGGACACTAATTTCCTACTCTGTCAAAATGCAATATAGTCATCATTCATTATTCTTTCCTTATAATCTTCAGTAGAAGCTCTTACATGTGCTAACAAATTTTCATACTCTGAATTGTTAGTCTAAGTGGAAAGGATTTTTCTCCTGAAGAACTGCTATTTATATAACTGAAATAAAATAATTTTTACAATAAAATACTCTACCTTTTCCGTCCTACAGATAATGACCAGGTTCTATTTAAAAAATACCCTCAAAAGTGACAGAACAAAGAGTTATAAAAAAGGAAATAATTACACTATTCTACTCCAATTTTAAATCTGTGATAACTATTCTAACAATTCACAGATTGAATCACTCTAAGTATCTTCCTTCTCTCTCAGAGTGTCCATTCCCCCTTTTAAAAATTAATTTAGTGGGTGTTTTTTTGTTGTTGTTGTTTCTGTTTTTGTTTTGTTGTTGTTTTTTTTGTCCTGAAGGACTGGCACCCATTTTTATTTCCAACAGCGGTTATAAAGAAATAGCAAACTGTGAGATAAGTTTCTTCTATAAATATACTCTTCCCTCTCCAGTGAGGATTTCCAGGATTCAAATAATATTCACCTACATAACTTCCCAGAAACATCAAACTCAGAGCCAACATGTCTTGCCAAAGATCCACAGAAGTCACTCTGGTTGTTGATGGACAAACCTGAAGATCTTTTAATTTGTTTTGATAGGCTATTTCAGCTGAAGACTGCCAGCCTGTCTATGCAAGAGTACTTGCTGAAGAATCACTGTGGTCTACTGTAACTAAAACACATAACCTTTGTTTTTTGCTGTATTTTGTTTTCAGTTTCTTTCTCTGATAGCTTCTATTTCTGTTTAGCCTGTTACAGAAGTACCTGAATTCTTTTTGGACATACAGTCTTCAAGGCATGTAAAGAAAACATGCTACATACCACTTCAGTAGACTAACCATAGATACACTTAGTATTCATTTAATTATTTCAGATGAATATTGCTTAGTTGTAGACCATTACATATACCTTAGATGTCATCCACAAATTAAAGGAACAGATTTTGGAAGACAGTATTTTGTTCTTTTATATTCATTCAGCAAGTCAACACTGACCTACTTAGAAAACAGGTAAAAAGTAAGGCTGCATAAACTATGTATGTGATGAAGTTGTTCAAAATGTAGCACAGATTTAAAAAAAACCACAACAAAATAAAATAATAAAAAACAAACAAAAAACCCACCATAGCAAATTATAGTTCTTGAAGACCCCCTTACAAACAAACACATTTTGTATAGCAGATAATGCACATAGAATGATCCAAGAGTTGGACTTTTCTGAATTCTTATTCAATTTTATTCCCTTATACTAAAATATCTTGGATGCCATCTGGTCTAGATAGGGAATGGAAGTTGAAAATACTTTTAGGACAAAATCTCTGTTAAGAAAGCACACAATCATGGAATACAGTAGGAGAATGAAGTTCAGGAAGCTGTTTCATTGCTATTATTACCCGCATGTTTTTTATTATTACCATTACTTCAAGCTAGAACCAGATACTTCCATGGCATTGCCATGAAAAGACTTTCCTCTCCATTCTTAAGTGTTCAGAGGTAGCTCCATAGTCTCTCAGGAAACCTATTCCAGTAATTCTCTAACCCCACTGTTGGCAAACTTTTTCTGCAGTCTGATTTAAGCCACTCTAAATGGAACTTGTTCCTGTTACTTCTTGATGTGTTTCTATAACAGTAAACATAGAAAATAGATTATTCCTTTCCTCTTTGGAGGAGAAAGGATGTGTTTGAGGACATCCTTACCTCCACTGTTTGTCTCTTCTCTAGCCTGGGCAGTCTCAATTCGTTAACAGTGTAGTCATGGGCCATGCTCTCTGATAAAGTAGAATGAGACTAATTATGCCTTTTCTTGCATGATTTTACTCTGTCATAACAAAAATAGAGTTGTATAAAATTAACCTGGATTGACAGCAGTTTGAAAAAAAGACTCAGACCAAACATGCTGTACTGTGACAATGAAAAACATTATCGCTGAACAAAAAAATTCAGCATTTGGATTAGTTCTTAGAGGTGTTCTCTCTTGTTTTGGGCTGAGGCTGTGAGATACAGTTTTTTAATCAGTAGGATGTCTCTCAGAGACATCTTGCTTACTAGAGAACTTTGCAAATGAGTAAATCCAATAAACTAACTTTCAGGTTTCTATTACCCAATTGGTTTTGTGTAATTTAATTACCTGGTATATACTCTTGCTTATGAAATAACCCTTAAGCTGTTTCAACAATTCTCACAAGGCTGTATTTAGATATCATTGGAAACTGAAACACCATTTAAAGAGTTAACCAATAAAATGACAGTAGGAAAGGACCTTGGTAAGGTCCTTTGGTATTTATTTCCTATACATGGCTTTTTATAGTAAGTATTTCTTTACAAGAATCCATCAATGACTTTTTGCAGTATAAATACACCGTTTGAGTGCTGCTCTTTAAGGTAATTCCAAGGAAAGCACATCCACAGCCGGATGTCTGAAATAGCTACCAGAAATTCTTACTTCATTAGAAGTTCTAGACTGAAATACCTGAAATATGAAGCAGTCGAACAGCTCCTCTGACCAACACAAAGTCTTTAACTAGCATGATCTCTAATCTACATCAATGCTGTCTGCTGCTGTTTCATGCATTGAAACAAGTAACAGGTATTCAATGAAGTTGTATTTCAGAGCCACATTGTGGCCTACTTACAGCCAAAATAGAATAAGTAGTGTAAAATAATAATCTGTTTAAAAGAAAGATGTCTGTATTATACAACTGTACCTGAGGTTTTAATGAGTGGCCAGAGGAAAAGGTACCTTCAAAGTCTGCAAGACACTTGAGAGATGTGTGCTTGCTAGACAACACTGCCAGGAAAAAGCAAATTTCCATATTTCAGCAATCAACTCTTGAAAAGTCAAGAAAAGAATAAAAGTGGGTAAGATTTATAATAGTGTATAGATCTAAAAGTTTGTACAAAGTTGAAACCATACAGCCAAAATATGTCTTTCTTGTAACTCAAAAATAAATATGCAGTCCCTTTTCCCATATCAGATGCCCACTCAACCAGAATAAGGAAGGTGACAGCTGCAAGACTGTTCATTTGCTCTGGTATTGAATAAACTCTCCTATTCCTGATGTTTTATTGAAAACAAATAAAAACTGCTCTGTACCTCCTTTCTAATAATGACAGCAGAAAGGATCAAAGCCCTTGCCACCTGTATTACACTCATTGAAAGAGCACCTGCTGGTCTATTTACCTCACTATCTTGTGTACAAAAATTACACATTTCAAGGAAAGATGTGTTCTTTCTCTGACAGTCATGTTTTTTCAGTGAGATGCATGCAACTGTACGTAAGCTATAATTTAGTTATGATTTCTTAATTCCAATGTTAAAATCCATTACAGTATCCCAGGGTCATTTAACACAGGGATACATTATGTTTTACAGAAACATTTACTCTCTGCTTGTCATTCAGTCATATTAGGGTTGTGTGTGATTCTGCAAACAAGAACATTGCCCTCACTTTATCTGTTATGACAGAGCAAATGCACATTGGGGAGTCAATGTTTTTTCCAAGTCCTTGTTTTGGAACAGATGGGGAGACTTAAATGAATGCTTTGGTCTTACAAGTAAATATATGATTGTAAAATTTTAAGATATATTTTTTTTCCTACAATTTATTATTTAGGAGTTATACTAATGATTAGTATTTGATTTTTAAATAGGACAATCAAATATCAGTAGTACAGCCTACTTTACATGAAACTTCCTGAGTCACAGAAATAATTATATTGATCTACTTCAGCTTTCATCTTGTGGTTAAATATTTATAGTTTATTTAATACACTTTAGAAATTCTCATATACTTTCTATTGAAATCCAATGCATTAAATAAGGCAGAGCAATCACTATTTTAGAAAGTACATGTGCTAAAAAAAGGATTGAAAAACGTATTCAGTTCAATGCAGTTACTCAGGAGATTTACACTGTAGTAGAGTTTGAGGGTTTTTTTATGAATGTTATTGCTAGAGCAGATGTTACTAAGGCTGCTGGGTGAAAAAAAAAAATCAGAATATTTTCAAGATTCCTGGGATTTTACAGTAGCCCTGTTTAAAATTAATTTTAAACTTGATACCAAATTTACTGAATTGCTCTTCCAGCTTCTGGTAGTATATAACACATAAAATTAAATTCAAGAAAGTAATTAACCTGCTATGTTTGGTTTCTCACAGTAATTCAGTGAAGTATGACACTTCAACTGTTATTAAAGCAACACAAATAACTCAGGGGAAAAAAACACTATCTGTATAGGAAAAGCCTGTAAAGAGTTTCTGAATCTGTTTTTTCTGAACTAGCTCTTAATTTCTAGTACTGGCCTTTGAATCTGTGAATGAAATGGAAATACAATGTTTAATGTAGCTGCATTACCTAGTACCTTTTCTAGACAAATAGAAAGAGTATCTTGGGTCACACCTTTTTGAAACTGACTATTGAAATGATAACCCCCTCAGCAATAAGGCAGCAGATTTTAGTTTAAAAAAACATAGAAAGAAGCTGTTGTGCCAGATGATAAGAAGGTAACTTCTGTTATGACACTTTACCTTCTTGAAGAAAACAGAGCTCTATTTCAAATGCCTGAACCCTAAAAGCTTTTTATCCATGGTTTATGTAGATATGAATAATGACAACCTACATCTTCCTTACAGGAGGAAAGGAATGTAAGAAGAAACTAAACAGGTTATAGCCTGAAGACAATTTTACATTGTGGTGAGTGATTATTTTGAAACTCTCTTGTATACGGTGACTAACTGGAGATTCTGCATCTTGGCTGGGCAGTCTGCAGGATCCTGAGCTGTTCTGATGCTGCTTCATGAATTCAGCATTGCTTACAAAAATGACACATCATGTTTATCCTCACTGATTCATCAAGAGTTTCATCAAGTTGTATCAAATTAACATCCAGTTTTGAATAGCACTATTTGATGTAAACATAACAGACTTTCATAACGTAGTAACAAAAAGTTGGATTATAATACGTCAACAGTTTGCATATATTTTCATTAAAAATTTAAATAAAACTGTGGTATTTAATGAACACTGAAATTGTATATCCTTTTTTACTGTGATAATTTCTTCTGTTCATAACTTGCTGTATCAGTGTTTTCACAGAGCTACCATAAAATATTACTGATAATACTGTGGTAGGTACTTCCTTCCAAGGTATACTGGAAATTTTTCGAAGAATTTTTAAAAAATTCCTAAATAAACAGTCCACTTTCACCTAAATTTTTCCACAGAAAATCTAAGGTTTGTAATAGCCTTTCAGAATCCTTGACTGACATTAAAAACAGTAGTTAAGTGCACATCACATACTGTGGCGCATAGTAATCAAGCTGAGAAAAGAATAAATGCTGAAATAATTTTGCTACATGTAGAGGAATAACACTGAGAAAGTTGATACTTTTATCAGATTGGTCACATTCTCAGACAGGAACTATTTTCAGGAAAGAAACAGTATAGTACCCATGAATTGGAATTTCCTGTACTGTAACATTGTTTTCTGAAAGAAGTTCTAGGAATGTTGCCAGAACTAGAACTTGTATGAAATCATATTGAATCCTTAGCCAATATATTACAGGCTGAAATATCTGCTTTGCAATTAGGGTTGAACTCTGGTGATAAGCTGATAAAAAACTGTATTCTATTTGGTTCAGAGGCTGTGGCCAAAGAAGGAAGACAGGAGGATCATATCTCACTCTCCACATCACACTTCTGGACAACACTTAGTCTTGGAAAGGATAGACATCATAAACAGCCCAGCCCAGAGCCTGAAGCATACCAGTTAGTATCAAATTCCCCAGTTTCACCAAAGAAAATTGTAATGTTGAATAAAACCACATTTAACTTGCAAGGTCAGTATTGGAGACATAGCGCCTACATTTAGAATGCCAGCACTTGGTATGTAAAGTCAGTCTGAAAACTGTTACTTAAGTAGCCTAAAAAACAGATTTCCCCAAAGACATAATTATGAGCTGTACAACTATTATATTATAAAGTCACAATAAACTTCTATGCTCTCTCCATTCATAACTTTCTGATTTATTAATACTATGAATATGGATAGTACAGACAACAAGTATTTTCAAATAAATTATTTCACTTGGGAGCATTGTATTTCCTAAATGTAAATTTAAAAAAACCCAAGCAAACAAGAAACAAGAGTATCTTTTATACTTACAAATAGAATTTTTCATCCCATACTGGATTCAAGTTTCCAAAAATCGTCTTTGTTCTTCGCTTGGTTTTCCCAACTTGCACGGTAACATATGGGTCACTTGAACCAGTTTTGTCCTTAGCCTGTAAGCCCTGAGCACAAAGAACTGCAAAAAAGGGAGATAAATGTGCTTAAGCCTTCATAGCTTTCATTGCCAGGAAATAAATGAGACTTTGACAACAGCAACAGGAAACAAAGCCCTCAAACTGAGGGGTCCTGAAACAAAGCTTTCTGGATAAATTTTTCCATCATCTGTTACTCTGGAGATAGACAAGACTTACGTAACTACCCTTCTGGACTGTATAAAATGTACAGATATAGAGTAATAAATTTAAGGATTCACTAAGAGCACAAAACAAATACTTTTACTGCCATGCATAATTCAGATACTCGTCTCAAACTGGTTTAGTCAGTGTGGCAAGTAATATAATGTTGCTGTACTACTTGGCTTGAGTACAGTAATTCCCTAGAATTTCCATCCTCTCCACAAATAAATACTGATTGCCAAAATTATTCCAATGATCCAAACTAAATTTTCTGAAATAAAACAGCAATTTAAAAAAAAAAAAATCACTATTGATTATGAAACTAAACATGAGGGGCATGATTATGACTTTTTCATTTATTTTCCTCATGTGAGAGATGAACCATGAGGATTTTCAGAATATTTCCTATTCTATCACAGACAGGATGACAGCTCAGATCAATTATCATTAACAGTTTATGTATTTCTCAGCCTTTCTGACAGTTAATGTGGGTGTATAATTAATGTATATGCATTTTGTGACAAATACACACAATTTTATTTTCCATCATAATTCATAATCACAGGAGAAAGCAGAACTGTCAAATAGCAGCCCACCAAACCCAGAGAGCTGCAGCTTAAACACTTGCCATGGTCCCTAGCATCAGCAGAGCTTGGTTTTATTATTTTGCACACATTATTTAAACAATCTCAGTGATAACATTTAGTTAACATTCTCTAATGTCAATCATTTTGAATAATGAAGCTCCCTCAGTATGTTCAGAAAAACAACTGCATAAAAATAACACCTTCTTACTCAGCATATCAACCCCTAGTGTGGGTTCTGCCATATCTACTGACCTCAGTGAAAAAAGTAAGTCTCTGTTACTTTTTTCCACATCTCATTCCTGAAAAGACTAACTCTTGGGAATGAAACAGAACAAATTTTGTGTTTCCCATTTCCTATAAATCCAAAGAGAAAATTTAGAAAGTATTTCACTCCTATTTATGCAGGAGAATTAGGTCCCAGCTTTGAAAAAGCGTTCCAGAACTGTTAACTAATGTACTGGCCTAATATTGTACAAGGTATCCCTTGAGTAACATTTAGAAGTAGAACTAAAAGAAAGAATATGAATTAAATATTTTCCCTGACATACCTATGTCTTCAGTGCTTGGTGACACTTCCAAAATTCAACAGCTATTCTTTAGGATTTCATACACTGTTTGACAGCCTCCAGAATGGCCTCCCTTTTTCCAAATCCATCTGAATCTCAATCTCGGGTTTCCCCTAGATTTCTTCAGGCACATATCTGTTATTCTTCAGTTCAATGGACAGTTTATGTACTGCCACTGCCTCAGCTTTACTTTCAACTACAGAGCCACGTGTAACTAAAACCACACCTACCAACTCTCACAGAGCAATTAATTCATGGTCTACTTGACAAATGCTTTCTCCTTTCTCTCCTGAGGGCCAGTTTTACTTTGCAGCAATAAAAATGGCAATTCTTTCTCTCAATGGCCCTTCCCCAATACTTAAAAAAAATCTGTCATGGAATCTAGAAGCATTATAGTAAATATTTTGGAGCACGCAACCCAAATACATTTGCTTATTTACTAATCATAGACATGTACCACTTTACTAATACATAATGTACAGCATAAAACATATAAAAAAGCAGAAATAATAAAAAAAATGAGATAAAGATGAAATCATATTTACTTTTTTTTTTTCAATTCTATTTAAGTCACAAAAAAACCTTTTGACTTCCACAAAAAAATATATTACTACTAATAATTTTTTTTAGTGAGAGCATGTATGATTCCAGCTGTAATCATAATAGATCTTATTCCTGAACCAGGGGACTTGGAAAGAAAGAACTCTTACAGCAAATAGTTCAGAAGAAAATTTACCTGTGATGGTTATTTTTGCTGACCATTTGGATGTTCCATCCAAAACACTTTGTTTTGCTGCTTTTGTATATTGTACAAAATCTTCTCTGGAAATATTAAACATCTCCTGGATCACTTCAAACACCTCTGGTCTATTTTTCTCTCTAATCTTCATTCTTTCCTTCATAGCACTAATAATATTCTGTGTTTTATCTTCTGCACCATGTTTTGAACTTTTCTCAGCAGCTCCTGAAATGAGAGAAAAGGTCAATACTTTTATTAAAATGTTGCTATCTTAGTTTTTTTTTCTCCTGTAGTCTCCAGCCAATTCTTGGTACTGCAGTACTCAAAGATAACGTGCTTCATCTGGATAATACCAAGACTCTTTTGTTTATTCTTTGTGATATTTAAAATAGTCAGTTGATTTAGTTTAACATGACAGGTTAATATTCAATTTCAATCAGTTATGTGTTATACCTAGAAATGTTTATTGATTCAGTACTATTCAGTATTGATTACTACGGTGAAAACATCCAAACATGTAACTTTTTTTACATATTTAGACATACTGATTCTTCCAGAAAGGTGTGTAGAAGCATGCAGTATCTGGGTCTGTCTGCTCTGTCCTTTGCCTCTGTTACTAGCTAAATTTCAATCATGCATATGTGAATAATTCCTCAAATAATTTCTTTGTTTGTTTTGTTGTTTTTTTTGTTACCCCCCAAAAAAAACCCCAAACACAAAACAACAAAAAACCAAACTCAAAACAACCAACCAACAGAACCCACCAACAACAAAAACATCATTGTGTTATCACTGTTTTCACTCCTTTCTCTCCCTCCTTTTGGTACAAGAAGCCATACTTGGTTCATTAGGCACTATTGTCATCATTGTCATCATCATTATCACTAGCAGGAGTAAGTACTTTACCCTTCCAACTAGCCATCCTCAGCTCCTGGGGTGATCAAAGTATTACTATTCACTTTGAATGGATAGTAAAATGATGACAAATTACGTTGAACAACTCACTATGTAATTAGAATTCAGATATTTCAATACTAAAGAGGAACACAATTCCTTCTCAGACCAAAAATCATTGTGTTCTTTTAATGGCATTTTTTTCTTGAGACACTCTCAGATTGCAATGGACATTATCAACACACCTAAAAAGCTGGAAATGGTCACCTTTCAGCAAAAGATGTCAGTGAAATCTTGCAGAATGAATATTTTCTGCTTTGTTTTCTTTACTGGTTTCATTCTATCTGAAAGTTTCTTAGCACTTCCAAGGACAAAAGGAAACAAGATCTATAGATAGATAGTGAATTAGAAAGGCATAATAAGATTGGAAAAGTATGCAATGCGATACTAGATACCAGTGATTCCAGTTTGTCATAAGGCTGAATTATATGTCTCCTTCAATATGTTTTCCATGGCTACTAAATCTTGAAAATCTCTTGGTCTGAATACCAATTTTTTTTTTTTGAATGTGGAAGACCAAAGTCCTAGTGATTAAGGATTTTCCACACTGAAAAGTTAAGAATTAGTAGAAAAAAAATTTAAATGCTACCATGAAACTGGATCACAGTTGAAGAACTCTAGTGTTTTTATCACAAAAAAGATGATTGCTGAGCTGTCTGGAAAGCATGACAGGTGGTTCTTGCAAGATGCAGGAAAGCAACATTTTTCATTTTTTCTTATTTTCTGCCCTTCTTCATAAAGTAGTGATTAACATTGTAACTGAATAAGCCATAGACACAATCTGAAAAGCAATAATGTATTTTTTGAGACAGTACAGATAAAATTGGAATATGTGTTAAAATGGAACTCTAAGTTTTTCTGAAAAATCAGCATAGTCTTCTATTTATACTAAATTATTTATTGCAGGTGTTATTACATCCTCTATTGCTGACAGTCTATCAACAGCTGTTTTAATGCAGTATTGATCAGACTAATTAAAACAATACTGTAACTTACATTGCACAGGGAGTTAACAAGCCCCTTTTACCCTGGGAACTGATAAAAACTTAATGTGACTGAAGTAAATTCTGATTTCATATTGAACCTACTACTAGAAAGCACTATCTTGTTGAGGATGAGAGGTCTAATGAATGTACAACTGATTTCTTAGAACCTAATTTAGAACAAGCCAAAATATTGACCTTAAAAAGCTTGATATTTTAATCAATTTCTACAATATACATTCGCAATCACGATTTGGTATTTTGAAGGTATTGTTTAATATTATTCTCTGTTCTGCAGCATATTAATATGACCAGAATAAGTATCAGGAGTTTTTTATTTTAATCTTCACTTTGACATTTCCTGTATTCTGGGTTAAATAAAACAAAAGAGGGTTTATGTAATGTAAAAAATTGCTCTGAGTGTAGCCACAGGCTCATAAGCAAATAATATACTGATGCTACCAAACATTGTTTTGTAACTGACCAGCAACATTTGGCAAGTTCCAAGGACAACAGTCAAATTAACAGTAAGTATTTAATAAAGCTTCTGGCTACCTCCTCAGCCAAGGAATATCAAACGTGCTTTCACTGATTTCTGATGATTTGGCCCTTCATTTCAGGAAATATCTGAGTGTACACATGAAATCAAAAAGTCTGAAGTACCGCAAAGCTTTAGCTGTCAGGAAATACTCACTCTGCAAACAGTCAGCATTTAGGAGGTCTTGACACTTCTCATGGCATTTGACACCACATTCAGTGCATCTCATGCCTTGTCTGGCTATGCCCCAAAGTAGACCTTCACATTCATAACAGTATGTGGGAGTTGTAGCTGTCCAGACTTCAAAGTTGTGAGGTGTAGTTGATGATATTGGATAGATCAAAGCCTGCAGTGTCTTCTTGAAGACATGTATTTTCTGTTGGGTAAGAAAAAAAATAAATAATCAACACTTGGGTTGAAGTATTGTTTAATACCAGCGAACTGGAGCTAAAGTGTATGTCATTTTACTTCCAATGTTACAAAATATCAGAACATGCATAGAAGTATGAACTGATTTACAAAATACTGATTTACTCATTTTGCCTTGCAATTTGAAGACAAAAAATCCCTGGAGGACCATTCTGACTGATTACAGGAACAGGAAGGTTAAATTGGAATCAGGTCAGTCAATTAACAGAGTCCTATATATTTTTGTATTTTGAGCCATTACGTTACATTCACTGATGCATTGGCAGCACTTGACTCCACACAAAAACATGACCTTGGTTTATTTATTTTTTCACCAAATGCACACATGGCTGCCATGAATGTAATACAAGTTCCCTTCCTGTTCCCTTATAAAGGAAAAAATAATCTCTTTTAGAAAGAAGAAACCATACTAAAAGAGGCAGCACAGTGGGAAGTGGAATATCTCTGTCTGTCCTACCAGATCTTCACCTTGTGTGGATATAATGTAAGGTAAATGCAATGCTGGCTGTGTACCTGTAGCAAACTGGGAAACAACTTTTTTGGAATTTGTGTGCCACAGTTCTGAAAGTATAGAAAGCAAGGCTAACTTACTCAGTTAAGCATTTGGTAGCTCTCCCATAATTTTAACATTCAGCTGTAGTCAGTGTATGCCAAATGCAACATACTAGCCTGTCTAACAGCAGGCTGACATGCTCTTGGTTTTATGTGTCTGCATCTTGGCTCAAATGTGAGATATTCTGTTAATGATAAATTGTCTGATAAAAAGAGTATATTTTGTGCACGTCTTTATAATGTTGCATAATCAGAGCCATCAATTAAAAGACTTCTGCTAAAAGCATTACCATGTAGCCATAAATTTACTGATTCATAGGTTCAAGCACTACAAATAAAAAAACCCAAAACCCCAAATGAGTATAGGCAGCAACAGCTCTTACTGAAGATCACAGTTACATGCTAAAAGCAACATTTATCCTGTGATGCCTGGCCAAACAGACAGAGACAGACATTTTGAGGACCTTCGAGACACCTCTGAGAATGCTCTAGAATTGAACTAATAAAAGAGGCTGATATAGCAGGAATGACTAAACATTAGATTTCTCTCCAGTATGCTTTTTTAGCCTATCCTACACAATTAGCCATCCAATAACCTCTGTGAAAGCAATCAAAGATCTGCACTAGTTTGATTTGGCAAACCCTATGAAAGACCGGGCTAGCCATGGCAAACTTCACCTTTGTGCATTTCTGCACCCTCTGCCTCCCATGTCACAGTCTACCAGCTACAGGGATCAGAAAGAAAACTTCACAACCAACCAAAAGTGAATACACGCAGCTTGTTGAGGTATCATGTTCCTCAGAAACCACCAGGTCTTTGAAGATTCTTTTGCAGATTACGCTCTCACATTTCTGAACTTTAGTAGCGTCAGTACAAATCATGCCAGTTCCTCATGTTCAGCTTCACTGGTTTTTCACAGTATAAATAATTTCAGAATTTTGCTGGTAACTTTTATCTCTTTGTGAAATGGTAGAAAGTAATGAAGTGGCCCAGCTCAACAGGCCTTGAAATAAACATCTGAGGGTAAATGAAGTTTTGTAGAATGGTTTTGCTGCTGAACATTATCTTTCCCCTGTTGTTAATAAAGCAAACCACAATTTTAAAGGAGAATTTTATTTATCTTCCTGTTGTCTAGAGGCTTTAATTCTTAATACTCTTCTCTGTTTGAATGTGTTTATTATATGCATTCACTGAGCTCTGGGCATGACAACTGTTAGCACTGTTAATATATAAGAGGATTTAATTATCTTCTTATCCCCTAAAGTTAATTTCTGCCATATATTACTTGAGATACTTTTTCAACGTCATCAATGTAATATTTTGACAAACTTGCAGCTCTGTCTCTTTGTTCAGCAAAGCAATTAAATGAATGCTCAACTGAAAGCATACGTTCAAGCATCACTGAAGTTAATACTTTGACACTGCTTAAAATGTCTTTGGATGAGTGCCTGAGAACATACAAACTCTCCGTGTCACGTATGAGTTACCAGGACAGGAATGTCAGGTGGCAAAGCTCAAAGCATTTAATCTCAGGTTTTAATTTTTGGAATGGCATTTGATTTTTAATAGAAGGCATTAGTTCAAAGAATTTCCATACTGAATGTAATCAGCCAAATAACCTGCTTCTGTCAGTCACTAATATTACCTCCAGAAAAAGTTGAGGTAAAATAAAAACCAGAAAAGCCTTAAATCAGAAGAGTAACTGGCCCAAAGGGGATTTTCTTTCCTAATTCTCATCAGTGACTGCACTACTTCATCTGGTTTTGTGGAGAGTATCTGGAGAGTTATTTTATGCCTGAAAAGGTTTGTTATTTTTGCTTCAATATCTTGCTGTACTCATTTTTGATGATGCCTTAGAGCATTAAGTTCTGCTGGCTACTTACAGAACAAGAGAAAAAGTACTACCTTTCACTTCTCTCTAGTGTGTTTAGTGAGGGCTGGCATAGGACAGGCTTCTCTTATTCACCTCTTCACTGAATTAGCTGTTTGCCTTTTCTCATCAAAAGAACTTTTGTGTATCTAAATTACATTGTCTGCCTTTGGACCTATGTTTTTATTTGAAGATTTCTTAAGGAATATCTATTTCTGGTACACAATTTTTCACATGACCTGTCTCAAATGGAGACTAAAGAGTACAATGGGATAGAAATACATTCAACTTATTTTTCCCTTTCCATTTCTCCTGAATCATAGTTCAATTGTTTCTCCTCAGGCACAGCAAGCACTGGAGAAATGTTTGCATTGAGCTGTCCACTAGGATTTGCTGCCTTCCTTTTTCCTCCTCAACAGTACTGCTTAAGTCAGAACCTGTAAGTGCAGTCCAAATTATTTGTTCTTGTCCTGCATTTGTTGGGAATTAATATTATCTCCAAAACTTGCACCTTTAGATCTCCCCACAGGAGGCATGTAAAATAATAGTTGAACCTCTTTTTATTTTCATGAAAGGTAGTAATAATTATAAATGGTTTTATTTGTTTGTTTAGTATACATCTTTTAGTAAAGAACATTGAGTATCTTAGAGTCTTTTACTGAACTTAATTATTTTTGTAGCAGCTATAATATAGATGGAAAAAGTTTTTATTTTGCACCAATTGCATGGCATAAGTTTGTTATCTGTAATTTTCTGTCAGCTTTTAACTTCTTAAGATTCCATAGTTCTCCTTCATTCGATCAACCTTTGTTGCTATTTTGAGATTGCAGAACCAAATCACTACTACTCCTACTGAAAGATCATTTAAAACACCAGCTGTTTCCCATCTCATCAATCCATCCCTGAGCACAACCAAATTGTTCCTTTATGATTACCATATAAGCACTGAAAGTTCACAATAAATCAGGGAAGAGTGATGGATGTGTACCTAGTTGTGCTGTGAGTTCCAGCTGCAGAATATCCATCAGCATATTCTGCTCTTCCATTCTTCTGCTATGGATCTTAACAACAGTGTAATAAAAATTCAACACTTCATGTTTTTCAATGTACGACACATTCTGGAAGGTTATGTTTATAGAAACACAAAAAAGGCCTTTATTCCTTCAAATGAGTGCTTTTACTTAGTTCAGCCCTGTAAACCAGCTTGTATTGCACTAAGTATTCCTGAAGAAAATAGCACTTGTTGCGTTTTTGTTTAATATTTCTTTTACAAATGTAAGTCAATAATGGAAAACCACAACACACAGATTTTACTAGCTATGACAGCATGAATTTTCAAAGTATTTTTTGTCACTTTTGTGAATTAAACACTTTTTTTCATCTATAATCACCTGTTTGTAGCAAGAGTTACATTTAAAAAATCCAGTAATATCCCTGATGTGTAAAAGGACTGTGGAAAAAAAAAATAAATCACACAGAAACCATCTTGCAGAGTCCTGTCATTCTAATTGTACTCATGGTGTGACAAAGAGAGACAGATGCTGAAAGACTGCAAGGAAAGCTTGATGCAACTGTACAGTTTAAAAGAAAAGGTTTCCTCAAGTAACTATTTTGCAAAACAAAGGTTTGTCAGTATCTTCTGACTTTCATGGACATGAGTTCGCAAAAACAAACTCATTTTTCTCACTGTGGATCAGGCAGCAAATTCTGCTCAAGATCCCTAGAAGTTCTTGCACAAAAAGCCAGCATGCTTATACAGTGTCAAAGGCTGAAATAATTTCTGATGAGGTCTGAAGAAAATATCCTGTATTTAAATTATTTAAACCGGCCATTGAAAACACTTACCATCTCATCATTGTCTGTGGAGGTCCGGGTGAGCATGCCCATGGAAATGCCAGATTTTCGAGCTGCAAGTGTCTGTTTAAAGCAAATGCAAGGCAGTTAAAAATCAAGCTAGTAACTCCAATTGTTCAATCTAATGGAGGGCAAGAAATGCTTGATTACATTATTGGATTTAAGCAAAATTATAGGAGTCACAAAAACTTTTAGTTAATGTTTGCAGCACACAACTTTTAAGGTTTCAGTACATAATACAAGCACAGTTTCCATCTTCATTAGTGTTTGTTTCAGTAGTGCCCAGTTGAACTGCCATTTCTAATATAAAACCTGTTATTCAGAGGTTTATGATGAAGTTTTTTTAGAACCATAGGCTGTCACTGTTTTTCCAGTTTGCGTGCCAAATTAATATACTACAAGGACAGGCATCCAGCCTTAATTTTGGAAATTGTCTGTGCTTGTGGTAGCATGGAAGATCATTTTGCAATAGTCTTATCATTCAAATTGTCAGTGTGGGTAATATTTTTGGTAAGTGATTGAACATTTTAAAACTGAGTGTATGTGTATAAAATGCTACTTGTCTTAAAAAGCAGAGAAACCGAAAAGTAATTTTTACCTTAAACACAATAATCATTCAATACTGTGAATAGCTATATGGAGAAATACTCTGGGTCTTTGAGGGAGGAAAAAGTTTTGAACTCTACCTCAGTCTCTCCTCTTTTGCCCACATGATGTTATGGGTATATGAACACCTCCCAGTTCTGAAGACTATGTTCTTGGTTGTAGAGACAACCCTATTTGCTCTAGTATAGTACATCCAAAGGCAGTCAAAATCAGGTATTTTTAATATACAATAAATAGGGAAATTTTATCTTCCTTACCACAATATCCCTGTAATTTAAGTAGATCCTTGAGAATGAATTAGAGAGTGTTAATAATGAGAAGGAAAAAAACCCTGGGGAAACAAGTTCTCTGTGTTTTCCACATAATATTTCAATTCTGAATGTCACTACTGCTATCATTAATCCTTTTGGCCTGATAGAAAGAGATCAGATTTATTCCACTGTAAAAAAATATCTACTATAATACTACTATATTTCTGTGTTTTACCTGCAAAATTGGGCTTGTGCATCCTTTCCCCTATTCTAAATCAAACCAAGTGTGCCTGTATACTTGTGTTTTACCTCTGTTATAACCCAGCACCCGCTTTGTCATACATTGCTGTGCTCATAATCTAGCAGTGTGAGTGTGATCAATTATACCTCCCACTAGCCATAAATCTGTTGTTGCCTTTGCTGTGAGGATACAGATTTTCTCCTTACTCTGAACTGGGTCTCTGTAGTCCACCATTACAGAGCTATTACAGCAAAAGCCTTGGTATTTTGCATATGACATTCTTATTTGTGTGAAATAGAGGCTGGGTCAGAAGCAATTTAGGCTTACATCAACAGAGGAACTGCATCATTAATCATTAATAGGAGAGACAATTCCAATTTCTTCCTTCTTTTCTAATTTTAAACACTGACATAATTTAAATGGATTTTTAAGTTTTATTTAGAGATATTAAGACTGTTAATTTTAATTCTAAGTGCTTAGTTTCCCCTGAGAACATACCCATTCAATTTTTAGTAAGTTTTCCTTGATAAGAATTAAACTTGCAGGCAGACAAAAAATCATTAATCTTGTGAAACCAATTATAGGGTAAGAAGTCATCCTTGGCATAGAAATATTTTATTTGATCCATCACTTTCCTATTACAGTTAATAAGGGATGCAAAGACTCCTCCCTGCCATTTTAAACTCTCAGCAGTTTACAAAGCCTATGCCATTAATTTGCTATCAGTTTTCCCATTCTGTTGCTAATATGTAAATAATTCTGTTTACTTGTCAGTGACCATTTTTTCCTTCTATTTATGTGAACATGGGAAATTTCCTTGATGTGTGCCAGTGAGATTGATAAAGTGACAGGAAAGATTAAACAAAGTCTAGGCTCTGCTTTCTCAAGCTTTTTGTGACAAGACCTAATTCCACGGGACCCCACACATCACAGTGAGCAATGGTAAGTAAAGATGTGTTTGGAACATTCAGAAGAAAAGAAACAATTTTGCTAATTTTTAGCTTTAAAGAGATCGATTTTAAAAGCTTCCATCTTCTGATCCCTCTTGAAGCATAGGTTTCTTTTAAAAGTCTTAGAAAACTGCCATTTACACTTCTTTGCCTGCAGTATGTTAGTTTTATAGTTTTGACCTCTAGTCTTCATGTCCCTGATACTTAGAAAGTGATTTGATCCCTTTAGGTCTAAATTACACAAACCTAGACATTCCAAGCTATAGAGCAATATGGAGTACTTGTCGGGGCAGGAATACAAAGGACGTAGTAACATTAACCTTAAATATAGGGTAGTGATGATGCTGTGTTCTGTCCTCCAGCAATGTATCACTCAAAGTACATGAGCCAGCTGAAGAACTGGAGTCTCATGATATAAGTCAAGAAACATGTACTATTTCCTGTGAGAAAATGAAATGTAGGGAAGCAGTGTTGACCCTGTCGTGTCCTTTAGATCCAGTACTCCCAACATTCTACTGGAATCATGTAGCTTAACCAATTTGCTCCTAAATCAGAAATTCGTCTAAAATCATAACACAGCAGTTTATATAAAAGAAGGCCTAATAGGAAACAGATAATTAGGTTGTTCTTAATTGTTTGTCATGTTGAAAGAATAATAAAGAGTTATCTAGAGGGATTTGTGATGAACCAGTAAAGTTGACAGTCTCATGAATTAAATTTACATGGTTTTGGTTAAAAAACTCACAAGGCTTATTTCCATTCATGTATCACTGTCAGAATAATCTGCATTTTCAGGAGAAAGCCCATAAATAAAATGTTTCTGTTTAGAAATACTGTAGTTGGTGATAATTCAGCAGCTTGAAACACTGAATACAGAACAGTGTCTGTTCTTAAGGATGGAATGAAATAAGGAGGAGTGAGTATTTTGGAAAGAGGAAGGGAAAAATGATGCCAGACTCATTTATGGGAAACCAGGTGACAAGTTATGAATGTAGCAAGAAAAGTTTCCCACATACTGCCTTTCTGCTTTTAAATAGTACCAAGGAAGAAAGATAATTGCAGCTAAACATCTGAACATTAATGAAATCCCTAAGAGTTATTATGAGCATTTTAGAACATATATCAGTACAAAAACACTTACCATAGCCTGAAATATCCAGCCAAGATGGGAGAAAAATTGTAAAGAATGTTAATAATTTATCAGGTTTATTGCAAAACCAAGAAAAATCTATCAATCAATATCTACTTCATACATTGTCAAAAGAGTCTAGCACTCATTTCTAGCAATACTATTCCTATATTGCTGAAAACCAAAATTAAACAAAAATTATGTACAATGTACTACATCTCACAAGGGCTTGAGAATTAAGTCACTGATTTAAATGAGGTATTTTGGAACTAACCTATTACAAGCTCAGAGCTCACAGAAGATTGCTTAATAAGCACATACCTTCAAATAATCTTTCAAAGATGAAAATTACCTACAATGGGTCTGAAATAAGTTTCTCTTAATTTGGTAATTCTTTTTAGGTTTATAGCTGCAAAACTGAACTGTAATATAACTTACTATTTTTTTGAAGGGTATTGTTAAAGAACATATACTTAAGAGCTGTAAGTCCATAATTTTTAAATTCCAGAATAAAGCGTAGTTTTAAAACTCTGCAACTTCCACTTATTAGAGGCAGAATTCCTTCAGGTGGAGTTATCCTTCAGTGACTGAACAGCAAAGAAATAATAATTGCATAATAATACTGACATATTAGAATGATAACAGGAAAGTTTTATTCCACCTTTCAAAATGTGAATTTTCTGTATTGTTTCACTTTGATAATTATTATGTTTTTCAAAGTGAACAGTTAATAGAAAGATTCTGAAATCTTAACTCAGTCTGATCAATACTTGTCTGTAAACAGTTACAACAATTAAGACTAAAGCAAAGTGCTATTTAACATGCACAGAAGTATTAAATGTGGCTGTAAACTACACTTGTGTAATACAACTAACAGTGAAGCGATTACTATCAGAATGATGGTTATCAACAAATGTAGGTTCTATTATGAAATAAAATGCAACTTTTCATTCATCTCAGGAGGAATTCTACTCTAAAAAGGTCACTGTGTTTTCTCTTTGTGACCCTTCAGATAGTATGCTATATCACTGTGGAATAACTGAACAGAGTAGCTGAGAATACATTGAGTAATAATTTGTCTTTAAAAGATCAGTCTTAGTCAACTATAGTAATAAGTTACTTTGGTTGACATCCTTTCTTTCCAATGAGAAATTGGTTTGGGGCTTACCACTACCAGAGACAAAATATGTATTTTATTGAATTATTAATCATATTGTTAAGAAAGAGAAAAAGAGAAATGTGAATGCCACTTAAGGTTCTTCAGAGTGATTCTACTTAATTTTGTTTAGACTGCACATCAGAATATATCTCAAAGGAACTGCCTTTCTTCTTACCTTCCTGAAATTTATTTGCCTAGATTATTTCCTGCACTGACTGCCAAAATAAAATATCTCATTCTGTACCTAAAGGATACAAAAACCTTTAAAAAAAATAATGCTGAAACAGGGTTCCTTTTCAAAAGAAACTTTCTTCCTCTTTCAGTATCATAATAAATCAATCAGTATCACAAGTACTCAACAACAGTTTTCTTCGTAAGCAAAGTCAACACAAAAATGACTAGTATATTATTGCATGAAATGCACATTACTTGATTCCACAAGTAATATCTAAATATTCAGTGAGATACCAAGACTTATCTAATACACTATGACAGCCACATCACTGACTTTTACTGCTCTCAATCCATTCTCTCAAGATAACTTTTTTTTTTTCCTATAAAACAATGGTTGATAAACTATCATTCACATGCACAATAGTAATTACAAGAAACATCTAGACAACTGACAAATGAGTCAGCAGTTTCAAGGCACCAGAAGTTACTTACCACATCTCGGACTAGGGGAAAAGATTTTTTTCTACGGAGGTCTGGCATGCTGTCAATTCCATACAGCCCACGGCCAGCACTGGAGATTAAAAGGCAAAAAATAATATTAAAAAAACCAACAAACAGACTTGGGGCTTACAAGTTTCCATCCTTAAGAACTGCATATAATATTTGTATTTGCAGGTAAAATAAAAATTTGCAGTTACCAGTTGAAGAAGGTAAGTGTGCTAATTCTTATGAAAAAAATAACAAAACCATTCTACTTGTGGCTGACTTTTTCCCCTGGCAGTCACCCAAAGAGTAGCTGAAAGGTTGCTTAATACCTCCTAAATCCTTTTACCATGGATTTAGAAATTATAACAGCAGCTTTCCATCAAAAGGACTTGTCTATTTGGGACTTGAGATGAAGCCCAATTTTGTACAGGATGCCATTGTCATAAATTTGATACAAAGAGAAAAATATCTAACTACTTAACAACACCTTCTCATATGAGTCCATGTGAATGTGGAAAACAGAACTAATCAAATGTTAAGGTAACTCCATAGTGACTATAGTTATTTTCTCTTGGCTAATTTAAGCTTTTTCCTTAAGCACACACATTTGAACCCCATACTAGATTTCAAATACAACTTGGAAATAACAGCAAAGAACAATTTGGAGTTGCTTCAAAGAATATAAGGCTAGCATACCAATTGTATTTAAAAGAACACATACTGATTCAGTAACAATATGCCTCATTCTCCCTGACTTTTCAGCATAGGAAATATAGGTATTATGCTCACGCATTTTTTTTCCACAATGGATGTTGGAAGATTGCTCTATACCTTGTCAGAGCTAATTCAGAGACACTTTGAGATTGACAGAGAAGCTAGGATACCATATTTTTCAAAATCCAAATTTTTCCCCTCCATACTTGTTTGACACTGTCTCAAATAACCTTTTCAATTGTTCTTATATTTCTCTCTATGTATATAAAAAGATAAATGTCACCACAAACAGTTTGTCATCTGAAAGCCTTAATTTTATTTATGCATATCACAATTACTGAGTGAAAAAAGATTTAACTGAAATTAATGACAGAATTTGCACTTCCTTCCAAAGGGTCAATTCTTTGTGCCCAGTACTCCTTTTCTGACTTGGGGATTACAACCACTCCCCACTAGTACAGTTGACAAATTTCATATTTATTCAAGCCAATGTGCTGGCTGATGATTCCTGTTGGATATAGAGGTTAAAGTTGCATAACTGCAAGGACCTTAATAAAGATGTAACATTGACACTGGTACACACAAGATTCAATCCCCAAAATCAATGAGTTTAACTTCAAAAAACCCAGTGGAGTCTTGAAACTGTTTCACATAAAGTTTTTACTTTCTCTTCTTTTTGTCATTGCTAGGCATAAAAAAAATTGTAAAAAATCGGAGCTACTCTAAGCTTTGTCTGAGTCCATTTCCAGATGAAAATAATGACGAAAATGAAGTGGTGAGGATTCATTGTTTTGTTTTTTTAAATCACTCAGTACTAACATACATTTTAGGTTACTGGGATACTTTATTTTGTTTAGGTTCTTAGGATATAAAATATTTTAGATTCGGTGAGTCTGTTTTATAACATAATTACTACATAATTTTGTAGTTAAATATGATAAATAAAACACCTAGGCAGCTATAATAATTTACAATGCTGGTCTGATCCCATGAAAACTGAGATGCATTTTTTGAAGACTGAACTAGGGGGTGAGGAAGGGAAGAAGAAATATATCATTGCTGCATATTATAATCACAAAATGTAGCCAGTGGCTTTTGTAAAAAAATAAAAATGGAACCATACAAGTTAATGAAAATAATTATGAGACAGCCACACTGTCTAAAGACCCACAAATCCACACAATTTTTGCTGAAGTCGAAAACTGAAATTATATATGAGTACTGGGAGAAAATATCAGCATTATAAAAGTAATTATAGGACTGGATTTACAGCTTTTCTTGGTCCTCAGTGTATTAAAATGCCAGGAAAGAAACACCTAGCAGTTTTTCTGAAAATGAAAGCTGGATTAAGGGAGTCTAATATGAGGAAAAAATACTTTAAGAAATTAAAAAAAAAAAAAAAAATCAAAACCCCTCCATAGAGTAAAACCCATTATCCTGGCCAATTAAAGAAGCTGTCAGAAAATTTTCAGGTGGACTAGGCTATATTAAAGGAATATATCCACTCAAATTTTGACTGATCATATGCTCAAATTAAGAGCACAACTTTAATTGAATTTAGGAGCAGCTAGTAAGCAGCTGAAAATCTTTAACCACTGAGAGTAAACCTAGACAAATCCTTCTTTACTTGTAATTTCCAAACAGGGATTCTTGAAAAGCTGAGGCTATACAGGTTCTCACTTTTTGAGGGACTTGTGAATCTTTTACCAAAGTTTTTATTAACCTAAGTCCAACAGCTGCCTTTTTGCATAATTTGGGATAGACAGTGACTCTTCCATTCTTTTTGAAGATTAAAGGGAAACAAGGAGAAGAGCAGCTTTGGCAAAGGTTTGGCTGGAGCTGGTAGCAGTAGCCTTGCAGTGGTTTGAGATGTCAGGATTGTTTGAGAGGTGGAGTTCAAAAGAAGAGAGTGACAAAAACAAAGAACATATTTTTAAATCTGGGAAGAGCTGATAGTATGAAAGGCTGTAACAAACGATCTTGGAGCAGATATGAGCCTATTTACCTATCTTTTGGGTTTGGTGGGAAGACAAAGGAAAGTGTATAAGCCAGGTAATAAGCTGAAGAAGGGATACATCAGAAATTCTGATCACTGCTGTTTAGGCTGTGGAAGCCTGTTGTTACAGGCACACAGACAAGGATAAAGGTAATAGCTACTGGACTCCTGCACATATTGAGAGGTGGGAGGAACGAAACTCAGGAGTGTGTAGGCAAGTGATTTCTATGTAACTCCTGGTAGCAGACAAGATACAGGATGTTATATACTTTATTTAGCATTGATAAGTGCTGTTAATTAGTTTTTTCCCCAATGTAAATGTTTAGTTAGAAGCACTATATAAAATAATGAAATTACAGAACTAATTGAAACAAAAAAACATCTCAAGGACATAGACAAAACCAAAATCTAATAGCACAAAAATAGATTCCTGCACCATCAGTTGAACAATATCGAGTAAAGACATGGAAAGCCTGACCCACCAAACTCTCATATCTTACAGCTAAATAAACAGTAAACGTACACCTGCCTGGGATATCCAGTGGGAGAGCACAGTTCCAGTAATGTGTGTGTGTACTGAAAACACGTGTTTCAGTCTTGGACACCTGCATATTTAGTAGGATTTTTATTTATTTATTTATTTATTGCTAAAACTGCCCCAACTTTGGGGTTAAGAACTGGAAACTCTCCTATGCTCAAATTCTCCATACAAGAAGAAATTCAGTTCCCCTAACAACACTTAAAAGGACCATAATTATGCAGTAATTGTTAGCTAGAAGATAGAAGTTAGGATTAGTATATGCATCTGGATGGTGAGATCAAATTTTTTTGAAAACCAGGAGAATAGCTACATTGCCAGAACTAATAAACTGGGCAATGCTGTATTGACAGTGAAATATTAGCCTTTGGAACTTTAAACACTACAGCCACAGACAAACTCTTCACATTATGTAGGCTGCTGATTAAAATCTCTGCTCCCCTCCCCACCTCCAGTAACAACAACCCAACAACATTCTGACATAGAAGATGATGATGATGAAGTTACACAAGTTGTAATTCAAAGCAAGAAAAATGTCTGTAATATTGACTATTTTGTGTATGCTTCTGAAGATATTTTGCGTAACAATAATCTATTTGAATTTGTCAGACAGTTCAAGAAAAATAATTTTTTTTTACCACTGAGAACATGCCACTGAAGTAAAGTAATAATCTGCATGCAGCACCATCTGTGTGTCATTAGCTAATTTCAGAATGGATCAAGCCATGTGGTAAAATTATCAGTCTCTGACATTACTGCCAACAGGCAAGCAATGAATTAATACCTAGCAAATCTCTGGAACAAGTAAAACAGGACTATCCTAGATTCATATTAATGATGAAAAACCCAGCTGACCTTCATGTACCTTTCAAAAATATTGAAAGGAGAAATTCTAAATTGTCTCAGGTTCAATAAAATCAAGAAGAAAACTAAAATGAAGAAGATATTTGATACTGAAGGGAAGATGGAGCATATGCCTTTTATCAGAGGTGTAGCATGAGAAGCTGCAGAAAAACTGTATTTGGTCTTAGCCTGTTCTTTCTCCTCCTGGTTTTTCTCTCATTTCATGCATCCAAGAGGAGATCATTGCAGGGAATGAAGAGTTGTAGCCTGTGCCATAGACTTGCAATGTGCTGGTGTATTATGAGAGGGGTTCACAGCATTGTGCCATGAAAGAGAAGGAAAAGGAAGGCTGAAAAGAGGCGAGTGAGATATTTCTGTATGGATAAAGCAAGGTATCACAGGTTCTGGGAGAAAGAATCTCCCCTCACTTCTAATGGCAAAACCTTTTAGGGACCATAGAGGGAAAAGGAGTCATAGCTAAGGCTGCAGCCAGTAATGCTGGCAATGAAGAGGCTGAGGGATTCTAGAATGAGGGATTAATTTTTGCATGCAGAAGTAGAGAGGAAAGTGTAATTAGAACAGAGCCACAACAGTGTCTGAGATGTCAGTGTTCTTCATCTGAATGAGAAGTGAAAATTGCATCACTGTTTTCAGGGAAGCCTAGTAAAACAAAAGCTTTCACAAAGATACTGCAGACAGCAAAAGGAGCAGAAGCCCAGTCTAAAATAAACTCTGTCAGCCAAAAGAAGCAAGGCCTAACCTTAAAACAAGAGCTAGTATTGAGCTACTGTCAGTCACTGGAAGTAGTCCTGTGCAGTGGTTACTGGATGGCTGTACAAGGGATTGACACACCTTATTCTCAGAGGATTCAATGTTTGAATTTATTCACCTATAAATGGAAGACAGTGGCAAAAGGTCTCCTTCCTTCTATGAGACTGGGTTTTTTGTGCAACCCCTCAAAAATAAAATCAAATAAAAATTCTATACACCCTTGTACACTGCTTTTCTAAATCCTACAGCTATTAGGAAACTGTAATTAACTAATTGGTTATGGAAAGCAGTGCATATGGCAAAACTATATGGTCACACGTAGCTTCCTGCATGCATAGATGTCAATATTTGCCAGTATTTACACCCACAGATACTGTTTACAAAATACTATTCATAGGCTGTGCATGAACTAGATGTTAAACTGTTTCTCTCTTGGTTTTGCAGATTGTAAGCAATATGAAGGAACGAGCTCTCTCTTAGTAAGCTTACTCATATGAGGTGGCAAACAATAAAAGGTAACAGAGCAACAAGAAGTAGGTTACTTAAAGAAGGGGAAATAAGGAAAAAAAATCACATGAAACTGAAATTTTTCCTTAAGATTTTGGTTAAGAAATAATTCTCTAGCTTACACAATGGAAGTCCAACTACACACAGTGACCCAAATTGGGTCATTAAAAGCCACAGATATAAATTTAAGACAGTTTTGGACTAACTTTATTTTTAGTCTTAGACTTCTGATTTCTAAAATTTTGTGCCACACTTACACACTAATGCGTCTCAGAATGATCATTTTTAGTTTCAGTAGACCACAGCTTGCTGTGTATTTGTGATGCCTCAAATAAAAAATTACTAAAATCTGAGGCCTTAAAAGCCTATGTTTAAAAATTAATTGATATTGCATAGCACACAAAAAAATATATCTCCTTTGCATATATGATGAAAAGAATTTGAGGCAAATATCAGAAGCTGCCTCGGTGATGCCTTTTGCTTCTGATATTAATTTTTTCAGCTAAGATGACACCAAATATATATAAAAAATGTTATTGTCATAATTTGCTGGCACAGAGGCAATATTCTGATGAAAGCCTTACATTAGAAGAATGAAGTGAACACCAGCATAGAGAGTTTCAGTAAATGTTTTTGTTGCTGATACATTGTTGAAAAAGTGCTTCTAACAATGTTGCTAGTTTCATGTAGACAAGCAATATAATTCAAACACAAATAACAAGGTTTTGCATTTGAAAGTCAGGAAAGAAAATTCACAACACTTGTACTGTTCTACTTTTAAAATATAGAGAGATACAGTACTTAATCCCATTCCAAGAAGGAACAGGTGTTTTGGAATAGTAAGAAGTAGTGCTGATCAATACACAAAAGTTTTCCTTTAATAATGAGATAATTCTGACCATATGAGAAAACTGCAACTGAATGAAGTCAAAGCAATGTGGCCTTTGCAACCCAAGAGAAGTACACTAGAATTTTAAGTCTAATGCCAAAGAAGTTAATTAAAAAACACACATCAATTACCTCTTACAATATCCAAAATGCTTCAGGTTGCATTCAGCAACTAGTCCTGCACAATGCCACTTATAAACTCATGCTTTTACATCAAATCTGAAGTTTCTATGAGCTGGAATAGAAAGTAATTTCACACTTGATGTATGGTAAACTATAGGGAAACTAGCTAAGGCACTGTAAAGCTGGAAAGTGTTCTTAAATTTGTTTGGGGTTTGGCAATAAGCACAAATTTTACCACAGCTATACCTTTCACAGCAGCATATGAACTATATTATGCAAATTAATAACATATAATACCTTTCAGGGAAAAATAACTCAAAATATAGGAATCTAAATGAAAAAAGTATCATTATCTATGTTCTCTTCTATAGCCTTCAAGATGTATAAACGAGAAGAAGGAAGATAAATTATCTGATGTAACCACCTTGTCTTTGTAACAAAGCATAACTACAGCAAACAGTGCTTATACAGTGCACCAGCAGGAGGACATAATTCCTTTTAAATAGTTGCCTAATATTACTGATGACTTTTCCTTCCCAAACTGAATAATTAAAAGATATTTAAAACTGGAAGGAGGTATTTTCCTCAAAGGAAGGAATCCCTAGAACTGGATGTAAGGTAACTCCATAAGGAGACGAAAAAAAATGCCCAGGTTCCTGCCACATTCACTCTCAGCATACGGAAGGTTTTTTCCCCCCTTGGCCTTTTAGATTTCAAATATTAGGCTGGTATTATTCATTACTATACTTTTACTAAAATTAAGACATAAAATAAAACTACAGCTTCAAAAGGCATTTATTTTGTATGCACAGAGGTAAAAAAAATTGTCATCCAGTTCACCTGTGCAACTGATTTTTTTGGTATCAATTTCTTTAAAAATTAAGGGCACAAAAAATAATTAAAAGAAGACACACACAATGAAACTTACTATCTTCCTTTGGAAATAATTCAGTTTCTTATAAGAACAAGCCCTAGTAAAAATACTATGACATCATGGGACTCATATGAAGATAAAAATAATGAAATTCCCAGTCATATTGGTACTTACCCACTAAATGCTTGCACTGCATAAAGCTTGGAAGCATCCAAGGAACTCCCACTTACTATCCGAGCCTTGAATAAAGATCAGAAACAGGACAGTTATTCAGTTGCTATTAATAAATCCCGGATGTAATTTAACTGCATCAAACATATAACACCTAAGATGAAAATGTTTAGCAGGGTCAGCTCCAGACAAAGCTAGAGTAACTATTGCTTTGGAACACATTTTGGTAGCACTCAGCATTTAGTGAAACACACTAGAAGAACCCATGGGGAAGGTAAGATATTGCTTCCCAAATACTGTTGTCCTTTAAATCCTATGGTGTATGTAGTGTAGATGGTAATTACAGGCAAAAATCCCAGATATCAAGTTTGACAGTAGCAGACCCCTGTGTTGGCAGTTATGATAAGCACAACAGTGAGGGCTGACCTGTTTATAAATGCAACACATTTGCAATACACTCAAAGGAGAACAAAAGAGTGGAAAGCTGGGAAAAAAAAAACATGCAAATTTCACAACTGAAATGAAGGAACCAAACAGGTCAAATAAGTCACAAACAAACATCAACAAAATACATGATCCCTATAGTAAATACATAATTTTAAACCTTTTCATCCACAGAACCGCTATCTGAAAGAGAATTGGGAAGAAGGGGAATACAGGTTAGACAAAACAGTCTGAGAAAATACCTTATGCTATTAAAAATGTCACTGTTTTACTCTGCTAATGATGAGCAGAATCCAAGTAACACCTGAGATTAGCTGTTTCCTTACTGTCACTTTAATTTAAAAAAACAAAAAAGACATTTTCAGTAGATAAAAACCCTTGTCACTTATGCAGGACTGTGTGGATACCTTATAATTAATATACTGTATCCCATTTCCACAGGATTTTTAGGTTCTTTGGTTGTTTTTATTTTTTTTTTAATATTAATGAATGTACATTTAATAAAGTTGCAGTGCTCAAAAAAATAATGCTCTATTTTCAAGGAAAATAAGTGTTTCTACTAAGGGTATATATATTACAAAAATCGGAACTATTATTGTTCTGTTCTACCACAGCTATTCATATAGGTAAAGAAATTACCCAATCCTAAATGCCAATAGGAAGATAGGTCACACATATAAAATTGTTTAATGCAAAAATGATGTATTCAGATTTAATATGAGACATTTTCTTGTTTTGTCAATTTAAAACTGTTTTAATTGTCACCTTACTGATCTTTCCATGTTGCCTCCCCAAATGGAGTACATTCTACAGGCCCTTTAAGAAGTTCAGGTATTTTTAATATGTTTGGAGATGTTCCACATGACTTATTACAAAATTATCATTTACACCTTAAACACATTTCATTTTTAAATCAGTTTATCTATGAGAAATTATCACATTCAAACACATATATGAAAAACATATTGGCAAATGTGAAGAGTAAAGTACTGACAACCCAGGGAATCAAAAGGCTCTGCTGTGCCACTAATTTTAGAGCACAGGAACAGGCAGAACAGAAACTGGGGATAAAGTGTTCCAAACTTGTTTTACCAGCCAGATTAGAACTGATTTTGTGTTATTCAAAAAGGTTAAAGAGGAATGAGCTACTAGGTATTAGCAATGGCACAACACAACATTTGAATCCCCAGACAAACCAACACCAGCCTCTTCTTCCTTGTGAGATCACAACATTTGCCATTTTCTTAGGCCTGACTACAGATCTTAATCTTTTCTTTCACAACTATTTTGAACAACCCTTTTGGAACGAGCATGCATAAAAGAATGAACTATAGTCTATTGTCAAAAGGAAAACTTGTTTTAAGTTATACAGAATATTAAAGCTATTACTAATATTAAATTCCACAATTTATTAAAAATAGAGTAAGCACATCTCTGCATTCCAAGAATATTTACTTGCCATTAACTGACTCTTTTCATAGCTCTTCTCTTGAATATAAATGGACATGGCAACAATTATTTTCAAGTCTTAGAAAAATCCACTAAGGTATTTTATTACGCTGGGACACAAACTATTCAAATGTTTTCTTGCTTCAACACTTCCCTTTCCCCTTCTAAAATATCAGAATTTTAATTTTGCTTCAGACATTATTTCTTGACTAAATTAAGCTATAGTAGTTTGTTTGTCAAATTACCCTCACTTGACTGGGTAGAGTTATACAAAGTAGGTTGGTCTTTACTTTTTCTTTCTTTTTAAAATATATTTGTGAAATACGTCTGACAACATCAGATACAATTGGCCACTATTTCTCCACAAGCATATAAAGAAGATAAGCACTACCATATGATCCTACCTTTCCACTCTAAAATTATTACAGCATTTCAATAAGCAGGGTAAGAGCACAACCAGGAGTAACTAGACAGCTGTAAGCTGGGCTGGCTGTGGACAAAAAAAGGGATGTGCTTTTATGAGGGCTAAAGGAAATATGAGGAATAGTTAAAACCAAAGTGCTGGAGCAGCATTTGGATAGGTGAATGAGAGAATATACCAATAGGAATCTAAGTATAAGAGACTGAATTAATTATAGACTTGTGAAAAAGGAGACTCCATAAAGTGAAGAGAAAATCTGGACACTGAGGGCAACTAAGCAGGACATCATTTGTGAAGTAAGAAGCCTCACCATAATCTCTTCATGCAACCTACATCTTCTTTCTATAATATCTAATCATAATAATTTTGTAATAATGCTTTTCAAGATGCATAAAGAATCTCAGTATTATTTGCATGAACTGCAATTTTAAAATAGTTTGCAGATACTTTGCTATCAGTTGTGTAAAAAGTCACATAAATTACATGTTTAATTCATTTTTTTAGAAAGTTGTACTAAAAATAATATATTGTTGAGACTTGCCTTCCCTATTAAATGAAATTTTGTATTTCAGAGCATGTGAGATGGACATATGAAATTTTTGTTACCTCTCTTGGGTTTCAGGCAGCTTCATCTAATTTCACTACACTTTCTCTACTGGAACCTAATTTTGCCTAAATTTAGGAAGGAGAGCAACAATCAAAAATTAGGAAGGGAAAAAATATATTACATGTTTGGTATTACTTGCTTTTCTTGTAGTTTCTATTTAAAAAAACCCACCAGTCTAACAGTCTCTGTTCAACAGAACTTGCTTAAAGCAGACACTTGACACAAATTTCTCAAAATGAGATTGAGAGCTTTTTTTTTTTTTTTTTTTTTTTTAAGTAGTGACTGCATCTTCAGAGACAAAATTAGTTTGAAAACTTCATTGTTTATTCCTTCTTCTAAACTTGCCACAAGTGAAATAATCGGCAATGTGGAAATGTTCTCTGTGTGTTTGAGAGCAATAAAGCAGGAAGTGTTCTGTCACCAGGCAATTCACTTTGGTAGTCGTTAGGCTACCAGAGGAGACAGCCACATCCCTTGATGTAGATAAGAAATGAACAGTGGTTATGTAAGAGACCAATGAATGTATTTTCAACTCAGGGATTCAAGGTCAGACATCTCAGATTATACTGCTGAATGACAAAGATTTACTTACAATAGCTTATCTTCATATAACAACATTTTATGGCAAACAACTAACCTAAAAGTTATAAACATACCAAGAACAGTGGAAATGCTGGTTCATTTAATTAAACCTATGGGATACTTCCTGTTTTATTTCAATTAGTCTGTTTCTCCTTAAATTTTTATGTGAAAATTCACTACATTACAAAATACCAGCATAGCCTTCCTGTTATGCCTCTACACCATACACCATTTTACACAACTGGAGGGTGTTTTACTAGGATTATAGGAAAAATCCATGGAGTGATATTGCTCCATAATGACTTATTTCAGCTCAGTGCATTCCCTGTATATAGATTTATAGAGGATGATGAAGAGTAGGACAGTCATCTAGCTACTTACTAGAGAAAATTGTATTTAAAAATGTTAAATATTGAAGGCAAAAGGAAAATCCACTCCCCAGTTTTTTCTCTTTTAGGCAGTCTGATTGTTTCAAACTCAACTGGTGAAAATAGGAAAAAACTGTTTTAACGTAGTTAAGGATATTGTAATGATACAAGGTACTTGTTGTTCATTTAAAATTATAACAATACATAGAATAAAAATGTGGCATATCATTAATTACAGTAAAGAAAGCATGATGGTAAGATGATATATCACATTTCTGCAAATAAGCTCATTTTCTATGCAAAATTCTTAAAAGTCAATGATAGAACACAAAAACTTCAGGAAGGAGGGAACAACCTTAAGGAGTATCTAGCAATTAATATTTTTAAATGCACTTGCTTAACTAGAAAGTTATCTTCAATTCAATAATATTCTTTACTAATCTCTAACCCTCCTTTTCTACTACCATTCCCTAAACATCCCATTAAGTGACAGAATCCTTTAGGTAAAAAAAAATAAAATATATAGATATAGATAAATATTCACTATTTCAAATTAATCTTTAAGGTTCTGTTAATAACTTCCAACTATTAACAGGCTGTATTGCATTCAACATACACACTAAATCCTGCCTTCTGTGGAAAGTGATTAATGAGTATCCTCTGAGGTAAGTTGGTCCCCAGATGGGGGGAAAGTAGGGGACAGAGTGAAGGAGAGAATTTTTTGTCCACGTATCAGTTTGAAGGCTTTCAGCAAGTGTTTATTAATGCTGCATAATTAATATTCAAGATCAGCCTGAAAACTAATAGATCTTATACAAGTTGAGCTTTACACTGTTATCAACTGTTTTGAAATTAACACATGGTCTGATTTATCAATTTTTAATAGTAATGTTGCCACCTGTAACTTACCACTCACCACAGGGATACATCATACAATATAATTAATTTCTATCTACAAATTCCCCAGAAAAAAAAAAAAAAAAATCTTTAAAGGATGCTGAAAAGGCAGGTTCTTCCAGCATGAAAGGTAAACTAGCAAGGAAGATACAGAAGAGAAGACAGACTTTTTCTTTTGTACTTTATGATACTACCAGAAACACAACTGGACAAAAGTCTCATCAGTCAGCAAAGACATTTGTATCAAAGAGGTTCAAAAGATATTCTCCCCCACCCCCTGCCCCCATTGTGAGCATCCTTCAAGCTTTGTGTCATTGTTTTACCTTTGCATTTTTCTGAGCATCATCCTAATACTCTTTCTTTAATGATGGCAAAAATGTAGTTCACCAATCCCTGCCACAGCACAAGAATTGCAAGAATGTTGTAAAAGCCTGAACTGTTAGGAAACCCTAGCATTAAAATGGCATTATGTGTGCTACCTTGTATTTAATTTTATAACATTAAATTGGAAAAAGTTCATTGTTCCCTCCAAGTTAATAGTTAATTTTGCAGAATGGTTGCAAGAACACCAAACTGACTGATAATTACATAATTCTGGGACGCAAACTGTTTAGACATAATACTTGCTGGAATTAGCTAACAATACAGCTGTTCCATGGCAATTCCATGTGTAAGATAGCCATAGTCAGAACTAGTTTGTAGTCTGAGCTGGACAATTCTAATTAATATATATTGCTAAGAAAGGGAAATAAAGTAGAAAACCAGGGTCAAATAAAAGAAGTAGTAGGTTGCATGTCCAAAACAGTAACACAAATTATGCAATGCTAAAAAAATTAATGCTGTACCCAGAAGCTAATATTATCATCACAGAACAGAATATTATTGTATGTAAGCCTAGACGATGCTGTGTTGCTGAAGCATATTATAGGAAGATATACTGCATAACGCTTGAAAGATAATATTAAATCTAACACATCATAAAAGATGAGTGATGGATGTCTGACAAAGAGAAGGTCAAACTTGAATAAAGCTTGGATGACAGGAGAAATAGAAGAATTGCTGCTAGCACTTTACTAGCAGTGATGTAGAAAAATT
The DNA here is from genome assembly GCF_020740795.1 of Apus apus. NCBI lineage: Eukaryota > Metazoa > Chordata > Aves > Apodiformes > Apodidae > Apus > Apus apus. The sequence goes on from NC_067291.1 coordinate 8,491,388, forward strand.
ACTAGTGGATACACTGAGAGCCAAAACAGCAGGTCAGCATGGTGAAGATAAAGACTGCATTTGTGTCTTTATTAATAAACTGGCCTGCAAATCTGAAATGAGGACACACTTAAAAAACATCTCTGGTGTTTAGAAATTGAGTCCCATTAGACTTATAATTCTCTTGTTTTCTGTTGTCTTTCAACAGCTGCTAGATGTTCCTACCAACTTCTGAAACATAATTCTAAAAGAATAAATTATTGACTATCAAGAGAACTATTTTCTTATGGAATGTGGTATGGTAGTAGTGCTGCTAGATTTTTGGTGGTCTCAGAAAACTACAGTCCTCTTGAAGATCAGGCTTTCTTGACAGTTTTAGGCTTGCAAGAATGTATGCTTAGTCACAATTATAAAATATACAAGTAGCATTAATGTAGCAAATACTATTAAACTCAGCATATTTTATTTTGTAATATAATTACTCTTGTGAACAGAAGCAACTGAAAAGAGTCCCTGGATAAGCCTCATGAAAGTAAAGATTTTGACCTTCTTAACAAAACATTTTAAAATGGTTATTTTCCCCATTTCCTTTAAGGAGTAGAGTAGGAAAGACTCCCTTCTTTTATGAAGGTAACTTAGCAGTTTTGATGAATTATTTCTCCAAATGAGCAGTAAGATCTTAATCAAATAGATCAAAAAGCTATTGCTCATAAATTTCCGTGCATAGAAAGAGTCTGCTATCATTAATAGCAACTCAGACAAGTGCATGCAACTCTGGAGACTTATCCAGAGGCATAGTTTCATCAGGAGAGAGAATGATGCCTATGCTAAGACACCTGTAAAAGATAACAAGGTAGGGATGGAAAGAAGGAAGCCTCTAGGGAAAAAGAAATTTAGAAAATAGCAAGTGAGGACTGGAAGAATAAATAAAGGGATAAGAGTCATTCTCCATTACAGCATACAAAGAAACAAGCCACTAGCCAATATTTCTCTAATTTTCTAAAACCCATCAACACATATGCATCATCACTATACCTCTATGTCCCTACAGAGCTTGAATTTTGAAGATTACTAAAGTACTGCTCATGTCTCCTCTCATCCATATACCCTATTGCTTTCACTCCAGTATATGGGCCAAAACCACAATGTAATGAAAAATATATAAGCAACCAGCCTAGTGTATTTTTTTCTCTCCACTTAGAGGATAGGACTATCCAATGCTGCTCTTGTGCATTAATACATTATTTATGCAACAAGATTTCTATGACCATACCTGGTATGTTACTAGAATGGAAATACAAACATTTTAAACTTTTGTTTTGTATTAAATTGAAGCAATAACACTACTGTATTATCTTGCTCTATCTCCTGTTCAGATTATTGTCTACCTGCTCCTGCCTACATAGAGAGATGAAACCATTCATTAAACAATAGTTTATACTTTGGTTACATAATAATGATTAATTCAGGGAACTTGTTGTGCATCTAGTACTTTTCCATCCACAAATAGGGAATCAGAAGTTGACTGTGACTCAGATACAGAAGTAAAAAAAAACACATAAAAGTAATGTAAATTCTAGAACAGCTATTAGTGATTTCTCTTTAAAGTTATTACTGTTCCTGCAAATATTAAAAGGAAGATATAATACCCTAAACTACTATTTGCTTAAATGATAAATTAGGTATTCTTTGGACATGCATGAATCCACACAAAAAGAAAAGGGGTCAGGTTGCGAATCTAAGAGGCTATCAACTGTATATTTTGTTTGTTTTGTAGAATTGAATCACAAAATATTGTTTTCTATACTAAATCTACATTGCTGTACAACTTAAGCAAAAAAGAGAAGTAAAACATTTTGTCTTACAGAACAAATGGACATTAAGATTGCATCCTTATTCAAAGGCTAAAAAGTATTAAAAAATTTATTTCCTTATCACAGAACAGCTTATGGACGAAGAGACCTCAAGAGGACCTCTTGTCTGACAACCCTGCTCAAGAAGGGTTGGTCAGAGCAAATTGCCCAAGACCATCATACAGATGGCTTTTGAATACCTCCAAAGATGGAGATTTCATTTGTGGATCCTATTATCTGTGAATAAACTGTCTACAAGTCAGCCAGCCAGCTCACTGAAAAGAAAATAATGAAATATTTTACTGCTATAATACTACAACTCACTCAGAAGTAGTGTATTCTTTTAATAGGCTACTCCAGCTAGGAAATATATTTTGAAAGTTTTAAATTCAGAATTTAAAGTAAAATTACTGTAGTTCCTCCCTTCCTGTGCCTCATAAAATAGTTTAAAAAAATCACAAAAGTACTTGTTGCTCTTTCTTTATACAGACACCAGCTATTGTCTAACACAGTATTGTAGAAAAATATCTGTAAAATGCAAATCTACAGTCTAGTGTCATTATTTGAATGTAAAAATGAACTTTAAAATAAACTTTAATATTAGCAATATTTAATTGCTTGAGTAACATACTTTCCAGTTAACTAAATGTTTAATGTAAAAGTAGCTGTCCATGTACAAAAGAAATTTATACTAGTCTAGTTTTGGATGCTCATTATTACTAAATACAATCTTTGGCTAAAGTCTCAGTTCTTAATCTTTAAAATGAACGTATCAGGTTATTACTTTTTTCAAGGCAGATTAAGAAAGCAAAGATTCAGTCAAGGTGACAATTACCATCTGGCTAGCTGCAGTAATTATGTGCTCCCAATTAAATGCACATGCACTACTATAACTTTAGCATTACAGTGTATGTTAATATTGAGAATTACTATAATACTACTAGAGGTATTAAAGTTATGTGTATGATTGCTTTGAAGTCTGTTAATACAAAAGATAACCATAATGAATAAATCTGTGTCAACACCGTCAGTGAATTCAGTTCCTTTCTACCACTTCTTTGTGCATGGATGCTAATACTTAGGCTTTTTCTTTTCCTCCTCACCCTGCTCTACCCTGTTTTGGGGACTGACTACTTGTTTGAGCACTTGCTAGGAGTACAATCAAGGACAGCATTAAAATAAGTTTAAACTTGCACTCATAAGTACATGACAAATTGTAGGTTGACTAGAGGATGCAGAACACTGCTCATCAGGATGACTACAGAACCAACCATGCCTTGAGAACTCTTAAAGCACTGCAATATAGGAAGACTATAGATTACTCCTGTGAATACATTTATAAAACTATAAGAAAACCAAGAACAGTGTACTACTTAGTTATTTTTAAAGGATTTAAATCTTGTGAAGTTTAATTTTTAAGTTACTGAAATTCATAGCAACACAATTGATTACGAACATGTTTTACTAAATATATTCAGAAAATTCATTCAAATGAACTTGTAAAATTATAGCCTTTTGCCTTCTGTGGGACAGTTTCACTCTATAAAGAAAACCAGACCTAAACAGAATTTTTGTCACAAAATTAAATGGAAACAGGATCAGGTACCATACAGAAATTAATGTCCAAATCTAGTAAGAACAATATTTTACTTAAAAGACAATACTAAAATACTATTACCTCCAGCAAGGATCTTCTCTTCCAAATCACTCATTTGTTTCTTGTATGCTTTTAAAGCAGCTTCTTTAAATGATGGCCGTATTCTTTTTTTCTTTGGAGTTACAGTAAGTATCTCTGGGATGTTCTGATTTTCATCTTCCCTTACTTCTATGTCAGCAGTCATATCACTTTCAACTTCCAATATCTCTTCACTGACCACACTTTCAAACTGTGTGTCACATTGCTTCTCTGGTAGCGTTGCATACCGTGTTTCATATAAAGTCTGCTCCAGTTCATATTCTTGGACCTGCTCACTATTTTCACTGCTATTAGTTCTATTTTCTAGCTTAGCAAGGACTTGTTCCATTACTTCTACATAGTCTGTTTCGTTCTCACCAGTGGGCTCAATTAAGTCTTCCTCATAGTCTGCTTTGTAGCAATAAGGCTCAGCATAAACATCAGAATCGAGTGTTGTACTGGATTCATTTGCAGTAGACTGAGATAAAGTTCTAAACCTTCCCATGAAAGATGATCCACTGTCTTCATACCCACTTAAGCTTTGTGTACTTTTATTCCAGACCACTTCTAAAGCTGACTTAGCACGTTGAAGTGTGGATCCAAATTTGTGAAAGCTGAAAGTCTTATCAGAAAGATCTATGCTTAATCGGCTATGCCACGATTTAGGGGCTGTTTCTTCTGAGTCATCGCTTGGTAGTTCACTCTGACTTCGGTACATCACAGGTAATCTGTTTTGATTCTGATAAGAGGAGATAGAGTTTGTTTCCTGATAATCATCATATTGGCCAGTCCACTGACTTTGTGTTTCGCTATCAAGGCCTGGACAAGATGGAGAAGTACCATCAAGAGTAAAATCATAGCTTTCAGTATCATACTGCAGGTCAGTACTTTGGCACTTTCCAAAATCTGTCTGTTGATCTGAAGGGCTGCTCAAATCATACACAAAAACTTCCTGTGTGGATGAGTCTAGGCCCAGATCTGCCCCTCGTTCTAACTGATTCCAGTCTTTCCACGGGGAAAGATCATCACGTAAAGAAAGTTGAGAATCACTATAGTGGCTTTTGGCTGCAGAGGCACCTATTATTCCATTGCTTACTCCACTGTCAAGAGTTTCTGTGTTCTCTGCTTCATTTTGCTCTGGATACTGTTGTGCATCTTGAACAAAAGTCTGTTCCTGGGAACTACCGTACCAGTTTGTAGAATCATCTTGCCTTCGCTGCCAAAGTTCTCGATCAGAGGAAGACAACAGTGAACTGCCATTTGTTCTGCTAAAATACTGATTTTCTGAAAAATCTCCAGAGTAAGATTGACACAATTTTGAAAAATCTGACTCTGAACGGCTAAGTTTTGGTGTTGCAAAGTCATTCTGTAAATGCCATAGAGGAGTCACATCTGAATAATAGGTCTTCAGTTGTTTTTCCATGTTGTCAAATTCTGGTGACTGATTGTCATGATTTCTTCTGTTTGAAAAGGTGCTATCATCAGCAGTTCTGTTGAGGTCTTTAGTATTTGTGGACTCAATACTCCCCTTTGTAGTGCTTTTTTTAATCTGAAGTGCTGATTTTGTTATCTTTGCGTAACTGTTCTTATTTATATCTGATTCCAAGTCTTTATCACTGTCAGGTGACTCCCAGTCATGCATTTTTGTTTTTGTCTCCACAGTTAAAAGCTTCATATCCATACTCTCATATGTCTGAGAGGAAGGTAGTCTTCTTTCTTTTTTGTCTTTTATTTCATGGGAAAATATATCTGTAGAAATTCCAATGCCAGTTCCCTTCAGTTTATAAGACTTCTTTAAAATCAAATCTCTCTGTTGTGATGACTCAAAGTAAACTAGAATGGGCCTTGGCTTTGCATTTGGACAGTCTCTTTGTTGCCCCAGTCTTTGGGCAAACTCTATTTTAATAGTGCTTTGTGCCTCTGAGAACCCCATTTTATCAATTAATATTTTGTAAACTATGTTTTCAGCTTTTTCAAGTCTGTCTTCAGGCACATTTAGAAACCTAAGACTTGCTTTGTTTCCTGGATGGCCAACCTGCTTAATGTAGTCATGTATGTCCCGAGTTTCTCTTCTGGACTGCACAAATCCAGTTCGCAATTGCTCAATTTCATTTTGTACAACTTCTACACTAGTAGAAATTTCATCAATTGATTCTTTCAGAGCATTAACATGTCCTCTTAATTCAGAGAGTTCTGTTTCAATTTGACTTATACCCTGAAGCTCTTTAAAGATCATTTCCATAACGTCATGGGTTTGACTAATACAACCTGACGAACTAAAGCCAGGTTCAAGAGTATTTGATTTCTGGTGACGGCCAGTTCTGTCTAGAGATTTACTTCTTAAGCCCCATGTTTTCTTCCAGGTACTTAGTTCTGAGTCTGATGAGACACACTCTTGACTCTTCTTCCATTTCCTTAGTTTTCGTAAAGCTCCCAGCTTCAGGCTGTGTAAGGTGCGTTCTCCATCAGAACTTCCATCAGATGGTGCAAGGCTGCTTAAGCTTTTTCTGTTGCGTCTCACAGGCATCGTGTGTGATAAGTATTCGTTTTTCTTGCTATTAGGTTTTACTTCACTTGACGACTCAGAATATGAACTATCATGTGAAGACAGATCTTGAACTATATCTTCATTATTATCATTTGTTACAAAAATATGCTTTTGCAGTCCATTGGCAATAGCAACTCTGTAACTGAAAGTTGGAGAAAGTGAAAATTCTCTATTATTTTCCTTTTCTTCAGTCGATAAGTTGCGAGCAGATGGACACTTGGCAATCTTCTTAACAGTGCTTTTTAAAGTATTTGAAAATTTTGGATTTTTTGTTTGTCCAATCTGAGTTAAGTCTTCTTCCTTTTTGCTCTGACAACTCTCTTTCCTTTTTGTACTATTTCCCGATTTCTTTGTAAACATTCCTTGTAAATCTTATATATGTAAGATGAGATGCCTTTTTAAGAGGGCAGAAACCATGGAGTGTAATCTACAATAAGCTGTCTCCACAAAGCACAATTTTTGATCCAGACAAGCATTTGTATCTCCAACAGGGTCATCAGCAATATTTCATTAACAGATACTATAGACATATAAATTACTGATGCTCTGGTATCATGGGACAGCCCCCCAGAAAAATATTTCAAAAAGAATCACACATCTGCTTGTTCAAAACCAAATCCTGAAGGGGTTTTGCGTGTCTTGCAAAATTTCACTCTCTTGTGCATGGCTTCTTGAAGTTTCTAAAAAGGAGGGAATGACATTACAATGGCTGCCAAACAAACTTATCATTCAATAACACTGAAATTGTTTTAACTGGGTTACAACAGAAACACTGAGGAGTTAAGTATTTATTTATACTTTCCCCACAATTGTCTGAATAGGATTTTTCATGAATAATTGAAGCTGAAAGCATTTCTAGACATATTTTTTACATAAATCAATAAACTTTACCTATTTACAAGGCTTCTTTGTCCTGTTTAATGCTCTGATTTTAACTGAGATATATGCTATGAATGCTGCCTGGTTTCTTTCAGAGTTATGACATTCGATTTATATCCATATGATATACAGCAGTGATCAAAGAACCAGCAGGACAACAATTGTTTCTAGCATAGAAACAGAAAGGTCTCTTTTGGTTCAATCTTTTGGAGCAAAGTAGGAATCAGTATGGTATCCATGAAATACCGTTCTATCTTGAGATTGAATTATGCACATGACTATGGTTTGAGAAATACATGCTTTACTGTTATATGAAACTGTAACATATATTGTTAAGCCAGGACTTTAAGTGGGCATAATTACTTCATGAGTCTTTAAGAAGATAGAAAATAACTGAAAATCATAATGACAACTGATGGAACACAGTCCCACACAGGTTACTAAGTTTTTTGTTCTGGTCACAGAAAATAAAGGAAAGAAAAAAAACGACACAAAATGAGAGGAAGAGGGAAAAACAAGTATGATGTACAAATCTAAGGATAAAATAGGAAAGCAATCTGATCTGAAGCATGGAAGGGTAAGATAAAATTTCATTAAGTATCTGGAAGCTTTTATTTCATAAAACGAAAGCTTCTATTCCATAGCAATGTAGTCAATGCATTTTAAACATCTAAATATACTCTTTTGTACAGCATATCACTCACCTCCCAGTCTCATAGCTGCAGAATAAAACCAAAACAAATAGCTGAGGGAAATTCAATGAACAAATAGTTCTTAAAATAGCCATTTCAGTTTCTAAACCCGCTAAAAATTCTTTGGCAGAATAAGAAGCTTATTTAGGTACAGGGTACATGAAGGGTTAAAATTTGCTCTGTGATGTCTTAAGAGGAGTAAAGGATATGAACTGTCCTTGTCTGCAAAGAGCATGGCACAGCATGAAACATTATGGTCTGCTCACACACCTCAAGATCTGGGCTTTTCATTACGGAGTTCGTCTTCGGTGACCTTACACTATACTTACAGTCAACAATAAACACTAGCTACTGATTCATACTGCAGCAGCAAAATGCACTAGGTTGCACAGAGCCCAAGCAAAGCTGGTAAAAGCTTGGGTGGCTTCTGGAATCCTGGAACAGGGGATATAAACAAACTTGTTCCTTTCCAGTTATAACCAAACTCTGATGCAGCCCAAGAGCAAACAGGACAAGAAGAGAAAATAACTTGATCTTTCCCAAAGTTGCTGCCTGTTATTTTTTAAAAGGTGAAATATTTGTGGAATATGAATCACATTTTTCACCTATATGCATCAGTTCAGCTTGTGGCTTCTTTTTCCTCCAGGATTCTGCCTGAAGTCAGAATATGAAGAGTGAATTAAGAGCAAGCAATGCTTGGAAGGAAAAGAATGCTCAAAGAGACTGCACACAATTTTCAAGGTATGAAAACGGCATCCCAGAATATTAGGGAGCTCTCAGTAAAACCAAGGCTGCCTTGTTTTCACATATTAGGAGAGGAGGGAAACATCCTGGGAAACTTTTCAACAAAGGCATGTTTCCAGATGTAGAAACACTTGCTAACCATTCAGCTCTTACACTGAATGTTTGCAACCATTTATTGGAAAGGATTTGAAGTGCTATTGCCTGCCTCCTCTGCCCACACAACTCCAGCTTTTTAAGTGCCTCCTCATAAAAACTTTCCTTAAATGACTTGGACATCCTTCTCATCGAACATACTTCAAAACAACAACATATAAACAAGCTAGAAGGTTTGTTTACTAGTTCAGCCTACAAAACATCAAGAAATAATGAAGTTATCGTTGGAATCTGGAACATATCTACTTATTTTCATTGCCAGTCATACATATGTTTTATTCAATGTCTGACAACGCCATAGTAATTTACAAATTGTACTGTTACAAATACATGCAGATCTGCTAAATGGAGCAGATTTATGTTCCCTCATGCGAGTTCCGTTCCATCTCAGCTATGTTAGTCATATGATCTCTTCATCAGTTCACAGCCTACCATTGCTCTGTCAAATACTCATTTTCTAAAATTGTGTATCTACATAAGGAATCAAGTTTGAGTCATTATAGGTCTCATCAATTTCTTTTTGCAAAGATTTGCATAGGTTTGTTCTTATTTTAAATCAGTGTAAGTTAAACCATTCAGAAATAAGAAACAGTCTTTGAGAAGCACATAAGACCCTAAGACAATTATTTGAATGAGCTACAAGATGTTATTTGGTGATTTATTTTTATGGTTTTATCCAGGTCTCCCAATAGACCATCATAACCTCTTTTTTTTTTTTTTTATAATTAAATACATGTATATGAAAAAGTTGAACACATAGGGTTAACCTATTCCAAATAATTTCAAGCATAAGGAGTCAAATTGAAATGTTACACCAGTAAAACACAGACTTTATGCTAGATGGTTATAGAGTAGGAAATGGAAAGTGATATGAATTTTGAGACTAGAAATATATGAAATTGTTAATGGGTTCCTTCTTTAAAGAACGGACACAACAACACTTCTTTCAACTTTTTACTCCTAGCAAGTCTGAAAATAGACCTTTGTCAACTTGATGGTGAACAGGTAATTTGGATTGATTTCAAGGATAATTGATGATAATACTTTGTTGATAACAAAGCATTGTCAAAATAAACCTTGTCAGTTGGAAGCATTATGTGTAAAGTATCTTATTCCAAAGTCCAAAACTAACATGTCAAGTGGAAGTAGGGTGGAGTGGCCTGGGTTAAGAATTATAGCTTTTTTTTTAATAATGCAAGCAGTGTATTTTAGTTACATGTTTGAACTAGAGACCCTCAGAATTTCCCCTTCTTTTTTTCATTTTATCAAATCCAGCCCTCTGTTTTTATAAGGAAATAAAATAGAATAATCTTTAAAAAATCATTTCAGTATATAAAAATAATAGCTAGATCACTGCTAACCTTCTGTTAAGGTCCCAGTACATGAACCTGTAGAGCAGCAGACCTCTCCATTCAGAGGTAGCTTTGTGGATGCAGACTGTCTCCCGAAAAAAGCAAGAAACAGGCAGAACCATAGTCCTACTTAACTTTTACACTATTAATCAACTATAAGGGGCTTGTGTGTATCAGAAGCAGAAAGGGAAGAAGAGTCTAAAGAGCAGTCTCCCTCTGTAAAAAGGCACACAGCAGTTTGTGTTCACAACACCAAGACAGTAGGGGAAAACCATCTTTTTTCTGCAGCAATACCACTCTACGTTACTGCCAAAGTAGTTTCTACTGTCTATAGGAAGCAACATTTGTGATATGCAAAATTATTCACTAACATTAATGACATATGACAAAAAAATTTAAACAATCATTTTTGCAGCTGCAGAAACCGAGGCTAAGAGAGGTTCTCCTACTATCAGGAACATAATGAAACGAAAAAAAATAACTGGAAATCAGACTTACAGCTTTCTTGAGTATGGTATTTTACTAGTCTTATGGTTGCCTGGAAATAAGGTTATCCTGATATAACTGTACTTACCATCAGTGAGTGGCTGCTGAGCAAAACCTACACTATTTTTCTCTAGAGAAGCACAACTGTGTATAATCCAGATTGTTTCACTAGTTTACTGTAACACTAACATTATCTTGACAATAATCTCAGATTACCCAATTCAGAAGGACTTAATTTGGAAACATTATCTGCTCCTTTATATTCTTCTTGAATTATCTGTATATTCTTAAATCCTGACTTTTTTTCATGTGTGTTACTGGTGAGCCTCTCAAGTGATACTCATTTTAATACTGCACATGCTACATGCATGGCCTGCCTGCAGACCCTACAAAGATGAGGACAACAGCAAGTAAGCAGTTTTGAATAATTACTTTTTGTTCCAAGAATTCCTGAAGCTTTCACCAGAGTTTTGCCCTATCCTGTCACCCCTTCCAACATTCACACAAGATCATGGGGTGCTAACTGCACTCCCTCCTTTTGTCTAGAAAGCTATTCCCATTGATGGTCAACATAATTTGGAAGTTCCCTATATCTGCTTATTAACTGGCAATATTTCTTTACAGATCCTGCTATTAACGTATCTAACAACCATTGAACCTTTTGCCTGTTTGTGGAGAACTTTACCAAAACAACTAACCACCAGACTGGTGTTTCAAACCCCAGCCTAAAGAGACTATTAATACTACTAAGACAACTGCTTACTTTTTAGCCCAGTAGGCCTGCTGCTGTCCTAAAGGCCTTGCACATATGATAATGAACGACACTATGGAAACCAATTTATTTAAACAGTCACATGGACAGACTGGTCATTCGTAGCTGTTACTTATTTGTTCTTTCAGCATACATATTAACTGAGTTTAAAGATACCAACAGATGCAAGTAGCACATACTTAAAACTGACTTTGGCTCACTGGGATTTAGAACAGCATCTGAATCAGAAACCATATCTAGAACTTTGCATATTAGTAAATTAACTCAAGGATTTAACAGTTATTTGCAACTACACCACTTTGTAATATATGGAGGCATATTGTCTTCAGGACAACTTAGAAAAAATGTAAAAACCAGGTAGGATGAGCAACTATGCCAGAGAAAAGTCATCTTCACTGCACCCCTACTGCTATGACCAGTATGGAAAAAAAAGGGGATTTTTTTGCAGAGCTGGAGATGTTTTCTCCTCAATTACTGTTGAAGACAGACATGCATTGAAAAAAATAAACACTTTTAATTTGTAATTTTTTTTTTACTTACACTGCTCTCCACATCTTTGTGTGTATTCATAGTATTTTAATTTCTCTGGGAAGTCTTGTTACAGTAACTGTGAGGCTAAAGTTACTAATCAATAGTTTATGAACTACAAACAAAATTGCTGAAGACATTTAGAACACAATTTATTTCTCTAGAAACAAATGTGTAGTATTGTATATATATTACAAATATGAAAATTATATTTGAAGCACTTGTCCTTAAAGAATAATGGCCTTGAATGGAAATTAAAAAAAAGATGAAATTTGCCCAATATAGTAGATTAATACTTAGATGTGAAAAGCTATTGAACAAATTTGTAGAGATAAAATATGCTCCATTTGGATAGCAGCAGGTTAGTATAGGGTAGCTGACCACGTTAATGTACACAAGGGCTAACAGACTGCAACTGATTGGGAAGACACCTTCAATAGTATTTTGCTAAATGTACTAACCTTTTTTCCTTGTTGTGTCCTCAACTTTTAAAATGAAAAGTAGAAAAGAAATAAGAGACTGTGGTATATAAAGAAGGCAACAGTGAACCTGAGAGTCCTGCCCCCCGACTTTTGCAGCTGTATATATGATCTGTGCTGTCCTGCATAAACTTATTTTTAGTCAATACTCTCACTTCAAAGCTGCTACGATCTAGAGATAATACAGGCTACCAAAGCAACGGAAAACCTGGAGAAGGAAAAATGGTTTTCTAACAATATGGGGGTAATTGTATTGCTAAGTCAGTACCACACATTAGCTTTTAAGTATGAGTTAGGCTATTGCATGCATGCTATTATGTCAGATTAACACAAAAATACAAAATATTTGCTGTATAGATTACAGAATAATTAAAATCAATTTGATGCCTTTAAAAAAATAAGAAAACATCAACATGCATTTGACATATGCTCTGTTCTTAATTTTAGATTTGTTTTTAATTAGTTTTCTTTAGAGCATTATACCCTGAGAACCCAAGTGACTTAACTTACACTGAAACATAACACGTATGCAGAGGACATTTACAGTATACAGACTGCACATTCAAACTCTCATATTTCTAACTTTTTAGTGACTTTAAAGAATCTCCATAATCATTCTAACAGAAAATACAAAATACGCCAAAAACCACCTAAATTTTCTTCCAGATATAGGATCTGAATCCTCTAATTGTGCTGGCCTGAGCCTTGGGATAGGTAATTCCCTGCCCTGAATCAGATCTCTTTAGGAGAGAGACCACCATGGCATCTGTGATCAGGTGTGCACTACTACATCACTCTACAGAACTCAGATTATTTTTAAGAGTTCTAATGTTTTGTTTGGTTGGATTTTTGGGGGATATTTTTAAGCTACTTACAAAAATTCTCTGTGAAAAGTTTAGATTAAGAGAACAACTTCAAAAGGGCAAAACATTACTAATAAACCATCTGGGTCCCATCCTTCCCCAACAAAAAGGAAAAAGCTTTAAAATATCTTCTAAAATGTAATTAACTATTAATTCCATTAAATTCTTAGAACATGAAAGTATGAAATGGACAGGTTTTGATAAATAGGTCTTTCATTTGATAAATGCTGACAAGCATCTGTCACATTTACATTTGAAAAATGCCACAAGCACAAACCACTACAACTACTGTGGACAGCAACATACGGTAGGATGAGTACACATAGATAAAAGCCATGCTTGCTAAACACCTGAAATGACATTCATTGATAAGAATGGTAAGTATTAAACATAATTCTAAATTTGCTGCAAAAAGAAAAAAAATAGAGGAAAAATTCTCTGCTCTGCTTCAATCCACTGAGTGCTCTGGAGTGATTATTAGGTTGTCACCTGAAAGTAAGAAACTCTGCTCTAGAGCTATCAACCTAATTGAACAACATGGATGAGAAAAACAAAATCTGTACAAGAGCCTTCTTAGGTGCCAAATAATTTTTATGCTTCAGAGCTTCTGTTTTACTATAATGGTCTCACAAGGCAGAACCTAGTACACCGCTTCATTTTTCCTATATTGTCACAACACTACAGTTCAAAGAAAATTTGGAATTTTCAGTCCTCCTTGAGACTTCAGTGAATTGGGAGGTATTCTGAGCTATCAGTCTTTTCCTCCTTGATAATAATCTGGAATCCCAGTACTCCACCTGTGATTTCCTAGGTGTTTCCACAGCAATATATAGTCATTATGATAATGTGCTGACATCATTGCAGGATCAAACAAATGGTATAGTGACAGAAAACCTTTACACAACTCCCTCCAGGTTCTGTAAATTCCACCGAAAAAAACCCTTCATTTATCTTGCATCATGACTTCTTTCTACACGAAAGGTCTTCAAGATGACAGTCAACCATAATTTCTAGCATAATATGCTTTACAAAAGCAAATTATGATGAACAAAATGTGTCCAAACCTTAAATATTACTTTTAATTCTTAATGTTTTTAGACCCAACAGCATTCTCTCAACACTTTTCTCAGTAGGTTGATTTATATGGTAAGAATTAGCATTGATTTTTAGAGCACTCAAATGTGTCAAGTAACCTTAACATTTTCAATTGCCAAACCATAGTACTGTATTACATTAAATAAAGACATCTATTTTATATAATCATCAACAACTTCATTCAACAAATAAGCATGTCGTCTGTGAAAAATAACTTTATGATCAAAGTTAATTTACACATCAGAAAGCAATTACATAATGTTACACCACTGAATGCTTTTAAAGCACAAGAATTTCTGTCAGCCAAGGGTTAACATCAGTATTAAGATGCTGGAACTGATATTAACCCTTTTTATATCAACATGTTCTAAAAACCCCCTACATAAAACTAGGTTGCATCCAAATTAGAAATGCAACAGAATGTCTTCAGAGATTTCAGGACTACTGAACAATCAGATCAGCATTATTTCTAAAGTCTTGAATGTTTTTAACATGTTTTTACTAGATATGCCCATTATAAGAGAACTATTAGTGTCCTTAGCTTAAGGGCACATAGCTTTATGTTCTATTTCACTTATTACATACAAAGAGTAGCCAATTGAAACAAATTGTTATTAATAAGAGAAAATGCAATAGGACCCAGGTGACTAAAGAAAGTTGGGGGCTAATGAATACAGTTAGATTTTTATATCGACATCATTCTTCCTCTTAAAGCAAAATGAACCATCAATCTCACAGTAAGAAATTAGTTTCAGCCACTGTTACTTGGCTTCTGGAATTGCAGAAGGCAAAATACTAATGTTACCTTCTTGAACCTAAAAGGATGGACAAAAAAGTATTAAATAGCTACAGGGGTTTTTTAGGCTGTGGTTAGGGGAAGCTGCATGAGGGAGGGTACTCTAACATGTTGTTTTAGCTGTGGAACAGAATCAAGCATGTTTTCTAAGCAACCTTCCTGTTCAAAAGAAAGCTGCAGGGTGTTCATCTTGAAGATTAATCAAGACCCAGAAACACAGAAACATCTGTAAAGCTCAATTTATTACTAATCCTATTGTGAACTAGGAAAAAAGTACTGGCAAATATAAGCAAAGCATACTATATTTTCCCCACGTACTCATATCTATATTATTTATCTCTTTATACAAGTTAAAATGTTTCAACTAATAGTGAAATCAAATACTATACTGTCTCACTCAACTTATATTGTGAACTTATCAGCAGTACAAAATGCCCTCCCCTCCCCCTTTTTAATAAAGTGTTGATTCTTAAGTCCACAAGCCCAGTTTCACCAACATTATAGCATTAGAAAGCAAATCAGTTACAAATCAATGCATTGCATTAGCTAGAACAGTGGGAGGTTATGTTCAGAATGAAAACAGGGAAAGAAAACAGAGGGAACAGAAAAACGTGTGTAGACCAGATACAAAAATACAAAGAGGATACATACCTGGGTTAAATTCTTCTCAAAAATAAAATACAAATTACATACCACCATCTTTATACTATTTTCCATTAGGCAGAAATACTGTACACAACTCCATTACTATTGTGCCGTTCTTCCTTCAGCCTTAAAACCAGTACAATACAATATGAGGCTGCTTCTCAGTGATTCAACTCAAGTGCAATCAGGCATGCTGTTAGTCCGCAACGGTAGCTGTTCTAAATTCCACCGTATTCCCCAGGCAGCATTAAATGTTTTGGCTTATTTTTTTCCTCCCTCTCCCGTTTCCCCCCCCTCCTACAACTTGTGCTAACAGCTAAGAGTAATCATGGTGTTAGCTACTAATTCATTCTGCAGCTCGGCTTTTATTTCTTCTCTGTAATAGCAAAACGGGAGTCAGTGTCCTACTCCTGCTCAAATACAACATCAACATGAAGGAACAGTAATAATCCTGGTGTTTTATGTGCTGGTAACTTCACCCGCTGCTGTTTTCTCCTGCCACTGCTTCTGAATGCAGCATTTGCTGCAATAGCCACAGCCCTCCTGCGTGGAAGGCAGCCCCTCTGCTTCACAGATAGAGTAAAACAGGCTTATTGAGAAGCCTGGCTCACAGAAACGCATGCAGTGCATCGCCCATGGCCACAAGGATAACAGTGGGAGGTAGTATCTCTTGCTTGGTAGGGCCATGTTTCATCCAACCTTCTATTTATCAGTCTGACAGGACCCAGAGAAACATTTGTACAGCTACTTCTTTCAGCTGTGCTTTCATCAACAGCAGATAATTTTTGGTAATGAATCTGCTAAGTAGATTCATAACTAATACCATTCCATGATTATTTAAGGATGCTCCAGATAATAAAAAGCATATCTGCTTTCCATGAAAACTATATTACATGCTCCCAAAGAACCAGACCGTAGAACTCAGGGATTTGTTTACTGGGATTCAAATAGCAGAATGGACTACTGTGCATGCAGTGAATAAAGTTTCTTGTACAGAATACAATGAGTGCTTTTTCAAATGTTAAATGATTTATCAGTGTGTGTAAGGCTACATTCAGCCTTACATACACTGAAGATACATTTAAAACTGACACACAAAGAACTACAGAAATACATCCAGTGTGATCCTATATAAAACAATGTGCACACTTAATCGAAGTGTGAAAGTTTCACAAAACACTTATATGCATAAAACCACAGGTATACCATTATCCCATCTAACTGTGGGAGATGGCAGTGAAATGCCATATTAAATATTATTTCTCAGCTAGTAAATTATAGATGTTTTCTGTATAAAAATCAAAACTCTGGACTTTCTGGCAGCTGACATTTGTAACAGAGAAGCTTGTAATTCAGTGATTTTCTTCAAAGATATATTAAGCATACCTTGAATAAAAGGCAGTACTTAAAATTATTTAACAATCTCTAGTAAAGCTTATTGGTTGCAGCTTTCCCTTTCTGCAATGCTTGTATTTTTGTTTGTAATTATATCTTGGGATACAATGCTTTTAAAGTACAATTTGTAAATGGAACAGCTCTAGAATAAAATCTCTTACATACACTGGTAAAATTAATAACTTGACATTTTTTTGTATATCATTGTAAAAATAATTACGGGCCATTGTATTTATTATGTCCTGCTGAAATGAATGAAACCTATAAATACTCCATTAATTTGATTTATAGTTAAGAACCAGATGAATGAAAGCTTTATTATTCAAAACTTATTGTAGTTAGCAACCCACAGCAATTACTTAACATTCTGACCTTAAAAAACTGATGCTTCAAATCTGCCATGTTGCATGCCAGAAAGAACACAATAAAAATACAAAAAACACCCCAAAAGAATCCAATAAAACTTTTATATAAGTCCTCAGCTTTTATATAATACTCAGTGATACAGTCCTAATTACATAAGATGTAACAGTAATGCCTTTCAAAATCAACAGTACTGCTCACGTAAGGATTTAAAAAAAGAAAAATCAGGTAGTCTAATCAAGCATGGCCACCCACAGCAGATACAACAGAAAGAAACTGTTTTTACCAAGATTAAGCAAGGGATCTTGAGACTACAGACAATAATAGAAAATACTAGAAGTGTTTTGGAAAAATATAAGGTTTTGTCATTTATTAAAAAACTGTTTACAAATAACGTTAGCTCATGACACAATGTTGTCATCTTCAAGCAAGCTCCTAAATATTGACCTATATTATACTATTCTGTTACATTACCAAAGGCTAAAGCCACAAAATTCTGACTTTGTTTGTAGTAATACTGTCCAACCAAGAGTCTAGTTTCATATATAAATACATAATTACATGAACCTGTTCACAATCCTCACACAAATATGATGTTAAGAACTTTCTATAGTAAATGTATGAGCAGAGGTTTTCGTTCTAAAATTCTCATAGTTCTGATAGCCCAGATGCTTGTAACCCAATGATGACTGAAATGAAACTACTGTGCATCTTGAAAAGACATCCAAGACAGTTTTCACCAAACTAACACAAAAGGGTAGTTCACATGCATGGGCCATTTGGGTTTTTGTGGTTACTTGCCAGTAACTTCACATGCTGATGAAACTGGCCTTAAAGAACCAGACCTCTAAGGGTTTATGCTGATTTACTGCACTTCATAAACAAGGTGCTAATAGAGATTACTCCCCCACGTAGAAGGAACTGGAGAAATACGACTATGTACAGAGATGTAGCAATTTGTTACACAATTCTAGCCAAACTGTATCTTAACTGAGAAAAACAACAAACCCTCGCTAAAACCAAACATCCCCCACCCCCTTAAAAAATAACCACCAAACCCAAACAAAACACCCCAAACCAATGGGCAGTTATAAACCTTCATAGAGAAAACAGCTATTCTGTGTGCCTATCTACAGGATTGTGTGACCATAACTTCCAGAGATTATTCTCAGAATTGATAGGAATGCAAGTCTGTCTAGTGAAAATGTTTCAATATTTTCCATAACTATTTTTAAGAAATAAAACCACTGTTACATAACATATCACTATTATGGATACTATTTGACTATTTCTATTAATACTTATATTGAAATGGTGACAATTAACAACTGATGGAACAACTAAGAAGTAATTGATATGTCATGATAGATTTCAGCCTGAAAGTTGGAAAGGCTGTTACAGAACTAAGCTATTTAGCCTGACCCCCACCTGCTTGGTCTGCTTAAGGCGCTGATATTTCTTCCCTTTCATTTAAGGCAGACAACAACCGTGTCAATTCTTAAATCTAATTAATAAATTTAAAATAAACCTAATCAACCGGTTCCTACATCATAATGTTCTGACCTAAACAGAGACGTCCAGACTGGGGGGAAAGCGAGTACAGGGAGGAGTATAGGGCAGTTCCTCCAGTCCGCCTCCCCCCGCGGTCACGCCAGCAGCCTTTAGCCGCAGCGATGCGCACCGAGCCCGCTCCGCGGGCCCCCGGTGCCAACAGGCGGCACGTACCGCGGCGGGGCGGGGGCAGCGCGGGGCGGGCAGCGCGGCCCTGGTGCTCCCCGCGCGCCCCCTGCAGGCGGCCCCGCTCCCCGCACAGGAGGTGGGTGCATGAGCTAAGGCAGCGGCTCTTCGGCTTAACCTACCCGCAGATCTGACGCCTACAGCTCGTAATAGACTACCTAATCTATTAAAAGTAGGAAGAAATGTATAGACTATCCTCAACCTTTTGCAGAAGCACAGAGTTTTAAAGATGTTCTTCTCCACACTTTTTTTCTACATACAATGATTTTCTTTGCTGCAAAGCTCAGTGTTTTCTTCTCAAAAGAACACTTCATAATAGGAGGGGAAAAGAGAAAATAACTATTCATGAGACACAAATATTGGTCTTTCATAAGTGCATAGAGTCCACCTGTGAGCTGGTTTATATTTGACTTCAGATGATGATAAGTGTTTTGGGGTTTCTGAAGTTATGAAGAGTAAGAACATTCCTTATTCTGCACAAAACCTTTCCCACACACTGGTTCCTTAAACCAATTTCTAGGTTTATTAAGTCATGGAGTTGGAATTCTGTTCTGTAAAAACACTTTTGAGAATTTTTTTAATAGCAATTGACAGGGAACAGTCAATTTACAAACATGGTAACAGCTTCTTGCCAGCTGCAATTTGAACAGAAGCTGGCTGTGACATGCCATCACAGTGAAAAGCAAATGTTGTTTTTGGGCTTCCCACCCCACAACAAAAACCTAACACATCTAGAAAAGTCACTTCAGAAGGAAAAAAAGGGAGTTCTCTCCTCATCTGGATATATCAAGCATTTGCAGTGGTAACTTAAGAACAACATTCATTACTCTTGAAACGTAATCATCCCACTGTGTTCTTCCCTTTTGAATATTTTGTTCATGGTTCCCCTCTAGGAATGTGTTAATTCTGGAAACTTGATTTGATTTTCTTGTGTAGGAAAGTAGAATGTTTACTAAAGATTTTATTTTATTTTATTTTTTTAAATCAAGAATCTGACCCAGTTGTCACACTTCGTGTAAGGAATTGGTTTTGGTTTGATGCTTTGCTTTCTAATATTATATCCCTTTATGTTTTGCCAAAATTATAGCATTTTCTGCAGTGACTTATCTCTTACAGATACTACCACTACTAAAGCATGGAACTCTTCATTACCTGACCTGTCAGTCTCTGCCCGGATTTTGAATTCACCAGTCCTCCATTCTTGCCTCTTTCCTATCCTAGATCTCCCACTGATATCAACACTGGTTGCATTTCTCCTCACCTTGGGACTTCTTCCCCTTTCCTCCTTAAAAATCCCAACTCTTTCTAATTTAATGTATTATTGCCTTCACATTCCTAACTATTCATTTTCAGTACTTTCACTGCATTCCAGAAGCCAGCTTTTGCCCCCAAAGAATGAAGCCCTTTAAAGGACAGCCCAGTTGATTCACACTAACTGGCTTATTTTTCCTGTTTTATGTGAAGTCCACGTTCTCACTTGTAAATTTCCTCTGATAAGAACCTTGTTGAGTTTCACAGTCTTTCAGGCCTCAAATCATCACAATTCAATTTCAAACATGCTTCAGGAGATGTATAATTCTATAGTATATTGACTTAGCTACAGGCTACCAACAAAACCAATAATAAATAATTTAAAAGGAGTCGAAAGAGAACCTACAAAGCTCTGTAATGTGGTTACTTGAAATACTGCAACAGGAGGAAGGGAAATGATGTTATAATGATCCTTTTTTGAACTCTAATGCAAAGGATAGAACTGAAACGTAATTGTGGAAGAGAACACGTTACATTCCTGTTTGTTGATTTTCTTTTGTGACAGCCAAGAGAGAAAGCTTAGGTTTCTTAACCTCTGTTGTGAATCATGATAGCTCACTTTTGAAGAAGAGAGCAAAGTGACCATTCTTTTCCTGACCTTGTCTAACAGAGTCCTCAAATAATAGTGCAGCAACTCAAAGTTTTATCCCAGGTTCTATCACTCTTAAAAATAAAGCAATTTTTAACTTAAACATTGATTAGGGAGGGGTGGGGAGCAAATAGATAACAAAATACCTAAACTCACAATACCTTAGGAAGATTTAAGTAAAAGTAAGACTTCAAATAAGTGAACTATAGCTCAATTAAGATAAAATACATCTCCATTTTATTTGCTTCAAAGTTCTATTGATCTTTTGGTATATTTCCCCCCGAGAAACTTTCAGAGGAAGTAATTCCAGAAAAAACCCCAACATAATCTAGTCAGTTTACTTTAAAAGATATAAAATACAAGAAACAAACAGTTATTTTGTCAAAATTGAGGCAAGAGTGATTTTATCTTTTTATATAGTATATAACCTATATGAAAGCAATAAGACATGGAAGACAAGGTGGTGAAATAGATTTTAACTAAAAACATAATACAATTATAATTAATCTGTGCTAGATAATTACCAACAGAGCAGCAGAGAACTTGAAATTGCTTCCATACAACTAGCAGTTACATTTATTGCTTTTTATTACTTTCCTTCATGCCTCTGAGTATATTAGAGTTGTTATCCTGACCTATTAGCTGAATTTCTAATCCATTATCTCTGCTTAGAACCATGTATTCCAGGCTGCAATCAGGATGAAGCCACACATGATTTTTGAAGTTGTGAATGAAGATAAATCAATCTCACATAATCTCTTTGAGGAAATAATTTGTGCTACTCACAAACATTGCACTTGTTGCATGGTCAGTGGCCACAACACAAGTGAGAAACATTCTTTGTCAGTGAATCAGCTTTTGTCAAAGTTACCTTACCAAACCCCAGTTTTTGAAAGCCTCAATGGCAACTATGAACTGATCTTAGAACTTAGTCCAGTCTCCCCATGTTGGCTTTTTTACCTTATTCATGTAAACAGCTCAGACACAATAGTGAAAATAATTTGTATCATAGAAGTCGAACTGCTTTATATAACCAATCAATAATTTTCTTCACATAATTAATAACAAAAAAGAGTGATTCATAAAGAAAAGACATCCTGGAAAGTCCTTCAGCACCTCAGATATTTTGAGTTTTCTCATAACATCAGTTAAGATTCTAAATTACTGTCAAAATGTCTTGATTCAAATTCATTTAGTGGAAAGAAAAGAAAGTATTCTTTATTTTCAAATTGTCAATTTGTCACCTTTTGTTTAAATATTTAATCTTCAAAACAAATTCACAAAATTTTAAGAAATGCAACTTGTTTGCTGACAGCCATATCAGTCAGTCAGTCCACTTGCTGGTTGTCACTTGCACACTATAATTACTTTTGAATTGCAAAAGATCTAGGGTTTTAATATAAAATTCTATTATTAACACTTCATGAAAAGGAAATATATTTTTATTGCCACTTCAAGACATTTTTACATCAAAATATTACATGGAATGCAGAGTTAAAAATTGTTCAGCTGAAAGTTTCATGTTTTAAAAGTTTGCAGTTTCTTAAGGCCTACTGAAATCTTTTAATGGGAAGCTATGTATTAATCTTAAAGCCCCATGGCTTCTATATACGGATTTGTGCTTACCCAGTCCTAAATTCCCATTGTTGTAATTGTGTAATATCTTGCTTTAGTATTAGTTTCTCATGGTTTTTTTTCTAGATAAGACAGTAAATCAATAGTGCTGACAGAACTAAGCTAGTAGTAACTTCTGTTAGTGAACATTGTTATACCAAGCATCACCACTATATGTATTGTGTATTTAACCATGAATCTCAAAGATCTGCCTAAGGACAATCCACAGTGAATGTTTGGTTGTAGATTTTAACCTTTTTTTAATATTTGAACACACTTTTTTATTTCTTAATTTAATAGCATAAACTGTGACATATGAATGTGCTATGCTCATTTTGCAAACTAAGACATTAGGCACATAGGGAAGATTACTACAGGCAATTCAATGTAACTATCACTGTTGATCTGCAGGTTATAAGATCAGTCCATGTAGTGCCACTGTTTTGCTGTCTGTTGTTTTCAATACTCACACATCACTAAACACAGCTGTGGAATTATACAAGTGGTAACTCACACGAGTAGTTCCTGTTTACTGTCAGCCTTAGGAATCAATTACTGTGCTCTGTATTTTATAAAAGGCATAACCATCCTGGAGAGGTGGCATTTATTCAAGAGATTATGTTTCAATAGCAAAACCATCTCTACTACACATAGGATTAGTAGCTATCGATGTAAACAACATGACATACACAACTGGGGTAAAGGGAGGAAAGGGCAAAATACATTTGACTGTACTCAAGGTTGACACTGAGTTAAAAAAAGCCAACCCTCTAAACACATCTTGTCAAAATTATTGCCAGTACTTCATAGCCCTCATTTCAAATCTGTTTAGAGAACTTAGGCAAACAAACAAAACCCCTACTTGTTCACTGTCCCTAGCAGTGCAGCGAACATGAAACCAAAAAACAGATACTAGCATTGGATTCTTGTAAAAGAAATCTGGTTTGGATTTTTGTTTTTAATCAACAATCAGAGCAGTAACTAAAGAACCCTATGTAGTCCTGCATTGTCTTTTTAAAAGCTATTAATTCCTGATAAGCAGTTTTCCCTCAAATACCTAACTTCTCTCACCTCCCAAATTTGGGAAGAATTTCCCTAATACTTTTATCTCAACATTGCTATATGATTGCAGTAAGGCCTAACTATTGCTATTTCAAACAGACAATGAGTCAAATCTATTATATTTAAAAAGACACATTCTCCAAAACAACAGTGTGGCACCTTTCCTATCTGGTCAATGTTTGAGTAAACATTCATTGGCTACCATCGCTCTGGTTAGCCACTGCATGTCATCTCATATTTGATCAGAATTGCCTAATTAATTTCTTATTTCCATATATTAGGACTGTTTTCTGATCTTGTGCTGTGTATTCTTTTTGTCAATGGCCCTTTTTAGCCACAAGAATACTTGCAAGTGTACAGCTTTGTTTGATTAGACATTGGCAGAGATTCATCCTTCATGCTTCTTAGAATTTCTGAGCAAAAAATGATGCTCATGTCACACCAATTGCACTAAATCGATGATGATATGATATCAGGATACTGCTTCTGAAAATCAGAATGACCCTGTAAATATCTATAGAAATTTACTACTTTTGTTAAAAAGACTTCCACATTAAGTATTTGCTTATATCTCTCATTCACCTGATCTTCAAATTCATTAAAGACTTTCAACAACTTTGTCATCATCTTTCAGCCCCAGCCAGATCCTAGATTAGCTGCTGAGCAATCTGTCCTTATTTCAGCACCCTGAGCTATTCTGACTGCTTTGTTACAAAAAAACTATTCAATTGCTCTGTGATATCCTAAGTTGGCAATTAATGTATGTTAACTTGTTTACTTAACCATTTTCTAACCACTGACCTCAAAATTACATTGAAGAATGGTAGTGGGAAGTGCAATATTAACATTACTTCATTTAAAAATCTTCATTTAATATCTGATCAAAATACATCTGTTTCATCAAATCATAAAGTAAAGTTGCTGACCACATGACATTAGTTATTTGGTTTTAAACTTGGAAATAAATTTATCCTACTGATCTCTTTTAATAGGAAAGAAAAAGCCTTTGCTTTAGGCATTGATGCCAAATTTACAGCAACTGGATTCAGTTCCTATTAAGTGTACAACCTCCCTGCCACACACAGCCCTTTCAGAGAAACTGAGCATAAGGAGTGAGGCTTCAAGGGTAGAGAGAACGACTTTGTTCTCTGAAGAGTTATAGCTGCACTGCTAGAGTGAGACACAGAGGGACTGCCCAGCTGTGCTCCCTGTGCACACCAAGCACAACCAGCAGCCAAAGGAGAACAGTTTAATGCAAAAAAACATGGGATTGTAAGAGTTGGATTTTTAGTTCCTTTCCTTTATCCAGAAGTGGCACATAACTGACACAACAGATAGTACTACTGGGTAACCTGGGCAAAAACTGATGTCTGAATTCCCAACTGTTCATGCTAGGCAATAGTTTGTATAGTACAGGAGAAATACTGAGAAAGCAAATATTTGGTAGTCGAGCACATAATCAGAGTAAGTGATCATACTTTCCCTTAATTATCACATCTAATAATAAAGAAGAAAGCCTGTGTAGGCAATGATACCATCAGTAGAATTTACAAGATTTTTCTAGGGAAAAAAATTAAACAATGTTCTTAAAACCATTTTTATCAACTATTATTGAAGTACTGAGGTTTCCTATAATAAAAAATATTCAGAAATATATGTCTGAAATTATGGTTTCTGGATTCATACACAACACAAGATAGCCAAACTACAATAATTTCTCTTGCATCTGAAGAAAGTTTCAGGATCACAACATCTATTTCAAAAGAAAATGAGGTGAGTTAACAACACATACGTAAGAATGAATGGGAGTAATTGTCTCTACTATCAGAAACTCAGTAGACACATCCTCAGATCCTGCTGTAACTGAATAACAGCTTACATGAACTAGAAACCTTATAATTACTTCATCCATCTTAGAAAATTATTTAAATTACAGTAACACATAAGTAGTTTTAAGAGCAGCTCTTACTTTCTGAATAGCCCTGGCCCATCTTGCTTTTGCAAAATCACTTCCATCAGCTTGATCTTTGTTTTTTCTGTAGAAAGGGAAGGGGAAAAAAAGAACTCAGAACCACACAGTATGAAAAAAAAAAAAAAAAAGGCAAACAAAAAAACCACCCCAAAACTCTGATAAGTCTATGGATAAATGGATCAAAGTCAGCTAGAACCATCACCTACTTCCTCATGAAAACTTTTCCTGGTAATTAGCATAAGGGTTACTTTACACTTAGCAGGAAAATGACTGATCCAAAGTCACACTCTCTCAGCCACTTACTCAATACGGTAAGCTGTTCAGCAAGTACAGTCCCAGTGTGTGAACTCACAAGTAGCTTTGCTTTGTCAATATTAAATCCAAACAAGCTATGGCAAATAAGGAAAACAATTCATTATGACCTATTTAGCCCTCAACATGGAAGATTTTATTCATATCTGCTGAGTGACATTGTACCACAAGCGAGATCAATATTTGTTATGGAGGATGACCAGGTTAAAGACAATCATCTAATGTAATTTGCATTATTTACATTTAAAGTACCATTTTTAACTCCAGCCCACTTTCTCCAAAAGGCTATTAAAACTAATGTACTAATAAAACCTGATATTCCAATTTCAAACAGCTTTGTTCCTCTCCTAGGATTTAAATGTTAAAATCAAATACAACAATTTGAAAATACATTTTCTTCAAGTTTTGATCATTAATATAATGTCTTATTTTCATTACAATTGAAAGTAAGAGTAGAGAAACACATTTTTTCCTGTCTTTTCCCCATTCATTTCCAATTACCCTGCCACTCTCTACTTGGGCTTTTTGTTGATAAAATAAATGAAAATGTTTACAGTGAAGAGCCCCCTGACCTGATGGTGATTTTACTGAAAACAACACAGCATACCTAGAGTTGACCCAGCATGCAGGGAAAAACAAGCAGACACTAGACAGTAACTACAACAAAACTCAAGGCAGTATCTCCATATGCTGATTTTCTCTGCTGTAACAAAATATTAAACTGCAGTTCTGAAACAATTCCCATTTATCCAGGTATTCCAAAGCCATTAAGATATATTCAAGCAGAGAAGACTGGCCAATAGTCCCTTTGGATTACAGGGAGTTCAATTAATTCTAAAAGTATACTGGCTTGAAAAGTGATCCCTGCCCCTTATAATTATTAATAGGGTATAAAAGAGCATTGGTAAAGGAATATATTTCCCAATTATAGTGATTCACAAACCAGTATTACAAGGTCTTTGACATCAAATGGCAGGAGAAGAAAAAAGCACACAAAAGCCAAATCAACAAACCACCAAGACAAAACAGGAAACCCCTACATTTCTTCAGTAAAGGCCTACCCTTGTGAGACACAGAGCTAGCACCATCACTAAGTCTTTGCAAACTGTACTAGAGTTGTTACTGACAAGTCATGCTGAAATCATTTACAGCTCTCAAGGCCTGGAATAAAGCTCTACAAGGGAAAGGAAAAAACCCAAACAAACCAAAACAACACTCCCACAAAAAAGCCACCACAACAAAACCTTACATTTGATCAGCTAAGCATCATTAACAGAACTCTAACGATCAATCAGAACTTTTTATGAAATTGGTTGCACCCACACAGAAATTGTATAGTTACACAGGCCAATTATAATAAGGTTTCACTTTTTTAGCTATTTCACCACACCTGTGAAGAATGTTGGTTCAAGCTGAAACATGCTAATTCAGTTCTCAACTGTTAAGCAAAAGTTAAAATCATTAGTATAGACTCTACCTACCACACTTGCAAGAATCTAAGTAATTCAAAAGATACCTCCTTGTACAATTAAGTAGCAAAATAAAAGTATATGGTAAAACTCTATAGATACACTCTACAGAGGACAGTAGCAGTCTACTAAGTAAAGTTGCAGTGTACTTATATTACACTTCAGTGATATCCCTAGGTTCACACATTACTACTTAATTATCTTGGACTTTTGCATTAGTGCTCTTCTAGTTGAGAAAGAAAATGTTCTCTCTGATATGCACAGCTGAGTGCACATGATGCAAACAAACTATGAAGAGGCTTGTCTTCCCCTGCCTATCTCTGAGGCTGTATGTTTGCAGGTTCAGCCCTTTTCACATCTACCTCATAATAATTTTTTTAAAATTAATAGATCAGCCAAGAGGTACTAGTGGTTAGTCCCTTCCATACTGCTGCTGTTAACTAGATCGGAAATCTAGGTAATAATTAACCTTAAGGTCAAATGGAGACTTGATTGTCAATGTTGGTTCCAAAGGAACAGAGAAAAACAGCTTTCTCTGCCTTCACTGAAAGCAAATAGGGTCAAGAGTATTCTTGAGTTTTGAGGCATAATGTACATAGGCAGACCAAACCTTTAGCTCATTTGGAACACTTTTAGAAAGTAATTGGTATGCTGAGCAATACAAACCAGTAAGGCAGTTCAGTATACTTCTTATGCCACAAAAAACTCAGCGTAAGACAGACATAGTAGAAACAGCTTTTTACCTGTGCACTTCTGCACACAGTGATTGGTACAGTTTAGACAGCAAATGATTCTTAAATTTCAGATCTATAGTAGGAAACTATACATACAGGTAACTACACTAATTAGTTACCTGGCAGAAAATAGGTTCTTAATAGTTTCTTAATACTGAATAAAGCCTCCAGATGACATAGTGTGGTTTACAGGAATTCTGCATAGCAGAAACCAGCAGATACTGCTGGCAGTGATCTGTACTGCTAACTGAACTGTGTGCCAAGGCACAAATTTTGTTCTAGGCAAATACATTGCTATCATTTTTGAAAAAAAAGAAGATAAGCAATAACAGCAAATTAGGAGAACTTCCTATGAGCATTAAGTCAGAAAGTAAGGGAATCAGAGCACTAATTCCCTGTAGTAGAAAAACAAAAATCACACTGATACACTGTTCCTACAACATAATGCCCAGCTGTGATCTGGACCAGTGCAGTTCACAGGACCAATAAGAAGAGAGTCTTATAATGAAAAGTCCACCAATATTCAGATAGGATGAGTTGAGCAAGCAGCCTAGGTCAAAGTTGTGATGCATTGTATGTCAAATTTAGCTGGCTTCCACACTTCTTAGGATAACCAATCTTGTTGCAGCCAATTAATCAACAGAAGACAAGTATGTGCAAAGGAATGCACAGGCTAAATAAACATAAGGCTGTTCAGCCTGGTTTACCAAAAGCCAAGGATTTTTAATAGAAAACAAAAGTTGCACTGAGATTTTTGTTTAATAGAGTATTTCCCTTCTCAATTATGATGCCGCAATACATTGAAACTGTTCTAGTGTTTCAATGTCCATTTGTATTTTCACGGCACTTCTTGTAAAATTATATCTCACTACAGACTTCATTGTAAAGCAGTTAATTATATAGCAATTGCAGTGTAGCTACATACAAATGATGACATCCTTGGAATGCTTATTGGTTTCCAATAGGCAGTCCTGAACATCTACATTGATTTCTACTCCCCACCAGCAACAGTCATACTGGAACTAATGTCTTGTGCTTAAACCAGTCTCTAGAAGCCAGATCAACTACTTGAGTAGTATATAACCACACGACTGAGGGATTTTTTGTTTTACATTCTTTAAATGACTTCCTCAAAAGTATTTGATAATGGTAATTCTTGTGAGAATATGGGATAAGGATGTTGATGTGTTGGGTTTTGTGTTTTTTTTTTGCATTCTCTTGTAGTCCAGAAGGAGGATAGGAAAGATTAAAGACAAATAAGAGCTTCTGTGTTTTTTAGAACACCAAAAAGAGTACTTTAGAGTACTACACTGCTAATGCTGCAACTTCTGAAACACACACAACGTAACATGCATTAGCAGGGTATGCTAAGTTCAAAGACACTTTAAACTTCTGGGGAGGATTTACACATCTGTTACTCATTTTGACTGCAGCAGCACATATTCTTTGGAAAGATTTCTTACTGCTGGCACATAAAACAGTAGATGCAAAAGTTGCTACCCCAGCCATTAGCCCAAAGTGACATTAGCAATACTACATGCACCTGGGCTATAATAAACTTGTCCTTGTTATAGCACCTGCCAGGAGATTATCTGAAACTGGCTGCACTTAAATAGTTTCCAGCTGAAAACCAGGTGCTTTGCATCACTAGCACTCAGGTTGACTCATGCACTTAGAAGAGAACACTATTGCTATTGGAAAGTATATCTGGAATGTGAAACTATAAAAAAGGTATCCCATTAAGGGTTATTGTGCTATATATCTGTAATTCAATAGTAATTCAGTTCGTAGGCCTCAATTATACAGTACAGGTAAAGAATCTGTATAACATTAAAAAGCTGTGCAATAAGTAGCAGTTTAGTAAAACACTAGGAGTAACTGTAGGCAGTGTGTGTCCATATTGGCTATAATCACATTAACATGAAATTGATAACTTGATAAAATTGCAAAGGAGAACTGAGCTAGGATTTCCATAGTAAGCTATATCACAGTAAGACTTATTTTTTAAGCCTCGCATAGATTAATATAATTTACCATTGCCCACCTACCTCATATACATATTTTTGTGTGTCTCAGTGGCAACAGAAGGCAGACTTTTCCCCAAGATATTTTTTTTTTTACAGCACTAAATCTATACATCTACACATGCTCCCATTTAAGATGCTGAAATTGCACTTAAAAGTCTAGCTTTCAAACAGAAGAGTAGAGAACCCAACTCACTTATAAGACATCCGATACTAATTTAATTTTATAGTTTACTATACTTTTTTCTTCTGTATTTGCAATCTCATTGTCTACAATTATAAATTTCAGTATCTATAATTTTCAATCATGTTCACATCAGTTATGTTACTTCTGATTTTCACTTGGTATAGTTTATAGTTCTGAGTTCTTGGTGGTTGTCTGTTTTAAAATGGAAATTGTAAGGCCTTAGGGTCTTCAGGAAAAAGTACTAAATTTATCTTATCAACCAACAGTAATGAAATAACATTTTCTGATTTCTTTGAAGTCGCCCTGTGTACCTGCCTGAAACACATAACAGCAACAGCAACCTTTTCTAACTATTCAGATCCAAATGTTCGGTAACACATGAAGAGAAACTAAAATATGCTTACAGAAATGCTTTAGTTAAGTTCTCAGAATTTTTCTTCCCCCACTCTTTTTCAGATTAGTCTTAAGCCTTACAATTTAAGTCCTAGACAACCTATATCTTTTGACTCACCTCTAGAGAAAATTCAAGGTATGCATTCAACTCCATAACAGAAGTCATTTTTTTCCAAGTTCAAATATTTCCTTGACTTTTCCCCAAGATTTTCATAGGTATAATTCACACTGATCTTCATATTTTCCTGAAGAAAAGCCTATTCCTGCTTGCTTTTAGAAATACCTCTGAGCCTCATTATCTACACAGCTGCTATTGATAACCCATCCATCACTGTAGCCTGACTACCCCTCCTTTTCCTGGGCACAATTAACTCTTTGTTGCAAGGGAAGTATTTTCCTCTCCCTAGTGTGTTTTCACCCTTCAGACTATACATTTATGGGTTGTTGCTGCTTCTTTTAAAGTTGATTTAGGAAGTCACAGCTTACTTTAACAAAAGTAATTGTTAAAGCTAGTGCAAATAGCAGTTAACATCAGACTTTCTAATGCCTTCTGTTGCAAGAGAGCTCTGTCAAAAACTGCCTGCTCCATCCTTCAATATGTCTCATTATTGAGGCTGTTAATGCACTAACACTTTAAATTGGAATAAGCTAGTACTGTCCCTTCTAATTTCTGCTCTTCTTTTATGCTGACAAAAAGTATTTGAGCATCTGCTAAGTGAAAAACCACAAAGCAGAGCTAACCTGGCAAAATGTTTCAGTTTTAAATTCTGATCAGTTCCCAGTCTGGTTCATCAAATGTTTAGAAAAACTCCTAGGATGACCCAGGGAGGCATACAACACAGGGAAAGCAATGATCAGCTAACAGTAGAAGCACTGCTTCTCTCATTATCCTCCATTCTTCACTATTAAATTAACTCAATGTGCAGGAAACTAATCAAGCCAAACAGTGGGGCTTCCTGGTTGGTTTTTGGTTTTGGTTTTGTTTGTTTGTTTTAATTCAACACAGGGTTCATGATAGCCTGTTCCAATAAAATACAGCTCCAGGAGAGGTGGAAAAGAGATGAGAGCAGCCACATAGTTGCAACAGGGGGCTGAAGGTGAGTAGGAAGGGTTAGAGACAAGGATGGATACAAAGAATGCCTTTCTGTTCTGGTGAGGTTTTCCTTGTTCCTTTTATCTGAAAGAAAGTTGCTTTACCATGTATCCGCCATAAGAGAGCATAGAAAAGCTAATGAACACCTGCGTTTCTTTAAAATATCACCATAAATGAAAGCAAATCAACCAACACATTTGCATTTTTGAATATACATAACAATCTGCTACAGAAGATTCTAGACTGTTATTTACCTTTTTTGCATCATTAATAGATTATATTCTCTTTTTTTTTGTAGGAATTTGACAAAGGTATTTCTGCTTGCTTTTAATATCTATGTTTTCTGTAGGCTTAAGTGCTCTTTTCTGACCACCAATGACTCTTTGAAAAGGCACTGATATTTGTAAACTAGTTTGGCAGGGTACACTATTCTTCATGCATTTTCTTTCAACATGCTAAGATGATAAATAATGCACTGTCCCACCATACTAATAGAAAAATATGTTTTATGGTTTAATATGTTTATAGAACTTCTAGTCACATTCTTGTTTAAAATAATTGCATATGTATCAATGTAATTAAAAAAAGAATTTAAAAATCTAAACATTGTATGATAAATGTCTGATAAGACAAGTTAACATACCTTAGTTTGCTTTCTTGTATGCTGAGACCACTTTCCATGGATGACAGACTATCATATGTATCTTGATGTGAATGTCTTGAACCTTGCAGGCTTGTTCCTCTGTGCCAGCTTCTGCCATATAAATCTTTGTGCATATCTGCAGAGGAAAAATAAAAAACTGCTAGAAATCTTTCAGTCCATTTTACAGAAGGAATTTCTAAAACAGGAAGTGCACATTAAGTCATTGAATTCATTGTAATAGGGAATTGATCAAATAAATTACAAAATATTATTCCAATTGAATTACTTTTTACAAGAAGAGCAGAAACAGCAGAGTTCCAAGATCACCTTCTGACTGTTGTTCTGAAAACTCTGAGAAGCCTAAACAAGTTACCTTTTTGTTACACAGACTTGGAAACAGTTCACTTTACAACTGAAAAACGAGTTTATTGCTGGATTAGGAAGAAAATGGATCTCTTAATTTTCAGCCCAACTCGAGTTCTTAACTTTTGCTTGTATATCTTATGTATCCCTGCACAGGGTTCCAAAATGTGGAGGGTTTTTTTGGGGGGAGTGGCGTTTGTTTAGTTGGTTTCTGGTTTTGTTTTGTGGTTTAAGTAAGGAATCAGGTTTTACTTTAATTTTATGTGCTATTGGTCTAGAATGGACTTTTTATAAGTTCTTATATCTTTGGGGAAACCTGTCAAATTTCATCTGCAATTGGAAATACAAACTGATTTCCTGCAGATTTTACTCTAAAAATCATCCTATTAGTTATAGTGAGACGAAATGGTTCATGATCTGGCCCTGAGTGTGAGGAAATTTTCTCCAAACTGATTAGAAGTATTTGTGTGCCCATCTCTTTTATTTCATTTTTGATGTTTTTGTTGCATACTAGGAACTATGTTTTATTTCTTTCCTTTCACACTGTTTACTCACACTTGGTTAGCTGCCAAAAAAGTAAAATTTATGTAATATCTTTTGCTCAAAATAAAAACAACATTGTTGTGAAACAAAGAAAATATAAAGATAATACTTTGGAAAACAACAGGATCTTGCAGTTTTCCTACTGCATAAGTAAATGCCAACTTTTAGGCTGTAAGTATATGTGACTTATTTCACTAATGAATGTGCTCTGTACTTAGATTTTTATGCTTTAACGCATGAGTTTTCCCCAAGTATTCTGCTGTGATTTTTCAGGACCTCATTTTAGGCTGATCAAAGTTCTATCAAACAAATATTTTTCTCATTTGCTAATCCCTTGGTGTATCATTGAATGGGCATAGTGACTAATGCAGAAAGAGTGATTAATCTCACCCATTTTACTTAAATCTTGTTACCTCATATGTTACCTCATTTGCTACTTAATGTATATGGAAGAAAGTCACAATTAGTTAAATTCCAACCAAGTCTAACAGGTGAATGGCATTTTCCAAAATTACTCCTGAGGTTAAAGCCCTGTTGACTTTCAGTAGGCTGCTTGGGAAAATGAGATCTCAGCTCCAAAGATGCACAAATTTATTTCAAAATTATATATATTACTATTAAAATATTAAATTATATTTATTTAACTTTTATAAAATCATCTTTAATTTCTTTTCATTGCACTCTCTATGTAACATATAATTGAATATTAAGAAGCATGAGATATCCTGGATTTAATAAAAAATTACTTATGTCATTTTAATCTTCTTGTCTCCTCTTACAAGAATGACCAAATAAATTTGAAGCAAAATTATTGCATTTCATAACAAAATCTGATTACCCTTTAGAAACATTGACTTTTTGCAAACATTAAAAATGTTGCAATTCAGCATAATGTTTCTCTAGAGACTGTATCTTGTTACTGTGAATTATCTGAGATCCTTATTTTGCTTAGTAGCTTTTTTTTATGAAGCCTAGTCTACAGAGCACTGGTGGAATGACAACTTTATTGCTACCCCAACTATCATTAGATGATACTTCTATAAAAAAGCACTCTTGAATGAACTGACGATGCTGAAACAACTTCCCTGTTATTACATACAGTGCTTCAAAGCCAAATGTAGCTGCATTGTTAAAGCAGTGTGGAAAACTCTTCTATTTCTACCAAGTATCTGGCATTCTCAACTGGACATCTTTCAATAAATGTGAAAAATAACAGCAGTATTCTACCTTTCACATGTCATTTGTCATAACAAAGAGGCTGTACAGATTCCAGTAGTCAAGGACAGATTCTCAGCCGGTCACATGTAAGCTGAGAGTCATTCAACAGCGTAAATAAGCAAAATATAACACCTTAGTCAAACTCCAGATAGAGGGTAAAGATAAACGTGGTATTCTCAATACCCACACCTAATGCTTTTGAACACAACCTTCTGCACAGAAAATTATAGTGTAGGAGTGACCTCTACAGGATTTCCATAGTGCTCCTTGACTAGAGTTTCAGAGACAGTCGTTAAAGCACTCTTTCAAATACATTTATTTTGAAACAGAGTACAGGCATCAAACTACAACACTCTCTCGAAGTAGCAGCCTGAAAACACTAACTACCTGAATTTCCAGATTATAAACACACAGAATTTCTGTAACAGATGAGCACCAAGATTCTAGATATGAAAACTACACCAAGGACACACTTAAAACATTCTGCTGGCTCAAAAAACATTTAAAGAAGAATTTATGGCACATGGAAT
The DNA here is from genome assembly GCF_020740795.1 of Apus apus. Classification (NCBI taxonomy): domain Eukaryota; kingdom Metazoa; phylum Chordata; class Aves; order Apodiformes; family Apodidae; genus Apus; species Apus apus. The sequence goes on from NC_067291.1 coordinate 8,526,479, forward strand.
AAATGCAATTTGTATGAATTTTTCTCCTTTTATAATGGGTACTCCACTCCTTCTGCACAAACTTTTATCCTTTTCTGTAATTTTCATAAGCTGCTCCTTCTTTGTACCTCTATTCTCTTTTTATACTTAAGTACTCAGTCTATTCAACATACGTGCACTTTTCATCACGCCTAAATAAAATAAAATTATCTCATAAGTGAGAATAATCTAAATGGAGGTACAAGTGAATAGCAAAAAAAAGAGTTCCTCTATTTTAAATTTTACTCAGACAACTGCAATTTTTTTGTGGCTGCTGGGGAAGAAATAGCAAACAAACAAGACACAATCAAAAACCAGAATGTGACTAGGGCTTAGGTCATCTTTTAAATTTTTTTATTGGCTAAGAAGTATTAAATAAAGTGTAATTTTTTGTAAAGAAAAAAATGTAGGCCCTTTTATGACTCATAAGGATCCACAACAGTCCCTAGCTGCTCTATGAAAAGGTATAAATTCTACCACACATATTAACAGCAGTGTAGTTCTGCAGACTACACCCAGAAACATCAGAAGTAACTAGTCTGCTCTAATCAGCATTAGCTGTATTGCCAAGTTCAGTTTCAGACCATGCAGTTAAAAAAATACATGAATCAGCTGAAGAATACATCTTTGGTATGACTTCTGTTCCTCCCTTTCAAAAGAGAAATTATACTTCTCATTCACATTTCATGACATTTTTTACTTCTACTCTTATATCAAAGGATTAGTCTTTTTAGACATAGTTCATTAGACAGTTTAAAGAGTAAAATAGTAAGCTAATTATCTTTGTGAACTTATTTGTCATGTTGGACCATGTAATATAGGTAAATTTATAATCTTGATAACGTAAATCTCTTTCTATTACATCTGGAAATAACGTGAACCCATGCATTGTTTCATGTTCAGTTTCCACTTCTACCCCTACATACACTATTTTCATGCACATACATGGAGTTTCCAAGTTCATAAAGGCAGACAACTTTTGCCAGTATGATTAAGAGAGCTGTGAAGCCCCAGATTATATGATAATTTACATTGTGCAAACAGCTGGTCAAAGCTGACATGATACAGAGCTATAACGCACAGGGTTAAGTAGATTGAGCCTTAAGGAACTATTTCCTTCTGTAGCTCTACAATCCACATGTGGATGAACTTTATACAGTTAAATGGTTCATCGAGCTCCTCACTAGAAGTAGCTGCCAGTGATTCTGTTACTTATCAGTGTTAGTTATACTGATGTTCCAGTAATGAATAAGCATTGAATATTCTGGAGAAAAATTTCTATTTGCCACTGTATCTCAGGAACTTAAAGGGGAATAGAATGGTTGGTAAGCTGGGGTGAGACCTCAGTCCGTAACTCACCAAAAGGCAATGCAAAGTAGAAATCCAGTAAGATCTCATGTGAAGTTGGTGTTCTTGTGCCTTGAATCTCACTCCCATTTCTTATTACTTCGGAATTTAATGTCCACCAGGAACCTGGACCTTCCTACAAAAAAACAAAACAAAACAACAAAACATTCTGAAAGTGTTGAGTATAAATCCCAAGTGGGATTGATAGCATTATCCAAGAAAGCAAACAATTTTATTTGCAAAAATTAATTTAATCTCTCTAATTCAGAGTTACCTTGTAAAAAACAGACTCCATGGACTATGTTTAGGAAAGCATATTTATGAAAGGGAGAACTGTGGAGTATTAGAATAAGGTACCTCTTGTTTTTCCCAATTTCAGACAATTTCGCAGCACTTGCAGGTTGCTTCAGTATTTCCACACTCCCAGAAACCTTTTTTCTTTATTTTCTAACCTACTGAGAGCAAGCATACTCATTCTGGTGGTTAACTATGACTATGCTGGATACATGGTAACTCTTGTGATTGAAAAATTTTCTCCACTCATCCTCTCCTCTGTGCACTCATTGTAGTATTCATTTCTTCTATAGCACCACAGGGCAAATTTCTATTTTCCTCTTTGAGACAACGGCCAATGCCCTCGAGAGACAAAGCAACAGTATCTTGCACTGTTTAACAGAAATTTACCCAAGGTCACACAATGAAGACATAGGCCAGAAACCTCAATTTGAAATTCCCTCACTCCAATCACATGAACCAAACTGTCCTTGCCTTTCCAATAATTCATGAGTGCAGATGAACTCTAACCTAATTACTGAATGATACTTGTCTCAGTATGTGAGCCATTTCTCCAGGGTATATGACTAACACTGATCACTTGTCACTTTGAGAGTCACATGTGCATTATGCCTCAATATTACAGACCGAAACAAATGAGATAGAGGTATACATTGATTGCAAATGTCATTAAAGCATTTAGGGAAACTAAGAATGAGAAATTCATTGGATTTTATTGTGTTGGGTATTTCCAGAGAAAGTCAACTTACATCTGTTGCATGTTCCACAGTTGCAAGGGGAATCCATAAAACTCCTAAAATGCTATCCCAGAGCAAACCTTTTTTCCACAGCTCTATAATGAAACCTTTTCCATCAGCACAGATTTCACTAAAAACAAAGAATACACAAACCATTAAGCTGAAAACACAGGGTCAACTGCTCAGTAATCTATGAAAATATCTTGAGTTAGTAACCTACAGTAGATACAGAGGTGCTTTGTTGTCAGCATATTTGTAAATACAATGTAAGAGGCATGATAAAAAAGTTAGACTGGATGAGTCAAGTGTCAAGTCTTATTGTTCAGGATTCCTCTTACAAAGTGATGAGGACAATTCTGCTGGACATGTGGCACAGACATCGCAGTTGTTCGTAGCTAGATTTTGCTACAAGACTCGGCCCTATTAGATATTAGCCAAGAAGAAACCAGAACCATCAATGCCTTTAGTTCAGCTTTAGCTTTTGCATATGGAATTTCTCAGTGATGAACATCATGGTGATGAAACCAGAGCTACCTTCATCAAGTGATGCTCAGTAACTTCCTCAAGTCAGACATCTGTAATCTGCAATCAGTGGGCATGACCTGTGACAACTTTTATATCATCTCTCTGCTCTGAGAGACTGCTACGATAGATCTGCAATAATGAAATAAATGAACTCAATTAACTTTGTTATACAAAGATGGACTAATGATATATGTGTGTGTGTGTATATACATATTTGAGGACAAAAAGCATCAGTTATTTGAGCATGATGCAAATGGTATGGAATAAGTGGTGAAATGTCCTGGTTTGGGCCAGGACAGAAACAATTTTATTTTTAGTAATTTTACTTCTCAGTTAAGTGCAGTTATTTAGAAGGTACTTATTAACAGCATGTTTTCCAGTCAGTGTCTGCTTCTAGGACTGAAAACATTTGATGTTTATAGTTACTGCTGGAGAACAGAAAGGGAAATGTATTAAATAATATTTTAACACATTCCTCAAGAAGATTTAGAGGATAGGTTACACACATACACTTGAAAATACATAATTTTTTTATTTCCTCCTGCACTAAACAGTAACAGATAGGGCAAATGCTGGAATTTAATTGATTTGCTTCCTGATATACTATTACATTGTCATCCAGTCCATGTCCAGTGTTTTATAGAACTACTATGTCTAGATCAGTAAAGTGCCAAAAAAACACGTCAACACAGTATTATTATATAGCAATGATTCCTCTACATAGAAACATGAAATATTTTCTACAAGTTAAAGCTGCAGTATAACAACGGCATTTATAAAAGCTAGCTATTAATTTTCCTTAGCATTTTCAAAGATGTGATCCTCCTGTGGTTTTGTGGTCTGTATGTGGCCTCAGATGTTAATTGCTCTAAACTGTCCAAATACAGCAAGATTCAACAAAACCAATAAGAATTCCCTGTTACTTACAACATGAAGTCCTGTTCCCAGCACGGTTCATTTCCTCTTCTCTCTATTGTAGTGCTTTTTAAATTTTGGACTTTTAAAACAACATAGGTTTCAAAAGTATCTGAAAAATAAATAACCAGCAGATTAAGACCCACTTTCTTTCTACCTAGAAGCTGGAAACACTCAACTCCATGGCAGTAGGGGCTTAAGTCTCCACGCAAAATGTTCAGAGGATCTGAACAAGAAAATTCTTATTAATTCTAATAGGATTATGACTGGAAAATACCCATCACCAGCAGGAGAAAACATAACAGTAAATGCAAGCAAGTATTTTAAGGATCAGTTTCCAGACATGGCTTCTCAGATTACTTCTCAATCTCCCTGATAGATCTTGCATGAAACCAGTATGCACTCCCTTTCTGCAAATTACTGTTATTCTTTGCCTTCCAATTGGCATGGTAGTATTGGTGACTGGCTAATGGGCTTTTATGTCCAATTAAGGCAAGGCCACAGACTTCTAAAAGATAACTCAGTCTTGCCTGCATATGTGAATCTAGATCTGCAGTAGCAAAATGGCGTTCAGATGCAGTCCCAAATGAACTAAAATATTTTTGTAGATGTCTTTGTAGATGCACAGTGCAAATGTTCATACACTTGCACCTAATCAGCAAGAAGAATAAAGTTTTAAAAATTTCAAAGTGCCTGAAAATATCACCAACAGAAAAAAGCAAAAGAACTAGGGCAAAGCTCTACGCTTCTGGGCCTTACAAAGAAATCTAAGGCAACAAAGGGCATATTATTTCATCTTGATTAATGTGGCCGTTGAGAAAATCTTATCTTGCATGCATGCAACACATCCTTCATTAGACTCCAGCATCCTACATAAGGATGAACATTGATATATGGTTAAAAAAAGACTTGTTGTTAAAAAAACAACACACACAACAAAGTCACAAAACACAACACAAAAAACTACTGAGAAAATATACGTATGAGATGTAGTACAGAAGTAAGTTTTGAGCTGTTACCACAGGTCAGTGAACCAGTCTGAACTGGAGAGAAGGTATCACTGTCTACAATAGGCTAGTGGATATATTGCACCAAATTACACTGCAGTTAACAAAACGTGTGAAGGAGGAGAGTTAGCTCTGAACATCCTGCACGTAGATCTTATCAGCTAGGACTGATTATAATGTTTGACAAAAGGACTAAAGGATATTATGTAATGAGAACTATTTACTTCAATGAACAAAATCAACAGTGATCAATGTTATCTATTTATTTTCTATAATTCAATGCACCAGCATTCTCAAGCACATTGTTGTTCTTACACTGAAAAAACCTGAGAAAGTCAATACAGATTTAGAAGACTGTTGTCTCATTTCTGAGACATGTTGTCAACAGTGCAGGATTCACATCCCATCCTATTGCACATTTTGTGTAACTGAGGCAAAGAAAATGCAAAAGTTGCTAAAACATTTTTTTAGTGGCAAAATTTGTTTGTAGTTTGAGAAATTTTCAAAAGAACTCACTGTTAAATCACTTGGCTGAAAAATAGCAACCTACAATGTTTAACTGCAGACATTTTAAGCATCTACATCTATATTTACATTTAAATAAAAAAGTACAAACAACCTCTCCCCAAAGGAAAACTTACCTTACTTAAAAATGCCAAAACTGGCAAGACCAAGACTTTTTAAGACTCATTTTTAGTGGTAGCCTGTTTCATTGTTTTATTATCTACATATTCAACTCTAAAATTTATTTCTCATTTGAAAATCTTTTGTAAATTATCACCTCTTCTGAGTACCAACCAAATACAAGACTTGCTGAACCCCGCAGAACACTTTTCTGATTGCAGTAGGATTTCAATGAAAATAAAATTATTTTTCAGGCTATACTTCATAAACATACTTCACAGCCTACTGAGAAGAATGACTACTTCTCAAAGAATTAGAAGAATCATGTTCCCAGAAAGCAGCTTAACCTGTGCTAGTTCAGGTTACATTTCTGTAATGAAGATAACTTTAAACAATTTGCAGAAGTTGTTTATATATACTAGCCAGACATCTACTGGTAAATTTTGCTGCATTATGTTACATACCAACTTTTCCTAAGAAACAGTAATTACAAAAACCTTGAAGGACTTACATTTAAAGTCTATGTATGTGTGAAAAATCTCTGACTAAGATTAGAATTTCTTTTTCACTCTGGCTAAATCTCTGTCCTGGAAGTACACTTACAGGGTCTTACTGTAAGCATAAGACACATCTGGATTTTGCTCATGTTTATTGCCTAGACCTATAACTTACCTGTGCAACTGTCAATCAGTATCTCCCATTTGTATTTCTTCACTTAGAAAATTCAGACACCACTTCTTCCCTGCTCTGATTAAGCTAAAATCCTGCATTCTTTTTATATTAAACAAAAAAAAGTTTATCTTGACTGATGACCCATATAGGTCATCAAATTATGTAGAAATTCTTGTAAGTGGAAATGCTATTTAAATACCACTTGCTTGAGAGACAATAATGATTAATATCTGAAAATTACAGATAGTCTGAGGCCACAACCTTGTTTGTTAATTTGACCTTTATAATATACATATATTTTTAAATTCTTTCCTCATTTCATTTGGACTGAACTGTTGATGAAATGCATGTAAGTAGTCCCAAGCTTCAATGATTCCTTAGTGTGATACACACAAGCATGCCCAAGAAATTAAAACGTAAAGCAGAAATTAAAAGGGAAATCAGACTTACCAGCTGCTTTATCCAACCTTCCTTTTTTCACTATTAAAAAAAAATAAATTATATTCAGATAATACTTTAACAACGCAAGAAAAAAAATCTAAGTGATTTCTGTGGTATAAAAAACCTCAACAGGAAATGAAAACAAGTAGTCTTAAAAAAATATAAGTACCATTGTGGTAAGATAATATGATTACTCATTATTCTTTGGAAAAGGAAACATGTTAAAAGTCTAAGCAGCTGACAGAAACTTGGTATATACATGGATACAACATGAAGGGCAGAATGGAGAGCAGGTGACCAGGGAGAGCAGCACACCACTGAACACCTTATAATGCTAGTTCCAAATTCTTCTCTGTAAAAATCACAGAAAGCTCATATATATTCTGAAGTAGCTTCATCATCTTATAAAGAATCCTTTGTACTTATTTTGAATTGTATTCACTGTGCCACTTAGAAGAGACATTTTGCAATAAGCACCTCACCAATTCCAAAGCAAACATTTCCAGTTCTGACTTTGTTCAACAGCCTTAAGTTCTATACTATGGTATCACTCCTATTAATGAAAAAAATAGGCTGAAGCTAGTAGGACTGTGATTCAGATAGTTACCATAATTATGAAAAAGTAACTTGGTCATCATTCTGTATCAAATGTCCGACGACTCAAGTTCATTGAATTTTTAGACTTTTAAATAATACAATTAAATATTATTTAAATTTTCCTGCCATATCAACACGTGTAAGACAGTTCCGCTCAATTTGAATGGAACATCACTGCAGCCCTTCTTTAAAAACATATGTGAATATATAATTTCATTACTATACTTGGGACCTAGTAATTGTGAATAAAACAAAATGTTGCGTCTACAACTTTACACCCAAAAGCTTACTATTGTTTTCCAATTACTCTTCCCACTTGCCAAACTTCACTTGTTCTCTTCTAACCCTAAACAACCCTGTGTATTCTATGGAATTGCACCATATTTGCAGAATGTCTGACAGCACGAATAATCTCTTCATGTCTCAGACTGACAAAGCTTTCACTTTCAAGGCAAATGGGGAGAGGCCAAACTGTTGCTGAGCCACAAGCAGAGTCCAAACACTGCAGCAGTCCCACTGCACTGCGGGATTTCAGAACTTACACACTGCACTTGCTTGACTTTACTTGAAGTACTGTAAGATATAGTCCTATCGTCTGAAATGAACAATGCACATCTACAATCTATGAAGTTGCTACTTACAGCCACCTACTACATATTTGTCACACTACTGAAGTAGCTTGCATAATAAGAAAAACCTACCTTTTATAGAAAGAAGTTCCATTCCAGTAGAAAATATTTTCAAGACTATAAATTTAAGATTTTTTTTTACAAATGGGAAAAAATTACTTTGGCTTGAAGATTAAATTACCCCTTTTCATCCTGTTTCTTCAGTGCAAGTGTGTTTCAGTTTTCCTGCATGCTCCTCCCATGTTTCACATGGAAGAAAGCCAGCCAATTGATGCAGCAGTGACAGAGCAATGACAAATTATTTCTCCCTCTACACACACTCTGAGATGGAAGAGGAAAAGAGAAATACTACAACTGCTTCCTCATCCTCATTTCCTCAACTTCTATCTGCTGTATGCAGCCGTTTCTAGTCTAAACACATTTAAGAATGCCATCTGTGCCAGCAATAACAAACTCAGTGCCACTATTTTATTAAGAACATACTTTGAGAGATCTTAAACTTTGATTTTAATACTTTCAAAGCATCTGAAAGAGAATAGGTTTGATTTTGATTTTTTTTTTTTTAATGTAGATTCACAGTCAGAATTCTTATTTTACTGTATTAGCTATAGCTAAGCTTAAGTAGGGTTAATTTTCTAAAATACGGTCTGAATATTGCAGAAAAACACAAGCTGAAATGTAAGGTACTTAATTTCTAATTCAATTGCTGCCCGTCATTGGATAGTAAATATTCTCATGCAATGTTAAAATATTTTACAACAGTACTTAATAAAAATGGTGGTGCTTATGCCCGCTTGTTCAGATTAATACTGGCTTGGGGTTTTTTTTTTTGGTTTGTGGTTGGTTATTGCTTGTTTGTTTTTTTAGTTGTGGTTAATGGTACATGCATTTCCACAGACACATAATATTTCACTTCTTCAATTTTTCAGTCTCAGTCATATTATAATTGTAGTCTTTGGTCTTAGGTTTTAAAATGAAGTAGGAGAGTCTCCATGGAGCAGGTGGGAATGCACAGGTCTGAGTTCAGGAATGGTTGTCTGCAGTTCCAAGAAACTGCATCTGGATGATGACCACACCTCAGCAGAGACGTGAGAGCTAAGACTGTTAAGCCTGGATAAGATAAATCTTGGGGAGGGAAGGGTGGGTTTAGTGATGCTTATAGATACCTGGTGAGAGGGTGTAAACAAGACTGACTCTTCTCATTGTTGCCTAATAACAAGTGAAGAAACAATGGACACAAATTCTAACTCAAAATTTCACCTGAAGAAAATAAAACATGTTTTTACTGTGAGGGTAGCTTAACATTGAAATAAGTTGTCCAGAGAGGATACTGAGCCTTTGTCCTTTGAGATATTCAAACCAGGGATGTTGGACTAGATGATCTCAAGAGGTTACTTCCTTATGATTCTGTGATAGCCTACAAAGTCAAAAAATCTCTTCTCATAGAAGAAAATTTGGTCCAGGATCTCATGAAAGCATATAGTCACTCTGCATAAAACATGTAGATGCGCTTTTCCACACACACACACACCCCAAACTCTCTAATACTTACATTGTTTGAGGATCACATACTTTTTGGGCTTGTGTTTTAGATTAATATACTTGCATATCTCTCTTCCGAGTTCTATTATTCTGAACAAGTCTCCCACAGCAGACTGATATTCTTAGAGACAGATTTCTACCTTATGCAAGCAATGGAGTTCCACTGAAGGTAACAGGGCTTGGCATACTGGCTGAGAATCTGATCCTGAGCGTGCATTTGGGTCAAAATGAAGAAAAAATATTGACTTGGAACAAAAAAGCAATCACTGCTGACTTAAGAGTTCAGTAAACAGATCCCACAGTAAGTCTTAACTTGAGTCAAAGCTACACAGCTGCATCTCTGTATCCTTCTGAAATTATGCAGACTTTCTCTTCCTTCCACACCCCTTTTCAAATATTGGGCCCCTTTATTTGGAATACTAATTATCTCCTTGAACCCCTGGGTTCCAGCAGCTACAGCAGCCCTTGTGGTTCATTTACTTTACTGTGATGTTGACTGTTATTTAGATGTGCAACTGGGAAAGATGTTATGACTTTATGGTAAGAAATATGCAAACAATACTTGAACATAGGCAGGAGGTCACTGTGGACTGAAAACAGGGCACATGCAAATGCTCTTTCATTTGGAAAAAGCATTCATTATATTAAATAAAATGGAAAGCACTGAGCTGGAACAAGTTGTCAGGATGGCGTTTGGTTAAAGGGCACAAGAGTACAAGTTGCGTACAACATGCATGTTTCACAAACTGGTAGTTTCAGTACCTCAGGTAAACCTGTTTATTTAGTCATGCCTTCCTCATGCCTTTTCCTCTCCCATATTATAATTTTTTATTTTATGCCTGATAAGACTTTTCGGTCCTATAAGTTGACTTCAATTTAAAGGTCCTAACTTCAAAGATCTATACGCAGAATCAAGAATTTAGGCAGACTGAAAAAAACAAACACCAAACCAAAATAAAATTATATATATCACATATTTATCTGAACTATATCAAGACTGTCTATACTTTCACTCCCCTCTATTCAATAGATAAGAGTAATTAGGTGCAATGCTGTTATTAAGGATGTGTCAGCTGATACCTGACGCTGTTCAGTGATCTGCTTCTAAATGATGCATGTAATTATTTTTCAATCCAAATTCTACACTGAAATAAGGAAGATATTATTATAATTTTTTAACTTACTTTTTTATTCTAGTGAAAATCTTGCTGGGTTGTTTTTTTGTTGTGTTGTTTTCTGTTTTTCATTTGTTTGTTTTTCTGGGGGTTTTTTACTTCTCTTTTTTTATATGAACTTACATAGCATAGCACATACTAGCAAAATTGAAGTCCGTCAGCGTCTTTGAGTAAATGTATCAAAAGCAAGGAGATTTCGGTCTGATGATTTACCTACTTGGCATTAAACCTACGTATTGTTCTTTTCAGGAAGTTCCTTTTCTACAGGATGCTTGTAATGCAAAAACTATGGCCATGAACACTAGATTTTCATATAATACCTCTCAGCTCTCACAGGAAAATGAAAACACAGCCTACTGCTATTTTAAGATAGTTACAAAAGAGAGTGTTAAAAAGTAAACTTGGTGGGGAAAAAAATTAGCCAAATTTCAATTGATATTACAAATACAGAGTGTAAAAGCAGTTTCCTTGCATCTCCTACATTTCTATCTGTGAACATTATGAAGCCATCCTTTCTTGGCTACTTTTATGGTGACCAATGTCTATTTTTAAAGAACTTTTGACCTTGGAACACAAACATTTTTAACTACTTCCCCTTGAGAAGAAGGGAAATTTGCTCCTTTGCAAATTAATATAGTGAGTGAAACATTCAGCTGTTCAACATTGATCAGTATCTCCTTATACTAGCACATGAAGAAATATGTCAGGCACCTCAGAAGACTAGGAGATAAACTGTTTGTTTGCCTTCCCCTTGAAGTCAATCTTTAGCTTAAAATGACAATTAGTGGGAGAAGTTTTTTTTCTGTTATTAAAAAGTGACATGCTCCTCAGATCAAATTCAAAGATAAACAGCTGTATTATCATTATTGTGATCATAGTAACACAGAAAGCTGATACCAATGAGAAGGAATTCAACAAGGAGAGCAAGAAAAAGATCAGTTTTTCCAGCCAGCTCATTTCTACCTTTCAGAAATACAGATTCTACATCCCCAGGTGTGTATTATAATTTTCAGTAGACTCCGTAAGAGATAAAAGATAGCAATAATCAACTCTGAAACAAAATATGCTATCAAGAGATATGTCATCAAAGCGACAGGATAAGCTGAAAATTGATCAGCTGATTTCTGACCCTTAGAAACTATGAGCAATATTGAGGATAGGAACTACAAATCAGATCAATTTGGTCCTTCCCTCCAAAAGATAGGCACAGCTATGGCTAGGAATAATATGTGATGTGTTCTGGCCTTCACAAGAATCACCTTGATAAATGAGTTTGATGCACTCCATTTACCTTCTTCCAAAGAGAAAGAAAGGAAAGAGCCCTCCTTCACAGTGTTGTGTGTGGTTAACCACCAAGTACACAGGTACAAATTCTACTGAAATACCTATTCACTACACTTTTAGAGATTAATAACAAAAAGCCAAGCCACAGCAATGAAAAAAACCCTGAAGTTTTAACACACAGAAAAATACAATAACTTGTCACAAATTCGTATTCCACTTGTCACACTTATAATAGCCACAGAAGCTAATAGACTAAAAGTTAATATTAGACTACAAATAGACTAATCTCAATTTTTTTCTTAATCTATTGCAGAAAAACAGTATTTGAACTACAAATAAGTGCCACAAATGTCTAAATTTTGAATAACTGAATACCTGAAGTTAATTAGAAAACTGTATAATTTTAAATTTTGTCCAAAGTAGTTAAAAAACAGATTGTTCAGTCCAGACTGACATTAAGGCTTTTTGAGTACAAGTTTTGCATGTCACATCACACCTCTCTTTCCTCAACTCCAACTTCATAAAGACTGAAAATATTATCACTTACCTGCCCTATGAAAATAGCTTTGGAATTAAGATCCATGCAGACTTTGGAAATCTTCTCATTAAGAATACTAGGAAAAGAAAAAGAATTATTTTTATTATTTTACATAAATAGAAACTGACTATGTACAAGCCAGTCATTGTCCCACCACGCTAATTGGGAAGAGGATGACATACTTAATGATTATGGTCCTTAAGTTTGGGCACTTTTCCTTCCCCTCTGTGACTTGTCTCTTCAATGATGCAATCATTTGCACCACTGAAGTCACATGCCCCAAAAGTCATGCCCCCTTTGTATAGCAAGACAGATTAGAAAAAGCTAGCTTAAATAATGAAACAAAAAAACAAAAAAAAATCATAAAGAAAAGCATCTTTTCTTTTTAGAATCTATTTGAAGTTAACTAAGATTTTCTAAAGTTTAAATTTAGTTGTGAGTAGCTCTGCTTATTGGTATGACTTATGTAAAATTTCTTGCTGACACACAGAAATTAAACTGTGCTCATTATAATTAAGGAGAAATAAGTTTCAAAAGAAACTTAGCTTATCAGAGGCCAAAGTATTTTACTCAGTAACTGTTAACGGTGCAGGTTTGTTCGTTATGAAAGGTAATGTTTTCCAGTCTCTTGCATTTGTTTCACTTGGTGTTATGCATTCTTGGCTGTCTTCTTTTTTATTTTACATTTAGAGACACCTAGTGGCTACAGACTAATTTGCTCTGGAGAACAGCAGTGATTTCTCACTTCCAAATGGGCTTCAGAGGTTTTCAGATCTTCTATCTTTCTTAAAATACAGCACAGTAAGCATTTGACTTGACAAAAAAATACACAGCTTAAATACACAACTGAAGTGTAAACATGTCTAATACTTTTTTTTTTTTTAAATTACCACAGAAAATGTAACTTGATATTTTTCTTCGGAAAATTCAACTTAATTCATCTTATGCATCTGATTTGTTACTCTGGCCTCTGCCTCTAGGTCTTACTAAACATAAATCTCAAACAGATTATTTCATGTACATTTGTATGTGTACAATCACTCCCCTGAATTTATGATGAAATGGAGGTCTTGGACACAGCTGGCTTTCTTAGCAAGAGTAGAATTTTCTACATTAAAAAAAAAAAAAGTGGCAAAAAAAGCCACTACCAAGAAATTAGGCAAAGCTCAGTAATTCATCTGTGTCCACTCTTAAATGAAAAAGTCTGCTAAGCAAACAGACTAATAGTCTTAGCTTGACTACTACTCTGTGATTTTGCAGAATATTTTCTAACCCAGTCAGTCCTGGTAGTCTTTTAAGTCTGCAATTAGGTAGGTATGCTGCAAATATAATTTGCCTTTTCTTAATGCTTTCAAAAATTCCTGAGACACTCAACAGCTGTATTTAATTATTATGAGCTCTGTACCCATATTTTAAAAATTGTAGTTCTCTCTTCAGCTCACCTGAAAATAAATGTATTCTAGAAAAACAGGAATAGCAGAAATAAAGAAGTATGCAATACATTTCTTCCCTGTGTCTCTATTTAATGGATAGGAAGAGCTTAAATTAATGTTTCTCAAATATCTTTAATAGCTTCACACTTTCAGCTTTTTCTTTCTTAAAAAAGCACTTTATACCATAAAATGACATTGAATTAGTATCTACCAGAAACCTAAATATTTCCTGTCCTGTTTCTATAGAAATTTAGGATATGTAATTTCTTCCCCTTGGATTCTCATTTCCCACAAAAGAACTGAGGAATTTCTAGAAACAAATACAGCTGCCATAATTGCCTACACCACATGGTCTTATGAGAGCAAGAAAAAGTGAGAACTTGTGGTCACGATGCTTATTATAAGGAGCTCTAAAATTGGGACAAATAGTTATAAAAGTTCCATTTTCTTTCATCTTTAAAAATATAATTTAGTAGTTCAACAACGACAAATCCCATTTTCACATTCTGAGCAAAATTAAGCAATTAATAGGATTTACCTTTTGCTCTCTGTTTCCCTTTGCTTCCCCTAGCATCTCACACTCCACCAGGACAAAAAAGAAGTCAAAACTTAATTGTTATTCAAATTTAAAAATAAATATGGTCAAACTACCCTATTGTTGGATCTAGAAGTTACAGCTTTATTGTTTTTTGGGGAGAAAAAAAGTATAGTTTGTAAATCCAGTAAGAAAGACATTAAAATACTGAATTCTGTATTAATACTGTCTTGCTTTAAGCCCAGAATGTAACAAGCATAGACTTACCTCACCCTTTTATCTGATATCAATTTGTGAAATTGCATTTATTCTCATAAAAACACTGATTTAATCAACACCATCCTTAGGTCTCCAGAAGTATATCCAATGGTGAATATATCCATAGTTTATATTTGCAAAACAATAGCCAAATTTACATGAAATGTGACATATTTTCATCAATATTTCATCATATTATACATGAGAATACAATAAATTCTCAGTCCCTGCCAACTATCCCCTAATGTAATCTAAGCTAATGCTGTTTCATATTTCAGTATGTGACATCTGTCAACAATGTTGTTAACTAGTAATTGCTCCTATTTATCTGAAAAGCATGCCTTGATTGCTAATTGAGGCCAGATAAATATTTTAGTTCATTGAAATTACTGCCCATTCAGATACAGAGGAAAATCCTTAAAAGGAGCTGAAGAGAAGAAATTTGGATAAATTAATTACTGGATTAGATTATTAAAATCAGAGGAGAGACTGAAATTAATATATGGTCTGAATGGTTAATAAGTTAGTGAGCCAACATTATTTTTAGTGATAAATAGGAATGCACAGATACCTACACAACCCCTGACCATGAGAAAGAGGCCTAACTTTTTACATTTACAAAAAAAAAAATTCAAGTTTTTTTTAAAGTGCTATTCATTAATAGATTTCATGGTTTTTCATAATGAAAATAGAAAAAATGAAAATAGAAAAAATGAAAATGCAAACCTCCTGTAACAGCATGTAAAAGTAATGCCCAAAGAATGCAATTAGCAACTGATGACTGTAGCTTTGATGCAGAAAGTTCAGTTTTGAAAAGACGACTCATTTCTTTCAGAAGAGATTCTCCCCATATTAACATCATTCACCGTCCACACCTTTTTTCCAGTTTTGTATGCATTTATCTGGGAACTGCCCTTGCCTTCCTTGTGGAGATCTAACAGTTCAGACCTACTTTTTCTCCAACAGAAAGAAGTTCTCTGTTGAGCTCTCACCTGTGACCAGTTTAACTTACTTTTCTTTGTTCTCACTTTCCTTACCAGTTGCCACGTTTGTTTCATCAACTTGTGATACATTTAACTTTGTCTCATTATGGACTTCAAGAATGTTCTACAAACATCATGAGCCAATAATAAAACATATTTTAAGCCAAAGTAATCCTTCTAGTTTGTTTTCAGATGAAAACCCAGCTGATACCATAGCAGGTAGGCTGCTAAGTCTGTGTTAATTCTGCTTTTCCCATATTGTAGGTTCTTGTCAAGAACCAGTGCTGCAAAACAGGGAAATACATACAAGTATTTAATTTCTGTAATTTTTATCTTGCTGTGTGGGTGCTGTCTTTGCCACAACTTAATGTGTATATGTATTTGTATTTATATTAAAAATATTATCATTTTTACATTAAAAAATAATCACTGAATATCTTTGAAATAATTGAAGGATCAAATTTTTATCATCATCTAATTAGTTTCAAAATACTGTTGTGGCCTACATGAAATTTGACAGTAGCATAACCCCTATTGAACTAATGCAGAAAAACACACTGTGTTAAACCACCACTATAAAAATGCTATTTTAATGTTTTACCTATTTTAGCTCTTTAGTAGTTCAATCACTTTTTCCAAAATTAATTATTACAGTAGAAACTTCACACAAATACTATACAAGGTATGAGAGGTTTTAGTTCTAGGTAGGAGCAGTGTTTTTAAAAAGTTGTAAAATTTGAGATGCTACCACTTCCACCTTACATTAAAACTTACATTATTTTAAACAGATTAAAAGCTATAGCTATTTATTTGTGAACACAATGTTTCTTATTGTAGAGATTGGGAATGAAACAAAACCACTTGGCTTTTTTGGAGATAGTTCTTAATATCCGGAAGTACGATGTGTATGTCTTGCATATCTGGTATTTTTTAATGTGCACTGTAAATACATGTAAGTGGTATTAGTGTTAATGTCTACTATTTTTATGGCATTATGTATTTTACCATACACACAGTGTTGAAAGTCAAAATAGAAAATACACAGCTTCATGACCCTCTCTGAGCATAAGATACAATTTGGGTCTTTGGAGAGACCTTCCCTTTGTGTCAAATTGTGCTAAAATGTATGTGACAGTTTTTCTTATGGAAACCTCCACCTATTGATGATTAAAGAGAGGCTGTCAAAAATAATTTATTTAGGTTCACAGGCAGAATTCACAACTCACATGAAATGCCAAAAAGCACAAGCAATATCTAGTTTATCCATTAGGTTACTTGGCCTCATACAATCATTTAACTTTCTTGATAAGAATCTTTTGACTACAGAAACTTTAGCTGAGTTTCCAGTTATTACTACCAACTTTAAAGGGCCAGTGTTCATTTTTCCTTAGAAAGTTATCCATGAAAGACCCATTAAGGTTCTATTTTCAGAGTTTATAACTTGCCTACATAAAATCATTCATAAGGTGAAGTAATTTAAGAAGTCTCATCTTTAATGATTTTTATTTTATTGCATTAAAAATATTTTGAAATCTGAACTACAAAACAGCTAAAGAAGACAAAAATAAAAGTGCGGGAGAAATGTGTTTCAAAATGTTACAAACTTTACCTGTTTGTTGGATTTGTTTTTGTTTTAGTTTTTGGTTTTTTTTCCATTCACTTACCTCTAAAATGTAGCCCATAAATACAGACTATAATTACATTAACACATTTTAGAGTATTACCGTTATCTTAGGGTAGATGGCTCAGGGAAGCAGTCTTAGTGCAAAAGTGAACTCAAAAATGCTAAAATAAAAACAATTAGTACTTCAGCTAGCAGATCAATTACCTTCGGAGAACCACAGGCACTAAAAACACCCTTAAATCTCTTAACATTCTTCCAGCTCCCTGTGCATTTCAATGTCCTTTCTAAAAAAACCCAAACCAAACCAAACCAAACTCACACACGCACAAACCAAACCAAACCAAACTCACACAAACCAAACAAAAAACCAACACCAAAAAGCAGGCAAAAAAGGAAGATAATCTAGAAATTCACAGTTTTAGAGAAAATAACCCAGCAACAGTGATGATTCCCGTAATTTTATTTGCAGCCCTGTATGTGATTCTGACTACTTCAGCCTTTAAGGTGAACTCACGTCTATGCTGCACAGCCCGTTCAACTCGGCTCCTTGCCAGGATCTCTCGTAGATCATAACTTCTCTGCGATTGACTTTTGAACAAAGAAGAAACGGTCTACTGAATGAGTAAGCACCACACTTTTTTCTTTTACCACAGCAATTCACTACAACCTGCCCCGTTTCCCACGGAAAGACCTGCAGCCGGGAAGCTCACCCGCGCACCAGGGCGCGCCCCCCTCGCCCACGGCGCGCGCAGCCCCCGCGCTCGCTGCCCCGAGGCCTGACCCGCAGCTGCCGCGGGCCCCGCACCGGTGAGGCATGAAGCCCCTCCCTTGGAGAGCCGCACCTGTTCCACCCCTCGTCAGGAGAACTGACACAACCTGCAGCGGAAATACGCTTTTCCATCTTACTTAAGGCAGGGTGGGCGCTTGAAAAGTTCCTCGGGGCTGTGTGGGGGCTCTTCTCCGAGGGCTGGGCCGGGTTCTCAGCCGCGTAGCCCCACCTGGGATGCGGTGTGGCCGGTTACCGCCCCGCAGCGCCTCGAAGGGGCGGCTCGGCTTTAATTCCTCGTACTTTGTCGCTGCCCCGTTTCCTGCGGCTGTGTTTCGCCCTGGGCTGCCGGGGCCGGGACCCGCTGCCGGGGCCGGGACCCGCTGACAGGGCTGCGCGCTGCGCGAGCCGCGCGCGGGCGGGCGAGGGGGGCGCGAGCTGGCGCCGGCACGCGCCGCCCTGGGTCTGGCGGCTGGGAGCGGGACGGGGTGAGCCCTGGGTGAGCCCTGGGTGAGCCCTGGGTGAGCCCTGGGTGCAGCCCTGGGTGCAGCGCTGGGTGCAGCGCTGGGTGTAGCCGCTCCCGAGGGGTATAAAACCCGTCCCAGGTCCCTCCCCTTCTCCTCAGCGCCCTCGCTGCCGCCGGCCGCTCCTCCCGTGTTCGCGGCGCCCGGGAGCCGCTGGAGGTAAGGGGCTGTGCCGCGACCTCGCCGGCTCGGCCCGGCCCCGCGCCGGGCACGCTCCTCTCGGTCACCTTCCCCCGCTGGTTCTTCTCATTCGTCCCCGGGGAATCTCGGGCCGGTCTGTGGGCTTGACCTTGAGCAGCCGCGCAGCGGGCTGGCCGCCCTGCGCCTCGGGGGAGCGACCCAGGCTGGATCTGGGTTTTGCTGCGGCCAGGAACGGCAGCATTTGGTACCCCAGGGCGTTTCTGGTGGGCGCTAAGCCTTTTTTGACTGGTGCGGCACCTGTTTCTCTCTTTTGGTAAATTTCATCCCAGTTCCTGGGAGCTTAGTTTGGTCCCCTGTATGTTTAGCATCAGCTAGATAACTTCGTTGTACTTTAGCTTTCATCTCTGATGGTAGATATCTGAAACTTCTGATACCGAGGTGATCTAGTGGCTTATTCAGTGGACTTCTTTAGAAGGCACACCTTTGCAGGCACACCAGAGTTCAAAGTGGTAGCTCATTAACATGGGAGAAGGTCTTCGTGTTATTTTAGTGCTATTCAGGGAGTAGATGCAGAATCTTAGAGTAGAAAGAAGTTTTGTTTTCTCTTGAAAATACTTCTGGTTAGAGATTTTTGAAACTTGTTTAATTAAAAAATTAATCAGAACAGCTCACTTTGAGCCTTGTGGTGTTTCTGTCACAATTACTTTTCTAGTTACTGCTAGGAACAGCAGTAGTGTTTTCTTAATATATCATAGGATTTTAGCATGTCAGCAATGCTACTGGAACAGAACTGTGATCTTTTGGGAATGCTCATTGCAAAAAAGGCTGTTGTGGTGAGCTGGTTCTGCTCAACAGCTTTGTGGCAGTTGGTAGGACTGATTACATGATGAGAGCAGGTTTTTCTCCTGAAAAAATTGTTGTTGTTAGAATTTTACTGTAATGAAAACTGCATTGCAGTGCGTTGAATCAGTTTTGGACTTTGCTTCTGCTTCATAATAAACAGTGTCGTTTTACTTTAGCAGATTTGACTGTGTATGTATAATAAATCATTCCGAGTTGTTTACACTAAACAGTTGCATGCCCCGTGGCAAAGAACACTGCGTAGAGGCCTCTTTGGTCATTAAGAGTATTCAAAGAGCAAAATAGAAAAATAAGGACTTCTTGTTATCAGAGTTAGGAGATCTTCATTAATATAGCAATTGATTATACCTCTGATGATTGCATCACTATCCAAAAAAACAAAGGGTGATGAAATGTTGTAGATTTATTTCCAGCATCTGATTCTAACTTTGTTTGTTGTTTAAACATTCCAGAGTACAATGTAGCTGAACCAAAAACATTACCTTTCTGATCAACGTTTTTTTTATCTTAAATGAGTTCAAGGTCACTTAAGGAAGACAAAATCAGTAACTGAGAGCTTTGGTGCATGTTTTTCCCTCATTTTGAGATTTTTTTCTAAGGTTTTTTGTTAAGGTTTCATGTACCTTGACCTTACCAGATTTTATATTTTTTTATGTTAAACGATGTAAATAAGAATGGATTCTGTAGCCTTAATTATGGCTTGTTTATTGTAGAATCTTTGATATTTCATAAAAATGAAAGTAAATTTCTTATAGACTATATGTGACTCTTGTTTTGCATCTATGGGAAGCATTGACACAGACTTAAGTTTATTGCTGTCCACACTTTCCAAGTTATGTAGGCCATAAACTTGGAGTTAGCACCATCTTAGTATACCCTTTGATTCATGTGGGATTATGTTGGGATCATTGACTCTTTAAAAGACATGAATGTCTCTTTGCTCAAAATACTTCATAATTAAGAAAATCTAAGGAGCTTTCTCTTTATTAACATAAGGAAGCAGCTCTTTCTCACCTGCAAAACTTTTACACTAAATAAAGGTAGGCATAATTAATGTATATAAATATAAGGTTAAAGCCTGTCTTTAAGTCAGTAAGATGTAATTATTTAGAAGTCAAGGTTTATGTTCTGCATAAATTAATGGCCCTTTTCTGTTGTGTGTGCTTTTTGGTAAGAATTGAGTGAATGTTGTAAGACCTGATTAAAGCTAGTCTCCTGCAAAGCATCTCATCACTTGAATATGAGTAACTCCACTGAAGATTACTTAAGTGATACTATTCATGTGCTTAACGCTTTGTAAGTGGCAAATAATTCACATGTGTAGACTGTGTGTAGTGCTTAAGTAACACTTCATTTCCTGTAGGTACCTATTTTTTAGTTAAAAGGGCATTGAAACACTATATTTCAGACAGTAAATGCTTTTTTCTTTAGAGGCATCTTTTATGGCTCCAAATACACTTCTATAATGTATTTCTTTTTCAAATAAACTTTGCAAACGAACAAGATCCTTGATATGTGTTTTAAAACCAAAGTTATCTACCTCATGTGCATTAATTGTTGTCTAAATTTTTTAAACAGCTGTTATATAATTGATTATTTTTGTTGTTGAAGTCTTTAATGACACTTGTAGAAAGTGGGAATTTATATTTTTGCATGTGTTTTTAATTTTTCTACTTAGCAAAAGAGCATCTCATGATTGTCTTCAAACAAGCTTAAAATACTGTAACAGTTTATGGGGTAAAACAGTAACTTTAAGGAGGTGAAGATTATTCTACTCTACCTTATGATGGTGTGTAAAGCACAAGTGTTCTGAGTTGCTGATGTTTTCACTGCCTCATTTTCCAGCTTAGGTACAACATAAACGATTTTAATTAATACTGTGTCACCAAAAGGTTTTGAGATGGCCAATTGAATTCTGCCAAGATAGAGTCTTTTGATGAAAACATATCTTTATTGATTGTAGAAGAAGAAAATCATTCTTAAAATGAAATCCAGAGAAAAATCATATCCCTCAGAGAAAATTTCTGAGTGGCAGGCTGAGATTAACATCATAAAATTGAATTTGTGCTGCAAACCTTTGATGTAATCAGCAGCTGGGAGATGGTGTTGCCCTTACTGTGCTCCTTCTGATTGTGGTGAATTATTGTGTGGAATGAAATAAGTGTTTCTTGTGTCACTCGTTCAAGAAATACAAACAAGGTATTACTAGGTGGTTCTTGCTAGTTAAAATGGGTTGTATTGATTCCTGGTCCCAGTCTCTTGCTCCCTTGGACTGCAAAAGCAGTATGTTCACCCCCCAGGGAAGATCTGGGTGTCACTCAACAGTGACTCCTCCAGCCGATTAGGGTGAAGCCCTGACAGGTCTCGAGGGAAGTCCCATTAAATCTTAAACTGGAAGTGCAGTGGCAGGCAGACGGGGTCTCCAGGATGGAGCTGCAAGAAGGGAAGTAGAGAGAAAGGTGTGGAATACTGAGGGTTCTGTCAGAATACATTAAGACAGAAGGAAGGGGAAGATAGGATAGAAATGTTGATTCCTGGAGTGTTTTGTTGCCTGCCATGTGATTAGATAGTAATGAAAATACTTGGAGTATAGAAACATTTTTGCTGCTGTACCTATAGAGAGTAGACTTCACATCTTAAAGGAGCACTATTTGTTCTTTTGTATGATCTGTTAAACATCAATGTCTTTATTTTTACCCTTGTCTTGTCTCACTGTCTTCAGTGTAATTTCTTTGATTTCCATTTCCTTTTCACTTACCCAGCCTCATAGATCTTTCCTTTTCCTACATTACACTTGCTGCCTTTTCCACTGTAGCCTCTATATCTCCATTCTATTTCCATTTCTGTTAAGCATCTTTCTCAGCATTGTATTTCTCTTTCTTAATTTATTCTATTGCTCCCACCTATACAAATGCACATGTACCCTGCTGCTTCACAAAATGCAAAGTAGTGTTGATGTGTATTTTCAGATTCGTGGACACAATAGGCTTCTGAATAGCAACATATAGCAAATCTGTGAGCAGCATCATGAACACCAGTGTGGTACATCTGTAGGCTTATGAAGATAGCACTGTATCACTTCTGTATCTTTAGATTTTGTGCTTCAGGTATTTTTATAATAAACAATTTTGTAAATGCAAAATATTTTCTTATTTATTCCTCTTGGATGGTCTTGCTATATACTGTGGACAGTGGATGAATATGATTATTTTGTTTGGAAAAGTTTGCCTCTTTGCTGATTACCTGAGATAACACACAACATCTGTAATGAGAGTGTGACATTTACATCATAAAGCAGATTGGGAAAGTTGTGAAAGCAACTCATTTTTTAATATATAGACATTAAGAAAGAATATGTCTGAAAAAGCCAAAGAATAGACGAGAAAAGGGGAATGAGGTAGATTAGGAACACACAAATATTAGGAATTTGTTGTGAAAACCTACCAGGCTCTGCCGGAAATTTGCTGCCCGGCTTTGCTACAATGATGCATCTAAGGGGGTGTATGTGAGGGGAATTTATATTATTTTGTTTGGCCCTCAAGAATATTGAGGCCTGGGCACATAACATTTCTGCCTTTTTGTCCTATGCCTGCATTGATTGCCACATATTTGCTGGACTTTGAAACATCTAGTCTCCTATTGATAGTTTGGGATACACAGGAAACTTGAAATTTCAAGTATGCATACAAATTCAGAAAAGGTTTTTGACTGGGAAACTGTTATCTGTAGAGTGATATTTTGTTGTACAATGCCTTCTCCTTCTATAAATAAGCTATAAACTCCTATTTGGTAGCTCTTGTTGTGGGCTGTAGCTATGAGAAGGAGGATTCTGTCACAGCCACTGTTTTATTGTGTGAGATGTCTGAGATTAGATCTCTGGGAAGTTCAGTTCCTAGTTTTAAGAACCTTGATATATGTGAGAACTGGTGAATTCTGGATTGATTTAAAAATCAGGGTGTGCTTTTCTTGATAAATATGATTCTTATTACTGAAGTTTAATATTGTTTGGGATGCTTATACTGGAAAGCTTCCTTTATGCTTTTGAGCAAACTGGCATGTGAATGGAAGGACTGACAGGGAAGCTGCAGGCTTCAGTGGGGGCAAAAGAGAAGCCAGATTTTTCACTTCAAATCACTGAGCATATGTGCATACATGCTCCCAAGACCTAAGGACTATTCCATTCTAACTGGTAAGTTCCCAAGCTACCTGCCTTAGGGTTATAATTTTTTATCTTGAGAAAATGTAGCAAAGGGATGTGAGCCTGAGGTTAAGCAGTAATAATTTGGCAGTGATTGGAAACTCTGAGATGAGCCTAATAGAGAAGCTAACAAATATTTATTTTTCTCTTAAGGTCAGTAGAGGAGGCAGAGTCAAGATATGCTTGGAATTAGGGCTCTGTGGGGAAAGCATATGTTGAGTTATGATGGTGCTGTTTCTTTATGGTTTAATCTGACCTTTTCCATTCTACGCAGTTCATGACCAGTCCTAGTCAAAAAAGCCAATGATGAGGAAAAGCACTTGCATTAATATGTGCTTAGAAAGGCATTCAAGGTCAGACCTCCTGCTCTCTGGCTCCTTAAAGCTTTTGACTAGACTTTTAAATACCACACAGCTTCTGTAGAGTAAAAGGTGGTGTACTCAGCTTCCCAAATTAATATTTTTTCATTTACAAATGATCTAGAGTTGCTAAAGTAGTACAGCCAAAGTCCTTGAAGTGGTGCAAATTGAGGCAATGTTCCAGTTTAACAGACATTTGTAGTGTGGTTTCAGAGGGAAAAGCGTTAATACAACTAGATACAAGATGGTAGAGATCTGACAAGTTAGTGGTGGGATGAATTGGTATAGTTTTAACTAAGAATAAGGAATTTTTTTAAATTATTTTTTTTTACAGTCATGAAGGAGTTCTTTTTGGTAAAGAAGTTTACTAGCTTACAGCAGGGGGAAGTGAGGGCTAGGACCAAGGAACTTGATTTAAAGTTGAATTATGGGTTAATGCTGCAAATCAGACATGCTTGAGTGGGCAGAGCTGAAGGAATTTGACATGTGCTGATAAGC
The DNA here is from genome assembly GCF_020740795.1 of Apus apus. Classification (NCBI taxonomy): domain Eukaryota; kingdom Metazoa; phylum Chordata; class Aves; order Apodiformes; family Apodidae; genus Apus; species Apus apus. Next base: position 8,551,004 of record NC_067291.1, read on the forward strand.
TACGTGTACCTCGGGTATGCCTTGGGCAATATTTGACTTTGTGGAAACAGTTTTTACCTTTTTTAAAGGAACAGTCAGATAAATATCTGTAGATTTTATATATATACAGAAGTTTGCTTTAGGTGCCATCAGCATCACTAAAAATATTTGATAAAGCTAACTGTTGTCAGATGAAACATGCATGTGTGCATGTGAGTATGCAGTGTTTCTAGGGAAGTCATGTTACTCTTAGAAGCAAAGCTTTCTTGCAGAATACTTCTCTTGTGCATCAAAATACCTTAATCCAAAAGAAAAGTTAAGAAGCAAAAGAAAAAAGTGAAGGACACTTATAATTAACATGTAAATTCATGTGCCTTTTGTTTTCCATTTCTTCTTCAGTTGTTATATAAAGGAAAAAGTACAAAATGTTTTTGTAACATTTCAGTCTAAATTAATTCTCTAATATAACCAATGTTTTTGTCCATTGTAGCAGCTGTTTATTTCATTACACTCATGGGGATCTAAAACGAGTTTGTGCAAATAGGTATCTACACATTAGAAAATTCAATCAATTTGTTTAGTTTTTAACTTCTGTTGACCATCTTTCAGTTCTCAGTTACTCGTCACTAGCTCAGCAGTAGATTTGCTAAGGATGTTGGTCTTGATTCTATGCCTCTTTTACAAGAAAATGCAATTTATGTCTTCATATTTAGTGCAGTACAAACCTGAATTCTGCTGCCTTAAGATGTTTACACTAATTGAGCATTCCAAAGGCACAAGTATAAATGATTACATGGTGATAACATAGACCCATCAGAGCTAAACCAGGATGTGTGGGGCAGCACACAACTCCTGTTGCTGATATTTCAGTCTTGTGATAGTGGTGGCCCCTGGTAGCTCTGGTCCTGTTTGATACTCCCTGGTTTTAAAATAGTGGCACATCACTGTCCTGCTGCATATTTAAGCTTTTAGTGGACAGATATCTTAATGAAATTATTAGTGTGATGTTGGCAACAGTTCTAAGTTGTTTCAATGCCTCATCAACTTTCTTGCAGTATTATTTTCAGTTGTTGATTAAATTGCCTTTTCTAATTTTTTTATTACGTTTTCTGGTACTTAAAATCATGATAACTTTTTCTGTTTTCAGGTGCTGACTATGAGGGCATCAGTACAGGCTGTGGCAGTGTGGGGGAAAATAGCTCCTTCTCACAGCATCACTGCTATTATGATTACAGATGACCAGCAGACTATAGTTACAGGAAGTCAAGAAGGACACATATGTCTCTGGGATCTTTCATCAGAATTAAAGGTTTGTGTCCACTCTGCTACAATTTGCCAAATAGATTGGAGTTTTATATTTTATTAACAACAAGATTATTCAGATTTGCACTTCCTTAGGTTAAGTGTTAAAAATAGTGTGATTTTTGTTATGGGAAACTCATGCAGCAAAAAGTGTTGAAATGCCTGTAAGATCAATCAGTTATTTGCAGAGTGGAAATTTTTTAATAGATTATTAGGACCTGTGGATTATCATTTGAGATTGTGTTCTGTGAGTAATGGCAGCAACTGAACATATACAAATATCACAAATCCTGTCTTCTATAGTGTTGTTTTTTTTCTTTTGTTTATTTTTTTGCTTCTGTTTTAAATTGAATAGTGTGACCTGTCTAAGGAAAAAAAAATACCTATTTATAAAACCAGAGATCTCTAACAGGTTAACAATCGAAAAATTTGTAGAAAGATGGAAGAAGTAAGATAAAGTATATATGCAGTATAACTAAGCTGCAAACCTCCTGGCATGTCGTTGCTATTGCTTTGACTATTTCACGTTTGTTTTCTTGAGAATGGAAAAGAGTCAAAGCAGTTCCAATTTTTGTTATGCATTCCTAAACTATGGTTCTGTTCTCTTTGGATTTGGCTGTCCCATTTGTGCTCAAATACAGCACAGCTTTAGTTTGCACTTTTATAGGGCTTTTTTTTTTTCTATTAATATCTTTGCATGCAGTGAAGCTAATCAAAGGAGTTACTTCCACATGTTGTATGAAACACATACTTAAGAGCTTTGCTACATCAGTTCCCCACTTTACCGCTTTTGCTGCATATCTAGGGTGAAGGCCAGAGATATTCTGCACATTGCCTGTTTTGTAACACTTGACACTCCATAAATTCTTCAGACAAAGCAATTTTCAGACTGCAATGGATACAAAGACTACTTGGTGCAAACTGCAAAATCCATCCACATCTTTGTACATTCCAGAAGCATGACTGAAGAACATAAGAATATAAAACAGATTGACACTTACTCTTTAATGAAAACATCTACAAGTTGTATTCTCTAGCTCTTAGACCTCCTTAGCTAATATCAAAAATCTTATGTTAAAGTTAAATAATTGTATTATTCTCCTAGATTTCATCTAAAGAAATTCTCCTTGGTCATACTGCTTCTGTAACTTGTCTGGCAAAAGCAAGAGAGTTTGAGAAACAGCCATATGTAGTAAGTGCTACTGAAAATGGGTAGGTAACTGAATATTCCATTATTCATTTCTGAAATTGTGAAATATAAAGCAGATGTAGGTCAGATTCTGCATTTGGCAGAAGGCTTTTAATCCAATTCTTCCATGATATGAAAAAGATAAGTTATTTAGGACAATGACTGTATTGCTTATATACAATAGTCTAAGAGCTCATCTCTTGGACAACAAGAAGGGCTTGGAAAATTTGAAGATCCAGTTAGTCAGGAGAACAAAATCTTCAGAGGGATAGCTAAGCCCCATTCAAAGGGAGAGTAATGGGCTATTGCAGGGAACTGGCAGATTCAGAAGTGCTTTGATATCATGGTGCTTTTTTTCTGTCCCTTCCTGAACTCAGTCTTGAGAATTGAGTGGGTACAAAAGGCAAATGTGCTCTGATCCAGGTTATGCTTGCTCAGTGAAAACATATGGAAGCACAGAAAAGACTTCCCTTGAAAAAAAGGCATCTGTGTTCTGTGTCTTTGTTTAAATCTGACTTGCTATTTTGTAGAACATCTTTTTTGAGACTCCTGATCTTGCAGCTTTTCTCCTATGCATTTGTTGGGACTTGGCCCATCACTTGAGTCAAACTAATTTCTGCAGTACTCCTAGGTCAGCATTTAATTTTTTTTTTTCTCTTTGACTGTTTAATTATCTTTTCAGCTGGGATCTGAAGCACATCTGGTCAGGGCTTCAGCAGTTGAAAGTAGTTAGGACTAGCTTTTTACTTCCTGAGGGACTTTTTTTTAAACAATTTTGATTTGCTTCTTAATTGTATTCTTCTCTCATTTTGGGTTCATCTCTTCCAAGTAACAGGGCAGCTCTGTTAAAACCTCCCTGAATTAAGAGTTCCTGTCAATTGCCCTTTTTCAGGCTACATCTTCCAGTACCTTAAAGCTACTGCACTACTCCCTCACTGAGGAGCTTGTTTATTTTTTTGAGCTGCTAGGATCTCTGATTCTCTCACTCTGTCATGAATATAGAAGAGGATACCTTGAACCAACTGGTTCAGGCTTCTTAATCTTCAAAGGTTAGACTGCCCCACTGGACAGATAGAGGTAAACAGTTCTGTCTGTTCTGTGAAGAAAAGAGGGTGAGAAGTCTGCAGAACTAGTTTTGCATTGACCTCCTACAATTCTGCTCAAGGTTTCATAGGTGAAACTATTTTTTATCTTATTTATGAAGTTCTGTTAGTACAGTACTGTTTCCAGATCATACTGGGGTAAATGATACTGTGATTCCAAAAAGTTGGGATGAAAAGCATTAAGAAACAAATGAGTTTTTTGGTATAGATATGCCGTACAGAGAGACGTTCGTATCCTAGAGGTTCTGCCCATGAAGGGATTATAGAGCATGCTTGGAATGTATAGGTAGGACTGAATGGTTGTTGGGCCCTTTAAATGTTCTCTTTTACCAAATTACTGCTGACTTCTCATCTGTGTTATATAAGGGCAAAGCATCCATCACTTATCCCTGGAAGGCTGCAACATAGAGATGAGATAATTACAAATAGGAAGCTTCATCTTCAGCAGGTGCAGGGTTTGTTGAACCGCATTTTCTTGCTTGTGAATCATTGAATTCTGCCATTTTCAAGCTTTCATCTCCTTGTGTTGAGGGTGGAGGAAATTTTGTGGAAGATGATGATACTCTCCCCCTATCCCGCTTCAGAATCCCTTAAATGTTTGTATAACTGACTTATCCCAGAAGGATGAGTATTGAACAGTATTTATGAACTTTTTATACGGAAATCTATGTATTAATACATAATGATTTGGAACTTTTCCTTGTCCTGCGCATGCGTATAGCAGATGATGTAGGACAGTTTTATCAACATGCAGTATCACTTGCTCCTTGTTAGTAAATACAGTAATTTAAGTGCAGCACGCAGAAGCTGAAGTTACATTCTGGTCTCATTTGTGTGTTTGCATGTGTGTATCAACTCTACTGCTTTAGCTATATTACTGTAATTATTATTCTGATACGAAGAAGGAGAAATACACTGCCTTGAAATGTTTAGCAGCAAAAGGGCTTTGTTTATGTTACGATTTTTGAATAATACTAATACTGAACTTCAGATATATAAATTTCATTGCTCTTGCTTAGCTGAAAAATATAAATAAGTAATATGTTTAGATTATAATAAAATGTGAAATTGTGTAGATTAAAAGGGGAACCACTAAGTAGTATTTCTGAAATATGAAAATAATTTTTGCAATGTGTTTTGTCTCTTACAGAAAATTACTTAGAATGTGATTTCAGAAATAATGACTTTTTCAACTGTAGAAATAATGCTTTCTCTTCAAAGAAAATGTAAAAGCATCAAAATTTAACATTCAGTTGCAGAGCTATGACAACGTTCCTCATATAACCTCATTTCCAACATCTAAATTGATGGTGTTTCATGTGTGGTCTAGTCCCATAGCACGTTGAGTAATTTCTAGATTTGGACAACTAGCTAACAGGTTTTTCTTAAACATTAAGCTTGTTTGGAATAAAGCGTAGCTACGGTGTTGCATAGATATTTACGTTAAGAAGCAAGTGCTGAATCAGTAACACATTTCAGGAATAGCCTCATGGTGGCACTGTTTCTTCTTAACAGAAGTTGCCGTTCCTCTCAAGAACTGACGTCTGGTGCGGCAGAAGATGTATTATGTTTCTCCAAACGTGTGGTTTAAGTTCAGTGAAATGAATCATTTTCAGGAGGATGTAGTTCCAACGACAGATAGTTACAGTGATGTGTTGATGAGCTGTAATGGCAGTATACCCACAATTTGTTGTAGATCAGAGTTGGCCTGAAAGTCAGGTTTGCTGCAAGGCAGCAGGGTGTAATTACCAAAACAAAAAGAAACAGATAGTGCATGTCATCCCCTGCTAATGACCACAACACTTTCTTACCCAGTAATCTGTAACAAAAGGCTACGTAAACGACCAGACTGCACTTAAGTACAGCACTAAAGAAAAACTTGGTGGCACAAAATTATTCCAGCCAATTGAGTGGCAATGACAGAGAATAATATAAAGTTATCTTTGGCAGGGAGATGTGTGTTTGGAATGTCACTAGTGGACAGTGCATTGAGAACGCAAGGCTTCCCTATAGGCATACAGCAATCTATGTAAGTATAGCAACTTTTCATGGCATATGTTTGTTCATTAGAGAGGAGATTTGCTGTATTAACATGTTATTCTTCAGAAACATACAATTTTAGATGTCTAGCTCACAACATATCTAATAGAAGAGAACCCAAACTGTTGCAATATAAGTAGTTTTATATCTTTTTTTCTTTTTTTGACTTTTAAGAAAAAGTACTGAGACATTTATGTTTCTCTGAACTTAATGAAATGAAGCTGATTGTATTTTTTTAAACTGCAAATGTCTGGAATGCAGTATCAATGAAGTTACTGTAAAGTCTGGGCACCATGTAGCTGTATCAGTCTTTATTCTGTTAAAATTGTGTGGAAACTTCAAGTTTAATGTTGGCTTTTTTGATGACACGTTTTAGAAGTACAAATGATCTAGCCAAACATTGTGAAGCAGTCTGCTAAAAGACGCATTTTAAATGTTTGAAAGGTTTAGGTGCCTAACTGCTGACCTCCAAATGACTTCTGCCCCACTTCCAAAAATATATTTTCATTCATCACCGAACTTGGGACACATCACTTATTTTCAAAAGCCAAATGGCTTTATATATTACTTCATATCATTTCAAGTGTCTGTTCTGATGTCTATCCAGGTACACTAAGTATCTAGATTTTGGAGTGTGAGGGTGTGTTTGAAATACATATATGTATATGATGGAGGAATTCAGAATCCAAATGTTTGAAAGCTTCCAGAAGAAACATTATTTTTTCATGACACTGTTTTGGTTGAAGTGATGAATTTGCACACAGTTGCTAATCATGAAGGGAAGAGAAAAAGCTTGGATAAATTGCCAAATAAAAATGACAGAAGAATAACTTCTTAATAATATGTTTGTACATGTGTATGTGCATATACACATAAAAAAGCATATAATAAGTTATTCTTTTGTCATTTTTATTTGTGTATGCTTAAGGCATATATATTTTCACATATGTATATACACACTACAATGCCTTGTTTAAAATATAATAGAGGTGTAGTATGATCTTCTTTGTACTGTTGCTCAATTAGATTTAGATTAGAGGAGTTATGCAAAGAAATAGGCAGATCTGCCTTCTGGAGATCAGAGGTGGAATCTTCATTCTTAGCCTTCAAGTAGAAGCAGCCAATAATTTTAGAAACTTGTTCCTTCTCTATTAGGAGAAGTGAGCTCAGTCTAATTTTCTCTAGGTAATGATTTTTGTCCTGTAACTTGGGCAAGATGACTTAAAGGGAAACAGGAACATGTAACAGGAAAACTTAGGACAAAGAGTAGATGTTGCTAGGAGGGGAAGTTATTCTTAAAATGCAATCTTCAGATATTTATAAAAAATTGATTTAAATTGTTGTGAGGTTATTTTGGGGCCTTTTGTTGTGGTTTTGTTTTGTTGTAGGTTTTGTTGTTGTTGTTCCATTGGGAATGATTGCTTATGGTGTAATAGTGCTTGACAGAGTGTAATTTCCTACAGAATGTTATTGTCTGGGAGGCTTACTGCACACTGTTTTTGATAGCATCACCATTTTAAAATTGTTGCTTTATTTTTAGTAAAGGTTTTAGTAGGTTTTTCATTAAGCTACTGACCTATCTGGTCCAATAGGTTCCTTTTGTTCAGCATAGATGATTCAGCTATAAATGGCAGATGTCAAGCAGTGCAAACTGAATATTTGCCATTTGAAATTAAGTTTAACACCAGGGTCAACTCTTAACTGTTTGTGGATCTTATCAAGTGTGGGATTTTCTCAGAGGACTGACTATACAAATCTTCCAGTTCACGCTTAATTTAAGAGTAACAGTAATTACAAGTGGTTCCTACTGCTAAGCATTTCTGCCTCTGATATTTCATATTATCTGTATTAATACTTAACCTGTTTGCAGTTTTTTATACTTCTTTTGTTTACAGGCTTCAGGTACTTAACTGATAGACCAAAATTAATTGTCTAAGCAAAACTGAATGTACAAAGAGCCTGTAGTAAATAAGGCACAATTTTATGGATCTGTCAGTTATTTTCCTCTATGTGATTGTTACCTTTAAGGATAGTATTTACTTGTAAATTCCATTTGAGGTAGCTGCTTATGCATTTATAGAAATCCATGTGTATGATTATGGATAGATAGTAGAAGAAATACAGATGTCCTTGCACATATAAAACACCTAGCAAAAAAGAAATCTTCATAGTCACTCTACACCTCTGTCATCTCTGCTCCTTAGTACTTTCCTATGTGTCTTTTTATTTTCTTTAAGTCATTATTGAGAAAGAATTAATCTTCTGAACATTAGAGCATTTAGTGTCATAATGAGGAATATCTCATGAAGTAGAAATTATTCCTGGAAAATAAAGGATAATTTCACTATGAATCTTCTGCATCTCCACCTGACTTTTTTTTCATTTTTATGTACCTCTTGAAAGCTGAAGTTGATCAAATGTTTGGAGAGAGATTAGGCCTCAGAGAAACAAGTCACAGACTGTTTAGTGATTTATAATGAAAATTAACACCTTGATTGCTTAAAAAAAATTTCCAGTATTTAGGCACAGAAGATCCTGTTTTCAGTGCTGAGCACTTCTTGACTAGTCTGTATGCCTATATGAAATGGTTTGAAATGCTTGTGTCACTAGCAAAGCTGTGTATGATCTCACATGTGCATTAGATTTTTCTTTTTTAGTAATGCTGCAAGTGTAGATTACAATTCCAAGTATGACATGATTAATGGGGAAAATATACATGCATGATTGTGTAGCTCTCTATGCTGATTTCCTTCTTTCTGTTTGTACAGTATTACCATTGCTCCTTCCGAATGACAGGTGAAGGATGGCTGCTTTGCTGTGGAGAATATCAAGATGTTCTTATTATTGATGCAAAGACTTTAGGTGTTCTTCACACGTTATCGTCATCCCAGTCTTCTGATTGGATAAATTGTATGTGTATTGTACACTCTGCAAGAATTCAAGGTACACATTGTAGGTGTGTTTATGTAGGCCAATTAAATTGTTATAAAATATCTCTGTATTGATAGTACCGTCCTACTAGATGTGATCTGTTTGTTTTGCACAGCTGTTATATACAAGATGTTGTCAATGGAATATTAAAACTTAAGAAGGAGTTTTTAATATTCCAAATATTGGTCATGGTTAATACATTTCTTAGAGAAAAACAAGCAGGCTCTACACTGGTTATAAGCAACTAATTTCTTGGATATAAGTACAAATTATTTTGTAGTATCAGGGAAATGAAGAACAGACCCACTATTCTATGCCTTCTATTGAAATATATCTGGTTGGATAAAATAAGTTTTTGCTTTCCTATTTTTTATTTACAAAATCAGGGGATTTTTTGTGCAAAATTAATATTTCCTACAGAACCCTTGTTGTAGTGCTGTATAGAACACCAGTGTCTGTGCTAAGGTTCTCTTTTGGTGTTAGGCACTGTTTGAACTTGGTTTCAATTTTACTGTCTCACTGTTAACTTTTCACAGAAGACTCATTGGTTGCAGTGTCTGTAACTGGAGTTCTGAAAGTGTGGGACTTATCTTCATCTTTGAATAGCATACAGGTCAGTCTGAGGTGTGGAACAGCAGTTTGAACAATAACATGAACATAGTAATATTATCATGTGAAGGATATAATGAAGAGGAACACGAGTAAATCAGTCTTCTGGATATGTACTAAACAGAATTGATTTATTTTGTCACAAAATTCTGAAAACACACCCTCATATAGCTATTTAAAATTAGTTGGGCCACTGGACAGCTCTTGCCTTGACAACTGCAATGTCTTTTGCCCAGGCTTCATGTCTTTTCATATTCCATGATGCTGAAGTTGTAATGCTTTCCTTCTGTCCTGGTTATTTTTACTCCATTCATTGAACTCCTTCGTTCCTTCCTTTAAAATCAAGGCTCCTAAAAATAATCCTTTGTACTCCTTTTTACTTTGAAATGGTACATAGAAAAGACTCTTGCTCTGCCAAACACCATATTTCTCCATTGTCAAATTTGCTTGTTCTGTTCACTTGTCTGTGTTAATCTTCATTAACCATTCTGAATCTGATACTGTCAGTTTATAGGTTGTTGTAGCTGGTTTTGACTGAAGAATGCTTAGCAGATATTCATTACAGCAGATGCTATCTATGACCTGCCTTTAGTCCTTCTCCATATTCATTATCACTTCTTCTTCAATTGAGATCAAAGTCTGAGCCATGCTGAATGTCTTCTGTTTACATGGTACTTGTGAACCCTGCTGTCTTCCTGTCTCAGTCTTAATTAAGAATTATATGTTGCTTTGCATTTTGACAAGTGTATGTTAATAATTTTCAGAGGCTTGTTTTTATCCTAAAAGTAAAAGCTCAGAAGTATAGAATGAATCTTATGACTTTTTTCCTCTGCTGTAAAGGAGAGAGAAAGTGTGTACGAGAGAGAATCGAAATCTCTGGACTGTGTAAACTGTCAAGCAGTACGGTTTTGTACTTACACAGAAAGGCTCCTTCTAGTTGTGTCTTCCACATGCTGGCAGGTATATTATTAAGCATTATACTTTCTTTTTAATTTTGTTAATTTTGAAAATACAATGTGATTTTTATGTGAAGATGCTTTTTTCTCCTCAGCTTAAATAAAGTGTTCACTAATGATTAGGTAGAATAGGGGCTGTATTCTTTATCTGTGTATCTTAATTGCCTGTCTGGGATTTATTTTTTATTAGTATTTTTATTAATGGATTTTTATTTTAAAAGTTTAACATAAAATTGTGTAGAAAGGGAATTACTTTATTAGTCAATTTTAGAGCACTGGGTGCATTATAGTCTCCTCTAAAGTGCATTTCAGAAGGGACACAAAGATGCACAAAACCTGTTTAAGTATGACAGAAATAATCAGTTGGCAAGCCCTCAGCAGCCAGGGGCCTTTGTTCTATCAGGACCAATAGCCTGAGTTCCACTAATAGAAGCCTGCAAAGCTAAAGGCCCCAGAATATATAACTTTTTTGGTAGCTGTAAGAAAATGAATACATCTTGTAGATACTGAAACTGTTATTAGTTTATTTAAATCTTAGTTAAACTGAACTTTATTGTAAAAATTCTGTAGTTGTTTTTCCCATTGCTATGACATTACTTTTAAATTAGTCTTAGGCTATTAGTACAACATATGTACCTGATCCAAACACCACTCCTGTTAGGGGGTGGGAAGTAGATACTTTACATACAGCCCAGTCAACTTTGAATAATAAAGTTGTAGGGTATCCTTGAGACTGCTCTTGGGCTATTAAAAAAAGTCATGTGCATTGTTTTCTATTACTTTCATAATGTTTTCCCACAAGAGATGGAAGTTTGCAGCAATATCTTCATTATGCGTTTGAATGCTTATATTTTACTGCTTAAAGTAGTCTTATAGACATGTAAGTCATGTTGGATTTTCAAGCTTTGTTTCAATTAATATGTAAATTGAAAATAAATGATGATGAATAAACTGCTTAATTAGAAATGTATGTGATGTCTAGCATAGGAGAGATTCACATGTATGTTTAGAGGCCATGTGTGGCTCCCTAACCCACTTGATAGCAATGAAAATATAGAGCAAATCCTTAATGAATAGAGATTAACTATGAATAATTTGTAGAAATTCTCATTCTGAAATATATTTGCTCACCCTGCTGGAGTAAATTATAAAAATCTGACTCTCTCCAAAAGGCCACTAGGAATGTGAGCAAGCAGGCAGTACCCTGGATTGTCCTAATCATCTCCTGTTTCAGATAAAATGGGAAGGTCAGAGGAAGCAACAAGTCATACCACTTTTTATAAGCTCTAGAAATGAGAGAAGAATTTTTGCAGGCAAAGGGGATAACTGCTTTGTTGAGGTATATGCTGTGATTACACAAGCAAATAATCTTTGAAAGAATGCAGACAGAAGAGTTTTTAGCTTCTATCCAAGTCTTCAATGTTGTATTTCTGTGCTGAATTCACTACCTACCTCTTTATAAGAAATTAATAGTCCAATAAATATTAATAATGAATGCAAGGCAAAACAAAGTAAATCCCATCTAGAATCCCCTAATATAACAGAAGGCTCTAATACTGCTTTTTTTATTGTCAGTTTCTTCAAAATAGGTAGTTTGATTGCACTAGTTTGATAGTATGAAAACTGCTTTGACTTTAAAAGAGGTAGTCAAACTACAAAGACTCAAGCTCATGTTCTGCTTATTGATCCATGGCACAAAGCAAGCTTGAATTAAAATTAATGCAACAATACAGTTTTTCTTGTTTTTCTGATCTTAGGTCTATGATTATTGTGATTTCTCTTTGCTTTGTATGGAGTTCTGTAAAAGTGGTCAGTGCTTTGCTGGTGGAGAAGTACTAGCAGCTTACAGACTTATCATCTGGACAGAAGATGGTCACAGTTACATCTACCAGCTGCTTAACAGGTGGGCTCAGATGGGAAATTCACACAAAAAGTTCAGGTACAGGATGAACTTTGGGAGGTTTATTATGGAAAATCTCTGCATGTTGCAAATGATCAAAAACCAGAACAAAACCACTTTGGCACTCAAAGATTTACCCCGAGTTTGACAGCCTTCAGTCTTTGTTTGACACAGCAGGAGACCCAGGAATAAGATTAGCCATGTAGAACTTTGGCAGCTGGTGCTGTGATTTCAGAAAGTCACTCGTAATTACTTATTCAGCAACTTCTAATTGAACTTGTGAATCTTGGATGTTACTGTTCTGCTTTCCAAAAAATGACTGTCTAAAGCTTTTAATATTGTTTTTTTCTCAAATTATGCAGTGGGCTTTCTAAAAGCATGTATCCTGCTGAAGGGAAGGTGCTGAAAGAAACTGTTTATCCTCATTTACTCTGCTTTACTGATGTGAAGGAAAATAAGGTAAACTCATAAAAATTTACAGTGAGCTTTAAATGTTCATTTTTTATTTGTTCGCAATTAGCTGAATGGTCTCTAAAAAACTGTTGAGTTCATCAACAAATTTAATTGTTTTATGAAAACAATAAATAAGACTTATTCCTTCATTTTAAAATTTCTACTTACAAACTTGAAGATGCTCATTGCATGTATTTGTCTTAAATTTTGGCAATATTTACTTTTTTCATAGGGGAAAAAAATCCTGTATTTTCAGCTATAGTTAGCCTAATTTAAAGTTTGTTCCTACTTTTGTCAAAAAAGGAAAGCTTTTTTAACTTAAAGGTGGTCTAAAATAGTTACAGAAGCTTTTACATTCAAATCTGTAAAAAAAACCCAATTCTCTCCAGAATCATGGTCTCTGCTTGAAGAAGCATCTATGGTTAAGAAAAGAGGAAGTTAAATAAAGTAGGTGACCTATGCTTAGACTATGTCCCACCAATTTCAAGTTTAGAAGTTACTGCTTAGACAAGTATCTCAAGTGGATCAGCTGTTTTGGCAAATGTGAACTCACATTTTGAGGAATGCTTTGACCACAAAGAAATAAATAAGGAAAAACAATTGATGTAAAGAGTAGAAAACAGATTAGAATAGGGAAGTGGGAAAAAAAAAAATTAAAATCTGCGTCAAGTGTTCTTACTTGGCAAAGATAGAACAAAAAATAAAAATTAAAAAAAAAGTGTAGCTTTGATTCTGGTTTTGTTGCTGAATTTTTCTCCTTGCTAATACTATTAATGAAATTGTAATTGTTGAAAAAGGTGGATTTAATTCCTGCTTGCAAGTGCATTAGATTTTTTGTTTATTTGCATGAGAATTGAAGGTCTTTAAACAGTTCCTGAAGATATGCAAAGGAGACAGGTATTTTATTTGTAGCTGACTAGAAATACTGTCAAATATATACATACATGAGGCTTTATAGTTCTCTTTGTTGGCAACTGTAGGCTCTTAGAAAGCATCTTTGTTGCATATCCTTGCAAGGCCTGACAGATTTGATTTTCAGTTGAAGGGCAATAACACAAACCATGTAGCTTTTCCCCCAAATGCTGTGATCTAAAACCAGATAGGCTAACTGCTGAAGGATGCCAAAAGGTCAGATATGGGAGAAAAAAAATGTCCAAACCACAGGGTTTAGCAAATAATAGGGTTACAGTGGTGATAGCAAGCTCATATATGATTCCCAAAAAAAGTATATATTTTAAAAATAATGTACCCTGACCTTTTCTAATATTTACGTTATTACCTGAAAATTTTTATAGCAGATTTGAGAGACAACAAAACTGCATATGTGATGATCTGTTTTGGTCTGCATTTGTAAATTACAAACTGAACCACATGACAGTACAGTTGCTTATTGTGCAATTTACTCCCAAACTTCAATGTTGTAAATAAAACATATACAGGGTAAGGGGATGTTATTAAAATATCTTGAAGGAGCAAACAAAGAATCTGTGTCTGCAAGATGAAAGTAAAGGTGATGGTGTGGAACAAAACAGTTTGTGCTGATGACCTTTCATCCACAGAATCTACAGTACAGGGTGTGCTTTTGTTTTTTTCAGTGTAAAGGGTTTTGTTGTGCTCCTGCACATGTCTGCCCATTTACTTTCACAAAAAAATCTTCATTTGGTGCTCCAAGACACAACACAAACATAAGCATCCACTTCTGAAGTACATGCCTGGTGTATGTAAACTCAAACATACCTGAACTTTCCTAATTTTCTTGACATTTGTGAGGACCTTGAGCAAATAGAAGCTTCCCCTTAGACAATGTAATGATTTATTTTTTTTTCTCTGCTTGGATACATGAGAATGAAACTTACATAACAAATGAACAAGGATGTTCTTGACAAGTCGTCAGTAGATTATCTCAGTTTGGGTGTTACTGAATTAGTGATATAGAACTACATGTAGCATTATACCTACAGGGAAAGAAAACCTATAGACTTTAGGTCTTTATGGGAGAATAAAATAATGATGCTTGTCTGAGATAAATACACTGGAATAAGTCTGGCCATTACTAAACAAAGCTAGGTAGATGTCATTAAGTCTGTTTGTTATGCCTCTGTATTATCTAACATTTTCCAGGTCACTGAATGTTGGTGTTACGGACTGTTACCTGTCTATGTAAAAGCATAGTTCTTACCTTTATTTGTAGCAATTTAAACTGTCATAATTGAAGTTTTACTGAATTTGTTTTTATGTGAAGATTCAGTGTTTCGCTGCACTCTTTTTTTTCAGCCTGATCTTGGTACTTAGGCTACCATTTTTTTATATGCTGGTGATGCTATTGATAGACAGATGCTATTTAGAGACAGTAAGCCTAGGGAGCCCTCCCATTCCACTTTTTGTTTGGGAAGTAGACTTGGCCAAGGAGACTGGCAAAGTGGAGGTGATGTCGAAGGGCCTTGTGCCAGGCAGAGTAGACCTTGTGTGAGAAGGACTTAGTGACAGATACAATATTATTTGGTTTTTATTTCTATAGCTTTTGCTGTACAAAACCTTTGAATTTGCAATTAATTACTACATTATTTTGTCAACCTTTTTTGTATCAGCGTATTGATTTACTGTTACTTTTGGCAGAGTTTTCCTTTTGTTATGGGCTTCATGAATGAAAGAAAGGAGCCTTTCTATAAGGTTCTTTTTTCTGGTGAAGCTTCAGGAAGGATCACCTTGTGGCATATTCCTGATGTCCCTGTGTCAACACTTGATGGTTCACCAAAAGGTCTGGTGATTCTGTGCTCTTGATACAGTCTCTTTAATGATATCTTTAAGTCACTTTTAATGAAAACTTAAATTCTTATAAAAATATTTTCACATTAGAAAGTGATGTTCATTCATTCACTGTGTGATGATCACCTGTAGTTTGAAGGAGCAAGACACTAACAAAGATGAGTATCTAGAAATTCTTCTTGGGGCTAACAAATAAGTGTTCCTATTTCCTTACCATCTTCCCATAATTGCAAATGGTCCTGTTTATGGTTGTTCACAGGGAGGTATAAAAGGAAGGACTGAGTGAGATGTTACCTAGTGTTGGAATAGCAACTGCTGCCTTTCAGTTGCCAGGAAGTAGCAAGTTGGGGGGAAGTTATGATTAGATGAAAATGTATGTTTTGTTGTGTTTGTATTTTTACTTTGTTTTGAATTAAAAAATAATAAAATTCCTAACTCTTTTCCTCACCTTCTAGAGATCCCAATTACAGCAAAATGGGCTCTTCAGGATGATTTTGATAAACACCATTCAATGTCAGAGGGAATTATTGATCATCTTTGTGCATTTAAAGATGGAATTGAAAGTGCAGCTGTTAGTTCTTCTGTATACATACCCAGTCTTGATAAGCTTGTGTGTGGATGTGAAAATGGGAAAATTTTTGTAACTTTAGGTTTAAAAACTGCAAGAGCAAGACTTCTAGAAAACATAACTTTGCTGAAAGGTAGGTATTAACAACGTTGCCTAAATTCATCTCAGTCAAGCACAGGAGACTGCATACATAAGCAGTGATGCTCAGGGATTGAATGAGGAAAATGGAGATGATGATTTTCTTTCTCCCTCTGTGGCTGATCTATCAGATCACAGCTCAGTACTACCAAGGTGCTTTGCACTGTCAGGAGTCCTGGAATGGCTGTACAGGTGGAGTCACCTGAAAGAGATGTGGGATGTCACAGTATGAGCAGTAGTCATCTGTGTCACTTTCTAGAAGGTCATTGCCCTGAAGGAATGAGTGCATCTGAGTAGATGAAGTTCAGATTCTAGACCTTTTTCTAAAATTCTTTGATCCTACATAAAGGATTGTTGCATTTAATCTTTTGAGTCTCCTGACTTTTAGCACATGTACTGTAAAATATGGAACTTCTTAAAAAAAACAAACCAACAAAACAAAAAATAACTTATGTACCATCTTCTTTCAGATAATTTACCTTATAAGGTTCTGAATGGTCATAGTAGCAGAGTTACTTCTTTGCTTTATCCACATGATAAGTCAGTAAGATTTGATCCAAGCTGGCTGTTATCTGGTGGGCAGGATTCTGTTGTGATCTGCTGGAATATATTTACTGGAGACATTTTACACCAATTTAGTCTGCAGTCTGGTCCAGTGACAGAGCTCTTGCGATCTCCAGAAAACTACAGAGTAAGTACAACTGTAATGAATGATGTCTCAAAAACACCCCAAAAGTGTCTCTATACGGGAAAGAAATCACTGGGCAACATGTTAAAATGTGGTTATGACTGTGGTCATTGTGTTGAAACAGAAGTTCTTTCTGTTTTGCAGTTAAAAGATCACAGCATAGTGTGCTGTGTGTGCAGTGATCACTCAGTAGCGATTCTCCACCTCCAGAAAAGAGTGTGTCTCTTACATGCCAGAAAGCATCTCTTTCCTGTGAAGAAGATAAAATTTAACCCTGTTGAAAATCTGCTGATTGTTGGATGTGAAGATGATTCAGTTTATATTTGGGAAATTGAAACAGGTAATAAAACAAAGGGTTTTTCTTTTTTGTTCACTTCTTGTACATTTTGTCTGTCATGGTGTTTTACGAACTTAATGTATAGCAGACCAAAGCAGCAGTACTAACACATTGAATGTATTGATTAGAGAGTTTCAATATTTATATAAACAATCAAGAAATAAAATTTTCATATGGTTCAGGGTATGTTACTAATAAAATAGGGTAACTTAAGTCATATCCTGACAATCCAGTGGTTAGCTGACATTGCAGTGAATTGGGCAGAATACTTCTGGAAGCTGTAAATAAAATGCAAATTAATGTCTTTAATAAAAAGTAAAATTTTCAATCCTAACAATTCCAAATAAGAGCACAAAGTTCTGATTTCTTCAACAAAATAATCTGAGAAACCTTTTGAATGGATTATCACTTAATAGTAGAAGATAATTGCAAAGCCCACAAGTGTGTAGTCAGGAGAACTAAAGCTGAGTGTTTCAATTTAAGGTGTAGATTCCCAGGCGATTTGAGAGTGTAATGCTGATTCACAGTGGTAATAGATACAGTTATTTGAACTTGGACAGAACAAACTGTCAGAAGCTGTAATGGTGTAAGATACTACAACACAGTGTTTCCATCTGATTCAAAGCTTTGTGTTCTCAGATGGGGTGGAACCACTGAAAGTACAGCATATTAATATTGTATGATAACATAATTTTACTAATGTAACACTGAGATCACAATTTACCAGTTATTACAACATACAGTCAAGGCTGCTTGCTTCAGACAAAATGTCCCTTGTTTCAAAGTACAAAATATCTATGTTCAATGCAGTACTTGGCAAAATGAGTACAGCATAAATTACAGGCCTGTTGTGTTCGTAGACTGTTTAACATCATGAAGCTACTGGCATAGGAGATGCCTTCTGGCACTTAATATTTTCCCAGATTTACTGAATTGCTTCTTTAAATAAAAAGTCTTACAGTAAAATTAAATTGAACTAACTATTCTAGTCAGTTCATATCCCTGGTTTTACAATGTTTGGTTTTGGTTGTGTTTTTTTTCCCTACAGTTACTTAAAAAGATAAAGCTCACATATTTCTGCATTGCATTTTGAGATTAAAAAAATATTTATTTTTGTTCAAAAACATTAATAAAAAAATAAGAATAGATGGTGTGACTTTAGGAGGCTGTTAAATTGCGTATAGGGTGGTTCTTATTTGACTTTGCTGTCTTATTGTTGCTAAGTGACTGTGTTGTAGTTTTGCTTAGAGCCTTCACTTTAGTTGCACTGCTGGGAAAAACAATACAAGGTTAAGTTTCCAAAAGTAAATACTAGACTCCTAGGGTACTCTAAACTTGTTATGCTGCTTCTATTTGTTGCTGTTTCTTTCATAACTTTTAAATTATCTTTTCTGGTTAATATTTAAGATTCTTCTTGTGTGTGTTCTGCTCTTTATGTAGATGCATGGTATCACAGTTTTCAGTGCATTTTCTCCAGTCAGGAGGGGGCACGGGTTCTACCCTTCTGCTCAGTCCTCTTCCTGGAGGGTTTGTGGAACAGTAACAGTCTTATGATTGTTCTTCGTGCCTTGTCATTCCTCCAATACCTTCATTTTGTTAGTCTCTGTAAGGACATCTACAGTATTGCAAACTGTTAGTTCCCTCTCCTTTCTCCTTCCTGTAAAAAAGAACTGTTTCCTCTCCGGCACCTTCTTTTTTATTCCTGAAGGTATTACTAGCTCTCATTATTTCCCCCATGCAATGGCAACATGCACTTCGTCTATGCAAATAGTATTTGTGGTAACAGTAAACACTGTAAGCTATATCTATCCCATACTTTAGCACAAAGTAAATAAAACAGCAAAACTGAAAAATTAATTTGATTCATATATTTTCTTAACTGTTTATTTTGTAGCAATTGCCAGAACACCACCTTTAGCAGTGGTATTGAAGGTAGAATGGAAAGATGCTGTACTAGATCCCTGTTTCAACCAAGGGAAACTAGAGCAGGCATCTAAATATTCAGCAGTTGCTAATAAATACACATTTTTGTGGAGAAGTTTGTAAGGATGTGTTTTCAGTCTCCAGCTCTCTTCCATCTACGTCTTCATTGCTCTTTTAAAACTGAAAACAGTTAAATTTAGGTGGGGGAAATCTTAATATAGAATATTGTCAAGTATTTGACAAATAAAAGTATTTTCTCAAAAACATGTAACAGTACGTAGACTGTTTCCTACATCTGTATCAGTTCCTTGAAGGTTTTTAAACTTAAATGTTTATTAGCATTTCTTGCAGAGTCATCTCACAACCAAAGGATTAGTGTGCATTTGAAACTCTGCAATAAAATTGAGGAAATAAATGTAATAAAAGACCACTGAATATTTTTTCCTTGTTAACTGTTGTCACGACTATTGTTTTAAAATTATGTAATAGTTGATACAGAATTTTATGATGCATTTTATATAGATTCATCATAGTCTGTGCTGTTGTTGTTATATCTGTAGGATACTGTGTAACAGCTCCTCAGATGTACCTGTGATCCGAATTAAGGGTAGAGCTCACAAGGTGGCAAGTCTTAATGTGCCTCTTGACAAAACATTGGATTTTAAGGGGACTCGGCCCCCACAGTCTGTCAGTGCAACACTTATATCCCTTAACAAACAAACTAAAAAACCCAAACTAAAAAGCAACCTCAAACCAACCAGAAACCATCAAACTTTAAGCCAAAATAACTGTGCTAGTGCAATGAGAGAGTATAATTTTATTGTTTATAGGAGATTAAGTTAATTTAAAAGTTGAATTATTAGCAGAGCTTGTTTCTAGAGCTGAGAAGCATAATATCTTTGAAATTTTTAATTTATAGTGTGTACTCTGGTAAAAATTCTGATTTAAGTATACCCCACATGTAAAAAAGATTGTGCCAGTTCTCAGTTTTTTCACTCTTTCAGCCTTTTCAGTATTATTACTCCTTCATGGAACATGTACTATTAGCTAGAAACAGTGCTGACAGGTCATAAGTATTCTCAACTTCTGTGGCTAAGCAAATAATTGCTAAATAATTTACTCTGTCATTTTTTAATTGAAACGTTTGGCTGTTGATTTAAAGGAGTCATCTGTGTAGGCCTGAGAAAAGGCATTCCACATGTAGTATTACAGAAGGCCAGGTCTGCAATGCTCAGAAGGTGTCCTGCAGAACAAAATGGTACTTGGGCAGTGTACGTCTTTCAATTAACTCCTGACAGTGTGGTGCAATGAGGTTTTTAGTTAAAAACAAAACCAAAAAACAAGCCAAACACCAAACTGTAATTTGTTTCCTAGGTTTATGAACAGTAAACACTGTGGAATTATTTCAGTGGTGGTGCTGTGTGTGCTTAACAACATGGAAAATTACTTTGACTCATTAATTCTATGAAGCTGCTAGGCCCAAATGCAATGTGCTGCACTCAGAAATGTAAGAACTAATAGTTTCTTTCACCATACAGTGCCCAAGGCAGCCCAGAGAAGTTAAGTGTCTGGGGACAGAATTATATCTCGGGTGGAACTTCAGTTAGTATAGCTGGGTAAATTCACACTGAAGTATAGTGAATTCTTTGTAAATCCAAGATTTACTAGCATAGCATATGGTACCATAGAGACAAAAATTGGCATGTACTTTTAACTGTCTCTTAGCTATAAAAATATATATTTTAAAAATAAAGATTAAGTGAAATGTATATTTTTATGTGTATTATATATTCAGCTAGGGTGCAGGTTGTTAAAGGTGTGGGTTTTAATTGCTGTTTCTCTATCCTTGGTTACCAGTATCAAATAAGAGTTAAGAGCTATGATCACCACCTCTTAAGGAATAGCTGGGACACAAGAAGGGAAGCAGTTATTTGCTACATGAACAATTAACAAATTAATTTTTTTGTTTCTGTTATGCCTTGGTAAACTAAAAGATGCCATCTAGGGTGAATACCTGGGAAGGCTTACTAGGATAAACTGTAGTAGGTTTAATGTGAATTATATCTGTATTGCAGGGGAACAGGAGAGGTCATGGCGTTGATCCTTGAAATTGGCCTGACCTAGATCAAGAGCTATGTAGGTACTTCAGTGCCACTCAGGCAAAGCGTTGTTCAGATGTGTGGGAAAGATGTGTATACGGCATCACAGACAAACCTCTGCAGAAACACAACAGCCTTTTCTTAAGACTTTCATCTGCTGGCAAATGAATAGGCTGCTATACGTAGTACTGTTTGCCTGTGCAGTTACCTGCAAGCACGTTCCCTGGCTCAGTTAAACAGGATAAAGTCTAAGTAGTAGCCTTGGGCTTGCATTCCTCTGCAGAAACAGACATAACTTTTTATTTTTCTGTAGTCAGAGTTTTTCTTTCTTCTGGCAGTGCAGTTAGCTTCATGACTGAGGCTTTTTTTCTTTTGAAAGTCTGCAGAGGACCTGATTTTGTGTCAGACTCATATATCATTGTTTACAGTTTAAAAAAAAGCTACTGTACTAGAGTTAATGGATAACTGGGAAAACAGCCAGTCTGTTTATAATTTCAGGCTGTGGATTAAGGAATTTTCATGAATATTTCAATATTTATGCTCTTGCAGATTCAGCAATAATTCTGTTGAATTTGACACATGACTTTACAAAAGTTTAGAGCCATCTAGTACCTATGACTGTCTTTTATTTATGCCAGTTTAGCTCCAAAACTGCCTTCCACCAGGTAATTAAGGGGATGACCCCTTAAGCAAATCAAAGACTTCAAAATGTGTAATACTTTATTGTCCAATTCCCTATGACAGGGGCTGGCATGCTTTTTAAAACAAATTCTAAAGTTTTGAGAATTGAAGTTTTCTTTTAGGAGGCTTTCATAATAGGATTTTATACTTTATGAAGTGCAAGAAACATTGTCACAGATTTAACTAAACCAGTGCTACTTTATGTACAATCTGTTGCACTGTCTTCATGAACTTGTCAAAGATACCTTATATTACATGCTCAGTAGCAAGTTGCCTCAATACAATAGTCTGCCTATATTCCAAATAAACAGGCATGAATGTCAAAGGTATAGTTGATTTCAAGTGGAGTTTATCTTATCTAACTTGAGACTTCTAGCTATACTTAACCACTAGCTCTACCTATGCTGTTTTTGTAGTGACCAGGAGAAAGAAGGAATAAATGTCTACTGTTTCTTCATTGACTGCAAGGGGAGCCCAAAGAAGGGGGGAGCAAAGCTAATTGCCCGCTGCTGTTACAGGTCTAGAATAAGATAAATTGAATCCTATCCTTTCAGTCCTTTGGTTTGCAGAACAAAGTAGGATTATGCTATTCTAAGCTTAAATGTTGTTATTGCACATGCATGAGAGTTGTGCTACAGAAAACAACACAGAAGCCATGAACTAATATCTGTGTTGTTTAATGTATTTTGCCTAAATTTTAATGTATGGGTACAGCAACTTTCCATTACAGTGGAATATCTTTCCATGATAATAAATATTGATCTAATAATATATTTGGAATATTAATACAGCATGTGTAGAGCATATATTCCAAACTTGTGTGCTAGAAAAATATAAAAATCAATAACAAATTTTATTCTAATTAAAGGGCAGAATATTTCTTCTAATAGCTACCACTTGAAATCCACTTCAGTAAGGAAATTGGTGGTTATCTATATGGCTCTGACATTTTTCCTAAGCAGTTGATATCTCTTTTTTAAAAGCTAGATATCAGTGTGATAAGATGTAGAAATAAAAGGATCAGTAGTTTTTTCTTACTGTGTAGAACATATGGTAGCACCTCTACCAATCTAGGGATCTGTCTAATATGTATTAAGGAGTAAAGAATAGGTGGACTTTAAAGAGCAGTATTCCTTGCTCGGAGGAGGTAGTCTTCATTTATCAGAGGTAGATTTAGTCTTTCAGTTAGTACAAGTTTAATAAAAATGTATTCCTTGAAGTTCTTTATGCTCACAGAATAAATCTACTAATTTCCTGTTGTTTTTTTCTGCCTTAACAGTGTTGTTCTGTTTTGTTGTTTTACAACATGCTTAGTGTGAGTTTGAAAATAGAATAACATGATTTAATAAAAGAATGTGTTCAATTATCATGGTAATATGCAGTTAACTTTACACTGGCTACATTGTATTTTTCATATTCAACCAGGGAATTTTGAGAACTTTCTTGCATGAAACTAGCTCCACCCCAAAAAATCTGAAACATATGCCTAAAGAATGTTTCTGCTGAGCTCAGATCTCCTGTATAGTCAAAATTAAGGGTGTGCTTACAATCCTTACCAGAAAAGGTCAAAATCATCAATAAATAGTTGGATCTGTATAGTCAGTCATATTTTTGGAAGACTGTGTCCCATTAAGTCATTTAGAAGGCAGGTGAAATGGTTTGAATAGAGAGTATGTGAGATACTAAGGCAAAAGAATGATCTGATGTGTTGGGACAGTACTGCTCTGCAGTTTCAGAAGATGTGGTGTCTTGGGCATCTTACAGGCTTCTTGACTGAATACACTGGGATTGTCTTATTGCTAATGTGCTATATTAGAATACATTCATGCACATATATGGCTCACTTGCATTTATAGTATCAGTGTACACAGTATTTCATATGACAAGGGAAATCTGTCCAAAATGCAGCAAACCTCCTCCCTGGTTCATTTTCAGAGTACCAGTAATGGTAATTTCACATGTTACTGTACTAGTGTCATTAGAATTTTCCCTACCTGTTTGGAAGCTGTTTTTTTAAAAATGGTTTGTGAGCTCTAAAACCAGATTTCAGAAAACTTTGCCTAAAACTAAGTCCCTAGCTGGGGAAGGGGCATCTTGCATATTGTATACAAAGAGACATTTTTTTTTTATACATAAAACCCGATTTCTTGATTTTGCAAAAGCACTTGATAATCTGAGGGATGATCCGGTCCTGCAGGAGCAAGAAACTCCAATTATTTTTCTGCTTGAAAATACCTAATGCATTTTTACAAAACACTTCATATAAATTATTCATATGTCAATATCAAATTTGGTACAGGTTTTTCCACACTGGACTTGATATCTGTGCAAGTGCTGTGGTAATCATAGTGGTTTTTAGCACATAGTCTTCTTTTCTGTTAATGGTAGTGGTGATTTTATTGTATCTGCTTGAAATAAGCACTGCTGGGAAATATTATATTTGTATGTTATATATGGAGTTTTGCTTGGTTTGGTTTGTTTGGGTTTTTAAGTAGATTGTCATTTAGCATGTCCAACAGCTTTTCTCAAAAATAAATCAGCAATTAAACTGCTTAGAAAACTAAGGTTTAGATTTCATCAGGTGGCTGTGAGAAAATAAGCTGTACAGTTTTAAACTCATGGAACCTGTATCAAAGTAAACTTAGCCATTAGTTTACTATACATTTATACCTAGATCACTGAAGAAGAAACAACGATTACACTCCTGTGACTCTTTTTTCTTGCAAAATTTAGTGATTTGCATTTTCTTTTGATACCTTTTTCATTTTTCCTTTCTCTCCCTCTTGTGTCTTCATCTTTCTCTTTTTCTCTTTAGGTCATTGGTCTGAATTAGATTGAGTGGTTGATTGTTGTCTAGATGTGTTTGCATTTCACATGCTGGAGGCTGTGGCCACAGTCACAGCAGTTGCTACCTTATTTTAATGTTTTTACCAATGAACATAGCCTAAAGATCTGGGCTGGTGCAAAGTGCAGTTTGAGAGTCCTTGGTAACTAAATCTGTTAAGACTTTTGTGAAACACAACTACTTGCACACTACATGCACAATTTTTACATGCGTGGGAGCAAAAAAGCTTCCTGATCTTGAGTTTCTGTGAAGTCTATTTATGCATTCCCTTTCTCCTGGCTAACAAAGTTTGCCTGTAGGCAGGGTCCTATGCCCTAGGGCAGAAAACCAAGTGGTTTATGTATTTGTAGAAATAAGATGCAGTATCTGTTAAATGTTTTTGTTAGGAAGGTGCCAAGTCAATCTCTGTGGACCTCATGTGAGCAGGGCAGTAAACTTCTTCTTGAACTGATGATAAATCATAAATCTTCAAAAGTGCAAAATTACCAAATCATGCTAAGTCTTAATTGATAGAAGTGCCTATGGAGTAAACTCTTGTTAGACATTTGGATTGTAAAATTATTTTTTTCATGAAATTGCCATAATTTGTGTGAATGAAAGTATTAGAAGGCCCTTGGAGAGATGCAAGTTTTTCAGGAAGAGATGGTATATGACATTGTTTCATCATTTTTTTTGTTTTTTTTTTTCTAAGACAGTCTGAAGTTGAAGTAAAATTTCTCTTGTTTCAGTCTAACCTTATGCTTTAGAAAAAGTCCTAGAAGCCAAGGGCTTCTACATGTTCCTATATCCAGTGCTATAGTCACATGGCATCTCCATCACTAATCTATTCATTTATGTAAAATATTTAAAGATTATTAGGTTTTAATAGATTTGGTTTCTATCCATCCCATTTCTATTTGTTGGATTGCATTTGTTTTTGTCTTGATATTGGTTGGAAATATATATGCTTAATGCAATGTTTGTTCCATCTATTTGGGGCCATTTGATATTACAGTGGTGGCTGTTGCCTTCGGAAAGGCAAGGCGACCTGGTTCAGGAACGGCACGGCGACCAACCCCTGGTCGCTCGGTCCATATGCACACAGACACCAATGTGGTGGATGGCAAAATGGCGTTTATTGCCATGCGGCATGGCATTATATAGCTTGAGTAACGTCACATCCGTTTTGCTTACATCACAGTCTATACACTATTGGCTGTCCCGGGGTTGGGGGAGGGCCCTGTCTTTCCGTACAGCACGAGATCTTCCGGCCGCCAGACCCTGGCTACAGGTGGCAATTGCAGTTATGAGAAATTTTTCAAGCGAAGTACTTTGACCACTGTCTTGGTGCAAGATGGTAAATTAGGTGTCTTCTGCTGAGGAACATAAAACTTCTGCCTGACTCCCAGCATAGGTGGAGTTTCAGTTTCAGATGAGTTATCTGTGGAAAAGAAGATCTTGACAGAAAATAAACCAGATGATATTACAAGTTAAACTTGTTTTGAAAGGCAAGTTCTTTGTTTTGGCTACTAGTAAAGGAAAGGATTTGTTCTTGACATCCTTTGAAGCCATTTTTTATTCACAGATCACTGTCATACTGTAAGATGCAGCTGAGTTACTAGGTCACAGCAGCACTGCAATATTGAGTACTTCAGCTGTGACAGTGAACAGAAAGCACTGGAGCCTGGAGATATGACAGGTCATGTGATGTCAGTGAATATTTTGTCTTGAGGCAGGATAATGTGTGAACTCCCCAGTAAAAATGTGTAATACGAGCAGAATCTGGAGAACCGTGTGAAGCGCTGGTACCAAGAGACACAATTTGTAGTACTTGGTCCAGAAAAAGAATAAGATGTTGTAACAGTCTCTAGCCAGTCACATCTAGTGCTCCAGAGCTGCCCAGGAAAGTGAAATACTCCACTCTTGTCTGTTCCTGAGACTTGGTTGCCATGGTCACAGCTTTAGAGAGATAAAGACTTGATTTTCCTGTATTTTTATGTATAGAGTGGACATGGCTGTGGTGTTGCTGCTACGCAGAAAACCCTATCTTTTCTTTTTCATCTATTGCTATTTTATATTCCCCATTCAAAAGCTTTTGGGCTCATTTGGGTTTAAAATACATCAGGTTTGAGATTTTTTAAAATTTTTATGTTCTCACATGTACAGGTTCTGTCTTTTATTACTGTTCATTTTATTTTAAATCTTTAAAATCAGAGAACATATTTCTGACAGATAACTGCTTCTGGAACAGTAACCACCCTGCCTCA
The DNA here is from genome assembly GCF_020740795.1 of Apus apus. Classification (NCBI taxonomy): domain Eukaryota; kingdom Metazoa; phylum Chordata; class Aves; order Apodiformes; family Apodidae; genus Apus; species Apus apus. Next base: position 8,577,757 of record NC_067291.1, read on the forward strand.
GTATTCTTTTGACTGTTTGCTGTAGTCAGAATGTCTTTGTTACTTAGAAAGGTTTTTCCATCCTTTCTTTATGCCCCCCTTCCTTGTTTTTTGTGTCTCAAAGATATTCAGGAATCACAGAATGCAGATCTCTTCCTTTGCCACCTACTCACTTTGCCAACAGTGTTTTGGGTTCCTTTGAAGTGTAAACTACAATGGGTAAAATTGTAATACTGTCGTGATCCCTTGCTGCCTTCCATCATGTGTTTTCCTATGCTCCAGATGTACAAACAAATCTGTACGTATATATACACGGAGATCCATAATTAAGAAGTATGTGTGAGCAAGAGTGTTTTTAAGAAAGGAACAATCTAGAAGGTGCTACTTCTAAGGGATTTGAGATAACTGTCATGAATGATACATAAATTGTTTACAGAGAGAATTGTAAGGTTCTGAAACTTACAGCCTTCTGTCAGGAAGAAGCTAAGGTGTTTGTCCAGGGCATTGTTTTCTATTCGATGTTCCTGTCTATAAATGAGCTTTTAAAAAAGTTGAAACTCCTCTGAGAGAGGCTGAGTTGTATTTCGTGCTTATCAACTTGGAATAGATTTTGGTTTTGGTTTATACGAATTTAAATTTTTCTTCTCCAAACTACACATAAAAAATGGTACACTTGCTGTGGCATGGTCCTACCACTTAGAAAAAAGTTTGGTATGTAGCAGAAGTATTCAGCAACCCAACAACCTCTAGTTTTTCAGTTTGCGCCCGTAAGTCTGGAATATGTAGAAGCACATCTACCAGCAGCTGAAAGTGAGATACATAAATGTATTTACATTTGCTTGTATAAAATATGTAAAGTATGACATTGATTCAATGTATATCAAGACTACCTGTTTATTCCATTCAGGCCATGGTTTTCAAAGGAGAAATGCTGCTGTCCCCAGCTGCTGTCTTTTACCACTTCTGGTCTGTTTCTTTTTCTTTCAACTAGAAATTTTTCCTTCAACCAGAGGTGAAAACTTGCTTCTGAAGCCATTGCCTGGGGAGAAGATCTAATATATGGAGAATAATGCAATAATTTTTATTCATTATTTTATGTGCATAAAAGGAGGATAAAAAGACAGACAACTCAGATCTTGATTTTTTTGTTGGAAATTTGGGTTCTCCATTTGCCACAGTAGCCTTAATAGAATTATTGCATTCAACATCCACGAGATTCTTCCATAGTATAGTCTGGCTCTGAGGTCGTGAGACCCTCAGAGATGTATCTGTAGCTAACAAAATGATTTTTGAATTTTTGAAGGTCTGTCTAATGCTAAAGAGTAGAATCAGGCCTTAGAAATTTACTATCCTTGAATTTCTTAAAAATGTATTGTAATCACTGCCTTAGCTCCTTGCCTATGAAAATAAGATGACATGCAGTAATTTCACAGGGATATTACAATAATAGTCTTTCTGAAGCACTTGAGTACTCTAGTAGTGCAGTGCACTGATAGAAGTGATACAGAAAACAAAGATGGATGTATGTCTGTATATATGTATAATATATGTATATATGTACAATATATAATATATACATATATAACATATGTAATATATGTATAATTCCCCATATAGGGGACTTGCTGCAGAAGATAGATATTTTACTCTGAATGATGCAGGCAGTTGTGTGGGGAAATACACTGTGCTTATAAGCTCGAGAGACTACATTGCATATATAAAGAGGCCAAAATTATATTAGCTGAGTGTATTATTTCCAAACTTCTCACCTTTGCAAATTCTTTTAAGAATGTGTGCTCTCCTGTCTAGTATGACTTGTATAATCCTTCCATGTGGGTGGCTATTAATGTAGTTTATGTGTTTCTGAAATATTGCAATGTTGGGAGCTTTGTAGCCAGTATTGTTTCCAAGTGTTTGTTGATAGTCCAACTGTAAAGGTCTTCAGGCAGTTAGCTTTCTTTCCAGTAAATATTTAGTTTTGTAACAATCCATCACACTGGCCACAAATCCTGGGGAGGGATGAGGAAAATAAACAAGGGAGCCTGATCCTTATTTTTTCAGTGCAGTATTATGCCATAGTAGTCTGTGCTATTTAATTGATTATGGTAGGGGACAAAGAATGGGTTGCATTACTTTTGTTCTCAATCAAGGACTCTGGGCCATACAAGTAATAGAGGTGATACTACAGTGAGCAGAAATGAATGAATTTCAGAGAAATAATTGCAGATAAGAGATTTTATACACACGTACACACACAAACACTTATCGTATGAGATCCCTCAATCCCAGTCCAATATTTTTAGCAGGTGTTACTGACAGAACTTCAATGTTACACATTTCTGGTAGCAATGAAAGGGAAAATTCATGTAGTATTACTTGAGGCTACAAAGAATTCAAATGAAAAAAACCCACCACATTTCATGTTCTAGCAGATATTTAATAATTTTTTAAAACTTCACATGTGTTTTATCTCTGATATTTATAGGAAACATGCTGTTTCAACATTTTCTTATGAATTTAATTCCTATAGGAGATATGTAGTATGTCATAGGATATTATTTCAAATACATTTAAGTCAGTTTAGATATCTTAAATGTTAGTTATACATTAAGTACTATTACAAAAACTATTACTAAAATAATATAACTGGGTATATAAGAGCTAAAGGAACTGGATTGTCTAGAGCCACTTAAGTCTCTGAACCATTGTATTAATGGCTACTAAGCTACATGTAGTATGTTTCGATGTTAAAAGGTGACAGAGATAAAGATGTTTTTAGGAATGAAAGAATTGAGCTTTCCCTTGCTATTTGTAATCTGGAACACTAGAGGACAGCACTAAAATATTACATAAATCTGTTATTGTTTACACTGTTAATGATACAGATGCTCTGTGATGCCTTTGTGAGAAGAAAACAAATGACATTGTTTTGAACAGAGTTAGGACAAGTGGTATTCTTTGGAATTTCCTTCACTTCTGAAAACTGACTCGACACATTATACAAAGTATAAGTTTTTTGTGGTCTGAATCAAACCTATTTGCTGCAGTGATTTCTGTGGAAATTAAGATGCATTATTTTAACATGGTAGTGCTGTAGAATAGACTGTTGTGTAAACTGACATTTTTAAGGTCTAGAAATGACTATTTGGTTGTCTCCTCTGCAAATGTTTCATGATTTATCCTCTCACACAAAATGTACTATGTTGATAATATACTGAAATATTAAATAGTGTAGTTTCTTGAAAAAATTACTGCTTCTGTTGTGTTTCTTTAGGCACGCTGGAACGGCATGAAACAGGTGAAACTGCAAAAGCAATTCTTACTTCCATTGAAGATTCAGAATATTTAGTGGCAGATGCTCTACTTCCTGTATCTCAAGAGTTGAAAAGAAATAATGGTGGATACAAACCATCTAGCTCTTATAAGCATGGCATGGGCTCTCACAATCTTACTCACACTGAAAAATCTTCAGATAAGGTAAGAATGAAGAGTAGATTGTTTCTCAAGAGCGAGGAGTTGTGATTCAAATGCCTTACCTTTTCACCTTCCCTGGTGTGTAGCCCTGAATAAGTGGCATGGGGGCTTGGTTTTAAGTTTATGAAGTCCTGTTTCAACTGGCTTAGTTTCTATGCCTTTACCCCATTTCCTAGAACAACTGGGGAAGATGAGAGCAGTGCCTTATGCAAGGTTACCAGTAGATCATGTCAGCTCATAGACTTAGCATCTATAGACCATATTTCCTTATGTCTCTGGCTTATAACTGCACCTGTTAACAGTGCCCCGAGAACAGTTGAACCCAGCAGTTCAGAAGTGTGTGTCTTGAAAAAGCACGTGGTGGCACAAATCTGCTGGCCTTCCTATTTTTGCTTTTCTGTGAAACTGCAGATTCCTATTGTCTTTAATGCTAGTTTTTATGGGGTATTTTTTTTGTTTGTTATCTCAGAACAGAGTACTTTACCTTTGTTGCAGTGTGATTAAATTTGGCATCTTACTGGTTAAAAAGAGGATGGTGGTGTTTCTTGTGAGATACTGGGCAGCAAATAAGTATGACAGTCTTCAGGAGAGCTAAATCCAGGTGTTATTCTTAGCTTTATCCAATTTATAGAATTTGTTAAACCAAACAATCACGACTGACTGAAAAGATATACTCTTTCTTTTGAAAAAAACAATAGAAGGAAATACCATGCTGAGACTAGTGTTAATATGCTGTTAAACCTGTGAAAATGAGTACTGAGACACCATAGAATGAGAAGTAAGGCTAAAAATGCAGTAGTCATTCTATTTGACTGTATTTGCTAAATGTAAAACCAGTTATTAAAACTGTGTCAAATCTAATCTGGTCTCAAATTCAATGAGGCAGGTATTACCTTATTCTAGTTGGAAGGTAATGGTACATCCATTCTTCTGAAAATCCTGTTTGTGCATCAAGATTTGAATGTATTCACTGACCTCTCAGTAAAAGTGTATCTTGACAATAGGGTCTTAATGTTGTTTGTTCATATTTGTAACTTTTTAATTAAAGAGGTTTTCCAAATTCCATTTTCTGCAATAAATAGAGGAAGTCATATTTACTACTTCTCAACTCTGAATGTAGATAAAAGAGAATTTTCCCACAAGTATGAGACTATGAAAAACACTTTTCCTCAACTTACATGTGGAAGCAGCCTTCAGAATAGTCTGTGGCCTTTTTCTGGCTGTATTAGTTATGGCAAACTAAACTGAAAATCTGTCTGATAAAGTACAGCTTAATCCAAGTTATACTCTTGACTTTTCTTTTTTAGTCTTTTTCTTTATTGTACCTATAAATTTACATATAACTGAGTTTATAATGATTGTTGTTCAACCCTTCATATTTATCTTTGACCTTTTACTGACCTTAGTTTGATTTCTCAAGTTCTTTTTGATCCCATTTTCTGCAAAGTCCTCTTAGAGGGTAATCCTGCTGAGCATGTTGTGGGGCAGATGGTGAGCTAGTTGGCCATTGACACAGAATCTGAGCTCACTGCTAGTTTATTAGAAGGAAGTTTCTTCTTGCCTTTTTAAAGAGGAAAAGCAGAAAAACTTCAAGTGGTTTTGTGTGGAGTGTAATTTTGGTCATACCTATTAAGTTGAAAATTGCATGGATTTATTGCTGGAAAAAATGTGCTGCTTGTGGAATATGGGAAAACAGTTTTTGGTAAATTTTAAAGTGTGGAGTTGACCATGTTTTGGGGATTATCATGATCTTAAATTGGAAGTCATATCACAATAGGTGGCAGTGGAGTTATAATTTCTAGCACTTCTCTTGATCAGACATACAACTCGGCTGCTCTAAATTCTCAATAAAACATTGGGTTTTTTGTTAAAATTTGTTCATTGATTATATTTTCCCAATGAAAACTTTTTATTGAAATATTATTGTCTCTTAAATTTCCCTGTGACTGTAAAAATAGATATTTAAAAAAAAACAACAAACTTGCCTTCATTTTGTCATTATAGTAATGTTACTTTAGTGTTATTTCCTAACAAATTAAGTTATTTACTTGGGAAACAACTTTTTATTCATCAAAAATCTGCCCTCCTTTATATCCAGTGCTGCTTCTCACCTCCACCCCCGTTAAAGCAGGTTCTGTAGATTGGTGTGGGAGAGATGCTGGAGGCTAAATTTATAAGGTGTAGCTGAACCTGGGAAGAATATGACAATGGAGGTCCCCTTCATGCTATTTCAGATGCCCAGCACGGTTTACACAAAAGGAGGGTGGAGCTCTGCAGCTTTTTTAACACCATTTTGTTATTGCTAAAATTAAGGCTTGTTATGAAGTCTAGTGTTTTTCTTAGCTCCCATACAGGACAATTGTGGTTTAGGTTTTTCAAGAAGTGTTGTATTGACTCTTTTGGGTTAGTGTATTTTTACATCTTGAAATAGTCTTCTGAAATCCAGATTCCCTGAAATTAAGGAGAGTTCTGTGGATTTCAGAGTTCAATATTTCATCCTTTATTAATAAGTGTGTAATGACCACACAGATGAAACTATCGTGAAACTTTCAGATTTTCAAAAGGTTCTAGTAAACATGCACACAATGAATATTTAATTATGAATTTGTTTCTTTGGCAAATTGTGTACTAGAATTTAACAACATGCTAAATTCTTAACATTTCTATTAAAAAAAAAAATCCACCATGGTCAATTTTGGTGTCTTTTTAAGAATTCAATTTCAGAGGATTTATGTAGTAGTAAAAACCAAGGGGTAGTAGTACCTGTTGGTATTATACTGGGGTGATTGTCATTTTGTACAATGAGCTGATCCACATGAAGATCACATGTAAGATTAAGCATTTTTCTTAACACTTATTATTAAATTGTTTTGTATTAGTATTTAAGACAAAATAACATTTGTAAAATAAGTCTTTCTTTACTCCACCCTAAGAAGAAAGAAGAAAAATATCCTTACACAGCAGTCCAGCTTCAAAGGCTTTATTTCAAAACATTTGTCATGATGTAAATCACAGATACAAAACCAGAATGCTTTGATTTCATGGTGTTTGGACCATTTTAATTCTTTTATTGTGCTGCACGTGTCAGTGGGAGTACCAATAACAGATGAGTGTGACAAATGCAGTTAACATAAGATCCATATTAATGTTGTCAAATCCCCTTGATATATTTAAACAGATTTTAATTATTTTCCATGTTGAAAGACCCAAAATATATAGTTTAATAGTTCTTCAAGAAAGCTTTACTTAATATGTGAATGTAAAACCTCTCATAAAAATGAAACTTTTATATTGGCCTTAGTCATTGACATAGGGTATTCATCAAGTCAGCAATTTGTGTGGCAAAGTGCCATTTGAATAGTGTATTGTTAGAATACTTATGGTCCACTTGACAAGGGCTCTTGCTGTAAATAGTGCAATTTGACTCCAGCTGTTAAAGAGTGGCTTTGACAGCAGCCAAATAGAATGGAGATGCTTTACTGCACCGCAGAAAAATCAATATTGGGCTCTTGTTCATAGTAACCTGTTTTTTCTTTTTTTGCGGATTTATACAAGACTAGAGTTCATTTGTGGAAGTTTAAATATAATTTTTAAAGTGGCTCTGTTTTATTTTTGTGTTGGTGATGAACGTTGCTTGTGTTTAGTAAAAAACCAACAAATAACAGTACTTTGTGGATATACCTAAATAATGTGGTAATGCAGTATTACTTCAACTCAGCTTACATGGATGAGTATTAGGATGTAGGTGTGTAAGTTATGTAACTAATGACAAAAATCATCTTTCCTTCCTCTCTGTTTTGTTTGTTGTGTTTCTTTTTTTCCCTTTTTGTAGTGCTGCTGTAGTATCCCTGTCAATTTTCTAAGCACAGGGTTTTTAAAAACAGATTTCTTTGTTGTTCTCCCTGTAACAACCCCCACAGATGTTGACAGTCTGTAGTGCCATTGTAGATTTTCCTGAAGCATAGTCTTGCTGGTGCTGAACAGTTTTCCAGCAGTATTCAGTGACACAAGGTTGCTATGATACCTGGCCAGTAGCAATAAGTATTGAATCACTGGTCTTAATTACAATAGACTACTCGCTAGATTTTGTGCTCATGGTGTTTATATGGAACTAGCTCTCATTATATCTCTAAGTCATAGTTATATTTGAAAATTGGAGCTGTGTAAAAAGCTGGTTTAAAAAAAAAATAATTAAATGCTTCAGTGCATCATGTGAAGGTTTCATTGACGCACATAAAAATCTGGATATGTCTGGGAATTGCATTCCTGATGTTCCAGAAAACTTGCATGTTAAAATGTTGCCTAGCTTTTCAGCTTAAAGAATTTGATTCAAGCCTGTGTTTATCATGCACTGATATTTTTAGTTACTTGAAGGATGTTATTAGAGCTTGTTCTGGGTAAAAATGTTGGAGGAAGAGCAGCTTCTGAAACTTGTGCAATAATTACTAAACCTTGGGCTGCTGACTTACACTACTGAAGAGCTAGTCCAGAAGGAAAAGGGACATTTTTGCTATGTGTTTAAGGCAAACAAGACAAAGATGAGGGGGAAAAATATATTTATATATAAACTTTTACAGGTTAGGTATATTTATTCCTTGTTACCTTAACGATTTGTTAAAACACCATTCTTTGCACATCCATGTATGGTGCAGAGAGTGGAGTTGAAATGTCTAAATAAGGATTTACACAAGATCTGTAAAAAAGAAATTTGATTTATGCAGTTATTAGATATAATTATGACCAGAGTAGTTAAGTACCAGTTACTGTAACACTTGGAAATGTATTTCAAACATTTTAAATTGACATACTGTGTATCAGTTGTTCTAAAGAACATACTGTTCACAGATGTCATGGCATGCATATTCTGCTCTAAGCAAAATATATAAAGGTGAGATGCTTATGAAAGAGGTATTTTCTTAGCAAGAAGGCCAAATTTTATATTTTTATAGTTTCTTAACACAAGAAACAAGAATGTACAGAAATTATAAATTTAAAAAATATCCACTTTCTGTTGCTGCACAGAATAAGTGAAAGATGCAGCCTGTAGGACAAGAGCAGTTATTTGTTTTAGTATAGTAAAGGGTGCAATTTGAAGATTTGTTATTGGAAGTCTGGAAAATCACTACTAGTTACATCTTAGTGATTGAAATATTGATAGAAAAATGCAAATAAGTTATAAGCACAAACACCAAATAATACTTACCATAAAGAAAATCAGGAGGAGTGTCATAAACAACAATGTTAGACATGGGTCCTTTTTATTTCTTTGCTTTTCTAATATTAGAGTATTGTTAAGATGAATTGCAGATCTTGATTATTTGTATGAAGTGGGTTATTAAGAACAAAGCAAAACAGGAAGTAGTAGAACATTTCACCTTAAAGTTACTAAGTAATCTTTCTATTGTTGCTGCCAGACTTTTGTGGGGGTTTTTGTGTTTTGGTTTGGTTTTGGGTGGGGTTTTTTTTGTTTGGGTTTTCTTGGTTGGTTGTTTTTTCTGGGATTGGTGTTCAGAAGCCATGATTAGTAGTATATTAATTAGGTGTAACAGGAAAATGAGTGAAGAAATGAAGGCATATATTGTTTTGTCTGTAACTCAAATTCAAAGCATTGTATTACTACATGTTCTGTGAACTTTCACATTTAAGTATTTTATCAAGGGACCAAGGTAGCAACATAAGTACAGGTAAGTCATAACTTTAGAGTTAAGAGATTAAATTGGTATCAGTTAAAAGGCAGCATGATCCTGAGGGATGTTAATAGCTTGGACCACAGGTCAGCTTTGCTGAAACTTACTGTAGCTTTCTGAATTGGTCAAGCAAATAAATTTTAATTTCAGTGTTTTCTCCATTCATTACCTCAAAGCAAAAAGCCTCCCTTGTGATACTGTAGCACATATTACTGCAGGTATGGATAGTAAGAAGCACAGGCTGACTGAAATTTGAGGATACTAAGGTATTTATTTGGCTACTTTTAGACATTGTTTCTATAAACTTCTACAGGCTTCTTTCTCTGTTATTATACTGAAGGAAAGTGACTTTTTTGTTGTTTTATTTTCCCTGCCTAGACAAGTAGTTGGATGCTGTGCTAAAGCTAAAGGAGGTGTTACATATTTTTCTTCTGTAGAACAACCTAATTGTTTCCTTGTAAGTTTCTACCTGAAACCTTTACCTACCTGATTGTAATTGTAAAATTAATCAACCGTCTTTGTTCCAACTTCTATATTTTAATGGCATTCTTGAGAATTCTTAAACATTCATGACAGGAGGATGGTGGAATCTTCTCAGTTGTGATATGAATATTTCCTAAACATCAATTTCCTCCCTTCTAATAGTTTAGTTAGTAATTTTTTGTGAAGAAAAATATCAACAGGAATTTAGATCCATGAGACTTCCCTAGTTTTATGCCTAACACCTATTAAAAAAACAAACCCTGACTTTTTCAGAAATACATGCACCTATGGAACTAGGATTTGCAATATCAAACTTCTCTCTGCAAAAGAAAGACTTGGTATCTGCTAGCTTCCTTCTGATAACAAGTGGAATCTCTGTCTCAGTTAAATAGAAATAAAATACTAAGCTAACCTGTGTTTTAATTTAAAACAAAGGAAGCAGTAGTGTTTACATTTCCATTTTCTTTATATGCCTTTCTATATGTTAATATTCAAAACTTAACTTATTCTGGTGGTCAGATTTGGTCTTGGAAGCCTGTGCAGTTCTGCTGCCTTCAGATGGATGGAATGGTGCTCAAGGAAAGAACAGCATGAAATCTATGGGTGCAGAGACTTAGCTCCTGTCCTGTGCATCCTAGAATGTTATAAGATCTGAAAGAAGTCTGGTTTATGTATTTGAGTTTTCTAGGATAGACAGATTTTAATATTTAACAATTTTTTTCTTTAGTGGAAAGTAATTTGCTTGAGGTTTGATCTAGACCTTTTTGCATAAATAAAATTTATGGGTGGGACTCTTATAATCCAATATGGGAAATGTACAATCAGAGCAGCCCAGGGGAAATATGTTGTTTCAGTTGGAGTCAGTAGTCAGCCATGGGTTAGTAACTTAATTTTTCTATACATCAATCCTTCTTAGGACAAAGCAATATTCTCATGCTTTTACCCTCCTTCTAAGGTCATGTTGGCGGTATCTCTGTGTTCAGCATTATTCTCACAGATATTTGGATGTTCGTTCATGCAGTAAATTGTTCAGTATAATAATTCCTAGATCCAGGCGTCAATCTGTGTTTTGTGGATTGCTTTGGAGTGTTGTTTGTCCAGTTGAATCATCTAGGAAATATGGGAGATGTTCCATCTTATGGCTTTTCTTTCTAAGTGCTTTGTAAGGCTGAACATGTTTAGGCTACCACCCATCCCTCACTAGATATTTCTAAAGATACAGGCAGGGAATTTACTTCTACATTCAAGATAAGCTAATATACTGAGGTATTTGAATATCGAGTACATAAATTAATAAGACTTAAAAACACCTTGTCTTTCCTTTCCATCTAAACTCTTCATAGTGCAGAGCCTGCCAAAGGTGGATCTTATTCTTAGATGAGTGCGTCGCCAGTTCATTTTTATATTCTTTTTATAATAAAAATCTTAAAAGAGACTTTTTCAAAGGAAGTGTTTAGAATTGCCTTTCTGATAGACAGTACCCAGACAGACAGTGATGTGAATTCTAGACCAAAGCAAAAGTTGAATGTATAAAGTTGTCTATCATATATATTTGAATATTTTTCTGAGAAACAAAATGTAGACTTGTTTCCTGTTGTTGAAAACTAAGGTGAAGAATATTAGCTTTACTTTCCAGTTATTTTTTGATATTATGTTGATGTCTCCAGAATCACACTTATATGTGCATTTTCATTAAATTCAATGAAAAATTTAAGTTCAGTGTTTGTGATGGAGAGACAGTGTAGATGTGAAAATAAAATGTGAGAAATATTTCATTTTCATAACAGGTCCCTACATTAAGCAATAGTTGTGTTAGCAGTTCTCCCTGAACAATTCTGTATGTATTGTGCCCAGTAGATCCATCTGGCCAACAATCTGCCCAACAGCAGTCTTCCATACATGATAAAAAGGGGGGTTTACCCAGTTGCTTAGTCTATTCATTGCACAGCTTGAGCCTGAAGACTCCTTGGTGTAATTATTGGCTTACACTGTGCCACAGACTCATCAAGAGTGATGCTACAATTGCCATTCTAAGTTCTGCAAAGGCAGAAACATTATACACTGGGATAAAATAAAAAAGGTATTACAGTGTTGGAAGGAAGAACTCTGCTTATGTTGTAGCTAAATGGGTAGACAAAGGTTAGTGATGTAAGCTCAAAAAATATTGTAGCCTTTTGTAGTAGTGTGGGAGCTGGATTCTTAGGAATCAGTCCTGTGACTAGAGTTGTTGTAATGGATAAGATAATAAAAGTAGTGTAAGGCAAGTTCAAAGCAATTTATTTCAACTAATTTGTATGGGGGAATTAAGAATGAATTGACACCTTTGTTTGGAACTCTATCAGTCAAATGCTGAAGCCTTAGGTCTAGTGTAGGTTGCACATGAAACCAAACTGAGGCACCACTATTCACTCCAGGCTTTTTACACTTAACTCTTTATATGTGAATACTGACATTTAAAAAGGGTAAATGAGAAAGCAAAAAGTTCTGAATGCCCCCTCAAGAGGATCCTCTGTACTAGGAGTAAGTGAAGTGTCTGAGGTAAAGAATAGGAATGACCTTGGTGTATAGTAACACCTTTACCCTGTGTAATCCACACACTGTGCATAAGGCCAGCAGTGCTTTGGAAGAGGATCGACCGGACCTGTCTGTCCACTTTGGAAGGCTATGGATACTTTTGCTGCCGGAAACTCTTCACATGCTCCCTAAATTCAATGCTTCAGGAGATAGACAGACCATGGATGTCTGCATGTGTGGATTGTCAACTGGAGATAGATTAGATTAGAAGGTGCATGTGGTCTTTACCTGGAGATGAAAGTGTAGCTGGTAATTTGTATCCTTTTTTCTTATGCTGGTTCTTCTAGAGATGGTGTATATTTAAGGGTTATTTCAATTATATACCTGCTGTTTGTAACTATTTTAAATGCATTTTTTGCACCCATCCTGGATTGTTCATCCACGTAGCTGAGCAAGAAAATAAGACAGCTGTGTGTTTGCAAATGACACTGTTAGTAAGACTGTTTTGAATTGTTGGTTGAGTTGGGGTGATACTACAATAAAGGGCTAAAAAATATTATGTGGAAGTATTCCTGTGAACCATCCATGACATCATGCAGAAAGATGCAGATGAGAATTTTAGCTCTTGGGAATTTAATCTTCTGAAAACTAAGATGGGTTTACAAAAAGAAAAACAAATAATCAGTGTCTCATGGGTTTATCCAATTTCAGAAATTTTCAATGCTAAACCTAATTAATCCTGTATAACATTGGCTATTTAAGGTTATGAACTTAACAATGCAGGTTTGCTGACGTGATTTAGCTCAAACAAAAAGACCATTCAGTGTTATTGTTGAACAATAGATTTTTTTCAGTTACAAATACATATATTTGTAAGACCACATTTATATCTAATTATTACCAGTTTTTTCTGGCATCACCCAGGGAATTTGAAGCTTTCTGTTATGTGTTGTAGGACTAAAATTTTGGTGCAGTTATTTCAAGAGTAAGAGCTTTTAGGAAACTTCAGTTGGGGAAATTTAAAGCCTTCTCTGAGTGCTCTGTAGTATCCAACTGTTTCAGTATTCCACAGAGTGATCTGTTTGATGTGCTGTGTGCTGCTCTGATGGATTGTCATGGTAAAAGACTATACTACATTTTCTTCTTACTTGTCTTTTAATGATCAAAGTAATTAAATTGAGCTTTCTAAATTCAGAAGTGACTTGATACTAACTGGACATGTAACTTATATCAAGTTTTCAGTTTTATCTATAGAAGCTACAACAACAAAAATACAATTTCCTAGTAGATAGAGGTGTTGTGTTCATGCTATAGTTTTAAGATGTGGTATTTGAAATCTAAGTTTTGTGGAACTTGCCAACAATATTTTATGCTCATAAACCAGTTTGAAGCCCCAAACACGGTTTCATTTATCTTTATATTCTAAGCTTTATAGAGTCTGCAAAAGTGTCCATCTGTTCAGCTGAGATTGCTTCAAATAGTGAGTGGTCAGAGAGACTTAGCTGATAAAGGTCAAAGGAGCCTCTTGACCCTGTGATACTTGGCAAAGCAATTGGAGCATAGGGACTGATCTACACTTTGATATAGCTTGCTAAGGCGATCTCTGCTTTAATTGGTAATGATAGCAGGAATACACAGTAAAGTCATTGCTGAAAGAAAACAAAAAGTATCCAATATAGTAATTTATTACCAGTCAGTGGGTTTCACGCACTAGGTTGTTTTACTCCTGCAGTGGTCAGAGAAAGCAAAAAGGTACTCTAACACTTAAGTGAAAATGGATGCCCTGCTGCTATCAGAGATGCATGGTGGTCAAATGATTGCCTGTGCCATTAGCTTGGTAATGTTTTCTCTATTGTAAACTCAGCTCCCCATGTTCTTCCTGTGCATCAGCTGCAGATTGAAGGCTTTCTCGTTTGTCTTCTATTTGTGCTGCCAATCACCAAGCTGCTGTCCACCAAGCACATTTCAAGGAGGCAATTTTTTTTACTACTATCGACTGCCATCTCTAGCAACCAAGGGCTCAGAGGATTTAGAAATGAATTTAATGCTTTAATTTACACTGTGCCAGCCATTTTGTGCATTGTTTATGTATTTGTTTTCTGAGACAACTCCATGAGACAATGACAGGTTTCCTATTTTGCAAAAGGTTGTATGTGAGAGAGCACCTGCAAACATGTCCTCAAAACATAATTCTTTCTCTTATGTATATGTAATGCTACTGTTTTATTTTAAGAAGTTAAAGAGAGAAAAAATCTATGCAAGTAGAGACATTTACTAAGCCATTCTGTGTTTAAAAAAAAAAGGCAAAACCCAAACAAAACCAATCACAGTTATTGCTTCCTACCGTCAAGGATAACGCATCATGGAGAGTAGAATAGAGCTGTTATTTGGCAGTACAAGTTAATGTTTAAGACCCCTAGGTACAGAAGCCATGCTTCAGTTAAAACAGTTTTTTCAGCTCCATGAAGTACAAATGGAAGAGACAGGGTAAGAGTAGCTAAATAACTTGTACAAGCATCTGTGTGATGTGCTTATTTTTTGGGAGCCTAGAGCCAGACAAATGATGAGAAGATCCTGAGAAGTTAGGAGCTCTGAACTCCTATTGACATTCCAGTGACTGGCATGATTGAGACAGAGAAAACTCTTAACTCTCAATAGCTTTTGGTTGGCAAATTCTACTGCCTCAACTTCCTCTTTCATTTCTGCAACTGAGGTTCTTCATGTTTTAGTTTAAAAAAAAAATCGTGTTTATTGTCAATGTCACAGAGGTAACAAACAGTGAGTGAGTCAATATGTAAATGCTCTTTAAAGTTTTGTCTTTGTAGTGGCCAGATTACAGCAAAGACATGAAAAAAAGTTAATTTCATTGAAATAAGCATATTGAAGTTATATTATCAAACTTCATTGTGGTATTTCTGAAATTATCATATCAAGATACTTCTTAAAGGCTACAAGATGAAGTAGTTTAATGATTGTGTATGGGGTTGTGCTTAAAAATGCTTGTTTGAAAGTGTGAAATACACATGCTTTGTTCACAGGATGTCTTCATTGAATACATGAGCAGACAGTATGATAGTTGTATTTTACTGCTTAAATTAACAACTTTCTTTATAGTAAATACATTTAGTAATGAACTCACGACTCTTCAAAAGAGGAGGTCTTGCTCATCTGGCAAACTTCTATCAAGTACTTGTGTGCTGCTGTATTGGGCCTGTATTAAAAGCTCACACTGTAATGACTGTCAAAGCAGAAAAGTATAAATCTGCCAAAATAGACAACTACAAGATAGAAAATCCCCCAGCCCAAAAATTTCAGAAGTGCAGCTTCTGTTGATGAAAGAATTTTCCAGTTCCCTTTGGCAATACTTTAGAATATGCTCACCTCCTCATCCTCCCCAGTCTAACTAAAATTTTGCTGAAAAATAAGTTTGATTTCTACCTAATTTTATTTTTGAGCCTTTGAGAGCAGCAAGTAGTGGATAAAGGACATAACTGATCTCTTTTTCAGACTTGTTTAATGTTAATGCATCAAAATACACTCTTTTTGAGAGAAAGCTCAACAAAACACAAACCCCTTGAATATTAAATAATTAACTGTTTAAACAGCAGAATAGCTCACATGCTTTATGCAGCATGATTCATTCTACTGGCAATGGGAACTTTGGGGAAAATTTTCTGGTACTTTTTTCTTGTTGTGTTTGGGATAAAGTGAGAGCACAGTGGAAAAGAGGCCAAGTCTCTAAGAAAAAGTCACATTTACTACTTCAGAACATGTTTTATGTAGAAGTTGATACTGCCTGTTCTATGAGAGCTGAGCAATTTCTTTTCAAAGTGACAACTAAGTATATTTGGGGTCTGATTTGCTTTCTAAAAATCTACCATGTGATTTTGCCACTTGACGTTCATTTTACATAAAGGAAATAAAGGCCATTCTTGTCAAATCTGTTTTTAGCACAAAACCCCCAACAGAATGCATCTGGTAGTGAGAGCTGATGTGGAGAAAATACGTATATAGGAGGAGTTGCAACAGTATGGGCATCCCTGCCAGCTAATGGAAGTGTGTATTTTAAGTGGAATAGTGTTCCTAGAATAAGTTGTATCCCAGTGGAAAAAGGCCTTTAGAGATGAGAAGGCAGCCAGGTAAAATAACACTTGAATTGTACTTCCCATGAAATTTTTATGTGGTGTGTTTGTCTTAAACCTCTTAAAGATAATGGTATGTGCTGATGTATTTTGGGGTAACAGTAAGGATAGCTCCATGCCTCCCCTTTCCCATAGATATGGGCAGATTTTTCCTTGGGTGCTATGGTGTTTTGGTAAAGATATGTAAAGATAAAAGTACTGGCTTGTAAGCTGTGAAGTGGGAAAGGATTGTACGCCAGAAGAAATCAATTAAAGTGAGCCTGCAAAGTTTGTTGCCCTAGGTCTTGTCCTGGCTCAGACACCTTGAGTGGCAAATCTGGGAGCTATTACAGAGGTG
The DNA here is from genome assembly GCF_020740795.1 of Apus apus. NCBI lineage: Eukaryota > Metazoa > Chordata > Aves > Apodiformes > Apodidae > Apus > Apus apus. Next base: position 8,594,373 of record NC_067291.1, read on the forward strand.
GAAGCTACCTTGCATGAAATATAGCTCACCATTTCACAGTCTCCCTGAATCCTGCTTTCCTGCATGTAGAAATCTTGTTCTGCTGTGGGTCAGTCACAGATGAAGCACAAGAAGCTCAGTAGTCTCAGGATATAATTTTGGTCTGTAGTCAGATGCCTGTCTTCTTTAAAGTTTACAGGTGGAGGTCTCCTAGGGAGCCTTATCAAGCAATGCAGATCTCTCCAAGCAATGAAAATGTTCAAAGTTCCATTTGTTAAGCAGGAACGTTATCAGCACACAAATGGTCTTATTTTGAACAAAGGAGTTCTAGCCTCATTGCTAAACTATTCACCTTCAAAAAGTGATTTGTTAATACTAAAAAAAAAAGACATTAAACAAACAAGTAGGATGTCCTAGTTTGGGATTTGGAAATGTTTAAATTAAGATCTAATAGTTATTTATAGAAGCTTCATGAGGTACTTACTAATCAGTGTTTGTTAGGGACTAGCAAATGTTTTTACTGAAATGGTTGCTGGTGCTATTAGATTCTATTTGAGATAATGCATGCATACACAAAATGAAATGAACAACAGCTTCCTAATTAGTTTCCAACAAAAATAAGTGGTAAGCTGTATCATTACAATAACAACCAGCTTTTATCCCTGAGCATGACAATTTTTACACTTTATGAAAACATGACTTAGTTTGTTACTAAAGTTTCCGTTCTTGACTAACATGCACCTCCTTTGGAGCAACTCCTTGCTGGACTTACTGCTAGTGATGCACAGAAAAGAGGCAGCACATTCTGCTCATTTTGACAACTTGAGCTACAGCAGGGAACCTTAACGTTTATAGCTATTTTAGATTCATACACTTGGACAATGATAAAGAGGACAAAGACCAGCTTTTAAAATCTTGATAAAATTGTTGCTAAAGCTGTGAAAAGCCAAACAGTTTGCCCTCTGTAATAGCTTCCAGAATTCTTCAACTAAATAATAGAAGTAGATAGAACATTGTTGGTCACAGGAGACCTGTAAATAGGGAGTCAGAAAGTTGACCATGTCAAAAATAAAATTTGAAACTAGCAATGGTGAAGTAAAAAAGATGCCTCTTTACTTTCTTTCAAAATTGTTATTATAAAAAATTGCAGGTTGTTTCAGTGTTGTTTTCAGTGTGGTAGTTGTTTAATGGAAGGAAGCCTCTGTATTACTGAACATTTTTTTATACGGTTGTTTGAAATTCACTAAGAGAATAATAAGGCTTGAATGGCTTGATATTTGGATATATGCAGTACTATCTTAAGTCCTTTGAGTTTGAAAGACAGTTCTATGATAACTGAGTCAGAGTTGTGCAAAAATTGTCAGGAAAGGAGGGAAAAGGGATCTTCATTAGTGAAGGCTGTGTTGGCAACCAGGAGGCCTCAAAGTTGGACAGTGTGGTTCAGAGACAAACCATGCTTTGTTATTGCTATTATTAGTCTACTTTTTTACACTGAGTTACTAATGTGTACATTTAAAAAAAAATACGCTGGCAATATTTATCTGAAAATATTAGCATTTATTTTTGTGAAATACTTCTGGAACTTCAGGAAAGACACAGTGCAGAATGTAAATATCTCTTAATCTGCTTTTCAATATCCATCAGCAAATGTTATTCCCAGCTCCCTAGTTCCTAGTTAGTTTTATAGGTTTCCTTCCATTTTCTGTCATCTTCTGTTACAGAGAATAGCTTGTCTGTATTTCCCAAATAGTGTTTTATGTCTAAAGCTTTAGATGTCCACCTTCTTTCATTGGAATGAAATGCCTATGGCAGAGAGCTAAGATAACTTGGTAGATGCTTTTAGGATCAATGTCAATAAGCTTTCATGTTGCCTATAAACATTTATTGTGGCTTCACACACAGTAGCATCCACCAGATGCCTCAACAGATTGACATTGTCAAAATATTTTTCTTTGTGTGGACGGTGATTTTCCTAAAGATTTCTAAATGTTAATCAGCCAAATATAAATGTATAGAACAAAAAATGAAAATGATAGTCCAAATAATAATAGCTTCTATTAATGTCAAAGCTAGCTTGTGAATTCCAGTGTTTGCATTCCATGGAGGTTCTCCCTATGTATTAGGAAAAAGCATAATTAAAGATTAAAATAATCCTAATGCTTAACTACAATGTATTTTTTAAAAAGGAAAAAGGAAAGGGATAAAAAGAAAACCTGAACAAGCAGTTATAATCTCTTACTTATGACTCCCTGTGGAGATCTTTAAATAAGATGATGTATTTAGAGTGCATCCTCATCTGGTGTGAGCATCCTTCTCTAAATAACAGAAAGCCGAATTATATTATTACCCAAAACTAAATAGTCAAGTAACTTTTAGGCTACAGAGAGTAAAATTTTTGCCTTATGTTGTTCATAACCATAATATTAACAGTTTAGAGATACCTAATCCTATAAAATCATAGTTTGTATATGTAAAAGGAGTTAAGGAAGGATGGATCTTGAGAAAGATGAGTTAATCACCATTGCATTTATGTTAAAGCCAGCTGTTGCCTTGTTTACTTACACTTGATGGTTTCTTTAAGATTCAGCTATTTTCAACAGGAATAGTTTTTTGCATTAGTGGAATATTTCTAATTATCGCAAAAAAATGAAAACCAACTAGTGATTTAGAAAAGTCTGTATCACTTGTGATAGATAGTTTTGCATGTTTTGAAATGGCATAAGGGACATAGTCTTTATCTCAGACATACACCAAGCTGCTATAAGGCATGCAGATTGTAAAAGTTTGGAAGAATTTTTCAACATTGTGTAATTTGTTTCCCCAGTTTTATTTTTGAAAAAACACCAAAAACCAAAACCATGACAAACCCCAAACACTCCAACAACATGCCATGGTCTTTAAAACTTTCCTAAAAGCCTTTCAGCTTGAAATAGGACCTAGCAGAGTAAATAGCAGTCAAGAGTTTTGGCAAAGATGTACACAATCTGTAGCATGACTGAAGACATTAGGGAGCCTGTATTACAGGATTTACATGCATATGTCTGTGTATCTTGAGCTGTTTAGAAGAAAATACTTTTTCCTTAGTGAGAAATTAATTACGTTGAACTTAACATTGTTAAGAGATTTGGTCTATTCCATATGCAATTCTGTGCTGTGATATCTTGAAAATTACAAATACTATGCATTTGTGTTTGGACACTTAATATTTTTCTTTCAGTTAACTGATACAAGCTGCATCCAACAGCCCTTTTCTATTTTACCAGTTAAAACAAAATGGAACAATGCAAACTTTCATGTTCTCTTATTTGATCTGGAAAAACTTGAAGAACTTCTACTGTCATCTCAACTCAACGGATTAAAGTCATCAAAATCATTCCACAACTATGACACTCTAGAAAGAGCCAAAAGTACTACTGAGAAAAGGGCACTGACATTAAAAAGAAATAAAACTGCTGGCTCCATATCTCCAGTGGATGGGCAAGTAGATACTGCTTGTTCAAACCAGGTCTGCAGGGATACTAACAGTGCAGCCAGGCCTTTGGAAGAAAATGGTGGCATGAAAAGACAGAAAAAAATGAAGAGTTCAAGAAAGATTAGAATGCAGCCACCAGGAAACATTGATGTGAATGTCACCACTGATACAGCTAAACTGCTTTTATCATGTCTCTTACCATGGGGTGTAGATCAAGAAATAGACAATCTTTGTGTTAGACACTTAGATATCTTGAGGCTTCAGTGTCCTGTTTCATTTGGACTTGTGTCAGATGAAAACCACCTATCACTAATGTTGCCAGGGTGGAAATGTATGGATTATGATGTGTTAGAAGAACATTCAGTAATCAACCTCTTTTCAAAAAGATTGCTGGATTTATCAAACAAGTACCTTGCTGCAACTGAAGGACAAAGTGGAAAGAAGGATGGACCTGAAAATAATGTTTATGGAACAAAGGGATTGGAAACAGTAGTCTTCTTATTCAGCAGAATAGCTATAATCAACAGGATAATTAACATACCTTCACCAGTTACAGGTGAAATTGAAAGGTAAGAAACTTTTCATTATGAGTCTTTTCTTCCTTTATAGGGATTAAAAAGTGAAAAATGTGAAATACTCTTCTTAGATACAGACTTCTGCAGTAGAGTTTAAATTCTTTCTGTAGAGCTTTTTTATGGAACGTTCTTTGAACTGAAGGAGATTGGGATAAAGATAAGTATATTTTTCTGTTTAGCAGAGGAGAAAACTGCTTCTAGGAATTTTTTTCAACAGAGCAAGGACTTGAATTCTCCAGTGTCACACAATGTTTTATCTAGAGATCACTCTCTTCCTTGCAGTTTAAGTAGAATAATGAGGTCTCTTCAGGCACATTTTGAGACTTGCACATTTGTGCTGTTTTAACATCCACTCCCTCTATGCAATATCCTTACTTTACCATGAAGCCCTGGGCTCCACAAGTAAATAAAACATGAGAGACAAGAACAGTCTGTCCTAGTTATACTGTCTAAAGTACAGCCCCTTCAGCAATAATGGCAGCTACTGGAATGAATTCCTCTTCAGCCCTTACGTTGTGAGAAACATCCCAAAGAACGTTTGTTACTCAAAACAAATTTATTGACTTAATGCTTTTTCAGCATTAAAGGTAGAATAGGACGTTTGACAATACTTGACCAAGCCAAATAGAGCATACTAATCAGGCAATGGATATTGTCCACAGACTTCTGCTGTTCAGCAAACCTAGGTTGGTCTGCATTTAGCATTTTAGGGACAATTAACCTCAGTGTTGGTGATGCTATAGCCCAGAGGCAAGAAGGGGGTCAAAAATATTGATCCTGATGCTGCAAATATCTGCGCATCTTCCACAAAGCTGTAGGCATTCAAAATACCTCAAGAGAGAACTGCACCATCTTGCAGGACAAACACAGGTTTCTCAGTTAGTTTTACTGCTTTTTTGACATGGCTTGGATTTCCCTTTTTTCCATAGCTGAGTAGTGTAGCTATTAATGGTTGTCTTGTAGCTAAGTTTTAGGTTGGTGCCATTTCTGATGCCCTCTGACATGGGTTGTTGCCTTCCAATGCCTTCATCTGGATAAGAGCCCTCGAGTTGCATGTGTTCCATTATTTTAATGAATTTGTTTTGTTTTGTGGGTTTTGGTGTTTTGAGGTGGGTTGTTTTGGGGTTTTCTGTTTTCCTCCTCAGCTTATTGCTTTTGTCTTGAGTTCCTAAGCAGCAACTGCAAATGCTGTGGGTCTGTACAGAGGCAACACACAGGTACTAGTCTCTTGAGCTTAAAGAAAAAAGATAAAGCCAGTCTTTTTTAACCATAATTTGAACATTTCACCAAAAAAATATTTAGAATACAAAAAAGAATATAATGTGAAAAGCATGACTTCAGAAAAACTGGAACCCAAGTCTACAAGCTCTTGTTTATAAATTTGTTCATATGTTTTTTTTTTTTGCAAATTGACCCAGCCTGTAAAAATAAAGGAACCTGCACTAAAATGTGTCAGATTATAAAAGTGGGACATAAACAAGCTAGAAAGAGATCTGCAAAGAATTTGTTTTCTGTCGTTTGAGATTTGTATCTGTAACTTAAAGCACTCAAGATGAAAGCTTTCAGAGTTGTATAATATTGAGAGGCTTTTGAAATATTATGTCTTACTGTTGATTGTAGTGAATTTGAAAAGTAAAATACATTATTTTTATTTTTAAATTACACCTAAATACAGTTTGTTCAGGGTTGCTATAGGAATGTAATTAAAACAAATAGTTTTAAGTAGTGCAAGGGTTTGGAGAAGTTTTTCACCACTTTCCCCTTCATCCATATCCTTTGTCTTCAAGGGTGAGGTTGCTGAGTTAGTGACAAAGTACTAAGAGCAGTAGATATACACAATAGAATCCTACATTGTAGCCATATAGTCAAATGCCAAGTATTGTAATTCTGTTCTAAATTACTTAACACTGTGGAAAACATGGAGAACTCTAAATATGTTAGTTTCCCTTGAACTTTTTTCCAACGTAATAGAAAAAAAACAAGCACAAGTCCATTCTGAAAATGGTATTTTTATTCCATTCTTCACCTATGACTTCATTAATGCAACATGAAAATTAATTATAATAAGTATTGAGCCAAATGTCAAGTTCCTGCATACTGATGGTACTTGTCAGTATTTGCATGTGAGGAGAAACCAAATTATGATTGATAGTAATTGATACCAGAGTTACTTGCCTTAATCCTACCTTAAGACAAGATTTTTGTAGGTGTGTTCAGGTTTTGTTTAATAGCTTCATTTTCTTTTAGTTCACAGAAATCAGAATCTGTACATGACAAATGGCGAAATATAGAAGCAGTAACACTTTCATTACCCAGTTTTCATGGAGAGTTGCCAAGCTGTAAGTATATGGAGGAGTGGCCATGTTAGCTTTTAAGTGTTATTTTGTGTGCTTTTTTTTTTTTACTAAAATGCATCATTTAACTTAAACAATGAAAAACGTATTTAATACTTTAGCTTCAAGCTGGTCCATTTGCAAATAAAGAAACTCTTCTATTCTGTCGTCTTCTGCAAAAATCACAAAAGATTGTAAACAAAATTTTGACTGTTCAGTAATAATGGAATCAAGGGTGTTTTTTCTGAGATGGCAAAACGTTCAGCTGAGTTTCTAAAGACATTTTCTAGCAATCTGAAAAACAGAAATGTAATAAAACAAACACTGTCTCTCCCCTCCCCCATCTCCCTCATCTCCATTGTGTGGCCACCCAATAATATATACAAGCCTTCAAGCAAACTGTTGCCTTAGCAATACAAGAGTCATCTTGACTCTTGAATAATGCCCTTAGACTGTTGACTTGGGGCAGAATATAGTAATCTCTTTATGTTCATGTCCCACAGGCAGTTGTTCACCAATTCTGGCTTTGAAAGCCAGGCAAAGTGTATTTTTACAGTAGGAAACTAATCAAAGACTGTTTAAATAAAAACCTAAACAAAACTTAGGTATTAGTCAGTACACATGATCTGTCACAGTGTTCCTGTTATAGACTTAAGTCCCATCCAGACTGATAACACAAATTATTCCAAGTCAAATCTTGATCCTCAGTAAATAAGCCTTAATATCCCCATCTAAAATCAGTTTTTCATGTACCTTTCCTTCCCTGACTCTTACAGTATCACTGTAGAACTTTTGATGACAGTGGAAAAGTTTGTTGAAATTAGGAGATGGAATATAAAATCAAGTGAAAAAGAAAATAAGTAGATGGGAGTTATGGAAATGATGTAGAGATGACTAAAATGTTTGTGAGCTTAAAAATAGACATAAAACTTATAAGGCAATCTAACTCATATTCCATATCTCCTAGTTAACAATTCTTTTGATTTGCAACTTAAAATCTTACCTGATACTTGCAGATCTCAAATATTTTAGGCCTGACCAGTTCTTTAGCATCAAGGACACACATTAGGCAGCAGAATGAGCAATATTACAACTTCACATTTCTGTTTTAGAGTTTACATAGTTGAGTAGTTCAAATCAGAAATTATTCTGAGTATCTTTAGAAAATTATTAAAATATACTCTGGGGGATATCAGGCCTCTGCTTAAAAAAAAGAAAACTAATCTGATTTAGGATAAGAATAAATGTTCACACAATGTATTATCTGAACCCTTTGTGCTTGTTCCATCAGAAGAAATAATATTCTAAGAAATTACACTTTTTCAGGTCTCTGCAGGTGTGTTGCTGAGATGAAAAATTAAAAAGATTAAATATCTTTCTTTGTTTATGTCTTTGTATATTGTCAGTTCATAAATTGTGTGTTTTTCAGGTAAAAGCAGGTACCATTCCCCGGACTTTGGGAGCACTTCCTTGCTGAAACTCATTTGTTGCTGGAGTGACCAATCTATAAAGGTAGAAAATAGCCTGCATCAGTTGTTATAGTGTAATCCTGAAGTGACATTGGCTGCATTTTAGTATTTGGAATCTATAATGTGACATAATAGTTATGGATTTATAGTGAAATGTTTATGTAAATAGTGCTATTGAGATCTATAGAAGGCAGATTATTATTTCATGATTAACTGTGCTATTCATGAAACTAGTTTGCCTTAAACTGCATGTTTAGATGTGGGAGGGTACTATCTAGTACTACTAGTTGTTAATCTAGATGATCTTGTTTATAGCACATGTTTGAAAAAAGTTACCTGTTCTTTAATAAACAGACATGACTTACCTTACAAATGCGATATTATGCTCCAGGAAAATGAAGGTCAAAATAAGGGCAGTGTCCTATACCAATGTATTGCAGAAAATGCCTTCTTAGGGGGCTAAATAATTAATGACAAATCCTTACTTATTAGAACACTCTTCAAGAATGACTTAGAAAGGTACATTATGGGTCCCCAGGTCAGATGAAGCTCAAGCCCATTGTTAGTGAAGAATCTGATGTTTTGAGAGATAAATTGTTGATTCTTGAGAGTTGACAGGTAACTGTGAAACAGTCTAAACAGTGAAACCATTTTGTATTTTGGAAATAAGCATTTAAATTAAGTTTTGTGGTTGCTTCAGGAGTACAAAACTCAAGGCAATATACTATGACCACAAGGGATTTTACTTCAGAAATGGGAAACTCCTCTTAAAAGTTAATTTTATTATTTTAATTTTAAAATTAAATACAATTCACTGCTGCATTTCAAGTGTGGAGAATATTTTCCAGAGCTGAGGTGTACAGAGGTCCTGTGGTGATATCCCCCTGTTCTATCTGACTGACAGTAACAGTTTCTGCAAATATTCAAATTCAATTGAGTACAGCATTTTATCTTACCAGCTGTTGATTACATCCCCACTTCCTGCACATCTTCTGTATTACCTCAGCATTCTGCTTTCCTCACAAGCTGCCCCCCTTTCTCTCACAAAAAGATTTTTTCCTTTTTTTAAATCTTTTTAATTAAAAAAAACTCTAGTACGGATCATCAGTTTCAATAGTTGCAATTGCTATATAGGTTGGACTTGATCTCAGAGGTCTTTTCCAGCCTCAGTGATTCTGTAAAATCCAGATAAACTCCTGCTGACCTCATCAGCCACCAAAACTATTTATAGAGTGGATTTGTGTAGCCATAAAACTTGTGTTTGCAGCATAGCTGATTATGTGAGATCTATGTGTTTGTGTTTTCCAATGCATTTAGTGATTGACCAGTTTATACAAAGACAATTATTTTACCTACCATAGGAGGTTAGTGTGCAGGAAGATAAGGTGTGTTGTAGTTTTGTTAACCTGCTTTGTAGTGCAGATTTTGGATCGTTTGCAGCCAAACTGCCATAAACAATTTAACTTTCAAAATACTTTGCAATGTTGGCAATAGGTGTGATTATTCATCAACCAGTGATTTATACAAAGTCACAAGTTTTGTTGAGAGTAGGGTGCGTTTGTTAAACCTTTTTTTATACAAACACTGATTTTTTTTTTTGCCAATTTATTAATCCTGAACAGCATGATTAGGCACTCATCTACTCAAACATCACCAGTTACCCTGCTTCTAAAAACTTTTTTATTTTTATTGTCAGTGGAGGATACTGACTCTCAGACATGACCCAAAGGACTTGCTGTTTATTGATTCCTCATCTCCTTATGGTACTGTAACAGATTCTGTGCAAACAAGCAAGCTGAAAAAAACCCACTGAAATGATTGATCAGGGGTCTACTGACTTGCTGAAGTTGAAGGGCTGAGTGAGGTCTTTTTCTGTCTTAAATTTTAAAAGTGCATATATTGTTTTAGATATTTTTCTGTTTTACTTTCCCCAGGTGATTTTAAAGGAAAGGTCATCTTCATGCATTTTGCTCTTCTTTCAAATAAAATATAGCTTGTTGCTGCCATACTCCCATTTCACCTAGAAATTACTTCAAGTGTGCTCCTCTTTTCAGACTTGCCCTGAAACATTTAATGTGAGGAAACAGTGGTTGCATTTCTGTCCTTGGTTGTTCTTGGTCTGTATTTAAAATAGCCTGTTCCTCAGTTATATCTGTGTATTTGCTATATGTTAATTGTTTTTAATAATATTATATTCTTGAAGCTTTATGGAACCTTTTGGACTGAAAGGGTAAACACTAAATTAAAACTTTAAAAGTTACCAGAATAGGTAAACTGCAGTACTGCAAATCCTCTTGCCTACTGTTGCCTCTAGCAGATAAAAGGATATTTTTTTTCCTCCAGAAAGATTTCTGTGATAATTAGTTCCTTGCTCTTCCTGGCTCCTTATTCTTCAAATGATAGCATATCAGTTTATACAGCTTCAGTGTACAACAGATCCTGATTTGGAAGTCCTCCACTGCCATCCTAGTGTTGCAGAATTCCTTTTCTGCTGGCTACGTAGCAGTCTCCCCATAGGATAATAGTCTGTAACACATTTAGGTGGTATAGGTCTCTGACATAATCATCTGCATGAGGAATGTAGCTGCTTGCTTTAACCTCCTTTTTTAACAGTGGAAGACAGACACCATGGAGGGACTGCTGAGATTTTTAGGAGGAATGAGTGATCTCAGGACTTTCTTATCTCCATCTGTTTATTATTGCAGAGCACCTGTATTTTTTCATTTCAGTTACTTCATTTCCATTAATATCTAAAATAAGGTGGGATGAAACTGAAATATCTTACAAAGGACATTGCTTTCAAAGAATAAACCCCTTCATGTTAAATGGCATTGGAGAGAGTAGTACTGATAAGTAACTTCACTGATGCCAGAGTTTACAGTAATTTCTGTAACAAACTCTGAATGCATTTGTTTTAACACCATTTGACTCTACCTGAAGCCAGCTGGCTTCAGTATAAGTGTCTAGACAACTCTGTTGACAATTGCTACCCAGAATTAGAGGACAACAGACTGGATAATACAAGTCTGTTTTGATATGTCTTTTTTTTTTTTGGACCCTAATGTGACTGTGCTATGGAGGCATCTGGGAGGCTGTTTCTGCAAGGCTCAGCCCCGGTAGAGGTTATGGCCTGAGCAATAACCAGGAGTGATGTCAATTGACTTCTCTCCTCAGACCCACTCATTCTGAAGAGAAGAGTAATCCCTGGAAGTAATTGATAAAGCACAGAAAGGAAAGCCAGAATAGCTGAGTAGAGATGTAACATTACAGCTTGCCTCAACTTCTGCTCACTGGTCTTTGAATTGTTCTCAAGTATTGCTGCTGCAGAGTCAGTCAATTACCTTTATGTCCTTAATATTTGTATTTCTAGTTGGACAAATGCTATTTATATTTTTCAGGCATAGACAAACCATAATTCCTGTCACTTCACAATCCCAGATAAAAACAGTATTTTCAATGGAGGTTACAATAATGGAGGGGGGGAAATGAGCACATATATTAGTAGCCAGTTTATATGTAATCGAAGGTGCTCATGTAGATTTGTTTTTGTGTTAGGCAGAGCTTCTGGAGATTTTTAAACTTGGTGATGATAGATAAGGTATAGGAATTCTTGGAGAAGATGTAGTGAGAGGACAAAACTAAACATGAAACTACACTGAGCACTGTGGAAATGCAGATTTATCAGAGCAGTAGACAAGTAGCATGCAGAGATGTTCAGGTACCTTTGCAATATCACATTGTACCATTTGCTAAATTTTTTATTTCATTTTAAGATTTTAGAGGAAATGACATGTTACAAATGCTGCCTGGAATACACAGCAATGGTACAGATAATTAATATCTGATCCAGATTAGAGTCAGGTCCTTAGCAGATCAGAATGCCATGAAAAGCACATAATGTGTGCAATTCTTTTGGGTACCTCTGTAAAAATACTTTTTTGGTTGAAAATTTTCCCAGGACAATGACAACATGTCTGTGTTTCCTTCTCTTAGTTATTGTAGATATATTGTAAAAGTCTGCTGTTAAGTCAGGGTCTGTAATCCCCAAAGCTCGGGGTGGTATGGATGTGAGGAATCAGAAACTGCCTTTAGTTTCCCCTCTAAAATAAAGTGTTATTATAACAAGATGAAGGTTTGTTCTATGTCAAAACACATAGGGCTAGGTTCACTTGCTGTGAACTTTCCTACTGTGGACCTGACTATAGTATACTTGTCTACAATAAAGGGTTTTGTCACAGAGGACACCACAGCCTTTGTTCTGCTTAATTATTTGAATTTACAAGGCCAGCTAGAAATGTGATTGAGGACAGCCCATGAATTCAGTGTACTTGATTAGTGAGACCAAACTGTCTTCCAGGCAGTTTGAGGGTACCTGCATATCACCTTCAATTCATATTAAAATTAAATTAATAGTTTATAATTAAAATAGCCTATGAACAGTAAATGTTTGTAATATAAATGTACTTAATTTTTTCTTATTTGATTTAAATTCATATTTATGTTGAAGTGGAGTATACTGTCCTGGGAACTATAGGTTGGCTCTGTTTTTTGGGAAGTCTCCTGTATTTCAGAATGACTGGAACAGTCTTCATATTTTGTAGTTATTTAAAATTTTCAGATGCTTGAATGAATAGCTGAAGCTACCATCCAATACTGATTTGCATTTATGATAGATGATTGAGGCAATGCAAGCAGTGCTGCTGGCAGAAGTTCAGAGGACTCTGAACACCTTGAGACAGATGGAGACCTGCAGAGAACCCTTGGGAGAGAATGGAACTGGTGAGTTACAGACACTGCCACAACTGAGGAGAGGGATTTGCAAGACATTAAACATGTTTCTTTGCTGCGTAGGTGGAAATACCATGTAGGAGTTATTCTTCTAAAAGAATAACTTTCCCTAGTACTCAGAACAAGTTAGGAGTGTGGGTTCATGAGAGATTATTTCTGTGTAAAACAAGGCAAATGATCTATTTCTGACCTTATCAGGCTGTGAGTTTCTTGTATGATTGTCAGGGAGAATTTCATGCTTTCTCATAATCTCTGAACATTAAATAAAAGGTATGATACTGTGGTTGTGTGATGGTTCTGGTATTGTAAATACATCTGCAGTGTGTTTTGAAACAGAATCAGGAAATCATTTTGAGAAGAAGGTTTATGAATTTGTCTTTTCAATGACATCAGAGCTGACACAGCACTAACAATCAGTTGCTTACATTTTACAACCTCAAAATATAATACAGAATATTTTTTTTATAAACTCCCTGCAAGAAGATAACAAATGCATTTTAGAGTTAGATCATTTCATTTTACAAGAAGCTTACTTTTTGCAACTTTACAATGGTGCTAATGTTTATAGTAAAAAAGATGTTGAATTATATTTTTTAGCTCGTTAGCTCAGTTTTATAATTAAGTGACCTAAATTTTAGATCCAATCTTATTAGTGAATCTTTTCCTGAGAAACTAATTTATAATCTTATTCAGTGCCTGTGTCTGTCATAAAAATTTGTTACTGATCTGCTTGTTCTAGGGTAGTAAAAATGATCAGTGATACTTCAGGCCACAAAACAAAACGGTGTCTTTATAATTTGGACTATTGGAATATAGTGAAACTCAAACAGTTTCAATAATTGTCATATAGGAGTTTCTACTTTTCTTATACTAAAGATTACATTGAATATTTTTTGTGGTTTAAGGCAAGTTGCATTGTAACTAAAACAACACCAGCTGTAAAGATCATCTGTGGATTTGGTTTCAACGTTTCTGAATTTTCAGGGTGGATTTCAGTGTAGTGTTTGACATGGGTTACAGCAAAAGTGGGACTAACTGGAAGTTGCAAATGCAGCTATTTGCAAATTCCAGTTGTGTTATGTCTCGGGGTTTGTTTTAAAACCTTCTAAACTAGATGAAAAACCTTTATGTAGAGTGCTGGCATATCACAAGAGTCTAGTAGTCAATGGTCATTTAATTCTTAGCTTGTGTGAGCTTTAATACTTAATTATTAATTCAGGGGAGTTATTTTAGCTTTCTGCCCATTGAAATAGGGGATTTAGTTGTTCGTACATCTAGTGAAGGATTTTTACTGTCATTTTGTTTTTAACCTTATTATTTGAAGGTTATTCAACAACTAGAAAATTGCTTTGCTAGAACAAGCACAGTATTTGTATGCATTTATACTGGCTAGAACTTTAATACTTTATTATGTGAACTACATAAATATATCTTGTAAAGCAGCTTGGATTTTTTGACGTATCAGTGTTGAGTAATAGAATAGACAGAAGACATATAAACATACAGAATGAGATGTTATACTGGGAGTATTTAATACTGTATTAGTTTTGTTGTTCTAATTTCCATTCTTGGTTTTGCTTGTTGCATTATTCATCTCAGTATGTAAATAGCACTAATATTCATGTTTTGGTTTGTATGATTTTCTAATAGGCACTGCAAAAATTAATGGGTTTATTCAGAATTGAACACATTTTGTGATTTCTATGATGATCCAGAGTAAAAACTATTTGTGACATGTGATAATATGCAGAAATTATTAAAAACCCAGCCAGGAGCAAGTCCACAACCAGTGTAATTACTGAGAGAAGTAATTATGTCTGGCCACTGTCATTTGTCTGATAGGTGTGTTGTCTTATTAAATACTCTGTATTTAGTGGTTGTAAAGTAGCTGTCATCTTGTGCCACATCAAGATAAAGGTTAAATATTGTTCTGGGTTTTAAAGTCAGAATTTAAGACTGGGATTGTGTGCTGTGACCAAGATCAGAAACTTGGCTGCCATCATCATTGTGTTGTAAGGCTTTTTTTTAATTGAAATTAATTTATTTTATCTGGAAAATATTTCATCATGTTTAATTCAACACATTTCTTCTGAAGTAAATAGAAGTGGTTTGTGTTGGTGTTTTTTTTTGTTGTTGTTGTTTGGGTTTTTTTTGTTTAAAGGCAAAGAACTTTCAGGATTTGACCTTCAGTTTCTACTATCTTCAATGTTTATAGTATATTAAATAGTTTTTTTCAGAAAGCTCCTTACTCCTTAGGAAGTTTTGGCATCCTTACTTCATGGCTAAGGGTAATAGCATTTAGACAAAAGCTTCAATTGCTGAATAATTTAAAATGTCATGTTTTTCTCTGTGGTTCCATACAGACAGAATTGTTTGTTAACTGAATTTTAGAAAAAACCTCAAGCTCAATATAATTTTCAGAAACAAAGACAAGGAATTTTAAAAAGCTATTCATGTAAACCATGAAGAGAAAGGGTTAAACGTGTTCTGTCCTAGTACATTCTCCTATTGTTGCTAAAAGGAAATACAAATGCAAACAGTTGCAGTTTCTTTATGTTAATGTCAGAGATTATGATTTTGGAGCTGTTCCAAACATACTGATAGCAATCTTACCATTGATTTCTGCAAGCTTTGCTTCAGCTCTTAAATGAAGCTGAGGTTTTCCCTAATTTTTTTGACATTCATCATAATTCTGAAAAAGTACATTGTGCTTTATCCCTTCTTGCCTTTCCTCTAAACACTGATGATTTCAGGTTAATCGTACTACTTAGCATTGTCAGTGTGGTGTTGTTTTCCACTGCCACGTGAGTCAGAGGCAGCGATTTCAAAACCTTAAGAATCTGCTTACAAATTTTTCATTGCATAAACTAAGAGGAACTAGGTTTACTGCCCTTCTCCATTTGTTTTTCATTTGTAGTATTTGATCTTAGGACATACATGCCCAGTCCATACCCAGCCATGTGCAGAACTTCTTTGATCAGAGGAAAGATGGTGGTAGCACCACTGCTCTCATTTGCCCAGTGGTTAGATACAAAGAAATGGTTTAGTTCTTCCTGCAGCTGATTTGAAGCTGTATCTTCTTCAACAGTAATTCATTGCATATCCCCAAGGTATTCTGCAGTGACTCATCTATAGAAATTGTTCATGTTTCATGGAAATCTCAAAATATTTGCAAGGATAAGAGTTAAAAATGAGATTCTTTCACTTCCAGGTGTGTTACCTGTAGGACTGTGATAGCCTTGCAGCTACTGCTCTGAAGCAGTTTCTTATGTCTCATCTTGTAACATCTGTCTCTTGAGTATGTAACAATAGGACAAGGGGTAATGGTTTTAAGCTAGAAAAGGGTAGATTTAGGTTGGCCATGAGGAAAAAGTTCTTTAACATGAAGGTGATGGATCACTGGAACAAGTTGCCTAGAGAGGTGGTGGAGGCCCCATCCCTGGACACGTTCAAGGTCAGGCTTGATGGGGCTCTGAGCAGTCTGGTCTAGTTGGAGACGTCCCTGCTTATGGAAGGGGGATGGCCTTGTAGGATGACCTTTAGAGGTCCCTTCCAACCCAAGACATTCTATGATCTTTGGATGCCTTTTTCTTCTAATGTATAGAGAGCCAAAACTATCTTACCTGAAACAGCAATATAGCACACTACTTCTGGTATTGTGCCTCAATTTTTTTGTAAAATGTGAAGAGCTGGATTTATTTGCTTTTTAAAGAAAATTCTGAGCATAAGTGTGTTTAAGAAGTTCATGCTCAGGTATTAAATTGAGGAACTGATGTATGTGACATTTCAGTAATGCTAAAAACAAGTGAAGGAAAACCATGAAGTCCAGGTCTTATTTCTTAATACAGAGTATTATTTTAAATGCCTCTTAGATTTGTGAAAAATCACACCACTAAGACTAGCTTGCAATAAATTCTGGTTTGCACTTAAAAATTTCTAGTTTAAGAAACTGCTAATGATTCAAGCTTTTAAGTATATTTGAAAGCTATTAGCTATAACCTCATCTTTTGTGTGTGGTTTTGGAGCTCTTTAAGCTATTCAATTAAATAAATTGGTTCTTGCAGTAAAAAAGCTTCTGCTGATAAATACCAGAGTGAAATTAATGGTGGCAATTGAATTCCATAGGTTAGTGTAAAGAATTGTCAAAGACTTATCTAGAATATAACAATATGTGTTGTTAAAATGAGGAATCCATTCAGTAATGGTAAATCAATGAAAGGCGGGATATAACAGCTTCTGTTCACTAGAAAAGTGTAGTGACCTGCAGCAGAGGATTTCAAACACTTCTATTGTCTGGGTTTCAGAAATCTGTCCAGTTGCAGACAACTTTTTTTTAATGTCAACTCTCAGGAAGTCATTCTGTGACAGTGTCTTTCTGTGTAGCAAATTAATCTTCTTTCTTTCCTGCCTGCAAAGTCTTAAGGAAGTGCAGATAAGGAGAAGGGTTGTTCCCTTTCTGATTTCTTCTTTCATATTGTCATCTTGTTACAAACTGCAGCCTTTTCATGTAAGTCCAAATACACATTTTTTACTTTGTATTTAAACAAACAAAAACCACCCAAAACCCAGCTGTAATTCTGAGTGTTGGTTTATGTGCACCATTGATACCACAAAGGTTACATGGGGTTTCAATGACAGTTTATCCTTGGTTTCCTGATTGCTGGGGAAATAACTTTTAGGGGTGGAAAATGCTTGATGCTTTTATTTACTGTAACCACATTGATTTAAGTTGTATTATGTTCGGATAAAATGCTACATGCCCAGGGAACTTAAACAACATCTGAGGAGTCAATTTCTGGCTTAACATTTTACATTCAGATAAGTGTACATCTGTCCTCATATCCTTAAATTTCCCTTATGTGTTGGTTTCAAGTTTGGATTTTGGGCTTGTGACATGTATTCAGTCCTTGAAACTGCTTGCCGTGCTGTGACTGGATTCCATACCCAACAAGAATCAAGTCATCAAGCAAAATCTGGTAAAAGGTGTCCAGACAGAATGTGCTGGAGTCCTAGAAATGCACATAACCAGAAAAGAAAAGCTATTGCTGCAGCTCTTGGGCAATCTCTCTTCTCTTGTGGATTGACTACCTGTACAATCGGGGATTAAGTCGCAGGGAGAGGGTAGGGAACCTCACGGGAGGATTTCTGATAAACAAAACAAGAAAAGGCTAAAGAGAAGAATAGTGTATGAAGGAACTGGAGGTAAAAAAATCAAATCTAGGAAAATGGAGAATAAAATTATAATGGAAGTATGGCAATGTGGTCATGTACAAAAGGTTACTGGTTTTCTAGTGGAAACTGCAACCAAGAAACTGCTGATTTAAAAAATCCAATAATAGAATTTTTTCCTATTTTTGGTGTGATAAAGGTTATTGAGATTAGTTGGAACTAGGAAATGAGAAAATTTTGACTGTGTGCATGATTTTGGATTGAAAGAAAAGAACATTAAATGCACAAATAGTTGAGAGTCTGTGTATTGCAGCAGCATGGGTTTTGAAGAGCATAAGAGTAAATGCTCCATTCTTGACACATTCAAATCACATAAAAGAAAATTGACAAGTCAGAAGAGAAGTACATGTCTGGAAGAAAACTAAAGACAAAGGACATTTTCTAAAGGAAAGCAAGTGAAGGGTTTCTGTTGGTTTTTATAATCTATTTTTTAAACTCACAAGCTTAAGTGGTTTGGGTTTTCTTTATATATTTGAAGGAATCTAAAGTGATTTACCCTATAGAGGCTGTTTAAAGATGGTATTGCTTTAGAGGAACTAGTAGTATATCCTGCTGCTTTCTCAGACTAGTTCCATTTTTCAAGGGCATTGAGATTAAGTATCTTCCTTTTGGCTTATCAAGATCTAGAGGTCTACAGAGCTTATGCTTCCACTGGCCAAAAAGTAAGTGCAACGTGAGTAATAGACCGCACTTAGTAGTAAATAAGTTACATTTTAAATGAACCAACCCTAAATTCTTTTCAAGAACAACATTTCTATGTTACATTAAAAATCTGTTTAGAAAATGTAGTGAGAGCTGATCTGCTTAGGTCAAAGCAGTGTTCTGTTCATTTAAACCGAGATCTGAATCAGGCTGTGCTACCATGAGGTAAGAATAAGTTTTGGTAAAAATGAGTGAGAATGTTGACATGAATAAATCTTTACACTTTAGGAATTATTTTTGTATGTGGATCCTCCAAAATGTATAAACTGGAATGTTTTTCTGAACCTTACATTATCTGTGATTAAAACATAGTGTCTCAAATGAAATTGATCAAAACTCTTCCTCTTTCTATATAGTCTCTCTGTGCTTTGAAGTATTTCCGTGTTCTAGAGCAACGTTTGAACCAAACACTATAATATTTTCTTGCAGTTGTTACTTTTCAACTGGTTTGACTTTTGGTTTCAGATATCTTCCTGTCTGGCATCTCTCACATTTTTCCAGTTTAACACACTCCTCCTGTTGCATGTTAAATCTTCCACCTGGATTCTTCCAGACTGTTTTGTTCCTTTACATTCCTATCTTTCACTTCCCTCTTTTTTACTGAGAAACAAGAATGTTAAAAGTTATCTTCAAAATGAAATTTCCCTGTCCACTGTGTTCTTCATATTAGTGCAAACATTTCAGCCAATAAGAACAAAGGGGTATTTAGATGGAACCTGAAGTTTTGTGCTCTTGGATAAGTTCGTGCATGCAACAAAAGTCATTAAACTTACTTCAGGCTGTGCTTAAAAAATTCTTGAGCAGGTCAGTTTTGTGTGTGTGCATTAGCAATAAGGAATGCAAGGAAATTATTGTATAATCAACATTTTGTCAGTCTTAATGAGAATTACATTCATCTGTAATCTCATTGTAGTCTGTGAAACAGCAAAACAGTCTAGCATTTTTTTGATGAATGGACTTTGAGGATAAGCTGGTGACAGCAGTGGCTTTCCTCTGTACTGAATATGCATTAAAATTGAGTGTATTATATCCTAGTTTCAGATTACAAATATTTCCAGTAAAAGAACGCAAATCAATGATGTATTTTAGCATTCTAACCTGTGGTTTAACTGTATCACTGTATCATGTCTTATATATCCAATTAGAACTGTATTTTGATCCAGTAGTCTTTAATATTAGTGGTCAAGTACTAAAGGAAGTAAGGTTAAAGACTCGTTTTAGAACTACAGCTTATTTCATTCCATGCGTCATATATTTTACCAGATAACTCCTTAATGTATCAGCAATCAGATTTGGTGTGTATTTTTACACAAAATCAAATTTTACAGGCGCCATCTCAGGCTCCTCCAAAACATTAGGAGGGATAGGATTCACTGGTCAAGGAGGCAGTGAGGATGACATGTATTCTATGTTCAAATCCACACTAGAGTTTGGACAATTTTGTTCTGTTTTTTTTTTTTTCCCCAGCATTTACTGAATGGAAAGAATCTCTAATATACCTTCTGTTTAGATCTTTAAATGTCATGTTTTTCAGGTACTTAATACAGGCATAGAAAATGATAATTCATTCATTTTTAGTCTCTGCTTGTTTAAAATTTCATTTGGTACTGGCAAAGTACAAAGATTTGAAAAAGATTCCAAAGAACCTTTTCTAAATAATATTCCAAATATTTGCAAGCTGCTTCTGAGTTGGGACTTCCGAATAACAAATGAAAGAGCTGCAAGTATTCCATGTGTAAAGCAGTGTTCCCAGCTTTTTTTGGAGCAAACATTGATATTCTCTGTCTTAAGTTTTTTGAAGAGCCGCTATTTGTTACTTCTTGCTCCCTTAATATCTCCTTGCCTGTATTGTGCTTAGTCAAACACAGTGTTCAGACTGGTCAAGAGCATATAATTTGTAATCCTAATAGTTTAGCTGGAACTCTGCTTTTTTATGAATAATTTAGTATTCAGAGCCTGTGTCAAACAAGCCTCCTAGTGTTCCCTTAGAGCTGGAAGAGAAGTACCATGGAAAATGTGTTACAATGTAATGTTTTAATTCCGCGTGTCATAATTTTCTTTACATCAAGCTGTCTGTATAAAATAAGTCTTAATTCAGTCCAAGAATGTAGAACAAAACCTGTTGTTTTGCACCCTGATTAGGTTATGTTTTCAAGTTTGCCCTCCTGGCAATACTAAAACTGCTCAAATTCTTTACTGTCCATTGTCCATACTTAAGTAACTCACAGGCCTTAATGGTGTTTTCCTGCTTTGCTCTTTATTTGTTCTTCTGCCACTCACCCAGCTTCTTTAAAAAAGTTGTGAATAAAACAGCAAAAAAACCCCAAACAAAGAAACAAACAAAAAAACAACCCAGAAACTTTGGTTCTAAACGTAGTGCTTCCTCTAGAATTTGTTGTGCTAATAATTCCTGCAGAGCTGGAGATTTCCTGTCATGGGTCTGTTATGAGAAGCAGACTGGGGGGCAAGTGCTCCTGTGTAAAGTCCATGGTTAGTTCTGAAACTTGGCCCTGTGCTAACAGCCACAGAGCAGAACAACACAACATCAGAACACCTGGGGTGTATTTACAATAACACTCCCATCTAGGGTTTTTCTGGGCTGTACTGATGTTCTGTAATCTCCAGCATCCTGATAGTATATTTATTACTTGATTTCTTTAAATTTTTTTGTTGTTTGATGTTCATGTACAGTGTTATGGGTACACAAAGGTCAGGAAAAACTGAAATAGGTCCTGCCCTGGAAGGACTGGAAAGCTGAATGCCTTTCTGAGAAATAAATGGTTCAGAAAAGGATGGATAGTGGGGATGATTCCCAGGTAGAAGGCTTTTTTTTTATTGCCTTAATGTTATGTGATTATACTGCTGTCTGCTTGGAAAAGCTTTGCAAGATTTTGTCAGTATTTTATTTTCTTTGGGCTGTGTTGCTTGGCTTGCTTATTGTGGGCAATAAAATCTTGCTGAGAGGTTTTGATTGCAGTTGGCTTGTGTTGTCCTGGGCCAATGAGAAGCCAGACCAATCTGCAGTGTGCAGTGAGCATTTTTTCCTGTGCTCTGGTTTGTCTTGTCTTATGTGATCAGAATAGCCTTTATTTAATTTTTTTTAGGATCTGTGAAGGAAATGACTACATATCTCCTAATTTTGAATCTTGTGGGTTTGAATCTTTTAGAAGATACAGAACTAATTCCTGAACCTAGTGTAACTCTAATGTTCCTGTCCTTGAATTTCAGAATATCTGACTCCCCAATTTATATAAAAGGGAATTATAAAATTAAGTCAACTCAAATATTGAACTGAAAAGTATTATAATAATTATCTGGCAATAAGACAAGTTAAATGCTTTAATAGTATTGTTTGTTAAAAAAATTCCTTGCTAAAAGAGAGAAATTACTTCAAAGTACTGCTAATAGTTTTCAGTAAGATGGAAGTTTCCCATCTTTTCTTGTGAAAAACACACTGAAAGATAGAAATAGTTTATTTGTGCAAGTCTTCATTAATGGCATTGAAGCTGAGAGCCTAGCTAACAGTCACCCAGCAGAGCAACACAACTGAGCAGTGCTTGTCTCAGTAAGAGAGCAAGACATCTGCCTCAGCAAACAAAAATGGAAATAACTCAAAAGAAACCTTTCTGGCCTGTCAAGCTTATCAAGAAAATATTGAGCCAGTTGGAGGTACATATATATCCATCACTATGTAGAATGTGTATCAACAGAACTATTAAATTTCATGATGGAGAATGTGTTAATCTGTGTGTGCTTCTGCACCTTCACACATTTTTAGAAGTCTTAGTACATGCATTTGTTTCATTTCTCTCATGTAATCCAGAATTTATTTTGCTTTTTATAGAACAGCTCACTGTTATTTCAAAGCAGATAAACATGATTAATATAAATACTATTTCATATTTGGATAATGCATAGAACTAATCAGCACAAGTTGACTTTCAAATTCTGAAATTCAAGAAGTATATTCTGTATATTCTTCTCGTGCCTGGTTCATATTTAGTATTTCAGCCTATGCTTTATTATAAGGCCCAAAATTAGATCCACCAAGCATCCTGTCTGGCCTTCAGTATTGTTTTAGTTCTTCAATTGTACACCCTAATAATGATGGCAATTCATGTGTTAATGAATACAGAAACCTTTCCAGTACATCTGAGGAAATTTTTTCAAAAATTCAAGGTGTATCAGCAGAAGATATTTTTCCCCTACTCTTGAAAAAATTCAACTTGTGTCACATTTAAGATACCTATCACTAATTCCCTAAAGACAAGGTGCCCGGATTGTTCTCATATGATGGATGTTAGTCGCATCACCTGCTGCACTGCTAGAAGATTCTCAGATAGCCTAAGTGAAGAGGGTGAAGTAGGAACCTGAATCCAGGAGGTATTTCTATAACATAATTAATAGCTGGTCAGTGTATTCTTTTCTTCTTCACCAGCCTTGTATCAGGATAGGTTTTGGATTTCCTTTTTTTTCCTTTAACCTCAACAATTAAATGTAAAAAGAAAGGAACAAAATATATCTGATAGAAGGAAAGCATGCCTGCTCAGTTTATGTTCTGATCATGTTCTGACACTAAATTTTCTGTTTCTTTTGGTAATGGAGTGCTGTCAAGGTTTTTCATCTCTTTAGGCTGGAGAGTTTAATGCTGACAATGAACATAAATCTTTGTCGTGACTGAAAAGACAATCCATTTTTTTTATTGTGTAAGTTAAGTAGGCACTGGTTTTAATTTGTGTTTTCAGGAAAGAGTAGCATTTTTATATGTTAGGAAGACATTTAAATAGGTGTTCTCTGGATAATTTTAGCAGATTAAGGCCATCCTCATCCCACAGACAAGAATGTTATTTAATCAGTATGTGCCTCTCGGAAGGTTGCAAAGGAAGCCCTTTCATTAGTGACCATTGTTATCCATGTCAAGGTAGGATATATGGTGAATTACATGAATTACATTGCTAGCAATAGACTATATTAATGAATCGTAAAAAAGAATCCTGAGTGTAAACCTGTGCTTTTCTGTAATGAAATTTATTTAGCTGCATAATTAGAAATGTTTTAAAATAGGACTTGTGTGTGGGTAATGACTATGTCAGCAACAGACACACTAGAAATAAAGTTAATGCATCAGTAGGAGAAGGTCTAATCTAACAGATGAAGCAAGCAGATCTACCTCGTGTATGGGAACAGCCAGACATGTCACAAAAAAATAACAGACTGATGGACAGGCCAGAGAGAACCTTTGTTTCCAGTCTTCTCGTGACAGTTGTGTGTAGCATCCATATTTGCAAAACAATTTTTTTGATGGTCCATGGCTTAGAGAGGAGTCATTTCCCTCACCCTGGAGGATTTTTGCGACCCGTCTGGGGCACTCAGCACAAACGTGTGTTGTTTGTACTTATGCTCTAATGTATTTCACAGATGTTAAAAGGCAGGGTTTTCGGGTTTTTTTCATTCTTTTTGCCTCTTAAAATATGCCTTTCACCATTTGTGTTCCACTACCTAATGAAGATTTAGGACATAGGGTTACACTGGAATGATACACCCACCCCTCCCTCACTGGCCCCCCAAGTCCCACCAAAGTTGATATTGCAGTTTGAACCTAGACTGTGTCATGTGGATGCATTTTTCTGGATTTGATGAATGAATAAGTGGATGAGCATAATCTACTTTATGAAGAAGCAAGATTGATAATTTTGGGATCAATGGTCAGATATGTTGCAGTATATTTTCTATCTTAAAAACAGATACCTAATATTGTATTATATTTATCCATGAGGTGGGAATATAATAACACAAAATGAATAATTTTTCCAGCTGTCTTTCTGTGATATTTGCAACTATTTGAGATTTTAGAGGAGAATGTGAGGGGGAGCTGCCCTCTTGTAAAAGATAATGTTGTAGTGCTCAGTGCTTTTAGGAGTCAAGCAGTAAAAGCCTTGCAACAACAACAAAAAACCCACCTTTAAGAACCTTGTTTATTGAATTCTATTGGCTAAAACTGCCAAAAATAAATTAATAGCTGTTACCACTGCAGTGCTTTTTTTGTTTGCAAGAAAAATATCTTGACATATTTTTTCATTTTGTGATTGGTGCACATTTCAAGGGTATAAATTAATCTTCAAAGGATCCTGGGGAATATCTTTCCTGGACACTTCACTTATACATCAAGTTGGCCATGTTAGCAATCTAATCACAAACCTGTAATTCAGTGGACAACAATTTCTTATTGTGAACAGCGTAGCAGCTTTTACTATCATTTAGGTCAGCCTAAGATTGCTGATGCACCATATGTTTCAGGCCATGGATGATGGATGGTATCCTCTGGTGCCCATCCCTAAGTGATTGGAAAGATTGAAGACACACAGTTCACTTAAGCTTGCTTACTATTACATCAAGTAATCAGTGTGATAGGCAAACCTGTGCTCTTTATGTCACACTGCCCAACTTTCTGCAGGGACATTGTGTCAAAAAAACAATCTAAGAACATTTCCAGATGACAGGCCAGTTACTAGAACAACCATTTAACAACTAGATTCATCTAAAAAGCTTAATAACATGGAAAAAGTCAATAGAGGTTTTAAAAACACCTTTATTTATATGAACCAGATGTGGTGTTTTGTTTTTAAAGGGTTTTTGTTCCAGGATTGAATTTGTGCAACAAAAAGATGTAATAAGGCAATCCTTCTCATAGTTCAGCCTTTAGGCTGTCAAAATATCTTAAAGTGTTCCCAATATAAATCAGAGAGGATTAATACTTGGAAATAATTTTAAATGCTCTAGAAGTATTTTGTGCTAAAACCCCACAAAATCAGTTTGAAATTCAAGACAGAAATCTCTTTTTATTTCCCAGTGTCTGTCTCTACTGATAGCAGTCAATATTATTTTCATTTTCCCCAGTTCCAGTGGACCAGTATCTAAGGCAGGCAATTGAGAGCATCTTCCTTTTTGTCAGGTTGTACTGTGGAGAGTCTTTTTCATGCCACAGGAGGAAAATCCAAGATGATAATCTAAATCTCATTTTTGCATAAAACCCCTGCAAGGCTTTTGCAGCCTGTGTGCCATCAGTCACTATAAATCCAACTGAGTAATATCAAGTGAGGTGTTTAAAATGTTAGAGTTTAAAACTGCTAATGGTGTTTGTTATGGTATAGATATTTTTTGTTGTAAAATAACTGAGTTGGAAGCTGAGTCCATAGGCCAAGGTATGTATATACCACATTAACCATGAAAAAGGAGTTAGGCAGTTCTGTGAATTCCAGCTCTAAAATGCTTGATTAGCCTGTCATTAACAAGTATATTTTTATGTACACCTCTTCTATTTAAAAAGCATAGCTACTGCATGCACTTTGATGAAATAGCTCATAGAATGAGAGAATTTTTTCCTGAACTAATAGATACTGTTTATTTTGAGCACTAAATTCCTGCAGCTGTTCTGCTGTTATTTTTTTAGTTTTGCCTCAATTTTGCCTTGATTGATTACTGGATTCACAGTTGTTATATTGACCTAGCTAGGTGAGTGTGGCCAAATACCAAAATAAATATTTCATGTTTTTAGAATGCGGTTAGTGCTAGTAAAAATAGTTTTAAAAGCATTTGAGAACTAGCCACTCCAAAGTCAGAATTTCAAGGCAGGTTTCCTTTTGTCAGTCCTTTGATAGCTGGGACATTGAATTCCATACCAAGAGATAATTTAGGCAGCAGCCTCTAAAGTAAATATTAAACTAAGGTAATGGGAAGAAAAAGCTATTCTGAGGAAGAGTTTGGGGAGCAGTGATTAACACTGACTTTGAAACCAAGGCTGTCAAAGAGGTGGGGAGGAAATGTGTTGGTATTGGTAAGGCTCATCACTTAACTACAGAGCTTTAGCAACCCCGGGAGCCATGGATGCAGCAGAAACTTCAAATAATATAGGGCACGATCAGAGTCAAACTCACACACTCTGAAAAATTCTTTGTTAAATTCTTGCTTTTCTAAAATCAGAAGCATCAGTCAATGTGAAAATGTGTACAGGATAAACAGTCATAGAATAGGTGGAAAAAAGAAAAAAATATTTGGAGACTGATTTGGATAACAGAGAAAAGTTACTGGTCATCTTCATTTGAAAGAACCCTGTGGAAATTAAAACCAGTACCTAAAACTGCATTGAGGTATCCAGAGTGAAGCTGGTAGAGCCAGAATCCCTATAAACAGGGTTTAGGCACTTGAGCAGTAGAGAAAATATTATCCTCCTATACTTGTGTTAATATTAGAGAATAATGTGGGGCTCCAGCCTATGCATTGATCTTCAATGTTGAGGTCTACATTTTCTTCACATTATGGCTGTCATGTGAGAATAGTGACAAGGATGGACCAGACTGGGAGAACCCATGCCCTGCATGTAGGAAGTCTAGAAGTGACTAGGTCGTAGCATTTGGCTCTAAGTTGAAATTTTCAAACTAAAAGAGCAGTACAGCCTCAGCCAGTGTGAATCACAGGCAGCCAAATACCTTTTAGAATCTAAACAAGCTACCCTCATTTCCTAACGTAAACAGAAGTCACTGTTCTCACCTGAATTTGTGTCTCACAGGCCAGGATCATTTAGGTGGCCCTAATTGCTTTATATTGGTCAGGTAGTCTTAGCTGTTTTGCATAACAGGACTGATTCCTGGATATCACAAACATGGTGATAAGCATTTGATTTCTACTGAAAACAGACACAGTAAGCTCAGGATTTTCAAATATGTATTCTTGAAATCAGTAGCATCATGTCAGTGAAGAATGGAAACACCTAAGTTGTTGGAAAGATAGAGATTAGGTTTTGGGAAAAGTAAATAACTTCACTTTTGAGGGAAGCAGCACAGCATGTAGATTTTGGCTATTAACCACAATAAAGTTTTTTCTTTATCTTTCAAATGAGGCACTTCTCCCTGAACAATCAGCCCTATCATTGCAAGAAGAAGCCTGTGATAAAACTATTACATTTTATTCAGTCACCAGAGATGAACAGAATGAAGGCAAAGCTTTTAACTACTGCAATCTGCTGTCCCTTTTAAAATCCTGTAAAGATGGCAGATACTTATGTTAAACACAGTGGATTGTTGGTAAAGCTAACCGTGTGCATCCAAAAGTGGCAGAATATGGACTAAGGTGCAACCTCAATCTGTGCTGTAATAAAGTAGCTGTTCATCTGTGGTCAGAGATCGTCATGAAAGACCTTGAGTTCCTTCACTTTATTTTGCAGAAAGGCCATCAGACAGCTTTGCATCATCTAACTCTATCAATCAAGGACCTCAACCACTGCTTTCTGCTGAAAGCTTTCCTGTTTGGCTCTGTTTTTCACAGACAGCTCAATAACTTGTCTGTGGAGCTGTGATAAATGTACCATGTGCTTCTAAACTGTCTCTTTAACACTGAACTGAATTTCAGATTAAAATGTTTGTGACTAATTGTTTTCATCAGAAACATTTTATTTATTTCCAATTATTATTCTGTAGTCCCCGATTATCTCTTTTTCATTTATTTCCTGGCAATGGTGACATTTGAAGGCTGCCTTGCATATAATGGACTGCTAAAAAACTGGATTTTACTCAGTGAATAAGCTGGATGGTATAAAGAATAAAATTAAACTGAGTGTGTATGAACAAGAAGTCTGAATTTCTAATACTTTTTTTAGCAAAGTATGTGTTAAGGCAATTTTTAAACCTAAATTTTCTTGCCTCTGATTTGTGAGTCAGTCTTAAGAGAAACATTTTTGCTTATTTTTTGGTATGTATAAAACAGGGCTGATATCACAAGACCTCGTGCTATTTGGATACAATTGTCTGTTTTTGCTGAGAAGGCCCAAAAAAGAGGTATTATGGCAAATGAATAACTTCTCACTCTGAAAGAAGGTGGTTCTTTCAGATCAGGTTGTAGGTCAATGGCAGGGCAGGGTGAGGAAACTCATATTGCAGCTGTCTGCAAATGAGCATCACTCCTGACACAATATAAAAAGGACTTCAAGGTTGGTAAGGTTAAAAATTTGAATGTGGGGCCAAATATGTAAAATATGGGGAGGGAAAAGAGTTTTCACAGTTGGATGCAAACTCCACAGGCAATTGCATAGATCATAAATGTTTAGAACTTGTAACTTATGGTTGTACAAAATCTGAAAGAGCAATTTAATGACTGAGAAAGTATGATGGTTTTTGACAAAAAAAACATGTAACATATTGTAGTAAATTAAGGTCCTAGTGAGGGATGCAAGTAAAGGCCTTAGGTTTTGCTTTGTTAGACATCTTATGGCTTATGAAATGACTTCTTAATAGAAAATAAGTCACAGATGACAGAAGCTGTTCCAGGGTACATGAATGTAGCTCCTATCAAGCATAATTGTGCTAAAAACTGGCAACTAGGACTTGAATTTGGCCTGCAGTTAAATAAAACATACCAAAATTAAGAACTAGTTTTCTACTTTTCTCTGTAGTGGTTTTAGAAGGAAGAGAAGAAAGAACATAAAGCATTTTAATTGCTTTTGGGAATATGCTGTTCCAGGTGAAGAAGAATAAATACTGTACACTCTAGAAAGCATGTTGATTTTTAGTGGACAGTGCTAATTTACACATTCCTCATTTAGAGCACAGAGGTAATGCTAAAAATGGATCCTTTGGTGGGTGCAGTAAATATATATATATCAGGACAATTCCCATTGTCCATGTCACTGCATAAACGTGCAGAATAAAAAAGGAAATGGAATGGTGGTGATGTACTGCATGAAAAGTAGGCCAAGTGGTGGAAAACAGCAGCCCACTATGCATTAGGCACAGGGGCAGAAGGTACATCAGAGCACAGCTAGGAGATCTGTTTAGCAAATTTAGTGTATAGGACCTCTCTGGGATGACTTTCTATAAGAGAATTAGTTCCTGTTATTCCAGTGCCAGTTGGATACACTAACCTTTCTGCACTTTTTGCTCCTGCTGAGCAGAGTCAGATAGAATTTCTGCTGACAGACGATCCCAGCAGGCAAATCTCTTGAGTTCCTTCTCTCTCTTTGATTAAAGCATTTTCAGATGTTGGTTAAGAGATGCATCTCAAAACTCTGGATCCGATTTAAGACTTCACTGTTCTGCTTCACACTGTTTTACTGGTCCACAATTAACATGGGCCCAGCTGATTTATGTAATGGAAGGTTTAGTCTCTTGGTAGAAGCTTCCGCTTGTGCATGGCCTTGTAGGGTCTTGTCAGGGAAAAATGGGTATGAAGTTATTGTGAACAACTCTTTGTTGCTTGCCTAAATAACTTGTACTCTTATAGCTATAGAGCAGCTATAAAGTCTGACTGTTTGTGATGTTTTCCTTTTATTATATTTTTCCTTTTTGGAGAGAGATGTGCCTTTGGAGTACCAAGACACTGTTCAGGAAGGGGGGATCAAGGAATGGGTTAAATTAGGAGCACAGCTGTATATTAAATGCTGCCTGCTACAGAGCTCATGTTGATTGTGAAGTAGAGTGAATGTCATGTTTTTAAGGAAATCTAGCAGACTCATAAAAATATGCACGTTATCTAGAGGTAAGGAAAGAAATAAAAGCAAGACTAAGTACACTTTCCTTTCCCACTGGATGCAGTAAGAAAGTCTTTCCCTTTGTGGAAACTACTGCTGTCTTAAATACATGAAACAAAGCTGTAGGCAGATTTTTGAGCAACTTTTATAATCTAATTATTTATAATCAAATTTCATTCCAATTGTGTCCAGGCTGGCAGTGCAGGAGCTGGTTACTGTTGCTGGTCCCCTAAATGAGTGCACTAAGATTTAGAAGCTGGTTCACTAAAAATGAGTTTAATTGGTATCTACACACAGTACTGAAGTCCCAAAATTGTATTCCAGGCACATGCTTGACTCAGTGAAAAATTGGGATAGATTATGTAGAGGCAGTGTGTAATTCACCTTGGGAAGTCCTCACAAGTGCGGAGGGAGGATGCGTGGTCAAGACGATCCCTTGCACCAGCTAACCTGGCTACTGGCTGCTACAGGGTCTTTGGAGGCAGTGGTAAATTTGGGGGTAGTCATCTGACTTACCTTCATCAGCACTGATTAAAAAGATCTAAATGGCTCCTGGCAGCCCCTGGATTCAGAAGGATAAAGATGCTCTCTCCCTAGTGATATGCCAGTCACCAGTGTGGAGGTAAATTCCATCTATAAATGTCAGGGGTAACATTTCAGTCAAAAGTTGTACAGTGGCACTCAGAAGAGCTGATACACTGTGAAGTTACAAGGAGAATGTAAATAACACTGCAGATATTACAAAGTTGTTATGTACATTGATTGTAGAGCCTTTTGGGGAGGTCACGTTCTTGTCTGTTGACTCTCTCTGAAAAGATATGGCATAAATAGAGATGAGCTCAAAGAGAGGCAAGAAAAACTAACAGACTCACATGTAAGTGTAATTTTAAAAGCTGGTTAGTTTAAAGAGTAGAGAAACAGAAAAGAATGTTGAAGTATACAGGATAGCAAATTGTTTGACAAAAGTAAATTACTCATTCTTCTTTATCCTTTCTTATAACTCAAGAACATGCTCTTCAGCTGAAAGGCTGAAACCTTAAAAAGCTTAAAAGAAAATGTTTCTTTATGATACATAAAGTCTCAGAGCTTCCTTCAATGAAATGGGGCTGCATTTTTTCTCCATTCAAAGTTGAAAGTTTGTGCACTTAGACACCAGTTGTTATGTAAACTAAAATTAGCTTAAACAAGGTAATGCAGAACTGAAAAGTGTGATAACTTTTCTATAGAGATTTTAACATAGCTTCTAGACTCCAGTGTCTAAAAGGCATCCTGCACAAAAGTAGTTATGGTGACTTTAAAAGAACATACAAAAACTCTTACAGCTTTTGTATTTCCTGTACCTAATTATATTGATGGTGAGCTATTTAGACATTGGGAGAAACCAAGCAGTTATCTTTCCTTACAAATCAGATCTCAAAAAACCCCAACAATAGTATTTAGAAGTTTGGCTTTCATTGCTAGTTCATCAGAATTTAAGTGAAGGTGCAGATTTATTCCTGCCAGTTCTAACAAGCAGCTGTAGCTACCTGTGGGATGAGGTGGCAGTTTGGGGAGCTCAGGGTGAGGTCAAAACTCAGGAATTCTGTGGTCTGGAGTTGTGGCCCTGAGCATTTTGCACAGTGAAATGGAATAGTGGGTGAGCACATGAAGAAGAGAGGGCAGTACACTAGAATTCATGAACCATCTACTTTGTAACTCTGAGCAGAGCTGTTGAAGAAGTGACCAGGAGAACATCATTCTTAGCCTTGCATGCACTAGTCTTGCCTTTAATCACAGAGGAAGGAATACCTTAGCTTGAATTTAAATACATTTAAAATAAGCAATATTTTTT
Source organism: Apus apus (assembly GCF_020740795.1). Classification (NCBI taxonomy): domain Eukaryota; kingdom Metazoa; phylum Chordata; class Aves; order Apodiformes; family Apodidae; genus Apus; species Apus apus. Next base: position 8,626,269 of record NC_067291.1, read on the forward strand.
TAAAAAAATGTGTATTAAATGAGATGCCAAATCATGCACTATTAAAGTATATATCTTCAAAGTACATCCACCAAATGGGAGCCATATAAATGTGAAGAGAATTACCTTAAAGGAAATGTTAGGTATTATATTTTGTGGTCAGGGGCCATGTAGAAGCAGTAAAATAATCACTTAGTGAGGACTGCAACCTCACTGTAAATATCACTAATTTTTTTATGGCACAGATTGTTTATAAGTTTGGTTTATATACTGCATAGCACTTAAATGTCACTGGATCTAAAGCCTTTCTCCAGGAAGCTCATTAGTTGAGCTGTCTGCCTCTGTATATCTGCCATCAGCATCTGGTGAGAGGGCTGCTGCTGACCCTGCCAGACTTGGGTCATGAGGTCAGCAGGTCTCATTTATTATTCAAAATTGCTTTCTGACCTTTTATCAGCTAGGTCAGAGAATGCTACATTCTCCTTGGTTGAATTTTATAGTGAAATCAGTATCATGCACAGATAATATAATTACCAATCCACATGCATCTCATCCCTCTCACTCCAAAAATGTACTTGCTTTGAGGTTGATGAAGTTTGAAGAGCTGCTTGTACAAATGCATGTGTGCTTCAAGACCGTGCCTAAACCTGGTCATCCTTGTGAAACAACACATGTATCTCCACATCTAATTCATGCTTCAAATTGTGCATCTACTTCCCACTGTTGTGGTAGTGAAACAGCTAGAAGCAGAGCACCATAGTTAACAGATGACCCCTCATTTTTACCACTCCCATTCTTATGAAGATTCTTTTCCCCTATTTATATATTCAGCACACATATTCAGTGTATTGTCAGTAGTAACTATATCTGCCCCTTCAGCTGCACGTGAATCAGTTGAATTTAGGAGAACTTAGAACTGTAAAACAAGAAAAGTCAATAAATACAAAGATAGTTTTCTTGGAGATCATAACAGATTCTGGAAAGAAAAACCAGTGACTGTCCAAAATATTTAAAAAAATATTTTCTGATTACAGATGTGGTCTGGGAAACCATTGCCCAGCATAGTTTCAGTCCCAAATAGAATCTAGAAGGACCCTGGCAAAATTAACAAATGATAATTTGAAATTTTCATTGAATGGTGAAAAATAAATAGGAAGCATAAATGACATTAAAAAAATATATTTTTGGAATTTCAGAACACTAAACTTTGAAGGGAAAATTAGCCATCAGATCTGAACAAGTCATACTACAGTATGGAAAATTGGAAACCATAAATGGCAGATTGCTTCCTAAAGGGAGCTGTGCAGTTCAGCAGTATTCCTCTGGAATAATTTCTTTCTTTTTAAAAGAAGGAGCCAAAGGTCACATTGGTCTTGCCCTTGAAGCAGACAATATGAGATGTCAGCTTGTGCTTTCTGACACTGCATATGATGAATAACCTTGACATAGTAATAAACAAATAACCTATATTAACGTTTATAAGCACAGTGAAGTATTAATGCAATATATACTTCAGCCATATATTGTGAATAAACAGCTTTCATAAAAATTGTTTTCCTCTGGCAATACTGTCGTAAATTTATAGTTTGTTAAATATTGCTGTGAAGTACATACTCTTTCAATGACAGAATGTATACATATTTCACCCATGACCAATCAGGTGTGCATAAACTAAGTGAAGTACTTTAAACAAGCAGGCACTGAATACTCAAATTGTTGTGAATAGTTTTATGTTTAGTATTTCAAATAACTGTAGTCAATTGTCTTTGTAAGTGCAGCTCTGTCATAAATTATGATTCACTAAGGTTATCAGCTTTTCTCTTTTGGTATTTCCAGTAGCAGAGAAAATACTGGTGCAGTGGTAAAATGTCAAGGTGCACGTAACACCTGGTTGGAATGAGGTGTTTTAATCTAAGTATGACAAGCTAAGAGTCCAGTTGTGGGGAGAGTTAGAACATCATGTACGTTCCTTTTAACTAATGCCGTAGCATTAAGAACAATGTTGCACCATTTCTGGCTGTCTGGATTGCATATTAAGGGTTTTGTTTGTGGTTTTGTAACTGAAAAGTAAGCAAAGCTATTGTATGTTACTGAAATAGGGGTTAACATTATAGGATTGTAAGATGGGTTTGATATTGCAAAACACCATAGCACATATCCCAGGTTACAGAGCAAAACCAGACAATTTTCATTCCTCCGTTGACATATTAGGAATATTACATATCCATGAAGGATACTTTGCAGGAGATGTGTGTACAGAAGAGATCGAGGATTCATTTTATAGTATCAAAAGTGTTGCCAGAAGTGTGGAGAATGGCATGTTGTGGAAAAAAAAAAAAAATCTTGCTATTTTAACAAATACCTCCTCGGAGAGTGTGATGTCTTTACACATACTCGTCATTATTTCTCTTATTAAGCAGGGTTAAGTGCTTGAACTAAATGAACCAAGAAGAAGGACAATCCCTCTTATCTCTATATTGAATTTTAAGTGAAATTTCTTTAGAAATTAAAAGTAAAGAAAATGCATATACATCCAAAAAAGAATGCAGACGCAGAGAAACTGATACAAATCTGCTCTTTAATGGGTGGCATTGTAGGAATAAAAAATAAGACAACAAAGAAAGTGAGCCCTGACTATTCATTTGCACTCAATAGCTGTCTTCATGAACTAAAACCAGGTGATTGGTTCTTCTAAACCACATTTTCACTTTCCTTTAGTTCTGAATGACTGAGTGATTCCCTTAGAATGGAGCCTAAAGTGGCAGCTGTGAATGCAACTATAGAAGTGTCAGATAGATACAGATAATATGGTTTTAGAATAATACAATATGGTAAAAGTGCTGTGATCCCAATTTTGTAAATCTGAATTTACCTCTTTGCATTGATAGAATTACTTTAATTTGTTCTTTAACCTTTCAGTTTTTCCTAGGAACAAAGAGTGTGTCCAAGTGAATTAGCACACCTAGGTACCAAAGGCCTGACAGGCCACCCGCACTGTAGATTTTCTTTCATATCCTACCACAAGAATATTTACAATTCTGTAGCAATCTAAAAATGTAAAATGGAGCTCTCTTGGCAGAGGTAGGTTATTCCTCTCTGGAAAACACGGCAGGCTGTGGAAGCAGTTTATAGCTGGAAGCCACCTGCATTTGTCATTTGGCTGTGATAGAGGATGTGCAAAGACTGTTGTGCCTGTGAGATTAATTAAAATCACCAAAATCAGGTACACTGCTGTGCTGCAACTGTGTAGTCTCACATTATTGGACTAAGAAGGCTGAGGCTTTATTTTGGAGCTGAGAGTTCATTTTGCTTAGTTTGGGAAAGATTTGACAGATTCCAGAGTGCTGGTTATACTCTGGTGGAAGTGAACTTGTCTTCTGTTCTTTTGAACACAATTATCAAAAGTCATATTACTTCTGCAATATCTTAATCTTTTTTACATATCTATTAGAATTTCTACACTGCCTGCTTCATGTCAGCCACCTTGGCCAAACTCAGGCTGAGGTAAATCTACTACTTTTTATAAAAGTGCACCTAGTTAACAGAGATGGACTGTGGGCCCTGAGCAGGAAGTGAGCATTCTGTGATTTATTTTACAAGAATGATTATGCTGCAGCCATTGCACCATGCTTTTGAAACTGCAGTCAAGGTCCTGCTGCACATTTTGTACCTTTTCTGTGCAGGAGCCCTTTTGGCCTTTTCACTTCACTCCTCTTACAAGCTGGAGTGCATCCGTTAGTGCTCTCCTGAACTGGCAGTTTTGTTTCCTGAAACACTAGATTTGTTTTTATCCTTACATATGTGGAGGGATATATATATACACACATACACACACACATATATATATATATATGGCTGTCCCTAGATTCACCTCTGATTGTGCAGACAGACTGGTAGTTGAAAACATGTAGGAACAGAAACAAATCCAACATTAAAGAGAAGAATACCAGTGATGCCATTTGAAATACCCACATAAGACAGGTAGGACAATTCCATATGGAATTCCTTTTTGAGGACTGGATGATTTCCAAATAGTCAGTGTATGCTTTTCTGTGTGAATTGCAATATAGATCTGTACAAATAAATTACACCTTGGAAGAGTTAGATTTCAGAATGCCTAAATGAAGATACTGCAGATACTTTTGACTTCAGATATTGCAGAAAGCAATAGAAGTATTTTCCTTCAGAATGAACAATCAACTAATAACCAGACATCAATGAAAATAAAATTCTAGCCAGTGACTTGGCTACCAAGGTGATGCAGCCAGTGAATGTTTTGTTTCACCAACTTTCCTAATTTTACAGCAAATCTTATGATACCTTGTGTGATTCTTGTTTGAAAGTTCTAGTCCTTATACGAAGCTGATAGTGGATAGAATTAACTTTTACTAAAGGAAAAAAAAAAAACAGAGAAAACTACATCTTCCAGAAGAATAAAGGCTCAACAATACAAAAGGCTAACACTTCAAACAAGTGGAAAAAAACCCTGAATAAAACTTGTGGTTTTTTTTTTAATCTCATACCTCTGTAGACTTGAGTCCTGTGCTGGAAGTGGGCAGTACCAAAACTGATTGCAAACTTTTAAAGTTCGGCTGCATTGAGCAGCAGGCTCCTGTTATATTTGGCCAAGCTTACTTAAGCAAAGTACAATGAATTTGAGATTTTAACAAATCTTGCTACTTCTCCATCTAGATTGTTTCTGCCTCACATTCTCACATAGCACTTGAATGCCCCAAAGCCAGCATGGAACAGCTTGCACTTGTGTTACTCCCTGGCTCTTCATTCCCCTGTGGTGCTTAACTCCAGTAAGAACCTGGACTTGTACCATGTTTCACCTATCAGCAGCAGATCATCTGCATTTTTTGGAAGCATGCTTTTTGGTTCCTTGCACATGTGGTTTCAGACAGCCTCTGAACCACAGAGATACTTGTCAGTCACCTCTTCAGATGCCCACCTTGGAAGTCACTGCAGTGTCTTTACCTGTTTATTACCCATCTCAGAGTGGAGAGTTGAGGGTCTTTTTCCCAGTTACGGATACATCTTGCTGATGGCCTGAAGAAAGAAGTTGAGTGTAGGTCAGTGGAGTGAAGGTGCAACCTTAGGGGCATCTTTTACCCACTCAGTGCTTCACAGCTCCTTGCTTATCTGCTCATTTGAGGGAGTGCCACATCCATTTCCTGGAGATACATCCTTTGCTGCTTTAAGGAGAACCTGTTTCCCAAATCTGTGTAAGTTTTGTGGTAAATATAATTGATTCATTCATGACAATACTATTACATATCATCCGTCGGTTCAACAGTGCATCTTTCTGATACTTAGACATATGAACTAATATTGCTTTTAAGTTCACAGAAAAGCAAAGTCCAGATTTTGTTCTCAATTGCATCAGGAAAGTAGTTGCCTTAAAATTAATCTAGATCTATGTTTCTGTAACATAGCCCGGAATCATTGTCCATAGATTTCCAGCTAGACAAAAAAGGAACAGCCACCCCTAGCAGGTGGTGTTTGGAAAAAAAAAAAAATGCAAAATTTTAAGAATTTGTCAGATGCTAGTTTGCTGCCCTAAACACCAGTTCATTGCAAATCTTAACCATGTAATTGAAAATCATTAATTAAATCCTGTGCAGTCAAGAAGCATGCATCATGTAACACAGCTACTGCAAACAGTTCACTCCTCCTTGCTCTTACAGACATGAGGAGCCTGAATTTGAAGTAGTTCCTGTTGAGATTTTGATTTTACATCCTTGGAGAGTATCCTTGTGCATATTTATAGGACAAAGCAGAAGGATTACATACATGGACTCTTGCTTTTATGCTTTTATCTGTAATCATTTAAAAATACCTATGTTGGCACAATATGATCACGTACATGCACTTCAAAAATCTTTTGACTGTACAGAAAATAAGTGGCCTGATGTTCTAAGCCTTTAAGTTATAATACTATGATTGGGGTATGTGTGTGAGAGAGCCACTTTTAAGTCGAGCATGCAATTTCATCTGAAATATAGACTTTCCATATCTTCTATTAATTTTTGCAAAGAGGGTTTTAGTAAGCAGCCCACTCTGTAAGGCAGTGTTTTTTCTATAGTGCTGTCATATCAGTGAAGAGAATGGATAGGTTACTGCATCAGCACTGCTAATGTTCCAAATGGCAAATTGTTTACAGGACAAAGAAAGAGGAAGAAGGAAGCGGACTTCAAAAATTTAAAACTGCACAACAGTTTCACTGCAAACCATCTACTAGCCATATACTACGATCCAATTAATCCATTATTCTTAGAAGAAGAATCCCTGTATATCCAGGTACAATCCTTGCCAAATATCTGGACACAATTGTAGGCTTTTAGGATTACAAGTAACATAATAAAGGATAATGATCAAAAATTAAGCACAGCAGTACAGAATGCTTGGGTTAACTGGGCCTGCCATGTGCACTATAAGGCAGGAGTCTGTTAGGTTTAAAGTGAGATTAAGGAGTTGTGTAACCTGCAATTATGCTGGTTTTCATTAAAAAAATAAGATGATTTGGCTCAGTAGGACCCTTCCTTATATTTACCTCTGTTTAATTGGATTGGGAACTGCTTAAACATCTTTGAGTTGGAGCTTATAAGAAGATGATCCCAGCTGTTTTTCGAAGCTTAAGACAGCAGGCAGACAACATGATCATGTCAAGACTCATACTAAAGCCTTAATCCTACTTTTTCATCAACTAGTGCTACAGCTGAGTCTTTAACCTCCTAAGTACTAAATGTGCTTTGGATCTCTCACAATACACTTGCTGTCAAATGTTATTGTCTAATAATATTCATTTTTGCTGCCTTTCGGAGAAGGACTTTAAAGAATAGTCTCTGTCTATCTGAATTTGGGGAGCTATAGTGTATAGCTGTATTTTCAGTCCTTATAAAAATACAATTTATAAGCTTGCACCTATTGAAGTCTGATGCTCTCTATGGAGTTGAAGAATTGCATTGACCTGTTCCTCACCCTGTTATAACGTAAACCCCAGTATGTTGGTAACTTTTTTTTATTGTATGTGTATTACTAGATTGAATATACTTTTATTTTTGATAGGAAAGAAATGGCAACAGCTTTAGATGTATTTGAGTCTTTTTCCTCAGAACTGTTAGCATGACCAGAAGAAATGTTCTGGTTTCCTATCCTCAAAACTTGCTAGCCAGAGAATTATATAGTTTGATAATCCTGGAGTTGCAGAAAGATTAAATGTTCTAATGAGTTTTTCCTGCATCTGTTAATAGTATCCATGCAATGCAATAATCTCCTCAGCCTTCTCTTCCCTTCTCTTTTTTTCCCTCTTTTATTTTATCTTCTTTTGTCTTTTCTTTCCTTTTCTCTTTTCCTTTTAATGTTCTTTTCTTTTTTTCTTTCTCTTTTTTTTTCTTTTCTTCTCCTCTGTCGGGTAGTGCTCCGATTTGTCCTAGTGACACAGGGCTGCCAGCAGGAAAGCAAGCGTAGTTAATGCTCAGCTGCTCAAACCAGTCAAGCAAGCTAGCAAGTCCCAGCTGTGCTACTTGATGTTTTTTGATTGCACCTAGTCCTCAATCTGTGAACTGTTTTCTGGACTTAGATTCATCAAGCTCTGCCGCTTTAAAAACTCATGCAGGCAGGCATCCTAGGATATGCCATTATAAGCTGCTGCCAGGGGATCTTCTAGGAGATAAATGGAATCTGTGTGAAGTAAATTAGTGTGAACCAGTCAATCTGTGTGTCAGCCTTGAGCCACGTCCATGGGTAACTAGCTTGCTGACTGAAAAGTCCACTGTCTTTTGCCAATCAGAGGTCTCAGCCACCAGGAAACAGTCCTATACAACATTAGTTTCTTGGAATAATGCCTGTTTGACCAGCTAGTGAAACTCTTCAGTATACAGTGCTGTACTGCCTGAGTTTACTTATTGCTTACAATTGAACTGAAAATCTTTTAAAGTCAGATAACATTTTAACAGTAGGGAGCATCACAGAAATACCTTGGAAATAAGTACTTCCACTTTCATACAGCAGCCATTCAGCAAAGTCATGCTGTGCTGCAGTTGGCTTTTCCTCCCCATCAGTAATACATCTTCAGGGCCATAATGCAAAGTAATAACAATAATCTGCTCAGAAGAGTTTAATAAAGAGGCTCTGTGTGTATTTCTTTTTTTTCTTTTTTTTTTTTCTATGGATTAAGCTATTTGGACAGCTTTGATCAAGAGCAGGATAGAGTATGCAAGCTACAACGTTCACATTATGCACAGGGATATGTCAGTGTCATAACCGTGCTGCACACTTGTGTTTCATTTTGGTTTTAAAAGCAAAGTGAGGCCATCTGCAGCTAGAATTCCTCTGTAGAAATGGACTGAATCAGAATCCACTGAAAATTCCCTGATTATTTTAGACATGAATACCAAAACAACCTACTGCCATGGAAATAATAATGTCAGTACTGTTAATAATGTTATTTTAAGAGCATGAAGTATTTCTTTATGTGCTTATTTTTATAGAAGCTACTGATACACTGATAGGCAGTCTTATCTGCAGGATGTGCTCTCCCACTCCATTGACCTAATGTGCAGAAACCAGGGGGAATGTTGTATTATGTTTTTAGAAAACTGGACAAGGTGCTATATACTTTAATGAAAAAGAAAAAAAGAAACTAGTTTAGTAACTACCAGAACTGAAATTTGACCACCTTTATGCATTCCTATAAACATTGTTTTTCTCTTACCTCCCAGTTGCTGGTTGAAAAAAACGAGAGAGGGATAAAAGTTGATCAAAAGTGATTAAATAATTCAATCTTACACCATATTTGATTAAAATATGCATTACCACACATTCAGAGAAATTGGAAAAAAATAAATTTGGGCTCTCTAACCAGAGAAGATATTGAGAAGAAAAACCAGTGTATAATGATAAAAGAATTAAATGAAGTTTGGGGTTGTATTTTCCTTTTTTAAATCCTCATAAGTTTTACAGAAGCATATGTATGCTTCTGAGCTGTGCAGTAAACACTGTGTGGGATTTTATGGGAAAGTATTTTATTTCTTGCAGGAGAACCTACTGAGACAAATTTAACTAGTTAGATGTTTTATTATATATACTACACAGAATACATGGACAGATTCTGGTATAAATCACAACTAAGATCAAGACAACTGCTTTAAAATTGAGTGAATGTTTCATTGCACTAATGAAACAAAAATGGGATGTCCTTTGAGATTGTAATTTGTTACATGCCATTATATTTTAGTTGAGAGAAGTAGGGAAGTCCCTCAGGGTGAATAAAACTTCAGGGTACGTTGGGAACAGGATCAGTGAAAATTTCAGTTTTCCTGAATGGAATAATGCTGCCTTCCTAGATATGGGGAAGAAGGAAAATGGAATTTTGTGAGGGTTTTTTTTCTAAATTTAAAATATGTAAAAATTTTAAAAGAAATTTTACACTTACAGAGGCAAAAGTGTTTAGTTGCAAAGGAGTTGGCACGGGGAATGAGCTTCATTTGCATCAGACTTAGAGTACAAGAGCGAACTTGGGCTTCCCCAGTTGCATGGGTTAATATTTCTGCAGACTGAGCTCTGCAATGTAATATTAAGTCCTACTTCTATGCTCAGTGTAATGGATTTAAGTTACTGCAGCTTCCAATTTGACTTGTTCCATACTGGCTTGTTTTAAGGAGAGTTTCAACTTCCATGTGCTGCAGCATTCACTTTAAAATAATAATAATGTGTTTCTCCAGGTCAGGTGCTTAATTTCTCTTCTTAAAATTAAAAAGTAATGAAAACTGGGTCAGTGCGATATTTAATCACCGGAAGGTAACAACCAGCCATTCTCAGTTAAATGACAACTGCATATATCAGTGCAGGTTTTTTTAAATGACACTAAAAATTATGAAATGACCAGCGACTGATGTCTGTTGTCAGTGAGATGAATTAGTGGTTTATACGGCCTGAGAAATGGTCTGGAAAAAAAAATAGGGTTCCATTCAATAAAGATGAGAGCATGGATCTAGGCTGAGGTGGGATTAATCTTCTGCAAAGAGGCAGGATAGGGAAGAAAGAGCAAGGTAACAGTTTCTCAGAAAAGAATACGGATCACAAGCTGAGCGAGAGGCGACAGTGTTCTGCTGTGGCAAAATAAAACCTGGGCTCTGGAACCGGGAGTATCACCGGGATCACCCAGGCCTGGGGCGGTGCCAGCACCGGTGCCAGCAGGGGAACCACGGCCTGACCCCACCTGACCCCGGGGCTGCTCCCTGCTGGAGCTCCAGGGGCTGCTCTCTCTGTTTCTGGGTGATTGTGGGGAGCACTGCTGACATTTCGCTTGGCATCTCATGAATCTTTTCTGCATTTCTTCTACAGTTAGTGAGGTAATCGTATCCTTTTAGGTTGGTGTCAAAATAAATGGGAAAAGCTAAGTTGAAAGAGGACTGAAAAAAGGACTGTTCAGTCACCAGCATCATGGAGGTGAGGGCTGGTACACCTGCCTTTTCTCATACAAGAGCAAGTTTCACACGAAGCTGGCAGGGACATGTGCAACCAACCCGAAGGGCAGGCCTGCCCGGGGGGTGAAACTACAGAGTTTGCCCTGTTATGACAAGGTAGGGTGTAGGTTGTTAAGGATGAAAAAGTTCGGCTTGTTTAAGGGAAAAGTGGAGAAGTTTGTGAAACAGAAATCTACTCTGAGTTACTAAACAAAACAAAACCAACCAAACAAAACCAAACAAAATTTCCCTGAGCTTCAAATTGGAGTTTAGGAGCAATTTCTGGTGCAGTATTACTGTCTGGTTGTTGGGCTCTTACACTGATGATATCTGGTCTCTGCAGGCACAGCTGTTCTTATGCCTTTTTTTTGTATCTAAGAAATGTGCTTTTTCAAGCAGTACTCAAAGCATTTCTTGCCCAGCTCTCCATCAAGGTTCTTAGGTGTAATTCACTAAGTGCCTCTAGATCCCATGCACGCTAGAAGTGGCACTGCAGCATGATTGTTTTATCCAATTAAGAAAATAAAAAATACCAGCGTTTTGTTTTCCTTTACAGCTTTTTCATGCAGTTCTTTTTAGATTCAGGTTGCTTTGTGTTCTGTATTCGACTTTAAATACTTTTCTCTTGCCTAATATTTTTGATTGAAAAATAATTTTTTGTTGCCTTATCCACTTGTTTTGCATGACAAGTCCTGATTTTCTCTGCAGAAAGACTGTCTTTAAGTTACTAATCCACATTATCAATAACAAAGGCACTTTATCAGAAAACACTAACTGTTTTTTTCACCTGTGTTTTGCAAACTTCTTTCTCCAACGTGTCTGCCCTCTGAAAATGGGTGTGCTGAGTAGGTTATGTAGACTTCAGTGTGTGACATTTCTGGACTGGAGCAAGGCTGTTCAGAGTTTAAACAGAACATGTAGAAATAAATGATAGTGATGAGTTGTTGGTGGAATTAGTGATTAGTTTCTATTCACAAAGAACAGTTTATAATTTAGCAGTTTGTTCATTAAAAGATTGTTTTTTCTTCAAAGACTGATCACCAATCAGTCTGTGATCTCTTTTTGGAAAGAATTGCTTTTATTTGGTGGAATTTTAAGTATTTTGAAAGTAGTTGCATAAATGTTTAATTGAATACTATGGTTTTAGGGTATTCTTTCACTAATCTGAATTCCACGCTTCATTTTTCATTTCTTGTTTCAATAATGTAAGAGAATGGGCATCAAGTTCAGTAAACAATTCTAAAGAGCTTATTAAGATGTATCAGAAAAAAATTACCACAATTCTCAAGATTGATTCTGTACAATGAAGATTTATGTCATTTTTATATGCTAAGTTCAAGGTCATTTGCCTCAATGAAATCTGTCCTTTTACCTTACTTCCATGCTAACAAAGGTAATCTCTGCTGTCCATGTAAATGCATTGCACTGAATAGAAAGAGAATATCATTGGAGTTGTTTTATCAGAAATTATTGTTTCTTAACTTTGTCTTGTAGATTTGGGGTTCATTTATACTCCAGTCATTTACATCACTTTGGCTACACAGATTGGCTTTCAAATGGAAGCAAAAGTAATTTTAAGGTCCATTTAAACCCAAAGTAGGATAGAGTATCCTCAGAATTAATAAAGATCACCCTGTTTATGTTTAAATAACTTAAATTCCATTCAGCATCTCAGGTATAAGCAGTTCAGAACAGTATTTCTGCTGTTGACATTTGAACACAGAATCCTATTCCCCTAAGGGAAGAATACAGTCGAGTAGGTGTCAGTGTTATATTTTTTTTATTATTATTGTTTTCATGATTATATAATGCCATTTTTTACCTTTGCTCTTTATTTGGGCCAACTGCTCCTTCCTTATTTTTAACTTTTCAGTTCCCTTTGTTCTTTCATGATATTTTTAAGGAATCTTCCCCTTCAAATTGAGCATATAACATGTGATGTTTTAAAAAAGGAAGACCTAGATCTCTGCCTAGGTGCCTTTCTTGCTCCCTGCATACACTCATTATGTAACTTCATCAACTAGGGTACAGGGAAGTTTATTTGCCTCAATTTTGTCCAGCGAGGTCTGTGTACTTCTGAGAATGCAACAAGGCTAAGATACACATCTCTCTTTTGCACCAGTGACCCCATCCTAGCCTGTCCCAGCCTGTCTCCTGGTTTTCTGAAAACTTTCCTTCCTTCTCTTTTTCTTGCTGAACTTTGTTCTCCCATAGCTCCTTTTACACAAGTCTGCTTCTCTGTCCCAGTGAAAACTCTTTTCATCCACGATTCCCACTCCATTTAAACTGCTCCTCGTGTCTCCTTGCCACCAACAAGTGATTCATCATTGGGTTTTGTAATTTTTCAGCCATATCAGCTCTGCCATTTTTGTCTTTCTTGGTTTTCAGGGATTCCATCGTCTCCCAAATGTGCCCGAGTCTCTACTCAAGTATATCAACTGGAGATCATCCTGGTTTTCCAAAGGATCTTGCTGTCTGTCTTAGTTTCTTTCTTGTTCACTTCACACCTTCCTTCTGATGTATCTCATCTGTGCACCGTCCTTCTTTTACCTGTCTTTCATGCATCATGTTCTGAGTCACTTCTCAGCCAAATCTGGTACCTGTGCTACACATACTGCTCAGCTCTACTTTGCTGTAAAACAAAGCAGGTTATTTAAAATTACTTTAATTATGCTCACACAGTCTGGGACAGAGGGAGAGCACTTAAACATGCTTGTCCTTGTCCCATTCAAGAACAACTACAGCACAGACTTCCAGCAGGGAAGTACCTGCCCTCTCCTAACTGGCACTGGTGCTCAGTGCTGTGGAAGCATCTCCCCTCTTTGGTTGGCTGTGGAAATTCTTTAATGGGTAAAAGCATTCGTTTTAAATTCTGAATTTTTGGTCACTGCTATGTCTTTTAGAGAGGGCTGATCTTGTGATTTTTCTCTTTCTCTGCAGAGACATAGCTGTACTTTTCGTTTTCTCCCTTTTATCACAGTGTTCTCTGCTGGAAATTTTCCTATTGCTCTACTTCAGGGTAGTTTTGTCTTGTAAATTCACAGAGCTATGACTCTATCACTAGACAGCAGAGCTGAATGTTTAATGGGAAGAACTGTTTCAGGAAGAATGTCCTAACAAATTTGGAACAATTCTAATTTTTAAAAATTATAATATGCATCCTTGCATTTTCCAATTTGTATTTTTTGAAGTGGGAGTCCTGGCCTTCAATTAGTGTATTTGAAAACTACTCAAATGTTGTAAAAATGCAAGAAGAGCACAGATATCTTTGAAGACATTTCTTCCTGCACATATCATAGCGTTTATATGTCTGAACAGGAACATTTGCCATTAGTGTAAGCTGTTCTTCAGTGTCAACTCACCTCATGCAAATCATGATGTCAGCACTTGCATGGTGGAGACAAGGACTAAAACTCCTCTTCGTGTGGATAAGTTCACTGTTGATACAAGTCTGTTGGCTTTTTGTAAGTTCAGAAATTTAACCAGTGTTCCTGCTCTACCTGGACAGGGTTTTGTACACAGGTTAGTTGCCATCCAAGGCAGATTTTTAAAGCCAAATTTACTGGTTGTTTGTTTTTTTAAGTTGAAATGCACTATGTTACTATAACAGATTTCAGTATTTGTTATGTTTTAATATTATATTTTCAAGGATCTATTTCCACAATTGTATTGAATTCTTGATTGCTTCAACAAGCTCTGTGTAGAGGCAGGAGCGGAGAACAATGGAACCTTTTGGTGACCTGGGATCAATAGTTGCAAACCAATGGCAAGTGCAGAGCACTGAGGTGGAATATGGCTTTTGAGCATTTCCTGTCTGAGTAATGCCCTGAGGCCATGTTGATTCACTCAAAGTTTTGGAAAATGTAAGTGGGTGCTTAAGTCATTCTTCAGCAAATATTCATTTGGTGGGGAAAAAAACCAACAAAACAATAAAAAGTTAAAAGTTATAAAGGAACAAATTTCTTGTTTTGAAAACAGGACAAAACTACACTGAGATTTTGCATAGCCATTGGTATCCCCATCCACATGGAAGTTTGGAACCTTGCTTGATTTTCTAGGTATTTATTAGGAAAAAAGTATCTGTGGAGCAGAAGAGTAGGAAATGGACATTGACAAGGGAATTACCTCCCTTCTGTCCAGGGAAAACTTACATAGTGTTTGTTCTAAAGTGAAGTGAATTAAAAAGTCATACACAGACAAATAATTGTTTCCACGAAAATATTTTGCTGCTCTGAAAGGAAAATGTTTTTAGCAATTAACAATAAAAGGAAATAAAATTTGGTAAATCTTAAACTGCAACTCAGGCTGTTTTTTACTGCACTTTTGGAATTATCACTGATTTTATTACACATTCTAGCTTGTTATATGCAACATATTTTCATCTTAAAGCAAACACCAATTCTCTCCCTGGTGAATGACTCCAGTAATTACAAAACCACCTCATTGATCTTTTATATTGTTTACTGGCTGCTTTGGTGAAACAGACAAGCACTTTTTATGGCTTCTAAATTATTGTTTTAGGATTCTATCAGAAAAATATTTTTTTTTCTTCGAAGGAATCACATTTAAGCCAAAGCCTCAAACTTCTCCCTGAATTAATTCTTGTCTATAGATTTTTCGACTCTTCTATGGTTGCTTGTAAGTGCTTTGAGTTTCTGTTTTATTTCAGTCTATTATTTGTGTTTACGAAGTATGTCTTCAGCACTGAGAGCTCTGCAGAAAACCAGGAAGTGTTTGTTTCTGAATACATTCCATTTCTCCCTCCCCCTGTTTTTATTCTTTATTACTCCAGTCAGTGCACTGAAGCATGACAAGAGCTCAAACTCGGCAAACTTCCAAGATGTGGAGGATACGCCTGACAGATGTGTCTTGGAAGAGTCTGAGAGCCCAGGTGAGAGGCATTTAAAGACAGTCACCAAGCATCAAGTGACAAATCTGACACAGTTTTTGGGTCTGTAAAAAAAGCACCCTGTAATGCTTGTTTCCTTTTTAGCAGCTGCAATGTCAAATTAATGGTCACCTCCAGGGGTCACAGTGTGGAGCTGTTATCCTTTCCTCTTTCATCAAGAATTCAGGTCTTAGAAAGGATAAAGGCTTTATGACCAAAAAGAAAGCTGACACTACTAGTTCATTATAATTACTTTTGGACTACGTTGCTTACTTAATATATGTACAGTGTCTGACCCTTTGAAGGTAGCATGAGATTATGAAAAATTAAAAGGACTGTATATACTGCAGTTGAATGTAGCAGTGGACATTCAAACACTGTATCTCTGGAGGAAAGCAAATTGGTCACGTTAAATAGCTTGATTCTTTTCTTTAATTCAGTTCACAATCATTATTTCATTTTAATGGCTCTTAACATTGATTCAGCTAAATACAGGAACATCCATAAAGTGCATTTTTTTTGGTGACTAAAAGATTTATCTTCATGTACTTTCATTATCTTTCTTGTTAGGGAACATCTATGAAATTTATTAAATGAATCTCAAAGGGAGACAATTAAATATAAAGTGTATTGAGTCACAGCTGATTAAAAATACTCTGGGCAACTAAATACTAAGATGTTTTAAGCAAACTGTGAGCTTGACCCACATACACTTTATCTGTAACCTGCACAGAGTCCTCATTAGAGAAGGAGTTAAACATCTTTCTTCACTTGATATTTTCCTTCCCGGCTTTATCTGGTTTCTGTGTACCCTCTTGCATCTTTGTGTGCTGATCCATGTATCATATTTTTGATTCATCATCTCTGCGGCCTGTCAGCTTAGTTAAGAGATTTCCAAATCTTGCAGCCTGTGCTGACAGGGGGCAGCTGCCAACAGTCCCCTGATCCTTCCCCAAGGAACACTGCTGAGATTTAATTTTCAGTCAAAGGGTGCAGTCTGAAATCCATGTCAGGTCCCCAAAGTCATCTCAGAACCCAGATAGGACCCATGTCTGGGGGATTATATTTCAGCACACTCCACTCCTCCAAGATTCCTTGGGAGTTCAACTGCTGTCATATACCTGATTTGAACTACATTCCCTTTTCATCTTTTCCACAGGAATGGACACCAGTATATGTTAGAATAATTGAAACCAATGAATTGTAAGTCTGTATTCATTTTAGAGCCACGTAGGCTTGGACTCAACACTGTATGGCAGAAACCAGCATGAGATTTAGAAAGAAATAGATAATCTACTAAGGAAGGAGCCAAGTTTAATTCCTTACAGCACCTACAATCTGTGGTGCATGGCACCTCCTTCAGAAATCATCCATAGTCTCTTCAACAATTATAATGGGCAAAAATGTGGGTTGTCCAAGTTCTGATCTGTTCTGAAGTGAGAAAGAATTAGAACAAGGTGGCACTGAAGTGTTCAGGTGAGAATTTATGTATCTTAAAGCTAACATTAATTTAACCTTAAGTTGAGTCAGTGTGGCAAAGTGTACACGTTTGGATGGGAACTTGAATATTGAGTTCTGCACTCTGCATACCTATATGAAGTAATGGAAGGGATAAAAGCCTGCCAAGAGGTGCATATTGACTAGCAAAAATACATGTTGATAAAGCATCTAAACTTAAAAACTGAGTTCCATTCGGTCCATCTGACATCATTAAACTAGTAATAAACAATGAATTACTCTGGCTTTCGTTTCTGTCCATTCCTGCATTTTAAGACATCTTGTCTTATAGGTCTGAAAACCTCAGGAGATTTCACTACTGGTCTCACTGCTTTCCACTGAGAATTTGTGGCTTGGTTGTCATGGAGACATCGTATTTCTCCAAGAATTGCTCATATTGATCCGTGGACAGGCGTAAATGGCCAGGCGAATGTGAGGAGTAAAGGGGGTTGGGCAGTACTATAAAATGACCAGAGGTTATGGGTCGGAAATAAGCTCATAGCAAACACTTAGGTAAAGAGAAAGAAACAGTTTCAATTTGTTTCAGGATTTTGTTTTTGCACTTTATGCCATTGTCTTCTTTCACTATAGACTGAAAGAAACTTGTTAGTCACTTGTCATGTCAGATCTTTGGTGCTTGTCCTGACACAGCTGTCAGCCTTCCAGCTCTGTGCAGTTCAGGGACACATAACAAAGAGCTGGGAACATGAATTATTTATTGCTCCTTGTGTGGATGAAATTCTGTGATAAGAAATTAAGACACTTCTGACAGAAGTGCTTGTTTGAAAGGAAAGATTTGGTAACACAATACATTTACTTAAAACTTACCACTTACTTTTAATAGCAAACATTGAAACAATAATATGACGTTCAGTTGGCTATGATTTTCCCTAGTATTTCTCAGGTGCCTTAACTTTGAATTGTATCTTGGAATTTGAGAGTGCCTGGGAGGTCAGCATTAGGTTTGGTGAAACCCGTGACTTTAGAGTCTCTCTCACACTTACTCAAAGTCTGGGCAAATTTACAAACTTATTTGTAAGTTTTTATTTGAAAGTCCATATTTGTGTTTTGCTGAGTCCCTTGAACTTCGCTTACAATATATTGTCATGTGCCAAAGTGATGTTAAGCGATGTTAAGAAATACATTGATTTTATTATCTGTTCCATTGAGGAAAAGGTGAAAATATGACAATATACCTGCATGGAATCCCAACTGTTCCTAAAAAGGGCTTTTTATTACAACTTCTGACAGATCAGGAAGGCTATAGAGCAGCTGTTAACAGACCTATCTGTGCCTTGAGTTTTCTGATGGTCGAAGGTGCTGTCTCGAACATTAACAGTAGACTGAGAGTGATTTTCAAAGTCATCTTAATTTTCTAAAATCACATAAAGCTTACTCTGCTTATTTTACTTGCACATTTTCGATGTGTCTGCACATGTTCTCAGTGCTCTAGAGGTGGGCCTCCAGCAATTCCAGGAACAGGCATATACTCAGATGAATAGCAGGAATCCATTTGACTACCCAAGACACCAATCTGAGATTTACCTGTGATTTCTTGTGTTCAGTGTGTGATCTGAACTACTCTCAGATGGGTAATGAAACCCCTCAACCTGCACTTTTCTCTTGGATAATTCACAGCAAACACTTTTCACATGTGACGGACACAGGCAAATATCAGACTGCAGTTTCTTGTGTAAGTGAAATGGATTTTAGTTGCTCCCTTCATGTGCCTACAAGCTGCCATTATCTGTGATAGTGGCTCATTTCTATTTTAGCCCACACACAGAGGAGATGCTGGGCTTCTCTCCCAGATGCCTAATAGTAGGTTTATCACTGCCATTTTCCTGACATGCTGAGGACCACTTCTGTTCAACATGCAAAGCCTTGGCTTTTCAAACTTGTTTCTGCTCTGGCCTTGGATATAATAATCAGATAAGAATTACACCAGCTTATGGTAGAACTTGACTTTCAGTCATATCAACCTCCTGTCAAGAATTCACTTTCCCTTAGAATGCTTCTTTATATAAATATTTTCTACATTTAGAGAAACTGAGAAAAAGGCTAAAACTGAGTGAACCTGGGTGTGTAAGTTAGACTTCTAGGTCTGAGCTATTCACCCAAGTTTTCTTCCACCACAAACAATGGTGGAAAATTCACACCTCCAGAGGGCGTATCAACTTCTCTAACCAGAATTGCTTCAGATCAGTTTTAAGGGGATTGAAAATGCTCTGAATTTTGTCAGTCAAAATATAAGAGGAGTATAGCAGGACTTGAGACAACATGAGATGTTTTGGTTTCATATGTGCTGCAATCCCACTAAAGAAGATTCTACGAGTATAGATCTTCTGAGAAAAATTACTATATTTGGGCTGAAGCCACAAGAAAAAATGTAGGCACAAATGCCCTTGCCTCTTATTTCTCCAAACACAGATATCGCAGGAGATGAGGCAACAGACTATTATTTCACTTGTCAATAGAGGGAAATTGAGGCTCCCTGATGGAAGACTGTGTTGGAAACTGTAGATGGAAATTGTTATAGAGTGTTTTCTATCTTTTGGATGAAAACCATGTAAACGTTAAGCTCCCTATATGCTTATGGCCTTCAGTAGCCAGCCAGTCCCTGCCTGAGTCAACTGGTGCATTCTGCAGCTCATGATCTCTCCCACCCCTCCATTCCAAAAACATTACTCATACTACATTTTCCCCTTGTCATTTTTGACTTTTCAGGACAGAATGTACTTTGGAGTGCACAACAGATAGTACAAAAATCTGAGCAGTTTTCACAGTTGTGCTTTGTTTCTTGTCCTAGACAGACCTTGGCACAGAGATGGGAAAGGTCTTTGTCCCTGAGGTAGTCTGTGAGCAACAGAACTGCAGCAAATAGAAATGAGAATGAGCACATGCATCAAGAACAACAGATTCTTGTTAGCCACAGTGTGCTTAAAAACACAGCACTAAAATTGTAGCTATCTTGTTATCAGGCGAGTTATAATTAGTCTATTGAATATTCACTTGCCAGCTCCAAGTTTCATCCACTGGAGAGTACACCAGTTAAATCAGCACCGTGTCCCCTGTATGGCTGTTGATGGGGTTGGACTAGATGATCTTTCGAGGTCCCTTCCAACCCCTAGGATTCTATGATTCTAGGATTCTATGATCAGTACAGAGGCAGAACGGAAAAGCAAACATTCAGTAAACTTCCAAATGAGGCACCCTGGAAAAGCATGATTTCCATTTTCTGTATCCTTATGAAAAGTAGGTAGAAATAAATGGGGACTGATTGAGGACTGGAGTCCTGGAGGCTGTTGACAGTGGGGCATGAAGCAAGAAGAGGCTGCAGTGTAGGGGCAGCCCAGTGGCCACAGGCACTGGTAGCCCATACTGCTCAGCCACTCTGGATAAAATGTTAGGGCTTAGGAATTCTTTCTGGAATTTCCAGTGTAGGCACAGATAAATCCATCAGAATTTCACTACAGCAAATGTGTTGTCATGTCCTGTCAGCATTCTGGGTTACTAGTATCCTGACTCTGAGGTTTTGGGCTTTTTAAAATAGTAAATCAAACTGTAAAACCAGAAGACTGCATAGTGGACATCAAGAAAATGTGTATTTCTCTGTGTCTAGGACATGGATAGACAGAAAGATGATAGATAATATGATAAATATGCAAAATGGACTGGGAAGGAAATAGTGTGTCCTTCTTTCTTGGTGTTTGTGTACTCATGGAAGGTGTTGGATCTGTCTGAGCAGTGTTTCTATTACAAGTACTACTTAAAATTCAGGTTGTAAATATTACCATACATCAAATAAGAAGAAATAATGAAGCTAAAATCTGGTGATTGAGAGTGCTTTTCTATGGAATCCTACTAAGCCATGGCAGAATTAAAATCTAATGCCTTATTAATACAGCTTTCTATTACTTCTGTTTAGAGCTATTGCAGTTCTGATGAAAGGAAATGCATAGAATATGAACATTATATTTGCGGAGGAAACAATTTATTACTTTAAAACAAGAGTTATCTTTCAGCTGATCTACTAAAATGTTTTCCTTTAAAACAAAATAGGAAGGAGAAGGCTGTTCAGGAAGAAAGTTCTGAGGATTGTTATACATTCTCTTGTCAAGTTTTGGGTTCCATATTGCCTCTTGTAGAATATCAATTATAATGTAAACAGTCTCCTGGTGGTAGGTTTGTGATATTTTTTTGACACTAGCATGTTGGTGCTGAAAGTTTTCATTCCATTACAAAATTGATAGTTTATTACTCTATTAAATGATTGTAAATAACATTGAAAACAAAACAAAACAAAATCTTGCCTATTTCCTCAAACTGTAAAATCATTAACCCAAATGTATTTCTTTTCTAGATGACATGAAACCACATCCCTGGATATCCAAGGTGTGCTCCTGCAAGGTGTGTTAGAAAACTCTGCTTAACTTAAAAGAATCAGAAGATGCACAAGAACAGCCAAGAAATGGCACACATGTGGTGTGGACATGGAATGACTTGTATTTATTATTGTATACCTTTAACAGCTTATTTTCACAAGAAATTCCTTCCATAACATCAGCTTCTTTTAGCTGATTTATTGACTTCAGTTCACTTCCATCACTAATAGCTTTACATTTATTCAATTAAATTTAGATAGTTCTAACATAGGAAATATAAAGTCTTTATTTATAGATATTTTTCACTAGTGTATGTAGTGATTACAAATCTTAGAGCTTTGATAGACCATAAAATGTTTGCATCAATTTTAATATCCTTTACATACATCAAATTTAAATTTTTCTCCCTTGCTTCTGACTTTTATTACCTCCAGCATTTTAACACTGGGCAAAACTAAATGCATGTGAAATAATTAGAAAATGTATTTACATTTAAAGGAAAATGCACATTTTTAATTAAGCATGGAATATTTAGAAACAACTGAAGTGTAAAGAATGTTGTGTGAATAGGACAGCATGGGAAATTGATTATAAATATGGTCATGTCTAGGATGTATGTTTTCCTTTTCTATAAATGCTGCCATCATCATTACCTGCAGAAATGTTATGCTGATATGAAGTTGGAGAAGGTCACTGAAATCCTCTTGTGAAATTATTTACCTCACTGAATTTCTGTTTGCTCATTGGAAAAAGCAGCTATACATTTTTGCCTGGAAAAATAATTATCTCATTATGTTTGGAGAATATTTACAGCTTATTAGACTCATTTATCACCTGAAGTTCTGGGGAATGGATGCTGGTTTGACAAAGAACAGCCACTCAGAGCAGTAAGCTCACTGTGTTACCAATAGTCAGGGTGCAGATGAAGTCAAAGGGACTCAAGGATGTGCTTTTCTGGAGCTGTATCTTATGGTGGAAACTGTGGTCTGATGTTATCCTTCCTAATTGTCACGTTAGCCACAAGCTGCCTTAGCTAGGAGAGTGAAGATGTCTTCAGTGTGGAAAGATTCTCAGGCAATGAATCTCTTTCTTACTCCTGGGGAAATGTCATGGCTTGACAAAACCAGGTTTCTGTTGCCATCCTATGGCTTGAATTTGGTTGAACAGGAAACAGAAATGAAGCCTTCTGTCTTCTGTCTTTTATTTTTGTCCCATGAGTCCATATCTCTAAGTGGAATGTATGGCAGCAAGGTCTTCAGAAACACTGAGTGGAAGGGCCTTCTGAGTAGTACTTCATTTTTTATTCAGCTAAAGAGCGTGCAGTATGCAGATAGGCTGCAATCCAGAGAAGGTAACATCTTCCTACAGAGAAGCCACTGGTTTTACACATTTGGTATTTTTCAGAAACAACTCTCCTTATTCTTATGAGGTGTTTTCCTGTGTAAAATCTATCTTTTGTTTGTATTTGAATTATGGTGGCTAAATAACCTGACTATTAATAGAGTGCTGTGGCTTCATTCTTTCACTTATGGTACTGGATGTCTGGAATAGTTTCATTGACTTATTTATACTTGTGCAACACAGCCAAGAGCTGAACATGTCTTCAGCTGACTTATATCCTCTTCTTCACTTCTCTGGTTAAATCAGAATTGCAAACATCAGGAAGGTAAAAAAAAATTGCAAGTATAACTACAGAAACTTAGTCACATTCCAGGAACCTTGCAGAAAGTAAAAGAAATGGCAGATAAAGGATGGGCCTTGCTATCTCCTTTGCCTCACATCCTTGTCACCAGTCACCTCGAGTTTGCTGCAGCAGTCTCCCATTGGCATTGAAAGTCCATTTCCCTTCACAGCAAACGTTACTGCTTTGCATCAGCATCTGCTCGCTAGGGTCAGCTCAGTTCTTAGTGCCAGGGTAACAAATCTCCTTAAAGCTATTCCTACTACATATTTTGCAAACTGATGTGTTCAAAGAGGTCTCATAGCTCATGGAATTGGCACTGTCCAACACCCAGTACTGCTGGGCAGTAGCAATTACATTTGTGCAACACAATATTTGATTGCTTGTCTTTAATTCTGCAAAGCAGTGCACATCAGCAGACTGCCAATACAGACAGCCCTTTGGAACGGTTTGTGCAGGGATGATTGCTGTTTGGCACATGCTTATGCCTGCTTTGTGCTAATTATAATTACAGTATTGGTAAGGTAAGGTAGGAACTTTTTTTATTAGGTACATTTATTTCCCAGTAAAGCAAATACATCTTCTGTGTGATCCAGATGTCTTTAAAACAACCAACTTTATATTCTCAAGCTGAACTCTTACTTAGAACAACCTTTTAACAAGAAAGTGACGATTTTAGAGCTATATACAAAAATACATATTAATCTCCTGCAATTGTTTCTTGTAAGCCAGAACTGAAGAAACATTTCTGTACTAATGCACTCTGATGTACCACTGTATTCGTGCTTGTGGAGACTGATTTTACAACAAAGTTGCAAGGTAATGAAGAACATCTTTTTTTATTGTGTTACACTGGAGGAATCCTGCCAAAAGGAGTAAGATGCTGATATTTTAGAGCAGATGCCTATATTTTAGATACAGGGTAAAAATTTCACAAATACCTAAACAACTTAAGGAGCAAGGTTGGGCTTCCCCCCCCAAGCCAGAATCACAGTAATAAAAGTCACAAGAAACTGCACGGCTCAAGTTGTGATTTCATACTTAGGGCAATTTCTCCCCACTCCAGCCATATGTTTCTGTGTTTCCTCACTGATGTTTGCACTAGTGCTTGTGTCAAGAGCAGCTCTGGCCCCAGTGCACAGAGCAGAGGAGGAACAAGCAAGCAGGGCAGGAAGAAGGCAGAGATACCCTGTAAGTGTGGGACAGCCCACACCTGCAGCAGTGTTAGCTCAGCCTGAAACTGGAATTCTAGGGGTCTTTCCTGTGAACAGATGTTCAGCTTTTGAGTCTTATAGGCATTTTTAACATTGTATACACAATTCATTATATTATTAAACAAACTGATGAGGAAGATACAGGTCCTTTAATACAAGCCCAAATCAAAACTTACTGATGTCTCTCTGATATCAGGGAATTGGTGTTTTCCAAATGATTCATACTTGCTAAATGGTCACTGACCTAGATTGCTGCCTGGCAACATCCCCAAACTTTGAACAACTGTTCATTTATGGCTCCAGATCCAAAGATTATATTTTTAAATCTTTCATGCTATTTACATACTTTAAATTTGATTATTGAAATCAACTGCTTCCCTTTTGGGATTGCATTTTGTTGAGTAATGCTCTTCCCCAACCCAATGAAAGATGTTCTCAAAGCAAATTGTTATAGAACTTGAAATATATATGAGATTCTTTAAAAAAGGAGACACTAACAAACCCACTATGTGACAGGACTACAGACTCTAGACATCAGAAATCTAGCAAGGGAAATGATTTTGCTAGTCTGACTGAGCTGAAGTGTTGGAAATTCAGAAAAGAATGGGCCGGGTGCCATTTGCAGCATTACCAGGTTTTTACTCCTTTTGAACGAGCATGTTCTCTGAAGGCAGATGAGGGCAGTGAGCTCCAGCACAAATCTCAAAGTCAATGTGCCACTGCTGAGGGAGCATTGCAAACACATTCCTGATGGGGCATCTGTGAAGGCAAAGTCCTACTTCTCATGCAGTAGATATTTCTACAGCATTTTGCAGGACATTTTTCTTGCATGAGAAAAGGATGCAGAGACATTTCAAGGGCTGGTCTTCCCCTTCTCCCTTCAGTTTGAATTCCTACATCCCTGAAGTGAAAAATTATCCATCTTATTTTTAAAGAAGTAATACTGAACTGGGATGCAACATAACATTCATACAATAACCCAGGATTGTCTTACTAGAGACCATGAGAATTTTGTTTCTTGAATGATACCTGCTGGAAAGTTTTAAGTGTATTGGAAGTCTGTGCTGAGGACAGAGGCACATCACATCAAGACTACCTTCCCCATCTTCTGATTAATTGAGCATTCTGCTTGTGGTGTGATGGGTAGGTACAAATGTAGCTGTCAAGGAGAAGCAGCACAAGTTGCTAAACAATACTAAACATTATGAAACCTAACAAACATCTGCAGAGTTTCTTAAGGTGCACTTCATGAAATTCTTCCACTGTACAGACGTAATTGCACTTGTCTTTTTCTTTCCTGTATTTCTAGAAACAATAGCGGAGCAGACAGATTTGTGCAGTCTGAATATACGTTGTGTCTTGCAAAAGGATAAAAGCTGTTTTTCCTCCTCTGACAATGCTCTCACTAAGTTAGCTGTGAAAAACAGCATCCCTGGAGTAAGTAATGTAAGTTGTTTCACTAAGTCTCACACTGTTCCCATTACTCCCTCCATTTTTACAGGAACTGGAAGATTTTTTTTTTAATTTTTTTTGTGTGTTTTGTTTTTGTTTGTTTGTTTTAGCATTTTAAAGCTTAATACTCAGCAGAAAACTACTAATATCCACACTACTAAAACAATATTCTCCTTACTCTCAAGTTTTATCTAAATAATGTGTAACCTTCTTGATAATAAGGACCTGGGAAAACTGTACAGTAAACCATTATGAATTTTCCACACAGAAACTCAGGGTAATAAAAGATTCTCTCTAGTTTCAGAGCTTTATTTTCTACAGCGGCACTGGCAAACAGGCTTCCAACTCTGCTCAGTAAATGCAACATGCATATTTTTGTTGTTTGTTTTGGTTTATAGTCTTCCTGCCATGTAGATGGCAGCAGCACTCAAGCCTTGAAATTCACTCCAGCTTTTTCTTGAGATTATTCAAGAAACACCATGTTTAAGAATATTCTTGTTGAGCACGAACTGAAAGCATGATTACTTTAAAGATGGATATCAGCTTAGTTATATACACCTTTGAAGAAGGTAACATCATAATATCAGTGTTTAAAAGGCAACGTATCATATCTGTCTGCAGGAATGTAGATGACAGCATTTTTTAATTATTATTTTTATATTATTTTGTACATCTATTTTCTTTTTGTAAGTTAAATTGCTAGTATTTTTTTCTATTGTGCTATTTCAGGACACACAGGGTGTTTCTGAAGGTTCAAAAATGTGAAGATTTACCAGGTTAGTTCCCAAGTTTATTTCCTTGCAGGACGAGAAGCAGCTAGCAGGTGCTTGGGCAGGAAAGCTGTTGACTGTGGGCATCCGTGTTGACAATACAAAAACGAGAGACAGTGGGATAGACAGTGTAGGATTTTGTGCTATGGCCTCTAGTAATCATAGTGCTTTGTAAAAAATATGAGTTATCCTGGAAAAAACACTTTGAAGGTCCAAATATCTTTAACTTGGCATAATGTGGAATTGTCTGCACGCTGACATTTACTTTGGCTGAGAAGCAGAGAGAGGTTTTGAAAGAGAAGCAGAAAAACTGAGACCCAGAATCAAAGCTGTCTGGTAGCCTCAGTCTCTGCAGCATCAGCTGAAACCTCCGGGAGGTTTTATGGGATCATCTCCAGGCCCTGGGAGATAACTGCAGGTGTTACACATGTGCCTGTGCAGAGAGGAAAAAACTGGCACACACAAAAAAAGCGCATAATTATGTAGTTCCTCGAACTAGGAAATATTGTTTAAATGCTGGAGGCAAACGGATCTGCACTAACTCCCTCACTGCTTCTTAACCAGTAGCAGCTGAAGTAATAGGGCAAGTTAAATATCCAATGGACAGCATTTCTCATTCCATAGGAACGTGATTGGGATGTATTTGGTGGAGGTTAATCCACACTGAATCAGCCAAGGTAAATGAGCAGGCTGGGGCATTTAACTGCCATCATCTGACTGCCACAGCTGCAGATTTGGACAGGTCTGCTCTAGCCTTGTCCAGAATCTGGGAAGCTGGGCAAGAGAACCAGGAACCAGCTGATGCCCTTGCAATGCAGTATGAAGTAGAAAGCCTTCGCCCAGTATATCACCCAGCCATTTGTAGTCAGGCAGATGATCTTCAGAGGACAGAATTCCACACTGCAGGGTCCATTACAGCTTCAAGTTAGACTCGGATGATCTGCGACCAGACTCCTGACACCTAATGGGGCTATGACCATCAAAGCCTCTAGAGATGTCATGAGACATATCCTGGGGCATTCTTCCTGCTTAACCTGCTTCAAGTAAAGAACTAACAAAGGGAAAGCATGAATTTGTTGCTGATAAAATTTGTGACAACAGTAAAAGTAAAATTAATGATGCTGAGAAGAGAGCAGCAGCAGGATACCTGTTCCATCAAAACACTGGGATGGACCAGCTTTTGTCTCTGCTGCCCACTGCTGAGTACAATGCTACAGCTGCTAAGTCAGAGAGTGTTAATGGGGAAGGCACTTCCCTTCTTACATCTCTTCCAGATAAATTCATGCCTAGAGCAAACGTATTTTAGCTACTTACAGGGTATATTTTGGAGCTTTGGCTACTTTTACTCTCCACTTCATTGCAGCCATTAAATCAATCTTAGATTCCATTCCAGTGAGCAGATATATGTCAGAAAGCTGCTTCAGGTTTCCTAAATCCACATGGGTTGGGGTTTTTTTTTCATATTTTCAAAATTATGAGTAATAAAAATATCTTTTTACCTTTCCTCTGACACACTGGTAGTACATTCAGTGTAGCTATGGGGTTATCTTACAACTAAAAATGCATTTAAATTCAGAGTTCATATTAGTACTGATTGTTCATGACCTATAAAGAATACATACTTAAGAAAACTCTCAGAAACTTAAAATAACTTTATGTTAATATGTTTTTTTGTGGAATGGAAAAACTTGCAAAGCCCTATCTTGCAGAAGTTTTGTACGGGCTCTGTGGGTGGCCAGGGCATTTTGTAAGTAAAATACACAACCAAAATAGTAAAATACACAAACAAAATTATTTAATAAAAAGTTTGATAGGTTTCTGTTATCCCTGCATGAACTTGCTTGGCTGAATCAACAAAACTGCCTGAGTATAATGATACTGAAACTCTGAGAACTGCCAAACGTGGCTTGCCTTAGAGATATTTTTGCAGAATCACTTTGGAGCATATCTGCTTCTTAGGAACTTGAGATTTGCAGCGATAAGATTTCCAGCTTTTAAAGAAGCTGCTGAACAATTTTAATGGATTGGATACCAAGAAAAACATCAGAGGAGACATCACGAGCGAAGACTCATTCCAGGCTCTGTTTCTTATATTTGTTGCTTTAGTTATATGGAGTGACAACCCAATGAATCACTGGGTGGTCTCTCGTTCTGACAGGTTGGGCATTGTCCAAACAATTAACAGGCAGTCAGCCAGTTGCAGTGGCTACTGATTAAATTACAGATGTTCTTTGGTGGTTTCCATAAAGAAATCTCTGGGAAGAGTTAGGTGGATCCACCATCTGTCATATGATGAACACGTGTCTTGTTATGTTTACATGTTTATTCCACTAAATATTGTCACTTGAGAAGAGTTGATATTTGAAAGACATTTTAAGCTTTTGGTTTCTGCTATGCTGACCTTGTACATGAGGAGAATTTGTGATACTGCTGGGTTAAGCCTTTAGCTTTAAAAGTGTTTTTGTAAGAGGTTTCAGAAGTGTCTTTCCTCATGTCTCAAGTCACATCTCTGACTAACTGCATGAGCCCTTCAGTGGTTTCATTCTAGATTTTTTATTAAAAATTGCTTTTCTGTTATTTAAGTCCTTTAAGAAGATATTACTGGTGTTAGCTTTTTGGTTAGCGCACAAAAATTGCTACTCCACTTTTTTTACAATGCCTAAATCTGTAGATGCTTGTCTGTGTTTCTGCTATTGGGCTGATTCTTTTCTTCCTCATGTGTGAGACAAATCTATCACTCTCTTCCCTGAATTTTGAGTTTTTTCTTCCTCCTATGATAGGCAGTGGTTAAACTTCCACTGGGAGAGAACAAGGTAAAAGCAGCCATAGGAAAAATAAGAAGTAGTAGACTCTATTAGCAAGAGTAAATACAGTAGCATGGCCAAATTATGATCACACTGACCTCCAAGTTGCACTCTGATCTTTTATGGTAATTCTGAACAGAGCTGCTGAAGGTAGATGTAAATGTCAATACTCTAGGAAGACTGGGAATTTATGGGAATTTGTATGGGATACATAGCCATAACCACAATCATACAGGTGTTGGGTACAGTTCCCACCACACTGAGCTCACATTTAGCATTCTGTAAAGGAGGATGAGACTAGAAAATTAATCTCAGGAACATTAAGTTTTCTTAATCCCTGAGCCCTTTTTCTTGGGGGTAATCTTTCTGGATTAGCCAGTAAAGTGCCCTTGCTGGCTAGCAGAGAAGGAAAGATGTAGTTCTGTACATTTTAAAGCTTTTACAGCTTCTGTTCTGAAAGACACTGGGAATAAGAGGGAAGCTTGCATAGCTTGCTTAGAGATAGATTCACCTCCCTTGCACACAAAGGTTTTGCCAAGCTTTTGACAAAATGAATCCCTACAGTAGATTACTCCTATTTTCTTATCCAGTATTCAGTCCTGGACATTCTCCCGCAGCTTTTATTCAGCCAAAGCTACTTCCAAAAGGGCTCAGGGGCATCACTTGGTCAGCAGCAATCAGTGGGTTAATACAGCCTGGCTTCTGCCTCTCTCAGATGTTCAGGAGAAGATAATGAGGCAGGATAGATCTGCAGGTTAATGAGATATCCCAACTGGAAGGCAGAAATCTGAGAGGAGAGACTTGGGAAGCAGAAGAGGAAGGGGGAATGTGAGAGTCTTTATATTCAGGTGTTACTCAGTTGAGAGAACTGCTGGGGCAGGAGGGTTTCCAGTATTACAAAGACCTTTGATTTGTTAGAGCATAGCTGAAATTACTCATCTACCTGGCAAAAATAGTCTGCCTTGTACACTCCTACTAAAATCAATACTGGACTACATTCAGAGCTCTGTTATGCTAAAAAAAAAGTGGCCCCCCCCCGCCCTCCGAACTCTAAACAAAACAACAAAATCCAAAGGCACTCATGTTAGTATTAACAGTAGGATCCCTCTAATAGATTCTAACTAGTGCTTGTGTAAATATTTTTAGAAACATCCCTCATGCATTTGAATAAAACCTATTAATAAAGTGAATGGGTAGAACTTGGACAACTATAAAGAGGTCCTACAGTAAAACAAATGGCCCTACTGCAAGAAGCTGTTGTACTATGCTGTTTTGAATATCTTCATGAAAGCAGCTTGCCTTTTTCCTGAGCCTTTTCAATAATCCTGGGCTGTAAACGATGCAGCCATGTAAATAACTCTGGCAGTTGCACTTTGACCATATAATACGAAAAAGAGCTAGTTCTCCATAATGACATTGTCAAAAAATTCCTCCCACTTATCAGTATGTGACCTCCCATTACAGACAAGCAGAATACAGAACAATCTACACAGTCTGCAGCCTTCAAGATGCTGTTCTTACTGTTATTATCAGCAATGACAATTACCTCTAAATGTTCAACAGTAAATCCAGAGGAATAAATGGAAATACTTCTCCTAAGTGGTGTATAACAATACCTGACGTTTATATAGCACCTTTCATCTGTAAGAATCCCAAAGTGCTTTACAAAGTCTGCTGGTATCACTTTACCCACCACTGAATGTTGCTGTCTCTATGGTGAATATCAACTCCTATTCCACACCAATGCCATTGCACAACAGTGTTTTTGAAAAAAGTGACAACTAAGAGAAATGCATTGAACAGTTCTTGTGAAAGCCAGCATAGGCTCCTCAGTGACAACCAGTGGTTTAAGCTTTGGCTTGGCACCTGGAGCAAAAAAACAGCAGATGCTTTGTTCTCCTCTGCCCTCATACATTTCTTTCCCAGCAAACACATTCCTGTTCTCTCTGTTCTCAGAAGATTGTGCCCATGGTGAGAAGAGCAGCTGCAAATACAGTAGCTATGCCCAGGTTTGACTTTGCTTATCTTACTTTTTACCAGCAATGACTACCAGTTGAAAAACTACTAATGAGGAAAGTTCTATTAATAAGATTACACCAGTAAGTGTGTTAAGTGTAATAATTGTGCATTCCTGGATATGATAAAAGTTAGTGTAAAAGTGGATTGAATCCTCTTCAAGAGAAACACATGGTATGCAGTGTGAGTCATCTGGAAAGTGCTCTACCACTGTTAATCAAATCATGGAGCTGAAAATACATGTTCTTGCTGGAGTTTCCTATTACAATTTAATCTCACAAAAAGATGGGAGAAAGCTCAGGCAGGAGATCTGAACCCTGCTGAATTTTTGAGAGCTTAGGTCTTGATGCTGATAGAGATTCGATCCCTCCAACTCAGTTTTATGTCTGTAATGTGTCATTTTAAAAAAAAACAAGGTCTCATATGGGTTCATTCCACTGCAGTGTTACTGCTTTATCTTATATTTCATCTCCTCTATGGGCTTGACTGTTCTTTGTCAGAATGTGACTTCCTTTTCTTTTAAGTCTGGGGAAACATTGGTCATATGTCACAACTGAGCTACAGAGTGTCTCTGAATCTCTTTAAGTCTCCGTTTCCATATAAATTGAGGAATAATTTCTATCTTCATGGAAGATTTGTGAGTGTAAGTTCATTAAGGTTTGAGAATCAGTTAGATACTACGGTGGAGGTGGGAGACCTAAGTATGTAGGTAGATAAAATCAGACTTAGATATTTATTACCACTTATTATTGTAAAACTAAAAGAAACACTTTATGAAGTGCTAAAGTGTGATTTTTCTTCTCTCAAGAAGCTTCATTGTACATTCAAAATAGTAACAAACTTATGTGGGGAAGAAAAGAAGTTTCCCACACGTGTGAAGCCTAAAATAACAACAATTACTCTGAATCCACCACAATATATTGAGTGGTGTTTAAGAAAGCACAGCATGAATAACACTGTCAGAATTTATCTTGCACATAAATCCAAAAAATTCCACTGCAGAGAGAAAAAAATTATATATGCTTATGATAAATGAATTTATTTGCACACTGAAGCAGGCTCACTGATTCTGAAGTATTTTGGGCCTTGTATGTATGTGTGTATATATATGTGTGTGTATGTATGTCTTTATATCTGCTGTTGTATGTTCCATATTGAGTCCTGTTTTAAAAGTGAATGTGAAGATGGCAGCTACAGTGTGAAATGTCAGCTGTAGTGCTGCAGAAAGAATGGATGTGGCAATGCTTAACTATTCTGCTGAATGTGTGTATTGCACACCAATCTTCATGTGTATTAGCCCATGTCCATTTATAATCAATAATATTGCCTCATCAAAATCTTCTATACTTTTACATACACATATGTTTAGCACTTTTAAAGTTATTTTAAAGATAAATTAGCCTAATTTGGTCCTGACAATCAGATCAGAACAATACAACTGATAGATTTGGCTCCACATTTGAAAATCTGTTACAAGACAGGTCTTAGCAAACATGCAAACAAAAAACAGGAGAATCTTACCAGTAATTTTCTTTTTTCAAAGACTTCTGCTTGGAGGCAGCATTTTATAAGTCTGCTGTTTATATTTAATTATAATTTGACTACCACATCTTCTGTAAAAGCCATATCCTACTTAAATTTTCCAATTTTTTTTCCATTAGTTGACAGGCAGTTGCTAATTACATACATAATTACCCTGAGCAAATTTCAGACTATGTGGGGATAGAGTAGCTTCCTGCATATTTTACCCCTGTCTATCCTTATTTTTTCCACTTTATACAAGTGACTGGTTTGCATTTGTGAATGAATGCTACAGTGTGTATTGCCTGGGATAAGAAGGATGGTGTGAATGTCAAGCCTCTAAACTTAGATGGTGAAGTTTAACAGAGGCTTTCAAATTCATACATACAAAGACAATATTTACAGCTCTTGCTGCCTTTTTTGAAGCACTCTGCAAAGAATCTGCCAAGTACGCAGAGTAAAATATTCCTTATACCAACCCTGGAGAGATACTTTGCAGTTTGCCTGGCAGCAGGACAGGGTGACACACTGTCCTATGAATGCCACACTGGGCTTTGCTGACAAAGCCTCTGCAGTTGGGAGCACAGGGGTATCAGAGTCTTTAGCCAGTATGTAGAAATCACATGAGAGCTCCAGAGAGATTCTTTTGAGAAGAAACATTCACTCCTGAGGTTGGGTTTGGAGTTTTAAAGATTTGGCATATTGGATTTTGATCTGGGAGTTGACTTAACAAAAAGTGAATTCCGTAACTTGTTCCACAAGGTCTGTTTGACTTTGCTGGAGGAAGAGTGCTTGTTCAAAGCCAGCCCAGCAATCATCATTCATCACACTGCCTGTCACACTCAGATACCAAGGTACCTTCAACACACATTTTCTATTGTAACCTCTTGGTTGGTTATTAAATTAGTGTTTCCCACAAAGTTTCAGTAGTCATAGGACATTTTGTGAACTTTATGGGATTTATATTAACTCATAGCAATCTCTACAAGGTTGCCAGAAGGTATAAGAAACTAATTATTAGCTAGATTCTTCTTAGTAATTTAGAAACATTGGTGAGTACTAGTTCAGCTTGCTGTTACCAGCAGAGTATTATCTGCAATGCTTGACTCCTGCTGAAGGAGTCAAGGAAATCTACTATACTGAAAACAATCTTACTTATTTCATATTTCTTAATATGCAAAATACTGTTCTTACTGTATCTGTCAAAATTAATTTTCAGCAGCTGCTGAAATTTCAAATCCTGCCAAGGACAGTCGTCAACTACAAAGTAAGTCCTGAGTCTAAAACAAATGCAGTATTCTCCTCAAAACCAGTAAAAGTAGTTGCAATAATTATCACTAATATTCAAATAGTCTTTTCCTTTTAATCTAGTATAATATGAACTAATTTCAGGGGCAGTTAATTTGACCTCATAACATGTATGTATACTATCTTAAACTATAGATTTAGTCTTATTTTAGCATATGAAGAAAAGTTTAAAAACATTTAAACTTTGTCCAAACTCTGTCTTGTGTACAGTTCAGGAAAATGTATGTATCTGATAACACACTGACAGTACCACATGCACCTGTTCCCAGAGAAGGCTGTTTACTTAAGGCCTGAAGCAAGGTCCAGTTTTGAAGAAAACTTGACAAGGACAATTTCTTACTTACCTTTACTAGCTGACAAAGCACACTAATAATAATGATGGGTAGTTGCCTTCTAAGCTTTCACTCACCTGAAACACCACCGAGCAATTTATATGTATTTGTTCTTTGCTTTTGCCATACTTTTACACAGCTGTGCTTTCAAAAGAAACCCAACAAATAAAGCACTCAGCTCTCAGAAAGAGTTACTGAACTGCATGAAGCTGTGCTTATTATTCCACAGCAAGGCTGAGTTTTTCTGAGACCTTGTGCTTAGGAATGGGAAGACCACACTCCTGGCACTTCCCTTGTGTCACTCCTCTCTCTGCAATATTGTCACATGCACCAGGCACTTTCTGGAACTAATACATGGATTTCCTTTATCTCCTTACTAAGAAAGGCTCACCCAATCATCTAGAGAAGTTTTGCTCTTTAATCCACCCCACTCCTCCTCTTTTCCAAGATCTAAACCCTCACCTCCTCCTGCCACTTAGCTGTGGATGTCTGAGATACAAGAGGTGCATTCCTCTCTGTTCTCTGAAAGGTACCAACACAGAACTGCTCCCTTGGAACCTCATCACTGGCAAGACAGTGATTTTTCTCTGATATCTGGCCCTGATCTGCATATGGTATTGGGAACAAACATTTCATCCTTCCCCACTCACTCTGTGCCCAGTTGGTACTGCAATACAAATATGAAGGGTCAGTGTTTCTTGGTCAGCTTTTTCATGGATATCCAAAATAGATAACAAATAAAAGGGACATTTATTTAACTCTAGAATATCTGCTCATAGGTGTTTTGGGTTGAAGCAAAGTAATTTTTACTTCCTTATAAAGCTCTCTAAACATTATCACATACTAATCCAAACCACAGAAGTTACATCATTGCAAGATCTGGTATTTCTGCAGTTTTGTCCCATAATCTTCTATAGAAGACAGTTCTGTGTCTTAAGTTTTGACCTTTATCCTTTAGCTGGACGAACAGCCCTGGAGAGTACTTGGTTGCTTTTGGGAAGGAACAAAGATTGTCTGAGCTTCCTAACATACTGCTTGTCATATTCAAGCAGTAAGTTGCAGAATTTTAATGTACTTTCCTACACTTCTCAGTATATGTTTTTGTGGTTTCCCACATCATATGCTAAAATCTTTCCATGGATTGAATATTTTTGTATGGCAAGCTTGTGTGCACATCTGACTCACCCTCTGATTTTGACCTGGGGATCAGTTTTTCCATGATGCCTTTTGAAAGACAGAGGTATCAGTTGAGCAAACCAGAGCAGGCAGTTTTCTCTAATCATCTATGCCATCATCTGTGCTGGATCATGGCAGCGACTGATCAATAGAGGAGTATTTAAATATGTTAGAGCCTGAATCTGATATTCTACATGTTTAACTGCATAAACAGATCAATGGGACAGGATTGATCTTCATTGATATTTGGCAGTTTTCAAATACAATTAAACCACATTTGGAGTACTGAAAGTACTTGAAATAAACAACTGGGCACTATTTATAATTTAAAGAGCTACTAAAAAAATTTAATAGATCAAGTGGTTGTTTTAACAATGCCAGTGTCAAGGGAAAAGTTGAAATCCATATGCTGTATATAAATAGCAAACTGAAATTAATCGCAAACTGAAATTCAATGTATTCTTTAGCACATATAATTATATAGAAATATTTCAGTATTAATGACTATAAGGATATGCAATTAAATTGTCATTAACTGATATATATGAATGATTATGCCTGAGCAGAATCTGGGATTGGAATTATTTGTACAGTAGGGGCACAGATTCTTCAAAAGTATAAATGATGCTATTAATAATTGGCTTAAAGGAAGTAAGATGCCAGTTTATAAATGACATGCTGGTAGTAAAATGGCAACCTTGGTTTTCTCACATTCATAAGAGTGGAATGCAAGAGTTGCCCAGCTGGTTTTTGGTTTCACTGATCCCTCTTGGCTGTATTCCCAATGTGTCTGACACACAGTATTCCAGCATTCCAGAGCACCTCCAAGAGTTGACACCTGGCATCTCCATTGTTCCTCCTGAGAGCCTGGCACTAGTAGGTTTTTAGGCTACCATCCAAACCTGTTTGCTCAGCTAGTGACAATCTAGGAGTGTCCATGGGTTACTTGAGTGTAGTGCCATTGTCACCACAAAGACACGCCAGATAGCGAAAGGCTGCTCAGGGTGTTTGACTCATTGACATGCAAAGTAGATGAATACTGGTGGTCATAAAAAAGACCAGTGCCCACAAGTTTCCTCCTTGGCCAATTCAAC
Organism: Apus apus; assembly: GCF_020740795.1. Classification (NCBI taxonomy): domain Eukaryota; kingdom Metazoa; phylum Chordata; class Aves; order Apodiformes; family Apodidae; genus Apus; species Apus apus. Next base: position 8,662,858 of record NC_067291.1, read on the forward strand.
TGAATCCCACCAAAGTTGCCCAGAAGAATATTCATTTTGGGAAATAAGATTTATTGGCCATTCTGGTCTTCTGGTCAGTTTTACACAGCAACACAGATGCAGTCATAATGAAACATACTGTGAGAGCTGAGGAGCTGATCCAGAGCATACAAGGCGATTAGAAGGTTTATTTTCTAAAGAATTCTTTGCAAAGAAAGGCTTATGGTCTAAAGCAATTTGAAATACATAAAGGAAACATGGATCTGTAAGACTGCTCCTCTTCTCTAAGCCCAGAGCACACCACTGTAAACCCCATTTTCTGTGCAGACACAGGTTTGATTCATTACAAGGACACTGAATGTCAGCTCAGTAGTACATTTACCAGCCAACTTCAGTGTGAGCATGGGGAAATGTATTTTTTGCACTTTATGCTGACAACATTCTGAAACATATCTAAACAGTATCAAGGTGTTTTCCTTTCCCAGACACTTTGAAAATAATCTCATGTGTTTGTGCTAATGTCCGCACTGAACAGCTGGGACACGTGTACAATTTGCTAAATCTAATGCCAATGTAAAAAAAATAAGGTTTTTCTTGTTATATGGGTTGGAAAGAGGAAAATACAGCAGGCTCCTTTTGCCCAGGAAGGAGTATTGGTTAAGCAGCATAGAGACAGTAGGGATTCCCAGTGTATGCTTATCAGAGCAGGGACTTCCCTTCCCAAACCCAGATTCTGGAGGCTTTGGAACATGCAAATGGTGAGTACCCTTCTGCTGAAGCTGTATGTGTATCATTCCCAAGGGAACTGCTTTTCCTGTTAATGATCTCAGAAATACTTTTACTTAAGAGGCTGTTACAGGATAAGATTAAGAGGATATGTTCAGTATTAAACTCTGCCCTGTTCCAGTGGCCATGAGTACATCCCAACCAATCTCTGTTGCACAGAGCAGCACAGCGAAAACTGTACAACAGAAATACTTCAGCATTTTACCTGAAGAGACATGGTGATGACTTATAGTACACCCTGAATAATATTTCTTCTCTATGCTTTATCTGGACCAATAAATGCTTATGCTTCTGGATGCAGGAAGAGCTGTTTGTTCTCCTCAGCTGACAACCCATTAAAAAGAAAATAAAGTAAACATATCAGAATTAGTCCCCTAAAGCTTCTGTCAAGCCTTCTGCCATGAGCACTTTGCTGTAGTTTTTGTTGTTTTTTTTTCCTTTGCCAGTTTTTGGCACTCAGGGGCAATCTATCTTTGAGAGAGAGAATAGCATCACTCTTCTTCCCCAGGATGTACAATCCAAGAACTAAAACCAGAGGCTATCCAGAACAATATCAGAGGGCTGCATAACAAATATGTAGACAAAATTGCTGAAGAAATCTTCAGATGGTGAGCAGTATAATATACTTAAGAAAAACCCACAAAATCTTACAGTGGGCAATTATGAGATAATTAATAAGAAAAAGTTATTTCCTTAACCCACCCAGTAGTGATCAGTTTACATCGTGAACCTGGGGCAGTTTTCCCCAGGAATTATCCAACTTTTGATTATATTTCCTAAAAGTGACATTCCAATTTTATTGTTCACCATCAGATGGTAAAGAAAGAAAAGCAACACCAGCAGAAAAAAAAAACAATAACACAACAAAGTTGCAGTTTGACTCAAATTTTTCTGTAATGACTGTCAAGCAACGGACTTTAGGACCTACTGGAAATGCAAACCATCTAACAGCTTTCAGGCAAGCCCTTGTTTTCAGCTGATCATTACTAGTTTTGACCTTTTAAATCCTCTGCTGCTAAGGGAGAATCTGGTCTTTACAGAAAAGCTGTTCTGTATTCCATTCATAGACAATGGAGAACTTAACTATATTTACTGGTATTTAACATATGGAGCATATTTGCCTGGAAGGTAGATGAAATCTCCTGCATTTAAGATCAAATCAATTTGAATTTAAGGTCACATTTGCAGAAGTCAATGTTCCATAAAATCAAAGAAGAGCTTAATTCTACTATTTTTTTCTCTGCCAATCAACTGTGCAGTTTCACACAGCACAGGTCTGCGAGCCTTCCTCCCTGAAGGGATCCTCGAGCACACAAACATTCCTATGGGAGGCAGCAGCATGACCTCGGTCTTACTCACCTGAGTAGAGCTAGGAGTGTTTAGGTCCAAGGCAAACATGAACTGCATTCTGCAAACTTCATGTTCTTAATTCTCACTCAGGCTCAGTTGTATTCCTGAGACTACTCACGCTGCTTATAGTTGGGCTCTTAGGATCAAAACTCTTTTCTTAAGATGAGACGTATCCAATTTGGAACATCTAATTTCCAGGACTAAATAGAGAAAAGAGGCTCGTGATTTCAAGGTGAAAGCGTGTGTATCTTCATGAGCAAGTGCTGCTACTTCAAAGCAGGGGAGATTTGCAGGAATCAATGATCTCAAATATCTTTTTGCTTAAGGTGTAATAGCCATCTAACAACACTAAGGGACTTCGCTATTGCAGGGTTCTGGGAAACACAAGCCCAACATCCAGCTTTCTGGTTGGGAGATTTCTCATATTGGAACACTGTCTTTGTATGCTACTAACCCACAGCCTGTTCCCCTGGAAGTCTATACAGGAAAGGGGAGAACAGGAACTGGTGTTGATTCCCCCTTTCACTTTTCCCATGCAAGTGCAATACAGCAGGTCTCAAAATGACATTTTTGTTGTTAGTAATAATTCTTTTGTCTTTCTTTTTAAATGAAAATATTGATTACTTAGCTTTGATGAAATAGCAAAAATACATAGTCAAAGTGAAGTGGAAAAAATAAAATTGCTCTCCCATGGTCTAAAGGAAGAAGGATTTTTTTTTAACACTGTGGAAACAAGAACAGACAAATAGCGCAGAAAAGTGGGGAAAATTTGCAAATTGCTATTTAATGGAATTTAAGTGACACTATTCATACTGCATGTGGGACAGCAAATTGAAATGTGTCTAGCAGCATCTTCTGTTCAAATGAAAAATTACCAGCTACTTGAGCAAATTATTGTCAAAGATAAAATAGGACCAAAGACTATTATCACCAGCACACCACTAACAGATTCCATAACAAGTTAACAAAAACATCTTGCTGGCTGCTCCTACTTAGATCTTAAGCAAACACAAAGCAAACTGTAAACTTCTCTTTATATTTCATGTTGTTTAGTTGTTGGGTTTCTTAATAGATGAAACAATTTCTTATTTTAAGAAAACAACTTTTTGACCATATCATTATATGTCTTGAACATTTTTGAAAACTAATTATATATTTGAGTAATATTTGGAGGAAATAAGCAAAGAAATGATAATTTTTTAAGGGAAAGGAGGGGTTTGTTTAGGGTTTTTTTCTGTATGAAATGCCATATATTTGCAAATACATTTCTGAGCCAAGCCTTCTTGATTTCTGGGTGAGCTGTACCTTTCAGTAAAATAAGGGTTCCACTTTAATTCACAATAGCCCTTCCTAATCTAGCACTCATAAGAAACCTTCTTGTATTGCTGAGTTGACAAACCCTTCTTAACTTGTCCCTGGCTGCTGGGATTTGAATCTGTGTTCCCATGCAGTTTTGAGAGACAAATTCACCTCTGATGTAAATGAGCACAGTTCCATTGAAGTCAGCTGAGCTGCTTTCTCTTGCACCAAGGCTTAATTTGATCCTCGATATTTAGATCACTAAGCTATCCCCTCTGGCTTAGCAATTCTCCAGTTGAAAGATTACTTTCTGACTGTGAATGCCAATAGTCTTTTTACTCTGGTAGCTGAAGAGTAATAAGTGCATATAAGGGTTTCATGAAGTGCTTCACAGGTGAAGGGAGACAGCCCATTGCATTCTGGAAGTGTCTCTTACCCTTCAAATGAAGAAGAGAAAATCTGAGTCAATTAAAGTTTAGTGTAGTTTTGTGACTTCTACATCAAAACCAGAAGAGTTTGGACCTTTAGAGATGAGGGGGACCTTTGTATCTTGTTTCCCTGCAGCACTCATTCAGCTCAGAATCAACAGAGCTTGTAAACCTCTGACGTACAGATCGACCTGAGGCGGAAGAGGGGAAGAAGGATGTAATTGTGCCAATTAATCTGAAAAGGCATCTGAGAGAACAATGTCTTTAAAGAAAGCCTGATTCTGACCTTGGTTAGACTAGAGTAAATCTAGAGCGATGTCACTGAACCTAAAACATAATCTTGCTGGTGTAACCTGGATCAGACTTTGGCCTGGAATTGGTTATTCATCCTGGACTAGCCTTGGTAATTCTAATCACAGCTCTGTAAGAGAACACCAATGGTTGTAAGGAAGATCAAATATTACAAAAAATAAGAAATATCTTCTGCTGCATAATTAAAATCCCCAATGAATTAACAATGCTGTTTCACTGCTTTTGCATTTTGCTACAAAAGCCATGACATATTTTGAGAAGGGAGTTGTGTGGTGCTTATCAGGAAGTGAAGCAAAATCAGTAATGTGTACAGATCTGATCAGCAGGCTTATTCAAAGACCTATTCTATTCTACAGAGGAGTCAGGACAACATAAAGCAAAGTAACATGATCTCCAAAGCAGAATACAGATAATGAGCCATCTATCATTTTGATCTATTTTACATTAAGAGATCAGCAAGTCTGGGAAAGAAGAAAAACGTAGAACAGGAGTGCATTCTCATTTCTGAGAAATGGGGGCATTTGTGAGTCCTAGGAAGCTCTACAGCTAGAAGTAAGAACAGCTCTTGTATGCTCCTCCCTTTGTCCATACCTCCTGTCCCATTGATGCAGAAGCAAAGCCATCCTATCTGTTCACTCCTCCCATCAGAGGGGCTGCAAGACAAGGAGAGAGGTGTAGAATCCAGTCTGCCACCTTTGTATGTACCTACAACACAGAGGAATGTGATCAGGTGCCTTTCATCCTTGCAGTCCCACTTCCTGATGCAGGATTTACCGGACTTAATGGAAGACACACTGACAGCAAAGCCACAGCTAACACATAATTTAAATAATCCCTGATTAACTAGTGAAATGATAATTTTAGGAAGTATTGAGTGAATTGGAAAGTGTGGAGTCCCACTGAAACATAATATTGATTTGATGCCTTTTAATTTGTTAGAGATTGTAACTAGCAATTCTATTCACCTATTTACTCTTCCCAGGCTATTTGTTATTGACCAGAAATAGGTCTGGATGAGAGCTGTTAATATAGAAGTGCCAGATCCTGCCTAGACCTGAATGGGGGGATGAGTGGTTGGAAGTGATCCTAAAACAGATCTGGGTTGTGGTTGAGATTGTTTAGTTCCATGTTTTCCAAGCCTCTCCATTGTCTAACTTGCACATTTCAGTTTCTTGGAATTGTCTCCACGTAAGTATAATTGTTCAAACGTAAATCAGAACACACTGTCTTAGCCCCAAGCCACTCCTAGCACCCTGGCAGTAACAATAGCTGTTGCTGGAAATGTTAGAAAGAAACTATAGAGGTTATGCTGTTCGGTGTAGAGGAAAGGTCTGGGAATCCTGGCTTCTTGGCTGCCTTTACCATGGTCACTTGTATGGATTGCATATAGTGCTATAACCAAAATGTTTCCAACTCACAGCATTATGGATTCATCCTAGCTGATGAAATAGAAGGCTAGTGGAATGGTATGAGTCTTGTAGACTCAGTGGCTGCTGGCACTGTTTCTCTGACATTGCCAGACACAATGAGACTGGCTAGATTTTAATCCACCTCTTTTCTTAGGAAAAATGCAGTTGGGTGATTTAAGATCTGATCCTGTAAATTCTGTTTCACATGAGCAATCTCACTGCAGATTAAAGACTAATCAGAGAAGGATTTGGAGGATTGGGCCCTTTGATTTCTCTTCATGCTAAGGCTCTGTTTATCTGGATCATCCTGTTGATTATCCTTCTCCATCTTTTGCATAGGCCTTTAGGAATAATTAGAAGGAAATAAGATTTTCTGACTTCAACTTAATCAGTAACATGTCTACTTTGAAAAGTTACATTTTTACATGACAAAGAATGCATCATCCAAAAGCAAATATCTCCAAGGTATTTGGTCTTGCTTCTAACTGACAGCTTGGATGTTATCACAACTGTGTGGCTGCTCTTTGTTCTGACTCACAGACACTGTGAATGTTTGATAAATGTTACCTTTTTAATTCTTGATAACATTATGAAAATGTTAAGAAATGTTACAGCAGATAACCTTTCTAGACCAAACAGCCACATTAACCATGTGAAGTTAATAACTGACTACAGGACGTTTACTTAATTTAGTTTTTAAAAAAGTTTTGCTCACACTACTCAAACTTTCCCTTCATTTTTATCTCCTTTTCTCCAAGGCCACAGATAAGATTTTCCTCTTACTGGCTTGCAGGTCAGCTTTCCATGACACTCAGGTCTGCCTACAACCAAAACCAAATATTTATGGGTATGTGGGTATGAAACACCATAATGATAAATGCATGATTATACACCAGAATGAAAGATTTCAAGACAACAGTGTTTGCTGTCTGAGCTGGACATTTACTTAGTCTGTGTAGCCAGGAGCAGGTACTTTGATATAAATCAGATGAAGTGTTTTTGAATGAATAAGTCTATATTGTGAAGTATGACTTCAGGGATCAGGACATATGGGTGCACAGGTGTCATTTTGCAATGAAAGCTGCTAATGCTTTCTGTGCATGTCTAAAAACACTTTGTTTCAAGGTTGTGCTTCTGAGAATATAGCTCTGCAGGTTTCTTTTAAAGAATGAAGTGCTAAATAATGGATTAAAGGCTAAAAAAGGATTTTAAAGGTCTTTGCCGTATTTTTAGCACATTCCAGTTATACCTTTTACTCCTTAGAAGCACAGTTCCAGACTGTATTTAAATTTGAATCATGTCATGGCATTGCATATTCTTAGAATGATCAGATAGGCTTAGGAAATTTAATGTTTAACCTTTATTAATTATTACACAAAGCTCCTCATCTAGTAAAGCAGATGATTGCTTTTAAGTATGTCAGCAGCCACACTGGTTTTATTCATAAATGCTTTGAGGACATAGTGGACTTTCATGAAATTCACAATAGATTTAGATTTCTTTCATGAATGAAAGTTAGTATTGGTATCTGTTCTCATTTCCAGTGTTGCAGTCTTTTCAATTGCAATTTCTTTATTTTTACTTGGCATCATTTAAATTTTAACCTGACAAACTAAACTATTTCCTTTTGTTTAACAGAGTTCTGATTTACCTGGCATATGCTACTATGGCATCACTGGGGATGAGCTTAACTGTGGTGACATATCACGTCTGTTGAAATGAACACCCAAAGATCATTTAATCACTTGTAATGTTTTCTCCTTGTCTGGGCCAGGCTTTTGTAAGAGAAGAGTTCTGCTAATGCACACTTCTGCCGGGAAGCTTCCCAAGGTGGGGCACAAGAGATGCTAAGTGGCAGAAGGAGGATGAGCAGAAGCCATTAACATTTCCCCAGCAAGGTCAGATTTGATGTTTCCTTTGTTTGTAGTATCCAAATTAAGAAGATGCTTCTATGCTCTGAGTGTTGCCTCTACATAAACATACTCCTGGGTAATCTCACGCTGGTCACATCTCCTTACTATTAGCCACCCATTAACAAGTTGATTGAAAAGGAACCAGCACAACTTACACAAAGCACTATTTCCAGGAAGGCCAAATTTCTCATCACCTTCATCAACACTTCAGACCACCAATATACCAAATAAAACACTCTTGTTCTGAAAGGCTCTGATCACAGGAGAAACCTTTGCATTCTTTCTTATTTTTTTTTTTATTGCAAATGTGTTTGTGGGGGGGGAAGTGTTATCTTTCTCCTCTTTTTTTTTTTTCCTTTTTTTTTTTTGCTTTTTTCCTGAAGCCAGTATTACCAGCCATTTTACTTGTACTTTACTATTATTATCTAGGTGATGGCTGTGACATGTTGATCATATATGGCAGTGAGAAAATTGATTTCCTTCAACAAAAATGCTTCCAATTTTCCCTGGGCCATAATTTTATGTCCACAACAAAATAAAAGGGTCATTTTCCTTAAGATGAGGGAATTGAAATCTTTGATAAAAGCCATAGTAAATGTTGTACTTTTGATTGCGGAAACTGCAGTTTTCACAAACATCTCTCCTGTCTGTTCTGTGCTTACGTGTGTTTCTGGGGAGTATGTGGGGTGAGAAAAGGAGAGAGGAAGGAGGCAAAAAACAGCTTCTGGAAAGACTGAAGTTTCTTTAAGAAATTCTGCAAATGTACGGATTCTTTCTGGACACAATGTTTGTTTTCTCAGCGAAAATTTAGGACTCTATTGGTAGCTTTCAGTTAAAACTCTTCTTTTAAAAAATGACTTAAATCCATACTTCTCAGTCACCTGGTTTTAGATACAACTGCCTAACTTTCTGGTAAGATTTTGACCAATAATTTTGGAATTTTTTAATATAAATATTTTTTAAATACATTTTTAAGAGACTATAATCACAGTACAGCAATAAAAAATAAAATTAATTAAACTAATTTATAATTTTTTTCTGAAGGAGGATCTCTTCTATCCTTACACAATTCTGCAGCTATATTTATTAAACCACTATTTCTGGGAATATTCAGGAACTACTGACTGATGAGACTAAAAGCTACTTAAGGTTGATTCTTTAAAAATACTTTAAAAAGTATTTAAAAGTATAGTAGACATTTATTTAAAATCTTTGTTTCTTCTTTGACTCTGTATAGTAGAGAAGCAAGTAGAAAAGGTCTGGGAATTTGACCGGACAGTCCACAAGCAGAGTTTTTTTCTTTTAAATTGGATTTGTTCAATAGTTTGAATAAAATACATGCTGGATTTTTGAATATTCAGAAAATCCTGAAAACTGACCTTTTGGTACACTTCTACATTGATCTTTTATGTCCCTAGTCCCATGTGTGAGTGTAACACGTGATACTGTCTCACTAGAAGTTTTTGCCTCTCTAAAACTACACTCTTTGATACTTCATTTCTACAAGATGAGAGATTCCCATAAGTGGCCTCATCTCAGTTTGGCCTGTGGAATGGCAAGGGAATTGTGCCCAATCAAAGCTGTGCTTTCAGAATTTGCAGTGAGGGAGTGTTTGAACAAGAGACAATGCATGAATAAACCTTTCTCTAGGACTCTGATCCAAGTCTAATACTTAGAGCCAGATATAAAGAGTAGTCATTATTTTGACTGAAACATCATAAATATGAAGTTTTCTTTTGCTTTCATGTAGTTGAGAGAGAGTTTGATGGCTTGATGGTTTTACTTGGCTGCATTTTCTCATACATTTATGATAGTCCATGTTTTCAAAAGCTGGTGGAAACTGAAGCATTTGATATCCTTTAAATCAGATTTCTTTCAGACTTTCTTCTGCTCATAGGGAAAATATATGCAAGAATCCAGAATATAAGGAGCATAGGACTGCAAATTAAGATGCTGAGGTGCTGCTGACATCTAAAGAGAATAGTGGTTTAAAAGTCTGGCCCATCCTTGCATGTTATATATGAATTGCTCCCAACATCCAGAAGATGTTTAGTTGACAGAGGAGTTAATCTTGTGATCTCTTTGCTTATTTCATCTGTACTCAGAGGGGAGAGATGGAGGTCAGTTTAGATGGGTAGGTTGTGATTGTTTCACCAGGGACATAAACAGGAGGCAGGAAGTTGTGAAACAAGAGTTATGTTGAAAAAAATTCACAAGAGCTTTTTTTGATACAGTAATTTTCACAGAGCCAAGAAAAGTTATTATTCTTTTTTTGTTTGTTTGTTTTTTACTTGAAGGTACTTTTTGATTAATATCATGTTAATAAAATCACAGTTCTTATAATTTTCTTTAACATCAGCACACAGGTTCCACTGTGTGTGATTTTTCACATGCTGGACTAGTGGAGAATATACAGTCAAGAGAAGCACATCTTAAGGACAAAAGGAATTCTGCACTGTGTTTGGAAGTGTTGGGAAAGAGTCACCAATAAAAATGGAAAGAGCATGTGCAATCAAAAGCAAGAATCACTTTCTGGTGGAGTGAGCAAAAGAGAGAGGTAGATGGGTTTGATATGACATTATGTCTCATCAAATAGAGCAAGCTCTGTAGCATAAAAAGAAGGCACTTGAGAGTCAGATGCTAGAAAGAGGCTCTTCCTTTTCTTCCTAGAATAGACACGCTCTTGAACTCTCCTTTTAACTGTTTCTTCAGAAAATAGTACAAGAAAGAAAAAGTTCAGCTCTGAGGTGACATTGATACCAGCAGTGACAAAATTGGTCACTTTTGTTGTCCTCCCTCAGAGAAAGGAAGGGCTCAAACACACTGAAATGTTCCTGGATAGCCAATAGCAGCCTAATTTGGTCTTGGAGACTGACAAATGTGTATTACATGGACTGTATTTTGCCACTTTTTGCTAACTGTTTGGAAACATGAATTGGAGTTTATGGTACACTGGGACCAATGACCCATTACAGCTGGAAGTGGATGCTGGGAAATGAGATGGCAAAAGGGAACAGACAGGATATGCTGGGATTCTGAAATTGGGCAGATACAGAGTACACAGAAGGCAGAGATGCTTAGAAATCTTAGGATTGCGTCATTATGCATGGTCCACACTCCCTATCATCCTTGTCATGTAAATGCAAAACCATCTGGGGACAGCATATAGTATTGTGAAATGGTTTTCAGGACTGCAGGGGCCAGGTGCTACTATCACTTGCACCTGAGCAATTCTGGTCACTTCAGCGAGCTCACACACATGTAACTGAGAATGGAACCTGGATTGCTTTGTGTATGAGAATTGATTAACGTGTTTGTCATCTAGTTGGACTCTGGCTCTTTCACAGATTATTTCTACACAAAACAATTTCCTAAAGCTTTTTTTTCAAAAGCAAGGGAATACAGTTGCCAAAGTGCAACTCTTCATGGTTCCTTGGAGCACTGGACATTACTCGCTTTCACTCAGCAAGAAGATTGGAAAAAAACCCAACCAAAACCCAAAAGAAAATATTACTAATATATACCTTATTAAATAATAATAAAGTTATTGGTTATTCCTAAGTCAGCTCAAATTTACCTCCTCAAATCACCTAGATCCCATATTTGTCGGGTGTGCTGGTATGGTGCATTGTTTCTTTGAAAATGACTGTGATATAAATAGCTGGTATTCATAGCCAAAATAGGACAGATGCATTGAAAAATAAGTGAATTGAAAGGGTAAAAAACGGACATTCTGGAAAAGTAAAAAACCGTTTTGTTACATACTTATGCAAAATGTATTTGTGAAAGTGCTGCTTTCAAATGCTTCAGTTCACATCCTGTGCTTTCTCCATGAAGGGAAGTAAAGATATTTGCCCTTGTTATCCTTAACATTTGCCTCTTACTTTCCTCTGAGAATTCGCATTCTTAAATTCTGGCTCATTTGTACTCAACTAAGGTTATTTGTCTTTTTCTTTCCCTGCCCTGTATATTTCCCTGGATCTCTACAGATGTACATCCCAGTTTCTCTCTCAGACGTTTTTCCATCATCAAGATAAAAATGTTATTAAGGATCAAATCCACACCTATGTGGTGACAGTTTGAGACTCTCATGAGCAGACACAGCTGGTACTGCCTTACTAACATCTGCAGAGATTTTCAGGTGTTCGAGAATGGCAGAAAATGGCAGATCCTAATTACTTTTCACTAAAAACCTAACTAGACAGAAACAATTCTTTCTGGAATACAAGTAGTTTTGGGGTCCTTGCAGTTCTCCATACAGAGGTGGATTTTACCCAAGAAAGTTATGGTAAGTAAGGGTTAGTATTAAGCAAAGATATTAGTAAAACCTACACTTTTATCATATACATTTAATAACATGAAGTCTTTGTATATTAGATCATTGTTTTCAAAATAGCACAGATTTTCAGAGACATATTTATAATGAAAATTTCAGCTGATATAATAGAATTTTCATCCCAAAGGCTTCTTATTTGCAAGGCTTACTACCCTAAAAGAAACTTACATAATGAGAAATAATGTAATTTTAAAATTATACCAGTACATAATTTCCAGATACATGACTGTGGCTGTTGCCGAGGCACTTACTCCTTTTGGAAATTTAAGTCCTGAAAATCAAACACAGCGTATGGAAAAATAAGCCCCACCCAACAGGGTTGCTTCTGAAAGTTTGGGTCTGACTAAAACATCCATCATCCAAGCCAGAATCAAGGAACAGGATACTTAGTTCCCTCTTTTATCCTCAGTTCTTCCAGATACGTTTCTTAGTGGGCAGTTTGCCAGCATGTGATGATGTTGCCAGAAAATACTATTTCTTTTAGTAGCCAAGTGAATCACTGAAACAAAATACATTGGCAGTTGAGAAACAAATCACCAGGCAACACAACAGGTACCCTGAACAACGGTGGGGAAGTGGTTGGCACAGCCAAGGTAAGAATCAAGAAAAAAAAAACATAAATCAGAAAATATTTGAAAGACTAGAGGAAAGCTTTTTCCAGATCTCTTGCAGGGGTGTACTCTACTGAGTATTCCAGCTGTGACACAGGTCACACCACCTCCCATCATACCTCTGCTGGAAGTTGTGGAACCTCATAAAGCCATATAGTAAGTGTGGACCAATGCAGTAAACTGCATTGCATATCCATGCAAATTCTTTCCTTTGCATCTCAGCTAATCATATATATTAGGTTACTAAGCCCTTTCTGCTGATGGAGCAGAGCAAATGGGACATAATGGAACAGAAAATATAACCCCATAGCAGTAATAATGTTATCCCTGTGTCTCTGTATCCCTGTATCCTCCTATAGTACTACAGGCTGGATACCAAATCTTATCTATTTTAAACAATGCAGAACTTGGTGCCATTGATAGGAATAAGGTCTTTTTCATTATTTTTAACTGAATTCCTCTCTTTTTCTCCTCAGTCATCTCAACCAGCCATAACTCATAATTCTATAGAAACGTATTTGGTGAAATATTATTGCATATTTTTCCTACAGATTGCAGAGAGAGATGCCCTATTTGGGGCAAGTAAAATGTCAAATTAGTGCTTAAGGAGCTTGGAGCAATGGTCCTACCGTCAGGTATGTAGATAGAAATTTTGATACAAGAGTATCTGATTGCTTAGTCCTCATCATATAGAAGAGAAATACCTACATTCAAAGCTGGAGGTTGGAACCAAAAGGACAATTGCAAAGCTAAAACAAAGTTCTCTACCTTTCCTTTTTAATGGATAACAGGGCTCTGTGACTATTATTAGAAGTGATTTGGCACCTCAGCATGCAATAGGCATAGAGTGAGATTTTTCAAAACCACTACACATCTAATTTACATTGACTGAATATCCCATGAGACACCTAAATACTTCTGAACAACCTTACTATGTCAATTCATAAAGCTCACTTATCTTCCTCTTTCTCACATTGTGCAAAATCCTGATTTTAACCATGTGTAACACTACAAATTCCTGTTCCCTTGATTACAAGGCCAATTTTACATGTAACAATTTTCAGCTATTATGGCAAACCTTTGTAAGCAATGCTTTCTTTTTCTTTTAGTTCTCACTGCATCCTGCTGCTGAGCATGCGGGTCAGATTTAGATCAAGACAGTGTGATGCAACAAGCTGAATTTCTGGACTGACCTTCAGCTCTCCCCTTCTGTTGCGATACACAGCTTTCTGTTCTGCTAAGTGAGAGTCAGAAATGGGGGCCAAGTGAAAAGTGATTTTTTTTTCACTCTTTTGCAGAAACAACAAAAAGGTGGCTTCTTTATGTGAGAAACTCTTTTGCTCATCTCTGTTGGAGACTGCATTGTTTACTGTATTGAACTGCACATCATTGTGGGCTGGGTTTTAACAGATATGACAATTTATCAATGATTGGAGGGGGTGTTTTGATACATTAAATACCTTTGAATTTTTTTTTTCTCTCTTTATTTCTCTTTTTTTTTTTTTCCTTTTTTTTTTTTTTTCCCAAGCACTAAATCTCAGCATGACTGTATCCTGCAGTGGAAAATTACTACCCATTCAGAAATGTGCCTTGTTGCATTACAGTCGTACATTTGAAGAGTCAAAGCTCTATCTGCAGCACAAAGGCAGGCTCAACAAATGACTTAGCATCTTTGTTGTTTCCTTTATCACAGCACTTCATGGCAATATTTGCTTCTTATAATCAAGGTATACTTGTGAAATGAGTATTTTTTACTCTTTAGCTTACATTAAAATTATGCATCTTTATTAAAATGGGATGATGCTGTTAATATATCGCTGAAATTGTTTGTAGTAGTGCCTGAATTACTCTCTGAATTAATGAATGAATGAATGAATGAATGAATGAATATTTTTACAGCATCAGATGACAAAACATACTGTGTCCTATCTCTTCATCAAAAAGCTTGCCTGAGAAAATAATTAAAATAAGTTATTTTCTAAATCCAAATACAAAGAGGCACATTCCTTGTCAGCTTTGTATGTAAGATGCAAAAGGTAAGAGGATCCAGCTACACCTACCCTTTTGGGGGGTTGATTGCTACGAATTTCTCTCTCAATATGCACTTGGATTCACATTTGAAGCAGTCAGAGGCTTTTAAGGGGAGAAAATCTCAGGACAGTGTACAAAATCAGAGCCAGGGTCATGACCTTGACTATTGATCCAGCCTCTCTTATTTCCACAGCTTGCTGAGGCTTGTTCTTCCAACCTGCTGGTGTACATTAGAGCAGAAATCCATAACATGGCCATGTTCATCCAAGCACAGGAAGAAACTAAATTAAATGTTAAAAAACAATCTGAGGCTAGAGTTGGAGACAATTCATCATGATCCTAGACGTCAGGCAGGTAGGATGACCAAGAGTTCCTCAGCCAATAGACCCCAAAGAGAATATGGAGGGACCTCACTGCCTCATTTGTCAGGTGCAGAGCAGATAGTCGGAAAAACACTGAGGAGAAAAAAAAAGTCTACCAGAGGTCAGCATTTTAATTCCCAGCCATGCACAAATATTCATTTTTTGGAATGCAACCTGTAATTGAGGTTTAGAGGAGAAAGAGAGGGAGATAAAAAATTATCTGACATTAATACCTTAGCAGTCACAATTAGGAGAAAATAAAATTTTGCATGGAAAAAGTGTAATAAAAATGGAGTCCGGCTGAGTTCTTAAAACTCTGGAACCCAAGTTTAGGTGAGAGAATTTGCCTGCAGACTCGAGTAGCCTATGAAAATCAGCAGTCAATCTCTTTCACTTTCAAAAGGTATCTCAGTGGAGTGCTAACCGTTCTTGATAAAAGGGGTTTAAAGGTATAGAATCTGTGATGCATAGAATGAACACAGCATGTTTAATAAGAGGTTCTGTAGGCTGGTTAAACTGTTTAGAAACTAACCTTTGCTGCTTCTCAAGCTGATGTTATTTGTACTGGTCACAGAACTTGTGTCCCTTATATACTAATCCAAAACATGTAACTTAAAAAATACTTCTCAAATGGCAGTTTTTTTCTTCTGGGAACTACAAAACATACATCCCTTGAAAGTACTGTGCAAATATTATGATGATTGAAAATGGTCACAAACCCCACTGCAGTCTGCACAGCTGCTGTTCTAATTTAGCTAGCTAGTGAAAAGAAGAACTTGCCAGTTTTGTGAATATGAATTACATTTCCTGTTGTGGTTGAATTGTGTTCTCTCTCAAAACATTGATAAGTGGGTATCTGGGCTGAAAATAGTCTACTGCCCTTTAATTTTATTCCTAAATTACGATACACTATTTGTGCATTATCAGCATGTGCTGTTAAACCTCATCATGCTGGATGCCAATCTGATGAAACATAATAAGACATAACACAGTTTGACAGCTAATATTTAAAGAAGCAATCTTATCTCTCACTATCTAAATAGCAAAGGGCTCCCATTCAGACGCTTACAGATTCTTAGTGGATATCTTGAGAGAACAGTTAACCTGAGCTTTCTTGGAACGGTTCCCCAGTATAGACAGCACTTACATGTTTGTGTGAGTTTAGAACAAAATGCACTCTTACAGATTGTTAAATTCCCACTGAACAATTTCTAAACTGCATTTTTCATTTGTAGTACTCTAAGCAAGATCATGTAGGAAATATGAGTCAACTGATGGAATTTTGTTCCCTAGACCTCTTTTACCAAATACTCCAAATCAGATAATATATTTTAACAAGACAGTAAACACTGAGGTAATTTCCAGTTGACAAAAGTGGGAAAGATTTGACATAACAAAGGTGGGAAAGATTTGACATATCTTGGGTGTTGGAGTTTGCTGAACATGAATTCCTGGGTGCTGTGCATCACAATTTGCTCTGTTTTCTTGCCTGGTTCTTTCCAGTTAGCCCAGGGGGATTATAATTCCATTTTACTGCATTGTTATGACTTACCATTCACACAGGCTTAACAAAGCACTTGTGGATCTACATATTGAAAGAAGATCTGTATTCTGCTGTTAAAGGTTTATGCTTTGCCATATTTTCAAAAGTGTCTCAGTTTTTGGATTTTTACTTTCGTCCATCATTAGCCTGATTTTTACCACTAAAAACTAACTTACAGTTAATGCTTTTAACTTACATTAATTTCAAAATATAGGAAAATTATCGATACCTATGGATAAATATCAAGGAAAAAATGCCTTATGTTGAGCACTTGAATATAAAAGCATCTCAGATTTCCTTATTTGCAAAGTTTGGCTTGAATATATCTGAGTTTCAGATTAACTTTTTAAATTGTAAGACCCTTTGAAAGCAGATGAGTTGAAAGGAACTTCAGAACTAGTAAAAACATCCATCTGTGCCCCACAGTGGCTTTTTTTCTTTTCTGAAACTATAGGATCAACTTTACACCTGGCATGATCAAGCATGTTGTGTCACATGTACATCTACTGTCACTGAATTCCAGAAATACCTCTGATCCAGACTGGGTAAATTACTTACATGTCAAGATTCTGTGAAAATCTGTCCAGATGACAAATTTTGGCAAGGGCACTGCCCATCCAGAACAGCACTCTGAGAGATGTCAGTATGCCATCTCCTTGCTGTGCCTACTCCCCTCACCTCTGCTCACCCCTGTCCTGACCAGCACACACACACAAGGACCTGGCATCAGACACACCAGACTCCTTTGAAAGTGCAGTAACAAAAAGCAAAGCCATTCTCAGTTCAACCAGGTAGGATCTGTTCTTCTGGCAGTTTTGTCATGTGCTATAGGAAGGGGATGCTTCCCACGTGTGGTAATAATGATCCATGGCTTTTCCCTGCAAGACTTTACTCCTGACAACATATAAATTTCAGTTTTCTAACAATCAAATAACAGAGAACACCACCAGAACGGGCTGGGAAATTCTGTCAAGGAAATTTAGGCAAATTTGGACAAATTCAGCAACACTTTGAAATATTTATTTGCCATAGTATATTAGCAGCTTGAATCTACATAGTTGTTTATCATGTGCCAATTATTATTTTTATTTTTATATATTACTGCTGTATTTGACTGAGAAATAAGGTCCAGAATGAAGCAGAAACCTGTCAGAAATTGTGGCTCTGATGAAATGACTGAACAGCAAAGTTATATTTAAAAATTAAATTGGAATCACATAAGTGTTTCTGAGAAACTTGACAGTATTTGCCAGTCTTAGACATAGGTAAGAAGGATAAAAACGCCAATGGCACATGGCTGGCCATTTGCACTGGTTTTGCAGGTACTGTTAAACCATATAAATCTGCATTTTAATAACTTTAATCTAGTGGTTATAACAGTTCAATCCAAAAGATTTTGCAAAGTTTCTACATAGGCTTAGAGTACCTGCAGCTGTGCTTTCTTTCTGTAGCCTGAATGTAATCCTATAGGTTGTGTCACCCAGTCATGAAAGATGAAAATAATAGGTGAATAACACAGGCACTGGTTAGCTAAATGTAAGCTGAACTCACAAAACTAGACTGTATCTTACTGCAACATAAAATGACTCCTGGACACAGTTATCATATAGATTTCTGAATTATTGTAAAATAAATAAATAAATAAATAAATAAATAAAATTTCATTTGGAATCAGTATTTTTAACTTTTGTACCCTGTTAACATCTAAAAAAATAGATCTGAAAATAGTTTTTTTTGGCCCAGTAGTTAGAATGAAATTCTCCAGGGACATGTTATTTTAATTGTTTGCTTAACTTAGCTGTGAAATCTGACTTGGCTTTTTATCACACTCGAGCCTACACTTCAGTGCAGTTCCCTACTGCCTAGGTAACAGGGAATAGCACACCTGATAATTTACTTCATTGGACTCCTAGTATTTTATGTCTTACATGAAGGAAAGTGGCATCAGTATTTGGGTGTGCTGCATTAGAGCCAGAACAGGGCTTAAAGGTAGGAACTTAAATAATTGTGGTCTCTTTATGAACTATAATCCAGTAAAACTCACCAATACTTTGCAGATAAAGAAATACCATCAAAAGTAATGTTTGAATCAGTTTTGATTGTCTTTTTTAAGACATCACAGAGGACTTAAAGGACCATGACAGATAAATGCAGTCTTTAAAGCTACTCATGCATTCTTAATGGACAGCCTGTTAATTTGAGGTCTAGGTCATGAATTTGAATGCCATTCACTAAACACCTCTTTGTCAACAAAAGCTAGTTTTCCCTTAGGGTAAATTGTAACTCATTAATTGTAATTAAATTAAACATATGCGACAACTAGAAAAACCAGGATGTGTGCTGTGAGGAACATTGGTCTAGCAGTCCATGGCTGAGTTCTGGGATGTTCAGGGGTCTTGCAAGTCAGAAGAAAATAGAAGTCTATGGTTTTATTAACAGGTTGAATAAAGAGGACAAGGAGTAAATATCTTGCCTGTTTAATATGTTTTTCTTTTTGGTCATGTTCCGTCAGATACAAATGGTAACAAAAATTTTAACGTTAAAAGTCAGCTGGTTTTTTGTTGTTTTTTTTTTTGCAAATATAAGCCAGTAGTCATGCTATTCAAGATATTTTGCATCCTGTACATCAACCCTAAGAAGATATAACCAATTTAAAGCCTGTATTTACGTTTATAGTAGTGATTAAACTGTGTTAACAGCAGAGGCCTTTGTATTTGGAAGCTCTGTATAATCCATCCTAAGGTCCTAAGGTAAATCACTTTGGTTGTCAAAGATGAGTCCCTAATGGGCAATGGTCCACATCACAAAGCCATCATGTAATTGCCACTATTTGGCATATTTGGCAGTTCCTATTAGGAGAGGCTCAGGACTGAGCTAGTACACTGAAGCGTTACATCACTGCAGATTGGAAGCAACAAAACAAGAACTGGGATGAAAAAGATATACAGGTTTGGATATGTTTCCAGTGAAAATCTGGAAGCATTTTTTTATTCAGGAGATTTGCAGACTTTTGCCATGTTTTTGATCTAAGTATTTGGCTTTCAGGCTTTTGTAACATTTTCTTTTTTACAAAAAAAATAATTTTTCTTTCCAATTAATTTGTTAAAATGGTTATAAATTCACTAGATGCTTCACACATTTTGGGTGAAAAGAATGTTTTATTAGAGTGTTTGGTCTGCTTTCATGTGGAAAGATATAGTTGGCTCTGTATTGTTGTGCTGAAGTTTGACACACATGAGGGGAGAGATACCTATGGTGCATACAGATGCTGGAACTGCATTTGTGATCTGAACAGTAAGTGGTTAACTTGAAGACTGAGGACATTCAGAAACAGTAGATAACTGACCTTGGATTTTTTGTTCAGCTGAGATATGTGCTTATAAAAATTCAGTTAACATGCTCTCTGCAGTTTCCTAGCTGCAACTCTGTTGGGAGCATATGTCTCTATTAAAACACGTGGGTTGTTTAGCATGGCTATTTGTATCAAAATCCCCACTGTGAATAGTCAAGTGACAAATATTAAAGTGGGGAACTGTGTATAAACAGGAGTGCTAGGCCCCTTCTGAAAGTGTTTGGAGAATGTTAAATGGAGTATAGGGGGGAAGATACACCTCATGGATGGGAAGGTATACCTCATCTCTCCCCTATGCTTATTCTTCAGAAACCTGATAATGTGTGTTATCAATTAACACCCCGTGTTGCAGATCCATGAACACCTGTACCTAAGGCTTCTTTCACATTACTAAATTGACAAGCCAAAAATCTCTCTCACCTTCACCACTGATCTAGTTGTAAGAAGAGTGTCTCATCAGCAATAGACATACCATTTCCAAAAGTTCTGACTCAAACAGGCAGTTTGACTTAACAGACCTCCAGCACTGTAAAAAGGGTTTGAATCTCTCCCTGCTCTACAAAATGCAAGCTACTGTTCAAGTGATATGAGTACATGGGAAATGCAAAGTCCCAAAGAAGGCTGCAAAGCAGAGGGAAGCCGGAAGGTAAGTATCAGATTTGCTTCCTTCACTGGCATTAGAAACATAATCTTGAGAAAAAGCCATTGCCTGGGAGCTAAGCAAGCCTTGATCCAAATGCTGGCTCTGTCACAACTTAGTCCTGAGGTCTTGGAGTTAATAAACCCACTACCACAGGGAGTTACTTTTTCCTGCTTCAAGTTGCAGTGTAGCAATGCTTAAATAATACAAGAATGATGGACAAAAGAGTAGGAATAATTCTTAAAATTAAAAAAGCTTTTTTCAGCTTTCATTCAGCTCCTATAATGGAGCTTGGCATGAACTCCTTTTTCTTTGTATTTTCTGTTTTTTGCTTACTTCCTTTGGAGAGTTTTTAGTATCAAAAACCTTTCTGAGAACTAGCAGTTTTAACTCTGGAAACCTGATTTATAGGCAGGTGAATGGAAGCTGAATGGGATTATACACATGCCAGTGTCTAAAACAACCTGTGAAATTCTTCATTGAGCCCTCTCTGTGGTAGGCTCATTGTTCCCTTTCTCTATCAATGATCACCATCCTGTTTGCTCAAGTCTAGCACCTGTCCTACACTTTATGTGACAAAATGATGATCAGGAGGTGGCATACCTGTTTTGCTTTGCAAGGTGTTATGGGCTTCTCATAAAACATGTTCTTGCTGTGGAATACACTGCTTCTTGCTTTGTACTCTGCTATTTTTCCCCCTCTAGTTTACTGCAGTTGAAGAAGAATTGCTTTCAGAATCCTGACATTAATACACCCAGTCACCTCCCCCTGCTACCAAAACTCAAGAGAGAATGCTCCCTCCATTTGGCTTCTTGTATTCTCTAACTAAATCCTCAGTTTGGAAGCAGTGATTTGGATTTTGTTAAGTGCCAATGCAATACATGATGTGAGGCTTTGCCATGATACTTGGCATTGTCTGGAAGGCAGACAAATGTAGAAAATGCTCCTCATAGTTCAGCAGGTACCACTTCTCTGCAGGCTGGATCAACTATGAGCTTTGTAGCATATTCTGACCTTGGGTGGATGGAGCCTTGAAGCTGCCCATCCCTTTTCCCAAACCTTAAGATTTACCTGAACAATGCGGCAGTGGCCCTTGACCACATCTCCTTGCCTATCCAGCAAACCATAAGACTGTCAATCACATTGTCCTTTGTTATTGAAGATGACCTTTATTCATTAAATCATCATTAAATAGGGACACATTACAATATTTAGGGTTTGGGTCTCATTGGCTTTGTTTTTATTGATTTTGCAAAGAAATAAAAAATACCTGACTGGTTTTAGCCTATCTGGTCATCTCAAGAAAACCCTTTCTTTACCTCTGCAAATACTAGACATCCCATAGCATGTATCCTGCCATTTGTAATTGCACCATGATGACAGTGATCATGGCTTTATCACTGTGGTCACAAGAAGATAATGGAAGTTCAGTAAGTGCAAACAAAATACCCCTTGCTGGCTTCCTTGAGGGGTGCTTGTGACCAGAATCTAAAGTCAGGAAGGACTGCAGTGGACTGATGAAAGAGTGGTCACAACCTCTTCCCATCATCCTAGCCTAGTCAAAAACCTAGGAGAGGGGACAGCAGTGCACGGCTTCTGGTCTCATGTAATATATGAGGAACAGGAAATAATAGTTAGAGCTAGTGAAAGAAAATGGTTAACACTGAGAGAAAGCACTAATGCAAGTAATACATCTTACTCACAGGTTGGTGTTAGCTTGCTTGAGGGGGTCGACTCTCTGGCTGTCTGGCTATATGATTGCCATTGTTAAGACCTGTCAACTATTTGTGATTTGATTAATTATGTGAGTGCTCTACTTCTCCATTAAATGAAGTTTTATGCAGGTACAACAGTGCCATGGGAGATCATTGCTAGGCTGTTCCTCCAGTGCACGCATCTCCTGTCCAAAACGTGAAGTCAGACATTAGTGAAAATGCATTTCAATTGGGGAACAAAAAAACAAACCAAAACCAAAACAAACCTAGTAGGTGATTTCTATGTCTGTAATAAGTTTGAGAAGCTTTTTGTAACCAACAGTATTAACATTTCCTTTCATGTGTCAAGAATTGATGACATGTTTTTATGAGGGTGTGTGTTTTTGTATGTGGTTGTGTGCATGTGTGCATCTCTTATTCGACTGCTTCTCATGTCAAGAACTCATGTTTCATGGAAGTTTCAGAGAAATCTAATGTTCTTTTCTACTAGCTTAGTTTAGTTTTGAGTGAACTCAAATAAGATACTAGAGTCTATGAAAAAGGAAAATATTTCTGAATGTGCAAAGAGAATATTAGCAGCTGTCTTCAGCGATTTTCATAAAGGTTTTGCAACAGCTACTAACATTGTCCCATAATGATGACAAATGGAGCCTTAAAAGAATTCATACTCCCAAGAAAGATGGAACAGAAAATTTAACATCAGGATAGCTATGTACAAGATAAAGTATGCATTTCTGGGACTGCCAACACTTGCTGACCAGCCTCACCTGTAGATGCAGCTGGGGGCCCTCTATTAACACACTTCTACATTTCAAATGTTTTGGAAAGACTCATTTCTTAAAAGCAAAATAATAATAGTAAAAAAGCTAGCTAAATATGTCGTAGCTATCATAAATATGAAATAATTTCCCTGGTGAATGGACAGAAAAGGAATCTGATGAAAACTCTGCTTCATCTGAAACAGAGCTTAGGTGTTAATCAGTATATAACACAAACACGCTGCTACAACAGCTAGCCAGGGGGACACAACCCAGCCCTGTGCTCACCCTGCGTCTCACAACCACCCCGGAACATGCCGTGAATCCCTGCGGGATGCCCAGGGACTGGGGTTTGGGCACAGCAGTGCAGGGCACTATTGGGCGTGGGTGGCATCAACCAGCCCCAGCTGGGGCCTCCTCACAGCCTGGGGTGGCCCGGCAGCTCCTCGTCAGCCTGGCCCGGCCTCAGCTGGGGGGGACTGCTGCCCAGCCGCTGGTGCTGGGCCTGCCTTCCCCTCTCAGTCTCAGGCTGCCTCATCGCCACAGCCTTACCTGAGGGGGACAACATTTTCCAGCCACTGCAGTAAAACGTGTAGATCTGATGCCTGCCTGGCATGTGTGTGGCACAAGCCTCGAATCACCTCAGAAGTGGCGCGGGAAGAAAAGGTACTCAAAATCTAAACACCAAGGCCAGGTGGGCTTGCTCTGGCTGCTGATTTTATGAAGGATTACCTAAGTGGGACACCAACTCCTGTCTGAACTGTGACAGAAAACTCCAAACATTATCAGGGAGTGGAACCTTTTTCTTTCCTCAGGTGGCACTGGAGTAATAACCTGCTTCTGCAGAGGTTATTAGGAAACCCAGCGAGCTAATGGGTCTCATCAGGCCTCCCCCCAGCACCTGACAGGAAGGTACAAGGAGGAGCCGGTCAGGAGTCTGTGGCAGAAGTGTGGGGAGAGTTGTGTGCTCTCAGCTTGAGGGTGAAGGTGCTGCTGGAGGGTGCACGATAGTGGCCTCAGAGAGCTCATTTGTGCCTTGGAAAAGGGACCTGATTACATGACCTTGTGCTACCAGCCTGCTGCTGCGACTGAGTGGATTCTGCCTTGGTGGTTGCAAGAGTGAGGGGTGCCTGTTGGGCCCTTATGTGAATAAGCTGAAGGGCTTGCTCTTGAGAGTTATGCAAACCCAGCTCTTCTTGCTTGCTCCTGACAGGCCATGTGGCCCCGTGGTAGCCCAGGCTATTCATCTCCCTGCAAGACCATCATGACTGAAGTGAGCAGCGGCCTCTTGTCTCCTCAGTCCTGCAGTCAGAGCTCTCTCTGTGTAACTTATGAGCTTGCAATAGTGGCCATAATGACTCTGGGACAGGAAAAGAAATGCTTCAAGGAGCAGTACTGACAAAAGAGGACAGATAAAAGGCATCTTATGCCATTCCATGGCAGACTGCATAAGGACACTTGAAACTCAAAGTGGTGTGTGGTACCTGCTGGGCTGTGTGAAGAGAGCGGTTGAGACTCAGGTAAGAGACCTGTTGGGTGCTGTGGGTGCTTGACTTTGTTCATATAATTGAATCCCCCTGGACTGAAGGAGTGTGCAACTCTGTGTTGAAAAGCTGTATGTAGGGAGGCAACTGAGGGCAGAAAAGATTAAACAATACAGGGAATGTAGTGGAAATATTTGGAGCAGAATTTTGTTATGTTTCAAGCTTCAGTATCATTCTTATTATTTGATTTCTTTGTTTTGCTTTCATGATTGTTTGTTTAAGAACAGCAAAGGCTAGGAAATTCAGAAGCTATGGGATATAATTAAAGTAAGGCATTTCACCTGTTGCTAGAATTCTTGTTTGCTGTTAAGTCAGGAGACAAATATTAAAAAAAAAACCAACCCTGATCTTCTTAGGCATTGATGCTATAGTACAGATTAAGGGTTAAGATATTAAACAGTAGAGATTTTAACTGTTTTGCATCTGGTTTTATAAATGAAGATGGTGGAGATTTACTTAAACTGCATCAGATGTCTAAGGGTAACAGATGAAGAATTAGGAAGTGTGCAGATTAACACAAGTGATGATTAAGTAAAGCTTACAGCTTTAAACCCTATTAATGTTTCTGACAAATGACAAGTGATACAAGAAGGACATGCACAAATGTGGTTTCAAGGGGCACATAAGCAGGCAGAGCAAAGACTGCTTGGTTGGATTTGGGGAGCTGAACATCATTGCAAGGATAAAATTAACTTTTAGAAACTCATAGCTCTGTAGATGCCCTTCATCTGTCCTCTTTCCATGACCTATTAGCTCTGAATTTATTTATGATCTGTCTACCACTGGTTGCACAGTATTAAAAAGTACTCTGTGGCCTGCAGTGTATTACCTGGTTGCCTAAGACTGCATAAAGTGAGACTTGAAAGATAAACCTGGGTCATCTGGTTTCTAAATAACAAATAGGTCCTGTCATGGCACTTAATTCTTACTTTAGCTGTAATAAAAAGGAACTACAATGTTTTTGAAGAAATTGGTGCTTTCAGTGAGAAATATAAGAGTATGACATACATTTTACAGACTAATAGAAATATAAGGATTTCCTTTTACCTCTTGCAGTAGAAGCATCCCAGCATCTGAAATCTTACAGCTAGTATTTGGTAACAGCCATCCTACCTCTTTTCTGGGACCTGCTCTATAACTTCTGGAGAAAGTAAAAGGAGAAGATGTAACCATAGATAATGGCCTCAGAGCAAGGGGTGATGCTAAAAGGAGATTTTTTTAATTTCAACAAAAAGAAATAAAAGAGGTTGTGAGCAAAAAGAGAAGTTTCTGGAGTTCTGGGGAGGGAGATGGGCAACTACCTGTGCTTGGAGATAAAAAACCTGAAATAGAGGAGTGAAATATAACGTATATGGAAGAATAATTTAATCTACTATCCACTGAGCCTGGACATGAATACCATAACTGTAAGAGAAAAGGTAAGTGCAAGTAGTGAGGTGGTGACTATTGTGAAGAAAAGTGGGAAGGAGTTGTTGCCAGTGTAGTGCTGGCCTTGGTCTGGCAATGTTGCTGAGAAGCAGGACAGGGGGTAGCCCTACAGCAGGGATGGGGATGCAGTAAATTCTGGGCTATTTAACAAAACAAATTGAGACTGAGAAAAATATCTGATGCAGGGGGATATTTTGGTGCTAGAATAAACAATGCCAACGCAGGGTGAAATGCTGAGACAGGAGGGGATGGGGTGTATTCTTCCCTATCCTTATGGGAGGGAAAGAGGAATAAAAGGGGCAAACCCCGTTACCCTGATGCTTTCTTTTCCTCTCCTCCTTCCCAAGGCTGGATAGTCTGCCCTACTTGATAAGTGCCCAAGGGCTGCACTGGCTTCTTTCTACCATTTCTCTAGCCATAAGCTTGTTTCCTCTGACTCCTTTACTTGTGCTCGGCGCTCCCACTCTCTTCCCTTTAGATTCCTTTTGTGTCTGAAAATGCAAAGTGAATGAAATTTGTGTGAGCAATCAAGAGTGTTGTCCTCTTGTTTGTCTAGTTTTCATGTGGAAACTTCTGCTTGCTTTTTCTTTTTTGCACTCAAAATACTACTACAGGGATATAGTATACTGCAAAAACACTATACAGCCTTACATGTCTCTTGAGTACAACAAATAAAAATTGAAAACCAGGGTGGTTATTACAACTGAATTCAGAAACCTTTTAAGGCGATGTTTAAAAGTTATCAATGTATTCCAACAGTTATAGCCTGAAAAATAAAGGGCAGGTTTACTTCCCTGGTGTGACATGAGCAGGGCACCAGCAGTGACCTCCAGGGAGTCCTGGCTCACAGTGATCAGAGGGCTTTCTATTCTGAGACACCATTTGAAATGTTGCTTCATTTTTGTAGACTGTCAGTCATGTGCCAGAACTGAAGTAATATTTTCATTTTTTTTTCTCCTGAAATTGTATTTTTCGTTCTGTTAATCCAGCTTTTTCAGGTATTGCCTCTTCATTCTTGTGTGACGCATTAGCTGAGAAAGACTATTATTGTAACTGAGGTTCTTACACAGTCTTAAGTTACATACTCTGCAAAGTGACTCTGATGCTTTTGTTAATATGCAGAGATAAGTTTCAAGGAAAGTTTTTGTGGAAATTGTGACTGAATTCTTTGTTGATACAAAGAATTGGACTCCTATTTTAGCTCTGATCAGGGAGGTAATGCTCTGTATTTTGCCCAGGTATAGGTGACACTTTTAATAGTAATTACTATTTTATCAGAAAGTGTAGTTTACCAGAAACTACATAACATTGAAGGATTTTCACCCTAGGCCATATGTGTGTATGCAGACCATATGTGTACCCAGCAGTTGAGCACAGCCTCTCTCTATTGCCTGTCACACTTTGATAACTTTAGTGCTTGTGTTATTCACTATGCTAAGGTGTTTTTTGGGGTTTTTTTGCCATGTTTTGTGAGAGAGAGACTTGGGGAAATGGAGTCCTGCTTCCTCTCTGCTGGATGCTGGTTTAGCTGGATAAATGTGGGAACATGGGGGAAGCTGTGTCAACAGTAAGGGTCACCAGTTAGTGGTATCTCCTGTTCTGGGGGCTAAAGGAGGGCAGAGAGTGGCTTTCCAGGCTGAACAACAGGAGGAGGACAAGACATCCCAGAGGGAATTTGGCCTCACTTTTTAACCTAGGGTTGGTACAGAATCTCTGCCTGCCGTTCAGTTACGGTGTAGAGATCTTGGCAGTTTGTAGCATGTGGATATAGTCTGTGAAAGTGAATCCAAGGCTGTTCCTGTAGGAAAGTGAGTGCTATGTCATGGCAATGAACCACTAACTTGGACTGCTGTCTGCTTTAAGGCTATAGATGTTTTTTGGTCGTGGAAGCTCAGCTGCTGGGCCTTGAGAGTGCAGCATTAGAAGACACAGTTTGCAGTAAAAATCTTTTGATAAATAAATTTTTAAACTATAATTTTTCCACAAGAGTTGATCTAAAGCGGGGAGGGAAGTTTGAAGAGAAAATGTGAGTTTGACTCTTCCATGGCTTGGTTTGCTCCCAGTGTTGAGATAGCTGGAATGTGTTAAAAAGCTGAGGGAAAAATTCTGAAAGCTCCTCTAAAAAGGGCAATTGAAATTGAAGAGTAAATTACAATGCAAATAATTTTTTTTCTTTTAAGTTAACTACAGTAAATCAGTACAGTTACAACTTGCCAACAGGTTTTCAATATATTTGAACAGAAAGTGCATACAGGAGTGCCCCTGTTTTAATTTGAAGTCATGTTCCCTTCCTGGTGCAATGATGATTGTAGCGTCACCAAAGACTAGTGACCAGTAATGAATGTGTCGCACTCAAAGATCCCTCCAGGGTTCTGATTCAATCTTTTGAGTTATAGGATCAGGACAAAATGAACTATTTTTCAGGCTTGTAAATATGTGACAAATGACAGCGCAGGAACTATTGATTCCAATCACACTGATACAATGTTTCATAGTCAGGATAGACCTGCTTTACAAATTACTTGCAAGTTGAACAGTAGAGCCATACATAACATGCTTCAAACCGTATCAATCTTCTAGGGTGTTTCTGTCATGAGTTGCCTTCAAATTTGAATAAAGTGCTCAAAATTGAAATGTGAGCTTTAAATATTTTTCTGGATCAAGTCCATGCAGCAGTGCTTTGACTTGATGCCGAATCAGAAAGTGGGACTTCAGCCCATGATGGGGCTTTTGTACATCAGTGAGCACACAGTGTCATTTATCTAATGCTGGCAATGTTTAAAATGTCTGTAGATGTGAATAATAGGCCCTCCTCCATGTAGAGATAGTTACTGCAGTTATTGCAGTACAAGAAATCTCTAAAGATGAATCTAGGACACTTCAGTTGACTCTGAGGAACCAGTTAATTTAGGGGGTGGGAATTCTTTTAAAACAGTAGGTGCAGGTAGAAAACTGCTACCCTCTTGAAAAGGAGAGACCAGAATGAACAAAGAAATTATACTGATCAAACACATGTTGAATACACAGTTTTCTTCAAGAAGATGCTCAGAGGTGACAACTGTATGTGGCAAGTTAGTGGTGTCGCTTAACATATTAATGAAAACTGTCTAGATGCTATGGTAATGAAGGCAATTTAGTAAAATAAAAAAAAAAATCTGTAGGCCAGTGTCTTGTATAAAAATAGGTTTTTTGGTGGTAGCTACTTGTTATAACTAGGGGATCTACAGTATTGATAATACTTGAAATCTCCCTCTGCTGTATAGCAAAGCCAAATGAAAGCCAAAAATAGAACATAGTTTTCATAGTGGTAAAATCACAGGAGGTTTAGAAAAGTTTCTTTGATAAACTGATTATAGATGGCCTATAATGCTTTCAAGTGGGATATGACTAAATAGCTTCACCTGAGAACAGTTCTTAGTTATTAGTCAGCATTCAAAGTTAGTTGCAGCAGGAAAACAATAAAAAGAAATATCCATGTTACTAATGAATTATTATAGTGCACTTGTGTTTGCAGAAAGGGATACAATAATTTGAGTTATGTAGCTATTCTTTCTGTTGTCTGGCTTGCTGCCATTATCCAGAATTCAGCCTTATTTCACTGTACTTACCTTATACGCACCTTAAAGAAACCCTGTGTGATGATTTATTATAGACCTTTTTCCCTGCTGCTTGAAGGAACAAGCCATCTCTGTGCCATACGGGTATGATAAAAAGCTTTACAGTGTTGTGTGTGAGGCAGATCTAGATAGTTATTATAAAGGGAAGCTCCTGTTTTAGAAGGTACTTCCACCACTGAGCTGTGCTGGACCAGCTGGGATGTAGTCCTATCCTTCGCTTCACGCCCTTTCCCCTCCTTCCTTCTCATCTGTTATTCTTCTCTGTTAAAGTGTGATGAACTCAAAGGCAAGGGAGGTTAGGGAAACAGTAATGGTACAACCAATCTCCTATTAGAAAGTCAAGCTTGTGGCAAGGCTGTAATTAAGTAGGATTTTGTTTGACTGCATAACCATATCAAACAATGTCATTGGCTCAGTCTACTCAAGCCAGGTCAAGCTTCATCTACTGACCTCACTAAGTGACATCCTGGTCTGGAAACTATTTTAACAGCAGCATGCAGCTAAATGCTACAATTGCTTGCAGTTTATTTGGCTGTGCAGGCTACAGGTACAACCCAAAGGATAAAGAATTCAGCTTTGCCAAACCAGGCTTGCAGCTTCCCAAGCAAATTTTTCCTCAAGCTGGAATCCATTCTTTTACTGCTTCACTGGGTTGATCAATGGGTCCCATTTGATGATAATATTGACTTAGAAAACTAGCTCAGAATGTCAGATGAAGTTCATACTGCTCCCGCCTACAGGAGGCAATGGTAATCATCTGCACTTTATAGCAGAGCAAGAGCACAAAATGGAGAGGTTTTATTTAGTCCTTTCCTCAATCTATAGTAAGATGCTGTTCCAGTGCTTTGTCATGGGTTTAGGGAAGCACTTAATTGCAACTTTTCACTAGCCTCTGTTACTCCCTGGATGCATGTGCTTGCTCTTCTGTAAGTGGCAAGACCCACAGTTTCTGACCTGATATGAACAGATAAATTTGTTTGCCTGGTGTCATATGCAGCAGTTGTGACATTTTGTGTTTGCATCCGTATTTCAAGAGGGGAGGTTCACTTAATGCTTTTTTGTTTCAAACAGCAAGTGAGAAAATGGTAGCATGTTCCAAATCCTCTTTGCAAAATACCTGTAGGGGTTAGAGCAAACCTCAGGAAAACAATTTCAAGTATCGCAGGTTCTTACTGCTGTCTCAGTCAAGTCAAATCCAAATTTGGGAGTGCTGTGGTAATCTTCATTTGATGTTAGCTAGTAAAAAACCCGGAAGGATGAAAATAACTTACATTCTCCAGTTCCCTTTGAGTTGTCTACTGGAGTTTGGCACTCCTGGGTTTCTTTATCTTTGAATGGCACAGTACACAGGGTAATACATACTGATGCAAAAGCATAAAACAGTGGAAGAAAACCAGCTGCTGTGGCAGCTCCGTAAGCAAAGGGTTAGACTTAGCTCCACTTTTCCACACTGCTCTGGTCACTGGGCTCATGCATTGGCAGAGTTCACACCATGTTTAAACCTGGTGAAAAAAATGTTTCTGGTATATCCGTGTGAAATGTATGAGAAGAGGAGGTAGAGCAAAGCTGTGACTCTTAGCTCCTATGTTCTCAAAAATACATACTGATTCCAGCTGAGAACTTGGAGGAAAACCACAATTAAGCCTTTTTCAACTTGCAGCCTACAGAGTGTGTATGGCCTGTTTGCTATGTGTTCTCTGGTTGAAAATGTTGGTATTGAAAAAGCTCTGGCAAAACTCAGGAGCAGCAGATGGCTGCTGTTACTAACCTGTGCATCTTTTTCTGAAGAATTAAGGTTGTCAGAGTGTAAAAACCTTTCCTTTTTGTCTCAGGACTGTTCTCAAACAACAATTTAAAGGGGGGAACTGCTGAGTGAAACTTTACCTCTTCATCTTGGCTACTGCATTTAAATCTCTGAATTTTTTTATGACATAGCTGAAGAAAAGTTTAAGTACTTGACAGAAACTGGAGGAAAAACAAGGAAGAAAATCTGTTCAGTTTAAATGGTCAGATCAAGTGAACTGCATCAACTACAGCTTTTCTACGATTAAAGAAGGGAACAAGTATTGCTCAGTATCATTCTGCTGCCAGGATTTTATAACATCACTGAATGATCCTGCTATGACCTCTGGATCCTTAGCATTTTTCTCCACTCAGAGGCTGTATTTTTTATTATCAGTGAAAACATAAAATATTATTTCATTTATAATTAGATATGTACATCCTCAAGTGTCTGCTATGTTTCATTAACACTGAGTAATGTCACCCTTCTAACTGATGAAATGCCTCTCTAATAGAGCAATATTTTTGAAAGACATAATAAAGTGGCCTTTAAGTATGCAGTACCTGTAAATTCATCACATACTTTAATTTTACTGGCATGAAGTCCAGTAACGCTCTGCTCATTCAATCAAGACTTTTCAACTGAGAGAAAAATAACTTAGCATGTTTCATTCTCAAAATTCAAATGGTTTTCAGTTTACTGTTTCCAGAATCTTGTAATATGTGTATATATTGCTATTTTGTTCAGTGCTTAAGGCAAACTTGTGTGCATGATTTTGCACAAATAAGTAATGTGCCATTACTAACAGCCTACTTTTTAAACCATATCAAGCAACTTCTCTCAGTGTGAAACAAATTAACTATTGGGGATCCAAACCAGAAATCATTGATAGATCACAGTCAGGTCTTCAGGGTTAGCTTGAATCATAGTGCTAAAGGTGAAAGGTCAGAACTTCAAATACTTCCCAATTCATTATTTCCTTTCTTAATAACATTCACTTAGTTCCAGCTGTTACTACTTCCAAGCCCAAATATGTGGCCTTGTTTGATAAAGATTTTGTTCAGGAAAAGCTATGTGCAGATTGTCCTTAACTTTGTAGCTCGAGCAGTAAACGATGAAGGCGATAGCCAGGTCACTGGTGTGCACCATGCATACACAGCCATCCACTGCAACTTTGCATACATTAAATCCTGATTAGGGCAGGGTAGGATAGGAAAAACTCCATTTGCCCTTTAGTAATGAACTATTCTGAGTCTCTTGAACTAAAATTAGCTGAAAATTGAAAGACTTGGAATGGATACCTGCTGAAGAAAATTTCTCATCCCATTCATGGGGACAAACTATTCCTGTGCAAAGACAAGTTCATGGCCTACAGGCTGTATTGGTCTGCAAGCGTCTGTAGATGTTTGCTCTTTAGAGGCATGTCCAGGAGTATAAAGGACATTAGCAAAGTCCAATAAGCTCTTCCTGGCAGAATGGTTCCCCAAAGGGCCAATCTAGTTGGCATATGTTAGAATATCATCTTGTGTTTTATGAGGTTGCAGAGTCCAGCCTTGTGACTGAACTGGCTGGGGTGGTCTAGCTTGCTCTGCAGAGAATGTGATGCTAATGGTTATGCCTTCAGGAATCAAGGTTGGTTTGGTAACTGGTAGTCTCTTAAAGTAGTATTTTTTCATTTGTCGATGTTTTTAGAACCTTAATTTAATCAATAGTTTACAAATGGCTGGAATTAAATGTCAAGTGAAATTTCAAAATCTGGATAAATACATTAACTTTAAACAAGCTCTTTCCTATTTCAGGTAAGAAATTAGCGTTTGGCCTTCTCTAATTCTGTTTTTCTTTCAAATGTTTTTTTTTATTCCCTCTTAAAATATTTTGTTCTTCTGACATCATGATTTGTAAAAAGAAAGCCAGGGTATTTTGGTGAAGTTTTATTTTATTTTGCTTATTTCACTCTCAATCCACCAGTCCTTAAGACCACTCTCCTGTGGTGCAGTGCACCCCCTGAGTGCAATGGCTGTTGCTTCTTCCTTGGGAAGTTTTACTTAGGTAACAGGTGAAAGCACACCTGGGGCCGGGATGCAACTTCCACCTGAAAATTCATTAGATGCCAACAAAACATTGAGTTTACTTTCATTTACTTTCCCAAAAAAAGACTTGTAACTCTGTCATTGGCTAACTTGTGCCATAATGTTTGTCTACAAAACAAATATTTTTTGCTGTTAAAATCTTGGCCGCTTCTGGCTGTTTCTGTTTAAAGTCCACATATGTCTTTAGTCCATAAGAACTGTGTCAGAAATCGGTTTCATGAGCATTTTTGAGTGCTTGTTAGTGAGCTTCTCTTTCATAAGCACACTGAAAGAATAAAGTGTGCCCAAGTAAAAAGAACTACTAGCATACATTGCTAGTTTTTTGAGACAAGTAGTGAATTCTTTTTCTCTCTGCTGAAGACTTTGTTAATGAAATGTTTTTTCTCAGGTATACTTTTATGTGATCAGGTGAATGGGTAATTCCGTGTCTGCTGCTGCCTTTCAATATGTTTTGCCTGGCATGGCACCCAGAATACTGTTGGTTTACAGTTCAACATAAATTCCAGGGAGTAGATAACATTGTTTTTATGTCACAGTGCTATAATACTTCAATTGTTTTTCCTCTTGTTTAGTATATTGACTCTAGAGACTCAGTGAATGAAATTTGGTTCTAGCTTTGTGAAGCAGAAACATAAAGTGCTGTTGGTCAGTGGTGATAGTAGACATGTTCACAGCTTCATAACTAAAAGTTGCGTAATTTGAAAGAGACCAGAAGGCTGTTGAAACATATGGTAGGTCATTCTGATTGACCTTACAAGCATCCAAAGTGATTTCAGGGCCAAACCTTAATCGATAAATACAGTTTCTCTCCAGAATAAGTTTATTTCTGTCATTGTTGGGAGGTAATCTGTGTGCATCTGAATTCTTATCAGTGCTTCCAGGTTTAAAATTTTGGATGCACATTGTGCTCTCAAGCTGAAACTTGGGATGTGACATTGCATTGCACACAACAAGAGTTGAGGTCAGTAGACAAGCAGAGCAAAGCTTGTGCACATGATCGGTGTAAATTGAAACACCAACATGCTTCAATTTATGTATAAGCTATTTATGCTTTCACTATGAGAAAAGTATTAAAATGTTAATATAAGTAAAGCAAAAAATACAGGATAAATCTCTTCAATTCTGATTTCTACAGTATGCAGTATTCCAATTTGTTTAACTTCTGAGGGAGAATGTGATAGGACAATACTAGGAATAGTCCTATTTGAGTAAAGAAGAAATTACAAAATGAAACAAATAGCTTAAAAATATTTAAAACTGAGGTTAAACAAATCTTGTAGGTTGTAACTGCTATTACTGCAAATCCTGCTTCTGTAGAACAGCTGATGGTTTGAGATACTGCAGAAGAAATATCTGGTTTGAGAAGTTAAGCCTTGAAAACAAATTAGTGGAGAAGTTAAGGCTACATAATATTTCTAGAAATTAATTAGTCTGTAAATACACACTAGTGCAAAGACTTTAAAGGAGTCTTTCTATTCATTCATTTATAATGGGATTATTCTAGTGTACACTATAGAAAGGATTTTCTATGCATCAACCGCTACTGTATGATCATACATAATTGGGTCTAAGTGCTTACATCAGCTGCCTATTATGTGAAATTAATTTTTGGAACATATGCTGTTGTATTTATACCATTGTTGTTTCATGCTAGATTAATTCTTCAAGGGTTATAATCACATGACACTTATCATTTTAATTACGCCTCTTTAGTTGCAACACATGACAGCTTTTGACTTCTCACCCTCTCCTTCTGCATGTGTGA
Organism: Apus apus; assembly: GCF_020740795.1. Classification (NCBI taxonomy): domain Eukaryota; kingdom Metazoa; phylum Chordata; class Aves; order Apodiformes; family Apodidae; genus Apus; species Apus apus. The sequence continues at coordinate 8,697,909 of NC_067291.1, forward strand.
CAGATAAAATTATTAATAAATGCCTGTTTATTATGTAGTTATGCTGTACATGTCCACAGGGTGTAGGCTGGCCTCATGTATTTTACCCAGAGTACAGTGTCAGCAGAGCCTTTGTGGTTTGCTAATGAGCTAAATCCTGCTAACACCACACACACTCTAAACTGCCAAAAGCCCTTTACACATTCAAACAGATACAAAGACTCAGCTGGATCCTTTGTATAAAAGATTAACTCTTTATTCCAATTAAAGATGAGCTGGCCTGGCTTGGTCCAAGCAATTAAGAACTGTAAGTAATGAACAAAATGATGGGCTAGGTGGTTTCATAGCAACATTCATCCTTGTGATAGTAAACGGGTAGTTTTTCAGAATTTGAATGTGATAGGGAGAAGTTAGGTCCTCATGCTGGTCTCTGAGATAAGATCTGTCAGACATCCTGGTTTTGGTAAGACTCATTTCTAGCAAAAAGTTTGTTTTGGCTGTAAGCAAAAAAAAAAGGCAAATATTCTGGGATAACTTAGTACACTTAAACCCTGATATTCTCTACACCATCGCTTCCTACTGAGGTCTGAGGTGCACATGACTTCATTTTACATCATCAAGGGAAATATTATTAGTAATTTTAAAACACTTTGGCTGTAAATAAAAAAAAAATTAAACCGTTAGCTTCAGAACCTGCCAGGCCCAGTCTTCTTACTTTTCCTTTTCCTTTAATTTTCTTTCATTACTCAAACATCTAAGGTAGCTTAGTACATATTTTGTTGAATCGTTGTCTTAGTTCAAACTGGTTGTCATGGTCAAGAGCAGGTGACTGTATTCAGGGGAAAGGAGGAGCATGCACACAGTGTTGCTCACTAGGTGAAGAAACTAAAATGCCTTCTGCAATCCTTTTCAGCAACACTAGCACTGGAGTGGCTGTTGATAATAGGCAATACCTTTCCAGGCAGAAGTGTATTATTTGAGTGTTTTTAAGCACATGGAGATAAACAACATTGCTTTCCAATAGCCTGTCTCACTTTGTGCCCAGTGCCTCAAGACCCTTCTAAACTCCTGTGCCTGAACTTCATTGCAAGCAGCAGGTAATTGTATGCCAAGGATTGCAGGTACAAATGTACAGGGTAAAAGGAACAGGCTTTTCTGATCTATTTAGACAGCTGTTACCTGTGTAGGCAGAGGGGTGCCCTGGCCATCCTTGCTCTCAGCCCACCAGGGCCATCAGTCTTCAGTGTCCACCTGCCTTCTAGCTGAGCATCCTGTGGCTTGTGTGGAGTGGCAAGCTGGCTTTCCCATTTCCTTATGGTCCACTGTTAAGGGAAGAACTTGTTCAGATTTAATACCCAGCACAAAGTAGGAAAACCTTGCAATCTTTATTTTTTTAATAACTCAATATCTGAACAAAACAAAACAGTATTTTAAAAGCCACTTGACCAAGATACTGTTTCTTGGTAAAGCAAGTTTTAAATAATTTGTCTGTTGTGCATTAAAACAGTTCTTGACACAGACTGGACAAAATATCCTTTTGTCCATTGTATACACTTTTAAGAAGGATAAAAACCAAAGTTACATAAAACTACTAGTGATTTGGCAGCCTTAGGAAAAAATGTACCTTGTGAATTAATGTTACCTTCAGTGTGACATTTGTTATCTCAAAACATAGACTAAGGTTTATTTGTTCTTTCTCAAGACCTAAAATGGCTACTCTTCCAGGTAAACTTGACTTAGTAGGATAAAGGAAAGCGAAATTTTTCCTAGTGTAATACCATTTCAGTGAATGGACTTGCCTGATCTGAAGGAAACAGAAGTTCGTGTCCTGCTAGTATTGAAGCTGATTCTACTGTAGATGCTGAGAATACTGATGAAATGACAGGCTTTCAAAACTGTCACTAATGGGAATTAAAAGTCTAGGCTTTTTTTTAAAATCCCACTGGGCACAATCTCCTGTGTTAAATGTCTAAATATCATCTTTTAAAAATCTGGCCTTCCACAGGTTACAATCAATGCCTGTGAAATCTAAGATGTCTTAATACTTTCAGGGCTGTACATAAATCTTTGTTAACTTTTAATACGACTAAAGCTTTTTTGAAACTGTTTTTTGTAACATGAGTGTTTTTGTGACACTGGTTTATCTTATTTTATAATCACATAATCAAGTAGATTTCATTGTCACTTTGAACAGAATAACCTTCCCAATGCATCAGTTAATGTGTATCACTGGCATCTGGGGGGAGGGCTGGTTTTCTTGTTCTTGCTTTGCTTTTTTTACGTGTTCTGTTTTTTCACCTCCATAACCTTGTCTGATGGGCATCCCTCACATTTACAATGCCTGATGTGCTTCTTGACATCTGTTCAATTTGATTTTCTATAATTTCCATTGATGCCCCTGTTTTCCTGCCATTAAACTAGTATATTGCCCAGCTGTATTCTGGGTCAAGAATGGGCAATCTTTTAAATCTAGTATAAGGTGAAATATGACTGTGGAATGGGAAAGGGAGGAGGGGGAAGACAAGGATTATAAAACTGACTGAAGGGCTGTCTGTCCTGGAAAGGGAAGGTGTATGGTTTATCTGGGAGAGTGGAAGAGAGTGAGGATGCATGTATATTTAAGGGAAGAGTATAATATATTTGCTGGCACTGGAAGGCTGTGCATCATCAGCCACTTGAAATTCTGTGTCTATAGATGAGATGAATACAAGCAGACAGTGTCAGCCTTCCTACCCCACAGTGACTAGCCATTGACCTTAACCCTGAAGGAAAGGGGCACTCTCACTGGGGGAATTGCATGCTTACTCAGCCCTAAGCCACATCTGAGCCAAAGCTGCCAATTTTGCCAAATTATGTGTGATGCTTTTGAAATGTGGACTATTGTCCACCAGGGACTAAGCTGAAATGACCAAATTCATTTCACTTAGGTTTTCAGTAGCAATAACATTATTTAAAAAAAATACCAACTATAAAACATTTATCATTCTGGTTTTATTCATCTTTGTCATTTACTTATGTTTCATGGTAGTTTGTAAAAGGCAGTGAAGTTAATGTCCCATTATTTCAAACCCCCAAGGTTAGATTTTCAGGCTTAAATTGAATTTAAAAACCACATGTATAGTTAATTTGTACATTAACAAAATTTCTATCAATCACAAGAGCCTTGAGCTCTTGCAGACTTTCTCATGTTTTACTGAAATCATTAATAGCTGAAAAAGAGCCTAGAGATACTGAGACAGGTACTCTGAAATGCCTCTGAGCAACAGACACAAATGCTTCCTTAGGTGAACCTTTAGCATTCCTCTGCTGTGCAAAATAGCAAAGGCAAACTTAAGAACTATTGTACCTTTAGGTCATTGATGACTGTACTGTCAGAGCATCCTTTAATGGTGTTGCTAGCAAGTGGAGTAACACTTAATTGTCATGATAGTGTGATTTTTTTATTATTATTATTTTATTTTTTTTTAGAAAACCTGATCATATTCAGGGACTTTGCTAAATTGTCTGGGTAAGTTTTAAAATAGTTGCTTTGTCAGGACATCTTTTTTTTTCCTTTGAGAAATTGTTAGAATGGACTCTCATGTTTTCCTGGACACAGTGAAAATCCATCACAGAACTCATTGGTCTTGGAGACAGAATGGTAATGTGTTTTGTGTTAGCATTTTTTTTAAAAATCGCATTCTTGTTCAAAGAAATGAGGTTTTAGGGAAATCTTGCTCTTTATTCGGGTTTGAAAGGAAGCAAAAAATGCCCAGACAACAAAAGCTGTGCCACAAACAGTCCAACACAGGTGGAGAATGATGATACCAAGTATGTTCTTCAAGGCCTCAACTTTGAGTCGTCACACATTTGGCCGCTTGCAGAACCATAAGTTTGTAAATTCTCATAAAGCTGCCTCTCATCTTGACTTGAGCTGCAGAATTAGAGACAGCCTTAAACTCTGTCTTGCTTCAGCACTCTCTAAACCTGTTAGAGGCCACACAAGCTCTGAGAAATCAATTATTTGATAGCCTATTCTTCTGTGGTCAATTGCTAGCAGCACAAAACTAACTTTTGGCAGAGCTGAGGATGAACAGACATAGACAGCCCAAATGAGTTTGTTTTGGACAAAGAATGGAATATGGGAACTACCCTGAAATAACAGACTCCAGAAGATCTGTCAATGCTTTAAAAAAAATATTAAAATTGGTTTTGTCCCCAAAACTTGTTTATTCCCTTCTACTAAAGGCTACGCTGTTGTAATACACTGTTTTTTCTGGAGACCGTACTTTGCTCTGAAGCAAAAAGCTAATAACCCAGCTGACAACCAGGCAGTTGTAGCTGTTTGTGCAATTATTAATGGAAATGCCCACACCTTTACTGACCTATTGCCTGTATTCATGTTTCCAGAAAATTGTACCTGAGTGAAGTTGTTTACATACCATCTTGCCTGTTTCCTCTTATCAGCTACATTAATTTCTTGCACTTGTTTTTTTTATTGTGGTTTGTTGTTTTTTTTTTTAGACTAACCTCTGAGGAGAAAGGTATATGGCTCTTTATGGTAGTCAGCTTTTAGTAGTGAGAACACTGCCCAGGAAAAAGGGTGCCCAGGCCACTTCTCCAGCAAAGTAGCAAAAGCTACTAATTGTGACAGGGAATTCCTGAGAACTGATGGGTCATGTCTGCTGTATTTTATGGTCTATAGTGTGTCTCTTTTCATGTGAGGAGAAAACAGATACAGTTTATGTTGCTTTGAAATCTATGCAAATATAGTTTTCTGATTTTTAATGTGTAATTATTTTAGATTTTGGAAGAAAACTGGAAATAAATTACCTGCCAAGCATTTTCAACTCAGTTCATTTCAAAGCCAACTTAATTTTCTTCTAACCATTACCAAGAAAATTAAATTGCCCTCTTGCTGGTAATAGCACTTCTTTGCTGCATTACTTAACATTGTGGTAGGACTGAAAATTAATCTCCTTTTGCAGGTTTAAAACACCTTGACAATAAATATGTAGCTGTCCTTTGAGTCAGTTGTGTCTTGGGAAAGCAAGTGTTTATTCATAGCATCATAGAATGGTTAAGGTTGGAAGGGACCTTAAAGATCACCTAGTTCCAACCCTCCTGCTATGAGCAGGGACACCTCCTACTAGAACAGACTGCAAAAAATGCTGATCTGACATTGCTCATCCTGGTCTGTGTCAGTTGCTAGGGTACAGGAAGATCCACCAGTCCTTGAGCAGCAGCAGAGCCAGCAGCAGCCAACACATCCTCTTCTCTGAAAAGTCTTCAGGTTTCATTGTGTGGTCTTCTACTCTGTGCTCTGGGCAGTGATGGCCAGTAGGACTTTGCGTATATTAAAGGAGTTGTGTGAAACTCTGGGCAATGGAACAAAACACCTTTCAGAAAATGTATTTTAGTAAAGCTTGGAGGGGAATCTTCCTGTGATACTGAGTGCTGAAAGTCTTATTAATCAGATGGTCAATTTTTTTTTCTGCTTGATATTACCCTAAGTTGTAACATAATCCATATCTATTCCTTAAAAAAAGCTACAGAGATGCAGTGGAAGGAGCAGGAGAATATGAAGGAAATGTAATTTCATAGCCATCATTTTTCATCATTAAATTAAGCTGGCTGAAAAGCTTCTATCTATCCCCATCAGAATCTCATTACAGGTCAACTTGCAAAGTAAAGTAATACTCAGTAAAAGTAAAAGTGACAGAATTTCTGAGCTGGCAGATGGCCCAATTCCACAATTATTCACCTTAGATAGTAGTCATGTGAATAATACCAAAAAGCTTGTTAGTGCCTTACCAGCAAAAGTGATTAATTTCCACAACTGTGTGCTGAAGAAATGGTTCTTTGCAATTTGGAAGGGAAGAATGTACTTTTTTTTTTTCTGTTTTTTATCAGCTGTGAGATGGTGAACATAAGGATGGCCATACCAGGATGGTCCTGAGGTGATTCTATTTTTGGGCCACTAAGAGGAACCAAAAGCAGATGTCTAAGAAACAGTACCAGGATGGGGGAAGCATATAGTGATATTTCACCTGATCTATCCTGCTGTGATTTGTATCACATTAGCCTCTCTAAGCTACATTTTCTATTCAGTATCTCAATAGAGCTTTTTTTCCATGAATTTGCATTGTTGCGTTTTGAACTTTTGTACCTATTACTAACTATAAATAAGTGATAACATTTATTTACTCATAATAAATGAGAACATTTCTTAATCTGTTTTCAGTCCAAATGAGACCTGCTGTATAATCAGCAAAATTATTTTGCCGGTACAGAAATGTTAATTTTAAAAACTTAACTGTACCCTGCAAAAAGGATTCATGGAGCACATCCAAGGAGATTGGTGACCTCTGATACTGCCTGCCTCTGACTTGTTCTCTGGAACTGGGGGACAGCACTATGCAAGCATGACTATTGAACAGTTTTTAAATGGGTAAACAAACCTTACATTTTTGTGTGTAATTGCTAGAAAAGCATAAAAATAAGCAGAATTCAGGAGACACCATGATTGGAAGACATTGAACATTTCAATCTATAATGCTCTCTAATCTGAGATAATTTTGCTTATAATATTTTAGAAACTAGAGGAAAAAATCTCAAATTGTTTCTAAGGAAAAACATGCTTCCAAGGAAAAAAAGGAAAGATAATTCCCGGAAAAAAAAGCCTTTAAGATGCTATTTCAAAGATTTTGGCTAATACTGTTTTTTGAGTCCTTTTTACAGATTAGATTGCGTATATGTGCTCACATGTACACACACAATGACTTTTGTTAGCATCCTACATAAGTTTCTGCCTTTGTAGAATCCTGCTGATTCCCTCAGGTCTGGTTTCTTCTTTGAGAAGAGTGAAGGTTCCCCAGAGCTCTGCTGTTGGTCTACAAAGCTGGTTGCTCCCCCAGCGCTCTCCAGCTTTCCCACAGGATTAAAGCCACCTGTCTTTAGGGTTTTGTCTGACTGAAGATGTTGAAGGCTTTCATGTCTACAGCCTGTGAATATTCACTTTTATTGTATGGATTATTCTTTGCCTTGCTTGGCTTACTACTTCAGACACAGACTGCTTTTCCTCACTAAATTTGACTGTAGATTAATTGGCTCTTCCTGGAAAGAAATAAAGACAAAACAGCAATAATGCCTTTGTCATAAAATAGTATAGTCTCTGGCATTTATTCTTGCAGAGTATACTATTAAAAAAAACAAACAAACAACACACCAGATTGTCTGCCCAGTATTTTAGCTTCACTTGAATCTTTAACATTCCATAGTACTCCTATAAAAGGCAGCAATGCTAACTTATTTTTAAGTTCTCAGTGTGCTAAAATACTTTTTTGGGGGATGATTCTGTCTGCTTCTGGGGGTACTGGCTATTTGAGTCTATTCTTTGATAGTTGCTATTCCTTCACCCAACTGGGAACATTTTGCTAAAAATATATTTTTGTTTAATGTCCTAGTTGTGAATTTTAAAGAAATTTGAGATGCCTTGGTTGCTTCACTTTGTTAAAATTATGACTGTGCTTTTCTACCAGTGGGTTGGCTGGGGATATCTTCTGCATGATTCAAAGCATGAAGCAAAGAATATTCATCTCTCCCTCTTAAATGATCACATTACTATAAGATAGATCAGATATTTTAGCTGCCTTCATTTTTCAGGTTATGGCTCCTTCATCTGTTTCTATCATTTTCCTTGACAGTGGCAAACACCTCTAAATCAGGAAATACAGTGATTAAATAGTCCCTTTTTTAGTTTGATAGTTCCCAACTATGATGGAGCTTTGCAGAGAGGCAAGAGTGACAATGTGTAGAAAACAGGTGTCTGAACCCAGGAAGGACCAGGTCACTTAAGGGCTGCTATTGTGTAAAGAATACACTGACAGAAACAAAAATGTAGGTGTGTGGGCAGACCTGGTATAATGTAGAGTCACTGGGTCCCTGCTTCTTGATGGATGCTGTGTATCCATGTGACATCTCCCAGGAGAGAGAATGTTATGAGGAAAGTCCCACTCACACTGCAGGGCCCTACCAAGTTTGTTTTCAAAAAGCCTTGCTTCAAAATCACCATCTGCAACTCTAGCAATGAATTAAAATCCTGTACTGATGAAAAGCGGAACACTAAAGCTAATCTCTTTCTTCTTTGCATTTATTTCTTTGGGACATAGTTCAGGCATCTAAGCATGTCCATTTCAAAAAAGTAACTTCTGTTGATACTATCCTGTCTGAGCTATTGGCTGCAAAAAATTATGACACTTTCATTTTGGGCTTATTTCTCATGATCAGAAGAAATGCAGTACTTTTCCTCAGTTCCAACTTTGTAAGCTCACACATGTCCTTTTTCAGCTCCATTTGAAATCAATGGGAAGAAACTGATATCAAAGCTGAGTGAATTCAGTAAGAGTTACTCCGCTTTATTAAAAGAAAAACAAGATTGGGCTTGTGCTGTATACCATCTGTATTTGAGACAAAACAAAGCATTCACTCTAAGCTACTTGGAGTGTCTCTTCAGATTAATATTGAAGTGTTAAGGTAATGGGGTTTTTTGCTTGCATATTCAAGATCTTTAGCCGTTTGCAGAGACTGTTACTTTTACCCTACTTTTAGGGAACTGGAGCCATTCACACCAGCTTCACCTTGACACTGTTGTGTGGTTCCCTGTATTTAGTGTTTACTGATAAAAATCCAAGAGGTTTATTTCCTGCACCATGGTGTACATAAACTGTATCTGCAGATTTATTCCAAAGCAACCATTAAATTAGTGCAGTAGGCAGTTGCTCCTTCAAACACTAAAGTGATGCTCCCTAGTGAACAGCGCAAATGTCACCTGTATTGGATCAGGCTACAGGTTATTGTTCCTCTGCAATTAAATACAGACAGCCTTCCAATTCAAGCTTATAATAACTGATGTGGAAATATTGGTGCCTGTTACTGGGTTCAACTTTGAACACTTTCACTGGTTTAATTTATCTCAGACTCCCAGGTCTCTTTAACAAGAGACCAGAAACTCAACTCCAAGAGTACTTTCTATCTTGTCTTACTGATTAACTTTAAACTAAAGCAACTAGTTCTTCAGATATATAAATGAGATATTTTGTTTTAACTGGAGTAAAAAAATAATAAAGACTAGTAAGGTTTTTTTATAAGTAAAAATGATGGGCTTGTTCTTGTACATGCAATCAATTTTAGTTTCCTTATGAGTCATAGAATCAGTTTGACTTGATGCACATAAGCTACTATCACTTCTCCAAATTCTGCAGAAGGAAGTTAACTGCAGTGCCTCCTGTACTGTTCTTTAACATACATAAGTAGATTTTGCTATTTTTCCTTCAATGCCTGCTAATATAAAAGATTACAAGCACATAGCATGCAGGAATAGAAAACGAAAATGAGTACTAAAATGAGCCTGAATACACAAAAAGCAGAGTGGTTTAAAAAAAATTATCTCCAGGCAGTACTTGCATAAGGAATTATGGACTGTTTTGTTGCAGTTCTACTGTTGCTTCTGTGAATGTTTCATGAGCAGACTTGATAAATATGAGAGATATGAGGAAATACTAAAATTTTTCCTGTTAAAATGAAATCTAAAATCTTTTAGCTGGTGGCACTTGCAAAAGAAAGACTGGAAACATTCCATATCACCTATCTCAGGAGTATAAAGATTCCACTTGTGTTTTTGAGAAGTTTGGAATTCTAGGAAGTTTTTTAATGACTGTGAACTGGAAATATGCCTAGATAGATACATCAGCACTTTATTCTTTCTTAAGCTAAATCTGTCCAAAGGCAGGAAATTAGGAAGGATTGATATACTACTTCAAACAAATTCTAGCTTGAATTTTGTTATGCTCAGATCTTCAGCTGATTTGTCATTCATCTCTTGAAGAATTAAAAGAAATAAAGAATCCCTAAAGTGTGTAATCTTTCCTAGTCAACAGTCCCTTAGAGATCAAGGTCAATATTGCCAAAAAATCAACACGAACACAAACTCAGACTAATGTGGTGCTTCAGGTAGAGCAGTATATAAAACTAACAATGTCTGAATTTCTGTTGAAATAAATGATATTGCTGTAATTTAAATGAAGAGGCCATTATGTGGAGTAAGGGTTTACTTGTATTAGTTATGTAGCAGAAAAGTGCATACATGCAAATTAAATAAGGGCAAGGAGTAAAGTCTGCAATGAGAGCACAAACAAATCCTCAGGGCTTAGCCTTGGGGAGTTGCTATATCACCACCCACTGGAAGCTGGTTTTCCAGTTGGCAGATATCATTTCAGAGCTATGCTGGGTAAGGACAGGTTAATGCCTGGCTGCAGAGGCAAAGGGAAAGGGCAAAGCCAATTCTTGTGCAGACAGCATCTCTATAATGCCTTGTGGGTCAGGGAGCCTTCGCCTAACGTGTAAGAGGAAGCTGCAAAATGCAGCCTTGAGGCAGCAAGACTAGAGTTACTCCACTAATGCAGTAAATAAAATAAAATTTAACTTAGCAATTATTAGTACTCAGCTTTTTATAGTTGCTGCAGATGCTGTGATATTTATTTTTGCAATTAATAAGCTTGAATCAATTCTTTAAGTATCTTTCTATTATGATTTACAGAGGATATTGAGCCATCAAACCTATCAAAAGCATTAATCTTTAATACAAGCGCAATCCAGTTATCTTGCCAGAAAGTTTTAATTAGAAGGAAAGCCTTTATCTATGATGCTTAGATGTATTAATCTTTCTGCATCAGTGTACCAAGTTTTGGCTGTAGGAACAATGTTTTAAGCTAATTCTTTAGTAAAAAAATGTTTCCCGGAAGATTGTGTTTAGCCCTTGTTTGCTAGATATACAAGCACACAAGATGTACTCAGTGCCTATTCTGCTCTTGAGTAGAAATCTACTTTTATAAATTGGACTTTGAAAAGTTGAACAAGGTTTTTTGACAGCATGTGCTTGTAAGCTGCATCTGCAAGTGGCTCTGCGTGTGCTGGTGGGACAGGGGAGGGGCTCTAGCACTTCCAAGTGAGCTCTGCAACGCTCCTTTATCAGCCTTCTCACAGCAACAGGACTGTCCTTATTACTGAGATACTCAGGACCTAGGGCCTCTAGAAAGCTGATGCATGTAGAAAACTTGCCCCAGAGGTCACTACAACTATAATGGTCAGAAATGGTAGTGAAATCTTTTTTTGTCACATGATACATTATCAAAATGAGAATTTTTCTTTCATTCCAGGAAAACATTTCAGACATTATAATTGTCAACATCTTAGTGGTGAACTTTTATTAAGATGATTTGCACAACAAAAAAGCATATTTCAAAGTTTCTAATTTATCCTAAATTACATTATATAGAAGCCACTATTTTTCTTCTCTAAACCAATTGCATAAACCAAGAGAGAACACTTGCATTAAATGAAAAAAAAAAAAACAACCAAACCAACAAAAAAACTAATTCCAGGTATTTAAAGAAGTTCACAGGAAAAAAAAATCCCCAACATAAGAATGATCTAATCCTGACTATATATTTATCTGCTTCCCACAATAGTGGTTATTCACTGTAATTCCTGAGTTTACAGGAAATGGTTAGTGTATTCTATATTAAATAACATATATTTTTTTCCAAATGTTTATATGCATCTCTTTTTTCAAGTGGCAAATTTAAATGTTATATCTTGCCTCTTTCTGATCACTTTGCAGCAGTGAGGACATGAAAATAACACGAACTGACTGCAAATAAATTTTTATTAAATACTATTTTAAAGATTTATGCAATCAGGAGTTTTGTGGGTTTAAAAAAAGCTTTTATTCTCTGAAGTTTTCTTCTTCTTGAAGAACTACTATCCTAAGGAAAAGATATCCCATGGCATTTCTCTTAACACATTTGCTATCTGAATATTCCTACTTCATGTATTGTAAATCTGCTCTTTGCAGTTATCTGCTTCCACTGTGTTTTTCTGAACACAGGAAAAAAATTAACTGTGTTGAAAAGTCCATGTGCAGTTTTTTGCTTGATTCACTTTTCAGATGATCAGAAATACACCTTGTATGTGTAGTTCATCCTTTGTCCAAGCCCTTCCTGTCTTGATTTGCCAAAATAGAAAAATGTCTTTTTCTCAGTTTGTGTAGTTCTTTGGAGAAGGTGAATGTTTTAGGAGTAAAATGTAAAATTCTGCTTCTCTCTTTTGTCTTTGACTTAGAATAATGTCTTGGCTGAAGTCTCTTCATGCAGGATATGCTTATGCAAGCAAACACAGCTATCATGAAACATCAAGACAATCCTGCAGCAGCAGGAATTATTTCACTATATCAAATATAGATGACACTGCCAACAAAAAAGCCTGATGTCAACTAACTTGCTTGAAAACTCAAGTGCTATTCCTACCCCTGAGGTGTATTCAACTAAGTGTAGTTTGTTCTGTTTTGTAATACATGCACAATACCCTTTGCTTAGATAGTATATGCTGCAGTATTTATGCTTGGAAGGGAATATTTCCTTTAGATATAAACGTGTACCTTTCTGAACACTGAGCTACAGCTGAATAAAAGTACATTTGACAGGCAAATATCCTCTAGGAACCATTATACATTATGTAAAATATGAAGGACAACTGAACCTTAAGAGTTGTATCTTAATTTTCTTAATATGTTTTAGGATCTTTTTAGAAACCTTCATATTTTAGTTAATGAATATTTGCTGCTCAGCTAACTGTTGTATTTGAGATTACTGTTCATCTGAGCAGTAAAGATGTCACTGAAAAGTGACAGTGGGACCAAGACTGACTTATCTGTAGTGTCCTACATTATGTCATTACCCCTGACATCAAGCTTTTGAAGAGCCATCATATTTGTTTGTTGTCCTTGAAGGTTTACTACTTGTTTCAGGCAATCCTATTCAGCATGTGTGTCCAGAATGGTATGATTTCAGAGTTGTGCCTCAATAGAGCATTATTTAAAAGCGTGCTCAAGCTACTGACTGCATGTGGTTGATCTTCAACAAAAGGATTGCCACATTTCCAGTCAAGGTCCAGTGTTCTGAATATACATCTTGCAAGTGTGGTCCCACATGTCAAGATCTAACCAGGCTTCTTAATAATGGGCTGGGCACACTGCTGTTTTGAGAATTTGACTGTCAGAATAACACTAAACTGATGAAAGGCATTAGAAAGTGAAGTTCAGGTTCTGGGAAATCTGTGGATCTGTGGTCGTGTTGATTCAGCGGTTAAATGTTTTAATCTAAATTTATCTCAGCTCCCCTTGAGGCTAGAGATTTCTCTCTCCTATTTCATACATGTATTATTATTCTGTTCCATAAGCATGGGGTATGAGGCAGTGTTCTACATATAATTAACTTTTTTCAATGTTTCCCTTAAATTCAAGGAAATATTGCTGCTAACGTGTCTTTTTCTAGGGAAAAGAAAATTGTAATATGAAGAAAGGTTTAAATGTTTCAACTAGGAACGACCTCTGGAGTTAGTCAGTTTGATTGGTTTCTTAGACCCAATGAGAACCTTGTAATAAGGACAAACTGCATAGATGGACCATGTGCTTGTGGCTAGTGAGGAGCTGACATGGTCTTATACTGAACACTAGACTCCAGTTTAATGTTTGAACATGTCACTTAAGAGGCTTCTAAAATAGAACAATGAAGCTAAATGAAAAAGGACATCACAGGGTTCATATATGAATCATGTTCATTAAGAATTACTGTATTGATTTGTGCCTGTGAGACAAACCAAGCCTAACGCAGATGAATAGACAGTGGAAAAAAACAGTGGAAAAAGATTAAATTTTCCTTGAATTATTTTATTTTTTCAATGCTGAAAACTGCGTATCCAGCCTTCCTGTTCAGTGACTCTTGCTATTAAGATATTTTTCAGGTTCAAATTTGCATGGCTAAGCATGATGTTTGTTGGTTTCTTAAGTGAGGTGTGCTTTGGAATTACTTACAATGTAGGAAAAAGGAAATCATGCTCTGCAATTTCTTAAACTGTTGTTTATGATCTTAAATCAACCCACAAGTTGTCAAGAAACTCACATTAAACCAACAAGTTATTGAAAAGATAACATGTTTCTTTCTGTCTGCACCTCATTTAAAAACTAGGTTATAGACCTGCCCCCCCACTTGAGACTTATTTTACAGCAATATATTATTTTCAGAAACCCAAGTCTCTGAGCTAGGAAGAGATGTTAATATATATGAGGTATTGTTTAATTGTTGAGGAAAAATTAAGCTGTTCTGTAAGGAAGCAAGAGCTGCTTTTCTATCAGCAGTGAAATTAATGATGATTGGATTCTTGTGACGTTTGGTCCCCTTTATCTCTCAGCACTGGGCATCCCCACAGTCCCAGCTTTTTCTTGCTGGCTGTTGAAAGCTATTGCTGTCTAATTTGGAGTTGCATGTATACTTATTAAAAAAATACTGTGTGTATATAGGGAGATTAGCCAAGCTATTGTTGATTCTCAGAATAGGAACAAGATCATGGTATTGAATGCCTCCTCTTCAGTGTGGAGACTAATACAGGGTTCTCTCTATCTGCTCACTGACTTTCACAGAATTACTACTAACTTACTGTTTTGGAGAATCTGCAGAATTTCTCTCCCATTAGTCATAGATTTGGCACCAGAGGGCTGGCACTGGTCGTGGCTTTCAGTCCTGTCAGCATCACCATAGTAACATGGCATTTGTACACTTTCAGATTCTGACTGGGTATTTCGATGCCTCAAAAAGACTTAACTCTTCTCTCTTCTAGAGATGGGCCCCAGATTAGGGCTCTGAAGCATGTTGAACTGGCTCTTCAGTAAAGTAGCTGCTGTTTACTGCGAGCCTTCTTCCACTGTATTTGCACAATGGATCAATGGCTTAGATTTTCAGTGCCATAAATCTTGAAGTTCAACAGCTTTCAAAAGCAATGCATGCACTTACAAAAAGTAGCCTAATGGTTGAGTAGAGATTTCAGTAATGGCACCAACGGTCCTCATGGAAAGCAAAACAGGGAAGGTATTTTCAAGCTGAAGAAATCCTAGCAAAACAAAGCATTAATGAGATGAGGCAGATTGATATAAATACATTACCTGATTTCTAAATGCAGATATGAATAACCCAATACTAAACATTCAGACTCCATAAATGAATGTGCTAATAGGCACTTACCAAAATACATTGCAGTGCTTTTGCATGTGTCAAATACCCATAACCTTGAAGACATTTATGCATTAGTTGAATAGATTTTTAGTTCTTATACTTGTAATTCCTTTGTGTGAATACTTGGCATATGGGCCCAGAGGCTGGCTAGCATGCTCAGGCTTTTTTGGGCACCCAAGATTGTACTTAGAATAGAGGTCCTAAACAAGTCTAGCAGCAGAAGTATAAATAAGTTACCCCCTAAAAACTAAATAATGATCAATTTGTACACATCTTAAAATAAATTCATAGGAACTTACTGCTCCCATCAGTTTGGGTGTACGTTGTTCGTACACTGAATTTTTCTTTGTAAAGAGAAAATAGTAATAAAAGTGTATTAATTTTCTTGGCAAATTTTGTGCTCTCCCCAAAGCACGAATATGATACAAGCTAATATGGTGATGTGTATGTCTGAAAATAGAATCCTTCTATGGATTTAATGTGCTGTATCAAGAAATCTTCAAACTGCAATATGTATAGGATCCACCTTCCTTATAAGGCATGCACTTATATTATTCTCTTTGAAAATATTCTGGCTCTCAAATACTGTGCATGAAGGCCTATTACACTCTCCTTTATTACAGCAACATCTCCTTGTGACATCCAAAATGCTTGTCTTTCAAGGATGCTGTTATAATAAGGTCCAGAGTGTTTGTAATAAATTCATAAAGATCAATGAGTAGTTCATGAAATAGCTTCAGTCACTTGTGTGAAGCAACAATGCAGAAATATAAAAAGTAAGAAAAATCAGCTGCAAACAAAGTTAAATGTCTGGCCATGTTTGACACGAATTATAAAAGGTTATTCCTTTAATATGTACAAATGCATTACATTTCGGTCTTGAAAAGAAATCCTCAACAAATCACTGAAAATTTGGAGATATTGAATTCCACCTTTCTCTTGCTCTAGAATTTCAAGAATTCTCATTTTGATGAAAATATGCCTAAAGGAATAATCATAGGACTATTATACACTTGGAATCAGTTAATACAATAATAGGCTTTTAATACCTCCTGTAATTCTTGACTGTGTTGTTGCTACCAATGAAAATGAGATTATTCTTATGCCAGGTAATTACTCTTTAATTATTCCTGCATATCTAGCTTAAATATATTAAGAACCTGCTGCTGATTTAGTAGTGTCTGTGTAAGTAAGATGCCATTATAAGATTTGTCTAGGATTCTTTAGAAAGCAATTTTTAAATTGAATGCATGTAGATTAACCATGCAAAAGAGATTTGAATAGAATTGTTTTAGTTAGAAACAGCTAAAATTATCCATAGTTTAAACTTTACGAAAGGACCTGCTTCACACTTGGTGGAGAAAGCTAATATAAAACCTGGATATTTCATTGAATAGTACTGAAAAATAAATGTATCAAAATTTCTTTTCTCACTCATAGTCAAACACATTGCTGTTGATCTCTAAGACATCTAAGCTGCTTTTGATTTCCAGCGATGGAGTATCATTCTGCTTTACAATTGCTTTAAGCCAGTTTTGCTCTTTAGAAATCCAGGAGAAAGAAGAATGAGGCTGTGTGGGTTTTTTGTCTATCAGTCTGCATAATCAATAGTTGACACAAAAGGACTAATTGCTCTTCGCCTTTAAAAAGAAGTGCTTATTAGCACGAAAGCTGTGTATCCTTATTGTAGTTGGTAACTCTACTACTCTGATACTTATCTACAATCACAATCAGATAAAGAGTTGATTTCAGGCGGGATCCAGGAAACAACTAAGGACTATAGGAAGGTGGGAAGAACATAATGTTAGAAATATAATCCAGTCTATCAAGAAGTGTCTCTTTACTGTTATTGCAGGACTGGCCTGATCCCTCTCTGTCTTACTTCTTTTTTAAAATATTGAAATCAAGATAAGCTAGGAGAGATTTTATATTCTTTGAAATTAATTAAATAGCACTTTTTAATGTTTTGAAGTATTCTGCTGCTTAATTTTTTTTTATTACGTCCTGCATTTTCTTCCTTATCTGGCATCTAGAAGAGCAGTAGAATTACAGCAAACAGCTAACATGATTTAGACATTACATTTTGTTCATGCCTATTCACTCTTGAAAAATAAAGCAAAGTGCCTTCCACATCAGATAATGCTCCAGACAATTGATTTTGTTGCTTGCACTTATGTATGGAGCAATGTGTTGGCCTGATTCAGCACATGTGTATCATAAGTTTATGGAAAAGGCTAATTCTACTTACCAAAAATGTGTGTGTATTTAAAACCAGATTGGTGAGGTCCCACACACAAAACCCAGAAAATTCAATTAACTAAAATCCTTGCAAACTACACAAGACTTCTCAATGTTTCCCAGTGTCATTTATATCTTAAAATTTACTGCACTTAATGTTTTTTCGGTTGTCCAAAGAAAACGAGTTCATAAATGATGACACAAAATTGTTCAAAGATACTTCAAAACATCATTTAACTCACATGGCTGGAAGTGTTTTCCAAAGCAGCTACTGAGAACTCAACTTTGAATTTGCTCCAGGCTTTATCAGATGGTTATACAAGGAATCAAAAGCCTTGCTATAGAAGTCTACATAGAACAGAATAAACACAGCCTGGCTAATTCAGGACATGAAGATGGAGAAAGCTATACTTTTTAGCACTGCCACTGAAAAATTAGGCTTTTTCTCCCCTTCTTTCCTCTTCCATTTATTCCCAAAAGGTACCCTTACCATCAATGTATGACCAAGCCATCTTGTTTTGTTTTGGTTTTTTTAGAAAAAGGTTTTCCCTAATGGTTTCTTTTGGCCTACAGCTCGTGAACCTTCAGTCTTTGTCAGTATGGAGTGAAGGAATGAATTTTTTTCTGCAAATTGCCCCCTTGTATTAGCACTAGAGCTACGTGAAGCTTTCCAAGTGTAATTTGAAAGGGTTACTTTCAAATCATAACTTCTGTGGGAGATCCAGTTCATACGGGTTCACAGGCCAACTGGTTAAAGGAAAGGTTGCAGGCTGAGCCGCCCCCTCCCTTCTCCCTACAATTTTCCCATGGGTTGGATCTCATTACAAACCCACAGGCAAGGTACAGGGTCAATCACATCATGTTAATTCATACAGGTTGACTGGTTCACTGGGACTGGGAGAGGGATTAAAGGTGAGAAGTTTATCACAGCAACAGAACTCTGATCTTAAAAAAAAACCAAACATCTCTAAAATAGGTCTCTAATTATCATATGAATCAAACCTTAAATAAAAACAAGATCATTTTAAATAATTGAGGGAATCATACAGGGAATCAATCTTCCCCTGCCAGGAATACTCAGAGGTTGGCTTCACTTCTGACACAACAAGAACTCTGATCTCAAGGAACTATTCCATTCTGTAACTTGGGTATAATTACATGAGCTGAAATATAAAATAATGAGTCAGTTCTATATACCTGTGAGAATTACAGTGTGAGACACAAGGGAATGAAACATTTTAATGACTTTTCTGGCTGGAAAGGTGAACTCAACTGAAATGCTTTATCTTTCTAGAGGGAACAAAAAAGTAAAAAAATACCCTCAGCTGAGCAAAAATGACACTAGGCAGCTTTGATCCCATGCATTAATTTTAACTAATCAGGGGAATGTAAGAAGCATGAAATACTTCTCCTACATGGGCTCTCCTAAGGAATGAATTTGAAATACATTATGAACATCAAGAGTTTTACTGTGGTTGATATGAAAACAGCCAATGGTATCCCAAACTGGTTTGGCTTTATTTCTCTTCACTTATTAGCATTGTATTATGATCAGGCTGTATTAAAAGATTATTGCATTAGAATATTTTTATCACTAGATGTAAGAGAGCCAAGTGCAAAATTTGGTTTGCTACCCCTTAGCAGATTTCCATGCAGATTTGTACACCTGCTTTCTTCTTATCCTTTCACTTGACTAGACTGTCCCCATCAGAAATGCAGTTCAGTTTGATTTGGATGTGTGCTATAGATGTGAGTTTCTTCTGGCAAGTATGGGGATATTTTAAAATGGATGTGTAATGTGTGTGAATATGTACTTTTCCTAGCACATACGGTACATACTAGCAGCAATTGCCCTACTTCTGAAGGTAGTGCTGTACAGAAGATTTGAACCTAAAATGGCTGACTAGTTTCTAAATAATCCCTGAGGAAACAGTTTAGTCTAGGCCATTATCTTGATAGTTCATAATTAGGTTCAATAATAAAGCTTGTTTTGCTGACCTAGGTCAGTCATGGCGTCCACCACATCTGTGCGCAGTGACCTTGCTCTGAGAGTGTATTGTTAGAAAATCCATTATTATCATCACATACACTTCGGAGAAGTGGCTGTTTTGTGAATTGATGGTGTGATGTTGCCACTTTAGATAAAAGAATCCATGAATTATTGACTTAATGAGTTAATGTTGCTTGATTTCACAACAAGGTTTTTTTGGTCTGGATGCTATTTACTGAACACACAATCACAATATACGAAGGAAGGCACAGATAATAGTACAGAGCATTTACAATCCTCTTCTAACGAAGCAAAGTGCTAGCTAGGAATTGTTCTGTTTGCTTTAGAAAACTGTTAAAACTTAGGTAATCATAAGAAATTCCTGTTTAAATTAACAAAATGTATATTTGTCACTGATCTCTTACCCCTTCCTTCTGTTTGGTTTAAGGTCGGTCACAAGGAAGAACTTGCTAATTTTTTTATAATATAAACATATATTTGTTCCTGTGACTAAGCCTAATGCTGCTATCACATGGAGGTCCAGGAAAGGCTGTTAAAACTCAATCTGTGTCATCTAAAGTTCATAATATTAGGGTTTTTTCCTTTTAAAGCAGAGTTTTCTGGTAAATTCATTATATTCAGAAAGCTTGAGAATATGAAGGTTTAATTACAGTTTGTAAGTTGTCAGAGGAAAGCAGGAAAACACATGGAGCATGTCCCAGAGCAGATATTTTACTGCTATAAACATCAGGTTTAAAATATCTGTGCTAGTTTGATCCCAAGGTGTGAATCCCAGCTCTGTTAACTGCTCATTCTTACAAGATAAAATCAGGTCTGTGTGCAGTGTCTTATGGAAATGTATGCCCTATGGTAATGTAACTCTGACTAAAATTGAAGGGAAATTTGTTTTTCCAGAGAACAAAAACTAAAATTTAGCTGCACATACAGGTCTCTTGGAGGGGACTATATCAACCAATACCTTCACATTCTTCTGATCTTTACCTGAATTCTTAATAACTCCATGAAAAGCCAAAAATCTGTATAGAATTGTCCCAGCTGGTATTTATCTGTATGTAACTCCCACCCTTAGTTTCTATAGGAACAGGTATAGTTCAAACATGCTGGCCTTGTAGGACCTGAAATACTGTTATGAGAAAACTTGATTCTGGCTCTTAATGGTTTGGGGTGTTTTTACATTTCAGCCTCTGAAGAGTGTTAACTGCTTCATCCCTTCTACTGTTGTCCTGGTCTAAGGGGCTGCCAGAAGGGACTGTGTCATTGATGCTTACATATCTGCAAAAGAAACAGTTTAAGGGCTGGATCTCATGTTTGCTTTCTTGATTTTTCATGTTCAGTTTAATATTTTCTATATACCACAAAGGACTTTGGTCTACCTGGAAAAAGCAAGGTGTGTGGCCATAAATCCAGAAGCACAAATGGCAATGGGGTGTTACCCCTAGCAGTGTGATTATGCAAGGGAACCTGGGAAGCAGCTATCCTAGTCTTTCTGGAAACGTCTTGGGGTGAAGATGTTATGAAATGCATCCATGCAAAGCCTAGTTGCTAAATCCAGAGGCTAATATACTGTAATCTTGTAATCTATGATTGAAACAAATCAAGCTAAGGGCAATATCTGTGATGGTACCTAACAAGCAGGATCTGTCTAAGCTTTTCTGAATCACTGAGTTAGAAAATCAAGATTTCAAGTCCTTCCAGAACATGTGGTTTGCAAATGGTTAAAAAAAGCAACTATTCTGCAGGAAATTGAGGATTAAAAACCTGAGAGTGCACATGGGAGATTTCCTGGAAAAACTGATTGTGTACACCTGACCAGCTCTGGTCACAAACACACAGGTAGCTGGAAGCAGCCTTTGAAATTCACTAGAAAACAGGATTTTGACTGTCCATACATTGTAACTTAGTATAATAGAAAACTGATTTCTTATAGATTATATACATTTTATTTATTATAAAGCCAGGAACTATCTGCATGTCAATTAACTGAAGTTTTTCAATCATGGTGAAAATTTTTTAATGGAACAAATCTTTCTTTCTAGTCTTCAGTGTTAGTTTAATATAATTCCTTAATCTTCTGTCTTTTAAAATTATTTTTAGAATGTCAGCATTAGGTTAATGTTGCATTAGTATGTTCTGATTATTGTTAAAGTGGAAATAAGTTACTAATGATTATCTAACTATTTTGAAGTGTCATCGTAGCCAATTTGAATTACTAAGCAGAAGGAATGACAACTAATTTTTGTGGAGAGAACTCCTGGATGGCTGCAGCTAATTTTCTTCACTTCTCACAAACCAAGACACAAATGTTAGGGGTTTAGGGAAACTTTGAAACAAGAATTCTCACATTTCTGCAGTTACCAGTTCAGAATTACACAGCTATTGAGAGGAGATATTTTAGATCTTGCAAAAATGTCTAGATTATTTTGTTGTGTTTAATAGTATCTCTGATTATATCAGGATTAAAAAAAAAACAACACAAAAACAATTCCAAGATGGAAAAGGACAAGATGTGATACCTGCATAAAACATGAGCTTTCAGAGAGATGATGAAGAGTATGAACATGTGTGTCAGGTACTTGTGAGGTGAGCACTGTCAGCAGGGACAGCACATGCAAATTTGCCTTCCTTTCCTTGGTGAGACCAGGTTCATTGCTGCTGCTTTCATTGGCAGGTGTGCTTAGCTGTGACCCAAAATCATGTTCCACAGGCTCTGGTTTCCTGCTACATTAGGAGCAGCAGAGGGGTCAGGGCAGACTCTTGGCCATTTGGTTTCCTTCCCAAGTGCTTCACTCTTTATAAATTAAAGAGGGCAATCAATAGGGCAGTAAGAAAGGAGGACAAGCAGTGTGCTGGTATGCTCTGCATGGAAAAGCCTGCTTTTTCCTGAGGTCTCACAATTTGTTAAATCATACTATCTTGCCACTTGTAGACAGAGTTGTCCTTTGGAGTGTCAGTGAGAGCTCTGGAAAAAGCCACAAAGGCACTTTGTTCCTTCACAGTGTCTTATATCCTTCCATCACAGTGCATTACACAGAGCTGGAAGGAAGGTGACGGCTTCATTGGTGTTTGGGTTGAATGTCATCTCTGTGCTCAGTGGATGGATTTGCTGCTTAGCCCATATTCACAAGGAGAAATGCCAGTCTTCTGTTGAGACAGGACACAGACCTTCATTTCACTAGTTCTCTATATATGCACCCAGCTACTGGAAATGTTGACAATGTCTCCTTGTATTTTGTTTATGCCATGGAAGAAAAAAATCCAAGGGTGTGATAGACTGTATGGACTTCATCTGCACTTGGAACTGATTTGATGTGAATAAACTCAGATTGGTAAAGCATATTACCACACAGTGGAGATGAACTCTGCAGTTTTTAATGATTGTGTATGTGTGCACTCTTCTTGTTACTTGCTTTGTACCAACTTTCCTCAGTTAAGTGAAATTAGCTTTACAGGCTTTTGAAGGTGGAGAACCTGAATAATTAGCTTCAGAACATCAACAGATGAGTTGAGAGCCTTTCTGTGCCTTGCAACGCTGCAATTTGGAAATGTGACATGATCCACCAGGACTTTTATACCTTATATTAAACAATTAGGGGAGGTGAATCTGTAGCTCTTCCCCATTTATATAAAGTACTCATTTCTGACTTTCAAGTGTTCTGAGATATTGGACTTTAAACTTGTCATTGCTCTAAGAGAATTGAACCTGAACCTCAGACCAATACATTTTGGGGGCAAATTCCTCATTTGTCGGAAGGAAGAAAACATTTTTTTTTTAGCAGGTTATTATCTGAAAAAATGATGGTTGCCTGCAAGCAGCTGATAGGTTTGGAAGGTTAGAGGTAGTCCTGGCAAAGATGAATTAGTGGGCAGAGTGCAGGTGAGGCAGTCAGAGATTTTGAAGACATGCAATTTATCATTTGTTTTTGGAGTTTAGTATGTGTAGGTCAGTGCTGCATACACGGGGTGTGTAATTATTTTATATGAGGGATAATGCTGGTTTTAGCCTTGCTGTAAAGGGAGGTGGTGTCTTTACTATTTGAGAATATATGCATTAGTAGAGGAATTGTAATCGTGTTAACTAGAAACCCTTTCTGGAAACTCTTTAACCAAGTAGGTTTTTAAGTTTTGTTGAAAATGTGAACCTTTTGTGCATTTGTAAAGCAGAATCTTTCTGTTGAGATTTTGGTTTTGTTCTGGGTTTGGGTCCTATATTCCAAACAACTTCAATTTTTAGCCACACTTTCAGTCGACTCCTTGCTTGCTTCCTTGTTCTATTGCTCTGCATCTGTGTGTACTTCCATTTAGCTACTGTGTTAGCTAGACGTGTTTTGGGCTATCCTGTCTTCTAGAAACTTCAAGTTCTTATACTAGGTTATGTTGAGTATTTCTCTGCTCTCCCTGTAAGAAGTATTGTTCTCAATTTAGATGCTCTTAGTGGATCTATTGGCCAGTATAAGCAAGAGTAGGAGTCTAGCTCATTGGATTTACTAGAAATAAGAACTTTTATCCCCTTAGTTCAATTGATACCTTCACAGCTGAGATACCTGTCAGGTATCAGAGAAGGTGCTAAGAGCATCAGATGATCTTTCTACTCTTTTCTAATAAGCTAATAGTAATCATTGAGAAATCTTCTGCAAGGCTGGCTCTACTGTTTCTTCATAGTTTTCTGTGGTAAGTGGTCTGCTTTTATAACTGTGGAGAAAAAAATAGTAGATAGCTGGCACCAGAAAAAATCTTGGCAGGAAGGGCAGAGGTTGTCAGAAAGGCAGTGCTAATGAGAGAACATCTGCTTTTCAAAAGCATCAATAAATTATTCAAAATACTAAACTGCTTCCTATTCATTCCTACCTATAACAAAAACAGCACAGGGGTTTTTGTTGCGTTTCTCTACTGGTATAGCCTTAACATGTGCACATATGCTCTAATGAAAATTGGGATCTTATGTAGCTTGTGGCCATGCTAAACTAGTATGGCAGTGGAAGCAATAACATTTGGGGGGAAAAAAACCAACACATAGTTTGGCAATAATTGTGTATTAATTACTGTCTCTATTTTAATTTTGAGTTAATTTCTTACCTAGTGTAACATACAGGTTGGTTTTATTTTTTCAGACAGATGTCTGCTTTTCAGCCTGCTAGAAATCACGTTTTTTGGATCTCATGGGTTTGGTTTTTTGTTGTTTTTCAGTAGTCAGACACCTGTCACTCATCCTCAGAAAGGCTTTTTAAGCAGTATTTGATAGCAGTCATGTTGTTGCAGGGTATGCTCTATTAAGTGTATATTATATCTTACTACACAATGAAACTGCCTTATGGGGGCAAATGTGTAGGTAGCTGAGAGTGTGAATTGCCACTTTTTGAGGGAATTAATACAGATGATCCATTATCCCAATGGATCCCGTGTTATGAACAACCTATTACCTATCATGAACAGTGTAATAGAAATCACAACAAAATCAGAGACAGTTTTAGGAACAAAAAAGCTGTCTAAAAATATCTTCAATGGAATCTGTCATCTGAGACAAGACAATATCAAGTGTAACGCACACTTCAGTTCTCAAGTGTAAATCAGAAGCAGCTCTGTTCTGGTGTGTTGTTTAAGGCAGCACAAGAAGGGAAGACTGTCTTACAACTCTTCTGGTAACAGTGTAAATGCCTCCTGACACAGTAGTGGGACCCAAATGTTATCACTGCTTCAATTACATTTTGCTCAGATATGATCCATGCCTGCCTCTGCCAAGCAAAATAACTCATCAATTACTGTATTCCTCATCCTTTAGTGAAGCTGCTCTTTTCACAAGAAACTCAACCATGGGTTCAGTCTTGACCACTAGTGAAACATTGAATTGACTTGCCATAGTCAGGCTTGACTGTAGAATCTTTTTTGCAGATGAAGACGTCAAAAAGCAATCTGTAGTGAGAATGACAGCATGATTAACCAGAATGAGGCCTAAGTCAGAAGTAGCATGGACCACTGGGAAATTAAGGCACCAATTTTCACCGTCAAGATTGGCTGTGATAGGGCAGTATATCCTAGCAACAGCAGAAACCTCAACCTTACCATCACAGCAAAAACTAATTTTGTTGTGTTATCTGTTCCAATATCTTTTAATCAAAAAAGTATTTAAACTGAAAGTGAACACTCACATGTCACTTTTCCTGTAACTGCTTTCTTTTCTGATTGAGAAAATGCAAATTCTGTGAATTAAAAGTTACAGAAGCTTTAACATAAATCTAATTTACCTGCCTTCATGAGAAAGTGTTGCAGGAAAGGCTCAGAATGTCTCTTAGCAGATGCAACGGGTTAAGAAAAGTTTACAATATGGTTTTCATCACGCATACATTAAAACCTGTATCTCAAAATCCATGTTATAAAAATGAATATTATACATCAGGCATTACTATTTAGAAAAATTACTAGTGGGTAACATGGACAACGTTCATAAGAAACTGTAGGATTAAACACCATCTTTATGAAGTGCATATACTTCACATAGGGTTGGGAGTATAGCTTGAGAATCCTTTTAACTAAAAGGTAATGTAACTGTCTTCCAAGAACAGGTATTAGTTTGTTTTTTTTTACTTAGTGAAGGATTTCAGAGTTGAGTAGTCCTTAAAGTAGACTCCTTTGCATATTTTTTAAAAAGTACTTGCCATGGTCTCTGGTATAGTTTGCTATATTATCTTTGAGTAACACTGGTAAATTTTTGGA
Source organism: Apus apus (assembly GCF_020740795.1). Lineage (NCBI taxonomy): Eukaryota > Metazoa > Chordata > Aves > Apodiformes > Apodidae > Apus > Apus apus. The sequence continues at coordinate 8,723,949 of NC_067291.1, forward strand.
TGGGGCTTTGATAATTTTGGGTGGGCTTCCATGGTCCTAAACTTGGCTGGACAGAGATTTTCTTCAATTATAGTTATGTAAAATATCTGTATTTTCACACTATATTCTTGTGAGTGTGTATGTATATATAAAGGCATATATATGTGTGTGTATTTATGTAGGTATCATCTGTTAAAGCAGACTCCTCTTCCAGGTCCTGCCAGTTGCAGAGAGAGTTTTACAATGAGAGTGCATGAGGCCAGGACTGGAGCAGCAGGTCTGAAATTCATTTGATTCTCTTTGGTGAGGTTCCAGTATCACAATTTGAAAAGCAGACAAACTTTCAAGTAAAGAAAGTGTTTTCAGGGGTTACTCTGCTTAAGGAGCTTTGAAAACCTTTAGAATGTGATTTAATTTTTTTAGTCTGATTTCAAGGAGATATGCCAATATGTCTTGACATTTCTGAAAATCAGGCTTTTTTTAGACTTGGTATTAGAAAGGCTGACCATGGATTATACTGGTATGTAGATGGTATCATCAATTATATAAATGTTTTAAAACATAGAATGGTTTGGGTTGGAAGGGACCTTAATCATCTAGTTCCAATCCCCTTGCATGGGAAGGAACACTTCCCTTTAAACCAGGTTGCTCAAAGCCCTATCCAACCTGGCCTTGAATTCTTACAGGTTGCAGGCATCCATAGCTTCCCTGGGCAATCTGTGCTGGTGTCACACCACCCTACCCACATGGGTAGATAATGTAGATTCTAATCCATATTTCTAGATCTAGGTAGAAGGAGCTATGTTTCCCAAGCTGTCAAGTAGTGCTCTATAATTGCAGTGGGATTCATGGTTATATATCACTCCTGAAATTCAAGTCACTTCTATTAGGAACCCAAATTAGGTTGAGTGTAATGTGTGTTCATTAACATTTCCAAATTTTGGCCAGACTCCAAGAATATGGTCTTTTTAGCACACAATCCAAGCATAATAGCTTCGATAGTAGTTGTTTCAGGTCCTATACTCATAAAAAGTAAATCAGATCCTCCTTTTCAGTTCTGGACAATCAGAGTGACCATTTTGTAAATTTTGCAAGGAAACAAAATAGCAACAAAGAAATATACCACTATTGTCCTGCTGTATTGGTCGGTTTACATGCACAATATGTATTCCCCCTAGCTTCCAGGAAAAGTTTGAAAATCTAGATGTGAAAGTTTGTCAAGCTGTGAGCCAACTGTCCCATATTGATGTAAAAGGGAGAGAGGAAAAGCCAAGAAAATGTTTCAATTGATTCATCAATGCACCAAAGTGTGAACAGGCGTGATGAAGTGTAAAGAGGGATGTGACACCAGTGTGGCAGACCTGTCACAGTGGAAAGGATTTCCTGTAAAAGTGATGGCACTTAAATGTTATCTAGGCCTTCTGTCTGAGCTTTCATATTCCCTGGAAACTTAAGTCTTGAGGGAAGTGTCTGACCAACTTGTGAGCAGCCAGGCATCATGCAAGCTCAACAGGTAAACATATAGAGGCTGAGAAGAATCTGTGGTTGTATCAAATTTGGGAGTTATGGGGAGTAGGTAATCTCTGACAGGTCCAAAAAGTAATCCATCAATGGATATAAACTTGGGGGAGAGGTGGTGATTAGCAGTGATTCTATGTGGTATCTTTTGTCCTAAAGCATCAATTTAAATTAAGTTTCAATTGAAATTGATATCCTCAATCTTAAAATTATGCTCCCTCCAAGTTATAATGCAGGAGTTCCTAGGTGTTTTGTATTAGACTAAATTTCAGGATGGTAGTGTAAGACTGTGAAGGAGAGGCTATTGATAGTGAAATATAATTGTAGAAGTTGGATTTGAGCCAAAGTGTTGTACCGAAGGGTTGTTGAAAAGTACTCCAAGGTATTTTACTAGAGAGATTGTAACGTGCATCTCATCCAAAGAACAGGAAATCAAAGAGGGTGGAAGCCCTTAGTCACTCTGAGGTTTTGGCTCTGGATTAATTTGATTTACTGGGTATGAATATTACTGATTTAATATTGATGCTTCTTAAAACATGTAAAATCATGGCTCTGGATATATTCCATGTGTTAAGCTTGAGGGGATTAGACACATGAATTAACCTGAAAGGTTTTTTTGCCACCTTTGGAGAAATGTTTGGGAAGGAACCCCTCCCATTATGGCTTAGGACATTTGCTTTGCACCAGTTCTTACCTTGCTCTGGGAAACCAGAAGTTCAAATATGGTCTTGAAAGGAAAAAGCTGGCAGAAGTACAAATGTGTGTTGTTACTACTACAGTTACTCTGCCACTTTGAAAATCACTAGTCAGACTCCATTTGGAATATCTGCAATTCTGCAATGTATTACAGGAAGGACATTGCTGACTGAGCTTGTAAAAGTGCAGTGGAAGGCAAACAAATGCATGATTTAGGGTTTTAAAAATATGACTTGTAAAGAAAGATTGACCTAACCTGTATTCTGTGAGTCAGAGGAAAACAATTTGAAGAAGTGAGGAATACTGGCATAGGCAAAAATTACTGAAGTAATCTGGAGATAGATATATGTTCTAGTTTTACACAGACCATATAGCATCACCAAAAAAGCATGTTTGATGCTCATTTAGACCACTACTAACTGTATTACCATAAGGGGGCTTATGGCTCACCTAAGCCCCTGTGCTTGGTCCTGTGCCCAGCCAGGGAGCAGGCACAAGAATGGGAGGATGTGAGATACTTTAGGCCAGAACATCAAGCAGTAGCTCGTCACAGGCTTGAGCTCATTTTACCAACGGCTTGGTTGGCATCACAGGGAATGAGATTTCTAAACTGACCTTTAGGTGAGGGTGGTGAAATCCTTCTGTAGTTTTCCGGAAGTTCCTGGAAAGCCAACCCAACTGAAAGTGACAAAACAAGAGAGGACATAAGTGGTCTTTAAAAAAAGAGAAGATTATGATGATGGCATGAGATGAAAAGAGGCAGGAACTGACCTGTGGCAGTGAGAGTCAGCAGATGTAGGGAAAATAAAATACACCTTGTAAATAAGCAAGGAAAAAGTGCTTTTTCTTTCATACTTCAGAGAAGGTGAAGCCAAGCCAGGACAGGTCAGAGAACATGAAAAATTATCTTGAAGTAGGATCCCAAATAAATACATTTAGGAAGCTGGGTCTTGAGTGTTGCACTGAAGAAGCATAAAGCTGCCTAAGAATCTAAGAGTTCAAAGTGATTCATTTGGTTACTGCATGTACTACAGTTAAATGGAAAGGAGGGCAGAGTGTGAACCGATGTGTTTTCATGTTTTGCTCTGTATTTGCTTGTGCAATTGTAAAGAATAGTACAACAGTGGAGAACGGGTGTGTGTACTAGCCAGCTACATGTTGTATCTTGAAAGATTTGTGCTTTTCCCGTTGCTCCTCTCAGCGTCAGATTACAGAGTACTTCTGGTGTTGCAGCTGTGCCTAATCTGTAGTCAGAAAGATTTTTGAAACAATTCTACTTGTGATTTTTTTTGTTGTTTTCACAAATCTACAAAAGGATGGATGCTAAATGAGATTTCAGTGATTAAACATTTATTTTTCTGAAGTTCTAGAGGTCTGAATCTTTATGTATATCAAGACAAATAGGCCTGTCCTGTAACACGGTTGTGATCCAGGTCTTTAAGAATGAGTTTGTGAGATGCCTAAAAACATTGTTTTACTGGTAAAAATTGATTTCAAATCAGTACAATATCATGTGAAATTGAGTCTTTTACTTCAAGTGAATTTGTACCAAGACCAATGACCATTGGTTGCTAAGTTCCAAATTGTGCCTTTCATTCAAATACAAACATAGCAAAGACAGCAATAGAGACATAACCAGAACTGAGTTTTTTCACTGTCAGTAGTAAGAAGAGAGTTTGTGTTTCCCTGCCATACAAGGAGCTGCTGGGCGGAGATACAATTCCTCACCTGGTCATGCACTACCTGCTCTCCATCAGAAACAAGAGACATTGCTAGAAAAAAGTACAAAGGCAGGTACTGGAAATGAAAATAGGAAGAAATAAAACAAAAGGCAGGAAAGGTTTTCAATTAAACTTTAAGGACTACTGCCCAAATAAGATCGCTGCTTGATAGATGAACAGCTTTTTCATGCCATGTAAGAAGCTGGAATTTCAGGACGTCATAAAGATACTTGGATTCATTTGAGGAACAAAATCAGTATATAAAACCTGAATATCCAGCTTTTTCTTGATTTTACTCATCAGGATTAGGAAAAAAAAATGATCCTGTTCTAGTAATATCTGAATATTCTACAAACATGCATATCCAGCTCTGGAAAGTATGTGCTATTTTTCCTTATTTCCTGTCTACAAAAGAGGATGGAAAAGTGAAATGGTGTGACCACGATCACATAAAAAATTGACAAATGATATAGCTTACTCAGACTAATACCCTGTCTCCCTTCGCCATCATCTTATGAAACATGCTGATGAATCATTTTGGGTCAGGGATTTCATGACTGATAAAGCACAGGTACAGGTTTAATGCTGATAACATCAAAGAACTGTATTCTGCTTTTTTTTCTCATGTGTTCCTATCAATCTATCAAACAGGAGAGAGGACCAACTGGCTTTTAGACAAGAAACTTTACATACAACACCAAACTTGGAAGACACGGCATCTGTTACTTGAAAACACTTTAGCAGTTGTCGTATGTTCTTAGTTCATGAAACTATCTGTAATGCTGAATTTGTAACAGGAAGCAAGCATCTGAATACATTGCAGGTAGCAAGAGCATGAAAAGTAAAATGAAATAAGGTCTGTGTTGCTAAAAAAGCATGCAACATCGTGTCAGCTGTTGCCAATCAACTGGCCTATACTGGAGTTGTTGCATCAATAAAGGAGATGGTTTGGGTTAATGCAATATCAAAATCTCCTGAAGCCACGAACTGCCCCCAATCAATAACTTCTGTGCCATAGAGCTTCATGAGCTGCAAACTCATAGAGGACTGCTTGCTACAGTGAGTTATGGGACTCCTACTTCTTCCTTCCCACCCACAGAGGGTGTGTTGTCTTATAGGAGGAAATTCTGCACTGTTGTGGAGAGTCCCTACCTGTAGAGCCTCTCCCAGGCAGATCTGAGCAGATTTGTGATGGAGATGAGCAGCCAGGAAAGAGCTGGGGAGCTTTGGGGACCTATAGCCATGGGACAAACCAGGCAGATAGAGAATGGGGCAGCTCTTTGTGAGGTGCCTTTTTGCCAGTGACAAACCAGGCTCAGCTGCTCTAGAACAGAGGATTGGTGAATTCTATTCTGTTTAGTTCCTATGCTGGGCTCCCTCAGCACTGGATTCCTTCTGTGTTTTTTTTAACCTACACTAAGCATTTCATCAATGTTGAATTCATAATTTGTTAACCAAGTCACTGTTTTCTGCAAAAGACAATTCATGTAAGGACTTTTATTTGTACATTTAAAAACTTTTTTTTCCTCCCACACATTTATGAAAAGGGAAAGCATCTACAACTTTTAAAAACAGAGTATCTCAAAAATACCTCTTCTCTGCGGTCATGAAGGACCCCAACCTGTGAACTAGAAAACAGAGGACAATTTTTCCCAGCAGCTCAATAAAATGATAGGTGGATTGGAGTAGAAATAGCTCTTTAAACAAGTTTACACTGAAGTAGATAATATTGGTCTGTCTCTCAATGCACCAAAATAAACTAGAGAAGGTTGTCAGGACCATGCATGTTCACTTGCATCAGCTTTCACATCTCTATATAATACACATTAGGGTGAGCAGCAGATTGGGATGCAATCTCTGGTGGGGAAAACAGTAGTGGTAGCTAGGTTTTGTTATGTGTAATACATGTTGGATTTATATTTAGATATGTCAAAGCCTAATTTCCCTCTTTGTGATTGACCTCTCTCGAGTCATTGAGTCTCTCGCTCATTCAGTGCAGCTCCTCCAAGAAACAAAGAAAAAGTGGTGGGCACATTCTAAAACCCTTGAGCAGATGGAAGCATTTTTTTGTTCCTTTTAAAATGTGTAAATTGAATTTCCTGCAAAAATGGCAACTGCAGCTCTACCACTTCAAAGGCAAACTGAATGGAAGGAGCTGTTTCTGTGCAGCTGTAGACTCACACATAGATATAGGAGTTCCTTCCCCATTAAATGTCTCCCCAAGTCTGGGGTGATGGAGCTTATGGGTTTTGTCCTTTCTTTTTTTCTGTTCTTAGTATCTCTGCTCTTGATAATTCCAGTACCTGAAAGGGGCCTATAAGAAGGCTGGGGAAGACCTGTTCACAGGAGCGTGTAATGGTGGGTAATGGTTTTAAGCTAGAAAAGAGTAGATTTAGGTTGGAAATTAGCAAGAAGTTCTTTAGTGTGAGGGTGGTGGATCACTGGAACAGGCTGCTTAGAGAGGTGGTGGAGACCCCGTCCCTGGTGACATTCAGGGTCAGGCTTGATGGGGCTCTGAGCGATACATTCTACTTGGAGATGTCCCTGCTTATTGTAGGAGGGTTGGACTAGGTGACCTTTAGAGGTCCCTTCCAAACCAAGACATTCTGTGATTCTCTGATAAACTCTATCTGCAACCTTACGTGAATTCTGATTGCCTGTAGAGGTTGTGTATGTTGTCTGGGATAGTGTCTTCAGTTTGGAGATTCTTTCCTCTATCACCATTTTATTGCAAATCTTCCCATTTAAAGCATTAAGATAGTCAGGAATATAATGTATGATGTTGGCCAGATTCCCTGTTAGAACAAGCAGCTAGAGCTCCACTGACTTTAATGGTTTCTGACAGTTGTGAATTTGATCCTGTACCTTCCTTGAATAATAACTTTTAAAATAATGTGAGTTTAGGGTAAGGCAGGAAGCCCTGGATGAAATACCTCATTGCATTGACTTGTCTCCTATTTTCTGTCCTATGAGAATACCCAAGTTGCAAATAAAGGATCAGGAAGGACATTTAACAATATATGGTCTATACAGTATTAAAAGACCATCTCACAGTTAATCATATGATTAATTTCTTCAAAAAGGCTCCACTAAGTCTGCAATAAAAAGAAATAATGAGGTTTTATAATAAAATTGAAATGCTTCTGTGATGCACGCAGAAGTCTTTTAAATTGAAAGGTAAGAAAAATCAGCTGTCTTTGTTCCAGTCCATAGATTGCTGCAGTAGCTTTCTCTGTGAGAGCTCTTGGGCTCTGGAATGACATCTAGCCCTGACTTGAAATGGTCAACTTATAGGGTGTGTTTTAGGACCATTTTCTTTTTGCAAGATGTATTTAGAGTGTGAGAGGTTGTTCACAAACTGTCTAATGTACTGTTATTGGGTTACTGGCATTTTATAGTAAGAGTTGCTGATCTACGGGAGGGTTGACTCTGAGGTGTATAGGATGGCACTGTAATTGTGTAAGAACTGTCTGGTTCCTCAGAGACTGCGTGGAGACACACATTCATGTTACAAATGGCAAGCAATAAATCTTACTGCAATTCTACAGCAGCCATTGTTGTAGTGACTTGGCACTTATGCTCTGTATTATAAGGATTTTCAGCAAGCCCATTAAATTCCACAGAAAATCTCAAGATGCCTATAAGGACGCCTGCTTTCTCGAGGACTAGAAAGATCAAGAATCTGTGAAAAATGCATAGTTGAAGCAGAGGGCCCAGAATAAAGCAGCTGAATACTAATCCCCTGGCAATCTGTGCTGTGAACTGGTTTTACTTGAGTGCTATGGGAAACTGAAGGGATCTCACTTGTTCGGAATCTAAATCATGAGGCTGTGGGGAGAGAAATCTGCAGCTTATGAACCTGGCACTCAGTCAGTGCTCTGCTCACCAGAGAAGACTGAAAATATCAGGGAGCTCTTGTGCTTTCTGTTGAGGATCCATCCAATAAGGCATTTTAGACTAGCACATCCACACCATGTGCCATGGTTGCTATATCAGCTCAAAGGAAGCAATTTTTCTGCCAAGTCACATTTGTTGTTTCCCCATGGAGGCTAGTAATAAGCTTGACAATGCACCAGTAGTCCAGGTGACCCTGACTTTAAGGTCTATTAAGTGGATTTCAGTAGCAGAGTACATTTCATTTGTATGACTATACATTTTGCCTGATTTGCCATGTCAATCTAGTCACTAGTGATTAGTCAGTATACAGTATTTCCAGGACAGCAGCTGCTATGCTATTTGATTCTCAGTGTCCCTTTTCATAACTAGTTAAGCTATATTCTGGACAGTACAACAGTTTACCTTATTGTAGGTTAAAAGAACAATAGTACATCTTATCTGGTTTGTGCCTTTGACCAGTATTTGGATTCTTGCAAATCTGTGTTCTTGCAAAAGTCCTACGTGCCTCCAGTTCTAAACCCGAAGATCCTACTTCAGTTCACGGAGTCTCTTTTAGGGTCAGAACCTCACTTGGAGTTGAAGAGTGTCTTATTTTGTCTTTTGGAAGGAGTTCAGGAGCAGGAGTGAAATGTTTTTTTGCAAGTAGAAAGGTCTTTAGGGAATTCTGTGATAACTGTTTAAAAAGACCATCAGATTCTGACTTATTCATGTAGAAAATGTCTCCAGGCAGATTCAGCTAAGGACCTTTACAAACTTCCATACAAAGTTTCTCCCTTTAGTTTACAATAAAACATTTTCCCTCTTCTGGGGTGGGAGGGCAAGAGGGGGGAGGACTTACAAGAAGATGGAGGAATGGTAGAATTAGGCAAGCTAGAATGAAAGCATTACAAATATGTAACAAGTAAAATAAGCAGTTTGAGTGGACTGGCCATATAGTTGCATGCAGTTCTTAATATCTACGATGAAGCTAAGCTAAATAATTTTTTTAGAAGCAACCAAAGAGTTGCACAGAATTTCAGTGTCTGCAGGTCTCATAAAGCACTTATGATTGAATATCAGTCAGAAACTGATCTCTGGATTTGTAGTTTGGTTTGCTATTATGGTTTTTACAGCATGCTGAGATAAATTGATGTTTCTGCTAAAGGGATTACATACCTTGGAAATATTCTCCACTGCAGAATCTGCTTTTAGAAAGCATTTCTTAAGAGATCTACCCTAATGCACTAAATACCTTTTTAGATTGCAGGCAAACTGGAAGTACTCTATGATCCCTCTTCTGTATTTCTTGGTAACAGTAGGACAAATCCTGGAGTCCTTATAAAATCATTACTGAAATCATTAGGCATTTTGTGTGACTGGAGATCAACTTTAAACTGACCAGAGGCTTCATGACTTTTCCTCATGGGACTTCCAAAGGCTGATCAAAGTTAGATTACCAATGCTGTGTGACTTATTCCCTTATGACTAAAATTTAAAGGGCACAAAAATAGTTTGAAACAGGAGACAGTCATCCATTCTAAAATATTGGAAAACCTGTTAATCTAACAGCCACAACTGAAGCATATGCATATATATTTTATTTTCATGTATATCATACACAAGTAAACATGCACACATTTCAATTCTCATCTTTCATGTGAACACACAAGCATAGAGAATTTGAGAAACAGACTAGGTATTTAATAATCTGCAATACTGATGTTGATGAAATACTAGTGTTGAAGTACATAACAAAATAATGGCCACCACAAAAGCGTTGGGCATCGTGGGTTACATACACCACTTCAAACTGTGGTTTACATGGGTCAAAAATGATGAAAATTTTCCTCTATGTATACAGGAATTATTTAAATTGCAATATAAAGGATGTAGGCTGTGTGTAGGAGAATAGCTTATGTGGGTTGAAATCCTTGTTCATTGCTGTCAAAGAGAAAATTCCAGTTTTCAATAGGCATCAAACTTTATTATTTGTCATTGCATCTGACCTGTTAATATTTGCATTGGCTGCTTTCCCCAGACTACATGAAGCTGTAAGTAGTTGGCAGTCCTGCTGACAATATGTAAATTACTCAGAGTGAACCTAATCTTGTATAATAAATGCCAATTTGCCTCTGAATTTGCTAACAATATTTTAATGTGGTAATTGAGGTCAAGGGGGACTCCAGTTAAATGCTAAGCTATCTATAACTGTCAATGTAAAATAGTATTTAGGTGTCCTTGCTGAAAATCAGATATCCAGGTTAACATATATCATTGGGTTTTTGCAGCCAGAAATCAAATAAAGTGTATTAGTCTTGGCAGCATGTAAGTATATTAGTTTATAAATGTGCAGCTGCAACTATCCATAGCTTTTTGGACTTGTTTTGTATTACAACAGACCAGTAATTGCACTTTTTCCTGTTCTGTATACGATTTTGATTAGAAATCAAGTAATAAATGCATGCCTGAAGGCTTCTGGGAATTAACTGGCATGTTTCTGTTCTGTCAGCTGATTGACAAGGTTCAATTTTAACCAATTTTATTCACAGTTTCACTTATCACAGCTTCTTTAAAAACTTTCCAACACTCTGATAGACATGCAAGTGATGAACTTTGATAGCAGCTACACTGAACTGAAAGGCATTTGTCTATTAAAATGTTCTGATTTTCCCTGAAGGTGTTGGCATTCATCAAAAACATGTTGGTAATTGTGAGTTGATGTGTGTTCATTCTCTTGTTACAGTTTGGATGTAACTCCAGCAGGCTTGGGTGGAAGTTTTATGCAATAACATCCCTCATTCCCCCTCTAAATAGAACTGTAAACTTGAAGGGTCCTACCTTTGCCCTCATACCCAGGAGCAAATTTACAATGGCTAATGTGAACCCATTATATGGGTAATAGGAACAGCTTTTTTTAGACTCAAGGATATCTAACAATGTCTTTTTTAAAATGTGGGAAAAGTTGGGTTTTCTGTTTGTTGGGTGCATTCTTTGTGAATGTTCCAGCTGAGTGTTGCTGTCAAAGCAGACTTGTGCCTATTTCCTTACCCTGGTTTTGTCCCTTGCTGGAAATCAGCCTCTTTCAGTGTCATTACCCCTCCTATTTGCAAGGGAAATCATCAATTGAAAACAGTCACCTGTATTCTTACACTACCCATGGTAGCTTACAGCAGCTCTGGGTCCACTAGTGCAGCCTCCTGAGCAATATGTGTGGAAGAGATTATGTAAAAAATGCAGCAGAAGTCCCTCTCTTTGGTTCCACATGAGGAGAATCACAGAATGGTTCTGTTTGGAAGAGACAATTAAGATCACAGAGTTCAACCGTTAACCTAATTCCACTGAGTTCAGTGCTAAACCATATTCCTAAGCACCACATCTACATGTATTTTAAGCACTCCAGGGATAGTGATTCAACCACCTACCTGGGCAGCCTGAGTGTTTACCCTTTCAGTGAAGTTTCTTCTAATAACCAATCTAAACCTCCTGTGGTGCATCTTAAGCCCATTTCCTCTTGTCCTGTTGCTTGTTAGTAGGAAGAGGAGACCAACCCCCGTGTCACTACAGCCTCCTTTCAGGTAGTTGCAGATTGATAAGGCCTCCCCTCAGACTCCTTTTCTCCAGGCTAAACAACCCCAGTTCCCTCAGATGCTCCTCATAAAACTTGTAGCAATGAGTTTAGTAATGGAAATAATTTTAAAGTTATAAATGTGGAAAATGTGGTGGTCATCATTCACTTCCAACAGCGCCTGCATAGGATAGACAAGAGCTTTTTCTCCAGCACTCCCTACAACTTGAGCCCTGCTCTTAGTGGAGGACTGCATGTGTTAATAGCCTAGTAATAATGATTTCCAATAGGTTTAGAGGAAATACTGTTTAATCCAAGATTTCAAACCTTAATAAATAATTCCTATTCAATTTTGATCCCAGGAAAGGAGGGCAAAATCTTATTTTATCTGACCTTCTAAACATAAAACACTGTCTTCTATTCTGAACACTCAGGACTCATACTTTGTAGACAGCATTATCACATATAATAGTATCCTGAGTTTTATCTCAGTTAATCTGGTTGGTTTGAGTTTAGTTTAGCACCTTGTAAACTTTGCAGATCTTATAGGTCTGCACTGAATGAGTGACCAGATAAATAATAGCTTCAATAAACTCTCCTCTGGTAGAAACATTTCATGATCAAATTTACAGAACAAGTAAAAAAGTTCTGTATATAATTCTTTACTCCTTGTTAACACTCATAAAGGACAACAGTATGATAAAGTATCTTTATCCAGTGAAGAAAGGTACTGCATGATAAACCAGTTAACAAAAAACTGATGTTCAATTTAAGCTGATTGGATAATTTTTACTTCCACTGATGTCAGGCTCCCATTACAGGCAGTGGGAATGTCTGTCTTGGGGAAGAAGGGAAGGGCTGGACAAGGACTTTAGTATTTAGCCCCTGGGCTTCAAAATGGATTTAATAAAAACAAGTAATAACTTGCAATACAGCATAAACCCTGCAAGGTATAAGGAGAGAGAAGGCTGGCTGAAAATGACTGTACTTTTCAATACCAATGTAGTGTGGGCAATTGGTAGTTAACATAGTAAACCTGGAAAGTCTGATTCAGAGGTCATGGAGGTAAATGCTTATTACACAGACTTTGAATCAGATAGGTGGTTTGTGCATTTACTGACCAGAATAAGGGTTCTAGAATTGTCAGTCATGTGTTAGTGTGGTTATAATTTCACTGATTCCCAACTACATTAAAAATGTAGCATTGCAGACCTTAACTGTTCATCTTCACTTGCCTGTTTGCAAATTACACTCTTGTAGGGGTATTACTGTGGCACCTGAACAAAGGATTGTGATACAAATGCAGAAGTGGTACTATAATAAAAATACACCAGGACTGACTGCAGTGTCTTGACTATCACACTTTCAAATGTTGTTTAATCACCTTGTCTTTCTTGGGAGCAAGGGCTGATGCACAAAAAACATTAGTAGTTAGGTTAGAGCAGCTGGAACAGTGCAATGGCACTGAATGCAGAAGAAGCAGTTCAGGCACAGAACATCTTTTGTCTAGGGGTATTTCCTGCTTACCCTCAGGGCAATCCAACTAAACCTGGACATTCAAACCCAGAAATTGCTCTGGCCTTGGCTAGACTAATAGAAGTCAAAACTTCAATCAAGCACTTACTAGTTACTTTGCACATGTGAAATAAGGTGCCTTTGGTGGCAAACAAGTGCAACTGCAGTTTAGAATTGACAATGAATTTTTTTGCTATCTTTGCTCAATATAAGGTTAGGACTGGGTCATGTACCAGGGCTTTTACCCAATTAATGCTACCAGGGGAATTACTCTTAAATAGATTTCTTTCTATCCAAAGAGTTTCATGTAGTTTTTCCTCTGTATTTTCTCTTCATCAGTTGCTATGAATATATAAAATAATGCAGACCAGTCAACAAATGAAACAATACACAAAATATGTTTTGAAAGAGAGACAATTGTGTTTGCAACACATCTTGTGCTGCTGCTTCAACCTGAAAGTTCTAAGTAATTTCTGCTTTTTGTCAGTCTTTGAACAGGATTTTTCAACCTACTTCTCCATAGGAGATACTAGTTATGGTTAAATCTAGGATGTTTCCCTGAATTTAAAAAATACCATTTGCAGTTTTATGGAGCCGTAAGAACTCTTGTGAAATACTTACCATAAGCAATTCTCTACTGCTATTATGAGAAATTATTCACACACAATTCTGCTAGATGCTGCTGCAAAGGTGTAGCTGCATAAAGAATGTTTCTTTGTAAATGAAATTGGCAAGAATGCAACCAGACCTGCTGTTGCCCTTCAGCATAATGCCTGATCACATGAAATGGCAAAGCTGTTCTTGTCCCAAAGGTTATTTCAGGACTAGATCATTCCCAGAAATATGAAAGTAACAAAGAAGCAATACAAGTATTTAGTGAAATTCTATGGCAATATTTGACTTCAGATTCCCAGATCAGAAGAACAGACAAGTTTGAGCATAGACTTTCTAACTTCATAGTTCATGGACTGATGAATGCAGAGCTTGTATGTGACTGATGATTCAAAATCTCATTGGGAGTAACTAAGGATCAGTATCCATTTAGATCTGCCTGAGACAAGAAAACCTTTTGAAGCCACCCTATCAGATGCTTCTTGCTGACCACAGAAGTCATTGTTAATGCTATCAAAGGAACCTGTTGGAGTTTTTAGGTTCTCAAAGCTTACCTCAGATGGAGGTTATAACTGATATGTGTCCTTAGCTGCATTTCTGCTGTCTGAGCTGAGACTGCCAGGAATCTGCAATATTCAAACAAAAAAGAGTTCTGCTCACAATTACATGTTTATCACCTTCTTAGACTTGGGGTTTGCTTTGTATCATCCTCTTCATTTTTTGATAACACATTGTCAGTATACTTAGATAATCTAAGCAACAGTTTAAGTGAAGAATATTTCTAATAGAGAAGAATAATAATATTCATTTAATAACATGACACTATCAGCAACGGGGGGTGAGGTAACATTATGGAGACAAATTGTATGCTCTGGAAGTTTAGAATGAAAGGAAACTGAAGAATAAAAGGAAGTTTGGGTCATAAGTTTCAAAATGGTTTTCTGCAGATATAGCATAAAGCTAGCTTTCAAATGCAGCAATACATAATAAAAGGTACAAATGTCCTACTAACAGAAGTGCTCACCAAGTAGCAAAGTACAGGTTTTCTGTAATTGGCAATGTTTTTTCCTTATTAACAACATTTTGAATATGTTTGATCAATGGACTTTTAATCAGCTAACTATGATTGTATTTGTGTGCTTATTTTGATAAATTATTCTAATATGCTCTGATTTTAACTATAAAAAATCAGAGAGGTATAAGCTGGCAGTCAGTGATTTTAAATTGAAGAGTGCTTTCACCACTGACAAAAATTCAATTAAGTTTTAATATTCTTCATGAATAGGAAGCAATCCGCCATTGTTCTGTCACCTGAATGAATTGTGCATGATTCTGGAACATAGCTAAGACTTTTCTCTCAAAATATCTGATAATTAAACCCCATCAAGAAGTTCAAGTACATCTATATACTAGTTGTTGATTGACAGTAGTAGATCGCTAAAAAATTGTGAAGGTGACACTGTAAATAATAATCTTTCTAGAATATTACACCACTTGATTATTAAATCTTACTTGATTTTCTTTGAAATAAAAAAAAATGTACTAACACCATTATGTCAGCCTCTTCTCCCAGATTGTGTGAAATAATTTTAGCCTGCTTTAGAATGAGCACATCTGTACAAGTAAATGTAAACATTTGCAACCAAAGACATGAAGAAATGCTAGAAAATGCAGCAAAAGAGTTGGAATCTGTTGTAGGTAATTTCTCTCTAGATACATTTTCACTCTGCATAGATAAAAACAAGATGGAACTGTTCCTCAGCCCACCTTTAAATGCTGAACTTCCCCCAAGCATCACACAATAGAAGAGGTAGTGCAGGAAGTATTTTTGGCCCTTGTGCTTTTATCTCCTTGCACTCATTGCAGACTTTCTCACCCTGTTGGTTTCCACTTCTCAGTAGTACAAGGATTGCTGGGGGACCTTGATCTAAGTCCTTAATGCTTACCACTTTGTGGTTCAAAAACCAGAGATACTACGGGGGTGACACTGCAGCTGCAGGTTTGAAATCTTGTTCTTCCATGTGCTCTAAGAGGTTCTCACCTGCTTCTTGATTGTCACCTGGGAATTCTTCAGGGAAGAAAAGGAAAGGCTGACTTCTCAGACTCCTCACATCTGCAGTCCAGTCTCTAAGTCTATTTCACAGACAATTCTTAATCTTTCTGTCGCTATGTCTCTTATCTGCACCAGCCATAGAAGGATCTTCAGCACTTCTTGTCACTTGTCAAAATGGATTTCATGGAGGTTGTCCTCATCCTGGATACTTATAAGAGCCTCAGGAACTAACTTTTTTTGTGTTTCAAAGTCCATCAAACTAGGATGCACTGGCCAACTGATTTCTGTTCCCTCTAAGAACCACTCTCCTAAAGTATTTCGAAGAACAAAATCTACAAGTGTGTTTAATACTAATTTTGTGATATGGAAGTAAGAAAGAAACGCAAAAGACTAGGGTACCTAATTTTGAGGGTTTTATAGTTTTTCTTAGACATTATTCCTTTTAAGGTTTTCTGATTATTTTTTTTTTCTGTCTCTTCTTCAAGCAGTAAGTTTATGGCCCTGTGTAGGTTTTGACAAAAATTACTGTGCAAAGGAGCTATTCTGCATATTCATAACATTTACCTATTTATTTGAGGCACCTCTGCACAGATGCAGGTGAGATAACTATATGTTCTCGGATCAGAGCGAGGAATATCACTATTATCAGCTATTTATGATGGCAATAGTATAGCAGGACCTATAGAACTCTGACAACAGACTCTTACATGGACACTCCAAGGCCTTGATGAAATTTCCAAGGCCATTGCTTTTCACAGTATTTCTCTGCTTCCTTTAATTTCCCTTTTGTATGTATCCCAGGAAATACGTGTTTTGAAGTAAAGGTGTTAGTTATGACAATTTGTACAGATTTATTGACTTTCAAAACATAAAATGGCTTAAAATTGTGATTTGAAATATCAATAATGGGTGTTATCTTGCAATTACCCGTGCTGGCAAAGTATAAAAAGAACCCTCTTTACACTAGTAATAAACATTTGCAGGATTGTAATTAACAGCTGCACCTTGAGCAGTCACATTTTAAATTACTTGAAAATCTGCCAGTTGTTTCCATGCATGTGAAAAGGAAAAAACCTACCACAGAACAATCCAGCTCCAAATGTTTGCCTTGAAATCTACTGCTTTAATCTACAGTCATCATGTCCAAGTTTGTAATATTTGCTTCTTCGATGAAACTTGACAAAATTCAAGTTTCATCTAATAGTGAATTTTTATTACTACTTATAAATGCCTGAAAGTTTGTTTCAGAATTGCTGCTGACAGACCTTTTAACTACAGAAGTGCATTAATTATCATTATAGTCAGAATAAAGTTATTAGACTTATAATATAAACTAACAATGCCTATAAAAAATAGAAAATAAAAAAGGAAATAAAAATTGCCTATCTTAAATAGTAGGAAAATAGTGATTAATCATCCTGTTCATGTAAACAGGGTTATTTTTCTTTTTATAACATGATATCAAGCCAAAAGCATGTGATTGATTTTGTAAATCAGTCACTACCCTGTTCGTACCATCATTTTTTTTCTTTTAATGCACTCTGCATTAATATCCTGCCTCTGGCTTGTTTCATTTAATTTCTTCCTTGCCAGTAGAAAGCAAGCAGCTACGTATGTTTGAAGGCAGTAAGCACTTCTCGGCAAAATAATCACAAAAAAAAGAAGGAAAAAAAAACCTTAAAAAAACCAACAAAACCAACCAAACAAAAAAAAACCCGCACAAAAAAATCCCACAAGCGAATGTGGAATTTGAGGAGCTTCCAGTAGGAATTTAACAATACGCATGATAAGCTTGTTTTGTGTTTGCAACTAGAGAGTTAGATTTTTCTGTTAGGCTTTCAGAAATTGCTCCTGCAATACTAGCTTTACTGCTGTTAAACCTCTCACATAATATGCAACACCTTTCTGGCTCTTTATAAGGATTTCCAATACCTACCAGTGGTAGATAACGCTCAAGACCACATCCTGACCTTCAGCTCTACAACTGACTAGGCCATTTTTTCACTGTCCTTGGGTCCTTGTGAAGCATAAAGCTTTTTCTCTGCCTTTGTTTTTATTCTGATTGCTAACCAGGCAATAATTTAGCTTCTTCCTGGGTCATAGAAACAGGGAAATTCAGCAAGGCATAAAGCCAAACATCCGGCCAGAATGGATTTGCACTACAGCTTGAATTCTGTTTCACTTGTGTTAAACTATTTATTGACCCACATGTGCTGGAGTTCTTCGTAATCCATTTGATAATTCATAATAATTGTCATAAATACTGAAAGGGCAGATTTGTTATCACTGGTCCCTCTTTACTCAACATAACTTTCTCAATCTGTTAGTATAATATTCTTTCTAGTTTGTCACTGTACCCCTGGTGTTTTAATATGTGTTGGATCAAAAATATAATTAGGAGAGCCTCAAATAATTTCCTAATGTAGTCTATAGTCTGTAGATCTTTCAACACCTGTCATCTACTGAGACCACCTGCCTTGGTCTGTGTTGGATTGTTGATGCACTATGATGTTTAAGTTACTTCCAAACTTGCTCTGCAAAGTCCTCTATTCTTCACAGTTGTTGATTTGCATTTGATAACTTCTGTCTCCACCAGCATTCAGTGTACAAATCCTAAACACACTCAACGTATCTGCCTAATTCTGGTGGAGACAAGTTGTTGGCTAAGATTTACTGAAATCCTTTTTTCATTAGAAGTATTTCCATGTAACACCTCCAATATCTTTCATAAGTGCATGTATTTTAGAAGATGTCTTGTTTCCTGCCTAATGTTTTAGTAGATCTCCACTTCTTACCAGCAATATGTTAACATTTGTGGGGTCAATAATATAGATTGGTCTTGGCACTCAGCCCTTTCAGATGTCCTCATGCTGGGCTGTCAACTCATGATGCCTTAGCTTTGTTTGTTGTTAAGAATGCAAGAAACACCTGGAATTATTCTGAAGTGAACCTGGAGAAATGCAGTATAAAATAAGCTTGCAATTCTTTTACTGTGTATTTCTATGAACACCATAAATTTACACCAAAATATATTATGTCAAGAAGCTCTCATTCCATTTTAGTAACCAGTATGGTATAGTATTTATCCGTGTATTTGTGCATTTTTAGAATTTTCTGATCTTTTTATCTTGTTATCTGCTAAGGAATCAGCTTAATTTCACATTTCTTACAGGTGATTAAAGATGGTGGTTCTTATAGTATTTATTTTTTGTATCCTTATAACTCTTCTTTCTTCCATTTCTGGGTTTCATTCTAAAAGCCTACCAATCTCTGCTCCATCTGATGGTTATACAAAACACATTTCTCACCCTTATCTTTTGCTAATTTATACCTCTTTTATACCTCTGGATCTTGTGAAATTACTTCATTTTAGACCAGTATCTTTTCCACATTGTCCCTTTTCCTACACTTGACTTTCATACCCTGTATTGTTTCCAGAATATTAGTTTTGCTCTTAAAACTCCAAACTCACTTGGAAATCATTTCAGTACCAATGCACCTGTATGGCACAATGTGCGTCTGCCTTTCCCTACATTGCAGATCCCTAGGATGCTCTCCCCAAGAAAATATGAGCCTGTTTCTCCATTAGTCCAGCTGCTCCATTGCCAGGGCAGTTGGACAACATCTGGCGTGTTCATGTACATCCAGTGAGACTAAAACGACTGCAGACTAAGATGATCCCAGCTGAGCCAGGAACATTGTCACCACCTGGAAAAGCCCTTGGACCTTGTCATTCACACAGTATGCAAAATGCATATCACTTCCAATGTCGTGCAGTGTACATGCTTACATCCAGGAAAACTAGCCCAGTCCTCCCCTTCAGTTCTGTATTCTTCTCTTTCATGGGCTTATTTGATGTTTGCTGGCAAATAGTTTTTACATAGCAAAAGGCAGGAGATGGCTTGATAGCGTTACAGTAACATGCAATTTTTGAAGTCATTATGTTTGTAATGGAAAAAAGTCCAACAGCTTACTATTAACCACATGATCAGAGTAGTTAAATGGACAGCCCTGGACTGCATATTTAAAGCTGTGGCAGTAGATGTGGGGCTGTTTGTTCAGTGCTATCCCATCACAGAATTACACAGCTCGCTGTGGTTGCAGTCTGATAATTATTATTGATTCGCTCTCAGGCTGTCAATCTGGGGACAGCGCTAAAGCAGTCCATGATGGACAGAAAGAGGATTGGACAGCCACCATCCAACGAGGAAACTTCATCTTGAAAATGAACTTAGATGAGATGGTGCTAGTGGATAAGGGTAATTGATGATTGTTTCAGAGTGGAAGAAGGGAAAAAGAGAGATAAAAAATTCCTCTTTGGCATTCATCCTTAGTGTCCTGTAGCACTCCAGGGACTGCCTGCAAACTCTATAAAGTTCAAAGTTTCTATTTTCAATGGTTAGCCAAACATACTGCTCTTACTATAAGTAGTGATTAGCTTAAGAGTCACCAGGATCCATGAGAAAGACAGGACAATACCTCAGGGAAATAAATTTTACCAACCCTGGCTTATCTTCATCTACTTTTGAGTTCCTAAACATAAGCAAAAATCAGCACTTTTAGCCTGGTTGAAATGTTCAAAATTACAATGTAGGTATTAGTACTAAGAACTTGAACCTGCAGTAATGAGGCAAATACTGTGTTTTGTAACAACCATACCTGTTATGTATTTCTTTATAGGTCAGTTTTAATTAATTGCCAATTCACAAAAGTAAGCAGTCATACCAGAAATGCTGGACAGTGTAAGCTATCCAGAGTCTCATTTTATGAAGTGGATGGTCTTTGTATTTTTAAAACACTATACAAAATGCTTGAGAGAGAGAAATCAGAAGTCAGCTGATGGAAAATAAGCTACATTTTTTTAGCTAAATTCTGCCCAACCTTTTATTTCAGCACAAATTATGCTGTTTGCAATTTCCTCTGCACTTTTGATAGCTTAGGTTGACCTATTGTGTTTCAGTTGGGGGTTTTCCTTGTTAATCATCTTACATGTAGAGCATATCTGGGACCTCAAATCTCCTACAAGCTCCAGAAACCACAGTATGGGAATTCAAAAGTGCCAGGTAGAAGAAAGCACTGCTGATGTGGCTGCTGGCTGGCAGGGAGTATCTCTGAGTCTCTCCTGAAAAATAAATCTCTGGGCAGAGGGAAATAAATGAGAACCCATCCCTCTTCAGAAACACCAGCTTTACTCTGATACAAGTGCTGTGAAAGTAAAACAGGATAAGTAGTGTCTTTTGCCAGCTCAGATACCTTCAGCTGACAGGGAGTGCTCAAACATTCTCCTCTTTGGCAGGATAACAAGGATAACAGCCCCAGGATTTGGGGTAAAAACTGCTGACATGCTTATAGGGGTGACTTACTGGCTTTTGTGTACAAATATTTTCTTCATGTTACATTTCAATGGAGCAGCCACTGCATTAATATAAATATTTCCTCTGGTATTTGTCATTTGATTGCTGTGATATTAAACATCAGTTGTGACTGAAAGGGAGCATTAGGGCAAATTCATTTGCATTTTCATATAAATTCTCAAAGGGACCTATCTTAAGTGTCTAAGCTATGAGCCAGTCTCCCAAGATTTTTACAGAAGAAGAGTTGTGGTCCTGCAGAGTCTGAGAGTGTCTAACTTATGTGACCTGACTCTGTTCCCTGAAGAGCTTTTCTGTTCTCTCACTATATGGCCAGATATTGTCAGTAAGAGCAGAGATCTTAGGGCAGGTCAGATGAACAGTAAAAGCAGCCCTTTCTTTCTGGTGTCTTTGTTTCCAGCTGGTGATACCATCCTCCACAAAACAATACAGAAAAGTGAAATGCAACCAGAAGTGTGCATTCCACTTCCTGCCCCATCCAGTAGACATGAGGATATGTCTACTCTTACTGGTGGTGGAAAGGATATAAATTTTCCTTTAGGGATGCCAAGAGGAGTGTCAGCAGAATGGAAGGTGTAAGCCTGGTGAGAAGGATTTATAATCTTCTCTGCAAGTAGTCAGGAAGGTTTATACACTGAAATATACCTAGAAAATGGTTAATCATTCTTTATTTATTCTTTTTCTTTAGATGAGCTTTCAGGTAAAGCAAAATTGTATGAAACTTCTCTTTACATCAGAAGTAGCAGAAACAAAATATTTCAAACCTAGTAAATATTTGCCGTCAGTCTGAGACTAATTGTACCAGCCACGAGCCAAGAAGACTAAGTTTATCCTCAAATTCTATGACAGAGCAGAAAGAGCTTTCAAATAAAATTGCCTGGATTTATGCAGGAAAAATTAGGAATGTCACAAAAAAGACACTATTCTTTCATTTGTGACTCTTATGCATTTCCAGGGTTCAACAATTCCTGAAGAAAGGGTAGGACATGTAATAAGGCAAGATCTTCTGTGTGGCCACTTTTTTGGGGGTATCTCAAAGGCTTATAAATCCAGTTATTTACTTAACATGACACCATGATCCCCTGCTGTTCACAATGTGGATTAATGTTTAGATTATTCCTGCTTTTCTGATTAACATCATTCTTGGGAAATTAATGCTGTCCACAGAGGAACACTGTGCAAAGGTTCTCTCCTATCTTATCCCTTTGAATTCTGTCCCTATAAAGGCTGAGGATAAGGCCAAGAGAGATTTTTCCTGTGTGCATCTGTTGTGTAATGCTTGTTCTGACACAACACCTTGATTACTGTCAGATCTGCCCCAGCTTTACCAGAGTCCCCAGAGCTACAGTTTCAGCCTTCAGCAGCAGAGAAAGGGCTGAATGGGGTGAGAGAGGAGCCTCATAGTCCCAGCAGATGCAGTAATGTCGTAGCTCATCATGATCCCTGTGTGCAAAGTGAACTTGCCTTTCATAAAAAGGATTACCAAAATGTCATATTGGAGTGAGCAAAGCAAGCCAAGCTTCCCAAAGACTGACTCCTGTAAAGCTGTTGTAATCAACGTCCATTTTAGGTGAGACGTGGAGATTATGGTGCTGTTTGTATTTGGATCTGCTGCTTCATTGTCCCTAGGTGGTGTGGTTTTACTTCCCTGCTTTCTGCTTAAAGGCAGAGCTAGATGCAGGGTTAGCAAGAATAATATCAGACTGGACACAATGGAATGCAACTGGGGTGTGCAACAGATTGTGCAATCCATGGACAGAGAGGCTGTCCAAATTTTGGTCCTCTGTAAGTTTTTTAATATGGGTCAGGTGGTACCTTGAACTCCACCAGGCTTCCCTATTGTGTTTGGTTATACAGCTGCATGTGTTTAATGGTAGCAATGCCCTGTGTCTCAGAAGTCCCCCTTTTACTCAGATTTGCTGACTTTCACGGTCACAGCAAGGTCTGTTTAATCTTTCATCCCTTCCCAGAAATTGAGAATTGAATAACACTGTGTAAGTTGAAGAATCGTTTTTCTGATAAGATTGTGGTTTTTCACAGTTGATATGAATTTGTATCTTTATATTAACTAGCTATCTTGTCTATCCCTACTTGCAGGAACAATAGCTACTAGTCCTGGTCCTGAGCCAAGCTGTCCAGGAGACGGCAGTCAGCTGTCCAGAGACTGAGTGCTGCTCAGAAATTGCTTGAACACCACTTTAGGTACTGCAGCCTTGGAAACCTTGGCTTTGATAGCTTGTCTTATGACTGAGTTACCTTGTGATCATAGAATCATAGAATGGCTTGGGTTGGAAGGCACCTTAAAGATAGACTATTTCTGACCCCCCTGCATTGGCAGGTACACCTTCCACTAGAACAGGTTGCTCAAAGCCCTGTCCAATTTGGCCTTGAACACTTAAAGGGAGAGGACATCCACAACCCCCCTGGGCAACCTGTTGCAGTGTCTCACCACTCTTCAACTAAATAATTTCTTCCTAATGTCTAATGTGGCTCAGACAAATGCAATTCCTCCCTTCTTTTATCTACTGAGCAGCAGAAATTATCTGTAGCTTTATAGATGTTCACTTCTGGGAAATAACCCATCCTGTGAGCTTGTCTGCCTGGTTCTACCCAAGCCTCTCAAAACCCTCCCAAAATGAGAGAGCTGAGAGTTTCTGGGGCTGCATGAGGATCATGTGCTGTGAGAAGGTATAGTGAGCTAGAGCAACATGTTTTGCTCTCCTGCATAGATTTATAGCACAGGTCACACTTTGACTTTAGGGGCCATTTTCTTAAATTGCCAGCTGTAACTTGAGGACTTCAGCAAGAGCTAATCCTGTGTCCTGGTAAATTCCTCCAAAGGCAACACAGAGGAATAGAGAAGGCACAGCAATACAGTGATGGCTGTACTCCTGCCGTTGTGCCCAAGTAGAGTAATAACTTACTATATTGGGCAAATATAGTACATTCCCCGCTCTGGCAGGGAAGCATGTGCTCTTCTCACTCATTACCATTGGAAATGGAAAGTGGTGGATGCTCACTGAAATGAGTAACCCAAGGAAAAAACACTGTTCTATCTGTTCCTTTGAAGTACACCAGTGGATAATGGGTGTCAGCACCAGTGGTTTCTCCTAGCACAAAGAGTGCCTGCGTGCTTTTAGCTGTGAGGAACACAGGGTTGCTAACTGCTGTGTGGTGTGCGTTTTCTGGAAGCTAGAGGCTGGCAGTTGTTGGGAAGAAAACTGCAGCTGAAGATATTGAATTTCTTAAGATCCCAAAGCAGACCTGCAGGTATAATAATTGATCACAGAACATTGTAGGCTGGTGTGAGATGTGCAGAGATGAGGCAGGAAAAGGTGCCATTCTTTAGCTGCCTCGTTGTGCTTCTCTTTCTCCATCATGCTGTTTGTATCGCATCTGCTGCCCTGCACCTCTCGTGCCTCTGACCACCCTGTGGCAACTGGTGCCAGCTGATGACTGTCACTAGAGGCTGGCCTTTGTATCTGTGTGCGTATGCGTTTCCTTAGTGCTGTAGTGTTTTCGATGAGTCATTTGAGACTGATACACAACTCTTTTTCTCTCACAGTACCAATATATTATTCTGTGCACTCATTAAGCAGAACATTTTTAGGAATTAGGAAGCATTTTGCTAAGCTTCAGTGGCCTAAAAGTAATATTCTGCACTGAATAGTTGAATAAGTTCCAACAGTTTTCCAGGAAGCAGCATTGCTGCTCTCCTAGTAACGGGAAAAAAATCCAAAATAAGATTCTCATACCACTGTAGGTATAGAAACCAGTGTGGTATTTGTTCCTTACATGTTGCAACTCTGGGTGGTCAGATCTTCCATAAAAGCACCATCTCCTGATTTCTGATCCAGAGTTGGGATGGGGAGGGGGTATGAGCTTCGTGAAGGAGCAGCACAATAATCCTATAAAGGGTTGGGACACACTTGTATGTCATTTGAATGAGACTGTGTCAGTCAGCAGGTAAGCAGTTTTTAATAGAAAAGCTGTTTTGCAGCAGCTACCCTGCAGTCCCACCACTTGGAGCAGGTGTTACGATAAGATAATGGTCTCTTGTAGTAACCCTTGTGAATCACAATCCTTGAGGAAAAAGTAGGGACAAACCCTTCAAATTGGGTTTCAAAAGCATATAAAGAGTTGACCTTACAGAGGTAGTTCAAGGAATAACCTAATCTTTCTGTCCCATATTCCCCCATGTACAAAAGCTTGCCTGAAATTGAAAGGAGGAGCTGGGGGAGCTTCTAAAGGCAATGCTGGTACCGAATAAAGAGGCCAATGTCCCAACAAAATCATTTTACAGCCTCTCTGCAATCTGCAGAGGATTACAGGTTTGCAGCATGTTTGTCTGCCTGAGACCAAGGAGGGTTTGCTGCAAAATGGTTATCAGTGTAGAATCAAGGCATAAACAACAGCACCAAAGTAGAAAGCCTAACGATTTGAATGAATTGAGTTGAAGAAATGATGCGTCTTAAAGAAAATGTTGCTTGAAGAAAATGTATTTTCTGCTGCGTTTTTTTTTTCCATTATTAAGCTATAGAAATCTCATGTACACCCACAGACTTGCCTTCTGCAAAACTAACATAATTTTAACAATTAAAGATTGAAGTGTGGACTTCTGAGATGATCCCTTATGACCTACACTTTATTAGATTTATGTTGCCTTTTGATATGTTCTATTTGCTGGAAGCCCCAGCATCTTATCATTATGATTCAAACAGGCTTTGCTCTCTGCTCACAAATAATTGATGCTCCCTTTGCACAAAGCATAGTTTTCAGCTGATAAGCAGCAGGGTAATTGGCATCTTCACAGGATATTAGGCAGAAAAAAAAAAAAAAAGGCATCACATTTAACAGACAGGAAGCAGACAGGAGAAGGTAGCCAAATAATTGTGGTAGTGTAAGCAGGGCTAAATGCTGCCTGACAAGTTCTGTATGTTTGCACTTCCTGTAGTAAATATTAAGATTTCTGTTTATCAGCAGAGGGATCAGAGTGTGTGGAGGGAAGTCTTTGTGACATGAGCATTTGTAAGAGAGGTGCATTGTTAGCAGTATCTGTATAGAATATGGTTTGTTCATTTTAAAGCTAATGCTTAAACACCACTACATGAAGCATCTCTGTGGTCCCATGTTAGCTAGTGGGTGTGACATCATTAACAGCAGTTTATATCAGACAGGTGCCTATGAATAATGCTAGACTGCAATGGATTCCTGTGCAGCTGCAGGTTACACATTGTGTCTACAGGCTTACAGCCTTAAAAAAAATTAGGTTATTTGAGGGAGCCAAGAAATACTTTCAAGTCTAAAATCTTACCCTATCCAAAGCGGATAAAAAGCTTCTTGGCTGCAATCACTGGCAGTGTCACTGTGTCTCTCGAAATATTTTTAGTTTGTTTGACTTTGCAATGCTATTCTAGTATGACTTTTGTGGTGTCCAGAAACTAATAGCTATACATTTATTTTGAAATTATCCTTTCAGGTTCAGCTATGTACCTGTTAAGACTAAAACCATCAAACAAATGAGTCATATCAAATGTGCAATCTCATCAAATTTAGCTTCTTAAGCTTTGGTTGGTATTTTTTTAAAGTGTGGCATGTCTCACCGGTAATTGCTTTTCTTTCTTTGTAGAGATTATGGACTCCGTATAAATATATTGGTGCATATTTAATCTTGTAAGTCACTCAGATACTTCACTGAGTACACTGAGAATGTGTATAAATAGAAAGGTTAAAAATAAATGTAACTATGTAATGCCATGCACTATTTCTAGCAAAAACATTTCTGTTTACAAAGATTCACTTCTATTAGCTGTGACTTACAACTTCCTTATGTTCTGTGTAAGTGTGGGAGGGGAGGAGAATGTTATACTAATAAAATAATTTTATGATAAACTAGATTCTATTTTTCAGATATAGACCAATTCTTAACATGTAATAGTTATTAAATATGCCTCTGCATCTGTATGGAGCACCAAAATATATATGTGTGAAGCTTAATTATTACTATAGGGTCACACAGGTTGTGGCAGTGTCTTTTATTAGATAAGAATAAAGAGTGCCAGTGGAAATAAGACCTATCACGTTATACAGCAGCTCGTTCCCAAGACAAGCACTTGTGTCTGTCCTGATGATGGTGTTGCTGTATTTGTTTTCCAATTACATCTTGAGTGAACTCAATAGAGCACAAGGCACGATGGCAGAAATCGCCTTTCGCTGCAATTACTGTTTATGTTCTGCCCAGAAACAGGTAAAGGAGCATTTCTTTCTTACCACCCTTCCTTGATTTCTGGGTGCATTCCCTAGTACTTGTGCCAAAATATGAACCTGCAGCAAAAGGAGCCACCCAGCAGAGCTCTCAGGTTCAGTCCTATTTCTCACTTGCACGCACGACAATTACACCAGAGAGGAGGATTGATTTCTCCAACCAATTATGCTTAAACATGCTAAGCTTGTTATCGAGCTACGTTGTTATGTAGAACACTGTGCTTATGTGGTACAGTGCTTTCCACTGATGCTATTTATGAAATGAGTTCTTGCTGTCTTCACAATGCACAGATGGTGACAGTCTAGCTCTGAATAACACACATAGGGAGGCAGCATGTGATAACTCTTCATACAACATATAGTTTGGGTAATTATGGCAGTACTTGTCTCACTGTACCACTTGTCAAACAGAATTAGTATTTTAAGAGCTCATGAATTTGTTTTAATATCAAATTTCACTGAGGTTTTTTCTGTGCATTTAACATCTCCACAAGTAACAATCTGTTTTGAATTAGAAAACAAAGGTTCATTTTTTGTCTTCTGGGCAGAAATAGAAATACCAGTTTTGCTGGAGAATACTCTCAGTTGCTTCTGTAATGCTATGACAATTAAGATTTTTCTCAGAGTTGCAGAGTGTCTAGTATAATTACAGAACCTTCTATTCAATTTTTCAAGTTTTATCTAACACTTTTGTTGTGATCAGCATTGTCGGCCTGTTTCAGCATGTTAGACATGGAACATTTGTATACCTGCTTATCTTGTTTGTGTGTGCAGAAGGTCCTTTAGTTTATAGCAGCTTCCAGCAGTCCCTAGGCACTACACTGTATTAGTATCATCCTTGTGGCACTCAACAGCTCAGCTGCTGAATAAGAATATTTCTGCAGCTCTCATTTCACAACCTCTACAAATATCAACCCATGGAAAGCCTTGCTGCTAGAGATCATCAGGCCATCCAATGAGAATCTGGAGTTTAGCTCCTGTTGAAACCCCACCCATAGTTCACCGTGGTCTGGTCCTCCAGACTCTACTGTTATCTTCACTGCAATCGAGTATGAGGCTTCTTTAATTATTCCTTGAATATCCCTGCAGCCTGGAGGGGCTTTCATAGCACTTAAAGAAATAAACCCTTCCCAGGTTCATCTAAATCTACTGTCCCAGTTGCTTGCTTAGTGAGGGACTTAGTATGTCATCCTCCTGAATCTCTGC
This sequence comes from Apus apus, assembly GCF_020740795.1. Classification (NCBI taxonomy): domain Eukaryota; kingdom Metazoa; phylum Chordata; class Aves; order Apodiformes; family Apodidae; genus Apus; species Apus apus. The sequence continues at coordinate 8,752,326 of NC_067291.1, forward strand.
TTGACAAAAGTAAAGCATACACTGAAAGAAAAAAAGTTTTGGCATCAAATTTGAGGGACAATCCTGCCTCACAGAACAGAGCACCTGCCCTCCAGCTGGAAAAGGATGGAGGAAGCAAAGGATCCAAGTCATCAGATCCAGAGTGAGATGAGTTTCCTCTCAGTCCTGCAGCTATTACTTATTTGTTGCTACCTGATGCTTTTTAGCAACATAAGCCACTGCTGGAGTAGCATCAAGCTGAACACATGCAGTGTTGTCTCCCCTGTCTTGCTGAATTGACCATTAGGAAGAAAGGACGAAACCATGGGGGTTGCACCTAGGCTTTTGCCTCTAATTTGCAGCATGTTGATGCCTGAGGCAAGCTGAGAAGTATCTTTTAAAATATATGCTCTGATGTGTTAAATTAGGAGGAGGATTTCAAGTACAACCCTGTGGTGTTGGTCATTGCCACAGATGTAACTCTACATTAAGAGATTGTGCTAATAAAGGAAATACCACTTTTCCTTACACAGGACATTAACCCTGCATTGCTCAGACAAATCAAGCTGTAAATTAAGGTGTAATTTTAGTTATAACATGAAACCTACCCTAGCCTAAGGAAGAAAATTCTGCTTGAGACGTGATCACAGCATCTGCTTCAGATGGCTGAGGTTGAAGTTACAGCCCCTAGCAGTGTCCGTCCTTGCAACCCTCCCCATTGCCATGGGCACAGAAGGGGCCACTTGCCTTGAGGTATCAAGGGCTTCAAGACTCACAACTCTAATGGGTCCCTGTGCTCTGTAATCTTTTTCCTCCTGCCTTTGCTATTTTAAGCAATCTTTTGCAGTCTTTCTCTGTTGCTCGCAGGAATCTGTGGCTCTACTCCACAAGCAGCCTCCTAATCTGGTAAAAGTGACAGAGTACTTAACAGTTTTACAGACATTCATTCATTCATATGTCACACTTTTTTTTTTTTTTTCCTGAGTGTGAATTAGGAGGATACTTTAAATGCAGATTTGGCATCCTTGATGCGATGTGCATTATTGGAGCAAGAGAAGGCAGAGCCTGCCTCTTTAGAGGTATTGGTTAAGTGGTTTGAAATTTTTAGGTGAATAGTATGTTATTTACTTACTATTGCCATTTATATGGTAATAGAGAGGAAGGCTGATCTTGTGGTTGGAGCAGATGATGTAGAATCAGAAGATGTGGCTCAGTGTCAAAACTCTGCCAAAGACTTTGTTTTTTTGGTGACAAGTCATTTAATCTCAGTGTCTCAGTTCTCCAGCTATAAAATGGGAATAATAATGGTACCTTGTTCCCAGCTTTTGCTTGTCTTATTATTGATGACTGCATTCTCTTTGGGTGTTAGACTTTCCCTTGCTTAAAGGCTTAACACAAAAAGATCTTAATCTCAGCTACTTTAATACAAAAAAAAAGCTACAAAAAATAGCACTATTACTACCTGGGCATCAGCAGGACTTGTGACATCAATATCATGCTGACAAGCTCCTTACCTCTCAGGATTTGCTTTGCCCATATCTGCTCCTAATCCTAGTGCATTCAGTCCTGCTGGTGTGGAAAAACACCTTCATGGTTAATACCCCTCCCTCAGGAAGGAAACATTACTCTCGTTTTCTGCCTACCTCTGCTTGTCAGGATGAGCTGCTAGCATTATATCCTGCATACATCTTTGCATAGTTGTTATACTCAAGGAAACCTTTAGTTAATCCTGGTATTTATTTCTCCAACGTGTCCATTTTTAGAGGTTTGCTTCTTTTGAAAAGTGCAATAGTCTCTTCTCACTTTTAAGCATTTGCTGCAACACCTTGCATTAATGTAGCACAATAAAAACCAGCTACTCCTTTTCCTCTTTCACTAGTCATCTTTAATAGTTTCACACAGGCCTTTCCTCTAACAGCAGAAAGAAAACAGCAAAAAATATCAGCATTGAACTTTTTTTTCAGGGTAGAATTCCTGAAACTCTCAGTTGAGAAGACTCTAAAATCGTTCCTGGAGGTTCTTGAGGATCATATGCCCTATAATCAGCCCCTCAAATGCTGCCACCATCTCCAGGTGACTGAGCACCAGGTGTGGAGCCAGGCTTATGCATAGTTCCCATGGCTGCAAATCTACACATTTCTGGACTAGTGACCTGCAGGATTTCAGAAAGGTTTATGTGGTCCACAGATTCCTCTGTAGGCAATGGGTGTCCTGCCCTAATACAGTGACACCGACTGTCCTAATGACATCTAGTAACAGCATAGCTCTCTGCTATGAAAAACTCTGGCTACCAGGGCTAGTGTACTAAGCAACAGTGAAGTCCACCTACCAACACATGTATAATAGAGTCTTAAAAGATCTGAAATAATAGAAATGAAAGCTACTATTAAAGAAAATTTAGGGCCAGGTTAAATGTTTTTATGATGGGTAGAAGCTGCATAAATTGAAGTATTTCATAGTGTTTATTACAGTTTCAGCCAAAGGTAATAATAATGCAGTGAGTGGCTGATTAAAAAATATCCTATTATTGGCTAAATTATTAGTGAGCAGTGACCCTAATTAACAAAGTAATAAAGCTGAAGATTTGCTTATGATGCAGCTGTTGAAACACCATATGGTCCAGGTAGAGTTTGCCCTGAAAATGAGAAAGAGTCCAAGGTTCCTGGAAGAAACAAACCAAACAAAGTATTGGCTGGTGGGAATCTGTGGGTTACTGGAACTGACACTGCATTGTAGGTTGCAGACTATAATTATCCTGTATATTTATCACTTGGGTAATAAGACAAGGCTACAACAGAGTTCTCATATAAAGCATTGAGCAAATGTAGGGGTCATATAACAAAGTTCATATCCAGATGTTGGTGCACTTGCTGTTCTGGAAGTAAGACTGACTTTTTTCCCATTTTCTTCATTCCATCTTGCAGTAGGTTAGTAGTAAACATGAGATCATAATTTTTACCTCTATAAAATACCTAATGCAAAAGCACTTTCGAAGGAGAGGGAGCTAAACTGTAATAACACAATTCAATCCCTTTTTGGGATGTCTCCATTGTTATCTTCATTTTTCCTGTCATTTATTTGCCTAGGTCTTTCTTTTTAGTTCATAATCAGATCTAGGTGACCATTGCATGGTTTGTGCAGTGCCTAGAACAACTGGACCCTATCCTAATTAATGCCTTCTTCAGGTTCTTTCAGCAGCTCATCCTGAAAATCCCAGAGGAATCTTAAGTTTCCCTGATTCTCTGATAAGTTATAAACATACATTCTGGGAATTGACAAAGAGCACAAAAGCAGTCTCTGAATTTGTTGATGCATTCTATCTGTAGAACTAATGACAAACTGTAATTATTTGTGCAGGTTTATGGATTCAAGTATGGGATGATTAATTTAATCATTTAGATGTTCAACTATCTGATTTGCATGTTTAATCTCGACATCAGATGTCTAAGGGCTACAAAGAGCTGTACTTACTCTGGGTACAAAAGTGATGGATAAAATTAAGGTCATTTTCCAATATCAGGCCTAATTATGTGCAGGCTGGCCTTCAGGCAGCAAAATTAATCTTGTACGTTCAGTGGGGCAAAATGAAGAGCACCAAACCAGAGGACCATCTCACTGCTGAAATAATTTGTTGCACCACAAAATAATGCATAAATAGGAAATTCCCTGGTTCTCTTTGCCTTCTCAGCTGTGCAGGGAAAATCATCAGACAAGCCTGCTGTATGAATAGCTACAAGTTTTTAATTTTTCAGCCCTTTTGTTATGTGGAACTCTTCCTATTTAGAATAAATAAATAAATGGGGAAAAAGCCTTTCAAATTTGAGCATTTTCTGTAGTTAGGGAGGGAGTGATCCCCCATGTCTCTGGGGCCTAAACCATATTCCACTGATGCTCTTGTGAGTTTCCTAACCACTTATGAGTGGCTTTGGAATGAGCTGCCAGTGGCCTAAAATGAAAGCATAAAATTCCTTTGCCTAAAGTTAGTTAGAAATGTACAGTTTTGCTGTTGTTTATCATTTTACTGATAAATGTAGAGGGTTTTTTTAAGGTAAACTCTTTGGAATATTGGTGAGGCCTTATCTGTAAATTCATTGCATGCTGTTTTTCCCTGCAAACATACCTTGTCAGAGAAGATCAAAGCAAACTGCTCTTTTCATTGTACCCCTTCCTTGGCAAAAATCCCTGCTTCCCATAATGCCATCTGACATGCCTTGTCTGGTGAAATTTTTACTGCTACTGTGATTATTCAAAGGATTTGCCATAAAATATATATGAGTTATGGTCAGCAGTCACCCTTAGTATTTGGGGCTGTGATCAAACATGAAGGCTGTGTAATACATTTTATTGGTTTCAGGACCTTCCGTAAGAGCAGACGTTTACCTGCTGCATCCTCCATTAACAATCCGACTATGGTGGAATCTTGTACTGTATTTCCCACAGCTGGTAGCTAAGACTCTGCTTCCTGCTACAGTTTAGAGGGAAAAGTCCATCCTCTCCATCATTTGTGTGCATACCTATCTATAAATGTAATAATGTTTGCAAAGCTTGCATGCACTATCTCCCTCTGCTACCTCCTTCCCCAGTGATTCAGTCACTTCATATTGTAATACTTTGTTGACTATTGATTTTTGGTTAAGGTTGGAGCCCAGTACAACTGTATGAGCATTCGTTGGCTTTAATTTGATGTTATGCTGCTGCCTTCCATTCCTTATTGACAGGCATCCTCTTATTTTCAGATTGGTGTCCATTCACTGATGAACGCGCACTAGGGGGATCATGACCTTTTCTCTTATCTGGACAGCTCTTGGCTTCATGAACATTTTTTGCTGCAGGGTGTTATTAACAACAGGGTGATAGAACAAAGGAGTGAAGCAATGGGAAGCACATCAATGTATGAAATTTGCTTTATTAGGATTCCCCTGAGGCCAGAGCAGTCCCTAATTACAGAGGTGTTACATCCCTTCTTGGAATAACAAACTATATTTTAGCAGTAATGAGAGCATGATTTTAAAAATCACTGTGTGGTCATCTTCCCACTGTACAGATGCCTATTAATTCACATTTTCCCTGATACTGATTTTGAGAAAAATGTACAACAAAAGAAAATCTAAACATCTGTGAAATTACCTACTACCAATTGAACAAAGCATCACACATTTCAATGTATGTATTATAAATTTGTAGCTTTCCTGCCATTCTATTTCACTACATAGGAATGCAATGTAATTTTTAAAATAATCTGGTTTGTTAATATGCTTATGGAGAGAAAAAGTCATGATATATGAGTGATGTGAATCTGAATCTCTTGTAGCATCTGGTTGCTCTCTTTAGATAGATCCTGGGAAGTTTTTTTGTTACAGAAATCTTGTCTGAGCACACCTAGGAGATGGGCTGGCATACTGAATTCTCAGGAATAGGCCCTGGTTGATGATTTCCAGATCCTTCATTCTATCTCCATTATTTAGAATTATTTAGAGAATATCCTATTTTAATCCTCTTTTGGTCCTCCTGCTCCCACACTTCTGAGACCAGAGGTAAAATGAAAAGCAACCAAGACATGTTTATTGCGTACTCATGCTTACTGTATCCCATACAGCTCTTAAAAGTAGTGTGAGCTCAGCAGAGCTCATCTTAGCCTGCACAAGCTTGAAATGCTCCCAAGACAGAGGAGCAGAGGAGACTAAGAGGCCCCGTTGCAAAATGTGTAACCTGGTGAGTACCCAAATAAGTGGCCCTTATGCTACTGCTACAGCCTCTGACCTCTCCTGTCAGATGTGTCTGTCTTTTTCAAAACTCTTAGTATACAGATCTAAAAACACATGCAGGCCATCAAAAAGAAAAACAAACCAAAAAAGCCCCAAAATACCTAAAACCAAAGAAAAAGCCCCACCTAAAGCACAGGAACCAACATTAGCAGTTCAGCTCCATGGGTACTCCTTGACACTTTCTAATTACGCTCCTCTCCCTCAGTCCTGCTTTGTCCCATCCTTCTTACCTGGCATTGGGCAGCACTGTGTGTAACAGAGGCATAGCACTGCAAACAGTGGAAATGGTTTCCAAATGAGTGGACTGAGACCACCTTTACCATCTTCAATGGGGTATAGAGCTTCACATCAATGTATCTCATTGCCCTCTGTTGGGCTGACCCAGCACTACTCTCTTCCTGTATCAAGCAACCTTGGCTGTTGGTAGAAGTGACTCTAGCTCAGAGCAGACCCTTGTGAGGCAAATTTCAGGGCTAGATGGGCAGAATAGGTGGTGAAATGACAGCTCTGGTGTAATCTGATTTTAGAGATATTTATTTGTTTAAAATTGAAAGTTAAAAAATCTTCTGGCAAGGACCATTTTTAAAATTCATCGTTACATCAGGATTTGCTAAAATATCCCATTTTCCTGCCATACTCTTTTTCATTTACTGTTAGTTAACAGTGTTAAAAAAATACAAACCACAACAAAAACAAAACAATCCTTGAATTCATGAAAAGTTTAAGTGTTCCTAAATTGAGGCTTATACTGTGTCTTCTTCAGCCCATACATGCTTTTTCTTAATAAACAGATTGTAAAGGATGGAAGGGCTCCCATGTGTTTCAAAACTTTGATGGCAATGCTGGCTCCTTCTTTGTAAAAATTATCAACCATTTGTCTGGCCAGAGAAGGAGAGAGAATACATTTTCGAACCTGGTAAGTAGGATTTTCAGTTGGGTTTAGGGACAGGAATTACTCTGCCTGGCTTAATGTGTGCTTATTTATAGGAGAGAAAAAAGTTTCAAAAAGTGAGATCATGGTGACCTCATTTCAAAAGGCCCTGGATGAACAGGGTGAGCTGCTTTCCTGGGAAGTGAGAAGGACAAATCCTTATCCTTGCCCTGGAGCAGCCCCAGGGACTGATCCTTTTGCTCTATCTTGTGGTTCTGCCACCTTCACCCAACTCCCCAGGGAGCTGCCTGTCTGTCACCATCACACCTTCCTCATTTCTCAGAACAGGTTTCTTTTCTTTCATTTCCTGGCATTTTGAAGAGAATGTATTTTGGAAAAAAAGTTTTGCTTGGCCTGAAAGTTTTGAAAATGGAAGAAAAAGATGCAAAGTAAAAAAAAAACCCTTGGGGGTGTTTTTGATAGGTTATTCAACTTCCTTAGAGGGTCAGAGAGAGATTCATGTATACAAGTATTGCTTTGTGCTCCTTATGATTTTATGGACCCTGGTATTTTTTTATATGTGCTGTGTACTTCACCACTCAGGACTGCATTACAACCATTTCCCTCTCCCTGGCAATACTTTAGTCAGCCAAATACAAATTAAAGGAAACACTTAAGTAGCTCATTCCTTTTTAGGAGAGAAACAATACCAGTAAAAATATTTGGCCTTAGCCCTCTTCTGCCCCAGAAGCTCCTTTTAGTCTCTCTTCCCTCTCCCTAAATAGTTGTTTATTCAATATTAAGCTCCTCTTTGCCAGAAGACCAAAGCATCCACATTCAGACTTCACCAGCAGCATTGTGATTCAGTAATGAGGATTAAATGCTTTTGGAATCCTATGCTCATTGAAAGGCTGAAGCTAGCCTGTCTACTTGGTAAGAAGATGACTTTGTTCAGCCAAGAAATATCTCTTTACTGGGCTCCTAAAGTCCACTCTACCTACTAGAGAGAATGCTAATTGAAAGACGAAGGTGTAATTGCAGCAGACAAGTAATTTTTATTGAGTAATTTTTCAGTGTTAGGTGGGCAGAAACAGCAGAGTCTTCTATTAGTGTTAAGGAAAGATGCACAGCTGAATCCCACAACCTGATAATGAAAGTTTTCCTCTTTATTCTAACAGTTAAAACACATGAAATGCCTCTGCAGTTAAATTACAATTAAATACTTTTCTTTTTTAGATGGCTGACAGATTTACAGGGCATTTTTTCCCTCAAATAGGTGTCTCTGCTCTGTGTACCTGTGAATGCAGCATTCCCTGGCATCCTTCAACGTAGGGAGAGAAACCCACACATATTCATGTAAATAATACCACATATACTCACGTGAAAAAAGAGCCTTAGATGGGTGATCTTTCAGATAGAAGAAATGGTTCTAGCACTAAAAGAGAAGGAGAAAGAGGATGTACAGTATCTCCTGCTGTACTATATCTGTATTGTGTCACGAAAGGAAAATGGAGAGAGCAAGGGAAAGATAGCGCTTCACAGTCTGGTGTTTTTCTCTGTCTTGGGGGAATAGTCTGACTTAAAAGAAAAATCTGAAGGCCATTGTGTTTAAAACCATTTTGGTAGTAAGATTATATTGGAGCCAAGGGTATGCTCAGATCTATGATCTATTTTACTGTAATGCAATACAGCTTATTAAAGCAACAATGTCTAAGATAGTGGGCTCAAAATTTTATCTTAAAATACCGTATGATATATACATTGTCTCCTCATAGCCCCACAAAAATGAGAAGTTTCCCCTTTCTAATGTAATATTTAACTCAAACATAAAAGATACATTGAACTGTGAGGACTCAGGTCTGTGTTTGATGAAACAAAAGCCTCATAAACAAAAGATAGAATTGGTGTCTCCTGTTAAGCAGTGAGCACTCAGCAAAGTCAAAGAGCTGAAAATAATATATTCTTCTTTTCCAAGTACTGGCAATGTGTGCAGCAATGGAACGGGTGCATGAAGAGATGTGATTGTTTTTCCAAGGAGTTAATAATTTAAATAGGCAGAGGGGACCAGGCAGGGACCCTTCTTGGAATCTGTCTGCAGTAGCATCATGGGCCAGCAGGGCTTCTGGAGTACAGAACTGCTGTGTATCAGCAGTATCCCCACCTGGGCGGGTCCCACTGGCAGAATGTATCAAGTGAAATCCCCACCCTCGGCAACACTCCGCAGTGGGTATCTCCGCTTTTCATGAAGCAGAGCATTGCTGTGTGCTACTGAAGGAACAGAAAGATGTTTATTCTGTTGATATCCTGTTTCAGCAGAGAGGATGAAATTGCCAGAATAAGAATTTGACCAGATAACTGCAGATAAAGTTCCCCCTCTGTCAAAAATAGCCATAAGAACTACAGTGAGTACAGCTGGCAGATGAACTAAAAGTAGCACAAAACCCACTAACATTATTATATTGAAATATTGGCTCAGCACTGATTCACTCTCTCTCCTTCTCACCAGCAAGTATTGAGCCATTGCAGCTCCGGTGTCTTCCTCGGCCCCACAGCAATATAGAATGTGTCTTGTTAAAATGAAAAGTTTTGCTCTGGGTAACTAAAATATAATTTCTATGCAAGAAAAGCAGCGTGGAATTTCAGGTGTGGGCAGGGAAACATCCCCCCCCCCCTTGTCCTCCTTACAGGGTGATGCTGGGAATCACTCCTGTGACCACTGAACACCTATAGTGCCTGGCATGGTCAAAGCTGAGAGAGCTCAGCATCTTGCAGGGCTGGACTTACCTTGAAGGTCCAGGGATGAAAGGGAAATAGGCTTCTGTAGCAACTGTCTTGTCATCTTATAAATAGCCTTAAAGCTGTCTTTCCACTTGAAATGGACAAGAGGGATACCTTCTCTACTTACCTGAGTGTGATTATGGAAAGATGCTTTACCTTGATATGGAGCAAAGTGCAGTAGGAAGAGATGGTGCGTGTTATTTTAAAGCCATGGCCAGCTGGTATGATCAGGTTAGCTGTAACATGAATAAAAATTAATTATTTTTTTCCAGTATTCTGTGTTGGCAAAACCAAGAATCGCTTGATGCCTGATACATACAAATATTTGGTTTCCAGGGCCAGCTTTCACATACTTTTTTTTTTAAATTATTTTGTATTGACACATTACAGTGAAATGCATGGAATACTTGTAACCTGTGGAAGATTCCCTGGGATCTTCAAGAGCATTATTATTGTTGGAGCTCCTGAGATGCCCAGTACTGGGCCAGTTGCAAAGGACCATGTGTGATGAACTGAGGCAATTCAAAAAGCATCTGTTCACTGCAGAGCAAAGATGTTCACTGCTTTATGGTGTTTTACTCTGTATGTTGTTTTTAGCTAGAACTGTGCACAGGTTTTGTAAAGAAAGCTGGATGCAGTTTGCATTCATTTTGGCTTCCGGTACAAATGGCAAACTCATTAAGATTGAGAACTGGAGAAAGTGAATCTGGAGTTAGTGGCATGTGACTAGAAGATGAGAGCATTTATATGCAGGGAGAGGGGAAAAAAATTAAAGCTAACTCAGTAATATCCAGGCCAAAACCTTTCTGCTGAAGTTCAATATAAAGGCATTTTTGTAAATTGGCAGTGCGCTTACACCATCATGAGGGTGGCCAAAAAATGTTTGCAGAGATGCAGATTTCTAGAAGTGCCTGAAACAGGGCCCATATATTTTTCTTCAGCTTGTGAATCAAAACCTTCAGTTTGCTGGCTGCTTCTACAGGACACTAAATCCTTCCACATTCTGTTGGCATCAGAGAAACTCAAGGACAGTCAAAGCACTCCGGATATATTTTTTCGAAGCACTCAGCATTGAATTAAGTGGTTGCCAGGCTGGCTAATATTTGGTATCTTGAAAAATCTATCTGCAGCTACAAGTTATAACTATCAATTATTTTTTAATAATTATTGAAAACACACTGATTTTCCACATATTTAGCAGAGACCTGTGCTATGGACAGAGGCACCAGGGCCCAGAAACTCCTAGCCAGGGAAGGGTCAGGAGCCTACCTTGCACATACTGTAACCCCTTCTTCTTACGTCCACACACACATACTTGGCAAAATTAGGTTGCTATGGTCAAAGCAGCACAGGCAGCATCCTGTGAAATCATTCTTACAAGCCCCATTATAAAGCTTATTTTCAAACCAGATGCTATGTTTTAATGATAAGCTTTGAAACTTAGCCATAACAAAGACTGGAGGGATTTTGGGATGATAATTCATGTAAAATAGACCATGCTCCAATAGTACTCAAGTATCCATATAAAAGATCCCATCTGTTTTCCCAGCATTAAATTAATCACATCCGTCACTTGGTCTACATCAGCTAACATTTGACAGTCTTAATTTTGCTTTACTGCTAGTTCCACATGGAAGTTGTTGCAGTGAGCAAGGAGTAGCACAATTGGTTCTGGTCTGTAGTTATGTTTATGTACACAGCAATATCTGCAACTCCTTGTCAGAACTGAGATCCATAGTGGAAGAGACAAAAAGGTGCACAAATGGATTGATGCTGTGTTGAAAAGGGTATTTTTTATTTATATTTTTTTTCAACTGTGAGATGCTTGCAGCTTGTTCCTCTACAGAAACGACTGCAAAATTGCTACTTTTGAACCAAATGATTAAATACCAGGTTTGAGGTCTGACATTCATGTGACATCTGTAACATTTTGTTGAGCTTTACTGAAACTGTTGAAGTTCTTTACTGCATTATGTTTTACAGAGAAAATACGTAACAAAACATGCTACCTAGGGCTTCCTTCACATTTGTCCTGCATCTGTAAAACCTCACCAAGGAACTCTGCTGACATGGCTGTAAAACAAAATTAAATACAAGGATATGAGGGTAAAAATAAAACACTGCCTAATATCTCAGGTCATTTACACGTTAAAGAGAGCTGTGGAATGAATTACGATGTCATGTCAGAAGCCACACTTCAACCCCAAATCTGCCAATCATTGTAAAGCTGAGTTTGTTGGGCCTTAGATACAGGGACCCAGCCAACTGCCTCAGGCAACCTCCATACTTATTAGACAACATGGACCCCAGGGAGCTTTTCAGAGCATGGCCCTCACCACCTGGCTAAAGCAGAGAGTAATGAAAGGCAGCAGTACAACAAAGCACTAAGTGACTACAGCCCTGGCTGCAGAGCATGAATCCAGTGCCTACCAGGGCAAGTAGACTGAATCCCAGGGGACAGACAGACATGTTAGATTTGTTTTTCACATCCTCTATTTTTAGCACTTTCTTCAGAAGTTATTCCAAAATGTTTGTAGCATCCCTATTTCATACAGTGATGAGCCTGTGGTCTTTGCTCGACTTGGCGAGTCTGCAAAGAAGCAGTAGTTTTCCCCTAGCTGGATAGATCTTCTTGGGGTTTGTTTTTGCTTTGTGATTTGGACACGGGCAGATGTAGAGTCGGATTATTGATCCGCCTGCGTTTCTTCCTGCTGTGTTGGGTATCAGAGCCTAGAGGGAGCCATCTACGCGGGCTGCGCTCCGAGGACGAGAAGGAGAGCTTTCAGCAGGATGGTTCATGACAGAGCTGAGATTTTTCTGAGCGTTTTCTTTGCCTGTAGTAGACTCAAGTGTGAATATTTTCAAGAAGTGTCTGCTTGATGCAGGTTTTGCGGATAATTCTGTACTCTGCTCAGGCAAAGGACTGGAAATAAATAAGAAAAGCAATTTCGAAAGCTGAAAGAAATATTAAAAATTGTCACCCATGTCACAGGCAATGGGGATACCTTTTCCTGTATCTTTATTCATTGTATTGTAGGGTACAATAATGTTTACAGATTGCTCTAACCTGATTTAGTCAGTACATTACCTTTTTTCTTTTTTTTTCCTCCTGCAACCTGCTTTGTAATATAATGAGTAGCTTTAAACCCTTCAGAGAGGAGGACTTAAAGGTAAAGCCTAGTACAAAGTCATATTTCAGCAGTTTAGACAGGGAAATCAAGTAAATTTTATTTTCTATTCAGAGTGGGCAGGGGAAGAGGAGCATCCATAAAGCAGGAAGATACCATGCTGAGCACAGGGGCTGTCAGTTCTGCTTCCTTTAACAGATCACCTTAGATTTTCCATTCTCTTTTGAAATACTGTGAGAAGCACTTGCTTCATCTCTGTATGGGTTTTACACAGAGGTATTTATAAACCCCAAATCCAGTGAACTGTTTGTTTATCTGTTGTGAGATTGTAGCCATAAGATATATTCAAAGCACTGCTGGATTTAATCTTGGGGAGAGTGTGAAAATAATCATGATTCCTTAAAACATTTATTTTCACATTTAGCCATATCTGTATGTATTTTTAAAGTACATGTCAACAAAGGGGCAGGTAATCAAAGATACTTAACACTTCCTATCTGCTTTATAAACCTTCCCATTGCTGTTCATCTGCCTTTCAGAAGCAGAAAGAGTGTGAGCTGGATAGTGTGTGTGTGTCTGCATGTGTGTGAGAACAATTCTATAAAAGATTATCCTGCACACAAAGCAAATGGCCCTGCCCCCATTGCGAAGGCAGAGATTCCCCCGAGATTAGGCAAGAAGGAATTGCTTGTGGTCAGCAGAGGCAGAAGAACAATAGAGCCCAAAAAGGGCAGCAGCAGCGGCAGTCGCTGAGGTGGGTGGGAGACTGGCCAAATGGCCATTGCAGGCTACGTGGCGTTGTCACTGACACCAGAAATGGCTAAAAGGTCTCAAATTAGCAATTGTTATGATTAGCAGGTGGTTTGAGAGATAGGAGGTCTAGGGAAGTGATTGTTGGTTTAGACATCACATGCTATTTAGTCCAAAACACTCTTCACTTACTCATTAACAGAGAATTATGATGTTTCTTAAAGGAAAACGGTTCAAATGAAATACGGAGTGCTATAGAAATCAATTCTTTAAAAGAAACATGACTTTTTATAAAATTACTACAATTCCTGCAGATTTAATTTTAATGAAGGGAATTCTGTGAGGGAATTCCCAATGTTCTTCAACAATATTTCATCTGGCTAGGGAAAACTGACTAGGAAAAATTATTCTAACTCTTGTATTTAGATGGTGAATTAGCTCTTAATTGAGGTCCAAAGACACAAAATTCAAAACCAGATTTATAAGAATCAAAGCTCAGAAGCATTTTGATCCAGAGTTTGGTTCATTTTAACTCACTGTACTAAAGGAAGATCACATAAACAAAATGTGAATACCCTTCCATTTCTTGACTTTGAAAAAAATTCAAGGATGTGAGGGCCATATTATCACTGGCTCTTTTAAAAGCTAGGACTGGTTTCTCCAATTTCATGGATGTGCAGATACCAATACTCTCCTGAGGACTGTCTCTGTTCCAGACCCAAAATCTGGAGCACAGCAAGTCCAAAGATGCTCTTGGAATAATATCCATTTACACATTAACAGTCTGCTCTTCTCTTTCTTAAGACTTACACTACCTGCTCCTATTCTCACAGCAGAGACAATAATGACTTGTACTCAGCTTCAATGTCATGAGCATTCACTGAGTGATCTGCAAAATCCTGTCCTGGACAGGATTAATTCTGCCAAAGCATCTTTAATTGGGGACCAAGACCAAAACCAAATTCTGGTATGGTATTTTATGTTTAATTGGGATTTTGCTCTTTCTGAAGTGTTGCAGAAAATACCGAGCTGGCTACATTAGTGCTGTGTTATATCACTGCTGCTAATTTTATGTGCTGTGGGCTGCTGGACAATTACAAGATCTTTTTTGTGTTTGCCAAAACTGGGTTTTAAAGTGTACTCTGAAAGCAAAAACATCTGGGTCCTGCCTCTAATCCCAAGGAACCTGACAATAACTGGGCTGGCGTTATCTCAAGATAGATTGTTTTAGAAAATATTAGACTTACTGTCAAGAAAGTCATAGCACAAAATCTGCTCCCAGGTCCATCTGGATACAACCAGCATGAGCGTGAGGACAGCTCTGTGGCACACACAGTAGGGTAAAGAGTGATAGCCCATAGAGATATTGCCCTTTAAGTTTTAGATTAGTTGTGTAAAATAGAAACACAATTTCATGAGATGACAATTTCTCTGCCCTTGCAACAAGGGAAAAAAAAAAACAACACCAACCCAAGCCATAGTCTCTATCTGAATCTCTGGGCATATGACATTTCAATAGCTCTTCAGCTTCCATCACAGGGAGCTGGATTCAGGGTACCTGACATCTGATTAGAGACAGAGCACAGGACAGCTGGGGTCCTGCAGTTGGCATTCAGGCATCTAGAATTTTGTAAGATGAATCTGCAAAGGGAAAGATTTCAAGGGAGAGGAGATAAGGACAGTTTGACAAAAGAAGATTTGGTTTCAGGCTCATTCAATAAGCATAAATAAACATTTGGTCCAGGCTTGTTGAATGAATGGTCCAGCTGCCCGTGCTACAGGAAAGTAAATGGAATGGGTTAAAAATGGAGAAAATAAACAATGTGAAGGAAGAAGAGATGCCAGCTTTTACAGTCTTTGTTCTCATATTTATAGCTTTGCCAACCTAGTGCAAAAGTAGTTGTGTATGGCTTATAAAATTATTATATGGATATTACAATTGTGAAGGTATTAAAAAAAAAATAATAAATTTTACAGAAATCTACCGTTAAGGATACTGGGTTTCCTAAAGATGCCTTTTGGTGAAGCCACCATGACAAACCCTTTGCTTTACATTCAGTGAAGCCAGACATGTTATTTCTCACAAATGAGGTAATTTCTAACTTGGAATGATATGTGCATAATCATACATATTCTAAAGAAAATCTTGTCAAAACCCTGCAGTCTCTTGATCTTTCTGTCGTATAATTTATACTTGCAGCTTGCAGACAGAAAATTATTCTGCAGGTTCATAACTGAGTATTTTCCCCTTTGCTGAGAAGTTGGGTGTAAAGGTATCTACATTTGTTCCCATAAATGAAGGGTAAGAACTGAAAATCCAAGGCAAGCAAAATGAAAAAAGCCACCAAGCTTTTCATGCATCTGAAAAAATACACTATAAAATAAAGCTTGTAATCGAAGGCTACTAAATCTTTCACAACAAATTATTTTTATCCTTGCTGTCGATTTCTGAAATAATTGTTCCAGCTTCTATTTATTTTCATTTGGAGAAAAAAATACTGGAATATTTGTAGTATATCTATATGCAACTTTCCCTTGATTTCTTTCTGCTAAATACCAGGAAGCACTATTAGACTGTTCCTTCCATTGTATGCTCCTGTCTGCCTCCTCATCAGGGCAGACACAGAGTATCTGCTCTATTCCTATCCCATAATCACCCAGGTGTCCTCAGTGCAGGAGAACTTGGGCTTCTTTCCTGATCCTTCACTTTTCCTTCTTGTGGTTTATTCAGTTGTTGTATTAACATACATACTGCCATAGGAAAGCATTCAGTCATTTTTTTCAAGCTGTTGTAATTTAAATGTAGTTCTGGTATCGTGCCATACCAGAGCAACTAATATTGAGGAATGAAGCAGGAGGTTTCCTTATTGGTGCTGCACTTCTCAGTCAGATGAAGTACCGTAAAATCCATCAGCTTGATTTTAAAATATATGTATTCTGGTGATAATTTTTTAAAAAGCTGTGGAATTTCCCACTCAACCTCCATTCATAAAAGTTTCCAAACATTGCAAAAACCAAGCTGGGTGCAATACTCATCTGTACTTCTGTGGTGAAGAAGTGAAAAGCTCACCTGAGGTGATAGCCAGGGCATGCAGGCTGCACACCATGTATGAGAAAGACACCTCAGTGACACAGAAACTGATGCTTTAAACTTTCTTCTCTGAGTCTGGGTACTTTTCTTCTGTTCCTCTCTTTTACCATGTTTTATTTTGAGATTTGGCTGGGTAGAAATCTGCACATTAAGCATCTATTTTGATGCGGAAAATACCAAACAAGCCTGGGAAGCAAACCTTGGATCTGATTATCTGGAAAATAATCAGATCATTAAGTACCTGGATGTTCAGATTTTCCTTAAAAACAAGATTTTTAACTCCTAATCACAAAAGGAATAAGGTTTAAATCTTCTATTTAAAAAATTATTACAGGCATTAGAAATTTCAGAGCCAAAAGATGACCTTTTCAGAAAGCTGTGGAAAAAGTTAAAAGGGAAACTGCTTTGCACAGCTCCAGTGCTGCAGCTGCTGGTATGGGCATCCAGGAAAGTGGAGAGGAATGAAACAGCAGTGATTACCTTAATAAAAAATTTAGAATGGGTGCAGGGTTTGAAAGTTTTGTATCCTGAGTGGATTTTATTTGTTTGGTCCAAACTGGAATAACTGTCTGAGGTCTCATTAAATGAAGAAGAATATTAAGGAATTAAGAGAAATTAATTTTACTCTTCACTACTTTGTGTTGTATTTAATTCCATTTCTATCAAAAGAAGCATAGAGAAAAGGAGAATAATTAGAAAATTCAGCTTGCTAAAGATAATTTGCTGTCATCTATGGCTTTTTAAGTCAAAACTCAAATGAGCTTTGCAAACGATTAAGACAAATATTTTCCTTGTAAGAAATCTGGATGGGGATGAGATGTATGAAAATTATAATAGGCTTCAAGGAGGGCATTGGGCTTTACATGTTTTTTGACCCAGACCTCCAGAAATTTTTCATACCACTTCTCATCTTACTGTCATTAGAAAATGGAAAAAGAAAACAGATAGTTTTGTGCTTTTTGTGGCAGATCCTTCTTTGCTTTATGAGGATTTTGTTACAATACAGAGAAGCTTTAAATTTTGTTCAGATGCACCTGGAAGATTCCCTTTTTGAAGGAGGTAGAAGCAAACTTGGAATAAAAATAGGAGCTTGTAGAGAGGCTCCCAGTACTCTAGTCTGGGGGGAATCAGAACAGAAGGAATACATCTGAGTTTTTCTGTACTGAGAAGTTAAAACACATTCAGAATTTAAAAGCAAATAATGAACATTTTAAATATGAGCAAGGCTCATTGCCTTCAGCAGCTTTTGTCAAAAAATAAGAGGAGTAAAAGTTTTTAATAGGGGAGAAGAGATGGAAAATGGACAGGAAATGGGTGCAGGAACGTATCTGGATAGCTGCAGGGGAAATAGGAAGCTGTGAGGGTGCTCTGAGGGAGCAGAATCAAGAAAGTGGGAAGAGAAAGTGCAAAGAGACCTTTATATTTCAATGGCAGGGAGAGGATTCAGAAGACCACTGAGGTCTGAAGAAGCTGGGGAAATAAAGTTGTTCCTTAATGAGAGGTATAATGTAGAACTAGAATGTTTAAACATGAAGATTAATCCAAAAGGATTACAATGCATAACACTGGAATTCAGTCAATACCTAAAGAACTGTGGATCTGATTAGGATCTCTCTTATTCTCCATTTACACATGCAGAACTGCACTGACTTCATGCAGCAAATTTGGTTCAAATCTCTGTTCCTGAGAGTGTAACACCACTAATACCTATACAGGAAATTCTTCAGCTTTTTCAGAACTCCAACATTAGGAAGGCTGAACACCAGCTGATCTGGGAGTTTTTGGGTCCCATTTTCAGACATATCACTTTTTGCAATGACGTAGGACCTTGCTTCAAAAACAGTGAGATGAGATACAAATGGCCAAAACAGGAGGGAAAAAAAACAAACATGAGAGTAAGCCAAACCTGGACTTTATTCAAAGCATCCAGTTCCAGTTGGGATTCATGGAGTTACACATGTGCTATATGTGCACATACATAAAAGACACATTCATCTACACATGTGGCTAGTGATGTTTTGGTTTGAAAAAAAGCTGTACTTTTCCTCTCTCTTTTAACCTTATCTGTGCATTCTTGGGTCATGTAGCCTTTGTGCTGACTCTGGACAAAAATCCCCCTTTGATGGAGGATACATGCTGAAAGGTAGAATTCTGAATTATGTTCTCTAAATTATCCCGTGCTCAGAGAGCAAGTATTGATTTTAAAAATGACTGAGCCAGACCTCGCACTGCAGTCCCCCCAAAGCACAACAAACAGCAGTCGTGTTCAGCTACCAAGAGGCCTCAGTGCTGGCATTGTTTCAAAAAATCAGAAAGTCATCAATCAACCAAATAGTAATCGGAATAAGTACATGGTATCTAAAGACACATTTTATCCAGTTACATGCTCCAATTCAGTTAGCTACGAGGAGAATTAGAACAATATTGGACCGATTAACAAGTCTACCTTGGGAACTGTGAGCTGTTAAGTTATTTATTTTGCTGCCTCATATAAAAGAATGAGCAGAATTTCATCTGCATAGTTAAGCATTCAGAAACTTCCCACAATAAATAACCCCGCATCTCTTTGTGCTAGAGTGTGTTTTATGGAGCCTGATTGAGAACACATAATTTTATTGTAATTGGTTTCTGTTGCTTTCAAATGGTCTGGACACAATTGTGTTCCAGGAAGATTTTTTTTTTCTTTTTTTCTTCAGGAGCTGTTAGTTACTGGTGCTGCAATGGAACATCACAGGCAGTAAAATTATCAGGATCAGTGTATTCAAAACATCATTGAGTATTATTTTAATGATACGACTTAAGGATCAATGCAAAAAGCACGGTTTAGAATTTCAGTCTTACACAATTCAATTGAATCAATAATCTACGGTGTTGCTATGCAGGATGTGCTTCACAATCATAAAAAACATACCATTTCTAAAGAAATACATGGCTGAAAAAGACACCCTCCAAGTGGATGCATCCAGCTCTGTGTACTTACAGCTGTCTGTTGGGAGATACAATACAGGAACAGACAGACTATGCGAAATGCTTTGTAAGTTAAGGTAATAGCTCATACAATTAAGATGGTTGGATTTTTCAGCACTGCTATATAGCACTTCCCATAATGAAATCTCCAATTTTTAGGTTTAGAGGTTTAGAACTCCCATGCTCAGGTTGTATTAAGCATAGTACATGGTTTTCAGTATAGAGGATATTAATTTAAAACATGTTCTTTCAATAAACATCAAGTTTACTAATGAAACAAAAAGAAGGTACGTGTGTAGTTAAGATGCTACAGTAGTAGGTCCTAAGATCCAAGCTGATTTTTACATTTTTAGATTTTACATACATTTCCAGTGTTTGGAGAGGACATTTTTCTGTATTCTTAGTAATGATAAATACAAATTAGTTCATGTTGTCTTTCCATAGAGCACCCCACCTGTCTGTGTTATGTAATAACATATGAAGCCTGCAAGATACAATTTACATTAATTTGTAGGGGTTTGCTGTAACTCAGATTTAGTGTGAGTTTGTATCACACAACCACTCCCTGCTCTTTGTTTCCTTAGCTTTCAGGAGACAGCATGGTTGAAGGTGTGGAGCTTTAATTACCTTCTCCCCACATAAAAGGGTGGCTTTTCTAGGTCTGAACTTACAAAACAGAGCCAGAAGGATCAGAATTAATCTGTATGTTGCCTGGCTGTATGTATTCAGCTACTTGCTGGTCATCATTTTAACATGCTGCCTAGTCCCATCCCTTCTAAAACTGCTTACTCTTCTGTCCTTTCTTTGGGGGAAGAAAACAGCTTCTGGGCAGCAGGGTGAATTTCAAGCCAGGTGAATAAGCTTGATGAGGCAATGGTGATAGGGAACATTTGAATCTTTGCTTTCCCATGCAATGATCCCTACAGGGCACTGAAAGCTATGCAAAGGGAGCATTGCCAATTCATTCAATAGGTCTCTATGTTTGGGAAACAACATTCAGAAAGGAGACAGGTGCTTGTTCTTTGTCACCTTTGTGTAAAGCATTTCTGAGGATCTGTCTAAGGTGAAGTATAGGAAAATTGTTCTGCTCAGGAGCTTTTTGTTCTTATCTCCTTCTCCAGATATTTAAGTACAGCAGAAAACCCAGGCCTGTGTGATGCAGAAGCTCAGCCCCTTTGTAAGCAGGTTCTGATTCTATAGTGCTCTTCAGAGTTCCAGTTCTACTAAGTAGGCATCAATAATGAAAACTAAATGAGGTTTCCTGTAATAGTATAAGATTTTCTAAATTTGCTATTTATCTAATAGGCCTCTTTTCAAGGGCTTTTCCTGCTCTGTTGTGTCTGTCTCTTTGCATATGTTTTTCTGTCTTCATTGAGATATTGTCAGAACCCTCTGCCCTGTCAGAACAAAAATGCTACTACACTGTAGGATACTTGAAGTATGGAAATCAGAGCTCTTCTTGGTAGCTGTTACTAATACTGTCTTTATGTCAGTGAATGAAAGAATATTGAAGCTCATTTAGGCCATGTCGTAATTATCCATACATTTTACTCTACATCTGCTGTTTGATCATATGAATAATGATTAACTGGAGAGATAGCTTTTTTGGTGTGTGTTTTTTGGCAGGGAGAGCTATCACAGAGCAGGACATGTTGCTCTGCCTTCTCAGATATGAGAATTAGTAATCATTACAGGGAGTGTCATTGCAATACTGAGCTCATCTTCTAGGAAAAAAGAACTATTTTGAGAAAAAGAAATACAGAATTTTAAAGGTTCACCTTTGCTTTCCATGGAAGTAGATTTCTGTGGTATGTTCCACTTTCCTGTTTTCCCCCGCCTACAGTCTGAAGAAGTAACCATGAGAAAAATTAGTCACTACATACAGTGATTAACCCATACGAAAAATAAAGTTAGGAAAGTCTTAGAAGATCCTGAATAACAGTGCAGAAGCTGTTCACTGTGTGCTTGTGGGGCTTGTCCCAGAAATGCAAAGTCCTGCTTTTTAAAGGACAGTTGACTGACAGTCACAGTTTTTCTTCTCCTTTCCACTTCACAGCAGACATTTTTTCTCTTCCTACAGTGTTAAGCTGACAGGTTTCTCTCTGAAGAAGTAGATTTGTAAGAGGTTTGAGTTTTTCACACACGGATGTTTGTAATTTTGGAGTAAGGAGGGCACGAACAGCAGAAGGGAAAAATAGGAGATGGTGTAATTCTTATCTGTTTTGAAGTCCCATATGCTTCCTAAAAATATCTCTGTGCGGAAATGAGCTCTTTTGCAAATACCCTTAAATTGTAAACTACACAACTAAACTAACTCCCGAGTTAAGCATGGATACAGCAGTGGGTTAAAAGAGGCATTTTCAATTAAAGCAGAACTCTTAAAAGTTGAGGACATAAATTTAGGAAAACTGATGAGAGTAGAAGTGAGTCCTTGACCAGTTACTGCAGTCTGCAACTGTGTTCTATGCCTAGGCCCACTGGCGAGTATCAAATTGCCATTAAATCCCCCACACTTTATGTTAGCTTGTTCCAGGTTTGTCAGGACAACAGGAGGATGTAGGACCTGGGCACAATGCCACAGCAAGCTGTCATTCCAGGTGGATTGCTCTGAATGGATTCCTGTGGCAGAGAAAAGGCCAAAACATGTCAGCCCATGTATGCATGGTTTCTGTTAGTTATTATATTTTTATTATAAAGTTGGGACCTAAAGGTTGATGGGAGGAAGGAAAGGAATGCAGAGAAAGAAATATGGGGCTTTTCCCATTCTGCTAATATTCTCCTGCATCCTAAAATAAGGTCATAAAATTACTTGCTCCCTTTCTTCATCTGCAAAATGGGAAGCAGAGGAGTTGCCTGGGGTATAGCAAAAGTACAAATGTAAAGCCTTAGCCATCAAACTTGTTTTTTGCAAGATGTTTTTAGGTCCTAAAAAGTGTGTGCTATAAAATGCATTTATCAGAAATAAGCCAATTTACTGAGTTCTTTGATTTTTTTCAGGAAAAAGTAAATAAATACATTATTCTAGGCCTGTTAGTCACTTTAATTCTTTGTTTACTTATTGCCGACAGCCTGAGTGAATTAGAAAATATAAATTTAGCCAGCTGTGGCAAACCTCTGTTGGGAGTGAAGGTTTGGTTCATGTTCACATTCCCAGTGGACTGGAATAATATTAAGTGAAATTCACATACTTCAAAAAGGTTCCTCATTTGCAATTTATGAGACAGAAGGGCATCAAAGGCATAGAAGCCAGCAAATGGTCAGAAGTTAAAAGTGAGGGGTAGCCAGGCTTCAGAAAACTTAGTTAACTGGTTATGCCATTCTAGGAATAAAGTAACTTACCTCAGCCCCATCTCCCTTCATATGAATATGTCTATTCTCATGCAGTTCCCTGCACTGGAAATTGTTTTCACTGTAGCTTACTCTCTTCTCTAGCAAGGTGCAGGTGTCACGGGTTTGTGGACTGGCCTAGAGTGGACCAAGTCTTGGCTTCTAGGTCAGCTGAGGAGTGTCAACAGGTCAGGCAGCAACTGCCCTCAGTGATCCTAGATCACTAGATTGGCTTGAAAGCCAAAACCAGTAGAGTCAAACAGTGTGCAATATGGTAAGTCCCTGATTTCCATTCCAAGGTGTCCACTGAGATCTGAAATGATTAAAAGCTTTTTCTGTTCTAGTTTTTGTGATAGAAGTAGATACTGTCTTTGTTGCTTTTGCTGTACAGCATAGATTTCAGCTGTTATAACTCCTGGCTCAACCTACTGTCTCTCCTTTTACTATTATTTAAAGCTATTATTGTGGCTGATGAGTTCAAGTTCATATTGACTTTGTATCTCAGTCAGGGAATTTTTTGCATGATTATTGACCAATACTTTGTAGTGCAAAGAGGAAAACACTGTTTAAGGGGGTAACAGCACTTACTTACAATGGCCTCTTGCACCTTTTAATGTAGAGGTCCAGAGTTCGGGTCATGTGTGTTTCCTCTCTCTAGGAAGTGTCTAATGGCAGTTAGTCAGGTCACAAAGTCTTTGAGACAGGACTGTCATTTTGACCTTAGTTTTAATGAAGCTGTCACTGTGGGGGCCATGCCTCTGAGATGACACAGCAGTGGAAATCTCTGTCCTTCATGGTATCACCAATCTGGAAATTTGCAACTGCAGACTGTCCGGTCTGCCTGATGCTCCTCCAGTCTCTCTTGGAGAACATCCCATCAGCCATCTACAATATTCACTTTCTAATCTTATTTTCCTGCTTCTCAAGGTACCTACTAGATATTCTCAGAATATGCCCAGAGGAAGAATATTTTTCTCATTTTAAGACCATATTTGATAAGAGAAAGATTTAGTTTGACTCAGCTATTGTCTCTACAGAAGTTTTTAGGTCAAAATATCAAGGAAAAAACTATCCTGTAAAAGGTCTTTCCTTGTTCACTAGGCAGTTTATTCAGTAGCCACTCAGTAATTACTTCTAACACTGGCTTTGTCAGTCTTTTGTTAGCCTTTTCTGTCCCCATTATTAGTGCTGAGGTCAGTGCTACTGGGCAATTTTTGTTTCTCCTAAATAAAACAGCTGTACAGAAAGGGTCATTCAGGTGTCCCAGCAACATCCACAGTCAGTGGTAGGACTGCATCAGGACTCTAGGAGCTGGCTGGACCCAGCTTACCTGTTTCTGCATATTTAGAGGAAGACTACTGCAATCTGATTCATTCAAATCAACATTCACTCCCTCTGCACAATAAGATGCCCTAGATTTTTCAAGGATTCCATATACAGTTTTTTAGGGACTCTGCCCTTAAAATTCAGGGGGGATGCTTGAGAGGCTGTGTCCTTTTCATTACTCACTTCAGAGAGTTTCACAGATGTCTTCAGTTTGTTGAGACAAGATTTCTGCCTTTTACTCTCCAAGCAGAAGAGAATTTCCATTATCCTTTTATCCTAGGCTTAATTGCCAATTACCAGCAGGTAAACAGCCTCATAACACTGCATTGCTCCAAGCTTATTACACTTAGCAAAGGAATCCTTTGCAGAGAAATCTCTGCAGAAAGAGGGCTAAAGGGCATTGAAGGATCTCCCATTTTCTTGCAAAGTTTTCAGTACCTCTTTGGAGGTTTGAGAGCTCCTCATACATTTAGCTGGAGTATCACAGTTTATTCCTGTTGAAAAACGTAACATGTCACCATCCAAATGAAAAGGGCAAAAAGCATTTAAAATAACTGCCTTTCACAAAATAAAACAATTAGGGTTTGAAAACTGTATCAACACAAGCAAACAGGTGATTTTTGAAAAATAAGAAACTGCATATGCAAAATTAAGTGAAGAAAGGAACATCCGGTTTGTTTAATCCCATTTCTCCATACTTTAAGCAAAGCAGATCACAAGCACAGTCCAGTGGGGGAAGTTCAGTATATTAAATGCACCAGCAGTTTTCTCTTGCAAATTGATTATTTAAATTGAACTACTCTCAAGTAATGGACAATACTCGCGCTTACAAATATAAGTTTGTGTGGAGATGTGCATTCCAATCCATTGTTCTTTCTCTCTTTGCTAGCAGAGACATCCAACTTAATTTCTTTGCGCTTATCTCAGCACTTACATCTTAAAGTTAAAACTTACCGAAGGTTCTTAAATTACTGTAAGAACTTATGTTTTTACTGTTTCTCTCTCTCCTCTGTATTTTTTTTTCTCTCCAGACCCCAAGCCATACTGACACATACATATGGCTGGATGCAGGAATTTTTTTGCTGATGAAACTCATGCAGAAATTTGAGAACATGAAACAAAAAATTGCTATGACAATTTGGCTTAGCTATGTCTGTAGTGCAGGACTGGAAAACAGGAAGCAGTGAAGACTCTTCCTCCAGGAACTACCTGCAAAGTGGGAAGGCCTTTTTAAGAGAAGATAAAAGAATCATGGGGAGTGGGAATTCACCCAAAGATTCTTGGAAGGATACCCAGGCTCTAGTGTTTTTGCTGCTCTGATATTTTGATACTTCACAAGCTAAACTAAGTTCTCATATTTCTTGCAGCATCCACTACTGTCACCAGCATCATCACAAATAGTAATTTGCTCATTTTAATTAACCACAGACACTCCTGATGGCTCTAGCTGGCAGAACTCTCTGCATTCAAGCCTGCCTGTCACTGTTTTCACTGAGGAGTTTGAACGTGAACTTCTTTCCTATATTCTTCAGAGTCAGCCCACAAAAGGCTCTTCTGCAGATCTAACTAAATTTCACTGGCAGATCTTGTCTCAGTTATGCTTCTTTCCATCGAGGCTGTTTAGCAACTTGGCCATATCTCATAAGCCTGCTCTTTCAGAGTTAGACTTGCCAGTGCAGCTTTAAACTAAATGGAGCTGTAAATCAAAATGTCCTCATGTACAATTCTTTCCTGAGCATCTGATTACAATCATGCTCCATGCTATTTATACAGGGATGTTTAAAACTGCCTATAAAACAACAGCTAATTGCTGATCTGCTTAATTAAAGAGAGCCTTTTGTTGTCACATATACAAAGATAAATGAAATAATCAGCTTTGGACTAATGAGAGATAATTAGATTATGCAGTCCGATAAATAAAGAAAAAAATCCTGCAGATTGCCACTGTACTGTGGGCAGCTGAGATCACAACAGGGTTTAGAGCTGCACTTTCCTTTCTACTTTAGTTATAGTCGTTTGTATTTTTCCATCTCAGAGTTAACAGAGCTTCCAGGCATTAATGGCTGTTGTTATGTACTATAATGTAGGAGCTGCTGTTCAACAGCAGTGTGATTTGCATGGACACAGTTTAATTTGCTCAGAATTTAAGCTCCTATTTTAAAAAAATAACTAAATTACTAGATCTGACTGTTCACTGATGACCTTCCATCCTGAACAGCTGTACGATGTTGGCAGTCTTCAGGGAGTGAGGTACAATCAACTAGCCGTGTTTACTCTTCTTGTTACCCTATTTAGATTGATAAACAAAGAATCAGTTTTGTTCAGAAGGTCTGAAATGCATATGCTTGGGGGTGTTAATGCTGAAGTTCAGTAATAGCCGTTCACCTGCCTTTAGTGGAAATTGCTTATTTATTGGAATCTAATTTGTCCACAAATGCTGTCCAGCCCTTTGGGGGAATAGCCAGCCAACTATCTTCATTCTTCATCTGTGTTCTTTGAAAAAATAATTTTAGATGTTCTTCAGGCATGCACCTAATGCATGCATGCAAACCATAAGAGCAGACTATACCTTGCAGAAAATCAACTCATCAGACAGCTGTGTAGCGTGGTCATCATCCACACCAGCTGGTTCATTCTTCAAATATGCTTCTATTATGCTGCACTACTTGGTAATGTTGACAGATCCTAAGATTTCTTGAACAATTCGGCCAAAAAAAAAAAATTAATTGCCTTTAATTATCATTTTCTGTGACACAGTTTTACAGCAGCTCTGCTTTTCAGACAACATATGTGTCAAACTCAGCATAACCTTTGTTAGAATGGTAGTATCAATAGATGCCAACCTTCCCAGGCAAGCATAAATGAGACATTTTTCCTGAACGTGGTATTTTCCTGGCAAGTCTCTGCAGCTGTATTCTTTGTTTTCTTCATAGAACTGGGTTTTGGTGTCAGTAGCCAACAAGCAGAAAAAGCAACAGCTGTTTCCTAAGTGTCAGGGGTATGAACTTTTTGGAGCCCTCACCCCCATCGTGTGATTACCAGCAAGTAAAGATCCATCATGTATCAGCATTCTTATTTACAGGGTCAGAACAAAATATCGTTTTGACAATATGTCTTTCTACATTAATGGCTAAAACCCAGCCTAAAGAGGGTCCTAAATCTGCAATCAGAACCTTGTGTTGCTGCTATGATATGTGAATAATATTCTAGTGAATTTAATAATTTTAATCATATTTACTAGTTGGATTAATCAAATACATGATTAAACAGCTGCTGCTTTCTTCTGTCTGCTCACCATCCTGGTGCCACAGCCTATACCAAGCACTGCTTGCCAGGGACATTCCTGGGGCTCTGTGCACCCCCAAGGGGTCTGATCATGACAAGCTTCCCTGTGTCCAGAAATGCATGTGTCAGCCTGCAGGGACAGCTAGACATTTGTCCCACTTACATGATGGTCTGAAGAATGTTACCTAGCATATGGAGAATTACGGACAATTTTTTAGTATCTTTTCTGATCCTGAATCATCTCTGTAACGAAAAAAAACAAGACACCACAACCAGAGAATAAGGACATTGAAACTGGACCTTTTGCTAAGAAGGGGTTTAGTTTATAGTTTTTAAAGAGTTTGGTTGACTCTGAGCTGTAGGTTTGAACACTCCCAACAGAAATGTCCAGGAACCCATGAGGGGCTGAGACCTTTTCTTGCATTTTTGATAGCTTCAGTCATATAGTGCATTTCTGAGACACAGTTCAACACTACTGAATGTGATGCTGAACTGGAAATCTCTACTGTTTCACCCCCAAACGAGCTCTCCCCTGATAGAAAGCGTGTGTGTTTTCTGCTGCTCACAGTGGGAAAGCATTTCACTGCTCTGCCATTCTCAGACATATCTTGATGACAAAAAAGGTCCATCACTGGACACATCACATTTCTTGCTGTTCATGAGTTTAGATACACTGCCTCCTCTTCTCTCTGTGAGCACCAAAAGCTTCAGTCAAGGGGGCTGGTTGTACATTTACAAGACTGTTAATGCTGCTCTGGGTCCTGTGGCTACCTTTGGCTTGTTTCTTGTAGGGACCAGAAGACAGTTCAGAGTATGCACGTTCTGTCTGTGTTGCATCTGACTGCTCCTAGGCTGTCTGCTGTTGTCTTGCTCAAGTCTGGGAAGCCAAGAAGAGTGTGATGCTATGTGCAGTGTGTGACTGAAAGGACAGTGGGTACTCGTATATCTGCAGTATGTGCCAGGATGCATGCATGCTGCTTCCATGTCTAGTATTAAGGTCACCTTCACAGGGACATGCTGTCACACTGGTACCTATTTTTCAAGCCTCTTAAACCTAGATTAGACCAGTTAATTATTTTAATGCCTTCACCTTCAGACTTAGGATGTTGCATGGTATTAACACCCATTTAATTAAAGACAACCAGCCAAATCTTCCATTTAAGCTTCATAAGTTTTGCCTTTTAACAACACTGTATTTTGTCTATCCTTACATGGATCATGACATGGATGCAGAGGAAAGAAAAAGGTGGAGAAGTGCATTTAATTAAATAGCAGGCATAGGTCAAGTGTCTGCCTCATAAGTCACTGTATAGCAAAGATGACTGTAGGAAAATCAGCTACCCAATAAAGCAGGTCTGCTGGAGAGCCCTGTGCTCTCTTTCCCTTGAAGAAACCATCTACAGAGTATCCTGCCCCACCTCATCCCTTCATCCACGTAGCTTATTTACTCAGGTAAGAGAAAGGAAAGCAGCAGGACCACCTGAAAGGGCCAATGTTGCTTATCATGAGCAAAAGAGGGCAAACTGGACCCTTTGTTACTGGGCAACAGCCTTTTTTCATGGATTTTCGGGAAGATCTATATACAACGCACATCCTCCCTCATTAAAAGCAGCTCAAACACTTAGCAAAGGTCAACTCCTACCTGGGGTAGAGCTGTAAGGAGACAAGAGGTTAAGGCTGCTAAAATTCCCATTATATCTTACATGGAGGTGAAGAGATAGCTTATGAGAAAAAATCAGAAGTATTATGTTTAGCTACTTAAGAGGAATGAGCTTTTAACTCTTGGAACAGAACTTCTGCAGTAAATATTTGTCAGCTGATATCTGGACTTCTCATCACTAGCTACTCAAAAACAATGCTCTAGCAGTTAATTTCTGAGAAGCCTTTTTCCTGTTCACTTTATCTACTGAGAAGCTGCTGGGCTGCTGTGGGAAGCTGGCCAGTGCTCATCTGTATTATCTGGGGACTTCAGTGCTGGACCAGAACTCTCTACTGACAGGTGCTGCCCAAAGAGCAAAAAATGATCCCTGCATCAGTAGGTTGTGAACAAATTGTTCTTATACAGATTCTTCTTTGTCTGTGGATTGTGGAAAAGTGCTGTATTATATTTTCTTTTCCTTAGAGATGGGCCAAAACCAGAATCCTTTTGAATTGCAGATTTAAAATAAAATTGCAGAAAGCACCTGCTCCCTTACATCTTTATTTAGATCAAGATTTAGGATAAGCAATTACAAATTTGTGGAGGGCAAAAATGTGAGGACAGCCCCATCAAAACCAAGTTTTTCACTTGATTGGAAAAGGTGATTATTTTTTTCTTCACTAATTCCTCAGGGGTTTTGCTGATGATTCTGGTCATTGTAGAATGACTCTCGTTCTCTGTCCACCTGTGGGGAACTGATGGTGTTTGGCACTAGTGGAGTTACCAGCACTTCTCCCTGTCAGGTTCTAACCCTTCTCCCTCCGCGCTCGTCTGGGCATGCCAGAGAGTGATGGTGTAGCCAGCAGGTGTGTCCCCCACCACATTAACAGAAAGTGCTGCTATAGCTTTGTTGAAGGCAATGGCAATGCCCCAGCTAATAGGACTAGCCTATGTGGCTTGAGAACTTGATCATATAACCTAGGAAGAGCCAAAAACCCAAAGTCAAATCATCTCTGTAAATCAAATGTCTTTCAAAGGCTCCTCTTATTTTTCAGAAGTTCAAAACTTAGAGCCTATGTTTCCTTCTTGATCTTCTGTTGTTTCTTTTCCCTGGCTTAGCTCTATAGTTGGATTCTTCATGCAGCAGTTCACAGATAATAAATATTTAGTGGCAATTTGCCAGCTTGAACTCACAAGTGCTGAGCTTATTCATTACCAGGAAATAGTGGTTCTCTGTGGGGAAATGTCTCCAAACATCATTAGCAAAAAAAACCCAAAACAAACCACCTTGTGAAAATTGCGTACCCAGCTAATCAATGGCAAATAGTTTCTTTGAACATTTCCTGACACATTTGAAATGCTGCTGAATATGAAGAGTGAGGTTGGAGAAGTGGGGAGGTGACACCATTTCTGACAACAGGCTTTTGTGCAGATCATCCTGGAGTGGGCAAGGAGGGCCCTGGGCCTCTGCCAAAGGTTGTGTGGGTTTTCAAATGTTTCCATGCCTGATGTGTCTTTTTCCCACATACCAATGAAGCCTCTTGTGTTGCAAAGTTTAATTCTTCAGTTTGGACACACTCATCCCTGTAGGCTGAGAATGTGTACTGGTTAGAGATGGGAAGTCTTTTTTTACCTTCCTGCATGCTTCTAGCTTTAGTCTAGTCTCAAAGAAACAACAGATATATCTTATCAGTAAAAGAATTAACCCTCAGCATCTTACCTGAGAAAGTGTTGACAAAGCAAAGGATCCAATGCCTGGGGAAGAGCCACAGAGCAGGTGTCTGATGCAGGTGTGCAGAATTAGACCAGGGCTGTTGATGTAAAGGTGAAGAATATTTATAGTGAGCTAAAGTGAACTTGTAAATGCTGCTGTTTTGAGATTTAAAAAACTAAGATGAAAATGCTTTTCATTATCTTAAAAGCACATTACTACATGTTTACAGTGGTATTGTAATTTAGATCTGTCCACAAATTCTCACGTAGGACTAAGTGTCACGTTAGCTACCTTCCCACCTAAGATTTCCTGGAAGCAGCTGAATCATGACAGAAAGCAAAATCCATTTGAGTTAACATGAAAACCTCAGGGGAACTTAAAAATTATTCTTGAATAATTTTAAAATCTAATTGTATTTACACTCTCAACTGCTATAAGCCCTTTTTCAAATACATTGGCAAACAAGCGAAACAAGCCTGAGTTGTATGATTTATCACATGAGCTTTCAGCAAGGGTAGCACAGCTGAAATGAATTGCGTGTTCTCAAAAGCTAACAGGCAGATCCTGCCCTTTTTGGGCATGCTGGAGTTTTTGCTAGTGACTTTCAAGGGGGAGAGTCTTATTTGTTAAAAAAAAAAAAAAGAAGTGCACACCACTAAAGAACATTTAATGTCATGACTTCTAACATTTGCTGCTGGCGATGTT
Source organism: Apus apus (assembly GCF_020740795.1). Classification (NCBI taxonomy): domain Eukaryota; kingdom Metazoa; phylum Chordata; class Aves; order Apodiformes; family Apodidae; genus Apus; species Apus apus. Next base: position 8,783,651 of record NC_067291.1, read on the forward strand.
TTGCAAGATACTGATGAGAAAGCAGCATACAAATTATTAGACTCACAATTTCAATATTAATAATTCTTTGCATTCTCACAGCACTTTTCAACTTAAAAACTCAGCGCACCACTATCTATGCATAGCAATGTACATGACAGTAAGCTACCAGGGCACTCACATAAGGTAGTGTTTGTTTGTCAGAGGCAGCTGCTGTTGAGCAGGTTGAAGCCATAGCTCACATCCCTTGGAAGGGGATGCTGACAGCAAGAGGCAGCATCCTGATACACTGCCTTGTCAGAAGAGGGTTTGGTACTATCAGCTCTCAGTGTCTCCTCAGTGGTAGGGCAGTCAACAATCCTCCAGTTCTTGGTAGCTCTCAAGTTTCAGTTCTCTAACGAGGGCCTTTCTCCTTCAGTAACCAGGGGATATTCTGTGGAGGCAGAGAATCCTGGCAGTTCATATAATAAAAGACTGTCCCTTTCTTCTTTTGTTCCCAAAGCATTGCATTGAGGAGCTGGGTTTTTAAGCACTTAGTTATAAGATTTTGCTCTTATTTGGGTATGTTCAGACATACATGGGAATGCATATACCAGGAAGGTTTGTATGTTGTCTGTAGAATAAACTGCATGCGTACAGAGACCCAGAAATAACCTGGTCCTTCACAGCTTCAGCAACACACATTCAGCAATTTCAGATGGTAAGCACTACATCCAACACAGTAGAGGCACTAAGTGCTCTCTGTTTTTCAGTAAAAATTCAGTAAAATTATTTCTGGGTTAATTTTGTGGTAAACAATGCTTTTTCTGTCTTACAGCATGGAGTTGTGTTGCTTTAGCTTTAAGGGTTAAAAAAATCAGAATACATTCATGGGACCAGATGAAACTTGCGATTAGGAGAGATGAAAAATCTTATTCCATTAAGCACACACAAAAATAATAAATAACTCTGTTGTTACAATGTTATGTCTGTACTGATATCACAAAAAGAAAAAGCCAGTACAAACATACAGGTTTTAGTGCAAAAGTTAATTCAGCTAGATTGCATATTCTCTCTTTTATACAGGGCACAGGAGAGGAGCCAAGCTGCAGGGTTCATGGTGCTGCTCCTTACTCAAAAGGCAGGAGCACTGCACACACTGGACAGCCACAGTAACTGAGATTCTCACAGCTTTGCAGTTCTCACATTTGGTGATTGATTTTGCAATTGCATTAACACTACATTAGGCTAGTATTATTGGCATTTAGTTTTCTTGTTTATTTTAAAGTCTGCTTGAAAAAGAATCTGGTGGTTTCAAATTTTATTCACTTACTACTACCATTTTCATTCCCAAAATTTTGCAAATACATACAAATATACATCATGTAACTTACCCACCAAAGAACATTGACTGCAGCAGAACTCGTTGGAATATTAAGTATAAATGCATGCAGACATTTTTATGGGATCAGACCCTTAATGTTGATAAGGAATAAAAATTCACATCTTATTTGGCTGAAGCTGGGTGCCAAGTCACTCTTTGGATGGAGAGACTTCTCATTTTGCAGCATGTCTCTTAGTAGCAGACAGGAAACTTTGTAAGAGTAAAATCTGAATAGCTAAGGAACAGTAATGTAAAACCTTGTAAAGTTGTTGAGTTGGGGGGAAGGCTTTGTGCGGGTCTGTGGTGTGTATTTCTTAATAAGAAATAAATATTTTGATTGTAGGAACTCTCTGAACATGCCATGTATTTCAGAGCCCACACAGTAACTCAAAAAAAGATGAGAACTCTAGGCTTAGTTCATAAACAAAACCAGATGCTGATGCAGTGGCCCAAAAAAATTCTGCATATTTCTTTGTCTTTTTTTGCTGTGTTTCCCTGTAAACCAAAGTACACATTAGAAATGTAAAAATGGCAGATTCCAAAGAATTCTTACAGTAGAATTGTCTTTTCAGCACACAGTTCAGCCACTTTCTGGTCTACTTTGAATCACAGGAGTCATAAAAAGAGCATGTTTTCTGTGCCCACCAACTGACGTACCACTACAGGAGGGCAGCCCATGGGGCCTCCTGGAATCAAGGAGCAGGATCTTTTGTTGCTTTATTTACTGGTTTACTCTTCCGTAGGAACAAATCACTATTTGATCCCTTTTTTTTCCCACTAAATCTCATTTGCTCAGTAGTTTACCCCCATGCACGTGTTCAGCAAAGGTATTTATAGCACTAATAAAAGCATTTTTCTATGAAGGGTCAAAAATCATTGCTCTTAATACATTTGTGGATCTGCTTTTGAACATGATCCTTTAGTCATAGCAGGTATATAACAACAGAAACTGAAAAATACTTTTTGTGTGTATGTCAGAATTAATTCATAAATAATTCAATCATATGTTAGAAAAGTCTTTTTCTTTTATCAATAATGATACAAGTGACCTAAGAACTATTGTCTTCATACATCTTATTTTAGCCATCTACCTGCAGAGGGGAAGCTACCATGCTCTGACTGCTTAGCATGTGGGAATTTAGCAGTCTTCTCTTCCAATATGTTATGTCTGCAGATTAGAAGAGACAGAGACTCATCCCTGGCCAGGAAGCTGCTGGCTCCATTCTCATTATGGCAGATTGATCAGTTTATACTGATTACAGGAAATGGCTGTTAACTGGGTGAATAAATAACACATCTGTGAGCAGGGATTATCTTAAAATTTATTATTCCTTTCTCCAAAAATGATCATACAGAAAATCAGAGGATGGGCAACAATGTTCCATTCGATCACAGAAAGATTTCTTTCATTTCCGACAATGGCAGATGTTCCTTTCCCAATTTACACAGAGGAAAAAAATAAGTATCGTTTTCTGTCCCTTCAAAGTTTCCCTAAAAGACCTGCTGTATCCCAGCTAAAATTAACAGCTATTAGCACATAGTGCCTTTGAGTTGTTTTGAGAAGGACTGGCAGGTTGATACTAAAAGCAGAGAAGGGTTGCACATTACCCAGGCTGCAGTCGGACAAAATGCCCTGTTTGGTGCACATGCCTGGGACACTGGTCAGTACTGTCTGAGTGGGCTGTTTTGATTTGGGCAGCGCTTTGCACACCATGCAGTGTGGCACAGCTCTTGCACTCGCTGCCCCAAAAGATGGGAAGAGGCTGGTGAGAATTTGAAGTGCAGGTTCACCCACTGAAGTTGTCTGTCTTGAAAGCAATCTCTTACACTGACCACGTTATCTGAGCTCATCTGGGGCAGAAAGTTTAGTGGTCTGCACCAGGTAAGAGGTTCCATTTCTTCTTACTTGTAAAATAAATTATGTAAGTAAACTTTTTACATTTGAGCCATTCTCCCCTATTTATATTTTAGCATAACTGTGCCCCTTATATCCATTTCCAGTCTTATTCATAAGAAACCAGGATTTACATCATATTACAGAGGTATTTGCTTTACCAAGAACATGATTAAAGCTAAAAAAAAAATAAAATAAAAAAATTCAATTTTAATATTGCTGTGAGTGTAGAGTAAACATGTTGTTTGCAGTAGAGTTTTCACCTCCATTTGCTTTTGGAGCTTATTATAACTTAATAAGTTTTTTATTCAGTTTGTAAAGTGACCCTTTTTAGCCTCTAGCTGCTGGGTGACACCATCTGTGATTTCCAATGAAATTAAATTAAGTGAAAATTCAATCAACGAAAACATTGTTGCTTCCACAACTTCAGTGAGCGGCTTGGGATCATGTGTAAGTGACATGTCTTTCACATGGGAAGCATAACCACTGTGTGAGCCAGCTCAACTTAAAGGAGATTTTCCAGAGAGTGGAGTAGTTAACACACTATTTCCAGAGTATCATGCCCTGTTTAATTAATGGTTAATTATCATTAATGACCCTAGCTCAGCCCTTCGTGGCAATAGGCACGCGGAGTGACCTCTCCATTGTTCTTCAACAAGAAGCCCATCTCCAGGTACATGTTTATGATGCTCCCCATGCTCTTGAGGGCACAGGTTCCCTTACCTGAGAGTCCCCCCACACAGAAGCAGGGACTCCTCTAGCAGAGGCAGGCTATGCAGAATCATCCTCTGAGTAGAGGACACTGACATTTTGCTTAGAGACTGATGCATGGACAATATGACATGTCTTAATATTCCTGAAATGACCAGTAGGATCTGGGGTTGGTACAAGAGCAAGGAAATAAGGGAACTACAAAAAATGGGTTGGTGTAATTAAGAAAGAGGTTTTCTTGTGCCTGCCATTCTCTCATTTTCCTCTTTGCTGAATGCACTATATTGTCTCTCTTCCCAGAACTATACTATAATCTTCTCCTTAACCAGTTCATAACAGGAAGCATAATGACTGAGAGTTCAACAAAATACCAGTAAAAACATCCCTTGGGAAAGACATAAGTGGTCAAAGCTTGGAAATGTAGTTTATATTATGTATCTGTACTGACAGCTTGCTCAGGACCCCATACACTTTTGTGAACAGATCTAAATAAAAGATAAAAACTAATTCACCTTCCACCGTACTCACCTTTGAGTCAGAAAGATGTGTTTATTTTTCACCACCTATTTTCCAATAGGACTTTACACAGTCCATGGCCTAGATGACTCACAGTGTAGTTACCAAAGAATAGAAGTGGTGATTTCCATCACAGTGGTGAGCTAATTTAATAATGGACACAAATGATAACTTACAGAACTAGAACACCAGAGTATATGATGATAATCCATGTATTTCCCAGCAGACACTTTGAGAAAGTGGGGATCAATGTCTAATAGTATTGGTTATGATTAGTATCCTCCTGACATATCTAGCTTTTTTATCTAACATCTTATATAATACAAAAATGAGGTCACTTTGAGAATATATTGGCAGAGAAACTTTACAAGAAATCTGGGACGCTTGGGTGTTTGGGTTTTTTAAACTGGAATAACTGTCTATCTTCTAACCATTGTTTTCAGAATCCCTTCCAAAGAACATGGAGTCCTTAGCTCTGGAAATGTGGATCGCAAGAAAAAGGACTTAACTGATAGCAGTAAAATTCTTTTTTCATTTTATATTAGTTTCTAGTGACAAATTTGTTTTCCAGGTGGTCTCTGGTGCATCTCCTTGAATGTGACAGTACAGTAGATAAACCATCTGATGAAGGTTAGCAGTGTCAAAAAGAAAAACAAAAGCAAAGAATAAGACATCAATCCAAATTCTCTATACCTGAATGTTCAGTCTCATAGTCCTATTCCTGATCAATTAACATAGGTTGGCAGTTTTCAGTGAAACAGTATATTTGGATAGAGAGGCATGTGTGGATAAGCAAAACAGGTGTCACCAGGTGTCACTATTACATGGGGTTTTCTTTACTTGTGAGCAAATGGCCAGTTTGGGGAAGATATATCGTATTATTAGTTCATTATTAAGCGTTTACTGCAGAGCCATTGACACGTGTGGAAAGGGCTCTGCAAGTGCAGGTGAACTTGCTCTGGTGTCCAGGCTGGTGTCTGGCACATCGTTGACCACTGGGAACAGGGGGAGCCACTGGGCTGAAGTACCTGTTACAGGGAATTGCCCCAGGTACTGTCGTAGTGTCTCTATTCTGGACTGAATATAAATACACATAAATAAAACAAAACTTGCTGTAATAGCTCCTGTAAACACATCACTGCATCTTTTTCACTGACAAATTGCCTGCAGAGGTCTGATCATCTACTGCTACCTAGCAGAAGGTAGATGTAGTACTAAAACAAAGTGCACCACTCGTGTGTTTGCTTTCCATTAGATATCAAACAGAGAATGCAAGTGTACATATTTGGAGGAGAGATGGTAGACCACAAGGACAATGGTGACTGCAGACTAGCTTTTACCATGAAATTGCAGACAGAGACTTACCTTAACAAAGAATAAATACATGCTATGTTTCAAGCAGGAGGAGACCATGTGACTTTCCACAGTATCTTGAGCTTCTGAAATCCTAACTGATGGGTGGGTGATGCACTGACTGACGCTCAGACTCAAACCAGGCTAAAGCTTTATGACAAAACCCACTTGCATTCACAAGGACTGTGCAAAGAGCCCCACTTCTGCCACAGGTAGGAAAGACATAGGCGAGCATAGCAGAAAATCTCGATGTTTGCTGAAGGAAGCAATTTTTCCCAGCTATTGCACAGGAGACACAGTTGTCCAGATTGGTATTCGTGTACTACCATTGCAGCAGCTGGCACAGCTGCAAACATTACTTATGAAGTGAGGTCGATTAGTTTTGAGGAAGCTTTAGATTCTGCCTGCCTGGTGGCCATACGATGGTAAAGAAATGTGCCTCTGCTGACTCCAGAGGCTGAGCTGGGTGGGGGAGATCTGCAGAGAAAGCACTGAGGTATTCCAGGGTGTATTTGTTGTTTCAGTCTTAGAAATCCGCCAGAGAATGCCATCTTCAGGAAAAGGAATTTCTGGCACATAATACTGTTCTCAATAACCACCTTTCTCCAAAGATCACTGGAGGCAAAAGGAATCTTTAAGCTGATTGAATAGACTTTACATCATTCCCTGTTTTGAAGATTTCTTGCTTCCTGCCTAGTATTGTGGCTTGTGATGTGCTGCATTGCAGCTCTGTCTCTGGAAGAAGCAGTCTTGGAATTGATGAATCACTCTCCTCCTTGAGATATTGCCATATAGGCCTATAACTGTCATAAATAATATTGCGGTGATTGAACTTAGAAGTCACAATCTGTGGAAGAATCTAATCCCTTTTGAACATTCACAGCTGCCTGCCTTTCACTCTTTACCAGTAACTTTCACCTGATTCACTTCAAGGGGTAAACCTCTTTCAAGATATTTTCTTTCCTTTGCTCAAGGAAACACTATCCTTTCTCTGCATGCTCTGACATTGCTTCTCCCCCTGAAAGCTGGTGCCCTTGGACATTTGAACCTCATTAAATTTAGAAAGCCCAGTGTCTTGGTTTTGTTCCCATAATGATGTTGCAAATCTCATATTTGCAAGGGAATTGCATGTGATTCTTTTAAAACAGATTCATTTTCTCTTGCGGTTGCTGCCACCAAGTATAATATCACATCCTCTTCTATTTAGAAAAAATTTAAAAAGCCTTTCCATGAGATGTGGATCTTTATAGCAGTGTAGGGAAAAGGACAAAACCCAGAAAAGTAGCTACTTGGAATATTTGATAGTGGGGAAACTGCAGAAGTTAAAAAGAATAAAAAGTCTGAGGCAAAAAGCCTGACTGATGTTGTATGTACTGATGTAAAGCAAGTACAAATTTTAAATATGTGGGAAAGTGTTCACAGTGCTCTCACCTGTCTCAAGATAAGGCATGAGACAGGGGACTTCCTTGTGCTGGAGTAACAGACCTTTAATGAGTAACAATTCCCTCATGTGACTCAGCAAGCACTGTCCTGCTCATGGCTGCCACAGCCTGCAGGTGCTGACTAACACATCTCCATCTTAAGCACTTGGTCCTGGGTACTCAAAGGAGGACTGGTTTCATTAAGCCAGTTTGAGGCCATCAAAAAGATGATACTCCTGATAGCTGAGGACTAAAATAAGGTAGTGCATTACATATTGCATAATAAAGATAGCTGGAAGCATTATAAAATGGCTGAAGAAATCTCCAACATTAATATTTGATTCAATATCTTTTAGTTGACTGTGGCATATTTTGATTGAGGAGCCTTTTGAGTGTATTTATTTATTTTTAGATGTATGTAAATGTGCACAGTCAACATCTCTTGAGGCATCAGCATGGCATCCAGTAACATACTGCGTAGCATAAACCCATTTCTATCAGAGCAAAGAAGCAAACCTGCTCAGTCCACCCAAATTGGAAAGGAAAGGGAAAAGGAAAAGGACAAACCCTAAATTCCCTGAGGGAGCCCTTGACAAAGCAGGTAATGGCTCCTAGCGCTCCCACTGGGCTGGCAGCAGACTCAACATGAATTTGCCGGTCAGGGTCACAGTGGCTGGTCCAATGCAGCTGAGCCGGGTTCAGTGACCCGGAGGGTGTTTGTGCAGTGCCCCAACCAGCCTGGCAGTGCTGGGGAGGAGAGGCAGCTCTTCTGCTGCTCCTGCTCCACAGCACGCTTCCGTCTTTCAACCAGAAATCATCTGCAGGGCAAGCCAGGAGTCCCAGGAGTAGGTAAATGGCCTCCAGCAGCGGTGCAGCGCCTGGAGCAGGCTCTCCCAGGGCAGGGAGTCCATGGGCACTGGGTGAGAGCTCCACAGGGATGGCTGCTCGGTCAGCCCCAGTGGAGAGCAGCTGTGAGCCCGAGGCTGAGCTATTCCTGAGCCTCCCTCAAGGCAGAACTTGCTCATGCAGAAGGGTGTGTGCCTGTAGCCCACCCTTCTCCCTGGACCACGTAGCCTTGCCGATGGAAATTTTGGATTGAGGTAGATACATGTTTGATTTTCTTTTTTAGTTTTAGTTCTGATGTCCTGTCTGCTAATGAAATGAAACATGATTATCCTTTGAAAAAAAAAAACTATCCTGGCAAACCCTAGTGAAACAGCTTTCTAAATAGGTTTTTCTGATGGGGCATTTGTTGTAATGAAGAGTCTTATGAAAACTATGTGTAGTTTGTGATGATTCAGGAAGCCAGCGTACAGCTGTGTACTGGCTGCTCTCCTACAGCAGCATAGCTGAGGGAAGGGCTGTCAGGGCCCTTTGCTGAGGAGTGGTGCCCGGGCACTGCTCAGGTGTTGTTGGAGAGGCTGGCTCCTGTCTGCCCTGGCCTTGGCATTTTCCCTTCCACTAAATGACCCATGAGGCTGATCCACAGGCTTTCCCTGAAGAGTTTCTCTCCCTGCAGCCACCCATATGGGTCTCTGCTGGACTTGCTCAAACAGGGAGACCATGTGCTGTGCCACAGCAGGTGGTCCAAGGGTGTACAGCACTTGGTGTCAAGGAAGGGACATCTTTCGGGATTACCAGGGGGCAGCTCATGTCAGTTCTCCTGGTCTGAAAATTAATTCATGGCTGAAGCACAGCTGAAGTGTGGTTTGATTTAACCACTTTGCTCTTCTCCAAGCCTGAGCAGGTCAAACTGTCAAAGGAGGGCTGGGTTTACAGTATTTTTACCAAGATACTTTTTTGGGTAGAAATACAACTGTTATCTGAGATCAAATTACAAAATACTATCTTGTATTTTAAAAAGGAGAAAGATTTCTAAAAAAAGCTTGTTAATTTTCTATTGCTTTGAAAACACTGGGAAGCACCTGTCTTGTTTGCAAATTTCTTCCCATTTTCTGTTTCCTTAAGAAGAGATGGATGACATAGGATTATTTTTTTTAATAGGTTAAAAATGAGAGAAATGAAGCCATAAGCTTTTATAGTTTTTTTTCCAACAGCATCATTTCATTACTCTTAAAATTACTTTACATTTTAAAGTTCCTTTTAGTTAACAATAATACCATTTTAAAAGATTATTTTTGTCTTAGTTTCTTTCAAGTGAGGACAATTATCAAAGCACTTTCTTGAAAGAAAAAACTAAAAATAAATTAAAAGGTGGTTCCCCCTCTCACACCCTCTCATTTATTTTGCAGAATTGTCTTCTCTGTTTTGCAGAATGATTTGAGTTAAAATGAGGGCTAAAATCTTCTTCTGACCATATTTGCCTTCATAAAATTTCCTGTACTCTCACACAGTCATTTTCTCACTTTCATCTCCATTTCATGTAAAGAAATGTAAAGTATGAGAGGGATTTTTTTTTCCCTCCATCTCACTCAAGAAGTTTTGAGAAGAAAAATGCAGAAAAAATGGTCAACTGAAAATCTGATTTTCCAGCAATATTTCAGGACAGAAGTCCCATCAGGACACTAGGCCTCCTCACTTAAACATGTCTCTGTTACCTGCTCCCATGGCCATCCCATCCATAGAATGTCTCTCTCTCCTTTCTCCTGGTTCCTCTAAGTTAAGAAATAAACACAGTTGTAGATTTGCCAGTGTTTTCCACCTGTTGGCAGCTTCCAGCTTTTTGAGGATTGCTTTTGTCTGATCATTTTGGTAAGTAATTCAGTTACAGCCTGCAAGACAACAGCGATTCTTCCTGGCTGACGTGGGCTGCTTTGTGATCCTGTCACAATGTCTTTTGAAAATTGTTAGCTCACACTGTGGTAATGCAATTTTGATGAATACCTTGTAACTTAATTGACTCTGTGGCAAAACACAATTGTATAAACAAATTGGCTCTGTCCACACCCATCGTACCTTCACAGGACATCATTTTAATAACTGCTTTGAGCTATGATAGATGATAGTGTAGGCCCTGAAGCAGAAGCACGTCTGCAAGCACGGGGCAGATGAGTTTAGTTTCACAGTACAGCCTTTCCAGAGACTGTTCGTTGAGTGTGAGAATAACAGACCAAAAAAAAAAAAAAAAAATAGCGCAAATACTACAGAAATATATTCTGGAAATGATGTAAAAAATGTCTAAAGTAATCCACATCATTAGCATAAGCAATTACTCAGAGTAGTTAATTAAAATGAAAAATCTTTTCTGTGGAACCACCTACAGCTCGTGGCACAGCTCTGGCTGTGTCTACACCACCTACCCAGAGCACGTGGCTGCTGCTGGCCTGCATCTGGGTCAGCACATGTTGCTGAACTATAGCTGCATCCAGGGCCCCCCACGATATCTACTGGTGATAAGGCAGCCTGGTCTTAAACTGCTGCTGGAATCTGAAATATGATTTGTGGTGCTAAAACCTGGGTAACTGCCTCAATGAAGACTGATGCAGGCATATCTGTCGTCATGGTCTGTAGGGTTGCTCTGCTGTGAGGAACACCTTTTTAGTCTTTGGGTGACAAAGTATTGAAGGCAAAAGCAACATCAGGGAAGCGTTAACAACAGCAAGGCAATTCCAGTCCCTTCTTTTTCTTCTGAGCCACTCGATGAGTTTAACTTTCGTTTACACAATGGATGCTTTGTGGAGGCACAGCTTTGCCTGGGAAAAATAGATGATGGAAGATGTTTTAAAAGAGACCAAAGAAACTGACTCCCTTTGCACCACTTACAAAAGTGCAGTGTGAAGCTGGCCAGGCTCATCTTTTAAAAAATCCTGACAACTTTATTGATCAGAGTGGGATTATATCAAGAGTCAGATCAGCCTAGTGCTACTTCTGGAATCACCATTACTAGTACCGGTCGCCACCCCATGCTCTCCAAATGCCCAGTTTGAACCCACACATGTTTCTAGGCACACTGAAGGTAAACATGTGGCATAAGCTCTTTGCAGCTTTTCCTTTAACAGATCAAGACGGCCTTAAAAAAGTGTTTAGCATATGCTTCCCATTTGCCCCCTCTCTGATACGCAGAAAGGCCTGGTACATCCACAGATACTTCCCGCTGCCCAGGTGCAGGCCACTGGTGGCTAGGTGCTATTTTAAAACCTCACTAGCATTACTGTGGCATCTTTTGACACTTAAATGGGTGTTAAAGTTTGGCTCTTGCTTCTCACCAAACCCCCTGTGTGTGCCAAGCTGTGCTGTATTCAGGCCATTTGTGGTGCAAGGTGAGTGGGGGTCAGCTGGCACCCTGCAGCAGGTGGGGACTGGGTGCAGTGCCTGGTTGGCAGGCAGCTGTGGCCAGCTCACCAGGGAATTGGTCATGCTCATTAGAGATCTTATGTGTAGGTTTCAGCAAGTGGTAAAGACTAACTTAGGTGCAAATAAAGATTTAAGAAATTTATTTTCAGAAATCAGTTGTGATGTTGTCTTGCTACCGGCATGTTCATCACAAACAATATTTATTGTTTGCAGCATCTGCCTAAGGATCTCCTTTTCTAATCTATGGATCTGTTATTGAAGGAGAAAACTGGAAACTTGAAACCACTGGTCTAAATGGTGTAAAGAGTATGAATTTAAGCTAAGGATGATCTGCACTGCAGCCAGATGCCATAGAAAAAGAGTGTTAGTAGTTATTTCCAATGCAGTGACCCAATGCTGTTTCTGCTCTTTGATTGTAGGAAGCTTTATTTTTTATAACAGGGAGCTTTGGTTGATGCTGTCTGGGACAAATTCAGGTTTCTCTAACACTGCTGTGAATACTTGCAGCTAATGGAGAACATGATCATACAGACGATAGCAAATTGCATTTAAATTGCTTACTCACAGCCAGCTTCAGAACTGCTTTTGTGTCTTGAAGTAGTTTTACAGGACTAAGAGAGCTTTTTATCCATAAACTGTACTGGCCTTCAAGAACTAGAGTCGTTCAGTGGTGTCATGGGTTATAAACTGCTACCTTGCACTCCAAACACTATGTATGGATCTGTCATTTACCAGCAAGTGAAGCACATGGCTGAATACTGTCCTGATCAGGACTGAATATAGCAATGTACTCAGATGCTTTGCTGACTTGGGGCTTGGTGTGTGAATATAAGCATATGCTTATATTCACACATATAAGCATGTGCATAAATATTTGCATAATTTGGCTAGCATTATTGTTACATTTTGCAAAATCGGATACAAAATTGAATAAAAAATGGAGTAAAAATGTTCCCTCTTACTGTACAGAATATTTGTTTTAACCAGCAATTTGGAATTTGATCTTTTGGATTTTGTTGTAGGTTTCCGGATTTGCTCGATCCTTCTCTGATCTGCCATTAAATGTTGGGTCATTTGTCCCAAAGGTGGTCTCATATTAAGATGCAAGCTATTTTAACAGTAGATTAAACATTGTGATTAATGATGATAATGGATGAATGCTTTTGTCATTAACAAAACTGCATGACCACATATAAGATTTAAAACAGAATGAAAAAATAGCATTGTTTAATCTGTTTCAAGAAGATTGTAAATGCCTTGAGATATTGATCCAGCCTGCAAGCTTGCTTATAAGAATACTCTCTGCCTGCTGCAGTGTGCTTAGGTACAATCTAATAAGAGCTCATTGAATAATAAACAACAGTAGCCACCCAATCGTAAAAATTTAGATTGACGGAATTCCCTCCCCAGTGAAGAGGAAAAATCTAGATCTGCCCATAAACCCATTACTGTCCACTCACCCATAAGCCAATAGAAGATCTTGGATTATTGGAACTCTTAGCTTTAAGAGAAATTGCTTTCCTAAATTTGACCTCTCACACTAAATATAAAATATGGACCATCTGTAATGAAGGGATTGCAGCCCAAATAGCTATCATCTCTCGGTGGCAAAGGTTAGAAGGTTGATGCACATTGGTTCCATGGGGATGGGGATGTTGGTGACCTTTTGGCATGAAAATGGTCACTTGGAGCTGTAATGTGAGAGAAAGGGGTCGGGTATTAGCCACTAAAGACTCTCTGATGCTGTGTCCTTGTTAAGCTTTTAGAGAAAAAGCCATGGAGGCATTATGGGAAGCAGCATCAAATCCCATCTACCAGATCTGAATATGATACAGTGGAAAGTGAAACTGGATATATGCTCCATTTAGGTAACATTTCTTCACTTCTTAAAAGGACAAATGTCATCTGAGCTTATATAGAGTGTTCATTTCAAAGAAAGAAAAGGTAAAAATGCAATTTAGGTGTTTGAGGATTAGTCCTTTGCTGATCCTGGACTCAACATTGTGTTTGACTACTCATGGTGGGCCAAGTGTAGGAGTACAAATATGTGTCCTCTTTTCTTATTTACTCAAGGAATTAAATATTGTAGAAATCAAACAAAAAATTCAGTACATGGTAAAATTGCTGCTGCCCATACCCCGTGTTTTAGTGTAATTCCTGTAAATGATTGTGAGGGGCTGTAGAGGGAAACACAGTGAACACAATGTTCCTTTTTGATCAGCAGCTTTTAACAAAGGAAGGATGTTGAACATCTGAAAGTAGGGAGTGCAGAGTTCACTGTGGGTCACCATTAAGGACAAGAACAAGGTAATGTAAGAGGCTGTGTGATTCCAGGTTGACAGGAGGATTTTAAAAGATCAAAAGTGTTTTATATATATGTTAGAGAGGAACAGAAGTGCTTTCAGTCAACAGATGAAAATGCTAATTTTTAGAAATGATGAAAGCAAGACAAATGTGGTGGTGAATTCCAACTGAGTCATCAAAACAACAAGTATTCTAAGTCTGTGGTTTTTAAACGATTATTGCAAATTGTCCATCAGTGCAGGTGTGGTAAAAATGGCTATTTTGTTGCTGTATGAACAGTTCACTGTGCTTGTTATTTTGGGATGGCAGAGCTGACAGTGCGTTGTGGCTTGCAATCTTCCTTGTTTTAGATCTAGACATATTTGAATAAGTCTGTTAATTTTTTAAGCTTTACATTGTGCTCTCCTCCTTTCAGTAATAGAAAAAGAAATGTTTCTACTGTATAATTAAGGAGCTGGAGAGAAAAGAAAGAAACAATTAACAGCTGTTTCTGATAGAGCCTCCATCAGTTTAGTGTGAAAAAGAAAAATGATGGAGTAATATTGCCACCAGCAATCCCTCAGTCAGGTGACTTTTTTGCTGGATCAATTCTGGTTGCTAAGCAACAAGCAAAAAGGCACAGTTATGTTTTGGTAAATCTTTTATTTTTGAATATTCTGTGGTGGAGTTTCATGTACTGCATCTATTTCTAATGCTCTAGATTCCAGACTCACAGTATCTTCTCAGCCATAAAAGCCCATCTTTTCTTATTCAAAAGGTACAATGTTATTTAGTGTTCAGCCAAACTTTTGTGGCTAATACATATTTAAAAATACAAAACTGAGCCAGTGATTAGAGAATTTGCTAAAAGAGAGCAATGGAAAAATCATTAAAACAACTCTGACATTTTTGGTTAATGATATCTACATTAATGAGTTAATTGCCAATGCATCACATTTTATGCCACTATCAAATATTAATGTTATCAGTGTTATAATAATAGCATCTATTGATATAATTGAAGCTTGCTTTCCAATAGGTGTCACCATGAATAATATGATTGCAGTATTAAAATCAATAATAAGAATATTAGGAGGGCATTATAAAATGTCAATACTATGAAAACCACTTAAATAAATGCTTGATATCAAACAAACCAACTAAATATACAAAGCTATAATTTTAAAGAATAAAGTCACAACCCTGTGTATAACAGTTTGGACATTGCAACTTTACTTAAAAACATCAGACTGAAACTAATAATACAATAAAGCTATGAAGAAGATGAAATCCTTTTGCATTCAGTGAGAAAATATTTAAAGAGTATATGATACATCCGAGGAGATTATAAATATTGGAAATGGTTTGATATTACATTTAAGACAAAGCCTTTGTGTTGCAGCAGTCCAAAATCTGTTAGCAGATGTCAATGCCTGTCTTCCTTTGAGGTCAGTTCAAACCAAGCACACAGCTGAGTCTTGGAAGGATGCACGCCAGGCTAGCTTACACTATGTGTAAAGAAATCAGCAGCCCAGCCCTGGAAGAAGTCTGAAAAGACAAAATTCCAATTTTCCAACATTGCACATCTTGTCAATCTGTGGCCATTGCTGTTCCATTTCAACAGTGGCAGATTGGCACACAGATAACTGACAATGATGTTAAAAAAAGAAGGTTACAAGAAGGAGCCTTTGAAAATCTAGCACATGCGGGAAGCTAGTGCTGCTTTTGTGGAATAGCAAGTAGGACAATTATTTTGAAAAAATAAAAGCACAAAAGGTGCTCAATTGCCATCCAGGGAACAGGGTGAAACACCCACGTAGTCTGTACTGGCACCAGCCTTCACCCTGACAACCACAAAGCACTAGGTGGCTGTTAGAAGCTGCCTGGGCTGGGGCATTTATTCCTATGCTGAGGGTTTCTTTCTCATGTCTGTGTCCTGAAGCAGGAGGAGGATTGCCTGCCCTGCAGCTGCCTGGCTGATCACAGGAGAGGAGGGCTGGGAAAAACATCCTCCAGAGGCTGCAAGGATTGCCCATCCTAAGAAACACTGATCCTCAAAGACATGCCGTCCCCAAAGTAGTAATTTACTGCAGAAAAACATTTGACGTTACTTTCCATCCCGCATGGTACGCTGAGACAAGTGGGAGGCAGCAGGGTGTGCGCCCGGCTGCCGGATCCAAGAGCCAATTCCTGTAGCTGGAGGTGGGCAGCAGTGGCAGTGGCTCTTCCCAGGGCACCACAACAGAAGTTATCGTTAAACCGACAGAGGCCAAAGGCACTTTGAGCAAGCATCCAAGTTATTCGCTCTGGCTGTCTTGCTGGTTTTGACTGCTCATGATAATGGGCCGTTGTCCACCAAGCAGGGTTTGCTTGGTGATGCAGTGTGTTTGAAAATTTACCTGGGAACTCTGTAAATCAAAATCATTAATCTGCAGGCTTTTTATTACTGGTATCTTCAGCTATATCTGCCAAAAAAGTTTTAGGACACCTCAGATTTATTCACCCAAAACCATTTGACATTTACTTCATTACTCAGTGGACTGGATTCCCTTTAAATAAATTTTCCAGTTATCTGGACTTTCACCGTGAAAATCTGTACAGTGATCTCTAGTTTATTATGCCTACTTGAAAAGGGTAATTTAATAAGGCATCAGTACAAATACTTAATTGTGCAATGGCTATTGACAATGCCTTTAAACAGTTGCATATTTGCCAGATTTAGCTAATGGAAGTAGAATTGCCACTTAATGTCTCAGTTTGCACTGGCTGAAAATAAATTGTATCTGACATTCCTTTGGCTTTTAAAGGACATATTTAGATATTTACAGTCAGATTGATCTATTGTTCTATTTATGTTTCTTGTGTGAAAAAGTATGAAGTAATTTAGGTGGAGATACTTATTTACACATTCAGTATTTGCAATAGATTCACACAATCTGATGTTTCACAAAGTTGAGATACTGATATCAAAGAGAGAGCTGACTGAAAATAACTTGACAAAATCTTTTTCCAAAATGTGTGGGTTTGTCAAGTGTGAAATAATTTGCTGGAACAAGCTACCTTTAATGACATTTCCATTTATAAGAAGTTTTGAAAAGTAAGTTACAAATTGTTGGTATAGGATTTTACATCATTTTCTGAAAGTTCAGTTTCATTACATTTTGTTTGGAAATGTAATTCATAACAAAAATAAATCAAAGTGTAAAAGCAAAATGACAGCATTTCATACATACAAATGCAAAATATTCTGATTGGTATAAGCTGAAGTTTTAAAGTTTTTGGTTCAAAAAACTTTTACAGCGTTTCATTCTGATTTAGGATGCAAATGAGTTTTGCAATATTGAAAATGTTTGTAATATTTCTTATTGAGTTCTAGTGCAGATGCACTTAACTCATTTTATATTCTTCATTAGAAATATAATTACTTAGCTCTGTACTTCCCCTTTCCTGACACCTCATTTAAGAAGCAAAAAAGTTTTTCTAATGAAGCAACTTATCATCACATTAAGAGGCTCAGTAGCAATTGAATCATGAATATTGTGATACTACATTTTTTTCAAAGACCAGTGCATATTTAACTTTTGTAATGAATGTACTGTAAAGGTTTAGTGCTGGGAGGGAATGTGTTTTCTTCCTTGTTTTGTGTTGCCTGCAAGCAAAGAATAAGGTATAAAATCATGCCTCTTAAGGCATTTGTTTGTGACTACTCTTCAGCGGATGACTTAAAATCAGCCCCTGAACCTACATTTTCTGGAATCTAGATAAATTAAGCCAGATTTTGCTGTCTAGACTGCTTGCACCATGCATAAACAATAAGTAGTGGTAAATACCCATATCTTTCATTCTAAAGGCTTAGTCAGACACAAACAGGCCTAAACACAGGAACTTGTTACTATAAGCTCTGTCCCCCCAGAATGGAGATGGCCTCCAGCAGGCTACCAATTCTGAGCCTGGAGAATGACTGCGGGTAAATGGTGGCAGAAGTTCTATCAAGCGTGCAGGGCTGGAGACATTAAGTGCTTTTAAAGGAATAATGAAATTCAAATTTAACATGGGAGTTTTGTGGGTAGCCAGCATATGGAAGGTAGTGATGCATTTGAAAAATTGGTGACAGATACTTATAAACTGCAGGCCAGTATTTTAAGTATCTGAAAATATTAATTTTAAACAAAATAGTAAGATGCACCTAGATTAAGATACATGCATTAATCAGTTGAGGATTAAACTCTGAGATTGTTGTTGGGTACTTCATACTATTATTTTGCATTGGCCATTCTTGAGTTTAAATTAAAAGGCTGCATTAATTTACTTTGTTATTAGCAGTTCCATTCAGGAAATCTTTCTGCAGCCCATGCAGCTGCTGACCACATCCATCATCTTCCATCTGCATGACCATCATGTGTCAGTGAACCTAGAACCATGGCCCCTGGCTTGAGTGCTGGAACTCAACCTGGATGCATCATGACACTTGTTGAATAACAGGGCTGGATCAATACATTGGGGTTTAAAGGAGGGTCAAGCATAATGGGAGAAGGGACCACATAGGTAATGTTTCCTTTACTCCTGCTGTCCCTGTATTACCCAAGAAGATATCCCAGCACTCTTGTGGACTGCTGAACAAGGTGCCACTTCTTTTAATGTGACCCAACAAGTTTCCTTATGAATTTTGGAGGATTTTTCTGTTCAGCTATAAATTTTGGCATTTCTATTTAAAACCTCAGGCAATTGCTTATGAGGTATTTAAGGTTTTGGTTTTTCCTGTACATTCGGTGGGTAAATTTTGCTGATGTGTCTGCTTAGATAGAAATAACTGTTGGAATAAGAAATAGTAATAGAAACTTAATACCTAACTTCCAAAACTTCTGATGTGGCATAGAGAAGAACTGACTTTCCAGTCAGTTCTTTTGTGATGTCCTTTTGTGCCTCCTCTTGCTTGGGCAGCCACATGCAAGCTATGGGAATTCAATCAGCTCACTATTCTTTTGATTCTAAAATGGTGGTTAAGAATTGCTGTGGTTTTCCTCCTTTAGCTCTGTTTTTCCTGCCTGATTTTATTTCTGTCATCTTTGAAATGCTCGATTACTTCTCCCTGAGAAGAGCTTTGTATTTCTGGGCATTTCTGTGTGCCCGTGCTGCACTGTACCACATCTTTCTGCACAGTTCCTCATAATGATCTCAAAGAGGTATCAAATAGAGAGAAAAATATTTTTCTTTTATGATCAGTCTATGCTGAACCATTCCTTAATTCTGTGTGTTCTTGAAATGCAGATACTATATGTTGATAAGAAATTACATTTGGTTTAGAAAATATCA
This sequence comes from Apus apus, assembly GCF_020740795.1. Taxonomy (NCBI): domain Eukaryota; kingdom Metazoa; phylum Chordata; class Aves; order Apodiformes; family Apodidae; genus Apus; species Apus apus. Next base: position 8,802,738 of record NC_067291.1, read on the forward strand.
AGTAATTTCTTCTGGACACCACTGTCTGCAATATTACAGTGAGTCATGCAATAATACATGGATGAGGCAGAACATAAAATGATGGTACCAAGTGATGAAAACAGGATAAATAGGAAGCAGTAGAGAAACTAGATTATGACCCTTGAGTCCGAGAGGATTTATCCCTCTCTAGTCAGTGGTCTAAGGGACAGCTCAGCTCCAATGATGCAATGACAACAGCCTGCCACCTAAGCTACAGGTTCTCATCTTTGGAGTTTGCTCTCAGCTGATTTAGATTTGCCAAAGTTCATTATTTCAACATTAAGCAGCACTGGAAAATTCCACTCACTGCTAGAGAGAGAATAGATTTTTGGGTGAAAAGGAGTGAAGAAAAAGCCACTGCCTATGGTTTGTCTATGAAAAGGTTTACATGGGACCCCCCATCTATTTCTGTTCATGTGTACATGCATTCTTTGGTACTTTTTCAGCAGCAAAGCAGATACTCCAAAATGTACCTAATTCTGTGGAATGGCTGTTGCCAGATCATTGGGAAAGTGTTTCTATTGAGACATGGGACACACCAGCTATGTGAGGAAAACTATTTTGTGCTCCCACAGAGTACAAATCAGTAACCACACTTTCATTCAGAAGCCTGGAAATGTCCACAGGGAAGATAACAATTTTCTCCTCTTGCCACTGTTTTGTTAAAAAAACTAATAATATAGGGGGAAAAAAAAACACCTTACAACAAGGAGTAATAAAAAGGTAATCCATAGTGTGGGGCCTTGTGTAAATGCAGTAAACATGAAGAATTTATTACATTTTTCTTATTCCAGGTGGAGATTGTTAAAGGCAAGCTTAGTTCTCCTGAACTGTTAAAAATTAACTTCTTTGGAGAAAAAAGTTTCACTCAGTGGCTTAAAATCCACCTCAAGCTGGATGGTCTGAAGCAATCTGAGCAGGGTGAAAGTAAGAGGAAAATAAGTATGGGGTAAGCTCTGTGGGTGCCCTCCTGGGGCTTGTTCCTGGCAGGCTCCTGGGTGAGGCTGGGAAGGGCAGGCTGGTGCCTTCCCAGAGGGATCAGCACCTCCAGAGAGGGGAAAGGGCTCAGCTGCATTAGAGAAAACCAAACCAACATCTGCAAAATAGTTCTCAGACAGAAAAGAAAAAAAAGTGCAGAGAGGAGCCAGGTATTTTCTGCCACTTTCACCAACTACTGCTTTTTGCCACTGTGTGAGTTGGGAGTCAGGTTCAGTATCCTCCACTCAACACGCTGACCCCACTTAAACTACACCCTCACCACTGACCACACACCTTCACCAAAATCTAAGCAGGTAACCACTGCTTACTGCTGGGACATGGTTGGGTTGTGCATTCTGCACCTTACTCCTGTTGTCTCTGCTTTCTAGTAAGATTACGAGCTGCTTGGGACAGACTTTTTAGTTTGTTTTTACAGGCTGTAAAAACAGGGTCTAATTTTATGGTCTCCACATAATGGTTATTGTTATGCACTCTTCTGTAAGCCCAGTTCCTCATAATTAATGAAAGCTAGTCAGGTAAAAAGGTCAAGGTGAAAAACTCTTCCTGTTGGTTTGAAGCACTTTTCTATTTACTTATTAATATTCTAACTGATGTTGAATGGTTGTGCCTGTGAGCTCTTCCTACCTGGCATTTTAGACCACAGTAGTTTAGCATGAGAGGACCTGATTCTGAAAACCTTAAATTTTTTGTGAAGTCTCAGCTACTGAAAGTCTTCCTATGGAAGACCCTTAGCCACTTCATGCAAATGCATATTCTTCTCTCTCATCACGTTCAGTGAAACCTATGTCACAGATAAACTGGTTCTTGATACTAATAAAATTACTATTATGTTATCTATTATAGTTGAGATGAACTCTAATCTTTTTTGAAACCTTATACTTGGTTCAGGAAATCAAAAGTAAAACTAATGATTTAGTTCATTTCTACCTTTCTAAGCAACCAAAAACCTGTAAAGTTGTAGATGTTTGTTTCCAAACACAATGTGAGTCTGTTTATAACAGATATAAATATCTTCATTTCCACACTATATCAAATTTTTAACTTATTGAGACTTTCAGGTATAAGAACACATCAGCTACAGGTCAGCAGCAAGAACCAGTATTTTTTTTTTCTGCTGGCAAAGTTAAGATCCTTGCTCCAATCCTATGTTTTTAAGGTAGACTGTTAAGGTGTGTTAGGTGTGCTAAGAAAAGCTACAAGGAATACCAATACTTAACAGCAGGGTGAATCCTCCTTCTTTTATAAATCCTCCACAAAGGTGCATACTCTGTAGTCTAGCATTACCTGAAGGCTTACCGATATCAAATGAGTCTGTATTTCAGACTTATACAAAGGCAAATGGCTTCTTTTGGTTTTATACATCTGATCTTGCAGCAAAATACCTAGGCCCACTCTCTCTATATTACCTATTTTATTACTTTTATTATTGATAGTATTATATGTGCTAATAGATCTTACTGAGTTCACAGGTTACGCTGGTAACAAAAATGACTGTACACATTGTCCTGCATCTGACAAAGCAGAATTTGTTGTTCAGCCCCAGCATACTCCTGTCCTGTTCCTACCTGTAACACAGAAACTGGATATATGCATGGATGAGGTAAAGGTGAGCAACATCAAACCTTAAAGAGCATGTCCCTAAACACCACCATCCTGCAGTAGCTGGGAAATTTGTAAATATTCTATCAGGCCTAAAATTAACAGAAAAAAGAGCAGCAGTCAGATTGCTCAGTGCCTCTTGGATCCTCAGACACACTGCAGCACGGAGGAGGCAGAGCCTGCCTACTGTGCAGTGTGGCACAGGCCCCGTGCCTGGGTTATAACCTGGCACACCAGCAGCCTGCACGGGTCTGGTGTTTGCCTGTGCAGTGAAGTTGTCTGCAGTCACACGTGCACAGCTCAGTAAAATCGATGGAGGCATTTCCATGGAGCTCAGTAGGTTTCGAATTGAGTTTGCTTCGTGTACCATAAATGACAGCTGTAACACTCTGCATGTGTGGATCTGTTAGTGCATGCTTCGCCATTTCTTGAGCATGTGGTAGGGTGAGGTCAGAATCATAAAGGTATACAAAAATATAGTTACTGTACATAAAATAGAGTTCTAAATTCACCCTGCACCTAATATGCTACAAGAGGATGCTGACTACTTAGCAGATTCTCCGATTCTTCACACAAATTTAGTGGCAGAATTCTGTTCCTAGTTACAGACGGATTGCTGAAAAGGAAATTGCCACACAAAGCCAAATTCTGACCTCATTTGCCAGATTATACATGCAGAGTGATCCCTCTGACTTTGCTGAAGTCATCTGTGCCTGGAACAGTGTAAATGAGAGAGAATTGGGAACTATATTGTAAACATTTGCACTGGATACCTTATGAGGTAATGCATTTGGGCATTAAAACATACAAGGTACGTACACATTTTATGCTAAGAAAAGTCCGCTTTTTATCTACTTTAAGATTATGTGTAGAATTAAGTCTTTATTCTAGTTTTCCCCATTTATGATAGTAGCATTAACACTGCAGTCCTCCTCTGATGTGGTGTCAGTTACGCTCTTCACTTTCATGGAGTAACGCTTTGAAATTTCAAAATACTTGAAGATACTGTAACAGCCAGGGCTGCCAATACAGCATGGAACTGCTACTTCACAATTCAAGTAGTCAGCTATTGACTCGTGGCAATCTATATCTGCATTAAAATGGTGAGTTTTGGATTAATGTGGAGCTGAAAGCCCAACTGAGGCTCTTTGCTGCCAGCCTGTCTCTGTAATTGCAGCATGGATTTCACCAACCACAAAGGGCAAAATGAATGTGATCATCCCCAGCAGTCGATAGCACATTGATTTTTTTCACTCTACGATTCGCACAAATATCGAAGCTCATTTTTTAAGCACGGAGGATTATTAATCTGCATTTCTTGAAAAATAAGTCCGTTTCAAAGCATGGTACCTTGCAGGGCTTATTTAATGTGCAATATGTAAACCAGATAAGCAAAATTTTCTTTTTTTTTTTTTTTTTTAAGCAAAAAATTGGCATTCTCATCAAGCTGTGAAACCTCATCCTCACTGTTGCACTGTCATGCGTCTTATTGTTTGGTTAAGAGATTAAAGAAGGAAATGTTGGCAGGTCTTGTTCTGGTCAATGGTCTGCATTTTCTTAGTTTGTTTTCATTTTCACTAACCCCTGAGGTTGTAAACAGACTATGTACAACATCACCTGTGGTTCCTAAGATGAAACAATGACTCAGGACCATTTCTTCCCTAAATGGATGCAGTTAACCTGTGGTATAATGAATATACTTTGTGTCAGGAAAACAAAGAAAGTTCCTGCAGAGTAGTGGCAATGTTTCTGAGAACTATAAGGTTTCTTTTCATCATTGGACTCACCTTTCTCTTGGGCAGGGGCTTTCTGGAATTTTGTCTTCAGATGTATGGCTGTGAGAAAGCTTCAGTACTGAGGACCAGATTACTGCTCTTTCCTCTGTGTGTGTGGAGATTGGCAGAGGTTTTTAATATGTGGCAAGCACAAAATGGGCAGCTGACCTGTGTGAACAAAATATATTCATGCAGTCTGTGACAAGCTGCAGTCACTTGCATGTGAGTGCAATATGAGCCATATACTGGCTAGAGGTTGAATTGTTTGATTGTGGACTTCCCTGGTTCTGACTTTACCTTGCTAATTTTGGATGTCAGATCAGGGAAGATTTCTTCAAGCCTGCATTTCCACGTAACTTTAAGGAGTGCAATTTCTGGGCCAGCTCTGTGCTGAATTTGGTCTGTTTGTTAAAACTTTTCTCAAGGGAAGCACAACTTATGATAAGAAACATTCCAAGAGTGGCTTTAATGAAAAAGTAGCAAACGAGCACAAATTAGATTACCTTTATAAATGTCCAAGGTCAATCAGAGCTCTCCTGTTCCTTCCTTCATCCCAAGGCAATATTAATGAATGCAAAACCCCTCTTTGCTGAGGGGCAGGCTTGAATTCAAGTCTTCGTTTGGATGGATTTAGTTCAAAACCCTGGTAAACCTTGAAACAAATGCAGGGTGGTAACCTACAATGTAGAAAAAAAAAAAAAAAAACTGAGACACTGTTTACCCTTTGCTTTGGCCTTCTCACAGGCACCGTATTACACACTCCCAGAAGCAAACCCTTATTCAAGACAGTATTTCTTATTTCCCTCCATGTTCCCAGTTGAGTTGATGAGGTACCTTTCATTAGTCAGAAATGGTCTTTTAGGTAAATGTGACAGAACAAGATGCATTTGAAGCTGATCAGGCTTGCCATTGTCATAAACTCTGCTTCAGGTTTTAGCTGTGTGTCCCAGTAAATCCTCAAAGTAGAGCAGTCGCTGTGTGCATTAGCTGTGTGTTTGTTTTCCTCAGGGTATTTAGCTACTTGCTCTTCAGCTTTTATTGCACTTAACAATACAATAGCATCTCAAAATGCCCTATCTTCAATTCTAGACAGCAGTCAAATGAACAAATGTTAGTCACACAAAAAGATAATTTCCTGAAATCAACTACCATTCATATTATGATCTGAAGAAGATCAGACTCCAATTTCCCTTACTTCCCTAAACATAAGAACAGCCTCAAATATGAACCATTTAAGGCATTAACTGTGCTTTCTGCTTTTAGTGTGCAGAATAACAGAACTGTAGCTTTCTGCTCAAAGCCCTTGTAATAAACCCTGCTCCTGTAAGTGCAGTTACAGACTGAGTAGCTCACGACTGGTTGAGTTGTTCCAAATATCTTTTTTATTTTCTTTCACGATAGTCACCTACAGCAGAGAATTAATTATGATGAAAGCTAGTAAGTAATGCAGAGCCTTCCAGGCATGATAAATGTAGTATAGCTGGTGTATATAAGACAGCCTCTTAAGTAACTATATTCTGAGGTCACTACTTGAGGACACTGTGAAGTGCCTTGGTTAGACTTTGGACTCTATCTACTTATCTGAACATTTGGAAGTAAGCAGAAGTTTTCCAGAGGTACTCAAGTAAAGGTGTTGTGAACTTCCCCAAAGTCTCTCTTTTATCTCCTAATTATGCCTTTTTATCTCTAAGTGGTTTTTACTTAACTTCCCACTGTCCCGTACATGGATAAGTTCTTTGCATCCTCTTGCTTCCACTGATAATGGGGATTTCAGGTGACTTAACATTACTTTAAGGGATGGCTCCAGTGATATAGACCAACAGAAAAAATAGTTTGAGAGCATAAATCAGGAAGGCATGGAATTTTAATGTGTTCACAACAGCAAAACAGCTCATGTGGTTTTTTATCTATTCATAAAATGAATAGGAGAGTTCCCCAAAGTGCAGGTGCTCTACTCTGGTGTTGCCAAAGTCCTTCTGAACAGAGTGATTAGTTTTTGCATCATCTGTCCATGAGACAGATGACAAAGTAGAGAACAACTTCATGTGTTTCCAGAACCATTCCTGCTGCATGATTATGTAACTTCTGATGTCAGTGACTTTCACTTTTGCCCTTTTATCAGGTCTTTGGTGATGGACAGACTTATCACGGGGAAAGGGGGAATATATTTAAAGGAAAAAAAGTTATTCTTATTTCCAGCAGATTTTACCTAGAAGATCATGGACATAGGTCACATTCAAAATAGCCAGTGCTCACAAAAGAGAATAATGCACCACTGGGTATTAAAGATTACTCATCTATATTTAAGGAATATTGTAGTCCACTGACTGATGAACTAGTAGCTGTAAAATAGATACAAATACATTACATTAGAATGTCCTGTCCAAATTTACCTCAAACTGATCTGATTTTATGTTTTCTCTTCTATTATTTCAACTTGTCTGCAGTCACTGCCACACTGAGTCTGTTTATGCTTTGTTTTGGTTTCCATTTGAGTGTCTGTATGTCTGAATGTAATAGTGAAGCTTTTAAGGAAGGCAGGATCATCTTGGGGTTAGAGTGTAGTAATAGGATTCTGGAGACCTCAGGTCTCAGCGTGATGCTGCCATAGCCTTCTTCTGTGATACTAGGCAGATTACTTAGTCTTTGACTGACTCTCCTGCTCTGTAAAAGGGATACTAAGATATTAAGCCCTTGGAGACTAGTGTATCAAAAGTACAAAACAAAGACGTACAAAGAAATAGATTTTGTAAGGGGAAAAAAAATACCCTACTGTCCTACAGCCGTGAGGCTGTTGAAATCTTTCCCTGAAGCTCTCAATTAAAACCATGATGGGAATGGAGAATACCTGCATTTTGCAGTGCTAGATAGCTAATGATCTGTGCAGAAAAATCTACCTGAGAACAGTTGCAGAAGTATACTCTGTGCTGTTTAGCTCATTTAGTCTTAGACGTATCTGCTCTGTTTTAACTAAGCACTGAGAAGGCTGTCATCAGTTACCATACTGAAATTATCAGTGTGCAGTTTAACAAAAAGAACATTATCTGAACAAGGTCCAAAAACATTTGTACACAGAGCATCATTGGAAGCACCTCCCAGTTCCTTTGCAAGTGAATAACTATGTTTTCTCCATGGTTAGAGAATCTTCTTTACTTAGTTATTGATCAGCTGAGTCAAGCAAACTTGTAACCTTACCTAATGCATTTTCACCCTTCATTTGCCCCAGACATAGATTAAAATTTGTACTTAAATGAAAGGACTCTTCATTCCTCCACCAGTGACTCCATAGTCTGCAGCTCTGGGTGGCATTCACCCATGTTCAGTAGCTCTCTCTAAAGCCATCTCAGACATTTCTGTGGAGACAGGGTGCCTGAAGAAGGGGACAGATTTTCCCAGGTCTCTTTTCTTAGAGGGTGAAGAGGCAGGACTCAGTACTTTATGACACCATTTATAGCAAGAATGATAGTCCCAGCCTTTAGCAGTACTGAATACTCTTCTGTACAGCTCCACGGGGCCAAGCTTCCCTCCCAGCCCACAGAAAGAAATATGAGGCCTGACTTCAGCTCACTGCAACATCAGCGTCTGATCAATGTTCTCCTTTGACAAGTCTGGGCACAAGTAGAGGAGTCTGTGCCCTTGGTTATTGAGGGAGCTGTGTGGGGAGGCAGAGGTAGCTGCACTGCTGAGTTGCTACACCATGGAAAGAATTGACAAAGTTGAATAAGGGTTCTGAGAAATGTAAAAGGAAGAGGAATCCAGATATCAACATAAAAGGTGTAATTCCTAAAGTGTGCAGGAATAAAAGACAAACGGTAATAGGTCATTCTGGAATCAGAATCATGAATGACAGAGAGCTAGGAATTAAAGAAAGGGCAGGTAAATGTCAACAGTTAGGAACAGAGATGGTGGACTCTGTCAGAAGGAAGAAAGTGCTCAGAATATTCAGCAAAAGCAAGTTCAGTTGTAGTATAAATTTAATAACTTCAGTCTAGTTGCCTGGCTAACAATGTTTTCCAAGGTATTGTGACAAATGAGTACCTGAAGGGAAGAGGAAACCCAACAGAGATGAGAGATCCAGCCAACACATGGAGTAAATGACTGTGATACAGAGACACAGCTACTACAGATGTTGATGGTATAGTATGGTGTGTCACCTGAAAGGGAGGCAATCGTCCTTCTCACACAAGAGGAGGTGCTAGCAGAAAGGGAAAAGATGTAGAGTAAGAAGGAAAAGTAAACAGCCATGAGAAGTGAAATGTAAATCAGCTACCTGGAAAGAGGGGACTCCCCTTTCCTTATGGTGTGACAACTTCCACTTTTTTTAAGTCTATAGAGATGAACAAATGTAAACCAGCTGTGAATCTTACCCACAAACATGGTTCTTGTGCAAGTTGCCCGTAGGAAGCTGGAATTTGTCCAGTGTTAACATTTGTTGCTTTTTTTTTGTTAAGTAGCATTGAAGAGGACCATAAGGTTTTCAGGAACTTTATGGGTTGCCACTGACACAGATTAGCAAAGTATAGAAGCTGATTGCTCCCATGACAGCTTGATGGCTTGTCTGAAATAAACAGTGTCTGGATCCAGTTTCTTGTGCACAGTAATTACTGTATTGTTTGTAGTAGTGGTTGATGGTGTTGGCACTGGGCTAATGACGGGTGCTGATGCACCAGGTGAGTCAAAGTTGATGCCCTCAGCAAGCATTCTGCATCTTTTGAAAACCAAGGCACTATAAAGTCCTTGTGAACAGCCCATACTGATGTGTTGAAGATACTGTGGAGTTTTTTGTGGATAAAAAAGACTGTTCCAATGCTTCTCAGTCTGATATATTTCAAGTGCGTTAATTGAAAATAAAGAAATAAATCCATGATGTTTACAGCAAATATGTTGTATTTGGCAGATAACAAATCACATAATCTCAGCTCTGAGGCTCTACTGCCCCATTGCATCTGAGATGAACTATTCAGTGGTGCTGACCAGGGTAGTGAACGATCTCAGTCTTTGCATCCCTTTGTCCTGGGGGACACTGAGGTGGTGGTGTGGGTCCAGTTCCCTCGTGGAATGAGCAGAAGGTGCTGCAGGGAGCAAGCCTTCACCAGCTCCTCAGGGACTTCTGCCACAGGGATAATCTGACTGACTTGCAGCTCCAAAATCTGAAGTTGAAAGTGTGACTCTCTGCTTAGGTGATTTTCAACACAGAGTAGATTTGGAATAGTTTTGAATTGGTTTTGCATCTTTTTAATATTACACTGTTAACCCTTAATTAATAACTAGAATTACTGTGGTCAGATGCTTTTCTCTGCAGGTATATAGTATTTCTGAGGTTTCCTTCTGCCCAGAGAGGACTTCAGCATTAATTTATATCCATTTAACTAACTGCTGCAATTTTTGTACTTGTACTTTTTCATGTCAGCCTAAGACTGATTATGCAAATTTAGTTCAGGCCTGTGAATTCATCAATACAAATTAAACCAATGTATGAATATTTCCTTGCAAAAGTGCTCCAATGTAACCATATCAGTTTCAAACAACACTCTCCGTGCCTGTGTATAGTCCAGGCCTCAATGGCTTAGGTCACATAACAAAAATTGGACAAGTCACCTGCTGCAGCCTTAAATTCTTTGAGAGAAGCTCTCTCTTTCACAGTATGCATTTTTGCAGTTCCAGACACAGCAGGAGATGACTGTTTACACACTACCTCCCTGCAAATCCTATATAGCAATGTGAACACACATTTTATAAATAAATAGAAGCTGTGCTGATTATTACAGCAGTTACATAGCATCCTAATCAGGTTTCTTGGTTTAGGAGGTTTTGTTGCCTTTCCTGTAAAAAAAAAATCAGATTCAGTGGAACTGATTTCTAAAATCATCTAAGAAAAGATTCACCCCTGGGCAAAGAGCCAAACTGAACCATCAGATTCATGTGAATGGAGCTCCCATTTTCCTAAGCAGAAAGTGTGTTCATCTAACAACACAATTTGTCTTTTCCAGAAGCCTGGCAGATTGTTTAAGGCAACAAGGAAAATGGCATTTATAAAAGCAGACATCATTGGAAATAAGAGTGCTCCCACTGCTGTGATTTCAAAAGTTGATCATGAATACTTAGCAGCAGGTGAAGCACAGAGTGCTTAACTTCTCACCATCAAGGAAGAGTGCTAGCAGAATTTCCTACTGAATTAGAGAGATCAAGCAGCTCAGGGGATCTCCCAGTTTTCCTTTTTCCATGAACTTCTTTGTTGATGATGAGAAGTTACTTTTCCTGCCTTCCTTTCTGTTGTCACAGATCAAGCAGTGCTGCCACAGTGTGTCATCCACATGGCATATGGGTACAACTCTTTCTTGGTGATTCACTGGTTTACTGTTTGATGCAGTCTCCTTTCTCCTCTATCTCTTCCCTTTTGCTGGAGGACCTCAAAACTAAGGGGTTTAGAAACAAGAAAGAACATAAAAAAATTCCCCATAGGAATTAATTTTAAGAACTTTGCATTCTTTCAACCCCTCTCATTATTTTGTTACAGCACTCCTTCCCTCTCACTGATCACACTACTGGAAGTTAGAAGGTACTTGCAACCTGTATTCACTCTGTTGGTGGAGGAAAGACAATTTTACCTGAAATAAAATAAGTTGTCTGTGTTAATTAGTGTCCCATAAGTAACAATTCTTTCTTATATTTGAGTTTGGCTGCAGAACTAAAATCCAGATTGTAGCCTTGTGAACACAAGAGAAAGTCAAAATACTTTTTTAGGTAGTGCTCACAGTGTCTATGGGTTATTTGTATTTTTTTAAAAACATAATGTTTTTTCCAAAATTACCTGCAGCTGATATTGCAACCAACAAAAGCTTAAGCCAACAACTGTTTTCAAAGTAGGGAGTACCCTTGGAGCCCCACAGAGGGGACAGAAGTCATATTCCAAATTATCCTTTGTTATATTGCAAGACATGGCAAGACGCCCTAATATTAATTCCATTTTAATTAATGCATTTATTTTGTGTGACATCCATTTTAATTGATGCAGTTACACTGTGTGACATCTTCCAAAAAATATATAATCACTTCATAATAAATTGCCAGGTTATTTATGTTGCCATTTTAGCTCTTCTAAACTTCTATTTGGGTGCCAAACTCCCAGAGTGGATGTGAGAAACTCACCATTTCAAGTTATTTGCTCTGGTTTTGTCTTTCCCTAGTGAATGCTTCTGTCTTCTAGCAGGAATTCAATTGTATAAAATCAGTTGCTATATTCCTCTTCTTAAAAAACAGCTACTTATTCAACAAAGTTCCTGTTATGTCTTGGTGAAAAATGAACAGTATATTTCTGACTTGTCTGGGAATTGGTAACGGGATCTTCTGTCTACACTCTTGATAGTCCTTAAATGTTGTTAACATTTAATGGTTTCTTGCACCATATGACATGGTTGTTCTGAGCACCTATCCCTTCCCAGTAAGATGTGCATTTGGGCAAGTTTCTCATCCTGCTATATCTGGCATTACCTTGGTTTGATCCAGGATTCTCCCTCCAGATTTGGCTTCTGACAGTCTCATGGAAGCTGAAGTGCACATGATCTACATCAGCAAGTGATGCAGTGAAATAGAAACAGAGCTGTAGCTAGTGCTCAGGACCTGAAACTCACTCCTTGCCTTTCAGGGGATTTGTGTCTGATTGGCCCTCGTTGGTTCCCATGGACTTTACACCCAGCAGTGCCTGAAGCTGATCATGCGCTTCCCTAGCACATCTTTTGGCTTAGCTCAATCTGCTGAAATGAGATGAACCAAAACTTAGTAAGTGGCAAAAAACAGAAATTTTCCTCAAAAGCGTGCTGCGCTTCCAACTCAATCAGGAGCATAAATGCAAACATAGTGAACTGAAGAAAAAAATATTAGCTCTATTCTCAAATCAGTAGATTAAGTCAACTGTTATTTTCTTTCAAGCCTCCTTTGTTGCCTGACATGCATAGGTTACCCCTGTAAGTTTAACTTGCCTTTTGCTTTTCTAGTTATTATTGTTCTCCTTCTGGTCTGACTCCACAGTCATGAACATTTATAAACCACTGGAAACCAGTATGCCATAATTAGCTAAAATAGCAGGTGCTGCTTCTTCACTTTCTATTTTATGATTCCTGCTTCCTTTCAGTGAAGAAACTCTAAACCTATATTGTTATAATATGTGCAGTATATTTAAGAGAAAAATTTTAATTTTTCACTTATTACTTCAGGACAGTAAGTGGAAAAGTGCCTTCCTTACATCTATCTAATGAATGTGTCATTGTCAGCTTTGATTGCAGAGATATTGGGACTCTGACCTTCAATGACATTGCAAGCAAATTTTGACTGACAGCATGCAACACTGCAAACCACTGCTGCACATGCCCATCCTCCTAGAAAAAAACCTTTTCTCTTTCACAATGTACTTATGCTGTTGACTGTAAACTATCCTAGATGCTAAAATGCAACGTAAACCCAGCAATATCTAATTACACTTATTGAATACAATCTGGAAAGACATTTGCTGTTGTTGTGTAACCAGTTCCCCCTTCTATGGTGTATTTGAGGGATTGAAAGATATCCTAATTTTTCAGATTTAGAGTATGTATCAATATTATTTGAGAGTGAGTCCTGCTCAAATTTACTTGCTCATGCTTTCCTATATGGAAAGAATGCTGTTTTCACAAAACCATTGTGGTAGGTATGTGGCTGAGGCATTCACAGCCTCTGAGATTCAGAACCAGACCGAAGGATGTCTGTAAGTCAGAATGCAGTCTGTGTTGGTAGCAGTGCAAGCAACTTCAAGCAATTAAAAAAACCAACAGATTTTATCTAGTGATCACATAATATCTCCAGAGGAACAGTGTTTAGTTTGTTAATATCTCAGTACGGCTGTACCTAGAAAGGCTCAGGTTTTCAAAACCTCCAGCTCATGTGTGGGTTCTGCAGGGTAGCCCCTGAGCAGCAAGCTGGGCTGCCCAGCAGGCACAGGGGCTCTCTTGGCCCCAGGGCTCACTGCTGGGCTTGGCATTTAGGGCGCTTTCCACGTGGCTTTCTCTGCTGCTTGCAGGTTCTGCTGAGTACAACAAATGGGTTTGCTTACAGCCTCCCCGCCACACCCTGCCCAGCTCCCTGGGGTCACTGCCTGGTCTAACCTGAAAGTCTGACCCGCTAATGGTAAAAACAGCCTAATCCTTGCATTTTAAGTCCTAGAGCAATATAAACCCTGCCTGAATCCAAGCTCTTCCTCCATGGGTAAGCCAGAGAGGGAGGGGACAGCCACCTGGATAGGGCACTCCTACTTATGTCCTGCCTTGCATCCTAGGCTGTCCTTGATTGCCAACAGGACAATGACCAGGGCAAAAGTCAGTGGCACTGGGCCCTGGCAAGCCCCAGCCCCGTGGAAGCAGCACACATGCCCCTGCACCAGGCTGGGTGGGATGAGGAGAATTAGGGCCTCTGATAGTCCCACTCTGTGCATGTTACATCCTACCATGCCACAGTGAGGACCCCACGCTCCTGCCCAGAGGCAGCCTGCAGCTCTCTCTGCTGCCCCTCTTCCAGCCAAAAACATTTCACTGGTTGGGCCCAAACTGCTTCTTCCTTTTCAGTTCTCCTTCAGTCTCTGTGTCTTAAAAATATTCAAAACATTTTAACTGTGTCTTTACTTCGATTGTTATTGACCCCATATGCATAAAATCTCTTGCCCTCTCCCCCTGACACCCTTAACCAGTTTTTTATTAAAACTTTCAGGCTGTGGTCCTTTAATATAATTTTTAATGCATTTTAAATCATTTCTGGAATTGTGTATGGTGCCCCAAATGCTAGAAGAGAGTGAGGAGATTTATATGTAAAATTATTTTTATTACACTATAAAAGAAACTGCAACATTAATGCTGCAATGATAAGTATGTGTGGAATCCCTTTTCCTACATGCCATGTGCTCCAAGAAATTCTGCTTATATGCAGTATTACAAATGAGCTAGACTAACCCAGAACACTATTGCCGGTACCAATCAATAGACTATGAACACATTAGTATATTAGCAGTTTATGACAGTATTTAGGATCATATAGTGCAATAATGGAATACACTATCTTCTGAGATACCAGGCAGTCGCATTGTCTGGCATGGTGTGAGTCGTCATGTCCAGCTCCTGCTGTTTCCTAGGCAAAGCAAATAGCTTTTGCAGGTACTGATTGTTTTTGCAGTAGCAGTACCCTGTGCAAAGGTCTCTGATACAGTATGTTTGAGCAATCATTGCTGTATCTTATCTCCTCCAGGTAACAAAGAGTTTCAAATTTAGGGACACCTAGCCAGATCGTGGTCACAACTGCTCAAGAGAATAGTGTCTGTTTTGTCAAGATACTTGAATTTTAAAAATGAAATTTCAGAGCCAGAAAACAGCCAGTAGCTCATTCCTTTAGTCTTGACAGTACTTGCTTTGACAGCATGTGTTCCAGTCCTGCAAAGACTTAATCAAGCTCTTACTTACTGAAATTGCTTCTGTGGTGAGCAACGGAAGAAAGGAAAATGTAAAATTTGTTAATGGGTATGTTTCTGTCATGGAGAGGGGTTTTATTATATGTCACCTGGGGATCCCAGTATGGCTATCTGATGAAGACTTACTGAAAATGGACATAGATTATGCAATATTGATATGATTCCCCCACTCATTGAAAAAATGCCTTTTCCAGATGTTCCCTTTGCATGCAAGAAGAAAAAAACACCAGAAAGCAACCAGTGTGCAAGCAAGCACATAGCAAGTCATGATAGCAAGCAGCAGAGAAGGAAGCCCAGTTCCAACCATCATTTGTTGAGTCATGTAGAGAAGCCTGTAGGGAATGGGACAGGACAACATTCAGGCATTCCCCTGTTCTTGGGAGCCCAGGGGTAGACTGAGAGTGGGAAAAAGCAGTCTGCATATTTGTTTGGAGCATGGAGCAAAGTCAAATTCAAGAACACAGCACTGTTGGCAAAAGTAAAACCTAAAATAAAACTGACACCACAGATTTGGAGCATTTGCTGCCAGAGCTAGAAACCATCCAGAATGCAGGAAGCTGGTTTGAGATGGGAAATACATTTTGTCTGAAAGAGCCCTTCAGGATGTTTCCAGCCACAAAGAGGATGAGGAACTGACATTGCTCACTGCATGAGCATTTACTTGTCATTCACAAGGTCACAGTGCTCTCGTCATTCAGACCCTTCCTGGAAAGCTCCTTTTGCTTCACTGCCTCTTGAGAAGCTAATGGCTGGATAGATGAAAATACCCCTCCTCACTTATCCCTCCCCCTAAAAGAGAGCAGTAGCAAAATAAACTACGTGAATTAGCCCTAAGCCTGCACATACATGCAAGGAGGCTTCGCTGTCCCTTCCCTGTCCCTGACCTGGCAGGCGGGTAGGCTAAAAGGACCTGGCAAGCTGAAAGAGGGAGGCTGCTATTGGAGAGATAGCAAAAGAAAGACCATTTGGCACTTAAAGTATTAGGACTTCTAACTTCATGCCTGTGACAAAGATTCACTTCAAATGGAGAATAAAGCCCCCTGATCAAGTAGGTAGCCACAGAAAAGGCTGTCCTTGCTGCTGCACAATGATATCCAGAGGCTGTTTGGGAGAAGTTGGAGGGGCAGTGTGGGTGGCCAGGGACAGAGCACTCAGCTGTAGAAAGTGCTTCATATAGTTGTGGTCAAGTAAGTCCTGGACCAAAGGGCTGGTGGCCAAAGGATTGCTTCTTCCTGAAGGAAAAGTGTTTGGAAGAGGCACCAATCCCAGTGACCTCCAAGAAGCAATTGGTATTGCAATAACTTTAGACTGTTACCTTATGTCTGTTTTACATACCTAATGAATTTAAATTTGTCTAAGAAATCTAGAAGTCATTTAAGTAACCTGTTACTCTCTGTACCTACTTGCAGCATCATCAGTGTTTAGGGGGGCTGCTAAGTGTCCTCAATCAGTATGTGCAGTTTCAACATGCCAGATTTGCCTGAAAGCTGTAGTTTAATGATTTTAGATGTATTTTCCACAAGTGCAGGAAGAGCTTTTATTCAGAGGAGAACAATTCAACCACATTTTTCCTTCCCACCTCCTGGTTCTCCCTGCCTCTGCTAGCAGGGCTTCCCCAGGATCTGAAATAGCAGGACTCACTGTGACTTAGAAACACTGGCTATGTGTGAGGGCTCTGCTTATGGCATCTTCCAAAAATCATTTTCTAGGACAAGAACTTTCGCTTGTCTGTATTTATATACCCACTACCTAGATAACAAGTATTACAGGGAAAGCTTCAAGCAAGCAAGACTTGTCAGAAAGTGGCTTAGCATGTTCAATCTGCATCCTACAGGCAGAAAAGAAAAAGATAAATATTTTGCAGTATGTGACACAATTTACACTTCATCATGAAATCATACATTTATAATTATATTTTCATAATAGCTTATTTTAAAACTGTTCAAAGGTAGCAGCAATTCTACCACGACTCTTGAAAATGTGGACAAATATTCACTCATAACAATAATTTTTCTTAGTACGAAAAAGTTGTTCAATGTTAACACCAGGTATATCCATGTCCTGTTGTCAATCAGCACCATGAGAGATAATGCTCTCTTCCACTTTTCCCTCCATTTGTTTATTAATCAGTATATACGAGTCTTGTGGACTTAGGGAGTGATTGAAATGTACAGCATGACACGTCAGACTTTTTCCAAAGCTCATAAATGATCAATATATCTTTGAGAGGGAATCTGATTTCTGATACATTTATGTTAATAAGAATGGAAACACGGGCCACTGGAAATTGAGAGATAAATCAATAGAGAGGCTGGACCTTCAAGAAGTTCAGTGTACAATAAAATAGACAGCAAAATATGCTTGCTGCCTGTCTGCAGTGCTTGGAGTGACTACAGCTGACCAACAAGGTAAATCAAATCTGCTGCCAATACATTCTTCTGCTGTCCAGATAAAACAGCGGACTAAGCCGGTGAACTTTCACCCTTCACCCGAGCTCTCTAAGCCAAAGTACAGATTAAAAAAAATCAATAACCCCAATCGATGGGAAAATATTTTTAGTCTCTAACTGAACGATATGTTTTGACAAGGCCAAAGAGGCGCACAAAAGAATGGGAAAAGATAAAAGACAGAAAATTAGGATTTTGTTTTATTGGTTGAGGTAGGATCACTATTCATTCCCCTTTCCTACAAATCCCATTGACACTGGCTAAAATTATCTCACAGGAAGGAAATAAAATGAAAGGTTATGAATTCATTAAATTATCTGATTTACTGTGTATCCTTGTAACGTGTTATCTTTACTGTTTCTTGCTGGCATTAACATTGAGAAGACACTATGAAAATGTATTAACATGAAATTGGGCACTATGATGATATTGCAAGGGAAAAAGAAAACAGCCACAACACAAATATTAACAAATTGTGTCTTTTCCTTCTGCTGCTTTTTAGCTCTGAATTCAACATACCTAGAATACAAACCACAGAATACCAGAAATCCCAAAGCAAAGCAAGAAGCCTGTGGTACACTCCTTGCCAAGCATTGTAGAGTTAGATAAGGAGAGTAATGCTGCGCTGTGTGGTGCACTAAATGCCACCCCAGGCTGCAGGTCAGCCCAAGGGCACAAAAGTGGGGAACTGGGACATTCTGCCCCATTCCTCCTCCTTGCTCCCCTCCTGTGCTCCTCATTAGATGCAGCCACTCACTGCCTCACACCAGCCCTGCTGCTGAGGGTGCCAGGGGACCGGTGGGACCAGGGCTTCTGGGGGCTGCTGTGTGACTGGTGTGGTCCAAGACATGATGTTTGGGGAGAATTTCCAATTAGTTGCAATTAGTAAAGTTTATGCAGCACTTGGACATTTTTTCCCAAAAGGGTGTCAGCAAACTCTTACTCATTAACGTGTTATCTAAGTGGTCTTTGTTGTTATGTTTGCAAAACTAACAAGGGGTAGATTACAGGCAAGCAAAAGGTGATGTTGAAGGGTGTACTCCTTGAGAGAACAGATTTTTTTTAAATGCTGCTTTTTATGTTGGTTTTGCTATTGGAGTGATTATTGTTGCTTCTGGCAAGACCCACACTCTGCTGGCAATCCCAGGTCACTGGAAAATCTCTGGGCTGCAATGGCAAATGATAGGCAGGCACGTGGGTGGAAATAAGAGAGTAACAACCAAATCCACTGTGCAGAAATGAGAGCAGGGATGGGTCTGACCAGCACTGACACAGGCACAGCACTGCTTCTCTGGAGCAGTTTCTCAACTCAGTATGATGGCCATAGTGCAGTTTGTGAGGGGGGAGCATAGGCATACAGAGGGATGATTTTACTGCCTTTTCATTTTCCTATGTTCTTGCATCTGTAACTACCTTTTTCCTTTAATTTAGATTTGGGCAGAACTTTTGTTGTCTCATGGTTTCACAGGGGAGAGTTCTGGTCCAGACCCTTTATTCCTAACTATTGCCTCATATTAATCACAAATATAATTGCAATAAAATAAAAAGCCAACATTTTAAAATACTTCTCCTAATTTACTTGGTCATTGCTTTCACATTCAGCAGGTGTTTCATCTTGGTTTTCTCTCACTGAGTTTTCAGAATGAACTACCCTGAAGCCTTCATGGACTACTGTTTACAATACAAACTCCCATGATTGAAATGCTGTAGGTAGCTCTTATCATCCTTGAAAGCTTTCAACATATGCAGTGAAGTATGATGACTGCTAGAATTAATTAGAGAAAACAGATGTCAAGCAGTTGCCAAGAGTTATTTAAAGAAAATCTATTGTGTACAGATAGTTGATGGTAGAGTTTGAAATGTTACTAGCTGCTGAGAAATAGATAAACATTTCTCTGCTTTGCAGAAAGCATACGTAAAATACATTGAAAAGAACACTTTGGTCACCCATAAAAATAAAAGCAGAATAACATGATGGTGGTTATATTTTTCTTATTATTAATGTTTCTGTGAAACTCTTAAAGATGATGGGCTTGCCTGGGTTGTGAGCAGGAGAAGAATTTGACCCCTGGGACAGCTCCTGATACGTTCATGGACAAGGTGAGACCTGGGATACGGAGCCCATTTCTCCAGCAGAGGCATCAGGAAATGAATCTTTCAGAAATGACAGGAAGAATTAGGAGGGTGACTTGGCCCTGGCTCATACACCAGCTCCAACAAGAAAATATCTTGCTCCTGTTCCTATGCAGATTATACCTACGTTTCCATCATCAGCATCCACCGGGTCTCTGACAGAACGAGTCTGAATGCTCTTCTCTTTGCAGGAGCCAATGCACCCCGTGGCCTGTTCAATCCTTTCTGCTTAAATGACTTATGTCCTGGCCTTCATAATTCTGTCAAAGAAAATATACAGCCTTCATCTTTGTTATCTTTCATTGTGCCTAAAGAGGTCAGAAGTTCAGAGCAGTTCGTGTAGATAGCCTGGCTGAATGTAAATATGACCATCAGTTTTGGAGCAAAAAGCCTGCAAGACAAAATTGACAATCTTCTTCCCACAAGTTTTGTGTGTGCAAGCATGAAACTTCCCTTCCACTCGCAGATGTACTGTCATACAGCGTTAATGGAAAGCACAAATGCACAGAATGCAGCCAAAGCCAGTTCACAGAGAAGAGTGGATGAATGTTTGCAGGAAATTCAATGCTTCTCTCATCCATCACTATTCACATTCCCTTCCCTGCCTGCAGGTAGAGGCACAGAGACTTATTGGATGGGATTCATCTTACCTAACTTTAAACATACAGAGTGCGGATATCTCTATCTCAGCTTGTTGTCTAGACTCTTGTGAAAGTCAATACAGAGAAGCAGGCAGTTCTAAGCCCAATCCATCTGACCTGTTTTAGACACCTTCTTTAAGAAAAGATGAAGCTTTCCCTAAAACTGCTTCTTTCTCTCTAGGGACTTAGGGACAATTTAGGCTATTAAATCAGGTGCAGACATGTACAAGGCACTATCTGCATGTAGTGAATCCCACACCTCTAGCACATTTGTTAATATTTTTTTCCACAGTCGAATGAACTTAATGGGAACTTTTAAGCCCCCAAGTTACCCAGTATTCTTCTGGGATTTTCCCCCTCCCAGAAAGTGAAATCAGTTATATAAAATGGTTATTTCTTTGGTCTAAGCCTGTCTCCCTGACAAAGGCAGAGGCCATTTTTTAGATGAGTGTTTCCAGACCAGCCTACCCTGCAGTCCCAGGACACAGGGCATGCTGCCTCTGCTCACACCTGGATGCTCCATATCTCACTCTCTCCCCACTGCTCTCCCTGTGCTTGCCTGCTGCTGCCTTTCTGAGCCAGTCCAAGGGTACTGCTCTGCCCATCTCTCTTCTGCTGAGGATTATGGTGCTTCAGTCCACACGCTTCTGCTGAGGCTTTGGATAATGGCTTTTGCTGTTCCTGCTATCACTATATGAGAGCCATTTAATTGCATCTTCCATTCAGCCTGAATAAAGGGTGAGTAGGACATCTATTTGCTTTGACCAGGCTTGTGATTGATGCAACCGTTAATACTTTCCAGCGTAACACAATCTTCCCTCTCCTCCCAAGGATGCTCTGTGGGTAACGTGTCCCTGCACAACTTTTTCAAGGACAGACAGTAAGTGGTGTAAAAGGTGGAAATGCCAGTGAGTCTCTGCCCCATCACTGAAGTGTTACCTCCTTTCAGCATCTGTCCCACCTTTCACTGCTGCCCTTGGTGTCAGCAGAAAAGGTGCTGTTTCCTTGCTCAGCAATCATTTCTAACAGACCACTGGCAAGTTCTCTGTGCAGATATGCCTACAGTGTCCTAGGGTCATCTTGCCCCCTGGGAGAAAGCCAGAAGAGACACCTTCTGCTGTTAGGCACATAATGAGTTTTCATTCTTTCAGGTGAAGCTAAGGAAAGTCATATTCTCATCAGGTCTCCACTGAGCAAGCACCAGTCACTTGCCTTGACATGGTGAAGTTGTCGGGGATGATAGGTCCCGCTGCCATACCAGCAAAGTGCTTTGATGATTCTCTCCCCAGTCAGGCACCATGCTCTCCCCCAAAGCAGGCAGGGAGAGCAGCCCTTCTGAGACCTAAAGATATGCCATGTGTCTGTGGAGGCAACGATTAGGCCCAGAGAACAAAAGCATAGCATAGTAAAAAAAAGTACAAGACAATGTGCCTCAGTAAAACAAGTTCAACTTGTATTACATTCATGGTGCCACATAACAGAATTTATGCCATCCTTCAGGTTACTGTAAATCCCAGGAAAAACACAGCAGCATGAAGGGTGAGAAAAAGAGACTGTGACTGCAGCCACTGGGACAATTACAACAGGGCTGTGGAGGCCTCTGGGATCAAACCACTTTACTCCCTGTTATGCACAAATCCACCCCTAGGCGTCCCAACAGAGCATGTGTAACTGTTTCCCTTTTTAACAACCTCAGTAGAATTGGTTGCGTTCAGAGATTTTCAGCTGAAGAGCACCATAGAGCTACCGCAGTTCACACAAGCTGCAGGGTTGTTCTCCTAACACAACACACAAATAAGCTTGGTTCATAAGCAGTTGAGCCTGCAAATGTAGGGGTGCTGAAACAAGGTAAACTGAGCATGGCAATGACAACATTGGCAGGAGATATCCCTCCCCATCAGAGTTCTGCTGGGGCAAAACCTGTCCCGCCAGCACTGCAGATGTTGGCTGTAATATGGACAAGATGCCTTGTTCAAAACAGCGGGAGAGGCAAACCCCTCACACACACACATTTGCACACAGGGATTCAATGGCCTTACCTTCAGCATGGAAACAATCTCATTACCTCTGCACAGTCAACAAGCACTCCTATCAATAGGAACATATCTCAAATACCCTAAAGTGTCATTAGTCATTCAAGAATCAGCGATAGGTGGTAAGTAGGATTGGACGGTTACATACCATTGCAGTCAGTGCCATTGACTGTGTAGGACAGGACCGAGACAAGCTTCCTTAATACATGTGCTTATTTTCTTGTTAGCATTTGATTTCTGACAAACGTCAATGCTGGTGATGGTGTTTCTCTTCTGCTTTGCTTTGGGATGCACTGCCTGTATTTTTTTCTCTGAGCACTGTGCTTTTTACCCACCAACAGGCTGGAGTGTGAGACAGCCTTTGCAATAGGGCTCTTGCCACCCTAACACAACAATAAGAGACCAAGATCAGGCCAAATAGTTTGGCTGGTGACTCATTGTCAGAGGTAGGACCAACCTGTCCTCACCTGCCTCCATCATGCCCTCAGTCCTTCTATCTTCTGCCACTTGCTTCCCACTACCTATTGCAAACGCTCACGAGTCTCGGCTGTATTGCCTAGAGCGGATCATGCAACTGTTTTGGACCCCTCCTGAGCATTATTGTGCACAATGAGAGGAGACTGGGAAACAATGCAATTTCTTAGTACAAAATATTTATTTTTAGTAGGAAATAATGTAAGAAATAGACTAAACATTTTGAAAGCTTTAAAGAATTATTAAAAGAGCTATAAGCCTAAGTGGGATCCTTGCAGGAAAATAGAAAATACAATAACAGTGGGAGACCCAAGGGAGATGAAGTTTTGAAACTTTAAAAAAAATTGTAAAACTATCAATCCTGGGATAGTGAAAGATGATTTAGATATCACAGAGTCTCATAGTGGCTTTCTGCTATTTCTGTCATAATTTTCTGCCATGTAATTTTCTGTCAAGCCTTACAATATTTCTATAATGACTAACCCGTTTGTTTCCCCAAAACTTATCTTTGAAAATTATACACAAGGTCAGAGTTACAGAACTGAAGACTCCATTTATTATCAGGAACAAGAAAATCTGTCTGGGCCACATCACCAACTGCAGCTGTCCACCTAACAGGATGAAATAGGTTGCAGGGAGGGTAACTGAGCGGTAAAGAGAGGCACTGCAGGTGACAGAGCAAGAGTGATAGGAGAAGGATCAGCAAAACTAAAAGCAAGAGAAGATTTATCATTGACAACAAAACCAAATCAAGCTAATGTCTTCTCAAAGCAAGATGGGTAAAATAGAGTGACTCAGTAAATGAGCTGAAGTCATTAGACAAATATAGCAGATCACTTTATTCATAAAAGGATCTGACAGACATCCTTTGTGACTGGAGTTATTGCAACACTCGAGTATTTGCAAAGTGACAACAGTGAAATTCTGCCTACCTAGTAAACACTTTCACTCCTAAAATGTGCTGGTATGCAGATTGCAACTTTTCTTTTTAGTGCTTTCCAACAAGTTTGCTCTGCATCTTCTGGTCTGAGGTGAAGAAACATCACCAAAACAAGTTGAACCATCTACTAGAACTTGTCACAAAATAGAGCTCAGCTCTGAAACCCTGAGTTGTGAGACAATCCCACTGAAGTTGAAAAGAATCAGTGTTGGAGTACCTGAATTTTCCACAGGTCATAAATTCTGCCTTTTGACAAACTGATACCATACCAGTGGGGTGAATTGGCTCATACTCAGGACTGGATAGCACTCATAGAAAACCTAAAAAAGTTGGTGCTTGGTAAAAGCAGCAGTGGTGAAGGATGTGCTTCAGGGCTCCCTGAAGTGATGTGATGCACTGTGAATCTCATCTCGGTACAGGGTCTGTCTTCAGAATAGGTGTAATCAATAAATCACATGCCAATTGTATTTATTCAGTATGTCAACTTGTAGTCCACTCTGGAGTACCCAGGCTAGGGCCAAGGGCTGGTGGAATCTTTGCTGCACCTCTCACATTCCCAAAGCTGAGTTAGGGCTCACTGTTTGGCACTCACCGCAGCTCAGAGAAATGTATTTCCATCACTCCCTTTCTGGGCAAGAGAGAAACTGAAAAGAGGACAGCAGTGAGAAATCCCACACATAGGAGACAGAGGTCCATGCAATGCCAATGCAGAGTGCAGCGTGCTGCTTTCCAGGGATAAACTGTGGAAGCTGTGCCCTGGTGCCCAAGGAAAATGGGGGGAGAGGGGCTGCTCCTGGAGCTGTCAGTTACATCTGTTGGTTGGGCTGAAAGTCTGAAGACATTACTGATAGTGCAGTGCTGGTACTTTTGGTCGGCACATGGTAGGTGGACAGGCAGAGCAGGAGTTGCAGGCATCATAGAGCATATCCAGAAATAAGAACTGTGCTGTTGACAGATTTCTTGACCTTGTGCTGATGAATTGTGTTATTAAAGACTTGATGCAAGGTACACTGAAGTCCAGGGGAGACTTAGTGCTGCATTCAGTGTGCTCTGGATTGAGCTTTTAACAACCTGGTAACTAATTCCCAACTATCCTGTTCCCTTTCCACACCAACCACACACGAACATCAGCCCATACTGCCTGCAACAGCCCACTGGCTCTGCCACCCCACCGAGCTCACAGCAGCCAGACTGCTCCCCTGCCTGCTGCAGGTGCAACCCATTTCTCAGAGCACCCAGAGAAATTCACCCCGTTTCCAAGCAGCAGATCAACCAGAAAACCAGCAAGGCCTGGAAATAGCTTTCTGCAAAGTTAAGAGCTCTGAGAAATTTTTTTGTTTGTTTCTTTAAAAAAAGAGAAATCTAGTGAAAAAAAGCCTCAGAGAGACTTACCTTGTATTTAGACCTGGATTATGGTTTGTGCTGTTTTTCCTCTCCATTCTCCTGTGCACATATGGTGGCGGGGGGAAGGGGGAGAAAATAAGAGCTCTAAGAAGTGTAATTGATGGCAAAAGAGGTCCAAATGTGTGCACCAGATCTAGACACTCTCCAAAATGTAATCCTTGTTTGTCTATATGATGGGAATAATAGCCTTCCTCACAGGGGTACTGGGAAGATCAATAAATAGTTAATGTTGGTCTAGGGAAATGCATGATGCCTGCAGTGTAAATCAGAAGTAACCCATTGAAATGCATGTAGTTACATATGGATAGACCCAATGTAAAAATGAGCAGATGCAGTTTCCTAAAAGAACAGTGCTAGTTATCCTGTAAACATTTTCTCGGGTGTGTGGGCAGTGAGTGGACTTTAGATGAGACCCTGTGCTGGTCTAAATCTGCATCATTTCATTGACACCACTGGAAATACATCAGTTGAAACAAGAGCAGGTTCCAGCCCCTGGTATCTGCTGATTACCCAGCTTTTGAGCATGCCTGTAGCTTTCCATTTGCACACTCTCCCAATTCAGGCTTGAAAAATCCACATTTTAGAGTCCCCAGTATCTCATCAGTGCTGTATATTCCACAAATTAGAATAGGCAAGATAAATATGGGGTTTAGTTTTTAAATGTTCATATATTTTTCAGTTTTTCTGCCCACAAGGTCTCATGCTCAGTACTGCATAGTTACCCTGGAGAAAATACCAACTCCCTACCTACAAGGCCAGGTGCTTCAAAGGGAAGTTCTC
The DNA here is from genome assembly GCF_020740795.1 of Apus apus. Taxonomy (NCBI): domain Eukaryota; kingdom Metazoa; phylum Chordata; class Aves; order Apodiformes; family Apodidae; genus Apus; species Apus apus. Next base: position 8,828,470 of record NC_067291.1, read on the forward strand.
ACAGCTTCCGCGCAAACACCTCTTGCCATCTCTCTGAAGTACGTCCAGAATGCTCTGCACCCCCTCATAGTGTTAGAGAATAATATAGCAATTTTTGTGGTGCAATAAATTCTACCCAAGAAATCAAATGCTAAGGGATAGTAATTAAACAGGAGCGGCTGTGAAGGGTGCTCAGTGGAGATGAGGTGGGAAGGCAGCATTTTGCCTGGGGCCAGCCAGCAGGGCTGAGTCCATGCATCCTCTGGGTACTCAGAGAGGCAGGCTGGGGCCCACAAAAGGCATTTTTGACAGAAGCAGACCAGTCTCTAAGGAGATAAAGAAGCAAAAATTCCTGTGAATCCAAGCTGAGCCAAAGGAGTGCTGTAAAAAGGGATAAGGAGAAACAAATTGCAGTTTTCTGGTCTGAGCAGAGCCAGTGAGTGTTCAGTCCCTGTGCCTGCGTTTGCCCCCACAACTTAGAAATGTGATTAACCCCCACAGATCTTCTAAGGGAAGAGAGAGGAGCAATATCCTATGGGCTTCTCCTTTTTGTCTGTGTGTATTCCCTCAGGGAGTGGCAAAGGGGAGGTTTGCACACATGAGAGCTGAGATACAGATTTGAAATGTTGAGATCTCCTGAAAGGAGAGCAAGGCTACATATTTTGTTTGACAGCTCCCCGGGCTGCTGTTTGATTTTTGTCTCTCCTGCTCAGGTGTGTGCACTCTGAGTGTAGGCTGGGAAGCAGGGAAGCAGGTACCAAATAACTTAGAGGTGTTTTTCACCAAAATTGCCTGCAGTGAAACTTCTGTCAGTCTCACACATTAAAAAGTAAGATTGTATTTACAGTGGTCAGCCCCTTACCTGCTAATTCCTTTTTCCCCTGCCATGCTACTGTGTTTGCTCTCTGGCTGAGTGTCACTGCTGGTCTAGCAGCCTGAGATATGAGGAGGATGAAGAGTGAGGACAACCCAGCCATGTAAACTATAGGCCAAAGGGCCCAACCAGGGCAAAGTGTGGGTGTTGCTCCACATTGGGGCTGTCCCTGGAGCCAGGGTGAGGCCACCCATGGGACATTGCTCCCCAGCTGAGCAAGAGTGCTGCCACCAGCAGCAAAAATTTTGGACCATCATGGCTGAGGCAGGGCTTAGAGGCACCACCTTGAAGGCAGGGGAGAAAGAGGAGACTCTTGCTCACTCTGTGCTTGTCCCTCTGCACAGAACGATAAGCCAGATTGCTTCTTTGTGCTGTGGACATCTGTCTGCTGGGAGCTGTCTTGCAAGCACACTAATTTCATGTAAGGCTCTGAACCATCATCAGCCAGGAAAAACTTTCAATCATTGCTGACCTGGGCTGCCTTTGGTCTGGCAAGTAGGAAGTGGAAAGCAGTCTGTGTCCCTTCTCCAATTCAAATCTTTGGAGTTACCCAGTCCCCCATGGGGCTCTGAAGTTCATAAAACGTGTCCATTAAAACACGCAGAGGTTTGCACTCAGACAGACAAGTGTGCAGCTGGAAAGTGGGTGCTTTTCTTAATTGACTCAGGACAGAAGAAATCTCTCTGACCCAGCAGAAACCAGGGAATCGCAGTTACAGCAGTGTTTACATGCCCATCAAACACCTGTTAACGATAGGGAAAAGATCTGAGGAGAAGCAGCAGAGGCTTTTAGCCAAAATGAACCGGTTGGATAGGCAAGGATCTGCCAGCTTTCCTGGAGGAAAACGAGACAGGAGGCAAAGAGTGGGAGTGGGGGTGTGCATGCTGGCTAGGGAGAGGAAGAAAAGCCTGGTACATTCGCCAGTAGCAAATTGGGCTCCCGCATGGTCTAATTCCTGCTTCACCACAGACTGCTAACACAGCTTGGATAAAAAGGGAAAAAGGGAGAAAAAAATCTATGCAGGAGGCTGCAAGAGCACATAGAGTCTGTTCTGAGCTCCTTCCACAGGCAGACAGAAATCAATAAATCAATAGGAAATGTTCGCTGGCTGTAAAATGGGTAGAGAAGCCAGTGTCAAGCTGCTTTAAGATGGATGGACAGTAGGTTTGCAGTTTGCAGAAAGGCTAGAGGTGACTATCACCTTGAGATGGGATCAGCGGCCAGCAGCCCAGCAAGGCTTTGAACCTCGAGTTTATGATTAAGGGCTGGGGCACAGATTGAAATACTCCTGTGTCCCCTGCACAGCCCTCCCTGGACTTGGCTGGCTCTCCTCCCCGGCAGCTCTGGAGCTCTGGCAGCCAGGGCCTGGCAGCTGCCAGTGCTGGCCCTGCTGTGCCACTTCATTGAAGTCGAGGCTACAGAAGACTGAATAAAAATTGACTAGATGCCTGGTGGTAGTGAGGATTGATTGAAGACGGGTAGGGGTTTTCTACCCCACAGTTGGATTTTTTCCTTTCTATGAGGGATTTGACATAATGGAGGCAACGATTCCTATTCAGGGTATTGTACCTTCATTCTCTCCTTAATGAGACAAGCACAAGGACACGGAGCAGTGCCAAAAATGCTTAGGGAAAGCTGGCAGGAGTGGCATCCTTCTTTTCTTTTAAAAGCAAAGTATGTGCAAGGGGTGGGACAGCTGTACTTGCAGCAGGCTCGCTGCGTGGCTCCATGAGCCCATTCAGGTCTGGAGGGTAGCTGCTCTTCAATTGCTATTTTTCAAATGCAGAGATGATCTCCACTCTGATGTGGCTCCTGCAGAGACAGACAAGCAGTCTAGCTTCAGGCTTCCCTGCTTCCACAGCCTCCCCTCAAGGACTTGCTTTTCTTTCAGACTCCACGAACTGCTGCTTATCCTGTTCTTTGAGGATAGACAGGCCCTCTTAACCTCTTGTAACTGAGACACTCTCTCTCATAGACTTCAGAAGCAATAGATTTGGGGCCAGCTTCTTACTGCAACCAAATAAGACTCTTAGCAACATTGCCACTGCTGCACATGTGTTTGGCATTACTATTGCTTAGGTACTGGTCTCCTTAAAGGTGTGCCTGCTGCCAGGCTGACCAGGGCCCTGAGCAGTGCAGCTGGGGGAGTTTCTGCCCAGAGTTAGTCAGCAATGTACAAGATTGCTTCTTTTCATTTATCAGCAGATTTTGCAAGACAGCACTGAGCTTCCTGCAGGATACATAGATGAAGTATAAAGGGTAGAAAGACTTCCAGTTTCTTTACTTATATTGGGTAGCTGAAGTTCACACACTACGGTATTGACAACTAAGCATGTTGTATGCTTTAATGTTCATAATTTTGCTTCAAGGAACTGCACCCAAGAAATTTAAAATCTAGTTTATAAGGAGTTTTTTCCATTCACGCTGGTAAGCCAGCAGTCTGCCCACTTTTCAGTAGAATTAAAACTAGAAAATATCAGATTTCAGCACATAGATTCTAATAGAATAAAAATTTAAGTCTAATCTGGTGAAATGGAACCTTGTATATTCTCTAAATGCTCCCCTGAAGTTATGTGTAGCCACATTTTTCATCATCCTAGGTAAGTAATCAAGAATTCCCTTTTCTAGAGTGTTTTCTGAATCTTTATTTCACTCAGGTTTACAGTGAGATTCCCATTGGTAAACCTGACCGGACCTCTGCAAGCCTGACAGCACTCTGGGAACATGCACTGAGAGTGCCAGAGTCCAGCGAGTGGTTCTGGAAAGAAAAGTCACAGAGATACAGTTCTGGGAGATGAGCAGGGGCTGAACAGGGGCTTGCTTTGCTCTGTTGAAACTAACTTTGAAGGGATACTGTCTACTTGCCTACAAGAAACTCCGGAAAAGCAGTATCACTGCTTTGGACTTAAATATCTGTCATTTTAGGCTGTGTGGACCGGTAAAGTCTTCATCACAGTCTTGCTTTTGAGGACAGACTAGGAGCATCCCAATGCAGGACAAAAGAAAGGGAAAAGACCGTGAATATCCAGGTGGTCTGGCACTACCTGCTACAGGCTATGTGTAATTCCAGGAGTATTTATGGGAAACCGCATGTATGCCACACCAAGGGGAACAGCTTGGCATTTGGTGTCCAAAAAGGCAGACCTAGGGGGGACCAGCTCTGTTTATTAGAGAACAATCAAAATTCAACATGCTCATTTTGTTAGCACAGCAAAATATTTTTTTTAAAAGAGCTAAAATACAAAACAATGAAGTAAATTAGCTAATACATGGTGCTTAGAGTGGTAAAAGGAAAGAAGGTTTGCTCTCCTTTAATTTCCTGTTAGTTTCCAGATTTAGGCTGTGTGAGTCACTGCTAAATATCCACTTACTTTAAGAAAAGAGAAAATATCTTAAGTCAAGGGAGAAAAAATTGCTTAATTTCTGTCAAACCGCCAGTGCTGCTGCCAAAGTTTGTGATGACAAAGGTGTAAACAACACTGGAAATGGAAACAGGCCTTGTTAATACTGAGCTGTTGCAGCAAAGAGTGGGTTACCCAGAGGAACCTCTGGAGAAATCGTTGCAGTATTTGGACCATAATTACACCCTGCTGAACTTAATGGGAGCTTTAGCTTTGAATGGACTTTGTCTCAGCCTCTTCAGAATAAAATCCTGAGGGTGTCCTTTTTTCCTATTCACATATTAGTGCCCAGAACAATAGATACACTTTATTACAAACATATTTGATGTTTATGGGCTAGGTACATCAGTGATGAGAAATCTACCATTTGAACACCCTCCCTTTGCTGCTGCCAGTGTAGGATGCAATCCACATAGACTCTTCAGTACTGATCCCGTTTGTCTGGAGCAGCATCAGCAATTAATTATACCTTAGTCAAGCACTGAACTTCAGAGTCCTTCATTTTACATTAGCTTTCTGTACTCATCCCACGAACACTTGGATATTATATTGAGAAGGAGAGAAGGTTTTGTTCAAAAAAACTGTATTGGGTGAAGTGGACCACGACAGAGATGATACATGCATTGCTAGGACCTGACATCAGTTTGGGGCTTTTTTCAAACATGCCCATTTCTACCAAAACTTTCTGAAAAATACAAAAAAGTTCAGGTGCAACCAATAGGAGACACACACACCTGCACCAGCAACATAAACGAGCAGAGGCTTTGCAAGTGTTTTTCAGTGCTAGCAGGTTGCCTGAGTTTAACCTAGTTCAGATCAGGTGGTGGCAGTGGGTTCTGAGGTAAGAATATTTTTTTCTCTTTCTTGAGCACTGTGTAATTGTTTTGTAGATTTTTTTAGCTCATCTATAGCAGAGTGGAGGACTTGTAATGAAAAATTCATTAAATTAGTTACTTTTGTTCTGTTTTTAAATCACTTGGAAATGGATGTTGACTTTGATTGATTTGTTTGTGGCTTGAAGTGGTGCTATGCTTTCTGTGCAAACACTGCTCATCCTGTCGCAGGCTTTACTACGTATCTTCACTGCATCTGCTGTCCTTAGTGATTGTGCTTGGTGAATTCATAGTGCAAACTACAGAGATACTTTCTGGATGACTTGCAAGAATCTCAGTTCCACAGGTGCTTCTTAAGGCAAAATATTTAATTTCTAGGAAACTAAAAAAAAAAAAGGAAAAAAAAAAAACCCACAACCAAATTTCAACATAAAAATTATTCAAATAAATAGTTGGAGAGCTTTGCTTTTTCTGTGCTATGCTCACTCAGACATGAGAGGTCCTTGGGTTTAGCAGAAATATTTGCAGATTTAGACATGGATCTTGAAATAAGCTTGTTAAGTGGAGTACCATTGGGAGTAAATTGTTCCATGTCAGTGTTGGAGTCCACCTGTAAAATCTCATTAGAAGGTCAGGGCCTTAATTTTTCTGTTCATTAAAAAATAGCTGCAAATCCCACAATACTGTGGGGCATCTTTTGTCTCAGGTTCATCAGAGCCTGTTTGTATTTTTATGCTTTGGATTATTTTTTTTTATACAATCATTGTTAAGATAAGAAACATTAAGACTACTTGCACTAACCGCTCAGTTCTAAATCTCATCAGTAAATTGCTTTTTATCCCCAAACATTAAGAGAGATTGAGTAAAGTGAAAGCTGTGGGGGTAGTTTAAGTTACTGTTTACATCTTGGAGGTTCTTTTTAAAAATGTTATCAATATTTTAAAAGTAAATTTCTGTCACACATTTCCATTCTGTTTTAAAAAAACACTCCTTTCAATACCAGAAAGGACTGATAAAAGTGTCAGTTGCCAGTTTTATTTTAATACATAAATAATTGTTAGGAAAGGAAGTTATTTCCTTGCAAGAGTAATGAAAGAGGCCTTGCGTCACTTGGTACAAAGAGGAAGCAATAGAACAGGAGCTATTATTTCATATCTCGAGTAACAATGAGTCAGCACAGTTATCTGGTGTGTAACAAAAGGTGTTTGTAATTCAGTCATCCCACTTCATCTTTCTTCCCTCACCTGCTGCCGTTCCACACCAGCAAATCACTCTCTTTCTCTTAACCAGCCTCTCTCCTTTTATTGTTATTTTTCATGTTTTCATTTGTCCTGATATCTTATTGGTGCGAGGTGCCTAGAAGCCCAGCAAAGGATTTGTCGTGGGAAGATCCCACGTGATCCGTTTCTCTGCCGTGAGGACAGCAAGGCACATGGCTAATCGTCCCGCGGCGGGGGGCGTCCCCCACGCGCACCTCGCCAGCACTTCCCAAACCAACCCAGGAGTTGTTCAGGCTGAGACGACCATTTCCTTTTGAGATTACTCAGCTTCATAATGGTTGTCAATAAATTCCCTCTCCAGCTTCTCCAACAAGATTAGGCAGGTTAGTACCTGAACCCCTGTAAGTAGCAGGTCCAAAGAATTACCCTGGAGCCCAAGGCTGGCTGGGCACTTGGCCTAGGGAGAGCCTCTTGCTGCAGCCCGGTGGCAGAGCAGGCCAGTGCCCACCACAGTGTGGGAGCTGGCTCGATGGCTGGTTACCGCTGGAGCTGGGAAGCAGTGGATGGCATTCCAGCCTGCACCTCCCTGCCCGGCTCTGTGCCGGGACTACTTGTTTGTCAGCAGAGGCAGGAAACTGGCCGAACACTGATGTAATCATAAAAAATGTGATCTTATCAGGGTATATCTTGCTGATAAGGACGTACTTTTGATTACAAATGGTTTGGCGTTGCTGGTGACACAAAAGCCAGAAATCCAGCAGCCTCTCTGCACAATGGGGGTGCATTACTTGCAGCTAATAACACTGAATGCTTAGACAAGCAGACGGCAGCACAACAACTCACCGCTCCATGTTTCCCTCCACCTCCCCTCCCCCAGACCCTCCTGCCACTTGCTGACGCCATTTGCCTGGGACTGGAGGTGTCTGTGAGCTCTGAAAATTGGATCACAGGGATAGCTCTTTGCCGGCCCTGGTCACGCTGACGGCAAGACTCAATCGATCAATACTCCGTGTGACACTTTCAGAATTCATTGGAAATTATGTCCTTTTCGAATGACACCCACATATTATCGAGGGCAGCTCCAACAGAAAAGCACCAAGTGTGTTTTTGCCAGATATGTTTTGTTAGTAGTAAACTTCACTTTATTTGTAAAGTTCTCTGTATTTGGGATTTCTCCATCCCTCCCTTCAACCTCACTTTTGAAGAGGGCAGAGATTTAATCTTTAAAGGTAGCTTTGTAGCCTGACATTTAGAGTGTGAGCCGTTCCTAAGCCTGATGTTTATTATGACATATGGCTTCTTCATGTAAAAAACAGTAAGCTTTGGGGGAGAATTTAAAAAGTAGCCTGAGTCTCATAACACACAGCTAGAAACTGATTCGCAATTTTATCCAAAATATTATGACCCCTGAGTAAAACTATTGCTTTGCTATGCATTCCCAAGGAACTACTTGGCTCTGCTATGTCGGACCCAATTGTTCTGGGTGGGACTACACGGCTCATTCAGAGCAACCCTTTGGAGCCATTAATTGCTCATGTTGACAGGCAGCAAAGAAGAATGGTGCTTGCAGCTGGAGGTTTCAGGGATGAGATATGTAGAGAAGAAGAAATAGGGGAATCGTTGGGAATGTGGTTTGGAGGATTTGCAGAGAAATGTCAATATTGAGAACGAATCTTTAGCCCTTATATTTTGTGACTCCAAAGTAAATAGCTCTGGGTGCTGAAGGGGTTCAAATGCTGGGTACCTGCCATCCTTTGGGGACGGTGCAGCTGGGACTCAGAGGATCCAGACTGAGTTTTAATTCTGCCTTTATCAAAACTAAAGCCAGAAGTATAATTTGAACTAGATTTAAACACACCCAAATGAACAGGAGGTTCAGCCTCAATCAACTCAGTGAGAAAACAGGGAAAAACTGTTTCCCAAAATACAATCCTGTGTAATTTGGGATTTATAACATTCATCGTGCTGCACAGTGTTTACAGTGTAGCAAGTCCGTGAACAGTAGCATGTAGATAGTCCTAAAAAGAAGTGGAAAAAAGAACAATGTGACATTTCTTGACTTGAGATGCATCTGCGAAGCATAGGTGGAGATGCTCATGCCACAAAAGCAGTTAATAGGGGAAGATTATTTCCAAAGATATTTTTGTGTTTTCACTCTGTGCACATGTCAGGCAGAACGCACTCTGCACTTCACTGCTGTGCTGCTCTGACACATGAGTTTCCTCTGACCCTGGGGTAAAATCTTTCCTGGGCTGCAACTGCTGCACCTCCGCTAGTCCCACACTAACTGTGCTACAGTGAATTTCACCAAAGTGAAAACTAATGTTTCAAGGTCCAAAAGCTGGTGATAGTGGAAAAGAGAGTATCAGAGGTGGACTATGGACTGATTAATCTGTTTGTCTGGTTGCCAGGAAACATCAAAACTGTCATAAATTATTAGTTAGCAGTTTATAGGGAAGTTTTCAATTGCTAATCCTGCCCTTGTAATCACATCTAATAGTTTCATTTACTTTCTTCTTAAGGAATGTGACCTGGCAAATTGGATAACTACTATCCTGAATAATATTATGAGGCTTGAATGGAGTAAACTAAAGATCAGAGTGACTATTGCCTGATTTTACAAGTTAATTCCTGTAGCTTTCTATATGAAAGTAACACAGTTTACAGGAGCCCTGTATGAGGAATATCGCACCCCAAGCTAAAACATCTGGGCTTTTAGTGCAAGGTATAGAGACCAATGCTGCTAGTTCTGGTCACTGCCAAGGAAATGGAAGCTTGTCCAGGTGAGGATTTCACTTGCTCTGGACAAGCATTCTCAGGCCAGAGGCAGAGGATGTTATTGCTTGTTCCTCAATGCAGTTTCATTGTGTGAGTTTTGAGATCTCTGATTCAGCTCCTGTTGTTAGAGACCACAGCAAATATTTGTGAACCATTAGAGCTTCATTTTCAAGAAAAAAATATTCTGTTGCAACTGAAACTTGTGCATCTCTAGTTGAATGCTCTGTTTCTAATATGAGTACCTTGCTTGTTTTGCCTCCATTGATTTCTTACCAAGTTAACTTAAGCTTTTATTTTTCAGGCTTTTAGATTACTTTAAGTACATTTTCATGTCAAGAGTCCCACTCAAAATTGGTTTCTGAACTGGTGTAACTGAGACTAAAATTCTTCTTATAGTCAAATGGGTGGTACTCCCTCATGTGAACACTTGGGATTGAAGTTCTGCTGGACTCCAATTTTACAATGCCTTGCCTGAGACCTGGTGGGAAAATTGGTAGGGTGGAGTGATTGTGCCATGGCAGCTGTCAGAATTGCAGGTTTATAGTCAAACTTTTCTTTACAGAGATTTAAGAGTGATCTGTGGTATTTCTCTCTAATTGCTCAAATGGTCTGAATGCTGGTCATGGAGGCACCTGATACCCAAGCCTTTTATGAGGGAATTAATGAGCATAAGTCTACAAAGGTCCCAAATGGGCTGTAAAAACATAGGAGAGAGAAAATAAGCATCTTGCAAGCATCCTGAAACCTCCAGCTCACACATAATTGTTGGGCAAGAGGCACCACGTTGTTTGTGGGAAAGGAATGGGCTTTGCTACTATTCTGGCATCAATTTTTTACTAATTCTCATTTATGGTTTTCTCATAATGTTCTTCCACCTGAACCATTCTTAAATTGCAAACCAGTACTTACTTGGTGACAGAGTGATTTGATAACGGTGTTCATTGCTGTCTCAGGTGATCAGTTTGTGAGAAAGTTTGGTGAGACTTTGTTAGTCTTTGAGCTTTTAGTCCAGGAGTATCAATAGGAGCCCAAATCCAATAGAGTAAATACAATGTAGAGTAGAAGAAGAACTAGAGACTGAAGATGCTATTGTACTTGGGGCCTTTTAAAAACACTCAGGAGTCTTGGAAGAGTCTGGTTTCTCAAGACAAGCTGGAGCATACAGGCAGGTGGGTGTCATGTTGCATCTCCTTCATCCCCCTATAGTATAGTCATCGTTTTCTCATACTTAAGGATAGCATCAGGAATTTCATTCCCAACCTACGTCAAATGAAGCAACAGAAATAAAACCTGACTAAACTACCATATTCATAAAACAGAGAGGTAAGAATGCTACATTTTGTTGCCAAACTGGCTAATTTCATTAAAAATACTGAATTGGTGTGAGGTTGAGGTGAACTGGAACACACCACAGATACACCATGTGGTCCCTGCTTCCAAGCAGACTGAACCAGACTCAAAGAAGTGCCATGGATCTGCAGCTCCCATTGACTTCAGCTTCTATTAAAATCAAAAACAGTTTTACTATTAGCTTAAATAGATTCAAGGGAAAGTGCTGCATAACAGTACAATGTCTGCAAATATTTTCTTAATCATGACAGCTATATACATTATACATTCTTTTACATATTTAGACACCTGTACTAGAATCCTTAAAAGCTTCAAATATACCTTAATTCTCCTGATGGTGTATTCTGTGTAACTGACCTAAATGTTGTCAGAGAGGTGAAGCTTTTAGCCTTAAAGTGCAAGGAATCTTTTAGTCCTGCTGGGGTTTAATGAGTTGAGATTCTAAGCTGATTCAGCTCTTAAACAGTCTGATCATTAGTGCTGTATCATCTGTCACCTTTGGGTGATAATTAGAAAAAGAAAGTCAATAACAATAGTACATAACACTACTTTACCAAGATTTAAACAAGTTGTAATATTGTTGAACATCTATTGATGAGTCCAAATGTGCCACAGGCTATTGAGCACAAAGAGTGCTTTGATGTGATGTTTTCCATTATTAATTTGATGTGGTAGACTTTGTAGAAGTGAGAACATTTGTTTTCATTTTATTACACGTGGGAAGAGACTGAGATACTTTACATATTAATTTTTTTTTCTGTTGTTTATTCCACTAAAGCTTTTAAGGAAAAAGCACAGAAGAAAAAAAATTAGGAAATTTGTTGTTCTGACTCACTTCATAAATTTAGACTGTTTGTGCACCTTATATGTGATTTGGTTTTACTTTTATTGATTTTTTTGACCTCCAAAATACACATCCTAAATGTATGCTAGCAGCCCCTAGATGACAGGGAAAAATTTAAGTGGATCTGATTTTTGTCCCCAGAATAGAGCAAGATCTCAGACACTGGCCACAGCAATGCAAACAGGGGTCAGGATTCATTATGCATTACTTTAGCAATCCGGATATTGAGATACCCCAGTAATGCAGTGGTCAGTTATTGTTTCTTATTGACCACTTCCTTGTCTGCCTGTTGATTCTTCCTTTGGGCGATTAAACTCATTTATAAAGAGCAGAATTATGGAAATCTCTAAAGAGGGAGCCTTTTGGAGTCTCTTTTATTGCCTTGTTTTGTCTAATGAATACCTTAATGAAAATTCTTTCCCTTCCTTTAGTCTGTCCTTTTTGTGCTTTCTGAAACCGCAATATCTTAACACTTCAGTCGTGGATCTGCAAAATACAGTTTTGCTTAGCTGATGTTTTGCAGTGATTTAAACTGGAAAGTTCTTAAGCCAAAAATGGAACAATGTACACAAAATATCTGAGCCTAAGAGAAATGCCTTTGCAGATTGAGTAGGTCCTTTCAAAGAAACAACTGAGACAAGGTGTTTTCATCTCATGTCTGGAAATACCCATATGCAGCACACTTGAAAGAAAGTCTAAATCTCTCAAACCTGTGAGGCATGTTTTTCCTTAGCATTTAAATGAAGATATTTTACTTCTTCTCCCTTCTCTTTGGAAAGAATATCATTCCTTCCTGGAACTCTGCAAAACATCAAATAGTCCTGCCTAAATCATTTTGTGTGGTGAAATCGACAGCTGGAGTACGGTCTTTGTCCAGAGGGTGAGTGGCACCTAACATGGCAGCTGTATCACCATTTGGAATTCTAAGATGTGAAACTAAACTCCAAGGGTTCCGTTTTGAAATCCAATTGTATTTTGGACAATAACCACCCCATATTTTGTCTCTTTTCAAGGTTGCTCAGAAAAGGGGCAGCTGAAGATAAGCACTAAATAGTAACACACAATGTCTCAGGCTAACATCAATAGAACATGAAAACCAGGAATTGCTCATATAGGATATAGAGATGCTGTGTGCTGCCATTCTCAGTATGAGGTGGGAGCGCTTTACATGAATCAACTACCTCCCTGTAAAATGTAACAGGGAGCCCAAGATGCAAATGGAAACCTGCCTTCAGTCTGGATTTTAAATTCTCCAAATATTTTGGGATGATTAAAATAGGAGTTCCCCTTCAGTTTCATCTTTTTTTAAAATGAAATAATGCATCTTGTAAAAACTGGAGAGAGGTCAAAGATTGACGTAAAAGCTACTTGCTTCTTTCCAGGAGCCAAATGTCCAGATTTAGTGAATGAATATCAATGAAAAGCAGGAACTTGCATCAGTAAAACATAAACCATACAGTGTCAAACTTTGGTTATCTACAAGTTTCTGTGACACTCAGCCCTTTCACGTATGCCTCTGCACACAGAAGTAAGGCAGCACAATTGCTTCCCAGAACTCAGATATAGCAAGTCCTATTTATTATACACCGTGCTGAGGTATTTCCCAGCCAAGGTATCACTGCTAAATGTGGCTGCAAAGTCCACTTCTTAGACAAGGGGCAGAGAAATGTGATTGGGTTCTCCTCCTGATAAGTAAACTCTACATAATCCTCAGGGATGATAAAATTTGTCTAAAGTCCAGAATCTGGGTCAGATTATTGTTTACCTCTATGGCAGTTACACAAATAATGAATTTGGACCTCAGACTTAAAAACTTAAAATATTCCCTTATCTATATAACTTTATTTTGAAATACAGTTTAAAAAATCAGCTAAGTCTGTGAATATGTGCAGCAAACCCTTCATAAACCCAAGGCATCTCTATTTCCATACAAGCCAGAATTCACCATCTCGAAAGAAATCAAAACACACTTTAAAATAATATTGTAAAAAGTGTTAACCTGCCAAGTACCCAACATTAGATTCTATAATTATTATAATAATAAAATAATAATAATCTTTACTCTTACATATCTCCAATTTGTATACTGAGTGTCAATCAGCCATACAAAACTGACCACCCATCTGTTATTCTGAGCTCTAAACAAGTTATTCAGGATTACCTTTTGTACCAGCCCAGTGTTTTGCAGCTGGAAGGCTGAGCCAAGTGCCCAGCTGGGGCAGCTGCAGGATGAGGAGCTGCCCGGGGAGCTGGGGAGAGGCAGGAGCAGGAGGGCAGTGGGGCTACAACCCGGGTGCTGTGCTGAACTCCTGCCTCCCTGTGGCATTGGCTGCAGAGACCTGAGTGCATCAGAACTGCTCCACAGCTCTGCCTTTCTCAGCCCACTCTGCAGCAGCTAAAGCTAAGCCTGAATTTAAAACTGCTATACCCAAGTGAAGCTAAGTAAAACACTGCTTATTGGGCTGGATATAGGCCAGAACCCTTGGAAACCTGTTGCAGGATCTTTAATGAGCTCAGCAAGTTGATTCCTTTCACAGAAATCATCCCCTGACCCCCTGGCTGGGTTAGCCCTGGGACTCAGTGCCAGGAAGCAGTGCTGTGCAGGGAAGAGCAGAGAATGCTGTCACAGGGACCTACATGCTGGTCGTTTTCCCCAGCACACTGGGTTTTCTTCCATGGCTGAGCATTTGATGCTCTGTGGCTTGTGAACCTGTAACATCAGCTGGCAAAGCAGCAATACCAACACAGCATTAAGTACCTTTCAAGATAAATTAGAATGTATCGTATTAAGCAAATATCTCGTGTATTTAGCATTAAGATCAGAGTTTGATGGGTTTTGCCACTTACCACTTTTCCCCTTTGAAAACCTACCAAAGGTGGTGCTTAGTGCTTGTTCTGTCTCACAGACTTGCCACCCAAGTGTTACCAAAGGGTGAGGTGGCTCCAGCGTGTGCACGGCTGGTAGGGGGAAAAAGGTCGTGACGCTTCTCACCGGGTTTCCATGAGGGGTTGGAGCCCTGCGGGGCCCCTCCATGGCAGCACGGCTCCAGCAGAGCACTCACCTTGTTCTGAGGTTGATTTGAGGTCTTGAGTCATTAATTAGATCACTGATTAGTTAATGCTTGTACAGGGCTCTCTATTTTCAGTGTGGCATGAGAAGTAGGAGTCATTATCATTTGTAATAAACATTTGCTTATTGATGTTTGCACTCAAGCTGTGCAGGTTACCTTCATGTTTTTTGGTTCTGCCCACTCACTTCCTTAGCCCTCCATGGGGCAGGGCCAGTCACGTGTGGATTAAATGTAATTAGGCTGAAAGATTGATGATGAAAACTGATTGAAATTCCATCTGCATATTCCTATTCACACTACACTTGGGAACTGCTCAGGCCACCATTTTTGTCTGGGGGCAGCACAAGCATGGGTCACAAACCAACTTTAAAATCTGTAGTTCTTCTACATTCCGTTACAAATTACTTGGCAGTTTTGCTGAGAGACTGAAACAGCCTAGAAGTGTCTCTCAACAAGTCTGTCTTTTTATTTGAAATAGGTATCTGTCAGCATGCAATAAACAGCAAGCCACTATCAGAACGTTTTGTGGTTTTGCACAGATCTCTGTGCTATAGGAGGAACTTCCCCTGTCTTGTTCCTGGTGTCCTTTTTGCTACAGATTTTTCTTTTAAAACTATGTGGATTTGCAGGTAACATTCAGAAACCATTTCTTTTGTTGTTGTTTTTGTAGTTTTCCTTGTAGCTCATTGATTTGTTCAAACCAAAAACAAAGCCAATCTCTGAGGCTGTCAGCCTATTTAGCTGAGGAGGAAAGTTCACCAACTTCTGTAAATAGAGATGATAGTATCTGGCCCAGCAGTCTGTTGTAACTTGGGGCCTGCCTGGCAAGGCTTTGTGCTCAGCCCTGGCTCCAAATAGCTGGGGGGGCTGCTGACTGGACCCCTTCCCTGCAGCCACCTGTGGCAGTGTGAGCAGTGCTGAGCAGCCATCTGCACGTGGCAGTGCAATTGTCCTCACACCTCCACTTTTATTGCTGTATATTAAAATTACTAGTGCCAGCAACACTTTGTAAGGCAATAAGTTTACTGCAAGCTATGAAGACTTTCTTTGATTCACCTTCAAATCTGACCACTTTAAAAAACAGTTGCCAATATTTGTACTTTGAATTTTATGTTTTTTTAAAGGAGCTGTGGTTAAAAATGCTAAAACAAGTTTGACCAAGTGGTCATTCTGTCATGCTTGGGCACAGGAGAGGGGAAGCTGCTCAGCAGAGTGGGTGCTCGTCATAGCAGTTATTTTGTTTTATGGTTAGAGATGTGTGTGCTACAGAGGAGAGCAGCTGGTTTTGTGTTCATTTTCACTGGCTGTTCTTTGCAAAAGACTTCCATCACAGAAATGAAAGCTTAGCACAGGTCTGGGGTTGCAAGCATACTGGCATCAGTGTGATTCATTTCCTATTTCTGCCACTTTAGAGCCTTTCTTCTCATTAGCAAACTCACAAACCCCAACAACTGCCAAAACCCTCAAGGCAGATGAAAGGAAGTGGATCCATTTTCTCTAAAGCAGCTCTATGACATTTTGTGAAGAGCCTCTTAACAGATCCAACACTAGGAATATTTTCATCTCTTCAACTCAAGAATACCTTTTGAAGGCCAGTGTGGTCTGTAAGCAGGACAGGGATTAGTGTAATCCCTTCCCCTGCCCCACCTAGAATCTCTTCTGGAGGGATCCTTATCTGCTCACATCCTCTGCCATCAGCCCAATCCCCTTACTCCCCACACAGGTTCTGAACAGCTTCGCTCCTTCCCCAGGAAGTACATTTTTCTGTTACAATCAACACACTGACAGGTCTGCAAGAGCAACGTAGAGCTTTATGCTCCTGTTTTGGAAAAACAATGCATTACGATAAATCTTCTTGAAGTAAAGGGTGGCATATAACTCAACAGAAACTTTTATACTTACTTTCAAACCTTTACATTGATAACTGTGGTTTCTATGACTACCACATATTCAATGTTACTCTTCTGTGCTGGTGATTCACAAGGCAGAGAATGAAGACATTTGTGATCCCTTCAGTTATACATCAACTGAAGTTATTAAAACTCAAGGAAGACCATCAGTTAGTTTATAGAGCCATAGATGATGGTGCTGTCTAATTCCCATCTCCAAACAGACAGATTCTAGTGCTAACCAAGTGTATAGGCTTTTTACACATTATAAATAATGTACAACCCTGGGCTTTGGCCATAACTGTTTTTCTTAGAATGCCTTTTTCCTGAACTGCCTCTTCCTTTGCCTATGCTGGAGATAAAGGAGAAAATGGATTTTCTGAAGATCTCAGTATAGTTCTTATAGTGCATTTATTTGTGATACCATATAGGAAAACTTTGTCAGCAATATCACTGTTCTCTTGGCAGCATACATGGGTGTGGAAATGTTTATGTTTATGCCAGTTACAGTACATGTGCTGCCTCTTGGAGTTGCACTGTGGGCAGGGGCTCCAAAAAAGGTATTTCCACCAGCACTGACTGCAGTAGTCAGGGAAGGTCTGCTGAAAAAGGGCAAAACTGAGTCCAGGAAGCTGAGTCCAGACTAACTTATTAGCCTACACGATTTAACTTACACAGAAACAATTAGTAAGCATAAAAAGACTGGGTCTAAACATGCAGAAACAGGTAGGAGAAAAAAAAAAGAAAAAGAATCCCAGGCAGCCTTCAGCCACTTGCTGGCTGCATATCACCGAGGACTGACTTTTTATCAGCTCTGTTCTGAGAAAGATGGAAGAAAAGTGCAAAAAAGGCAGAGACCTGTCCTGGAGGGAAATTTCAGCTGAAATATTCAGGTTACAGTGTTGCACCTGTGACTGATGCCAGTGATACCCAGATTCCCAACAGTACAGCCTGGGCAAAAGCTGGTGTGCCATCTTCAACCCTCCTACCCAGAGAGTTCAGGAGGATCCTGGCTGAGATTATGATTTCATTCAGCTGTTCACTGTTACTCCCACAGGCATCCAGAAGCCACATGGACTAGCTGGGACCTCTGTGTCCTACATGTTTCACAGATACAGAAATATTACTGTCTTCAAAACTTTTCAGCACAGCTCTCATATTTGAGCAAGCAAACAGGACAATATGAAAGAAAGCACCATTTTTCTCTGTCCTTGTCTTTTGACTGATGGCTTGGTCGTTTTTTTTAAGTGGAAAAGCTGTTTACTCCACAGACAATTTTTATTCAGCAGACTGAATATAAACAATTTGCCTTCATTGTGCCTTTGTAGGAAGAAAGGGAATCTATAGTGACCCAAAAAGCTGTCATTCAACGTGGGGGGAAAAAAAATCATAGTTCTGATCTTATGCACCCACTGAAGGCTGATCTTAATGTCACTTTCAGGTAGCTCAACTTACCCAAGAAACTTACCAAAAACTTCAAGAGGCTACATCAGAATAGTCCGTGTTGAGAATGTCAAATATCAATCACAACTTTGTGTGTAATGTAGACCAACAGAGCCACGTTTCCAGCTTTATCAGAAATTGCTTGGCTTCAAGGGATCAGTTAGAATCGAAGCTTTCAATATTCCTTCTGCAAGATGAAATAGCTGTGGGTTTTTTCTTTGCATCTCATAAAGAAGTTAAAATCTGTGCAGACCTTTTTTCAGTAATCCTTGAAATCATGTGTGACAGTTGAGGAGTAAAGTTCAGTGAAAATTCACACAGTGAATTAAAAGCATATGTTACAATCTCAGGAGAAAGCGGATGTGTACCTGTGACCATAGCCAAGTGGAGAAATGCTGAGGTGTGTATCTGGACTTTGATTCTCACCTGTCAGTGGCTGGTTTATCAAAGCAGCTCCACTGAGGTCAGAGGCATAAAGGCTCAGTGGTGTCAGTGAAAGCTGAAACTGGGCCCACAGAGCCCATTAACTGATTTGGGTAACATAAAGTCCAAACTCAGAAAAACTCTCTTTTTTTTTCCTGATGTGAACTTACTGATGTGTCTCAAAACCAAAACAAATTTGAAGAACTGCTTTGCAGAAAAAGTACAGGGAGCTTCTTAAACTCAGGCTATTTCAGCTTTCTTAAAAGACTGTGAAAATAGTCTTACCCTAGGTAGGAGTATCCACAGCCCAGCATCAACTGGTCCCCTGCCCCAGGGAGCAGTCTGCTGTCCAGGAGTGGCTGGGGGACCTCTCCAGAGGAGACTGAGCACCTGCAGCCTTCTTAAACTGGGCTTGCCCTGGCCTGGGGGTAGGAGGCACAGCTATTTCCTAGCCATCTCTCTGCCTGTCCCACCCACCCTGCATCCCTTGGGAAAGTGCTTCACTCAGCTTTTCTTAGCTAAATATACCAAACCTCACCAGCCCCTTCCCAGGTGTTTATTCATGTTTATTTTGGAGGGACAGGGGTGAGAGAAGGAATAAGAAAAAAACATTGACTCCTCCTCAAATCTGGAATTACTATCCTATAACAACTGTCTTCATTTCTTTATTTAAAACTAAATGGTTGTAATTTTAATGGATAAACACCTGTGCTATATTGTTCTCTATTTCTGTTCTGTGTTAATACTCTCAATCTTGCTCACATTTGCATTCTGCAAACAATATGCTGCCAGAAAGTGTGTTTTTGATTGGACTCCTGATCATCCTATTTTGTATTTAATGTAACAGACTGTGTTATCTAGGAATATTCTTAATTCCACATGAATACTGATGTTTGCCTTTACCTGGGGTCAAATATTTCCTAGGTGCATCGCCCTAAGCAGTATATATCTGGTGTTCAAGAAACTACTTTCAGGACCATTCAGATGTGGCTTTGTTCACCAGGAAAAACCCAATAACCAAATGATGGGCTCTCTTGTTACAAAAGCAACCAGAGAGGTGATCTGCAGTGGGCAACAGCTGCCTCCTGCCTCCCTCTGCTCTTTTCCCAGTGGGTTGTGTTGTGTGATATTGTATTTCATTGTATTTAAGCAGTACATCCACTGCATAAAATCCCCTCATTGGTCAGTATGGCAGGGCAAGGAGTCAAGGCTTCAGTTATCTGTTGCCCCAAACTTACCTGCCCTCCTGGGCCACCTGGCAGCCCTGGAGAGATGCTCATGCTCCCTTGCAAAGCGACTGCCCTTCCTTGGAACAGCTCCATGTCCTCCACCTCTGAGTAATGATCTTCTTTCTAAAGTGGAATATGTAATAGGGAAAAAGAGATGGCCAGAACTCAAATGAAGGAGAAAAAAGAGCAGATTAATCAATTTTGGGATGTTCTTTTGATGCTCTTGCCCTCTATTTCCCCACTCTTCTTCCAAGCTCTCTGCAGTTATTTCAGTGTGAGTGCTGCTAGCCACATGGTTAAGATTCAGCTTGCAAAAATGTATGCTTGCAGCAAGGAAGATTTACCCTTTAACCTTTAGCAGCCATTTCCTCTGAAAAGCACAAGTTTCATTTTCGCTTACAGTGAAAAACATGTGGAGGGGGAAGGGGGAAGAGAACCTCATCTCTGTGTAAAACAGCCGAATGGTCCTGTTTTCATCCTCTGCAGCAAACTTTCCACATAGCTCATTCTGCATTATGCAGTCTGCCCTCAGGAAAGAGATCTGGCAGCAAAAGCAAATGCAAACTCTCTCGTTAGTCTTGAAAGGCCTGTTCTTGAGCTGTTGGGGTCAATCCCCTTCAGCAGGTTCATTTTCTTCATTGCAGTTTCATGAATTTGGCCATAAGCAAAAAGCAGGATTTAATTTTTCAAATATATATAGTATTTGTTAAACAAAACTGAAGATTGTGCGCCACGTGGAAAAGTCAGGAAGGTGGAAGGAATTCCAAATCCCTATGATATGTGCAAACATTTTACAAATAATGTACTGTAGCACCAACAGCCAATGAGACTGTGCTTTCATCTAGGATACATATGTGTAATTCATGCTAGAAGTTTTAAAAACAAGACACGGAAGAGGTATTGTCGCTTGAATCTCTTTCACTTAACTGTCTTTCTGCCTAGAAAATAGGCTTTTTTTCAGGTCTCACATGACACTCATGCATATATCAGAACTGTCAGCTCTATCAGAAGTCAGTGATTTTTAATTCAGCTTATCTTTCTAATAGTCAAAAATTGCTATCAAGAGATAAATGTTGTCTATTTGTTGTAAGTTCAAGAGAAGGCCAAAATCCCCATCCTTGCTGCCTCCTGAGCTCTGATCTTCCTCCTTGGATGTTTCCCTGGCCCAGTGTTGTGTACAGTGATGGTGCAACAGGATGAGCTTCCATATCACCCTCATCTTTGCTGCAGCACTTCTGTCAGTAAGGAAGAGCGGCTTCTAGTTTTCTCAGTTTGCATTCTTCAACAACAATCAAATACAAACTTCTTTTCTGCACTTGGCAAATGGTTCGCTTTGAACTTGCCAAGTACCAAAGCCTGATCCTATAGCTCAAAAGCATATGGGTTTCTCCTTTCCTGCAGCCTGGTCTTAGTGCTGCCCAGAATGGCTGTCAGGACTGCCCTGCCCCACCACACGGTTGTGGCCATGCAGGGTGCCCCATGCAGATGCCCTCACCCCCTGTACCCCAGGAGCCTGCTCCAGCAGCACCACTACCTTTCCTGGGCTGCCTTCTGCTCCACTACGGCATTTATGAAACTTTGGTATATTTTTAAGATCAGTTGTCAGGTGTCCACCTTTCTGTAAAAGTTTTTAACATTATTTTCAAATGAAAAGTCCATGATCTTATGAAAAAAATTAACTTTCAAACTTTTTGTTCAAACAAGTGTTGTCATATTTTCTCATGCTCGCCAAATGATAATCCAAAGAGAGATCCTGGTCACCTGACTGTAAGGACACCAGTCAGCAGCCTCCTGTCACATACACCTTTTAGGGACTGCAGAGTCTTGTGACCTTTCTGAGCCCCCCTCATCCCTGCTAAACCTCTGCTGTCTTTGCAGAGTGAGCAGGGAGGAGAGTGTGCCCTCCCAGACAACAAAGGGTGCTAGAAACACTGCTGTTACTGGTACCTTTCATTGTATACCAATACACAAATAAACCACAAAATGCCAGAAGAAATAATAAGGTATCACAGTAAACAGGATTAGGAGATTTGTCTGAAAAGAAAAAAGTTACTGGTGAATATGAATATGTGAGAAATATGAATATGTAAGAAACTCCCTCAATGTATTGTGAACTGAGAGAAAAGTGTTAATTCTTGCAGCCTTTTTTAAAAAGGAAGATGCAATGGGTTAATTTTCTTACCAAAGCAAACTTTAATGAGGAAATCATATGGGATAAAGGTGTAAAGGAGAAAGTGGAGTGTGTGAGAATGGAGAGTGCATAATGTATGAGCATCAACAACACAGCCTGATGAGTGAAGGCTTTTATACTGCCTCTCTATTGATAGGTATTTCAACCAGCAGTAAAAAACTGCTCTTGACACTCATCTGTAGGGAAAAATATCCACGTAGTCGTTGCTGTAGGACCAATTAGCCTGTGAAAGCAGTTGGGGGGAGGGGTAGACGCGGGATATAAATGCGGGATGCATCCACACTTGATTACTCTAATGAAATGTCCATTGATTCCTATAGATTAATGTGAGAAGAACGGCAGCTGCGGAGTGGCTAACACCTCTAGGTCAGCAGCTCTGTGTGTCTGTGTGGACGTGTGTAATGGAGGGGGTAGCACACAGCCAGACCAAGGTAGACAGGAGAGGGTTAGCCTGGCTGTGGAGGGAGAGGTGGCTGAGGTGCGTGGACGTGACAGCCGGTAAGGGAGGGAGATGGGCGGGAGGCCATGGTGAGAGGCTGCAGGGGTGGCTCCTCCCGCCTCGCTCGCTGCTGCTGCCCCTCGCTCCCGTTTGACTTTGCTGTAAGGCAGACTGAGCTCACAGGTCATCTGTTTTTGTTAGATTAATTTGATTCAGCATGTAGGAATAGAGGGCTGAGCAGGCTAATGGCTCTCTGCAGGTGACATTGGGAATGGTCAGCACTCGTTGTCCTCCTCCCCCATCCCTGTGGCTGAAAAAGTCTCCAGCGAGGGGCTCGCTCAGTGCCGGGGTTGCCAGCAGCCCCCGCGCCCAGCACCGCCTCGCTCCGGCCGTCCCTCCACGTCTCAAATACAAATCCCTTATCTCTTGTGCCATGTCATGTAGAAGGACTTAATTACGTTAAGGAGAGAGGGATTTGCTGAGTGACTGCAGTGCTTGGCGCGAAGTTGGTTTTGTCGCACGGGGAATAGAGTTACCGGGGTCCTTGCCATAATTGTCACAAATGATGCACCATATCCTCTCGTATGGTAATTCTGGTGTTTTGCCATCAAAGGTGATATGCAGGCAGCAACCTGCCTCCCATGCAAGAGAAATCCAGAGGAGCAACGCCATGGTACAAGTTCACAGCCATAAATTGCACCGAGGGAAGAAACTAATGTGAAAATATGAAGGGGTAAAATATTCAGGCTGGCATTCTAGAAATTACATTTCAGATAAAACAAAAATTATCTCTGGGCCAGATTCTTTCTGGGATAGCATCCAACAGTTATACAGGTTGTCTGGTTCCCCTAGTCACAATAGAGGAAAACCTGGCTCTGTTACTGAGGATGAGGAGACTTGTAGCTGTATTGCACTATGAGGAGAGTTTGATGTCTTCAATTAAGGATGCAAAATAATTAGGCACATTGTGGCTATTATTTGAGTTGTTTTCCATGCACATTTTACCACGTTATTGTAGAACTTAGGAATTCAACATCAGCCAAAAAATGTATGAAAGTGTCCTTCAGCAATGTGTACAAACAGGGTCAGGCAATTGCAAGACCCACATGGCACTTCAAAGAGCAGCGTCCCTCAGGAAGTGCAGTATCTGATGGCTGGGTATTAAAATTCCTTCTGTGTTTTACTAACTCTGGAGGGGAGTGTGGGGAAGATGGGTCCTAACTCTATGTCATGGCTTTGAGCATTGTGCTACTGTTTTGGCAGCTGTCTACACTCCCCAGTGGGTGCTGTGACTGCTTCTTCCCAAAGGCTGTCAAGCTCTCTCAGCTGGGCCCAGCCCTGCCAGCACCAGGTCTTCAGCTGAGCCTGGGCAATATGTGGCACCTCTGGCTGTAGGACTACTCCTGTCTCCATGCAATCTAATGACAAAACTTTTCATCGCCTGCAGAGCATAGTTTATCCAGGAAAGCACAAATAAACATAAACAAGTTGTGTGCAGGTTGCAGTATTTCCCCATGACTGCTCTATAACCACCTAACATCTAGTAAACCTGACTGCTCCTTGGCGGATGCACAAGCCCCAGTGGAGCCAGTTCCCAGGGCATCCCCAGCCATCCCACCTGCCAAGGGCATCATGGCTGGGCAGGAGGGAGTTGGCCTCATTTTGCAGCTCTGCAGCCAGACCAGCCCAAAAATGCTGCCACCTCCTTTGATCGCTGTAAAACATTGGCTTTCAGTTGAAAGTTTTCATTCCTGTCTGTTCAAAAACATGCTTATCAGTTATTCCTCTCCTTAGTTCAAGATTTTTACTTCTGTTTTACAGACCTTTTAATTTATGCGTTCTCCTGTAGAAACACCTAGCTTCTCTTGGATACATAACTGTATCCGAGCAAAGTTTGGTCATGTGGCTTTTCCCCCTTTTCCAGAAGGGCAGGACGTGCAGTGTGCTGTCACTTTAGCTGCAGGAGGTAGAATCAAAGCGCAGGGCCTGGTTCGGTCTGTGCTCTCCGGGGCCGTGTGTGTGCGGGCGGCCGCGGTGGCAGCCGGGCACGGGCAGTGGCGGTGCAGGCTGCTCCTTTCAGCCTGGCTGGTGTATTTTTAGAAAGCATAAATAGGCTGCATTCTCCCACTTGCTCACTATCCAAGACATAAAAAGGAAGGGCTTTCTGCTTTCTTCAAGCCTCTTTCCCTGCTGGCACCGTGTAAGTCTGTCTTTTAAGCAGTACAGGTCCACAGCTCTTTTTTTTATTGAGAAGCTGCAGAACTCTAACCGGTGGTTCAATAAATTGTATTACATCCCCTTCGTACTGAATGCCCTACAAGCTTTGGCTTTCCATGTGTAATTGCAAGCTGTTATTAGCCCAGAGCTTTGTCCGTTACTGTGCCACACTATTGCTGAGCGGTCAATTTTTTTCCCCTGCCATTTCCTTTGCTCACACCATGCTGACCACGTTGGCCAGGGGCTGCCCGAGGTTTATAGTGCAGCATTGATTTTTCTTTTCTCTCAATACTGACAGAATCATAGATCCAAGGCAAATAAAGAAATGCATTCTGTGGTGATGAAATGTCTTTCGTTCAGCCTGGATTGAATCAAAGGCCATCACAGAAATGTTCTACTCTAAAATGCTAGTGAAGCTTAAGGCATTGTTGGAAAATGAATTTTCCATTTTCTTAGCTGTAATTTGGATTCTCAAATCACTGTGCTAAAAATAATCAGATAAAATTGAATATAGACTTCAAGCCTATGTAAAATGTTATTTGTTAGGTTTTGCAAGCAGCTGCAGCTGATATGAAAAGAATCTGGCAATAGATCAGAAAAGTAATTGCTTAGGTGGATTTCTAGTAAGTATGTTGCGCATTACTCTGAATACCAAGGTATAAGACAACTGTTCTGTAATTCATACAAACCATGGTAAATAAACAAACCATAAAGATATATTTTGCATATCTACTGGAAGAAGATACTTCTAGTAAAAAAATTAATCACCTTATATCACCTACATTTCAATTATGAGTATTCTTGCTTTTTGCTTGGGGATGTCAAAGGGCTTTTACATGAACAAGTGTCGTTGTCCATGTTACACAGATGGAGAAAGAAGCAAAAGAGTCTGTGCAGACAGGGTAGTCACAAAGTGAATCTCTGGCAGGGCCTGGCAGAAAACTTTGATCCTCAGAAGATATACAACATTTTAAATGCATTTAAACTTTCTTCCTTGGAAAAAAAAAACATGTAAATGGTGCAGAAAGTCTAAGTGGATGATCCTTTTGTCCACTCCCTTGCAGGACTCAGCACAGTTCCCTCTGTGGCCCTGCAAAGGTAAAGCCCAAACTTCTGCAGGGTTCCAGGATAAATGTCACCTTACCTGGCAATCCAAAATGTCCGCTGACTCCACATCTCAGGGAGATTCCACAAGTTTTACTGAGAAGCTAGAGAGGAAATAAAGGGAAAAGGAACCCAGAGTGGAGTATTTATAAAAGAAAATAACAGATATATTCATCAGTGTTAGAACTACAGATTAAAAAAATAAATGTATTCCAGTGTAGCCCTTGGGCAGCATTGCATTAATTCCCTAGCTTTGGACATTCCTTTTTCTCCATTCTTAATGACTACATAACCAATATCAATATGCACTATTTACAGCTATCCCTTCAGCATCACGTTCCTGGCAATGTACAATAGGTCTTTACACTGCATAAAACATCAGATTATTTTTCTGTGCTGGTGATGCAAAAACATTATTCAAAAAAAATTAAAAACTTTTGGGGTTGAATTGAGTGTTTTATTCCACTTGAAATGCTTACAAGCAAATTTATTTATATTTTTTTAATCAAAAGACCATTAAAAATTTAGATATCTTCAAATGGAAAATCTGTCAAATTTAAAATCCTTTCTGCATCCTAAATTAAGTGGGAATTTTCCCTGCAAGAATTCTTGAAAGTTTACAATGTAACTGAACCTGCATTTTTCACTGTAAAAGACATTGCTGCACAAAGGTCTACGTGGCTTTTGTTTGTAATTTTTAGGAATGCTCCACAGTGGAAACAAAGTCAGGGTTAGCTCCCTCCCATTTGTCTTCCCAATTTGATTCTCTCCTAAGGTTCAGAAATGCTTCAGAAACCCATTGCTTTATCTTTTTTCCCATTTTGTCCCACTGCAGACTCATGATGTCCAGTAATATGTAAAACTGTAACAAAGGGGGCTCTGCAAGTTGTCCTGAAATCAGCTACGGACTGGCTCAAATTCTGGAACATATTGATCTGTCTAATTATCCTGTACATTAGATATACAATGATTTTCAGGTCTTGCACCTGCCAAGGATATCATTATAGAGTCATCCTAATAGTTCCCTTTTAGGTAAACATTTCTTGGGCCAATTGACTCATATGTTTTGCTTGCTGATATTCCTAGAGAGTGGACCTCAGCAGTAACCCAAATGAGGGACTGCTATTTAGTTATGTTGGAGCCTTCAAAATTCACTTGCCAGAACTTTTTACAGCAGCAGATTCAGGTTGAGACTTAAATGTAGATTCATGGCTAGTATTTGGACAACGTCTTCATCAGAAGTTGGACCAAATAAGGAGTGGAGGTTTCCAAGGGTAAATGGTCGAGCAAGGATGGAGACTGACATTCAGCAAAGGTACTGTGAGTACAGGTGTACAAGGAGGAGAAAAAACTAGGACCACAGCTGCCCTCCTACCTCTGTTCCTTTGTGGATTTGCAACATCACTTATGACTAAAATGCAGCCATTGCTCTGTATACACTGCAGTCAGGAAATCTCCACTCTAAATCCCGGGAAGGGGAAAGCGAGGAGAATCTACAAACAGGATTAGTGTCAGGGAATACAAGCATGATGAATACTTCCACATATTACCAAATTGTATATAATAGCCTAAGTATGTAGGAAAGCATTGTTGGGGGAAGAAGCTGTTAATTGGATCATATACGAAATGTGATGTTTTCTTAATGTCTCAGCTGGTGAATAAGTGCTTGTTGACTGGTGCATGATCTCTGTGTTTTTATTCGATGCCCATACTAGCAAGCAGCTATGATAATTAATTTTTAAGGGGGATGAAAAAGATCAGCTATGCTTGCAGTCCCAAATGGCCATCTTTCCTCTGATCCACTGGGTTCACAGCTTTAAGTGTAACAAGCAAAAACGGTTGAACAAGCAAAGAGCAAAGGAAACTAGAGTGGCATCAAAATGCAAAGAAGCTCTGTTGTGCTCTGCAGTTCAGTGGGGGAGCAGGGGGAAAAAAAACCTCAAAAGCTCAAACTTACGTGGTAGTAAGAAAAGAATTTTAGTAATTATTCCATCTCTTCTGTGAAGTGGAGATCGTAGAGGACATGTCAGCTTTGGTTGGTCTGAGGGCCAAGTGTGTGACCAAGTTTGTAGCTGGCTTCTGCAGGAGGCACCTAAGCAGGAGCACAGAGCCAGGGCAGCATTGCAGCTGAGCATGGGCTTGGTGTGACCATATATTTGACATCCTTGGTTAACGATGTGTAACTGCAGACCTGACTTTTGAGATGCTGCTGTCCCCTGAAATCTGCTAAAGCCAAGCAGTCAGGTACAGGCTGCTTTCGGAGGCTGTGGACAATGCCGCTCACCAAGCAGGGAGTGTCCAGTTTGGTCTTGCCCTGCTCAGTTACAGAGTCCTCTGCACTGGTATCTACCTTAGGTGATTTGGTCTGGAAAAGCAGTGGCAGCAGCAGAAAGTCTTAATGTGTACAGCAAAATAGAAAGTGGTTTGTTTTGTGAAGCTCTTTTGGGAAGAATGTTGTATATATAAAGCCCAGCTCCATATCGAGGGGCTCATCTTCCTCAGCTTCTTTGAATGTCATCCTTCAGCAAAAGATCAATGAGGATTCCTTGGCATATTCCTGTTGTTTAGCAGTCATCACCCTACAAATATTGAACCTGTCTGGGAAACCTGATCCTTCTCAGTGTAAAGGTCCCCTGCAAAGATGCTCAGTGCCTTCAGCCCTTCCTGGGTTGAAGCATCCCTCTGCACCTTGCCTCACCCAATAGATGCACTCTCCTAAACAGCTGCCGATACACATGAATTTGCATAAAACATGCAGAAAGCTCATGAAATTGTGATGTTCATTGGAATGTTCTGCCTAAATTGAGACTTTTAAGCACTAATAATAATTAACTACTTTCTTAGCAACGAAAAAGTCTTAAATGCCTATTTACTTAACAGTCCCCTAGGGTGTCTTTGTTCTGAATGGGCTAAAAAAATCTTAGCTGCAAAATAAGCAGGCGATTCCAATCAATAGAGCCAGAGGACTATATTGATTACCAGAACTCCATTCTTTAGTCATTAACCCTGTGAATTCTTTACAAAAGCTGTACAGGACAATTCCTAACCACTACACCATTTGAGGAGTCATTCAGATATTTGAATGTCATTAAACTTTCATAGCTTGTTTACAGCCCCTTCAGCCTCGCCTGAAGGATTGTGCTGGGAGACTCCCTGCCACACAGCCACGCTCTGCCCAGCTCAACTGACAAACAGCATTAATCAAGCCCGGAAATTTCTTCTGCAGATGTGTTTTTCTTCTTAGTTATTGCTCATATTGCTGCAGAGCAGGGAGACTGATCGTGGAAGGAGTGAAATAATATTCTTAATTTTTCCACATTTCAGCTCCAAGCTGACATGCTCTAGCTGGTGGTAGACACACCTTTTACTCCTCCTTATATGGAAAGCCACCAGTGTACACTGATGTAGGTCCCTACATCCAAACTGGAGCCATAGGGCTCCATATGTGGATGGGAGATGAATGACACAAAGTGGGGCAGTGGCAGGGGTAGGGAAAGGAAATGGTGACGGAAGAGGAAGAGGAGGAAGTGATGCTGGGAGAGCTTGTCAGGTCTCTCCACCTCCTTCCCCTTTCTGGGTCCTGTGGGACCTGCCCCCACGACACCTCCCTCTCAGCAGCCCCGTATTTAAGAGAAGATTCTCACATTTCAGATGAAGAAAGTTCATGACATACGGTAATGGCTCTAAATGGCAAATTGAATCACACAGACAACAATTGAATAGAAGCGGCACAAATGAGCCAAACACCAGCAATTTAAGGGGATGCTGAAGGAACACCCACCAATCACGGGTCCACTGCAAAGACAGGCACTCTTCCTCCTTCAAAGTTCAGATGGCTCTAATGGCATAGAACATGTAATGTTTCTTTGCCATGGAAACTGTGAGCTAACCAGCATCTTTGTAAATACACAGAATGGGAATGGTTATAACCAAATATTTCCATAATGTTTCGTATAAATTTCAGCCACAGCTTGTCCCTGGATTGCTTGCACCAACTGTTCTTTTACTGGTTATGCCTTTGACCCAATGCCCAGTGGACATGGGGTTTTGGCTCAGGCTAAGTTTGTGCTGGTTATACAACACAAAAATGGTATTGTTCCTTGCCTCCCGCTGTACAATGAAGATTTTAGCCACAGCATAGCTAATAATTTTAGCTGAAACTGAGCATGTTTTTAAATTAATGAACAGTTTGAGAAATACACAAGAATCTCCCTAAACACTTGTAAACAGGGAGTGTAATTTCAGAGTCCTAACTGAGCAATATTCCTGCATTTAGTCGTGAAAATTGGCCTGCATTTTTTTACAATTAGTGCTTGATCCACTTAAGTTTCAATGTTCTGCCGTTATCCTTATCTATCTGAAAACTTCCCAAGAGAGCTATAATGAGCCAGGGCCATTTTCATGACTATTGATTTCATGGTTAAAATTATAGTATTTGGTTGTTATTTGACCAAACTGAGATTATTGTATGTTTTGAAAACAAGAGCAGCAACAGCACAAGTCATGTCCCTTGAAAAGTGTTAAGTTAGGAGCTGCAAAACAACACCTCTTGTCCTTTGATCCCATGGCACTCTGTGAGAGCCCTTCTCAGAGCTGCTGCTTTACCAGCAGCAAGCAGTGGGTGCACAGAGCTTCAGTGACCTTTCCAGTGTCACCCCATGCAGCGTGGCAAAGCATGGGATAGATCTCAAGTCTCCTTCCTTCCAGCCAGTGCTCTCACCACTGGCACACATTTTCCTACATGGGAACTTGATTGCAGTGCTGCTTGTAGTCAGTGGGCATGTTGTGTGGTAAAGACTCTTTCAGGACTGAAAGGCCTGAATTTCATTGTAGCTCATGGTAAATAAATAGGCACTAGACAACTGTTGATTAAGTTTATTTTTTGCCATCACAATACATTTAGAAAATGTTGCTAAACCCAAGGACTTTCTGCAGGCTCCAGTTCCTGCTTTTCAACAGACTAAACCAATCACTATTAGTAATGGGTTTCAGATAAATCCAGAAATGTTTTAAGTAAGTTGCTAAATGCAATGAGGACTCCAAATACCTTTCTGAATAAGGTATTCCAAAGGGCTATTAGAACTAAATGGCCCTAGTGTGTCGTGTCGACAGAACCACCCTTTCTTTGCACTTTGTTTTATTTTTTGAGTATGAGACTTCTGTGTATTTTATTACACTGAGGGCAGAATTCATCAGCCTTTCTTTTCTGATCAGAATGTCAGAATTGTTGATTTCCATGTTGTTCTAACATTTTGAACTGTGTGAAATCCAATAAGGCTAGAAGACTTTCCTAGCAAAACTGCGGGCACCATCAGTGACTGGCAGAGGAGTGAAGCAGTAGGTCCCACCACAGCAGACATGAGCTACCTGAACTGCTATCCAGTAACTCTACGTGAAATGGGGCAAACGTAGGTGCAATTGCTGCTTTATTTCAGAAGGCTTTTTCTTTTTGCCTTTTTCTAACAATGCTATGGAAATCATCAGTAGTTTAACGAGTGAATGTAAATGCCTTAGATCTGGTAGCTGATGCTGTTTGCATCTTCAATGCAGGAGCATTTTGACATCCTGTTTTCTTTGAGCTGAGTCACAAATCACTCAGCAAATCACTGTGGAACATGGGGCTCTCTGTATCACCAGCCCACAAAATACCTGTGCTGGTGACCCAAGAAAAGGTTCCTGTGTGCTGCTGCTTTCATCTTCAGAAAAGCAACAGGTCTCTGCTCACTGATCCCGAGAGATGCCAGTGCTGCCATCCTGCTGTCCTTGCAAGCTAGAGGTAGAGACACTTCTGCAGAAGAAAGAGGTGCTTAAAGCCTTGTTCTCATTACATCTACTCCACATAAAGCACAGCAACTTAACTCCAGCCAACAGTCACCCCAGTGTAAAATGGGATCGTGGCAGATCAGAAGCTGGGTTGTAATCCTCTCACTGCCCCAGAATAATTCTTCTTCTGGGCAGCAGGGTTTAATGATAAAGGTTGAATCCTAACTCACACACAGCTTAGGAGCATGAGGTGGGCAGCCTTGTGAGGGCTGCTCAGCCTTCACCTGCACTGTGCCACATGGGAGCAGCCAGCCCAGGGGCCACAGGAGAGCAGGCTGGGCTTCCACTCATGCCCTGACCACAAAGGGCTTGCAGAGAGCATGCCCAGCAGTCATACCTGCTGATGATGATGTTTTGGAAGGCTGTGCCTTAAAGTGGCTTCAGAAACATTGTTTTAATCACTCCCTGCTGAAGCTCCTGGTGATGGCTGCACTGAAGGGAACAGGAGCCAAGGGATTCCCCTGGAAGGAACTGCTCCATGTCAGGTTTCTCCATCACTGTCACACATATCTCTGATAATATTTACTTACTGTTTGAAAGGAAAATGGCTTTCCAAAGCCATTATTTCTTTCCTGTGTCTGCTGTCATAAAGGTCTTTGTGATGGAATGATAGTGGATTCATGCACAAAAATGGACAGGGCAGGAAAAGACACAGAATATAAAGGCATCTCTAGGCAGGGCAGTGGAGGATCATCGTGTCTATCAGTGTCAGTCATGCCCCATGCAGAGGCAAAATATATGAACCAAAAGTAAATAGGTAGGATGAGCACTGATATTTGAAGGACTTGGAAACTAATTTTTTACTAAAACTTGTTTCTTTTAAGGCAACATTTTATCCTATCTCATCCCATCTCATCTGTTCCTGTATTCCTTTCAGCCTGGTTTGAATCCTGGCCTCCACATGGTACAGTCTGTTTATCATTAGTAAGACATAGGGTATATTAAAGCAGCAATAACAGTAAGTCATTTAAAGTGTACGTCACAGGTTACAGAGAAAATAGAGATGCTGCTTTATTATGCTGAAGCTGCAAAGCTTACACTAATCCAAAATATTGCTGCCAGTCACCTTGTTTTATTCTTCTTTTAACAACTTAGGAGCAGTGTGTAAATATAAAAGCAAACTTTGATTTTTCCATCCGGATACACTGAAAACTCTTTCAATAAAAATGCTAGGGTGCATTTAACACTGTGACCAGAAATATTGAAATTTGACAGTTAGGAGGTTAAAGGTTTCAAATTTATACGCAGAGGTGTTTTGCTCCTGTCATGGTCATAGCAGCTTGCTCAGGATAACCCCTTTTGCTTACTGAACCTTTGAAAAGCAGAGAACATTAAGCAATACATCTTGGCAGATGCCCTGGGATTTCATACCACCAGCATAAGCCCATATGCACACAAAAACTGAACCTCGTAGGTGAAAACTGGTCAAGCCTCTCTCTTTCTGTGCTCCTGCACTGTGTCTTGGCAAGCAGCTGCCTTGCACTGCTGCCACCACCGTCCTCTCTGCTAGAATTAAGGCAGAGTTTCTGTGATATTTTTCAGGTAAAAGGTGCTACTGCTTTTAATTTTCACTTAGATTGCTCAAAACAGTGGCATCCAGAGAATATGTATAGAAGCCATTATTGTGAGGAAATGGCAATGAACATATAGGTCTTTAACATTTCTGACGTGAAACACCTGCAAAAAGATAAAATAAAATGTACCACGTGCCCCAAATGTAAAGATTTTAGATTTCTTCTAGTCTTTTATTAGGAATTTCAGCCTGTGGGATATATGTATAGTACTGTATTTGCCTCTTCACTGCTATCTGAGAGAATAAGGGGAGGTGAGAACAGACAAGGTATCACAGTACCTCAAACTTTTTTTAAAAAGTATATTTTTCAAGCTTTACAGAAAAAACCCCAAACCGGCTATGTCTTGATTTACTGAGAAACCATCATCACATAGACCTGCTTGAAACATTACAGCCTTGGCAAACTGGCAAGTAAAATATCCAGCTTTCCTTCTTTGATCTTTGTATTGTAGCATGTAAGAGAATCACTATGGGCATTTATTTTCATATTCACCATAAAACTGTCCTCATAAATATTGCTAGAAACACAATGGGGTTTTGGCTGGTGTTCTCAAAACAATTACTGTGAGAACACATTTATACACAGAGGCTTCTCTGCAACATGAACATACCCACCATAGCACAGAGTAGAGGGGTGTCCCCTGTGGGCTGGTGCGGAGGGGCTGGCAGAGTGGGTGCTGCCAGGCAGGCAGCCCTGCTTCTGAAATGCTCCCCTGCTGTTGCTCCACGAGCTTGAGGAATTTAGGGTTGGGTCTAAACTCAGGTTATAGCCCCTATTCACTTCAAACTGAGGAGTGTGCAGTCTCTGCTTTTGTAGCTCGTAGGGCCCGCACCAGCGGGAGCAGCAGGACGGGGCAAAGCCCATCTGTTTGCTCAGGGCTTGGCCTGGGCCGGGCAATGGTGGGACATGGGGCAGGGGCTGAGGAGCAGCTGGTGGGAGACCCTGCTGTGACCTTAGTGCTCTTACAGTGAAACAGCAGCAGGCAGGATAGCTGGAGCAGGCTGTGCACAGGATTTTAGCAGTTTAGTGACTGTGAGAGAATTTGTTCCCTGGTCCTGGAAAAGAGCACATGGAAGCGTTAAGGCTGCACAGCACCTTCCCCCTAACAGTGCATGTCAAGGCTGGGTGTATCTGAGGAGAAGGACTCCATATCATGCTTCTCAGATATATGTTGTGCTTCAGGAGTAGAGGCAGGAAATTCCACGAGCAAAGTATGCAGAAGGGACCGTGCTGCACCTGTAAGTAGTTTGGGCTGGCAGGTGGGCTGGCAAGTGTGTGGATGTCACTGCACCTCCTGCGATTCCTCAGGGGGTCCAGCTTTTCTGTGACCTGGCAACAATGAGGCTGGAGGTTTGCCTTTACATGTTCTTACAGGTGTAAATACCCACCCAAGCTCAGGCATCTGCGAGCTGAGGTTTCTGTACAGTTAAGAGAAGTCGCATGTCTTGCACACAGCAGAACTGCATGTTCTGCAGGACTCCAGTTTTTCAGCTGTTGGAGCAGCTGTCAAATTACGGCACTTGTACCAGTGGTCATAGCTGAGCCATTTTTATTTTGAACGATGTGTAACAGCCCGTTCGTCCCAGCCCTCCCTGGCAGCCAGTTCAGGGAACTGTGCATCCCTAAGATCCAGCTTAAAGCTGGTTGCCTGAGGTACAAGGCAGAGGGGCACTCCAGGCAATGGAGAGGGAGGCTGGATTAGAAAACAACCGAATCAAAATTGTCAGTTAATGCCATTGAAAATATTAAACTCCTCTGTTAACGGCTTCATTGGTCCACGAGGCTTTCACTGTGCCACCCAAGTACTTAGAGCCTATTGTAAGTTCTTTGCACTGGCTGAATCTCCCCTGTGCTCTCTTCAAGACATATATCACCCAGGCCTTCAGAAATTCAAATTAAATACTGTGAGGTAAATACATTCTCTTGTCTCTAGTCTTGCCATAGTTACTTTGTTTTCCCTAAATACTTCTTTATCAGTCTGTTCTCCTCTCCAGTGCTGAGACCAGTCTGCATGAGCCAGCAGCCTTCCGGGGTCCTGGCTCACCTCCGGTACAGTCATGCAAAAGAAGCAATTTTTCATTATTGATAAAATGTAATGTCATAATGTCATGGCCTTTCAGGTCATCATCTTTGTAAGTCAGCCATGACATTATCACAATTTATAATGATAACAAATGACCATAATGTTTGCATGTAATTTTCATTGGCTGTTGCAGAATTCTAAAATCACTCCTTCGAAGGTTGGATTTCGTTAACAAGCAACTGCTATTACACAGCACTAAGTGCTTCTGCTGGGAGCCTTTTGCTAACGTGAAGCCTGTTCTCCCTGATATACAAGACTTATGTGCTTAGTAGAAATCTAAGGTTTGGTGTTTCTTTGTTAGCTAAATACTGATGCAAACTGAGACATATTTTCGCTTTTTTATAGTAAAAAGTACTTTTTAATATGCCTAAATGCTAATAATTCCTAAATGCTTATGTAAATATGCACCCCATGAAGACTGCAGGCTGGAATTTCTGACTTGAGTGTCAGATTCATTCTTGACTGTAGTGTTGGCTTTATTTATTTAATATTTCATTATAAAGTTAAAAGATGTAGAGCTTCAGGAGCTGGTGAGAATCACAAGACATTTATTTTCATGTGATATTTAGAGATTGGAGCTCCAGTCCTCAAACACTTTAAACATACTCTTAACTTTAGCGATGGGGCTGAGAACATCACTGAGGCTGGTTCCCCTTGCTCTGCAGGATCAGGACCTCAGTGTAAGTGCACCAAATTCAATAGACCTGAATCCAGAGCACTTGTAAGGAGCACTCTGTCCATCTGATCCATAAATAAATACTCGCCCACTCCTGGAGCCCTCTGAAGCTAATGCATGAAAAACAATGAAAAGCCTGGGCACTCTAGGCCTCTTGAAAAAGCAGAGCCAGGCTTTTGTATATGTGTGTGTGTGTACGAAATAAATTAAAACAACTAAACAAAAATAAGTGTTTCTGAAGTAGCAGCTGTGAGTGATAGTCCAACAGACTCCATGACAGGCCACCAGGCAAAAGGACTCTCTGAGCTGCACAATTGGTCCCCAAGGGACATGGCGCGTCAGAGAGGACAAAGCAAGAGTCAGGGACTCTTGGCTGTGCTTTGTTTTGGCCTATGAGGCTTATCAGACCCGTGTTGTGATTCATTTTTCATCCACAGCAAGAAGCTCACAGGAAAATTTTACTTTTTAACTTTTTTTTTTCCTCCTTTCTTGGGTATGCTACTTTTTTCACCTGAAATTGTAAAATTACTACCCTTTGCCAGATTTGCAGATTCAAAGGAGGAAATATCTCATCTCACTTGCTAATGTTTTTAAGGGAAACAAGGATGATTTTCAGTATCTGCATTTATTGTGTGCTTACTGTGGAGTCTGCAGGCATCAGAAGGAACTGACGCTCTGCCAGCTGCATGTTCTGAGTCCATGGGGGCTTTTCCATGGAAAACATTAGGCTAAGTTTCACCCTTTGTCAGTGTGACACCAAGGCTACCTGGTTATTATTGCGTTGTCCACCAGGTCATGCAGACATGTAAACAGAAGGATCTCTTTCTTTTAGAGTGAATTGTATATAAAATATCTCGTTGTCTGGAGGATCGCACTCTATGTGGCATATTGCCCAATTATATTCATGGCCATTCATTTTGTAGGGCTTGGACATCACTCATATGGAGATCTCCTTGTTACTGTCTTTGAAATCTCTACCATGAAGACTGGTTTCATCAATTTTCCAAGCCTATTGGTCTACAAATGACCCAATCAGGTCATCCATGGCAGTTCAGTCTCCATTTGGTAATTGCTGAAACAGACCATAGACAGTTGTTTTGTATGCTTAAGAGTATCTTTATTCTCAGCAGCAAGAGAGGCTGAACTCCGCTGCAGTATGCAGGCACACTTGCATCAAGATACATTCTTCTAAGTCACTTTATCAGGAAACTGCTTGAGTTATTGAAGTTAGTATGTGCTGTGAGCAATGAACATTAACCAGAGTCCTGGGAGATACAGAAAAAAACCTAAACGTCTGTTGGTAACTGTCCTTCCCCAAATACCTTGTTATTACATATCCTTGTTGTTCACTTAATTTCCTCACTTTACCTCAAGTTTTACTTTATTTCTGGGATCTGTTGGCAGTCCAGGTGTTTGGTTGTATCAGAGAACATTTTGCAATCTCTTAGTGAGATGGGTCAGGTTGATTTTAGCACAGCTCCAGCTCATCTCTTACAGTTAATGTCCCCAAAGATCCAGTGCAAAGAAGTATGAAGAACTTGAGTGGATTTGCCTCTGTTTCTGTTAAATTGTGTGTTTTCCCAAAACACTACTTCCTGAATTTTAAAGAGGATGGCCAGGTCATGCTGTTTAATTGGTGTTTTAATGCTGTTTCACTTGATGACACAAAATGAGGTGTCTGTGACATTGCTTGGCACCATTGCAACAGCCCATGTAACTTCCCAGGTGATTTTTACTCCACTGTTACTTTGTCAGCCCCAGCTCAGCACTGGACATTTAAGCAGCTGCCCTTCTTGGAGGAGTCCTCCTGCTTGTCTTGATCTCAGCAGAAGCTCAGAGCAGAATCAGAGACTGCTTTCCCCCCCCCACCCACCCCCCCAAAATAAATAAATAAATAAATAAATAAATCTGCAATATTGCAGAAAGGCACAAAGACAAGACTATTTATGTTCTCTGATCAAGCCTCCTTAAGCAATTTGTTTGCAAAGGAGCTTTCACCCCTTGGTTTCATCTCGGGGTTGTTCTGGCTGGTCTGTATAGGCTTCCTCCCACCGGATGCTCATGCCTATGTCTGAGCTCAGTTACAAGCTGTTACCCAGCTGTGAGCACCCATCTGCTTTCCTAAAGACTGCTGTCTTGTTCCCCACCACCTCAGAAATAGCCACAGAGAACAGGCTAAGGCTGGGTTCAGCTTGGCCTGACCCGGTTCTGCTGTGCTGCTTGTCTTCCCAGGGTGCAGCAGCGTGTGCTGGGCTCAGGGATGGAGGATTTTCCCAGGTTCAAGAATAGCAAGGCAGCAGTTTCAGTGGGGGGGAGGTGGAGGTGGCCACTGCTGCCTCCACAAAGCCAGAGCCACCTGGTCCTTCCAAATTCTGACAACTCTGTTTTTCTGAAGGCTAAATAAGAAGTAGTGTAACTCGTTGAATTAGCGTAGATTTGCTGCTTTGCCATTAAAAATGGGTTTGCAGCCAAACCAGCAGCTTTGCTGCTGGGGGAATGTCTGTTTGTACTGCCAGGCCTCAGCTCGGCACGAGTGCATCCAGTGCTAAAGCAAACGAAAGGGGAATTATACAGTATTGAATGTGGACCTGTCTCTAAATGCATTGAAAATGTAGGTTATTGTCTTTTGGCATTTCCTAAAAAGCCTCTTGAGCTCCTGTTGGCGACTGCTGATACTGAGGGTACTTTTAGCTGTTTAAGTCTTCCTGTTCTAACAGGGGTCAAAGGGCTGTAAAGATCTTCTCAAAAGGATATAGAAGGAATCATTAAAAGGGAGGAGGAAGAAAGTGACAGAAGGTCAGCCTTTTTTTTTTTAATGGGTGCATCCCCGAGGGGGTCAGACACAGTTGTGCATTATACTTCAGCTCCAGTACCTCACTTTTAGAAACCTACAGTGAATCTTATTAGCACTTCCATAAGCATAAAATACAGGACAGAGCTCAGTATTCCAGGCAGAAGTAAAAGAGAAAAACCATTAAATAAATCAATTTAGTCTTTCACATGAATTTAAATCAACATAGCGCAAGGATATAAGCAAGATGAGGACAAATACTCAAATATGTGCAAGATGTTTTATGGTCCCTGAGAAACGTATGCATGTATCTGTGTGTGTGTAATTCCCTTGTTGATCTTTTTTTCCTTAGAGACAAATTTACTGGATGCTTATTGCTATAGCGTGTCATGTAGTTTTTTGTAAGGACGGGTGCAGGGCAAAAAATTTACCTTTTTATGTGACACAGCCAAACAGAATTGTGAAGGTTTTCAGTGATTTCTAGACAGCAAGCAATAAACTGCGTTTGCACCCACACACTTACTGCCTAACACCCCATCTGGTAACATTTCCACGTCTCCAGGAAAGAAATCAATAGCAATAATCTGTGAGGGCCTCATAGGGTGTATATTTTTTTATCGCACTGCTATTTGGAATTTTTTTCCTATCTGCTTCGAGCACTAGATTGTTCTTTTTTTGTTACCTAACAATGAAATCTTGGAACTATTATTATATTTTATAAAAATCAGTAACTAACACTGGGGTCAGAATAATATATTCTAAACACTTACATTCAATAATATCACGGTGTTCAGACAGCAAAGTCCTATTCAGTGAAGACACTGAAAAATCTCATACAGTAAGGACATGTGCATTTAAAATTATATGCTGGCAGCCTTCAAAGACTAGCATCCTAAAAATTCATGATTACTTCAAGATAGTTTCTATTAAAAGGGTGTATACCTCCAGCTTTCATCTTGCTCCAATGCAGAGAAGAAATTGTCCTTATATTCTGAAATTTAGAACTGTGTCACTGTTGGTTTTCTGTGTAAGGAGGAAATATGATGCTTTGTTACTGGTCTTATTTATTGCAGACCTTGTCTGGAATCTAGTATTGAAGCTGTGCTTGATGAGTTGCTGCCTTGAACTTTTCCACTGATCAATGCTGGTGCTATGGCTGCATGAAAGAATAGCTTTCCTGAGGAGAAGCTATCACATGGGAAACACACTACACAGTAAGCTAAGAAATCTGCTATAATCTTGTATGCTTAGGCTTAGAAACGTGTTTCCCAAAAGAAATGGTGATAGTGAATGACCATTTAGAAACTGAGATGTTACATGAGCAAGAGGTCAGGTCAAGAACAGGGAGGCATTAAAAAAGAGAGAAAGAAAGAGAGAGAGAGAGAAAGATGGACGAAAAGAAAGAAGCAGAAACCCTCCTTTCACTAACATGATAAGACACAACTGGACAAAATGCACAGCTGAAGAACAGGACATTACAGAGCCAGAAGACAGGAATCATATTTTTTCTTCTCACTGCAGTGACAAATAAAAGGTTGTTTGGAATTTTGCTGTACAAATAATAAGCTTTACTTAGAAACTGTAGCTGCTGAGTTGTTCTCCCCCCAAAAAAAAATTTTCACTTTCTGTTCTAATGGCAACACTGGAGGAAAGAAAAGGAAGCAGTCTGTAATCAGCATATGTTTTATTTACTTACACATTGTCCTATGCATCTTGGAGTGGGGGTGGGATTGGCAATCTGAACATAAGGTATTTCCTTTGGAAGTGGGATTTTGGCAGTATTTTGCATGGGCAGATCCATCTGATTATCAAGCATTTTCCTTTGTGCCAAGGCTGTCAGTTGTATGACACTAGGGTTTTTTCGCATAGGAAATAAACTGTGCTGGACCCACTGGAATCTTTTCTTTTAAGTCACCAAATCACCTTCTTATTTGGTTACCAACAGGACACATAGCAGGTCTCTCTTAGTGCAGTAAATTGTATTCATGCCTCTCTCTAAATAAGCCAGCTATAACAAAAACAGGTTTGCATTTTTTTGGAGCACTGTTGTAATAGAGATGGCATGAAGACTAATTAGGTAGACTCACAGGATGCCTTCAGTTGTAAGCAAAGATGGTAATATAGTTCTATTTTTTAAGTTAGGACTAAACCTAAAACCTCTGGATTAGCTAACCTTATTACTGCTATAAATGACTGTTCTTACCTCATTTTTGCTCCTACTATTCACATCTTGTCTGTCTTCATTTGCGCTCTGAAAAGCTGAAAAGCCAAATCTCTACCGTGAGCAAATAATAACACCAAGAATAAGGATTCAGTAACTTGAATCACTGGTGGGAAGCATAAATGGGGTGGGGAATCCTGGCTTGCCCATGGATATTGCAAACAAGGGTTGCTGGACTTTTTACATTATGTAGGCTCATAAGGATGCATTTGGGCAGCTAACCTTCTGTTTCTGTTTGTTTGTTGTTAAAAACTTACCCTAAATGTAGGTGAACGTCACCTCCTCAAGTAGGTGAAGTAAGAAAAATAGTGCTTTTCCAATTCACAACATTGCAATAAAAATAAATCCATGGTGACTGGGGTATTCAGGTACTGTGAGAAGGAGGGCTGTGCAAATACCTCAGTTAGTGTTTTTTTACCTGTGGTACCAGGACTATGAATGAGAGCACTATAAAAGATAACCAAGGATAGCAAACCTATTGTCAGTTGGCTTAAATTTTCAGTATAAGGGTCCTTACTACTAGCAGAAGATTTTAGATGTATAAACACTGAAAAGATTGAAAACTACTGACATAGGCAGTCAGGCCATTACAGGCACTGAGAACAGTATATTCAGTCTGTTCTACATTGGTCTGAACATTTGAATCTATTGTTCTAATACAATTTAGTTTAATTTGGTAGTCTGAATTAAAACACAAGAGTAAAAATTAGTGTTTTCAATAAAGTTATATTTGAGCTGAGTCTTTGATGATAAATAAGCCATTCACTTATGTACATCTGCCAGAGCATTTGTAGGAAGCATTGGGCTTAAATGAGTTGTGACCTTATGAGACAGTCTACTGTTTGGAGACTATATAGGTGACTGCTGGGTTTTGAGTCTTGACCTTTCTGTTTATATTCATCATGAATGTGTGGATACTTTTATTCTTTCCGGAAAAAGGCTGTCAATCTTCACGCTAATTTTAATGCCTGTGCAATGGAGAACAGTGGTGGATCTTAGTAATAACAATCACTGACTGACTAAAATTAACTAATTCAGACTGCTATGCTAAATTGAGTATGAGTGGGTTTGTTTCAGGCACGGCATGGAAGCACAGGTGCAGTCCATAAATAGGGACACATACGGTGCCTAAATACACTCTTGCTCATGGTGACCTCCCAGCAAAAAAGCTCTGACAAATCACTTGTGACTTTCCAGAGCTTGTCGAGCTGCTGTTCAGCTGATCTGTATTTCTCTAGACTGGAAGCGACAGGAAGAGGCACTGATACTTGTGAGCTCGGAAAGGACTTGAATTCTTACCCCAAAATCATGGTGCCTGCCAAGCATTGGCCATGGAAACAGTGCCTGACCCCTCAGCTAGGGCCAAGGCTTGTTGGCCTCTATCCTTCATCACATCTTCTTCCTTCTGTCTGCCACAAAAGTTCACTTTTGTTCGGGCACCAACGTGGGATCTCTTATACCATCTACCCCATGAGCTGGGGAGACCCCTCTTTTCCCCTCTGCTCACCCAGGAAGGCTCACATTGTCTCCTCAGAGTGCAGCCTGGGGCAGACTGGCATCGTGATACTGCTTCTGCCCCCAAAGCTGCTGAGACACCCCACTGCTGGGAGGTCCCAGCTCAAATCACCGATCTAGCAACGCAGGATATAGCCTAAAATTATGGTCACCCTGTTCCAGGCATGGGATGCTGGGATACCCATATGGCTCTGGACCAGCTGCCTTGCTGGGACAGGGGTACAGAAAGAATTTTCTGCTTGTACTCTCAAAAAATAATGTTATTTTATAATTTTAACTCAGTGTAGTGCTGAATAAAAAAAGGGAAGCAATTATCTGAAGAAAAAAAAATAAAAGGAAAAAAAAAAAAAAAGAAGAAAGAAAGAGTTTTCTTTGGCTGCCAACTTTCCAGGAGCAGGTCAGTCCCAGCAAGGATACACAAAGGTATTTTTCAAGCAAATACTACTGAGCTCATTCACTAAAGGCATATTGGCTTAACAGGGCTCCAACCCAGTTCATATCTGAGCTGCTTTCACCCAGAATTGCACCAATCAATGCAAGTTGTATTGCTCCTTTCTCTCATGCTAGCCCAATTAAGCTTTTATTACTTTCTATACCCTGCCAGAGTCACTGTGGTCCCGGATAGTGCCCAGCCACTCACTGCTGGCAGTGCCCTCCTACCTGCAGTGCCCTGTACTGAGAATTATGCACAAGCAGTTGCTTAACTAGGGTACAAAAATGCCGCTGTGAGGCAGCTTCAGAACGACTTCACTTGCTTGTTTCTGCCAATATCCCCATCCTTGTTTGCTTTACCAATGAAAAAGGGTAAATTAAATTATAGTAAAATGTCTTCCTAAATATGCTTTCTCACTTCTCCTTCATGTATACAAGCACTGCAGACATCGCGAGAGATTATGTATCCCAAAGGAATTTGGTGCAATATTTTGTAATTCTGATTGAAATGTGTTCTGTCTGGTCCCCATAGTTTAATTTAGAACAATTAAGGTTCAGAGTACATGAGCTTGCAAAGCACATTACAAACAATGGCTGCAGAATAAACTGCAAATCAATCCACACTAAATCACCCTGAAAATCCCTGCGAACACAACAAAGAGCTCTAGATTCACAGTCCTTTAATACAATCTCCTCTGTCTTTGTAGCCATAAGTAGTTCAGATTCTTCCTTTATGAAAAAAATGTGATCCAATTATTTTAGGTTTGACTTTTTTTGGTTGTTTGTTAGCCAAAATAAAACAATAAAGAATTGCCCTGTGTGTGTTGATGCAGGCATGTCAAATCAAACCACAAGAGAGAAGCTGCTGCTGTGCTCTGTTCCCTGCTTTACCTTGCAATGCTTATTTCTAATGATTGCTTTGCTGCTTTTATACAGGATATAGATGAGTAGTGGGTACTAATATAATTAAACCTGATAAGAGGGTGTCCTGAATATCATGCATGTACGTGCACAGCCTGTGTAATAAGGATAGTACTTGTCACACATCAACTTTCTATGATTTTTACATTACCTGTATTACACTGGCTGACACCAACGTTCTCTGCTTTTATGAGGGTAATTTTTCATTAATACTGTACCTAAAGCATTATTTTACGTGGGGTGAAGTCAGGCTAAAAAAAAAAAATTCCCCTGCTTTCTGCAAAACTCAGATTTTATTTTCTGTGTATGCAGACTCCTGTCTCAGATATAGTAGGCAATATTTGATGCTTTTCAGCTGTGTGATGGTCTAACACAGCATATTCTGATACTCAGGTGAACAGGCACACGTGTGTAGATTGCATTGTAATCGTATGTGGCTGTGGAGAAAACTGTGGTTTTGTTTTATTTTCACTATGCAAAGAGATGACTCCTGGATCCAGCAAGGTTTGTGCACAGTCTCCTTTTGAAACCCTGGACAATAACCTATTCCTCACAATCAAAGTTCAGTGAAGGGAAATGGCTTCCAGGAGAGTGCAGTAGCCTGGCCAGCCCCAGAGCAATCGCACTACGTGACAGAAGGCAAAGCAGGAGCTATCAGGATAATTGTCTCTGGAAATGACCACAGGGGAGGGCCTGATCCAAAACCCCTACCGGTCAATAAGAGGCTACCACTGACGTGGGCTCACATTATCAGTTGTTATTGGAAATATTCTTTTCCAGGACAATGGTTCTCATTTGAATGTTCTTTGCACAGAGCCAACAAATGCAAATACCCAGCCACCGGATGAGGCAGGGGCTGATTTAAGGCCATGAAGAGGCTGGCATATGGCTGGCATGTTCATCAGCACTTCTCTAGGGCTCACACTGTCTCTGCAGAACCCCAGAGATCTCTCCATACTTACATTAGTCATAGTAATATTCAACACCGCTGACACATAACACAAGCAGTAAGACAAAACGATGTTGACGTTTTTCCACATCACCCCTTTGCTGCATCCTACAGCATTTTGTGTGGGGCACTGTCCCCCCAGCGTGGGCAGGGAAACCTCAGCCTCGTGTGCCATCCTTGCAGGCTGGCACCAAGCCCATTGCATCAAGGTCACCATCCCCACAGAGCAGATGCATGTTTATGGATGTTTGTGCTCCATGCTGTGCAGTCATGCCAGGCCCTTTGGGTGTCCCCTGTGACACTTCCCACCACTGCAGCACCCTAAGCAGCCCTGAGCCCAAAAATGCCCTTGGCACATGTCAGTCACATCCCCGTTGTGTTCAGCCCATTACAGGTTTCACATTTTCCAGTGTGGGCAATGTACAGCCTAGCTGAGGCCAATCAATAAGCTCCAGGACCATTATCCTATAAAATGCCCACTTATTTAAAAAGGGGGTGGGGGGTACAGACCTTCAGATCTGTTCCAGCTCTGTTAAAGTCAACGGCCAAACTTCCATTGATTTTCAGAGGTAAAGAGTTGGCATGTGCTTTAAAACATTCACAACCCAGAAATAATAGCAACAAGCAGAAAAATATAAAAGCAGCATCTTCAATCCATAAATTGGT
This sequence comes from Apus apus, assembly GCF_020740795.1. Classification (NCBI taxonomy): domain Eukaryota; kingdom Metazoa; phylum Chordata; class Aves; order Apodiformes; family Apodidae; genus Apus; species Apus apus. The sequence continues at coordinate 8,873,406 of NC_067291.1, forward strand.
CTGCATGTTACTTCTGTCGTTAACAATAAACAATCAGCTGTTGGGGAGAAAGTAAGGATGCATAAGCAATTGTGCATTGCAGAATCCCTCAAAGCATAGGCAGTGATTATAAGGGCAAGGCATAAAACCTGGTAGGTGTTTTATTTGCATGTTCTCACACTGGTTTCTGAACCACTTTTTCCTTCCCCCTAGCTAGCGCCCTGCTCATCCTCGCTGTTGTGCTCATTAGTCTGGTTAAGCTGCACTGCAGGATTCAGCTTGTTATTTTAAGTAAAATAATTTAATTATTCTGTGATTCCATAATTATTCCTTTTTTGGAGATAAACATATTTAATCTGAGTGCAGCAGTGTTTGTTCCTTAACCTGGGAGCCCTGGATTTTAAGCAGGCCCAACAGATGATTTTCAGAGAGGTATTAGCACAGCACTTCTGTCTGCAGTAGTGTCTGTGTCATGCCCCTAATCCTGCACCACTACTGTGCAGAAACAACAGGGAGTGCCAAACTTGTAAAGACCTTTAGGAATTAGGTAACTTCCTCCAGGGTAAGAAGCTCTTCTGTCAAAGGTTCTCGGCATCTGTGGGGTTAGTGCTGATTTGTGAGGATTGCATTAACTGATTTTCACTGTCACGGTGACACTGGTGAAAAGGGAGATGATAAAAGACCTTCCCAATGAAAAAGTGCTCACTGAGTATCTCTAAGTCTGTGTTTTGACTCCATTCAGGAGCATGTCTGCTCCTTTTTCCTATTTCCCCTGTAAATGCAGAGGTGCTACAGCTTCATGGGGCTCCACTGCAGAGGTAATGTTTTTATCTTAACAGCCAGTGACCCAGGAGGTTTATTTATATGGGAGGACACTAACCTTTGGTCTAAATATTTCATCCTTGTTCTCAGCTCAGAGAGGGATTTTTATTTTCCTCTAAACATCTGTGAAATACTTCTTGGTCATTTTAGAGTCCTTCACATATGGGACTTGAAAAGACACTTCTTTCTCTGTCAGTAGTATTTCAGATGCTTTTATACAAGAAGAAACATCAGATGACTGTGTGCTTGTGTCTTTTTTAATTACATCAGTCCTTGGATGAAGTGCATGGCCAGCAGGGCCCATCCTGCCTCCTAGGTGAGTGCCTTACTCTCTCAACAAGATGGTTGGGCTCATGGCTGCTCTTGCTGCCTCGAGGGACCCTTCCAAATTGCATTTCTCAACAGGAGGGTTGAAGAGCAATTTCTCTTCTGGCTACTCACCATGAGCTTTTCCCCTAGAAGAGTAGAGTACAATAGCCACAACATCCCTGTACACAAGCCTCTCAGGCAGAACAGGAGAAACCCAAGTATCCCTCTGCCTTAACCACAGGGTTTTTCAGGAAAAGAAAGGCAGCACCTCTTCCCCCAGCTGTGTGAAAAGAAAGGAGAGACCAGACAACACAGACGAGGCTACAGGTATGAAAGAAATACAGCAGAGGGAAGAGCATCCCCTTCTTGCACTCCAAGAGGTGCCGACCCACTGAGCCTGGTCATGCTAGAAGAGCTTCTGGCAATGTAGAGCTGTGGCCACTCCCAACTTTAATTTTGAAAATGAGGCTTTAGCATCTCATAAATCAAAATACAGTCAGGTGGTAATTCTAAGGATGGTATTTCTGAAATCAGGAACCTGAATTTCACCTAGACCTCTTTTTGGATCAAACCTTTGACAACTTCTACAAAATGTTATATAAAAAACAACTTTGTTGGCCTTGAGTTTCTACATTATTTGAGAGTGCTGTTGTGTAAGAATGGACATAAGCACATTCTTAAAACTGAAGCAAATCCACAGATTCTCCTTTGAACTTAGGGGCCCAAGAATATGTCTTGAAACTTCTCCTGGCTTGACCCGTGCCAGCAGGAGCAGGAGGGTCATGTCTTACTATGACTCTAACTACTCCTTTTGCTGTTGTTTTCCTTCTTTATAATTGCATCGTAACAGATCCATTAGAAAATTTCCAAACCATTATTGTACTCCAAACAGGAAAGCTGTATTTACCCACTGCCAAAGGACAGGACAGGACACAGCAGCAGCACGTTGGGATCGCAGCCAGTGGCCTTTCCCCTTGGCCACCACCAAGGTCTCAGCAAGTGTGACGGGCACCCATTCAGGCTGAGGGACCCCTCCTGTGCCACGTCCCAGGGTGCCAGGGCTGCTGGCTGCCTGCACTGCTGCCAGGTAGAATACTAATTTCATGAGGGATTTATTGGAAACAAGATTACAGATTGAATTATGGTGTAATTATGAACTGTTTTTGTGTGTGCTACAAGACTGGGCAACTTGCCACTGGGCACAATCCACTGTGCATCAAGTAACCGCGGGAGAACCTGCCAGTGCTGCCAGCCCTCCCCTGCCCTTCAATTAAACACTCCTCCTGACTGCCAGTTATGCGAATTAAACTGTTTTAGCCTCATTTACAATATCATAAGTGAAGAGCGACAGGCTGAAGCCATCAACCGCCCTCAGCTTTCAGCAGCCTTGTTCCTGCAATGACCATATGCTTGCACACAGTTGTCTTTCTCAGCTGATCTGATACAGAATTAATTGACACTCAGATTTTAGCTTTAACATACCAGCTGTTAGCTGTAAAACAACAATCAGGGCCACTCTTTAATCAGAAAATGTACTAGCTACCTTAAGGGTCTAATTTTTTTGACAGCTATGAGTGATTGCTTATGCTTGCATGATCCAGGCATAATTTTAGACAAAGTTGAAATGCTGCTAGATGTGCTGCTTGAAAATATGCATCCCCCTCTTTCTCGTTACGGCCATATGATGTTTGGCAGTTGGCAGAGAGGCAGACGTGGAGCTGAAAGATAAAGGCTGAGTCTCCATGACAGTGCTGCAAGGCAAAGGACCTGATTTCCAGCCAGGGGATCCCTGCCGTGGCCCACACATCGTCCTGGCTTCTGCCAGCAAGCACTCTGAGTCTGATGTTTCTGTGAATATCTGGGAAACCTCCTTGGGCAGCTTCTCAGCTGGTATAATAGAGCATGAGTGATTTACCCCAGCTGGAAGAATGGGTTTAAATTTGGCAAATACATTTAACAAGGAATGGCTGCTCTCAAAAAGCAATTGTATCACAGGATAAACTAAACTACAAGGGCATAAATTGGTCAGGGAAGCCAGCTTTCATGGTACTTGGACATCTCATATGGACAGCCAGTTTCTAAATTTGGGTGCCTACACCTCAATACATTAAAAAATATGATATTTCTTCTGTTCTTTTGTTTTTGCTAATCTTTCAACCCACTTAGAATTGTATTTTTTCCTTGAGTTCTAATAAAATGAGTTTAATAATTAATACCACAATCCAATAAATGATTATAGAATTTTTTTTCAAAATTGCATGTAGCACTGTTCCTATACTAAATCTTTTTGATTAATGATTTTTAAAGAAGGCTTGTTACATCCATAATGTAAAAAAGTAAAGATGTAAGCTACTGAAGTAAAATTCTAAATACCTTTTATGAACAGTAATTTGTTTTATAAACTTGATACTTAATGTTTATGTAGAACATACTAACCAGGAAGAAATATCCTAAAGAAATTGCAGATAGAAGCCTCCTCTTGCATACCCCCCTGAAATCTAGTTTATGTCCATAGGTGAATTGCTGCTGTGAAGCCACTGCAATTTGACTTTGTACAAAAAGGGTCATTGAACAGAAGGTCAGGCAGCTGGCCATTTCCATTTCAAAGATGCTATCAAAAGGGCAAGAGGCAGTTCATCCAGCAGCCCTTTAGCAAACAAGATTTTCTCCTTTCTCATTTATGATATTTTTTATGCTAAAATAGTTTATAGGCTACTGAGAGAAGGGCCTTGATTCATTTTCTTCACAAGGGAAGTGGACTAAGTGGAGCTTGGAAAGGACTTTGGTTCAAGAAATCAGAGGAGCTTTTGAGTAATGAGGAGCCATTTGGTGTCCACTTATCAAGAGCCTGGCAGTAAGGCAATAAATCATTATGGGGACTCTCTGCTTCAGCTAAAGACAATTGGAAAAGGTAGCTCTTTTATTACAAATTATGGCTTATCACTTCCTTAATGGCAGGCCTCAGCTTTACGAATACTTGACTTTATTAATCAAGAGAAGCCACCAAAGAAGTTCAGAAAAGTTTGGGGACCCTGCATGCCAACATGCTGTCACGGAGGAAAGTCCAGCACAAGGTTTGCAGCACTGCCTGACAGCCAGAGGCATAATCCATCTCGCCTGCCAGTTGCTGACAGCTCCAATGATATTGGTTCTTCTGGGATTAGAGAATTGCCTCTCGCCAATGAGCAGCTAAAATTCACCCATTACAGCTATTTAAAAATAGGCTGTTCCTCCTCTAGCATTTAGTGCACTTGCGTAGCAGGACAGACAGAGCCAGAGGTTCTCACCAGCACCTCGCCCAGGCGGTGGCTCTTGTGAAGGTGCCCCCCCTGCTCAGCCAGGGGGTTGGTAGCTTCATTGGTCATTTTAAGGAAAAGAAATGTATCTTGGTCTCAGGGGAAGAAAAAAAAAAAAAAAAAGGCTTGAAAAAATTTAGGTCCCATATTTTACTCTCTGTACCATTCTACTTGTTCTCTCAGCGTGCTTTTACACTGCAAATTCATGGATTTTATTTCACAAATACTAGGGGGGAGCATGTTATCTTGGCAACCTGCTTTGGAACTGAAATATCAGGCTGCTCGTGGGCAGGAGGCGTGGGTCCCCAGCCCCGCCACACAGCCCACAGGAGGAGCAAATTACAAGTATTGAAATTTCTGAAAAGCAAATAAGCAACCTTTCTGTACAAATAGGTGTAAGAAATTTAGGCTTCAGTAAGTCATTATTTATAAATTGATAGAATGAAGGATGATTTATGGGGCGAATTTTGACAGTGGGTCCCCACTGCAAACAGACTCCTGACCTGCGCTCAGGCTTGTACATGCAAAACAACTGATAACAGCCCGAAACTCTGGTGAATCTTTGGTCATCCTCCCAGCCCTTACCATGTCAGAGATAACCGAGTGAGCTCACAGCTTCCTTGCCAGCACAAATATTTTCAGAGGCATGTCAGTGTAAGTTCAAAATATGTCATTGTAAAATGTTTATACAACGTTGAGCTGAAAATCTATCGATAGATCTGTGCTATACCAATACATTGTGATAATAGGAATGCTTCATCACAGCAGGTCAATATTTATTGGAGTAAATCAACCCCTTGCCAATGTGGAAATGAAGGTGTCCATTACCTGAAATTTGGTTGTATATTCAGAGTTGTATATTCAGTTATAAAAACTAACAAGTGAGAGCTTTAGCTACTATACAACAACAGCACTCCACTGACCTGATGGAGCTGCTGCAGTTTACATCAGATAAGTCTGGTCCTAAAAGCCTTACTAGAATACCTGGGAAGAACTAGCATGGCCTTTAGGCAGTGCTGTTACACTGGGTGGCACAGCCTGATACACAGTGGGCAGAGCAGTCCCCTGGCACGTGGCAGAGGAGGTGGCACTAAGCATCAGCCCAGTGAGCAGCACACCTCTGTGGGCAGCCCCTGCCCTCCACTGCCTGCAGCACCCAGAGACACAGGAAGATCAGGGATACTTTTCAGAAAGCCCTCCTGTAAAGTGTAAAGGAACATGGGAGGGGAAGATCCTGGTCCTTTGGGAACACCTCTCCCAGCTGCTTTGGGAGAGCTGCTGCCAGCACCTCCTACTCCTTCTGTCCTCACGCTGCCAGAGGCAGCGCCGACCTGCTGCCCACAGCCAGCAAGTAGATGCATCCCTTGGAGGAGGGTGAGTGAGATCAGGGATGTGGTGATGGAGGGCTGGGGAAGACTGCACAGAGACAAACGAGTAAATATTTTCTATTATCCCTCCATAGCTTTATCCCTGTTAACAATATTGATTGTGGAAAGTGAAGGTGAAGTATACGATTTTAAATACAGCTGTTGCAAGTCATAATTCAAATCAGGACATTTCAAACATGTCTGAAGCATGGCAGCAGCAATCAGCAGCACGGGGCTGCTTGGAAATATGGCCACTAACAGTCTCCTGAAGAGCATAAGGCAAATTGCCAGCTAAATAAAAGGGAAGCAGCGTGGCCTGCTGTGTTTTCCAGAGTGGCCAGTGATGAGTTTGTTCATGGTGTCCTTTGGAGCAGGAAAAGCTTTTCCCACCGGCTGGTTTCTCCCATGCCTCTGCCCCACAAGCTCGGCTGCCCCTGCCTCCCAAGGCTGCAGAGACGGGCTGAGGTGCCGGAGGCATCGCTGCCGCCCCCTGCCCTGCGCCGCTAATGATGCTGCTCCGCTCCTGGGCAGCAGCAGCAGCTGATGCTGCTTTTGTTTCTTTGACAATAATACAGATTTTAGACTTACTAGTCACGGAGACATTTTTCTTCCTTTCTTCCTAGCGCAGCATAAGCTACTTTGACACCCCAGGGACGGGCTTAGGCACAGCTCTGCAGCAGGCTTGGTGCCGCGGCAGTGAACCCGTGACCCCTAGCACTGCTGTGGACATGCAAGTAAATTCAGAGGGACCAAAGGTAACTCTGAGGCTCTGCATTTTCTGCTCATCGGCTCTGCTTCAGCATCACAGCTACACCTTGTGCCTTTAGATTTACCTTGGTTTCCATGTGCCAGGAGGAGAATGAAGAAAAATGTTGAGATCTGCTGATTTAGCTAGGACCTTAGGGTGCTGCTTCCCCCACCGGGGTGAAGGGCAGGGCTTCCCCAGGTTTGTTCACAGCAATTATAAAATGAACCATGGAAAAAAAAATCCTCTAGAGTAACTCATCAGCTCTTCGTTTGCTTTGTAAGCACTGGAAATTGCCCTCAGGTGTTTCAGAGGGGCCTGCAGGCATCCCCAAGTTCTGACTTTTTACCATAAGGACGATGTGTTTGGTATTTAGGTAAACCACCAGCTCTACCAGATCTGAAGGTACTGGGAATATCAGAGTCTCACCTTTAAGACATAACAGTGTTTTCCTTAAAGTTCAACAGTGGGTTTTGTACCCATCAAAGTCAACGGGAGTTTTGTCGATGGAATAGACCATGCTTATGTAAAAATACTATTGAAGAGGTAATAATTTTGCATTTTTGTATTTTAAAAGTGTGAAACAAAAAGACCTTCCTTTCTACAAAGCTATAACATGTCAGAGAACCATAGACTTATAACCAAGGATCTATACCAAAACCTGCAAAGGGAGAAGCTAGCAAGAGGTTGTACGATAAGGTCGATTAAGCTGTACAAGAGGGTAAATATTCTGATGGTTTGCTCTCAAATGCATTGATATTAGGTTCAGAAAGAATTCTCTGGGTATGTCTGGTGCACAGTTTTCCATGTAAATACTGCTTATCTCTGCTTTTAATCCCATGTAAGATCACTGGCTGAAGGTCTGGGCTTTTTGTGAAATTTCACCTAAAATTTTCAATCTTTTTCAGTGTGAATTCATCCAAGATGCAGAGCTGCAACAATTGCTATTTCTTTATATAAAACAAGAACATTAAACTTAACAGCAATTCCAGGGCATAAAATTTCAACAGAGCTGTGGAAGTGGTAAAGCAGCTATCTTTGACCTTTGGTCCATCATAAATGGGGAAAGAGATGTTTGTCTGAAAGGGAGAAAGCATCATGCTTCTGGAGGTTGTTGCTGTTTTGATTAATGCAGCAGCCTCATGGTTAGCTGCTCTCCTCCAACACTGGCTAGTGGGGGACACACACCCAACAGTGAGGTACACTGTGTCATATAAGGATGGAGGGGGAAATTGGAGGCAGAAACACCAACATACATCTGCATCAAACCCTCCTGAGGGAGATATGTGGGAAGAGCACCCTGATTAGCCATACTAGTTATAAAAGCTATACTGAGTAATCAGCATGATATGTCAAAAAGCAGCCACCAAACAGGGCTGCTGAGTGATGTGTGCTGAGTGAGAATCAGTACCAAGCCAAAGGTCTGAGTAAGTACTACCTCTGAGTCCTGCTTCAAAGAGATTTTTTTAAGAGCCTTGAGGAGCTGGGCACAGAAAGTGTTAAGGAAATGCAAAGAACTAGGGACTTCTGGCTTAGCTTAGGGTTGAGGTAGGTCCAAGTTTCATGGTGTAAATAACAAAGAAAGATCTAAATCTGTAATATCCTCTGCAATCCTCTTTTCTCCCTGTAGCTGAAGAAGCTACTGATAATGTTTCACTTGTGCTGATGAAAACCTCCTCATACTCCAACCCGGTCCTCTCTTCTTTTGCTCTCCTAGACGCCCTCATTTTCCTGTCTGTCTGCCAAGCATCTAAGCAGTTTTTCCCACTGACTGTACTCAGGAGAGTGATGAAGCTGTATTTTCATTCACAGCTTTAGAGCACCCTCCTGGTAGGAGTGCAATTGTCTTGGGTGCTGCCTGAGCATCCCCTCAGTATTCCCACTGCAATCTCCTGTTGCTGTCAGAGCAGTGGTACTCCTAGCACTGATCCATGAGTCTTCTGTGATTTGAGGGGTTTTTAAAGCCCCGTAGCTTGAGCCAGGCAGATGAAATGGAAAAAATAATCCAAACAGTTTTGCTGCCTTTGCAAGGAGAGAGTGAGGAGAAACATGGGTCACCCTGTGGATATGAAGCCAAGCCAGACAAAATGAAGCTGCAGCCTCAAAAAAATTGACAGAGTTTAGTATAGGTAACACTTGCCAAGTGTTCCCAGCTCCAAGTAAGCAACCTGATCTGCAGCCCATGATTGTGTGAGGTGTGCACTGGTGAGGAGGACGCTGCAGAGCAGCCCATCACCTCCACGGTCTTCGGAAAAGTCTTCAGCCACAGCAAAGCCTCCTGCCCCGTTCCTTGCCCACACAGAGTCATGGCACTAAAACTGACAGCCCATGAACCAGGGAGGAGATCCATGACCTTGCCAGACTCCGAACTCACCAAAACACAGCAGCAGCACCCAGGGAAACAGCTGCACTGCTGGGAAGGCCACGATGCACCCTGGCCTGGCTGGCTCCTCAGCCAGCCCCACTGCTGCCATGGGTGCTGATAGCACCTTCCTCCTGCACCTCCCAGTCCTTCTCCTGGCTTGCTGCTAGCGGGACACAGGGATGATTCCCACTCCCCATCTGGTAAGCCTGCAAAGCAAAGATAATCCCCTTTCCACTTACATGGTGTTTGACCTACCCAGTGCCCCGAGAGAATAAAGCCAAGGATGTGGGGCAGCGCAGGGCCAGGGGGGCTTTGTCACCTGAAGGGGGAAAGCAAGGCAAACTACTTAGAATGGATTTAAGGCTGATTTTGGCACCAGACCTACTTCAGAGGAGCCATAACTTGGTACCTTGTGTTCCTGCAAATTCTGTGAGTGTTTTAAACCGGTGAATTTGCAAATTTCCTAATAACACATCAAATATTTCACATGGTGCTAATGACAGATGTAATATCACAGTTAAAATAAATAATTGGCACTTTTAAAAGCACTATGTTATTTCAACTCTGTTCTTATGGTTCAAATATTTCTATGGAATAGTCGTATTTCCTTCTGACACCTTTACAAGTTGGGTTCAAAATGTATCATTACGAAATATGGTCAGATGCATTAAAATTATAATTAAAAAATTGCTTTTCACCTTGACATGAAAAATTTAAACCTGGTACCAAAGAACAAAGTACTTTAACCTATTGGATAAGAGGAAAGCAATGTATTATTTTAAAAGTGAATTATTTTCCAAGAGTTTAGTTTATAAGAGTATAATGACATTTGTGGATCCTAAAATAGAAATATTAGTCCTCACAGTTAATTAGCTCTTAGAAGGAATTTTTGCACACCCACATTATCAGTTACAATTACCTGTTTCTGGGTTCACAGTGAGGACATCAGGGGGAAGCATCACTCCTCAAAACCCCTGTGAAGGCCGCTGGCTGCCTTAGCAGCAGCCCTGAGGCTGGTGGGGACCCTCCCTGCTCTGCTGCTCCCCAAGGCCACCGTGTCCCTCGAGCTGTCTGCTCCTTGGGCAGGATCCCTCCCTCTGATTTCATGGGTTTGCAGTAACCCTCTCTGTGTCGGTGCAGTCAGATCCATATAAAATGTGCAAAGTCAGGCTTTTTTTCCATGATCACCAACTAAAAAAATAAGAAAAGGGATTTTGGTCTAAAAAGGTTGCACAAGAAGGTTAATTGTGAAGGGACTCAGTGTGGGAAATACGAGTTTAAGGAGCCGTTCTAGAAAGCCACAGGGGAAAGCAGGAGAGGATCCGGATTGTTGCCACTCTGAAACAGTAACCAGCAAACCCCAGGGAGCTGAATGTCTCAAAGGGGAAAGACAGTCACAACCCAGGGCATGCAGAGAGCCAGAAGAGGGTGCTACAATATCTAATTATCTAGAGAACTCATTTAAATAACTTTGTTTAAATACTTCTCTGTCAGTGCTGTGAAGCCCTCCATCTGTCATGCACACAACCCAACTGCTCCCCACTGGGCACTGGTCTAAATTCTGTTACCTCAGGGGTCAGTGGGACCCCAGCAGTGTGACACATGTTCCTGGGCTAATGCAGTTTGGATGGGAGACTGCATCCAAGGAGGAGAAAATGCAGGATAAAGTTACCACACTGGGAGCTGTGAGCTATGTGGAAAACACCTCCCTGGGCCCCATCACCTCCTTGGTCACCACCACCTGCTTTACACAAGTTGTGCCCTTTGCTGCACTGATGGTTTCAGCATTTGGAGGTGAGGTTTAAGGGGAGGCAAGGGACTGTTGCACAGTTGCTTTATTTTTGCTTGTCATGTAGCATTATCTCCAGGTCATTATTCCTCACAGGAACAGTGCACTTGCAGGGATGCTGTGGTGCACTGGCCCTAGTCCAGATAATACCAGAGATGGCTGCTTTGCATCTCATGATCCATTTTAACTTGTCTAATTTAAACCTTCACCCGACCAAGAGTGCCGTAAGATGTATTCATAAGACCTATATTGTTCATTACTTCGGAAAGTGCCGAATACAGGAGAGTGGGGACAAGCCTCTTTGCAGATGGGGAATTATCTTTGCCAACCAGAAGGGTGCAAGAAAGGACAAACAGCCCCACTCCCAGTGATGACATGACACAAAAGCCGAAGTCGGGTGCATTTATAAATAGTGTCTGTAGCTGCAGGCTTCATGTTTCTTCTCCTTGGGACACTGCAGAAGAAGCTGCAGTCCATCAAGCACCTTGCACTGGGCTACTTGACTCTGCATTCTATTAACAGGAATTCTGGAAATCTAAATAAGCATTGGGTTAGCCCAGTTGCCACTGCTGTTAGTAACTGCAAACTGCTGAGAGAGCAACTAGTGTTTCAAAAAGCAGGAGGAGAAGCTCTAGTTTCCTGTCCTCGGGAGCTTTGCCACACAGATGGATAAAACAAGTCAGGCACAAGATGTACCCTAATATTGTTTGCATGCCAGAAGCCTCTGTACAGTAATTACAGAGATGTCTAGAAGCGTCATAATTATTAAGAGCTGTCAGTGTTTCCATTACAATCCCCTTTGTGCCCAGAGGGAGCCTGCGATGCCTGCAGTGGCGCGGGGCTGGGGGCTGCCTGCAGGTTGCGGGTGCGTGTCTCTCAAAGGCATCAATTCAGTCACCCGGGGTTGTCCCTGGCCACCCAGGGTTGTCCCTGGCCACCCAGCTCTTCCTAACACACCCGCTGCCGGAGCCGCTCGGCACAGGGCAGGAGAGAATTGTAGAATGGTTCTTCCAAATGGTGCCGTGATTATACACACAGTTCCTGCAGACCTTGATGCGAATTGTAACAAGGAAAGATGTTTTGAGGCCACAGGAGTGTGACATCTAGGGCGTCAAATTAAATCAGAGGTGCTGGGTCTGAGAGCTCAAACTGCTTCCTTCACACTAGCAGAGGAGCACTGTGCAGCACTCTCCAGACCGAGTGGCTCACAAAGCAGCAACTGAAGTGCAAGGAAATATTTGTAAAGCTTTTCTTTTTTTTCAGGTTTTTTTTTCCAAAGTTTTCCAATTTAGAATTTTTAAGAGCAGATGTAAAAAAAAACCAGCAATCTTTTTGCCCCTGCTTTTCGACAGAAAGTTTTATTATTGACACACCTTAATACTTTATAGGAAAAAGATGTTGCCTGTTTCAGTCTGAACAGCTCTCCCCCACCATCTGACCTGACAAAATATTCACAGTCTTTCTCCAGAGGTGGAAATCTTCTACTGTAATTTTTCAGATAAAATTCTAATGGTTCAAAGAACATGGGACACTCTGCAACCTTTTCATGCCAGTGTTATATAAGCAGAAAATTTGGGATTTGGGTGAAAATGGAGTGACTTTTCTTGTAGGACATCATGTTTCTATTCCTATTCTGTTATAGTTCACACCTGAATAACTACAATCTGATGCATACAGCCTTATGAGAGTAGTATTTTAAACCATATGTTAAAGTAGACTTATAGGACCTAAACCCATCAAAGAAAAAAAGGCTGATTTACGGTTCTTGCTCTGTTTGTTCCTCCTGTGTGTCTAAATGCAGCTTTCTCTCCATAACAGTTTGTACTGATAGCAAAGCTAGTCAGTGGAAGAAACAAGACTCAAGATATTAAATATTCTGGGGTGTTATATGACAAATAAGATGCTATTGAAATGAGCAAGCATGTTAAATACTATGGAGACATAAACAGAAACTGCAGGCCTTTTTTCTTTCTGTTCTACAGGGGAGACACAAGCGGGGTGCAAATTTGTGGAGCCTCTCTTCAGCATCGCTCAGAGCTTCGCATCAACTCCAGTGCTCACACACACCCCAGCAGGGATTTGCTGTCATCCAAGGGGATCTGCTTTCATTACTTCAGTAAGTCCAAAATTAACAGGAATATTAGGAACTGATAACCAAAAGGCATCAATCTGAAACTGCAATAACACTAAGTGGTTTAGAGGAAAAAAAACAAGTATTAGCAATCCCTTTTGGATTGCCCAGGGAGAAAAGGCAGGGGGAGTTGTTTGGTTTGAAATGCCATGTTATTATGAGGAGAGATCACATATTTGTCACTGGTGAGCAGCTACCTCAGCAGAGTGACTCCCATTTGTGAGCCCTGTTTGCTGCATCAGGACCCTAACCCTGGCTCTTGGATGGGCTGTTCCCCACCAGGGCTGCAAGGCCAGGGTGCAGCCACCCTGCTGTGTTTCCTGGGCTGGAACACCAGCCCCTGGGGTTGAGAGCGGCGGGGTGCGTGCAAGCGGATGCGAGGGTTGTCTGTGCTTGTGTGGTGCCTGCTCTCTGCAGGCACCGCGTGGGGAATTGAGAGGAAAAGACATCCTGCAAGTGTCCGTTTCAGCTCAGCCTAATTGGCTGTGGCCTTTCAATCAGGCACTTCATGAAGACACTTAGGAGTGTGCCTGCTGCTCTTCTGCATGGGCAAACTGGAGATGATTTGAGCCACAGGTTAAGAAGGGATGGGCCACCCCACTGCCATAATCAGCCCTCATCAATCACCACGTTCAGCGTGGACACAGAAAGGCTGAAGTGCAGCTAACAAGACTTTGTCAGTTAAAAGCTAGAGCTGAGGGTATCACAAGTGTTAAAACACTCTATTTGCTATACGTGGAGGTAAAGCAATCTATACCCCGATCGCTGGAGTCATTTGAGGCGCGCGGGTGCTGACAAATGGGGATGGACAGATATGTAAAGATGATGCGTCATGAGCTCTGCTGATGAGTTTACAGCAGAAGCCTCTGAATTCACATCAAATGTGTCAAAGGGTGACAGAACTACATTACACAAACTCTGGCAGTTTAATTTGGTGTCAGCTATTAGTGTTGACTTTCAGCACTATTGCTGCTGAGTGTTTCTGCCAGCAAGGTGACATAGCCTCACAGATTGCTAAATTTCTTTGTTGTAAGAAATAGGGTTTGCTCACTGCACAGTAGTCCTCTAATAGAGGAAATCCAGAAGGTCAGAAAACTATTTTTCCAGTCTGCAGTACTCCATTTTGTGACCTAGACTTTTCATTATGTTATTTTTGGTTAAGTAGTTGTTTGTCACTTCACGCAGAAAATGTCTATGTCTTGGGTGTTTTAATTATTCTCAGTTGTTTGGAAAGGTCTTATGCATGTTGTGGGCTCTGCTCAGCATTGCTGGAATTTACCAGATGCACTGAAGGGCTGTGGTAAAGCAGAAGGCTTTGAGAACTGAATTTTCTATTCAGAATATTTTTCAAGGCACAGGGGTGTTTTCAGTATGTTTTGCTCATCTAACACTTCCTTTGGAGATGGAGATGGAGACCCAAAATGTAACATTATAGCTTCCCCTTCTTAAATCCCTTCTTAGCTGTTGATTGAAAAGAAGAGGAATAAAGCAGAGAAAAAGGGGGAGAAGTGGGAAAACAGAAGTTACACAACTTGAGAACAGAAAAGGTTTCAAGGGAAATACATTCAAAACCAAAACATTTCAAAATGTCTTATGGAAAACAGTTTCCTTCATCAACAGAATAGGGTGGGCAGAAAGAACAACCATGTCTTCTAGAAAGACTTGAAGTGGCTGGTATGTAATTGCATCTCTTTAAAATGTCCAGTGTGAAGACCCAAACATGAACACAGATGCACCCAAACACCCTGCTCAGGGGTCCCTGCCAGCCCCACGGTGGGGGGGTTTGCTGTGGCCCTCCCAAGGCTGGAGATGAGAAAATACAGCTCCAGTTGCAATGAGATTGTTTAATACATACTCTCTGTCATTCACCAGTGTAAGTTTAAGCAGCACATAAGCCACTTTGACACAGCAATACATCATTCAAAAACAAAACCTGTGCACTCTGCACCAGGCATGGGCGGATGGTTAGCTCATCAGAGGGAGAGAGAGTCTTTCATCAGCTGCCTTTCACCAGGTGATGACAATAATCATTTCAACACAGAGTACACAACCTAGAGTGATGAAGGCAGCAGAACACATCTGGCCTGATCTCTTTAATACTGAATATTTTAAAAACCTGAGAACATTTGTCGCGGTGGTTCAACACAATGCCTGAGCCATAGGAGAAAAGGTTACATTTATTAAAAGAAGAGCCAAGGAAAAAGGAAGACAAACTGCCTGTGACAGAAAAGCATGGCTTGTGCGACATCCAGCTCAGACTGTGCTAGTAACTCCATGCTGGGGATGTCAAAAGGCCAAAAAAATTTTACAGCTTCTGGCATCTGATACAAAACCAAACAAAGTCAATGCAAAGCTCCCATGAATTTCAATAAGCTTTGGCTCGGTGTGCCATAGTTACACCAGCTACACAGAAATATTCAGTCTTTACATGATGCTTGTCCTCAGGGCACAGCAAAATGCTGTATAAAGGTGCTCAGCGTTGTTACTGTCGGTTACTGAGCGAGAAATGGAGGCAGAGCAGGGAACTTGCTTCACCAAGATCACCCAGAAGATCCAAAGCAGATCCACATCTGGGAAGAGAAAAACTCTGAGCCCATAGATAGTGTTCAAGTGCAGTTGGGTTGGTTCCAGCCACAAAGCAAGCTGCCAGGTCTGGAGGAGCTTTGCCAAGTGTCATGTTTCTTGCTGGCAGCTCACAGGTCCCATCCATACACAATCTCCTGTGAGAATGGCACACGAGTACCTCCCAGCCACAGCCTGGATGGACAATTTTGGTTTAGAGCTCAAAAACAACTTTCTGCTTGTCCCCTACAGTCAAACAGCACACATGAGAAGGAGACAAAGACATCGTTCACCTTCTGTGCTAGCCAGTAAAGGACTAGGAGTATGGGATGAAAATCTGCATGACAGGACACAGGGACATGAGCTCTCTCTGCTAAGGGCCAGTGATACACAGGAGAAAACAGCCTGTCAAGAGCAGAAAACCTGTTCTTAGAATCTGAAGGAAACTGAGTGGATGTGCACACATACAGCTCCTGGGACTTTTGTTTTCTTTCATGTGAGGTACAAATAATATCGCAAAGAAATCTCTTTGCATGCAAGTTAAATGGCAATAGGTATAATTCAGGTTCTTGATGACCTTCTGGCAAGTAGGAGAACCTCAGCAAGTCTAGAGATAAAGCCCTAAAATCATGCAAAATCATGTCTTTGAGTTTCTCCAAGGATTTATTTCAGTGTCATCCATATACAAACCTGTTCTCTGCTCAGCAGCAGTTTTTCATTTTCTGAATTCAACATAGAGCTTTTACTAAAAACCCTCTGCTAGAAAGTCTTCTAAGAGCACAGTTAAAAATGGATTAAAAATGAATTAATGTATTAACATGCTGGGCAGGAAAAGAAAAAAAAAAAAAGAAGAGGAAAAAAAAAAAAGAAGAAAAAAAAAAAGATGGAGAAGGGCATAATAAACAAGATAATGTTAAGAAACAAAGCTAATTGCCAGCTTGGGAGAGCCATGTGGCACATTCCTAGTAAGCTGTCTGTCTTAAACCCTCTGGATCAAAAAGTGATTAATCCTGCAGACAAATGTAGCCTTGATGGTAGAGATACGCAAAATCCCCTCAACAGAGCGATGTGGTGTTACACTTACTGTTCTGAAGGCCTCAATTAAAGGGTCTTTAACTCCAGCCTTTCCCATTATGTTCCCTGACGTACCAGGAAGCCGCCTCCTCGTGACAGCCCAGTCTGAGCCTCAAAAAACAAATGCTCTTGACAGTGCATGATGCTGCTCAGCCAAGCTTTAGCCCTCCCTCGGCAGTCCCCATCCCTTCCCCAGGGCTGAATGTGCCATCCCAGCTGGCACAGGGAGGAACTAGCAACTAGCACCCCACACCTCCTGCAGCCCCCGAGCTGAACAGGTCCACGGGCAGACTCCAGCACCACTGGTGGCAAAGCCAGGGGTGTGTGGGAAGGGCCTGGACACAGGCAGGGGCAGCGGGGCCAAGGCAGGCCTTGCTGGGCTGGGGGGTCACAAGGCACAGTGGCTGCCTGCAATACCGGGTGTCCCGAGCGTGAGCACAGCCAGGGGCAGCTTCTTCTCAGCCTCCAAGAAAACCCAACACAAGAGCAACAAGGAGAAGGGAAGCAAAACTGGGGGAATTTCTATGGTCTTGTTTCTACCTAGAATGACAGAGTTTTTTGACTGTCTCTGCTGGATTTTTTTACTTAGTGCATCTCCTTTCTGGTTTATTACACATTATGTTAAGTGGGTGCTTTTAGACTCATCAGTACATGACTGGTATAATGCACTAAAAGGCTTTAGAAAACATATTGCACTGAAAGTATGGGTGCTCGGAAATGCTCCGGGCACTGTAGGGCCAAACACAGGGCTGCAAGTCTGTATTGAAACCAGACATCAGTTAAACAGGCTCTTGCTGTGCCAAATCCCAGCCTGCTGGCTCTGGCCCTGCCGTTGGGCGAACGCTGCTGGGGCTGCGTGGCCACGGGGCAGGAGGGAGCGGGCACGGCTGGTGCAGGCAGAGCAGACCCCGGGCAAAGCACAGGGGGAACCAACTGCAGCCATGCAGTGGGCCTAGGAAGGTCGACCTGCCTGTTCCCATCTGTGGACAACCCCACGGCCTCGCTCCCCCACCAGCAGCAGATCCTTCTCTCCACTGTGGTCCTGCAGCGGTGGCTGCCGAGGTTTATGGGTGTGTTTATGCGTGTTTATGGGTGGCTCCAGGCTCCCTCAGCCACCTCTCACAGTTATTCTCAGTGTTAAAGAAATGCACAACACAGACTTGCTAATACAGTGGGTGAAAGCACAGAAATGTGAGGGAGGTCTAAGTTAGCATCTTCATTGATGAAAAAATGAGGGTGTGAGTTACATGGTTCTGCTAGGGCTGCTCAGAAATATCAGGCTTGTATGTCTGAGTCCAGGGAGCTTAAGCAAGCAGCCACAAAAATTGGGAGAAACAGCCCCATGTATTTGATGCCAACATGGGAGGTAACTGGTGCGAAACAAATGCACCGTTTGAAAGTTTCACTCTAGCCAAAATCAGAATTCCTCTGTTTATAAATAAGATACTTGCCCTGTACAGTGTGAGACCCTGAACTTTGCTGCAGCACTGTGCTATTTCACATCCCAAACACTGCTCATCTACTGAACCAACTGGAAAAGACAGTGGTTCCCAGGGGAGGAGGGCAGGGAGCGAATACCTTCCTGACCCCTACAGTTGCTCATTTTATGCCGTGAAACATGAAATTTGATTACTCTTATCATTAGCTAAGCTCACATAGCTACAAATGTTATTAGTAGCCATAAAATTATCGAGGCCCTTTTAAAATCCATTTTTAAAGAGTGTGTGACATGTATTAGCAGATCTGAAATCCTGATTTCAGATACCCTCACTCGAACATCAGAAACAAAATGTCGAGCTAAGCAGCAGTGACAGGGCTGGAGAAGCGCTAATGAAGAGTGGTGCCATTGCCTAAGAGAAACATTACACATTATTAACACATTAGCCCACTAAGGCACTGTGCCAGCTGTAATAAGCAACCAATTTGGCATGCTGACTTAGATACACAGGACCATTCAGAAAATCTCCCTCTATTTTTTTCCCTCTCCGGTGGACAAACACATGGTGCAACCTGTTCCCCTCTCACTAATGCCCAGAAAATCACTGCTTAGCTGGGCCCTAATTCCTGTGCACGGTTGGTCACTACACTATTAATACTTTGACACCAATCTTTCTGATGCAGGGTCCAGTTCACAAATTGGCTACATATATTATCCTTGCATGGGAGTGTGGGAGGGATAAATCATATTCATTATTCACATTCATGAAATTCCAAACACATGGGAAGTACTGATGGTGTCCTTGGGGAACTAGAAACAGCTTGTCAGAGATATCCAAGTAAAAGGGGTGCAAAATCAATTATGAAAGGAGGTGTTTCCTGCTCTAACAAGCTAATTACTGTACATCAAGTCACAAAGGGAAAACTGATGCTTTTTATTTTTTTAATGGAGGTGCTGTCAGATTAAATCAACTTGGAAGGATGACTGAGTTTAATGTATTCCCTCAGCTGATGCTCTCTTTAACACATTTACATATGCAAACATGTTAATACTCTGTCAGAATCCATGAAATAGGACTGGCAGGGCAGAACCTAACAAAACGGTTATGTGACCCCACTCCTGCAGCTTGTTTACATCATTTACATACGCTGGCAACTCCAGTTCAAACTGAGAGTGATTGCTTGGGAGCCACCACGGTGAAAGCAAGAGGATCTCAACTGGGAAATGGCTCATCCCTGCTGCTGGAAGGAGACAAACCAAATGTATAAATTGCTAATGAACTATCCCTTCCTGTCCAGCACAGCTAGCAAAACTGTAGATGGTTGATTCCCCCCAGGATAAGAAGTAAGTGAAGCCAGGGTATTTGTTAGATGGCTTCCAGGTTATCTGCCAGAAGCACATGGCTGTGTCAAGCTGCCTTTTCCCCAGCAGGAATCAGAGGGAGGGCTATTCACTGCCTGACTCTGCCAGCCCCTGGGCCAGCCTGCACCCAGCTGGGCTCCCTGGCTTTCCTTGGGGCTCCCTCCGTGCTTGGCTGGGATGAATGTGATGCTTCTCTCCATTTCTCCAGCCTTTTCTGCCTTTCCTGACAGACCCAGTCAGCAAAAGCTCCCTGTTCACACAAGCCTTTACACTGGCAGGTGACACTCCCCTGTATTAGAGGTTGAGGCACTAAAGTTTCCATATGCTGTTCTCTGAAAGTTTGTTTTCATGGAACTATCCACACTGGAGGCCAGGGATTACATCCTGCACAAGCAAATACCCCGAGAACAGTGCACAGATGAAGGTTTGCACCTCTCAGGCATCCAGCTGCTGCTCCAGCACCAAGTTTTCCTCAGCATCAGTGCTAGGTGGCAGGGAAGGACTGCATTGCCTGACACGCCCAAGAACCCTTGCCCGCAGGTCCCAGCCCACTCCCTGCCTCTGCCAGCAAGCACTGACCTCAGCACAGTGCCAGGGGCTGCAGAGGCTGCTGGAACAAGAAAAGGTCATGTCACCCCGTGTGGCTACAGGACAGAGAACCAAACCCTGTCTTAGCTGTCAGAAACTTGGCAGAGCAGGCTCAGCAGAAAGCAACTTCAGTGCTTTGCCCAGTGCTTTGGCCAGGCTCTCCAAAGCTGGTGGCCAAGCCCCCTGCAGACAAACAGCTTCCAAGGGAAAGGCACAGGCTGTGCTCTGTGCCTGCTGCAGCTCTGCTGACCGACGTTTGAAGGCTCTGGCGTGATGGCTGCACCCAGCTGTGCCAATCTGTTTCCACCTCTGAGCTTACTAAAGCTGAAAGACAGATGACCTGTTATATATTTTCTTACCTTTAACTATTCCCACATGATTGGAGTTTCTGGGATATAGATAATAGGTTCACTCCTGAAGTCTTTATCAGGGCCAGGTTGTCACTGGTCCCTACAATACCAGCTGTACAGGGGAAGATTAGAAGTCGCAATCAGATTTCCATTTGTTCAGAGAAAAGGCAACAGAAATTTCTATACTTAGAGGTGGAAACAATCTGCTTTCCACTGTATTCAATGGGCAAAGCCTTGCTCTAAAAGAGCTGGAGCATCTCACAGTACACACCACCTACTTGCAGAACAAGCCAGGAGAGAAGGCTGCATTTTCCAGGAGATGTTTCAACTTGGCCACTATCACATTGCTCCTTTGAATGAGAAATGTAATCAAGCTCCTTATTCAAGCAAAACTCCCAGCACATCTCCACCTAAGGGCAAAGGGAGTAAGGATTCAAAACCTGATCCAAGATGAGCCAAACATCTGTTTATTTGCCTGTTGTATGCTCTCCTACTGAGTAACCATGGGCAAAGCTGGGAAAACCATGTCATTCACAACATGGATTGGTGTCCTTGAAGCTGTTCAGCTCCTTCTTGAGGAAAACTGACAACCTGTGTCTTACACTCAGATGGATTCACTCACTTGTGGAATTTATCCCTTGATACCATTGTCTGACACAGGTTTTCCTTCACACACACATCTGCAGACAGCAATTTCCTATTACAGATGCTGCCCATCACCTCCATGTTCCTTTCTTCCACTCACAAGGAACTCAGATGTAAGCACTTCAGAGCAAACTGGGACAGCCAAAAGAGTCTGGCCCCAGTTTGCCTGTGGTTTAGCACAGACCCAGAGGAAGGGCCTCATTGGAGAGGACAGAGTCCAGCCTGCCTGCTGCCATCCAGGCCACAGGCAGGTTGCAGCACAGTCCTTTCTCCAGGCTCCATTTTCCTGCTGCCCCCTGACAGTGCTCTGCAAGGACAGAAAGGGAGCACTGTTAATAATGAGGGGCAGTCCCTGCAAGGAGGTAGGGTGGCTGAAACCTTCACAAATTCAGCCTAGAGCAGCTTGCCTGCTTCCAGGCAGATGGGAGCTGATGTTGTCAGCTGCACTGTGCAGGGGCAAGCAGGAGAGTGGAAAATTAAGAGAGCGTAACCTGCGGAGAGTTTCAAACCCTGCCTTGCCAAGCAATGTCTGCTTGCTCCTCCACAGCTGGAGCAGATGAGTTGGGCCTCTGGGAACTCTCTGAAGAGCCCCACACGTTAAGATGCACTCTCCAGTGAAGTCTGTCTCCTCAATAAAGGAAAAAACGGAGAAGATGGAGACATCTGCTGGGAAGCTGTCAGGTTTATTAGATACATGCGGGTTTGGGGACGGAACAGCAAGAAGATCTCAAGGAATCTGAGCTCAAAGAAATAAAGGCAACTTCAAAAGGCACAAGCAGACCAGCAGAATCACTTAACAACAATATTTTTTTTGCTGGCAATACAATTGAAAACACCTGAAAATCAAATTGGGATTCAGCCTATCCCCCTGCCTGGAATTGCAGCTGCTATTGATTCCACGTGCTAGATCTTAGGAAATCTCTGTAAACTCTGACACTGGCCATTACAAGTCATCCCAGATGTGGAAGGATTTATGGGATCCCTACACTTTAAGATATGCACAGGTTAAAGACCGAGCTGATTCTAAAGCTAGAGGGAGATAGAGCTCAGCACCCCTCAGCTTTCCCCAGTGCCAGGGTGTCAGAGCAGTGCTGCTGGCTGGCAGGGCAGAGTGGGCTTAGCTGGGGACCATGGGGCTGTGGCAGCCCATGGAGTACCCCGAAGTGTTCACCAATGGGGACTGGGAAAGCCATGTTTATAAATGCTTTCTCATAATCCATGTGAAATGGCTTAGCATCCCTATTAAGAGATCTGGTGCAAATCACAAATCTCCTGCAGTTAATAGTCATTACCCAGGAGAGCACTTTCTTGTGACTTGAACTACCTTGCCATGGCACAGAGGAAGGGATGGGCACCCCTTTGTCACCCATTGGAGGAGCCTGGATGCTGGGACAGTACTGTAAGCTGCTAGAGCTCAAACATGCCCTGCATCTGCATTGCAACTTTTCCTTTTATATTCATCCCACAACTCCCATCCAGGGATCCTATGGCAGAAATGGGGTGACTGAGGGAAAGAAACAGTCAGTAATTGCGGAGAGGGGAAAAATGTAGCAGTTGTAGCCTCCACAAAGCAAAAAAGAAACCTGGTCCACTTTCCACTCAGCCCAGTGTCCCTCATAGCAGGGAAACAATTTACATTGACTCCAGTAAGGATGAGATCAGCCCCTTTGTGCTTCCAGAATAAATGAGGCTGCTCACAGTGGTAAATACCAGGTCAGCTGTAGCCAGAGAAGGCAGCTTTTCTTCTGTGGCAAAAGACAGGAGTGTATCTCCTCTCTGTGTATACCTGGGAGTATCACTGCAAACAGCAGCATCACTGAATGCAGGTCGATGACATATAATTTCCTTGTTATGTGTCTTCAACAAAACAGAAGTCTTTAAAGTAAATAAATTAAAATCTACCTGCTTGGAAAGCTGGTTGTGCAGCCATTTGGAGGGGGTTGATTTTGGACAATGAATACAGCAAAGGTAGCTGCCAGCTTGAGTTCGCAAACATCTCCACATTATCTGTGAGGTCTCAAAACTAATCATCAATATGTTGTTTGTCTTGGTAAACAGACATTTTTTTTAAATTCCTGCTTCATAGTCCACAGAAGAATTTTATTTCCATGCCTATTAAATAATGATAGATTTCATGACAGGAAATGTAAGATCTATCATGTGACTGGGACTGACTTTTGCTGATAATCCAACATCTGACCCTTTAGCAAAGTAACTAGTGCTTCACATGTCTGGTGCAGCATCCATCCCCCTTTGGCAGCCTGAGCTCAGGGCACTCTCCCAGGCTGGATCCTCCCTTTCCTTGGGACCTCACCAGGCTGCTGCTAGCTTGTCCTGGGAAAAGGAAAGCAAGCATGAACAAAAGCCACCAACTTCCCTTGCGTTTCTAAATAACTGGGGGGTGAGGGTGGGAAAGAAGCTCCCCAGATTTGCAGGATCATTACAGAATACCAGTTCCCGTTCTTGTGTGTGTTTTAATGTAGGGATTGATGTAAAGTCCCTGTGCATATTCAGGTATTGAAAACCCACAGCTATTCCCATACTTTCTTGACACACCTAGAACAAGATGAGCCTTCATCTTATCACAGTACACTCAGCTCTTGGGCAGGGAGTTATCAGTGGGACTGTGAGCCCTGGCTGTGCAGTGGCACCGGGTGACTGCCCAAGCTGGGTACCAAAATGCCAGAGCACTCCTCCTTAGAGAACTTCATTTTTTTCTAGCAGGTGAGAGACAGAGTCAGAATAAGTAATAGACACCATAAGCTTTTCATTAGCGAATTATCAGGGCTCATAAGCAGAAAGGCAGGTTCCCAAGGCCTGCCGCTTTGGGTGAGTGGCACAGCTGCCACACAAAGGCTTTAAAACTGCCAGACCAAGCCCTAGCTGAGCTGTTTGAAGCCCCGCAAACCCTGCACTGCTCTGAGTGATGTTTTCTTTTGTTTCCACAGCTCTAAGGTGAATACCTTGTGAAATGGTTACAGCCAAGGGTATCAAACAGCTGCTCGAGCCCTTCAGAAGGTGTGCTACCGTGCTGAAAGTGAAAACTGCTCCCCTTCAGCAGCAAATGGCAAGTATATCAAACAAGAAAATCTATGAAATGTATCAAATGCTGATGTCATGAGGGGTATATAATTTGTCCTCAAAATTAAGGTCATGGGGTTCTCTTGCTAGGCACCATCCCAGTGGAATGATAAACGTTATGGGTTTGCATGTGGCAGAGGAGTCAGTTGCCATTGAAAGAGTGGAAACTCATTTTTAATTGCCTTAATCCCATGTCAGAAATCTCCCCTTCCCTGAATATATGTGAGAGCTGTATCAGGCAGAGCAGAGTTGGGTCATGTGGTCAGAGCCCCTCTCTGAGCTGGGGCACAGTGTTAGCATTCTCCTAGGCAGAGTAGTGCAGTGTCTCCGCGCCAGCTTAACTTCTTAGCACACCCAAATCAAGAAGGCCATTAGGAAGGCTCTTGGAACTGAGTAAAACATGACAAGACTCCCCTTTTGGACCCACTGGGCTTCCCTGAGGGAGAAAGGGCGGGGAATGGGATGTTCAGATTGCCCCAGCCACTTCTGGGGCAAACATTTACTTTAGATTAAGTGGCATGTAAAGGAAAGAGGAGCCCTCTCTGGGCTGGCTGCTAGAGTTGATAGTTAAATATTTATAATGTCCAAATTAGCATAGTGAAAGCTCAATTCATCAATTTGTTCTGGTCTGTTTGTAAGAAGGGGAGGGGGTATGAGGCACCCTGCAGGAGATGCAGCTGTGGGTGGGCAGGGCAAGCGTGTTGCCTCCCTCAGGGATCCACAGCAGCTCTCTGCTGGCACTGAAAGTTTTTGCCCTGGCTTTCTGCTTTGGCATGGCTAGGGAAGAGACCAGCTTCCAGGCAAGGCTGTGGGGATCCCTCCTCTCCCCCAAAACCACCTGCCCCGTGGGCAGCCTGAGGTCACTGGGGAAGCTGCAGAGAGCAGCCTGGCCAGGCAGGGCCAGCCTGGGGCTGCCTGTACAGGGGCTGGGGAGGGTGTGGGCTGCCCTGGAAGGGTTAAGGCTTTTCAGGCTGAAATCCCCCAACAGAAGGCAGGGTCAGCCTCGGAGCTGAAATCTAAGTGCTAATGGCTGATGCCCTTCACCCCTCCGCTGCCTCCAAAGGCGAGTGGCCTGGATGAGCTGAGGCCGGAGAGCATTTAACATTTGAACTTCTTCTTGTCTGCAAGGCAGCAGGCCGTTGTGCGCGGGGTCGCTGACCCCCAGCCCCGCTCCCCCCAGCCCCTCAGCTGCCTCCCAGCCCTAATTGAATGACAGATGGTCAGCGGCAAGGAGAGGGCAGGAGCAGGGCCCCACACCCCCAGCACTCCTGCCCACGCACCCCCCACGCTGGCTGCCCCCACGGCTGCCTGGCACCTCAGCCCCATATCTACGCGCCTGGGGGAGATGGGGCAGTGGGCAGGGATGGGCATGGGGTGCTGCACTGGGGGCACCTGTGGCCAGGGACAGCCCTTGCCAGCCCGACCCCCACACCTCAGAAGTGCTTCCCATCCCTCTACCTTTCAACAAAGCATCACTACATTCACAGAGACCTGACTGGCACAGACCAGCTGAGGCCGCCCGCAGTCCTGGTGGTGGAGAGCTGGGGAAGGCAAGGAGCTGTGCCGAGCTGCCAGGCCTTGGCGGGGACGTGGGCAGCTGCAGAGAGCCTGGGCAGGGGAGGCAGCATTGTGGCCAGACAATTCCCCTGCCTGCCTGTGTCCCTAGGGGCTGTGCTCACCCCACCACCATGCCTCGAGCCAGCATGCTGCACATGCCCTGCCTGGGTGGAGGATGCCACAGGTGACAGGAGGTGCCTTTCTGCATCCAAAAAGGGGTCTGTAGAAATAGCTCTTGGGGGGGCCAGAACCTGCTGGTGCCCGCAGCCCTGCCAGCTTCCTTCCAGACAAAGCTAGGCAGGCCAGGATGGGCCCTGGAGGGCAGGGGCAGTGCCGGCCTGCCGCCGAGCTCAGCCCCCTCTGCAGCCCACTGTCCCTTTAACAGAGAGCCGTGATTCCCACAATTACTAGGATTACAAGGAAAGGGTTATCGATTTGCAGCCTGCACTGTGTGATCAGCGCCCAGGCGGCCCCCCCCGGCCCACCTCTCCTACAGTAAGCACGAAACCATTTATAAATGTTTTATTTCACTGATCGCGTCACCCTTGCTGCATAATAACAACCCCAGCAGCACGGCGATATATTCTCTCCGCTCCCCCTCTCCCCGCGCCCACAGCCTGCAAAAGGCACCAACGTGATATCCAGTAGCCCCTGATTTGTGTGTATGTTTTAATTACTGCCAGAGAAACCTGTACACAAGCATAAAAAAGGGCGAGGGGAAGGGAGAGCAGGCCCAGACGGCGGAGGCAATGGCAGCCTAATGCACCGCGGGCTGACAGCGACTTCCGCTCAGGCACCTTCTCCAGATCGAACCCTTCGATTGTAACTGAAACAATTTGCATACTGATTCCTCTCATAGCCTCCCGATCCATAACCAGCCAGGCAGCTATTCAAATGCAAGTAGCATCCCTAAATGCAAGGCTAGACTGACCAAAATGCGCTGTCCAACAAGCAGAAGGAGAAGAAAAAAACCCTTGATTATTATTTCTATTTTTGTTCCTTTTAACCTTTAAAAGATTTAGCTGGAAGCTGTTTGTTTATGACTGGGGATGTAAGGCAGAGAATTGATCCTGGACTGGACTTAAAGATGGAGCAAAATGGGGCGCTGGAGAGATTTTTTTTGGTTGTGGTTTTGTTTTTTTTTTCTTTTTCCTATTTTTGTTTTTAACTAAGCCACAAACTGAGGCTCACTGGGGGGGAAAGAGGGTCTGTCCTCTCTCCCATCCCCTTCCTCCACCAAAACCATCTCAGCTCCTGCAGACCCAGGGAATACACAAATTTGCTGCCTGAGCCTCTGCCTCTGGTGCATGTTGGGCTGATGAAGAACGTGTAATTCTGGCTGTAAATTCTTGCGTTTAAGTTGGTCCAATAAAAGATCTCTCCTACACCTTGTGAGGGTTTGGTGCTTTATTTTTTAAAGGGACTGGCGTGGCAGCCGCGGCGGTTGCCTTGTATTATTTTTTTTCTTCTTCTTTTTCTTCTTCTCGTTCTCATTTGAAATCATGCAGATAGCTTTTTTTTATTTTTATTTTTCTCCTCCTAGGGGGGCAAATCTAGGAGGCGACCCCGCATCGGATGCCCGTCCCGGCGGCGCGCGGCGGACGGCGGGGTAAGCGTGCCCAGCGGGGCACGGAGCGGGCGGAGGGACGCGCGGGCGGGGCGGGACGCGCAGCGGCCGCGGGCGCGCAGCGCCGGCCGAGCAGGAGGAAATGGCGGGGCGGGGGGGGGAAGGCGGCGTAGGCGTGGGAGGGCGCCTGGTCCGGAGCCTCCGCGCCCGCGGGGCCGCGGAGAGGCTCGTTTGCCTCCAGCCCCGGGGCACTGCCCGGGCCCGCTACGCCGGCGCGGCCAAGGCGAAAGCGGTCCCGGAGCTCCTGCAGCCTCCATGTTTGGGGCTGTTCCATGGTAAATTCACCGTGAATGTCCCCGAAATCGATCCCGATAATTTTCTGCGAAGAAGGGCCCCGCTTTTATTTTAGTTCGGATAAGCAGCGGTGCTACTACGGCTATTGCGGAGCGGGGGGGATCGATTGCGGGCTGGTTTCTCCGCAGGTTCGTGCTCTGGAGAGCCCAGCCGCGCGGACTGAGCGTGTCTGCCGCGTCGCTGTGCGCAGCAATAGGTGATGGGGATGCGGAGATATTTTATTATTTAGCGACAGCTAAGGGAGAGCTTTTAGGATGCTGTGGGGCTGGCTGGTTCCTCGCGTCTCTAAAATTCCCATTTGCCTCGGGCTACGACCTGTTATTTGACCTTTAGACACCCCCGAAGATAGCAGAGTTTTCCTTTTTCAAAACAGTGCTAAAGCCAAGCGCTGGGATGGCTGCGCGGAGCGGGGCGGCCGGGGCGCGCTCAGCCCTCACGTGGGCGCGGGAGCTTCGGGCGGGGTGAGCCTGGGGTGACACGCGTTCATTTTTATTTCAGTTGAAGACATTTGATGGTTGTAGGTCTTTCTCTGGTTTGTTGCATCACCACAGCTCACCCCTTAAAACAGTAATTCAAGATGTAAGTAAAAGTGTTTTCATTTTTATTGATCCTGCTAACATCTTTCATTACCCAACACGTAACCACAACAAATGATTGCTCATTTGATACGGAGAATTTTATCGACGCTCTCTCCGGTCGGGGCGCGAATCCTAAATCCCGGCGGCGTTAGGCGCGGAGAGAGGCGCGGTGCAGCGCGGCTGCGGAGAGGGGCAAACGCTGCCCGAGCCCCTCGGGGCCCTGCCTGGCCGCAGCTCCCTGCCCTCCGGGTGCCCGCCGACGGGGCCCGGGCCGCCTTCCACCGGCGCTCCCTTCCCGAAAAGCGGGGAGCGGCTCCGGGGGGCACGGCAGAGCATCTCCCGCGGGCGCCGGGCCCGACGGGGCGCGCCGGGCCGGGCTCGGGGCCGCGGCAGGAGGGGGGAGTGCGCGACCCCTGCCCGCCGATTTCGTTCCCTCACAACGAAACCCAACAAGTAGCGGGAGGCGAAACGGCCGCGTTTTCCCGGCCCCGCCTCGGGAAAGGCCGGCTGCCTTCTCCCTCTTTTTTTTCCTTTTCCCCCCCTTTATTCCAATATGCTAAATGAATAAAATTTAAAGGGAAAAAAATATAGCATTTTGCTAAAAAAAAAAATAATTAATCAAACCGTTGGGGTTCATAGAGGATTCCAAACGATTTGAAACAGCAGACCCTGTTCCATTTACAAGATCCCTTTCAGTTTACAGTGCGAAAGGTTTTTCAACTATCAAACAAATGCTACTGATTTAAGGCTCTTTGAGAATATTGCTTTTGTCCTTAATGCTAGAGTAGAAGGCAAGTTTATGAGGGAGAGGCTCGAATAATTGGTTTCGATGCAAGAGACCTACAGTAAAATTAAACTAGGTGGATTCTTTATTAAATGATTTTCGGTCTTCTGTGTTTTTATGAAAATAAAAGGGAGCACTTTGTCATTTTTAACAATGTAAGTAGCCAATAAATCTAATTTTCACATTGATTTCTGTAGGAATTAAGTGATATCTACACTGTCTGCTGTGAATTGTTTTTGGAAACAAGCGCGACTTTCTCCTGGCAGAAGCTGTTTTTAAAAATTTTAATTAAAAAAATATTTTCAAACAGCCCTGCTTGAAGACAGCAGCTTTTTTAAAGCACCAAATAATTTTATCTATGGGTTTGACCGTGCGTATATGAGAAGGCATCTAGACAAAGGGGTTTATAAAATTTCTTAATACGAGCACTGCACGGAAATATGGCTAATACGAATTAATTACAGAAGGGAACAGCTCCTGGAGCCCTCGGTCTGGCGTTCAGGAAAGAGGAGGGAAAAGAAGAAGGGGAGGGAAAAAAAAAAAAAAAAAAGGGAAAAAAAAAGGGGGGGGGGATGGGGGAAGGTGAGCGGTTATATTCGCTCATACATACAACTAATAAAGACCTCAGCTCAGAAAAGCGGGGCGCTGCGAGCAGCCCTGCCTGATTAAAATGTGTCCGTGCCCTAATTGATAACTCAGGGCCACGTGCTGCCTGCGCGGGCAGGTGCCCTTCCTGGGGCGCTGGCAGAGCATCACCTCTCAGCAACCGGCGGGGACTTTTAATAGCACCTTTCCCTAAATAATAAACCAGATTAATAGCGTTCACTAAAGTGCTATTGATCTCCATTGTGTTACCGAACGCGTACGTATGTGTATTTGAATATACATCCCCGGCCGCCCCCGAGCAGCGGCTGGAGCGGGGCACACGGTCAGTTTTGTTTCAGGGGTACCAAGGCGTGTCCGTGGGCCGAGGGCAGCGGGGCGGGCAGGGCCCCCCGCCTCTCCCGGGGCGACCCTCTGCGGGTGGGAACGCCGGGCCAGCCGCGACCCGGGCTCCGACGGCAGGATCGGCCCGGCCCCGCGTGTCCGGGGCACGTCGTGGGCGGTGGATCCAGGCCTGCCTGGGGAGGAGAAGCGGGGGTCGGGCTGCGCTCCCTCCGGTCACCTTCAGCTCTGGCCCGGGGGAGCGGCGGAGCCGCTGGCCGGGCTGCGATGACGGCGGGAGCCGGCCCTTCTCACCCCGCGGGGTGTTTTCCTGCCGGTTTCCCAGGGCATTCTGGCAGGATCTGGAGCCCAGGGGTGCACACGGCCGCGGCCGTCACCTCATGGATCACGCGTGGATCCCACACGCACCCCCGGGCCGGGGGGCAGCGCCGGGCTGGTCCCAGCCTGCCTCCGAAGAGGCGGCAGTGTAGAGTTCAAACGCATCAAACTATCAGAAGTCATTTATCCGGTTTCATAAATAATGTCCTTATTATCTCCAGCCCTCTTAATTCATACTCCTGTCCGCTTGATTGCGGGATTTCAGCAGATAAAAAGTTTATAAGTTGGTCGGGTTCTTGTTTTCCTTTTTCCATCATTAACATCATTAATATAAGCTATCAATAACCCTGTCGTTTGGAGCATAGCTTCACAGTATTGATCTGCGCAGCTATTCATCTCTGCCATAGAAGACACGGAATAATTTTCGCATTACAGTAGCTTGGATTTGCTTTTAATTCATATTTAAAGCTGCAACTGGCTCTGCGGAGCTCTCTGCGAAAGACTAGAGGCGCCTAATTAATAATAAGTTAGAAACGAAGGAAGGCACCAGCGGATAAATAATTAATACAGACATCTCTGTCTCTTTGAATATTGCTACTTTAAAAATTTAGACTTACCAGGGCCATACTGTAAGTCTGCAAGTTATATTGAGGAGATGATTTAAGAAAGCTATTTTTTTTCCTGAAATACAATGCTAAATTATTTACGGTGTTTTGCAATCTTCCATAAGTTCCTTCATTAACAAGCGCTGCGGTTTGCTCCGAGGGGGTGCGGGAGAGCGCGGCTGCAAAAGAAGAATCGCGGCGGCTCGGCCGGGGCAGCGCCTGCAGCCTGCGGGGCTCGCTGGGTGCCCCGCGCCCGGCTCCGCGTCCCCCATCCCTGGCAGACCCACCCCGGGGGGTGTCCAGGGGAGGGAGAAAGGGGAGCCCCGCGCCTTTGGGCGGACAGGGGGGATGTCTGGCAGGCTGGAAGCAAGCCCAGCCATCGCCCGGGCTGCCTGCGGCTCCCCTCGGGCAGAAGCCCGGGTGCGGGGGCAAGGGCAGCGGAGGGGAGCCGGGACTCCCCCCTCGGGCGGGCACCCGCAGCGAGCCCCCGCCACCCCCGCCCCGCCGCAGCTTCCCCTGAAAGCCAGGCCCTCCCCCGCCTGCCCCGGCCGGTGCAGCCCTCTTTTCTCTGCCTGCCCCCGACAGATGTATATGTTTTTGTCACTAAGCAAGTTTCCAAGAAGCTCGACAGGGGAAAGTCTGGAAAAGTTAATCCCCTCGGCAGCTGTTGGCTTTGGGAGCCTTCGAGCGTCACCTTTGACACGCTCCCCCGTGCGAGGGGACCCGGGTGCCACAAGCTGTCACCGCGCAGGAGGCGCGGGAGAGCCGCGCAGAGACGGGAGGGCGCGGAAGGAGGTAGAACACGTACACGCCATTGAAAAGAAATAATTTAAATTATTTTTTCTGTAATTTAAGAAAAGGAAAATAGTAATAAACATTTTAAACCCCCTCTGTACGGTCCTGCAGCGTGTTGCGATCGCTGCCCCGGGCCGGGCCGCCCCGTCCGGGCTGGCCCCTGTGCCCGCGCGGTGTTTGTTGGCGTCAGGAGGGAGATTACGGCCGTTTCATGGTGTCATTATCTCGGATTTAAAAAGCACACACACGCAACGCAATTCAAACAAGCAAAGTTGCGTTTTAAGTCCTCTCCGAGTATCTGCTGATCAAATAAAGACTTAAGGGCGGTAACGATTATTCTGTTAAATATATGGTACTTGACTGCACAAGCAGTAATTGATTAGCGCACCGAAATGATCTCTCTCCGGAGCTTCCCCCTCCGCCGGCGGGGCAGGAGGCTCCGCGAAGGAACCGTGCTGGGGTTTGCGCCGAGGGGAGCCCACGGCCGGGCACCCCCGACGGCCGGGAGCAGGGGCGGTGTGCCAGCCTCGCCTTCCCAGCGCCAAGCCTCTGCCAGCCCATCGGGAGGTCTCGGGGCACCCTGCGGCCGAGCCGGGCCCGGCGCCGTCGGGGAACCGCGGCACGGCCCCGTCCCGCGGTCCTGCCCGGTCCTCCGCACCCGCGACTTTTGCGCGCCAGGGCCGCTTCGTCGTGCGGAGCCCCTCAAAGAGTAAGAGGGAAGATATTTTGAAAATGAAAGATGCGTGTAGGACTGGAGGGAGCTGTGTGCCATTCTACGGCCACTCTTTTTATAAGGTTAGAAATTGAACCCCGGCGGCAGCCGGTGTGTCTCAGGGCTCTCCCAATTGTTCGGGATTGGCTTTATGCTCCTTTCTTGAAGAAAAAAATTGATGCTGTAATTTCCTACAAACTCGGGGGAGTAACTAAAATTCGCTGTGACGTTTACTTTGGTAACTAATCTCTAAATGCGTGGTGACGAAATATTTTTCATTAAGTTGTAAATTGTATACAGATATTGATAAGGAAGAAGATGACAACGTTTCGATTGGATCTGTGACATCACCTCGCGATGGCCTGGGAAACAATCACAGCCGTTCACTTCGGCCTCGAAATGCTCTGTATGATTTTGTTTATTTTATCCTAAACATTTTCTGAAATCATGAATTAGGTTTCAGGTATATATTTTCTTCCTTTGCAGATACACCTTTCCTTATCTATCCCTCGCTGTATGAAATGGAAACACTATTAACGTTAACATTACAAAAATTCAGAGAGATGTGGAAGCTTTTAGGGAAGGGGGAGTTACTGGAGATGTAAGAGCTATGAGGGATCTGTATGCAATTTTTAGCGCAAAATAAAACATGGAACAGCTTCGTGCGGCCGGGGAAACGAACGGAGGTGAGTAACGGATGTCTTTCGGAGCCGTGGTTCAATGGCGCTGAATTCTTACAAATATTTCTGTGTGTATGTGTGTGTGTTAATTGCAGGAAATAAATTAACCCGCTGTGGAAACTCTGAATTTACAGGAGGAAAACAAACAAACAAACAAAAAAAAAAAAAACCACAAAGCCTATGACGTTCGCTCCCAGGGCTGTACATGCAACATGCTTAGCCGACAGTTGTGATTTTAAAAGTTTCCTGCGAGCCTGCCCGGCGTCTGGGACTGTTTTTAGCTCGCACATGGGCTGTGCACATGCAGCCGTACACAGGCACACGGGTCCCGGACCGCAGCCCTCACCCAGGTTCCCAGGGCACGGTCGCCCGTGCCGCGGCGCCTGGGCAGGCAGCGGGGGCGGTGGGTGTCCACCGCTCACCCCCGGGGCTCCGCGGGCGTTTGCGGGGCGGCGGGCACGGCCCCCAGGCCCACACCGTGCAGACGGGGGACACCTCGTCTCCGCAGACGTTGTGTTGGGGGCGGCCAGGGCAAGAGCGGGGCCAGGCCTGGCTCCGACAGTGGGGCTCCTTCCAAGGCCCCTCCACGACCCCCGTTTCAGCCACAGCTGCGATAATCATGGCTGAAAGCAGCGGGCGAGGAGTCTCGCTGCCTCACGGAGCCGGTGCAGCAGCGAGTCACCACGGGCTCCCGAGCACTGCGCTGCCCCTCGCACCCAGGATCACCTCCGCAGGCTTTGGCCCAAAAGTTTGGGCGATAGCTCCTAGAGAAATAACCCCAGGGTTTAATTTCAGCTAGCTCCCGGGGTGACACTTGCCCTAGAACCGGCTCCGCTCTCTGTTCCCGCGGACTGCATCCCCCGGGGGACTGGCTGCCCGCTGGCAGCGGACTCCTGACTGTCACCAAGGAAGGGACCTCGGAGCTTTTGGCAGGGCGAAGGGAGGGTGGCAGCCCCCCTTTACAGACCTCTGCGCGGATCACGCTGAGGAGCTGGGGAGTGAGGCGGGGTGCTCTCACTTTGCACCCCTTGGTGGGTGCTTTCTCTCACTTTGCATCCCACTGGCGACCGCTTTCCCGGAGGTGCTCCAGGCCTGTCACCCTCTCCATGGAAAAGACGCCCGGCTGCTGGGGTGACCCCCACCGCGGCGGCGACCCGCCTGCTGTCCCAGGGCCACCCCGAGGCGAGGGGCCCAGGCAATTCCGAGGGGTGCCCGAGAGCTCCTGCGGGCCCCGACGGCGGAGCGGGGGGAAGCGGCGGCAGCCGGGGCGTGAGGCGGGGCGGCCTTTGTGAGCGGCCGGCCCGGTGCCTCCCGGCCCCGTGCCTCCCGGCTGCGGCCCCGCAGCTCTCCCGCGGCGCGCCTCGGCCCGCCCCGTCCCTCCCGCCGCTCGGCGCCGCGCACACGCTGCACTCTGCCCGGCGTGGTTCGTTATTGTTAATGGGCGAACAATAGGCACATCTGCCCTTTCTTGCGGCATAAAGGCACCTTAGCTAACGAGGGGGCTGGCGGGTGGGCTCGCTTTTTCTTTCTCCTCCTCCTTTTCTTTCTTTTGGGGAAAAAATAAAAGAAAACCAGCGGCATGTCCGGCTGCTGGGCGCCGCGGGGCATATGCTCGCCTTGCACCGCCGGGCACGGCCCCCCGGCTGCTCTGGATCCCCAACGGAGGCGGGGGGGACGTGCTTCCCCATCGCATTGCCTGGGTGGACCCAGCGGGACCTCTTAGGGGGGCGACAGGACAAGTAGTTGGGGCAGACAGAGCTCAGGCGCAGGGGGGACCCCGGCTGGGCCCGGGACGCGGCGCAGCGGGGATCTCGCACCCATCCCCAGCCCGAGAAAGGAGAAGTTTCCCGGTAGGGCAGCGCAGAGGAGCGATCCCTGGACCGACGGGCGTGCGGGGCCGGCTGCTGCGGGACCCGGCGAGTGGGCACAGCATGGGGTGCGGGAGACACGGCGGGCACGGCCCACGGGCACCGCGGGGTAGGGCGGTCTCAGCCGCCGGAAGCTCACGGCGAGGTGAGGGCGAGGAGGCTCCGCGCTCACGGAAAACGCGGAGTCACCGAAGGGGCGGGGCGGGCGGCCTCGATACCCGGACACCGCCCGCCCGGAGGAGGGGTGCAGCGTTGGGTGGGGGGGGTACGGGGGCCGGCCCTTTGTGCCCGGCGGGGCGGGGGCTCCCAAAGCAGCACAGGACAGGACAGCTCCGCTCCCCGAGCTCTGCGCGCCGCCGCCGCCGCCGAGCGCGCTTCCTTAATAGGGGCGGTGACGTGCCGGGGCGGGGCGAGCGGGCGGGGCGGGAGCGCGCGCATGCGCGGGGGCGGCGGCGGCGCGGCGGCAGCAGCGGAGCCGGGAGCGAGCGGCGGAGCAGAGAGAGCCATGGCTAGAGATGGCGAGGGACGCGGCCAGACACCCGCCGCGGCTGCGGAGCCTGGCCTGAGGGAGCGGGGGCCCTAGGACCGACCCGACGGCGTCAACCAACAACAGAAAAAAACCAACTAATTAATAAATTGCCACCACCACCCCAAAAAAAAAAAAAAAAAGGAAAAAAAAAAAGGAAAAAAAAAGGAAAAAAAAAAAAAAAGGAAAAGCCACCAGCCCGGCAGCAGCACCGCCACCACCAGCCCACAGCGCCCGCCCGCCGCTGCCGGCCCCACGGGAGGAAACGGCCCGCGGCCGCCGCGAAGAGCTCCGGGACTCCCCGCCGCCCACCAGATAGATGTGCGGACCAGCCGCCCGCACGGCCGACGATGAACGCGCAGCTGGCGATGGAGAACATCGGCGATCTGCACGGGGTGAGCCATGAGCCAGTGCCCGCCGCCGCCGACCTGATGAGCGGCAGCCCCCACCACCGGAGCGCGGTGGCCCACCGCGGCAGCCACCTGCCAGCCCACCCGCGCTCCATGGGCATGGCGTCCATCCTCGACGGCGGCGACTACCACCACCACCACCGGCCGCCCGACCACGCGCTGACGGGCCCCCTGCACCCCACCATGACCATGGCCTGCGAGACACCCCCCGGCATGAGCATGAGCAGTACCTACACCACGTTAACCCCTCTGCAGCCTCTACCTCCCATCTCGACGGTCTCGGACAAGTTCCCTCACCACCACCACCACCATCATCACCACCACCACCCCCACCAGCGGATACCGGGCAATGTGAGCGGTAGTTTCACGCTCATGCGGGACGAGAGGGGTCTGGCGTCTATGAACAATCTTTACACCCCCTATCATAAGGATGTTACCGGCATGGGGCAAAGCCTCTCTCCGTTGTCTGGATTGGGCCTGGGGAGCATCCACAACTCCCAGCAAGGGCTGCCCCACTACGCTCACCCCAGTGCCACCATGCCCGCCGAGAAAATGCTCACCCCTAACGGATTTGAAGCCCACCACCCTGCCATGTTAGCCAGGCATGGCGACCAACACCTTACCCCCACCTCCGCTGGCATGGTGCCTATCAACGGGATCCCACACCACCCCCATGCCCACTTGAATGCCCAGAGCCACGGGCAGATCCTGGGCTCTGCCAGGGAGCAAAACCCTTCTGTAACTGGTTCGCAGGTCAACAGTGGAAGTAATTCAGGGCAAATGGAAGAAATCAATACCAAAGAAGTAGCTCAGAGGATCACCACCGAGCTCAAGCGGTACAGCATCCCCCAGGCTATCTTCGCCCAGAGGGTGCTGTGCCGCTCTCAAGGGACCCTCTCAGACCTGCTGAGGAACCCCAAGCCCTGGAGCAAGCTCAAATCGGGCCGGGAGACCTTCCGCAGGATGTGGAAGTGGCTCCAGGAGCCGGAGTTTCAGCGGATGTCTGCTCTGCGGCTGGCAGGTGAGCCCGCTGCGGGGCGGTCGGAGCACAGCGGCAACGGGGCCGGGGACCCGGGCCTGGGCAGGCCACCCCGGTCTCTGCCTGTCTCTGAAGATCAGCCCCGCCCCCCCCCCCCCCTCCGCCGCTCCGTTTCTCTCCTCTCCCCCGCTGCTTTTCTCTCCTCTCCCCGCTCCCTCTCCCGCCTCCGCGCACCGACACCGTCCGGCTCCTCCGCGCCGCCCTCTCGGCTGTCAGACAAAGCCGAGCCGGGGCTCGGGATACGCACTGCGGCTCCCCGGTTCTCCCCGTTATTCCGGGCGGGGCGCATCGCCAGGCTCGCCTGTCGCCGGCGGGACGGCACCCAGTGTGCCCGGTAACGGGGTTCCACCGGCCCCGACCGTCGGCAGCGCTGCCTTACACGGGCACGGCGAGGCGGAAATGCTTTAATTGGCAGGTGTCTGAGCAACCGGGCCGTACCGGGCTCAGGCGGGCCGTGCTGAGCTCCGCCGGGTCGTGCCGGGCAGTACCGTGTCCTGGTCCTGCCAGGACTCGGTACTGCCCGGTACGACCCACGAAAGGGGTGTGGGGGAGCTCCGGTAACGCACCGCCGAGCGGAGTCGGTGCGTCTGCTTTGTGCTGGTAGCGGCGGCCCCGGAGGCGGGGGCTCCGATCGCAGCTCCCGACGGGGCTCGGGCCGGTGTCAGCCGCGCGTCCCGCTCGCGTTGGGTTGGGTGTGCTGGGACAGGAGTTCCCCGCAAACGGTACGAGCCGGGCGTGAGTGGTGGCTAAGAAATGCTCTTGGCTAAAATCGTTAGATTATTTTTTTTTTCACTGGTTGTAATTATTGTTAGGCCGTGGAGTTAGAATTTCGCGTGGATGCCTCTGCATGAGAGACGCAGTCGGTGTGGCGGTTCCTTATTGTCTGCTCATAGGTTGACGTCCCGTTCGGTACCTGTTCTTCGCCGCCGCCCCCCCAGCCTGCGTTCCCAGAGCACAGCCCGGGTTTAATATGCCATGAGTGAGGGTTTGTTAATTAAGTGATAGGTCTCCATTAATTTGTCCCTGGAGAACACGAGACAGTCAATCCGAGTTGGAGCCGGGGTCACTGATCCGTTTCACAGACTAAAATAAGGGAAGGGCCAAACCTTTCTCCTTTCAAACGCGCGAATTGTCCTGAGCTTTCGGCTACTACGACGGTAGGAATTGGGAACTGCTTCCCGACCGTGCGGGGACCCGGCTGGGCCACCATCGTGCATTTTGCCTGGTATCAGCCAACCGCCTCGTTTGTGAAGCCTAAAGCAGAGCTAGGAAGGGCCGGGAGCAGGATCTCCCTCCTGCTGCGGCTGGCCCTGCTGTGCACGCCGGTGGGAGGACGTTGCTCTCTTTGGCTTCCACTCCTGCAGAGGCAGTTTCAAAGGTCTGAGCTCTCAGAAAATGCCCTTTCCGCCTTCCCTTCCTCACCAACCACCCCACCAGGAGAAAACTCTTGTCTCGCTGGTACTACGCAGCAGAGGAGGATGGAGTTTGTTTCCCTTATCCCCGTAACGTAAGGCGAACTTTCTTCGATTTGGAGCGTATTTTTTACGACAATTCAGTCGACCTGAATCTCCGCTCATTTGCATAGATCGATACTGGAAACAACCCCTCGCTTCGGAGTCTGTTGGCATCCTCTCCCTGGCGCTGCCGGCCCAGAATCTCTGCCAGCCCGGGCTGCGGGGCCGGGCAGGAGGGAGGCAGCAGTTCCCCGCGGCGCGGCCTCTCTCTGCCGGGGGGCGGCCGCGCTCTGCCCAGCTGCCGGGGCCGGAGAGACCCATTGTTCGCTTCTGCCCCTACACCGCCCCTTCCTTCCAGCCACCTCAGCGCTGCCTTCGCATAAACGGATCCCGGTAATCCCGTTAGAGGGACAAAGCCTGATTATTCCGCCTTCCCTTTCCGATGAAACCCGAAAGCCACCACCTTACAGAAACGGCTTCCCCGGGGCGAAACGAGGCTCGCAGCTCGGGGAGACTGCGGAGGGGGGTCGGGGAAAGCCGCGTGCCCACGACCCCCCCCCCCCCCCCCCCCCCCAAGCTGGACCGGGCTGCGCAGAGCACCGGGGGATCCCGCTGGGCCCTCCCCGCGCTTCGCCCGGCACGGCCCGCCTGGGCTCCGCCAGCCCCGCCGCACGTGGTCATTTGCATATCGCTGCGTCTCAGCCAATGGGAGAGGCTCGCGGAGCGCCCCGCCTCGCGCAGGCAGCGCCGCGCTGCGCGCCCCTGCGCGCCCCTTGGTGCTGCCCGTCCTGCGCTGCGGGCGGCCCGCGGGAAATGCGGGAGCTGTCGATTTTATTTTGGGCAGGTTTTAAACGTGTGATGATCTTACGAAGTGGTAAAAGCCTGCCCCGATTGGTAGTGATGTATGAACATCAATTCAAAATATCATAAATGACGCCAGACGACGCAAATTAAATCTCACGTCCAAATTATAACTCACTCTCGGGTGTTTAGAGAATTATCCGTTAGATAAATACTCAGAGCGGAGCTCCCGCCACCTTAAATTCTTCCCTTCCTCATTTCCTGCAGGCAGCAGCCTGGAGGCGAGAGGGGGATGGAGCCTGCTTATTTTAGGCCTCACGGTCTTGCCCAGCACTTTATCTTGAGCATTTGCCCCGTCCAGCCATCCCTGGAGGATTCCTACCTCCCAGATTACTGAAGACCCGACAAATAGAGGAAAAATTGGTAGTTACATGGAGGCAGGATTGAGGTCTTGACACTTCCTGAGCTGTCTCTTGAAATGTAAGCAGAACTGCTAATTGCAAAGCTGACCTCTTCCAGCCTCCATCTTATTCATCCCACCTTCCTTCTCCTCTCTGTTCTCTTTTCCTTTGTCTGTTCCCCTCTCTCTCCCCCTCTATCACTGCATATTTATCTATTTGGCTGTTTCTCTGTTCGTTAGTCTTCCCTCCCCCCACCCTCTCTGACATTTGGAAGGGCAGGGAAGGAATACCGAAAAAAAATTTAAAATCAAAGAAAATATTCGGCCCTTTTACAACCTGCTGGGATTTAAGGGTGAAATTGTTTCAGGTTATTTTCGTATGTGTAGGGCAAATACGAAGGATAAAGAAGGCAAAAAAAAATGATTCTTCTTGTTCAGGAAAGGATAATCTGTTTCGAACCGTTTGTGATTAGAAGCGCGTCCGCCTGGGGACCGGCCCCGCACGGGCTGCCCGCCGGGCCGAGGGGGAAGCGGCCGCGGGAGAAACGTCTCAGGGAAAGGGCGAGCGGGATGTACGGGACCCAGGAAGTCCCTTTGGAGCTGCTGCTCTCACCCCCCTGAGACCCCTCTGTGGCTGCTTCCCCAGCGGGTTTCCCGAACCCCTCCCGTGACGACGGGAGCCGGGCGCGGGCAGTGGGGCCGTGGCGGAGCCGCGCTCGCCCGCGGGACTCAGGCGGGGGATGGCCCGTCCCTTCAGAGCGGCTAGATATTTGTCCGCGACCTGCCTGTTATTTTTCGTAGTTGCATCTCTTTCCGCCCCCCTCCTCTTTTTCTTTCTCCCTCCCAATGTGAATCCCGGCTCAGATGAAGCCTTGGGAAGCCGGCGAGAAATGCTCGCCAAATTAACTGTAAAGAAATCGATACAGTAATCAGAGCATTTTCCACATTAAATATGAAATCTAATGAACGCCGTTTGCACCTCTCGCCCCGCCGGCCGCCCCAGCGTGCGCCTGGGAAGGTCGATGCCGCCCCGGCCCCTATTGCCTCATTAGGGCCTGTTTAATATTTACCCGGCGGGGACTCTGCATAAACGCATTTGCATCAGGGGGCGGAGGGCATCGACCGGGGGTTTCACCGCCGGCACCCCGAGGGCGGCGCGGCCCCAGGGGAAAGGCCCTGCCCCTCCCCGCCCTGCCGGCCGCCCAGACGCCTCGGGGACGGGCGCGGACCCGGTTCCGTGCACCGTGATAGCGGCGGTTTTGCGACGGCCGGCCCGGTAGGACCGGAGGGCGAGAGAACAACCCGCAGCCCGCTCCCACCGCTCTTGAGCCCCGCGGCAGCGCCCGCTGCGCAGCCGGGCGGGCACGGGAAGCCGCGCTTGTTTGCCGGCTGTGTCCTTGCGGCAGGATTGATTTACAGCCGTTCGCACACAGCCCCGTTTGCCCTTCGTTAATGTTTGCCCAGCGGGAGGCAGAGGAGCGGGGCCGGGCTGCACCGAGCAGCGTTCCTCTCTACCGGGCCGGGCCCGACCGGGACCAACCCGTGCCTGTCCCCGCGGAGCTCCCGCCCCTGTAGCGCGGCTGGGCTCATGCTTGTTTGTTCGTTCGTTTGTTTGTTTGTTTTAATTACTCGCCGCGTGGCGGGGAGGCACCGGGGGGGCCGTGTCCCGCTCCCACCCCCGCTGCCGTTTGGGTGACATCGCCTCAAAACGGGGCCGCTCCCTACCGCGGGCAGCGCCGGGACCGCACGGCTGGGCTGTGGGCGCGATGCCGGCCCGGCTGGCTGCATCTGCCCGCCCGGCTGGCTGCATCTGCCCGCCCCGGCCGCCCGAGGCCACTTGGCCGCCCGCAGCCCTCCTGCCGCTCGGTTCCCGGGGCCCCTGCGCCATCTACCGACCGCTGGTGCGTGGCAGCCGGCCCCGCCGCTCCGGGCACCCCTCCCGCACCGGGCACTGGCAGCTCTCTCGGGCTGGGAAGCGGCGGCTGCGGCTGGTGCTGCGGGCCGGGGGCTGCGTCCCGGCGAG
Source organism: Apus apus (assembly GCF_020740795.1). NCBI lineage: Eukaryota > Metazoa > Chordata > Aves > Apodiformes > Apodidae > Apus > Apus apus. Next base: position 8,914,725 of record NC_067291.1, read on the forward strand.
GACCCTTGCGGGGCGCCCGGGCTGCCCCGGTGCTCCGGTAACCGCCAGCGCGGGGCGAGCGCGGACAGCGCGGCCCGGCGGCTCCAGCACCGCGGACAGCGCCCGCCGCACGGCCCTGCCCGCTCCCGGCCCGGCCCCGCGGCACCGACCCCCCGCTGCCGAGCCAGGCGGCGGGCCGGGCCGAAGCCAGCCGTTCTGTTTCGGGGATGGAGCCTCCCGCAGCCTGGCCGCAGGGGGTGCCGAGCCGCCCCACCGCGGTCGGAGATCAGCGGCGACCTACGAGGGCCCGGCCGTGTCCCCTGCCCGCGCTGCGCGCTCGGGCTGCCCGCGGGGGCGGCGGTACCGCGGGACCCGTTTGGGGACGGGTGCCTTCGTACGGGTTTGTGGGCGGAGGGGAAGCGATCCCGCACAGGTGTGAGCGTGCGTGCCCCTGCCCCGCCAGCGGGAGGGGCCGGGTGCCCCAGGAGGAGAGGAGCGGGACTGTTCTCGCCGCAGGTGCCACGGGTGGGAGCGCGGGGGCTGCGGGCTGCAGCTGGAGTGTGAGAGCTGCCCTTTCCAGCTGGAAAGGAACGTGATGGCCAGATTGAGACAATCTGGAATCGCACAGACCGGGAACGCATCGGTGCCTGTGTTTGCGTGTGCCGGCCGTAACCCAAAGCTCAGGCTCTGCTTCAGGCAGCCTTTACCTGTCCTCTGTGCAGGAGAAGGATCCCCATAACCTCCACACAAGGGACAAGTTCGTTTCGAGGGAGACTTAAGGTGACTCTTCAGCCCAGGAGATTTTGCTCAGGTGCTGGTGACTTTAACCTGAAGACTACAGGCATGGAGGGGAGTTTCTCTTGGGGACCGAGCAGGGACCTAGCATGGCGTCATGTCGGGTACTTCCATGACCAAATCGATAAATGTTGATTCGCGTTTTAAACATAAATCTATCTGGATAAATCATATGCTGACAGAGAAGCGACCGATGCTTACTGACTTTCTTCGGAAATGTAGCTTACTTGAGCCATTTTGCTTAAGAGGAAGTCAGTTTTATGATGCTGAAAGAGCAATTTATAGGAGCAATTTATTAGCTCAAGAGTAGTTTTGATTTCTTCCCATTTTAGGGCGATAGGAAGTCTCAGTGGTAACATTTTATGTACAACCCAGACAGCAATTAAAAGGCGATGGATTGTTGTTCCGCAGGCGGGCAAGCAGCATCGCGGGCTGCTGCGGAGTGCGGAACGCCGGCGCTGCTGTGTGCAAGCGATTTCTGGCGGCTAGTTGGAAATCCTACTACTTCAAATAACTGTTAAATCGGATGACACGGGGGCCTCTTCCTTAGCGACTTCGGTGCAGGAGGTGCCGCAGTGAACCTGCTCTAAGGTTATGGATATTTTTAAGGCTCAGCAGTACCGCGTACATTGCTGCGCGCATCCCAGGTCTGGCGGTAGGAAACTGGCCACAGGCGGTGCAATTAGTGCAGGCAGACAGCCCGCAGGTCCGCAGCCCTCCCCCGCAGGGGCAGGCTGCCACACTGCTGCTGTAACGCCCCCCAAAACGGAGAGACTTCTTCATATCATCGCTGCAGGATTTTTCCTTCCTTTGAGACACGTCTCGCTGTTCGCGTGTTTTGTCGGAATTGACTGGGAGCTTCAAGATTGGAGCAAGGGAAGCGGGAGCAGGCAGTTAAGTCGAGAAGCTGACCGGGTTTTTAAGTAAATCTGGCGGACCCTTAATGTCCCAGCCAAGGCGATGCAATCGATTGCGTCACTTCCACCGCCCAGAAACTCCATTTTCGGCGGCTGCAGCAGCCCCCCGGCTGGGGAGGCAGAAATAACCCGGCCTAGCGCCCAGCCCTTCACCCGGGACCCCCCGCGGGAGGATTCCTTCCCAGCAGGCAGCAGCGTGCGAGGGCCAAGCAGGTCCGAGGTGGTTCCGCAGCCGCGTGTGTGTCCTCGAAACACGGTGCCCCCCCGGGGGCGGTGCGGGGCGGTGCAGGCGCGGGGTGAAGCGGCGCGGAGCAGGCGGGTGCGGAGCTGAAGGTGTGGGGTGCGGAGCGGGAGGCGTTTCCTGGCGGAGCGATGCGAAGTGGCCTGTGCTCCCCGTCGGGGCGGTGCGGAGCGGTGCGGAGCAGCGCGGGTGCGGAGCGCTCCCCCCACACACACCGCGGGCAGCCGCGGGGCGCGGGCGCCCCCCAGGGGCCGGGGGCTGCCTGTGCGGGGGGGGGGGGGGCCGGGAAGGGTTAACCCGATGAAAATATTGATGTAGTCGCAAAAATCGTTCATGAAGGCAATTTAATCTCTGCTATTAAATGTCCTTTCAATTCATGTGGGGTAATTAAGATGCAGTTAAAGTGATTAAATTCTAATTACTTATGCTAGAAAAGAAATATTTGTCACACTAATATGGTTAACTAAAGACCCAGGTAAAGAAATTTAACATTTACTTTAAATGATATCGCAGGAAAATCGGGTGCTTTCCCCTGATTGATCCACTTAGCAACATATTCTGTACTGGGGATGTCAGTTCACTCCAGTGGTTACAGATCCATCAACACTGGAAGTTTGTGTAAACCCAGAACCCCAAACTGTGGAGTCAGCACTCCTCAGTTGGGTTAACTTTATTATTCCAGGGACAGCAAATTAAGGTCACTCATTTTAATACAGTGCACAGGAGTGAGGTGTTTGCCATTCAGTCTCAGCTGGGATCTGTATGTTGGCAGGCTGATGTCTTTCTGTGAACTTCCCACATAGGAACATAATTTTATCTCTTCCTGTTATCACAGAACAGAAGAGGACTGTTGCCTGGGCTTGATGACAGAGAAATAAGATACAGTGACCTCGGAGAAGATGGTTACACCTGCACTCTAAATAGGCACAAATACAAATCACTAGAGAGGCACGAGCACAATCCCAGGAGTTATAAGAAATAATTCAGTGCGAGTTCAGAGATTTCAGAGCAGCCTGTACTCTCTTCAGCTGTAAGGGGAAGGTTTTGGAGAGTGACAGATGTCACTCACATGGGCTTTCATCACTGATATGGAAATGTCCTCATCCTGTGGTGGGTTGAAGCTTTTGGGAATTGATGCTGTTCACTACCTCCTTCAGCAGGAGTGTGTAGCCACCAGCTGCCCTCGTGTGCAGAGGTGCTGCCTCCCACAGCACCTTTCCAAGAGGACCCCTTGGAAGGCCCTAGGGCAGGGACAAGCAGGATGGGGCAGTGGGGGGACCACCAAATGGTCACATATAAGAGTGAGTGGCACACAGCAGTTGTGGCTGTTCATCCAGGCCATGCAGATTTGCTTGCTTTTAGTTCATGTGATGAAGTGTGCCCTCAGGTAGCAGGTGTCTTGTCAGCCCCTTACCTTGTTCTCATATTCTCCCAAATATGAAATGTTTGATAATTAGGAAAGATTTGTCACCTGTATGTCTCTCTGCACACTCCAGAGGTGTTATTCACGTTATAAGGTAAATTCACATGAATTTACCATAAACTTTGGGCTACTTGCTTCTACTGAGGCCAGGATGGTCAGAACTGTCTCTGACAGCCAAAGTCCTGAAGCAGTCTTAACATCCTATAGAAATCCTGCTGCCTTTTCCATCCAAAGGTAGAGCCTCCTTTGGAAGAATATTCTCCAGGATATTCTCTAGCTTGTAGCAGTGAAGAGTTTTCTCTCTCTAAAAATGTTATTGGACATTCTGTGATGCTTTCAAACAAGAAGCAGATCCTTTAGAAAGCAATTTCCAGGGTCTTAGTGGGCACAGTTCAGCCTGTAGCTGAGGCAGGTCCCAACCCTTAAGACCTGACACAGCAGAGATTAGAAAATTTACCCTCTGATGTGAAGCAACCATAAAGTGCCTCCTCGGGCAAGGCAGAGCCAAGCCCAGAGTCATGAGAGATCTCCAGTCCTCTTTGTTGCCCCAAATGAATGCTTGAGCTACAAAATGAGTTCCTACAGACTCCTCTCCACAGCATCTGGTTTAACCTTCCAGCTGCTAATTGGTGTCAAATAATGTGTCAGATGCGATGGAAATCAGCGTGGTATGAACATGCTCATGAGGCTGAACAAAGACCACTGCCTCTTCTTGTACAGGGCACTTGATGGCCATCAAGGAATAATGGTTTGTGGTAACCAGTGACCCAGGCCAAAGCTGGAAATGTGACCTGTCACCTTGGGGTGAAGGGCCCTGTATCCCATCACTGGTGGCCAGCGCGTGGTCTCCTATCCATGTCAACCAGGCTCTGAATTCAGCATGGCTGGAGATATTGTGTGTGTGTCGCCCTCTTGCTGGTCTGGGCCCACTCTGGGTAGAAACAGAGGGAAAAGGGCTCCATGTAAGTGAACATCCACTGTGCACCTCAGCTTCCTCCTCCTTGGGGTGAGGACGGTCATGCCAAGGCACTGGTGGGACTGTCCACTTCCTTTCTGGGAGGGACCCTAATTCCATCCTGTTGTGGTGCTCTCAGGCGGGCATGCTTCCCTCCTGCTGCCTTATGTCCCTTTGTCTGAGAGCAGATCCTCAGTGCTAGCAGTCTGATGGGCCACCAGCTGAGCAATGCCTCTTGCAGTGACATTGGTCCTCAGCCTTCAGAAGTAGCGACAGGGCTTGGGGCAAGCTTCACCCAAGCAGGATTTTCCATTGTCATTCCCTCTGCTCCGGTGTCAGTTTTCCAGAAAAGAAGCCAGTAGACCTTGTGGTGGAGTATTACTATGTGCCCAAAGCAAGAGAGCAGAAAGCAGGTTTCTTGGGAGTATTACTGGTTTCATGCTTTGGTTCGGGTTTATAAATTGGAAAATTAGTGTTTACGACATAGATCTAGGCACACAGGTAGGCACCAAGTGCTCCTGAAAATTGATTTATGGTAATAGGAGAGGTTTTTTTCATAGATTTTTAAAAATAAATCCACCCTTGAGGGATGAAAGACTAGATCAAGTGTCAGGGTTAACACCTGAGCTTACTGTAATCTTCACTGTTAGACTGACAGAACGGTGAAGTTTACATTACAGGTGGGCAAAATATCCTCTTCACTATTTCAACCTGAAGATGCGATTAGTACCTTTCAGAGGGCACAGGATCCTGCTCACACCTCTGGCAGAGCAGGACGGCACAGCTGGGCACTGCAGAGGAGCAGCCACAGAGGGTGGAGCTGCAGGGCTGGGACCCCCGTGCTGTGCCACACACAGGCAGCCAGCCCTCCACGAGATGGACAGACCTTACCCTTGTAAGGTTTGGCAAGTTAACTCAGCCAAATCCCCTGGGCAACTTAGAAGGAACAAAGAGAGACAAAAATAGATGGATGGACTGTATCAGGAGAATCGCAACTGCCAAAAGTATCGGTTGCTCAGGGCAGAGGAAGATGGAAGTGACTGGAAAAGGCCGGAGTTCAGCAGTGGATTTATCAGGCTACTTTTGGCACTGATGATATTACATTGTCATATCTGCATGTGTGTTGCCAGAGTCAGAGTGACTCTTTCTTTAACCTCTGCTTTGCTTTTTTCTTAACTAGAATTTCTTAAGGCTTTTTCAAAAGGCATCACAAGGAGCATCAGCTGGGACAGCCCAGAGACAAAGAGCACATCTGGCTGCTTGGGGAGCCAGGGCAACCTGTGAGCAGGTGTGCTCTGGGAAAGGTGCATGTCTCTGGGGAGCACAGCACTTCACAAACACCCTGAACTCATCTTCTGTGTGGTGGGAGACGGTCTGCTCACACTGCTCATGGGCAGGGGTTACGGGAAGGACATGAGTGCAGATATTCTGCTATGTAAAACAAAATCCAGATGAAGGTGTGTCATGAGACTTTTTGAAAACAGACTGATGTTTTTCCAAAAGACGGTTTCAGTTGGTGTCTCTGGACCCTCTCACGTCAGTGGACACCCTTGATGGCTTTAGAGGAGGACCTGGCCTGGGTAGGCATAGCTGTTTTTTCTGAGCATGGCCTGGGCTGCTGTCACCAGGCTGGGTGGCCCCAGTTTGTCAGCCCTCGACAGGTGAGCTGGCTGGGCTCTGTGCCTGCTCTGGATAGATTCTCACATTGGAGCAGGTTTTATCCCGTGGTGTACATTTGTTCTCTGGCAAGCTGGAAGCTACAATTTATTATTAAAATGTATTTTCTCCAGTGCAGGGAAAACGATCGTAAGGAAACCCTATTACGGTTTTTCATTATCACCATTATTTATCTTTAAGTGCTATTAATATTCCTGAATCTGGACAAGGCAGAAGATGAAAGGTGGTATCCACCCTTGCTGCTCACAACCCAAGGCTTGGCAGTGCTGTCTGGAAGGGCTCTTTGAACAGTTCAGCATATTGGAAAGTTTTTGCCCTCTGTCTGCCTCTGGTAAATGCTAATGGGGGGAGAGCTGAAAAATAAACATCTTTTGCATTGCCTGAAGAGGATCCAGATATTGAAGGTGTTCCTAGTCTCTCCCAGGTGGAAAAAGGCTCTGTGAGCAGCCCTGGGCAGAGCCAGGGCAGGTGTGCTGCTCGGCAGGTGTGCTGCTCAGCAGGCACCAGGGGATGGAAGGATCCTGGGTCAGAGCTGGGCTGAGCTGTTCTGCCAGGGGCAGCGGCTGCCTCGGGCTCCCCTGCTGGGGCTGTGCTGCCTCCAGCGAGCACTGAACCTGTTGCGTGTGGGTCTTTGTGTCACAGATAAGGTTCCAACTGCAGCTGAGTCAATATCTCACTCTCTGAATCGATACATCATTAGTTTCAAGTAGGACTCCAGCTTGGATGTGAGGACAAGACCTGTCTTATTTCATAGGCTAAGCTAGAGCCCATCTTGATCTGTCCCTACCAGGTGCAGACCAAGCCTTACTAAACCAGCAATCCTGCATGATAGTTTGGTAAAAAATAAAGTCCACAGTGGTCTGCAGGAGGAAGGGATGACTCCCAGCTTCTCCAGGGAGCAGCGTTGGAACTTCAGTGCTTGCCCTCTGGTGGGCTTAACTGGAAGGAAGATCTGTTTGCAAAATAGTAAAACTGGCAGATTTTATCATAGATTTGATGTAATTTATTTTTTCTCAATGAGTACTTTTTCTCTAACCTGTGACATCACTAGCAGTAATTATGAGGTCTCTGATACAACTGAAGTTGAGGAACAAGGTGTGTTGTAGCTGTTGGGACATTTTCTAAGGAAATAACTACTTAGGAATATTGCCTTTCAAGACATGAGTGCAAGCTCAGGGAGACAACATGTTAAGAAAGTTAGTTTCATAACAGATTGTTGCTTTTTTATTATTCTCCATGATTTCAGAGAACTCAGGTACTAGCTGGTGATTGACAGCCCAGAGGCATACACCACTAATTGCACTAGTTTGTACCCACTGCTGTTGGCAATGTGACCATCCCTGCTGAAGCATCACGCTGTGCTGACTCGGTCACGCCCAGTTAGGGGTTTGTGACAAGTGGTGATCTGGACAGGATATCTAGGTGGAAGCTGGAATTTGTGTAGTCTTTGAAAAAGGAAGGTGTAAAGCAGTGTGAGCAGAAATGAAGTGTTGGGCATGACAAACATTACCTGGGTTTGGTTTATCTCCTCCTCTGCATGAGTCCATTAGCAGGGGCAGAGTCAGAGCTGCAGGCTGAGGCTGTTACAGAGCTGAGCTTCTGCGGCTGCAACCGCGGGAGCTTCTGGTCATCAAATGATCAGACATGTATAAAAGACTGAGGTGCTGTCCATACCTTCTTTGCTCCTCGTTCCTAATATTTGTCAGTAAATAATGGACTGCTCTTGCAAAAGTATTTTTAAGCCTTGAGGCATCAATGTTTGCTTTCAATGGCAGTTCAGAATAGGGACTGATCCGCACAGTGAATTCTCCAGCTTCACTTCAGTGGGGCCTCGCTTGCATAAGGAAACCTGTTTTTTCAGCCCAGAAGCTCCACGGTGTTTTAGAGGTCAAGATGTAACTTCAAAGCAAAGGTTTTCAGATAAAAATAACTGTAGAAGGTCGAAGTTTGGCATCCCAGTCCATTTGATCGATGTGTCATTGCGTATGAAAGAATGTGTAGCTGGAATATGTGTTGCTAGGGAGCTCTTCAAAAGTTTATCCTGAAGAAGGCTGAGGCACTGGTGTGTTGGTGCCTGCCTGCCTGGGCTGGCAGAAAGTGCTTTTGCATCTCCCCAAATTTTGCTGTGTGATTTGTGCAGTTACCATTTCTCTAAGTACAGAAGGTGGATGACTATTTCTATACCTCCTTTGAGAAATTAAATACTCATGCCAAGGCTGGCTTTCAGCAGCAATAAATAATGTAGGAAGGACCTTTGTAAAGTAATTTACTGTGTTCATTCCAATAACTGTGGAACAGGTGGAGACACTGCACAAAATTCTTCATATAATCAGCACCGATCTCCACAGAAATCAGGATTAGACAGACACAGAGACAGAACACCCATACTACCTTCAGAAACATATCTCTAAATCAGCATTAAAGGATATTGTTAAAGAAAAAAGGGAAAACAGACAACTTCAGACTTTCTTGAAAGTGAGACAGAGCAATCTATCCTCTCAGGAAACATTTTATCCTAGCAGGCTGGCTGGGGAGACAGGGGTTGCTCTCCCAGCCCTGTCGGATCCTGCCTGGCAGGTGATCTGCAAGGCAGATTGCAAATTGTAAGTGCCTTGTAATGATGTAGGGTACAACAACATTCTGAAAAGGAAAAAGAGATAATAGAATAAATAAGGTGAAGTTCTATCAGGAAGGTTTACTACATCATTGTTCTGCATGTCAAAGTGTGGGGTTTTTTGTTCAGAAAACATAATCATCTGGTCTGTCAGACTGTAGTAGCATCCTGGTTTCTCCCGGTTCCTTACTTCTCAGCCAATAAAAAGCTACAGACGTGAGCTGTACAACAAATAATGAAGGTAAAAAAGGTGGGAAAGGTTGACTTTGATCATAAAGGTATATTCCAGCTTCTATTACTTATATTTTTTATAATTTATAATAAGTTAAAAAATTAAAAATGTCACACATTCCATCCAGATTTGGAAGCTGACACGAAGAGTCCTTTTTCCCTAGTCTGCCTGCACACTCTGCCAGCCCTCTCTAACTCTCCTCCCTTTTTTTGCAGCGTGCAAGAGGAAAGAACAAGAGCACGGGAAGGATAGAGGGAATACACCCAAAAAGCCTCGGCTGGTCTTCACGGATGTCCAGCGTCGAACTCTACATGCAATATTCAAGGAAAATAAGCGTCCGTCCAAAGAATTGCAAATCACCATTTCCCAGCAGCTCGGGTTGGAGCTGAGCACCGTCAGCAACTTTTTCATGAATGCACGGAGGAGGAGTCTGGATAAGTGGCAAGACGAGGGCAGCTCCAATTCAGGCAACTCATCTTCTTCATCAAGCACTTGTACCAAAGCATGAAGGAATAACCACGAACTAAACCTCGGTGGAAAAGCTTTAAAAATAAATAAATAAATAAAAAATAAAAAACAGACCAGGACCTCAAGATAGCAGGTTTATACTTAGTACTATTTGAAAAAAAATGTTATTTATAAGTCCAAAGAAACCAAAGACTTATTTCACCTGCATTATGACTTTGTTCTAAGACACACTTTAGTAGGATGACGACTTGCAAAAAACAGAGCGGAAGAAGAAAGCAAAGTGGAGGGAATTAAAGAGAACGTGGAGAGAAGAGAAGCAGACCACTGGTCTTACACCTTCACCCATGATCATCTTCACCGTGCTTGGCTGTTTAGTGGTTTGGAGCATAGTGATTTCTTGTCATTGAATGGACATCTCTTCAGATATGGCTCTTCATTTCCACAGTAGTTGCCATGAAGGTGTATAGTGTGTCTGTACTGCGTACACGCCAGTGGTTAGGGACTTAGTCAGGGCTGGTCTTCAGAGAGGGTTGTGCCATGGCACGGCCAACACAGCGTGGAGTCGTCTGAATCCATTGGAACGGTAGTGTGATTTTTGCTGTTTCATGGTTTGAACTTAACCAGTGCAACACCTGGAAACGAGTTCAAACTAGGCAAAGAAATTTTGAATGGTACCTAAACCAGTGCATTCTCTTTGTTTGTTAAGGAATGTTCAGATTTAAAAAAGGAAAACTATTCCATCCATTAAAAAAAAAAATTGACTAGCTACCAAAGAACACATTTAATAATTATATTGCAGGTATTTTATTGCAATGATTTTAATATTCCAAAGCTATTTTTACACAAAATACTATGTAGAGTTATAGGTATAAACTAATCTAACTGTATAACACATCAAACTTGTAATCAAGACTGTTATTTGCAATTAGTAAAACTACATTATTGTTTCTTTCCATGGCTGGCAAGAAAGAATGTCATGTGAGGGGATGGCAGCCCCTGTCACAGCACAGGTACTGGTAGTGGGATGTTGCTCCTGTTGAAGCCAGGGAGCCTTTTTGCTGCTGACTTCAAAGGGAGCAAACGAGCTGTTGCATCCATGTGTAAGGTGGTGGTAGCTGTGGTGCTGCATCCTGCTCTCCCAGGCTGGTGCTGCTGGCAGTGCTGGGTGCAGGCCCTGCACTTGGTGCAGCTCAGCCCTGCCATCCAGCCTGCAGACGGGCACCCAGGCCTGCGGGATGCAAAGCCCAGCTGAATTGTGAGGTGTAAAACCACAGGGCTCGGAGGCTGATTGATGCTCATTGACATTAGTGGGCTTTTTTTTTTTTTACCTATTGACTTTACCAGGCAAAGGAGTAGCAGTAGCTTTGGAGGCTCGTGGTCTTTTCCTACGGGGAACAGTGGTACATCAGTCAGTGCCGGTGGGAAGAGCTCCAGCGGGAGCTGCAGTGGGGCTTTTGGAAGGCCAAATTGTGGTGCCTCTGAAGTCAATAGCAAAATTCCCGTGACACCAAGATACAGCCTGATATTTCGTGGCTTCCTATCTGTGTGTAGCAGGCTAAGCTTTTGGCCTATGCATTCTTTCTTGTCATCTATGAATCAGGATAATGCATGAAATAGTTTAAAGTTTTTAGATGAAAAGCTTTAAATGCTCTGTTGCTAACAGACCCATAGGAGAGAGATCATCCCATTCCTACTCTGATAAAATGAAAAAGAAAAGCGTGCAACGTCTGCATATTAAATTTTAGTGCAAGGGGAAAATAGACTTTATAAACCATATATGTGCCTGTTAGATTTCTAACCGGTGTTTCAAATTACTGCAGTGATTCTACTAGGTATATTAAATTGCAGTATAACCAGATCTGCAGATATAGGCCCAATGCAAGGATTAGAAATAGGTAATCTTAATTACAACCTTTAAGAAAAAAAAAAAAGAAAATAAAAGAAAATTCAAGGTAAACCAGAAGCAAATGACCATCAACATTAGCAGGTACTGATTTTTGGGATGAAGCCCACTCAAAATATTAGTGACACCAAACTTAAGAAACCTTGTAGCACCAGTTATTTCCCAAGAGGACAGGGTCTAGTCAAGGTTCAGGGTATACAGTTAAATTCCAGTAAGTGTTTAGAATACAGCTGAAATATCTCTTTATTAAAATAAAGTCAAATTAAACCAAGGTTTTTGGCACCAAATATTTATCCACATTTTCCTACGTTAACCTCACTTTAAGACTGACAAAGCAATTGTCAATGAAAATGTAATCTAATCCATGAGTTTTTTGAGTCTCTAGCTTAAATTTTAGCAAGCTTTCTTTTAAAGTGTTCCATCCCCACAGAGACATGACTGACATGGAAACATTAATAAGCTCACATATGAAGTATCTTGTTAATGCAGTCTCATTAGTGTAAGGTTAATAAAGGACAGGTGATAACTAACATTTTAGGGTTTTTTTCCAGCAAAACACTGCTTTGTAGCGTACCTATAGTTTAGAAAAGAAAGCCTTATTTATTTAAAACTTGAGAATTTAAAAATGCAGGGAAATTCAAAGTACATTACCACATTTTTTAGTATTTCCATTGTATTGTCTTGAGAGACTACTTGCTGAAACCAAAGAGAACTTTCATACCAGCATTAAATTTGCACCCAATATGCAATTTCAGGATCTCAGATACACACACACTCAAGCCCCTGAATAGTCTGTGTATACATACATACACATTTTTCTGAAGGTATCTGTGTGTATACATATGCACATATACATCCACACACACTAAAACTGATGCACAAGTTATAGATTTGAAGTGGTTTGGGTTGTTTTTTTTTTACTTGGCTGTTTAAGTATATATAAAGATTTTGGTTCCTTATAAGCCATTAGGAACAAAACCACTCTCCCCATAAGCAATACATGCCTCATACTCAGAACAGGCAAAGAACACACTTTTCTTTAATTCCTTTCAACACATGAAGCAAATAACTACGGAACTGCTTATTCTACCTGTAAAGCTGTTTTACCTCTGAGCAGACTGCCCGACCACACGGACTGAAGCCTGAACAGTTTCCCTGGTGCTCCCTGGCTTGGCTGTTCCTTGGCAGGGTGTCCTTAAAGGGGAGCTGTTGTCCACAGCTGCACTTTGTGTTACCCAGGACAGCCTGTCTCTGTCCTGGTAGTGTTACTCTATCGATTCACTTCATTCCTGACAAAATGGAAATTAGTTTCAAATTCAAAAAAATAGGACTTCAAAATCTGCCAGGAAGGATTAGGAGAAGGAGCAGAACCTGAAACAGTTTGGGAGATGGGGCTTCAGTCGCAGGTGGCTCCACAGGCGAGAGGGCATTAGGAAGGCGTGTTCAGCTCACAGGCTGCATCCAAACCTGACCACAGGCACCCACGAGGGGAGGCTGGCCAAGAGGTGAACTGTCCGCATCCATCCCCATTGTAAATGGCATTATCAGCTTTCCAGGGAAAAAAAAAAAAAGTTTAAAAAAAGTTAAAAAGTTTAAAAAAATAAAACTGAGACAGATGTTCAGACAACCCATCCGGCTGCGTTGGCCCCGCACGGCTTTCCAGGCGCCTCCGCCTCCTCTCCTTACTCAGGTAAAGCAAACCCAACAGAGCGAGCGAGCCCACCATGGGGCTTTCACTTGAGAATTTGCTCCAGTTCCAGCCAATGCCAGATGCAAATTCCCAAGTGGATGAAGTGGCTGGAGGGTGCCCCGTCGCCCCAGCCCACACAGGGCTGCCCACAAGCAGCGCTTTTCTCCTGACAGGGGTTTCAGGATAAGGCTGGGTTGGTGGAGGGCACTGCCCGTGGGGGCTGCTGCTGCCTGGAGGTCTTGGAAACACCACTGAGCTTATACCAAAGAGTCTTAGGACACCTCTCCTCACCTGAGTTGTAAACAAGACATATATACCCCAAAAAACAGTCCTTCTTTCTACTACTCTTCCTCCTATCCTCCTCTTCTCCCTCCTCCTTTGTACATAAGGATGAAAACTATGCATTTAGCAAACAAAGAGAAAGCACTTACCCTTTTCTATCTCGCTGCGTTTGGGTGCATTCAAAGGCCCAGGGGCTAATTTTGAGATTTTGCTTAGCCTCCTGGTTTATTATTGTGGTGTGGTTAGCTTTACAATACATTTGGTAACTATTTGCTAAAGACAAAGAAGCAAAAGGTAAGGGATAGCTACTTCCACGTGTTAAAAAAAAAAAAAAAAAGAAAAAAAAAAGAAAAAAAAAAGTAAAAAAAAAATGTGTAAAGATCTACTATTTATAGTGTGAACCAAAGACGCTACCTCACTCGATTTCCATTGGTGATTTTAATCACATTGATGATACCAAAGAATACCAAAGATTTTTCATGCACGGCCTTGGTCTGGAAAGGGAACTCATCCTCCTTCCTACTCCTGTCCTCCCTGTCCCCCTTCCTCACCTTCACTCAGTGTGTAACCTTGTCTTCATTCTTAGTGGTAATGCGAATAACCTTACAAATACTTCTCTTGCTACAACTGCTACTACTGACGATGATAAGGATAATAATAATAAAGCTCTAGGCAAACATGTTGCAAACTTTGTAAACTCATAGGACGAGTGCCTTGCTTGAACCAAAGTGTTAAACCGCTGTTGACCTCTTTATCTCTCACCTTATACTCTTTGAATACCTCAGCCTCTTAGAAAGGCCACTAATGAAAAAAGGAATAATTCTTCACCGTGGTGCTTTTTGCCGTGCAACCATGCAATGAAACTTTCTTTGATACCAAAGGAAAATGTTTTTTTCCACTTTCTTGCTGACAAACCAAAGGTTCTCTCTTCTTTACCCCAAAGCAGCTTGAGTCCCTCAGCCCAGACAGGCCGTGCATCGCTTTTACCAATTCCTCCAAATACCTCATAGTAATAAATCTTTAGGGTTATGTTGTATAGAGAGTCTATGTGATAAGGCAGAACTTACTAGTTTGATAATTGTTAAGGTTACTTAAAAAAAGCTTTATAATTCTTATTTATTTTGTAGGGGTTGTTTTGTTTGTATATTCCTTTTATATCGTTTGGTTTGGGTTCGGGTTTCTTCTTTTTTCCTTTTTTTTTTTATTTTTGGCAGAACTTCTCTGTTATACTCAAGGAAGATCTTATTCCTGGGAATGTTTCAAAGTGGGTAAAGATCACTGTTTGCAATGAATGCAAAAAAGGGAAACATGGTTTTGATTACTTCTTTTTTTTCAACTAGGATGCTTTGTGTTTGCTAGCGGATGTTCTTTTCACAGGGTAAAAAAAAAAATATTCTCTGCTGTGATAAATGGTTCCTATTTTTTCTCTACAATGTGCTGTGATTTTTAATTTAATTACATTTTGTATACGCTTATTTAATCACTGCTTTAATTTATGACTATGTAGTTTAAAAAAAAAAAAAAAGTTTGTATATAGTAGATTCAAAAATGGCCAAAGCTTTATGTTACAATCTTTTCATTCTTGATGCTGAGATGAACTGAAGGAGAGTGCTTCTCTTGACTGCAGGGTGTATCTTCAGCCTTGTCTTGGCATGCACTTCCACCCGTGTTACAAACACTGCCAGGTTATCCCCCCAGGCCTCCCTTCCCTACAACTTGTACATGCCAAAATGAGTGTTTCAAGGTAGTACTTTCGTCACTTAGAAAGCAGAAAGGCATTATTGGTGTGTTTTTCCTTTAATTTATTTGTCTTTTTTCTAGAAAGGTTGCTTTGTGGGTGAGACCCGCACATCCAAAGAACTTAAGAGTCGTTTAATGTTTAAAAGCACTGGCATTTGTGAGAGACTTTGCTGAGTTTTTGTTTTCCTTCGCCATTCGCACGGGTAGCGCAAGTAGCAGGCGCAAGCCTTGGGAGAAAAGCTAGCTTGAACTTGGAAGCCTTGCTCATGGAAAGGCCTTCACCAGCCCCCCAGGTACCTGCGGGGCTTCTCCTCCCCGGGCCCAGCCGGGGGTGGCCAAGGGGCAGCAGGCATTGGGATGGTGTGGGCCAACCCAGCTGGGGGAGTGCTCAAGGGCTTGGGCCACCACCGTGTCACCTGCTCCCAGCCAGGGCCACAGATGGGGATGGGATGGGATCCACCAGGTACAGCCAAGTGTCCCAGGAGCTGTGGCCACATCCAGGCTCAGGGACGGTGTCAGAGCACCTGCCCCAGCCCCCCAGCCCTAGGGAGGAAAAAGCAGTTTTGAGTTGGAAAGCAAAAGAGTAATGACAATGACAATTCTGCAAAGCTGATGATGGCATCAGGGCACAGAAAATAGGATGCCACTCACCTGTGTTTTATTTTGCGTAAATAATAGATTCTGTTTCAACTAAATGTTGTGTACTGACATGGTTTGTGATGGCTGTAAATATTTCCTTTCCCCGCACAGTAGCTGAGCTCCAGGTGTACCTTGTTTTCCTTTGGGGGGATACAGAGGGGTTGAGGGAGGGAAGGACAAGGGCAGGGTTTGAGCTTTTGGTCAGAAGTTACACTTTCTAGGTACATTTTTATACTTCAAGTATTGAAAAGGGGCAATAAAGATGCTCTGAAACGCAGGATCATCAAATGGTCTGTTGGAGGCATTGGCTGAACGTCTGCTTTTCTTACCTGAACTAACGCCGTGCAATGAGTTATGTTTCACATGAGAGGGGGGAGACAAAGTATTAGTCTACGAATCCAGCATGAACCATCGTGCCCTGGACAGAACTGTACTTAGGAAGGACATGGTTTCTTTTCCTGTTCTGGTAGTTTTGATTTTTCATGGTCTGTTCTGCATTTATTGCATCCTCACTGTGGAACCGCGTTAGTTTTGCAGTCTGAACCGAACAACAGTGTTAAATGAAAATAAACTTTAAAGCATTGTCTTTTACTTGCTTTGGTAGTTGTCTTCATAACCCCCTGCCCACAGTCTAGTCCCAGCTGAGCTGGCACTGGGGCCCCCCCCGGCCCCGCTCTGCGCCACCCCCCCCCACCTGCCCCTTAGCTCCATCCTGCGCCGAGCAAAGAGGGCTCCAGAGACAATCACAGGTCCCAGATCCGTAGAGGTAGGAAATCTTCCAAGAGCAAGAGGGAGTTCTTCCAGAGCAATGAAACAAAACAAAAAAAAAAGAAAAAAAAAGAAAAAAAAAAAGAAAGAAAACAAAGCAAAGGTTTTGATAAAAGACATAAAAGACAACTTTGCTGTCATTTTTAGTTTGCCCATTAGGAAGCAGTAGTAGTTTATGCGTTGCATCTGCATTTCAGACTAAGTGATTATTGTACCTAATTACAGTTGATTGCTAATATTTCCTCAATCTCTCTCTTAGTCAAGCGCTTCTTCTTCTGTATTTTTGTGTGTAGCGACGACAAGTGTGATGCACTAGGCATTCTTCTGGTTTGGTTATGAGTATCTCCTGTACTGCGTTAAGATTTCCTTCAGTTACTTTTTTTAAGCTTGCTACTGTTCTCACTTTATGCCGTGCAATATCATCTGCTGTGTTTGCTAAGCAAAAAAAAAAAAGGAAAAAAAAAAAAAGAAAAGAAAAAGGAAAAAAAAAAGAAAAAAGCAAGTGATGATGTCATCATGCTTTTCAGTGTTACAATGTTTCAGCGTTTATGTAGTCACAAAAATGTAGTAAATAAAAGGTTGGATTTTCCAGCACTTTAAATTTAGACATTTCTTGCCTTCTTTGTTTCCTTGTTGGCACCGGGCTGAGCCGAGGGGAGTGGGTGAGCCCCCTGGAGCAGCCCCAGCTCTCCCGTGGGATGGGAACAGGCAGCGTTCAGCTGCAGCGTGGGAGGGATGTCCATGGAGGGGACACAAAATGGCACCTCAGGCTTCGTGGCACTGGGCCTTCATCCCTTGATCAGTGCTGCCATCTGCATCCCCCCGCCCCCAGCACACAGCCCCGTGCCCACCCAGGCTCCCCATTCCCATCCCAGCTCCCACCACAGTGCCCATCGGGCTGGGTGGGCTCCTGGGGAGGCAAGTGGCGAGTGTCTGAAAGGCACGTGTGGTTCCTGGCAGATGCACTTCTCTAATTGAGGGAAAAAACATTAAGAAAATAAGTGAAGGAAATAATCTTGGTTTCCTTTATATCGTCTAAGGGTATGGATGTCACCAAACTAATTCAGAGAGGTGTTTCCTTTTGTGTGATGGAGTCCACCTCAGGCCCACAGGATCAATATTTAATTGTTAAAAGGGATATTGTATTCCTTTCCTGTCACTGTTGTTAATGCCTCTGCGCTCTGTAATCCCACGGGGTCTTTTCCCGGGGATCTGATCAGAGAGATTACCCATCACTCGGGAGTGGTGGGAGGAGAGTCCCCAGCCATAACAGATTCCAGGAATGCATTGAGCCATTTTCTCTCTATCTTCTAATGAAGTGATGAAGCATGTGCCACAAAACTTAACAGGGTTTTGTGGCAAATCGGGTTGCGCTGCTGAGAGGAGGATTAAACCTTCATCTTTGTCCCATAAATCACCGCATCAGCTACATTTATTCTGATGGATGGTCTGGACTCTACTGACAATATTTTATCTCTGGAAGCTCCTGCAGCCTGTGTCCTGATGTGCAATTTCTTTTCACTGCTAAGCTCGGAGAGGCACTGAGCGCGTCCTTTGGGAGGGCTCCCCTTGGGCGTGGTATCCTGAGACCATGCCAGGAACCAAAGCAGCACCAGCAACCCACATCCAGGGCAAGCACAAAGACAAAGGGGAGATGGGAAGCCAGGGATGTCCTCCGGAGCCCACAGGATTTGCTCTCTCCATCGTCATACTGGCCAGGCCTGCTGTGGGTGCAGCAACTCTGCGGAACAGGGCCTGGTACAGTGAGGGCTTCAGCACATCTTGTTGTGTGGAGCACCCTTAACAGAAGAGAAATGTACCTGCAGGGACAAAATGCCTTTTTTTTTTCTTTTTTTCTTTTTTTTTTTTAAATAACCTGGAAATGCAGCAGGGGTTGAGCCTGAGAGCCTGCACAGCTTCCCAGGCATCCCACCGCACCGGGGCTTTGCTTAACTCTGCCGCCTGCATCTTCACCCCAGCGTGCCCAGGGCACCCCGAGGGTCTCACCGCGGGGCTGCAAAACCCGGGCAATAAAATGAGCTACCTGGGCTCTGCTTGCCGAGCGCTGAAAAGCTGAGGAATGGGGACAGCGGGCAGAGCGGTACAAAACAGCTCCCGGCACGGGGCGGGCAGCAGCCTCAGCTCCCTCCCGGGACAAGGACGGCGCGGTGGCCGGTGCTGCTGCCGCCCGCAAGGGCAGGGAAGGCAGCACGAGTAACGCGGCATCTGCAGCTCATTTGCATGTGATTAACCCCGGCCAATAAAGGCTGCCTGAGCTGGGCCTTATTCCCCAGCCCGAGGAGCTGCGCCTGGTGAGAGGGGTCTGGGCTGCTCAGCAGGGAGGTGGGACACAGGCGTCCTTCTCCCCGGGTGGAAGATGTATAAGGTTTTGTGTTTGGGGGGGAAGGAGGGAGCGGTGCTGCCGGCTCGGGGGCGCTGTGTGGGCTGGGGCAGAGCTGCTGGCGGCGTTTTAAATTAACAATAAGCGCTAAAAGCCTGGAGCGGGACACGGGGGAGGGCTAATGAGGCAGGGGACAAGGATGGAAGGATGTGCTGCCTGCAGGGCTGGGACCACAGCAGGGCCCACCCCGCAGGAATGGGAGGGGGGTTGGCTGAGCAATTTGCTCCCCGTTAGGGCACCATCAGCACTGCTGATGGGAGGGAGAGGAGGCTGCCAAGGTGCCCCTGAGCTAGGGCGCTGGGCTGTCGGCATCCCTGGGGGATGCCATCCCCTGAGCCTGGGGGCCAGGGGCAGGAACTGTGTACAGGGAAGAGCCTTTTGTGGAAAAACGGTCTATTCATCGAGCAAAATTATTTCCTGCCCAAGGGAGGTGGCCAGAATTTGATTCTTGGTTATGCTTTTTGTAGCAGTTATCACTTAGATGAGTGAGAGAAAAAATTAATCCTGTTATCAGCTTCATTAGGAAGAACTGCTGCAATGAGAAATATAAACACCCCACGTGAGTGAAATCCGCAGTGGCTGCTAAACACATAAACCACATGCCGTCCAGGGTATCAGCTAGTAGCATTTGGCAGCAGGAGGAGTGACAGAGCCCTGTCACTGTGTACCCACCCAGCCTGTGTGCTCTGCCCTGGGCACCCTCAGTTGTCCCTCCTGGTCACCCAGATGGACCTTTGGTCTGACTGAGGGTGGCCACTCTTTTGTTCTGGTATCCTTGTGAACAAAATATAACCCAAAACTTAGTAGCTGTGTCCCCAGGGTAACACTGCTTAGCCAAGGCCTGTTTGCCACTTCATCAGGTGTGGGTTGACCTTACGTGATTAGGCAGGGCTGCTTGAGAGAGCTGCATTGATATAAATTAAAGGGTTAACAAGACCTTCCCAAGGTAAGGGTGAAAAGGCTTTTGGATGTTTAAAGCTGGGTGAGACCCC
Organism: Apus apus; assembly: GCF_020740795.1. Taxonomy (NCBI): domain Eukaryota; kingdom Metazoa; phylum Chordata; class Aves; order Apodiformes; family Apodidae; genus Apus; species Apus apus. The sequence goes on from NC_067291.1 coordinate 8,934,441, forward strand.
TGCAAGGGGCTGCTGGCAGACAGGGAGCAGTGGCCTCTCCCCTGGCACCGTGTGCCACCTGGGGAGACTTGGCTGCAGAAACAACTGTGTCCATTGCAAATACCCCTGGTGATGCAGGGACATGGCTAGTGAATTACTCAAATTACTTGAATCTCCCCAGTGGTGCACAGAGATTCAATCTGGGCATGGCATTAAATCAAGTCAGTGACATAGATCAAAGGATACTGCTTTAATCACCTCATTAGGCTACAGACATCATTAGTTACTCATTATGATGTGTTGATACCAGCATTCTCTGTAACACAGTTATGTACACTTGCTATCTGACATTTTTCTCATCAAACGGGATGTCAATACTTTAACATCTTAATGAGTTACAGTCAATATCCATTGCAATAAAGCTCGTGTTTTCTCATGATTTCATCTACCCTTAGGGTTTTGAGTAAAATGACCACTTTTTCCAGGTAATTGAGGAATTATGGAAATTCCACACTGGAACAAGCACATGCTGCTACACAGGCTCCAAAAACCTTAGATTGTCTCAAGGTGCTTTAGAGGCTACAAGTGAGTTTGCTGTTTTAATATAGATTTTGGATACTATCGCTTAATTCTTCTTTCCCAATCACTTGTCAAACAGTTTTAGTATCAAATGAAGTAATTAAAATATCCAAAAGTGTATTGGAAAAATGTTACAAGCAAATCATTAGTTTGCAAAGGTCCAAGAATGAGAACAAGTGCTGCTGTCAGGTGAACCCTAGTTCAGATGAACATACACAACAGTAAAGTTTTCTGATTTACTGCATTAAAAAAAAAAATAAATAATAATTTGCAGGAACATTAAAGCAGCCAGAACAAGCTGCAATATTATTTCGGGCTCAGGTTTAGCAAGTGTAAGTCTGAAGCATTCCCCATTTTTCCAAGTTAGGGGTAAGGCAGCATCTATTTAACCAAAGCAGGTTTTTTTGCCAAGTAAACTGTAAAGGACCTTGGCAGTGTAGTGGGAAGAAGTCTTGAAGGTTCCCCAGCTCACTGATCACCTTGTATTTTTCCTCTGAGAAAAATGTTTGCACATTACCAAGAGAAATAAATGAAACACTAAGAGGAAGATGGAGTAGCAGCCAGGCAGCAGAACTGACTTGTTGCCCCTTGGCTGTCTCCCACCCAGATGGGCAAGACCAGAGACCAAACAGAGCTGTGCACTACAGTGGTCTTCACTTCATGCAGCCACTAAGGTCAGTCCTCCCTGCCTGGACCACGCTGTGTCCGTGTCCTGGGTTAGTCACATTATACTTCCGAATAGCTCCTGGTGGAGCTGCAAGGCTGGGATCTCGTTGCCTGTGCCCTGTTCCCAGGCTGGCTGCAGCCACACTTATCACCTGGTGTGTTTTAAGAGTCTTTCCCTCACTAAGGTTGGGAGAAAAGCGAGTCTGCCGCTCCTGCGAGCGCTGCTGGGACCGCACTGCGGAGGGAGCACTCGCTGCGCGCTCCGTGTGCAGCCGCTCCTGCTCCTCGCTGCTGCCTGCTGATCCCAAGCCTTTTTTGCTCACATTTGGAGCTCTGACCTCTTACGTGTTCCTAGGTGCGATTTCTTAGCCTTTTCCCCCTGAACGGCCTTAATCTCTGATTACTCATGGGAAGTACAGATATAAAGACCTTAATTACGGCATCCTTATGCATAAGCATCTTACCCTGTCAGTGTCTTCTGTTCCCGTGCCTGCACTGCTCCTGGCTCTGGGATTTTAACACTTGCTGAGAACAGCTGCACCTTTGCTGCTGCATTCTCTAGGCAAATGCACAGGGCTTGCCCCAAGCACGTTTTATTCCCTCTAACTCTGATGTCTCCAGGGCCACTTCTGCTGTTGTGGTCTCTTCACGTTTTTCCATCTCCTCTGCAGCCAGGATGCCCTTGATGCTGCTTTGTCTCTTTTTAGCCTGCAGCCACGATGTCGGATGTGAGTTTAACCCCAGGAGCAGTCCTGCCCCTAGCAGGTAGAAGGGAGGTGTTTTCAATGGGTATCAAGGACCTTTGGCTTGTTGCAAGTTGCCTGCTCAGTCCTCCTTTCCTTCAGCCAACATTGTCCATGTGGCTTCTGGGGACTTCTCAGTGCTGGACTCAGAGAGCACAGCCACCTCAGCATGTTCCTAAGTGTGCCACTCAGGATGAAAAGCAATGTTACCCCAGCGAAAGGTGGAAAAAAAGACCAGAAGCCCAAGCCTTGAGATGCAGGAGTGGTACCACCAGGCTTGAACCAGACAAGAAAGGAGGAGCCTCAACTACTGGCAAAACTTTCCACTTGACCCTTTTCCTGCCTTGCTGGGACCTTTTCACTTCAACCCACTGGGGCAAACCCTGGCTCCATGTAGGTCTTCATTTGCCTGCGCTTTGACCTCCAACTCCTTCTAAAATAGGTAAGTATGCTACTAAAGTACAATAGCTTCAGTAATTCCCTTTTAAACAAACCTCTGTGATATTTGACACTTTGCCTAATGACAGACCTAAGGCTGCAGTTTGGGACTCTAAAGCCACATTTAAATTGCTTTTTATTTTTAAAATCTCTTTTATACAGGAAAAGAAAGCAGAGGTTTCCTGGATCTAATTTAAATCCTGGTTAGACATTTCTTTACTCTTTATGGTAGTGAAAGGCTGTGGTGGTTAGATTCACAGGAATAACAGAAAAATTGTCATATTCTTAGCAGTCACTGAAAATAGAAAATGAGCTGTTGTGATTCACATTGGAAAATACCAGCAGCTTCTGCTGCCGAGCTCAGCTGTCTGGAAAGGGCAGAGCCCGGCTGTGCCAGGAGAGGACAGGCACCCTGGGGTGCATGTGCCACCCTACTGGCTGGGGGTGCTTGGGGGACCCTTCACTGGCCCATCTGTGCTGCTCTGCCCGGCAAACACTGAGCCATGGGGAGCAGGAGCTCCTGCTAAGGAGTGGATGTGTAAAGTAAAAGTACCTGGACTTCTGCAGAAGAGTGTGGCTGCCAAAAAAATTGCACATGGCGGTTAGTGTCATGCTTAAAAGTATATGGAGCTACCACCTTAAATCCACGGTTCATCCCTGGGGTATGACCACCTGGGGGGCTCCTCAGCCTCCCCCAAAACCAGGCTCAGGCTGCTTGATGTACAAATGGTTTCTGTTGCTCTGTCCCCTTGTCCTGGGAGAATTACAGACTATGGTAGGGCAGTTACCAATAGCACTGATTTATCCAGTTACCCAACTTGTCTAGATCACCAGAGTCCTAAAGTGAGTAAACAAGATAAGAAATCTGCTTAGGAAATTTTCTGGATGAAAGCCTGAAGGAAACGTGGCTGAAAATGCTCCTTTATACAAGGAGGAAAAGCCATCATCTTTCCTTATTTGTGCAGATCTTGCCCCACATGCTTCACAAAGGGACAAGGACACTTTGCATGTTTATTTTGAAATGGAACAGGCCAATGAGAAGGTGCAGATAAGGAACAGCAGGGGCAAAACACAAATATTCAGAGTACTGAGGAGAAGTGAGACACTTTGAGGCCTGATTGATGCTGGAGCTAGGCAGAACACCTGCAGATGGAGTTTGGGTCTCTGCCCAAGAAAGCACTCCCATGGGCTTTGCTGGATGTAGATCAGGCCCTTGGCATGTGGGGAAGGATGGGCTCCTGTCTGCCCCCCACCAGCCTGTGCAGCCAGGCTGCAGATGACTAAGCTTAAAGCCATTTTTCAGAAAAGGAAATCAGCAAGGTGGGGGGTGTTGGGAGCGGGTGGTAGCTTGGAAGGTAGTTACAGGGCTGCAGGCAGCAGACTCCAAACAGGAAAGGCTTCTGTGCTTGGGATGCTAAGGGCCATGACAGCCCAGCAGCTGTTCTGGAGGCAGAAGTTGGCACCTTATCCCAGGATTAGGTCCATCCACCAACAGCTCGAGTGGGCAGTGATTCAGAAAGGGAAGATGCAAGAGATGGGCCCCAACCGCAGCCAATTCTGCCAGCAAGCTAGGGAAAGGGGCTGGATGTGGATCAGATGTTTCAGCAGGCTTCTTTTTGTACAGCTGGTATGTTCCAAAATCCTCTGATTCAGATATGGAATCTTTTGCAATGAGTTTACATCTCTAATGATACATGCATATTTTCTGATTTACAGGGTTTTTTAAGACAATAAAATACAAGCCTGGCTGAAAAGTGATCCTATGAGGTGCTGGGCTGACCCCAGCCCCTGGCCCTTTCCCAAACCTGTCCTGTTCCATGAAATTTCTTTTCAGATGCCCATAGGAACAGCTTACCTTCAGATTTGAGTGAGTGTCTGCTCCCCGTTTTATCAGAAGTCTAATGAAAACTCACCTTCCCCAGAGCCTCACTGGCTAGGAGCACACAAGTGAGAACTGCAACAGTCACTTGAGAGGATGCTTTGAGCTGTCCTGTGTATTGTGAAAATCAGAAAAAAAAAAAAAAAAAAATCATTATAGCAATCCCTAAAAACCTTAGAACCAGATGGCACATAAGACATGCCAAATCTAATAGCTGTAATTTTTTAAATTGAAAATCAGTGCCGGGAGTTTTGAGGGTTCACTTCATTATATTCACAATTGGGGTAAGTAATAGTTTTCCCAAGCTGGTGGAGGTTTGCATGCACCTCTGAAGGGGGAAGTTAGAGGCCAGTGCAAGGCTGACTGAGAGCATCCAGGCTTTCAACTAACTTTAATAGGCTTTGCATCAGCTGGGTGTTGGTGGCTTTTTTAGCTCCACTCACTTCTAAATTGCCTAGAGCAATTAACTCACAAGAAGTGTCATTCACAACTAACATAAATTATATGTTCCTTATCTTTTTAATTAGGGTATATATAATGTTAGTAATGACATATTATCTATATATTAAATTCAAAGAGTTGTTGCTATGTCAGGTGTACTTATATAGGGTCAACAGTATGAGGATATGCATTCAAACAAGATTTAAAATCCCTAAAGAGTTATACAGCCTGGCTTTTTCAAAACACTTGACCTTCTAAGTGCTTTAGATTGCTCCTTTCTTATGTTGTACTTATATTTTCTACATTGCGCCTCACTTGGCAAGCATGAACTTGCAGGAAATCATGTGCAATAAGGGACAGAAATAAGTTCACTTGATTTGGCTCTTAGTACTGTTATTGCTGTGATGAGGAAGAGAAGGACAACATCTGAAATGCTGGAGAGGACCTTCAGCTTTCATCTAGGGATGGGGTCCCTCAGCTCAGAAACGTGTTCCTGTGTCCCTCTGCTGGGATCATTTTTGCATTCGTTCCTTGCTGCTGTGCTGATGGGGTACCCCAGAGGGGTTTGCAGCCTGCTGGGCTCTGAACACCTGTGCTCAGAATTGCAATAATATGATTAGTTCAAGGGTGCATCCGTAACAGGGTCTAAGGAGAACCTCGTGGGCACTGACTGGTAAACTGAGCTGCAGGTTGGTGGCACCAGTGGTCACAGTGTCTCCCAACTTGAGGGTCTCCCACTGATGTTCAAACTGATCTAAACAGATCAGAAGCCACCTCCTCACACAAGGGTAGCTGCTCCTGAGTCTCTGCTGTTCATGGCCTGGTGCAGTAACAAAAATTCAGAGCAGATTCCAGCCTCCTTCAATACACAGCTATAAACAGCAGCATGTCCAGAATCCCACTAGGCTGGCTGCAACCAGCCATTAGAGCCATTAGGAAAAGAGAGAGCAAACAGAACATCCGTAGTACCTGGATGCAGGTTTACTGCCAGTTTTGTAGGATTTCAGCCCAGAGAACTGTGTGGTTAGGCACAGAGCGGGTGTATAGCTCCTCGGAGAGCTGCCAGCTGCCTGGAGCCCTCCAGCTGAGAACCAGCACTAACTAACACCTCAGATCGTGTTTGAACCTTCAACAGCCCAACTGGAGATGGAATGTGTGATCAGAGGTAAGCCAGGCAGACCTGGGAAAAACAGGATGGAAGAGAGACACCAAAAGCAGGTCTGAGACACGATGGCTGCCTCTGAGCTGTGGTAGGAAGCCAGGGCAGGTCTGTGATTAGATCTAAACTGAGCTGCGCTCACAGCCCTGCTGCACGGGGTTTTAACCAGAGACCGACACCTGCATCATCAGAAATGCTCACTGACTAGAAATACCACTGTAAACTGAAGTGTTGAAGAATTTCTTATGGATGTGCTTAACCACAAGAGTGCAGCCTGGCACTCAGGACCCAGCACACTGCACTTCCCCGCGGCAGCCACCACAGCCACAGAGGTTGGTGCTCTGCATAGGCCAGCTGACCAGCTTTCCTGCCAGGACATCACCTCCCAGGACTCATCCAGGCTCAGGTGGCAATGCACCACGCAGGTGAGACTTGAAAAAATGTCATCTTCTGTTTAGGGAAAAGAGCAGATTAAAAATAGGTGGTTCCTGTTAAGGAGTGAGTGATGGGGAACCCGTGGTGCTTTCCCAGCTGCAGAGTAAGTTGGCAGCAGGGCTGTAGCATCTTTCTTAGGCACTATTCCAGCAAAACACTTGAGTGTGTGCTTAATTAAATCATGTGAGAAGTTTAAAGGGCTTCAAAGCATGCAGCTAAATGCTTTGCTGGAGACTTAATATTAATGCCTCAGTTTCCCTTCTCCAACATTGAGAAAGAAATATTTACTTCCCATACAGAGTGCTGACAAGCTTAATTCAATCTTACTTGTAAAGTGCCTTGTGGGCCTTAGGGAAAAGGTGCTATAAAAATCAGAACAGTATTCTACACTCCCTGACAAGACAACACTTGGCTTTATATATTATCCTGCTAGTGATGCATCTCCCTCTGGCTGACAGCAGAAGCAATTAATGTATATAAACCAAAAGAGGCTGTTTAGAAGGTTTGTGCTCCATGTAATCTGCAAACACCTGATGACAAATCCAACTCTGAAAAGATGGAAAAGTCAGTGTTTTTAAGTGGTTTTAGTGTAAAAAATGTGCATGCACGTGACTTCAATGCAGCAACAGGAACAGGGCCGTTTCTTCAGTAATGTACTTTTAATTCTTCTTCCTTTTTTTATAGCCTTTGCTATTGTTTTTTCAGTTTTTCTGGTCTTTTATAAATTAGCAAAGTGTACTATTTTAGATTTTCTTGACTGGATTGAAAAGAATCTGGAACCAACCTCAGAGGCAGCTGGATTAAGTGAAGTTGAGGGAAATGCTGCCGAGGAGGGGCCGGCGAGTGAAGCCAGCACGGGAGAGGTTAGGGTAGGGTTTATTTTTGGAAAATCCAGAATTATAATTTAGAACAACCCTCTAATTGTGACTCTGCATTTATACATGTTGCAAATATTATTCAGGGCAGAGTATCCCAACAACACACATTTTCCCTAAGGTTCACTGGCATCAGTGCAGCTAACACAGGTATTTTAGACATTGTTAACACTCTGCCTTTTCATGCATTGACATACAAGTACACTGTAATGCCTGCTCCTTTGCCAACAGTGACTGCATAAGTGTTGCTTCAAACTATTGGCCCAGATTAAAAAAAAATAAATTACTGAAACTATGAAGCTTTTCACTGGTAGTTATTGTGAATCCTGTATTTCTGAACACTATATTCTGACTGAACTTAATGTTTTTCCCAATTTTTGCCTTCTTTCAATGATGAATGATACTCAAACTACCACATCATAAACATAAAAAATCACAGCTACTGCTTTGCCATTTGAATGTTTTCTGTGTATTTTATTTAAAATATTTTAACAATGAAAATTAGTTTTAAAAAAATTCTTCACTATCTGACAAAGCAATAAGAGCAAGTAATGAACGAGTGATTTAAAAAATAGTATCTTTTTAATTATGAATATTGGCAACTCCCTTTCCTGTGTATGTGTTTTTGCTCTGCCTTTCCAGGATGCAACCTCTTTATGGAAACAATATTTCCTCTTCTATGCCTGCTGCCTGTGGCACACAATGGAGCCTCATTACTCAACAGAGACTCTGCGTGCCATGAAAAAGAAATAATTAAACCCCAACTATTTCAGTAGGTAAATACTTCCTTTCTCACTTGTGTGTACAGAGCAGCCAGTGTTCCAGGTCTGGCAGCAATCTTCTCTGGGGGTTCAGTCTTCTCCAAGACCTCTGGCACAAAACCTTAGTGTGCCAACAACACTGTTTGTCACCCCCCAGGACTGTCCTGGGGCAAAGGGGACGGTGTCAGTTGGGATACAAGCCCCTGCCACCTGCTCAGGCTGCTGGGTTGGAGTTAGGGTGGAGGAATTTTATACCAAACTACATGTCCATCATCCTCATGGACCCTTCTAGAGCTATAGCTTCTAGTGTGCTAGGCAGGTGTTCATTTTCTGTTCCCTCTGTTTTTTCTCTAACTCAACTGAGCTCGGTTTTCAGATGTAGCCGGTTCATGGCCTGGGAGTTTCACACAAATACTGTAGAAAGATGAAACACTGCTCAGCTTCCATGGAAAGACTTGCACACCTGCCTCCCTGAGATTCATCTCCACAGTTTTGAGGTCAGTGCTGGCAATGCTCCTAGCAGCTGTGGGTAAGAACAGAGTCTGGGGGACACTGAGGACCACCACTGTCCGATCAGAGCTGATCAGTCTTGCTCTCCATCTACATAGTCCATTTTTATCTGTAATTAAGTGATTTCCTCTTGTTCCCTTCACCTCTGGTTTGCCCATTTTTCTCATGTAACTGTACTACTGAAAATGTATATTCCCTTACCCAGAGAAGTGCAGGGCAATCTCTCAGTTTCCTCTTCTCTGCATGTTGTGGCAGCTCAAGTGCTGTATTTTCAACAAATTCCAGGCTGCTGCCTTCTAGACAATATGTATATAAGGAGCTGATCAACACTCCTGGTACTCTTGGTGTTTGAGCAAGGATACAAAAAAGGCAAACACTTCAATTTGGATGTAATTTCTAAATTACCTCATCTGAAACTTCAGATTAAAGTTGTTTGAGGGGCAGGGTAAGTCAGTTAGATCTTGTGGCTCTGGCTTGTGTAATGAGCACAGGCTTAATCCCTGCTAATTCTGTACAAGTATTGTTGAGCCAGTGTTATACAACCACCTGGAACTGCTGCCAGGTAAAGCTTCTGGGCCCCTTTTGTGCAGCTGGGGGAGACTGTTAGCAGAAGGGGAAGTCCCACGGTGCAAAAAAGAAATGGTGTTCCTGGTCAGCACTTGAAATCTGCAGAGGGAAAGGGAAATAAGAGCAGGCAGGCAGAAGTCAGTGGGTGCGTGGCGTAACATGAGTGGTGGTGGTGGTGGTGGCTGGGGTTCCAGTGCCTCAGTGTCACCTTCAGTGCCTGAGCTGCCAGGGCATCTCAGCGAGCCCAGCTCACCTCTGCCATGACATGCTTTGGCTGCAGATGGCTACGCTCGCCAGAGCAAGTTTCCATTGCAACCAGGACCTGACTTTCAGGTTTTTTAAACTTAAGGGAGGTGAATCCAGAAGGCTGATAACAAGCAGCCATGAAGATTCAGAGCTACAGTGACCACAGGGCCATGGAGGAAGGAGAAAAAAAAAAGTGACTTCACACAGTTTGTGTCTTTGTAAGTTGATGCTGTGTTTAGGCATCAGGAAGGCATCTGCCATAAGTTAGAGCAGTCCTAAAGATGCTGCTGCCTGCAGCAGCCTCCTGAGACAGTCCAGAGCCCAGAAACTCTGGGAATCATCTTCTCACCTCCTGCACTCAGTCTCTTTCATGAGCAATATATCTATTTATTTAAAGAGGAGGGCTGGGGGAGAAGATTGCAAGTCTTGAAATGATGTTGCTTTCATTTGCCAAGTGAAAACCTAAAAGCATTAAATGTGCAGAGTAACTGACTCAATGAAGCAAAGCTGAGGAACAGCTCTAAATGGGACACACATTTGTTATTGGCACTTTATTGCTGATAATGACACTTTGCTGCTGGCTCTGGACAGTGGAAAAAGTCGTCTCAATGACAGCAAACAAACAGGACAAAACCTTCCCCTTCCTTAAAATCAGATCAAGGAAATGGACTCATAGCACGATGGGTTGTGACTTGGGCCCTGTTTTTGAAACGTGATCCATGTGTCCAAATCCCACACAGCTCAGATGCCAAAACTGCAGCACTTCTTTGACATTTCAGTTGAGAAGGAGAACAAATGTGCTCTGTACTCATCTCCCTTTTTTTTTTTTAAGCAAAAAACAATTAACTTTGAAACAAGGGCTTTGATTGCTATCTCTCTGATGTCAGCTTTACATTGATGTAATTCTATAGACTGATGGAATCACTGCTGATTTGTGCTGGTGTAAGCAGGAGAACAATCAGGCTCTGTGTTTCCAGGCAGTGAAGCCGCTTATGTTTTGTGCAAAGAAAGAAACTCAGTTAAACAACTTAAAGGGAAAATAAATTAACCAAGAAATCCAGAAGGAGCCAAAAGCAATATAAGCACCGATACAGCTACAATGTTCTAACTGTAATGTTTGTTTTTTTTAAAAAAATCCCCAAACCTTAGCCTAATTAGGTAAAAATTGACTTTGCTACAAATATGTACAGCGATCTTTTTAATTTTCAAGTTTTAATTGACATCCAAAGGTGAGCAATTTAATAACTTACTGCAAATTTGTTTGTTTTTAGTGTGACACTGTATTGCCATTGAGATCCTTGAATGAATGCCAGCTTCCCTCCCCTTTCAAATAATGTTATACAACACGAGAATAAATCAACCATGAGGCTTAAAATTATAATTGATCTAGTGTGAAAGCAGCAAAGAAAGCACTACCCAATATAGCCCAAGTTGAAATTCTAGCTTCCTCTGTATGAAGGGGAGTTGACCTTTGTATATGGGCCAAGGATTTCACCATTGATGACATTTGCCGGGCACTTATTTATTTATTTATTTATTTATTTATTTATTAATGCAGCAAAGTACAATTAGGCCTTTCAGTGTTCAGCTTTTAATGCTCTCTTTATTTTTTGCTATAGTTGCTGTTAATGCTCTCACTTTCCAGAGGATGTCAGACTCCTGAAAAGAGAAATTGTTTTGCTTTAGGTTCAGTAAAGCTTACCAACACTATGCTTGGGATGAGAGGCTTGGTCTTTATCTGGTGAATTTTGCTGTTTGAAGAGAATGGAGCTGGGCCCATGACTAACATAATTGACACTGTCAAGAAGCAAGGTGAGCCACAGTGTTCTTCCCTGTGGAATATATAATTCCAGGGCAGGAGCTAATGAGTGGAATTTTAGGGAATACTTTTTATCTAAAAAGGAAAAAAAAAAAAAAAGAAAACAGAAAAGAACAAAACATGTCAACCAGAGAAACATGAATTTGGGTAACTGAACTTATTTCTGTATCGAAAAATCAGTCATAATGACTATGTGGAGCCCTTTCTGTTCAGTGTAATTTCCATGCAGTCTTCACTATGTAGTATGTGCCACTAAATGGCCATGAATATATTAGAAGGGTTCTGGCTAGTAACTATGCAACTGAATTCTTTAGAATAAGACCATGGCAGTTTTGCAATAGCTCTGGCATGTACCTAATAAGCCCCAACTCACTGACTCCTTTAGTAAATGATATGCAGCTTCACTTGTAAACCACGCGTGTGGCTACATGAAATATCACCCTGTATTTAACAACGTGCTACTTTCCTGCCCTACTCTCTTGTAAGTCTGGTAGGAGTTGTGGTGTTAATTTAGCCTGGGTGGAACTGTAGGCTGGACTCGTTGTTCCAGCAAGGTAATCACTTCTCTACATAAATGCATTATCCTTTTCATTTCTAGTGCCTGTGGAAAGTCGTCTGTCATCTCAATACACCCAGCAGCGTAGCTGTAGTAATTCTTTAATTTGTTGTGAACGTGGTCACTGTGTCAGTTTTCTCCTAGGTGCAAGAGCTGTGCTTGCAGGGTGAGATGTACAGCCCTTTGGAGGAGTGCTGGCTACTCTTCTATGGAATGGGGACTAATGTGGTGGAGGTCAAGCACTGCCTGGCACTGGCAAGTCCACAGGCCCACCTGACAGGGGCTGAACAGGATGGCAAGTCTGCAGAAAGCTGTGCCAAGAAACTTGGCAAAAGGTGGTTGTGGTGCAAGCTCCAGGTGAGCTGCCAGAAGCAGAGGAGGCACGTGAGGGTAAAGGCTGTGAACGTGAGTCCTGCTGTAGAGCCAGGACAAGCTGGCTGGGATGTGCCACCGACTGGTTGGTACAGTGCTAAGCCATGACCCAGCTGGTGTGGCAGCAGAGGGAAAGTAAACAGGGCTGGCAGAGGCATCACCAGTTGAAATTAATTAACTCCTACCAGATGGAGGTACACCAGCAATTAATTTGGTGCAATCACTGGCGCAGAACTGTGCTGAGGATTATTGCAAGATAGATCAAGCCATCAGCAATAGGAAAACAGGACTGCAAAACTCTAAACACCTCTTTTCAAGTGCTTTTCATGTGCTCACTTTCCTCTGAAATTAATAGAAATACAAATGGGGTGTTTGGATTCCTGCTGGATCCCTGCAAACGGGTAACTGGGATATAGCTTCTGGATATACCTGCTCAAAAGTAAACTGAGAGTGCAGAGTGGTGAGAGATGACCTAGATTGGAAACAGATCTGCTGCTGCTGTTTTCTCAAAACCTTCCAATTCTTGCTGTTTCTCTTGGCAAACGTGTATCTCTAGCTTCTGTTCAGGGAATGTCAGGGCTTGCTGTTGCTACAAAAGCATCAATTTTAATATGGAAACCTATGTATTTTCTGATTAATGTTTCCACCAAGCCTAGTCTTGGGTAAACATTGAGTAATGTTAATGTTCATCAGCGAACTTGCACAATCCCCTTGAAAAAATATTGGAAAAAAACCCCAAATCTGTTTCCAGTCTAGAATGAGTATCACAGCCACATAAAAGACCTTCTATGTAAAAGAGAAGAGTTTCTTTCTTTCAGATTAATGATCTATTCACAAGTAAATCGTTTACTTTTCAGTGCATTACTACTTGATTAGTCAAGTGCTGATGCAATGAAATTTAGCTGTTGTGATCTTACCAAGGAGGTATCCTCTTAGGTGGACCTTTATACAGATGGGTGGTAAGTCTTTTTGTAAAGCAGAACCTTTACACGTCTTTTTCTTCATATTTCTGTATTTCCATTACCACTGGTCACCTGAGACAGCACTGTTCTCTTTCAGAGCTAATACCTAATTATGCATCACAGCTCAGTTACTAAAGAAGCACACAAGATTTATGAAATATCAGTTTAGGAGTTGCTCCAAACACAGAAGATTATACAAGTTACTGTTTCCAAAGTGAACTCTGGAAATGCAGGAAGGGCTTAATTTTTGTTGGCAACAAGGCCTGACTGCTAGACCTCAGTCTGTGGAAGAGTGGCAGGAGAAGAGATTCCATCCTGAACAGTGCTAAGCTCCTGTTGCTGCTGCCAGAGAGTGAAAAAGGCACAGGGCATCCCATGTGATCAGGGGAATTTGAGGAGCAGCACAGGACACAGACTAGGTCACTTCCAACTAAAGGAATCTCCTGTATGTAAACAAAGTTTAGTAGCAAAGTGTCACATCCAGGAAATTATTTCTGGCAAGGAGGACCAGCTTTCCATTTGAGAGGAGTGCAGTTACTGCTCTGGTGCTCTCATAGTTCCCTCTCAACTTAGTCCTGGCTGTGTCTCCAGTGAGAAAATAATATTTGGAAAATAAAGGAATTTGAGAGCACACAGGGAAAAAAAATAACTACTAATTTCAAAAAGTGAATTTAGGAGGTAAGAACATGATAATAGTTACATATTATCACTTGAACAGGGCTAATTAGTAGATACATTAATCAACAGAGGTTTTAGGTGAAAAGATAAATCCCTGTAAGTAAACCACCAGTAGTGCACCTGTTGATTTACACTTGTTATGTTTGTTTACTCTCTTCAAAATACTTAGCACCAGGACCATGATTTGTGTATTTCTAAGAAATAAAATGAAAATGTTGCTGTTCCTACTCTGTCTCAGATCCTGATTTTCCAGTCATGGGACAGGTTTCCTGTAGAAGTAACTCCACTGACTTAATTGACTTACTTATACCTGGGAGAGCTGATGTAACAAGACAAGAATCAAGCCCATAGGCCAAAAATTTGAAAAATAAGTATCTAAAATTAGATGCCTAATTCCATAATTAGGGACCTCAGTAGAGGTGGGCTGGTTTTTAATAACACTGCAGGTTGACAAATTCTGCTGAAGTCAATGAGAGCTAGAGATGGTATTTCCTTTGAAAATGTCCATATATTGTTATGAGCTAAAGTTGGACATCCCGGGTTGAGGGTTTTAATTTCCTATCCCTATATATAACTGTATCAGCACGTCCCCAGTACACAGAGTTCTCATCATGTAGTGCTCTGTACAACATGAGTATGGCCCATCTTGCCAGATTTTCTAATAGGACAGTCTATGTTTGGGGAGTCAAAATGAAAAGATGACATGAATTTTCTTTCCTCTTTGATCTTGAGGCAAGCTCCAAATGTAACTCAGAGAGGCCTAAGGACTGTTCAAAATTATGCTGGTGAGAAGCTTTGTGGAGGAAATTCTGCACAGGCTGGAGATGAATGCAGAACAAAACCTCCTCTTCTGGCTCCCACCATCAAGGTCTTCCTGCCTCTTGGATTATAGTGAAAAAAGCAAGTGGAGGAACTCTGGAAGTGCTGTCTTAATGCCACTCAGATATCTCTGCGTGCCATAATGAGTCACATTACCTGGATATTGTAAGGATGGGAAATGCAATTTGGGCATTTTTAATGTATCTTTGATCTGATTGGACTGATGCTACCAAAATACTTAAATCTAGCTGTTAGATGAGTGGAGCTAAAACATACACTCAGAAGTATTGGAGGTTGTAGCCAACAGCAGTAACACAAAGGTAGGCAGACATGCAGAACACAAATTTCTGAAGCTATCCTTTTGTGGATTGCTATGTGGTTATAGGTATCTTGAGAAAGAATTATGATTAATTATCTTCCACTCAGCTAGACCCACTCATCTGTATATATCGATGAATTGAAAACCAAGCCCAAAATTGTTATAACCCCTAAAATTAAACTTTTAGAACATACTGACATTTAATTATACTAGTTTATAATTCCCTCAGTTGGAGTAGCAGGTGGCTTTTCTGTTCTTGCAGACTGATAAATTCCTAGTAGCACAAAACTCATTTCTATTTTAATGCTCTTTTTGAAGTGATTACTACTGGTGACAATTAAATTACAGCGGATTCTTCATAGATTTTTTTTTAGCACATTTCCAATTTTTCATTGCATACTGTGTCTTCTAGTCTATTTCTGATTGTCTTCATCCTTTGGCTATCATATTCTCCCAAGTGTGATGACTGTATCCCACTGTCATGGTGGTATGTCAGAAGCAGTTGTGCCACACCACTTAACAGGCAGTAATTGTCTCCAGGAATCACAGGAATCTTGATCTGCTGCATCAGACATCACTTTGTGACAGCTGAAGCTGTAAAGACATTGGGGATGCAACCTAAAATACACTCTGTGCCAGGTTGCAGGGCCTGTGCTAAAAGTGTAAAGTGCTGGGGTTCTGAAAGAAAATGCAGCCATACATTTCTCTTGATTCATTTAAAAAACAAACAACTTCATTTATATATGAACAAGACTGATGTGACAACATCGTGTCTTGCTGCCTCGAGTAGGGATTTTTTAACAGCCAACGGCCAGTTTCAGCCAAGCCTCACAGGTGGGTAGTGTCCTTAAGAGAAGAAAGGTCTGACACACTTCAGGAGAAGGAGTAGAGTGGCCCTGTTGAGGTTTCCACTGTGGAAGAGGCTGCCACTAAAACTCAGCTTTTCAACACCAGAGCCCATATGTGCGAGAGCTGCTGTGACTGCACGGGTTCTGCAGCCTCAACTTTCACCTGTCTAGACACCAAAGTTAATCAACCATGAGACACAAACTGATAAGAAACCTGCTTTTGTCCCTGCTTGTGCTTTCAGAAGTACATGTTGGTCTAGACTTGGCAGGGGAAAGGCAGTTAAAGTTCCTAGTGTTTCTAAGCTAATTCTGCTTTGGTGTGATGCCTAATGCAGCCATACGCTTTTCAGATGTTTTAACTTGGTGTTCAGCTCCTGGCGTCAGAAACGTATTTCAGTACTGTCATTGTTCTCAAAAAATTTCCAAGTCTGTGTAAGCGAGTTCCCATGGTTGAAGCCCCTGATGTCATATTTTCTCTGTGTATTCATGCAGTGCTCATCATTTGGTTGGTTACTGGGAGGAAAAGCTATGAGTTCAAGGCCATTTTTAGCCATTTTAGCCAAACTAGGTCCAAAAACTTGTTTGCAATGGTTATTCTTATTTTGCCTTTAATATTATACACGAAATATTGTATAATTAAATCTCTCTAATGATTCTCAATTTTCTGTTCTGCTTTTTCCAGATCTGTCTCAGGTTTGTGAGGTTAAAAGGGAAGCCATCCTTCTTTGTCTGAAGTGAAGCAGGACCTGAAGCATGTATCTCAGACACCCACATTTCACATCGGCTTGAACTCCTAAGAACAACCACAGAGTAACTGGAAACTCTGCACTTACTATTTGGCTTGTTAATTAAATCAACACTATGGAAAAGTGCTGTGTAAAAGGGTTTTCTTGGAAGTGGGGCCTATTTGTTTCTGGTGAGCTGTTTAAAAAAAAAAATGCTGAAGTGAGTTTAAGATGTTGAAAACCATTAAAAAAATACTACGTGCAGCATAACAGTTAAACAGCTACAGTTGTATTTAAGCAGCAGAAAGTTAGTTTTGATTTTGACTGTAAAACCAATATTAGAACAAGCTCCTAGCTAATTTGCAATGTCTTACAACCATAATTAGTGGCCTGAAGGATGTGACTTTTAATTAGCATGACTATCACTGGTAGGAGGATCTGACAGGGGGCTGAATCACACCCAGCACAGTCATCCTGAACTTCACAGATACACACATCGACACCATTTATTGCTCAGTCAAATTCCTTCTTTTATAATTCTGGATTGCCACATTTGCAATTATATTGCATCCGGCAGAGAGCTCTGGGATCTGTAATTGCACAAACACATCTATAGCAGTCACACAGCAACAGAAGGGACACTCATGTACTTGTGAGTGCAATATCAAAACACTGCAAGTGCTACCCTCCTACTTGCCTCTGTATTTCAGGGCATGGCTGAAATGAGAGATGTTTACTGGACAGTTTATTCTGTGAAACACCCTTTCACTGTAACGATCTATATCTGATAAATGAGAGAGGAAAATAGGCACAGCTCATGTGAGTCAAGCAGTGCAGAATTGAATTTTTCTAAAATTTTACGTACTTTGCAATACCTCCAGTGGCTGCTCGGCCAGCTGTGAGGACAGGGTGGCTATGCAGATCCCAGTTTATGCATCTGTAGAGACCCTGGCACACCAGGAAGAGTGGGGAGTTTACTGACCCACACACACTGTTTCTCTACAGGGAGAGCAGAAGGTGTGCGTATTTATAAATTACCTTCTTGTAGGGAGTCAGTGCCCCACACAGGTCTCAGTGTCTATCTTGGAAGTGTTTGTAAACATTGCTCAGGCAATTCTTCACCCCTGTACTGACTGGAGGTGCACACTGTCTGGGTCTATCCTAGCTATAGGTCCCCATTAAAGCCAGAGAGGCCTGTATCATTCCGTCTGTCTTCTCCAACCGAGACCAACTCAAAACAATCGGGCTCTCTGTGGGGCTTCCTTGGCCCCGAACAGTCTCCAGGTGAACTAGGGTCTTCCCCTGAAAGGGGACTCATTGCCTCTGCTGCCACCAGGCCATGACACCACAGCCACTTTAGCCCACCCGTGCCGCTGCTGAAAGAGGGAGCCCTGTTCCCCCATTTTCTGTGGCAGCATTGGCAGGTGCCTGCACCCCGAGCGAGCCGGGACTGCGGCAGCAGGGAGGTTTGCCTCCAGCAGCCCGGGCTCCTGGCCTGCTCTGCCAGGGCAGGCCTTCAAAGGAGGGATGGCACAGGCCTGGCCCTTTCGGGTAAGCCTGCATTTCTGCCGGATTACAGGGTGTTGTGTAACCGCAGCCTAGCTGACTTCATTGTTTCTCCGCACAAAATAGTTATCAGTGTAAAGTGAGCGTCAAGCGCGGCGCTGCCAGGCAGGGGCTGCGAGGGGAAGGCATGAGGGCAGCGGCCTCCCCCGGGGCCAGGGACGCCATCGGGGCGTCCTCCCCTCCTTGGCAGCTCCTCGGGCCGGGCGGCTGAGCGGGCGGGGGGCCACAACCTCCCCCGGCTCGGGCAGTTCACACCTTGAATCACTGCTCAGCGGACGCCCATATATATATATACCCAGGTAAATCCTGCAGCGATGGGCAGTTGCTCCTTTGCAAATACGGGGAGCCAGCCGGACAGCAGCCGTGCAGCGGGGCAGGGCGCAGGGGGAGAGCGGGCAAGCGGCTGACGGCGGTGGAGGGAAGGCCCTTCGCGGCAGCGGGCTGAGGGGCCGCGGGAGACAGGTGAGTGCGAGGCGGCTCCCCTCCACGGGGGGCAAAGCGGAGGGGAGAAATGCCACTTGGGTGAACCGCTCAACCGCAGCGGCGCCGCTCAGGCCGCCCGCCCGGGCCCGGGCCCGGCCCGCCGCCACCGGGGCCCCGCCGGGCCGGGCCGGCGCTGTGTTGCCATGACAACCGAACTGCTCGGCGGGCGGGCAGCCAGGCAGGAAGTGCGGGGAGGGGATTGGCCGCCGGCGGTCACGTGGGGCGGGGGGCGGGGCGCGGCCGTTGGGCCCGGCCCGGGGCGGGATGAGCGCGGCGCGGGGCGGGCGGGCGGCGCGGCGGGGTCCCGCGCTCCCGGCGGCCTCGCTTCCCCCTGTTGGCGGCCGGCGAGGCGGGTCCCCCGCCGCTAAGTTGCCCTGCCCGCCGGGCTGTGATGTGTGTGCTCCGCTCGGCGGGAGGCGGGGAGTGCCCGGCGGAGAGGAGGGGAGTTAGTCAGCGGCGAGGAGGAGGAGGAGGAGGAGGAGGAGGAAGGGCAGGAGGCAGAGCCATGGAGAGCCGCGCTCCGCGGCGGCAGGCGCGGGCTGTCTGAGCGGGGCGAAGCGCGGGGGGCACGGCCCGGCAGCCCGGGCGGCGGTGGCGGGGCCGGGGATGCGGGTGCCGGGGCCGCAGGGCCCGGGCAGCCCCCCGCCGGCAGCCGCCGGGCGGTGACGGGGCAGGGGGCCCGGCGGGGCCGCTCGCTGCCCTCGGCGGGGCAGGAGGAGGGAGGGGAGGGACCGCGGCCGGGGCTGCCATCGCCCGGGGCCGGCCTGACTCAGAGTCGGCGCGGCCGGGGCTGAACCGAGGTCTGTTGTTGTGGGATTTTTTTTTTTTCCCCCGGCAGGTTATAAATAGCCCCGTTCGGCGCCGTGTCAGGGAAGGACACCCCGGCCGGGCGAGGGGAGAGGCCGCCGGTGCTCAGCCTGCCCGGGCCGGCCGCCCCCAGCCCGCCCGCCGGCGGGCCCCGCGCACCGGGGCGGGACAGCCCCCGGGCCGCCCTCCGGCTCATTGTTTTCACACGCGAAAAATACTTAATATCGCTCGCTGGAGGCAGCCACAGCCAGACTGCGAGGGGGGAGCAGCGGAGCGCTTCGGCTCCTGCCAGGCGTCTGCGAGGAAGCGGAGAAAATGAAGCCGGAACGAGGTAAATGGTTTATCGAGATATTTATTTTTTTTCCATTTGTTTCGGTTCGGGGGTTAGAAGTAGCCTGGTCTCTTGTTTCGGTGCTGTCGCTCCGTTTTCCTTATTTCCTCCACTGTCATTTTGGGGGATGGGAGAGAATCGCCGTGCTCGGGTTCAGCTGGGGGAACGCGCGCGGTACCGGGAGGGTCCCCTCCGAAGGGGTAAACAGCCCCGTGTCCTGCCTGCCCTCCGGCTTCCCATTGTCTTGGTTGGCTGGAAGGGTGACAAACACCATGGCAAACTCCTTTTGCTCTGGGAGTGCTGCGTTTTGTGTATCAAACGCAGTCAGCTTGTTAGCACAGCCCTGCAGTGCTGAGGGGAGAGTCGGGCAAAGGCAAATCGGGCACCGCCAGACAATGCCAGAAATGTGACAATGTAGCTGAAAAACACGCTGAAAATAACCATAACTTCCATCTGTGTTGTTTTATAACCTGACAGTGGTTGTTTGTTTCCCTTATAAAGGAGATGTATCATAACAAGCATGCTGAAATTCTAATTTTTTCGCGATCATTTGGTTACAGTCTTACCTGGATTTACTGATACTGACATATGGTTTCACAGAAAAATAAACTCGGCTGTCTACGTACATAACACTTGAGCTCTTTTGCAGTATAGCAACAACTCCTGATGCCCCTAGAGTTGAAAATATGTCACTACTATTTTCATCCACATGAGCAGTGATTATCGATTCCTATTAGTTAAAGCAAGATTATTTCTTTCAACAAATCTTCTGAGTGCACATCATATAATTCTGAGTGCTATTAAAAAAAACAAACCCCTGCTTAGATATTTGGGTTTCTTAAAGTTTTGATGATTCTATTATTTACCTGGTTCCTTTTGGTTTTAAAAAACACGTATTTGTGTGTGTGTTGTGTGTTATAGTCACCTTGATATTTTGATAAATGCTTTAATACACCTTAGATATCCCTGTATTGAAGGCTAACACGTGACATAACTAGGTTGGTTAATTACATGTTTGCTAATAGTGACACCACATAAATGATCACTCAGGTGGATTTCTTGTATGTGTATGTTGTAAGGATTACATGGTGTGATGATAGAACAGAAATTATCATAAACATATCCATCAATTAATGGGGTTTAAGTACTGGGGATTTGAAATGGGCTTTTCTTTTTGCTTTTCACCTTGTTTCTTAATTGCTTAAACCTTCACCTGATCGATTGCAGCAAGGCAGGTTGTTTTTAGAATTTTTTTAGATTTCAATACCAGACCCTGAAGTTTGAAAACTATTTACTGTCAAGGTGAAATAAAATTTAAAAATAGCCAGGTAAACCCCGAGTCAATATTTGCAGTTTTAAAATCTTCTGCTGTAGCACTTCAAGGCCTCTATACGACCTATCATTTTCTTTAATTTTTTGGCAGAAAAAGTTTAAAAGCTGGAAAAAATTTTAGTTGCTGTATGATAAGTGATCAGATACTTTTTTTAAACCAGTCTGATGTAGTGGAGAGCAAATTTATAAAGGAAGCAAGTTTTTAGATTGTTTGGCTGGTTGTCTTTTTTTCTTTTTTTCCTTTCTCTAAGCTGATAGTTCATAAATCGAGATCCCTATCTGTTGTAAAAAGTCTTATCTCACATTGGGTGAAACCCTTGAAATCCTTTTAAGATGATTAACAAAATTATTGAAATAAATATTGGATCTTGGCAAATATTGGAGGGAATCTCCAGCCATTTTAGTAAATACCTCTAGCTAAACTGTGTGCTAATGTAACAGAGCAATCCCATGCACAAAGGGAGTTGTGAAAGTGCTGCCTACATGCCACATGCGGCCTGCAGAGACGCTTAGGAGTCGCAAATCATGCAAATGTTTACATGTGCTGCTCTCTGCATAGCAGCTGCACCACAGGATACAGGCAGTCAAGTGTGGAGTCACCTGCTTCCAATCGTCGCAAATTAATAGCGGAGGACAGGGCAGGAGCAGAGCACTCAGCTTGCTACACTCTTCACTTCTCTATAGACCCTCAAAATCCTGAGAAGAATGCAAATCCACACACCAAGTGACAAAGAAGGAGACTTAAAAATAGGTGTTTGGTTTTGTTTTGTTTTTTTTTACAAATAATTATATCTGAATCAATTTAGAGCAGAGGGATGTAGTTCTTGTAGTTAGAATTAAGCTTAAAACTCTATTTAATAAGATTGTAATGTCCAGGCATGTTGGAAGAGGGTATGGATTGGCCTTTGTCATGCTACCACTAAGATTCCTGTTACCACCAACAGTAATGGTGCAGGAGAAGAGGGGGGAGATCTAAATGTGCATCCACCCTTTTATCTGTGGCAACTGTTATAGAATATTGTAAGGAGGTGAGAGGGGTGAGCAGAAACAAAAAAAGGAAATTTGGCCCTAAGATACTTAGTTTCCTTCATAATAAGGAAAGTTTGAAAATTATAGATATAAACATTCAATATATGAGAGCAGTATGGAGGGGATGGAATGTGGACTGCTGTGTAGCACATCCATGAAGCAGTTTTGCAATCGAGAAAGAAAGGTTTGAAAGTGCAGGTGGAAATGTGGATGTATTCCTTTACCATGCAGAGGCACGAGGCATTCACAGGACATGTCTCATGATTACTGCTCAGGACATACCCATCAGGTGGGGTGTCAGTGTAGAAGGGCAGTGGCTGCTCTAAGGACATTCACATAACTACCTCTGTACCATGTCTAGAGAATGCAGTAACATCCTGAGGGCTGTGGCTTGGCTTTACTTTTCCCATTCTGCTGTTCTTAAAGTGAAGTGTTGGAGCATCTTAAAATACAGTGGTCATGTTGCTTCAGCTGAGGCTTTACCAGTGTGAAGAAGGATTTTGCTCCCTTTCTTACACAGCGTTTTTGGAGTAATGTTTGGGTTATGGTTTTTTTTCCTCTTTCTGCAGTAACAATGTATCAGCTTACCTAGCTTTGATCTATGGTAACATGATGGTTTAGGTTCTGCAGTACAGCTGCCTGGTCAGCTGCTTCATGTTGCATGTTTAGACTGCTGTTCCCTTTCTCAAGTGCAGAGCTTTGCTCTGGCTTCTATTGAACTTCGTTCTAATGACTTCTGATCATGTTGCCAGTTTATTGAGATTGGAAGACAGCACTAGACTTCATAGCAGACTGCTTGCAAACTCTCCTAGTTCAGCTTTGTTCATAAACTATATAAACACACTGTTTCACCATCGGAGTTAATGAAAACATTGCATAATGTCAGGGTGATAGTTTACTGCCAAACTTGGAAGGCTTGTCGTGCACTCTTAGAGTACACTTGGTGCACAACTGGAAAAAATCTTGTGGTTTTGATGAAGCTACAGTATAGTCATGTTTTACTGTGGGAATGTTACAAGACATCAAAAGTCTTACTATAGTCTAAATAGCTTAGTTACTGCTCCTTCCTCCTTCCTCCCCCTCACTGCATGAATGATCAGTTGAAGGAGGAAGACAGGCTTGTTTGTCTCTAAGTGCATGGTGGCTGGGTTTTATCACCTTATTTTAGTCTTTTCTTACTTCTTTATTACCTTTCTGTGTTTATTCCTCTGCTGTGTGCTGTGTAGAGACCATTCTGTTTTCACTTACAAACTAAGCAAAAGCAGTTGTCTCTTACTTTCTGAAGCATTAATTCTCTCCTAGAGATTATCCTAATTTGAAGAAATGGCTTTCTGTCTAGGAGAGAGGAACAATCTGTCTGAAGATTGCTTTTTCTCTTCTCCTTTTGCCTTTGCAAGTCAAACTCTGTTATGTGCCTC
This sequence comes from Apus apus, assembly GCF_020740795.1. Classification (NCBI taxonomy): domain Eukaryota; kingdom Metazoa; phylum Chordata; class Aves; order Apodiformes; family Apodidae; genus Apus; species Apus apus. Next base: position 8,957,783 of record NC_067291.1, read on the forward strand.
TGGACCTGTTTGTAGCAACTGGGTTAAGAGACTTCCTTGTACTTTATTTGGCTGGTTAGCATGGAAAGAGCTAACATCTCGGATTCAACAAAAGGCTGTTTACTACCTCCTGTTGGAAATGTAGCTGAAGGATCTCTGGATGTATCTGTGAGGAAAGCTGGAGGAGAGATTAATGAAGATGAACAGTTGATGGAATGCTTCTAAATTTTTATGAAGGAAGAGGAGGCATGGGACTAAGGGAAGTGAGCTGAACTAATGTATTTAGAAGTTGTGGAGTTAGTTGATAAGTTAGATCATCTGGATAAGGTCCTTGTTTTTCAAAACAAAACTTAGTTTTGTGCACTACATTAACTCCATTAAAGATTTAGTGGAAAACTTAGCAGAGATGAAGTGCCACAGAGTATGCAGATCAAGAATTGAGATGTCTTTTGAAAAAGGCTGAGTGGTATTTTAGCATCCTATATTGCACTGTGATACAGACACTTTAATTTTATAATGTCTTCTCAGTGAAATGTCACGCCGTACTTAAACTTTTCCATGGCAGAGCGATGTAGCCAGTAAACAAAGTAATAAGCTGGAAATGAGGTGCTTCCTGCTTAGGGGAGCTGTCACTCCAAAAGTGTTTGGGCAATGCTTCGGGCTTGGTTGCCACAGGTAGGTGCAGGCTGGGTGATAATGAGCTGGAGGTGACGCTGCTGCCTGGCCCGGGAGGAAGCCGTGCTGGCAAACACGCTCTGCTGCGCCGGGGCACGTGCGAGGAGGTGCGTGTGGCCAGGGAGGTGAGCTCTGGTGGCCACCCAGGGGTGGGAGTGTGTCTCTTCTCCCGTGTGCTTTCCTTTCAAATAAAACCTGCTTATTCTTTCAAAGAAAGAAAAACCTAAAATTCTTCAGGGTAAGAAATAAATACAAGCGTACTGTCAGGCGGTCAGGATGTTGCTCTCGAATTCCATTTATAAGGCATTAAGTCATCTAGCTCTGATCTTTGGGGACACCAGATTTGTCCTGATAACACATAATAGATAGATGCAGTGGATCAAGATGAGTGAACAGGAATATAAGATTTTTATTTTTTTTTAATTTAGGGTAGGGTCTAGATCCTTTCAATACAACTCTGTCCTTGCACCCAATAAATGGGAATAAATGCTATTCTATTAAATTTCTACTGAAAAAAATGAACTAGAAGAAGTTTTTGGGGCTTACCTTCCCCCCCCCCAGATCTAGGGATATTAATTTGTATAATTGGAAAATCTTAAGTTTGGGGTTGAAATATATCTGCTTATGTTAGTTTTCCTACCTGCTCTGCAACTTGTACTTGGCGTCGACAGTGAGGCAAGGGCTCCTATTGTAGAAGTAGCACTTGGGTTGGAAGAGTGCTTTATCCATGGTCAACAGTGAGAGTTCTTCACTAAGGAACAAATCACACTAGTAACAACTTTTTGCCTTATTGTTTGGTTGAAGTTGTCCCTACTAGTTGCCTTCAAAGGGGCTCTTGTTGCTGAAACTGATGCTGTTGGAGTGGCATTTAGGTAGATATTTTGAGGCTTACAGATATATGGCCCACTTATATGGGCTTGGCATAAGTGACCCTTCTGACCTTTTTCTTTACTTGCTGAAGTGAGAAACTTTGGCGTGTGGGATCAGATCCCTGGGCTGATGCATATTAGATTAGACTTAGTTGTTAAGGGCAGTGTTGAAACTATTATTGGATCTGAGGTCTGCCAGTTTCTAAATGGTTTTAAAAATAAACCAACATTTATAAATAAAAGATTCTCATGAGAGATGTGAGTTTGTTGCCAAATGAAATTCTGTTCATTAAAATTAGAAATCTTATGTGAAAACAGAGTAACTGATGGGGACAAACCAGCTATATGACATTTGTTCAAAGAACTTGCTCTGTCTACTTCTGTTTACAAAATGCTTCTGCCTTGTTTTGACAAAGGTCTACTAATAGCAAGTGTTAAATGGTGGTGAAATAGCCATAGCCTTTATCCTATCAGCAACAAGTCTAGGATTACAGCCCAGCAATTACTAGCTGTTGTTTTAGTCAATAAGGTCGTGCAGTTTAACTGTAGTTATAGCTATAATAACTACTTTCTTCGTTCTGATGCGATACTTGGTAAGTTGTGGTTTTTAGGTTTTTGAAGGTGTCTCATATAATTGTCTTTCAAGGTGGTAGTAAATTGTTCAGTCTTTGTAGGTCATTTGTATTTAATGTTTAGATAGAGGCCAGTTTTTAAGTTTAGATTGTTTTAGAGGGCATGCAGAGTTGCATAGTTACCTTTGTACTGCCAGAGTACAAAATCTTCATGTAGAAGTAGGCAATTAAGGATGTCTGTAAATCTGTGTGAATGCAAATACAGAAGAGTGCCTCTTGGACTTGGGTAGGTAGTTGGACTTTGGAAGACTTCACATTCATTACATATTCTTTTTTCTGCTTGTCCAGTAGAGGGTGGGACGAATAGGGCTATAAGCACACAGCTGAAACCATGTGCAGTTATTCTTGATCTGTATGTGTAACTGTGCCAAGATTAAAAGAGATTTTTATAAAGCTACTCATGAACAGTGTAATTGGGTTGTAAGAGTCATGAGAATTCTCCAGCTATTCTTAACAATTCAGTGTTATTCTCACCAAATGTTTATACTTAAGTTGCTTGTATTGATATCTTTTCTTCCTTGTTAAATGGGTCTGACCAGTTATTTTTGCTCGTGATTGTTGCATTACCTTTTAATGTTAGGTTAGGGACCAAAACTATTTGAAGTTGCTGTATGGGGTGGTATTACTGCATTATGGTGACTCAAAATGCAAAGATGTAATGTGTTAGGATGAGTATGTTCTCAAGGATAATTTGGAGAAGAGCTGTTTATGAATCAGAGGAGGCAGATGAACACACAGGGAAGGAAGCACTCCATGTGTGAAACACTAATAACACTTGCAGGGCAGTTCTGAATGGAAGAACCCTTACAGAGAATAAAGGCAAACAAAATAGTCTTACTGAGAAGTCTTCTGGATACCTTTGTTTCTTTAAGAGCAGTAAGAGGCATTCTTCAGCTCCCTCCATACACATTTGTTTTGATTTGACTGTTTTCCATGTTGTGGGAAGGCATCCAGTCTCTGTCCAGGTATGTAGTACACACTAACCATCAGGCACTTAGACCTTTCTCTTGGCAGCGATCAGTGTGTTTCCCAAACCTATTGCAAAGTTAGGCTTTTTTTTTTCTAGGCAAAAAACAAGTTGGATTTTCTTCTGAGGTATAATAAAAAAAGAGAATGTATCTGAAATCGGGAATCTGTGGTTGCACATGTGCCATGTCATCTGTTTTACATTGTGTATCCTGTGAACTTACTGATTTTTTTTCCATTAAGATCTCTGGGAACCAGGATGGTAAGCAAGTCCATTTTAGACTTTACATTTCTTCAGGAAGACTACAAGCAGGTGATTGCTTATGCTAGTTTAACTTTTTGTGGTGCTGTGCCTGCAGGGATTCTTTTTGCCCACTGATGAGCCTTCAGGATTTCTAGGGCATGTTTCACATTTCTCTGTGCTGCAGTAAATTAAGGTTCTTTCTCAGGGTGCTGTGCAAGTATCATCTTGCTGGATATAATGTGTGAGGGAAGGGCAGAGAGAGAACTTTGGTGAAGAGCTGAGGATGGCGAGTATTAGCCTGTAGCTTCAGTACAGTCAGTACCACAGTGGGGGGTGGTGGTAGGAGGGTGGTGCTCTCTTCTGAGGGTCAGGAGAAGGAGAGGTACAGGAAGAGCTGCTAGGGTCAGCACACTTTTTTGAGGGGGGGACGCCCTTCTCCCCTGCCAGGTATTGTTCTCCTTGGTTCCCTGCCAGGGCACTAGACCAAAAACATCAGTACACGAACCATGGCGCTCGCTCACACTTTCAGGCAGGTCAGCAAGTTTGGTAGAAAGCTTTGTCTGCAAACCTGGCAGGGCAGAGAGGGTGATAAAGTATTTTAGATCTGTTAGAGAGAAAAGATTAAGTGATGCTGCTTGACCTGTTTTGTATGTTCTTTCATCCCATGTTCATTTTCAGCATATCTAATGGCCTTCATGTTCATAAATGTTTTAGGACACTTATTACAAGCTGGTTGTATTAATTCTCAATTAAGCTTCTAATATGAAACGTTAAGCAGCTTTATGATCTGGACTGATTTTGTTTCAAAATCACAGTGGAACTGTTAGCATCGGATGCTTTCAGATTTTCTAGGTGTGCCATGGACTACATAGTCTTTCTCACTCATGAAATTTGACTTTAAACATCAGAAAAAGGAAAGCCATACATAAAGCCCTGAGGCTGTGGATGGTATATCTTATATCTTTAACATGCATTGCAAGCATCAAGAACTGACATCAGCTTTGTTCTGAGGAGTTGAGCATCTTAAGGGGGAAGAAGGAAGGGATAGGATTGTCTACATGAGTTCTTAATGTTTTAATATTCTTCAAATTAATAACCCAATCAAAAAAATGATGGTTTTAAGCAAGGGATGTGTTGGTAGAAATGTGCTTTTGTTTTTACCTTGTCTCTACAACTAGGCTGTGCTGTCATTAAGTCACTTTATGCTTTTTTAGGGGTCATGTGCACACCTTGCTTTTCCTGCACAGGCAGGACTGGAATCTGAACTAGAGTGTTTTTCAGAACTAGGTGGTTCCTAGACATCCTGTACTTTGGCATGGCTCTCTAAAGACTGAAGTTTTTTGTAACACAGGGATGATGCCAACTATTTCTACTGGCAAGAGCTACTGAACTGATGTGTAGTTAACTCGATAGATAAAGCATACTTGGCTAGGGTTTCCTGCTTTGTGAAATGTGTAGGACTGCTTATTCCTGAAGTTCTTTTTGCATAAAATCCATTCTTATCATGACCTCATCTTTTTTTATTTTAATGTTATCCTGTTGCGGCAAAATGTGGGTTAAAATACAGTCTGTTTATCTTGCTTATTATCAGTAATCTTGCACACTACTAAAGCTGCAAGTGTATTAGTATTTTAAGTGCAGCTACTTTATGATGGTGGAATATGCAGCTTAGGATAAAGTCCTGTGTGCTACTGTATTCTATTATGTTCACTCACACTAGCAATGTCCTGCTTTTGTATGTTTCTTGTGTCTCTTCTGAAATTTGTGGAAGAATATAAGATCAGACTGATAAATGAGTAGCGTGCTTCAAGGTGGGTTTTGTTTGGAATTTCTAATATTGTAGTTTCTAAATTTAGCTTTTTATTAGGCCAGATGCAGCCATTTCTGGGGTGTTCTTTCACAGATACGCACAGAGCTCAGCTGTGTGTATCTACAGCTGGCTTAGGACAGTAAGCTTTAAAGCTGGAGTGTCAACATGCTGTCCTACTTTTACTGAATTTGAAGAATATCTGATGTGAAAAGGATCTTTGTGGTTGTGCTCCAGTAGCCCAATGTGGGGAGATTGTTGAGGAGCATTATTGTGCTTAGGTATGTCTGTCATCTAAGGGCAGCTGCTCCTCTCTAAAACATTGTTAGCTGGCCTGTAAAAACAACTGGTGGCTCATGGATACTGGCTCTGCTGACCCCCATGGGAATTGACTTGGGATTCTTGTTTGTGCCTCTTGTTAGCAAAACTTTTTAACATACTGTGTGTACCAGAGTGATAAATACTGCTATTATCTCTCCGATTCCTCCGATAGATATCGAATAACTGTTTCATAGAAAATCATCTGACTACTTTTTTCAAAGGCTGGATGATGCTTGGTTAAAAAAATGTAAAACTGCTTTTTCAGACAACTGTAAACGACTTTTTGTATAAGTAGATGTCCTAGGAAAGAAAAATACTTGGAAAGCAAACTGAGATAAAATATACAGGCGACCTGAATGTCAGTGACTAATGAAATGTGCATAACTTTCTGTAAGGCACTATCTGTATCTGCCATCTTTAAGTGGGCCAACTACTAAAAGGTATCCAACCTTCCTTGGGTAAAAATGTCTATTTAATAGGCCATGTTTTCTTGCAACCACAGCTAAATTATGCTGCTATATAAACTGAGTGGGGAAAAGTCATTGTTCTGCACAGTAAGTAGCATGTTTTCCATGATCTTGTATGGGTTAGTGAGTGCTACTGGGTTTTCATGTGGTTGTGAAATCTAGTTTGAGCTGGACTTCTCATAGTTACATGGCATCTAATTACAGAACCAGAGTTTCATTCTTGTTTTGTGATGTGCTTGGGCTGAGAGAGATAAGTTTTTTTGCTGTTGATTTTGTTTGTGTGGTCAATGTTATCTGACTTTAGTTCTTCTAAATGGGTAAGAACTGTATGAAATTGTTTAATGCAGACAACACGTTGTTTAGGCTGCACCTAGAATAAATAATACGTGCTGGTTGGAGACAACGTCATAAAATTAGACCCCAACATTGAGGAGGGGGTCAACAAAATACAGAAATAGCGTTCTCATCAGGTAGGTTTAAAAGCTACAGTAGTGCAAGGAGAGCTAGTGAGGGGGTTTTCCTGCCTGTGCTGCAAGGTTGGAGGGATCCCGGAGCACTGGGAGAAGCGGGCTGTGCGCTTCGCTGGTGCTGTTGTTTTCCACTCCAGGTGTAAACATTCGTCACCTCGCGTACGCAGCTGCTCGGGGCTGGCTCTCCAGAGGCGGTGCTGCGTGTGAACATTGTGTGGTGCCAACGCACAGCGTTTTTTGGGGCAGCTGTGCCCAGCTTAGAGCCGTGCGCCGGTGCGGGCAGCCCGCTCTCCTCCCGCAGCCTCCGCCAGCCCTGCCTGCTGCTGGGGCAGACCCGGCCCTTCCCGTGGCTTTGAAACCCCCCTCCGAGCCTTCCTTTTTGCTCCCAGCAGCGGTTTACCCGCGGCGTTAGCGGCGCAGGCTGGTGCGGGTTCCGGGCACCTGGCGGGGCGGGCCGGGGGCCGGTTCGGGGGCCGGGCCGGTTCGGGCCGTTCCTCCCGGGGGCCGGCGCTCGGTCGGCGGGGCCAATGGGCGGGCGGGCCTGTTGCTATGCGGCCCTACTCTGCCTCTTTGTGGGAGAGGGGCTCGCTGCGGAGCGCCGGGCGGCGCGGAGAAGGTGTGTACCGGCAGGGAACGGGCCGGTGCGGGGCCCGGCCGCCGCTCCCCCAGCCCCGGGGGGCCCTGGATGATGTGGCGGAGGATGTTGCTTCCACCGGGGGCTCGGGGCTCCGCGGGGAGGGCGCGGGGAGGGAGCGGTGGCGGGGGGAGGCTGGAAGGCCGGTAGCACCGGGCCCGACAGGCTTCCCTGGCTTGAAGCAAGTTGGTGCTGTGTAACTGGGAGTAATCTGCAGTTTTGGTTGGTGTTCTTCCTAGGAGACGTGGTTTAAAATCCGTCTGTAGGAAAGTTTGCTGCTCCGGTTGAGCTGAAGAAGTCTGCTCTGCTTAGCCTGTGTATAGCTCCGTTAAAAAAACCGAACAGTTTCACCATATGTTCTTGCTTTCGTTCCGTGTACTGAAAGGTTGGGTTTTTGCGAGGTCTCTTCACCCTCCCTCTAAAGGGAAGTAATGGGCAACCTAAAAATTAACTCTGTTAATTCGTTACGTTGTTAGGGCAAGAGTATTAAGTAGCCTGGAACAGGAAGGGGATCTTTTTAAGCCTTAAAAGTGAGACATGTAGTTAAGTGTCAAATTTGCCAACAGCTGTAGTTAGTGTAGCCATATGTAACTGCTTGACTCTTCATTGTTATGGAGGAAAAAAAACAACCTACCCCCTCCCAAAACCACCCTGAAGCCTAACCGAGTTTCTTCTGTGCCTTGTTATGTAGGTCAAGTTTCTCTCTCTCTTTTTTTTTTTCTTCTCACCAGCAGGAGGAAACTATTACAGTATTTTGATTCTGCTAGAAACAATGCATGAAAGTATTATCAGCCCTTTGCCACTACTTGTTTGTCTTGGGGCAAATGAAGCTAATGCAAATATGTCAGCTTTGGGGGCAACTGAAAAGATAGAATTTTACTTAGGAGCTTCCTGGTTGCTCAACTATGTGCTGTGTTTAAAGCTAATTACATTGGATGCTGAACTCAATGCTGAATTTAGGATTATCCAATCCTTTTTATTAATATCTGCTCTCTAAAAATACAAATGGTGTTCTGACCAAGTACTTGCATATATTTTCACCCTGAGTCTAGAGCTTGTTGATAATCCTCGGAAAGGTACTGGAGCCCTAGCTTAAGTGAGCCTGCTGACATTAGATGTTAACCTCCTGATACAGGAGGAGGAACAAATTCACTAGTGTGCTCCTGTGGTTTGTGTGGGAATATTGGTTTTCAATCACTGAAGCATTGCTTTATGAAGTAGTAAGGAACTTTTGAGAGGACAAAGTGAAATTTCGTAATTGCATATATTAAATATGTTAACATTTGCCATTTTGCTATGTGGAAAATTACCATAGAGAGGGAGGCAAACTAGATACTTGGCTGAAGTTCTGTTAAGCCTTTGAATTTTGACTCTGTGAACATTTTATTCTTTTGAGTACCAGAAGACTATTAAAACTTAATAACATGACATACAATGCAGAAACTTGTGAATAGCTGAATTGTGCTGTATCACACAGTTCAGTTCTAAAACTATAAAACATGTTGGGATTTTTTAATGCATTCAAAATTCCATAGTAGGCTCTGGTGTCCATTTTTAAATCAGCAGTCTTTTACACATCTCAAGAGTTGTAATGTCTTCATTTATCCTACCAAATAAAGTTTAAAAACAATTTTATGGGCCTGGCCGTCCTCACAGAATTTTTTCAATTAGAAGCATATATTGTGTCTTTTGTAACTCTTTTACTTTTTCAGGTTACTGTTTAACTGCTTAAGGGCAGGCCTTGTAGGTGAAGGTTAATAGCATTGGAAAAATTATTCGAGGAGCTTCGTGTTGCTCCCCCATCATCAATTTCATCTCAGTTCTATCAGAGCTCCTTTCATTTCTGATGAAGTACACTCTCTGCCTTTGGTCTGCTAGCCTTTTTCCTTTCTCTCCATCTACCCTCTAAATAATCTGGACTGCAACTAGTGAAACAAACCTACTGAAGCTGGAGGTAGCCTCACTAGCTAGGAGGAGCATTTTGGGTGGTCAAACATGTTCTGACAAAATTCCACAAGATAAATTACCCCACAATGAACAGGTTGTAACATCAAAGTTTTGAGACATGAAGTAGGAAAGCACAAAGAGAAGAGGAATACAGAAAGAAACTGCAGTAGAAGAGGTCAGATGTCATTAAAATAGTTTGCTCTGGGCGTCTTGTTTTGTCTTTTTCTTTATTTCAAATAAAATAATGGGATTCTTAATCTACATTCCTCACCTGAGCACACTTCCTAACAAACACTATGCTTTTTTTCTCTGTGGTCTTTAAGTATCCTGATAGCTAGTTCTTTTCTAGTTGGAGTGCTGCATAAATTTCCATCTTGTAGCTGTGATTTCTAACTGACATGATGTTGTAATAAAGTTATAAGAATATCAGCTCCTACTTAACCTGCATACTATATATCTGATGTTTAATGTGTTGTCCATGAAAATAAAATTCTTGAATTCTTGAGTGTTTCTATCTCTTCTCCTTGTGAATATTCTTTAAGAGCTGTATTATTAACAGTGCATTTGCACCATTTGGTTTGTTTCTCATTTTCTTGTTTTTCAGTCACTCGGGGGAAATAAAAAAAAATAGGGAGCTCAGTAGCATTAGTAGGTGCCTCACATATAGGCAGAAAATGTGCTTAACAGTTCTTCCCCAGTGTGACTGTTTATCTTGGGCTTAGGTCTGCCATCAGTGTTCCCATAGCTTCTTGGAGTTGAACCAGGTCTCTGGAGTTGACATGGTTTGATAGTTGGGAAGCTGGCCTGGGTGTAATTCACCAAACCTTCACATGGGAGGTTGAGTATCTGTAATGGAGACTTTTCCTGAACATGCTGAAAGAAAAAAAAAAACTTTCAGACACTTCTGGACTGTTTAGTTGCATTGTTCCCATTGGAACAAGAATTAACGAAACTGTCTCGGTTTTTGTTTTGATGGTGTCACATGGGTCTCCGGTGCATTTTATCATATCCTATGCCTGTGTGGTTGTATCTACCAAACCTCTGATCTTTGTAGAATCTGAGATGACATCCTAGCCAGTGCTGTCTCTCCACCAGGTCTTGTTGTACCAGACTGCTAGTGCGTATAAAGGCTGCTGGTCTGCTTGTCATCTGAATGAAAGGCTAGCCTGGAAAGGACTGTCGTGTTATTTGGATGTGTGAATTAGTCTTCTCATGCTCTGCAACTCTCTTTCCATACTCCCACATAAATACTTCTCAAATTTTTCTTCCACTTTAGAAGTTTGGGGGATCTGAACTTTACTGGCTGTGCCTATGAACAGAATGCTCTTAGCATATGTGATGCAGCATTTCCTTGTGAAAGGAGTGAAACAAGGACTTCCTCCTGAAGGCCTCTTGCTTGCCCCTAATAGCGCTGTATTTTTGTGTGTGAAGTGGTTTTAGGAACAGTAAAAGAAACAGTCATGTTGTTCCTTTTTTGTCATTGTATAGCCTCCCACTTCTGAGAGCATGATGAGTGAGGAGCAACAAGACTGTCCTGCTCTCCTAGGACTAGATTCAGAGTCAGTATTTTGCTTTAGGTCACAGAGATTTGAGTTGATAGTGAAGTCAAGATAAAGTAAAATATTTTTAACTCCAAAATTCTAAGCTTGGAAAGATGAGAACCAAGTTTTTGTTTTCGTAGTGTACATAGCTAGTAGAGAAATTTCTGGTTCGCTTAGAGGAGAAAAGGCAGTATTTCCTTGCCTATAATGCATAGTTGAGTCTATGCTGTTAATACTCTGAAATAAAATTACAAAACTTTTGGATTTTTTTCTGTAATATTGAGAAGATGGGATATAGAAGATTGAGGGATGCTGTGGCACTTGGGAATATAACACATAGTGGGATATGCTTAAGTGGGAAGGATATGGCCTGTCTTGCAGTTTAGCTACATCATCTACTCTCTGATGAAATTCTTCTCAAATTGATGCCTCTAACAATAAAGCTGCTGCTTCCAGATGATGGTGTCTGTGTAAGTGTATGGATTGTCCTTGGTGAAAAAGCAGAATATTGACCAAGTTAAGGTAGTGGTGATCATCCTACCTGAAAGATAACTGAGCCCTGAGATGAATTTTCACATTAATTAGGAGCTTTACAAAAGGGGTGAAGGTGAGGAGTTAGAACCTGCAAACTTAAATAGCAAGTACCAGGGCTAACAAGCAAGACTGTTGTTAAATAGTTAATAACAGATGGCTGAACTTCTGATGCAAATTATCAGACTGAACAAGAGAGGTTCTCTGCATCCTGACCCAGAGACTCCTCACTGCTGCCATGGCAAGTGACACTTTTTTTCTCTCCAGTTTTATCAAAGTTTGTGGAACTGAAGATGACTAGTTGGTTTTACGACATTAAAATAAATTTTAAAAGGCAAAGCAGACCAGCTGAAGAAGGAGAAAATGTAAACTAAGAGAATGTGAATATGAATTCCTACAGGCCTTGAGTATTTTAGTTCCTAGAAGATCTTTCTAAAAAATGTCTGAAAGCCTGTATGCTTTGAAATGACTGGCAGTTAAAGCATTAGTTTAAATACAAAAGATTATAATCTGAGCACCTTTATCTGAATCCTTTTAATTTAACTTAACATGAAGATTACCTACTGCAGCTAGAACAGCATTGCAAGGGGCAAAGGGTGAAGGAGGTAGGAAGCTCTATGTGTATGGCCTGCACATGGTAGAGAGGAGCAAGGAAGAACCTGTAGCCTGTGGGGTGGATGTGGCCTTTCAACTGCCTTGCACTTGCAGCCAGGCAGTACTTCTGAGGCAGGTTTTGATCTGGTCCCCTGGGAGGAACTGTGAACAAGACCTCTGTATATTACTGAACACGGGTCACTTCTCATAAAGCATGTTCTTCTCAATGCAATTAAAAACAGTTTCTTCATCTCTTGCTGTTTTTGCGAGGTACATCTAAGCCTGTGGGTCTTAACACTGTGGCAGGAGCTTCTTTACAGAATGCAGTCTGTCTTGTAGGTGTGTGCTAAGCCACTGTAGTCTTGAAGTGTATTTCCAGAGTATATCATATTGCTCTGTTTGTCTAGATGGATCAAGGAATTCTTCAGTCTTCAGGTCCAGAACTCAGTCATAATATTATTTTTAAAGAGAAGGGAAGCAAATTCCTGGAGTTCGTACCTGAAGATTGTTTGCTATCTGTGATACGTTCAGGTATCACATTTTGCTGACTATTACATAAACATGGAACAAAAGACCTTCCTCACCTCAGACCTTATGCAAGTATCGAATATGAAATTGATGACTTCTAACAGAGGGCTGTAAGAAAACAAAGGGACAACACTGATGGGGCAGATGAACTTACGCTCCCAGCTACAGGCTAACGAGCCTTTGTCACTGTAACAGAGAAGCTGGAAAGCAGAGTTGTTTTGCATCAAGTGTGTTCTTCCAGACTGCGGGACAGCATGGGGGAGGAAGTACATGTGATTAATCAGAGGCTAATTGGAAGTTTACTGCAATAGTAAGTGGGAGACAACAGGAATGGTGGTAAGCCATGGAAGAGCTTGAGAGTTCTTGGTTTGTTTTTTTAAAAAGTATTTTGCTTGACATAAAAGATGAGGTTTTGAGAGGCAAAAAAGATAACAGGAAAATATGGTTTCCTGTTAGACACCAACCAGACGTACTTTCCTCGTAAGGTTGGGTGCTGGTGAGGCATAATCTACTATAATACTATGTATTTTTCACATTCATTTTTGGTGATGAATTCTGTGAGAAATCCTGTGGGCACTGCTGGCACCTCCCTGAGCAGGCAGATAAGGCACTGCCATCTGCTAGCTGAAAGCTTGATGGCATCTGTGTGGGCTGTGCCCGACCCTGGCGTCCCCACTGCAGGGCGTGTTTCCAGCTTCATCACAGTTTGGACTGTGAAGAATATATCTCTGAGGAAAATCTTAGTATTTCAGACCATGTTTTTCCATAGTTGTCAAGAGTAAAACCAACTTGCCCTGAAAGCAATTCTCTAAATGTTGTTTCCTGGGGATCCAACCCAGCAGTAAGGGTGGAGTGAATCAAATGTATGTGTGTTTCTGGGGATAAAGAGGGCAGGTTGCTTGTTGTGCAGATTCACGTGCCAGATTATGGTCTCTTCAAGATCAGCCACTAATTCAGATGGTAAGAATAAAATGTTCTGTCCTAAAAATCTCTCAAATGTTTTTTATTAGTTCTTGGAGATAAGTGATTGCAAAAAACAGCTGTTTACAGTAATAGTCAATGCAGTCATATGGAAACTTAGTATTTTTTACTATACTCTTCTACACTTCTTTGTTATGTCTTAAAAAAGATACTCTTCCTCCACAACAAAAGTATGTGTTGTTGTCATTTGATAGCAATTAAACTTGTTTTCTTTATTGATTTCTAACAGAACATCTCAGTATAATCTTTTTGGTAACTGAAAGGGTTGAGAAAACAAGTACATCTTTTAGGCACTTGGATTCTGTAACGTTTGTGGGGGCTTTCTTTTGGTCTGATGCTCAACCTCAGCATTCATAATAATTTATTGTATTTATTAAGCCTGACATGTGGGTAAATTCTTAATGTTGCCTGTACTACACTAGTAGCTGATGTGTAGCAGATAGTGACTTTTTGGCATTTCTGAAAGCAGCTTGTAGCATTTTTCCCTAAAAGAAAGTCGTTTTGGCATAATCTGGTTTAAGTTTCATTGAATATTTACTTTGGATATTAATACCTTGTCTGCTGGTCCCAGATTCCGCAATTTTTTTCCGCTGCTCTGTACTTTTTGCAAGTTATCAAGGAGGAGCTAAAGTTAGGTTTTATTAGTTTATCTGTCTTTGCTAATGTCAGTTGTTTTTTGCACAGAATACAGAAGAGGCTGTGAAGGGCCTTGAGCTTTGGCTGGATAAAACCCGTTGTTCTTCATACACTTCTCATGTGCGCTATTTTTAGTGCAATGTTTTGTTTTTCCTAATAATTTATTGTCCTGTCTCTTGGCTCATGGATCACCTGATCTTAGAGCATGCAAATGTAGAAGTCGGATCCTCTGCTGTTCTGTAAGCTGCTAGTTTATCTTGAGGAGCACGATGCTGCTGCTGGTGAGATTGTGTTGGAAGTGGTGAACCCTGTCCCTTCGGTTCTCTGGAAAGTATGTTCTAAGAATACACAGTACAGGGTGTTACAAAACACACGTGCAACCAATAAACTTGGAGCGGAGGCCAGGGATAATAGGTGACTTGAGGTCAGTGCTGTGCAGGGAGACTTTTGCTTGCTTGCTGGCCTTCACTGAGCCTGTCCTCGCTCCCTGCCAGCAGCGGCGCAGTCATCCATGAACTCTCTTTTTCCCTTGAGAAGGGAGAATTGTTTTGAACAGATCTGTTATGAACGCACTGCTATTATTCTTGCTCTAGTAGTGTTAATTTTGGCACTTCAAACTAGTGTCTTGCATCTAGGATTGTCATAAACTTGTTTTGTTCCACAAGGTGCCCAGTGGCTGGATGTTTCTGGTAGACTTCAAAGCTGCAGTGCAAGCCTGGCAGGGTGGTTGAATGAAGGGGAGAGGGAAAGCAGACACTTAAATTTTGTAAGCAAACAAGTATGTTATTTGAAACTTCAGTGTTCAAGCAGGCCCAGTTTTTAAAAAGGTACTTTCCAAGATGTGTGTGTGTGTGGAGAAAAAAACCTAACCAAGTCTGAATGCTCCAGAGTTTCATTAGTCTGTTTTTTAAAATCTTAAATCTGAACCATAACAAGCTAAATGTCACTAAGGTAGATCCCAAAAAAACACTTTTCACTTTATGCAAACAAAGTGGAACAAAACCTGCATCCATCAAGCTATTCAGCACCCGCACAGGTGAGAATAGGTCTAGACATGTAAAAAGACTGTTCTGGCTATTCTGTTTGGATTGAACTATAGGTTCATTACTACCCAGGGAGTTGCAGATTTTTAATTCCTGGCCCATGAGGTCTTTTCAGCCTCGTAGAAAGCTGAACAGACTGTCATCTTCTCTAGTATTTAAAAATAAAGCAAATTAACTTTCACCTATCTGGACAGCACCTCTGGCACTCCTACCAAATTTGTAAGGCTCGTAATGAAACCAAAACTTTATGAATCTGTGACATATCTAGATTATGATAAAAATTCTTGTCCCTGAAGAAATGACATACTAATCATGTGCATGGGAGGGCTCAGGTTTTTTAATAGTCTGTTAATAGAGTAGACTACTTTTGCCAAAATTGGATCAGGTCATTGGTGTTTTGTTGTTTGTGGGATTTTTTTCCCCAGTACATCTGGGCTTCTGCCCTCCCCCATCCCACAGCATTTTCTGGTTTACTGTTGTTTGGGTTTTTTTTTTTTTGTTATCACAATAGAACTGAGAAATTGCAACATCTATTAAAAATAGACACTGATAGGTAGCTTTGAGGAGGTTTCCAACATTCAAGAAGTTCCTCAGTAGTCACCTTGTATCTTTCTGTAAATTGAAAAGTGATACTTTTCAGGAGATTAAAAGCAGGGAGGAATTACCAGGGATGTCTGATTTGTGCAAGTTTAAATTAGCTTATTCAATTAAGTAGTTCCTGACTTCAGAGTCTGAAGATCCTGGCTATCAAAAAACATTGCTTAGGCTTGTTGGCACCTGACTGTGGTGTGAAGATGAGTGTTTGACTACTGGTTGTTGAAAATTTCAGATTGTGTGGAAGGCTGAGTGCTTTAGTGCTTACAAAATTTATCTTCCTTTGAAAACAGTATTTTGTTGAAGGCTGAGTGCTTAGGGAAGGGTTTCCTTAATGTGCCTTCCTGTAAGTCAACAAGGTACTTTTTTCAGGGGGTTTCCCTGACTCCAACAGCTGGGCATCCCTGTTGATTCCACCCAAAAATGAGTCAGTGCTTTCACACTGTAGTATTTAAATTCACTCTGGTTTGTTTTCAAAAGGTCTGATTGTGGTCTGAAGCAAATGGCACATGATGTAACTGTTCTGTTTCTTGCAATGATCTTGGGGAAGCAGAATAACAGTTTGTGCCTGGTGATTGTAACCCAAAGTGGGACCTGTGCTCACAGGACAGAGCCTTCCCCAGCAGGAGTTTTGTGTGCTCCCATTATAGCTTTGTTAAGGCCCTTAATGACTCTTTCAAATAATTCACTCAAAATCTTGTAGAGCTGAAGGTGACTTTATATTCATCCTCATAAAAGAAGTGTTACTTTATCAGTATTAACAGGGAAATAAGCATGAGAACACTCAAGGGTATATTGTCAAAGTTTCTAAGCACAATAGATATTTAAGATGATTAAATAAAGCATGAAATACCCCAAAGAGATTAAATTTTAGTGGGGAATTTTTTTTTTTTAAACAATGTTTTTTGGCAAGCGTAACCCTACGTCACTAAGAATGCTGTTCCCAAAGATACTCGTATATATCATGAGGGTGATAGTGTATATCATGAGGGTGATAAGCTACAAAGGAATAAACTGAGTAACACTCTAGCAAAAATCTGTTCAGCTCGAGATGCAAGCATGCCATGTTTTAAGTAGAGCACTGCTCTCTTTGGCAGCTCTCAAGCATTGAAATACCTACTGTAGGATTTTTAAACAGTCCCATGTTGTTTTACAGTAACATCTGAGAGTGATTTATTAACACAAATTACTGTTTTCCATCTTTAAATCAACCTCTGTATAAAATATTGCAGAAGTCTGCAAATAGTTGAATCTTTGTCAAGCTAGGTTGTTAAACAATTTAAAGAGGAAACTTATGTCTGTCGTCCTGAATTGTATTGTGTTTAAGGCCTCAAATAAAATTTATGGCATGGATTTTTATTTATGTATTATATAAATGCTGTCACAGCTGGAATTTAATGCAGAACTGCCATTAACCTGTTTAATGGGAGGGATGCCTTGGCTTTGAAATGGAGCTAGACCTCCCAGTACTCAACTGCTGCAACTCTCATATGGATGGTATGTCTTCAGAAAGAGATGAGGCTTAGCCAAGTACATGTGCTTTTTCATTGTTAATTCATGTTGGGCTGCCTTTGAGAAGAAAGCAACAGTGGCTATGGAGCAATTGCACTGTGATATTTATGGCTAGCAAAGCTGAGGTAGTTGATGAAAGCCTTCAGTCTGTTCGTGCCATGCAGTTGCTGCTAGGCTGGGTCCTGAATTTGTGACTAACAATATGGTGAAGATTGTCATCAGCCATCATCATCTTCATCTCCAAACATCTCCCTTGGCTGGGGAAGCTTTGAAAGGTGAAGCACTCATCACCATCATCATCAGTGAAGGAAGCATGAAAAAAAACAAACCCTGAATATATATCCAGAAATCTCTTATTGGAAAATCTGTGTTTTAATATAAAAGTGCTTAATTGTTTTTCCAGAAAACACCTTAGGAAGAAATTTTCGCCTGTTCTGTAAGCTTAAATATGCTCTGTTTTCTATGGTGACACATGGCTCCTTCAGCTCCCCAGCTGAGCATGTTGGATGCAGTTTCACATTTTAGTGGCAGTGACAGAGAAGCTATGTCTGATCTCCATGTTGCCCTTGCTTCCTTCTGGGAATTGGGATGGGATTTAAAACAGGAGCATTTTAGTAACTTGTTTTCAGTACAATTCTGCAAAATTTGTCTCAACATATTTACAAGGCTGGTAAATCACAGTATTGATGGTGAGAGTGAAGGCTTGATATAAACCTTTTATTCTCTTCTGCTTACAGCTGAATGTCTATTCTATACTTTGTGCCACATACTTATGTTCAAAGATGTGTTTTCTCCTAATTGTTTTATTTTATGACCTAATGGAAATAACTGAAAAATAACTTTTGAGTCGTAGAATTAGAAATTGTTGCTTTGTCAGGTTTTTAAGGTTGTTTGTTGGATTCTTTTTGTTTGTTCAGGTAGGTTTATTGAGACGTGCAGTTTGTTCTAACAATCTAATTTAGGCAGAGCATCAGCTAACCAAGGGGAAAATGTAAAAAGCTAGAGAAGAATGAGTGGAAAACTCAGATTACAGTTCCTGATAGGCATGTTTGTTCCATTAGAGTATAACTTCAGAGGTTTTCTTTGTATAGTCACATTTAGCAACATGTGAAACCGTAATGTAAAGGAAAACACAAATTGATGTGTGCTTAGTAAGGGCATTAGCTGAGACAAATCCTTTTTGCTTTCAGTACCTGTCTGATATAGCATGTTAGTACAAGTAGCATCTTTTGTAATCTGTTCTGTAGACTAGTAAGTTTAGGGATCACAAAAAAGTACATGTTCTGTTCCTCCAGCTGGCTTGTATGCTAAACATTGCAGCATTGAAATGCTTGCTGCCTTACAGTTGACATTTTAGCACTTACTTACATGTCAGGACACAGTGGAACAACTGTATTTTAGAATATACAAGTTCACTTGCAACTTTTGGTGAACTGAGGTTTGATAAGAGCCTCAAACTTAACGTTTTCAGGTATTGCTTTCCTTCTACTCAATACAGGCGATGAAATATAAAGCCTGACCTACTTCAGAATTTATTGTTTCCTTGTGGAGCAAGAAGCAATTCAGCTTACATAATTTGTTCTTAAGTATTACTTCTCTTTTGTCCAGTTAAGAGAAAATAAAACCAGTTTCCCAGATCAAAATGCAAATACTGGATCTAGAATTTGGCTTGATGCCAAAAAAAATCAAAAGAAGCAGGTTAAGCTGTTGTTGCTTAGGTAAAAATAGAAATCTACAGTTGGAAGAAAAGTGACTCAGTAAGCGGTGTGGTGATGGCAAAATAGGATGTCAGCCAAAACGCAGGAAGCAAGATGGGAACACCCAGATCAGTTTAACAGTCTGCATTTTACACTCCCAAAGAGCTGTAGTTTCTGAGATTACTGCAGGAAATTTAAGCTTTACATTAATTTAACTGGATTTTATTTTTGTAGTCATTAAGCTGCTTGAAACTAAAGAAGTTTTAGTAAAATGTGAATTGTACGTGTGTTTTTTCCAGCCTGGTTTTAAGACCAGTCTCTTTTTGGTAACATTTATAGTAAAGCTACCTTAAGATCAGCTCTGGGTGCTGTGAGAGGCAGTGAGAGACACTCCAGGGAGTTACTGCAGTCTGGAGAGGAGCTGGTGGCACTGACTGGTACTCTGGAGTAACTTCATCAGCCGTCATGTAGCTATGTCTTGATTTTTAAAAGTCCCCTCTTATAAGATGGTGTCCTTTGTTTTTTGTTTTGTTGTTGTAAATTATAAACTACCAAAACAGCACAAAAGCAGATGAATTTCTTCCTATTCACCTACACAAAACCAAGCAGACCCTGCCATTTTTTTGGTAGCTTATATTCAGTTTTCTTTGAATGGCAGGTATGCGTCAGTCCTAATGTAAAGTCTATGCTGCTGTTTTCTTCCTACAGCTGAACTGCTTTGATAATCAGGTAGTGGTTCAGTTTGGTACCCTGAAAAAAGTAAGGAGATGGGAATAGTAAGTTGAGGTATGTGCTGCTCTCCTCATGTTTTCATGGTTTTGAGCTATGTTTTCATGTCTTGAATCTAAGACAGAGTATTCCTAAGATAAGGTAAGCAGTTCATTGCCATTGAATTTAAGTAAACCTAACAAACAGCTTTTTTTGAAGCAAGTAGACCATCTCATGACTTTAACTCTTGATAGCTTAAATTATACTTAAACTCTTAATATTGCAAGGCTTCTGAAGCGTGCAGCTTCAGATAAAATTGCAGGTTTGTAATGTGCAGGCACAACACCACTGCTCATTCAGAGAACTGGATTTGGGGGTGTTCAAGGGCAACTTTCTTTTGAAGTGAAGCACAATGTGGAATTAGTTAACCAAAGCATCCGTAGGTGTTTCTAATTCCAGAAGAGAAGCTGTTAGTCAAATGTTTACATTGTGTTTCATTTCCTTTACAGTAGTTGCTTGAATCCCTGCCTTACTCTTAAAATACGGAACTACCTTTAACCTGCTCCTTGGAATAGCGGGTTAATAAAACTTGATCAGAGCTGACTGTTTAGGGGAAGGGCCAGAGAGCTTTTGCTGTAATTATTTCAATGCAGAGTGATGCCTTTGCTAAGAGGTGATGGGTTCTGAACACTGACAGTGCAGCTGCTTTTTCTCCAGTGTACCTGACTCTCCTGCCACAGGACTCTTAGACTGAAGCATCTTATGGTTTGCCTGTACAAAAGTAAGAAAAATAAGATCCAAATACTTAAGCAATATTTTTAGTCTTTCAAAAAAATTGTAACACATGAAGGACGCAGAGAGCAGAGCAGAAGGGGGCAACTGTGCCATGGTGCCTGCTGAAGAGCTGGGGTAGGGCAGGAGCAGGGCTTGCGTTAGCTGGGAATGTGAACAACCTACACACCGTGCACTCTGTATGTTGTTTCATGTTCTGCTTCAAAGAAGTTAAATAGAAATCTAGTTACTTTAAGTTGTTGGCCTTCAGAATCCATTATGGATGCCTAAAGATTTTCCAGGCAAGTTCTGGACTGCTATAGAGCATATTTAAGGGTAATTAGTAGTTGTTTCATGGATTCTCTAAGAAAGTAGCCTTCCATGTCTCTGGAGGTCAGGACTAGTGGATACTTGAACAAATATGTCTTTCTCTGAAGAAAGGCACTTCACCAAAATGAGCTCTTCTCCTCAGAATAGGACAAGCTTGCTACGTATTTGTGGTGTCCAGTGCAGAATGAAAGGTGCTAGGACAATAAATCAAGTGTGGACTGAGAGAGACGACAATTGTAGTACTGCCTGGTTATGATGGGAGGAGAGCACAGGGTTGGGTGAACTCTGCTGGGGTCATTCACAGCCTTGCTATCCCTGGGCAGGACAGGGCAGTGGTTTGCAGATGGATCTTCTGGTGAACCCTGGAGCATGCCAAGTTACGTTATACCAAATGACTTTGTTTCCTGTCTAAGCCTAGAAAATAGATTAAGTGCTATTAGACATATTTCAGGAACACTTCTTCTGTAATTACTAAGAAAATGCTGCAGTAGGAAAGGGAAGGGAGTTGGTCCACACATGCACGATGTACTTGGGAAAGGACTCAGCTGGGCACAACTGGATTAACTGAAGTTTTAGGAGAGTCCTTGTGTTACAGTTAAGTGGATTTGTGAGTCACTAGTACCACATACCCAACTTCCATAGATGTTTTAGGATGTGAGCCAATTTAATATTTTTGGAGAGACTGAGTTCTTATTCTTTATTCCAGTGCTCCAGTGATTGTGCACGTGTGTAGTAAACAGGAGGGAAAGGATTTGAAGACTCTGTTTATGACATCTTTGGTTAAATGGGCTTTTCCAAAAGATGCAGAAAATCAGTCTTTGTTGAGGTTGGCATGTGCAGGAGACAAAGACAAAATAGTGTGCCTTCAAGTGTCAGTTCTCCAGTATTGTGTGTTTTGCTTTATGTGTAGTAGCTTCAGTCTAGATTTGTGTTTTTCTCTTGTTCCCTCAGTAGTCTGACATCTGCTGCTATCTCTTGTGACCACCTGGTCAATAAAATTGAGTTTCAATGTGTTAATTAAAGAGCTGTAGTGCCTTGTTACTTTAATTCCTATGTACTTGTGTCAGCTTGACTATTTTAAAGGCAAAAAAACCAACCCAGACAATGTTGGGATGCACATTCTGTGCCATATACTTGCATGTTCTGTTGCTAGAGATGAAGCAGAATAATAAATGTATTTGTATAGTCAGATTATAGGATTGAGGTTATCCTATGCACAGTATATAATGTGTGTCTTAAACAGAGCTGATTCATACACAAAAGCAAACAGTTACAGCACACACAGTAAGACTTTTTTAACTGAACACTGAGTTTACTGTTTCTATAAATGTCTTTCCACCCTTGTCCTGAATTACATCAACTTGCATCATCTGTGTCTGTTGTACAGGAACAATTACTAGGCTTCTCAATATTTATAGGGTTTTTTCCTTTCTGAAAACTGTCAGGAGTTGCTAAAATTAGAGGAATCCAGTGGAGCTAAAAAAAGTTAATGCCCCACGTGAACTTTGTAGGAAAGTGTATTTCTCAAAATCCATTGCTATTCATACTTTAAAATGTTTGTGTGGTTTTTTTTGTTTTTGTTTTTTAAAATCCAGACAAAATACATGGTTTTGTTACATTACTGGCAATGTAAAGTGTTTTCTCTCTCTTTATAGTGCTATTATGAGAACAGTAGCATTTTCTAGTTCAATACTTGCTGTTTATCATCCATTAAAGAGATGCAGTTTTTATTTTGAAACAACATTGTGTTTTTGTATCTGCAGCCAATACAAATGTGTGTCTCTAGCTAGCTGGGTCTCCTCTTCCATCCTCCAGGCAAGAATCCAGTTGCTATTGAAATTATAGGGCTGGTATAGGAACAGAGGCAGTGTTTGCAAATTGAACTTCAAAGTTTTACCTATTTATGTAAAGTAACATTGTGTATGTAACCTGAATCTTGAGTAATCATTGTTTCAGATTTGTTTACCTTGCTTTATTCACTAGGTCTTGCCTATTTACTAGATCTTGCATTTGAACATGCTTAGGCTGTCTCTGGCTTGCTTGTAATGTCAATTTGTGATATAGATCTGTAAAGACTGAGCATTTTAAGTATACAATATAAATAAGCTTTGGTATCAGGTATTTTTAATGCAAAAAGGGGGGTGGGCTTTTTACCTGAATCTAACCAGTTCAGTACAAGCACTCAGGCTGTAGCATTTATCTAGGAGTTAGCTGATTATTTGTGTCAAGTCCAGAAGCTTTTGATCAAATATGGATTCTTTCTCAGTAAGAAAGCCAAGTAATAGAAGGTCTATTGCTTCACATAGCAGGCTGCTAATGTTAATTACAGGGCATGTCTATTTTACTTTTACTTGCCACTTAAAATTCCCTAGTGTAAGTTTTCAGGTATCACATCTTACTGTGCTCCTTTCTGTTACAGTAAGAAAGTGTTTGAGATAGAATCTGTCTGCATAAGCACGTGCAGATCTTGATCAAGCTCTTTTTTTTTTTTTTCTTTAAAACCATAGGTGTTTTTACATATTTAAGCTACACAGAATTCCTCTTGCACATTTTCTTAAGGGTTATTTCCCCTTCTTTTTAGTCTGCTAAGCATGAGACAATTCTTGTTTAGATTAATATCACTCCTGCTGGACACTTTACAGATTTTTGGAACTTGTACGTCAGGGTTGGAAAAATACTCCAGTAGTGATCCTTCCTGCTAGGGCTTTCCTAATGTTACTGTGGCCTTTGGACATGCAGAGATGAGCACGATGCCTGTGTTAGCAGCAAGAAAATGCTGCATTTGTGGGTTTTTTGTCAGCTGTCATGCCCAAGGCCTTTTCAGAGTCTTTCCAAATCCCATTTCCCCATCCTGAAGTATGACTTGCCTATTGTTCACCAGACTTTCAGCTGAAAAAATAGTTGCAAGTGCCTCATTTTGTAGGTGACTCATTACTACCTGGGTGTCTTTTCCTCTCTGTTATTTACCATTCCTTTAATCTTTCACGCACCCTATTTTAGTAATTTTCTGTCATCCATCAGATGAATGACCATTTTAACTCATGCCAGATGATTCAACGTGCCATATGGGGTCCTCCAAGGTAATTCTACCCTTTGGCTTTTCTTCTGCCTGAGGGCAGGCAGTGGGCAGATGAATTGTTCTGGCAGCACCCTGCTCTTCTGGGGCCTGTGATCCCCTCCTGGTTGGGTGCTCCCCAGGGCAGGGGCAGGCTGTTTGGGAAGAGCCCTTTCCCTGCTCCTCTCTGGAGGATGGAGCCACAGGACTTGTGCTGGTTGTGGCACCTTCTCAGATATGTGTGGATGTGGCATATGGAGTGGGCCAGGAGCACCACACTGGCCATGTGTGCCATGGGCAGAGGTGGGTGCGTGGTGGGAATAGGGTCCTGGCTATAGCCTGTCCCTGCCACCCAAAGAGGCTGTTTAAGTGCATCCCTTTAAAAAGGGGGAAGAGAGAGTCAGTATAGATGAGGAGTCCTGTGCAATGAGCTGAGTTCTGTAGCACTGAGCTGACTTCACTTATTTACCTTATGTATATCCCTCAAAATGGGCTGTAAGCCCTGGGGTCTGTGGAGTACAAGCCTGGACTAGGGAAATATGTACATGCAAAAGCTAGTTTTACACACTTTGCAATTTGCATATGCAAGTAATTGCACATTTAATTGAGGTTTTTGTTTCATGCATTCCCTTGTATGAATCTCTCAAGTCTGTCTCGCCGTGTTTGCTAAATGCTCTGCTATTAGGGAATGAAGACAAAAAAGACTTCTGGATACTTTTTCCAAGTGCAAAGATATTTTATGCATGGCAGTCGTAACATGAATAGAATTAATTCTATCCCTGTGGCAGTTCTGTTTTAGTGGATGACAAAGGACACTTCAGCTAAAATTGTGAAAATGTCATGTACTTCTGTTCCCCTAAAGCATGAAAATAAAGGCAAAGAACTGCTGGCAGCCTTGCCTCCACCTGCTTTTCTTTGCTGCTCTTAAAATGGACTTAGAAGTTAATGCTTTCTCAGAAAAGAGAGTGTTCTGTAACCTCTTCAGTAACTAAATCATTTTGAAACATAAGCATTTCCAAACATGAATGACATGATCTGGTTGTACCTGAGTCTGTTTGAATGACGTGTCACGTCCTTGTGAGGAGGAGAAGGGTGCTCTACAAAATACCATAAAATCAGAGACTGGTGCATCCTGCGTCTGGGAATTGAGTGTGTCGGGTAATTCATGAAGAGTAATGCCAGCTGCTGCTCTGTCTATGGAGACTTCTGGAGTTTTAATTCTCTGCTCAACTCAACAATGACCATGGTACAAAACAATGAATACTCTCTATGTTCCTTGGGAACCTTTCCTATGTGTTAATGGTAACTAAAAATGGACCTCTGAAGTAAACCTTGCTCTTTACAGGAGGGACTTGAAATAAAAAACTTGAAGAACATTGTGTCCCACTTTCTATAACAGAAGTAAATATTTCTTTTTTTTCCTTATTAATTTTTCATGTACTTTGTGATGTATTGTGGCTTCTTTATCACATGATGCTAACGATGCCAAATAATTCAGCCATCAGACTTCTCCCACTGGAGCCCAGGAAACTTTTTTTCTTCTAGAGATGTTGTAGTCCAGCTGTGGTTCATAAAATAAACAGTTGTTTCTCAGCACCACTGAAATCTGGTGCATTGACCAGTTACTACATGAAGGTTTCTTTAGAATATTTCTAATTTTGACTACTTGTAGTGACAACATTATGAGATGTGAAAAGATGTTTTGTGGTGGTGCAGTAACTTGGGCCTTTTAGGGAGTGCAGCCAGCCTGATGCAAAGATCCATTTCCCATAGCTCTCATTTTAAGTGTAAATGAAACAAACAGTGGGGACAGCTAACAGCTGAAAGCTTCTTATACAGGAGATGAAATTATTTGTTGTCTTTTTGAAATGACAGATACTTTGGATGAATACTTTGAGTATGAAGCTGAGGAGTTCCTGGTCTCCTTGGCCCTGTTGATCACTGAAGGTCGAACACCAGAGTACTCGATCAAGGGCAGGACAGAGGGCTTTCATTGCCCACCAGCACAGTCCAGTCAGCCACCAACAACTAAGCATGAATGCAGCGACAAACTGGCTCAGGTACGACGGCACCTGTTTCGTTTTGCATGGCCTGCATCCTTGCTGCCATTACTGAAGTCAGCCAAGATCCCCATGGTAGAGTCACAGTTAAGCATGAATACCAATTGCTTTCTGTCAGTCCTGTGTTTAAATGAGTATGTAATTCAGTATGGTACTAATAATAGATCTGTCCTTAAAATGAGACATCATTAAGCCTTTTATCCTTGAACCTGAAATTCTGCATGACTACCTGAATGCAGAGTATTTGAGTCTTTATTATACAAATGGCAGGCCCTATACTTAGCATTCTTGGTCTGGTGGTTTTTTGGAGTGTTTTTTTTGGTTGTGATTTTTTGTTGTTGTTGGTTTTTTTGGGGGGGTTTATTTGTTTGTTTTTGAGGAAACGTAGGCTGACTTACCTAGTTTTGCTTTTCCAGGTATTATTGAAAAGTTAGTGATCAAAAAACCAGAAACGCATCAAATCTAGCTAGTCTGATTTGGGAGTAAGGTTGGAGCATCCCATCTCTCAAGTAAAAGTTCCTAATTGCTCTGTAAATTTCAATTGTTTTTCATGCTGAATGTAGCCTGCTCCAAGACACAGAATTTATAAAGATACTGCTTGAGTGTGTCTATCCAAGGGGATGACTTGTGGATAGAGAAGTACAAGGTAGCAAAGTTCAAATGGGCAAATGTATTTTTATTAGCTCTTTTAATTTTCTACAGAAGTTGTTCAGATGGCAGCCATAAAGGATGTGTTACGTATTTTTCATTTAATAGCTCCGGAATCTTATCTCCGATTTGGTGAGACCTAGTTTACAGGATTTGAACCTTACCCTTTTCCAGTACTTTGGAACAGGTTTCTAAAGCAGTTCTAAATCTGGCTAGTATTTTTATGGCATGCATATATTGACATTTTTTTCTTTACCTCAGTGTCGTCAAGCCAGGCAGACCAGATCTGAGGTTATGCTACTGTGGAAGAACAATATTCCAATCATGGTAGAAGTGATGCTACTTCCAGACTGTTGCTATAATGATGAAGGTCCCACCACTGAGGGGAGTGATTTAAATGATCCTGCAATCAAACAAGATGCATTGCTGTTAGAAAGGTGGATTTTGGAGCCAGTTCCTCGACAGTAAGTTGGATATTAGGATTAGCTCGTAGTTGCAAGAATCTTGTCATATTAAACTCCTTAAAGTAATCAGTTAGTGGTTTTGAACTGGCCTTTATCCATCTAAGAAAACCACTATTTGCCAGTGAAGTATATTCCAATCTTAGTCTTCCTATACTCAGACACAGTAGGCCATTGCACACTGTGCAATTCAGAGTATGAAATGTTTCTAGCTGAAAATGGTAATTTTTATACATTATTTGTTGTGTTAAATTGTTTAAGTTAGTATGTGGAACAAACCAAATCTGACTCCATAATCTTCAAGATGTTTGAGGAGTTTAACTGTTTTCTTGATTCAGCTGTATTTTACTTTCAGAATGAAGATCTGAAAATGTTCTAGCTCTGATAGTTGTCCGTGTATATTCTTTCCAACATCCTTGTGTTTTGCTTAATACGTTTTAGGAGCGGAGATCGATTTATTGAAGAGAAGACCCTTCTCTTGGCTGTTCGCTCTTTTGTTTTCTTCTCTCAGCTGAGTGCGTGGCTGAGCGTTTCACATGGTGCTGTTCCCCGGAACATTCTGTACAGGTACGTCTGGGGTGGAGGACACCTCCTTTCCCATTTGCAGGTTGTTGCAACTTGTCTCGAAACCATTCTTCCCTCTTGTTTGCTTTCAGAAGGTGCCACGTTGTTGGCCCAGTGCTTTGGCACTCGTATAGGATTTTTATACTTTGTAAAGTACAGCAGTTGCTGATGTCTCTAGTGCTTTTTCTCAGACATCTGTTACCAAGTAGGTAACTAAAGATTCCTCACTTAGATATTTCCTGTGTTGTTCCAGGGTGAGCGCTGCAGATGTGGACTTGCAATGGACGTTTTCCCAGACACCAACTGAGCATGTCTTTCCTGTTCCTAATGTTTCTCACAACGTGGCCTTGAGAGTCAGCGTCCAGTCCTTGCCCAGACAGTCGAACTACCCAGTTTTGACCTGCAGTATTCACACCAACCTGAGCTTTTACGAGAAGCGGATGCAAGAGCGGAAGTTCCATCAGCACAGCGATCCCAGCGCGGCACAGCAATGCAGCACCGCCAGTCCGCAGCGCTTCTGTGGGAAACAGACATGGACAATGACACCTGAAGGCCTACTTAATGGAAAAAAGACACCAGAATTTACTACATCTATCAGAAATTTAAAACTTTATCCATCTACTGGCCTTGGATCTGACCTGGGGGCATCGCCGTCTAAAGTTCAGTGCTATAACGCTACAGCAGACAGCAAGACACAGCCCCATGAAACACCTGTCAGAACTTTTAAATCCTTTTCTCTTGTTGATTCCCGTGTTTCGAACAGTCATTGCTCTCATCAGCCCACAGGAGAAACCAATCCTTTGATAGGCTCTTTGCTTCAAGAGCGACAGGAAGTCATTGCAAGGATTGCTCAGCACTTGATTCACTGTGATCCAGCTACTTCTCCAGTTGTTCCTGGACGTCCGTTCAACAAGCATGAAAATGGCTCAGCCACCCCGAAAGCTTTTCGGAGCGCTTACGAAGATGAAAGCTTGCCAAGGAAAGGCAAGGAAACCTCCTCTCTTTCTATTGCCAGCTTAGACAATGCAGTACAAGTAGAGGGGGGTGAAGGCAAAACTAGAGCAATACCAGAGGTCCCACTGCTTGATGCCCGTGTTCCAGTGAACCACTGTGGCCGTCAGTTAACAGGAGAGAGTAATCCCCTGATCGACTCTCTGCTCCAGGAGCGGCAGGAGGTGATAGCAAGAATTGCCCAACACTTGATTCATTGTGATCCAGCTACTTCCCATGTTACTGGACGTCCATTCAAAGTGCAGGAGACTAACCCAGCTAATTCAAAAATTTTCCGAAGTACGTATGAAGATGAAAATTTGCTGAAGAAAGGCAAGGAACAATCTCCTGTTTCTTTTGCTAAATCGGATTTTAATTTATTAGAAGATAGCAGTAAATCAAGGGTGAAGACACCTGATACTCCTATCAGTCCTTCTAGAGTTGATGGAGAATCAAAGGCTTCTCTGAAACTCCAAGCGAGAAGAAAACTGATTTTAGCAAAACCCAGTGAAGCTGTCCGAAATGCATTTCATCAGACTTCAAATAAAACTTCTCATGCGTTTGCTAACACTCACACATCATCATCATGTATTAAAGAAAATAAATCTGAATTGCCAGATAAATTGGAAACTTTGCACTCTGGTTATGCACAGAAAGACCAGATAGCCAATAGAATTAAACAGTGTTCAAATTTCAGCAGTGTTGATGAACAGCTTTGCACAAATTTACTTAAAGGAAGAACAGTTGTTAGTGAGAACAATGGCACGGGCAGTCTTAACAATTTACAGATAGATAAATGCAGAATACTTGACGGTACAAAAAAAGCAACTGTGATGCAACTATCTGACTCTTTGCACAGAAATGAGCTCAAGTGTTTAGACAAAGACTCAAAAAACGCAAATATTTATGAACAAAATACTCAGCTTATTAGTATTGAAAATTATTTAAATAAAGATCTTGACAGTTTCAAAAACAAAAACAAACAAGATAAAACAAAAACTGCACATGATGAGAACGAAGACCCAGTAGGCCTCGATTTCCAAAGCACTTCTCAGAAGAAACCTACAGAAGATGGTGGGGTTAAGTCTGAGCGGCCAAAGAACACAGATGTGCAGGTAAATGCATGGAGGAAAAGACCAATTCCTATAGCTGCTCTTAGTCAGCTTGTACCCTGTATCTGCTAACGACCAGTATGAAGAGGGATTTAAGTCTGACTTCATAGGAAGCAGCATGATCCTATTGTCTTCTTGGTGGCCTGAAGTAACATTTGACTGGTAGTGCCTCCTCCATACCTTCTTATTCATAAGTTTAACATTGAGAAGAACATTGTCTTATTTGTCTCATGGCATTATGAACAACAATTTCCAAAGGCAGTGAGGCATCTTGTCTTTTTGTAAATATAGCAGTGTCTGACTATGGTATGTGAACTTTAGTGAGCAGTTTGTGTGATTGTAGATTGAGTCAAGGGGAATTCATACTGAATATTTCATCATATGCTAGTGTGATGCAGATCCACCTGCTTCGGAGGTCTTCTCAGTTGCAGCAAAAGCAGAGTATTACCATGGTAGGCCATTTAAAATATCCCGTGATATCTAGAGTAAATTTGTTTTGCTGACAGAAAGCACCGTCTCTAAAACACACCAATACATGGCGGAAACATAATTTTCGATCTCTGGATGGAACTTCAACCAAGGCTTTTCATCCCAGAACTGGATTGCCTCTGCTTTCAAGTCCTGTAAGTTATTGTTGAAATTGTAACTTAACTTTTAAATGAGAAAGGACGTATTTTGTTATTTCAGTGTCTGTGTACAATACAAAATTTGGTGAATTACCTAGGTGAAGTGAGTGTGTTTGCTTTTAGTGTCACAGTGAATACTCTTGCTAGTGAAAATTTGTGAGTTAACACTCAGGAAGTTGAACAGTAATCCTGGAAAAGAAAATGTTGAAGTGTTAGTTGATGAGATCCTAGCAAGATTAACGTAAGATGACATTAGAAAATTCTACAGAAAAAATTGCTTTGGTGCTAATTTAGAGCACAAAGAAAGCATTTTGAAGATTAGTGTTTTAAGTGTAAGCCAACATATTTTGTCATTTCAGAGTTATTGTGCAAGTTATTAATACCTGATTGCTTGTTACTCCAAAGTTTTTGTTTCTGTGAGCAGTTTGTACCTTATATTCTCCAGCAGTCAGAGGTGTCACTGAATGACTAAATAGTACAAAGTTGCTGTGATAAGACGAAGACATTTGGGAAGTGCTGCAATTCTCAGGCTGTAGGGAGTTCTAAAGAAAAAGGCAGTCCCAGTTGATGCCACTGAAGTGATGTCCTGTAATCAGCACATGATGTTTTATTCTTCAGTGCTCGTAGAGGCTGTTTTATTTTCAAGGAACTTGGATGGAAATTGTTACAGCCTGTTTATTACTAATGTTCTGTACCATTCCAAAGAGATGTCAGTCTCCTGAATCAGTCTTTAAGTACTTCCTGTTAATCAGAATTTAGTCTTGTCATTAATAATTCTAGAATTTTCTTCACTAAGTTTAGAATATATATGAATTATTCTCTTCTGCTCTGTTTTTATATTTTTGTAATGTCATGAAAATTACTGGCGAACTTGTGCTTACTTGGCAAAATTGTCCTTATTAGAGGTACAGTTTTCATATTAGCATCTTCTTTCCTTTGAGGTTCCTCAAAGGAAAACACAGTCTGGGTGCTTTGATCTGGATTCATCTCTGCTGCAGCTGAAATGTCTGTCTGCAAGAAGGTATGTTTTATTTGTCAGAAACTGCACATTTTTAGGGAGCCATAATGGATATACATACCTGTACACAAAAACAAAGCATGTTAGCAAGGAAAGATAGGTGCCTCTCAAAATAATCCTTATTTTGAAATAAACCTTGGCAGCCAAGCTGCCTCAGGGGTCTCCAGGTTATCACGGCTCTGGAACATAACCATAGCACAAGAGCTGCTGCCAGCATGAGCTCTGTCCCATGCAGGGGTGGGTATGCTCTAAGTTATGCTTGAATTTTGAAGCAGAGAAGATAGTAATTGATAGTGTTATTTTTGTGTTATGTTTTGTTCTTAGTGTTGAAAGGGTTAAACATTTTGCCTTAGCTTGTTCAGAGAACTTAGCTTTTAAAAGGGACCGACCATGACCTTTTATACATTAATATGTGTAACATAAACAACTTTTAGTATGGTAGCTTGATGTTGGAAACTTCAGGATATGAGAAAAAATATCTGCATACGAGAGAAAATAATCTGATGCTTTGGTTCCTGCTGGTGTGGTTAATGTACAACCTAAATTTTTATTGTCTTTATCCCTTGTAATGTAAAACTTGGACAGTGTTTTTTCAGTTAACTAGGAAATGTTTTGCTAAAGTATTAACAGGCAACATTCAACTGTTGCTTCTTTAGGAGAACGTTTTGTAGTGTAGTAAGTAAATTATTCTTTCTGTTTATACCCAGAAGACAAAAGCAAATGTGCTTATCCTTTGTATTTATTCTGTCTTTTTTTTTAATAGCCCACAACAATATATAAACAGAGACAGTGATCCAGAGAGCCATGGGAAACCATTTCTAAGTTCTAGTGCTCCACCAGTAACAAGTCTTAGCCTTCTGGGAAACTTTGAGGTATTGCATATTCTTTTGAATTCCTGTGGGTTTTTTAGTATTCCTCTGTACTGCTTTTAAATTTGCATTACTGTGAATAATTCCAGCCTAATTACAATATAAAAGCTCGTAATTAAATTGAATAAAATGTACTTTAATTTCCAGCTGTAAAGGCACGTATTTCACACCCCAAATACCTTCTGTCTTAGAGATTCAGTTACAATGAGTTGCTTAACTTTTATTTCCTACTATGGTCGAGTTAGGAGGTGTTCTGTTAACTTAAATGAGACTTAACAATCTGTAATTTTTCGTGTTTATATACCTAGAAAAAAGGATTTACATTTTTACTCTGCTTAATATATCACAAAAGCTGGGTTAAATCAGTGTAGTAAACAACATATTTGAAGTGTAGCCTCCAGCTTTTCACTTCATGTAGTGTATCAAATATCAACAACTAATAGCTAGTGCATTATCAAGTTGAATCATACTCCATATTTGTGAAATATAGAGTGAATATCATGGGGAAAGTTACAGATGCTATTATATTTTTCAAATACTATATATCAAGGAAAATAATGCATAGGTCCTGAAGCAGTAAAATTCTCTTGGGGCTTTTGCACCAGTTTCAGTAGGATGAAGGCTGGATTTGGATGATGCTTTCTCTTAAACCACTGTCATCTTCCAGAACATTCTGTTGTTCATTGGAATTTTTGTGCCTCAGTGTTGATTTTTAGCAGGTCACCTTATGAAAGGCCCAAGTTCTTACGTAAACTTGTTTCCTTGTTTGCTGCTTCATTTTGCCATGTGTAATTTGGGGCATTCCCAGCCTAAACAGTTTTTTTTTTTTCAGGAGTCTGTCCTGAATTTTCGCTTAGACCCGCTCGGCGTCGTGGAGGGTTTCACAGCAGAAGTGGGAGCAAGTGGAGTTTTTTGTCCCACACACATGACTCTGCCAGTTGAAGTGTCATTCTACAGCGTTTCAGATGACAACGCACCCTCTCCTTACATGGTAAGTGTGGATGGATTGATTTCAAGTAATTTCTGATAGGTGGATGTGAAGAAAGAGAGCTTGGTAAGTAGAGAGTTCAGGAAATGGGGATTTGTAGGGACTTGGGTTATTTTCAGCAGTTTATGTAGTTCTCCTGTCCCTGTTCCTTTCCCTAACTAGTGCTTTTCTTGGTGCAAGTGCCCCACTGTCCAACTGCTCTCATCTTGGATATTGAATGTATTTCTTTCCCTCCACAGTAGAGTGATCAACCCCTACCATCCATCTAACTTTTTAACCATCTAACTTAAAATAGGCAGTGAGGCAATTACTGGACTTAATGGGATCCATTTTGTTGTCCCAACAAGCTGGTGTCCTGGGCAACTAACCACTCTGCCAGCAAGTGGCTTAGGTGCTGGCCAAGGTACAATTGCCAGTGGAGACCTTACGCTCAGAAGTTATTCAGCCTTCTCTTTTAAAGCAAATGCTGTCTGAGCTGGCATGACCTGTGGTGCTCTCAGAAGCTGCATGGTCTGCTGATGTTTGCACCAACCTAGCATTTGTGTTCTCAGTATCCATGTGCTAATTCTGCTCTGTGTTTCTACAATGACAGCATGAGGTTTGGGGAGTCTGAAAGTGCTTCCCTGTAAAACCCCAAAGATACCCAGTATGCTGGCATTGAATCAGAATGCTAGATTTGCCTCAGAGTTACCTGGGTGACAGATTTGATTTTTAGAGGTTTTCATATGTGTATGTCTGTCTAAAATGTGGTAAACAGTCTGTTTAAACTTGCAAGTGGTGCACTGAACAGCTGATTATCCCAATATTTAGATTTTAAATTCATAGCACTTTTCATATTTCTAATGTTCTGTTTTTTAAAGTATTCAAGAAATTAAATGAGTGTGAAAGTGAAGTTTGAGTGATAAGTTTAGTTCAAACTTACATGTCTTCTCAACAACTGCAAAGAAGTATTTGTTGTTTTGCTTTCATCTTTCTAGATGATTTCATGTGGTTTTCCTGGAGGTGAAGGGATTTGAATGTTCCTCAAACAGTTAAAGTAACATTGCTTATTTTCCTAGCTGCGTTTCATTGTTTCAAGCTTTTCCACATGCTCTAAACATGCTATTATGGCAGAGTCTCTCAGGATTAATACAACATTGTATAGTGTCTCTATCATCAGAAACATTGTTTGTATAGCTAGTGTCTCTGCTTTGGGGTCTTTTGTTGTTGTTGTTGTTTGGGTGGGGTTTTTTAAGTCCAGTGGGGTAGATCAGTTGTGCACTGCAGGTTAATCAAGCATTTGCTCTAAGGCAGGACCCTGAGGGTGGTCTCAGCAGTGTCACAGCACCGTGTGGGACACTCAGGTGCTCTGTACGTCACAGCTGGTATAAAGGCAGATGTTATTGTAGCTGAAGTTTGGTTTAGAATGGAAGAATAAGTGCAGTTGCTGCCTTTGAAAAGCAGAAATAAGTTTGGTGAGATTTGGACTACTATTGGTGCAATTGTATGTGCTAGAAACATGGACAGGAGGTGACAAATCTTCCATTTTAACTTACAGGCTGTTTTGAAAATTAAGCTCTATTTTGCCATAGTTTCCTGATTGCTAGTTTGAAGATCTGGAAACTTGGCTCTTGTTTCCAAAGGAGAACATACTCCTTATTGCACAGCTTTTGAAGATCTGCAGAAGTATGTCAGACCCTTACTGCTGCTTTTTGACTGCATCTTAAATAATGCATTGCCTTTTCTATTTTTAGTTTTTATACATTACTGATTGCTTTTTGAATAAATACAGTTAGGTGAATGGAACATTTTGATTTGTTTATGTCTCTCCCTTTAAACTAAATGTCTTTTTTTTTTTCCTAGGGTGTAATTACTTTAGAGTCCCTTGGTAAAAGGGGTTATCGGGTACCGCCTTCAGGAACAATACAAGTGGTACGTACTCAGCAGATATGGGTGCCTTGAAACCACTAATACCAAGAAAGTCATGCAGAGGAGATGAGTTTATTGCAGATGAGCATGAAGTTAGCAGTGGAAATGTGCATCTCTGTAGGTAATGGAGTTATTCGAAGTAGCAATCTGTCTGTAATTTGTGAGACAAAAAAGACTCCCAACCTTTGAGCCCATCTGTGCTGTGAAGAGACTTAAAATCAGTTAACTGAAGATTCAGAATAGCTGGGAACACAGTGGCTTTGAAGTAGTAATGGACAAGTAATTAGGACACAGGCCCAATTGTTAAATCCTTCTGAAGGGATTAAGATTAAATACTCAGTTGTATCTAAATTTTGCAACATTTTAACACCACTTATTTTTCTAATAAAATCAGAAAGTAAACACAGTCATTGCTTAGAACCAATGATTTGCTTCTTTCTTTTAGGAGCCCAGTGCAGGATAACACACTGATGATTTCAGTTTTAAAAATGGAGGCCACCACTGTGCTTCCTGTGAGCATATTGTGTCTAGAAAGAAGTGTAGACAAAAAGCTGACTGGAAAAATAAGAAAAATGAAATGCAGATTAGCCAAGTACTAGTGGTCGTATACTAGTGCTTCATTCAAATTAGGTTGTGTTTAGTGTTATATTTGAAAATAGGAATTGCTAGCAGCTGCAGTGTCAAAAAACAAAAAAGCTGCACAATATTTTTAGACACAGATTTCTGCATAGCAGCAGAACAAAGTGCATAGAGGATGGTGGCTATTTTGGCAGGTGGAGTTCGGTTTTGTTTTTATTTTTAGAGATGACAAATTTAAAATAAGAGTACTGCATTGAACTGTTTTTCTTTTCAGACCTTATTTAACCCTAACAAAACTGTGGTGAAGATGTTTGTGGTGATCTATGACTTGAGAGAAATGCCAGCTAATCATCAAACATTCCTGCGGCAAAGAACTTTTTCAGTTCCTGTGAGACGAGAAATCAAGAGAACTGTCAATAAAGAAAACAGTCACCAGACTGAAGAAAGGCTGTTACGCTACCTCATACATCTGAGGTAAGCTCCTCCAAGTTAAAAAAAACACTAAACCAAATCTCAACAAAACAAAAGCCAACTCAAAATCAAGCAAACAAAACCACAAAACCCAAGTACCTGCCAAAATGTACCTCATGATTTCTTTCCCAGCCAGCCTTGCTGTATAGAGATTTATTAAAAAAAAAATAAAATGCAATGCTTTTGACTTGGTCTTTAAGCTAGACAGTAGGGGAAGAGGAGCTAATAAATAATTTGGATTCTGCTTGGGAGAAACAAAGGTCCCTTTCTTGGCATTGAAGTATTTTGTATAGCCTTGTAAAGCTTAATTCTTAGCAAGAGAGGTTTAGTTGTGGCTGGATCAATGTAGTTTTTTGAGCTTACAGGAAACGGAGTGAATGTAACATGAGCAAAAGCCAAAATTAAGGATCAGTGTAGAGAAGGTGCCCAGTATCCTACACACATGCTTCTTCACTAGAATAGCTGGTAATGTGAAAAGCATTGAGTTGCTCCTAGAAATAGTGTTTAGTGGTAAAATGTAGATACCTGT
Organism: Apus apus; assembly: GCF_020740795.1. NCBI lineage: Eukaryota > Metazoa > Chordata > Aves > Apodiformes > Apodidae > Apus > Apus apus. The sequence continues at coordinate 8,994,138 of NC_067291.1, forward strand.
TTGATGATGCAATAGCACTGATAATGCCTGCACTATAAAGCAGTCACACAATCTTCCTTAAATGATCTATAAAGCACTGCCTGAAACCAGATACTATGCTGCTGCTTTCATGATGTTCTTGAGACTGCAGTTTGAAAAGAGGGTGAATGATGGATATATTCTGTCCTGCAGTTTGCAGACTTTTGCCTGCATCATTATAGTAAACAAGCCATGTGTGTGCAGACCCAGGGCTTTCATTGCAGCCCTGGGAAACCTGATGGCGGCCGACATCCTGAAGTGAGAAAACAGAAGAAAATCCAATCTCTTACTCCTCTAATTGTTGTAGAATTAGTTCTGGTACATGTTATTTTCCCTATTGCCATTGATTTCTACCTAGCAGACTTTTGAAACACAACTTTGTCTAGGGCAGTGATTCCAGGCCAAGCTTTCCCATTAAATGAAAGTTGTCAGTCATAAAAAATGTGTGTTCGTTTAGTGGAGTGTGAAAATAGCATCATGATGAGGCTGTTCAACTGTGTTTTCATTCTGAATTTTAGCCTGCATTGAAATTCATCCTTTCAAGCCACACTAACTTGCTATGTCTAACTTAACCACCTTCTAAAACTCTTCTTCTGGGGTAAATTGTGAAGAAGGGTGTGTAGCTCAAATAAAAGGCTCTCGTCACTTGGAGTGTTGATCTAACTGATGCAGGGGAACAGGGGATAGGCATCAGCTGCAGAGGTGTGCAAAAACCTGTGGCCAACTGGGTCTGGTGTACAGGCATGAAGAGCAGTAGACTTGTGTCCATTTTCAGTTTCTGCTTTAATATAGTTTGTAAATTTGTTGTAAACAGACCAAATAATTGCTTCTGTCTGAAGGCAAATCTGCTTCCTTCTCTGTTGTCTTGTATAGCTAGAAGTCTTCTTTCATGAGCTTCCTATTTCTGGTACCTGCTGAGAGACACAAATGTAGCAGTTCTGATAATTCTAGTTTTGAAATACCTGTACAATTTAGCTCAACTTTCAGACCTCTGGCAGGGATCAACTCATGGATTTATAATGCAAAATTGGAAATATATCCATTTCTGTCTGGAAAAACAAACAGATAATTACAATGCTAGGCTGCTTACTTTGGAAGGTGAATACATGCAGAGGATGCCAGAAGTTTTTTGCTTTGGAGATGAACCCAAACAGTGAGTGGGTCCTTTCACATGATGGAAGAACTGCAAAACTCCTTCAAATATTACAGTAGTTTATGTTGGCCTTTCTTGTGGTTTATTATACAGAGTACTTAATATTTAAAAAAAGACTCAGTTGTCAATCTAGAATCTGCCTTTACTAAAGATGGATTTTAGTTAGGAGAACTTAAATGTCTTAGTACTATATTAATTAATATATAAGTTGCTTCTAAAGAAGAAGTTTTAAAACCATTTCCTCAAACCCGCTTTACTGAAAAGATACACGGACCTAAAACATTTAGGATATCAGGATTTTTCTTTTTTTTTCACTAAAGGTGGTTTAAAACAGCCTTTTGATTTTAGTTGCAGTAGTTGTTGAAAACAAGCATCTTAAGCTTACACGTTGAAATTTTGCTCAAAAAACAAATGAAGTCACCACCAGTGAGCTGCATTGTGGTCGCATCTGCTTGCGAGGCCTTAATCACAGTTGTCAGCAGGCACATTATGAAAGCTTCTTTTCAAGTGGTAATTCAACAAAAATGCTGGCCTAGGTCTGGAACTTAACATTGGCAGCCAGATTTTCTACAGCACCTTTAAAGTGTCAGATTTACTGTGTACACAGTTTCAACGTGCAGTTTTGTATGCTTGAGATGCTGCCATTAGACTGAATTTGTACCCACAGCTACAGATACCAAGCGTAGCTTGCATGGCCAACAGAGCTTTATTCACTATAAGAAAATCAAGAATTGCATCTGCAATTTCTTCTTTCTTGAAGATGCTTTGGGGATGAGCTCCTTGTTGTGTGTGAAGCAATGATTTTTGCTTTGTAATTAAACCTACATGAGCATGAGAGCTGTGAGTCCAGCTCTGCTCATGCCTCCTTTCTGCCCAGAGCTGGGAGGGTGAAACCCATTAGTTTCTAGGCTACATTCTGCCTATAAAAGGCAATGAAACAGTTAACTTTCACATAGCTCAGCAGTCTTCTAGATTTCAAAGCTTGTTCAACAGCTTTAGTTACTGACATGTTGCCTCTTTTAATCACATGGAGCATAATTGTTGTGTTGCTGAACAGGGGTTGTTACTGAAGGCTAAGCTTGAAACTTGTTAAAAGTAGTGATTCCTCAAGGTGTTGAGGAACTTTAAAAAAAAAAAGTTGTAGTTTCTTAAGTAATATTTACCACTTTCTTTCCTCTGCCAGACTTTCTAGCTCATCTGTGTGTTTAAGCTTTCCTGTCTATGTCTATTGATACTGTTCCTAGGACACCATCTGTTAGAGACCCCTGTGTTTTTCTTAATTCCTTTACACAGAACTGCTGGAGCTGCCACAGCTCTGGTGCCAGTCCCATCACCACCCCACAAGGGTCTATGTAATGCTTGTTTCCTCTTTATTCCAACATATTTGCTTGTGTGAAAAGCAACATTTCTAGATCCCAATTACTACAACAAACATTTCTCAAAGGAAAAAATTAAGTGATGGAACCAGAGATGAGGACATGAGAATGATTCCCTAAGCTCTGTTGCTGTCTCCCATTCATCCTCTTTCAGTCTTTGTGAAATGTCATGCTCAGAAAAGCCATGTTACAGGGATTTGCTATTTACTGGGCAAAGTGAGTCTTGCAGGTTTCTCACTAATAGAAAATAATAAGCTTGAAAAGATAAAAAGTAGACCTTGCTAATTATTTCCTGATAGATCCATGTGTAAAATGGGAATTGAGCTATACTTTATGGTGGTGCTTTGATAATTAGATCTATCTGTTTTATATGAATTAATTTCCATAATGCTTTTGCTGCAAAAGATCTTTCAAGAAAATGTTTCATTTTAAAATATCTTATGAGCTAGATGCTGAAATAACTGTTTATGGTGTTCAGTTTGTCCCTCCCCTCTTTCAGTCTTCCTTCTTGTGCTCTCATGCAGAGTCATCTCTTAGGATAGAATCTTCTGCCCTTTGCCCACCAGGTATGGGGCTGTCACACTGACAGCACCGTGCGGATAAATGGTGATGGATGGGAGTGCTGTGGGAGCCAGGGGGAGTGTTCTGCTGGACCCTGCCACATGTAATGCCCTTGACAGCTCAATCTAGGAAAGCAGAAATTTCCTTTGTCTGGCTGTGGGGGTGACTACAGGCTATTCTGCATTACTCTTCCAAATGAAACATTTCTACAGCCTGCCTGCCCCAGACAGGATCTTCTGTACTTATCGGTCTCCTGCCTCTTCAAATATCAGTCTGATAATGACTAGATTTATTCTAGAGAAACTACTTTTGCCTCAACAGGGTCAATGAGTAAACACTTGTTAAAAATCTGCAAATCATAGTATGTGTGATAATGGTGTGCACTGCTCTCTCAGAGTTACTAATGGTATCATTTTGTCATAACGAAAGCAATAGCTTTTCTCTTTCTATTTTTTACAGTAGCAAAACCTTTTCTCCCTTACTCTGGCTATAGTGATAGTGGCATTAAGCTCAGTTGCCATGAAAAATGCTCCTTAAGATCTCCTGCCTTTCCTGATTGAGAGAAGGGAATTAAGGAGTTCTGCCAGATGAAGGCTGTAGAATACAGTTCTCTAAAATACAGATCTTGTCTCTCTATATATAATTGTTAAATCTCAGGGGAAGTAGAACTGGCACATTCCTGGCAGGTTTGGAGGACCTGAATTAGGTTGCCTAGCCTCAGCATAATAGATAAATGGGCCCAGGAATTGGCTGCTGTTTACTTTGGTGATGGGGCCAGTGAACTATACTGTCTTTGAAATAGCTCTGTATTCCCTGAGAAAAACTTGGTCTGCCTGCTGAGATCCCTGTACCTACTGCTGCTTGAGTTGACTTAGATTTGGTGTGTGGGATAAAGCAGCAGTAAATTTCCTGCTGGTGCATTCACAGTGCAATGAAATCTGTCTGATAGCTAGTACAGATTTGATATGTATATATGCCTTTGTTGCTATGTGGGTCTTCCCTTTTGGGTGTGCTGAGGCCACCCAATGGCATTGTCAGGAGTGCTCACTGAAGAGCACTTTCTGCCTCTCTAGGTTGCTGAGAACTTTTATCTTCAGTGTGCATAATTGCAATGTCAATTTCAGCTCTGCCATGCTCCTTTCAGAGCTGTGCACTATACTGCTGGTTAGGAACAGAACCTTTAAATGCTAAAGGAAAGTATATGTTAAGTCATTTTTTCTTTCATTTTAACTGACTAATTTTGTATGTTTGAATGGTTTTTTGCCTTAATCACTTAAGGGAATGCATTTAATTCAATAATACCTAAAGATTAATATTTTGGTTCAGGTAATACAGATGTTTCTATCTTTTCAGGTTCCAGAGTTCTAAATCTGGAAAGATCTACCTCCACAGAGATGTAAGGCTCCTATTCTCCCGGAAATCCATGGAAGTTGATAGCGGCGCTGCATATGAACTCAAATCTTACACTGAATCTCCAACAAATCCTCAGTTTTCACCAAGATGCTAGCAAACTATGGCAAACTAAAGGACTGGTTTTACTGTTGATTACTCCTTGCAAGCGAAGATTGGTAGAGATGACAGTATAAAGTTAAGTCTGGAAAGGAATGGAAGTAGCGCTCAAGAGAGAGAAGGTTCTTACATGATCCTGGACCAGTTTTTAAGAGGTTTCTGGAATGAGCTTTGTGTATTCCAAGTAGACTGGAAACATACTTAAATCTAATCTTTTTGTACTGTTTAAAACCACTGCATTGGATGTGTTGCAATAGCAAATTCCCAAGTTAGTTTAGTGTTTACACTTTTTATTTTATTTTTCAGTTATTTAATATTTAATGTTTCATTTAATACTCAAGTGATGTTTGTCTTTAGTGTTCTAATGTAGCATAAATCCTATGTAAAATCATACTATGTATTTTTGGCATTAATATTGAAATCTGAAATATATACAGATGTCTTTAATCTGTGTGATGTTTTAAGTGATATTCATTTAAGTTATTGAAAATGAGGACAACAGGTGACTTTCCATAACATTTCATACTATGCAAACATTCAGCTTTTTTTCTCTCTTTCCTGGTACCCTTTTCCTTTTTTTCCTCACATATAGATTTAATACCACTTGTGACCATAGTGCAGATTGTTTGTTTACTTCTGCATTCAGTTCATTGGTTCAGTCCATATTTTGTGCCCTCAATTTCTTTCTTTCCTTAAAGGCCTCTTTAATTTTTCATTCTTTTATTAGTTTTTCTCACGTAAAATTCATACCCTTCCCCATTTGATTTCTCAGATTGTTTTCAAGGATGTACTGTGCAAACAAATTAGTATTTATATCTTAAATATATGCAAAAGCTATGAAACTTGTACTTCTTGTTTTATTTTCAGATAAGGAGGATCTTAATGTAATCCTAAATATTTTTAACAGGTCAGTTCCATTTAGGCCACTAGGTGGCCATAGGAAGTTTTACTAGAAATGCTACATTGGGCATATAAATATTTTCCAATACTTATGTGTATTCCTAAAAAAACACACAGTCAGATAAACAGTTTATGCTAAGTGTTAAACTGTGTAACTGAGAGAAATAAAGTTAGAAGCATTTGATTACATTTGAGGTATATATTTAATAATGAAAATGAAGCTTTGTGATGTTTGTTGAAGATCTTGGAGTTTCTCAGCTGTCCTACCTTGGCTTGTGTGTTTTTCTTTATACCCCTTTAGGTTGTTTGCAGAGTGTCAGTAATAGCAAAGGGGACCTTCATATTTAGGAGTATGACATGTTTATCTGATGAAGATGGAGAATGAAAAGTGCATCTTGTTTATTCAGCACTGCCCTTAAATGAGAGAAGTCAGTGTATCGTGACATCTCCAGGAAGTCTGCCAGGGAAAGTAAGGGAGACCAGACTTTCCAGATGATACTTATCAACTAACTTGTATATTCAAATGACTGTTGCTGCAAAAGGGCAAAGCTCAGATAGTGGCAAGTCCCTTCCCCACTTCAGCAGTATTTTCCTCTCTGTTGCACTAGGCTTTCAAAGGCTAGGTAGCATTTATTTTATAGCAGCTTGGGAAAAACTGTACAGGAAGAGATTGTTGGCAGTTTCTAGTGCTTTGTGTGCCCTGTAAAATGGAGAAAAGGTCTTTTGGTAGCAGAAGAGTCAACTACAATGGCAGTTGTACTGTGTACAGAGCTGGGATCTCAACTAGTATCGTGAGAATGTGTCCTAATTTCTTTTTAGCTACTATTGAGTCATAAGCAAACAACATGTCTCCTAAAGTACTTATTGGTGTCATGGTGCACATCTGCTTGCACACTGGATGAAAACAGACGAGGAAAGGACAAACTTCTAATGAAATGAAAAGTCACAATTGTAGTAGATGAACCTTTTATTTTGCACTGACAACATACAATGTTTGTATGATCTTGCTAACTTTAAACAACTTCTTCAAGCCACCCTTTTCTCCCTTCAAAGTAATATATATATTTCTTTTGAGCAGCAAAGAAGTGTGGATTTTGACTTCGTGGTCACTGCAAGGCATGTCAAGAAAACAAATTCGTATTGACTTAAACTACACTTAGTCCCTGTATGGACTCAGAATGAAAGTGACCTTAGATTACCCATGCACAACTTTAATTAATGCCAGAAGGCATCTGGAACTTCAGCCGCCTTCACCCACTTCTCCACATGGTCTGTTTCTTTTTTGTTAAAGGAAACACGATTGCGTGAAACCCTTGTACTTAATTGTGAATTCATGTCTTCCTACTCTAGCTTCTTCTGAGTGCTTATTTTAGGTGATTTCTTGGGTAATTATTGATCAGGCAGCTTAATTATATAGCTTGTATTCTGTCCTCCCCACACTCCAATCTAAATGGGGAAAGATGACCAAGTTATCAGTCTCCTGGAAACTCAGTCATTTTCTGCAGGTTCCTATATAGATGACCACTAATTAACTGGAGATTGCTTCAGTCAGTTCTCTGAACCCTCAAGGATATTTTCATCTAAGTTGAAAATAATTACCAGATAAGAAAAAAAATAACATTCAAGTGTCCTGTGAACGGATCTTTCCTCATACCAGCTTGAGGTTATACTCCGTTTGGTACACTTGGAATCTTGGTCATGCCAGACTGAACAAAAGAAATCTCAATTTCCTTGGTCTTGACAAGGTTTGTTCAGTAATTCCAGTAGTTATTCTGTGCCCCTTTGTCTTCATGATCTGCTTTAGATGCTCATACTTTAAAAATTGACCTAGTTTCTGTATGCTGCTTTCTAGCATTTGAGGCCACTGAAGAACTTTTGCTTTTCTGGAGGCTCTTGATTTACTTCCCATCCTTCCTCTTCTCTCTATAATTTACACTTGTTCCCTAAAAAATAATTTAATTTAGGAACTGCTGAATCCTCAAAGCTGCATTTTCCCTCACATTAATTTCCTAAGAGATTTTAAAGCAATTCCTGAAGTTTGCATTCCTGTCTGCTGTCACTGCTGTTTTGCTTCTTTTCAAAATACATGAACTTGATCCTTTTATGATCATTCTTCCATGTGTTGCTCTGTTTTTCACACCTTCAGATAATTTCTAGCTGGTTTTGCTAGAAGCAAAGGTGACACACTTCCTGTTATCATTGCTCTTCCTATCATTAGGAAAAAAAAATACCTAGTGCCTTGTATGGTTTTCCTGAGCAATCTGTCCTGCTGTATCCCTTCCTAAACAAGGGATATGCATATGCCTTGAGTTCCCTGCTACTACACAATCCACGTCTCTGGGTGAATTCCTCAGTTGCTTAAAAGAACTGCTTCCAACTACTGGTTTGGGGGGCTTTTACTAAAAACTCAACTGTGGCAAGATCAGCTTCTTTTATGATTTGAGAATATTTTCTGATCTGTTTCATCGGCCTTTGGGACCTTGAACACACAAAGCCTGCCCTGCCATCCTTCCTTAGCTGTGCTGAAGCTGGTCACCAGACGAGCAGGGTCTCCCTGAGGGCATGCTGAGCACTGCAGGGGGAGAGCTGGAGCTCAGAATCCTGGCAAAGTGGCATAACGTAATAGGAAAAGATGTTGTGGATGTATAGAAGAGTGGGAGTGTACATTTAACTGAGCATTATGTACAATCTATACCTTACCGTTCACATTCAGGCAGATTTCTTAAGGGTGAGCTACTTGAACCCTCTTTTATGACCTTAAAGCCTAAGAGGGTCTGAGGAGGTGGTGGTTCTGCCAAGCCCCGGGCAGTGAAGAGCAGAGGGCAGGGAAGGCAGTGGCTCCTGCAGCCGGGCCCCAGGCCGCAGGCAGGTTCCAGGGCAGCGTCTGAGACCTGCCCTCCTGCCCGCTGGTGCCTGGGGTTCAAGAAGCCCCTCACGCAAAGCTGCTGCGCACTCGGCTCCTCCCGTTTGGGTGTGTAAAAGCACCCAAAAACGAGGCGTTTAGCCGAGCAGCAAAGGGGGGTCTCCCCGTGGCGCTCACGCTGGGCCGCGGGTGCCGGGTGCAGGCCGGGCCTCGGCGCCTGAAGCCTCCACCGGTGGCTGCCGCTGCGGGCGGGTCTCCGTGGCGGGCTGAGCGCGGGCTGCGGCCTCGGGCGGAGCCCCGCGCCGTTTCCGCGCCGTTTCCGCGCCGTTTCCGCGGGGTCCCCGGGGCAGGCCCCACCGAACTACAGTTCCCGGCGTGCCCCGCGGGGGCGGGGGCGGCGGAGCGCGCGGAGCGGGGCCGTGCGGCGCGCGGAGGAAGTGTGGTCCCGCCGGCGCGCCGTCGGGCGAGCGGCCGCCATCTTGTGCGGGAGGCGGTGGCCGCGCTGCGCTGCGCGGAGGAGCCGCGGACGCGCTTCCCTCGCCCGCCCTCGCCCGCCGTCCTGCTGCCGCGGCGCCATGTCTGCCGAGAGCCCCGAGCCCGCCTCGGCCGAGGAGCAGAAGGTGGGTGGCCGGCAGCCCCCGCGCAGGCCCGCCCAGGAGCAGGAGGCCCGCGGGGCTTCTCCCGCCTCCATCCGCGCGTTCCGGCCGAGCGGGGCCGCCGCGGCCCGGCCTCTCCCGGCCTCAAGCCGGGGGAGCCTCGCGGGCCGCCTCGGACCGCAAGGCAGCGTCTCCCGGGCCTGGTCCTCTCCTCGCCGGGGCCGGCTCCGAGTAGCGGCCTGGCCGGGAGCAGCGCCGGCCCTGCCGCCGGGGCAGGGGAGCCGGGTGTCCGGCACCGCCGGCTCGGGCGGGCCGGGGCTCCGGGCTCTGCAGGCCGCAGCGCTGGGAGGGCGCAGGCGGGAGGCGGAGGAGCGGCAGCCCCGGGTTGGCTTCTGCTCTCGGGGATTCGTGCTCTCCGGTAACTCGCTGGCGTGCTCTGCCCCGGCCCCGCGCTTCCCCGGGTGTCCCGGGGGAGGGAATCCCAGAGCGGCTGGGAACCTGCGATAATGCGGTGACTAAACTTCTGTTTCACTTTTAGACAATTTTTACATTATAATGTAACCTGTTTAGGAGGAGAAGTATCTAAAGGACCACGGCTGTGGCCTGTTCTAGATAACCCAACCAGTTAGTTACTCTTTCTAAAAGCCTTATCTTGTGATGGCATTATCATGTTATCTCTCTAACTAATAATTTTATAGTTTCCTAAGTGGGGTTTGGCTTCCTAGATGACTGCTATTAGCAGTTCTCCTGTGTTGGCTGTGACTTTAAGAAGCCGTTTGGTTTTTTTTTAGTCGTACAGCTGTATGGACTCGGTAGCAGTCTCTACAGCTATTCCTGATCGGGAGCAGTTACGGAATACAAGTACTGCTTTGAAGGACACTAAAAGAAAAAAGCTTAGTCTGCCTCTGCTGTCAAGTTTTTGTTTAATAATTTACTATTTGTAATGCGAGTTAGTCACACAAGTAGAGCTTTGGGGGTTCATATGGAATGATACCTTCTCAATAGGTGCAGTAATCAGAACCAGCTTCTATGACACGTCTGTAATCTACTCTTAAATGCACGTGTTCTGCAGCTCAGCTTTGCACCCGTGCTCCTCAGGCTACCGAAGGGTTACCATTCCTGTTCAAAGTCTACAAAATAAATCCCTGGCCTATGCAGCACTCCTAGAATAGCTCTGTAATAAGAGCGTAGTAAAACATGTGGTAGCAGGTTTATCGTGATGCCTTCTAGTGTGTTCTGATCGAGTCAGGTGGCTGGGGCTGGTTTCACCGAGTTTCAGAGTGAAGTCTCAATGCGGTGCTTACCCCACATCTTGGAAAATTAGCCTTTACCTGAGAGACAGGAGTCCCTTCCTGATATGCCAATTTAGTTTTAATCTAATGAGGTGTTCGAGACAAATTCATAGTGTCAATAGAATAAAGCTGTTTTCCTTGTTAATGTAAATCCTGCTAGAATATTGTGATATCAGTGCTCTTAGGACACTGCAATATTAACCTTCACTAAGACCATTTGTCTGGGTAGGCAAAATTTAACATGGATGCAGTTAATACTTAGCTCTGAAACACTTATATAAACCCATTTTGCAGTACTTATTTATATGTGTGCTTAAAAACAATGAAACCCCTGAAGAAATTTTGAGGCAGTGTTTTCATGATCACACCTCTTTTCCAAAGTTTGTGAACACGCTCTGAGGAGCTTTTGCATGTGTTAGGTGAGAGAGGTGTTAAACAAGAGAGTGATATAAGTTGAAAACTTGCCAAAGACCAGTGTTTCCTGTTCTTGCTGTGCAAACCCAGGATACTGGCAGGAGGAATTTCAACAACAAAGCAACTTTAGACATTGGAGAACATCTGCTTAGTTGACTGACTCTCTTTTTGCCTTAAAAACCTGTATTTTTCAGGAAGCTGTTAAGATGTGGTGCATTAGGTTTCTGGGATGGCTTTTGCCAGATCAGCTCACTGTTGAGTTGTGCTGTTGTCCTGTTTTTCCCATTCTCTGCTTTACATTTTGTTTGATGTCTTCTGCTAAAGAGGATGAGCTCTTCATACCAGAGCTTGAAAAGGCTGATGGCTCTTTTTTTAGCCACATAATTCAGTTATCCAGCAGATACAGAACTTACATTGCTGGTACCCCTGTAAAGATTAAAAGCAAAAGCTATCTTTAACTGGGTTAGGTAACTACTGCATTCCTGGTAGATCCTTTTAATGAGGTAAGCAGACTTGTCAGCTATGTCAAATTCCTGTAGAGAACTAAAATTACAGCTTTTGTGTGGTTGTCACTAGGAAGAGCGTGGTATATCTTGATTTCCGCCCCCCTCAGTCATTTGTAAGTCACTTGATTGTTGCTTCTCTAACTCAAGGGAGCGTGTTGTAAATGTATGCATGGCCTTGCTGGCTTGGGTTAAAGCCTTTGTGGCTCAACAACATATTTCCAAGAGTGCTGAGTACTGTCTAGTGTACAAAGAATATAGGTCAGAACATGCGTGCAGTGATCTTTCCCAGAAAACTACCCCAGGTCTCAGCAACCTGGGGTTTAAAAGCCTTCTGAGCTGCAGTTGAACACATCGAGTTGCTTTCTGAATCCATCTAAATTCTTGGCAGGCACCCCTGTCTCCTTTGGCAGAGTTCTGCAGCTTAGCTATATTTCATATGAAGAACTGTTGTCTTAAGTATTTTTTGAACCTGCCATCAGCTGGTTTTGTTTGGCACCCCAAGTCTTTGTACTGAAATTCTTTAATTCATTTTACTGAGGTTTTTGACTCTTGGTTGCTTTTGGTCGTTAAGAGTGAGTGGCCATAGTCTGTATCCTTTTCAGCTGCATTGGTGCATAACACAGTATTTTGTGCTTGGATTGCCTGCTCTGTGGTGATTTGTCAGCCCTATGAGTTTGCATAAATGTCTTCTTTGATGCACCATAATTACATATTTATGTAAGTTATTTATTGTTTGCCCTCTGTTTTTTAAAAAGTATCTCCTTTTTATTATTATTGGCAAAACATCCCCCCTCAAATGCTTTGTCTGTTGTCTCAACAGTGAGTATCCAATGATTCAGCATTAGATGTTTGAAGTGTTTAGCTGAAATTGTTGCTTTTGAGAAAATTCAGTCAATATTGGCATGGTAATAAAGCACATCAGGAAGAGTGGCAGCTGGAGAATGATCTCTATAGCACATGAAGACTGGTATATGGTGAGAACTAGTGTAGTTCTATGTTCAGCAGTGTCAGGGTGACTTTGACCTTTATGATTATTTGTACTTTACATTATATTGCTTAGCTATGTTTTTGTCTAATAAAAAACATTGGTTCCTGGCCTCCCAGAAGTTGCTCTTGAAGTGTTACAAGAATTTCTCTCTTTCCTTGGTAGAACTGTTAATTCCCACTGTATTGTGCAAAACTGTCTGTGAGATGTCTTGGCCTGATGGAGCAACTAGACAATGTTATGTTATAAATCTGTTGTTATAACAGTTATTTCTGAGGTTTCTTACCAGAAGGATGTTGACTGTTGTAAAACTTTGGGCTTTTATAAGAGTTACAGTAAAGCACTGGGGTAGGCTATTGTGGCAGCTCTAGTTGGTTGGCAGTTCTGGCAGAAGTAGCTCCCAGCTGCTTGTGTCCTTCTGTCCTCCCTGCTGCTGTGCTGACATACCTGCTTGTGCAGCTGCTTGGTGATCCAGTCTGTGAAACTGGTCCAAATGAAACACAGCCCAACAAGGGGGGAACAAAAGGTTCTTTTTCTGTTGAATTAATTGCTGTAACCTATTCATATAGAGTACACGCAGTCATGCTGACTGATGTAATGCAAAGGTTGATGACATGGATGAGTGAGAACGGGCTGCAGAAGCAGCTTCAAGTGGATAGGAAACCTTAGTCACAGGTGAATGTGAGGGCCTCCTGATTTTAATTGCAGTTCTTCTTTCCTGCCTGAAAGCCTTTATTCGACTTCAGATGATAATAACAATTCAAGAACTAACACAGTGCGAATCAAATCGATACGTATTTTCCCTGAACTAGCAATGGTTTGCTTGCAATTAAAAAAAAAAAAAAAGCCTTGTCCAAATTCTGGAAGGTAGCAAAACAAGAGTTTTGAATGGAACATATCTTAGAAATGATCTAATAGAAGAAATTGTACATATAGCAGATTGCTCCATGGACCAGAGTAGATGTAAGGTAGAGGTCATTGTTGAAAGACTGGATGTACAAATTTCAGTTTTTGCCATATGAGTATCTTCAAATGATTACTTTGAGCACCTGTATTTTACAGTATACTCATAAAATAGTTATTTTATTGTACACAAAAGCACTGTCCAACTGTCTTAATCCTCATAATTTTAGGGTATAGACATGTATAGAGAAATCCAGTATTGTTGTTATTAATTATGTCAGCAGGCATGTTTTTGAGACTGAGGTACTTTTAATAATACAGTGAATATAATCACATCACAGCATGAGCAGTCATACAGACTAGACTGGGGCAGTGCAAGTGCTAGTCTGTCTGTGCAACTCCATGGTCAATCAGGAGCAGCTGAAAAAAAGTCCTGTGGTTCTTGCCCAGCTCTCAGCGTTTGTTCTTAGTGGAACCCTTGTTTTGACCTTGTTTGTTTTGTTTGGGAGATATTTTTTATTATTATTAAATCAAGTAATTTAATTTTAGTGTATGCTACTTTTACGTGCAAGAGAAATGTATTAATTAGATTCAAACACATCTCCGGGAAAGGCATGTGATGGAGGCTGAACTCCTACACTTCCTGTCAGTATTCAAGAGAGAATGTTTGAACATGTCTATGCAGATAATGGACGTGTTGTTCACTTGATAGCAGCAGTCAGCATGTTGGTGAATTATCTGCAAAGGTGTTCTGGATAAATTGTTATTGTACATTTCATTTTCAGTATTGATAATTGTCTTTCAGGAAATGGAGGATAAGGTGATCAGCCCAGAAAAAGTTGAAGAAGCAAAATTGAAAGCAAGATATCCTCATCTGGGCCAGAAGCCAGGAGGCTCAGACTTCTTGAGGAAGAGACTTCAGAAAGGAGTGAGTTCTTTATTGTCCACAGGGTATGGACAAGAAATTGCAGAATTCATCTGTCTGATTTTTTTTCCACTCCACAGGCCTTCACATACGTAAGAGTGCCAAGTAGTCTAAACTTTGTGAAAGCACAAGGAAGAGAAATTTATTTCTGCAAAACAAATGCCAGATTGACAGGGTAGCTGGTTCAGTGCTGCTGTGATAGACGTAATTAAAACATAGTAAACACTATGGGTCAGAACCTCATCCCTGTTTTGTACCAATCTTATCTTGCCCATTCTTATGTCCTCAAAACGTATGTATGTCCACTCTCATTATCCATGTTTTTAGCACGTGAAAGCTTAGTGTGTGTGGTGTTAAACCGAGCACCATCCGACATCAGTGGCTTCAGCGTGGAGGTGTAATTCTCAATATACCTTCTAACCCAAAAGTAATTCTAAAAGAATGAAGAGTGAGTTCGTAATTCAGTGTTCCACATTTAACCAGTGTCTCTTTATTTTCTTAGTAATTCAGCTGTTTATTTTTTTAGTTTAATTATTCATAAAATGATTATGTAATGCCTTTCAGGCATGCTAGAACTCTGCTCTTGGGATAATCCTGGTATATCAGTACCTGTAATAGTGCTCTCATTGCTATCACACTAGTTTTTTTACTATTGTCTAGGCCCTTTGAGTGCATGCAATGATTTCAAGTTAAATTCTTCACAAATCAGCTGTTGGGAGTTCAGTGCTGATCTAATTCTGTGCTATCTGGTAACATCTCCTGGGAATTGTTACTGTTGACTTTTTTTTTGGATAAGCTTTCTCTCATCAGTTGGAGCATATGCAGAAAAGGTGATGGCTGCTGGGCATGGCAGGTGGCAGATCAGGTGACTCCTTTTGTGAGTTATGCTGTTGTCAAAGGCAGCCTAAATTAGATTTCAGTGGGTTCAGTGTATGTGTAGACACAGAAGGGAGAGGGTGGGTATGTAATGTGATGGTAATTCAGGAAAACAGACCAGCTTCCACTCCCTGAGGATTAATGGCCATAAAGGAGTTATGACTGCCTGCACTCTGTGCAAATATGAGGAAAAATTACCACCAACATTAACAACCTGTAAAAGCCTTGTTAATTACAGCACTATTTAATACAAAGGTTGTTGCAGCCTATATTTTCAGATTGAGCAGAGGTAAACCAGTAAGCATCTTAACTAAGTGTTTGGGGTTTTGCTACTCTGATGAAAGATGACATAACATTGTGGACTCCAGTATATAAACCTTCCTTCTTCAGTTCTCCACTCCTGATGTGGTGGTAATAACTTTTTTCCATTTTATTTTTCATTATTTTTGTTCAGTGCAATGAGTGTCTTAAATGAGGAAGCACCTTACTTGATATAGACACCTGGTGTGCTTCAGGCTGCCCGGATTGCTGAAGTTAACATAGAGTGAGGATAGTGAGATGCTTTCAGATAGAGTTTCGGACACGAAGACATCTGGACAGACATAGTCAGTTTGAAAGGGATGATCAAAATCCATGAGAAGCTAGAGTAAATCACAGAAAAATACAGAAGTAAGTTAAAGGAAGAAATGGACTGATATTCTAATGCATGAAAGATGGTAGGTTCTCTTGGATATTCTTCTAAATGTATGTAGTCGGTTTCAGCCCAGATTTTCTTCTATTTTTCAACTGGGACACTCTCTGCCTGTTGATATTTGCTCTCCATAAATGTCCTTTGTTGGGTGTACACACCATTATATGCATACTTTTTCCAGAATAGCAGTAGAAGAGAACCATGGTAAACTGTGCTTCTGTAGAGGGATTCTTTTTGGAACTCTTCCATGGACAAATAGGTATCTCTTAACAGCAATAACGCATCTAAAGATTGAGCAATTCTATTATTACTTAATTGTTTAAGTTTCTTCAGTCTTGAAGAACAATATATAAAAGCCTTTTTACGAATCAGCTGATGCTGTAACTTAAGGTCTGGTCTGCAAATGCAGTGCTAGAACACTGGTGTAAATAGGAATTACACCATCAAAAGGATTGAATTGGGAAGGTTTACAAAGAAAAATGTGTGGTTCTGATGTAATACTGACCACATGGGAAAAGCAGATTTGGGAACTTCAAGGCTTTAGCAGGGAATATTTAGAGCCTTCTTCAGGAGGCCTTGCATAAACAACCCCAGCCCCCTTAGGTGAAGGCCTTTTAAGTGTTCAGATTACTTCTCTCTAGCACTCACTGCTCCTGGACATTTTGCAGCTGCTTAGCAGTAATGCAGAATAAAGAGGATGGTAGAAATATGCTGCCTGGAAGCACCTGAACATAGCAAATAGTGATGCCTGTTGCTCAGTTGACTGAGAAATAAGCCTATATAAAGCTAACTAGGGAATGTTCTCTTCACATATGATCGTGGTTGTAAGCAGCAGTTGCTGTTGTAAATATTTGCTCTGAATCTAATGTTCTGGCCTCATATGATGTTCTGTTCAAAGTCATGGGTTACAAGTACCTTAATGGTAGATGTCATAGTAAGATGTAACCAAAATACCACTTTCCCTGCAAAATGCATTTGAAGACTTGACCCAGACCTTGGATGAAATTCCATGCCTCATCTTACTGTGATGCAGATAAATAATTTATAGTAATTTGGCTTTATCATCCATAGATAACTTAATATTGGACAATAAAAAAGACTGTTAAAGGTAATGCTAATTTTAAAAATGCTGAAATATTGAGGAACACTGCTTTAAAAATTCAAACTTAATGTACTCGCTTTTGTATTCAGAAGAACCTGGAGCCTGGGATAAGAATTTCCTTCACACAGTGCTTTTCAGAAGGACTAAGTGGTAGATTTGACTTCACCAAATAATTGGTTTGGGAATTTTAGAGATTATAGTTTCACTGATTTAATACATGCAGATAAGATACTTTCTTGTTAGTGTGCAGTTTCATGCTGCTTTGATCTTCTGGTATGATAGAGCAGGTGCTGTTCTCCAGCTTTAGTTCATGCATTGTTTGGTGGTTCTGTGTAGCAGAATTTGTTCACTGCAACAGAATTTACAAACCCCAAGGTTTCACCAGAGCTCCTGGGAAAACTAGGGCAAAAGTAATGTTCATGTATGGGGTGAGTTTAATGGTATATGTAGCACCGTAGCTGCATACTTGGCTGATGTTAAGGGTTTAGGTATGTGTGCTAAATATATATATATATAAAATTTATTTTTTTTTCAATCAGCATCAAGCTACCTTGCCAGATCAGGAAGGTTTTATTACTGGTTTTAAAATGGAAAGAATCTGTCTAACCATGTAATTGAGTGTATGCATCTGATAGGATTTCAGGCCTTTAAATGTATGTATGTTTTGTCTTCTAGCAAAAGTACTTTGATTCTGGTGACTACAACATGGCTAAAGCAAAGATGAAGAATAAGCAACTGCCCACTGCAGCTCCTGACAAGACAGAAGTCACTGGTGACCATATTCCTACTCCACAGGATCTTCCACAGCGGAAACCGTCTCTTGTTGCTAGCAAGCTGGCTGGCTGACGAGAGCAGCTGAACTGCATGATTATTCTCATTCCTGTTATTTCTCCTTAATAGTTATTTCTCACCCTCACATCCCTCTTTTTCTTTCTTACACTAAGTCATGAGACTGACAGCTTTGCAGGTAGCGATAGCATGTGCTGCTATTGTAAAGGAGTACTGTTAAGAGTAAAACGTGTAGTATTTGGACTAGTTGAGAACAATGCACTGATTAAAAAGGACAAGTTTGGTTAGAGCAATGTAATCTACTTGAAAATGTACATATTGCCCATTTCCTAGTGTAGGACTGGTTCCAGCAAGTGACATCGCAAGTTTTACAACTTCTAATGTTTCTGCTTTTGTTATTTCATCTTAATTACAGCATATTTGTATTTAATATAACCTCCAGTTGTGTTGGGTTTTTCTTCTGTGTTTGGTTTTGTTGTCTAAAATAGAGGTTTAGACCACAAGTTGCTAGATGGTGAAGCATGTATTAAAAAAAAGACAGGGCTCTGATTGAATTTTGTTTCTGCTTTTGAACTTGAACGGCCTTAAACCTGTTTCAGCTTTAACAATAGAGTTTTTACTTGGGCAATATTTGCCCATTCTGGTGTAACTCTTGTGAATCTAGTGCTTATTGGCAACTGCCTGTTGAAGCTGGTATTCTTTTCAGTTCTGTTGCTTAGGACACACTTTTGTTGAAGATGTGAATGAAGTGTGCATGTGCATAGACTGTTGAATTCACTCTTGTGCCATTTTTGTAAATACAGTAGTTTTGCACAACCTTTTGCAAACGTCTGTTAGTTTTACATTTTAAAAAGCAGATAACGTGCCAATCAAAGCACAAGTGATTCTGTATCTTTCAAAGTCTTGTCACAAAACTAAGAGCCCAGAATCTTGCTACTGAAAGTAAAAATTGAGTACCTGAAATTTGTGAAACACTTATATTTACACTTGTCTCAACCTCATGCTTTTGCAGTTGCATATTTTGTTTTGCAACAACGTCCAGCATTCAAATATAAACCTGGAATTTGTACCTGTATTGGGAGGCAAGTGCCCTTTTTGTTCAGCAGCTCTTTAGGCTTTTAAAGTTGAAATGCTCTGTCTGATGATGTGGAGATGGCTAATTGTGCTGTTCCAGAGAGTTTCCTGCGTGGCAAACTCCAAACCTATGCTTGCTAAGGTTTGATATGCAGTTGTCTTTTTTAGACTCTGGAAGCAGAATTGTCAGAGTTGGAAGAGACCTCTAGAGATCAGAAGGGTATATATTTTTTTTCTCTTGGACTCCTGAAGCGGTAGTAAACTAACTCCTTTTCTCTTTGTTAACAGCAGCCTCTCATTGGCTTTGGGGAAACAAAGAACTGGAAGCATTATTTGTATAATGACTAATTGAGAAATAGGTGACTTTGCACATCAGAAAACAGAAGTGAACTTCAGTTCATCTTTATGATGCAGGTTCTAAGTACTAGATTGCCAGAACATAAAGTGTTGATATTAGGTAATAATGCATTTAAAAGCATGTTCGGTCAATGAAATCAGAGTATTAAAAATGCAGTATATAATTGATTTTAATATAGGTAATCACAGCCTTCATGTTCTTTGGGCATATAAGAAACTCTTTACAAAGACCAGTTTACTTTTTTCTTTAGGGAAGCGGTTCTGAAGCAGCCTAGTAAAAGCAAAACACCAATGTGGTATTGCTAGAAAACACTCAAAGCTGCATGTTTTTAGAAGGATGTGCTTTGTATTGATGTAATCAGAAAGGTCTTGCAAGATAAAGGACTGCTAATCAAAAACACTGGCTCATTTTCTGTAGTGCTTTCTTCTAAAGGCAGACATAAGAAAATGATCCAAAGAAAATGAAAAATCTGAATTTGGTTTTGTTTTGATCAGAACATGAGCAAAGTTTATTGGTGCCTATATGATGTCTTTGGTTCAGAGAAGTCGTTCCAGTAATTACAAAATTGCTAACCTGTTTATTTTCAAGTCTGTATAGCCCTTTTCTTGTAAGTAAATGGGCTCTCTCAAGCCTGTCCTTATTATCCTCCACTATTATTATAAAGAATTCTTGATTTTTGCAGAACAGGTTGAAGAAATAGACTTGTTTGACTTCCTTAAGTAAGAAATTAGGCTGGGAGATTAGCAAGGAAAGCAGATACATTGAAGCAAACTGCTTTTTATAGATTTTTGTCCTAATGTGAAAATCCCTCTTTATTTTTGTATGTATAAATAAAATCGAAACGTAATGCTAGGACTGGGCCTGAAACAAATTTTGAACCATTAAGGTGACTTGCTGTGTTTTGTCACCTGCCACTCTTCTGTGGCTCATGTGAGGTGAGCTTGCTTGATGTTTGGGAAGGTTTAAAAAAATAGCCATTTAAATGTAAACATTCCACTCACTTAGGTAAGACTCAGCTTGTCCTGCTGGTTGGACAACACAAGCTCTTCTGATGTTCACTTGGTGACTTGCAGTTCTTAAGATTACTACAAATTCAGCTATGAATATGTTATCCATGTGTATATATTGGAAGTACTGTAATACTAACTAGGTCAGAGACTGATTATGAGCCTTCACATCTGACAGACCTCAGCAGCAGGCACAGCTATTTTGATTCTATACACTGTATAAAACTTAAATCCAATAATCACTTAACAGTAAATCAGACATGACTGCAAATCGATGCTTACTTTCAGCCTCCTCCAGCAAGAGAACTCAGCTATCCAAACGTATGTACATAATGTATTATATGAGTTTTACCATTTGATAATTACCTTTTTCAAAGAAAACCTGTCCACACTGTAGACTGGCAGTCCCTTTCATATCTTGCCTTTAAAGATAGACAGTGTTTAGTTCTTAGAGTAGTACTCATGTAGGCTTGTAATAGCAGATAGCACCAACATTTTACTCAAAATAGTTAAGTGGATTAATTACAACTTCACAGATATGTCCCCAAATCTGTAGCACCAAAGGCTTCCCTCTCATTGTTCTTGATGTAGTAGGACAGTGTTTGTGTAAAGGCCACAGGAGTACATTTTATTGGACATATTTACACCCAGTCAAGATGTTAAGGTGATAAAAATGTCAATTGTTCTTTACAAACTTACACATTGTATAGTATACAGAATAAATTGATCTACTTAGTTTTTATTGCAACATGGAGATTTGTCTCGTCTTTACTGTGGTTTCCTGAAAGATACTGCATCCTTCGGTATTCCCTATGGAAAATTTCTAAAACCCTAAATCTTGCTGCTCTGTATCATTAAAAGTATGACTGGGCTTTGGTTTCTAGTATGTTAGACTACAGAATTACTTTAATGTAATCACATTTATATATATTTCAGTGCTTATTTTTCTAATAAGGTAATTAAAGCTTATTGTTTGAAAACTCTGTAACATGATTGTTTTGGTCCCTCGCACTGAATGAAGGGGATTTCTGGGAATTAGCTTGGCATATAGAAGTTTGTGTTGCTATAGACTGGATTGGCCTGAATATGGCAACATTTTCAAGAAACCAAGATGCTGGAACAAGTCCAACTAATTTGACATTCAGTATGACTTAGGAGCTGAACTTTGCTCAACTTCAAGATCAAAGTGGTACATTTACACAACTACCTCAGTCACCACGGTCATAGTAAAACCCTCTATACTTTGCAACTCAAACTGGGGAGAAAAATGGCCAGTTTGAGTAGTGTCATTCAAGTACCACGCTGAGGCAGTGCAAAGGCTGCAATAACACTGGCATTAGTAACCCAAAGTAACTTACCTGAATGGCTGCTTGGGGAGTGGCATCAATCTTCAGGCAAAGACAAACCATTTAAATACAGGGTTATCACCCAAATCTTTCTAATTAGAGCTGTGGCAGGTACAGTTACCCAGTTACACAGTTACAAAGAGAAGCTTTATTTAGTGGATATGCTTGCAACACAACCACATTATCCAGGAGGGAGGCAAGATTGCAGTGACTTATTTTCTGGCTGGGGGCTTTTTGTGAGGTTGGGAAGAGACGAGGGGAGCACAGAAGCAGGGGTTTTTTGGTTGTTTGTTTTTTTTTTTTAAAGTGGGCTGAATGTGTGGTTTTATTTATTTATTTATTCCTGCTTTAGTGCAAGTGAGCCACCCTCTCATGTATTCAGGTTCTTCATCCCAGTTTCTGGCATCTACAGATCAGAGGAATATGAAATCTGAGAAGTTCTATACATATTCAAGGCACTTTAAATATTTAATCTTGAATATGTATCTGGAGTACTAGCACAGAGGCAAACAGCCTTGAGCTGGGCTGGTGTGCTTGGAAAAGCTTTAGTTCAGGGGCATATGACTGAAGTATCTCTCAGACAGTACATCCTTCTTAGACGAGGATGCTGCTTGATATATTTCAAATGGGTGTTTATTTTACTTTGGTTTAAAATGGGAAGATGAAGTATGTTTTGCTTCTGGTTTTGTCTAAATAACATTTAATTTGGGTTTAGGTTTTTTTAACCTCATTGCAGAACAGTGTTGTAGCTCTTATTAAAAAAAGAATGTGGTTGGATAATCTGTCAACTTCCCTTGATAATGTTACAGAATAACCAGATAACTGTGATTGACATTTCTGTTACTGGCAGTCTCCACAGAGACTGGATTCAACCTCTGCTGGCACTTCTTTCTGGGTTCGTTTGGTTGTTTCCTTACTGATTTTGAGGAGCCTTCCCTGAGAAATGGGATTTGGATTTTAAAACATGCAGCAATTTCTAGTTGAATTATATGGCTGAAACTACAAGGATGCGTAAATGCAAGAATGGGAGCTATGGATTCTTCTGAACTTCAGTTCTGTTCTCAGGTGGTGGGTTTTATACTGTTAGAAAAAATATCTGCTCGTACATTGTAAAGAAAATATGATTCTGATGTTCTAGAAACAAGATAAATCTTCCTAGTGTAGGCACAGATGGATCAAGGCAAGCTTTCTGCATGGGAGTTTCAATCTGTAGGTTAATTCATTCTGTCTTGTCTGTCTTGTAAACCCAAAACACATGGAAGTAAATCCCACGTGTTATCAGGAGAATACATCCATGGCATGTGATTTCATCTCTTCCTATGTATCTCATGCATTACATTTCAGAGTTCTTAACTGGTAACTGTTCAGTCAGTATGGCTGAAATGAGCCCTGTTTTTCTGCAGCTGTGAGTTACAGGCCTAATCCTTGTAGCTTGAGAATATAGGAAAGGGTAGGAGGAAGATTTTAGTCTGAATTCCTCAGCTTTGTCTGGCTTTCCAGTGAAATGCTTCTCAGAAGGAGGAGACAGGGCCATCCACTGTGCCACATAAACCATTTCCTGTTCTTTATGTTACCACTATATATAATTTCTAATGATTTCAGTTTTTTGTTTGGCCAACAGAGAATCCCTGGCTTACTTGCAGTACAATAGGACAACAACAGAACTCCTAATTGAGAAGTGAATTTTTCTGCCACAATCAAACACATCGTGGATGTAAATGGAACATAGATGTAAGAGAAAAGACAAGACAGATGCTTTGTAGTCACTTCTGGAAAAAATTACATAACCTAATCCAAATTAATGAAAGGATTATTTTCTATATATTTTTTTAATTGGCTTAAAATTCAATATAAAATTCTGCATGTGGACTGTGAGCTACATCAGCCATGCATTGTCAGCTGGAATACCCTGGGATATATGCGCTGACATCGAATGCCGTAACTGATCTTTTTGAAAAGATGCTGTGTAAGATATGAGATGAGGACATTTAAAATTTTGCCAGCAAATGTTTGATGCTGGAGACATCTTAAAGTAATAATTCAGTAGTCAGTTACAAACAGGTCGTTTCTTGGCGACTTTCAGTGCCCCCAATTCCTGTCCTTAACGACAGATTTGAAATCCTGGTTTATGCAAATTGTGTCAAATCATAGCATATTTTGGACTTGGATGTCTATTTTTTGCTGGGGCTTATAATTACATTTGGGTCCTGTGCTGCAGCTGTGAATGGCTGATACAGTAATCCACAGTCCAAGCAAACTCCTGAAATGAGTGTATTTGAATTGAGGATACCATCCCAATGCAAGAGTATTAAATATGGGCCATGAAGCAGCATCCTGTCAGAGGGGAGGTTCAGGTCCTTTCTGAGAAGAAAACAGATTTTGGCGGTTCATACATCCAGATTCTGAGATTAAGCCTCATAAAGGTGATGATCACACTCCTAAATGAACCCAAATCACTTTTGTGTTACACATGAGAGATGACTGGTAGCTTTAGGACAGATGTCTCTTGTTTTCGTGTAGTGTACGTGTGAAGAGCAGCTGTGCAAGCTTCTCAGCTAAAAACCTCACCCCTGACCTGGACAGCAGTTCCCAGGAACCAGTTCTGGGCTTCTCATAGGACTGAGAACAAATGTGCAGTTCTGCTGAGGGAAGTGAGCCTCCTAGGCATGGGACAGTAACAGTAATTGTGGTTGATGATCCTGGACATACTGGCAGACTGTGGGAAGGAAGGCATTTTTTAAATTCAACATTCATTAGTTTCAGCTCTTAACTCTCCCAGCAAAATCAATAGATTTTTTAACCTCTTTTTTAAAATTTACTTACCTTAGTTTACTAGCTACAAAGGCCATGTATCTGTGCCTAATACAAGCAACTTCAGGTAAGGCTTCATATTTTCATCTTAACTAATTTTCATTGGTGGGTGATCCTTTTCCATCTCCTTTCTGTCAGACAGCAGCAGAGTACAGCTAAATTATAGCATTTATTGGAAGTGTTTATTTTAGGGGTCAATATAGCTTGATTTTTATTTCTGGCTGTTACTGAGTTGATGAGTGATTTTTGAGCAGATCACCCATCTCTTTTATGGCTCATTTTCTCAGTAGATCAGGGCTGTTTCCTTCATAGTCACAGTAAATTTCAGGGGGAGGACAGGTACTACCCAGGGAGTTCAGAGCTGTTACCAGAACAGCTGAATTTGGCAGAGATGATAGCATTTAAGAAATCAAAGCACTTTGGTGGAGAGTGTGGCAAAGTTCAAAACCATTTCAAACTTGTTTTGTTTTGGACCACTTCCCAAGGTGAAAAAGGAAAGACAGTGCTAGCTTTGGTTCTGCTGTCAAAAGACCTCTCACCATAACGTGAGCTGTCAAAACACCCATTAATTGTTAATAAAGCAATGAGGTGCCATCTTGAGACCTGGCCAGAACATGGATTATGCTTTTTGTTCCCTTTTGACATGGACATTAAACTTTTCAAAGATGTGTACCTTCATTTCTTGGAGAGAACTGGAGTTATCTACTCAAGGGACTTTTTGTAGTTCTTTTACAAGTGTTTTCAATAGGGGTTTTTATTATATGGATGGAATCAAGCTGGAAGAGGTTCTAAGCAACTTGAAGGATGGGATTAGACTCAGAAAGAAAACAAAAAATTGAAGGCTTGGCACCTGGGAAATGTCTGCAGAAATAGAGAGTAGGAATGGCTGGCTGGGCTGGCCCTTGGAGGCTGCAGTGGGGCTGTAACCCAGCGGTAAATCCAGTAGGATGAGGCTGCTGCACAGCAGGCTCCTCTCTTGGCTTTGAGAGTTGTCTGGGGAGGGAGCGTTCCCAGCCCCCGGTGCTGGTAATTCCCAGGTGGCAGAGCCTGAGGCGCTGGGAACCTGAAGCGGTGCACGGGCTGTGAGCTACAACATGACAAGCCATCTCCCTGATGGAGAAACGATCCACTTCTTCAGTTGAGGAGCGGGGGAGAAAAAAAGGTTAAGAAAAAAAAAACAAACAGCAAAACAGGCTCAGGAGAGAGAGGAGGAACAGCGGGGGCCGGGAGGAGGACAGGGAGGAGGACAGGGAGCCGCCCGGGGCTGTCGCGGCCCCGCTTTTCGGCCCCGGGTGCCAGCCCTGCCGCCCCTCGGGCGCCGGCGGGGCGGGGAGGGGAGCGGGGGGCGCGGGGCTGCGCTGGCCCGGGGGAGGCTCCGCGGCCCCGGGGGAGGCTCCGCGGCCCCGCCCGCCCTGCCCGCCGCTCCCACAATGCACAGAGCGGCCGCCCCGCCGCCCGGCAGGTACAACATGGCGCGGCGCGCCCGCCCCGCCGCCTGAGCATCCTCCCGCCCTCCTCCTCCTCCGGCTGCCGCAGAGGGGCCGCCCGCCCGCGCCCTGCGCCATGGCAGCCTCCGAGCTCTACACGAAGGTAGGGCGGCGGCGGCGGGGCCGGGGCCGGGGGGGGAGCGCGGCCCGGGCGGGCATCCCCGCTTCCCAGCGCCGAGCGGAGGAAAGGGAAGGAGGGCGGGCGGGCGCGGGCAGGGCCGGCGTTGGTCTCCGCGGCGGGGTCGCCCCGGCGGGAACCGGAGCCTCTTGCCGAGATGGGGGCAGGTCCCGCCGCCGGTGCCTGCTCGGCCCGGTGAGCGGCGGCCCCGCCGGTCCCGGCAGCGGCTCCGGGCCCCGGGGATGCGGCGTCGCTGCGGCGGCGCCTCCCGCAGAGCAGCGCGGGGGAGCGGCCCCGCTGCCCTGCCCGTCCTGGCGCTGCGGGGCTGGGCCCTGCCGGCCCCTGCCGCTCGCTCGTCGCCTTCAGAAACACCGGCCCGCTCCGGGTAGAAAAACACCTCTTGCAACAGAGACGCTTCAGCGCTGGACTAACCTTTTTAGTGACGCTGCACCTCGAGATGATGTTCATTCTTCTGGCGGTTGTTCAGAAGCCCTGCAGTCAGCAGCGAGGAGGTGCATGACTCGCGTGTGCTTTTGAAACAGACATTTTTCTCATCTCTTAGTCTTGTGCGTTCGTGTCTCATCAGCTTCTACCCGGAAACAGTTGCTGCCCTACACGTCTTGGTGATGGCAAATGGAGAGCTGTGGAAAGGGTTGTTTTACCCCCTACCAAGGCACGGTTTTCCTTGTTGTGCCGTGATCTGGTGTGAAAACCTGAAGAAAAAAACAGACCACAGGTTTTGAAGGCAGAAAGGGTCACTGGGGTCACCAGTACTGAGTACTGCAGTACAACATAGCAAAACCCAAATACTTATTTCAAAAAGCTTGCACAGTCTTAAGTGTGGTTTGTCGAAAGCGATGCCATCTAGATCCTTCAGCCACCTTAGGGAATCCTTTTAAATTCTCCCCAGTCTAGCTCTTTGTGGGGGATGAGAAAGGAAAGGAAACAGCCTTTTTGTTTGGGCATTAATAGGTCACCTTATTTGTAGAGTCCTCCCACTTGGACAGGGTGGACAGCACATGGACTGTGCATTGGTTCAGATCAAAGTGGACAGTCCTGTCAACAGGCTTGATCGTTTCTGAATAGTGCATTGGTGTGGCAGAGATTGAATGTGAGGAGCTGAGGTGCATGCCTGCACCCCCTGAAGAGTGCAAAATACATTAGTTGATATGGGGCATCTTCGTGTCTTGTGTCTCGTCGAAGAATGTCTCATAATTCCAAAAAGTTAGGAAATTAGTGTTGTGGTCATGAGAGCACTGATACTGCAGAGTTGTTCCTCGGCACCCAATAGACCTCCTCTGTAAGGAGTTATTTTGGAAAGGTTTTCTTGGTTTATCTCTCTTTGTGGGTGTTCTTACTACAGAATTGAAATGTATCATAAAGAGTTGATCAGAGAAACTTTTCTTCCCTCCTCCCCCCAATTTCCAACCATGTCAGACCTTGAATTTACTTCCTCAAGCGGTTACATCTTTTGTTCAGGAGCTACCCCAAAAAATGTGGGTGTCCTGTTGTCTTGGGACTGTTTTACAGTGGAAAGCTCAGGGCCTCTTGTAGTTCCCAAGAAAGGCTCTGAATCAGGCACTGGAACAAGAAAGCTGCTGGGTGTTGAAGAGAGACTGTCTCTGCTGTCTTCCCTCTCTACTGTTTTTTTTTCTCCAGGTAAAGCCATCGTGCTGCTGTTTGAATCATGGCCAGTATCTCATCCTTGATTAAGTAACATAAATAATGGATTTAAGGTCATAGCGTGCAGAGGTAAAAAGAACAAACACAAAGTCAAACAAATGCAGGGGTGATCTTCCAGTAGGGAATTGCTGGGTGAAATGAGATGGCTTCTGTGCTTTACTATCACACCACTTGTCCTCTTTCCAGCCGTATGTAGGTGCAGAAAGAATGACTTCCACGTTTTTTTTTGTAGTGGCAGGCAGAGCCAGGATTTTCATTCAGGACAGCTGCTTCAAGTACCAAAGGTTCCAGTATAGCATCACCACTTAATGTATGGTATTGGCACAGGTACCTTGCTGACAAGCAGGGTAGGATGTGAATTTGCAACACGTCGTTGCTGACTCTGCATGTGCTGTGTCCTGAAGAGAAGTACCTGGCAGTGCCCTTGCCCTCTGCCACTGGAAACCCATGTCCCAGCTTGCCCGAGTTGTTCAGGTAGCTGTGTTCATGCAAGTCACTTGGAACAACAGCTGGTAAAATGATCTTAATGACTGGATGACCAGTGTTGCAAATAAGTTGTCAGCATCTCTTCAAATGTTGTCTGAGAACGGGAGAAGCAGCTTCTTATTCCCAGCTGTTTGTGGAAGCAGGTTGCCCTGCTGTAAGCTTAGGTGTTGTCCAGTTTGACTGACGTGCAGGGGTAAGCCTTTAAATTTGATTTCTGTGCATGCCGGTGTGAAAATAGCACTCACTGTCCCAGCCACATGTGCCATCTTGAAACAGCATCAAAGAACTCTTATTTTCCCAAGCTAAGGGACTGGCTCTAGTGCGCTCACAAGCCAGTTGTGAACAACAGGCCCAAACCATGCTGGGCTTTGTATTCCTGTGCCTGGTGATGCTGCAAATGCAGGCTTTTCTGAAGGCATTAACTTCAGTTTTGGGATGCAGCAGTTTAAAACTGCTCCACAGTTTATATCCCAGGCATTCTTATTTAAAATATTATGCCTGTGAGCTCTGTTTAACTTGTCCTGTTGGGCATCTGTCAATGGCAGGTTGGTGGTCCTGCTGTGAGATTGTTTCTGAAAGTTTTGGTTCTTCGAGTTTGGAAATAAACATAGGAGAATCTCAGTGTGTTTTCTGAATCACTGTAGCCCCACTGAGCAGTGCTTGGATGCAATTGATCAGCATTTCAGTAACTGCTGACCAGCAACACATGTGTGCCTACTTCTGCTGAACCATAAACATTGACAGCTACAATGTAGCACTGTGTTTGCTTTTTTAAGTGTAATCCGTTTTCCTTGGGATTTAAAAACAAGTGAGAATGTTTTGCCTAGACCTGGAACCCATCTGACTTCTTTGTCCTGTCCAAACCATAGCAATTCTTGTTAGACACCATCTTTGTGAGTTTCAGGTGTGTAAAACCAGGCCCCAGCACATGCTCTCTGCCTTAGATGAAAGGCAGATCAGATGAAAATAACAAAGCAGATCAGACACTGTTTATGCTGCCTCTTTTAGAGTCAGAGTGAAGAGCTGATGTAATTCAGTCATTTTGGTTCTCCATTTCCATCCTTTTTTCCCTGTGTTTGAGTTGTTTCTGTGTCATGCTGTGCTTTGCTCAAGCATGCTGCTTTGGCCTCTCAGGATTTCTGTTTCAGTTTTGTCTGGTTGTGTGCGATCTGCTTATTAATTTATTTATCCATTCAGTCAGACATTGAATTATTTTTATTCTTGCTGCTACCAATATGCTCCTCCCTTTTCAGTACCTTTGAGATTAGGAGCAGCTAACTCCAGCAAGCTAGCTCCTAATGTAGGGCCTAATCCAATTTCAGTAAGGGTGGAAATATTCCTTTGAACATAGAGGAGTCGATAAACAGTTTTTGTTGGAGAGCATAGTCTGGGCAAGCTGAACTCAGTAGCTGACCTTCAGTCCTGCCACTCTCTCCTTTAAATGGTTCAGTTTGAGGGTTTATAAGCAGCAAATTGAGTTAGGGAAGTGTCAGAGGGAACTGCATAGAACAAAAAACCACTTGTGCAGTCCTCAGAGTTGCAAGGAGCCCTTTCTTGTTCTGCTGGAGCTGTCTGCAGGCAGCAGCTTTGGCTTTTTGGGAAGTACAGCAAAAACCAACCTGAACATAAGACATAAGATATAACTGTATTTCCAAATTTCTGTGCTTATTAGTGGGCTTTTCGTGGGCGTTAAAAAAAAAAAAGCTGCTTTAATTATAGCCTTGTATACTGCTATTCAAACTATTGCATGTGACATAAGTGTTTTCTAAACATTAAACAGCAGCCAGTTGTCTCTGTAGATGTCTGCTGTGTTCTTCCAGAGCTGTGCTGCCCAGTAGAGCAGAGCTCTGGGAGTCGTTCCTCTCCACACACAACTTGGGTGTCCTTCTCTGCCTCTGAGTTGGACCTGCAGTTCAGAGCAGAGTGGCTGTTGCAAAAATCAAACGTGTACTGTCAATCAACTACATCTGCAAATACACTGAGCCTTTACAGTACATTTTATAACTGTATCCCTGCCTCCTCTAAAAATCTAATGCAGCAGCAGGAGAGGGGATGTTTCAGGTGGTTTTGTGCCTCAGGGACCTGCTGTGTCACTGAAATAAATGTGACAGTAGCTCAGCCAGTGACAACTCTCACCTTTATTGGTGTGCACCAACTTTATCTCTGTTGCATTTAAACTGAAGGTGCTGGGGATATAATTGCCCAACAGCCTAACAATACTTGGTTTAATCTAATCTTGATGCTTTTAAATGGTCTTGTTAAAAAAAAAGTTTTCAGCAGTTGGATGCCAACCCCAGCAGCCTAAGAAACTGAAAAAACACTGCACTTTTTAATGGCAGTTTTGTGGCAGGTCATCAATTTATCATTCTTCTTAAAAGAAACTGTGAGCCTTGGGAAGCAAGATGAGTGATGATTTGAGTCGGAACCTACTGGAGACGTAGCAAGCTCCTTGTGAAAGCTTCTTACAGCCCACAAATAGCTTTTGGGAGGGTGTATCCTGTAGGCCTAATGAACCACTGGGGGTGTAGCATCATTGCAAGCTACTTTTGAGGGAGAGGAGATCATAGTTTTATTTTAGATTTTTTTATTTTTCAGTAAACCTAACGTGAAATTTGTGTGACTTCCTTGTTGCTTGTAAAAAATAGTTGTGAAGCTCCCATTTAAAACAATTGACCTTATTTACTTAATTATTTGAGTAGCATGTTAAAACACTCACCTAATAATATGAGTGGATTATGTGGGATCCCCCCAAACTGTTATCAGTAATCCTTGCAGAATAATAATGTCTGTATATCAAACTGCCACTGGTTATGGGCAGTCTGTTCTACTGCTGTGATTTTATAACATGTGCCAGATGGCTTAGCTACTGGTTTAGTACTTTTTTTTAGGTAAATAAATGCACAGCTAAAATGCTATCAAGTTCCTGCTATGTCAGGAAATGTGTACAGAGACCACTGTTACTTCTGGTGAGCCACAAGCTCCGGGTGGAGTTGGAAGAGATAGGTGATCAGTCAGGCAGACATACTTGCCTCTTAGAGCCTCCTCATGAGGCCTTTGAGAGTCTAATCCTCTACATGTGTTTTCATAACCAAGTAATTTGTCTCTCTCTAATGAGACTCATTGTTTAACCTCTGTAGGACTGAAGAAAGCATTTTTGTTATTGAAATTTACTCATTGAACCAGTTGAATTAGAGGAAGTTGCAGAAATATCCAGTATCTCAAGGTTTCACTGTTTCTGGATGGTCTATTTTTTAATAGGATTAAAAAAAACCAAAACAACAAGAAGTGGTAGTAAGGTTAATTATAGATGCTGTGAGGGAAAAGGAGTGTGCAGCTCTCAAGTCTACTGTCCTGAGGGTACCAGTTGAATGGTCCTGGGATTTCTGGCAAGTCAGGACAGGCTTTGCAGCAGACCTTGGAGGAGCCAGTCACTTGGGGTGTCCTACAGGGGCATTCACTTGATTGGGATTTCATTACTTGAAATCACAAAACATACCCAAAACAAATATTTAACTGTTTGAAGTCTTGGTTATAGACACCTGCACATACGTGTGAGCATATGTATGGACACTGCCAGCTGGGGAGGCCAAGTCTTGTCCTGAGCAGTGTGGTCACGGGCAGCTTGCTGCGCTGGCATGTCACAGGATTTGGGCTGTGTTTTGTCCCTGGGGTGCTGCTCTGCTCCCTGCCTGCTGCTGTCTGGAGGCATCACGGCTGGTGATGGACCCAGTTTCACTTGGTGCTGTCAAGTGACAAGGCCTCCTCTGGTCTGAGCCAGTGGTTGGTTTTATGCCTCTTGGTGCAAGTCAGCTTAGCTTGGCTTGGATGTCTGAAGTTAGGAATCAGCACAGTCTGAACTCCTTTACATGGCTGGGTTTTCTTCCATATGCTTGAAGGTGCAGAGGTTATCTGTCATCTCATTTTGTGCTCACTCTAGCAGAGCAGTGTTTACTACCACGTGTGTCACGCTTGACTCTGATAGTGAGTGCAGCTGGGCTGAGGGCCAAGATGCTGTGCTTGTGCCAGGCTGTTGTTTCTGCTGCCTCATTAGTGAGCTGCTGGAACGAGTTGAAGCAGCAATGTGCATCTTCTGCTCCTCTGCATCTGGAATAGCAGGCTTCATATGTTCCCTTGGTAATAGGTGGGCCTTGTTACAGAAAGTGTGGTGTTGGGGTCAGACTAAACCCATGGTTCTTGAAAACTGTCATCATGTCTGTGACTTTTTCCTCTTCCACCAGACCATATCTTTTTGCTGAAGTTATTGTCATAGACCATGAACCCACTCTTCACACACAACAGATGTGTGTATTTTTGTTTTGAGGGTGATGCTTCCAAGAGTTTGGTTTAAATGGATATTAAAACTTGAAGGAGAAATACCATAGGCACAAAAGTAAACCTGTTATCTAAAGGTCATGAAAATTCAGTGTCAAATTCACAGGCCCTTTACTGTACAGTAACTTTTTCCTTTTGTTGGCTTTACTTGTGAGCTGCATCCAGGATGGAGAGTTGTGTGATTGGGTTGCTAAGGTCTCGTTTACCAAGGCTAACAGCAAGGCTGTCAGTGCCTTTCCTGGCAAAGAGCAGCACTTTCCTGCCCACGCCACAGTCTGTGCCACCCTTTGCTTGGGACTGCATCATTTCCTTCTCCTTCTCAGTGTTGCTTGGCTTTGCTTAAGCCTGATTCTGCAAGTATTTATCTTTATTCTGTGTGAGTAATTGCATTGCTTAATTTTATGCTTTGAAATCATGCATGTAGATCTGAAAGACTGAGCCTTTGAGTCTCTGTTTCCTCTTACTGCAGGGAAATAACTTTGCTGTTGTGTACCTCCTCAGAATAATTTGTGCAGGAAAACAAATTAAAACATATCCTAGGGATGTCATCTCTTCAAGTTCTTTCTGTTAAGCTCTGTGTATGCAATGTTGCAGTAAGTTAGGACCTGTCTACTTAAAACCCAATTTTAGTATTTAATAGCAAGAGTGTATTTTCAGAAACAGCTTCCACTTTCAGGACCCCCCCCCACCTCAGGGAGATAATGGTTCCACTCATCTTCTTTTAGCATAGCCCCCTTTCTCAGTTTGCTACAGGCAGCAGCCTACCATGAAGGACTATGTGAAATAAAGAACCTGAACTGCCCAGCATTGTGCAGGTGTGGAAAGCAGCAGAGTCATTAAGATGATGATTTTGGGGTCTTCCTGTTCCTGGCCTTCCAGGCCATAACCTGTGTCGTTTTTGTCACAGTGTAGCTGCTTTGCTGCCTGCTCTCAGTTAATCTCAGTATTTAGTAGTTTTATTTCAGTGTATCTCAGTCCATTTATGTACAAATTAAATGTAACAAAGGGATCGGTGCTGGCTAAGAGGTTTGTGGGTTTTTTGTGTGTCTTGTTTGGGGTGTTTTTTTTTTTGTTTTTTTTTGTTTTTAAGATAGAGGGGGTAAGTACTTGGTGCGACTGCATTAGAGCAGTGTCTTTGATGCATCCTGAGCAGTAAGCAACTGGAAAGTAAACACAGGAAACATCAGGTACTACTAATAAAGTTCAAAGGCATCACTGCTACTGAATGTCTGTGGATTGCAGATATTGACCCAGCTTTTAATGTATCTGTGAATTTTAATATGAATTCTGGAGAAGGTGAAAATGGATTACTTACAAATCTTGTGTCTTTATACCATCTGTTCTCCATAGTCGCATGGATTTAATTTCTTTGGCCTGGTAATCAGGGACAATAGCAAGAATTGTCAAAGCTCTTTCCCTGAATAATAATGGTGTGAAGGTACTCAAAGCTGGGGTAAAGCTTCTTAAAATGTTAAGGGAGTAGAAAGTATAAACCTAACATCAAAAAAGCAAGTATGAATGAGAAGTCCCCGTGGTCTGAGGAAGCAGCATGAAGATTAAACTGGAGGAGTCAGGAATGCAGAATGCAGCTGTGCCTGCAGCATCGTCTTCAAGTCTGTTACCTCCGTGCTGTTTGGTGAAAGTTGTGGTTGTTTTCTGAACATCTCAAAAGCTGTTGCATTTCCCTCATTGCTTATCAAGTCGCTTCATTTTTGATTTTTAACCCTGCTCCAGGTGTGGCTGTAGGTAAGGCTGGCAGGGCAGTTCACATAGAATAAAACTGCCACTGGTAGTTTGCAGAAGTGGCTTGTTGAGTTTATTTAGCTCTTAGGAGACAGTGGGAATGGTTGAGAGCAGCCTTTTCCAGGCTACTTACACTGTGGTCTGATGAGAGCCCTCACTTTCAAAAAGCAGCATAGCTTTGAAGAGTCTCATTCTGTCTTTAAAGCAGATAACACAGGGGAGAAATACTATGTGTGACTTGTCGTGTCATTTCCTAAGATTGCTGTGTGGTTAGATATGAACTGCATGTTTCTGGCTTGATAGTCCTAAATATAGAAGAACAGAGACTTCTCGTCTGAGTGACTTTCATACCCATATGGTCTTTTTTTTCTAAGTGAATATGAAAAATCATGAGGTCTTGCTGCAGTTACTGATGGCGTCTTTCAGTTCTTCCATTTGATTATCACAAGACAAGATAATTTTGCAATTACTTTGTGTGTTACTGAAGGACACTCTTGCTCTTTGTAAAGCCAGAGAAATAAACTAAAAATATTGTGAATTGATCTAACAATGTGAGAATTCATTGCCCCAACACAGCTTGTCACACGTTACTCTCTGCAGACTCCATGGGTTATTCATAAATATCTTTAAAGCAGATGACCTCAGTTGTTTTGCTGAGGAAACCAGAGAGAGAGATTCCCAAGTTGCCTTGTGAGTGAGTGAGTGTACACCAATACAAGAAATATGGAAATATTGTCTATGGAGTTTGAGCCTATTCTGCCTGGAAAGGAAACACCAACTGTTTCTGGAAGTGCTGAGAATCTGTGGTATAAGAGATATGGGATGGAAATAGATGGTTTAGCCTATATGTATGTTCAAATAAGTCGAATATGGTTGTTTTCTTGGTTTTGACATAGGTGAAGGCTGTATAGCCAAGCATATAATAGCTAATTACACAGAATCACAAAATCCGAGGGGTTGGAAGGGACCTCGAAAGATCATCTAGTCCCCCTGCCAGAGCAGGATCACCCAGAGCACATCACACAGGAACGCATCCAGGCGGGTTTTGAATGTCTCCAGTGAAGGAGACTCCACAGCCTCTCTGGGCAGCCTGTCCCTGGCTCTGTCACTCTCACAGTAAAGAAGTTCTTCCTGATATTCACATGGAACCTCCTATGCTCCAGTTTGCATCCATTGCCCCTTGTCCTGTCACTGGTCATCACTGAAAAAAGCCTGGCTCCATCGTCCTGACACTCACCCTTTACGTATTTGTAAACATGGACGAGGTCACCCCTCAGTCTCCTTTTCTCCAAGCTAAAGAGACCCAGCTCCCTCAGCCTTTCCTCATAAGGGAGATGTTCCACTCACTTAATCATCTTTGTGGCTCTGTGCTGGACTCTTTCAAGCAGTTCCCTGTCCTTGAACTGTGGGGCCCAGAACTGGACACAATACTTCAAATGTGGCCTCACCAAGGCAGAACAGAGGGGGAGGAGAACCTCTCTTGACCTACTAACCACCCCCTTTCTAATGCACCCCAGGATGCCATTGGCCTTCTTGGCCACAAGGGCACATTGCTGGCTCATGGTCATCCTCCTGTCTACCAGGACCCCCAGGTCCCTCTCTTCTTCCCCAGATGCAAGACTCTACACTTGCCCTTGTTATATTTAATCACGTTTCTCCCCGCCCAACTCTCCAGCCTGTCTAGGTCTCTCTGAATGGCAGCACAGCCTTCTGGTGTGTCAGCCACTCCTCCCAGTTTCGTGTCATCAGCAAACTTGCTGAGGGTACATTCTGTACCCTCATCGAGGTCGTTGATGAAGATATTGAACAGCACCGGTCCCAGTACCGACCCCTGAGGGACTCCACTGGTCACAGACCTCCAACTAGATTCTGCCCCATTGACTACAACTCTCTGACTTTTTCCCTTCAACCAGTTCATGATCCACCTCACCTCAATAATTTATTAACAAAGGTTTAAAGTACGTAGAGTTTTGACTTATCTGGAGATATACAAAGAAGGCTTTTTCAAACATTCCAGACAATAATTTCATTGCTCAGGACATTGTCTGTCTTAGAAGAATCTTATACAAGAAAAAGCATTTGCAGAAACTGTTAGAATTTGATGTCAGAGTGCACTTATTCCTTGTGACAGTCTTATGTGTTGGAAATACACAGGCAATATAAACTTTATGCAAAAAAAAGAGGCTAAATATAGTATACAATTTCCAACTAGCATGGAAGGTTTTAATTTCACTCCCCTTTCCAGCATAAGGGTGTTTTCCATCATTTCTCATGCTAATCAAGGTTAGAATGGCACTAATGAGATGGGCTGGAGCAGACAGGACTGGTTGGTGGTGCTCTCAGCTGGGCCAGCAGCACTGGGGGTGGGGGGCTGGCCAGGGCAGGGCTGGAGATGAGAGGGAGGAAATGCAGGGGTGTGTGCGGGCGCAGCGCTGTGGCGGGAACCCCAGTTCTGCTTTCACAGCTGCTCCCGGCGCTTGTAGAGCCTCTTTGGGAGGTTTAACTCTGCTCACTGGTTTTCAGATAGAGCTTGCCAGGTCATTCCTACAGTTTCTGGTTTCCTTGCAGGGGGCCGTGCTTTTAATTTCCCATGAAAAAATGGTGGGACTAAGTACAGCTTTGTTAGATGTGCTTCACTGCTGCCAGAGACGTGTCTGTGTTGGACTTGGCCTCGACGACAGGGTTGTGTTCTGGGTTAGCTGGGTGAAACTGGGTTTCCCTCAGTAACTCAAGCTAGGTCAGGAAAGCTCTGTTCTAACAATGTTACTACATCTCAGCCTGGGGCTTCTGCGTCGTTCTAACAAAAAATAAGAAGTTAATTTGAATTTTTAGAACCTCAAATAGTTATTTTCTTTTCATTGTGACTTTTTTGGGGGGGACTGGGATTAAGTAAAAAAAGAATTCTGTTTGGACTTCAGCTCCACCTTACAGAAAGATACTTGGAGAGTTACAGCCTTATCTACTATCAAAGTTCACAGCAAAGTCAGCAATTGTCCATCCTCCAGATGGCTTACAGATACCAGAAAATTTAGCCTTATTTCAGCTCTGTGATCTGGGTGACCGGTTATGGCTCCACTACTTTTTTCTCAGTAACTTCTTGTTTCGACCTCCTGCACTGTAACACAGCACGGAGCAGTGCATCTGGCTGATCAATACAGCCCTTTCTTTTCCCTTCCTGCCTAAGCAAGTGCTGAACACACCAGATAATCTCACGGCAATGATGCAGATGGCTCTGTGCTGAAGCAGAGACACTTAGACAAAAGACAACGCTTCCTCTTTCTGCCTGTATGAACCCGGGATGAACACCCAGCTGCAGCCCGTGCTCTGGGCCCCTTCTGTTCCTGAGCTAAACTTGGGCTGTGCTGTGTATTGTGAGAAATTATTCCATTATCCTGCCTGCTATGGGTGAGGTTTCTAGAAAAATTGGGAAAAATAATTTAAAAAAGCTTCTGACACATCTTAGATCCGTTTAAGAACTTGAGAAGATGAAATAATTGTCTGACATTGCATGTAAAAATACGTTAGAAACATGATGGTCTTGACCGGATTTATACCAGTGGTCTGGAGTATTTAATACTTATTTCAGCATTTACTTAATTATGCTCTGAAGCCTAAATTATGACCTGCATCATCTTAGTGTTAAAGTAAAATCCTACAACCAGTTGTTTTGTTTGTCCTCACAGTATTTGTTTTCTTCAATCTTAAATTCAGGTGCCCGTAAAGTTAATCGTAACATATGAATATTTTTGTGTGTTTGCTTTAAAGATTGGATTTTTACGTGTGTTTTACATGGGAGTGTTTTTGTAGTACACCCACAACATTCACTGTAAGCATACAAGCATGAAGTCATGCATCCTTTTCCTGATATTCTTTCTTCAATGCTATGTGTTGCATTAGCTTAATATTCAGGCATGGCTGTAGTTGTTTCATTTGCCCTTAAATTTCCTGTGGCCACTTTTCTGCAACTCTTGTAACATGTTTTTCAGGTTGAATGAACTAGGTGTTTTAAAGCAGACTTGTAATTACCATCTTTTTGAAATCACTAGTGTATAATTCAGTGCTTGCCTTTATATTGGTGGTATGGATTGAAATGCAACACGGTGTGTGCCTCTCTCTGTGGGTATAACCCCAAATGAAGTTTGACATGAGTCAGAATATTTTCCTGTTGCTCAGCCTGTGGTAGGTGTCACACTTCTGCTTGATGTTTTCGCTGATCTTACTGTGATTTTTCAGCTTGTTTTGTGTCCCAAGTAGTGACCAAAACATTGGTGGTTTTAATCTAGCTGTAAGTGCCACCTCTTTGGAAGATCTTTCAGAGCCGTGTTCGTTCCTTTGGCAGGTCTGGAAATCAAAACTGTTTTAAACACAAAATTTTCTTAAACATTGTTTTTTGTTGTTTTTTTTTATTTGACTATATTTTTTTAAGCCTGATTTACTTTGAGCAAACATTTCTTTAGAAGTGTGCTGAATCAAATGAGAATAGCATGCTGCAACAAGGTAGAAGTGTTGGTGTTTGACCATGTTTTTACTGCGGTTTTTCCATCAAATCCACCGTGTACCCAAGCAGTGTTGCACGTGCCTTCCCATCACTGCCCGGGGGTTCTCAGCAGCAGGTGCTCCTGGTGTCACAAGTCATGGAGTAGAAGGTTGTCACCGTGGCTGCTGGCTGAAGATGGCTGCTTGGGGAATGGGGGTCTGTGAAATACAACAGGAACTGGCAAGTGTCACATATTGTATTTTTGTCTGCTCATCAAATTTGCCTGTAGTAGCTTGTTATATATATCCTGTGTTTTGGATTTAGCTTTTTTTTTTTTTTTTTGCATCACTTTAATGTAAGATCAATTTTCAGGTAATTTTAAGTCCATGGACATTTTCCCAGTGGCTGAAGATGTAAATTGTGCTGCAGTAATTCTTTGTGAAATACTGATAGTTTTTGATTGTACCTTGTACAATCAAGGTGTTTTTGGCAAATCATGTACAAGTTTTTATGGTGTTACAAGTCACCAAGCCCTAAATACAAAGAAAGCCTTATAAAAGTGTGTAAGAGAAATTAAATAAAAGACCCCCAAACCACCAAACTTTGATATCCCTAGGATTAAATGTGGTAGTTACACATAAAGTAGATGAAACACTCAAGGACAGCATTTATTTTCCATGAGCTGCGATTCAAGTAGTTCCCCTGTTCAGGGTGCAGGAGGCAGGTGCCTTATGTGCCAAACCCAGAGTGCTGCAGACACTTGGACCCAGGTTTCCAAAGCCAGTGTCAGCAGGGTGCAAACTTGTGGGGGAGTCCTGGGGTGCAGCTCAGAGCCTGGGTCACTGCTGTCCCCAGCTGCTGCCTGGGAGCTCTGTGTGCGGCCAGTCAGGGAATTCCCAGGAATCAGAGATTTATGGGATAGCATGGGGCTTTTGATCTTCCTATTACAGAAACTAACCATGTGAAATTATTTTTCAGATAAAACATTAATACAAATTGTCTCATATATTTTCCTCACTGTATAACAATAGAAATGTCTTTTTAAATTAATCCTGTATAAATATCAGGCCTTACACTGCACGGGAGGTATATAAATGGCTGTTGCTGAGCAGCAAGACAGAAAATATGTTCCGTGTCCAAAGAATGCTTCTGCCTTTAAGGAAATCGATATGTTTTGATGAATTTTTTTTTTGCAAAGTTAGTGATGCCATTTTCCTCAGGCCCTAAGAAAAATGTAGATGAGTTGGTGAGAGGTTTTGCAGCAGCCTGCTCGTCGTGGAGATGCTCTGCTTTTCAATCCTCCCTGGTTATTTGGCATTTTTATGAGAGCAAAGTCTTGTCTCACCTTTCGTACTGCAGCTGGCAGCAGCAGTTTGTTAGCAGAAAGGTAACACTTCCAGGAGTCTGCCTGCGTGTTGTGGCACTGGTGGCAGAAACATCAGTGGTTTCAGCAAGTGGAACAAGTGGCACCTCCTGTGGTCTGATGTGTGAGTGATCAGGATCTCTTTGTAGGGGATCCAAGTTGGTCAGGCTAAGATTTGTGTTCCACCTGTTAGTCACCTGGCCGTGTGTCTGCTTGTGTTGTTAATATTAAAGCTAAGCTGCTCTGTTTCAAGTGTTTCTAGGCTTAGTATCCATAGTGGTGGTACTGTCAACCAGCTGTAGGGGAAAATATAAAGCTGAAAGGAAACTATTCTAATAGCATCAAATTATGTCCAGAGCAACCCCACCCAGGGAAATCACACAGCACAGAAATCAATTTCTCCTAAGTTTCTGTTTTGCATAGATAAGTGAAACACTTCTGCAGTGCAACCTTTTTATGACTGTGCTCTGTTTTGTTGTTGCACCTCACTAACATAGACACTTTTCTTTTTCCAGCCTAATAATGCAGCCTGCTCTCTAGGTGGCTGTGTTCAGTTAGCAACAGGTTGACAGTGAATGATTTTGGTCAAATTTGGCTTTCACTTTCAGCAGCTGTTGCTGTTCAGTCATCTCCTTCATCTAGTGCTGCTAGAATTGATGGTAGCTCTTTGATCCAGACATTAACAATCTGTTTTATTCCTACCCAAAACCGAGGTCATTCTTGAAAGAGGGAGACACAAGGTCTCTCCTAAGTTTTCTCATGGTTAACACCTGAAAGACTGTTTTTTGAGGCTGTCTGTAAATAAATAAATGTTCTCTGCTGAGGTTAGAATCATACGAGTTCATTTTTATGGGTAGATCTTGCTGAGAAACGAGGGACAGCTTTTTATGAGTTGAAATTTCCTTTTCCTTGTTAGGATGTAGATAGTTTTATGAGCTCTTTCAGCTCTTGTCAAAGAGCTGTTGGGCTAGGAAGATAGCTGTATCTCATGCTGCAGTATTTGTGGTTGTGCAATGGAAGTAGAAGACTGCTGAAGGGACTGCTGAGCCACTTGCATTGCTAATTCCATTTTGTCAGCAATGTCAATTAGGACTTCAAGAGGTTAAAATCTCAGAAGAGAGGCTTTGTGAGTCATATGGTCTCATTTGATAGATAATTATTGTAGTCTGCTGATTTCTTCATGTGATCTGAGATGAAATCATGAGGTATAAGAGAATACTTCGATTTCCTATTATATTTTCTGATTGTGTACAATTGTGGTAACACAGCTAGCTTTCTGGCCCTTCAGTAAAACACCAAAACTTCTGTCTATATTTTTTTTGCTGTGAACTCTTTTAGAGTCCCTGCCTAGGTAACACTGAGTGTTGCCTTTCAGCAGCCCAACTTGTCCTTCCTTGAACAAAGTGGGGTGATTCCACACTTCCGTGTGATTTTGGAGGTGATGTGGTTTATTTATGTTAGTCTGCTGAGGCTGGAAGAGAGTCTAGGCAAGAAACTTGAGTTTTGGGATAGTCCTGTTGATACATGTTTAGTTACTTGGTTTTCCTTCTGAATTCAAGGGTATCTCATTTGTGTACCTTATATTTTCATTCTGTTTTCTTTTAAAGTAGTTTAGGGTAAGTGACAGTCCTGTGCATGCTCAGCTGGAGATGGTTGCTTGCTGGGTCCAGCCCTGAGTGTCAGAGTGGTGGGGGGGCTTTGTCATAGGGTGGGAGAAAGGGCTGCATGTCCCCCTCGTGCCTCTTCCAGTCCTACATCTCCGATGAGGGAAGGAAGAAGTCATCAGTGGAGAGCCTGGAATGTACCTGTGGAGAAAGTCCAATATGATTTATTACCTGGATAGCAAAGCTAAGTTTGTTAGAGCCAACTCCATACTGAAGTGTAAAGTGCAGGTGACACTACTGGTAAGCTTTGAGTGATGTGAAAGGTAACAATATTTACCTAAAATTTCATTCACTTCCTTTCCCTGAGTGAATCATACTGTTACTTCCCCTATCAGCAGCTTTAGGCTGGTGGTTCAGCATTTGCATGGAACTATTACAAACAGTAATAGATTCATTGATCATAATCAGGCACAATTTCACTACAGTTCATTTGATTCTTGCTGTAAGTTTTATTGTCATTCCAGTCCACTTTTAGACTAGAATTTCCTTCCCTTTCTAGAAGGCTGATTTGTAAATCAGTGTCTCTGGAAGTTTGCAATATTTTAGTCTTATTTTAAGGGAGTTTTAATTTTAACTCAATTTTTTTTATACTAGTAACTAAAGACAGCTGAATAACAGAGACACCAGAGTGTAAAGTTTTCCCAGGAGAGAGGTCCTTGGTCCTGTTTTCACCAGTGATGGTGCTTTGTGTTCTGCTACAGGGTTGGATCCTACTAAAGGCTAAGCAGCTATAGGATTTTAACATCCAGTGATTATATAAAGGATAGAGCGAAAATCTGATTTTGCAAATAATTCTGCTAAATTAATGAGCTGAAAATGTTGTGAAATTATTTAATGCTTATAATTAGAAACATCTCTTTTCTCCCACCTGTTCTTTTCACCAGGTGTTTTCTTCAGCAGGGATTTAAGGCTAGGCAGTGGTGCTAGAGATAAGAAGCTACAGCTTAGTGCTCATAAGATGCTTTTAATATCTGGTAGGGTTGTGTCATGTGGAAGGTTCAGCT
Source organism: Apus apus (assembly GCF_020740795.1). NCBI lineage: Eukaryota > Metazoa > Chordata > Aves > Apodiformes > Apodidae > Apus > Apus apus. The sequence goes on from NC_067291.1 coordinate 9,036,550, forward strand.
GTCTCTAGTAACCAGGTTTCTATGGTGATCTGCTTTCTGCTTTCTTTTCCCCTTCTCTAGACAGTAGAAAATGTACAGTTTCAGCTGAATAAATTAAAGGTGCCGCTTCATGCTGGCATAGATCACATAGTTAGAAACTGCTACGCAGCATTTGCTGCCTGAACTTAACAGCATTTGTGTCTTACAAGGCTGCTGCCCTTTTTACATCAAGAAACTTTTCTTTGTGTAGCCTAGAGGAAACCAGCCTGCTAACCTGTTTTGCTAGACTATTTAAATGCTTTCCTCTTTCATACTGCTTTCTGTTAATTCCTGTAGCGAAAGGGAAGCAATATCCCATCAGAAATATTAAGGATGGGGAACTGCTGCTTTAGCTGAAGGGGAACAAAAAAAAAAGGTCAGAGGTGGTGGCATTTTGTCTTCAGCTGTGTAGCATCTTTGTGTTAAACTAGGAAATCTCCCTGCTTTCTGGAAGGGTTTTGGTATTTTTTAATACATTTTTTTTTTAAAGAGAGTTCTGTGAGTAGGTGTGTTGGAGCAACTTTGTGTATGTGTGTGTTTGCGAAGTTTCACAGGAATCCTTTGTTTAAAAACCAAGTAAAGGAAGACATTGCTCATGAGCACACTACTTTATCCTCATACTGCACCTCTATTGTCATGTCCTGGTTAATTATTTTGGAATTATTCTATAATTTTGTAGTTTCTGGAGGTTGGTGCTTGCATCAGAACATGTACTTGATAGCACACACCTCAATTTTAACTTGTGTGGCTTCTTACCCTACAAGTTGTGGATACTGCAGGGCTGAGAGCAAATGAATAATCCAAGTGTCCAAACCATGGCTTCTGCTGCTAGTTTCTCAGCTGCTCTTGGCCTTTTTTTGGCCTCCGTTGCTCTGTGAATGGCAACAGCCCATGCTGAAGAGCTGTTTTTGGCACTGTTCATTTTCGAAATAGTTCCTTGATACTCCCATGTCCAGGGTGAGTGGGAAAGAGGGCATGAACTCCAGTAGTAATACTGCATTTCTGTACTGAAAACAATAGCAAATATATACGAAACTAACAAAGCTCAAAGGAAAAAAGCAAGCAAACAAACAACAAACCACAAACATATTTAGTACAAAGAACAAAGTTTCTTGTCTTTGTATAAAGTAGATTCTTAGGGCTGGTATAAACATCCAGTGAAGAAAAAACAGGTATGGGAGCATCATATGTTCTGTAGTGGGAACAATGAAGATGAATTTTTCATTTTTATGTCATTATTTGCCTCCTTTCACTGGGTCTACATTTATGGCGTAAGCTGTTCACAGAGTTCAGGAGCTTTTTAGATGAAGACAAGGGCAGTGCTTTAGAGGCTGTAATGTGATCAAGGTAAAAGCCATTGGTTTGGGCTGTTGTAAATTACTCATGTGCACTGCTCTCGAGAAGCATCCTGGGTGTGAGAAGCAAATTGCTTTGTGAAGTTTGCAATAATTCCAGGCACTGAGCCCCCAGCCAGGCAGGGTGCACGTCCCTCTCGTGGGCCAAGGGCTGGGGCTCCTCAGGGCTCGCTCCCCAACCCACCGCCTTGGCTGAACACATTTTATCATTTCCTATCTTACAGCAGGAAGGCAATATGAAGTTGGGTCAGTAAAAAAATCCCCAATAGAAACTCGAAGTTTGTCTTTTAAGTAGACAGAAAATTGGGTTAATAAGAGGAAAAAAAAGAGCTTCAGCATTCTTTGAGGCAGAAGGTGCTGTACAAAAATGTGTGCAAGACTGGGTGGCGAAGCTGGGTGACCAAGTGCAGAATTGCTCTGCCATCAGATGCTGTGCTCTGACAAATACATTACAGTTATTTTGGAACAGTTTAGTGGACTGAGAATGTTTTGCAACATGGCTGCAACTCTAGAGCCAAGCAGCTGTTTTGTTTGCAAAGGTGATGGATGTGGGATGATCTTAGTGCTCTCTAGGCATTGCAAGAGCATCAGTTCAGAAGTTTTAATATAATAAAAATGTATTGTCTTTTCTAGGGTTACTCCAGAGCTGTTTTCATATGCATGTATTTGCATGTGCATGTATAACTAACTAGATATTTTCCATATTGATTCCTGAGCATGAGAAAACCATTAAATCTGGCTTCACTCATTTAAAATTGTGAATATTCTGTCTGGTTTTGAAAACAAGTAATTCTTTCTTCTGCATTACTTTTATGAATAAAGTTTGGGAGCAAAATGGTCATTAACTGGAATACTAGGTTTTGTTTTCTGTTATTTGAAGGCCTTTTCAGACAAATAATTTCAGAATTTTTTTTCTTTTGGCATTCTGGAGACAATCCATTTTAAACTTTCCCCATTTGCTACTACAAAGAAAGAGCATTTAATACTTGAGATCAGGTATCTTTGCCTGAATTAATACACATGGGCCAAAGTGTTCTGTTAGGGAAAAAAGCTATATAATGTTATGCTGCAAATGTATTTAGGATCTGCTTAGGAGAGTTTCTCCAAGTAATTTTTTTATTACCAAGTTTCTGATACCTCTGAAAAGACTTTTTTTATTTGTATGTTTTCAGCATTGAATGTGTACCTTGGAACAATATTTTGCATGTATAATACCCTTTTCTTTCTGTGTAGGCAACAAAATTAAGCTTATGAAGCCTTTTATCAATAGATAGAACAACTTATTCACCTCAGAGGTATTAACTGACTTGTCTCTTGCTTAAGGGTTTGGCTGTTAAACATAAATAATAAAAAAAATGTGTTATTGTCATGTAGATGGATGATTAACTATATTAAACTATATAGTCACTGATCTTTTGCTGTTGGTTTTGTATTGCAGTATGCCAGGGTTTGGATCCCTGATCCAGAGGAGGTCTGGAAGTCAGCAGAACTTCTCAAAGATTATAAACCTGGAGATAAAGTCCTCCAACTTAGACTTGAAGAGGGCAAGGTAGGTCTACATATTGTTCATAAACTGTTCTTGCTCTTCACTGGAGACTGGTGTATCTAACACAGGCAGCTGTACTGTCAAAATATTTCTGCATTTATGTATATGCACTTATTCTTGTCCACTGACCTTCAGTAGTATTTTTTGTGTGTCAAATGAAACTATTAATTTACAAAAATCCATTTTGCCTCAATTTAAAAAATAAAATGTGTTGCTTTTATCCAGCTGCCTGTTGCGTTCAGTTTCATCATCTTTTTCTACTTATGCCATTAAAGCTATAACCCTTGTTTGATATTCCAGTGAGAGCAATGTTGCCAGGAGAAGAGGGTTGCAGAGAAGTAATTGTGACTTTTAAGTTGAGCATAACCATTAGAATATTAATAAAGATGAGAAGGAGCAAGGATTAAGAGCATTACAAAAATGATATGGCATAGAGATATTATGACATGTCTACAAAAAGCTCACATCCTTCTGCTGAAGGCCTGCTCATTTTTTTTCATGCCATTTAAATGGTTATTTCATCTTAATACATAGTGATGGTGATCTCCCAGATCTTCCTATGGAAAATAAGGATCTATTGTAGTTGGTCAAATATTTATTTTTCATTTCTTTTCCTCTTACCAGTGGCCAGCTTGGATCCTACTTTCATGTAGAGACCTACGTAACCATGAAGTTAAAAGAAAATATACAGAATGGCCTCTATGTAAAATATTTTACTTTAATGCATTTCAGTCTTTGACTCACTCACATTTCTTATATGGAGAGCTGAGTACAATGTTTTTAATGTGCCAAGATTAAACCCCCTGCCCCCATATTCCAGGCTGTGTGATTTTGCTACACACTTGAGCATTGCATATTACAGAGTGGGGGTGTTTGTCAATTAAGTCACATTGTGTGGGGGCGTGAAAACAGCAGGTAAATAAAGTAATTTTGGATTTAGAGAGAGATGCAATTAAAACATCTACATTAGAGACTAATTTATAATTGCAAAAATTGTAAGTAGCATTTTTTTTTCAGTTTGTGTTCTTGGTGTTGTGCCAGCGTTCTCGTGTGTGTGACTGTGTATGAAACTGGCTGTGGACTGATGGAATCTGCTTCCTCTGCTCCTGTCAAGAGGAAAATAATATGAAAAACCAGTTAGATTTATGATAGAACATATTTTTTTTTATTTAATAAAAAGATTTGGCAGCAAAAGAAAGGGGGGTGTTGAAGAAATAGTTTTAAAAGGTGATGTCTCTTTATGATGGCCTGTTGTGCATAGGAAATGCTTTTGGGACATTTTAAATGACATTTTTGGAGAAAGGACTCCCTGAAATAGCCGGAGGATTTAAATGCTGCTTTGTGTTTTTGTAACTTGGGCATGTTTTGCTGGGAAGAATGTTTGGAAGGGGCTGCAGCTCTTTCAGCATCTTTGTTTCCATTTGATTTTCAGGACCTAGAATATTGCCTGGATCCGAAGACCAAGGAGCTGCCGCCCTTGCGCAACCCTGACATACTTGTTGGTGAAAATGACCTCACCGCTCTCAGTTATCTCCACGAACCTGCTGTTTTACACAACCTCAAAGTTCGATTCATAGACTCTAAACTAATCTATACCTATTGTGGCAAGTACTGACTTTTCATTCCATGGTCTTTAGAGAGAATGCTGTAGACAGGAAAAGGAAAGTTGATTGCTGGGATATGTGCTTTTAGCTTACAGTCATTTAGTGAGAGGACATGTTGAGCTCATCTTGTGGAAGTCCCGGTGTTTGTGGTCATTAAGTGCATCAGATAGGCTTGAAAGTCAAATTCAGAGAAAACTGACTTTGTATCCCTCTAGCTTCCCAGTAGACTCCATTTATATAATGTGGATTCAGCAACTGTAGCTTGCCAATGCCATTCCTGGCTGGTTGGTGCTCCCCTTAGACTTACTGAGATAGGTGTGGACTGCAGGAGAGCTCCATCCATATGGTGCAGATGCAGGAGGCTACCCCTGCTGTTTGGTGCATTTACTACCTACCTCTTTCTCTGTATGGAAGATACCAGTGTATTTTTTCTGTTGTGTTTTCCAGTCAGTGCCACTACAGGATTGAATTCCTAATGGTGTGCGAGCCAGTGCTTTGCTGTTCACAATTATGAGCAGTCTTGATTTTAAAAATACCATTGAACTCACAGTAGAGGTTATCCAAAGTTCTGATTGCCTGTGACATTTTCAGATGGCCAGAATAGGGCAAGTTACTTTAATGATCACTTCATCATAGGTTCAAATTGCAGCTAAGTGGTCTATTTTAAAGAAATACTGTGAGGTAGTTTAGGCTTAAATTTTAGATTTCATGCTTCCAGGCTTTTTTCATGTATGTGCATGTGTTTCTTTTAAATGTGTTAAGTCAAAATATATGGCTAACTTTAAATATAACCTTCCATTATCGAAAACTTTGTTAACTTTTCAAGTATTCTAATATGCACTTTGGATATTGTGTTAGTGCATAAGAAACAGTTTAAGTCATTGGTGGATTTTTTACATTTTACATGATATGATGATGTGATTGCCAGAAACCAGATACTGAAAAATTCCTTCTCATAATATTCTGATTAAGGCAAAGACACATTCTTTCAGTAGGTGTATTCAAATTATCACTTGCATATTCACTGTAGCTTAGTTCATGCCAGAAGAAAACATGCCCCATTATTTGTTTTTAAATATGCAATTTAACTTTGCCTCTAGTCAGATGTTGGTAGGGCAGTTCCAGTTCTAGGCATTGCAGGCCAGGGTATATTGGGCCTTCTTGATGTCATCATGTATTAGATTTGCTGTTTATAATTTCATTGTACCTTTGTGTGACCTCACAAACTATAGTGTAGGGAAGTCATGTTGCAAGGTGGCCCTTGACAGATATCAGCTGACCATGACTGCAGGTGTCTGAAGAAGAAATTTGGATTTTGCAGCTGAAGGCCTTGTCCTGTCCTGGTCTGCCTATGGAATACACCAAGTGTCAGATTTTCCCTCTTCTGGTCACTGTTACAACTCCACCCATGGTGATGGGTATGGAGAGTTAAGGCAACCCGCCTGTTCAACGTGTTGTGACGGGCAGACTGCAGCCATTAATATCCTGCCACATTTTGCTCACTCTGGCTATTCCTCATCTGCTGGTGCCCAGCAGAGTGCATCTGTTCCCAGTCCTCTCAGCAGTGTCCAGACCATGGGGGCCTGAATCAGACTTTGCCTCCCCCAGCTTGCAGCCAGCCTTGCATTCCTGTAGGGGTGGGAGATGATTCATACCCACATCTCATCCCATCATGCAGTCAGAGCTTGGCTAGAGGCACAGAATAATTTAGGTTGGAAGGGACCTCTGGAAGTCTTCAGTGGAGCTCCCTACCTAAAACAGGTCTGACTAGATCAGGTTGCTCAGGGCTGGGACCAGTCAAAGTATCTGAGTATCTCCAGTGAGGGAGGTACCACAGCCTCTGTGGGCAAACCCCTGCTGAGGGTGCATGTTCTGGTCCCAGGACTGGGAAACCACTGCAGTTCCCCCAGTTTAGGCATTGTCTGTGTTTCTGTCCCTCGTGCTCCCAAGGTAAAACTCTTGATAGGGGAACATTTTGGCAAAGTACTTTTGTTCCACTGGACACATGGCCTGAGCTTATGAGGAGTTTTCAGTCTGGGTTTTGTGGTCCTGTGCCTCCTGCTACCGCTGTGCTCCTCCTGTAAGACAGCCAGCCTGGTGTGTGTTTCAGCTGCTTTCAGACGTGCTTCGCGTTCAGCATCATCTAAGAGGCTTTCAAAAGGAGCATGCTGCATGCTGCGTTTGTTTTGCTGCCTTGGGAAAACATGTTGTTTTCGTCTTTTCCCTGGTGCAGCTTCAGTTGCTGGTTTGGCTGGTTCTGTAGTTTCTCCTAGGGCTGGAAGGCCTTTAGCTGTTGGTGGAACGGGCCTGCCAGAGGGCCTGGGATGGGGGAGCTTGGTCAGCTGTTCCGCTTCCAAACAAGCGGTGATTCTGGGAACTAACTGTGGGTTCAATAGAAACATGTGGATCTGGTAGCGTGGGGGTTCCTGGTGGTCAGGGTGTAGGTGAAGGAGGTTGAATGCAGTGTGCTGGGGATTAGGTAGCTTGGGATGTAGCCACATGGACATTATGCTATAAGCAAAGGAAAATAAAGTCAGTGTGTCGGCCTTTAAAAACCTGATACTTAGGCCACAGATGTTCACCTTTCAAGCTGCTCTGCCACTTCCTGATCTCTGTACCAGTTAGTTCCCCTCTGCAAAGATTGTTGCCTTAGAGCTCTGCCTGCAGGAGGAGCTTTTATTTGCCTCCTTAACTTGATTCACACATGAGCCAGGGTAGTTTAAATAGCCCATGAGGGTGGTTTGAGCTAAATCAGCTGATTGAGCCTGAAGGAGATTAAAAACACATTCATCCACCAAGAGAATGATGGTAACATTGTTCTCTACCAGCAGAACTGGAGCTGGGTGGATGAATGTCCATGGCTGAATTAATTTCTAGTGCCATGTTGTCCTTAGTGTAATATGTCAAATGGATATTAAATTCTTCAAACTTTCACTTTGAAGCAATCCAGACTTTTAAACAGAAAACCTCCTGAATTCTTAATTTCAAGTCAGCCTTTCCTCAGCAATTCAGAGGGGATTTTTCATTTTGCTTTACTGTTGGGAATATGAAATGGAGAATAAATGAAGGAAGTTGAAAAGTTACAAAGGAAGATTTGAATGCTTTCATGGAAAAACTGATATATCTGTGATGAAAACTCAGTGAATAGTGCAGGTTAGGTCAGATGTATAAAATACTGCCTCCTCTGCAGGAGAGCAAACTTTAAATTAAAATAATAAATTATTTATACTAATATCCAGCTTGTCCACAGATGGTTGAATACATCCAAGATAAAAGCATTAGGTACACTTACTTGCCATGAATGGCAAAAAGAGTAGCCAGAGTTCAATTAGTTGTAATTGTAGGAATGAAAACACATGTAAATCTGATTTGGGGAGGCCCATGAGATTTCTTAAATCAGCAACATGATTTAGGGGAGATAAAGAGAAAATTATATATAAATTAATCTGAATTATAGTCCTGTGAGACAGGCTGTTTTAAAAGTTCCTTGGAGAGCATGTAATTCCTAACTTACTGGTTTTGGATATTGGACTAAGCAGATGGTAGCTGCTTGTTGATTTTACAGCTTGATACTGAAGATTATGCTGGAGACTTGTCACGGGGCTGCTTGTTTTGAATGGAAGGGTTTATTTTTGCCAATGTGACCAAATGCAGGAGGGAATTGTCTGAAGCCTCATAGGGCTTTATTTTTGATGTCTCTGATTAGACTTGCAAGCCTGGGAGGCTTGGCTTGGCAGTGTGGCCTCACCTAACTTTTTACTACGTATTCATGGTTACGAAGGGCAGATGTTAAAAACCCACACGGAAAAAATTCCTTTAGTCTGCTAGCACTGAGGTTCCTTCCCCTCCCTAACCCGCCTCTTATTTTTGGCTCATCACTACAGTGTTAGAACTTGGCATAATCTTTTGTAGAGACTTTTCACTCAAGCTCCTCAGTAATCTCAGGGAAGTCCTGGCTGATGGAAAAACACTGACTCTACTTGCATGGGTGTGTCGAGCCATAAAACTTGCTATATATTTGAGGAAATAGCTTGAGATCTCTCAGATATCTTCCTGAAAGATACTGTACTGTTGTGGGGTTTTTTTTTTGGTTTTTTTTTTTTTTTTTTTGTTATTATTTGTGCTTGGTCTCTAAATGCATGACAAGATTTAAAAATGGAGTGGTGCTCCCAGCAGCAGTGCCAGACTATAGATGCTTTCACTTCTCCCAGCTTTTCCATGGAAAATTTCTTAGATAGATATCACAACACTGTGTGATCTGCATGGAGGAGGGGAATGGGAATCTGCATTGAGGTAGTGCCTGTGTGTGTGTGTGTGAATTTCTGAGTAAATTTAGAAACAAGTTGAGTGCTGTGGTGATGCTTCTGGTGCAGGTTCTTCAGGGATGGTTATTCAAGGAGCATGTGTAACATGCTTGCTGTAGTCAGAGTGCAGCCATCTGTGCCTGCATTGTCACTTTTAGGCATAAAAAATGTATGTAAGGAGAAATTCTATTTTTAAAATGGCCACAGTTAAAATTAGAAGTTTTTTTTTTCCCCTTAGCAGATTGCCAAGGTGAGGAAGAATTACCATGTCAAGAGAGCACAGTTTGCCTGACACAGCTGCATCTCATGTGGCAGTGATCAGTGTTTTCACCCCTGCATGGAGCAAATTAGTGTTACCTACCCCTTGTAAATGCTGCAGGAGAGAAAGGTAAAAGTCATTTTTGTGAAATCATCCCTGTGGGCAGAGCAATCCTTGCTTGTCATGAAAAAGAAAATTGTACCAAAAGCATTTGAGATCTCACTTTGTGGTTAGGAAGGATGTATGGAGCAAGACTGAGTTTTCCTGTGTGGGGAGAGCAAAAGGATGGCATCATGAGTTTAGTGGGTGATATTAAAAAGGCAGCTGTTTAATTGGGATGGAAAAACTAGAAAATGGGAAGTGTTAAGTAGTTATACTCATAAATGTGTAAGATGAGGGTATTGTGGGGCCTTCTGAAGTTCTGATTAATTTCCTGACATGGCTGTGTATTGCTGTTCATCAGCCTTCATGAAATAGGTCTACATTTTATTTGGATTTTTTTTGTTTGTTTGTTTGTTTGGTTTGGTTTGGTTTGGTTTTCTAATCCCTTTGAGCAGGAAGTTGTCCTGCTTAACTGGTAGAGATGTCCTGGAATCCAAATTACAACCTGACTCTACTTAGTCCCTTGTTACAAAAACTGAAGATGTTATGTCTGGGCACAGTGTAAGGGTAAAGGGTTTAACACACTTCACGTGTCCAAACTGACAGTCGTAACTACTACTGTGTGGTAGTTCTAATTCACAACTCACATTATCATCTGTAAATGACAGGAAAATGCAGGGAAGTACAATACACATTCTTTGGTTTACTATACTGAGCAGGCTCAGTTCAAGTCAGCATGCTCTGAATCTGGTTGTTTCATGCATGGTTGCTGTACAGAAGGCAGATAGAGAAAAAAAATGAAAAAGTTGTCCTGGATGTGTTTCCTAAAGCAGGGTAGGAGTAAACTCTGGTAATACTCTGGTATCTGTTGAAGTCAGTAATATAAGATCCTTATTCTTTTCTAGTTACTATTTTTAGAAAGATTAGAACAGTAGTTGGTGTTAGAGTCTTTTTTTGTTGTTTATTTTGAAACAATGATTAATAATTCCTTTTGTTTCATTTCCTTTGTAGGTATTGTCTTAGTGGCCATAAATCCTTATGAACAGCTGCCCATCTATGGCGAAGACATCATCAATGCCTACAGTGGCCAGAACATGGGGGATATGGATCCACATATCTTTGCAGTGGCTGAGGAAGCATATAAGCAGATGGCTAGGTTTGTAGACCACCAGTGTTGAATTAATTCCTTTTCTAAAAGCAGTAAGACTTAAAATTTCTGGCTAGCGGCCTTCTCTTTAATTTATAGCTCGTTAAATATTTTGCAAGATCAGGCTTTTATCCAGTGTTTAGTACATTTCACAAGAGGAGAAGTTGTCTAAGTTAGTGAGAAGTAAAGCATTACAAATGCCATGGAGATCATGGCTGCTGACAGGGAGCATGGATATCCGTGGATCTCTTCAGTATTTAGGTCTCAAATTAGCCCAGTGCTTTATAAGATTAGGTTGTTTTAATTTGATTAGCAAAATGTGAAGATACTTTTTAATCATGAGTGGATTTTTAAAGGTAAAAGTGCCAGGAAAATAACAGCTGCTGAGGAAATCCTTGCTTCTTTAAGCGTTGCATGAAAATGAACTTGTTGCCCAAGGAAAGTGGTTATGAGAAACTTCTCCTTCACTTCTGGAGCCTGTCAATGTGAGGAGCTTATAAAATATTTCATTTCTAGGATAAAGATCTTTTGGGTTACTGCATGGTCTTTGGTTACCAAGGTGGTCCCTGGTGTCCTCAGTAGTTAGATGGAAGCTCTTGATTCAGGTTTCCTTTTGGACAATACGTGATCAAATTAATCAAGTAAAACAGTCACAGATCTCGGGATGCATTACTATGACCCTCAAGCTGCTCTGCAGGAGCAGAAGGTAAGGGGAGAATGGGTTAAAAAATGATCAAGTGTTAATATTTGAAATTAGCTATCTGTTCATTTAAGAATCCCTAAGAGAGGTAGAATGAATGAAATGCTCCATGTGTTGTGAAGTCAGTCAGCTGTGTACCTGAGCATGGGGATTCATGGTACCATGTAACAGACAATTCCAAAAGAAAATGGTACAGTGCAGTGCAACATGTCAGGACTCGGGGTAACTGTGAAATAGCCAGTTTCAAAAATACCCTGCACCTGCACTGTTGAATGGCAGTAGTATTTGTCTTGCTTCCTTTCTGTTAAGAAAATGGACGTATGATCTGCTATGGGTATATAAAGGCAAAACTGTGTGTTATGACAGTCACATCTGGATTGTGGCTCTTTCAGTCTAGATCACTGTTGTTCTGCAGATCTAGATCACTGTTGCCTTAAGCAGACTTGCTATTCCAGTCCCTCTAAATTTTCTACAAAAACAAGAATTTGTTAGCCTTCTTTTATGTCTGAGGCACAGTGCAGTGCCCTGCAATTGTATGTAGAAGGAAACCAAATGCCCAGAACTTTTGTTCTTACTGTTAAGCAGTGGAAGTGGGAGGTTGCAGGGGGATCACTCTCCACCAGCTGCCTGTAATGACTGTCTGGAGTGGGCTGACCTCTCACCTGTGTGAAATTTCAAACCTCTGCATCACCTGTACTCGATCTGCTTGTTGGCTGAAGCCTGGGCAGGAGGGGTTTCTTATCTGCCACCATCTGCATTCTCTGCTGTCAGAGGAAGACTGGGAGGGCTGAGATTTTTGGCTGCAGTTCCTGCTGTGGTTTTTTCTTTTTGTGTTAATTGCTCTTCAGCTCTTGCTGTGCCCTCCAGCAACTCTGCTGTCCTGAATAACAACAAGTAAGATGTGGTAGAAGTTCCTTTTTGAAACAAATGATGAGAAATTATATAAGCAGGGAAATGATCTTAATCCTTTTGTGTTAATGAATTAATTCCTTTGTTTGTCTACAACACATTATAAATGATTTGTTATTCTTTTATGAACAATTGTCAGTGCTTTCATAGGTGCAAAATGAAATCTGAGCATGCAATGAAAATCGAAAAAAGATCCTCTACACTGAAGTAACAACTTCATTGTTTATTTAGTTTTTCAATGTTTGTTTCCTTTTCTCTCTGTTTATTTCATTTTCTCTCTGTTTATTTTTTTGCTTGTTTGCTTTTAAGAACTTTTCCTGTAATTTTGATACACTCAGTTTACTCTTTGAATTTCATGTTCTAATGCTGGTTCCATTTCCTTAATCAGTTGTCCTGCCCTTTAACTTCAGCAATACTTTCTATGCTCTGAACAAATCACCTTTCACTCCTGAATTATGAAGTTAAAGAAAAAATATTCAGATTTCCATTTTTGCAGCTGGTTATTAAAAAATGCAAATCAGATTGTCTGCAACTGTTTTATTAATGCTTTAATAATTGTATTGAATATTCATATGGTAGCTACTCATATGGCATTAATCTGCATTTATGCATGTAATTGGTGAGATTTGTTTTTCTGTTGTTCATGATCTTTCCTAACTCCATGTTTAAACGATCACTGGAATAAGTAGTCATGATGCTCCTATCCATGAGGCTTCAGTGAGCTCTTCTAAATGTTTGCTCCTTAGGTGGTCTTGTTAATTTATAATTTAATGATGCAGAATTTGTTCTTGCCAGCTTCATTAGTCCATCTGCTGTGACTGGGAAACTCTTTCCATGTGCATGATTGTGACTAAATGATCTCGGTGCTCTTCTTTAGCTATGGAACATTCCTCATGACAGCAATCAGGAAAGCTAGTGATCAAACACTAGATACTTGCATTACATCTTTGTGAAAAATGGAGTGCAAAGATGTTGACTGTTGGAATGAGAGGGCTGGAGCTCACATCTGGATGTGCAGGAAAAGTGGTACTCAGGTTAAGTTCAGTATGAAGCAGCACATAAAGGTACCTTTGTATGTGAAATTTTCTGCATAGAGGGAGGCAAAGGGTGTGGTGTGTGTGAGCTGTGAAGTGCTGTGCCCATTTGGGCATCCACTGTTTCCTCTTTCAGCAGCAGTTCTGTCACCAGTGCCCAGAGGAGGGTTAGTCAATAGGAACATGGCTTGTCTTTACCTAGAGCTGACAATGAAATAAGTGATTGCTGTTTCTTCAGTAGCTTCTTGTCTTTTTCAGCACAGCAAAACACGAACAGCTCTTTTAAGACTGATTTCATTTTGGGTTATTATTTGTTTTCTTTTTTTTTTTCCACTCACTCTACCCCCTTCTTCCCTGCTCTCCCCTTCTGTTCCCCTCTTCTCATCTCTATCTTTGTGCCTTTTTCCTTTTCCCTCTTCATCTCCTACAGCTCCTCTGCACAGACTGACAGCTTTATTTCCAACACCTTTCCTGTGCTGTGCCCAAAATTAGCAATGAACTAGTTTTATAACTGCATTGAAATGGTGTTACACTGAAAGTTAGTGTGGGCCTCGTGCTGACCAGTAGCTGCATTGTTTTGGGTGGTATGACCCTCCTGACTTCAGGTGCAGGGTTCCAGCACCAACCTGTTCCTCTGTCCCAGCAGGAGATGCACCTGCCACCATGTCCCAGTGGGAGGGAGCAGGACTGGTTGGATGGGGATCTGTTTGAGGGGCTCCCTCCTGCCTCAGGGCTCTGGTGCAGAGCGGCCTGGGGTCTGCTGGGGTTCTGTGGGAACAGCTGTAACGAGCAATGTATTGTTTGTTAATGGACAGCTTGCTTCATTTGAGCAGATGTACACAGGTTTGGGACAATATTTAAGGCAGATGAGAAATTTAAAAGAAAGGAAGTTATTACTGAAGAACTTAATTTTATCTCAGAAATACAGATCATGATGTCAGCATGTAGGTGATTGTGTTTGTTGAACCCTTTGAACTACAATACATACCACTTTTGTAAGTCAGCATTTCCAAATTACTAGCAAAGAAGAAGTTCATTGTTCACAGTTCCCCCTCTGTCATAACTCTGACAAGTAAGGCAAACCATCAGTTGGCAAGTATTTGATTATTTTATTTATTGAAAGCATTACAGCTTCATTAGGAATCATAACCATTAGCAGGTGCAGCTCATTTTCTTTGTTATATTCAGCAGGAGTCCTGATTTTAACTGTATGGTTTGCAGTGAGAAATGTTGATGATTATACTCTTGAAACTGTTAAGAACTGCATTAACATATAAGACTTATTATTATCAGTTTCCTAACACTATTAGGGCATGAAGTTCTAAATCACTCTTAGTCAGGATCCCTTTGCCTGCCTAGTAAGGGTATATTGCAGTAATTAAGATTATCAGCGCTTTGTTGGTTGGGTTTTTCCATTCTACTTGTGGTTGATGACATATATACAGCAGAGTTCAGTGCTTTTCAACTGAATAAATTAATTTATGTTTAATTAGTCAAGTTGTCTAGCAAAGTGCAAGTTAAAAGTAACATTTGCAAACAGAATTACATGCTGCTGAGATCCCTATAAAACTCAATAAATACTAGGACAGAAAAGAAGTGTTTAAATCATCAGTCTCTAAAGTTTTGCTTTTTCTTTTTGGACAAAGTATAATGATTTATGCAATAGTAGTGTGTATCTTTTTCATTAAATTACCTTTAATAAGCAGGCTGCCTGTTTGTTTTGTCACATTTTCAGGATGTGCCTGATGGCTTTGAGCTAGAGGAAGATTTTTTTTTAATCACTTTTTGTTCAAAAGGAGTGTAGTGAGCTATTGAGTAGGTGTTTTGAAAGAACCTTGACTGACAGTCTGCAGTTAACTTATCATCCTAAGATGTCCTCTCATAAAAATGCACATTTGATCAGCTGCTCCTTTGCTTACAGGTGTCTAATAAATGGATACTGTGTTCTCCTCTGGCAGAAGTCAGGAGGGGGATGATTAACTTGCCATCACAGAATCACCTTGGTTGGAAAAGACTTTCAAGATCACTGGGTTCGACCATCAACTTAACACTGACAAGTCCTTAACTAAACCATATCCCTAGGTACTATGTCTCTATGACTCTTAAATACCTCCAGGGATGGTGATTCCACCACTGCCCTGAGCAGCCTATTATTCTAATGCCTGATAACCGGTGAAATTCTTCCTAACATCCAATCTAAACCAGCCCTGGTGCAACTTTTACCTTTTATCCTGTTGTTTGTAACTTCATTGAACAGACCCATTTCCACCTCCTTACAACTTCCTTTCAGGTAGCTGTAGAGAGTGATAAGGTCTCCTCTCAACCTACTTTTCTTCAGGCTAAACAACCCCAGCTTCCTCAGCCTTAAGACATACACTCCAGACCCTTCATCAGCTTTGTTGCCCTTCTTTGGACGTGCTCTAGTAGCTCAATGTCCTTTCAGTAGTGAGGGGCCCTAAACTGAACACAGTACTCAAGGTGTGGCCAAGATCACCTCCCTGGCCACAGATCTGCATCCAGTTATGAAATGAGAGCCTGCTGAGGTTGGTGTGGTACACACATACAAGGGCTTTCTTGAGTTATGGCCTTGACATACAGCTTTTAAAATTAAATACCTTGAAAATAAATGGTGCTTTTGGGTCTCTGGTGTTAAAATTAGAATGAAAAGGGAAATAATCCTCCCTGGTTGAAGCAAATGATTTTGGAATAGTCTCTTCTGCTTTGGGTCTGACATTTTATGAAGCTAAGGATACAAGACAGCAAATGGAGTAATCAACTTGATGTAACATCAGGGACCTACTAATCTGAGCAGTGACAATTTTTAGGCAATAAAAGGGTTAAGAATGTTCATAGCTGGAAGCTGGAGTTCATATAAGATGTCCTGCCTGTAGCTAACAGTGAGCTTTCCTAAACTATTGCAGGAGCAACTTCTGACTAATCCCTGGATAAATCAGTTGCATAGTGCTGGCTCATCTTTGGGCTCCTCTGGGGTGCAGTCTGTCATGATTTTGCAGCATGTGCTGACCTCAGTTTTCTTCATTTGTATGTGTGAGAGATATTACTGTCAATTCATTATTTTTTCACCTTTTGCCATTTTTCCAGTCAAGAGCTGTGTTTCCTGGATACAGTTAAAGTGGCAAGTGGTGCGATCTGTTAATTTTTTTTTAACAAAAGTACATCTATTGCTTTTGAGAGTATTGCAGAACATTTTTACCGAGCTGTTGTTAACAGGACCAAAAGATGCTTAAGAGCTTAAGGTCTTTCAGAGTGGCTCAGCTGGCAGCTGAAACAGACTTAAGAGAATTCAGCTTATGTATGATAGTAATATTTCACATTTATTTGGCACGTTCCATGAGCAGATCTCAAAGTCCTCTACAGAAGAGAGCAGTGTAATTATTTCGATTTTATAAGTTGAAACAGACATTGGGAGAAGGAGAGCAACTTTGGTGAGTTCACCAAGATGGCAGAAGCAGGGCATAGAACCGCTGAATCAAAAATCCTGATCCAGTGTCTGCTGACTTGATCACACCGGCTTGACAATAGAATACATGAGAACAGAGTTGATAGTGCAACAGTTAAGTGGGTTTTCTGGTAGCATTCTCCACAAGCTGATTTTTTTTTCAATATACTGTATTTTCAATATGCTATCTTTTGCATGCCTTTATTTCCTACAGCATTGAGGGGGTCTTTGTGCCAGGTAACATAAATTGCATAATAACATTTGCTTTCACAGAAGCCTTAATGTTTTCCAGGCACTTTACGTGCAGTCACCAAAGCCTGTCTCCTTTAAGCCTGGTGTGTCAATTTCTGCTTGTGTAGAAGGCAAGGCAGAGCTGGTGTGCTGTAACCATGCCTGGATCAGCCCAGGGTTGGTTCCAGGTATGGAGCTGCCAGCCCCCAGGCCTGTTCTCAGAATGGCCTCTTTTCTCCAGTGGCTACAGATGATGTCAGTGAGAAATTCTGTTAGGATCAAAAAACAGTTTAAACTGGAAATACGTTTAGAAATGTGGTTCAAGAACATGGCTAGTAGGACTAATGCTTCATGCCTATTGAAAATGAGTAATTTTACAAGTAATTCATTTAGTGCTTAGTTGGCAGCAATTGCTGTGACTCAAGGTGCAGCTGAACATGTCTCTGAATTGTTCCTGCATGGAGACTGGGATGTGTCAGGTCAGAGCATGTCAGATCCAGACAGTCAGGATGAGCTGATGGGCACAGGGTGTGCAGGTGAACAGACCAAGGAACATGACTGCTGTTCTGTGCAAGAAGTGACTCTTGCTCCTGCGCTACAGCAGTAGGAACTCACTTTTGCTTTCCATGTTGTCCCCCCCATCACATCACCACAGAATGTCTCAAAGCGCTTTAGTCTCTGATAATAATCCTTAGCACTTCATGGCACTTTGCACATTCTGGGCGTTTTACAGAAGTTACCTTGTTAATCCACACAACAGCCCTTGGAGGGTGGAAAAAATAATTATCTGTGTCAGGCCGCACCTTGTGGGATGTGCCAGTGCAAGTGAATTTGGAGGCTTTGGCCCTGGGAATGCTGGGATGATGTGGCTCCACAGGGAAGGAGGGCTGTGCAGTGGAGCCCTGCAAGGAGGAAAAGGCTTTCCTTCAGTAGAAGTGAAGGTAGAGCACTGGGGTGGCATTTATTGGTGGTGCCTGGTTGCAGGGGAGACTTCTGCAGAGGAAGGTGACCTCCCAGGGAGAGGGGCTCAGCAGCTCCAGGGAGAGGATGGGAAGACGTGCTTGTGTTATGTGGGCTGTAGGAAGCAGCTGGAATGGAAGAGGACAAAATGGAGGTGCTTTCCCACGTTAAGGAGGCCAAAAGCCAAATCCAGAAATGGGATAATGGAACTTACTTAGGGCTGCAAATAATGTTGTCATTAAATGAGTTTGTTTAGCAGGTTGACAGAGGGCAAGGTGCTGCCTACAGTCCTCAGTGAGAGAAGTCCCAGGAAGGCTGGCCAGACCCGGCTGCTGCTGGTCTGAGAGCACTAGAAAACTGCTGCATGAATTTCTACTTATTGAGCAGTTGAATTACCTCTACTTGAAAAACAAATCCTGGATTTGTGGAGCTGCCAATTTTTATAAAGGCTTCTAACAGATGCTGCACACCCTGGGCTGGATTTCAAAGGCCTCTGCACTGAGCAAGGGCTGCTAAACGTGTACAGCCTTGTTTGCTGCCACGCAAGGCCGCGCTTAGGCCAAGGTGAGGCTGAGTATATTGCACTGACTTGTGTTAAACCTTCTGAGGCTGGTGGCTTTTACAGCTGCCTTTCATTTTAGGGTGAGAGTAAAAAGCAATTTTGGCCTTTTAGAAAAGCAAGTAAATGTAACAACGGAAGCATCACACAGAAGTGAACACGATTGCCTGAAGAGTGGACTTGGGAACTGGGGAGAGCAGGTCTTGGGGACAGCACAGGCTGGTGAGCTCTTTCAAAAAAAAATCCTGTCTTTCTCCCACACTTCATGCTGAAAAAAGAAACGTGTTCTACGAAAAAAAATATGGACGTATATTGATTTCAAATTTACAATCACTGTTATTTTTAGGAAACACTTTATTTCAATGTTTATTGAAATCAGACCTATTTAGTGAACCTTCAGGTAAGGTATAATGTCATTTTATACCATGCATTTGTCCTGCTGCTGCTTTAATCTTTTCCCAGCACTTCTCTGCTCTGCATTCGCTTTCCAATGTTGGAAGATGACAGGCCCCTTGAAGACAAGTGCTCCCTTCAGCTTGTTGTGGCTGGGAAGTTCCTTCCTACATTTCTTAATAAGTGAATCAAGCTGCTTTCTGTGAAGCTCACAAAACATTTGGTACTACAGAGAACTCTTAATTTTGTATTGACACCTGATGAAAGCCTATGGATTTCACAAGAAAGGAGTTTAAAATCTCTTGTGTGGATAATTATTCCAACTCTGAATAAGCTGTTTGGAACAGGTGGAGTATTAGATGTATTTCTTTATTCCTATAACATCTAACTTATTTAGGAACACTAATAAAGCAGTTACAATGGTATTTAGCCCTTCCACACTGCTTTTGTTTTCAGTGCCTTGTGTAAACTTTTATTTCGGCTTAGCAATTGAGGAAGTTTCTCGGTAAAAATTTTCTGTGCCCTTGTTTTTGTTATAGCTGCCTCGTGAGGGAAAACTGGTCTTTCTGAAACAGATTTATTTAGTCATGCTTTCAGATAGGAAGATGTGTGAATGTTCTGACTGTAGATACTGCAGGTTATTTTGGTCCTCTGCTGTCACAAATATGCAACTGGGATGCTGAGAGATTGCAAAAAATAGGATGCTTACTTAGGTCAGAATTGCATTTATATTGCTGGAGACAGTCATGTCAGCTGCATGTATGTACGTGTATGTTTGCATAGTTTACAAGTCTGGTTCATATCTCGGGGTGTAAAACATGTCACTGAGCTTCAACTAGGTTTGTGTTGGTCCCAGGTTAATTCTCTGGCTCTCAGAGTGGCTGCAGGTAGTGGAAGGACAGCAAGATTTCAGACATGCCAGCCTTTCAGAATGAATCCTACTTGACCTTCCAGCAATGGCATTTGTTTTTTAGTTATTTTCTTGGGTTGGTTTTCCTGCTGCCAGAATTCAGCTGTAGGATGACCTTTCACCAAGTTCCTTTTGTGTCTTTGATGGGCAGGATACATATTGATGTTAGTGGTAGCTATGTATGTACCCTGACAACAGGATCTCTCCCAAGTGTACCCTGAGTCACAGGTTCTCCTTCTCTGGGAGTTTGCATCAGGTTCTTTGATCATTCAAAATTCACTGTTTTGAAAATGTAAAGCAGTTTCAGGCTTACAAGTCTGCCTTATTACCACAGAACTGCAGTGGAGGGACAGCAGTGAGATAAAGCAACTGGACTGTCACAGCTAGATTAAGTAAAAGCTGTTTATTGTGTTGTTCTTACATTGAAGCAGTGGGTTATTTCAACATTTGAAGATCCGAGGATCACACCCTTAGCAGCAGTTTGTGCTGTTTTCATTTAAATAACAAATGGAACTGTCATGTGCCACGGGCTGGTGCCCTTAGACATAACCTAAACCTGTTATTCCAAAAGAAGACAAGCAACCAGTAGAAACTCCACAAAAAAAAGGCTGTAGATTTAATTAAACCTCTTAGCACTGGAGCAGTGAGGGAAGATGGGTGGTGGCCTTCACACAACCCTCACAAGAAACTTCCTTAAAAACATCAGCACCTTGGCAATGTCCTCAGGGCTAACACACGTAGATAATTTAGGATCAAAGGCAAAGTAAGTACTAATGTTCTTCTCATAAAATTTCCCTGTTATTTGGTCTCTTCATGTTATATTAAGGATATTTCACTCTGATAATTTCTGCCAATCTCATCTGTGTTACATGGCATTGAGACAGCTCAACTTTGACGTAGTTCATTAGAGGCAAGCATTTCCAGGTCTATATCAGAATCTTTTAAGTCAGCTGTTCATGATACCCTTTTGCCAGGTAGAAATGCTGGTGGCTTGGGTATGGATGGATTGATAAGAATATTGAGGTCGACGTACAAAATTCTTAATTCCTTTTGTTTGCTTTCCCAGGCGGATGTTTTTGTGGTGTGTGTGCTTATATACAGCTATTTGACATTATTTGCTGTGGAGTCATGAGTCTGAAAGGCAAGATCATGTGATACATCCAATGCATCAGTCATAGGAAGCAAAAAACCACAAAAACAATGTTGTGCTTTGATGATTAAATCGAATAGCTCAGAGCTTCTTTAGTCCCCTCTGAAATACTTCCTGATGGTATGTTTTTAACTGGTTTAGTGTTAGTCCTCTGCTTCAGAGAGGGATTTTCTATTGGTATAGACGAAGAAGGTAAACAAATATATCTGAATGGATTTTTCAGTTTTTATGTCTTGATTATCCTGATCTGTTTGGGCAGTTTGCTTTGGAAATAATGGCTGTGATACAGTAAGCTGTTTGTTTTTTGAGGGAACCAGCTTCAATGAGTGTAGTGATCTTAAGGAATGAAAATGGTTTGAAAATTGACAACTGTGTCTTTAATGTTAGTGACTTTTAATGTTTCATTTCTTGAATATTTTTTTTCTTTTTTTGCATCCATTTTTCCATTGGTCAGCTGAAATTTTTAAAAACTGTCTTAGTCATGACAACTGTCAGTGATGAGTCAGTGTTGTTCCAGCAGTCTGTACACATGGAAGATGTCCACTGGCAGTGGGAGTGGTGCTTCCTCCATCCTGAGCCCTTCTCAAAGCATCTCCCTTACAGTTCTATGCAATACAGAACTTGAAGTTAGTAGTAGGTAATGCTATCAAAAGTATTGCATTAAGATATCTGCACACCCCCAACAAAGAGTTCTTTTTCACAACTTGAAAGCAAGATTGATTTTTTTTTAAAAAAAAAACAACAATGCTTTCTGGTTTGTTGTGCATAGTCATTTAATTTCTGTTGTGCAGTCATTTCATTTCTATTCTGCAAAATCCTTTTCTGCATGCAAGGTATCTCAAGTCAGTTTGTAGCCCTCTTTTTTCAGCAGTGCTGGACCTTCTTTGAGCAGAAGCTGTATCTTCAGTGTTGAATTTTGCAATTGCTTTTCCAAGCATAAAAAGCCTCTGCTGGAATGTTGGTTGTAATTTCAAGCTTCCAGGAGTTAGCTAAGCCTACATCTGTTCTGTTTTGGCACTTTTGCTCATAAACATATTGCCTGTCCACAGAATTTTGTAGGTAAAGCAAAATGGTCTTTAAAATTTATCAGCCTATGCACAAATGTCTTTCTGTCCTACTGGAATTACGCTATGAAAAATTAGTGATATTTATTGGTTGTTCTAAGGCCATTACTTGTCACAAGGAGTGGAGTTGTGTAGGGCTTGGCTACAGCATCTGAATATTACCTTTGAAAATTAGACATCAGCATTTTTTTTTTTTTTGGTGATAGATAACACTATTTTAAATGATCAGTTATTTATTGCATAGTGTGTCAATGTTCTTTTATTTCACAATAAATAGCTGTTACCCTCCCCTCATACGACTCTTAAGTACAGGCCTGAAAGAATGGATATGAAAGATTTCTGTGTCAAGTCCCCTGCTACTGCAAGAAATCTCAGCCTATTGTTTCACATTTCAGCTTGTGAAATGGTTGGGCCAGTCATCTCAAAACTGAAATTTTATCTTGGTTTGGTCATTCCTTTATTCTTCTGCACTATTCAGAAATGACAAAAGCTGAATGTGATCCTGACAGTTGCCTGACTATAACATTTTGTGTTTCTGTGAGTAATTAACTACACTTAGTCAATCTGTTTCAGCCTGTTGGGGTGAAACACCTCCTTTCAAGACAATTTGGCCTAGTATCGCATCACTATGATATAGCTCTGTATCCTTGGATGCAATTGTTATCCACCTCTGGGTGAAAGAGGACTCCTCTGCCTTCTTGTCTCCCAGCTTGCTTTCCCTCATTTCTCTGTGTAAAACCATAATTGAAATGTTCCCTCCATTCAGAAGTAATCTTGATTTTAAAATTATCTGATTATGTACTTTATTCATAGAAAAGCTCCAAGAACATGCAGTGTTGCATAGATAATGGGTTGTGACATCAGGCTGCAGTGATGTCACACTTAATGCTGTTGTCCTACTTACTTGTTCCATTGGCTGAAAGTTTTAATTAGAGGTTTTTTTTGCTGACTGGTGACATGTCAAGTGCTCAAAATGTCAGGTCAAAGGTTGTGGGCTAATGATTTATCTAAAAATAACTCCAAAAGTGTTATTTATACTTGAAAAAGTACTCAAGGTGTTGTTACATGTGTTTTCTGGGGATTTTTTCCTGTATTTTCTATTTGTTTATTGTTATTTTGTTTTGAATGCAGCCTGATTATGAATATTTCGTTTGGCATAAGCAGAGGTTATATTTTATACTGACCATTGCTTAACAATTAAAAACAATTTTCACCGCAGTTCATGCGCTATCCACAGTGTTTTGATTCTGTTCTACTTGTTACTTTCTTTTCCAGGTGGCTTTTTGTTTCTTTAAAGTTTAATGACATAAAAGAGCCTTCTGCTGATCTCTATGGCTGCCTGGCAGGACCACCCCACCCTCCTTCTGGAAAGACTCAAGTGTCTTGCTGCCTGTGTAGGGCATCTGTGTGCCAAGCCTTCCGTGGGGCCGTGGCAGCAGCAGCTCATCTCCTGCTGCTGCTACTCTGCTGAGGCTGCTGTGTTATCCTGTCCTTTCTCCTTCTTCAAATGTGAAGTGTGATCTTGGCTGTTTTGTCGTGTTTTCCTTTCCCTCTGCCAAAAAGCAGAAAGAATAATATGCTAGAGGATGGTGGCTCCAGTGTGTTAAAGCAAAACAATGGACTAATGTACTTCTGAAGAGTGGCTGTGAGTGTGAATGGAGCAGGGGCAGGGCGATGCCAGAGGACTCTGCTGCAGACAATGAGCGAGCTCTTTGTTTCTCAGGATCACTGTAGCTGCTGCAAACACAAATATTCGTTGCAGAAGAGATGGCAGCAGCGTTTTCAGCCTGCACAGAGCCAGCTGTATCTTCTCTGGGCAAATCTATGAAAAGTGTATGTGTATATGTACTCATACAGTGACATAATAACGGATCCCTTATTCCTGGCACTTGAGTGAGTGCTAAGGAGAAGAGTATGTCTTCAGATCTTATGATGTGGGGAAGGGAACCCGGGGCTAATTGGCAACAGTCATTCTTAAGGAAAAATTATTTCAACCTCATTTTTTCATTACTGTCTTTGAAACCATGGAGTTGCCTCCTTTACAGTGCTGTGAAAAGAGTGTTTCCTACCTCTCCTGAGCTCCTGAGGAGGGAACAGGGACTGCGGGACCATTGTGCGCTTTCCACGCTCACGCGTGTCCTTCAGGGAAGTAACATCTAGAAGGAGACACTTTTATTTTGATTTTCATCTCTTGGCAACAGAGTTAGGTTTTGTTGACAGTTCTGTCAGAAGTCTGTAGTACTGAGGTTGCATTATTCTGTTCTCTGAAGGCCTTCAGTACTTTGGGAACTAAGCTAAAAATATGCTTCATCATCAGAGGATGCATTTCATAGGCCCTGAGCTTCTTGAGAGTTCATGTATTTCATGGTATTTAATACATGAAACAGAGCTAGAGATCTACAAATAAAAACTGTGTTATGTTGTAGCCCATCTCCTGTGTTGGGCAGCTCCTGAAATAGGACCAGAAATTTTGTGTTTTATAATGGTATGGTCTGTTGGGTTTTATTCCATGAGGAAGACAACAGGAGGAATAAAAGAGATAGCAGTGCCACTCCTATGAAGAAATTGTTCTCTCACTCACTGAGGGAAATGTTTGTGTGAGAGGAAAATTGTTACCAGTTGTCCCATTTAAGCCCAGCTCTTACACCTTTGGTTGGACTTGTCCCATGTCCTTCTGCTGCTCGCTTTGAACATGAGCCCCATGGCTCTCCCTCCTGCATATCTGTCTGGTGCTGGTAGATTCTGAGAGGGGGAATGGGGAAGAAGTAAGAGTTTCTTCTTCCTTTCCCATCCATTTATTGCTCCCACAAGCCATTCCAAGCACCACAGACCTCCCTCAGGAGCATACACAGCAGGATTGATGGATGCTGTAACAAAAGGTCTCATCAGTGGGTGTTGTCATTTTCTTGTGGCCACAGCTGTTGTCTCTGGCAGTTCAGTGTATGAAACTGGAACAATACACAACCTGGTACAAGCTGAGTAGTTAGACTTTCTCACAACTTTCTCACTGGGACTGACAGCTTGGTGCATGTGAATGTGTGAACTATGCTGCAGTCATTCACACCTTCTGCATGTGTTAAAGGGAAGTTGAGAATTAGGTTGCTTTGATCTTCCTCTTAAATTTAAATCAGCACCCAGCTATTTCAAGTAATTTCCTTTTAGCAAAATGTGGAAAATCTGTTTCAGCCAAAGTCTTTATTCAATGATACAAATCCCACCTTGGCTGTCCTGGAGGTGCGTGACATAACCAGTGGCTTCTTTAACCTACATCTTGCAGCACGAAGTAGATGCTTGACTTGTGGGCAATGCTTTTGAGTATAGGTAACAGCTTGAGAGTAACAGTGATCTGCAATTTAGCTTCATAGTATCAGCAGCAGCTTTTTTTTTACCATCTCAGAAAGAGAACCCTAGGTCTCCTGGAGTGCTGGTAGGATAAAGAAACCACAGGTAGTTTTTCAATGTGTATTTCTTTGCTTCCCCTGCACAGCGTTTGCTGGTGGCCTCAGCAGGTATCTGGGGGCTGTGCAGACTCTGTATGTGCTGACTGAACACGTGAGTGCCCAAAATTTCATTCACAGCTATGGTGCTGTAGGGGCAGCCTGGTTGGAGCCTTGGCCACAGGTTCTGTGTTCCAGCCCCAGTGCTGAAAATCTTTGGGGTAAAACTGTATTCCTGTTTTCTCCACTTTCCAATAGGAGTTAAGATCAGCTGGCTCATGGGAGTATTTTGAAGTATCACTCATTTTAACTTATGCTTTGGAAATATAAAATACTGTATAACACATGGTCTCTATTTTAAAAGGTTCAGGCTATATAAATGCTGGTTTCTATCCTTGTTATTTTGTAGTGTGTTTATTAGTCATACAGTTGGGGTTTATGGATAGAGTCCTCTTTGAGATGAGACAAAATTGTCTGAGTAGCAAACGGAGATTATTTTTTTAAATGAGAAGATGGTGCTTCACAACAAAGGGATCATTTTCACTCCAGAGCTGCTATTTGTGTCCTGAACAGCCCTCCTTGAATTTTTCAGATTCAGAACAATTCTGGGAGAAGCTGGTGATTAGCTCAGAAGGACGAAAGGTTTCTGTTGCTGACTCTGCTGTTGATTTCTCTATCTGTAAGATGACCTTAATGATCTTTACTAATGAGCACTGATCATCTAGTGAAGCACTTTACCAGAGACTCTGAATAGAAGTAGCTGCAGATTCACGTAGTTAATAGTGGTAACAGGTACTTCACTGTAGCCAGGTTCTCTAGAGCAGCTCTGCTGGCTGGCTGGACATCCTGACTGCGCGTCCTGGTCGCAGGCAGTCCAGTCAGCCATGTGGGCAGCTTGGTCACTAACAACCTTGTTTCTGCATTTGCATCACTGCTGTATGGCTAACATTTATGGTGGAAGGGTTGTTGCCAAGTCGGGGACACAAAAAAGAAGTATCCTTGAGAGAGCAGCTGGTAATCAACATCTTTGTGTTTCAGAGATGAACGAAATCAGTCCATCATTGTCAGTGGGGAATCAGGAGCTGGAAAGACCGTGTCAGCAAAGTATGCCATGAGGTACTTTGCCACAGTCAGTGGATCTGCCAGCGAAGCCAATGTTGAGGAGAAAGTCTTGGCCTCCAACCCCATCATGGAGGTAAGAGAGCTACTGCACTAACCCTGCGCTCCAGCTATCCAGCTATAGCTGTTATTCTGGGGCTAATGTAAGCGTTCCATGGAGAGAGCAATCCATACTTCCTTTAAGGATCAAAGAACCTAGAATAAATATATTCTAAAATTTTAGTTTTAATCCATTTGCCAGGAGGTGTTTTAGGCCTAATTTTGTGTAGTACCTGTGAAAGACTGAGAGAAGACAGCAAGTAATGTTTCAGTATTGTTCATTTATTTCACATAACAATGTAATTTTTATATGAATGTCGCTTCAAAGCTGCTCAGCCTTGTAATGCCGGTAGTTTCCAGGCTACTGGCCAAATGCAAGTGCAGAAGACTGTCTTTGTGTGTAAAAATCCAAAAAGGATTAAAACTTCTGATCTTACTCACCAGACATGTCCATCGTACAGTGAGGGCAGGTAGATTACACCTTGAAGTGACTTGCTGAGTAAAGCAAATGTTCAGTTTTAGGAAATGTGATTAGGGAAGATAAACTGAGAAACTGAAGTTACATGAGATGCACATGGTTTCTTTCAGAGGGGAAAAGCACAACAGAAGACATGATTTTGCTATAATTAGCTCATACTAACGTTTCAGTTCTGGAAATTTGTAAAACTAACAGTAGTCAAGTCCCAAAGCCATTGGCTTAGAGGCATAGGTGCTGGTAGTAAGACTGTGAGAACAGTTCTCTCCTGCTTCAGGATCTCTGTTCTCTGGGAAGCTGTAATTCTGATGTTTTGGCCAAGCTGAAGACATTTCTGAGGCTCATCTGAATTGTTTTTTTGTGTCTTTGCCTTTGTGTAGATTCAAGTTGTAGCTGAAGTTAAGGAACTATGTTAGGAAATTATTCACCAGAGAGGAACAGTATTGGAGGAATTCCTTGGGGAAAAGCAGTGCTGCCATAGGCACTCACAAACACACAGCCTAAGAAAATGCTTAGGACAGCTTATGTCTTGGTGAATGTTTAGCATCTCTATGCAATAGTATTAAGTATTAGTAGGTAGACATGAATAAATGGAGTACACACGGTGAAATGTGAAATGCAAAGTGCTGCCATTGTTTTCTTTCTCAGGTATTTTTAAAAAAATAACTGTGTTTTATTCCTTCTTTCCTCCTGGCATGAGGAGTTCATGATAAGCTATAGCTGCCCCATCCCAGTTGTGTGTGTTCTGTCTCAAGGTAATTGTGCCTGGTTTGTGGTGCCGTGTGGTGTTTTGAAACTGTTTTGTGGGATAAATCAAGCTGTGCTGGGCAGTGGGCTCTGCTGCTGGGGGATCCAAGCATCCAACTCTGGGAGGAAGCCAGGGGAGCTTTGAGCTGCACCTACCCCAGGGAGAGCAGCCCAGATGCTGGGGAGAAGTGGTGGTTTTGCAGGGGTGAGCTAATGGCAGAGTACTCCTTTCACTGCTTCAGCCTTTGTAGTAAGTGCCCTCGGCCATGTGGAGATGCACTGTGTGGCTTACAGGACCAGGGCTGCCCAAGGCCCCTTCTGCCTTCCCCTGCATCCCATGGAGGTGGTGCCTGGGGCCAGACCTGGCCCTCACTGCCTGTCTGCCAAGGGACAGCTACGGGAAGAGACTGCAGGACAGGGCTGCAGTTTGCTGTTTGTTTGCTGGGTGAAATACAAACCAACTACAGGTCTCCCTGGCCCACTTCTTGTGTTTGGTTTCAAAGCCTGAACCAGGCATCCTTCTCTCACACTTCTTGGACCCCATTTTCCATTCAGTGGCCGTCAGCTCACCTCTAGTTGACTGATTTAATTTCCAAAGCAAGGAAGTTTAAATTGAGAACTAGAAATTAACTTTACATCCATACCTTTTTTATCCACTAAAAAAACAAGGGTGGTGCTTTCTTTTGATTTTCTAGGGATAGTATGTGTGTATATCTAAAATTTCAATTACTTTAAACACTATTTTAATTGGTTGAAAGTTACCCTTTAACTTCAAATGCTTGAACTTTAAGCTTTAGAGTGTGTTGTGAAATTTGGTGTTGAGGCAGACTCTAAGATAGCAAAATCAGTGTTTCAAACTCCTCAGTTGATATATCAGCAAAACCACAAATTAACCCATGTAGATTAGGAAGAAAACGAGTAATTCATTTTAGAAACAGGAAACACCTAATTTGCTGAGTTGATTATAAAATCTTAGGAGCAAAAGGTAACTTTATTTTCTCCTTTCTGTTTGGAAAACCTAAACATCAGCACTTTATGAGCTACTGTCATTAGCGTCAGAATTTCATATAATCTTTGCCTGCTAAGTATTCTGTAACATCAAATGGCCACTATGTACTTCTAGCAACTATTTGAATAATGAGTTTTGTAGTCAATAATTAGGCACAGTTTTCCTATTGCAAATGTAGACATTGTCAAGTCTTCAAACACATCTTTATGTGTAATTTCCTGCCTCTCATTCTTGGTTACCCTGTATAGCTATGTGAATTGTAGAGCTCAGTATGTACTCTGGTAAGGAGTCTTCTAATAGCAAAGACTTTCTTTACTGTACATAATACCTTTCAAAGTAATAATTTGTTTCTGAAAATATTGCAATATTCCATTGCTGCCAACAACAAAATATATCACAGCAGCAGTAATTTTGAAACATACAGAATGCAGCTTGACTATGTTCAGCTTAATTAATTGTTTCTTAGAACTGCAGAGGTGGGATTTGTTCTTACACCCATGACAGGAGCTGTTCCTCTCATCCCCCCAGTGACACCTGCTTGGTGAGAGGTGCTGATGCTGTCGGGGGCTTTCTGAAAGCCTGACCCTGCTGGCCCCTGCTGACCCACTGGCCTTTTGTTCACAGACTTGGAAGACCAGTGCTCAGCATTGCTGTTTGGTCTCATTTGTTTTTCCCAAGCCTTATTTCAGTACAGAGTTCCTGTGGATGGATGGCTTTGTGAAGGAGGAGGCTAGGACGTACAGCTCTGTGTTCTTTAGCTAGGGTGCACTGCCCCGTTAGGTACTTGCTAACATACTCTGTGGTGTGGGACAAAAGGGAGTCCTCTGTATCCAAATTGCTCTGAATGCCATTCCTTCTAATACAGAGGTGTCTTTAGGATTTTTTTGGAAGGTGAGTTGCTCAATGATTGCTCAAACTTGGTCTAACTGGGAAGAGAAAATGCTTTTCTTTGAAGTTCAGCATGTTGTGATTTGCATGCCTCAAAGTTCTGATATTTCCAGCTGGTGCCCATCATGGGGTGAATCCTAACACTGGTGAGCAGGCAGAGGTGCACCAAGACCAGCGAGGAAGCACAGCTGTCATTTGCCCTGGGTGTCCCAAGACCACATTCTATAGAGGAAATATATTAGATACTGTTTATTGTGTATGAATTGATCTAAGAAAGTTAGGCATGTGGGGCAGTGTTGGAGGCTCTAAGTCAGTAACCAAGCTGCTATGGAAGGGCTTCAGTTTCAGGCAAATTATGTCAGTCTGTACGTGTTAATGTTTAGTTTATATTTAGGCACACAGTAAGTATTTTATAATGTAGTTTGGAATTGTGCTTGATTATAGAGTAATAATAATAAGCTGTTAGCCAAATAGAATGTAGGGGCTGTTTGCTGGACTATGCTTTTATGATAGGCAGGCTAACAGAGGTTGCAGGTGCTATGCATGCACCTGTACACACACATACATGAATATATACAGTGTGGAATAATCATTACAGTTTTATTAAATCCTTAGAAGAAACCTGTGTGTATGTGAGCATTCTGTTAATAGGCTTTGATTCCTTTAAAAATACTTCAGAGAGCAATAAGGTATTTTTAGCTGGAAAATCGGACTATATGGAAGTGAAATAATACCTGGAAAGATCAGCTCCAAATTTTGTATCCGTGAAATAACCATATTTTGATGTAACTTCCTGACCAGGCAGAGATTGTTCTTTATTAAATTCTTGATTATTTTGAAACCAGGACAAAATTAATGTGGTTTGCTAATTTTTAAAACCTGTTTAACCTTCACAATATTCCTTTTTTTTTTTTTTAGTCTATTGGAAATGCCAAAACTACAAGGAATGACAACAGCAGTCGCTTTGGGAAATACATTGAAATTGGTTTTGATAAGAGGTATCGAATCATTGGTGCAAACATGAGAACTTACCTCTTGGAAAAATCAAGAGTGGTGTTTCAGGTAATACCAGAGCAGTCTTCTGATTGTATCTTTGTGTGACTATGCTAAAACCAAAAAGTTATTGCTTGCTGATATTGTGTATCTCTCCTAAGAGATGGCTCTAACAGTGTATTTGCCATGTAGGATGTGACGAGGACGGGGGAGAGAAGGTAAACAAGGTCAGCCCTTCATTCTATGAATTATTCATAGTTGTAAAATGTCTATTAAAGAGGCTGTATATTTAAACATGAAATTCCTTCCAAGCACTACTAGATGTGAGTTCATGCTTACCATAGTATATAGACTAGGGCTTCAAAACCTAGTAGAGAAGCCGCTCATGCTCAGGAGGAGCTCTCTGCTGTGGTTTGTAGAGCTGCCCTCTTTGCTCACTTTCAGTCTCTTGTTAAAAGCCGTTGCTATCGCAGTAATTATGGATGAGTCTTAATTGCCTTTATCTAGGCAAATAAGAATATGTAATTTCATCCTTCTTGAACTCTCTTCTTTTGGTATTTCATACTTGAACCAATCCACAACCTCTTTGTCTCCCACACTTCCTCTCCATCTCTGCCTACCCTGTAGTGTAGAGCTTAGTAAAAATGGACTTATTCTTGACTGGCTGTCTAAAGGTATAGAGAAAACAATTACAGTTTGCGTTGTGTAGGAGTGTTACATGAAGTACTGTTGTATATTTTTAAAATAAGAGATACTTTGTGCATGTGGTTTAGATGAGAGGCTTTTTATGTGTTGTTTTTTTTTTGTTGTTGTTTTGAAGTTATTAAATTTGGAGCACATAAGTTCACAATTATGGTGTTGGTCATGAGTCATAACCTTCTAAGCTGTGTTAGTCCTTCATTTTAAAATTCCAGCTCGCCTTGGCAAGGAAGATACTCCCTTCACCAGCTTACTATAAATGCTGAGGCAAATGGTATTAGTTATTTTTGGAAAATGAAAAGCTTTTAAGGATGATCATTTCGCCCACCCATAGAATCCTGATCTATATTTAATAGTAATCCACAGTTCTGAAAAGTGAAATCATACCCTTTTTTTGAAATGAAAATGTCTACGTATTTCTTCCAGTTGAAAATGGATTAAATTAATCAAGAAGAAAATGATAGATGATGATTTACCTCTCCCTTTTCCGTGCAGCTTCTGTGTTCTTAAAGCAATTCTAGAGAAAGCATTAAACATAGTTGTTCTTTTCTACTCATGGATGTTCCTGGCTCTTGTTAAGCTGTGAAAAATAATTGATTCCTTTCTTTTTAAAGGCAGAAGAGGAGAGAAATTACCACATCTTTTACCAGCTTTGTGCCTCTGCAGCATTACCTGAGTTTAAAACTCTACGGTTAGGTATGAAATTCACTTTCATTCTGTTGTGCAACTGTAGGTACAAAGCAGCAACTCTGAGCTTTTTGAGCCATAGAACCAAAAGAAGAATTACTGGCATTTAAATTCTAAACTTTTAAGCCTTCAAATACTAAAATATACTGAAAATAACTAAAATTGCAGATGTCATACTTTGTGTTTTTTAGATGAAGTGAAAGTAACAAATTTGTTTATTCAGTATGCTCACTCTAATATATTCACTGCAGTAGTAGTCACAAGGACTTACCCTGGGTTCCAGTTGCAAGGGTGAATTATCTGCTCTTGGTCCTTTAAAACCATTTTTCTGTGGCTCCAGCTACTAGAGAATTTTACCATTTTTGGTATAAATACCTGAAAAACTTATTCTGCATCTGCATGATGCGCCATCCACTTGGGCTGTGACCAGCAATTTCTTCACCATCTTCTAACTGGGAAGAACTGCAGTGGGAAAACTGCACAGCCTGTAAGTGCTGATTTCTGAAGTACCGTTCTGGTTTTAAAGTGTTTCTCTGCTCTTCTGCACCATCCTGGCACATTTAGGATTCACATCTGCTGACACAGGAAAGAAAGGAACTGATGTAATTATAAGTAAAGAAGCCATTTAGCATACTCTTCTTTCAGCATTCTTGAAACTTTAGTAGATCAGAAGAAAAGGAGTCTGTTACTGCAGCTGGAAGCCTGGCCACTGAAATTGTAGACATTCACCCAGTGCCCAGGAGAGCTGGTGCTCTCCCAGTAAAGCCCAGGGCTGTCCCCAGAGTGATTTGAAGCTACCAGTTCTTCATGACTTCCCAGCCACAATGGACCACAGATCCTCATCAGACTAAACCAGACCATCAATTAGAAATGAGAAGACAATGGGCAAAATGGAATTTTTTTAATATCCTGCTGCAATAATAGCATAACAAGCCTGCCACATAATCCCAAAGTGCTGCTGCTGTCAGCTCTGCACCTACCCTTTGT
Organism: Apus apus; assembly: GCF_020740795.1. Classification (NCBI taxonomy): domain Eukaryota; kingdom Metazoa; phylum Chordata; class Aves; order Apodiformes; family Apodidae; genus Apus; species Apus apus. The sequence goes on from NC_067291.1 coordinate 9,069,335, forward strand.
GTGGTTGGCTCAGACTTAGAGAACAGTTGCTTCCAAAATGATTATTTCACAGGTGTGGAAGTCTGAACCAGGGTTAGGTAGAGAATGTGCTTGGGTGCCTATTGTAGGAACCAGGCTGCTTCAGACTACTTACTTGCACTGTTATATCTTAAAAAAATTCCTCTCCAGAATAAGTGGGTTCTGTGAGCCAAGAGACAAAAATACACTGACATATATCAAATCATAGATTCTGCCAAGAGCAACTCATTCCACAGCTTTACAGATCCACTGTGGATTTCTGCATCAGGATGTGTAAAAGATTTGGTTTTTTTCTCTTACAGGGGATGCAAATTACTTTCACTATACGAAGCAAGGTGGAAGCCCTGTGATTGATGGTGTTGATGATGGCAAGGAAATGGTAAACACCAGGCAGGCCTGCACTTTGCTAGGTAATTTATTAAAAAAAAAAAAAATCATATCCCAAAAGATATATTGGCAAGCACTTTCTGTATTGTTGGTGTGTATTTTCTTCATGGCCTGTTTTGTTTAAAAACAGGAGTTTGATAAACTTGGGGATTGAGATACTATTTATTGCATTATGAAGGCATTTCAATTGCAGTGCAGTCACCTATCTAGTGTAGGAGAAGGACAGGTTATATGAACACAAATTAATGGTGGATTCCCTTGGTGTAGCATATAAAGTGTTGGAGATCACTGAGAAAGCACTTCAAAACAACAAATTAAGTAGTTCATTTTAATGGATCTTATTTTGTATCTGGTTGTAAAGTGCTTTTTAATACAAGTGGAGCCAAGCAGTGCTTTCAAATAGCAAATTCTCAGGGAAAAAGAACATGCACTGGTGGCAGTTTTTATCTGCTTAATTTTTATTTTATAAGCTTCAGCTTGTGGTTCTTTACTTCTCTCTCTCTCTCTCTCTCTTCATTCAAAACACTTTATTCATCATTTTTCAGGGATTAGTGACTCGTACCAGATGGGAATTTTTCGGATCCTTGCTGGCATCCTTCACTTGGGCAACGTGGAGTTTGTGTCTCGGGATTCTGACAGCTGCATCATTCCTGTGAGTGGCAGATGAGCTGAGGGACACGGTTTTTACTCTTGACAGTTTCTGCCTTCTGCTTGTTTGCAGGGAACTCTTCTGAAAAAGAGTTACGATATAAAAACATAAGCAATGTGTTAATTTCTAATTTGTTGAGATTTCTGCAGTTCTTTTTGCAGGTGGGTTCAACTCTTCTCTGTTCAGAGCCTTCAGACAGCACAGTGGCTGCCTTCATTTCATTTCCAAGCTGTAATTGATCTGTCTTAGAAAAGTCTACTAGACAGGCTAGCGTTGAAGTCCTGGGCAGGTGTCTAGATTTTTATAGTTATTCATGCATACATTTCCTACCCACACTAAAGGCTTTGCAGGAAGTTTTTATTAATGTTAAATGCCAAACTGACCAAAACAATTGCAAAACAAATGCTTTGCAAAGTCCTCTGGGATGTCTGAACAAGAGCACAGGATATACAGATACAATTCGGGTGACTTGTCTCAGTGTCATGGCTTGATAGTCCTTTTTGACATTTGTGGAGGTGAGCGGTGAGGACTGCAGTCTGATCTGAAAAAACAACTCCTCATTCAGTGAGGACCAAGGCTTTTTATTAAAACCCATATTCTGGAGATGAGAAACCAAAGAAGTGTGACTTGTCACTCTACTCTTCCTTTGATTGACAGGTGACCAGTCTCTGCTTTTGCCTTTCCTTGGATGTCTACTGCTGAATTACACAGCCTTCATCTTTCTCTTTAAATAGTAGCAAAGGTTGCATGATTTTTTTTTTTTTTCCTCATTTTACTATCAGTTTCTTTCTCAAGAGTCTGCAGTAGCAGAGACAATAGGTCCTTCATCAGGCTGCACGTGATCAGTGTGCCTGGTCTGACACCATCTGTCTGTGGGATCTAATAGATAGCTGCTGTGAAACCACAGCAACAGTCTGGCTCCTTGGTGTGTCTTAAAAAGGTTTTCACTACAAAGACAGCTCATTTAATGATCACAGGTGGAAAGCTGATGAGCCCCAGGACATGATGAGCTAGCCTGTGTTGTAATGGGTATCTCCAGTGCAGGAATCCTACTGAATGAGCTAGCGCAAAGCTGCAATCCTATCCAGAGGTGGTAAACATCTAGCTGCTCAATGACACTGGCTGTGCTGTTCCCTGACAAGGGCCATGTCACTGTGAGCTCTGTGGCTGCTCTGCCTGGGAAGCGCTGGCGCCGTGGTGCTGCTTCAGGAGCTCAGCAAAGGGCTCTGCATGGTGCTGTGGGGATGAATCAGCTTGCTTCATGTCAGCTTGAGTAACCCTAACATGACACCCTTTTGTGCAGTGTTCATGATTGTTGATACTTGTCTTCTGAGCCAGCTAAAGTGGCATGGCTAAACTGAAAGAAGACATGCTCAGTTAAACGGATTTTGGAGGTATAACAGCACTTCCATGGGACCTGTGTGCTCTAAGGGCTGGAAGAAGCCCCAGAGAAGTCAGAAGGATGTGGAAATAGAAAGATAAAGCTGATGTGCCCTTAAGCTATTGGGCATGTAGCAACAGTGCCCTGTAATCTGTCCTTGTCAAGATGCTGCCTGTCAGGGTGCTGTTGAGCCACTGGGTGCAAAGTGACTGTGATGAGGAAGTAGTGTTGTTGCAGTTCCTGAGGAGGAAGGACCTGTCTGTCCTCCTTTGTTTTTAGCTATTGGTTTGGTTTTTATTCACCAAATGTAGTATCTTAATGAGTGGTAAATGCACTGAACTGATTTTTCTGCAGAAATCTTGCACACCAGTCTTGCTAGCTGATTTTACTTGGTTAAACAAGGGTCATTTTTTTCACTTGTACATCATTTGTATGCTCCAATCTCTTAGTGTTTGGCTCCAGAATTCACTGAGAAAACAGAGTTAAATGTTGAGACCAGAGCCATAAAGCCCTTCCACACTTTTTCCTCTTTGTTCTTGGCTTGGGTTGTGATGTCCCATTACCTGTCACTCTCTGCCATGGATGTATGTGAACAGACAAGAGCACTGCTCAGGAGCAGTAGTCTTCTGTCCTCAGCACACAGCTCACTAGCTTGTTTACTCAAAACTGAGACATAGTTATAAGAATTCAAAATAGCAAGTCCTTTCCTGTGCAGTGAGGTTATTAATTTTTGTGAAGGTTGCAGGTTCCCTGCGTGAGGCTTTTTGGTGAACACAAGTGTAATAAAAAGCCTCTGGGGGAACTGTGATGCACTAATTTACTTCAGCCATGTGAATGTGATTAGCAGGTAGGGAACTGGTTATGTTTTGAGGAAGAGCTGAGGAAGCTGCTGTTGGCTGCTCACTGTTGGATCACTGCAGGCAGTTCTTATGATTGCATGATTGCATGTGTGCTATTAATAATCCTGTTTCAAGACCTAACGAGATTGTTTTTATTAGCCCAAGCATGAACCCCTCACCATCTTCTGCGACCTTATGGGTGTGGAGTATGAAGAGATGGCCCACTGGCTTTGCCATAGGAAGCTTGCAACTGCCACTGAAACCTACATCAAGCCAATTTCTAAACTTCATGCCATCAATGCCAGAGATGCACTTGCCAAACATATCTATGCTAATCTCTTTAACTGGATTGTAGATCATGTGAACAAAGCCCTTCACGCTACGGTGAAACAGCATTCTTTCATTGGAGTGCTGGACATTTATGGGTGAGTCTTTTTGTCAGAGATGACACCTCTTATGTAATTATCTTACTGTAAAGCATCTTTGGCTTTATCATGTAGTGCTCTGTGGGTTGCACAAAAAAAACCCAACCCCTTACCAGTTGCTTATTCCAGCTGAAGTAGGTGTTTGGTTTTGACATGCTATCCAAGATCTTTGTCTTTACTTTAGGTTTGATATTTATAGTGGGATTTCAGAGTTTTGAACTTTTGGTAGTTCCTTGATGTGTTGCACTGGGGAGAGTTACAAGGGAATTGTTACCTCATGGTTCCTGTAGGGTGACACTTCTAGAAAGGAAAAAGGTAACTAATATGCTGTCCAAGAACATCTGTCTTTTCCTTGAGTTCCTCATACCTGCCTAAGGAGGGAGCATCACTGAGTTGCCCATGTACTGCAATTTGCTGTTTGCCTCTGAGCTTTGTTGCTGACTGTGGCTGTTTATGCCTGGAATAATGCAATGAATTTGGCTGGGGGGAGGGAATTTAAAATTATAGGGTCACTTAATCTGTTTTTTTCACTGCACTAGTAATTTTGAGTATCTGCCTTTTAGATTTGAGACATTTGAAATCAACAGCTTTGAACAGTTCTGTATCAACTATGCCAACGAAAAGCTGCAGCAGCAGTTCAATATGGTGAGTAGGAAATGACTGGCATTTCCTCTTCCCTTTCCCCTCACCCAAGTCCATTCTGCTAATTGGGTCCCCAGTGGTTGCGATGAATTCCTTCAGTCTATTAACCAGCTGTCCTGGCCATGGGCTTTGGGGGATGGAGAAAGATCAACTATCTCCTAGAAATAGATTTTATGACTAACTGCTGCTCTGGGACTATTTGAAATTCCGATCACAGTAACAATTATCAGAGAGAAGCAGTGCTTGGCAATTAAGACCCTGAGATTGCCTGTCAATGAGAGCACCGTGTGGATGAAGTTGGAGTTAGCTGTGTCTCCATACCCTCCAGTGAGAGCCTGTGCAGGGCAGCAGAGAGCAGGGCCTTGCTGCTGGGAGTCTCCAGCCCGCGCTTCCTCTCCCGGCCCTATTTTTGAGGGTTTTCAGCCACATCCTGAAGTTGATGCCTGACGTGTGGCAAGAAGCTCCTCTTCCCCCTCCTCCAGAGAGATCACGATTCTCTCTCCTCTGCCTTACTGACATTTGTAATTATGTGTCTTACCTGCATAAGAATGAGGCAAGTTATTTATGCCAGGCCTGTTGCTGGGCTGCGCTGCAGCGCGGGAGGAGCTTTCGCTCCCTGCCCGGGTGTTGCTCCCTGGCACCGCGTCGCCCCGCACCCTTGTCCTTCCCAGCAGCAGGGACACATGCCAGGCAGTAAGCTGGGTGCAGCACTGGGGGATCCAGCACTTCCCAGGACGGAGAATTCCCATGTCTGACTGCTTTCATAGTGAAAAGGTTTCTTCTAATGTCCAATCGGAATCTCCCCAGGAATGATGTGCACCCATCACTTCTCATTTTTTCCATGTGATTCCTTGTAAACGGGGAGTCTCCATCTTCTTGATAGCCACCCTGTAAGTACTGGAACATGGTCATTGAGTCTCCCCTAAGCCTTCTTTTCTCTAGGCTGAACTCACCCATTTCTCTCAGCCTTTCCTTGTACAGCAGGCTTCCTACTCCCTTGATCATCTTTGTGGCCCTTCTCTGGACTCTCTTCAGCCTGTCCACATCTTTTCCATATGGCAGGAACCAGAGCGGAACACTGTTCCAGGTGTGGCCTGGCAGTGCTGAGTACAGTGGGAAACCACCTAATTCCCACCACACAATTGCCAGTTCGTTTCCAGTGGAGAAATGGTTTTATGTTTCCCTTCGGGACTGAGGTTGGATATGACTCACCAATAAAATGCTGCCATTGGCTTTCCTGTCAGGAATTAACTCGGCGAGTAACACGACCGCTGAGCAGCAGGGTGGGAATGGCTCCCGTGGGGGCCCTTAAGGAGCACTGCTTTGGAAAGGGTGGCCTTAAGCTGATGGAGTAGAAGGGATAAACCACTTTGTCGAGGTAGTTTTCTGCTGGATGGCAGCTGTGTGGCAGAGAGCCGAGCCCCCTTTGGTGGGCTTGTGCAGCAGTAGAGGGGTCTGTGGCAGCCCCCAGCCCTGCCCACCACGCTGCTCTTTGCTGCTTGGTAGGGTTCAGTTCTGCCTGCCTGAGCAGTTATTTATGCATTAAAATTTAAATGGGAGATAAAACATTTAAAATTACTGGAGTCAGCAGTCTCTTTGTTTGCTTGTTTTGGTTTTTTTTTAAGACAGTTTGCCTGTTTAATATCTCATTATCATTTTTTTCCTGAAGTTTTAATTCATATCCTGTGCACAATTCATTAAAGCTGTGCAGGGTTTTTTAGTGCTAATATTTTTAAATAAATCTACAACTATGTTGTTATTGATCTTCACACCAGATAAATCTTCTACTAAATTTTGCTTAAAGGACTTCTTGTGTTAATACTAGAGTCGTTCTTGCAGGTTTTTGCTGAAGAGAGAGTATTTTAATGCAATGTGTCATCTTAGGAAAAAATCAGCAGCTATTTTAGAGAAAATGGAGATCTGCTTTATTACAAGGAAATGTGAAAGTATTTCTAGTGAAGTTTGACTTGAAATAGAGAAATTTTCATAATTCAGAATCATAAATGCATGGCACATCCCACTTCGTAAGTTGCTCTTCCTGCACTTGAGGCTTTTTCTGGGTTTTGTGGTGTTGTTTTGTTTGGTTTTTTTTTAATAAGAGAACAGAGCTTATAGTAATTGTGGAACAATATAGTAAGAAGATAGGAAAATACAGATCTTATTTGCAGAAAATATGGAGGAGCACTTTAATTTGTCTGTTGCTTTTAGGCCAGGAAAAAGGTTAATTTATTTTTCATACACTTACTTGTTAAAGGGTTTGCTCAGATCAGCTGTGTGTCACTTAATAGCCTGGTTTAATGTGCCAAGATGAATTCAAGTAAGAGTTTGATGCATTTATTCTGCATTTTATCTTACAGCAAACTGTTTTATTTTTGCCCTGTAGCATGTCTTTAAGCTGGAACAAGAAGAATACATGAAGGAACAAATACCATGGACCTTGATTGATTTCTATGACAATCAGCCTTGCATCAACCTCATAGAGGCCAAAATGGGAGTTCTGGATCTGTTGGATGAGGAGTGCAAGGTGTGTGTTCAGGGGCTTTCATAGAGAAAGAGGTCATCAGCCATCCTGCTGCTGGGGCCTCCCAGGGAAAAGCCATCTGTGTACAGCCATCATTTTGTCACTGCTGTTGAAAGGATTTGGAGAATGTACAAACAGAATTGGCAATTAGAGCGATAAAAAATGGTTTTACTCATGCTTTTTTCCCCTCTCCATCAGGTGTTTGTATCTGTTTCTGGGTCTCTGATCAACCTTTGTTTTGACTCTGGCAAATTTCTCCTTCCCCAGTGTAGCAAGTGCAGTCTTTGGTCCTGTCACATTTCTTCAAATTGCCTCCTGCTTGGTGTCTCACCTTTTTGCTTTTTTATCTTAGTTTTAATTTATGCCAAGCCATGTGCAGGGAATGGTGTGTGGTGTCTACTTCAGTGGAAATCCAGCTTGAGGTTCTTGAGTATCACAAAGCATCCCAAGCAATCTCTAGTGGTGGTGGGTGAGCTTCTGACCCTCTGAGGTGCTGCTCAGTCAAATAGTGTACCTATTGGATACCCTCCTTTCAGGTGTGTGACACTGTGTCCTGGTTTGACTCAGGATTGGCAGTTGAACCAACTTTGCTGTCTAGTCCACTCCTCCCTACAGGAGGGTTGTAGATACAATTCTTCTGCTCCTTTAATGTCTGAAGTAGTAGATTCAACAAGCAGAGCAAAGCGTTCTAGGTCTCTTGGCAATATCTATAAACACTGACTGTTGTCAGTCCACTGGCTGGCAAACTTGCTCTGCTACTTAAAAGAGAGTTCACTGAAGAAAAAAAAATCAGTAAAAAAAATTGGCTTAATCCTGGCTCAAACCAGGACACACGGGAAATGTTATTAGCATTGTATGTGTCACACAGCAGCTACACCTGCTGCTGGGCTGCAGCCCATCCAGAGTATTAGACAGGCAAGTGCATAGTTGGTTACTGGCTTCCTTGCTTATGGCAGTGCTGGAAGTCCAAGGAGCTGGAGTTTGAAAGCAAACCAGAGTGTTGTCCCCCATCTTCTTGCGTTCTTTTGCTACTGAAAAGTTTTCAAGACATTTAAAATGGCTGCATGTTCTCTTCTGTAGATGCCAAAAGGCTCAGATGACACTTGGGCCCAAAAGCTGTACAATACTCATTTGAATAAATGTGCCCTCTTTGAAAAACCACGTTTATCAAACAAGGCTTTTATCATCAAGCACTTTGCTGACAAGGTAAGGACTTTTCCTCCAGTACCTTGTTCTGTGGCAGGTGTTCCTGAGTTTCTGTGCAGGAGGGGACCCTGGGATGGGTGACTTGCAGTGGTGGGCTCTGCTCAGCTTCTTGCAAAATGTGTGCCTGCCTGCACACTCCATCAGGAGAAGAAGGCTGACCTGGCAGCTGTGCAGAGTGAGGAAAAGAAAAGAACCACCCTTTCCAAAACATGACAGCTTAGTGTTTTTGCAGTTCACAGCATAATTGTATCAATTCCAGTTATGCTAAAGAATTACTCAAAAATGAAAAATATGAAGTATCTCACTGTATTTCTGATTAAAGAGCAACAACAAAGTGATGTTGGTTTTGCTGCCATCTTAGTGTGCACAGAGGAAGGAGGCTAACACCCCCTTCCTCTTGTTGCTGGAGCAGTGCCTACTCGTGCCAGCTGTGGCTGGGAAGCTGGATGAGGGGTGTCTCAGTGCAGTGCACACCTGAGTTGGCTCCCACAGTGCATCATCAAACTGAGCAACTCCTCGGGTTGAAATCACATAAAGTTTAAAATCCCATGTAAAACAAGTGTCCTGTTAAAGAAGCTGCCTCAGAATGCTGTCAGCTTTGTCAAAAAAGTTTGGAGAAGCCCTGGGATTCTTACCAGTAGGTCTGTATGGACTGACATGAGGGGGTTGAGGCCTTAATTTGCCCTCACTTGATTTCTCCCAGGTTCTTGAATTTATGCACAGAACAGGGGTCCTGTTCTGGTTGCATCTAGTGTTACTTTAATCAAGAGCTTCTCTGTAACTTTCAGATTCCTGAGTTCTGTTTTATTTGGTGGATGAGAGAAACAGGAAGGATTTAATATTTCATACCCTGTTCATTAGGCTATCATTAAGCAATGTCATTTGATACTTGAAAACAAGGCTTTCCTGTGCCTAGTCTGAGCAGTGAGGGCCAAGGAAAGCTGAAAGTAGCTCCAAGCAGGTATTGGCAAAGCTCTAAGCTCTGACTTTTCTGTCTGTGCTTTCCCGTGTGCTTAAGTGGATGCATACAGACTCCTTGAAGGAAAAAACAAAGCTGTAGCTGGCAGGTTAGCAACCTCTGCGCCTTGACAGTGTCTTCAGCAGGAGATGGCAGATTCTGCTGCCCTCTCGTGGCTTTGTCTGCCCAGGAAGAACATGGGTGGTTTATGATCAGAGCAGCCTTTCAGCTGTGGGGGGACCTCCGGGGGGATCCTCTGTTTTCTTCCCCCACAGGAGTTTTTTAACTGTTTTGCAGCTCGGTGTGTAGTCCCTTTGTGTGGGCACTGGTGAGTGGCTGCACGGATCGAGGGGCTGCTCATCACTACCAGTCTGCTCTGAAATAATGAAATGGTTACAAGGGGCTGCTCTTGTATTGTGTAGCCTGCACTTCTGCTGATACAAGGTTGAAGAGCAGCAGGAGACACTTCATGAGAGTTAGCATGCTTACATGCATTAACATTGAATTCTAAGGTACAGATTTTGACAACAGTTTCTGGGTTTTGTTCATTAGGACAGTGAATTAAATACTAGTTTTTTAATCTGATGCTCTGACTGTTTTTTGGTCCGGGAGACTCCGTGTTCCTGTTAGATTGTTATGTATTGTCACAACATCCAGACTTGTTGTTGCTTCAGGTAAAAACAGTCTTTCTGAGTACAAATGAGGCATTTTCACAGTAAGTCGCAGGCAGATCTACTTATTGCCTCTCAGCTAATGAGATGAAATAGTTTGTTCTCAGTTACATAACTCCAGTCAAGGAGATGCTCAACACACATTTTGATTCTTCACCTTGCAGTAACCCTTCAGTCATGCTGTCTTGCACAGGCATCTCTCAGCAGTGAAATTTATCTGGTATAATGCAATAACAGTGCTCGTCTCTATATGTTTTAATGTTTTCTGTTTTACTGGAAAGCACTCTTTTTGAGGAAAATCTGTATTTAACAAAGTTGCATTTGGCAGCTGATATTTTCAAAATCCACAAGAATTATCTGTTTTAAATGTGAATATTACAGCTGGTGAATTCTGTGCAAAATATTCCTATTAAATACTTTTAACACTTACTCTTTTTTGTAAAATGGTGGTTTTCAGGTGGAATATCAATGTGAAGGCTTTTTGGAAAAGAATAAAGACACAGTTTATGAAGAACAAATTAAGGTCCTGAAATCAAGTAAGGTTAGTATAAGGATTTTTTTTCTTTTTTTTTGCAGTTATGAATCCTTGAATTAAGGGTCACACAAAATTTCTTAAAAGCCTAGGAAATACTTCTCCCTTAGTATGAGACTGACTGAAATTGAACGTAGTTTGTGTTTTACTTAGCTGTCTGTATGAATTTAGAGAGTACTGTAGTCTAGTTTTGCTCCATGTCAGATCAGTCTATATTTCGCCACTGGTGTCACTATTTGTTGTTTTTTTTTTCTTGTTCTGGGTTGTTGTGGGTTTTTTTTAACTTTTCACAGAACTTTGCTGTATTTTCTGTAAAGACATCAAGGACTTCTAATATACTATAGTAGTATAAGAAGGCTTAACAGTTAAGCACTTAGTTTTGTAATCTGAAAACAGAAGCTCCTTGTTTATAGCCTGACAATTGAAAAGAAAATTTCTGAAGAAGAGACAAGTTCTGTTCCAGAACCAAAATGAGAGAGGAATGAAATGTACAGACCCTAAGGACACAAATGAGAATTTATAGTGTTGCCTTCTTGATATCTGGAAAAGAAAGATAAAATCCAAATTGAAAAATACTGAGTGAAAGAATGTTATAGAGCAGGCCTTCAGTGGCATCCTCTGCTCTTTTTTAATGGCAAAAATGTTAGTTGTGCTCTTCTGAAATGTAAAGGCAATTAACTTGACTTTGTGCTGTGATGGCTGTTGGGAATTTGCTAGCTCTGATGGCCCAGGGAGCTGGGTATCAAGGACAGGCTGTTTAAAATAAAGCTATTCTGTCAGGAAAACCAACATTTTTTCTCTTCTGTTTCTCTTCTGAGATATATGAAGTTTAATGATTAAAACATGTAGTATAATGAAAAACTGCAGCAGACTTTCTGCTGAGGGAAGTATTGAAGTGGTTTGAGTGAGGTCAGTTGCTGTGAGCCTGGGGGGCTGGTGGGGACCTGCTGCTGGTGGGGACCTGCTGCCTGTGTAGCTCAGGCTCTGCCGTGGTGCAGCAGGACGTTGCAGAGCTGCTCTGAGGAATGTGGTCCAGTGAGCAAGGGATGACAGGGATGTAGCTGCCATATAGAGCACGACAACAGCTTGGGCAGGCTCAGTAGGTTAATTCAGTTTAAACACTAAAATACAATGTGGTTTTCCCCAATGGTAAATTTTACCAAAACCGGTGTTTAAAAAAATAAACTTTGCAGCAAATAGACTTTAAGAATAAGAATGTTTAATTTTTACTTTTCAGCAGGTTCTCTTTATTAGTAATTGTAGTGGGAATGCATTGCTGATAATTTTTTTTATTGTTGTTGCTGTTTTCTGGGTTTGCTGTGCACATTCAACAGAAGGTAATTCTAAATTGAACCACATCATCTGCCATCCTGCCCATGCCCACTCTCACATACAGCTCAAATGCTTCTTTGCTCTCCAAAGTGCATGACACAGGCTGCTCTTGGCAGGCACTGTAGTGTTTAGCTGTTTATCTTGGCCTTCTCTATAAATCCACCCACAGGACCTCTTTGAACTTGTTCAGTTTCCATGCATGTATCATGAAAGCAAAACAACAGTCCTCAACTTTTATGCTTGCTGCTGGCATGTTGTTAAAATCTTCTGTTGTGGCTCTGTATTGGAAGAAATTATCTGTAAGGCTGCTAGCAGCATGTCTGTTAAGTTGTCTGAAAAAATGACAGGGAAAAAATGCTTGCTTGCTCCTTTTCTACCATGGGAATTATCTGCCCTTTGATCAGTGTTTTCCCTCTCTTTGAATACACCTACTGTTCTGCAAAACAAATAAATTGATAAGATACTGAAAAAAAAAAAAGAAAACAAAAGTGTTAATTCCCCCACAGTGTGGATCATCTCAGCAGCGCTCTCCTGGTGTTGAGCTCTGCTGCAGAAGGCCATACATTGCTCCTCCTTCTGTGTGCAGTAACTGAGGCAGTGGCTGTGGAAATGACACCTTTGAAATGCACTTGCCCATTTTTACAGTCAGATTTTTCCAGGGTTGGAAAAAGGGAATGGGGCTTACATACTGATGGATGATCTCTTCTAAGCTATCTGCAGTCCAGACACTGGGGATGTCCTTTCCACCCCTGGTGTGTGAGAGCATCAGGAGTTTTGTACAAAGCATGTAAGTGTTCAAGGCCAGATTGGACAGGACTTTGAGAAACCTGGTCTAGTGGGAGGTTTCCCTGCCCATGCAGGGGGGTTGGAACTAGATGATCTTTACGGTCCCTTTCAACCCAAACCATTCTCTGATTCAATGATACTCCATTCAAATGAGTTCGTGTATGGGATGAAGAGACTTGGCTGTGTAGCTCAGGTGCCTGCACATACCCACTCACTCCATCTGACCACAGGCAGCTGGATGAGGTGGTGGTGGCCCAAAGGAGACAGGCTAGATCACCCTCTGGAAATGTCATTCTTCCACCAGCTACAGGGGGAATCTAAGGCGATTGTGCTCCTAATACAGTTCGGATGAGATAAAGCTAAACTGCTTTTTTAGTTCAGGAATTTAGGATACCTTGATAGCATTCATAGTCATTAAATTATGCTGGAGTGCTGTGCTGGATGCTACTGAGGAGCATTTGATGCCTTCTGCTAGCCCATCTGGCACCACCACAGAGCACAAGTACCATTTTGTCGTGCAGCATGTTTCATTGGACATCATGCATGCTCACCAAGTTTTACAAGGCAAAACCAATCTTTTTTATTTTTTAGGTTTTACTTAGCCCAAGCAGTTTCTAGTACTGAAAACTGAATGCTCTTACCTCTTGGGAGAAAATGCACAGATGCTAGATAAAAGATTATTCATTGACAGGTAGAGAAGTTCAGATTTTCTTACTCTCATAATGCATCTGAAGTGCTACAGTTGTCAGTAGAAGGACCCACTGGTGTTATTTTTAGTTGTCAGTTACTTCAAAGCAGCAATTCAATATGGGTGTGTTTTGTAGCCATTATAGAAAGGGAACCAGAAGCCCTGAGTGATATTTGGAAAGATATTTCAGGTTTTCCTTCAGTTCCACTGGCTTGAGAGTAGATGTTCAGTTTTCAGGTTTGGTTAGTGGCTTTTTTTTTTTTTTTTTTTTTTTTTTTTTTGTGATGGTTCCTCTTTTAGATTGATTATTTCAAGTTAGAGTGATAGAGCAGGAATAGTCTTTGTTGTCTGCTGGATTATTCAGTGTCCTAGATATTTCTCAACTACAAAGGAGTCTGATGCATCACTGAACTCTTTTGTTTCTTTCTTAGAGCAAAGCAGCCATATATAATTGCACTTAATACTGAAGAAGCTGCTGTCAGTATCTAACAGTTTCACATGGAAGCTATTGCTGGCTCTATGAAAAAAAATCTCAAATCAGAATTTTATCTTCAGAAGGAAACTCACTGATCAAATCCACAATTTTTTTTTCGTTTCAAATCATGACCCACTGACTGTACTACTAGCTTGAATGCTTGATTGCATTTGTACCCATGTGGATTTCAACAAAAGTCCAGTGCTTACAAAAGCTGAGCCTGGATTCTAACAGCCTTAAGCACAAACGGGTGCCATCGCTTGCGGTATCTTTACTCTCTGTGTTTCTTCTGCTGTTATGCCAGTTTAAGCTGCTACCAGAGTTATTCCAGGATGAGGAGAAGGTCATCAGTCCCACATCAGCAACCCCTTCAGGACGTGTGCCTTTGTCCCGAATGGCTGTAAAGCCAGCCAAGGCCAGGCCAGGGCAAGCCAGCAAGGAGCATAAGAAAACTGTGGGACATCAGGTGAGTTTGAAGATGCAGCTCTATTAAATAATCTCTCCCTCTACCTCCCTCTGTCTTAGGACTCAAGGTCCACTGGTGCTTCCTGGGATCCCTTGTGATTTTTAGACAGATGCAGTTGCATATGACTTACATTTTGGAGCAAATATACCCTAATTACTAATACATCTTGAGCCACAATTTCAGAGGCTCAGTTCTTACATTGGTGCCAAAACTCACATTTTTAAAAATACGTTTAACAGCTGGATGCTGAGAAGCTTTGAAAATCTTACACTGCGTCTCTGTGATCATGTGCCATATTGTCTGACTCAAAAAGTGGGAGTTCAGTCCCCAGAAAACTTGGTTCCAGTTATCAATGGGCTACACATAAAAATCCATGTGTATGTCCCAGAATTAAATTGTTTGCAGATCAGTATAGCTGAACAGCCCTCTTCTTTGTTACTTTCCCCTCAACAGGTTTAAAAGATGTTTCTCAAGATGGTTATGTCCCCAGTCAGTGCTTTACCATATCACAGATTGTCCCTCAGACTATACATAGGAGCCAAGGGGAATTTTTTTGACAGCTAACTACTCAGTTTTTATCTACTTGCCACTGTACCACTTTGCTAGTGAATAGTGGCATTCTTCTTTTGCCCAGGGCTTCCAGGAGATCTGTGTGGATAGCTCTTTTTATGTTACTGTAGGACAGCCTGGAATATAAATCAGCTCTCAGGGAATGTAAGTTCTTTGTGTCAGGCTCTGCTGCCAGTTCTAGATGGTGAACCAGCCACATGTCTGAGGTGTTCAGAGTTCTGATAAAATCACTAAAAATGCCTGAGCTTTGTCCACTACATTGGGTGATTGTCAATGCCCTAAAAAGGACGTTTAGCACAGTGCCTGTGCAGTGCCATGAGCTACTCACACTGCTAAGTGAGAATGAGGGAATTCAGAAAATGTTTGATTGGGATATTCATAATTTCTCTGTAACCTTCCCCAGGCAAGCTACGTCAAGCTATGGGGTGGGAATAAGAATGATTTTTCAAGCCACTGTGCAGAATGCAAATCTGCTTGCCATGTTGGCTGCAAATTCCAGTCTTGTCAGAAAGAAGCTACGAGTTGAAGTGTTAGGAGTACTCTTATACTACTCCTAGCAATCAAACATGTATATTCATTTATAAATTTAAAATACAGTAATACAAAAGTAATTTTCATCATATTCTGTGTAGAAATAGAGGTTTACTTAGAATCTTGAGTTCAATAGAAAAAGGGAGATCTGTACTGATATGATTAAAACAGGTAAGGCATGTTTCTAATACTCTTCTTTATCTATTAGGGCATTCTGTGGTTAGAAGGATATACTGCAGTACATTAGGTATTTGTGATGCTTGTACTTCTTTAAAAGTAAAGCTCCTAAAACTTTCAGATACTGGACTGAAAGTTCTCTTCAATAGGTCTGACATTGGGATCAATGGAGCTGAAGAAATGGACAGTTTAATTTTTTTACCACTCTGTTGATTTCAAATTTGATTTCAAATTTATTTAAAACTGAATGGGTATTTAGTAATATGCCATGTGTTTTAGTCATGGAGAGATGGTTTAGACGGACATTAGGGTAGACAAGTGCTTAAAAAGCTGAAAATAACTCAGTCTGTCCCATGTTTTTGTCATGTAGCACATGCTACATGACATGCTGATATGAGAGCTTTACTCTTTTAAAGCTTAACCTTTAAAAGTCTCATTGTAACATAATTCACTCAAAGGTTGTATCTGAAACTAAAATCTCTTGCCATAACAAAACCAAGCTGATGTTTATTACCAAAAGCATTGTTACAAGTAAGCAAATATCCCTAGGTGAGCTTCCCGAGGCAATCTCAAAAGGGACTGAGCTTATTGAGGCTATTCCCTGATATTTTTCCCTTTTTCTCTTTCAAAAAGTTTCGAAACTCTCTTCACCTGCTGATGGAAACCCTGAACGCCACCACTCCGCACTACGTGCGCTGCATTAAGCCGAACGACTTCAAGTTCCCCTTCACGTAAGCAGCTCATGGATGGTTCCTACAGCATGGGCAGGGGAGGAAGCTGCCCAAGGCCTTGTTGGGTCAAGGTTCTGCTGAACCTTGCTCACTCAGGAGTGGGGTGTCTCCTTTCTCTTGTTCGGATGTTTTGGGAAGTCACACTTCCCGAAGTCTATCCCAAAGATAAGAGATGTAAAACGTTAGGCTCATTGTCTGTGCCTACAGGTGCTTACAGCAGGAGATGTTTTAGGAAGAATGGAGGGATAAATACTTCCTGATGCTTTTTTTTTTTTCTCTTTATGGTGATATATAAGAAAAAGGCCAGCATTTTCATTTCTGGCTGCTTTAAATCTCAGTGGCTGATTGTGCTCCTTGGATTCATTTGACATTTGCTGGAATTTGCTTTTGCAGATTCCCACATCTTATTCCTTATATTTTTTTGATGTATTAACTTACTTAGAGCTTTTCTCAAAAGTCTGCTTAAAATCCAGGCATACAAAGACTCCCATGGCTGTGGTGCAGGTCAGTGGGAAGGAGGACAAGCAGTTTCCAGCAGCTGATGGGCTCAGGCAGTTCCCCAGTCAGGCTGTCCTCTGTTGTCGCTGAGTTCCAGAAGCACTAGCTGGACTTGCTAACCACCCGTCACATCCCACCACTGCTCCCTCACCGTGCCACTTCTGTCCTGGATGTGTCCAGGGCCAGAGGTTCTATGTAATGTCAGACTAGCTCCTTACCAACAGGATCTTTTTATTCCTACCCAGATTCGATGAAAAGCGGGCAGTGCAGCAGCTGAGAGCTTGTGGTGTCTTGGAGACCATCCGAATCAGCGCAGCTGGCTTCCCCTCCAGGTGTGTTTGCTGCTTTTTAGATTGCTTTCAGCTACAGTTCTTTTTAAGAGAACTATAAATTATTGGGACTGACACTGTCTCTGTTTTTGGGACAGGTGGACATACCAGGAGTTCTTCAGCCGTTACCGTGTTCTGATGAAGCAGAAAGATGTCCTTAGTGACCGAAAGCAAACGTGTAAAAATGTCCTGGAGAAGCTGATTCTGGTACTAGACTTAGTGTTGAGAGCATTTGGAATCTGAGGGAGTAAAGACAGGGTCCCTTACTTCCCCATAGCCACGATATTTTAGTACTTCTGCGAAGTACTAAACCATTTATGCTAGCACAGGAACTGTAGAATTTCCCAGTGTATCACTAGAAAGGGAGACAGTGATTTTAACTGTGGGTGAGTGGAGGGTGAGCCTTACCTTGCTTATTAGCAAGGTGTATTAACCACACCTTAAGCAAGGTGGTATAGTTATCTGGAGGTTTTCTGATGTGGAGGTGTGTCTGTCTGTATGTGTGTCTTTCACACTGTTCCTCTCGGCTCCTGTGCTGAAGTCAACCTTTTTCACTCCTTTTGTCCTCATGACGTTGTCTCCCTGCTTAACACT
The DNA here is from genome assembly GCF_020740795.1 of Apus apus. Classification (NCBI taxonomy): domain Eukaryota; kingdom Metazoa; phylum Chordata; class Aves; order Apodiformes; family Apodidae; genus Apus; species Apus apus. The sequence continues at coordinate 9,086,741 of NC_067291.1, forward strand.
GTGGCTCTCCTTGCACCTTGGCAGCCTCTTCCTTTGCCTCCTACCTCCAGTTGCAGCCCTACCTTCCCAGGCAACACCATCCACACCACTGGTGTTGCACCTGTCTGGAAGTAATTCCTGAGATTTCTTAAGAAGCCATGAACAGCGGAGGGCAGGCAGGCTCCAGAGAGGCACTTCCAGCCAGTTCTCAGGAGAAGGTGGTTAGTTGAGACGTTCTCAAAAGTGTCAGGAAGAGAAAGAGGCAAAGTTTACTGAAGATAGAAAGCAAGAAAGCTTACCTTGCTGAAGTGCAGTGCCAAGGTTAGGATGTTTATGGAAAGAAAAAAATAAATACAGGCAGATTAGATTGCGGCTTGACTTTTTAAATTCTGTGTCATTGGGTGGACTTAACTAAAATCTTTTGTTTTGTATGAGTGTGTCTGTATTTGTAGTGTTAATGTGTAATGTTAAATGTATCCGAAGCTCTTTTCTATTCCTTTTAACTTAACATCAAGCAATGAACAAAATTAATTTGGTCAGTGTATCTTCGTATATTTTCAGTTCTTCCCTCCAAGGAGTATTGCAGCCTACAGAGACAGAATGTTGTTCTCTTTCTGGTTTAGTTCTGAAATTTCAGATGTGTTTGAGCAGCAGTGAGATGCTTTGTTCTGGCTTAGTCCTGGTGCAGGAAGCACTGGGAACACATTTGAAACCTCAGCTGTTTTGTTCATACTGTGTATTGTGGTTGAAGATGGACTGTTCAGGGGGGTTGTCTACAGTTTCAGCAGGAAATTGTACATGTGCATTGCCTCTGTTGCTTTCATCCTGTAGGCTCCTTTGTCACCTCACGTAGCCTTGCATGTCTTGTATAATCTTTGTGGCATTCTTGTCTAAGCAGAAATCACACATTACTCCTTTAGGCCATGCTTATGGCCTTATTGTATTAATTTGTTAACAGAAACATACTCTACTTAATTTTAGTCTAGGTTTACTTGAAATTTTACAGAGATAATTTTGCCTCTTTACTAACTGTACCTTCATTTAGCCCTTCCTGCCTTTTTTTTTTTTTATATTAAATCCACTAACATTTAATGCTGTAACCGATTCTCTTTTTACCTCTGAAAATAGGACAAGGATAAGTACCAGTTTGGTAAGACAAAAATATTTTTCCGGGCTGGTCAAGTAGCCTATCTGGAAAAAATAAGGGCAGATAAGTTGCGAGCTGCCTGTATCCGCATCCAGAAGACGATCCGGGGCTGGCTGACGCGGAAGAAGTTCGTGCGCATGAGGAGAGCGGCCGTCACCATCCAGAGACATGTCAGGGGGCACCAAGCACGATGGTAAGCAGTGCTCGTGGGAAAACCCACACCAGCCTCCATTCTGATCCCTTTAAGTAGGACACTGAAATGAGATAAACTTGTTCTCTCCTTCCTGTACTTGCTGAGGGGGAATGATTTTTCCAGGGAAGTGAAAGACGTTTCATCTAATACGTGTGTCTGTCTTGCCTGGTGTTGACTGTCCTGAGAGGACTGTAGCAGCCTGGCTGTAGGATGCTTAGAACAGTATGTTGTTAGTGGGAGCAGCATACGGAAGTGTAAAGTGTGACTCTTGGCTGGGTCCTTACTGTCCAGTTTTCTGTGTGCCCTCCCTGCTGGGTCTGTCTGTCCTGCTGGAACAACAATTCCTCGTCCAGTGTGCAGCCAGGAAGGGAGATATATCAGAGTCATTTGTTTGGATTGACTTCTGAGGGCCAGATAAAAGGGTAAGAATACAGGTGGTATCATTTAGAGACAAGGTGGTTTTGAAGACTTTAGGAATCAGCCTGTGGAAAGAGGCTTATGTCAGGGTGCTTTGTAATTGTCTTGCTGAGAGGACCAAGAGCAAGCAAACATTTTCTACAGGTTGAGGTTAGGAGAGGAGATCTGGAAGGTGACTGGGGAGGAGCTTTTCATCAGAGAGGGTAGTGATAGGACAAGGGGTGATGGTTTTAAACTGAAAGAGGGCAGATTTAGGTTAGACATCAGGAAGAAATTCTTGACCATGAGGATAGTAAGGGACTGGAACTGGTTGCTCAGGGAGCTTGTGGAAGCCCCTTCCCTGGAGGTGTTCAGCACCAGGTTGGATGAGGCTTGTGCAGCCTGGTCTAGTGTGAAGTGTCCCTGCTCATAGCAGGAGGGTTGGAACCTGGTGATCTTTAAGGTTTGTTCCAGTCTTAACCATCCTGTGATTCTATGGTGGAAATAGCTTTAAACCTGGAGAAAAGGTGCTGAGAAATTAAGCTGAGTTTCTCTTGACAGTTCTCAGATGAAGTGAAAACATTTCTCTGTAAAAGCCTGCAAGGTTTCTGTTATTTTGTCATTCTGTCCTACTGCTCTACATTAGAATAGCAAGTAAATGCACTGTATCGCTGGCAAACTGAAGTAGAAAATGCAGCTATTGGGAGAGTAATGTCATAGGATGTAAAAAGGTAGTACTTAGGCACTGGAAAATACTTACAGGTATTATTTGTAATCTTTTTATTGCCTAGCTATGCCAAGTTCCTGCGGAGAACACGGGCTGCCATCACAATTCAGAAGTTCCAGCGCATGTACGTGGTCCGCAAGAGGTACCTATGCATGCGAGCTGCAACTGTTGCTCTTCAGGCTCTCTTAAGAGGTTACATGGCCAGGAACAAGTACCAAATGGTAAGAAATCATCATGTTTTTCTTCTCTAGTTTTATTTCCACATAGCTTCAGGACAAAGGTGCTCTGTGGTGTCCCCTTGGGAGTCTAAATGATTGCATATGTGCTGTTAGGCGTAATGAATAAAATATCACAGCATGGATTGATGCACCTGGAGATTAGAAAGACCTGATATTACAATCAGTGAACTTGGTGTTTTAAAGATATTCACCAGAATGTCAAGGCACATAAAATAAATACTGAAAATGGCCTGGTTTGAGCTAGGACAGAACCAACTTTCTTACCAGTAATATGACTTTTCAGTTAAGTCTCTTCTAAGTGACTGCAGTTTCTGAGGTTAAGAGCATGTTTTTCAGACAGTGTTTGCTCCTAGAAGTGATAATGCTCAATGTTTATAGTTGCTGCAGAGGTAACGGTAGGTGTGGTATGTGGAAAGGCTCTTCCTTATACTCAGTCCTATGGAAAGCAAGGTCAGGGCTTGGTTCTGCTAAACTTCCTAAGTGCTGGAAGTGGAAGGGTGGAAAAGGGGTCATGCTCACAACCCTCCTGTGGGGAGGAGCAGACCAGACAGGTGACCCAAAACTGACCAAGCAGAATACTCCATCTCCTCAGTCTCATCCTCAGAATAAATATGAGGGATTGCAAAGGTCAAGCTCTCTTCTTCCTTGGCCAGCATCCAACAGGAACTCTATCTGTTCTTCTCCCTTCAATCCCAATCCATGCATTCCTTAATCCTGTTCCTGTCTGCTGGGGGATGCCATCTTGGTTTTATGTATATTTGTGTGTATTGCATTGTTTTCCTATTAGTATAAAAAAAACAAAAAATAAATAAAACAACCCCCCCCTTTTTTTTTTTTCATTCTATAAGTCTCTCTCCCTTTACTCTCTCCTTTCCCCTTCCAGGAAGGGAAAGAGAGGCTCTGTTGTCTGTTTGCTAGCCAGCCCAGCCTTAAACCATTACAGGCTCCATAAGTCCAACTCAGCATTGCTCACATTAATATATGTATGTGATACACTACTATTCTTATTCCATCCCTAATTTCAGTGATTCTGAAATGGCTGAGGGAATATACTGAAGGAGATTAAAGTTAGCAAAGCAATACCCACAAAAATAGGAGATTAAAACTTAAGCACGGGATTTTCTGATGCTTTTTTTTTTTTTTTTTTAAGTATTGATGTTGGTTTTGTTTTGGAGAGATTTTGATATAACCCTGTCCTAGTGATATTGATAATATTTTCCAGATTATTCTTGATAAAAAATAAAAATTCAATTTAGAAACTAAATTTTACTCTTCAGTGGTTACAGGACTGGAAACAGAATTATGTTTCAAATGGGCAGACTACAAAATGTCAACATGTTTTGTGGCATCTTTGTCTACATGAATTGTTTTAACTAGGCTCAAAAGCCAGCCAATATTTCACTGAAAAATTAGCTGAGAGCTCTATTTTTTCTCAAAGAGGTAGGTATTGAAGGCAAATAGCCAAAAGCCTACTAGTGCTTATGTTCTATGTGTTTCTTTTTTGTATCTGAAGTTTCTAGGTATTTTTCATTTGTATTAAATTTCTTACACAGTCACATGTGAATGTGTCTAAAAGGACAGCTTTCTAACATATGCTAACCAGGATGTTTGAAAACAAGTAATCTCTGGTAAAAATTTCTAAAGAGTAAGATCACTGTGCTTGACTTGGCTGTGTTTTTTGTGCAGGTATCTGCTTGGCTTTTTATTGGAATTCTTAGCATTTTCATTATTACAAATGGTATTTTATGTTGGAAAATAGGAAATGATCCTGTATGCCTGGAGATGAGTGGTACCCACCAAAGCTGTCCTGTAGCACAGAGTTGTATAAACCTGTTCTATTCCCTCTTAAAAGAGAAGGCAGATACCTGGGGGAGTCCCTGTAAGGAGTGTTCAGACTTGTCTGTCAGGAATTATCCCCCTTGAGCAGTGAATTATTCACTGTGGTAAAAGGTGAAGTTCTGACAAGTGCACCTGCAGCGTGCTGTGGAGATGATGTGCTCCTAAGGTGGGATTTTATTAAAGCTGAGACACAGGGATGGCCAGAGAGAGAAGCACAGGCTCCCTGTGCCATGGGACGGTAAACATGGTTGTTCTGATGTTCATGATGGTTGCAAATGAGTGAAACCAAAGGGTTGCCCTCTGATGGCACACTTGAGCCGTGCCACTGTAGGTAATAGATGGTATACATGGTGTTCATGAGGATTGTGAAAGGTGCCTGTTGTTGTTGTTAGAACAGAGGACTTGTGTTGCTGTCACATGACTAATGCAAGGAATTTAAATGGTTGAATCATCTATTTCACACATCCTGACAAAAGCTTCTGCCCAAGACATTGTGATGTTCTTCTCGGCTTAACAAGGAGTTTAGTTCTTCCACAGCCTTTACATAAGCTTTCCTGGGAAATACCTGGTAAATTAAGTAACTTTTCTGATACTCCCACCTTACGCTGGAGTGGCCTGTTCCCTCTCTGCACTGCATGAGTGTGAGAATTCCCTGGCAGATGAGGACCTTCCCTGCACGATGGAGGTATTTTATGGGACTTGTTGCTTTCAAACTTGAGGTGAAAATATTGTTGAAAGCTAGTTGTATTCAAGCTGTTCAGGCACCCATGGGTAACCTGAAGGACTATTCCAGGAAATGTGTAAGGAGGCAGGAATGCTAACTGCATGACATGCAGTCAGAAGGACTTTGGCTTGCAATACATTTGAGAGAGCTTTTCCCTTACCACATTGTGCTGTTTGACCAAGTGCTGGTATTTCAAGTCTCGTTCTCGACTGTTTGTCATTAAAGATTATTTTAAAAAAAAATTATTAACTGTTTTCTTAAACATCAAAGCTATGGGTGAAATTTCTGCCACGAAGTAAGTTGGAATTACTATAATACAAAAATCCTGATGAGAATAAATGGAGATTTTTTGATGGTGGCAAGTCTGTGTCCAAAAAGGTTAAAAAAGAAAGGGGGAAAACTGTCTGAAAACTGTTGTTTGCTCAGCCAGACTACATCTGCTGTTTTTAACTGTTGCTGTGATTTACTCTGGGTTTTACTGTGTGCTGGCTGCACTGCATATCAGAGGTGGTAATTTGAAGCTTGGTATTGCTGAATCCTATGCAGCATGTGTCTCTGATGCTGAGGTGTTTCAGGATAAAAGATGCAGGGGATGGGGTGGGAAAGATTGTATTTGTAATCTTGCCAACAGGTACCATATATTGTTGTAATTAGCTTGGATCTGACATCAACACAAAGGAATGCCTCGTTCTTCAGTGTGTGTCTAGTTCTTTCCATGTTTTTCCTTCTGGTTCCTTTTCATTTTATTCCCTGTCCTCTTCCTTATTCCTGTCATCTTTTCCTGTTTGCTTTTTTGATTGTTTGTTTGTTTCAATTAATTCCTTGTCAATTTCTAGTTGCTCTTCACCAGAAGCTTTTCTTTTCAGGCTGAGGTGTCTCTGTGTCTGCATCAGCTTTCCACCTCTCACGATGGAGTCCGGCGTAAGTGAGCAGGTGTAGTTTGCAACTCTAATACCCCTTGTGGTGTTTTCTCTTAATTGCAGATGCTTCGGGAGCACAAGTCTATCATTATCCAGAAACATGTGAGGGGCTGGCTGGCTCGGGTGCACTACCACAGGGTCTTGAAGGCCATTGTTTACTTGCAATGCTGCTACCGGCGCATGATGGCCAAGAGGGAGCTAAAGAAACTGAAGATAGAGGCCCGGTCTGTAGAACGCTACAAGAAGCTTCACATTGGCTTGGAGAACAAGATCATGCAGCTGCAGCGAAAAATTGATGAGCAGGTAAAAGCTCCCTGGCCTCAGGGAAAATCTTTAGAAATCTTGTATTACCTTTCTCTGTAGTACTGTGGGTAGAGTCTGTGGTGTGAATGCTGTGGGTGTTCACAGGGAAACATGGTGGGTTTTCTTGGTGAGGTATCAGTTCTCTTTCCTGATGATCAACAGTGGTAGAAGAGTGGGGCAGGCCACAGTAGAAGTGAAACAGTAAAACGTCCATTTGTATCTCTCAGCAGCATTGAGAGAAAAAATCTGCTTCTTTGATGTCACTGTTTCATTTGAAGCATCTCAGTTGCTCTGTTTAAGGGGAAGGTGATGTGATCATGTTTGATGTGTGGGCTCCCTGTCTGTTTCTAGTTTGGGTTGTTCATGTGCAGGCCCAGAGACTGGAGTCTTCTGCCACCTTATTAAGCAATTCTACAAAACCAGAGTGAAACGTTTTGGAAATGGGGAAGCTGCTCTTTTGCTCCCATGTCTGGGCATGTTCTGTAGGGAACTAGAAGGCTTCCTTAAACCAGAACTTTTCCAACAGCTGCTATGTGTTGTTTTTTTGCAAAGAACAAAGAGTACAAATCTCTGCTGGAGAAGCTGAGCAGCCTGGAGATCACATACACTACGGAGACAGAGAAGCTGCGGAGTGACGTGGAAAGGCTTCGGATGAGTGAGGAGGAGGCAAAGAACGCGACCAACCGTGTCCTCAGCCTTCAGGAGGAGATTGCCAAGCTCCAGAAGGAGCTGCAGCAAACTCAGTCTGAGAAGAAGACCATTGAGGAACGGGCAGACAAATACAAACATGAAACTGAGCAGGCAAGTATGCAGTCTCAGATGCATGAGAAGATTTACAGGGACCTGATGGCCATGCAGGCTTTGCCCAGGCTTTAACTGCTTCAGTTGTGTGGCTGATATTTATAGTATTCTTAAGCACTGTTATACCTGTGCATTCCTAAATATGCTTGATAGCTAAGTAACTACACCTATGGTAGAAGAATATACTAAATCTAGATATTGTATGTAAATATATGTATTCAATCTGTTCAGATTTTTATATCAAAAGTATTTGCAAATCCAAGTACTTAAGCTTCCTCCATTAAGTCAGAGGTCGTGCATCCATAAAAAGAAATAATTTTACATACCTGGAGAGTGTAATCATATAGATACCAGAAATCTGTCCCATACACAATATTCAAAGGTTCCTGCTTATCTCCTACCTAATTTAAACAATTAGCCTGCACATTTGTGTGTGCACGGTCTAGTTCAACAGGTTTTGACTAACCCCTTATCCTTGCATTAACAACAAACATATCAATCAGGTTGTTGTCTGTCAAGAGTACTTGATGATAATGGTGCAAGTTTCAAGTACTGCAGTGATACATTTCAAGATCAGATAAGCATAAGGGAAAATATTAATTGATTAAGAAAAAGGAACATGTAGTAACCGTAATCAGAGACAAATGAGTAACTGGCAAACCTGAGCACCATTAAAATGGCACAACTTTTGGTCTAAGGCAAGATGTTTTATATAATAGCATTACCCAATGCAATGAAACATACAACAGAACTGCCAAAATTGTTCCTATTTTAGGAATATTTCTATTTTAAGGAATAAATTACATCTTTGAGACTTAACTGACAAGTATTACAGCACAGTGGAGTGGTTCAGGTGGCTTTGGGCATCTGATCAGAAACGGAGCGCAGAACATACAGGGGAACCTGCTGTGGGACATACTTCAGAAATGAAGAAATAACAGTTCACTGATTTCATTCTCTGAGGAAAAGTTTAAATATTTGAACTCTTACAACAAGGATGTAGTTGCTGTTTAAACTGATGAAATATGAGCTGCGTTCTGAGTCAAATATTTGATTACCTCTGTAGCTGGTGTCGGAGCTGAAGGAGCAGAACACATCCCTGAAAGCTGAGAAGGAGGAGCTGAACCGCCGCATCCACGACCAGGAGAGGGAAATAACAGGTTGGCTCTGTCCTCTTCACTCAGGTTTTCTACTTCATGTTACCCTCTAAAGCAACACTCTGCTGCATAGATTGGGCTAATTTGCCTTCGTTTGCATTCCTTTTTAGTTTAATAGTTTCATTTCTTTGTTTTACGAATTGACATGTATCAGAATTATTTACTGTTGGGAGTTTCCGTGAAGTTGTAACAGTTTGGGGTCTTTTTGGTGAGGGTGACTGTTACAGAGAAGGCTCTGATATGAGGTTCAACCTCATGAGGTTCAGGAAGGCCAAGTGCAGGGTCCTGCACCTGGGCCAAGGTAACCTGAGATATGAATACAGGCTGAGGGAGGACACACTTTCCACACTTGTGGAAAAGGACCTGGGTGTACTAGTGGACCAAAAGCTGGGCATGAACCACTAATGTGCAATTGCAGACCAGAAGACCAACTCCATCCTGGGCTGCATCAAGAGAAGTGTGGCCAGCAGATCAAGAGAGGTGGTTCTTCCCCTCTACTCTGCCCTGGTGAGACCTCACCTAGAATACTGCATCCAGCTCTGGAGCCCCAAGAAAGGGGACAAGAAAGGTCCAGAAAAGGGCCACAAAAACTATCCAAGGGCTTTAGTACCTCTTTTATGAGGACAGGCTGAGGGAGTTGGGGTTGTTCAGCCTGGAGAAGAGAAGGCTCCAGGGGGGACCTCATAGCAGCCTTCCAGTACCTGAAGGGGCTACAGGAAAGCTGGGGAGGGACTTGTTATAAGGGCTTGTAGTGAGAGGACAAAGGATAATGGTTTTAAACTGAAAGAGAGTTTTAGATTAGAGATCAGGAGGAAATTCTTTAGTGTGAAGGTAGTGAGACACTGAAACAGGCTGCCCAGAGCAGTTGTACAAGCACCATCCCTGGCCAGGTTGGATGGGGCTCTGAGCAGCCTGATCTAGTGGGAGGTGTCCCTGCCCATGCAGGAGAGTTGGAAATTGATGATCTTTAAGGTCCCTTCCAACCCAAAACATTCTGTGATTCTATGATTCTATGATTCTAGAATACAGGTTGTTCTGCAGCTCTTACAGCTGCTGTAACTATGCAGACAGCAGCCAGGAGAGCACAGTGAAGGCTGTGATGGAGGCAGCTGCCATGAGGAGGCTCAGTGTACTTGAGGCTCATGTTTTGCTTTTTCCTTAATGTAGCACTGTGCTGGTGCCTCTTCCTTCACCCTCCTGGAATTACTACTGCAAGGTATTCTCATAATAACCAACTTAACGGAGTGAACCCTTCTGTGCTTACCACAATAATGCTTTGGTCCTTCATATATTTGGCTTAATGTTTGCCCAGAGAAGCACAAATGCCATACAGCAGCTTCAGACAGCAGACACTTTCACCATCTGTGCTCCTGGTGCAGGCACACACCTGTACCTCCAGGATGGGTGCACTGCATGGTAGGTAGAACTGGAGTTCTCACTTGGGATTCCTGTTCTCCTTGGCAGAGACAATGGAGAAGAAGTTCCTGGAGGAAACAAAACAGCTGGAGCTAGATCTGAATGATGAACGGTTACGGTACCAGAACCTGCTGAATGAGTTCAGCCGTTTAGAGGAGCGCTATGATGATCTCAAGGATGAAATGAACTTAATGGTGGTAAGTGGCTGAACATCTGGGAAATCAAAAAGCTGTTCACAAATGTTTTTAGGCAGAATCTAGTGGTATAAGTTGGTAACTGATTCTGTTGTCAAATGCGTGGCCATCCTTTTGAATATTAATTAATGAGATTTGCTCAGCAAAACAAATACATTGAAATTTTGTAGTTGATTTTTTAAAAAATTTTATTATTATCTTCACAGTTGTGAAGAAGGCTAAATTTCTGCTGTGACTTTGCTAGTGGTATTCACTTGTCATGCCCCCTTATTTTGCCCTGAAGTTATTCAGTTGTGCTAGGGCTGTTTTCACCACATTCATGCAGTGTTAAATTTTCAGTAGTTCTAGTAATATTTTATGTGGCAGGAAGAAAAAATATTCTTCAGAAAAAAGTCTGGGAAGTTAGAGAATTGCTTCCTGTGCTTCCTGTAAACTGAGCTTTTCTTTGCCACCAAATGCTGTGTTATTGCTTGATGCTGCTTTCTGGAGCAATGTTGATGGTGTAGGATCTGACCTGTCTCCATAGATTTGATTGTGAACTACATCTCAGAGGCTTTAGGTGGCATGAGAGACCAGGATAAATATTTTCTTACAAATTTTGATAGCTATGAACTAACACCAAATACTACAAACTAAAGTATAGGTTGTGAAAAGACAGTCACAGGGAAAAGCATATAGTGGATCTGCTTCATAGGGTATCATGGGAGAGAGCCCTGTGGGGCAGAGGAGCCCAGGAAATCTGTTCCATATTAGAAGATCACCTTTTCCATGCCCAGAAGCTGAGTGTCCCAACAAAGAGGAGAGGAGGCAGGAATGCCTGTGTGGATGAGCGAGGAGCTCCTGGACATAGTTAAATGTAATAACAAGGCCTGCAGAGGGTGGAAGCAGGGACAGGTTACCGGGGTGGAGGGATCTGGTTAGGAAGGCCAAAGCACAGAGGGAACTGAATCTGGCCAGAGATGTAAAGAACAAGAAAGGTTTCTACAGGTACGTCAGCGATAAGAGGAAGACTAGGAAAAATGTAGGTCCACTTTAGAAGGAAACTGGAGACCTGGTCATGGAGGACATGAAGAAGGCTGAGGTACTCAATGACTTTTTTGCCTTGGTCTTCACTGGCAAGGAGTCTTTTCACACCACCGAAGTTGCAAGAGGCAAAGGCAAAAGACTAGGAAAAGGAAGATTCTCCTACTGTAGGAAAAGAGAGGATTTGAGACCACACAAATCCATGGCACCAAATGGGATTCATCCATGGCTCATGAAGGAAATGGCCAATGAAGTTGCAAAGCCTGTGTCCATCACACTTGAGAAGTCATGGCAGTCTGGTGAAGTTCCAGCTGGCTGGAAGAGGAGAAACTTCACCCCCATTTTCAAAAATGGAAAAAAAGAAAAGCTGGGAAACTACAGGTCAGTCAGTCTCACCTCTGTGCCTGGCAAGATCGTGGAGCAGATCCTCCTGAAGGTTCTTCTAAAGCACATGAAAGATAAAGAGGTGATTGACGACAGCCAGCATGGCTTCACCATTGGCAATTCCTGCTTTACAAATTTGGTGGCCTTTTATGACAATCACTGCGTCAGTGGCAAAGGGAGAGCGACTGATACTTGTGCAAAGTGTTTGATGCTGTCCCATGTGACATCCTGGTATCTAAACTAGAACAAAATGGATTTGATGGATGGACCACTCTGTGGATAAGGAACTGGCTGGGTGGTCGCACTCAGAGAGTTGTGCTCAATGGCTCAGTCTCCAAATGGATGAGTGATGAGCAGCATTGCTCAAGGGGCGGTACTGGGGCTGGTGCTGTTTAACGTCTTTGTCCATGACGTGGACAGTGGATTGAGTGCATGCTCAGCAATTTTGCTGATGACACCAAACTGCATTGAGGTCAAGACGCTGGAGGGAGAGGAGGCCATTCAGGGGGATCTTGAAAGGCTTCAGAGATGGGCACATTCCAACTTCATTGAGTTCAATAAGGCCAAATGCAAGGTCCTGCACCTGGGTCAGAGCAATCCCAAACACAAATACAGGTTGGGTGCAGATGGGATCAAAAACAGCCCCAAGGAAAAGGCCTTGGGGTTGCTGGTTGTTGACAAGCTTGACCTGAGCTGGCAATGTGTGCTTGCAGCCCAGAAAGCCAGTCATGCCCTGGGCTGCATCAAAATCAGTGTGGCCAGCAGGTCAAGGGAGGTGATTTTTCTCCTCTACTCCACTCTCATGAGACCCTACCTGGAGTACTGCGTCCAGTTCTGGAGCCCTCAACATAATAAGGACATGGATCTCTTGAAACAAGTTCAGAGGAGGGCCACAAAGATGATCAGAGGACTGGAGCACCTCTGCTATGAAGACAGGCTGAGAGAGTTGGGGCTGTTCAGCCTGGAGGAGAGAAGGCTCTGGGGAGACCTTAGAGAGGCCTTCCAGTACCTTAAGGGTGTCTACAAGAAAGCTGGGAAGAGACTTTTTACAAGGGCATGTAGCAAGAGGACAAGGAGTTAAAACTGGAAGAGGTGACATTAAGATTAGACATTAGGAGGAAATTCTTCACTATGAGGGTGGTGAGACACTGGCTCAGGTTGCCCAGAGAAGCTGTGGCTGCCTCATTCCTAGAAGTGTTCAAGGGCAGGTTGAATGGGGCTTTGAGCAACCTGGTCTGGTGAGAGGTGTCCCTGGCCATGCAGGGGGCTTGGAACTAGAAGATCTTTAAGGTCCCTTCCAACCTAAACCAGTCTGTGATTCTATAATTTGTTTCACTTGCATTCTAGACCATCCCCAAGCCTGGACACAAAAGAACAGATTCAACCCACAGCAGCAATGAGTCTGAATATACTTTTAGCTCTGAGATCACAGAAGCAGAAGACTTGCCAGTGAGGATGGAGGTAATGCTGAAACTCCCACAACTTTTTGTTGACTAATGCTTGAACTTATTCCTATGTCTTTTTTTGTATGTGCTTGTGAACACCATATCCCTATATGGAGATATCTAATGCTTCAATCCCAACTTTTTCCATTTCCTTTTTGGAAACAGCTCATTCTCTAGTTAGTTGTGGTCCTAAGTAAAATGCCTTTGGGAAAGTATGCTCTGAATTCTTCTCTATTACAGTAAAAATAGATGAGATACTTGGCTGTCCAGTTGATTTGCATCTGTAGAACATTTGCTTGACAGTGTTTCTAAGCACAATCACTTTTCCAGCACAAAATGGGAATTCAGAAAACTAGTGAGATTTCCTCAGAAGTCTGCATACTGTATATTCAGGAGTTAAAGGGGCAAGGTGGCTGGCCACATTCTTAGTAGCTGCATGAAATGAGTTCTTTGTCAGGGGTGAGAACCTCACGTTGACTCATTTTTCCTCTGTTTCACAGAGACAACTAAAACTCAGACTGTGTACTAACCCTTTTTGTATGCAGTGATACAAATCCCAGGATATTTAAACATTTTCAGAAAGGTGACTCTCTTGATTCAGCTAATGAATGATACTAATGAGTAATTTGTGGTGCAACTCGAAGCCATTCTTAGTGTTTTCCAACATAACTCCTCGTTTGGTCCCGCCCAAAGAAGTGGGACAGCTAAGGAGCAGAGTGTTGTCAGGTTTTAGTCTGTTTGTGTGTATGGCAGTCTGCATATACACAGCATTCCAGAGTTGTTCCTAACTGTGAGCTATCACATGACTCTCCCTGTTTGTCCCCTCTCAGTTATCTCCACGGTGGCTTTTTACAGACTGTCTTTAATGTTTTTGAAAGCCTCCACAGAAAATTGTTTTCTTCTTTGAGTGCAAATACCCTGACCCATTGATGCTGACATGTATTCTAGGTGGACTCTTTCATAGTTTGCCTTCCCACTTACATCCATAATTGTTTCAGAAAGTTGCTTCCACCTTCATGGAAAATCAGGAAAAGAACAGTGCATCTACATATGATTGGATTTCATGTGCTAGCCAAATGTCACCTTTTCCTTTGGCTAATAGACTTACTGAGTTGCTGTCCTAGAGCCGGTTTTGGGTTTTAGTATATAAATGAAAAAGAAAACTCACACAAGAGTGTGTATAAATGCAGCACTGAAAAGATTAAATCTGTATTTGTTTAACCTCTTAAGATTGAAAACTCTGGTTTGACTCTAGATTAACAATATAGATTAATGATACAAAACCACATTAAAAAGTAGGGTCCGTCTCAATACAAACCAGTAAAGCCAGAAAACTCAAAGTCTCTTTTCTTTTTCCTGAGCTGTTGGTGTGGTTTATGACTCTCCCCTCAGTACTAAAAGGATATGAAGTGGAAATGGCTATGCTTGCTTCTCTGCTACAGTCATTAATATTAATTTCCTAGTTCCTTTTATAGACTTCAAAATTTCATGGTGCATTTCATAGTAAATGCTTTGATCTTCTTGCTACATAAAGTACAAAATGGCTGAGGGAAAATTTCTGATGCACCTTCAGATCACAAATGCTGTCCTTGCCCAGAAAACAGTGAGAAAGTGGGTGGATTAGGTGCAGAACATGCTGCATAGTTAGAATAATAAAAGGAAAAAAAAAATATAAAATATATTTTCTGGTACCTGTTTATGCCACATCCCACTAAATTAACCTTTACATCTACAGTCAGCAGATAGATTTCTCTGTAGCTGAAGAAGTCAACATGGAAAATATTTTAAACTAAAAAAAAAAAGCTTCTATGTAGTCATTTCCAGGTGAGTCTAACCACAGACTTTTTTTTCTCCTTTCCCCCTCCAAACAAATAAGATTACAAGGTATGCTTAATTACAGACCTTCTGTCTGCTAGATAGTCTCTAGTGCTTTTTTTTTTTTTTCCCCTAGGCTTTAGGCTTAGATACATTTTATACCAGTAGGTCCTTTTTAAAATAGCATTTGACAGCTGCTGAAATATTTTAGATGCCAATAGTCAACCCTCAGAATCAAGTAACGTTTCAGTGTTCCTCTCTTTCCCCAGCCTGTTTCCCAGCTTTACTCACTGCAGTGCTTCCTTGTGATGTGGAAGGGGAATGCTTCTTGACTTCTTTCTGTTCTTTCTAAAGCAGGAACCTATTGAGAAAAAGGCACCATTGGATATGTCTCTGTTCCTCAAGCTGCAGAAACGGGTTACAGAACTGGAGCAAGAAAAGCAATCCCTGCAGGATGAACTGGACAGAAAAGAAGAACAAGCTCTCCGTGCTAAAGCTAAGGTGGACTCCTGGCTGATCAAATGCTGCTGCCAGAGAATCTCTTCTGAAATAGTAGCTGTGTGAATGCTGACTGGCTTTTACTAAATCCTTACCTTCCTCCAGTGCTTGCTTTATATAATGACAAGTTTTATGCCTGATGCTTAGTACTAGGGACTGGTTATTTAGTTTTCCAAGGTTCTTAAGATCCTCTGATGAAGTTAACAGGAACAAAAAGTGCTTTTTTTTCCCCCCTCCCCAAAGGCTGTTTGTTTTAAGGACTAGCAATATAGAAATTCCACTTAAATTATTGGGAGAATGAGTAATTATTCTTTTGAGGCAGAATATGAAGTATTTCAACCAGGATGCAGAGCCAAAGTGGTGGGATTAGACATGTTTAGCAGATTTTATTTGAAATTCTCCTCTGATTTGGTCTCAAGTACTTGTAAAAATATGAAACCATTTTTGGCAATTGTTTTTTATTACTATTCCACCAGTGAATTTCTTGAGCATCCTGGCATTCATCCTGCTCTGTTTCATTACCAGTGTCAGTGATGTAATTTGGACATGATTTTATTTGTATTAACCTATTACGTGTCATAAATTTAGAAGTAAATGAAAGGAAACAATGCCAATATTCAAACTAAAGCACTCAGCAATATCAGAATGAGTGTTTTCCAGTTTTACAGGAAAATAATTTCAGCTCCCTTCCCTTTTCCTGCCTCAAGTAAACTAAAGAATAGAAAGGAATTTATTTTTCACACTTGTCTGTATTCTTTCACAGGAAGAAAAAAGGCCTCAAATAAGAGGTGCAGAGTTGGAGTATGAGTCACTCAAGGTAATTCTGAAAAGGAGGTTTCTGTTATTTCCTGGTAAGAACAAGGCCACCAATTGTATGCACTGGCATAGAAAATTACATCATCTCTCCTGTTTCAGAATATTAGATGAAGAAACCAGAACAAAAATTCCCCTGCAATCGTTTTGTTGTAGGATTGTCCTTTTTGAGCTGTAGAATGTGTGGCTGGAGCTGCAGAACAATAAGACCCCCTAAAAAAAGGAGAGTTTTCTGTTGAAACACTTAATACAGCTTGCAAGTTACTCTGAGCAAAAATACAGTGATAAATGTAGCCCTCTTTTCCAAACATATTATTCAAATTAATGCATAGCTTAGACTACTGAAAAATAAATAAATCCTAATATCACTGAATGATGCAGAATCTCCTTAGCCTACCAAGTGATATTCATTGTGCACTTTGTTGTTGGTAGGGGGAGAATAAGAGGAAAAAAAAGTTGTAGGTTTTTTTTTTTCCTATCAAACCTGTATGATACATGTATATGTGTTCTGATATTGAACTTCAGAGAAAAGGTTAGCCCTACTAGTGAAATCCTCCCAGGCACAACTCACCATAGTCAAGAGGCCAGGGATACTGGAGGGACTGACTGATTTGCGGTCACTCATTGTTTTGACTGTTTCTATCCCTAGTTTTGTACCTGTGGTTTGCAGGCACTTTGGGATGCTGCTGGGTGACGGAATTGTCCCTGTTTCTTGCAGCGTCAAGAACTTGAGTCTGAGAATAAAAAACTGAAGAATGAGTTGAATGAGCTGCAGAAAGCCCTCACAGAAACACGATCTCCAGAGGTAACTGCTCCTGGTGCCCCTGCATATAGAGTCCTCCTGGATCAGCTGACATCAGTAAGTGAAGAGCTGGAAGTACGCAAGGAAGAAGTCCTCATCCTGAGGTCTCAGCTTGTTAGCCAGAAAGAGGCTATTCAACCCAAGGTAAATAATACTCAGAGGATGCACTGTGTAGTCAAGTTCCATTGCATCACTGCTGTGCTTGATTTAATATAACAGCATGCTTGAAAAGGCAGAGTGAAATGGTCTTGTTTCAAAAGCCTTTCTAAGTGTGATCCATTGTTCTATTGTCAGTGCACAAGTTGCAGCATCCAAATTGGGACATTCTATTAATAAACCAATTCTGGGTTTGTCTACCAGCATTCATGTAAAGATACCATACTGAGCACACCAGGCTGGCAGGTACCAATGGTCTGGCAGGATCTCCCCAGACTCCTTTAACAATGCAGAAATAATTCTCATTTGGAACTAGAAAGTTAACAATAGCTCTCAGGAATTCTTTTTGATTAAATAGTTCGGTGTGAGGTACAATTTCTTCTAAGTCTGTGTGGGGTCATAGGTGGTTGCAAATAAATAGCAATTCATAAAGATGACCTATGAAGATATATAAATTCCATATTATTGCTTGATAGGTGCTATGTGGTTTTGTTGAGAAGAGTAGATTATGAAATGCATATCTTCTAAAAAGTTCTGATGAGATTCTTAGGGGAGTAATGGCTTTGAAAATAAGTCATTCCACCTGAGAAGGTATCACCTATATCCAGGAACTAGTCATTTCCATTGAACTGGATGTTTCATAAGTGCAGCAAAGAATGAACAGACATCTTTCCTTGTCCTAAATAAATAGGAAGTCTGTGATGCATGAAGGTGTACATACCTTGTTTTAAATGATTAATTATAAAGAAAACAAAACTTATTTTTCTGCAATATTTAGAACATTGTAAAGAAATACTTGAATAGTAAATACTTGAAAAACTGATTATCAGCAATGGTGGGATACAAGTGTTTCTTACAGCAGTTATGATTATGAGGGAAATGTGAAGGTGACCCGTGGGATGGCTAACAGCCAGTTTGCAGGTAGATTCTGCTTGTTAGGTTGGACAACTGCTGCACAGACAGATTTTTTTTTTAATGATTTGTTTTTCTTCTTTTTTGCCTACCAACTTGATTGCCAGGAGGATAAGGTATACGTTTTCTTCTACAGTTATAACCCAAAACTCTTAAATGTTAAAAAGTCCTCAACAATACTTGAGCTGTCATTTCCCTGCCTCTCATCAGTGACCTACATGTACTTGAAGTTGTTCTTGCACTTACTTTGCAGTTCTTGAAAATCCTTTCTCCGTTTCCTATGTCCCCCATGTCCCCATCTTCGCACTCCATACGAGGGAACAAGTGACTTCAGAACAAGCAGATTGAACAGTTTTGAGCTGTTGGTTTATGGTAACCTGAACATGAAAGGAAAATTTCAGAAATTGGTCTAGTCAGCTCAATCAATGTGTCTTGCCAAGCAGAAGAGTAAGAACTGCACTGTGATTCAGGAATCAGATGTCTGTTAACTTGCAAAATCCAGAAATTTTACCAAAAAAAGAGTCTGTTATGAAGAACTACTTTATTGTTTGTTATCTTCATGCAACAAACATTCAGGACTCACCTTGTGATCTGTACATATTAGGAACTGGTGAATGTTTGATTAGAAAATATAGCTGAATACTTAGTATTTTGGACTATGAGAAACTGAATTTTTTCTAAATTAAGGCAGTTAATGCAAATATTACAACTACAGCAGGTAGGATGTTCTTGGATATATAAAAGTAATTAGCATCTCTTTCCATCAGCACAAAAAACATGTTCAAACTGCTAAAGCTTGGTTGATTGGCAGGTGAGATATAGGAGTTTTACTGTGGAATAAAATAACTGTAGAAAAATCACAAAGGTCTCATAAGGATGTTGGGAATAATTATTTAAGGAGCCTACATATTTTATTCATTTTCAGATTAGGTAACACGAATCATACTAGTCATAGAGACCTAGGCCTCAAAATTTATGTCCACAAGGTGGTTATTGTAAATACTTTGCAAAATTTTACTTGAGAAAATGGGATTTGATTGTTTTGAAAAGCAAAAAGACAAGTCAGAATTCCATCTCGTATGTTCAGTAGAGTCTTGTGATTCCACTCCAATTATCCACCACAGTGACTCAGGTCAGACTAGCCGAGGTGACTGTGAACATCTGTTAAGGATTTCAAGTTATACTGATGGAAAAGCAAAAATGCCATAGGAAACATTTAAAACTGAAACAGAATAGTATTGTGATGATATCTAACTTAAAAAATTCTCAAGCCCTTGTAAATGATTTCTTACTTTCCCAGAGTACTTCAAATATATAAGTGAGGAATGGACCTTATTTATGGTATTTGAAAGACTACATGTAATGCTGTGTTTAAAAATATTAATAGAATTAAGCTTGCAATATATGCTTCTAGATTTTCAGTATTAGCAGCTGTTTGTGGCAATTTGAAAGAAAAGGCAAATTCACCATTTCATGAAATTTATCTTGTTCCTTTACACGATAAAGACATGGAAAGAGATTAATACTTGTACCCACTTATTTGGCAGACTGATGTCTGGCCGTGTTGCATGCATTCATTTCAAAAGATACACCAAATGGACATGAAAATTATGGACCAACCTCCTGCTCAGGTACTCACAATAATTTTAAGGTGGCTACTCAAGTGCTTGATGTGGGTAAAGTGACAAAAACATGGATTCAGAGAATAATTACATTGTTAAATTTACTCTGGAAATGGTCATTTGTTTTCCAGAACACCATGACAGATTCTACAATCCTCTTGGAGGATGTACAAAAGATGAAAGACAAAGGAGAAATAGCACAGGCATATATTGGACTGAAGGAAACAAACAGGTACAAGTTCTCTTTCTTTAATCTATGATGAGTTGGGGTCTGCTGCAAATATACTCAGTAAGTTGCATCCATGTAAGTCTAGGTACTTAGAGAACTCTTGTAGTTTTGGATTATAATGTGATTTAATAAAATTGCTGTATGCAATGTTTGAAAGTATTAGGAAACAATGGGGAAATGCTAAATCAAGTTTCCTGGATTTTCATCATCTCAGCATTTAATTGTAACATTGCTCAAACTGGGTGCCATTCCCCATGCTGGTTTTTTACCTTTTGTCCAGTAGTTGTCACAATAGTGTGTCATAATACATTGATTATAACAGCATGAAATGCTGTAACCAGTTGGGCTAACACTCTGTCACTGAGACCTGGGTTTCATCATTAAGAAGAAATATACATATAAACAAGAGAAGTAATTTGCTAAGTCACTAGAAAACACTGTTTCTTTCTCTTTTATAGTAACTTTAATTTAGTGTGTAATGTCCTTGACATGTTATCTCATCACCATCACGTATCTCTCTTGTATTTTTTTTTAAACAATTTTCTTGAAAGGCAATCTCCCCAGGACTATCATATGCTGAATGAGGACGGAGAACTTTGGCTGGTTTATGAAGGGTTAAAACAAGCCAACAGGTTACCAGACTTCTCAGAATGGTTTTTCTTCTTCATTTGCAACTTCTTTTCTAGCTAACTGTGCCCCTTGCTGTGGGTTTGCTTTATCTACAGTATTTCTATTGCTTTAATGGTTAGAAAAAAATTAATCACAAATTATACAAAAGAAAGAGTTTCCTCCAACTTAGTCCCCTAACTTTTCTGCGTGTCAAGTTGTATCATTTTAAAAGCTAGGATGGTGGCAAAAGCTATCACAATTCCTAAGAGCACTTGCACCAAAATAGTTGGTAAAATACCAGAAGTTCCACAACTGGGGAAGATTTGTAGCCATGTATTATTCATCTGCCTTTCTGTTGGAAATCAAAATGAACGTCCCTTAGAGTTTTCCAGCCTAAAGAAGTACAATCATTTTAGTAATGATAAAACTATTGTTTGAATATCTTCAGCCAACTCTCAGCTTTCAGGTAGTTACACGTCTCACTCTCCTTGTTGTGGCTCAAGTTCAGTAGATTGAATGTTCTTGCCCCATGTCTCTCCGTGCCAGATTGAAACTGTAAGACACAAAAAAACCCAACAAGCAGAAGTAATCTTGAGTTCATCGTGGTGCTGTTCAAGCCTCAGAGCAATCACTGCAGTCTCTACAAAGATGGCATGCTGGTCGTCTGTCACCTCGTTAGGAAATGCAGTTCTGGCTCCATGGGCACATCTGGGCCTTGTATCCATACATGTGACCCAGACTTCTCAAACGGGTCCTAGTTCTGCAATGGCAACTAATTCATTAGGTCAGGAGTGCTGATGTTTTTCAACATACATATTTGGCAGCAGTAACTACAGGAGGAGGTATTTTGCAATGAATGCTACTAACTCAATTCTTTCCTCTTCTTGTGCTAACAAATTCTACACCTAACATTGTTTGGTAAGCCTGCAAAGGTCTAACTTGGAGCAAGTGGTCTGCAGAGCAGGATGTGAGGGGTTGCACTTCTTGTTTCTTGTCCCAGCACTGTAAAGACAAGAAGCTTTACATTAAATGGCAGAGCAATGCAGTAAATGACTATTTGCCCTTGCGTGCTTGATCGGTCTGGTTACTAATAAGTGTGCCTGCCTTATGCATATTTAAACCCTGAAAGGTTGTCTAATTGAACAGTAGTAGTCACTGGTCATGTCATTTCCTGTGTGTGTATGTAGGAAACAATGAATCAGAGCACTTGGGCAGTGCTTTGCAAGCAGGAGTAGATCCTGCTCAGGGGAGGCTGGTGCGTGTTGCCCCATTTCACAAGAAGAATTGGAGATGTGATGTGTCCCAGGGAAAGAGCAAGACAGGGGCAAGGATAGTATGTTGCTCCTGCATCCCAGTCCTGAGTTAGGTTCTGTTGTTAACCTTTCCTGCACTAATGGCAGCCCTCTGCATAATGTTGGTTTTAATGTAAAAATAAAGGTGATTTATGTGCATTTGCAATTAAAGGCACTGACTGAACAGAAATAACCATAAAACTATTTTCCTGTGTTGATATTGCAGGGTTCTAGCTTAAGCATACACAGTGTCGTCTTCATCTTGCACAGTTTGATCTGGTGAGAGGTAAAACCTCTGTAAAGCCCCTTTAAAAGCAGCACAACCTGCGAAGACTTAGCAATACCTTCATTGCCACATGTTCTCAGTGGCACCATACACAGTATGTGTTCATTCACAAAGGAAATGCAAAGCAGTGTCACAATTAGTTTCTCCCCACTTTTTGATCATGCAAGCTTAATTTAATTAGAAGGCATACTGAAGGGTTTAAAGAGTACTCTGCCTTTTTCATTTTCCTTTGCAAGCCATGGCTAATTGTTCCTGAGCAGCAGCTAAAGCTTTACACTCCCTCTGAGAATTGGGGATGTAACTTTCTCAGTGTGTTCACGCAACTGTTGCTCAACTTCTTTAGGCTGCTGGAGTCTCAGCTTCAGTCACAGAAGAAGAGCCACGAGAATGAGCTGGAATCACTGCGAGGTGAGATCCAGAGTCTGAAGGAGGAGAACAATCGCCAGCAGCAGCTCCTGGCACAGAACCTGCAGCTCCCTCCAGAGGCCCGCATTGAAGCCAGTCTCCAACATGAGATCACCCGCCTGACCAATGAGAACTTGGTAAGGGAAACGATGCTGTGGGATCAGACGAGGGAACTTGCAGACCTGCTGCCTCTGTCAAGTTCTTATCAGTTCTCAGATGGCAGCCTTCTGCAAAAAATGGCGTGGGTGCAGTGGGGTTTTTTGTAGGTAAGCTAATGGGGGAGAGACTGAGGACGGCTGATGAAGTAATAATGTTCCAATGAATTTGTTGCAAGTTTGTGGCATGGAGAAAGCTCATGGATCCCAGCTTTCAACTGATGAGTTTAATCGTCGCTAATTAGAATGACTGATAAACAGGGAACTCATAAAAAAGATTAGTCCCAAGTAGTCTCGTTTCCTCTGTAATATATTAGTTTGTTTATTTTGTTGAAAAACTTTTACATAGTTCTTCAATTATTTAATGTCACTTTTCTTTCCTATTCCCCCCCTTCCTGTCTGAAGCTACACACTGTGTTGTGACCTCCAGCTATTCAGTGTGTTTTGAAGAAAGAAACAGTTCCAGAAAAAGAAGCTGGGTTAGAAGTCACTTAGCTAATAACTGGTATTCCTTGTTCACTGCACAACATTTTTGTATAAAGGAGAGAGCGACTGAAAAGCTTTCCCTGCAGAGGACTATGTTCATCATGTGCAGGCTAGTTAATTTCTGGGGAATTTTTCCAGAAGCCCATGTTGGAATATTGCTGGTTTATCACTGTTTATTGGTAAAGAGAACCATGCTACTTCAGGAAGAAAAATCCTAATTGTGAGCATCATGGCTTCCTCTAAACAAGCCGAGGTGTAGTCTTTCCTTATGTGTGTCAAAGAAGTTTCATTGTTGGGCTCTTGTCTTGGTACCAAATGTTTTGAGGAAAGCCTCAGATAATTCAGGTAAGAGATGCTGGAAAATCAATTGAAGGGATATTTTGTTTGCCTCAGCAGCAGCTGTCTTCCACTGGCAAAGGTAAATGGCAAGTGTTTCCATCCCCAACAACTTCCTCCGGCTGCTTAGTCATGTTATGATTTTTAGCCCTCTTTTCCCCCCAAGAGACCTACTCATCCCAGTCTGTGTTCCCAAGACAATGTACAGTCACTTAATTACATCCCAGGGGACTTCTCTTTATTTTCAAATACAGGGAATATAATTTCACTTGTTAAATAGAGACTCATTCCCTAGTATTTCACTTCTGACGTTTCAGTATTACGAGTGCACTGCAAGTTAGGTACATGCTTCTTTTCCACTTCTAACCTTAGAGTGGAAATAATTTACAGGCTTTCCAGATGTGATATTAGAATTGCAGTATTCACTGCAATCCTATCTTGTTTGGCGTAAGAAAATGCCCTGTCCAGGTGGTCATACTCCAGACTTTCACAGTGTAATTACTGACCATTTTTAAAAGATCTGAGTGTTCTGCAACTCGCCTACATCAGCTTCAATCTGGGAGAGGCTGATGTGAGCACCACAAGTAAGGACTAGACTACCTAAAAATGAGAGAATCTTGGTCTTATTTTAATCTGATTTATATAGTGCTTGTTGAAGTATCAGTGTCTCAAAGGGAAGGGAAAAAACAATCCTGTGCCTATTTTTACAGTTTTATGAGGAGTTGTATGCAGATGATCCCAAGAAGTATCAATCGTACCGGATTTCACTTTACAAACGGATGATTGTATGTAGACCCCATGAATCCTGTTTCTCTCTTGTCTCGTTTGCTACTTCTGGAGCACTAATTGAAAAGCAGGCTGCCTGCCTTCATCCCTTTCAAAGGAAATCCCCTGCAGAGAGCTTCACAATGCCAATTACTTCCCTCACTGCTTTTTTTGTTAGTGTCTCTGTAATTTGTGTCTCTTTTTGATGCAGTTTTGTTACTAATACAAGTCTTGCACTGTGAGCAAAGCAGTTTCTTTTTGAATACTACTTAATTCTGCCCTGAAAAGGAAGTACGTGATTCAAAGGACCAATTTTCAGAACCACTCTTTGCTTTAAAGCTTTGATACATTTACATTCAGTTCAGCAAAACAGAGGCCTGATCATACAGATACTTATCAAGGTGAATGATGCCTGCAATCCAGTCATGGCCTGAATTTGTTCACAGATCTCTTTACAGTGCTGACATCTAGACTGAATAGATCAATCAGTATCACAATACAAAACCTTTAAATATTTTTCAAAAATGCAAAGTATGAAGGATAAAATTGGAAGTGATATTTCAGTAATAATTAAAATAACACATTGAGAGAGCACCATATGTAAGCTTGAAATAATATAATTTATGGGATTCTGCATCTTAATGAGATGTGAAATCTGTTCAATTTTTTTTAGAGGAACCATAGAAGAAACTTTATTCCTTCTCACATATTTATTGTTCAGAAATCATATCCCTTCACTGATACAGTGAGAACAGTCTGTTGGACTTATGTGTGTTTCAGGAGAAATTGTTATATTTGACAATAAGTATAATGTTTTTTAAAACGATTTCTGTTGTAAAGTTGAACACTGCTTTCAATGTGAATCATGCCCTTGATTCTGTCCTTTCAACCAGCCTAATTATCTTACTGCTCAAGTATTATTATATTAGGTTATAAACTCTTTACTACATGATTGAGAGCAATTTTGTGCCTAATTCTAAGTTGTTGCCAATGCTGCACTAATATTTTTCAGTACTTTAGGAGACGTGTAGTTTCCCAGGTGATGCTTTTGATATAAGGAGCTCGTGGTCCCTTATGTTCTTAGCAATACCATGAAGAATCACTTTGGAAAGAGCATTTTTCTTTAAAGCTACTTTCATACCCTTAACCTGGAGTGGGTTCCAGGTTTTCTCAGCTTGAGGTTTTGCTTCCTTTAGAAAAACTTCTCAATTTTTGATTACATGATTATTTTATGAATGCACTACCGTAGGTCACAATTATTCAAAGACAGATTTTTGGGAAGTACTCCTTTGAAAAAGAAATACCAGTTTTACTACTAGAATAAGACTTCTAGGTGCTAGCTGTTGTTCAGGTACATAATAAAATATGTAAGACGCCAGTTTCAATCTTAGGAAATGTGAGGACAGCAAGCAATGAGGAAATGGCAGAGCATCATGTTTGATTGGATGTTTGATGTTGGTAAACATGAGTGCAAGTTATGGATAGGCCTGAATAACAAGTCAGTCCTGAGGGCATGAGTAAGTGACGCAGAAATACAGGATAGCTGTTAAATAATAAAGCAAATTATTTCCATGAGGCATTTGGAAGAGCAGGGAGGAAGCATTAGGGAGATATGGTTGCAGCAAAATGTCTTCTGCCATAAGAACTGACCTAGTTCTGAGTGCCTGCAGAACACACTAAGAGCTTTGCCTTTGTCGTGCTGCACGTAACTTCGTAATATTTGCGATATTTGGCAGCGAACCAGCTTGCAAACCTCAGCCAGAGGATGGCACCACTGTTCAGCTTTCTTCACCCCCTTGTAGCTCTAACACTCGGTTTCATCTCTGTCACACGTTATGGGATTTTTCTTGTGTCTTAATCTTTCTTTCATTTTACCTTACAGGATTTAATGGAGCAGCTGGAAAAGCAAGACAAAACTGTTCGCAAGTTGAAGAAACAGTTGAAAGTATTTGCTAAGAAGATTGGTGAACTTGAAGGTACTTTTTTGTTTTGAGAGGAAGGTTTTGGTTTACTCTCTGTGATCCCATTGTCATTATATCCATCTGTCTTAGCAGTCAGGAGGGCACAAAGTCTTCAGTAGCATTAGCTTCTGTTAATTGAGTTCAGAAACAGGAGGTATGCCCAGAGCTCTGTGCCTTCCTTTATATACCTTTATTTGTCATCTTTTAAAGTGATGGCTAAAGGAGATTGATGTTGCTCTGAAGGCAAAAACCATTTGAATGTAAAGGAATGTTACTTAGGCTGTTTGTGTACTTATAGACAGTATCTGTTTTTATCAAGACAAAAGTAATACTAAATATGAACCAGGCAGAAATAACTTACCCAGTCTTCCTTTGTGGATTTCTGTATCACTGGAGCCAAGAATGCTGAGACTGTCTTTCTCTGCCTGAGGTTTCTCTTCAGAGCTTCTGGCCACATCTAAATATGAGAATGCTGAGACATAGACTAAGCTAATTTTATGAGCATCACAGTCAATGCCCTTAGGATCTTAGCACTGGTGAGATGGACAGCTACTTGTGTCTCTGCATAAGTAAAGTAATTTTAATTGCTAAAAGCAATTAATAATGTTATAAAGTTGGAATATTAATTTGTTTTTGAATAATCCTGGTCCTGACCTTTAGAAGCTTTTAATGGTCATCTGCTTTTTCCAGAACCAGGCTTACTGCCTAATGAGTGGAAATCAGTGACTGTGTAGTCTTCAGTGTTTCCATGCCTGAAAAGAACAGTGATAACAAGTTAAACCTGGTTTAACAGGAGTATATTATCCTTTATACAGTGGCAGCTCTTCTTGAGCTCCCATTTGGACTTCTGCTTTTTCCATCCAGTTTGCCAGGTGCACACATTTAGGGTGTCCTTCCAGGACATGTGGTGGCTTGTAACTGTGTGCAGCTTGGAGGGCTGTGAGAAGAGGATGTAGCTTTCCTAAGATGAAACCAGGGTTTGGTTTTCAAAACCAAACATGCATCCTCATCAGGTGTAGGTGTTGAATGTGATACTGTGAGGCACTATATGCGACAAGGTGGATATTTCATACATCCTTTTAAAAGGTTACTTTAAACTAAGTTTGTTTTTAAAAAGTCTTTCAATATTGTTTGGTTACTATTGTGGACAAGGTCACAGAAGTATTCATAAACAATACAGAGTGGGAAAATGTTTCTGAAAACATAGTTTTGTCTTGTGTTTAGTAGCAGGTTAACTTAAAAAGATGTACTAGGTCTGGTTGGGACGGAGTTAAGTTTCTTAATAGCAGCCCGTGTAATGCTGTGTTTTGGATTTCTGGCTAAAACAGTGTTGGTAACACACAGGTGTTTTGGCTGTTGCTGAACAGAGCTTGCACAGTGTCAAGGTTTTCTCTTTTTCCCACTCTGCCCTCTCAGTAAGCACGGGGAGGGCATGTGGGCACACAGCCAGAACAGCTGAGCTGACCTGGCCAAGGTGATATTCCACATTCCATACCAGCTAACGTCAGCAGCCAGGAGAGGGTGTTTTACATACAAGGTAGCTGTTGTTTGGAGGCTGGCTGGGCATCAGTCCCCCTGCCCCTGTGGGGGGTTTTGAGGGATTGCCTCTGTTTGCTTCCCCCCATCCTTTTCCTTTGCCTGTTAAACCATTTTTATTTTGACCCTCAAGTTTTCTCACACTTGCTCTTAGTGTTCTCTCCCCTGCCCTGCTGGAGCCAGCAGGGGTGCTTGGCTGCTGCTCAAGGTGAACCTACCACAACAGGCAACAAACACCAAGCAGGAAAAATACTGATATTTTGCAGAACAATTAACAGTGACCCTTACAGTATTAATCGGGGATTAAGTGATTAACAGCTATCACGTCACCTTTGTGCTTTTGTAGGATAAAATCCAGGAATCAGCAGTAGGTCTGAATTAATGGATGCTATTCACACACTTCCACTCTTCTTCAAAAGAAGACTGCCACCCCGAGACACATTTATCAACAATCTGCCTCTTTGTATAATGTTGACAAGTGTTATCCTGAACCAAAGAAAACATGTCTTAGTCCCATATGCTGGAGTTCTTCCTTTGAAATGTCATAGTTTCCTCTGTTATGCATTGGTTTCACTAGAAAATTTCCCATATTTTTTTTTTTCTCACTTCCCTCCTGAAGTGGGCCAGATGGAGAACATATCACCTGGACAAATCATTGACGAACCTATTCGTCCAGTTAACATTCCACGGAAAGAAAAGGACTTCCAAGGAATGTTAGAATATAAGAAGGAGGATGAACAAAAACTTGTCAAGAATCTTATTTTAGGTAAGCATCTTTCTCATTTGCAGCCTCCTCTGCTCCCACACACTCTGGAAAATAAAAGAACACAGAGTTTGCATGATGAAATGAATAGTGTATTTTGGTTTCAACAGTGCTCATTTTGTCTAAAATTCCTAAATGTCTTTTTGTTAATCTAATCATCCTTCCTGATGAATATGCTACATCCTAATGCATGTGCATATTTTTAGCAGGCAATTATAAGATATGTATGTGTTACTGTTGTATGTACTCTTAACTGGGGAGGTTGTGATGACCTCATCTGACATCTTCCAGTGACTTTACACTTTACAAACCAATGTGTCCTTGTTTTTCCCAAGAGCTGAAGCCACGTGGGGTAGCTGTCAACCTGATTCCAGGACTACCAGCATACATTCTGTTCATGTGTGTTCGCCACGCCGATTACCTTAACGACGACCAGAAAGTGCGGTCGTTGTTGACTTCCACTATCAATGGCATCAAAAAAGTGTTGAAGGTTAGTTAGTCTGCTTGCTTTAGAAAAAACGTTAAGATTTGCTCTTGATTTTTACGTCAGGGGAGCAAGGAAAAAGACTTTCAATTAAGTGGCTCTGAATTTCTGATCAATAAACTCCTAAGTCATAAACAATTGTTTTAACAAGCAATAAATTACAGCGATAGCATTTGATCTGTACTGTACCACAGGTGCTTTGAATTTGTGGAAAAAGAACTACTTCTTTGTATTTTGAATAGTCTTCTCCTCTGAAGCTATGCCTATGAAGTTTTGGATCTAGTCAAAGTTTGCATAGTGAGACTTTGTTTGTCTTCTCCGGAACACTTAATTAAAATGCTTCATTTGCAATTTTGGTTCACAGATTTCCTCATTTACTTCATCTACACATTCCACTGATGTATTATGGTACTGCCTGAAGTGCTTGCCATGAGTTGGCAAGGGCAGTAGGCCAGGGGTATCCTGAAGGCATTATTAAGCCATAAAGTTTTTTTATTTTTTAAATAAGACAGATGTGCTCAAAAAGCAAGCATTTAGTGAAGCTGAATGTTTTGAAAAAATGTTCAGTAAACAGTCCTGCAGGAGCTTAGATATTCATAGGAATTTTTGGACATTTTTAAGGGAATGGAGTGCATGCTGTAGAAGTCTAGGAATGTTAATTACTCAGCATATACTAGATTATCTGTTCTGTGGTGAGGAGGATTTGTTGGTTTGTTTTGTTTTCCATGTTAAGCTACCGAAATGTTTATGATGAAAGTGACATTCATCAAAACTGAAGTGTTGTCTGCTCTTCCTGCTGGTTCTGCGTCATCCCCATCCTCCCTACTGGGCTCTTTAGGGGCTGCATTGTGGGACAGAACGGGTGTTCTGGGAATACAGCCACACTGACCTGTGGTTTCTGCACAGAGCAGTTAGGATGGGTCTGTAAAACACAGAATGTTCATATCTGTGGAGGAAATAATATTCTGAATGTTCTTGGAAAATATTACAGAAAACAGGGAGAGTGTTTAATGGTATTTTCTCAAAAACCTCGCTTTTCTAACACTATTGGAATACACAGAGTTTTGAAAAACATCAGAATCTGAGTAGCTACAAGCAAGTAACTACAATTAAATGTTTGATTGCTGTCTAGCATTATTTCATTCCTCCTACCAGTCTGTTTTTAATTGTGTGTCATTTTTACTTCAGAAAAGAGGTGATGACTTTGAAACGGTGTCCTTCTGGCTATCAAACACCTGCCGATTTTTGCACTGTTTGAAGCAATATAGTGGAGAAGAGGTAAGTAGTGCTCCTGCTCTGCCTTCTTTTGCTCTACAATTACTATTGTGAGCACTGCTCTTTAACAAATTCCTGTAGTACATCAAAATCTAGTCAAAGTCTCTTAAAACAGCTGCATCTTTTGGAATATGGTGATGACATCAGTGGAAAGCACAGGAAGATAAAATTTGAAGCTGCTTTCCTTTATTGCAGGCAGGGCTGCTACCATTATGTTGTTTAGTAATGATTCTCTGAATTTCCTATGAAAAAGGCTTTTTAAGCCCTTTAACCAGGTTAAACCTTTAACCATATGGCCAGGTGAGAATGCTCATGCTGAGGAGGGAGGGAAGGGTCTTACCTGCCAGAAAGTTGGCAGAGTTTGTTCCTGTGTCAGATCCTTGAAGATTCAGGTCAAGGAAGCAGATGTTGCAATTGAGAAGCAAATCCTAGCATCAGCCTCAATCAGAACAACTTCCAAATTAAAGTTTTGAGGGGCTGTGACTATTATTTTGAAAGCATTATTTGTCACTTGCATGAAGGAATATAAATACTGGGTTTGTGTAATATTTTTGTATTCCATTGCAGCATTCATTTCTGTTATTTTATTCATTCAGGGGTTTATGAAGCATAATACACCTCGTCAGAATGAACACTGCCTCACTAATTTTGATTTAGCTGAATACAGACAAGTACTGAGTGACTTGGCTATTCAGATCTACCAACAACTTGTCCGAGTCCTGGAAAATGTTCTGCAACCTATGATTGGTAAGGCAAAGTGGAATTCCTTAAGCTTCACAGTATCAGTAGTAGTATCAAAAGGAAAATTGTGGTGGTGGTAATATCCTGTGCCTTGTAGTTTTTGTGGTGTTCTGTTCACAGATGACAAGGACTACACTGAACAGGTTGGATTAGACTAAAAAACTGTGGGTGGTTCTTCTGGCAGGGACAGAATAAATTGATTTACTTTATTCATAAATCGTGCATTTACAGGAAGAAACTTCTGGTCTGTATTTCTTGCCCTGTCTGTTGGGAAATATCCCATGGAAAAATCAGACTAATTACAGGAGAACTCAAAAATAAGTATGGACAAAAATGGTTGTTATTATGGACAGCAATTAGCAATGAAATAGCTAGCAGTGATGAAACTCACATTCAGAGAGGTTCTTTTCATTAAAAGTACTTTTAATTTTTCTTGTCAGATTTCTCACAGAAAATTTCATTCTGCTTTCCAATCACAACATTCAGAAAAATGGAGCAGGTCTTAGTTTGCTGCTGCTCATATGGCCATAAGAAGAAAAAAGTGTTTTGCTGAGCTAGATTAGATCTTCCTTTCAAACACACATGCTGGAATCTTTGTAAAAGCCCTCTAAGTTTAGATTTTGCAGAACAGGGCAGGACACAGAATTACTGGAAATTATGGCAAAGTGTGACTAGCAGAAAGCACAGCCTGCTCTCTCTGTGTAAATGCTCTTTTGCTTCCTTGCACAAGATCTTTGCATATCAGCAGTTTTCAGTCATTACAATAATGTTGTCATTCAAACCCAGTTTCAGGAATGCTGGAGCATGAGACTATCCAAGGTGTCTCAGGGGTGAAACCGACAGGGCTGCGGAAGAGAACATCCAGCATTGCTGATGAGGGAACCTACACGTTGGACTCCATTATTCGGCAGCTGAACTCCTTCCATTCAGTGATGTGTCAGCATGGAATGGATCCAGAGCTGATCAAACAGGTCGTCAAGCAGATGTTCTACATCATTGGGGCCGTAACACTTAATAATCTTCTCCTGCGCAAGGACATGTGCTCATGGAGCAAGGGAATGCAGATAAGGTGGGAGAACTCATTTTATACTTCTCTTGAATGTGTTGCTGAAAATGTTAGTGAACTCCTGATGCTGCTGAACCCCATTTTGATGGAATAGCAGATAGATTTTGAGTATTTATTTTGCTGCACACAAACAGCTGCAGATGCTGTTAAACTGATTTTGTGAGATTCCGTTAAAAAGAGCCTGGTTAACTTAGGTCAAATCCTACCTGACTTCCAAGGAGATCTAGTAGAAGCAAAACAGAAGTATTTAATCATTAAGTAGGACTCAGAACTGTAGATGCAATGTTGGTAGTTGCTTTCTCAGCTTTTAGAGAAGAATGGCAAACATCCCTGCTGCATTCTCTGTATGCTGGTGGCACAGAAGGTACCTCCTGTGTTCACCCACACTAGTTTGCTGCATCCTGCAGTAAAGCCATCGTGCTATTCCTGCATTTGCCATCGCTTCTCCAATGCATTCTACTGGTATATGTCAGGAAATTTAGCCCAGGCTTTCCAGTCCCTCAAGCAGCCTTGAAAAGCCTCACTTTACATTTGCATGGACAAAATCTCATTTTCCTTTCTTCTTATACTTGTCACATCCCTGCAATTAATGGGAACAGAAACAAACGGGGAAAGCTAGTTAGTGGAAGTCATTGGCTGTAGTTTCTAGCTGTTTTGAAACACAAAATTTCCTGCCTTAATCAAAAGGAAACAGCATCCAGACAAAATTACAAGATATGACAAGTGTGAAATAAAACCATGAAAGGACAAAGAAGAAACACTGGGAAAGAGGAACTGCAGATGCTTTTCATCTAGCCATAATCAAGCATTAACTTCTTGGTGCTCATACCTCTTTGTACAGATATAATGTGAGTCAACTGGAAGAATGGCTACGTGATAAAAATTTGATGAATAGTGGGGCTAAAGAAACACTGGAACCCCTTATCCAGGCTGCACAGTTGTTGCAAGTAAAAAAGAAAACAGATGAAGATGCAGAAGCCATTTGTTCAATGTGCAATGCACTGACTACTGCCCAGGTAAGCAAACCCTCACTGTTCTGCTGTCACTTTTGAGCAGTCCCCTGCTCTGTTGGTGTTTGCTGTGCCTGTCTGCACTCCTGTCACACATGGATCCAAGATTTCTTACGCAATTTTGCATTAGTACAACTAGAACAGATTAAGTTGGAGGGGTAAAAAATAAGACCAGACCTTTTTGAGGTGTAATGTTCAAGATAAGTTTTGAATAAATGAGAGGAAGCTCAATAGATTGTGCAGTGTGTACTATACACAGCCTCTCAGTTTGAAAATCCTTAGAGGAAACTCTTCACTCAACAATGTCTCTGTGCTCCAGTCAGCTCTGCCAAGGATACTAGGCAATGATCTTCCTGCCATCAGAGTTAGTATCCAGTTAAGGTAACGGGCAGTTCAGACAGAGCCGTTGGCTCAGGGTCTGCTGACAGGAGACTGAGATTAGTGCAGCCATTAGCCTCAGAAGGCTGAGCCAAGTGTATCTCTGTCAACAGCTCAAGACTTCTGTTTATGAAAGCTTAGATTTTTGTACAGATAAGTTGCACTTTTTTTTAACCTTTTTTAATGTTCTGCATTTGCATAGAGCTTGTATAGGAAAAAAATGGATCCAGCCATCTTCGATGATTATGGAACATTCCCATCAGGGAAAGGAAGAAACTTATTTCACAATGGTGTCAGCACTAGGAGTTGCATTAATATTGTTGTTTTGATTTAGTAATTCACACTGCTGGAAGATCTGTTAGTTTTGTGCTGAAATAAGAAGTTAGTGTTCCACATGCTTCAAGTGTTTTAACTTTTAAAAGGACTGTTTTTTTCGAACAAGAATCATGTGATAAACAAAGATTTTTTTAAAATAAGTTTTAGAAGTGTAACCCATATTACTATTTTAAATCTTTGTAATGCAGTTCTTTCCTTTGGTGTTTTTATTCCTAGATTTTAGAGAAATAGGTTACTTTCTTGAAAAACAGTCATAAGACTTTCTTAAGTGGAAAATACAGAAGGTCAAAATTAGGGTGAGAAATACAGCATGTTTCCAGGGGGCACAGGAACAGAGTTACTTATTGTCTGATTGTTCTATAGTTTGGTATTTTCCACACAATGTAGAGTTCCTAACTCCAAAGAACAGTTGTTCTGAAGGAGGCAATTGTATAACACAGCATTAAGCAAATGATAGAATTCTCTATGGCTCAAGAAAGCAAAACATAACAAATAGTTGTAAAGAATTTCTTTATTTAAAAATAGCTAATTGAAAAAGTAGAGTATTAGTAACTGTGGATGCATCTGTTGATTCTTCAGTAAAATGAACCTAAGAACGATTGTTTTTCTTCACAGATTGTAAAAGTTCTGAATTTGTATACTCCAATTAATGAGTTTGAAGAGAGAGTCTTGGTATCATTTATACGTACAATACAGGTATGGCTGTACTTTTTCCTCAAAAATAATTTGGCTATTTCTAAGAAACCCTCTGTAAGCCAAAACAGCTTGTGTCCTGAAATACATTCAGGAATCTGAAGTAAACTAGGCTTTTTAGCTATGCTGAAAATATGATGACAGCCTTCAGATTTTATGCAAATGTACTGTCTCCAGACTTGCATGAAAATTTTAGTGTCCCTGTCAGTACGTATGAGATCTTTGGAAGGTGAGAGTTTTTTGTGCTTATACATCTTTGTGTATGTAAACACACTTGTATGCCAACTTTTAAAGTGGTAATATTTATATAAGCAAATCTACTTTTGTCAGAGCTGTGTCTGCAGGAGAAGTTCTAACTGCTTTGAAAAGTGAGGCCTGTGTTCATTCCAGAGTTCTTAATTTAACCCTTCTAGTTTCATATATATTGATGAAAATGAAACGTTTTGAAAGCTCCAAAGAAAAGCAGCCAGTAGAGCACAATAAAATAAAATAGTATCTTTCTGGTCTGTTAGAAATCAAATTACATTAATAGCAGGATAAGGAAAATTGGGAAGATAGAACTGAGCTGAAATTATAATTCCACTTACTGGAAAGATGCAGTTACTAGATTGTGAGCAAATTCATCCTTTTGCAGGGAATTTAAGTATCTCTAGGTTGCATAGTTAGAGGAGGATATGCAGAGCCTAAAATGGCAAAAGTAACTACAGTTTAATGGCACAATTGTTGCCAAGGTGTTGGGTCAGGTTAGCACAGATGTGTGTCTGTCACAGGTGTCTGTAAGCACAGGTGAAATGCCACCTCTTTGCAAGATGCTGGGTATCAATGAAGAGGCTAAATGCTGATGTAATCACTTTCTTATCTTTGCAGATGCGTCTGCGAGACAGGAAGGACTCTCCTCAGCTGCTCATGGATGCTAAACACATCTTTCCCGTTACTTTTCCATTTAATCCATCCTCCCTGGCATTAGAAACCATTCAGATCCCAGCCAGCTTGGGCCTGGGCTTCATATCACGCGTCTGATCCCAAGAACGTACCATCAGTGGTAGATGGAGAATCAGTTGCCTGATACCTTTACCTGTTAACACGTAGTGAGCCCCTGAAAATACATGTTCTGAACAACCAGTCTGTATGTGCCCAGATCTGTAGTAAAAGTAGCTGGAAAACTACCCAAGAGCACCACAGATTGAAGGCTGATAGAAAGACGTGCGTTTGTGTTCAGTCGTTGCATTTCTGAAGACATCACTGATTCATACCTTTCCAGAATATGGAAATTGGGCTTGGACAGATACTGTGTCTTCAGCTCTCTAGAGACATTTTTAGATCTTTAGTAACATATTTAAATAGTGTAAATGAAACTCCATATGTAATCTTCTCATAGGCAGGGACCAACAGGGACAGTCACAGTCCTGAACGTGGAAGACTTGAAAGTAAAGTGTTTTGTAGTAGAACATACGGTCACTTGGGAGCCTGTTACATTGAAT
Organism: Apus apus; assembly: GCF_020740795.1. Classification (NCBI taxonomy): domain Eukaryota; kingdom Metazoa; phylum Chordata; class Aves; order Apodiformes; family Apodidae; genus Apus; species Apus apus. The sequence continues at coordinate 9,122,533 of NC_067291.1, forward strand.
TTGTAAAAACTGGAATGGAGAAACACAAACTGGCAATATATGAAATGATTTCTTAAACCACTTCCTTATTTATGTCAGTTTGGCATAAATTGTAGTGATAACTCTTACAGCTCACTGTATGCTATAACTTAGGTGATCATTTGTTAGTACTGTGGTTTACCAAGCATACTAACTTGCTGCTGCCTATTGTGTTCTTTTAAATGTATCATAGTATCATACTAGGCACTAAAAATAAAATACTTCATTTTTTTTTGTTGTCAACCTTATTTACAGTCCAATGCCCTCTGTTATTTTAGCTGGTTGTTTGCAGGTGGTATCTAACACCTGTAGAGGAAAATGGTAACTAAGCACAAGTAGCACACTGGAAACTACATGTTTAGTTATTTTTAAAAGTAGCTAGCTAAAAATACAGGATCTTGAAGCAATTTATCAGAAGTAAAAAATTATTTTAGTATTTATTTAGATTTTGGAGTCTGTCTAGTGTTCTTTTTTGTTTGTAGACCCTAGAGATGACAGTATGTATTTTAAGTATAATCTTTGTTTTGTTGCCATTTAAGACAAAACAAAACAAAACACAACAGGTGTTCTTTCATACTGTAATTGGTGAGGAAGAACTTCAATAGGAAATGTCTTCAGTACTCAAGGCCCTAGTTCTCTGAAATGCTGACTAACAAGGACGTTAAGGAGGTTTTGGCTAGGATGCTGTCATTTCACTATGATTCATGTTGATTTAATGGTGGGAGATCCAGAATGCATAATGAGAAACTGAGTTATTTTGGTTATTGCACATCTTACTGGAAAGAATTTTCTGCCTCGCGCAGAGGCTGGATCTGCTGTATAGAGTTCACATTCCACTGTGCAACATAAGTGCAGAAGCCTTGCTTAAGGTTCCAATTCTGAACTTGAAAACAGGTAGTTGCTGGTGTATGGCTCAAATATACATATGTAAAAAAAAAAAGCCACACACATTGCTCAATTGCATTGTGCAATATTTTTACTGTATTATAATAATGAGCAACTTAGCATTAATTTCTTTTAAAATATTGATAAGTAATCAAGATAACCAGGTACACTAGTAGACTATTTGGTACTAATCTGTTTGCCTGCAAATTCACAGAAAAAACGTGCTGTTAAGCAGGGTGAAACATGCCAGTTTTGTTGTACTTCAGAGGTGGCCATGCTGTTTGTGTGGTCGCTAACACCCGGTCATAAAGACAACAGAAGCTTTGTCAGTATCATTTTAATATGCTCATGTCATCTTCTTTTCAAAGGTGTATGCCTCATAGTACGTTTGATGGATCATGCCAGTACTTCCAGGAACCTAATTCTGCATTGCATCAGTGTTTTGAATGATCTTTGCTGAATGATTTGGATGGTTTTCCTGTGCATGGTGCACCAAACGCTCTGGCTGAAATGTTACTTCATTTCTGAAACTACAGCTGCCATTAAGTGGCTCCAGATAAGGTTCAGTGTAGTTTCCAGGCTGTTAGGGGTACTGTGCTTGTGAGAATGTAATGGGAAAGCCTTTGCATCCAGTCACGAGCTTAGGAAGGAAAATACATGAGAACATGCTGACCTTCACATTTTTTCTTCTATTGAAAAGCAAACAATTGGCATTACAGTATGTTCATACTGTAGATCAGGAAATGTATCCACTACTTAAGCATTAGTGTATTAAAATGTATGCCTAAATGTATTTTTGTTTATTTTTTTAAGTTTGTTTACCTGTAAAAAGCCTAATTGTATCTTGTTTCCTTATAAAAAGTAGTGTTTAGTAATTTATAGTTATCCTTAAACTCAGTGGTTTGACTGGTATTACTTTTATATCACATTAAAAGTATATGCTGCTTGTCATGTTTTAAAGGAAAATATTTTCAAGTTGAAATAGATGTGTAATTGGTAAAATTCATCTAACATTTTACATGACAGTATTTTACATGCACTTTTCAGAAAGTAAAATTTTAGTGTCAGTGTATAATATTATCTTTCACCATAGGACTAATATCTCTAACCATGGAATATAAAGTAGAATTATTTTAATGACTTTATTTTTCCTTTGAATCATTATTATGCTCTTTTAATGTGGACATATCTTTTATATTTTAATTTATTATCTATTGCTATGATAGATTTTATCAGATGCTGGAAGAATACTAGTCAATGGCCCCTTAGAATTATATACAGTTATTCTAGAGATTTTTGCACAATAATTACCTCATTCAGTTTGGTGTATTTTTATTCCAGTGATCATTTTATTCTGATGTTTAGCACACAGTCTTCTATCCAAATTTTGAAAAGTTTTTTCTCAGACTGCAGTCTGGGATGCAGTGTGAATGTGCTTAAGTCCGTTAAATGTGGTTATTCTACCTATCCCAGGAAAAAAAAATAGGATCAACTTCAATGTTGAAAAGTGGATTGATATCCAATAACATTTCTTCCCAACTTGGAAACACCAGCATTTGCAATTTGAAGGTCTGTGTAATTTGTGATTCAAACTGGACATATTTCAAATACCGTACAAAAATCATTAGTAAACACTTGGGTTTTTTAAGATGCTGATACTTCATGTGATGAATAAAAGCCTTTAAACATAGGTTTTCACTCAATGCCACTACAGTACATAGATGAAAACCAAAACATTGTCAGAACGACCTGAGCTCTGATCTGTTGTAGTGTCTGATGTTGTACTTAGTAAATGTATGCATCATAAACTGTAGCCTAATAGCTCTCACTGGAAAATGTCCAAATAAAAATACAGCTGTAAGATTTTTCTGTGGATGTTTTTGTTTGCTGGGTTGGTGGGTGGCTGGTGAGCTGTATGGTGGTCTCTGGGGTTCCCTCTGCCTTCGTGGCAGACTTGGTGCTCCCTGCCGAGGGGCTTGGTTAAAATCTGAGGGTTGTGCAGGTGCACCCCCAGACACCAAGCGTGTGCCGCAAGCTGCTGTGCAGATTGGAGAAGATTTTGTTCGCCGTAACCCAGCTCTGTTAGGGTGTTTTGTCAACCAGTGTGAACTGTTACTGAAATGTAGAATTAAGGTTTGTACTTTGCTGAAGCGTTGTCTTCTGTGCCGTGACAGAAGCTCCATGTGCCATGTGGGCTCCTCTGTGTGCATTCACCTGCCCAAACCTGGCACTGTGTTTATCCAAGCCTTCTTCCTCATCAAGGTTACTTAAACATAGCACCTGTTAGTGCCCTAACCTTACCTGGTGCATTCCGAGTCGTTTGTTTATCCTTACTCTAAGTTTGTTAAAGAAACTCCTTCATGCTGTCTTACAGGAAGATGATGAATGTTTCTGTTTTTCCCTACCCGGTCAGGAACGGCTCCCCCGGTGATCCCTCTGGCAGCTGGACTGGCCGTTATTCCTAGAAGGACCCAAGATCCCGGCTTTGCCAGGATCACCCTAAGACCTGTACCTGTACACGATACCTGGGACCGCTGCTCGTCCGCCCTGCACGGACCTGCCCCGGGACTTCACCCCACAGCCGCGGCAGCGCTGCCGGCACCTGCTCCTGCGGGATCCGGGCCAGCCCGGGATCCGGGCCGCTTCCCCACGCCTCGGGGGCGGGCGGGGGGCCGGCCCGCAGCACCTGCCCGCGGCGGGACCGGCCGCGCCCCGCGGGTGCCCGGCAGCGCAGCGCAGCGGAGCGGCCCCATGGCGCTGGCCGAGCTCTACACCCAGGTGAGCGGGGCGGGAGCGGCCCGGGGCTCCCGGGGCCCGGGGGGAAGCGGGACCGGGGCTCCCGGGGCCCGGGGGGGAAGCGGGACCGGCTCCTCCGCCCCCCGAGGGGAAGGGGTGACCTTACCGGGGAGTAACGCCCGCCCCGCCGGAGCGCGCTGGTGATTTTTGTGCTCTTTTGTTGGTTTGTTTTTTGTTGGTTTGTTTTTTGTGTGCTTTCTGAGGCTGCGGAGCGTTAAAATGTTGAGCTTTTGTCTTACAGAGAGTTGGCCGGTGGGGGCTGAGGGAGGGTCCCCCGGGTGCGTGGGGAGCGGTGCGGAGTCACGGGCTGCGTGGGGAAAGACTGAGCCTGGAGATAAACCCTTTAGAGAGAGTTTTGGTTTTCTCTCGGCGTGGGGCTCTGACGTGCAAACCAGCGATCAAGCAACTGTGAAGTTTAAGAGCGCTTTCCTGGCCGCTCGGTCGTGGAGTACTCGCTGTTACACAACTCTTGAGTACGTTCGCCACAGTTTGGAACTAAACCGAGGATTTTTTTGCAGTTTCTCACTTTTCCTGTACTCAGCTATGCTGTGGTGTATTGTTTGTTTGCTTAGGTTTATATAACAAGTGTAACATCCATCTGTTACTAGTACATAAACTTGTATCCTGTCACAAAAGCAGCTGCCTTAAAAAAAAAATCCCCTTTTAACTTCGTGCTGCGCAGGTATTTACTCACTTGTTGTGTTGGTGCCACACTCAGAGCTGCTGAAAGAACAAATTCACTTTTAAAATCAGGAATAATGTTACAGCAGGTGAAGGGGAGGAAGGAGTGTGGGTGTAACTTGATACGAAAATGAGCAAACTCTCTTCTGTTTACTTGTAAGGCAGGGTTTGGAGAAAGAAAACTTTGGTAGGCTGGGTACATTTGCCAATGGAGGCTCCTGGAACTGCAGGGAACTTGTCTGAGGAACGAGTACTTTGACCACAGCCTTTTTTTCTCCCTTTCGTGGCTGTGTCCTGCTGCATGGCACTTTCTTACACGGGAACGTGTGCTGTGCCCCTCAGGCTATTTGCTGGTCAGTTTCTTGATTCAGTTAGAAGAACAGCAAGTAAAGCATTCCACTTAAAAGCTGTGAATACATAGATGTTTTTATAAGACAGGAAGTCAGTGTAGTGTATGAATGACACAAATGTCAATTTATACTTAGATACGCATGGAAAAGCAAGGTCAAAACTGATTTAATTTAGCCACGTCTTTCATTTGCTCATGACATAGATGTTTGTGAAGCTGGGTTTTTCTCCCTTTGGTCAGATAGGTGAAAGCATTATAATTGTAGTGGTTTGGATAGTTTAGAAAAAATGCCATCATGCTGAAGGCGAAGAGGTATCATGAAGGCAGGTGAGGTTTCCATTAGTGTTCATCACCTGATGTGCATGCCAGACTGGCATATGGTTGACCAGAAAGGTCAATCTCCAACCTTAGAGATACTGAAAACTCAACTGGAGAGGTCACTGGGGACCCAAGATAACTTGCAGGACATCCCTGTGAAAGTCCCCCTTACCCTAAATCAGGGGTTAGAGTTGAGAAAGCTCCTCCTGTAGTGCAGTTTGGAGGGACCTCTGTAGGCACCCGCTGTTGGTTCTGTGTTCACTATGGTTCTCAGAGCAGAGACCCTCATGTTCTGAGGACCTGCTGGAGCTTCCAGGGCTTTCTCCAGATTGGAGAGGAAAAAAGTAACTTGTGCCAAAAGCAACAGTTGCACCACCAAAATGAGAAGGTATACGAGTCTACCAGGTACCTGTGGGTATGCCAACACTTCACAAAATCCTTGACTAATCTTAATTTTTCAAGTAAGCAGCTGCAGCAATTCTCATGGGTTTATTTAAACACAGCTGGTTTAAACTGACCATAAATATAGCTAGGGTAGGGGAATTAAATTAAGGGTCTGGCCATCAAAAGAGAAATATGCTGGAAGTAGATGATACGGCATGTTTGCTTGTGCAGCCAGGGACTGAACAGTTCTGTGCTCGGCAGTGTCACTTTGTCACCAATTAGAGGAGAGACAGCCCATAAGAAAATCAGTACTAGCATGTACTGGTGATTTTCAGGTGTTTTTTTTTCCTGACACCACTGCCCTTTCTGCTGTCTTCTCCTTACATCCAATTGCAATCTTAAGTGTTCTCTTCGTTGCCACCTGAGACACACGCAACACGGTATAAAAGTATTTTGCACCAAGGTTTATGGAAGATGGTGGTGTGTCAGAAGTGATCTCAAATTGCAAATCCCTGAACAGGAATTATTTAAATGTTACCAAAACCAGTTTCTGTTAATGCATAGTTGATGCATTCGGGGGACTTTTAGGGATGATGCTGCTTTTCTAAACTCTGGCAAGTTGAGGAGGACACACTCCACATCAGTAAAGAAATTCCTGACTTGCTGAGGTTGCCAGCTGTGTGATGTTCTTTTTAAGGAATGCTGTTTCCTATAGCTTGTAGGGTATTTCCTATGGCTCCAAGGGCAGAGCACTTAAAGATGTTGTTACTGCTTCAGCATTAGAAAACTAGATATTTTGAGCTGTGTAATTTACATTCAAACATTTATACTCCAGAACACTAGAGGTAATTCTCTTCAAATACCGAAAGAAAATTACTGTTCATCTGCTTCTGCTGGAAATAAGTGCTTTCAGGGAGGATATTTTGTTCCTGAGGCAGAGCTAAAGTACCTTCCTTGGGACTGAACTCAGCTAAGCCAGCTGATTGCTTGTAAAGAAAGAAATCTGTCAGTAGTCTTTGAAGTTTGCCATAGAGCAGGGGAAAATGCTGTCTGGAGGTTGCATTTCAGTCCCATTAAAAGAAAGGTAACTGTGCAGAGTCTTTCTTGTGTCTGCATTTGTGCCTATGGCAAAGTGCTTTCTAAGTTCAGCATCCTGTACTTGAATTCAGGGAAGTGATTGTCTGGATTCTGGTAAAAGAGATGCTTTCTCTGGTACTCATCTGAAATCTAGAAATCTGGGCTCTGCCACAAGAGTGTTTCATTCTCTTTGTTCAGTGTTAGAGGGTTGGAAGATCCTAGCAACAATCTGGCCCTTGTTCACCTTCCTGCACTCCATTGTTCTGCAGACTTTCCACTAAACAGGAGTAGAACAAGCATGTCTGAGATTGACGAGTCTGCTCATTTTTACTTTTTTTTCTTTCCCGAAGAACAACTGAAACACAAAAGTACAGCCTGCTGCACAGAGCCAACGATAATCCCAAAAAGTCCTGGCATCCAGTTCAGCTTTTAGGTTGCACTCAACATTTTAAAACTGTATTTTTTTTTTGCTAGTCTGGTATGATGATAATAGCTAAGCTAACTGTTATCTTGTTTTTCTGTTGTAGTACAACAGGGTTTGGATCCCTGATAATGAAGAAGTTTGGCAGTCTGCAGAAATCACAAAAAACTACAAACCTGGAGACCATTTTCTCTATGTGCAGCTGGAAGATGGAACTGTAAGGAGAAAAGCCTTCATTACTGTGGGGCTTGCTAAGATATGTTTATGCAGAAACATAGGATTCCCCATTACAGGATCTAATTTACTTGGTCCGTATTTTCTTTTATGCTAATGCTGCAGTGACCAGAATTTTACAATATGGCAATTGGTACAGTAGACAGCTGTGATTTATAAATATGAAGAGTGCAGTTCTACTCTCCATATCTCATTAGTATAGAACACATTCCTCAAAGAAGAAAAGCCACTTCACTTTTGAAACAAGCAATGTAACTCATCTTAGGTTGAAGTAAATCAGAAATGCAAGGCAGGCATAAGTATCTCACAGATATAGCTGCTGGTTTGTTGTTTTTTTTTCCTAAAGCAGATGTAAGACCTGTTAATTTTGCTATCTTGAGCTCTTTACAGATTGACAATTTTTAAAACAGTACTTCTGAATTTCTGCAATCCTGGTCAGTAAAGACAAGTGTTAAATGTAAGATTAAATGAATTTTTTGAAAGAAACAGAAGTGAGTTTTGAACTTTGTGTAAAGAAAACAGAAGGGTTACAAGTAAGGATAGTTTTAGCACTGACTTAAGTTCTGACCAGGAGTTAACTTTCATTTAGTTGCAGCTGGTCTGCCCTTTTCCTCTGTACTTGAAATGCACATGTGCTTAGAACACTACACACATTTCACATTTTTACAGATCTCAATACTTTATAAAGAGAATGTAGCTTTCTTTGTAATAAGCAACAAAAAACTCCATCTTACTTTCATGATCTCCCAGTCCCCTAAGTCCAGTGGGATGTATGGAATTGATGAAATACAAGGTCAGACAGGTTCCATGAACCCTGCTGACTTCATGTAAAGGTAGATCAATTTGTGTTTATGCAAACATAATGTATTTTGTGAAATTACAAGTAATTTTTGTTGACAGGAGCTGAATTACCCTGTTGATCCAGCTGCTTTGCCACCCTTAAGAAATCCTGACATACTTGTTGGTGAAAATGATCTCACTGCACTTAGTTATCTGCATGAACCTGCTGTTCTACACAACCTAAAAGTCCGTTTTGTGGAGTCTAAGCTCATCTACACCTATAGTGGTAAGCAAAGGAGAAGACAGGGTTTAAAAAAATGGTAAAAAGAAAATAATCTTGGGGTAGTTTGCAATATGAGTGTATTTTAACTCATTCAAGTTAACTAATTTTTGTTTGAGTGACTTCTTTGTCAATCAGGTTCTCTTAGTTTAGAACGTATTGCTACTTTGTATCAGTGTAGCTGTTGTTTGCCAAACCCTGACATTTCGTTGAACCTCTGTTTTGTTTTTGTTTTCTACACTTGGCTGTAGGAATAATTTTGGTTGCAATAAACCCCTATAAGCAGTTGCCAATATATGGAGATGCTATTATCCATGCCTACAGTGGGCAAAACATGGGGGACATGGATCCACATATATTTGCTGTGGCAGAAGAGGCATACAAGCAAATGGCAAGGTCCAGTATGTTGTTTAATGTCATAAATAACACTTGAAGTCCAGTGGCAGTCAGTGTTGATTGCAATGTAATTTAACTGTGTGTGTGCCATTGGCACAAAGAATACCTTTGAATAGTTAACTAGAGGAGGAGTACTTCCTTAACCAGGAATTTCTTAACAGTGACATCAGCCTACAGGTTACAACCAAAGGGGTGTAAGAGAGCAATAGATGAAGGATGGAACTGATACGAGAGTTGACCACAGCTCTGTTTTCATACATTTGTTTCATATATATAATTCTTACATGTATACATGCATTTTAGACATGTCTCATTTAAACTGTCTGCTTATTTGGTTTTAGAAATAACAAAAATCAGTCTATTATAGTCAGTGGAGAATCAGGAGCTGGAAAGACTGTGTCTGCAAGATACACTATGAGATACTTTGCCACTGTGAGTAAGTCAAGCAGCAATGCACAGGTGGAGGATAAAGTACTGGCATCCAATCCAATAACTGAGGTGAGTTTCAGAGTGTGTCTGTCAAGTCTGTACTCATCAAGGAAAGAATTCTGAGAGCTGCTGGAAGCTTTGTTTGAAATCTTAAGGGATATTTTGGCTGTCTGAGCTAAATACCTACATTAAAAGTTTAGCCTCTGAATGTTACTGCTGGAAAGAAGTAGTCAGCTTGAGGAATACACAGGTTCCACCTAATTTACCAGTGGCCCTTTGGAGGCACTAGTTTGCCTCCAGAGTTTTATCTGACCACATCCTGTTAAGCAGATTATGAGAAAACAGTGTTGAACAAGTTATTTGGTTGTTTTTATTAATTGGAATATAGTCTGTTAATGTTCCTTATGGTGGGAAAATGTAATTTCTGGAATAGTTTGTGAAGAGTTACACTATTTGACTTGAGGCTTGTCTTCGGATTTGAGCCTCAAAACTTAAATCTCACAGCTCAATGCTGAGACTGATCCTTGAGCACCTTTGGTTTCAGGAAGTTGTAGTTGAGTCATATTTTGACAAAATTATTCTTAGAAAAGATGCAAGTAAAACAAATTCTAAAGGTTTGTCATTTTTGTAGGCTATTGGCAATGCAAAAACCACACGGAATGATAATAGCAGTCGGTTTGGAAAATACAGTGAAATCAGTTTTGATCAGAGTTACCAAATAATTGGAGCTAACATGAGAACATATCTGCTTGAGAAATCCAGAGTTGTCTTTCAGGTGGGTAGATTAAAGTTATCAGTTTAGTAACTGATGTACTACCTTATTACCAGTTTCATGTAGAAAGTGTGTGCGGTTCTGAATACCATGTCTAATCAGCATTTGATTTATTTTTTAATAGGAGATAATTATAATAAGAAACAAATCTATTCCATGTTCTTCTTTATGTTAAGAGGAGGATGTATCTCAGGGACAATTCCCCGAGATAAGTGCAAGAAGTATGTGAGAATTCTGTGACTTTCAGTCACAATAGTAACATCTGCCAATTGTATCTGGAAAGGAACACTGTACAGAGATAGGGCAGTCTCAGAGCATAATTGTGCTAATCTATTAAAGCATTTAATTCTATAAAACTATTTTTACAAAGTTTTCTTTTGTAGTAGTATTGTAACTTTTTAAGCACTGTGAAAAATACTTCATTGTATTAACTGCCTGAAGGATGGCTGGAACTAGAAAGTTTTCTGAGTTACCAAGGGGCAGGGTTTCAGCTGACACTATGACACAGTTGGTCGTGACAATATTTGTCGGTTGTTGTTAGTAGATGGTTGTTCAGGCTGAAGACATTACCAGAGTAACAGCCTAGGTGGAAGAACTCAGTGGGAATAACATTATACTTGAATTTATCACCCTCAGAGCTCTTTGTGAAGTCTAGGATGTACAATTTCAATATTAGGCAATTTCTTTGCCAAACGGTGTTGCACCAGAATTTAGCCTTCAAGTATCATGATCTCTTTACAGTAGTGTTGTCTATCAATTATTTTTCTGGTTTTTTTGGTTGGTATGATTTTTAGTTTGTTTTTGTTTGTTTGTTTGGTTTGGTTCTTTTCTTTCTGTAATGGTATTCTCTGCTTTAATTTACAGTCAGAGAATGAGAGAAACTACCATATATTTTATCAGTTGTGTGCATCTGCCATGCAACCTGAATTTAAGCATCTGAAATTGGGTAGGTCTTCAGAAAATAACCTATACTTCATTTTTTCAGTGCAGTATTTTGAAGATTGTATTTTCAAATGCTAAGATGTTAAGTGCTTTATAGCATAAATCTCACAGCCTTACAAAGGCACTTGCAGTATGAAGTCACTTAGCTATTAATCCTGCTTGTATGGAACTTGGTAGCAAATCCCCAGTAACTTGAATAGTGCCTGATCAAGTACCTAAATGTCTTTGAAATGTTATTCTAATACTTTTTGTAGTGACAGGTGCTATAGTGACACTTCAGGGGCTTGATTAATGTATCTACAGGGAAACTTTTATACTGACTGGGAGAAGCAGATCTTAGGGATATATTTACTCAGTCTTCATTCCTCTTCTTTCATTAGATCAAGTATTAAAATTGCTAGAAATTCTGAGTACTAGTTTATGTCAGCTTAACTGAGTTAGGCTCATGGATTTCTGTCAGAAAAAGAGAACCTCCAGCTCATTGCTGAAGAGCTGTCATCTGACATAATCTTTAATTTTCTGGTGTTACAAGAGTCTTTAACCAGTATCTATCTCTAGTCCTGAATTTTCCAGCATTGCAAGTTTTGCTTCTTATTTATAGGAAGTGCAGAAGAATTTAACTACACAAGAATGGGAGGCAGCACAGTAATAGAAGGAGTTGACGACAGAGCAAATATGGTGGAGACTCAGAAGACATTTGCCTTACTGGGTAAATTCCTGGGAATATCTTTCCAATAAATTTAAAATATATATTTTATTATTTTTTTCTGAAATGGGCAAAAGCAGATTGTTTCTGTAATGTCCAAAACTGTAGCAGTGTTTGTTAAAATGATTTCTTTCATAGCTTTTAGCAGTGTTGGTGTTTCAAAAATACTAGGGAAGAGCAAAGGGCTCTTTGCTCTTGATGTTCATAGTTAGTGGTCGGAATCACTAAGGGCTGGAGTCTTCTTGGCCCTTCAGCTAACGTGCTGTGACAGAAGCAGGATTGAAAGCTTCTTTGCCTGTATATGGCTTATGTGAAAGCCAAACCAGATTTGATCTGGCACTTGGGGAGATACAGGAATTTATGCTGAATCTCTCATTGGATCAGCCAGGCAGAAAGTCAGCAGAACCAAGGCTTTGCACAGTAGTGTGCAGAGGTGCTGTACAATCCTCGGCTACACAACAGAGCAAGTAATCAAGCATTGTGCTATTTAAATTAATTGTGCTGTTTCTGAGTATTTAAAATAATCAATAACTGTTTTTTTCAGGTCTGAAGGAGGATTTTCAGATGGATGTTTTTAAAATGCTGGCAGCAATCCTACACTTAGGCAATGTGGAAATAACAGCTGTTGGAGATGAAAGATCATCCATCAGTGTAAGGAAGTAGCTCACATACCAGCATTTTCTCTTACATTCTGTGCCAGAAGTTCTTTAGCAATAGTTTTTCTCATCTCTGGGGCTCAGAGCAGCATTAAATCTGATACACTGCACTTGAGAGATTTCTCCATCTTCATCTGTATAGAATCACAGTGAGTGTTGATACGAATCCTGTTTTGTGCCCAAGTTCAGAAAACCTGAACAAAGGCAAAATGTGGCTAAGAGAACCCCACATGGAATTCATCCACAGCTGTCAGGAAAGCCATTTGGGATTATCTGCAGGATACAGAAAAAAGAGCATTGCCAAAGCTGGTCAGAATGTGTCCCAGCAGACTATGCAAGTCTAAAAGGCAAGGACACCTAAACAGAGAATGAAGTAACTTTTTCTTTCAATGTCTTAATCCAGAACATCTCACCCAGTCTGAGTTTTTCTCCCTTACATCAGGAGCTCTGTCCAATATTACTTGCTTTAACTCTTCTTGATGTTGTGCCAGATGAAGAAGTGAACAGTCCCTCGTCAATCCAGAAGTCCTAGTTTGATGTCAGAAGTGCCAAGATTCCACTGTCTAGACAATCTAATAATATTTATTTGTTTTCTTTAAAGGTGAAAGATGAACATCTCAGTATATTCTGTGAACTTCTGGATTTAAACTATGACAAAATGGTACAATGGTTGTGCCACCGCAAGATTATCACTACATCAGAGACTGTCATAAAGCCAATGACAAGAGCTCAGGCTGTTAATGCAAGGGATGCTCTGGCAAAGAAGATCTATTCCCATTTATTTGACTTTATTGTGGAAAGAATTAACCAAGCTTTGCAGTTCCCTGGCAAACAACATACTTTTATTGGTGTTTTAGACATTTATGGGTAAGAATGTCTCTAGAATCAAATTTACTTTACTTTGTGCCTTTTATTTAGAGTTAGTAAGAGACACTTTTCAATTTGCGCTACTAATGAATTTGGAGGGTTTTGTTTTAATGAAAGGTTGTAGTCATGTACATTTTTAAGAATTCAGAGTAGTGGAAATGTTTGCTGTAAATATTAGGGGGTTTTTTGTTGATCAGGTTTAAATTTAACTTTTGATATTATACTTTCAGATTTAACTATGGATTTTTTTAGCTCTGCTATCTCTGGTAACTACCTTCTAAGGAAGCTGTGACATGCCTTAGCATCTTTATTTGTCTTATGGCTATTTAATTTTTGTAGAAATACTAGGATAGCTCCAAGGTCTTACAAGGATAATGCCATTTGTATTAAAATTATTTTTTTATCTCTAATATTGTTGCATCACCTTAATTTTTTATTCTTATTCACTATGTTTCAGCTTTGAAACGTTTGATGTGAACAGTTTTGAACAGTTTTGCATTAATTATGCTAATGAAAAACTGCAACAGCAATTTAACCTGGTACGTTCTTTTATTTGTTATATTATTTATTTTATTTTGCTTCAGTTTTGAAGTTATCAATGAAGGATATTAGCAGATGTTTTCGTATTTGAGGAATGGATATTTCTGGATAATGACTATCCAGTAATAGATTTAAAATATTTTATTTTTCTAGATATACATAAATACATATGTATATAACTGGAAATTTTCTGAGTCTATTTTCTTACAAGACAGAAATTAATAATGTACCACAAAATATATAAATATTTGTCTTCTATCTTATATATACAATCACACACATGCACATGTTGTATATATTTGCTTCCTTAATTATAGCCTTATGTATTCATAATTTTCACATCTCTAGCATGTCTTTAAACTTGAACAAGAAGAATATATGAAAGAAGATATCCCATGGACTTTAATAGATTTCTATGACAACCAGCCTGTCATTGACCTGATTGAAGCTAAAATGGGAATTCTAGAACTTTTGGATGAAGAGTGCTTGGTAATTTAAAAATTCTTGTGTTTATGAGCTCATAAAAAAGGTTGTGGATTAATCCATATTTTGTTCCTTTTAAATGGGAAGGAGAGCATTTTCCTCATAAAAAGAACATTAGTCTTTGCCCTCTAATTAGTAATTGTAGTTGTAAGACATTTGTCTATTTTATCTTATAAAAATAAGATCCTAAACCTATATTATTGACTATAGCTAACCCAGCAATTAGATTTCCTCACTGTGAGGGTGGTGCAGTATTAGAACAGATTAAGCACAGGTGCAGTGGGATCCCCATCTTTGGATACTTCCTGGATTTCAGTTCAAATAGAAGCTTGATCTGGTGCTGGTGATGTCTTGTTCTGAGCAGGAATTTCAAGGTCTTTTCCACCAATATTTCTAAAATTCAGTTATTCCACAAATCACTGCTTTTGTTACAAGCCCCCCCCCCCCGCCCCCCAAAGAAACAGTCCTCCTTTCCTTTTTTTTGTAAGATCTTGTCAAATGCACCAAATCTGCATCTTTGCCTTTTCTTCTTTAATCTTACTTTTTCTTTTTCACTCTGTGCTTCTCTTCTGACTGCAGCAATTCCTGAGTATTTTTTTTCTTCTATGTGTACATAGTTCCCTTAGGCTTCTAAACCTATTGAAGTAGCTTTGTCAGTGGAGAACTGACAGGGCAGGGAAAAGTGAGCACTCTTATAATGGTGTCTAAAGGTGCTTTGGTGATACTGGCAAGTCGTACTCGTCGGAATCCAAACCATGAAATAATATGGGAGAAATCAGGGAATATTCCCTAACTCATTCATTTATCTGTTACTCTGCTCATTGGCATTCTCAGGAATCAGATTATCCCCAGTTGCAACAAAATGATTAATGACTCATCAGAGAATTAACTCTAATTAGCATTAATATGACCTTTATTAAAATGATTTGCTGTGGGAGCCTCTGGCTATTCTGAGAAGACAAAGCTGGTTGTTATCTGGCCTGGTAACTCACTGGAGCTGCATTTTTCAGGCAGGATTGATAGATAGCAAGGAGTTGTTCTGTTTTTAACAATCCAGCAGTGTTTTGTTAAAGACATTGCCCTTCTCATTTTCACAGTTGCCTCATGGAAAAGATGAAAACTGGCTTCAAAAATTGTATAATAATTTTGTCAATAAAAACACACTCTTTGAAAAGCCAAGGATGTCGAACACATCGTTCATCATTCAGCACTTTGCTGATAAGGTAGAGTGTAAACAACCCAGTGCTATTTTACCCTCTTTCTTGCAGTAGCTTATTCAGAAAAGAAACAAAAATAGAAAATAGATAACAGAAAACCACACTTGTTTGGAATTTCTGTAAAATCTATCTTCAATACATAGTACTATTTATTTACTGGTAATAAAGCCCCTAACATGCCATTTAAACACAGGTGCTTAAGATATGAATTTGCAAGTATAAAAAGAAATCATCAAGATAAATAGGCAGAAAATGAGTGCAATGTTAAGATTCTATTTTGTACACATTTTAGTCTCAGTTATTTACATTTCAAATGTAGTATTCTTTTTTTGGGGGGATTTTGATTTGAAATCATAGAACAATGAAGAGAGGAGGAAAGAAATTCCTAATGAAGGCAGAAGGAAATTGCAGTTGATGGTGGATTCTGACAGCTTGTCTGGCTTCTACATTTGTAGTACACATTGTGTATGTTTGCCATAATGAAACTGGCAAAAGCAGTGTTTCAGCCACGTTGTTTAAGACTGACAAAGACCTGTTGGCCACCACAGCTTAGAGAAATAAAAATTCTTGCTTTGTTAACTGTTCATGTATTGCTGAAAAGTTAATGATTTCACCTGTTTGCACAGGTAGAATATAAAAGTGAAGGATTTCTGGAAAAAAACCGAGATACAGTACATGAAGTGTTGGTTGAAATCTTGAAGGAGAGCAAGGTTTGTGACCAGTCAATAATGATTAATTTTCTGAATACCTGATTTTATTGGAATTCATTCAGATCTGATTTTAAAATATTTGTTCTGATAAAAAGGTTTTTTCAGAGGTTGAATCAATTAGTTTAATTTTTATGAATATTCTACCAGTGTGTATTTTTAACATCGAAATAACATACAAGATGGAAAAACACAGTATTCAACTTTATAATCTGTGTATTTACTTTGCTGCCTATGTTAGCAATTTTGGTTTCTCCCTTGAGTAACATTTTGCAATCCTTGAAACTGAACAATTCACTGAATTTATTTATTTATTTTCTATAGTCATTACATGTAGCACTGATAGGTGGCTTATCATTAACAGCTGCCTTTGTTTATTCTTCAGAAGAGATCAGGAGAATGCCAGGGCAGGGAAAACACCCAGTGGCTCATTAGTGCCTACCACTTCCCATCTGCTTGAAAACCCTGTCCCTTTCAGGTCTCCAGCCTTGAAACTGCAGGATTGCTGTTAGAGAACTAACTTAATAGGAGCAAAATAAGATATTGTGAAAATACAACCCTAAGTGGTCTTACTTTTTACCTCTGTTCTGTATTTATGTCCATGTTTGCTCATTTTGAAATAGCTTTGGCAGGCCTACGTAACAGTTGTTGAGTTTTGTCTGTGAGAGGTGGAAGTGCTTCACAATAGACTCAGAACTGTTGCAACAGTTTCTTCAATTGTTTGTGGCTTAAAGATCTGATTCCAACTCCTGCAATATGTGGCCTGAGCATTAAGATGGGAGAGGGTTTGCATTTTACGTTACAGTAGGTGTAATTTTTATTTAAATGATACTACAGTTACACAGTATTTAACTGTGAATCTTTCACCACACTTTTAGTTTCATCTGTGTGCAAATTTTTTTCAAGACAATCCAGTGTCCATTTCACCTTTCAGTTCAACTATAAACATCAAATCTGCAAGACCTGTTCTCAAGTCACCTAACAAACAGCTCCGAACAACTGTTGGCAGTAAGGTACTACCTAAACGTGCTATTCTGTGATGCTGGTGCTCTCAGGGAAGTGTGCTGGGCAGTTGGATGCTCTGGTACTGTATTCCATGACTATTCTTGGGGTACTATCCAGTGTCCAGTACAGCACGAGCCAGCCACAGTGCCGTGCTCCAGGTCTGTGTGCAAGTAGGTGTGTTTAATTTCTATACAGGAGACTGGGAGGTACATCAGGACCGCTAGATTTTCTAAACCCTAAGAAAATATCCCAGTATCCATCCAGTCCCTAACAAAGAACTAAAAAACTAAGATGTTACTTCTTCCTTAGCTGTACGTGTTTCATTACTGAAACTGTTGCATCTGGTATTTTCTAGTTCCGGAGTTCTTTGTCTCTGCTGATGGTGACCCTCAATGCCACCACTCCTCATTACGTACGGTGCATAAAGCCAAACGATGAGAAGTTGCCTTTTGAGTAAGTATGTTAGTGGTGGGACCTGTTACAGTACCCCTCAAATTAAGAGTATTTTTCTGTTTCACAGTACCTACATGGCAGCAAGCTAAATTCTTACAGATTCCCACACAGAATGTATTTTTCCTTTCAGGATAGCTGAAGTAAAAAAGTCATTGTCTTCTTACAAAAATGGAATCATACAGTAATAGTTATTGATAACTTAACCATAATTTATTATCCTAAATTTTTTCAAGCCAGATATTTGTGTATTTCCCATAACATTTTTAGGGGTAAGGTTGTCCACCTTTGATGGAAGTTGATGGATATTGTGTTTAGGTGTGTTTTCTACTGCAAAGCCATCTAAAAGCCACTGCCACTTCCTTTGTGATCTTCCCTCTTGTCCACAGAAATATTTAGAGGACCTTTAGAAGTGAGAAAAAGTAGGAGCATTGCTGAACAGAGCCTTGGCTTTTTCCCACAATTGTATATCCTTTTACAATGCAATCACACATGCCAGATAGTTGGCACAATTCTTATGTCTAGCTTGATAACCACTAACTAAGCAGGAGTTAACTTTGACGTAGCTCTTGATCTGGTTTGTGGCCAGACCTGTGAAATCTAGTTTCAGTTATACAGCCTTTAGCTGGCAGGTAGTGTAATAGCAAATGAAATAAAAGCTTTTGTGATGTCTGAGTAGGAGTGAGGGAGGGAAGAGGTAAACTTTGATTCTGACTTAATTTTTTAAAGCGTATTAGCTTATTTTCCTGAAGCCAGACAAAATCTGTCCATGCAAAACATGTGACAAATGGCACTGTTTCACTGAAAGGACACCTCATTATTCTGTGTAATAGCAATGAGGGGAAAATAGCTTGGACAGGATAAAAACATGTCTGAATTAGGCAAGAGTTTACCATAAGTTTGGGAAAGAACAACATAGCTACCTGTCAGCTGCAGGCATCTCCTAGCTAGTAGCATAGTGCATTGTGGGTGTATCAGCTCTGGTCCAGAATTGGAAAAAAGGTCTTTCCATGCCTTGTATTGATAATCTTGAACCCAGATATTCATTAGTAAATCCTGGTTTATTCATAATCAGTGTGCTGAGGAGAGTACCTAAAGGGGAGTTGTTTCCCAGTAGATTGCTGAGGAAATTTATTTCTGTGTATGGTTTGCACTGAGAGTGGCATGATTCTTTGCCACTTGGTGATATGAGTTTTCACAGTTGATATTGAAGAGAAACAGGACTTTTCATAAGAAAATAATAAATATAGTCTTTCTTCTGTGTTGAGGCAGAAAAAGAAAACTCAGATACTCCCTATCACTAAAAAAATCAAGCAAGACCCCATATAAAAAGTAGGAAGCCCTGCATCCTATGGGCAGAAGTAAAAATTATTGTCATTGTTACAGCATGCCAAACCCATAAAAAATGTAAAATAGAACTCTGCTTTCTTAGGTTTGATTCAAAAAGAGTGACTCAGCAACTGCGAGCTTGTGGCGTTCTGGAAACCATTCGGATTAGTGCACAGAGCTATCCATCCAGGTAATGATAGCAGGGGGTCTCCCTCTGGCAAAAAGTACTCGGGTGTCTCTTAAGTGAATTGTATTTGCTAAGTTTTCTCTTTCCAGGTGGACTTACATTGAGTTCTTCAGCCGGTACAGCATTCTGATGACCCAGCAGGAACTCTCCATCAATGATAAAAAGCA
The DNA here is from genome assembly GCF_020740795.1 of Apus apus. Taxonomy (NCBI): domain Eukaryota; kingdom Metazoa; phylum Chordata; class Aves; order Apodiformes; family Apodidae; genus Apus; species Apus apus. The sequence goes on from NC_067291.1 coordinate 9,141,609, forward strand.
GATTTGCAAGATTGTTTTGCAGCGGCTCATCCAGGTTAGTCTGTGTGCACTGACCTGTTAGGTGTTAGAGCATCTATTGTCAAGTAAAGATCTGGTTTGCCAAGAGCAGTATCTCACTCCTCAAATAGGAAAGATATTTAAATTATTACTATCTTCTGTGATTTTGTGTGTTGAACATAGGCTGGTGAGTCAGTAACTTTCTGATGTGACATGGTCCTGATGTGGTTGTAGGCAAATGATTGAACCCCTCTGCTTAATACCTTCACTTGTAAAATGGAAGATATTTTACCTGTATTTATAAACCAGAAAGCTGTAAATGCTGTGTGTTTGTCAAGTGTTAGAAGTTTATGCATGCTAGAGGGCTTTTGGTGGTGAAATGCATCATATTGGAGAACTTTCTAAAAATGTGCTCTTTGGCATATTGCTCCTGTCTGTTGGGCCAGTCTGTAGTGGTGTGGCTGGTCCAGGTCAAGCCCACGGTTCAGGTCAGTGTGTGTTGGGGCTGAGTTCAGCCTCAGGGGTGGGTCAGGTGGAACACGGGTGTCCTCGCAACACCGTTCCAGCACAGGCCAAGGGTGAGAGCCTGAGCTTAAAAACAGCTTCTCCCTGGAGTCTCTGCTCACACAGCTCGCTGATTCAAGGCCAGACACGCACTAAAAGGTAGTTTTGAACCCAAGATACCAGACTTGTAGCAGGGGGTGAAGAGTTGCTTTCAAGGCCGGATCCTCCCTATGATTTGGCATCACTAGCATGTGATTTTTGGAGGGAGTTCTCTGCTTCTTTCCTGCTTAGTGGATTTTTCCCCCCATTTCCTCCTTTCTACAGAGCAGGCAGAGAGGATATTCTGATGTAGCAAGGTCATGTCATTTCAGCAGAGCTTGCCTCAAGTGACAGTTTATGAAAGGAAGAGAGCGTCTGGCCGACAACAGTAAACTGAAAACTGAATATACCTGCTGTTTTCTCTTTCCAGGATCACAACCAGTTTCAGTTTGGGAGAACCAAGATTTTCTTCAGAGCAGGACAGGTTGCCTACTTGGAGAAGCTGCGCTCGGACACGCTGCGCCGCGCGTGCGTCGCCATCCAGAGGCGCGTGCGGGGCTGGCTGCAGCGCAGGCGCTTCCGCCGCCTCAGGCGCGCGGCCCTGACCATCCAGCAGTACTTCCGAGGGCAGCGGACTGTGCGGTACTGCTGGCTTGGCTGGGAAGTGGGGGCTGCCAGGGCAGCCTGGGGGGCAGTGAAGGGCAAACGCTCCTTTGGAAACTTAGTTGTTATGGAAGAGCGATTTGGATTGTGTTTCCATGTCCTCTTGGTTGTAGTTACGGACTTGGAAATGTTCGAGTTCTCCAGCTGGTATGAAGAAAGTTTAGCAGATAACAAAGCAATGTCTGCCAGACTCCTGAGAGGCCTGTCTGCCTCTGGGCCCAGTCCTTAGCTAATGATGAGTGACCCAGTTGTTGGCTTAGGCTTGCTGTGTTTAGCTTCAGAGCAAGAGAAGAAGTCCGGCAGCAGAAAGGAAAAGCAATTTACATGGGTCTACAAATTGGTGTGTGCAAATTACTGAGAGATGTTACACAGCAGAGAAGCTGCTCCAGTCATTCACAGAGCAGACTGAGAGGATGATGGCTCTAGGTAGGCTTTGAAATTTTCAGAAAGAGACCGTCACAACTATTGCTTGTGGAACTGATTTCAAAGATTGTGGATACTTCCTTCTCTTTCACTTTGACTGAAGGAAGAGCTGGATTTTAGATAGTGGGTGCCTGTTGTCAATATTTTCTTTTTTTATAAGTTTGCTTTGGCTGACTGAGGGGATGAGCATGAGAAACCTCATGTGACCTAAGTAAACTTTATTGTCTTTTGAATTAAGGCAAGCAATAACTGCAAGAACTCTGAAGCAAACGTGGGCAGCCATCATTATTCAGAAATACTGTCGGGGTTACCTGGTCCGTAAACTTTGCCAGCTCATCCATGTGGCTGCTGTAACAATTCAAGCTTATGCAAGAGGATTTCTCGCAAGAAAAAAGTATCGGAAGGTACAGCCTGTCCAAGTTTGATTTCAGTAACTGGAAACAGCTACTGCTCTGTTAGGAAGATGGAGACAAGGGCAGTGATCCCTAATACTTTACATTTTGCATTTCTGGTTCTCCTGTCTTCTACTCTACTTTTATATTGTTACTATAAAATACTGATAGGCAGCAGATTAGATCTCACCTCTGAGATCCCAGGAACTCTGGTTTATATTTGATGCAGATCATTTGATGTTGCTGCAGCGGCTCAGAGGTGTCTGCACTCTGGGTATTTCAGTGTTCTGATACTTCCATGGGAAGCTTTGTCCTTAGCAGCGTATGTAGATTCAATTAGAGTTATAATTGATGCTGATTGACTCACAGATAATTAGAGACGTATGTTGACATTCTGTTTTACAGATGCTTGAAGAGCACAAGGCCGTGATCCTTCAGAAATACGCCCGTGCCTGGCTCGCCAGGCGCCGCTTTCAGAACATCCGTCGCTTTGTGTTGAACATCCAGCTTTCATACAGGGTTCAGCAGCTGCAGAAAAAGATAGAAGAAAAGGTGAGGGACACCAGACAGTTTATGTTTGTACTAGTTTTTTTTATCGTATGTGTTTTATTCAGAGCTCTCATGTTGACTGGAGGCTTGTGTCAATTACAGTATCCATACTTCACAAGACAGGATGCGTAAGGAATATGGTCCTTTATAATAAACCACTAGTATTCTTCCTGCATCCAGGTAGGAAGAATCATCCAGGGTTTCCTTATATTTTTGAGTTACTTGTGCCAAGGAGAAGAGTTTGCAGTTCATTTTATTTATTTATTTTTACTGTTTCTGAAGTAGCCCATCCCACCTCTGGATGGGGTTACTCCTATTAGGATGAAGGATGTGTTTGATGCTGCTCTGGTGCAACGTATTTAGTAACTTCTGGGAATTCTGTATTTTGTTTATTTCACAGCTGATTTTTGAGAGCCACACCAGCCAAATTATCTCTAAGATTAGTTTTAATCTAATTGATGGAATCAATCCTCTCTTCAAACAATCATAACTGATACAGGATGGTGAGCAGGAATGGGTCAGGTGCTTCCTTCAGAATTCTACCAGCAGTTTTAAGTGTGTGTTTTTTCTTTTAACCTGTCTTGCTCGTTGTAGAGCAGAGAAAATCATGGCTTGCTTGAACGATTAACCAGTCTGGCTTCAACTCACGCGAATGACATGGATACAATTCAGAAACTTGAATTAGACCTTGAAAAGATAACTGCTCAAAAGAGAACATATGAAGAGAAAGGGAAAAAATATAAAGAGGACAGTGAACAGGTAAATTTTAATTGCCACCTGGGTGCATTTATTTTAGCTTAAATACTTTTTTCAGTTACCAGATTTATCAAATGTTTTATTTTAGAGTTGCTCAGTAACTTCACTTTTTAGCGGGGTGGCAGGGAAGGAGGGAAGTCCTTAAATGCTGCTTAAAATGTTAACACCTTCTGTGACCTATTTCTTCCTGCTTTGTAATATGTATATTATGCTTGCTTTTTATGTGGACAGAAAATCTTAAAACTTGAGAATCAGAACAAAGAATTACAAGAACAGAAAGAGACCTTAGAAATAAGGCTCCAAGAAATAACTGAGGAAATGAAAGGTATGATAACTAAAAAGTTTTAAAGGAGTGATAAAGGAATTATAGTGGGGGAAAGTTGTAAAGTCATGTTTTCAGCAAAGGTAAATTACCTTTGTTTAAATAAAAGCAATATAAATGCTGATTTTACAGTAAATTAAAAGTTGGCCCTCAGCTTCCTTTGCTTAGAATGTGTAGTGCAAATGCTTTTAATTTAATAAGTAAATTAAATTTGTTCTTTAAGTAGCAAAATCTTTCCTCCTGTTATGCTTCCTGTCTCATTCACATGCATTCCTTCAAAGTATCTCTTCATCCCAGTTTCTTTACTGCACTGTTGTTAAGAATCTAATTTCAAAGCACACAGGCAAAACATGAGATCAAGTATTCTTTAGACAAATAACACTTTGGTGTTTCACAAACTTTTTGTTCTAAAGCATTACTTGTAAAATTTAGTTAATTAATTTTTGACACTTAAGAGTAATTTCAGCCTTAAAATATGTTAAGGGTTGCTTACTGCAACAATGCTTCTCATTGTAGTCATACTGTTTTAATAAATGCACATATTTGCATGAAGGTCTCTGAAATATGAAATATTTTTTGGCAGAGAAAATGGATGACCTCACGAAGCAACTCTTCAATGATGTACAAAGAGAAGAAAATCAGAGAATGTATGGAATCTGAATTTAATTGCTTTGAAACACCATATTTTTTTTCCATTTTCCCCTGCCTTTCTTTCTCCTGCTGTATTATGCTCATATTGCTTATGAATCTCTCGTTGTTCTTGGACATTAGTGCTAGTACTGAAGTACTCCATGTCCATTTGAGGAAAAGCACATTTGTGGGTCAGTCACATGCAGGAAATCATATTGTAGACTTGAGAGTTCCTGCTTTTGCAGTTTCCTCTCTTTTCATGTGTCTCTCTGAGAACTGAAAGGAAGCCTTGATCATCATAGTTTCATTGGAGGTATCCACAGAATTCAGTCAGGGCTGGAAGAGCAGCTGGTAGCCATACCAGTCAGAATTCCTGTGAAGTGAATATTAAAGGACAGAACAGAAAGATTCAGAAGGAAATGCAGTGTTTGTAAAGGGCTTTTGGGGTTTTTCCCCTTTGGTATTTAATTTGCAGTGGCAGAAGTCCTGTTATTTAACAGTAAGTGGTTGTTGCTTTGCAGAGTGCTTTTCTCAGGTCAAGTGTTTATTTCCCAGAAACTCTTCTGCAGTATAAGCCAGAGAACCTTAGGTACAAGTTAAATGTTCTCTGAAGTGTGAAGAGTGCAATCAGTCCCTGTTCCTGAGGGTTGGAAGCTGTATTCAGCTCAGTCTGATTTCGGTTGCAAATAACTTCAGACTATACTGGGAGGACTTTGCTAGTTTTTCTGCTTGGCCCAGTAGCTGTATCATGCTGGAAGCCAGTTCATTCCAGCAGGGACTGGTAGAAAATGGAAAGCTTCCTGCAATGTGTTACTGAAAGGACATGGGGCTTTCTCTCTTTCTGCTGCTGTGTCCTTCTTCAGTGCTGCCTGTGGCCACAAATGTAGCAGAAAGCTGCTCAGGTAGGCAAACTCTCAAAGAGTTAGATATTTACCCTTTAAGTGGAAAAAAGTCAGTTTTGCCTTGAATTCAGTCCCAATATCTGAATTAAACATAGGGAAATCCAGGGACATTCTCATCCTGTTATCATCCATTTTGTAGAACGATGCTGAGGATGTAGCACAGCATTTTCAAATAATTATGGTTTATTTAAGTTTTCTTCACTGAAACATGTCCTTCAAATTAAAACAAAACCAAAGCTCACTCTTTCACTTACGAACATAGGAAAACAAAACCTCCTTTTCATTGTCTTGTTTAGGATACTTGAGAAAAATTTCCAAAATCAGAAGCAGGACTATGAAAAGGAGATTGAATTGCTCAAGGGAGAAATTAAGATTCTGAAAGAAGAAAAAACTCAGCTACAACATCAAATTCAGCAGGAAATTGTCATTCAGGATGGCTTGAAAGTGGAAGTAGGACAACTTACAAAACAAGCACAGGTAAAGTACAATGTGTTTCAAAGGAAGTAGAGGATGTGAATGTTTTATTAATGTATTATCTTAACTATTTTTATTTAGCTCCAGTGCATTTTTAGAAGATGTTGTAGTTAGTTAGCTAAATTTGATACACCACCAGGTTGTATTGTTTTAATGTGGTACACAATATGAGTTAGTTATTGCTTGCAGAAATAAGTGCATGTTTTGAAGAGTAATTGTACATGAATATTTATAAATGTAAACATGTGGATATATTTTTCTCCCTTTTTCCAGGAAAGTATTGTTTTCTCAGGGGACTTTTCATAAATGTAGTTTCTAAAGTGAACCTGAAAATAGTACTTTTGTGTAAAGTTATCTTTTTTTCTCCATTCTGTGACACAAAAACATTTGTCTTCACTGCATCACTTCACTGTTCTGCTCTGATGCTTGGGAACCAGATGCTTTAAACACAGCGCATTTTCAGCCTTATGAACTTGTTCTTAATTATCATTATCTTTATGATCTGACTGATACTCAGCCCTTGTATTCACTTATTGTCTCAGTCAATAATTTTTGTCTGATTCAGAAAATACCTGAGTTGCAAAAGGAAATTGAACTGCTGCAGACACAGAAACTGGACACTGAAAAGCAGGCCCAGTCACAGAAGCGGGAACTGAGAGGTGAGCTCGGTGCTAGATAACTCAGAGAACTTACCAGGTACAATGTGAGCTAAACTGGTTTAAACTGATTTCTTCTGCATTAGTTTTGACAAAGAGCCAGATCTCTTTCTCATCCCATAGTGATTTCATGCTATTCATACCTTTACTCACAAGGGGGGAAGAAAACCAAATGGGTGAGTTTTACAAAGTCGTTCCTGAATGCTTTGAAGAAACTCTGATTTCAACATTTCTCCTTTGTCTTTAAAAATCAATACTAATAAATTAAACTTCACTTAGAATTTAACAACTAGCTTGTAGGGATCCAAGAATATGGAAGCAATTATCTAGCTTTTGTTCATCCTGTCTTTAGCGTTGGGGGCAATAAATGCCAAATACACTTAAATTATGTGCTGAGTTGGGTTCTCTTTGGGAAAAAGTATTTAATAAGAAGGACTACTGTTGTGCACTTTGTGCAATGCTAACCATGTCATAAAACAAACCTATCTCTGCAGCATTTAATGCATTAACCTTGCACTAGATGACAAATCATCTATACAACTCTAGCAGTTGCCATGATTCAGAGCAGAAAGATGTAACTTTGCATTAAAAGCTTGTTGTGTTTAGGAATAAAACAATATTGGTGGTGTGCCTATCTAGTGCACCTTACATGTCCAGAAGTAGAACCAAGTCCCTCATCATATTCTTGTAATAAATCAGAGATGTTTACTGAGTAACCAGGAAGGAACCTTGTAGATTTAGACAGAGATTGCTTTGATTTTTATAATCAAACTTTATTTGAAATGTGCTAAGAAAATTATTTGTTTAATAAGCTGCTTTTTTTTTTTTTTCCCCCCCAGAAAAAATGTCAGAAGTTACAAAACAGCTTCTTGAAAGTTATGATTTTGAAGATGTAAGAAGCAGGTAATTTTGTTTTGTTTTGAAAAAAGCTTCAGACATGCATTTTGTTTGCTTGCACACAAGTGATACTGCCTTGTATTTTAGGCTCTCTGAGGAGCATTTGGAACACTTAAATGAGGATGGAGAACTGTGGTTTGCTTACGAGGGCTTAAAAAAAGCTACAAGGTTAGTTCAGTTCTTTAGTGTTTTCATAATTCCAAGCTGTGATCTAGGAAAGAAATGGAAAAATCAGTGAGTAGCTAATTTGACAGTGTAGTACTGACCATCTGTTTAAAAATGAAAACACCACATGATAGGAGTGGCTGAGCACCTTAAAACCACTTTAACAACCTTAGAAGTCAGTGACATAAGTGTGTATGTGTCAGTCAGGGAAATGTGTTTCCTCTGTGATATCCTGCATAACTTTCAAGCCCCTTAACACACAGGTGATGAAATGGAATGTCTCTGTGTTAACCACAGTACTTTGTTTCCACTTTCTGTTAAACTTGACCCACTGCCTTGAGGTTGTATTTGTCATGGTTCATTCTGGCTCAAACCAGGACAGTACTACATCTGCCTTGTTCGTTCTCCCTGTTTTTAACAGAGTATTGGAAAGTCATTTCCAGTCTCAGAAAGAAATATATGAAAAGGAGATTGAAGGTTTGAACTTCAAAGTCGAACATCTTAGCCAAGATATTAATCATCTGCAAAAACTATTTCGAGAGGAAAATGACATAAATGATGGTATTCGACTTGAAGTCAGCAGGCTGACCTCAGAAAACCTGGTAAGATCAAGAAGCAGTAAAGCAAAGTATGTTATTGTTACTTAGTCATAAAAGCCAAATGTGTTTGTGACACAAAGCCATCAAAATCTTGTGGTCATGTCCTTGAAATCTCAAGGTTGACAAGTTCTATGATTTGATAGTGAAAAAAAACAGATTCCTGTGGGATGATGGGTGCAGATGGTGCTGAGGCTCTGCCCACCAGAGGGCTGCTAAGCATGTCAGGTTGCTGACAAACTGCAGGCGAGGCTTGAGAGGCTTATTATTAGTACTGTGTAAAACCCATCCAGCAGAAGGAAGTGCTGATTTTCTGGAAGATATGGTATATACCATATTATTTTTCTGCTGAGTGAAATATAGCTAAAGAAATATTTTCAAAACAATATTACTAAAATTGAAAATAAATGGAAAAGCTACTTGTAATGTTATTTTTTAAAAAGTAACATATTAAGGTTTTTTCAGATGCTAATTGAGCTAGGGAAATTAAAACCACAGTGTGATTTAATTGAAGCTATAGCAGAATTGTTTTATTGCTCCAGTCCAAACATTTATTTAGGTCACTATTTCATTTTTAAGAGTAGTCAGCAGCAGATGCCTCCAGAAAAGTGAAGTCAGGCAAGCAGGTAGCAGTGCTCCCTCACAGTGTCTCTCCAGGCTTTGACTGTTTGCAGATGAAGGTCTTGCAGTGTCATAGGAACTACTGCAGGCATTTGAAAAGAAGAAAGGTGCTGAAATACACAAATCTCCTGTTTCTCTAAAAGGTGATCCCAGATCTTAAACAGCAAGTTTCTGAACTTGAAAATCAAAAATTAGAGCTGGAAAACCGTCTTCAAGAACAGACTGTAAAATTAAAAGGTAAAGTACCAGTATGGTCCCTAGTCCTACCATTGTTTAAGATTAACATGATGAAATCTCTATCTTTGACTTTTTAAAAGCTGAAGCAATATTATGTGATAACTTCATTACCTTATCTCTTACCTTCTTGCTAGTAACATATAAGAAACACAATTAAAAAAAGTTGTTTTTTTTATGTCTCTGTTAGACACATAAGACATAAAACAGAGACATAAGAATAAAATATATGCAAGTATGTGTATTTTTAAAACCTTTTTTAGGTCATTCAGTGATTTGAATGTCTGCAAGTATATTCAGTGGGGTTCTGCTAAGGGCACGTTTAATGGAGTATGCCCTTTGGAAGCAGTCATGAAAAGGAAGGATGTTTCAGAACCTAAGGAATACTCTGAGCTGGAGTTCAGAGGGTGTTGAAAAATTCAGAGTAGGAGACAGAGGGAGAAGTTCCTGCTAAATGTGCTTGCTTAAAGTTCTTCTCAATTTAGGGCAGCATACTTTGCTGAGGTTTCTGAGTCTCTCTAACTGTAGTGTCTTCTGAGGCAATTGATTTAAAATTTGCAAGTAATTTTACTGCCAAATGCAAGAAGTTAGTAGTGTCAGAATTCTCCATCCCGTATAATCTTGTGTGGTGTGCAGTGATCAGATGCTTCTATCTGGCATGTCATTCAATTTTGTTAGGTGAAACAACATTAGGAGTGGAAGAAGAGATTTACTGAATACTAACTAATACAGAGCAGTAATCTGTGATCCTGTTGTTTTTTCTTCTGTTTTGGGTTTTGTTGCTAATTGTTGCTGCAAAAATGGAAGAGATGTCAAATCGGCTGCATTACGAGCTGGAAGGGGATAGAACACACAGACTGTAAGTGGTTTGTTTGGTTTTTTTAAGCTAAGAAATGTAGTTGCCATAAGCTGAGGCAACGAAGTTACTTGAAGTCTTTGAAAAGTACTGCAAGCAGTGGAAGATTTGCAGTTAATAAGTAATGGACAAGTATAATACTATGTTTTAACAAAAGAATAAGAGACAAGGCTTCCTATCTCTCTCTCCTTAATAGAAATGAGTCACAGAATGAAACAGACACAGAAGAAAAAGGGACACTGAGAGTCACAAACCACGAGATTGAGAGGCTGAGCAATGGTTTGATGGAAGATGAAATCCAGGATGAAGTAAAAAGCAAGATAAAGGAAGAAACTACTCGACTTACTGTGGAAAACATGGTAAGGAAATGTAATTTCTGTAATGTATATGTAAAATTGTCATTAAGAAATTGTACCTGAAATGCGGGGTAAAAAGGAGGAAGTAATGGTTTCATGGCATGGGCAGGATGTGTTCTCAGTTCATTGGGAGAGAAAGAATATATGAAGGTTTTATGTGTCTTCCACCAAACGTAAGTAAAAGCGCATCACAGTGGCAATGAAGTGCAGCAGGAGGAGACATTTTTAAATTGTGGTTGCTCTGAACTCACTGACTTTGATTATTACAGGATCTTGAAGAAAAACTAGACATGAAAGACAGAATAATAAAAAAATTGGAGGATCAGATAAAAACTCTTACCAAGACTATTGAAAAAAGTAAGATATTGTTACCTTTTTCTTTTCTTTTTTTCTTTTCTTTTTTTTTTCCCCTTTAAATACAGATTGGGATGTTCAGTGTGTGTTTGAAAGAAAGTATATTTTGCAAAAAGGAAAAGGTAGGGTTGGGGTGGGGTTAAAAAATGTAAAGCGTCCAAAAAAGGTCCCAGGGAACCATCAACAGAAACCATATAAAAAAGCCCTTTCCTGTGTAGTTTTTTCCAGCTAAATAATGGGCACGTATGAACTTAGGCTATACGATAAAAGATTAAGCCAGGGGCATCAAGTCCTGTCAACAAAAGTTAATTCATTCCCTCACACAACTGTCTCTGAGCCAACAGAATGTTAATTTTGCATCAGATGGGAGCACTTCCCGTTGCCTTCCAATGGCAGGTGGTCCCTGATTTGAAATTAGTTTGTGCAAAGCTCTTAGATAGCAAGTCATTCTTCTTCTTCTTCTAGAGTGCTCTTCAAAACATTGCAGAGGTGACTACTGTAGAGCTGTATTGCTGCTGGTTTTTTGTCTTATTAGTGCAAATAATTCCACTGGTTCCAGTGCAACTAGTCACGTGAATGATATGTTATTTAACTCATGATGCTTGGAACCATAAGCTAAGAATATTACCGTGACTAGAGCCAATACTCTGTTAATTACAGAGAAAACTACTTATCTCCAGTAGTTTGTTCTCATGGGAACACTAGCTTAGCCATTTACCTGCAGGTAACAGTGCTTTTGTGTTTGACAGCTGATGCTCACGTGCCAGCTCTGTCCAAAGAGTACATTGGAATGATGGAGTACAAAAAGGAGGATGAAGAAAGGATCGTTCAAAATCTGATCCTCGGTATTTTAGTAACACTTCAAATCTTATCAGTAGTCAGTGATACTCAGTGTAGAACATCACAGCAAAACCTGCAAGGCGCCGTGTTTCTCTTACCCTCAGTTGCCTTTTTTCCCCTCTCTTACCCCCAGCACAGCTCAGGGGCTCCGTGCTGCTCTTTTTCTGCTGCCATCTATTTCATACACAGAAGTGCTTTCTCTTTGTAAAAATAATTTGTCTGACTCTACACAACAGTGACTCTATTATCTTTCTTCTTACATGTTCACTTGTAAAGCTATAAATCCCAAAAGCACTCTGGGGACTTGAATTTACTTTCTTCCTGTCATCTATTAAGTCTATAAGTCATTGGGCTTATATCCATGTGTGACGGATCACTCTCCTGTCTGTGCTTTCCAAATCATTCCCTTCACTGAAGGGAACTTTAATGTTTCTCTTGTAGAAGAATTTTGTCCTTCCTTCTGAGTTACTTCACAGTATCAACCTTACTGACAAACCAGCTTTTTGCGTTACCTTATAATTAATACTTAAGTCAACAATTTTTCCATGTATATTAGTTCCCTTATAAACTACTGCTTGGAAGCAACTTGTTCCTTTTCTCCTCACCTACTTCAGCCCTGTGAATGTTTATATTTTTGTGAGTAAATGTATGTCGTTAAGCAGTGCTAGAGTTTGCTGGGACCTCCAGTGGGTAGTTAATTGCAAATTGCTTTTGGTGCTGTCCTGTCCTGTCTGGTGTAGCCAATGCTGGACCTTAGCATTGACTGCAATACCCTCCTGTTACTCTGGAAAACCTAACAGTATTGTTCATATAAGAGGATTAATTACAGAATTTTCAGAAACAAGCAATCAGTAAATCAATTATCAAGTAAATGCTCACTGAAGAGATAAATGCCATAGTGCTCATCTTTTTCCAAATGGTATTGAATCATTTAATTTTCATATAATAAACCTGATGACTCTCCTTTATACAGATTTAAAGCCACGTGGAGTTGTAGTCAATATGATACCTGGCCTTCCAGCTCACATCCTATTCATGTGTCTGAGGTATGCAGATTATCTGAATGATGCTGACATGCTGAAATCTTTCATGAATGTAACCATTGATGGGATCAAACAGGTTATTAAGGTAGGAATTGTGTTTGTCTGTACTGTACTTCTTGATTTTTCATGTAAGATTTACAAGATGCATGCATAGTACCTGGGGAGTGCTCACACTTTCATTTGCTAGTCTTCCTATAATAGAATAATAATAATTCATTACACTCTTTTTGAAGTTTGTAGTGGCATCCCTGTGAAGCCTCCAGGTGAGGGTCTACTGTGCTGAACAAAGAATGCACAGGATGCATTCACATATTTTTATTTTTTTTTTAAATCTGACGAGCTTGTTGACAAAAGAATTTAAAGTATTTTACACTTTACAATGAGTGGCTAATTAGGTGCAGTGCACCTGTGTTTTCAGCACTGGTAAAAGTTGGATGGACAAAAATGAAGGTCAGTACAGTTGGCAGCAGGCAGGTATTGGAATCTGAGGAGGTTTTTACACTGCTGTTCTACTAGTGTAATGGGTTTTTTGACACAACATTTGGTACTGCAGCATTAGTATGCAAATGATTGAAGTTATATTGCCAGCTAGTTAACCAGATCAAGTTATAAACAAGAATTATCAGCCTGTTGTCTCAACTACATGACAAATTCAGCTATGTGAATGCTTTAGTGTGGATTCATAATGCAATAAAACAGCAGGCATACTAGCACGGGCAGGAGTGGGCTATGGTTTATAGAGTATGCCTATTCTTGTTGGCCAAAAAATTTATACCACACTTTACCTATTAGAAAAGCTTGTGCTTACTTAGATAACAAAAACAAAGCATCCTGAGGTACAGTTGGAATTGTTTGTGTAGTTCAGTTTTGTTTCTGCACACAGGCTTTGTTCACACTTTTCTGCAGGAAGGCCCCCAGTTCACCACAGCACTGCACACAGACATGGGTGAATCTGTTTGGCTCAGACTGATTTAGCCAGTCTGTCATCTAAGAGAACTTAAACAGTGTTAACCAGATAAATGAGGGATCTTTTCTCTATGTATACTAGCCTAAAAACACAGCATGATTTGTTCAGCTAGCATGTTATAGGTGCCATGGGCTCCTGCTATAAGTGGGCTCTATTTTACCAGTTCTGTAATGGTCTTTAGTTATTAAATTAACTTTATGAGACAATACCATTATAAGGTTGTGCTTCTGATCATTTTCAGGATCATTCAGAAGACTTTGAGATGTTGTCCTTCTGGCTTTCCAATACATACTATTTTCTTAACTGTTTGAAGCAGTACAGTGGAGAAGAGGTAGGAATGATTCCGCAAATAATTCCATTATTTCACTTGTGGCAGACTTTGATTGGAATTAGAAACAGTGACAACAGCTAATTTTTCACCAGCTGACCACTGCTCCTTCCAGCTACTTAGATATTTGTGTTGCTCTGCAGTGGTGTGTGTCTTACACAAATAATAAGACAGTACAGAACTAGCAGATCAAGTGAAATCAAAGTAACATTGAAGTGTTAGAGTAGGTTAAAGTCATGATGTGGAAACTGATACTTAGTTTGAACTCTTCCATAGGAGTTTAATATAAGCTGGACTTCAGATTTCCAGATACATATATAAAAGTTTTGCTATTTTATAATTTAACCATTCAAACACCTGCTGCTACCAATATGAGATTATAGAAGAAAACCTCAGGAAAGGAGCAAAACAATAAAACACCCATTTTTTTCCTTGTTTCACTTGCTTGTTTAAGATAAGTCTTATCCTGAATTACAAAGTTATTTTAAATTATTTTAAATTGCAAACTCTTACTGTTACAACTATACTTGCAACAATACTCCCTCTTGTGGTCATATTGATAACATCTTAGAGCAGTGGAGAATTGAAAGCATTTAAACTTAGTAAGTTTTTTATCATTTAGTTGCAGCAGTAGGGAAAAGCCTGAATCCAGATTTTAGAGGTTTAGTCTCTATTTGTAATGAACAGACAACACTTCACACAAGTTAGGATTTCTTGTAGACTGTTGAATTCAGAACTTTCTTGATGAAAAGTCCAAAAATGAGATTCCTCTGCAGCAATAAAATGTAAAATTGTATTATTATTTTTTTTTAACCTTCATAGTTTAAACATGACATTTTGTTATTTTCTGGAGAGAATGGGGATGAGAAGTTTGCTTTCCGTGTAAGTGGTCTAGGAATTGCTCCAAAGTTTATTGAAATCTGTGCATGTCTTTCCTTTGGCTTTAGCAGGCTTTAGGAACAGATTAAACATCAATATAAACTGGAAAATTAAGTACAGGAAGCCCAGAACTGGCAGCATCCAGGGAAGTGAGCTGTAGTCTTAACTCTGTTCAGCCAAACGTGGCATGAGTGACTCTAATATATACATTAGATTTGCAACCATTTGTAATTACAATGTTATGTGATTTCTAACAATTATATTTACAACTTACTTGTAGGAATTTATGAAGTGTAACACTCCACGCCAGAATAAGAACTGTTTGAAGCATTTTGATCTCTCAGAATACAGACAAATTCTTAGTGATTTGGCCATTCGTATCTATCACCAGTTCATTAATGTGATGGAGAACAGCATTCAGCCCATGATTGGTAAGACCTTCTCCTGAGGATTTATGCAGACGTGTACCTCTATATGTGTTTCTGCACATATAAATTCCACTGAATGATATATGCACATGGGGTTTGGAAAGATGTTTTCCTCACAGCATTTCCTGCAGTGGGATAATGCTTTGAAAGCAATCAACGTGCTACAGAAGGAACAGACTTTGCAATATTTGTGTGCTCTAGAAGTTGTTGTCAGTATTTTATTTTTCCTGTATAATTTGATTTTTAAAATATCATAGAATGTTTTGAGTTGGAAGGGACCTTAAGGATCATCTACTTCCAACCCCTGCCATGGGCAGGGACACCCCCCACTAGACCAGGTTGCTGCAAGCCCCATCCAACCTGCTCTCAAACACTTCCAGGGATGGGGCAGCCACAGCTTCTCTGGGCAACCTGTGCCAGTGTCCTTAAAGTAGGTTTTGTTCAGTAGTTAAGTTAGCATAACTGAAAGGAGCCTTAGGAGTGTTGGTCTTATCAGTTATTTTCTGTTGTCTTTCAGTACCAGGCATGCTGGAATATGAAAGTCTTCAGGGAATTTCTGGCTTGAAACCTACAGGGTTCCGTAAACGTTCTTCTAGTATAGACGACACGGACACCTACACAATGACCTCCATCCTGCAACAGCTCAGCTATTTTTACAGTACTATGTGCCAGAATGGCTTGGACTCTGAGCTTCTAAAGCAGGCAGTGAAGCAGCTTTTCTTTCTGATTGGTGCCATCACCCTCAACAGTCTCTTCCTCCGCAAGGACATGTGCTCTTGTAGAAAAGGAATGCAGATAAGGTAAAGCCAGTAAAGTTTCAACAGGCAGTTGCTTGAGAATTTTTAACACTTTCATGTTGTGTCCTTTATTGCTAAGTCACTGGATATTCTAGAACCATTCTGCTGGAAGCAACCACTTGTTTTTTACTCATTTTGAAAAAATAGTTTTCTTTGCCTTTTGAGCTGAGCTTTCTCAACATAACAGGTTACAAATTGTACTTTCCATGGCAACACTAATGGACAAAAAGAGAAAATTACACTGTGGAATTTAAAGTTAGACATGTTTAGGATTCTTCCCATGCTACTTAACTCATGATGTGCTGAATAGTATTTTTAACCCTTTCATACTGTAGTAAACAGGTGCAGCATCCTCTGGCTGGCAGATAGACAAAACCTGACTTGCATTTTTATGCTCTGTGACAAGAAAGGCACAGAGACAGAACCTTTGAGAGTTTAGATCTGACATCATCTGTCTTGTTATGAGCATCAGGTGAACATGCTCCTAACTGTTCTGCAGAAGATACAGTTAATTTGTTCTCCATTATACAGTCTGCAGGCTAAGAGGAAAGAAAATCAGTAAAATCTTGATCCATCTGGGAATATTACTAGAAGAAAGCTGCTTTAACCTTTAGGGCATCAGTTATAAGCTCAGCCCTGCTTTGTAGTGTGCAAAGATTGTTCTCATTTCCTGTATAAGCTCAGTTGTAAATTAATATTTTAAAGATATATAGTGCTACAGTGTAATAGGCAATGTCAGCTTATATTAGTAATTTTCTGTGAACAACAACAAAAACTAATAACTTGCTTTCTGTTATCCAAGCTTTAAGAAATAAAAAATAAATAAATAAAAAGTATTGAAATATACAGGGGATTAAACTTACAGAGCAATAAGCTGTTGTTTGATTTTTATGACCTATGGGTATGGGTTTTAACTTAAATTGTATGTATGAACACTGCATTAGAGGAGCATTCCTTCTTTAGAAATCTTTAATGGAACTTGCTTGTTAGGGGCAACCTGAAATTTCTGTTGTCTGTTCATGGTCTAACCCAGATGTAATATCAGCTACTTGGAAGAATGGCTTAAGGACAAGAATCTTCAAAGCAGCAATGCCAAAGAAACTTTGGAGCCTCTATCTCAAGCAGCCTGGCTCCTTCAGGTCAAAAAGATCACGGATGATGATGCCAAGGAAATATGTGAACACTGCACGTCTCTTTCTACTGTGCAGGTAATGAACCATCTGTTTTCTTCTGGCAGCACCAACTGCAGAATCTCAGCTATCTAAAATAATTTGTTGCAAAGAGATACTGGCCTTTCATTTGGTAAAAACAGCATTCCTCAGCATTCCACATCACCTCTTGCTAAACTGATTTTTTTTTTTAACCCCTTATTCCTGTTTGTTAGCATTTTAACTGCTGCTGTGGTAAATACTTGCCTGCTTTGTTCTCTCCTATGTTTCTATTCTATAATGTACTTGCTTTGCTTTGTCATAGGCTTTTTTGGTTATTTCCCTTAACTGATTCAGATTTTCTACATCTTGATCCTGCTGACACCTCTGGAAAGGAGTCGTAGCAATCATCAAATATGTAACAGCTCATTAGGTGACCAGTGAAAATTCTCTCTTTATTATAAAATCCTTTACTGAAACTTCTATTAAATATCAATAAAGATGTTATATTAATGTGGTTTTCTTTTTGTGACATACTAAAATAGTCTTTTGTCATTGGGACAGATAGTTAAGATCCTCAACTCATACACTCCAATTGATGATTTTGAGAAACGAGTGACTCCGTCGTTTGTTCGTAAAGTCCAGGTAAGGGCTACAACCATCATTTCTCATGTTCAAGTTACAGGATACTTCATACACACAGTTTTTGATGCTATAGAGTTATGCTTGACCTTTACATCATATTATTATTAAGTTGCTCAGCTCCTAGACTTTTGGAAGGGGTCAAAACAAGTCTCCTTAACATCATGTGAAAGCAAGATTTGCAATGGGAAGCAAACAATGTAGGGTTTTTGCTTTAATTCTTAATACTTTTTTTTTTTTAATCCTTTCTGTTATAATTTCAGGCTATGCTAAGCAATCGTGAGGATGCTCCACAGCTGATGCTGGATACCAAATATCTCTTTCAAGTGACGTTTCCTTTCACCCCCTCTCCACATGCCTTGGAAATGATACAAGTCCCCAGCAGCTTCAAACTTGGCTTTCTCACAAGGGTTTAATAAAACCAACACATTGGTATTTCCCCAGAGACTATATAGAGACAGGCAGGTGTTCATGGTTCATTTCTCCAGCTGGTGGATACTGTGGCAGCTTGCAGTGAATTAAACTGTTATTTTTTTTTTTCTTGAATCAATACTTAAAAGTAGGAATAAATTCAGCTTGTGATTTCATTGTATCTTGTCTTCCTCTTATCCCTTCATTGCAGTCCTACAAGGATGACTTTATATCATCAGCTGGACACAAAGCTAACCATACAGTTTTTTGCCCAAACCTGACAAGTAAAACATTTCTCTGACAAGTTTGTATTGGTGCCTTGTCAGCAGCAGTCCGAGGGAAAGACTGCCATGGGACGAATATTATTTCTTTACAATTTTTCTTGCCTTCACTTCCTGTAGCAAGAGGTATTTTTCCAAGGTAATTCTATTCATTGCCTTGACATGCTGGACCTGTTTTACAGCAGTTTTCACCCTTCTATTCTTCTTATACATTTACTCCTTTCATAAAAGAAGTGTTTTATCGCAGTTCCTCCAGAAGACTGCAGTAGGAGGGAAGGTCCTTCCACAATTGTTTTAAAAAAAATCAATATAAAGAGCTCCATTGAAGCTGGGGAACCAAGATCAGTCTAAGGGCATTGCTGTTACAGGCCCACATTGTCATGTAGTAGGCATGCAGGCTGGGCTCAGGGAAGGCTTGCATTGCAGGTCAGGCACACCCGGCAGCTCTTCAGCCAGGGAAGGACTCAGGTGCTCTTCTTGAAGGCAGATTTCCATTTTGTTCTCCACAGTGACAAGTCTGGATTTTCACATCAGTAATTATAGTGGAGAAGTCAGATATAAAATTCATGTCATGATCCAGTTTTGAGTTACAAGCTTGTTTCTCTAAAAGCCAGGAGTCATCTCATTTGTGTCCATCTCCAGTGCAGTCTGTTTCAGAATATATGCTGAATATGCGCACTCGTGCACATCTCCTTTCTCCCTCTCTCTTTTGCTAGTCTCCCTCTTCAAGTCCAGACATTGAGTAGGAGTGAATGCAGCTGCTGTGGTTTGCTCTTACTGATAAACCAAGCTTAATACCTTACATTTCATCTTCACTTCATTTCAACTGCAGGATTCTTAGAAGCAGAGTGCCCCTCTTTTTGCTTTGTTCAGCCTTCTCCCCCTGGTCAGAATGCAAGAAACAGTAGCTTCATTCGGTATTGGACCCTGTCAGACCAAACAGCAGGAGAAACAGCATTCATCTCACCACAATGAGGACTGTACTTTGGAATTCCTCAATAAACAGTGCTAGCTTTCTAGCTAGTCTATTAGACATAGTTATTGAGTATGAAAGCGTTGACATATTTAAGGTATTCTGATTAACTTAGTTAATTTCAATACTACAGGAAGGAAAAATTTCTTTGATTTTTTTTTTATTGCACAGTGTTAGTACTGCTTGTTTAATTTCACAGAAAAATCTGTATTGTTGTCAGTGTTCTTGGTGTTTACTGTGTACAGTGAAATATTCATGGTGATATCGACAGAGATACATTCAAAATATATGTAGGAATAATGTGTTTAATAACAATAAAAGCTGTACAAAATATCACAGTTATGTTAGATAGACTGGTATTTTAATTGTTAAATAAAGTAGCTTTTAAATAAATTTGTAGTGCTTTAGTGGTGTAACAGTTTTCAGTATGGGCTTGTTTGGAAGAAGTTACCTGGAACTACATGAACATGAGTTCATACTCTCAGTCTTGTATTGCACCAGAAATATTTATTTAATGGGCCAGTCTATCTTCCTGTCAGAATGATTTGCTGTCCTTTGCTCCTTGTTAAATTCTGTAAATAGTTTAATGCAAGCCAGTTTTGTTGCTGTAATTTGTATATAGCCTTTTTTACAGATGCTGGAGCTGTTTGTCTGTTACCTGGGATGGCAGGAATGAAATCACAGCCCACTCTTAGGTCTACCTCACACAGAAGTGTCAGAGGGCACGTTTGCCTTTACAAAAATTGCTGGTCAAAGAAAATTGTTCTGACAATGTGATGCTAGGTTACTTTGAGAGGTTTGCATGAAGTATGCTAGTGCAGACAACAAAATATATATATTTAAAAAAAAAAAAGTTGAAAATTATCAGTGTCTGCTGTATGCTCTCAGAAAGATATCCTGACATTAATGCCTTCAGCCAGTGAGTAGATACAGAATTCTGTTTGTTATCTGTAATTCTTCTAGATACAAGGAGCAGTTTTAGTGAAGGCAGAGAGATGAAAGAGGCATTACTGAGGTTAACTTGCCTCAAATGGTAGTAAAGGAGGAAGTTACTTCATTCAAATGGAAAATGTCAAACAAAAGGTGGTCGCTTTTAGCCCTGTGTTCACATAATATTCTAATAAAAAAGATTAGGACAGTTTACTTCTTCTCAAGCCTCTGCTGGGCTGAAGCCTCTTTTTTTTTTTTTCCTCATTTTGTCTCAGATCCTCTTGACTATTAAGTGCAAATATCTGATGGCATGTTTTCAGTGACTACAGCAGGGTATCAATAGTAGATAAGACCTTCAGCAATACTTAAATTTTTCTGATACATTTTCTTGAATTTCCACAAACTTTTTAAAAAGAGTGCAAAAAAGCTGCGGTTTTTAATCTTAGTGGTTTAAAATTGATTGCCTTAAAACAGGTAAATAGTGAAAGAATATCCAAGGAAGAACCAGCACAGACATTAATCAATTTGTTTGACTTTTAAATTTCATTAACAATGAGATAGACTCAACACTGATAGTGTTGTTTGTCAGAATGTCAACTTCAGAGTTGGAAGAATCAGTTGTCAGTCACCTCCCTGGTATGTTTAAACTTTAAACATTTGGAAACCATTGTAAAATTGCTGCTATATGGAACAGGCAGGTAATAGCTGGTCTGCCAAACAGTTTATGTTCTTCATTCTATATCCTGAAAGAGGGCAGTTAAAATAAAGCCTTTAAACTCTAATTGTCAATACATAACTGACCCGAGGTGATACAGCCAGAGAGGCTAAGCTTTAAATACCCTTTAAGTAGACTTAATAGGAAGGTTGCTCTTCTACGTTAGCAGTTGGACACGGTTTATTTAGTCATCTTGAGAATCTCCAGGTTCTTGCTGTTTGAAAAGGTGGGTAATTTGGGATATCTATCAAAAAAATTTATTGTACAGAATTTCTCTGTAAGTAGCCTATTTCTTAGTGTTTCACCATGCTACCATATGAAGTTTCTACTGTAATTTTAAAAAAACAGAGTAAATTTAAAATTTCAGGCTACTGTGCAAGAAGTTGTAATCTTTTTAGACCTTTCTGGTTTAACTAGTTTAGAGCTTTATAAAATAGTATACAAATCAGTCATTATCAGAAGCAATCTCAGGTGCAGTACTGCTTTGTCATTAATCTGAAGTTTTGTTGGCTTCTCTTGTAGCAAAATTTTGTAATATGTCATAATCTCATCTGAAGTAAAATACTAATAGCAGGAGTGATTCACCCTGTGTATTACTCCAGAAAATTCTCACACTTTATCAAATATTAATTCTGCCCAGGGTATGTATTCCAAGACTAACAGAGTCTTGTCTGAAGTCTCTAGATCTAGTAATGATACTTGGTTGAAATAAGATGTCTTTTTTTCTCTTTAATACCTTCATTTTACACTTAGTCTGAAGTGGAGTTTTCCTCCCAAAGTCTTGTTGGCTTAGTGCCTTGAGGCTTCCCACCATGTATATAAAGCTGTCATCATGTCACCTCAGTTGCTCCCAGTGGGAACCACTAATTCTAAGAACTTTGGAATAACAGGTTATTCCATTGTAGATGTCTAATATTAATAATCCAGTAGAACTGAGCCCAGGTGCTGTAGTCACCATAGAGCTATGGGCAATACTAGTACAAAGAAGCTCCATGAAAGGATGTCAGCTTTCCTTTCAGGACAGATTGCTTCCCACATCTTTTGGGATGAAAGTTACACTCTACTGGAGACAACAGCAGAACTTGTATTGACTTGAGTGTGGGCAGGATTTATATATGGAGTTTATAATCTCAATTTTCAAGTAGTCCATAAGCAGCATAATGGAGGCAGGAGTATAGAATAAAGTTTGGTTTGGTTTGGATTTGTGTAATGTCTAGCCAAACAAATTCTAAGATCTGCATAGCTCATTGAACTTCATCTGCTCCATTTAAATCTCTCTTGCAACAGCTTCTTCTAATTATTAACCATAAACTCATTATTTATGTACATGTCTAAATAATGTTAAAAGCTTTCCTTTTAGAAGTGGTGAAAAGTCCCATTTTTCCTCTGAAAAATGTACAATGACACTACAGTATTACTCTTGTTTGATTTTCTGACTCCCAAGTAGTTTTTAATTCTCTATTGATGGTAATGCTTTGATCCTAGAGATGCCTGGCTTGAGAACAAAAGTGGGTTCATAATAACCCAGCTTTCAGTGTGTTTGAAGCATCAATTTCTGCTCAAGCAGCATTTTGTTCATAATATTTTTGTAGCTGCTGAATGAATCCTACGTCATCTTTGCAGCTTTAAAATAATGTATAATATTGACTATGTAATAATGTAGTGGGAAAACAAGAAGTGTTGATGAGAACACATTTCTCACAAATCCAGCTTTCGCTGTACATTTCTGGTTACTGTCTGCTGTTAGCAGTTAAGTAAAAACTAGGGGTAATTTAGGTATGTAGTATATTCATTCATGTGCACATTATAATGAGGTGTGATCAGTGCACACTACCAATACAGTATATATTTTGCTTTGTATTTTTCTTGATAAAAGTATAATCTGCAGAGCATGTGACTGTCTTGCATGTTGTGACAGTTCATCAAGCTAGAAAGATTAGCCACAGAGAGAGATTATCCAGCCTACAGATGTCTATATAGAATCTAAGCTGCATTAGCTAGCAGAGCAGTAGTGGGAAGCTTTGCACTGAACTAGAATGCACTCTCTCCTTCTTCTCTGTCTCTTACAGCTCTCTCAACCACAAAGATGGACCAGACCTTTTTAGCAGATGTATTTGGTCCGTGTGACAAGTGCTCCCAAGAGAAGCCCCTTAGGCCTGTTTACATCAAAGCAGAACAACTCAGCTACTGCTCACTATGTGTGGAAGTGGTATGTTATTGATTTTATCAGCCAGCATGTGGAAATATTGCAAAAAACGGGTTGGATGTGTTAATGGTCTGTTATGTTGCATTTTTCTGGACAGCAAATAAGCACTGCTAGGCCTGCAGACTGCCAAGCACACACCTCTGCAGACACCTGCTGTTCCCACGAGCCTGCAACAGAGGTGGCCCCAGGGTTCAAGGATCCTTTTTATGATACTTGATTGGAAAGCAGCCGTGAGCTTTTTCCATACGGGTACTGCATCCCTCAGCTGTGCAAATGTTATGTGCCTGTCTGAACTCTGTGGCATAGGTGTGCAAGTCTGCTTGGCCTATGGTCTGGAGTGTGCCCCATTAGCTGTAGCAGGACTTAACAAAAAAAGGTGAAACCACTGCAATAAACTCCTTCACTAGTGACTAGGGAACATGTCGATCATCCAGTCTGCCTCAGTAAAAACGAGGCACAAGTGCTGTCACAATGCCCGTGGGGCCCACATTTCATACTGAGACCGTATTATCTCATGCTTTGTGCAGAACTTGGGTGAGACCTGGGAGCAGCTACAATGAGAGCAAGGTGGGAAAAGGTTGCACAGCAGTGGAACGTCTTCTGTCACCATGTGTGGGCATCACAAGAGAAGCTGATAATGGGGGAGATTTGCAAACCTTCTAGCCTGACCAGCAGGTGCTACCAGGATACCGGCGTGATGTTGGAGGCTTTCTGATCTCCAGCAATTACTGGGGTGATGATATCCCACTCTCCTGGTAGGGAGCACTGCTCTTGAGAGGTCACAGTGGGGTTTTTTAGATGGAATACACAGCTAAGGTCATGAACCTTTGTGGCTACTGAAGAGCTGGTTTTCAAAATTGTAAACGTAACAAATTTGTTGTCCTGATTATACTCCAACTTGGACGTGTTTTGTTTTATCTTACTGAACCACTGTGTATTATCAGTTGGAAATGACATCCTGTACTGTTTCCTCCCCAGAACTGGTCTCTACCATGATTGAGTAAGGTCCAATACTTTGTTGCTTTTGAGTGTCAGATGAAATGATCTATGCAAGAATGCTACAAGGTTTAACAAGCTGTGTTTACAGAAAACATTGTATTACAGGCAGTTGAGAGCCCTGATTTGGTGGTTCTAGGTGGTGCAGTGTATACAGTTTGCTGGCTGACGCAACACACATTGTTTAGGAGGAAATTTAGATGTAATGACTGCAAGAGAAAAAACAGTCCCTTCCTGGTTTGTTTGCTCCTCCTGGCTTTGAAATTGCTGCTTTGTTCAGGTCCTTCTTGGCCAACAGCCTGTAAATAGCTATTTATCCAGTACATTTTTGCATTGCTTGATAAATGCATGCTGGAATTGCAGGAAGCTGGCTGTTTGTTATTTATAGTTCCTGCAACTTTCTCCTTATAATGCATTGTGGAAATTAGACTCCCACCAGCTAACTGAAACAGCTGCTAGGTGGAAGCAGACTGAGCCTTCAGGAAATTGTGTCAGAACCTGACAGCCTCTTAGGCTTCCTATTAGCACTGCAGGAGGATTTTGGGCTTTCTGGTAGATTGGCTTTAGCTTGCTGCTTCATGTTTATTTTGTAAAAGATTTAAAAACAAATATTCAGAACTAAAATGCATATGGGTAGAGAAATCGTATCCTTTACTTTTCTGAATTGATTTTTCAGAGCTGTGGGTGTGCTCTGGCTTGTGTCAAAATGCACAATATATCCTTGCCACACTTGTGCACGTGTTTGTGGATACATGTGCTAATGTGATGTATAGTTGGCTGATGCTTTTGCAACTTCCTGATTTGCACATGCAGCTCCTAATTTCAGTACAGCAGGTGCACACATGCATTTTCCTCAGCCAGTCTTTGTAATTTCCCTAAAATGAACGTATGCTGAGGAATAAAAGAATTAAAAAGTGCTGATTCCCAGCATTGAGATCATCCTCCTTCAATCATTTGCCTTTTAGTTTGGAGATGGGTGTGAATCAGTAGAAACTCAGTCAGTACTGGTTTGGTCTCCCCACAGAAGTATTAGTAAATTATCTTACAAATTGCAAAGAGATCAGCTGGTGAATTAGTGAGAATGAAAACTTATTTTTAAAACCTAACTTTTGAAATGGGCAATAGTTTATGACACACTGTTAGACCCTCCACTTGCCCCAGTGTCCTCATTAACAGAACAGTACCAAGTTTCTTCTGTGCATCCTCATGACTAAAATCTGGTGTATTTGCCATGTGTGGAAGGTAGGTTTAAGATTGCAGGAATGACTGTCTTTGCCACAATTCTTGGTGGTTAATGTTTCTGTAGCAGAATTCTCCATAGAATAATGCCCTATAGAAAGCTGACAGCTTTCAGAGTGGTTACTTCAAAATAGCCAAAAAATGCAGGAAGCCAAGGGTCAGCTTGCCTTGCTCCATCAGGAAGTCAGAGAAAATACTGTCTTATAAAAAGCTGTCCCTGTTGTGGGCAGGTTAGAAGCTCACTGCTGCTGAGGACACACAGCAGCCAGCCTGGAAGTGGTCAGCTTTCCAGGGAATGCTGGTAGTCAGTATGAAGCCCCAGCAACAAATACTTACGTGCCAGTTGTTACTGCACAACTAATAGATCACAGCATTACAAAGTGCAGTTCAGTCACTTGTTGCTGCTTTCCCATATATTCCGCACACTGTACCTCCTGTGCAGGATGTTTTCACAGCTTTTTGTCCTGTGCTGATGTGTTTTGAAACTCATCTGAAAACAGAGACCAGATTAAGAAGACCTATGCTTCACCCACCACTGCTGAGATCTGCCATTTCAGATTAAACATGTTTTTTGCATGGTTAGCTAACAACTGTACGGGTAGTTAATCAGCTTGGTCAGAGGAGCTAAATACTTCTCTTTTTTTTCAAAATTATTCAAACTGATGAGACATATTAGGTCACACATTTCTGTAACTCTGTTTGGTAGAGGTTTCTCTTTAACCTCACAGCTCTGCTTACCCCTGTTATCCTGGGACCAGTATGGTTCCCAAAGACTCTTACCTTCTGTGTTGTTCTTTGTAGACTTTTTAATTGCATTCCCCAAGGCAGTGAGACTGTTCACATCAGTAAGGCAAGAAAGCCTGGGTGTTTCACTGTCAGAACTGTGCCAGCTACCTGACATACAGGTGTTAGCTAAGCTAAATTCCTTAGAGCTGTTGCTTTCCTATCAAGGCAAAGGAATGTCCTGTGGTTTTTGTTGGATTTAACTTCTGGACCCCTTCACAGTGGGAAATAGAGCATTTGTCACAGACATTGTTAAAAAATTAAGTTTCTTCTTCAGAATCTTCCCCTGCATCTCTCCAGGACACAGCTGCATTATTGAGTGTAATGGAAGTAGGTTTAATATTTCAGACACAGAGCTAACGCACTAGAAGCTTCTTCTCCCTTTCGTGCTACAAGAAGCTTTTTTCTTGTTCTTTTGGTATCACTTTAAGATCGCTGAATTGTTACTTCCTTGGCATTGTCAGGGTGCTGAAAGGCATTTCCAAGGTGCTCTTTGCTCTGAGGGGCTTTGAAGCATGATCCCGTATCTGGCAGTATGTGAACTCCATAGCTTGTACTGCCTGCTTCGTTGCATTGAATGTAACTGGATCATTTCGGTCCGAGGTTCAAAATCAGGTTCCACGTTTCCCATGTGGCCATCAGGCCGGTGGGGGCCACTAGTCCCTCTGGACAGTGAGAAGACTGGAAAGACATCCAGTGTGTTTGACTCCCCAGCGAAGTAACCCAGCTCCTGCCTGCAGGGACAGTGACTAAGAGGTCTCTACCTCGAGCAGACGGGGCCTGCCTGCAGCCTCCAGCAGAGACAGCAAAGAGCTCAGCAGCTCTGCCCCTGCATCCCGGTCGGACAGTGACGCTGCTGCTAAACCCAGTGTGCGAAAGGACTTTTATTTTCTCCTGTGTCCCGGATGTGCCCAGAATCTAAACAACACCTGCAAACATGTATTTTCTTATCTCCCTTTCCAGTCTTGGCACATCTCCAGGGTGAACAATAGCCATTGGATTGTCTGTTTTCTGGCGAAAGGGAGACAATGGGAGTCAATGTGAGCAAAGTTACTTCTGTAGATCAAGGACAATGACTGTAATAGAAGAGAACGTTTTCAAGGAACTCCCCTTCCAGGGAACAAAGAGCCACAAGGCCATGTGCTACAGCTTTTTCTCTGGAAATACCAGCTGCTGCCTGTGCCCAGCACATGCTCCCAGTCTGCACCCGAGCAGGGCCTGCAGAGACATGGAGCTGTGCCCCACCAGCACCACACTGGGGGGTTCTTTGTTCCCTTTAGGGTTTTGGAAACTGGTCCCTGTCAAGGGCTGGGAAAGGCAAAGCCCCTAACGTGCTTGTCTGTGTGCAGGGAAACGAAGTAGCTGGGGGTTGGAACTAGATGACCTTTAAGGTCCCTTCCAACTCAAACTGTTCTCTGGGATTCAGGGAAGCTGTGGAAGCCCCATCCCTGAAACTATTCAAGGGCAGGTTGGATGGGGCTCTGAGCAACCTGATCTAATGGTGTGTGGTGTTCCTGCCAACACGGGGGAGTCAGATCTAGATGATCTTTAAGGTCCCTTCCAACTCAAACCATTCTGAATCAATTATGATTCTATCATTTCAGGAGTAAAAGAAAAGCAAACCTCTGTTAACACAAAATTTTAGAATGAGGAATTAAAACCATAGTAGAGAGATGGGTTCACATCACTGCATCTGTCCTGCTGGCACAAGAGCTGGGCCAGGGATCTTCTGAGTGACCGAGACTTCTAGTCACCCCTGTCCATAGGGGTATGAGGGAATGATGGAACTGAGCTGAGATTTCCTAAGCCTGGGCAGGATCTGTCTTCCCAGTCTGGTATTTTAAAATGCTGTCGGGGTGACTGATGACTTTTTTCTCTCCTTCACCCACAGAGTGTGCAACTTCTGGTACAAACGGGTTTGAGTACAAAGCTGAAACACCCTTTTGCATGGATTTCTGGGGAAAAGCAGCCTTTGGGGCAGTGAAAATGGCTTGGGCTGTACAGGCAAATATCTACTAGCTGCTGGTGGAGGCCTGTGGGTAGGAGCAGGGTGGGAGTTGAGGCCGCTGGCAGCTGCCTGCCTGGGGGCCAGTGGGGATGCTGAGCTTGCCTTGAGCTCCCGGGGGTGTTTTTACCCCCCGGTGCCTGCTCAGGTGTTGGAGGAAGGGCTGGAGGAGCGTCCACTCCACACGGGGAAGGGGAGGGAGCCTGGGCCAGCTCCGGCGCCGTTGCTGAGGCAGCAGGAGCCTCAGCAGCATCCCTGAGAGCCAGGCAGGCAAACTCCTCCTCCCTCCCGCTCTCATCTCGCCTCTCTCCCTGCTTCCTTTGCAAAGATGGCAACCGAGGGGCTGCGGGAGAACGAGACGTTGGCATCGCTGAAGAACGAGGCTGAGACCCTGAAGGGCAAGCTGGAGGAGGAACGGGCCAAGCTGCACGACGTGGAGCGTGAGTGGGGCGGGGGGCGAGGGCGGCGGGCGGGCCGGGGGCTGGCGGGGCCGGGCGGGGAGCGGGAGAAGGGGCCGCCGCTCCGGGGGGAGAGCAGTGCTGGGGCAAACCGCGCCGGGGCGGGGAGAGCCCCGCGGCGGGTTCCCACGGCGGGTTCCCACGGCAGCCGAGGCCCGGCTGGGAGCGCCCGGGACGCGGAGCCGCGCGGAACGGGGAGCGCGGGAGGCGCAGCCTCCGCGGCCGCGCAGGGACACGCGCAGGGACTCGCCCCCCCGGCCCCCCCCGGGGGCTGCTGGCCCCGCGTCCGCAGCTGCGCTTTCTGCGCTGCCTTTGGTGCGGGAGGCAGGGATGGGGAGAGGCCGTGGGAGATCCCCCCGCGGTGCCTCCCGGATTTATTGGCATCCTTTCAACGCACCGGCTTAGTGGCAAAAAGGAAAGGTTAAAGCCAGCCTCGTTGGGAAGTTGATGGGAATTCGCTTTAATGAGGCCAAGATTTCACGCCAGGTGAAAGGGCTTAAAACGGAGCGTTGTTGCCAAACCCAGCTCCTTCTTCCCCTTTTCCCCCAAGGGGACGACTTGCAGGGATCCGGTGCTGATTCAGAGGTGCGGGCTGAATCAATCAGTGCTCGGGCTGCCGGGGCCTGACGCGGTTCCCAGCTGCGGTTTCCAGATCTAACAGCAACGACATGGACAGATTTCAGCCCTGCCCTCCTTCCCCTCCACCCCCCCTTCCCTGTTCAGGGGAAAAAAAAAAGGTTAACCTTATTTTAATAGGGCATCTCACATAGTTATTCATTCATCTGGCCTGAGATGTAAACATAATTTTATTTTTATTATTTCATTTTTATAATCACAATGATACAGTAGAGTTTTAGGGGGTTTTTTTGAGAAGAACTTGTAAATTACTGTATTTGTCTGAATATAAACCAGTTTATTAGAAATATGAGTGGGTTAGTAAAACTTTTATTTCATCTGTTTTAATGCCTTAAATGTCAAAAAGGAGTCTGAGCCTGTAGGGACTGATTTATCTCTTAGCATTTGGTAAGACCGAGGGACTGGCAAACATTCTTAAATTTTAGGTGGGGGAGGGTTCAAAGATGGCTTTTTTCCTGGAGTAAATAGAGCATTTTATTGTCTAAATTAGACAATCATATGTTACATGGGTGTTCTATTAATAGGAATCATTAACCAAATGGAGATGGCCTCATTACAGAAACATTACCAGAGGTCGTCATATTCCTACTGTATAATTTCTGTGTCAGAAGTGGTGGAGCCTCTGTTTAACAGACCCCTTAAGCTTAGGCTCAAATCCACTTTTGCTCACAAAGAGTTTTATCTATGATTGCAGTGATGCTGTAACTGTGTGTGTCATCAGCAGGACATTTGGTTTTGTCATATGTAAAATCTGTAAACTTTTGTTGGAAGGCTGGGTTTGCAGAGCCATGACATGATTTCTGAGACAAAAGCCTGATGCTGCTGTAGAACAATGCTCCCTCCTGATATTTTATATAATTGATTCTGTATCAGAGCTTTTTTGCACTTACATCAGCCCTTAGCCCCAAAAACTATTTCTGCAGAGATTGTAAGTTTCAGAATAAAGCAGCTCTGCTGGTTTGGTTTTGTTTTGCTTCTAATCTGAAGTTGTATCTTTCACATGTTTTTGCTGTGATCATGACTTTCCCTCTATGGCTCCCAAAACAAACAGCTGGCTGAGCTGGGATTGCCCTTATTTGTTCAACTGGTTTGGAACAGCAGCTCTCAAAAATGTGGATGGAAAAGGAAATACCAAACGTGCATTTGATCTGAGGTCTTACCATTTTAAGGATTCAAATCTGTAGCTGAAAATTTTAGACGTAGATAAAACAGTTTGTTCTGTTTGTGCAATCCATGGATTTTAAGGCCCAAAGAGGCCATTAGGACCAACTGATTTCCAGCACAGAAAAGGTGGAAGCCCGAATGCTGTCTGCATCAAGTCTGCACCTCTTGCTCAGGCCAAACGATGTGTTTCAGAAAAATAGCCTGTTTTGTCTGGACCTTTGTAAAACCACTCGAGCTACTTACTGGCTTTAGCTGATCTACTTGCCTGAGTGGATAATTTTCAACTATCTTGAAACAATATGGGAGAAAGCATCAAAAGAATTATCTGACTCTAAAACCTGTGCTAGGCTGGTGCAGGATTATTATGGCTGTGGTTGGAGATAAGTGTCCTCAGAGAATCAGTAAGGCTAAATCAGACAATTCCACAGAATCTCAGCTGTGTTGACATACTGGAAATGCTTTGCCCATTTTCTATGAAACCTTTGTTTTTTTCAGATATGTTCTGCACACAAGCATCTTTCCAGCTGCCATGATAACCTCCTGTCCTGTGTTTTCATGTCTTTTGATTGGGTCACTTGGCAGGTTTCCATGGGCAAAAGTGGGAGGAGGCAAAACTTTTCCTCTGTGGGTTTATATGGTACTTTCTCAGAAACTTGCTTCTGACCTCCTGTTACAAATGGTATGGACAAATTGTCAGGAATGGTGGACAGCACCTGTCCCCTGGCTGGGTGAGGTTGGTCAAGCAGAGATACCAGGTGAGAACATTATTCTGGCACAGCTTGCAGGGCTGGTGGTTTTGAAAGACGACTTTTCAGAAGATAATCCACCAGAAATCAGTCTCTGCCTGCTGCAGAAAAGCAAATAGGTTTCCTCAGATCATGTTTTCTCCCAGATATGTGCAGATGTCCCCAGCATGAGGCATCAGGGTCACATGAAACACCTTTTAGTTGTGT
Organism: Apus apus; assembly: GCF_020740795.1. Classification (NCBI taxonomy): domain Eukaryota; kingdom Metazoa; phylum Chordata; class Aves; order Apodiformes; family Apodidae; genus Apus; species Apus apus. The sequence continues at coordinate 9,172,817 of NC_067291.1, forward strand.
CAGCTGCAATGAGTGAATTTTATGTCACAGTGAGTTTGCACAATTGGAAATGTAAATTTGTTGGGTTTTTTAAGAACATCAGCTGGAAGTGCTGCTATTACATGAGGTATGGAAGAACTTCCTCCTCCTCCACCAGAGAATGCTGGTCAGGAAAGTTGCTTGCCTGCTCTCTGTGTTTCTCTTTCCATAAAAGAAAAAGCTGACCCACTATTGAGTTCTTGATGACTGTAGACACTGTTGAGAAGCTGGGCAGTGCAGTCTTACAACAAACGTCAGGCTTCTCTGCTCGCTCAGAGCCGTGTCCTTGCCCTCAGTGCTCCCCTGGCCACTAAAAAGGATGACACAGCAGAGAGGTCTCCAGTGCCAAGTGGCTAGTACCTGTATCACACTGCACCACAGCTGTGGTGCTGACAGCCAACTGTGGCTGGGAGTGTCACATCCAGAACAAGTGTTTTACCATTGAAAATTTGGAAATTTGGTGCTTACCCCCTTCTTTTGTATGATTTTACTTCTAAGACACAATAGTGGCCTTCACTCCTGCTGAGTACCTTGAGGCATGTCTTAGACTGGAGGCTCTCTGAGCACTTTCAAGCCTCTGTCAAACTGAGGATTTCCCAGTAAGATGAGGCAAGGGCATAATCTATTTTCCAGTTATACTTGGGTGTGAATGTCTGGAAGAGCTTCAGCTGCTACAGCCCTGGAATCCAAGCCCTGAGTGAATTAATCTGTATCGTGATCTGGTGAATATGTTTATACAGTGCCCACCTTGGTTTTACCACCCGCCAGCTCTGAAGCAGTTTGTTGGCTTGCACCATAGACTCCAACTTCACATCTTAATTCCTTCAAGTGCTGTTACTCAGAAACATTGAGATCTGCCATGGCAGAGCTTTGATGCAGGGCTTTCTAACCATCAGCTGTTTGCAGTTCATCAGGTGGCAGAGCGTGTGGAGGCACTGGGCCAGTTTGTGATGAAGACCAGGAGGACCTTGAAAGGCCATGGAAATAAAGTTCTCTGTATGGACTGGTGCAAAGACAAGAGAAGAGTTGTGAGCTCTTCCCAGGTATGCTGTTGGGCGGGGGTTTTTCAGAACTACTGCTGGGCACCACACAAATCTTTTGGCTGTGCTGTGTGACACCCTTTGCGGGTGATGCCTGTGTCTGTTGGAAATGTTTTCAAGATGCCCTTAAAGCAGTTTGTTGCCAATGGATTTCTTCAGAGAGCATAAATCCAAGCTTCTGATCACTGCTACACCTGTTGTAGCTAATAACCCTAGTATTTCTTGTCCAGTTGTATGCAGATTTTTCCCCATATTCCCTACTAAAGTAGAAAAGAGAGAGAACTCATCTGAAGGCTACTTTTATTGCCTTGTTCTTTACAGATAAAATATTTAGTAATGATTTCAGTTTATGTGTTCAGAGAAAATAATCAGGAAAAAGGAAAGGAAGAAATGTTGATTCTTCTCAAGATTTCTGAGCACAGAAATTTATTCTGCAGTCTGGATGATTGGTGTGACCCTGAAAGCCTGAAACATCCTGCCAAAATTACTGCATGCACTTGGCCATTTTGAGAAACAATCCTAACACCTGCTCAAGACCAGTCTCATGAGCAGGAGGAGCTAATGAGATAATTACTTTCTAGATCCCCTGGTCCATCCTGAGCCCAGTATGGCAGTGAGTGAGCTTGTTGCATCTCACAGCTGTTCATTGACCTATAGGAAATCTGTCAGGGGTCTCACTTGAGGGATAAAAATAGGCAATCTGCGTTGCAAGCCACCTTCAGTAACTGAGTTTTTACCATTCATGGTGATCTCAGCAAAGAAAATAATTTTAAATAATTAATGTCACATTTTTTTTAAGTGGTTAAGCTGTCAGTGTGCAGAATAGGAAGCTGAATAGGAAAGTTGTAATGCATTTTTTTATTTTTTACTCTAAGAGCTGTAGTGAGTTCAGGTACAGCAACGATTGTTGCTCAGTAACAAACACTTTGCTTTCGTGATACAAGGAGGATAACGGTATTATGAGCATAAAGTAGCTGGCATAAGTGTAGCTGGCATGCACAAAGTGCTTGTGTTGCTCTGTGTGGAGTCTTCTCAGGATGGCTATTTACATCAGTGGATAATTTAAGGTTAAGTGTAGCGAGAAGTAAAGGGAAAATGAGGAACAGATGAATAAAGAGTGCAATGTCCATAGATAGTCCCTGTGAGTGCTGCCAGCTCGGCAAGTGATTTGTTGAACAGGCCACCTCTTGTAGTGTTAAGGCCCCATTCTGAGCCACTGACGTATCTGACCTCTGCTTGGAAGAGATCACCAGCTTTGCAGGTGGTGATCACGGGCTGGGAGAAACACATCATGGCGAAAAGGAGGCAAGCGAGGGCTTAGTACTGGTAGTTTCTTGAGGAGAGATGGTTCTATCTGTGGCATGTGCTGGAAGGGAGGGGATTTCTCATAAACCAACTAAAAAGGGAATAAAACAAACAAACAATCAGCCTTTTAGGCTGACTTCAGTCATCTCAGTGAGGAGAAGATACGCTTTTCTTTTGACCAAAAGTGTAACACACTACTGAGGAGGGTCTCCTTGGTGCTTTGCTGTGACCATTGTGCTGTTGTTAAAATGGAGGAAAAAAAATAATGACATCATGACTAGGGGATGGAAATGAGCAGCAGAGTTTTCCCCAGATCTGGGAAGCAGGCTGACAGCTGTGTTTCTGGAAGGCCTCAGTTTCTCTCTCTGTTTGTTTACTTTCATTTAGGATGGGAAGGTGATTGTGTGGGATTCCTTCACTACCAACAAGGTAAGTCAAACTTCAGCAAAAGTCAGATTTCTGTGCACAGGGCAAATGATGATGGGATGAGCTGGAGGGCTGACGGGTTCACAGGTGTCACAGGAGGCAGTGGGATGATGGGATAACATGGCAACTTTCACCAGTACCTCAAACCAAGGGGCCTAGGGCAAACCACCTCCCTTAACCTGTCTCTGAGCAAAGTCCCTGTCAGGGAACTGGGGTTTGTCATGGTCTCCAGCAGGAGGCTCTGATCCAGCCTCTTTGCTGACAGGGAGGGGTCCCAGCTGGGGGCAAAGCCCACCGAATGAAACAGAGTTCCTCTCTGGGTAACCCAGATACCAGGTGCCTTGTGTCGTCACCTGGGATCCTTCAGCCACGGTGGTCACTGTGAAATGGTGCTGCTGCTCCTCCAAGCCCTGCCAGGGCTGCCTCACAGCACCCTGCTCTACACAGCTGAGAAAAAACAGCTTGTTTGTAACTCACTTTTACACCTGCAGCAGTGGGGAACTTTTACAACACTGACTAACCCAAATAAAATGTTCTCTGTGATCACTTTGGGGTGCATGAATAAGGTGGAAAGTGTCAGGGGGGGAGCAGTGATCCTCCTGCTGCTCTGCTGGGTTCTGCAGTAAGGGCTGTCCCAGCCTTACCTGTGAGTTATGGCTGGGGAAGGCTGTGCCACAGAGATACTGAACTGGCTACTCTACACTGTTTTCCTTGCACTGACTAGAGAAAGAGTGAGACCTGGGTTTAAAGAGGTGCTGTGTTTCAGGAACACGCAGTGACGATGCCCTGTACCTGGGTGATGGCGTGTGCATATGCCCCATCTGGATGTGCCATTGCTTGTGGGTAAGTTCCCAGTTTCCACAGCTGCTTCCACAGAGAAGCTTGATCTGTAGTGGTGTCCCAGTGCCTTCAGAGGCTGACAGCTACAAGTTCATGTGCCTTTATTGTGGGTGGAAGGACTACATTCACTGCCTCTGACTGTTTCCATAATGGCTTGTACTCATCTCCACTGACTTCAGTGCAGTAACATTTGTTGTGTAAGCATGGAAAATAATCCTTTTTCAGCATTTATATCATGGGTTAGGAATTCTGCATGCATGCAACTTCTTGTTGCTGTGTGTTCCAGTTTGGTTGTGTGTGTTGGATGTATCTTCTAAGGGAGAGTGTTGTTAACCCTGTTCTTACTTTGCACTCTCTCTTCTGTGACTTAGAGAAGGTTAGTTGTTAATGATTACCAGCACATGAATAGATCTTGCCAAGACGGGGTGGGGAGAAGTAACCCCATCATTGATAATCTTCTCCAAGTTTTCTGAGGCCTCAGGTTTGAAAAAAGTTAGTTTATGCAGGGGAGAAAACAAAGAGATGAGATGTTGGCAAAACATCTTTTGAAAAGGGACTGGGTGGATCAGACAAAGTGAGCTTGGGGCAAGAAAGGAACAAAGGGAGACTTTATTGTGCATCTTGCAAATCTAGAAAGCAGCAGACTGAGACAGACAGGCAGACTCCATAAATGTGTGTGGAGAGGGAGTCTGGAAACTGTATGATTTTGAATAAAACTTGAAGAATGACAAGATAACTGTCTTCACACTTACAAGGGAGACAGGGAGGATATATGTGCATTGCACTACCTAAATCTGTATTTCTGTTGTGTTATCCATTGAGTGCTCTGCACATGATATATGGCACAGAACCAGCAGCTGGTGGTGTGCTGGGACCTCAGGGATCAGGGCAGGGCTGATTGACCCTGGCTCTGGAAAAGGATCAGACACAAGTCAGACCCTTTAGAAGTGAGTCCCACATCTGGCCAGGGAAACACAGCTTAACTGGTGCAACTGTCCAGGAGGGACACAGCAGCTACAGAGGTCAGTGATTCTGTTGCCCTTTTTCCCAAACTTTTCAAAAAGCCTTGTCTTCATATCCACAACTTGCTGTGCTGTCTCTTCCATAGGAGGTAGGTCAAATTTATTAAAGCAGATAAATAATGATGCTTAAATACTGATCCTCACCAGGACGGATATCAACAGAAAAGTGGCAGTTTGTGTGTGTGTGAAACATTAACCCTGAGGTGACTGCTGTGTCACCTCCCAGTTTGTACTTTCATGAGGTTTCATTCAGTGCCATTTATAAACTTGATGAGGGTAAAATATCCTGAGGTGCAGCTGTTGAAGCTGAGTAAAGCAGCCAAGCTGGGAGGCAGCTGGGGCTTCCCTGTGCAGGGAGATCCCGCTCCACACAATACAGGGAAGTCGGTGCTTGCAAGGGTTTGGCAGCACAGCACTGACAGGTGGTTTCCTTCTTATCACCACTCGCCTTTTGTCGTTGCAGTTTTAACCGGTTCTCCTCTCTGTTATTGCTATTATTACTCTCCGTAGCGGCCTGGATAACAAGTGTTCTGTGTACCCTCTGACATTTGAGAAAAATGAAAATATGGCTGCAAAGAAGAAGTCGGTCGCAATGCACACAAACTACTTGTCTGCCTGCAGCTTCACTAACTCAGACATGCAGGTAAATGCATCCTCTCTCTGCTGCTCCCCATCATCTCTCATGAGCTGCACTCGTGCTGCAAGGGACCTTCCTTGCACCTGGGGTGCCCAGGGCCATGTCCTGCCCCATGTAGGGGCTGCTGGAAAACCCTTCCTGAGGGCGAGGAAGGTGCTGCAAAAGCTGCTGGAAGGAAATGCTTGTCACAGCCCCATGGCAACTTGTCATGCCTGCACTCTGTCCCTTCTGCAGAGGGAGCTCGCTGGTACCTGTGTGTGCCCTGCACACTGGGTCTGTGCTGCCTTGTGCTTTTAGGAGCTCAAGCTAACACAAATAATTAAAACCCCAGCTGAAATAGGACTAGGTTGGATATGTGCTATGGCAGCTGGTGGAGACCGTCTTGTTTGCCTGCTTTGTCCTGGATGTCCAGCCAGCTTTGTTTTGCTTTCATTTGTAGTACTTTTTGTTTGTACCAAGTGAGATATTCGAGCTTGAGGATGGCCCCACAGGGCCAAACATGTTGTCTGCACATGCAGTGGTGTGTTCCCTCGAGGGAAAGGAGTGATGCTATCCCTATCTCACAGATGGGGGGTTGGAGCACAGAGGGCCACAGTGGCAGACAATGGCAAAGCCAGGAACTAACTGCAGATCTTCTGAAACCAGGCCAGCCTTCTTCTCTAGTGAATATGTCAAAGATCTCTTTCTCCAGGAACATGAAAGATGATGAAAGGAGCTAGGATAATCCTCTTGTCCTCTCTGTTTTTTTTTTAGTTTAATTGGAGCTCTGCTCAGTGCAGCTCTGCAGCAAAACAAGCAGCAGAAGGGAGGATTTTCATTGCTCTCTGTGTCAGCAGAGCTGCTGGAAAGGGAATACCTTGTCCCCTTCTTCCAGATATTTGGAGCTCTTCTGAAGGAAATAGCAGCTCTCATTGATTCTATTTCAGGACGTGAGATGCCCAAGAGTATGTTGTTGTTTGTCATTCTCTGGTTTCTGTAATGACTCTGAGGTGCTAATTTAAGTCCATTGCCATGGCAACAAGTGGTGGAGGTACCCAGTGCTCAGGCTTGCTTAGCCCTGACCTTACTGTGCAGGAGCCCTTGTAACCAGAGCAGTCTAAATTAAGTGGAATGTTTTTGATGAGATAGAAAACCAGTGTTCTCTTTTCCTGTCCATACCTATATGTATTGTGATTAAAAAATAGAAGAATAGTTGCTTATTTTTCACCAAAAAAAAGTTGGGTCTTTTATCTCCATATCAAATACAGCAAACTGCATTGATACTGAAGGTAGTGTGTTACTGTTGTTAGATAACATCGCAGTGGATTTAGGTGCTTTACATTCAGTGAGTCAGAGGTTTTTCTGAAGACTTTAGAAAGAAGTTTTCTTGTGGTTGATAAGCTTTATAGCACTGCATGTTAGTCCTGAAACAAATGCAAGTGAGTGGGCCAAGCTTCTGTTAGAACACTGATATGTAGAGACTCCTGGAGAATCCCAGATTTCTTACCTCTTTCTTTTTACATAACAGCCTCAGAATTACAATTACTCAGTAACTCTGAGGGAACTCAGTGCCACAGGACACTGCGCAAGAGCTTTCCCAGCTGCGTGTGGAGCAGCTCTGCTCTCCCAGTTCATGTCACTGAGGAATGTGGTACCTGTCCTGGAGCCCCTTAGCATGTGGTGCAGGTGTCCCCCAGCCTTGTGCCCCTGCAGCACCCACTGCTAGGTGCTGTAAGTGCTGTCTCTGCCTTGGCTGCTCTCCTACACCACAGCTCAGTTTTCCCTCAGAGGACTGAGGGACAGGGTAGGAATTCAGGAGTTGATGTGCCCATGGGCAGTGCAGTGGAAAGAGGAGATCTGAGGGTGGTCCATCATTGCATAAAGCCCCTCTCAGGCTGTGTGGGTGCAGAAGGAGGTCCTGTCCTTGCTCCTCATCATGTTTCCACCCTGGATCAGGACAAGCAGGGCTGGGCAACCCGCAGACCTCGCTCTTGGTGCTCCAAATCACTCTTGCCAGAGAGAGCCTCCCCTGCCTCAGCGCGCAGAGCCTCGATTCCTAAATTAGGTATCTGCAGCTCTGCAGTGTGATAATGCTCCCCACGTGGCAGTGCTGCATGTGTATTAATAGCAACAATTAATTGGGATCTCAAGTGTTTTGCATAGGGCAGGCAGCCATACTCCCAGTGCAGCAGGGCTGCGGGGCAGGATGAGGCCCATGGCTGTGGCAGAAGAGGCAGAGGTGAGGGTGGCCTCTCTGCCCTAGCCATGTGTGTCCTTGCTGTCCCCTGCCCTGCACAAGTGCTGCCTCATGTTGCCAGGCAAGAATCCACATCCAGCACTGCTGGAGCATTTCATGCTACAAGTCAGCATCTAATAGCAAAGATTGTCCATTTCCATCTTGGTTTGGATATTTGGAGTTGGTTTGGTTTGGTTTTCAATAGAAACACCCTGAAGCTGAATCCATAATGTTTCTCTTTAAGCATTAGCTGGAGCTCTGGATTGCCAACAAACCCCTTAAAAAACCTCTTACACCTTTAGCTACTCTTACTCTCCTCATATCTTTCTTACACACTATTACAAGAGCAAATCCTCAGGGCTGAAAGTCTTCATTCCTCAGCCAAGTACAAATATTCCTCAGAACAGAGAAGTTCATTGATCTAGGCTCAAGAGCTGGCCAGAAAGACAAGTCAGGACTTTCTTCTGCTATTATCATCTCTGAGCATTAGCGTCTGTCTACTGCAGGATTCGGAACAGTCTGTTCTGCAGCTTTACATACCTCTCTTTATGGGAGGAGTTTCTGGAGCATCTGTCAAACATGTTCAGTGTTTAACCTTTTGTAACTCTGTGAATGGTTTCATGATTTTGCTGTGATTTTCTTCTTGAAGAATATTTTCTTTTTAACTTCTAACTACCCACTGGGATCCCTTGAGTTTCCTCACTGACCACGAGGAAAACCTGTGTACAAGACTGAGAGCCCTCCTAAGGTCACCCTTGCCTCCTTCCACGCCAGTGCACAGGGACCCTTTCAACCTACAGAATCTGTGATTGCATAACAGCCCCGGGTGCCAAGGGGAAGTTTTGAACAATTGAGCATCATCAGGATTTAGCCACAATAACAAGCACTGATCACATGTGCTTTCTGCAAGCCCTGTAGCAGCTGAGGGAAGCTGGGAGCTATGGTCGGTCAGTGTCATTTCAAGCCCTTTCACACACAGATGGTTTTGGACAAGTGAGAGGCAATGGACTTATCAAACAACTGTCTAGACAGGCTTACTTCCCTTTCAGAAAATCCATGTATTAAGCCAAATTAATTGTGTTTAACCTCACTATTTCAAGCAGAAAAAAAATAATTCAGAGAGTTAAACAGGTATACTTAGCTCTAACACTTCTCCTTGCTCGGGTTGAATTCCAGCAACCTAAATATGGGTAGGGTTAAATACAGGGGCAGACAGGAATACCAGTCTGGTTCTACCTCCTTTTTGGAGGATATGGAAATTCCATCAGATCCTTCCTGCCATCAGTTCTCCAAAGGCCACTGCACAAAACTGACCGTTACTGAACCACTGGGTAGGTAGAGCTGAGTCAATACAGCTCTCCTTTCCTCTCTAACCCCTTTCCTTAAAAATGAAAAACATAAACTGTGCTTAGATTCACACTGTTTTTATGGCTTTGATTTATTGCATATTAAAGCAATATTTGTGAACTTGAAGATCATCTGCTGATTTGTGTATTGTGACTCTTCTTGCCACATCCTGTAGATCCTGACAGCAAGTGGAGATGGAACTTGTGCTCTGTGGGATGTTGAGAGTGGGCAGCTTCTACAGAGTTTCCATGGTCATGGAGCTGATGTCCTGTGCCTGGACCTTGCCCCTTCTGAAACGGGAAATACATTTGTCTCTGGGGTAAGCAGGAGCTTCCTATCGTAATATAAAATTAAGGAATGTGGAAGGGAAAAGGCAGCAAAGCAGGAGGCTTGTGATCTTGTTGAGAGAGTGCTGGAGTATGTGTTGGAAGCCCCAATGAAATCCACTCACTGCAAGCACATTTTCCAAGCTGGAGCAAATTAAACCCCTGACTGTGGGGTCAAACCCACCCAGCCAGTCTGACTGCAGTTCTGCTTACTTAGCAAATTCCACCCCACACCAAAAGCAAACCAGCCCAAGATCATAACAACGCCTCTCCCGGGAAGGGAAAGGCTCAGAGTTAGAGCAACAGGCTTGTACTGCAGCGGAGGTGTGAATCCCTGTGGACAGCAGACAACTTCCCACATTTGGCTTCTTTCTTGTGCCCAGCTCCCTGGAGCCAAACAGGCTGTGCCAGGTGGCTGCTCAGGGCATCAAAGTGGGGCTGCAAATAACGTGTGTGCTGCTGTGTCCCTCAACTGTTCCCCAAAAGCCAAGGGGTAGCTTGGACCTTGGCTAAACCCTCATACAAGTTGCAGCAGGGAGATGAGGTGTGGCCACATCTTCAGCTGTTGTTGAGTGCCCTGTGCCTTCCAGCAGTACCAGAGGCATTTAAAGCCCCCTTCATCAGTTGAACATTGTCCACTCCCTGTCCTGACCCAGAAGGACACATGAACCTCACTGAGGCTGCCAGAATGGTCTGGGAAAGTACCCGGGGCATCTTCCAAATCTTGTCCTGCTGCTGAGGGATCACTATTCCTGGGCAGCAAAGCCATTGGCATGCAGCCTGGCAGCGAGGCAAGCAAGGTGCAAAGGTGAGTAGGATGGGCCTCAGCTACTTTTTGAGGTGGTCCTGGTCTTTCCCACCTCAGAAATTGAGTGTGCAGGAGAGAGCTGACAGGAATTAAGAGATGACCTGTCTTAATGGAGGCAGGTTGCTACCAGTAATTTTGTTGAAGGTTCCTGGTTTCTAAGACCCACCAGTGCTGGCCAAGAGCTGGTCCTGTGCTTGCTGATGGAAATGGCCCTCGTGCCAGACGGTGCCAGCCATGGATTAGGGGATACCACTTGTGCTTGGAGTCATGGTCCTATCCCTACACAATAAATCTGGACCTCTTCTGTTATGGTTCTTTTGGTGAATTTGTCTGGCCCATCAGGAGCAGAGCCCAGCACACTGGCCCAGTTCGCCTGCTGCTAGCACAGCTGCTCTGAAGCGTGACTGAAAGCTAATTCCATCCAAGTGCATTGCTCCTCCTGGGCTTTCCTGTCACTGAGCTTGCTTCCCAGAAAGGATAGATTCATTCTCCCTGGGAACAGCTTAGCTTATTATAGGGCAAAGAATTGCAAGCAGCTATGCTAGTGCTAAGAGAATATGTCATACTTGTGTTGATGTAGTAGCTTGGGCATGTCCATGCTTACAGGGACTTGCTTAATTCATCACATGCACAATGCTACCTCAAGTGAAGATCAGACTCGTACCATGTCAATGCAGTTATGGCCAAAACAGTGCAACCAGAAGGTAGGGTAGGATAGAGAGATTCCCTCTGGATTGTGCCTGTGTGATACAGTAACCTTGAGCTGGAGTCACGTACATCAGTGTGTACAGTGAGTGCTGTTACATTTAATGGCTGGAAATCCCAGCCCTCCTGGATGAGCTCAGGGCAGTGTCCCAGGCTCTTGTGCTCAGTTTCCACTGAGCACAGCTCTTTGGGTCGAGTTGGGTAGCACTCGGGGGCACAACTCTGCACAGGTGGTTGCTGGTTTCTCCTTCAAAAACTTAGGAGTCAAAGCACCTGCTTGTCAGATTGGTCTTTCCCCCAAACTCCCAGAGAGGTCAGTAAGAACAGTGCACATGGAAGCAATACAAAGGGCTGGGCTTGGGCTGTGCTGGGGCTTGAGAGGGAAATATGCTGAGTCCAAAATGTCCTCTATCCTATTTGGTTTCCCCTGCACAGAAACCACAAGTTGGTACAGAGGAACTTTACCTCTTATAAATAATGACATCATTAGTAAAATAACTGGCATTTCATTCTAACCAGAGAATCCCACAAAAAAAAAGAAAAGAAAAGAAATCTGTGAATTGTGAAGAGTGTTTAATTTCACTAGCAATCATATTTGCTTAGAAATAAATACCATGTGTGGCACGGTCTGCTGCAGGATGTGCTGGCTGAGCAGAGGCAGCAGCCGCCTGGCCCTGCCCTGTGCTGCCCACCCAGCCTCAGAGAGGCTGAGCCCCATGGAGCTGAGCCTACCCATAGCCTCCCCTCAGCAGGGTCATACTAATGAAAGTCTCCTGTCAGTCTTAGAAAAAAAGCCTGTGCTCTTTTTCCTGTCACCCAGTTGTGCCAGCAGGGCAGCACTGCAGCCAGGAGCGTGGCCCTGCTGTGGCTCCTGCCCCAGGAACACTGCAGACTCCATGGGCCCAGCCCCTTGCCTGAAGCAGCTGGGTGCTGAGCACCTGGCAGCAAGCTCCAGGTGTGAAATGACCTTTCCAAGGCAGAGCTTGGGAGGGCAGGTTAGAGCTCAGCAATGAACTGAAATGCTGCCATGCTGCTTTTTTCATCCCAGTGACGCCACTGAGCACATGGGTTCAGCGCCAAGCAGGGGTTAACTCTGGCAGGAGCCCCTCCAGATGCACTCATTGCATTTGCTGTTTCAGTGTGTGAAAAGAATTAGTTATAAAACTTTAAATGCCGGGTATGAATTTTTCATACTGGGCATGTTAAGTGGTAAGGGAGCGAGTCAGTTATGCAGCCCAGTGGCCTGGTGGGACTGGGGACACAGGTACAGCAGCAGCACAGGCAGAGCAGGGCTGGGAGTGCTGCTTAGTGTGGGACTGCCCGTGCAGACCCCTGGGCTGCCTGCACCCCTGTGCTGCAGGGCAGTGCTGTGCCCTGCTGGTCTGTGGTACCAGAGGGGCTCCAGCCTTCGTGGTGTGCTCTGCTCCTGGCACCACTGCACCCATACACCTGGTCCTGGGGCTGCTTTGCTGGTTAAATCCCCTCAGAGCTGTGATGTTCAGAGCCTTTGAGTGTAGCTGGCCTTGATGATGTGTATTGGGCACGCGAAGGGTGAATGTCATAATTTGAACAACTGCAGTGAATTATTTTGTCTTCTTAGGGATGTGACAAGAAAGCCATGATCTGGGATATGCGCACTGGTCAGTGCATCCAGTCATTTGAAACCCACGATTCAGATATCAACAGTGTCAGGTCAGTATATTTCTGGGATAGGACACATTTGCGATGTTGAGCAATGTGCTGGTTCTATTTTTGAAGGCTGACCTCATCCAAGTAATGTAATGTGTTCTGGTCTTTTTTTACCCATGCACAGATATTACCCAAGTGGAGATGCTTTTGCCTCTGGCTCAGACGATGCCACGGTACGTTAATTCAGCAACCTAATGTCAGGAAACTCTCTTCCTTCCCATTTCAGATTTTCCTAAAAGACTATGTCACGTCCACAGAGGACCTTGAGTGACTAAACTGGACCTGTGACACCAAAGTTGCAGAAATAATAATGCTATAATATAATCTATGTTAAGTACTATATATAATGTGATAGGAAAATCTAGTAACATTTTGTAGGTCACCTCTACAAACATTTCTACAGGAGGTACTGTCCAAATATTCATTTCAGATTTTCTATGTTTTGAAGTTTCATGATCAAAATTAGTTGTCTTACTGGAAGAGATCTGGCCTCATACAGTTGTTGGGAAGAACAGATGAAATGCTGCAGTTTGTGTCAGAAGGAGCAGCTCAGTGTGAGCACAAAGGGAGCCTGCACATTGGTGAGCTCATCCCAGCAAGCAGAGGGGCTGTGGGCTCAGTGTGGAGCTGGGAAGACTGAGTTTGCTGTCCCCTGCAGCCCCCAGCACCCTGAGGGCAGCCCCAGGGTGGCCTTGGCCACATGCTTCTCCTTCCTGTCAGCCTGACTCACTGCCAGTGCTCTTCACTGCAATGAGTCACTGCATCCAGGTCATCCTAGATGATACAATTGCTATCACTTGATCTTCCTTATCTATGAGCAAGCTGTTAGGAAGGGCACAAGATGTACTGACAAGAAGTTTTAGTCAGCACATTGTTTGCAAAATGCCACTTAGCTCCTGGTGCCTTCAGGCCCCTGAGTGATTCGCATGGCTGGTGGCTGCAGCTGATGGGTCCCCATAGGGGACCAGGCTCTGCTTGTACCACAGCTCTGCAGGGACCAAGCTGGCAGTTAAGTGTAACTTGAGAGCAGACATTTGGGAGGCACCTGGCACCTTGTTTCTCCTGTTTATTCAAACATCACACCAAGCTGCATGAGCGTGAAGACTCTTTCTGAAGTACGCTGCTCTCAGAGCATGCTTTGAATCTGCTCCAGTACTAGCTAAACTCAGTAGAAACATTCCCTTTGTCTTCACTGGATGTGGAGAACTTCCAAAACTCTTCTGGAGAGATTGTACCTTGCTTTTGGGCTGTAAAAGCTGCGATTATAAATTAATACCTCTCACTCTGTGGTGAGCCCAGTGCCTCTCAGCACATTTGGATGCAGTACTGTTAGCACTTGAGATGCTGAGGGAGTGAGGTGGAGAAATTGTCCATCATTAAATTCCAATGAGAGCACTCTCTTTTTATGCCCAGTACCACAGACTCTGAGCTCCTGTGCTTATTAATTTATTTGATGGGTTTTTTCTCTCAACTATTTCTGACACCTTCATCTTGAACAGGAGAATGGGAAATTCCATCTCTGTACTTTTGACAAAGGTTTTGGCAGTTTCCATCTCCTTAATTCTTTAAATGCAGAGGTTGGTGTTTTCAGCATTACGGACTGATACGCTGAGCTGGTATCCTTGACCTGATTTGTATACTCAGGGATGTCGAGGAACGGATAATCCTGACTATCTGGAGGGAAACCATAAAAGTGTGCTCACATGGCAGAGCTGTCACCTGCGGTGACCCTGACTCCCTATGAGGACAGTCTGCTGGAATTATTCATCAGTGTGGAGCAGTGGGAGACCTGGACTTCTCATACCTGGCAGCTCCCCACTGCCCTGCAAATGAAACAGCCTCTTCTTTATGTGCTGGCTTGAATACCAGCCATTTTTCATTAGTAAAGTCTTAATGTTAGCAAGCCCATCTGGCCAATGTTTGCTTAATTTATTGAGGAAAGTTTTCAGTTCAAATAGTTTCAAAAGTGCGTGTTGATTTCAGGGCTAACAGACTGCCTTTCTGCCTGGCAATAGAGCCTGGTCTGTCTATACATGATTCCCATGTTACACAAGCCTGAGGATGCTGGAAAATGATAAAAACAGGAAGCGCAAGTTGTAGGGGTGATTGGGGATTTTCCATGAGAAATGAAAATCAAAGCTCTGTATAAAAATCTGTTATTTCACTTGACTTATTTTCAGTTAGGTCTGTCAGACAAAGAGGCCTCACGGAAGGGCAGGGGCTGTTTGCTATCCTGCCTTGCTCAGAGCAAAGACTTCCATCTAGGCTTCCCTGTGCCATGCAGTCCATGTTCTCAAAGATGACTAGAGATTTAGTCCTCAGTCTCCCAGACTCCAGGTGTGGCCAAACTGGTGTCTTTAGAGACTGTCTTCTCACCCTGCCCCAAGAAGGAGGATGCCTTACTATGTAGGAAACCACAGTGGGGCAACAAGAGGGTGGGAGGACTTTCAGTGGGTATCCCTGCTCCAAAGCCCACCACACATCTCTTTAGAGCAGGACAGGCGTTGAGAAGTGGTTTGGAAAAGCCAAGTCCTCACTCAATTTATACAAAAAAACCTTGTGTGGCTGAGATCCCTGTTAGACTCCAGAGGAGTCCCAGTTACAGCAGGCAGAAATAGTAGAAGGAAAGAAGCCAAGCAGCCGCTTTCTGTGATGCTTGTTAGGCTGCAGTCCTTCCCACTCCCAGTTTTTCAATGAAATGTAGTAGCTATTGACTCCAGCCTTTATTGTATTTTGTTTTTTTTTTTAATCCTAGTGTCGTTTATATGACCTCCGTGCAGACAGAGAAGTAGCAATTTATTCCAAAGAGAGCATCATTTTTGGAGCATCCAGTGTGGACTTCTCTCTCAGCGGTGAGACTCCAACTTTGGAGGTTATCTTAGTGGTGGGATTTGAGGAGAACTGTAAAATTTTGCCAGTTTAATTTGAGAAAGCTTTTGTTATTAACAATTATTAAAGGAAGTACTAAGTATGAAAAGAAACATGCATGGGAGCCTTTTTTTGCCTCCGAATAACCTAGCTGGTTGTTGCTTCATTGTAGCAATGAAAAGTATTTCTGGCCCTACAGAAGGCAGGAAATGCTTTGCCATTAACTATAGCTGGGCTGGAATTTCAAAACAATGATTAAAAACATTTCAAAGGAAACATGAAATGTAACTAGACGATTACGCACACTTATATGAATAGTTTATAAAAGGATAATAAATGATTAATAAAAGTACGTTAGAGGAGCACGAGAGCAGAGACATGACCATTTTTCAGTACAGATCTGGAGACGTGAGCTTGAGTCTTCTCTCTCCTGTCCCAGCACAACTTCTTGTAAAAAGTCTGAGCAAAACATTATTACCCTGCATAAGCTGCTGAAGTGCTCTTCAGCCTGTTGTGATTTGGAGCCGTGCCCCATCTCTAATAACTGGGCAGATTCTATATAATTAACTCAATTTTAACTGTATTTTTAACTAAGAAATCGTAATTGGTGCAGCATTTGTGTGGGTAGCTCAAGAGTGGAGCAGGGGTGTGCAGCAGGAGCACATCTGGGCTGAGGGCAGCAGTGGTCAGGGCTCACCCCGTGCAGAGGGTGGCACAGGAAGGCTGGGTTGTGGCTGGCAGGCTGGCAGATGTCCTGCGGGAGGCCTTTGCTGTGGTCAAGCGGTGATAACCTACTGAAGACCTCACTTTGTAAAATCTCATTCTCTTGGTAGGTCGCCTCCTGTTTGCAGGCTATAATGATTACACCATCAATGTCTGGGATGTGCTGAAAGGGTCCCGTGTATCCATCCTATTCGGACATGAAAATCGTGTCAGCACCTTGCGGGTCTCTCCGGACGGGACGGCGTTTTGCTCGGGCTCCTGGGACCACACCCTCCGGGTGAGTCTGGGAGAACCTGCTTTGGCTCCTTTCTTTCTTTCTTTGTGTGAAAAAAAGGGGGCGAGGAGGAAGGGCTGTCACAGGAAAATTTGCTCTAAAGGATATAGAACCACAGTGTAAAACATGAGCAGAAAAAAAAAAAAAACACCTTAAAAATTCCCCAAAAAGTGCTAGATGAACTGTTAAAGTTAATGAAATTTTGAAGTTGCAGGTTAAATAACATCATTGTTGTTGATACATCATACCACTGACCTGGCTGCCTTGCCAAGTCTTAATTAAACTTCTGATAGAATAGTCAATGTCATAAATTATTGTTCTATTCTCTCTCTCTGCAGATCTGGGCTTAACCTGAGATCCCATGTGCAGACTCAAATGAAGACTGATACCCCGGGCTACAAAAACTGCATAAAAAAGCTACCCCTCAAAAATCAAATACTTGCTGCAGTACAAAACAGTGACACAGAACCCACAGACTAACACAACTAGGTAGAAAATGTAATCTGCTTGAACACATAGCAAACATCAACTTCTAGTAAAATGAAATGTTTTTAATTATGTTTTGGATTTTCTTTTGTTAGAACTAGTTTAGATCATTATAAAAGGACTTTCTCTGAAGTCACCTGCATCATAGAATCGAGTATTTCAGTGCACATTATGTATTTATTTGCATGAATTGAGTTCCTTTTTAAAGTAAAAAAAAAAAAAAGAAGAAAAAAAGAAGAAAAAAATATTCCTGATTTTATCAGGATGTAGCATAAGACTTTGGAAACATTCCATAGTAGTGCATTGAATTTTGGTGTTGGAAAGTGGAACGAAAAACAATTCTGTTACTCCAATGGTGTTATGGATGACTGAACCTTGGTAGTAAGGAGAAGAGCAAAGGATCTACTGTGAAGGTACTGGCTGTTGTCATAAAAGTGTATTTTTTGTATAAAAAAAGGAATCCTTTCAATCCCTGTTTTTTCCTACTGTCTTTTTAGATAGAAGTATTTCATCTCTGTTACCTTAATATAAAGAACCTAAATATATACAAAATTATAAACTGCAAAGATGAGGGATATGAACATGATTTACGTAATCATGAGGTAATACTTAACCAGTAGTTTCTTAGAAATTTTTAATTGTATCACTTGGTGAGTGAATTTTCTTTTACTTAAAGGAATACTACATGCTAAGCACTAAGGGGTACTACGCTCTAAGCTCTAAGCACCAGTATACTGATGGTCAAATCTTTTCCAAGTCAGTCATAGTCATACTATAGTCATGATTCTTCTTTGCATTTCAAGCAGTTCATACCACTTGTGTCAGGGCAGTGTGGCTTCAATGTGTGTTAAGGCAGTATGTGCCCATTTTAAGGGCCTTCTGCAATGTCAGAGCAGTGCAAGTTCATGCAAACGTGGGTCAGATCTTATGAGCCAAATCATATGATCCTTACTTTACCAGTCATCTCCCATTGGCATGGACACAGTTTTGTTGTTATTGCACTTCAGAGTGAACAGGAGTGAGATGTTGAAAACCTACTGTGAGCCACACTCCTGCCAGTATTTGATTCTGTGCTCCCCAGAGCCTGCAAGCCCATCTGATCCAGGATTCTCTGGGTTTCAGGGGAGCAGTACAGCAAACCACATTGCTGCAGCACCCTGCCCTCTGTGCGAGCATCGTCATGCAAACAGGCAGGACTATCCCCCTGTGGAGCTGATGCCATAGAATTAAGATTTAATCAGATAAAGCTGAGATATAGTTAATTATAGAGCTATTGGGAAAGTAGATCTGCATGTATGCATTGAAAACAATTAGGACTGGAATGTGTGACTTCTGCTCACACTGACAGGTACTGGGTCTAAGCTGAGCAGGGGCACGTAGGAAGCAAAGTGCTGGAGTAGTGCTGGGAGCTTGCACAGTCTGGCCTTTGAAATGCAAGTGGTGAGATACACCTCTGAAAAGATAAAATATTATTTATATTTAGGTTGAAACAAGAAAACAAGCTTACTTGAGTGAGCTTGATTACAGGCTCCGTGGTCACTGGAGTTGGCTTTTCGTGTAAGTTTAATAAGAATCTTCTAATTCTATTTATAAGTGGGTTTTTGTTGCAATTCTGTATAAAAATTGTATTACAAGCGAAGTCTCCTCATTCCTGAAAACATTAGGTGCCATGAATCCATGACTGATTAACCTAGGACACTGACATTTGTATCAGCCTTCAGTCCCTAAAGAAATAGTTCAGCTGTTTTCACTTGGAAAAGTCAGCTCTGATGCTTTGCAGTATTTGTGGCAAACTATCCCTATACAGACTGAATGCACTATGGAAATGTCATATAGAGCTCACTGTGCAATACTGAGTCAATACACTGTACACATTTGATCAAAAGATTAATATTAATGTTTAGATAGTATTTATTGGTAAGATGTTTGTTTCAAACCTACTACATTGTGTTGATATTATGAATGGCCTAAATACAATAAATTGTATTTTACATATTGAGAACATATATATAGTCATTTTTCCCATCCGTTAGGTTCTTCTAATGGTAGCTATTGTTTATGTTTCTTTGGCATTTACTTTTTGCACCATACGGTTTCTTAGATCTTTCGTCCTGCAAAAATCTGGGACAAAATCCAGATCTACCAGAAAATTGCTTCTGGAACATCTTCTGGAAATAGCCAAGGTAAGCCAGAGCAACGGAGAGTGAGCAGACTGTGGCAGGTACCTGAAACTCCATCTAAGATCCTTCTGCATTCAGGAGGCCAGAATTAGGTTTTGTTTCCCTGCCCAGAAGGATTGCTGTCTTTCTAGATCCTCATTGCAACACCCAGGAATGTACTGGAAAATGCTGAGTATGTGTTTTGGGTGTGCACAGGGTTCTCCTTGCACTGCAGTGGGGACACCAGTGAGCGCTGAGCACCACAGCACTGTTGGTCTTGGGCTGTCACCGGTCGGGTAAACTAGATTTGCAGATCACCTTGAGATGCAGCAGTTCAGCATTCTGCCTTGTCAGTAGAGAGCTGTTCTGGGGTCAGCTGTCCTCTCCACTTTAGATTTTGTGGTCAGCATGAAGGTTGTTGGTGGAAGTGCTCAGTTCAGACGCTGAAAAGAGCACCTCCTTCATTTGAGCACTCTGTTTCATTTCCTTTCCTGAGGGGCTGGGGAAAGTGCTGAGACAGTTTCTTCTGAGTGACATCAGTGCCAAAACTGTCACCAGTTCCAGTGAGAATTGGGCTGACATCGTATCTTGCACTTCTGCTCTTGCAGGGAGAAATCTGGTGGTTCTTGCATTTCAGGGCCACTGCCTATGGACTCCTAAGTTGGGCTGCCTGGACTCAGCACCTGTGAAAATTACCTGTTTGTTCCTGAGATAATGATGAAAGCTGTGAACCAGGGTGGGCCTCAACTTCCCATCAGATAAATGAAGGTAGAGGAACAGAGCTCTAAAGTATCCATTGTTTTTCTTACAAAGGGAGACAGGGAAGCTTTGAAAAACTCAACATTTTGAGACATTCCCCCCCCCTTTGATACATTAAGCTATTTGTGTGGGAAGTGCCTTTGTGCCTTTCCTGAGGGGAAAGGTTTTAACCTGCTTCTTGTCCTTTCCCCATGGTGTCCCTGCACCCACCACAGCCCCAGGAAGCAGCAGCAGGGAAGCAGCAGTGTCACATCAGAGCCCTGGCACAGGCCTTACCTGACCTGCTGCTCAGCTCAAGGCTGGAGGTGAAGGAAAAGCCATCCCAAAAAGGCTACAAAAGTGGACTGTAACCAGGTTAAACATATGGACAGCAAGGGAGCTATAGCTAGGGCAAAGTCACTGTCAGACAGCCCTGTTCTGTTAAACAAAAAATTTATAGAAACAGGAAGGGTGGAAAAGGATATTACTAAAGAGCAGCCTCTCCCTCTTGCTCTCCTGCCATGAGGAATGCAATAGGAAATTCCTGCTCCGGGATTAACAATCGTAAGGAAAACTGCAGTTAAAAAAGCATGTGTGTAAAGCACTGGTGAAAAGTAAAGATGTAATTCCAGCTACTGCTCTAGCACATAAACACAGGGTAGATTTCCCTGCTTAAAAACGAAACAAAAGCCAAATATGGGGATGTAAAATGAGGAGTTTGCTTTAGGAATAGAGATCAGGCCAGTTCGTGATAGTGATCTGAGAAATTGCAATGGGATTGATTCCAACCATCTATTTTTAGATTTTTCTAATGGGGATGTAAAATGGAGACCGAGAGCTGGAACTCCCGATGGGTGGAGTGAAGCTGAGCAGTCTTGTGCGGGTGTGTTGGGCACCTTGAGCCCGTTGTGTGATGAGAGGCAGAGCCGTGACCCAGTCCTGGCAGCTGTGGCAGCTCCTCTCCCTGGGCTGGCATGGGGCTGCGGGGTGACAGCCCAGCCACAGCCACAGCCACGCTTTGCACAGGGCCACGTCTGAACCTCACCCGCAGACGCACTGAGCAGGAAGCACAAGTTGGGTGTACCTGTGCTGGGCCTGCCATAAATCTTGGGGTGGGTTTTATGGGAGTTTTGATGATCTGGTGAGCAGTTGATGGTACTGGAGCTCGAAGGGCACAGCTGGGGCGGGGGGGAGGCCTCTCCCTGAGATGTCTTTCTGGTGCTGTGCCCTGAGCGAATGACACCAGTTGGCTGGTGTTTCCTCAGCCTTTTCTTTTACCACCAAAAGTGGTGAAGGGCCCAGCCTTTGCACCGCAAAGGTCCTCCCTGGAAATTTTGTCCAAACGTCCGTCAAAAAGCAAATGTCACCGCGTTTTCTTGGTAAATACAAAATGCTCTCATCCTACAGTCTTAGAAAACCTGAAGGATCTCTGATACAAAGAACACGGGCTCGGGCCACTAATGGAAGGGAGGGGGAGAGAAACCCGGTATGAAAAGCATCTCGCAGCCAGCACCCGGTAACTCAACATTCCGCTTGGCTGCGCAGGAGCTGGAGCTGCCTTCCCCGGGGATGCAGCCGGACCCCTTGGGGACCAGCGCTGGCTCCTCGCCCGCCACCGGGGGGACGTGCCGGCCCAGGGGCGGTGCCCCCCCCCGGGCTCCCCCCCGCCGGGTCGGGCCTTCGACGGCGCCGGGCCCCGCCCCGGAGGAGGGAGCGCTCCCCGCGCCCCGGGGTGGGCCGGGCCGGGCCGGGCGGAGGGGCCGCCCCGCCTCTTAGTCGGCGGCAGCTGCTGCTGCGGGGCCGCAGCCGCCGTGGGCCGCCGCCATGCCGGGCTCGCTGAAGGAGGAGACGGCGCTGCTGCTGGAGGATTACTTCCAGCACCGCGGCGGCAGCGCCGCGCTGCCCCCCAGCCCCACGGCGGCCACGCTGCGGCGGGCGGCGGCCGAGCTGGAGCGGCGGGAGCGGCCCTTCTTCCGCTCCTGCGCGCCGCTGGCGCGGGCCGAGCCGCGGGAGGCGGCGGCGCTGCTGGAGCGGGTGGCGGCGCAGCTGGAGGCCGAGGGCGGCCTCAACTGGGGCCGGCTGCTGGCGCTGGTGGTGTTCGCGGGCACGCTGGCCGCCGCGCTGGCCGAGCGGGGCTGCGGTGACGGGCCGCGCTGCTTGGCCGCCACGCTGGCCGCCTACCTGGCCGAGGAGCGGGGCGAGTGGCTGGAGGCGCACGGCGGATGGGTGAGCGGGGACGGGGCGGGGGCGGGGGCGGCCCCGGGAGGAGCGAGGGTCCGTGCCGGGAGGCCGGTCCGGGAGCGGCCTGGGGCGGGGGCCGGCGGGCCCGGGCCCCTCTCCCCGCCGGGCAGGGCAGGGCAGGGCAGCCCCCCGGTGTCGTTCCCTGCCGGCGGTGATGGGCGTGCGCGGCGGCGGAGCTGCGGGCAGGGCTGCAGACCCCGCAGCGGGCCCTGCGCGGTGGCTTAGCCGGGTCGGGGAAGGTGCCGGTGGCCGGCCCGTCGGGCTGCCGCCTCCTAGAAATGCAGGGATGACGGTGCTGGCTCGGGAGGTACAAGGTTTCCCCTCTCCCCACGCCCGCAGTCTTTGCCTTTTGCAGAGCAGGCTGGCACAGCTCTTCCGAGCGCAGACACAAACCACCGGTGACCTGTTCTTAAAAGACGCCCGTGTGTGTATGTGAAGCCAGCCGTCCCCTAGACCTGCTGCTCTGGTTCCTGCTCGTCCTGAAACTGGTCCGTCGGGGCCTGGGGAAGGTGTGGGCAGCAGCTTTAATGTACCCGCGGTGGGAAGCGGTGGCTGCTGTTGCTTTCTGCCCCTCCGGACGCACGCTGGAGGTTCAGCTTTGGAGCCATCCAGGCAGCTCTGAACAAAACGTCAGCTATCCTGCAGAACTGCACGTTTCCTATTTTCATTCCTAGTGGAATATTTGATGCCAGTACAAATAAGCACTAAAAATAGAAAGGTGTGGGGGGGAAGCAGCCGCTGGTTTCGTTGACTTTTCCAGCGGCCAAAATGAAATCGGTTTTCCAGTGGTCACCGGTTCATCTGACTGCTCAGAGCAGCGTGGTCCTCGGCCACAAGGTGCAGTGTCACTTGGCCGAATCGCGTTGCCGGTTTGCACAAATTAAAGTGTAAAGAACAAAGTTCCGGAAGAAATTAAGAGTATAACTTGTTTACATAGACATCTGCAGAGCAGAGTTCAAACATGACCATCTGGAGTCGTATTGCTGCCACTTCTGATTATCACAAATAACGATCTGGGAGAGCAGCTGCCAGCTTTGCTCTGTCATAGGTCAGCTCTGAGCAGTGTCCACTGGGCTCTTGCAAGACTGTGTAATCAGTCCTCTGTCCACTGAGATGGGACCAGCTTTGGGCTTCTGGGTTGGAAATTTCCATATCCTGTGTTTCACATACTTTCTGAAACTGGAGTGAGGAGGAACAATGCTGGCAGCTCCCCTCAGAAACTTGCCTAAAAGGGCAAAAATAACGTAATGACATGCTGAGCATCTTGATAGGAAGTCCGCAATTCTCTTTTGAGCAAAGCGTGCAAACTTTTGGAGCTGCTGCTCTCGGTCACCTTGTGCAGAGGCTCTCACAAAGCATTTTTGTGTGCCCAAGGCAGCAGGCTTGGGCTTTCAGGATGAAAACAGGGACTTCTGCAGCTGACAAATGCCAGGCTGCGAGTGTGAACTGAACTGTGCTCAAAGACTTATTAAAAGGAATCCGGTTAATTGTAAGCCAACCAACTCAGTGTTCTTTCTCTTGTGTTTCTAGGAGGGCTTTTGTCGCTTCTTCAGCAGTCACGGCTCCCAAGCAGCTGACCAGAGCAGTACCATCAGCAATGCCATCATGGCTGCAGCAGGGTTTGGAATAGCAGGATTGGCTTTTCTCTTGGTGGTGCGGTAGGCTGATGAACAGATCTTGCCATGGGAAAGTACTCAAAACTGACGATTTTCCAGATTTCACTCTATTTTCTATAGAACAGACCCTCTAAGAAGAAGTTTATATTTTTAAACTGGCTCGGAAAACTGTCTCACCAAATCCTTGGCTATAAACTGCTTCACTTGCTACCCAGTAACAGCACACACAAATGTGTACTAAACCACCATTTGTGCATGTTCAAAACCTGTCGTCTCCAAACATCCTCTGGACTTTCTTTTTGAAGGTGTAACCTAAACTTTAGCGTGGTTCATTGTACTGTAACTTCTGAGTGCTTGATGTTATGCTAGGAAAACCTTATGGTGGACTTGCTACTAAACCCTCTCTTGGAGCTGACTTACCTATGTGGAGGCAAGTCTTCAAACCCACCTTCCATTATTACTGTAAAGTGGGCGAACGTTGACTGTGATTTAAATGGCTTATGGCTTCACATACAGTGCACAGCACTTGTTACCGAAAGGCAACTTGTTGGTTGATTTAGAGCAATTAGAGCCCATGATGCGAGAGGCATTGGGGCTTAATATAACATAAGGCTGATTTCATTACACTACAATAAGTATTGATACAGTAATGGCTGCAGTCCTGTTCTTACTGAAAGGAAAGGAATTTAAATATTAAACCTTAATTGGTATATTGAAATCCAGTGGAGGCTGGAATTTCTCTGGATTTCCTTGACAAAACGAGAATTTCCATATATCTTAATATATTTTTGAAGTATTTATCACTGTATAATACTTGTAGCCATGACATCTTTATTTTTGTTTAAAACTTAATGATGGTTCTTGTCACTAGTGTGTATCAAGCGTTGTCTTGTTTGAGTAATATTTCACTCTGTTTTCAACATGCTGTGTATTTCTTTCCGTGGTTGTACAAATTGCCTTATGTTCCTGCTAGCTTTTAATAACGTTCCTGGGTTACTCATAGCGTGTACAATTTTACTATGGTGACTTCAAAGGTGAATAAATGTTAAGTATTTTTATTTTAAAAAAAAAACTTCTGCTTATTTGACCGGGTGGATGATGGTACTTGGACAGCGAGTGTTTTGGTGGTTACCTGGATGCACCACCTTCCTGGTACTTTGACCTGAAACGAGGAGCTGTGCAGCACCAGAGCAGTGTGATGCTGCTCTTCATTGCAGAGGAGTCCTCCAGTCAGAACTAGGGGTAAGGAAAGTCTAAGGGGAAAATCCAGTCCAAAAGGCCCATCTTCACCACTGCAGCTGGAAATAACCCAGTTGTTTTGTAGTCCAAAACTTTCCAAAATCTACTGATATAGCTAGTTTACAGGCAGGCTTCTCGGAGAGCTGCTCCTGCTTGTAGAGAGCGACAGAGCTCTTGTTTCTTCTCTGCCAAGACTTGCTCTGCCTCTCGCTTTCACATGTGCACAGTTTTTTACTGAAACTGGAGTTTCTGATAGGAGTTACGGTAACAAATGTCAAATAGGTTCAACCCTTCTCAGATTAGTAATACTGAGCAGCTGTAATTTTTGAGGGTGTTAACACTTTTAGAAAGCAGTCTCATGTTCCCAGCTCCAGATCAGATGTTCCTGTGGCAATGGTGGCTCTGAGGCCTCTTAAAGGGTGCAAGCCCATTATCCAGTCTCCCTCCCTGGCCCCCAGTCAGCCCATTGCTCTGCCCTTCAAGAGGCTGTCTCCCTTCATGGGAAAAGCACCCACTGGCAGCAGACTTCCTCTTGGGAAGGATCAGCCTGGCAGCTGGCTTGGCATTGCTGCGGCCAGCAGTGGCCACTTGTGGCCACCCTGCTTCTGCTGCTGACCACTGGGCCCTGGGGAGGTGTGTGGCAGGGCTGCAGCCTGGCGCTGGACAGACCAGCGTTGTGCCGACTGGCTGCAGATGCAGGGAGGACAAAAAGGGACATTCAGGGATGGTAAGCCCCACGGAGGCAGGAAGGAGCTGGCGGTCCTCCCCCTTGCTGCCTGCTCTGAACAAACGTCTGCTTGTTCTCTGACTTCCAGTTCTCTAAACTCGGCTTGGCTCCTCTCAGCAAAAGGATTAAGAGCCCGCAGCGTGGGGCCGTCATGCTCAGTTCCTCTCTCGAGTTCCCACAGGGATGGTGCCTGCTTCTGCAGCAGCTGGATGCTCTGGGGCATCTGCCATCAGTCCTCCTGGGAGGCTGCAGTCCCTGAAACTGTGGCTACGGTGAGTGTGAACTGGCTGGTGCTGAGAAGTGAAGGCAGTTTCCAAAATGTGAGGTGCTTGGTGGGATGTGTGCTGTAAAGCCTGGCAAACGAGGGGGCAAGAAATGCTCTTAACAGAGGTCAAATGCTGCATGGAAGTGTCCTGTTGCTGATCTCAGTGTTTCCCCATTATCAATCAGGACAAAGATAAATTACAGTATCTTGATTTCTAGTGTAACCTGATCTGGCAGGCCCCACAAAAGGAATAGTAGAGAGGATGTTATGCTGGTTTTTAGAGTGTGCTCTGGAAAAGAGAAGAAAACAGTCTGGAAACCTCCTTCAGTAAAGTGGTATTAGTCTCTGGTGTAAACCTGAAGCTTTACAAGGTGCAGCTTGAAGAGTGTCTGCCACTCTTCCTTGGCCAGGGGTAGGCTTCCTAAGAGCTAAAAGAACTGGGGGTACTTTAGGAAAGCTGTAAGGCTGAGTCAGGAGACTGCAGTGCAGCTCAGCAGGGTAGCAGCAATGCTGTCTGTAGCTTCCTGGCACCTGGAGCCAGGCTGTTCTGGTCTCCACTGGGCAGCCTGCACTCAAGGGTGCTCTGCTCAGCCACCCTGCGAGCAGTGGGCACAGCCCAGGCCACCAGAGCTGGGCACAGGAGGATAACCTGCCTGATCCAGCTGGAGCTATGCTGCCCAAGCCACCCTTGCTGTAGGGACTGTGGAGATGCAGGATTGATGACCAGGGTTTAAATCACTGGAACCCCGCTGATTTTAGGGCAGTTTAAACTAACTTACCTTTGCATGACTCTTCTGATTTTTTTCTTTTTCTTTTCAGTTTCAGTCTGACTGTTTGTCTCAATGAAATCCTGTATTTCAATTAAAAACTGCTGCTTATCCTCTTTTCTGCCTCAGAAAAGGGAAGCAAGCCTCTGCTGTTCCTTTCTTCAAATGCAGAAGGAGAGTAGGTGGTGTTTAAGCACAAGGCTGTGTCTAATCCTCATGACAGCTTTCAGATCTTCAGTGCTGGTGGACTTCTCAGGCAAGTGGTGGATGCAACAGGCCCCATCCCATCTAGTGATTAGCACACAGTAATTGCTGTAGGTTCTGCTGGGGCCCCAGTGTGCCTACAGCTGCAGAATCCATCAGCTGTGGGTCACTTCCAGGTCCCTGAGTGGAAGGTGGCATTCCCAGCTCACCACAGTGTTCACACTGGTCTTACTGGAGCCATTAGCGTTATCTGCCAGCACTGCACCTGCTCCCCATGCTGGTCCCATCCATTGTAACCACAAGCAAAAGCTGCAGTGCCATTGTGGGAGCCCAGCTGCCTTCTCATTAAAGGAAAGAGAAATCTGTTCTTCAGGCTTCCCAAGAGCCTTGAACTAGCTAGTGTGTTTCTTCTTGACTTGGAAAAAATGAGATGCAGTTAGAGCTCAAAAAATGTGAGTTGCAGAATGTTGTTATAAGGCAGTTTGGGAGCTGCTTTGCTGTGGTATGCAAAAAATCTGGTCTGGCACGTCTCACTGAAGGAATGGGTGCTGCTGCTGGGTCCTTTTCTGCCCATGCTGCTGTTGTGAGGGGGTGCAGCAGGGTGGGGGTCTGACCTGCAGGGTGGTACCCAAGCCCAAGTAGGACGGGAGAGCCCCATTGCAAATGACTTACTAATTGAGCAGCCAAAAAAACCCCAGAGAATCACTGGAAGGAAAAAAGATCAAGCATGTGACATTTTATTCACATAATTTCACTTCTTTTGTTCATTCAGTTTGGATAATGAAAACAAACTTCTGGCTTTCACTTCTGTTTCTCTGGCTGCTTTCTGTACCAGACTTGAGCTGGGTTGTCCTTGCAATGACTAGATGTGGTGTGGAGAGAGCAGGCGCAGCTGGGAAGTGACTTTCAGGTTTAAATAGTCAGTGTAATTCCTTCATAAATGCTGCTGCTATTAGGAGCACTTAAAAATATTGCCTTCAAACTTTTAACATTTAATCCTGTCACAAACTGAAACTCTCAAATAGAACCGAGTTCAAAAAAAATAAATAAATTCCTGATTTACCTGAAGTCAAATGTAGGAAGTCTAAAAACCAGCTCTGTGCTGCACTAGCAGGTGTGTTACATTGGAGTTTTTCTCTGCCTGGGCTTGGTCTATTTGTTTTATTCAAATGAGATGAGGAAGAGAGGACCTGGCTTTCCTTGTCAACTAGGTCTCCTTTCAAACAGGCCATTTGTTTCTTCCTGACCTGTGATAAGTTTCTACAGTACTGTACTTTAGTACTTTCTAAAGTACTAGAGCCTGTATCAGATACTTGCAATTTGGCAATCTCATAGTTTCTAGATGTTCACCCATTTTGTCAGAGCTGATGTGTGTTATGTGGTTCTGTTAAGAATTAAACCTACTAAGATGGCTGGTTTAATTCAGGACCACGCCAGCTAGTGGGGTGAGTGAAATCATGATGTCCTGTAGTAAGAGCCAGCACAGGGCATTAGAAAAGCCTGTCTGCAGAGAGCCACTGCAGGCAATGCAGAAAGCTTGTGCTTTCTGGATTTAATCCCTTTAATGAGTCTGACCTGTGACAACAGTTCACTTGAGGGAGTTCCTGTGTTTGACCCAACCTGCTCTTTTGTTTGCCTCTGAACAGCTGAGCACATGGTGAGTAACAGCAGGAACCCCACACGCTGCTTACAGCTTTTGGTTACTGTCTTTTTTTATTAATACTTTTTTTTAGATGTGGTTTGTACCCAGCAGGGTCTGTGGGGAACGATGGCCTCACTCAGTCTAGCCATGGGGAACTGTCCGTGCTGCAGTGCACCTTGGGGAGGGCCAGGCATGGTATCTGAAGCTCTGCTGTGGGCAGCCTGCTCTTCAGGCTGACACCAAAGCCAGGAGCTCTTGGTGGTGCTTTAGTTTGGAATGTTTAATACTGAAAGTGCAAAAGCGCTTGGCTTCTTCAACGTGCTAGAAAGAAAGCACTGTCTGTAGTGTGCTGAGCTAATAGGCTGGTTGGCTTCTTCCTTGTAGCTATTAGTGTCTTCAGAAGAATCCCCGACTGTTGCAATGAATTTCTAAGTGTTAATCATGAAGCTTTATGGTAAGCACCTTGGAAACTCCTAAAATACAGGCAGAGCTGCGTGGCTTCAGTGGGGATTTGGTGCAGGGCAGGCAGTGATAATTTGCATCTCTCCAGGAGCTGCCAGCAAAAGCTCTCTTGGGCCTGATCTCCTGGTGCATAGACTGGACCTTTCTACTGCACTGCCTGGACCCAGCTGCTGTGTGCCCTTGCCACCCTGGGGCTCTCCCACCTCTCCCCAGGCAGAGGATATTCTCCCAGAGGTCCCAGCAGCCTGCCTGGGGGAAGCATGGCCGCACAGGGATGCACCCAGTGTTGTCCTGCCCTGCTAGCATGGCCAAGGTGCCAAGCACAAAGCTGAAGGAGTGGTTCTATTGGTGCTGTGCTGGGTGGTGGTGGTGGTTAGACTTTCTAATGATTGTAATGTATGAGCAAGAATGAATTCCAGTAGTTGGGTGTAAAATATCCTTGTAAAACAGTAGTCATGAGACCAACTGCAGCCAGGAGCTGATGGTGCTTGACATGCAGGACAAACACTTCTTTCCTGATATCCATCTTATGCACGGTGGGAGCCTCGGTACAGAAAAGTACTTTAAATGCCAAACCTAATTACAATGGGAGCCTGCAAGGGATGTGGGTGCTTAAGCATCTCATAGCCAAGCTGGATGGTGGCATTTTCAAGCAGAACATGGGATGTGGTCCAGCAGGTGCCAGCTCTGGATTCCTCCCTGGGCTGGAGCATGATTGGAGAGGGACAGTGTCGCCTGCACTGAGGCCGTGGGGCTGTCACGCAGCCGCTGCCTGCTGCGCTGAAACCCGGCCCTGCAGACTCACCCACTCACTAAGTGGTTTCCATCCCAAAACTCCACAGCAATTCCTGTGCTTCCTGGCATGTGAAAAGTCTGTAAAACAAGTAGAGGGATTGAATTCTTTCTCTTCTAACATTTTTTTCACTAACCACTGGCAGCCCCAGCACCGCTCCCGCACGGCACAGGCTGTGCTCGCAGCTGCAGCGTGGAACACAGTGTCCTTCATGCTCTTCCTGCCGGCTGGGTAGGCAGCTCTCTGCTATAGCACCATTTCCCTTCCCCTGGTGTAGGCAAAGAAAAATCAGTTCCCCGTAAAATCTTTTTGAAGAGCACAAAATAGCACAAAACTAGCCTGAATCTTGAAAAAGAAAATAACCTCTGGGATCTTGTGTGTTGTCCTTGGTGATGTTCAGAGCAGAACACCACCTGCTGCTCTGAAACCCTTCCAGGGTTCCTGGTTGCCTTTTCCAAGAGAAGGTCTGTTCCATGGGAGGAAAAGGTTAAACGTGGGAGAGTGAGTAGGGCAAAAGATTATGTGAAACAGAAATCCTGGTACTGTTTGTTCTGCCATCTGCTCCACACTTGATCCAGGGCTGTGGGTGGTTTCCCATAGCCCTCCCTCTCCCCTCGCTGCCTCACGCTGGCGGAGGGCTTTGAACTCCCTGGGCTGGCGCTGCAGAGCCGGGCAAGATCTGCAATTCCCATCTCCAGGGGGAGCTGCCTTTTGGCAGGGTGCAGGGTGAAGCCAGGCACTGTGGCCTGGCCGCTGTGCTGGAGCTGCTGCTGGGAGCCTGCTCTGGCAGCAAGCCAGAGAAGCAGGGACTTCGATGCCTTTGGCACTGATGGAGTGAGTGCTGGGATCAGCACACCCCAGGCTGTGCCTGGAGGGAGAGCTGAGGCAGGACAGGCTCTGCTTCCCTGGGTGTGCTCAGTGCTCTGCAGTGATGTGCCAGCGGTGCAAGATGCTCCCCAGCAAGCGGTCGTGCCCATCACCCGGCTGCTGCCACTGTCCCTGTGAGCCAGCAGCAGAACAGGCTGAGCCCCACGTGGCTCTGTGCCCACACACCCTCCTGCTGGCTCCAGGGCCTGGCATGCATGCCAAAGCATGGAGGACAGAGGTGTCACTTGTCCCTGCTTCATGGATGAAGGACCAGAGCACAGCGATGCGGAGCCTGCGAGCGGGCAGTGCTGGGGCTTGCCGGGAGCGCGGTGCCTGCAGCTCACCCTCTGCTACAGCCAGCCAAAGTAAGGTGAAAACATCTTGCCTCTGACCTCCAGCTCCCCTTTCTGCTCTGCCTCCAGCCCCCTTTTTCTGCCTTCCCCTGGTCTCTCAGCCCGGCTGTGCTGGGGCTGTGGCTGCTCACCCCTCCGCACCCCAGACCTCCTCCCCCTGCCCACCCACCCTGGGTCTGCTTGGGAATGTGACCTTGCTCTCTAGATTATTTACAGACAAAATATTGCTGCAAGCCTGTGGAAGGGGTTTTTATTGTTGGTTTTTGTTGTTGTTGTTTTATTTTATTTTTTTAAGTGACTGAATTCCACAAAAAATGAATTATTTGGAGGAGCCTGTAGAGGTTGGTGGGAATACTGTGCTGGGTTGGGAACAGGCTGCTTGAAGCTGTCCCCTGGCCAGCACGGAGGCGTGAGAGGCTCTGCCTTTCCCTAGCTGTAGGAAACCATCTGTCTCTGGTTTTCATTGAGAAACCCACCCCCTGCATTGGGAAGGCTGCCAGGAGGGGACACCAGCATTAACAGGGCTGTGGCATGCACGTAGCCAGGCTGCCCTTCCTGCACCCCTGGAGCCAGGGCTCTCTGCTTTCCTGTGCTTGGGAGCTCCTGTGTCGGCTGCAGCGCAGCCTGGGTTTGCTGAGGACCTCAGACAGAGCTGTCAAATCCGATCGGAAGCGGTCATAGGCTGATTTCTCCTTTTTTGTTTTTACTGGCAGGACCAACAGCTGGCCTTTTCCCTGCTGCTGACAATTCTTCTGTCTCACTGAACCTCTGAAAGCCTCGTGGTGGTGGTTCCCCACTGTGCAGAGACCTCACGCCTCTGACCTCGTGCCGCTGCGGTCCCCTTTGCGTGGCTGCCCAAGGTACAATGATGGACATGCTTAGGGTTGAGCAGCGTTGGCTGCTTCGGGTGGGGCTGTCCTGGGGTCCCTGGCCAGTGCTGGTTTCCTTACAGGGTCACTGTAAGCCTTCAGATGCCTACAGCCAAGTAATTGCCCTGAATAAGTCTGTGTGCTCTGCTT
This sequence comes from Apus apus, assembly GCF_020740795.1. Classification (NCBI taxonomy): domain Eukaryota; kingdom Metazoa; phylum Chordata; class Aves; order Apodiformes; family Apodidae; genus Apus; species Apus apus. The sequence continues at coordinate 9,204,638 of NC_067291.1, forward strand.
GAATTTAGGAGTAAGCACAGTGATTGTCAAGAGAGCTAAACCTGGTCACAGACAGTGACCCTTTCACTGTTGGAACGGTGCTTACACCAAAATACCTTGGTCTGGCTCAGGCTGCACCTTGGCTTGATCTCCCTGCAGACCAAGCTGGGGCTGCTGATGGGCTGGTGGAGCTGTGCTCTGCTCCCTGCTCCAACAGAGCTGCTGCTGGGAAATCGCTCTGTAAAAATGTGGCCACAGAGGCTGGCCACAAAGCAGGTGCCTGCAAGGTCATTCCCTGCCTGCTGCAGGGTTAGTGCTGGTCCTCCAGAGCACTCCAGTCATCCCAGCTTGTGGTGGGTGATGGTCTCACTCAGGCCCTCATGGAAGTTTTGGGTGCAGGATGCACATTGAGCAGGGAGAGGATGCTGAGGGGTGTGCAGGTGGTGCGTGTTGAGGGACCTTGATCAACTAAACATGTTCAGCCAACGGTGGTGGAGGTCCATCTTGCAGCAGATTTGTCTAACTGGTGGAGCAGTGGGAACCACTCTGGTCTGTGTGCTAGTTTGGGTGTTCCTGAGTTACGGAGCGCTCAGCAACTCATAATTTATTAGACTGGTTATAAATAAGGACAAAAATCAATGGATTTTGTTCTATGAAATTCCAAAGTTTCCCTTGTTGAGAAGTCATGGAGATGAAGGCTGGGACAGGGAAGACAAATGGAAAAAGGTTTATTATTTTAGTCAAATCCTTGGCTTGGCTTCACCTTCAGCAGTGTGGTGGAAATGTACCAGGTGAGAGACAAACATACCCTCTGAGATCAAGTGCAGTGGCAGCAGGCAGAGCTAAAGGGCATCGCCAGGCCATGTCTGTAGGGGCTGCTCCTTATCGACCCCCCTGCTGACCTCTGCAAAAGCAGCCCCTTGCTACCTGTGCCTTAGGTGGTTGGGAATTCTTCTGAAGGAGCCACATGGGGCTCTGACTGTGCCCTGCTGGCACTGTGATAGGAACAGCACTGGAGCAGAGGGGGCAGGTAGAGCTGCTGGGAATGCCTGCTGCTCTGCTGCCAGGTGAGCAGCGTGCCAGGGCACTTGGGGAGACCCTGCAGGAAACCCTCTGTGGTTCTTCTCCATGTAAGCTGCCTAGGTGGGACTCAATGGGCTTGAAGGACAAAGTGTGACCAGCCCCATGCCATGCAGGGGTGCAGACCATCCTCAGCAGGTGCCTGGGGAAGGGGTGTGGTTGAGCTGCTGGGGCGCAGCTCTCCATAGCGTCAGATCAGTGGTGTTCTGGTTCTCTCAGAGCAACTCTGGGGCTTTGATGGATGCTCATGCCTCCTTAGAATAGAAGATTGGGCATCGTGAGTGAAACACCTTCTCCACCTGGGTGTCCCAGAGGGTTAACAATCCCCACAGTGGATGGTGGTAAGGAAATTGATTGCCTCCTGCAAGGTACATAAAGTCTCACCCTCCTTCAGAAACACTTGGTCAATCAGGTAAATAACTGGTTTAAAACTCCCTCTCGAAGCAGCTGACCCTACATATGTTTATCCAAGTGACTGGAGTTGTTCCAGTCTCTCCGGTAAGTGACCTTTCTCAAATTTTTCTTTTCAAGTTGACATTTAAGAAGGGGGGAAAAAGTCACAGCAACAAATGGTGTTTTAACAGTGATAAAGCTGTACCCGTCAACAAAGCCAGGAAAGCCGCTCCAGAGCCCGCGCTGGCGGCTCTGCTGTCCCTGCCGTGGTCTGCACGGATGGTGCTGGCTTGTGTTTTCCAGCTTCCTTGGTTTTGCATGAACCAACATCAGCCGTGCCTATGGGACACTTTTGCTGGCTGGGCTCTGCTGGGCCAACTCTGCTCCCCAGCTCCCGTGAAATACTCCTGGTGCAATTTAGTGCGAGCCAGCTGCTGGCAGCTGGAGGCACTCACAGTGTTAGTTCATTACTGCAATTCAAATGAAGATGAGCCTTAAGTCTTCTCTGAAAAGAATCTGGGTTTGGCAGGCAGTGGAGTGCTTGGCTTAGTTTGAAAATTCCTTGGACAATTTTGGTAAATGCTTAACAGTGTTTTTTGGGGAAGTAAAATTTACCCCTAGTTTTCCTTTTCCTTGGTTCTCAGCTTCAGTACTGCTGTGACTCACCTCCCATCCCCAGAGTGGTCATCTCCCAAGGAGATATTTGAGCAATGAGGTCTCTGTACTTGACAAGTTCACCTCTTCAGCCGAGATGACCAGCCCATGCGCTCCCAATTCCAGGCAGTGGAGTGCCAAGGTCATCACAGGAGGCTGCTCAGCAGCTGCAAAAAGATACGAGGCAAAGGCTAGAGGACTGGGCAGGGGCAGTGCTTTGTTCATAGGGCCACATGCTGCTGGCTCAGGGTGATGCTGGGCAGCCCCATGCTGCAGCCCTCCTGAACACATGGGCTGCTTTCAGCACACCACTGTTTAGTGACAAATTTCAGCTGAGAAACACTTCAGTGGCTCTGTCAGAACAGGCCTGATTGACATGCCCGGCTTTGTGGTGATGCCGTTTCTTGGATTTAATCTATTTGTGCAAGAGGAAAAAACAATAACAACCCCCTCCCCAGATAACTCCAATACCAAAGATGCTTTTGGCAAGCTGACAGCCAAGCCTTGCCTTTGTGGTTGGCCATGTCCCTGCACATCTCCAGCTCTGCTGCTGTGCAGCCAGGCAGGGCACCACAGCCCCCAGGCTGCTGGGAATGGGGCTGGCAGCTCCCAGATCCCCCCGTTAGGAATGTCGCTCTTCCATAGCTCTCCCCGCTCCCCTACTGTCTCCGAGAGGTCTCTAGCCCTGAATATTAACATGGGACAGCCAAGCTTTTCTGCTAGGCTGTCCCTAGAGTGATACTTGTGTGATGCTCCACAGTTGCTTGGGAGTGATGGCAACTTTGGGACCTCACCCACTAAGTTATCTCTCATCTTTCATGGCAAGAATTCTGCTTTTGCTCCCAGCAAGGCTGGGTGTTGGCTGGCTGCAGGGCCGGTACGTGAGCGCTGGAGCGGGACTGCCTGTATCCGGAGCCTTCCTTCTCCCACGGTAACGTCAGCACTGGCGAGCAGGCAGCTATTTTGGTCCCAGGCATGCCAGCGGATGATTTCACTTTTGTTTTGTACCCGATAACCTTTCCCATCACAATGAGAGACGACGTCCGTGCTGCCTGTGCTTCCGTGTGCAAGGGGAAAGCCATTCAAGTGCCTCTTCAAGGGAAAAGAAAAAGCCAGTTTAAAAATAGCTGCCCGATTGTCTGTGGAGCCCGGGCAAAGGAAGGGCAGAAGCCTCTCCGTGCCACACTGTGCACTGGGACTGGCTTTGCTGGCTGAGACAGGAGACAAGGATGGTGGCCATGGGAATATTTGCTGTGCTGGCTTTTCCCACAGGCCTCGCAGGGATGGGAAGGTCTGGGAGGAACTTTCTTCTCTGTGCAGAGCAGTCCAGATGAGGGCTCCAGGAGAACTACAGCAACCCCTTTTTCCCCCCACCTGCCCATCTCTGTCCCTCCTGTCCTCCAAGTCCTTTCCCTTCTGGGTTTAGTGGCTGGGAGCTCAGTCAGGAACAACGCGAGACAAACCCACCCCGGGCCCCATGTGAGATAAGTCTGATCAAACCTAAATTGCTAAAACTTCAGTTCCAATTTTTATTTCCTGTGGGGAAGGAGCTGGCTGAAGTAACTTGGTGGTTTTTTTAAGCTTTCAGCCTGCAGCTTCCCACGCACTGCTGACGCACCATGTGACAGGAGAGCGGCAGGGCCACCCCAGCCAGACATCGGATCATGGCTGGTCCAGCTGCCCAGGGCTGCAGTGGTGGGCAAGGGGCTGCCAGTGTCTGTGTGTGCTGGGGCATGGGCAGCTCCCAGGCACCAGCCCTCTGAGAAGAGGTAGACCCCAGTGTGCTTCTGGAGGGAAGGCAGCAAGCCTATTTAATGCTGGACCTTTCTCCTGTGGAGAGATGTTCCCCTGGGGCAGTGTGGCCCCTCTCGCCAATGTCCACCCTGCCCTTCAAAGTACAGGGCCATTTTGCAGGCTGTTGGCTAGTGGGGTGGTTACCTGGGCTCCTGCTTGACTGGTCTCTTTGCTCAGTGGGAGGTTTTTGCACAATCCCCCAAGCACACAACTGACAGGGTGGCTCCAAACCTGCTCTTGCCCTTCCTGAGCGGGAGCCTGTTTACAAAACAACAGCTGAAGGCTGCTATTTATCCTTACATACACATTACATTCTGAGTTGCTAAACAGCCAAAGCCAAAATGAAAGTCATCTGAGTTTTCTTTAATTAGAATAAGATCCTGATGAATCATGAGGTTCTTTACCTCAAGGATGCACCAAGAATTGACTTTGGCAGCAGACATCAAGGTACAGCAGTCGGCAGAGCTCGCTCCCTGCGTTGACATCTGCTGGTAAGACTTGTTTTTCCCTCCCAAGTCACATGCTAACTTGTGATCTGATCATGAGATACAAAGGATAACCTTCCAATATTTATTTTCCTCATCTGGAATTTTAAAAGGCAGAGGAAGAGTAAAATGCAGTGTAAGGGAAAAAAAAAAAGCAAACCAAATGACACAACAAAACAACTCCTTTACTCTTTTGGTTTGCATTGCTCTAGGCTCTGTGCTTGCTACTGGGACAGGGCAAAAGTGTGGCTCTGGTGTGATGGGCTTCATGTGTGCCTGCTGCAGTCATGATGGAGAGCATGGGGTGGGGACAGCATCGGTGCTGGGGTGTTCAGCTACCTGGGCATCCTCCCCTCCAGCACCAGCACACCCCTGTGCAGGCTGAGGTGGGCAGGGGCTGCCTGTGCCAGGGTGACCTGTGTGGGGGGAGTTTGTCCTCCCCCAGTGGCTGCCCAGTGCTGGCCCTGTGCCATCTTTCAACTTTAAACTTGTATGTTTGATTATAAATGTCAAAGTAACCCTTTTTATTACAGTGTCCCAACATCATCCGCTATAAATGCAGTTGTCTGATACATGCTCTAGTCCAAGGTTTATGGTAAGCCCAGCTGCAAGATTAAACAGGAATCATCCTTGAATAAAATCCCCCATATAATCTTTGGGGAATTTTGCTAGTTCAGCTTGGGTGTGTTTACTTCTGTGAGATAATGCCTGTCAAGCACCAAAAAAGCCCCAGAAACCCACCATGGTGCTGACACAGGGCTGTTGGGAAGTGAGCACTGAGGTTGCTGAGGGCTTTACTGTGACAGGAGTTCTCACTGAAGAGAGATCCAGGCAAAGCAACAGGGCAGGGTTGTTTGTTTTCTGGGGCAGAAGGGTGTGTACCATTGACTACCAAATGTGAATAAGGAGGTTACTGCCCACGGTTTGCATATATGCAGGAAACCTGACTTACATGTACAGTGGGATTACTCTGGCAATGGCAGATTGAGATCAGCAGTGTGTGCATCTGTCTGCCCATCTGATCAGAGATGGGAGGTGCAGCCTGCCATGGCCATACTTTCCAAAACCCCATGGCTATGGAATGCCCCTGGCTGCATGCCCACCAGGCACCTGTGTTCAGGGGCAGAGCTGAGAGATGACAGAGCCAGCACCATCCCCCAGTTACTCAGTGCTTCACCTCCAGTGCTGCTGAGCCAATGTGCACTGTGCCAGTGTTCTGTGCTGTGCCTCTTGTGGTAGTGGGTCCCCTGTGGGGTCCCTGCATGCTCAGGCTGGGGTTGGGGACTGGGGAGCATGGGAAGGCAATGACTGTCTGCAGCTACAGCTCAGAGAGTGAAGGGGTTGAAGCAGAAAGGCAGTTGTGGTTTCCTTCAAAACTAAGAGGCCCCGTAATACTTCAGGAGGCTGGTGGCATCAAGGAGCTGCTGCAGAGCACTCTGTCCCAGGTGCCGTCGGTGCTTGCTGCACTGGCTGAGCCCCAGGGCCTTGGGAGAGTGCAGAAACTTCATGTTCTTCTGGGGGGGAAGGCCTGTCAGTCTTGTACCTTCCTGGCTAAAGCCTGCTGGTCTCCTGGTTCTGCCTGTCCAGGGAGAAGCTGCAGGTTTGTGGGGTCATGGGTGGCCGGACCCCACTTGCACCTCTGGCGTCAGGGTGGACAATGAAAGGTGACATGCTCTGGGCAAGGCCAAAGGTGCTTCACCTGTGTGTGGCACACTGAGTGTCAGCCTGACACAGGGTGACAAACTCCACTGTACCTCCCCTGGAAATAAGTAACCGCGAAGAGGAACATAAAGGGGTGGATGTCATGCTGGAGGGAGGCAGCCAGAGCAAACCAAGTTACGAAAGCGCTGCCTGCAAGAGCAGCCAGCCCGGCCACAGCCCGGCCACAGCTATTTCAGTGCCGGGAGAGGGCTGAGAGCAGGGGTGCTGCCAGGAAAAACGCTGCTGCCAAGCGGGGAGGGGAGGAGGCAGGACAGAGGGGTGCAGCCAATGGGCACCCCAGCTGACAGGGAGGGCACGAAGGGTTGGTGTCTGCTGGGGGCCTTTGATGAGGTGAGCGGTGTTTGACTGCGGTTGGAAGGCAGACTTTGGTGTTTCGGGCAGGATTGGCTGAATGATGGGTTTGCAGTGAGGAGCGGATAAACTCCATCCTGCGAGGCCCAGCTGGACCCTGTCCCGTCTCCAGGATCATGGAATTCATAGGAGAGGCTAAGGACTTTTAATGGTTGGACTGGATGATCTTACAGGTCTTTTCCAACCTATGTGATTCTAAGGAGATCTGGGACCCAATATGGTCCTTAGACTCAAAGCTGGGGGAACATGAACAGGAGATGAGTTTAAAATAAAACCAAAGCAATCCATAATACAGAGCTGTCTCTAGTAAGCCTTTATTTCTAATTTCAGGTTTTGAGAAAAATTGAAACTCTTTAGGTCCAAGCTGTGTGCCTCTATTACATGAGCATTTTACTGTGCAGTGTCCTAACCCACCCTTCCATCAGCCCACTTAGTGCAAAGATCTTTTTTGTTATTCTGAAAAGTGCACTATCCTCTTTCCTTAGGCAAATATTTCTGTGACCTCTGTAACAGCATTAGCCAGAGAAAGTTATAGGCATGATGACGGGCTAATGGGGGGTTGGTGTGCACTCATCAGTGTTCTCTGCAGCAGAGCTGCCTGCAGCTCATGACATTTGGAAGGAGTTTGGGTTTTCTGGAGCTGGCTGTCCTGTCTCTGTGCCCCAGGGACATCTCTGAGAGCTGTGATTTCTAGCTCTTTTCCTGCCCCTAGCAAAATTAGGGCAGGCCTAACTCAGAAAGCTGGATGCAGAAATGATCAATAGGAATGGTAATTGGTGGGCAGTGCTGCCTGGAGGCACTTGGTGTCTCAGTCCCAAAATAAATAAATGGATTTTAAAAAAATTGTAGGCAGTCTGACTCCCCTTGCTGGGGCATCAGCTGGAGGGGGCTTCAATCTGTGGTCCAAGGACTGCAGAGGGCAAAGCTGCTGGCAGGGGGCTGAGTTTACCCTTCCCCATCCCTGGTGAATGACTTTGGTCCCTCCCTCACTGGTGATGATGTGTCTCCAGCAGGTTTTGCTGTGCAAGGTGCTTGTTCCACAGTAGCAGCACACAGAAGGCTTGGGCAGAGGGGGCAGCCAGGGCAGGTGCCATGGGAGGGGCACATGCTGACATGCAATTCTGGTTGCCATCACTCCAAGTGTGAGTGCCTGGGGAAGAAGATACTCCCTGGGTGCAGTGTAGACACTTGTTCCTGGACAAGAAAGCAGTCCCTGTTTTTAAGGAAATAAACAAATCTCAAATATCCTTTGGAGAGGCACCCTCCTGCCTGTTCCTGTCCCCAAGGGACAACGAGGGCTTTGTAACTGCCCAGGGCTCTCGGGAACCAAAACAACCTCAGTATGAGCTCAGCAGCTGTAAATCAGCGGGCTCCGCTGGCTGCTATTGCTGGGGTAAATTTAGTGCTGATTGCTTTGATCTAAAATGCTTTTATTTCATACCCTCCACAGAGATAGACACAAGGTCAGACTAATGGCTGATACATGAAAAACGTATGTGGCCTCTATTGATTTTGCAGTGATTAATGATTTGAAGGTAAGGCTGGTGATTCATGCACACACAAACGGTGCCTGGGAATGAGCAATGCTGACTGAGGCAGCCTTTTAATTCCAGCAGCCAACCTGCTTCCTGCTGCTGGGGGTGCCACGGATGTCCTTGCACTGGGCACACACCTGTTTGTACACGGTGAGCTCGCGCACCAGCATCTGAGTTCTGCTTGCCTTGCTTTTGCTCGCTGTTTTGGAAACTACACCAACCTAAACCCTTCTTTTAGTCTTGCTGACAAATCCTCTTGAAGCTTGGACCTGCTGCTGTCCCAGGTGGTCCAAGAGGAGTGTCCTTCAAAAGGGAACGGCACAGCGCCTTGCTCCAGCTCGTGGCAGGAGCTGTTGTGGGAGAGTCCCTGCAGAAGGCATCCCTGGGTTCAGCCCTTTGGTTACCAGCATGTGAGCTCTCAATAGAGGAGCTTCAAAGCTGTTGCTGGGATTAACCTTGAAAGCAATGTTTTTTGAAATGCTTTTCCACCCATGCGAGCATGTGGGACTCCCCAGAGGCTGCCGAGCCATGGGGTGGGCGACCTCCTCCCGCAGCCCCTGTCCCAGCCCACCCCAAACCTCCTGGATCACTCTGTGCCACAAATGCAGCTGGTAACTGCAGGGGGAAGTCATCTTCATTTTGGAGGGGGAAATCAGGCCCTGTTTGAAGGCTCTGGGTGGTAGTTATGCAATTTTCCTATCTGGTATTTGAGAACACTTCCCCCTCCTGGCTGCTTTAGCCTTGTGACTATGACTAAAGCCATTGGGTTGCTACCAAGGCTCCTTCTGCTGGGCTCACTGCTTTTATGCTGACTGTCTCGCCAGAGACCTGCTACATGTCTTAGTGCCTGAAGGTTGCTGCTGTTTGGGTTCCTCTTGTTGCCAGCTCTAAGATTTGCTTTTGTTTTCTTCTCTCTTGCAGTTCCCAGTGGCTAAAGGCAAAGATGTGCTCTCTCTTGGCCAGTGTCACGGACAAGGTGAGGCTTTGCTGTAAGAGCAATTGCTTGGTGATGGCAGTCACCCTCCTGGGACCACACATCCATCCTTACCCTCCTGGAGTGGTGAGCACAAAGGGACAGGCAGCAGCACGGAGTTAAATGCAGCACATTCACTGGGGATGAGAAGTAAGGCAGGAGGGGAAACACTACCATGGTGGGGGGTTCTTCAGCTTTGTTTCATGTGGATGGATTTGGGGGAATTCCAGAGGTGGGGAACGAAATTCCAGAAGTGGTGGTGATACCCATGTGGTATATACCCCTGTGGGCCCAACACCCTAAGGTAAGGGCAGGAGAAAAGGTTTCCAGCAACAAACCAAGGTTCAGTGCTGTCCTGTGCAGTGCAGTGCTGTGCAGTGCTCATGCTCATGCTCTCGCCCTCTTTTTTCCCTGCCCTTAGCACAGATGCTGAACAGCCCTACACGCCTGACACTGGCTCCAGGTGTAATCAGTGGCAGCCTGGTGGGGTCTCTGTCCCCATCCCCCAGGAGCATCTGAGGGCTGTTGAATCCCTCCAAGGGACACTTTGGGGACACAGGGTGTTGGCCCCAGTGCTACCCCACTGCCTGTGGCACATCAAGAGAGGGCGGGAAGCACCACAAGGAGGCACATGGAGAGACACTGTCTGCTCCCAAATTAGTTACCAGTTTGGTTTTCCTGTTTACTCCCTAAGTGGAAAACAGGGAGAGAGTAAAAAAACACCCTCTTCCCCTTGGCTATAAAAAGATCTTGTGTGGGCACAGGAATTTTACCTCCTTTTCATTTTTTTTCCAGTCTGGCAGAGCCTGGGTGGCGCCAGGTGTGCAGCGTGGGCTGGAACAACAGGAATGCAAACAGAGAGGGAAGCTGGGAATAGCAGCTCCTCGATAGGAGATAATTCTTCTCGGGCAGGGAACTAGGCTCATTCACCAGTCTGCTGGTGAGCAGCTGTACTGGGTTTCACAAAGCACAAGGGTCGCAGAGGAGATGTGCCGGGTTGTGCTGGGGACACACAGCCCCCACCACATGTAGCCAGCAGTGACCCAGCCAGGGTGCAAGGCAGCCAAGGGCCACTCAGCTCCACGGGGTGGGACAAAAGGTGAAGAAACCACATCATCCTTGCATTGTTTCTTGGGCAGATTGCAATGAAAAGGCTGGGTGGGTTTGGGCAGCAGGAGGTCAGGTCAGAGCAGATAAGATACTGCCACGCTGGAAAATAGGCTGGGCTGTGTTTTGGGTTGATGGCATCAGGGTAAGTTATTGGTGTCTTAAACCCTGCAAGCCCAGAGAGGCTGCTAACTCTTGTTTGCCTCAGATTGTTTGTGCAAAAGATACTGAGAAATGAACTCCTTTCCTTCATAATTGGCCATAATCTTATCTGAAACCTCCGAAGTGTCCTAGCGACTCCTCAAGGAGATACCAGCCAAACAAAAAAGAAGTCCAAGAACATTTATTTCTGAGGCTTGAAACTGGACAATGGCACAAGTTTCTTGGCCAGCTTTGGTCATCCTTATTTATCATGTCTTGCTTTGGTAGCACCTGAGCTTTCTTGCCTCTTTGCTTCTCTGGATAACAGAAGCTGCTTTAGGAGTGAAGTTTCAAAGTTGATTTAGCTAATAACTAGGAAAAACTACTGCATGGGAGCAGCAAGCTGCAGCAGCCTGAAAGTTCTTCTCTGACAAAGTGTCTGCTTGTTGCTGGTTCATGACATAGAATTAGTTTTCAGACCTATGAGTTGGCCAGGTTTTGCCACAGCTACTATGTGCTTTATTAACTGTTGCATTCTTCCCCAGTTTTCAGTCATGACTCAATTCCAAGTAAGTGGTGTTCTAACATGTAAGCATCCTGCATCAGCACCACAGCAAGTTACTGTGACCAGATCTCTTCTCTGTCAACCTTTCTTGATTAGCAGAAATAAACCATTTAAGGGAAGGGAACTGAATTCATCAGCATGTGCCTGGGCTCTGGGTCATGGTGACTCTCTGGCATTACCCTGCTTACGCCTTCAAAATACTGGCCTCTTCCTTTTCTTTCAGATGAGTCCCTTGGCAGCTGGAGTGACGGTGGGACACACGCCTGCTCCCTGTGCCCGTGTGGATGCCCTCAATTCATCCAGGTACAATGTGGAATTTATGAGTGAAGAAAGTGGATGCAAAGGGTAGATAAATGTTGGGTTCTGAGCAATACAAGCCAACTGGGGAAATGAGCAGTTTGCTACCCTGCTGTAATGATTTTATTAATAGAAACCAGTTCACAGGCAGTAAGGACTCTGTCAAAACAAATTGGGGTTTTTTTCCTGCTGTTTTGCTCACCCCCTCCAAGCCTTTGGGCAGCTGCTAGCAAGGCTCTTCCCTGGCTAGCCAGCATGTCCTTCACCTTGCTGTGCTCAGCACTCACTCCTCTGGGGCTCATTGCCCTCGGCCTGGCTGTGAGGTTTTACCCCACAGGACCAGGGCCAGCAGCACCACAGGTCATGTCCAAGGCAGCCTGGCTTGCCCCATGCCACAGGAGCAGTGGGGCCAGGCATGGCGGAGTTAAAGCCCTTAGCCTGGCTCTGCTGAAACCCGAGGTTGCATGGTTTGTGTGCACAGCCTGTCCCAGTTTGCCTGGGGTTTACCACACACATTTTCGTCATGCTTGCAAAATGCTGTTATCACAACTTGCAAAAACCTCATCCTCATCTGATCAGAGTGAAACCAGCGTGGCTCTGCACCACGTCTCCAGCGTGTCTGGTCTGCTGAGCGCTCCAGCAGGGCACACTGGTGGAGCTCAGAGGTGCTTCACTTTGCTGCTTTGGGATTTTTTTTTTTTTTTCATTTTAGACTCCCTGACCTATGAAAGCAGTTGGTCACCACTGCAGCCAGGGTACTTGCTGCCTTAGCTACTGGCCATGACATGGCTTTTTTTGGAGGACTGATGGAGCCTTTCCATAGGCAACGTGCTGCAGAGAAGCTGAAGATGTCAGGGAGCCGGTGTTGGGATGTTCCTGAGCAGAGGGCCCAGGCTGCCACCAAAGCCCTGCTGAACAGAGACACAGATGGACCTGGTGGTGAAGCCCATGACAGTATCTGCACTCCCTGTCCCACCGGGCAAGCAGCGCTCCTCTGGGGTCACCATGTCCTGCTGGGGTGAGGTGAGCAGGGCACAAGCTATCTCCCCACTGACAGTGCTCCTGTTTCACCCTATCTCCTTCTGTCCTGGTTGCTCCTCATGTCCTGATAGGTCCTTCTGTCCCAGCCCTTGTCTCTGCAATGGGATGACAGTGCAGATGAACGAGCGGCTCCAGCAGGCAGGCAGACTGGGAGGCTCTGGAAGGAGCAAACTGCTGGATAAATTAATGTGTTTAATAATCATTCCAAGCCCCGGAGGCTGTTTAACCTTTGTGGAGGACATGAGCTGGAGGCACCACCAGGATGGCCAGCACCAACCCCCATAACAGACCACTTTCATGTCCTGCTGAGCTGTGGTACAGCTGGGGTGGAGGGTGAAGTGCAAAATGCTGGGGAGCACTGCAGATTTGTTCCACTGGAGCTTACCAAGGATCTTTGTCTGCAAGTGGACCAGGCTTGGAGCTCAGACCCCACCAGTGCCTGCAGCCCCACCGGGTGAGCCACCAGGTGGGTGCTGTGGAGAGGAAAGCCCAGGTAACTTGCACAAGAAATTAGGGCATCTGCAAGATGCTGTAATGAATTGCAGCCCCAAGTTACAGCCATGCTCTGCCTGCGCCCACAGTGTGCTGCAGGGACAGTTACCCAGAGCCACCCCACTGCCACCAAAGTGGCAGAGTGTCTGTGTCAAGGGCCAGTGTGGGGTCACAGGGCCACAGCTCCCCACCTGCGAATGCCGTGTCATGTGGCGGGGTCATACGGTGCATCTTGCACCAGTAAACAAGTGACTCTGAAAATCAGGACATGAAAGTGCTTTGGTAATGCCAAAGGCAAAATATTTTCCTCTCCTTACTCCAAGAAAGTTCACTGCTGCACAGATGATCTGAAATTTTTTGAAGTGCTAAATGCTGGCTGTGGGAAATAAGTATTTTGGATTGGGTAGAGGGATCTGTTGCTTCTAAAATAGGTGAGACACTTCAGAGAGGAGTTTTCAGACTTTCCAGACAAGAGATAAGGGCAGAAACCTGATATTGTTGGAGGCTGGCTGGAGGAAATGCAGTTGCTAATGGCTAGTCTTGATGTTCTTCTGCACTTTGTACTTTGAAGCATGTGCTTTATCAGGACAGGTGAAGGGAAGCTGAACATGAAAGGCTTGCCTTGCTGTAGCAGGAGGCCTCCAAGAGGATGTCTGGCTTGACTCCAGACCAGGTCATGGTGCTGGGCAGAGGCTGGGGTGGTCCCATGCCCTCCAAAATTCTTAGTTTTGCATCTTTTATTTTTTGCAGGTTTTAAGATTTTGTTTACGAGCCACAGCAGGAAGCTTTCTGGAGTGCTGGTCCCAGGGAAGCCAGACCTCACCCTGCTGCCTGGTTTGCACTGGCTGGGGCACCTGAGCCACTTGAGTAAGCAGGTGGGTACACATGCCACACAGGGCAGGAACAAACCAACACTGCCTTGACACAATTTGTGTTTCTAAATTAACACTGGGCTATTCATTAAGGCTCATATTTCCATTCCCACCTGTCAGCAATGTCAACTCACTTCTTGGTGACACCAGAGAATAACTAAACGAGGAGAGTATTTGGTTTGGCGTTACAGAGCCAGCCAAAGCAGCAGCTGAGTGTGGCACTACAGGGCTTTAAACACCTCTGCCCTTGGCAGAGCTGCTCGGGCGTGGGTGAGAACCAGCTGCCTGGGGATCAGGCTTCTGAGCTGTACGGCTTCCTGAGGGCTCTGGCTCCACCTGTCCCTCCCTCCCTGCCTCTCTCCATCCCTGCCTCTCTCCATCCCTGCCACTTTCCATCCTTGTGACCCTCAATCCCTGCCTCCCTTCTCTCCCTGAGACCATCTCCTCTGCAGCTGGAAAGTGCAGGGCTGTGCACCTGCTGTAAGTGAGCCAGAGCCAGCTGCTGCAGCTTGCTTTTCCTGAACAGGTGACATAAATAGCTTGAACTGTATGTAGAAACAATTTATATTTGCATACACACATCATTTATATAGAAACACACACATACATATATAAACACACACATAAAAACATGTAGATAAATCCTATACCTATACATGCCATACAGACACACACATACGCGTGCATATGACGTGTGCAGTGTATACATGCGTTCAGTGGACATAAACAGGTAGATAATTGTGAACAGATTTAGAAGGTCGCGCTGTTTAAGCCTGGTCCCCCGGCCCTGCCCTGCGGCCCCGGCCCGGCAGGTGGCGCTGTTGGCTGCGGCAGCGGCTCGGGCTGGCAGCGCCCCCTGCAGGCGGGAAGCGGCAACTCCGGCCCCGCGCCTGGGCTGGGGGGTTAATGTGTGTCTGTCTGTGTGTATATACATATATATATATATATATATATATATATATATATATATAAAAAAAACATCGCGGGGGAGGTCGGCTTTAACATAGATAATGGTGACATGGGAAGACAAGGCCTCCTTCCCGAGGAGCACACCATTTTCAAGTGACTCTCTGTTAGAACGGAGTTTTCACATACAGGCATCTTGCATCGTGTTAGGGTTGCTCTGCTTATGATTTCATGGCAGATAATGTCCTAAGAGCTGTAAAACTGAAGTAATTTGGGAAATACTTGCTATGCCTGGGAAGAGTGAGAGGCAAAAGAGCCAGAGGTAAAGCAGGGGCAGTCGTGGGTTGGACCAGGACCCTGTCACTGTAGCTTGTCAGCAAGTCGGTGCAGAGCAGCGTTAGCCTGGAGCAGCTTAGTGTGGTGGGAATGGGCACAGCTCCTCAGCCGGGAGTGGCGATTGCAGAGCTGCCCCTTGCCTGCCCCCTCCCAGGCTGGAGTTTTGGGCTGCCAGAGGCACTTTAGGTTGGTTTGGGTGAGCAGCTGCAGGGTGACAAGAGCCCTGCCTTGCAGAAAAATGGTAACAAATGATTGAGTTTGATCTCAGTTCAACTGAAACAAGCTAAAAAGAAAAGCCAACCCCACACAGCATAGTGCAGCAGCCATGGATCTGTACCTGCTGCTGATTTCACAGCACCATAGGAGTGTGGAAAAGCTGCTTGAGCTCCTGTGTGTGGGGCCACAGAATCACCCCCTTATCGAAATCCCCACCAAACACAAACCCACCCCGTCACTTCAGCTAACACTGTCCTCCTGAGAAACAGCTGATCTTTGCATGCCTCGGCCTTTCCCAACACATCCTGGTTCACAAGTTCAGCAGCTTCAAAGCTGCATCTGATCATTAACCCTGAAAGATCAGCGATTACTGAAGTTTAAACTGCGTGTTTGAGATGGTTGAGAGGCACAAAGTTCAGGCATGAAGCTGTGCCCAAATCCTGAGACAATCCTCCCAGCGTTCAAGAGGCAGGTTCAGACCAAGGGTTTTGTTTCAGCTGAGCCATGACTGAGCATTGTACAGGTTTGTGTATTCATTCCTTTTTAAAGCTTCTTTGAAGCAGCTGATATTTATAAAATGACCATAAATTTTGGCTGCTTCTGGCCTTACAGTCTGTGGTGAGTGTAGCTGGGCTTACGGCTCTTGGGGGACTTCAGCCAGAGAGATGAGAGTCCAAGTAAAAGCCCTCAAGTCACAGTTCTTCATTTATGCCAGAGACTTTGCTAGAAAATTATTCCTTTTTTTTGTGCATTTTCTCTATCACTTTTATTCCCTATAGGATACGTACAGAAGAAAGTGCTATTTGTGACCATGTTGTACATAAAAACACCAGCAGAAGACAGAAGCTCCATATGTCGGGGCAGTTTTATTTTCAGTTTGTTGCTATTTCCATGAGAAAGGCTTTGGTATCACAGCATCACAGGGAAATCTGGTTAGGAAGATGCCTCCTAGGGCCACCTGGCCCTCCCTCTTGCCCCATGTGGGTCCAGCTCCATGGGGCTGCTTAGTGGCCAGTGGGCCCCATGAGCCTGCACAGTGTGAACCACAGCACTGATTGCAGGAGGGTGTGAACAAGTGCTGAGTAGCAAAGCCACCCATGTTCTTGATGGGGTTTCATCTTAATGCAACTCATGGTGGAAGACTGATGGTGCCAAATGATTAAATTAAATTCCTTAAGTATCACCTCACAGAATGAGAAGTGAGCAATGAAGGAGGCCCATGACCAGCTCCTACTGCAGGCAGAGGTCCAGCCCCAGATGCTCCCAGGGCAAAGCTGATAAAGGGCCAAACCCTTTGAGCCCTGTTGGTCCTCCTGGAAGTCAGTAAGGGCTCTGCATGCTTATTGCACCCTTCAGGAGAAACTACCAAGTCAGCCAGAGTGAAGCACAAGCTGAGACTGGTGCCATTTTCTTTTCTTTTTCCAGCAAACTCAGCCCAGCAGCAAAGGCTGGAGTCCTGCAGCCCAGGTGCTCTGAGAGAAGCTGTTGGAAAAGCAAGCTGAGCTGCCCAAGGACAAGAGGTGCCATTTGGTGACCAAGAGACCATCTCATCTGCAACTGGAGGCACCGTCTCCTGCAGGCTTCCCAGCCCTGGGAGCACCGAGCCAGCCTCAGCATCTCGCCGCAGCCCCTACAGAGCTCTGGGCACAGCCCTGCTCACCTTCTGTCTTGCAGCTCCTGACATTGTCCAGCATTGCCCAAGTGGGCTGGCAGGTTTTCAGCACTGAAAACCAGATGTTGCCAAATTTCCAGTGGTTACTTTTGGTGCTTTAGGCTGTGACTTTAACAGAAATATGTATGTCATGCCTCTTGCAAAAACAGATAGGATTTACTCCTTAACAAGGGTTAGCTCTGTTTTCAGCTGCCTTCCTCTCTGCAGAGATGGCCATCTAGCTCAGAAATGTTGCTGTCAGCTTTCCATGAGCATGAGTTCTGTAGAACCCTCTGCAGAAACACACAGGCCTCTCCCAGCCTCTTACTATTTGGCCACCAAGCAGCTGCTGGGTTTGTACCTGCAAAAATAATCACCTGAATATTTTTACCAGTAAAATGACTTATTTTTTCGCTCTGACTGAGCAGAGTTTTTGCCCTATCTTGGTTTCCTGTATACTTTGATGCTCCTGTTAACAGAACCCCTCAAAGCAGTCCTAGAGCTGCTGCTGCAAGCTGCACTCCCTCCAGCACCCTACCTTTCTGCAGCAAATCCAGAGCAGTTTTTGTAGCTCAGGTGTATGGAATGGAAAGAAAGCTGGGAAGGAGCACAGTGTTAAAAATAAGCTAAGAGAGCGCAGCAGGAAATGTGTGCTGATTAACCTGAGCTGTCACCCAGCAGCCAAACCAAGGCCTCCAGCCGGGTCTTGGATGCGTCCAGAGAAATGGTGCCGACCCTCATGGACCGAGGCTCCCCAAGGGTGGCTGCCAGGAGCTGCTCTTCACCTTGGCTTGAGCTTCCATGAGTGTGGCTCATAGTCTTCCCTACATCTTCATGTAGAGTTTCCTGTCACCTAGCTTCAAAACAGGAAACAGAAGCAGAATTCTTCCAGCAGTTTTCTTAGCATCTATTTTTTTTCATACTTACTGGAAAAATCAAGTGGCAGAGGAATAACCATCTTCTCAGAAATATAGCAAACCAGTGAAAATGCAAGGGGTGGAGTTTTAGTGACAGCTTAGTTTTTGTGGGCCAGTCGAATGTTAGTTTCCTTGCTTAATTGTAAGCTCAAATCCCAGTAAGGAAAGAGATTGCTGCATGTTTGCAAGCACCACACTTGATGCTGCCTTTTTACCTTATTTTAAGAGCCCCAGAGAGCTTTTCTGGAATGGGCATAAATAAGGTGTTATTTGAATGGAAATGCTTATGGCAAAGACATAAATTATACTGGTCTGTTGTAAAGATACACTGTAGAGGAAAAAATGCATTCTTGTTTCTTATATTTATGAAAATGTATCTATATGTGTGTATAAACAAGACATGCACATCTATACATACCTCTATATATTTATATAGAATTCTGTGCATGTATTGTACAGGTTGGCAACTAAAAATACTTAGCAATACTTAGTACTCTTCCCCTAAAAGCAAATGGTTGGTGTGATGCACTGAAGGCTGTTGTGCAAGGTTTGACTAAATATATTTCCCATACCTAAAAGTTGTATCGTAGCAACCACTGTTTTCTGCTCAGAAGATGCTATTGCCCAGCTAATTGTCTCCAGCCTTATTAGTGGCTGCTGTCACAGCTCCTGATGCTGCACTGAGGGGACGAGAAGCCCAGCAGCTTTGATCAGCCACAAGCTTGATGAAGCTGGCCCTGGAGAAGGCCGTGGCAGAGACCCACTGCCCCAGGCTCACCCTTGGCTGGCACAGGCTGTGGTGAGGGAGCTCATCAGCTGAAGAGCCTGAAGGGTTCAGATGGCCTCGCTGAGATAGCAAGTTGTGCCTGGATGTGGCCACTTGTGGCCTCCGCTCAGGAAGAGCCCACAGCTCGAGGCCATGCCACAAACCCTGAGCTGGAGGCAGGTAGAGCACACACACATAAATACACATATATACACACCCACACATGTATATGCACACACATCCCTCCATGCATGCAGGGGTGAAGGAGATACCCAGCTCTCCTGTTTAAAACAAGTTACTTTTCCTGAGGGACCAAAGTGGTTGACTCCAAGGGACAGTGTCTGCAGGCTCCAGCTGCTGAGCATGGCTGATCACCACTGCCACGGTGCTGCTGCTGGAAACTGGGGGTGTCCCCACTGCCACAGGGACTGACACTGATGGAAACACCATGGGAGGCTCCTGTGATCAGTGGCTCCTGTGTTCAGTTTTGAGCCTCCCACTACAAGAAAGACATTGAGGTGCTGGAGCAAGTCCAGAGAAGGGCAAAGCTGGTGAAGGGGCTGGAGAATGAGCTCCATCAGGAACATCTGAGGGAACTAGGGTTGTTTAGCCTGGAGAAGAAGAGGCTGAGGGGAGACCTTATCACTCTCTACAACTACCTGAAAGGAGGTTCTAGTGAGGTGGGAAGGTTGGTCTCTTCTCCCTAGTAACAAGCAACAGGACAAGAGGAAATGGACTCAAGTTGTGTCAGGGGTGGTTTAGCTTGGATATTATTATTACCATCCCTGGAGGTATTAAAAAGATGTGAAAATGTGATGCTTAGGAGTATGGTTTAGCACTGAACTCAGCAGAGTTAAGTTAATGGTTGGACTCAATGACCTTAAAGGTCTTTTTCCAACCAGAATGATTCTGTGATTCTGAGATTGCTGCTGCAAGTGAATCCCAAGCAGGGAGAAGGAAGGGACTTCAGCCTGAGCAGTGTCAGCCCAAGCATACCTGTCCCAGCAGGCACTGTCCTTGGAGTGGCACTGGCTGGTGGGATGGCGACAGGATGGGGATTGGGCTGTGACCACAGATACCAGTGCAGTCCTTAGCCCTGCCAGGCAGATACCCACACCTGCACTCACACCCACACCTGCACTCACATCCATACCTGCACCCATTACTGCGCTCACACCCACACCTGCACTCACACCCACACCTGCACCCATGACTGCGCTCACACCTGCACTCACACCCACACCTGCACCCAGCACCAGTGCCTGCTGGGCTGGAGGCTGAGGGGGGGTGTGGGCTGCAATGCCAATATAGGGTTAAATAGAAGTAAGGCATTTTATATAAGCCCATTTTATCTGCAAATCATTTATATTTAGAACACCTATTTCCCCTGGAAACACTAAAACCGTGTTACACAAGAGCTTGGTTAAATCCTTGGGCTTAAGGTGGGGCAGGGGGAGGGGCTGGCGCAGGCCCGGAGCCGCCACATGCAGCCCAAAGCTGGTCCTGAGATCCTTCTTTGGGTTCACTCTGCCCTGACAATAGCAGAACATTTCGCTGGAGGGAAATTTCCCTCTCCCTCAGTGCTGCCTTCACATTTGGAAACGTTCATTGGGAATGCTGTGGGTGTGCTGCCAGCGCAGCAGAGGCGGCAGCTCGCGCTGCCCGGCCAACTTCCTCAAGTCCGGGTGGTCGCTGCGGGGGGAAACGCTGCCGACATCACCCCAGTGACTGCAGCTCCTTTCTCAGAAATTAAATGAAAAAAATAAATCAAATAAAAAAGCACCAACTGGAACTGATTATTTAGCAATACGAACTGACCCACCTCGGCATTCATACAACCAAATTTTCTAATGAAGTAATTATTCCCCAAGCGCTCCCCTGAGGGGAAGGCAGGAAAGATGGTGACAATGGCCATGGAGTACAGCTGTGGCACAGGCAGTTGAACCACTCTGGATTCACTGCCACGTGCCTGCAGAAACCTGCCCCAGAGCCAGCTCATGCTGCTGTGCCGTGGCCCTGAGGAGGTTTGTTTGCCAAGAGATGCCAGAGCAAACTGCCTTGCTACAGGGTTGGGGGAGGACTGCAGCGCACGGGGCTGTGGGGCTGTGGATGCACACAGCGTGGGTCTGTATGTTACAGCTTCCTCACGGCATTACAACACAGCTCCTGGGGAGTTGCAGAGGTTCAGAGGTGCTGTGGTGGTACCACCAGCAATGTGGGGCTTCAGCAGCACTATGGAAAATGAGTCCTTGGCCAGCAGTTGGATGCTGGCCCCACCTTGCTTCCCCAGTATGAGAAACACTAAAAGCGGTGGAGGATCCCATCTCACAGTGATGATGCCATCCTCAAGACCCCTCTGTTGGTCCAGGTCATAAATGCTACCATGGTAAACAGCACAATTTCAGTAATAACAGGCTTACCTCATTTTTTCTCCCTTCCAGTTGATCTATACCAAATCTTATGTCTCCTTTACCCCCTCCATGTTATCCCTGAAAGCAAGGTCAGGAATTATTCTGGTGTTGCAACCCTCAGCCAAGGAAAAAGAGAGGGAACAGCAGCTGTTTGCAGCAGGGCCCAGGCAGAGGCACAGAAATGCCACAAGGGAAATGGCAAGTGGTCTTGGTGAACACTGCCATGACAGCACAAGGTCACTGGGCTGGGGCAGCCAGCCCTGCACCCTGAGTTCACACCCCCCAGCACGCTGCTGGGCAAGGGATCCCCTGAATCCCCACAGCAAGAGCCTGGGGGAGGAGGGGATGGAGGGATTCCCACAGAACTGGTGAGGGATACTGAGCAGCTGAGAGCCTGGGAAGAGTCTCCCTCCCTGCCTTCCAGCACCACCCCACAGCTGGGCACAGCACACACTGGGGGCACCGTCCCAGCCTCCCAGCACCTCCCAGCCAGCCCCAGCTGCAAAGCCTGCCAGCAAAGCCCACCAGCAAAGCCCAGCACTGCTCGGGATCCTCACTCTCCTTCCCAAGGTGGCACAGCCAGAGCGCTGTCTCCAGGAGGGATGTGCTGCCTCTGCAAATGGCACCGCTCCCGGCACCGGCAAACGTTGCTCTCTGACAGGAGCACAGCGCTGAGCTCCCCCACCACTTTCTCATCCAGATGCTACCTTAATCACCACCACTGCTCCAATTCTCCCTGCAACTGCTCCATATTCAGATGACAAGGTTCATTAGTTTCTATAAATGGCCAGGGCATTGCACAGATTTTAGGGACAAATGAGAAGATAAAGCTAAAAATGGCTTTTTCTCCTTACCTTAAGGCTTCTTGAGAGGTGACTCCATCATCCAGCAGGGCTTATCCCACTCCAGTCAGCACCCCGCTCTGTCGAGGCAAGGCTTAACCACTCCATCTTCAAGTGTCCCTGCTGTGAAGTGGAAGAAACAAAAGGGGTACAAGAAGAAAAGCAATTAACATCTGAGCCTGCTGTAAAGCCTTCTGAGACTTTCTTTCCTTCACCAGGAAGCAAAGGTGGCTTAAACTATTTGAAAATTATCCCATTCCCAAATTTTTGTGAGCTCAGCTGGGCAAGCAACGGGGCTGGCAAGGTATATGGCAGCGAGAGGGCAGCACAGTGCCCTGACACCTGGAGGTAACACATCCCACTAGAAAACCATTCAAGGGCATGAGCAGTGAGGCCTCCAACTTGTTTTTTACAGCAGCTTCCTGAGTACTTTAAGGAGAAGGTGAGGAAGGACATAGCTGGTCTGCCACCAAACTGCTGCCACTCTGTCCTTGCTGCCAGTGTGCAGGGTGCCTGTGCTGCAGAGCTGGCCCTTTCCCAGCCCCGGGCTGCCCAACCCCACCTAGCTGCTGGGCCACTGTGCTCCCAGGGGTCAGGGACTCAGTGCCAGGTGTCTACCCTGCCCTGCCTGTCCCCCTCCCCACCACCACACATCACTGTCACACAGCTTAAGCAAATTCTTCTCATACTTCATTTAGCCAGACATTGTAAATTGGATTAAAGTGGTGCCTGGAGAGATTTCTAGAGCCAAAATATTTAAGACTAACATGAATTTGAACTGTTTTCTAGGCTGCCATAGGGGTGCCCCCACCTCCCCCCTACCCCGTGCTGGAGGATCCCCAGCTTTGTGGGTGTGGAGCTGGCTCTCCTGTGACACTGCCTGCAGACGCCATAATTCATGTCAAATCCAGCAACAGTGAAGAAGTTCAGCTTAATAACGTATGTTCTCTTTTGCTTGAGAAAATAAAATGTCCTGGGGCTGATTGTTAAAGGAGCTGGGATTCCCCTGCTCTGGGGAACTGCCTGAGCTCCTGAGACAGGCAGGCCCCTAACTCCAGCCAAATCATTCACTTTAAGCAGCCCATTGCATTTGCTTTTTTCTCACCTGTCAGGAAAGGCAAGTGATGCAGTGAAGACCTGTGATGTTCATGGATGAGCACAGCATTCCGACCTTTTATGGACCTGGAGAGCAGATCTGTCTCACTGAGCACAGAAAAAGAGAAACCGAGGTTGGAACCAGCCTCTGGCACCCAAACTCTTCCCACTCACAAAGGAACAGAAGCACGATGGGTGTGTGAGGGGTCTGATCAGCTGCCGAGCACCAGCCAGCAACCCATCACCAGCTGCAGCAAAAACCCCTGATGGTTCTCAAACTGCTCCTGGTGATGGGAACCAGCTCCTCCATCTGCAGGGACCTGCCGTAAATCCCCGCCGGTAACTGCTGCTGTCAGCCCCTGAAAGGAAGAGTCAGTTAGCTGGAGAAAAACAGTTTGGTTTTTATTTTCTTCTAGGCTGGAAGGGAGCCATGAATCCCAGCTCGGAGAGCAGGCTACCATCAGCTGGGAGAAATACATCTCCCTAGGGACAGCCAGGCTGTGAAACTGAGCTTCATTTCACTGCTTGGCAGTGCCTGCAAGGTCATAGCAGTTAAATAAATACGATGCCAGGCTGATGAATCGTAAGGAATGGTTTACAACCCTCATCTGATGAAACAGAGAGCAGGCAGGTGCTGAGAGAAGGTGAGTGACCACGTTTGAGAAGCAGCCATGATCGGTCAGTCATGTTTTGGGGAACACAAGAGGCCTCTGCCTCAGGGGTTTGGTGTGGGCCCACAGACACATCAGAACTGGGTGTTTCCCCCCAAACAGACCCTGGGTGAGAGCATCCCTGCTCCCAGCAGCCCTTTGCAGCCAGCCAGCCCTCCCTCCACAGCCAGCCAGTCCTGCAGCCCTGCTCCCTTACCCGCTTCCCAGCATCCTGTTTTCACCAGGGTTATTTTCATCTCCCTGTTTCCCAGCATATTTTTCCTTCTGCCCATGCCAACGCAGACTGTAATTCCTGGCAGGCAGGGTGGAAATATCCCAAGACCGCGCCAGCTTTTTGGAGGATGAGCTGGACTCTCCTATGGCTGCACCTTGGCTCCTCTCTGCTGCCAGTGCTGGTACCTGCTGCTGGCCCCAAACCCCTACCATGGCCAACTGCCCACCTCACCTCAAGTCATTTTGAGTTCATGCAGCCACTAAATCACTCACACAACTCTCTGCTTCCGTATTTTGCTCCATGATGGCTGAAGAACAAAAAAAAAAAGAAAAAAGAAAAAAAGACTTCACTGCTGACATAATTACACTTTCATCATGACAAGAAAAATTAGGCAAGGCACTGATGAGCTATCCAAGAGCCACACAGGTATGGACAGCCAGAGTCCTGTTCTTCCTAGGTAGTGGTGAATTTTTGGCAGCTGCACACTGTGAGTCACCCAGCTTGCCATGGCTCCTCGTGGGCTCTCAGGGCTTGTTTTATTCATGAGTTTCCTCTGTCCTGGACCATCTGAATCTCCTTGTCCTGTACAGATCACAGGGAGGTTTTGTGCCTTGTTGCTCTGGAAATCAATGCCGCATCTCTGGGTGATGCAGTTAGCAATGTCAATAGAAACATGGATTAAGTGCCAGCAATACCCAAAGGACATTACTGTCTACTCTGCACTCCAATAGCTACTGGTGGGGCTAGGGGTGATGTAAAAGTAAGAATCAAACAGCCAAGGGTCTCTGCATAAAGCAAGAAAAAATAAAAAAGAAACATGGAAAATCAGTGAAATAGCATGTGTAAGGGTCTGTAAAATAATTTAGTGTGTAGAATTGACTTAATCTTTCAGTATGTGTCAACAACAAATTTGCTAAGAGACTCTAGCACTAGCAGAAAAGAATCTGAGGCAGACGTAACACAAAATAACCCATCTGCTTTCTTAATCATAGGCTTTAAAAATGTATCTTCTGGTTATCCAGCTATTTCAGAACTGTAATGTTTACAATCTATATCTAAACACAGTAGTCACAATAAATCTGTCATTCAGGTATTCAGATCTATGGCTTTAAATTATTAAAAATTATAAAATTCAAGGAAGACATTAAATTTAAACATTGTCTCTCCACAGTATCTAGCACAGGAGATGTAAACTAATCCAGTCTGAATGGCATTCTCAAGAATGAGAATAAGTAAATGTGCTCTTACTGTCAGAGTCTGGGTTTGGAGCATCCATGGCTGAAGCCTGCACCACAAACCAGAAGTCTATCTAAGGATCAGTCATAATGTAAAGCAGAAACTCTACCCTGGCTACACTTATGCTGTGAAGACACTTTCTTGGGAAGAGGTTGTGGAGATGATGACACAGAAAAATGTCTAGGTTTCTACTTACCTTGCATCAGCTGAGGTGGCATTAGCATGACAAAGAAGCCTCCATGCCTTCCAAGCCAGCAGTACCATTGCTGCACTGGAGCCTTGGGGTATGGCTTGAACATGGCAAAATTCAGATTTAAAGGAAGGCCTGTGTTTTGTTAGGCCTCACACCTATTCTGAGAGTGTCCCCAGTAATCTTTAACCAAGCAGGTAGGAGATCACCCACAGGCCTTGAGCTGTACCCAGCCATCATTGCTAGAAGAATATAATAAGCCTAAACAAGAAGTTACAAGAAATTGAGAAAAATAAAAAATGTGAGCAAAGGCACAAGTACTGTGGAACTATACCGAATTAGGACAGAATGTACCAATCTCCTACCCATTGGGAAACATACTCCAAAACTGAAAAAGAAAGCCCAACAAGCCACCAACCACCAATTTAGTAATGACTCCCTACCCTAAAAGCACCAATTGATATTAAGAGTAAGTGTAGACTAACTCCATTCCCCACTAAGGCAGGAGGGGTCCTTCCCCATGTCTCTTCCAGTATAGCTGTCCTCTTCCCCAGCAGCTCTCCAGCTCAGGGGGACAGCAAGGGACCCCATCCCCCATGGGCACCCAGGACACACCAGCCAGGGTGGGAGCTCAGCCACCCAGCTGTGGGTGATCCCACCAGCACCTCTGGTTCATCAGCAAGGGAACCAAAGCTGGGGAGGGTGAGAGGGCTGCCAAAGGCAATGGCACTGCTGGCTCTGGAACCAGAGGAGTCACAAGCTCCCTCTCCTGCACCCAGCTGCCAAAAGCACACTTTGCTATTTCACACCACACGTAACATCCTGGCTGGGTGACATAAAGGTTAAAAGTAATTTTGGCTGCAGTAGACCAGCACGTAGATGACAAAGGCATTTTATTCTCAGAGTTCACTATAGAAGGGCTGCTTTGCAGCGGGGATGCGACAGGCAGATTCCAGAGGAAAGCCAACGACACGGAGCGGCGGCTGCCAGCGACTGACACAGCTATTTGCAGAGTACCCTGCTGTCACCAGGTCTGGGGCAGAGCTCCTTCCACATGGGCTGGTGCATGCAAATCACCTTATCACCAATGCTAATTCTCAGTCAAAAGAAGTCATTAAACTTTTCAACAGTCAGTATTTTAAGGAGTTCTCAAATAGCACTCAGAATAAGCAGATAACCATTTTAAATATAGAGGCACTGGAATGGAAGCCCAGGAGTGCTGGGTGCCAGCAGTGATCTGGATTATTTGCTTGTTACTAAATACCCCAGAGCATTACTTCCCAGGTTGTTCAGCTCAAGTCTGACGCAAAGAGTGGCAGAAAAACAAACAAGAACTTGCAGGATTTTGTAAGGACCGAACTGGTTCAAAGAGGCAGTTGCTCAGGATTGCACCTTTGGAAGAACGAGGGTAATCTACTGTTTAACCACGTGTAAAACCTAACTGAAGGCTTGACAAACACTTCCAAATCTCAGCAACAGAAAAGAAACATGAGTATAAAGGGAAGACATGTGAGAGCAAATTTAGCTCAAGGATTCTGTTGCCTTCTATTGATACCCAGAAATAACCTGCACCAGAGTGAGTTGCTGAATTCCTCAGGATGATAACTACAATTCTGGTTTGCAGTGGACAAGCCTGTAGAGTAGGGGATGGAAGTCCACACAAGGAAAAAATTGACAGCTCTGACTATCGCAGACCTTAGAAGGGGACAGAAAAAAATAGCAAACACAGCTCCAGAGCAACGTTAGTTCCATATGGAAGAAAAAATCTCCAGGAGGAAGCCCTCCTTGTAAAAAAAGGCATTAAAAACCTGTCTGTAAACTAACGCCTCCAGGCAACAAGTCACACCAAAGTGAGAACTCAGCCAAGGCTTTTAATGTACCTACCAGGCATGCTTCTAAGAACTCTACAGCACAGACAAAGCAGTAGCAAGGTGACAGGAAAACAAAGTAAATCAAGGCATTGCTGCACATACAGGCTACCCAGCTGCCTCAGTTCCCAATTGGTTTGCAAAACCTTATGTCCAGCCTACAGCCCCCAGCAGACCAGCTGTGCTTAAGGCAAGGACTAGGTAAGACACACTACTTGTAGTGCAATAATCGTAGCACTGCCAGCAGTGTGGGCAAAGTCTTATATAAATAACTGAGATTATATATAACAACTCTTACTTAATTAAAATTCAATATAATTGTGAAAGTAACTGACCATGACTGAGAACTCCTGATCAGAACAAAGTGTTCAGCATTGTGACAGTTTGCAATTATTGGATCTCATGTGATGACAGTACACGTAACACACTCTGTCCTGGTCTGCTCAGTGAGGGTAAACAAACTCTGCTAGCTCAAATTCTTATTAAATATACTTTAAAAGGCTGCCTTTAAGCCAAAGATGACATAGAGAACAAAAAGGTTCTTTTAAAAGGTTAGCATCCTCACTTCTTACTTGCTTTTTTGTTAAACAACAGTGTTCCATTTTATTTGGCAAGCACTGTGGCATGAAGCAGAGGTCCCTTTATCTGGTTTATAGTTTAAGCCTCTCCCACAATTTGTTGTTAAAGACAACTAAGTTGCTAGGTCACAGGCTAGGGGCTAGATGTGTAACTGGCCTGTTTTTTTCTTGCAGGGATGGCTATGGCTGATGAGTGTTGGACAGAAACCATCTTCAACCAGCGGGAAGCAGCCCATGAAACCCAGCACGGGACTCCTCACCCTACACACACCTCACTCAGTATCTTCACAACAGTACCTTTCCCTTCGCATGGTACTTACAAAGCACTTTTACTTTCTTTAATTGTCTCCACATGGGAATTAGTGGCTGGAGTCCATTAGAAGAGCAGGGTTTTCACCAAAGCAGCCAGCAGTGCCCGTACAGCATTGCTCCTCCAGCACAACTAGAAGTCACAGGCAGTGAAGCACTGTACTGGATTTAGGCTCAGCCTTTGACTCTACCCTTTCCTTTTTGAGTGTAAAACTTTCCCTCTCTGCCATTACGGGCTTAAGTACTGCTGAGCTTCACCAGTGCTCTTAAAAAAAAAACACTCCCAAAACACAACGAAAACAAACCCCCCCCCCCCCCAACTTCATTTGCACAGATGTGTTTTTGAGCTCAATTTTGTTTCTGGTTTCTAAACTCTTCCCACCCACTTCTTCCACCCAGTCTCAGAAAAAACCTACCAGACCACTCCACAACTCCTTCTTGCCCAGGAGAGAGGACAACCAGCAATTTCATCCTCCCTACAGCCCCATACATAGGAACTGAGGTGGTTACATAAACATCCACACACCATGCCCAAGCACATACACCCTCTCCTTGCCCCAGGTGCCCATTTTCTGCCACGCTGAAGGGGCAGCTCCTTGTTCTAGGCAAGTTGCAGCTGTGCTACCTGCCAGAGGAGCAGGGAAGGAAACACTTGCAGGAACTAAGACACCATAATGGAAAACGTGGCAGAAGTTTGCCAAAAGATGTAGCTTTATCGTACAGCTAATAAGCTCCCTGAGGAATGGCTCTGATGGCAGGAAGGGAAGAGAAATACATCCTGTTCTTAGGGCTTGCTGCAACAGCGACCTGATCCACGCATTCCGAAACATCCCATGGGAATTACCTGGTCCTGCTCCTGAAGTTTCCTTGTGAAAGTGTTCCAGAAAGGCCCTCAGCCAAGGGACCTGCATGACTACGTTCACTCCGGGTTGCCAGGAACATGAAGGTGCCCACACACACTTGTAGCAGCTGTTCCATTTTAACACAATTCTGTTAAAAAGCTGATAAAACAGTAATGCTCACTTACACTTTGCCAGTCACTTCTATTGTCAACAGCAATGGTTCTTGACACTACCATCCACTGATGCTTTCGCAGCCATACCATTACACCAGACCATCTCACACACAGGCAGCAGGCACTGCACTTCTGGAGTCTCCTTCCAGGGCTGCATCCCCAGCAGCAGCACTTCCAGGGCAGACTGCAAGAGAACTTCTCCTGCTTCCTTGAGTACCCTGGAACACGGAGTGCAGGCAGGCCTGCCTGCCAAATACAGCCAGCTGCAGTACACCAGCACCTCTACCCTTCATCATACAAAACATCAAAAAACAACAGTCATTTTTGCTGGCCATGTTTTTATTTGTTTTTTTTTGTTTGTTTGTTTTTAACAGGGGAGCCAATGATACATCCAGTATTTCAAAAAAATCAGAAGGTAAAACCAATTTTCAGAAGACTGAGATGCTACATGCTATATTTAACCTAATTTTATTCATGCTTGCTTTTGAGGGGGGTTGGGAGTGGGACAGGAATAATTCAGTAAAAACATACAGTAAAAACAAAATGTCTCACCATATAGAACTTTAACCTACAGTTATGTTGTACCTTAATTATTTCCATGCACACAACTAACATTACAAATTTTTTTTTAAAATGAACACAATTAAGACTTCTAGGAGCATTTGATAATAAAGCAATTCCTAATTTCTTCCGTAGAGATCAAGCACCTCCAATTACAAATTCCTATACACAGTGAGTGCTTTACTTGAAATGAAAACTAAAAAATAAAAATAAAAAAATGTATTGGATAGCCTCAGAATAAGCTGATGTTAATATATATCCAGCTATGTAGGCAACAAAACCATAGTGCTAAACAAAACCTTTTATCTGAAAAGTAACTCAAAAATTCAGTTGACTTTCTATAATTACAGAAATATACTTATTTTGCTAAAATAAATAAAAGTGCTGCATATTAACACTTCACTATAAAGAATGCATACCAGAACATTTATAAATATTGAATGATTTTCCATAAGAATAGCTACTACAATAATGCTGGCTAAATAGAAGTGCATAATGAGAAGCACTATGGGTGGTTAATGTTTTGCCACATACTGCTGTTACCTTGAGGTAGATAACACATGCGTACCAAGTTCTGCATTCATTTCAGTTGTTGCTGGTATCATGTGTCTAAGAAATGTGTACAGTATGAAAAACTCTAAAATACGCATGAATGAAAAAACGGTTTGGGAAAAATAGATATTTTCATGCAATTATGTACAGTCTCACTGTGTAAATTTCAAGGCAAGGTTCTTTTTCTGCAAAACATGGACACTGTTTTACTGAGAGAATGTTTGTTTTTTTTCTTTTCCTTGGTTTAGTGCATTTTTTTTGTTACCTCCTGCATTTTGCATTATTTTGCTCTATTCTTTAATTTTGTGTGCAAACGACATGCCAGTTTAAAAACAAAACTAACTCACGTAGAGAAAGTAATTCTGGATTGTAAAAACAATGGTAAACAGAAAATGAATGAAAATCCATACCAAAATTACACCGTCTGATTCAAGTAAAAAAATTACTTACACTAGTAATAAAAAAAGACAAACACATCTCATGAATATAAAAGAAATGTCTGCTGAGTGTTTTAATTTAGATGTTTCAGAATGCTGCTGTATGTTTTGTGGGGAATCTGGGGAGATGATTTCATAGCAGAAGGCGTTAACGTGGCCTGGATGGATTTCAGTGGTGAACCAACAGGGCTGTGAAACTGAGGAATACCTATGGCCTCCAGCTGCTTGTTGAAGAGGAGCTCTCCACTGTTAGTGAGAAAGCTCTCTTCTCTTTCCTTCTCCCCCAGCTTCCCCTCCTCTACTGGCTCAGGTTCTAGCATTTCAGCATCTTCTTTCTTACTAAAAAATTTGTCCAAGTAACTGGTGTAAGTATTTTCTTTTTCACCTTGTTCATCTTTCCTTACTTCACAACAAAACTGGTCTATGAGGAAGCACTCCTCCCCACCACTTACAAACTGACTGTCCCAAGAAGTTTGGTACAGAGCTTCTAACTGTGCCAGATTAGCCATTCCTTTCTCCTGCTTCTCTCTGCTTACTGACTTTGATATTACTCCTTTCAACTCTATTTGAGACACCGAGCTATTCAAGTCATTTAATTTATCAACATCAGTAGACTCATGTTGTAAACTAAGCTGAATGGTTTCCGCTATAAATGAATCAAAGTCAAATCCTTGATTCTTCTCCCTTTCTTTTTCAACAAGCTGCTGTGATGCTTCCTCAAGTGCTATCTGAGCTTTCACCAACCCATTCTTTTCACATTTAGACTTGCCTTTCTTATCAGACTTTTCTTTGCTCTGTTCCTTCCAGTTTGAAAGATCTATAATAAGCTTGGGCTCATAGTAATGGTTGACTTCACTGTCTCGCCAAACTAAATTATCAAGGTATGAAGATGACCTCATTTTGTAATTGCAAGTGTGACTACACTCCAGATCACAATACTTGTTTTCATGGTGATCTGAGTACTGCCAGCAAGGCTCAGTAGAGAAGTGGGTATCAAAGGCAGGATCCTCCAGATACTTTTCACGATCTCCATCCAAATATTTGCGAGGATCTACTTGCACTTCTTCCTCATCAGTAACATCAGAGAGAGCCCTTGGGTCACGCTGAACTTCATCAGCTTCGTAGTTATTATGAATAGGCCAGTCATGGTCTGAAAACTGACTGTCATGGTATCTGTAAAACAATTTCCTATGCGTTAGCAGCCAAGAAAGTTTTCTAGCTCCCAAGACAGAGACAGTTAAGTTTCAAAATTCCCTTACAGAATAATGACAAATCAACACAGATAAATGTTCTCTCTCAATCCAAGCAGGCACCTTTTCCAGGTTTTAAATTTAAGCTGGCATAAAGCAATCCCCATACGCACATCTGAAACTTTAAAGTGCAGAGTCATGTACAGTAGCTCACTCCATTTACAGAACACTTCCTTGGTGTGCGTTTAACTGACTTTAAATGACGACTGCAATTCTTCTTACTGTTATATGTCCTAAGCATTGGACAAGACAATCCATACTTTAAACCTCTCTCCATTTAAAGTTTATTTTTTAGAGAAATAGTTATTGGGGGAAAACATAATGGAGTCATTAACTTTAGAACCTGGAGTCCTGAATGCATCAGCTTATGCAAGTCAGTCTAGTGAATTACAAACCCAGTGACAATGCACTGCCTGTAAGGGAAAACTTCGTGATCTGCTCAATTTAAGAAGAAACAAACAGAAAAGGAAATGAGGCCCAGGAAGCAGCTACACT
This sequence comes from Apus apus, assembly GCF_020740795.1. Lineage (NCBI taxonomy): Eukaryota > Metazoa > Chordata > Aves > Apodiformes > Apodidae > Apus > Apus apus. The sequence goes on from NC_067291.1 coordinate 9,236,635, forward strand.
TCAAGCACACAACCATTCAGTTATGTTACATGCCAAAGAAAGTGATAAATTTACCTTTCCCAATTGTAAATATGGCTGTGACTTTCATCCATCAGCAGAATATCATCAACCTCGTCTTCAATGTGAAAAGGATGACTTGAAATAGGCTCATCCGTTGGAAAGGAATAAATGCTCATGTAAGGATGGGACAAAGCTTCTTCTGCTGTCAATCGATCCATGGGACTAAACGTCAAAATTTGCTCTAGGAAGTCCAGTGCTGCAGACAAAAAGTTATCATTAAATAGGAGAAAAAAATACATTTCAGACATGTAGAATTTAAGACTAAGGTACAGTGCTTTGCTCTCGGGGTGTGCATTCATCTAAAAGTAGCCCCCTGTGAGGTATCAACTACTGCCACTATGCTGACAAATATGCATTCTGCAGCTATAGGAAAGCTCGAAGAGAAGAGGTCAAATCCAAGATCAACAATAATTTAACTTAAAGGCAGCAGAATGCTTCAAGCTGAGCCAGTATCCACCAGCAGCTATCATGAAACATTGCTGTCAGTCTGGTTTGGAGACTTCCTTTTAAAAAACATTTGAAAGACAGTTATTTTAAACTGACTCTTTTCCAATGTGTCCTTATATTTAGAAAGCCAGTGTCTCAAAATAGGGCAAATCAATCGGTCTGCCAGTGCAAACAGGTTGAGCAGAGACACACAGTTCTACTCGAAATATGACTAAGTAACTAACATGTAATCTGCTTGTAATAAAAAACAATTTGAAGACTCATTTTTCAGACAATGCACAGGTTTTCCTAACAGAAACTTCCTTTAACACACACACAGACACAGTAAAGCTATTCACTATTTTATGATTCTGAAATACAGGATGTATTTTTTCTGAACTGCTTACCTTCAGGACTGATGCCTGGAAGCAACTGAGTTAAAGGTTTGTGTGGCTCAGTCATATCGTTTCTAATGTAAACTGGAATCACATTGAGAAGCTCCTGACGGTCCTCCTCATGTACAACAGGAATTGATTCTAGAATCAACTGCATCTGTTCAAGTTCATGTGCACCTAAGCACCAAGAGAAAACACAAGTTGCCATTTCAGCTTCAAATGCTTCCAATCCCTGTGTATGGAAGGCATGTCAACATTTTGTGCTTTGAGCAGCAGAAGACTTATCTCCTACAAGAGAGGAATGGCCAGTGTTCTAAAGTCTAATGATAATAAATCTGAAGAACTTTCAAAAATGCTGCAGCACATGAAGAATTACAGATATGCTACACACAGATAAAGCAAACTAACCTCCAGCTTTTGGAAGGATGATTCCACTATGGATGAGGTACTCTACAGCAACACTATCTTCTTTTTATACTATATACTGCAATCCTTCCCTTCCAACTGATCTACCTAATGAGTTCAATATCTGGCCTCACTTGGAGTTGTATGTCCCTTAATAAATCCAGCAGTAGTTTAGCTCAGCAAGAGATCTTAGATCCAAGAAGCATGCAACACTCTACAGATTCAACTGTAAGATGAAACTATGCAGGATTACTTGGATGTCAGTGTTTCACCAAGCAGCTCTGGGCAATCCTCAGTGATACAGATGCATGTGACATTAAATAAAAAAATAAGTGGGGCCAGAAATAGATTGCACCATCTAAAAATCTATGTGTTATCAGTTCATTTCAGCAGTTTGCATGGCAATCTGCACTGGACATCCTACCACACATCTGGCAGATGACATTCCTCAACTGACTCAGTCCTGCCTTGTGTTAACTTAGTTGTTGGAATGAAAAAGCTGTTTCGTCCTCCTACTTCAGACTATTACAAATTACTTAATAAAACTTATCAGATGTTATAGTGTCTAATTTGCTGGAAAACAGATTCTACTGTACCATTATTTCACATCCTATACATCCTAAAAATTAATCAGCTCTCTTTCCAATATAAATGAAATGAGCATTTAGAAATATTTATTTAGAAGAGAGAATTACAGAAGTTGTTTGGAACAGCTATTAAATTCCTCTGCCTCAACTTCCCTTCCATCCCTCATCCCAGGTATTCTGCAATTTTGGTCTGCATTCTTCCTTCCCATTCCTGTCAGCTTTCCAGATGGCAGATTTCCTACGGGATGCTTCTGAAGTGGACAGGAAGTTGCAAATTAACAAAAACAAGCCCTCCAAACAACTTTGCAGAATAATCTTTTTCGGAGTCTCAGGACAAGCTAACTGTCCTAACTATTCCAACCACACTCCCTTTCCAAATGCATGATGTTTAAAAGTCCACTCTTCAGATCAGAAAACTCTGACAGTGCTATATTATCAGAGGGACACATCCACACAAAACAGTGTTTTTCTAGGTGCCTACACAATGCAGTTAGGGCACATAAATGAGTCCACAATTAGAATTTTGGTCACTGAGTTTAAAAAAAAATAAATCTATATCACTACACAGATATTAGATGAACAAAAACTTTTGGCAAATACAAACACTACTCAAAAAAGGCCAAAATGCTACCACCTGCAATCAATCTATGCCAAAAACACGTCCTTTCTCCCACTAATTCACTGTTTTCCAGGGGATGAACTTGATGCAACAGAAACCTAATCAATCTCTTACCAGCCAAGCATTTAATACACTGGGGCATTACTCCAATAGTTAGTAACCCACTGCAAGTTAAGAAAAGCATCTTTGCACATTAGTCACTGATTTCTATAGAATAATGACTTCAAGGTGACAGTACTCCATTAATAGTACATAATGGGAAGGAGCTCTCAGTTTCAGTACCTCGAGGCACAAAGCCAAGGATTACTGCAGAGGCAAGCTTAGTTCACATGCAGCAAAAGGAATGTGAACATGGAAATGCAAGTTGGTTCTTAGAGGTTTTCTCTGTATTACCCCAGTAATTCAGAGCAACAGGAGCAAATCCAAGAGTGAGCTTGAATGAGACAGCTGCTGCTAAGGCCCCAGGATGCACACAAAATAAGCACTCCAAGGGCTTTCTCTAGCCTAGCTCATCTGCTCCCATGGATTGAATGCCTCTCAGCAGGTGGAGCACACTGGGCCGTCTCCTGCAGTGCAAATGGCAGTTTCATTTTGTCTAAATAGACCCTAGTTTGTGCAATGAGCTGGATCAGCAATGCACTACATGATGGCCATCAAGAGAAAACTTGCTCCTGATCCTCACCAAAGCACTAATGCAGATGCACCCAATGAGAGCAGAGCTTTGCTGCCTATCTTACCAGAAACATTTGGAGGTTACAAAAACCCTTGGCATACCAATCTAAACTGAGTCCTCCCTATATCCACTAAAACAAAAGTCAGGTTGAAACAGTCTCTAGATGACAAAAAAAATGGGAAAAGGGTAAAAAAGGCTGCTCTTTCGCAATTTAAAATACAAAGAATTGAAAAGTGACTAGCGTGACTACATTGAAAAAATTTATGAATATGATACTGAGGGTATTCATAATCCTCAAATATTCCCTGGATACATCAATTCACTAAAATACATGTATTTTAAACACTTCTTGGGCATCAAATAAATTTAGCTTAACCTAATTACACAGATTTATCATATATGTGAATACTAAATTAATTGTGACATTTATCTAAATACACAGTGGTTTAAGTAAAAAAAACCTGTAACATCTTCTGCTCTACAAATATATACATTTATAGTTGGTTATATAACTGCATAATAATTTAGCACATCCTGATAGTCAATGACTATTGGTACTTGCCACGAGAATAAACCTTTCTTTAGGAAGATAATTATGCAGCAGCACTCCTTTTAGGAATATACACACAGCTTTTTCTTCTACCCACCTGCAAAGAGGGTTTTCCCAGTCAGCATTTCAGCAAAGATGCAACCTGCAGCCCACATGTCAATGGCTTTAGTGTAGTTGTTAGGAGAGAGCAAAAGACGGGGCGATCTGTACCATTTAGTAACCAATCCTTCAGAAAGATGGCCCTAAAGAGAAGAAAAAAAGCATACTTCCATTTTTAAGAGGCATTTCTAAAAATTACTTTTTTTTTTTTTTAATGCACTGCTACAAGATTTTTTTGGTCTCAAGAGCCTCAGGATAGTACCATGTGCCCCCTACTAAGCCTTTCCACCTTTAGAAATGGAACAACACCACCTTAATGAGTGAAGAGCAACAATGCAGAAGTATGACACTACTTATTAGTCAGATGAGGTGCTGCAACAAAACTTTCTTATTCCCAGATGACAAATAAATGCAGAGATAACAACAAATTCTCTTGTGAAACATCACTGTCTAAACCAGGAAGACAGTATCTCTAAATCAATCCCAGGAAGCAACCACACTTGCACCATTACCAGCTCCTCCAGGGCTTCTATAGTTACACGTGTAACTGTTGCTCTTCATCTCAGGTTTTGTATTAACTATTAAAGACCTGCATTTCTGAATACATCTAGCAAAAAAAATAAAAGTTTTATTTTATGCTTGCACTGGTCCTATCTGAGACAAAACTTGTCACCCAGAGATCTGTTTTCACTCTACTTGCAAGCATTCCAGTTGTACTGTAGGATCCCTACCATGATATCCCACTGCTAACAAGGCCCTCCACAGAGCGCCCACCTCTGCCACAAGGGAGAAAGGGGCTATTTTAAGAAGGCACAGTTGTCAGCTGAGCACTGAAATATTCCTGCTCCTCACAAACCTTGTGGGAATAATGAGGATCCATGATTCGTGCAAGACCAAAGTCACCAATCTTCAGCACCAAGTCTTCAGTATTAATGAAAAGATTAGCTGGTTTGAGATCTCTATGCAGAACATTTGCAGAGTGAATATACTTGAGCCCACGTAGCAGCTGGTACATGAAAAGTCTGGCGTGATCTTCTAGTAAAGGGCCTTGCTCCAGCAGATTAGCCAGATCTGTCTCCATGTATTCCTGGACAATGTAAACACAGTTCAATTCTGTAAGGGAGCCCACGTCATCTGTTAAGTGGCTTCCACTAGGACCAAGAATTTCAAATACTTTGACAATGTTGTCGTGGTCAAGTCTTCTAATAATTTTGATCTCACGTAGAGCATGTTTAACACTCTGGGGATCTGTAAGGACAATTTTCTTGACAGCCACTCTTTTGTCACAGTCATTATCGACAGCAGAAAAAACTAAGCCATTTCCACCACAGCCCAGTGGTTTTAAGTCCATATACCGAGAGCCCAGATCAAAACCATGAATGTTCATGAGACTTTCAAATTTTTCTGCCATTTTAAAATTCTTTACGTTTCTTTTTCCTCAAACTACTAAGCTTCTGTAAACACGCAGAGACACTTCCACTGGTATCTGAAGGAAAGGTCTTACAGAAAGGGAGAAGAAACACTTGGCTTTGACTGCAAGGTGGTTTCTTGACACTCTCATTTCATTATGAGCCAGCCAGGCCTGTTGTGTCCCCTTGAATTTAGAGCCCGTAAGCTCTAGAACTCAAACTGAGCATAAGATAGAAAGATTGCAGCATTCATAGTTCAAGAAAGGTGCAGCATTTCTGCAGACATTAAAGAAAACACTCACAAGAAACTCAAACGGAATGAAATGACATACTATGCACTCAGCTCTACTGTGCTAAATTGGTTAACATTTAACAAAAATGTGAATAAATATGCACATAATAGGCTTCTATTAACATCCTCCTCCTCACAGTGCAGATACATTCAGTGTTGGACTGGTCCTGAGCAGCGTCATTCTATGGTGCTGGTAAGCACTTTTTTTCCTTCTTCCTCCTTTATCTCTCCTTTGTTTACAGTCTAATTAAACGGGAAACTGGCAGCTCTTGATTTACAAAAGATGCCTCCTGTTAATGATCAGGTGGCTCCAGCTCACCACAATCACAATCAAAGCTACCATCCATTTTACTCCGTGACAACCTGAAAAGGAGAGAAAAATACATCAGTATTCCGTTGCATACAGAGGCCTTCCTCCTCCCCAAACTCCTAAAATTGTCCTAAATATACAACTTATTTAGTGTCCACTTACAAAGTGAGAAACCATCACAAAAGCTAAACTAACTAGAAATTGCATATACTTTTCATACTTGGAGGAAAACTGACAATCGTCACCAACTGCCGTTTCTAAACATTTATTGTGAAAGTTTTAGACATAACCTACTGAGAAGGTAAGTCACACCATGGAAAATCCTACTGAAAATTAATAAAGACAGGAATATCACAGAAAACTTGGTAATTCTCCAATGCAACTGTTGCAAGTCGGAAAGAATATTCTGCACCTTGGTCACTACATTCTGGAAGAATTCTTTCCACTAGGACATAATCAAGGTTTTAACTATTTCACCACACTAAGAGGTGAGTACTGTTCACATGAAAGGGGTAAGGTTTGTGCACTCCCAGGGCTCACTGACTTTCCAGAATACACAGCACACATCCAATGCCACTTACAAAGCTTAAACCCTTAGGATTTTGGATAAAGTTTAGTAACATCTCAAATCATAATGTTACCTCTATAGATTCATTGTTACAAGAATCATAAAGGTAATTCCTACATATTAGACAAACATTACTTCTACACTTACCCAACCTAGATGACAAAGAGAAACTAACACAGCAAGTACATTTTACACAGTAACTGATATATTCTATAACCGTTTCCCCCAACATAAGAGCAATTTCAGACATTTTTTTAGTAGTCTAACAAATGCCACTACTATTTATGAAAATAAAAGTGGTTATTTTCTCAGTAAGCTTCCCTATCTGCAGCAGCAGAATGCAGTCATAAAGACCACATGTTGTGTTTTTGCACAACATCCTCATTTCTTTTAAAAGCTCAAAGTTGCCACTAAGAGTCAAACACATACCTTACACAGTGTGGTAAAGTTTGGGCAATTCCATTACAAGTCACTTGCATGTTCTTCCCCAACAACTACAGGTCACATGAAACCACTAAATGTCTTCTCTTTGATCTCAGATTAACACATTTCATCTCTTCACCCAGCTCTCTAAACAAATGTAAAGTTCTCCAAACGATCTTAACACTTTAGAATTAATTCTATGAGCGTTTTCCCTTAAAACTGTGCTAGCACTTCAGTGGGACAACCCGGACCAACCAAAACAAGTGGCCCCACATCTAACAAGGCAGCAAGAGCAGCTGACAAATTAACATATTCTAAATAATGGCCTCAATTCACTAAAGTAATCAGAATTGCATGCAGAAAAAAAAAAAAGGCAGGCACACTGGTAAACAGAAACAAGACTGTTTCAACATATTTAAATATTACTGCCACTGAGACACAGCCCCTGGCTGCTTCACACCACCTACCCCCAGGTATTCGAACAGCCACGGGACAAACACAGGAACGAAGGGGGAAACACACACTATGCTCCGCTGGGTTTTTCTTTTTAAATAAACATCACCAAATGCAGTACTTCTACACTGCAAGGCGTTGAGCTGCCCTCCATTGGTGCGGTAGAGAACCCTGCCAGACAGGTGATCTTCAGAGATTTCTTTACCTCAGCACATGCACCTATTGCCTTGAGATTCCTTTAGCCCTAATCCTAGACAGTGTTCTACAAGGGTTACTATAGCCTCAGTACAAACATAATGAGGTAACACTGTTACCTTTCCTGAAAGCTACTTAAATTTTTACCAGAAGCAAGACAGAAGTGTCAAGACCCTTCTTAGAATACCCATGAATTTACTTAAAAGGACAAATATAAAATTTATCTTGGAGTTAATTAGGATAGCATTACTGACCATCCAATTCCTTGTTCACAATTATAAAAACCGGAAAATCTAGCCTCTTGATTCTTAACTTTTTTTTTTAAAGCTAAAATGCTTTCTCATTCACATGCACCACCTTCAGGGCTCACTTATTCTGAGTTGCTACCTGTAAAAAAGTTTACCTCACCTCAGACCATTTTGCTTTCATTGCCCACCCCCCAAAAAGGCTGTTATGGAAATTTATTTTTGTGCTTATACTAAAACTTTAAATTTCATCTTAACTCAAAGTCTAAGACCTCTGCTCAAATACCCTGCAATAAGCTGTATTTTATATCTTTGGGACCATCTAAAACCAGTTGTATTCTCCCCCATAATTAGGCTTATTGTTTCACACTGCTGATGTCTTCAATATGCAGCCACACCGAATCGGTCTGCACCAGCTGGTGACACATCTGGAACCTCTCTTGTAGCTAGTTCCATTAAACAGCACAGGAACAGATTCAAAAGTATGCCCTTCAGTAGCAAGGAGTAAGATGTGCCCATCTCTTCACCATAACTCAGATTTTACCCCTACTGCCATGACTACATAAGGGCAAACACAAAAGCAGTAATGACATTACTGCTTCAAGAAGAAAAGGAGCTATGGCCCACCTGCTTACGAAAGCAGGAGTCTTAAAATTTCCATTCTGCATCTCTGAAATGCTGCATTTTTAATTATCAGCTTATAGTCCAATCCTTCCATTGAGCACTAATTAAAACGTTTTCCAAAGCTATGCAATGATTTTCAGAATTAGAGTGACACAGCTAAGAAAACAAATGTTGACAACATATGCAACTCATTGAAGCCTTCAGCATGACCTGATCTTGCTACAAACTTCCTATGTAACAATGAGCAAATGACTTGATCCCAAAGCCACAAAAAGCTGGGCCCACCTATCATTCAAAACAGGATATAGCCCTAGGAAGCTGACCAGGAAGCATCCTATCTCCCCAACAGAAACACTCCTGTGGACTAGGAGATAGGAAGGATGGAAAATAAAAAGTTAACCCCAAACTTTCTTTCACTCTAAGATAATAACTACCTAGAGGGTAATCAGTGAGAAGAAATCAAGACTTTTTTTAAAACCCACACATTTTCTTCTTCACATTTCACAGCAGTTTTTAACTTTGGAAAATAACAAGGTGGGGTTTTTTGAACACTAATACTTAAGAAGATGACACTAACACTCACTGAGTTTGTACATTTTCAGTTTCAATTAAAGTCAGAACTATCAGTCCAACTGGGTTTTTTTTTAATACACACTAAAGAAACAAAACCGACAAATTCCTCTTCAGTTGTGTAACACGTTCCAACCACCTGAAACACAAGGACTACAGTATGAAGACTTGTGCCAAACAGGCTAGTTATGCAGGCACTGATGTTTTCATTTAGGCTGTCACCTCTCCAAGTCTACCCGTTTTTTTTAAGTGGTACTTTGATTCCTTCCTCCCACGAAGTTTAAAGAGGGAAACACAAAAATACTAGTTTCTTAAGTGGTTTACAACTATGCTTTTAAAACAGATCAGCTCTCAGGAGAGGGCAAGAGAAGTGACCCACAGATGGGCTGTCTTCTGCGAAATTATCCCTGGTGCTGGCAGACATCACCACACCAGCAGCTTCACTCATTATGCAAGCAGACCTTTCAGTTCGTGCTCAACTTCAGCATGTGGATTTATCAGTTTTCAGGAAACAGGATGTACACTGAAACAGTCAAGTATGAGATGTTTACTTTTTCAGGAATACAAATAAGACAAATAGATACCAGTCAATTTGATTACGCAGGTCACATAATGATCAAATCATTACTCACAAGAGAAAGACCAAGAATGACTAATGACATATTATACAACCTGCTAAGTACTATCCCTTCGACTATAAAAACATGGGGCACAGAAGGGTTTTTTTTTTTTTTAGATCAGCCACGTTGCAGTCAGTAGCAGTGAGTCATCATCCAACTCACCAAACTGCTGCTTTTCTAAAGCCTCCTACTTGCTCCCTACACTGTTTAGGGAACCCTGCGCTGGCAGTCAGCAAACGTTACTACTAGTTTATACATCGTCTGAAGGATCTGTAAAAGCACAGAAAACCCACCGCGTTTTTCTGTGTGACAAACCAAAATGGTTCGGTCGTCCCTGCAGATAATTCCACGAGGACTCAGCACTGAAGAAGCCCACCCTGAGCTAAGCAGTGTCCTGCTCCTCGGCAGGTCTGCATGTGGTTGCGCTGAGCGGTTCATCAGCCAGTGTGAGCTGCAGGTAACAACCCCACGAGCGAGGGCTGAACCTGAGCAAGAGGCTGAAAGAAAAGCTCCCATTTTAGCTTTACAGCACACGTTTTCCCAACCTCGTTACCAAACTGAAATCTACCTCTACTTTAAGCCATCATTTCTGGAATTTGTAACAGGTTTATAAACTCACAATACTACCGTCATGTTATTTTTATATATGCATACATATGTATTCATATAGATAGACAGATGAGGCTTGCTGGCAACAGCACTTCTATCAAGGCTTGCACCAGCCTCATGACAACACATTCTCTTTTTCCACGCTTCTTTTCCCACGAGACAATTAACTCAGACGTTGTCAGGCTGATCCAAAATGGCACTGAATTAGCCAGAGAAAGAGCTCCTCACCGTGCAGAAGCCAAGTGCGCGCACCCTGCCTGCCCTAGCCAAGGGTACCTGTTCGTCCAAATTCCGAAACGCGAGCAGCCTCCCTTCCAGCTGCTCACGAAGAGTCCGGAGGCACTTCTCCCGCAGAAGGTGCTGGAGGCCAGAGGGAGCCGCGGGCCCTCCGGCCGCAGTCCCCGAGCCTCCGAGCGCCCAGCGCGGCCCCGAACCTAGCGGGGACGCTCCAGGCGATGCGGGAATCCCCCCGCGCCGCCACCAGCCCGCAGCCGTCCCGGCGAAGGACATCCTTCCTTCCTTCATTCCTCCCGCCGCCCCTCCGGGACCCGCCAGCCCCGCTCCCTTCCCGCGCACCCCCCCTCCGGGCACCAGAAGCCGCTCAGCTTGAGGTGACCTACCGCCGCCACGCCTCGGGCCGCGGGGCAGGGAGAAGGGGCAGCGGCCAGCCCAGCCCCAAGCCGCGCCGCACTCCGGCCCCCGGGCCCGGCGCCGCCGCAGCGCGGGGCAGCGCTACCTTCAAACGCCCTTCAGGGCGCGGCCACCGCCCCCGGCCCGCCCTGCGGCGGGCGCCGTGACCCCCCGCGCTCGGGGACCCCGGCCCCGCGAGCCCCGCGAGCCCCGCAGCGGCGGCCGCTGGACGTGCCCCCTCAGCCGCGGGGCCGCCGCTGCCCCGGGGCCGCCGCCGCAGCGCGGAAGGGCCGGGCCGGGCCCCGGCGGAGCGGAGCGGAGCGGGCCGGGGGCGCCGCCGCCGTCCGGCGGGAGGGAACAAAGCGCCTTTGTGCGGCGGGGCCGGGCCCGCGCGGGCGAGCGGCCCCGGACCCCCCTGTCCCTCCCCACCGGCCCCCGCCGCACTCACGGGCCTTCCCAGGCTCATCGGGGTCTGCGCTGCTCACACGGCCGGGCCCCGCGGCCCCGCCACCGGCCCCCGCGCCGCGCCCGCCCGCCTCGCCGCAGTCGCCGCTGCCGCCGCAGCCGCCGCCATGTAACCCGGCGCGGCGGGCAGGGAGGGGCGGGCCCGGCGGCGGCTCCGCCTGCGCGGGGCGGGACGCGGGCCCTGAGGGAAGGGCAGCGGCGGCCGGCGGGGCCTGGCGGGGTCAGGGCGGGAGGCACGGCCGGCCCGGGCCCAGGGGAGCACCGGCCCCCGGGCCGCGGCAGGGCGGCCTCTGGCTGAGCGAGCCCTCACGGCCCGGCCCGTCCTCATGGACGTGGCGACTCCCCGGAGTCCGTGTGTCCTCTTAGCCAGAGGAATTCAGCAGAGGCTCAGAGTCAAGCTGAGTCAAACACTTGGGAGGAACGGGGCAGGCGGGGCCGTGCAGAGGCTGCCATCCCGGCAGCGTGAGCTGCGGGCAGGGCCGGTGGCCTCCAGCGCTGCATCCGTGCTCACAGCTGCGGTCACGGTCTGTGCTGCCCCGGGAACCCGGCAGTGCCTCCCGTGGCAAGGCCCGGGCTGGGTTTCTCCAGCAATTCCCTTGGCCACGACACAGCCCGGCGAAAGAAACCCCAGGCGGGGAAGGGGGATGCAGGGAGGAAGGCCGGGCCGTGCTGCCAGGCGGGGTTACAGGCCCTGGGCCGGCCGGGAGGAAGGGGAGGGGGGGCCAAGGAGGCCCGGCACCGGTCGCCTCTAGGCCAGAACCGGCCCTGGGGGTGTCCTGGGCTGGGGGGAACGGGCTGTGTGGTTGCGGTTCAACTGCCCCGGCTTTAAACGTCCCTCGTGGCAGAGAAAGAAAAACGTGGTTGGAAGGCAGCAAGCGGGAATGATGGAGGCAGGTTTTCCTTCTCCAAAGGGGACGTTTTGGCTCAGACATTCTGCAGTCATGGGGAACTGAACGTTCTCTCCACAAGCATCAAAAGGCACTCGCTGCCTCTGTCACCTCCAGACACCAGAAAGTTTTTTTCTCTTGCTAGTCTATCTCCCTTAACAGGCAGAGGCAGAGGCAGTAAAAGTATGCTTTTCCCTGAAAATCACAACTAAGACAACAAAATAAAGCAAAATAATTACAATGATAATTTTGTTCCCTGTGAAACTTTTACATGGCAATCTTGGTGGGGAAAGAGAGGCCTGGAAGCACCAGGCCTGCAGGCCTCAGAAGACCGTTGTGTTTCACCAACACGGTTTCAGCACAACTGTCAAGACAGGGTGCAGTTTCCCTAGGTTTCAGTGCAGGATGACTCAAAATAAGAGAAAACAATTAATACTAATTTTTACTGCTGAAACAGAGGTTATTTATAGCTAGCATGAGGAGAGAAGTTACTTGCATAGGGTTCTACAGCTTGCTCTGCTGCCATCTGCACAGAAGCATCCAGTTGACCTTTGCATGTGTAAGTCACGTAACTTTATTTTTTTAATAAACAAGTCATACATCAACACCAAGGAGCTCCCTACCCGGCTTCTCTAAAGTTACTTAAATGATTTTTAAAACCCCTTCAGATATGAAGCCAAGCATTAACTGTTTTAATTTACTCAGATGCATTGCTAACTCTGTCATTGCCCCCCTAGCAGGAGAGGTGACTTGGGCATTTGATACTACAGCACTGTGCTAACAGCCAGCATACTGCAGCCACTAACTGAACTGACACTTCACATTACACTCTTTGCTAATTTATGGATGGCTAACCATGCTGCCAACAGTGGAGAAAAGCCAGAAACAAAGTTACAGTTCTCCATCCCACCCAGCAAAACAGAGTTGGAAGATTACAGCACTAGCTGCTCCAGAAGGCCAGTATTTAAATACAGTCTATAACATAAAACTGCAGGAGTGCATATTTGGAAGAGGTGATGTTAGGACAGCAATCAGAGCCAAGCCACAGAGTAGTATTTACTTGCTTTATAAGGAACAGACTTGGGACTCAAAAAAAGGCAGGAGCAGCAGTGGCTGTATGTCTAAATCCAGACCTATTTAGTTAATTAAAGAATCTTTCCACCCATAAAAAGTATTTTCATTATTAGACACAAAAGAGCAAGCTGATCTTAGGGTACTGCAGTAAGAAGAATGACTCTTACAGCCTTGCCTCAGCACCCGGCGAGCCCTTCCTCATAGTGTGTCCATTGGGACTATTTGCCAGTACCCACACTGCAGTTTCAGTCAGGTGCAGAAGTTTCACATCCTTAGAGCTTGCTCTGCAGCAGCCCGGGCTGTTTGGAAAGTAGCTTAGCAAACATGGAGGAGGCTGGCACTAAGTGGCAAGCTTCCTCACCTGGGAAGCACACACTCACTTACAACCTCACACAGTCAAGATGTACCACTGTTTTTCTAGGTTCCTAATTAATACATTTTTTTAATTTTTTTTTTTCCTTCTTCTTTTCACCCCCCCTTCAAATTCTTTTCTGCCTTTCTGAGAGCACAGTCTGTGGTGGGTTCTACTGAATGAGGTGCTTCAATCTAGAGGAAAACCACGCAACAAGGAAGAACATGATGCAGGAATGTTACTTGTCTTCAGCCTCACTATTTGTAGAATGACAACATACATGAGACAGAGTTGCTCAGAATTTAATTATGTGTCATGTGGCTATTTTTAGCTATCTAATCCACCAAACTGCTATTATGTTCTTAGATTTTTAAAATCCTATTGATTAGGCTATAAATTACTGTGTCAAATTGTTTCACCATTCCCTGAAAGAACGTAGGTGATACGCTATATAACAGCAACCTATTCTAAAACAGTTGCAGATACTGTCAGTAAAATGCAGAGTAAGAAAAGAACTGGACTTCAAGGGTCATAAAGCCCAGCAATTAAGAACTAATTAGAACTGAAGCATTCATTTATTATATCCAAGTTCAAAAAGATCAAACAGTAAATTCCAATGTAATACTTCAGTCCTGTGTATGAATTGTTATTGTGGCATAAAAGGGAATGAAGTATTTTTAAGGGTCCACACCCATTATGGTTGGCAAGGGAAGAAAGATTTGGAGATAGCTTGAAAAGGTTGCCCAAGGTGACTTGGCAGCTCCAGGCTTTTGTCTCAGTTTCACTGCCTTGCTGGGCTTTTGTGCAGGAGATCTTTGTTTTCTGGCATTATGCAGCCCACTATAATGATTCCAGGTATTTTCAGGAGAGGCTGAACTTCTGTGTATACCTCATATCAAGCAGCCTCTGCTCCCAGTGAAGATTTAGGTATCTGAGTGATGCCTGGTTCTCACCCTGCCCTGCAGGATCAGTCCCTTGTACAGACAAATTTGGTAAGACACACAGGGGAAAACTGACTGCAGACAGTACCCAGGGCTCTGGCCAGACTACTCCTGCCACACCTTCCTGGAGCAAGAGCATTTTACCCTGGGATACATTTTTAAGGACTAACCGTGCTTCTTACCAAAGTCTTGGATTCATTTTGCATAAGGATAGGGATGAGTTTAGAGAGAAAATCTCACTTATTTAAAGAGGATGAGGAGAGGTTTGAGAAACACTCAGTTCCTGCTTCCTCCTTAGCCTGTTCCTGCTTACCTATGTTCTGTGGGGTGATCTGGGCCCTGAAGTATTATTTGCTTTTCCTGGCACAGCTCCCAAGTGTTTTTAGTAGTTTGGGTCTCCTTTAATTGCTGCCTTTTCCAATTAACCTAGTTCTCTGCAGGTGTTAAGCAAAGCCTTTACAAATCACTTGCTCCCCCAGCTTACAGTTTCACAGTGCTGACATCCAGAAAAACTTCATTGACAACCCAAAAGCTCAGGTAGCTTCACCTTGTGGACACCTCCTTTTCCTGGAAAAGCTCAGACTACACTTTTCCATACTGGACATAGGAGTTTTTAATTTGTTCTTCATAACACAAACACATTTTTCCATTGAATGTTCTCTGGGTTTGCAGACTTTAAAGTTTTCCTGATAAATCTTAAAAGTATACATCACGCCAGCATTATTAGCAGGTAACCACACAGAAGTTGCAATCTTTAAAACTTTTTAACAAATTTTTGAATGAAAATCCTTTTTTAGTTGGAGTCTACTTGGTGGTAGCCAAAGCTACCTGGGCACAGACAGCATACTGTCACCTCATTTGCACTCCCCTGGTGGAACACGAGTTTGCTAGGGGAAGCTTTGTACCATCTACATTCTGATCAAGCCAGAAGCCATGTGAATATTAGGGGACTTAGAAGAAAGGAAAAAGGCAAACCCTAAGATCATCATCCCTGTGTGAAACAATAGAAAGACTGGAAAAGAACGGATCATTAACAGAGACCACTTCAAACCAAAGGCAGCAAAGTACAGAGGGCAAAAGAAGGTGGAAAAAGAAAGTCACAGAAAATGTTCAGCTCTGAGGTTAGAAATAAATGGGTTCTGTGACATACTTTGGAAATACTGTGAATCTGCAGGAAAAGTCATTAAACACTCTAAACAGAACAAGTAATTCTTCCCCCTTGGTAGATCACCAGCAATCTAGGACACCTCGGTACAGCTAGCTGCATGCAGGCTCCCTGCTTAATATCACACATTTTTATTAAGTGAGGGAGTTCCATTGCCTCCTTTTTCTATGTCTTAACCAACACTTAGCACAGGGACAGAGCAGCTGCCGACAGCAGGATTTGGCAAAGCCATGGCAATGCTGGGAGAAGGGGAAAGTTTAGAAAACTTGCCTCATAGCTTGGTCACTGCTGGAATCATCTTCCCTCTGTATGTGCAATTCACTTGTAGGCCTGGAGCTTTCCCCCATTTTTCAGCCTTTCATTCCTCATTAGTTAACCTTGCATAGAGGTAGCTGTCAGTATTTCATGCACAGAATAGCAGGCATGTAGAAAAATTTACCAAGGTAGGCAGTTAAGGCAGTATATGTTAGGTTTAATCACCTCTTAAAGGGTGACTAGTACCAACATTTTCACACTCGGGTGCTCCAAGTGACCTGAGTTGCTTCTAACTTCCCAGCATGGGACACAGGAAGTATGCTGGAGCCAGGCTGTAAATTCAGTCAGTGGATTAATCTACAGCTGAAAAACATGGCACAGGAAGAGGAACAGGGCTTCTGTGACAAAGCAAAGCATAGGATGAAGTGGAAACAAGAAGAAACAAGTACTTTTTTCCCAGTACTTCAGGGAGTACAAGAGAGTTCTGTGTGTGACAGTTCTCCATTCAGACCTGCATGAATGCACCACTCCCATCCCCACCTCCAAAACCTCAAGTGAAGCAGTTAGGAGAACATGTCTGCCCACTGAAGTGGCACCAGAGCAATTGTCTAAGGCATCTCTGTGCTATTTATTGCATTGGCTGCAGTCCTGCTAGAGTTGTACAGCAGCATATTACTGTACAGATGTTATTTAAGTATCAGTAATACCTTGAGTACTCCAATGGGGAGAGATGCCCTGGAAGCAGGGCAGGGTGCTCTCAGCAAAAAAATGCATTGTTTTTGGGTCTCTGTTGGAAAATATGTCAGCTCTTGAGCAGAAGTTATAAAGGCCTGATGATGGATTTATGTAGAACAATTAAAGGTTTCTGTAGACCTATTGCATTTAATTGCAGAATTATACATATTGCTACGTAGAACTGTTCTTGTTCGTTCCTACAGAAGAGTCAGCCTTCCCACACACAGCATTTTGATTGCTATTGCATTACAGAGATAAAGCCTCTGCTGTGCAATTGTACATACAGCTGGTGCTGCAGACCTTGTCATTTACAGAGAAAAAAAACCCCCTGGGCTAACATTCACTAACATTTTCACTAACACCAGAAGCCACTTGAATTACATTTACAGGGGTCAAAGCTCAATCCAAACACATGGGCATCAGCTAATACACTGCTTTAGCAGCCTGAGGCTACAGAGCTTTTACATATCAAATAGCAACAAATAGGTTGCACCATCTATTTCTAAAGATTTCCTCTACAAATATATGGCACTTTTCAGTTCCCCAACCCTATTATATCTTAGCTTTCATTAAGATTTTCTAGGGCTTTCCAGGTTTTCTCGGTAGGTTTGAGACACTTGCTGGGAGGGAATACATTTGCAAGCTATTTGTTTTCTCATGAAAACGGGGGTTTGCCTATGTGCCAGAATCAGCAGACATTTTATAAATAGCTTTGGACAGATGACAGGAAATGACGCAACAACTCAGGCCACTCCACACAGGGCAACTGTCTGAAGTGTTCTGAAAGAAGGACTTGCACCATTGACTACTACACAGGGAAAAAAAATGCACAGAAGCATCATTTACTGCAGAGGGTATCAGGCTTATGAAACACAGGATCTCTATCTTATTACAGCTCAAGCAAAAAGTCTATTTGCTTGCAACTACGCTACAATGAAAAACAGGAAAATTAAGTTTTCCTTTGAAGAGAAAAAACTGACCAGAATTGTCTAATTTGCTGCTTTCTCTTTATTCTCAAGGAGGAGCTTTCCCCTCCTAATATACTATAAATGCCAACACACACATTGGAGGTTCTCCACATTCCCTCTCACTGGTGCCAAACACTGGGATCATCTTCTTATCCTGGCATTTCCCATCAGCTTCAGCAAAGTCTCTTCCAACTCAAACTATTTAAATGGGCTCCAATAATAGCTGCTTAGAGGTTAATCTGTGTCTATTAATCTGATCCCATGAACTATCTGTTCCTCTTTGTCGTAGTGATACAGAGTGGAGACTCAACTCACCGTCTCATTTGCTTTCTAGCAGCTTCGATGAAAATAAAACCTAGTAATTTATCCCCAAATGAATGCTTTATTTGGAATAGGGGCAAACTCTCATCTCTCTTAAGTCCATGGCAAAACTTTCAACAGATTAAACTTCAGCACAGTGATGCCAGCTTCTCCCCCACTGCCAAGCTGCTCCTCTTTGAAACAGCAGCAAGCAGCTCTCAGCCCACTCCTCACGCCCCAGAGGACAGAACAGCACGCTACACACGGAAGAGGACAGGGATTAGTGAGAAACAGGTAGTGCAGATGAGCTTTTTGAGTCGTTCAGCCCAGGGAGAGATGCACTGGGATCCTTTACACTCCTGCATTGCAGTTTAGGATGGTGGGGGCTGGAAGAGTTGGCCTTGAAGCAGCCACGGCCCAGTTTTAAATTTCTGTAAGTCTAAAAGAACAAGTTGTTTGTAGTTTTGTTGTTGTTGTTGCTTGTTGTTGTTTTTTTTTCATTAAAGACATTAATGAAATTAATGAATTCATTTTTTTCATGAAAGACATTAATTCTCAGGCTTGAGAAGAGAAGGCTTCAGGGAGACCTTATTACAGTGTTCCAGTACTTAAAGGGTGGCTGCCAGGAAGATGAAGACTCCCTATTTACAAGGAGTCATTTGGAAAAGACAACGGGTAATGGGCACAAGTTGCTCCTGGGGAGATTCTGATTGGACACAAGAGGTAAATTTTTCACCATGAGGACAGTCAAACATTGGAATAGTCTCCCAAGGGAAGTGGTAGATTCCCCCATGCTGGACAGTGTTAAGTCTCAGCTTGACAGGGCACTGAGCCATCTCACATAAACTATAGTAGCACCTAGAAAGGTTGGACCAGATGACCTTGAGGTCCCTTCTAACCTGGCATTCTATGACTCTATGATTCATTAAACCTGACTGATTCTATGTTATTTTGGAAACATAAGATTTATTACCTCTATTAGAGATGTGACAGTGCTGAAACTGGGCCAACCCAAGCTTTCTCAGGTAAATGCTGCGCAAACAGGAACACAATACACCTGTCCATGTGTAAAAGCAAATCCACTTGTTAGTAGGTGTTCACACACTGTCTGTGTGCAGGTCAGAAGGGTAGAAGAGAAGGTGAACAAGGCTGTCAGCTTGTGCAGAGCTTGATGACAGCTCCAGTGCATGAGAGCCAACTGTCCTTAATGACCACAACCATAAAAATCCCTAAAATTATAAACCCAGACTTCATTCTTTCATGCACTTTGAATGAGATCCTGTATATCATTTTTGCTTCTTTACCCAGGAGGAAATGTGTCTCACATGCCTATTCACTGCACCACTGGACAGCCTCCTCCACAGAGACTGCTTCTCAGAAACACCTCAATAGGATACTCCAGTGCTGAGAAATCACAGAGAAGCAGTCCTAAAACCACAACACTATCTCATATGGGTAAACATTTCACTGTATAGTTATGCTGAGAGGTTCTTTCGTATCTGAATAGCAAGATTTACTTTGCAAGTGAGCTGGAACTAAGAAAGATTAAAGAGGTAGAGAAACCTTCAGCTTTTTAGTGCATCAGCATTCTCATATCTCTAGCATAGGTCTAAACAGTTTTCAATGGCATTCAGTCAAAAGCTGTTAATCCAAACCTTAAGAGATACCACATCCATCTAATGATATATTTCATGACTGAGGAAAAGGTATTCCTCCCTCACTCTTTGTGTTTTATGAAACACTGAAGAACCATTTAATTCTCTGTTAAAATAATTTGCTGATAAACCTATTTTAGTAAACAAAAAAAGTTGCTAATCACTATCTCAGATTTCTTCTTACTGTTTAATCTGGACACTCCCAAAACAAAAGAGGTCAAGATGATTCAAAGAAGAGCAGTTTCAACCTTTGGACCAACTTGACTTGCAATACTTAGTTCTTATGATTGCTGCAATTCAACAGACTCCAACATGATCACAGCATTCACGTGTGCTCTGTGACCTACTCCCACATTGCCCTGGATGACAGCAAGAGCTGCCACATGCTTCCTATCTGGAATATGATGTCTCCAGTGGCTCACAGCACCACAGACCAGCTCAAAGGCCTTTGTCTGTTCCCTTGCATCCAGTATCAAAGAAGTTAGGGGCACAAATCCTTTCACTCGTGTTCAGTAGTGGGAGACTGTTTGTGACAGGTCAGGCTGCATAGTGGGAGATCTTACTCAGCCACCCAAAGGAATGAAGAATCAGGCTTCAGCCACCAGACAACAGTGGGCAAACTCTTCCTGGTAGTCTGTGTCTTCAAATGGTGGCCCAGAAGGGCAAGACTGCAGCTCACAAACCTCTCAGCTTTTCCTTTCTATTAGGTTTTCCAGGACAAACAGCCTTTCCAGCTACAGACTGTCTTGGAAAAGGTATATCCCAGAAATCAAGGACGGACACGAGTCTCAGCCCTTGCTTTCAGAGTTGAACCATCCTGCCAGGGCTGGACTAGCACTCTCATTGCTGCTGCCTAAACCATCCTGCTCCAAGGGCAACTCTCTAAAGGTCTTAATACTCTCAAGCCTGTCTGTCAGAGACACTTCATAAAAACTTCACAAGACAGAACAACATTCATAAAAAACAAGTTAGTTGTTTCCCCTTCAACCCAGCAAAGGTTTTGAGATGTCAGCTGTTTCTTTTTTCTGAGGAGACTACCCAAGCTGGTACTTCCACAGCCACTTGGACTATCTCAGTACTTCCTAGAAGTACAGAGTAAAGTGAGATTGCTACGGTTTGTGATAATATCCCTGCTAAATAATTAAGGCAATTCATTTACTTGTAGTAAAAAATTATTCAAGGACTGCATGTGCAATTTGGGATCAAAGTACTACCCTGTACCCCATGTTTATAATCTGAGGTCCAATGATATTTATTAGAAAGAGTACAAATATAATTGTTGGGGGATGGTAAATGAGTGGCAATGCTTGAACAGGCTGTTGTTAAGAATCCAACCAAGAACCTGTGGTAACTGCCGAAATCAAGTCAAACAGCAGGGTAGTAATGGAAACTTTTGAACTTCTTCACAAGGAGGCACAAGATTTATCTTCCTGATTGCTGTAGTGTTTCAGATAGCAGGAGAACATGGGAATATGGGCCTTAATGTCAGCTAGTAAACTTTACTGACCTTTGGAGGGAGCTCCATGTGACACAACAATCACAGTAATCAGAAGAAGCTCTATCTGCTCTGATACAGCTTTATGGCATGAGCAGATACTCCTTTTTCTCCTCACAGTTGCTCAGTGCTCTGCTTCACTCATTGCACAAGACAGAGAATGCTCACCTGATGACTGGTAATTGGATAGCAAGAAAAAAAGAAAATCAATGTATTGCCCTTTGTCTTATTCATTGCATATTGTCCCAGACTGAGGACAGAACCACCAGGGCTTAAGGGCTCTGCAAATACCCATTAAATTAATTTCTACAATCTGCAAGAATGTCAGAATATTATCATCTCCACTTCCCTGAACTGAGTCACCAAGATCAAGGTCACAGTAGCCCTTAATAGTGGATGCACAATTTAAGATTGGTAAAACTGAATTTTGCAAGGGATTGGTACTTTTTTCCATTGTTCAGCGTTTCAACCCACTTTTCAAAATGATTGGTACTTCTTGCACCAAGTGCAGATCCCCAGAGTTCTGAATTCTCAATTTTTGCAAATTATTTTAGACTTTGTCCAGGCAGTTCTGGTTTCCCCCAGCACCAGAAGCCCCCAGGTAACTGTCCTTGTACACCCCGAGTAGCTACGTTTGCAGACCCTCCACACCAGCCTCTTCACTCCCTCTTAGCTGCTCAACTGGTTTCTCCAAGTCTCCTCTGCTTTCCCAGTTTCTGTTTTTGTTAGTCCTTTCCAATTCACATTTCCTTTTTACAAGCTTTTTCTCCCAGCCTACTCTGTAAATATTTCCTACCTATTTGGTCCTTGTTTCTTCTGCACGTGACATGGGTACCTACCTCCAGCTTCTTACCTGGAGCCAACAGGAGCCACTAAAAGCACTGCATGGGAGGTACAGTCCACTTTACATTCAATTAAGGTCCCCAAACCAAATCAAGCCTGCAGCAGCTTGTGGAAGCAGTCACAGAAAAATTTCTGTTAAGAAGTTGACTGGGATGGAGCACACCCAGGACCAACAGGCAGAGTGGGAATTTATCTGCTACCACATCTATCCAGTCTGCAAAACCTGATGTCTCCAGTTTATAGACATCAGGAGATTTTCCACAAAGATAAAATGTTCATCTTTGATTCTGGATTTCGAGTGCCCTCCTCTTCTGGAACAAGCAAGAGACTTTTAAAAATGTTTTTGTTTGCCCGTTTTTAAGTAGGGCAAAACCAATGCTCTCCTCTGCCCAGGTTCTTGCAAAATGACAAAATATTTCAGCTAAATTTTGCAGCAAAGTTCAGATTTGGAAATATACCTGGCACAAAAATGATTCCATCCAAAGAATTAGCCATCAGCAAAGTCACAGAAGCCAGGGGAGGTCCTGAGACCTAGGTAATCCCAACATGAGAGCTTCCCAGCTGTGCCCGAGCCACTGTCAGGCCAGGCAGAGGTTGGGCAGGAGACCTGGGGTTACAGGGGGGGGACCCCAGGAATTAAGGGAATGCAACAGTGAAGGAGGTGAGGAGGTAAGTGTTTAAATGAACTCCATCATCAGCTTCTCTGTAATCTCAGTTTTTGGCTGGTTGGAGGGATGAACAGAAACCACGTGTGACTGTGTGCAGGAGATGGGGACAACAGCAACACTAGCCTGATGGTTACAAAAGCTGTAGTTTCTTTTTATTTCCACTGTATTCTATGTGAAAAGCATTTCAAGACTTACCCACCTCCCAGATCCTATTATGAAAAGCTGGATTTCCCAAAGCTGTTTTCCAACATGTCAAATTCAGGTTTTGTGGCTCTGTTTGACAGCTTTATGAAGACAGCATTAACTCCTGACTGAACATAAGCAACCAGGTCGCTGAACAGCAGGAGTACATGAGTCAGTGCCCCAGTGCCTTGCCTGTATTAGATGTAATTCTTGGAGCCCCTATCCTCCATCCTCAGCAGAGCCTGTCCTACCCCTCCATCATTCAGTGGCAGGCAAGTCAATTCCCAGGACTTTCACCAAGCTACGGTCACAAGGAGAAGACCTCAAAAGGGGACAGCTCAGTCCCACCATTCCTGCTCACACGGGTTAATACTGCAGTGCATCAGCAAACCCACCTGCTCCCATCACCTGTGAGCCCTCGTCTGGCTGGCCCAGCACTGGTCACTGCAGGGTGGCTGTCTCACCTGCAGCAAGTACGTGACCTGCCTGGGGTCCTTCAGCATGACACTGGCACAGGCAGCAGGCAGGATCTAGGGGACACATCCTCAAATCTGCCCTTGTGTTCTTTGAAACAAACTTTTATTCATGCTGGTGATGGTGGCAAATAATAGCCTGAGTCCCCAGCCTACCTTCAGTTATATTTCCCCATGTGCAGAGCTGAAGCTCAGAGGCTCCTCTCCCTCTGCACAGCAAACACAGCATTTGCAGGAATAAAGCTGTGCTGATACAAGCTTCCCAGAGTGCCAAGTTGAATGTCTGACAGAGGAAAAAATTCTGGTAAAAAACTATTTTTTTGCCTTTTTGAGAGATCTAATCTATCTTCTGTGCATTCCTGACCTTCAGAAAGTATTTTCATCTCACACATTAAGTATAACAATCCTCTTAACATGGGAACATTTTGTTAGAGCTTTAAATTGGGTTACGTAAATTATTTGTAGTTCTGACAGCAGGTTTCTCCTCTGACCACGAGGACAGTTGTTATGAGGTTGCTACAAGGTTCATTCGCAATCACTGCAGATAATGATCTGAAGGCACTGTTTGAAATGAGATTTTATCTGGGGACATGCTACAAGTTTGTCAAGGGTTTTTATAAAAGTAGCATTTTTGCCAAATAATTTCCGATACAGGAAATTACACGAGAATTTAAAAATCTTCACTATGAATGGTAAATAAAAAAGAAGAAAAAAAAATAATTCCAAATCTCACAAACTTCAGGAGAAGCAGAACACAGAGGAGAAAAATCCCAACATAAATGTATATAGGTGGTACAGAGCATCTCTCAGCCCAGGAGTTTGTTGACTACAGTGGGAATTGTGGTCAGGATCGGGCTCTTTGTTTCCAGTAAGTACTTGTTCAGAAAAAAAGCAGAGTGGAAAATTTATTCAGGAAGCAACAGCACTACTTTTAGCATTACATCAGAGCAGTCAATAACTTAGAAACACGTTTTGCAGTTCTCTCCTTTCACTGTTTCTTCTCCCCAACCCCTAATCAAGCAGGGGCTCACACACTGATTTTGAATGGGAAGGGCTCTCAGGCAGGAGAAGCTCCTGCCTTCCTTTCATTACTTGCAAGGCTGATTAGGAAACAAGTTTCTACTGATTTCTTCATGAGTGTGAGAAGGAGGGCATAATTTATAAATTGGGATTCATTTTTTAGGCTCCTCATGATATTTATGAGCTATTTAGAAAACCCCAACAAAGCAATAAAACAATATTTTATTCAAATGGAAAGTGTTTGTTTGACTTTAACTTGACTTACTAAAACAAAATTTTTGAATGAAAAATTTCAAATAAAAAAATGGAAACTGCATTTCAAAATCTTTGTAAGAATATTTCAGGTTATTTTCTCCTTATGTAACAAGAGCTGTGAGTTAAAAGTTTCATCCAATGCTAAACATGAGCAACTGAGCCAATCCAGTAAACTTGATTTCTGCACACTCCTGCTGGCATTAAGTTCTCCACAACACTGGTCCAGAAACCCAACAAACTCAGCTGCCCCTTCTGCAGCATGAAAGTACTCCAAGGAGTGACATTTTTAAGGAGAAAAAAACTGGGGGGATGTAAACCACACACACATGCAGAAACACGAGAGCCATGCGAAAGGTGCTCAGCAGAGGAGGACCTATCCCCACAAAACTTTACATCTGCAAACATTTCCAAATCTGCCTGGGAGTGCTTTACCTTGGTATTTCCCATCGTATTGAGTTAACTCATGGTGTCTTATCTGTCTTTTATATTCCCTCCCCTTCTTTGATGCCAAATATTTATTTTCAGCAGTTTACAGAGAGTTGTCTCATGATTTTATTAGCAATCTCTCTTATAAGACTTTATCTACAGAGAATGCAATGCACTAGTACTTCTAGGTACAATGTTAGTTATTTCTCTGAATTATCTAGAGACACTAGTTAACTAATATAGAATTATTTTATTTCTATAAATGACAATATATTATTATTTTGGTAAGTCTCAGAGAGATATGGTTTTAAGTGTTAGTTAGGAAGGTTGATCTTAATCCTTTACACTTCTTTCTCTCTAAACAAACAGATCTAATAGGAGAATACACACAGACATTTAACTTACCATTACTGAAGCTATCTTTTGACTTCCTCAGTATCATTAATATTTAAGCAGAAAGAACAGAACAAACAATTATCCTAATGATACCACACCAGAACAAAGTAATTTTTAAAAAATCATCCAGTAGAAGTAAGAAGGTCGACCAGAAAATGCAAGTCAGGAGTAGCTGTGCTCTGATAGGGAGGGGAAGGTTATGTCGCTGTGATATGAGTAGTGCACAGCTGTTACTCTAGTAATAATTCATCGTATTAATATTTAAATGAGGGGAGGAGCAGAGCACGAGATTGTGTGACTCAACGGTCCCTCCCTGTCTTTAAGCAGAAAAATAGGCCAATACAGAAAGAGCATTAGGAGCCATAGAGTGGGAAGGTTTGCTTTCATTAGCTCATTAATAAAAGTGGGTAAACTGGTCCCTGAAGAAATCTGGAAATTATCTTGTTTTTACTATTGCAAGTTAAATTCTATTTCTACTCTCAGAAGCAGCCATTGCCTTAATAAAAAAATTGATCTGGCAACCAGAGCTCTAGGTCTGTACATGGTGTTTCTTGGATTTCAGTATATTTCCAGTAAGCTTTCCACACTTCCTGCAAGGAGCTGCCTGTGGGAGCCTTGCCTGGCAGTGGCTCACAGGGAACTGCTGAATTGCTGCTGTACATTATCTACAGACACATTGATAAAAAAAACGTTTCTTTAATCAGAGCTTACTTACCTCCAGGCTTGTTTCACTATCTTGGCCCACTGAGGTCTCTGGCATGGGCACGCTCAGGAGACCTGTGGCACCTGAGGAGAAGGTGTTGTGAGGAGCAGAGCCTCAGTCCCCGGGAGCCTGGAGGAGCTTCAGGAGGCAGACCAGCAGCTCCCAGCAACAGCAGGCTCAGCACAAGGTGGAGAGCTGGAGGAAACAGCTGATGCAGGCATAACCCAGACAGATGTGGGTGGCATCCCTGGCAAAAGAGGCAGCCTGACCACGCTTGGTTGCATATAAGGTTGCACAACTTTATCCAACAATTCAATATAAACACACCTCTCACATGCTAGGTGTTTGGGGGCTGGGTTTTTCTTTTTAATTCTTTATGGCTCCCCCTTGTCAGCAGAAAGAGTGTTGCTGTGACAGTCCTGGCTGAGCATCACCATGTTGGCTATATAACTCTATTAAAGTAATAAGCAACCATTTAACCAGAAATACAGACTCCAGAAATGGCCATGAGGCTAAATAAAAAATCTGTAACAGAACAAATCCACAGAGAAACATTCATCTTGGAGCTCCACATGAAAATACAAAGTACTCAAAGTGCAACCATGAAGAGATGCCAAACTCATGCAGTGATACCAGTTCTCAGCACACTGTGGTACAGTCTGCATCATAGATTATGTTTTTTCCTATTCAAGCAAAGACATCCTCCTCCCCCCTTCATTTCATTAGCCTAATCCATCACGACCAAGTCTGCAAATAGCTTGAGTTAATGTTGATATTCTTTTAAGCTGACTGATACAGAGATTTTATTTGCTGCATCCTATACAACACGATTTGTGTTATTAATTCTGTGCAGAAAACACCACTCATCAGATCTTCTCCACATCCACTGGCAGTGTCCTAGCAGAGTGACCATTTAACACTGGTCTTCATAACTTGCTACAAAGGTTTACACATAAAACAAAATCAGACCCCTGGGCATGTTGAAGGTGTGGGCAACACTGATGTAGACAGCTCAGAAGAGTAGATGACAAGAGTCTGCAGGAAGATACCCTCTTATTTCTATGAGTAGTTATGCTAACCCAGAAGAGATTGGGCTCTTCTTCCTTGGATTTTGCGCATTCTGGAAGAACAGACCTGCCACTCTGGCTTTAATTCCTGGCAGAGCCCTTCCTCCAGCTCCACACTGCAGCTGCCTCATGGGTAGGGCAGCTACACGAGGCTGGAATTAGCCACCTACCCTCTTAGCACTCCCAGCCAGGACTCACATGTTCCCAGTCACATGTAGAGGCAGAAGCTGTCCTCCAGTTCCTTGAACTTCTGTGCCCGCCTCTAGTGGCAGCTGCAGCCCCAGCAAGTCTCTGATTACCATGAGGTTAAATACCCTTTGCACTCCCAAAGCTGCACCCTCACTAGTATCTCAGTGATCAGAGGGCTCAGTCTTCAACCAGCTTGGATGCTGAGTTGTGTCACTGGCCACGGAAGAGTTGAGGAAAAAGGCTGGAAGAAGCAGCAGAGTCCCTAAAGCAGCAAACCTCTCTTTCTACATTAAGGTGTTGGTTCTGGTCCACTAGAACGCAAAATATTTGCTGCTTTCTATACTAGTAGTATCAAACATGATTTAAGATCAAACTCCCTTCCTCCTTGTACATCCTCCTACACACTCTACACACACATACTATTTCAGAAGTAAAATCCTCCCTGTGCAAGAAGTTGTCCATTTCTCAAGGCATTAATGTACAATTGCTAAAATAATCTGCAGAGCAGCCTCCAGTTTTCCCATTGAACTCTAGTAGCCTGAAAAAGTTAGCAATCCACAGAGGTCTCACTGCTATTCCCTCCTTCTTTTTAGTCTGCATTTCAAAGAGGAACTGCATGAAGCACAGTGATCCACATTGACAAGGAGAAAAGGGTAATGTATAATTGTAAATCAGAAGAAAAACTGTGGACAAAGGTTAAAAAGTCTTTGCAACCACTAAATTGTTAATTGAAGGTGAATGTGTGATAGAAGATAAACATTTTCAGGTACAGATTGGGTCAGTTGGCAGATTTAATAGTATCCATAAAATACAACATTGCAACAGCTTTTATACCTGTCTTTATGGGCAACCATCAATTTCCGACTGGGGTTGGTGGCAACCAGATCAATGTACAAGGTTTGAGAAGGCCCAGGAGTCCAGGCTCAGATTTGCTCTTCTTCCAGTGACAGAAGAAGTTACTTGCTTAATCCAAACCCATGGTCTTTATTTAGTAGAGGCTGCAGCCTCTGTTGACAAGTAGTCAAGGGTTTTTCAGGCTTTGTCCAATGTCTGCCCAAATGCCATGCCAGTCCAGCCTACACTTTTAGTGAAAACCAAAACAATCAGGCAAATTCACCCAATTCTTTTTGTTTCTAAAATACAATATTAACAAGGAAATTCAAGCCAAGGAGGCTACCACTAATTTCTCAACTGCTTTTGGGTACACTTTTGTGCTGAAATGCCTCTTCTGTGGATTTTGGGAGTAGCCTCCATTCACCTTGGAGAAGACAGGTCAATTAGAGAAGGATTAAGTACAAAATTCAAAGATTGGTCAGTGGCAGTTAGCTCTTTTGATGGGTCTCAGTTCAAGAGAAGTAACCTAACTTGTCTCTCAGAAGGTATCACACCATTCATTCATGTCTCTTATAGCCAAGCATCAGGCCCCCACCACAGCCACAGAGCAACTCATGGACATGGAGGAGCTCACTGCAAGGCTGGCTGCTGCTCTTGCCCTAGGCACAGAGGGCCCCTGTGAAGAGCTGTGCTAGCACCAAAAATCCCAAACCCTCATCATGGGCAAATTCTAATTTAATGAGCAACACGAGGGTTTAAAGGTATGACCACCAGATGCAGACTGCCACACCCAGCCCCTGGCACAATCAAACACAGTCTGCACCCATGTCCAGCTTAGCCAGATGAGATCCATAGATGAAACTGGGTAGTCATGCTTCCTGAAGGCCACACAAGTGGAAAGACCCCCCTGTGGCTCTGCAAAGGCCACTTGGCCCACGTGAGGAATTAACAAATCTCCTCAGAAGTGCTGTACCTAACTCAGATTTTGAGTAACAGCAGCAAGGCTTACATAGTTGTTTATGAGTCGAAAAAGAGGAGTAGGCTTTTTATAGTCTAAACTTTGTGAAGTGATAAAGATCTATGAATCATCCATCTAACATGCAGTTTATCTACAGACAAATAGGATTAAAAATAGAGCAGGTAGTTTCATCTCCTTTTATTTTTTTAATTGGAATGGAAACATAAAGAAAGCTGGCAGAAGAAGAAGGTTGCTGAGGATGCTGAGCACGAGGCTATGGCTGAGGACTGCACTGAGGGCTTCCTCAGTTATTAGATCTCCTGATGAGAGGCCAGATCTTAGGCACTCTCAGGTGGCCCTTTTCTGTAATGAGGAACTCCATACTTGGCCTATTAATATTTTTTATTTCTCTGCATTTGGTAGAGGAAATCACAAAATTTGGCATTTTGCCACTGGAATCAATGCAAAGACTTCTACCTTTTAAGTGCTCAGCTCTGCCTCAGAGTTTTAAAATCTTTCCTTTCCTAAATGTAACTGATGGGAGTGTGCACCCCTGGGTCAGTTTTCAACTCATGATCCAAATAGCTGCTCTTAACTTGGAAGAAATCCCAACAGTTTCCCAAAGAATTTTCTTTGAGACAGCCTGGAAACCCTCCTTGTCAATAAATAATTTCCACTGAGTGAAACACTGACAGAACTACTCTGCTCAGCTAACTACACTGTGAAACATTAACCTCCTTCCCTGCCCTGTGGTGGCAGAGACCATGTTTTGCTGCTTCATGACCCATGAGTGACCTTACTGTGGCCTCCTGTATTTTCAGCATACCTCATTGAGGCTCAAGATTGAGTTATATGGCACCTACATTTAAAGAAGCCGATGGGAAAAAGCAACTTCCATTTCTTTCTTGTTTCTACTGGGATATATGCAGTGAGAGGGGGCAGATAAAGGCAGGACCACCTGTTCCTCAACCAAGGCTGCTTGGTTCCCCCAGCACACCCAGCCTGCCATCACCTAGGGATCTTGCTGCTCCAGCACACTCAAAAGAGCTGTGGCTCTGCGGGCTGGGGAGGAGGAGGAGAAATATGCTGCCAAGCAGAGTGGGGGCAGGTGCTGCCTACAGAACCAGCTGGCTGTGGGGCCACAGGGGCCAGCCCCCCCATAACACAGTGTGTGCCCCTGCCAGAGCTCCCAGAGGTCTCTGAGGCTGAGTGACATGGGTGGCACATACTTGAATGCCATTGCAGGTTCAAATGTGCCTGCAGCAAGACAGGGCACAAATTTGTACCCATTGCTGCTGAGCCAGAGCCATGACACTGGAGACACCAGGGCTGTCATTCCATGGAGCTCTAGGACCTTGTGACACATTCCTGAGTGTTTCAGAGTGTGAGATGCTCTGGGAGACCCCTCCTCACTCCAACAACCCTTTGCCCAGAAGAAGGTAATGCATAATTCCAGAGTGGCACATGGGCAGGAGCCACCTCACCGGGTATCCTAACTGACACCTATGCCTCTGGCTCTTCCTTAACCACTCCTTCCAACCTCACCTTCCACTGAGTAGTTTCTCTCTACACCCACACTTCTCCACACCCACAATTCTCTCTCCTCCACCTGTCATAATATGCAGCCTGGATGTGCTGACAAGCCTGTGCCACACTGTTCACTCTTGCTAGCAAAGCCCAGAAAAAGAAGCCTTGTTCAGGCCCCTACTCCTGAGGTACAAACCAAGCAGAGCACCAGATCTCAATCCTGCCTTGTCTCCAGAGCAGTTTTACACCTGGTGGCCTTGCCATGCTAAGGTGTCCATCTCAGGAGGGCTGCATGGCTTTGCCAAGCCTGCACCAGCAGCACAGAGTGATTTTGTAATCAGGATGCTTCACTTGAGCAAGGGAAGCTGCTAAAAGAGACAAGTATTGAAGAGTGTTTTGTGGAAGCGGCTGGGAAAGAAAAAAAAAGCCACTTTAACATTCTCACAAAGAGCACTGATCTAGAAAAAAATAGGAGAAGATTTTTCTTTTCATTAAAAAAACAAACCAAAGCAACCCCCACTTCTCCTTCAGGGCAGGCAGACTGCACAGCCTCCTGCAGAGGGGCTGGCAGAGCCCTGCTAGCTGGCCCAGACCTGACAGTGCTGCGCTGGAAGAAAGAAGCAAAACTCTTACTCAAAAGTCAGGCCCCTGCCTGCAACCTGCACACACTAGTCACAGCACAGCCAGGACAGCCAAGGAGAGATTAGGTCAGTGTACAGGAACAAGCTCACACAGCTCAGAGTCCACAGCTCCCTGGAGGGCCCCAT
The DNA here is from genome assembly GCF_020740795.1 of Apus apus. Classification (NCBI taxonomy): domain Eukaryota; kingdom Metazoa; phylum Chordata; class Aves; order Apodiformes; family Apodidae; genus Apus; species Apus apus. The sequence continues at coordinate 9,267,998 of NC_067291.1, forward strand.
GCTTTCACAAGTCCAAGCACAGACAGGTCCCCCTCTCCCCCTTGTACCTTGGCTTCTGTTTGGAGCTTGTGCTTCCAGAGGCCCTAGAGAGCTCCTGAGGGACACAGGGAACAAAGTACATGCCATTTCCAGGTCAGGCACTGCTGGGCACAAGGTAACAAAGGGCCCTAAGCTGCCTTGTGCTTCTGGACGTGAGACAGGTTTTGAGCTGCCCAGTTGCATGCCCAGTTGCTGTACCAATCTGCAAGGCTCAGCAGAAGAAATGCAGAGGAAAAGCCATATGGCCCTTGGCTGTCTTGATGTCCAATTAGCACCCCTGCTTATGAGAGCTGCTACTGCCAGGCCAAGTACCTCAGCCTGGAGCACCCACCACCAAGGCTGATAATGCTGCAGATTTGGCACCTGGGCCTCAACACTGCCATCTGTGAGGCCTGCTCTGCCTGCTGGGTGCTGGTTACTCAGAGAGTCCTCAGCCTTTTGCTGGATCAGCATGAAGGAGTTGTCAGTGGACCTATCTATGGGATACTCTCTTGGCTGGCATCTCCCTCCAGAGCTTGTGGCTGAACTCTCATTATTTTGCCTTCAGCACCAGCAGCTCTTATACTTTCAACAGAGATGCTAAAGCAGGTTGAGATTGCTTGAGAAACCCATCTTTCTGCTCTACCTGCTCTACCTGCTCAGCCTCCCTTACAGCCCTTCCTTGGCCCAGCTGAAGTAATTTCAGCAACTTGGATGATAAAACATTTAGCTTAAGGTCACAGCTGGGATGAAGCTGTAACACGGCAGCATAGACATGACCATCCTTGTACAGTCCTACAAGTTCTCTGAAGACAGCTGGTTGCACATAAGAGATGGTGTTAGTGCCTGCTGTACATGCCCAAGCTTGAGAGGTAAATCCATAAGGAGCAATTCACTCTGCTGCCTTGACCCGAGAGGATTAGATGTTTATATTCAGAGTCTAGAAGCGTAACATCCACAACAGATACACCACCCCAAACGTGGAAATATTCCCGCCACAGCCTCACTGCAGCTGGCTCAGTCTTGGCCCTGGAAATGACCAGTGCCTAACACTGGTGAAAGTAGCAAAACCTCTCTCAGGAGTTGCAGGAGCTCAAACTCTAGAACAAACAACTGTTACAGAGGAAGGGGGCGGATGGGAACAAGAGAAAGAGGAAAAAAGAAAGGGAAAAATTAAACAGAGGTTATATTGTACATGAGGATCAGGCAGCTTGCAGTGCTATCAAATCCTTCATGGAAGTTCTTGCAGTAAAATGAAATAGCAGCCTTTCTCAGGGAAGCCATAGGTACCTTCAGTGAGGGTTACAACAGCCTGAATGATGGGGTATTTTTCCCATTTTGAACCAGAGGCTATCACTAGTGATATGTACCTGTAGATTTACAGAAAATTTTAGATCAGCATCGCAAGTTCAAATGGAAACTGTTTCATATGTTTATACACCCTGGCTGGACAGGGGTTTGTTTAGTAACCATTTCTCATGGTGAGATATGGTTACAGAATGGAATGCAGCCACTAACTGTCAATCAAAGCACACATCAGTGTATTCCTGATTCTCCTTGCCCCTGGGAAAGGATAAACAGTTTAGATATCCCTCAGTTAAATTGCTCCCAGACTACTTGCTCACAAATTTGCTTTTGATATCCTACTTTCAAAACCTTTTGTCCCCATCTACTGAGTTCACTACAGGCAGAGGTGGTGCAGCATTACACTTTTTAATTTCAATCCTTGATTTTGACTGAAGGTTAAACATCTTGAGTCCGACCCCACTTGCTCAGACAGAACCTCACTGATCACAGAGAATGGGGCTCATTTCCTCATTTTGTCCCATGGGACAAGAAACATCCTTAGTAATGCTCCAGGTTACATATGGCTCAGAAACACTGCCCGGGCCTTCCAGCACTGCCTGTTCCGGAGTGGATTTCCTGTATCCCAGACAGCTTCCCATTTAAACAGGCACACGCTTCCTTCCCACTGTGCAGGTGGGTTTGTAAGTACCTATGATCCTGCCTTATTAAGCCTGTATCTTCTGAGCAGGTCACAAGGGCATATTGGAAGCAAAGAGGTAGTGTTTAATCTGCCAAACAGCTATTCTTTCATCAGAACAGCAGCAAAACCAGCGCTGCACAGATCCAAAGAGGAAATGGCAATAATAAGCTCAGATCAGAGTCCAAAGTAGGTGGAAACATGCCAGTTAATGACTTCCAGCTCCAGCACAGGGAGCAGACTCAAGGAGAACAAGTGGAGCAGTGTCTGTTCTCAGCTTGAGAAGTCACAGTGCTCCTTTCTTCTTGATGCTCCATTTGCGTATTTGGAGAGGGGGTGGCTTTAGGGATGGACACACAGAATGACAATTAGACTCATGCCCCACATTTTGATCCCAAATCAGACAGGCTTCCCCAACGTTTTGTAGTGTCATAGTTGGTTCTTCATTTAACCCATTACAGAAGAGAGCTATGACATTAATTCAGATGTCACAGTGAGTCCTAAGACCAGTAGTGTTTTTCTTGGGCTGGAAAAGAAGGGAAGGGAGGGTGGGCAGGGAGCCCACCACCTGCACTTGTGTCTCTCCTTTCCTTACTCACAAATTTCAGCTGAGGCACTTCCAAAAGATACTGAACTTGCCAAAGAAGAATGGGCACAGCCACAACCTCATCCTTCACAGCACATGGAGAAATTCTCCAGCATATAGCCAAGACATTCAACCAGGACTACAGGACAAGGGAAGGGAAAAGAAACTACATCTGCAACCTGCCAGTGGATTAGCATTGAAATTAAGACTGAGCTCAATGATATACAGCCCTCTCAAAATCTGGGTTTGTTAGGAGCCCAGATACTGCCCACACAGCAGGACCGGTAACTGCCTGGGAACCACTAAGAGGCCCACAGCCAAAAAGAAGCAGGTCAAGAGTCTCTAAGGTTCAATCAGTGTATTCAATACACACAACCAAAAAGGGCCAAAAAGTCTGCAGGACCATACAGATAAGCAGCAGGTTGGCTGCAGGCAAATCTACCACTCCATTTTGTCATCGCCACTAAAGAGGGTTGACTGCTCACATGTTTCTCAGATGTTCACCTTTACCATTCACTCCCATACCATACAATCAGCGAGAAGTTTGGGACTGAAATCCCAGTCTCCCATTAAAGCACCCAGCCATGCAATTCCCTTGATCTTCAGCAGGCTGTCAAATTTTAACTCACCCAGTGGGATCACCTCTGCTCTGTCCTGTCTCTCTCTTCCACCACGCTTCCAGAACCTGAGCAGCAGGTTCTGTCACTCCCATCTCCCCAGCAGGGGCCACCCTGTAAGGACGGATGGCCAGTGCATTACCAGGCAGTGTGTGCTGCAGGGTCTCACTGCCATGCAGAGTGGAGGTTTGGGTGCCCTCACTGGTGGAATGATCTAGTCAGAAGCCAGCCAGAGGCCCCTCAGGTAAAACCTCCTGAAGGTAAGGCTAGAGAAGCAGAAGGATGTGCACTACCTCTGCTTTTGCTGAGAGACACCTTTATGCTCCAGAAACCTGGGAACTGAAAAAAGGGTATTCTGGGGCTGAACAAATCTGAAACTTTAACTTTCAGATGTTTGTGCAAATGCTTCTGCCTGTTTATTTTGCAGCATGTGAACCTTGCTTTGAGTGCAGGTTTCCACCCAAAACTCAAAGCAAAACTGCTGAAACCACAGGATTTTACAGAATATCTGTCCAAAATAACAACCTTAATGAAGGTTTGCTCAAAATTCAAATCTCTCTTGTAGGCAGAGCATGGGGTTTCAGGCTGGTGAGGGAAACGGCAGCTGGGGGGCTCCAGGGGGAAGGACTAAGGCAGAGACAGAACAGGCAAGTCAGAAGCCCAGCCCTGCTTGTCTGAGCAGCAGACCATAGTGGGTGCAGCCCAGCAGCTCTGCATAGCTACCTCTTGAACCACCAGACCTGTTCCTGAGGTGTCAGCATTTCTGAACATAAATCTCTCTACATGTCAATGAGGTTCTTTGCCGTAATTTGGGAGAACTTTGTAGAGTAGGGGTGATGGTTGGACTCGGTGATCCCAAGGGTCTTTTCCAACCTGAATAGTTCTGTAATTCTATGAATTACCACATCTGTTTGCAGCTCACAGGGAATAAGGACTGTAAACCTCTCCAATACTTGCACAGACACTTGATGAGCTTTCTGCTCCCCCTGCTCTGTGGCCACCCTGTGGGTTGAGCACCCCATGTTCTGTCCATGCTCCAACCATGACCTTGTGCCTTCCCTCTCTTGTAATCCAGGCTGGGAGCCTACTTCACTTACTCTTTTTAGAAGCCTGTTCTCCTTATCTGTTATAAACTCAGCAATGCTAAAAACGTGGGACACAATAGCACTTGGATGGGACACCCAATGTCAGGAATAGCTCCTCTGGCTCCCTGAGAGAGACTGCAGCTTGACAAACCTTGCTTGTCAAACACCATTGCAAGCCTTGGAATATGTGGGAACAACTATTCCCTCCCATCTGTTGGATCTGCTGCTCTCCTCCCTGGATAAATGGCCATTCTGCAACTTTTGGCTGCCATTCAGGGCTGCCAGAACAGCTAGAAGCTGCTCCCTGCTTCCCCCCCCCCACCATAAACCACAGACAGAAGAAAACCACAGAAAGAAGAAAGGCCTTAAATTAGCATTGGAGCTTTGGCAACTATACTTTAGTTCTCTCTTTTATTTTTTAACTAGGCAGATCTATAGCAGAGATAAGCATATGCTTAAACAGTTCATTGAAACAGAATTAAAGGAGTTCTCAGATTCTCCACTCAGAAGTTGCTTTGATACCTCAGTTATGCTATTCACTGAAGCAGAACATGTAAGTGAAATATATCTTTCTTTTTCCCCCATGCTTTTGATGCTGATATTTCTGTAGGGAAGATGGTGCATCCTGTCTCTAACAGAGTTACTTTTTTGTGGGCAAGACTGATGCTGCTGGTGGTACAATCAGGAGGTCACCTTGTCAGAACTGACACCAACAGTTGACAGGCTTTAGTGGCCAGGAATCAGGCTGCTAAAGGCAGTTTGGCAGCTACCTACTATCCAAAATACTCTTGAATCCCTGGTCTGAAGATACAGTCTAGACTAAAAAAAGCCTTGACATAACATCCCTTTCTCTAACATCAGATTTTCTTGGTGCAACAAAAATGACAAGCTTTCCTAGTAAGTGTACCTTTTTTGGTAGAGCATCTCCCAGTACAACAAGTAGAATAACTTAAACGGGAAAAGATAATTATACACCTACAATGGGTTTGTAATGATACATGATACATACATGGCATAAAAGAAATGCCTTATAATCATTGTCTTATTATCAGAAGCTTCTCATGCAGGCCTGGCCTTGGGACTCATGAGACAAATTTAAGCAATCAGTCACTTTATGCTGGAAAAATCTGTAACCATGATCCTTTGCAGATGCAGAACCCAGCACACCCTCAACACAAAGCAAAAACACTTGCTTTAGGGTTGTCTTTTTTTTAAGAGGTGACTGTTTACTTAATTTCATTTTTTTTTCCTTTACAAGTGAGAACAACCCTATAGAGTTTTGCAGACAGTTTTCCAAATAAACACGCAATGTCATGCTGTTGTGGGGAGGAGGGAAAGAATGAGTTCTGCTCCTTGGAGGCAGGAAATCAGTACTGGGGGAGCAGGGAGCCCTGCAGTGAGGACAGCAGGTCCCCAGGAGCACCCAAGCCAGGGCCAGCTGCTCCCAGCCCTGTGCCCACTGAATCAGTGCAACCTCACATCCCAACAGACCCGCAGCTTCAAAGCCAGGCCTTGTGGTTTGTTTTTTAAAAGCTTTTTCTTAAGAAAAAACCCACAAAACCAAAACCAATACCAAAGAAAGGCTTACATTTGAAGTTACACATAGCTTTATGTTTTAAAAAAACACCTCAGGAACAATAGTACTGTAGGATATGACCCACTTTGTTACACGGATACTTCAGTGGACTGTAATCCAACATTGTGTTATGTATCTAGTTTTTATACATGTATGAGCCAAAACCCTACATTAGTTTCTGCAGTTAATGACCGAGAGGATAGTGAAGGACAGCAAAAGCAGCCTCTATTCAGGTAAAAGCTCTGAATTTCAACAATGGTGAAATAGGAAATTTGCAAAGTGGGCCTAGAAGAGTAATTAGAAGAGGTTGACCTCAGTGTTAAAGCATCCTTCCTTGCATTTTCTCCTCGCAGGGCAGATGATTGCATGCAATCAATTTGGAGCAATTTTTAAAAATTACCATTCCAGTGGCAGAAAAGTAGCACTCTGATCAGTTTAAAGTCCCTGCAGCAGGTGACTGGAGGTGTCCTGCCTGATTATGCACCGGGAACACAAACAACACCAGGTCATGTGTCCTTGCCGAGGGAATCAACACTTCCCTCCCACCACAGCTGGGTCACCCTTGAAGGTCTGGCCATCCTTCCTGCACAGGCTTTTTTTGGGGGCTCTTACAGCATAAGAGATGGAACTTCCAAAACTAGACAGGAGGCTGGCTTCCTGCTTCCCCTCAGCCGTGCTCTGGCAGCATCGATCGACATGCTGTGCTGCACAGAGGTGGGATTTCTGGAGGCTGGGCCAGCTGAAAAGCAAAATTGCCATTCCCTGCTACAATACAGTGCAGCAGTTTGGGTCTGATTCTGGGGAAAGCCTCACGGGGTGCAGGGCAGAGCAGCAGCCCTGGGGTGCATGGAGGGGTTGTCTCTCTCTTACATAGACTACACAGCTGTGTTAAGACCAGCAAGCAGGTCACTCCAGCTAAGTTGCCCCCAGAGTAACCCAATATCATCCTGCCCTGCTCATGTTTGTTTTCCTTCAGCCTTCTGCTTTTCTCCCTTGTTCTGACAAGAAAAGGCCAGGACAAAAAGAGGGAAAACATGTTTTCTGTCTTCTTTTGAACAACAGAGGATTCTGCAATATGCTAATCTCTGAGGCAGCAAATACCAGGAAGGGCCAGAACAGTGTGAAACCCCTTTGGCCTGCTGAAGCTGGCAAGAACTTTACCACTGACCCTATTAGTACTGTATTTATGCAATAGTGCATATTTTTTATGTGAATGAGGGGTTTAATTAATGTTGATCATGCCAGCTGTAGCAAAGACACAGGCTTGTTGTTGTTTGTTTGTTTGTTTTTTCTATTTAATCAACTATAAAACTACCCTTTCCCAAACTGTTACATTCTATCAGAATAAACACCCATTCGGGTGTCTATACTTAGTTTTAGAAACAGTGGGAGGAAGCCATTTCCCTTGACATTTCCTCTACATAACCTTAATACAATGTAATAAACAATTTGGTTATGCTGCCATTATTACTAAATATAGCACCGAGATGCTGCTTTTCTAAAAGGGAAAAATTCAGGCATAAATTTTCCAGTCATATCATCACTCTGCAGCTTTTCTATGACAACACCGAGCCCTTTCCTAGACAGGAAGGCTAATGAGTCCCTGCAGAGAACAGCACTGGTTTTTGCTCATTTCCATAGAAATAGAAAAGTCAGTGGCAAGGCCAAATGGGTAAGAAAGGCTCCACATTACAAAAAGCTGAGTAATCCTGTGAGATGTGAGCTGCTCTGGGTAGGGGCTGAGGGCACGTGGCCCTGGGCAGAAAAGTTTTAGCATCCTGCAGGATCAAGCTGTTACTACTGAATTCCACTCTTTTGCAATCTGTCAGGGAACAGCTGTGCCAAAGTGGAAAAAATCCCGGAAAGTTATTGAAACATTCTTACTATTAAAAACCTCATGTTTCCACTGCAAATGGATAAAACTCCCAGTGAGATTTCTGGTGTCTTCTAAGGTCAGTGTTTGTGGCATTACAAAATCACAGGCATTCTGTGATGCTGCACTCATGGATTTTGGGAACATTTTAAAGTAAGACTAGGAAAAAAAAAACTGCAACTTGCTCATTGTGGTTTACACCACTGCCTGCCCATAAGCACACATAATACTAATTTACTGTCCTTTCTGCCACTTCCCAGTACTGATCTGATGTCCATTTCCTTGTGTACTCCCCTTCTGACTTTGCTCTAGTTTGGTCTAGTGACTGGGGCTACTTTAAAACAGTCTCCCATTGCCTGCATTTGAAATCCCTAATGAGAGAGACTGCAATGACTGGGCATGGGACTGCACAGCACTCTGCTGCCTTTGGCTGGAAAGATAAATGTTCTGTTGCTGTTTTTCAGACTAAATCCTTTATTTTGGGATTGCCAAAGAGAGGCATCACAGTAACTACTGCCATCTGCCTTCATCTACATCAGTATCCTCACCAAGGAGGGTGGAGAGATTGCAGACAGAAGATTCAGCCGTGCTGTCTCTTAACTGCACTGCTTCATTTTTTCCATAATCACTGATATACCTCTCTTGGGAAACAAGCCCTTTTACTAAAAGAATGGAGGATCACTTCAAAACTGTGAGGGCTTTTCCCCTTTTTCATCACTCAAGAAATTCGCTCTGGATCGACAGATTTTAAATATCTCTCTTAGACAAGGAGAGATCTGACAATAAATGGCATTCCATGCAAGTGAGGACTCATTACTGTGAAGCTGTTGTTTCTTGCCCAGCCAGTTAATTGAAGCCTATAATATTTCCATTGTTCAAACCTGAAGAATCTCACAGGGTATGCCTGGACAAGGCAAATCTCAAACCCTCATCCACTGGACTGATATATGGGCTCCCAAACATACACAGAATGGAAAAGTATCTCAAGACTCTGCCATTTGAGCAAGTTCTGCCTGGGGGATCTCTGTGGAGGTTTCAATCCCATCTGTGGAAGTGAAGACACTGAGAGATGAAGTCACTTGCCTTGAGGCTTGCAACAATTTAGTTGCAGAGCTGGAAATAAAACTAAGGATTATGAACATGCTGGACCATGCTATAATCAGCAGATGCTGTTGCTTCCAAGTTCTAATTAAAGCGCTGTCATTACAAAAAAAGCATTTGTAGTTTGCAGTAAAACTTATAAAGCTCGGTAGTCTGGAGTACTGGAGGGGAGGCATATGTCTTTTATCTCCCAAAGATTATAACATATTCTTTTTTTCAGTCTGCCTCAGCCTCTGTAGCTAGCTGATCCCACTATGAGGTCTCTCACTGCTCTAACAAACCCAGGATCCTGCCAGTCCAAATTAAGTAATGCTTAATATTTATAGTCTACAGAACAGTTTCCTACCTGAGACTGTTTATGTGAAAGTAATGGCACTGTACCACTCACAAAATAGACAGAAAAACCAGTGGGAAAAATAACAAGTCTGGGAGAGAACAGAAGTGTCTGATGCATTGCAGCCATTATTAACACAGCTGGCAATGCTTAAATGCATGAAAATAGGTGGCAATCCAACTATAAACGAACCAATTTGGTGTCTTGGGCATGCAAGTGCACACACAGACACACATGAATACACACATTTCTCTGCAAAGAGAGCTCCCACTTCCAGCTAATGCTGTGCCCAGCACTGCTCCAGCAGATGCTTGGCATTGGATCCAGCCTCAGTGTAAGGTCTGATTGCCTTTGTGCTGGAGCAGCTGCTGGATTTACATCCCCAGGCCTGTATGCCAGGCAGGGGCTCAACACCCCTGGGGTGCTGGGGGCTCCTTGCAGGGGCTGTGGGGCTGGTGGCACAGGGGGCTGGTGTCAGGGCTGTGCTGCAGCTGGGCACATTGTTTTGGGGCTGGCAGGGAAGGTGTGCCCAGGGTTGCTCAACACCAATGCCTCTGGTGGAGGAGCAACAGAAACTGTCTCACTAGAGTCCTGTCCAGCCCTGCTCCCTCAGACAGACAGCAGCTAATACAGGCCGTTGTGAAAGATGAAAAGACAGGGCAAGTGTACTTCTCCATGTTTCCCCCCAAAATTGAATACCTCAAAGATTTTCTTATAATCCAATGATCACTTGGATTTCTTACCTGATGGGTGCGCATTGCTGTGAATGCCAGGGATTCCATCAGTGCTGGAGGCACAGAGAAGCTTCACTTGCAGCCAAAGGCCAGGTGGGTTTGTGTAAACTGCATCAAGCCACAAGTGACTGAGAGCTGGTGTGTCCCATACGTTCCAGGATCAGTTTTGCTAAAAATAAATAAATAAATAAATAAATAAATAAATATCAAAATGAGGCTTTGAACTGAACTTGTGTTCAGGTATTTTTTACCCCCATGTACCCAGGATCCCAGGTATTACCTCCCAATGACCAAAGATTGCCAAAGGCACCTGAGCACAGTGCACCCACACCGCGACCCAAGGTGAGGACTGCTCCTGCAAGGCTGCTTCGTGTGCTGTTGTTGTGCACCCAGAGGAAGGACTACGGAGGCTGATCCTTTATTTCTATCACTCTCGTCCTATGAATGTTCATGTTCCACCTGTGCAACCACGCCTGGAGGGCAGATGCAGAGACCCTTCAATTCTTGAAGCAGCAGCAGCAGCAGCAGCAGCGGGGTGACAGACCCTGCTGCCTCAGGTGGCGGAAAGTGCCTGATGGGGCTCCGAGACAGAACACTTTTGTACCTCAGAAGGCAGGCAGGCCACGCAGCCAGCTGATAAGCAGACAAGCTGGCATGCAAGTGTGGAGTGCTGGGTAAAATACAAACCTGACAGCACCAGAACCTGGCTGGGGACAAGGCCGGGTGCTCTGAGAAGGGGAGGGGGCTCGGGGGAAGCTTGCTAGGCCACGGCAAGTGCCCAAACCCATGGCTGGGCAGCGGGAGAGCGGGAGCTGGAGCCTGGGGCCAGGCTGGGGGGCTGCACCAGGACAAGGGCAGAGCCTGCAAAGCAGCCCAGTCCCTGCCCCAGGCCTGAAGCTGCTGGAGGGGCTCTGCTGCACCCCACCACCCCTCCGGGACAGCAGGCAAGGGGGCAACAGGAGCAGCTCCTGCTGGACAGGGGGGAAATGCTCTGTGTGGGAACCCGCTGCTTCTCAAGGAAGTTTTCCACCAGGGACAACGAGGCCCAACATAACTTGCAACTTGTACATCACTTCCCTTGGCAAAGAGGGATGGCGACCAAGATCCATTCTCCTCACGTCCTCAGCCTGAGAGAGCGGGGCCCTCAAGCCATGCTGCTCCATGGGGTTGCAACAAACCTGGAGCATCTCCCAGGAGCTCCCTGCCATGCCCAGCCCTGCCTGGCCCTGCCCGGCTGGGAACGATCCCGGTTTGCCTGCCGGGAGTGGGAATGGGGCGTGTTTTCTGTCCAGCAAAGGGGAGTTGGAGGCAAGAGACCCAACCTCACTGTTCCAACTGCTGAACAGGCCATACTGCAGAGAAGCTAAAGACCATTTTGCTTATAATTCACTTTCTTGCTTTCTGCTTCATGGCCAACGTCTCACCTACCCCAGAAGCCTGACTCCGACAGCCAGCACTGCACTCTCTTCCCAGGAGGAGGCACAAAAAGCCCCAAGTTTCCCTGGCTGAGCTCCTGGGGATCTCTGCCCAGCTTCTGGCAGGAGCTGGATAGGGGTAAACAGGCCAGGCCCTTGCAGAGTGGAGAGGAGAGCTGGGGATCCTCCGGCCACCTTGTCACACTGAGTCACCTCCACAGGGCCCTTGCGTATTTTAACAGGGTAACAATGAAAAGCAGAAAATGCAAACCAGCAGTGCCACATTCTGTGGCACTGGCAAACAAGGCTGCCAAATGTTCCTTCTGACAGTGGTGAGAAAACGTCTGCAGCTGCAGTCTAGGACAATGTCTCATCTGCAGAGAAGACAGCCTTTGTCCTCTACCTCTGTTTTTCATTATTTGATCAAGGCTGACAAAGGCTGTGCCAGAAGCAGGTTTTAGTGGTGACTCAAGCAAATGTCAGCTCTACAGAGGTGCAGCACAGGCATGTAGGCACTGAGGCAGCACTCAGGTCAAAACCAGCAAGCCCTGCATCACTGCAAAGGACAGTTACTCACAGCTGAGTTCCTTCTACCTCCACCTTTCTTGGAATTTTGTTATAGGCACTTCTGGCACACAAGAAAAGACATCTTAGAAGGATTTCTCCAAAAGCAAACACATACTGGGCTAGAGGTTCAGCAAGTGTTTCAGTGGAGCTCTAGCAACATTTACCACAAAAAGAGAGAGAAAGAGGAAATGCCTTGAAACAACACAACCAGAATTATCTGAAAGGTGCTTTGTGATCAAGGTGGTGTCCTAAGAACAAGGGGCCAGGTGCATCAAAGTTTTTAGGAGATAAAAGGGAAAAAAAAACCCAACCAAAAAAAAAGTTCAGGTGCAGTTGAGGTCTTCAGCAAAAAATAGCAGATGAGAAACCAGCTTGTGTAACTGGTCTTTAGGCAGCAAATCAAGGCAGGTTTCAGCAACTGTGAAGGAAAAGCCAATTCTGCTCCAGTGCCTGAGAGGCGAGGCATGGGGTCTTTGTCCTCTGGGACAGTTGGCTCCTGTGACTTTGCTCTGTTCACAGAAGCCAGAGGTGGCCAGTTGGCAGGTCAGAGTACTCTCTGGAAAGCAGCAAGGTCCTTGCCACAGCGCCTTGCAGTGCTCATGCCATTAGTGCGTCATTCTGTGCAACGGAGCTTAGAGTTACATGCGTTTCTCTTCCCGATCAGATCTAGCAGAGAGGCTATCTGATCTATATGTGGTCAGAAATCATCTCTGAACTGCTACTTTCAGGGCTTTTTCTGATTCAAGATTGACCATAAACATATATATGATGGGGTTGCAGCTGCTGCATTTCTCATAGACTGTTGTGGACGTCTCAGCTGTGTCACTGCCTGCTGCAGCCACCAGGAAGGTGGCACAAACCCTTGTACTTTCATTACACAGAAAAGAACACTCTACAGGTACAGGCATACCTGTGGACAAATAGAAACTGCCTGTAACAAAGTTCCTGCTTGGCAAAGAGGATTACGAATTTGATTCTAGTGGCACTAAACAAACTTTGCCTAATCAGATAAGAGGGTCACACAAGTTTCCAAAGGATCAAAAAAGAAAAATTCCTGGCCTATACCAGAATTCCTCAGGGTGTATTGTTGGGCTGTGATTCAATCCTGAGTGAATGAAAACCTGGTGCTGTGTTCAGGGTGGCAGTGCCTGGGTTGCACAGGCAGACCCAGTCCTCCTGCTCCTGCCTTCCCAAGCACAGCTCACCAGGACTGTAGGAACTCTAACACCTTGCACACCTTCTGTGCGACAAAAAGCAAAACATCTACATGTTTTTGGAGTCTGAGCTCCAAAAAAAGACACTCAAAAAAGAAACGACTTCTTCCTCTTCTCACTCGGAAATGAAGATATCAAGTGAGAAATCCTGACTCAAGTAAAATGAGCAGGACTTTGCCACTGATTTCAACAGGCCTAGCTTTTCACCCTGAGTCTGTAGGGAGATAAGCTGCCAGCAGCAACAGTCTAGCCTCAGAAATCTGGAGGGGTTTGTTAACTGATTGCAGAAGCAGGAAATGCACAGCTCACCCACAGTGCAGATCTAACTTGCATGCCCACCACTTTCAGAAAAGCTGAGGACTCCATGTTGTTTATTGTGCTATAGGAAGACACTAAAAATCATGCCTGACAATGTTGAAGCATAGAGATAAAATCCTTTATTATCATGGATTATCACTTTGTCAAAGGGGATGCTGGCAGACAGAAGCTTTACTGGGATGAGGTTTGCATTTCAATGAGCAAGCTGCACTGAGAGCTTTCAGCTCCCAAGTGTCAGATTCAGGCAGAAGCAGATCTGTGCTGGAGCATCCTTCCAAGATGCCCTTCAGTGCTCAGAGAAGTCTGGCTCCAGCCAGGTCAGGGTCAAGGCTGTCAAGGCTAGAAATTACAGATGGCTTTAACCATAGAAGATGCTGCACTGCAGGGTGAGTAGCTTGGGTTTTAGAAAAGCACAATGAAAAAGACGATAATTCCTGCTTTTTATAAAACACCGCAAAAACACAAACTGGAGGCACTGGCATAATGCTTAAACCTCAGCACTCCCTCAGCCCCGAGGTGCTCAGATCCTCTCATGAAGATAAAAATTAAAGCACTCAATCCAGCCACCATGAAAGGACTTTAGGGGCTTTGCTGGAAGCTGGACCCAACCTCAAGCACCGGTGTGAAGAAAAGGGAGCAAATGCCTAGGTAAGCAGTGTCTCACCACATGGGGACTGCACTGAGCCCCACAGACAAACCTTTCTGGAAGCATGCTGCTGGGTGTCTAAAGCAGCAGTGATTACAAGGGAATTCAGAGTGGCTGTTCTGTCCCTCCTGACCTCTCCCCAGCACCATCCTTCTCCTGTCACACTTCTCTACCCCACAGCCAGCCTACGGGGCAGGTAAAACACCTTCCTCAGCTTGCCAGACAAGCCAAAGGAAGGGCTCTGATTTTAGCAGTCATTTCCTTGCAGCTCATTAGCCTTGCATGATGCCTGGGAGCGAAATACTCTGAATTAGATGCTTTTCAAGAGGCAGTACAAAACTTTGCATGGATCTAAACTTAAAACCATTGTTCAGCATGAACTACCCCTTCTCATTTTCAAGACTCTTTCTGCAAGCACAGGAGCTAGAAATGTCCCTCCTTAATCTCTCTTTAAAAAATAGTTAGGTTTCCCTGAAATATTGTTTCAATATTGAAATATTGAAATATCAACCAGCTATCTCTTTGCCAAACTACCAAGGATCTTGAGACTCACAATGGATTCTCAAGAGCTGATAAAGCTGCCTGAGCATGTGGTTGAGGAGGCTCTGGGAGATGAAAGGCAAGCCACATCCCTGCTTTGTGCCTTATTTCTACCATCCACAAGACTCACACAAAAGACAATATTGGCTGCATAAATTCTCATTGCCCCAAGGAGCTCAGTGCAGGAGCATGTTGACACCAAAATAAAATTCTTCCTGTATACAGCACCAACCCTCTGCCACGCTTTAAAACAGACCCAAAGATGCCAGCAGCCAGGCTGATACAGTCACAAGACAAAACACCAGCTGCTCTCCATTTGCTCCCCAGGATTCAGCCACCAGGCTTGTGTGGCTGTACATGCAGGGAGCATCTGCTGTGTGTGCAGAGAGTGCCATCAGCTTGGGCACACAGACACACTCCTCTTGTGTGCACATGCTCACCAGCTACAGCCTTACACCGTAAACACAAGCTGCTGTTCAAATGCAATGCTTGGCTGAGCTCCCTTCCACCTCTATGGCACTCAAGTAGTTCAGAAACAAGCAGATTGCTGGAATTAAAGCAACCAGCCGTTGTTTCTTCTGCTGAGACCTGCTTCTGCAAGTTCCATGCCTGACATTTGTGTAGTGCTCCTTCCCATAGAGCCCCGTGCATGATAAAGACTCGCATGCAAGGCAGGAAGGAAGCACCGTTATGCCCATTCTCAGGGAAAGGAACTCAACACTTTGCACATCCTGTGAAGATCACATTCCCTGCAGCAGAAACGCAGGAGTCCAGCCCCGGGCTCCTCCTGCCTCATGCCAACCCTTCTAATTGCAGATTTGTCCCATTTCTTCATGTGTGATCTGCCAGGGACCTGGGGAGAAGGTCTTTTTGTACAGCCCTACTTTTCACTTGAAGCTTGTTCTCTCTCTCTTTGTAGCTGCTAAGCAAGACAAGCCTTGTTTAAGTTGTTCCATACAGAATATAGGGTGGGGAACTAGTGCTGCTATGATTTTTGCTGCTCTTCTCTAGTGTGATCCACCTCTTTCTTCAACTGTGTATAACTTGACTGTGTAAAACCCAGACCCAGAATTTCAGCTGCATCCACACCTCTGCTGAACATGGCCAGAGAATCACTTACCTGGGTTTTACCAGCTGCACTGCTGTTTATCTGAGCTAGTGTGACAACCCCATTGCACAGTCCCCCACTATTCAGTGTGAATGTAGTTTCACTGTAGGCAAGGACAAGGCAGTTGGGTACTCAGGGAGGCAAGTGTGTAAGGGGGCTTTCTGTATTCCCATTTTTCTCCGTGTTGTTTCCACACAGCAGAGGAAAAGGAGGTTTGAAAATAATTTCCCTTTGCAAGCCACGGGGTCCTGAAAGCCCCCCAGCAAGCACAGCCCCAGCACAGCCGCCTGCACCAAACAAAGGGCAGCAATGGCTGCAGCTGCAAACAATGTTTGGAGGCAGCAGAGCCCACTTGAATTTAACAGACAAAACCTTAATAGACTGAGCACGCGGCATGGGTTGACACAGCTGCCTCTTGCTGTCTCTCTTCACTCCACAAAAATGCAGAGTTTGTGCTTTTCTGCCCGGGGCAGAGGAGATGCAGTGCTGGCTGGCTCATTTGCCTTCCCTTGCCTCAGATGAGCCACCCCAGAGCAAAGGGTCGAGGTGTAACCTGCCCCTGCCCACCTCCCCTCACTGCCCAGGGGCAGGGCTTGCCCTCCCCAGTTAACACCAACCATCAGCACTGGTTTGCCAGGGCTGGTGCACAGCCAGCCTTCACAGATGGCCACGGAGCCGAGTATTCAATAGAAGAAACAGTTGAAACAACAAAAACCCTGCCTAGGCTGATTCAGCTCGTGAGCCTGCATCCCATTAAGCAGTCATTTTTTCCAGTTGTTTGGCACAGGAACCGCATGGCTGGGTTCAACTTCCCAGGCAGCAGCTGGCCACCCTGAATCACTTCTCCCAGCCAGGCTGCTGGCAGCCAACTTACTCCAAACTGGACCGAAGTTGCTCCTTCTGCACTAGTAAACAAGACCTTGTGAAAATAAGACCTTGTGAAAACAAGTCCTTGTGACAAGGACTTCCAGCCAATTTTATACTGAAGCCACACTGGCAATCCAGCAGCCTTCTCAAGAGCAAGCTACTGCATTTTTGTGAGAGTGATTCTGGCTGATGGAGACCTGCCTGATGCAAAAAGGAGGGAGGTTCTTAGCATCCCCAGCTGGCACCTCCCAACAGCTCACAGGCACCGTGCATGGTCCGGAAAACCTCAAGCGGCTGTGAAACTTTGTGGGGTACAAAGGGCAGGAGAGGTCCTGAGGGGCTGAAAGGAGGCAGGCGCTGCTGCAGCTCTTACTCACAGACCGTTACAACCCAGAGCCAGGGCAGACAGATTGAAAACACCTTTCCCCCCCTTTGCATCAACTCCCAGGCTTACTCACACTGAATTGCAGACAATGTCACACAGATCCCATCCCATCCCATCTAACTCAGAGCACCAAAATATCCACAAAATCTAGTAAAACCTTCAGCTGGTGGAACAGCTTTACAACTGTTTTTTCTCCTTGACCACTGCCAGCTTTTTTGCTTTTTGTGAAGTGATGCAGTCTCAAGACAGGATGTGGTTTGTGCCATTCTGTGTCATCCATAGAAGATGCTAGACTGAAACAGTCATCGGCTGGGAGATTTCAAACAGGACTTGAAATACATTTTTTTGATAGTGGGTAGATATCCCCAGGGAGTCGCAAAGGTCCCATAGTAAATTAGGAAGGAAATTCCCATTCAAAATGATAGGTGATAAGTACTGAATGTAAGTGCATCTTTAAGTGATTGGCTGCCTTTGAAAACATGTCCTTCAGTCATGTAGCTCAAGCCACAGTTGCTTTTAATTTAGCTTGGGAGGCTCTAACTCAAGGAACAGCTCATAATTACTACTGACATATATACTGTGCTCTGAAGTAAGACACGCTGAATTGTGCTTTTTAGTAACAATAGGATAAATATTAACTGGCTATTTTGCAATTGTTAAGCAAAGTCTGGAGATAAGGAGTTTGCCTAACAAAACAGTTCAGAGGAGTTTGCTGTAGTCCTGGACATACTTCCAAGTAAAAGTCATAACCAGGTTGTGCTGGAATCACATGAAGAAGATGACGCTAGAATTACCAAACTGTTTGAGGATTTGACCTCTGGAGCAGACTGATGAATGGTTTTGGATTGAAAATGAAGGCTCTTACCCCCTGTGCAAACTCCTACTTGTTGGAAACATGAGGAGTCATGTAACTGATTATGCCATACATGATGGAGATCACGGAGCTGATCCAGAGACGCAAACATATGCAGGATCCTTTCTGTGCTCTGACATAGTGTCAAATGTTGACCATGAAGCTTGGGATGACCCTTGGGTGTTTCACCAACTACTAACCTTTGGAGAAGCCCAAAATGTCCTGCTTTCTCAGGGCTCAGCCTCTACACCTAGAGATTTCTGCTGCTTTTTTTCTATCATCTCTTACATCTAGTAGTTAGCAAAAGAAGATACTTATTTAACAGTATGAAGCAATGAACCCCAATATAATTAATTTTACAGGCACTTCTGTCTTGCTTACAGGCAGAGTTTCCCTGAAAGCACCATCAAGAGCCTGGTGCTGCACTCATAGACACACGTTCACTTATCGTGGCCTTCCCTGGCAATGGTGCAGTATCCATGCCAGGTAAAAATTGGCCTTAACTCCTCGTTAAACACTGTGTTCGGCTGCATTTTGTTTTTGCCAGATTACAATGTTTTGAATTTGGATGAATGAGAATCACATTACAGGACAGCGTCTGATCTAGATAATGTGCAGCCAAAGCAGGGCTAATCTTGCACCAAATCCATGTCAACATGCTTACTCATGTCTCCTGGGTTAGGGAATGCAGCACTTTCCCTTCAGCCTGAGGTTGGACCAAAAATACCAAAGAGGCATTGGCAGAAACTATAATTATAAACGAAGACATCATGAAACCAGCTCTGCATAAAACTGAGATCACGCTCCAGCCTCGGGCTGGCTGCTGCATTAGAATTACTGAGTAAAACAAGTACCAAATGTATCAGTATCATTAGGAGACATTACATCTTTGCTTCATACCCCTACCACGAACCATTACAAGGAAGCTATAAAGTGTTGCAGTAAAACGTAACTTGGCCAGTCATACACACCCAGGATTTTTTACTTAGAGAAATGTAAAACTTTTTTTACCAGTTTCCTGGTACAGGATAGGATGTTTTTAACTCACATAAAACTGCACATTTTTATTAGCTACCAACTACATTATGTTTAAACACTGACATAAAAGCTGAATCACCTCACATATTTTTCTTCCTTTGGGCTAAGTATTTATTTTGGAGACAGTCCATTGGCTGTCCAGTAAACAGTGTACTTCACAAAATGACCTATTTCCTCCCCATGCAGCCAAACCATTTAAAGGACATCTTCATTTGCTTCCTGTAAGTAATGCTTGTGGAAGAATTTTCCACTGTGAAGCAGGTCAGGAGCCAGGAAACAGCCCTGGAGCTCTGTGAAAAACCCACATGGCTGGGCAGGGCAGGGAAAGCCCACTCCAAAGCAGTGGGGATGGGAAAGGTGGGATGGCAGCACTGCCCAGCTAGGCCTGGATATGTTTTGCTCTATGGGAGGCAGCAGCAGAAGTGTAACAAAAAGGTATTAAGAGAATCACTTTTTTTCCTAAAGGCACCAGACTATGTAATTGCAGAGTACCTCCTATAGCAGCAGACATTCAAACCTGAACCCCTAAAATACAGTGTCTGGTGCCCCGTGCTGTTATGCCAGGCAAACTCCTGCTTCCTCCTCCCAGCAGTCTGGCAGGTCCTGCTCACTCTGTGGGGCCATTTGCACCCGTTAGTTTCTGCAGGGTCAGGTTCACATTAAAGAAAAAAAATAATCTCAAAACCTTCCAGCTTTCAAGTGCTTACAATAGTAATGAGTGAGGATCTCCAGCACAAGAGCAAAGGCTATGATCTTAACAGCACTCTTGCAGATGAGAACCATCATAGCAGGTCACACTGGATCAGACCAACAGTCAATCTAGCCAAACCCTCTTCCTGACACCAGCCAATGCAGGACATCAAGGAAAGAGCAGGTCGAAGAGCTGCATCCAGCTCTGGAGCCCCCAACACAAGGATGTGGACCTGTTGGAGCATGTCCAGAGGAGGGCAATGCAAATGACCAGAGGGCTGGAGCACCTCTCTTATGAGGACAGACTGAGAGAGTTGGGGCTGTTCAGCCTGAACAAGGGAAGACTCTGGGGGGGTACCTTATAGTGACCTTCCAGTACCTGAAAGGAGCCCATAGGAAGGCTGGGGAAGACCTGCTCATTAGGGCATGTAACAATAGGACAAGAGGTAATGCCTTCAAGCTAGAGAAGGGTAAGTTGAGGTTGGACATTAGGAAAAAGTTCTTTACTATGCGGGTGGTGGGTCACCGGAACGGGTTGCCCAGAGAGGTGGCGGAGGCTCCATCCCCAGAGACATTCAAGGTCAGGCTTGATGGGGCTCTGAGCAATCTGTTCTAGCTGGAGATGTCCCTGCTTATTGTAGGGGGGTTGGACTAGATGACCTTTAGAGGTCCCTTCCAACCCAAGACATTCTATGATCCTGTGATTTCTGTGAAATCAGGAGTGACTTAGTGGCAGGTTTCACCATTCCCTTGGAGATGATGGAGAAGACCACAGATGAAGGCACATGATGTGAGAGCTCTACCTGTGGTGCTAGTAAAATACTCCATTTTCACCTTGCCTGTGTCCAGTGCTTTTTGACACAGACAGCAAGGCACCTGCAGCCCACTTTTCTTGTCGCTTTGTGGCATAACTTGTCTCAAAGCACTGGTGTGTTTGGGAGGTATCAACCTACTAAGAAATGCACTTGTACAGATTGCAAGAGTTCAAAATGCCTCATATGCCAAATGGATCAGATTTAATACCTATAGCCTGTCTCTGCCAGAGAAGTATGAGAGGTCCAAACCAGCCAGAAAACACTGAAACCCAGGCGAGCACTTGCTTATCCTGGATTTCCAGACATCCATGAATCCCAATAAATGTGCAAAATGTCCAGTTTCCCCTTGGATGAAACTTGTAGGAGGAAGAAAGGACACATCTAGAGGGAAGCCTCCTGCTTAGAGCAGGGGTGAAATCTCATTTCTCAGTCATTAGACCTGACTGAAAAATGCCCAGCAGCCATTGAACAATATGACATCATAGCTCTCCTCCCACTTGTGGGAGCATTTTGACACAATGTGTGAGATGAGTCAAGACTTGAAGCCAATCTGAGGTATTGGGAAGAGTGACAAGTGGGAGCCATTGTGAGAAAGCTTAGCAGCACTTCAAAATCCAGCAGTACTCTTAAATTGCAGATGGAATTGGACAATTAGAGCTTTGTTCTTTCAACCAAGGACACCACACCTTGTCTTAAGACTCTTCAGAATGCTTTCTTCTGTCCCCAAGAATGTTCTTTGCCATGGCAGCTGATCTCATGCAACTGTAGCCTCCTGGGGAGCTGTGATGTGGTCAAGCAGAAGAAAGAACAGCAACAGTGATCGCTCCTTGTGATCTTACTGGCAAGATCTCCAACCAGTGGCTCATGGGGATGCTAAAGAGCAACACAGTATCTAGAGTCAATGATGGGAGAAAGAGCTGGTACTTTTACAACCTTTTGAGGAGATGAATGCAGACTATTAAAGTCAAACTTTTCTGAAGAAACATAATGTAAGTAAAGATAATCAGTCATATAATAAAAGCCAAGAAACAGTCTTAAAAACTGCTTGTATTCAGCTGTAGTCACTGTTGAATGCCAAAGCTCTTTTGGAGCTTTGTCGTCTCAAACCCATGGAGGAAAACAGTAAGTTGTGCTATAGCTGTTTGTTCTTTAGGACAAACATGGGATGTTATATTTCCATTGAAAGATACAATCTTGAATGCTTACGAGGTGTCACTTACAAGGAGAAAGCATGCAAAGTAAAGAGAGCCATATGTTACAAATAATAAATACAGGGAATATAGCTGAACTGTTAGCAAAGACTTGCACTACTACAAGAAAAAAACACTTCAATCTTGAAGTAATTTCTGGAAGACTTTTAGCAGCATGCATGCAGATAAATGCATCTGCTCATTCAACAGTCCTATTCTCAGGCTGTTCCATTAGATTGGCTCCCAGCTCCCTCTTCACTGCCTTTTTCCAAGTGTAATTTTTTCTGTGTAAAATATTTTCTGAGTTGCATTGTTCTAGATTTCTTTAAAAATAAACTTCAAGTAACTACTCAAAGACTCTGAAAGATGGATGCTTTTGGAGAGAATCCAGCTTTTTTGGAGCAGTTACAGTCAGAAGAAAATAAAAACAGATCCTATCAATGTCTGATTTAGGTAAGAATTAATCACTGCACAGATGAGTTTTAGACCATTGTTGTCCAGCTTATGCACACATATTGCCTTCTGAAAGAGGACTTATCTGGAATATTTTTCAAAAAATGTAGTGTTTACACAGGACTTCTTGCTATGGTCTTTGAACCCACAGAATCCAGCTGGATCTCTGGTGTCTGCAACGTTTGCCATACGTAGTTCTAGAGACTAACATCAATAAAAGCAACCTGCAGTTCTCAGCATCTCACATGGCCCCAGCTGAGTTGAAGGGCTCTGTCAGCTGGCATAGCTTCAAAGCACTGTTAGAACAACTTTATACCAAAACAAGCTAATTACCACAGTCTGCATCCAAGATCTGCTCTCATATATTATTATATTGTCAAGGAAAAAAACTGTGGCATCCCTAAAGATCTGAAGAAATTCCCAAACTAATCACTGCTGTATATACCCAGTTACAGAGCAGAACATTAAAACACTATGATATTTAAAAGCCAAAAATAGAAAAAAACAGTAAAAAAAGAAAACCACGAAATATCTAACATTACAAAAATCCATTATAAGGGATCAAAAGCAACTTTAATGTTTACACCACTTCATTGTCCTCCCACACACCCACCAAGCATGAGCAGCCCCTTCACTGCCAGCCACTGCCCCAGACCCCACCCACCAACCTTTTTATACGCCCATCTGGAAATAGACTTGGCTTGCATCAGATGGAAAAGCTAGACTTCCAACCACACAGAAGTCACAGTCCTCTCTATTTTGGTCTACATACCTGCAGAAGAAGCAGCAGCAAGAGCTGGAGAGCCTTGTCTGACTGCAGCACTTGGCACTCCCTTGTCTTCCAGCCCCGTTACTCTTCACCAGGTAATGCTGATGGAGCACACTGCAAGAGACATGTTTCCCAAAAGTACATAAGCTCCATAGCAGAGATAGTTACAAATATGTATTACACATCCACTTAAGGGAAGTGTAGTCATAGTTCAGATTATTTGTGAAAAATTGCAGACTTTCGGATCAGAGCTTTCTATTTTTTCCTAAATGTCAATCCAGAACTGCCTCTTTCTCGCATTTCTCTTTGTAATTTCAGTAATTTAATTTAAGACTGCCTCACCCTGCTAGCCACTTCTTGAAGCTGAAGCCAATGTTGCTCCCACAGAGTACAGAAGGGTGAGACTGGAGAGACTCTGTGACCATTCACCTTGATTTCCCCAGGCCACAGGGCTTCCTTCACAGTCTCAGATTGAAGGTTTGAACTTGCATGCACATATACTTTTTAATCAGCTATTTGACCATCCAGGGTTTTTAATTTCAATGGAGAGAAAAGACTTGGGATATTTTCAAGTGTCTCAGTGTGCTTCTGTAAGAAGCTGGACACCCTGCTTGCTCTGTAGTTCTGTTTCCCTTTGTTTGCCTCAGGTTACACAGATTAGCACCTCCAGTAGATTGTTTGCAGTGCTGACTGAAGATGACTGTAGGGACACTGAGAGAAAAGGGATCCTCTGCAGCTGTCAACAGCCACAACATAACCACTCTAGAGTTCTTAGAACTCTCAGCATAAGCAGAACACAGCAGGAGCCCTGTTTGTTCTAACAGACCTTGTCCGTGGGTAATTAGTTATGAAACACGTGGCAGCTCAAGCGAGAGGCTGAAGATTTGTTGACTCTTGTTGAAAATTATCTTGCCAATCCCTAAGTCTTCTGCATTTGAGCAGAGACAAACATTACTACAAAGGGCTTCTTCCAATTAACTTTTTACTGCAACTATCTTCTTTTATGGTCACTAGCTTTCATAAAATTAATACATATACCATTTTAATCCATGGAATCCAAGCTTGTAAATCCAATGGGATCTACTCATTAAGGGCAACGAAAAAGTTCAAAATTTACATTAATAAGCAGATGATGAAGCAGCAGCACTCCAGGCCCCAGCCATGATCTCTGGGAAGAAATATGGAAATCCACCATTCTCTTTGTTGCTCTGCCTCTGTCTCTGTCTTCCTCTGCTCAGTAACCTTCCCATCCATGTTTACTCCCAAGTGGAATGGTTTAAGTACACCTCCTATTAAAATGAAGCAGGAGTGAAACTGACACAGATGTCACACTTCTTTTTTTTTGTGGTTGTTGTTTTTTTGTGTTGTTTTTTGTTTTTTTTTGTACTTTCAGGTTACCTATCAAAGCAACAAAGTAACTCTGTGAAAATTTAATTTTACTTTAAACCATAAAATAATGTAATGGCCTTATTTCCAAGGAACATGCAAAGTCCTGTTTCCCTGTGTGCTAGAGACACCTGGTAGCAGAAGCCAGGTTCTCTGCACTAGTTTTCTTCCTACGAGTTAACCCCAGAGGTTCTTGCTCTTTCTTTGAGAAAGTTAATTCAAATCAAGGAATAGTACAATTTTGAAGTAAATACCTATTTTGGATTAATGTTATAGAGACTGCTGCTCTCTATATGCCTTTGGAAATGCCTTTGGAAAAGCATTAAACTAATCCACAATAAAAAAATACTCAACGTGGAATATGTTTATAAGACAAGTTCATTAGAAATAGTTTTAGTGGGATGGCCATTTGAGAATAATCCTTTGAACTCCTGGTACAGCTGTAATTACTTTTCTGCTCCCTCTCTCCTGTTTCTGCTGCCCAGACATATGCAACACACACACAAACAGCACCCAGCAAAACCTTCCCACCAACATGCCCTGATTTTCATGTGGTGAAGTGTCTTAGGTAGAGGGACCAACTACTACTTCATGCAGGAACTTCACTGTTTCTGACAGCCTCCTCCATGGGCAGGGCCATCCAGCCCAGCAGGGTTTCTCTGGAGGCCCAGCAGGTTTTCTCTGGAGGCCCAGCAGCAGCAGCGTCCCAGCTTTAACCAGAAGGACACAGAGATATGAGAAACCCAGCGTAGGCAAAGTGACACAACTAATTGACGTCAAACAGGACTAGCACCTTCCTATCTTGGTTCCTTGGCAAATACTTTAAATCAACAAGTTACTTGCCTCAATTCCCATCCCTCTGAAAGTACAAATTCCTTTTTGCTCTCAAATCAACTTCCATGTGAGATATAGAAGCACTTGGAAATAATTCAGGATGAGATGAATGTAACACAGTGTAAACCCTGAATAGTAGCATATATTCATACCAGAACACAGAAAGAGGACCCTAACATGAATATACTAATCTTTGAAACCATAAGCAGCACCAAACCCTAGCTCAGCACATCTTAAATTCAGACATATCCAGCCAGGCAGACAGCACACAGTTGTCTGAGGACTTCCATACAACCAGCCTTAGAAGAGTTAAGAGCTGAAGCCCTGGAGCCTGGTCATCTTGAAGAGGTTGGAGAGAAAATGGTTGCCCAGACCTGATGACCCAGAACTGTCTGGGGGAAGGTGGGTAGTGCTACAGACACACAAACTTCTGCTTGCTTTTTCAGTTTCACTGACAAAGTTAAGGATGCTTGTTACCCATATATACTATGAGAATACTGTCCAATCACTCCCTACCCAAGTGGTGAAACATCATTCTCTGCATCCAAATTCAACCTTATTAGGAAGAAGCTGGAACAAGTTTATCACATTAGGAACTTCCATCGCTACTGTCATTTCACAGAAAATGGGGCAAATTTGTTTCTGCTTTTAAAAACAAACAGGAAAAAAACCCCAAACAACTCAAAGAACAAATAAAACAAAAAAACAGAGCAAATCAAACCACAACCCCAGCCTAAACCCAAAGCAGTATCAAATGAAAAATTTGCTGTGAGTCACCTAAAGCACAGAAGGGAATTCCCAGAATTTCTTTGATTAGAGTGTAATCATGGATTTGCATGACACACAAAAGGGACCCAAGCTAGAAAGAAACACTCCCTATTTCACTTGAACAAATACCAACTGTTGATGCATGTCATATGAGCTGTGAGATGCAAATGGCTCTCAAAAGACTCTGGGCCCATCTGCAAGTTATTTACCCTGTGGAGGGAGTGACTTGCAGCAGCATTTGTTCTTCTGCTGGGGAGAGGAACAACTCACAGTACAACCATGTAATAACCCTGTGGTATAATCCTGCAAAACAAAACAAAACAACCCAGCAAACTAGGACTTGCAATGAAAACGTTTTAATTTCACCTGTGCACACCAGAGCAGGCTGGGACACAGGCAGGACACCGAGTTACAGCAGGGAGTCATGGCGGGGTGAGATTTGCTGCTGGGAGGAACTCTGAATGCTCCAGCTGCTTTCACATTGCAAAGCACAGGGAAAGTGCTGGACAATGGGATAATAATTTACATCCTCACATGTTGCAGCCGAGCAAGGGACTAGGAGGGCAGTGAAAGCAACCGGAGGGAAGAGTTGCTTAAGGATGAGTTGGAGATGTTAAGACTTGAAAGTCCAGATGGAGCTTTGCTACTGAGTGTCTGTCTGCATGGGGAACCAGAGGAGAAGCCAAGAAAGCCTGGGAATTAACAGGTTGAAGGAGTAAGGCAGAAAACTGACACAAGCTGCCTACCGCAGAACTTGGTCAGCCCAGTTAAAGCTCAGATGAAGCTGAGTCTTAGCTTTAGACTACACTGTACACTGCTTTTTGTCCCGTGTTTCTGAGTCTACAGAAAGCTTCCCCCATTGCACTCTGTTATTTCCTTATAAAGTGATTAATGCAGCTTGGCTCATCTGACAGCAGGGAAGACGACCAACTTAGTTCATTCAAAGAGCAGTGAAGGCTCCTGCAAGACCACATCACGTCAGCATTTCTCTGTCCAACGCCGCCATAAAATATGGGAAAGCAGCGCTGACCTTAACAGCCACGTACATTTATCTCCTAGCTGCATCAGGTTGCTACATGCCAGAGTACAAGTGAGGTAGAAGGCAACATGATGCATGGTATCACATTGTGCTGCGGTTCAAAGGAAGTCGGCTTCTGCACAGGAGAAAGCAATTAGCTGGGAACAATGGGCATGGCAGCCCGGGGGGCAGCGCTGGGCTGGATCCAGCCATGGCTGGGAGTGCTGAGTAGGCTAAGGGCTGCCTAGCTAGGACAGGATAAATGAACTGCCTTATTTCATACTTTTACCTCTTACAGTGTCTAAATGTGTCTACTTGTTTAAATTTTCTGAAAACACAGTGAACAAATCAGAGTTGCTAGAGAATATTCTCAGGCACCAATTTAACTGGATGCAAAGGCAACTGCAAGAGCAGTAATCTCAAAATAGCATTTATGTGTATAAACATAGAAACAGTAGCTCCAAAACCAACTCAATTTCACTGGAGGAGGCTGGGTACCTCCAGCACCAGATCTGAAGAAACTGCTGTGAAGGCAAGAGCTGGAAGAAGAGGTTCATCCATGAGCCATATCCAAGCTTCTCCCAGTCCCAGCCAAACAGAAGCACACCAGGTCTCAACAGATGAATGTCCAGACAGGATTGGTGCTGTATTGGTTTAAAACCACTTTTTAACTACACTGGTGCAAAGCTGCTTGCAGATCAAGCCTCAGAAATAAAAACAACAACCAACATTTCAGTTTCACCCGAAGAACAAGGAAACTGGAATTTACAGCTCAGTGCTCCTCTCACTTGGAAGATGGTACTCCTCACCCCTGAAGCTCTGCTGCCTTATTCCTCTTATCAGGGCTTCTAAAGAGCCCTTGGGGTACAGTCTGCAACTGCACCTCCACACCAGCTTCCCCATCTAGGACTTTTCAAACTCCTTTAGACCACAACTTCTGTTCCCAGCAGGCACAGCTGTGACAGGAGCACACCTCCTCAAAGCACCCATGAGGAGCAGACTGCCCAGCTCCTGGTGGCCAGTTGTTCCTCATCTAAATCTCCATGGGGCTTATATTGCTACAGAAAGGGGTTGATCTTCACCAGCAGTTTGAAAGGAGGTTTGCCAGCCAACAGCCAGTTTTCTGAGGGTGTCTCTCCCAACCCTGGCACAGAGGTCATGCTGGGCATGGAAAGACACGTGTAGAACTGAAGCCTGTTCACATCAGCTGAGGTTTGGACTGTGGAAGTGTGCTCAGGTGGTAAAACATCATCAGCTTCAAGTGTCTGCCTGACACCATCCAGCTGCTCCCCCCAGCCAGTTCCCTGGAGAGAAGGGAATTCATTCAACTGCATCTGCAAAGGCTCCACTCCCAGGATTCCTTCTGATCTCAAATGTCTGAATAACTGTGTCGAACACTTCTGTGCAAGACCATCAGCAACACAAGCACTTCCTTCTGATTTCAAGGTCATCTGAAGCCACACAAGGTATGTCTGCTCGCTAGAAAGCTGGCTGGTTATGTTTGCATGGGGAAAAAATAAGCAGGAACAAGGTTGCCTTCTGGGAAGGATTACTGAACTGGCAAAGAAGTAGGTGCAGTTTAGAGCTAAAAATAATGGTAGCACAATATAAATAAAAAATAATGGCAACACAAGGAGATTCTTGGAGAGATTTTTCCAGTTATGCCGATGGGCACTGGAAAGGAATCAAAGAGGCAAATTCCTACAGGAGCAGAGCTTGCTGACTGCTGAAGACTTTGCATAAATTGGTCCTATGGGCACAAACACAGCAACTAAATGCCACACGTTTGCAAAAATGCAGGCTAGAGCTCTCCAAGGCCCACAAGCTGACTACAACCAGCCCAAGACCTGCTCAGGGTGCCACTAGCACACTGGGTTAACAAACTGGATTTGTGCTGGTGGTCTCAGCAGAGAGGTGACAGGCTAAGGACACCTGCACTGTCTGATGTGCTTCAGGAGAATGTTTCCCTGCAGCACTGGAGTATTTACAGCTACTGTTCACATTTCTGTGGGCTTCCTCTGAGGGTGGAGGAGTAATTACTGGAACTTCAGTGGGAACTTCAGTATTGGAAACACAAGTGGGACTTTCTGCCTTTCTGCCTTCTTAGTCCAAAAGCAAACATAAACCCGGACAGGAATCTCCTCTTGGACCACTGGCTATCACCTGCAGCTCTCTGTGCTGTTCTTTTTTTCCCACTCCCAATTCATGGGCTGAATTCACACCCTTACTGGGTCATTTTTTGTCCTTCACACAACACAGCTCTGAGTCTGGTGGCTCCTCACCCTAAGGGAGAAGGCCTTTCCTTTTGGCAGCCTCTGTACAACCCTTTCCAGGGTTCCAATAGCCCAGTGTTTTTCCTAAGCTCTAAACAGAACTGAAGACACAGACAAACTTCCATTTGACCAGTTATGCAAAACAAAACCTCCTTCAGCAAAGTATGATTTGTGGATTAAAGGTTTTTTTCCCTTGAACTCAATACAACCTAAAAATCTCTTCCGGCAGCTTATCACAATTTAGCTAAACCCAATCCTTAAAAGACCTCTCTATCTAAGCACACCAAGGAAGGTCTTTGTCAGGGACTTTCCAAAAGCCCTGGGCAAACCGGCTGCACACAGGGCACAGTGCAGGCTTCTGAACTGCACACAACATCTGAGAAGCCAGAGCAAGAACTGGGGGGTTGGTTGTCAGGAACAGAACAAGCCTGGGCATTATTTCACTTTGAAACCTTTTGCCAGTCAGCAGGAAACTCATCACGTTGTTCCAGGAGCATGGAAAACAGAGGGCTTCAGTCGGAGCACACTGCTCCTCACATCCAGGTTTTATGTGACCCTGGAGAAGCTGCAGTGGCTCCCCTGGGTAGACTGGAACACACCAGTGAGATAAAAATGACAGAAAACAACTCATAAAATCTCTCCTGATTTCCAGCTGCTTCTTCACGGACTACACTTCTTCCACCCTCTGAGACATGCACGAACATGAGACTAAGACATGTGCAGTCCCAGGGATTAATCAAGGGATGCCATGACATTGTTGGGAAAAAGCAGACTACGTGCTTGCAGTAACGAAGGACAAAAAGACATCCCTATGAAACACTGTCACAGGCTTCTCTGGCAATTTTTGTCAATTCACAATAGCTCTGTCTCGTAGCCCTCTTAAAATCCAGAGAATATTATCATGGTGTAATCTTAGCAGTTTCACAAAGAAGACCACTCTTATAAAAATAGCTGAAAGTCTGGGTGGGCAAACAGAACATTTTTTTAATCTAAAGAGTAAAAAAACCCTCTACAACCAGCAGAAAATGTATTCACAGCAACTTAATTTCGGTGGAGCTACACCTTGCTAAACAGCTCAACGTTAGCTGCAGCCTGGGCTGGAGCTCTATGAAAGTGTATCTATGCCTCCTTGAAAAAGCAGAACATCACATACAAGTACTTACTGGCACACACAGAGTTAAGCTCTGTGCACTGCCCACTTAAGCAGAACTGGTTTTGAGATGTATTTGTTTAAACAAGCTAACAGAAATGTCAGAGGCCATTTCACCCACTGCACATGACGACAACTTTCTTCCTCCTCTATCAGCAGAGAACAATTACACACTGGGAAAGGAGGGCTTACTAATGTTGAGTCAGAGCAGGAAAATCTGCCCAGAAAATACATGCAAATGAAAGAAAGAAAGAAAGGACAGATTTTATATCATGTCTTCCCCCTCTTCCTACTCTCCTCCCTCAATTAACATGAGCTAAGCAGAGACTGCCTCTCCTACTTGGGCTTGAAGAGCCCATGGAAGAATTTGGCACATCAACAGCCTCATCCTGCATGGGAATTGGTAGTAAATCAGATGCTTGGATAAATCCTGGCTAAGGGTAATAACATCTGGTTATCTCAGGGCAGGAAACTGTTTTCCAGGAGTATCAGGAAACAGCACATCCTTCCAAGGATGGTCTTGTGCATAAAGCACAAGAGCTCTTGGATCTACTCCAAGATGAGAAGCTCTGGACTTTCTGTGACCACACAGAAACCCCTGCTGGTGTATCCCTCCAGCTGCAAACCTGATGCAGGGGGTGTGGGAGGCTGCCTGTCTTCACCTTGGTAAAGGACCCGGGACCAAAGGGCTTGTTAAGTGTTGAGCACCATAAGGGCCTGCAGAGAATTCAATCTTATTTGGCTGTGAGTGACACCTCTTCAAGGTTTAACTCTAAATACTAACTAATAATCATGCACACACAGCAAGTTCCCAACACCAAAACCAATGGACAAGGTCAATTGTGAAACACCAAGTCCTTTCCCACATACACCCCTCTTTGCTGCCTCTCCTCTTCCCCACACCAGGGGTGACTTTTGCAAAACTTCCCTCCTGTCAAGAGGTTCCCATTATTTCCCTGCCAGAGTGTTCCGTTTCCACACCTTCACCTTTTGGAGAAATCTCTCCACCAATTTTCCCTGCCTGTGAGCAGCAGAGCAACCACAGTGCTGGCACCAGCTGGGCCACATGGTGCTGAACCCAGAAAGTTTAGATGCTCTGGCCCAGCACCTTGTCAAATTGAGTCTTAAAAGTGTCCAGTGCTGGGGAATCCATCACTTCCCTGGGGAGATTATTCCAATGTTGATGCTCCTATCTTGAATGTGGACAATGAAAGCAAGTCGTGCCTGAGCCAGGCCCAGCTGTAGGCTCTCCCAGCCAAAGCCCTGCAGGAGCCTTCAGCACTGCTTGTGGCAGAGCCCTGGTCCCACAGCCTGGGCACTGACTTGGTACAAGCAGAAACTGTAAGGAAATAGAGGGTTATGCCCTGCTTCACTGTGGAGCTGATTTCCACTCACGAAACTTATTTGACTTTCACTTGTGTCCAAGCTTCTATCCCAATGCCTCTTCTTTGCCATCCTTTCCCAGAAGGATCCACTGCCTCCTGGAGAGGCTCTGCAGCACCTCTCCACGTTTCAAATGGACAAGCCCTTCTGAAAACACCCGCCTCCTAACCCTCTCTACACCTACTCAAAACAAACCAACAAAAGAAGCACCACTTCTGAAATTACTGATTACATGTTTAACTTTTTATTTTCAGGAGAGGTTAAAGACCAGGTGAGATGCAGGGAGTTATTCTGGTCAGAGTACTTGTTTCATTTCTTTCAAAAGCCTCAACTATAAATACCTGAATACTCCTACCTCTTCCAGGAACACCAGTCCTGCTCTGCCTTCCACTCCCTCCAGCAAAGATGTCACGCACAGGTCAATCCTAAAGTCAGGAGACTTCAGCTATTTCTCATTAAGGAAAGCAGAGGGTTCTACTGAGCCAGAAAAGCTACAGAATTCAGTGGAAGTCACAGCCTTGTTTTGCACACAGACCTGCTTGGGTTGTGGCTTTTCTAGTGGTGCACGATCAAACATAGCTCTGCTGTGCACAAACAGCCCTGGAGTAACAGCCCATGGAGGCAGCCCTGTGTGGTCCTTCGTGGTTTGGTGCTCACAATGTAGCTGGGCCTCCTGGAATGATTGTGCCCTCCTGGTTGTCCCCTCCCTACCCATGCAACATGCCAGGAAAGCATTTGTCCAGCTCCTACACCTCACCCTGGGTTCTTCCAACGTGCTAAAATGGCCGTGCAAGAAAACCTTACTCATCTTACCCACTTAATGCTCCCCCAAGAACCCACTCTGCTTTCAACATCCTCTCCCTAGTCTCACCTCCCCCACCAGCCTGTTGTACCAATTAATTAATTAATGTTTGCAAGGTGCTTTGAAGATGAAGGATGCCAAGTACTCAGCATTAAGCATTGTTATAAAAATACTGCAGGCTCACTTGAAGCCAGTGAGTATGACACTAAAGTCACTTTATCCTTTTTCCTCTGAGCTGCCATCACCCACAGCATGTTTCAGTCCCCCAGAAGCATGTGGCACATCTTTTCTTGCAGCTTCATTATAAAACAACTTCTAGTCAATCTCATGCTGTGTGGCAGAGCAGAAAGGCCAGTTGTCATGCACGTTGCACTGAACCCACCACTGTGACAGCCCAAACAGCACACTCTGCTTCCTGCCAGAGCAAACGATTTCCATGATGTCCCCAAATGCAGTGATGGTTTGGTTAGGTGAGGGGACCCCCTGTGGCAAACAGCCAGGCTGCAGCAGGATCGTGGCAGATGATAAAGAGAACAAAAATAGGCAGGAGAAACAAGTTACAAGAAAATTCAAGAACAGAAAGTGCAGCAGCAGGAGCCAGAAGTGGGGGAGAGCAGCCTGACTCCAGGCTCCAGCTGATGAGCTCCAGCAGAGACATCTGCAGCCCTGCAAAGACATGTTACCCTCCTTAGCCATCTCCAAGGTCCTTCCTGGGAAATGCCACTCCTGGGGCAGCTCAGTTCCCAGTTCAGAAGTCAACTGCCACCAAAGACAGGTTTGCACTGAGATGCTGGACCAGGAACTGAAGTCCCCAAGATGTGGACACGTCCCCTGCTGTCTCAAGAAGCCCGAAGGATGGCTTGAGGTGACATTGTGCAGTTGCAGCCTCTTGCTGCATCAGACAGAGTCGGAGCCTGAGGCCCTGGGAAGCAGTGCTGAGCAGCAGGAGACACGTGCTGGTCATGGCCACCACAGGCCAGGCTGCAGGAGCAGTCAGCACTCTTCCTGAAAGGACTCTTCTGAGGGCATGAGACCTGCCTGAGGCTGCAGAACACCAATAGCCCTCTGCCTTCCAGATCCATGCCTTTGCATTCTTGAGATATATAAAACAGCAAAATACACAGTTTGGGATTTCCTTGTTAATCAGGGAAACCCATTGAAACATTTTTTGTTCTCCCTGCCAGTGCAAGACTCTTGCCTGTTAGTGTTTTGGACAGTCAGTCTTTCATGTTTTCTTTAAACTTAGTCTCCTAAAAATATTACAGTTGCTATTCTCCTCATACAGCATATATTCCAGAAGAAACCAAGCTGCTATAATCAAGCTATTAAATAGGTACAACTGTTACACCAGCTATACTGCAATGAACTAGGAAGCTTTTTTCAGAACCATGACACTACCAAGGCCCCTGAAGCCTTGAGCTGCTCCTCCCCAGCTCAGGCACCAGCCACCTTGCAGCAGAGGCTCTCACTGAAAGCCCACTGAATTAGTGACAGGACAAGCAAGGGGAAATTTATTAACAAATGAATTTCTGCTATTACAAACCACTTCCACTGCACTACCAGGGCTTTTAAAAGTTCACAGCAGGATAAGTCATCTCCTTTCACTCCCAAGAGTGCAATTGAAGGCTTGATTTCTATGATTGCTGAGCTCTTACTGCAGCTCCCATTAGCTGTGGCAAGAGCTGTGAGTATTTAGCTCTTCTGAAACACAAGTTTGATGTGTGGAGGGGGCTGAGCACCCTCCCTCTGACTGAAGGCTCGAGATGCACCCAGTAAGTTTCCACTCCTGATGTGAGAGGCAAGTACAAGTATATGCTTAGGAAAGCCTGCTACACACTGTGTCCATGGACCTTGAGCACAGGGCTGCCCTGAGCAGGGATGGGAATAGTCTGCACCCACCAAGAAAGGTTTGAATCCAGCTCTTGCCCTGGCAACTGCAGTTAAAGGCTGCCAGGAATGCTGGGGAGAGTGTGCCAGGTCTGGGGTACCTTAGGGCAGCTCTGGTCACAGCCTTAGCCTGCACCAATCCAGAAGACAACTGGAGCAACAAGCTGATGTGCTCCTGAAATGCTGGACCTCCTGAAGCTCTACAGTAGCAGGAATTTCAGCCCTAAATTTAACTGACAAGAGAAAGATTTGATAGACATCTGCCCTCAGTTAGAAAGTGCTTTAGAGAGACAGCAGATTCTTCAGAGTAATTCTCCTACATCACCTACGGTTCCTCCTTCTTACCTAAATGTGATATTAGCAATCCAGCTATAGATGCTCCCCAGGGATTCAATTATTCACAATAAATCACTGTTTGCTGAAGCCAGCAGACAGTGCTAGGTAAGGTCTTCTGGGATCAGACTCCAGGCTGCTTTATGGCTTGACATGAGAAGAAAATTGCATAAAAATCAGGCTTCTTGTACATGATCAGATAAATGCAGCCATCAAGCACAAAGTTGAAAGCTCTTCAGTGAAGAAGGAGTAGCTTTTTTTTTTTTTTTTTAAATGCTAATATGATCTATTAAGTCAAAACCAAATAATGAAGCACTTATTCAATCTCTAGTGTCTGCCAGACTCATACAGGCTTCTGTGGGAGGTCTGTTTGAACAAGGCTATTTTCAGCTACCCACCTGGAATAAAAATAATAAAAATTAAAAAAAAAAAAAGAGAGAGAGAGAGAAAGAAAATGTTTTTCTGTATAATCTCATCCCACCATGTGATGCTGACTGATCTGTGATAAAATTTCCAGAGCTCAGCAGGTGTTTGGGGCGTCACTGCAGCCACCATTCAACACAACAATACACAACCACAAGAGAAGGATCCGAAACAGAGGTCAAAGGAGTAAGTGTAGGAAGTTAGGGGTGAAGATGGATGATGCAACCAGATAAAACTTGTGCCAAACATGATCGACAGTAGTGAAATGGATGAGGACAATTGGTCCCTGTTACAGGGTACTTCTCCATCACACTGACAATCACAGGTCTTTGCATATTCAGATACATTAGGGCAACTGGCCGAAGATCTCACGAATCCCAGTCCAGAGCACAGCTCAATCCACACTTTGTCCACTTACTTCTTCCACATCACTGCTACTACCTTCAGCAAAGGAAAAGATTCTTCCTCTCCCAGAGGTCCTATTGCCACAGAGAAGCTGAAAATCAACATCAGAGTGATGACACATATTCAAGCAGAATAAATTCTTTGCTGTTTGTGTAGCCCAAACACCAATGACACAGGAGAAAGTTTCAGCTTGCTGTTGCTACTCAAAAGGAAAAGTCCCCACCACCCAGACCTTTTGGCTGTCAGATGATTCAGAACAAGGTACTAAATATAGCAATGTCCCTAAATATACTCCATGTACTGTCTGCAC
This sequence comes from Apus apus, assembly GCF_020740795.1. Classification (NCBI taxonomy): domain Eukaryota; kingdom Metazoa; phylum Chordata; class Aves; order Apodiformes; family Apodidae; genus Apus; species Apus apus. Next base: position 9,303,746 of record NC_067291.1, read on the forward strand.
AGGGTAAAACACTGTGCATGGACCAGCCAGACAAATTTCTTTCAGCTTTGGTGTTACATGTAGGATTAACAATACACACTTACCCAAACTGCTACACTGCTGTAAAGGCTGCTGTGCTGCAGAACTTCATTTCAGACTGAACTGTTGAGAAATGGGAATTAAAGCCAGGAGGTTGCTAAGGTCTAACTAGTACAGACTGAATGACATTAAGGAGATAACACGGGCTCAAGTTACCAGATGAGAAAGAGGACGGATAGAGAGTCCCTGCAGGTATGCTGGTTTCCTCCTTGGAAAACAGAGCAGGCATGGATTTGCACAACTCCCTCCTGACTCTGCTGGAAATGACTTCCCAACATGCAAGCAGCAAGGCTCTGCAGCAGGAGGCACACCCCCACATTCCTAACCTGGGAGCCAGCCTCCCATCCTCCGCGGGGGAAACATCGGGCCAAATTAAAACCCAAATATTTCCCGGCAAGACTTTCACATCCCAGGAACTCCTTGGTCAAAGGAGCAGCACATTAGCCTAGAAGTTTTTCCCACAGAAGCTGGGGATTGTGGGTTTATGCAAGTTGGGTCCTTTCACTTTCCATGCCAGCCGTTTTTCGTTCTTGCAAACTCTACCCACTTTATTATTGGAACTGGAGCAGCCTGTTCCAGGGGAAACACGTAACTCAGCAACACACCGGGTTTTGCTCCTCTAAAGGGACAGAGCAAAACCAAATCAAAGAAACTAATTTCCTACTGAAAGTTGCATTTCATCTGCATACAGATATGAAGTACTTTGGAAGATGTCTAAGTTAATTGGTGTGGAAAACTGAGTTGAAAAATAACATAATACTTCTATTATTTTTGTCTGAATCCTCAAAATCTTGCACACAGTTCTATTTTCTAATGTAAGGAAAAATAAATTCTAAAAAAGTTCACCACAAATAAAACACAAGAGCTGATGGCTGAGTCTTCTCCAAAGAAATCTGCACCTAAATGGTTTGAGCAGCCTGTACGATGCTGCACTAGCTGCTGCCATGAGTTCACATGAAGGACTTCACACCTGATTGCTGCTGTGATGATGAATCCTTGCATAACTGAAGCCATGCAGCTGAAGAGCTGTTTGCAAAGGAATGACTCCACTGGTTTTTCAGTTCCCTGCTAATTTTTTCACTGTTGCAACTCTAGTCCCTAGAGAACGACCATAAACACCCCTAAGGTAACAACCTAGCTGAACGTAACTATATTTATAGCATTATTATTTCCCCTTTAGTACATTTCCAAACACAGAGAGGGCAATCAGACCCCTTGAGAATTATACCCTAAGGTATCTGCTATCAATATCTGTCCAACTGACTCAATTTTACCTTTACCTGGGTCTTTCAGGGACACACAGTGGGGCTTAGTTTGGGAAACCAGAGAAGCAACAGAGCGTGACCTTCTCATGTTCAAGCCAGTTTCCCCTTGCTCCTGCTGGGTTGAGTTTCCCCCGTGTCACCTCCCTGGAATGGCCCTGCCACGTCACGGCTTTTCGCAGAAGGAATGCCAGGACTCGCAGTCCTGGGTGGGCACTGCACTTCTTGCTGGACTTGATGATGGAGAAGGTAACAGATCTCACTCTACTTTCATGCCACATAAGACTCTTTGCTGTGACAATGGGAAGCCTGGCGCTGCCCAAATTAGTATCACTCCAGAAAGGTAACTCCTTTCTGCCTAGGACATTCTCACCAGAGAAAGATGCTCGTTCAGCTACTAGAAGAAAAGAAAAATAAAAGCCCAGTCAGAGTGACATCTTGGAAGCAAATTGCAAGTCAGAATAACAATATACCTTCTGCAGTGTGACTTTTGATGTTTACAATGCCTGCCTTGGTGCTTCATAACTTGCCCTGTAACTTCAGTCTTGCAGGCATCTCCCTTCTCAGACATGGTTGGTTTCTCAACAGCCACCAGATCCCAGCTGTCAGCCTCCCCTCCAGCTCACCAGGCTCACCTCTGCAGCTGGAAGGTCTGTGGGAAGGTGGCCCAAGTTCCTAGCACCATCCTTCCTTCAACAGCCCCAGAGGCAGCAGGTATTTTAACCCACCATGGCACACCTATTAATGGCACAGTGTGCTGCTCTGCTCCGCGCCTCATGCTTGGTCCCAAGTGTTAGTTTTCAGGGAGCCCCTGGGGCTGGCAGAGCCACCCTAACATAAAGGCTGTGGGAAAAGCCAGCAGAACCAGAGAAGAACCACTGCTGTGACTATGGCCCTAGCTCCACAGGCATCACTGCCTTCAGAGAGGGAAACCTGGCACTGCAGAGTGGGACAAGACCTCATCACAAAGGGGAAGCTGAACAAGAGCTCCAAAACATCTACCTGAGGAAGCAGGGTGTCAGCTCCAAGGCCAGACTGGTATCATAGCTGACTTTTAGTGGAGTTTTCCCAACTCTTGTATGACCAACACAGTGGGTACCGCTGCCCTGAGGATGCCAAGGTGGTCCAGCATGGCTTCTTCAGCTATTAGCAGCAAATTGACCCTAAAAACTAACTGGAACCCTTGCCGCATGACAGATATCTAAGCATCATTTCACCAGCAGGAGGAAAGACCAAGAAAGCAATATTCAAACAGCCTCAGCTCTGCACCCCTGTGCAGCACTGCAGAACCACCACAGGGCTGGAGGGAAAACCAGAACAACCAAACAAACTCAATCACTCAGATTTGGCCATTACAGGCAATTCACCTCAGCAGAAAATGTAAATACATGAAGGAACCTTTGCCAAAAATACAGTTTCAGGGTGGAGACAGATTCCTCAGACACACGTTTCCAAGGCCAGTAATGTTCTCCACTGCTTCACGGTGTTATCAGATGCTGACAGTTCATAAATGTAGTTCAGGAACATTTTTTCCTCTTTTTAAAAGGATTTACAATTTTTTTTTAATAAACTGATGATGTCAGTGCTCCCATTTACACTGTGGCCCCACAGGTTAGTCTATCAGCAAAGCAGCATGAGGGAAAGTCCAGGTCGTAGAAGCAGGAACAGTTTTGTCAAGTGGCTTTGGTTTGTTTTGTCAAAAGGTTTTGTTGCTAAAGAAAACCTGGCACTGAGCTGCACCTGGAGTCACATTTGGGTACATGAAATATTCTCACAGGCTGCAGTCCCCCTTGCTCTCCCCACACAGGCCAGTGTATTAAGAGCAGGCTGAATCCCACCCCTCTGAGAGCCAAGAGGCATGTGACAGGTGGTGGTTACATCCCCTGGGGTAACATTAGGAGACATTTAGCTCTTTGCTTGTGACCTTCTAATCCTTCAATCTCCAAACAATTTGCTGAATTCTTGGTGCACAGGATGGTATGAGCAGCACAAACTGCCACACGAACTGTGAGGTCCACCTTCCACAAGGTCCACCTAAGCTAGGGATGATCAGTCACCAAGAAGGTGAAAATCCAGCCTCGTTCTACAGGAAGGTGAAGTTCTCCCCACTCGGGCAGCAGGAGCAGCTGACATCTCCTTCTTGCCTCACACCAGGCTGCCTCTTGGGCTGCCAGGGACAGAACATTTGATGGGGCTTCACTAACTGAGAAACAGATCTGGTTTTTAAAATTAATATTATTAAAAGCAAGAAAGATAAAATCAGGTTTGTGTTTGCTTTAAACGCAGAGCTGCTCAGCACGGAGTCCCACGCCGAGTTGCATCACCACAAGGGGAGGTTCACTCAGTTCAAGAAGCCAGGAGGAGAAGCCAAGGGTGGAGTGGGGAGCTTTGCCACCAAAGTGTCCACACCATGAAACTACACCCACACCAGCCCACTGCAAGAACAGCCCTGTGCTTCACCTCACCACGATGGTGGCAGCAGTACTGACCAGGCTGAGAAGCAGGCTGCTTTGCAGGTCCCCAGCTGAACAAGTCCCATGAGAGCCCTCCCAAGCTGGGCAGTGAAGCAGAGCCTTCAGAGCACAGTGCATCCTGGACGTCTTCAAGGGAAGCCTCTTCTTCCTGGTGAAAATAGGTGGCCATTGAAAATAACAGCATGGGCAGTGAATCTGTCAATGGTTCCTCCTAAGCTCTGCACACCACCAGCAGCATCCTGAAGCATGGGCAGGATCATGGCTTCATGTTCTCTGCTTGCCACAACTTTTCCTCACAGATCTAAGAGGATCCACATCCCCTTAATGACTGTTTCAAAAAGGATGCAACAGTGGATGTATCTAAAATACCACAGAAACCAACATTTCTACCAGACACCAAAATTAGGAGGCACCTCAACATCAAGGAAACAGTGCTGGGCTGGCAGAGCAAGGGTTAACCAGCTGCTTTGGCCACTCACCATCCCGAGAAGTGCTTGGGTAAAATACTGCAGAGGCTGCTTGGAGAAGCTGTAGTGCTTGAGGGACAACTTGAGGGACAAGGTGGTGCACAACTGGCAATGATGGGTGTGGGGACTGCAGGATGCCTGGGGAGAACAACCTGCCTTCCAGCCCCTGGCTTGTGATGAAACCACATCTGTGATGCAAATTGACCATGCACAGACAAGTTATCACCCTAGACAGATTGGCAGGCCTGATCTTCTTTCACTTCTGAAAGAGAAACTGGGATTTTCACCATAGAGGTCCATGAGGTAAAAGCACTGCCCAGCAATGGCTAGAGGAGGGAAAACCAGCTATTTCATATGCAGCTCAACACAGATTTCTCTGGAAAAAAATCCAAAGTCCTGGGGGTCTCCTGACCACTCCCAACCTACCTGTCCCTATCACTGCAAGATCAACACCCAAGACACCGACCAGCATCAGAAGGTGTTTAATGTTGCATTCCCATCAAGCCAGCTCCAGTGCTGGGGAAGGGACAAGGCTGCTCCCTGTCCAATCGAGCAGGTGACAGGGACAATTGCAGCTGGAAGATAACGCAAGATCTTTCGTAAGTGTAGTTTTTTTCCCAGTGTCCTCAGTATTTGATATATAATCCATTGATCGGTATCACAGAAGGTTTATACTCATATAATGACACCTGTTGTTCTGCTGGAGTTCACCTACCGCTCCCACGGCTCCGCCAGCCCCTGAGGCTGTGCAAGCCCAGCTCCAGGCACAGCCAGCTGGGCTGCCTGGAGTCACCACCCAGTGCCCGTTCAGTGATCCCTGCTGTGGGCACAGCTGTGCCAGTGTCCAACTGGTGGGCAAAAATGCATGGCAACATCTGTAACACGCTCTCAGGGGCTCTCTGTGCTTCTCTAACCGGAGGCCTCCGACTGGGAATTGTTTTGAGTGGACTTCAAGCCTTTACCAGACTTTCCAGGCTCTCTCCTGTACGGTCTGAGGGGCAAGGGAAACCTTTGTACCTGCACTAAAGGTGAGTGAAGCAGAAAAGCCCCATCAGCAAGCTTCTGCACAGCAGCACGCCAACCTCCCTCTGGTCAAACACATTATGCAATAGGGAGCAGCTGAATAATTGATGTGATAATCTGTTTCTGGAGCACTTGACCAGCTCTATTGGCTATCATTATTTTTGCTGAATCAACAGTCCCATCAGAGCATATGCTCTAGTGAAAACAAGCAGCACTGTGCCAGGTTAGGAAAGGCACTTACAAAATTAAATGCACACCCCACTTGCTCTGCTGAGCCGTAATGCTGAGCAGACATGGAAATCCAAGCAGCTAAATGCCTGCTCTTCCTGAAGTGGCTGGCTGAGCACACCACAATCTGTCCCTTCAAGGTTTTTCCATTAACATACCCACGTGTAGAGCTATAAATCAAAATGAAAGAGAACAGAGCAGGCCAGCAAAAGAGCAAGAGAAAGAAAACACACTGCAGGTTGTTCTGCAAAGGTGGTGATTAACTATTATCAGTTGAAAGCAGTTGCAGACAGAGCAATTCTGCACCTCAGTGGCCTGCAACAAAGGGCTGGGGAAGTGGAAGGAGGCTGGAGAGAAACAAGGTGTTTAGCTGCTCTGAAAAACAGTAACAAACGTGACATTTTTTTAACAGAGATTAAAACAATTGCTAAATACACTGTTTGATTCAGAATTTGCTGCAAGCAGAAAGAAGACTGAAGTCACTACCCACTACACAAGTACTGACTTCTACAGAGAAGCAAGAGGGCCCAGAGTGAAGGAGGGGAATGCAGCAGTGACGTACAGGGAAAGTGCCCTGGCAAGGGGACAGTCTGCACAGCTCTGGTACCTCCTTGAAGCTGTTTAAAGAGCTGGTGTGGCACCACAGCCTGCCCATGTCCAACACAGGGACAGAATTTACATAAGCCATCCCTCCCCTTCAGAAAGCAGTACCTAGGATTTGCTGGGAGGGAAATTATCAGGTTTTTACTACAAACATTCCCTAGGGACATCCTTTACTCCTACAAAATCTGAATTCCCTCCTTGCTGCCACCTTTTGCCAAATGGCAGCTGTGAGCCACTCTTTTCGTTGTACAGAGTTGGCAGATTTTCAGAAGAAAGAAGAACTGCTACAAGGTGTTGTTGAACAGATGAAAATTTGATCAGCACAGGGACTACAAGGCTTCTTTCACCAGAAGAAGAGCTTGCATGACATGCAAGCCCCTACATTTGCTGGCTCATGGTCACCCTTCTGTCCCTTTCCCCTATGCTGCTCTCCAACAGGTCAGTTCCCAACCTGTACTGGTACATGGGGTTGTTCTGTCCCAGGTGCAAGACTCTACACTTGTCCTTGTTGTATTTCATTGTATTTCTCCCTGCCCAACTCTCCAGCCTGTCCAGGTCTCACTGAATGGCAGCACAGACTTCTGGTGTGTCAGCCACACCTCCCAGTTTGCTGCCATCAGTGCTGACAGTGCACCCTGTTCCCTCATCCAGGTCATTGCTGAATATATTGACTAGTACTGGTCCCAGTACTGACCCTTAGGGACTCCACTAGACACAGGCCTCCAACTAGATTCTATCCCATTGACCACAACTCTCCGACTTCTTTTTCCCAAAGGTGTGTGGCTTTGGACCAGAGCAATCCCAGCATCTTCTGGGATCTTCAGCTCAACCTACAAATCCGGCATTAACATTCAGCATTAATAACACACCAACTGCCAACCACCACCTGCCTGCAGGAGGCAGATCTCATTTTCTACCCTTGATCAAGCTGAGGCGCCAGTGGGATCCACAAGGACACCCCCCCAACCAGCCAGTGGTGTTGGTGGGATGAAGGGGCCCGAGGGGGAGGCAGGAGAGGGGCTGTTCCCTGCGGCTGGTGGGGCAGCTCCCGCCTGCAGGGGCTCCAGGCAGGTCCTGCTCCTGGGCTGGCAGCAGCAGCTTTTGCACTGCCCAGCTCCCCTGCTAAATAAACACAGGAACCCTTTCAGAACACAGCAACCAAGTCACACATAACAGGTTTAACCAAAGCTGCCTATTTCCCTGCTATGGAAACCGGTCACAAGGACCAAAAAGCTGCCCCCACAGACAAGAATTTCATGTGCTGCTCTCTCCTAATCTGCCCTGTTCCCTTCTGAAACCCTAAAACTGATGAAAGGTGACGTGGACTAGTTACAGCCGGCCCAAAGCAGCAGCCTAAGCTTTTCACATCAAAGCTCTGCCAGTGCATTATCCAGGGTCAAAGCAGAGCACAAGGATAGTTCACCTCCCACCTCCAAATGACCTCATAAAACGAGCAGCTTTGCTCCATCCTCACAAAAAGGGGCTCCCTGCATACAACCTAAAGGTCTGTTGTCTGTCTGTAAGGCCTTAGCGCATGGATTTTTTCCAGAAGCAGGAATAATCCAGAAGTCCAAGCAAATGGGAGCTGGCAAGAGTTAAGTGGTCCACAACTGAAGGAGAAAAACACCACCACATTTAGGAAAAAAGCTGGAAAACCAGCTATGAAAATTGCAGCTTGTCCTTGTCTACTAAGAGTAGAAAACATACAGACTGGAGCTGTAGCAAAAGGTGAGCTGAGACTTAGAAAACCTTTGGAAAACTGGAGACAGCTAAGCAGCACAGCCATCACTGGGAATTTGCTGGTTAAACTCTGTCAGAAAGGTTTACACCCAGTTCAGCTTGTCTCAGAGCATGGAGATCCATCTCCAAGCCTATTTTTCTACAGACCAAAAACCACAGGTGTTTCATGGCAAGCTACCCAGGGAGCAAAGCATTCAGTATCCTGCACTGTAGAACTTGGGCTTTAGGTATTTGCTGCTCTGTATATCTCAGCAGATATTTTCCTGCTTTCTAAACATTTAAGGAAACTTTTATTGGATCTGTAAGCTGTGTTCCCATCCAACACCAGACCCTCCAGCTGCTCGTCCCCCTGCCAGGTCACACCATGGCTCTAAACTCACAGCATGAAGCTCTCAGAGGCTCCACACACAGGCTAAACCCCAGTGCTACCCACTGACACACTCACAGGATCCTCCCCATAAACTGAACAGCTTGGAGAACAATGAAATTGTCTGAGAAACACTTAACAGACCATAACTTATGCAACAGCCAAACATGCTGTACATAGCAAAGTGCAGCCCTGCCTTGCAAGAGCAAAGCCCAGCACTGCAGATGGAATGAGCAGCTCATGACTAACAGGGAAAACCCACCCGTGGGCACCAGGAGCCTCGGGCACCAGCACAGGGCTCCCTTTGGGTCAGTCTGCTCCACACCCCAGCACGTGGCACAGCTGGGGATGCAGGGTGCTGCAGCACCTCAGTGGGGTGCAGAGGTACAGAATCTGTGCCTGTGTGTACATGTGAAGTATCACATACTTTTGTTGTTGAATCAAAATAATTTTTCAGCCTAAATTGCTTTGGTTTGCCTTCTAAATTATTATTTTTTTCTTAAACTGCAAGTTTTCAGTTTATTTTACAGTCATCTTTGTTACCAGTTTTAAAATACATATATTTATATGGTTTAGGAAGAACCATCTGGAATCACATCCTGAAAAATACAACCTTCTGGCAGACAACTTGTGTACTTCTGAGTAATTAGTCTGTGTTTATAGAAAGACAGGGCATGCTTTGGGTTTCTTTTTGAGCCCATTCTTCACTAATTACCACCCTTTCCAAAGAGAGAGAAATAACATTCTGCCTCTCTCCAACAAGCCCCTGTGTACAAGGCCAAGATGCAATATACACTACAAATGACCATGACTTGTGCCTTCAGTCCCCCCACACCTGTATGTCCTGCTTGGTCCTGCATGGTTTTCTTCTGGGAGAGGAGGCTTCCCAGGACAGGCAGGGTGCCTGCATGAACTGCAGGTTCAGAAAGCCACAGCTTCATCCAACAAAGCCCCTTTGCTGCCTTTGCTGCCATTTCTCTGCTTCTAAAACAACAGATCTCTTTTCCATCTATTCCATCTACTTCAGACTTCCTTTAATTTTAAAGCTCTTCAGGGTTTTGAAACACATATACAATCTGAGTTAAGAAACATCTAAAAGCTGGACCTCTTCAACATCAAAGGCCTCCAAAAAGGCAATTTACCTAAAAGCTCTAACAACTACTGAAAGCCCTGTAGTCTTTTCAAATTTTACAATCACAGCCTGCTGAAATAAATGTGTGTTTGCTCAGAGTTCAGCCCCCAGCATGTGACACATCTGTCTTAAACACATCCCAGAGATCCCCAACTCAACTGTGACACCTGGTTTTCTTGACTGTGTCAAAAAGCTTGAGCTCCCATTTCCAGCTCCCCTGCAGCTGTAGCTGATCTGCCAACACACCTTGGATGCTGTTGTGTAACAACACAAACCTGTTTGGCCTAGGAAGGTCTGAAGAGATTTAATAAGACATTGTGAAAGGCAAAAAAAAAAAAGGGGGGGGGGGAGGGAGGATGAATATAGGCTCAAAAGGAGCTTATGAAACTTACCTCAGAATAATTTCTTCCCTTCAAAAAGCTTCCTTTCAGCTTACCTGGGAATTGTCCTTTCTGCACAGCCACCTTGTTTCAGATGCAAATCCTGTCAGCACTACTTACAAACCTAAGAACTGTCCCAAGCATCCAGATCAGTGCACTCAGCCTTTTCCATTTTGCAGCCTCAGTTCTCAGCAGTAGCAGTAGTTCTTCTGCACATCTGACATGAGCCTATTCACAACTGTTTCTTAGCTATGTGGTGGGGATCCCTTGCACATCAGTTCAGAGACAGAAACCAGATTTTAAAACACTGCTCCACACAGCCATGTGACTTACACAGAGGTGCAAGTATTTCTAATGAACATATTGCAATCACAAGGCATAACACATGTATGTAATTCACATGCTGTAAATCCATAATTGCCTTTAACAAGTGTCATTGTCACATGTATTAAGGACATTTACATGACTTGGAAAAGCTCAGAAAATTCTGCTTACTCAATACCTTTGCTGGCTAATTGAAGGGAAAGTTGTCCTAAAATTTAAAAATGCAGGAGCGGAGATAGTAAATAACTAAGGAAAACAGCAGCCCTGAAGTCCAGTAAAGTGCCAAATCACAAAATGACACAAGTCTTCAAACTGGTGGTGCAGCAGTCACAGATTTAGTTTCCCCCAGTGTCTAGTAAAGTCATGCTATGGAAGGACTAAATCTTAAAGCAGACAAACACATCCATGGTGTTGCCTGCTACATGCCAGCAACTACTCCAGATTTAGTGCTTGAGACAGTCTGAGAGCCAGAATAATCCTATTTAGTTCCAAGAGATCAAACAGGATTTGTGAACGGGTAACATATCCACAGATTAGTGGAATGTTCTCAGTTGAAGTGTGGTCACTCTGCAGTCATGCTCAGAAAGCATTTTATTTTCATCAGCAGGTATAAAGACCATGTCTGGAAACATTAGAATGGCATGAAAAAATATACATTAATATATATGAAAAAACCTGGGAAGGGTATTCATAGAACACCAATCTGCCATTGTCTACCCTTCATACAAATCCTGACTCACTGATCCAGGAATGCTCTCCCACAGCCACATCAACAGAGGGAACACATCCACAGAGTACAGCATCTCCTTCTCAGCAAAGAAAAGCCCATGAATATTCTCTAGGAATTGAAGTTTCTAGAAAAGGTTTTCTTCAGAAAGAAGAAGGTATTTACAGATACTATCAAAATACCAGTTGTTCAAGCAGACAAAGTCCATGCTATTCTCTACAAATAATTTGCAGTGAATCTAAAATGATGCACCAATGCAAGTGTCTCACTACCCCGCAGACATGCCCAACCAGCTCTGCAATTACAGCAATTAACAGTTCAGAAGAGCTTCCCGGGGCTTATTGTTGACAAGGTCCTTAACAATAGCTTAGATATGAAACTTCTGAATCTTTGCTTTTAACTCTTTGTGCTCTGCCACTACCATGGCAATAGCAGCTCCCAGCAGAACAGCCTCCAGCCACAACCACTGTGGACAAACAGCTTCCAAACGAAACCAAAGTCCTGAGACCTGGGGGAAACCAGCTCAGTGGGCTGAGCTGACTGTCCTCAGCATCCAACCAGGGACATCACCTGAAGGGCAGGAAGGGGCCCTTCTGAAGGAGCTTTCTACTACACACTATTCCAAAAGCAGAAAAACAGCCACCTGCCAGTGGAGATCCTGGGAAAACAGTATCTAAATGTCTACAGCAGATACAAACCAGACAAGCACCATAAATAACCTAAAGAGATGCACAGATGTTACCCCTGTGATAAGAACGGGGCAGTCAGGGCTGCAGAAAACTCTGGAGGGCATTCAGCCAATGTGGGACAATTCCTGCTATCCTTGAATATTCATTCCCCTGCCCTGTATTTTTTTCATCCCACTGCAATTAAGTACCCATAACTAAATGTGACTGCAAGAGAAGAAAGTGCTGTTGAGCTTAGCTGAAGATAAAATCCCATGCTGGAATATTTGGACCAGGTGGACAGCAATGCCTGCAGGGTGCTGTGCTTGGCTGGACTTCACTTTCCTAAACTGAAGGTTACACAAGCTCAGAGAAGCTGACTGGGCACCAGAACTCCCTGCCTGTCATGCTGCTGCATTCCTTGCTCTGGGCTCTGATGACCCTGCCCAGATGGCAGCTGCATTGCTGCTTCCTGGCTCCTTCCATAAATTCTTAGAAGTTTCAGTACAGACCTGAAATGAATACTGACAGTGACCAGGCACATCCTGTAACTGCACTCCTCACTGGGTGCTGAAATGAAGACCCATTTGTCTTGATAACTTCAGAGAACATCTAGTAACAAATCCCTGTATTTCCTACTGAAGATACTTGCCTATCTTTTTCTTCCCCAGCATGCTTTATTTGCACATCCTACTTAAGGAAAACTTACTTTCTCAGGAAATCTGATCCCCCTTCTTACCTGAACAACTGTTTTTATAGCAATGTCCAGCCACACAGTGACAGGGCAAAGCTGAGTTAGTGTTTTCACTGTACAACACATTTATTGAATCATTTACAAACATAAATGCTCACCAGGGACTATAAGAGGCTTTATAAACCCTCATTAGATTAATAGACAGATTTCTTCTTTAAAACAGCTTTCACATCCTAGACTGTGTGCCTATGGTTCACTGGATTAGGGATTCTGTGTGTTTATTCTGGAAGCTGACCATTTTATCTCGACAATACTTCAGCTTGGGTTGGTTATCCTTCACCAAACATTTTTTAAAGTGTCAACCCTCCTTAAAAACCACAGGCCTGTCAAGTCACCTTGCTGTACTGAAGGTTGTTTCCCTCTAAATTAGTTTCCATTCATTGCTATATATTATGACCACTGCAACATACATCTTAGGTATATTAGACCATCCATACATAGCTGGACTGTTACAAAATTTATTCTCCTGAAAATATAATTTCAAAGTTTAGCCTTTATCAATTTAACTCTAAAATTCAAGAGGTTGCTATGGGATTTAATGCCTTTACTGTAGGCACTGCAAGGGTTTGATCTGTATCCTATGTTGTCCTACTAGGTTGATCTGTATGTAGTTAGTCCCAGCGTAAGAACATGTCTTGGTCATTTTCAAAAGATTGAGTGAAGAATCCAGACATTTGGGCCAAAATGTGCAGTTCTATGAAACTGTGAGCTCTTTACATTAGACCACGTTCAATAAAGCACTGGTACAAGTTCCAAGCAGAAAAGGGGAACACCATCTACATCCCAAGGCAAATCCCAGAACTGCTGAATAACACAAACATTTCTAGTTACTTCTAGCTAACACTCCACTATTTCTGTTCTTGTTATTTAAGCCTCTTGTTTCATCATCAGACACGAAGCTGTACATGGTCACCATGTACTCAAAATGACAAGAGGTATTTTGCATTTTTTTTCCAAAGGAAGAATATCTTATTTCCCATCCTAATCACCAAAAAAACCTGCACTGAGAAAAATAATGCAGAAAATTCAATCCAAAAGACAAATTACTGATCTGACATACATAGTGTAGCAAGGTGGGTATGGAAAAGGGGTAGTAACTGAAGTTAATTTTAGTATAAAATGAGGTGGTCTCTAAGAAAAATGTGGAAGATCTAACTTTACTTAAAGAAAGATACCTTTCAAAGTTTGTATTAACAGTTTCCCTTAAGTCAACACAGATTGAATGGCTTGCAAGAAAGGAGAAACCTCCTACCATCATCAGGTGTGAATCCAGAAACGTGCAAGCTGCCCGGGCTCTATTTTAAACAGCACAACTATGAATGTGGCATTTGAGCTTTTCCAGTTATTTTTGAAAGGGGAAAAACAATAAAAGGAAAACCAAACAAACAACAAATCAAGAAACATACCACGTTTTTGCCACAACACTCTGGCTTGATCCTTCCTTATCTTCTCTGGGATATACTCCTCCCTTCACAAATATAGCACAGTCCAAGTAGCAGTTTATTTTAAGCTGAAAACTAAGACTAGGAGATAGCAAGGTCATGCAGTGACCCTATTTTGTACCAGTAAACAGACCTCAGAGCTTCAGGCAGTAAAAATGATCAGAACCAACAGAGGATAAAGAGGTGGAGCAGGATGCTAGAGCTCAAAATTGCACCCCCCAACCAAGCACATGGACACTAAATACAAGTGTACTAAACACCTGGCTGGAAGGGCTGGTACTGCTGTTACCAAAAGACTAATGCTTATTTCTTTTAGATATTGAAAATTAGAGTGCTCCTTCAGCATCCATGTAAATTTTACAAAAATGGATTTATCATAAGATCAGTGATGAGTCTTACAATAATAACCTCTGCTGTACAGAATGTTTTTCATACATCTTTACACTTGATGAAAAAACAACTCAGAAAACTGCCAAATTGCTAAGCTAAGATTAGCACATCACTTCCACAGTTATATTCTGAAGTGAGGTATCTTGCAAAGAACAGGAAAAGCACTAAACACTATAAAATTATACATAATCTGACTCAGTCGTAGGCTATAAAAAAGAGGGCATGTTAGTTAATACTTCCAATGGTTTTTAAGATTTTACTAATTTTAATTGACAATAAATAAATAAAGAATACAACATGGATATGATTCCATGACTAACTATAGCTGCACAAATGCTACAGCTTCCCAGAAAATTTCAACATAACCCAGAGACATGAAGTTATGCCTGTTGGTAAACTGGCTCTACCACCTCTCATTTCTTCAAGACTAAGCCTTAATGGAAAAAAACCCAACAACCCAGAACAGACCAAAAACCATGTTCTGAAGTTAAGCTTCCACTTTAATAACTGATTTCTTCCAAATAACAGCCCAGTAAACTAAGATTCTCAGGCTTTTAAACCATAAAATACCCCTTAAAAACAACCACCAAAAGCCTCAAGAAAACAAGTCTTGTCAAAGAATTTTTTTAATAAGGCTTTGTGTCAGAGAATCACTTCAGCATAGATTTACTTAATTTCATGTTATTTTCTCAACTAATTAGCTTATGTAATTCCTCAGAAAGCCCAGCATTTTAAAGCAATTAAAGATACAAGCCAGTAATCAATACCAGTTTGCAGCTTTACTGCTAGTCTTTCATGTCCAGACAAGTATTAAAAAACCTCAGCTCAAGGCAAAGGGATCCCTAGGCAACAACAGGCACTAGTCACATTGCTCTCCAAGAAGCATTTCCAAGTCAAGCCACAGGCAAGTTCCTGAGCATCAGAACAGCCTACCCAAGTTTCACAAGTGTAAGACATTATAGCTCTTATAGCAAAGAAATACCATTGATCAGAAGCAAATCAGCTTCTCAATCATTCCCACGTACCCATCTCTACAGATTCACCACCACCCAAAGAGCACAATTAGCAGCCTGGTGCTGTTAAACAAAAGCACTCTACTAGAACTGGCTGGCACTGAGGACCCCCTCATGCCCCTGGCTGAGAAATAAATACCCATGACTTCATAGGAAAGGCAGCATCTCATGTTTAACACATTCCTCAGGCTTGCAGCATCACAGCTGAGCTAAAATTTGCTGCCATTTACAGGATCTGTCCTGCTCCACCTCTGCTTCCCCCTGCACCACCTGAAGGCACAGCTGACTTCTCAATGTGCCAGTCCAGGCAGCTACACCAGCAGGAATCGAGTCACTTCTTTGTCAGGTCAGGATAAGTTTTCAAAAGAAAGTCCATGTTACCTCTGCCAAAGAGATCACCCCTCCTTGACGTCTCCAAGTCACGACCACACCAACTATGAGAGGGGTTTGCAGAACAAGCTTTATGAGAAGCATCTCAGGGAACTGGGGTTGTTCAGCCTGGAGAACAGGAGACTGAGGGGAGACCTTATCACTCTGCAACTACCTGAAAGGAGGTTGTAACCAGGTGGGGGTTGGTCTCCCAAGTAACAAGGGGTACGATGAGAGGAAATGGCTTCAAGTTGTACCAGGGGAGGTTTAGCTTGAATATTAGGAAAAAAATATTTACTGAAAGAGTGCTCAAGCACTGGAACAGGCTGCCCAGGGCAGTGGTGGAGTCACTGTCCCTGGAGGTATTAAAAAAACACAGATGTGGCACTTCGGGACATGGGTTAGTGGGCATGGTAGTGCTGGGTTGATGGTTGGACTTGATTATCTTAGAGGTATTTTCCAACCTTAATGATTCGGTGTCTCTGTCTGTGAAGCTCACATAGCTTATGAGACAGTTCTGCAGGCATGCCTGGCACAAAAGACAGCAAATCAGCAGAAAAGACACTTCCTGACAGTTCAGCAAGTTGACTTTTTGAGGTGGGCTAGTTCTTGCTAAGCCTGCTGCTAGGAAGAGTGAAGGACTGCATGAGCAGCCCCTCATTTCAGGGGGCACTCCCAGAGCCATTGGCTGTGCTGCAATACAAAACCCATGCCAAGCTGCATGGCCAGGATGGAGGAAAATGGCTGGTGAAAGATGCTACCAGGCACTAGCATGGAAATGCAACAACTGGGAACCTAGATACAGTTCAAGGATATACTTGAGACAACAAAACTGTATGGCCAAGAACAGCTTCCAGTGACAGTTTCAAGAGAATTTATCCTACATCCTGGCACTCACCAGGAAATCTAGTATCCACACAGCTTAATATCAGCACTTGAAAGAAATTTTTCTTTGTTAGAAGTTGTTCAAATTAAGCCCTTTCTGGGAGAAGTATTATGACCAGTCAATAGAAGAGTAAACACAGTTCAAACCACATTTGCTTTACTTTGGCCTAATATTTTTAATTTGGGTCAAATGAAACAATTTCAAGTAATATTCTCACACTTGGAGGCTGGGAAAAGGGACAGTAAAACCTGTCTTTGAGTTAAACAAAATGATACATTAGACTCACAGCTAAAAAATTACTGTGGATAATGCTAAGTTCATTCAAGTGACTTTAATTACAAGGCGACTGTTAAACCAATTTAAGCTGAAAAAAACCCACTTTCTAGAATTCCATGTTTAAATAAAACTTTAAAAGAGCAATTTACAAAAGCAGACAGTGTAAAAAATTACTTCTTTTCATCTTTGTAATCCGCAAAAAGCCTCATTTTTGGAAGCTGAAGTGGACCACTTCCTTAGTAAAGGCTTAGTCAGCATCAAATCTATGAAAGTGATTAAAACATTTTTACTCTTAGGAGTGTAGGAAAAATAAAAAACCCCAACGTTTAATTAAACAGGCATAAAAGCAAACACATCACCAGTGAAATGGTTGTGTTTCAATAACCACATTTGTTGTTTCGGAGGTATTTGGGAGGCTTCTACATGAAATTACAGCATGCTGCATCCATAAAGAATGAGTCCCTTTCTAAAGAGCTTGCTTCTGCCCCACAAGGCTACAAGTGGAAATCAGGTAACCTTTTGCAAGGAACCAGTCTGCCAGCAGAGATCTACTCTAAGAGGATTAGAGGGTCAAAATTCCAGCAGATGGAGAAAGGTTTTATCTGCATATTAAAGAGGCACAGGAACTCTTAGACAACAATCTAATTACAGAAAAAGAGAACAGTTTCTCAGGCACTCAGACTTGCAAGCTGAAATGTTTCACTTTGTTTTCATACTTGCAAATGCCCACACTGCAGCAGAATATATTAACACACGCAGAGCTCTGTGCACTGCAGCTAGAACACTTCCCATACCTTCCAGGCAGGAGAAAGGGAGGTAGAGTATTTTGACAAACTAGCCTAATTAATGATGACAAAAGGAGCACGTCCAGGCTGAAAGCTCTGTCTCAAAGAACCAGGGAATGTCACAAGAGCAAAATGCTCAGAATGAGGCACTTACACCCTTCTACTGTTCTATAAAAAAGCAGGAATCAGCTGGGCAGGAGAGAGATAGGTAACAGTCCCTCTTTAACTATCAGCTACTTTATTTCATCTTATGTAACACAAATCACATGGTAAACTTCACAGCATCAGTCAACGTTTTGTTTAAAGAGGCATGAAGATAGTTGTTTTCTTCCTGTTACTTTTTCAAGTCAGATCCAAACTCCATAGGCCTGTGTGAAAAGTCAGTAAAAGAAGCAACACAGATCACATCTGAATGCTCTCTCACCAGCGAGAGAAACTACATATGGGATTTTTCATCTTGGGAAGAAAGAAAGTGTGGAAAAGATCAAATATTTCTTCTAGCCTTTCCCCACTCTACAACTGCTGTTGCATCATCAGATCTGGTGTTTAGAAAGAGTGTAAAAGCAGCAATGATTCCTACCGGAACATCCGCCTCCAGTCACTTCCCAGTTAAACAAATCTATTTCTAGAACAATAGGAAACAGCACCATAAGGATCATGTGAGATTATGAGACACTATTTTTAGGATAGATTTTTACACTGGGGTTCGTTTCACCTTTTAAAGGAGAATTTCACCTCCACTTGCAGAAATTTCTTAGTTTTGTTTAAACAAGTGCTTTGACATTTCTGTCACTAGAATGCCTCTATTATTATTACAGTTATTCTTATTAATGTTCAGGCAAGACATGCATTTTCATTCTGGGCTTCAATGAATGAAAAATAAATGTCTTATGCAATCAGTTAACTCTGGTAACTTCAGGAACTTCACAGTTGACACAAACATGATACAAAATACTTTCTGGCATGAAAATATACCAGGATAGTCATGCACTGTCCACAGTCAGTGGGAAATAAGGAAAATCTCGATTGTGCTGTACTGCTCACGTGTTCTTCCCACCCTTCCATGCAAAGCTATAGCTGTATCACCATGGGAAGCTGTATCACCATGCCCTAGCCAGGCAAACTTAGCTTTTAATCATTCTTATAAAGATTAGAATGGCTTCTTCTAATGAACTCAGTAAAAATCACTGATTAATTCACTTGGATAACCACTTACTACAGTTCTCAAAACAGAAAAGTACTGTGCAAGATAAAAAACAGTCCTGTAATGATCCCTGGGACAACAGTTGCTGCAATAAGAGCAAAATCTTAACAAGTAAAAGGAAGTCAAAAAACTTTATTCACACCAGAAACGCAGACTTCAGTGGAATTTTCCTTTATCAAAATAACCCCATTATGGTTACTTACATCTTCGCTGTAAGAGAACTGTACAATATATATATAAATACATATATAAAAAGAATCAACTTTTGTCCTTCCTTAATCATCATCTTCTTCCTCTTCATCGCTGATCACGTATTTCTTATGCTTCTTACTTGCTTTGTCATCGTCCTCTGCTTTTCTCTTCCCAGAAGGTTCACCTTCCTAAAGACAAAAATAAACCAATATACTTCAAGCTAAAATAAAAAACTCAGAAGAACAACAAAAAGACCTCAAACCCTTTCTTGTAAGGAAAGCAAAATGATTAGTTCCAGTTTTTTTCCATTTTGTGCTACTGTGACGCAGCACTTTTACAGTCTGGATGCCCAATTTCTAGCACCTCAACAGAGAGTCAACAGGTTGATTTTTATTGGTCTAAGTAACCTCATCCTTTTTTCCACTTGGTTTTGTTGTGGTTTTTTTTTGTTTTGTTTTGGTTTGGTTTTTTTTTTAAGAAAAAGCAACACATATTACTTGGATTTTAAGAAAGAGCAAAGACTGAGTTTCAGAACTTTAATGAATTATTATACTTTGAGAACTCTAAGGAATAGGTTTTTATTCAAAGCATTTTATTCTGTATTAACATAGTAAGTTTGTACACTGAGAGTGTCAGTTAGCAAGGAATTTTAAGCATGGAAAACACAAATTGGTAGAGGTGGGACTCTCAAGGACAGCTTCTTTCCCCATGCAAGCACTCCCTGGAATCTAGCTGGGCTACTGTTAAATGATTCACCTTCCTGTTTAGCAGAACATCCCCATTAGCTACAGTAACAGTAAAACCACCTGCCGCGTGGTGAGAACAGACTGATGTTTTCAGTAATGGTAACAATTTGTTATCAGGGCACAGATTCCTGCTGTGGTGTTGGCTGCCAGCACACAAAAGCAAGCCTGTGAGCAAGGCAGCCTGTGTCTCACACACTGCAAACACCAAGCAAGCAGGTCTCCATCACTGGGGTTTTTCCATAACACTGCAGCACCCCGCCGTGGCCCTGATGGGAACAGAAACCTCTAGGTCCTCTCATTTTAAAATGGAGTCTCTCCTTCCTCCAGCAGCAGAGAAATGCTGTTGACTCGACCTTTTGTTCTCAGAAATTGGAATTGCAAAGTCCTGACACTGCTATATCATGAGCTAGAAACTAGCAGTGTCTTAAAATAAACAATTCAATTTCTGCTAACAAACAACAGAGCTCACAAAACTACAATTCTGTCTGTGTGTCTCACTACGGCTGTCTCCAGGATTACTGTAATATTTGCTGAAATATTAGATTTTTCTCAATTTATAATAAAAAGCCAGAATCTGTCTTCATAAGAAACACTAATTTTTACTTCTGCTTCATATTTCAATGCCTGTTAGTGCAAATACTCAGCTGACAGTGTAGGAGGAGCAGTGTCATAGCTGCAAGAACATGCCATCAGAATGTAGCAAATATCCAGCAGGCTGGGGAATAAGATACACCTAAGAAATTTACAGGAAGCACAGTACAGAAATGCAAATGAGAGCAAACTTATTCCTTCAAAATTTAAGATTTCTTACATTATAGAAGTATGTGTCATACTCAAAACTATGTGCTATATCAGTCATTTCAACACAACTCTGGACTTTCAGCAGCTGTGATTACAGAAGTCTGACACGCATTCATTCCCTAGAAGGACACACAACAAGCTATGCTGAAAATTTCTCTTTTAAGAGGGAAAAGACTTTTTTGTTATGGAAGCCTCTAAAATACAAGAGTAAGGTTCTAGCCACTTAATCAGCTACTGGAGTACTACACTGTGTATTACTGTAGGAAGTCAACTGGAAGAAATCTTATGGCAACAGTTAAAATAATTTGAAGAGTTAAAATAATCTCTTGGAGGAAATGGTGATACAAAATGTTAAAAAACATTCCACAAGCTTACACTGACAGACTCAAACTTCCTTTTGTAAAGTTCTGCATAATACTCTATACATAAATTTAAAAATATAATTTACAGTACAATAGGACAGGAAGATTAATCAAACTAGCATGCCAATGTAAAAATACCTCTCATAACTTACAAGTTAGTTTATAAGGCCCTCTAAAGCCAAGCTAGTTTGTATTTATTATTCTGCCATGCAAGTGAAGGTGACCATCAGCAGAGCTCAGGTGTGCCCAAACTGCCACTCCTAAGCCATGCCTGGCTTGGGAGAAGTGCAGGCACAGCTGCAACTCAGGGCTGCACCAGACTGATCACCAGCAAGACCACACTAACACCACACTGGTGATGTCCAAAAGACAGCAAACTCATGGGCTACTAGAACCAAGCAGGCCAAACACCTGAGCCAACCCAACTCTCTTGTGAACACGGCAGTGGGAAGCCAGGGAGCCAGCATCAAGTGCCATTTATTGTGAATTCCAAAATTCCCTCTTCTTTCAGCTTCCCAAGGTACTCAGTAGACATCCTGTGGCTCTTTGCCACAGAAAGGTTTTAGAATGAGGAGCAAGGGTCAGGAAACAGACTACACAGGGATAGCTGATACAGGGCAGAGTCCATATACTTCCTGGTTCCAGTTCTACCACTGGATGAAAATTGTGAAGTATTAATCTCAGAAATGGTCTCTGTCAGTTTTATAAGTGTGACACTGCAGTGCTGTATCCAAAGTGACATTACTGGAAATGAACTAAACTTCAAGACATGATATACACAGAGATTCATTTCTTCACACAGAGCAGTGATAAATCACAAACCAATAAAACACAATTTTAGAAAAGAAAACAGCACTGCTGCTGTAGCTGACAGTTAACCTGATCACGGCCTAATGTTTAGGATGATCCTTGAGTGATGGATAACATGTATTTAGCAACAGACCCAACTCTTTTTAACTCCATTTTTAACTCTTGTATTTGAAAAGAGCAGAAATACTATGTGGAAATGCTTCTAGTACTTCCAAAATAAAGAGGAGGGGACCGTGTAGCTTACAAGATAACACTGCACTAGGATTCCAATATTACATCTTCTAATTCCTTGCATAATTTTGGTAAAGGCATTTTACATAACTCTGCATAAATTTTTCCATCTTGAATTCAGGAATAACAATAGTGACCTCCTTTGGGAACCACTCAGGTCTATGAAGTAATGCAGTGTACAGGAAATCAGCAAGCATGCCAAGGCAAATCAAACATTCAGCACAGCATAAATGAAACTACAAATGTCTCAGCTTTAAAAACAAGATTCAGTGCAGGCAATGTTCCTGACTGCAAATGAGCAGCTTCAGAAGAAAATAGTTTTCTTACCTCATCACTAGTAAGTTTCTTTGCCTTGAGAAGTCTTTGTGTTTTATCTTCATCTGAGCCTTCATCACTGTCAGAAGAGTAGATCCTAGCACGCTCCTCTACAGAGAAAAATGAAAAGGCAAATATTTATCTGAAATTGGTGAGGAAGACAGAATATTAAAAATACTTCTCTTACATTTAGTCCCACCAAAGCTGGCTGAATCTAACTTCAGAGTAAACAAAGTAAACTTATACAAACTGAATTCATGTCATCCCATGTATCAAATGAAATGCACTGGCAAAATACAATCTTACCGGGACTCTCCCATGAAATTAATCCACCTGAATCACACCGGACCTACTTATGTGTTGTTAAGGTTGATTATTACCTCTGATGCCACCTTTGTATCTGTTTTTGATAGCTGCCAGGCTGATTGCATCATCTCCCTCATCCTCCTCATCATACCGATCAGGTTCTAGGTAATTAGCGCTCAGCCCGCGCTGATGCTGCTTCTCCCGCATCCTGCGCTGCTGGGATTCCCTGCGGATGGAAGCTCTTAGCCTCTCCTCTTCTTTCTAGACAAAAAAAGAAGTAATACATAAAGACTGAAGAGGGAAAAAAAAGCCCAGACCAACTCAAGAGCACTTTGTATTCTCCTGTAGCTTTTGAAATAATTTCAGAGCAGTGTAAAGAGCTCACACCTTCTGCTATTTTTGTTATCAGTCAGGTGAAGCAAACGGTACCCATGGCTAACAAGTCCTGCCCACCACTCCAAAACACACTGTTTTTCATTAAGTCATCAGATGTTCAGAAATGCTTAGCTATATTGCAGCTGTGAATTTTTAGATGAAATCAGCAGGTAAGAGTTCCATGCCACAATACCTTAATCATTTCTGTGCGCTGGGACTCTGGATCACGACCTGCCATTGGCAAAATACGGATTTTCTGGGTCTTTGAGCACCTGTCTGCCAGAGACAGAGTCATCTTCCTGTGAGTGGCACTGTCTGTAGAGTGTGGCCTGTAGAAAATTTGCTAGGGGTTAAACACTTCTTCAAGGAATGTATCAGATTTTAAAGGACAATGGTAGAGCCAGTAAACTTGAGATTTCAAAGATCCGTTTGCACAAAAGTAACGGATCATCCTTTTCTTTATTTATTCACCTGCATTGTAACAGCTACTGGAAACATCAGCTCCTCTCAGCAAACCACCTGTAGTCCAGCACAAGCCTAAAATGACCATCCTGACACTTCACATCAATATGCCAAGATATAATCATCATCGAGAGCAACTGTGCATCAGGACAAAGGTCAATTTCTGGGAATTTTAATATTCTTACTGATTCAGATGAGGGCTTGCACTTAAAAATGCAAATTAAAATATATATTACAAAATACATGTAGCCTACATACTGCTGTGAATGGCACATTAACCTCTCCAACCAGGACACCTAACTTAGGAAAAATCCTACTGAAATACTGACTTTGGAAAATAGCACATTGTTATTAAACAGTGAAGCTCTGAAGGATTACAAACTGGTATCTCTAATCTTTATATTAGTTGTAATACTTAATTGCAAAAGTATCATCAACACTTGATATAAAGCAGCATGTTTACCTGAAGGTTAACTTTGTCTTGAAAACAGCCTGTCCTTGTAGACCTGTCCCTTGTCTGATAAACAAATGGTTGTGATCTCCCTGTAGTGGTGCCTTGTACACATCAAAGACCTCATTGCCCAGGTGGAGAGACATGCTTAAAAGAGATTCAGATATCAGTTATTTGATAAAGACACTACAGTCTATTTTTTGCCTCATTTATAAATGGAGAAAGTTTTCATGTTGCCTTTTTATATATAGTCAATAATTATATTTCAATCCAAACTAAGCAGAGGATGAAATGTTCAAAGCATTGAGACTAAAACAATTTCTGCTGTGCAGAACTGACACCAGACTCTGTTGACCTTTCAATTTTGCACACCATGGCATTTCACTGTGTTCCTTCAACAGCAAAAAGTCCAAACTGACCTCCCATCTGACCATTTCACTATCCTGGCATTACTTTCTCTGATCTCATTCCCTTCCTCATCTCGTCGCATCCGCCATCGTATTGTGTTTTCTACCTGTGGGGAAAAAAAACCAAAACACTTTTTCTAACTCACAGCAAGGAACACTGTGGTAAAATACACTCTAAGATAGGTTGAGAATTACAGCTAGAAAGGCTAGATAATTTGCTGCATGGTGCAAAGGTGAAAGGTATCCCTTTATAGGTGAAATGCAGCTGTCAACCTTTCAAGAAAAAAATGTATGACTAAACTGGATCAACTTTCCTCAGTGCTGAACTAGTCCAGGCTTTCATCATCTGAACCATAACTCAAAACACCATTTTAAGCTACCTGAAACAGACTTTGTAGATACGTGGCTAGAGGAGTATAAAAGAGAAAAGGAAAATGAACATTATACCTTGAGTTTTAACCTAGTTCTACCCTCTTCATCAAGCATCTCCTCATCTTCAAATTCATCTTCATAATACTGGGGATCAAAGGGTCTGCAATAAATGATTATCATAGTCTTTATTCTTCTAAAAATCAATCCAGATTATCCTAGAGTTGTACAAAATAACAGGTGCTTGAAAGGTTTAAATTATACACTGTAGAGAACAGCAGGCACTGCAGCTGTGAGGCGGCCATTTCTGCAGTAATGTGATTTACTGCATTGATTCTGCTCCACAGGAGGCCTCCACCCAAGTGTCTTCACTACCATCAATTATAGCCACTTCCACATTCAGACCCTCTAAATGGCTCCAGCCTGCCTCCAGAAAGTCAGGCTGCCTCATAAAATACTGTTTCCTTAGTCAGGGTTAGGTCTGCAACAACATATTGTACAGAGAAAATAGAAGGAAAACATATCATCCTCTAAATGTGGTGAATTAGGGATTTTCTAAAAGCACAATCTTTGTAATTTATTGTTTTTTCACTTGAATCTCAGGACCAATCAAAGAGAAAGGAAGATGACACTGTTTTTCCTTTCTTTGTTCAAAAAACCTGATGACTGGGCGAGTGAGTGAGGGGAAAGCCATCCCCTGGCCTCCTCCCTAATAGTTTCCAGGCTGCTGCATGGGAAAGAAGTGATAAACAGACTGTGCTACTGAACAATTCTATTTCAGTCCTGTCTGACCCCCAGAGATCCCCAGGACTTCTCTCCCCAATTGCTGCCACTAACTGGATCCCTAACAGCTCTTTCCTGAAACAGTCTGTAGCATGGGAGCCAGGAAGAATAATTTCTCCAACAGAAACAATGCCACTCAGCCAACTAAGGAGACCCTTAAGTCAACAATGCAATAAAGGTGCTTAACAAAACACTCAAAGAGAGGGATTTAACAGCAATTTGCCAGAAGTGCTGAAGGTGCCTTTAGGGCAAAGCCTAACACCACAAACAACTCTCCTAATTTATTTTATTTCTCCTTAGGAATTACAGAACCATTTTTTAACTTGGGTTAGGTGAAAAGGAATAACCAGCCTCTTCACAGTAAAACAGCACATTTACCACACACAAAAAAGCACTCATTCTAAAATTCAAAATGATGTTTTCATCACTTAAAAGTGCATCAAGATTCTATCCATTTGGCTTTCACATCTGAAAGCCAGAAGTTATGTTTATGATTCAACTGACAGCATGTGCTTTTGATGCAGTAATTTTTGTTTTGTTCTAAAGACAAAAAGTTATTCAGTCAAGCTGAAACCCAAGCTCATCAGAAAACCACCCAGCACTTGATTAGGTAACAGCAATAGATATTAGTATTAACTGCTCAGAAACAAAATGTGCTTCTTCATGTCAATCATTTAAAACATGGCCAACATATTGCTAGAAGAACAGCCACACAGGGAAACACTAAAAACACATATCAATCATGTATTTAATGTGCAGTTACCTGGGCTCCACGCTTAGGAAATTGGGCAGCTTCACAAAATACAAATCATTGCCCAAGTCTGTGTTTACTTTTGGTATTTCTACCTCTATTCTAGTCTCTGGAATAGGCTCTTCTTCCTGCTGTTCCTGACTCAGTCCATTCTCATCCTAATGAAACAAAGAAGAGGAGCTAAGTGAAAAGAGCCTGTCTGGTTACTGTTGCTCTAATAAGCACTTACATTCTGCTTATAGAAATGTCATCCACATGCACAGAGAGAGACTGGGAAGCTTGGGGTAAAATAACTTGCACATTTTCAATGAAAGCAGCTCAATTCCACTTTAAGTGGCATATGAAAATGGGATTTCAAATACCACTGCAAGCTCAAGAGACCAGAGGCAGTAAGGAAACAACAAAGGAGCTGACAAGCAGTTTCCAGGTAAGCACTGCACAGTAAAAGGGGGACAACTTTTTCCAGATTTAAAAATATTTTTGTGTATTACCATCAAGATCTAAAATTCAAGTATTTGTCAAATAGCTGCACTAAGGTACCAAACACAGCTATGACTTTATATTTTCCTTGATGACAATCAAAACTACTCAAGAAATTTCCTTCAAGTAGAAAAAGGGGAGCAGGGATAGGGAAAGGCAGATAAATGAATCCATCTGATATTGCTAAGTATAAAACTTTGATAATTCCTTTATCTAGGGCACAATTATCTGTAATGCTTACTTAATGCCATAACTCTTTTTTTCCACTAAAATATTATCAAACTCAATCAGTGTGCTATATTTCAGACTGGAACGGCATGCTAACTATTTCAAAAGTCCAGTCTACTCACAATGGGCTGCCCTGGAGTTGGTGGCTTGTCTTCTCCATCACTTCCTGAGGAAATGTCATCTGCACCTCCAAACAGATCCATGACATCTGCATGCTCTTGAGTAGAAAAAAAACTATTTAAAAAAAAAATATATATATACACACACCCCTATACACAAGCATGCTCACAAAGGGAAAAAAGACTCCTTCACTTTTATTACCTCTTAAAATCACCTGCAAAGGTGAACAATCACAAATATTTATGAAGCACACACTATTCTCTTACACTGAAATTTTCAATGTATTTTCAAACTAAGGATTCAAGGTATGTTTTCCTGAAAAGGCTCTATCAAATTACAGAATCTAGTTGAAGAATGGCAAGAGAAGAATCAAGAATGGCATGAGAAGAGTACAAGACCATCCTTTACTCAAGTAAACAACTTAAATACATGGAAACAGCAACATCATTAGGCACTTTGAAGGTTTTACTTCTCAGAAGAATCAACATCTGTTTCTCAGCCAGCTAAACATCACAAAAACCAGTGCAGCCTCTCTGGGCTGCTCTCATCAGAGGCACCAGTTCTTAACATCTACCAGTAAAAACGGGTGAAACAACATTGTTAAAAGAAAACATCTGTCTCTCCTGGGGGAAACTGCAGAAGAGCTAGAGCCAACTAGAGATACCCTGCACAGACACAGCGTGTGCTCCCCCACACAGAACTCTCACTGTGCTGTTTTGTTGTTTCCATGGCATTAGTTACACCATCCAGCAAGTGCTATCAGTCGTACCGAGTTCCGCAGCAGATGGATGACACACTCAAGATGAGGGTTAAATGAAACCAACCCCCAGAGCAACGTCCCCAGTTACCTTTCTGTCCTTCTGCCTCACTGTCCCCTTCTGAATCGGACGCGATCGGTTTCTTGCGCTTCATTCGTAGAACTTCATCTTCACTATCACTGCCCCTTGCAGACTCTACCAAGGAGCACAATTATTCTCAGCAAATTAAAAACTTTGTTCCACATGTTACAATTGCTTTGTATTAATAAGTGGATTCAGATTAACAGGGATTTAAAAGTGCTGCCTAAAAAAGCATGGCAAAGCTGACTACAGTTGGAAGCCACATGGTTAAAGCCTTTTTTTACACTGAAGTCTGAATCTTCAGGCCAAATAAATGAAACAACAGAGAGAGATCAAACTAGAAGCAAATCATGACAATTGCATTCAGTCCTACCAGATTTACGCTCTTGGTCCTCCTCATCAGAGTGCTGGGCCCGTTCCTCATCATCAGAGTTCTGCATCTTCTCCTCATCAGAATGCTGGGCCCTTTCATCATCATCCGAGTTCTGCATCTTCTCCTCGTCCGAGGCCTGTGGCCTCTCCTCATCATCAGAGTTCTGCATCTTCTCCTCGTCTGAGTTCTGCAGTCTCTCCTCATCGTCAGACACCTGCGGCCTTTCATCTTCATCAGTGTTCTGAGCTTTCTCCTCATCGTCAGAGTTCTGCTGCCTCTCCTCATCATCAGAGTTCTGCTGCCTCTCCTCATCGTCTGACTGATCGCTTTTGTCCTCCTTGCCCCACTTCTCATCCTCTGAATGTACTTTTTCAGAACCATCTCCCTCTGAATGATGACTGCCTTCATCTGACCCATGCCCACGATCATCCTCCTCCTCATCATGAGCAGCTTCTGAAACACTGTGCTGGTCCACGTCTGACTGATCGTTGTCTTCATGCTCAGAATGTCCTGAAGCTTCCGAGCGATTGTAGGATCTTTCAGAGTGGTTGTCACTCCCTGTGTGATGGGATGCCCCTTCATCCTCACTGTCATCTCCAAACAACTCCTTATTGCTGGGTTTTACTGCCTCTCTGTCATCATCCTGGTCACTGTCACTCCCAGAAGCATTGCTACCAGAGCCAGCGTTCTCCTGATCGGAATCGGATTCAGATCCAGAATCAGAATCTGCAAAACAAACACCATCCTTTCAAGAGTTAAAACATCCCTACAAGGACGCACAGAAGATGATGGGCACTGCTGGAAAAAAACCTTCAGAAAAGCCTCCCAAACCCAGAGAGAGAACCTAGAAAGAACTGCAAGAAATAACTATAAAAGTTACCTAGAACAACAAAATAAAATGTCTTCTAAACAAGGCACAGCCAAGGAAAGACACCATGAAAAGTGAGGGATGTCAGATAAAGTTTCTAACCACAAGCTATTATCCAAGATTCTGAAGCTGTAGAATGAATCAGCAATTACACAAATCAGAATTCTAAATAGTCAGGGCTCAAAATAAGTAAACCCGGACACATGGCTTATGAGAGCCCGTGAATCTGAACCCGCCCTCATGTCTTCAGCCCAGGCTGGATGTCTCGGACACCACGGAGCTCCTCGAGAGGCGCTTCCACCGTTTTTCTGACGACAGCTACAACTTCCCCAGGCAGCCAGGGCCGAGGAGGAAACACGTCTTGCTTTCCCCATCTCAAACCCAGCCAGCTCCAGGCAAGCACACGGTTAAGCACCGCCAGGTTCAGCAGCGCGACCCGCCTTCGCCCGCTGCGGCCGCGCTGCAGGACGCGGCTCGCCAGGAGCCCCCGCCGGGGCGCGGGGCTTCAAGCCGAGGCAGCGGGCACCGTCCCCGCAGCGGGGCCGCTTCCCTTCCCTTCCCTTCCCTTCCCTTCCGGCCGGGAAGCAGGCGCGCTCGGGAGGCCCGCGCCGCGCCCGCAGGGCCCCCACCCGCCCGGGCCCCGCGCCCGCCGCTCCGTCCCTGCCCGCGGCTGCGGGGCGGCAGGGCAGGGCAGGGCAGGGCAGGGCAGGGCAGGGCAGGGCAGGGCAGGGCAGGGCAGCGCAGCCCCGCACCTTTCTGCTCGGCCTCCGAGTCGGCGTCGCTGCCGAACAGCTCCTCCATGTCGGCCATGGCGGCCGCGCGCCCCGCTCGATGACGCCGCAGCCGCGCGCCGCGCGGGAAGGGGCGGGGCCTCCCCTTAAAGGGGCCGCGCCGAGCCCGGGGCCAGGGCCAGGGCCGAGCCCGCGGGGGGCGCGGAGCAGCGCGGGGAGCGCGGGGGTCTCGGGCACCGCTCGGGCCCAGGGCCAGCGGGTCACCCGCCTGCCCGCCGCAGGAGAAGCGGGGCTGGTGTGGCAGAAGCAGCCGGGTGGGGTTCCAGCCAGGCCCCGCGCGCCTTCAACAAACCGAGCCCAGACCCGCCACCAGGATTCAGTCCTTTAATAGTCCGAAACGGGCCGGGGTTACAGTCAGACAGCACAGAGAGCTGATATGCTGAGACATTCAATTCGTGTTTCCTCCGTGGAAATTTAAATTGAACACTTCCTCGTTTGTAGCTGACAAACAGTAGTTATTGCTCAAGCTGTAGAGAGAACGAGGCTCTTTGGAACACAACAGAATACAGGTAATTGCTTTGGAATACAGGCTGTGCTTCCATACTTTAGCTTGGAACAACAGAATCGACATATGTGGCCATTTGCCTTCTGCATTAAGCCTGAAAAATCAAGAAGAAAATAAAAATTCACCTCTTTTGGAGAAAAGACCTTGTGTTCGTGGTAGCTGGTTCCCAAGGTAACACCACTTTTGCACTCCAAACCACTCAAGTCATGCCCAAGGTTTCACGGCACTGGAAGCACTGCATCAGTGCTCACTCTGCTTGTGACAGGCCGTGTGTGACACCTGGCTACAGACCAAATCCCCTCATTTATTCCAGGAAGGATACTCCTTGCAGGCACAAAAGCGACTGCTGTGGCTGCTCCACGCACCAGCCCAAACATCCTGCAACAATTTGGAAGGCCAAACCCTTCTGGTTGAAAAAAGCTCTAGTTTCTATGCCCAGCCTGTCAGATACCTGTCCTGAAAATGCCGACAAGCAGTCACATCTTTAGCTGCTGTCCCCAGAGCTAACCCAATTATTAAGGTCCACTACTTTCATCTGTGACAGGACACCTGGGAGTTCCAGCTTAAATGTCCCTGCCTTGGGTGGAATATAAATCACTAAGCAGCTAAACTTGATTTAATAAAGGAAGGGCTTTGGGCTATCATTTCCATCATCCAGCATTTCATTTTTCTCCTTCACCTCCAAGTGGGAGGTAACTGCCTCATCCTGAGAGAATGAGAAAATAAATCATCCTTGAATCACAACACGTGAACAGATCCCATGAACGTGCAGCCCTTGAACACATGGAGGAAGACACCACAGCCTGTGTTTTGACAAGAAGAAGACGATGGTGCCTAGCAAACAAAAAGTACAGTACAGCTTTAGGCAACTCAGCACGTGACATGCTTTGGCCAGGTTGACACAGGACTGTAAAAAAAAGACACCTAACCTAGGACTTCATGCATACTATATAAAGAGTTTACATTTCAAAATACAAAAAGTTCTTGACAATTTACAAAAGTTAAAACCAAAAGAAGCTCGTTTTATTACCAGTCAGATCACTGCTAGTTGTTTCAAAGTTACAGTATGGATAGTCTTTGGTTTCAACAGAATTAATTCTGACTTGCTTTGCACAGCACATATCTATTTGTAGTTGTAATAAAAAGCTGATTTTGAAATAGGAAAAACAAATGTTCTTCCACAAGTATAAGCCAGTTATATACATCCTCACTGAAGGCACTGTAGTTTCAAATTATCTGTACAGTTGCAGTAGAATTCTAAGCCACTCCCAGAGCAAAGCCTAGTTTTGAAGATCCAAAAGATTTGCAGCAAACGACACCATGGGCACAGTGTCAGAGTTGCTCTGGGAAATTGCTATAGTATATACAACCTGATGCAAAAATTTCAGTCCAATATGTTTTCTATACATAAGATGCTCACCATATTATGATCCTTCAAGAAAACAGTTGTCAGTTGAATTCTCTGTTGCTATGAATATAGCCCAGCAGCCCTTAAGAACATTTTTGAGAGTTTATGATCTCATGATATTGAGCAAACCATTCTAGTGCAATCAGACCTACACCAAAAAGCCTCTAGATTTTCCTATTATTTCAAAGTACTCTACTGTGATGATGTACAGAAGTTGAAGTGAGTCTTGTTGACTTATGAGTTTGCTTAGATAAATAAACTTTAAATACTTTATTACTATTTGACACTGCATATTGGTTAATTTCTGCATGCCTTATGTACTGTTTCAACATCAAGAAATAACTGGACTAGAAAAATCATTTCTTGAAACTGTTACTTCATTGCTTTATTAAAAAATGATAAATTTATATGAAGTACTAATAGCTTAATGCAATAGCTTGAAAAAAGTGATTTTTTCATTTTCCATCAACTTAGGGCAGTGGTTTTACAGTTAAGGCTGCTGTTCCTCTAGAGCTTTATGCAGAATTTAACAAATGCATGTCCACTACTTCTAAAAAAATTGATACTTATGAATGTAGATAAGGATTTTTAAACAAAGAATAAAGACTAAATAATGTTGATGAAGACATGTAATCAGTCTAAAAACATATCCAGTTTAGATACAGGGCAAGGGCAAGATGCAGCTATCCAATCCTTTGAAAAAGACCTTAAGGATTTAGGTGTAATAGAGAAACTGTCATTTGGAAAGGTTTCTACTATTTTTTTTTTTTTTTTTGCAAGGCTTCCACTTTTTTATTAGTCCCTTAAATCTCTTGGGAGAACTCCTTAGCCAATTTATTTTTGTTTGGTTTAAAGGGATCTCCTTGAACTTAATCACAGTATCAAGAACTAATACAAATTTTTACAAGTAGAATTACAAATAAGATAGCTGTGAAAGATTTCTCTTCAGTGCATATGAACAAGGCTGAACAGCTCTACACAATGAGCCCAACTGTTGTGTGAAGAATCCCTTATAACTAATGCATTGTTCTCAGTAATATACACACCCCTCAATGTAAATAAGCACCCCCAGATTTTTCTAACAAACATTTCAATTGAGTCATTATCAGCCCAAGGATTGAATGTTCCATTCTTTGACTACAGACAATCATACCACTAATTTGTAATTACATTTTTAGTAGAAAACACAGTCGAAGTCTTGAAATACAAAAAAAGTTCTTAAAAAAACCACCAAGAACTATGGTACAGAGACTGGAGCAGTTACTGTGTCTCAATCTGAAAAACCTGACGCCTACCAGCAGATAACTGACAGAGCTTTGCTTTAAAAGGAATGGGGTTTCCAGTCTTTTCCCTTCTAACCCAGGTAAATGCAGTCCAGGAATGCCAAAGCCCACAGTGATGAACATGCCTTGACAACCCTTGAAATCTCCACACAGGTCTGACAACAAGATCTGCTAGTTGTCTCCTTCAACCCTTCTCTTGCGAACTGTAATGAGAGGAAACAAAACGTTTTATTCTTTTATCATTGTAGCTAATTTTTGTATTTCACATCAACAGTTACTTTGCTGCATAAAGTTTCACACAGGACAAACTTCAGGTAATTAACACTTGTGCTTCAGCAATGCTTATTGTGTTATTCATTAACAGCTTCCAATTCTTGTGAGGAGAGACTTGTGGGAAACATGAATCATTTTATGTTTGTATAAGCAGATTTACCCAGGACTCTTTTTTGTTTGGTTGGTTGGTTTGTTTTTTCAGTTTTCTGATGGTGGAGAATTAAGTTTACATGGCTTCAAAACAAACAGTGCAAGTATTTCACAGCATATCTAATAGGATTTATACACTTCCAAAAAACAGTGTTACATTCAATAGCCTAAAGCATTTCATTGATTATCAAAAAATACTCAGTTGTCAGAAAATGCAAGAGCAACAACATTTTTTAAATAAAATTACTAAAGCTGTTAGATTTAAGAACATCCAAGACTGACTGACTGGAGTTTTGCACATTTGTATTATTTTCAGTTGATATTTTCTTTTTCCCCTATCAAATTGTGTTTTCATTTTCTGTGCAGACACAAAAAATTAGGCTAAGGGTCTTAGAAACTATATAGGGCATCTCCATTTTGTTTAAAAAAAGTGGAGCAAGGACATCTATAAAAGAAAGTGATTCTTTTCTCAAATCCATTGGAAATTGTCATGTCACAGTTGAGAAGTTCGACAGTTTGCGTTCACCTTTACCTTCAAAATGACAGAGGGAAAGCTCTTTTGTTTCCCTCACTCTTCCTTTCTCAAGAAATGCTTTAAGTATGGTCTAAAGTAACAACCAGAATAAAATCACACGAGAATTTCACTCTTTACAAAGCCCATGCATTGCTCACTTTGACTTATCTCCATTTGAATCCAAAATTCAGTGACAGAAGTTGCACACACCTGCATTCAGCACATCACAAGAACAGATGGAAGAGCTGCCAACCTTAGAGTTCTCCAATCATGCAGATAAAAGCAACATGGACACAGTTTCAGACAAAGAAAAGGAAAGTAGTACAAGGGAGAAAGAAGATGTAGAATATTTTTTTAGAAGAAACGTACAAAGGCAGAAATGAGAGACTTTGAACATCTGTTTTCAGTGCTCAGCACCCAGCTGGGAATTCAGAGTAACCTGTCTCTGGAGCTTCAGGGCTGGAGAGGTGAAAAGGTATTTGAAGAAACTTTAACTCGCACAGTCCAGACTAAGAAAGCAAAGAGAAAAAAGGCAAGATATCAATAGAAACATAGATTTCCAACAGCCAAACACTAAAATGAGAACTAGTCAAAAGAGAAACCTTAAAAGAAAATAGAGGCACCTGAAGAGAGATGATGAAAAAATAACTGGTTTAGAATCTATTTTGAGAAACATTTGTGCAACGTCTGAGTGTCTTTCTTCTCTCTCTTTGCTCTGCTCTCCTGCTCTCTTACTCTACTTTCCATCTCTCTCAGAGCTGTTCTCCACTTTAAAATTTATTCAGAGAAGCAGCAGATCTTTATATCAAATGACAATTTCCTATGCCATTCCCTCTAATGTACTGCTGAATGACTACAACTCAACTGCCTGGCCCATTTTCAGGCTGATAAGACGTAATCCTTGCCACAAGGCATCTGAAGCAAAAAAGTTTAATTAAATGGAGCTTAAAAATGTAATTCTATTTAAATAGCTGGACCACATTATCTTGTATTTGAGGGCTTCAAGTATTTGACACAATTTTACATCCACAGGCTGTATATTATGAACCAATTTTCAGCTGCTCCAATTGAGTTGGGCTTATAACAGCTGAGCTCCAGCAGAACTCACTCCAGCAGCTGAAGATGCCAGTGCTACCTGGGGAAGAGATAACTTAACATAAGGGAAGAGATGACTCAGTCCCAGCCTCTGCACATGACAGGACACTGAGTTTCCTTGCACCAGCAAACCAAACAAGACTGGGTGTACTGGTATTGAAGTGGGCATCCTGCACTACTAACTTCAAGCACTGCTTTTAAGGAAACAATCTTATCTGAAACTGAACAAGCAAAACTACTATTTTCCCTCCCTTTGCCACAAGATGTGGAATTTGAATGTTCTTGTTCTAGACTATGCTAAAAATCCTCAACTCAAACACCTGAACACCCTGCAACAAAATAAAAAGAGAACAACAAGCAGCAATAGAAGAGTAGGAGTAAAGCACAGGAGAAATCTGCAACTGAAATCTGACTCATATTCTGCTATACTGGTTATGTCAGCAGAAAAGCAGACACCTTTAAAACATGTGCCACACACCCATTTAATTGTCACTCCCTACTGTCTTACCCAAATCATTATTTTTTGTGATAGCTGCAGCTGCCCTGGCTCGAGGTCCCTGTTGTGTGAAATGGTATCCAAATTTGAGGATCTTGGTGTTTTCTTCAAGCATCTTGGCAATTTCTACTTCTGCAAGTGTGCCCAGCTGCTGCCTCTGTTAACAAAAAAGGTACACATAAGCTCTGTTGTCTTCATGTATTCACCCTAAAAGAGCTCAGAATACTTATATCACATTAGTCAAGAAACTCTTCATTTTGATTACTTTAAAAGGCAGAAGGTCATAACATAATTTTGTGCACTTTAAAGCACAATCAAGCACAGAAGTGACTAAGAATCCACTTCAGTTGGACAGTTCTGAGACTTAAGGGCAATCACTCATGGGGTTAAGATATTTAAAAGTAAAATATTTTGGGAAGTTTATTACAAGCTGCCTTCTAAAAACATTCAGTCAACTAGGATAGAACATTTTAATTATGATATTACCACCACCTCACTTACCTGATTGTCAATTTTGATCTCTGTCAATGTTTCATTGTCTTTCAGTGCATCGACCAGTGCCAAAATTCCAACTCCAGTGATGAAATTTGATTCTATGTTTAAACTTTTTAATTTTGTGTTTACTCTCAGCATATCTGCAAGGGCCTTTAAATGCAAGGAAGCACCATTAAACTTTTGAATTTTGCTGCATTACATCACAGGACACAGTGATAACCATTTCCACTCATTTAATAGCAGCACAAAAGTTCACAGACACCTCATGTAACTTTGCAAGTTTTCACTTACTTGAGGCTGAAGTGAATCTTCAACCAGGCATTATCTACATCCTCATTTTTTATAGTATTTAGGCAAGAGAAGGCCTGTCTTTACCTTTCTACAAACTAAAAAGCTACACAGAATATAAATGGTCTGAAATTAGCATATTGGACCCATTCCATCTTGTAAGCCTGCACAGCACACAATAAGTAATGCAGGCTGCTAAGTGAAGGCCAAAGAGAGGGCGTTAGTCAACTGAAAGGAGAATTAGATGGGGTTAATTTGTAAGCAGGAGGTCTGACTTTCCAAATTCTTCTGTCTACAGATCTGGTATGAAGAGGTAAAATGCAAAGCTCTAAGAGGTAAAATGCAAAGCACAGTACCAGCATGTAGCTAAAAGCACTCTTAGGGAAATGGCATAGAGCTGACCTGATTTCTGAGAAAACATGAATAGGTAACTGCTGAGATTTACTGTTATAAAAATAATAACCTTTAATTATTATTATCAAGTCACAATGCAAAAAAACCCAAACAAAACCATAAAAAAAAGTCTTCATTGTTTTTTATTACAAATGTCATTTCTACTGAAAAGGAACTTTTAAACTGACCCCCCACAAAAAGGCTTTCAAGTGTGCATTTGTTCATTGAATGGAGTCTTCAAACTGGTTTTCTCTCTGGTCTAAAATTAAAACAAGTGCAAAAGATTGTCCTGGCAAAAGTTAGTGCTGTTTTCAGTTGTGTCAAACTAGATACCTTGGCTAACATTACACTTCATATGCCAGTGGTTATTTTACAACTTTCTTCAACCAAAACTCTAGTTCTTCAAAAAATATTATGAGCTTTTTTCAGTCCTCAAATGTACTTTTTTTAAAGGTAATTTTGAATAGACTATTGGCTTGTGGAACAAACATTGGGAGTGAAACAATTAGAAAAGAAAGAAAAGCAGGAAGGAGGTTAAACAGTGAAAAACTGAGGGAAAGGACTGGAAAAAAAGAACTCTCACTTATTTCGTACATCTGGTGCGCTGCTGCATACTAGTCAACTAGTAATCATTTGCCAACTTTGATACAACAAAGGCTTGGTAAAGAAAACATACTTTACAGTGTAACAGAATGCAATAGTTTTCATTCCTAAATATCTAAACAGGATTCAGTTCAATCCCTTGCCACTCTCTTTCCATCCTTGCAAACTCTCCAGCAGGTTAGCGTGAGTACTTACAACAGCAACAGGGTCATTGCTTCGGGTGGCTGCAAGGCTGAAACTCTTCACATGCTTGTTGGTTTCTAAGGCTTTTGCAAATTCTTTCAGCGTTGGAATTGGTATGTTCTTGAATTAAAAATAGCATTTCACTCTCTTGAGATATACAAGTTTATCCCCTCCCCCTCAAATTCTTCTACTATCTTCATTACTTTACAGCAAAGTGTACTACAATTTTACCTATCACTGGTCTCCAGCAGCCTCACAGCAAAGGCCTACAGGTGTAGCAAAGCTGCATGTAAGATGCAATGGCTATGAGGGCCAATTATATAAAGCAAAGTCATCTCTATTACACTGATGCCATTGCCACAACAGAAGTGTTAAAAATTTTTAACTGACTAGGAACTGTTACTGACCAAATGTACATGAACTGAACATTCTGCTAACTTATCAACATCAAATTAACCTCTCTCAAATATGAAAAGATTTGGAGCTTTACACTGGTGAAACCATTAGCATCTCAATCTCTGTGTTCTATTAAGAATAATTCCAGAAATTTCCAGTTTATAGTTTGATAATTTTTACAATGCAGTAGCAACCAAACTTAAAAGGAATAATTTTAGATCATTAATTAGGGTAGGTAATTTCTTAGCTTATTATTAGGAATTTTGGTCTGTTGTCTTTTTAGGCATGTAGTTTGGCTAGCATTTCTCTATTGCACAATATTCTTAAACCATGTATTTTATTTTCTTCCTTTCCTAAGAGCAAGAAGCAGCCTGGGCAGCCCGTCACAGCTGCCTGCACTGTAAGTCAGCAGTGCTACTCTTCTGTTTGCTTTCATGCAAATATACAAAAGTTTTAGCCATGTTTACAAACACAACTGTTAACACCTAGGAGCAGTAGCTGCCCTAATTGTCAACAGATCTTTTGGACAAGAATGAGAAGGATGTCAGGTACCAATATTACTTTGTTTGCAATAGCAGTAACTGAGAGCTCATTAATTCACCAAGGACAAAGGGTTCAAACAAGTAGTTAACTCCAGGATGGTGAACTGCTGGAACTGTCACCAACTTGGCAGCAAGAGAAATCTGGACTGGCAGTAAGAAAATCCAAGACTTTTTAAATAC
Organism: Apus apus; assembly: GCF_020740795.1. NCBI lineage: Eukaryota > Metazoa > Chordata > Aves > Apodiformes > Apodidae > Apus > Apus apus. Next base: position 9,342,199 of record NC_067291.1, read on the forward strand.
ACATTTGGCAAAAGAAACCAAGATGGCTTACTGGTTTAGCTCCAGGTTCCTGAGATTACACACATTGCAACATTCAGCAGAAAGACTGCTGTACTTACACTAAGCTTATCATGCTCTCTACAGAGTTTTACAGTTTAACAGTGTCTTCTTCTGAGAAAAAGCAGCATATTTACTGCAGACTTCAAGTAATTACCTTAATGTTATTTAGATTCACTTCAACAAGACGAGAATCATTATCTTTAATCCTCTGCAGTGTCTCCTCCACATTGGTGGGATTTGGTGGCTCATCAAAAACAGGCAACATTTTTTCACCTTTTACTATATCTGAAAAGAAAGGCATTGGATTGTAATCAAAGTGGTCACACACATTCACTGGGAATGACACACATACTAAATATTTACAGAACCACAGAATGTTAGGGGTTGGAAAGGACCTCTGGAGATCATAGAGTCCAACCCCCTGCCAGAGCAGGACCACCACAGAACCTAGGGCAGTCACTCAGAAAGGCATCCAGACAGGTCGTGAAAGTCTCCAGAGAAGGAAACTCCACAGCCTCTCTGGGCAGCTGGTTCCAGTGCTCTGTAACCCTCACAGTAAAGAAATTTTTCCTCATGTTGAGGTGGAACTTCTGTGCTCTAGCTTCCATCCATTGCCCCCTGTCCTATCACAAGGCACGACTGAAAAGAGGCTGGCCCCTCCTCCTTGACACACACCCTTCAGATATTTACAGACATTGATAAGATCCCCTCTCAGTCTTCTCTAGAATAAACAGCCCCAGGTCTCTCAGCCTTTTCTCCTAAGACAGGTGTTCCAGTCCCTTAATCATCCTCCTAACCTCTGTTGGACTCTCTCAAGTAAATCCCTGTCCCTCTTGAACTGGGGAGCCCAGAACTGGACACAGTACTCCAGGTGGGGTCTCAGTAGGGCAGAGCAGAGGGGGAGGAGACCCTCCATCAACCCATGGGACACACTCTTATTACTGCACCCCAGGATACCATTGGCCTTCTTGGCCACAAGGGCACATTGCTGACCCATGGATAACTTGTCCTCCACCAGACTCCAAGGATCTTCTCCACAGAGCTGCTTTCTAGCAGGCTGGCTCCTAATCTGTACTGGTGCATGTTGTTATTCCTCCCCAGGTGCAAAACTCCACTTATTCTTGTTGAACCTCATTAGGTTCTTCTTTGCCCAGCTCTCCAGCCTGTCCAGGTCATGCTGAATGGCAGCACAGCCCTTTGGTGTGTCAGCCATCCCTCCCAGTTTGGCAGCATCAGCAAACTTGCTGAGGATACACTCTGTCCCCTCATCCAGGTCATTGATGAAGATGCTGAACCAGACTGGACCCAGCACTGACCCCTGGGGGACTCCACTGGTTACAGGTCTCCAACTGGACTGCATCACTGACCACTATCCTCTGGGCTCTGTTGTTTAAAGATAATTTCATCAGTCTGTACCTCTCTCCCTCACCCAAAGAGCATACCATCCTCTCCCAACCATATTTTAATAAAGTTAAATTCTTTTCCAAAGGTCCCCACAGCCCTTCTGCTTTTCTTGCACAACAGCTTTTTTTTGAGAAAGCACATAGGAGTTTAATTACAAACACAGAGATGAAACCTAGAAACCAGCACACACAAATGGAAGCTTATGCCTAGTTTTAGCTCCAAAAAGTGACTTAACTGCAGAACAGAACTTAGTGTACATATATTTTAATTCCACTTTTGCCAGAACTCAGATAGCAACATTACAGACACGCACATTTCCAACTCAAGATGAATAGTCTATAAAGAATGTTGGGGCAACAGAAAATGGTTAATGCTACAGTAACTGTGTGAAGTACAAAGAACTAATTTATCTAACACTTATGTACACACTTACTTGAGAAGCTGTCTTTGTCAATCCCATTACTGCTTCCTACTACATCACAGAACTGATTGTTTGTTATCAAGTTGGACATGCCCAGTATAGCTGTAAAAGGAAAAAAAGAAAAAGCAAACAATCAATTTTACTGTTCCTGACTGATTCAGCTCAGATGCTGAGTTCCTTTGAATAATAATTGATGTTTGTAAAATACCCAGCTTTCAGTACAGGAAACCACTGAATTTCTGTATAATTCAAATAAAAGTAGGAAAATGTAAATAATTGTAGAATTTTAGTTGCCTTTCGTATCTTAGAAAGATTTTACCTCACCAGGTTCAAGCATCCAAGTTAGAAGTTCAGTTCAGTCACAAAATTCTTGACTGAAGCTTTAGGAATACAGGTACACAGCAACACATTCTTTTAGGCAAGAAAACATTGTAGTGTACACAACAAAATAACTGTCAGTCTGAGGTTTTGAGTTTGAAAATCAGATCTCTTTTGCAGGCCAAAATAACCTGCCTTCCTAAAAAATGACCACAGATCAACACAGTTCATACACTACAAGCAAACTGGCATATAGCATGGTCTAGTTTCTGTCACAGCTACAACTCCCTATAGTCCCTTCTCAGATAACAAATACACTGCTACATTAATATAGATCTTTCTCATCTAAATACACACCAGCCCATTCAGACTTCAAAAAACTAACCTGCAAGGTCACCTAATTCTGTGTCTGTGGCACTGGTCAAGGCTTCCTCCAGTTCTGGATCAAGAGAGAATTTATCTTCTGTGTAAGACTGGACAGGCTTCTGCTTGGGGATAAATATTTTCCCTGGAGTAAAGAAAACAAAAAGTCTGATGTTATTTTGTATTATATAGCCACTTATTTTTAAACTTTTCTGTATCTAAGGAATCCATAGTACATTTAGTAAATACTGAGAAGAGTACCAAGTACAACAAAAAGGAATGGGGTTTATTATGTTTGTTCTTGTAAGTCAGAGATGAGGAAAGAGCGTAAGTAAGAATATAACATTAATTATTCCAAGTTTTCAGGAGTCTGTACCATGACTCCTATCTTACTTGTTTAGGATTAGAAAGTAAAATATAAGATTCCTAGAATTAGAAAGTAAAAGGATTAGAAAGTAAAATATAAGTCTCCATTGCACATTTTAAAAGACCTAGAAGAAGTGCCCATAAAGAAAATCTAGTATCACTGGATTATCCTCTCAATAAAAAAGGGACCCAGGCAGAACTGTAACCTGAATATGACAGAGAAATAAAGTATCAAAGAATCATCTGAAATCATGGACCTGAGCAAATACTGCAGTTTTACAGCATACATGGTATTTGTGATTTCAGATGTTAACTCAGGCTTGAAGTAAAAAAGGAGATGGCTGAGCTGCTTGAGAAAGCCATGGTTTGTGAACAGCACAAAACAGGGTAATAGTTTCCCTGCCAATTACACCCTTTTCTAAAATGGTACTTAAAAAGGTCACAGATGATTCAACAGGAAAAGGAGCAGTAGTAATATCATTCTGTACCAACTCTTCAGTCATTACAGACACATAAAGGGAAAAGTTAGTTTAGGAGACTTAGTTTATGCATTATAAATGGAGGTCTGTGTAGTTAGCATAACTCCTCTGTATATATTCAGCTGAAAAGTTAGGATAAGAAATCAAGAGTATGAGAAAGCTTTTCAACAGTTATTCTGAAAAGAGTTCAGATTTGGATGATTTAGAATTGGTCTTTCAGAACAAAGAAGGCTACCACTGGGAATGAATCCAGGAGAGGTACGGGGTGCTTAGGTTCAGGACAAATGTGGTAAATAAAAGCTCTGGTATTGTGTGAGAGAACAAAACTGATACATTTGATAGAAGTAATTCACAACTAGAGAACTGTGAATTTAATCTTAACAGCTATTCCAAGTCTTTCAGACTTTCCAAATTGCCTGAGCTGTCAGCAGACAGAGCAGTGGGAAAGGGGTTCCAGCCTCCTTTAGTTATTTCCTGGGGTAGGAAGCAGTGCTGATAATCTTCCTATGATGTCTTGGTGCTAATTCATGAACCCACCCTCTTCCACATTCATAGCTAAAAAAACATTTCCCCACATGAATCATTCTAGCTCTTCCCAATTAGATGATGAAAACCCACCATGCACCAGAGTCAGACCAGCTGGGCAAAAGCCAGAAGCCTAAGATTTTTTTCCTCATGCTGCTTACAAGTGTATCTTGTTACATTTGGCCTAAGTTTGGCATTTTTAAATACCTCCCACTGACACGAAGCTTTATAGGGATGTTTCAGTGTAGTTTCTGGGAAATTCCAACAATGCAGGATTTTTGTTTCACCAACTGTGGGAAGCAATGCCTGAAGTTAGCTCCTGTGCCCCACTGCAGACACAGGCATAAAAAAACCCAACCTTCTTTTCTCTTCCTCTGGATTCTCACCCTCAATTACAATAGTTTGTGGTTCCTTTTCTTGTTAAAATAATGCATTATCACTAGCACAGATTATGAAGAAGTGTATCAGGTTTTCCTATGACAACATAGTCTGATGACCAAGATCCGTTGCTAGCAACAAAGTATTTTTATTCCTGGGTTGCTATCTCTTTGGAAAGTTGTATAAATGGTCATTACCCATATTTAGAAGCAGAAAATAAATCCCCTTATATAACTGTACTGACTACAAACAGTAGCTGAAAGCAGCTGACATGCATTGCCACCCGTACCCCAGGTTTGATGGACAGTGTCAAACTGTTTGTGGTGATCCAAGATTAAAAGAAAACCTTCAGAAATTGAAGGCTTAGGTAGCAAATGTTTCAGATTACTTTGATATAAGTGATACAGTACATTTCTACCCCCAATTTTTATTTTACCAGCATCACCTACTGGGGAGAGAACAATTTTCAATTTAAATTGTAATTTTCAGAGGAGATACAGGAATGTTTGACAAGGTTTTCATTAACCCATGAGACACCCTGAATGGCACGTATAGAGTCTAATGCCTTTCATTAGCTATGTTTGTGTTTCCCCTCAGTAATATTGACAAGTAAAAAAATGAGGATTTCAGAGTACAAGGAAGGAGAAGGAAAGTGTGATTTGAGCACTGGAGCCTTCCTTCAGGTCACCCCATTGGCAGCACCAGTGCAGCAGTGAGAGGGAGGAGGAAACTGATCTCAATTAAAAGCAGCTTTGTAAAAATATATTTACACCTAGATCTACCTCCTGGCTGGTTCATCACACAGTACTCATAAAAATAAGTCCTTTTCTTGATGTTACTTAATTAATTCTTAATTAATTCTTAAACACATAGGTTAGAAACTTCCGCTTCTAAGTATTTGCTTCCTAAGAGCAAGACTGTATTTAACCAAACATGCCTTGACTCTTCAGATAACCTAAAGAGAGAGAGTACATTCAGTTTTTATAAAAGTAAAAATGTTAAAAGCCACTCCCCTCCAGAAATGTTCATTGCAGCCAACTCCAGACACATGAACTGGGTGAGTAGCAGTTTTTGTTATAAAACAGGTCACACCCTTGTGTATATAATCTCTCATTCATTGGCTTCATCCTGTTCTAGGCCAGAGTTCGGAGGTTTCCAATGCACATACAAAAGCAGGTCCTTCCCACTCCCAACTTCTAGTGACAAACTTACTTCAAAATGGGTAAGACCCCTGTGTCTCTGGGGACAATGATCTATACCTCAAGGCCTGCTGCCAAGACAGTTTTGCAATTCCCTTTCCCCCTTACTAATGTCAGCTTTTAAAAATAAATAAAATTAAAAAAAAAAAAAACACACATCTGTGCAGCCCAAGAGATAAAGGCTTTCTCAGCCCTCAAGTGGAACATTTCCAAATAGCTGAGATTTGATCACATGAAAAACATGACATCCTCCTCTTCAGCCAACAAGCACAGCAAAGACAAAGCAATACAACACAAGAGGTAAATCTCAGAGATGTTCACATCATTTCAGTAGTAAGTATATATCCAGGTCTTCCATGCCTTTAGCTAAGATGCTCAGTGATGCCCATTTCAGGATTAATTCAGAGGCTTGCTTTACTACAGAATGAGCTTTGCATTTCAAGTTCCACACAATCGTCTTGCTCAAAAGGCAGAAACATTGGATGATGCCTGTCGAAGGGCTATGGACATTTCATATACAGGGTCACAGCATCTAAGGTAGGACTGAAAACCTTGCAGAAGCCAGGTCTGTTCAGGGTGACCATGCCCTGCATACTGCTGGTACTACTCTCACACATCCTGCAATCCTGCCCCTACGCTAGCAGGCAGCAAGTGGCCACAACATGCAGATCACCAATTCTTACCATGTAACAGAGAGGTTCATCAATTCGCTTGTAAGCACAATTTAATGCTTAATTACTTAATTCAACTTACAAGTGACTCCCTCATGTCTCACTGTAGAAACATGATGTTATTTGTTATCTGATTACAGAGCATGTAGCAGTGAGTTAGAAAACTGTTCTACATTAAGGCTAGACTATCAGATGTTATTTTCTTCTAGTGGCCTTGAATGGAGAATGTCAATTTGACAAGTTGTTTCTCCAAAGTTCCTGCAGGATATTAGCTTCATTTTACAGCACGTAACACTCTTCCTTTAAAGACCAGTGTTTGAAAGACAGAGAACTCAGCACCCCAAATCCTGCTGCAACAGAAGCAAATGGTGATCTAGAGCAATAACTGAGCAGGGCAGCACCAGAAGAGCCCCAGCCAGGTGACTACAGTTTCAGCCTAACTATTTTCTGGGTGATAGAGCAGGAAAAAACCCACACCAAACAACAACAACATTAAAGCAGAAGTTACATGAAATGCAAAACTACACTGAACAAACATACCCCATCAGGAATGCAGAGGGAGAGTGGAGGAGCAAGTCATGACTAAGAGAGTGCAAAGGCTAGAAATGCAAAGCTTAGTTTACATAATAATTTGCTAATGCTTTGCACTATACAGCACAAATGATATTAGATATGCTTATCTCAGGTGCAATAGTTCTCATATTTTATTGTTCCAAGAGAGTGAGGAGCAGTGGTCAGACTTGGGTCAGATGTGTGGAACACACTCAAGCCCGACAGACCCCAGTGCTGAAGCCTCGCTGCAGGGTTCAGAGGGCAGATCCTTCTCTGTGCAGCATGCCTTGTAAAATCTTCATGACAGACTTACATACACAGACAGGGACAAAGCTAGATTTGTTGCAATTATTACCAGATTGCTCTCATGAACCTATTGAACAATGGTTTACTGTGTGATTCCATACTTAATTGGAACAGAATGTGACTTAAGTCATTAAATTGTGATAAAAACAAAGTACGTTTTTAAGGATGTTTTCAGAAATAAAATCAGGCACAGGAAAATGCAATAGAATATAATTTAGGGATTGTTAAGCTTCACATTTCTTTAGCACTACATCAGGACACTATTTCAGATTTTCCACCATCCCTTTGATGAGGGAAACTGAAAAGGTTATTATCCTTCACCTTCTATGAAATGAACTTAGCCTTCCTGCCTCCTCCTGCTCATTTAACAGAGCATGAATTTCCATACTAAACATTTCTTTCCACCCTTTTAGTTTTAATGAAAGTAAGCCACATTTAATTTTTAACATTATTTTCTCTTATTCTGTGGTACTAAAATAAATTATTAAAAAGTTATTAAATATCAACTTTTTTTTAAGAGAAACAGGAAATTTTACTAGCTAAAGTGGTATGATGCATTGCAACATCCAGACAGGCTGATATTTAGTAATACTTCATTACATAAAGGAAATGACATTTGATCTTTCTTAACCAAAATCTGAATTACAGCTGGACCCTTCTGTTTTCCTGCATGTTTCCCACAGATTTTATCTACCCAAACAGTTTTGCCCTGTACATGTAAGCTGATTTTAAAGAACCACCTACCTAAATGAAGCATTAGTACTCACAGAATCATAGAATGGTTTGGGTTGGAAGGGGCCTTAAAGGTCATCTAGTTCCAAGCCCCCTGCATGGGCAGAGACACCTCCCACTAGACCAGGTTGCTCCAAGCCCCATCAAACCTGCCCTTCGACACTTCCAGGGAGTGGGCAGCCACAACTTCCCTGGGCAACGTGTTCCACAGCCTCACCCATATACTAAAGAATTCCTTCCTAATGTCTAATCTAAATGTGCCCTCTTCCAGTTTAAAGCCATCCCACCTTGTCCTCTCACTACAAGCCCTTGTAAAAAGCCCCTCCACAGCTTTCCTGTAACCTTCAGGAATTGGAAGGCCCCTATAAGTCTCCCTGGAGCCTTCTCTTCTCCAGGCCAAACAACCCCAACTCTCTCAGACTGTCTTCATAGGAGAGCTGCTCCAGCCCTCTGATAATATTTGTGGCCCTCCTCTGGATTCACTCCAAGAGTTCCATGTCCTTCCTGTGTTGGGGGCTCCAGAACTGGACAGAGAACTCCAGGTGGGGTCTCACAAGAGCGGAGTAGAGGAAGGAAAAAAGTTTTTTCTGCTTTTCCTTTCTACTTTCTTTTCTTCTGCTGCTATTTTTTCTATTTCTTTTCTACTTTCTTTTTTTCTTTTCTACTTTCTTTTTTCTTTTCTACTTTTTACTTTCTAACAAGAGTAAATCCCCCGTGCCCAGCCTTACCCCTGAAGGAGCAGGGTACAAGCTAGCCGGGCAGCAAGGGATTCCCTAATCCTGCTACGTGGCCCCAACATACCTAAACTCAACCACGTTAAACCATTAGGCTGCCCCCAACATACACCAGCTAATGTATCAGGCAAGAAGCAGATCAGAGAAGGAAGCAGCATCACACTGTGCAGCCAAACACAGGATCAACAAGAACTTGCCAGCAGAGGAGGTACCATAAAGGTGCTGCTGCTACAGGCACCTTTGACTGCCCTCCACATGCAGTGCATTCTGTTATCCTTAACTCAGCTGCTCCTACAAATTCAGTCAGCAAACTCCTGTTCTCCTGTCAGCAAAGGAGTGTCACAATTATCATCTCTCAGCAAAAGTGGTGTTAAATTGCACAATAAGGCAAAACACGGTGTATGAAGGAAGTAGCACATCACATACAGTGCAGCACATTATGAAGTCACAATCTCACTGTTACATCAAGGAAAAGAAAAAGAGACCAGCACTGTCAAGTAACAGCTACTTGATACAGGCAGAGAAAATGCAAAAACCCCCACAAAATTTACACTGAATACTCACCACAATCACAATCTTATATACAAGCTCAACAGATGAATGAAGATTCATGTCTGAAATAAGCAATGATTCACACCAGAGAATTAAGTAGAATTAAAGGGTTTCAAACCCTTAAGAAGAGAGGAGTCTGTTCCTCCTGGGCAGCTGGAATACAACTTATCAAACACTTGACCTGCCCTGCTGCTGGGGAAGGTTCAGACAAGCTGGGATTCACAGGGAGTACACAAGCCCTGTGGTCACAGCTAAAAGCCTTCTCCTGTGCCTATGTGCCCAGCACAGGACAGGGAATTTCTGTCCCTAAATACCAACAGTGCTTAGTAATGCACAACAATTTTGGCAACTCTTGTATTGTGGGAAAAAGAGGAATAAATCTATTCTTACAATATTTAAGATACACATCCTTTTTAAATTTCCTCCTGAAAACCCATCAAGTCAACAAGACGACTAGATTCAGAACAAAGATTTAAAATCCCAGGCTTTAATAATGTGTCCACTCATTGGGTCAATATTTCCATGGTTTTTAGACCACAAACCACTGCCAGATTTCAAAGCTTCTTGCAATGTTAGCTCTGTAATTGGTTAATAATAACCCTGCAATTTTACTAAACCTCTCAGTAAGGATAGTAGAAAGACAACATGATTGCATACACCACTTGCCTGGCCTTGTCAACCTACAGAATCTTTGAACATTATTGAGTATCTAGCATGACAACATTCTATGTCTGTTTTTTAAATTAAACATAGTATTACAAGCGTTGCTGTCTACACTCAGCACCAGAGGGTGTAAAGCCACAGGCACAACGACAGCATTTGTTATTATTGACACAAATCAGGGGTAGCTCTTACTTCGAGGCTGCCATCCCCATCTTTGATAAAATCTTTGAGTCTTACTTCCTTCCTGTGCTACATGCAAACAGCTCCCGAGCCACAGCACCACAAAAGCCTTGAGCAGGAAGCCCCTGGCCTCTGCTCAGAGCACTCTTTTGGAATTGCCACCAGCTGAAAAGCATGAGAGCTGCCAGCGCTCCAATAAACTTTGGTTCACAGTAGTTCTGGCTAGTCCACTTGAGAGGTTTCCTAGCCACCTACACCGGAAAGGGTGGTGTTACCTTTCTTTTCTCTGGTAAAAGGCACATAGTCTTCCCTGTCTTTGTGCTCAAGAGCCTGCTTCTCCAAATAGGCAAGGAGTCGTTCCCTGTCGAAGGGGCCCGAGGCCTTTTTAGCCGTCTGGTCTTTCTGTCGGAAGCCTGCGGGTAGGAGCTCGTTCTGCAAAACAAAGTGGAGCAAATCAGCACAGCCTGGAAAGTCTCATTTCCCTGTTCCTTCTACCTCTCCAGGGTTCAAAGCCAATAGATCATCCTCTTTAGGCAATCTTTGATCCCTTGCCAACTTCCTTTTTTTTGGGGCAGGGGAGGACACAAGGCAATCTATTCTTTCCATACCAAGGATATAATTAAAAATAGAGCACACTGCACTCTGAAGAGGACTGAAGCAATTCTTTAAGTACAATAGCTCCCAGCACTAGACTTGCTAGTTACTTTGCATGTCTTTTCTAAAATGAACACTGTCTGAATGAGCAGTAGTAAATAAAACTCAGCTACTTCCAGTTAAGACATACAGCAAGAGACTGCTTCCTTCAACACTTACACCCATGTGTTCCTAAGGCTTTAAAACAACTGCCCATACTATTGTCTGGCATTTAACAGAGTACTTCTACTTCTGATGTGACTCAAGGTGGGGTGGATTTTTGCTATCATCAATGTATTTCATATAAAGAAAAAAACACACCAAAAACCAGAAAAAAATGGAGGCTATTAGTATGGAAAGAACAGAACGTATAGAAATTCAGGCCGACATAAATGACAGCCAGTCACTTTTGTCAGTTCTCCTCTGTTATAGTGTCTATACAGCCAAAGCCAATTTGAATAACAGTAATATCTTGCAGCATAACAAAAGAGATGATCACAGTATTCTTAAATGAGCCATGAACGTCAAAATTAAACTTAATCCTGGTACTATTACAGCAAGAACAGAAAAGCAGGAGATGAAAACATGAGTCCTGGGGAATTAGCTACAGTATCATTAGTAGACATAACTCGGCTTTTTATAACAGAAAGCTAAGAGGTTCCTTCTTCAATACCCCATGCTGACATAATCATTCAGGAGCTGAGTAACTATTTGCCTCCCCTTTGCAAAGTCAGCACCAGGACAGGCACAGATACGGGATTCAGAAGAGGTGAGCACTTTCCCTTTCCCATCAAACTCCAACAGGAGAAGCAACAAAATAAAAAAGGATGCAAAAGGGCTCTTTACCAGAGAACACTGGAAACAGGAAAGTTAAACAGCTCTTTCTAAATAAACTTTCTTTTCAAGAACATGACTAAGAACAATTTTTATTTATAAATAAATCCCAGAAAGCTCCTCCTGACAATCCCTTTTTCCGTTTTCCTCTACTGCAGTTGCATTCACGTTGCAAACAGGAAATAAACAGTTGAAGCACTATATATACACATATTTATCTGTAAATCAGATCATTAGCAGACTAGGAAAAAACCCTGTCCAAAAGTATACTGTACCACTAAGGAAAAAAAAAAAAAAAGTCTTGATTTTTTTCAGACTAGTTTCTGAACAAATGAAAAAGTAAAACTCAACCAATACCTACCTCAGGGTCAAGATCATCCAAAACAGTTTCCAGTTGTTTCAGTTCTTCTTCTGAAAGTTTGCCAAGAATCTCATCCTCATCAAGATCTTTGTACTTGTCCAAGTCCTTTCGAAATGGGAGCGTCATGACTTGGGCAGTAGCAAGGCAATCAAACACTTAAAAACCCAAGTCTTATTCTTAACCAGGTCTATTAAAAAAAAAAAAAAAAAAAAGTTTGAAAAAAGAAATAACCATAGTTAGGGTAAATATCCCAATGACAAAGTGTCTTCAACCTCCAAATACATCTCTAAAAGGGAAGCTTTTTAATGCAGTATTCATACCTATCTGTTACCCTACAACAGACAGATATCATTTGGAAGCTGTCTACATCTTGCTTCTTCACTGACAAAACTCCTGTCCTGCTGTGGCCTTTTCCATCAGTAGCTAAGCTATGTATATTTTCAGATGAAAGCCAGTAACCAGTTTTCCAGACAAGAATTCCAAGGCCATAATTCCCACAGAGCAGGGCAGGCTGCAGGGAGAAGATACCAGCTCTACCTAGTATTTACAAGTCCAGCTTAAAGCCATCAGCTTTTACAGATGCTGCGTTCAGAAGAAGAGTTAAGATGTTTTTGTTGCTGCTGCCGTTCAAGGGCAGTAAAGTAGAACTTCCCTACAAACAAGCAGATTGGTTATTACTGACTCATTTCCCTGTGTATCACCTACAGAGGGAACAAAGGAAGTTTGCCTCCAAGTTAATTATAGCACTACCATTGAAACAACATTCTGTTCTGTCCAAAGAAAATTAAAATGCCTTGATGAAAGGCTTAGGGAACACAGCATCTAAGTAGCAGCACTCCAGAAATACAGAACAGACTACACAGCTGCTCAATAATTACTATACCTCAAGGAAACTGGGGTCCTTCAAAAGATGTATAGGCTATACAGTACTTCTCACTGACAAGGAGAGCACAGGGAACCTCTTTTCTGAGTCACAATTTTTTAGCATTTGGCTTGGAAAAAAACAAGTTAATAATGGCTGTTGAGGCAGAGAAGTTGGTTTCTCTCAAGTTTCTGGAAAATGTTCTGGGATTCTCCTTCCTTTTGTTCAGCCAAAATTCCTGCTTCAAGTTGAGCACACACACACAAAAGGTAACTTGAATGACCCTCTGTAAGTGAGGAAGAGTGTCTGTAACATATTTGGGAAGCAAAAGCTAGATCCATACGCTCATTAGTCTCCCTTAACCCCTTTCTCAGCCCTGGAGAAACAGTCAGCACAGATCAGACACACAGCAAACATTATTTGCTCTCCAACAAGCCACATTCCAGTTCAGACATTCACACCATGTGTTCTAACTGCATTACTTGAAATCTACGTTTACACTGCACTTCAAAAACTGATCACTTTAAAGTTATTGCCTCTTCAATAAAGGGAAGAGAAGGGTAATATATATATATACAAACACTATAACACAGAATCCTGCTTACAGGATTCCTTCACCTCACTTGTTTACATCAAGAAAGGTCTCTCTGGCTGTCAGCTACAGCCAAATATATATACTGGTGGTATTTTAATTCAGAGACACAGAACAGACATGAGCACATAAAGGTTCATCCACGCTATTGGTCAAGTTTACCTGTAAGTAAATCTGATTTTAACAACTGCCATTGCAAGAACAATAAATTTTCAGTTCCTACCAACCTCTACACCTGAATGAGGAATACATTTACAGCTATTTCCAGGATGTTTGTTTTTAAAAAATATTACTGATACAAACATTAGTGCTTACTTGTAAATCACAGTTGACATCAATATGACACAATTCCAAAGCTGAACTACCAACTCAGGTAAAGTTCTCTCAAACATAACAAAAACCAAGATGAATTCTCAACTTCAGGGTAAACTATGTCAAAAGGACAGTGGCGTCCTCTGAACTAAACCCAACCACGTTAGAAGAGCCTGGACCTTTCTGCAAGAGGCCTCAGAGCCAAGAGCATCCAAGTTAATGGCTGCAGAGAACACAGAGGGTAGTGCACCTCCATTTTCAACGCCGTGCTCCAAGAGTAACTAAAGGAGTGCCTCTGTGGTCTAGAGTGCCACCTCCTATGGTTTTCATAGTCTCCTGGTATTTGTTTCTCCAGGTGCATAGTAGCTGAAAGACAATTAGCTGATAGGTGCAGCAGATGCCACACAATCTGCATGCAAACTTCTCATTCCTAGAGCCTTAATGTTTTGCCCTTCATTACAGTTTAAGCCATTACACACTATCATAAGAGAAAAACATTTCCTGCAGGCCATTACACAGCATTGTTTGTGACCAATCTGCACTGCCTCAATCCTACATCAACACACTGCTGTCTACCACATTTCTGCATGTCCATTTGCATTCAAGTATTAAAAGGTGCAATTTTAATGGGTATTTATAAGGAGAATACTGCTCTTACCATGAGAGAGAGTAGCACTTCATAACCATACGTTTTATTCACACAGACTATATTTCCTCTCTATGAATCATGGTAAAATACTGTCAACCAGAATTAATTACCTTTTATTTGCTGCATTGGTCTACTTTATATTGGAAAACTACTCAGCCTTTATAATACATTAATTAATGTACAGGTCATAACCCTTAGTCTCTCTTGTTTCTATAATATGATCAAAGCAGCCATTTCAAATTCTGAGCTATAATGTTCACACACATTTAAATTTAAATGTAAAGAATTCTGGGTATATTTTCTAATACCAATCAAAAGTATTTTTTAAAATATGAAAATGAGTACTTAAAATGAAAATACTTAACACAAGACATCTTAAAAAAGTTGTGATGATAGCACTGGTTAGCACGTCTGTCCTACACAGACTGCTTGGTAACAACTTTGAGAAACATTCCCTACAAAAGAAACTACAGCATATATGACATTCGTATATAACATGCTAAAAATCAGGTTTTAAACCACGGTGTCAGGAATTCTCATTGCCTAAAAAGGGCAAAAAGGCCAGCTGAAGCCTTAATCTAATCAAACAAGCCCCTTCACCTCCCATTAAACACATTTGGACCTCTTTGCTCTCCATCGCTCCCTGCAGCACAGAGAAAGGCACATGCACAACAAATTATCAGTTTTTAGAAGCAGCAGTTATTAAACTGTGAACATTTGTGGCATGTCTTACTGCAACATCACAGGCAAAACTGTAACCATCAATTTTGGCTTTGCAAATACTCTGTACTCTCTCAATGAGCAGAGATAGTTTTCTTCTAAGTATCCTTCTTAGCTTTACCATGGAAACCTTATATATAAGTCAAAAGGGCCAATACTCTTTTTTCAGGTATGTAACTATAAGTTACTATAAGTAACTAAGTTCTATAAGCACTCTAGCAACTTCATTGTCACATAAGAAACATTTAGAAATGGAAACAAAACTATCACTTCGAATCAATCACATTTAAATTCTCTGTCAAGCAGAAGAACAGTTGAAAAATCCACAATGAATATATATTCTGCTGGACATTACAAAGACAAAAATCTTGCCATTACTCCTCCACCTGAGAAATCAAACAACTAAATAAATGAGAAGACAGCAGTAACATTACTTTTAGGCTATTTTATAATTACCTGAATCACGCCCTGAAAGACTGTCAAAAAACTTTCACACACCTCTTATCTACAACTTAAAAGACTTTTGTTTTCTCCTCTCTGAAAGTGTATTTAAAAACCAACCAACCAAAAGATTCCAAAAATAGCCAGCTTCCAATGTTCTTTCAAAAATTTACCCCCCAGAAATTTGTTGCACTTAAGAAGACACAATTTCTTGGGACCCTAACAGAAGTTACTTTTAGTAGTAAGAGAAGTATTTCTATTTCTTTAGAAATATCTTACCCACAGGAAACTAAAAGTCCACTGTAAATGGTTTCTGTAACTTGGATTTTAAAATAGAAGTGACATCATGAAAAACAAACCGAGCCGGTTTTGGCCAGCACTTTTGCAGAGTTCACTTTAATCTCATTTGTTCCTTCAGAGCCTCCTTCCACCCAGCCTCTGGGTGAACCCGACCCAGAGCAGGGGGGTCTGGAGCAGGGGGTTTCACAGAGCTGTCAGCATTCCTGCACCAGCCAGGGCCCCAGACCATCCCAGCTGCCAGAAGGAGCCTAATCTGAGCCTTTCCCCAGGGAACCCCTATGATGGCAACAATTTTATTTTCCAGTGTGCGAGATTACCCAGAACTGTTTATGAAGAATCTGCTGCACTTGAAAGAACTGTCTTTATTTACCAAAGCTAGGAGAAAAAAGAGTAAATATAAATATACCTTAATCCCAGCAGGTTCCTTGGGATGTTTTTGTAGTGCCTTACAATAATCCTACCAAACGGCCCAATGGTGCTTTTCTTAGCAGAAAGCTCTCAAAAACCCACCTAAGCCTTCTGAATCTTCTGCCTGAAGATACAGAAGTACACAAACCAGGTTCTCCTGCCCAGGGAACCAGCAGACATTCCCCAGCCCAAAGTTTATGGAGCCAGCAGGTGGCAGCTCATCTTTATCTATGCTTTTTTGTCAGGGTAAACGGTGTTTTCCAGGCAGCAAGGAGTAGCTATTCTGGGCTACTTTGCTACAAAAGCACACCCAAGGATTCATTCTGTTCAAAGAAACAATTCACTATGTTTTAAACACAGCAAACTGAACTTTCCCAACTTCATGTCTGTCCATACAGTGACCTGGGGAGTGAAGAAGGACAGACAGCTACTGCTGAGTAACTACATGGATCATGAAGATTCTTCCACAGTGAAGGAAATGGGAAAACACCTCTATGTCCAGTTCCTGACAGCTCCTCCTCTGTATTAGAGGGCACCTGGAACCAGATAAAGCCCACTCCGCTCTTTTATATGCCCTGTATCAAACAAGGCAGGACTAGGACACAGCTATCTTGTAGGCAGGGTGCTCTGCGTGATGGCTAAGCCACCAAGCTGGCATTGTCCCATAAACTTTACTCCCGTGTGCCTGTTGCTGAAAGCCAGCCAGCCACCCCGCAGGGCTGCAGGGACATACCCGTCCGGCCCAGGATGGGCAGAGCCGGGCACAGGAGCCTTGGCAGCACAGGAGGTGGCATTTCAGCACATCCACCCCCAAGACACTTCCAGCCGTGCTCGAATGAGCTGCAGGGCAGGTGTTACAATCACAAACAAAGAGAAGGCTGGGATAAGCTAAAAATCCCAGTTCCTGCAGGTACTGTCCACCCTGAGAAGCTCCTCCTGAAGAAATCCCCACTCCAGCTGTCCATTCCCTCTGCCAACCTGCAGGACAGCACCACCGGCCTGGAAGAGGGATGTTCTGGCATAAATGTTTTTTCAGACACCTGGACTTTCTCCACTAGAGAGAGACGTATATAAACATTCCTGGAGGAACTGCCTACAGGTGTTTCAGTCAAAAAGAAACTTCAGATGCAAACTATGTGAATGTTTATAGAAACACTGAGAAATCTGTATCCATTACAAAAACGTGGTGAAACTTACAAGCCTGGAACGGGGTGGTAGAAGAAATTCACTATGTACCCATTAGGTGACTTAGGGAAAACTCCCCAGCACTACCTAATTTCAGGCTCTCCCTTACACCTCAGACTGTCTTTCAAGCTCTGTACCCCTGACACAACACCAGGACGCTCCTCCTGAAAACAGATTCAATACATTAACAGCAAATGTAAAGCATAGAGCAGCCTCTCTTATTTTCAAGACAACTTGTGCCTAGCCCCAGAGAAACAGCTTTCAGAGGCTCATGCTGCCAGCTCGTGTGGAAGATTCTCCGGCAACGCAGCAGCCCGGGTGTGAGAGGAGGGAACGGGAGCCCCGGCCCGGCCCGGTGCAGCCGCACCGGGAGCCCCGGCGGCAGCGCAGGCAGCCCGAGCCAGCCACGGCTGCGCCGGAAAAGCAATTCTTCCGTAACTCGGTGTCATTAAACTGCACGCTTAAAAGTCGCGGAAAACACATACAGCAAGCTGCAAGAATCCTACAGATCTACGGGCAAAGATTTTAAAGCCACAGGTTCCGGATCTCACAGCAAAGTTGGGCGCTGGCTTAAAAAAAAAAAAGTAGGCAATACCCTCTTCCCTCAGCGCCCACCCGCAGACACCCCCGGCCCCCGCACACAGACACCCCCGGCTCACACAGACACCCCCGGCCCACACAGACACCCCTGGCCCCCGCACACAGACACCCCCGGCCCCCGCACGCAGACACCCCCGGCTCCCCTCGGGCACACAAACCCCCCCAAGCCCCTCAGCAGGCGCACCCCCCGGGACAGCCCGTTTCCCAGGCAGACCCCGCCCCGTGCCCTTCAGCTCAGCACCAACCCAGCCCTGACCTTCCCGCTCCGGAAACCCAACCGAGGGTCCAGCCCCCCCCCCCCCCGCTGAGCCGCCGGTGCCCGGGGCGCCCACCCGGCCCCGCCACGGCCCCTCCCGCCGGGCTCCCGCCGCGCCCTGGCAGCGGGCGGAGGGCTGTGGCCGCCCCGCCGCAGCCTCCCCGGCACCCCCGCCGAGACCTCCCGGCGCTGCCCGAGCAGCCGCGGCCCCTCTCCGGCCCCGGCCGCGGCCCCCGGCACCGCTGCCCACTCACCCGGGCGGCAGCAGCGACCCAGCTCCCTCGGCCGCCGCCAGCGGCCCCGCCCGCGCCTGCGCGCCGCCCCGAGCGCCACGGGAGCGGGAGGCCCCGCCGCGCCGGGCCCGGCCGGGCCGTGCCGGGGCCCGCCGAGCCAGCAGCCGGGCGGGGTCCGGCCACCGGGGGCCCGGCGGGGACGTGGAGGGGGCGAAGCGTGTCCCCGGGCCGCGCCGCGTGCCTCTGCTTCCCGCCTGGCGCCGCCCCGGCCGTGCGGGGCCTTCACGGGTTTAGGGCACCTGAGGCTGACGGCTCCCGCCCCTCGGCACCCCCGGAACGGTGTCCGGCTGGGGAGGGCCGGCAGCTCCACACGTGCCCCTGAGGAGCCGCGGCAGATGTGAGGGACTGGCGGGGCCCAGGTGGAGGGCGGGGGAACGCAATAGAAGAGCAGGATGTGAGCTTGGCCTGAGATGTGTCTGTTCCAGCTCCTCCCAGCAGGCACAAAGTGCGTGGCCAGGGGGTCAGAGTGGCCGGGCCCTGCTCCCCCTGCCAGACCAGGGGTGCCCCTGAAACTCCTGGCTGCATTTACAGCTTTCTCTATCCTTGCTGGTCTCTCTGGTAGCTTCTTTTCTCTCTCCTGTGGCCTCTCCAGGTTCCTCACCTTCACCTCTGCCTACCTTTCTGTTTTCTCTGTATTGAAAATGTGCAGCTTCCTCCTCTGGGCTGTTGGGCAGGGCACCGGGGAGATGAACCCCTTGTTCATCTGCCTTATTGCTCCCTGACCCAACAAACAGCTTAATTACAGGGAAACGGCTTCTCCTGCAAAGCTCTGGGCCAAGAGCACCCTCAGTGCTCCCTCCTGTAGGCATGTAGCAGCAGGAGTCCAAACACCAACGGGTGCTGTTAAGGGCTGGTGTGTGCTTAATGAGCCT
The DNA here is from genome assembly GCF_020740795.1 of Apus apus. Classification (NCBI taxonomy): domain Eukaryota; kingdom Metazoa; phylum Chordata; class Aves; order Apodiformes; family Apodidae; genus Apus; species Apus apus. The sequence continues at coordinate 9,361,399 of NC_067291.1, forward strand.
GAATTTTTTGCATGTTTCAGCTACCAAACATGATGTGCTAGTAAACACTGTGTGCTAGCAAACATTAGCTAAGTGCAAGTTTTTTAAAAGCTTTATAATCTGGACAAATTTTCTTGAAAACAGTAAAGGACCTTACCTGATTTCTTATGTGCTCTGTCGATGTTTGGTGTACCTGAAAGCTGGAGCTGCTCAAAGACAGCAGTCTTCAGAGGTCTGGTTTTACTTTGATTGATGTTGGAAGCAGATTTTCCACACCTCAAAAAAAAAAACCAAACACAAAACCCCCCCAAAAAACCAAAAACAACAAAAACCCCACAATTAAAATTAAGGCAGTTAATGACGTGCCATTTAAATTGAATGGTTAACTTTTGGCAACATAAAAAAATGGAAAGTATGATTTTACAACAGAAGCTGTTGATTAACTTTCCTATTGCTATTCCCACTATGAGGATAAGGCATTCCTAGCAGGAAAACAAATTTTTAAAAAAAAACAGTAATCTTCAGTACAGCTATAGCAGTTTGAACCTCAAAGCATTTTCCAGATATCAAGGGCCCTATGTTACTGATAGGACTTGGAAAAAAATTATTCTGAGGCTTACACAGAAGGTAATACTGAGATGCTGATTTATTCAGAGTCACTGGGAACTCTTGGTAGATTTGGGAAAAGAAATGAGGTGAAATGTTGGTCCCACTGGTGTCAGTGTAAGTTCTGCTGTTTGCTTCTGTAGTGCCAGGATTTCATTTCCTTAAGATACAGAGAGTGTAAGGCAACATACCCAAACCATCTTCTTTTATATGGAGGTTATTTAAAACTCTAGTAACTCATGACTAATAAGTTAATTAAAGGTGTTTTGCAAAGTCCTGGCTGTGCTGAATCATTAATAAGGTTCTTATTAACTTTAATAGAGATAGAAATTAACCTGATAAATTATATTAAAATCAAAATAGTACAAACTTAAGAAAGCAACTGCCAGCTGGGCAGGATGGGGCTGGGGTGGTCAGTGGGTGGTGGAGCTGGGTGTTTGACTGCTCTGAGATCCTCCCTTGTTTGGCGCTGGGTGCAGGAGACCCACAAAGCCACACTGAGCCCTTCTGGCACTGAGCCTGTGGGTGAATGAAGAGACACTTTTATAACCACAAGAGCACTTCTGCAAATGCTCAGCAATAGATTCATAATCCTCCAGTCATTAGAAGGCTGGCGTTTTCCAAGCTGACAGGCCGATGCGTGTATCAGAGGGCAAACATAATGTTCTCAAAAGGATTAGCAGAGGGATTTCTTTTTCAAAGGCTGCAGTACAATTTGAGACAATCATACACGGGTGAGGGAAGGGTTACAAACTCAAAAGCTCAAGGGACATAGATACCTGGACAGCAGTGAAATTTCCACTAGTGCCAAAATGATGCACATGCAAAGCAGAAGTGGATACAGCACGGAGCATCCTCGCTGCTGTTCACTGAGCTGAGCTGCACATGGCAGGGAAGGAACATCCAAAGCCTCAGAAATAATCCTAAACTGATTAAATCATAATATATTTGCTTTTTACAGTGCTGATGGGGTACAAATAAAGAATATGGGTTCAAGGTATATGGCCTGAGATAGAGATACCTTCCTGGCTGGGGAATTCACACAGGCTGTAGACAGGAAGGATACTGCCAGTAACTAGATTATAACAGAATGTGATGCTTGGAGCCTCTATCCTATGGAATTTTTTTAATGAGAGTGGCCAAAATCAGATTGAAACAAATTATGAGTGAGAAAATCATATTCCTTCCAGGGGTAGCAAAGAAGGACATGGCTAAGTCCTGGTTTTCCTTAGACACAGCCCTAATGCTTTGTTACGTTCTGACACGCAGGGCTAAGACAAGCCCATTCCTGTCAGTGGGATGGCTCCCACAGCCTTTCCTAGGAGGCCACAGGGGCAGTTGGGAGTTTTCCCCTCTCCTTGCAGAGGGCTGCCTTGCAGCCAGCCCAGGGCCAGCCTGCCGAGGCGTGTCTGGAGACAAGCTCCAGCACCGACCATTGGGCTCGCAGCGTTCTAAGCCTGATCTACAGGAGCCCACTCGCTGTTGAACGTGCTCTCTGGCCAGCACCTGGGACCGTGCTGCACAGGGGTTTGTTTCTCTAAGTGTGCTGTTAGGGCAGTTTAGACATACCCAAAATGATCCAGTTCACTGTGAAATGGCTTTCTGACCTCAGGCTCTTTAGGTAAAGAAGGAAATCCAACACTGAACAAGCTGTCCTGCAGAGCTGTTCATGGATGAAGAGGTGGAGCAGAAAGATCTTCACCATTAGCAGACCCTGCAAAGAGAAGAGGACAGTATCTGTTAGGTCCTGCTCTCTTCTGAGGAGCAAACCATTTTAAACAGAACAGTTTAAAAGAGGTGGAGAGTTGCCCTGTACCTCCAAAGCCTCCTCCTTGTCATACCAGCACAGGCAGCAGAGCTGGGGTGGGTGGAGTAACCATGTCTCGGGTAAAGCAGAGCTCCTGTTGCCCATACTCAGAGGTGGCTATAGGGACCTGTGAGCCAACCCAAGACACATTTTTTGGACATGCTGCTTGGAGCAGAGTGATGCTGCATACCTCTGTACACAGGGTGTAGCTGTCTGGGTCTGGTCCCAGGGTCAGCAGTGATCTTATGTCCTTGGGAAATTCCTTCCACCTTTCAGCCTTCTGGAGTCCCGTGTTCCTGTCCCTAGTGGCATGTTCATTGAGTGGGCCTCAGACTTAAATAACCATCTGTTCTGTGTTTGCTTTCCACCTGCAAAATGGAAATGGTGATTAAATTTGAGAGCTACTCCTGCAAATTAATCTGTAAGGATGAGAACTTTATTATTATTGTTACTGCTAGGGCAGTGTCCAAATCTAAATGCATTTATTCAGGATTTAGAGTATTACAGATTTAGAAGGGTTCACAGAAATCAGCTTTGGGTGAAATAATAGATGACCTGAAGTTAGTTTTATTAATTGTATTACTGTACTCTGCCTTATAAAACAGTCCCAAGAAAAGTCTGTTATCTGTCAAACCAGTGCAATGAAAAAAATTCCAGCCTAAATAGAGTTGGGGTTTGACCACTTGAGATGCTGCTGGCCAGCATTTTAAGGCCTGAACCACCAGGCTCTTATGAATTGGGGCTGGCTACATACCTTTGTTCTCTTTCAAAACCATTTCAGGAAGTGTCACCACAACTCAGTAATTTTACATGTGAATAAGAGTCAATTTTTTTTCTCTACCTTAGGTCTGAGATTTGCTGATCAGGCATCGAACCAAGGGTTTTTATATACAGGTCACTGAATTTGGTCAACAGCTGGTCTTAAGGGAAGAGATCAAAACATGCACAATACAGTAATCAAGACCAGATGTTTGACTAAAAGACAAGCTCCAGCTCAAGCAGGAATTAATTAAGCAAAGTCTTACAAGCTGTGTTATAAGGAAAACAGATGAAAAGATTGCAATAGCCCCTTTGCTTTTTTATTAAAAATTACAAGCAGTTTAAAACAACTGACCACATATTTGCTACAAATAGTCCAGTGAAATAAAACTTGCTTTTGGGTGCCCCAGTTAAAGACTGACTGGTACAGCCTGCTGGCAGTGAGCTCAGTGTGGGCAGTGTTGAAAAAATGCCAAACCACTACACTGCAGTCACACTGCAGCAGCTCCCAACCCCAATCCCAGTGGTCAAAGGGAAGGCAGAGCCAGGAAATAGTTTGTTTTGGGATCCACAGGACCCACAGGACTCGCTCTTGAAGATGCCCCTCAGAGAGGAACAAAATTTTTCCTAGGGTAATTGTCCCCATGTACATTGTATCCTTAGGGTGTTAACTCCACCACTGCGCTTCTTTCAACAAGTCGACTTAATTACATAAATACATTAAAAGGCTAGAAGGGCAAAATGTTAATGGCAGGCAGAAAGGTCTGTTTTGAACCCTTACCCTGCACTTCTAGGTATGCTTTCAGAGTTTTGTCCATGAAGTCCCACACATTGCAAATAGAATCAGTCCGGGTAAGCACAGTCATCTGATGTAAACATATTGTAGCAGGCATACCCCAGACAAGGGATACACCTTAGCTTTGCATACTTTTGTCTTTTAATTTTGCAGTTTGGGAAGCATGAAAAATGACTTAGAATACACACTCTATACACTAAATTGAGGTCTGAGATGGTTTACTTTGTATGCTGTGATTTAAGGACAATGTTACTCCTATACATGTGGATTTACTCTTGTTTACATCTGCATTTAATTTATTTATCACGTATCTTTTTTGTCTGTATGCCTCACGAATACAGGTGACCTGTCTCTTTTCTTAAACAAAGACTGATCATGTTTCCATTTTTTTGATTGCAAATTCTATGCATGAAGGAAAAGGATGAAAGAAACATGAAACCACAGCCTAAGAGAAGAACCATGACTCCAGCCAAGCTCTGCACTCCCTGCAGGGGTCTTAGGCTGTAACATTTCTAACAGAAACCAATATGAAGTGAGTTTGTCAGCAGCTACAAGGCAACTGCAAATGGAAAAGTCAGCATGGGAGGGGTTCTTCCTATTCATATAAACTGAGAAAGGGTTTCAACCTAATGTATCTTTCAAGGTGTGACAGGAAAATCTGAGTGAAACACTTGTAGAAGTTTATCAAAAAACAAACATCCCAAAGTTAACTTATGCTCTTTGTTGCTATTGTACATTTCTCTTTCACAGTATTTGTATAATTTGAGTAACTCATTCAATCCCTGATCCTACAGACCAAGATTAAACACTACAAGAGGGTTTAATCCATGTTAAGAATTAAATCCACATTTCTCTGTCTCGTGATTGAACCAGCCCTGTTTGCAGTGAAGCTTCAGCCCCAATACCAAACCAACAGATTCATCTTCAGCCTGAGCCACCAAGTTACCAAGCAGCAGATTTCAAAGCAATTCTGTTTGGCTTCCCTAACTCTTCTGGTACTGAGCAACCAAAACCATGGATGCAAACCCTGTTTTCCCTGAATGCTTCAAGGGAGAGAGAGGGAGGGGGAAGATTGTGGAATAAACAGATTTGTTTCTTTTCCATTTCTTTTCATCTAGTAACATTTTGGATGGTTAGCAACAGCTTTGTTAACTGAGAGTTGAATATCCCATTTCATCAGAAGTCTGGGGCAAGGAGGCTGCAAGTAAATAAATGCAGTTTTGAAGCATGTTTGTGCATTCTGCATGTTATTGTGGATACAGGTGTTTTCCTGAGCAAGCGTGGCAAAATACCCACTGTAACCCTTCAGCCCAATATTAGTCTGAGTTTTATACTCTTAATCTTGCTACAGATGCCTGAGGAGTTTGGCAGGGTATGGAGTGAAGCCAAAGGCACTGTATTTCCTAGTTACACATATATGTGTGTATATATATATATATATATATGTATATATATACAATTTTTTTTCAATAGGAAAATTCATCTTTGGTGTAGCATTGGCTTCTTAACAAGGCAATGTCTTGCTTTCCTGCCAACACATCATGAAACTTTAAGACATTCTGCTGTTAGTGACTCATCACTTAATGCTCAAGAACCAAAGGCCTCAATTCAGCTAAAACACAGTACCCAGTGAAGGCAATTTGATAAATTAAATTATGGACATACTGATTGCAGGGGGCATGTTGAAATTGTATCACATATTATATTCAATTTCAAGCAACAGTTAACTTTAGAATAAAAGCAGAATTCTAAATTGAACTGTCCAAACTAATTAAAAGCAGAGAGGAAAAGCATCAAAATGGTCTCTTCCTAAACCCTCTGTTCAGATCAGCATCTCAAAACCTTCTGATAGGTTTTGATGCTGCTGTGACATGGTAACCTCACTGCTCTGTGGTGACTGTCTCCTCGAAAACAGTCACCAAGCTTTTAGGAAGTGCCAGAATAGTGACTTGTCCTTATCAAATGGCGAGGGGCACCCTGAGATGCTCTTGTCCTTTAGGTCTCCAGGTGAGACCTATAGAGATATTTCTGAACCCTTGCAGAGATGGAGGACCATTTATTAGAGAGTCCTTCTCCTCCAGCCTGTGTCCTGCCCCCTGGCCACAGCCCAGGCTGGCTTTGGACAGAGGCCAGCACCCTCCACTCCAGAATTGGCTCCCTGGGGCGATGGCTAGAGGGTGAGGGCCAGCAAGCTGCTGCTGCAGGACCTGTTCGGCTGGTTCAGCTGCCCAGCCACTTTGCAAAGAGCGTGAGAAGAGCAAACCCTGCTCTTTAGGGCTGGCTCCCCAAAAGCACACCCAGGACTCTCCCGCAGATCTGCCAAGGCCACACATGCCCCTGCAGGGAGCGCACATCCAGCTGGTTGGAGATGTGGGCAGGGCGGGGTGGCTGCAGCTGGCAGAGCTGCCCAGCCGCGCTGCAGGCTGATTGCGCGGCTCCCATGCAGAGGGGCCGCGCCGGGGAGGGGTAGGGCTGAGGCTTCCTCATGCCAAGGTACAGCTGAGGGGGAATAAACATGGGCCGGGGGTGGATTCGGTGGGACTTCACCTGCAGGCTTGGGGCACGAAGAAACGGAACGGGCTGAGGGAGGAGAGAGGGGCGGAGGGTGTGAGCTGGCCAGGCGAGGGTGGGCAGGATGCTGCTGCTGCTGCTGGAGCGGCCGGCGGGGCCGGCGGTGCCCGCACACCCCGCGGCGGCTGCCGGACTACGAGTCCCAGCGTGCCCGGCAGGGCAGGGCCCGCGCTGCGCAGCCGCCGCGCCGGGCACCCACCTGCCGCCGCCGCCGCCGGGCTCGGGGCGCGGAGGGGCGCGCAGCCGGCGGGCGGCGCTGGGCCCGGGCGCGGAGGGGCGCGGAGGCGGCGGGACCGGCCTCACGGCGGGGTAAGGCGAAGGGGTCGGGGCTGCGCGGACCGTCAGCGCATCGCCCGCGGGGCAGGGCGGGCGGCGGCTCCGCGGGGCTCCGCGCACTGCGGAGCGGGGCGGGGCGGGGCGGGGGGCGCGGCGGCTGTTGGAGCATCCTCGGGGCGCCGGCCCCACCCTGGTGGCCGCTGGAAAATCGGTCCTGGGCGGGTGAATCCCGGCGGCCCCGGAATGCCCGAGGTGCCCAGCGCCTTTCCCCTCCCTCCCCGCCGATTTTCGGTTGCCCAAGGGAATATGCCCATGGGTTTGATTTCGATGTGCTCGCATCCTTCCTGTCAGGCTTTAAATGACAAAAATTAGATAAAGCAATTTAATAAAATATGAAAATGGGGCGGGTTTGTTTTTGTGACTGAAGACGAGCTGTCTCTCTTGGGAGCTCTCCTGCCTTTTGTGTGTCAGAAATCCGGCAGGACTGCGGGAGGGTGGTTATGCTCCGCTGCCTGGCAGCCGGTTGGAATAAATATCTACCCGTGACAGGTTCAGGAACAGGATGCGGATTTAGTAACATTTAGTAACATTTCCAAGCTCTTGGTGGCCGAAATGTTTCCTGAAAACCTGTACGTCGGCATTAGATATCACATGTGCTCCATTTAATCACCTTCTGATGACAAAGTTGTCAGGGTGGCCCTCTGCTAGTTCTCGGGTTTTTGCTTTGGTGGAAGCTTTGAGGGGATTTCTTTTGCCAGAGTGAAAATACACAGTTTGTCAGTGAGAAACATAGAGAGAAATCGGAGGTCTATAACACCAAAGAATAAAGAAAAGCTGGTTAGATTCATGTGACCACCCTGAGCTGAGGTTAACATAAATGTAGGGGAAAAAAAAAAAAAGTAACATCATTAGTAATGGATACAAATTCAGAAACATATCAACATCAAATATACTTTTAAAAATCATGGGAAGAAGTGATGGTATTTTTATGTTCTGTATTTATAGTAAATAGGTGCAGTCTTTCAATTTCTTATCATATGAAAGCTTTTCTTTAAGTGATTATTCTCAGAAATTGTCCTTGAACTTCCTCTGTTCTGCCTCCACTTCTGGAGACAGGAACATGTAATGGGAAGTAAACACCTGGGACCAACTGGCCTAGTACTGCAGGTGTTGCATCCTAAAACTCCTGGCAAGGGATACAGTTGTTAGGAAAATGAACTCAAACCCAGGGATGTGTGGGCGTGCCTCACTGAGTTCTACCAACAGCATTATGATCTTTTCCATGTTACTCTGCACTTGTTTGCTGTCTAGTAGACTGTCTGCCTTTGCTGTGGTGCTGTGTGCTGGGCAGCTCTTAACTGGCTTCCACAATATATATTTAAATTTTTACCACTGTGTAAAAATGAAGAAGGTTATGTGAGTTTGCCAACCTAAATTCTGCAGGTATCTTTTCTCCCATTCCTCTAGCTTGGCTGGATCTGTCTGAACTTAGCCAGTAGCCTCTCTCATCTAAATAATTTTGTTGAAAGTGGTGCACCTTGTTGTCTCATAACTTTTCTTCCTTTCCCAAATTATTATTTCCAGTATTTTACAACTTCTGGCAAGCAATGTTTATGCATTTCTGTATAAAAAAAAGCAAGGTAGAGTCTCTCCCTGCAGGAGACCTGGCAGATGGATGGACAGATGTGTCTGTTTTTTCCATTTCCCATACTTGATGCATCACTGGAATGTCAGAGCACCATACAAAATCCCACTAATATCTGTAATCCTTAGGTTTGTTCTGTCATCCTCTTCCTCTAGGTTGGAACTGAGGGATTTAAAGTTTGCTGGGTTTTAGTGAGACTGACATAAATCATCTTATGGTCAATGGATAGTTTTTGATATGGAAACAGTTCTAGAGGTTATGATCTAAAATTATAATGTCACCCAGAAACAAGTTATAAATTCAACAGCCACTATAAAGAAAACAAATTACTTCCCAGGACTTACTTTCATGTTTTGAATGGATATGAATATTATCATTAATGTTATTTCAGAAACAATCAGAAATTAATTACATAACTTTATTCTGCATCAGTGGGAGAAGCATTAATATTTAATCTCTCTTTAATCACCAGGTGAAAAACCCTCTCATGTTGAGGAACTACATCCCTTTATGTCTTCTGTAAATAATAGTTCATTAGTATGGATAATTCTGCAATATACATGATGGTTATTTTCTCATAAAGAGCATGACTGAACTCCCATTATGTGAATTGGTGTCTCGTGTTATTTGCATAGGAGTTGTCAATCCCTCAGTGAAGCAGCTAACTAATGTGAACTACAGAGTGGCAGAAGCATTACCAAGGTTCAGAAAAGCTCATTCAGTTACGGAGTTTCTGATCACTGAATGATTACCCAAAGGTGCAGGCTTAGTCTATTATTAGGACAGCATAATTGTTAATTATTTACCAGTTTCTATATGGGACTAAAGCAGTTGCTAGTAAGAGAACATGAAATAACATTAAAAGTTTATTTCATGTGTTTTCTATCTCTATCTGGATTAGGACCCGTAGCTAATACCATTTTCATCATAGACACAAAAAATGCAGTTCATGATGCTTCACTGTATATTCCTGTCATACTTCTGTGCTGTGCTGGCCCTAATGCAGCTAGAAAATCCCTTCTAGCTTTTCTGAGATTTCTGAACTTCCTAGTTCAAAGTCAGGAAGAAATTTTGTACCACAAAACATGATCACTGAGTATACATCTCCGGTATGTTCATGGTTAGAAAGTACATACTGGTCTTGCTTTTTAAGTATAAAAATAAAATCTTATTTATATGTCAAATAATGGAGTATTTATCAATTTTTATTTCTGAGTTTTCAGTAGCCCAGTCTTATTTTTCATAGCAATTCTTGGACAGCAGAGAGGCTCCCTGTCTGGCACTGGAATAAGTGCATTGTTGGGAGCACTCCATTGCCTGGATGGTGCAGGACAATCACCCTCCTTCTACTGAGCATCTGCTTGTGTTGCACAAACACAAGCACTTGTAATCACTGCTTGTAATCAGAATGGCCCCAATCCTATTTATTTGGTCCAGTATCAATTTAATTTGGGATTTATTCCACCTGTTTCTTATTTTCATGTTTAGCTACTTGAGCCTGCCTAAAGATAGGGAAGAATTTTTCCGTATTTGCAGATCAGTTTCACAACAATTTTTCAAAACACAAATATTCACTACAGTGGATATGGAAATAGCTTAAAATAGATTGTGCATCAGAATTTCCTTTCTAAAGCACAGTTGCCGTGATTTGGAAAACTGAGAACAATTTCTCAAATCTGATTATAAAGAAAATATATTTTTTTTCTATAAAAATGCAAAGAACTGTTGGATTATTTCACATTCAGCACATCTCTTTTTACATGATAAATGCATACTGCCTTGCAGCTTCACTCTTAGTTTGTACAGATGATCAAAAGCTAGAAATTCACACTGTCTGTATCATGGTATTGTTATCTTTACAGAACCTCAGAGACACTGTGTTTGTCTGGGTATATAGCCTGGGTTAGACATCATGGCAGACCTAATGTTCCTTTGTAGCTGCTGGTCCCTGAGTCCTATAGTTCAGGTTGTTCCAATACTTCTCAAGAGATCTAAGCCAATGCAAGTGGCTCTCTGACATCTAACATTAATTCAGCAGAGGACTGATTCTATCTTAGAAGCAGTAGAAAATTAGGACAGTGTCATGGCATCTACAGAAACTACAGCCTAGCTACTCTAGAAAACCCTTCAGTAGCATATAAGGTTTATTACCAAAATGCACATAGGAAACACAGCAAAATATAGAGGAGCTATAGCACAGCAGGTGTTGACTATATAGAGCAGTAATGAATTTATGCAGGCTGAGTAATGACACCTTTCTTGTCTTTGAAAATATATTTTAAATCCTGATGTTGACAGGCATGGGTGAAAAAGCTGCCCCAAATAAAACAGAATTTTATATGGATTTCTTTCTTTAGAAGGGATTAAAGGTAAAAAATATAGCAGTGGAGTCTTTGAAGCTCACTGTGAAATGTCTATGCTCCATAAAGTTTTAAAATTATCATATTTTTAGCAGAAATGGTACCTCTTACAGTTCTGCACCGTCCTGAATCAGCACAGATCTCACCCTTTAAGCATGCTTTGCTGTTCAGCAGTGGGTATTTGAGCCCACAGTGAACTGTGATGCTCTGTATTGAAACTAAATTAAAAAAAAAAAAAAAAAGGCATTTGTGCTACTCTGTTCATTCCTCTCCTTGTTCACTCTTCACAGTAAGTTTGAAGGGAAAACTCCATAGTCCCTCATTCTGCTTCCCTCAGTGTCCCTTATGCAGTGTAACATTCAACAGCACATCCCATCTGTGATTAGACTGAACATCTCCTTTCTGCTGTGTTACACCTGATCTGGTTTTTATGCTCAAAACACAGCAGCTGGGAGCTGTTGGTTAGTTAGGATTGCTTTTTAACTGATGAAAGTTTTCAAACAGTAATAATAACGAAGAAAATCCAATGGATATAATCTGGAAAAAGTAAATACTATGGACAAACTCAGAGAAGTCAAACCACAATTAGAAGCAGCACAGATAACATATGGCCCTGTTTACATACACAAATTACCAGTATGAAATCCAATTAAGAAGGTGGAGATCGTAATCATCACATTAGACAGCAATTTCCGACAATGTAACATGAACTCAAGACTTCAGCATTTCCTTCCCAGACTGAATGATGCTGAATTGTTAGATTTACCTCATTCTCTTTGTTTCCAATAATGAGATTGTGGTGAAAGGTCCATAGGGAGCATAAAACCAGACATGAAGGACAGGCCTGTCAGCTGAGCTTTCAGTGGCCTGTACAGCAGGGTGCAACTCCAGAAAAGCTTTACTATTTACAGGGATTGTGGACAAAAGAAATTCCCTGAATGGTGCCTTGTGCTTTGGTTCAGCCACTGAAGAGTTGAGTTCAGTTGTGAAAGGGAAGATATTGAGGGAATTTCTGTTGCAAATGTATGCAGGCAAGAGAATTGTGATTTCAAGCTCTTCCATGCACCACTGATCTAACAAGAGGTATCCAGCATAGCACTTTGTTCCACCAGAGAAGTTAGATTGATGCATCTTTAACATCTGAGTCTATAGTTCTCTTTGGGCATCGTTGCTGCATATGGTCAAATATCTTGTCTTCCTAATAATTAAAAGGAAACAGTTGCAATATTGAAAACTGTCACCTGTTGAGAAGTGTCTCCTGGCACAACTTCCCATTATGGCTGAGCACTTGGGGAATTCACAAAGGGATCAGAAGTGTCTGATACACGCAAATCACACTCTCCAGTAATTACCCATTAGCATCTGGGTTCAGCTTGGCAAACCTTTTCCCAAAAGCCATTACACAGGTGGTCTGATATCAGGAACACAATCCTTAGCTGTGCTCCCTGCTGGGAATCCTGCAGTGCCATAGAACCCAGGGAGAGGGGCTGGCATCAGGCATCCTGCTCGACAGAGGTGCTGAGCTGCATCCGGGGAGACTGGTACGTGCTCTTACTAGTTACTTTTCCAACAACATGTAAATAACCTAGCCCTGGGATTACCTTTCTAGCTTTTCCAGGGATGCAATTAAACTCTAATACATTAACCATTTAAACTGTTAAATAGAGTTTTAAAAAGCATTAATCCCCTCTAAGAAATTTTTCAGCCCAGTTAATCACTGCTAGCTGAAATGTGATGTGTTTAATGAGTTTATCCAAAGAAACTCAGAGAAGGCACCTGCTGCCTCAGTACAGAAATATGGTACTGCAGCTAAATTTGTTTTTGCAGTTCAAACAAATATATTTATCACTTTTAAGTAAAATGCTTTCATTATTTAACTAGTATTTTAGTAACATTGTATCAATGTAGTATTAGTGTTCTCTTTAGGCATCAAGTACATAAAAACATTAGCTCTTTTGGACTTTTTTTGTCAAAATATCTCTCACACTCATCACATGATAGAGTTTTGATAATATAAACATTCTCCACAACTGCTGTAACTTCATGAAACATCAGCTGCTAACTTCTTAAAACAAACTTGCAATTAAAGAACAGTTGAATTCTGCCGTGACATTTGGAATGGCTTGACACTGATGTTGTATTATAAAAACAGGGACAACAAATAGAGCAGTGATAAGGAAAAAACAGGACTGTATAGGGGAAATAATGCTTTTTCTTGGAATAGGATATTTGAGTGTTTCAAGTCAAGGCTTATCATGCCTTGCAGTATCCACAGAATTCCAGATTTTTCACATTTGTCATTCTTCTCCTTATTCTCTTCCCTTTCTGTAGGTTGCTAATTTCTAATATTTTTGATACATAGAAAAATGAGGTATGTTTTAATATTTAGTATTTTAATAGTGAAAATCTAAGAAAATGCAACATTTTCATCTAGAATCTGAATAAAAGAAAAAGAGCAGGCTTCCAGCTCACATGAAGAATGACAGAACCTGCATAGATTTTGTTAACTTATGATAAGTGAGGACCTGGCCAAAGGAAATCAGAGTCTGGGTTGATACATAAGCCAGATGTAGGTGCCAGCTGGTTGGCTTCCATGTCAATTATAACTTTTAAATTTGTGAATGCAAAAACTGAGCTGGAAAAGTGCACAGCTAGCTGTGTAATTTGGAGAGCTCTGGTGCTGGTGTGGGAAACTGGACAGACTTGGGAGGGCCTGGAGCACAATTAAAATTCCCAGCTAATACTGTTCTCATAATGCATTAATTATCTTTCTATCCACTTACAGGTAGATTCTGGCTCTAGAATGGGTTCTGAACAGCAATAAAGTGTAGATGTGACTCTCGGCATGCAAGCCCTTAAGGCTGTATCAGCTAAGTGGAGATACTCATCATGCTTTATTGTTAACAGAGAGTGAAGTCACAGGCAGCTCCGTCCTCCTGGAAGGTTGAAACCTTGAAGAGCAGCATCAGCCAAGCAGCACAGCAGAAGCCATGTCACTGCCCTTCAGAAAAGAGCTGGAGAAATATAAGAATATCAATGAAGATGAAATACTCAGCAAACTCTCAGAGGATGAACTGAAACAGCTAGAGCACGTTCTCGATGACCTTGATCCTGAGGTTAGTAGTGGGACCAGGGGGATCATAGTTCAAAAGCAGCCTACTCTAAGTGCCACATACTGCAGCATTTTATATTCTGTTACAGCAGAGACAGTGTACCCTAAAGAATGAGCAGCTCAGCTAGGGACATTTTGGTTTTATTCCTGCTGTGATGTGCTACTTGCTTTTGTACAAGCCACTGTGCCCTTTGTCTGTCTCTTTTCTCTGTAGACACAAGTTTGTCTGCAGTCTAAATCTTGAATCATGTTTGTACACTGCAGCACAATGAGAAGCTTTTTATGGCTGATACTTCTGAACACAGCAATAAACAAACAAGCATAATGTGTGTTTGTGAACATCAGATCTTTTGAACTTCTGAAATCTGTTGACTGTTATTCAGCACAGATATTTTTAGCTGAAGATAATATATTTAGGCATGATCAAGAAAAATAAGATTCAGCTACACAGCTGTCATTTTCTGGAGAGCAAGGATAGCTGGATATTTGAAGACACTCTCACAAAGAATTTAAAGGTCTCTGACCTGGGAACCATTCAGTCCTACAATAACGGGGCTACAGTCACAAGTGTCCTGGGTGGGAATTCTGACTGTACCTACCCCAAAACCTTCTGAACTGATATAGGAGTTTGAAAACTGGCAAGTAAACTGGCAGATAAAATCTGTTTAAAATAAATGTGAAAAACCCCCACAACAGAACTATAGCTTCTAGTTTTATATCACAAATTTACCTGGTAATTAAGGGTGGGCTTTACTGTTCTCTCCCTCCATGCTGCCAGTTCCCTCATTACTGCCACTTATACAGTGCATTGTCTGGTGTGTTTAAGTATTTGGCATCTCAATTGGAGACACAGAACCCAAAAAGCTATGGTGCATTTTTAGTAAAGCTACAAAAGTGCAGTAAATTTGCAGCACTCTGGACATGTTTCTGCATGCACAAAAAAAAGCCTGGTGACTTGAATTTATTGGACATGCTCAGGATTCATTGGATGTTTGCCATGGATCAGACTTACTGTGCATGTTCTGGCCAGTGATGAAGTGTTTCTGCAGAAACCTGGGGCTTCTTCAACATGTTTGCTTTACTGCACATGCACTGTAAAGTCTGTGTACCTAACATTTCTTTCTGGGATTTCCTGGGCAGAAGTGTGGGAGCCTTATGTATCTTCCTATATTACGGGATGCAGATGAAATCTCATGGTCACACAGCTACATGTTTAAAGTGAGGCTTCATCTACTTGCTTCCTGCATACACTAAATGGCTGAAGTCTACATAATTCATCAAGTACTTTCTGTGCGTGCCATTCCTTTCTGAAGTCCAAGAGACATCTGCACTAGAATGAAAGGAATTTTTGAAAAAATGAAAAGAAAGAAAGATGAGGAGGAAAAAGAGTAAATGAAGAGAAGAAAATGTAGAGAAAACTTGTCTGATTTATTTACCTGGACTGCAAACTCTGTGGTTAGAACATGTAAAACAAAGGGCTCTGATCTTGCTTAGTTCTTTGCTGTGAATGTAATTATGGTTAGTAAAAATATTAAGAGGTGATACAAACAAGGCTGGAAGACACACTGGGTTAATGCTTACGTTTGGGTGATGTGTGTCATTGCTGTCAACAAAAAGTTGATGTGAAGCGTGACAGGTAGAGAATGGTTTCACTTAAAACCCAACAACATTGCAACAAAATGTGGAAGGCTGTATGCAATTGCCTCATCTCCCTGACGTGCCTCCCTCCCTCTCACAGAACGCTTTGCTTCCAGCGGGGTTTCGGCAGAAGGACCAGACCACCAAAGCTGCCACGGGCCCCTTTGACAGAGAACGCCTGCTCTCGTACTTGGAGAAGCAGGCACTTGAGCATAAAGACAGAGAAGACTTTGTACCATTTACAGGGGAAAAGAAAGGTACGGCCTGTCTTTGTGTCGGTGTTGAGTGCTGGGCTGCGTGGGCACCGGCATCCAGCACTGCCTGCCCCTTTTCTGGAATACGCTGGGACTGGAGAGCTGGAGGCTGTTACTCTGCAGGGTGAAGCTCAGGAGTGGGATCCAGAGCTGTCGTAGCAGGAGATGAAGTGGTGGGCTGGGTGGTATCTTCCTTGCTACTCTGGAGTTATAAGAGCAGGTTTAATCAGGCCCGTGGGTGGGTGTGGGAACACACAAACCCCAGTCCAGCAAAAGGCTCAATCAGCAGCTCCCAGATCCACAAACGCCTCTGTTTGCCGTTGAGGATGGACAAAGGTGGCCTTGCTGACCTTACTGGAACTATTTCCATGTTAAGCTTTAGGCCCATGCAAGGGTACTGTTGTGGGGGCTGTGTTTAGGAGGAAACGTATAAATGCCTTTCTAAGTAAGTATTGCCTACAACTGCTGTCAGTAATAGCTTAGGGAATAATACACTTAAAAAAATAAGTATTTTTCCATTTGTTTACTAGCACATCTGGCAATGCTATTCATGCACACAGTTTTGCTGTTTCCCCTTGTCCTACAGCTACAGGAAAAAAAAAGGGAAAAACAGGAAACCTGATTATAATAATTTAAACATTAGTAGGATAACCTTAGGGCAGGAACAGTCATTTTTAAGCAGTGTTCCTTTAGCTCCATTACCTCCCTTTCCTCATTTATTTACAGTGGATAAAAATGCCTACCTCAGGCCACACCTTCATTCAAGAAGGAGCTTTTTATGTCTGGGTCCATTTTTGACCATCTGATGAATCTTCCCTTATTTAGATGAGTCCAGCTTAAGGGAAAGCAGATATTTCAAGAAAGTCAAAGGCAATATTTTTTTTACTTTATGTATCATTATCAAAGATACAAAATGTTACTTGCTGGCCAAGAGTTGTTCCTGTCATTGCATTGTATTCTCATTCTCAATACATTGCATTCTCATTCTTTGAAACAATGGTTTTAGAGACAGGAGACAGTTGTCAGCTCAATTTGATTCACGTGTTATTTTATCATGCTGCATATTCTTTAACCTACTTTTTTCCTCTGTCATAACTCACACTCACTGCTATTCACAGGGCTGATGCTGAGCCCACTGAAACACAGTGACATTGCAGTGATCCTGCTGGTAGCAGGAGTGATCAAGCACCTACTGTACAGAAAATAAAAGCTTATTGTATTATGGTTTTAGTATAATTTTTTCCCCCTTTTCCAGTGGCTTACACACTGCTGTGGTAGCAATACAAGTCACCACTTACAGGTCTCTGCATGTTTAAACTGGTACCTTTAGCCAGGTCTCACCTAACTGATATTTACTGACTTTGGTCTAAGACCAAATTTGTCATTCTTCTCCTTATTCTCTTTATAAGAGTTCTATGGGGAACCGTGTCAAATGCTTTTTGGAGGTCCAGATAGACAATATCCACAGTCTTTCCCTTGTCCAATAGTCAGGTCATCAGGTTATAAAAGGAGATCAGGTTTGTCAGGCAGGACCTGCCTTTCAGAAACCCATGCTGACTGGGCCTGATCCCCTGGTTATCCTCTATATGTCTTCTAATAACACTCAAGATGATCTGCTCCATGACCTTCCCTGGTACCGAGGTCTGTTTATTTTGAGCTTGATCATGTATTGGTATTGAGCCTCTCTTCTGCTGCCCCCCACTTGCTTGGCAGGAGGTGTCCTCCAGAAAGAACACCAGACTTCAAGCACTGGGCTTCTCTGTCTCCTATTCTAGTTCTCCTTCCCCCAGGCTCCATACTACAAAGACTTAATGCAGAATCTGAGCCTTATAAAACATAATTGACATCTCCATCTGCCAAATGTACTGAAATCTTCCTATGAATAGTATAATAATTCTGCTAATTCGGTGAAGCTGGTGAAAGATGGTAAATGTCACATAAAGGCTACACGTGGCTGGCTCTGCATCTTAGAGTCCATGCTTTTAACTGCTGCACTACTTATTTTGACAAACTTGATTGAATAGCAGAATGAGTGTATTAAAATACTAATTAATTGTTTTTCCTTTTTAATAAGATATTTTCTGTGCAAGGAAATAAAGCAATCCTGCAAAGACATTTCCAAGATATAGTACTACTTGCTAGATTTAAAGTCACTTTAATTAGAGACTAATTAGTATTCTTCCAAAGCTTATTAATTAGTTCAGGATAAATAATTTACGTTTCTAAAATGTGTTCTCAAAAGAAGCTAAAGAAGAGTATCTCTTGAGGAAAAGCTTGTTCTTCACCTTTTGCATGTTTTGATCTCTAAGGTGTGTTTACAGATTAGTAAATATTTATATGATTATATTATATAGATGCCTGTAAATTGATTTCTTTACATTATAGCACACACATACAACATACCCGTATTGTAAATAGTTCCCAATTATTTTTACACTAGTTCTACTAGTTAAAAGTTAAATTCTGGGGCAGCCTCAAAATGCCTCCAGTCATGTATGATTAGGAATAGGAGGTGTTGATGTCAGTGTACCATTTGGCACTATTTACCACCTAAGAATATTTGTGTATCAGTAGGATTAGAATATGTCAAGTGTTTTTTAAGCTTGTGTCTCTGTTTTGTACTTTGATAATTTTCTGCCACTGAGAAAGCATTTATTTTTTCACATTTAGAAAGTGGGATGCTTCTACCAAATGTTAAGTGGCATTTCTCCAAGTTCCTATGTTTATCATGCAAAGCGGATGCTGACTTGAAAATTCAGTGGTGAACCAAAAAGAAACTGGCATTTAAAACATTCTCCTTCCAGAACAGTGTGATGCGTCGTTATTGTTTATCTGGTGTCTCTGCCTCTCGTTTTATTGCGTTAAAGTTTTATTGGAGAGTTCTTGAACAAAAAGCAATACCAAAATGCTGTTGAAGGACAAAGTTCAGTTGCCTATGCCGGTCTCTGTGTGCTGAACAAAACCCTCAGGTTTGGATTGTGCTAGAAAACAAGCCAAAGCAAATTCCACAGCTGACAGGGATATTCAGAATGGTTAAAACACAGGAAGCGTTAAATCTGAGCTGAAGGTGGGAGGTCAGTTGAAATGGCCTTGGTTATGACTGTAATTGTGGTTTTGAGAGGTTGGAAATGTTTGGCAAAACCAATCAACTGTGTGTCATGCATTAGGGTTTTGGCTGTCTGCCGTATTCCGGGTTGTTCACGTACTGCATGAATTGCTGATTAAAAAAAAAAAGTTTTAAGGCTGATGGGACAGCTCTCAAATTTCATTGAAAACCCAAGTTTTGTGCTGAACTAGGGCCAGAGCAGTTGCAGCCTGACAAACACTCCCCCAAACCTGCCACCAAGCAGTGTTTTCTGACTGCTTTACCCCATATCCTCCCTAACACAAGTCAGGGGTATTAGGGTACTTCATTTGAATGCCCCTATGGTGAGTGTTTGCTCCCTTCAGGGTATTCAAACCATCTAGTGGCTTTCAGGAGCTGTTGTGCAACACAGCTGTTCATCAGCCATTCCCACAAACCAAGGGTTTGTTATTAATGAGCAATGGATGTATAGGGAGTGTGGCCAGTAGTTGTAGCCATAGCGACTGGCAGTTTTTAAGTGTTTATTGTACGTATTTTTGGATTAGTTCCTCCTTAGGATAGATATTCTAGAAATCCTGACATAGAACCTGATGAGCAGCAGAAGGCACTCAGACTGACCCACTGCATTTAACACATGCAGCTGGAACAGCTGGTTATAACACTTCAAGCTGTGAAGCCTTTTCCTGTGTCATTTTCAAGTGCATGGAAGGTCCAGGGATAAAAGAAAAGGTGGATAAAGTCAGGGGCGGCACAGGCACAAAATAATAAAGAGCAATGTCAGTGCTGCATGTTTTTCCTCACTAAATGTGATATGTACATCTGATCTCAGTTAAGAACTGAGCATTTTACTGTAATACAAACAAACTATTAACAACATTTCTGCTTTGCTGCAGTGGTTCTTGTAACTACATGATACTAATGAAACATAAATGAAAAAGATTCTGTTGTTGAGAAATATCATTAGATACTGAAAGTTGGCTATGCCATTTTTAATTGCTGCTATCCCTGTTTTCTACAAGGTCTTCTAACTCCTTGCCAAACCATTTCATTTTGGATCTGATCCATTTCTCAAAGTCATGGAAAAACTCCAGTGGATTGAGCTATTAGTATTTGTGGCTGGAAAGGGAACACGCTTGTATGTGATTAAATGCTAACATTTTTAGCCAACTGATAAAAGGGAAGAGGAAGAAAATAAGGATGATTAAGCCAGAGAACTTTTGGCCAAACCCCTGCTTTCAGTTGCTCTGGCAGAGAGCATCTATCTTGCATGTTGTGCTGTGCCAAGCAAGAGTATCAATGTGCAGCGCTAGTGATAATGAGAGTCATTTTCAGAAGGTCAGAGTATTAGAGAAGATGCTAATGTGTTTCAATTTGCTTCTGTAAGACTTCGCATAAAAATGTCAGTGTTCAGAAACATGGTATCTCTCGTGGATTGACAGAGGCAGCCTTTTCACTCCCAATGCTGAGATAGTTTAATTTTTTGCCACCTTCTTCCTGTTCTTCAAGGCTTAAGTTTAGAACTGATGTTTGTCTCTTAAAGCACTGAAAGTGCTGCAGTTGCTACAGGAATGCCTTTAGCCAGTGCCTTTCACTGCTTGCTTTTGTAAGGCCCTGTTTTAGTTGCTCATGACTTTGCCAAACTCATACAGTTCACACTGAAATTTCCCATGCTGAGAGTCCGCCTTGAGCTGAATTTTTGCAAAGTGTCAGCAAAAAGGACTCAGCTGTTTCCAAGAACAAGATTAGGAGAAAATACATTGTTTTAGCCATCTAAAGTAAATTTTTCCAGCTGTTTTTTTTGGGGTTTTTTTTATGAGCTGCAGTGCCTCCATGCTTTGAAGAGGGGTCTTGAAATGTGTGCCCTTTACAGTCCCCAGGGAAATACACTTGAATTTGGCAGTTTCAAAATACTGTACTTTCTTGTACATCCAGTTATAATGTTTTCCAAATAGTCCCCCTGCAGTGAGTATCAGGGCAGATGGAAAGGAGGTAGTAAGGAGGGCCAGGACTCAAAGATGAGCAGGACCAGGGGATGGGGAAAGCAGGGGGGCAATGAAGAAAGCAACAGAGAAAAAGGATATGAAGGATGGGAGGAAAGAGGCTAGAGAGGAACATAACTAGTGTGGCACCTAGCTTTGCCTAAGTCTGAAGATTCTTTTATGTCTCCAAGAACCTGAAGCCCAGCAGCACAGCTTGGCTTTCTTCCTCCTCTGCTGTCATTCCACACTGGACTTAAGAGCTTTCTGCCACTGTTGAGGGAGCAGGTCAATCCAGAGAACTATCATAGGGACTACAGGGATCCTAAATGTTGGGCCAAACCATGTGAGGGGCTGATGAAATTCTGGGCTCCCTTCTGGTTTATAGGTGATTGGTTTGCTTTTGTTTATTTGTACTTGAGAAAGTATACTTTTCAGAAGAATTCTTTAAAGGGTGTCACTGAGGTGGTAGAATCACAGTACCCTCATCAAAGTCAAAGATGCAGCTGCAATTTAACTTCACTTTTTGGGCATACACACAATACATTTATTAAGTCTGGAAAGCTTGACTTTGCAACCTTCCTATGCCATGATCATAATTTTGAAGGCATGAATATGCAGACACTAATCCAAGAGTAACAGTACAGCAACAATTACGACACTGCATTTTAATTACTAGTAGCTTTCAGCTTCACACTTATTTGAACTTGGCCTCCTTCTTCGTAATAAAAACTTGCTCCTGGTAAGAACTGACTTAGTTCCATTTTTATAGGTCTCCACAGAGGAGTTTAAGGAACCTTCAAAAGAAAAGAATAGTGCAAAATGGAAAAAGTGAATCAGGTGCCTGTGATTTACGCAAGGCAGATTTCCAAGATTACTGAATTTCACTTCTAAGGTCAGTGTAGCATTCTGTAACTGAGAATAAACAGGCACTCACTGTAGTCAGTGATTCATTGAAAAGTAAGAAGTAGTAAGTGTAACTAGATACTTTCTTGAAAGTACAATAACCTGACCTACAGTTTACAGGAAAAGAAAGCACATTATTGTTTTACAGCCATGACAGAAAATGCATTTATATTATAAAATTAATCAACCTTAATAAAACTTATTTTAAATAAAAGGACATTTTTGCAGCTAGTCTAAATGGGCTTATTTTCCATTGCTCTCTGCTTTGCTGACTTCTGGCTTGTACAATTCTGGTTTGTACAAGGTGTGAATAAATGCTAAATGTTTGAACCAAATAAAAATTGTGGTAATTATGTTTATTCACTAAAGTCTAATGACATAAGAAGGAAGACAGAGAGAAGACACACCAGAAATTATGTTCCAAATGCTGTCAACTATAAATGAAGATAAAATCCACAAAATGTTTCTTAGATTGCACTCACTAGTAAAATCTTACAACTATGCTATTCTATTCAGACTCCTTTTTTTTTCCTTTCCATGACAATAAACAAATACACTTACTTCAGGAAAACACACCTGAAGTAGTTCTCTGCTCAATTAATACATTTTTCTACAGGTGTATGTGATTATATAGTTTAATATCGTACATGGAGATGGAGGTAGGGGTGTCTTATTTCCTTGCTTTACTTTGATATTGCTTTAATAGGGGTATTTGCATAATGCAGGAAATCAGCACTTGCTGAAACCAAGTTGCAAAATTACAACTATGGTTTTATGACTATACCCAGTATACTTCTTTTTTTCACAGGTTCTTTTTTTTCTTTTACCTCACTCTGCATTTCTGTGGCTCTCTGTAGTCCTTTTTACTGAATCCTTCTCTCTGCTTTTCAATGGATATTTTTTCCCCCCAAGCCTCTTTTAAGTAAACATGAACCATATCACATTTCATTTTGAATAGAAGTTTTGCAGCGTGTGCAAAGGAATAGATCTGCTGTTACACTGAGCCAGGACAAATCTCTGCTCACTGCACTCCCAGTCAGAAAGTCCCTTGGGTTATAATAAGCCACCTCAGTCCTTATCCAGGTCACCCCAGGCTCTTATCTAAGTCTGACAGAAAGGAGAACTGCATTGATTTATGCTTAAAATTTCATGTTGAAAAAAAGCACTTTGGATTCTAGATGTTTTGATTTTCTATGCATGTATAAAAATAAGATTATATTTTAATGCTTACTATTTTTTTTTAACTGGAACTGAGTCGTGTTTTGCAGTTAAACAAGAGTATATTATTGATATAAATGTGGTTGGCTTAGTGGTGTTACCACTGATGTAGCTCAAGTATGATGTGTGTAAAAATAACTTTTGTCACCATGTTTTTCATTGGTAAAAAGACTAGCTATTACAACTAAGACTTAGCACAGAACATTAGCATATTCTGGAGGCAAAACGTAACACAGCCAACATTAATTCTACCACAAGGAATGTTAAAATAAAGTACTTTCTAAAATACAGTGTCAATAAAGAGACCACCAAGAGCAGCAGCCTGTCTTTGTAAATCTTACTTTAAAATAATAAAATGTCATTATTCTTACAAGGCTTCTTCCAAATAATAAATTTTTAAATTTAAAACTAGACCACTGAAACAAGCAATCTACAATCCATTTTTTATTTTGTCAGTGAGTTCCACAATGGCACTGTGTAATGAACTTACAAGGTACAGATGGGGGACTGGGAGGGAGCTCCTGAAACTTTAAACTCAGTCCTTAAAACAATGAAGGAAAACTGGTTGACAGCCATCTATAAACATAGACACACAGTTCTGCTTTTGGTGGACAGATAATGAATCCTTAATAATGCGCTAGATGATAAGCTCTTGTAACCTCTATCTGCTATGCTACAGCATCTCTTCACAGTGGGATAATACAAAAGAATGTTCTTATCTAGATAGAAAAAAAAAGAGTATTTTTAAAACACCACTGGATGCCAGCAAGGCCCACATACATTAAAGATATATATTACCATCTTTGACATGACCTTGCCCCTTTAAATATTTCACATAACCAGTAATAGATTTTTTTTTTCTAAAACGTTTGCCAAGAATGCTTTAAATGAAACTATCCTTGGGAGTCATATACACATTTTAAAAGATGTGGGCTGCCAGCCAAGAGTTACATATGCCTGAAACAAATGCTTAAAAATTGTATTCCTATACATATTAACTGCACAGAAAAATTATGAGCTTGTAGTAGTTTCCATTACCCCTAGATTTGTTGCGACACAAGACACTTGGCCTACCCACATCCCAAGTCCATAGAGGAGGACCAACCACAATACATACTGTGTCCATTTTACACAGAACCTGAGATCCTGTGTCCCCTTACAATATGAAGTGTGGAAATACAGATTTCCATCAGCATCTGTTAATAGTCTGGCTGGGGTTTGAGTCTGTGAAGAATCACTTACTGCAAGATGTGTCCTGTGAGCTATGGCTCTGTGGAGTGTAACTCTTAGGAGACAGTATTTTCAATCAAGAGAAAGACCAGCAGGATTCCCTCAAGGTCTCAAATGACCTGCTGATTACTTGAAACTTGTATGGAACCACCAGTGATCTGACAGGCAAGTATTTTATGGGCAGTAGTCTGTAAAATACTACTGATTGTTTACTCAGATATTCTGAATCATTTTTGTCTTCTAAGCTTCCAATATAGTAATGAATTATTTTCCTTACATGTTATCCTTACCAGTCAAGCTGGCATCAGTTAATTCTTGGTCAGTGGTGTCTAGAAGCTGCCATCCAACACTTCCAGTTATATGGTAGTAAACAGACAGTCTGAACTCTTAGCACATGTGCTGTTAGGAAATCTGGAAAGTGTGACTAATCTATATTCACAGAATATTTCTCACCCCAAATTTCCCCTTGACTTTCATTTGATATCACTGGGATCTGTCTTTGATTAATATCAACCAGTGTGTGGTGAAAGTGAAAATTATTCTTATCTTTGGCCTACAAAGGCTTTTATCTTCTAGAAGCCTCATCTTAAAAAATTACTTACTTAAAATATCACAGGAAAAATGAATCATGATATGATGCTACTTTGTCTGTCTGCATAACCTCCTGTCCAGTTTTGTACTCAGAAATTACTTAGCCTTAGTACAGATGTCTCTAGGGTAAGTAATTTGAATTCTGCATCAGTAAACCTTGCCAGAATGTGAGAAATTTCCAGTAAAATTTTTTCTCAGCCTATTCAGTGACCTCAGTCATGGAAGCCAACAGTATAGAAATTGCTTTTAGACAAACTTGTACGAAGGAGAGAAATTAATTGGGTAATATCTACATGAAAATGATATTTTGGACCATAATGGGAACAAATTAAGTCACAGAAGGATGCCAAACACCAGAGGCAAAGCATCTGTAATTAAACACTATCAGGACTGCATTTATTAATGATAACAAAATCACTGAGACAGTTGACATTAAACTATTTTGGAGACATTTCAGAAAGCCACAGGGTATACGTCAAGCATTCAATCTAGAGTGTACAAAGCTGTACAAATAAGACAATTTAAAGCTGACAGTGGACAAAAGCCACCTGCATCCAAGGGTCGTAACAGCTCAGTTACAATGGAATTAACTAAAGCCTGCTTGGGGAGTAGTTGTTAGGGACAGGGCGAGGGGAACCACTTTGCTGTGGTCAGTAGAACATGGGAATTCTCAGAACTAGCAGAGCAATGACACCGTCTGTTGCATGTGGCACCATCTCATGTGTTACTGCCTGCATGGGTTTGGTACATGACAGCACTGAGTGGGAGACAAGCCCCCAGCCCTGCTGGGGACTGAAGTGCAGCCCCAACTCTAGTTGAAAGGGCCTCACTCCAAGCATTTCTGGCTGTGTCACACTGCAAAGGTCACCTGCACGAGCAGGCTAAGGGAGTAGCTGACTTCTTGTGCTGTTTCTGGATTTATCCTACATTTTTCTCATTTCAGCAGAAGGGCTAATGATCTCAGTCTTGGGGGAATATCACATGGAAACACATACCTGCTAAGCCTCATGTAACATACAAGGAGAGACAAATAGGTCAGGAGTCTTTCTTTGGAAACATGTAGTTCAGTTTGGTTTACTTCAGGCTTTCCAGGCCAACACAGAAGATCAGGAAAAAAGCTAATTATATGAATGGTCATCAGGAGACATAGAGGGTAATACTGCTGGAGGGGCTGGGAATGAAACTGAGTTACTAGAAGAGAGCAAGTGTGTTGAGCTTTTAGGCTTTTGCATGGAATTGGGTAAACTGGAAGGTCCTTGTAGTAGGATGGTTTTAACTGCTTCTGGTGCCTGATTTAAATATAAAGATGAAACTTCTACAAGATTTTTGTGTAGATCTGATTCTGCTTATTTAAGGCCATGGGATATTCAGAAAAATCCCAGCTGTGGCTGCTCCTAGGGATTTATCTTAGGAAATTTGCTTCCATATTAACAATCACCAACACATAGCAGAAATCTGCACCTTTTATTTTTAGACTCTTCTTAAAATCCTGGTGTGGAGTACAGCATCAAGTAAGAAAGAGGAAAACATGCACTTGATATATTTCCAAGCAGGACCTATGTCCCCACTGCCAAGAGGGGAGCAGTTGTTCCAATAAATTATTACTCACTCTGGCTTTTTTTTTTTTTTCTCTTAGGAAAAATATTTATCCCTAAAGAAAAGCCCATAGAAACCCGTACAGAAGAGAAAGTGACCCTGGATCCAGAACTAGAAGAAGCCCTGGCCAGTGCTTCAGATACAGAGCTCTATGACCTTGCAGGTTAGAGAATATATAAGTATGATCCCCCTACACATCCAGTTCTTATCTGGCTAGACCTGCCACCAGGAGTGTCTCATGATCATCTCTCAAGTACCTGCTGTTTCATTCTACAGACAGGTGGCCAACCTGTGGGCCACACATGGGGACTTCAAGAATGACTCAATAGCTGCTGCATTGTAGACTTCTCTCACCTACCTCAAAGAGATGTGGCCAGCAAGGGGAGAAGATGAACCAGCTAATGTGATTTGGGGGAAGGAGGGGTAGATGCAGGCTGTGTTTGCACTGTAGCAGAGGTCACAGCCTGTGATTTTTGAGCAGTTTTTATCATGGATATCTCATATGCTTATGCTACTAAAAGGTCATAATCTGAATTACTAAAAGAAAACCAGCCAAGGCTGGTAAGATAAATGTTAATGGGTCATCCTAAGACTATGCTAAACCCAGTGTTGAGACCTCCCTATGGAATTACTGACATTGCCTACCTTTTCCACCCAGCTCTGTCCTTTCCCTGGGCTTTCTGAGGTCCATGGTCTATCTTTTTGGGTCTCTACCCTATAAATTATATTTTTGTTTCTTATTAGGAAAATCTAAATATAATATTTCAGCATATTAATCTGAATCTGGGTTAGATCAATGTTAAACTCAAAACTTCAGCTACTATATTGCCCTGTTAAAGGATGTACAGACTATCTTCTGTACTTCCTGGCTACACTAAACATTTCTGGATGCATTAATCTTAGCTCCAAGTGAAATGTGGTGTATCACAGGATTATAGCGGAGCCAGGACTTCTCAGTAAGTTCATGGAATGAAGTTTCAGGTTTTGCTCAGCTCTTGTTGGTGTCCAGCCATTCATGATAGAATCTGTGGGTATCAAAGTCCAATGAATAACAGCAAGTAGCAAACCTACTGCTGAATAGTTCTGACTATTAGAGACTAAATAGAGAGTCATTTGCTTACAGAACAGTGAGTATTTTCCATAAGAAAAGCTTGATAATGAAAGTAAAAATCTACATTAAATTAACTTTTATTTCATCCATTATCCTAAAGAATTAAGTCCAAGCACAATTTATTCTCTGACACTACAGAAGTTCATCTGCACAAAATATAACTTTGCCTGCAGCTTCTTTTACAGAGTTTTGGTTTCTTTTGTATTTTCTCTCATAATAGTTTACATCCTCACTATTTCTTTTAAAGTCCTGTAATACATTTTTTCTTTCCAAGCATGTTAGCATTCACATGCTTCTACAAGGAACTCCAGTGTGAATGCCAATTTATTAACATAACCACACATAGTTAAATTCTTGTGTAATATGCCAAGCAACACAAGGAGCAATAAGAGGCTGATGTTGTATATTAGGGTAAAAAAATATCATTAGGAGCACAGCACTGAGACAGGCTCCCCAAAGAAATTGTGAGACTTCCATCACTGGATATTTCCAGAATCCAGCTGGACAAAGCCATAGCTGACCTGGTTAATGTTGGCAACACTCCTGCTAGAGGGTGAAGCTGGACAAGGTGACCCACAGCAGTTCGTTCCAGCTGGCATTTCTGGGATATGCATATTACATTGATTCAGTTGTTCAAAAACTTACATGAAAAATGTCTGTATCTCAAATATTTAGACCCCTAAAAGCTCTCCCTCCAAGCAAGCTCAGAGATAGCATTTTATAAAGGGGTTTTGTTTGCGGAACTAGACTAGAATTTGTAGCAGCTATTTTTCTAGTCATTGTTCCTGTCGTTAACATTGTAACCTGTTTATACGCTTCAGCTGTCCTTGGAGTGCACAACATGGTCAACAACCCAAAATTTGATGAAGGAGCCCGCAGTAAAGATGGAAAAGGAACTGTGAGAAGTAAGTCCAAAACAGAAATCTGCTTCCTATGTGTCATCTTAGGGAACTTGTACACCTATGAGTTGGGTGTATTGCTCGAACTGGGCCTTACCTTGACTGATCTAATTAATCATGAGTAGGAGTTCTTTATAGTAAATTCAATCTTAAAATTCATTATCTATGGCAACAGCACTATGCAAATAAATCATTCCTAAGGAGCTTTGTTTTCCTGTCTGGCTCTGCAGAGGTAATTGAAAGGGTGGGAGTATTTAAGAACCCAAGAAATATGTATTTTAATTCCACTACAGTTTAGGCAGCAGGCAGAAAACAGTGAACTATAGCCAAGAGGTGGCCATCTCACCCCAACTCACAACCATGGGGCTTGAAGGTGACACAAGGTGACACAATCCCTGGCAGAGTTCACATCTCCAAGCAGTCACGTCAAGCTGCACTCACAGGGAGGCAAAGACTGCATGGATGTGCTCCTGCCCCAGCTGTTCTCTCTGATCTACCACCTCCACCTCAGTCCTGTGGCAGCATGTTTAAACATTGTCTGTTACGTGGCTCCTTACGTACATGGGAAGTGTAATTGTTCAGGAAATTCCCCAGCAGAAGCAGCTGTAGTTACTATAAACAAATCCAGATGTGTCTGCACTAAACAAAGAGACCTTTGGTGAATCAGATCTTAGCTCAGGAACTGACAGGAGGCTGGATGCAGGGAGAACTGGGTACACCTGAATTCCAAGTTTTTCTTAAGAGCTGCCAAACTTTGATCCAGAGCTCACCACCTCCAAGCTCTGGGGTATCACCTGGGCTAAATTTTGGTTCTAAAGACAAAATTGTGGAATGCTTCTTTCTAGGCAGGTAGTAATCAAAAAGTGTTTTGTTCTTGTAAAGTCATGAGAACAGCAGCTCTCTGTACGAAGGACTTAAATTGCCACCCCTCTTAACTAAAGGGGAGGTGGGAAAATACACAGGACACTGTCACTTCATTTTTCTCAGGATTAAGACTGTTCTGCAAGCCTCTTCAGCAGGGCTCTGTTCAAGCTGCCATCTATCTCATAACAGGCAACTGCATGTGCTACTAATCCACACAGATTTCAGATATGTTTGTTGTACCGAGTCAAAATTTCAGCTACGTGAGTCAGCTCAACTATGCTCCAATCACAGACTTAAGACCCAGAAAATCATGGTCACATCACTTTATTATTTGGTCCAAAAGCAATACCTTTCCTTAGCCAAGTAAAATGCTTCAGTAAAAGAGGGAAATATCTCAAAAGTTGTCCACCAATGTGGAAAAACAGCACCATTATTAAAGAAACAAGATAAAACAAGTAGAAAGTGAAAAATACTTTAACTCTAGACTGAGTATACTGTGATGCCTAACCTGAGGACAGGGTGTAAGTCCCAGTTTGTCAGTGTTGCCATGACTGCAAAAAATGCTTTGCTGTTTTTAATTTACTTTCCATCCTTGCATCCAAGATAGGATGAATTATCTAGATGCATTTTACCAGTAGTTTTCAATTTCCTACCCTCTACGAAGGCTGGAGTGTTATTCAGGTGTATGTGAGGTCTCTCAGGAAACTAGTTTCAAAACAGTTCAGGGTAAAAGGGAGCAGAGTGGACACCAGCTGAAGGCTTGTGTATGATTTCATCTCTACTAGGAGTATGATTTCTAAAAAAAACATTTTCCTTTTTGCCCATGATGTGTCATGAGCTTTACCCATTGCACTGAACATAAATGAACAGTACATTGAGACTTGAGCACAAGCCTTCAGAGAAACTCACTGCCTGCAACATGAAATAAAAGGGTTTAAACATATTTGTGGCCAGTAACATTCCTTTCTTGCCTCTAGTGGCTTGGGTGGCCAGGACATATAAATTAATCTCCACAACTATGTGCGTGGGAATTAGAAGCACTAATTGTGTTCTAAGCTGTGATTTTTATGCATCTCTAAGAATATTTATAGCTCATAGCTGCCAACATTAAAAACTCTCTCTTTGGAACACTAATACTCAAAGACTTCATAAATATTGGTGCTGGCAGACAGACCTGCTTTTCATGGTTTGATAACTTTATTTTTTAGAAAGTGCAGATGTTGCAATTTTATGAGAGCTAATTGAATTTATAGTAAGGCAGATAGCATCAGCCTAGAGAAGGAAACTGAGGGGCCTTCTGATCATGTTTAAGTTAGCAGAGTCTATAAATAGGTGCAGTGACATCTTCACACTAATGTAATAGGCAAGTAATGAGCACATCTTCCTTTACAGGTGTTAGAAAAAGTGGCTCTTGTCTATGTTACATCCTAGACAATAGGCTTTAAAGCTGCTTTGGCTCAAATTAATTGTACTGGGACTTCTGTTCAGAACAGAGGAATTTGCCTGTGAGGATACTGCCCAGCCACTGTGACCACAGCCTCCACATGCTTCTGGGTGCACAGAAGGTGACAAGGGCATGGCAGGGACAACGAGGCTAATTCTCCTGTTTCCAAGTCTCCTGGTTTATATGAAACTTTTCTTGAATGCTACAGCACAGACCTAAATGGGAATTGAAAAGCCAGACTTAATGATGATGCCTGTTCCTCACATCAACATCTCATGAGATCTTGTGTTGCAGATGTGGTGAAAGGTGAAAAGGTCAAGCCTATCTTTGAGGAGCCACCTAATCCGACCAACGTGGAAGCAAGTTTACAGAGGATAAAAGCAAATGATCCTAGTCTCACAGAAATTAATCTCAATAACATAAAGGTAGATGCTGTGGTTTCATTTATGCAATCATAGGAGAGTTTATTAAAATGTTTCCCAAGCCCTTGCCTTTTATCTTCAAATTTTGTCTCAACTGTTCAGGAAAAGCAGGACACACAGGAAAGGGGTGTGGAGGGAACTGCTGTGGAGGCTCCAAGGTCATCAATGCCTCATATTGAATTAGATGCCAATTAATAGAATAGCCCAAGGGGTGACTCCCTCTGCCTGCCTTTCTTTAGCAGATTGTAAAGCAAGATCTCCTGGGCACTATATAATCATCATGGCCAAATGCAATTAGCCCACACACGCAAGCACAGGAGGAGCTGGCAGAGACTGAACATCCAGCAGCAAAATAGGAAAGTAGCTCAGAGATCAGTCACGTGCTTGTGTTGGCCTGACCCAGTTAGAGGCAGTGCTGACATGGCATCTTAGCACAGGCCTCCACAGCTCTCTGAAGGCCACTATAAGCAGAGGATGCTTTCTGAGATACTCTTAAAAGCATTGCAGATGTTTACATTGCTTAGACTGTTTAGACTATTAATTTGCTTAGACTATTAACCAGTTTGATAATAATTAAAATCAGTGCCTAGCAATGTGTCTAGCTAATTAATGGCTTTGTTTCCTTAATGTAGAATATTCCTATTCCAACACTGAAGGAATTTGCAAAAGCTTTGGAAAGCAACACACATGTGAAGACATTCAGCCTTGCAGCTACTCGAAGCAATGACCCTGTAGCTATTGTAAGTTTTAACACTGGTTGGAGGAAAAATAAGTTTTTAAGTAGGTCTGTGTCTGCTTTAGCTTGCATTCATTTTCCCTTGCAGAATTTCCCTGTGACTGTGCAAAGCAGATGTGTAATCTCTTCCAATCTACCTCTATGTCGTTCTAAGCCTATTTTATTTCTTTGTAGGTATTTAGCTATGGTTTGCAGATTCCCTGTTGTTCCCTGAAACTCTTGAGACATTATCTCATATTCCCTCTTTTTGATCCCTCAGGCATTTGCAGATATGTTGAAAGTGAACAAAACACTGAAGAGTCTGAACGTAGAATCTAACTTCATCACTGGGACGGGTATCTTGGCACTGATTGATGCACTGAAAGAGAATGAATCCCTGACAGAGATTAAAATTGACAACCAGGTAAAGAGAGAGCATTGAGTGAGTCCACTTTTGTTTCCTTTCTGTATGGATTCCCAGAGGGTTATCCTAGAAGGCTCTGGCAAAGTCAAGGCAGCCTCTGTGGCTCAATCATTCTGCAGCTCATGTCCCGTGCCCATGCAAACTAACAGTGGATAATGTCAAAACAGAACAGGTCAAAGCCAAATATAAAACCTGGAGCAAAATCTCCAGGGATGAGATTCTCTGTATTTTGCAGCACAGTACTGAGATATAACCACTTATTTCTCTCTCATATGAAAAAATATTTTCATTTCTTCATTTCACCACATCACCAACAGAGGCAGCAGCTGGGGACAGCTGTAGAAATGGAGATTGCCAAGATGCTGGAGGAGAACTCCAAGATTCTGAAGTTTGGATACCAGTTCACAAAGCAAGGTCCAAGAACCAGGGTTGCAGCAGCTATCACTAAAAACAATGATTTGGGTAAGATGCTATTACAGCTCCTCATCATTTGTTTATGTGAGCTAGCCCTGACCTTCCTAGACAACTCTTGCTGACTGCACCTAAGATTGAATTGTAGCTCATTCAATATTCAATCTGATGTGAGAGGTGATGCATAGCTCCACAGTAGACAACAGCAAAGTTCTTCCTGTAACTAGGAGCCACTATTCTTCTTCTCCCACTTCCAGAAAGGAGAGTTACTTCAGCCTTTTCCATTAAGCACCCTGGTTTTCCAGCTGCCCTTTCATTTGTTCTGGCCAGAAAGTAGAAACCCAAACCCATTCTGTTTGTTCAGTGAACACCAAAGCCCTGCCCATGACAGACCAAGCCTGCCCAGAGGAACAAAAAAAGATTTTCCTACCTGCATGACCAAATCCAGGCAAAGAGAACAAAGCTTTGCAAGGTTTACCTGAGTGTGACATGCTCTGCCCTGTGTGCTCAGTACACATCAGAAGATGATGCAGGAGTAGTTTACATTAAGAAGGAAAAAACCAACAATAAAATAAGGAAAAACATTGTGGTTTTAATCAATTCTATTTCAAAACAGGGCATCAAATCTTGATGCCTTTGCTGGCTTCAGCTTGGGTTCTCTTTGTGAGAACTAAGATAAAAGTTGAGCTAGGACCTATTTCTTTCACACATGCTTTCTTTTCAGTTTTAATTTTTAGCACAACCTAGGTATTCCAATTATATACTATTGGTCCTGAAAGTATTAGTGTCCCAGAATGGTACTTGAAGTATCCCACAAAAGAAAAAACACCTTTTTTCCATTATTTAAGTAGTTACCATTAGACATGTCCTGTACCTAGTATTAATTTTACTGCTTTTGTTTTGTATAGTTTTGCTCAAGATTTAGTAGGACAGAATACCTGAAATAATTCAATAAAATAAATGAAGTAACAACACTGAAAGTAGACACACAAATGACTGATGTTACACTGCAGGCTTTGGAAAAATGCAGCCTATTTTCCAAGAAAGCACTATGAAATAAACCTCTGGATAGTAAAGTACTGGGATGTTTGTAGTAATATGTTGTTACTGACTTTCTAAACAGCCTTTGGCTTTCTGTATTGAAATCATTAATTCATCCAGTTTTACTGCTTTTGTTCTGTACCTCAGCAGTTCAATATCAGAAACAGGACATGATAGATTGATATAACACACAAACAGGAGAACCTCACTAATCTTATCTGGCAAAGTCAGAGAAGACTCAATATGTTTTTATTAGGGTATGGAGTAGCAAATGCTGCCCAACTCGACCTGCTGTAGTGCATCCTAAGTGCTGTAAAAATTCACATGTGGCTACTTGTCAAAATCATCCTGCCCACAACACAAAGCTAATCATTCTGCCTTGTTAAATGGCAGCATCAACATACCTGGTTTCTAATAAGAATCGAGAGTTAATTAACTTTCTATCAGATGGCTGATGAAATCAGAGCATGCAAATTTAAACAGATAATTTAAGGTCCAATCTGATGTTTTCCTTGTTGCCAGTACTCACTGATATCAGTACTTAAGAGAACTTCAAATTATTTTCTAAAAGGATATTGGTTGTTGCTTACCTATAGTAATACATTTGTGTAATGGCAAGAGTTAATTTTTTTATGTCCAATGCTTAAATAATCTAGATCACTACCATGCAGACCAGAATTGACTTAGGTGGAACACAGTGGCTTTTAAAAAACCATGGAGCCATTTGCAGGAGGCACTGGAAATGGTGATTTCTTCATCATCTCAAACCTTTTCTATAGGAAAAGTATCAATATGAACACTTGGTGAAACTAGTTGATGGTATGGCAAAGTGCAGTTTAGCTACAATTGTTTTGTTTAGCACTAAGACCTTTTAATTACAGCATTTATGGAGACAATCCTGCTGAGTGTTTCTTAGAAGCTCCTTCCTTCTTGTTCACATTACTCCAACAGGAGTGTGCCAGTGAGAAAAGCCCTGACACTCTGAAGAAAGCAGTAGTGACTGCTCTTTTCTTGTTTTCTTGGTCTAGTTCGTAAAAAGCGGGTGGAAGGAGAACGGCAGTAACCACAGCACAGAGGAGGCAAGGCAAGATTGGAGGCCACCAGCTGCAATCTCAGATTCTTCACTGGTCAGAAGGGAAGGCACTGGAAAACCATTGCAGTGGGAGTTGCTCATTTCTGTTGATGTCACCTTTTAACCTTGAAAACAGCCTGTTCATTTTGAACTTTCACAGTTAATTTAATTTTTACAAGAGAGAGTTACAGCTGGTTTGATTTTCCTGAAAAATGTTTTGCAGTATCTGAAGCCAAGACGCAGAATCTTAACTGTGTTACTGAGCATATAGTGACTCTGACCCCTACTTTAGACACTTTTTGATATGCTAAAATAAGGATAAGGGATTCTCTGCCGAAAACAGAAGTTGTAGAGTCAAAGTTCTGCAATGCCTTATGTTTGTAAATAATCATTACTTATGTGTATAGTCCTGCTGAACCAAATCCTGCAACAGATGCTCCTAGGAGTAGAACTAGTAAGGCCAGTACAGGTTTGCAGGATCACACCCTTGAGCCTCTTTCCTGCAGAAGGATCTGGGCAGCTGGAGCCACATAGCAGCAGCACCCTTCTACCTTCTTGGGTCTCCACCCATCCAGGTCCAAGTACAGGATCATGCCTAGACACAAATATTGTCAAATCCTACTTGTTTACATAAGCTTATGTTTAGGTGAATCATTTTGCAATATTACAATTTGTTATCCTTACTCCTTGTTGTAAAGTAATATTAGTGCTGCCGATCCTAGACTTCAAATGCTTTGGGTTTTTTTCTAGGCCAACAAATTTTATTTTGCTACTAGAATGCACAGTTTACAGCTATTAACCTAAACAAGTATTCTGAGCAATATTTGTTTTGCTTTGAGCCATGTGTTTGACTTTTTTATTTCTGGTATTTATGTACATTTGTTAGTATTATAGAACTGTTCT
This sequence comes from Apus apus, assembly GCF_020740795.1. Classification (NCBI taxonomy): domain Eukaryota; kingdom Metazoa; phylum Chordata; class Aves; order Apodiformes; family Apodidae; genus Apus; species Apus apus. The sequence goes on from NC_067291.1 coordinate 9,397,110, forward strand.
CAGGACCTTTTAGGTAAAGGTTAAACAGTTAATCCAGAAGAGCAGCTGTGCCACCAGGGAAAAAAAAAACCCACAACAAAAATCCCACAACATTAAAAAGGTAGTTGTGACAGCTACATGACTTTATAAGCTCCAGTTCAGGTATGTCCCTGTATCACAAGGCACTTAGGTGTCCATGTTAGTGCTTAGCTGAGTAAGGGCAGATGTAAGCACATGCACAAACACTTTTCTAAAGCCAGGCCTTAACTCAGATGGTGGAGAGAATCTTAACCCAGTGGAAAACACCCATGAAGCAGCTGCTAACTCCAACGCTCAACTACATCAAAATTTTAGTAAGAATTCAGTCTGATGTTTTGTGTATTTTACAGTGTAAAGCTATTCTCTACTACTGCTTTATCACTGCCAAGTGTTGTCTCTGACTAAGAGCCAGAGGGTCACTGAGGTTACACTAGGCATGCTGTGAGAGCCAGGGCAGATCAGGGGAAGGTGAGTCACACATACCAATGCTCACAGAAAGCTGCAGAAATTAACCCGGGGCAAGCGCTGCTACCCAGGGAACAGAAGCATCTCCAGGTCTTCAGGACACCAAGGATGAAGCACTGCTTCCTTCACCCAGGTGATAGGACAACACTGGAAGTCACATACCAGTTGGTACATTTGACATACTTTCCTGAGTGATGCTTTTGTGACCAGAGCTAGAGTGCAAGCTAACAGGATGAAACCCCCCCCCTGTGCCTTTTACAATGGAAATGAGTAGGTCCAAGGCAACATGCTTCCTGTTGGACACTGGTCTTCATACTGGGGTCCAAACCAAATAATGTACACTTATACCCCACTTAAAATAGTTTGCTGAAGTGGTCTGCTAAGCTGGGATCTGAAATGCAGAATCTGCAGTTTACTTCCCTGGAGATCTCCCAGTCTCTGCAATTTCCACCTCATTTCCATTCCTCAAAATAAGGCCAAAATCTTTGATTTACAAGTAAAAAAACCCAACACCCAGGGAAGTCTTGCTGAGATTTCCCCTAGATCCATGCAGCATTTGCTGTGAAAAATGTTGATATCCTATAAAATAAACCTCCATAACACAGTCATAATTCTGTATGGGCTTAAACAAACAGTGCTTAAAAAAAACATATGGGCTACCAGGGGTATATTGGGCTTTGCAGCATCAAGCCTCATGAGTAGAAAGAATCCTCATGCCCAGAACCAAAAGACTGTGATTGCTGATAAACTTCAGTGATTAGAATCACACAGCCCGTTTTCTTCTTTTCCTTTAATACAACTAAGGGAATCCAAACTACCAGTCTTTTTTTTAAAATAAATTTTGAAGATTTTATTGGTTACTTTTTTTGAAAGGGCAGTACACACATGTTTAAGGGAAACAAGTGCAATCCATTTCTAGTCTTAATTGCCATTTGAAGTGTTGGTATTTGCATGCAGCAGTTTTACAAGGATGGATTGTTCTGGCTGCTTCATGATGTCTTCAGCATGTCACCCTGTATAGCTTTGCTCAGGGCCACACAAGTGGTTATATAGTCAGGGGCCATTCATGTCAGCTAGAGTTTGCACCATGGACCAAGGTACCTGGCTGGGGAAGGCCCTGTGGGCTCTGTCCCTTCGTCTGCCACACTCTTTGCACAGACATTTCCTCTGAAGAGAGGATTCCTCAGGCACTCAAGAGTATAATCTCAACCACCAGCCCCACCACACTAGCAGTCAGAGCCTGGAGCTGTGCACCCCATGGCAGGGACCTTGGAGGCTCCTTCCAGCACGTGCAAGGAGAACCCCTAATCCCCTGGCCATTTTCTCCAGGCAGCTGCTGCCAGCTCCTACTACAGGGCTCAGTGACCAAGGACATCTTTGTCCTGCCTCTTCTGTGCGCTCCACACAGGGGCATGGTTGTCACCTAGCCCTGAGCATCACAAGTCAAACACTGCAACAGTATAAAGATCTGTTGGATGCAACAGCAGCACATGATGGTGATGCCTGACAACAGATTTTCATATTAATACAGAATTATTTAGCTGCTTAAAAATCTCTGCAACTAACAAGAAGGGGGGGGCACAGGATGTGAATAGTTATTTTAAATGCTACTATCAAGCAACATCTGGCATACTCAATGCTGAATGGGGAACATGGACAGAAGAGTCCTTTTTTCTTAAGCAAACATTCAAGAGTAACTGTATTTTTGCACATTGCTTCTCGTGTTGACAGCTTCAGTTTGGTTTGTATTTTTATACAGTTTTTTTCATGGAAAAGCTCAACTTTGTGTGTGTCCTAACATAAGTGTGAATTGTAGTGTGCACTAAGGACCATATGTGTACATGTATAACTCAAAGATGTTATTTCTGAAACAAAAGTAATTGCATGTGCAGAGGGGTGCATATTACTCAAGAGGAAGGGAATTACCACGCTATGTAACAGTGACTCCCCAGCTTGTGGTTTTTCTAAATAAATCTTCATACAGGATTTGGCTTTTGCAATTTCTCATGGGTTTATGCCTTGAATCAAGGCTCCCTTGATGCTCTGACATCAGATTAAGCAGCTTTCTCCACTGTGGCCCTTGCAGCTTTTACTCATCTGGATTATCTGCTAAGTTTCACCTTTTGTTTCCCCCACATTACATGCACTGGACTAGAGCTTTGTGTATGATGGTTGGGTGCTCAGAACCAGGATTAAGAGCAGAAAAACCTGGATTCTCCTCCCAGGTTAAATAGACTTCCAGATTTAAAGCAAGTTCATCATACCTGCCCATGCCTTGCACTCTTGAACATCACCCTTGTACTTTCCTGCAGCCCAACTCAAACACTTGTGAAACTCAGCTTCTCAGAGGAAGACACAAGAGATGCAGTTTTCTCTAAAGGAAATAAATAGAAAATTGAAAACTCCCATTTCCAGAATGTGTCACGAGGTACTTTGGATCAGATTTCTGTGATGCATATCTAGACCTCTAAAGCTGCACATGAAAACTCATGGTATTTTCAGCAGTTACCAGCTCTCACCAGCTACAATATAAGTTTAGATAGACAAGTTTCTGTCCTTAAATATGCCATAAGAATCTGAATGTATGAATCTGGCCCCAGTGTCCAACTGCCTTTTGGGACCTTACATGCTTTTGAAAATCATGTCTCTCATGCCAAGACTAAATTTTATGTCTAACATTCTTCTATCATCTTTTTAAACATGCACCATGGCTCTAAAAATAAGTACCAAGTGAAGACAACTGAAAAGCAGGATGCTTGTTCTACAATGCTTAATCTTTTCTTTAGCTGTTTTCAATTTTTACAGCTCTGAATTATATGACAATAGAGATACTTGAAATTCTCTCTACAGGCTGCTTTTTTGAAGCAAAGTGTGATTTATAAAAAGTTGCTGCCATTAGAGCTGCAGAGACTAGACTTCATGTTTGCTTTATCACTAACTCAGGGAAAAGAGATTTCACCATTTTGTGAAGTTTAGAATCCAATTCAATGCTGTGCACTTTTATGCATAAAATCACTGTTGTCCCTCCTCAGCTAGCTTCTCAGGAAGCCTGCAAAATGAGTTTTCCATGAACATCAGATAGAGAGACATGTATTTCCTGCCCCCTTTTCTCCACACGGTGTCTCAGCAGTTTTCCACATGGGGCCTCATATTAGAATTTGACACTAAGAACATACACAGATTTCTTCCCGGGTGTACACAGCTCTAAGCTTCAAGGGCATCAAGTGCATTGTGGAGTGCCTGAAGGCACAGACTGAGCTAATGAAACAGTTAAGCTGACCCTTAGGACCTATGCTGCACATTAACACACCCTCCAAAATACACAAAACTACCCAAGCATAAGGACAGTTAAAAAGAAACCTCTGAATATCTCCCCACAAAAAATGTGCTCTCTGCAGTTCCAGGGAAGTTCACTGTTTGCCCACAAAGAAGCAAAACAGAGTCACTACCCATTTAATGACAACCTTTACTTATGTCAGTACTTTAATCCTGACATCTCACAGTACCTTTCTATGTTTCCTCTTTTGAATGCCACAAAACAGATGAGAAAAATAAAATGAGGAAAACCTCAGTGAAAGAAAAGAGGATGGGTCTGTGTCCCAGTATGTGGTTCTTCTGGGATTTGCAGAGCCTAACAGAGGGAGTGCTCATGGGAACTATGCAGCCCAATTCCCAGATCTTCAGTTGTAAGGGAATTGGAAAACAGCTGCAGAGAAGCTCATAAGGTCACACAATCATTTCCTGTCTCTGAGACAGGGTTTTATTTCTACATACTTCATAGCTTTTGGCACAAAGACTGGTTTTGGTCCCGCGTCCCTTTTCATCACAGGGGTTGTGTTGGAGTCCCCTGGAAGATTGACTAGGAATACAACATATGCCAAGGAACACAGATACTGTATGCCACCTTCACACTCAACTTTTATTTTAGGCAATGGCTTTTTGTCTTGCTTCTGTTTCTTTTCAGAATGAAAATTTCATGCGCAAACAGCTGAAAAATAACTGTTACAAGAAGAGGATTAACACTACTGTTACAGTCTGAGCTTACATCTTCATGTCTTTTCTATTCCAATCTGTTCACTCCTCTCAAGGCTAAGCAACAGCAGTGCAAACCCCATGTGCTTCATTTTCTACAAGGAATGCCAGGTCAGTCACCCCATGAGTGTGATATGGAGTGACAGCCTGCACTGCAGCAAGCTGCACTTACCACTGGCCACCCATCTCCTGCTGCTGCACAGAAGGTCCCTTGCTTGTGTTCTCTCAGCGCATCTACCCCAAGCTAAAATCTCAATTTTGACTGATTCAGAAACTCTAGAGTGTAAATATGAAAGAAGTGCAAGCTAACTGAATTTTCTGCCACATTCCAGTAGCTCTGATCAGTCTATGTTTCTCTAGCTGCAGCCAGGAGCTCTGCACTCAGGGCCCAGTGTCAGGCTGCTGCCAAGCCTGCAGAAGACTGGCATCCAAATGCAGCTTGTGGAGAGCACTTCCTGCAAGAGAGAGAACCCACTGGGTGAGCACTCTGCTGGGGGAGGATGCTGGACAGCAACCAGGAACCCATGCAGCTCTCACATCAACATTTTAGCTATTTTAATAGAGGACAGGATTTGCACGTTAAGATCAACAACCACAAAGGAATATTTGTCATTCTAATTTGTTTCAGCTAAACCAAATATTTGTCTATATCTGAATGGAGCACAATGGTCAATGGTATTTCAGGTTTCCTTTTTGAGGAAGAGGAGGGGAAAACAGTAGAATTATGTTCAGCTGGTTCCCAGCAACAGCAAAGTGCTTAAAATATTCATGCTTTTCTTGTCCATTCCAGTAAAGCAGATGAGCACAAACAAAAGCAGGGGAGGCCTCCTTTAATGAGGGTCTGTGTTTCTTATGGCCAGCTGCCTGACTTCATTGAGTCTGACATTAGGTGCTTTTTCAGTGAGCAAGGGAGGAAAAACAAGGCTGCCAGATAGAGATTGCATATATTGTTTCACTCGATCCTTTCTGATAATCACTGCATTGCTAAAATATTGAACAGACTCTGAAAGCAGCATTTCATACTTGCAAGTTGTTTTTTCCCCAGCTGCCACCACAGGTACAGGTATCCTGGGAGCTGCCTGGACTCTCAATCTTTTTAGGTGAACACTACTTAAAGAACACCCCAAACCTGAGAATCATTAATTCTGCCACTTGTCCATTAAAAGATTACATACTCATCATCTGTGTAAATCAGCATCAGGAGCTTTCAGATGGTGGTGGAGAAAGAGGTCACTGGGTACAAATGTCTGGTGAAGCAGAGTGTTTGCATTCTTGTTTAGTTTGCACTCCAGCAGCATTGGCACACTGCACAAACTGGTGTTTGTAATCCACAGTAAGCAGGTTGCTTAGAGGTCAAATCTGTTTCTGGTCACTTAACTCTGCATTCAGGAACAGAAGAAAAAGGCACAGCAGCAGGAGCTGCTGGCAAGGCTCCCCCCGCAGCCGCCTGGCCCCACTAGGCGGCACAGCCGCTCTGTTCCATTGCTGTATTTTTTTTCTGTGTGCTTTCAGGCTGCTTAGGGGGAAAAAAAAGTGTCTTTAAACGTGTCATGCTCACTAGAAAATAAGGATAGCCCATCAAAATTACCTCCTTTAGGATTTCAGAAGCAACTGCTCTGTGGCAGCTGATTAAAGCACTAGTTAAGCTCTCCCCACCTTTACACTCCAAATGCACTTGTTGATCCAGGTTAACCCCTGTGACAGCTTGTAAAATGCACCACACTGAAGTTTCTGACATCTCTTCTGAGCATGGAATAAGGTCAAGAGCACTTCTTATGAAGCTGGACCTAGTTACCTCACATGTAAGTTGCTGCTCTTACCATGCTTTTTTTGCCAAGTACTGATCTCATATATACATTTGTGGAAGAAAACCAAAAGAGTGCCTGACAGAGAAATGGAAATGTGATGGTCATAAGTGGACATAAGTGCTCAGCAGCTGCAACAAACCCAGCCAGCAGTAACATAAGCAGTTATGCCACCTGCCAAGAGCTGGAGTCCCTTCTAGCACTAGAGATTCGTAGAGTTTGGAAGATCACTTTGTTGATAAGACTGAAGGTTTAAACAAAGGTGTGTGATGACATTCCAATAAAACTGCATTTGCTTCCATTGGTATAGTTTTTTTTCATTAAAATGAGAGCTTTATTTAGTATCTTCTAGCTATTTTCTACTCTATTTTTGTACCGAGAAAATGAAAAAAAAAAACATTCCCTTCACTCTTCTGAAGCTTTCAAACACTCCATAATGAGCAAGTCAGAACAAAATGCTTTTAAGATATGTACAATTAAAACTACACTGTTTTCAAGGAGAAGTGTCATAATCCTGCATGCCCTGAAGTCAGCCAAGACTCAAATCTGCACAGCTACTGCTAAGACCAGCAATTCTCAGAGACACCAAATGAAGTACCTGCTGGTCCTGGGAAGGACCCACTGGGCTGTCTTGCTAGCTTGGAGTCAGAACAAAACACTGCAAGGATAGCCAAGGAAGCAATCTAGGTGCCGAGATGTGCAAAAGGCTTTGTTATTGTTTTTCCACTGATGCACGAGTCACTGTAGCATTCAGCTATGCCATTCATATCCGTGTCAGATAAGGTATCACAAAGGCCACATGTGTACTTAATCACTCTGGTGGTACAGGTCACAGCTGTGCCCATGAGTTACTGTCAGCTCCTGCTGCTTTGAAGCTGCTTGTTGCTTTATAATAATGATCTTATTGAATCTTGTTTTTCTATAAGAGGGACTAGGCATCCACCTACTCCAGCCTCTCATGTACCTGGTATCCTTAAACTGCATGCCAGTAACCAGCCTATAATTTAATCAGGCCAAACACTTGCATCATTTAGAATAAAAACTTATTCTCTGGAACATAGTTCTAGTGTCAAGTGATGCAACAGCAAAAGTGACTGAGGTAGGACACATGCAGATATTTCCATGTGCTGAAAGTAAAATCCACCTGCTACAGAGGAAGTGAACAGCCTAAGGTCTCTGTCAGCTCAGCTGGACTGCAAGGATATCAGCTCAGAGCTGGTGATTAAGTTTACCTCTGGACATGTGAGCAGTCTGGCACACAAGATCTGCCAGAGATACTAAAAAAGCATTGGCACCAACCTTCTGGATCCTTTTCCGGATGTTCACATTGAGTCCAATCATTTACTCTGCTTGGAACTGAACAAAGGAGACCTCAGCAGGCTAATTTACTTGAAAATGTTTAAAGCAGTGCCAAGCTAATCAGCCCTCTGGATGACCCTTTGAATCTTGTCCTCTTAATAAAGCTGCCCTGTTATTAAAGAGAAATTTACCCCAAAAAGAATTTAGATACCACCAAGGGTCCATGCAATGAAACTCTCAGCCCAGCTGACAGGATGAGAACAGCCAGCATTTAACCTCATCACCATCCAAGTTAGCAAGCACCCTTGAAGTATTTCAGTCAGGCCATGCCCAGCACCATCAGTGTGCCCATGGTGCCCCAGCAGACTGCATCCACCTTGCAGGAGTTTAGAATAAACACTGCTGCTAGGCTGAGCTATATTTGGAAGTCTGCTCTTATCTGCTGCACAGGACACAAACAGTATTCCTACACTGTGAAGGAAAGCATAAACAAGCAGCAAGTGGCTGCCCATCCTTGCCTGCTCTCTCAAAATAGGGTTTAGTACACCAGGTTTGAACAGGGAACACACCTTTACTCTGTTGGAAACAAACAGTCACCTAATAATAATTAACATTAACTTATTGCAAAGGCAAATGATGACATGACCCTCAGCAAGTTTCACAAGCAGCAGAAATGAGAAAGTAAGCCCTGACAAGTGCTGGCACTCCATGGGGTGCCCTGCAGGGTACAGCTCCCCTCTCTCCTCCTGTGGTTTGAGTAGGTTAGTACTGGCATTGCCTTGGCCAGGGCTGACAGATTGTACAGCAGGTTTGCCTGCAGTAACAAAGCTATCACAGGATCTCAAACAAGTTACTTAGGGATAACTGAAGAGAGAAAGGAGGGAGGACTCCATTTGGGCTGAATGCATGGGCCTCACTGACTGCACTGAGATTTTTGCAGAGCTGAGAAAAACAAAGCACATAAGTACTTTTGGGGTGATATATCTTTACACATTTCTCTAAACTGGGCATTAATGGCAACATGAGCTGATCCTCAGAACCTTCTTCCCTCCAATGTCAGCTTGACACTTAAAAAACAAGCCTGCTCCAGAAGGGGTGGCTATCAATTGCACTTCTCCTTTGACTATTACAGGTGACATTTTGATTTTTGGACCATTGTCAAATCATTAGTAAACTGTAGATTGCTGCATTTTGCCAAACATTTTTAGTGCAAACAGTTAAAAGTACTCAACAAGCAAGTGCTGTACACATCCTTAACGCTACAGAGGTGGAAAGTGAGGCACAGATATACTCGATACTTTATTCTTCATTCACCCAAAGAAAGGTTAAAAATAGAAATCCCCTTGATGTTTCCTCTAGCAGCTCCTACCGAGGCTGATGCACTGCCCTGTCAATGAAGATTTATCTACTAGTCATGCATTTGTTTCCCTACGGAGCTCACTGGGTCTGCAGTAACACTTCTCCTTCCCTTTAATCTCAGCTGTGAGTCACTGAAGCCTCTGCTCACTGTCTGGGCAGGAGCAGCGTCACCCCCTCGGCACATACACAGCCTGGCACCCCAGCACAGGGGACCAGGAGATGTGACTCAGGCTGGAGCATCCAGGGGCAGTGTCACCATGGCAACTGAGCTTTAACCATTGGATTACTCAGACTAGGCAGCCTTTAATTAATGGCTTGATTCTCACTCCTTTCTTTCTCCCATGGTTGTAATATTTACTGCATTCCCTAAGCAAGCCACTGAAAAACTTCCCAAAGCCAGCAAGCAGCAGAGGCTACAGCTGGCCCAAAGAGCACGGAGGAGAAAGGCCAGAGCTTCAAAAAGCACTGATGAAACCGGGCTGGGTACAGCTGCTGGCATGACTGTCAGGAAGGGCTGTGCCAAGGTGATGGACACCAAGAAGACCTGTCTAGAGGCTGGGTACTCATCTCTAAAAGACTCAAGATTCACTGCCAGTACCTGTAAGCCTCTAATGTTCAGCAAGTCCCTTCAGCATCACAGCTAGGAAGGAAAAGATTCACTTGGAATCAGAAGCTCCCAAGCATGCCCTCTGTTGCATAGCTTCATCCCGTCTGATCATGGGATGCACAGGTCAGGGTTTGTCCAATCCCCTCCCAGTGGGATGGCTGAGACCTACAACAAATAAGTTTACATCATCTGGTAGATGGAAAGTAGGCCACCAACTTTCAGGAATCTAAAGATCGTAGGCTAGAAATCACTATAGTAGTGTTCAAAACTGAAGACAGTTTCAGTATTAGGTGAAAGCCTACACAAGAAACCATTCAGGGAAGTGATGCAAAGATCAAAACCAAAGAAAGACTAACCTTCCACATGCTTGTAATTTTTAGCAATGACACTTCTGAAATTCTTTACAACAAAGGAAATGCCAGTCACAGCCTGTGCTATGGGAAGGCATGAATCCAGAGCATGTTAAAAGTCTGGAGTAACAGAGGAGCCTGTAAGTTCTATAGTCTAAATAACTAAGTGTGCAAGGAAGACAAGAAAACACTAAAAAAAGATTAAAACACAGCAATTTGCTTTTTCTGATGTGAAAACCTGCATTCTCATAGGCCTGGCTGAAGCACTTCTAGACTCATCCCTAAATCATTTTGCACAGCCAGAACAGCACATGCTCATGGTACGGATTCAGAACTGTTCAAGAGTACCCTGTTCTTCCAGTACAGCTCAACTGGGCAGCACCATCATCCCCTGAGATGTGGCCTTTGCACAGTTACCATGACAGGTTTTTAGGACTGGTTCCTCAGTGATGACTTTTTCTAACAGTTGAAAGATGGATTAATCCATTCTTAACAACAAGGTCATTACACATACCACAGCTATATGCATATGGTCACTGATGGTCATTCCACATTCAGATACCTCACCAAATAAGCCTCTAGCCATATTAGAGAGGCCAGATCTCCTCACTAACTCTTTGCACTACCTTTCCAGGTAATACCTGCTGCTTCCAACCATTTTTATGCTGCTAGGGAAAGAGCTGCAGAACTACCAGCAGCAGTACATGGTACTGCCTTGAGAATCTCCATTTTCAATTTAACTAAAAGCCCTCAAGTTAATCTCTGCTTTATATGTATAAAATAGGTGTTTTTTTTAAAAAAAGGGTACTGCTAATACATACAAGGTATGAAATAGGAAGCAGGAGGGTGAGACCAGCATTGTGCCCCTCATTGTCTGATGTCCACAGCAAGTCTAACCCTTCAGTGGCTTCACCTTTTAAATGTCAGCTCTGAATACACATTCTACTTGATTTAACACTCAACAACAGAAGCCTGCCTGTTTATAGAGCCAGGACAGGAGTTGGTGATGAAGAAACAGAACTATAGGATGTTAACAAATGAACCTGGGAATAGAGTCCAAGTGAGGATGAGTAATAGTACCTGCTTCTTCAGATGTGCATCAAAACCAACCATCACAGAGAGGTTTGGTCTGTCAAGATTTGCAATGCTGTTGGATTTTAAGTTGTTCAAGGACAGAGTTATGATTCATAAAGAGGCTTGTAAGAAGATGAGTCTAAGCCCTGCACTGGAACAGCTCAGGTAGTGCCCTCAATGTAGCTTAGATAATCACTTGGGTCAACTGAAAGCTACAAAACCAGCTCTTTCCCCACAGAAACCCTACATAGCTGACCAGTCAGCATTGACCTAAGCAGCTGCAGTCCTACCAGGGAAAAAGATCTGGCTAAAAGAACTTGGGTTTCTTGTTTTCACTTTCAGATTTTAAGTAAATCCCAAACTAAAACATCAAGTCCTTTTATTCAGGATAAAAAAAGTTTACAAGATTATAAACAAAAGCTGAAAATTGTTAGGTTTTTTTCCCAAGGCTTTGGAGAACATCATGTGTATTCATGGTGTGGATTATACAAAGAACTCAAATATCAGTAACTGGAAAGTAGCATTTCTTATATTTTTATTTTTTTGGACAGAAACCACTAAACTATTTCCAAAACATCCACTACTGAAAGTGCTTTCCGACTCCTACTTTGAAGTAGGTCTAATAGCTGTAAACACCATGGATTTAAAAGGTCACTGCATAATTCAATCTCAGTGATTAACATTTTCCTTTGTAGTTATGACTATACTAAAATAATGATCTCAATTCACAGGATGATTAAACACAATTAATTTTCCTTTAGTAAAATAGGCTGAAGAATCTTTGTATAACCAAGCTAGCTGAAGCACCATTTAAAACACCTTTTCCTTCAAGGAATTTTGCCAGTTAAAAAAAAAACAAACAACTAGTTCTTGTCCAAGCCTAGGTTTTCCTATTCAAAGCTGTGAAATAAGATTCCAATTTTAGTATGAAATTCAGACCCAGCATCTCAGAACTACTGCTGAACATTATCTTTCTGCCTGCTAATTTTAAGGCACTCATTATTGCCCTAGGAGGCATGTCATTGTTACTGTAAGAGCCCCCTTGCTGCTTGAGCCATTTGTACAAATATTCACTGAGATGACTAAGTGCACTTGATGAGGTAAAAATCCCTGTAAGTTCATAAAAATTATCCCTTCAGAGCCACTTGATAACCACAATCATATCTTTCCATTGAAACTATTATCTTAGCAGATGTCTCTTAATTTTTCTTAGATTTCATGCATTTCTCAGCACTAACTTGGACAGGTTTAATGAACAGATCTCTCCCTCAGCCTGAAGAGCAACATGCAATATTGTATTTTTAAAATGTCCTTTCTTGCATATTTTGGACTCAACTAACCAGTCATAAGTGAGCAAAATATATTCATAGTATGAAATACTACTTTTAATTTACTACTTTTTTACTCTGATAGACAATAAAACCAGCAATGAATGAAGGCAAATAGCAATGAGGTCACAACACTTGAGTAATATATTCACTACTTTTTTGTTTCACAGTTCATGCATTAACATTGACAGTCAGCTTGCCAAGTTTAATCTATATGACTAAATACATGGAAGCAGAGTGAAAAGAAAAAAGCCTAGTCAGCTCTTTTTGCAGAGTCAATTATCTCACTTTATGCTGCAGAAGAGGACAGAGGCAATAAAAGGGTCTGAATACCCACCCCACAATGCCACCCTAATCCCTCAAGATCCACACAAGACAAGGACCAAATTGTGACAACAACAACAATTTATATTTTTTTTCCTTACACAAAGTCATTGGAGAGGCACAGCCAGAGCTTTACAGAGACTCTGGTTCCAGAGGGCTGCTCTCACTCTACTCCTGATGTGTACTTGAAGCCTTTGAGCTTTTCTTCCCAGCTATGGAGCTGCAGAGTTAAGCTTTATGTTTTGTACATGCAAGGTCAACAGAGCTCCTGATCACTTGGCTCTTTTGATGGATTCGTTTACCCCTTGCTGAACCTCCTTCACCTTCTCTCTTTTTTATTTGGCATGCTCTTCTAGAACAAGATACCAAACAATACAAATAGTGAACAAAGGCATCACTTAGTGGTGCTGTGTTCATGATCAAGCTGCATTTTTTTGATGGAGAAAAACATCCTGGCAGCTGTAACCAACAGGGAGACTTCAGGGCTTTTATATAATTTTACAGGCAAGTCAATTTCAATACTAACCGCTCATTAGTTCCACAAGTATTTCCTAATGAAAAAGAACTGCCAGGGATGTTCACCAAAAAACAAAACAAAACACCAGAAGACTGATTATGAGAAACTGGAGATACTTTTTCAGGCTCTTCATGTCACATGGAGTTAGGATATGACTCAGAGCAGCTTGAAAGAACTGCTTAAGAGGTAAGAAGATGTGAGGCAAGTTCCAGAAAACTTGTATGACTAAGAACAGCACACGTGTCTGCTTATTGCTTGGGCTCTTTCAGGTAATTCCTCCCACTGGCTCACTTTGCCATCTTGAACATATTTGCTCAGCTGCTGCAAAGAAGACGACACAGGATGAGTTGGAGCTCTCAAACTGCTCCATGCAGGTGAATTAGCTGATGGCAGCAGTTTGTTCCACAATTCTTCCACTTCATCAAGCTGATGGCCAGCAGTGGAGTTCATCTCAGGAAAATGAAAATCCCTGGTGCCAAAGAATAAAGTGACAGATTGGAACAGTCTATTTTAGAAAAGAGCTGCCATGTCTAGTTAGTATCATACACAGATTCACTGCACAGTAACAAATGGATTCTGGACTGAGCTGGGAAACTACAGCGTAAAGTATATTAAGGATTTCAGTCAGGAAAGGGAAGGAAAAATGTTCTGCATTGAATTGCAGGGAGCAATTTTACTCATGTTCTCTATTTTGCTCCCTTGATTTTTTTTCAAGTTATCTTTTTAAGGACACAAGACACTAGCACAGATGATGCTCTGCGTGACCAGATTTGAAATTCAAAGGAAGCAATTATTTGATATAAGCAGCAAGCTAGCAGATCCCTACTCCAACTTAGCTTCCACCATCTAACAATTTTCTGCTACCACACTGCGTCTAAACTCTGTAGAAAGGTGTAATCACTATAGAAATCTTATATAAAAAATCCCCAGTACATCCCACCCAGCAAGCAAAAGCATTTTATTTTCTTTGATCTCACTTTTACAGCATAGGAGATTTTATTTTTAGTCCTAAATGAAACCACTATTAATCTGTTTCTTTCCAACTGATTGTACTAATATATTTCTCCTATCTATTACTCTATGCCACTTTATATTTTACTGCTTATCTTTGCATCCATTTTTTTGGTGTAAAAAAATTTTATATACTCACAGGTGTTTGGGCATAAATCCAACATTGTTATATTCTAAGGTTATCGTGGCATTATATAGATTACCTGCCCACCAAAACACCTTTGTGAGACCTAACTGCAAGCTGTAGGGTCATATTATGCTACTTCAGCTTCTGAGAGAAACAAGCAGGCATTCTTTTCATTTTCATACAGTGACAGCAAATTATTTTATTTAAATTCTTTTGTTTCTTACTTTGGCTTTCGATACATTTAATTCATTCACATTTATTATAAATTGTTGATGTATGTAAATTAAACACATCAAGTTTAAGTAATGGATTAAATGTATCTGAGTGTATTCATGTTTATTATAAAGAAATGTGAAATCTAACATAACTAGTACAGTCTGCCTGAAATAGACTGCCTCCTCTCATTGCAGCTCTGGCCAGATTAGTACCTCCAGTTGCAAGTTCAGGGAAAATTAACTGCTTCCAGGAACCATCATTGCTCAAACCTTCCTATACATAGAGCCTAGTCATTGCCATTTAGCATCTGACCTGTCCCTGGTTTAGTATTAGAGATAACCACTGCTTCAAACATTCCAACCTACTAACCTCAGCTCTAGAATTTGCTGTCCATAACATCTGCTTACAAGTCTGGCATTCACGTTTGCAAGGAATTTCCAGAACAAGAGGAAAAGGGCTCAAATTGCATCTGGGGAGACTTAGATTAGATATCAAAAGAAACTTCTTCACTGAAAGGATTATTAAACACTGGAACAGGCTGCCCAGGGAGGTGGCTGAATTGCCATCCCTGGAGGTGTTCAAAAGATGTGTAGATATGATGCTTAGGAATGTAGTTTAGCACTGGACTTGGTAGAGTTAGGTTAATAGTTGGTAGAGCTATGTTGACATCAAGTTAATGCAGAAGTAGTATGGTATTTGCACACTAGGATGCAAGATGATAGAAGTTTACACTACCTAAGAGCAGCACTATCTTCTGTCTTTAGGCAAAGATGAGAACATGAGGATATTCCCGATAGGACACATCTGGTATTTGCCAGAAGAGTGAGTGATATACAGATAAGATTATATATCCCTCTGGACAATTGGTCTACAACAATGTATGGAAACATGGAGTATTCTTCAAATACCCTGAGAATGTCCAAAAAGACATAACTCTCTTCACATAAAATCCTTCCTCATTTTCAACTTGCAGGCAAAACAAGTCATCCTGACACACTTTCCAGTGGCCCAGAAAAACAGGCACCTCTGAGTTAAACCAGTACAAGAAGCTGTGACTTACTGAGGAGCCAGTGTCCTTATGCTTTGAGCAAAGCTGCTAGGAAGACTAACCTCTGACAGAGAAGCAGAGTATAAATCTTAAAGCAGCAATGCCTCAAGTTGCTTTTCTACAGCAACCTTTATCCCTTTATTAACTCCGGGAACATTCACCCTCAAAGGGGCACACGGGGTACCGGCCGGGCAGCAGTAACAGCTCAGATCTCCAGTTGGGATCAGTCAGCTCGTCACCACTCGGGGGCAGCATTTCAGTAGGAAAAAACCACACAAAACGAAGTTGAATAGTTGTGATTTTAAAAGCTGAAGAACACCAAGCAGAAGCTGCCAGGACACAACACAGTGACCCATTTGGTCCATCACCCTCTCCCTTCCAATAACACCATTATAATACTTCCAAGGCCAACTCCTCAGTGCCCAAAATGAGAAGCCTGTAATAAAAAGCATAAATACTGCTGGTTTAGTGCCCTATATACATCTGCTAAAAATAGTCAGAGGACAAAAACATACTCCAGTTTTGGACACTGAATGACTACATGAGCTACAAGGCCAATTAGGGCAAATGAAAATATTCCCACAAGAAGAAAATACACATGAGTAAACACCCTGGAAGGCAAAGAGCACTCTTGGAATAGAAACTTGCTACACAGCTTCAATGCATCCTTGTCACTGTTTTGTCTTCTTATTCAAACAGCAGCTTTCCTTCTCAACAGTGACAGGCTGCTCTTAGAGGAGCATCACAAGGGCCACCTTCAGGCCTGGGAAGCTGTGATCTGAGGCATGCTCTGCATTCAGTGAGGAGAGGTAATTTCAGAAGTGACTCACAGCAAAAGCCTAACTTGAGTTGCTCTTTCCAAGGCAAAAGTTGAACTTCGCTTTTCATTGAAGAAAAATATTCACAAACAGAACCTCCTTATTTTCAACTGCAGGTCTTTCAAAGCTCTTTTTCCTCCAGACATACTTATACCCTCCCAGCATAAATCACAAGAGCAAGAACCTGGATGCTTCTCCTAGCTCCTCTTTCAAGTGGGCAGGGGATTGTTGGGATATCTGCAGGCAGCTGAAGATTTACAACATGAATTTCAAAGTTATACTCTTCATCATCTAATTGATTCCACAGATCGAAGCAAACTGGAGACAGACCAAGTCTGCTGGCAGTTCTGGTTTTGTCTTAGGCTACTTCAACTCCACAGCTGAAGCCAGATCCAACCTGAATAAGAGGAAAGGGCAACTAAAAGATGGAAATGTAGGATGAGGACAAACAGTCTCTTAACTGTGAGCAGGCATAAAGAATAAGTATTGTTTAGTAGGCTGTACATGGAAATGGAAGGATTAATATTCTGATCTGTATTTTTTTTTATGTCTGCTGACTTCATTCATATTCTTGGGGAATTTCTGGACAGCTTCTTCAGATTCTCTGACAAAGCAGTTTGAGGAGCACTTTCAAAGGACAGGCCCTCTTTGAAATCACCAGTTGACTGCTATTGTACTGAACCCTAAGATTGAGGGAAGGGTTAAAAGGGCTATTTGATTATTAAGCCTTCCTGAGCTAAAACAAATCTAAAAGCATGTATAAAATAAACAAGTTACTCTTGACCTGTTAGAACAGGTTATACAAAACTGTTGTTAAAAGTAAGCCTCAAAAAAAGGACTTGTAATAACATATATAAGTAAAGCAGTCTTTTCCTCTGTGATTCTTCACTTAATTAAACAAATTCCCTTTGGGTCTAGACAGAGCTGTGAGTGGAACTACTTCGGCAAAGCAAGGTTCATAATGACACTTCAAAAAACACCCACTGACAAATGAATATTGAGGTGGGGAATCTTCTTTAAATATCTGTATGAATAAACCATTTCTAGTCATGCATCACCTGTTTACAGATTTTTCCAGTAAAATATTACCCAACCAAATATGTTGAGAGTGAAAAAGCCACTCAAGAGAAGTAATGAGGGAAATACAAGAGACTTCCTTATTGCCATCCCTCTGGCTGTTCTTCACAGCTCTCCCATGCAACAGAGCTGTCTTATTTATGCTCATTTTTGAGTTTACACATCAGTGGAGATGTCATTAACTACATTATAACATCCAGATTTATTGTATTCATTGCTTTTTAATTAAAAGAGACCAAAGCAGGAATAATCACAGTAAATTTGAGTTCAGCAGGGAAAAAACTACAGCACCAGAAGGCTCAGCAGCAATGGCACAGAGTGGGATAATGATGAGGATCCTAAATGTAGGTCTTAGTTGAGGTGCAGGTGCATGTGAACAGGAGAAGCTTATGAGGAGCAGCAGTTAGCATGGACAGGTGAGACAGTGTGAATAGAAACATACAGAGGCTAAGTTACAAACATCTTTAAACTCCGAAATATTCTGCAAGGGCTAATATTCCAATGGAAAATGCCAGAACTGCTTTTGACACTGACTTCACTTTGGAGACTGAAATAAAAGCCACCGGACAGCTTATCCCACACTCCTCTAAATCAGTGTCGCAGCAACTCCCACCTGCCAAGTCCCCTGTGCTGGGTACAGCCTGCTGGACCCCTGGCCCAAGGTCTCATAGAGCCATGGATGGTTCCCTCTCAGATCCGTATGTGATTCTAACATGCATGTTTAGCCTGCCTATTTTCAGTGGAAACAACTTTGAATTGCCCGAGAACTGCCCACCCTTTCAGCATGCAAAGGTAGAAAAGAAACACCAGTCAAAAGATGCAGTTAGGAAGAAGAGACTGGCTGGCATCTTTGTTCTCCAGCAGCTCACACCAAAAGCCAGACGTTTGTAAGAGCACGAGCCAGCCCTCACCACAGGATCCAAACCACTTGAATCTTTTCCCAGGTAAGATTGCTCCTACTGGCATTGGTTTTGTAACATTCATACTACTTAGAGTTGATGTGTAAGTAAAGCTAGAGGCAACAAAGAATGGATAATTGTGCACTACAATAAAGCTTAAATATATTCATCCTTTGCAAATGGGGTGAGAGAATGAGAATAAATAAAACTTCACTGACACTTAAAGCCAAAAAAAATCTGAGAATGCAAACCCACAGCACAAGATATTGCAACACTGTCTTGTAACTTTATTACAGAAGCCCACAGTAACCCCACTAAGAGTGTTAAATAATAATGGCTCACAGCTGCTACTGCTACATAATGGGATTATTTTGATGAGGAATATGTGCACAGCTCAAGTAATGTGCATCAGCTCAGACAAACCTTTCCTTTTGAAATTCATGTAGGACCCTCTCTTCTTGCTGCAGTTAATTGCAGAACCCAGGGCTATTATTCTTAAATGGCAGAATTTGTCTCTGATCCTTGTCCCACATGATTTTTTTTGTCAGAGGTTGCAATATGATCAGAGGTAGGTGGCACATCTTGTTGCACCACTCATTACCAGGGGGCAGCCTTCTTTGTCTATTCTGTCCTGATTATCATGCATCTGCCCACACATAGAGCCTACAAGGATAGGGTTTTTTATTGCTCCTGAAATTAAAACATCCCTGTCCAACATCAGTATTACTATTATAAGTGGTCAAGCCCCTGGCTTGCATCACAAACAAAGTTAGGAAATGCTCACTCTTTCATTTAATCCTTTACCAAGCAAATTTGGGTTTCTCCACTGACAAAAGAACTGATGAATATTTGATCCTTAACAGAATGATTACTTAGCTAGAAGGCATTATCTTCTCTACTTACTGTCCCACTAAGTCATATGGGCTGCTTTATCTAGACTCTGGTGACACTGATCTAATTTAGAAGACTGCTGACTTCAGTCTGTTGGTCTATACAATATTTTAAATAAATCAAGACCACTGTGCACTTGCTATTTTAGATATAGATGATTTTCGATTATAAACTGTCAGCTAATTACCCAGTACTAACTGGAAGTCAATGGACTGCAAAGACTGAAGTACTGTTGGTTATTTATAAAATTCATCATGAAGCTCTACTGAAAACTCTTACCTTCAGAACACATTCATAAAGCCAGAAATGGCAGTGAGAGTTCCTAAACTGAATGATTCATTAGATTTACCTTTAACTACTGCTTCATGAGTAAGTATTGTAATATTAGCTCCCACACATCTTTTCCGTCTTTATCAAATTCCTGTACAAGGGTTTTGTATAGGAATGCAAAGATAGTATTATCTAGGTCTGAACCTGAGGAAAAAAATGCAGAAAAAGGTTTTCCCTTCTTCAAACTCAGTTCTAGGGAATCCTTAGGTCAGGCAGGCACTCCACAAGGCTTTGCTGAGGTCTCAAAAATTGAAGCTTTAATTTTTAAAAGTATGCTTCTAGCTGCTGTAGTCCCAGCAATCACCTCCCAAACATGGAAAGAGCAATAGATGTAAGCACCTCTGCAGCCAGCCTCAGAACTCCTCTGTTCCACACGAGTCTGACGAGTGTGTCAAGTCCAATCCCCAGCAAGCACTGCCTAAAGAATCACTGATTTTAATGCAAGAAACAGGTTTGGGCAAGCACAGCTCCTTGAAACTGGAAGCTATAATGAGGAAAGAAACCACAGAAGCAGTAACAGGGAAACAAAGAAGTGAATGAGGAGGAATGAAGTGGAGTCAGACATGACAAGAGACTCCCTTGCTGAACAAAGAATGCCATGATCCGGCAGAAAACCTTTAAATGAAAACTAATTGCCATATAGGTCCTGTCCATCAGGAAATACCCACATGTGGCAATAAGCTGCTGACTCAGATTAGGAAGGAGAATATCACCATGGGGAATGATGAATCCCAAAGCTATAGCAGGGACTTTTTCTAATGTGGCAAGTTTGATGTCCCTGCATTGAAAGCTTGCACCTTGAGGGGTAACCAGTGTGAGCGGTCCCTTCCTGCAGCCTGCCCGGGGAGCCTGGCTGCTTGGCTGGGGCCAGACACAGGACAACCCAACCAGCAGGCACAAGGCCAACTTGCACTGCAGTGCCACCTCAAGCCCTGGGTAGTATGGTCTTGTGAAGCAAGCAAGCTCCAACTTCTAGAAGGTCAACCAGGGGTCTGACAATGAGCAGCCTATCAGAGCTTGCCAGCTTAAACTTAAACCCAAGAAACCTTCAGCAAGCCGGTACTTCCCTTCACTTTAAGATCACAGACCACTCCAGGAAGATATTTCCGTAGCATGGACACCACATTCTCACCGCTAATGCGATTATCTTCCCTAAACCAATGGAGTGTCACTAGCACAACACTTCAAGTTTCTTCTGTCACTCATATAGACTGCATATTAAAAATACAGATAAAAATGGGTTACCTAGTTTAAGCTTTGGATCAAATTTGTAACTCAATGTTTGGTTTAGACAGTATTTGTATGACATAGATAAGGTAGCAATTGACTATTTGACTGGCTATCTTGGCAACATCCCAAATGTAAACATTCCTCTGGCTGCAAATGGATTTTGGGGTAAAACCCAAACATTTTCACAAATTGCTGAAAGATGAGACAATCTAGCAACTCCAGAAGAAAAAAAAACAAAACAAAACACAAAACCGAAACACCTCACACATATCCTTGAAACATTATTAAAGTAAAACTTTGAACATTAAACTATCTGTGGTAACTTTATATTAATGCAAGGGATGCTGCTGCTGTTCTGTGACAGCTGATTTAAAGTGTCTTGCACACACTTTGCATACAGATGGAGTTTAGGAAAACATGAGAAGGAGTAATACTGTCTAAAATTAGTACATTTGTCAAAAACATTTTGAAACTAATTGATATTGCATGTTCAGCCCATCCTATCAGTAACTTCAAACATTTCCATTTTATTGAGCTGCAGCTCCCCTTTACTAAGAGCCACTTCAGCTGAAATAACTGGACTGGGTAATTCCAGCTCTGGGCAGGCATCCAGATGTGTGTGATTTCCATCAACCAGTTTCAGAGGCTGAAGCCCAACCATGACTCCACGCTGCACACAGCAGACATTTTTAATAAATGCTGACCTGCACTTCAGCTCTTCTGCTAGGTGGGTCACAGCAGAACTGCTGATGCAGCCCAGCAAATCGAGGAGTTTCATGTGGAATTGAAAGCACAGAGATGTCACAATTTGGTTCTCTTTCTACAGCTAGTGTAGCCTCAAGTGGGCATCCCCAGGGGATTCTCCAACTTCCCAATTATACTGTAGAATCACAAGAAGATTAAAAGTTAACCTTTTCTTGCCATTAATTTATATAATGTCTTGTAGTGTTCTGACCTATCTACCCACTGCCTGCAATTACTGTTTGGACACTGGGGCTACCACACTGGCTTCTCCTGGGTGATGATGGGGTGCTGGCATGTCATTCCTTATCACTAACATGTGCATCTCTCAGGGCAGCTTCTACGTCTTCCTAACTTATGCCTGGAAACTTGTAGCCAAACCATCAACCTTTGGCACATCTGCCTTGACTTTTGTTCTGTATTCCTTGAAGAGACTCCATGATCCACCCAGGGAACATAATGTAAAAACTACAACTAGATACTGTGTCAGTTGATGCATTTTGTTTTTCCAAATAACTATGTGGATATGGGCTGAGGAATGCTGAGGTTACCAGATAAACCAACTAAGATTAAGTTGGAGCCAGAGGTCTCTCTTTTTAGGACTTCTCAGGAAAAACACACACCAAACCAGGTGTTTGTGACACATACACCTGCCAGAATCACGGTGTAGTTGCATTAGGAAGTGACCTCTGAGGCATCTTGCCCCCTGCTCGAGTAGGCTGCCCAAGACACCTCTTGGCACCTTGGTACATGTTGTGCCTCTAGAGGATACACGACTATGCACCAGATAGATGTTTGTTATAAAGCTCTAGCTAAGTAACAATGGTTCAGCTTTCAAAGAAGTCCCGTACACAGGTTTCTTGGTAAGTTCTCACTTAAAACATTATTGCATTGATTCTAAAATTACACGGATATTCTAAACCCTAAGTTGTTAGTTATGAAATCTGCTTGGTTTTTCCCCAGAGGAATTTCCCCTCTTCTGACTTGGATTCCAGTAAATCCTCCATTATTGCAACCCTTTTGTATTTGTGCTTGCGCCCCGCTTTTTTTTAAACTTGGCTGCTGTGCCTCCATGGCACCGCGCGTTGCCAGGGCTCCCAGCGGACACCCGGGCTGAAGCCCCAAAGCCGCCAGCGCTGCAGTGAAACGGACCTGGGGGCCCGGCACAACGGGACCAACACCTTTTCTCTCACAACTAATAAACCCCCACGCACACGCAAGACTCCACTGTTCACGGCCACCTCTCAGCCGAGACTGCCTCGGGGAAAGCCCCCGCCTGGCACCGCGACCCCCCGCCCCGCACCACCCGAAGAGGCCGGAGCCCGCCCGGACCCTCCCACCCGCCCCGCCAGCCGCGCAGGCGCTGCCCCCGCCCCGCGCATGCGGCCCCTCCGCTGCCCGCGCATGCACCGCGGGGCTGCGCGGCCCGGGCCGCCATCGCCGCCGGGCGGGCGGTGCCTGGGGGGGGGGGGGGGGGGGGCGGCGCCATGGCCGGGGGGGCGGCAGGCGCGGGGCCGGCGCGGGGCCGCGGGCGCTGAGGCGCGGCGGGAGCATGGCCGAGTCGCTGCGGGACGAGCCCCCGGGCGGCTCGGAGTCGGAGGCCGAGCTGTCGCAGCGGCTGGCGCACACCAAGGCCCGCTCGTACGGCAGCACGGCCAGCGTGGCGGCGCCGCTGGCCGAGCGCTACGTGGAGCACCGGCTGAGCGCCGGGGACACGCTGCAGGGCATCGCCCTCAAGTACGGCGTCACGGTAAGGCGAGCAGCGCCGGGGCTGCCTGCCGGCCCGGGGAGCCAGCAGCGCGGCGGGGCCACCCGGGGAAGGGCTCAGCCCCGGGGGCTGCGCGGCCGGGACCAGCGGCGCGCAGGTGGAGGCCCCGGGAGTAACGGGGCCGAAAGGGGAAGATGCGCTGGGAGGGACAGAGCCGCGAGGCGGCGGGACGCAGCTGTCCCTCCCAGCGCTCCCTACCCAGAGCGGGCCGCGGGTGCGGCGCTGGTTTCGGTCTCGGTGTTGGAAATGCCGCCATCGCGGCGCTGCGAGCTGCTGCTGGGGACCAGCACCTGCCGGGACGGGCAGGGGCTGAAGGCCGCCCTGTCCAGCCCGGCCCAGCGCCGGGTCGGGGTCTGGCCCTGGCCTCTCTGATGGACACACACGCTCCCACCCGCTCAACCCGTGGTCACAGGGCAGTTCATCACATTCACTTCAGACTGAAAAGATGTAATCGAGTTTATATCGAAAAGAGTAATCTTTTTGAGGTTGACACAGAGGCTGTGATAATAAATAATTTCTTCCAGTAGCTTCACGGCTAAGAATTCTTCCGTTGTCATCTACCTACCGGCTTAAAGGTGACATACAAGTTATTTGAATGTGTTGTGACTTCTCTGCTCTCTTCCTATAGAGAGAAAAGTTGACTTCTGTGAAGGCTGCTGTCAGCCTAAGACATGCAGAGTCCCACAGAGGCTGCCAGCATGCCCCAACACTGCCATTCCCCACAGGACAGAGCTCACCCACGCTGCTATCATTCCAGCTTACTTGGAGCCCAATGAGCTACCCACTGACATATCTATGTGCAGCTTCAGTAGTCCCAACATGTAAAGTTGCTAGGGGCCAAGCAGCTGATGAGCATAGCTAACAGCATGGTACCAGGACAATCAATGTCACTTTCACATCAGCTGCAGAGCACCTTCCAGTTGGACTCCTAGAAGTGGTACAGTGCAGTCCCAAATGAATTGGTTCTGACTGGAATGGGTTTCCTTTGCCTCCCTGGTTCTGAAAGATCTACTGAACCCTTCTACTAACTTCAGCAGCATTTAGCCTTTGTTGTGAAAAGGGTTGAAAATCTGTTTCTCTTACCCTTAAGATGCAGCCACTTTTGACCGAATTTGGTTGGCAACAGGATTAATGGCATTTTGTATTGATATTGGTCCATGTTAAACCAAAGTTTTACTCAGCACAGGGGCAAATCAAAGTGACTCAAGCTGCTTATTGGATTTGTTTGAAGTTTTATTTTTGACAGGACTTGCCATAATGGAGAAAGTCTCTGGCCTAAATGATTTGGTTATGCTGTTCTTCATTTTGCTTGCAGCAGTAAGTGAAAAAAGTATTAACAGATTACCAAAACAGTAGTTTCTAGAAAAAACTGACTTCTAAACACTTTCCAACTCCCTTTTAGCTGAAGTTAAGTCATGGATCAAACCTGTACAGTCTGAAAAAACAAGTTTAACTTTTAACCATGAACTTTGTCCATAGTACGAGTTTAGTAAGCTAGTATTCCCTTTAAGAAACCAGAGCTGTATCATTATAGACTTCAACTGAGAAAGGCTAAACTGACATGAAATGTTCCTTAGAGCAATGCCAAGTTACCTGAAATCAGCCATTGTGTTTCTGCTTTAATGGGTTTCATCCCAGGGTAGGAATGTATGCAAACATGTTTGCTTTTAGCAAAATGAAGACTGATGCATTCACACAATGACAAGGATTGACTTTCTCTAAAGAGTCATTACATTTGCTTCCTGCATCCTGTGTACTTGGCTAGAAGTGAGAGTTGCTATAATGGGAACATTGGAATTATCTTTGGCTGCCATTGCCTCCAGTATTACTGTTTTTAGTAGTTTCCCCACTGTGGTTTTCCTCTCTGGGAGTTACTTTGCAGCAAGAGACATCTGGGCCATGCCTGCCTTGGCATGACAGTGCAGGCAGTTTAAGATGGATGAAAATATAATTTTGGGGAAAGACATCTCTGTGCTTTGTTCAGCTTCATCCTCTGCCCTTCACCCCTCTACCCCGGGTACTGTCTATTAATCTTGTATGGCTTGAATTCATTAGCTCTTCCTTTGAAGACTTGGGTAAATTAACACTGGGAATTAATGTTTAGTGTCATATTTATGGTTCTGTTGGAGTGCTGTTTTCCATCATACAAGGGTATCCCTTTTGAGGGTAGAAGAGGACTGTTTCATTGCAGTAGAAGAAGTTTTGATGGATTAGTTCGGCACCAGTTTATGCATTAGCAGACCTTCAGTTGAAGTTTTAAGAGCAAATATTTTAGCACATCCTTTCGTTAGTACAGGTCTGTAGCTAGTAGTTCAGTTTTCCTAGCACTAAAAAACATTGTTAAATCCTGCTCTCCACACACCTGTGAATGTATGGAGTCTATATATAGAGTTGTAGAAGGAGCAGTAGATATTGCACATAGCAAGTAACCTGCTCAAGGCTGAGGGATGTTCTTTTTAGAACAAGGTAATCCCATTTCATTGTTACTCAGTGCAGAGGTGCAGTCTTCCAGATGCCACAAGGCAATATATAAAAGGTACTTTAGCAAGAAATAACCAGAGGTAGAGTTTCAGTGGAGGACAGAGGCCAGCAATACTGTGCATTATTTATCAGCTATTGAAGCATCACTTTCCGGCTCCCCTGTAGCAGAGATCCATTTTCAGCTTTTGTTTTGTATTTTTAGAGAAAAGCTAAACACTTTGATACCCCTCAAGACAGACAACTTTTAGAGATTTTGACAAGTGACTTACACTAGCATCTGAGCATCATTCTAGGTCTCGTTGCTAAGTCAGGTGAACTTGCTTTTATATCCTGCCAATGCTACTCAGCTTGGGAGAAAAGTTAAACCCCATACTGTGTAAGGCTAACTAGAAATAGTTTCCAGGCTTCAGGAGCTGTAAGAGTAATGAGTTTCTCTTACTTGCAGTAACTTAGTGTCTGACACCGGATGTTACTCAGTTTTTGAAAGGGGTTATTAAATCTAATCGTTTAATCATCTTAGCCATCTGCATCAACAGGTTGGGGTTGTCTTAAGTAGAGAATACCATTTTTGTATATTTAATGGCTAGAAATAGCTTACTGCTGAGCTTTACTGCATTGTTCTCACTACTTTTCCATACATAAAGCCTTTCTAGAGAGAATATCCTATTATTTTTAGGGAGAAAGATCTCATCAGACTTCCAGGACCCAAGCAAATGCACCCATATGACACCAGATCTGTAATGGTGCTGCAGCAGATACTGTTATGCACAGCACAGGTCTGCACTGCATGCAGGAGCTCATTCCAGTTCTGCAAGTGGACACAGTCTCACATCTACACAGATAAGAAAAAACTAACATTTCCACTGCTTTTCCTTAGTCTTACAGCTTTCCCAGCTAGTGCATTCAGTGTAAGAAGTGCACAGGCATGTTAAGCCAGTTATCTGTTAAAAAGGGTCTTTCTTTTACAATTGGGAAGGACTCCAAGTAGTGACAGAGCAAAGTTTAAAACTGAAAAGGATAGTACAGTACAGCAGTTTTTTTCATCATCTGAGCACTAGACTCAAGATACTTCAGACTTCAAAGTATATGAGTGGCTAGTGCTTCAATTGCTCAGCTTTTTCTGTGCTGTTATACTATCAGTAAGACTCCTACTACTACAAGACTTAGTCTTCACTGTTACTCAGTTTAGCTCTATTTAATAAAAATCAGTAACACTTCCAATGCAGGGAAGAGGTATTTTCAGTTCTTTATACTTGTTTTATTTCAAGTATATTTATCATTTCAGTACTGTAGTGATAGGGGATTTCTGCTTATTGCAATCACCAGGGGACTAGAATAGTAGTTTTTCAATTTTTTTCCAATTAGGATTTTTCCTAATGAAATAATGAGTTGAAGTTATAACTAAATCTTGAAGTCACATAATCATGGATACTGATTTCTGTGCTTTTTTCCAAAGCTTTCAATTGAGAAATAGAAAGTTAGTTTAGCTGTTACTGACTTGGAAGGGAAATCTAGATAAGTAAGAGCTTAAACAACATTCTTAGTGGGGAGACAGTATAAACATTTACTGGGAGCTTTTCTTCAGCTGTACAGCAATGGAATTTATAATAGCTTCTCAGGTTAAGTATAGAAGCATTAGTATGCTGAGAAAAATGGTGTCTCCTTGCTTCTGTCATGAGATCATCTGTATGGAGGAGTAGGTTGTTGTTTACTTTGGTAAAAGTTGCATAAGAAGTATTTACCAGTTATGTGGTGGCTGCTACCATGCATTATTACATACATAAGGTAGGCTGTTGTTCATGCTATAGATTCAGCTTACTGGACAAATGCAGCCACTAGTCTATGCAGCTGCATTACAACATTATTATCAGTCTGCCATTCTTTTCACTGCCTGGCCTCTCACAGAAAATCAGGACTTCATCTGAAGTCTAAATTTGGTATATCAGCTAGGAGGGAGATACTTTGGATGAGGCATGTACTGCTCTTCCAAGACTTGTGGTGCTTACACTTCATACCTGGCACATCCTAGAATGCTCAGGGTAACTTTATCACCCCTTGTTTTTATTACACATGCTTTGTACCAGAGTTCACCTACAGCAGCTGCTTGCAGCCCTGAGCCTTACTCTGATAGAAATCAAAATCAGCAGCATTTCTGCAATAGAATTTTTATTCTTTGGCAGGTTCTTCCTGTGAGTCTGTATGGAGATTGGAAGAGCATTCTAGAAAAGCATCTTTAGGTGCAAGACTTTAGATGTATTATAACTAAAAGCTACTGTACTGCTTCAGAAAGCTAGGTTTTGGCAGAGTACAAAGTACTAACATTTTTCCTATTTTTTTTCAGATGGAACAAATAAAGAGGGCAAATAAACTGTTCACTAATGACTGCATATTTCTGAGGAAAACCCTGAATATTCCTGTTATATCAGATAAACCATTACTGTTCAATGGACTTAATTCACTGGAGTCTCCCGAGAATGAAACAGTTGACAGCTCCCCTTCTTGTGATGAAGGACTAGTAACAGTTCAGGAAGGAAGCAGTTCTTCTCCCAGTCCTCAAGAACCTGACAATCAGCCTGCTGCACCAGAAGAACTATCTGCCAAAGACTTCCTACAGAGACTGGACTTGCAGATTAAGTTATCCAAACAAGCAGCCAGAAAACTAAAAGATGACAGTGTCAGGTAAATGCCACTTTTAGTATTGAGCATCTTAATCTCCTCCTGAAGGTCTTTTAGCCTATGCTGAACTCTAGTGTGGTATCTCAAACAGCATCTCTGGTTTTGTCAACAAGCCTATGCTATTATCGTGCATCAAATACATTACATTTTATATAGAGTCCTTAACATTTTAGGGTGGTACTGTGGTAGGCTAGAACATAGGGCCATACACCGTGCTTGTGGGACAGGTTACATCTTTACTGCATTGCCTTTGTGACTAATTTTGAAACCTTGTAATTGAATAGAGCAACTCTAGTAATTAACTGGGGTGTAATACTTGGGACAGAACCATAGAATCATTTAGGTCAGAAAAGACCTTCAAGATAATAGTCCAACTGTAAAGCTAGCGCTGCCAAGTCATCCACTCAGTTACCTTGACCTGAACCTGGGAAAGAGTAGGGAGGTGAAGCATTTGAAACTGGTAACTAAGTTAGTTTGCCCAATAATAAAACAGATACCTCAATAAAGGAGGTTGCCTGGGGAGAATCCCGTTTGACTTCCAAAAGCTATTAACTCAAATTCAGATTGCTGCCTTGTTTAATTGTGGATTCTGGAATCTTCCAAGCATTGGATCCAAGTTCTCTTGTTTGCACTGGTACACCAGGTCTTACAGAAGTGGTTATTAGCATTTTTTATTATGGCCTGATACATACCACAGCTTTCAGTAAGTGTCTTTCAGCTCCTGTGACCTGAGCACAGAGGAGAGACAGCACTACAAAGCCTTGTAGTGCTGTGCTATTTTATTCTCTTTTGCCTGAAGGGTAATGTTGCAGTGACTTTGTTACTTTAAGCATCTTAAAAGTGAAGAAAATTGTTTGGTCATTAAACACACACCACCATATTGTTTATTTTGTGGGCCATGGGCCAGAGCTACTATTGTGCAATTTGATTTTGTACATAGCTTGGCTTGTTTATAAGCCATCAGAATAGACCACTACAATTCTGAAGAGCTACATTAGTAATATTTCCTGGCCATTACTTTGGTTTGGGGTAATGTGTTGTAGACCTCATCACATAGCCTAGTACTGCAGCCTGGTACAGAAGGCTAGAAGCTGTTCTTGCCAGTCCTTAGGGCCAGCTACAGCCTGAGCCTTGGACAGTTTACCTTGCACATTATAGCCACTACTTACATTCTTCAGTTCTCCATATCCACCCCTACTATCCACCATAATCAGCTGCAGCTTATTTTTATAACCATACATTCCTGCAATAACTACAAGTTTAAATTAAGAACTATTTTTGAGGTGGGTTGGATTTTTTTTTTTAATTATTTGAAGGCAAAAGAGCAACGTCTTTGGTTTAATAAGATAATTCTGCTGGACTACCCAAGAACAGGGAAAGTTACTCAGCTCCTTGGTTAGTTTATAGGGTTCTTTCCTCTAAAAGAGGGTTATATGAAATTTAAGTTGTAAGTAATCATGTTTACAAGTTCATAGGGGAAGTCTGCATTATTTGGGTTTGGAATACTAGGGAAATACCTAGTTTTTAACTTATACCATTATTAGACTTATCCATATAACTTACCTTTGTATGGAGGCATATGCAATATTAAAAGTAACTGGGAATCCTTTGAAGCTCACAGCATAGCAACTGTTAAGTCTTCCCATTTTCTCCCAAACACAGAAATTGGCAGCAGCTTTAAGAATAGGCTCTCAATAACAATTTTGAAACTCAGTAGTAAAAACCAATGATCTTTGAAGAACTTGCATGCTTAAACTAGTACAGGATGCTGTGCTGCAGTAGGCTTACATAACCATTTTTAAAGGCAGTATTGTCAAGTAGACAGTAGGCAGACTGATTTTTCCTGAGGATTTTTAATAGCAACACTGATTTGGTTTATCCAGTCATTACATTAACAATAGCATTTGTGGGCAGCAATTTTCTCTTAAGAAAGTCTAAGTGATCAGTCTCAATACTGGTTGATGCACAAGTAGCATACATCAAGGAAACCACTTAGGAAATATCCTTGCAGCACCAAGACACAGATCCAGCTACAGCTGAGGGACTGCTCCTCTTCTTGCTTCATTTGGTCCATCTGCATCCCCTGCCATTCTAAATCTACAGCTAAGCTTACTTTTAAAGAAGGAAATGGAGAGAAACAGTACTAGAACCTAAACATGCCCTCCACTTGTTTATCCTTTACAGTATCTTATTGATTTGGCACTGTAGTGTCAAGAATAGTTAAACTCTTAACTACCTTCCTATGTTGTTGAATTTACACAGCTTTGTTTTCAGCTTTCTGTTCTTGAAACAGAACAAGAACTCCAAAGATATATAATAGCATACTGCAAGTTGGATTCCTAATAGGCAATGCCAGTCTTATCTATTTTGATCCATTAGGAAGATTATCTGCATTTGCATTACATTTTTACTGTTGAGATATTACATGCTCCTGATCTGATGATTATGGTCATTTTCTTTTTAGAGAGGAGGAGAATGAGGAAGGTCCCTATGCAACTTCTTCATATCACCAGTAGAAGACAGATGTGATGACCTGAAAATTTTCCATGAAATCAGTTCTTAAAGAACTAACTGGTCAATAATTAAAAACCCAAGTCTTTTGGACTCATTGATGTACTTAAGTAATGAATGGTTAATTGCACTGAAATTATGACCTCTTCTGCCTTCCATAGGTTAACGTCCTTATGCTATATCAACAAAGGGTTTGAGCCTTCCAAAACTAGCAATGGCCTTTATACCCCTTCTGTGCAAAGTGTAGCATGGTAGCAAAAATATATCCTTGAGGTCACCTTTATGCAGGATGTTGATCTTTAGTAAAGATTTTGTAAATACTTGTTAAAGTGAAATTTGTTTTAAGTATTTAAAATTAAACAAGTTTGCTTGTAAATTACAAACTATGAAAATAAGACATTTATTCTACGAACACAGATGAGTTTGCTGTGAAAGTTTTGTCTACTTCAGGGCTTCTGAACTTGCCTCTGAACTGTGTGTGTGTGTCTGTGTGGTTATGATGTATTCCTAGAAGGGGGAATTCAGCTTCTTTTGATTAGTTAAAGCCTTTATGGTTAAACAACTGTTTGCAAGTAGGATTTCTGCTAATGAAAGGGAAGAGTTACAGCAAGTTATTTTTCTTTGTGAAAAGTGACATTGAAATATCAAACGTGTGTTCTTGTGTGCAGTTATATTTTATGTGGTTTTAATTAAATAAATACAGAAATACCAACATGTCTGTTCATAGTGAACTCAGTTTGGTTCTAGACTGTTTTTTGTGAAGAATGGTTTGTCTGCTTACATGAGCTGTTAGATGCTTATTTCACAGCAAATGCCCTCCACCATATAGCTCACCCTCCTAAATGAGACCTCAAAGAGCTACTTGATCTAGTTGTGTATTTGAGAAAACTCTAAGATTAATCAAGAGCCAGACTGATAAGCTTTCACTGTTCTGAAAAGAGATGCCTGTATTCAAGTCTGCAAGTGGACCCCACCTGAAGCTCAGGAAGGCAGAGTACAGGCCGAGTTCAATCTTTGCCCTGAAGTTAATGTATTAGCAACTTCTTGTTAAGCATCCTGCATTTTTTCCCCAAGTATTTAATAAACTTCACAAAACTCTAGTCAGTAAAAGGATAGATGGATCTGCACTGTCACAGGTGCTGTTTCCTATATATCAGATCATTTATGTAGTTTATTGCTCCATCTAGACAAATACTTTCTGCAATATGTTAAGATGGAAAGCTACATTAGTTTATTAAAAATAGAAATTATAATTCAAAGCTAGACAGGAATTGTTATTTCCCTAGAGCCTGCAGAAACTCAGGCCTGGCAGGCTGCAGGAAGACAAAATAAGACCTAGAGAGGTTTGCAGGAAGACAAATTCACAAGAGCGTAAGAGTTTAGAGTGAATAAAAGAAAGCATTGGTTTTTCTTGAAGAGACTGGTGAATTACTTTTAGGTCTTGTATCTTTCTTAAAATGGGATTTGTATCTTTTCCTTACAGAATAGTAGTTTCTGTTGTCAGTTAATCTCAGTAGGACATTACTAAACTACTTTTTCAAAGGCAACCCCAGCTTCAAGCCCAATTCTCTTTTATAATCCTACAGAAAAATGTAATCCTTTTCTACTGAAGAAAATAAACTGTAATCCCCTCACCTGTCCAGCACATGCAGGACAGAAGGGCTTTGTGGAGCAGGTCAGAAGCACAGTTTCCCTTGCACAGCAAGCACACCTCCTGGCAGAGCCACATTTCTCTCCATCCTTCCTTCCCCAGAGCTCTGCTGTGCTCATGGGCAGCAGAACCTTCAGAACAAGCAACAGAAGACCAGGGACACCATTCACATCTACTTCTAAATGAGAAAGCCATACAGAAGCACAGGGGAGAAACAGCTGTACTAGCCTAGAGACCTGGTTGAGCAGAGACCTATCACCACACAGCCTTGCCCTCAGACGCAGGCAGATCTCAGCCCAGCCCCATAGCTTGGGCCAGCAGCACCCCAAGAGACACACAGCTACTCTGGAAACCCCACCACGCCAGCACCCAGCGTGGCATCCATCGCAAAACCTTGAGCATCGCCCGGCAGACACCTAACCCATCTGTTCCACACCGGCATTTTCACACAGGAAAGATCTCAGTCCCACCGTGAGCCACAACAAAGGCTGCCTGCAAGAGGCCCTACCTTGCTGGCCGCAGCCCCGGGGCAGGTCTCCCCTCCTTGCTTGCTCCACAGAGGCTGCTCACAGGCCTCCAGGGCGCTGCTCAGCTCCTGCTTCTCCTCCATCTTCCTGGGCCCCTCCACTTCTAGTTACCAAAACCTGCAGCAACAACTGTTCCTCACCCTCGGGGAGGCTGCTCTTTATGGCCATGGGGCCTCCCAGGGGGCTGTGGGGCCTGACGAGTCCCTGGGGTCAGCTGGGCCCTGACCCAGCTGGGCCTGATCAGGAGGACCCCGTGTCGGGAGGTCTGTTGCAGAGTAATTCAGGATTAAGTTTTCCTCCTCTGTAAAAATGGGTTCTTGATTCTCCAAAGTAACTAATGTTTTAATATCTTCAACCACGTTGTCATATTATTACTCAAAGAGTTTTTTCCTGTGTATTTTATGTATTGTTTATGTATTGTGTCCTGTGTATTTTGTTTCTAACTCTGCCTTTATTCTTGTGATGTCATTCTTTATTTATACCAGTCCTACAATCTGTGCTTTAGTGTTGGAACGGGGCAATTTCAGGCAGAAGTAAAGCACACAGTGCAGCTAAAATTCCATGTTTTGCAGCTGTTCTGTGGTGGGAAACCTCCACATTTGTAGTTTTGTTTTTTACACGTATTTCTCCAGTAAAAGCTCAAAAAGTCAAAACCTGGGCATGCGTGGACTTGGATCTTTTTAAATTAAATGCAGGACATATCCAACAAGAAGTTTTCATTTGGGGCTCATTACAGTGTGTCTGGGACCTACTGAACCCCTGTAAATCCAGCCAACACAGCCACCAGGTGCTGTGGTTGCATCTAACATTCTCATCTAACATTCAATGTCCTGCAGACATTGCAATGAACTCCTATTGCTCCGTGATGCAAGATATCCTCAAAAACGGGCAGTGGATAGAAAAGATGCATTCTCTTTAACACACAAAAGCAGCCTTGTACTACCGTAGCTTGTAGTAAAGTGTTTAATAAAGTACAGAATCAGAAACAATATAGTCTAATAGAAAAGGTGAATACCATGTATATTGTACTTGTTACATTTTCAGTGATAATATAAGGAGTGAACGATTTCTGAAGGATCCAGCAGAGATACAAGCAACATAGAAACTGATTTTTGTCAATTTAGAACCAGAGATGTGCAGGTGTTGAAAATACCTTTCTCACCAGGATAAAGGAACGTGCGAATATGTTTTACAAGGTATGCACTAAGCACACTAGCAGCAGATGTCCAGTGTTAATGTGCTCCAAGTATTCCCTTCAAAATAAGGACTGGTCTGTGGTGCGGGTTGAAACTCATGTCACTGGGTTTGATTTTACATAGCAGAAGCCATAGCCTTTTAGGAATGCAGGGTGATTCATCAGGCTGGCTGTGGTTTTACTGTGAAGTTCTGAAAGGTGTGATTTACTGATAGACGTTAATTTCATGTACCAGCAGTGAAACCAGTATTTGAAGCATTCTAGTAACAACTTTAATGGGCTTGGGCAGGGTGGAAAATGAATCTAGTTTGAAGAATGTAGCTTAGATTGCTCATCTAGCTGTTAGAGGGCTTGCTGTGCTCTGAGCCAGTCTGCAAGTTGGTCTAATTGGTCTATGTATGTACTCCAAGTGATGCACAGCAGCAGGGGAAGCACAGAACAGGTCCAAGAACATGCATGCTCTGAGCTAGAATCAGGTCATACCCATTGCTTGGACATTTTTATTTTTTCTTCCCTAAATGATATAATCTATGCTTTGTTGAAGTTTTAAAAATTTGCAAAAATGAGAGGTTAAAAAATAACGTCTCAGCCTTTTTGTGGATAGAAACCGTTCACAATCACAAATTGCTAGTTGGTGTCATCTTTCCATTGGTACCAGGCTCCTGCATAGACCCCTGAGAGGCCCAAGAAAGAATCTAACTTCCAATGAAAATGAGACATGTTATCATCCTACTTATTATAATGACAGGAGAAGAAATTCTGCTCGCTCTCTTTTTTTTTTTTTTTTTTTTTTTTTTTAAAGGATCTATTGGGAAGGAAAATTTGTCCATTTTATTTTTCAAGTGCAGCTCCTAGATCACTACCACTGCCCCAACTATAAAGGGCTATGGCTAGTTTTCTTTCTCCAGGTTTCTTTCATAAATCCACAAGTGCACTTTTCCATTGTGAAATTAAGTCACAAGCTGTTGCAGAAAACAACTGAGTTCTGTAGGTACACAAAGAAATTCTGTTCTTTAGGAACATTAGCAAAGAATAATAAAAAGATAGAGAGTTTAGATGAAAACAAATACACTGGTTCAAAATAACAGGCATTTCTTTTTCCTAATTATTTTCTGCAGTGTTTCTAAGGAGCTATTTTTCAAACAGGAAAGTTACATTGATGACATTTCTGGATATAGTTTATATCTTAAAATAAATGGCACCATTAGTGACTGAATCTGCAATTCAGTGATCCATACCAGGATGTGTATGAGCAGGCAGTGACGTACTTCCCGTATGCTAGAAAGGATTAATTGCCTTATGTATCATCAGCTTTCAAATAGATGGGCTGTTACACCTCCTTGCTATCACATTAATTTAATATTTGTTAGCAAAAATGTTCTGTTTATAATGTTCACTCGATAATTTATGGTTTTGCTGGGTTTCCAAAGTTTACTTAAGTTGGCTAAGAAACATTGCTCAAATCTCTTCCTCCTCCTTGATCTCCCAACTGTGCTGAAAAAGTCAGGAAGGAAATTATCTGCCCATTTAACATTTACAGAACTTTGTGCTGTGTAGGCCAGGCTGGAAGTCCCCACCTCCCTTCACAGGCAGATACTGACCTCTGGATCAGCTAACCTTTTTGACTGTATCAATCTCAGAAGTGTCAGGAGTTTTTAAAAATAATCAGAGTGGGGATAACCTTAACTATCATCGAAGAACCTGTAAGTAAAGAGAACAGGGCTTTCATGGAGCTCACTTAGACAAATGACTGCTGCAGGGATAAGTCTCAGGACTCACATCAGTTTAAAGTTAACTTTTCTAAAAACTTCTTTACCTTTGATCTTGCTTCATGAGTTCTTCCTATGTAAAATAATTTATTCACTGAGATATAAAAGATCTGATAAATGATTCTTCAAAAACTGTTGAGGAAGAAGAATGAGGATGATTTTTTTTTTCCTTTTTCAGTAGGAGGTACCAAATTATTGGCTAATAATAGCATGTATATGGAAAAAAAAATATTTAGAAATAATACTGCTCAAAATGGATCAGAAGTCAGTAAACACACCACAGCCTTGATATTCAGGGATGCATGCTGAGATAGGTTCTTTAACTCTTTCTGAAAAGCAGGGCCCATGTTCCTAAAAACATCTACTTGCATATGCACCTTTCCATGCAAAATTACTTGCTTTCCTTTTTTTTTTTTTTTCTCTTTAAAGAAAGTAATGGCTATTTACACATCTTAAAGGCTACTCAGATTGGGAATTCAACTAATTATGCATGCACAATCATCAAATGGTGCACCAAAGAGAATGTTTCTGCATGCTGAATGAAGCAACAAGGGGGAGAACACAGCTCTGTGATACAAAAGGTAGTTGTAGTGCCAAAGATGTATCAGTTAGCTAAGGACTCTATAGTCCAAGTTATAGAATACTACACAAGGAGATAAAAAAGGGTCAAGAACAACAAAAAAGTATTAGGATTTTAAAACAAGGTTTCTGGATATAAAATCATATTAAGATTAATGAAAACTTTAATAGGTAAATTATTTTCAAATATTTTATTTAGAGAACTATGAACTATTTTCTAATAATGCCCTTTACATAGTTGCATCTATAGAAAGCTGGTGGAGTGAGAGAAAAAAGATGTAGCATTGAGAGAACTTTCCATCAGAAATTATTTGTTTATCTACAAAAGAAAACCAAATGCAAATAATAAATCAAAGAGAACATTGCATAAATATTTACCCTATCAAATAGAGATCCAGTGTCAGAATTTGGCATTTAGGGTTGATTTGTGAGTGTAGGAAAATACAGTATGCAGTGTGTGGAGCACTACAGCTCTTCATTTTTGTCTAGAAAGTTGTCAGTACAATGTAAACAGAGCATTTCTAATGATATCCTCAAAATAACAGGTCATAAGTCATTGAGCCAGGAGTGGGGGAAGCTAGACTAGTTTTCTATGTGTTTGGCAGCCACGAGCTTTTTACAGGCTGCCATATATGCGCTTAATTACATCAGCCTCTTCCTTGTCCAGGATGCCCTTGTCCACATAAGCATCAGCTTGCTGATCAATGAAATCTCTCAGCTTTGAAAGATCATAGTCTGAAAAATAAGAAATTCGTTTGCACAATAAGTCATTGTCATTATACTGTTTCACATAAGAAACAATGTGACTGTAAAGTTTATCCAACGAATGCACTTAATCCAACATGAAGGGAATTCACTACAAATGCAACCTGCAAGAACAATTTTTTAAAAACCCCATGCTTGCACAGAGCTTTTTACATGTTATGGTGCTCATACTATTCAAGAGGAATAATCATTCCTTGCACTTGATTGCTTGTAAGGTTGATTACTGAAGAAAGAATATTTTCTGATCCAGAGATCTGACGTTCTAGTCTGCGTGCAAAAGGTGTTACTCAAACCATATTATTTTCACAACTGTCATGGATTCAAAATAAATAATTCAATTTCCTATTTCCTATTGAAATCCCAGTAAAATTCCTACAAACATCGGTAGTGAAAATCCAAGAAAACAACTCCCTGAAAACAAATTGAAAGAATACTATTATCTACCTTGATGCAGAACATCACATTCTGACATGAACAATACTGCAGTGAGTAGTCTTTATGATTGTCAGAGTGGCCGTTGACAATCTTTGTATGTCAATCTGCAACACTGTGCTGAAAGACCCTTTCTCTGTTCCCAACACATGGCTGCACCTCTGCAGCATGATTCACACCTTATACATAAAATAGACTTTTCCTGTGCTGGAAAACAACACTGTTTTCCATTAGAAGAATTCTGCTTTCAAATAACATAAAAAGGTAGCCTCCTGTGCAGTCATAACTCTGGTGACAAATCCAGTATATTCACACATAAACACAAGTTTCAGTTACATAATTTACTGCATAAAATGTAAAGCTAAATTTGTTGGAATTGAAAGTTAGTATTCTGGAAAACACCAGCATCCTCAGGGCTTATATTAAGTTAAATGAATGGATACCTTTCACAAATACAGATGTATCCTGAGTTTTTCAGTATAAATTACTTACTTAACTGACAGAACCTTCAGAACACATCACTACTGGTTCTGCAATGCACCCCCATGCATATCACCATGCTGCAAAAAGTGGAAGGACCTTCTTTCAAGCTGAACATTCTTAACAAAACTGACAATAATGACTTTCTGCCTTTTCATGGTTGAGTGACCAGACTTGGATAGCAATAGAAACATGTTAAGAAGCAAATTAATGGTTGCAATCAATTTTGTAACAGTGTAAGGCAATTTCAAGTGAGTAATACAGAACATTGATATTCAAAACTCCCCAACCCTGCAGAGGTGTCCTTCCCGTATCTGTGCTAATAGGAATGTTTCTGTTTGCTGTACTGAGGCCAGGATTTCACATCTGTCTGTTACCAGCATTACTTAAAATAATGTAAGCTGTTTGTCTCTCCATCCTAGATGAGCAATAGGGACAGATAGTGCCTAGCAATTTAATATTAAGGTTGTGAGATTTCATTCATATTGACAGAATGAGATTTTCCAGTGACAAGTAACAATGGAATGGAAATGAATGGAACAACAAGTACTGAATTAATATAATATCCACAGTATTCACATTAATTTTTCTTCTAGAATAGTATTTACAACACTAAGATCTTTAAGTGGAGATGTGAAAGTTCAATCACTAAACATTTTGTGTGAGATTACAACCATTGAGATACTATCCAATTCTGTCTAATTTGTGTATATTACAGCAATTTAATTTGAATTTTTTTTGGTAGAAACTGATAACTGTTAATTTCTAATACTTATTTACAACCTATTAATTTGGGCAAATTATTGATTTAGATTCTGCACAGCAGCTGCAGAATTGTATTGAGCTGTTAAACTGCTACAGTTAATGAAGTCAGGTCTTATTTACATATTTGAATCAAGCCATTTGGCAGTTCAATTGATTATAGAACTCACTTTCATTCCTAAATGGCTACTGTTACTGTTATGAAATTATAAACTACCTGAGTATTTAGTGAAAAATCTCACCATGTTATGTGCATGTGTTAGTGAAATGACTGCCAGTTATGTTCCCTGGAGACTAAATGCAATAGGATACCCAGCAGTCATCATCTACGGGTGGAAGTGATGTTAATTTATGCAGGAGAGGAGCTAGTCTTTAAGAGCACTGGTTTCAAAGATCAAATCTAGGAGATATTAAGGACAGGCTCATTGATTTTATATATGCAAAACAAACTTTGGATGCAAAAGCCAATCAGGCCAATATCCAGGCTTTTTATATGTTTCTCTTCAAATCATCCTGACTAATCGAGTTTACTTACCTCCTTAAAAATAAGGCAGTTGATAGTTTTAAACTGGGAAAATTCAAATTAACATTTCCAGGGTCATTCATAATTGAATGAATAATAATTTCTACTGAAATTATACAAAGTAAAGGATCCACAAATATTTGCCTGAAGAAAACCTAAATCCCTTCAAGTATATTCAGTGAGTAAAGCAATCCATGAATAGGGGTTGAAGAGACTGTGCAATGAATACACAGATTACTTGGAGGACCACTGTTCTGCTAGCTCCCAGGTGCTGGCTGGAAGTGGAGAAACGACAGATGAGCACATTCATAACACCTAACCTTGTCCTGAAGAAGCAGCACAATGCATTCCTGGTTAGATAAGCTTACCCTGACTGCACTTCCTCTAACATAATTCCAGGAGAACTGAATTAGCATTTTACAAAAATCAAAAGTAGGGAAAGGCACAATAATGTATCGAAGAGAAAGAACACTGCTCTAGTTTTGTCATAACTTACGCTCTCTTCAAGGCCCATTTCCATTGCCAGAGGACAATAAAGATATTTTAGTGCAAATGAAAATCCATCTACTCAGAAAGTGTGCATCCTAATGCATTCACAGGCAGCTAAAATGCTATTGATCTGCAGCCACAGCCATTTTCAGACTGCATTTGTGCAGAAGAGAGGTTAGTTATGAAGAGGAGTGACGGGCTGCCCAGTCAGTGTGTGTGACATGGAGAAATAATTGCACACGACTGAGACTGAATTACTATCATGAGTCCACCAATAAACAGAAGCATTTATTATAATTGGCAGGAAAACTCTGGAGCAAAGAGGTGTGTCTGTTGCTAACTGCCATCACTGATGTTGTGTGGGAATGATTTTAAGAGGGAATTATTTTTTTTTAAGTCCTTCCTATTGTGGAGTTTCTATGTAGAAAAAAAAAAATGAATATGTTGGGTTGTAGGCATGCACTCATCTCTGAAATGTAATTCATCTACACTTCAACTCACAGAGAGATTGCCTAGATGACCCAGAGCTAGTCTTAGCTCAGATTCCCCTCCGCTTGGCTGGTGCAAGAAGGATCTGCCTCACCAGGCACCAGTGATACCCCAGGGATGGATCCCTTGGCTGGGAGCCTTCCCTTGCAGAGCAACTGATGGCAAAAGACCCAGCAATGGCAGAGAGAGGGGATAGGAGGCTGGTTTAATGTAAGATCTTGATGGCAAAAATGATACGGATAAATGAAGATCTGTGAAAAGCAAGCTAGAAATCCTGCTGCTGTTAGCTCCCTCCCTCCAGCTCTCACCCAGCCCTGCCTCCAATGAGGAGTCAAGTGGCAGAGCAGCTGCTGAGCATACCCTGTGCAGCTGCTTCAGTGACTGCTCCCCTTCTACACAGCTTTGCGTGTGAGAGCTACAAGTGATTAGAGTTCATTTGGGCTGTAATCCAATATATTACAGCGCTAGTGACATAAGTTTGTATCTGAAATATTTATGGTTATGGAGGAAAACTCATTGCTATTTGCGACGGCATGCACAGTGCCAGCCAGATGCACTGAGCTTTTCTAAACACATCTAGACCTTTAAAATACATGGACCTCAGGTCAACATATCTTTTAATTAAGATTTTATACATAAGAAATGAGGCACTAGACAAAACTGAGATACTGATACCTGATGACATACAGACCACCGTGACTATCCGGACAGGACTAACTTCTAGCTGGCTAGTCACTGTGTTTTGTGACCAACAGATGTTCGAGCCAGTTTACAGGAATTTGCCTTAGTTGACTATTTTCATTCGTTGATTTAAATTTTACATAATCTGCATTATTTCACTCTAACATCACTAGTTATCACTATGATCTAGACAAGCACAGTTTCACACTACTATTCTTTAAATTACAACATAATGCTAAGTTATACAACACAATTTAAATTACATGCTTTGTAATGTACATAGTGCCCACCCCAGTGTCAGTATTTTTACTTCATACCTTCTTTGTTACCTTGTTTGTTGTGTTTTTTTAGCCATTCTATGTTCTTCCTGATTGCTTCCAAATATGCCTCAGCTTTCCCTAGAGGAAGGGATGAGAGAGGAATCAGGCACTTATATCAATGATTGACGCAGCTTGTTAACTCAGTGAAGTTGGTCACAGTGAAGGCAGATTAAACCTATTCTTAGTTTCTGTTTACAGGCTGAGTCCTGTCAACCTCAGTCAGGCAAAAGTCCCATGGATGGCTAGCAGGTTTTGTCTGTGCAAAATGAGTCATCCACAAACTTAGCATCATGACTTTTGTGATCTGTACACACAACTGCTGGTGGTATCCACAGATACAGCACATAGATTAAATGCAACTTGTAGCTTTCTGATCATAATAATTGTTTAGCTAAGATGAAGCTGTTAAGACAGCAAGAAATGACTTATATAAGACTGAGAGCTTTGAGTATCTCATATAAAAGTGTCAGAAAACTCCAGTCAGCCATACTAACAGCATACAGCAAATCTAACATTGCAACATTTGGGAAAGACAAGCTGAAATACAGCTACTTACATTTACTGAGAAAATAGGTGTGTTAAAATTATCATGATAACTCCTTGTTATAGCTGAAATGTTAAAGTGATGGTTAATTTTGGACCAGAAAGCAATCAGGATAGAATTAGTTCAAGGATTACTTAATAAGGCCACTAAGGAAATATTCCAGCTAATGGATTTTGAATTCTTAACTTGGCTGGAGCTTTATTGATGTAATGTTCTTACATTTGTCAAGAAAAAAACAATCCCTAGTGTGATTAGCATGCAGAAGGCTACTACTGCCAACTACGCACAGTCCCATTAGGAAGTGGATTCAGTATCAGATAGACAGCAATTTTTGAGCTGGGAGTGCAGAGTAAGCTTCATAGCAAGTTACTCTGTGAAAGAGCAAAGGGCACTGCATGATAAGACAAAGAGCTAAATACTGATCCAATCTAAATTTCTGAAGAGCTATTGAGCTGAACATTTTTCTGAAGGTAAAGGAAAATAACCTGAACCAAACTGAACAGACAAATCTTCAATAGACAACCAAAATACATGATTTTTCACTTCTCATGGGTATTGAGACAATTGTTTTTACTGTAAAATGAGACAGGCATCTTGAGCTATTTTTCTCTTACATGCTCAAGTAACCATCGCTGGATAAAACGCCACCTTCTGTCTGTGAGGGGCAAATAGTTTCTATGTCTGCACTGTACACACCTACTGTAGCCTTGATTAATGTAATTCAGTTCCAAGCATTTTGCAGTGAAAACACATGCATCTAGAAAAGTGCAAGCATAAAGAAGCATCAGTGTAAAACAGATTATAAGCAATTTTTTTAAACCAACTGATTACAAAACACAGGTGCTTATGCTGGATCCTAAGCAATAAGAACCCACTGAAAGGTTTCTGCTCCTTCAGAAGCTGAGCATTCATTACCTGACAAATCTCCCATCTAGACATCACTTCTTACTTTCTCATCTCCAGATGTAAGCTATAAGTAACTCCTTCAGGTCTAGTTGATAAATTGCTAATGAACAAGGAGTTTTTTGTGTGCAGGAGGGATATAGCTTACTCTGGAGATGAGGCTAGTCTATGGAACTCTTTCTGTCAAAAGACATGACAGAGCCTGAAGCACTATACCCTAACCATCACTGGCCAAGCTAATTTCTCCAGCTTTCCTTCTCCTCAGTAAGTTCTTCATCTACGCACAGAGCCAGAATGAACCTGCTCTTGTGCTGTAAGTTTACACACCAACCACTTCTTCTAAGATTTACTTCTAGTGTAAACTGAGAGGGACAAAAAGCTGCATTTAAATATTTGAGAGCTGTGCTGGACACCACAGAAGAGCTTGTTTAAAGTTATGTAAAATAGGCTAATTGCTGATGACCCTTAGCCTCTAGCAGTGAGTAAAGCAAATTGTTTCACTTTGCAGAGTTTTGCAGTACCTTTCAGTACCAGCTTGTTCTAACACAAACTAGAGATATCAATGGACTCACTGAGAATATTGAATACCCTGATGATCTGATTTCACTGAAAAGTCACAGATGCAAAGAAGCAAAATATCTCTGCACTACTGTGTCAAAACTCATTTCATATTACCCTCAAAAAGGGCTATGAATTCTGGGAAAGATTATGGCCTTACTCAGCAATGAATATAGTTTGATATATCTAAAAGTAAGTAAGTCAGTACACTTCCAAATCAAGGTGTTGTGTGCTGACTCCCAGTAACTATAAACAGAAGATATTTATGCTAACACAATGGAAAAACAATACCAAAGATAGGAAAAAGATTCCAATCACTTGGAGCATTCATATGTAGCAAAAACAATGGCTGTTTTGTACCTCTGGGCTCTTCACTGTTCCCTGGTACATCTTGGTCTTCATTTTTCGTAGAATCCTTTGAAATTTCATATTCCTTTTCCATTTTAGCTGCTT
Organism: Apus apus; assembly: GCF_020740795.1. Lineage (NCBI taxonomy): Eukaryota > Metazoa > Chordata > Aves > Apodiformes > Apodidae > Apus > Apus apus. The sequence continues at coordinate 9,441,232 of NC_067291.1, forward strand.
CTTCCTTCGTACTGTCTGCTTCCTCACTACTCTTGTCTAAAGGAATAAGAGCAATTCTGTATAAATGTACCAAAAAAACATTTCTAAATCACATCAGTATGATTCTTAGGAAGTAAAACATTTTGACTGATGACTGAGGGAGAACCTCACTGGAGTCTGGCTCCAAGTGGTGTCTAAAGGTCATCTCAACTCCATACCTCTGGAAACAGGAATGCCTGTTTCTGTTCTTACAATCAGTAGCCAAATACAGGTAACTAAAATGCAGTAACATGTTCTTCATAAAGGCACATTCTTTTGTGCAGAGAAAACTACAGGAAATTTGTATTCACTAGATGTAAAGCTGACAATGATTATTGTTACGTAAATCTTAAAAAGCATTGATACATCTTGCTCTTGTATATGTGTAGTGTCTGGACCCTGCTAAAGAAAAGGACAGTGAAGATACTCCTCAAAGTTTGGACAATTAAGTAAAAATTCCTCTTGTGTATTTACACACCCAAGCTGTGGCTGTAAGTCCTTGAGGGGCTGTATCTTTAACTAGCAGTCTGGCTCCTAAAGTAATTAGCATGCTTTTAACTGAGTTGGTAAAAAAATGTGTTATTTCAGGAGAGAAAATCACAGAAAATTGTACCTGCTGTTAGCTTTGTTCTGGTTTTAGTGGAAGGCTTCTCCAGCTTCTTCTTTGTCTGCTCAGCTATCATTGTATCTAAGTTTTCTGGAAATCAAGGCAAAATAAAACCAAACCCCAGTTATTCTTCAACAGATAGGAGGCATAATCTGTACTACATTCTCCATAACACCAGGTTGAAAGGTAAACAGAAATCTAACAGAACAGTCTTCACTCTTGCCTCTGAAGAATTAATGCAGAGCCAACACTAAAAGAACAAACAAATAGCCATATGGAGCTACAACCAATCTTTTTAAACAACTAAATAATGACACTGGCTGTACCAAATAAAGCCAATATGCATAAAGACAGTAAATGTGTGCATATATATTCTAAAAGTAATGTAAGTCTCAAAATAAAGATTACCATCTGTAGCAATTTATTCTGATGAAAGCAATGAACATTTTTAATTAACTTGAAAAAGCATACAAGACTATGAAATAATTGCTTCATCCTGGTGGGAAAGTATTATCCCAGACTGCTTATCTGTCTGGATTTGATATGGCTTCATTGGAAAAGAAGTCTAATAAAAGGGTTTAAATTATATGTAGATGAAATAAATATGTAAATTGAACTGATTAAAAGAAATATATTTTAAAGTTGCTGCTGGTCAAGCATTTACCTTAAAACCCAGTAGACACCTGTGCCCATATGCACAGCTCTAGAGGTCTAGGAAATGTTTTTCTATGCAAATTTCAGGGCTGAATTCATCTAATTTGAAAGTAAAAGCACCTTTTCATCAAGATGGATGTTTCAGATATAAACATATGCTGATGTGGGAAAAAACCCAACACTTACTAGGTATTCACAAATACAGATAGTTATAAAATCTGCCATGTTTCCTCATTCACATTATAGACAAGGTGTAGAATTTTCTTTCCCATTATCAGCTTTTTTTGAAGGTTCAGTTAAAGATGGACCCAAAATGTGATAGATGTCACCTAGTTGGTGGGGTATTTTTGAGTCTTTGATTTGAATTGTCAGTATTTCCTTTATATAAACAGCTAAAATATTCAGTAAGAGATGTGGTAACTCTGATAGGATAGATGTTAAGGGGTGGGTAAATATTTTAGACCATATTTTCTGTGTAAGGCCAACATTTTATCCATCAGCTGGGAGCATCTTTTTCCATCAGAAAGATACTCAGCATTGAAACCTAAAGATTAGATTTTTAGCAAGCACATTCTTCTTAATGGCAGATCACCATAAGCAATTCTGCCTGCCATCTGATGAGAAATCACATAATCCTGTCTGCCTGAATCCTCTATATTTTTTAATTTACATACAATTAAAATGTAAGCAGTTTTTGCTGCTATCCTGCCTAACTGCAACCTTGTCAATTCTACATCACATTAGCATTTTTCAGTAAAAACTATTTTCATTTGGTACATATTCTTTTAATGTGTTTTCTGGTCATGCCAGATGACCTAAAGTAAATGGGTCTGGGCTGGGTTATGAGCTGGATCAGACACAGTGATGAAGAAAAAAAACAAGCTAGAATTATAAGGGTGGTATTGGAGCCTCACTAATCACTTGATCCAAAGCTTATGGAAAGGACCATAAACATTCCTTCCATCTGAGCTTAAGATACTATTTTTTATCCTGGATCAGTACCATACCAGTATTCCAGCAGGCATATGAGGATTTCACTGTTGCAAGAGGCATAGCTTTTAGGATAAGATTATACAGCTAAGAACTTAAAAACCCTTTGTAAATTCAAGTGAATAGATTCTTCTGCTTCACTAATTCAGGCTAATGCAAAAATGTCACTGATTTCAGGCCTTAATCCAGAAAAATCTATAAAAATAGGCTTAATTTTAAGTGTAAACATACTGTTCTAGAATAAATAGGAGTATTTAAAAGTTTGAAGTCTATTAATGCATAAGTGCTTTTCATGTTCTGCCTTAAAAGTGTCTGTATTTAGGCACTGCTGCAGTAAGCTGGTATCAGCAGAAAACAAAGACTCCACCACAAAATGGATTTATAACCAGCTTAGATACCTTCAAATTTAAATGTCTGCATTTTGGTAATATTTCCAAATATTTTTGTTATGTTGATGGACTGTAGTGTTTTAAAGTTGTACACATATCCACATACAGCTCGTGCTACTGAAGGCAATAGGATTTATACTCCTCCATTATTCAGTTACTTCTATAAATCCCATCAGAAATTCTACAGTTTCTCTGAGACTTTTGATTTGACTAACAATTTTATTTGAGTTCAATACATGAGTAATAAACAATATTTATGACTACTTGTCAAGTACAGCAACATGACAATATGCATTGTTCTCCAGCCAGATGCACTGAACAGCTACATCTGTATATGAAGAATAACACTGCACCGATGACCACTAAGGATCCAAACTTTGTCACTAAATCCAGACTGAACATGATAACAACTATATTCCATTTTCAAAGCTTTATTTTGTCCATAAAGATATGGACAAGCTTATAGGACAGGCTTTTTAATAAGGACTACATTTTACAGGAGAAATATCAAAGCTATCTTGCCAGCTGGATGGCACATCAACAAGAATCTCTGTTTCTAATTTCCTGTGTGACAGGGAGAAGTTAACAATGTAAACCTGCTCATGTTTACGGGGTTCATCTTGTCTACCTACATATATATCACAGAGAGAATATTACTAGAGAATCCCAACTCCTCTGGAACAAGATTGATTGCCCTTTTTTCCTCTTCAGAATTAATGTCTTTAGCAGCTGGTATTGTTTCAAAACATGTTTGTACTTGTCATACGTGACTAGGCCAGGGCTGAACAATGTTTGCTCTCAGTCACACTGATGGAGTGAGTCATCTGCTCAATGAGGAGAGCTGGGCCAGCAGCTAGGCAACTGCATGTCCTATCTGGAGGTCTATCAAGAATTGATTACTTTTCCAGCATCGTCTCCCTAGCAACGTAATTTTTACAGAGGAAGAGTTCAGAAAGGTACTGACCTTTCCACGGGTATGGCCACTTATTTGAAATGGCACTAATTAAAGGAAGAGAACAATAACTACTGAGCTAATGGAAGTGACCTAAGTTGGTAAAACAGGTCACTCCTCTGGTGGCCGGCTTTCTGCCGAGCAGCATCATCTCATCACTGGAACCAGACACCAGGAGTCAAAAGATCTGGTTTCTGTTTCGCCTCACTTTCTGACTTGCTCTTTGATTTGGGATAACTCACTGAAGCATTCAGGCTACAGGAGGGCTCCTATTTTGAGTAGACACTCAGACATTCTAGGCCCGGTTCCTACAGGTGCTACACACCAATAGATCCCATTAATCACATCTGAACATGCAAATTCCCAGCACTTTTGAAACTCTGAAGTCCTCCAAGTTGGACATCCAAAAATCTGAATGGCATAAAAGTAGAACATTTATCTGAGAGATAATTATTATCTGGGAGAATGCACTGCAGTAGCTCTTTAAATCCATAGAAAAAATACTACATGAAAAAATATTATAAATTAAGTTCCTTTGTCCTTATTAGAGAGGCAGAAACTAACACACCCATCTGACTATTTAACAGAATTGGTAATGGAAGCCTGAAACTGACCCTTCTCTATAGATGGACAGATTGACAATATTTTCCAGACTTTTGCAGATTTTCCTGCAAAGGTTTTTTCATTTGCATAATTTACTTGCACCCGGGAGGCAGTTACACATTCTATCCTTGTCAAATTGTCTGAAGCTGAGGTTTCATGTCATTAAACTTCCACAAAAAGACCTGTTTTGCTGTTGTATTTTCATACAGCACAGAAAGGCTGTGTTTATTAAAGGAGAAAAAGGGGTGATCATGGCAAGTACCAATCTTAATGATAGCTAAAAAATTATTTTACTTAATGAGTTCACATATTACAGCAGCTTCAGCCAGAAAGCTTTGTGCTGACTGCTTGTATGAGATGCAAATATTTCAGGCATTAAAAAAGCACATTTCTCCCAGGGCTCTTCTGTCTCCCACAGCAGATGATCCTTAAGAGTCTGCAAGGCCTTTTTCCATCTGTGACAAAACTCAGGACATTTCAGCATTTGTCTGTGACTTTAGAGAATAGCCTACCTGATTCATTCTATGGCCAAATCCTGCTTTTAGCTTACATTGAGTGCAAGTCCAAGAACTGTCAGTATCCACTGGGTTTTCATTAGTGTAGCCAAAAGCAGAGTGTGACCTTATTCAGCTCATATAAATATCATGCATATGTCCCCTAAACTGCTTAAACTGTGAGGAACCAGAGAAATCCCTCCATTGTGGAATTACAGATCTGTCTCAGCCTTCAAATCTGTTTCTTTTCCAGCTCCCTGCCTTACATGTCAAGATGTGGCATTTTCTTTTTGAATCTTCCTGTTTGAGTGATATGCATGAAATGATGGTGTCTGAAGCCTAATGCTGCCATGAAAAATGAAACGTCAGGTGACAAACCCCAGGTAGTGGCATCACTTGTAAATGGATTACATGCAAGATGGTCAGAGTAATTTGAAATAAACCAGCAGCAGCAATGCTTGGCAGTCACATTAAAAGCAACTAAAAAAGTAAACCACAATTAAATAGGTATGTTTTCGGGTGAATAAAGTTCTGACCAAGTCTCCTTTATTGTCCTTATTAAATTCCCTTTCTCATGGACTACTTCTCAGATTTCTCCTTTCAGTATTCTACAGGCATTTCCTTTGCATCACTCTGGGTCTCCTAGAGCTGTATATTGCAGTTCTTTCCAAATCCTTTCCCATCCTGAAGCTGCTAGATTGCCTGTGCACACATTTTAAGTATTTTATAGCATGCACTTTAGAAGCATGACAGTTTGGGACTGCAGCATCACAGTTGCCTCTACTGCAGGAGTGGGATGGAGCTGAGGTTTGAAAGTTCAGTGCCACCTTCTTTTCCTCACACCCACATTATCATCTCCAATCACAACCTATGGTTTCAGTGCTCAGCTGTCAACAGAGAGACACTGAATTCAGAAAGTAAGGATTTTTTTAAATGCAACTATTAGATACAGTGAGAAAAAATAAAAGCCTTGCCCTCCTTTCTTTAGAAACACAAACCATTTGGTAGGATGCAAACCCTAGATTTTCAGGAACTAAGCAAGATACTTCTCAAAAGAGACACTACAAGAAGATGGAGATTTCTTACAAAGCATCCAGTTAGGAAAGCAGAGAAGAGGCAGTGATGGGAAACAGAAGAAGAGGCAATATATTTGAAAGAAATATCTGCAAATTTAAAGAGTAGATAGTGAAAAGCAAAGGAATTAACTGTAATATATTGGTTTGGTTCTTCTCCACATGATTTGATAGTCATGTAATGGGGTGGGAAATAGAATTAGTAATACTAAAACTACTGGTTCTCTCCCAAAAAGATAGCTGAGAAAACTTAGATCTCATGGATACTGGAAATACTAAGCCCTCACTCATACTGTCATCCCCAGGTAACACACATTTTACTGTAGTGGGTAGTGGTCCTGTTTTTTAAGAACTGTGAGGTTAACTGCCATAGACTTTTCACACCATAGCTACCCTTTTTTTTTCCTATGCCAGGAGAGTGTGAATGGGAAGAACACAGGAGATAAGATCTAAGCAGTGGGAGCAAAAAACATTCACCTGATCATGCAAATGCAGAAGTAGCATGGGACAAGAATGGACAAGGCATGACACAAGGACACAGAAAGAAAAGCTATAGTTGCAGTGGGATTTGTGATCAGCTTACTTCCCAGATTCCAGTCTTGTTTGGAACCTTTTCACACTCTCTGTTCCTCATCATTTTATCTTGCCTCCATGCAAATTAATCATGCATTCAGCTAGTCACATACAGTTTACACCATCACTGCTGCTCCTTAGTACTTGGTTCACTTCCCCCATCTGAGGTGCCCCTAATTTCTACTTTTCAGATACGTGAGGGTTCTCCATCTTCCTAAGAACATCATAGTATACTGGCCTTGTGTCACCTTAGTTCATCAGATACAAAATAAATAACAGAGAAAAGAGAGCTGCCTGAAATTAAATAACTCCCACTGGCAGCTGTATACATCAGTCATATGCCAAAGAAATACTGGACAAGGAAAATCACCAGAGGGAAATTTAGATGGGAAAATTGATTCAAGATTCTAATGCTTATGAAGAAAACCTACAGCAGCAACAAAGAGTGCTTTTTAAAAACAGACATGAATATAGAAAATGAAGGCATTGTGTATGAAGAGTTCCCTCTCAGTGCCCTTCATCTCCAAAGTCAAAATGAAGAGAAGAACAAAAGGTCCACACGACACTGGTTGTATATCACTTGCAGCCTCTAGCACTGGTTTAGCCAGACCTTCCCTCACTCCTTTGAAATCACATAGTCTGCATCAGGAAGCGTCTGCTTCTGGAGACAGTGAGTAGGGGAAAGATGATGCTAGTCTGAGCTGTGATCTGCTCTTTGCCTCACACTCTTGGCTCTGTGCCTGTTCTTGGCTAACTAAACAAATACCAGATCAGACCTTTGGCCTGAAGCATCTGTGCTGATGAGAACTCAGGGATTAGTTACAGTATTGAAACAAGTCCTCCTCTCCCAAGAAAAGGCCAGATTGTGTCTAGTTTGCAGTGGCCTATGCTGGGGAAACTGCAGAGCTCTGCTTTTATCAGAAGTGGAGCTGTTGGGGGTGCCAAGCATGAATGAGAGAGGCAGAGCAGCTGTTCTGTATTCCTTAGCATGGAGAGGCACGGACACGTTAAAAATCAACATGGGGGACTTTCTGCCTCTTCTGTTTCCCCTGGATTTTTTTTTTCATGCAGGCTCAGTCTGGGTAAAAGAGATCATCAAAGTAAACAAGATCCCAATGATAACTTTAGAGAAGGACCACACTAATGAGCATACACACACCTTGGCACTAGCTCCCCAATGAACTATCCATCTCCCTACTGCTACTGAGTCTTGCAGTTTGGTCTTCTTTCCAGTTGTCCATGAGACAACTGGACAAATGATGAGGGGGTAGAAGAGGTAAACAGAGACATCTGTTCATGGCCATTTCTAACCAACACAATCTCCCACTCAGTCACGGGGGAGAGTGTAGATTCTGACAGTGAGTCAGAGCCAAAAGGAGGTGGTGTGAGAGGTGGCTTTGGTTTGGTCTATGGAAGGAGGCAGCTGTGACTCAAACGCCACACACTGATGAGCCAGAGCAATTTCTCTATTTCCTAATTAAACGGGGTTTGCTCCCCAACCAGTTGGCTGAGGGCTGTGTGTTGTACACTGGGGTTCCAGTAAGCTAAATGCTCTACTAAAAGGAGGTGAAAAGTGGGATCCTTCTCAGAAAGATAAAAGATACAGACTGCTTAAACCTAATTTTCTTCCCACTTCTTTGCCTCTTTCTCTCCTCCAGTGTTGTTCAGCTGTGGAAGATACAGAAGCCCTGATTTAGAAACTGAAAACAAAATTACCAATCTCAGTCATAAGATGTGATAAAATATGCATCATATGCAATACCACAGTGAAGATTCTGTACATATATCTGTGAGACAGTTACTGATGGCAAAAGCTGTCCTACATGTACTAGTCAATAAATAAGAACTCCATGCAAGAATACAATGTGCATATAACTATTTTACATTTCTAGGCCAATAGTTCATTGGATAACACACCTTTCATTTGGCTGGGGTGGCAACAGATGACTTTGCTACAGATTTACTCTTGTAAGTAGTACCAAGCAGTACAGCAGAAGAACATAATCACTGTAGTGTGTAGAAAGAATTCATACATACACACTGGTGCCTTTTAAGAATTTGTCTATCATCTCCAAAAGCTCTTTTTTTGTTATGGTCCACTAGGCTCCAATTACAAATATTTCCTATAATGCCTCTAAAAATCACTCAATGTTTTGGTCTTATTAGAGAGAGGTGATTTACAAATGTTTCTGAATGAACTAGCAGGAACCATTTGTTCTGCTTCTAAGCTGACAACAGAATTATTAAAATAAATGTATTACAAAACTATAGTTTACTTTACATAATTACTATAAATAGATCTTTTACCAGAATGGTAGCAGACTGATATGCTTTCATTTTAAAAGTAGTTATGTAGCTGGCATAGGCAGGAAAATCACTCAGCACACAAAAAAGCCCTCTTCTTTCCATGATGTAAACAAAACTTTTCCTTAATATTTATCTGGTCTGTGGTAGATGGCTCTGATAGCAAAACTATCAGAGTGAGTTTCCACCCGACTGAGCTCAGCAGACAGAAGGAAAATGAATGGAAGTATGACATTATTCACAAACTAATATTCAAACAGTATAAGTATCTATGCAATGCATTCATTCCTTACTCTGCTCTGCTGAAATCAAAGTGAGTTTTGCTGTTTGCCTGAGAAGCACCTTTTCCCTTGAACTACTTATGCAACAGAAACAGTATGAATGCCATGAATAATGAAATATTTTGTGCTGAATCAGTCAGAACCTCTCTGAGAGCTTCTTGCTGCTTTCTGATGGGCACTGTGTGGAGAGATTCCAACTCTTTCATTCCACTCTGTCATTGCATCCTTTGCCAACAGCGACCATTGTTTCAGTAACTGTTCTAAGTGCCTCACATCACTGAACCTGTGCAGAGATAACAGCCTCTAGCAGGTCGGGGCAAGCAAGAACAGTTCTGCTCTTTGGGCAACAGTGGCTGGGTGCTGACAATCAACCCATAGGTGGATAAGTTGATACCACAGTTGGATCTAATTCACAAGCCACCTGTGCAACTGTGAGCCTGTGTTATATGATTAATTGCCTTATGCTTTCAGTACCAACAATGTTTGTCCATTCCTCTACTTGCAAACATTATTTTAAAACTGCCTTCAATCTTCAGAGAGTGGAGAGGCTACCTAGAAAGATTTCTGAAAGCCTTTGAACAGGGTAGAAACATAACACCAGGCTTTCTCTCCTCAGAAGAACTTGCTCCCGGTACATCAAAATACGGCATTCATAGTTAAGAAACTAGTGATAGAAGATAGTGGACTTTTGCCACCAGCAGGGCAATTATCAAATAAGATGCATTTCAGATGAACAACTTTATGTCAGTTTGCTACAGCCTCTCTTTACTGCTTCTATATCTATATATTCCAGAGCTGAATACATGCTGTGAAAGGTAGGCAGTACTTTTTCTTCACTTTCATATATAAGAATACCTTGATTTTGGCTTTCTGGGTTCTGTGTTACAAATTATATTTAGCATATAGAAAGTTTAAAAATAAGTATTACAAAATATTGAAAATGTGTATTAAACCATGAACTTCCTTTCCCTTGCATTTGTGTTTTCCTTGTACCACACTGCAGCTAGATCCTTTGTGACTTAATAACATCCTTCACTGCAGCAGCAAGATGCTTTCCTCTAGAGTAGGGTCCAATGCTGACAACATAGTGCTGTGGTTTCCAAATCCCAAACCAGCTGTTACTGGTACATGCATTCAAATTCACTGCTGTGTGTGAGAGGCACAGAAGCTTGTGACTTGATTCAGTAAATGATTTATTATTTTGAATGTATAATTCAGGGACATCATAGCTTGTGCATGGCTTTAGTCATAGAGTGGAGAGAAGTAATTTAGGCAGTTTCTTACTGTAATAGAAAAGAGAAAGGATATAATCCATCTGCACAGACCAGTAGGTATTTTCCGCCAACTAGCATGGGATCTGCTGATTTTGAAGTGAGGGAACAACTAAAAGCTGACAATTTTTAAAATTGTTTCTTCTCTCTGACAGACAATCATACTAATTCCTTTATTTGCTATAAAAAACCACAGCTGAACATCAATCCCCCTAACCCAAACTGCACCAAGAACCACAGTACCTATTCAAGTATTACTGAATATATTATGTCATAACTTTTAGATTAATAAGGGTGGCAATAAAACTGCTGCCATGCTTGTGGATACTGCAAGAAGCTAAGATTCTCCTGAGCTTGCTGTTCTTGAATATTTGAGAATATCAGCTCAATAAATGAAGGTCAGCTTTTAAGTAATTTCTCAACAGCAAGTCTAAAAAAAGAACACCACAGAAGCAGCTTGAGAGCTATAAGAAAGCTTTTTCCACTATAGTAAGTTGCTGTGAAGTACAAAATCCATCTCTGCATAAATCACTCACTTGCAAGGCAGAGTCTGGGTACATCAGTTGATAGTCTGACTTTAAAACCAGACTAAATCAGACCTCGGAAACTGTTAACCTAATCCCTGCCCTCTGTACTATGTCATCATGACAATTTGTTGCCAAGGTTACAGTATTTATTTAGGCAAAGTAAAGCCAATGTGAACAAATGCTCTGAGTTTTAGCAGGAAAACACATCCCCAGTGTAATTCCATTACCTGAGTGGTCCTGCGTCAGGGATGAATTTAGCCTATTAAATGTTGGCACAAGACATCAGTGAGGGCAAGAGCTGCTCAAGCCACATCATCCTCACTTGTAGAATGACACTGAAACCACTGTGCATGTAATCAACCACCTTTTTTTAAATGTACAGGCAGCCAGAGAAATTAAGAGCTGAACTGCATCATAAGTTTCCCAAATATCCCAAAATTCAAGGAGTTTTCTCAGTAAATAAAGGGATAATCTTGGCCAGAGGTATAATGAATTCTTTCGAGAGGTGCAATCATGCACTGAATGTGGATCATGATTCACTGGATTTTTGTAGCCAAATAATTTATAATCAATCTGTACAGGTACAGTTGCATCAATCTATCATGTATCTGCAACAGCCCACATCAAAAAAGCCAGCAGAAGTCATGAAAGATCATCACCAGTCCTATCCCTGCAACAGGCTGATGTATTAAGCTGAGAGATTGCCCTGATGTAAACAAAAATTTTCAGGCTAACCCAGACCAGAAATACTTCAGAAACATGAAAGGGTTGTGCAGAGCTTATGCAAATAAGCCCTTCTTCTGCAGCTCTGCTTGTTTAACTAGAAAGGCTATCAACAGTTAATATAAAAATGTTTTTAAAAGCCAGGAGAGGTGTATGAGGAAACAAAACAAAAAAAAAACCACAAAACCAGGCTGTTCCAAAATCCCTTTTCAGGAAATTAGAACAATTTTACAAAATCTGCATAGCCACAGACTCTAAAATGCAGGTACCCAAACCATCTCAATATAATTATACAAAACACTAACATTCCCCACTCATAAAGCCATTGAAATCATGTGCATTTCACAGGTGTGAAAGTGGAATAATCCTTGAAATACATGCCTGATAAACAACCTTTCTTTCATTAGATAGAAATACTAGAGCAGTATGGAAGCACAGCTTCAACATTTTGAATGAACAAGTCTGAAACAGGACTCATAAGAGCAAGGAAGATGAGAATATAATTATCACTGTTGGTAGAGTATGAACATAGCATTAATAACACTGTTGTGTAAAGTATGTACTCTCACCCAGATAGGAAACTCCTTCTTCTGGTGTGATTGTTCCATATTTAACCATCATCTTCACAAAATCAATCAGGGTTTTCATTATAGTTATCAAGGTCTCTTTCTCTTTTGTCTCAGTCTCTGTGTGAGGGGATAAAGCAAAACTAGTCAAAAACTTCAGGTAAGTCAGAAAAACTTGGTTCTGCAAACTCTGCACAAAATTCATGCATAAAAAATGATCTACTCACTAAAAAGAAAATGCTGTGCTGGATTAGCAAAGAGAAAACCTATGTATGTTTTCCTTTAAACTGCCCCTGACAGGTCAGTACAGCTGAATACACTTTATGGTTTTCTTCTTCTTTTTGTCTTGAAGATCTAAGTTGTGGAAGCCAAATGGTATTAATTCCATTTTATAGATAAGAACACTAAACACACTAAGATGAAGTGATTTGCTAGAGTTTAAACTGCTGGTCAGAGGGCAGATATAGGCAGAGTTTTCTGCAGTCTCTGTCTTTCATTTTTCTGTGAACTACTTAGTAGACCAGTCTGGCTCTGTATGAGGAAGATAGCTCAGAGATCCTTTCTTCTACAGGATCCAGGGGTTTGTGACAAAAATATGAATTGTCTCAAATGAAATTGTTACTGTGCACATGACCATGAGTCAGGCACTGGGAAAACATAATATTACATGGTTGGGAGGATCATGACTCCTGGATACCCTGTGGCCAATGACTTTTCATTATAAAAATCCACCTTTCTTGCCCATACATATCCCTGACTATCTTCATAGTCACTGCTTCTTAGCTTTCTTTTTCCACTGTGTTTATCTGCTGAACAATATTATTGCTATTTGTGCATTAGCAGCATGACTCCCCCCATCACACAGTTACACAAGCTCTTCCTGCACCCCAGGTTGTCACTGAAGGACCCAATGGAGCCAGAGGAACTGTCAGACAGGGACAGCCAGAAACTTACTCCCAGCCTTGGCAGAGGGCCAGCCACTTTGGAGAGATGCTGAGCAGGTTTTTTATTGCTGCTTGCAATTTAACACACATCTGCAGGATGCAATTGAATCTCCTTTCCTCCAGCTTGATACAAGCTGGCAGGTGAACAGAGCAAAGGACAAGACAAGGCAGAGATGTGCAGACAGTGGGACCTGGTTCTATTTGCTCGATAATCTGTTAAACCCGACATATCCTTCTGCTTTGTAAGTAGAAAGAGAACAACTAGCATGCAAAAATATGATGGAAAAATAAAAAGAACCGGAAAAAGAATATGAAGCTTGTAGATCGGACTTGAGCAAAACATGCCCTCAGTTTTTTGATTCTAGTGCTCCACTCAGGTGTATATGGGGAGAGTTTGAAGCAAGATGAAGGCTCCTGCAGGACAAAGAATCTACAGAATTAATTGTTGCTGACTCTGCTGGAGTGGCCAAAAGATATGCCAGCTGCACAGTGAGTGGGTGTGTGGCAGAGCGTGCTGACAAAGGGGCTGTGGCGAGGTGCCACAATTTTTGCCTGCACTAACTGGAAGGCAATGATGTCTAGCTCCGGAATAGGAAGAGACATGCAGAGCTTTCATTGCAATAAACTGCAAACCTGTGGTTTGTGAAAAGGCTGGGAGGCTCAGACTCATTTACTGGTACCATCACTGTTAGAATTCTGCTGTGGCTTACTCGTATCTCTGCTGGCTTAGAAGACACGAATGTTACTGGAAAGATCTCTGGAGAAAACTTGCCAGTTTTTCATCATGGCTTTATGGGAATTAAAAGAATTCAGGACTCCTGAATCATAGAGCACAAGGTGGGAAGGGCTCCCTAGGTCACACAGTTTGCTGTTCTGAGTGCTGTTCCTCCCAGCACTTGCCATACTCACTAACCAAAGTAGTTTCTGCTATGCCTGTTGGAGAACATTTTTAAAACACATGATCTGTTGCAATTAAGGAAGCGGGGAAGGGAAAAGAGAAGAGTAGAAGACAGAGAGAATCTTAATTTTCTAAGTTTTTTTCCTTAGTATTCCTGTAAATACATGATAAGCTCACCTGAGTTAAGACTTTTTAATAGTGCGTAGAAGTTTGGAAAATATTGGAGGTCTTCGAAATTATCTTCAGAAGGCAGCTCATTTCTTCTTTCCAAGGTATTAGATGATGACCATGTGTTATCCAGTGTATCATCAATGTCTCCATTAATTAAATCATCCTGATCAGCTTTGCTTGGTGTCTCCACAAAAGATAAAAAATAATATCTGTGAGCACATTTATTTTGGTGATTGAGTTAACAGAGCAATAACTAGTATCATAATCTTAAGTCAACATTTTCCTAACAATGAGTTGAAGGCTATCCTGTTTCTGTTTTCTCAACATTATTTCAGTTTGGCATCTGGCTTAAACCTTGAAGTAACTCACGATTCATTTATCTATCTGATGGAACTTCTTTAAAAACACTTCTAGTTTCCACATTGAACTAATCGTTCTCTAAAGCAAAGAAGTGCATTGATCTACTTGTTCCATTTGGCAAGTGAGTAAAAAATGATTAGCTGAGAAATTACCATTCTTTCCTGCTGCTTTCCTTTTGTATCACTGTCTGCTCTGCTTGGAGGGTAATCAAAATCTTCAGACTCCTTCTCACGATCCTTTGCTTCATTTGCAATTAGCTGTTGTAAAACCTCTGCCACTTCATCTTCCAGGGTATAGGCCTGACTCTCTGTGATCTGTTAACATATTTGTGCAGAGTTCTTACAGAATATTGTGGTTTTTTCTAGGTTAAACATCAATATGAAACCTGAGCTTTGTAAATAGGTTTCTTCAAAGATGTTTGCTTCAAAGCTGAGCACAACCTAATTAGGTGTAATACTTTCACTGATGTGTCTATACATGTATACATATAGACATATATGCATGTCTGTATTTATATAAATGTATAGATACACACATGTAAACACACATCAAATATATATCTGTATACATAAAAACCACCCACCAACACATATAACCTCCAACAGGAAAACAAACCCTTATAAGGCTTAACACAATGCAGTCCAGCTTGAAAGATTCAACTGCAAAAGGGGTATATGTGGATATATCTGTATGTGTGTGTATTTACATGTATTTACATGGCTAAAACAATTGAGACATCCTGAGGTCAGAGACAAATTCAAGTCTTGCTAAAAATCAGTAGCAATAAGTAATGTATCCTCAACTAACTGGCATCATTATATGTCCACTGAGAATAACTAGTAGGTGGATAGGACCTTTCCCTATAAACATCCAAAAGAAATCGATAATACAAAAGAACTCAGTGAAAATCATGAGAAAAATTAAAGGAAAAATGAGGGCAGACATGGGAGCCGTACAATGAGTGAATGATTTTTCCAAATCAGAAACACTCTACAGTTTGGCCTATTTTTTTGCAAAACCATCACAGGAACAACAATGTTATTGCAGAACTAAACCAATGTGCCCAAATGAGTGAAGAAGCTTGCCCAGAGTCTGAAGCCCATTAATTTTCACTCAGTATTATTAGATGGACACAGTGTTCATTCAATTTGTTTTTTAAAAGAGTACTAAACCCACCCACAAAACAGCTCAGTGAAGTATTAACAAGATACTTACTAGCCCCAGATTTAGAAGTTTTGAAACAATCTTGTCAAACACTCCTCTATCGTTTTCCTCATAAATTCTTGCAGCAATTTTTTGAACAATGTCTTCAGCAGTCAGAGGAGTGCCGTCTAATTGATGGAGACCATCTGGATCATCTGAAAGGATTACAGTTTAACTGTGTGCTGGCTGTCCTAACTCATTTGGATTAAACATCTCGTAAAAAATATATAATCTGCTCACGTATTTCTCTCTTCATAACAAAGCTGCACTTCTAAGAGACATTAAGAATATACCTTGATACACACTTTGGAATCCACTACATCAGCCCCAATGAAAAATTCTTCATGTCCATTTTCCACACCTGAAAAATGCCTTTCTGACTGGTTCTTTTGCAAGAGCAGAGGTGAATGCCAGGATCAAACTCTCCTTTTTTATAGAAAAATGTGTAAGAATGAGAGAACACTGCTTACATACCTGCTTACATGCATCTTCCTGGTATCTACTTTCATTGTACAGCCATTTAGGTCAAAACACACCATGACAAACAGCATACTCTCTGCTCATTTGGATTTCAAAATGAAGTTTCAATTATGTAATCATTACTTATGGCAAATAATGTCATTATGACCAATGGGAAAGTGAACGCGATGAGTAAGCTTTGGTCTGTGATCAGCACACTTTGATATAATTAAAAATATTCTGAGCTAAATGCTGCTTATAACTCTCAGAGGACTCACTTAAACTACAAGTCAATTAAGTACTCTTGTAGTAAAGGCAAATATTCTTGGGCATTCAGTAAATTCTTTTAGCTTTGTGATGAGGAGAATTATCTAACATTGCACAAAAGGTTTGGAACAAATACGTGTGATTTAGCTCTCTATAAAAGTGCTTCTTCCTTTCAAACCAGAATAAACATATTTTCATTTAAAAATACGTTCCCTTTTCCGTCCATCAGATCTAAATTGCTAAAAACATAATGCAAATTACAGTTGGACTTTCCTCCATGGAAGATGACTGTGAAAATCAACAGCAATTCTTTTATATTGTTTTTTTCAAAACCTAATTGCAACACAGAAAGCTTCCACAACTGGAAATCATTGAAATTGCACTCCAGTAAAAAACAGAGCTCATGTTTAGTGGTGAGTACAGCATTCACAATTGCAGTTTGCAAGAGAAGTCTAACCTACAAGTCACTGAAATATGATTATAGAATACCTTGGAATTTATAGTCCAGCCCACTTTTAGTGGAGTCGTACTCGTCCACCAGCCTGCGGTTCTTGGTGGAGTCTGCATCATCAATGGCCAGCTGCTGCTCATACAAAGAGCTCCTGATTGACTCCCTCTCCTTTTCATTCCTCTCCCTTTCTGCTACTGATTTTAGCAGGTTCAGGTCATCAATAAAGGAATAATTCCTGAACTCTGGCTTATTTTCTGAAAAACATATCAATGCACACATGACATAAAATCTTACGCCTCTTTGAATACCATGATGAATATTGCTATAAAACCAAGAAAGGTGTTTTACCTGGGGAAGCTGTTTTCCTATTCTTGTCTGCCTCAGCTTCAGCAATCTGAGATACAAAAATAAAACAAACAAACCAACAAAACGACAAACAGGCAGAAGGGATAAACACACCCAAATGTGGGATCTCTTAATTTAGCAATATCAGCAGAAGCCTAAAAGCCTGATCTTCACTCAGTAAGAATTTTGCCTTAATAAGTAGAACACGATTAAGTGCCTGGCACTTTTTGTCAGTACCACTCCATCCCATGATCAGAATCAGACACGACATGAAGTTGCAACGACTTTCAGTTTAAAGACAAACACCAGTTACATTTTCCTTCTTCAACCTAAGCTCCCTCTGTATTCCCATAGGATGTCAATGCAAAGGGGTGACACACCTGTGAGCTGTTGGAGCTAGTGACCTACTTTTGGAATAGTGAACAGTAAAACTCTGTATGCTAGTTCTTAAACATCACTATTTTGTACCCTACCACATCAATATTTACTTTACTGACAAATCTAGTTTTAACTCATGTTAAGCCATTAGGATATTCCTGGATCTAGTACCTAAAGGCTCAAAATAATATGGGAATACCAAAACCAAAAATTGTTGGAAATATTTTTTATTTCACTTACCTGTTCCTCCAAAGGTCTTTCTACACTTAATTGCCTGTTGTGTGTAGCTTTATCTAGAATAAACAAGCACACACATACATACTCAGTTACATGATGCCTGTGACTACAAGAGAGACACCACATTTTTTTCTTAATTTATAGGGTTTTTTTTTCCATTAAACATGGTGTCTTAAATATGATGTCAACTGCGAGTTCTCATTTTAAAAAAATCAGTTTTCCTAGAAGAATGAGACTGTCACAAAAAAGTCAAACATTTAAACAAAGCATGATTGCCTGGAGCAGAGGGGGAGGTTCTGCACAAGAAAGAATAAAAATAAAGATGTAGACTCAGTAACACCTTTCTGACAAGAAAACTCATTTAAAAATTGGGTAAAAAAATGCTGCAAGAGAGTGACTAAAATAGCAATAATCGGATTGGCACAGCCAAGAGATTAAAAATCTCCTACATCCAGAGTATCAGGGGAGACAGGGAGCGAGAGGCTTGTGCAGAAACCGCTGTAGGATAGATGAAAATACTGCTTGAAAAAACCAGAATAAAACCCCAGAGCTTTTCCCACCACCAGCACCTATCTCTGCACTTTAATATCAGACTGCAACTTCACTGATCCAGCACCTCGCGCCAGGTACACTGTCTCTTCAGGATCTAATTGCTCTCAGCCAAGTGGAAGAAAAGTTCGGTGTTTTTCCCCCTCTAGGTATATCCAGCAAAACTTTCCCCCAGCTCGGAGAAAACGGGCGTTACCGAACCCGCCCTACCTTGGCCGGCGGGTTTCGGGAAGCCATGCACCCGGCTTGCCAGCAGCGCCAGCACCTGCACCGCGACCACCAGCTGGAGAACCATCCTGCTGCTGCTGCTGCTGCTGCCGCTGCTGCTGCCGCTGCCGCCCGGCCCCGCGGGGGGCGAGCCGGGCCCGGCCCCGCGGCCCCGCCGCCTCCCGCCCCGCTGCGCGCTCCCGGCGCTGCGGGCGCTGTCCAGCCCCGCGGTGCTGAAGCGCAGCGGAACCGGCGCTGCCGAGCGCTGTGCCGCGCGGGCTCGGCCCCTGCTCCCCGCGCCCGCTGAAATGGTCCCGACCGTCCCCGCCACCGGCCCCGGGCGGGGGGAGGGGACGGGGGAGGGCCGCAGCCCGCGGAGCATGCGCGCCCCGCTCCGCTCCCGCGTTCCCGGCAGCCGCAGCCCTTTCCCCGCTGCTCCCGCGGGATGAGGGGCCGCGGGACCCCCCCGGCGCTGCCGCCCCCGAGAGCGGAGCTGCGGGGAGCCGAGGGGCTGCGGGAGCCAGGGTGGGCTGGGGCCGCCTCCCCCGGCGCGGGGCTGGACGCCGCAGCCCCCCCCCCCGCAAGGCCGGCCCCGCAACAGGCTGCGGAAAAACCCGCCCGCTGCTGCGGGAGGGCTTGGGTTTGCGGTCAGCCCGGCCAGGCTGCGGGTTGCGCACGCTTTTTGGGCGAGAAATGTGAAAATCGGCCCTGAAGAGCAGGCCTGTGAATCGTTTCCGACTCTCTAAGCCCTTTCCGTCGGGTCGAATTAGACAATAAAGGCACGGCGACCAATGATTCTTTTTTATGACAAAGAAACATCAAAAGTTTAATTATAGCGCATCTTCCTCTTTGAAATTGAAGAGTTTAACAACGCGGTGGCACAAATGGCAGTAGCATGTAGCATTTTTCCATAGCTGTAGCCTTTGCAAACACAGAGCAGCAGCAACAAATCCCAAGTGAGCAGAGGAAGACATTTTCAGCGTTTCGTGGCAGAACAAAGGATTGCAGCAGCAGCTCTTTTCAGAGCTATAGGATCTGCTTCCAGAAATGGGACATAGATCACAGGGGTTTTTCTTCAAAAAGACCTAATCATTTTGCAGTCATAAATGCACAAATGCAGGGGGCAGCTGAAAACACTTTCAACATTAGAAATCTCAATACTTTGTAGCTGCTAAAAATGCTCTTTAAAGAGATGAAAAGGATCAGTGCTTTTAAAACTGAAAATCAGGAACACAGTGAAACTGTTCAGTCTCTTATCATCTTTATAATATTATAAGCTGGGAAGAACACAAAAAAAGTAGAATAAGGTTAATTAATTGGACCACAAAGACAAAAAAATGGCATTTTCTTTCTTCTTTTTTTTTTTTTTTCCTGTTATCAACCACTGTATTTAATATTTAAGCGTTTCCAGATAATTTAAATGAAAGTGATAAAATCTGATGTTCCAGTTTACTCAGTTCTATGAATTAATCTATCTGCGATCCACAGATTCAGAGCAATGAAAACAACTTCCAGAAATACACTGATAACCCCAGGATCCTTACCTATAGGCAGGGTCTTATTCTTGGAGCTGTCCCAGAGTTAGGAAATACAGGATATTTGGGATAAAAGCCTTTGGAGCATAGCTGTATGTACGAACAAAACAGCCTTATTTACACATTGCCTGGTAACCTACAAGGAAAACTACAACACTAACCAGAGCCTTCCCTCACTTTAGAAGCAGCTGCCACAAGAAAGTGCAGAGTAACCTCTTCCCTGCCATCTTTAGCATATATACATACAGCACAGAAGTCACAAAACTACAGAATATTACTGGTATAGAAAAATGAAAAGATCATTTCCTATTTTAAAGTGGCTTGATATTCTGCTACAGTTTTGTATTAATTCAACAGTTTATTTCCTAGCTAATGATCTCAGTGTTCAAAAAAATGTGTGTTTTCTCTCAATTTACCCCTTTGGATATTTACTTCTCTACCACTTGAACATTTCCCGCAGTGCATTGTAAACATGCATCCATCTATAGGAAACTACACATTTAGTCACTCAGATAAGTCACCACGCAATATAAAAGCAGTAAATCTATTTTAAACATGGTGAAATCAAGATAGCTGTAAAGCAGTGAGATCAGAAAAGGAACTCTAACTGGTGATGACAGTGCAAAGAAGTTCCTCCTTAAAAATACACCTACTTTTGTGGTATGGCTTTTCTACATATGGCTTTTTGTGGATAATAATATTGCTAATTGTGTTCACGTGTTTATTTTACGTTAGGCTTCTTTTTATGTGATAAATGTTTCTATTAATGTGAAATCTTTTCTAAAATATTTCCCAATTCCATATGGTTTGTTATTTCCTTCGTGCTAAATTGCCTCCTGCTTTGCCACGCCTCTTTTAACAAGAAATGATGCAGAAGGTCTCTGCAGGAGAGTGGGGAGCGGAAAGAATTCAAACTGGCCATCATCAAAAGAGAGCATGACTGCAAGAGACATTCCAGTTCTTGAAACTGCAAGCAAATAATTAAAAAAAAAATGATATGCCAGGAAAGCCAAGCCTCGAACTTCAGCCACAAATCAGCTCCCTGCTCCTGAGGAGGTGGCACAGAGGCAAGGCAGTCCCAGGCACTCGCTGCACCTGGCAGGCACAGAGCACACCTGCAGTGCCCAGCCCTGGCATGGCCCAGTATTCCTTGCTAGTGCACTGGTAGGCTTGTGTGGCACACATGACAGACAATACATTATCTCTGCTAATTAGAAGAAAATACGTTTAATCATCATAGGAAAATGTCTGGGTAAAAGTGCTGCCTTTGTTTCTCACTACATCTCCGTTTCCATTTGTATCATCTACTACTACACACTCCTCTTCCCAGCGCAGAGACAACACGGTGAAGAGCATAAGCTCTTCTCTTTTGGATTCTATTTTGGCTCATCCACAATCAACCCATTTTCTATTCTAGAACTGTTTATTTCCAGTGATGATTCATGAGCCAGAAAGAGTACCACTTGTCTGTCAGATGCCAAGGACAACTTACAGGAATGGCAATTAGAATGTTTTTTATTGTGGTGAGAGCAGTTGATAGGGAGCCTAGAGAAATCACTTACATGCAGCACTTCAGTGATGTGTTTACAGTTGTTTTATAACCACCCTTCAAGGTTTTTCATCTAGCCAATGAAAACAGAAGGCAGATGAAAGCAGAAAAAAAATAAGCCATCCAACAACTCACCTTGCCAAGCTTACGCCCACTTGGTAGACATGACTTACTTTTGTTGGTTTGCTTTTTTTACTTTATCTCATATCATGCTAAATTATATACTAAATATTTCAGTGCTTAAGAGGAAGAAGAATGTTGGAAAAGAGTTACTGGTGATCATTATGCAAGGCATTAATGTATCCATAATCATGTGACAATAAGCCACGTATTGTGTACATATGAGTGCACTATGAATAGTCCTCTCAGTTTCAGTGCAACCATCAACAGTATGAGAAATTAATCACACACAAGCCTAAGGGTTCATACAATCTACAATTTCACATGCAGCATTTATTTGTACACCACCTAAGGCAAAGAGAAGGACATCAGAGTCTGAAATCCATAAAAATAAAAGGAAAATGTCAAAGCTAGTGAGATTTGAGCATTTGTTCAAGTTCCACCATCTTTACCAGCAGCTTCTCCTGCACTTATTGAACTTACATTTTTGACCTGCAAAGCTGACAAGCTTTTCTATCTTCTACAACAAAACGGGATGTGTTTATATGAGCAATTCTTAACTGAGATATTCTTAACCAAGTCATTTCATAAAATTAACTTTAAAAAGTAGCAGCTCGAATTTTTCAACTTAGCTTTAATGAAATGCCAGTTTTTAATATTTTTAGAACTACTGACCTGAGTGTTTTCTTAGAGGGTTTGTTTTTTTTTTTAATCTGATAAACATCAATTTATAGCTTTGAATTTATAGCATTATTTTCTGATGAGACATATGATGGAGATGGAGAGATGTTTTCCTTGGAAACACATAGCTCAGAAGAGATCATTTCAGTTTCTTCCTCATCCTTTCTAAAAAAATATATAAAATAAGCAAATCACCTTTTAACTGAAATACAAACCAGAAAATGTCAAGTGATTTTGTTTCAGAAAAATGTGTAACTGGAAAAGGCATATGTAGGTTTCTAAAATGGAATTATGCCTCCAAAACTACATAGATACAGTATTATTTTAGTCTGCTGTCTTTGGCAAGACAATTGACTCACATATTTAAGTAGCATTAGGCTTCTTCCCCCTTCAGAGGAAACATGGTGAGAGAAAAAACAATTCTGTTCAAAACCACAGTCATGACTATGTGTGTATGTTTTGTTGCAACTGGCTGAAGATTTCCTTAAAAAAAAATGTGGAAGGGCATATCCTAACAGATCAGGCGAAGGCATATCCAAACGGTAAACATGACCGGGTTAGATATGCCTTTTCCCTCGCAGTACGAGATACCAGTGGAAGTTATCTACCCAATTCTTTCACGAGTCCGTGTCCCTGCTGGCTGCTGGACGCCCAGCTCCATCCCAGCCACACGGTCCTGCGGCAGCCATGGACGCACCCGGCAGCACATCCTGGTGTTCCAGAGCAGCCCCGGGATATGCTCTGTGCCTGACAAACAAAGGAAGAGCTTTTTCTGTTGACTGAAATCACTTCCCTGGGTGGCAAATAACCAAAAACTAGCCAGGCTTCTGTTCACTGAGCAACTACTTCAGCTAAGGTGACATAAAGCAAACCTCCATTTGAAGGGGGCAGGATTACAAAATGGCAAAACCGGTATCTAACTAGAGTCAGAACAAGCTGTAAGTGGTGAGAACCTTCCCGAGAAGCCAAATCCCTGGAGCCAGGGGAGCGGGAACCGCCTCAGACGCAGCCTCGCCGGGAGCCTCTCGACCACTGCGACCATGTTCCCGCTTCTCTTTCGCCACCAGGCTCTGCACGTCCCTGCTGTGCGCTGCTCACAGCAAGGGGCTCCGGAGGGCGGCCGGGCGGCTCCCTGGGGCGGGAGCTGCTCTCCTGCCGCTGCCATCGGCACCGGCGGCCCGGCCCGGCAGTCCCGGGAGGCCGGGCAGGGCCCCCCCCGCCGGCCTGGCCCCCTCTGCGCGCGGTCTTTCAGCTCCACCTTCCGGTGCGCAGCGGCAGCCGCGAGGGACGGGGGGGCGGGCAGGCCCGGGCCCGCGGCAGCGCCCCCCGAGCTCCCGCCGGCCCGGCCTGTCGCGGCGGGGCGGCCCCTCCCGGGGGCGGTGTCAGAGCGGCCAGCTCCTCCCGCCCCGTCCCCATAACGGGCGGGGCAGCGTCCCCCGCCGCCCGGCGGGCCCGGCTCGGAGCGGGGGCGGTCTCGGAAGTGCGCGCCGGGGCGGGCCGGGCCTGAGCCCTTCCCTTCCGGGGAGCGAGGAGCGGGCCGCGGCCGCAGCCGGCATGAGCGACGTGGTGGAGCGGACGCTGAGCGCGCTGCCCGGGCTGCTGGGCCAGCACAAGCCGGGCGCCGGGCCGGGGGACGCGGGCGGGCCCGGCAGAGTGTCGGGCGGCTCGCGGCTCGGGAGCCTGGTCCGGAGCATCGCGGCGCTCACCTCCAAGCATGTAGGGGCGGCGTCCCGGGCCGGGCCTCTCGCTGCTCCCGCCGGCTCGCGGCGGCGGGGTCCGCGCCTTCCTCCTCTCCCTTCCCGCGCCCGGGCTGCCCGAGGTGCCGGCGGGGCGGGAGCGGGCTCTGCTGCGTCCCCTCAGCCCCAGCGGGCTCTGCTGTGTCCCCTCAGCCCGGGCAGCCGGGCAGAGCCGCGCCCTGCCCGCGGGCACGGCTGGGCTGGGCTGGGGTCGCTGCCCGGTGCCCTGCTGGGTGGTGGGACCCCAGAGCACCGCTGCATGAGCGCGGCTGCGCTGACCTTTGTTTTCATGTTTTCCTTCCGAACGTTATGCGAGATTGAAGTAAGAAGCTTCATCTTTTTCTAGGAAGAAGAAAAGTTAATCCAGCAGGAGCTAGCCAGTTTGAAAGCAGCAGTTTCAGCCCCTACCACAACGCTTGTAAGTTCTCTCAGGGGTTACAGGGTGTGGGAACAGCAGCTCAAAGGTGAAGAAAAACAGTGTTCTCTTTTTGCCAGGCAGAGCACACAGGTTATCAGCACTACAGGTGTTTAGTCATCAGCCTTAAAAGGTACCGGTGCCTGTGGTTTTGCAGCATGGTTAAAATAGTGAGGACACTCCTCCTGTTTCATGTGATTAAACTGTAGCTGTGGTGCCCAGAGTCTGTCATTCTGTAGTTTCTGAAATAATGTCAACAGAAAAGTGAGGTGGTGAACAACTTCCTTCAAATAATGTTATCTGCAGCTGATATTTATTCTTATTTGTGCTCTTTAAGAAGCTGTGCTTTGCTGTGTGCTTTTTTTCCTCATGATTGAGTTGCAGGAGTTGATTTATTATGGCTTTACTTATGCATACCTTAGTCCCATCAGTGAGAATTTTTGAAGGGAAAAATTAAGTTTTACCTCATACAGTGAAAACCCATCCTAGTCAGTGTAGTGATGGGTAAAAAAGAATTCATTAGCAGTGTGATCATCTAACACTTCAGGTAATTAACTTCTTATGTTAGTTGCAATTCATCTATTGTTGATCACATACATGCTAATCAAAATGGGATAATATATTTAAGGGTAGTACATGGGGAGTTCTGCTTTTATAGTACAAAATAAATATTGATTCACAAAAGAGGTTCATAGCAAAGGAAAAATTCTGAGTATCCTGATTTTAGAAAACATGTGAGTGCACGTGTATTTCTATCAAATTAAGCCCTCTGCTTCATTAGAGTGAGTGAGGAGGAGCATGAAACGTGACTGACTGAAGTTTCTCAATGATTTATTTCTGGTATTTCAGCGGCTCATGAAGGAATGTATGGTGAGACTCATCTACTGTGAAATGCTGGGGTATGAATCTTCCTTTGGATACATCCATGCAATTAAGCTTGCACAGCAAGGAAATCTTCTGGAGAAAAGAGTTGGTATGTGCATGGAGCTGTAGTCTTAATGCTGTCGAAAAGCTTGTATTTTTAAAGTTTCTTAGGATTGATAACTAATGTAAAAATACAACCTAAAACATTATTCTGTTAGTCTTTTTCATAGTGTCTCACTCATCTTTGAAAATAATTAAATCCCTAGTTTGTGAGCTGCTCTGCCTCTGCTTGTAGAACAGAAGGCAGGGAAAATTAAATTTGTGTCATCAGTTGTTCTTTCATTGTTCTTTATTGCTGCACCAATAACCAAGTAATTTACAAGAAATTTTCGTAAACACATCAAGTGGAAAATGAGTTTCTGTCAGGATTTGGCTTTTTTCAAGTACTGTAGCGCAACACTGGACAATTATGTCAATGTCAGATGTTTGTCAGACAAATATTTTCTGTTCTGGTGCTTGCAGGGTTTTTGTTGTAGATTAGCTGTTTAGGAAATTGGGCAAATAGGGAGATCCTTATGGCATAGGTGCAGAAGTTCCTGAGGAAATCTGAAAGGCTAGATCAGATTGCCTTGAAATTTCATGCTGTTGTGATTTCCTTGCCTGTCAGGGTGGCTATTAGCTTGTTGCCAGTAGACTTAGTTTGAAGTAGCTGTCAGCCTGTCTCGTCTGGAGATTTTCTTTGCAGTTGCTGATTCAACTGCCTAGTGAAGACGTTTCTTCTTGTTTGCAGAGAAAATGGTTTAACTCCAAGCAATACTATGTCTGCATACACAGAAGGAAGGCAATGTCTTGCAGGATATGCTTATTTGATGTCCTTTGTTTGAATTTCATCTGGATCATCCACTCAGGTGTTGGAGTTTCTGAGCGAATGTGTTACAAGTGATGATTTAAAGTTGCTTTATCCCTGGGTAATGAAAGCCAGTGCACAGCTGCTCTGTAGGGAAATTCTATCTCAACCAAACTTGGGAGGGCAGGTGGCAAGCTGTTTTGAAGAAAACTGTTTCTTCTGTAAGTGTCGAGAACCAATATGTCTTGTTATTAATCAGATTGAGACCTTTCCATGCTTGGGCTCTTTTTGAGAAGGCTTTAGTGAAACAGTGTTATTTTATTTTTTAAATGGAAGTGGCTTAAGGTTCTGTAGACACAAAGTACCGTTGAACTTTGGTCTTGTAAAAGGATGCTATCAAGAGTGTGTGTGTGTATTTGGGATTTTGTTGTTCTGCAGTTCCCTGTGATATATGAGAGGCACCTTGTTTGTTCTTGGTGCAATTTGCCACAGTCTGTATTAAGGAGGTGTGGTCAGTGGGTCCAATGAAAATGAGTTACAGTTTTACCCAATGAGAGCAAACCATGTTTTTGCAGGTGTGATAAACTGATCAAGTCCATAGTTTCCCAAGCAGGTAGTTCAATTTGGTAGCCAGGACAACACAGTTATTTGTATCAGAGTTACTCGTTTTAATCCCTAAGCCCTGAATTAACCAAGACCCTTTAAAATTGTCATGAGTTGCGGCACATCACCACTCCACTTTAAATCCCTTTGTTTTAGGGAAACAAGGAAGAAAGAAACAATCTTGAAGAAAAAAGTTTCTGGCAGGTTTCTGGGGTCTTAGAATTGTTTCCTCCTTAAGAGAGAACAGGGAGGTTGTGACATAGGATGGTGAATTTACTTTTGTGTTCCAAGCTGAATATGAAATTTATTTGAAATGGAACTATATTTTTTGAAAAAAGAGAAGCAGGTATAAGGAGGAGCATTTTTGGTGTAGTCTAGAAAGAATACACTTTTGTCCATCCAGAGAAGATACTCATTTTCTGGGAAGTGGTTTATCATAGTGTTCTTGGCTGCTCTTTAGCTGTAACAGTATTGTGGTATCTTTTACTTTTCGCAGCTAATGCGTTCTTAGCTGTTATTTGTTGAGCTTTACTACAACTTATTTCCAGGCAAACCAGTTATATTTATAAAAAAATAGTCATCCAATAGTGGGGAGGGGTTGTTGTGTGTTTTAATTATATAAATTAACTCTTCTTGTATTACAGTCTTAAGCTTTCTATCTTGAAGTTGTTTATTGCTTCAAAGTAGTAATGCAGGCTGGTTTTTTTTATAGGTTACTTGGCAGTTTCTTTATTTCTACATGAAAATCATGAACTACTGCTTCTACTTGTGAACACAGTTGTGAAGGTACAGTGTTTTTGGAGGTCTGGAGGTAAATTAAACCTGGACCAATTCTTCCTGATTTGTGTCACGCAACATCTAAGCTGTGTAGTTATTAATTCTGTCTTGCTCTCTTAAATTTGCTGTTTCTTTGGTTAGCAATGAAAATTTGAAACGGCTTTCCCTGGCTTTTTAATTTAATCTTGGCGTTCCTGCTGTTGAAGCCATATTTTAATTTTTTTTTAAAGGAGACAAGCCATAACATTTCCTTTATAAAGTGTTCCAATTATATATATTCTTAACTCCAGAAGGAGCCATGCTTCATATTTCAATGTAAACTTTTGCTTTTAGCTGGCAGCAAGTATCTGCTGGCTTCTTTTAGTTCTTTTGATAGAAAATGGCAATATGCTTTACAGTGTCACTGAAAATCTACTACCTAATAATATTTCATAGGTGTCATCTTCAGTATCAGTGCCTCTTCTGTGGAGTAGTTGTGACTTACTATAACACTTTCTGCCTAATGATTACTTTTATAATTACAGTAGGCTGGAGTCACATAAATTGTAGACTGAAAGTTAAGCTCATTTTGTTGTTATTGAAAACTGATTTATAATCTTAAAAAAATCTGCCTTGAAACTAGTAAGGATATAGAAAGAAGTGAAAAATGAGAGTCCACAAAGTACTAAACCAAAATGAGGACTAAAACCTGTCTAGGACAAATGGCCAGAGAAGATAATGATGTGAGCTGGAAATTTTGTGCATTTGTTTTGAAAAATAGTTCTAGTCTAAATGAAAAGTGAACTGTCTTATTTCAATGATTGTAACAGGACTTACAGAGCACGAATCTAGTAGAGGTGTGCATGGCCTTAACCATTGTCAGCCAGATCTTTCCACGGGAGATGATTCCAGCTGTTCTTCCTCTAATAGAAGACAAGCTTCAGCATTCTAAGTAAGTATTAATTGACAGAGTTTCAAATGGCCTTTTACAGTTGAGTGATTTACTTTTGCAGGTACTTTTAGAAAACTGGTGTTTTTCTCTCTGAGTAGGTCTTTGTAATAGTTGCCTTCAGAAATTGTTCCTCTCTTAGTTTTTCTCTTGAATTCTTGTTTCATTTATTTACAGTCGTGACTTAGGTATTGGATAGGCATTAGTTTTTTTCATAAACAGTTCTTATAGGTAAAGGTAATTGAATTTATCTGCTGGCATCCTATTAACAACGATGTGGATGAAAAAATGTTTGTAGAGTAAGTGGAAAAACAGATTAGGATCCTTGAAGTACTTCACTAGTACTTTTTTTTAAGAAAGCTTTGTGTATGTGCAGACTTCAATACCCTTGAGCTTTTTGATGCTTAACTTATAATATTCCATACACAGAGGATAACACTAAGTTGATTGATGACGTGTAGTTCTCTACAAAGGGAACTGCAGAATGATCCGACTCCATATATTCCAGACAGGGATTTTTTGGAGATGCACATGTGACAATAACAGATTAGCACTGGCTTGCTTATTTGGTGACCATCCCATTCAGTCATCAATCTGACATCAAGCCCTACTACACTTTTAAGTTTGCTTTGTCACTTCTTCACTTAGATGATATTTGCAAAGTCATTTGCTATCAAATATGTAAAAGATGGGTTCTCATCTCTCTCAAAACCCTGACATTCTGAGGGCTGGCCACAGACTTTTACATTGCTGTAGAAGTAACAATTGCAGGCTGTTTTGTTAGGTTGAGTACTTAAAATAGACAAGCAGCTTCATTTTGGTTTTTTGTAAAACTCACTTCTTTTCAGGGAAATTATCCGAAGAAAAGCTGTTCAGGCTTTATATAAATTCTATCTCATTGCTCCTAACCAAGTTCAGCATATTCATGACAAGTTCCGGAAGGCCTTATGTGACAGGGATGCTGGAGTCATGGCTGCTTCTTTGCATATTTATCTCCAAATGATTAAGGTAGGCAAAGAATTAAAAGCACAACTGAACTTACCTATCTATTGTTTTAAATACACAGCATACAGAAGTTTTGCAGCAAAAAAAAATAAATTGTAATTTAAAAAGCTGATTTATGTGATCATGGGTACCTGTGATATGTTGGTTCCAGCTCAGCACTTAGCTTGACAGATCTCTTCTTGCATGATCTGAATGCTCAGTATCATTGGCATCCTTAGCTACAGGATCTAACTGCTGCAGTGTGTTAATGTTTTTTTTACTGTTTCCTTCAAGTTACATTCACTCCCTTTGCAAATGTGTGAGAAAATAGCATAGGTTTAATGTGAACAACTCACAGGTGTTGGGGGATGAGAGTAGAAATTTGATTTAAAGAAATGAAACCATCAGTGTAGGTATTTTGATGTTACTCAGGTTGTGGATTGTTTTTACTTCTGAGATGCTGTATCAAAATATTTGAGTTGCTTTTCTTTTCCACTGTGTAGGAAAACTCATCTGGATACAAGGACTTGACTGGGAGTTTTGTAACCATTTTAAAGCAGGTAGTGGGAGGAAAGCTCCCTGTTGACTTCAACTATCACAGTGTGCCAGCACCATGGTTGCAAATTCAGCTTTTAAGAATATTGGGGCTGTTAGGAAAAGATGATCCAAGGTAACAAGATCTTTCTCTGTAATTAATATCTTGGAGGTACAAAGAATACAGTCATGACCTGTACCCTACAGACAGTTTTATGTTTTTGGTTTGGGTTTTTGTAAGAGGGTTTCAGTGTTGAATTTAAACATTTGTTATTAACCAATGCAGTGAGCAGATACTTTTTAAAATTCAAAACCTTGTTTCTTGGCTTCTGGATTGGCTAAACAATTTATTATTATGGAATAAATTGAAACATGTTTTTGCTAGGACTTCTATTAGTGGGTTACTAAACAACTGTGTGAAAACCCAGAGCTAAGATCGTGAGAACCTGGTTGTGTTTCTTTCCCTGTTGATGTTTTGGTTCTTATACCAGCAGGGAGGGAAGTGTTTTTATTCTTGTGTGTGAATGTTTCTTTTGAAAGCTACAGACATCTTGTTTGTTGCCATTTAGAGTCATGTTACAGAGCTCTTCTGTGGTAAAGTGTCTGTGGATGTGAATAACTTGTGTTACAGATCTCAATACTAGTGTCTGAGCTATTTGGCAAAATAAGACTACATGCTTGTGAGTGCTGAAAATAATTTTAAATGTTTCTTTTTTCTTGTTAAACAGGACAAGTGAATTGATGTATGATGTTCTAGATGAATCTTTAAGAAGAGCAGAGATAAATCATAACATTACATATGGTGGGTGAGGTTATTTTATGTAATTGAGTATTTGGAATGATTGAAAATGTGAGCAGTTGATCGTGCTAAAATACTTCTGCAGTACTTTTAAAACTCTTATTATATTCTTAATGAACAACAACTGTATTACTTATCTAACTAGTAGATTGTAAAACAAGTGATACAGTGCTGTGCAGCACAGTTCTTATCATTGAAGATCTTATCTTCTTTCATCTTATCATTCTTACCATTTTTCTTTACTTGGAATTAATCTTGACTCAAAAGCCTCTATCCTGGGTTTATATTGTCCTTGCCCTTAAGTACAGGAAGTTGGCTTCTTCATGAAAGCTCTTATTGAACTTTGCTTAACTTAGAATAAATGATAAAGGAAAAATTGTAGTGATACAGCTCTTCTATTAGCAATGCTTAGAACTTCACTGCCTTGAGAAAGGCAATAAAGTGTGCGTGAGTGACAGGGTCAGCTCTTTACAGCTGTGTAGAGCTTTCCCTCTAGCCACAGCTCATAAAAATTACACCTCCAGAGTTCAGTGATAGTGGTACCTGTGAAAATATTTTTGCGCATAGGTCAATTTAAAACTTCTAGAACATGGTGGAAGGCTGTGTTAATTTCATTATCTTCTCAGTAGAGAAAGCTGTATTAGTTGCTAGAGCAAAGCAAAAGGAATAATTGCACTGTTGAGTTTTTTTCTAATAAAAAGTCAAGTATATTATTGGGATTTTCTTTGCCTTCCCCTCCTGAGGTCTTGATACCTCCCAAAACACCCAGATCTGATGTTCTAGAACTCTACATTAAGAGCTGTTTCACAATTAAAAAAAACTTAACACTATCCCCCTGCCACCATTATTTTATTGTTTAAGTAAAGCCCCACAGATGTTGCCCAAGTGTCTGTGCTAATGGAAAGGAAAGAAAATGAAAACACTGAGGGGAGAAAAAAAAAAAGGAACATAGCCCAAAGCTGTAGATGTGTGATGCCTACTTGATACATATTTTGTAAAGCATTGTGTAAGCTTCACTTCCACTAAAAAGGGGAGCTTTTGAAAAGTATTATCTTTTAGTAAATAATAAATGAGGAAGCATCTGTCAGATGTTTAGTGTACTCGGTTTATTTTAGGCAAGAACACAGAAGATACTGGGAGGTTTGTTGCCTTATAATACAGACACTTTGCAATTGCTAAGGAATAAAATCAAAAATTGTTTTAAGCACTTGCAGGGCCAAATTAGGCATTTTATTATTAATTATGCAAGGACATAGAATTTAGGTATGTAGTTGTTGTTTACATATGATAAGCTCTTTATAAAACTTGAGCCGATGATCCCAAACAAAAGAAGAGTGTAATTCAGGGCAGTTACTCTTTCTTACACAGTCTACTTGGTTATTGTATGCTTCTTACTTCTTGAAGGCTATGGAGTTGTTGATCTGCTAGTCTTTCTTGGACTTACCTTTGTAATGCTGGAGAAGAGTAGGTGGTTCTCTTGGACAAGTCATTAGACTGAATGACAAGAACAACTGAAAGTTACATCATCATTTCAGATGCCAGTTAGCTTGGGGAGAGTAATTTAGTCTGAGCTTTGCCTGAAGTGCTGCCTCAAAGAATTAATTCTTTTCTTTTGTGTGTTGTTCAGTTGACTTCTAGATTTTTCTCAAACAGCTATGGAGTTTTTTCTTAATAAGGATGTTCTTGGGATGATTTTGGCTGTCAGTAATAGCTAAGAAATCATATGACTTGATGAAAAATATTTTGTCTCAAACCCTTTATAGTTGCCTATTGGCCTGCTAAAGACTGTCCCAGTCCAGTCCTTTGAGCAACTACAGGAGACTTCAAGGTTGGAAAAACTTTAAGGACAAAGTTGTATGCACAATGGCAAAGGCTAATAAAAAATGTTGATACTAAAGAGTGTCTCTTTCTTTCTGTTTTTACTTATGTCAGTAGGTACTCCACAGTTAGATTTAGTGGGGATGGGACAGTACTGCAGTTGCTTTATATGGTCAATGAACTTGTTTTCTTGTTAAAAATTCTTGCTTTATTGA
This sequence comes from Apus apus, assembly GCF_020740795.1. NCBI lineage: Eukaryota > Metazoa > Chordata > Aves > Apodiformes > Apodidae > Apus > Apus apus. Next base: position 9,474,131 of record NC_067291.1, read on the forward strand.
AGTATTTAATACATACTAACTATGTGTTGGTTCTTTCTCCACAGCCATCTTGTTTGAATGTGTCCAAACAATTTATACAATTCATCCCAAATCTGAACTACTTGAAAAGGCTGCCAAGTGCATTGGAAAATTTGTTTTGTCACCCAAGATTAATTTAAAATACTTAGGTAAGGATACCTGATTTAATGAAGATGTTTTTAATATGGTCATAATGAAATACATTCCCTTATATAATTTCCAATCACTTATATTCTAGGTTTAAAGGCTCTGACCTATGTTATCCAGCAGGATCCTAATCTGGCACTTCAGCACCAGATGACAATAATTGAATGTCTGGACCACCCAGATCCCATTATTAAAAGGGAGGTCAGTGAATTTTAAAATACCAACAAATTAAGTTAATTTTTTAAATGGGTGATACGTTTTCTAAACTGAGTAGTGTAAAAGACGCATTATGTCCCAGTTACTGAGAGAGAGCAGTTATGAACAACATTAACGTGACGAGCTGTGTAGATAAGCAGTGTGTTTCATCTAAGACTTGCCAAATAAAGACAGTTGCTTAATATGGCATCATACTAAAGTGTTCCTGTTTGCCTCCTTCCTTCTTTCAGTCATCAGAGCCAATTACATGTATTTTTTGCTTTATCTTTCAGACTTTGGAGCTTCTCTATAGAATTACAAATGGACAGAATGTAATTGTCATAGTTCAGAAGATGCTTGACTACTTAAAAGAATGCAAGGAAGAATATGCTGTCATCAGCTTAGTTGGCAAAATAGCAGAACTAGCTGAGAAATATCCTTTTATTTTTCTGAAGCTTTTGAGTTGAAGCTCAGGGAGATGCAGCATTTGTGCCTTTCAAAGCATCTTTCATAATCTTTAGATGTAGGAAGTGTTACAGCTGTACTTCCCATTCTTTTAAATGCAAAAGAAAATACATAAAAAACGTTGTGGTCATTTTTGTGTATTTCCCTGACAGAAAGTAATGGCACTCAAAATACTTTACTTTGGCTTTGGAATTTAGCACTAAAATCTTGTGGTTTTAAATTAAAACTGAAGTCCTATACCATTATGTGGAGAGACATCTCTCAGTGCTGCTACCTTGAGTGCTGTTTTATAATTGTGGGAATGATCTTCCTATCAGAGAACTCTTTGTTGGTGTATGAATCTCAAGAGTAACACACTTTCACAGAAACAAAAGATTATTTAACTATGTGTGAGAGAAGAAAGTGATGATGAGGTGTTTGGCACATGGTGGACATTGCTGCTAGACTTCCCAGTGCCTGTTTTTCTGTATGTATTCTTGTCTGATAATTTCAGTTGTAAGCTCTTTCTAACCAAGAGCTACATTACCATCCTATTTGTACACAGCTTAGCACAAAGAGTAGTTTACCAAAAAAAGCTGTATGTTCTCCTGTGGTATGCAAAAATAGGACAATATTACTATGTTCATGTACTGTTGAAAAGTCCCATTCAGCAAGTGCATTTTCAGGATTTATTTGAGGGAAGGCAGAAACTAACTTCCAAAGCTGGCAAAGGCAGGTCAAATTTTAAATAAATAGAAAAAGCAATGTTGCTTTCTGTGGAGTGCTTAAAAATGTTTATTGTTTTTCACTTAAAGGCGAAACGCTGCTGAAAAGCCAATAATTGTTCACGTGATGTTGGGTAAACAAACTTGAATGATTGTTCAGGAGAGCTAGCATGGAAAAAGTGTAAAATTAAAATATATTAGGACAGGTTTCCAGAGCTAAATCCATGTGAATGTGTCTGTTCCTGCTTTGAGAAATCTACTTATACTCTTACTTTTCACTCTAACACTTACTAATGCACAACTCAAAATACGTCAGTTGACACCTCAGCAAATGGCACCTACTGCATTGCTGTTTTGTTCATGCACTGGCTTTATCAACAGGGCAGTAACTTAAAGCTGCTCTGCCTGTCAGTTTTCATGAAGTTTCCAGGAAACACTTTGTAAAAGATAAAGCAATATTTCCTCTTCAGTTAGAATGAGACGGTGTTTGACCATCAGGCCCCCAATTTATTGGGGAAAGCAAGATGGATGTCTTATTTGTGGAAAATTGGTTTCCTTAGGAAACGTGCTAAAAAAGAAGGAAAAAGTTATGCCTTAGCACTTAATTCCTTAACATCTGGACACGTATGCCCCTGACAGTGAGTGGTTCATCCAAACAATGAACGCTGTGTTTTCAGCTGGAGGTGACGTTGTGCATCCTGATATCCCAAACAACTTTCTGAAGCTGTTGGCTGAAGGTAACTCCCAAATGCACTGTGGAATTACACGTGTTCCTTCATCATCTGTCTTTTTTCCTTGAAATACACTTGGAAATATTTGATGGGAGGTGTTATTTGCGTCTCAGGCAAAGTGTGTGTTGCTTTTTGCCTAGGATTTGATGATGGAAAAGAGAACAATCAGCTACGGGTGTATGCAGTACAGTCTTACCTAGCATTGCTTGAAGAGGAGCGTGCACTGTATCCACAGAAATTCCTGCAAGTTATGAGTTGGGTAAGGTAGACATGTGGTCAGAACGGAATACACAGATACAAGGAAACTGTCAAAGGTGGTGATGCTTTAATAAGTATGTTTAACTTTTATTTTTGGTCATGAATATTCTGGTTTTGCTTGAAGTCAAGATAACATGCTGGTATCTACTTTTAGTGACCTCTTCTGGTGGCCGATTTGCTTCCTTTAAGGCAGGTGACTATTGGAAGGGCTGAGTAGCCACATCAATCTGACTGCATGGTGAAAGCCTTTCTGTCTTCATCAGAGCTAGGCCAGGTGTAGTTGTGAAATGCATTTTTAGCCTTGCAGGTAACTGGCCAAGTGCTGTGCTACTATTGCCTGGCACCTGGGTAAGCTTCACCTTCCATGCAAGGAAGATCTTGCAATATGAGCAAAGCATTATTTTGAAGGGCCTAATTGCTACTATGCCTGGCTTCCTTTTCAAGGCAGCTGCTTGATTTTTTAGAAACTGAAGGTTGGAGTCTGCTGAGGTAAACACAAAGATAATTTCAAGCCTTTGATACTTAAAACACAACATAGTAAATAAATAATTTAGAATGTGTAAATAAGTTTTGTGATTGTGAGTTGAGTTTTATTATGTTATTTAATACTGTATTTTAATTTCAAAACTGAAAAGACTGCTTTTTTGCTAAATGCGTTTTTGTCTGTTTTTTGTGAATAGGTTTTGGGGGAATATTCCAGTCTTGTTACAGATGTTGATCCAGAAGTTATTTTGACAAAGCTACACAGCTTGCTGAAAAAAACTTCTGTGACTTCTGAAACTAAAGTGTGGATAATGGCTGCAGTCACCAAGATAGCATCACGTACCTCCTCTTCTAAGACAGTTGACAAACTAATCCAAGAATTCAGCAACTCTCTAGATACCTGCATGAGACAATATGCCTTTGAACTGAAGCATCTGTGTGAAGACAAAGCACTGATGAAGAAGTTGCTTCTGTTTGATGCTAGTTGCAATGACATAGTGGTAAGACAGCAGCAGTGTGTGTTCCTCCTGAACCTTCTCGTAGTTTGGGCAGTTGAATATTTTGGCAAAAAGCGTTTCCAGAAGGAATTATATGTGACAGTTCTGACTGTTGCCAGTCTTTAGACTGCTTAAAGTGAGTTTTCAGAAAGTTTTTCAAGCATATGTGGTGGATCAGAGCTTTATAGGGAAAGACAGAGCCATAGTGTGTGGGTTGTCAGTTGGAGCAGCTTTTAACAAAATTGTCATTTCATATGTTGATTTTCTTTTAATTTATTTAAAGACAAGTTAAGCCTGCTTTAGTGATATGTTACTCCCCTTTAAATTAAAGGGGTTGCTCCCTATGTAGAAACTACTGGTATTTGCACTGAAGTTTCCATAATAAATGGATGGATGGAAATGGATGGAAAACTGTATTGACATTGCTGAGGTGTTGGGTATTTTTTTGGGGGGGTGAGGGAGTGTTTTGTGTTGTTTGCATGTAATGGTAGGATCAACTACTTTGGGAAAACTCTGATTTATTTATTTATTTTCTTGTTTAGACAAAAAATGAATAGCAGAGGAGTTAAGTTGCAGCTCTCTAGCTCAAAGTCTGTTTCAACATACTTGCTTAACAATTTCTGTTAATACAGCAGCTTAACTGGTAAATACGGGAGATATGAGAACAGAAAATCCTGGTTTTGCTAATAAGACACAATATCATTCTGTCTAGGTAGATGCTTCCTTATCTTTTCTGGATGGGTTTGTGGCTGAGGGGCTTGGCCGTGGTGCAGCACCGTATAAGCCTCATCACCAGAGACAAGAGGAGAAACTCTCTCAGGAAAAAGGTGACTGTTTATTGCATTTATTAAAGAGCTGATAAATTACCTAATAAGTATTAAAAACTATTTCAGGTGTGCAGTTTATATGATTTCTTACTGTTGTCTTAATATATTTGCAAATCTCTTGTCTGTACACTGGGCTAAGTGCAACTTCGATTTTTAGCTCCACATCTGTCCAGCAGGTATATGTAACAGTTCATCTATCATAGGTTGCTGTTCTGCAGATGAGAATGTTTTACTATAAGCTCTGCTGGTCTATAGGGTTTGAAATTTCTGGGGATTATTAAAGTGAAAGAAAAGAGTTCCTAACTTTACTGTACTGAGCACTTAATCTTGACTGTGGAATTGTAGTTTGCAGCAATAACTGTTGTGAACTTCTTTAATGAGACAAATTATAGATTTCTTACCTACTGCAGGTACAGATAAGACAACAGTATCTGCTTTTATTTTAAAACACCCCAAAACTTACCTATACTGATTTTATTTATTTATTTTTACTTTCTTTGCTATAGAAATACTCTTTTATTATAGCCAGCCATGTAAGGATTTCTTCTAGGCACTGCTGAATGATACACTTGAACTTGGAAGTCTTTTCTGAAACGTTCCTTGGCTTTGCTTTACTGTTAGAGAATTGGGAAAGAGTCTTGTACACTGCATTAGCTACATTTAAATTGTTACTTTAAAAATGAGATTTTCTCTGTGCAGGTTAAGGCATACAGAAGTTGTCCAATCACTTGTCTGTGTATCTTGGCACATTTAACATCCTTTAACACTTTCTGAGATTATTATAAATTGAGGGTATTATATCTACAGTCTCCACTTTAAGCCTGCTAGAAAATTCAGTATTTTGGTGGAGAAATGTTAAACAAGGTCAAGTGTGTTGAAACTGAGTATCCTATACTTTTTTCCATACATGTGAAGCCTAGTGAGGGTTACAATCTGCTATTTTATGCCACTTTGTAGTATTAAGATTCTGTCTGTGTTGCAGCTCTGAATTTTGAACCTTATGGATTGTCATTTGCTTCGAGTGTGTCTTCATCTGGCATCACTGGCAGACAGTCCCCCACTGGTTTATCTTTTGCTTCTGATACATCTGGTAATAGTGCTGAAACAGGACATAAAGAGTGAGTTCATTTGTGTTTGAAATGAAGTAAATTTAAGCTTCTCTTCTTGTCATTATCATGTGTCTTGGCTTCTTCATTACATGGAACTTAATACAGTGCAACTTGGAAATTTCTTATCATGTAAAAAGAAATTCAGGATGGCATCTAGTTTGAAATAATTAGGAAAAAAAGCTAATGCAGTTAGGCTGTTTTTCACTTTCCTCACAAATTAAGGGATAATGAATGCAGTAAAATTGGGACAGGATTACTTGATGATTACATGATTAAGTATTTTTTTCTCTTGCTTCTTTCTTTTCCTTACAGGTTATGCTTTTTTATGGGTTTACAACAATGTGCCTTTAAAAGAAACTTAAATAAAAGTGAGGCTAAGATTCACAGTATAGGGTAGCCCTGAAGTTTCAGCATACTACAAATAAATTCAATATGCATTGTTTCACACAAGTTGGTAACTTGATTTATACTGTGGTAAATTGTCATAGAGGAGGCCTTGGAAGTTTTTTCAGGTTCTCTGGCCAGTTTGTGTGAGAAAATTTAAATGAGGCTTGTAGGTGTAGGAGTTGCAGCATTTAGTCTGTGTTGGTTGAATTAACTTCTGCTAGAGTTCAGGGTGTCTGAGAACATTAACACTTTTTGTAAGAAATAAAAATTCTGTCTAATTTGTCTTCTAATTTTCAGTCTCTTGTATTAAGTTATTTTTTAAGGAATCAGCAATAGAACTATTTAGGTATAGTTACAGATTCCCAGAATCTTTTCTCCTGGTGAGAAAGATAGATACCATGTTCCTTGTCTTTCCTTAAAAAAAATAAATGCAAATACATTATAAATGTAACCTGAAACTCTGGATGGAGCTGCCAAACACTGACTACTCCTGACTGCAGGTGTCTAATGCTGACTTTGCATAGATCAGCACTACATAGTGTTGTCCAAGTTTGCATTTGCAGGGTGTTCTGAAAGTAGTGAGTGACATTACTAACATAGAACAGGTGGAAAGGTGTTTGTGTATATTCCACTACTCCATGTGTATATTAAAGTAGCAAAGTTGTGGATAGTGTTCAGACTGTTGGTGTGTTCTTACAAAGGGTTTTCATAGGGTTGATCCTGCTTTGTTTGCTATTTCAGGACAAATACTCTGAAACTTGAGGGAGTACGCAAGCTGTGGGGGAAAGAAGGTTATCTTCCAAAGAAAGAAAAAATAGGGAAAGAAGATGAGCCACAAACTGTTTCTTGTGGTGGTTTATCAGCAGGACAGGTGCGCGATCCTCCTGCATCACAGGCTGATCCAGCTGCCAGCCTCTCTGAGGAGGACAGAGAGAAGCAGCAGTTAGCATCAACTTTGTTTATTGGGCTGGGATCCAACGCTGGTGTCAGTTTGGTAAGTGGTTCTTTTGTGACTTAGCATATTACAGTTTATATATTGCCTTATTTACAATTACAGATAGACCCCAATGGAGGTGAAATTAGTGTTGTGGTAAAACTAGACATAAAAAACGTAACCCTGAGTAATTGAAAAACTGTTGACAATTACTTTTACAATCTGATAACCTGTTAAGAACCTGAATCAAGTTGTATCTTACTTAATCAACCTTTGGAACAGATCTTATTTAGGCTACTAGAGCTTCCATCTGCTTTCAGGTTGCACTTGAAGTTTTAGTCTCAGTTTTCTCTAACAACTGTTGGCTGACCCAAATTTGCAGAACTGTTGGTGTACATTTGGCAGTCAGGCTAGAGTTTGACACCTTATGTTAAGACCACTTTTTATTTATGTATGGTAAGATGTGGAACATTAAGGGATTAATCATTAGGCAATCTCTATCTATAATGCTGGCATTTTCATATTTATCAGCTCAAATAATTTCTCACTAGTTTAACCAAAAAATATTTACTTGTGCTTGCTTTTTTAATAGGAGCTTATAGTTTGTTTTATTCTGGAGTCATTCTTGCATTATAGGCTAATCCACTACCCTGTAAGAAATGCAACAAAAGTCTCTTATTGGATCCCTTAGAATGTTTGGAATCTATTTGTCATCTGAATTGATTCCTGGGTTGTGATTTTGGCCTTGATCACTCTGTTTCATTCTGTTAATGGCAACACAGCTGGTTGCTAGAAACTTCCCTACCCATTTATTTTGGTTTTGTTTTCAGATGGGGAAAGCAGACACAGCTACTCAGAAGTTCAAAAGGAAATCAAAGATGAATGAAATGCAAAATATTGAGGAGACATCAGACTTCCAAAACTGTGCTGCATTAGATTTTGGTCCTTTACTTGATACAATACCTAATAACATGGAAGACTGTGAGGAAAACACACAGATAATGTTAAGGAAAGCTTCCCTGTGTTCTTCAGATATCGTAGAAGAGAATTTTGCATTTGACATGCCTCAGTTTGAAAAGAACTACAGGCTGGATGACAGACTTTCAGATCACAGACTGTCACAGTCATCTTTGTTTGCTAGTAGTAATATTGAAATTTTTCAGCCTTCTCCAAGTGCTCAGTGTGAAAGTGCCAGTAAAGCACCATTGGTCCCTTGCTTACCAGAAGAGCTGGAAGAGTTTACTCACTCTGAAGTGGTGGAACTTTGTCAGAATGATGCCTTAGCTCTGTATTTATGTAAGGTGTGGACAAACGACTCTCTGTTGCTCACTGTTTTTGTTTCAAATAAAACCACTTCAGCATTTAATGCTGTGAGCTTAGTGTTTGAAGAAGCAGAAGATTTTCAGGTAAGTAACATTGTATCCATTCTATTTCAAATTCACTTGGAACTTCTTGCTTTTTGCTTGCATTTAAATGTGCAACATTTACTTTAATAGCCATGCCTTCTTTCCTAAAGCATTTCCTTAAAACCTATGGTGTGGCTGTTACATTCCAAAGGGTAATGAAAGAAGTCTTACTACTAAACTTAGCAAAATTTGGTGTGAAAGTTAGCATCTCACTTTAAGTCACCTCAATTTTGTTTCCTACTGCTTAGCTCCATATAGCAAATATGTATGATTTTTCAGTTCTGAAATTGCCATCTTCCTGGTGTTTAGGGTTAATGTGAATCTCAGAATGGTACGACTTGAGTTGCCAAAGAAATTGCCATGTAATTTTGTTTGACTCTTGGGCTTGTGCATTCCTTGGTATTTATCTGAGAGGTAGACGTGATGCAGTTTCTTTCACATAAAATTGTGTAAGCTTGCTTCAAGTTTTGGGTTTAGTTTCTTGTTTTCTTTTAAAGATATCAGTCATATTTCATTATTTTTCTTATGCATTCAGTTGATGTTGGAGAGAAGTTGATCAGTTTGTTTTTTGACATCAGCTACATCTGGGATTTAACTATGGTTGGTAAAAGTATGTGAGAGTCTTGATTGAAACTTCACTTAAATAATTGAAAAGCTATTTAGGAACTGCCTATTAGCATGACTATCCATGGATTTTGCTGAAAGCAGCACAGAATTATGGAACAAATGATAACTGGACAAAGAATTCAGTAGAATGTATCTAAGAATTTACTTAATCAAGGAGCTGCTAATTGCTTATGAAGTCTCCTTCATTCCCACTTCTGGCTTGAATCAAGCCTGTCATGGCATTGATAGCAAGGAAGCATCTCATGTCTAGCTTTGCCTTGTAATTCATTTAGGTTCCTACACAAGACTCTTAGCACTAGTGTGACAATCATTTGGGGGATGGGGAAGGATGGGGAAGCAAACTGGCAGAAATAAACGAATTTCTGCGGTGTTTTGATTCTCACAGAACTTTTGTAGATGTTAATGATTGATTTATCCTTGATGAGAGCTGAGAAATGGTAGGTCTGTTCACTTGCCAAATAGTCCAAGAAAAATCAATCGAAATAAAAGGTACTTACACTATTTTATAGCTGTATTTTAGCCATTTACCCAACTTGACAGACTTATATTTTATACTCTTTTTAAAAAATGACAGATTTTGGAGAGTTTCACCCACCAGTTTCCTGTAATTGAAGCACAAAGTGTGGAACATTGCCAGAAATGTGTGTGGATGGACAAAATCTCTACACAGGGAGTTATTTCTGGCTCTGTTAGTTACCAGTCAGAGATGGAAACTTGCCTTGAGTTTTCAATAACTTTATCATTGTTGGACTTCATCAGGTAAGTAAAATAAGCTGCATTTTTTTAGAAACGTGTACTTAAATAAGCATTAGACAAGGGCAGGATGATTTAGGTCTTAATATATAAGGCTTCACCTTGAACAGCTAATTTTAATCTAATTGAGATGACTGTTAAAGGTAGTAAATGGTTATTTATACATTTATAAAAAAGAGACTAAGTTCCAGGAAGAAACAGAAGATCCAGTTAGAATATTGACAGGAGCTGCAGGTTGGAATGGCCTTAACTACAGAAAGTGTTTTTGAGGAGGCTGATGGAACTGAGTGAACAGAAGGACATGCTTTTTGAAAATGTGGCATAATATAAACATAAACTGAAATTACTGGTTTGAGTACAGTACATTATATGAAAAGGCTGACAACTTTTGCAGAGGAAGAAGGAAAGGTTGTTTTATTAATTATTGAACACTGCACTTATTTTAGAAGTAGAAAGAACAAGTGTTCTTTTTCTCTTGGACTTTACTGTTTTATAGTGAAATCTATCTTGTTTTCCATAATAAAGCCTGCCTCTCATTGATCTTGTTTCATCTCTTTCAAGGGGCAAATATCTCTCAGCTGTTGTCTTTGGTCTCATAATTTACATAGAATAATGTATTTTTTTTTTTAATTTAGACATCTAAAGCAAGGAATAGAAACTTTTTTTACATGTTCAGCTGGGAAGAGGTGGGGTTCATTTCTAACTAATCTATATTTGCTTATTGCTTGCTGTGTTGTCCAGTTGCTTTTGGATAGATTTTTATTATTATTTTTTATTTGGGGGCAGGAGGGAGACCAAATATATCCTGAATAATGTGTCTTACTTTGCTAAGGTATGTGGTGAACTTACTTTTAGGCCAATGGAAATGACTACAGAAGACTTTGGGAAGCTGTGGTTGTCCCTTTCCAATGATGTGAAACAGAATATAAAAATGGCATCTTCTCAAGATTCCCTGTCAGAAGTTCTGAGTACACTGCAACAGAAGCTGAAACTACATATAGTTGATATTATAGGTGAGTGAAAGTGTGCTGTAAGATTGCTTACAACCTATAATTTATCTTAGAAAAATAAGTGCACGGAAGCAGATATTTTGCAGTCTAAGGCAGGGAATGTTCAGAAGTACAGGAAGCACAGGATCGTTGTCCTATGGACTTTATATGCTTTACTCAGTCATCTGTGTGAAGACTGATGTAAAGGTACGAGTGTAAAGCAAGCAGAGCATTTTCCAAGGGAGCAAACTGTTGCACTGTGAAGAGTTTTGGACAGGACAAAAATGGGAATGAAGCTATATGACAAATAGGAAGCTGGGATTGCTTGCAGGAGGCATGGTTTTTGGTGGTGTGTTTGAGGAGTTAGGGGTAAAAGAACAGCAGAAATGGAGCTTGAGAGAAAGACAGTGTTTTTTTAAACTGTACTGTAGCTCTTGTTACTTGCTAATTGTTACTTCATTTTTTCTGTGGCCTCTGTTGTTTTAAGGTAATGAGGGAATACTGGCATGCCAGCTACTTCCATCTGTGCCCTGTCTGCTGCACTGTCGTACTCACTCAGGGATGCTGGCTTTGTGGTTCAGATCACCTTGTTCTGCTCTTCCAGATGGTTTGCTTTATCAGTGTCAAAAGGTGATGGAGGAATGCTAATAACAATAGTGCCTGCCTTAATCTATTAGGGGTGTGAAAAGCAAAGTTTTATACAGTTGCACAGATCATTACCAAAGCTAAATGAAGATACTGCTTCTCACAAGTATTAAAAGTTTTCTTCCACCTGGCACATGTCACATGGACTTGTGGGGGAAGAATGATGACCTAAATCATGCCTGCAAAAACATGCTCAGGACTGTACAGTGACTAACAAGTGATCTTTTAAAGTATTGTTACCTGTTTAAGTGAAATGTATATTTCTTAATTTTGTTGTAAATGACTGAAAGTATTTATTTTTAATATGCAGCTTTTGTAGGTGCCAACAATTATTCCTCATGGTAACTACTTAAATATTGTTTTAAAGCAAGCATATCTCCATTATGAGGTCAAACTTGATCAGTTATCAGGATCATCTAATTTTATTTTGTTAATTTTTCTAAAGCCATTTTTAAGCACTGCTGGCAACACGATTCATGTCGGTGGTTGTATAAAGTAACTTACAGAGCAGCAAATGCATGTTTTGAAAACAGAAGGTTATAATGAGCAACACACTTCCCAGGATCTTTGATATTTACCATTTAAGTGGTAAAGTCTAAACAGGCTTTTGATAGGAGGCAGGCATGTGAAATTGTACAGAGGCGCCTCATGGGGGGTCATCTGAGGCCCCTCAGGTTAGTTCCTGTCTGCAGTTCTTCCTGCCTCATATTTCAGTCATGTTCCCTTTTCCTTAGTGGTTTGTGACAGTCACTGAATGTTTGTGCATGTCTAAAAGTAAGTTTAATGTGGATCAAGTCTGAGATGACTGATCTGGGGGTAGCTGGCTAGTGGACATGTTCATTGCTCTGCAGCCTATGAATTTAATCTGGCCAATATTTCTGCCCATGAAAATTCATGTGGAGGAATTTTTAATTTGTTTTTACTTTTACTTATTTAGAGCCTCAGTACGACTCTTCAAAAGTTTGAGTTGCACAGACATGGCTGTGCTGTGTGTGCAGGGCCAGCAACTGCAGTAAGGCATAAGAGCTGAATCAGAGCAGCATACATCATGAATGTGTCTGCTTAGGTTGTCTCCTTTTCTTCCTGAAATAACCTCACAGTCTTGAAAATCCAGCATTCTTAATTTATTTAGATGCTAAATGAAAACTTTAATACTGTTTAATATTATTTATTTATAACTGGCTGTGTTTTTTATTTAAAAACATCAAAGATTGTACACACATGCAGACATGGTATAAATGGATTCTACAGCAGAATTGTCTCCTTTGTGTGTTTAATGTTAACAAGGAAATTCATTGTTATATTTGAGTGTTACCTGATATGCACTGGTTGTAAAGGAAAATAAAGTATTCCATTACTTTGCTAATGTTTTGGTAAATGTTCATTAAATTATCAAAATAATGTTCATGTGCTGGTAGTTTCTTTTTTTTCTTTTTTAAGTTAAGGCACTTGTGTTATCACAAGTACAATTATATAAGCAAAGCTCCTTTTTTACAGTTTCACTGTGCTCTTATTGAGGAATTTTAAGTGCACTGAACCTGTAAATATTCTTCATGTTCTGCATACTTTCATGTTTACTTGGCACTTGAAGACAGTTTATATAAATGAAAATTGTTTTACAGTGGAATAATTTCCAGCAAACTCTTTCCCTGCTGGTAAATCAAGTTTGTGTTATGCAATTGGACTTTTGTAATCATACGAATGATAATAAAAATGTCTGTTTCTGGCCTGTGCATTTAAACCATTTCTGCCATGAGATGTTTAATGTCCTAGTGCTTAGAAAGAACAGCAAAAGACAATAATGCCTTCTGTTGCTCATGTAATGTAGTTTATAACCTTGTTCACCATATGAGTAGTGTATGTTAAGCTATCAGTATGCAGATTTTAAGAGTTTAATGGTAACATCACATAAAGGGGTTTGCTGGGAATTGTACCATGTCAGTCTTTATTTTTTGATTGTCCAGCAAGTATTTTTTTAATCTATCACCATCTTTGCATTTCTTGTAGTTTAATAAAATTGTTTCATTTAAAAAAAAAAAATAGCTTGATACTTGTTAAATATTCTTTGCTATCAGATATAGCAGTTGTTTCTGCATATTAAGAACTAGGTTCTATTTTACTTGTTTCACTTTGCTTCGTAACAGGGAAGAAGAATGCAACATTGCAGAAGTCTTGAATCCTTTGGTGATTTTAATGTCCTGTGTCTCAGCTGGAGGTACAAAAAGAGTGAGAGAGTACACTTCAGATATTTTGAAAAGCATTCTGTGTGCCATTTCATATTATCTGATAGTATTTTTGGAATACTGCCGGGTTGTGGGATTTGTTTTTAGGCATCACAGGAGACCTTTGGGTCTCCTGTTCATAGTTGACAGCAGTAGTTTGTTGTTTCGTTGTTTGTTTTTTTTCAAGTCCAGTGCTAAAATAACACACCTTTTGCTGTAGTATTGAGGAACTGGAAGTTTGACAAAATTGCTGAATTGAAGGTGGCTGCAGCCCTGATCTAAATGGTGAGGCTGTTGTGTGTGAGGTGGCTGCTGGTGGGCTGTGAGTGCATGCTGCACTGCAGGTCTGGCCCTCAAAATCCTCAGCAGTTCAGCACTGGGAATCCTCCCTCTGATCTTGATCTTGATCCATCATTCAGTTGTCTCTAAAATGAAGTATAGCTGCTCTATCATTTACAATGGAGTATTGTTTCATTTAGTTCTGCATTGAAAACCCTTTAGTGAGTATCTTCATCTTCTGTGGTGTTCCAGTTTACTTTGTGACTTAGTAGGTCGTGAAGGCTTAACCTGTTTTCAGAGGAAGGGACACAAGCTGAGTAGAAGTAGGGTAGAAGGAAGAGAACATATAATCCAGTTAGCACAAAAGTTGACTTCCAAGAGGCAACCAGAGGCCAGTCACAGTACATACTGACCTGTCTGAACTGGCAGGTTAACAGTGTTTTGGGCCAAACCCCCAGGGATCAGGAGATGCCACTGTTGTACTGTTCTGTGCCACAGGCAACTTGGAGTTCTGGACATTTTGGTGTCAACAGGTAAGTGTTTGTACTGGATCTCTATTTCACCTGTTTTGTCAGATTCTCCTGCCTTGCCCCAAGTATTTTCAGATACTTTTAATGGCAGAAATATTTCAGTAGGAAAAGGGGTGAAAGTGCAGGATGGCAGTGTGATGCAGTATGTTTTCCCAGACATAGATCAAATCTCCCATTTTGTTATATTACCTTCTACTAGGTATTTCCAACCCCTTGGTGCTATACTGAGGTTTTCCTGTACATGCAAGTAGCTCATAGATGACATTAATGGTTTCTAAACACTGGAAAGGTAGTTTTTCAGCATAAAAAGCTGTATTATCTTTTCTGTGTGGATAAGGCTGTGCATTGTGTTTCTCTTGCATGAGGATATGTATCATAGCATGTAAAAATGGAAGTAGACCTGCTTAAGTCATCCAGGTAAGACTTGGTTTTGCATTTCTGTTACTGGGGTAAGAGGTAATTGTGCTTTACCTCCTGGTTCTCTTCAGGATTAGCTATTCATGTGCCTTTCTTTGAGAATGTTTCTCTAACACAAATAAGATTCTATGTTCTGTGCAATGTTCAGTGTACATGTGCAGTTTCTTCAGGAAGCCAGAAGTGGTCACTCCCTTGAGTCTCTTGAACATTAATGTTTTTATGTAATAAAGTTGGCAGTGATGTGGCAAAGAATATTGTGTCCTGCCATGATGTGATTCATAAAATTAACCTCTCAGCAACATTTTACCAGCAGAGTGGATCAAAATACCACTTACTAAGATTGCTTTAGGCTTCTATTTTCAGGGAGCTGGCAGTTTTCTCTTTGTGTCAATCTTTGATTGCTTCCAGTATAATTGCTATGTGAGTTGTTTGCAAATCCTGAGTTCTTTCAGCCAAAACAGTTTTCTGGGAATAAGGATAGGAGAATATATGCTTGTTGTTGTTAAAACCTGATAAGGTCCTAGAATTGCCACACTTAGGGCAGGGATTTGAAATCTGTCAGGAATTTGTCCTTTAGCTAAACTGAGCTAAGTACACCATGGAGAGCTTGCAGAAAGGTGCTTGGTAGAGGGCAGGACCTTGGCATGTTACGTCTATTCTGGCCCCAACATGAGAGCTGCCTGTGGACTTTCTAAGCACTGCCCAGCAAGAAGCTTCTGCTGTTTACTCCACGTAGCTTGTGAGGGAGTTTTGAGCCTGGTGACTGAAGCACAGTACTAAACACATTGAGCCAACATCATTTTTTATCTCAGGTGCTTGAGAACTTTGTGGAAATACAGAAATTTCCTTTGCTGCTGATGCATGTTTGTGTTGCACGTGTGATGCAACATAAATGTGTGTATTTCCAGTTTTCTTCTAAACTTAAATTGTACTTCTACATACCTCCTACCTCCACAAAATCTGGTAATCAAAGAGCATTAATGTTGCAAAAGTTGAAGGTGACAAAAGATTACACTAATTCCCTCTTCTTATTGATTAATTTCAATTTACATTGGAGCAAATAAAAGGAAACAAAAAGGGCAGTAATCACACATTTTTAATCCACAAATATGATAATACATCATATACTTAAGGTGACCTGAACATTGCCCATGTTTTAGCAATGTTACTACATACCAAGCTACAAGTACAAAAGTAAACAATGAATATACAGAATATGCAAGTATGAGAAATGCTTAAACATTCTTGTTCCTTAAGGCTACTCAGATTTATAAATAAAACAACAGATGCTCAGCTGGTTTGTCTAAAATACCAGAATCTGAATATTGATACTTGCAACACACAAAAAGAAGGTCACAGATACAGGATATCCTTTTCCTTTGGACATCTTGAACATTTTTTTTTCTTCTGGCTTTAAAAAAAAGAAATTTGTTTGCTACAAGTGAAATAAACACAAAATCTGACAGGTGTACTGGGACAGCAGTGTTGGATACAATAAATACTGTTCAAAAGCATCAAGTGACAAGTATGTGCTTGGATATAATGCAGCTAATGGTGTGTGTGGATGGCTGAGCAGATGGCTGAATGTTGGTGTTTCATTGCTGTGCTGTCTTGCAAAAGGAATTGTCTGCCTTCATTGCTACTAAATACACATTTATGGTTAAAGGAAAAATGTGGGGAAAACTACATTGTTACAAACTGCTGTGGTCATGTCTTGTGCTGCCATTTTTGCTGTGCTCCAAAATGAGTTCTGGAAACAGATGCAAATCCATCTAGCACAACCCTAGTGAATACATTATCTGGGTATTGTGTATTCTCAACTGTATAAAGGTGTGATAGTAAAAATTGTTGTTGCAAGAGGTACAATGTAGTTATTATGGGGCAAGGAAAGAGAAAAATAATAAAATTTTGAACAATTTTCAATATCACCATAGTATTTAAGAGTTTAAATGAGAAATTTTTCTTATACTAAATAATGGGTGATCAAGACTGGAAATATTCCATAGAGAGGAATGGATTTCAAATAAATTTTCTTTGTCAATTTTCAAGTACATGCATCTCTGTATTATATGTGATAGGGAAGGCGTTACCTCCAGATAATGGAGGTAACTGCTCTCTCTGTCAACTAAAAGGAGATAGTACATGGCATGGAAGTGTCAGTATGTAGAGGTGAGTCTGGAGGATAAGATGTAGAAGGCAAGGAGAGATTTCTGAACATACTTCGTTTACACCTTCTGCAAGTGACAAGCTGGTGTATCTGCTTTGCTCCGCTCCCCTTCTCCCTTAATCCTAACAAATCTGTACAGAAACCAGTATTTCTTTGCAAAATGTTTTCAGTTTGAAGACATTGGCATATTTTGTTCAAAAAAAGAAGAAAAAAGTCACTGAAAACATTCTGAACAGGTAAGTCATTCATGAAGCTCACCAGTATGACCCAGATTGTTCTCCTGTGGATATACAACACTTGGATGGCACCACAGCATGGCAGCTGGGGTGCCTTTCTTATCCCATCTCTGTTTTGCTGTAGGCACAAATGAACATGAAGGACATGTTAAACTGAGTTGTATTTAGGCTGAATGTTTTGAGGATGGGGGATGTAAACGTTGCTTTATAGCTCCATTGGTGTCTTATTCGAGCTCCTCTTCAAGTGCAGTTTCAAAATCGTCACAAAGAATATTTTGCTCTGTCAGGGAAAGCGGAAAGAGCAGCAGCCTAAACTCGCCTGATGTTACCAGATACACAAACCCTGAGAGTGGGGAAGCAGATGTCCTACTTTCATCTAGCTTTGTGGTTACCTTTGAGCTTGAACCACTGAGTTGCTTTTCAAAATTAAAATTACACCTTCTCTCCTTTATACCAGCCAGGTATAAAACAAAACTCTCTAATGAAAATACTGCTTTATCTAGCAGCTCTTTAATGTTTTCCCCACTTCAGTCAGTATATATTGTTGTTCAATTACTAGACTTAAATACTATGTAAAATAAGAGATGCCTCCTCATAGTGGTTCCTGATGCTTTTGAAAGGAGTGAACTTAATCCACTGCAGCCCTACTTTCTGTCTAAGCTTTTTCAGTCAGTGGAGGGAAAATAAAAACATAGGCACCCAGGGCAGCCTGTGAGTGAATTCCATGTGTTACTGCACCCATCTTATTTTTCCATAGCCATGCATTTGAGTTTACTTTCTTTTCACATGTTCAGCCTTGAACACAGAGCTGGTAAAATCATAGTGTATAGCAATCTGTGTCTGAACAATATATATCTGCAGTCTTGTTCGCTCTGCTCCTTGGAAAAGACAATTATCTGAACAAAACACTAAGACTGATAGCTTTCTGATTTAAGTTTTCCACTTCATCATGAGCCTGGTGAGCACTTTCTGGCCCCTGCTGGAGACTGCTGGGAAGTAAGCTCATTTGCTCACCATGGCTCATGAAGGGTGGCCAGTTCTGGAGAGAAGTTTTTGGTTGGTTTCTTGGTTTTGAGCATAGTTTCAAAGGACCTTCTCATCAAGAAGTTTGTTGATGCCATCACAGATCTTTTTGAGGTATGGCCGACAATCTCCATCAAGACTGTACAGGGCAGTTAGAAATTCTACATTTGCAAAGTGATTGAAGACATGGTTGATGCGCCCGTGGGATCTCGGTGTCAGGTGTCGACCTACTAGTTCATGCACAAGGTCTTTACATTCATTCAGAAGTTCTGCAAGAACATTTCTGTCAAAAGTGTATTCTACCTCGTAGAAACTGACAATTGTCATGGCAGTTTGGTTCAGCTTCTTCCTGAACTTGTCTACAATTTCCAGCTCTTCTTGGTTAAACTGATTATTTCGATAGAGGATCCCGATTTTTATTGCCACTTTAATCAGGTCCTTCATGATTTTATGAGCTTCCTTTTTGTTTCTTGTGTGTTCCTTTGTTACTTTGTACAGCTCATCAAAGATTTCACTGCTTGTGTCATCAATCAGCATGTTGGCCATGGTTTTGGTTGCCATTTTACTCAGGATCTTTTTCTGGGCTTGCAATGCGAGGTTCTTGGAACTGAAATAATCGGGACCTGTTTTTGGATAGCAGAGAAGAGGAAAAATGTTAATTTTACTTGGTGAATAATTTTCACAATTAGTCAAAAAAGTAGTACCTGGGTGCTTAATTGAGATATTGCATGTTTAACTGAACATTACGTGTACTTATGATTGCAATAATAGGAACATTGACAACACTGTATTTCCAGCTGTCTTTGGTTTCTCAGACATCTGTGCAGGTCTTGCTGTCACTGAGGGGTTTTGCATACAAATTAAGAACAGAACGTTTTGATAGGGGATATCCATCCTCATTCTTTGCTAGTCTTTTAATGTTGAAGTTCAATATTAAAGTTTTCTTGGCAAAGAGATCCGCTGAGATGTTGTGCTCAAAACAATAAATAACTAATCAGAGATGAGCAAAACGAGATACTGACAAATAAATACAGGAACCCGAATTTACTTTTGGTCATTGGGGGGCACTGCTGTTCCACGGTTAGACTAAGCAGCATCTCGGGGAAGGGCTAATAAAGCAGCTTCATAAATGTGGATACATTTTGCTTTAATCTCTAATAATTATGCCTTTCCCATTTGTTACCAATTTGCACAATTGTAGAATGTAATTTTTGTGAAACCTTGGTGCTTCAGTGCATGCAGTTTCTGCCACATGGAAATACTTGAACTGTTTGCTCTATCAAGTACACATCTAGGAATTTCAGTCTTTTACCCAGCTGTGCAATTTTCACTCAGCATAGCACCTGAGCATGTGGCTACTCCTGTGGGACTTTATTCAGTGAGTTTCTGTAATTATTTGACCTTACTCTGTTTTTCATGCTACAATTGGATTTTAACTGACACTATGTGGACAGAGTAAAAGGAAACAGAAGGATTTAATCTAAAATAATAATGCAGTTTAATAGTACAGTATTAAAAGCTCTGTTGGATCAAAGGGCATTTTATTGTTGTAGCCAAAAGGTGAGGAGGAGAGGGTGTGTATACTCAAGGCTTACTGCTGGTGAGATGAGGGCCGAGCACTGGCAGAGGGGCCTCTCTGGTAGCAGACCCCTTCATCACCTTCTCCTCACATCTCCTCTTGGCATTTGCTCATGCAAAGGAGATGCCCATTTTCCCCTGCCAGCTGGGGACCTTGCTCTGCTCACCAGGAGACCACAGCCCTGACTGGAGCAAGGGGGATGGCTCTTACCAGCCTTCAGAATGTGAATGTTCATCCAAGACAACCCTGCTGTCACCCCACTGTGCAGCCATCACGTTTGGGCTGCAGCCTGATCCTCAGCCTGGCCTGTGTTGCCCTGAGCTCCCCACAGCCTCTCCTTCCTTCCTCTGCTCCTCACATGAGATAAAAGGGGTGCTGACTGCTAGTGCTCACTTTGAATAAGTAACACTCTGAATTTCAATAGTCTTCTGTTTAAATCCTACTTTTCAAGTTAGTTAGAATAGTAAAGCTGTCATCTTTCTTCTTGCACTGCGACTGTACTGCTGAGCAATATGAAAGAGTAACATTTAATTTTAACTAAACCACCACCTGGAAAAAATAATTCAATGTGCTTAAAAGAATTGCCTGTCATTTGGAGAGAAAATTGTGGGCCTGAGCTGCTGACTGGAGGAAATAGAAAAACTGTGATTTAATCTAGAAATGATAAAAGCAGGATGAATACGTTCTTTCACTTAGCAGTACGTGGGTATATAAATAGTATCTGTGATGAATAATTATGTGCATTTGACACAGTAAAATGGAAGATTAATATTAGTGTCTGTTTCTGTAGTAAGCATTTGCAGTGGATCTAGTGGCTGCAGTTATATCTGTTTTGATCAAAAACTGAAAATAATTGCAGTAGATTTTCAGAATATTAATTTTACTTGTGTTCATGACACTTCAGTCTCTGTGTCATTTTCACCAGGTGAGAGCCCAGCTGGCTCTTGCCACGCTCAGCTCTTTGCAGATCTGGTGCAATTCCGTGGCTGGAAGCAAAGCCTGCAGTGGCAATGCACAGAAAAGAGGTGGGCTGCCAAAGTACTACAGCCCCCCTCATGTCTTCCGTACACCAGCAGTGAGGTATGTCTGGCATAAAAAAAGCGGTTCCAGGGTATGTTCCTATGTTCAGAGTCCTGGATTTTAGGCACAAAACTGAAGAGTGCCATCTTCGAAGGTAGCACCCCTGGGTTTGGTACCTTGAACAATGGGAATGTAGCTCCCCACAGAAGGTGCAAGCTATGAAACGCACAGTGCAACCAGGGAGCATCAGGCTGGATTTCAATGAATGTTAAGGTTGGCCCGTTTTTTCCTGGCAAATCCCAAATGTGGGATCTGCTGTTTAACAGCAGGAGTTTGAGCTCCTCATCTTTCTAAAAATAAAAGACATTTGTTGTTACATTGCAGCTGCAAAAATTTTCTGTAGAAGCTGTATTCCCCTTTCCTCTATTACTTCCTTTACCAGGCCCTAATGTTATATCCTCCTTTTCTTGTATTTCTTGCTTTCCTCTGTCCAATCCAAGACCTCAGTTCCATGCCCTGTATTCCTGCTGTTGTCCCCAACCTCCTGCCTCTTCAGCCTGTCTCACTGTGGCATCTCTCGGCCCTCAGCCCTACCTGCCATGAGTGCTCAGAGCTCTCAGAAACCAGGCAGATCCAACTACCTTGTGCGTGCTTCTTTCCCCTCCGTGATTTGTGTTGCTCTGTCTGCTTTAGTAGCTGGCGATCAGTCTCACCGCTGCCCCAAGCAGACAAGGTTCCTGGTGGGGAAGGACAGGGCCCCGTGGGGACACAGGACAAGCCTGTGCATCCGCAGGGTAGTGTGGTGCTTTGCGTTACAGGCAGAAGCTGCAGCTGCTGCCACAGCCCCTGCCCCGCCTCAGGACGGGGCTGAGGCAGGAGGACAACCGGTGCCAGCTGCCAGGGCGGCCAGCCCTGCAGCGCCTGGGCCTGTGCTCTCGCAGCCTGCGCCCCGAGAGCAGGAGGAACCGTTTGTGCGGCCCAGGCAGCAGCGCGGGGCTGCGGGAAAGGCCTGTGCTCGGCCCTGCGGAAAGCCAGGGCGTGCGCGGCCGCGTGTGGTGGAAGGAGCGAGAGAGACCGTTCGGACTGATTGTTCGGATTCCTGCCTCCAGAATCACGCCGTGCCCAGGCACCAAGGTGACGCTTTGCTCTTTAGAGATCACAAGTGGTTTAGCCACATGATTGAATTCAGGCTTGTGTGGGGACTGCGGGTTTGCTGTGGCAGTCTTTCTTGCTGCAGCACGTTGCTCTTTACACAAAATACATCTTTGCCTCCTACGTACAGCAATTCTGTTTTCTGCTCCTTCATACAGGAAAACAAATCAACAACATTATAGATGCTTCTAGCTTTCAGGAACATTACACCAAAGCTAAGAGTGAAAAACCAGC
Source organism: Apus apus (assembly GCF_020740795.1). Classification (NCBI taxonomy): domain Eukaryota; kingdom Metazoa; phylum Chordata; class Aves; order Apodiformes; family Apodidae; genus Apus; species Apus apus. Next base: position 9,496,165 of record NC_067291.1, read on the forward strand.
CTCTGAATATACAGCTTTGCTGGCTAATGATTATCTTCCATTATAGAAATTCTGACATCTTAGTTTTTACTGAAGTAAGATCCAGTTCTGCCTTCAGATCTGCTCTCTCCCTCTTCCTCTGTCATCTGTACTTGGCACAGCTGAGGCTGCTCCTTGAACCCTGTGTTCAGTTTTGGGCCCCTCAATAGAAGAAGGACATTGAAATGCTGGAGTGTGTCCAGAGAAGGGCAAAGCTGGTAAAGGGCCTGGAGAACAAGCCTTATGAGGAGTGTCTGACAGAACTGGGGGTGTTTGGCCTGGAGGCTGAGGGGAGACCTTATTGCTCTTTACAACTATCTGAAAGGAGGTTGTAGCATGGTGAGAGCTGATCTCTTCCCCCTAGAAACAAGCAATAGAACAAGAGGAAATGGCCTCGAATTGTGCCAGGGGAGGTTCAGATTGGATACTAGGAAAATTTTATTCCTGGAAAGGGTTGTCAGGCACTGAAACTGGCTGCCCAGAGAAGTGGTGGAGTCACCATCCCTGGAGGTATTTAGAAGACGTGTAGATGTGGTCTTTAGGGACGTGGTTTGGTGGTGGACTTGGCAGTTAACTATTGGACTTGATAATCTTAAAGGTCTTTTCCAACAAAAACAATTCTATGATTCTATTTAGAGAGCTGTGTATGGTACAAACTATTCCAAAAACCCCATGAGATGGGAGTGATCCCACAGCAATCTTCCATCCTTCAAAGAGTGCAGCTCTGCAGACCTGTATTTCCACAACCATGACACCAGCAGAGGGAATGGTGCCCACCCAGCTGTAGGCAGGAGGAGGGGGCAGGCCAGGGTGCTACACCACTCCTCACCATGACAGCCCAGCTTCTGGCACATGGTGCTGAACGTGACAAAGATGTCTCACATCCACTTAACTTAATAACAGGATTGCTTAATAACAGAGTTGCTTAATAACAAGAAGTGTGGGAAAAGTTTGGCAACTCTAGAGGGTGGATTTAAGAGTTTTATATTTTAGGAGTTTTTGAGACTAAAATGCAAAAGCATCTGGAATATTATCAAAATAGTTTGATTCCAGATAGCTGTACCAAGTACAAAATGGTTAGAACTAAATGCTCAGCAATACTATATGCCATTCAGCCACTCTGATGGCAGAACCAATGATCCAGAACATGCTCCCACTATGCCCAGGAGAGAGCATGGTCAACATGTTCTGAAAGCAATTGCATGGACATGGAAACAAACTCCCTGAGCACATGAATTAATTTCCCTCCCAGTTAGCCACTTCTTAGTCAAAGCCTAAGAAGTTTTGCAGCCAGGATATTTTCTCCACTGACAAATGGCTGAAAGATGTGGTGAGCCCTGGAGGGAGTGCTGCTTCACAGGTAACAATGGAGAGAGCAGGAGTTAATGTGCAGAGTTTATGTGAAGTTTGTCCAGTGTGTTTTTAACTGCATTAGCAGGCTTGCTTGGAGAGAAGGGATACAAAATAATTTATTTGGTTTTGTCACACCTGGGGAGTTAGGTCTGGCACTGGGAGCTGCTACTGTAGTGCCTGCTGTAGCTTCTACTAGTTCAATTACCCTAAGCACTGACTTCATTTGGTCTGCAGTGAATCACCCTTGGAGCTGAGTGCCTCACCTCCCACTTGCACTGTGATTGTAACCCCAGCACCAAGCAGCTGGTGGGAGGCTGAGTTTTCAAGCCACTGCAAAGCACTGCAGATGTGAGGGGCACTGAGCTAGCTTGAGAGCATCCTGGAAAGGTGAGTTGAGCTGTTGCAAGTTAAAGGACTGAGATGAAAACATGAAGAGACTGCAGTGGGCTCCTGCAGCCTGGCAGGAATGGGCGGTGGTGAGATGGGAAAAGGTCTCTGCATCTGTGCTCTAAGCAGGCAAAGGGCTGAATCTTAACAAGAGGGAAATACATAGGAAAGTAAAGATGATTAAGAGGCTGAAATATTTTTAATACTCCTGAATCCTCAATTTTCAAATGCAGTGCAGCCTCTGCAACAAACGACAGGCTTTACGGAGTCAGCAAAGCTGCTGAAAACGTGGGCATCCCTCCAGCTGCTAGCAGTTGCTCAGGCTTGTGGAGCTGGACTAAACCAAGGGACAGACACATTCAGAGTCTGCTACAGTATGAGATACCTGGGTTGTGAAAATTGTGGTAGGAATGTGCTGTGTTAATTGTTTGTGTGACCCAGTTTGAATGCATCTGTGTATTTTAACCTTGTGATGTACCTGCCCCAGAGCCTGGAGAGTCTCAATGAGAAGGAATGAGGCAGCTATATCATAAAACTCTTGCAGAGAGTTAAATGAGCAGTGGATATCTGAACAGTTAATCTAGTGTTGCTGCTGGTGTTGATAAACTGGGCTGACGGCTTCTTTCATTATAACCTGCAGTAGTTACCTGCAATCTCTCTTTTTCTTGACATAGTTTATCAACCATAAATAAACTTTGAGAAAAAGAAGAGCAGGAAACTTTACTAAGCTGTTATATAAAACTATAAAGACAAGAAAAAGCTAGTGCAGATTTGGAAAGGGGAATGTAAAAAACAACAAAAAAAAATCTAGTTGCTTCATTTGCAATATTCAGACAAAATGTTTAGAGCTGCAAACTCTGATGTTTTATTTATCCTTCAAGTATCACTTACATGCCATATGATTGATTAGAAAATTGAAGCACAGAAATCAGGATTTCAAAATAGCTCTAAAAGCAGACAGGAAAAAGAAAAGCACTAAAAGCACTTCTCCCAGAGTATTTTAGTACTGAGCAGCCAGGGAGTAGTTCTAAGTGTGTATATTACTCTTGGACAGCTACAGGATCACTGCAGAAGAAACATTCAGTGTTTCCAGTAACTTTAAGCCAAGAAATCCAATAGACCAGATGGAATATATCAGCTTTCAGGGAGGGCCAATTTAAACATGTGTAAGCACCGGGGGCCTGGTGCTCAAACTTTTAACACTTCTAATTTGTTACTATGAACATAAAAGGGTTGCTCATTTCCATAATGGAACAGATTACAGTCTGATAATTATATGATACTTGGAAAAAGTGTCAGTATACCAACTTCTGAAGGCAAAACTTTGACATGCTGGAAACAGCAGCAAGAGTCCTGGGCAGAGGAAACATGACTGAATGGAAAAAAAGAAAAAGACCATTTTTCCTTTTAGTGCTTTATACAAGCAGTAATCATGCTGCAAAAAAAAGCACTGTCTGGGAATCCAGTAACTGGAGATTCCCAGTGATAATCTTATTTCAGTAGCTGGCTCATATTGGGCATTTACTTTACTAATAATATACTGTTGCTACATACTGGAGTGTGGCCTTGTAGTGTGCCTTCCAGTACCTGGCAGAGGCAGGTATGGCTGTAGAGCTCCTGAGGAGCAATGCAGAATGAGCAGTTAGATGCTGTCTGTCTCTCAGTAATTCCTCTAGAGACCATATCCAGGGGCAGAAGAGCTCAGCTGCTGTTTCCATCAGCTCTGCTGGAGTTGCCAAGGAAGGGGCTGGCTCAGCTTTTTTCCTGCTACCCCCAGTAGCTGGGTGTGAATTGAACTACACCTCTGTATGCTTCTCTTGTGTCTAAAAGCAGTAGCTGGCAAGTGGTGTCTGGATAACAGCATTGTCCCCTGGCTGGAACTGGCCCATGGTGTGGAAACCTTCACAAGAGCTCCCTTGAGTATACGGCACAGCCACCATGGTGCTGTGATTCTGTGTGGTTGCTGTTTGACGTTGCAAATGAGACATTACACTCCGTTGTATCCTGAAAATTTGCATCCAGCTTGTGAGAGAGGAAACTGCTCCCTGACAAAAAGGCTTGGTGAGGACCATTGTCCTGCACCGTGTCACAAACCAAATGGAGGTACCAGCCAGCAGCTGCTTTGCTAATGACCCAGCCCTTGTGGTATAGCCTGCTGAGTACGAGCTTGGCACATGCAAGCAGCAAAGTCCTTCCTCTGAAAGTGGCTACCAAAGCTCTTCCTTTTTAAAATCTGTTAACATATATTAGAGCCAAACTTAAGCTGGGCTGCAGCACAGGGAACGGTATCTTTTAAAAGTGACTTTCAAGTGTTCAGTTTAAACTTTGCACCTCCTGTTTTGTAGCATGCAGGGAAACTCTGCCAAGGCAGCAAACACATCTGGTGAACTTTTGGCAGTTGGTGGTCAGCGTAAATGATGCAGAACTTGCTTACCCACCACCCTGAGGTACACATACTGAGTATGAACAAGGCTTTGCTCTTATCTGGGTGTGCTCAGGTGTTGCAAAAATGAGTAAGTCTGTCTGCCAGGAATTATAGTAAAATACTGTGCTGTTTGTTTGCTTTTTTTTCTAAGCTTTACTAAACAACTGAAAGAGCTTTTTATAAACTGACCCTGCCATATTTTAGAAACAGGTTTAATATCTTTCAATGTTGTCTCGTACTCTGATAGCAAGTACAAAATACAATAAAAGGGCTGAAAATCCCTACCCAGAAAATGCTATTTTAATTCTGTCTGATGCTGTAAAACAGAACAGTTGCACAGTGACAGCAAAGGTTTGACAAGGGAGGCATTTGCAGTAGATTGAGCCATAATACACCAAGACATCGCTTGAGCTGATCTTTAGGGAAGGGGAATGCAGGCAGATTCTGCAATAACCTATTGATCCTGTTCCTGTATTTTGAGACAAGTATTTGTCATTATATTAGTGGGCTTTTTTTTTTAAATGCTAGCTTTGGTAAAAAAAGTATTTTAAAGTGGAAAGGCATGCAGACATATCCAAGCACTACAGCAGGATCTTAGGTAAGCTTGATTAGCTCACAAAAACTAGCAGATACAAGGGGCATCTTGAACTGCTTAGGATTTTTTGGCCTATTGACTGCCAGTGATTTCCTCCCCTCCCAATATATTGCCCAGGAGCAAATGCTGGGCAGTAACTGTCAAAGAGTTTAACTTCAGCCTCTGAAACATTTTGTGTTTAATCTCTTTTGTCTTCTCCATAATTACCACATTTCTTACAGCTTTCTTTTAAAGGCACTGCATTTAAAAATAAGTATCATGGTGTCTATGTAGCAAAAAATGTCTAGTTAGTCAAATAATTATTATCTCTATAGGAAAATTATGTTTGTTTTAATATCTGGTAATGTAGTTTTCAGGAAAGGACAGAAACAAGTTCTTGGATATGTGCTAAGAAATTCTTTATTGCTTAGACAGGACAGTCTCTGGGGGAGCATCAGGCATATAATGAATGATAAACCAATTATCTTGTTAAGGAAAAAAGTCTCATAGGCTTCTTTAAAAGGACTCAACCATCATGTTCTTCCACACAAACCTAACAATTATCTAGAAAAGAAAGGTTTTTCTTGCCAAAGTAGTATTTGTCACTGAGACTCTTAATAAGCCATGAGAAGTCTTTCAAGATCTTGTAGTAATTCTTTTTTTATACAGATGCAATTACTGTAGCAACTTCTCTTTGTCGATGATCTGTAGAGCTTCTTTGCAGTGCTATTTTATGATCAGTTTCCAAACTGGTAGATTCTGTTTTGAGCTTTTTTGCTTTTGAGTTTTTACTTGAAGGGGGGCAGGGAAAGAAATTGCAAGCACTGAATAATAGCAAGTCCAGCCTTTATTATCTAAGCATGGGGGATACAGCTGAGTATCCTGGAAGCCAGCAGCTAGAATGACCTCCTTTAAAGCTGCTGAGGCTTTCTGTTTTCAGTATATTTCATCTTTTGTGCTCCAGGAATGTTGTAACAACTCAGACTCTCCCCTTACCTCTTTGAAACAAAGGAAAAAAAGCCTAAACCAACACACACAGAAAACAGAGCCAGGACAGTCAGTGTATGACTACATGGCAGGTTATATGTTATATCTGTGCTTTAGTATTCACTTGTAGTACCTCAGAACAAATCTCCTGGTTCAACCTCTGGCTGTATTTTCCTGGTGTAGATGGGGGATTTGGTGCCTGGGAGCAGCTTTGACCTTTTCCTGGTGTTTGAACAGGGAAACTTGCAACTGAGCCTGGGGGTGTTGAGTCAAATTTAATGAATTACTTGGATTTTTGATCAGGATTCATGAGTCTGTCTGTGTGCTCTTTCATACCCTCCTCTGTAGGGTGAAGGAAAGAAGGGTTATGGAGGCATTTGTGCTTTTCTGGGCTTTGTAATTACCACAGTCATCACTCCTGGTTGACAGGAGTGCAGATTTCCCTGTGCTTCTGTAGCTCAAATGCTTTCTATTCCTTCCACAGAAGTCTCTTTAGCATGCAGGAGCCAATCGTTCCCAGTAGGAACATAATAATTTGCTGTTAGTAAAGTGAGGCCTGGCAATATTGGCCCTACATTTTAAACAAGGCCTCCATGCAGCATGTGTGCTTCAAACTGATAAAGTGTTACTAAGAAAAAGGCTAGTGGGTACTGATTAACTGATTCTTTCTTTTTTTTTCCCTGATTTCTCATCCCCTCAGGAAGAAAATTCTGAGGGTTTATTTTTGTGCCTTTAAGTTGCTTGTTGTTGCAGTACACTGCTCTTTCTCCAGAGATATAATGTCCTTGCCTTTTACATAGAGTAATTCTATTTTTGACGCAAATGTATTAAGAATGGCACAAAAAACCAACCATGTCTATGCTCTAGGGATGTAGAAAATTCCATGAGAAAGCAAGCAGTTGGGACCCTAAGGATAGGTGGTCCAAAGATGCTGTGAAACTCCAAGATGACATTTCTTTGTAGCTTAACATAAGGCTGAAAGAAAGTGGGGAAAAAAAGTATTTCTGCTAAACCAGGTCAAGGTAAATTAATTTTCAAAAAACCCACAGCAGGCTGCAACTGCAGAAGGTTTAGAGTTGCTGCTGGCCAGGTGGGCTCCCCAGCTGCACTAGGCTGAGCTCTGCCACATCCAGAGGGAGGGGAGGAGGGTGGACAGCTCCAGCCCTGCAGCCCTGCAGAGCCCCAGCAGCGTCCCTGCAGAGCATGTGGTTTTCCTCACCATCCTCCAGCAGGCTGTTCAACACACCCAAAATAGCCCACCTTGTCCCACAGAGGGGGAGTGAATGGAAGCAAAATTGTGATTCACTCTTGTTGTGTGTTTTTGTCTTTTTTGAGGTTTTTTTTTAGAAACAAAAAACCCCACTTGACAAGACTACTTAGCCTTCTTTGCTTGAAAGGCTTTGAGGACACTGCCACAGGGCAAGTGCTGGATGGGTTGGGGTAGCACTGCATGATGGGTGTGTGTAAATGGGAAGAGGCCAAGGGAAGAGGGGGCTGTAGGGGAAAGGCAGGCTGTTTAACCTGGGGATTAGGAGTTAATGGCATCTGCATATCTGGCAAAGGACAGAGATATCTTTTCTTATGAACACCATGTGCTATTGTTTTACTTCCCTGGTATTTGGTTGCTTGACCACTAAGTTTTGAATTGAGAAGGTGATGGGTAGGAGGGAAATAAAAAAATGGCAGAGATCAGATACATCTGGAAAAACATGCTGTGGATCTCTAAATAAAACACCAGAGGAGCTGTTAAATTTCCCAATTAACTCCAGCCATGCTTCCAGACTATGTTGAAACTAGAGGAGAAGAAATGAGGGGAAGATGAAGAGGATAATAGTGGCAGGAGGTGTCTGATAGCAGTTAACTCTCCCAGGTCAGGCACAGACACTCTAGACTGATCACAACATATTTAAAACTATTAAGAAAGTTTAATGAACTTTATGCATAGGCTATTTATTGTGTCATTTTTAGTCTTTGCTTATGTGCTTTGATGGAGTCAATTAAAAGAAACAAATATTTTGAAGATGCTGGTTAGTGCTTAGAAATCAGCTACTCATCACAGTGCTGGGGAAGATGGGAACTTGCAGGTTATAACATGGTTGGACCTGCTTTTTGGCATTCAGCAAATAGAGGCAGCTGTGGCTGTAGTACAGCTGGAACAGCAGGGCCTTGATGTGACCATCACTAAAGAAAACAAAGGTTGCCAAACCTGCTGCAACAGGAGGGCTTGAGAGGGGCATAAGGGACTATCACACTTTGCTTACCACAACAGGCTAGAGGTTAGAGGCCCAGACCCTGCTGCACAGACGTGGCAGGGGGGTGTCATTGATGCAGGCAGTTTTGTTTTCCCTGCTCCAAGGAGCTGGTGCTTTGTGCTGCAGCTTTACAAAAGGGGCACAGTACCTGATGGGAATGTTGCTTGTGGCTTCCATGAAAGACCTAAGGGCATCCTCCCTTTCCAAGTAAGAGCTGCTGATAAGATCAGTGTCTGAACAGTGCCTGTTTTAGTTTCTTTTAATGATTTTGAAGTATTTTTTTATTCTCCCTACTAAAAGTTTAAAGATTTCTTTAGAGATTTCTAACAGACAATCCCATTATGGCTTTGCTGAAACAAAACCTGTTTGCTGTTTGATTATAACCGTCAGAATTGACATGGTAGAATCCATCTTCAATGAGTTAGTTCATTGGTATAGTTATAAATGAAACAATGGTTTTACAAGTTGAAAAAATCCAAACTTATTTTTTTATGTCATCTGCTTATCCTGGCTCACAAGCACATGAGTAAATTCCTTTTCCTGGCAGTTTAGTTGTTGGGTTTTTTTTTAGATTAAGCATGTGTTCTACTGAAATAGCTTTCCATGCACAAACGTTGGCACTCTGCACACCTTTACAAGACAAATCTAACCTGTCAATACTGTCAATCCAGAGTGAAATCAGTGCCTTGTTTCCAGTCTTAAAATGTTAGAAAGGGTATTTCTTAACAAAAGCAAAGCTGAAACTGAAAAGGCAAAGACTCAAATACTTAGAAAGAAAGAGGCTGCTTCTGCCTGTTTACTGCTGTTCCCAAAAGAGCACAACAGAACTAGAAGAATCTCCACTTATTGTTTTAAGCAGTGCTCTACTGCTTGACTGGTGGTCTTAAAAAGTTTTACAGTTGCAGAATCCTAGGCTGTGTGGAATCCTTGACATGTTTTTTTTTCTTCCCTCCTGCCTCTAGAGGATTAGCTGTTGGGGAGATGGCCAACCCAGATTCTAAATGGAAAACTGACAAAAGGAAAAATTAATGCTGGTCAGTGTAGCTGGGATTCATCACACTCTCCATCTCTTACAAGTTTTTGTGCATCTGATTGGGGATTTATTGGTAGGAAAAAAGCACATGTTGCCTCATGCCTCAGATGTGATCTATAACCCTGTTTTCCTTTAAGAAGAAGCCTAATTTGGACTTAAATACATCCTTTGGGTGATCTGCTCTGCACTGCTCATCTGCAGGTCGGATCAAGCATCTGATCAAGGTGCACAAAACACTAAGAGTGGAGTATGTGATGGCTTCCATTCCTTTCAGAAAAGACACAGAGGACTAGCATGCCTCCATCCCACATGAACTAGACCACCTGCTGTATTCTCCATAGTTGTTCTCAGAAATATTGTCATGAAGACTGACCTCTGTTCATCCAGTGTTTTTTTTAATAAAAAGGAATAATTTAAAAACCTTAGTATAGCCTAATGAAAATATAAGCTGAACCTTATAGTAAAAGCAAAAGGTTATTTCTGGTGGAAGGATAAAAAAATTCAGGGGGGTGGATTTTCTGGTCATTTCTGTTCCTCCTTGGTTCAAGATCTGCATGAACAATATCTGCAAAAAGCTAGTGTCTTGTTGTCTTACACTAATGAAAGAAAAAATCCGGAGGTTATACTGGAAAAAAGGGAGGAGAAACTAGACTACAAATGGTTTACTTGTTACGGGCTTAAACTAAAGGACTAAGCATGGCATCTAGACTTTCACAGTGATGGAACTGACTCAGGTAACATAAATAATATCTTACAGTCAAGGGTCCTGCAGAGGATAAATGCTAATGCAGATAATTTAGTGTGAACTTTTATCTTGTTCCCTGTGTGTATACGTGTTGCAAAACACACCATGCCCGGAGGAATATCCTGGTAACAGGGACAGTTTCTCTGTCATCAGGGAGTCTTTCAGAACAGTTTAACAGCAGTAGCTGTAACCTCCCATGGTGCAGAAGTTAACTCCAAGTGCAACTCTTTATTTCAGGAAAATGTAAATGGAGGAGATGCTGGAAAACTACTGAAACAGTTGAGGCAGTTCTCAGGAGGCCTGCTTCATTATTCTGTGGCACGTGAGTAACAGCAATATGTTGTTGGCTTTTTTACATATGTGTATAATTAGAGGTATGTATGGTCATTATATCATGTTGCAGCTATATGGAGTCAGGATTGAATTTGCAAAGGAAAAATGAAAAAATTACTGCCTTATGTCACCTAAAGAAAACCCTCAAAGGGTTTCAACGATAAACAAGAGATAAGCAGAATGTGCCATCTCTCATGAGATTTCAGTTCTGTGAAATCTCTGAGTACATATGTCCTGAGTTTAGTTGTGCTGTTACCTACACGTGTACTGAAAGCATCCAGCTGAGGATCCAGGTTCAATGCAGAAATATTACCTCTGAGCACAGCAGCCACAAGAGCCTCTAGAGAGATACTCCACATGAGATGAATCAGGCCCAGCCTGATATTTAGAGAAAGAAATGTAGCAAAGCCCATGAGCTGTTATCATCTGACTGTTTCAGATGCCAGCAAAACTGCTGCCTTTTATATCTGGTCAATGATAATAGAATCATAGACAATTCCACAGCTCTGCTGAAAACCAAGAACTGTGCCTAAGAACAGAAAAGCCTTCCACCAGAACAACTGCTACTTTTGAAGGCAATTTGGTCAATTTTGCCATTTCTTAATCTCAAGCATGAATTTTTAGAGTGTCTGTTACGTGCTGAGGAAACAGAGCCACCAGCATGCTGCTCTTCCTTCCAGACCCATGCTACACACAGGCAGCTCCTGGAGTCTGATCAAGAAAGTTTCCAAAGGTGAGTTTAGACCCATCTCATCTCTCCTGGATTTGACACGGTATTCTGAGAATGAACACCCTGTGGAGCTTCCTTGAATAGTCTAACAGTCACCTGAGGGGAAATACTGCTTAGTTTCCTCGTACTGCTTTTTAGGACTTGGTAAGTCAGTCTTTCTTGGAGACCTCACCTTGCATTTCTTAGTCCTCCTCTAAGGCTCTGCTGGGACCAGTGCTCTTTCTGCCTGAAAAAGTGTGAGAAAACCTACTTCTTGCTCAGCTCTCACTAGTCACATAGGAACAAACTGTATTCTGCCCAGTCTTGCTTCCCATTCAACATCTACAATAAAGAAAAATGTTGATTCCTTTCTTGAAGAGGGGCTTGAACAGTTCTGGTCTGTAAAGCTGTGTACAGGCACCCCACCAGAGAGGACTTTGTCAGGTCAGACTAGTCCAGACCACTTGGACCCCAATTCTGATAACTGGTTTGATTCCCTTTAGCAGGAGGGTCTAGCAATCCTTATTATATGCTTGCCTAGAGAAATAAAACGACTGTGCTCATGTGTTTTGTTGCATTCAACTCTTCCTGAAGCAGCATCTCTTTGTAGTTCCTGCTCTGTGCTCCTGCAGTTGCCATCGTATAGCTCAGGGATGTTCACATCTAATTATATAAACAATGAGCAGAAAGCAATCACTGCCACAGAGAGCCTTCCATCAGATTATGTATTTTATGCTTTTAAATGGAGACTGGAGCCTTAAAAAGGAAGGACTGTATAACCTGTCATTCATTACTATTGTTTCATATAATAAAATGATCTCAAGAGTTTCCTACAGGTTTGTACCACAAAGCCTAGTGCTTGTGCTCTTAACACAGGTATAGCTATCCTGCTCACAGGGAATAAACTGTTAGCAGGAACATTTAAACAAACACTATCATCAAGTTGAATGATACTCTAGAATAAGTAATTTAAGTTTTACTAATAGTCATTATTAATTTAATGAAACTTCCCAGAATGATGTAAGTCAAAGGAAAAGGTTTGCAGTCCTCCCCACAAAGACATGGCATATTCCATATTCAGCATGAAAGGTCTGGAATATGATCCTTTTTGTTTAGTCTTATTTCATTTTAATTAATGCTAATTTGAGCTGCTCATGTTATACCATTAAGCTCTGCACTACAATATATTTGAAGCTTCCCTTGGCAAACAACTGAGCAGAAATTTAACTCAGCTGACCTCATCTTAGTGGAGCCATTTTTGCTGCCTAACTCAAGAACTGCTATGGTTTTGTGGTTTTGGTGGGGTTTGTTTGTTTGTTTGTTTTTTGTTTTGTTTTGTTTTCTCTCCCTTCTCCCCAGCTGTATTCCAACAGCTTCTTTTGCAGCAAGCTGTTCTCTTCCTGTGGGCCTGCTGGTGTTGTTGAGAGCCCCTTGGCACAGTGCTTGCTGTTCAGGCTGCCTTTGCCTTTGCGTGGACTTGCTCACCTGCATTTCTTCAGCTTCTGCCAGCACTGGGCCCTCCCTGGCTACAAGTCTCTCAAGCTTTGTTGTTGGTGTCATCTGCCAGCATCTCCCCATCAGCTGTCTGTCCTTTCTTCAAGCCTAATGCCTGAAGACAATTTACCACTCTCTGCTTCAGTGTTCTCTCTCCAAATACTAAATACTCTCATGCTTACAGAGAAAACCCATACAGAAGCTTTCCACACTTTCCCTTCCAGCATGCTTAACAGTCATCCCTCCAGTGCAAGATAGGCTCATGATAAAATCACATTTCCTTACGGCAAATGGGTACCCCAGTGAGCCTCTCAGTCCAGCTTCCCACTATGTGAACTCCCATGAAGTGCAGCCCAGTGGTGCTAGTGTTATGTGGCATCAGTTGACACTTGACTTTAATATACACAGAAATCACTTGTGGAGAGCTTTTATCAAAGAAATAGAACTCCAGATGCCAGAACACTGTCTTTTATGTAGTGAGAGACTGTATAGAAATCCAAGCAGTGCGTTGCAGCTTGCAAGATTCCTGACACATGGAGACAGCAGGGGGGGAAAGACAAGTTAGCTGTCATTGCCTACATCCTGTGTTCATGCTCAGAGCTGGCTGATGCTTCTTCTTCCCAGAGCTCACACAAAGATATATCATAAGACAGTAGCTATAGAGAGACTTGTATCTGGTGAATTTTGGTTAATTTAGAATATTAAAATGTTATAAACACAAGTCTGTAAATGTGATGACATGCACTGATTTTCTTAATCTAGACAGTTGTAATAGTTATAATGCTTTGCAAACTGGTCAAATGGAAGCTGATAAACCTCATGAACATTGTGATGGCTATGGCCTGTAAAATTCTAGAGATGCTTGACCATTCTACAGCTATCTACTTTATTCCAGAAAAAAACAGGAAATATTATTTAATCCCTGTTTACTGCCAGAAGAACATGCATCTGCAGGCAGCACTCTCCTTTGTTTTCTTTCTAAAAAGAGTCTTAAAAAAATTGAAATAAATGGCCAAGATGACGTGAATAAAAATTAGATGGCTGCTCAGAGAAAGTACAGGAAACAAAATGTTCAAAGAAAATACTTGCTCTTATTTTCTTTACAAAGGTAAAGAAAATGCTACCTTACACAGCAGGACTTGCCTTTGAAATACCTACAGATCCAAAGGTTGCATATGAACAAGGAGCTTTAGGACACCACTCTTCCTCCTTTTGCGTAGTTCAGAACTCTTCTGCTCTATTCAGTTTTTAATGAAAGAAAATGTTTATTTATATCAGTGACAATGTCCTACACTGGCCATGTAAAATTCTGATGTATAGGATGGCAGGGAGATATTTTTCCAAAACCACCAAGACTTTCTCATTCAAGGATGATTTAATATCCAGTAGGTGCTCTTCCCTACTTCTTTTAGAGTGTACTTAGCATTTAAAGGTAATGTATTCCAATTGACAGTATTTTTTTTGAGATTCTCTGCATCATGTTTCTCAGACTATATTGCCTCTGTACAGGATACCTGGTGTTATTGTTCTGATTTCCCACAACTCCAGAAGATATCCATGCACTGTACAGTGGCTACTGCCTGAAGTAATGTCACAGACTCATAGAATATCTTGGGTTGGAAGGGACCTTTAAAGGTTGTCTAGTCCAACCCCCCTACAATGAGCAGGGACATCTCCAGCTAGAACAGATTGCTTAGAGCCCCATCAAGCCTGACCTTGAATGTCTCCAGGGATGGGGACTCCACCACCTCTCTAGGCAACCCGTTCCAGTGACCCACCACCCTCATAGTAAAGAACTTTTTCCTAATGTTCCAAATACAAAAAGAATGTCTGTCATACTCAGGCTCTCATTCTCCAGACTGGGCACTGGGTCAGTAAATGCAGAGGAGGACTGTTTTCAGATTTCTTTTAGTTATGTTTATTTTTCACTATGACAAATTCTCAGAGAACAAGCTGCCTTCTTACTGTGCCTCTTCTTGCCTCATTCCTCCTCCTTTTTTTTTTTTTTTTTTTTTTCCTTCATAAAATAATTATGTGATTCATCTGGAATAAGGGAATATAAATTACTTGTGTCAATGGCTAGATTTAGGAGTAACTTTTAATGGCATTGTCTTTGCTGTACCTTCAGAAGTAAAGTGATCAAAGGCATAGGTCACCAAAGCAGTAAAGGAAAAAAGTTTCAGAGATAGGAATGGAAAAATGTGTGCAGTGGATGATTAAAAACCCCCAAAGTTTTGAAATATTATAGGCAAATTCTGCCAAGCTCTCATGATTTATAAGATCTCTGGGACTATTAGTTCTGTGTTATTTCTTGGCTGTCATTCTTATCACATATGCTAGTTAATGTCTTTTGGTTAAATACAGGCAACTACAATGACACACTGTTCTTCAAGTCCCGCTTCTGTAATCTTTTCCCTTTTCATTGTTATGAAGGAAAAATGGACTTTCCTCTTAAAACAGAAACCCCTGCCAAAGCCATCTTAGACCTCTGACAATGTCTAGTGTGGTCCAAATGAGAAGGGGTATTTCTGTGAAATGTAGTATTCTGCCAGGAATTACACTGGATTTTACTTCTTTTATCGGTTGATTGTAGGACTGCCTAAGTATCAATGTCACCTGGAAAATCTACAGCACATCTCTATTTGGGTGAGGAAAGATCAGACAGGAGGTGTTGATGAACACATAGTACACCAGCTTCCCCTCTCTTTGTTGTGTAATAGACATTTAGTATTACATTACTAGCAGCACCTCCTCTTTTGTTTATCCCCCGTGCAAAACATACCTGGTTTGTTTTCTTTAGTGGCAAAGGTACAAGCTAAATGGACTCTTCCTCCCCAAAGCTTTCTGCAAAAGAATGTGTTTTTTTCAGATATCTTGTTTTATAGTATTTACTGAGTGGACACAAACACTCCCCTGCTCCTCCTCCCTGCTCAGAATCTGTGTGCTGCTCAGCCTGGCAGCAGCAGGGGTGGAACCTGTCCACCAGGCACGGCCCTACAGTGGTGGCACTGCAGCTGCAACTCTTGCTACAGGAGTGAGTTGTGCTGCCAATCTAGGGGCCAAGGAAAATCAGTGTGGCCAGGAACTGCTTTGGGTAATACTTGTTTAGCAGTTGTACAGAGGGCAGTGTGAGGTTTGTCAATAAGGTATCTTTCGTAAGGACCTTCTTACATGCTTTCAGCACAGTTCTCTTGGCTTCCTCAGCTCAGATACCACACCTGCACAAAGTCCAACCCACAGGGCATCCTCCGCAGGCACTTCTGAACCTCAGGAGCACTAAGACAGCAGAGGAGCCATTTGTTACACTGATAAGGAAGCCCTTTAACAATGGTAGCATGGGAAACAGACTCATAGATGCCACCCTGGGGATAAGAAGGGTCATCCCTTTCACAACTACATTTTTCTTTCTCATGCAATATACAGAGTGTGGTATTTCCCAGCAAATGTGTTTTGTAATTAAAGCAATTCCCACAGTGCCAGTTCTAATTGCTGCCTTTTGCTGTATTTTTGGACTAGCAGCTTAAGATGGCCACTGTTGGCTTAATGTTTCAGACTTAATGTTTACTTGGGGAGGGGAAAATGCTTACCTAAATTTTAGGGTAATAGACATGTTTACATGGAATCTTTAAAAGATTCAGTGGGAAAAGTTTCCTCTGTTTCCTTGCAGAATTTGCAACATTACATTGCAGCACAGTTACTGAATGATTTCCAGAGAGTAAAGATGTTTGGTTTCCTTTCCCTAATTGAGATGTACAGAAATGAACTGAACGAGCTAAGAGAGAAGTGGAGCAAAGTAACACTTTTGAAGTCCTAAATAACTGGGAGAGGTTAGTTACACCAGCAAAGCCACCTCTGTGTAAAAATACAAAGTTCTTCTACTTTGAACAGGTACAATAATGAGCCTGTTCTACTCTGTTAGTCCTGACTAACCCACTTAAGTGGGGAGAAAATGAATGAAAGGCTGTTTCTTTCTCCATTGCCAGAGAACAGCTCTCAAAACAGAGCTTTTCAGTGGTGGCCTGATCAGAATGGCTGGCAGCTTGGGGGACTCCCAGTTGCCAGCCTTGGCACCTCAGTGATTTTCAGCACTATTTGTTACTTTTTTTAAACTCAAAGCAAGTTGAAACTAATCAAAACACACTTCTTTAACAGCCAGGAATTTCACAGCCAAGCCCTGCTTAAACTTTTTCATGTAAATAGCTTCGTCATTTTATAGGGTATGTTCTGAGTAAAGTGAACAGACCTTACTGTGAAATTGAAATAAAAATATATTTTTTTATTTTTCCTCCCCCTCTCCCATCTTTCCGAATGTGTCCTAAATTTCTGCCTGAGCTCAGATAACCTTGCTCATGCAGTCTAACATTTAATAGCCATACTGACTAATACCCTAAAGATGAGTCAGAGCATTGCTGAAATTTGCACCAAAGCAACAGAAAAAAATAAACTCTGAATAAAAAAAAAGAATCTGTGGCATTTCCTATATCTCCTGTCCCAAAGTACAGATCCAGCCTCAGAAACTATTTGCTCTTTAAAATAGGAAGCTAAATCCTCTGGTGTACACTGGCATAGTTCCACCTGCACTGATAAACTGGTACAGGTCTATACCAGGGGAGGGAGCACTCCCCTTATCAGATTTATTTTTAATAGGTTGGCTGAAGAACCATAGTCACTCTAGACCTAAAGAGATTTAAGACTGGACAAATATTATGGCTGTATCTATTTATGCAATTAAGAACAGAAAAAGTAATAAATTAAGGGCTGTCCCTAGCATTAATACAAGCTGGACATGTTATTTAGCTGTCTTGATGGAAAATGTTGACTAGGTGAAATATTGAAGGATGTAGAGCTGCTGGAGTGAGTCCAGAGAAGAGCTACCAAGCTGGTGAAAGGTCTGGAGAATAAGTCCTATGAGGAGAGGCTGAGGGAACTGGGATTGTTTAGTTTAGAGGAGTCTGAGGGAAGACCTTATTGCTCTCTACAACTACCCGAAAGGAGGTTGTAGGGAGGTGGGAGCTGGCCTCTTCCATCAGATGAATAATGACAGGACCAGAGGAAATGGCCTATAGTTGCACCAGGGGAGGTTTAGATTGGATATTAGAAAGAATTTCTTTACTGAGAGTGACTGGACAGTGGAACAAGCTGGCCAGAGAGGCAGTGGAGTCACCATCCCTGGAAGTATTTAAGACATATAGATATAGTGCTTAGCAGCATGATTTAAGCACTGATTGGGTAGATTAGGTTATGGTAGGGGGATTTAGGTTATGGTTGGACTAGATGATCTTCTGGGACGATTCTGTCCAGGGTTAGGACTCTAGCATTAAGGGTCAAGATTTAAGGGTCTAGGCGTAAGTGTCTAGATTAAGTGGTCTAGGGTTAAGGGTCTACTATTGTAAGTCTATGGTTAAGCATCGAGGGTAAATGATCTAGTTGATGTGGTGGTGTTAGGTCATAAGCTGGACTTGATGATCTCAAAGGTCTTTTCCAGCCTTGGCAATTCTGTGATTCTGTGATTGTTAGAAATGAATGTATTTTTTATAAAATTCCATAGGATTTCCTGTCAGTCTCCCAGGTTTTCAGACAGCCCTTTCTTTCTGTGTCTGCCATTTCCATTAGCTTTGCTGCATAGATTTTGGCTGAAAAAGTGAGTTGTTCCTGTCACAGAACAGGGAATCCAGCTCTCTGCTCCTCTTTGAACTTACAGAGCTGGTATTGAACTGATACAGAGCTTGGTCTTGTAGACTCAGTGTCCTTTCAGAAAACAAACAAACAACCAAGAACCGAAACAAACATAAAAAAATGCCAGCAAAAAACTGTGTGTATGTATGTACATAAATAGGTATATACACACATATATTTTAAAATTTTCTGAAGAAATGTTTCATTTTTCATGACAACACAGCACCACTGGATTTTGCTAATGTTTTAGCAGTGTGCAGACTGGCTTTTAATCAGGTCTAATCTTGCATTCACTTATGTAGATTTCCATAATTATATTGTAATTTCATCTCTCTGACACCACAGAACTGACAGTAATACTCATACCAGCATTTTTTTATTACCTACTGACCAAAGCTTTTGTAATTTTCTAGGATAACAAATCCATTTATCGATACACTCTATTTCTAAAATATACAATAGAAAAACTATTGTTGTCACAAAATGAAGCACAAAGGGAACAGCCCTGTTTCTCACAAGCTCTGCAGGACTGAATCACATACTTTGAGAAAACTGTTGCTTATTAAGAAATTATTTATGAGTTGAATTATATCACTTCTAAATATATAAAGAGTTGGGATGGCTTCCAACAATTACTAAAGAAGCCAGCAGAGTGATGCTTTCCAATTAAATCAGGCTGACTTTTTTTAATTTCTCAGTGTTCTGTGTTCTTTCTTCTATTTTTCCGTAATTAGACAATGTATTAACCTCATACAACTCATGTCTCACACATCTCCTCCTTGGTATCCTTTCATGTGGTGGTGATCAGTAGGATCCTCTCTGTAGGTAGTCACTGCATGAAAGATTTCTTTCTTGTCCATATAACTGCTGCTGGTGATGCTTAAGATCTTGCTTGTATTTAGGACCAGTTATTATACAGAGCTTCAAAGCTTATAACTTCTGATGGCTCATTTATATTTGCATTGTTCTTTCTTTGATAATGTCTGTGTTAAAACCTGCAGAAAACACTGCAGCACAGAAAACATTGACTTCTGTGGTAGAGCTTACACTGTTCAAGTTATGCAAGACAGATATAACTTCATAGCCTAATATATTAGCAGAGAAGTAAATAAGTGAATTAAAACAAAAAATGTGGAAAAAACCCCCACTAAACCATAAAGCATTCCCTTTACCACTTTTATTGGATGAAATTTGGATGTTTACAGAGAGGTTATGCACCACCACTCACGTGCTGCTTAGCACTAGTACCAGGTCTCTATCGAGTAAAAATTTCACAACTTGCCACAAAGGTTTATTTCCTGGGTAAATCATATAGAAAGTAAAGTATAGCACCCAGTCTAGATAAGTAAGACCTAGGTGGATATACCCAGAGCAGAGCAGACCATGACCTTTTTCCAAGACATCAGTCAAAAAGGTAATTAAGAAAATCTAGCCAATTATCTACAAGCTTAAATTTGCTACCTAACCACGGTCAACTGAATAAAGGTTAAGTAATCTCCAAAATGAAATGAAACATTGAAAATCACTGTAGTAAACTGCTGGGGGAGGGTTTATTCCTTGGCAGAGCAGCCTCCCCATAGCTGGCTATAGTCATCGTTGCTGCAGAGCTCCCTTTATTCTCTGCTAGGGGAGTATGTCTGCTTCAGAGTATGTAGGGCCTGCCTTATTGCTGGGGTTGGAAGCTTGCCACTCAGGGAACTAATCAAAATTATTTCCTTTTTCCATCACGTTGGAGTAGATAGCAAGCTCATCTGGGTATCTGGCATACTTATTTAGCTCTGTTACTGGTTCATCTAGTTACCAATGATCATTTATAAGATTTAAATAAAGTTTTCTCCTCCATTAGTGCTGGAAAATGAAACGAGATTGTGTTGCTTGGAAAAATGATTTTAAATGATGAAAATTATTATTGTACAAGACAGACAGAAATAGCCCAACACAAGCATATTCCGCAGTTGCCAGTTGAAACAGCAGCCTGTTTTGTGCTTTGCCTTTCAGTGATTCATTTCTAAGGTTGTTCTCTAAAAAGAATCGTTAGTGTGTCTGAACTGCTGCTTTCTGTCAAGTGGAAACTGAGTGGCTATTCCACAGCCTTTTTCCAAAAGCTTCTTTTGAAAGCTGAAACACTGGAGCACAGAGATCTGCCAGAGCGCGCCACTGGGAATGCAGGAACAGAGTCCTGGCCTAGTGTCTGTCTGTCCTGCCAGCTCCTCCCTTCCTGCTACCACAATTCATCTGCTTTAATAGCAGCTATCGCAGCTCAGGCCATATGTAGGAGTTTTAGCCAGCAGATTCAGGAAGCCAAATCCATTTGTCATGCCTCCACATCTCCACTAGCATTTACAAGACCTTCCCTGAAACACTGTTTAACAGTACTCAGACTTCCCGGGACACAAACTGCTTTCCAGAGTGAAGTTACTCTGTCATGTTGTTCTATGTGACCATATATTAAGGGGCTGGCACTTACAGATCTACTGTTTTCAAGAAAGGCTTCCTTAGGTTGGTGCCAGGATCTCAGGTTTTCTGGGCACTGAACTAACATCCAAATTGATACTTTTAGGACATTGCAAGCATCTCAGCATGGAAGACAATATGCAGGTAGCTCTTGCTGAGATGGGTAGAATCAAGGTAGGGAATGATGTGCCTTGGGGAGAGAGAGACCAGTTTCTGTCTGTGTGCAGAACACCTCTGCTTTTTCCTTTACATTGTGTATGGGCAGCCAGAACTCTGGCTATTCCAAAAGAATGCAGTTCTTACTCTAAAAGTAAGAGCAAGCCAGAAGTGAGGCAGTCTGTGAAGCATTAGCCACATAGCACTCACAAGACAGTGGGTGAGTCTGTGATTATTATAGTTAAGTACTCTATTAGTTTTATTAACAAATTAATCTCATAAAAGATATTTTAAAGTTACTGTGCTGGGCTCAAGTAGGGCTGTCAGTCCCTTGGGTAACACTCCTTACACTCAAACAATGCATTAGATTGGGAACCAGCAACAAAACCCACCATCTCATTGAATTATGCCACACCTCACCACATATTCACAATGACATTCAAAGGGAAATAGCAGACTAAAATACATGTTTATGTACTTTAGACACATGCCCTTGAACTGATTTTTAAAACTGCATCCTCACAAGCCAACAAGCCTCTGTAAAACTTACCAACCACCCTCAACCATCGATAATCTTTTATGGCTAGAATTGAGGATTTTTTTTTATTATTATTTCTCATTATCTGGGTATAATGGAACATATAAAGAATCCCTGCAAAATCCTTTGACTTGCTTAGGATCAACATAAGCCCTTAGCAGTATATGGACCTTAGGTCCTTATTGCAGTAGTGTATCTCTGGGAGACCTTTTTTCCAATACAAACTTCATAGTCAGAGCTAGGATGGATAAAGGAGGGAGTGGGAGAAGGGAAAGCTTTCTGCTGAATTAATTAATTTTGTTATGTACAGTGTATCTTCCTCCCCTAGGTCAGGACTGTATCCATTCCTGCTGAACCTACACGTTAAGCTTCTTCTGCCCCTTTGACAACAGCTAGTTTTTGAGTTCACTTCCAAACTAGCACTTAGCTGCCCCCAAAATGATCACAGCACCTCTTTTGGGTCTCAGCCAGTGTGGCCTCTGTCAAACTGTTTCTTTACAATACATCTTAAAAGCCCTCTGACATCCCAATCAGCAGTACAATGAAATCATCAATTCCTTACAAGATGTATCAATCTTTATACCATTATAGAGAAGAAGGAAAATAGAGGCTTGAGAGATAATCTGCATAATAACTTTTGAATCTCAGTTTGGAAATAGCAACACATGCACTCCAATACATACAAATATTCAACAAATAAGAATTTAAAACATATTTTCTAAATGTTTGTAACTTGAAAGCTTTCAAAGCATAATGAACAGAAAATAAAAATAGAACATATTTTCTTTTGAATTTTGGTTGCAGAGTTTATCTTGCTTAATAAACCATCACACATCACAGGTTTGGTCTTATAAATAACCACTGAAATGAAGGCTGTCTAACTGAGTGAAGATCTAGCTCGTTACTAATGTTAACACTTAGCACCTAGACTGTCTGTGAGAGCCTCTGCTCAGTGAGAACTGAGAATTCCATAGCATTTGTGTTAGAATGTCTTCCTTTAACATCCCATTCATTTTCAAAAATGAAAAGACACTGAAGCAACTCTTTCTTTTCCTCTTCAAATAGAAGTTATAAAAATCCTCCTCATATAAAACTGGATACAGCAAAAAAACAAAACAAAACAGGCTTTCACATCAATCAGTTTCTGAGTTATTTAAAATTCTCTTACTTGACTTAGTAAAAAGTAGTATTAATGCCACCACAGATTTGCTGGAAAGATAACTACAGATCTGTCCTGACCTTCAAACAGCAGGCATTTGTTCATTGTTCCTTCATAATGAAATATCAAATTCTCACTCATGTTTGGAAATCAAATGACAAAATCCTTTGACTGCATTTATGTACAATAAAGGGACTAATTAGAAAATTCCCTGGCAAATGACAAAGCCAAGACTTATTTCTGTTCCAGACCATGATGTTTAAACTTATTCAGGTAAATAAGAAGTGTAGAAGACAAGGATAATTAGGTGTATTTGTATAGCCTAAATATTTTTACTCCCAAATAATTTTTAAGATTTTTTATTATTATTATTTCCACGCAAAAAGGATACCTTCACATTTTCTTAAGAAAAAACAAACCCAGCATCTTTTACTTCCCATAAACTGTAAAGCTCTTCCTGCTGTATATGCTACCCATGCCAGAGAATAAATCTTTTTTTTTTTTTTTAAAGTTATCCAATCACATCACCTTTGTCTTTGTACCCATCAGATTTCTCACTCAAGCTGAGAATTTTCATTAAGGTCTGCAAAAGGACAGATTTTGGGACACAGCCGGTTGTGATTGCTTTATTCTATCCAAGTATTAGAAAACATTCTGGGAAATGTGAATTTTCCAAAGCCTTTTGCCATTTGAACATTTCAATTTAGCATGAATCCTCAGTCTTCAGTTGTATTGGTTTCTGCATTTAAACATAAACTTTATCTCTTTCTTCCCATGCTAGTAATCCTGCTTCACACACAGGGTAATTACAATTTAGAATGGAGTGGGAATGATTACTCTACTGTAATGCTGCTGGTTCTTAGCAACCATGAAAGATATGATGAAGGATGTGAAAGAGAAACCCAAATACCATCATTTCCAGATTGAGAACTTCCACCTAGACCAACCTGTTAGTAGGATAGTCAATTAATTTTTAATTTCCATTTGCCTGCTTCAGTGCTGGTCCCTTGCAGGCTCTTACAGGGTGATTTTCACAGTCCAAGATGGCACTTAAGCATTTAATTTCCACAGAGCTGATAATACTTGCTAGCTACTAAAAAAAAAATTATAAAATTTCATTAGAAAAATATTTTTGTGCTTCCTTCCCACGTAATGACTTATGTCTAATATTAACTCTTCACTTAATGGGAGGTGTACCAAAACAAAACTGCAAAGTTAGGTTTTGCTTCAGTATTATACAATAAACAACATTTAGTTTATTAATAGCAAAATTGGTAATTGTGGTTTTCCCCATAATGCTAATATAGTATTTTGAGCATTTCAATTCTTTACTGTACTCTGAAGATCCTTATTTCATATATTCACTGATTTTACACTGCGAGGCAAACAATGCTGTCACTGATTTTCTAAAGTATAAATAGAATTTTAAGAACAGTTGGACAGCTGAAAGCCCAAGTAAAAAACCAGTTCCTTCAGTACTTGCACCATCTTTTTATGCCTCATTATGTAGTCATCCCCTGCAATCATCACCTGCACATGACATTGCTAAACTGGGCTTAATTTTTACTCTGGAAGGGATGGAAGATTGGTCTCTGCTATTCTGTTTGTATTTTGCTTTTCGAGCATGAGAATGTCTGAAATCAAAAACCACAGAGCAGACTTCAAAGTACCAACACAAGGATAAAAATGAATTAATGACTCAAAACAACATGAACCCTGGAGTCAGATTTTGGTCCAGGCATCTGAGACACACAGAAAGTGCAGGCATGGGAGGTACTCCTGGTAACACTGCTCATTCTCACAGTCCCTGGAGCTGGGAAAGCCCCAGCTGGAAGAGGGTGGAGGTCTGTGTAAGTGTTGATTGTCTCATGGCGAACCTGAGGGTCGCAGCCTCTACTGAGATGCAAAGCTCCCATGTCTTCAGCTCTAGGATGTAAGATAGTGCTGCAGTGTGTTATAGGACATGTGTCTGGCACAGAACAGTGGTGCTAGGATGTGATGTGGTCATCTGCAAGCCTTTCTGCAGTGGGACCTTCCTGAGAGAGAGACCAGGCCAATATGCATTGCTGCTGTCTGACCCATAGCACAAGGTGCTCCTCAGCAGCAAATGAAGGGCTTCACTAACCAGCTGCACCTGGTGCTTGAAATGGAGGAGAGGGAGGGGAAGAGCCTGGGACTCACTGCGGGGGAGCATGGAGGAGGAGGCAGTTGCAGGAGGCTGACATGTACACAACTTGTAAGGTACTACTGGTGTGTCTAACTTGGTAGCTCTTGGGCCTCATAGGTGTTGGAGGTGGTGAGATTTTTTTAATATATTTTTTCTTTTTTTCTGGTATGACAATGTAGTCTATTCTTGTCTGGGCATTTGCTGGGGTGGAGTTTTGTACTGGGCTGGAAGAAGCCCTGGGCAAACTTGGTGACTGTTCTGCACAGCCTACAAGAGTACACTGGGCCTGTGTGGAAAACCTCTGCAAGGGACAGTAGCTTTTTCACAGTGTTACAGGGCATGTATAGGCTAGGGGTTGTGTGGTCCTTCTATCCTGTCCTGGCAGGCACAGGTGGCATCAGGGTTTCCCTGGGTGGTCACTACAGTTTTGTTTCATTATCTCATGGAACTGGGAGTGGATCCAATTGGTTCTTAGTATTTTTTTTTCTTCTTCTGAAAGAAGTCAATCTAAGCATATAACAATCTGAAGCTGTAATTCTTTAGTCATGAACGTATAGTGGTATCTGGTAGGGTAGTCCACAAAGTCCTGTGTGAACCAAGGAATCAATTCTGCTGGCACTATGGTGGTAACACATCCCCCAGTCTGTCTGATCATGTATTGAAAGGACTCTAGCTTACTCTGTGACCTTAGTATTAAGACTAGTTTGGCAGCATTTGAATTTTTGCTTGTTTAGGCTGTGTGGCTTTCTGAGGTTGGTTTTTTGTTGTTGTTGTTTGTTGCTTAAAGCAGAGAAATTCCTTAGTAGCCTGAAAGAAAGAAACTGTTGGATTAACCAGTATAAGCAGGTACATGCTCAAGTGGTCTTCACAGAAATGATGTTTCCTTGTAGTGTAAGCTCATATGGTTCCTGGGAATACTGTTCTATTTTAACTGCTTTCTGTTGAGGCATTTTATGTTAATCAGAGAGCTAGATGAATGCTTAACTCCTTTAATATTCAAATTAATATCATCAAAGCTTGATTAGTTTATTTCTGCCAGTAGTGAAGGTGAACATGCCAATCGCTTTCTGTAGTAGACTTGTTCATGCATTGTATTGCAGTAATTTTGCTCTGATGTGCTTTCCTTACATAGCCCAGAGTGATTTTGTAGTGCTAAGAGGAAAAATGATTTTGCTCTTGTCTCCTATATGCAATAAAACTTCAGAAAACCTTTCTGTTTACAAGTTTCAAACTTGCTGCTCCTGTAGGCTGGCTTGCATGTTTGAAGTCCTGTCTCTGTAAGACAGTCTGCGTCTTTTTCCTTCTGTAGTCTGGAGCCAAAGAGAACATGTTTTCTTAGCCTTGCCATACTCTGACTTCATAAAAACTGAAAGGTTTGGTGTTTCTGGCTGTGGACTGAGCACAGCAGCTCAAGATCTGGTCCTCACAGTATTCAGCTGAGTGACCATCTGGAGGGCATCTCACCTCCCTTACCTTGTATTGAAACCAGAGTCTGAAGGAGAAATGTCTGAAGTGTTTCCTTTATGGGTCAGGATGAGGCTGGAATCCACAACAGAACTCCTGAATAATCCATCTGTTAGGATGTAACCTTAGACCTACCAGCCTTTGTTTCTTTCACCCATTCTTGTAAATGAAAAGTTGTCCTTTTTTTCTCTCCTCCCTCAGTCTGCTTCAACTTTTTCAGGAGAAAGTTACAGCACTATGAAGAAAGGAGTAAGCCTAACTATAATTCATAGGTTCTAACATTCCTTTTTTTTTTTTTTTTTTTTCCTCCACCCTCCTGGTTAAAAATCAGATTACTAAGATAGATGGTCTGCTTAGTCTTTCTCAGGTCACTTCATGAACAGCTCTACTTTTGTAAGACTTTTTTTGCCCTCCCCTGCTATATATGGCTTTGTTATAACAAGATTAAAATAAAAAAAGCAGATGTTCAATGTATAAAACTACATTGTCAGGTTTGCCAGCAAGTGTATCTGCTCTTCAGCAACTGCACTTAGCATTAATTTGTCTCCTGGCCTCACTGCACAGTTAAGCTGTAGAACAACATGCCATCAATCTGTAGGCTGGAATTAGATGGTGTATTTTTAATTGAGCAGAAATTCACTTTCCTGTTTTCCTGATGTAATTTACACCTACAAAATGCTTCTAGTGGGCATTAGGCAAGTTGCATTTACCACTGCATACAGGAGATATTTTAATATTATTTGAGAGAGAAACTTGCCATTAGGTGTCCTAAATGGCTAGCAGCTATACAATATGTAAATAGAACAGACCTCCAGGTATAGTTTGCTGATGACTTAGGTTGTGGGTTTTTTTTCTGCTTTCAAAGCCAGCTGGCACAGAAGGTGATTGCACCTGGCTTCTGGAGGAGCACTGGCTCAGGGAGGGGTGAAGGCAATGCCTGCTGCAGGGATTTGGGATCAGTAAGGCTTGAGGTGGTGCTGGGAGAGGGATTCATCTGAAGTTAATCCAGGGGGTAAGAATAGATTGTGAATGTGATCTGGTCGCGTAAGATAAACACAGAAGTGATACACCCTGATCTCATGGTTTAACACAATCTATGGTTTTTCAGCTTGCTGCAGAGGAGGGATGAGAACACTCAAGTGGGTTTTCTTTAATTTTTACAGCTGTGTCTTCATGAGCCTCTGCTAGCTGTCTGCATTTACATTTTGAAAATCAATGTTTGTGTTGAAAACTGCCTGCAACTAAGTGATTAGATTACCAATCAATGAACAAGGCTCAGAAACTCTAAAGTTCCTGCCAGCAAGGGTTATTTGGCTAATGTTAGGATTGGTGGGCTACCTAGGCAATCTGCACAGATATTTCCTGAAGTAATGACACTCCAGAAAGATATGAACTTGCATCTAAAAGACTAGTAGTGCTGAAAATGAGATGTAGTTAAGGATGGATTTTTGGCAAAGGTCATTCTGCCTGCTCACATGGAAAGCAAAGTCAGGGTAACAAATTGGTTTGATGTAGAAAATAATCATTTACATTGCTGAACTGAGCTTAGAACTGCTGTGTGTTGCTTCAATATAATAGAAACCTGAGGTTGAAGGAATATCCTTCTTATTAATCTTCTAATCCATTCCTCTCTCTGAGATAAGACTAGCAGGCTGGAATCTAATCCATTCCTGAAGACCAACACCCCATCATAGCTTAATGCGATGTTTGCCACTCTTGCAGTTAGGAAGGTTTTCCTAATGTCAAACCGAATCTCCCTGGCTGCAAATATGCTGAGTGCTGCTGCTTCTGTCTCCAGCAGGCACTGATCCCTGAGTGCGTTAACTCACTTCAGCAAACTTCCAGTACATGTGTGCGGGGAAAACGTTGTCCCGTAGTGACTGCTGGATAAAATAAACTGATGCTGAGAAGTGAGAGAAGGAAAACAGTATCCACTACAGCTGTTTAGTAGTAAAGCTTCAACCTCTGTTTTTACAGGCAAAATGACTGTCAGTTTTTCATGGAAGGCTATGCCTCAGATGGGCCTGATTTGGAAGTTTGTTGTATTTCAGGCCAGGTTTCATCTGGGTTTCTAGAACTGGAGGTTTAGTGCCAGCTTACCAGATCTTGTCACCTTAGAACAGGATTTATCATTCCTTCCACTAAGGCATTGCTTGAGATGAAGCAACAGAGGGCAGATGGTTTAAAAGCACAGATTCACACCCTAGAAAGCCAGCTTCCTGCAGGAAAGTCTTAACATACAGGATCAGAAAATGCCCGTGTTCCCTGGCAGTGAGCAACCTCTTGAAGATGATGGTGTAGGTGGGTTATGTACACACACACACACACGTACACACACATATATGAAGTCCACACAAACTGCTTTGTGTGGAAGAGCTGAAACTCTGGTTATGAAGACAGTAGAGTGACTGTGTTGGGAGGACTACTTTTCACTTTGTGACTTAGTGGGTTTCTTAGGAAAACTGATCTTAGACTTGGTGTGTGTATCACAGGGAAGAAAGCCTGTGTCCTGTCACTTGGATCAGGATCTATTTTCCTACTTGACCCCACCCTATATTTTTAAATACTTGTATTGGAAAATATGCCAGCAGTCATGAGAACATTAATTCTGCAAAACCCCTTCTGTTCTGACAAATTTTCTCTGGGTGAGTGAAAGGCTTTCCTATTTTAGTTAAAGGGCTCATGTAATAAAGGGAAAAGCATAATACAACAACACCCAATAGTTTAAAATTATGGGTTCTATTTTTATTACAAATATTCTTTCAGTGCCAGAGAGCTAGACAGTCAGAATCCGAAGCAAATGGAAAAATGGGGCTGGGGAGGAATGTGTTTTCTTTAGCTGGATTGCTAAAAATGATTAATTTTCTACTTCTCTTTGCAATATTCCTTTATTTTCTTATGATATGCAGTAGTACTGGTTAGTGGAAAATATCAGGTTTAATAGAACAAAAAGTCAAATGTGGTTAAGCCAAATTAGTTCTAAAGTTGCAACCTTTTATGAAAGACTTCTGAAAGACCATATTGAATGCATATGTATCTTTCATATTTAAGTGTTAACTGCAGAGGTGCAGGTTTTTTTCTCAGGGATGGAAGTTCTTTCGTAAAATACCTTTAAGAGTACCTGCAGTGACCATGCACTGCGTTGTTATTAGTATTTATTAGCAATTGATTAAAAGACTCCCAACAAAACAAAACCAACAAACAGTACATTGGCATCCTTACTGCACAAACTAATAATTCTTGACCTAAAAATAGTAAACACAGGCACAGAGAGCTGAGCAGGAATGGGAGGAGAAACAGACACAACTGAAACACTTGCTCAAGGCTGTGATTAGGACCCTGCTGTCAGTCCAGTACTTTATCCCTCAGATTTTGAATGAACATTGTATGGGAGGTTGCACAAAGAAATTAGACTAATATCTTTACAATGTCTTTAAATTTCAATTCCTATTTGCTTTGAAAATCAGGGAGGTGTTACTTCACAGAAATCTGAAGTGGCAAAGTTTGTTTTAAAACATATCCGAATGACAGGTAACTTTTGTCTACCAATTTAATACATTGTGAACTATTATTATGGAAGTCCAGGCTTAATGTGAATATAGTTATTACCAGTAGACATACCTACTGGGATGTTACATAAAGAAAGGAACCCTGCCACTGTTTTTTAATGAAGGAAAAACTGAAAAGATAGGAAAACTTTGGAAAACCTTACTCAGATATTTTTTTTCCATCTTTTTTTAAATGAGTGTGTGGAAACATGGTGAAGCTTCTTAAATGCTGCCATTTTCTGTTACTCTGCATGTGTCCATCTCTGTGTACTCTTTTAGAACAGCCCTGAATTACATAAACCCTAGATCAGCATTCCATCTCTTGAAATATGACACATCTGGGCATATCCTAAGAATATTCTCCCTATAGCCCTTAACTGTAGCCACCTCTGATGTCTTCTCTACATGGGTAACTGTGCCCCTGCAGAATTGGTCACCCTGCTTTCAGTGGCTTAGATGCTGCCATCCTGAGATTACACTGAAATAGCAAATAAAAATTAAATTGTTTGGTTTATGCAAACTAGCCTCTGTTTCCCCCCTTACCATCAGGAAAGGGGGCTGTGTGTGTATATATCATCCCAAGCAAAGGGAATGTTAAATACCAATTTTATGTACCTTTATATGTAATTATTATTTGTGTGAATCTGCTGAAAACAAAACAGAAAAACCCCAACAAGAAAACCTAACTCCTGGCACAATCCAGGTGTGCTACTCAAGGCCTGAGAAGGAGTTGCAAAAGGTCAAGATGATTGTTTTCAGCATAGCAGAATCAGAATTATCTGCAGTTCTCCCTAGGCAGGCAGCTTCCCGGGCATGGTGCTCCCCAGGAACAACTATGGGGAGGCAGAGATTGATTTATCCCAAGTAAGTCTGCAATTTCCATGGCACAAAGATGCTATGTAACATTATTCTGTTCTCCAGAGCTGTTATTCCACACTGTCTCTCAAGTCTTGCAGAGCCTACACCCTCTCTGAGTTATTGACACTTGTTAAAAATATTTAAAACTTAGCTTTACAGTCTTACCTACTGATGTGTGTGCGGCTCCTGTTCATGGTAGCAGGGCATGATCATTACTAGAGTGAAAAATATTACTTCCTTTCTGCAGAACACTGGTCTCTTTACTTCCACAGAACATCAGAAACAGCTTAGTATTCTTGTGGAGGAAACTGCTTTTATGTTTGTTGTGTTTCTGCCTCCCGAGGGATGATGTCAAAAAACCTTCTGAAGCTTATGACTTGGAATTATTTAGCTTTCTTCTATATATAGCAATTCCTTCCTTAAGAAAAATGATTTTTCTCTACATATGTATAAAAAAAAAGCTTAGTTATATTCAATCACATGCTGTTTGTATTAAAATGTTTTCAGCTCCCAAAAATGTCAGACCAAGGCAAGTTTCAAACCAAATGAATCAAAGTAGCTAGCTGTAAAACTTTCAGCAACAAAACTGATGTGATTTTTGAGTTTTATGATGTCATGTGTATTTTTATTACTTTGTCATGGTAAAGGAGACCCATTGCTTTAAAAGCAAACTAAGTACTCATTTAAAGAATTGTATTTAATCTCTTTAATACCACATGATCTGTAGAGCAGATATAATTTGTATTTTAGTCCTTGATGAAGTGACTGAAGATGGGCATCAACTGTCTCTAAATTATAATACCTACTAAGAAGCATAACTACTGCTGTTATGCCTGTAAAAGGAAGGAAGGAAAGGAAGAATTCCAGAAGTAGTTGTTTAACGTAATGGTACCCATGCAATCTGAATTTCCATAGAATGTGGCTATGAGGAAAAAAGAACTCTACAAATAAAGAAAAGCTGTTTCAGTAACAAGTATATAATTAAAAAAATTCTTACAGTCTGTGGTTGCCTGCACTGGTTATTTGGTATGTCTAGTCATACTTAATTCCAGTGCACAGCCAGAGGTATTTCACATGCACCTTTCCACATCCTTGTCATTGACTGCAGTAACTTCAAGGAAATTAAATTCTATTCTATGAAAATATGGAAAATAGTGAATAATGGTTCTCCCCACCCTAAACTATCTTCCTACACATTACTTGTCTCTATCTTAACACTGCTCAGCTGTTGCTAAGGCAATATTTTCCTGGGGAAGTTCTAAAAGGTAAATACACAAAGCTCTAAGCAGCGCACAGGCAACTGTTACTCATCTTCTGTACATGGATGGGCAAGTGCAGACATAGCTCTGGGGAGTCTGAAAACTGCACAGACATCTTGGCTGCAAAGTCATGTACTGTGAGCCTATTTCTGCTGTACTGCACCAAGCAAAGGGGGAAGGGCTGCTCCAGGGCACAGCTCTTCTTTCCCTGTCCGTCTCCCTGTTTGCTGGGCAGGACTGTGTGTTCTCCTGTGTTCTGGCAGATCATATGCAAGATGTTGCTGAGTAAGAACAAATGAAGTGGGTCTGGCATTTGGGGTTAGCGAGCCAGAGAGATGCTGTAGTGGAAAATGGGGACCCTGTTTCTAGCCACTGTGGTGATGAAAGATGAAAGGTGTCCAGATGGCTGCTGGCCCTGCAAAGGGCAGGCTCAGCTCTGATTTGAATTTGAGTCAGCTCAGCCAGAACACTGGTAGAGTGGGAAGATGGATGCAGATGCTGGGTTGGTGTTTTGGTGAACCTGCATCATCTTGGCAACTCCCCTGCTTCAAGCTCTTTCCCAAAAGCCTCCCTTGGTATATTTCTGTGTTCTCATCCTTGTCTCATTGGCAAAAGAAAATTGACAGATTCATTCTTCTTCTAAGTGAAAAAGAGTTTAGTTTATAGAAGCATTTCTCACCTTTACTGCTTCTTCACAGCTGATTAAAGCTTCTGCTTGCTTTCTAGAGGCAGCCTCTGTATTAGATCTGACAGCATCTTTTAATTAAAAATTATTAGAACTTCTCAAGAAAATGTATTGGTAAAGTTGGGTGGGGAAGATCTGCATGCTGTGGTTCATCACAATACTCTGCAAAAGGGCTGGGCTCTTTTCTTTCATTCCTTGTAATTAAGCTTGTTCCTAGACAATAGTGTCCTCCTCTGACCTCTTTTGAACAGTGTCAGTCACAGGCTGTGTGTCTGGAGAGAAATGCAATTCTCCCCTGGATCTGCTATTCAAGCTTACTGGTTTGATCCTACAGAGATGAGGAGATACTGTTTCTCCAAGTAGGTGTTTGTTCAGGAATGCATTCTGGAAACAATAGAGATACTCTTGTTCTCTGTGGAGATACTATTGTGTTCTTACTTGCTGGAAAATACTGCATCTACCTGTTTCAATCAAATTAACTTTCCTGTTCTCAACATGCTTTACCAATCAAGGTGACATCAATCTCATTTGCAAGCCCTCTGTATGTACTGTTTGTTTGGCAGATGAAGCAGGTTAGTTAGGTAAGACAAATATGTTTGATACCTCTAATCTCAGAGAAGATAATATTTTACTCCCATCAGTTTTCCCTTTCATGAAGTATAACCCAACAGCATTTACTCCCTTTCATAGTGATAGAAATCATAAACCCAATCTTTGAGGAGAAATGAGTTAAGGAAGAAGAATTGTATCAATACTGGAAGAACTGAGGTTGCAGAAGAATAGAATATTGGCTGAGGCACAGGGAAAATGAGATCAGTTAGGTATTAGAAAGATGTGAGTATCTGGAGAAGGAACACAAATGATGAGTGTAAAAGGTGATGATAAGTGGAAAGAGAAAGGACAGAAAAATATTCTAGAAGTTGGAAGGTGCATAACATAGCCAAAATCTTGGTATTTGCATTTTTGCAGGGGACTTTGCCTCTCTGGTGGCATGTGGCAGTCAAATGGAGGCTGCAAGGGGGCTTCTGGCCTTCCTTGCCTTCCACTTGCCACAGTACCTTGCCTGTGCTGGGCCTTTTTTCAAAGCATGAGGCTTTTCTGCATGTCCTCCTGGGGTACAGTCCCACTTGCTGTCCTTGATGTAGTCAAAGACATCAGTTTTTACCAACAAAAGCTGTTGCATGTAACAACATATGATTGGAAGTGGCTGTTTTCTGGCTCTTCATAACTATGCTTTCAAACACCTGGCACTGAGTAAAATCAGCACTTTTTTCTCTTGGACTTGAAGTGAATGCTACCAACTAGTTAAAAAAGAACCCTAGTTCTCAGTTTGGAAATCAGCCTCAAAACTACAGGAGATATTGTGGTCTGGAGGCTAAACAGATACCAGCTGATTAACAGCTAAGTATTGGGACTGCTCTAAGCCCTTGGGCACCTGATTTAATCCAAATTTTAAAGTTAAATCATGGAATTATGCCAAACACTGGTATTCATCTGTCCTTAATATGATTTGTTCTTGGCTTTCCATCAATTCTGTATAATTCTTGTGAGGGGAAGTGCTTTGTGGAGAAATGCCAGTGGTGCCTGTTTTGGATGAATATACTGGCCTGGGGCTTATTGGTTTCACTGGGGGTTTGTTTGGGGTTGTGGGGTTTTTTTGTTTGGGGTTTTTTTTTTAAGGGGAGGACTAGGGTGCTGGCAAGAGTGAAATCTCAGCCATATCTGCCCAAGGATACAAAATGTTATGTCCTTCCTTCTTATGCAGGATGATATCTGACACCAGCCTTTAAGAACTAATACAGAAATAGACATGTAAAAACAAACACAGGTAAGAGAGAAGCCTGACCCTCATAGCTGAGGTCAGGCTAGATTTATACAATAGAAGCTGGTTTCTGACAGAGATTAGGTTTAACCACAGAACAAGAACTTCCTCTCTTACTTACATAGAGAACATATGTTCATATGGTATTTAAAGGGCACTAGTTAGTCCCAGTTGGTAAGAATGGGGCATACTGGCTCTCTACAAAGTTTTTGGAAGTGGTCTTCACACATTTTTAGACTTGAACTTTTAATCTCATTCCTAAATCTGTAATCCAAGTAAACATTTTTCCTCACTGATTCCTTATAGTTTTCTAAGAAATCCAGTAGTTGAGCATAATAATGATGATAGTGATTTATTTATTTATTTGCACCCACTACCAAACATTTATCCTAACAGTGAAGATAATTAATAAAATAACATATCAAAATAGTGAGACACCAACTATAACTTGCTTTGAACTGAACATGGTGACTCTTGACATCTTTAATCCACTTCCCTCTGACTTCTGGGCAGTGAAGGGGAAATGATGCACAAATACACAAAGTTAAAATTAAATGCAAGTAAACAAAAAACACAGACACTCACCTGGCATAACACTCTACAGCACAGAAGTTTTGTTGGAAAAATAATCTGAATGATCAATTCAAAAACTTCACTTCGGAAAGCCCAAGAAACTTGTATTTATTTGATCTGCATCTGTCAGTGATTTGACCATATAAACAAAATGCTCTAAAAGTAAATGGAAAACTATTTGGAAAGGAAACCTAATACAATAATAGTGTTAATATATTTCTTCAAAGAGAGAGAGAGAACTTAAGATTTTTCTCTATCCAAGTTGCTTGGATAAACAGTTAATGCCAGAAATAAGACACTCATTGATAGCAGTGAGGTATTCTGCTAATTTTTACTATTTGTGTTTCAGAAGATTACCTTTTGTTAAACTAACACCAATAAGAAGACCAAGAGAATGTCTTTAGGGTGAAACGTTTGTTTTGTATCACAAATGGAAATAATCTTCCTGCTCTGTTTTCTGTTGTTATATCAACAGATGTTAGCCAAAACCTGCATCTGTACAGGGAGGCTGGTCACTCTGTTCCTCTGTAGGAAGGCTAGACAGAACCAACTAATAAAACTTGACTTAAAACAGAATGCCTGCCAAGGAGGGGTTAGTGACCACTTTTGCTCTTTCTCAGCCTACTTAGTTAAAGATAGGTTCCTTAAAGAGCAAAAACTCCCTGGCTACCAGCCAGCATCTGAGATCAGCTTGGCTTCTCAAGAAGTTTGAGTTTTGGGTATAAAGCCCTTTCTCCTAGACTTGTCAAGCCTATAAGATGCCCTCCCATAATCTAACTGGCTGAGAGAGTTCTGCAGAGAAACAGCAAATAACACACTTTCAGTTGGGCAAGTCTCCAAACACTGGTCTTGGCCCATGGAGCTGCCCTGAGAGAGGTCCACAAGCAGTGCAACAGCCTGGAGAGCTGGGAGTGGTGCACCAGAAGTCATGGGAACAGTAAATCTCTGCACCCTGCTCTGACCACAGGGTCTATGTCTGTAGATAAACTGGGACAGAACCTGTTGTACATGCATCATGCTGCCATCTGGATGCAAACTGAATTCTTTCCCACACTCCAAATGTTGTTTAATTCATACTGGCCACTGTTACCCTGTCTCATGCCAGGTCATTTTGTGGGAGGCTGTCTGGCATGGGCTGAAACAGTGCAAGGAAGTCTATTAATAGATAAACAGTTGAGGTTTGTGTACCACTGCTTGGGCTCCCAGCCAGGTCCTGCTTAGTTTACTAGAAAAGATAGTGAGTGCTCAGAAAGTGACAGGGTTCTGATACTTTGGTGGTACCTGGGAGGGCCTCTCACCCCAAGCCTGGCACTGTGGGTAAAATACAAATACAAAAGGCTTCTCATGTGGGCCAGGTCTTCCAAAGCTCTTTTTCATCTATCTGGCCTACTGTTTTCCTTTCTATCTGGGGTTTTGAGCTTTGTTCTTCCATTACGAACAAAACGAAGTGACCTACTATTCTTATCATGACTTCTCAGTCTTCGCTGTATGTAAAAAGATAAAAGATCTAGTTCTTCAAACAGGAAGTGTGAGGTTTTTGAGAAGATGCACTCAGTGCCCATTAAGTCGAGCCCACTCTCATCCTTTCTCAAGGCAGACAAGGATGGTTGATGACTGCTGTGTGACAGGATATTGCTTCGTATTCCTATCTATAAACTTCATCTGCCATTGTGAATTCCTGCACCAAAGCTTGTCCATATCCACATATTAGAAAAAGCAGAGGCTTTCTGTTTGCTGACTGCTAGCAGCACCATAATTTCAGGTGGGAGCAGCTCAGTTTGGGGCTATGGAGTGCCCCTTACAACCATCATTCACATAAATATGAAATCAACCTCCCTGACTGAGTACCAGGCTCTCTCTGACCTGGCAAAGTTGTGGCTGGCCTGTTGCCTGCTCTTTGTGTGCTTGAGTGGCACTATCATACTCTGTCCTGAAAGTGGGTAGTTCTGATCAAGAATATAAAATATCTATGCACAAAGATAACTTAACACACCCTTCATGTGTCTGCTGTTCACACCTGGGAGTCAGATTCTGCTTCACCCATCATGCAAATCCTTCTGAGGCCACGTTTTTATTTGTCATCCTTTCAAAAGTAGGAAGAAATTACCAAAGCTACTGAAATGTTACCTCATACACCATTAGTTATTGCTGCTTAGCAGTTTCATCCACAAATGTTGCTATTGCACAAGCAGGTGATGTTGGGTTCCAATCCAGTGCTTCATATTTCCACTTGATTTTAAAAACCAGAAGACTGAACGATTCCAACTGAACTGTTCTTCTTCAAGTTGTCTATTCAACTTGACAAAAGTGAGATTACTTGCTTTTTACTGTCATCACAGTATTAGATTTTTTTGCCTTTCAAAGTTTTTCCTTTTTCTTTTCCAGTTGGACAAGGCTCCAAATCTGACAGTTACTGTGCTAAAGAGGGGTCTGTATGTAAAGCAGCAGACCAGGTGTTTCCTGGAGGGAACAGTAAAATGATTAAAAAAAAATTCACCCAAGCAGGCTCTTGGCTCACATGCCTGCCCTAGCTGCTGCTCTTACAGCCAGATGCTGCCTGCTCATCCTGAAGCTTCTCTTGCCCACTCTGTCTTGGCAGAGAAACTTGGACACATGCTTGCCTCGGCTTGCAGTGATCCAAAAAAACCTGTAAGAGTCTGGAGCATGGGATCCCATGACATGCTAGTTCATGTCTGTCATCTGTCCATCTCTTTTCAACCAGCTTTGTTTTTCCTTTATTTTCCAGCAGAAGAAAGGGACAGAGCTTTATTAGGCAGGTGCTAGAAAGCACTTCATTACAGAGGCATCCAGCAGAGTCTGCACCTTCCACTCAAAATAGGTTGCTTTTTGTTTTGTTTTTTCTAGCTTCCATACTTAGAAGGTGCTGTTATCTACCGCTTCTGCTGGCTCGTCTAAAGCCCAATAAATATTATTGCATATCTAACTTGGACCTTTTTATGTAGAATCAAAACAAGGCTTTGTTAAATCAAAACCTTCTTTGTTCAAAACCACAAATATTCCCTGGAGCAAAGTATACCTCTTGTTCTGATCTGTTTAGATGATCAGTGTGATACTGCAAAGGGAATTCTAAAATGCCTACTTGCACTTCATATCATGTAAGCATGTTACTGATGCCTCGTAATTAAGTGCTAAATACCTTACAGCACACTTTCTAATTAATTTCATATTTAAAAGAATGTTAGCTCTTGAATTCCATTTAACTCTGTAAAACAGTGATGAAAACATGTAACAGGCTTAAAAGATCAGTATCACAAAAGTACAGGCAGTTCACATAGCATGGTAAATAATATGCAGAAAAAAGTTATTTGCTAAGCATTGCAAATAAAATATTACAGCTCCAGAAAAATTATTCACATCTGTCAGGGCTGTTTTACAACAGTAAATAATGTTTAGACCTGTTGGTTTTGTTAGGTATATAGCTATTGTCCAGTGTGGCATTCAGATAACATATCAAATAATTTAAAATGCATTAATACTTTTGTGCCAGGAGTTGCAGGTTAAGATCTTGGTCATACTGAAGACAATTATAAGACTTTCTCTGTCTTTATGGATGCAAGCCTGGTGATAAAATTGTCTTTGTTTTGTT
Source organism: Apus apus (assembly GCF_020740795.1). Taxonomy (NCBI): domain Eukaryota; kingdom Metazoa; phylum Chordata; class Aves; order Apodiformes; family Apodidae; genus Apus; species Apus apus. The sequence continues at coordinate 9,534,441 of NC_067291.1, forward strand.
CTCCCTGGCATCATGCAAAGTTGTAGGCTCTGCGGTGTTGATGTTTCAAAAAAGCCCAAAAAAACCATCTGTCAACAGTTTAGAACTCTATTTAGAGTGCAAGCTGCTCTCTTTCCTAGGCCAAATGTCTTTTGACTTCAGTGGGAGAAAAGCCAGAAAAGGGACCAGCAACAGTTTACTCTCCAGGATATGTTAAACTTGGTAAAAATAATCTGTATTATTTCAAAGACCATACAGAAAAATTTAGCTTCAAGTTATCATATGTTAATAGTATAACAGAGTGGGTCAATTAAAAATAAAAATGGAAATCTATGTTCTGACTTAGCAGCTTGTAGAAAGGCTCAATATCACTTAAAAAGCTATATGGCCAGATTCCTGACTGTTTCAGTCAGGGAACCTAGGACAAGACACACCAAATGGAAGTCTGCTGCCTTCTTTCTCTTACGTGCACAATCTCCAAATCCACTGCAAAATCACAGCTGTTGGAGATGACCTGGATTTTTGGGACACGTTACACTGAAAGATGGCACAGAGGAGCTCACTTTCATGTGGTAGGATGCCTGTGAAAGTGCTGAGAAAAAGTAGTCCACTGCTCTACTGAAGAATTTGTTTAAAATACAATCTCTCAGTAGGTGGACATTTAAAAAAATGAGAACAAGGTTCTATTTTAGGATTACCTGTTCAGTTCTCAAAAGCTTATCTATAGGGCAAGAAAATAAGTGACTAGTTCCATGTACAGTAAAACTCAAATTTCATGGAGGGTAGCACTAGTAAGCACAGAACATTTTTACATTACACTATAAGCTTTTTCAGAATCATAAAGACCTGTTTAATGCTCTTAATAGGGCTCTGTTTCAGGAGTAATGTTTCTATTTTTGGAGGGGTGGGGATGTGGTGGAACCAACCCAAAAAACTTTTTGACTATATAGACAACTCAAATGTGAAGCAGTAATGGATGGGTGTGAGGAGACTGTTGGAAGCCTGGGCTGTGGGACTGGATGTTCTTGTGTGCAGAGGTGTGGTGCTTTTTGTTTGTTGTTTTGAAGCACGGCTAAAATGTTACACTACTTGTGTACAAGGAACTTTTCGTCTGCACCAAAGAAATATGAAGATGCTATTGTGACAACATGTTCACAAATACTTCTGCCTTCTTGGAGACTCAGCTTTAAGTGGGCTACTAAAGGAAATGAGGCTGCTGGGGTCTCAGAGTAGGACTCCAGCTGGCTCTTGGAAGCCAAGTGTGTGTGGCAGATGGTGTCCTGTGCACACCCAGTTATGCTAGGGGTGCTGCTCCACTGGGACAGAGCAAAAGCCTGAATAAGTATTGCAGAAGCCGTACAAATCCTTATAATGGGATATGTTTTTAAACACCTGTATTGCATTAACATCATGGAACCCTAGTGAAAAAGCTGGGCTTGAAGCATCAGTTAACCTCAGTAGTGGGCAATGGCTGCAAGGAGTTTTAACTGTGTAAGCAGAAGTCACTTCACTAACTTGGAAATGTGAAGATTGATAATGAAGAGAGTAAGCTACAAATTCAAGTTGGTGTCAGTTTCAGTACAAAATCCTAGCTGTTCTAAACACAATGGCCAAAATTGGACCATTACCTGGACTTTATCCCAAATACCTCTCCAAGGCATTCTGCTTGCCCTGTAAACTGCAGGCAGAATGCCACTGGTCACTGGGATCTCTGGAGGGTGGCAGCTCCCTGTACAAGGTGGTGACTGAATCCCACACTGTCACCCCTCAGCTTCTGTGCCTGCAACAGTGACTGACAGCATGACTACTGAACACCCACATAGAGATACTGCACTGTACATATGGCAGAGTACAGAAAAAAAGACCAAATGAAATATAGCAAAAATGTGGGTTTTTTTGTTGTTTTTGTATGTGGTTTTTTTTTTCAGAAGAGGATGGGAGATACAAACAGCAAGTATTTCTTTAGTGCAGAAAAGATGATTGCAACTGGTTAAGACAAAGCCACAATTTTTTCACTCTTCCAATTTTATTCTACTGCATAAGCATCAGCCATGTATGGTCAAAATACCAGATTTTTCTTCTCTGAGTATAAAGAAGGAATAGAAAAGAGGAGAGGAGAATGATGAACATCAGCTCTTGGCAACTAGCAAGTGATGACATAAAAAGCACTTACGGCAATCTCTAAGCATAGTTAATTTTTATCTATTTAAAAGAAAATCCTATTCAGAACAGCATTAAGTTGCTGGCAGGAGCTATATTACCTTAGTCCATATATGTAATGTTTGTAACTTGCTCTTCATGCACTGCCTTGAGTGTTTGGATGAAAAAGTATAGCTGTTGGAGGCCTTTGTTAGTGAGTTCAGCCTAACGAAGCTTTATGAATATGGAGCTGTATGATCTGTTGGTATTCTTACATCATCCTCCAGATCTCAAGAAAATAGAAAGTGAGATACTGAGAGTAAATACTCCAGATATTCAAAACTGAATTGGATTTAAAGCTGTGCTATAAAATGCTGTTCTGCTGGGAGAATAGGCAAGATAACACCTATTTATGACCTCCTACCATTGTTCACCACTGCTCTATTAATAAGACTGTTAAAATATTTCACAAAATATCTGCTGCTTTTTTTCCCTACTCTAGTTAAAATATTTGGTGTTGAAACCTTTCTTTTTTGGAGGGATGGGAGGAGGTGCTAGCTGGGCATAAAGGACATATCTAAACTGGACAGATCACGGTGAAAAGATTTTCTCGAACATCATCTGACAAGGCAACTTTCTATTTGGGTTTATTATGATCCCGATAACAATTTCAGACATTCTAATTGTCCTCTACTTGTGTCTGAGGCCAGTCAAACGGCTCCAGAGAAGGAGCCTGTGACTTCCACATGGGATGGAGGTCAAACGGGTCCCTTCTGCACCCAGTGTCAGTAATTGCCTGGCGTCTGTCATGTGCCAGCCCTGGGCGTGATACCAGCGCAGCCCGCCCTGCTGGGGGCAGGTGACACCAGCACGGGCGGAAGAAGAGTTGGAAACAGCATGTGCGTGGGGAAGGGGGTGGCCTTGAGCTGGCAGCAGCTCTCTGCTGACCGGGACACGTGCAAACATACCTCTGTGTTCGCTGCATTTCATACGAGATTACGGTGCCCGCTGGCAGCCGGTGCAGGACCCGCTGTGATTACGGCACATCAGTGATGGTTTGTTTAGTGTAGGGGACGGGAATGTGGAGATTTGGAAATGGCAGGACAGATTTTATTATTTTTCGTCTGTCTCATGCAAGAGCTAGGTGGGCTGCGGCAGTTAGCAGCGTTTTTCTGGTTTTTTGGGTGACAAGTTAGAACTTGAAAACCAAAAGCCTCGGGGCCCGAGGGCCGGGCACGCCGGCCGCTGAGGGGGAGCTCCCCGGCTGCGCACGGGCTGACGGCTGCGCTCCTGCAGCGGCAGCACAATCACCCTAACCGAGCCCAAAAAACTTCACAGCCCCTGGATATAAAGCACAATGCCTCAGATTCACGCCAACACCGCCGATTTAACCGGCTGTCATGTCAGGGTTGACCGCAACTCTCCAGAGCAGCACTCCTCCCGAGCCCGGGCAGCCGGCTGGTCGGGGCAGAGCGGAGCGCGGGGTCCTGCCCCTCGCGGGGGTCCCGTCCCGCGCCTCCTGCCCCTCGCGGGGGTCCCGTCCCGCGCGGTGGCGGCTCCCGGAGCAGCCGGTGGCCGCTCGCAGCGCGTGCGGGGCGGCAGGGACCTCTCCTCAGCGCCCAGCCTGGCAGCGCTGCCCTGGAGCTGCCTCAGCGGCAGCGATGGGGGGAGAGACCCTTTCCTTCCTTCCTTCCTCCTCGCCATCGCCCCCCGCCCCATCGCGAAGCTCGGCGGCACCGGTGTGTCGGACAGCAGCCTCCCTTACCTGCGGGTGAGACCAGCTCGCCTTCGCTGAGCTCCCCGGAGTCCGAGTCCATGCTGCAGGTACCGGCGGGGGAGAGGGACCTCGGGGCAGCTCGGGGCGGGCAGCGGACGAGGGGCTGCCGCTGGCAGGAGGAGTGCCCGGAGCTGGGAGCGGGAGACGGGAGCGAGCGGGGAGCGGGGCTTGCTGCCTCCTCCTTCCCTCCCAGCCCGGGCGCTGGGTCCGCGCCACCACATGCAGCCACCTCGCTTAGTGCCATTGGCTGCGAAGGAGGAGCGGAGACGGGCGGGCTCCGTCGAGGGGAGGAGGGAGCGGGGGCGCGGCGGGGGAACGGTTTCTTCCCCGAGCCTGTTACACAAGTTCGTCTCGCAGCCGCCGGCGTCTCCCCGTTTGGCCGCTGCCTCCCTCTGGAAGCCGCTGCGGGCGGTGGGTCCGCGGGGCTGCCCGGCGCGGGGACGGCCGGGACCAGCGGCCGCTCAGCTCTGGCTCCTCCGAGGGCGTGAGGCCGTTCCTGAAGCAGAACTTAAGAGCAAAAAGGACCGAAATTATAGTCCTTTACATTGGCTGCCGCTGTGTCTCCCTTTTACTTAGTATAGTCTTTATTTTTTTCTTGTGGCCATCGCCCTTGACCTCAGCTGCCACTTTCTCTTTTCTCTAGCTCTCTCTCCTTAATGATCAATTTACTCGAAAATTAGTCGCTGTAACAGTGGGGCCAGCAGGGAAGTGTCAGTTCCTACTGGATAGGGGTGCCTAGATGGTTAATGAAGGGCTGAATTTTGCTGCTGCCTGTTTGCACATTATTTGCAGGCTCAGGGAAACAGTGCAATATTTGGTGAATGTTACAAGATTGCTTTGAACTCCGAGTCTGAAAATTCTATAGCTTGAGCTCTGCAGACTTTCCCTACGTCCTACTGGCTACTACAGCCCTGAGCCATCCCTGAATTCAGGTGGTTGAGGCCACTTGTTGAGTTCTGACGAGATTAGGTTGATCTGTTCTTCTGCCTTCACTCTTTCATTTTCTTACTGTCACAGGCCAAAGGTCACTTTAATTGTAGCACAAAAATCCCAAGCAAGTAGTAGCAAGAATACTTTTCTAACTGGTAACTAAATGTCATTGTAAAATAGGCCTCATAGATCTATCTGATCTATTGATAAGTCACAGCCTAAGAGCCAAGTGCCCTGAACACTTACCTGCAGATTCCTGTGATCTTCAGCCAGACATTTATGCCTGTAGCTGTAGATCACAGATAGCTCTTTCTTTTTACTCTGTAACTCTCTCCCCCAAAGCCATGCAGATCTCACATTGCTGGAGAGAGCAATGCCTGGACACTGCTTTAGGCTGCATGTATGAAGTTCTCTATTGTCATCAGGCTATGCCAAACACTCTTCATGAATGTCAGTACTTTCTCAGTGTATACACTGACTTTTAAAAAGATATCTTAAAAAAGAGGATTATTTCTAAACTTACAGGGCCTCATCAAAATCTTTCCAGTGATGGTTTATCCTGCACAGTGCTGAGTGTAAGTACTACAGTAGTAAAAATTAAGCTAGAGTTTGCCTTATGTTCTAGGGTGAGTCCTAGTATTCTCCCCTGCCTTCAAATCAGGATGAGCATGAAGAGATAGATGACCTCAAACTTTCTGGCTCTGGGAATACACACATTAGTATTTTCAATTTGGACACAAAATTCTTAAACCTCTGGAGTGAAAAATTAGATGTCAGGTAATTTGGCACGTTGCTGTCATATCCTGGGCCTGTAATTTCTACTGGTAATTTCTAATCTGTACAAATTCTGTCTCTGTGAAGACAATTGTGGTAAATAGGTAAGCAAAAAACAAAATGTTGTTTTGGGATGTGTGCACAGTAAAACCCTACCTGCTTCCCCAGCATGAAAGGGGTACAGCATATTCTGCACTGTGTCATGAGCTGATACCACGCAGCTGAGCATGTGCCTCCCAGGTATTCCAAGCACTGGCCTCACCCTATTTTCTGAGTGGGCTGCTGCTTTTTTTTTTTTTTTTTTTTTTTTTTTCCCCCTCCTTCCTGAATGGATAACTTATGCTATAATTGCAATTAAATGTCCAACTTTGAATAGTCAAACTTTTCTGCCACAAATCATAGTTCAGTTGGGCAGATTATTTTTCATGATCCTTTAAAAGAAAAAAATCTTGGCATGGAACAGCTAATATGAAAACTGAATCTCACTTATTTTAATTCTTGTCAGGTTTGTTTGTGGTTTTTTTTGCCCTCATATAACCACAGTAATAAATATTATGATGGAAATGGTATCACTTAATCAATATTGTATTGTGTCACACTTGTGATATATACATTGGGCATTCTCATTACTATGTTGTAATTACTTTCTATTCCACAGTAAAAGTGGTTTCAAGGTTATTTTGCCACTTTATTGCTGCTAACTGTAAATCAGTTATTAAAGTTTTCAGCTGTAACAGAATGGACATATTGTTTCATTTCAAAACATATGGCTAGAATTTAGTTTTTCCTTTCTCAAAGTTCTCTGCCCAGCAGAGTCCAGCACTAGGTTGAACATGTGACCTGGAAAATCCCACATGCTTAGAGCTCTGAGCTCCATAGTTTCCATGAATTACACTACTTGTGCAGAGAAAAGCACAAAAGGTTTATTAACAGCAGTATATGTACTAGCTAGGTGCACGTTAAGTGAAACTCCACATGGTGAAAGTTGACATTTAATGACTGGCTTATTTTTTGCATTTGGTACAAATAGTGTGATTACAGAATCATTGTTATAAGCTAAAGCTCTGTGACTGTAACTCTTGACTGTTCCCCTATTACTAGGGATACTTAGAAATGGAAACATTTTTTCTCAGGCTAAGTTGATACATTTGCCTGCAAATCTTTACAAACATGACTTGCCTGCAGTGGAGCTGGTAACAGCTGTTTGGAGCTGCCCTGTGCGTTGCATGTGTTGTGTGGTGCTGTCTGTAGGGGCTGCACTGCTGTGTAGCTCCTCCAGTCACATTTCAGCTGCATCTGGTCTTGATCTTCTCTCCATATGGAACTTATCTGAAATCCTTCTCTGCCTACTCATTGTATCTGAGTGCTGGAGATCTGCCTGTGAGAAGTTTTAGGATTTATCCCTTTTCATTGTTCTATCAGTAAATCACACTTGCATGCTCATGCAAATACAATTTTATTGTATTCTAAATATTTGAGTGGCCCAGCTACCATGGCATCTATGTCTAGCACATCCTTACATGACTATTGTGAAATAAGGATAAGGGTATTTCTTTCTTTCAGAGAGAGAAATATGGTACTGACAAGCTGTGATCTAAAGTCAAATGTGAAGCACAGACTTTCACTTGTATCTCTTGATCCATTCCTGGACTATTAGGTTATCCATTTCTGCTAAATAAAAGATTGGCAAGCTGCCTATGTACTTTGCTACTCAAGCTTTCCTCCTTCAAATTGAACCTTAAAATTTATCTCAGGAAGCAGTCTCTTTCCCCTCCATTATTAAATTGAACAGAACCCCCTCTGCACTAGCATTTTTGTGTTTGATTAGTCTGTTTTAGACTGTGAAGACACGTGGATAGCGTTAAATCCTTTTCTTTCTTTTTTTTTTTCTTTTTTTTTTTTTGGTTCCAAGTGTAGAAATGTAAAATATTTTTCTGACAAATAATTTATTAAGATTATTTAAATGTAGTCTGCCCTAGGATGTACTGTTTCTAATATTGTTGCCTAATATTTTGCCTCACAGTTTATGATGGTATATCTCTCATATCCAAGCACCTTTGGTACTGAATGTATTAAAAATAGAAGCAGCTCCCATGGACTGATATACTAATGAAATGTACTGTAGCAGATTTTTGGTATTGGTTTTTTTTCCAGTTTCATTGCAGTGTATGTGTATATATTTAATGAAGAAAACTATCTGCATTGTTATTGGCAAAGCATGAATATTCAGTATCAAGGATCAGCAGATTTTCTGTCACCACTTTGTCACATTAGAATCCTCTTTTCTTACTGCTGTCTGGAAGCTAGTCAGCTCTCTTATGAGTTATTAATCCCAAATGAAATACAGTAGAACAGAAAAATATTGTACTCCTGTGCGATTTACATGATGCTGACCTGTATTACTCTTGTTATCAGAAAGGATAATTTTGCCAGAAATTAATATTTTCACCTGCTTACATAGGCTGGGATTGTGGGTTGACTAGCACAGGAGAAGTTTAATAACAGTTATTACAGTTATTAATTACTCTGATCAAAATTCTGACTGCTCATGCTGTGAAAAGAAGAAGAAACAATATTGATACAGTATATGATAGTGTTGGGTGATACACTGAACAAACAGTAGCTTCTAAAGGAGCAGTTAAACTGGGAGGTAAGCTTGCTAACTAACATCTATGCTTACTTATTTGCTTTTGTGATGTGATTTGGGGGGGGGGGGGGGATTTTTTTTGTTGTTTTTTTTAGGTTTTGTGTTTTGTGTGGTTATTTTCCCCCTGAAGCAGTAACTTGTGCTGTTTCCTATTACCTTGTGTAAGCAAGACTCCTATGAGAACTGAACAGCATAAGTGTTTGTGTTACTTTTTTGGCCATGAGGACATTACTTTTCTGTTCACTTTGAGTAGGGTTTTTCTTGTAGAATAAGATTTTCTATATTAAACTGTAGTTTGAATTGCCTGGGCATTTGATACTTTTGTACTACTCTGGTAGTACAAATTTTACAATTTTTATTTTTCAAAAAAAGATATTTTACTATTCTTTTGTGGGGTGATGCTTTGTTATGTGCTTAGAAGGATGCCTGTCTTGCAAGTTATGAATGTGATTTGCTATTGATTGGCACACTCTTGCATTTATAACTTTGCTTTCTAAGTGATTAAAGGCATGGAAGCTACCACCCAAAATTTAAAATTCACCTTATAATTCATTTGGTGGAAAATTTATTTAGAGGAATTTGTGTGGAAATTTGACTGGTTAGGCCATGACCCTCACTTCTTTTTATGAGTGTAAGTTGGGCATTATTATTTTGAAGCCACAGTACTTATTTTACTTGCCATTTTAAATTTCAATACATGTGGGACACTAATAATATTAAAGGATAAGACTAATTAGCCAAAACATGAACTTTGTTTCTGCTTTCTTTGTGCTGGAGTTGGGATAATAGACTAAAGATTTTTTTTTCTCAAGGGTATCAATTAAATATAGGATATTGTCTCGTGTTTTGTCCCTGTTCTGAGGCAAGCTAGGGGACAGCTGCTAGTCAAAACCATTTTCCTATCTGCCACTGTCTTTGGGAATTATTTACAATAGGTTACATTCCTTACTTTCCATGTGTTGGTGAGTTATGCTCTTCATTATGAGGTTTTATTATCTTGTGGCTACATTTAAGACTTTGACCAGATCTAAGATCCAAGTAAAATGAAGTTAAACCAACAACAGATGCTGCTTGTTACTGAGCTGTGTTTCAGCAAGCTTTGAAATAGTTTTCTGCTTCTAATCTGGAAGATGGGTCATCCTTGTTTTCATTCCTGATTTCAAATTATGTGTAGGAGGAGAACTCCACAACTTCATGGTAGTCTGAGAAAGCGGAGAAAATTTTGTTGCTAGGAGACTATGGAGGACCTATAGTGTGCTGTCTTTCCAGAATGTTTTATAGTTAGCATCAGTTATTCCATTAACTTTTGTAATACTCTTCTTTATACAAACATAGACTTTTCTCCTATGGTCATGATGTTTGTTACACACTTATGCATACTACATAATATATTCTTTCTGTGATTATTTTCTGTATTTCTTTTTTGTATGCTTCAACACATAAAAAACAACCCACGAAACATTTCAGATTATATTTTGGTTTTGAAGACCAATATTTATTTACATTATAATGTTACCTAGATGACCTGCATTATTAGACTATGGTAGACAGTGCTTTTCCACAAAAGACAAGTGCCAGGATTCCCAGAGTTGCACGTCTTACCTAGAAACTTAATACCTTTTTCATATTGGATATTACTGGGAAAAGTCTTAAAGCATACAGAGTTTTGCAGCTGACTAGGTCTGGTTGCTCCTTCATGCGAGGTGCAGTGACTCCCATTTTACAGCCATGTGAAGTATCAGCACATTGGAAAGGTGACTGACTCAGTGCTGTGGATTTCACTCCAGGAATGGTGCAGCTATGACTGAAATAGTGTTGCAACAGCGGAGATCAGTCTTCGTACGGAGCTTCTGTTAAGAGGTATAGCACCCTTTGGACTAAAGGGAGTCAAGTCTCTGAGAGGCAGTTGAAGAGACAGAGAACATTTTTTTTCATGGAGCAATTCACTAACATCCACAGACTCGAATGGCAGAATGTTAATAGACTAGTTTGTGGTTTCTGTAGAGCTTGATGTGATTTTAGAGTAGTATGGAAACACCTTGGTCTGACAGTGCATGGGCACTACATCATGGCCATTTCTAAGGGCATGGCAAAAGGCACTCTGCTACCCACCTACCTATAAATAAATATCATCAACCCAGACATAAAATGGCATTTTACAAATAGTCTTAGGAACATGCAACATAGGCAAGGAGATTACTTGTAGTTCTACAACATTCCCAGTAAAGACAATGAGATTACTTAGAAACTTGCTGTCCAGACCATTTTCAGGTGAAATATTTCTTGCACACATTGAGAGACTTGGGGTACATGTAAATATAATATATGAATGATCTGAGTTCAGTTGTAACAACAAAAGTTGGTCTGTAAATAGGTAGATCTAGAGCCTTTACTTTGTATGGCTATATTTTGTATTGGGTCAAAACAATATAAACCAACAGATTTTGCATAGTATCCATGGGTTGGTTATATAACAACACTCTCAGTTCTGTATCAACAGCTACCATGAGTAGCAAGCTGAGTCACTGCAGAGATTCATCATGGGTATCACAAGCCCAAGGGCAGATCAACTGCTGCAGCAGGTGTTACAATGAAAGAATTTGAAGAATGATAGAAAGCCATCACAAAGTCTACCAAGTGAAGTGCTGCAGGAGAACATCAGCATGCTATTTCATTAAAGAAATGAGATAAGGTTCCCAGAATTTTGAAGGATAATGAACTGTGACTGTACTCCATAATTAACAAGAAATCATGCACAACAAATACCAATCCCATTAATGAGACCACATGTCCCTAAAAGAGTGTTAAGAGCTTTGTTAGTCAGTCAGTTACCATGAAGTTCTAAAAGTGTATAGAGAATTTCAAGAGAAGGATCTAAAGTAGTAGCTGATGTCATGCATCATGGAGATAAAAATACCAGATCTGGGGTGAAACTGGGCCTGGATACTCATGTTTTTACTGAAGGACAGTATTCTTTGTTCTAATGAGTTCTAGGACTTTAAGAGTTCTAATGAGCAGTGTTTAACACTGTGAAGAGGCATGCAGCCTGTGGTGTTGCTGTCATCTCCTCAGCACCATTCAGTAGGAATGAGGACTGATTAAAAGACTCACAATTAGGCACCATTGCAACAAAATTTTTATGTGAACTACTGCAGCTGTTAAGAGAGGTGATCTTTAGTTACCTGATTATGTAACTTTTAATTATTTTTCCAAGTTAAGGATACATTAAGAAGTAGAAATGAAAATAAATATATGTAGTACAAGGATATATACAATTAGCACTACAAAGCATAGAGTATCACACTGAACACTAGCCAAACCTACTTTGGGATAGCAGGTCCAGTTTCAGAAATAGACTTATGTTTAAAGTGAGATGCTCTTGTTATAAGAAAATACTATATGAAAAGGCAACCTTACAAAGCATTGGGCAAAGCATATGAGGGTTGGTTTTAAGCAGACCATTTGTATCCCCCTCACATGCTATGATAAAATGAATCCTGAAATACCTTGTTTAATGACTCATCTGATATTAAGATGTGTCAGTGTTCATAAACAATGCTGTTCATCTTCTGTATGTATGTGCATGTGTAAGAGATGTAGGTGGAAGTTGAAGTTGTGATGACTCAGCCTTTGTTCACTGTTTCTCTTCTGATTTATGAAGAAATTCTGTTCTTTCCTGTGCACTTATGTGAAGTTCCAGGCTTCAGTGGGGAATGTAACATGTTTGTTTCCTGGATAAATCCTGAGATTTTTATGTCTCTGATATTTGATTGTTAAAAATTCAACCTTCTGTCACAGGCAGTGATCTGTGGTTTTGGCCCCTCATTTTTTAGTCCCTTTCTTGTTAATCTACTAGAGTGAATGGGGAAATTTACATATCCACTTCTGTGTCACATTTTATGTGCTTTTATTAAAGGGCTTTTGTAAGTAAAGCTTATTAAGAGTAATATACCTTTTAGGAGTTTCATATTCTTGAAGTAAGTATTCTCATTTTGATATCTTGCCAGACTATTTGATAAGCCAGTGACCAATTAGGATACAATGCAGAATGTCTATGCAAACATTCTAGGGAAAAGAATGAGTAGTTTTGACAGTGATTTAGCTCTCAATTGGTAACTTCGTGGAATGATCTATTCAACTTTCAGAATGTTTTTTTTCCTTATTAGGGTTTGTATAAATATAGATTCTGTAATTTGTATAATAACCTGGTTAAATCTCCTCGAATAAAGTGTGAAGAAGGTGGCTTGTAATAGGACTAAAGAGTTCCCACTTAAATTTTCTGTTAATGACTTGCAAGCCGCATGTCTTAAGTGTAGCCAGCAGATGGAGGACTGTACTAGCTGCTTAAAATTGTTCTTGTCTGGGTATCCATGGCAGATAGATTACAAACTGAAAGCTGTTGCAGTTTTGATGCTTCATACTTCTTACAAAGTAAGGACCTATGTTCTGAAAGGTGGACCCTATTGTAATTATTTGAATTATCTTTGTTCATGATGTTGTATAGCTCCATTTGTGACTTTTAAACCTTTGTGGATGGCGATGGCACTTAGAAATCACTGCAAAGCCAGGCCCTACACACACACATACATAAATATATATGTGAGTGTGGGGAAGGATGACTGCATTTATTTTTAACATCACAAAAACTGAAAGGTCCATAAAAGAAATGTACGTGCCAGTCTTGATATGCTGCAATGGTATGTGGGCTTTTCAGTTTTTTTTTTTGTTTTGTTTTTTTTTGTGGGTAAGTGTTGACCAGGGTAATTAATTGAGGATCTATCCTCAAGATGTCTCAGGATATGGCTTAGTACCAGAGCTGAGCTGACCTCATGTCACTTGAAAAGGGCAGGTCTGCTTCTCCTCTTGCTTTCTGTAAATGGTGGCACTCCACTTTTGCCATTAGTGTCACAATACTGTCCAACTTACCTGCTGTCTCTTCCCAAGAGTCAGTAAAGAGAGTGAAACTGGCAGAATAAGAGCTTGCCAAAATACAGGTCAGTAAGTTCCTACTGATTTAGTTCCTAGAAAAATTTAACATGAAATCACGCAAGTGTCAGTGTAAATGGGATGGGCATTTGTGATCAGGGTAAGGAAAAGGAAAGCAGGATCTTCAGGTTTATTATAGCTCAGAATTAATGATATTTTATGAGGTTGCAGGAGTACATAAGTGCATAAATATACAGCAGTAGTTGCAGTTCTCCCATAGTGAAGGGTAACTTGATTGCAGACATTTTTCTGGATCTTCTCAAGAGCATTGTTATACCTGGTCAAATTAGCACAGTACTTGTTGATGTGGTAACCCCTTCTTTTAGGGCATGCTCAACCTGGGACTTCCTCTTACATCTTTATTTTGTTACCTGCTTACTCCTTGAATGACTAAAGTAACTTTAGTACCAAAAAAATAATAAAAAAATAAAAACTGTGACAGCTGAAGCAGTGACAGTCACAGAGAGGAAAGAGACAGCTGTGCCAAGTGTTGTTAGTATATGAATGGACCAAGGCTGCCATTTTCCTTGCCAACATCCACTTTGTTCTTGCCCTTCAGGGAATAGGGGAAGTAGCAACAGAAGCAATCTGTGTGTGATCCCTCCCAAGCTTTCCCCTTCTCTCCACCACAGTGGGTCTGCTGGACCATCTCTTTGTTTCTTTTCAGTTGGTCAGCCAACCCAGCATGATGTTTCTCTGGCTCCCTACCATCTGCCTGTAGACTCTCTTCTCCTTTTGTTCCTCCTTAAAAACTCACTCCTGTGAGGCACTGTGAGTCTAGAGGGAAATGCTAAACATGCAGGTTTTCCTACTGATGTTTAGGACAAATGGTTACTTGGAATTGCCTTAGCATCTAGAGACAAGGTATCATGACTCGTAAAAAGGACACACCAGCAAAGGTAGCTCAGCTTGAGCCATGTTTTTCATAGACTTGTAATGATGGTCTAATGAATATTTATCATTATTTGTGAGACCCTATTTTTCAGCAGTCTTGTATTATAGTAACAGCTGACAAAATGTTCATTTTGGTTTGTAATGAAATTGTCTCTGTTTTAGCTGTTTATTATGATGGGGATGTCACTCCCATACCATTGTGTCTGCCATTGTAACACAGCTGGATTATTGGCAGGCTAGCAAGTTTAAAGGCATATCTGATTAGTTTGTTTCTTGACTGGAAGAGGATCTCTGAGTGGAATGTTAACTCTGCACTGTGCATTTATCTTGTAGCAGAGGTGACCAAAGTGCAGTCAGGTTTGACAGGTTTTTTCTCGCATAAGAGAACTCTTCCAAAACTTTCCAAGCTTTTGTCTTTAGTAGAAGTCACTATAATATTCCTTCAGCAAGAAGCAATATAAAAATATTCACTGAAAAAGTAATACAATTGAATTTACTTTAATCAACTTTAAATCAATTGGAATATAAGTATTGCAGTAAGGAATGCTTGTTTGGGATGTGCCCTAAGAAAAATGTAAACTATTTGGTGTAGAATCACAGAATGGTTTAAAGATCATCTAGTTCCAACCCCTCTGCATGGGCAGGGACACCTCGTAATTGACCAGGCGCTCAAAGCACCTTCCAACCTGGCCTTGAACACTTCCAAGGATGGGGCATCCACGGCTTCCTTGAGCAACCTGCTCCAGTGCCTCACCACCCTCACGCTAAAGAATTTCTCTTTAATGTCTAACCCAAATCTCCCCTCTTCCAGTTTAAAACTATTCCCCTTTGTCTCTCACTACAAGCCCTTGTAAAAAGCTCCTCCCCAGCTTTCCTGTAGCCCCTTCAGATACTGAAAGACCCTTATAAGGTCTCTCTTGGAGCCTTCTATTTTCCGGGCTGAACAACCGCAACTCTCAGCCTGTCCTCATAGGAGAGGTGCTCCAGCATCTCTGCTATGCTCTGATCTTCTTTGTGGTCCTCTTCTGGACACGTAATACTTTATTTTGAACAGCAACCAAGCCCTTGGCTCATGTGTCAGACTTTGTATTTCACATTTCCAGTATCCTTGATACACTTGAACTAATCAACACAGATGTCTGTGATGGAGAGGATTAGCACTCATTCTGTGCGTACATCGTCCAAAGTTCTCAGTTGTCTTGTACTCTTCTTCCTTTAGCTCCCAACCAGTGTATTAATTCAGAGAATGTATAGGGCCTAGAATACATCCCTGGGTTTTAAATATGTTAAAAATATATTTAAATAAAAGCTTTAAACTACTTTTGCTCCTGACATTTTAAAGTAAATTTGTGTTTTCTTTCAATCATATTGGACTTGGAAAAAAAATCAGTAATTTTTGTGTAAATCTTTCTTACATGAAAGTAAGTGTTCACATGTGGTGTTCATTAGTAATAGGTATTGTACTTTAAAGTCATACCCACTTTAAGCCAAAAGGTATCATAGGCTTTGCTGCCATATTTTTCTCATATCTAACATAATAGTATAAAAATGTTTTTATCTTTTGGGGAACTACTGAAAGTGACTTGATGTTTTGCAACATGTAAAACAAAGCCTGACTTCTCTGCCAGAGAGCTGGCAATATAGTTCGGTGGAGTATTGACCAATTCTGCACTTAGTTTTCTGAAGAAAAAAAGAAACTCAAATTTTTTAATGTAATGATTTCTTTCCTCCTGCAGTTATTCATTCTTTTGGCCTGAATATAAGACAAGGCTTCATCAGAAAGTGCGATCTGAAATAATATTGTTTGACAAACCAATCTTACTTTTTGGGAATCTGTTTAAATTTTCTCAAATAATGCTGCTGTTCTGAGAATCCTTAGTTTAGGCAAATGACACATTAGAAGTTCCCATCCAGCTCTAACTTAATGCTGTGTGATGGATTAAATGCTAAGGTTATCTTTGCGGTGTTAATTTGGAAGCTTCATGCAAAAGCTGGTTTGGGTTCAGTTTCAGTTATATAAACTGCAACTCACTGCAATTTGAGTGGAAAAGGAATCTGGATTATTGATTGCATCTCTGGCCAATCTCTCTCAATATTGAGAACAAATAGGGATGACTTCACTGAAGAGAAGTATACCACGGTTGGGTTTAGTCTCTTAAAAAAGAACATGGAATGATTTTCCGTTTGTTGTTCCCAAAGTCTAAGGACTTAGCAGGGAAGAAAAATCTCTTATTTGTTCTGGATAACACAGACCATGAAGTACATAAGTTTGTCACAGCAATGCATATTGCACTACATCTGGTTTCTTCTTACATCCTAAATTTAGCAACAGAAATTCAGCTGTTAACATAATGAGAGAGCTGTGCTAGCATTTCAATTTTTAAAAAGCACATTCTGGAATACTTAAAGCAGGAACATTTTTTCAAAATTATTGTCTGTGTTCCTGTAAGAGTATGTAGAAAGTGTTAATAGTATAACATAGCACACAAGAACAGATGTCCCATGGCAAAGTTTAAATAAATTTGGAAGAAATTAGCACCCAGTGCTAATGCTCAGCAAGGGGAACTTTGTTCTACATATGGGGGCTCGAGCTTGGACGCCCACATTCCCTCCCCTTCATTACTGAACAAAGAGGAAAATAGGAACACAATAAAAATAGAAAGTGATTAACACATTGATTGAGCTTTTTTTTTTTTTTTTAAATTATCCTGTAGCAAAGTTTCATTTGCCAATTCATTTTCCTTGCATAATTGCCAATGAATTGAGCTCACCTTTAATCTCTGAAGCATACTTAATTACATAAACACAATATATAAAGGCATGAAACATAATCCCGGTTCCAGAACATTATATTTCCCTGAGCCATTATCTCATTAAATTTTTATCTATATGAATTTTTTTTAACTCAACAAAACTTGGAAAATTAGGAAGTTTAAATAAATAGTTTCAGGTTTGGCCTCTCCTGTTTCAAGTAGAGTTGAGGAAAAATCACTATCAGAAGGAATAAAATCCACTGTGTCCAGTTTCTGAAAAACTGAGTAGTTTGTTATAGAAGCTTTGTAATTTTACAGGATTTTGCCTTCCTCACAGTTCAGAAATAAATGTATATGCATATTTAGCATCCAAGTCTCCTCTTAGGTATTTGATATTGAACTATCTCAGGTCAGCAATATCACAGCACATTGCTTTATAGGAGATGCCGTGGAAAGCCCTTTTTTATGTGCTTATCTTTTTAACTGATTAGGGTTTTCGTGTTTGTACAGTGTGTTATTCTGAAGAGACAATGAGCCAATGACCACTCACAGGTGAAGAGCTGTCTTTTGAAATGCAGAAAAACTCTCCTACAAAAATGTTTTTCTTTCCTGTAAATGAACTAAATATATCTTGCTAAATAATTCCCAACTGAGCCATTATTTTGCTGCCCAGTAAGGACTGACAGGTGAATTACTGCTTTTGTTTTCTTTATCGAAGTGATTGTTGACTATCAGTCCTTTTTAGGACTTGCAGAGTAAAAGAAGTGTAATTAATTTTGCTCATCAGAATAAACTTACTTAGCTATAACAATCCAGGATATCAGAATTCTACAGCTTGAGCCTCACTTTATGAATTGTACAACTACGTGATAATCTGAGAAGCTGGCATTTCTATGTTTAGTATGTGGGAAAATGCTGAGGTAGCTGTGTTGTCATTACTGACCAGCACAGACATTCTTTTAAGTAGATTAATCAGAATGCAGTTTAATGCTTTTTCTTCCCTTAAATGTATATATTGGAAAGATTTTGGGTTTAACAAGGTTTATTGTCATCTTACCCTTCAGTCTCTAAAAAATTGAGTCCTTTTGTGAGTGCCAAGCATTAGCTATTGCTTGTTCTCATCCAGAAAACGATCAGTTTTATCAATCAACTGAATCCTGTGCCTCTGCTCCTCCATTTCTAATAAAACTTAATTATGGAAAGATGCAATGCTCCTTTTAATAGCAGTTGCATTAATTAGACTTTCTCCTAGATCAAATCATTCTGAGCACTTCAGTGCTTTTAGTTTGATAATTCATTACATTCAAGCAGATTGTGGAGCTATTTTGGCATCATTATATTAATTTTACCTTGTCACAAAGAAGTTTCAAATTTTACCCTTTCAGTACTTTTGAACATCTGACTGAAAATAAACAATTCTTAGGAGATTTGTCAGGTTGAGGTTTTAGATTATCTGGACTTCTTTTCTCTATCTGAAAACTTCCATTCCAAGCTACCTAAAAGACAGGTATTACATCACTGACCTCTGTATCTTTCTATCTCTGCGTGATTTACACCTCGAGTCTTTGGGGGACAGTGGTACTTTTGGTCATCAGGAAGTAATGCCTGTGCTATCACTATCTTCTGTACCTTCTACCCCATGCCCAAAATACTATCTCTTTCCCCCCCAACCCCCACCCGCCCCCCTCCAAGATGACTCCAAGAGCCTGACTGCAATTATTGCAATGCTGTTCTGCTAAGAAGCAGTCGTTGTGGAGCAAATGAAATCGCATTATTCCTTCCAAGTTCAGAAGCATGGACAAGGCATGCTCATACCTGCTTTCCAAATACCCTGCAGATGTAAATAATTAATTTAAATAATAAGCAATTCAGTTTAAATCTTTTCACCCAGTAATTCAGTGAAATGATCATGAAGTCTAGAACAACTCCCTACTGTATACTTGGTACTAATCATTAAATTCCTAGTCATTATTATTCTGTACTGATTTTATAGATCAGTTTATAAGAAGAGGATGTGAACATGAATGGGTATTACTCAAGGACCTGAACAAGGGAAATCCTCCTCCTTTTACTTCTAGAACTCCTCCTACTGAAATATTAATCTGCTTAGTGTATCATATGTGAATGTCATTTTCATTGAATACAGCTGCAATATTTTGCCACTTGTGGAGTACTAGAAATGCAGCAAACAACTATCTATTGATCCACTGTCTAACTATTAGAGACAAACTTAATGTAAGTGTTAAATGGCTTAAAGCATTATATAATTGTCAGCTTGTTTTTCTGGGGAAAAAAGAGTGCTGACGCATTATGGAGTAGAGTATATATATGGAGTGCTGGAAAGAAAAGAGAGGTAGTTACTACAACCTTTAAAATGCAGTAATATGTACACTTTAATATTATTCCATAAGGGAATGATAGAAAAGAAAGATAAATTAACCTGTAAACCTACACAGCTGCAAGAGTTTTGGATGTGCAGTGTCCTGTTTTCCTAGAGTATCTAGAATATGCTTAAAAATATATATATTCTCTATAATTTGGAATATAGTCTAGAAGCTTTGAAAGAAACATTAAAAAGAAGGCGCTTCAAAATCCCAGTAAAAATTGGCAGCTTTGGTGAAAAGCAAGGGGAAGGAATAGAGGCTGTGAAAACTTTTCATCACGAGACAGACTTGAACAAGGCAGCCAAGAGAAAAGGGAGTTTTTTATTTATTTTTTATTTTTTTTGTGACATTGTTCCAATAGGACTCCTAAGGAAAGTCTTCAATAATTTTGATAAAAGAACCTTTCACAACTTGCCTTCTGACTTTGAGATCTGCACAATATGTCCTATCTAACACCTAATTTTAAGAACCATAGTGCCTGAAATATCTAAGTAGCAAAAGGAAGAACTTTGATAAAAGAGGAGAGAACACTCCACAAAATTCCCTGCTACTGTTGAAAGCCAGCCATTGTCTGCTGACTGTTAGCTGACTTGAACAAAGCAAAATAATACTCGATGCCCCAGCTATAGACCCTCAGGTTTCTGTGTCAACTGTATGTGTTAAATAGGAAAAGGTCCTGTTTTCTGAGACACTAGGTAGGGAAGACAGAGAGGTGCACAATTCTATGAAGGGCAAGGACATCCTTGTAAGACTATTTGATAGTAAAGTACATGAGTTACTACTGGTTGATTATTCAGCTGTTCACTATGATGGAATTGATCTCATTTGATTATGATAGTACTTCTGTTCTGGTTTTTATTGTTGACATGCACAGGAAGGCTGTTAAAAAAATAGAATAAAACCATACTATTCCAAAGCATATTATTAAAACTTTATCGATTTGACATTGGGGGTAGTTTGTGAAGAGACCCTCTGTGTTGTCCTAGTGATCAAGAGAGCAATGCCTGGCCATGTTATAGCTGTTCAGCTGGTTGTCAAACCAACAGCAGAGCAAAAGAGAAGCAACCTGTTCCCAGAACAAACTATGTTATGATGTCTGCTCCTGTGAGCAACATGGTAATCGTAGTGGAATCTTGTTCAGGCTTTTTAAGCAGCATTTGACAGCACAGAAAATGTCTGCAATCTGATATGATATTTTTCCTTTGTTCCTTCACCCTGTCACTCATCAGACATATTTTACAAAAAATGCAGAGCTTGAGCTAAAGTGTGCTTCTCATGCCTTCTGTGGGCTTCATGCAACCCCTGTTGTGAACAGTGTTTGATTATTAAGGACAAGGATTGTTAGTGATAACATTCGTGATCTCTTAGTTTTCTAGTCAAGACATTTGCTAGTGACCTTTTGCTTTTGTTCAGGGAAATGTTTCACATGACTTTTTTTTTTTTTCTGTTTTCAGCTAAAGAGGATAGCTAGTGCTCCTGTCTCTGCTGTGAACATATTGTGTTCATGTAGGTGTGGAGATGAAACATTAATTTATATAAGAATTGTATGAAGTGGTCACTTTTTTACATGGGAAAGCTTTCCAACATGTTTGTGGGGGTTTTTTTTGTTTGTGTTTTTTTTTGTTTTGTTTTTGTTTGTTTTTTAATATAGGAACAATTATTTTACTTTCTCAATGGCAAATATTTTGGATTGCAGGAATATAATATATTGCTTCACTACTGAATGGCTTTCAGTTGTCATGCATGGTGGTGTTCTGTGCATCATAGCAGTGAAAGACAAGAAAACATTGATATCTGCTGATGTCACTGTGCCTGATCACTAGTTTGTAAAATTTTTCAGAGGCTTTCATGGCTTTAGAATCTCCTGTGGATTTATCCTAGATCATAGGAGTAGAACTACCTATGTCAGTCTGAGCTCTATAAAGATGAGGACGAAAGTATGCTTTCCTATTATTTTGAAGCAACTGTTGCTGCTGATCAGCCTGAAATCAGGATGCAGAGTGGTTGAAAGACAGTAATTAAAATATGATTCTGAATATTAGCCAAAAAAAGAGTTAAATGTATTTATCCTTTAATGACATTGCAAGACTGACTAGATAAAGTAAAATAAACAAAATAGGCCATGTACTTCACAGTATAGCACATTAATGCTGGGGGTGAATAAGCTGTGATGCAGAAAATCCTCCTGTGGTCTATTGTCACCTCTCTATTCTGGGAAAAAAAAAAAAATCAGAACCATATGGGAGTCTAATAAAACTGAGTGTCAAGAATCTTCTCACATCTATTCCAGATGGTTTTGGCTTTCCTTGGAACTGAATGTCTCATGGAAAATTAGCTCCCTGATTATTCTCAGTTAATAACAGTTGCAAAGGTGAAGAGAAGATTAATCTAGCAGAAAAGACATGAGAACAGCAAGATGTTGTTCTTGTAAAATAGCTAATATTGAAAGATATAATTCCAGTGTATGAGCAGAAGGATAAGACTGCAAATAAGCAGTCTGATTTGCTACACGTATTCCAACACAGGATGGCATGCAAAGAAAAGGAGTCTTCCTCTTAAGGAATCTATTTCTTGAGTTTTCTCTTATTTAATGAGCTGTGAGCACTGAAGTTATCTGGATTAGCAATGCATGGGTCATTATTTGTTATCCACACTTATCTATGCATATAGTAGGTAAAACAAGCCATGTTTCTCCATTTCAGTGTTATATACAAAAGATGCAATGCATCAGATTTCTTTTACTAGCCTGTCAGAATTGTCTTTCGTAAGGGTAAGGCAATTATTTCTCTTCATTAAACCTCTAAGTACTTATTTTTAAGTAATAAAGAGACTGTATGCTTTATAGTCTTGCATAGTTAATGCAAATCCTTTTCTGCATTTTCTGTAACACCAAAGCTCAAAGTTATACTGAAGGGTTAGAACGTATCCATGGTCATACGATGATTTCGGAAATGGCTGTTGAGAGGTTTATTACATTTTAGTTTTTCTAGATACGTATTTTAAAATGTAAACCAAGATCATTATGGATGTCTGGCTACTGCAGGAGCCTGTAAAAACTTGTCACTGAATGTTAATGTTAGGTTAAATCTCCAAGAGCAATAAAGGTTTAAATACTCTGTTTGTTTATTTTACCTACTGAAAATTGATTTGAAGCCAATATCAGGCATGAGTGCTGTTTTCTCAAAGGGAATTTAGAATCTGAACCCATTTTGCCTGCTAGTCTCAAATGTATTTTCTACTTTCAATCACAGCTAATGAAAATTAACTAGACTTAAATAGAAAGACTTGGGGCTTACTTTCTGAGGTTTTCTTTCTTCTCTCAGCAGGCCATTTAAATGTAATTCAGTAAAGGGAGTTTAAAAAAAAAAATAATCTTGGTAATCTGTAATTCAATTGGAAATTAACTTAATTTATAAGGGCAATGGAACACCTTTTAGAATCTTCAAAATATGTGTTTCATATCATCGCATGTTCTTCCTGATGAATTCTATGGTTTCTTCCATTCACAATGCATTATAATGACTTGGGATGTTTGGGGATGTTTACTTGTGCGTCAGTAATTCCCTAATTTTAGGAATTGTCTGCTGCTAAATGAGAGGGGTAAAGAACGAGCTGGAGCAGTAGACCTCTTGTTTGACTGTACTGTAGTAACATTAGTCTGACCGTTGGCTGTATTCTGGAGAGCTTCAACCAGCTTTCTCCAGGACAGAGGGATAGTGTGAGAGACAAATCTCTAGAATCCAAGAATTGTTTTAACAAATGCCTGCCAACAGGTTTTGCACATTTCACGTGATACTGTATTTGTCTTAAAGCATTCATTGAAACCTTTTATTTGGTGTAGTTTTATGCATAAAAACATACTGCTTTGGAAGGTTCCAGTGTAGCATTTTGGGTATTTAAGGCATTGGTAAGTGGAAAGAAGAGATGGAGGAGTAAATGCCATGTAGTATGTGGCTTTGGTCTCTGCTCTGGGAAGCTTCTCCCTTGATAAATCAATTAAGCTGTTGTAGCTTTATTTTGTCATGTTACTGCCAAATGGATAGATAGGTGAATGAAAGGTTTCAGAATGCTGTGGGAAAATAGTTTAACAAAATAGCACAATGAAACTACAAATAGGAAGTAGTTATAAAATAGTAAAATATGTATTGCAGTAGAAAGATCACTGCAAAAAAATAGCACACAATTGGTCTTGGTGCACAAAACCAGATGGTGGCTCAAAGTACAACCTTAATATTTCAGACTTCAAACACTATGAAAAGTAATAATGCCAATGTTTTGCAGATGAGAGAATAAATTATCTCTTATGACAGGATCAAGGAAGACATTATAGGACTTGTGTTGTACATAGGTATTCCTGTTTATTGATAATCTATTAGATGAACGTGACATCTCTGCTGTTAAATATATTTAGAATTAATTTTTGCTTGCTCTCAGGAGCAATCATAACACTTAAAATTCTAAATCCTTCTGACTTTATATGACATTTCATTAGACTTGCTTAGATACTGAAATGAACCCCTGTAAACCACACTAAGTTCTAAAAAGGCTTGGCGAATAAATGTCACACCTCAGTTTATTTTTTGGTTAACTTTTCGAACTGTGGACTAATATATAAATAGTCATTGGACTCTCAAAGGCTCCACTGCAGTAATATTAATTAAGGGTTTTTATTCTGGTCCAAGTCCAGTTTGTGGTATTTTGTTTGAAAGGGTATGGTGTCACAAAAACAGCATGCTAATTAATCGGCCTCTTCAGAGGCCAAGTACTGAAGCAGCATTTTGGATTGGTTTAATCTCCTATTGCTCTATTCATGCTCTGTCCCTATGCTCTGTTCTACAGGGAGCTCCTTGAATTCTAAGAGGAAAATTGGAAATCTAATAATTTAATTTAAAAAATAAATTATGGAAATGGATTGATATAAAAATGAAAATTTAAGAAAGAGTTTTAAATATAAGTAGGTTCAATATTGTGCTTTAAGGTGCTTGCAAATTCATAAATTGTAGCTTGACAACTCTAAAGAATGTGGCAAACTTGGGCTTTCAGTAGGTTAAAATGTTTGAAGACTGCTCCTGCACATCAGTCCTGCACCATGCACGATTGCAGTATGCTTTGAGATCCTTAGGTGAAGTAATATAATGGATTGATAACATTTCTGTAGTATTAATTCTTTGCATTATTCTTCATGGAAGACGGAAGATGACCAATGAATATAGTTTCATTTGTATTCATGCGTCTGAGCTGGTAAAATTTCATTTGAAAACATTGCACTTCACATCAAACAGAAAAAAATCCATTTGCAGATGCTTTAGTATTCATTCAGTAGCTGAATCTAATCCTTTTTCAAAATTTAATTATGTGCTTTCTGAAATGGAAGTAAGTGGCAATTTTCTTAATGCAGTTAGCACCATACTTTATAATAACACTGATTTATACTCTTCTCGTGTCTCTTGAACTGTTGTTTAACATTGAAAAATATCATCTAACATTTGTTGTAATGAAAAAGGTGAATATAAATACAAATATTCATATAAGTGTTAGAAGGTGCAGTTTCTGAATATAGCTATTTTGATCTATAATTACTTGCCAAGAATCTTTCAATGGCAGCTAACTGGAGAAAGAAACACAACTCCATCTACATATTGTACAAGGTAAGGATAAGTCCATGAAGCATTTAGTGAGATGCTCATCAGCTCTTCTAAAACTAAAGAGGAATTATTTAAATCCAATGGGACATATTTTCAGCTCTAATCAGGCAGTTGTATGGAGTTGTCCACATTGTCCCAAATACATCCTGTTTTTCAGCTGAGTTTGCTGGTCTTAATTTTTGACCAGCAATTACTTAAAGAATCAAGAATTACTATGAAGACCTCATTTTTTGGACTGATAAATTCCTAACTACTATAAAAGTGTGGTGAGGCTGCATGAAATATTTGGACTTGCATTACTCCTTGAAGGATTAATACACAAAAATCAACTTTCCTTCAAGGACTCCAGTATTGCATTAGAGATTCCTGTTCTGCTGTGGACTATGGAAGAATGCCATAGATGCACTAAATGAAATTAACCAAGCAACAGGGTAAAACATCATATAAAAAAAAATCATGTTGAGTTAGTATCAATGCATTAAATCAATTAAGTTCAATTATACTTAAAACACCATAAAAGCCCTAGTTTCTCAGAAATAATTTTGGAACTTCTTAAGCAGGATCCTATCAATCTTGATGCCAAATGATATATACAGATTCTGCTCAAGTAGGCTGGGAGAACACTTCTAGTAAAAGGTGATACTTTAATATAACATCCTAATGACAGTAGTGGCTGGAATAATGCAAATAAATTCTGTCCACAAGATTTGGGTTAGTTTTCTCTCCATTTCTACCGTGTTAATGACTCTAGAGTGACTCCACGTCTTCCTAAAGCAGCATTTAATATCTGAGTAAGACCGTAAGAGTCCTGTTGACTTTTCATTTTTGTACATCAGTAGGGACAGGCTGTTCCTCTTGCGTAGCTAAACTTTCTGTGTGTGCCATCTGCTGGACCCTGCTCAGAGTGAAATGTTAACTCCAGGTTTTTCAGTTCTCTTTGTACCTAAATGAAGTTTTCTGCAACTAAAGAGTTGATAGCAAAAATATCTCGCTTTATGAAAGCAGTAGGTTTTTCTTAGAGACACTAGTTCACAATTCTAAAAAGGAAAATTTTGGATGTTTATTTTTGAGGCATTGGTGCATTTTTTTTATGGAATTATTGGTTACAGGAGTGTAGATCTGTGGAATCAAGCACATATATATTGTGAAATTAAAGGTCTGTGTTTGAAGATATTGGACTTATAACAATTTACAAAACTAGCACTTTAATAAGCCTTAAACTTAATTATGTCTATTTATCATAATAGTAGGTAAGTGATGTTGGTTTAAGCCCTAATAGTCTTAAGCTCTCAAGTCCTGGATAACTGCCACTTTAAAATGAGATTTCAGCAGGAAATTCCAATCTTAGATTAGAGATAAGATTTATTTCACCACAGATCAGAGCAGATTTGGCCCAGCATAAACTGTGTTTCTCTACAAGCAATAGCACATTCCTTTCTGCTGTAGACTTCTGATAGCTGTTTTCTTTTAGAGTTAAGAATTGAATTTAATGGGATATTAACTGAGGATATAAAACTGGATTGTTTTGAAGAATGAAGAAAGTGAACAGCCTAATAAATCGACAGTTGTTTATTCATGTTTAAAAATCACTGATTGAGCTTGTAGTCTTCTAGGATAAATGTTTTCACTGGGAGTGTCTTGTGACCAGGTTGCTGTCTGAAAAATCTACCCATTTGCAGCTATGTTAGAGTTCTTGTCGTAATTTTTTATGTGCCATTTACTACCCTCCAATTTTCTGTCACTTAGCCAAATATAGGAATTACCATTTTTTATTTAGGTACTTTTCTCACCAAAAACTACCCCTCCTTCCTTTTTTTATAGTTTTCAATAAAATGCAAACATTCTTGTATGGCCTTAAATTAGTTCAGCTGTTTCTGCTTTCTAGGTAATATTAGGTATATCTTTGTGATACTATGTCCTCTGAAATGGGTGGGAAGTTTTGAGTTTACAACAGATTTGATTTCATCTTTGTATTCAATACTTTCACAATCAGTTCACTCAAGCATATGCCTAAATACTTTTTTGTTATTCTTACATTGGGGAAACACCATGAAACATGATTTAAAGCTTGTCTTTGTGCATACAACTTTTATTTAACAATTTTTATTTTCTAGCAACATCCACATTTATGAGCTGTGAGCAGCCCTTAATCACAGCAATGTATAAAACATAGTCTTCAGGTTTGCTCTATGTTGATGTATTGAACATCATAGAATAGCCACCTGATGATAGTAGACTTGATGTGGTTTTAAAAGTCAATTCAGTATGTAGCAGTAGCTGGTAATAAAACACTATTTAAAGTCAAAGCTCTGTTTTGTACAAATGGTATATATACATGGAAAAGATTTGAACTGTTCATATCCACATGTCAAGCTTTGAAACACCAATTGCAGTTCTTAAATATATATGAAGAGGGGAAATGAACCTTATCATGCAAATAGACTACTGCATAACAGCCATAATAAAGATATGGAGAACCAACCTCAGATTAGCTATCAACTCAGATTAGCAAGTCTGTTGTCCAAATGTGTATAAAATTAAGTACTGTAGAAATTTAAGACCAGAAGCACTATGTGCAAAGCATATCAGAAACAATATACTTAAAATACAATAGGAAATAATCCTGCAGGCTAGTTTACAAAAAGTAAAAAATGAAACTACTTTATTTCTTCCATGGAATAATTATAGTAACTATGTTTCTGAATTTCCAGCCTACAAATTCAACAATATGTAATACATTAAAGAAATCAGAGCAGCATGCATTTTCCATATACATCTACATGATTTCATATAATTATATTAAAATTTGAATGATAAAAGTAATTTATTAATTCTAGTCTCGTGAAAAAATTTACTCAGGGAGAGAACAATAATTAGAAGATCGAAAACCAGAGAATAAATATTGCTAAAAATGTTTGTGATAAGCAAAGATTCATACTGTGTATAAAGTCATAGTTCTAATCAGGTTTTTGGGGGGGTCTTTGGTTTGGTTTGGGGAGGGAGGGTTTGTTGGTGTGTTTTTTTTTTCCTTCTGCCAGCAACTCTTAACAATTTTGTAGTTTAAAGGTTACAGAGAATGTAGAAATGGAGGTTGCATCAGATATTCCAAAGGTTCATACCACTCTCACCTCATGACTGAAAATCCAAGTACCTTTTCTATACATCTTCAAATGCCCAACTTTGCCTGTAATTACAGATAGTATGGGATTGCACTTCACTGTTGTCATTTTTCAAGTACCATGCAAATGATGTGGAAAAAATTTATTTTAGCTAGGTTAATTTTAATGCTATTCTGCTTTCAAGTGTTTGTTGTTGTTGTTGTTATTTTAAGTTACTCTAGAAAATTTACAGTTTTGAGAAATTACCTTAAAAATGCTCCTTCCAAGTCACAATGCTAGTTAAAAGAAAGCTCACTGAAGGAAAAAAGTCAGTAAAAGGAAAATTGGCTTCATCCTGGCTCAAACCAGGACATTAAGTGAGTTGGAAGGGTTAACATAATACCTGTTGTATATTGGTTGTTTGGCTTTATCAAGGTGCTCTATCTGAAAAAATGCTTTATTTGGGTTACATAGTCTGAAAACTCAAGCTTAATGAAAGTGAAAATTCTCTCTCAAGGAATGTTGTCATTCAGCCAGGAAGGTCTTTTTCTTCTTGACCAAACTAACATTTCATCATCGGGCTAGCAGGGATGGATGATCAATGTAGATGATCAATGAATGTCAAGATTCTACACATTTCAAAATATGTCCATTTTCAACAAGAAATTTTTGGTAGTTATGTAGCTTTCCTGCTAAGGACTAATATAACAGTAAGTTTAATTTATAGTTAAAATAGGGGTTTTGCATACACAGATTTAAAAAAAAAAGTTTTCTGGAAATCTCTTTGTTACTTCAAAACTCTTATCCTTTGTCACTGCAAACCTCTGAACATTTACCCAATGGGACTTGCATCTTACCATGAATATATGAGTGAAGCCCATTTTAACTTTAAAAAAAATAATAACAGACTACCTCTTGAGCCAGTGTTTCTCCTCTTATTCTCCTGGCTCTCTTTATCTCAGTAGGTGTGAATTAAGACGCTTGAGAGCAGGATACAGCTCACTGCTCTTTCAGGAGAAGCAGTAAGAGATATGTAATTAGGGATGGTGGTATGGGAACATGGGCAGCAACTCCAAATCTTCCTTTCAGGAGTAGAACTGAGCAATTCAAAGCAGATTGAAACACTGTTTGGTACCACTTAGGCAGCTTAGAGAGAATTTGAACTTCACCAACCTGAGATGAGGTGGGAAACCTCTACAGTTAACCAGATGATGTGGAGCCGGTTGTTGTTTCGCCTCCCTGTGTAATACCAGTGGTAATGTTTCATATTCATTACTTTATTCTTAGCTCATCGTTACTAAGATGTTTGCAGATCCTCTGTAGCAGTTTTAATAATGTAGAACAGTTATCTCAACTGTCATGTCATTTACTACTCTGAAAATTACTATCATCTGTAAAATCTATCTGACACTAAGTCTTTGATAGCTGTTTAATACGACAGCAAAACACAGTAAAGAAAAGTGTTGGAACAACCTTTTACAAACATTTTTTGTAACTTACATGTGTCCTAAATATTTTAAATTGTTTCATAGTCTTAGAGCCAACTTCAGAATTAGTCATCCAGATGTTTTCAAACTCAGATGGAGATTTTGCCGTAGTTGAACACTGCTAGACCTAACTTTTTATTGACTCCCAAACCTCTGAATTGGCACAGTTTGAAAAGCAAGCATGACTTCATCTGAACCTGATGGCTTTAAAAAGTAGCCAGGAATCTTGCATGCAGTGTGGCCCCTACTGGCAGGACTGTTTTGTAATATTACTCTTATTTTTTTACATTGAAGTTGCAGTCAGAACCTGGCTCTGCTGTGGGGCAGAACAAGTTCTTTCCTGAAGCTGTAGTGATTTAGGGGCAACAAAACATTTTACTCTGTCTTTACCTAGGAATGGTGGGTATTGGTGGCTGTGGCTGAGGGGACCCTGTCCCTTGGATGCTGATGCACTTTAGTCACACTGATTCTTGTTTGTGTTTCTTCTTGGTGTGAAAACCATCTCCAGCAGAGGCTGCCTCTCTATTGGGTGCATGGATAAGTCATTGTTTTTCTGGATGTTGTTAAGGCCTCTTCCTTTCATTGTCTGTACTCGGCACCGTCTCAGAAGAGTCACCAAAATAGCTTTCATCATTACCATGGCAATGAACTTTCCTACACAGCCCCGAGGGCCAAAGCCAAACGGTTGGAAATAGCGTGAAGGAACCTGCACAGAACAGCATGAGGAATACACTGTAAGACAAGTTATTCCATCATAAAAGTAGCCCAAACTAAGATGGACATTGGTAGTAAAAATATTCTGAAAAACTTGTGGAAATAATGTCTTAGGAGCAATTACTTCTTTGCTTTACACTGAACAGCCCTCCTGCTGAAGTCAGGCTGAAGTAGAGACACCTGCAGAAGGTGTGCTATTGAGATAGCAGGGAATGTGAAATTAAGCAGTTGAGTTCTGCTCAGGTATTTCAGTCTGCTCATCCTGTGAACTACAGGGGTTTTGCCACAAGCTGTGAAATGGAGTGAAGCTTTCGCTCTTTAATAGACATTAAAGTTCATTTAAAACTTAAAAAAAAATGTTCATTGTAAAGCTCATAAATGTCTGAAATACTGGCTAATGCCTAAAGATAATCATAAAGCCATCCGTGACTACAATTTTCATCTAAAAGCTAGTGTTTCTGAGAATTAATTTCTTATAAAATGTAATGTTGAAAATTTATTTGATATCTGATAGATAACACTTATAAAATGGTTGTCCCCTGTCCTATCAGCTAAAATGGGAAATGCAGGATTCCCAGAACTGCTGAAGAATGCACAACTAGCTTCTGCTACTTTTATTGACATTGAAGAGATCAGTTGTCCAAAACAATCCCAACAGCATGAATAGCACTGCTAATGAAATAAAAAGGTTCTTGTCATGAGTAAGAAAAATAAAATCTTGGCTACAAAAAATGTATTTTTCTTTATCTATGTAGCTGGTTTTAAAAAAAAAAAAAAAGAAAAAAAAGGTGCTATTTGTGTTCTGGCTTCCTATTCAGCCCAAGAACAGAGTAGGCAAAGTTGCTTTATATAAAATTATCTAGAAAAAGTCTCCTTTTTTCTCACTTTCATACTTAGAAAAATGTTTTCTGTTTAAATTTTTTCAAATAAGCTGAGCTGAACTTCTTGAAAAATTATAGGTAAATACAAGTGTTTATAATACAGAGCAAGTACAGCAGCTGGCAGTACAGCACAATGGCAAATGCACAGCCTGGGAAAATGTGAAAATGTTTAGTTTCTAACAATGCCATCTTATTGGAAATAATGGTGTGGATTGCTATTCACTTAGAGAACTGTGTGGAAATTGCGTCTGCCGGAATAATTATGTGGCAAACAGAATGCATCAAGTCAGATAGAAAATGTGTGGTTAAAAATTTGGTGAAGGGGAAATATTTTTAGTAGCAAAGTGTACTTCCAAAATGAGCAAGAAATCCATTTTGATAATAATACTGGGTGCAAATAATGGGTGGCAAAATGGAAGCTATTCACAGTGAATAGTTGTTTCAATAAATTTAAGCACTTTTTTCTTGAATTTTCTACAATGCTTTTCCTTGAGTTGTTTTAGAAATGTTGACCTGCTTGCCTAGTGCTTATTTGTGTGTGTGATACATGGTACTCCTAGATTTTTGGTAGGTAAAATATAAAACTTAGGGACTGAATTACTCCAAATTTGCAGTATGGAGTTGGTTAAAACTTAAAATAAATAAATAAATAAATAAAATAGGGTGCTAGATTCTCAGTCTCTTAGGAGTTACTATATTGCTTCACCTCTCTAGGGAAACCTCCCATGGCCTCAACTCTGAGTTATACTGCTTGCATGGCTAAAGCCAAGCCCTAAAGCTTCTTTATTTTGTCCAGTGTCTGGGGATACAATGGGAAATGTGTGTGTCTGACAAATTTCATCAGAAGTTTTTGATCAAAATAAAGATGCCTGAGAAAACATTTTTTTAATTGAAAGGCACTTTGGCAGGAATAAATCTTCCCAGCTTTAATAATAATAATAATGATAGTATTAAGCAGGATATATAGTTTAACTAGGCACTTAGACAATGGAAAAAGAGTGTTAGAGTCATAAAGCTCTTGATAAAAATAAAGAGGAAGATTCATTGTCAAGAAAGAATACACAATTTCCTGTAAGAAATAAAATAGTAAACTTACATTTTTCTCAAAATTTTCAAGAGAAAACTCATTTGGCTTTGGGAAGAACTCAAGCTTATGCATACGTCCAATATTGAGAATGATGTTTGTCCCCTTTTTCACCGGGTAGCCATCGATTACATCATCTTGTAAAGCTTTTCGCATGATCAAGTCCACAACGGGCTGGTATCTCATGCTCTCATAAATAAAATTCTCCACAATTTTTAAGTTTGGTATGTCATCACTCTGTATATCTCTGTCACCTTGAGGAATAAAACAGATGGTGAAGAAGTTGGTTATGAATTCAATAGCTTCATCATGCAAATATCAAATTATTTTTTGAAGATTCTCAGTTCCAGATATGGTAGGAAGGATCCACCAGCTTCTAAGTAGTTTTATGCAGCCTGGCATTTTTGGGAAATCTAGTATATTGTTCATCAGCATAAACCCTAGCTTATTACCGTATGATCTCATTTTATCGTATTAATATATTATGAGTCTTTGTTCTGCTTTCCTGTTGATGACAACTCTGAAAGCCCTTCCCTGGCTTTTGTATGATTGAGAGCAACAAGACACAACAAAGAAATTTTCTGAGAGTTGAGAGCAAAAGGAATCTGGGAATAGTCTGCAGAGGGAGGTTAACTTTGTTGGGACCTTAAATTTTCACCATGCAACTGGGATTTGCTGGATGTACAGCTAAGTCCTACTGTGGCCTGACTGTTTCAGTTACCATGAGTAACTTGCAGCTTGATTCCATCAGCAGCACCATGGTGAACTGCTGATGGGAGCCTTACTTAAACTTTCAAGCCATAAGTAGGGCAAGAACTACAGGCTGACCACTGCACTGGTAGGTTTTCAAGAGAAAAGGCAGCTTTGCTACTCCATTTGGTCATTTGCTTAAGAAAACGACAAGAAGATTCCACTGCCTTAAAAATCAGGGTTATCAGGAGTAAATAAGCAAGTGAGTACTCAGCTGTCATGAGGACAATAAAATAAGATGTAAAAGTATCTTAGAAAAAGAGTAAAGGACTTGTAGGTTTTCCGATGTTTAACTGACCACAGTTAAATGCTGTCTAGGAGTGGATGAAATCAAGTTTCTATATGAATTCAATATCAGGCTTTGAATGAAGTCTAGAGAAAGGGAAGAATACAAATTTGGAATAACTTCATTGTGGTTTGAGTAGTTAGTAGCAGTAATTAGTTAATTAGTACTTAGGGATACCAGTTTGATATCAAAATGGGTGACAGCAGAATAGAATCTGAAATTTCTCTGGTCTTTCTGTTGTGCAGTCATAGTGAAACTTAGCTTCTCTGTATACACAGGGAAATATCGAAGATTAGAAGTATTTGAAATGAGCGTCCCCTTTTGCTCTTTCAATGTAAATTGAAAATTATTTTGACTGAAATTATGAGTGCTGATTTAAACTGCTGTTGCTGAGTAGTGAATATAGAACATAATTTCTAATACATTTTCAATTCTGACGATTTAAATTCTATTTGAATTTATCTTACAAATTGCTCATCTTATTTCAATTGATTTTGAATCATATCTTCTACATATAACGGTAGCTCATGTATCTTACAGTAAATGCTTTTGTTAGAAAAAAATACTTAGAATTTTCACCCTTTGAATAAACATTATTTGATTGCTACTGAAGCAAAATTGTATTCCCAGTTTACTGTCTTCACAACTCCTGCTTACCCACAACAGTTTCAATTTCTTTCATCATTTCTTCTTCCACTGTGGGGTGCTCTGCAATCAGTATTAGCATAAAGAAGAGTGTCACAGATAGAGTATCAGGAGCAGCAATCATCATCTCCAGCACACACTGGTTCACATTCTCGGCTGTCAGATCCCCTCTGTTCTGAAAAAATAGGAAATTTTGAGGAAAGTGTTGATTGCTGATCTCTGATGCCAACAAAGGTCCTATAGCAGTAGAACAGGAAGGACCTAGAGTATCTGTTTTAAACAAAAATAAAAATCTTGACAGTCTATCTCATGTTAAATAGCATTTATTTTTTGTTCTCACAGAGAAAAACAGAAAACTCATGTTTGTATGGGTGTGTATTATATTGCAGAAAAGCAAGAGTTTGTTCTTAGTTCAGATTCTTACTGATTTGTTGTTTCTGAGCTGTCAGATGATATGAGATAGGATTTACGTAGCATTTGTAGCCTTTGCAAGCAAAAGGCAACACATGAAGATAAAATGATGGGCTAAGGGGAAGACTGGAGGAAATCTGGGGATAGAAGCAAGAGTTATAAGGATGTCATTTAAGCCACGGAAAAAATCAGTTGAGCACGTTCCTGAAAATGCAACTATTAATTGCAGGGGTTTTAGGGGCTCCCAACACCCACTCATTTGTATCCCTTTATGATGACATGACTTTCGGATGGATACATCAAGTTTAAGTTGGCAAGCCTGTGTTGTTAGTGACAGGTGGATGTAAGAAAAATCAGAGTGAGCCATGTTTTGAGTATTTTGCCAGTACCTGTGCAAAAATCAACTGGGATGCAAAATCCATGTGTTCATCCAACTTGTCCACAGTGGACAGCTTTTGTCGTTTCTGTTCTATTAAGATTTCCATTGCTCCTTTAAGATCCTTACTGAAAACAGATAAAATCCAACATTAATAAAATTTCAGCAGATTTTTAGTATAAACCAGGATATTACTATAAGCATAGAGATTATACCAATAAAAACATTGAAGAATGGCAGAAATTAAGTATTTCTAAGAGTGTCTATGTTTCTTTGCAAAAGCAGTAATGCTGTGGGAAGGTGTATTTTCTTGATATTCCTTAATAAATAATTGCTTATTAGTTTGGACTGGATTCTTATTCTATTTTCATAAGATAGACTAAAAGGTATAAAAATGTCTGTATATTGTAATAATGAATAGAGTTTAAAAAGATTTATTAATGTTTCCAAGGGATTTGTCTATTTCATTTTATTTTATGCTGTTTTATCAGGAATAAAGTTAACTTAAAACTTGAGGGATAGTTGTTAGAAAAATGTCGATAAATGCTAGAAAAATGGTACTATCTTGAAATGTAGAGTTAATCTAAATTTTTCCCATTTAAATAGTCACTAATATTGTGTCAACAGTTTGTATTTCAGTGGTGAAACAGTTCAACAGTTTTTATAATTTTATTTTTGATTTTCAGTTAGCTATAAATTTGAAGGAAATTATTTTTTAGAAGGATTGTGAAATGTTTTTGAATCAAATCTTCAGGCTTTCTGTTTTGGTTTGTTGTTGCTGGGATGGAAAATTTGACTGGGTTTGCAGTGATAAGTAAATTTAAAACTTCCAACCTGGTGAAGTTCTCATTATTTATAATATTAATGTATTAGAGCAAATGGCTCTTTTTGCCAGCTCTATCAGAAGTCATTGTATCCTGGGGTGGTTCCTTGCACTGCTTTAAGTCTAGCAAGCTTTAGAATTTTTTTTTTAATTTTTTTTTTTTGCAGTAGAAATTTATGAGTAAGTCCCTTTTAATGGGATTGCTTTTGAAACATCAATATTAGCCTGCAGGGACTTTCTAGAAATAACTAGGCCACCACAGTTAGCTATTATTAGAATCACAGGATAAAGCACTCTAATCAGCATGTAATAAAACTGGCAGGCAAATGTTAGAGAAGGTAAATCTTGTGTCTACTTCATAGGAGTTGTCAATTACTTTAGAGGAACCTCCATCTTTCCCTTAAAGCCTTCATTTGACATAGCACTATCAAACCAATGTATTACACATGCTTCTTGAGCAGTAGTTTTCTCACTAGATGAGTCCAAATTGAGTAAACTGTTTTCCAGTTCTTTTTATAGCCAGACCTCTTTGGCAAAAACCAGGAAATGAGATCATAAAAATAGAAGAGGCATTTTGTTTTTTTACAGAAAGGAAGATAACAAAATTTGTTTATTGCTTATGTAGGAAAAAATCCTTGAAATGGATTATCAGGCTGAGCACCAAGTTTTAACTGAAAAATGAGTAATTGATTAAAAAATTAATGATGAGAGCACCAATAAAAAAGACGTTCAAGAGTTAAATGTTTGGGACTGTGCCATGTAGATGAGTTTTCTTGTTTCTATGAACTGCAGCCCGGTATTTGACTGCCCTCCACGGGACAGCAAACGTGACTGTGCCTCTGCCTGGCCTCTTGGAACCAAACCAGGCCTTTGAAATCAGTTTCACATTTGAGCTGACATTAATATTTTGGTGAGTAAACTAAGACTGAATAGACAAGGTCTTTAAATTGTCCCCTGAGATCAGTCACTTGTAGCAGCAGTGGCAAATCTTATTCTGTTTCTATCTGGGATCTGCAGATAGGGGACTTCAGCCAGACACGTTTGTAGGTTTCACAGTTTATTTTCTAAAAGAGAGGAAAATATCAAGGAAGATCTCCTTCTTATAAAGGTAGAGTCTTATGCAAATGATTTTTAAAACTGTTGATACTTACACTGCCTCTTCATATTTCTTGCACAGCCAAGAAATCTTAAAAAAGATGTCAGGCTTTAATAAAAGTGCTTGCCAAGCATCAAAGTAGTTCTGAATCTTAAGTACAATGGCATGTTCTGAAAATAAACATTAAGAAAAAGCAGTATAGGATATAAACCTCAATAGTCAAATAACACAAATGCTTCAGAAAAATTAATAGTAAGGCCATGTTCCTTCCCTACTCTGACTAATTTCTTGGGAATTTGGTAAACAATTGATTTTAATATGTGATAGGTAGCATAAGGAAACATTTTAACACTTTGCAGAAAAGGTTCACATCTTTGTGAAAACTCTTGGTAGCCAGCTGAAAGGGGGTAGTGGTGCCAAATAGTTTCCCACAGAAGAGCAGAACTCTTGCAGCATATTGAAATGGGATAATTTATACATCACAATTATGGTATTTCTGTCACATGGTTTTGAGGATGAAGAAATCAGAGAAGACATATATTGTCAGGCAATCATTTGGTGGAAAGACCTCAGAGTCTTACATGCATATAATGTTGGAATATATGCATATAACAACTCATTGCACAAAAATAACTTTAAATGGTGCTATTAAGATGAGTGTGACAAGATAAATGTATATTTTTGGTCATACAAAATTCTTTTATAACTAAAATAACTCATAAATCAATTTCCACTAATTATATGGTGATATAAGGGAATGTTCTTGCTCTGTTTCCTGAAACAAAACTGCTTAGTGACATCAATGAGTTTTCCTTGTGTATGCATTTTACATCCATCGTTAGGGATAAAAATCAAGCTGTTAGTACCATCCAAAGGGATCCCAAGAAAAAGCTTGTTAGATGTGTCGAGCATAATCCGTCTCATAAGATTCAATACATTGATGTTTCCTGCTTCAGTGGTGACTTCCTCTAGTTTGTCCAGGTGATCAATAGTTGATTCAACACAAATTGCAATCATACGCACGAGACCAGGACCAGACAGAGCTGAAATATACATGCAAAGTGAACAAAAGATGGGTTAAGTTTCATACCTTATTTTTAACCTAGCATTTGCTATAATGGTGTCAATAAAATGTAACTCTTAATTTTGTGAATAACTGGTATAAAATCATTCCAAGGCTTACCAATCTATCATCTTTTGAAAGAAAATTGTAAGAATTTTGAGTTGAAATGGCAGTGAACTCAAAGCCCAAACTTCCCTTTTATCGGACACGGGTTTTATGCTGGGTTCATACCATGTTAAGGAAGATATTTGGCATAATTCATGCTACCTTTCTGTGTGGGAGGTTATCCATATCCTCACTCACATTTGGTGGCGTTTGTGTTTTGGGGTTTTTTTCCCCCCAGTTACAACATGCCGGAAAATTCTTTGAACTCAGGGGAAGCTGAAGCAGCCAACTTACTTTAAGAAGTGCCAGTTAAGATGATGTAAATACTGGACTTGAAATGTGAAAATATTTAAGAACATGGCTTATGGGCATGATTTAATTTTGTTTTAATTGGACGAGATTAATAATCTGCAAAATTTTCTCAGGACCATTTCAAATAGTATACCAAGCAGGATAAGTGTGAAAGAACACCTGGAATAAAATGTTTATATGGGATATATAGAGAATATATCTGTAATTTAAATATGCAAAGGACAAAGAGCATTTCAGAAAAGACAGACTGTGTGCTATAGTGATGCAGTGTATTAATCCCATTGATTTACCTTTGGTGAAAAAGGGTCTAATTTCTTTCCAGTGGGCCGGGTTGTTATTGAATATAATCCCATTTTCATACATGCCAATACACTGTAATCCAAGCTTGCTCCCAAATCGAGAAACATAATGCCAGTGTTTCATTACATGGAACACACTTGAGGATCTTGGGAAGAAAAAAGCACAAAATAAAAATATTACTTCATAGATCAGACACAGAATATTTATTCTGACATTTTATAGTTGTTCTGACGTGCTGACTTGCCATCTCAATTTAGCAGGCAGAACTTGATATTAAATTTTCCTTTCACATAATTAAAAGAATCGATGAGAAATGCTATCAGAATGTATTGTAGAGCAATAATGTATTCTGTCAGATTTAAAATTATTTTCCATTTAAATGTGACTGGTTACCAAAAGACTTTAATTTGAATAATGTATATACATAGAAAAGATACAATGGGGCAATGAGCACTGTCAGACATTGCAGAGAGTGAGATGTAAAATATTTCATTGTGGTGTGTATCAAATTGAAGGTATACTTGTAGCTATTTGGTCATTCCCACCAGACACATACAGAAAATGTAAAAATACATGCATCATTTAAATGTGCAGCATCATAATATGGTATGTGTGGGAGTTACATTCCTAAATAGAGATGTTAGGGTAATTTGTGATATGGATAATTCTTTTTACAGTTGACAAAGTTTATTTACACGTGCTGGCAAACAGGTTGTGAGCAGCATTTATTGCTTTAGGATATAATTTCCTTTAGAGGGAGCTAGCATTTTAGAAATGTCGGTGTGATGAGAAACTGATCAAATGAAATCTGACAAAAAGAAAGACAATCATCGGAGATTGAAATGAAACAATACACTACATGCAGCAGAAGTTAGGGACCAAATCACAGACTTCTTACATGGGTGTGTTTGTTTTTTCAGTCAGGCAAAGTAAATGGTACTTTTGCTATTGACTTCAGCAGTGCTGGGTTTTCACCATAGTTCTGCATGACCAGAGGTAAAGTTAACAGTGAGATGCTATGTGGTACTAATAGATATATGTGGATTCAAGACTGGAATAAAAACTAGGAAGAATGTGTCTATGGGTTCAATTTTCTAAGGAACTCAGCAAGTTCTCTCTTTCCTACACTTCCCCCTATTTACTCTCTTTTCTAATTTCCTTAAAGGTTTTTTTGCATGCCAAAGAACATAGTCTGTGTATTCAGGAATGTGAAAAGATGGTGTTGAATTATGAC
This sequence comes from Apus apus, assembly GCF_020740795.1. Lineage (NCBI taxonomy): Eukaryota > Metazoa > Chordata > Aves > Apodiformes > Apodidae > Apus > Apus apus. The sequence continues at coordinate 9,574,014 of NC_067291.1, forward strand.
AGCTGACCCCAGGAATGGAAATGTGCAGGAGGCTCTTTTCGCTTCTTTATCTACAGGGTACACACATAATAATGTTTTAAGAAAGGATTTTGACATATGACCTTGTATAAGCAGGTTTTTCTTATGAAACTATTTAATGAAGTCCTCCAAAAGACATTGTGTGTTGTGACCAAGACTACAAGTCCTTCTCTCTGTGTGTGAGCATCTGAGTATGGTTAGATTTGATGGTAAAAAATTCAGATGACGTTGGTGGAAATAGTATACTTTTACAGAATCAAAATTATGTTTAGTTTTGCAGTAAACATAAGACTCACTGAAAATGTTATTCTACGTTATTGTTTTAAAAATAAAGTTAATTACTAGTTCTCTATATACTGTCAATGCTTTTAAGCAAAAAGCATCTCTGAAGAAAAGTGATGTGCTAACTGTCAAGTCTGATGCAGCTGTGACATTGTTTATCAGCACTCCTGATTTGTTTCTGGTGAATTGATAGTTCAGAAAGTGGAAGAGAGCAACAGGAGTTCATAGCATTTTACAAACTCTTGTAGCACATTAGTTGATATTTACAACATCTATGTATGATAGGAATATCATATCATACATAGAGCCACAAAGATGATTAAGGGAGTGGAACATCTCCCTTATGAGGAAAGGCTGAGAGAGCTGGGTCTCTAGTTTGGAGAAAAGGAGACTGAGGGGTGACCTCATCAATGTTTACAAATACGTAAAGGGTGAGTGTCAAGAAGATGGAGTTAAGCTTTTTTCAGTGATGACCAGTGATAGGACAAGGAGTAATGGATACAAATTGGAGCACAGGAGGTTTAAGGTGAATATCAGAAAAAAATTTTTTACTGTGAGAGTGACAGAGCACTGGAACAGGCTGCCCAGAGAGGTTGTGGAGTCTTCTTCACTGGAGACATTCAAAACCCGCCTGGACGCCTTCCTGTGTGATGTACTCTAGGTGACCCTGCTCTGGTGGGGGGGTTGGACTAGATGATCTTTCGAGGTCCCTTCCAACCCCTATGATTCTATGATTCTATGATTCTATGAATATAAATACTTTTTCCTGACATGATTACACCTTTTTACAGAGGTAAAACCAGTCAGAGATGAAGCTGCTTCATGTGGCAAAACCTGTGAGAGCTTTCCATACTACGTTTCCTTTCAAATGCTTTTACGTAATGAAAGCTGAGTATGGATTGATTGATATTACTAATAAAAAGGTTGTAAATCTTTATTAATTACAATCCAATGTAAGAACAAAGCAACTTCCCACTGGAGCTAAAAAAAAGATAGACTCCAGTTTAGCATTATGTTTAATACTGTGCATAATTGAAGTCCATGAGTAATCTGATTAATTGGGCTGGAATTCTTTATAATCCTATAACACTGCATTTGTTTAATTAACTTGCTGAATTGGAGCCACAATCTTAAAGCATTAGTCTTATTTTAATGAGAAACGTAAGAACACCAGAAACTAATATTTGGCTTAATCCTGCATTGCAGTCAGTCTAAATTCCTGTATAGCATGTAGTCTTAATTTTCAATGGAATAGTAGAAGAAATGGTAAATGTTTTTTACGGTTGAGCCACAGTGCCTAATCTTTTTTTCCAAGAAGAAAATGAAGGAATTCACGTAGACTTCAATAGCAGAGTCTTTAAGAAAACAAAAGATTAGAAAAAGTTCCATGAACAGCAGGAATTAAAAGTTTTTTGTTAGGATATTTTTTCAAAAAAATAACTTCAATTTGACTTCAGAAAAAGAAGGAGCAAAAAGGTCGTGAAAATCCTAAAATGCAGCTTGTATTGTTAAGGATAAAAAAATAAGTATTTACTTGCTAATTATAAATGTTTCTTCACCGCTGATCCAAACTCTCACAAATTCTCCATATGTCTTATTGTAGTAGTTGCAGGCGTTGCCTACTCCCATCCAAAGAAATCTCCCATGTGAAATGAGGGGACCGATTCCCATACAGTATCCTGGCCCTAAGAAACAGGATAAGAAAAGCTTGGTTTCAGCAGTGCCCACTGACAAGAATATACTTCTGAGCGTCATCCTTTTGAAATGACCTTTTTAACATCAGGGGCTGTGTTGGGCAGTTCACATATACAGTCCTGTTCTGAAGATCTGTCTTACAGAAACTTGCACCTACATTTTTGAAGCCTCACTTTAGTATCTGTGGAAGCCCATTAGATGTGCATGGAAATGACATTCGTTACTTTGTACACCTTGAAATTGCTACTTTGAGATTGCTTACATTTTGAGGGACAATGGTTAGATATCAGAAAGAAGAAATAGTCTAGAAAAAACGCATGTGGTTTATTCATTTGTGATTTTAACAAATCCCTTGAGTGATTTTTTGTGTTAAAGTTTTACAATAACAGCTGCAATAGTCAATATCCTTTTGATGCAATTAGTTACATTTCTTAAAGTCATTAATACTAGAGTGAGAAAACAGATATTTAAAGGAAAAAGTACTTTATGACTGTGAATTTATGAAAACATACTTAAGTAGGACCTAAGAATTTATTAATAAGCATTTAGTCAATAAAATTCTCAACTAAATTCTTCCACTGTAACTCAGCACCAGATTTCTCTCTTACAACAAAAAGGAGAAAGTAAAGACAGCAGGAGAGACTTTGTTTTAAAAGTAATTAAAGGCAAAGTTTTCTTCTTCAGAGAAAGCATAAGTGGCCCCTTTGTAAAACAGAATTCTAACTCTATAAACCAAAACAAATGAAGTACTTAAAAAACCTCTGCATACTATCTATGAATGTAAAGTTGCTTACGGGTCCACCATTTACTCATAGGAATTGCAAGAACCCAGATTATTTAAATACCTGTAAACTTAAAGCATGTTAATTTAGTTCTATCTTCTTGATCCAATCAAGCATTCATATCTTTGCTCAGACTTCCAATCAGGTGCCACTGCATGGGTTTGGAATTATTCCTGTCACACACCTTTGTGAGATGCCTACATTGCTCTCATTCATACAGTAGGTCATTATATGGTATCTGCTAAAAATTGGCTGAATCACTAATGTCTACCATAAGCCTCCAAAACTGTTCAGAAGGGGTCCTCTGAAAGGGAAATCATTTGATGTTGTTCTGTTCCAGAGGGTCTTCAGTGTCAAACATGAAGAGAAAAACATGGATAACCCACTAAAATTGGAGTAAGTTCCTCAATAGTAGCTTGTTTCTAGTAAAGACAATTTAGAAAGCTTTAAGTCAAAACATGTAAAAAGTAGAAGGTTGTAATACACATCAAAGATGAACATCTAAAGTATGTAAAATGGTATTATATATTTCTAGCATGTACCTCATAAAGCAGAAAACTGTTCTATGTAGCCAAGCCAGGTTTATGATGGAAGTTCTGAGGTGAAATAGAGCCTGAATTCTTGTATGTATGTGTGTGTGTATATATATATATATATTTTTAAAGCTGTATTATTGAAACTAACTCTTGGTAAAATTTGTTGGCATACAGTCATTATCCAGCATTACTTTCTCACTTAAATTTCAGAAAGAAATAAAGAAAATACTTGGACAGCTTTTAGGTGATATTAGAGCTAAAGTTATTTTACCTGGTATTGATGAAGTTTCTTCATGATTCCATATTAGAAACAGAAAGCACATGAGAATGAGTATGGGCACTGTGGCCACTGGCATCGTGTCTGGTACTAGGCTGGTGATGTTGTAGTACATTGGATTCAGAGTTTCCAGTATCATCTTTTCCAAGAGATTCTGCTTTGCTTTAGAGAGAGAAAGGGAAAAGAGGAAGAGTTTCTCAGAGAGACATTCAGCTTTAGTCACTACCTCTCAACCCCTTTGAAGCTCCTGCAAATGAGCAGATTAACTCTTGAGGTGGGTTTATTTTATAAGGAGAGTGACTGCCTGGACTGCTTGCCAGGATAAACTGCATCACAAGACGAAACAGACGTGCAGCAGACACTCTTTTTGCTTTTCTGACCTTGATATTAAAGCATAGTTTTGGATACTTTGGCTGACAGACCTCTTATCTCTGATATCGACTTGGCTGACCAATACTGAGGTTGACTCCTTGCAAGTTTCTAACCAAAACACAAGAAATTAAACTTTCAGCACATGTGGAAGCATTGGATGAGTTCACTTGTAAGATCTATCACTGTTACTTAGCCTTTTTCCTTCCTGCATGCCTGTTGTGCCAGAGTCCTTGAATTTCCAGAATAACCATGATAGTTTTCTGTGATGCAGACAGAGTGTACACCAGGTTTTGTTTTTTCTTTTTGTATGTGTGTTGTTTTTATCTTTTTTTTTTCTTAAACAATGTATTATGTATATTTGGTTTTATTTGTTTGCTTTTAATTGTCAGCCTCTGAGGGTAATGCAATGCATTGCTTTTCTTTATGGTTCTTCTGGTAAATAGTTTGAAAAATATAGCGTATGCCACAGAGACAGGATCATGGATTGTCTGGTCCCATACTTTCCCTCAAGAAACCAGCACTTGGCACAGGAAAGAAAAAACAAGCAAATAGATAGGTCTGTTATGCATAGGAGGCACAGAAAGATCCCTTTGAAGTAGCTCTGCATGTTTTTTGGTTTTAATCATAAAATGTGAGAAGGGATTGTACCTGAGAAGGAAGATCTTATTTTTTGAATAATAACTCGCATATCCACAGATATGTGAATTATTTTTCTGGTACAATGCAGCTGTAAATCATGTCTTTAAACTTTCCAAAGAAATTACTGCATCCTTTTAGTAATCCATAATGCCAAAGGTCTGATATTGCTGACATATCACGAAGTACTGATCAAGAGGAAAAGTTATTGCTGAAATGTGGAATTAAACTTTTGGTAGTCATCTCTCTCTATTTGCTTCTGGCCAGTGTCCATACTATTTTCTTGCAGCTACGTACACAATGTGATGCGTGAGGCAAGGCACTCTGTGTGCTGCCCAAATGACTGCACAACAAGTTTCTGCTTTCTGAACAATCTATAATGATATGGTGATTTTTCTTTCAGAAGCATAATGATCTGAAATTAGAAATTGGACCGTTTTCTCCTTTGATGATTTAATTGCAGTCTGATGAGTGATTTGGAGAAATAACTTGGAAGTTTTAGTACCTTTCACAAAAGGTCTCACTGTTGCTAAGGAACCGGCAATAGGGTCTGTGGAAAGTACTATCCACATTAGACAGTAACAGAGTTTCATCTGAAATGTGTATCTGAAGCAGACTAGGGATGTCAGTGCTTGTAAGCCAGTAACAAAGAGCTATGGAGGCACACAAACTTCTGCAGTATTGGTAAGAATGTCTTTTACTGCTTGTGTACATCAAAGCTTCCTTAGAACACTATAAGCTTTAATTACCTCAAATATAGCCAGAAAATGAGTTGTGGATAGACAACTGAATTTTTTTCAGAACACATTTTTTATCAGGCTGCCTTGTTATGACTATGGAAAGGAGACCTGTATGAGGAGGGCTTTTTTGTATGTAGCTACTATCAGCTTGCTCTTTTTAGTGAGTGGGTGGTTCTGTTTCTCATCCTGCAGATAGAAGGCAGCACTCTCTTCTGTAATTGTCTCTGCCATAATATTTTGATTGGTAGCAAATACTTTTACCAACTTGAGCAAAAATTAGCTGACACAGAAGGACCACTCTGTAAGAAAAATAAATTTTTCTTTTATTTTCTTTTTTCTGGCCATAAATACCAAGTATTCTATCAATGCGTGTAAATTGACACTAAAGAAAATTTTTCTGGATATCTGAAAAAAAAAAAAGACTAAAGAAGAATGCATGTCTATTCTCAGTTGAGTCTCCCTGCTTATTATCTAATATCTTTTAGCTTAAGGAAAGATAACACCTTTCCACAGCAAGCACCAACTTAAAGAGATCAAGCTATAATAGGATAAACAAATTCTCTGATGACCTTTTTTCTAACCTCACTCATAATTCATTTTTAACTTGCTGTGACAATGAGGTTTCAAAATGTTGTTTTGGTCAAATTTCACTCACTTTCTAACTAATTTTACCTTGCTATACATCAGTTGACAGTGCCCATTCCAAGTTGTGTATTCTACTTTAACTTTGTCATGGTGCACATCTTTGCTTAAAATGTAGTGAATGGAGCAAAATCCACTTTAGAATAGACAGAATGAAACTGGAGATCAGTGGAGCCTGTATTTATAAAACCTAAAAAGTTTAGTATTAGTGAAAAAATATAATTTACACAAGGTTAATTACAGTAACTTAGATCAAAGCAGCTCCAGAAAGCATACTTTCCACTTAAAAGCAAAGTATAACAATTCCTGTTATTTCCTACTCACATTGTGCTAAAATATCAATTAAAAATTTACCTGTGTCCACTTGTTACTTCTTGATTTTTACCGGTGAATAATGTTATCTTTGTCACTGATGTACTCCTCTCAAAGATCCAGATAGGTTTTCTAGTAATCACTCTCTGTGGCATCTTCTGTGCAGGTGCTTCTTGTTGCTAAGAGATCAGTTGCTTAGAGATGGAATTTTGTTTTTTTTGTAATAGATCAGGGGCCATTGCTATTGAAAAGAAAATTTTGCAATTTTACCTCCAGAGCTCAAAGTATCTGCTGCAAAAGAGCCAATGGCAGAGATACACATGGCTAATGCTGATTAGAATTGTGACTGGAGAGCAAAAGAGGAAAGTAAACAAAGTTTGTAATTACATTTGATGGCTCTGAATATCAGGGAAAGGGATTTATTGTTTAATTGGAAGTGCAACTAGCAGAAATTATATTAATTCTTTGCCTAGCATATCTAAATGCATTTTTAATTTCCAAAAGAAAGGAAGAAAAATCCAAGGGTTTTATTCTCCAACTGGGATGCACAAAGTTGTCAAAAACCTTTTGTAAGATAAAATCCTGCACTGACATTGGAAAGATGTTACTGGCTATTGTGTATATTTTTCTATATACTGTTTCCTTTATATTCCAAACTGGTTTGATAACCCTTCAGAGTTACTATATAAACTAAAGGCTGTTTTCTCTGCTTTGTGATGCTTCTTTTTAGAGCTGTAGCCTTGGGCAACTTGAACAAACTTAACTTGTGAAAATCCAGATCTTTTTAAGAACTGCATGAAGCAGTTACAGGAAAAAGAAATGTCCAAAGTGTTATAAGAAAAGGTGGTAATGTTATTAAAAGATGAGACTAACACACAAGGAAGAATAAGATACTTGTGCCTGTTCCTTACTGTTTTGAAACACCAAGAGAAGTCTGAACTTTCTCAGTTTCTCCTAAGGAAAGCCCTTCATTGACTCATCTGGCTCTTCTGTAAATTTACCCTTATGACTCCAAATAGACTGTTTTGTGAAATAGGTAAAAATAATCTTTTTTGTTTGCTGTTCTCAAGTTCAGAAAATCCAGTCACTCAAGTCTGTTTTCAGTAAGGCTGTGCTGTGTCTTCTGGCAGTAAGACTCTGTGCATCCTTGTCTCTCACTGTCAGGGCACAAATGTAGAAGATTCCCATAAAATGTTTTCTTTCTTCTTTCTCTGAATTAACTCAAGGCTTTAGCATTAGTGTTTAAAAGGAATAAGTAAAATAATAAAAATTAGAGCACTTTTAATAAGAAAACTCATCCAATGGGTAAAAGGGCATTATATCTAAAGGACTATGATCTCACTTGGAACAAAAGGTAGCTAAGACTCGTGTACAATAGTTCTAGTGATGGAATATTTTTAACTTAGGGAAGGCTAGAAGAGGCCTAGAATTTTAGTGAATGTGAAATCTCTTTTGAGAAGCCTTGCTTTAAGTAAGTAAGTAAATAAATAAATAACACAGACATCTTGGGGAGAATAAGGACTCAATTCATGTGGAAATGCTTCCGGCATGACTGCAACCTCATTGAAAATGCACAGCTTGCACAACAAGAAGTCAATGTAATTTCAGTCTGAGAACTGAACTCTTGTTCTTTTTCCATGTGCACACACCCCTCCATCTCTGTTTATTATGCAGAGACTTGTTTACAGAATAATTTCACTGGGTAATTTTCTCAGAATCCAAAGTACAAGCAGAAATGGGCAGAACTTTAGTGAACAATTTGATTGTGAGCTGTATGTAGAGCTGGTCACAGTAATAATTAAAGCTTGTTGCATAGTATCTGACATTATGAAAGTGTTAAAATCACTTTGTTTAATTTCATAAACACGTGATAGCTGATTTTAATTTTTAAGCTTACCTAAACATTTTGGGGGAAGTAATGCATGAATGTTTTTTGTTTTAAGAACCCAGCTGTATGATCTTACTGCTTGTCAACTAGAGATATTAACATTCTGGAGGAGCTAGATTTTGATACTGGTTTTGATTACTGTTATTTCTTATAGATTATTAAGTGGATAAACTAATATAATCAGTTATAAAGTAGGTGGATAGTTTTTTCATGGCTACCAAATTAAGAAAGCTTTATCTAGCAGTATAAGAAAGTTACCATAGTAAATTTCCAGCTTTATCTCATTATTTGAAACTGGTTTACTGCATTTAGTGTTCCTTTGTTTTAGTTGCTGAGAAGAATAACAGCTTGTGTTGAACTTTGCTAGTTTTCTCATTGTGTTTTTCAAGTTTCCCACATATTTTTATAAAACTCAGTATTTGTTGCCTCTGCGAACAGATAAATTTGTATATTCTGCAATTTAAAGGCAAGTTGTGATACCTCAACTTTATGATACCTAATCTTTCATCATTGCTGAACTGTAATTAAAACTAATACTAATTTGGAAGCACCTATATCCTTAGGTATTCTTTATTATACATGTGAACAGTAAGAATAAACTGCTTAACTAATCATATTATTTTTCAAAGTCTCAGAATGAGCAGTTTGCTAAAATGAGGATGTTAATATAAAGAATGCAAAACAAATACAATTTATTTCTTTGTCAGCATGTGTTACCTGGGACTTGGGGGGGTCCAAGAATGATGTTGTCAGTTTCCCACAAAATACCTGTTGATTCCTTGCTCCATGATAATTTATTTAATCAAAAGTACTGATTTCTAAAACTGAAAAATCGGGTAAAGCTTTTGTTGGGGCTGCTTCTTCTGTCAGTGCTATGTATCTACTTAGAGATAGAAAGAATTTGTGTATGAATCATAATTCAGGGGCAAGAAGCTAGTTGAGTTGGTTGTGAAGAAGTCACAAAAGGGGTTAAATAATGCAAAAATACTCTGTAGTTAAATTAAATTTTATCAAGACTGACTTTTGTGAGATATATCTTTAAATCAAATATTATTTCCATATATCACAGAAAATGTATCTAAGTTCTTTCATGCCAAAGAATTCCTGGAACTTTGTATAATGCAACCAGAATGATTGGACTTGTTGTTCACTACAAAGATCTATGGTTGAATACTCCAAATTCTCCAGAGCTTGAGTAGGCATTCACTGAATTAACAAAGTTCTTTTTTATACCATTAAAAATAAAGCAGGTTTGTTGTTTGTTTTTTGTTTTTTTTTGTTTTCCCTAAACATTTAAAAAGAGATTTTTGAGCAGAAGAATGTGTGTCTTGTAGGGATCCTGTGGCTCATATGATAAAATTTATTAGAGTTCTGTTTTAGTAATAAGGACTTGAATCTGATCTAGTAACTATATAGAAAGAAAATAACTTCAATTAAATTAGTGGGAATTAAATCACTAATATAAGAATCAGTATTGTGAAACTAGTAGGATGGGATCTGGTTCAGATTTTAATTCTTTTTATGTCCTCATGGTTTTACTGCAGTCATTAGGATATGAAATAAATGCTCACCTTACCCTAAGGATGGATAAGCCACTGGTAAACTGTCCTTAGAATTCTCCATGTCGTTCAAGGATAAAAGAAAACAAAGACATCTGCATGAGCATAGACTGTCAGCACAAGGTCACACTAAAGATCCATCTAGTTTGGTGTTCCATTTCAGATATTGGCCACAAACAGATGCAAATTGGAGAGTATAAGCGTTGAGCAAGTATATATACTTTCCTCTTTCTGACTTCCCTCCACTATTTAAGGATAAATGAATTTAAAGTGTTAGTCTTAGCCATCCCCATATTTGCAAGAATGGCTACCTGTCTTTTCTAGGAACTTGAAAAAAGGCATTTTAGTAATTTAACCAGGCATTTTACTCTTACTTTTTCTTTTAACTTCCCGTATATACGACTTTCCTGTTATCCTAAGCAAGTCAGCAGTTAAGTACTGAGAGAGCCAAGACTACTGCAAGTATCTCCATTCAAATAATTCCTGTGCTACCAATAATTTAGAAGTGTCTGTCGGCCATGGGGTTACCTAATGTTCTAAATGTCAGGTTCTCTCACTAGTGAACAAAATTATTCAACAAAACACTGGATATGTCAAAGCTTATAATGCCCTTAAAATTGTATTGGGTGAACTGCTTCCAATTTTTGTTTGATTCTATTTAAGCCCACTGTTAAAGTAATAAGTACTAGTCAAGTATGAAGTACAGCCAGAATATTTGCAGGCAATCTACTTTTAGCTGTTGTCTTCCATTTCCAGTCAAGACTTCCAGCACTGCCTTGGTAGGTGCCTGTGTGCTGCTTCTAAGCAGCTCCTTCATTTGACCAGCACACACTGTGCTCTACAACCTGTTCGTATCTGTTCCATCAGTGTTTCTGTGCATTACTCTTTCATCGTTTTACAGTAACATTCATTCTCATAAATTCACCCTTTCAAAAAACAGTGTGTCCAGATGCAGGGAGTTTGGAGGGAGTTAGTACCACGCAATGTTGGAAATCACTCATTTCATATCTTGTGTGTGAAGTTTTCTTACTGCCTTGGTCAGAACTGGCCTTTCTGACTGTTCTAACATTATACTAGTGCAGAGATGATCTCTTTTTGCCTTCCCAGTCCCACAAGGAGCAAAGTTTTCTTAATGCAAAGAGTTCGGCTTCTCTAGCTAAAACCATTTTTAAAAGATCACCTAAAGACTATTGCATAATGGGATTGGCTGAAATCTATTTATACTGCCCACACTTTTTCTTTTATATGTAGGTTTAGAAGATTTGTATTGCTTGCAATTCTAACACCAGGCTGATTTGGCAATTCAGTTTCTCAAATCTTCACAACTCGCTTTCTAGCATGTTTTCCAAAACCCTCCAACTTTAGAGAGTAGCTTTGAGGTCCCAAATTCTGTTGCTATTTCCCTTTTTGCCTTGATATAACTTCTGATTTCAGTGAGAGAGTTTAGGCACTTTGGCCTTGAAAAGTATTCTATGTGGATGTTCAACATCCAGAGTGTCATGGTGGCCTGTCTGGTTCAATTACACTAGCTGTTATTCTGGATGTTGGATGCTAGGAAATGAATTTTATCCATTTGTGGGTTCTAATTTGATTTTTAGTGTTGAGTGAACAGAGTAATAATGGCAGAAAATACTTGAGCTTTAAAGCAAAATGTAGTTCTGCAGGGAATTCCATTTCTCCCAGTGAACTCTCAGATCTCTAGCGGAGGCTCTTTTGAAAAGAACTAGGGTCTCTGAATCCAGGACTGTGTGGTACTTTACAATAGATGGAACTACGTGATGGTCACTTCAATCTACAAGATCAGTTCCAGGGAGAGCAGGTGGTACGTTGGGAAGTCAGCAAAGTTCCTCTTGTTTTGTCAAACTTTATCAAAATCAAACCGTAAGTGTTTTTCTTCTATGAGTCTGCCTGCATAAGTCCAGATCTTCAGACTCTGTTAGACTACACTTATTAATTCAAGAAGTACTACTTATTTTGAAGATGGGGACAGTGTGTTCTTGTCACAGGCAGAAGCAGCTGTAATGGAGTATTATAGGAATAGGTCACAGATGTGCTAAAACTAACTTTGTATTAAGTATCTGAGCATCTACAGTTTCAGCTTGTTAGCTCTTCCACTTCTTTACTTTTTTTTTTTTCTTCTCCTGAATTGGTATTGCAGATGGTGAGGAAAAAGGAAAAGGTGTGTGAAGATTCAACTTTGTTGTGCAGAGACTACTGAGGACTATCTCTGATTTTCTCTCATTGTCTGTGGATATAAGACTAATTGGATAGCAGCTTTTTGGGATGTGGGGAACAGTGTTTTGGGTGACAATCTGTTCCCTTGTCATAGAAAAATGTGCAGTCTATTCACCATAGTTTAGGATGAGTCTTCAGATTGCTACAGGCTGCTTCAACAGCCTGTAGCTGTACAACAGCTATATACTTTCTTTTTTACTTTTTTTTTTTTTAGTAAGCTCTGCTGTTACAATTGAGAAATTATCTCTGCAAGTCTTGTGCAGCATTCTCCTGTGTGATGACTACAATATAGTTGATACAGAACTTGTACTTGAATGTGCAGCCACAGAGGCAGAAGTCTGTTCTATTGAACTTTTAAACTACTTCCCCTGTTTTTTTCCTTTTTAATGCCAACCGAAGCAATAATATTAAGAGTGCTTAGAGAAGAGAACATTTCCAATACTGAAGGTGCTGCAGGCATTTCCTCAGTAGAATTAAAACACTCTGTACAATACTCAAGTTTAGCTTGGAAAGAAGGTACACAGTAATCAAATCAAAATGCTACTAAACACTTCCAGTCATTCTGAATCCTCTAAACTGTATCTTCAAATGCTGGTGGTTATTTTGCTAATGCCACCAATTTCTGTGTCAAGACAGCCTTGGCTGCACAAGCTCTGAAGTGGACAGGGTTCAGAGAAGCCTCCCTTCACCTGCTTTCTCACCATTGTACTGCTTGAAAGCACAGCAGGTTTGCTAAAGCACTTTCTGCACACAGGGCTTTCTCCTTATATGAGGGCTTTGCAGTAAGTGCTTTTTACTGTGATATAAATTTGCCTCTATGTCAGTCCGAGTTATGAAGTATTTTATGACTTGATGAGCTTCTCATAAAATGCTGTTTTTACTATTTGTGTTGTTTTGGCAAATGCAAGAAACAAATGTTTGGAAACAATCTATGGAGAAAACAATACCATAAACATTAATTAATCCAGCTTAGAGGTTGAAAATGATCCTTTTAAATTATTCCCTCTGTTGAAATATATTGTTCTAAGCTTCTGTATTTCAGTCTTTACAAGTTGCCCGCAAGTTCGTTTTGTTGAACCCCACATGGTGTGTTTAGGCCCTCTCATGTAAGTGTTTGATGTAATATTACAACCTCATGCTAAACAACACACTGCAATAATTGTAGTTATCTGTAGAAGAAGTTGCTGGCAAAACCAAAATAGTTAAATGTGACTATGTACCAAAACAACCAAAATTGCCCTTTGATTGTGAGCTCATAATTCACAAGCTTTGAGAGAATCTAGCATGTGACCCAAAATAGATCCCAAATGCTGTGATCTCCAAGAAGTTATTTTTTACTTTGCCTTTATATGAGGTGAGTATGCTTAATCTGGGTCTTTTCTGATAGATGATGAAGTGCAAGAAAAAGCAGAATTTCTCATAGCCTGCACAGGTAGTCTTTGATTATGTTTATCAGCTGGTTCTACAAGCAAATCTTAACATGTTCATTACAAAATTGCTCACAATTACTGGTGTGTGTATCCAAGTAAAATTCAATGTGTTTTCTGAGAACCTAAACTCAAATTGAAGAAGCAGCACTGAAAGTTATTCCTCTGAAGAGACATTTGCTGAAAATTATATCTAAGGCTATAGAAATAGTGCAAAATCCTCTCTGCAGACTCAGTGTTTGGTGGAATCCAGTCAATTTTAATACCGAAACACTCAGGATTATTAGCAATTCTAAATGAAGCTTTAGTAAATAGCCTCAGGAGATCCCTGCAGAGTGCAGTCCTGCACAGCAATAGGTAAGGTGACTCTGAAGGCAGTGCTGTGGCAGCTGTGGCAGAATGGCTGTGTTAGGCTGGTTCTCTGCCTGTCACTATTCACACTGCTTCTTAGTAAACATTCTCACATGGAAGTTTCTCTGCTGCACTTGGGTGACTGAATCGCTGGCTTGGCCATTCAAGGTGAAATGACTGGTATCTGGAATCTAGAGGAGATCTCCTGGTCCACATTTTTCCTTATGATTTAGATTATATTTTTAGGCTGGGGACATGCCAGGTCCAGTAGATCTTCTATAAAAACTAAGTAAATAATTGATCAAAGGCTTGAGTGATAAGCGTTAAAAATCTGGGTAGTGTTCTAGATTATGAATGTGTGTTTTATTAATAACCAAGCCAATCATTGTGGCTTTTCTTCATAGAAAAATGTATATATGCAGTAATTCTCATCTCTGCTTGCCAGCAGACTCTCTGCATACCTCTAATAAACCCTGATCTAATTCTATAAATCATAAATTACAATAAATCATGCATAGAAGCATTAATTTTAAAATTAGTATCTAAATAGACAAGCCAGGCAGCTTTCATACTCAGTTAGCTGTGCAAAACCACTCCTCAGCCTCTAATCAAGAAAAGAATATTTTTTTAAAATCCTAGAATTAGCCCTCAATCAGACTGCACCTGATCTCTGCTGGAAAAATAATGTATTGTGGTGAATCACTCTAGAACTGCCCATTTTTAATTTATCTAAGCAGTTGATTTGACTGGAGAGATGCTATAGTCTTCCTCACTGCTAAACTTCCTTTACCTGGTAACTTAATTACTGGTAACCAGCTTTTCTGCCTCAGGGAACTGTATAAACATGTTTAATTACATTGATATTAAGACTGTCCTAACATTAGATGTGACATCTGTGTCTACATACAGATAAGAAACACACTAAATACACTAAATTTTGTACTCATTTCTGTTGTGGGGGAAAGGCTAACAGTTTTTTATGGAAATGCAGTGATTTTCCTTTTTTTTTTTTTTTTAATTACTTTATCTGTGTGTGAGAAGTGATGAGTGGGACATAATCTGAAAGAAGATTTTCTTGAAATCTGAAGCTTATGCAGGAGCAATGCAAACTTTTCAAAGTGTCAGTGCAAAAATATATACACAGTAATAAAACTGGGGGAATGGAGGAAACAACTAGAAGGGAAGAATGTCCTGGGCACTACTTTTTGTGATACAATTTCTTTTTCTTTCTTGAAGAAAAAACCCTTGATGAAAGTCAAGCAATAGAAAAGGAGCTTGGGAAATTAAAAAGGGCGTTTCTGAGAGAAAAAGGATTTTCTTTAGGTCTATTTGTTATTATTCACACAAAGATCCAAATCTTGATTTATAAATAAGAACAAAATGGAAAGTGTGCAATTGTGTACCATAGTGACAAAAACTGTCAAAGAAGAAAAGTTACTGATATGTTTCTGAGAATCCATAAACTTACTTTTCAGACATCTCCCCTGAAGTGTTTCCTGAATGACCTACTAACTGGCTGTTACATTAGAAGATATAACCGTATTACATAGGTAGCAATCAACAAAGATTGTGTTGCTGTTCCAGTTGCCTTTATCTTGTAATTAAGTCTTTAGTTTATATATTTTTGTTAAACTTTAAACACATCAATTTATATCTTGTTGTTGAGGTGCTGAACTAAGATTGGCAACTATATTTAGCTCTCTGGCTGCTCTTCTATAGAAACAGTGAATAGCATAGTATAGGTTGCATAGCAAAAAAGGTTGGCTTAGGGCTAAAAAACCATAGAGTGAAAAGGCTGTATAACAAAAGCTTGAGCTCAGTTGCCCAAACATGCTGTGCTGTTGTCTGTAAGATAAAATGTGCTTGCCAGTACATCCTCTTACTGCTATCAGGATTATTGTCAGATCTGATTACTTCCAGCTTCTTCCTTGTAAGAGGACCACTGCACCTACAGAAGGCATAGATGCTCAGCACCTTTGAGACTATGATCTCATAGCATCCAGCCTGCCGTGATAAAATTGCTCTTTTTTTAAAAGTCTTTATGATGTGATCTACTTGTTTAGAAAATTACTACTTTTTAAAGATATGATTTGTGGTATTTCTTATTGTGCTTAGATCTTTTAATGTGGAGACAAGGAACATAAATTCAGACAGCACAAGCTGAAGAGGTTCTTCCCAGACATTGCTTGTTTACGTGGGATGTAATGGGACAATGCTGGTAAATGAACACAGTATTCTGCCAGAGCGCCCCCTCCCTCCATCCTGTATTCCCAGAACAATTTAAATGTTGTTTCATAGCCATGTGCCATTTTGAGATCTGCACAGACTTGCACATTTTCTACTCTGCATATTAAGACATACACAGCCCTGAAACAAGGGTGTTTGGGGGGAGGAGAGGGAAGTGCCCCTTCTGTCTGGAAAAACCTCGGTGCCTTCCACACATTCTCACTAAAGAAGGCAAAACATTCAGACAGCAGTTTTGTGTTTGTATGTTCTATTACTGAGTTATGTGCAGCTTTCCTGAAAATTGTGCATCTAGATAATTTATATAAAAACAACTACTTTTAAATGTAAAGTCTAATCTAATATGTAGGGACTCTTGCTTCTTCACTTGTTTCCTATTCCTGTTGTGTGATGATTTGGGATACCCGTAGTAAATTCATTATTTGAAATTTCTTCTGTATGATTTGTTAAATAGGTAATAAGGTGCTATTTCTTTCTCTCACCTTTATAAGTAGTCTTAGGTTCTATATTTATGTGTATAGTGATCTACCAAATGAAGATGTTAAAGTGCTCAAATAGGCAAAAATAATTTTAATTCCCTGTGAATCACAATGGTAAACAAAATGACTGACAGAAAGTTGAGGGTAAACAAGTGGGAATACTGTTTGTATTCAATGCTTTCTGATTGAAAATTACTAAGAGATACAGATAACTTTAATTAGCTCTTGGTTAGATTGTGCTGTGTGCAATAGCAGATGCAAGAGGGATGGATGCAATATGCACATGATATAATTTGCAGAGAGGGAGAAGTTTCTGAAGTAGAGAGGCAGCCTTAATGCTGCTCTGCTTTATACACAGCTGTTTTTCTTCCCGTCTGGTATGCCAGGGCCACAGACATTCACACTTTGTCCTTGGAGAGGTGGAAAGTGGATGATGTAAGAGGGTTCCCATAGTATAGAACTCAGAATTTTTCCTGTGTTGTTGGAATACTGGTACCAAAAAACGTTTTTTGTTGTTTCATCTGCCACTTGCAATATAGAGACAATTTATGTTTGATCATTTGTTTGATAATGAATATTCAGTATTTAATTCCCAGCTGGGTTTTGGGATGGTTGAGGAGTGTCCTTCTTTTCCTTTGATTCCTTCCTGAACTGCAGGATCCTCTGCAAAAAATAAGGGCTATTTTTCAAGGGCAGCTGTCTGTGGATTTCCCCAGTTTTATTCATTGCTTTCTGATTCCAGTGGTGTTATGAAGGTGTGATAGAGCAGTCGAGCTGCTTATCCTTTGTCATGTGTTCTCATCAGATGCTTTTATTCCTACAGTTTCAAATATGAATGGGTGGTTGTAGTTGTGGTGTTTGAATTGTTCTGTTTGACATTGCTCCTTGAGTAATCTTGCCCTATGATTCAGCTTTGATTTTTTTTTTTCTAATGTGTGTTGGGTGAATTGTGAGCAGTTTTCTGGGAAAACAGGCTGCCAGTGCCCTAATGATGCATCCATAAGGCATCTTCCTCTGAGACTATTGAATGTTCATGCAAAGACAATGAAACATTCTGCTGATGCCATTGAATAGTACCCTTTGTGCTGCACTACTTGCAGATATTTATGGGGTTTATTTTGAATATTAAACATCAACATGGCTTACCTAGTAAGAAATAGTTTTCATTCTTAATTAATGATTTATCATTAAGGCTGGATATTCTGAAATAACAGCTGATGCATCCTTTGCTCTGCATAAGTGTATTTATTCTTGCAACTCTGTATTAAGTAGGACTTCCCCTAAATCAGGGGTACTTAAGGTAAGTGTTGCTGGTTCCTTAAGGAGCTTTATACCCTTGTGCCACTGAAATACACAATGGGAAGTTAAAGGAGTTGGGGTATAGCTCCTGCTTTTTAAGATAACAATTTGTTAAGCATCATCTGGCAACTCCAACTGTTTCCATGCATAATATTTATTTGTAAAAAAAACCTGCTTAAAAGGATGTTACCCTATCTAATTAAATATTCCTATCATTAATTAAGCTTATTCTAGTACTGTTCCATCTGTAACTTCTTTGGCTGCTCTTTTGCTAATATGTTTGTCTAGGGCCTATCCATTTGCTGGAACTGATTAGGTCTTCCTACAAGAGCATAGCAATGAAAAGTAATTCCACACACATTTCTTACTACTAATAATTAATTTTAATTCCACCACAGGTTGATACACAAAGCTACTTGTACTAGCATTTCTGCAGTATTCTATAGGAGCATCCAAGAAAAAAAACCTGCCTCTTGCCATATAAAATGACCAGAATTATACTATTTTCTGTATACTTTATTTTCCTCTAATTATCAATTTTTTTCTTTCTTCCTTGAAAAACAACCCTCTATATCTGATGCACTATAATTTATGTGGAATGTATGTGCAGAAATGGAGTGGGTGGCATTCTGGTGTCTTGTCACTGACACAAGCCTGAAGTAATTCTGTGGGGTGAGGTTAGTCATGGAGCTTAGAGCAGTCTGGATCACTGCATGCTTGCTGTGGTAGCTAACCTACACTTAGTGCAAAGACATTTCAAACCTACATATTCCATTTTTTCCACACATGAATAGACTAGGACCTAGTATGAATTTCAAAATCAAGCCTTTCTTTTTACATGTGGTCAGAAGCCTTTTAATATTTTAAAGCTGAGCCTTTGCTAAAAGAACAATGTTGGTTTCAGTGCCAATATTGACTTGCAACTGTGATTTGGCTGGAGAAACCCTGCAGCTGCTTTGGCTGCTCTTGTGCCACATGGTTTGAGCAGTGATAATGGAGATGAAGAGGCATGCACAGCTCTTGCTGTGGTTGCCTTCCTGAGTAGATCCAGGTTGGACATTAAGTTGCAAGATACCAGTATCAACTGTTGCAAAGGAAAAGCACATGCAAATTACTGAAAAGCATAAACTGTTCATTAGTTTGAGTCACAAGACTGATCTTCTACTCTGCAGGCTTGGAGAGTGGAGTAGATTTGGAATCCTAAAACAAATACATTACACCTCTGTAATATTTTCTGAGAAGAAGAGTATTCAATAAAATGTCAGTTATCGTGGGAGGATAATAAAGCTTTGTAAGACATTTTTCCACTCAGGAAAGGAGATTACCTTCTTTCTGGTAGCCTTCATAAAGATTATAATCTGTATTATTTTTTAATGGCATCATCAGAGGAAATTGAGTTATCTGTTCTATAAGAGCATCATCCTCAACAATTCAGTCCATCTTTCAGCATTAGTTATCCCAGTGAAAACTCCAATCTCCAGTGTGCTTTTTTGCTTGGACAGGTGCCTAATTGGATGAGATTTCAAAGTAAAACATGAGAGCATTAGTTAAGTGTGACACCATCTGAAGACAGTCTGAACCTCAAAATAAAGTTATATTCTTTACTATCTGCATAGTGTGTAACTTAGATACGAAAATATCACTTGTGGTAAAGCTGTATTTTATCTCCTAACAATTTATTTCAACTGCACAACTAAGCTGGAATTGTGAAAAGCATAAATGTGACATTTTATCTGCAGTTTGCATATTTATATTGACAGTTTCTTTCTAGTTCCCACATATCCTGAGCAGTTTTACATCATCTTTGTATGCTGTGCTTCACTTGCTGTCAGTTATGAGGCACATTTGTGTTAGGACATGCTTTAGAGAAACAAATTCTGAAATGCCAGGAAATAACTGAAGTGCTGCTCGCTGGCATTCTGCCTACCTGAACTGAAGACTGATGGGTAAATGGGATAAAGTTTTTCTCACATTAGTTTAGATAGCTACTGAGCATATTTCTTCTGTCCTTTTGGCAAGGAAGCAGGAATTAGGTTTCCAGAATTTAGCAGCATTCCCAAGCCTCTGTTCTGCTTTGCTGATCACCTGTCTGTCATTGGGACCTTTGATTTTCATGACGAAGAAGGAATGGAGCCATCAAGCATGAGGCTGCATTGCAGCTGATGACAAGTGCTACACGGTTGTACCAAATTTTCAGGGGTGTTATGTAGAGACAAGAGATCTAGCAGGACATAGAGGATTATAGGGAGATAGCAGAGGATGAGAGGATATGGAGACATTTGGAAAAAGTGCTGACTACATGGTATGGGGAGAGACTCAGTGGGAGGCTGAGAAAGGCACATCCACAGCTCAGTAAGACAGCCCATCTGCCACTGGAGTAGCTAATAGGACTTTCCAAGCTTGGGAGTACATTTTCCACAAAACCATGCTATCAACTGATTCCTGACTTTCAAAATTAGGAAGATTTCTTGTCAGAGGTAAAACTTTCAGTATCCTAGCTAACTAAGCACGGTGCTGCACAGACTGTCATATCATCTGTGGTACAGGTAGTAGCTTTGGAGCAGTTAACAGCCTGGGGAAGAATCCTACAACTCTCCCATCTAGGCAGGTTCTGCACCACAGCCTTGGATAGGATGTTCACAGTGATCCAGTGGCTCATTTTTTTAAAAGAACAATGTTCAGTCTCTTTTTGATTGTAATACTGAGACAATCCTAGAAGATGAGACAGATGGGAGTGCTGTGCTGCTTCTGTTATTCTCCAAATGGTAGCTCGTGGGTACTAAATTATTTTTACTCAAATATTATGCTCTGAAATTAACAATAAAGATGAAGAATTGCTGTTTGTTATGTTATATGGTCTCTGGAGTGCAGTTCTACCTACGTTCTCAGAAAGACAGCTTAAGTTTGCTGTTATGATAGATACTAGTTTTATTATATTTATGAAATTATAAACTAAGCATGCTTAGTTTATTGCTATTGCTGAAGATATAATGTCTTCTGGGAATTTCTGTGCAAGGTTATTTCTTTTTTTTTCCTCCACAAGATTAATGCTATAAGCAAAATTCAAAAATGAGCTTCCATGATAAGCTATCAACTGCATACTGAACAATTATTCTTGTACTAAGACTATTTACATATAAGTAAAACTTCCTGATACCTTCAGAATAGACTGACAAGGCCCAAGGACTAAAGTGATTTTTCAAGGGATTTTTACAGATCTGTTTTTGATAGTATTCCTTAGAATGTCAATATTTTACTGGTGAAACACATTCTAAGACTCTTCATCCTTCAAAAAGATAGAATCATAGAATCATCCTGGTTGGAAGGGACCTTGAAGATCATGAAGTCCAGCCATAACTTAAATCCCCCTATCATAGCCTAATTTATGGGTTCAGTGCTTAAATCATGTCACTAAGCACTATATCTACATTTCTTTTAAATACTTCCAGGGATGGTAACTCCACCACCTGCCTGCACAGCCTGTTCCACTGTCCAACAACTCTTTTGGTAAAGAAATTCTTTCTAATATCCAGCCTAAACCTCCCCTGACACAGTTTCAGGGCATTTCCTCTCATCCTGTCAAGATCTACACATCTGTCTGATGTCAGTAGTCTTACATCTGCAACAATATGGTAAAGAGCTCAAGCAGTTATTTAAACTTCAATGAGATTCTATTTTTGGGTGAACCTTTCACTGGAGGCTAGTAATGGTGGGAATATAAATAGAATCAGATAATAAAGTTGCAGTTCTGTCAATTTTATTTTTTTTTTTTAATAGCCAAAATAAGTTTTAAATAGTGGTTTCTGAAAATAGTAGTTGAGGCATTAGGTTCCTGATTTTGTTTTGGAAAATACAGAAGGCTGAAAAACGTACTGTGGTATGGCACAAGCTGGCCAGGACAGATCTGAGGTAGCATTAACTGGTTTCTGGACCATGAAGTAGGAAGGATTTGCACAATACAGTGAAATGTATTTTATTGGTTTTTGATTATTTTTTTTTCTCCAAAATCTGTCTGGGTGAAAAAAGAAACAAAACATTTAGTATATATTTGTGATACATATGAGCTACCAAAGAGATCCCCATGATCTTGTCTTACAGCACACAAGAGATCAGACTTTCAGGATTGTGCAGTGATGGCCCAGGACACCTGCTCAGAATTCTGAGGAAGAGATTAGCATTGTTGGGGCAGGTCCAGGGGAGGCCACAAAAATGATCAGAGGGCTGGAGCACCTCTCCTATGAGGAAAGGCTGAGAGAGTTGGGGTTGCTCAGTCTGGAGAAGAGAAGGCTCCAGGGAAACCTTGTAGTCTTTTGATACTTAAAGGGGACTTAAAAGAAAGATGACAGACCTTTCATTGGGGCCTGTAGCAATAGGGCAGGGGATAATAGTTTTAACTGAAAAAGGGTGGATTGAAACTAGATATAAGGGAGAAATGTTTTATAATGAGGGTGGTGAAACACTGGAACAGGTTGTCCAGAGAGGTGATGCCCTGTCCCTGGAGACATTCAAGATCAGGTTGGATGGGGCTGCGAGGAACCTGCTCATTGCAAGGGGAGGTTGGACTAGATGACCATTAGAGGTCTCTTCCAACCCAAACTAGTCAACGATTCTATGGTGGTGAGTCTTTCATCTTTGAATGTAGGATTATTTTCTTCTCTCTGTTCTGCCGTTGAAGGACAAGATGGAATGATGTCTATCCACTCTACTTTTCACCCTGTTCTACCTCAAACTGTCAAGGCAGTTTCAGAAGGAAAGTCTCTCCAATACGGTGCCTGACAACAGCAATGTTTTCTGCTTCATTTTCTTTATTTCAGAGATGAGAACTTTAACATGCTGGGGTTACCTTGTCTTGGCTTCTATACTGTTTAACTGACAGCAGCAGAACAGCATGTATTCAATTCAAAGTTGATTTGCTCTGCACTGTGGGTTTAGCATGAACAAAAATGTTGTACCTGCTCAATTGCAGAGATCTGCAAAGAAGTGTCCCTTTGACAAAGTTAGGATCAAGAACTCTCTTGTTGGAAGCTTGACATTCAAAAGCCGTGGATTTCTTGAGACCATCTTGTGGTAGTAACAATGTAAGGAAGTGCAACTGCTTTGTCTTTTCTAAAAAATGTTCTGTTTAGTAACTTTCATATTCTTCATGAAGTCTTTGTATGTTGTCAAATTCTGCTGCTCTTCACAACAGTGACATTCTTGAGAATTGATTTTCATATGATATGATATTAGATATCGCATGTCACAGCAGGGTTGGGAGGTGTCCCTTGGGAAAAGTCTGTGCTGGAACATCTAAAGCAAGAGATGAAGTGTCATTAGTGAACGACACATGATGCTTTTAAAACAGCAACATTGTTGTATGACCTGCAGCATGCCAGTGTATGTGTAAAGAAGGGATTTTTCCTTTGCAGTCATTTGCTGCTTCCATCACAGCTTTGGGGAATGAGGTTAACGAGAATCTTGATACCTGGAAAAGTCCTGTGCGACTCCAGTAGTTTGACAGCACGTCGTGCCTGCAGGCGGGGGCAGCCAGAGCTGTCCCGGGCCTTCCCTCTGGCGCTGGCCAGCAGCAGCCCCCGGGCCTGCCCGCCTGTGCTGGCCACGGGCGCCGCGTCCCGAGGTGCCCCGTCCAGCCGAGCACCGGGCAGGCGGCGGCACGGCCCGGGTCGCCCACCCCGCGCTCGGTGCCGCTGCCCCCCGCGCCCCGCCCGGCTCCCCCCGCCCCGCCAGCGTCCCACGGCGCCGAGGGGGCATAAATGTGTCCCCGCGGGCAGGGCCCGCAGCGATGGAGGCGGCGGCGGGCGGGCGGGCGCTGCGGTGCCTGCTGGCAGCCCTGGCGCTGCTGTCGGCGCTCAGCGCGGCGGGGACGCTGTTCCTGCTGGCGCAGTGGCGGGAGCTGGGCGCGGCGCTGCGGGAGCTGCAGGCGGAGCGGCCCGCCCCGCACCACGGCTCCCAAAGGGCCCTGCCCGGCCCCGGCCCCGGCCCGGCCGCCCGCAGCAAACGCAGCCGTCGCGGGGAGGGCGTCCGCGGACACGTGCGGGCCGAGAACGAGGAGCTGCTGATGCTGATGACCTACTCCATGGTGCCGGTAGGGCGGAGCGCCCGGCCCGCTGCGGGGGCACCCGCGGGCTCCTTGCTGCGGCCAGGGCAGGCGGCTCTGCCGGCGGGCTGTGCGGGGCCGGGTGCGGGGCGAGGGTGGGAAGCCGGCGGTGCTGGCCCGCGGTGTCTGCCTGTGGCCCCCGGAGAGGGGGGCCGTGGGACAGTCTGGCCCAGCCGAGGTCTTAGAGTGAAGTTCCTTTTTAGCGGCGTGGATGTAACGATGCTTCAAAACTTTAGTTGCAATAAAAAGCCTTCCAGTGTCCCAGGTTTCAGACTTTTAAATCTTTGCACCGCTAACAAACCCTGCCATGGGTTTTCTGCTGTTCAGCACCTCACGGGGGGTACTGGGTATTGCTTCACCGTGATGTTTCTTGGAAATTGGTCATGTCCTTCCAGTAACTGGAGTGTGGTGGAGGCACAGATTTCTGCACCTTGGTACCATAGATTTCTCTTTACACCCTATAATTATGAGAAAGCTAAGCTTTTCGTATTTGAATAAATACTTCTAGCTGTAGCTTTTCTTCATGGCAAATGGCTGTTTGGATGACTGGTGTACTCATCTTTCATAGTGAAGTGGAAGGTTCTATTGTAGGGTATTTGTTATAACTCACTTTTTGAGTGCCATGTTTTTAAATTGTCACCTGAATTGTACTGATTGGTACAACTAGTGCTGCTGAGATAATTGGAAGGCCCCAATGCAAGCTGTATTCACCTCTGCAACCTCAACAAAGCCATTTAGATTAAAATGCAATCTGAATTAGAGCATATGTGGACAACGTGTATTTTACAAATTACAGGGTAGAAGCCAAGTGCTTTTGAAGGAGTGTGAGGGGAAAGAGAACAAGCAAATTATGGTACTCAAAACAAGTTAGCTCTTCTCAGCTAACTTAAATTTAATCCAAAACTTCTAAATGTAAGAGCTGTTCCAGTGCAGTCAAGAATCCAGTACATTTTCAGTATCTGACCAAACTGAAATTCATAGTCAAATATAGTTTGATTTTGCAACAAAAGAATCTTCTTTTATTTAAGTCTGTTAGATTTGATGCTTGCTAATAATGTATTAGCTTAAAAAATAAAGATTGATAGTGGCAAATAACCTTGCTAGGATTACACATCATTCTGCCTTTCAGATTGACTTGCACTTGTTCTGTTTTTTGGGATTAGTGCATTTCATTATTTGTCAATAGAGTAATTGTACCAAGATGAATAATGTGCATCTCCGGGCAAATATGTTAATAAATTATCATATATTGTGCAGCCCTGAAATATTAATCTTTTTCTTTTCTGGCAATAAACATTAGGCTTTCCCATGAAGAACTGAGGTGCTTCTAGTGCTCATGTTCTCAATATTGTCAGTTCTGCTGGATCTTTTGATGAGTTGCAAAACATTTTAGAGTGTTTGCTCTCAGCATTCAGGACATATATCATGAATAATTGCCCAGCAAAAACCTATGTATTTTGTAAAAATTACTTGTATTGATAAATTTTGGTCTACTCTAGATTAAAAGCATCTGTATTCATGTGTCTTCTAGCTTTTTTTTTTATAAAGTCTGACATTGTTGGGATGGAGTATTTTGAATGGATGAAGGTCCATTCCAAATTTGCAAATGTGGGTTATTCCAAGATTAGAAATCACTTTCTTGGAACATAGGTCATCTTCTCACTGGATATATTAAGCTGAAGACATATCCACAATTTGATATGCATATAAAATAAAATTAAATGTAATTTTAATTGGCTGTTGTTGGCTTTTGATACCGTCCACTACTAGAGTCACTGCATAGACAACTGCACATTTTACAGTAATGTGTGAACTTTAATGCCTAGATGATGTCTGTAGTTGTCTGGCCAGTATTTTCTGCATATGTTCAGTAAGGTTTAAAGTGAGGTATGTGGAACAGATTGCTGTGAGACAATCACTGCCTGAAGAGATGGATGGTGTCACTACCCTAAGGTAGTTCTAAATAGTTCATTCCTATCGGCACAGAGTGGAGAGTTGTGTCTTTGTTTTCCAAATTATTTCTGTAGGCAAAGTAAACTAGGTACTTTTATGGCTTGATTGTTTTCAGCTTCACTTTCTTTGCAACATTAGGTCCGAGTCCTGGTGGATTTATGTAACAGCACAAAAGGGATATGCTTAACAGGTATGTTTCTTGCCTTAAGCAGTATTTCAGTATTGCACCTGCCTTACCTTCAGGAACACCACGTGACGAAGTTTTCAAAGAACTTCAAGTCAATGGCTGTGTCAGAGAATTATGCCGTGTGTAAGATTTTGCCTGTTAATTGGGTTATTTATTTCTAAAAAAAAAAATAGGTGCTACCTTGGGACTTACCTATCCCTACTTATAAAAAATGCTGGAATTTAAGGAGCTCAGTTGATGTTACTTGGAGATATTTCTTGTGTGATTTTTTTAAACACCCACTTGAGTGTTTAAAATACTAGTTGCAGTTTAGTCTTGGTATTTTGGTGTATGTCCCCAGACTTCCAGGCTAATATAGAATAAACATACAAGGTGTAGAAACTTCCATCCATTGTAACTGCTCTGGAATAGTGGGACTTGAATGAACAATGTATTTGCTTCCCCACCTTAAACCATGGTAACAGGACCTTGGGTTACTGGTTAGGGGCTGGGGCAAGAGGAGATGTGAGAAAGCTCTGTGATTTGGTGAAGAGAATGGCAGGTGGTAGCCAGTTTAAGGGCTATGGTCCAGCTTTGAAATGTGTAACAGATTGAGTCGTGTGTTGGTTTTGGAAATGAGAAGAATAGAAATAAGCCACTTCTTGTGATTTAAAGAAAACACTTGCTGTGTAGTTTGTATTATCAGATGGCTGTAAAGGTCTGTTTGGTTCAATGATTTCAGCATAAGTGAGAATTACTGCAGTACACAGGGATGTTAAAGAATACTTCTGAAATTGTAGATCAGCTCTGATTGTGACTGAGGCTGAACCACAGACAACTTAAAAGCTTGTTTCTTTGTCTTCCAGACTTCTGAATTCATGCTACTTGGTGCCTTCTGCACCTTTTTTTTATTCTTGACACAATGTTTTTCTCAATACTGGCTTGCTCTGCTCTAGGCCTCTGTGGCATTTGCTACTTTTCAAGCATCTTTCTTATTTATCTTATTCTTATACAAGGATAATCAAGATCCTCAGTTTTTGAGATGAGTAAGTAATTGACCACACTAATGGACATAACATTTAGTGTGGAAAAAATGGTCATTTACTGGAAAACTGGCAGAAAGATGTTAACTGATGTTACTGCCTGTAATGATTAAAAGGGATAATTGCTGTAGCGGTACTGTGAAAAGGTTTTCACTTTGCTCATAATGCTTTCTAATTAATGCTGAAAATAGTCATCTTTAGGGAAAACTAGTAATTACTGTTATTTTCTGTTATAAAGAGTTTTGTTGAAACAAGCAGTACTTTGTTGACTGGATAAAAATGTTCACAGAACTAACTTGGTTCTTTAATTGCAACCACCGGCTTGCTTTGTTTTCTCCTAACCCACCTTTCCTGTTTGTTTGGGGTTTTTTTGTTTGTTTTGTTGTTGTTGGGTTGTGGGGTTTTGGGTTTGTTTAGGTTTTTGTTTATTTTTTAAAATGTGTTTTGGGGATCAGGTAAGATCAGGTAAGATAGATCTTGTTACAGACACAGTTTCTGTTTTACTCTTGCCTGCTGTGTTTTTTTGCTCATTAAGGCCCTGTACTTGCACAAAGTCAGAGAGAGATTTTATTGTATTGCATGTTGCTGAGTAACTGAGGCAAGGCCAGTTTCTAACACTCCAGCCAGGTTCTATGGGGAGAGCTTGGTCCAGCCTGGAGAACAATGACATGTGAAAAGCCTGATTGTGATTTAGATGAAGTTAACAGGAGTGACAGGACTTTTCTTGTTTTTCTATTTAAATAGCCCAAATCCTGAGCTGCAATGAAACATAGTAAAACACAGAGGTGTAGCATGTATTTTTAGTGTGTATTTTCAACAGGATTTTTAACTGTGACATTCATCAGTGTTGTAATGCCATTACGCTTGTACTATAACAGGAGCTTGTAGAACACTTATCTAAAGGAAAAGTAATGATTGTTGGATGCCTTGCACCCCTGGCAGTGCCAAGGCACCTGACAGTGAGATTGCATTGTGGAGGTGGTTGTTTGTCAAACCTTTATCACGTGAAATTTGCAAAAGGCAAAACATATGTATATATGTAATTCTTTTAATGATACTCTTTCAGTAAGTCGGAGCTTCTATTAATGCTTAACTAGTTATTTATGACACAAAACAGTTAAATCCGTAGGTGTTCACTTTGAAATTTGAGGGGCTTTCCTCCTCATTTACTGTTCTGATCTAATGCTAATCAATTCAACGTGGAATTTATTTTTGTTTCCTTAAGATTATACTCACAATTTCTTCTTTCTTGTGTTCTTTTGCATGTTCTTGTTGTAGGCCCCCCAGGTCCCCCAGGTAAGACACTTTGACAACTGCAGTAACATTTTGGGGTAATTGAAAGAGTTGCTGGTACAAAATGTTGAAATGTAGACACGTATCTTTTGTAGAACTACAAACTACGATTCCTTTGCTAAGTGCAATGAGGAAGGACTGAATGACTCCCTGCCTGAAGTTTTGTATTGAGGTGAACTTGTGCCCCTTCTGAGAAGGGAGGAGGTTTTAGGCATTATACTTTTCTAGTGGAAGGAACAGAATAGCTTCACATTTGCTAAAACATGTTTTATGGAATTAATTAGGAGTGTTTAACTAGCATTTAGGGGAAGAGATGAGTATATATATAAATATAAACCCATGAGTAAACCGATACTATAATTTAACACTAGAAAGCTCTCTTTAGAAACCGTTGGTTACTGATTCCACCCTCCCACCTCTCCCATAAATTTCCCTTCTTCCTTATTTAATTCTCTCTTTCTGATCTCTCTCGTGTGGTTGCTAGGCTATATGAAAGCTTACTTGCTTTCTCCCATGCTCCTTTAGCTGTGGGTTTGCTTACAATAATTCTATCAGAAAAGTATCATGTACTACTTGTCTGTGGGGGTTCAAAAAGCAACCAGGAGGGACTTGATGTCTTCTGTACCAATCATGATTTGGAACTGCAGTGTTCTGGACAAGCAGGTAAACTGCTTTTCTTGTGTTAGATTAGTTCAGCCAATATGATAAGCAACATGAAACTTTGTGGCTTCTGAAAGATGTTACAGTCACTGCCAAATTCAGAAATAGGATGTGTCTCACTGTGATTGTCCTTGAAGTGGAATCCAAATGGCTGATCTGTGCTGGCCTTAATGCAAATTGTGTGCAGTATGAATTTCAGTCAGTTTTCTTATGCTGAGGCTGGGGCAAAAACGTGTCTTTGATTTCAGTTCTTTTTTTGCTGTTATTGTGGAGTAGGTTTTTTTTGTTTGTATTGTTTGGTTTGGTGGTGAGTGGGGTTTGTTTGTTTGTTTGGGGTGTGTTTTTTTTAAGGAACACATTCTATTTGCATGGAGAACATAATGGTCAAATAGAGGAAATTGTATGTCTAAGGAATATATATATGCACACACATAAATATACTATATCTGAATATAATAGATTTAAGGGTAGATTGCATTTAACAGTGAATTTTCACTTATGCTCTTTGGTTTGTTCAGGACCTCCTGGACTTGATGGACTGCCTGGCTACAATGGATCAGATGGAGTCCCAGGTATACCAGGACAAAAGGGAGATCCAGGAATAAATGGAAAACGAGGAAAAATAGGTTTGTGTGTTGTTCTTTGTGTTTTTTCTTTTTCTTATTTGTTTGCTTTGATTTTTTTGGTTTTGTGGTTTTTTTGGTGGTTAGAAAAAAAAAAGAAATCCTTTCTTATATTCAGGTCTTACTGTCATACTTTAGACCTTTGTACACGGGGAAAGTTTTCAATGTTTACAAAGAGGTTGCATGTCACAGAATCCTGTAGCATTCATTGTTCTACACTAAGCTTTGGTAGATTACTTCAGACTTACTCCACAGTGAGGAAGATGGTACAAATGCACTAAGGATTAAAGGTGTTGAGTGCACCCTGTTGAATCTCAGTGTGCTGAACTTGTTAGTAAATCCTTTTATTGTCAGGAGGGTCCCATTCCCTTAACCTGCTGACATAAGGACCCTTTGACATGAGAAATCTTAAAAAAAAAAAGCCAGTTTGGGGGTGGAAGTTGTTCTGTGTTAAACCAGTTTTGGTTCCAGATTCATAAAAACTGTTGCAGGAGCAGTTTATTTCCATATTTTCCTTCCTTTCTCTATTGTCCATTGAGGCTGGAAACTCTTGGAGCAGGTTGTTTTTTGTTTGTTTGTTTTTTCGTGATAAACTTTGTAATGCAGGAGTGAATATGCTTTTATTAAAAAAAAAAAAAGTACCGATTGATGCTTCATACTGGAACAGTATTCTTGGTACTGAAGTGCTTTTTATTTTTAGGTATGCCAGGGCCTAAAGGTGATCAAGGAGAGAAAGGAGAACCTGGAGAAATGGGTTCACCTGGCAAAGATGGAATGCCAGGAGGAAAAGGTTCAAGAGGAGCAAAGGGTGAAAAAGGGGATGCAAACAACGATGTGGTATTAGAAGGTAGGAAGAAGTGCTCTTAGGAGCTCTCTTGTACTTGACAGACAAAGACATACTCTGCTTCTGAAGCATGAACGTGATCTGCAAGAACAGGACCAACCAGCATAGCCATGTTACCCACAGTGAAGTTTTTGAGTATTGCTCTGCCCAGGTTACCTTCTCTTTTTAATGCAAGTCTTCACATAAACCTTTCTGCCTGGGCTTTGGGTTGAGGTTTAAATGAGTTCCAGCCTTTCCAACACACTGCCAGACAGGTGACCACCTCCTGCTCTGTCTTGTGGCATAGTTTTATTTTTCTACTCAGAAAATGAGGGGCAGATTTCCACTCAGGAATACAGGAAGCAGCCAGAAATATAAGCTCTGTAAAATGACATCACTGTAGCCTCAGAAGTTGGGGTTTTAGAATTACAGTAAGTAAAAGGCAACAGTGCTTTGTAACTCTTTACTGTGCCTGTAATCAAGACAGATAAATTGCATGCATGTCCTACAGCTTATGAAGTTCTGTATAGTTCACCTTCTAACCAACAGCATCCCAGTCAGTTTATTACACCATATTTCTGCACATAGAAACCTCTTAAGAGGCTGTTCTAGAGATCTTGCAAAGTCCATCATATGGACACATACAATTCTCTGCTGGTTGCCTATAGGGCCCGTGACGTTGTTCTTTGCTTTGTACATAGGTGCAAAAGGGGAACCTGGGCCACCAGGGCCCCCTGGACCACCTGGACCTCCAGGACCTCCAGGAAAACGTAAAGGTAAAGCACAACCTCGGGAGAAGATATACAGCAGCAAATGCACAGGTTAGTTCCTTCCAGTGTTGTTTTTAGTATTATAAACAGGTTCAAGATTAAATCCATGGCTCCAAGTCTCACAGAACAGTAAGCATGTGTTTGTTTAGTTTTCCTGGCATCAGTAAAATTGCACAAACTTAAAGGTGAGTGTGCACTTGAGTGTTTTGCTGAAATACAATCCAGATAAGGCAGCAAGCTGTCTCCAGTAGTATAATGTTATTCTTTTAATTGTGCCATGCTTTGGCTCAGTTTCTGTTAGATGGGGTATATATGGAAAGTAAAAGAAATGCAGTTGAAATTTTTATCTTTTAAATGCTGGATTTTAATTTTACATGTGAATTCACCTTTTTAACCAGGCTACATTTCACGTATTCTACAAAATGAAACTGCCTGATTATTGGCAGAACTGAAGCAAGCTTGAACTAGCTAAGACTTTTAAAAGCTGGAGGAATGCAAAAGGATTATCTGAGACTTTGTGCTCATTTTAGTGTGTAAGTTTTGGAGCAAGGTGATCTTGAGTCCTTTTCTGTTGTTGTGATTTGTCATTGAAGCTGCTTTAGTTGGAGGGTTGTAGTAGATGATCTCCAGAGGTCCCTTCTAACCCCTACCATTCTATGATTATTGTATCCCGAATGACAAGTGGACCATGAGTCCCTTTTATTTCATTTACTGTAGCTGTGTTGGTGAGATTTACAGCTAATTCTAACATTTTTAAAGGAAAAATTAAAATCAGGGTAGATGCTCTTCATACTGTGGTTG
The DNA here is from genome assembly GCF_020740795.1 of Apus apus. NCBI lineage: Eukaryota > Metazoa > Chordata > Aves > Apodiformes > Apodidae > Apus > Apus apus. Next base: position 9,606,017 of record NC_067291.1, read on the forward strand.
CATATTGCACAGCAGATACTGCTAGGACCAAAATGGGAGTACCCAGACGACCAGGTCATAGATCATGTGCTCAAGTGTAGCCGCTGCTACACTTTTTTTTTTTTTCTTCTTTTTAAAGTCACTGCTTAGAGTGCCGACATGATTAAGAGTCTGCCATGAGATATCTCTGGTTTATTCTCAGGTGTGCTGGATACCAGTAAATCCTCATGGATTGAACTTGATATTGTCAAAAACTCATGTCAGTGTTTCATGTCACAACTTCTACTCATGTTTTAGAAGATCTTTTTCTCAGATAGATTAACATTGTGCCTCAGCTAAAGTCCAGGGGTGTGTGCATGTGCCCAAGTGTAGTTTTTAATGAATCCTCTGCTGTGGTAACATCCCAAGTTGGCATATATTGCCTCCTCCTGCAGGTGACTGGTTGGAAGTTACTCTGCTATCTGGACAAGCGTACTTTGTGAATGTAGTGACAGATACACTACTGAGCATGCTTTTCCATGCCTGAAGTTTATAAGGATTTAAATATATTAATAATAGCTAAATATTTTGTGGAAGGAAGTCTTGGTGTCAATGTGATATTAATATTCTAAAACTTTACCACAGTAACCACATTTCTTACTGTATTTTTACAGATGTTTATATTTATCATATAAAAATGTCATTTTAAACAGAATTTATCTGAGAGGCTTGAATTCCTTTTTGCATGTTGGAGTGGGAATAGCTTCCAAGAGGTTAACAGGGACACTGAGACTCTGCAGAAGTACTTGCAATTTTTGTAATCAATTTCATTTTCAAAAACATCGAAAATGAAAAGTAATCTCTGTGATCTTTGATCTCTCTAATGCTATAAACAATTCTGTTTTGAACAAGAAGTGTTAAATGAGGGTTTGATTTTTCTAATGTGTTTTGGTGCTAGTGCAGGCACATGGAGGGGGAGAGTGGGAACAGTTGGGAAGGCTGGTGCTTGGAAATCAAGGATGTTCTTACTCATTTTGTGGAAATCAGCAGTCACAGTTTTAAAAGTATTTCAAGATTTATGTCTGAAGTTGCTGTGTTTCTGAAAATTTTGGCTTAAAATGTTATCATATGTTCCTGAAAAATCTCTCTCAAAAAAAAATTCCTTTTTTTGGGAGAAGGAAGGCCTTTTTTTTCTTTCTTGGCCAGTGCAGAACTAGCAGCAGAGGAGCTGTTGGTTTGGATTCTCAGGAACACATGTTCTACACATCTTGTGATAACTGGAAAATTTTGGTTCAAGGTATTAGCTGATTATGGCCAGCAAAGAGAAGCTGGTGCAAGAACAGCATTGCACTTTTAGCTTACTCCAGCTTCAGAATGGAAGCAAAGTTTTGCTTTTGGAACTACATACTGGATCTGGCTGTCCTTGTCCTTTACCCCAGCTGGAATTGCATTCAAAATAATGGTGGCTTTCAGCGGTTGTTGCTACCCCTACAGTTCTGGGATGAATTTTCCTCCCAGCTGTGATGCCAGTTCTCAGGGAGGTCAGGGTGGTCGTCTGAAAGAATAGCATGGGGTGTCTCAGTTACTAATCTTTCACATTTCTGGAAAAGGAGAGTTATCTGTGACAGTGTTTGGAAAAGTGGGGTTTCTTTTGTAAGTGAGAATATAGTTTCTTGTTAGGCATACCACAAGAACTTTGTGCAGTTAGCAAGTGTGAAACAAGCAGAGCAATTTGTATGTCTCCTGGTTAATAGGAGCATATATTTTTATGTCACCATCATTCTGCATAGTTTGCTGAGATTAAAAATATTTTTAAAATTATTATTATACATGCTGTTAACTAGTGAATGTTTAATACTGGGTGGAACACAGATAAATTATTTCCACCTCTTATTTTTAATATAGCATGTAATTGTAGTAGCATGCAAGGACCTCATTCAGGAAACTCTGTATGGAATTATCAGAACAGAGCCCAGAGAGCCTCCTTATAATGGAAGGTAGGAGCAGGAATCTCATCCTGTTTGAAATTCAGAAATGCATGAACTGTTGGACAAGATAGAATCGGACCATTTACTCAGGTGACATCTTTACAAGTGTAGACACAGACTGAAGAGCTTTGGAGGAGAAGCTGATGGATTTCTGATGGATTTTAAATCCCAGTGTGCAAATGGGAGTTATTTAAGTATAACTCTGCAAAGAGGAGGTCTTCCTCAGTGAGTTTTTATGGTTTATGAATCAGTAGGCTGAGAGATCTTACTGCCAACACTCAAAGAATAAAACAGCTTTTGTAATTAAGTATTCATATGCCTTTGAAGAAAAGAGAATACACATGCTGATTTGCAACTGTAATTAACTTATTACATAAGAATACAAGAAAGGTGTATTTAAATTAAATTTTGAATTAGGTAAAACTTCATTTCTTTTAGAGAAGAATTAGTTGGAGGCTCAGGTGTATTTGTTCTCAAAGGTACTGTGAGCTAATTCTAAAAGAAACAAAACATCCCTGCCTTGTTCCATCCTTCCCACCCTCCCCAGAGAGAATTAATAGTTTTAATGTCTTGTAAACTCCATTAACTCTGTTTTATTATAGTAATCAATAGGATATTTATCTTTTTTTGATGGAAAGAGAGCAGTGAGAACTTCACATAAGTTTCTGAAACCTGTCTTTTTTTAAACTTAGTTGCTTTCTGTTTTGTGCAGCTTAAAGTCCTCAGAGAGTATTGCAAATACTCTCAAATGCAAATAGTGCACTGAGCTTCATTGCAAACACTGACCTGGTGTTTGACTATTCTCTAGTCTTAGATCAACTCCTGTATAGGGAACTGCTCACTCAGTTGACTGTATGTGTTAGTGACAGCCCAAGAAAATTAACTTGTGCATTGCACCTTCACATTTCTGCTGAGTGTGTTCCTTTTTAGAGATATATTGATAATATTTTGAGATAAGCTGGAAAGGGATCTAGAGTTGCTCAGTTGTAGCTACAGGCATTCACCTTCCCATGGTTGGATTGTCTGTGCCTTATTTTGGAGATAGGCTGTGATGACTTACAAGCTTTGAGTGTTATATCACCAGATGTCTTAGGTAAATAGGTAGGAGAAATACATGTTGTTCTTGCCCTGTGTTGGAGTAGTTTCCTTCTGAGTGAACAAAGAGAGGATATAACTTAAAGGAGAAAATGACAATGCAGTATAATCTGTCCTTTCTTGTCTGAGTGTCACACCCTCCTTTCAGTATTACTTTATTTAATATTTTTCCCGTCTTCTGATTCAAACTTCAACACAGCCCTGTAAATCCCAGGAAGGCAATAACAAAAATGTGTGTCCAAAAGGATTTGCAGTCTGAATGTTAAGCCTTGTGAAATGTGTGAGGAGTTGAAAATTAAGAATAGCATTAGAAAACAAGGCTACAATGAAATCAGGGTATCTTCTGCTAAGAGCTGAGAACTGTTCCCTGTGGTTAGACATTCTAAGCAGACTGAAGCTTGTGTTCTTTTAAAGGCATAAGAGGTATCTGGGCTTATAGAAAAGGCCCATAAATAATTTCATTAAGGAATTTTTTTAACAGTAAATACAAAGAAAACATGACCAGATACTCTTTAAGTAGTTGAGGGGTGAGAGGAAAATGTTTCTAGGTGTTTGTTTCTATTGCAAACCATTTCTCTGTGAGTAAGGAATATGGTGTGTAACTTCCCTTAGTCTTTCATATTGCTGCTTTAATGGGCTGGGTGACAGACCTGCATTCTTGCCCATTATGTGCTGTGTGTGTTTAGTACATTCTTACTGTCTTGGGCATTAACAGCACAAGCAACACTTGCAGTGCTGTTTACAGAATACATCCCCCCTGCTGGTGGGTGTAGATTTCAGCATAAGGCTTTTGTGTTTAGCCACCATTCATTCCCAAGAAAGCATGTTCGGTGTTACTGCTAACTCAGCCAGCTGCCAGCTACCTCAGTTGTCTAAGGAAAGGGGCAACTCTATCTTTCTAAGCAAATACTTAGAAATTCGTAGCTAAGAAATTAAATATGTTGAGCAAAATTGGTTACTTCTCAAAGCTGACTGTCAGCCTGACAACTTTAAGGAAACAAACTAGCCCAAACACTTCATTCCCTTGGCAGAAGTAGAGCAGGTCTTTTTTTGTCTCATTTTTTGACCAGACCAACCTAACCTTTTTTCCCAGATGAAACAAAATCCTAGTTGTCATGTTATTGTAGCAGAGTCACTGATCTGCACATCACTCACATCCAATAAAAAAAAAATGACATTTTACCCTTTCTCTCTCAACTCTAGGGGAAACCTGTGCTGTACCGAATGATGATACCCAGGCTGGAAAAGCTGAAGACAGAACCCCTGGTCCTTCAAAAAAACCTGGTAACCTGCTACGTAGCGTGACTACCTGTTACTTACTGTTTTAATGTCACAGACAATGGACGTGTGCTTTTTCTCTACTAGAATGTGTCATAACCTCTGTAGGAAGCCCTGTGCACTTTGTCAGTGTACAGCAAACGTTTGGAACTTGGATGAGGGAACCTGCAAATATAAGCGATGAAAGGATTTGGCTCACCCTGCATTTTTCAGGTACAGCAGCAGCAGTCACTGATCAAAAATCAGCTGTTATACTAACCTTGCTCTCTTAATTCCATCAGCCTAAACTAATCTTTCTAATCAGGCATGATGGCTTTTTACCCACATCTTTTTTGGAATATTTTCTGTATTACCTGTATAATACTTGACTATACATGTTTTATAGACATTTGTAGTATCTTTAGACATTTTCAGAGTCAAAATCAGATTTTAAAAATAGATTTTTGTTTGTTTGTTTGTTTATTTGTTTAAACCAATCCAAGTTTAAATTCCTGTTCATGCCTTTTTGTTCTTCAAGCAGCTTTCTGTGGCTTCACTTCCCTAAACTGTAGCTGGGAGTACTGCCTTTACATGTAGCTAGGCATGAAAACAAATCCTGCATCAACTACATTTAGTGCAGGAAATTTTCCAGGACCTAAGTGGGAAAAGGAAGTATCTTCTGTATATTGACCAACTGTGTTTGGAATTATGGCCCATCAGGTCAGTGGGAAGCAGGCCTGTGAACACCTTTGTAGCTTTTTTTGGTGTTTGTCTCTGGATTATTTTATCATGTTCCAGCAAGTTGAATCACTGTTGAAAACACCAATACAATTGTTGTCTGTCTGGTATTTGAGATTGACTGGCAGTACAGATTGAATTTTAGGGTAGAGGTTTCAAAGCTGAATGAACTAAATGATGGTCCATTTTTTCGCATTTTCCCCTTTGTTTAGGAAACTCTATAAAAGAATATGGGAATTCCAATGCCTTGCTGAATGACACCTACAGGATCATTAATATCACAGGATTCTTTTATGGATGTGGTCATGCCGTACAAAACAATCACCTGTACTATCAAAAAGGAGGAACCAATGTCATTCTGAGGTAAGTCAAACACAGCTGGCTTTAGGAGAGCGGAGTTGTGGAAGGCAGGAGCAATGGGTTTGAGTGACCAGAGGTCAACCTCAGAGAAGATCACTGCTTTCTTTGTAGTTTTATGTTTCTTTCTGGTTCTATCTAGACCTGCCTGTTTCTTGCAATTGGATTCTTTGCTGTGCTCAGAATTGCAAGAAAGAAATGGGAACTCACTAAGCAATTTGGGGGTCAGAAAGAAGTATTTGATTTAGAAAAATAAGCTGTGCAACTACTTGCATCAGCGTAGGTATCAGTTCAGCTGTAATTCTGGGGGGACACAGATGAGTGGTTATACGATTGCAGCGCACTCGTGGAACTTGGCTTTCCAGAGCTCCTGGCTGGGTTGATGCACAGGCTGTGCTCTGGGACAGCCCGGCTCTCAGCTGGGAGAGGTGGGGTTAATGCTGCTCCTGCAGAGGAATGCACTGAGGCACCAGCTGAGGACATGGCGACCTGGTGATCTGCACATTCCTTAGTGGAGGAGTGGCTCCAGTGTTGGATTTGCTCATAATAAGAAGTTCCTACAAGTCTCGCAGTATATCTCCCTGAGTTGGAACTGGGAATGACATCTCTTTCTTCAGTTTCTACTGAGGATAAAGACAATACAAATAAAACCCAAATCTCATCTTGTGGGAAGAGCCAAAGAAACTGTCCAAGGACAAATGAAAGATAGCATCTTCTTTCAAGTTCTCTTACATGACTCTGATGTTCAAGCCAAGAACATTGCTATACTTTGATGTCTCTTCCCAAGCAGGTGTGAGTGCTTCCTATATTCATTTGGATGCCAAAGAATGTGAGCAAGCTGCTTGGATTCTATAATATTAATTCTGCCAAAGACATGCCTGCTTTTTTGGCAACCTCCTTTAAACATCTTAAGACTTTTTGTTTATACATCTGTAAAAGACCATCTCCTTCTAAGCAATATACGGTGATGGGACAGAGGTTCTTCACCTTTGCTTGGGTACTGTTAACTGGGAGATGCCTTCACTTACAGATGAACACAAGCTATTTGTGGAATCTTCAAACCCTCTCTAAGAAGCTGCTGAGAGGTGGCTGTTGTTATTCACTCTAAGATTAATTACCTCCAGCACAGACAGGATGAGGTACTATGAAGTCTGTGACAGTGAAGTCCTTGATTATGGGCAGCAGAAAAACTTCTGGGAGTTTTTGTATTGTTTTAATGGAAAAAGCAGGTATCTTGTAATTTACCCTAAGGTGTCAGAAAATTAAGGAATTTATGAACCATTTGGAGTTCCAGACTAGCCTGTCCTTGACTGGGGCAGTGGAAGAGAACCTCAGGAATGAAACCTCACTTTTCTGCTCCCTTTAGGAGGAAAAGGCAGGATGTTCTGTGTTGCAGATCTTGCACATTTCTAATGAATCCTGAGATGCTTTTTATCTTGTTGGCTCTTCATAGAAAAAAAAAAAAAATCCGGAAGAAAATTGCATTTCTATAGGACTGTTCATGCTAAGGGCTGTCTTTCTAGTCCTTGCCCTTGAGTGAGGTCATTTGCAAACGTGAAGGAACTAACAAGATGAACTGGGTTGACACAAATTACTCAGACATCTTCTCCAGCCTTGAAGTGTTGTTTTTATTTCATGTACATGCCACTGGAATATGGAGTTGCTGCAGCTATGAGTTTTACAAAAGCTGAGGGGAATAATCTCATTATTCTTGCCTTTCCTTACCATGATTTTTCCAGCATATGCTATCAACACCTCTTGCACAGAAAAATTATTCTTCTAGTGTAAGTTCCTGGCTCTGAACTGTTCCTGTCGTTAACCTTATTTTTTCAGATCACTTTTGTAACTGTGGCAGATTCCTGTATTGAGTGATGTTTTTCCTCTATTTGAAGGCTGGAGCTCTACAGTCAGATAGCAGTCAGACAGTGAAATGTGCTTCATTACAGAAGGCATTACTGAGGAGGGCAAAGCATCTGTGCTCTGCCCTTTATTGAAGCACTGCCTTCTTCATTGATCAAATGCTAACTGCAGATGTATCTGGATAGCAGCTGATTGCCCTCTTCAGCTAGTAGAGGAGCTCAATTTACCTGCTTAATGCTGCTGTCCTCAGATTATTATCCCATTAAGGAATTTTAAGGAACAGAAACAATTTTATTCATTGGAGATGACACGCAGGTTGTCCTGCTGGAGGCCAGCATGAGGTCAGAATTTTGGCTCTGGAAACTAGAATTTTTATTCCTTTGATTATTACTTGAGCAAGAAACTGCATTATCTGAATTGTTTTCAAAAGAACTCTAAGACTAGGTGAGCCTGCCCAAAATTCATGCTGGTTTGGTCAATCACAGTTTCTCCCTTAAGTTCCTGCCTAGTAGAAAGCAAACTTCTGTACAGAGTTTGTTTTGCAAGTTTTAGGCCTTCACCTGGTATCTAATTCTTTTTCATATCTATTCCTTTTAGCTGCTTCTTTCATCCTAGTGATAATAAAGCTCATAGACTAAATAAAGTGAAACCTTCCAAAGCAAGTTCATGCTCTTGTGCACCTTTGAGATTGGTTATTACTCTGGAATTTTCTCCTAGTGTTTTAGAAGGTGCTTTGAGTGGAGTACTTCATCTTAAAAGACATCAGAGTAGTCCTCAAACTCAAGTATTTTCAACAATGCTTCTATCAGAGTTAATGCACTCTGAATTGATTCACCCAGCCAGTGTGTAAAACAACAACAACAACAACAACAACAAATAAAAAGACTTTTTAACACAACATCCTGAATACTTTCTCTCATTTCAGATTTGGGCTTGACACAGCATCGTTGGGCACACTGCTCATTGAAAATGCCTTATATCATGGTCGTAACTACCTCTTTTCTAACTCAAAGACATATTTCAACATAGCAGTGGATGAGAAAGGTCTTTGGATCATTTATGCCTCGAGCACTGACGAAAATATAATAGTAGCACATATTGATGAGGAAAGCTTTTCAGTCACTCGGCATATCAATACTACCTATCCCAAGTCCAAGGCTGGTAACGCATTCATAGCATGTGGCATTATGTATGTTACTGATACCAAGGATATGACAGTAAGTTTTGCTTTTGATTTATTGAAAGAGAAGCAGGTTGATGCAAGGTTTGAGTTACGGTCTTCACAGTCAGTTCTTGCTATGCTTTCATACAGTCTCAGAGATAAGAATTTGTATACCTGGGAGAACGGGAGCTTAATGATATACCCTGTACATTTTGGCAGATGAATATATTTCAGTGTTGTGTGTGGGAGCCATGTTTGACTACACAGAGTATTTAAAGCTGTATGATACACTCATGGGAGTCTCTTCACTCACTATAACTTTCTGTTCAGTGCTGGTGGTTTGTGAGTGTGCATAAAGGGAGACAGGGGCCTTTGCATCAAAGCACTTCCATTATAAACACCAGTCTTGTCTTTTAAAAAAATGAGCTGTTGAGTATTGCAGCTGGCACACAGCACAGCCTTGCTTTTGTTTCCCCCCTATTGTTCAGCTGATCATTAGATCTAATGTACATTGATTATTCCATGGTCACGTGCTCAGCAGAGTCTATTTATAACTTTCAGTTGCAATCATCTTATCTGCAATCATTTCCTAGTTAGTGATTATGGTCTAGTAGAAATGTCTAAATAATGAACCTTTGTATACAAATACCTTTGTCAGTTTCACTTACTACTTTCCACTGATTCTGTGAACATTTTTTTTGTAGAGATATACAACTGTTAAAAAAAATGGGGATGGAGATAGCTGTTTAAATAGGAAAAAAGCAGGAAGTTTCAAATTTGCCAAGTTCAGTGAATTGTCACATAATCAAAAGCAAAACCTAGCCTAAGTACAAGGAAAAAGAAAATAATGGTGTTATTAAATATTGGATATATATGAAATTATATTTAATAAATGGACCATGGGAAGAAAAGTAATGAGGTGTAAAACTGTAGGTGTAAAAATTATTAAAATTCCCTTTTTAACAGTGTTTGAATTGCTTGTGTTGCTACTGACTCTTCCTTGCCCCTCACTGCCATGTAAACTATATCACTACAACTTGCATATAACTATACTTAATTAAAGTAAGGTGTATTTCTAAAAAAATTTCCTCACATTCATCCATAGGTATGAAAACATAAATCAAATAGTATATTTTTTTGCTGTTCTTAGAAAAATAAAATATCTGCAGTAGGAATGCCTGTATTCTCTATAGTGCTTAGTGACTTAATTTCCTGTTGATCTTAATTCAGAGGTTGCCCACTCACATTTGAATTTTTGAGAGCTAAAGGTAAGAAATAATAATAACTCTTTGAATTTAGTTTTGGTCTGGTATTTCAGATTTCTAAATTTAACATTGAAACATAAATCCCTATGGTTGCTTTGTGTCTCTGTATTCAAAATCACGCTCTTAAAATACCCCTACCTGAATTTCTGAGCTGTCTGTGAATATTGGTAAAGTTGACAAAGTTCATCCAAATATTTAGAAGCAAATATCACATAAATCCTAAAGTGCACTGACCTGTTGAACACCTGCTGTGCCATCCAGGCATCATCAAAGGGATTAATGAATTTGGGAATATCTATGTGTCTTCTCAGCATATTGCAGGTTTCACTAAGGCCAGGATTCAGGCCTTGCATGCTAAGGAGACAGAAGGAAACAAAGAAGCATAATTATACTTTGAGCTAATATATACATCAAAACTCACATACCAATAATTCTGTCTATACCTAGAAAGTGTGCAAAACTTCACAGTCCAGAGCTAGAGTTGTGTATGTGGGCTTCTCTTGACTTCTGTGGGATGTGGTGTGGTGCTTTTTTTTTTTTGCTTTTTTTTTTGTGGTAGGGTTTTTTGTGTTTTGTTTTGGTTTTTTTGTGGTGTTTTTCACATATTGAATTATGATACTAATGAAGCAATTTTGGCTTTAAGAAAAAAAGAAAAGCTTAGCAATGGACTTGGGCAAATACAGTTCAAGCCAGATGTGACAGTTTCTAGATAACGTGCCTATCTTAAATCACGTTCCACTTCTGAATGTCATTGTTGAACCACTCAGCTCAGCCTCTTGCAGAAGGAGGGCCTGCAAATTCTGCCCCTTCGCCCGGTGACAGAACTAGGCTGCGTTTCTTGCAGCTGCCTCTGTTGGCAAGGAAGAACTAAATGCTGTTAACCTCCTGTTTTCCTAGGACAGCTGAAAATAAAATGCAAACAGCTAATGCTTTTTATTTCAGTATAGTCAGAGGTCAAGTTAAAGTGACCTCAGGGATGATCCAGTCAATCTACTGGAGGTTTAGTTAAATCGATTTAAATATAAGGAAAGGTTCTGGAATGGACTGTTCCATGAAATAAAAGTAATTTATTTAACTTACAAAGGAAAAATTAAACAATGACATTTACTCTTCTTTCTTTTCATACTTCCCATATTTCACAGCCTGCAATTTAAAATCACCCTTGGTGAAAGGTGCTTTTTATTCCAGTATATTTTACAATACAGCACAGACATCAAAATTTTCATTGGAGGAATGAGACAATTTGTTAACATTTAAATATGCAGACATCTGTTCCAGTCTCTTATGGACATGTTTTGTGTTTACAACAGAAAAATACATCTGACAACAGTAGCTAGTTATATTACAAGCAAACAATATTGAACTCTGCATAGTTTATACAATATACCGTGGTAATAGTTTAATTACCAGTTTTATCCACTATTTACTAGCTGGCCACATAAAGCCTGACATTCATCTGAAATGTGGCACTGTACGTTCCATTGGTATCCTCTTAACAGCTTCATTTAATGAAGTATTTTCTTGACAAATATCAAAACTAAAAGCTGACTAGAATCATGGATGTCTTCACTACAAACATTAAGTGCTTACAATACATTCCTAAAGTAAAGGCAGGTGTCCAATAGAAAACATAGCTGTCCCAAGGAAAGGAAAATAGTGTGCAAATTAAAAAAACACATTGCATTAAAAAATGTGTTGATGTGCAAGGTTCAGTATCAACTATGTATTAATACTAAGTGGGGAAAAAAAAAATCTCAGCATAAAATGATACATCTCACAGTACGTTCTTGATTGCACATTTCCATGGCATTTGCATCCATTACATTTTCTTGCAAAAATCAAATACACTGAGTACCCTTAAATAAAACTAAACTATTTTACAATGAGAAGTTGTACACATGCTTAATTAGTGGGAAGAAATGGATTAAAAATAATCAGAATCACATCAGAAATGCTTGCTGACTTGTAGTGCTTGTTAAGGATCTGACAATTGTCAGAATCTTTACAATATACTACTAAATGCAGCTTGTGGGTTACTGAGCAATAGCCCTGCCAAGGAATGACTCTACTGGGTTGAACTCTTTGTTTTTACACTACAGTACATGCATTTCCACCCCAGTGATCCTTATGGGCATACTCAAAATATACCTGTTGTAAAGGTGATTGGTTTTTTTTCCCCCATAATACTTAAAGCTGCAGCAACTGCTTTGAAAGGAAACAGACTTCTCTTTCCACAGTGCATACCACCATTTTAGCTACTTAAAGGGACATTATATAAAACCAGGATTAGCTCACATAGTGCTACAGAATGTCAAAAATGCCTGAAGGTACATTGAAAGCATTGGGAAGAACCCTCATTTTCAGCGTGCCATCTGCTCCACAGGAGAAGATACGATTGCCTTGCACTGTTTCAATCTGGGTGACACCAGCACCAATATTTCTGAAAATGGACTGCTTAGCATGTTCGTTTTTAAATGAATGAATTAAATTATAGCCAGTCAGTCTCCACACCTGTATAAAAAGAAGGACAAATGAGAAAAAGAGATTAAAATTAGGATTTGTATTTTTCTCCCCTACTGTTTCAGGTTTCTGGCTGTTCCAAACCCTATTCAGCAAAGAAAAAGGATATTTTTTTCTTGTCTATTAACAATTACAGCAATTCCAAGAGTCTTGAGAGGCTCTTGATGAAGCAAGACAGTGTAAGACTACCTCAGTGTGGACCAGTTGGTTACTTGCCAGGCTGAAGCTGCCTGGTACTACCTGCTCAGTAGTGCTTGTGCCAGCTTCCCGCCATGGAAGCTGCAGAAATGGACAGGTTGAATTTTTAGCCAAGATGACTCCTGCCAGCTTTCCAGCAGCTGGAAATGCTTTTCTGCTGCAGAGAGTAAGCAGCATAATGAATATGCTTGCACAGCTGTCTCAGCTGTCTGTCAAGTTGCAGAAGCCCTCCTCAAGACTAGGCCACAAAGTGTGCAGCAGCACAGAAAGCACCCATTAAATAGTGTGCAGTGGAGCTAGAAGGAAAAAACCTGTATTTAGAAGAACCATGTTCTTTTATCTCCTTTTATTACTACTCAGGAAAGACACCCTTTAAAACAGGGACTGTATTTCTGTTTTGTGGGGATTTTTTTTTGTTTGTTTCTTGCTGCTGTGACATCTATGGCAGCTGTCTGGGGCTAGAGCATCAAGAATGAAAACAGAACTTAGAGAAACTTTACATGATGTTGAAGTTACTGAGCACCCCTTGTATTATAAAGAGAAATATCCAAAGGCAAAACCAGAGCATTTTTAAGAGGAAAAATAAAATGAAGGTTTCAGAATCATGCACTTTGCTTTATCCACTTACAAGTCAGTCCCACAACTTTAAAAAGACTGTTTAATCTTCTTCAGTGAAGAACAAAACCTACTTGCTTTAGAAGGATATTAGTATATTGAATGTAGGGCAAGCATCCTGTATAGCAAACGTAGGTTTGGGTTTCTTGGGTTTGTTTTTGTTTGTTACTGCATTCATCTGGCAGTTTCCAGCATGGTGACCAACACGTCAGTACATGCCTTCGGCTCCATACCCTGCTGTCCCCCTCAGCTCCTCTGCTGCCTTACCTTCATGTTGCCTTCTGCTGAGCCTGTCACAAAATAGTCCTCAGACGGATCCAGTGCAAGGGCCTTAACAGCTGATTCGTGTGCTTGGAAGGTGTAAAGGGTTTGCCTCTGTCTGATGTCAAAGATGCAGATATATCCCTTCCTGCCTCCAGAAATGAGCAATTGATGTTTTGGTGCATACTGAAGGACTGTGGCACCATGATCGTGACAAGTGAAGGCTGAAGAAGGAAGATGTCAGAGTTTAACAGATTTGAAACTGTAAGTAACTTTTGATCTTAAAATGCATTTCTTCTATTAATTGTTCTCTGAATATTTCTAACTTGACAAATACATTCCTTTCTATGGGTAATACCTGACAGTAGCTGACAGTTTTTTTCTCTCATGAGAGACATAGATCTAATATACAAGAAAGCATGATATGTTGTCTAACTTATTTTAGAATACAGGCACATACCTGAGTTTAAAAAATTGAGAAAGTAGAATATTCACCACACTAAGTTCAATTACATTCCTGAGTTAAAAAAAAACAGTACAGCTGAACTAAAAGAAAATAAATATTGATTACCTTATAGATATGAATTATTCTAATTTCCTAACCTATTTTTCATAGGACTCAGTTTATTTCAAATGAAGCTGAACTCTGCAGTCTGTTAGTTTGAAAATATGAATCTCAGAATGCACCTATTGCTTATGCAAGTACTGCAGTTGTTTGCAGATGTTTATGATGGTTAAATTTGCTCTTTTAAAAGCCTGAGAAACTATATTTGGATTTGTATGTTTTTTTCTTTCATAGAATTTTTGTTTAGTTTCTTACATAAAGATGAAATTACTGTAAAACAGATACAAACATCTTTTTAAGAATCCAGTCCAATGCTGAAGGACAAGGATGGCAGAGAGAACAAGTTGCTTCTGCTGTTACCTACAGTTGTCTTTTCCTCTGTGGCTCAGCAAAATACTGGATATATTAAGTGCCAGTTTAAGTGGAAGGCTGCATACACAGAAGAGTTCAATAATGCAGTCTTTATTAGTCAGCTGTTAATTTGGTTTTCTGGACTACATTAAAATATTTCAGACTTTATTAATGCTCTCACAAAACCAGCTTTGTGTATGACATTCTTCCTTCATTCTTCCTTCCTTTTCTATACAGAGCAGAGCCCACACAGCACTGCTTCTGATGTGTACATTTGTGTGCAACACATATTTAGACCAGTTCCTCTTGCCCCCAGTGCATGCACAATCTGTTAATCTTACCTTAGTTAATAAGAAGTGGAAGTTTAGTTTTCACTGCAGTACTTACCATGTATAAGGCTGTTACTAGATGAAACCAAAGTGTCCCAGAGGCACACGTTTCTGGGGAGGGGGAAAAAATTATTATGGCCTGTTGCTCAGTGATTCATGGGGTATTCATATTTTATGTCAAAGCCTCTAAAGGAGAACTGAACAAGGAACTCTTGGCTCTCTGCAGTCACTGGAGAGCTTTAATTCTTTCTATGCTCTTTTAGGCTTCTTAGTGGAACTATATACTTTCTGCTTTTAAGATGTGTACTAATCCTAGGTTGTACCCTGGAATTACAAAGTTGTTCTTTTCAGAGAAAAAGAATTATCTTGCCTTTGCTGAACATAATTCTCCCCTCACCAACAACATCACATCCAACTGGTTGCATTTGGAATACACCTTGAAAAAAATGGCAAATTGTTGACCCATTCCTCACAAAAACTATGTTTGGGAAACAAGCAACTGGAAGAATGATGCTCAAAGAAATCATCTGCCAAGTTCAAGCTGTAACAAAGCTTAGAACACTGGGCATTAAAATGTCAGGTGTGCATTAATGCACCAAGAGGTAGCAAGTTAATGGAGATGAATAGCTAGCTCTGTGAAATTCCTCATTGTTTCTTTAAACACACCTGTTATCATTGGACTGTCCCGATGTAGCAACAAGACTTGAAGATGTTACAAATGCAAAGTCACTTGTGGTTTTATTGTGGCACTGCCAACTCTGTTAGAAACAAAACAAACAAAGAAGTTACAATCTTGCCAGTTGCAGTCTGCATCCAAAGTTACACAATGTAGCACAACACAAGCAGTTTTCTAAACGAAGTTTAAGAACAGACAGGCAATGCAGTTTGAAACCACAGAGAATGGAGCAATGGATTAAAATCCAGTATAGTATATAAAAAAATACAAAAATAAGGGAACTGTATGCACTATAGTGTATCACAATAGCCAGAATTTCAAACTAAGAGCTGTCTTCATGTACTATTAAGCAGTGAAAAGTATTGAAAAAATGTACTTTTACTAAGTCTTTGGGTTGTAAAGTAATTACTGTCAGCTCTGATTTTTAATTTAATCAGGGGTAATGCTGAAGTAGCATTTGTAATTATATTGTTGCTTATGTCTATTGAACAATTAGTTTTCCAAAGAGGTACCCCTGAAACTCTCCAGTAGTTTTGATACAGTCTGCTAATTAAAAAGCAGCAAAATCAAAAATGTCTCAGCAAAACTCTCAGGCTGTTGGCCTGTCTCAAGTCTGATAGACTTAACTTCCCTCTATAAAAAGAAAAACAAAAAACTTTTTACTTACCAGATAGGGCTTAGGATTTGAGGTGGTTTGGTTTACTTGCCAAATACTTAGAAATCCTTCACCATCAGCAACACCACACTGCAAGGAACAAACTGCATTTGTTAGCATCATGCAGTGGTTACTGGATGCTTACTGCATGTCAGTAAACAGCTGACTTCAGAAAAAACATCACCTAAAACACCAAGCCCTTGCCTGCACATTAAAGAATAACAACAACGACTGTCAGGTAGAAAAAAAGTATTTAGAAGCCAGGGGATTTCAGTGCTACTCCAAGAGTCCATTTGAAAACACTTAGTGAAGGAAGCTGCAAGAGAGAATGGCAGAAAAGCAGAGTAAGAATCACTGTGGAAGGACTGTACTATATAATGAATGGTAAAATGACTGAGTTATACTTATTACTGAAATATTAACAATCAATACTATATGTTCTATGCAGCATATTCTATGCCTATAAATATTTTACAAAATGTTTTGGGAAATATTTAGAATTATTTTTAATATTTTTTCCATTTAATCAGGTTTCGTGACTCCTGCCTGATTGACCTTCATATGAAGCAGTGGGGAACAACTAGTACATCTTAATTCCTTACTTTAAATAGATTCCTAGATAATGTTACGACTGTTTTATCTTAAAACATAATCAAAACACTATTTTAAAAAAACACAGAAGTTTAAATGAGATTTTATGCTACCTGAAAATAGGTATATGCTGGGAGATACTTTGCATTTCCAGCTGTTTCTAAATGTTGAGATTTAGCTGTTTTATTGCTATCTTGCAGTCATGCTCTAACTCCTTTAATTCACTTTTTATGGCTCTTAACTCCAATGAACTTCAAGAGTTTCAGTAAAATGCAAACAGAATGGGCAACATAAAACACTGAAGAGGTGGGTATTCCTCCCAATTTCTTTCTTTGTCTGATCTGTACATTCTCCTCTTCACTGTACTGCAGAAGACTTACATTCTTAAACTAACAGGCTGTATTATTTATATCTTCCAGGTAATGCATTCTGTCCAAACTTTATCTTGGCCAGAATGTGAAGTGTGAAGCACTTCTTGAAGACTAATGCCCAGATTGATACAAGTTTTCTTCTAAAATAAGTAAGCACATTTTATTTTTTTTAATGTGTAATTTAAAAAAGCCACCCCCACATGGGGACACACATTTCAGAACAGAGAAAACAAGGAGTCTGAAAATACAGCTCGTGGTGTATGGGATCAGTGTGAAGCTGAAAGCAGACAAAGGAGAATTAAAGTCAGTGTTTTTAAAAGCTTCCACATGCAGCCAAACAGAATGATAGGATACTGCTTGTGCATCATTCAGGGACATCTTAACAGTTTTGTGTGTCACCAGTTAAATCTGTTTTAGAGGCCACAGCACAACCAAATTTTTCCTTATGATTAAAAGAAAAAAGGAATATCCTAAATGTTGTACTCACCTTGTTGCCCTGGGAATTAAAATACATTCTTGTCACCCTGGCATTCCCAGCCTGCCGGAAGCACACCAGCTGCTGTGGCCTTGTCCACTCAAACATCCGAACACTCCCATCTTGTGCTCCTGTAAGGTCTGAGATTAAAAGATAGATCTTCATTAATACTGCAGTATCTTATAGGAAATTATCTACTCTGTACTAGTAAGCATGTTTCACTTACAGTACTGGTGGACTGGATGTGAAGCCATTCTCTTGACGTTATTCAGATTTCTTTTAATAAGCTTCATATAAAACAAAAAATATTTTAATTTTGAAAAAAGACACGAACACTTAAATTTTGTTTATACTACTACATGGGTGTCTCTCAGTTAAACAAAGCCTGTTAAGCTAACATTATTTGCATCTAAATATGGTTAGTTGCAGTATAATAAATAAAGCCTGTTTATGACAGCCTTTTTAGACATGAATATTCAAATAGTATTAGTATTATCTTCTACTACACAAAGAGCTTAAGCACATGCTGATATGTAAGATTTTGATATTAGTCCCAGTGCAAGACTTTAACGTTTGGGATTGCTCTGGTTTGGGCTGGCTTTTTTTTTTTTTATTTTGTTTTGTCCCCAGAAACTCCAGGTTCTACCTCAAAGTTCCCCTAAGAAAGAGAAAACCCTGATTGTCCCATTATTTTCGATACCACAATAATTCAATGCCACAAGATTTAATTATATATCAAAATATATAAGAAAATGCTCAGTTTGGCCACCTCCTTGGCCAGGTCATGGTGGTCATAGGCCTCTTACGTCAACCCTGGATTAACAGTATGATGGCTAATGCACACTAGGTCTCTCTACTAAGGACGATACTAAAAAAGAGAAGACCCTGAGTTGCAGGAAACAGAAGTACTTACCACACCAGCTCCAGTGCTAGTTTGACCACTGCCTAACCATGGCATGGATAAAGATGGTTGTATCTGATTCACTCCAAAAGATGGTGCAGTTGACTGAGTTAGTGTTGTGGTAGAACCACGGAAGTCAATATCATCAGAACTGTCAAAGAACAGCAGTATTTTGTTATAAACAATTGTTTCTTTGCTACCTATGCTGTTTATCTTGTGGTCAAGAGCCTAATAGCAGTGGGTAGAGGAAGTGATTCTAATGAGACTATAAATTGATAATTCCTGCAGTTCCATTGAACAAACACTTTCTATGTGCTCCAAATCTACTGGTTTAACTTCAACAGAAGATCCTAACCATGGTAGAAAAGTTGTTGAGAATAAGCACTCGAGAAGAGTATTGTTGGAATGTTCCTGACCTACATGTCTGTATGGATCCATCTATTCTGTATGGTACAGCTGAGTGCTTGCTGCAGCTGATACATGCACATTTCTCAGCACAGTAATGGACACAGTAATTCAGGCTGTTGCATGATACAACTTACATCAGCTACTGTAACTAGCATTAACACTGCAATGATGCAACTGCAATGTTTCTAAGGTAGCACTTCCTTTATTAGCTTATGCACCATGGGGTTTTACTTCACTGTGCAGTGTAGACATGCCCCAGATACTCAAAACCCTCAAAACCTTAGTTTCTCCACATGTAAAATAAGGATAGTAATACTCTTTTGCCTTCCCTCGCTCCTTTGTAAAGCAATCTGAAACCTACTGAAGAAGAGTAAGTAACTTTTTTATAATCCACTGCAGCCTCACATAAACCCAACACTCTTAATGTAGCCACAAAGAACCCAGCCTACCTTTTAGACTCTCTGTCACATTCCTCTCCAATCCATATAAATGACTGAGCAGCCAGTAGAGCTGAAATATCAAGTTCTTGAACATCATGTGTAGATGCCAAAACAATTTCATTGCTGTTTGCCTATGCAGCACAAATAGAAAACTTACTAACCACAGTTAAGATATTTTTATTGCACTTATTGTAGTGTTTGACGCTTACCTTATTAACTGCAAATGCCATTATCATATCTGATTCTTTGTGAATGATTTTTGCTTTTCCTCCAGGGTAGCCAAGATCTGCTTCAACCTAAAAAACATTAATAAGAAATCTCAATTAGCCTGAAAATCCACTTTGTGGAGGCGCATTCAGACTGAAAAGATCTATACAAGATTCATGCAAGAAAAGTTCAGTGGCCTCAGCATTGTTTAGGAAGCTTAGACTTCTCAGTGTTTGGTGTTCTAGAAGCCAAAAGTTGCATTTGAGTGTAAGAAACACAAAGTTGTGTGTGCAACACTATTTGCAAGGTGTTCACTCATCCCAATTATCAGGACATCCAATGTTAATTCACTGATTAAAAGCCTGCCACACAGACTCCACAGAACATAGAGCTTCTGTTAGTCACATTAGAGAAAGAAAAGCCAGTTCCACAGAACTTTTAAGAATGTGCTAGAGGTTTGGGAGAAGGGATACTACCTTGGTTTTGTGATCTTCTGCTACGCAGTTTTGTTTGACCTGCTCCACACGATCTTCTACAGACTACATAACATCACACAGTCACAAACACAAAACACATGCACAAACAAATATAAAAAAAGAATGAAACATTCCAAACTAGATTTTAAAGGCCACTCTGTCAGTAAATGATGACAAATGTATTTTTAACTTTTTTTATAAAAGGCACAGAAACTAAGACAGGAATCTAAACAAACTCACTTCAAATGTAATGCCTCCTAGATGAACACAAAATGTATGATATAGTAAATAAATGGAGAAGTAATACACACACAAACTCCACACTTACAGGAATTCTTAAAGATATTAAATTGTATACTTATTTCCCACGGTACTTATGTGTTGGTTTAAATTTTCAGTTACAACTCATGATAGTTGTAACTGATGGTACAATTAGTAAAGCCCCTTATCATATATTACTATATAATATTACTTTTATATGTATATAATACTCATGCATATATACATATACACAAAGTAATAGCTAATTTAAGTTTCTTTTTCAATATGAAAGCCAAAAAAAATTATATGAATGCTCAAATTTATTTACTAATTACCCTTATTGCAAATGTTCTGTTTCTTTATTAGGACAGTATTCAAATAGGTAAAGGTAAGGTGAGATATGTCTTGTCTAAAAATATTTGGTTTAGGTGAAATACCAATAAACAACATGACAGTCATGTTGATTTAAAAAAAGATTAATCCAAACACTGTTCAATGAAAGAAAGGAAATTGAAATGCCAACAAAAAAATGGAAAGAAAAATTAAAAAAATACTGAAGAGACTGAGGAACAGTTTTAATTGAGCTTTCTTTTTTTAAAAAAGTTACATCCTTTGTTTACCTCACTTTGCTTTCTTTTCTTTGTGAATATGTATCTTATGAAAGTCTCCTGAAGAAGTTCTTGCTTCACCAGAAAATGCCAGAGCCTTTTTGCTGGAAGAGCTGAATAATCCTTTGATCTGGATAAAATAGAAGAGGGGGGGGGAAAGCTTCTCTGTCATTAAAGGTAGGAAAAAAACAAGTCTAAAGAAAAACTCTACATGACTTTACATTAAATCCTGATTTAAAGGAAAAAAACAATGATTAAGCTCTAATTTATTCAAGGCAAATATAAAAAAGATACTTTGTCTTCAATTGAAAAAAAAAATATCCAATTTATGTTACTAACTTCCAACTACTACAGATTAACCTGCTGACTTGCATTTATGTCTATATTTGCACTCTACTAAAACTGCTTTTATTTTGGAATTATGCTGACCCTACAAAATACACTTACATATTTATTTCAAGATTCAAAATAATTCTCAAATATTTAGCTCAGTTATGAGCCAAATAAAATTCACTGCCTCAGGTTTGAAGACAGATATTTCTAAAGAAGCAGTGCATGTTTTTAATAAAGCCCTATAGCAGTATCAACTATGTAAATCCAAAGCCATATATAGTGAGCTAACCTAAAGTTGTATTTTAGTGTATTACAAAAAGCAAGCTATTTTTGAGTTGAAAATGTAGTTCACTCTCTGCATATAGAGATACCTACAAGTGTAACATTGATCTAAACACAGGAGGATCAGCTTTACAAGGACTATACTACAACTTCATTTCTCTTCTCCTGACATCTGCATGTATTATCCAGCTCTCTTCTTTTGTTGCTGGTAGGTAGGGTGGGAGGCAGCTGCTACTGGAGCAATGGTAAAAGAGGTTGAATAGGATCTTCCCAGCAGCAGCCATTGCCCTGGATTTGCAGTCCTCCAAGCTCCACTCTTTCCTTCTTATTTTCCTTTCCTGCTGCAGTTGTGAAAGGTGCAGCAGCATTAAGTAAAGCTGCTGCAGGAGACAGCTGCACAAGAAGGAACAGAGAAACATGGGAAAGTAGTTTCTGTAAAGCTAGACCTAAGATCTAGCCAACCTTCATTTGGCTGTTTAGGTGGAAATACTCTGTAGTATTTCTATGATCAAAGAATGTGTTTCTGCTAGGAAAGAATACTTACTTGAACGGGGTGTTTTCAGGCTCGATCATCGCTTTGTTGCGGAGAACAGCTGGTCCTGCACCCACGCCAAGGTCACTAGGGTAAGCACTGATGTAGTCTGGAGGTGGGCCTTCAAACTGGTCCATCCTATCTTGCAGAATCTGTTCCCAACGTTCCAAATTTTTTATTACAGCAATGCCCAATGGTGACGTTACAGGCAGATCTAAACAGAAATATTAATAAGTAAGGCTTAGAGGAAAAGAAGTTACTGTGTGTATAAAAAAGCCAGAATACCATAAAAAAAAATCTTCAAAAAGGAAATGTACTTGTTGGCAATTGCAATATATGAAAATATTTGAATTTTAAAATGAAAATTAAAAAGCAAGGTCTGACAGACAGCCACTTAGAGAGAAATCTAAAATTTAAAGCAGAACTTAACATACCAGTGAATTCCAAGCCAGCAATGGGAAAGAAGTTCTTAACATTGTGCAGAACTAATTTTACCATTGTCAGATGCAGAAGAGCCCAGCTGTATAAATAGAATAGATAAATGGAATAGAATGTGTTAAAACAACAATTATCTGCACACTATTTTTCTCCTTCTACCAAATAAACAGATTAGGAAAACAGTGTAGGTGGTGCAGCTGAGGTTTACCAGACACACAGGGAAAGATACTTCTATCCCAGCTCTGCAACATAAGGGTGCCTCTCTGAGGGCACCCAGCTCTAACAGGTAGTATCCCCTTCTCTCTTTTCAGTGATTGTGCTCTTCCCCCCAGATCATGGGAAGTGTACACATGAGCCTCTGGAAGACTGAGAATAAAGTAGAAGCCCCCTGAAATGCCTTCAGAAATTCTCTGTGAAATCACAGTGAATACAGACAAGACATTACTTCAGTTTGGCATTCATGGCAGAAGCTTTCATACTGAAAGTGTCTCGCAGATATTAAAGAAACAAATCCTACATAGTATAGCTGGAAGAACTAAGGAGAATGTATAAAAGAGCCATAATTTTTCTCCATTATTATAATGCTGAGGTCATCCACTTTCCTTTTATCTTGCAACATTTTCTCTTTTAAGTGTTCTATTTAATCTGTCTTGTTCAAAATCTAAAGATCATTGTGGTACCTTATGTTCCTTTTGCCTTAAAAACAAAGATAAGGGTT
Organism: Apus apus; assembly: GCF_020740795.1. NCBI lineage: Eukaryota > Metazoa > Chordata > Aves > Apodiformes > Apodidae > Apus > Apus apus. The sequence continues at coordinate 9,628,908 of NC_067291.1, forward strand.
TTTTTAAATTTGCTTTTCAGCTCTCCAGAAACACAAACCACACAGCTTTGACTTCCTAATCCTGTGGTTTGTTGTTGTGTTTTTTTTTTTTAGGCAAGTAAAAGGGGACCTGTTACTCTGATAAGAATTTATCACTCCTGTAATCCCAATGCCACAGAGAAGTTTGTCATAGTACTGAATCTATTTGGCTTAAACTGTGGAGGGTACAGAGGACCTATATTTTCTTTAATTTGGAGAAAAGGTATGCAAATGACACAATAAGTCTAAAACAGTGGTAATTTCTGCTAACCTGTAAGAGTTGGCATCTTTGTGTTCCTGAATCTGTACATCAGAGAGGAAAGCATCATCGTCTTCCTCATCACTGTGAATGCTTTCATCAGAGTCATAGATAACACCACTGTCTGATAAAGGAAGAAATGGCTGCAATGCAAAATAAAGTCTGCTGTAAAAGCAATTTTCTGATCTCTTAATATTCAACTCTTACTTTATTTGCCATTTAAACAATGACAGTGACAACAACCCATAAATAAGTTTCCTTAAACATTAAAGCTTTTCCCCTTGATACTTAGTTATCTCTATTATTGGCAAGAGGCATGTTTTGAAAGTTAAATAATGGACTTGTAGGCTCTTCATCTTTTATTACAAGGATAATATTCTGCTACTTACTATGAAGAGCACTCAAAATGTTCATATTGTTTTTATCCTCTAAAACTTCAGAGAAGAAATAGATCTTTATGAACTGTAACTTTACATTTTTCATTTAAAATTACCTTTGCCATAAAATAGTCCCACATGCTGAGCTCTGGAGGGATAAACTTTTCTTTGTAAGAGGGTCTTTCTGCAGGTACAGGTGGGGGCACAGAGCTGTCTTTTACTGGTCTTCCTGGCACGAGCATTCTCATATTGAACCGACGGCGATGTTTATCCATTTCTTCTGATGGAAGAGGTGGAGCTAAATTCAGGAAATTTGAAAAGCTGATATTAATAATGAATCTTTAGAAATGGCTGTATCTTATAATTCAAGTAATGGTACTAATTTCTACTGATTCTTAAATCAAAGCCAGCCTGAATAAAGTAAGTGTAATCATAGGAAAGTTCACTTATGATAAATTCCATAACTGTGGCATTTATAAATTTGATATATCATGAGAAATACATCTGGATTAAGTTCTCAGCAGATGTTGATTTTCAGTAAAAAGCTTTTAGCTGAAAAATTTCTCAAGAAAAAATTAAGAATGAAATTAAGACATTTTGTTGAGAAATGAAAGTAATATATGTAATTTCACTGAACTGTAAACTGCACAAGTAGTGTTATCTATTTGAAATATAAGTCTAAGAACTCTTAAAATAGTGAAGAAAAATTTGAATAGAGACAGACTTTTTGACAATTGAAGTCCATTTAAGTGTTATGATTTAAATTTCATTATTAATAAAATGCCAAAATATTAATGTGGAATTTTTTTTCCAAAATATTTCTGGTCAGGCAACATTAAGGTCACACTTACTTTATTACAAAGGAGTTAGATATTTAAAAACTTTTCTTCTAAAAGCTACAACTAACATTGATCTACACTGCAACTTTTTACAAACCTTCATTACCATCCTCTGAAACATCAGAAGCTGTAGCAGCTTGTAGGTTAAAGGAAAACAGAATACATCTCAAATGAAGACATGAGGTTATGCAAGTTATTAATATTAATATTTTGTGAAAATGTCTGCCCTAATAACTTTCAGTTATTCCATAAGTGACAGGTGTTTGTTGTGCACACTTATGTTGATACATTATCTTAGTACTATTTTGTTTAATATTTTATATATAGAACCTATAATTTCTGCCTAAGCTTGAAGCCTATAATTGTTTTGGAAGGTTGTGACATGATTTCCAGTATTCTTGCACTGTGAAGCTTATGATAAATGGGTTTATCTCTGTTTCCAGAATTCAGTGTCCACTTTTGCTTTTTGTCATGTAGTATTTTAAGATATGCTCAACTGTCTTTGCAAAATTCCTGGTTTCAGCTGGAGCTTATATAAGCATGAACTATTTTTCTGACAGATGAATTTGGTTATCTTAAAGGTCTTTTCCAGCTTTGCTGATTCTGTGTGATATTTCTTCTCTGTGCCCTTGTGCAAGGTTAAATCATATCTTGCAACAGAAACCAGTTTCAGAAATACTGTTTCCAAATTACTGCAGTTATTAAACAATAACACTCATCTCTCACATACAGAAAACCATGGGTATGAACACTGATTTATGCTATCTGTTTTGAATTCCTGAAAAGTGTACTAAGTAAGCAGCTACTAGTAAAATCAGCTGTATAATAACTGTACAGTTTTTATGGAAAATTCAAAATATTGGTTTACAAAGGACAACTGCAAGACTAATTTTTTTTTCTGCTTTTTAATTAATGTAACAGTTTTCTTGGTGGTAGATACTTAAATTCTTATTGTTTTTTTTTAGGTCTTTAAAAGGAAAGAAACCTCTCAGACTAGCTCACTGAAAGGTATAAATTGCAAATCATTAGTATGACCTGTAGATAATAAAGTACCTGGAATATTTTCTGACTGCCTTCGAGGTTTTACAAGAAGCTTCACTCCTCCACCAAAAACAGCAGCCCACATTCTACTGTTGAGAGGATGGGCTGCGAGTCGGAACAATTCGTTACAGGAATTGGTTGCAAGGGCATGTATGAGGAGGCTCAGGTAGACAGCAACAACAGCTTCACAAAGCAGGATGTTTAACTTGGGCTGATCTTCATCCTGAGCTGAACTTAAGAGATTTATAAGTGAGCTCACACCTGCAAAGAGAAAAGAGGAAACATTCTGTGTTAAATAAGTAGGTGTACAAATGGAAAGAAATCAAAAAAGAAAATGTTTCACCTCTACATTTTATGTTAAATATACACTAACAGCCACAGGACACTTTGATTTGGATGAAACATACTATTCATATATTTCTTAAAATCATCAAGATCAAAATTTTACAAAGCCTTCTTTGGCATGGGACATGTGCATTGTACTTCTCTGCAAATACTCGGGGCAGCTCATCTTGCCTATGAAATTCCTGCACTGTTTCCACAGTTGACCTCAACATACTACAGTTATGCTCATAGATTGGGAGTAGTTGTTCTGACAGGTACACCAAATCAAGCATAGATGAGAGGCAGCACTGTGGAAACAACTAACAGAAAAAGCTTTGCTTAGGGAGTGAGGCAGACTGGAAGAAAACATTTTAGGATGACAAATGATCAGCTTACTGAGTTTATCCTGAAGATCATGGTCTCTTCTTCAAGATGTTTGCCATATAAAAAGTTTATTCTTATTTGTCTTGATACGTGAAAGAGTTAAAAAATGTTATTAATTTCAGTACTAAATTGGAAACATTTATCCATCATTGATCATCCACCATTTTATCTATCATATTACAGGACAGTGAGATAATTTTGAAATGTGGAGCTGTTCCAGGGGTGCTAAAAGTAACCTTATGTTTGTCTCACCAGGCCACTGAGCAGGAGATGAATTTGGAGTTGCATGCTCTTCAATACTCTCTGTCCTCAGTCTGCGTCGATCACTCAAAAGCAGTCCTTGATAAACCATCCCTGTGAACTGATTTGCTTCTGTTTGACTGCTAAATACAAATCAATTTTTTGCTGATGAGGGAGACTTTTAGAATAGTTTTGCAATATAGTATATATACATGCTTCTCATTTTAATCAGAAAATGCAACATGTAAAAATCTGTAGAACTAAGTCAAGAATTTTATAATTTCACACTATATAAAATACATTCTTTATTAAAACTTGAAATGTTTCCATGTGGCATTATCAATTTTTAATATGTGCACTGCTCCAGATATGACAAAAGCTTTGTTCTGAAGACTTCTAAAAAATGTTTTAACAGCATTCTCTTAAAGTCCCAGTTTAGAATATAAACCACCTGAAACCTGGCTTCAGTTAGGTTCAAATGTTTCCCCTGCAGCCCCATTCAGCAATGGATGTGCTGTGGAAAACAGCATTAAAATATTTTTCAGAAGCATCCCAAGTGAGAGTGACACTAGACCTTCCTGTTATTTATTGGAAAAAACCCTGAATTATTTGTGTTATTTTATCTGTGTAAAACTGATCTGACATATCAAGGCTATCAATGTATAAACTGTCTAAGTATCTATACTTGCATGCAGATATTTAATGCCTTCTTTAGACACATGCATGAATAATTTTCCCTTTGGATACACAAAGTATACTCCAAACACAGGACTGTAAGAAAACTTCTGATTTTACCTGTAGCTGTGGCTGTCACATAGTGCTTGATAAATGGATGCAGAAAGTGAAGCTGCTAAAGAATGAAGTGTGTACACCTAAAATAAAAAGAGCCAATAAACTGTACAGAATTACATACATGAGAGGTAAGTAAACTACAGTTGTTTCTAAAAAGCACTGGAAATATATTATACAGGAAGTGTCCTAGTTTTAAACCAGTGCAGGAAGTAGTAACTGAATCTTTAAGTTTACAATAGGGTACTTTGAAAATCACAACTGCTTGTTCAAGATAATTTGATTGCAATAAAAAGCTTCTAATATTATGTAAAGATAATTAACTTTATTCTAATATAGAACTGTTGCAATGAATGAGTGTACTGAAGGAGTAATTATGTCCTGTTATGATAATGAAATTGACAGAATGGTTCCTGGAAGCCATATTATACAACATCCCAGTTCAATGTAGCAGTAGTTGCTCAGTATGCAGAAAATACCAACGTTTGAGTAATCATTGTATGACTGTTTTGCCTATAGTCTCTTTTTAACCTCAGTTATGTTCTTATAAATTTCCAGAAGCCTCCAGGAGTAACAAGAACAATACTCCATTATTGCCTCAAAATGCAACTCCAGTTCTTACAAAGAAGAAATGCAAATATTTCTTGGAAAGTCTGATGAAATCCACAGTGTGAAGAAAATGATACTGTTAAAAATGTAAAGTTTTTTAAACCTGCCTTGTGTTAATTTCTGTCTTTTCATACTATCCATTTAATCAAGTGCTGGACCTCAAATTAAAGATATGAATTATGTAAGTACTTGTTTAGCAGTTAGGAAGTGTTAGTTTTTCTTTCTGACTTCTTTTTAAAGAATAAAATGCATGTGAAGTAGGACTTTTTAAAGTAAGAAAGATGCTTGTTGTAGAATAACGAAGGATGGAAAAGGAGTTAACTGATATAAGAGAGAAAAGATGTTAATGAGCTTGGGTTACGATTTTAGTAACTTAACTGTAGCAGTGGGACAACCAGTTTAGTTTTCTAATAATTCAAATTCATTTAATGAATATGAATACTGATTTGAATGTACAAAATAATGATTTAGCTTCTTACTAATTAACTGTGTCATAGTTTCAGACTCTTTTTGCTCTTTTCCCCTCTGTTTACTGAATCTAGCAATTTATTCAGCCCAGAGTATGGAGTCAGATAAAGCAACACACCACAATTGCTTGAAAAATGAGTGCACTTGAGGAAATTCACTCTAAGTTTTATAATATCTGTATTTATAGAAAGTTATAATGTAACTTAGTCTCCTACTAAGGAGTATTAACTTAGTCTCCTACTACTCTCCCTACAGGATTTGCCCAGAATTATAATAATTAGTTAACTTACATGATCATATTGTTTTAGAGCCAAGAGTTCAGTGTTTTAGTCAACACTCACATTTGGAATAGTTTCCTGAAAATGACCAGAATTTCTATGAAAGGGAACTAACCAGATTCAATAAGATGTCAGAAAGCAAGTAGTTAATTAGCATTTCCAGTTTGTCAGACTTAAGGGAGAAGGTCAGTATTTTGAAAGACTTAAGTGTTGAAAAGTTAACTCGATATGTTTTATTGTCGCATGCACACTCCCCATTTTATTAAAAAATCGTTTAGCATCTCCTGAAAGATTTTCATTACCTTGACATCTTCAATATCAGGATGTGGTGGAGATTTCATCTGCACGATTGTGTAAAGAATGTCATGGATGTGGTTGTTCAAATACAGCACGGGATTAGCTATCACAGTTTTTGTGGATGCTATGCTTGCAGAAAGCAACGGCAGTGTTGTAGGTAATGGAAGTGGAGACTGAAGTTGTTTTACAGTAGTTTCCTGTTTAAAAGAAAAGCCTGTATTTAAAATTATTGCTATGAGGAAAAACAAGTTTTTTAAAAGCGATAATTTTACATTTTAAATGTTTTTCCAGGGTAATTTATCCTCTTCCACTGCAGTCTATCCAGTACAGACAAGATTTTACCGTAACTGATGTCAAAGGTAATTAATACAGTAACATGGATCAGACATGATAGCAAAGTTTGCTGGAACAGTTTGATTTGGTGCAGGAACAGTATTTTTATGTGGCTCATTAGGAAGTGTTGGGATTGTCTATTAAGAAACACTAACTATAAAAATGCATTTCCAGTAGCATGAGTTGACGTAATAGTGAATGACCTGTGTTTAATAACAAAGTCAAATTTGCACTAATCTGAGTTTCTCAGGTAGAAATGAACAGAATTTTTTTTTTTTGTATTCTTAGAAGCATGTGCTAAGCCTAATACCACCACAACAGGACTGCGCCTGTTGGAAATGTGATAAATCTACCACTAGAGCAACTATCCCAGTATCAGATTATCTACTGTGGCTCAGGTTGGTCATTAATACTTGCTGGAAAATACCTATTTTTGCATGAAATAAATGTAGAAAATGCCATAATATAGTAAAAGAGAGCACTACCCTGTCTAATTTGGTGTTATTTGTTGAGTCCTGCAGATAAGATCCCATTCCTTGTAGCTCCCTTCCATAATTTGCAGAGGTTTAAGTAATGAGATTATTATATTTCAGCAACTATGGATTTCTTATATGGGTACCCAGAATATTATGATCAAAATTCTTATTTCATTGGAACATAAATATAATGCTGCAACTATAATATAAACAGCAACAGCTATGTTCCATAGTTATAGGCAGCCTAATCCTCAGTGTCATATAACAGATTCTTAGGAACCAAATTATCAGGATGTGGAAAAGCAGCAAACTTAAATACCAAGTTCCTTCTCCAAGAACATTAAAATGGTCTTGACCATCAGACCTGCAGAACAGAAGAAGCATCTATCCAGGCACAAACTTAAGCATTTGACAAAACTGACAGTCCAGAGCTGTTTACACTTGTCAACAGAAATTAATTGGATTTGTTTTACCTGTTGTGACTCTTGCAGCAAGAACTTCAGCTCCATTCTTACAGATGCTAAACCACCACCTTGTGCCCCATGAAGACTACAGTAACTTAGAAAAACTCTCAGAAGAGCTTGGTTCTTCTGCAGCCACCACTTTCGTCTTTCAGCGTGTTCTCGTTTTGCTTGTAATCTGCGTCTTTCTATCTGGTGCCGCTCATATGACCCAATGTCTGGCTTATCCATCACATCATCATGATCAAGTAGGTCCCCATGTGCTTTGGTGTATGTTTTGCAATAGTCTTTGCCCCCTGCATCATGGTTGCATATTTCATGCATAGCAGCAATCTCTTTTTCAAGCCAGTTGTACAGCTGAAATCTGAGCTTTCCTCCATCTACTTCATAACCTGTAGCCAAAGTCCTCAGTTCAGTCATAAGGATCTTCAAACAGGCTCTGAACTTCAGTTGTTCAGCAATAACGTCAACTTCCGTGTCACCTGCATCAGAAATCTCCTCATGTGGTGTTTGTGGGATGTTGGTATCTGAGCTCTTCTCAGCTTCTCCATTTTTAGAATCAGATTTTGAGTTTTTCATCATTATACCAACATCCTTGTCCTCTTCGTCTGACCCGTTTTTGTCTTCACCCCAATCAAGAGTAAGGGGCTCATCATCAAATTTCACTGCTGGTTGACTCCAGTCAAATTGTGCTGAAGATTCAGCAGTACTCTCCAAAGCCAAGGAAGTTGAAATTGGCTTTGACCAGTCTGTATCATCACTTCCAGCACCATCCCTTGGGGCTTTGGAATCTGAAACACCAGTCTGCACTGGAGAACTCGGTGAATCTTTCTCTGCAGCTACAGGGGACTTTTTTCTTACTTTTGGAATTTTGGAAAGGACTTCAAGAGCTAGTACAGGGCAGCCCACCTTAAAATGAGCATTTGCAGTAGTGAAGAATAATTTTCTTTCTATAAGATTGATTTTATCAACAAAGCTTTTCTCAGTTTTCAGACCCAGGGTGGCCAGAGTCCCTTCTGGTGAGCGGAAGTATCTTCGGATGAGCAAAGGGTGGGTCCGAAGGTAATTGTAAAAACTGAACACCACAGGATTGCATGACTTGACAATAACTAAGGAATTAAACAGACATGATATCTATTGACATTGGCTTTAAAATGGTTTCTGTTTTGCAGTATTTCCGGCACTACAGATATTTGTCAAAACACAAAAACAAAGACAGATTTGGGTCTAGTTGCCAACATAAAATGAAAAAATTATTTATTCCCCACAAAAAGATTAACAGGTATGAGCTGGATGAGTAGAAAAATACTAAAATCTCTCACTTGCCTCACAGTTATATCCTCTCAGCTAAGCCTAAAAAAGAGTTGAGAAGATCAGCCAGGTAGAGATTTCCCCAAGGGAGGGAATATGCCACAGAAACCTATGTAGCCACTTGTCACTTAACATTAATCTCAGAAGAGACAGGATAGAAAATTCTGATAGAACTCTGCTGGTTCCTAAATGCAAGAATGGGAATCTAAGTGCACTGGAATAAAGATCAGACAGCATTCAATAGCAGAGAGAGGTATTGTAGAGAAGTATCAAACAAAGAAAGCCCTCCTGAGCTTATCTGACAGCAGAACCAAGTTTGATAGTGGGTGGCTGGAGACATGCCCTTGGAAGAAATTGGAAAAATACTAGGTTTCAAAGAAGGAGAAATTGAGCAGGCCAGTACATAAGCCAATTAATGATTTCAGCATAATGGCATCTCAAGAGAAGGGACCGCATACATACCAACTATTTCTCCTTCCCTACTTTGTCTTTAATAAGCTTGTACCATCAGAAAAATGTTTTTCCCTTACCTGGGTTTTCATCATCATCTTTAGGTGTTTGTTCCAATAATGTGTCCAGTGCTCTTGTGTAATCTTTCATGATCCAGTATGCAATGCTTCTCAGGAATGGATCAGAATGCAATTTAGTGCAGCTGAACTCAGTTCCATCCTTATGGCAACCCAAAATCTTCTCATAAAGAATGGAGGTGTATGTGACAGAGGTTTCAAACTCTGATTCATATAAACGAGCAATAACCATAGCCAACTGGATGTCTTCCATTTTCTCAAGGCACACCTACAGTAAGAAGTGGGGAAATGGTTGCTTTATTGAGGGAAAGATAGTTCTTTAAAATAACAATGAAGCAATATGTGTTTACAGAACAGATAATTTTTTTTCTCACCATATCTGTTCTTTAAAGTATATATTCATCTTTGGGTCAAAAATATGGCAAGTGGTAGATGTCTCAGTAACATTTGGAAAGAAGTTTACTTCTATTTCAGAAACTATGATAAGCAGAGCAGTACATCAGCATGTCAAAATTTACTATGTTATTGTTATTCTACTTGCTAAGAAACATATCTTACAACTTTAATGTTAATACATCACTGGTAAGATGTTCTTTACTCTGTCTCATCTGCAGAATTACATCCCTGAGAAAAATGCTTTACATTCTCAGGTAAAGACAAACACACTGCATATGAATACACAGGATAACTAAAGGTTCTCTAATTCCCATTCTCTCCTGAGAGGTACTGCCTAGCTTATGATTCTTCTTACAGCTCTCACCTCCCTTGTGGAAGGCAGCATCACAGCTCCACTAAAAAGGGGTCCTAGGGCTGCTTCAGAAGAGAACTTTTTTTTTTAACCTAATGTTGTAAAAATAGGTCATGCAGAATAGCCGGAGGCTGAACAGAGTGCTGCAACTGTGCTGATCAAACAGGAAGCTTTGCCAGAAGGGTCATGACTGGTATTCCCGAGAGTGCTTCCACTGAGGACTGATGTGTGTGAACAATTATTCTGGCCTTCAGATCAGTTTCCAAGCTTCTTTTCACAGTATTGTGGAGGTAAATGGTATGTCTGCGGGGCATAATGGGGTCGTGTAGACACAGCAGACCATTTGTGCTGCCACAATTTGTGAAAAGATCAGCAGAGAACTGTTTGTAAGGATGCAGTTACATAGGTCAAATTAGAAACTGAAACTTAATTTCTCAGAAGTGGTTACCTCTATAGCATCTTTGAGTGAACCTGCTAGCAAGAAAAATGCAGCTGATTGTTCAAAGCGTTGCTTTCCCAACAAAGCAAAGGCGTTCTTTAATGCAGCTTTGCGCCATCTATCTTCACTGAAGTTGTGGCTGAAAAAGGCAGTCATCTTTTCATCATGCTGGGATCTGCATAAGGAAATGGAAAAAAGACAACATCTTATAAAGTAACTTTAGCTCACAGTCATTTGAACAACTCTCTTTAAATTAAACTCTAATATCGAATGAATTCTGCTTTGCATTCCTGATTCAGTTAAGATTTAATGAAACTTACAGTTGGCAGAACTCACCTAAACAGACCCCACACCACTGCCTTTTTCTTCATAGCAAGGTAAAAAAGTGCAGCATCTAAGGCATCATTGTTCCTCTGGAATGAAGCTTTTGCAACCTGTAGTAAACAAAACCTATTTACTGAAAATATAAAGCCTGCTTTTAATTAAATAATATATGTTCTCTGCCAGACAGGATGGTCTAGGTGACTGTATTATATCTACAAAGCAACAGTAATTTCTGTCAGAATGTTTTATTCATACCTGACAGCTCTCATTACACTGTAAATGTTCTTAAGAGTCAAAAAAGCAGCAGTACTGCATATGTTAACTCCTCTCAACCATGGTGTGACATTATAAATGAGAAAAGAAAAATATTTTCTTTAGAAGTGTTACAGTAACATTCTATTAGGTGCAATCCGTTATTTACATATACTTAAGCTAATACAAGTATGTCTTTAGTAAACACTGGGTTTTGTATAGGACTCAGATGGAATTGCATTTGATTTGGAGTACTAGGATAATTAAGTTTTGCTCCTGGAGCCTTTGAGTATCCTGTAACTTTTAAAAATTAATGTATTTTTACAACAGATGACTTGGAAATTTAGTAAGCTATTAAGTACTTCTGTTCCACTGACATTTCAATCTGCATTATTTGTTGTAATTTAAAGCAAAACCTCATAATGATTCAAATCTATCAAATTCCAAGTTACAAGAAAGCTGAAATTCTTACTAAAGTAAGGATTTTAATCTCTTTAGTATCTCTAGGAAACAGTTTAGATATTATCTCAAAAATATTGCATGTTATAAATTATTAGACCTCCCATAAGAAAGCTCTGCATGCAAAAGCTATTTGGTGTTATTTTGGTTTTACATAATATGGGTGCATATTTCTAAGAAACAGTAATTTTGCAACTCTTTGGAAGAGTAAAGCCTGCATTTATTTACAGTTCAGATCTTCTTTGTTCTATATACTCCATTATAAAAAATACTATATTTGCAAAAAGACTCTCTAGTTTTTACTTACTAATATTTTTAGCTAATTTATTTCTTAAATATAACCCACTAATGAACTCAAAGCATGATTCCCTGTTTAACTTAGGTATCTACCATCTCACGTATCTGAAGCAGGATTCTTCTTAAAACAGAGTACTTAATATGATCTTTAGCATACTGTAAATTATAGGGAAGGGGGAAATTAGGTGCTTCAGAAATGGCTTTTCCCTAGACCAATATTACATCTTACTACTGAATAACAAAATGTGTAAGCCAGAACTGCCAACATGAGTTAGCACAAAAAAAAAAATAATAAAAAAAAATAGTTACACAGTCTCCTGGCTGGATTGGAATACAAAGGAATCTGCTCTGTCCAAGTCACTGTGTGTATCTGTTAAGGCACACGTAAGAGCATGTAACTATAATTTGTAAGCAATAAATGTACCTTCTCAATGCACCTTCGGAGCGTGTTGATATTCCTGACCCACCAACCAATACCCATAGCTCTTAATTCAGACCACTGTGGGTCTCCCTTCTGGATAGCAGGAATCATATTGATCAATTCCTCCTCAGCCTCAGAATGAAAAGCCCATGCAAAATGACAAGTAGATAGGCCTAAATGATAACATAATAAAATTCAGAACATCAAGACTTTTAATAAGCAAATAGAATATATCAGAGAAGCAAAGTGGGATCTCCAAGCCCAAGCATTAGGTAGATTTGAGAAGGGACTATTTCAACAGGAAGTAGAGCTGCTAAATATCCTCAGTGCTTCTTCCATTCTTTCCCAGTACCCTGTTCATGTATGTACTAAAGTTATATAGTGAAAGACTGAGGGAAAATACCCTTATCTCTGAGGCAGACCCATTCTGGGCCAGAAACCTTTCTGTTTACTGTTTAGGAGGGAACTGCTTTTTTTCCCTTGCATTTAACAAGGGCATTTATTCAGATTGTGCAAGGGAGAAACCTGCCGTGCTGGAAAAAATAAAATAATCCTTAAGGTAAGATAAAGACATGCTCTTTTAAAGCAGTATTTTCATTCCTCCAGCAGAACCAATGAAATATGTACACAATCTGTGTGTTATTTGCTTGGGGAACTTACTCATGCCTCAAACTGAATGGGGGCAGAGCCTGTCATCTGGGCTAGAGCTGTGTTTTTTTGCTATTCACAGTGCATGTAGGGAAGCATGTACTAAGCCTTTGCAAGGTGAAGGCCTTAATGGTATAGTTATAATATAAAATGAATATGCAGGCAATAGAAATATCGTAATATTGTAAATCAAGCATAACCAGAACCTGTCAACTTAAGTGGATCAAATGAGAACAGTACTTAGCTTTAAGAATTACCTTGATGAAGCAGCTGAACTCGATAGAGAGGTGGGAGTGATGTCAGAAGGCAGGTATGCAGGCGCATCGCCAGCAAGTATCTTAAGCCACATTCATCTAAGGTATCTCTTCCTGTAAAATATAAAATACTGCCTTTTGAACAAGCAGGTGAGTAAAGAGGCATATATACAACCTACCATATGCAGTGTGTGAGGAATGTATGTTTCTAAACTTGCCAAGAACCTCAAGTACAAGTTATTTATTACATATGAAATATAAGCAGAGATTTATATTTCAGTGTTTGTCTCTCCTGCCATATCTAGTCTGAATAACTGATGCTAGCTTTCAGCCTTGTTATCTCAGAATATCCAAGGACTTAATTTACCTTTGCTGAGAAGAACAAGAATGTTAATTCAATAATATATTGGTTACTAACCTGAGTAATTCTTATCTCTGTTCTCATCTAGTTCAGTGCTGGTCATGGCCACAGTGTCTGCCAAAGCTACAAGGAACATCTGCTCCAGTCGAGTGAGGCCTGGCAGACTTGAGTGCATCAGGTGGCTTGAAAGGACACTCGCATGTTCTCGGCCAAAGTAAGTCGGACCGTACTGTGACAAATTAATAACTTTGGATTTACTTTCCCTCTTTTCAGGCTCAAAATCAATAAAGTCATCAGTTGTAACAGGTGGAACCTGGAATAGATCTGAGTACTGATCCTCTGTTTTTCTCTTAGCATGATCTTCAGAGCCCTGAGGTATTTTAGAAGTTTCTTCAGAAACGTAAGCAGCATCTTGATCTGCAGCAAGCAGTGCATACAGTGGCAGCGGTGGAATTGAGTCTATCTCTGTGTAGTCTCTAGTACCATCTTTCCCAGCTGTGATGGTATCCTTTGCAGTACTACCACTTACACTAATGGTGCGAGAAAGATGGCGTTTAGGACCAGTTCCTTCTCCAGCTTCTGGGTCTTTAACTATTGCAACTTCTCCTGCAATACATTTAACTAAATGCGATAGAATAGCTTTGGCTCGGCGAACTTTACCCAGATCCATAAGTTCTAATAACTGGGTTGGATGATACTGGGGGAGAGTAGGTGAAAGAACATGAGCAGCTTCAAAAAGGCCACCATCCTGAACCACAGTTGGAGTGCCAAAAACATCATCCACAACACCTGCCCCATCAATCACACTGGTCTTTTTCGCTATCAAGCTTGTTTTGAGTGGATCTTGTGTTGCTGAGTCTTCAGTAGTAAAAACGTCACTTTCTCCATCACCAAACTTGACAGCATGTTTCCACTGGGCATAAACATGCATTTCACAGTCCATCCCCACTACCAGTATGCCATCTCTCACCCAGGACAGAGAAACAGGCAGTGAAGGAGTGCCATCTACAGATGACACCAGATCAATTGATCTAAGCAAGACCCATTTTGACTTTATACCTTGTTTTATGCTACCACCTAGTGGTAAAGTAATGACAGCTACTCCCTCTTTGCTGCTGGTCTGATCTGTTACAATCCCTGAAAGTCTTCCATACATGAAGATGTTGGCACCAACTCCAACTGTCAATATATGTGAACCATCTTCTTTTGATACCCAGTCCAAATGCACCAAATGCTTGATGCTGGGCACCGAGTATTTGTCTTTATTTAAAAAAGCATCTGATTTACTGTAAACAAATAAGTTGCTGTCTACACTGATCCTTGAATCAAGTACATTTCCAACCTTAACTAAATCATCCAGATGAATTGTCTGTTCCAAAACCCATTCTGATCCTCCTGTAGACTCACATTCCAGTATACAAACATGCATGGAAAATTCCTTGGAAATAAAGCCATTATGCTGTATGGGTTGCTTGTATGCTACTGCAAGACGTCCGGTGTAAGAACAGCTAACAGCAACTGGCCTCCCTACTATGCTCACTGTACTGCTATTGTCTTCTCCTTCATCATTCATTAAAGGCCATTTTCTCCAATGATATGTTTCTCTTTCTTCATTTTTGCTGTTTAGGTCTGCCTCTACAGTGCATCTCCAGAACCGCACTCTGTTGTCTGAGCACGATGTTACTATCAAATAAGGTGCAAGGCAGACTGGGTATATCGATGAAGAACTCAGGTGACCTAAAGTTAGAACAAAAACATTTACTTTTATTAATATGAAGAAGAATGTCTATATGAATAAAGGTAGTCACAATACTGTCCCACTACTGATGGAGAACTTTACAACCTAGTATTATTATTTTTCTAAGTTGGAGTCGGGTAAGTGTAGTAACAGTCTTGCAGCTTGAACGTTACTAATCATCTGCATTTCTGGTCTCTAGTCAAATAAGTTAAGCTGGAGCTAAACTAATTCAGAGAAGGGTTGTTAGAATAATCAAAGGAATACAAAGCCTTAATCAGATGATACTAAGGAACATAAGATTAGGTTCATATAGCCTACCAAAATGAAACATAAGAGTGAAGGGTGACAAAAAAACAACACAAAAAGACAGAGAAACAGAAGGTGGTGTAAGTGCATCAGGTAAATAAAGCACTATATACCCAACACATTCATGCTGGCAGATGAATAAGCAGGTATAAATTGTTTATTAATAAATTAAGACCAGAAGTTGATTTACCAACTATAAGCGAACAGTAAGTTTCATGAACAGCTTTCCTGTGGGGACTTGATAAATTTATTAAAAGGTAACGTGATGTGGACACAATTATTTGAGAGAGCCTTTTTAGTCTCATGTTCCCTGTATCAGTCAATCAGAATGAGATAGGCTGAGGAGATGCAAGCCTAGAAACAAGAAGGCAAATTAGTGGACCAATTGGATAGAAAAAAATTTACCTGCCGAAGGAGTTGCTCTTACCACTTCTACACCAACAGGAAGATCCAGAGGTTGACTGTACACAAGTCTGGAGCTCAGAATGAGTTTACTAGCAGTCTGAAGATTAGCAATTGATGAAGATCGTGGAATGGGACTTATGCCAGGTGATACATCAGGAGAAGAATCCACAGTCTTTTGCTCAGGTACACTAAGCTTATTCTCTGATGAAGTAGATTCAGTTGGTTTTGCTATATAAAAAGAAGAATTGCCAACAGTGTTAAAAAAATTGTTCATAAGTAAGGAAAAGGCATGAATATCCTCTAATCAGATTTAATTTTTTAGCATTGCTTAAGTTACACAGAAGATAATTATATGATGTGTGCAGGCTGTGTTAGTTTTATTGCATGCTATGACTATTTAAGTATTAATTTTAAAATACTGATAGTTCAAAATAAACACTCCAGTGCTTGAGTACATTACTCACCCTATCAATTTTTTTTTAATTGCTATTGATATAGAATGAAATTGATTGCTATTGACATATTGATATTGTTTGTACGAAATCCTACTGCTTCTACTCCTTTCATAAATTATGCTGACGATTTCTGACTTTGAGGCTTCTGCTTCACAACAGTGACACAATTGGTTTTAAAATCAACTACTAAGCTTTTTTTTAAACAATAAGAAAGAAATATCTGTCTCTAAGAAAAGTACAGTCACTTACTCACCTAAACAGGCTTGCACAGATTTAAGATGAAGATGCCACATCTGAAGAACAGAACAGCCATTACTATCTTTTTCAATTACTACCAGGTAGAACTTCTCTGAGAAAGGTGGTGGACGATACCCTGTAATTAAAACCTGTTATCACTATTATGAAAGTTACGTTCAACAGAAATAATTTTCAATAACAGAAGACTTTCTAAAAATCATTGATACTAAACCAAATTGTATTTCTCTTTGAAAGAAATGTCTTAATTTAAAACATTAAAGCAGTGATATTAAAAACATTTTTACTGAACACTTGGTTTGCTCATGGCTCCAGAAGAATTAAGAAAATAAAGACTGACTTGGAGACAACCTGAGTATTGGTGGCAAATGTAATTTTTTAGATATATTTGCCTTCCCAGTCAGTTTGAACTATTTTGCTAGATTGTAAAGACACTCTTCCCTTTGCCTGGTTTCTTCCTTTTTGTTGTAAAGTTTTGAGTCTACTACCAAATTACCCAGTTACTTCCTTTTGTATTAACTTAGAAGTCAGATATATTCACCTTATCACTTGGAACTACATATTTATGCAAAAAATATGTTTCTGTCCTATTTTGTACATATTTTTATATATAACAAAGCATTTTTTAAAATGGACTTTGTCGTATAAATTAAAGTCTTAAGCCTTTGCTTAACACTGTTACCATGTAAACAACAATTCACAGGAGCAACATGAAACAGCTGTTTTAGTGAATTTTATAGCTTCTCATTAAAAAGGTAACTAGTATATGCTAGCTAGATTTCAGTATTCTGTAAGAATAGTTTTGGTGCCTACTTATTCACACTAGTTATTTTTATATTATACCTTGTGAAGGCTGGAAAAATATCTCGGTTTCTTCCTCTTCCACATCTTCCTTGTGTGGTTTGTATCCCAAAATGAAGTCTTCTTGAAAGACATGAAGCAGTTGTGTGTTTGACCCACACTGAAACATTAAGCAATAGTTATACTTCCAGAACAGTATAGCAACATTTTGTACTAATGCAATTATTTATTTTATGCAATCTAGCTACCAACACAGATCAGTTTTATAATGTTGAAAATTATTTTAATGCAGCAGAAAAATTAAACATTTTCTTCTTATATTAAGAACAGCATATTCTAGAACCTACTCTTTTAAATTCAAATAATTTCACAAAGTTCTACTGTGCTACACAAATTCTGTAATAACATTGTTGTCACAGTTATTGACAGATGAATTTGTATCTAGTTTTTATTTCTTTAGGTGTTGAATAAATGACAGTGGCAAAAACTCTTTAGACTATTACCCCTCTTCAAATGAACTGCTTGGGCAATCTAAAGAAAGGAATGAATTATAGGTTTTCCCTCCCTCCTATCTTGACAGCTGCCCTTCCTGACAGCAACAGATTTCTTTGCAATTCCTCCACCTCTCTATACAGGAGGCTGCCAGCAGTGAAATCCTTTCCTGCAGGCAATGCAAAATGTCCCACAAAGACAGTGATGGCAAAGTTCTCATGCTGCAAACCACCCTCTTTTTCCTGAGAAATATGGAAAGGAAGTATCCCTGTACTCATCTATAAACATTTTAGAAAAATATTTTGTAAATCTGAACTTAAAATTGAAGATCCTCTGTGATTAATACATAAGAGACACAGAAATTTATTGACAAATAGAGAAATACTTATTTATATATGTCTAAAGCATCCAAATGTCTAATTAAGAAATGATAAAATTTTCACAGGCTGCTTACTAGCAGAAAACAGCACTGAAATGTGTAGGATCAAAGTGAGTAACAACAAGGTGTGAATATACTACCTCCTCTGTTTGAAATGTATAGCTGTATTAATTAACAGATAAAAATTTGTCTTACAAGACAGACAAAAAGTGAAGTCATATATGGCTATGATTCCTACCTTTTGGAAGAGTTAGGTCTAGTTTGCAGGTTTGGGTTTTTTTAAATGTTGCTCATCTTTCTGTTTGGGTTTGTGGGGATTGTTTTGTTTTTTTCCTTTAAACTACAAACTAGTTTGTAAACCACTCTAGTTCAGTTTTGTTTTCAGTGAGATTTATGTATAGAAAATATTGTTACACTCTAACAACTCTTTGAGCTTCTAGCAGCTAAAAGAAAGTTGTCTATCTAAAACAAAGTACATCAACAAAAATTCAAGGCAGTCATTATCACCATAGAGAAATGTCATCTCTTTTACCTCTTTTCAACAGATTAGGTTAATTAACAGACAAAGCGATTAAACATGTTTATGTGAGACCCTCCTTAAAGAGTTAACCATTTATTTACTTTGTTTGTTATTGCATCAAGTTCGATAATGCATCCTGGTCGAGCAGTAGATTGTTGGCTCACAATGTTAAATACTTCCCCAATAAGTTTCTGAAACAAAATAAAATGAGAAGAGTTGACATATTTTTTCCTTCAGACAGAAGGAAATTGCAGTCATTTACAAGAAACTGATGCTTTAACTTTCCTTGTTGGCATAAACCATAGCAGACTTGTTCCTGTTGTCATTTTGGCTCTTGCCAATAATGCATTTATCAAGTCATTTGCACTGTTGTCAGTCTGCAGCTGTGCACAGGGATAGCACACCGATTTTTATGGAAACTAGATGTTTTTAATTAAAGATTTATCCTTCATAACGGAACGTAGTATCTGTGCCATGAAACATCAAATATACTGCTTTGCTCTTGTTTAAAGCTTCAGGTTTTGTCACAACATGAGAAAAATTAAATCAGTACAGCTAATATATAAAATGAATGCTGTAATGATTTTTGCTGCAATGTTCATAATCACTGCTCCTAGAACAGATTGCTCAGACTCATCTGAATACTGACATGTTCTGTCTTGCAGAATACCCTATGAAATAACAGAATAATGGAAAAGAAAAGGAAAGATGTGCTTCTTTTTACAGTAGCAGTACAAGATCAGGCTTTACTTTGCTTAAAGTCATAAAAATAAAAGACACAGCTGCAAAACATGTAATGTTTCCTTAATTAATATTATTTTAATATTTTCAAGCCATTGCTAAATAACACTTACAGATGACTCGGGGTCAGATAATTCGTCCAGAAGTTTTCGTGCATCTACAACAGCTTGATAGAGTCTCAGGTTTTTGCCATCAGATGCAACAAAGCAAGCACTAGCAGAGTTGCAGTACGTACCTAATGGAAAACACAATTTCATTTTAAGAAAAAAATGGCAGTCAAATGCCATCAAGCAGTCTATTACAATCCACAATATTGTTCTTTTCATAAAGTACTGTACAAAAAAAAAAAAGGAAATGTGTGCATTAAAATATAATAATTCGAACTTTGAAATAATTATTTTTCTTCTCATTTACGTAACTGAAACTCCTCATAAAAGTTGTATGAATTCTGCTTAGAACATTCATGTTTAACAACCATTGTTCAAACATGGAAAAAAATAATACACCTAAGGGAATACTGTCATTCTTTCAAATGCTTATTTTCTCTTCACTGTCACCTCTAAAGCAGTACTTGGAAGGGCTAAATCCAGCTTCTTTAGGTTCCCAGAGATGATTTAGAGCAGGAGTCTAAGGTAAGCTGTTCAGAAAAGGTATTAGCTATAGCTTTTTTTCTTGTTTATTGTCTCCAGGCTCTTTGAATAAAATGAACATCTATGAATATTCCCTTCTACTCTCCAATTAAAAGTACAGATTTAGTACAGATACAGTAATTTATTGTAACAAATTATTTCTGTCTCTCACAGTCTGATCTCTGTCTTGAAACAAGTTAACTATACTCACCAAGGCAATAGCTGGGAATAAGTGTTGGAAGCCAGGCTACGTTAGAGAAAGCAGAGGTATGAAGAGAGTTGATTCGGGCCAACTCAGATACTCCTCCAGTGTATGACAAAGGTCCTATGGGGTCTACACGCCACAGAATCAGCTCACTGTAGATTGCGTTCGGGTCATGGAATGTACGGGTTGCTGCATTTTTAAGTTGCTGCCTAGAAGAACCTTTCACATATTTAATAGGATCCATGATTCTGTTTATCCTGTCAGAGTCCCAGGAACTGTCTGATTCAGGAGTTAATAGAGCATTATGATGAGAAGATGTTAGCAGTAATGGTAAAACAGAATGGCAAGCTAGATCATTGAGATGAAAACGGTGACCACAGTACCTAAATTTATGGGATACAGTTAGCACAGTAGTGAAAGCTGATTTGTCAGCAAATGTAACTGCCCACTGATTGAGAGATCCATCTATATGTTTGGAAATCATCATTACTATGGGAGAAACTATAGTAATATTTTCACTGTCCTCAGTAAAGCTTGGTCCTTTATTTACTAGAGTCTTATCTGGAAAGTCCATTTTCTTCTGATGTACAGCATTACTGTTATCTTTTATAAAGACAGGGCAGGCATACATCATAATATTTTTGCTAAGGGAACTAGCATCTCCTGATGGAAATGCAACAGGAATCCTGGAAGAAAATGCAACCTAAAAAAAAAAAGAAAAAGAAAAAGAAAAAGTAAGAAAAAATTAGAATATAACAACCCAGCTTAAGTCTGAATAAATGTTAGCTGTTTCACAGGAGTACTTAAAAGTCAATTTGTACTGATGCTCAGATATAAAAGAAAGGACACAATGATTGTTGATTTAGACCATAAATAATAAAACTATTTCAAATATACAATACCTGGACTTGTCGAAAGATGCCTGGAGTGTATTCATCTAAGTATTTCACATGCCATACCAAAAAGGTCCCATCAACAGGATGAATAGTAAAAAGCATATCTGGGTTTTTGTTCCATTCAGTGAGGAGCAACTCAATTTTCCGGTCTAGCAAAACTGTTGGAAGAGGCATGTGTGGGCCTGCTAGTAGAGAAGTTTTAGGGCTTCCCTCTCTTTCTCCATCTTCATGTTCTGAAGAGCCTGTACCAGTCCCTGTCTCTGATTCTCTATCTACAGACAAGTCTGCAATAGAAATGAAATATGCTGTTTTAACCACTGCAAAGATTTCCCTGTCAGATTCTACTCAAAACAACACTGATTTTTAATCTGCTAACAGGAGTATCTGATTGCATTCATGCACATAGTATCTTCTAAACGTTCCATTAATATCTGCTCTGCACATGCATCATGCACATAGTAGTATCAATGTGCCTTCATGCATTGAGTGTAGAAACAGCTCTCTTTGGTAATAAAAATCCAGATACTCAGAGTAATGCCCTGCTAAGATTATTCTGATCAACTATGTAAAACCACACATTTTTTATGAATGCTGGTTCCAAATTAGTGGTTTTTTAATTTAGAAGATAATAATGAAATGTGACCTCTGATGAAGCAGTATGTGTTGCATGTTCAATAAGAATTACCACACTTAACTACTGCATTGATAATCTAGATTTTAAGAACCTAGACATTATAAATAACACAATGTATCATTGCTTTACTGTCACTAATTGGTCTTATGATTTCTGTAGCCAAGATTTTTATTTTTACACATTCTTACTGGCCAAATGACACTCCCACAGAAATGTAAAGTATTTCTGGTAGTATATGTTTTCCATAATTAATTTCAAAGTATGTCTCTCCATTCCTTTGTGAACAGCTACAGTTGAGATCATCAGGTGACCTAAGGTTTAAGATATAAATCTTACCAGTATTGGAAACAATGCAGTTGCATTAAAATGGAGCTAAGTCCAACCTTTCTTAAAGCTTGCCATAAATTGGTATGTCATTCCTGACAATCAGGATGTAAGGTAATTAGAGAGCAGCTCTTAGTCACAATTTTATAGCTCAGTGAATATACCCAAAATGGAAATGAAAGACAAAAGCTACCTTTCTTTTTCACTATGCCACTACTGCATTCCAACAGAGAGTATGTTGAATTCTTCCTGCCTACAATTACAGCAGCCAAAATTTGAGCTGTAAATATATTTTTATTTTAAACTAGTGATAAAATGTTAGCACTTATACTTCTTGTGCTAAGTAATCGCATTAATTATTGCATTAATGCCTTCAAAATAATGACTGTGCTATGTATCTCAGTATTACTAACCATGATCTAATTTCATGTGTAAACCTCTCTCTTTTTCTTCCGTTTCTTCTTCCTCTTCAACCTCAACATCAAAATCTTGTTCTAGTTGCTGTTCAGAAATTTTTCTTAGATGCTGCATAAATACTTCAGTAGAGGATGTAAAATGAAATTCTTTATTATTCAACCAGTGAACAACGAAGCCTCCATTTCCTTCATCTGTGTTAAAAGCTGTTCCAGCCAAGACTGATGGAATATCTGTGGACATTTTTAAACAAATAAAAAAAGCTATCTAATAAAATGCTCATGTTTTGCATATATGTATATATACACACAGAGATTTCTTAGTTAATACATTTAACTTAATTTAGGTAGAACATAATTTGTGCTTGCAAGATTAGAAAAGGTAAGATGCAGATCAAGTTTCTACATGCAACTGTAATACGGAAATTAAAGATATTTTAAGATAAATTTAATGAAGATTTATTCTTATGTGAATGGTAAATGATACTCAACAGTTTTAATTGCTCCATTTCATAGGTTGCAGCGTTGTAATTTCATAGACAGATTACAGGTAAGGCACATAATTGCTCTTTAATCTTATCCTTGTTTAAAATATTTTACGTTATTCTATAAAAAGCAGCTGGATTCCTGCCAAAAAATCTTTTTCATTCACTACATATACTGTTGGACGCAAACACTCTATTAATCATATACCATTGCTTCCCAAAACCCAACAATCAAATGCCAGGCAGAGCTGAAATTTAGGTTTCTTTTGCTTTCTGATGTGCAAAGATGAATTTAATTGTTTTTTAGACATGCTGAAGCTATTCAGAATAAATTCAGCCTCATCTGTCTTACACAACTCTATGCCAAGTAACAGACTTGTGAAATAACAGTCTTCCTGCAAATTCCCTGTATTCAATCAAGAAAAACAAAGAATGTGCATCTTAAGTCTCCACCCCACCTTTTTTTTTGTTTTATGCAAATATATTATTACAATTTAATAAATGGTTGTGCTTCACCTGTATTAGGATTGATGCTTGCTGCTATATGGAAGTGACCAAGTGCATTTGCATGATGTGAAATGTGACGCTGAACTTCATGAGTTCCCTGTTGATCTGGCAATACATCTGTGTGGGTAACAAGAACTGAAGATCTCCTCTGTCCTTTTCTCATATTTTTCAAATGATGAATTGTCTGGTATAGTTATAAAAAATAAAATAATAAATAATAAAAAAAAACAGCAAGGTAAAAATTCTCACTTACACAAAGCCTAAAGCTTTTAACTCCTTCTACCAAAGAAATGAAGACTGATTTCTAAAGGATTATTTTAAATATGTTTCAACAGAAATCAAGGACACTTTGGTACATCAGTTCTGGCCAAAGGCAAAGCACTTCTTTCAGTCTTCTAAAAACACCGAGCTTGGGTGCAGAGCTGCAGTCTCTGACTTCTTCAGTGTTTAGAAATAGACTTCAAAAATTGACATTAAATATTTCAGACCATTCTGCTATGCTTATAAGAACTAGATAATACACATTCTTACAAGTTTAAATCCTTTTTCCTTACATCCTTTAAATGTTTAAGTTTTAAGAATCTGGAAATAAAAAATTGACAAAATAATTATTTACTTGTACCTCTAGTGCATGCTGTATTTTGTCCTTTTGCTTTCCAGATTGAGAGATGGTGCTGCTAATGCTGGAAGTGCTGGTTTCACAGATCTGCTCACCAAGAAGAGTATCTTCTGGTAACAATGTCTCTGCCCACAGCCGACAGATGCCATCAAGACATGATGTGAGTAACACGTTACAGACTGACCCCCTAATGATGGACATATCAAGGTTACAACCCAATGTCATTAAACTAGCTGTATGGACACAGCAGAAATAAGGGGAGTTGGCAAGTATTTTGTAGTTATTGTTTCATCCAAATTTGTGCTTCTCCCCTAACTAAAGGTTTTCTATCACTAGTGATTTTTGGCATGCTGATAAACCCGTAGATCATTGGCACAAGTGCACATGAACATGGAATGGTTATTATTTTATAAATTCAACAGTTACTATAAAACTGCAATTAGGAAACTGACTTGTTGGACTATTTGAAGAATACATAAATTTTACTAATAAAAATGAAATTGAGCAACTAATTAAACACCAATATATACAACAAGGCATAGAAGATAGCTACTAAATGCTAGACTCTTTAACAAGTATTTAATTTCCAATTTCATAGCACCGTTTGGTGAAAATGAAGCCCTACATCTATGCTTTCTAGCATAACTTGAGAAGGCAGTGAAGTTTAGACAGTATTTTATGGGAAGATGTTTATCTGGTTTTATTTATTGGAAGTGTAAGCAGTGAAATCTAATAATGTTTCTGATGGCCAAACTTTAAGGAGAGTGTTAAAAAATATTTGGTCAAAGATTTGCTTGTTTGTTTTTTTTTTAAATAATAATAATAAAAAAAATTCCAACCTGGGCATGTACTTGCTGATGTTACGCCATGAAAATCCTGTCACTGCCCGTGGATGTGCCAAATAAACAAATGAGAAGTGGGTAACTCCTGAGCATTTTTTCTTTTCTTCATTCTCTTGGGGCAGAAGAGATGCCTTCCAACCAGTCATAGGATACCAAACCTTTAAGAGGCAGTCATCCTAGGTAAAGCAATAAAAATCCATGGGGTTAGCTAGCTGTAACTAAAAATGTCACAAAAAAGAAAGTCTCAAATGCTAAGGAAACTGCTGTTTTGGTGTCTTTCATGAAAACTTGATCTGTGGTCCACAACTATTTGCAGTTTTTCAGACAACCCATTTCTGAGACCAGTTATTTTATTGATGGTCACCCTGGAATGAGTTACTGAAGAAACATTCTACTGGCAACACTCACTCCTATAAGGAATTTTTCTTACAGTTTGTTTGCCCCCCTACTTTCCTCTTGGTTCTCTCTGCATTTCTTGCATAGCACATATGCATGCTTAAACCTCCTGTCCATTTCCCTGCAATGATACAAGCCAAAAATATGCTGCCACCTACACTTCAATAGGAAGCTCACTAACAGTCAGGACTTGCTGCTGGAGTGGGGATACAGAATAAAGTAAATAAATGAATAAATTGCAAACCTCTGGGAGTGTAGATAAAATACATTATTTCCTGACGAGCATAAAAAAAAATACAGTATCTGACCACAGATGCTGTAAGAAGGAAGTCTGACAGGTAGTCAATCCTGTTAAGAATTATAATAAAAGCTGTGTATCTTATGAAACAACTACAAGACAGAAAATGACTTCTGGAACCATTGGTCTCATCTACTTAGTAAAAGTCCCAAGGGAATCACTCAAATGAGAGGGTGACAGTAAAATTATAAATTGAAAACTTAGCTTGAATATCAATTTGACAAAAATATGCCAAACTGAATAGAAGTTAAGAACTGATAATAGAACCCAGAATTCACTAAATAGGAAATATTTTCTAATTTATCCACTAAGGTGTGTATATTATACTAGTTTAAATGTGTATGTGTTCTGTCATAAGGGTCTATTATTGTTATTTCCAACAGAAGTAGAAAAATGTTAATACATATCAAAGTTCATTTAAGTATACTTTATCTAAAACATATGTACATATGCATACGTGTATATATATAAAACATATATACATATGTATATATATGACATATATACATACACATATATACATATACAAGTCTGTATGACTGTCACTGTATTTCCAGGTTGGTTCTCAAGTATTCAATAGGACTACACAGCTAAATCCAAATTCTTGTTGCTGAAATTCATGGAATTACATGAAAATACAGCATTACACCTGAGATTGTAATTTAGCTTAGCTCAGGCTACAACAGTGTGTGTGGCCCATAACTATTCTATATTACTTGTTTACTTTTGTCAAACAAATGCAAAAAAAATGCAAAACATTTAATTATTCTTTTTTTGTTCTTACCTTCCCAGCTGTTGCAAAGTATTCACCATCAGGAGACCATGACATCAAATGTACTGATACTGCAGTCCTAAAAAATATGAGAGCAATGTTTTAAGTTGTAAGTAAAGTCTATATATTCTATAACATTACTCTATCTGTATTCATTGAAATATGTATTACTGTTCATTATTTAAATGAAATATATTAATATTTTATAGTTGCTTCAAGCATACTTTAAGAATAGCAGAAGCACAAGAAGCATTTGCTACAATAAAACAAAATATTTAGTATCTCCAGTTTTACAGAAAGCAAGCCCATAAAATAAATTGTTTTAACTATGGCAAGTGTAGCCTAGATCCAGTGAGATCACAGAAGTGCAGCTTGTCCCCTTACTCTACTCCTAGTGAAGCCAAGACAAGTAGTAGGAAAAAACAAAAGTGAAGATGATCTTTAAGTTAATTTGTGACACAATTTGTCTGTAATTACAGCTTATGGGTCAGCTGTCTGAAAGAGGAAAGCAGCCTACACAGTGCTTTGCAGGCACAAAATCTAAAATGGCTTCAAGAAAGTCAAGAGAAAACAGGTTCATAAGCAGTTGCTTCCCAAATCTCCACATATATAAAAGGCTGATCATGAAGCAATTTTGTAACGTAGATCTCAAATAGGACTGGCTAGAAGGAGTTTCAGGAACATCTTCCTAAGACTTGGGAAGCAGCTCTCATCTTTATCAGTGTAGCTATGTGCCTGCTACTGCTCCTCTGTTCAGTCTCAATGCTACTTTCAGAGATGAGAAAACAGGAACAATTTGGATACGTTGCCAGTGCTACAGTTTGAGTAAGCCTTTTGACTAGGTTATCTGGTGACAGGTCACTTGAAGAAGTGAAGAATTTTTATTTGGAGTAACTGACTTTTTTTTTTAATTTTATAATATTTTAAGCTGCTTTAAAAGCACATTTTAAAATATGGTTTTGGAGGGACAATAGGGTTGGTATGAAGTGGCATTACAATTTGTCTTAAAATAAAAATTATGTCACTCACTTGCACTGCCAGACACATTTCCAGTCATTTAGAACTGGGAGAACTTTATCATCTTTGATCTGATTGTCAGGATCATTATCTTCGTCTTCTTCTAGAATGTCACTAGGTGGAGGGGCCCACAATTGCAAAAAGTCAGTTGCTGTCAACAGCCTGTTACCTGGAAGTGAGTAATTAAAGTTGTGAAATCAAGATGATGCACATATATTGAAAGATTAAGCCTGTCATTGTATTTTGTTGAGAATTATTCAAAACAGGTTGAAAACTCAACTTTATGAAGTCCATTTTAAATATTATTAGGTATTATATCATACAGCTGTTTGTATTAGAATATTTTGAATTTATAATACCTTTTAAGAAAGAACATCAATGTTTCCTTGGTTACTTTAAATAAGAAATCATATTTGATAATTAATTTAGCAGATGCTAAATAGCCATTCATATTTCAAATAAATAAACATTGTTAGACATCTTATAAATATCCGTGTCTGGGTATATTGCTGAATTTAATTGTGATAAAATTCTATTTAAATTATTATTAGTGGTAATTTAAGTCAGCAACTTAACACAGTGATTCCCAAACTAAGACCTTGCATAAGAGACTCAAACACTTGGCACAGCATCTTCACAAATGTGAACTGTAGCCTCACATTTTACTCAACACTGCCTGGGAACAGGTAATCTAGAATTTCCATATTCATGCTCTTACTTTATTATAATAAAAATAATTTGTGTTCAAGTTCTCCTAACTACAAATGTTGAACAAATACTTCACAAACTTCACGTTACCTTGAGGATCCCATGCCAGGTTGTAAGTCATTGAACTGAGAAAGAACTGCCCTGTTTTAAGCCACTGACACTTCAGTTGCTGTAATTTAAGAACAGTAAAGGATTAATTCTCACATCAACAGCAAAATACAAAGGTATCAGTATTTATTTCTTTCTCTATGAAATTGCTATTAGGTCTGTTGCAGAAACATTCATGACCCAGTGGCAAATTGCTGAATCTAGTTCTAATAATTTCTTCAATTGTTTAATAAAAATTAAATGCATCACAGAGTACCCTGTGAACCAGACCTGGACCTGTCACACATACAAATACACCTGGAGATTACATTAAACAAGTTAGGTCATACATGTATAACAACTTCAGGGATAGCAGTATAGCTGCAACAAAGACACTGAAACCTGCTTGAGAAGACACTTAATGCTTGAGCTGTGCTGATAAAACAAGCCTGGTACACATATACAAGTCTAAGTCATATTTCGGTGCCACAGATCTGATGACCTGACTTTTGCCTCTTCTAAACCAAATTACAGTCATGAAATACATACTTACACTATTTCTTTTATGAGAATTTATACCAAGTGGTTCAAAAATGCAAACAGCATTTCCATATGATGCTGCAATCTGGGAAAAACAAAACAAACAAGAGAGAAAAAAAAAAAGATTACTCAAAATGTAAGGTTGGGAGATAAGTGAAACCTCTCCTTAGTATTCCAAAACAGCTAAAGAATTTCCAGCACCTCTTCTAAGTACCATCTAATACAGTATAATTAATTTGTATAAGTTTTACATGCATACTTTCTTAATGAAGTTGAGAAATACATACTTCTGAACAAGCCCATATTTAAGATTTTAACTCTAAGTAGGGAAGACATCTTGTTCAGTGGGATAAACACTGTCAATCAGATCTAATCCATTCTTCTAGGGTAACTACTCTTAATGCATAAGGGAAAGCTGATGCCTGCACTACTTTTGCTCACGATCTGTCTACTTCACAGCTAACTAATAAATTAATCATTATTGGCTGGGTATCAGTGTGTTCCCAGATACCATTTTGTACCACTAAATAATAATTATGAGAAACAAGGAAATGTAATTGTATTTTGAACAGTTAAATGCATTTTTAGGGGAGACAAATGGTAAATGGAAAAACTGAAGTTGTTATACCACTGAACTCCTCAATCTCTTTCACCCACTTATTTCACAGAAACCTCCATACACAAAGTGGTCGTAATTAGGAATTTATCTGGTTAAGTTCCTAATAGCCATATGCTTATGAGAACTTTTGATTATCTTTACCATTCCTTTTTCTTCTGTAAAAGACTTTTGAAAGAAAAACTGTTTAAGTTCCCTCCATACAGGATCTGGTTTGCTATATACAGAAATGATATAAAGTTCCATGACATTTATTATGAAACCTTATTTCCTCTTTAGAAGGAGGGGAGTTGGGGTTAAGGTTGCAACAACACACTCCGACAGAAAATAACAGACTCTAAGTTCAGAGTCCTGAATGTAGAACAACCCAGGGGTTCATGGTGATCTTGCAGGGGCTTCTTGTGTAGCTGGAATATCTCTTCCAGTCCTGCTGGGACTGCACTGCTGCAGTGCAGGGGCCTTGCCAGCTAAACCTGCCCAAACTAGTGCTTTCTCAATACTGCAACCAATTTTTAGCTAGCTAGTATTAGTAGACAGTGACAACTGACAAAATTTGTCCAATGCACTACCATAATTAATAGAAAGTATTTTTTTCCTCAGCAATCTAAACTGTCTTTTAAGCATTATTTGGGGATTGAAAATAAAACCACACAGCCACTTAGGGGGCAATGCAGTTATGATGGCTCATACTGTAGCATTTCTAAAAACATTAAAAATGCTTAAGTTTTTCTGAAAAACAAAGTATTTCTAAGTCATTACTTTGCAGGACACACAAACACACATGTGCAGTCTTATATTCTTTAGCTAGATGAAAGTACACAATAATGGAGACAATAACAGTAATTTTAGTACACTTCCAGTTCTAATACTATACTGTAACTAATACATATTTGCACATTTTATGAGACCTGTAATTGCCTCCTGCTTCCCCTTCCCCTCCTTTAATAAATATTATACTAAAACAACTTTCTGAGTAACGCCAGAGGTTACTCAGAAAGTTATATATCAGTAAAAACTAGTAACTGTTATGAAACTAACTTATTAATACCATTAATATATTATGTTCTGCTCAATTATTTCATTTAGAGTATTCCATATTTTTTTTAAGTCTACACAAATTTATTAAAATCCTTACCCTGCCTTGTCGTTGGGAGCACTCCACACAACTGACCTGGATGTTTCCATGTTTAGCACCAGGAATAATTTGCACACATTCAAAGTCATTTGCCAGAATAACAATGTCACAACCAGAGCCATATGCCTGAAACATTTTTGTAAAGAAATACAATTACAAGTTTATTTTTAAAAAACTGAATACTTTGTTAGGTTACTTAGTTTCTTGAGACAGCTGTGCAAATCTCCATTGAAACAAGATTTTACTATGTAGCAAGTTTATTCCTCAACAATTCAGTAGAACCATCAGATAAGTAGCAAAGGACACTTTAAATCTTCCAGGGTTTAAAAACAGTGAAAAGACAGTAAAAACAGAAACAGTAAAAAACCCACAACAACCAAACCCAAACTTATGCTAAGACCTAACCTCTGTGTGTATTTTTACTTTTATTTGTTTTGTGGAGTATTTTTTAAGGTTTAGTTGTTAGTTCTTTCAGTTAGTGACACAAGACAAGAGTTTACTATTCAGGTGCATTTATTATTGAATTTGGATATAAATTTCTTACATATGTATGTGTTGTGCCTCCCTGCCCTTTAAAAAAATATTAAATTACTATTTTAAAAAATTAATAAATTATTTTTTTATAGGAGTCCAGTTTCTGGGCTTTGCTGAGTTGTAAAAAATGCATGTTACTGCAAGACTAAAACAACTCAGATTTGTCTTGGATACATTGTATCTTGAGCAAGAAATGCTACAGTCTAAATAATTTGTTCAAGAATAAGTTACAGAACAATGATAGACTGCAGCACTTCTTATTAGCAGGATAAATCTGTACCTGTCTACCAACCTTTCACATGTCCTAGTGGGCCAGAAGTTTGAAGAAAAAGGCTTAGTTTAGTGAAAGTACAGTCACTGCTAAGAACAAGAAAGGAACAGCAATTTAAGCAGCAAAGCAGAAACTCAGGCCTCAGAAAGTTACACATCATAGGATTGTGCACACAAAAATGAAAACTGCGTACAAAACACAGATTGTGTAAAAGACTGCCAAGGTCATTTCACAAAAATAAAGTGACTCAGTGTTGTCTGAGTCCTCAAGTTCTCAACCTTTGTTCGAGGAAGCACTGAGGAACTGATACTGGAGTTATGCACAAAGCAAGCATGAGGGAAAAGCCCAACTTGTTAGAGGGAGATTAGCTCTGTAACAGAGTATCCTAGGTCCTTGATGACTAGGCTATGCAATTATTAGACCCAGTCTGGAAGGGCATAAGCTGTTACTAAAATGGAATAGGATTGTTTTCAGAAAGTAAGAGAAAGATGAGATTCTGAGGTAAGTTCTGGCATTGAACAGAAAGTCATCTTGTTTTGTTGTTTTCCGATATTTTATATTGGAACTTGTTGCAAAACAAAATCCAACAGTGGCGTGGAATGCCAAGCAGGCCAGCAGATGTTAACAGAAAGGAAGAGGATGGAGACCATGTTGTTAATGTCCATAAGTAGACAGGAAAACAAAAGCAGGTCCTCTTTGTTCCAATAATTTATTCATATTTCTAATGTTCACAAGCAATTGATTCCCCTACTATTTATTTCAAAGGGTGAGCAATTAAAACAGCCAAGAACTGAAAGACTCACCTTCTTTTCAACAGTGTCCCTCACAACTACTAATACAAACCTACAATAATGTATTATTTAAATTGTTATCTGATACAGAAAAAGAAAAAGGTACTGATCCACTTCAAACAAGGACTTACACCTTTTGGACACCCTATTTTTTCATTGTTGGTATTGATGACTTGCAAATTTGTAAATAAATTAAACATTATTTATCCCTAGTTGCAATCACTAGTTATCTGGAGATAGGGAACATGTGCCTCAGAAATAATATAGGGAAAGAAAAATACTTCTCAGCTTTAATTTCCTTATGCTTACTGTCACTCATACCCTTCCTACTCTTTGCCCACGTTTCTCACTGCACCAACAAGTGACTCAGCACACCTAAGCATCCTGTGCCAACAGAGGGGATTTAGTCCCTTAGAGACCTTAGACAGAATACATTCCCAGCAGCAGGTATCAGCCTTCAGCTTGAGGATCTTTGAGCAACCTTTGAGAAAAGTTGTCCCCTCATTTCATATTAATTGTTCACTTTTTTACATTTGGAGTCTCCAAATTTCTCAAAACAGAAAAGTCAATATACTTTTCTGTATTGAACGATATTTCCGCATTTCACTTTATATGTCTAAATCGAGGTTTGCAATTTGATTACTTTTGTGAGGCTTTTGTAATACATTAAATATATCAACATGTTTTTCTTGAACAGAACACACTTCTGTTAAATCCTCTTTTAATTTTGCTCTTTTCACTCAAGCTGGTAATGAAGCAGAAGCACCCTGCATGGGGGAAGAATAGGGAAGTGTCATAATATGTAACATCAGTAGTTCCTTCTTAAGGATTCAGCTGACATAATCTTCGGGGAGATCAGGCCACCACCCGCCTCTCCTGCCAGAATAACAGTAGCCATGGTATTTGTGGCAACAGACTAACAATCTGCATAGCATGATAAAAGGAATGAAAAACTGGTAAGCCATGCAAAAAGGAAAGATGGGAAGTAAGATGCTGAGATACTGTAATGGACGAGAGCAGCATAGAGGTCTTGGATAAACAGAATTATAAGCAGCCACTGAATGAAACAAGTGCAGTAAACCCCACCCACATGGAGTATCTGCCAACCTCCATTTATAGTGCCACTGATAACTTCTAAGAGAAAATTAAATGGAGTGGGAAAGCCACCCACCAAATGATGACTTGCAGGATCCATAAGCAACTAATAAGCTGTATTTGCCAAAGTCTGCTCTAACTGTCAAGATCTGGGACCACTAAAATGAACAATGACAAAGCTCTAATTGAATGCAGGAGCACCAGACAGAAGTAGGACATTCTGTCCTACTGTAAGAGTTTATGCTATACCCTCAGTTTTCAGCTGTCCATGTTTTCCTGTTTGGTTCTCTAATTTTAATGTTGAACTCTGGAACTACCAGACAGGTCTGTTTTCCTTTATAGAAATATTTTTATTTGTATAAAAAATTATTCTGCTCTTTCTATAACCTGCAACTTTAAAAAATTTTGGCATAAGTGAAATAGACCAAAAAGTTCTCAAGCTCCAGTGTGTACTGAGAGATCCAGAGGCATTTTAAGATGGTATATTATGTGGAAGAAGCAGAATCAGCCCACAGTGGTATTAAAAAAAAAGTTAATAAACCCTAAAATTACATAAATGGAAATCTGTATTAAAACCTGAACTAAAGCCTGTATTTGGCTTGTGGCACTCCTCCAGTATAACAAACACTTATCCTTAAGTTTCTGGCTATGGATAGTAAACATAAAAGATGCAGAAATTCCTCCACCCTCCTATTAGTGATGAAGATGCCTGAATTCTGAAACATTTCCAGACTCTCACCAATGTACATTTACACTTACCCCTTCTCCTGCTAAGTATGAGTAGAATTGCACACACTTAATGCAAACTAGCGAAATAACTGAAAAACCCCCACAACCTGATACTAGCCTGTGGCCTGTAGAACAGGTTCTCCTACATTAACATTTGGGACAAATTAACTATTAAATACTCAAAATATGCTTACATACAGAGCTTCAGAGAAAGGATGAATGTTAAGCACCTGTAATTCAGCCCACATAAACATGACACAGTGGATAACAACTAAATATATGGAATTGTTACTAAATAACTGGGGAATTTGCAAATAAAGGTTTCAACAAGTGATTTCTGAAGAAGGATGAGGTAGAGGAGAACCTTACACAGCAGAAAAACCTATTATCAGTTGCTGTATCTTGTGGACATAAAAGCTGTAGAATAAGATTTTGCTGATTTCAGTGAGGTAAAAAAAGTTTCATGGGTGTGAGAGACTTTGATCTGCAACAGCTTCTGAAGTTGAAGAACACACAGTTCTGGGCCAAGTGTCAGTGCTGCATGGAAGATGTCAAGAAGCTTGTCCTTTTCAAAAATGATAAATCATAAATTATTATCACTTTTATCAGGAAAGTTCTTATGTACAGATACTCCTAAAATATGATACTTTGATTTTTCATTAATAATGTTTAGAGTTCCACGTTGTGTGTTTGGTAACAACTCCTACAAGAAGTAAATTCATTTTCTTCTGTTTGTGGGACACTAGCAAGAGCTTGGAATTTTTATACTTAGAGAATCTAGCCTTTAGATAATTGGTGTATCTGTGGAGTTTTTTAAAATGTTTTTAAACCTAGACTGACCTTAGAAACACCTACATTCTGTTCACAGTTTCAGAGGGGAAAAAAAGTAATCCTGGGCTTGGACGAGGGGCAGAAGCCACATAAACAGAATGAGAACAGCTCATCTTCTTTATATGAAACCACCTTATTCCACATCATAGAAAGTCAGGTTGGTAACATACATCCCACTACGAGTTAAGAGTCAGTGACTGAGGTCAGTGGCTCAACATAAACCAGCTACTTAACAACAAAAGCTAAGAGAAATCAACCATGGTTTGAAGTTTATGATCTTTAAAAACATATTAGCTGCTAATTACAACTATGAGGTTTAAATAACAGCCCTCTTCTGTCTAGGCAGAGTGTGTGCTGTAAAGCCCTTCTGCATAAAGCTCAACTGTGACCTTCTGTAAACTTATTTGTGAAACATGGTTAACAGTATTTGATGAAGTGAGAACATGAAGCAACAGTAAGCTGAATAGTGCACAGAATTATTACCAGAAAATACAAAATTAGAACTCTTGTCATTTAGCATTTAAACCCTCTGCTTATGCATTGTCCTGTTTGGTGCTCAAACAAAGGGAGGCTGAAGAGACTGCCTGGTAGAAAACAGCATTATGAAGGTCTTCTGCTTCTAATCTCCCTTCAATTTTTCCTGTGTTACCCACTCTACTGGAGTGGGCACAACACAGCTACAACATCCGCAAGCCAGTTTGTTAACCAAACATCTCTGTTCTTCATCCCTTATTTGGGAAACGCCAGATACACGTCAGGATTGCTGCAGGCAGTTGTGGGAGCATAGGGAAGAAAGAACACTATGTGCATTTCAGATAAACGATGCACAAAACCTTTTGTCACCAGCCTACAGCAACTGTCTGATCCTACCTCTGTTTCTTTGGATTTGTTTTGTTTTATGGAGTTACTAATAGTTGAGGATTTTTTTAGCAGGTAAATAAAATTAATGGCAAAATTATTTCTTTTCCCTTTGTTATCCTCACAATAACTAGATGACTTTCATCAAAGCTTTATACAATACAGCTGAAGAAGAATGTATCATCTTAATTTTAGCTACACTGACTTGGAAATTAAAAGCCTACCTTTATCCCCAGGAAGAAGTCATGTAAACAAGCCAAGAGCAAACCACAGGGGAAAGGAAGGATGAGGAAGAACCTGAGAATTGCAGTGTCCCTAATTAGGTCAGGAGAAAACTTGTTCTTTCTCTCAGAATCCTAAGACTGCTGAAGTTTGGTACCTAAAGCAAGTCCATCTGAAAAAGGTATTTCTCCTCCTGCTCTTTCAAAAAAAAAGAAAAAAAAAAAAGAAAAAAAGAAAAAAAAAAAGGGAAATAGTCCCAAAACTATTAACTAGTGAACATATATATACACACACATACTAAGGCTGTTATTCCACTATTAAGTTGAGTAAACTTAATGTGAGTCATTCATTTATCTACACAAAAAAAGCTGTATTTTCATCCTGATGATGAATCAGCTGTAGCAATTTTTAACTACTTCTCCTATATTTTAAACTAAAATCCTACCATCAACCAAAACATAAACAAGCACATGCACACACAAACAATGGGTCCTCTGCCACAGCCTAACTTCATATGGATTCATAGAGTACAGTACATACTGTGCAGATCTCCCTTAACCTCTTGTCTTCTACTGCTCTGCTTCTGCTGTGTTCTAAGAGGCTGATGGGTATTGGCTCTTAAGAGCATTTCTGTAGTCAGGCTCTGTCACCAACACAGATTATCTCTTGCCCAGACTGCAAATCCTGCTTCAGGATCAGAGTTAAAGTACAACTCCAAACAACTTTATGGTTTGGGAGAACAGACCTATGTCAATACCATGTTGCTAATGTTGATGGACAGAATTTAAGGTCAGGCACTATCAAAAGTGACACCTTCAGTGGATCGTAGAGTATGATGCTACTGAGAGTCACATAGGTGACCCATGTGCTAAGAACCTGCAAGTAAGACTCTGCACTGTTCGTAAGTAGATGTTTTCAACCATACAAATTACTATAGGATCAAGGTTTAGATTAGCAGGAAATAATACCATGAATACAGAGAAAGGAGAAAAAGGGAAGAACGTTACAGCTGTGGAAGTCCAGAAGAAACCTTTATTAAAACTTACTTATCCCTTTAGTTGCTTCTTTAATGTATTATAAAAAATGAGATGCAGCAGCCAGAGAAGACAGTGAGATCTGTTATATGCAGTTCCATAGTTAACGTGCTACCAAGTGATTCTGCATTTTTTTGGTAAAACATGACTTTTGCTCTTGGAAAACAGTTGTATAAACCATAATATATAACATTATTCATTTTTTATGTTATCAAAACTATTATGGGAATTAGCATAAAGTTGTCTTTTATAATACTAGTTGCTTGACTTCTCAAATTGTCAGAGTATAAGAAACACATTAGAATACAACGACTTCTTATATAAATATGAAAAGCAACAGAGGTCCCTTTAATAGCAGTATGGCTGCATAGCAACAGAGCAAGGAAAATACAGACAGACATGGCACCTTTTATTTCTTAGACTTTCAAGCATTCATCCCTTAAAAACCAGACATCTGTGACAACCTAGAGTAAGCTTTAAATGTTTACAGGTCTGCTGACAGTTACCTTAGACTAAAAATGATACTTTGTAGCTTTAGCTTGGAATTGGTTTATGCCTTCTAAATGTGAATACAAAATCTCACGAGAACATTTATTCCCAAATAATAAATGTTGAGTAGGATGGAAAGCACTGCAGATGTTGATAACTCATTAAAATCAGGGAAGCATATCATATGCTAAAAAAAAGGGAAATTGACATAGAATTGACAAAAATATCCTGTGGATGACAAACAGATTTTGTTAAATAAACTACTGGACTCTTGAAATTGACATAGTGTAAATTGCTTTCTTTTCGCCTCTAGTTTAAGAGGTGAAATTGACAGATTTGTGTTTTGGTGACCGCAGTAAGTGAAGTAACAGGCTCAGCACTAGCGGACAGGCTGCTGTAAGAAGCCTAGTGCAACAGACTGATCCCCCTTTGCAGGGGGACCGTTGAGGGGAAAAAAAAAAAGCCAAAAAAGAGCATTTGTGGACGCTCAGACGGGGGATTTCCTTGGCTTCTTTCTCGAGTGCGGAGGATGCAGGGAGCACCGGCGGGGCCGGGCTGCGGGGCCGGGCCGGTGTTCCCCCGGCCCGTGCCGTCCGGGAGCGCTCCCACCTCACCCACCCCACTCGTAAACATGCCTGCCCCCCCCGCCCCGAGGCCTCCGCTGTAATCCCCGTCTGAACCGCTCCGATCCGTCTGGCCCGGCAGAAGGGCCCGCACACCCGCCCCGGCCCGGCAGGTTAATCCCCTCCAGCCCGACCCAGCGCTCTCCTCAGGCCTACCAGCCGCCCTCCCCTTCCCCCACCCCGCCCGCCTCAGCCCGCCCGCCGCCGGCATCGCCGCCGTTACCGTGAAGGGGACGTCCTCGACGCTGCCCACCGAGTAGCAGTTGTCCCCGGGGTTGACGGCGCCGGTCAGCACCTGGTGCAGATGCATCGCGGCCCCCCCGCCCCGCCCCGCCGCCCGGGGACGGCAGCGCCGCCGCCTCCGCCGCCCGCGAGACCCGGATGGCTCCGCGCGCCCAGCCCCGCTCGCTGCCGCCGCGGGCGCGCGCCTGGGAGGGGGCGGGGGGGGGGGGGGGGGAGCCGGAGGGGCCGCGCACGCGCCGGGCGGGCGGGCGGCGCCTGGATCAGGTGCGGCGCGCGCAGGCCCCGCCCCTGCGCGAGCCCGCGAGGCGATGAACGGGGCGCGAGGCGGGGGGGGGGGGAGCGGGAAGCAGCCCGGGCTGCCGGCGCGAGCCCGGCGCGCGGGGCCGGTCGCTCCCGCAGCCTGAGGGGAGCGGCGCGGCGGGAGGTTTGAGAGGCGGGGAGGGGCGAGCCCGGGAGGGGCCAGCCCGGGGATGCGGTGCGCTCGGTGACGCCTGGAGGTGAGACGGCGGCCGGGGCGTCTCCTGGGGGCGGGAGGGAGGAGACAGAGGAGTCTTGGGGGGGATTTATCCCCTACCGCAGCGTCCCGGCCTCGAGGCGGGTCAGGGAGGCGTGTCCCCCGAATCAGGAGCGGTGAGTGTGCGGGAGGGCAGTGCCTCCCTGACGGGGAGTCCCCGGAGGGGCTGTGCGGGGCTGCCCTCCGCTGGCCAGGTGCGCTGCCCCGCCCGTCTGGCCTCTTGTCAGTTATATATAGCGCGGCTCAGGATGGTTTGGGGCTTTTTTTTTATATATATATATATATATATATGCATATATTTTTTTTCACTAAGAATCCCCACGCTTGGTTGTGTCTCAAAGAGCTCATGAAGCTCTCGGGAATCCCTGGGCAGCCTGGAGGGTTTGCTGAGTTACTGGCTGGAGAGCAGGACCGACACTGCCGGCCAGACCTGCTCGGTGCCGGTGAGACGTGAGTGGTGTCTCGGGGTGGTTGTAAATAACCATTTACAGGAGGTTGGTGAGAGCGTGGCCAGTACTTGACAGTAAAAGAACAGTAAGAGGAGGTG
Source organism: Apus apus (assembly GCF_020740795.1). Lineage (NCBI taxonomy): Eukaryota > Metazoa > Chordata > Aves > Apodiformes > Apodidae > Apus > Apus apus. The sequence goes on from NC_067291.1 coordinate 9,668,138, forward strand.
GGAGACTTATCTGTTTTCTTATGCTAGGTCAATATAGCAGGTTTGCAGCTGTAGTTCTGGCGACAATGAGTGAAGCTGTAAAGCTCGGTCTCCTTTGAAGTTTATGGCAGTTTTGCCTGAGTCAGAACTGCAAGGTTTATCTTGTCTTATCCAGCTTCTTACAAGTGTACACCTCTTACTGAATAAATTAGTTTACTTAGAATGTAGAGGTAAATGAAAGCATAACAAATTTACCTTTGAATGGGAAAAACGTTGTTATAACACTTCAGACTTTATTTACTCTGATGCTTGTTAAAGGCAATTTCTTCTTACAGGAAACAGTATCTCTAGCTGGGGTGAAAGGAGAAGAAAACATTTTCATCTTCGTTGACCTGGTTACATATGAAAACACTATGTAACATTCAGTGTGTCCGGTGGTTCTTACTATCCATAACTTTTTATTTTTGATAAGATTTTTTTCCACTGTATGCAACCAGACTTAGAGGCAAAAGCAATGTGGTGGTTTGTTTGTTTTAAAAACTAGTGGAACAAAGTCCAACTACTCTCTGAAAAGACCAGTGGCTTTTAAACTGTCACAGACAGACATAGTATTAAGTAGGGTGATAGGAGGACAGTATGATCTAAAGAAAAGCATTTTCCTTTCTTAGATGTAGTAAAGCTACCTGGCAAAAACTTTTAAGTGAAAGTAGATCAGCGGGATCAACCCAACCTTCCTGAGTAACGGACACGAGGGAGAGTTATGGTTTTCAGCCCAGTCCTGTTACCTAATTGGAGTAAGACTGGCAGTAACTCTTGGGCATGCCAGCTGTGAGGAGGACTTCCATCTTACTGCTTGGGTTGATGAGAAACTTTTCATGGTGTTTGACTTGTGTGGTGCTCTAATTCCACTCCGACTTTGCTGTGGGACAGAGGATGTGTGTTAGCCTGAAGCAGGTAAAGTTCCTCTTTACAGTAAAAATCATGCCAAATCATGGGCTTAACAGTAAATTTTTCTATTTTTGGCTGTGAAAATGGCCAGCTTGTAGTGTTTTGAGCAAGAATTGTTCTGCAAGTATCTATGGGTAAGGTCTTCTCATTCTTCCTGAAAAAAAAAAAAAAAATCATCTGAGTTTTGCTGACAGATTGTTTTATTTACCTTGATTGAGTCTTTCTTATCAGCGTCTCAAATACCTCACATTAAACTGCTTCTCAGAGCATATAACAGTGATTTCTACACCCAAGAGCATGAAACAATCTCTTTCTCATACATATAAAACTAATTCCAAACAATCTAAGGGGTGTTCATTCTCTTATTTTTTTTTCCTTGTTTCTTTGTGTAATTACTTTCCTTTTGTTTTAACCTTAAGAAAAGACACTTGCAATACCTCTGCTGGAGTCTGTTCTTTCAGGATTTCCTTGCTTTGGCTTGAAGTTAATTTGAGTTGTGGGAGGGGAAGTTCTATTACCTCAGGAGACTGGCAGCTGTATAGAACCAAAGGGTCTAATTAATATGTGCTAACAGGCTGCGGTTGGAGCTGCCTTAGGTGATGTTTTAACAAAGTGTTAGGAATGCTGAGGGTGCTTTACTCTTGGCTCAGGATGGATAAGATGACATGTAAAGACCTTGTCTTCATCACGTATGAGGATGACTACTGGTTTGTCTTCTGTTTCTCCCTCTACAGGGAAAGAAAAAAAAATCTATAGGTTTTTCAAGGTTGAGGCTTTAATGTGTTTTGTTGTTTTTTTTTTTTTTTTACTGCTTCCAAAAAGGGAGGCAAAAGAAAGGGTTCCACATTTAGAAAACAGACACTGAACTACACAAATGCCATGGAGAAATAAATTGTTTCCATTTGCTGTAGGAAGAGGTATTTTGACTTGGCAAAATAAGGTGGTATAATATAAAATAATCAGAAGAAAATACTATGTTTTGATATAGAAACCATGTTTACATATAAAATATCTAACTAACTTGTTTTCATTTTTCCTAGTAGTTAACAGTAAGAGTATTTTTGGCTTTTGGCAAAATGTGGGGTGCTTTACAGGAAAGGAGAAAATTCAAAAGACTGTACTCTGAAACTTGTGTAGAGAGGAAATCTTAAAACACATGCAAAAGAATTGTGCTGCACATAGCCTAGGGAAAGAAAGTAAGACTCTCAAGAGTCATCATGCAAGACAAATACCTATGCTGGACTGCCTTTTATTTCAAAGGTGAAATGCTGCATTCCAGCCCTGGTATCTTGAAACCTGAAGAACAGCACATTGTTTTGACCACTGTTTTCTGTGCTCCTGGGGGCCTTTACCTTTCCACAAGACACAGAGAGCTTCTGAGCACAACGCTTTTATGATGCTGTGAATATTTTCCTTATGATTCATGTCAATTCTTGACTAAATTGTATTTTTCCCTGAAGAAAAGCTACTTGCCTGTTTTTTCTCTAGAACTCAAATTCAGCTGTTAACTTAGCTTGGATAAAATTATGTTCTTTAATCCACAACTATCCATAATTAGGGGACTGGAACATCTTATGAGGAAAGGCTGAGAGACTTGAGACTCTTTAGTCTGGAAAAGAGAAAACTAAGAGGGGATCTTACAAATATTTATGAATATCTGAAGGGCAGATCTCAAGAGGATAGGGCAAGACTCTTTTCAGTGGTGACCAGCAACATGGTGAGGAGCAACAGGTACAAGCTGGAAAACAGGAAATTCCATCTGAACATGATGAAAACTTCTTTACTTTGAAGATGACAGAGCACTGGAACAGGCTGCCCAGAGAGGTTGTGGAGTCTCATTCTCTGGAGATATTCAAAACCCACCTGGATGCAATCCCATGCAACCTGCTCCAGCTGAACCTGCTTTAGCAGGGTCATTGGACTATGTGATCTCCAGAGGCACATTCTAACCTCTACCATTTAATGATTCTATAAGATGCAACACTTGTTCTCTGTTACTAATTTCTGAACTGTAATGTGGGGTTTTGTTCTACCTGTGTTATTACTGATAGAACAAGATTTCCCCCACAAGGATCTTAATTTGTAAACTGTTGTTCATTGTGTATTTTTGTTGAAGATCTTAAAGACATTCACCTGTGAAGGGTGGTAATTTCTGTAGTCCTGAAAATACCTTGCTACAGCACAGTTTTTGCTTGGATATTTTTAAAATACCATGTTCTTTGAAACTGTCAGTCTTGCTTTTCCAGAGGTATCTAAATGCTGAACACTTCTGGCCGTACACAGTTGCCTAAACATTTCTTCTGTCTGGCCCCTTAGTGTCCTGTGGTGTAATCATTTACACTTCCCATTTTAGAGAGAAAACCCCACAACCATAGAATTAAAAATTGCAACAAAAGTGGAACTTATCAAGTTTTTTCTAAATCACAATCAGGTACTTGTGGAGGAAGGAACTAATGATTTAAAAAGTCTAGTCAAGTAAATGGTGGGGTAGGGAAAATGACAGGGCCTCAGGTCCTCTGTGCTGTTTAAACTGACTTTTCCACAGCTAAGGAGAAGGCTATGCCTGGGAGTGCTGTCTCTTAATTTGCTTCAGAAGCTTCAAGGCTTTTATTTTCTTGCCAGTCTGTCTAATCATGATGGTGGTTGCAGACTGGTACAGTTTTTCTAGGGAGTGAGATAGGATTTTTCTAATAAATTAGAGTCATTTCATGATTGGTCAGTTGTAAGTGCTTAGATGCTAAGAAAGCAGGGACAGAAAAAACATGACATTGGACTTCAGTGATGTAGGATTAAGTATTAACTAGTTGTGTTGGCTGAATTTGTGTGCTCTTGGCTAAATGCATATGCTATACAGAAATTTAGTGAAGCTCTCAGTGAACAAACATATTTAGAATAATTTTCTTAATGTCTGGATCCTAATATTCAGCTGGATACACTGTTTTAATATTAGTACTTCAGATGGAAGAATTGATACTTTGTACTCTTGCAGGTCTGAACATCTGTATCTTGCCTTTCTGTATGTCTTTCAAGCATCTGGAAAATAGAATCTCTCCAGCAAAATCACAAACGAGCACTTGCAATTAATTCAAAGTACATGTTCTTTAACTTCCATTCTAAATATTGACTTAGTAGAATGATGACTTTTTTTTTGTCAAGTGTGTGCAAATAACTTTCCTGACATATAAGCAAGCATTCTGTGTCACACTGAGTGTTCTGATTGCACTAAGCATATAGGAAAGATGTTCTGGGAATTTCCCTGTGTCATTTTCCATTAAGAAAAAAAAAAAAAAGGCAAATAAATCCCAGATGCCTACTGAGTCATATTGTGCTGCAACAAAGATTTCAATTCTGCATGTCTCAAAGGCTGACATTTCTGTTCTTAAGGAGGCAATGAAAGGTGTTGCATGAGGTTATTACAGCACAGGCTCATACCACAAACTGGAAGACACCAGAAGATTCTTGTTATGAACTTCCGATTACAGTGTTTTCAGACACAGACCAGATCTTCAAGGCAAACCATTTTAAAAGCACCACAGGAACAATTCTGCAATGAAGGCTGAAGATGACTTGAATTACAAGCACTTCTGGGGAACTTAAGCCAAACTATTTTGGACTGATATTTGACAAGCTTGTCACCAGTTTGGGTTTGTGCTGCTTTCTCAGTAGCTCTTGTACTGTGTATTTCTTCAACTTTAAGGCACCTTGTTACTAATTCATTGTAACTTTCTAAGATAACTATTCTTTTTCTACTAAGAAAAAGAATCTGTGAGGGAGTAATTGTTCTTTTTGTTTTGTTTTGTTTTTTTCCTTTTGCTTTCCACATGGTACATTTCTTGAATTTCATTGACACTTATTTCAACTATCTTTAAAACAACATGTGCATGTTACAGGCTGTGTCATTTTTCCTGACATGTTTTCTACAGGCACCTGAATGTATCGTAAACCAACATATTCTTAAGAGTCACTGGCTTCTGGTAAGACCTTAAGTAAACTACCTTAAGCCTATCATAATATCTGTGCTTCAACAGATTTTTGACATGGGTTTTTAAGTTGTAAGTAAAAGCAACCAAGCTCTTATAGCTGTCACCTTTGCTTCTTTTGAACTGCAAATGCAAATAAAGTATGTAATTATTTATGGGTTTAGCTGTTGAAAGTTGCTATTAACCTCTTTCTGTTTGCAATATTAAACCAAATAAACACTGTTTTTCAATCCAAAGGTATACTTGCATTGGGTGAGGAAGAGGAGTGGAAACAGTACCCACACTTTAATTTTTGTTCTTTATTTGCTCAGCATAGCCTCTGAAGAGCATATGTGAGCAAGAGCTCCCATAGAGTACCTAGCTAGTTCTTTCAGATTGTCTTCTGTAACATCCTGCTACTTCCTTGACTATACAGGAAACACATTTTGAAAAGAGGTGCATAAAATAAGACTGTGTTTGCCTCTTGTGCAATGTGTCACAGTTCAGTGCAACTGATGTACTTTGTACCAATTATTGGGGTCTAATTTTGTTGGGTAATATTTTGAGGGTCTAGTTGTTACCTCTTCAGTACTAATGTTTATAGTGTGAACTTCAAGACCTTGTTGACTCTCAAGCTGCAGGAGGGGAGATTTAGGTTAAATATTAGGAAGACATTTTTTAGTGTGAGGGTGGTGAGACACTGGAACAGTTTGTCCAGGGGAGTTGTGGCTGCCCCATCCCTGGAAGTGTTGAAGGGCAGGTTGGATGGGGCTTGGAGCAACCTGGTCTAGTGCAAGGTGTCCCTGCCCATGCAGGGGGGTTGGAACTAATTATCTTTAAGGTCCCTTCCAGCCTAAACGGTTAATTGCTAATTAACCAAATGGAATTTTCTTGTATTGAGGACAACAGTGTAATGTAGCTATATGGGCTGTGGGTTAGTCTGTACAAATATTTACTGTGGGGGGTAATTTTGGGACCACAAGCATTTAATTTGCTTTATGCATTTCCACTGAGCCTGTCAGGATAGATATGAATAATTTGAAGTGAAATAGTTATCAATATTCCTTCTTACTAACATAACTCTGAGGCATCTCTCACCAACTCTGCTTAGTGATGAAGTTTATTTTTAAAACCTGGGAGAGGTTCTCATGTCTAACTGACTTTTAAAAAGCTGGGGATATAGAACAGAGCACATATTTAGTAATAACTGGGACTGTAAAAGAGTCTGATAGTCTTCCTTCCCCCATATCAATCTGAGTAAAAAGTTGAAAATACGAAATCTGCTGTGAAAATGGCAAGTAAATTTAATATTTTAAGGATTTTTAAAATATTTTTTTAAAATGTCTCCAATTTGGCTGCCTTGCAAAGAACTGATACACTTCAGCTTAAAACTGAAGTCATTGACATCAGTTCCACTGAGTATTTAGTTGATTTTTCAGTGGTTTTAAAACAATCTTAGTGAAGTAAACTTTAGGAGGTAGTAAGCAACAGTAACACCAATCAGCAGTCTTTCAGTAAGTTAAACTTGAGTTAATGGCATTTTCTTAAGGAAATGTGGAATTACAAATTTTTAGCATTTTTTAGATAAAATATCCTGTATTCAGTGTCAATTGTAAATTGCCTTGTTAGGAAAGTGACTGATATATTTGTTTGATGTTTGACTCAATGATTTCTGAAAAATGGAACTTTTAGACACTAACTCTGTACACTGAAGTGATAAGTGGGCAGTTTACTAAGAGCACTTAGAGACTTAGAAAAGTAGACTGGTATTTTACTTTTCTTTGGTCTTTTGACAGTGAACATCTAAGATCTTTGTTAAAGGTCCTGGGGATCTTCTCACTGAAGTTGGTATCTTGATTTATATTGTTTCTGTGGTTTGTGTTTGCTTTTTTTCAAAGTACTAAAAAGCCCTGGAAGTGGGACCTCAATATATCCATTCTCAGTGAGCCTGTCTAGTTGTGGGGTATTTTATCTAGAACTGTTGCTATCCAAATTTCTTTTTGGAAAGGCAGGGGTTTGTTTTCTTTCTTGGGGAACTTATTGAGCCATAACTGCTGTGGATTTCATAGAGGATGCTTTAACAGCTGCTCAGAATTTGTGTCTACAGAAGAGCATTTGAAAATTTCTTGCAGCAATACATGAAGTGAGTTAATATTTAAGGTATATGTGCTATATATTTGTGAATTCTGGAAGTGACATCTAAGGAACATATTTCATGAGCAAAGTGCTATCTTTGTATTCAGTTGCTAAAATAAATCATGTGTCATGTCAGGTTTCAGTGGGCTTAAGGACCACACACAATCTGTGAAGCTCTATGGACTTCATAGATGTGAACTGGTGATTGACTTACTCTCTTGTGGGATTTGTATTACTCATAATAATAAAAACCAAGTCACTGTTAACAGTAAACTAAATTTGTTTCACAGAAGATTTTACAAAGTTTCCAGAACATACAAAGAACAATCCAGTTGTTGATGAGGAATGTGTGGATTTTACTTTAGTCTCTAAACTTACCTGCAGAATGTTGCCATATGTGTTAAAGTGACATTTGCTTGACTCCTTAGCTAGTACTGAGAATTTCTAGGATTATTTTGAGACGTGAAACGTGTGTTCTGATCTTGCAGACAATTCTGAGATTGTAATAAAGATGTATGCTTATGAAAACATCCTCTTGGTTCCTGCAACTGCAAACAGGATATGAGAAATGAACTGAATGCTCACTATGATTTATTATGCTATGCAATGGATTCACTGGAAGTGCACTCTGGCTATCCAGTCGTATTACCTTAAATTAAGTAAATATAAAAGGTGAAGTTTGAGCTTAAGTAAACAGTTTTTCCCAGTGACTTGGTTGGAAGAGTTTTCTTTAATTTGTGTATATTTCTTTTGGGTTTTATTGTGCTTTCTTAGCTTGTGTCAGTGTCATCCCCCCACCCCACCCCCCAAAGTTTCTGCTTTTCTTGTCATTTTTTCCCCCCTCCCTCTCCCCAAACTCTTGAATTCCCTAGCTCAATCAAAGGCTGAAGTTCCTTGTACTTATTACGGAAAATCTTGAATTTTTTATAGGGTAAAGAAGAGACTTTAGGCCACCACCGATGGTAAAACAGCAGTGAGATACTGACTGTTCTGTCTTGATTCGCACTGAAGGAAAAGGGATGGCAGTACCTCCATTTCAGGAAGGAAGTGAGGGTGTTAAAGGGAAAGTTGATGTCACAAGTTTTTATGGCAGGTCAGTAAGAAGGGGTCTGAGGAGGTGACAGGCTATGAACAGGCTTCATTTGATCCATTGCTCATGTAACAATCTCACAGAAAAGGGCTTTTCTAGTGCTACCAGCCAAATGCATGTGGAAGCTGGTCTCTTGACCTGTCTTTGGTTCAGTTTCTTTTGGCTAATTTGGGATGGGTGAATTTGGGTTATCTGCTTTTGCCTGAAAAACACAGGGAGATGTTAATTTTGTAGTTGTTGAAAGAGTAATGAAAAAACTTGTACACAATAAATGGAGAAGCTAATATTTAGCACTCATTACCATTGGGTTGTGTGGCATGTGCTGCATTCCTCTGACAGGTCAGCATTGCACACATGTACAGGAGTAAATGGGTTAAATTATGGTGATATTTGCCAGCAGCGTGATATGGAAATGCTGCCCACTGCATCACACAGATCTGCTACCATCTGTTCAAAAAAGGTTTGCTGCCTTGATAGGAGCAGAAAATGGTATAATTTTCCTTATGTTAAAGCTTGTGGAAAATCTTGCTTTTTTTTTTTTTTCCTGGTTGTTTATTTTCTCTGAATTCAGCTCAACTCTGAATATTTTATTCTGAATATTTTGAAATTTCCATGGATATTATAAATTTAAGTAAAGGAGCCTTAGTTAAATGAATATTTTCTCCTGTATCTGATCAACATCCGTTTTTTTGTTTTGCTTTACTGTTCCAGCAAATACATAAACCCAATAATTATGGTCACAGAACAAGCAGTCTGTTACTTGGATCATGTAGTATTTTTTATATCTTACTGATTGTGTACCCAAAAGGGATAATTTCACATTGACCTTGTTGTCATAATTAGCAGACAGTCTCTATTTTGATTTTTAGAGTTAAGCAGATCAAATAGAACAATCACAGCCGCTGCCACGTTAGTTACTGATGAAGGTTTGCCATTATTCTTGGACAAATAACCTATTTAAAACAATTATATATTTGGTACAGACTGTGCAGGCTGTAGAGTGGTCTGTTTGTATAGGATCTCAGACTGCCAGTCTTTACTATCAGATACTATATTGTAAGATAAAGTCAGCTGGTCTTAAATACAAGTTTTTATTAAGAGGTCCAGCTGTGTAATAGCAAGTATGAGTAGGAACATTCAGCATCTTCAACTGTTTTCCCCTCTGCAAATAGCTGTTTGGACACCAGCTGTGCTGTATTACTGAGCTATACTAAAAGATCTGATGTACAGCATATGGGATCTGTAAGCACTATATTCTGATGTTGAAATGGTCTCAATATTTTTTTCTGTCCCAACACCTCTTTGTGCCTCATTAACCTTTTCTGGAGTCGTCACCTTTCACTTAACTGAAGAATCTGTTAGTGTTTACTGGTGATGCTAACAGCAGTTGCTACCTCTCACCTTCTGCCTCTTCCCTCTGGAGATCCCTGGAGCAGTAGACATCCAGGCTGAACTTCTGTGTTTTCCAGCTGCTTTTTAGCAGTAGCACCACAGCACATTGCAGCTGTGGCTGTGACTACTGGGTTAGGTCATCCTGGAGCTTGGCTTGCTTTGCATCAAAGAACCAAAGTAATGCTGGTATGCTCAAGAGCAGCCAACTGCTCTCCATTTCCTTCTTGAACTGGGCTCGGTGCCAGCACAAAGATTAATTATTCCCACTACATCTTGGCCCTAAACAAATAAATAAATTAAACACAGCACAGAGGAGATGCCTGGGAGAAAAGGTTCAACATTGCAAATGACTGTGCTATTTGGTCCTGCCACGACCTAGAAATGCAGTAGATATAAATCAGCTACTCTTGCAATCTAGTTATATAGTAATTTGTTAGGGTTTACACATTTATATTAGATGCTTGCATGCTTAGATCTCTTTCCATTGGGAAAAGAGGTGAGAGGGTTTATGTATTTTGCTATATAGAGCCCAAAGTCCTAAAGGAATTATCCTGCTATATGCACATATATGCAGGTAAGACATATGCAGTATATGTAAATTGTCAATGCAGTTAAAAAAACTTATCTACAATATGGTTCCATTTCTAAACTTTGGTTTCTTCGCTGCTCCAGCTTCCAGAGAATGATTGAATATTGCTGCCTTTTTCTCCTGTTTTTAGCTGAGATAAACTGAGCAGATGGGAGTAGGAGAAAAGATGACAAGCCAGCACAGACAGTGTGATTAATTTGTTGTGTTTTGCAGCTTCTGTTTTGTTTTGTTTTTAATTTGGGAGGACAGCATGCTTACTTCAGAAAAGGCAGCAAAAAATATACAAGTAGGTTTTGAGTGTTTTTTGTCCATGTGTCAAAAATGTCTTCAGTTACAACCTGGATGTGGTAGGAAGGGAAACAAAAGTGCTGTTATATTTAGAAGGGGTTTCATCCATAAGGTAATATGACCACCAGCGTTTCAGAACTCTGCCAGATGGTGTTAGATGTGAGAAAGTTCTATGATTCATTTGGTGAAATGTTTGTCATGGCAACTCAGAAGATTCAGACTTGTTGGTTCAGCCAATGGTAGGAACCACCATTGGTCTTACCAGATGTGACACTGGACATAACAGAAACTTCTCATGATGTTGCTTTTCAGCCTGGTTACTTTGCTCAGTGAGATGCAATTGTAAATTATTTTTGCTTGTAGTTCCATCTCAGGGTTCAGAAAACCTAAAATTTGCTATTTCAAAAACCTGAAATATCTACTAAAAATATTAAAATTATTCACTAAATTTTCCTGATCAAAAAATAATTGAGTTTTCACTTTCATTAAATTCTCTCCTCCCATTTTGGAACAAATGGTAGGAGGAGTAGTCTAGGAATGGGATATCTAGTTAAGGAATGAAAAAGAGGTGAGGCTGGAACAATGCTGGGTTTGTTGCTTCAAATAACTCACTGGGAACAAGATCTGCAAGGTGGTATTCTGGTGATACATGCTGGCCAAACGAATATACCATTTTATAATTTTGTTCTCAGTTATGCTGTTCTCAAATGTTTACTGTTCAGTTTATAGTTTAGTGCCCAAAGTTCCAAGCAGTCACTCCTTGCTAATAATTAGCAGGTAGAAATACTGCAAAATACTCCAGAATAATTTCCCAAGGAATAGTCTGGTAGCTGCCCTAGAAAAATGACTAATCATCCTCAGAGGCAACATCACATAACATTGTACTTTCCAGGCAGGACATAAACTGAAATAATGGATGCCTAGAGAGACACAACAGAAAACTTTCAGACTTTTTATGAGCTTTTATAAGTGTAAGAAAATATCTCTAGGGACATAGTTGGCAAACCAACTCCCCTCCCACCCGCAAAACTGAGAGTAGGAAAAACATGTAATATCCAAGGCTATAGCAATTTGTGTAGTCAGAATCACCTGTTTAGGAATAGGGCTTCCTATGTCAATAAGTGATTATGGGAGAATTTTGTCTTCCTCAGTCTCAAGAGAGAGACAAGATCTTCAGCTTTCTGTACTGGTGTGAGTCAGGCTTTTAGCTCTGTTTTTTTCCAGAAGTATTTATTTGCTGTAGTGGAATTGACAAATGCCAGATAACCTTCAGTTATGAAGTAATCTTTCTGATTCCAGAATATCTTTCTTGATACTCTAATCAAGAAAATGTATTTAAAAAGAGCCTGTGCCAAAGAGATATTACCTGCTTACATCATTTCAGGATAATTCTCCATCTCATTAAAATGCCATCCAAATCTGTCTCTCTTTCATTCATACATATACATCCCTTTTAATATAAACATAAAATACATATTTTAACATCTAATGAAAAATGTAAGTATGAAGAAAAATTGCATGATAACGGCTAGCTATTCCATGTTTCATTTTGACCAGGCCTGTTCTGTTCATGTTGTCTTGCCGGGTTTCTCAGAGTGACACTTACTGAAGGTTAAAGTTGCATAGCACTGGGGAAGTGGGAGCAGTATCAGACATATATCATGTATATATGCATTACATAGGTATTTTCTATGTATGAACCTATAGAGTTGCATATTAAATGATATTTGATGTTAAAATTCAATCACAGAATAGTTGAGGAAAGGGAAACAATCATCCTATACCAATCAGCATACAGTTTTAATAAAGGGAACCCTTTATTAGGAAATACATTGTGAGTTTGGAATCATACATGAAAAACTGAACCACTGGTGATGGTATAAACATTTATGCTGAGGTGTACTGTTCTTGACATAACATTTTTGTATTCCTTACATGTAATGTATTTTAGCAACATTAAAAAAAAAAAAAGGTGGAAAATTCATTATTCTTGAATAATCAGTTTTCAAGAATCAAGGAAATGGGTAGTGCTCTACTTCTTACTGACTAAAATATCAAAGAGAATAAAAACTAGAATTACTAATGAGGAAATAAAGTTCTTAAACTGCAAGGATAAACTTGATCCTCAAAAGAATTATTTAGATATTGCACTCAGAAAGCTGAACATTGAGTATTGTTATACTTTGGCAGAAACTATATACTATTTTATAATGAAAGCATTTTTTAAAGGTACATTTTTTGTCTCAAATAATTTTGTTTGTACATCTTTTGTTGGTAAATGATTAGAAGGCTGATAGCCTGACACTTGACAAACCCCTTCCCTAAATCTTATTAAAGAAAATCCTTTTAATTAATATGCTGTATTCATTTTGAAATAGAGCACTGCATTTGGAAAGTTAATTTACTGGCAGCAATAAAAACACTAGTTAATAGAATCTTACCTCAAAATCTCTCACACAGGCATACAAAGCACACTGAAAAGTTCTAGTCAGTGCTGGATTTTGGTATCAGTTCATAAAAAAAATTATAACAAAGGATTTGTTGATTTTTACCATAGGAGCACATTGATTTTTTGTTCTGTTTGACACCAGCTAATCAGCTGGGTCTGTTCTGAGTACGACTGAACGACTGCATAGAAACAGTTGCTTTCATGTATTGTTATTCTATGGCATGATTTCGTTGCTTGCTAAATTGAATCCTAATCAGATAGAGTTGAGGCAGAGTTAGTATTGATTTTTGGAAAAACACACAAAAGTCCTGAGATTCCGTACTCCTGTTTATTAATCTGTTTAAATTTAATGCTGGTCCTAAATATGTGAGTATTTTATAAAGGCTTGGGGATTGCCAAGGCATGCTGAAATATTTCCCCGTGAAAATACATGTAAAATGCAGTAACTCGCTGTATTTTTAATAGAACATTAGTGACACCCAGTGGTTGCATTTGGTTATGGACTAAGATACTTAAAGCCTTTTTTCCATGTTAAAACTGGAGCTCAGAGAACCCATGGAAAAACTGTTCGAGGTCCATGTTTCATTGTCAGGTATTTATTCTGTCTGTAATTTAGGCTTAAAAGTTTGAATTAGCTTAAGTAAAGGGAATGGAGAAAAAAAAAACACTTCAAACTTGTTTTGAAATAGTTCTTACTTCATCACAGACTTAAAGACACTGGCAAAGTGCTCTTGTGCTGTAAGGAATGCACTCCTTTTTCTTCTTTCTTTCTCTTCTCTGCCTCCACTCTGTATTTCATATTTTAAAATAGTACAATGTATGAGCATATGATTTATTCCTCTCTTCTGCCATGGCTTAGATAGATCTGTACAGGAAGCTGAATTTACTATTTTACACGACTTTCATTTCCCTTTTGTATCTTGCTTGTTTTGCTAGGACTTCCTTTACTGTTTTGCAAAAAAAAAAAAAGTAGTAATTGGTTAATGTTTGCAAGGTGTTTTGAAATTATGGGTTGTAAACTATTTCTCTCAGTGCGTCAACTGTTGCCTTGTTCACAAGCACAATGTGCTGCTCAAGTCAGTGAGAGCTTTGTCCTAAGAAGTTCCTTAGATTGAATTTTTTTTCTTACAGTCTGTAGGCAGAGGTCTGAGCATTTGTCTAAAAACTTAGACTTGAAAATAAGTCTCCTAAATGTGGATGATACCAAGGGTAGCAATCCCAGCAGAGGATAAGAGAAGGCTTAGACAGCAAGGAAAAGATGAACTGAGAGGCAGGGGAAAGGTAATCTAAGGAGTATAAAAACTTAGCTATGAATGTATCTCCATACAGCTAGAGGATATGTTAACTTTAAGCTTCATCATGAGGACTTCAATTCAGTTCCTTACTTGTACATATACCTGGGCAAGTCATATAGTTCTAAGTATGTCCAGTATTCATCTGCAAAATGGCGATATCAGTGTGTCCCTATTTTTGAGAAGAAATATTCTAAACATACTAATGACAGTATTTTTAATGGGAGATAGTCCAGTGCAGGATGCAGGTGCTTGCATTAGAGGACCTAAGTTATACGTTCTCTCACAGTGAGAAAGGAAAATTAATATTTCTCTCATAGGAAGGGAAAACAAAGGCTTTGCGGAGGAGAAAGCCTATTGACGTTAATTTTAATCAGGATAAAATCTTGCTGCTGTTAGGGAAAACTATAAGACTTCCTTCAAAGGCAGTCATTGTTTACCCAGCATGGAAAACCCAGCTGTTTTTTATCTCCATTTTAAAAGGAAAACTTACAACTTTATTTCAGTGTCATTGCCTTTGTATGAATCTGTTCCAAACTTTTATCACATTTATTTCTTAAAATGAAACATCTACACGTTTCCTGCTGGGCAGTGTGCTAGTTCCACTTCAGAAGATGCTAAGGGTAATCTCAGAGAGAGCATGGCTGCAAGTTTTCAGCATCTGTTTCACAAAGGTACTGCTCTTCTAAAGGTGCTGATTTTGAGTCTTGGAATGAGCACTGAAATGGAACTGATCATAAACCCAAAAATAGTCACTCAGCCCTCAAAGTTTGTCTCTTGGGCACATAGTTTCCATAGCCCTTACTGTCCATTTCTGTGTAATAGTGATCAATTTAGAACAGGTAAAATTTCCATTCAGATTGGTTGGTACTCTGCTTTATGATTGCAGAGGAGAACCCATGAAATCGAAATGAGACCAGCGTGGGATTGATTTTCTTATATCTGTCTTATTTCATCAAGACTTGAGCTGAAATATTCAAATATAATGTTTTTTTTCAGATGCAAGCCTTTAACTACGGAATATATTTATCATATCTCCCAGAGAAATGAATAATACCATGAGGAGCTATTTAATCATAAGCATGGAGATTGCTCTGCAGATTGCTGTGCTCTGACAGTACCAGTCAAGTTGGAGTAAGAAAAATAATGCTGGAAAACAATGTGTCAGATTCATAGTTACTTAAAAAGCAGTAAACATAGCCTGTACTTCCTAAACAACACAGAAATACGTACAGAGGGAAGCAACAACATCTGTTCTTATTAACTAAACTTAGCAATGCAAAATTAAAATTGCAACTTACATTTTGTGATGTCTGACATATCTCATGTTATCAATGCTGGGAGGCAGCCTTGTTGAGGAGACAGGAAATAAGAGTATTCAGATGGAGGCTGAGTTATTTTACCCTCTTCTACATTTAAGTTACTGAGTATATATTCAGTTAGGCTATGAAGCTTGATGGACAGGCACAGACAGCTCCAAACCTCTAAAACCTAATTATTTTAAGCTTAATCTGTATTTCAGTAGTTCTTCCTGATGTAGTTGCACAATGTATTTTGTTTTGCTGCCAGATAAAGTTGAGCTGGTGTCAGTTGAACTTGTGAAGGTTCAGCATGTGTCTGGTGTATGTGTGTTCCAGTGTGCCAACATTAACACACTTGGGGTGAGGAAAATTCCTTTAACATAGACATAGCCTTAGGCTACTAACCTTTAGCTTATAAATGTTAATACTTCTATGCAAAACAGGAATTTTAGTGGAAGAGATGGTGCTGTGTGGGAGCCTGCTTAAAGAAAAAAGCAAGTGGAAGAAGATCAAGTGGGAGACCAAGTGTGACAATGTGTCTGCACACCTCAGCAAGATAAAGCTGTGATGCTTCACAGTGACAGCTGTAGGACTTCTGTTGCTCAGTGTAACATTTCTCAGTGTTACAAAGACAGTCTGTGTTCTGGTTGTCTACAAATCCCGTATGGTTTAGTGACAGGTCTTTCAAGGAAGTGCTTTAGAAATGAAATATCTGTCTCCTATTGTTCACTTGACATCACCAGAAGAATGTATGGATACTTGGAGGCCCAGCAGTTTTGTGGGCTTACCTGTTTTTGCCTTATCCAGTGGTTGAGTACAGATTTGTTCTAAGTGAGTATAGATGCAAGGAAGAGTTTGGACTAGAGCACAGCTAGCAGTTCAGGTAGAATAGAGTTATTGCCACTAAAGAAATGACATAATTTACTCTGGCTTATTGTGTATGTAATTTGTAAGTTTAAATTATATTTTAATCTCTCTAAATAAGAGCCTTTCTCTTCTTTAATCATGACTGATAAGAAATTTCAATAAACTGACAAGGGAATTTCTTCTGCTTTTGCATGAAAAACCTACACCTGAGGAGATGTATATAAAATTCTTGGCTGGGTTCAGCTATATGGAAAAATGGAATATGGAAAAGGGAGGCTTAAAGAGACTAATCTGCACCCATAGAAGTGAATGGTAAGAAATACAGGAACATCACTGTGAAGAGGAATAACTGGTAGGAGAAGTAGGCACTTTCCACAGCACCTCTGCAACAACCTTCTCTTTAAAGGAGAAACATATTTCAGTGGCATGGTCTGAGTAACTTTTTATAAAGAAGTTGTGGGTTATGTACAGAATTTGTTAGAATCTACCAAACTTCTAAGTCTTAAATAATGAACAATCTGAATGTTGCTTTTTTGTTTCGGTTTGGTTTTTGGTGTACAAATCAGACACAGGCACCAGCCACCAGAGAGGAGGAGGTTGGTTACCAATGAAGTAATGTTCAAGCAGTTGCATCTTTCTGTTGAGAAACTGTTTACAGTTCCTTGGTAGCAGCAAGTGGATAAGGGAAATGGCTGAGGCAGTGTGATGGGTTGTTTGGGGTTTTGTTTGTTGTGTTTTTTTTGGTTTTTTTGTTTGTTTGTTTTTTTTTTGCCAAACAGCTGATTTTTGGATAGAAAGAATATCTGAAGAACTTAAAAAAAATGTGCATGAGAAATATGGTTTGTAAATAGAATGGATGGAGTCATTCTGCTGGGTGGGAGACAGTACAACACAATCTTTTCACAATCACTTTAATTATGAGCAGCTGTTAGGTTTCATTAGAATAGTACACTTGTTATTCCTACCTTTGGACACAGGAGTTTCCAGTCCTTATTGTAAGAAGGAGAAACACAAATGTGTTTGGAATGTGAATTGGTTATCTTTTAAATAAAACTGTTTTTCTTATTATCCATCTGAATGAGAAAGAATAAGTCATACTATCTAGGGGCAAGTTAAATGACAATTACAATATAGTAAAAGGGGAAGAATGAAAAGCTCACAGTTCTTGATTGACCTGTTGGCTCACATGTATTCATGCAAATATATATTCATTATTCACAGTTCATAGTTGGTCAAATTAATAATATTCAATATGAAAAATTCAGGAGAAGAAGAATGGACTAAATTTAGCAAAGTTTATTTATTACAAGTAGTAGTAACTCTAATTTCAGATTAATAGATACTGTTTAAAAAACATAAGTCACTGCCAGACACTGCTGAAGCCTTTCTTCACATTTAGTGTATAGGTCTCAAAATGAATCAGCATGATAAGTTGCAAAATTACAGGTTTATATATTTTAAAAGAAATATTAGCATTTACAAAATTCTAATTAAATATGCCTGTGATAAAATTAAACTCAGCCTCAGAATTCAGAGGCAAAGTAGTCCTTAAGAAAAAAATAAAAATCCCAAACTGTTAACGTGTACAAAATCTCCTACTGGAGTTAATAAATATGCAATGAGCTGTGTTGCTGGTTCTGAGTGTTTTTTCTGTGCATGATATGAAAAAAACAAAACAAGATTTAGCCAAGTGCATAGTCAGAGATTTACCTAGCATGGGAATAGGAGCTGAGTGCACAGGTACTTCTCTGGAGAAAAATACTTTCAGATTTGTAAATGTAGCATAGCAAGTAAATTGATGGCACTTGCAATTAAAGAATAATTTCTATTTTTTTGCTATTAAATACATATTCAGCAAATAATTTGAGTTATTTCAACTGTATTTTAAAATATTGACTGAAACTGTCAAAAAGCACTTATTGGTAGGAGAAAATCCATTAATGTGACATAGAATCAATCATAGAATGCCAGGTTGGAGGGATTTCAAGGTTCATCTGATCCCAACTTTCTAGGTAGGAACATGGTTTAGATGCGATGTCCCAACACCTTGTCAAGCTGAGATTTAAAACTGTCCAATGTGGGGGAATCTACCACTTCCCTTGGGAGACTATTCCAGTGTTTGGCTGTCCTCATGGTGAAAAACTTATCTCTATTGTCCAGTTGGAATCTCCCCAGGAGCAACTTGTGCCCATAACTTGTAAATAGGGAGTCTTCATCTTCCTGGTAGCCACCCTTTAATTACTGGAACATGCTAATAAGATCTCCCCTAAGCCTTATTTTCTCAAGGCTGAACAAACCCAGTTTTCTCAGCCTATCACTCAGTAGAGTGATATGTTACTTCTTTATCTCTGCTGGTGATGCCCTTGTTGCTGCAGCCCAGCATCCTGCTGGCTTTCTTTGCCACTGCAGCACACTTGATTCATGTTGAGTCCCAGCAAAACCCTCAGGTCCCTTTCTGCTGGGACATATTTTATGGCACATTCTAACATGTTTTACAATGGTATTAAGATAAAGCTCAGCAACTATTTTATATTGGAACTTGAATCAAAGCCTATTTAAAAAAAAAATAATTGGGTAGCAATATGTCTTTTATACTTTCATTTCTGGCATCACCTCAGAAATTATTTAAAGCTCCAAAAATACTGCTTTATGAATGCTGTAACTGACATATAGTATTTGAATTGAGTGTTACTTATTTGAATGGAAGGGCTGCCACTGTAACATTCCCTTGAAAAGAACATACTTATAAGCACTTTATTACATAGGTTTGCTAAATGGTTTAAACTGCTAATAACTGATGGCTATTTTATGTCTTCCCAAACTGAATCCTTGGAAAAAAGAGCCCAAGTTAAAGGAGACCATCTCTTTTCATTTGGTTGTCTTCTGGCCTTGCTTTAAGGTAAAGCTGTTTGAAGAATACATCATCTATAGAAGATATTCAGATTACTTGGGAGTAATCTATACTATTTGTGAAATCTGAAAATGACTGTTTTGAAGGAAAACATAGAGAAAATTTATTATTTTTTTAAATAACAAATTTTGATGGGAACAAGTTTTCAGGAAAAAAACCTGTTTCCTCCTCTGTAGGAGGAAACAATAACTTGTTTTTTTTAATTTTATTTATTCTTTTTTAAAATGCTGTACATCATCATTGGGCTCAGTAGGCTTTCCACAAAGAAAAAGGTCTATGAAAGGTCTTTTGTGTTAAGTTCTTGCTGTAGTAAGACAACACAGCAACAAGAAGGATCTCAAGAGAAGCTTGAGACGTAGGACAGGACAAATAAAAAAGCTACTGGATTTTTACTTCCGATCCAGCATAACCCACAAAATCTGGATGGTATGTAATCCCAGTCAGTCCTCAATGCTTACACTCTCTCTTCACACATTAAGGTGATAATTTCCTTCTGAGGAATGATAAAGAAAGGTTCATTTGAAGAGGTGTTTTTTTGTTTGTTTGTTTTTTTCCTCTTGTGAAAATTGTTAGGCCAATGTAGCTGACAGATGCAGTCTGTGTACTGGCTTACTGGGAAGTGTAGGCAATTATTAGACCAGTCCTGTTATCCAGGTACTGTTACAAGTATCCTTTTTTGGTTTTGGGTTTATTTGGATTTTGGTCAGAGGTTTATGGCAGTTCAATGCATGCTGCCAAAGCACTTAAAATGTTTAATGAGATGTGATTTCCAGTCCTATGCCTTACTTGAAAGAAGTTATGGTGATTTCATTTGAAAAAGAAGACTACCCTGAAGAGCAGCTATAGCAACATCATTTGTGATCACATTTGAAAGTGGAAGAAAATACTGGAAGTGAGATTTTGGCACAGGTTGTCGAGGGAAGCTGTGGATGCCCCATCCCTGGTAGTGTACAAGGCGAGGTGGGATGGAACTTGGAGCAACCTGGTCTAGTGGGAAATGTCTCTGCCCATGCAGGGGGGATGGAACTAGATTATCTATAAGGTCCCTTCCAACCCAAACCATTCTGTGATTCTACTAGTTGGCCTTCATCTGAAGGGTCATGATAGTCTGGAATAGAAAACTGTCACTGTGTCAACATAGGTTGGCATACTCACATGAGACAGTCCGTACTGTTTAGCTGTTAGCATGCCTGCTGCCCTGGTTCATGCCAGCTGGAACTCGCCCTGTGTTCAAGGGGATAGCATGGTGCATCAAGGGAATAGCACCACGCTATTGCCCATAGATTAAACCTTATATTAAATGGACAATTGTTCAAAATCATTTTGCATTCTAATTCTGCTGATGGATGAGCTGGTTTTGATGTCAGCAGCTATAGGGTAATTTTGCATGTGACCATCCAACTACACTTGAGTTAGGTAAGCTTTGCAGGTTTATCCACAGTCCAGACAGAGACTTAAGATTGTCAGGACAGTTTTGTTGATCCAGCTTACATTTTTGCATCTTGCTTGGAAGTGTTTTTCTCTTAAGGTCATAGGAACAAAAGAGTTGTAGCAAGGTTCTTCTGCCCTTTTAACCTTCCAGCAACAAACCTGAGAGATGTTGCCCTTTATCTCAGCTGGCTGCATACCAGCTACATATGGGTGCAAACCCAAGAATTTAAAGTACTGTAAGGCTGGAAGGTTAATACAGTTTTTTTATTATTTATTTAATTTTTTTCCCCACAAGAGGAGACACAACACAGCAGGGTGTCTGAATCAAGCCTTCTTGCTGATTGAAACCAATTCTCAGGGTTTCATGAGGCACTACTTTTCTGTTTAATATGATCTTCTTTTTTTATTTGACTTGCAAGTAGGCTACTGTTTTGCAGAACTCATTACAGTTTGGTCTTTTCAGAAAATGGGTTCAGTCATGATGCAATTAAGATAACTAAGTTGTATGATGTAGCTATTAAACAAAATAAATGCCACATTTAAGAAATTGCTTTTTTGATGTGTTGTTTGTTCCTCTTCTGATTGTTGTTCTGAATTTAGGTAATTGGTTCTTGGTAACATTGGAGTGGCTTGAATCTGGATAGGTATCCAACCCAAATTCATCACTGTCTCTCAGTTGTATTTTGGCAGCAGATACTTCCAGCAGAATGGATGTGTCTCAAAAAATTATTGCCTGCATATGTGTTTCCTCTATATAGAGGTTTGCTTGCACATGCTTATCCCAGAACATCTGTATTCCAGTATATTAGAGAAGTCTCTTTGCAATGTTAAACAGTGGCATGAGTTACTCTAGCCATGAAATATTTCTACAGAGCAACTAAATCCACCAGTTCTTCATTTTAGCAAACAGTTTTCTCTAAATTAGCTCGGTTACTCGCTACATTGTCACTGATTCCAATCATCAGTTTGCACCTAAGCATTAATTTCAGCATCTCTAGAAGCTAAAATAAGTTTATCCTGTTTGTGTTCATGTGTGGAAGTTCTTATAAAGTAATTGCATAGTGACACATTTTTCCCCACTTTGAGAAAAAATGGACTTTTACAATTTTGGTCTAATACAGCATTCCTTCCTTCCTCTCAGAAAAAAATTCCCTGGAAGGAGGCAATACATGTGTGAATAATGAAAATTTAGGCATGATAACTGTTAAAGCTGTCGTCACCTAAGACTTCACCTACTGACTGTTACAATGCTTTGACTTGAGACTGCAAGTCACTCGCAAAAATAAAGCCCCTACTCAAAGTGAAATTTAATAAATTATGGAGGCAATGGAGCATTCATTATAAAAGCATAGAGCCACGTTGAGGGTAAAGTCTTGACCTTTCCCAGCAGTAGGAGTCAGGTAAGCATGTTATAATCGTACTTCATCTTCCTGCATTTTTGGATTGTGTAGTACAATGGGTTTTCCAGCAGAGGGAGAAGTATACTGAATTATTGGGAACTGAGCTATAATTTTGCAACCTTGTTTAGCAAAGCTAAATGCAAAGCTGAAAATTCCTATTTGCTTAGAAGACATATGTTCTGACTGCTGTTCTTTTGAAATGTCGATATAGCTTTCTGCCAAATTTGTTACCAGCAATTTTTATATAATAATTGGTTTTGTATTTTAAAAACATAACCAATTAGTCAAGTGCCTGTTTTATATGGTTTTTTTCTTACATCGATAATAGTCTGGTCTAATGAGTTGCACTTTTCACTGATTGCAGTGATAGCCATTCCTTAATTCTTAATTAAACTACGGTAAAATATGCTTTAAGGGATATATGTGAGATAACATTGTTTGTCTAGTCATTATCAGAGTAATCTGATAACAGCTGTAAAAAGAGAGTACTCTTTTTTAATCAGTATGCAACATACTCTAGATAAAGAGCAAATCCCTTCATGTGCCGACTTTGGAATATATGTTTTGTCATCTCTGTTCTCCCTCTACTGGCCCCAAATTTGTTCTCTTGCCCCTTGCTCAGAAAAGCACTCCAGCCATGTGCTGAGTCCTGATGATTAGTGATTTGTTTGCAATGCATGGTTTGAAGTATATATTTTCATCTGTGGAGCTACTGTACAAAGTATTTTAGGTGCTATTTTATGAAAAAGAGTACTGTCATCTCCAAAGACTTTTAAGCAATAGAATGTTTTGTTGCAGAACATGATAAATTTTGACCACTGCCGTCTCAGCAGTTTCAGCTTGGTTTAAGAGACTGTCAGAGAGAGAGAATGGTAGAGGTTTTTTTAAGCCTTACTAAGACCGCTTTTACTCTCTATAACAAAATTAACCAATATGGAAATAATTATTCTGCAATAACTACATCCTCTGTCCTTCTTGTGAAAGTGGCCAGGTTCAGCAGTGAAACTATCAGCATTGGGAATATTACTGGATAACTTGTCCTCAGAGACCAATTCATGTAACGCTGTCAAATTACACAATGTCAGTGCAAGGTATTGAAGAGCACATTACAATGACAAATTAGAAGTGCAAGGTTCTTTGAATAATATAGTTCCTGTGAAGATGGAAATTCATTTCAGAGTAGCTCTTAGGACTTCATAGGCTACATGGGATTTATGATTATGGCAGGTATTTTGCTTTTAGGGTCTGGGGAAGGGGGGGTCTGTAGCTCTGCAGTAAGGCTGTTGTTTATATGAGATGAACTTGCTTGTTCATGTGAGATGGCAATATATCCCACTGCTTTCCTTCTACAGGGAGCTTGTATATAGCAATTGTTTAGGTAATTCTTTAACTCACAGAGCAAGAATTAAAAATTTAATTTATTGCAATAAGGAATTACTACAGCTCTATTAGTAGAATCATTGCTGTATAGAAAAGTGAAGTTCATAATTCTAAGCTGTTGCAGGGATATAGCCTGCTTTAGCAGGCACTGAGTCTGGTAGCACTGAGCAGGTATTGAATCACTGTGAAAAGACTGAACACTTTTATAACCAAATCGGGGACTCAGTCTGAGCAAAATAAGATAAAAAGATAAAAGCCAGCTTAGGAATTTAGGAACCCAGACAAAAAATACAGTCTTAAAAAAAATCTTATTTTTCTTTCCAAGCTTGGAATAACCTGCTAGAAGCCTGCAGGTATTATTTTTTTTCTCAGAAGTGTTTCTTAGGCACCCTTCATCATGTTTTTGGTTCAATGTTCTTGATAAAACAAAGTAGCCTGATGCATTCCATCCTTTGGGCCTTTTGAGGCTTATCTCAAGATATATTCTCAGAATATACCTAGCAGATCATACTTCTTAGTGTCTCAGAAATATTTTCCTGGGTAATAGTTTCTCTAATGAGTTGGCATTCGCTACACACAAAACAAACTAGGAAGAAACTATAGTGTGAAACTTCAACAATAATCCTGATTTTCAGAAGGAGCAAGTTTAGGCTCTGAGTATGTGCAAAATTATGATGTTTTGGACAATGCAAAGACTAAGATGTCCATGTATGCTTAGGCAGATTTTTAATTTGGGGATGTACACTTTATCTAATCCTTTCTCAAAGAAGAAGATGTGTCATTGAACATTGTGAATATAAGTCTTTATTATCAAGTTTCAGGAGTTTTTCTGAAATGGCTGAGCGGTGTTTATGAAGGTTTTTTCCTTAGAAGTCTTGTGGATTTTTGGGATGGAGTGGCTTTCTCAGTATATGTAAAGTGATGTGCTTGCTTTTCAGAGGTCAAGTGTGTTTTGGTTTTGTTTGTGTGTTTGTTTTTGTTTTGTTTTGTGTTTGGTTTTTTTCCCCTTTTGAAGCTTGGATTCCACAGTAATGCACAGATTTGGTTTAACGACATTTAGTTCAGTTGCACACATCTACCTCAGTCACTAGAACTGAGTGAAACTCAGAACTTAAGCTCTTCACCTGTGCTCTGCTGAAATAAGGTGAAATGGCCTCTTGCTTGTGTTGTTACTGTAAAGCTATAATTTTTCTGTGGTTCAGTTCACCACAGACCTGGTGCATCAGAAGATTTAGTTCACTGTGACTGAGTTGTAGGCTTCTTGCAAAGCCTAAAAATGGGCCAGCTTGCATGATTCCTTGCATTATTATGAATATTTCATAATGAGCTGGTTTGCTTCAGTGGTTAGCAAATGGGTTGAGAAACTGTGCTTTACACTGGTGAGTTCAACACTGTGACATCTGCAGTGGTATTCGAAAATGTAAGATTATTTGTTGAAAGCTGACTGTGAATTTTTAAGTGCTTGTGTTCTAGTAGTCTAAGGATATTGAGGTAAAGTGTTTCTACACTTTCATTTCTTGGTAGTCCTATGACTGAAAATGGAAGAGTACCTATTAGCAAAGTGTCTCTGCTGATTTGTGTATTTCACAGTGATCCTAACTTGGCAGCAATGAGGCTGACAGTTTAATCCTTTGGAGACTGTCAGCAATGCCGATGAGGCAGCAGCAGGATGTTTTGGCCAAGCCACATATCTCAGTGTGGAGAGTCCTTTGGCTTTCTGCTTTCCTCAGGGAAAAAGGCATGCTAACCAACATGACAATTAAGCTCTATTCAGTAAGTGGACCAAGTGATGAATAGACTACATTAGAGAAACTTTAAACTGAAAAAAAAATATGCCCAGGGTTAACTAAGACCTGCCCCAATTACAATTCCAGCAAGTAGGTGCAGTCAAACCTGGGGGACTGGACACTTGCTCTGACTCTTCTCAGTGTAATGTTGTGGTGGCAGTTCAACACCAATCTATAACTGTTTTACCTTGTACACCCTGCTTCTGTGGTGACAGGTGCATGCATACCCACTCTGTACTCTTCCTCCTGTTTGTATGTTTGTTGATTGTTTTTTTTTTTTAATATCCAGATCTTGGCACAGGCTTCTGATAAAGTTCATCTGTGCGAATATCACTGGTACAGCATTCCAGCAGTTTCAGGTATTCTCCCATCACCTTTTTTTACCCAGAAATCCTACCAAGATCTATGCTTAATTTTAGCTTGTGTTGGCCATGACTTGTCATACTCAAATCCTCTTCATGTTGTCTTGTCGTACATGGATCACTCAGTAACTCAGCTCTTCATGCAGGTAAAGCTGTTTTGTCCAACAGGATGAACATTAGGACTATGTGTACGGATAAGCAGAGGCATGTAGTTTTTTGGGCTGTGTTGTTTTCACTGGAAGTAATTATACACCAGCTTGTAGATTCTACTCGCGAGACCCAGATCTTCAACCATTAAAGTGACATGTCTATATAGATGTTACTGAATTAATTGTAGGAAATGCTGTTTTCAGTCTCAACAATAGAAGCCATATTTAGGTAGAAATTGTATGGAAATCAAACTTGTTATAAGATGAAGAAAACATGGGAAAACATAAGAATTTATTTTAGTGTAGAGCCAGACCAATGACATCTAAAGGTCAACTGGAGTGTGTGTACAATAGCAAAATTTTTCTCTTGGAATTCTTGGTAGTATGTAACAACTCATTTAATAAATAACTATTATTTAATGTAGCTAACCAGGTGACTGAATTCTAATGGCAATATCATCCTCAATATGTGGGCAGTTCATATTATCAGTAAAAAAAGACTTGTACAGCTTTTTGGGTTCTGGCGTTGAGTGGCACATCACTGGTTTACAATGTTGACTTGCGAAAAGTGGACAAGTATAAAACTGAAAGATATAAAGTTGCTCTAGTCAACAATGTTTTGGTTCATTTAATTAACCTTTGGAACTCTTTAAAAGTCTAGATTATTTTTTTATATGTTTTATTTTATATATTTTACATTCATTCTTAGGCCATGCATATTCTTTTTTTTCTTCCTTTGGCCAAAAATACATGCTTCATTCATTGATAGTTTTGAATGACTTGAAATTGGGTTTACCAGGACTCTTCCTTTACACAGTGAATTTTTTGTTGTTTTCACACATCCTGCTCAGCAAGCGGGTGGATTCACACAGTGAAGCTTGGCCTAAATGCATCTTGGGCAAGGCAGTTCCCTTTAGGACCAGTCCGCATTACTGAAAATTGAAAAGTGAAACAAAAGGAGAAAAAAAGTGAAATACAATCATTCCAGGAAAAAAGCAGGAGGAGAAGAAGCAAGTAAAGAGGAGATGCTATGTGCATTCTGTACTTCTCAGCATGCTTAGTGCTGCCTTAAGTATTTGGTAGGCATTGCCATGAAGTTGTTTGAATGCCTTGGTATTACTCAAAGATGACAGATAGTTCTGTCTCTCTGAACTCCTTCTGTTTTTTCCTCTGACCTCTAAGCTTTTTTTTAAGCCCAGTTACTCCTGCCAGGGCTTTCTGAGCTCCTAATTTGATCTCATATTCTCTCTCCCTCTTTTTCATTATAGCACAGCTTCCCTAAACCTAGAATAAAATTCTGCTTCATCTGGCTGTTCTGGATATGGTGGCATGCATGGCAGGAACTGGTGTGTAAAGGTGTGATTGCATTGTCACTTTCTTACCCTAGCGTGCTATGAGAGTGAAAAATACTGAGGTCATGGTATTTGTACTGGGGTTTTGGTATTCATTGTCAGGCATTACTTGGTTTCCTTTGAGCTTCCAGTCCATTGTCATAACTGCTGTTATTACAATTATTATAATTCAGTTAATTTCTTTAGTGTTAATAATAAATTACTGTATCCAGATTTACAGTTGTGGCTGGGGATGTTGCTGTGCTTTCATTTTGCAAGTCTGCTTTTATACGTTTCGTTTGGCTGCTTTTATTTCTTGCACAATACAGTACAGATTGCAGATATTTCTCCCTAGAGTCATACTGACTGTTAACCAATGGAACTCTGGCAGTTTTGGAGGGTGTTTTGTTTTTTTTTGTTGGTTTTTTGTTTGTTTGTTTGTTTGTGTTTTTTTTGTTTGTTTGTTTTGTTTTGTTGTTTTTTTTTGTTTTGTTTGGGTTTGTTTTGTTTTGTTAGCATCTACATGTGATGTACTTTGTATAGTTCATCTGTACATCTAAATCTGTATTGTAGGTTGACCTGGAATATTATTAGGTTCTTTGGCTATTTAATGGGAAATATATTTCCCACCTTGATCTGCCATCAGTTACGGTACCTGGCGTTTGCATTTTGAAGTCTTGACTAAAAAGGCATAATGAACATTTAACTGAATATCCAGCACTCACATCAGATACCACTCAGAGAAGTTACCTTTAGCCCTTGCTTTCTCTCTTCTCAGGATGCAGAGATCTCTAACATTGCCAGGCTGTCTGACTGCCATTTGGCAGTGCAGTCCTATCACTTCAATTCCACTCAACTTCAACCTGCTTTATTAATACTTTGTGTCTTCCTTTCTATTTGAGTAACTGCTAGGTAACTGGTTTCACATACTGCAGCAATGAAGGTGCCTATATGCTCCTCCTTTTAAAAATGCATGTTGCATAGAAATGTTGTAAATAATCCCAGCAACAGTTTTCCCTTCTACTAGTCTCTCATTTCTGCTCTCCTGGTGGGAAAGTGAAGGGGAGGGTTCCGGAATGGGGAAATGTGAATGGTTCCTGTGGTCGCTGTGGCTGAACTGAAGGGGCTGACACACCAGCACCCTAGGCTGGCAGGTGGTGTAACAGATGACTATGAGAGAAGGCATTTTGTGGACTGTCTTTGCTTAAAACAGACACTCCTCTGCTCCCTCTGGGGAAGGCATGGCCTGGATGAAAGCAGTAATGTTATGCTGGGCTAGAGGACTTCAAGAAGTCAGTATGTTTTATTCCAGTCTCTAAGTGCTAAGTGATTCTAGGCAGAACTGGATGTGGACTGGGAAACGCTTATGCCATGTGCTAATCTGGGTCTATAATAAACAGCTTCTGGTCTATTTTATGCATTTGTACATACTTGGAATCAAAATAATCTATTTTGGTATACATACAGCTGTGATGACTGCAACTTGTATTAATTTACCTGAATTGTCATGGATTGCAGGTATGTGGCAGCACAGAAGTCAAAGCAGGCTTCAGGCTACTTAACCCGTTTATTAGTCCATTTTCTTGCACCAATTCTGCACTTGCACTCAGGCACTCAGCTGTTGCAGAAATGGAGCCCTAAGTAGCTACCAGGTTACTACATGTACTGGCTGTAGAATTAGCTCTATGCCAGTCAGGGATTTCCTCAATGCTACAGGAATGCTCAGGGTTGAGAGGATTGAGCACATTTCTAGCTGCTTTTTTGCTATCTTGTGTAGTGTACAGCTCTTGGAACTAAGCTGAGTCTGGTGCTCATGGACTTTTGTTGCTGCTGTTAGCAGAGTGACTTTCCTTAGCTTAAATTCAAACTAGACAAAGATATTACAGTAAGGGAAAGATAAGATTTTCAATAGAATTGCTTAATAAAAATTTCAATGGTATATTTCACTCTTGCATATAACTGAATTGATATTAAAAGGTGGGAGGTATTAAAATATGCATGAAGTAATTTTGACTGCAAGAGCTATAATAGGTACAGGCTATGAAGTTGTATTCCTCAAGAAAAGAATCAAGTTAATGAGGAGAAAAGGTAGGCATGATCTCAGTGATAAAATTGTGGTTTTGCTAGTGCAAAACTTTCTGTATCAGTTACACTTGCAAGTTTTCTCTTCTTGTGTGCTGGATTACCTCTGCACATGGTCTATTTCTGCTATTTCTTCATACTAGGCTCAGAAGCTATGAGTATATTACACAGGGGATAGAAGGAAGATTTCAGGTAAGTTTAGCATAAGAGAAACTGGATTGTTTTGAGGGGTTTTTTTTGTGTGTTTTCATCACTGACCTAACACTTTAAATTACTGAGCAAATTAAATCTAATCAGTTGTCTAATGCACTAATTACCATACAAAAATGTCCACACCTTGGACAAGATAAAGATAGACCAATCTAACGTACCTTTGAGGTAGCCATCTATTGTGATTTAGGTAGAATTGCCTCTGTAGTAATAACATACTCCTTGGTACTTATTGCAAAAGAAGCTTCTATGGTTTCCTATTTTGAGGGTGCCTGCTTCTGGCTCAGCTGAGGAAGAAATGTGTCTGAATCAAATTGGATTGCTTTTTCTCATATTCCACAGTTAGCACTTAAATAATAGAGGAAAAACAAGTGATAAGTGAAGGGGGAAAATGTGTGAGAGAGATGAATAAAGAAGATGAAAAATGAGAAGTTTTCTCATGACAAATGCATGGACTAGTTATGTCAGTGCTTCAGATCATTTCTCACTGGCACCACAGAAAGAACAGGTCTCCTGTGGCCTTGATTTTTCTTTTTGTGCTTATGTAAAGTTCATAGCCTGGATGCTTAACTAGTGTAAATCAGTATAGGGTTGCTGAAAACAGGAGTCTGGCTGAGGAACTGCTCCAGGAGGAATTATTCTAATGCAAATGTGGTGTGAGCAAGACAAAAATGATAATCTGTGTCTTTATTTAGCTCATGTCCTTGAGTAAAGGGATGGCCAATGGGCAAATGTTGTTAGTAGTGCCTTCAGCACTCCTTGGCCTGAAGGACAATCAAAGTGATCAAAAAGCCAGAAATGTGGAAGTAACGAAGCAGGCAATGAATGGGGTAGAAGAAACACTTTGATGAAGGCAATCAATGTCTTAAGGTAAATAACAATTAATATAAAGGAGCTGGACCTTTGGAAAATGGGAAATAGGTGGCAGTTTACTGTATTCTTAGTCTGATGATATTATGTCTCTGAAGCAGCTGGTCTTTTGCCTATGCCAGAATTTGTAACATGACCTGCTACTGTTCTAAATGTTCCCTGTGCAATTATGTACCACACACTGATTTTTTGTATAACAAGCACCACATTTCAAGTGCATCAGAAGGGCTAACTGGGCTGTTTGAATGTATTTAAATGATTCTTCATCTATAATTTATGTACATCACTTTTGTCAGGTATGTATTGATTACCATTCTATTGGATGTCAGTTCACTCTCTCCAGAGATGTGTGGAGCAAAGCAGAAAGCCAGTTCTTCTGTCAGAGCTCTATTAAGCTGCCATGATTTGCAGCCTTGCATACCACAGAAGCTGTGTAAGGTCATGGATCTTGGGACTAGAGCAGGCTGACCTGTGCAGCAAGGAGTCTGGCCTCTCTGTGGAAACACTTTGCTGTTTCTTCTCACATGTCATAGCCACACAGATCTGTGGGGGAATACTGCTCTGGAAACTCAGTTATGATACATGTCTGTGTTTCTGGAATATTTTAAATGTGAGAAGCTGCTCCTTGGAGTTATCAGAGTGCAGTATATCCCCATACCTGCCTAGGCAGGTTTATGACATGGATTAAACATATAACTTTTTTTCTCTTTTTTTTTTCTCTTTGGTAACGATCATAGCACACACATCCTTTCCACTCCTCTTCCCTTGTTAGCCACAAGATACAAAATTAACAGTCTTAGGTTGTTTTATTTTAAATTTGATTTTCTTTTTCATGAAAGGCAAGGAAGATTAAACATCCTCTAAATGGCATTTGTTGAATTTTTTTTTTAAAGCTGATATGTTTTTACTGGTTCTTATTTCATTAGCACTGCAAGGCTGAAATGACTATCAGGGATCCAGTGTGCAAAACTTTGTGAAAACACAAAGCAGAACTCAGGTGATTAGCTTTAAAGCATTTACTCTCTGGATAGAATTACAGATGGAGCACTTTGTCCCTTCCCACAGCTGAGCTTTTAGTATCTGTAGTACTGAGTTGTGCAGCTTAGTAGCTCAGTACAGCTTGTTTTGCCTCCAGTCTTGACTGCCATCGTGAAAAGAAAGGTTGGACTAAAAGAATTCTTCAGAAACATATCCAGAGGGAACAAATACCACTGATTAACTTAATAGGTCAATGAGCATTATTGCACTACAGAAATATACCTCTAAATCGGATTCTCAGTGCAAGAAATCCAAGGGAAGGAGATGACAATAACATATTTCTATGTGTAGTTTACTTTTAGACAATGGAACAGTTGGGCTTTTTTGAGTTGTTTTGTTTGTTTGGTGGTGTTACTGGGTTCTGTGTTGTGATTTGTTTTTTTTCTTTTTTCCCCTCTGTTGGTTTTATTTGCGTTTTTTTGAATACCAAAGGAAAGTCTGAGTATTTTTATTATTCTATTTGTGACAGGTGAATTAGATGAGAAATAGATAGTCAAAGCTACGAAGACTGTTATTTAAGATGAAACAGAATCAGTGTAAAGAGCTGCATGTAGAGAAAATGGGTATGATGCCTGTTTTCCTTTGATGTCATTTTTTATGTTTCTGAGACCCACTTCATTCTCTGCAGCTTTCTGGCCAGGACTGGTTTTGTGTTGAAGTTGCTGCTTGTCTTCTGTCTGTTGGTTCTGTCTTTTACACCAGGAAATACAGCTCATGATTTGGCTATCTTGGGTCTGTTTGAGAACATACTCAGGAATGCAACATTTAAGTTTTTCAAGTATTAGCCTGTGCTACATATGCAGTTAGATTATGCTTCTGTCAAAAAACTACATCATAAAACCTTCATAGAGACAGGGGCTTAACCTTTAAAATTTGCTCATGTGGTGGCTCAATATCTGTGTTTCAGAAGGATTCTTGGCAGGAGGGTGTTACATGTGTCTTGACATTGGCATAGAAGACTTTAAGTCAAAAAGGAAGGCTGTGGTAGGGTTATGTACTAATTAAAAATCTGACTTCTCAGCTTGTCTCTTAACACATCTAGCCCTTCATCTCCTATGAACAATAAATAAATATGCACCAGGACATTTGATGATCTCTTAAATTTCAGTACCTTTTACGTTAGCTTAGAGACTACTGAACTACTTCAGATATACATCTTCTTTACATCAAATGTCTATTTTTTTTTTTTTTTTCCCAAATATGGCTGTAAATATCTGTACAAAGTGAACAATGAGATAGAAATTTTTGGTTCTGGTACACTATACTGAAGTATAGCTGCTTGGTACTGTGATCAAGAAAACCTTCATTTCATACCTGAACAACAACTGGGACAACTCACAGGAGAAATGCTACCATAGTTGTTATTTGTTCAAGATTTGCCCTTGACTTTTTGTTGTACATCTGCAAGCAGTTTTTTCTGTCTCAGGGAACTCAAGCAAGTGGCTTGGAGAAATCAAAGTTAATATTTCTTTTCCTTTCAGAATAAGCTTTTGGGATGATGTATCTTATACTTGTGGAAATCCAGTGAAAAATTGTATAAATTTTATCTGCAGCCTACCTGAGCAAAGATGTATGTTGATAATTTCTGGTATTTCTGCACCACTAAACACTCTAGTTAATGTTGCAAATAGACTTCCATTATAACCCTGTTTTCATCCCCACCAACTACATTTTTGAAAAATTCTCCTGTCTCAAAACTGCCATCATTAGTCTCAGCTCAAAAGTTTTGAGGAAGATTTTCAATTAAATGCAGTCAGCTATTATGCAAGTGGGAGGAGAACATAAAATTTCCATTGCATTTGCTTTGCACATAATAGCTTGAAGATAGTTACATATGTGGTTAAAATGTGATGAAATATGATTTCCACATGCAGAACTGTTCATTCTTTCAAACCTTAGAGTTGGATTTTCTTTCTCTCTATCATAGTAATTAAAAACTAAACTAACCTAAAATCCTATCAACTTGTTTTTTTCCCACATTTTAGAAGCATTGTTATAGAATAGCAGCTGTTTTTTTCTTTGTGTTATATGGGCAGGTTAGAAAGGCATTTAGCTGTTTTTCCAACAGACTGTATCTATTTATGATTTAAACTCTTGAGGATACTTTATCAGTGGACACAGAAGAGCACTTACGTTTGAATTTCACTTGAAGTAGTATTCCATTGCCAATTAAATTTATTTATTTATTTTTGGTCATGAAATCAAATTAACTTCAAAGAAACATCTCTTAATTCCCTTTAGCTTCAATACTTCAATTTTTTTTCCCCAATATTTTTAGAAAATATTTGTCACTTTTTTTTTTAGTACCCTATTAAGTCAGTAGTATTGGCATAGGCGGAAATACACCTTTTCACATTGTACTGGAATACACTATGGCCTGTTACAGACAAGCTGGTGTATTTTTAAATTTTACTTAAAAAATAAAAAATCTTATCGAGAGCCACAGTTTAGCACTCACTGAAACATCCTGTAGTTAAAATCAAGATCTCACCTTCATTTTTGTCATGACAAAATCTGTTATTCTAACAGTTGATAGAAAAATAGAAACAGAATACTCCATCAACTAGAAGCAAAGCTCTCTTCAAAGCCTTTGTGTTAACTCATACTCTAAAATTTTAAGACTACTATTTTTCAGGGAAAACTGTTAATATTAAACTTTGTGTTTATTTCTGGAATTTATTGCCCAGGTTTTCTCTAGTTTGGGAAGTTTTCAGTTCTGACTTCTTTTGGAGGGGAAATAGAAATGGCAAGTTTTGATCAACTTTTTGTAGCACTAATGTGGAGAAAATAAGTATTCCGTAGTTTGTTAGAGTTATTTTACCCATAATACAGCTACAGGATTAATAATCCTTGGACTTTGCAAAAAGTTTGATCAATCACACTAGTATTAAGTTCTTTCATTGTTACTTTGGGAAGAATACAAGTGAAGTTGATTAACTTTGATTTTTCATATACTGTGTTTTTTAATCTGAGATTGGTGTTGATAGCAGTGGATTATTCCACTTATCTGCTCTAAAATTAATGCTATTTAAATTTTTCTAGGTGGTTTGCATTTTTTTTTTGTCAGAAACATCATTAATCTTGAATGTTTTTTATGATTTTAATATATAATATATGCCTATATAACCCTGTTTTTAAATCTGAGAAAGTTTTCTGTAATGCCCCAAATCTCTACCAGGCAAGAATAGCATAGTAGTCAAATAAGGCAAGGAGCTTCTGTAAGTCTCTGCAACACCACATCCGTCTTGTTCAGTTCTTAAGCTGAGAGCACCTTCTTCAGATTCTAACTGCTAAAACCATTTACGGAACAGGTCTTTCCCTGTTTCAGCACCTGGCTGCCTTTTTCTTTGCTTTATGTCATGGTCAGTCTCTCTCTTCTGTCATGGCAAATTTTTTTATTAATCTGACTATTTTAACTTGTTTAATCAGTTGCTGTGCCTAGGCTGTTAAATGACAGCAAATATTACCTATCTGTCCTTTAATCAGTGCCATCAGGGCTTTTCCCCAGGATTTGCTGAAGAAATCTGCCAAGTTGCTAAAGCAGTCAGCATGAACCACAGGTAGATTCAGAGCTGTGAGTCCTGACGTAGCAGGGCTTTTCCCCCCTCAGTGCTGCTGCAGCCCTGAGTGAAGCCACCAGGTTGTTGGCTGGCGAGGCAAACTTTCTCAATGTGTCCATCAAGCTGTCGAATGTTTCTCTGCCTGTTACAGGCAAGCGCTGAGCCATATCCAGTAAACAAATGCATAGAGTTGGCCTGGTTTTTTTCTTTACAAGAGAGCTAATACCTTCTCACTGCTAGGCTCTGAGCTTCACCTCATACAAATAATAATTCTGCTGGCTCAGAGTGTTTGCAAGCATTTATTCTTTTGCTTCAGGGCCATAAGAAGCAAGGCTGTTGGTAGTTTCATATGTAATTTCTGCTTTATAAATCTTTTACAGTTTCATAATGAAATTTGACCAAAAAAAAAATTAATTGTACTTCATTCATTTTAAACTGAGAGAGGGGAAATTTAAGTTAGATATTAGGAAGAAATTCTTCACTATAAGGGTGGTGAGGAACTGGAATGGGTTGCCCAGTGAGGATGTTGATGCCCCATCTCTGGAGCTTTTAAGACCAGGTTGGACGACTTTTTGTGCAACCTAGTCTAGTGGTAAGGTTCCCTGTTCATGGCAGAGGGGTTGGAACTTGATGATCTTTAAGGTCCCTTCCAACCTTAATGATTCTATGATTAATAAATTTTAAAATAAGGCCTAGTGATGTATGACCTTCACCTGAATCTGTATTTCAAGTAGAGCTAAACAAAGTGTTTTCCAAATGCAGTATATTTCTATAGACCAGGCAGTCCACAACTCTGCTGCTGAAATAGCTCCTGCATGCTGGGACTGGAGCAGATGTTTCTTCACTCAGAGCCACCCAGTTGACATCTGATTTCCAGATGCTCTAAAGTGCTACCTTGTAGCAGTCTATTTTGTTCAGTTCTGTTCTTATCTTTTATTAACTGTTTTTAGGACAGATATTAGTTTACTCTGACAAAAAAATAATAATTAAACTGATAGTTTAGAAATGAGCCCATGCACCTTCATAAAGTTATAGGATGTATATAACGAAGTTTACACGGGGCTGCAACTTTGGAAACGTAGTTCTGTGGCTACAAATGCTGCTCATGGGGTGAGCATCTCAGCAGGGCTTATCTGCAAGCTTTTAATTTCATCTATGTGATTAGTACTGTTTAATTTTTCTCCTGACACCCCGTTACTTTTCTAGCTTCCACCTGTGTTTGTCCTCTAGTATGTCCCTATTTTTTTTCAATATTCTTGACATCTACAGCAGGTGTCTTTGGCCTGGATGCTTCTCAACACCTGCTGCTTTCTTCCAGATTCCCTTGTAATAAGTATCTCAACTGCTACATATTGGGAGGGAGAAAGGTAATTGTTTACGTATTATGTGAAAAGCTGTTGTAATTTTTTTTTTTTTAGTCAAGCTAATTTTCCAGTGGAAAAAAATAGGTTAATTTTTAAAAATAATTTTCACTGTTGTGTGTTTGTTTGTTTTTTCCCCAGTGTATGTGGAAAAAAAAAATACTTCCCTTTATTATCGTACTAAATAAATGGGCAATGACCAATGAAAATGAGAAGAAATAAAGAGTGAGTCTTTTACTTTATTCTACAGGAATGAAATGTCAGTATTTCTTCATGTTACTTTTTCTTGTTTAAGATAAAAAGTGTAAAACATACAGGTTTTTGAAATGCCTTTTTCCTTCCATTGCAGTAGAAAAAATGAAAGCCTGAAACTTTGGTATTCTGCCATGATTCACTGAAAATAAGTGTTACAATTGTGTAATGGTCAATTCCAAGGAAAACTTGATCTGAAATTAATTGTAGTGACAGATCTATACAAGTTAATTGCATCTCTTCAGCTTCTGACTTCTGAGTGCTTGGGCTTTGAAGACCATATGCTTTCTGAAGCTGGGATGTATGCAAATAGCTGGAATCACAAAAAACTTAGATATAAACAGATTTTTAAGGCAAAAATATATAGATATTCTAGTTTTTTGCAGGTTTTTTGTGGGTTTTGTTGTTGTTTTTTAATTTGTATACTAAAGTCTGTAGAAGCACTTTGAATAGTAACCTGGGCCCAATCCCCTTTCTTTCAAAGTTAGCTGACATATGAGATGTTAAGTAGTTTCAATGATTAATGATGAGGGAGAATCTTTAAAGGCTTGTTCCTAAGAGATCACTTTATAGTACAGATTAAAAAAAATAGTACGAGAGAAAATGACTAGTTTTAGAAAAAGCCAGCTTCTTCACTCCAAACCAAAACACAGGGATCAGCATGCAAGTTGGCAAGGTAAAGATGGACACCTTTTATTTATGTCTGACTCAGCCACCTATGGAAAACTTGTTATATAGTTTTTGGACAGGGAATATTTCCATTCACAACATTATGACTTGCATCAGGTCTGGTACATGTATCATTTCATATGTTCCATTTTATCTGTTATTAAACCAAGTTCCTATTTGCCCTGGGAGAAAGTAAATCTATGAATGTCATGTGTTCACTGAAAAAGGTCTGTGTAATGTTTTAGATAGAGAAGTCCAGGAGTACAGTTGTAGAGAGAAGAAGAACAGGAAAAGTATGAGAAATACCTGCTTCATAATAGTGCTGTGGTTTGAGCAACATGTCTGACTGGTATCCCTGTGCTAAATAAACAATGTATGTCTTCAGACTGTCTGCAAAGCAGTAGTAGGGCTGATTTATTTTGTGAAGTCACTGTGGTTGCTCTACCTTG
This sequence comes from Apus apus, assembly GCF_020740795.1. Classification (NCBI taxonomy): domain Eukaryota; kingdom Metazoa; phylum Chordata; class Aves; order Apodiformes; family Apodidae; genus Apus; species Apus apus. The sequence goes on from NC_067291.1 coordinate 9,705,670, forward strand.
TCATCAGAATCCACATGTGCAAGTGATACTAGGTCAGGAATGAAGAGTGTTTTCTCCTGGGTCCTGAAGGAAAACAAAGCAAACAAAAAAACTCCAGTGTTTGATTTTCACCCTCATAAGGTCTAAGCTCTGTGGATGTAATTTTAAAATATCTCCTATGTTTTCTTTTATTTAGTCTCAATATGTCAGGCTCAGCTAAACGAAGAACTAAATTAAAACTGTCATTTCAGCTCATAAATAACAGATGTCTTTCCCATTTAATTATTTATAGTCTTGAATCTTTCAAAAATGGCTATACACATTTTTAATGTAGTTCTTGGTAATTTGCTGCATGAATGATAAGATTCAAGATAATCCCAGCACACAAACATGAAAAATAAAACTTTGCCTGACTCACTTATTTTACGTGACTGCTTCTTCGATCCCCTGTGACTTCTTTTAAATTAAAGTTTAAGTGAAATCTAATCACAACAAAATGATGTTCATATACTTGCATTAATAATTTATCTGCTAGAGATCACAGTGTAGGTAGTATGGACATTAGAGATTCATTTGCTACCTGAAAATCAATGCCTTCTCTTTTTGGTAAGATTCATCTTTTCAACTGTGTGAACTGTGTTTGGATGGATCACAAGTCTGAAATATTAATGTTGAAAGAAATTGAGACAGTGCCAAGACTTAAAAACTAATACCTCACCCCCCAAAAAACCACCACCACCACCCCCCTCCCCATCCTGTATTCCTTAGCTAATAATAAGGTTATATCACTTGGCTTAATAACTTTTTCCCTCTTTATGAACATAGCTAATCTATGTGAAAGATGAATTTATTTGGTTAACAAAGATTTATCAGCACAGCACACAAACCAAACATTCAGTGCATGAGCTGAAAGAGGAAACACATGGATGTGACTACTACAATTCATTCTGGAGAAAAGCAATCCCCCTGAGAAAACACACCTATTCCTCTCACCTCATAAGCAGAACAATTTAAGTACCTTTATAAGAAATAAAAGATAATAATTGTTATCACAAAAGGAAATGGTGCTTGGATTGTCTGGAATTATGATTAGTGGCCTCAGAATAGAGCTAAAGAGGTCAAGGATCATTCCTTGGGTGAAAGAAAGGTTCTTTTGGGAGTTGATAAACTGTCAGATGCAAAAACTCAAAAATGTGATTAGGAAGGAATAATATTTATGATTAGAAAAGCATTTGCAGAGCAACTAAGAAAAAAAACAAGTCAGAGTTAGCATCTTGGCAAGTTGTAGGCTGACAAAAAAGTGTAGAACAATGACTAAAGGAATTGTATCGGGTTTTGGTTCACAGCGTGTTCAGGAACCTAAAATCTGTTTACACTCTTTCAGTAAACAGCAGTATCCAACAGCTGATTGTAGGCTTTTTTCAGTGATGTCCAGTGATATGACGAGGGGCAATGGGTGCAAACTGGAGCATAGGAGGTTCCATGTAAATATCAGAAAAAACTTATTTCCTGTGAGAGTGACAGAGCACTGGGACAGGCTGCCCAGAGAGGTTGTGGAGTCTGCTTCACTGGAGACATTCAAAACCCACCTGGACAAGTTCCTGTGTGATGTGTTCTGGGTGATCCTGCTCTGGCAGAGGAGTTGGACTAGATGAACTTTTGAGGTCCCTTCCAACCCCTAAGATTCTGTGATACAAATCTAATGGAAGCAATCTTTGAGACCCTAACTTTTCAAAAATGCTTGAAGGTCAAAAGGGATGCATACAGAAGGCTTTGGTAGATAAGGCAAAATGTTTATACAATGAAAAGAAGGAAGTTTGACTCTACTAAATTTCTTCAAAAGAAGGAATTCTTTTACTACATCTAATCAGATATGGGAGCATTTATTAGGTAGGCATTTATTAACAACCCTTGCAGTCATAAATCAACACAGATCCTTTGAATTAATGATGTTGCTGTAAATTGTACCCACCTAAAGTTCAAGTCCAGTGTTTTTAATTAGGACCTGCTGCTTTGAGGGGGGCAAAACTGTTCCTTGAAGGACTAAGAGAAATAACTTGTACCTGCAGCATATTACAGAAAGGCATAACAATTTACCACCTGTTTGATTACTCTGAAGGGAATTAGAAAAGCACTGTAGCACTATCTACCTTTTTGGTGGTTGCTCAGGCTAAGCATTTCCTTATTTGGCAGAAGGAATTGTGTTTTTGCAGTCTCTCATCATGATGTGCCCAGAGGGTGTCTTGAGAAGCTCTGCTTCTGAGGTAAACTGACTGTAATCTGGGTTTGTGGGAAGTGAAAGATAAGAAATCAAGGATGGAGCTGAGTGGACTGTTGGTATTGAGATGGGGCTGCACAGTTTGGGGAGAGAAAAGTAGAGGGCAGGAAGACAGAACTGTTCTGGCCAGAGAGAGGATTGGGTAGAAATAGTTAATACATGTTCAATGATGACTTGTGCATATAGGGTGACCTTCTGGACCATCAGCACTGTTAGCTATGTGACAAGGAAGAAAACCAAAAGAAAGGCTGTTGAGTGACTACACAGAAAATACAACCTGAGTGCTATGAGGATTGAAGGGTTGCCAAGGACAGGAAAAAGATGTTAAGTCAAGGAGTTGAGGATAGCTGTTGAGCCTGGTTTGTTGATGTAAAATGCAGTTTATGTTTTGAATATGAGTGATTGGAATACTCACATAAAATGATTAAGTCTTCCTTGGTGCTTAATAAGCTAAACCAGTATTGGTGAATAAATTTATAAATGCACTTATACATGCCAGGTGAGAGAGCAAAGAAAATAAATCTCTTGCAAACACCACCCATCCAAACTTAGCTTCCAGCTCCCTGTATTTTGTAAATATTATGTCAATGTGATACTACATAACAAAGAAAAAAGAACATACTAGTATCCATTCTCTCAGCTGCAGGGAAATCTCACTATTGTAATTGGAGAATGACAAATCAGGGTTACAGATTTCTTTTCTCAGTATACACTGTGTAAAGATTGAAAAAGATAAGTAAAATAACAGTTTTAAAAATCTGACTTAAGTTGTGGCAGTGTCCCTTTAATGATGTTTTGCACCAGTGCAGAATTACATATTGCAGCTTTTTACTAGACACTGCCCTTTGCAAACTTTCTGGAAAATATTTTCCATCATTTTGACATTTCATTTAAAATGAAATATAGAAGATATTAGAAATTCATGTTCATGACAGGTATTATTTGTTTGACTTTGAAATATACCGAGAACACACATTAATGCACAGTGACTGAAGTGTTACAGGGGTGTGTGTCTGCATATTCATGGGACACTTTTTACTCTACAAGAAACTGTTGCAGAATCAGAAGAGTGACCTTCTATAGTACTAAAAATCTGTGTAGGCAACAATGAATAATTTAAAATGGGACCAGATGAAAGGCCCTTTTTTGCATTCTATATACACGTGTGTATGATGAAGAGAGAGAGAATGTTATTTTTCCTCACAAAGGTGCACAATGTCACAATACTTTCCCTCTTCCTTCTGTTTGCACATTCAGTACAAAAATTCTTATCCAAACTGTTATATTCATGTACATATATCTATACTTGAGTTATAAACCCAGGGTACGTATTTGGGGACTTGTACAAATGTGCCTGCTGTGAATGCTGCTCCAGAGAGGGAGGGCCAGGACCATAACACTGTCACTGTATTTGGTGTTCAAATCAACTGCAGAGAGATCTCTTTTCCAACCATCTTTTTGGAGTTCCAGTTGGGGAATATGGGGATATTATGGCTCAGGGCTGGAAATGGTGTAACTTTAAGTAAATACTGAAATATAAGCTGCGAGCTAATAAGGTGGAAGTTCCTGTTGAACTGTATACCTTTTGTTTCTTTTTCAATTATTTCAGAGTGTTTATTTGGTTAGAAATCCTTTTGACATGAGGCAAGTTATATTCCTTTTATACTAGAGAAGAAACAGAGACACTGAATGAGATTTTTATTAAAATGCACACATGCATGTGCATGATCAGAGCAGTGAATAAGTTGTACAGTTATTGAAGTTGCTATGAGTACAACAGAGTATTGATTGACAGCTCCTGTTTGTTTACCAGATGAAGATAAAATCCATTTAAATTGACAGTTGCCTGCCTTTATGGTTAACTGTTGTGTGAAGAACTACTCCTCATGTTTTTTGATGACCCAATTAACTGTTTTACAAACCCAATGCACATTGCAGGTGTGGTGAGGAAGACATTTTAATCTTTTCTTTTTCTCATAGCAAATGTTTCCTAAAGAATATATTGTTACTGGGGAATTTTGATTTATACAACTTCTTCTAAGGTGGGATTTGTAAAAAATTTGTATTGAACCTTGGGCTTGGCTGACTTCTATATTTAATGTCGTCATGAACTTCAGTATATAATTGTAAAGCTTTCATATTTCTGATCCTGAGCTAGCACCTGTGGGTGTTGAAGTGTGTGACATAGCATCTGAGGTCTTCGTAAAACTAAGAACTCCTAAGGAGGAAGGTTGTATATACAGCTGCATGAATTGTAGGCTTTCTTACTTTGCTGAGATGTTATTAATTTTTCCTCCAGAAACTCTGACCTATTGAAGGGCAAATTCTAATTGTAACTGATGGTGCTAAATATATGTATGTGTACATATATATGTATATATATATAAACTTAATTCTCTTTCCCCTTACCTATCAACACTGTTAGTTGATCAGCTTTCTTAGTTCTCAGAAATGTATGAGGCCTTTTTGTTTGTAGAGGGAACTGACTCAACCTGGTGATACTTGTTCTTTGGTCCTAAAACTCCTATTTCATTGTAGTGACTGCTGTATTTTAATGAGGCTCAGGTTTCATACTGCTTTGTATACCCTTGTTTGCATGTGCAGCCATTGCAAGTGCACATAAATACCAGAAAATTACCTGTTCTAAGTAAATTATTAACTGCTTATGTGCAGTCACTGAATCTAAATGTGTGATTGTATGTCAAAACAAACCAAGTTCTGATAATGTAGATAACTTGGTGATGTGCATCATACCAAATAGTATATGCATCTGATGCAGAATAACTGATTACATCATTATAAGGATGTAAAATCCTTCTGAAATATGATCAGTTAGTAGATGTATTTTTAATTGGGATTTATTTTTTTAAATGGCTGACATAGAGTGAACCGTGCTGGTTGTCTTCTCGATGTGACTTGTACCATCTGGAACTGATGTTTCTCTTTAGCTCTTACATCATATTTGTAGAATCCCCAATAACTATTGAATACAACAAAGAGAACTGTAAGGAAGAGACAACATTGCGTATATGCATCTGTCTGAGATGTTGGTAGAAGTCAAAGATAAAATCTAATCAGTGAGTTTGCAACTAACATAGATTAAGCCAGCTGATTAAGTCAATAATCTCTTCTCAGACTGAAGTGTATAAAATTTGTGTGATTTGATTAGTTTATTCAAATAAAATAATTTTCCAACTTCCTTTTGATATTTTCCCATGTAACTTTAGTTGCCAGTTACAATTGTCACAGAACTTACACTTTTGAATTCCAATCGGGGATTTTTTCACATGCAAAGTGGTCTCTGATCAAGAGACCTGCTATTTTAGCATCTGGGTGGTGTCTGCACTGCAGGTGATGCTTTGCAGTGTTAGTGCCGTGCTTGTGACCCAGAAGTCCCAGGAGTGCAGTACACTGGATCAAATTAGATTGGTTAAGAAAAATATTTTGTTCAAATATCCTTAATCTGTGCTCTGTCTTTTCTGATTTACTTTGTTTGCATTTGACATATCTGATTAATTGATACCTAGTGATTGCTTTGCATTAGGCTCCCCTATGAAGCAGTTGTATATCTGACAGATCTAGGCAATCAACAAACACTTTAATAAGCTTGATCAATAGAAGAGTATCTTTGTCTGAGATCAGAGACCAGCTATGGAAATAGCTGTGCAGTGCAGTAAGCCAATGCTAACTTATTAAATGTTTGCCCAGTTAAGCTTAGAGTAAATATAGTTCTGAAAGTCAAAAAAATGCAGATTAAAAAAATCCAACTAAACAAAACCCAAATGGAAAGTTATTAACAGTATTCATTTAATGTCAGCTCCCTGCATTTTAAGTGTCAAGGTCAGTGACTTTGAGAAGGCAATTAAGATATATCATATATGTGATGTCTATGTGTTATTTGCAGACATCTTATGTTAATATTGTTCAGATATGAAGACCAAGCTTATGTATGTAGGATACAAAGATTCCCCTCTTAGTGCTGTATTTCTGCTCTTTGGAAATAAAAGGTGACTCTGCTTCCCAGCCTGATTTCCATTTATTACCTGTGTAATAGAAATAATAGAATGTCTTGGGTTGGAAGGGACCTCTAAAGATCATCTAGTCCAACCCCCCTACAATAATAAAGAATACCAAGTCACTGTGCTTAAGAGCTAAGCTTTCATTTCCAGATTCTAATATTTTGCTACCAGTTTTTAGAATACAAATTAGGTTGGAAATTAATTTTCCACTTCTTCATAATGTTATACTAACTTCTACATGGTAGAAATGCAGTATTTTCCATAGCAAAATAGATGTGTACCTGTTTTGCTGTCTGACCCTCAAGTAGAGCTGTGTACAATGAGAAGCTCATTTAAGGGTCTAGCTGAAAACTTTTTTCCTAACAAGATTACAAAAGGTTAAACCCTTTGAACTCTAAACCATGTCTTTGAATGTAAGGGGACATTCACATTGAAGGAGTATACAAAAAGGAGTATACAAAAAGTTACAATTTTTGCAGTCACATATGATGGCTTCAGCAGCTCAGAAAGTAGAAGTGAATAAAGATTGGTATGCATGGCACTGCCATGGTAGCCACACATCTCAGAAATCAAATTTTATTTCAGCCTTTGTCTTCCCTTAGTAGAGAGATACATGAAAGAGACTGGAACAACTTGCCTAGTATTTCACTAGCAGATCATTGCCATATATTTTTGTGTTAGATTCTTTAATGTTGTTAATGAAGAAGATATTTGGAGTATTGGAAATATTTCCTTTGGAATTGCTTGTAATGGAAGAATGGGTTTTTATTATTTTAGGTTTTTAGATAAAATTTTCAATGTGCTGTAAATAGACTTTCAAAAAAATAGAAAAGTACAGAGAATTTTAAAATATTGCTTATGATAAAACCTAAAATCCATTTGGATGCCTTCTGCTCTAATAGACTGAAATTTGTTGCATTTTTTTTCCATCCCTTATGGATTCTATTTCTTAGGATTCAGTATGACTGGAGACCCAGTTGTTGATTCCCTTTATTAGAGCAGGAAGTTGGATTGTGCGAGTTAGAATCTCTTTGGAGGTACCCACTCATATTTGGTTACACATGCTCACAATACCTGTAATACACCGCTGGTGATGCTGTACTAAATATTTTCTAATGCTTAGTAATGGAGATTAATAGATATTTTGCTGAAAAAGTCAGAATTCCATGATGAAGGGACATTACCTTACAAATTCTAGTTATACCACATCTTGTGGCAATGCTAAAAGGAGGACATGGTAAGAGAAAAAGATATGTATTTTTATGAGACCAAAATCCTCAGAAATACAGGCTCTGTTCTGTTTCAACAGCCTTGGCCGGATTAATCCCCAAACTGTTTTCTTGCAGTTTTTAAAGTAAAGTAGGATTTTGCCTATGTGAATCATTTATATGTTTATAGAGGTTTTTCCTGATGTGATTTATGCCAGTGTGATTGTTAACATTGAACTGATTTTCAGTGAAGAATCTCTCTTCTTGTTAAATATTTAAATCTGATGGGAAAAGACGTCTGAAATAGTTTTTCTTGTTTATTAACTTGCATAGTAAGCTTGATGCCGTTCTAAATAAAATGGAATTTCTAATTTAATTTTTTGGTTTACATAATGTAGATATAACAAGTCAATCTGGTATCCTTATGTGGTCCCTTTTGGGACTGCTCTTCCTAGTGTCAGTAGGACAAGAGGTATCTTTGTTCATATTTGGGAATTCAGGGTTATGAATTTCTTTCACATTAACCATTCTCAGGATTATACTGCACATACCTCTGGTGTTGAGGCTTTGGGTTTTTAAAAATTGCATTTGCATTCTTAATCTTTATATGGAGCCAGCACTGTTGAAATAATTATTTTCTTGACTTGGGGAATATCCATAGCTGGAGGAACTCATACCTTTAAAAAACATTAAGAAGAAGAAAAACAAAAAAACAAAGCTTGCTTTTTTTTTTTTAAAGGCTTACCAGGATACATGAAAATGTTTGTTGTATATTTCCATTTTAAGTTGAAGTGAGTAGACATGTTTGGGAGCAGATTAACTCATACCATCCAATTTGATAATGTAAATTTGCTTTGGACTCCTGTGATGTTTGTTTAGATTCATATCAACACAGCTTTTTGTGTGTTTTCTTTATTAAAGGAAGTTATCTCATCAGGGCATATCAAAGATTGCCATGTCCAACAAGAAAAAGGATCGAGTATGAGCTTCCGAAAAATCTAATCCTGAATATGCAATGAATAAATTTTTGTGCATGTCAAAGCAAGTCAGAATAAAAATATCATGTAACTGTTAGAAAAGTAAAATGAAATTACAGAAGTAAGAACCGTCTATAAGCCTGTAAGCAATTCAGTAAAACAGTTGCATTGTCCAGTAAGTTATTTAATAAAAAATATTTATTGGAATTTAAAACTGTTGCTTCTGTACTGTAAGTAAGTGTGCATATACCTTGTGACTTCAGAAGTCCTCAATTACACTTACCAGAAAGTTAGTGATGGTGGCAGATTGAAGACTAACAGTCATGTTCTAGTATTACAGAAGATGGACAAGATGAGAAAAACTTCACTAGGTCAGGCCAAATGACCTGTCTAGTCCAGCAGCAGATTTTTACGGAAAATTATTGAAAGACCATTTTGAGGAAAGGTTCATTTTATATTGTTGCAACTTGTGGCAATCAATACTTTAAGGACTTCTAAGTCAAAATTTATATCCTAACTATCATATCAAACATCCAGTGATAGATCTATCTTTCAGGAAGTTATCTGAACCTTTTCAAAGACATCTATAATCTAGCCTTTGTAGCACCTGTGGCACAGTTACAGTTTTTCACAGTGCAATTATGTGTTGTGTGAAGAAATTTTTCTTTTGTATGTTCTATGCTTGCTGCCTGATCATACAGCTACATAGTCCCATTTGTGCTGTTCATGCTCATTTCTTTTCACTGCTTCACTGTTAATCAGCCTGTCACTTGATGGGGAAAATACATGCTGTTTTAGCTGCTGAACCAGCAGTGGCTTCCTATTAAGCTTGACTTTCAGCATGGGAGAAGTCTCACTGAGCAACATTTTTCATTCTTAGTAGATATACCTGTTGCTGCTGTATTGTGACATTAAGCTTCATCATGATTACTAAGGGCAAAGGTTTGAAAATTCGGAGAGGTTGTGAAAACAGTATCTGTGATTTCTGTATCTATCAATATGTATATCACACTAAAAACATTAAGCTGCTTATTTCCACAATATACATGCAGTGATGATTGTCCCCTGGGTCACTTGATTCCTGCAGCCCATCAGATTGTTTTACCTGGAGAGGCATTCCTCTTAAGCCTTTCTTCATGCAAATAGGAGAGATTTGCCTCCTGAGGCATTTTTTCACTCGAGGTACTTTCTCTCACAGAGGAACTTATTTATGTTTAAAATAGTTCTTATTAATATTTTTTAATGTTTCAAGGTAATTTGCTCATAGCTCTAAAGCTGTTTTCTCCCTGTGCCAGGAAGACTAGGAGATGAGTCAGTATATCTCAATAGCACCTTTGTGCTGATTCTGGTTTAGCAGTTTTGGATCACTGTACAGATTTAAGAAGCCCTACAAAATCCTAACTCAAGCCAGTACGGGTTTGACTCAAATCCTTCTAGAGAATGATTTTACAATTTAGATGGCATTTAAAGTAATCTTTCTCTTCTTTAGTCTAACCTCCACCTATTCCATGATGTAACATTCACTTTGGTCTGTTGTTTCCACCTCCACACAGTCAAGCTGATTCCAGGAAAATGTTATTTTTATAAGTGAAAGCACTCAGTGTGTACCCAGAATATTGATATTAGGTTGCTATCTCAGTATTTAGCAAGAGGAGGGTTATCCATTGAAAGAGAAGAGTAGATGGGTTTTTACAGGCTCATTGCTGGCTTTAGCACAAATCCCTGCTTCTCTACTTTTCAGAGATAAGTCCTCTGCGAGCTTACTCTATTCCAAAGCATTAAAAGTGACCTGTAAGTGAGGGTCTATCAAAACAATGCCATAGCTGGAACGTGTGTAGCAAATACTAGTTGACAAAACAGCTTTTTCCTTTTTTGGTCATATGCATCTGCTTCTAATTAAAAAATGTTTCATTTCTAGCACTGTGTAGGTGATATCAGATCTGAGTACAGCCACCGACTTTTGGTACATATTGTTTAAAATTTCAGTCTCTATTTAATCAAATTTATCTGTGGGTGGGTTTTTTTTATATTTTTGTGGTGGTGTTTTTGTGTGTGTGGAGATTTTTTTTTTTTGATTGTTCATTCCATAAATTACTTCATAATCCAGGTAATTGGAGAGATAGATAAATTTAACATAACTTTTATACTTTGGAAAATTGCAGATAGGAACTGTATAGTGCTGTTGTGGCAGCATGAAGCAAGGAGCAAGTGAAAAAGTCTCAATTTAAAATAAGTTAATCACTCCTTAACTATGCTTTGCTAGTGGGGTATGTGAAACATTATTTATTCATTGTGATAATAATTTATTAATAACAATATTATTTCTTTATGACATATCCATGCATGTGCTAGGCAACTTATAAAGTACAGCTCATGTTTATCAAGAAGAGTTTACATGCTTAGATGGATGAAGTGCCATGGTGATAAATGGCAATATAACACCTGTAAGTCCAGGCTTTTGATGTTGGAAATTGTAGGATTATTTTTTTTTTTCCTAAACAACATAATTAAATTATGTTAATTTACTTTTGGATTTCTTCTTCATTGGTGTCCTGTTCTTCTACTTCTTATTTGATCTCTTTTGACATTTTTCCTAAGACAAAACTTGTCTGTCGCCTTTACAGTATACGGTGTGGGAAGCATATGAAAAAGCAGCAGTCATTTTTGGTTTTAAGCCAGAAATGCCTTAAAAAGTTGTTACCTGCTTCGATGAAAAGTGAGTTTGGATGGTATTATATGCAGTAATTTTAAATTTAGTGACTTAGGGCAAAAAATTTAAGAGCTAACATATTGATATTTCTATTTGTTCAAAGCCAAAATATATTTAAATGGTGAGGTGTAGTATTGTTTATTTTGGGAAAAGGGCTAGAAAAGTGGAACTAAATGCATATTATGTTGATAGTTTTGTATTTCAGTAAATACGGTTTTCTTCTTTTTAAGTCAGCTTTGCTTCAGAGAAATTATGCTATGAGAATGTACACATCTATTATTTTTAATTGCTAAGAACACCAGGACTGCTAAAATCAAACTTCTCTTCTTGTGGCTCCAGAAATACTCTATAACAACAGATGTCTACCTTAATGTTTAGATGATAATTTTTTTGTTTCAAAGATCACATTAGGAAATGCTGTTAATTTCAAACTAAGGTTCTTTGTAAGAATGTAAGTTTGTTTAGAATGGTTTCTTAAATCCATAGTGCAGATTTTGGTGAAAAGCAGAGGGAAATGGTAGACCACAGAGTTGACTAGTCAGTCGCTTTCCAGCTAATATACAGGCTCTGGGATCAAACCATATTATTTCTGTCACGTTTGAAAATCCTTAACCTAGGTCTCCACAGTCCAGGTAAATCCTACAATTCTGGGGCTATGAGATCAGTTTCTGTGTTTATAGATGCAATGAAGGCATGATTCATCTGATCTATTCTAAATCTTTACTTTAGGATGAAATTAATTACTAGACTCCACTGCGTTTTAACTAGATTTCTATTGATCATGAAGGCAGCCAAGAATGAATAAGTCTATAGCCTGTAACTGAATACTAAAGATACGCTGAGATAGCTTTTATGTGTGACCTGTAAGTCACAAACTGTGTGTTTTATTGTGTAAGAAACATGACGTATTTTAAATCCTAGAAATCTGCCATTTCCTTCAGGTAGACAACTATAGAACTATCCAGGGATGTATTGTATGTAATGAAACATTTTTAATTCAGGAGTGGCCACCTGATGCCATATTGTTTGATTCAAACCTTACTGTTTCATCTGTCCCATGACCTGCTTCCCAGTATCCTCTAGTCTTGCAATTGTGTTCCATAAGGTAACCAAAATCAAGGTTTTCATGGCATGGACACACTTGTCAGTTGGTAATATAACTGGAAACTGTGCACCTTCAGCTATGGAGTGACACTCTGCTTGCTCATAGTCTGCCACCGTGAGCTACCACATTTGGTTACATTGATGCGGTACCTTCACTTTATTTGGGACAGTTTATCAGAGACTTTGAATGGGCCTGGTAGGGAAATGGTAGATGCTACTTTGATTTTGGAAGAGACTGAAGGATGGAGGTTGCTGAATCAGCATCAAACTGTCCTTTAGTAGATATGTATTAATGATATCACAGAATCACAGAATTTTTTGAGTTGGAAGGGATCTTAAAGATCATTGAGTTCCAACTCCCCTGCATGGGCAGGGACACCTCCCACTAGAACAGGCTGCTCAGAGCCCCATCCAACCTGCCCTTGAACACCTCCAGGTATGGAGCCCCCGCAACAACTCTGGGCATCCTGTTCCAGTGTCTCACCACCCTTACACTGAAGAATTTACACCTGATCTCTAACCTAAATCTCTCTTCTTTCAGCTTAAAACCATTACCCCTCATCCTGTCACTGCAAGCCCTGTAAAAAGACCCTCCCCAGCTTTCCTGTAGGCCCCCTTCAGGTACTGGAAAGCCACTATGAGGTCCCCCCACAGAGCCTTCTCTTCTTCAGACTGAACAACCCCAACTCCCTCAGCCTGTCCTCATCAGAAAGCTGCTCCAGCCCTCGGATCATTTTCGTGGCCCTTCTCTGGACACGTTCCAACAGGTCCACATCTTTCTTGTGCTGGGGGCACCAGAGCTGGATGCAGTATTCCAGGTAAGGTCTCACCAGGGCAAAGTAGAGGGGCAGAATTACCTCTCGATCTGCTGGCCACGCTTATTTTGATGCATCCCAGGATGGAGTTGGCCTTCTGGACTGCAACTGCACATTGGTGACTCATCTCCATCTTCAGATCCACTAGTACCCCCAGGTCCTTTTCCACAGGGCTGCTCTCAAGCGTGACCTCCCCCAGCCTGTATTCATATCTTAGGTTACCTCGACTCAGGTGCAGGACCCTGCACTTGGCCTTGTTGAACCTCATGAGGTTCACTTGGACCCACTTCTCTAGCTTGTCCAGATCCCTCTGGATATTGCAATGATTCACCCTTTTTTGGTCTCATTATGGACAATAGTTTTTGTTTTCTTCAAATCACATGATGAAACAAATCTAATAATTTGTCATTGCTTTTTTTTTCTTTCTTAAAGGCAAATTGATCAAGAATCAAAAAGATACAGTTAAATACCAATCTTATTCCAAATGCTTTTGCAAAAAGGTTTTGTTTCCCTGTCCGAAGTGGTTGCCTGAAGTCCAAGCTGACCATAATCTAAAATGAAAATAGTTACTTCCTTTCTTGCTGAGATGGAAATTAATTAACACTATTAATAGATTTTGCTGTCTCATAACCTTACTCTAAGATTATGAACTCTCTCAAATGCTTTTCATAACCCATGAATGCATGACACAGTCTGACTTTAAAGGCATTGTAGTGAGAGAAAATTCTTCACTATAATATATATCTTGTGAACAAGTGACTATAATAAATTGCTGTATTGTATATTGTATGACTTTAAACTTTTGTACCACTATGAAACAAGTTAGAGCCCAAATGAAGGAGAAAACATTGTCAAGGGACAAAAAAAGAACAGAATCACCCATGTCAGAGGAAGAAAGAATATGCATTCTGTGTAGCTTTCTTAATATTTGACATAGATTTTGATTGGTTTTGGACTCATACGCAGCTTCTAGCCAGGTCACATTATTTATAATGTAACACTTGATAGAGAATTTATATAATAAATGCAATTCATTTAATCATTGACTATGTTAATACCAAAACAAATCCACCTTACAACTCTGAGTCATAAACCTACTGGGATTTATCAATCTATCTGTGCCACAGATATCTATGCTCACAGAGAAGACGGCCTTTGCAAAGTGCCTTGAATATTAATAAATCAAGTCCTGAATTATACAAAGCTAGAGCAATTGGAAATGAGCGTCATCCTTAACTGATATAAATCTGTTCAACTTTAGAAATCCATTCTCACCAAATGAGAATTTGGCTTCCTGAACGTGGTTTGTGACCTAGCATTTCATCTGCTGCATAAAACAAACAAACAAAAGTGTCTTGCCCTCCTGATGCCAGGATCTACCTGTGTATCTTTCCCTGATTTAATTCCAGCCTTCAAATAATCATCGGCAGGCCAGAATAATCTAATTCGGCCTAAAGATGTTGTGGAATCCTTCCCTGGCAATTGCCAAAACCAGTACTTGTTCCAGTACACTGGGAATTTTAGAGTAGAAAAAATGGGATTCACTGGTCTGGTGTGCTGCCACAGTGTGCTTCAGGGGAGAGTCTGATATGGAAAGAAAAGAGGAAAAACTAGAGCTGCATAGGACTTCTAGGTAGCAAAAAACAGCAAATGGAAAAGTATGTGAGAGATTTCTACCCCATCCTCATAACGTGTGAAAATTATTAAAGGGCAGCATGTTTCTGCATTCTGTTATCAAAGCATTCTTCACTTTCATGTTGCTTTTGTGAACAGAAGTGTTCACTACTGCCAAAATGACAATGGTACTTTAGACATAGCAGGACTATGTGGTAAACTTGGCCAAAGTATGCACAGCGTGAAGGAAACTGGATCCCTATTTCCTGATGGCTCCTATCACCCTTCCTACCATCAGTATAGGGTCCTAAGATTGTTTTCAGTAGTGGTAGTTGCTGAAGGGGATTAATCTAGTCTTAGAAAATTTATCTGTATTTAAAAACAACTATATTAATGATAGTATATAGTTTGTTGGAGGTGTTTTTATAGCCATTCTTTTTTCTTTGGTTACTCATTTTTGTGTTAGAAAGACAACCTTTTCTGAGATGTAAATGAGATGCAAAGTAAGTGAAGCATTATTTCTGAATTTCTGACTAGCAAGAAGAGTAATAATGCAGTGGGTAAAGACATTTTGAGGGCTGTGACATTGAGAGTCTTCTGGGACCTCTGTCAGTTCTCCACTGTGTTAGCTGGCAAGAATGCAAATCTGATTGTCTTAGCTTTTGGTCCTAAATCTGGACAGAACTAGGTGGTACAGGAGAATAAAACCTGTGGTTCAGTCATGGTAGGATTAAATAAACTTTGATTTCTGTGTAGGGTTTTATATTGCATTCATTCTTGTTAAGTCTTGAGTACAAAGAAGACATGCTTGCATAGAATGTAGACACTGATCATGGATGACAAAAATGTCTGATGAGAATGTGTACTACTAGAATGCAGGATGTAATTAAAACAAATCTACACTTACTTAAGTCATACAAGGGCAAAATAAAAGCTGCTGAAGTAAACATTTGCTTTTTTACATCATTTATTCATGACCACAGGCTCACTGTAGCAGAGAAAGGAACTAGGGCCAGGATACAGAAAGACAGGATGTTAAGAAAAGCATTACAAAAGCCTTTTCCCCCCCTTCATCCTTGCATGGTGAAACTACAAGGCTGGGCACTGTAGGAAGGTATTTTGTCAGTGGAGCACAGAAGTGTTCAATTTCCTAGTTATCATAAAATTGCAAAATTTTTCTTTCTGGAAATTCTCTGCTTGTTGTTAACTGCAAGTTGTAAGTTTTGCGTGTTTCTCTCCTCTGTGCTAGGACCTATACAAAGCCAGAAAGGCAAACTAAGCCCTGCTTTTCTTTGTGTTCTCACATGAATGAATGACATCTCTAATGTGAGCTGCAATGCAAAAATTATTACAATTAATCAGTCATTCAATCAGTGCTGGAGGAGACAAGGTAATTCAGAAGAAAGGGGAGAAAATAGAATGTGAGGGTATCTAGAATTGAGGACACACATTCATTGAATGATCTTATCTAAAAATCATGTATAGTGAAAATGCACCCTACTACAAGAAAGGCAGTATGAAATTTTCCTGATCAGCAGCTCACCACATAAGAAAGCTGCAACTGTTACTATTTTTTGTCTAATCTCTTCACCTTTCCAGCTTAGTTGTTTATAATTCATTGTACTATTAAGGGGCTTGAATCAGGATGCAATTATAGTACATAATTAGACAAACACCCAGCCCCCTAACCCCCATTCTTTTTTTGTGGGAAGATCTTACCATTGCAGTGAAATATGAAAAGGCTGGAAGGAATGTACTCTGAGGACTGGCTAAGGACTTTGGCTTATCTGATCTGGAGAAAAGGGGGTTGATGAGCAACCTCATTGCTCTCTTACAGCTTCCTGAGGAAGGGATGTGAAGAGGGAGGTACTGAACTATTCTCCCTAGAATCCAGTGGTAGGACACATAGTTCAAAACTGCATCAGAGGAGGTTTAAGCAGGACATTAGAAAGTATTGCTTTATCAAGAGGGTGACCACCTGGAACAGGCTACCTAGGGAGGTGATCAATGCCCCAAGCACTCTTTCCTACCGAGAAAGTTCACCTCAGGCTTTTTCAATTTTTTGAATTTTTTTCAGGTTACCCATGCTACATCAGAGCTGCAGTTCTTGGATTTGTAATGTGTACTGCCATACTATATTATTTTAACAATACCCAGTGAAATGTATATTCAGTTGCCTCTGTGAGAATTATTTGCAAGACATCTTTATAATGGCCTTTTTTGCCTTCATACCCCCGTGCTTTCCCAGGCTCTAAGTGTTGGCCAGCAAATAAGACTTATGGCAGCCTTCAATTTTTTTTTTATTTTATTTTATTTTCTGTTATGTGCTTTCCCCTCACAAATCTGATATTACTGTTGGATTCACTCTGTTACTGTTACATGGTAGCTTGGAGCCCACAGGTAAAAATCTGTTGAGAAATTACTTAAGGACTATAACATCTCCTTCTGATCTGAGTGAAGGTTTTGTGGATTTTTTTGTCAGGGCTTTTTTTGTTGTTGTTTTGTTTAAAATAATTGGTTTGATTTGAATGTTTTTTTCTTTCTATCACTTTGGTGCTTTCTGTTTGTGTAGGTCCCCCTGAGATCTGGGTGTGCAGTTTTCTAGAAGGATACTGTGTTTATTTGCATTCCTTTGTACTTGGCATATCCTAAGGGTGCTCTCACTCTCTGTAGAAAAGGAACACCCTACAGCATCACAAATGAGATTGCCATTTGCCCCCATTTCTTGGATGACTTCCAATATCACTTACTTATCTGAATAAAATTATTCTTAGCTCTGAATCCCAAAACTGAAGTGCTCAGGTAACACTGTCTTTCAGGACACTGAAATAATAGTTCCTGTAGGAATTTAAAATCTGAATCAAGCAGTAATGTTGTACATACAGATAAATGTCCCTTGCCCTACTCTCTTTTTCGGCAGGAGCCTAAATTCTGCTGAGGTCGTTAGTCGTAGTGGCAGTTTCCCTCACTACAGCTACACACCCTGTCAAATGTCTGCCCCTGTCATCCCTTTCACTTCTGAAGTTTGGTACACTTCTAACTCTTCAGCACATTATGAAGAAGTCTCTTTTTAAAAGAGGATTGTGTGTGTCTCTGTGTGGTTTTTCAGGAGGTCACAGAGTTTTAGAACATAGAAGAGGAAAGTGCCAGATGCCCAGTAAGTAAACAAGGTAGCTCAGGCTGTGGTTGTTAATTACAATCAATACCAGAGCAATGATAATTTCTTCAACCCACGAGCAGAAAACACTCTGCATAACTCTTGTGGCTAAATCCCATGCAATTTTGAAAATAGAAATGATAGTATCTCCATCAAGATGGATAATATCTCCATCAAGAAACTCAGTGCCATGGTAGAAATATTGGAGGCAGTCCCTGTGGGAGAATGGTAGTGATCGAGTGTCTGTCAACTGCTGTGAGATACTGGTCTCATTTTGGTGTCCTTGTGTTACTCTCAGGTCTTTGCTACAGCACAACGTGGTTGGTACTTTCTATTTAGTGAGTAGCATTCGATCACACAAAAGGAATGTACACTAGTAAAGATATGATGGACCTTTGCTTGAGTAGACTGCTAATTATAATGTAATCACATTAAAAATGACTGTGTCATCATGTGACTTCAGAAATGTCTATAATTCTGTAACATGAAACTGGGGACTTTACTATTAAGAACTGGAATTTTTTCCTTTTAAAGTGGTATAAGGAGTAAAGGGGAATTCCTCTTGCCAACAACTGGCCATCCTTTTGCAAGCAGAACTTTCACCTCTGTCATCTCTAGAGCTAAATTGCAGACCTAGCACTGTGTACAAAGATCAGAAAGCTGGAAGAGGTAGTACTTAGATCTGGGACTGCTGTTTACTGGAAGAAAACTGTAGGGTTTTTTAAGTGAATGAGCTCAGATCTCCATCCCAGTAACAGTCATAGTAAATCTAAGCTATGGAGTTTCTGTACCCTGTAATGAGATGAGGACAATCCTCTTCAAATAATGTATTTTAAAATTGTCATATTATATCACCAAATTAGCTGGAAAAGATTGTGCTAGTTAAAAAATAGTGCACAGAGTTAATGGATGTACAGGCTGGACTTTAGGTTCAAATCCTTGTTATGTCAGTTTAAAATTAGTGTCTGAATGCTAATTGCTTATTTAGTATTGAATTATAACCTTGATTATAGGTTTCAGTATTTAAAATCACATAAAAACAAGAGAAATAATAATGAGGCTAATGATGACAAATAGACCAGATAACTCACTAATGGTACACACCTTATCTTGGTTTAACAGTTAAATTATTAGCTTGTTTCCAGTTGTCATAACATTTATAGATCTGTAGTCTGACATCTTTTATTTGACATAATATTACTCATTTTTTATTAAGGAAATACATGATAGAGGTTATTTTTGTATGGTCTTTAAGTATGCTAATCTGTTTTACTGTAGTGTATTGCTCTGCCTATGTACTCACTTCACTTGTAGAATGATTGAACATGGAGTGATAGAGGGTCCTAGCTCAAACTGAATTTAATTGTAATGCACTGCAATGACCATTCTGTGTGTTGATGCTCTTAGGGTGCATAGACAGGTGGTAGAGAACATATTAAGAAATCAATGCAAATGTGGTGTTTGCACGGTTCCTTCACTGCCTTCAAACAATGCTTCTCATCTCATGAAGACTGATGGCTTCACAGCTCTGTGTCCTTTTCTGCTTGGGATGCTGATAACAGTATCTTTCACTTTGCTGCTTGAGAGCTGGTGGACAGCCAGAATCAGTCCATTTGCCATTGTGTACTCTTGGAGCTGGTGCCCAGCTGACATTGCTTCATAAATTGTACTTTGTGTTTAACAGCCACCCAGGGGTCTGCTGAGATTCTGGAAGGTTTTGAAGTGAAAGATTGAAGGGAAGGTGTTCTAGAGGCTGCTACAAAAGAGATGAATGAGTAGGGCACAGTGCTACTGGGACTGTGATTCTTGTAAAAGAAAGCAAAGCTTTCTAGCAGTCAAAGCACTGAGGTAGTTGGTGACCCTCTGTCCTATCCTTCATCTGCTTCTTCCAGAGTGCAGCTTCATGCTGCCTTTACATGAAGGAGATTACAGGGTACCAGAAGTTGGACCAAGCTTCAAAGCTTTGACTTTCACAGTGGAAAGTGTTTCCCTGAGCAGACATCCATTTACTTCTTAAATGGAACCTGCAGTCTGCGAAGTTGCATTTGTTCTTTTTCACAGAGTTCTGGTCTGCAAACATGTTCTCTAAAGAAGTGCCATGCAGAATGATGATAGCTGCTGGCAGAGCAAGAGAAGAGAGAATGCAGATTAAAGTAATAAAATAAAATAAAATAATTTAGTAGAAGATCTTTAATGGTGCTTTTAAAATCATTAGAAGGAAAATACTGCGTCAGCATTTAAAAAATGGTATTTTTGAATGGGTGGCAGGAAACAGTCTAGTATTTCTGCAAGTTCTTTCAGAGTAAATTGTGGACTTCTTTTAGCAGATAAAATAAATGTATCCCCATTGTCTAAATATTGTAAAAATATGGGTTTAAAATTTTATAATAAATTTGTCATGCAGTGCCTTGAACAGATAAGAAAGCATGCTAAAGTAAAAGTAACATGATTCATTATGACTTCAAACCCTGAAGATATGAGAGACTGGGAAAAATACTCCTTATGGAGTTTTGTGCTTAGATACTCTGTCCTTTTGGTATCTTCTTCTGTCTTCTCCCTTTAGGCTCTTGAAAGACACCCACTGAATCTAAGATACCCTGTATTTATGATTTTTTTAGAACTACATAATTATTTATGCAGTGGAAATAATTCAGCCTAAATGTTCATCTCAGGAAAGTTCTATCAGGTCTCCTGTTTGATGCTTTTTCATACTCAGTTTCAGAGACTATGAATGGGTGGGATTGAGCTAAGCTCCTGCTCTGGTGAGATGCTGCTCCAGAAAGGAGAATCTTGGGTTCAGAGACTTAGCAATCTGCAGGATTCAGCTTCAGTTACTGTGTTTGAGAACTGGGTTGTATTTGAAGCCAAGAAAATGCCAGAAAGCCATAAGGATTACTGTTTAGTTCCAGAGCAACTGAAAGGCAGAAGTTATTGCTTGCTTCAGCCATACAATACCTGTCTCTTCTTGCCACCTTCACCAGCTTTATCAATGTAATAGAATGAGAAAAACCTCACTCTGTTGCTCAACCACAGCAAGTTGAGGCTTTCTGAAAATTCAAAGGTCAGGATTTTCCATTGCTGGGTGTGTAGTTAATTCACATTTATGCTTCTAAAAACATCCTGAAAAGGCCTTAGAGCATTTTTAGCTAGGCTGATCCAGTATGTTACTTCAGTTTAAAGCACAAGATTCAGGTAATGAGGGTTGTAAACATGTGCTGAGATATATGATGGGAATTTCAACATACCTACTGGTCATTTGAGATTGCTTCCATCTTCACTGTGCACTAAGCCTCATTTCTTTAAAAAAAAAAAAAATTCCACTTGCATCTTTTCAATTTGTAGTAAATAAAATAACCAGCTTATGTTAAGTAAAATAGCAAATAAGATTTTTTAGAATATTGAAACACAGGTTCTATTGAAAAGTTGAACGAACTAAAAGTCAAACAATGGATTGGAAAAAAAACCTTCAGTTATTCAGAAAATCATGGCATTGCTAACATTAAGAGTGCAAAAGTAATTAGGACCTTACTGATTAAAACTTCATATTCAATAGAATGGTACCTATGACTGACTGGTCTATATTACACAGGATTTTTAAGCATGCCTCTTCTGTAGACAAGTACCCCGATAAAATGGATGATAACAGTTTGGCAAACTCTAGAAAGTTTCTGTAAATACATACTGATTTCTGTTCTAAATGGCCAAGACGATTTCCATTGTGTTCAGTGTTTTTTACTTCTGAATTTCATTGTCCTATGTCAAGTATGCCTGAAGGTGCAGAGATAAAGGCATTGAAATAAATGATATTATGGCACTTTCTGAACTCCTGGTAAACTGATTTACATGCAGCAGCTGTGGGATAAACTGAAATAGTAATTGACCCATTGCCCTCTTCTGGTTATTCAAGGTGGAGTAATCTCAGGGGGACCTGTTCATCTCTATATTATAGTGCTGGATGACTGCAGAGTAATTACAAGGAATTCAGGTTTAGACTTTACAAAGATTTGTCACTAGCCAGTGGATGTAATTCGGCTCAGTAAAATCAACAAGCTTATAATTAGTCTGAACTATCTAACAGTAACCTAATTTAAAAATGCAAATAATAAAAACATGTACTCTAACATTAAAAAAGTATTAAAATATTACAGATTCCAGTCGCAGAAGAGAGTGCTGATCCTGAAAAGCTTGATGCCAATTATGTGCTTCACTGAATTAAAATGAACTCATGTTATTAATAAAGACTCAAATGATCTAGTCTGCTAGTCCAACCTTTCACCACCTCACACTTCCATTAGAAATGAACTTTTCAATTAAGAACTGTCTTCCAAAACTTAGTACTGAGTTCCAAAATTAAGTTTTCCACACTGTGATTCAGTCACATCTACTTAAGCAATACAGAACAATCTTGGGAAATTTGACACTATGACATGTCATTCTCTCATACTGCTTCATGGGTCCTTTCACGTTAAGTGATCATCTTGTTCAGGCCATTGGCAGTGAAAAATAAATCCAGCTGAGCAGTGAATTTTAGAAGAATAAGGCTCAGAAATAAGCTGGATGTACACAAACCAGAACACTTATCAAAGGCAATATTGAAACCTGAAAATTGAAATGCATCTGTCAGAGCTCTTCTGATGAGTGCCAGAAGTAATGGGTGGAAAGAAAAATATTAAAGAAAGCTTTGTGCTATGTTTTTCATAGTTCAAAGAACATTTTCTCATTAGAACCTTTTATTCTAGTAATCTTTAAGGAAATTTCATTGATTAACTTGTGAATATTTGACATGTGAGACATTTTTGACTTAGAGGGATGATTGTATTGTGATTATCAAGGCAAGTAATCAGGAGATGAGGGGTTTGTGTCTAATTTTGTACTGGAGTTTTTATTCGATGTTGAATAAAATATCTGGAGATGTATAAAGATACTCAGGCTACATTCTGCACTCTTCATTAATTCTAATGTCTACCTTTTTGTCAGAGTGCTTTGATGTTATATACCCCATGGAGGGGTTCGTCTTAAATGGGTCAAATGTTATTGGTCTGGGAATTGTTTCAGTTGTAACCAATCTAGAAAGAATAAAACTAGTAAATTTTATCTTGGGGATCATTTTAGTTTAAGAAATCTGGAGAAAGTAGAGCTTGTGAGGGGCAGGTGGAGACAAGGTATTGTATGTATTGGAGCATGGGTGCTATTTTCAAAGGAATGCCTAATGCTGTGGGGAATAAGGTCTAAAGACCCCAATATGGAAGCTGCTTCATTCTTCAGAGTTCTCAGTGGGATGTAAAATTGCACAGTAATTTTTCTTTGTAGAAGAGGAGGACCAAGGCAAAGCACAAGTCCATAAATGAGGACTGAAAAAGACTTTATCTCTCGTCACTGGATTTTGATCAAAGACAAGAGTGTAAACAATTATCCTTACAAAAACTGTCCTAAATGGCCAAATGTCTCATTGAGTACTTAGTACCATAGTAATCTAAACATCTCAGCACAAATAGTGTAGCACATTGCCTTAGATATGTTATTGTCCAGTAACAGGAGACTGGAGGAGTCCCTACAGTAACTTCAGAAGTTTTGATGAAAATCCCTGATAATATTATGACATCATTTGTAATTTGCTTCAGAGTGGAAGTTGTCTCTATTTTTTCTTGATGTGCATGTGATATTTAAAATGTAATTGGTTAGTCTGAATGTTTTACTCTTCTGTTGCACCTGTGATGAACTGAAAGCTTTCGTAAACCAGATATTCCTTCTCTCACCCCTCCTTTTGCAGGTGTAATTAAATTCTCATCCTCTAATATACTTGCATGGTCTACTGAACCATTACCTTCTCTATTCCTTACGACTGAAAATATCTCCAGCTGCTGTAGCAACAATATTTGGTTTAATCTCTGTCCTAGTGATACTAACAGCTTTTGACAGATAGTAGGGCCTTGTGGAAAGTTGTGTGAGGAGTAACTGAGCTGGTATTCTCTTTCCTTCATGTCTTGTGTTTGATACACAGAACATGGATGAAAAAGTGTGGTTTTAGAGTGAGGAATAATTTAGTTAATTTAAAATTATAAGTGCAGCAATAAAGTTGTTTTTATAAGTGACTGCCACTACTGCTCTCTGCATATCAAATTCCGGTTAGCATTGTGAGGTTCACACTGAGGAACTTTAACAGATGTCTAAAGAGGAGAAAAAAACATAGTAGAAGGCTGAATGAATGACAGCTAATCTGGGAATCATCCTCCAATAGAATGCTCCAATAAAATTCTTCCCTGAGCTATTTTCTTTTTCTGTATCTGAAGAAGCTAAGCAATTCATAAAAAAGTGTCAGTCACCACAGCCCAGAAGTAACACTGAAGAGTTTACTAGGGCTCAGAGCAGCTATATCAGACAAAGGCTTAGAATCTCACAAGAGACAGATTGGGAAGTTTTGGAATATTTGCCTCAGAGGAAAGCAGTAAAATTTTATAAATAATGTATGTAATAGGAAATAAGAGCGAAGAAAATAACTTTCTTATAGTAGAAGCTTTAGCATTATAAAATGATATTACATTGTAGGACTAACAAAACCACTTCTTGATTTTTTTTTTTTTGTCTTCAAAGACTTAGATCACTTTCAAATAAGTTGCGTAGGCATTTTCCATCAGCAAAGAGAGGTGAAACCTGGAAATGTTTGTTTTTATTCTAGCATCGTGGAGTAACTGCATTCTCTCCAACCTGCCCAGTCTTTGCTTTTCTCTCCATTACCTTATGCTTTGCTGATAAAAAAAGTCTTAGTCTTCATAAAGCAGATTTTTCACATGCATTGCCTTGTCCTTATTTTATTAGACCTAGCTTATTTACATGGCTACAGTGTCTGGCTTTGATATCTTCACTTCTGACTCTCAATCCTCCAACCTCGTTCCCAGATACCTCCTAATCAGGAGTTGTTCTCCAACAGCATTTTGTCTCCCCTTCACATCTTCTGAGTTCTAGCCTCATCTCTCTGTTCAGCAGTCTACACGCTTCAGAGTAGACCTAGTTCCATTAGCTCTCCATCTTCTTTCTTTTGGCCCAAGATTTCTGGGACTCACTCTGTCTTTTCCCCACCCTTCTCCAGTCTCTTTTTCATTCCCCAGTCTTCTTTTCCTAGTCTGTTTGCCTGAGGGACTGATCCTTTCTTCTGTGTTTCTTCAACTTAGTAAGGAGAGTATTGAAACAGCAGCAAAGACCTCTGGCCTTAGTTCAGATTGTTAGACTCAGATTTGGCACTAAGTTGCAGTTGCAGAGAAAGAACTTCTCAGGCTCTGGAGCATGTCCAGCACAGACAGAAAGGTTGGGAAGTACAGCATCTGGACTTCAGGAAGTACTGGCTGTGCACAAACCGCAAGGCTTGCAAGTTGGGCATTTTTGAGTGGATTTTCATTGAGAGTGCAAAAGGCACAAGATGTCTGCCAAGTTGCAAGTCCTTATTCTAAAGGATGGAATTTCTTAAAGAAAGATCTTCAGAATCTTTTAACATTCTAAATGAATGACATATCCACTAGACTTTTTTTGGGGGAGCAGCTGCAGTATTTTGACTGAAATTTTCCAGGAAAATTCAGACCAAGTCATTGACACAAATGATCCAAGCTTTTTCACTGGGGGGAGTGACTGAAAACAGGATCTTTGGTAGGGACACTACTTCAACCTTAATAAAATAATATTCTGTTAGAGAAAGTTTTTTTCTGTCTTTCTCTGCAGATGTATATTTATAAATTCTTCTCCTTTTAGTACCCGTTCCTCAAAGCTCTTTATTAATCTCCATCACTCTTGTTTTAGTACTTCAGTGAGCAAGCAGTGGCATGAGAACATGACATTTGCAATGAAGTCTGACCATAGACAGATACTTCCTTTTAAGAGGATAACTTGTGTTCTTTCTTCTTGATGTTTCATACTTTTCTTATGTAACTCAACTAAAAATCTAAGTATAAGAGGATAGATATTTTGAATACATTTAAAAAATGAGAAGATTAACATTTTGTTTTATTTTTTTGCATCGTAAGTGCATCAATCACAACTCACATTTTTTCTGACATTATAGCATGGTTTTGTAAATGGCTGAAGAAGTTTGGTGATACTACATGTGGAAGAATTTGAACTGGTGAAGGTTGTTAAGAGAGGATGGAGAACATTAATGCATCATAAGCCACTTCATAATGTAATGTTTGTCACTTACAATTTAATGTTTGCATCCTGCAACAGTGAAAATGCTGCAGTTTTCTTCTTAAACACAAAATATGTATTTTATCATTTAATTGCAATTATTTGCAATAAAAACATTTATTGCAGCATTTACTATATCAAAGGAACTAAATGGAATTAATTTGTGGAAAAGGTCATTATTCACAAATTTATAGAGAAATTTATGGTCAACCATTCTTTCAGTATTATTTATATTAGAAATGAAGTCTGAATATAAAAGTTCTAGGACTGTCTGCTTTTTCTATCTTTTGCCTTTGATGATGGTTTAACCCAAAAATGACACATTCATTTCTGATTCTCAGTCCATGCCTGAAAGATACAATGTCATGTAAATTGATGACTCCTCATAGCAGGCAGTGTAAAAAGAAGTGTGGAAAGTTTGTCACATCATCCTGCCTCCCTAAGGAGCTGCTTCTGCATACCTAGTTTTTCATTCTTGACTCATAACTCTAAACTGCCAGATTGATTATTTAAATTGTAACTGCAAGTTGATGGGCAGAAGGAAGGGAGGTTTTGTGTACATGTGAATTACTAAATAGCATAGAGAGATGTCACCCCATAAAATTTTGTTAAAATGCCATCAATAATTTTATTGATCAATTGCACATTTTTCTTAGTGAAATATCTTGTAAGACTTGTAACTTTCTCAGATATTTTTTTTTTGTCATTATTTATTTAAGAAGTGTCTGTGTGATTTGAGCTTAGTATGGGTAGTCTCTTTCTGCTGCTTCTGTTCTGAGATTGGAGATTTATAAGAGAAGTGTCTATGTTGCCTTACAAGTTTGAACAAGCTTGTGCAGGACAGGAAGACCCATCTTTTATCGTAGTGTATGAGCACACAGGCAAGTCCCTCGGAGATAATTTTCAGTTGGTTTGCTGTATGGGAAACACCCTTGGGCATATTCATTACCTGATATACCCAAGAGAAAATACAAGGTAGATTTCATTTTTTCACTGAGGGATAAACAACATCACCCTTTTGTGAAACTGAAAACATGCCCAGTTATCATGGAATAATTGATGAAACTTAGCTTTCTCTGCAGGGAAGTGTGCATGTGTCTATTCTCTCTCTGATAAACTTGCTTCAGAATTTAGTTCCATCAAGCAATTATGGAATAAATATGGGAAGGAAAAATTCCTCCTTAATCTCTATCAGATGTTATTTATAGAGCTAAAGGATATTGATTCTGGATTTATTTTTCAAATGCCATGGAGCATGAGGATGCATGCTTTCTATTTGGTTCTCACTAATAAACTTGTATTTCTCCTCATTATCTGCAGGTGTCTAACCTGTCTGTTTTCTGGCATGAATGTTTGAAAGAAGCACATGAAAAATTCACTTTCTGTGTTCATTCATGCTCAATTAAATGAATATTCTTGTGAAGTAAATACAAGAAAGAAGTAAATGTAACCAAGGCAAATGCATTTAAAATTTCAAAACTTCTTTTCTTTTTTCTTTTGCAGTTTTTGCTATCTCTTTTAGAAATCCCAAGAGAACATATGCCTTAGCAGAAAATGGATGAATGGGTACCCTCTAGAGGCAGAGTTCAGTTGGGGAAAAGTCCAAGATTTGGAGAACAGGTATCAGTGAACATTAACAATGCTGCTGTGTGGAGAAGAGAGTTGGGATTACTCAAGGCTTACATAAATGCATACAGTAAGTACAATCTGAAAGTTGAAGGGGCTTATTTGGGCAGAAAATCTTTGAATACTGTGTCTTTAAACAAAGTCATAACATCATTAAGGTTGGAAGGGACCTTAAAGATCATCAAGTTCCAACCCCCCTGCCATGAGCAGGGAACCCTACCGCTAGATGAGGTTGCACAAAACCTCGTCCAGCCTGGCCTTAAAAACCTTCGGAGATGGGGCATCAACAACCTCCCTGGGCAACCCATTCCAGTTCCTCACCACCCTTATAGTGAAGATTTTCTTCCTAATATCTAACCTAAATTCCCCTCTCTCAATTTAAAACCATTACCCCTTGTCCTATCACTATCTTCTCTGATGAAAAGCCCCTCCCCAGTTTTCCTGTAGGCCCCTTTCAAATACTGGAAGGTGCTACAAGGTCTCCCTGAAGCCTTCTCTTCTCTAGGCTGAACAGCCCCAATTCTCTCAGCCTGTCTTCATAGCAGAGGTGCTCCAGGCCTTTGATCATCTTGGTGGCCCTTCTCTGGACCCTCTCCAACAGGTCTCTATCTTTCTTGTGCTGAGGGCCCCAGAACTGTACACAGTATGCCAGGTGGGGTCTCACCAGAGCAGAGCAGAGGGGCAGAATCCCCTCCCTGGCCCTGCTGGCCACACTTCTTTTGATGCAGCCCAGGACACAATTGGCTCTCTGGGCTCCAGTGCACACTGGCGGCTCGTTTTGAGCTTCTCATCAACTACCACACCCACGTCCTTCTCCTCAGGATTACTCTACAGAATACTTATGTTCATAAGTATTGAATCTGAAACTCATAGTAAACTTGATCTGCATAAAATTCAGCCAGAGGATGATCTATTAAGTTCAAAGTAAGTTTAATGGACTTTTACCTTTATGCAGAAACCTTTGGCATTTTTGTTATATTTTAGGAGCTAAATGGAATTAATTCTTGTCAAGAAATTGAACAATGCGAATTCTGGTATACTTTGTTATTTGGCAGCACTGAAAAATGAGTGCAAAAATCTTATCTGAGTTAACCTAGGACAGGCATTACTGAGTGTATTAGGTGGCTTTTTTCTAGCTGAATAAAAAGAAATTAAACTTCAGGGGGGAAGTGTAACTGAAAGCCAACTCAGGGTAGTTCTATATAGAAATACAAATATGATTTTTTTTGTTTGTTTGGAGCAAGTAATATAGTTAAAACCAGAAGATTTTATTTAGAAAGGTTAGAAATCAGTGTTCACGTTGATTTGCAATTTCCCTCTTTTTGATTTTTTGGGCTGACATGCACTTTTTCATTCAAGTCACTGTCCAGTAAATGTGGGTTTTTATCCCCAAATTGGTTAAAGCCTGAAGTAGGCTGAACTTTACAGCTAAACTCATGAATCTTTATGACATGAGCTCAGCTTTCTGTAGATAAAGACATTTGGGGATTTTGTTGATTAGTATGTGTGGAGGTAGGTATTTTGCCAATAAAGTTGTACAAAAAATGTTGCTGCTTTTCTAGAGCTGTTATTCATACTGAACAGTACAGATCTGTGCCTTTCACTTTGAAAAGCAATGACCTGTAATCTTGTACTTAGTCAAGATATAAACCAACCTTGTGGTCTATGGTCCTTAAAACTTCCGTTTATTTTAAAACTCCACTGGGACAAACATCTTTCTGCCTCTTGAACAAAGTGAACTCAGTTTCTGTCCACTTTAACTGTTTGTCATTAGGGCTGTTGTGATATCATACCAGTGAGAACTCAGTAAGATGGGATAATATGCTGATGATAAAGTCTTGGAGGGTAGAAAGCACCAGATTTTTGATTTCTTGCAATATTCTACATCAGAACTGTCCTTTGAAGGTCAAAGGGAATATTTGTTTTCCTTTAGATGCTCATGTTGCTCATGTTGTATTTGTTTCCTACGGAGTATTTATTTACTTATTTATTTTGTAATATGTTTGCATGTGTTATGAAGTGATTATGCATTTAGGGCCTGATTCATGCTGAATTAAATCAGTAATTATTCTAAAGGTGTCATTGACACTCTGCCAGTGTTAAATTGGCATATGGGAAGAGTACCAAAAAAAACCCATTCAGTGGATGATCTGATGTTTTTGCAGTCATCTATGTTTGGAAAACCCTTTTTTGCCTCATGGTTAGCTATTATAATTAAAAGATAGAGATAACAATGCAGAATATATCTCCTGTGTGTTCTCTCCTGTGCAACTGCAGCACTTTTACTGGTTTAGATTTCTAGATAGTGTACAAATATCAGGAGATGTTCTTATAAGGCAGATTTAGCTTAAGATGTCCATTAGCATTTCCCAAAGCAGGTTGTCTCCTTTTTATTTGTGTGATAGGAGAGATATCAATCAACTGCCTAGTAGGTTAAATGGTTGCAGCTTAATTGTGTAATCTTCTGCTTTCCCTGGGCACTATGTGTTCTACTGCTGGGAGTCAAAGCTGTAGTATTTCTCTGCTCTTGACAGAGAAATCAGCATCCTGATTTCTGCCAGTCTTCCAGTTGATTTTTCTAAGCTCTGTACTAAAGAGCAGTAGACAATTATGGAATTCTTAAGAGATTCAGTTGCTGTATTCGTCTTGCTGCTCTAACTTCTTTAGCCTATGCAGGCTTGCCATTCACCTGTTTTGTGTTAGCTGCTCTGAGAAGGGAGAGAAACTTTCTACTGCTTGTCTGCACAGATGATCTATATGTAGATTTCTGAGGAAAAGTTAAATGTCAATATGTCAACTTCTCAGTTCCAGAGAAATTATCCCACATTACCTTGGCAGTGCTAATAGTTTGGAATGTTCATGATCTGTAATGGGCTGTTTGCCTTAAAGGGCTTTGACAGTTTTACTGAACTTAACATGTACTCAGCTAAGAGATGATCTTTCTTCACTACATCACTTGCCATTTGAATAGGTCACATTTTGCTGAGATGTTTGATGTGCTGACGGTGAAACTACTGTATAAATCTTGCTTTATGCATCCTATACACATTTCTCAAAAGATCCACTGTATTATTCTGAGAGCAAATACCTAATTATTTGCTGCCAAAAGACATATAAGAACACCTTTGTATTTCTGAAATTCTTTGATGATATCTGCTGCTGTAAGTTTACATCCAAAATGAATAATTATTTCATTCCATGGCCTTGTTGAACCGGAGTCTAGCTTTATGAGAAGACAAGAAGACAAACAAGTGAAAGCAGAGTGCCTGGGAGGGGGCTTCAGTGGCTTTTTTAAGGTTATGTTGTTGTGGCTGAGGAACTGAAGGTCTAATCGGTGCATTGGCTTATTTATGATATCCAGGTTGTTGATGCCATCAACATAATTTCAAGATGTGCAGGTACTTCTACACATCTCAAACACAGACCTTTTGAGAGGTTGCCTCTGGAACTGATTCATCTTACAATGTTATGTCTTACAATTGCATAGGGGAGGAAATAATATTTAGAATAAAAAGCACTGCTGGTGTGATCTATGGAGCTTGCTTATGCTTGACTAACCAGTATCATCGTGATAGTATTTGTAGGGCTGTAAGGAAGAAATGTTCTTGTAGGTCTGACGTTGCAGAATGGTTGGGGTTTTCTGCAGGATTTGGATGTCTCTTACAGCTGTCTTCAGATACCAGGTGTTGGTTATGACAGTGCAGGCCAGTACAATTAGATGATGAATCATCAGCATCATAATGTCTGTTATTTTAACACTTGTGCACCTCTACTAGGATAACTGTATAGAGTTCAAGGCCTAAGAAAGTTTGTGCAAAAAGAAAAAAGTAAAATGAAGAAAATGTATTTAAGAACAACTAATGTCAAGAAAAAAATCTCTAATGGTTGATATAAGGTTAATATGAGGCTGGCTCTTCACACAAGAAAGGTTAACAGACAAAGTAATGAAATATTCTACAACAGAGAGAAAACTGTTTACCTGAGTTGGTATTGGAATTCCATGCATAGCTCTTCAGCTGTGCCTTGGCTGTTCTCCATCTGGCAAAGCTACTAGTGAAAAATAGTTCTTTGGTTTTGAAATGCATATAAAGTCTGTATCCAAACTATGCAAACAGAGCAGCCCAGCATATCAGCCCCATTGTCTGAGTATCTGACAATGACCATATAAGTATCTTATGAATAGGATGCTAATTCTCTTCCAACTCTTATTTGGATCTTTGAAGGGGAGTTTTCTTGAATTGGGCCTTCAGCCATCGGTGCTCATGTTTGAAAAATGGCAACAGACTTTCTGTTTATCACTTGTAAGATGTGCCCATATGCCATGTGTTAGGCATCAGGTGGAAGCATCCTTACTTCTCTGTATCATAGGAAGAGATAATGTGAATTTCAACCTGCCTATATTCAGAAGCCACTGAGTACATTCATTTGGCCAGAGGACGTCCCATTAAGTGGCATAAGGGAAGTCTCTTGCAATCTCTAAAGACTTTTCTTGCTGTAATCCCTGCTGATCCTGGGAAACTGAGGTGGGGACTGAAACCAGATCTTTTTTTCTGGCCTTGTATAGTTCTGTGACGATGCCACCAGGGCTGCTGATGTGACAGGGAAAAATTCTGCCAAGTTTTTTAAAAAGTAACATTTTCTTTCATAAACCAGCTGGATTTAATGACAATTGTGAGATACTGTTGCAGAAAGTCAATGTAGCAGAATCTTACGTTTTCATGGGTGTAAGCTGAATAGCTTTGCTTACAGCTGCTTAGGAGAGAGCCAGAAATGTCTAAAGCTAGAAAAGAGTTGAGAAGTTTTTGCAGATAAGTAAAACACCTGACTTTCCCTTCCATTTTCTTCTGTTACACCCCTAGTGATCTATTTACTATACCAGCCGATCATCCCTGTGAGCTGATGGGTGAATTATTTATCCTTATGTCCATTCACATTTCTGTGCCTGTGTCAGCTTTGATACATACCTGGCCTTGTTAGTATCAGGTTATATGCTCAGTCTGCTTGGGACGTTTTGTTCTGTATCAGTCTAGTACTTCTGTAGTCATCAAGAGTATCTGTAACCCAGGTGAGAGGCCACTTAATTGTTCCTTGATAAATAATGAATAAGTAAAATATCAAGTGCTGGTATCTTGCTTTATCCTGTTGAACTATATAGGGAAAACTTAAAATGTAGCAAACATTAATTAATTGATTACTCTGTTGAGTTTATAATCCATTTCAGTTTCTGCAACTGTTCTGCATCTGAGTGAATGTAATAATTCAATTCTGAAAATGACTAGTGACATTCATGTGTTTCTTCTCATTTCTTCTGTGCTCCTGCTGTTACTCACCATTCTTTTGTAATAGAGTTGTCCCCCAGCTTGCTTTTTTTCATGTTTCAGATCACATAAATGTGGTAACATTCAACAGAGATAAACATTTGTTTATTTTTCAGTTTGCTGAATGTATCTACCAACATCTCAAGATGCATAAATTTCAGTAAGTGAAAAAGATAACAAAGAATATTGAGCATAGCAGGAACAGGGTTACAGCAACAGAGATCACAAAATCACTTGTACCATAGCTAATGGGATGATGGGATGTCCTGTGCTGACAAAAGGGCTGTTCTAAGTTCTGCATGAGTTATGCTACCACAAGCTATGCTGACTGTGAGGTGACAGCCTCTGAAAACTCTAGGGGCAAATGCTCAAAGTGCAAGGGCAAGCTAAAGTTACCTACTGCAGAGACTTGCAGCTGCTTTCATTGATTTCCAAGTGCACAAAGGAGAGATGACATCAGATGAGCTTTGTGCTAGAGACTTGATTAAATTGGATGCTGCAGCAGAGAGAAAGGATTACAATGATGTTAGAGCTTCTAAGAAAACATGTAGCACAAAAGGCATGGCTGTACCAGTGTTGGCTGAACCAACAGCCTTGCTGTGAGAAAAACCTTTCAAGGTAAAGGTCTGATGCACTTTGTTTACATCAAGCTTATGGTTGTTTAAAATCT
Organism: Apus apus; assembly: GCF_020740795.1. Lineage (NCBI taxonomy): Eukaryota > Metazoa > Chordata > Aves > Apodiformes > Apodidae > Apus > Apus apus. The sequence continues at coordinate 9,739,317 of NC_067291.1, forward strand.
GGTTTTGGTGCTGCATATGTTTGGTTAGAGCAATATGACTGACTTGTAATATTTCAAATTTTACACTGACTTAACTTCTTATACACAGTACACCAAGTGCACGTTCCTTTCTAGGTACCATAAATTAGCTACAGTATATGAATCTCAGCGTGTAATATGATAGCATTTTATTCATGTTGGAAGTAATTGTTGTATTATGTATTTCATGCCCACAGAGAAATAGCATGACTTGAGGCAACAGAAATTAACAGTATGAAGCATTATTGTTTGTGATGTTGTTGATGTTTTAATTGCTGAACATTAATCCATGTTCTTCAACTCCAGTGTTGATGGAATTATAATTAGTCCAGTGTGTTTTGCTGAAATGTAGAAAACCATCAGTCTGCCACTAATGATAGGGCACATGGGACTCCAAAACAGAGTATCAAGTCAGTATTTCTGTTCCACAGTGCATATTTTTAAAAAAATTTATATTTCTGGAGAAAATTGTAATTATCAGGAGAATAACTTAAACAAAAGAAAAGTTACTGAACTTGAAAAAAAAAAAGAAACCTAGAAGAAAAACTTGCATCATTTATTTTCATTTAAATTTTAGTTACATAATCATGTAATTGCTGTATCACACAAGGTACAGTGGAAAAAATCTGTGGACACAAGTTTCTGGAAATGTAAATAATAACATTATAGTCATACAGTGTGGCCTTCACTCTTGTTATATATATTTTTGCCTAGCCACTTTGAAGTATGTAAACTCCATTTAATGTGTTAATTTTTTTACTCAGGCAAAGATCACTTTCTTCATAAATTGAAACTCAGGATAATGTGTGTGCACATGTGCATTTGTGAAGTTTAAAAACTGTGTATGCATTTCAGGATTACTTATGTTGTAGATCCAAATCTATGTTTGCTCTTGGACAAACTGCACTTTAAGAATAAATTTTGTTCCTTTCTCAGCCTTTTATCTCAGAAAAAAAAAAAAAACAACAAAAAAACCTGATAATGCCAGTCAAAAAACCCTCCAAGACAGCACCATATCACATTCTCATACATCAATGCAAAAGGAGTTGAAGAATTGCAAATTAGTTGTATGCTTGTACAGCTTGTTCAATATGGCAGATGTTCACTAGAGTAAACATCTGAGGGTTATAAAGCAGCATTTATGATTTTGTGTTGAATGCAGTGGCAGGACTTTGCCTGTGTGAGAAAGATGCTCCAGCAAACCAAGGCATGACTGTAAATTTCCAAAACTATAGTTGATGTAATTCCAAGTGGATCCATGGAAGATCTTTTGTTTAATTTTCTCCCAGTCTAGCTGAAACTTGAAACAAGTATTAGTTAAAGAAGAGGAAGAGTGCTTCCAAAGTGACTACTGACAAGTGTCATACCAGGGGTTTTGTACACTAAAACTACATTGACTTTGAATGTCTTTAGGTCACACTGATACAATCCACTTTTAAAGCATTTATTATCTGATCTGGCTCTAGATGAAGTTGGTGAGCTACTGCCACTTACTATAAGAAAGAAGACTGAATCATTCATTTAAGGAGCAAGGGCCAGTTCTCATTTGGTGTAAAGCAGTGTTCAAATAATTTAACCTCCCTTAGACTCCATCCCATTCTGTTTAAGGAATAAACTTATTTCCTAGTTAATACTGATTCTGTAAAATTACATTAACCTACTTTCTCCACTAAAAACCAAACCAAAACAAAACATAAATTTGTATTCAGGTTTAGCACAGAGACAAAGAACTGTTTATTCAGATATTATTTGTTATAATTCTAAAACCAGATGTTGTTTCTATGCTGATCTCTATAATCAATGATGATGTTCCTATTGCTAGCAGACAGATGAATGTCAAGCTCTTAATGATTGAGTTTTCAACAAGGCTCCATTTCAGCACAGTTTCAGATGCAGAGGTACAGGGAAATTATGGAAGTTTCATTAGTAAAAGTACATATGTCATTATAGCTTTAGTGCTGGACAAAAATATATCTTGAATGTCACTTCACTTTGACTATCAGTCTAACTGTGCTAACATTAATGTGTGATGAATAACCTGCATGTGTATGAGATTAAGAAATAGATTATTTAAATTCTGGAACCTACTTTTATGCCATAGTTTAACTGCCAAGCTTTAAGATGTCTTAGATTCTGATTAGCACCTGATTCTAAATAAGTTTTTGGTAACATATTCTAAAAGAAGGCACCTCCTTGGCTAGTGGAATATACCAAACTTTTAAGCCTGAACTGAGAGACAGGCTTATAATGAATGTATCAAAAAAGAGACTGGATAGTACATAAAAATAATAATATATCATGGTGATTTAAAACACTCCCAGAATATAGTAAATTTTAGAAATAACACTTAGCTTGACTTTTCTCTGTTGACAAAGAAAGGGTTTTATAGTTGAAGTAAGATGTGATGAATGAATCCAGTGAATACTTCACAAATCCCTCAAAAGAAAGAAAGAGAAATCCTGCAATTTCAGAACCAGATGTGTGATGAATTTGTGCAATACTGTCCACCCAGAGCAACTTCTGAAAGTGATTTTGCTACAGACAAATGACTGTACATGGGAATTTGTTCAGAGAAATTCTGATACATTCTGGTTTGAAGTGTCAAGAGTGGGGAGTAAATAACATTGGCTACTGTGTAACATAGGAGTCAATAAAAGTTGCCCACTGTTGGTGTTAATCCTTCCTAACTGCAAAACAGATTGAGACTGGGTGGCTCTTAGGAAGAAAATTGATGTTGGAACAGAGCTTGACAGCTGTATGACTTTTGCTGGTATTGTTAAGACAACACCCATTTCGTTGATTCATTTAGTATTATCATGCTGATTACAGATCCTGCAGAACATCTGCATGACATAGTCAGTCTTTCCTTCATTGTGGAGTACATTTGTTGTGTTCATGTGAGGTTACCCAGCTCCCTGAGTGCTGAGCAGTGGCATTTCTTGGCCGAATGTGCCGTTGCTTTTAACAAGATACTCTTCAAAGCATTGTGCCATGTTGCACCAAACTGCAGACTAAATCATTATAAATCCTTTCACTTTCATTTATTTGCTTTTCATTCTTTACACCTTATCTTGCAAGCACTAAAGGCAACCAGCTTTTTGGCTTCCATGCCTGTCTGAAGGTGTAAGTACAACAATGCTCGTGCCAAAAGACTGAAGAATCAGAATGAGAAACTCCCTGAATGGAGAAAGAGTGGGAGGGAAGCAGGAACATGAGCAAAGAAGAAGATTAAAGAAGAGCACTGAGGAGAAAAACTATTTCTTAATTATGCTACGAACTTCCTCTTGCAATTCTTGGATCTCACCCCAATTAAAGTAATTGGCATGTAGCAGTGTGATACAGATACAATTCAGACACATTCTCTTCTAGACAAAGAGGGTTTACATCTGCATTTTCTAGCTCACTTGCAAAAGAGCTGAGTTTTTTTCTCTTTCATTGTATGCAAAAGGAAGAGTGAGATTACATGGCTGTTAAGAAAGAGGAGGCATGTGAATGCAAATATCAGTGTTCTTCTTTGGGTTAAACTGCCTGAGCACTTATGTTCACCTTGCATTCAGAAGGCGTTTGGGCTCCTGCAGGGATGTCCCTATGATAAATCCTCAGAATATTTTAGAGACTGATTCGTTGTTTGGAGGAGATTTTGCCTAGTCTGGAAGCAGACAGAAGCTATAGCCATAGAGGGCTAATCTGAGTCCTTTTAAAATGGCTGAAGTGACATTGAATGAAAATCTGACCTCTTACTCTACTCTGTGTCTTTCTGCTCAATGAGTTGTCATAAGTTTTGAGGTTTAAAAGATGAAAGCATAGTAAAGAATAATGAGAGAAAGAGAGAATTTACCTTCCATTGGCAGAGAAAAAGGAACGTGCTAATCAAAGAGACCCTGAAGGCAAGGTTCTTGCTAGCTGCTTCCCTACAGGTCACAGCTTTGTAAGTTCTCATGATGATCTCGGGCATCTATAGGTGTTAGCAAAGTCATACTATTTAAAAGACTCTTATTATATGCAAAGTGAGTGTATAACATTTTGTAGTGTGGGCTTGTTAGGTTTTTGGGTTTTTGTTTTGTTGTTTTTTAAATATACTGTTTTTATGGCACTTGGAGTTTTGAGTGTAAGGAGGAAGCTGTGAGATGAATGGTGTGCTCTGTGCTTAGAGCTGCATTTCCTCTCACCCTTTTGCATGTGTGACAGGTCTGGTATTTTATGGGGGAAAAGTTATAATTTTTTTTTAAAGTTAGGAAATTAAGTCAAATGAATGCTGTTGAAAGGCAGTCTCATGCTGTTGTCATTAATGGCTTCCCCTGAGAAACTGGCAAATTGATAAATTAAGCTTTCCCTTTGTGACAGCCTTTCACACTCTTGAGATGTAGTCCTACTTTAGTTTTCAGTGGCGTTAAATCAATCTACTACAGAAATGCTTTGCCTTGCTAGCTAGGTACAGAGTAGATCTAGAGACTCGGTGCATAATTTCACTATGTTTAGTTCTAAGTCAATCTTATGGCAATCACAAGAGGCTTAAATTTTGTATTTATGTTGAAATGCATCCCTAATTGAGATGTCTATACTGCTTCCAGCCTCTCTTCTTGAAAACCAATTAATACATATCACACTGGAACACACAGTCTTTTTATTAAGACTCAATTAAGGAAGATATAATGAGGCCAAACTGGGTGAAGCTTTTAGTGTGTATTATATATAGTAGAATCTTGAAAGACAGAGTTTCACTTTGAACCTGCTTTCATCTAGTAATAGTAATAAAAAATCCCATATGGTGTCTGTAATAACAAGCGGCTAGCAAAAAAACCCAAACCCAACAAAATAACAAAACCAAATCCTAAGCAAACTAAAACACCCCTCAATGAGCAAGAGTTGGGTTTTAGTTATTATCGCCTGTGAATGTGGGAAATTGATATTTTTTTTCCAAACTTTTTAATAAGGTCTGATAGCTTATTTCATTCACTCCTACTGGACACTACTAAATCATTACCATTTGCCTGTGTCTCTTTTTTTGTTTTTCTCTTCTCCAACTGGAAATAATTTCTGTGACAGTTGTTTAGCCAAATTATATGTGTATAAATACTATGAGCTAGTGTAGTTTCTCAGCATTGCATGTGCTATGTTGCTTTAGTTTCTCAGGATCCCACATGCTAATTTTCTTTAAAGCTGCAGAGTGGTAACTTGAAAGACCTTTTGATATTGTGTATTCTACAGAACCAAGATGCTGATGGGAAATATTTAGTATGTGAGGGTGGCAGTAACAGCTGGTACTGACTGGTCTTAGTTGTCTGCTGGCCAGACTGATGGAAAACATGGTAAATTTGCCTAAGCATTTGTCAAAAATCTGAATTTAGGCTACAGTTCTTAAGAAAGTTCATTGTAGTGTAGTTGATTGTGATGACATTAATGTTTTTAGGCAGAACGTGGCTGAGTTAAAAACAGGTTTATATATTATAGTCTGGTTTACAGTATACGTATAATCAATGCAGGCTATAATTAAGTAGAATAAGAAAGATAATGAAAACCTTAAAAAAAGAAGATAAGGTGGAAGGAAAGTTGCATAGGTCATCCTTACAATAAAAGAATCTTAAATTATGTAATAGTTGTGGACTGCATGAATCTGCCAGTGTCTTTCGTGCTAGATGAAGGGCTCAATTGTTCAGCTCTTAACTACTGTTCTGTCATATTCATAAAGGAAACTAACTTTTTTTGTGTCACTTTAAAAAAATAAACAGGATTCTCCTTAGGAATTGAGATGACTTCTTGTTCCCTGTTACTGTTGCTAAGTATTATTATTCTCAAAACACAAAATCTGAAGCGATTGACAGAATGTCTTCATATTTATCATAGAATCATAGAATGCCAGGTTGGAAGAGACCTCAAGGATCATCTGGTCCAACCCCTCTAGGTACTACTATAGTTTATGTGAGATGGCTCAGTGCCCTGTCAAGCTGTGAATTAAAACTGTCTAATGTGGAGGAATCCCCCACTTCCCTTGGGAGACTATTCCAATGTTGGACTGTCCTCATGGTGAAAAATTTACTTCTTGTGTCCAATTGGAATCTCCCCAGGAGCAATTTTTGCCCATTACCCCTTGTCTTTTCCATGTGACTCCTTGTAAATAGGGAGTCTCCATCTTCCTGGTAGCCACCCTTTAAGTACTGGAACATGGTTATAGGACCTCCCCTAAGCCTTTTCTCAAGGCTGAACAAACCCAGTTTTCTCAGCCTCTTCTCATATGGCAGGTCCTCCAGCCCTCTGATCATCCTTGTGGCCCTTCTCTGCATCCTCTCCAGCCTGTCCCATCCTTTTTGTGGGGCAAGGACTGAATACAGAACTGAATGCAAATCTCCAGTTGTGGTCTGACAAGTGCTGAGTAGAGGAGGATGATGAGTTCTTTATCTCTGCTGCTGATGTCCTTGTAAAACCAGCAGCCCATAACCAGAAATTTGAATGTTGAGATTAATGCATTTATTTTACTATGTATGTGGCTCATAGGTTCTGTCTTGGCACAAGTTGAACAGTCCAGCCCTCATTACTAATATATCGCTTTAGTCTTATATTGAAATGGAAGTTGTTTGCCAGTTCAGAACCTCACAGTCTGAATCCAGAGTGTTTTGTTGCTGGATCTGAGGTTTTGGAGGTCTCAAAAATATTTATTAAAATTTATTTAAAAATAATAGATTCTTAGAGGCCTTGGTAGCAATTTTCATTGTAGTTGGTAATGACATTTCTCACTGCAAGAAGATTTCTTTTCCAGAGGTTTTTCACTTGTACATACAGAAGACTTTTTTCCATTTAAAATATACCAAGGTTTCTGTGTGAGTTTGGCAGATCCTCATGATTTCTCCTTATGGAGAAACAATGAAGTGATCTCTAACACCAGTCACTTGTTCTTCAGCCATTACTTCCTCTCTAAAATCGGATCTTTTTGAAGACATGAAGTTAAAGATTAGCCCAAGCACAGAAGAAAGAAGCAATATTGTCAGAAGTGGACTAGTCCTCCAAGGCACCTAGGTGCCAGAATATTTGCAAGAGTGCTTATGGATAGTTTTTGGTTTACTATTCTTAGTATACAGGATACAACAATAATTATGTTTGATTGTAAATCTTTGATAATTAAAGGCAAATTTTAGGTGCAAAAATCCTTCTGTTGGAAATTAGTGGGGTCGCTGCTTTAAAAGTAAATTTATGTAAGAAAAAGTAAAATCACATAGATTGGAAATGTTATTTTGAGAACACTTAGGGCAGATGGACATGGCTAATGGGGATCACTGGACCAAAACTGGAATGAGTTTAAAATAATTTTCAAGTATATAATTTAGCACAATTTAATTGGAGGATACTATTAAAAGGAATAAAAAGGAATAAATATGTAAATAAATAGTGGGAAGTTTATAAAAGTTTCGTAAAGCTTTGGGTCATTTTTAGACAGGTGAACCCAGGCTGTTTTACTTTTGAAATGGTTATTCCAAATATCATTATGGAAGAGGCACACTTTCCAAGACAACGTGTGTGGCTGCAAAGAAAGAAGAAATCAGGATTTTGAAGTTTATCATTAAATAAACTTTCAGTTCTCAAGTGTAACTCCATTTCTTTGTTGGATTTAGCTAGACTATAGTTCCAAAAAGAGGTTGCTGGGCCTTCATCCAGGAAGGCACTTAAACACAATGTGACTTTAAATAAATGAATAATTGGATTAAAAACGTAAGTGTTTTGTTGGACTGGGGATTGCTTTTTGGCACCAATATCCACTTTTCTTTAAATGAAGTTAATAAATTAGAAGCCTTAGTTCACGTCTTTGTTCAGAGAACAATAACACATGTAGGGCTGATGTAGCTTAGGAAGGCTGAACAGGACCTTTTTTGTGTGGAAGAAAACGGTATTGTACATTACGTCTGTTAACTGGGGCTTGGTCTGAAGATCCTTATGGTTCTCTCAGCTTGGCCTAGCCCCAAATGTCATCCCATAAAGAAGAGTATAGTAGTTTAGGGTTCTTATTTTCAAATTCTGTACAGCAGTTACTCCTTATCCTTTGAGACTTCCTGTAGACTGTGGATGGCAATCAGTTCTTTTAAGTGCTCCTGGCTGCAGGTGTCGATAGTTTGATAACTGGGGCTAAGAAGTAATTTTGAGGCAGTGAGTGGCTCTCTACAGTTGTAAAAGTAATAGCTAAATGATCTGTTTGGTACAAGAGAGTGCCATCCTTCCTCAGCCATGGTTGATTATTTGGGGGCACTGTGGTGGAGAGTTACTCCAGCTCATATACAGAAGAGCTTCATGGAGATGAGAAGCCATCTCCTCTGTTACAAGAAAAGTCATGGAGCCTTCCCTCTATTCCTCACCATTATATTGATATAGAAGGTTTCTTTCATCCCCTGAGCTCCACCCAGCTTCCACCCTGATCATCATTCCCATAATGTCTCCTTTGGTGATTGTAGGAAGCATGATGTAGCTGCTATAGTTATGAAGATCTGCTTGGCTTCCTTTTCTGAAATTCCCTCTTTACCTTCCTTTAAATGGATTTAGTTAATTGCCTAAATAGCCCATGTGAATCAGATTAGAGAATTTGAGAATCTTTCCATATGGCAGAATGTCTGGGTTTGTTTTCCTGTAAGATTGGACAGTTTTTCTCTAAATCCTTTCCTGCAAAAAATGTATTTAAGGAAATCCTGGACCACCTTAGGAGTCTTATTTTCAATAAACCAACTAAATACAGGAAATCAAACTTAGTTTAAATTATTGTTTTTCTTCACTTTCTTTCCTTTTAAGGTAAAGTGTTAGGGTTCACCAGCTGCAGTGTACATTACTGAAGGAGAGAGAAGTTTTTTATATCTCTTTCTATTTTGGGAAATAGAAATAAGATAGAATTGAAAAAGCAATATAGGGCAAGTGAAGAGCATTTTGCATTGGCAGGAGATTAGAATGCTTTGTGTGTGACTTAATATGTCTTTGCTAGTTTTACCATTTACTGGGTCTGAAGGCAGAGAATCAAAAAACAGCAGTGTCCTCAAGTTTTGTTACAGAAAACTAATTTAATGACTATATCTGTTTCCTGTGATTATTCCCTTTTTTCCGATAGAAGAGCACCTCTTGACAGAAGCTACTCATGGCTGTCTCAAGGGTGAGCAGGAAATGGAGTGAAGACAGTGTTTGGTCTCAGACACCAAGATGTCAATTAAAAGGCAGGAACCCTTGTGGGAAATGAATCCCAGAGGAAACCTGGAAATGCTGTAATAGCCAATCTCTGTTGCAGATTTCCTGATGGGAATCTTTTCTGTTTAGATAGGAAAGATGGTTTGATTAAATGGCTGAATAATGATTGTAAAGAAGTTTCCCATGAGAAAGTCACATGTACATCTTAAAAATTAAACACATCATTAAAAGGTCATGGCTGAAGCAAGGCTAAGAGTTCAGTGACCCACTTTCACACCTGAATATGTAGGAAGCAAAATGTTTGAGGCATCTGAAGATTTATTCCTGATTTTTCAATTCAGTGGACAGATTTGCAGGCAACTAAATTATCTTCTTTCTCAAGCTTGTTTTTTAAAAAAATGTGCATAGCATCATAACTGGAAAATATTCCATGCCAATTACTACATTTATTTTTTATACATCTGGAAGTGTTTGCAAAGTGTTCTCTTAAACAGACAAATGGGAAGACAACAAAATCATTGGATCAGTGCACTGTTGGCCTGATTGGGGGACTTACACAGACAATAATTACAAACTACAAAGAATGGGAGGTAGAGGGCATTGGAATTTATTTAGGGAATTTGATAAGTAGTGTAAAATTGTGGCTATAACCCTCCATATTTCAATCAGCAACTCAGTCTTGCTGGACCAGCTGGATACTTACCTGCTTCATCTAGATTTTTTCAAGCAGATTATACACATCTGCTTAAGTTGAAAGTTGGACCATATTGATTTTGACTGGATGCAAGGAAAAGCATTTTCTCTTTGAGGACAGTTACACTTTGGAAGAAGTTGCCTGGAAGGTTGTGTAGGCCCAGATTCTGTACATTCCTAAGGGTTTTCAAAACTTGACTGGAATAAAGCCTGATCAACCTGGTCTGAGCTCATAGTTGACTCTTCTTGCAGCAGGATATTGAACTATGGCCCTTCTGATGAGGTCCTTTCCAGCCTGATTAAACCTGGGATCCTTATGTTTTGTCTATGCTCAGAGTAAATAAGATTCTTGTCCATGGGGTTCTTTTCATGAAAAAATTTAAGGTCGAAGGAGGAACTCTAATATATTAAGTCTGTATGTAGAGAGTTTAATGCTTTTTCTTGAAGTGTTGTGTTCTGCCATGCTGTTGGATCTGTTGAAATGTAGCCTGTAAAATAATCGCTGAAACTGCTCTCGCACTAAGGCAGAGAACTGAAGTTAGGTGCTGGTACTTACTCAGAGGCAGGAAAAATTTGCACTGAAGAGATTACTGGAGCTAAGTTAATTATCTTTGGGTAGTGAGATCTTAAAAGACTCACAGAGGACTCTGCTTGGTAAGCTAAATTTCCCTGCTATTCCTTGCTTCCATTTGAACACAGCCAGAATCCCTGATTTTGTGTGGGAAAAGTGACTTGAAGGAAAAGAAATTATTTTTAAAAATAGGTCTAAAAAACCATCTTTGGACAAGTTTGATATTTGTGAAAAACTGACTTTATTTATTTTTTGGCTGGTTGTGGGGGAGGAGTGGAGGACTTTTCAACAACAAGTTGCCGTTTAGATTCTGGACACTAGACAAGCTGTTCAGTCCCACTTCTGCACATCAAACTGGGTGTTAGAAGGGGGCAGTCAATGTCACAAGCCACTCTGGGCTCTTATGTAGAAGAAATTACAATGGAAAATATTTTTCTTTTTACCCCCTACTTCTCTTCCTTTCATGCTGACTGCTGAGAGGTTTTTAAAAGCCTATTGCCATCATGAGCACATGGTTGGGTTTTACCCTTTATCAGGCACAGAGGAGGCAGGCCAGCCTTTTGAAATTTCTCAGCAGTCAGCAAGAATAAAGTGGGCATCCTAGTGGCAGGAGTAATTTTCAGCTTCCTGACAACAATTGGCAGAATGCTGGGAAAAGCTATTAAAAATGAGGTTCGATCACCAAAGTCTATTCTGGCCTATACTTAATGAGATGTGTCAGCTAGAATTTACAATAAGTGGCTAATTTTTAATAATAAGCCTGTCTAAGACACTCTGTGACTTCAGCAGATCTGTACAATACAACCCCCTCTGCTTGCTAGGTTTTTCTGTATTGGGTATCACAGGTCAACTTACCACTGTAGTGAAGGAACAGGATGTCATGGGAACAAAGGTATTGTTAACTTTATAAAAGTGCCTTTGTTATATATTATTGAACACAGTATATGGTTAAATTATGTCATATTTCATCTCCTTTCCTAATTGTGCTCAGGAGCAAGACAACAGGTCTAAGAAGAAAGATGCTTGTGTTTAAGGCACTGTGCAGATTGCCTGCAAAAGTTTTTTTTTGTTGCTCTGGACAAGTTCTTACATCTCTTTATGCTTCAGTTTTAAACCAGTAGAAGGGAAAGATACTTCTTTCCCTAGCAGAAGTGGAGAGTATATGCACCCTGAAGTGACTGAAGGAGAGGTGTAAGATCCTATCAAATGGGTTTATAGCAGAATGATTTATGAAAAAAATTAAATCTTACTTTCTTAATCTTTTGAATACTAAGGTGTTGAAGACAGCATGTCTATTAAATTAAACTATGATCTAACTCCAGAAGAACATTTTTTGCCAACACATTTGTAGCTTGCTTTAAATCTTCACTTCAAAACAGGACTCTGGCCCTCTAGGTGCATGATGCCACTGCTCAATGTTCTGTCATCCCAAAGTAATGTAATGTATGGGTGTAGAGGCAGCCAGGACTACTGTACTAAGGCTGACTCCTGAAGTTGTAGTTCACTTTCTAAACTCCTTTTGTTTTGTTTTGTTTTGTTTTGTTTTAAGTTTTAAAAGCCTTTTAGGATTCTTTGTATGCTTGCTGTGTGAGAAAGACCCTGGCTGACTTCCCATTATAAATATCTTCTTGGGAATCTAATGAACCTCTTAACTCCAAGAGTAGCCAAATGAAACTATTCTAGCAAAGATAATGGTCGTCCTAAAGAGTTAGATTTTTGTAATCTAGTGACTTCTAATGCAGGTAATGCTGATAGGCAGATGTTCTACAGGGATCCCAGTAGTTTCAGATCCTAAGAACTAGATTTAGTTTTCAGAAGATGTTTTGTTGTGATAGATGAGGTTATTCACTGGTTCAGCAGTCAGTACAGCATCACATCACATGGAGCAGAACTTGGCAAATGTTTTTGAAATTCATTTAAATTATGTTGCTAGAACAAAGGTTATAATGTCAGTGTTTTAGTAAATTATTATTTCTGTGATTAATTTTTTTTTAAGTTTATTTCTTGGCAACTAGTGTTGCAGCATGCCCCTGCATTGATGAATAAGCTCAGATTTTTTTAAACTAATTGGAAAAATATTCTAATGATGCATATGAAGGACATATCCAAAGTGTCATTGTGGCATAGGGATGAGTCATGAATCATTAATATTAGATGATAACAGTCTTTGGAGTTTTCCGTGTCATTTTTTGTCTTGAAGGAGGCAATAACATGTACTATTCATATAGGAAAAATATTAAATAGGGAGTTTAGATGAGCTTTCTTTTTAATTAGGATTATTTTAGTGTGGAGGATAATGTAAATGTCATCTACTTAAAGGTAAAGACAGTGATTCTCCTTGATAGAGATTTGAAAATGTGTAATGTTTGTGTTGCTATCCAATCATGTGAAATTGGGGCATACTTATATTCTAAACTGCTGTGAAGTCGTGGAGGATATCTGGCTAATTCACAAGTCAAGCATTATTATAATGGTCTGCCTTCAACAAATTTCACAGAACTAATTTAGCCTTCAAAGGCATGATTGGTTAAAGCTAGGTCAGCTCACATCCTCCTTGTGCAATGGCATGTCTTTAGTTAATTATGTTGCATCTAAATGTGTGTTCTGAGTTGTCATGCTGACTAAACTAAGTCTAGAAATACTATAAAAGAAAAAATGTAATTGATGAAGATGAACGCACAGACTGCCAACATGGCTTATTTAATAACAGCTTCTTCGCATGTATTAGTGAGGAGTTTTAGCTCAGAGCCCATTGTCCAGTGCTGCAGCAGATCTGTTCTACAAGAAAAATTTTACAAATTGTTAACAAAGAAAATAATGTTTCTCAGGCTAAGCTCTACTGACACATATATGAAACCATTAGAATATATCAATTCAGCTTGAGTTTGACTTCTAACAATAAGAAGTGTCTGTAGAATTACAGCTTCATTATTTTGCCACATTAAATAGGTTATAGTGGGAATCACAGAGCTTTTTGTTAGTAATTAATAGAGTACATAGTACTATAACAATGCCACATCATTTAAATGACACAGTTGAGCACCCTAGAAGTAGAAGGCAATGTAATAAATTAAATCTAGGTGATGTAAGGAAGAACATTGTGAAGTAATGATACTACACAGGTGGATATATAATATATATAAAGACTTGTACTCTAGACAAATCTTGTGACACGATTGGTTTGTTCTTTGTATGAATCCTGTTCATGCTCATACTCGTCTGAAGGTGTGCAAATCACCAGCAATGCAACAGTATCTGCTCAAGAGCACCATATTAACTGATATCTCTACTGCTGCTTTTTCTTTGGGAAATACACTTGCAACAATCATTAAGTGTCTGTTTCAATTTGTGCGTTATATCCTTTCATCCCAGTAAACTCACCATGGGCCTGTAAGCCCTGCACAACTTCTGGGTGTGAAACCATGCAACCCCATTGCAGCATAGCTGCACATTGTAGGACATGACTCCAGAACTCCTGCATAGCTAATCCTGTAATTCCACTTTCTATGGTTACCATTCTGTCACTGTAGCTGTATCCTACCTACTTCATTGCCAGCAGCGGCTTTGCTAAGGATTGTTTTCCATCTTTGCTTTTCAGTTCTGCAATATCATCCCAGTGTCAGCTAGAGGAGCACAGCTTCATCCTGGAGAAGTACCTGGAACAAGCACTGCAATGCATATGATTCAGCAGCTGCAGTTTTCTCACCTGCAGATACACTGGACCATCTTTCATTGATAACATGAATGTGATTCAGAGATCTGGGAATTCTCCAGCTGCGTTTGCTGCTGTGAAGAGCTAGACATTTCTTGTCAGGGCTTGCCCCAAACACAGAGCTGCCTGTCTGCCACAACCCTGTTTACAATGAAGGTGATGCAAAGAAATGGTGGTGACTGGGGTGATGACCCTTATGAAAACTGGAGCATTGGACAACTCTACATAGGATGCTGTTCCTCTGACTATTTAAAAATTCAAAAGATCTATTCAAAAGATGTGTTTAGCAGTGAGTCCAGGGTTGCCCTCACAACAGAAGACTTCAAGAAGCTGGAGCATCAGTTCAGTAAGTATTGCTTTAAATTTCTATGGGCTTATGGGATATTTCTATGTAAAGAACTATTCTGGTGAATTACTTGAATGCAAGGAGAAATTCTGGCTTATCAGGGAAAAATTAGCTCTGATGTAAAACAGAAGCCATGTGAGGTGTTAGTTCAGAGGCTGCTTCTAGATAAGCCCCTTCTCTGGGCTTGTCTAGATGGCCACCAGCTATGGGGACTTATGGCAAAGAACAGCATATTTGGAAGGACTGTATTTGTCTTTCTGATTATATTGAATGGCCAAATGTCCTTCAGGGGCTAATGCTTTCTAAAAATTTATTTCTTGTCGCCTACTTGTAGTATCTATGGATCAAAGTAGAAGATTCTGAAAAACAATGCTAATTAGGCTAATTGTAACAAATTATTAATAGTATTAATTGATATGTATTAACCTAGCAGTGTTTGTTGAAGCCTATAGCTGAATAAGAGCCATTAATGTGCAAAGTTTCTAGGTGTTAGCTAGTGTGATTCAGTAGAAGCTGTACTAAGAGCAAGGGGATTGTTCTTGCTGGTGTTCTTGGTAAACAGCACCTTCATGAACTGCTGGAAGATGTACAACCTTGGTGGATCGATCACTGTCAAAAAATACCAAGTGCTCCTGAAGAACTTTATCTTTCTAAGGTGTTTTCCTTCCTCTGCTTCCCACACCTCTGTGGGAAGGTATCTAGGACACCAAAAGGCTAATTGATGTTTTTTGCAACTAACATGTGTATAAAAAATCCAGGAAGAAAATTAAATCCCCAGATCTACATTAATTCAGATACTGACACCACAGTAAATGACATTCCTGGAACATCATAGATCATCTGCTTTAGTAAGGGACAGCATGGACTTCTCTATGTCTGCTGGTATTTCTTCTGTCTGAATCATTAGCTTGAGCCAATGATTGAATGAGTGAGAAAATAAAATCTCGGATAGTTTAGAGCAAGAACCTGCTTTCTGTTGTAGCAAGAGCTGTGTTAACAAGCTACAGATGCTGAGTTAATGAGGGTATTTATTAAGCAGATGGGTGGTAGGAGTGGTTCTGCCTCTGTACAGGAAGCAAAAAGAGCCCTGAGAAAACCAGATAGCAACAGGGCTGTGCCTGGCTGTGTTGTTAGGATGTGGTACTACTTGAGATAGGGTAATTTACCAGCATGTAATCTTTTGTTGAATGTTTTATTAAAATCTTATCCTCGTTTGGTTTTCATGTTGTAATGAGTGTAGTTTGGGGATATATTTAGGCAACTATGATAAAATAATTTGAAAACTCTTAAAAGATTCTCTGTGGGAAGACCAATGACTGAATTGAGCCTAGAGACTTGAACAGCCTTAAAATTGAAACAATGCATCTAAACTTAATTGAACTTTGTTATCCAGGGAGCTCTAGTGGAACAGATTTTTACGTGAAAATCTTGCTGTAGAGAATAGGGACAGAGAATTCTCTTTTACTACTGAAAGAGAACATATTGAAGAAGTTCTAGGTGATGTACCTGGTGAAAGCTCTTCTGATCATCTCCAGAAGGTCTTCAGTCAGGTGATGAGTCTGAAGGTGTGACTGGCTGCCTGAAACCAAAAGGTAGGATTTGGGACCTGTAAGAAGGCATCTCTCTCCCAATGACCAATATCCTCTACCATAAATTGGTGTGAATGACTATTTCAGCTGTCTGCCCATACAACTATGAAATGAGTGTGGTTTTGAAGTCTGAGTGGTGTATCTGTTTCATGTTGGATCATAACAGTTTATAATTTTTCTCTTTGTGTGAGAATTCAGAAATGTCATAGAAAAAATCTAAGAAGTCATTTAATGGAGACAGTCTTCTGTTCAAATACAAACACCTACCACTATAAACTTTTTTCCCTTGGTAGGCTTGATAATATTTTTCCCTTAAGTGAAAAAAAGGTCACTGGCAGTCAGTAGACTTGTTAGGGGTCTGTAATAGTTTGCAGAAGCTGTTAAGAGAGTTGCTTGAATAAAATGGTACAAAATTTATTAAAAGATATTTACTGAAGTGTTACTGCAAGCAGCCCAATCCAGGATCCTGATGAGGTGCAAGGAAGCTGGCTATCTCTAACCCATAGACATTTGAAAGTGAGTCTGTGCCTCAAGAAAGACACATATAGAAAAGTTTCTGGGTTTTATTTTAATATATTTTGTTACTTAAAGGGGGGTGTGTGTGTTTTTTCTGTTTATTTTTTGTTGTTGTTGGGTTTTTTATGTCAGGAAAGAAGGAACAATACAGAGGCAGAATAAATGATAGAAGGAAGACTTTGTTCTTCAGTACAAGAAGGTAGAATGGCTTTATGGATATGCAAGATCTGTAATCATGGTAATTATTTAAACTGAAAAGGAAGAAATAAATTTTGCTTTAAGAGACAGGGAGTTTCTACCAAAGCATTAATCTTTTGCAGACTCTCTGGATTGATGTAACTGGGCAATTTATTTGGCCTACCACAAGTAATGAGTGAAGCATGTAATATTTAGTCTGTGTTTCCTGATAAAACTCTTTCCAGTCATTTCATTGATCCAAAGAAGGGATTGGACTTTAAGAACACACAAAAAATATAACTATCAGAATTCAGAAAGTGGTTGCTTTGATTTGTATGTTGTAATTCCAGATAAAAGGCAAAGAGCTTTATTTTTACTACTGTTGCCTTGTCGCTTTATGGAGCAAATGGATTTATAACAAATATTTGTATCAACAGCATGTATTAAATAACCTTAGAACAATGTGGTATTTCATGCTTCAAATAAGGAAATGCAGGTTGGATTCCTTGTCTATGTTTTTAACTCCACTATTGATGTAGTCAAATACACAGACACCACTTTGCTAGTTTCTTCTTAATTCCTAATTGCACAACACTTATTAAATTTATGGTGTTGCAAGGCACCCAAGACTTTTGCATGATATTTGCTTATTAAATTAATGACATTTACCTGACAAAATCAAAGATGGTAGAACATTATATGGCTCTGACAGACAGAAACTTTGATCAGTGAGAGTGACCTATTCTAAGAACATGCCTTTAAATGAAAAACAATTTTGTTTACTTCAAGAATATAGGACAGCTTATCTTAGATTATATAAAACAGTACTGCAAATTTAATATTCTGCTGTGGAGGCAAGAGTCATACAAATGGATGCTTTGAAAGAAGCACAGAGATTAAAAAATTCAGGATAACATCTCTGTAAACTATAATTTAGAAAGCTGCATGCTGTGTTCTGTAATCAGTGAAATTATAGGCACACAATTACTCTTTTCTTTATTAAAACTTATATTTCAATGTAATGTTGCAAATTCATCTTATTCTCCAAGTAATACGAACAGCTCATCCGACCTGTTAGTACTCATGGGAACAGTACTCAGATTCAGTACTGTCGAGGTCCTATGGCAGGTTTGTATACAAAGACATGAGGACAGGAGCCCTGCAGCATGAGGGTGCATGCTGTAAGGAGGCAAGGAGGGAGTCTACTCTTCTGACATGGCAAGTGCACAGGACCAGCTGAGAATTCACAGAAAAAGTGGTAGAGTGCAGAAGTCGTATTACAATGGTCACTGGTTATAAAATTCACACTGTCATGGCAGGATGTGCAGACACAGATACTATTCAATTAGCCTGCAAGCATGTATCTTTGTCCAGGTATGCCTGAAGTGGTTGAATAAATCTGTTTTCATGGCACAGGTGGCAGAAGTGCCTTAATATGCTGTAATCAGTGCTGGCTTGATGAGCTCAAACCACCTTAGGTGGTGTACTCGTAGAACTATCTGGAGAAGGAAGTTATTGCACCTGGCTGATCACCACAGCCTTTACTGCCTCTCCAAAATTGCCTGCAAATGTTTGTATGGTTGTGCTTCATTATATGTTTCCACCAAAGTAAACTTAGCAGACACAAGGACTTTAAGCTGTTTGATATACTGGCTGACCTAACCCAAAGTAATTGAGTTTTTCTGCTGTGATCAAAACAAGTTTATTTGCTCTGGGTACACCTGAAAGAGCAGTTCTGTTCACAACCTGAGGAAGTTCTTGGAGAGCAAAATCTATGTAGATCAAGCCTTAATATCCAGCACAGACTTCCCCACAGACGAGGGACACCAGGTAATCTCCAAAGGCCCCTTCTAATCCCTAACATTCTGTGCATGTAACTCTGAATGACACAAAGTATACTCCCTTTGAGGGAATTTAGCAAGATCACAGAGATTTTTTAATCATGGTTACAGGCAATCCTTTACTATTGGTCAAGAGAGAAGTTCTGAGGCACTTAAGGAAATTAGTTAGAAGATATCCTGAGTTGAGCAACCAATAAACAAGACACTTAAGGTTAATGAATGCTTCTAAATACTTGGTTTATATCCTCCTGAAAGACTCCAAGGCCTGGCAAAGACTGAGGCTGCTCCAGGATGCCTGGCACATGTAGTATTTCCAAAGAATGATGCACAGTAGTAACTTGGACTACTGCTGCTTTTACCAAATGCCTGTGGTTGGATTTTGTTTGCTGCAGTCTTTTAAAAATGCTTTTAAAATCTTGATCTAGAGGAGTAGGTTAGTGCTTTCAATTTTCTCTGCATATATTAGCCACTAGATTGTTACTTTAAATTTCCAAACTGGCAACTTCCATTCATATGCAAACTAAATTAAGGGTTGAGGCATGAGAACATACCACTTCTTTTTGCATTGAACTATCAGGCCTGAAAATCCTAATGTGCACAAGAATATCTCAGAAGTGCTCCCAACTGGACTCGCTGGGAGAACAGTTAATCAGAGATTCAATCAGCAATAAGTTCTTCAGCGATCATCATTGGCTTTAGAAAGCTCATTTTAGAAGGGTGGTGGCACAGTTTCAAGTGTAGTTAAAATCTAAGATAAAGCCATATTTATGTGTGTGTGTATATATATATATAAAATGCTACAGGTTTAGGGAATCCCAATAAATTTACCTGTTTTATTGTTGTTCTGTCCTCCAACTCCAAATAATCACTTTATCTTTAGAAAAACGTGCTTTTGTTATGATGCAAATGAATGCAGAAGTTTGCAGTGTTAAATAGTGTTTATCAGTTGGTGTACAGTGGAGAGCTTCCAGCTTTTGAATGGCAGCAGTAACAACACTTGGTGTTGCATCAAACTGCTCACTGAAGGGCTGTTATGATACAACTACTGAGTTTGAAATAAAGGGAAGAAAAAGCCGATGTGAGTTAAAAAATATTGACAGGTTTGTTGCCCTGATAAATTTTGCATTGCTGAGTAAGAATGGCTTGATTTTGTGTAATATTTGCTTGAAAATATGCATTTTGGCAAGTTTAGAAATTTTGGATGTATTGATCAAGTGCTAGGGTCTGTTAACTTGTTCCCAGTTTTGTGAGAATGTATTTCTTTCTTTGAAAAATATTTTTATATTTAGATGTTGCATTGTTATGTTCCATCTAATGTTCTGTGTTATTTGTACTTAAATTAGATTAGCTTGCAGTTTGCAGGGTGGTGATGGCACTTCTAAATAGGCTGGAGAACATCTAAATGAGGCTCCCAGAGGCAATTAATTTAAACTGTTTAGGTTTGCTGTGGTACCAACCTGATCCTAGCTGTCCTGTAACCTAGAATTTCATATAACCATAGAATGGTTTGGTTCAGAAAGGACCTTACAGACCATCTAGTTCCAACCCCCTGCATGGTCAGGGACACCTCCCACTAGACCAGGTTGCTCCAAGCCCCATCTGACCTGACTTTGAACACTTCTAGGGATGGGGTCTCCACCATTTCCCTGTGCAACCTCTTCCAGTGTCTCACCAGCCTCACAGTGAAGAATTTCTTCCCAATATCTAACCTAAATCAGGCTACCTTGAATAATATTAAATTTAGGTCTGTTTCTCTAGAATTCCTTTCTTTAATGAATTTTTTCATATGATTATATTAATAAAAGTACAACCTGGACCTGTTAAATTATATTTTTGATTGGTGTCAGGGCATTTTGAAAGATTAGTATGTCACTCATGGTAGTTGCTTTGTGGTCAAGGCAAACATCTGTTCTTTGATTTTGTGCCTGCAGAATCTTATTTGTTTGGTCTTGAGGACATTCCCAAGAGAAAGCAGAAGTGTTGAATGTTAATGAGATTGTGGTTTTAATGTAATGTTCTTCTCAATCTCTATCCTTGAGAATAAAATGGTTCTCAGTCTTTTGTATTTTGTCTTTGGTTTGCTTATTTCACGCAGAATCACAGAATCTTAGGGGTTGAAAGGGACCTTGAAAGATCTAGTCCAACCCCCCTGCCAGAGCAGGATCATCTAGAGTACATCCTTCTCTCCAGCATTTCCTTTGCTTCTCTGTGGGTAGCCTATATTCTATTTTTCGTGATCCTGATCAAGTACCATCTTTCTAATTTGACTTGATGAAACTGGTTTCAGCTAGTCTGTTGCATCTGAGAAACACACTCCATTCCTAGTCACTACAGGTAAAATTAGGTGCACAGGTTGACAGAGTCAAATGTTCAAATAACAATCTCTTGTGCACTGCAAATGTAATAAATCAGAAGCATATAATATGGTCTTTGGCTGCCTGGCTTAGTCAGAATGGAGATAGTTCAAACTTGTTCAATTGACAGAGAGGCAAAACCAATGACTTTTTTTATTAGCAGCATTAAAAATGCACTTAGTTCTGGTGGTTGCCAAAGGTTATAATTGCTCATCTCCTCTTCAGTTAAAGAAATTTGAGGAATAGAGAAAGTGCTATATCATTAGAGATTTTATCTTGAGATACCTTAGTTATACTACATAATTTCTCCATGAGTGAAAAATTTTTAGAAAATGGTGAAACAATGAGTGATTGAGAGCTGAAACTAGACAGTTTTGTGTAGATTCTTAACTATAAAATATGTAAGGGAGAGAGAGCTGTTAACCATTGGAACAGGCAGTTGAAGCTCTCTGAAGTGGTGGAATCTCCATTGATATTTCCAGAGCAAGACTGAAAATCTTCTCTAATCACACACAAGTTATTTGGCTGAGCACAGAAATAACTGGCTGAGTTTTAATGGTCTGTGATATATACGAGGTGAGCCTGTGTGGTTTCTTCTGGCTTTAAATTCTGTGAATGAAAGTTGTAAAAATATATTGCTTCAAGTTCCTTTGTATCAAAATAATGTAACTTTTTATCCTGTGTTTCATTCAAATTTGAAATGGCTTTGATTTTTATTTTCTTTTTCTTTTGGCCATCCCCTGCAGGGCCAGCTCACATTCATATATCTGTAAGGTGTGTATTAAACACAGAAGTAGCCCAAGGTCAGTAGTGTTTGATATTGAGCCCTAGTGGTACCTGCAGGAGGCATCTGAGACCTTAATAGACTCAACAGGCTTGACCCAAGCATAAAATGGAATGATGTGCATATGCTACATCATTAAATATTCGGAGCAGGTGTCTCGGCCTGGGAAATCCTTTAGGCAAATGAATTTTGAGATTAATTCTGCAGATTGTAGATGGGGGTTATTCTATATTTGTACTGGGCACAGGAGGGAGGTATCAGGAGGTTAATGATACTCTAAAGATGCTCACCAAATTCATTCTGCAGAGCAGCTTTGATTTTCTGCACCACTTTGATCTGAGGATCTTGGACTAAAATATGAGAGTCCTGCATGCAGTTGTACACTGAGTTTGGGTTACATTCAAGCTCACTTTATGAAGACATATAGTAAATGTCTTTTTATGTCTTCTAAAAATAAGAAAAAACAAATACGATTTGTTTTGGTGAATGACCTTATCCCACTTCACAGTTTCCTAAAGGGTTACTTTTTAGGTTGGGAAATAATCTGCTGACAAGCAACAATTATAATGATGTTTTTTTTGATAGGGATATCTGACCAGTTAGAGAATATGGCATATGAACCAATGTCATACAAGCTACCATTATATATCTGCTGGTATTTGTATCTGTGATTAGTATGAGTTTGAACTAGTAGTCTGGAGAGATCAAGTCACCCCTAGTAAAATGGTCTTTAGCTACTTCTAGGTTTTAGGTATGTTTTTTGCTACTAACTTTCTCACTTTGAATGAAGCCGACACTCTGACAGAATAATTGGTAGTAATTGTTGTACCAGTGTCAGTTTTAATAAACCATTCAAGTAGAAAATATTTTGCAGATCCAGCCATTTCCTATGTGTCACCAGATAAAACCTGCACATCCTTCAGCACCTAGATCTTAAAGCTAGTACTTGTATTTTTCTTTCATGCTATATTTTTTTCTTGTAATAATAGAGCTGTCATTTCTAATAAAATATGAAACAACCATCCAGGGAAATAACACTGGTGATAGATAGAGCAGCCTGAGACACTAGACTGAGTGAATACAAGTGCTCAATAGCTTGGAATATAATTCTGTCATTAAACTGAACCTGTAGGGGGACTAGGACTGAATGCATGGGGATGAAAATGCCTTGTGCTTAGGAAACTGATTCAGCTTCTGTTGGACTCTTCTGGTCATTGGAGTCAGATCAGACTTCTGAAGTTTGAAGGAGGTCCTGCAGTGAAGGAAGAAGTGCTGTCAAAAATCAGGCAGCATTAAACTGAGCAGAGGGAGAGCCTATAGAAACATGCACCAAATATGAGTTTTTTTCAGCCTGTCTGCCAAAAGATTTCCTGTATTTGTCACCCACCTTATTGAAGAAAAGGATGAGAAGTCCAATCAGAAAACTTGCACATACATCGCAGGGAGCTCTACAGATCTTACTTTTTCTTTAAAATTACTGATTAGGATCCAAGGCAGGGGAATAGAGCACCAGAAATATCTTCATCTCCCTATTCTGCTTGAAATAGTCATGACCTATGTAGGAAAGGTTTCTTTTGCATATGTACCTGGGAAGTGTGTTTTCTCTCTCTTTCAGCTCTTCTTAGTAAGGTTTATCCAGTAACTCAAGATAAGTACTGTCACTCACCTGGCAAATAGTTTCCTTTTCTGTGGTTTTTTTTCCTCCTTTCCAAAAATGGAAATTAATATATTTTTTCCTATCTTTACAAAACACTGTGACAGTTCTGGATGGACAGTGCATTGGGAGACTTAAGTGTCACTGTTATTGTAAATAATGTTATTTCTTTGTCCCCAAATCCTGAAGACGAGGGGATTCCAAGTGGATAAGAAAAGTATAGCTGCCTATTTAAATGATAATTATGTTGTTCTTATCCTGCAAATAACAGCTAAAATGTCTGTGTTTTTCTCAGTGAGCAGTCTGGTTGGCTAATGGACGATGTCTATTTGCAGTTAAAGCTATTGCAATGTTGACAATTAAGCATGTACGTGGAACAGGGTAATCAGTATGAATGCAGTTTTATCACCAGTGTTAATTATCTAATATTTTCCAGCTTACAATAATGTGAAAATTCCTTAGGCATAAATGAAAATGAACCTATCAATTACAATTTTTTTTCAAGATAATGGCTGACAGAACATTTGCTGCCCCACAAAAAATGGAAGCAAGAGAAAAATTAACAAAATTAACAACTTAGTTGTTCAGGCTCTATAGGATATAAATGCAGTCATGTAGTTATTACATGATGAGCATTCTCATTTCCTCATGGGGGGGAATTTCCAAGTTGGTGACTGGAATTACTCATACAAATCTTTCCTTTTAAGAGGTTTTATGTGCAGCCACTTCTAAATTTTCTAAAGAAGATACTTTTAAAATCAGCAGAACAAACCCTGGTCTTGAATGTAGGTCGTGAATGAGAGCTGAGCTGATCTAACAGCTTTTTTTTTTTTTTTTTAAATAATAATTCTCAGAGATTCACTACGTCAGTGCCTAGGAGAGAGTATGTGCTCCTTTATGTAGAAACAAGGCAAATGCTCTCTGGCCTGTCTCCTTTGTATTCCTGAACAACTTGCCCATTTAATTTTATTCTCTTCAGCTGAAGACTAATCTCAATTGTAATAATTCTAATCAGACATTCTCAAATGACCTTTAAAACACTGAGGAGAGGCACCCAGGATTTTTTTTAAACTTCTATCCTCCAAACTTGAATAAGCATCCTAAGTTAAAAGAGAGTGAGTGAAACCACGAACAAGCAATAATTTTCAGGGAAGCTAATCTTGGCAGTCTTATGAGCCCTGTGATCAATTTTAATTTTGAAGTCTGTCTTCAAATGAAAACTGGAAGACGCTGAATTACTCTCTTCTTAAATAAATTTGGGAGTAGCAAAGACTTTTTAATAGCATTCGAGAAGGTGAGGGACACAGACATGGGCTTGCTGAGCTCCAAAGGGAAGCATAGAACGACTTTTCCTTAAGTATTTAGATTTCTTGAGCAAACTGCAGGAAATAGGTTTGCTCCCAACACCAGCCTGAGGCAGTGAGCTCTTTCTGCTCCTAAAACTGGTTTTAGGTACCTTACCATAGATACAGTGCTTGCATTTATGTGTGATGCAAGTTGAAATACCTTCAATATCTGAAATATGTTCCTTCAATTTCAGAAGAGGGAATTAAGATTACATAAAGCTGATGGCAGAAGAAAATTAAGGCTGCTTTCTCTGTCTTCTATGATAATCCACATGTCAGACCTAGCTCCATTTATGATCGATGTAGAAATTTCAGGGCTCTTCTCTGTATCTACAGAACAAAGAGACAGTTATTGTATCTGATACTTCCTTCAGCTTTCCAGATTGTGAAACTTGCTGGACTGTGCTCTCTATCTTGTAGGTTAAGAGGTTCCGGTATATTAATTTTTTTCTTTATATTGACCTTGTACTGTTTAAAATTAATATCAGTTTCTGTTTGTTTTTTTTTTTTTCTACTCAACATCAACAGATCCTTCCCTGTGCCCTATTTTTCTGCAGATGATTTTGGTCTAATACAGTCCATACTGAACTTGAAGTATATAACTATTTCTCCTCTGAGCAAGCACTAACTGATCAACTTGTTATTGTTCTCTGTTGCATAACTGGAAGCCCATTTCAGTTTTAGAGGGCTAGGATTTCAAAGTGGCTGATGTTAGCTCATCTTGTAAGTGCAGTAACTTCTCAAACAAATGCCAAAGTAGTAACATGGTAGAGATCTGTATGTTTTCAGCATAGTAGCAAAATAAAATTGCATTTATGTCTGTAAATTGTGGAAAATGATCCCCTGCAAAGTAGGAGAGCAAGGACTTCATGCATCCCTTCCACCAGTCCTTGTCTCTGGAAGATAATGTATTATCCTCACTAAAGGAATAATAGCATGTGCTGATGCTCACTAAGGAAAGCTCATTTCCTTGCCATGGAAATGTATGCTGCTGCTTCATGCAGTTTGAAGTTCCTAATTTTAATGGAGATATTATCAGCATTTTACAGAACTGCATGGCCTTGGCAGAGCTCTGATGCTAAGGTTGCCTGACATAAGGAAGTGGAGATTTGATGAAGTAATTCCTTGCAGTGTCTCTCACTGTTTTAATTCCTTTAATCAAAGTTTTAATCAAGTTATCATGTAGCCACACTGTGGCTGTAATTGCATATATGGATTTGTGTGTGACATTAACAATCTTGCAACAAAAATCTTTCTTTTTATAGAGGACTAGTCTTCTAGCTTTTTACTATTACACAACTAGATATAATTGCTTGTCAGTAGGTAACTGCTTAAGAAACAGCTCCCTGGTTCTATGGAGAGAAAGAGAGAGAGAAAAAAAATACAGCTTGCATTAAACATAGAAAACCAGCAAGTCAGGCAGAGTTGTGACTGCAAAATGTTACAAACTTCCAAGTGAATATGCTTACATGGGGTATGTTGAAGCTTTAATTACACTGTATGACAAAAGAACAGTATATTATGTTTCTATTTCGTGTATCCTAAAAACAAAGAGGGATTCTATCTCAAAGTCTAGATCTTAATAGGCAGGCATTTCTGTAATGTAGCATCATTATGCCTGTATGTTTCACAAGATTGTATTCCATTTTCTTTCACACTGAATACAATTGTACTTATATATGTATGTGGTAATCAGGTCTGATAGAAATTTTAAGTGTTTGCCAAAAATATATATTGCCTTCCAAGAATGGGATATTTTGGCCCGTAATATTTTTCCTTTTCCTTACCTCATTTCACACAATTTAAATTAAGTATAGTCTTTCTAATATCCCATTTTCTGTTTAAAAAAGAAGGAAGACCAAAACTCCTAAACTTGTTTCTGCTGTAAAACAGTATCAACAATTCAGCAGAAACAAAAAAACAGTATAAAAATTATCAAAGTTCTCTTTTTTCACTTTCATGTAAATGGACTCATCTACTGGGCATGAAACAGCCTGAATGGAAGATCTACTTGATGTTCCTGTAACTGCAGGCTTATTTCTCATTGTGTTCCCCATAACATTCTGTATTATGCATCCTACCTTTAACTGTCTCAAACAGTGGAGCATACTTCCCTCACAGCATAATTTACAGGCTTAATTATTTAGTAAAGAAGTCAATTGTAGTTATTAATTCTTCTTAGTATTGTTTGCACTGTGATAGGCAATAGGGCTTGTTGAACTAGTCAATGTGAAAAAATATAACAGAGAGAGTTCTTTGTTTCCCTGTGACAAGTGACCTCTGTAAATAAACAGCTTTTTCCAGTGGTGCAACTGATGTTCTGAAGTGAAAGTGCTACTTTCACTTCTCAGTGAAACTCAACATGGGTCTGTCTTGCTATTGTTAGTGATGAAGTTCTGCCTCCTCTGCTATCAGGTGTTCCAGTTTGTCACATCATTTTTGCATATGCTAAAATTACAGCTGGTTAGCTCTGTGCAGCAGTATGCAAGCCTTTGATATTTCTGCCACTCTTTTGAACAGTTTTCTTCCCAATGTATTGAATTGGTTTTTTTCATTCTCTCTCGTTTCTTTTCTGAAATATTGCTAGGTAACATGCCTGTAGGTCCTAAGTAAAAAATCTTCATACTTTTAAGTAAGTTAAAGAGATATTTCCAGCTAATTTCTCACCTCTGTTGCTTTGAAGCTACATGACTAATATCATAGGCATTAGTGATCAAAAGGATTCCTTATCCCCCCCAAAAAACCCCTCCCAAGCCCACCATAAATCACTACATTTAAGAAGTACCAGGTACATTATAGTGCCATTTCTGGTTGTGGACTCTAGGCAATGATATATAAATTTACCTTGCTTAGTATCGGAGAGGTTCTGATTTCCATCAAACAGCGTCACTTGGTTTATCATAGGACATGATGGACAAATGAAGGTAAATAAATAGTGTTTGTATTGGTAAATTAATATGATTTTATTAAGAGAAATAATAAATCACTAGTGCTATAAAGTGAGTTGCAGTTTTTATCGGAAACTACAAAATTCAAAGGAGTTTAACCCATGTTTGTTTGTTTGTAGGCAGATTGACATTTCTTCTATACAGAGACCTGTCCCTTAGAGTGCAGAATTTTTCATTGCATCAGGGTAAAAAGCTGCCTGAGCAAAAGTAGTTTGGACTGTGTTCTTTGAAAAGCAGTTCCTTAATCCCTCATTAAGTTTTCAGCTCATGTTTTAGTCAGCAAAACAAATACACCGCTCAGTGTTGTAGGCAATGATAACACCAGGGTAAACACAGGAAATGCTTTTATTAATACGATCTAAGCATTTAATTGCTTTCCTTGTAGTTTAATCTCATCTTTACACATTGAAGCAGTGCATATTGTACATTTCTGATCCTCAAAGGACAGCTTTTTATATGGCATTGCAGAATAAGACATTATCACCAGAAACCTGACAGGCCTGTAATGTTGCTTGTCAGCCGAGGGGCTAGAAAGTTTGTTATAATTATGAAGGAGATGTGTGAAAGATCATGGTTTGCAAAAGGCAATGCTGAATGCCATTTTATAATTGAAGAGAAGGGGTAAAGTCAAGATGTGCCATGAGTGCTGGGTTCCTATGAGAAATGAAGTGTCAGAATTCACTAAGCCCCAAAGCAGAGACTTCAGTCTCCAGATAATACATTTAGAATGAGGTTAAAATTAAAGAAATAAAGCTTTAAATTCTGAGTGATCAAAGGACTATAAATAAGAAGCTTAATTCTACATTTTAGGAGCCATGTTTGTGATAAACCAGTTATTTACAGCAACAGTTATTGTATTGTTCAATTTAAACTTAATTTTTCAGCTTACAACCACATCTCTGTGCTAGTATATGTAAAGAGACATAAACCTACCAAAGAATTATTTTTTTACCAACTGTTTTATTTTCTTAAGGCAGGTGATATAACAACTGGAGCCCCTTCTTTGTTCCACTTCTAGGTTAGGTTTTTCTTGTTTAGATGTAGGTAGCTAGCATTGCACACAGACAAGTATTTCAGATCTAGTTTCACTCATACATACTCTAGTTTCATTAATACATTTTAGAACTATTCTTTTTTTTTTTTTTTTTTTTTTTTTTTTAATGTTAGCACCATACTAGAGGCTGAATTTCAATTATCTTTGTGGAAGCCTGGAGTGAGTATCCATAATTATGGAATCCATTCCCTTAGCACATAATCTGTTGGGACTTCCTGTCATCCATACGATCTATTTCCTTAGCCAGCATTTTATCCCATTTTTCCTTTTTTCACTCATAGCATTTCTGTTCCTTCTTTTAAGATGTACTACAAAGTGCTCTATGCTGTAGAGAACCCGGAAAACAGACATGAAAATATGAGTAGGCATAAGTTATCACTCTGCTGTTAGGCTGTGGAGTTTGCCTTGGGATGTGCTGCTATTGAGGCTGCTAAAGCCAAGAAGCCAGGCTATGTTGTTAAACCCTTGTACAACATCTCTCAAATACTGCTCTGTTTCAGCCCACCTGGCAATTAGTAATAGAGTAGGTAACATGAGTACAGCTGCATCCGTAAGTCCTGAATTTATATGCCATTATGCAGAAAAGTAATCAGTTATATAAAATTTCTCTCTGTCCTTAAAACTTCCATTAAATAAAATGTAAGTACTGATTTCAAATATTGTGAGCATATTGCTTTCAAAACAAAAGGCCTTTCCCAATCCTTTAAGTAACATTTTACAGTCTTAGAAATCCTGCACTAGGCAGCTAAAAAAACATCTTTTCATAGAACGTGAATTATGTATGTCCTGGCCTCTTCATCCATAATTTCCTTGTAAAGGCAGAACTGTATAGCACATTTTTTTTAACTAAAATCTGCCACATATCCTAAATTTAGACCACTGACACAGTATATTTTGACCGTGTGTAACTAATTCATTTGACGTAACAATAAACTTATATTGTCCCAGTACAGGAACATGTCAAATAAATTTCTACAAGGCTTCTGATATGTGATGCTAAATTACAGAGAGAATCTTGTTTTGTCCTTTTGCTGTTTTTAACAAATAGTTGAGATCTGGGATCTCTTTTTCCATCTTGAATTTTCCAGGGATGATAGGCTTTAAAAGTAAATATAATCAAGTGCTCAGATATCCTTTAGATAATACTCTATTTCCTCATAGCTGTTGAAACTGGTAATTAGTTTCCTCATGTAATTTGTAAGACCAACAATTTATCTGTGTATTTTGGACTATTGTCTAGATGGCATTCTACATTAATTTTTGCATTAATTAATTCTACAATAATTTTCACTAACTTGAAATTTCTCAAGGCCAGGACACCTATTTCTCCTTTCTCAGCTTTACATGAACATGGCACCTTTGCTTTTAGTGGAATCACCTCTGATTTACAGTTGTTGAAACCAGGCTTTAGGGTAGAATAATTGTCTGGGTAACAAGGTAAAACAATAAGCATCTGCTCCAGTCCCTTTAGTGTAGATTTATATATGATAAGGGTTTGGGAAAGGTGAAGACAGTATTAATATTATTGTGTGTGTTTTTCTGTATGCTGCCTTCTTGGTTTTTGAACTTGAGGGGTCTATTGGGAAATTTAAGAACTCCTATCAATTACTCTAATAATAAATTAATTAAGACACAGCTCTTGTAATACTTTGTTCTTGGTTTTGATTCAATTATTTTGACGTTCCTGAAATGAACCTAGAAATGTCTCTCCACTGGGGAATACAAAGGCAAAAAGGACAACATAATAAAGAAGTCATGAAGAAAGCCTTGTGAAGAGCCAAGTGATTCAAGAAACAGACAGGTGGAATGTTCCTCATTTCCTGCTGCCCCGTCTCGATATACTTCAACAAGTGAACTGTATTTTACCATCAGCATCTCCCATACAAATACAGCAGTTTTGCTCTGATCAGTGATCCTTTACATTTTACTGAGCTGAGCTTAAGGGAGTGGGGGAAAGAAAAGTGAAGGGTTTCTTCAGGGACAAATAATTTTTTTAAATTCTGTAGCTTATAAGGTTACTGGAAAGGTCTGTCTGCTTTAATCTGCTTTTCACACCATTTGATGGAATGTAAAGTAATTATATTGGAATGAAATAGGGATAATAAAAATGTTAAGAGAAGGTGTAGATATTTGGTCGCTTCACAATGTGGGACTGAAAAGCTTTGTAACCTTTCACATTATTAAATTTTATTAGTGCAATTGTTGTTAAATATCATTTCCATGTATTCTGTCTTCTACTTTATATCACAGCCTTAGTTCAGATCCTGAATACTGTAATTAAACAGACAGATGACACATATATGGGAATTAGTCTGCATCACAAAATAATTAGCTGGAGTTTTTGCTGATGATCTGCATGGCTCCATGGATGTTTAAATCAAATTGTAGTTTTATTGTGCATGATCCATTACAGCTTGGCCTCTTGGAGGAAGAAAAGTCTCTGCTCTAGCTCATCTGCATTTACAGCTTTTAAATTGTTGCATGATAACAGGTTATGATGGTACTCAAACATGATAGCATGGTACTGTAATTATATCATGGATTTTTATTAACTTAGTGGCAGGATTGCATGCAGGAGATCTGCTTTGGATTATTTGTCCTATATTTTCAATGGACTTTTGTTGTCTTTAATAATTAGTTCTGACTGATAGGCCTAGAATGCTTTGGGCAAGGCTATTCTATCACTGGCTTTCCTGGATATGTCTTCTTTCTTAATGTGAGAAATTCTGATAGCACAGGATTTCCAGTGTGACAATATTTGACCAGGGTTTCTGAGAATCTTGCACCATAGTCCATGCTGTTTTTCTGTGGCTGTAGGCTAAGGGAAGAGTGGAAATGTTGGAGCTGTTTCGTTTCTCCTGGAATGCTTTCTGTTTTGTTCATGGACAGTAGTGGGTCTGTTCTGAGCACACCCTACAGACCTGCTTTGATGCGAGCACACACAACAAAGCTGCTGCTACTGTGAAGTGAGCTAAACCTGTGGTTTACCTGCACTGCATGTGCATGTTAGATCTGTTGTGACCTAGATTCACAGCTTTCACTGAACTTATACTGCATAAGCATGAAATTATGTCTAGGGAATCTTGAATTATTTTATGAACAATAATATTAGGTTCTAATGTGCTTCAAAGTGCACAGTCTTGCATGTTATACTAAGGTAGTGATTTGGTGGATCCTGTGAAGTGTTAATCTGTCTGGGAGAAAATCAGACTCCTCTCAGGTTTGCTGTTAGAGTTTTTGGTTTTCAAATGAAATAAGAATCTATTGGCAAACACTTAAGATTTCCTACTACCCTTACCTCTACCTCTATAGGGGAGTTGGCCAGGAAATAAGTATGTTTGAGAAAAAAAACAAACAACCTTAACTGAAAAGATGATACTGTCAGGGGTATCTAGCATAGTGAAAATCACAAAATTGAGGGCAAATCTGTATCTGTTGTGAAAAACACTTCCAATCACAATCCTGTTATGTATAGCTCAGTATACACTGGCATGGCTGTCAGGCACTTTTGTTTTGTTTTTTGTTTGATTGTTGTTTTTTTTTTAAACAGAGTTTAAGCACTGAGCTCTAAGAGAACATTCTTTTTATTTTCTGTGTGTGTCATCTCCATATCAGGTCACAGTCACTTCAAAAGCAGCCCAGGGGACCTTGCATTGTGACTCTGTGTATATAGACCTGACCTAGTGATAAACAGGGGAGTTTAGTGCTTGGATGCACCAGCCTATGGTAATATAAATATTTACTTAGAACTGGAAATCAAAACAATACATGAAGACTGAGCTTTCATGTCTTTTGGGACTTGCTTCTTTTCTTCTTTTGGAAAACTCCATTAAAACTTTACTTCCATAGAGTATCCTGATGATGCAACGGATAAGTAATATCTGAGTGTCCATCTAACAGGGAAAAAGTATTCCGGCTGACAGCTGACAATTGGTACAGTGACAGTGAGCTACAATCAGGGTTGTAACAAACCTGAAGATCATCTGCAGCAGATGCAAATAAGTACACTTAGGGAGCTGTTATTTCTTCGCTTACTCATTGGAAGAGGTGCAGTTTGTTATACAGCAGTATGTAGGGTATGAAGATATATCAGAAATCACTGCAAATGGATATGAATGATCTGCTTTTCAGATAGGCAAAGACCTCCACATTTCCTACACAATACAAAGAGTAGGTGCCCAGTGACCCTGTAGCTGAGACCATTAATACTTGCTTCTAATCCTGCTCTGCAGTGTTACATCAGTGACTTTGAGTGAATATAGTTTTATGTTTTAGAACTGGCTGAATTCTGGCAAACTAGTTTAATTCTGTGTAATTTGCTATTTGATACTATTTTAATAATGGGTTTTCACTGCTGGATTTTTTTAGAAATATATTTCTAAAATCCCCTTCAGCCTTACACTTTCTCCAAACCAAATCCTGAGGGTAGTATTTGCAAATAGGTGCTAATGGTTCTAGGCATATCCCAGAAGCTGCTCCTCGTTTTCCTCAAGATAAGTAGAGCTCCTTCCTTTATGTAGGACACACTGGAAATTAATGACCCTTCTCTGTTGTGCCTTGTGTGACATCTTTCAAGCTGGTTCTACAGGATCAAATTTCACAGGTAATATCTGACCTACAGATGGATAAGATCTATAAGGCAAAATTGGAGACATTTCGTATTCCTCTGATTTGCAATCTCCCTCAATTTCTTACTCCCAGTTATAACTGCAAAAATTAGGATGTTATAGAATCAGAAAGATAAAGTCAGTTCCCTGACAGATACGTAATTATTTATGCTGGGCAGTTGTGTGTGTAGTGTATCTCTTTTCCTCACTGTCTTGCTTCTTACAATGATTTTGACAAAGAAGTAATTGCAGACAGTACTAAAGAGTCTATAAATTGCTCCAAAGCCAAGTCCTGTTGTAAATGAGCTCATAAGAAGTCAGGAGCTTTGTAGATTTTTTTCTGTCCTTGTATGTTTGGCTTAATGACTTGTTTCCAATGAACCATTACTTGTGCCTCCGGAGTTTCCACAGAGGAAATTAAGCATTAAATTTTAAGTGCTATTTTTTTTTTCCACCTACAATTCTAATTGTAATTTTCAAAGTTTGCTTCTAGTGAGAATGGCAACATAGGTTAAAATAGAAAAAGAATTAAAATTAATAAAACTAAGGGTCATAACTCAGCACTAAGAAGGAGTGGTTGAAAACGAAGCAGAGAGTTTTGCTAGGACTGGAGCTTGCTGCCTAAAAAAAATATTAAAAAATAAAATTGACAATTTCCTGCAAAGATTTAGAACTCCTTCAGTCCAGCTCAGAGACCACTTTGTATCACACAAACCTAAGGGTGAATCCTACAAGTTATCAATGAGGAGGAACTGGTAGAGTCAGGCTGGAAATCAGGTGTTTTGCTGTGCTCCATTGCTTATCTTTGGCTTGGACCTTGTTTTTTTGCTTTCAGTTTGCTCTCTCAAGTTACCTCCAGAACAAGAGGGCAGCAGGGCTGTACTGCATGAATTGATCTAGGAGCAGCAGCCTTCTCTGGGCTGTTTTGTTTGTTTGGGATGGGGGTGGACAGGAACTTACTCTTGTGAAAAGACTTGAAGGTATCAAACCACTAGAGTTCTAGAAGTGTTAAACCTGCTGTATGTGTATGGGATTGCATTAGTGGAAGAAGTGTCAGGAGGAGGTCTGAGTGACAAAGCAGGGCTACAGTTTATGACTGAGCCCGCTGCTCAAATGTACCTTGTTTTCATTGGCGTATAAGTAGATTTACCAGAGTAACGACTTTAGGCTCTGGATTATTTTCTTTCTCACCTGAGATTTCATCCATTATTGTCACTCAACCAGCTAACCTTGCAGTAGCATAGTTCTGTATAAACAATTTTAGGAGTTTTTTGCTTCTTATAATGCTTTCATGCCTTAACTACTTATCACTAAGATATTTTTACTGACCCTGTACCAAGAAAGTTGGGCCTTTTTAAGCTTCTTGAAGATCTGTAGGCTAGAACAGGTCCATGTGCTATAGCAGGTCTGCAATGGTTGATAGCTGAGTTTCTTAGTTCTTGTCGTGTGTTATAAAGAGAATCACTGTTTCTTATTCCTTGAAGATAAGCCAGTTTTTACTTCACAGTTATGTGATGTTGAAATATTTTAAGCAAGCCACTGAGATTTATTAAGTTGGTTTGTTTTATTTGAGTCTAGAGAAGGGGCAAGAAGAAGTAGAGATAAGCAGTTCTATTTCCACTGTCTGCTGTTAGGCTCTGTCCTGCAAGAATGCATTTTGGTAGCAAGCACGTCCTTATCTGTCATTAGACATACACTGAACTGGCACTTTTCCTATGTGTCTCACTTGAGGTTCACTGAGTGCTTTGTAAATAGTGGGTGATTCTCATAGCAGCTCTGTAAAACAAGAAATCAAAGGTACCATGTCAAGGGGGGGGGGGTAGCAGGGTCCTGGGGCAACTGATGCTGCAACTGAGTTCCATGCACAGCAGCTTGCCAATAATTTTGTTTTGTTTTTTTATCTTGAGAGTAGGAGGTATTAGAAGCATGACAAAAAAGAAAAGCTAATTAAAATAAAAGGAAACAAATAATCCACATTTTCTTCTGTGATTTTTCTGAGGGTGAAATATGTTTGAGGTGGCTCAGAGGTATAGGGAAGTGTCCTTTAAAATCCAGTCTTGAAGCAATCTCTTTTTTTGTGTTGTTCTTTTCCTTCTTTCAATAAATCAAAATTATTCCAGCAAACTCCGTGCTTTAAGCAGCAGGATGCAACCTGCCTTTCCAGAGGCATCTAGCAGTTCCCATCCAAGCCTGCACTGGTGGGGCTGCAAGCCCAGACACTGAGTAATGCTGAAGACTGGGCTAAGTGGTTCTGTAAGAGGAGAAAGAAACAGAGATTCACCCTGTGAGCCCCATACACTGTGAGACCACTAAAGACAGGTATCTATCTAATCTATCTATCTTAATACTGGCCCTAGGCCCTTTGCTGATTTTCTTTTTTAATTCCTGTATTAGGTACTGGAGAGGTAATTGAACAAGAGCAAATCTGTGTTAATATGTTACAGACTTAGATGGCCTGCTTATAAAAATATCTTGCCTATTCTCTTTCTTGTTGCCCAAAATTCTGAGACATTTGGGAATTCTGCAGTTAAAGTGAACTATGTTCACACTTTATGCATTAATATGCATGTCATGTTTGAAAATGTCAGCAGAAAAGACTGAATAATACTTGTTGCATATAAATCTGAAGTACATAATTGCTCCAGCTGACATGTATGAATGCACTTTCATTATCGTGTCAAGAGGACACTTTATGCTTACAAATGAACAGTGTTTGGGGTTGGCAATAAAATGTGAAGCACTTGCTTAAATAAAGTTTATTACAGCTTTTTAGAAAAATGTAATTAGGAAGTGTTCGTACTGAATGAGAACACTGTTTTTGAAGTGTTAACTTTAATATAAAAATGAAGTTATGGTTTGAAGAGGAAGACTGCACGGTGTTCAGAGGTTTATAAAGTGTGCATAATTTGATTTGCATGCCCATAGAATCTTCAGTGGGTATGTGAGCTGGTTCCACAAACTAGCCAAGGACTAGCAACCCTCTACAGTTTCTTAAATCAGTCCAATTCATTTAGTGACCGCAGGTGAAAAACAAGAGTAAATATAGAAGCAAAATCTGAGAATGCAAGTTCAAGAGTCTAATGCTGCAGATAACTCTAACCAGGAACACTTAACATATACTTGGAGAAAATATTCTCTGCTTAAAAACAAATGAGCAAAAAAACCTAACCATAGAACCAAGGGAAAAAAAAAAAAATAATCCCAAACCACCAAAAAATATTTATTGAATAATGATGAAATGTAGTAGTACCAAAATTTTCATTCAGTATCCATACACTACTGTATCTTACAGTGCGGGAAACTGAGGAAGGCAAGGACTGTTACACTGGGTTGTTCATTAAAAGCAGTTTGGAAACTTCTAGTATTCACTGGTGCTGATGGACCTCTGACCAGTTTTGCGTCTCTATAGGTATGACACATTGCAGAGAACTAAATAGGGATTTATACACCTAACATAATCCAACAAATAACATTATTTGTGTTCTAAACATAACTTTCCAAGTTGAGTGGGGCAAATGCATCCAAAATTTCTGTAAGTTTCAAGGCATCAGAGGGGGTACTCAAATTTGTGAGCTGGAGGCTACCAACCTTGTGCCTGGTCTATTTATTATACAGAACACGAGTTAGGCTTTGATTCTGACTTGTGTGCTGCTCTTAGTTTAAGTCAAGGGCTATTGAATTAATGGTTGCAAGCTCTGAAGAAGCACTGGATGTGTCTCCATTTTAGTCTGCTAGTGTCACCTTTGCCATTGAGTTAGGCAGTGTAGGGAAATGAAGGATATGAAGCACCAGCTGGATGAAGCAAGTAGGAGAGGTGCCAGAGGGTGTAGTCTCAGCTGGTGGTGGACAAAGCAAGCAGCAGCAGCTGGCAGGACCTGGAGATACACCCGTCTAGGGGCTGGAGTAGAGTTTAGCCTGGAAAACTGGAAAATGTATTGATTCATCACCTCCATGAGATGCCATCTACCAGTAAGTCTGTAACGGAGCCTCTGGCCTCAAAGGAAAGCTGGAGCCTTGAGACAGCAGAGATGGCAGTATTATTTTTCACTGTGATGAATTCCCTCTTGTAGGCACTTTTTGCACACCCCCATTGCTAGCAGGAGTTAGCCGAAACTTGTTTAAGTCAAACGCCTTTTGTGATTATTCAGTATTTCTGTTGCTATGTAAAGGTAGCCTACTACTCTTAAGACAATGCTCTTCAAATAAGAGTTTCTCAATTCCATGTTTTTATTTGTTCTTTAAGAGATTATAGGAAACTCCAGCCATGCAGCTGTGTTGAAAAGAATAGTAAAAGAACAGTAATTGTCCCAGCAGTAAAGGAGACTTAGCACAACAAAAGTAATAATTAAAGCCATATGGAAGCATCTCTGTCCATTTACAGAGAGAGTATGGTTGTTTTTCCCTGTAAGTCCCTGTGTTTTTGTTGGCATTTATAAAGCAGTGTAATCTTCAGTGTGTCTCCTACCTGTCTACAGTTGGCTTGCCTTTTTTTTTTTTCTCCCCTTTTTTTCTGTAGGAAATAAGGAAAATAAAACCATTTTGAAAGTCATTCCTCCTCTTTTGGACAGGAACTTCTCAATAAAGTATTTTCTGCTGTGTAGCTTCCCTCAATAACCTCTCGGGGGTCTAGAGAAGCTCATACAAGTATTTTCACGGAATCCTTCTGCCTCCAATGTGTCACTTGTAGTATGAGTGCTGCCACTCAGTGAAGATTCTCATAAGAGAATCACATCACTTCCAGTAGCCTCAAACCTGTAGGACATTGAGGAGCTCAGGAAAGGCGAGATGCTGCATGTAGCTGTATGGGATCACCCTCATTTTCAAGCCATTAAAATAGCAATGAAGGCTTTGGGTTCTTATCTGTCTCTCTGTTTCTGATGTTTCTTTCTGGCGTATAAAAATGTCACTCTGTAGTGAGAGCTGATGGTAGCAAATCAGGAAAAATTGTTTAAAGCAACTTAAAGATTATACTTTTATTCTCCTTACATCCTTAATTACCTGTGCAACTAAAGAGAGGCAAACCTCTTGAAGAGCTAATTTTATTTCCCCTACTGAATCAAGCAATAGATGCAGATAGAAAATATGATAATCCCATTAATGAAAGCTGAGCTTTATTACTAAACATATAATCTTTTCCAGGATTGTGTATTAAGTATCTAACTTAAACTGGTTGAAGCAAAGCTATGTAGCACCAGAGCTCACTCTCTGTCCTTAACTTACATTGTGTATGTGCAGTATTGTTCCTGAGATCTCGATTTTGCAGTATAGGTTTTAAGCATAGTAATGACAAGTAAAGATAGAGCCACACTTAGCTGTCAGTATTATTGGTATTTTTTGATTAGATAGCACTTCTGTAAACTTCTGGGTTTTGTGTGCATTGCCAAGTATTTCATGTTAATTGAAATAAAAATAAAGGAGACAGTAGGACAGGTCTCTATTGATGCAGCAATAGCAGATGTGCAATTGTAAGGCCAAGGAACTGGTGAAAAAAAGTGTTATTGACCTCATAATATTCCTACATTCTGAAAGTAAAGCTGCCCCTCACCCCCAACATCTGTTTTTAAACTGCTGGACCATTGCTATTGGTTTTTCAATAAATACTGTGGATAAACCTTTAGAAATAATAATAAAAAATCTGTTTTATGTGCATATGGACATACCTTCAAACACTAATGATTGACTGGGATTTGCTGTGGTGTTGGTGTGAACGCTACAGGAAGGGCTTGATCTCACAAAAAGAAAAAAAAGAAAAAAAAAAAGAAATTCTGGTGGCTTTACATATTGGTTCAGTGGCTGTGATGTCTTACTGCTCATGATATAATGTCACTAGCAGTCTGATGGTTCCAATGAAACAGGCACAGACATAAGGCAAACTAATCGTTACAGTTCCAAGTGTGTGACAGCAGACATGTTTAATAGTTTGACACTAAAGAGCGCTTACATCTGCTTTTAAAATCAAAAGATAGCCACCTGAGTTTAATTTTTAATTTAAAGAAGAAGGACATGGTTTGGTTAACTCAGGCTAAATGTGCCCCAGGTAATACTTTCAAGTTTTATTTTGTGAGGTTTTTGGTCAGGATCAGGTTAAACACATGTATGCGTGAATCTAACAAGATGAGTAGTAATAATTCTATTGATTTCACTGAACTACAGATTTATTTGTCATGTGTGGAGAATTCCTACAATGGCAGAGATTATTTTTTAAATAGCTATGAAATGCCTTTTTGGACACACCACAGCAC
Source organism: Apus apus (assembly GCF_020740795.1). Classification (NCBI taxonomy): domain Eukaryota; kingdom Metazoa; phylum Chordata; class Aves; order Apodiformes; family Apodidae; genus Apus; species Apus apus. The sequence continues at coordinate 9,778,919 of NC_067291.1, forward strand.
TAAAGAGAATGTGACGCATCATTTCTTCATGTGAGTTGGTTATGTTGATACATACTGTTAGGTTTCTTACTATAAAATAACAGCCTAGATTAGGAGATGTTAAGTTCAGGTTTATTTTATAGCAAAGTTGCATCTTGAACCAAATATCACTATATGTTGTGATTTTTATCTGCAACAATAACATGAATCCTAAACTTTACAATGGCAAGGGACCTTTCCATCTAGGCCAGCCTAGATGCACAGCCTTTACCCATTGGTACTTGTGTTTAGCAACTTGTTGGTGCTGAGTTGTATCTTGAGGTAAAGGCTCCAAATGATAAAGAACTAGTTTCATTCTTGGGTGAGGTAGACTAATGTCTAATTTTCCTGTGAAAACTTTGGTTTTTTGTTTTGTTTTAACTTGAACTCTGCTGACTCCATTTTCTCCCCATGTGATTTTTATTATGCTGTTGCCTGTAACATTAGAAAGAATCACTTGCAGGCCCAGGAATTCCATTTTTATGATGTTTTCATTTCTATAACTCTCACTTTTTGAGAATGTGACAGCAAATTACATTGTAGATTTAGCACCAGAAAAAAGACAGACTTGGTGTCTGGACTTCAGCCTTCGTAGAAAACCCACAGTGTCTTTAGATGGTGTCATTTGTTGTTTCTTACCAGTCTGAGGGGAAGAAAAAAAAATAAACCAGATGTATTGCTATAAAAATATTATTATACTTGTATTTGCATTAAAAGATTTAGAAGAACATGTAGCTCCACACAAGATATTGCCCTGCTGTTTACAGGAAGGACTACACTGTTGGAAATATAATAGTCAGAGAAAGAAAGGCTGCAGGACTCAATATTAGCTTAATGATTGTTTTTGTGTTTAATTATTTCAGTATTAGCTCCCACTGTGCACTCTGCATTTGTGAGAAGAGTAAGAGATTAATGGATACAGTCTTTCACTTCCTGCTACTGAAGAAAGATTATACTTCCTCAAAATTTAGTTAGTTTTCTGCACATACTTTTATGAAAGCTGAAATGTATCGTGTACTATTCTCCAATGACAGAAAAAGAAGGAAACAACTATATTGCTTCTTGACAGAAGAACCTGGAAGCACACAATCTCTATAGACATGTAAATAATCTGTTTATTTCACCTGCAAGAACACATACGAAAGCATAACTAAATTAGAGCTGGCCTGCTGTGTGCAAAAGGGTTATTCGATTTTTTTATTCTTTTAAAATGTTATTTTAGAATGATTTAAGTTCTATTGTGACAAAAACAGATATAAAAATGTTAAAGCTCAGCTTTTTGCAAAGTCAAATGTGTTTTCAGGTGTTTTAAATGTGAATTCAGCACAATCCTATGGTTAATACCATCTTTGGGTAATGTTTTAGATAAACTTAAGGAAAGGAGAATTGAAAAAGGTTACAATTAAAGTAGAACAAGTCATGACCAAGCAAGCCTGTCTTGAGAAGGGATGTAGGTTGTTGAAGTTTCTTCCTAATTCTGTTTTGCATCCAGATTCCAGAGAGAATCAGACCACTGTCATGTTATAGTGTGTCAGCTCTGGTCATTTGATCCCCAAGTACCTTTTGTCCAGTAGCAATTCATAAAAAAGAGTTTATCTTATTTTTGAAGAGGTGCTGAAGATGTGGAATGTTTTCCTATGGTTTTAGTTTGGGTTGTTTGGGTTTTTTTGGGGGGTTTGTTTGGTTTGGTTTTTGTATGTTTTTTATATTATTCAGGATTTCCAGTTTTTATTTGTCTGAAAATTGAAGAAATGGAACATGCCAAGTATCTGTTCCATCCAGAATATGAAACCAGGTAGTTTTCAGTTCAGCTTTTCACCAGCAAAGCCCCAATGGATGCTATCAATTTTAAAGGTTTAAAATCTTAAGATGATGATAAATTCTAAACTGACCGAACAAAATTAAGAACTACTTTAATTCCATATGTCTGCTCTCATGTTCTTCTGGTCAGATGTTTCATAGTTTATCTGTGACCCCAGTTAACCTTGAATATCAATTCAGATATTGCACTACTGGAAGATGTTAGCAGGCATGAAACATGTTGATAGTCATAACTGAAAACCGAGTCATGGAATCTGAGCAGAGAGAAGAAACAATGTGGAATGCACAATGGTTATTAGCATGATTAGAGGTAATGAAATAAGGTAAGAGCCATTAGCGTGTGCTTTAGTAATTGAATCATAAAAAGAGAATGAGGAGGCAAATGTTTTTTCATATTCCAGCACTGCAGGAAAAGGCAAGCCAAGAGGAAGCAGATCTGTGACTGGGAGGAAGGATGTAAACAGGGAGTTTTCAGTGTCGGATCTGGTGTGTATAAGAAGGTTGCCAGCCACTAGGCTGATGTGGCAAGCAGGTGGTGTTTGAGATGTACAAGCCTGAATAGGACAGATGAATTGCAGAAAGATACATTATTAATGTAGAACACTCACTGCACTACCCCTCTAAAGCTGATGTATCTGGTTCTGAAAGTTTACTTGCCTTATTTAACTATTATCACCAAACTGGCATAGTGTGTGTCATAACGTGACATCAGTGATGGCACTGCCAAGTTAGGTGGAATCTGCTTTTCCTATGCCTTGAAGTACCATCTGGCCAGAGGTTTGCATGGTTCTCATGGCTCTCTGTAGATTGTTTTCTGGCTCCTTGACCGTAGATATCAGTGGCAATAATTATCAGTAACAATACAAAAATTCTTGATGCTAAAGGTTTTGTACAGGAAACTAAAGTTACACACTGGGGTTTTGAAGTCAAAGGAAATAAAGTGTTTTGGTTTTTTTTCCCCATTATGTTGCCAATTTCTGTCACTGTCTATACATGGTACTTGTTAGAGATCCCACGTGGCACACTCAGAAGAATGTAAAGGAACTTAGGACATGTCTAAAATTGAAGGTGATTATGAGGTCTAGTGCAATTTATTCCTACTGTGCCTGAGCTTTTGGAAGATATATTGACAGTACAAATCTATGTTGAGAGTATAGAATTAGTGTTTTATAGACTATTTGTGAAGACTGACTAAGAGCAAGCAGAAAGTTGGGTGTGTTTTTGTTTTTGTTTTTTTCTGGCAAACTAATTAAGAGAAACATCAGAGGGCTAAGAAGACAAGACAGAAAACATCCGGAGAAAACTGAGAGGTGAATCTGAATGCTCCTTTGTGAGCGTTACCATTTTGTTATAGGAAGTTTTGTGGAAAATCATCTATTATCAAGGTGGAATGTTAGATTCCAATGTAATCATAGACAAATTTTTAAGACTTTATTGTAAATCAGTTTTCTGTTTTAAAAAATTCCACATTTTGTATGTAAAGGGAGTATGGCAAATGTCCAGGTCTGTTTCTGATTTGGAACTGTGGGACAAAACATGCTTTTCTTAACATAAATTGATCAAAGTAGATAATTGAAATATATAAATGAAATGCATCAGAAGTCTTGAACTTCTGTCTCAATGCACTTTGCTTTCTCTCAAAAATCTGCATGCTTTTCTTCGGTTTGCTGTATGGCCAAATAGTCTGGGAATGTTCTTTGCCAATAGGGTGGAAATGGAGAAAAATAAAAATTCTAATAACTCCAGTCTTTCTAAAATGGAAAGAATTACACTTTATGGGAAATGTCAGAAAAGTCCATTTCATATTCTACTAGTATAAGATCTAATTCCAAGTGTTGAATAACGTGAATCAGAAAATCTCAGGTCAGGCTTTTGATCTTTTGCTAATTTATATGCAGAAAAGATACCCTCTGACTTTTAAATTCCTTATAGTTTTCCTAACATTGTTTCATATGGTAATTTCTGTGGAATTTGGGCTGCTCACCTGTTCTCTGCTGACCTTGTTAGAAGGACGATTTAAATTTGATATATTGCATTTGTTATTTCTGATTAGCTGGGCTGTAATCACTCCTTGAACAAACCTCAAGTGTCTTGAGACTGAGTTGCATTTATCTTGAACAAAGAGAGAATGAATCTGTATCTTTGATTTCATTTGTTCATTTTGATCTGCCCGTTCACCTGATTTCAGTACTAGTTTGCCATATTGAAGTGTTCTTTTCATGTTTTAGTCAAAGTCTGCTCAGCTCATGTGTGATGGAACAAAAATACCAAAGTCTGAAGCAGACATTGGTAGGAATTCTATGTTTATTCACCCCTAAACTCCCTGGGGTCAGAAAGACACATTTAGTTAAAGTCAGGTTTTTTTCCCCACTAAATGTGTACAGATCCAAACCTGTTAGTTCAGTCTCCCCTCAAACTAACACCAGGAATGAGGTCCCTGACACCTCGTAGGGGATTCAGCCTGATGTTTTGCAGTACATGGGAGCTTCATTCAATCCTGTGAAGACAAGACTTTAATTTTTAGCATCCCACGCCCAGTCAACATTTCCTTGTTGTTTACATAGCTAAGCACTACATGGCCATTTCTTTGTTTTCATATCCAAGCACTTGTTAGTAATAATACTAGTGAGTATAGCTAAGTACAAAGAACAACATCAGATAAACTTGCCTTACTCATTACTTTTTATTAATTGTAGGGCATGATGGGACAAGCCTGTTAATGTTTGATGCACATTTTAGCTCTTCTCAGCACTGTGAAAATATTGTCCCATGTTGCGTGCATTTTAAAGGCATTTTGAAGTTCTAATGACACAATGATGTGTGTCTGTACTGAGACTGATTCGTTGCCACTGACTGAATGAACAGCTCTGCTCTCGAAAGAGGATTTAGAGAGGTACAGAATTAGACAAGACTGGAAGTAACTCATCAGGAGTGAAGGATGTTGGATTACACAGGCTGATTCCCAGAGTACACTCTGTCCTGCATAATGATTTTGGCCATTCCAACAAAGTAGTATATTAAGGGAATAAAAAGATTGTCAATAAGTTATTAAAACCTCTGCTGCTGAACCTAGAATAGTTATACCATTTACTAATGAATAAGATACTTCACCTTATCAACCTGCAACAGGTTAAGAGAAAAACTCTGTTCCTTTAGTGTTGTATTATCAGTCTTAGGGTGAAGTTGGGGTTAAATTTCTCTGCCTGATGCACATTTGTTCTCACTGTAAAGCTAATCTTGTAGTTTCTCACAAGACTGGCAATCCTGGGAGAAATGAACTAGTACAGAGGTTAAATTACCTCTCTCCCTAATGGAGGCAAAGAATGTTCTTGGATGAATGGCTCAGCATGATACACATTATAGATAATCAAGGTGTTGCATAATACAAGTCTTGACTTTTGGCTATGCAAAGAGCTTTGGTCCTGCTTCTGGTAGCATAACTGTCTGGAAAATAATGCAAGTTTTTTGGAATAATTCCATTTTACTGAAAGTCCTGTTCTACATGGTCTGTTGACAACAGATCTCAGGATTTCAGTGGTGACTGCAGCCATTAATGCAGTGCCTTTCTAGCTGAAGAATGTACAATGTTGACTTTTTTTGATGAAATGTGCAGTATACTGGACTTTCAGTCCTGATTTTTTATTTATACAACAATAAGTGATAAAAGTCTTTTTTTCAACAGCTCAATCCGTCTACATTTTTTAAAGCCCTCACATGAATGCATACAGATTTAAAGGCAAGAAATTGTATAATGCTTTCAGTAATTACTTAAATTATTAAAATTAAGGAATGTAAGAAAAGGTAAAGAAAAAACACATCTGTTTAAAAATATTTTACAGTCTGTTTCTTGATTATTATTTCTTGAAAACACTAATTCTTTCTGAAACAGACTATATTGTAATAAAGTATAGAGCCACAGAAGGGTTTGAATAATTATCCTTGGATAACTTAATGTCTATTACACAATTACTTTTATCTTGTAGTAGATTATATTTCATTGTTTTCACTGAGTTCATATGAGAATAACAATAAATTGCTAACTCAGCAGAAAGTAGGGGTATTTAAATATGAGTGGTTATTAAAAGCCTCAAGAAAGGGAAATATTTCAAGGAAAAATCTGGATTGAAAGAAATTAGTGTGTGCTAAATTTAGTAAGACAACCAAGCTGTGGCTCATAGTTCAAAAATTGAGTGTATCTTGAGAGTGCAATATGCCTTAATCTGCCAGCAGTGCAGAATTAAGGAGAGAGATCCACTTTTCTCAGTGCTCTTTCATGCATCTGTGAAAAAATTAGATTAAACCAGAAAGGTTTTTTTGGATGTTTTGTTTGGGCATTGAACACATGATGCTCAAAATGGCGGAGAACTTAATTGAGAGGCAAGATGAATGGGATACTTAACCAGTGAAATCATAATTGTTTAAAATGGCTGATAAGGTGTTACATAATAGTTGACAATCACAGATATCAACAACCTTTGTATATATATGCATAGAAACTTTTAAAATAATAGCTGGAAGGATCAGGTAAATTGAGGAGCTGGAATTTGTTGATTTTTATTTAATCTCATTAGTTGTGGATCACTTTTTGGAAAATTCTTAACTGCAGATACATATTTACAATGACAGTATGATCTACAGGTTTCTGTTGATGTGAGACTTATTAAGAAGTTGTAGAAAAAGCAAATCCATTGTACAATATAGTATTGAGATGAATTTTGGGGCCATTAAGAGTCCATGTAAAAATAAGAGTAATAAAGAACTGAATTTCTGCTACGGACCGAGTCATAATAATTATATTGAAATGTCAGCAAATTCAGTGAACAAGATTAATGGGAGACACTTATTTGTGAGAGTGAACCTTGAAGTTGCAGAGAATAAAAGACAGAACACCCTATTTTAGAACAGAGAAGAGCTCTCAGCTTGAGTTTTCCTCAGTAGGAAAGAAATGCCCATTCAGTCCACAAGGAAAGAATGTAGTAGGACAAAGAGGAAGGGGAGAAAGCAGAATATTTTACTATCACCTATCCTTTGGTGACACTACATTGCCACTGGGGAAAGAAGAGGGGAAAAAGGAAGAGGGGAGTAAAGAAGAAAGGCAGGGAAGGTAAAGATGAAGAAAGAATGCATGATGTCTTTATTTTTATGTATTGAATTACTATTACATGCCTTTTTCTGTGCTTTGTTTTGCATGAATCTGCTTCTTAATAGTGAATACTGCAACAGTTAGAGTAAGTTCCAGTGCAAGTTACAAAAGACATACATTTCTGAAGTAAGATCAGTAGCACATAGTATTCCAGTATTATTCTGTGACTGAAGTGGGCTGAGCTTGGGAATTCTAGTCTTTTTTGTTTATTATTTTTTTTAAATATTTTTTCTTTTAATCAGTGCTCTTTCTTCCTGTATAGGACAAAGTCTGCTTCTGTGACATCTGTTGCAGGAGTGAAACAATGACTTCCATCCATTATTTCCAACCATCTGGGCTTCAAGTAGATGGGTGAGTAGACATCTGAGTTAGATAAATAATACATTCAACTGAGTTCCCTAGTTCCTTTATTTAGGTGATCAGAGCTATTAATAGAAATAGCTGAAAGGCAAATCTTTGAATATATGGACAAAGTGAAATAGGCATACTTGGATGGTCTTAAAAGGTGATAATAGCAATGATCATAAATCTGGGAATGTCAATAAATTATTACCATAAATAAGAATAGGTCTTAGGGAGTTGTTGGCATCATCGTTCTTGCTCTGTTGTTTGTATCTCTATGTGCTGTTAATACAAGGAAGTAAAAGGTCCTTCAGTAGAGTCTCTGTCCTGTGTCTGTTACCTGCAGAAGTAGGTGATGTGAATAAGCCACCAAGTTCAAAGTTTTCAAACTAATACTAGATCAGTTTTATACTACTCAACAAGGAGCTTTTCGTACAGTTGTCTTGGTGTCCAAACCCTTCTATTCTCCTCCAGTTTTTGATAATTTGAGTGATTTCTGCCATCTGTGGAAGCAGCACTAGCAGCGCAGGGAAATGACTGGGAACTCCCACCACAATGTTAGTCTTCAGACACAAGAAGGACCTTTAAAGTTAAAACTTCTGCACACCTACTTTGTTTCCATCATTCCTGGAACTGCCTGATAATGCTGATTGTGTGGGCAATCCAAATAGCTGCCTTACCCTGAGAGAGCCTGCAACCCCATTTCTAGAGGAGCTGTGTTTTCAGAGCATTTTCACTTACTTTGTGCAAATCTCTCTTACTTTCTAACTTCTGAAAGATATTCTTTGTGCCTGTCACCTCACTGCTACATTTAGATTGTGTGTCAAGGGGGCTGACACACAAAAGGCCTCAATCTCTTAAGAAGCTGCCATCAGAACACCTAATAGACTGTCAGTTTGAATGTTTAAATGAGACACAGCCAAGGAGGGAATAAAGCTTTTAACAAAAAGGGTGGTGGGTAGACTAGAAAAAAACTCAGTTCCACTGACAATATAGCTGGAAATGTAGTACTTGCAGTAGAAGAGAGATATTCATGAAGGCATCAGTAACAGGTGAAAAATGGTGCCCAAGTTGGGGCTATTACCAGGAAATAAAGAAAACTGTAGAGAGAAGCAGGTAAGAAATGAGGGTAGGATTAGAATTACATTAAGCAGATTGTCTCCTTTGTAGGATGCAGTGTTGTCTTGTATCTCCTTGCAATGATTGTTTTTTGAGAGGTATTTTAAAGGTATATCTGTGTATATAATACAGATTTGTGCATGACTGAGCCCTGCAAATTAGTATTTGTACATCTTGCACATGGTTTATGCCATTGCAGGTAGGTACTTCTTCAAAACTAAATGTGGCATTACTTGGCTTAGGGATTCAGAACTTACTTCCTGTATGTCAGCAGCATCTCATTAATGAAATGGGGAAGGTAAGAAATTGCAGTTTTGTTCTACTTTGTGCAAGTGATATATTTGAATACTCCCACTACGAAAGCGTATATACTTTGATACCTGTTTCTTTTTCAGCAAGGCCTGTTTCTTTAAAATTTGACCCTCATTTTTTGCTTGCCGTGTGTGCCACTCCCTCCTGTCCAGAAGTTATAAGCAAATACAATTTGGTTTTATTTAGTTCAGAATAAGGACTGGTGGACAGTTCATGTTGTGAAAATCAGATTTGATGGTACCCAGTAGTTCTAATATATGCCTTCTTTCCAAGCCAGAGACTTGTGTTTATTAACTTTTTATAATTTTTATTATTTTTTGGGTGAGATTTCTCTTACTGCTTTACACTATGAATATAGTAATAAGTGCATTTTTACTTTAAAAAAAATGGGTATGCACTTAATATTGTGACCCATGGTGTTTTATAGTATCTATGAAATAATAATGAGGGAAATAATAGAAGTGTTTTATGTTTTCATGAGAAAGGGCATATAAAGCAAATATTAGTGTTTCTGTAATGTAGCATGATTATTATTTCTTTTGTGTGTCTTATTTCTGCCTTGTGATTTGGAAGTCTTTAAGGTAACAGGAATTTCAACACACTAAAAAATCCTGCAGGATAACAATGGAAACTTCTTTCTACACTCCCTACTTCAACACTTAAGTGGCACGATGGGAATGCAGACAGAAGCTGTTGGTTCATGTGTTCTCTAATGACTTAAACCCTACTTAAAAGTGTAACCTAAAATCCTGTCAGGGTTTCTTCCTTCTAACTTGGTTGCAAACAGAATTTCTGTACAAAAGTAATATATGTTAAATCCTAAATATGTATTTATTAAATGGAAAATCCAGCTCATGCTCTGTTCTGTGCTCTATCCCTTTTTCTGGCCATCTAGTTCTGTGAAAAAGGATTTCTGTGCTTGGAACTTGGTGTGGGCTGTAAGCACAGAACATGAATCATTCACTGTTTTCAGATGTGTTTACTACAAGACCATTTCAGAAAATGTTTGGCCTCAGGGGAAAAATTTCTAGGAAGTTAATTAGCATTCAGTGCCACCTCATGGAGTTGCTCTAAATTGTCAGACTTGTTTGAGTCTCTTCATACTGCTATAGATTGATGTGCTGGAAAGGAAGAGCCATCCATGTTCTCCAGAAATGGCATCAGTGGTAGGTCTGCAGAGCTTGCAGTAAGTCCAAGCTTTAGACTTTTCTCATGCATTCTTTTTGCAAACTCTAACCCAAGACTCTTACACTTTCTTCAAGAAAGACAGAAAGAGGAGGTCTGTTTCTCTCTAAAACAGTAAAATACCTTTCCAGTGCTAAGATTCATTCCATCATGTTTTGCCATAGGAATTGGACTGTTTTCTTCAGAAATGAATGGTCCAAAAAATAAGCTATTATAAGTCAGTCATTGTCTCTTTCTTTCTCCCTAGCCATGAATGTTGGATCCATTCATGCCTTTGGCTACCTGTTTTGATGATAACTTGCCAATTAACAGGTGGCAAGTCCCATGTTGCTGGATGGTATTAAATAAACAGTTTTCCAGATGGCCATAATACTGCATCTTTAAATAAAAGTACACAAGCTTAGTGTCAGCATCTTATTTATGGAATGCTTTTGGCTCCTGAACTGCTTGTTGAAATTGTTGTAAGCCATTTGGTCACTGAGAAGTAATTGTGTATTACTGTAGACAACAAGCTGTTTGCATTAATTAGCAATCAAAGCATATTGCCAAATGGGGAATAACATGTCTTTGACATCTCTGCAGATCCTTGTGACTGAAGAAGTGCAAAGCCATGGATTCTGCTTTGCTGCATGTTTATAGTATGAACTTCCAGTCCATCTGCCCGTGTAACCATCTGCAAAATCACTAGGGCAACAGCTGGTAGAAATAAAATCTGAAGTTAGAGAAACAGCAGATGAAGTTACAAGGGAGTTTGTAAAAAGTCATTGTCTTTTTCAGTAAAAGTACCTTTTGTGATTATTCCATGCAGTTTCCAAAACAGGAGAACTGTGAACATTGCCTTGTTAGTAAGCATGCTGTTTTCACTAGTTGGGGAAGAGATGTAGCAAGTGTGATCATAAGTAACTTGAATCAGTTGTAGGAAAACACCATGAAGTGTGACAGAAGTGCAAACCTGAACATAGCACAGTAAGCTGCCTTACATGAGGCAATGTACAGACGATGGATGGTACTGACCACATGGAATTAACCCCAGAAAGGATTAAAATCTTGAGATCTTCTGTCTCTTCCACTATTTTTTAAGGCACTGGAGTTAAATTCGTCTCTGGATGGCAGTGCCTTCATGGAAGCACAGTTTTGTGTAGAAGATGCCCCTAGCTTGAACCATTAGACGTGATAACCTTTTTTGTTAAAAATACTTGGGAGAGCATTAAAAGACTGGGAAAAACTTTGCAAGATATCAGGACCTTTGTTTCACATGGACAAAGAAGAGTGAAGATAAATAATCTAGAATGTACACTACAAGAAATGCTATGGGCTTTTTCTCCTTTAACAAGTTTCCTCTTCCCTTGTAAAATATGAATATTGTATGACATCAAGTACATTCTAAACAGGAGTGGTATATGATGTGCACTCAGAAATCCCTGGGTTTCTTAGTATTTCTGTAGAGTTGTTTTGCTTCTTCAATAAAGCTTTATAAAAATATTCATATTAGCAGGAAAGCGTAATGTGAAAAATTAGGATTTAAATACCTAGAGTAATCTGGACCTAGTGGCAAAAATGTTTTTATGGAGTATGGGAGCTGAGAGTTTAAAAGGTTCGGACTCTGGAGCCTCATGTGCCTCCTTGCTTGGCAGCTCCAGCTGCAATTTTTGATCAGGTGTTCCTGCTTGCCTTTTTTTTGTCTAATGACCAGAGGAATCTTTGTTGACAAAGTTTGTCAGGATTTGAATGTTTCTTGGAAAATTTTAATATTAGCTACATACATTTATCTTTTGCAAGAAAAATAATTGTATAAGCTTAAGAAGACTTTTAGAATTATCTTCCTGAATCTATGCAGACCAACTGTATGTGTCACTGGGAACTGTTGTGCTATTATGGTGGATTAGAATAATTTTCTGTATGTGTTTTGTATTGCAAGTGATAAGACCAGTTCTGACTGCAGTGCTTTGAAAAATGTGGCATTTACAATTTTTGAATGAATGGGAATCAAGTGCTAAAATAGTTTGGGAGCCTTTAAGACAGCTTGGGAGCCATGTTTCATTTCAGTAGCTGGCAGAAGTCAATCAGAACAGCAGTACACATATGGACCTAAGCATGCATATTTGTGTCTAGTTAGTAAACATGGTTACTAGAAATCAACCGTGCCTGTGTGATTTCTGCCTGTTCTTTTGTGTTTATAGAGAGCAAAGACACAATGGGAGAGAGGAAGGAAAAAAAAACACATGCAAGTGCAGATCAGTGTTTTGCATTTTGACTTCTTTGAAGGAATGCATGTATTGGGAAATACATCCATTCATTTATGCTATGCCTAAGAATTAAAAAATCTGCTACTAAAATTGCCAGGTTCTCTGAGTTATTAAGCACAGTATAATGAACCCTTTGCAGAAAATAACTAGAATGTGATCTATGTCTGCAGAGGAAGAAAAGGAGCAAAACACATTAAAAAATAAATTAATGTAATGCAAAACAACCTTAGTTCTTCTGCACAGAAATTTGTAATTGAACTGATCTTGTTAAGCTGCTCTTCCAGAAGGTGTTGCACATTGTATGCAGAAGTACAGTATGATGATGAGTGTAATTCAATATTAGAATCTTTCTTATTCAGAGTGTTTTGTGTACACATTTAGCATGTGCGGGTAGGGACATTTCAATAAAGCAAGATATCTCCTAGACTGAAACACTTAACAACTTCCACCAGGGTTCTGAGGGTGTATGTTATTACTGGTTTTGACTTTAAGCTTTTTTTTTTTTCTTCCTTCATCTCTTCTAGAACGTTCTTCACAACTTCAGAGAATGTACAGGCCTTACCTGCATGTGACTTTAGTTACAGATTTGAGACATTACTCTTAAACAGCTTCTAGGGAAAAGGAAACTGATCAGAGGAGGAATGTGTGGTGATGAAAGGCATTTAAAAGGGTATTAGAAGGCATTTTCTGTCAATAATACATATGTCTGAAAGAATATCATGGATTCAGGCAGCTTTCTTTCCTGCTCAGGGAGATGTACAAAGACTGTGAAGTTTGACCAGAAGACGAGTATGTGTATGAGGGGTAACAGAGGGGTAATCATAACAGTGGCTGCAAAATCATAGATTAACTGGCAGAAGGGAGGAGAGTGAGTGGGAAGGGTGGGGTCTGAACTGTGGCTGGGGCATGTTTATTTGCACAAAGGCTGAGTTGTAGAAGGGAAAGGTGTTACTAACAATGAAGCTGAGTTTCATTCTTAGATGAAAAAGGAAGAAGATGCTTTCAGCTTGTCTGGCTTTAATTACTTGTCAGGAGCAAGTGTTGCTCTGTTAGTGAATCTCTTAATATAATTGTTATGCAGATCTGCTTTTCCTCAGAAAACTCCATCAGATATATTTAGATGTCCTTTTGGATGAAAAGCCACAAAACTAGACTGGATTGCTTCTGGTAACTCTTCCACTGTGGAGTGGGTGAAATTTTGGTTTTGAACCTGGTGTGATATTTTAATCTTATATCAGTGTAGTGTTTTGATCTCATTCTAATCTTCTCGGCATTGTTGCTCAGACATGAAGACTTTAGACTTAAAGAGGAAGACAAGTATGTTGGTGTTGGTTTTATGGAATATCTCAACTACTGAAAGAATTGTTTAAGTTTTTTTCTTGTCACACTTTATTGCAGTGAAAACAACTTATTTGCTGCTCTTGCTAGGTTATGTTGGTCTGGCAGTGAAAATAAGATGTCATTTCAGTGTCTCATTTGATCATCAACTTAGACAGCCATCAACAAAATATTTACATTTTTCAGTGATGATTATGGATGAAGATGCATTTATCAAGGGTTATTTATAAGCTAAATTGACAAAGAGGAATTGAATCTGAAGTTTTGTTAAGACAAGAAAGTGCCAAAATACCACTATGAACTCTAAGTGTGGCAATAAACATTGGAAGCAGCCAGAATCAAGGGTTTGTACTCTTGTATTAATCAATTTTCCCTAATTTTAAGTTAATTCTGGCCAGTATGTCCCATTGATGTTAGGCATAAAAGAAGGTGAAGTGTACCGGTTACCTTGATATCTTCTCCATGCTTCAGTAATCTTTCAAAAATTATTAAAATTAATTGTTAAAATAGTGCTGGTCTGCACCACCTAAATGGTGACATGTTTGAGCTTGGTTCTAACTTTTTTTCCTTATCTAAATTTCTGGATTGGGCATGTTACCAAAGACTTGCTGATGGTTAAAGTTAAAGCTGCTTTTAGTGTTTGAACATTGTTAGAACACAGTTTAGACAATTTATGTATTAGCTACAGTTTGGCATATCTCTGTAATTTCCAGTAAGTTAAGTCATGTTCTTAGTTCTTTTAGGTGAGGTGGTCTTTCTCCTAACTTCTTTGAAACCTTTGATTTAAGACCAAATGTCCATTTAGATGTATACTCGACCAGACACTGAGTTACTAAACACTTGTGAAAACTTTGGTGATTGCAATGGTATCTACTGCCTTTAAACTCTTATATATGCTTTTATGATTATTTCATGTGTTCTCACAGGTGTTCTAATAACATCCTTAACGCCTTGGGCTTCTGTTTTAAGGAGCTATGAAGACATTGTAGAATGGTCAAAAAGGACATAACAAAAGAAACTGAAGTACAGTTACAAGTCTTAACAATTCTTTTAGGATTATTCAGCCCCTGTCTCCCTTTCAGCAATCCTGTATACCCAGAAACAAACCAGCTGCCTTGCATAATCCAGATCAGTTTTTCATGTTGGTGATGGAAGTGCTTTCCCACGATAGAAAAACAGTTTTCAACCACAGATGTTTGTTCAGTAAGCACAGACAGTATGGCATGGCCATCCATCCTTTCTCATGCTAATACTTTGGTCCTGTGGGAGGTGTCGAAACAGAAACAAAGTTGGGTAAAAGGAACTAATTATTTTTACACATTAGAAATTCCACTTAAAAAAACCCAAACAAAACACTTCTGTTGTTTTTTTAACCTGTATTTTGATGCCCAAATTGACAGTGTTGTGCAAAGAGATGGCTAAAGCATAACAGCAGCAACTTGCTTCTGCTGAGAGGAGAGGCAAATTAATGTAGCTACACTAGTGTTGAATCCATAAGCAATATGTGATGCTGATGCAAGAGAGGTCTTACTGCAGTGCCACTCACTCTAGTAATTCCGTTCCAGTGCTTTGCTAAGTTTACTTTTTACACTTAAAAAGTGTATAAAACATATACTTATAAAGTATATAAAGTGGTTTGAAACTTGCATGTGCTCTGAAACACTGTCATGGATGCAGATGTCCATCTGCCTAAATGGATCCCAGTTCATATTTCCTTCAATCGTTTTAGTGTTTCTCAGCAAAGGACACAGACTGGATGCCCCCAGATGCTCTAAAATCTATGCTTTAAGTCAGTATTTTAACACCTCTGCTGAACTGAGAACCTTTCCTACACTGGAAACAGAAAAAGCAAATACAGGGGATCTGAATCTGGAATTTCCTGGATCCAACTAAATGGTAACACAAAGTGAGCAAGTCTTGGAGGGCAATAGGCTTGTGTACCACTTGAGATGAGGTATGAAGTTTTATTCAGGCTGGTGAGCTTTTTCATTGTGGCAGGAGGGCAGAAAACTTGACATAGTTTCTCTGATCACTTTCCATGAAAAATGCTCTTTTTTGTATTTTTAAATGTTTTGTGTCTGATTGCACACACCAACACATAAAAATTGCTGTAGAGCCAGACTGCCAGGATTTATCTGAAATTATGTAGAATTGGTTTCAACATGTTTTTAAAAAGAAGAGATTATATGAAGATTTTACTGTCTTTAGGTATGAGCGTGTTATTTCTCACTGCTGGTAAATGGATCTGGTAAATATTGTCAGGGAAAGAAAAAAATGCCTCCCTTGTCTTTAGGTCACAGCTGTGTCTTCCAGTATGCCCCCTTAATGCTTTATTTTTTTTCAGTTAGAGCATGTATAGCATGGAAACACTATGCACAGTATCAGTATGCCCAACCTGTATCCATTAAAAGTGTACCATTCATGAGCCACATTGAAACCCAGACTGCTGAAGGGTATAAATACAGACAGAGCTAATATTCTTTAAGCAAAAATAACATTTTTTTCCATATAAGACAACTTCTGGCAGGCTTCCTTCTGTCCTTCCTGCAGTAAAATAATGGCTTTTGTCTCTTGTTCTTTATTTCAAACTGGCATGCTGAAAGTATCTATTTCAAAGGTGAAGGAAAAATAAGACAAAAAGAGATTGTAACTTTTCCAAATCAGTTTGATTTCTGCCATCACAAACCAGTACCTTTACAGAAAGTGCCTTTCAAAACCAGCCAGCACTACAACAGCTAAGTTATAGCTGGTCTGATTATTCATACAGATATCAGCAGGTTATTCCAAGAGGACTTTATTTCATATTGTTAAAGCTATTCTCTAAAAGAAACAGTAATCCTTTTGATGAGCATGGGGAGAAATTTCACAATACCAACCCAATTTATTTGGACCCTCTGATTGGTGCTTTCAGCTAGATCTCTAAGCACAATATTAATTATTCATTAAGGTACTTGAAGGGAGAATATTTGCATAGCCATACTATCAAAATTGATGAGGCTTTGCATATGCACTACAGGAATAGTTTTCAACCTACTTCTAAAACTATGGATGATACTAATATTTTGCTAAAAAAATTAACTAAAAAGCCAACAACAATTTGAGCTTTCTCGTAACTACAGCACATTTATTTTTATAGCACCCACGTGTCCTCTTTGTGAGATCATGAAAATATTCTTCCTACAGTTGGTTGTGTGGGTATGGAATTGAAAAAAATCTTAATATTTCTATAAAAAAAGGTCATAATGGGGGTAATTGATAGTAAAAAGGAAGAGATTTTATATGAGTAGGAGGAAAGAATAAGCCTCGAATTCAATATACTTACATCCACTTGGAAACACAGATTGGGAAATCTCCCATTATATGGGAAAATGTAGTGATCTGTCAATATATGCATAGGTGAGCAGAGGGTCATCTGGCTGCTAAAAGATTGTGAAATCTCTCTTTGTGTGTGCATGATAAGGTGCAGTTACTTCTAAAGGCAAATATTAAAAAAAAACACCACATTTTTTTAAATAGTAAAAAATACCTTAGAGATCAGGAAAGCTGCAGTATGGCTACAGAGTAACTTGGCTGCAGTTCCCACAGCTCTTTTTCAATGAAGGGATGAGGCTGAGACATGTTCAAGCATTTAATCTTGTCTTACTCCTTTCTCCCAGACCTTGACCTGTGCAGGGAAGAAGCTCTCACTTCACACCACAAAGAAGCAGAAAGGAGTGACTTCAGGAGCTCTTGCCTGAGTCTCACAGTATTTTCATTCACATTCTCAGTATCCAGCTGCAGTAGCAATGCTCAGTTACTCAGTGTGGAACTCTGAGCACTTCATACTTAACAGCAGGACACCCTAGCAGCAGAGAAGGGAATAATGTTCTTGAGCTTAGGGGAATGGTGTCCAAAACTTTGGTAAAGGTTGAACTAGAATTGATTGATTTGCCAAAAAGCGGGCTTAGCAGACCCTGAAGTAGATAGCTAAAACTCTGATATGAGAGGTAAATTTTTACTCACAAGGATGTAATGGCATTTGTAGGATTATCTTTCAGAAGGTGCTGAGGGACATATGGGAAAAAAGACTGTCCCCTTGCTAACTACTACTCAAGTTATTCCTTTTTGCTAAAGCAAAGCAAGATTTTAGTTTTGTTGCTGAAGTTCTGCCTTTGCAGTTACTCTGAAGAGGTTGTGCTGCATGTACCTTTGTAGGATCCAACAGGAAACTGTATTCTAGTCTGTGACCTCAGAATTATCCTGTAGTCAAAGGGAGCATCATCAGTGAGATGTCCCTCACATTGCTTGCTTCTGCATGACACTGTCTTTCAGAGACCGTCTTTCCATATTGATTTGAACAGAAGTGGAGGTGGTACATGAATGACATACCTGAGCCCCAAAAGTTGTACAGTTTTCCTTGTTCAGAATTAAAGCACTGGAAATGTCAACAGTGGCTCAAGAACAGCATAGACCCTTTGTGATTTATTACATATCCACAGCAACTGGTACCAGCAGTTTTGAGAGGCTGAGAGGAAATGACTTCAAGTTGTGTGAGGAGAGGTTCAGATTTACTGAAAGAGTGGTCATGTATTGGAACAGGTTGCCCGGGGAAGTGGTGGAGTCACCATCCTTGGAAGTGTTAAAAAATGTGTGGACATGGCATTTCAGGACATGGTTCAGTTGTCATGGTCTTACGTGTCTTTTCCAACCTTAATGATTCTTTGATTCTATTGTTTTACTGAGGGTCCTAAGATACTGTGTT
The DNA here is from genome assembly GCF_020740795.1 of Apus apus. Classification (NCBI taxonomy): domain Eukaryota; kingdom Metazoa; phylum Chordata; class Aves; order Apodiformes; family Apodidae; genus Apus; species Apus apus. Next base: position 9,797,184 of record NC_067291.1, read on the forward strand.
TTTATTCAAAACTAAAGGTCTGAACTCTCTTGCTTATTTTTAAACAAGCTGAACTTCAGGCCTTTGTTATAAACTTCAGCAATAATTAATAAAAGTAGATGGAAGATTGTTTTTAAGTTTGATTTTTATGCCAATGCAGATAGGTGCAGATGGCTGTATTGCATTGCATACTTAGAAAAAGATTCTTTTACCTGCTTCTGTATGAATTTATATGCACCTCTAGGAAATGTAAACTTCTTTTACTGAAAGCACAAAATTATATCAGAAGTCCCTTACTAAATATAAGGGATTAAAAGTAAGGAAATATTTGTACAATAACTTCAGTGTTTGTGCAGTACAAGTTCACTTTAAAACCTGTTTTTAATCTTACATCAACTTTTTTAAAAATAGTGATTTTGCAATATTAAAACAATTTGAAATCTAGAATATAGCACCACAACAATCTCAGGTCAGTTTTAGTGCAATTCCATTGAATCTTGATGTGTGATTACACCAGAAAACAGATTTTAGTGCAGATCTATGGAGAAATCATTACAATGTAAACTGAAATGTTGTCAAATCAGTTATGCATCTATTTTAAAAATGAAGTAAATTAAACAGAAAATAATACACTTAGGCAATGTAGTTCAGAAGCAAACCCAGAAATTAAAGTAATTCCAAGTTGAGTGCCGCAGGGTTTTTAAACTCAGCTTTGTCACATTTGGGAATTGCAAAGCAAATATATTTGCTGCTGCATCAGTGATGCAACGTTTGGAAATATCTTAATATGCCAAGGTACAAAAGATTAGAGACAGTGCAGCAGGTCGACTTTAATTTCAAGTGTTCTTGCTTTTGTACATTAGACTAAAGTTTTCAGTCTCATGGAAGGAATTTGGATGTTCGATTTGCATTGTAACTAAGGGCAATCCAGCATCTCAATCCCTTGAGAGTCTTTGAAAATACAATAATCTTATCTAAAATCTCATTTACTTTGTTTTTGTCTAGAACAGTTCTATACACAACCTAAGTATTATTAAAATGCCCTTTAAAGTGAGTCTGACAATATTGGGATTCCATTTCAAAACAAGGGCTGAATATAATTGAAGACATCAGGGGACAGAGAGAGAGACTGACTGTAATGAATGATAGAAAAGGCATATATACAAGTTCTGTGCTAGAATTGGAAGGCACCTAACAATGAGATTGGACAAAGGCAGTGCTACATTAGTAGGGAATATGAATTTCATCAGTATTCATAACATAGGCTGATATTCCATCACTGCAACACTGCTGTAAGCATCAGCCTATTTGAATGCAGAGCGATGCTCGCTTAAATAGAAAATAAATGAGGAGTTAGTCCTGATATGGAAAATGTTTCAGACTGTTTCCTTACATTTAAAATTCAGCAGCCTTGGTATGATTGCTGATTTTCAAATTTTTAAAGAAATAACCATGAGATTAAGTAAGTAACCACAAATGAAATATTTCAAGGAAGTTTTGATAATTACTTGGGGTTTCATCTGAGTGAAGTATTAGGCTTCAAAGCTGTTACACTTCATGTTCTCTCCTTTTTTTTTCTCCTCTCCTTTCTCTCAACATAGTTTCTTTAGAAAACATGCCCAACAAAATTCCCGTCTTGCAAGCAACCTGAAATATCAAAAATATTTTGGATTGCCTCTACCTGGGTTGGACAATTTAAGCTGCGTTTACCTCTCTGACCCACATTAATTAAAGCATACAAGCCAGCTGTATTTCTGTGGCTTGCACAGGCCTACTGGCTACATGTCTATGCTTCTCTGAAAAGAAATAATTTTCTTAGATATTTCCTCATTTCTCAATTTGTTCTTCTGTGGATTTTTTTTGAGGCTAAAATTTACGGATACATTTGTACAAACAGATTCATGCATACTTTTTACTCAGTCAACACTTTAACTATAGTTCAAGGCTGTGCTGATTAGGCTATGGTTACTAACACCTAATAGCACACTTCAAAATTCAAGCTGAGCTTAGTCTGCATGATTCATTTCATATATTGAAAGAGCTACAGCTGCTAGAATTTAAATTGAATCTGACATCAAAAGTTATCCAGTTGCCCATTAGGTAATAGAAAAGTGAACCAAGTTTGCCAGTGAGTGAAAGGCATATGCTTACATACAGATGCTACAGACCTGTCCTTTTAGCTTTAATAAAATTGTGTCTTAGGGCAAAAATCCACCACAAGTATCTAAAGACCTGTGTCTGTTTTAGTAGTGAACAGCAATTTCAAAATTTTCTTGTTACTATATGATAGAAACATTTCTAAAAGTTATGTATTTAAACAGAGAAAAGGAATTAATTAACTTTTGAGTATTGTTCATTCCACTTAACAGAGTGCACCTAAAGGATAGTAGATGAACTGAGGGCATGGATGGTTTTTTTTAGCAAGATATTTTGATGGAAAGAAATAAAATACTGTTGAGATTTGCTTTAGTATGCCTTTTCCTTAGGAAGATTGAGTTTATAGCTTTTTTAACTGATTAAGTTAATGGTTATGTATATGGAATGAAAGAGTTTTAAATTCTGTTGCCAATCTATGCAAAATGAGTATGATTTGATGTGAGATGATTTGGCTATTTCTGTACAAATGTGTACTGCATCTCCAATGCCTGCACTCAAAGCTGGAATCTCAGAAGTGAAAATCCTCACATTTACGAAAATATTGTGGATGTTGGAACATCCTCATGTTTTGCAGTTGTAGTTTGGTGAAATGTCAGTGTCTGTCCTGGATGAAGATCTTGATCAGGATATTACTACTGTTTTAATTTTTAATTAACTGTACTCCTGCACTGTCAATATGAACCCTAGTCCCAGGTATGTTTCAAATCTAAATTCTCATTTAAATCTAGCTTTCTCTGGATCTGTACTACCTCCTTGACTGATCTGACATAACTACAAATGGTGGCTCAAATGTTTAATGTTTAAAAGTACTTTGATTTAAGGAAAAAAAAAGTGAATCTTTAAGAGGAAATACCTCCACTGAGCAGATTTCCTCTTTAAACAATAAGATTTCTATTTAAATAAACCTGGAAGGAAATATGTTTGGACAGCCTGTGCTTTGCAATTTCCACTAAGGATATAGAAGTTGTCATAATTAAAATGTATTTAGTAATGATAGAGGAGTTAACCTCTGCAAATAGCAAGGCATATTTTCAAATAAGTGCTTGAGACTTGCTGGAAAAAAATGAAAGGTCATAATAGTGTAGTCTGCTGCTAGAAGGGTCAGTGTTTCCTTAGAAATTACCTATAGTTTCAAAACTATTGAAGAAAACCACCCGTTTTTTAACTGAATGTTCAAGAGAGCTTGGGTGTGATCTTTTGGATTATTTTCTTCATCAGAAAAATTGGAGTTACATACTGAAGCATTTTCCCCTCATAACTTTGCATAATGGTGCTGGTATGATAGGTAAAGTAACATAGCCTCTGTTTTCAAAAAGGGGAAAAAGGAAGACCTGGGGAATTCCAGGCTGGTCAGTCTCACTTCTGTGCCCAGCAAGATCATGGAACAGATCCTCCTGGAAAATCTGCTAAGGCACATGGAAAATAAGGAGGTGATTGGTGACAGCCAACATGGCTTCACTAAGGGCAAATCATGCCTAACCAATTTGGTGGCCTTCTATGACAAGGCTGCAGAGATGGTGGAAAATGGCAGAGCAGCTGATGTCATCTACCTACATTTGTGCAAAGCATTTGATACTGTCCCCCATAACCATTCTATGATGATCTCTGGTGCTGCCTGGATCTATCTTGATGTCATTTCCAAAGCCAGTACTGCTTTGGAACTTTCTAGATAACGTTTCCATGGCCAGTTGACTTTATGCCATGATGCAGTATGAAGTTAAATGGGTAAATTATTTTCTGCATTTATCATAGATGATAGAATCATAGAATGGTTTGGGTTGGAAGGGACCTCGAAAATCATCTATTTCCAACGCCCCTGCACAGACAGGGATGCCTCCCACTAGAACAGGTTTCTCAAAGTCTTGTGTAACATGGCCTTGAACACTTGCAAGGGAGGGGCAGCCACAGCTTCCCTTGGCTACCTGTACCAGTGTCTCACCACCCTCTCCCCTCTTTCAGTTTTAATCAATTACTCCTTGTCCTCTGGCTACATGTTTTTGTAAAAAGTCCCTTCCTAGCCTTCCTGTAAGCCCCTTTTCAGGTACTGGTTCTCTACAATGGTTAGGACAGTGTCAGCACTTCTGTTACATGTTCTCTCTATGCCCCCTTTACAAGTATGCTACAAAGCAATATTGCAGCCTTGTGTCAGGAACATTGTAAACTCCACGAGATTCGGGTTGTGTACTCTCCCCAGTTACAGGATTCTCAGATTGTATAGATCTCTCAAGCCACTAATGCTGGTAATAGGTTAATTTTATAGCTGCCATGGGAGATTATTTTCTATTACTTAAATCCATTTTATTCAAGCAAAATGGCCGTTATTATGAACTTACTGAGCTGATATAAATTAGAAGGCATTATGGCAAAACAGATAGGAATTAGGAGCAGTTTATTGAGTTTAACAATATCAGTTTACTGTTAAAATAATAAAACCCAAATGGGAATTATGCATGCTGTGCATTTTGCAATACGTATATATTCTCTCATAAAATTATATGAGTTGAAATTAATGAATAATAATGAAAAAGAGGGGCTTTTAAAATACGTACCTCACTGGCATTTAATTTACTGTAATTTATAATTAAAAATTTCCCTATAAAATATTTTCAGGTTTATCTCTTCCAGTCTTTTCTGTTGAAGCTGTTTGTTCTATGAATAATAATCTCTGGAGTCAGGTCTCTGCTCACCTGCAGCACAGCTGAACTCTTTAAAAGTCTGCACTTCTCTCTGTGGTGCAATAAATACCTTATTAAGCCCCCCTCTGAGAGATGGGAGATCTGGGTTTGGTTTCTGTCTCAAGCATCAAAAAAAATTAACACTTACTTGGTGGTTTGGATATATAGAAAGTGGGTTGCGAAAGGCTTGCTTGCCTGATGGATTAGGCCCTACAAGGAAGTTGGATGGTGGACAACTTCACCTCCCAACTCTGTTCTCGTCTTTGGCCTGGGAGAAACAATAAGCAGCTTAGTACTGAGCAGTCTCAGGTGCACTGTGCTTGTTCAGTGGCTGAAATTTAAAGGACTTTATTGACAGAAATTGAGTTATGTAATTGTGCTTCCAGGGTCTAAGAAGGGTGTCAAAGGACTAAGTTCTGCTTTTGCACCTAAGCCCTATAAATGATGGTACAGAAAGTCCTTTGTGTAATGGGATCAGCTGGTAGCAGAAAATCTGTCTAGGTTCATAGCATTTCATCAGGATGTGGTGGGCATGATACTTTATGGGTTTTTTCCCTGCAACTTGTCCTAATACTTCACAGCTGAGTGCGGTATCTGCAAATGCTGTTGTGGTGCCAGGAGACATTTTATTTCCAGATTCTGTGTTAACATTTTGGGAAATATATTCTGCCAAAGGCAGTAATTAACATACTCGCACAATCTACTGCATGCATCAGCGAGCTGAAATAGTTTGCTGTATTCATTCCCTGATTTAATGGGTCTGCCCAAAACCCCGGGAGGATGGTTAAAAGAGCTGCCTTTTGATTCTGGCTCTCAGTACTACTTTGGTAGACTGATTCTGTGAATCAGTACTGCCTCCTCCTGGATTAATTTAATCTAAGGTAGAGGAAAGGCACATAGACAAACCATTATCCTTGGGAGAAGCCAAGGCATAGCTGTACGTCATGACACATCAGTTGATTTGCAATTAATTACTGCCTCCCTTTCTAAGCGTAAAGAAGCTGTGTGAGGAGTAGGCTCCCTCTCTTTTTTTTGTGTTTGGTTTTTTTTTTGTTTGTTTGTTTTATCATGTGAGAGACTATTCACAGGTATTTAGTAGATTTGCTTTACATCTGTTTTTAGCTTAATCTGCAGTTTCTTGTCCATATACCCACATCATCAGTGTAGCACCCTTGTATCTGTATGGCTGCTCAGTATGTCAGATCAGCACTCTGACAGATGTGGGTTTTTTCTAAATTGATTTTCAGGCTGACTGCAGTCAGCTAGGATGCTACGTCCTAAATTATCTGTATTTGAGTAAGAGTTGAAATTTGTCTTCAACCCATCTACAGGATATCTGCAGTTGCTCACACCTCATTCTTAATCTAAAAGGCAAAGAGAAACCTCTAGGTACTATATATCAGCCTTAGTTGACAATCCTTCTCTCCCGCCTTGGTGGGCAGGTTTTTCAAAGGAAGTGACTCAAAGAAAGCAACCAGAAGGAGATGTTGAAATCTTACCTGGGTTAGACAGACAGACTTTCTAAAATGGAGGATGCTGGTAGAAAGGACAGCATGATTCCTGAGTTGCAGATGAATACGTCTCTGAGAAGCTGCAACAGAAATCAGTGACAAAGTTACCCTGTTGGTTCCTCAGGATTGTTTGTACAGTTAAAAGTGTTTTGATAGCTGGACCCACTCTCCTATTTGTAAAGTGTGTGAAGCACAAAAATATGTCTGTGTCTGACTAGCAGAGGGAATGATCCATCAAGGTTTGAGAAGCAGACAGACTTAATGAGTGAGAAGACCCCTGGGGTGCATTAAGATGAGGCAGCCTCAAAGAGTCACTCATTCTAAAAGAAGCAAGAACTCCTTGCACTTTGTCTTGAAATCCTTCTTTAAATGAAAAACAAGATCAGTATCACAACCTCAGGTAAAATTTGAGCTTTGAGAAACTTGCTGTGACTGTGCTGAAACAGCATTCTGAACACATTGGCAGCAGTAAGTGCATTCAGCAGTCTACAAGCCTTGAACTGCAACTGGCAGTTGAATTTGTATCTTAAATACACATTGTTGAGCTCTTTAATGACACATGCTTACTTGTCAAGAAGTTCCACTCTCTTGTCAGCCTGTGGTACATCAACTGAGGTCATGGCTGGATCTGTCTGTAATCCAGCTATGCTGAGCCTGCCAAAATTATGTTGGTATAAGTGAAGGGGATGGCTTTCATTTGAGGGAAGTCTCTTAATATTCTCTCCTGGTTTGGTCAGTATAGGGAATTTTTCACTCTCATAGAAAAACTAAGCTTAATAAGTTCTCACAATAAATGAAAAATGGAATTTTATCCTAAATTTATTACTAAAACAGCTGGACTGAAGAATGATCTGGCTAATAAACTAACAGAAAGAGTAACACAAATTAAGTCTATATAACTTTTAATTCTGTACAGAAGGAAGCCCTGTTACAGAAGTACAGGACTATTTGGAGCAACAGTTCCTTTGCTGTTAAATTACAGCTTTTCTTAAGTAAGAAAGAATGGTGTTACTGATGGACTGCCAACAGCTTTGGCCATGTGGATATGGGCAACACACAGAAACAGAAATGTTTTCTTAACAATATGATCATAACTTGGGAGAATGTTATTTGTCATTAAGACATACAAACCTAATATTTCCCTATAAATAAGCAAAGAAACAATTTTATATGTATTTATATATAATATTTTGGCAATATTTGCATGCAGACAATGTGTTATGATTTACACGTAGTTAGAAGATGCAGTATCTGCATGAAATCTATATTGATGATAAATGTAAAGTGTGCATCTTCAAAAATTTCTTTCTGTGCATCAGTTGGAATATTTTCTTCATTTATATTACAGAGCTAGTTCAGTTGTGTGATCAAAATTTGCTGAACTGTGGTTTATAGCAGGCAATTAACAGCTGTTAAATAGGATTATTGCAGGCTGTTATCTTCACGTAGCATCAATTCAAATGCTAATTTCACTCAATTTACTGCTCATAAGGCCACCCTACTGCCAGGTACACTGTGCTCATGATAAATGACAAAATGCATCTGAAGAGAATATAACCTATTTAAAATACATATCAGGACATTTTATGGCCTGGTTTGCAGCTCCTTCAGACAGGTCAAAATACAAGAGCGGAGTGTTACGTGTATCAGGAAGAGACAGAGTCAGGCCTGACTCAACAGAAATGTGAGAAAAGGACATTTCCTAGTGTTTCTTTGGCTATGATTTTTAAAAATGATTTGGTAATGAAAACAAATAATACTTTTCACCTTTTGATGATTTTATCTCTTGGAGAATTCCGTTCATGCTGGAAGATACAGCAGTGATGTGCTGTGTCTAAATGATGCACATCTGAAGAACAGGAGTTTAAACTTCAAAGTGCACCTTTTACATGCCAAGTTAACTACAATTTCCTTTTCTCTATTGACTTTTTCCTCCTTTCATATTTCAGATATGGCCAATAGTAGATGCTCCACTCTTTCCAGGTCAACTTTTCCAAGCTTTGCTGTTAGGACAATGTTGTCATGGGAAGGCAGTATCCCCTTCCTGTTGTTTGCCATGTATCCAGTGGCAACCTTCACTGGCAGTAGGACTCATACATATTAAACCAGTCTGATGGAAAATAATGCCTCAGAAACGCATTTCTGGTTAGAAAGGTTCCTGCCTTAGGTCTTTATGCCGCTACAATGCAGTCAACAAGGATGTATAGTGGTCGGACACTGGGGTTGCTGGTTTTGGAACTGTGCAGGCTTAGACTGGCTTCTCAGAACCAGCTGGAAACCTACACCCTTAAGCTGTGATTTCTCATTAAATTTTGTTTAATCTTTACAGATGGTATGTGTGGTCCCTTGGTACCCATGCTAAATTCTTGGTAATTGTTCTTTGAATGCTTCTACACAAAGGAGTACTGGGTATCTTAAAGGAGAGCTTACTAAGTTCATGCAGAAATATTATATAGAAACAATTCTTATTCTTTCTTATGGAGGCAGTAAGACCCTTTGAAAAGGTGTTTCTCTTAGGGCACTTCTGTGCTGTTGTTCATGTTGTTTGGTAAATTTCTACATTTACAGGTTAGTTCATACTGTCAAAAGCTGCTGGAGAAGAATTTAAACTACTCTCTGCTTAGGAATTACAGGAAGCAAGAAAAAAGATTGCCTTGCACTTTCAGTTTTATTGTTGTCTCACAATGTCTGTGGAGAAACTATCTTTCATACTTAAGCAAGCAAACAAAAACACACATATAAAGCAATAAGCTTACTGCTACTGCAGGGAGAGGCCATGTAATAAAATAGGATATATCTTAATGTTCAGTCTAGTTCTTCTGATTAGCAGCTTGTAATGTAGGCATTAGATGTTCTATAGTTAAAGTTTAGGCTTGGCTTTCTAACTAAATCCTCGGTGCTAGTTATAGTAAGTGAAAAAATTAACTGTAATTTCATTTTCAATAGTCTTGTAGAGCCCAGAGGCCCACAAAACTACAATAATATTCTTTCATGTAATGCTTCTCAGATTCTTCCCAAGTTATATTTAAGTGGGTCACAACAGGGGAAATTAAAAGCTTATCTTGGTGCATAAAATAGTAACAAATAGTAATAAAATGGTCAAACATCTCCATTTTAAGTAAACCTAATCAGTCACGATGGCATGACATTTTCTTCCCCACATAGGCAGCAGTGTGTTTTTCTTAATTAAGTCCAGATTTGTAACATAGAAAAATTAATGAATAAGGGATTAGAGATGCTATTTAATGCTCAGAAAGTCTTATTAGCATAAAGGGTTCAAGATCATCCTGTTTTCATATAGGTCAAGATTTTTTGTGGTCTTGTGTCAGTTTGTCCTATACTTGCATTAGCATGTTCATCCATTTTCAGTATAACGGCAAAGAAAAACATTGCTTTGAGAGCATTCAGTAGTTAAGAATCAAAACACAACAAGGGATGATAAATGTATGGCCGATTATAACTACTAAAAAAGGAATATATTCATTGCACAATTTTGCAGAAAAAAGATTTATTTCTCACTTGCTCTGCAGAATAACGAATAGTTATGTTAAATACAAATTATTTTTAAGTAGTCTGTGGTTTAGAGGACATAAATAATCATATGTTTTAGGATTGTGCCACTTGTTAGGCACAAGAGAAATATAAATTGTTATTAAACCAACAATTTTCTGTTAAATTAAGGGTGTTTTCTATTAAAGAAATATCCAAAAGCAGACTGATTTTGAGTGTCTGTAATCATTTCAAAAACACTTTCTTCCCTCTGTGGATTGATTGTTAGGTATTTGCTTTATTTAGAAGCTACTTTTTATTTATAACAAGTGACCAGTTAAAGCAAGGCTCACTTATATTCCTCTTCTTGTGAAAGACAGAATCTTTTTACACTGAAGAGAAGCAAAATTATTACTAATAACAGATAGCTGTATTCCTTTTAAAGTTCCCTTTTCATTCTGAAATATGAAATGAATAGCTACTCCCTACTATGTTTTGAACAATAAATCACTTGCATCTGCATGCCTGATGAAACACACAAATTAAAGTTAAGGTACAGCTAAATAAAAAATGTTTGGAAACTGACCAGAAGTCTTGCAGAAGGACTTGTAGTGGTAGGACAAGGGGCCACGGTCTCAAACTAAAGTAGAGTAGATTTAGATTAGACATTAGGAAGAAGTTCTTTACTATGAGGATGGTGAAACACTGGAAGAGGTTGTCCAGAGAGGTGGTGGAGGCTCCATCCTTGGAGACATTCAGTGTCAGGCTTGATGGGGCTCTGAGCAACCTGATCTAATTAAAAATGTCCCTGCTCACTGCAGGGGGGTTGGACTAGATCACCTTTAAAGGTCCCTTCCAACCCAACATGTTCTATGATTCTGTGATTCTATGATATTTGTCTCAGTCTTGCAGTTAACCCCACAGGGCTTATTAATGTTCCCATTGAAGTAACCTGAACTTTCATTTAAAAGGAATTCTTGCAAACAGAGCCTACATGGAAGTGGCTCATAGCCTGATCAAGTGTTTCTTGGAGATGATGAAAGCCCTGCTGAGACCTTTGGCAATGACTGTGTACAGAGAAGTCTTGTGTTGCATATAACCTTGACACAGGAAAAATAACTGGTTTGCAATGCAGTTTATATTCTTGTGCCATTTTGAGTGAGGTCTTGCCTGTGGTTGTTTTTGGAGCTCAGTGCAAAGGTCTAATGAAAACTTTGAGGGCCTAGATCCTGCCTGCAGATATTTATGCTTGGATCCCATTGATTTACCAGTCTTTGAAATTCAAGCCTTTCTTAAATGTGCAAGTTAGACTTTTCCTGGGCCAGGCAGATAAGCTCTAGCAGCAAAGACTTGTACAGAAAATATTGGGTGTTTTATCACCATAAAAAGCTCTAAACCTTTCTGAACTAATGGAGGAAGTAATAGTACAGCTCCATAAAACTTGAGCTGCCTCTTCCATCTGCAAAGACCTTTCACTCAAGTAATACAGATGCAGTGCAAATAAGCTTATGCTCAGCACTAGGTTGCATGTTTGCAAAGAGCTGTGCCTTAGGCAAAACAGGTGGGGTGTGAGGAAGTTGTCTTTTGATCTTAGCATGAATCAGAACTGCACCAATATGATTCTGTCAACGTTGACTATAAGTGTAATTAGAAACATCATGTGTGGTGGTGTATGGCACAGTACTTTGTGAAAATCAATTGAAAAAACTGGAAGAGAGTGGAGGCAGAGTGTAGGAACAGTGCTGACAGTTGAGGTCATGAGATAAAGCTACAGAAGTCTGGATTCAACCTTATTCTTTGACCTGTGTAATAATAATAAGAATAATAATAAGAAGAAGTAATAGGAATGATTAGTGGTTTTCCTTTACTTGGAAATATCTATTTGAAATATTTCAGAACAGTGGTTATTTCCATTACCTGTTTGTACAGATCTGAAAGAGGCAGGATCATGCTACTGTAATTTCAAAATAGAAGACATTCTTTGTTGGAGACACTAAACAGAATCCTTGAAAGAATGCATGTTGCTTGTTATAGTGATAGCTGACAGAGTAAAGATTAAGGATGGAATTCCAGCTTAGTTGTCTTTATTGTCAAAACTCCCAATGATTTCAAGGTGGTCAAGATTTCAGTCTGCATAATTCAGAATTATCCTGAAGAACACCTCAGAATGTTATCACAAAATTAATAGTGGCATTTCTATGTGTACTGTTAATGAAGGAAGAGCAGAGACACTCTCACTTTTTTAGTTGTATTTATGTGATAAAAGTGCATATTGTATAGATGAGTGATTGCTATGACTAATCCATTTGTCTTTTCTCAATACAAATTGTTCTTTTTCTGTGCATGAGACGGAGTGTAGAATTCAAAATAGAGATGAAATTAAATAAAAAAAGACATGGTGTGACTGCAATCGTAGAAAAAGCACATTGTAAATTATGAACAAAGCATCTCTGTGCCAAGTTCTGAGCCATTTGTATTGATATTCATGAATGAAGTGGAATTGATACGGCAGTATAACAATCATGTAATATACACATTCAGGCTCACACTTATTTTAGAACAGCCAATAAAAAATAATGGACTAGTAGAAAAGTATTTCTTCTTGGTTAAATAATTTAAAAACGAGACTATTTGTAAGTAGATTTGTCTGGTTTATGGTGTCTAGTGATGTTGGACGAGGCGGAGAGCTGTGTTTAGGAAAAAGTTTCCTCTCTACCAGAAATTCTTCTAAAGAGGCAAACAACAGCATCTGCCACCAACACATTCAGAAAGTCTTACTAATGTTCTTTATTTATTGTATCTATGGCTCTTGTCACACCATGCAGAGGTGTGCAGGCATAGGTCTCTGATCATCCCAGTGCTCTGGGCATTGTGTCCAGGATTGTTGCATGCTGCAACATGCAAGTGTTGCATGCACTGTGTAGTGCCTATTGCTGCTGCAGTCACTCCAGTCACTCTGCTTGTAAGCAGAGATCCATAGAATTAGAACTTCCCAACTTCTTTCCCCAGTTGTTTTTCAGAAGCTACATAATGAAAGTAAAGCAACAAGGCTTTGAATCACAATATTTTTTAAGAATTGTTTACAGAGGTGTCTGAATGTCCTCTGATCAACTATTCACCCATTTTTTTTAAAGATTAAACAGAAACCAAGTTTGAATTTGAACTACTAGCTATCATCAGTGTTTAGTATCACTATGATAGCATGAAAACAGACACATAATAGAAAATTAAGTATTAAAAAGAATGCACTGAAACAAGGGAAGCATGATTTGTAAGCAGCTTTGTGGATTTTCCCCTACTTTCTGGATCCATTTACCCTCAATAAAGCAAATGGCTTATGAAAGGATCAGCAGTGACTCATATGGCTGGTTTGAGAGTGCTGGATGATGTATTTGCTATTTATGTAGTCAACAGACGGAGTCCTAGGAAGCTTCTGAAGTGGTTAAGAGACAAAGAATGATTTGCCTTTTCACTAATGACAATCAGCATCTTAGATAGCAGCTTCAGACCTCTCATTCATTCCTTTCAGAGTCTTAATATTAGGTTGTCTGTAAAGTATAAGTTATTCTTATGCAGTAAGACCCTGGAAAAAAATAAACTGAAATAAGTATTAAAATAATGTTTTTAATCTTAGAAATAAGCAAAAAATGAAAGGCTGAAGAGGATGGCATGATGATGATGTTGAGATATTAGCACCAAAGGACTGAACAAAAATCCCATCTCCAAATTCTTTCAAACATTACAAAAAATTGGATCCAAATATTATGGTTTGAACCAGTCTTCACCCAGCTGTGTAATTGCTCAAATAACCAAGACCAGTCCAGAAATTAAAGTCTGTTACAAGACAAAACAAACACCAAAAAACCCCAAGAAAACAAAAAAACCCAAAATACTTCTTTATATTGCTTCAGTGAAGTAGAAGCATCTGGTTATGATGTCTGTAAATTTAAATTATTAAAATTTAAATGTTCAGGTTTTAGATTAATTGAAAATTTTCTGGTTTTCAGTGTATCAAATGATACTACAGGTGGTAATTTTTTTTCTAATTTGCATTTTTGTTACACTTGAAAGCTAATTCACTGCTTTTAGAGAAAGGCTGACAAGCAGACAAATTATAGGCTTATTTTTCAAAGATGTGAAGGTTTTGAAAAATTGCATAGTAAGGAAAAAAAGAGAAGTTTTAATTTTTGGTATATTTAATGAAACCTTTTAGTCAAATCTAGTCAGATAATTAATCTTTGTTAGTTGTTGCTTTTAAGGACTAGAAATAAAGAAGTTTATCCTTGTGTTTTGAGAGAAAAATCACCTTTAAGTTTTTTTGTGCATCACTTTTCTTCTGGTAGGTGAAATAGCTTCCTTTTGTGCTTTCACATGCTTGCATTCCGGTCTTCTCAGAGGGTTTATGAGATGTAAAACATGGGATAGGTAGCTGGCTGGTAAAAAATAAGTAAGGAAAGGCTTAAATCTTGAAAGCTGAGACATTTCGCTGTCTCCAAATAGTCCATGCCAAAGCATCAATACTTTGCAAGTAATATTCTACAGACCTCTCCTGAAATTAAAAAAGTAATCTGAGGAAGATCAGTGCACTTATTGATTAAAATTAATTTAGCAACTGAAACCTCAAAATTACTTAAGATTCAGGCTCAAATTCATAGCTTATAATAAACAAATACATTTAGTAAATATTTTCTGAATGAAATGTTTTATTTTGTAAAAGTTGAAAGCTTTCACAAGTTTTCTGAAAGACTTTATAAAACTTTTTGTTGTGGAACTGACTTACATTTTCCCAAGTGACAATTGTGTAGGGAAAAGGGAATCAGGGGCCTTGATTATCTTAAACCTCATAAGATGTTCTTCCCAAGTGTAAAAAACCACAACAGTGTAGTGAACCTGAAATTGGTTTTCTTCTAGAAGCCTGCAAATTTCCATGCTATTTTAGGGTGAGCTGATGTTTTGCATTTGTATGAAAGATGGGGATTCACCCCTGAAACTGAAAGCTCAGAACTGTAAAGTTCCCTTTGCCCTTGCCCTTCATTAGGCCACTTGTTTGTCTGTCTGTGGTTCACAGGTGAGCTTTTCAAGAGCACGTGAAGCCTTTCTGTGATGTTTTTTTTTTCCTTTGAGAAATTAATTATCCTCAAAGCTTCTTGGGTTGATGCCCTGTTCTGTCCAACTGGGAGAACACAGAAAATAATCTGACAACTAATTTCCACAGCAAATTGTGTCTGCTGATCTTCATTACATATTGGAAGGAGACTGCATGAGATTTTGCCCTTTATGTGGATTGAACTTGTCTTTAATTTGTCGGGAGTTTTTTTGTCTTTTGCTGCTGTGTAATGATAGACCTTGCCTAAAATGATGAAATGCTGGTTCCTTGCCAAAAGTTTAAAGTGACATATGTGTATTTTCCACTAGGAAAGTTGATATTAGCTTATTAGCATCTTTCACAGCTGAAATAACACAGTAAGCCAATATGAATCAAACGTTCCCAGGGGGCTAATTTCCTCCCACTGATTGCAGAGTGATGAAAACAAAGAATAAGAGGTCAGCCTGCATCTAATTTCAAAAAGTGCCCTATTGATGAGGAAAACATCTGAGATCAAAAGACCATAATTCAAGTGTTATCCATACTGACCTCATTCGTGATAACCAGTGAAATCAACCATTATAATAATATTACCTTTCATTATTATAATGCATCTGATAATTTTCCCATATGTCCTTTTTTGTGCTCTACATAAAATCCATATTTGTATTGTTAAACTTCTATTGATATCTGAGTTTATGAACATCTTACTTGGCAGTTGCTTTGTGGCTGAACTGACAGTATCCACTGTCAGTAAAGTCACAACTCTTGGATTACCTGGCTGATAAACATAGAGAGTGTCTTCACATTTCAGGCTCTGTACCATTTTTGGTACAGTTCTTCAGTTACTGAAATGCCTCTGAAAAAAAAATAAAATGAAATTAAATGAAAGACTAAAATTCAGCACAACAGATGCACAAATGGATGTTGAGATTAATACAGTGTGGGCTCAGAAACTGTCATCACTCCCTATTGCATTTTTGTCTGTTCCATGTGCTGTGCACCTGTGGCTTGCAGACAATGGATTTGATTGCACTATAGAAAACTGGCAGTCAAGTTAAAGCTGCTGCTTCTGCCTGTAGTTGTGTCTTTGTTCTCTCCTGTGAGCTCTTGCATGCTTTTCTCCTGCTTTTTTATTATTATTTTTACATTATCTCTGTTTGGTCTTTTAATTATTATATTAGTACCCTTTGCTGCTGCTTTTGAGATATTATAGATGTAGCAAAGAAAAATGTGGTTAAGTGAAGGCATTGTAGGCAAAAGGAGATAAAGACTGAGCAATCTTTGAAGTACACAGAAATAGGACCAGTGTGGTAGGTACTTGAGATCACCAGGTAGAAATGAATTAACTACAGACTATCCCCTCCCCCAGATCCTGTTATCAAACTTAAATGAACTCCTGCATTAAATCAAATTGAGCTGAACCAGCATGAATATTAAATTCTGAGCTTGATTTCCTATTACATTACTCTAGTTTTATGCTGGCATAAATTCCATTTAAAGCAGTAGAGTTACATAGTTATGAATTGGGAGTAATGTGGTTGTGAATCAAGTAATTGAGGTTCTTTCCTGTGATGTCAGGTCTTGTTTTGCTTTGAAGTATCAATACAGGTGCCACTTCATGTCCTTTCTGGTAGAACATAGTGCTAGAGATGCACTGAGGACGGTACGATTTGTGAAAAGTACATTTTTTGTGAAATTTTCCATTGCTTTGTTTCACAAGACTTTTCAGTTTTATAGTGCCTTGTCAGGTCTAAGAGAAGCACAATTTCTCTAACAGCTTATTACCAATGGACTTGCTCACCCCACTTGTATCAGAAAACATTGTATATGTGACATTTTCCATGGGAGGTCTGGCCTGATCCTTGTTGGGCACTGTGTCCTAGGGTGTCTCAGTGAGATATAGGAATAAAAGATTGCAATTTTTAATGTGGAAAATGCAGTGTGAGATTGGCAAAAGAGAACTGAAAATTCACACTGAAACTGCAAGTAACATCAGCTGAGTTGAAAGTGTCAGAAAGTAAAATAAAATTGATTTGATGACTTTGTTTTGAATATTTTGAAACAAATCAAGATTTTGCTTGAAGCAGATCTTATTTCAAAACTGGGCTTCAAGGAAATCTAAGTGTATGAAAATCAAATGTTACTTTCGTATATGATTTATTTCAGTGTGCTCACACACATGCAAATTTAAGGTATGCCAAAACTTTTAATCATTCTTCAGTCTCACTCTTGAACTTTTTGAACACTTCCTCTAATGGAGGGTTCAGTAGGTGGCCCAGGTAGACCATCCTTAGTTATTCCTGCCATTGATTATAAAAAAGGGATTAAGGAGTACAAGTATTGCGTCCAGATTTGTGCAAAGCAGCAGGCAGAAGTTGTAGCAGAGTCACTGACCATGTTGTTAAGCCAGAAGTTAGTGTATTTTCTAAATACCAACATGCTAGTGATAAATGTAAGCAGCAAAGCAATATGAAGACAATCTATTCTCTAATTAACTAGTTTAAAGGGGTACATAGATAACTAGAAAAAAATCTAAGCAATGTTACATAGCTCCTGTTCACGTGTCATATGTGATGTGGCTTACTAGTCAGCCAGTCAGGTGTCTTAGGAGCTGTGAGAACTGGGTTTCGCAGTAGTATTGGATTGTGTGATTTTATATTTTTAATAGCCAAGGAAAGAATAAAGAGTATAATGCTCACATAATCAAACATATTCTTGCCAAAATCAGTGTTTGTCTGTGTGCAGAACAGAGGGAGGTAGTTACAGAGTTCCTTTATGCATTAACAGAAATATAATTGGGGTCATCTGTGTGTCAGCAGTATTCTTTCATCTAGTGAATAACTATTTAAAGTAAATTTGAAATTACCCAATTCTTTAACAAATTCTTTTCACATAGGCAGTTCTTTCCACTGGACTAGAAGTTTATCCTGGTTCTGGTATTCCTCACCTAGCTGCTGATGGGGACTGCAACAGTCTGCCACAAAGATGTGCTTGAAATGTTACCCAAAGTCAAAGTATAATTAGACTTAGGGCAGTGGCTGAAAGCTGGAAAGGTGCCAAAAGGTGGGATTTTAATTGAGAAGTTGTAGTGGAGCAGCTTTTGTTACTACTCTTCATATGCTGTCTTTGTCCATAAATAAAGGGCCTTACTCCTTGGAGCTGTCAATCTTGAAGATTTTCTAAGCACCAGTTTACACATAAACTTTTTTTTTTTTCTCCTGAAGATAGAGAAGTCATGAACATAATGGGAGTGTCATCCTTTTAGAGCAAGTATTTAGCATTTTAATTTCAACAATGCTGATTTAATGAAAATTATCTCATGCTGCTGGGAACATTTTAAGAGTCCTTCCATCTTGACTGCAGGTGGATCTTAACTTGCTAGCCTCAAAACAGACACTAATACAGACTGTCATCTTCTAGTTAAAAGTAAATTGTAATCAGCTCCCTTGATACTTGCTGCCTGACAACTAAAGTTCTTCCTCAACGAGGTTAGATACACATAACTAAGCAGTAAATAGTAAAAAGAGGGAAAGGCATAACCTACAATACCTTGAAAATAATTTATTTGTATTGATTTAGATATTATGGGTTTCAACCAATTTTCTGAAGCTTAAATTCACCTTACCATAAAGAATGCTCCAACCTCCTACTGCCAGTTGAGTGAATGGGAGATCCCCCTCTCTCCCATTTCAAAAGGACTGGGGTGAAGTTTAGTGGCAGTGCACTCTACAGGTGATATTTGCCTTGGAGACCAGTACAAGACTTCCTTTCACCTTCTATGGCAGGCATTAGAGGTTGGGCAGATGAACTGGAATGCTGGGTGCCTGCTGGCTGCTGCAGATGTGACACTCAGGGCTTCTCTTCCTTGGGCTGGCTATGCAGGCTGCATGGGAACAACCAGCCTGTAGAGGAATGCTGGATAATACAGCTGGTGAGGTGCTGACCCAGCACTCATCAGTCCTCTGGGAGAGCTGCAGGCAGAGCGCTAGCAAGAAGACTTGGACTTGTTGGTACTCTCATACTGTCCAGTTGCCTTGGATGAATCTGTGTTGCTCTTAGGTCAAATCTAAGAATCCCAGCTTCTCAAGTGATAAGTGGGTAAAACAAGCTCCACCCTTAGTGGTGGATGTACTGGAGGTGAATTACTTCTTTCTGGCTTCTTTTTAAAATCTAAATGTGAGAGGGTAAATTCACTTGCTGTCTAACCTTGGTGACAGTATAAAGCAGTTGAAATTGGTTGTGTGCCTTACACTACATTCTCAGAAGTATGCAACTGTAAGACACGGTTACTGTGAAACAGATATGTGCATATGGACAAACCTCACACATGAACTTGCATGAGCAAATTAGATCTAGGTGTTTTGCATGATTTTTAAAAAGCCATTGGCAACTGTTTTGTAAGGTATATATAGATGTGAGGTTTTTCTGTAGTGTGTAATTAAATAACAAAACTAAACTCTCCATGAATTCACTGTAGTTAGTCTGGAAAGAGATACATCACTTTTGATAATAAGACAGTGTTTTCCAAGCAGTGTTTATATATTCTATACTTATTTAAATAGACTAACAGCTTCCAGAAACTCATAGCAATTTAGAAGCAATGGCAAAGATTTCTGGATCTGTAGTAGGCTCTGTAGTTCAGCCATAGCAGTGAAGGTTTACAGCTGTGATTATCCTCTGCTCAAAGAATGAATAACTAGTTCAGAAATTCCATGAAAATCAGAAATGTCACGATTTGACCTTAAGCCATTCCTTGTCTGCTTCTCATTGCTGTAGTTGATTAGAAAAAATAGGGCTGTCCGTTGCTGTAGTGTTTCCACCAAATCACCGGAAAGGCTGAAATTTGTAACCTGAATGCCAGATACAGTTGCATTTATGAACACAGGTGATGGTTTCATAGAGCCTCAACCATTCAAATAACTGATAACCCACCATCCCATTCAGGCTGGCAGTGCAAAACAGACCAAATACCAGGATACTTCTGACAGGGAAAAATCTGGAGGAAACATGTCTGTTAAAAGTGTTCTTCAGTGAGACTGCTACATATTTTTTATGCGTTATTTAAATATCTCCTTGACAATTAAAGGAAGTAAACATGAAAAAAAAGCAGTGATTTCTTGACACTTGAAGGGCTTTTAAAGACACATGAAAAATTTAACCAGAATTAATTGTCATATCTGATCAATGTCAGGCAGCTGTAAGAAAATATATTGGAAGATACTAAAGGACTGTTTAATCCCAAACAGAAGCACTGGGTTATTTGTAAAATCTGTAACATGAACTTGCATGGTATGATTAAAATGTTGTTAAATAGTTGAAGTCTGAAACAAATCTTCCCTCTAAATTGTTAGATTACACCATTCCAGTGATGGAGAGCTGTCAGTAGTATATGGGAACACTATGTGTTCCAGAGAGTGGTTAGACTTACATAATTAAGCATTGGTGTAATTGGAATAGAACATAGATAGAGGATAAATGTCTTCTGCTGTGAAAATAACTGTCTTAGCTTCTCATTAATGTTTTTTGAAGCTGATACTTCTAATGATAAAATTACTGAATGAATTTTCAAAAACTTTTTAAATATTTTTTCATAGATGAGAGAAAGAAACCTTTCCATGAAGGCAACATCTGCTATGCCAGAGTCAGTTTGGGTATATTATTTGATAGGTATGAAATTTTCCATCTCCTGAGTTTTACTGAGTTATGTGGGTTATTTTTCACAGGTAATCCAACAGGGTTTGTTTATGTTCCTGATAAGCAAAAAGAGGCATTAATGCTTCTGCATTAAATCATTTCTGAGCCCATGACAGTAATTTTCTAGTTTGAAACAATATGGCTAAGAACTGGTCATTGCTCACATACAGCCTTATCTTGGCAAGAAGAACAACCATTCTTTATCCCTTTTGAAGCTTTTCTAATTCTGCAGGCTTCCACTTAATTTCAGAATGTGTAGGTGGCTTTAAAATATTGCAAACTCATGCTCATCTAATCCTAGGACAAACAAGTTTGAAAAATTCATCTGCCTGCACTAATAGAATATAATCCCAAGCATATAAATGTTGCTCCACTTAAATAGAATGGGCATGTGACAGCTCTCATCTAGGTTAGCTATTCAGTGAAAAACAACCTGTGCAATCTTGTAAACTGTATGAAAATGAGAAATGCAGAAACAAGAAGCAATCTGTGTTCACACATTATGTTGTTCTTAATCACATTAGTCTCAAATATGCATTGATGATTTTTGTACTTAAAGCTGCTGCTGTTGTTTATTTTTCAATTTCTTCATTAATGCCAGATTCATACAGCATTAGGCAATAATTTGTTGAGGTACAGGCAACATATTTTATTGCAAAAGCGTAATAATGCTTGTCAGTTATAAAACTGATTGCATTATATGTCCAGGTTACTTTTGCTTCATGTAATTTAAAAGAAAAAGGTCTTCAATTATTCCTGCAGCAGAATAGCTTAACAAACGTTTAAATTGTTCATTAGTCATACTAACATTAATAGCATCCTATGACTGACAGAACTGTCCTGTGACAGTGTGCAATTGTTTGTTACTAAAAAGGGACAGAATTCTGAAACATCTGACATTTGAGAAACAAAACTTTGTGTGTCTTGAATCCTCTTTTGCAAGTTTCTGCCCTGTTTGTTGAAACTTTTGCCATGTGATGAAAAGATTTTACTGTGTATGCTGGGAGTGATGTAGCCACTCCAAAGGATCATTTTCCAGTCATTCTACACAACTGATGTGCCTGGCACATCATTGTGCGTTATGCTGTGTTAGACAGAAAATGCAATGTATAAAATTTTTTAGGATATTTTCAGTTAATTTATTTGAGAAGATGATTTATCTGTTGTTCTTATGCTTTATGAGTCTTATTGTACAAGGCTTGCAGAGGTGAATATTGAAACTTTGAGCTTTGTAACATGAATTCTCAGGAGCAGCATGAGCATTCCCCGTGAAAACCTAGGAATATTTAATTTATGAGACTACAAGACATCAGAGTTCTGAGCTCAGGTTTGAATGTTGCTTGTAGCAGGCCTGAGACCGCAGCCTTTTTGGTTAGGAAGTGAGTGGGAATGAGGAAAGGGGCAGGTACACCTCACGGGGGCAGTAGAATGGGAAGGGGAGAAGAAAATACTATTGGGGGAAGCCAGAAGTAGAAATAGTCTCTGCTTGAATTTGCTATCCTTATACAGTAGATTAGTGGGTAAAATTCAAGCAAACCCATGTTTGTGTGTATTTCATGTTTTGAATACATGTGGTTTTTCTCTAAAGGGAAAAAAGCAGGCTGGGGAGGACTGAAAGAGGCTAACTGACAAAGTTGCAGAACAGGGAGAGTAACTCAGATAGAAGGGGCCAGAATCCATGAGAAATCCCATACTCTGAAACTGGGAAGAAAGTTGGCATTGCAAATGAGCTGCATGCCAGGACTCACAGAGTGCAACCCAGAGGAAAGATTCATAATGCAGAACTGACAGGTAATACATGTTAAGATGTGTCCAAAGTTTGTATGGCTCTGAATAGTCCTGTGAACCATTGTAGCTTAATTTACAAGGAAAACCCTTTGTTATGAGACATCTTGGTCCATACTGATATACTGCAGACACAGAAAAGCAGCTAGAAGTGAAACGTGTCACCTTTTGCAGGCACAGCTGTAGGTAACTTAGAATTTATAAGCTGTATTTTAAATTGCAATTCTATCTCTCAGAAGACAGCCAGGGAAGAATGGAGGAATAACCTGAACTTTCTTTTTGACTTACTGAATAGAGTATTTGAAGAAATGGATGTTAATATGTTGATCTCAAGACCTGGGTCATTAATTCTTCTGTAGGGCTTGCATTTTATATGGTGCTGTACAAAGTGAAAATTCCATTGCTGTGGTAGGGATTTTGAGCTGGAGCTGGGACAGATCCTACTGGTTTGAGGAAGTGTTGTAGTTCGTGGCTGTGTTTTTTGTATCTCAACGAGATATTCCTTCCCAACATCACATGGGTTTTCTTAGAAAAGATGGGCTGTGTATTTACCAGCGGGAAAACACCTGAGATGGCTTATACTGGATGTGTTCCTTTTCTCAAGAGATCAATCCACAAGATAAAGAATACAAAGGAAAACAAAAAGCTTGCAGCTGTAAATGTCTTGCTGTGAAATTTTTTGCTGAGGAGCATGTGGAGAGGACACATGTGAGGCTCTGTGACTTGGGTCAGCTGCAGACAAGTAGTTTGGCTACCTCTTCCTGAAGACTGAAAAAGGAAGAGACAGTTACGAGTAAGTGGTTATTATGCACATGTTTACACAAAGTGTGGAAATTATATGCTACTTGCAGTCTCATCTTTCCTACTGATAGCTTGCTGCTGGCAAAGCAGATGTTTCTCACAGGGTTCTGCTTGGCTGTTTGTAAAGAGCTTCTTTCAGAGACATTCCCAACAGCATTATCTGTGCTTGTATGCTGGTATCTTTCTCCAGTAGTCCTTGTCACCTTTTGTGACCCTAACTGTTGCAAACCTTATTTGAAAGTTTCCTTTTTTTTCAGATTGCCTGTCTGGTTCAGTTATTATAATTAGCTCTGCAGCATTAGTCTCTATATTTAAAACTATTTTAAATTATTTCTTGACATATCTAAAGTAGTGATGTTTAATAACTGGCAGTATCTGTTTCACTGCAACATCGATAGAATCACTTTCTTCTGGAAAAATACTTTTGTGGACCTAAAGCACTAGAAAAATAAGGGCAGATTATTATTATACCAAGACAGTACTATTTAAAGGGGAAAAGTTAAGATATAAATACAATGTCATGAAATCTGTTAATGTTCTTAGCCATTTCAGAAGTAGAGTAGGACAGGATTTATTATCATTATATAAATGAATAAAAATGTGAAGTTTCTCTGTGTAGTAGGAATTCTAGGTTTTAGCTAGCTTTGACAAGGAAATCTGAATTCTCTTCAAATGTCATTACTTTTACAACATCCTGTTTAATGTCCTGCTTTTCCTCTAAGATCAGAATAATATCTCACTGTCTTACTGGCACAGTGAGAGATGTATTGGGATAGTGAGCAATTAAGTGTGACAAGCTCTGAAAGTACTTTGAAGTTCTCATGCAGAAGCTCCCATTGAAATATGGGCATTGTTTTTCTAAGCAGGTGGGACAGTAGAAAAGTGGTAGAATTTTGAAGCTCTTTAGCAAGGAAAACCAGCTCTTAACAAGACCTTTGCTGTCAGCTACTAGTTGGAAAACTTGGAACAATAGCCATATTATGGATTTGCTGTAGGACCCTTGACTTAAAGGGCTTATCAAGTGATTCCAGCCTTCTGTTCTTGCTGTGTTTATAGTCTCAGAAATAATGGCCTCTGTATTGTTTCCCTAAAGTCTATATTAGAACAAAGTGTAATAACATTGGTGCTCAATTCAGAAGGTGGTAAGACATCAGTGCCTGCAGCATTATTCACAGTGTGAACACTATATCTAGTGCTGACCAGATGCTACTATATCACCAAGTGACAGCAAACTTGCTTGACTATAGTTGATCTAAAATAGCTCTCTTGAGCAGAGTCCTATAGGAAAACACAGCAAATTGTGGCTTGCGATTAACGTTAATCCAGTTTGGTTAATGAGGAACTATATAACTAGATGCTACATCAGTTATTAGGAGATCAAAACTTTGTTGTTAAAATTATCTCACCTCTACATAGCTTCCAGCGTTTTGAAGAAGTATGTGGTTACAGAACCTTTTCAAGACATCTTAGCTCCCAAAATAGCTCAGGGAGGAACAGTCAGCTTACCAACTGCTTTTTGCTTAGCTAGCTGGCATAATGCAAGAGACAAGCAGTCAAGGGTGCTATAATTTCCTCAGCCGAATATGAAAACTGAGGCCTACTGCAGTTAACACAAACACTTGTGTGATAAGCTGATTCTTGATCTCTCACAGTTTGTCCTTTTGTCATACCACAAGGCATCCCCAGTTTGCCTCCAAGGAAATCGTGGAGTCTGCCACTGATTTGCATGGGATCAGAGCAGGCACACGTTGTAACGAGTCCTTCATTCTGCTTCTGAAAGTAGTTCTTCTAAAGCAGAGTATATTTGTCTTCCCTACGTGTTGTGTCCCTGCAGCCCCACAGCTCCAACAGTTGCTGGATTTGTGCATAGAGGAGGAATTGGAGAGTGGGTTTAGAACTACCTCAGGAAAGTTACTGGTAGCTATTTTAAATGTTGCCCTTTTGGGGGATAATTCATTCTTGCGTTGGTATGAAAACTGTCTGTCCCTCGAGCAGTGCAATCTGCTTAAAATCATGTCTGATTCCTCCACATCATTCCAACATCCATCAAAACTCCTTTCCAACCTTTATTTATTTTTTTTTTAGCCTGTGAACTGGCTGTACTACTTTCAAAAACACATTCTAAGGTTTAGTTTCTAAGGTGGCAAGATGATGTGTGCTCCTGATGCCTAATTTAGTTCCTCGGCTGAAGAGGGCCTTCAGCTGAACGGATGAGAAACCAGTAGCAGACCATGTAGAACCCAGTCTCTTTAGCCTTGTTTGTTCCTTGGAAATAAGGTAGAATAAAATCTAGCTAATACAGGCCAAACCAATTCACGACTCAAGTCCGTCAAAATTGCTTGAAACCTTGGACCCACAGGCCAAGACACAGGATACGCTTTGGCACAGCTGGGGAATAAGGATGCTGTTAAAGAAAATGACAAGACACAACAGTAGGAGCTATAGGAATGTTTTCTTTTGTACAGAAGTTAATTGAATGAGGTTGTAGAAACCTTTTCTTTCTGTAGAAAAAAACAAATACTCTAAAAAATGACATTTCTAATTTTCTTCAGTAAGAAGCAATTGTTTCTGAGTACGCGTGTGTGTGTCCCAGCAGTCCCAAAGTCTCTGTAGACAGCCAGAAGATTTATATTTGAGTGAAAGCCACTGCATAATCACACACAGGAGCTTGCAAAGTACAGTAAACATCCTTCAAACAAATTCTCATGTGCCCTGACTACAAAGTAAATGAAAAGCAATACACAGGGTTGGAAAGCAACCACATTTCTAGGTTGGTTTCAATAGACTCTTAGTTTTCCCAGTGTATTAGTACTCACTCTGAGTCTGCTGCATCCTGCTTTCACCCCCACAACACAGCTGAACTGCACTTTGTCTACCACTGTGACATTTTGTGGAAAACCAATATATAAAGAAAGTTTATATTTAAAAGAGTAAAAATAATAACTCTTGGTACTTGTGTGGGGTCTGGGTAATTTAATCTCTTAAAATGTAGTCAATAGAGACATAAAAATAACAGTTTTCTCCCCCTGCTAAAGAAGCAAGAAATAAAGTAGATTAAAGCAGAGTCCAGGGTTAATTTAAATACCTTGAGCCATACTGTGCCATTGATTTTTTTAACAGAAATCCCAATTGAGCTCAGTGGAGACTTCTGCTTAAAAATCAATGGTGCAAAATGACACCCTCAGATTAAAATACAAAGATGGAGGATGAGGCTTAATTGGTGCATTCTTGTTGGGATACGTTTCCCCTACAGAGGGAGTCGCTGCTCTTTTCATTAAATAATTAATAGAAAAACCTGGAGGAATTTCATGCATGAGGATTGTTATTATAACATTATAACTCTTGCAATTTTGACCATATATTGTATTTCACTAGTTTCATTTTAAAAACTCATAAACGGATATTAAATATTAATAACTTTTTTTAGATTTTAGGTAATGTGAAGTCTCTCTATCAGGAACCAGAGTGTCCTGCTTGGGCAGAGGGAGGCACAGGAGAGTAGAACATGCTGTAGTACTCTACACACCTAATAGGATGAGAAACAAACTAGGACCTTTTCTGTGATGTTTTCTGGAATATGAGTAATTTCGTAGCCATTAGTTAATATAGATCAGATTCTGTAAGAAACAGCAATGTCTTGGCCTCAGGTCACAGATGGAGAAGCACAGCATCTCTGCGTGACTTGCCTTTGTACTTTCTGGGCTGGGGTGGCAGTGGAGGCTGAAAACTGTGTCGCCGTTTCTGGAGACAGGATTACAAAATCTGCTGTCTTCTCCTTGGAGAGCTGCATGACTGTTTTAAGAAGGGCACGTTTCATGTAAGGAATAAAGGTGGCCAGAGAGTTCATTTTAGGAAAAGTTAATCACGACTGTAATTGTTAAAAAGTGGATTAGATGAAGAAAGGCCTTTCTGAAACTTCTACAGTGAAAGAGGGAAAAGGAAGATGTATTTGAAGAAAAAAGTTCCTACCAATGGTTGTCAAGCCATGAGCTAAAAGCCAACAGTAGAATTCCAGGTAGAATTCTTGTGACTTTTGCCTATTCTTACCTGACTGTGATTAAGGTAGCAGGAAGCAAGGGTGCTTTGAATTATTGCTATAATTTGTCTTAGTGGTCCATAGGGCAAACAAACGTTGGTGACTTTTATTACCGTTACAAAAAGCAGTTCTGGGCATTATTCAGAAATCTATTGTGATATTGGAAAGAAAAAAAGCTTACAGATACTGACACAAAATTTGACTTGAGGCTAATCCAACGGAGACAGACAGTGGAAGCTAAATGTTCTTGACTTTGAAACAAACCCCAAATGATTATTTTCCTGAAGAGAAATTAAGACAAATTTTATGTGATTCATGGACATTGTGATAATGTAGTGACAGACATTTTGAGACATAACTTCACTGATTCTTGCACAGCCTAATCAGATCTTTTCAGGATTTATTTCCATTAGAAATGTCACTATTTTTTGGCAAAAGAAAACATCTTGCATAAAAAGCTGACTTTTTGTCTCTGGCTTACGCAACTTGAATGTAAAAACTCAGGTTTATTTTTGTTTTCCTGAATAGAGAGGGAAAAGAAAATAATCTTTATTTAAAACAAAAGAAAAAAGTAGATACAGGCAAAATGAAGGGGTTTTTTCTTTCATTCTTATCAATACTCTAATGCTTCAAAGCATCTGTAGAGTGCATGTTGTTTAATTTATTAGTACTAATAAATATACATCTATAAGATACTTTTTTGCTCTGAAGTCAGTTTCAAATTAGTTGTCTTGTCTGAGGTATGACTGTACTGCAGGGAGTTTTTGTACTCTTTGGCTGCATGGTTTTGTTTACATTGTGCTGTATGTTTTGTATAAATTGTTTTTCGGTGATGATTGAAGAGGAACTCATTCAGTGGGAAAAAATGGCTTCTTAACTGTGCTTTTGACATTGGCTCTGGTGCATCTCAGTTACTAAGTGAAATGGCTATTATTTGGCAGGTCTGTCTATAGCTCAGCAGTGGCTGATGCAGCTGTGTCATTTGGCATGCAGGTTTTTAATTTTGCAACGGGTTGCTGGCCAATGACAACCAGTTCTGTATGTTTTCTTGCAAAGGAGTGGGGAAGGAGTGACCCGCGGTTGCTCTATATGCAAAGAACAAGCAACAATAGTAGGGCTGTACCCATATTTATCCTACTGATAGCCATCAGGATTGTAGTGAGAGAGAAGATATGTAGTCCTGGAATAGGCAGGTGCAAGGGTTGGAATACATGCCTGATTTATTTTAATTCCTTATGTAAAGGGTTGCAGTATTTCTTAGGCTTTTAGTAGCTGACTGATATGATAGTATGAATATGGTTTTTCAAGTGTCACAGATTTTTCTAAGGTGCTCTGAAAAAGTTGTTTTCCAGAATTTCAAGAGCAGAGGACTTGTGTACTCTAGGAAGTATAGGAGAAGAATCTGAAGAGTGCCAAGGCTACACTGTGATTTTATCTAAGCAGCACATTCTAAATCTGGTGTTTAGGACTACATTAGACTGTGCTGTAGCTGCTTCTGTCCAGAACAGGCCCCTAGCCACATGTTAGAGCCATTATTGTATTTTTTTCTGTGCTTCTGTATACAAAATATACCCAGTTTTCTTTTCATTCTCTGGGTACAGTCATCTTTCCTTCTTACTGAGTATCTCAGCAGAGCACCATTACTTTCAGCAGCTTGCACAATTACAAAACAAAAAAGTTAAAGATTATTTCTGTAAGGGATACAGGGTGGTCGCTTCCTCTCAGATGAGATGTGGTGACTTGAAGCACGTGCCTGAGACTACCTCACTCCAATGTGAGGCTGAACAGTCAGTGTGTGCCACAAGAAGGGGCAGCACAAAAATCTTCATCAAGTAACTTGTTGAGTTGTCTGTAAGAGGCAAAGAAGAAAAAATCTAAGAATCTGGATACCCCGTCTGTCAGCTGCAGTTTGTGTGTTAGAGAAAGACATATATTCTTTACGTTTCAAACATTGAACACTGGTTTTTATTGTTATTTATTGCAATCCTCAAGCATGGATTAATATTTGAAGGTGTGATGTCTTTTCTAAACCTTTGTTTTCTTGGAAAGAAAAGCTCCTCTAGAGACTTAACTCTGCTCATGTTCCTATTCTTAGCCTTGCTGATGCTCATAAAAAGACCTGCAGCTGTGAAAATGCTCTTTTTAAAGTTAATTCCATTCTGAGCCATCATGTCTTTTCAGGCTCCTTGGCACTCGAGCCCCAGGTCACAGTGCAGAGATAAAAAATATGTATGTTCATAATTAGCTTATAAATAATGCAGTGTTCTCATTCAGACTTCATCCTTTCAACGTGCCCATGGATTATTGTTCTCTGTGCAGCTTAAATTTCTGAGCACTCTGTGGCCCAATTTTTTACAATTTGGTGGGTTAATTCTCCATTACAACACACTCCAAGCCCAAAGAATGCAGTGGTGGGGAGTCTGGGTAGGCATTATGTTTGGTTTTCATTTATTGTTCTGTCAAGAGTGCAACAGATAAATGATAGGGTGCTTGTCTTCAGGTATGAGTTTATACAGCTGGAGTCTGGCCTGTCTATGTGCAGTTAGTCTCGTGCCTCTCTCCTCTCTAATCTCAAAGGTTTTATACTATAGACACAACTAGATTGAGGTTATGTGAGGCTAAGATGCACTAATAGGCAGTTTAATAGAATAAAGAGCACAAAAGCAGTACAGAGTTCACATGAAATATTTGGACATAAAAATGAAAGCACCCATCTTCCCTGCAGTTTCTTAGTAAACAACTTTCAGTGCCCCTTAAAAAAATCTGGAGAGTTAGCCCATTTGAGGGGAAAAGAAAATAACCAACACAACATTTATTAGAGGTACCTTTTCTTCTACAGATATTTGTTACTTAGATTTAACAAACCAGAATATTTTTAATGGCTACTGGAAAGTTATATAGAAAAAGAGATAGTACATGAGAAAATTTGCTCTAATTACCAGTCTGCTTGTACTTTTATATATGTGTGTGTATATATATATTATATAAATTATATATGTTATATGTAATATATATAAATTATATATATTTTTATATGAATAGGTGCTGCTCTTCCTCACTGAACATGGATCATGCTGTCATTTTCAATGGAGATTTCTGAGGCAAAAGGGCTGAGAATCAGAAAAACTCCATGATAAAGCACCTAGAGGTGTTATTTTTTATTAACATCCTCCTAAAGGCAAAGTGCTTAGGGGGAGGGAGGGAGGAAAAAGAAGAAAAGTCTTATCAAAAGCAAGAACTTGTAATCTCTCCTTCTGCCTCCACTCCTTAACACCTCCCACGTAACTGCAGAGACCCCTTCACCCTGAAACTCAGTATCACACATACCCAGAAGCCTTTCCTAAACACAGGAGCCTTGCTCGTGCTCTGGTGTATGTGCAGAACAGATGACTGCCATTGATAGGAGACTGAAAACTAGCAACACTCAGATGCCTTTTCTTTTCCTTTTGGAAATACAGAAAGGTGTGAGATCTTGTCTAGAGTAGGAAGACCACTGCAGCCTCAGACCATTACTTTGAATAGTTACAGAAAATCAGTGAGGTGCTGGGAGACAGGAAAAGAAGAAATGTAAAACTTCTCATTGAAATGAAAGAGGGGGACAGGAGAAGGAGTCTATGAGCAATATTCTGGTGCTGTTTCATAAGCGTCTGAAATAGAAAACACAGTGAAAAATTATTTGGATGATATAAACATTGACTAGTTACCAAAGTACAGTTCATAGTCAAAATTAAGGAAGTATTAGCTGAAATCCAGTCTTACACTGCTTTGGTTTGGTTTTGTTCAGTAAAACATAATGGATAGTGACGTAAATAAAAAAGCAAGTGGTGGAACAGGGCATAAGTTTCTAAGATTTGCTAGAAGGAAACAACAGTGTGGAAGGAATGGCCAACATTTTGCTGGGCAAGAGTAAATTTCAGTATTATCTTATTCAGTCAAAGAAAAAATGGTTTGAAAGGATAGGTTGAAATTCAACAGGGATAAAATGGTGCTGTATTATCACATTAGCACAGAAGTAATCAGCAACACATATAAGAGGAGGGGCCACTAATTTAGGAGGAATATTTTTTCCCCCCCAGAAAAAAGCTATAGTATGATGACAGTTCACAAACTGCTGAAGAATCAGGGATACTCTTGCAAAAAGATCAGGCAATGCTGGAATGAAAAGAGCATATCTAAACCACACATTTTACTAGCACTGAATGAAGAAATTGTAGCTATACTGTACACATTACAAACCTTCTACTGTTCTCCAGTTTGGGGACAAGAAATTAGAAGAAAGATTCAAACCATCATTTATAGAGGGCCTAAAGTGAAGCATGCTTTCACTAAAAACATGAAATGCGACTCAGGATTTTAAAATTTCAGTATTTTTAGGTTAAAGAAGAGTCTGAGGGGGACATGATAATAATTGTGTCCATAAGGATCATTGCAAAATGAAAAAGTTTATGGATGAGTCTGTGGTGACTATAATATGTAATAAACAAATCACAGCAAGCAAGATTCTTTAGGGAATGTTTTCTAAAGCAAAGATAATAATGTACTGTTTGGTGAATTTTGAAGTTTCTGTTGCTGGCATATTCTGTAAGAATGGGATAGAAAAGTTTTTTAGGAATGATAGAAGTATAATTGATCGTGCCTTGGGCAGTGCAGCGCTGTGCAGCACCTCTCAAAGCCCCTGGAGCTCTGTGGTTTTATGTTTTTTTATGAAATAGTACAGTGGAAAAAAAAGTGTTTTAGCCAGAGCTGCTCATCCATTCCTAAAAGACAATCTGCATTGTTCAGAAAGCATGTGTCCCATATTCCCACTATCAGAATTACTAGTGAATGGTTCATTGCACCGTTCAGCATAATAATTGTTTCTGATAATGTATTTAATCTCAGAGTTCCTTTGAATTTATTACTATATTATGAAAGATTAGTTTGTGGCATAATTCCTAGATTATACAGCACTCAGTAATGGAATTTCTTGAATGTATGAGTGGCAATAAGGTATTTGCTGTGTTCGTGTATGTATTCATAGGGAGATTTTTTTGCATTATCTAGTCCATCCACAGAGTATATTGTGTTTTTGCAGAGGTTTCACAGGGATAAACAAAGACTGAATCTCATGCAGCAGTAAGTGATGGTGAATGAGAAAGGCAACCTTCCACATTATTTGGTTTAATAGAAAATACTTTTTTTAAAAGTTGTCCATTGTTTTATATTATCTGAGGGCCTTGGTTAAAGTTTATTTAATCTTTTAATTAATAATTAAATTGATTTAATTAAATTAAATACATTTAATTTATAATTTTGTTATGTAAACATAACAAAAAAGGTTTCTTTTGTTTCACAGGAAGAATTTGTTCATTAATAAAACTGACAACATAGATGATTAGGAAATGCAAATACTAAGTTGTTCAGTTGTACAGGGAGGCATTCAAAGCAGGGTGACATGGAACTCCCAGTTGAGGTACAGCCTTTACATACCACATGAAACTGCTTTGGATGCATTATGGACAGATCTAGACCTTACAGTCATTCACTGTTCCTGACCAGGAGTTTCTTGTGCTTGTATTTGAATTGAGGCTAAGGCTGTGTGTGCATTTCCAGGAGGTCCAGACTTTGGTTAGAAATATCTTAGGCAGTGAAAATCAAAGCTTTCTGTTGCAGTAGACTCTGATTTAAACTTCTTATCTTTAGATCAAGGAGGTTATAGTGTCATAATATAGTTAGATTGTACAGAATCACAGAATGTTAGTGGTTGGAAGGGATCTCTGTGTATTGAGTCCAACTGCCCTGCCAGAGCAGGACCCCCTGGGACAGGTCACATAGAAATGCATCCAGACAGATTTGAAAGTCTCCAGAGAAGGAGACTCCACAACCTCTCTGGGCAGCCTGTCCCAATGCTCTGTACTTTTCTTTTTTTTTTTTTCCTTGCTAATTATGCAATGTGTTTCTTGCTGACTATTTGGGGAAAAAACACCACTTTTATACTTGTAGCCTATTTCACAACAATATGGAGACAGCTATGGGCCCATCCTGTGCTCCATAGACAAAAGGTCAAATGTTGAACTCTCTGGCTACATGACTACTTGCCTTGGCTGAGATGGACTGATCATTTCACAGGAAGCTTAGTTTAGATACAGAACAGTGATAATGGGAAAACAAAACAACAACAACAACAAAAACCCAAAACAAAACAAAGCAATACTAGTTAGCCTTTGTGAACAACAAATGTGGAATAACATTCTGGTGATCTAGGATGATGTTTTGATGTTGAGTTCCTTATTTTCTTAATTGTTCTTTTATTTTTATGGAAGGACTTTCATAGACAGAAACCTCAATAGGAAGTTTGTTTTGTTTGGCTATCCTCAAAGGCTCTTTTGTCAATTTATAACCACAATAGCAGTAAATCAATGCAGGTTAACTTTTTGATAGGGAAGGCATGCTATGTTGCTGGCATCAGTATGTATCATCTTTCAATTACAGTGCCTCTCTCTGGACTAAGCATTTGCCCGGTAGATGTGTGTATTGGCGAGAGCTTCATACTCAAAGGTCAAGCTGCAAAGATCTGGCCAGTGTGATGGCGTCTTTGCTCTTTAATAATCAGATGGGATGTCTGTGATGTCTTGAAGTGCTGCTTCTAGGTGGCAGTGTACCTCTGCAGTAGTTAATTAGTTGTTAGCTTCTTGGATCAATGTAAAAGAGATGTGAAGATTTTTCCAAAGTCCATTTTCTTTTTTTCCTCCCAACATAGCTCTATTTGAGAACTTTCCTCTGATTTATCCAAGAATAACTTGAGTATGTGATAGGAAACTTCAATACTCAATTTAAGTAGCTACCTAGGAGCTTTTTCCCTAGAGGTGCATGAAGGAAAGGGGAAAATTTTGCCTCTCTGTACCAGAGTTTGATGATGGTTCACTAAGTAGAGTCACTGAGAAGTGGTTTTGTATTTTCTCAGCTGCCCCAAGGTGTCTTGGTGCTGTACCTCCAGTGGGGTCTGTGATTCTGTATAGTTCTTAAACTTTGTCCAATAGGCAGCTGGATTCTTTACTGAAGTATTCTGCAAATGTTTTGCAGCTAACAGAACCTACACAGGCCTGCATCCCTGCACACTCATTACTGCTTTTTTTGATTCCTCTCTCCTTTCCATCAGATACCAAATGGTTCCATGTGCAGCTACAGATTGTCCATTTGTTTGCAACTGAGATGAGCATGCCTATGTGCTGGACTTTTAAGACAGGGTTCATTAAACCACTCCGACCTCTATGGCCATCAATGAAGTTGTGTTTTAAAGCTCAGCCATGTGCTGTAGGAATAATTCAAATGGATGCAAATTTCTGCCACTGTGGGTACAGCATGCAGCTGTGCATGTTTTGTAGAGACTATGTCCACTGCTTGTATCTGGGAGCAAGCAGGAACCCATTTTAGGTAGATAGCCCCTGAAACAGGGTTAGAAAACTGGACTAGTGTACATAGACCATGAAGCTGTCTTGTTTTCTAACCTACCTCCCTGACAATCTAAGAACTGTGGGATCCCAACACTTAAGAATTGTCATTTCTCTGTTAACTTGAATCTTGAAATCTGGAAAAGGAAAAATAAATGCCTTTCCATCCTAAATGATCATATCTTTCCAAATACCTATGACTCAGGGGAGAAGAAAGAATTTTAAGGGAATCAAGTGTATTTACAAGGATGTGCTATACTTAAAAAAAATAAAGTAACTTTTGATTATCTTGTAACTGGGAAACTGATCAAGTACTTTCAGCAAAAGCCCTCAAACACATCATACCTGTGTGAAAGCTTCTGAAAAATTAAGGCTGATGTGCTGACAGTTGTAATACCACTAGCTTTTAATCCTTGGTTTCTATTTTTCCTTATTAGGGATTCCAGGATGTGGGTAACAGAAGATTGCGTTTATCCACTAACAATATAAAATCCTGTAATCCCTTGAAAGTTTAAAATCTTCTTTGAGCTGAAGAAGGAAACACTTTATCACAGTAGAGCCAGCAGCTTCTTCACAGGATTAAAAAACACAGATCTCCTAGCTTGGGGAAAGAAGAATAATTTTATATTGGCCTAAGGAATTTCAGTTTTGAACTTTTGCCTCAATGGATAAGGCTTGGGTGAAAGTACTAGTTTTTAGTAATTATTTTCTCTCCATTGGGTATTATTTTGATTCCTGGAAATACCTGGTTTTGTCCTCATATATTGCTTCCCACCCACAGCTTTCTAAGAGCTTTGCAAGCATCAGTAAGTACTATGCAACCCTTCTGCCAGGGACTGACTGGCTGCAGGGGGAGCCTCTGGAGGTCCTGAGTAAAGAACAATCCACAAAGATATAAGCACCATCCAGAAGCCTGTTAAATTGAATTTAATTGTTTCAGTGTTGTCTAAGTGATAATTTCTCACTCACAAGTGATGAGTTAATCAAATGAGCTTACGGAAAAGGAACTTCTTTTGTAGTGCTGAAAACATGAAAATATGTTGTGAAGTTGCCAGAAGACAAACACCCACCCTCAACAGCCAGTAAGCTACTAGCCTCTCTTCTCTGGTTACAGCACACTCACAGGTTTCTCTGTGAGGGGTGTTGAGTTTCTTTGACATTTAAAAGGCTGATGTGGGAGGTGGGACCAGACCTTGAGTCAGCTGAAGCATGGAGAAAGGGCCAACCTCCATGCCCTCTTAGAGTGGAGCTCAAACCAGCAGGACTGACAGGTCTCCAAGTGTGTTTTATGTGAGATATGTTATAATGAGGTAAAAGAATCACAGATTGGCTGGACTGGAGGAACATAAAAGCTGCTTAAACAGCTTTCCTCCTGTCTTCTTTCTGTGAGACTCCTGTCCTCTGACATTTTGGGATGATGTCCCACTTTATATCCTAAGCTGGATGTCTGTATGGCAAGAAACTCTACATGGACTCCTGTGGGTCACTAAGGAAAGTATCTTTCTTCCAATCCCTTCACTTTTGGCATGTCTCCTCTTTAAGGTACATTCTTACTGTCGTCTTATTTGCTGTATCTCCCCTGCCCTTCTCCACCTGACATGTTCTGTGCTCTAGAAAATATCACTGCAGTCCAATATGCTGAATTTCACTCTTGGAAGACAAACCACATCCTTCCTCTCCCTCTCCTTTCTGAAGGGACAGCAGTCAGTTGAAGGTGACCAAGCAGCCTTCTTCTTGATAACCAGCCTAACTTGTTCTCTGTAGAGCACACAGTACTGATACACTGAACAGCTAGGAAAAAAGGCATAGCACACATTGCAGGAGGCCTCTCCAGGCTTTTTCTAATCCTGGTATTTCTCATTAGCCACTACCTCTTGTTGCCCCTCTTCAGCTTTCCTGTCAGTCCCCACCAGATGAGTTTGTTGTAGTCCCTGAAACTAGTTCAGTTCTTGTAGAAAGGTGTAGTGTTAAGCAGGAAATGTCCAGGTTTCTTGTCACAAAGCGGAAGCTTTTTAGATGGAGTCTTTCTAATAAATCCTGGGATCTTTGCAGCAGTTTGTCTATCACCAAGTTGCAGTATTAAATCCAACTGACTCCTTTCCCTGAAGCATGTCTGGCATCATTGCAATTTTATGCTTTGCACGATGTGATTACAAATTAAATAATTCCTACAAATTCACAGTTTAGAGGTTTCTAACACAAATATGGCATATAAATAAGAAAGGAAAATGCTCCTATTAGTGCCATTCTCTTTTCTTTCTGCTTAAGGCCTCAAAATTTGTCCTATCCATATCCTCCACCCATTGGACTTGGTTTTCCTATTAACATCTTTATCCTGCTTTAAGAGTTTAAACTGAGATATTTCAGGAAAGCAAGTCAGTCTTAGTGTCTTACTTTCAGAAACGTAGCTTCTAGAATAGAGGAATTAAAGAGCAGCAATAAATTTATGTGCACACCAAAATTTAGTTCTCCTTATTCTTGTGGATAAGGCTATGGCTACTTTGCTAAAACAATGCCTCAGGCCCTGAACATCCTAGTACATTTTGTGAGTCCAAAGTTTTTTTTTCTCTGTAACTTTCTGAGGAGCTAGGGCTTTGGAGAGAAAAAAAAAAAACAAACACAAACTTTAAAAATCCCTTATAACTGGACTTCCATAGATACAGGTGTCATGTATACACTGTTCTACCTAAGGAGATTCTAAAAGCCATATAGATGCAGGTGTTGCTTTTTTTATTTATGTATTTTTCATTAAAGAAGCAATAGCTCTGACTTAAAGACCAAAGAGAATTCTATGTCAGCTTACAATGAACTGACAGAATTTGTTGCTGGAGTCTTTTTATTTGCATAAGTATTCATTATATATGTGTGTGGGTATAGACACATTTGTATGTTTTATTTTCATGTTAGTCAGAGAAAACAATTATTTTCCTGAATTATAACTTAAATGAAAAAGTTTGCTGGTTTCATAACACAAATAGCTGAATCTATCCTTAGAAGTCAGTAATTATTTTTTTTCAAGCCTGGGTAATTTTTGAGACTTCTGGAAATATGAGCCTGGTTAATACCTATTGGAGTCAATGGGAGTCTTTCCAATAACTACAGTGAGCACTGAAACAATTTCATTTGAATCTCTCTACTTTTCACCCCATTACTTCTTTTTCTAATTTAGTGATATAATCTTTCTCAGTTGAGGAAGTGTTACAGTAATAATGAGCCAAGCCTGCAAATGCATATTTACATATATACCTTCAGACACATGAACAGTTCTGCTGAGTTCTGGGGGTTATCTGTATGCATTATCAGTACATGCACTTTTATTTTTAGGTATTTGGACCCTAAATACATCAGTAAAATCAGAAGAAATATATTTATCAACTCCCTTGCTTAGTTTTTGTCTCTGAAATATGGTTCTAATGGCCAATTCAGAAGCAAATTTCTCAGATAATAACTAGGGAGAAAAGGAAACCATATAAACATCTAAATAAAGTTGCTCAGTAGAACCATTCTAAGAATCCTCTGAAAGTATTTGGAGCAAAACTGAAATTTCACTATGAAACTCCTGAATCTTTTTCCCTGTAAGGCCTGGCCACTTGTCTTTTTAAAGCTTTGAAACATTTTTGTGGTTCTACCTTATGTGTTTGAAAAGAATAAACCACTCCATAATTGCCTCAAAATAACACTGTGATTTAAAAAATAGAAGAATATCAATAGCTATCACTTCCGTTTTTCTGAATCCTCAAAAATTAGGAGTCATGGTTCAATTGCAACATATACTTCTTTACTTTTCTGGGTATGGATACAATAGAATTTATTTTTATGTACTGCCTTTCATAGAGAAAATCATCACCAGAAGAACGGCTGGAGGCTCAGCAAGACTCTACTACTGAAGATATCTCTTAATATACTGTCCTTTCAAAATCAATCTTTTCTCCAGTTCCTCCTCTGCCAGTCTGGAAATCATTGGATTGTGTCACTGATTCTGGCCCTAAAATAAAAACTTTAATAAAAGATGTTGAAATTTCTATGGAAAATGATGCCTTTCTCCATCTTTGTCATTGTAAGTGATACTATAAACTACACTACCAAAAATGCTATGCCTTGTGTACTGCTTAAAGATCTGGCAAACTGATACGTCCTTGTTTTCAGTTGCAGAGGGAAATTTTGCTTGCTTCCATTTCTTAACCTCTTGTTTCTCAACTTGGCAAGTGTGATATTATATTGATATAGTGTGTGATATATGTGCAAAATACATACACACATGCTTACATGTGTATAATCTTTATATATCCAATTTCCTCTGAAAGTTTAATTTCTCCTCTCTAATTTCCTGTGCTCTGAAACTCACTTATTTTTTATGTGCCTCTTTTAAGCAGGGAAAGACTTGTTATTTCTTTGCACATACTGCTATGCTGAGAGGCTAGTAACAGCAGCAATCCACCAGGTCTGCAATGCACAGATTTCTGTGCCAAATGCCAACTTCATCATGTTCAGAAATCATGAGTCAAGTCCAAGAAAAAAATTAGAATGCTTTAAAATATTATGACACTTCTGAAAAATGATGTATTTGTGAACCTCTGGCATTGCCTCTGTTCCTTCTGGTATTCAGTGGTATTCAACTTAGCAACATTGCTCCCCCAGTCATTAATGATGTTTGAGGTTTTGTTATACTGATTCCCAGTAGGGGAGCTATGGTGGAACTTTGCCTACCTTGAACTGAAAATACTGCCTGCCTTCCGCTCCAGGGGCCTGCTGAATAATGTCCTATAATTGTTGGCCCCTGTTCAGCCAAGCACACAAGCATATGCTTCATGTAATTCTAGCTCTGCTTAAGTGTTCTCTCTCTCAAGCAATTACTGCCACCATTTGAAGATTTGAGTACATTTTGGTAACACATGCATTTTCTAGGCATTTTCCAAATCTAGGCTAAAAGGATATATATGGCCTTCAAGCATTTAAGTCATGAAGCCAAGATTTACAGTTTTCATGTCAAGAAATACTCTTATCTTAGCTCAGTAGAGAAAAGGGAGAGATATATATTTTTTAATTATCTTGCCTTTTTGTAGCTTATCCTAAGCAAATGTTTGAGCATCTGAGACATTTCTATTTTTGGTGAGTAATATTGTCAGTCTTTTTTGCTTCATTTGCTTTTCATGCGAGATTCTTGCCAGGCAAGAACAAAATATTCAGGTCTCATTTACATTGAAAATTACTCTCTCATGGTTTAGGGGAAAAGACAGAGTTGTTTTTTTTTCTGACAGGTGTTCTTTTGTTGATGATAGTGCATGCAGCTATAAAGTGCTGTTCTATAAGGCTTTAATGCTTTCTACAAGTGCATAGCTAGTCTTTAAAGACTGTCAATGTTAAAGACCTCTTCTCCAGGAGAAAAAAATGTGAGACTCTGTCTTTGGAGAAGAAAATGACGTGTGATAGCAGAGTACTTTGATTGTGCAAGTTCAAATCCTTGACAGATTCAATCATATGAGTAAAGTAAGAAGCAGCTATTGGTGAATTTTGTAGTTTTTCAGGCTGAGCATCTAAACATTCAGATGATTAGCTGCGTCTTCTTGGCCTGTAAGTCTTTTAAGAGAAAACTTTAACTGGTTTCACCTCAGTAATGCAGGAGAGTTAGGGGTTCATCTACTTTTGGAAGAGATTTCTGTGACTGACTTTTGCCAGAATAATTGAACATTTTCTAGTAGTGTTTTAAATCTTGAGCAGTTTCAGATCCTGAGTGATGTTTGGTTTCACAGGTTTAGATTTCAAGTTTGGCTCACTTATCTGTTCTCTCAGAATGACAGACGTTCACATCATTCTTACTATTCTTAAAACACCATCCTGCCACCATAGAATTTTTTTCTTCAAAATAAGTTCCAGAACTGAAAACTCCACAAAATAAACACACAGAAATTTCAGGAATGCATACAGGTATCTTTTGGGTGATTTTCCAGACAATATTACAGTGTACATTATAGTGTACTTTCCAGCTTCTGTAGTCCGGTTGTCAGATCTAGATATCAAGGACCAGAAAGTGGAAGAGAGAAAGTGGTAAGACAAGTTGAAGAAAAAGATTCCCAGTGTAGAGAGCTCTTTAGAAAGTTGAGAAGCTCTGGAGAACATTGATTGGCATGTGGATTGCTTTTATGAGTAGGAAAGTTTTGATACTGAGTAACAGAGAAAATGTCAGAGGTTTTTGCCAAACGTAAAAGTCCTCTGGGACTGGGAAAACAGGAGAGGAGATAGATTGTGAAGAACTACACTATTTGTACTTTAAAAATGTGAAATTTTGTCACTACCTGTTGATCATAGTGCTTTAAGGTCCTTTGTTGTGTTGCCATCAGCTGCTCACATCGTCCTGTATCATCTTCCTTGTCACATACTTTGATTTCTTTTTGTACTTATGTCATAAAAGCTGCTGTGAACTGGACTGAACATGCAATGATCTTGCCAAGCTGTGAGCAGATGACAAGGCCAACTAGTGACAAGCTCACTTGATTTGGTCCCTGTGCAACACCACAGAAGTTCAGGCTGCAGAAATGTATTAGATCTGAAAATGCTTTAACAGAGGTGATAAGTAGATAGTTTTATCTGGATTCATAGGATGTAAACAAACAAGTTTTATTTGGTTCATAAAACTGTCACCTTTATGTCAGTTGAAGAAGTGACATTGATATGTATTGTTGAAATTAAGAATGGCTAATGATGGTGAAAAACATTAGACTCACCCAATGATTAAGGCTTTGTTAACATGTGAACTGCTTTGTCCTAGCACATGAAGGAAAATCTTATACAACGATCTACAGCCTTTTTGGCCCTATCTACTGTTTCTGGAAAAGAAGTTATGTTGAAATGGGTCTTACCAGCTACCAACAAGCTCTACGAAATTCCTTTATCTATGTTTAAAAAAACAAAGCAAACCAGCAAAAACTGAATTAACTCAGAAGCTAAGGGTGCTTCTCTCCAGTAAATCTACTAAAGGGTGGCTCAAGGTGCACTTCCAATGACTTGTAACTCTACTTCCTATTTCAACCATAAGCATCGTGGCCTTACTTGCTGAGCAGTAGGTGTTTTAGACTCAGTGCACTTCAGTGCAGACACAAGGGACATGCATGGGGTAGGAAATCAGACTGGTCACATGGTACATGTGTATTTCCACAATATGTTCCTATTTTAGTGTCCTGATTAGAAGGATGAAGTGACATCATTGTGGAGTCTGGTTTCAGGATGGACCAGGACAGGACACTGATGCTCTTGAGTCTTTCTGTCTGTGCCTGACTGCTATTCTGAGACCTCAGTGTCTGCCTTTCAGACACTAACATATTTTATTAGATTGTGAAATGTGTGTTTTTGAGACTTTAATCTTGGTGAGTTTCCAATGTGTCTGCAGACAAAGTTGTTATTCTCATTTGTTCCAAAGGCCTAACAGGTTCTATGATCATTAACCTTATGTTCTTTATAGCACAGGGTTTGTCCATAAATTATGTTGGTGTGAGCTTGAATAGAACTTTATGAGCTGAATTCTGCTGAGGCCCTCAAACCTTGTGCTGTAACAGTTATAAGCAAGGATGCAGGAACTAATTAAAAGGAGAAACTCTAACACTAGTACAATTTTTCAATAGGATTTGGTAGTTCAGTGGAACTAAAGCTCCCTCAAATTACCTTTTGCTATTATTCTGTTCTAAGACACTTTGCCTTATTTTTGGTATTTTATCTTTTTCTTTCTGTTTAATTTTATTTGCCTGTGAAAAGCTTTTAAGTCACATGACTTTCCAGTGATGCTGTACATTAGTAGAAAAACACATCTGGTCTCCTAGTTGTTCTTTGGAAAATACGACAGCCCTAGCCACGTTTAGTGTTGTTATTCTTTCTCTCTTAAGGATGGAGTCTGATTTCAGATTGTTTTTCATAGAGGGTAAGGATTCATGCCTCTTCATCAGCATTGACAAAACCTTGCTCTGTATACTTTATAATAAAAAGCACTTCTCAAAGACTGAGTTCTGGAGTTGGGGAAATTTGAAATTTCTCTCTTTACGTGGAGTTTTAGGGGTTAGACTGGGCATTTACTTCAACACAGACCATCCATTCTGATGCCTTGTTTAGAAACTTTCAAAATCTATTTAAAATATTCTCCTTATAGGTTTCATAGCCTTTCAAGATCTTATTTTTATTATTATTACTCTATCGCCATGGCCAAAGGAA
Source organism: Apus apus (assembly GCF_020740795.1). Lineage (NCBI taxonomy): Eukaryota > Metazoa > Chordata > Aves > Apodiformes > Apodidae > Apus > Apus apus. Next base: position 9,840,026 of record NC_067291.1, read on the forward strand.
CATTTGTGAAAGACTCTGGTTTGTTAGCTGCAGTGATTTCTGTTCTTCTTTCCCCTGCTGTACCAGGCAGGAAATGAGATGCAGAATTTCATGTTTTGCCAGATGCATTAGGCTGTTGTGCTGTTTGTCAGATAATTCCTCATGTCCATAGAACAAACAACACTCTTGGAGGCCAAATTAGATTTATGTGGAATGGTAGCTGAGCTAGCAGGTTTATATAACTCTGACTACGTTAATTTGGAACCAAAACATAAATAGCAGCATTTCTGCAATGAGATACTGGCATACTAACTACATCTGTGGCAAATCAAATTAAGAGAAATACCATTATCTTGCTTGGGATATTGCTTTCCACTGACCACATGTTTCAATGTTCCTGCAGACCAGCTACTGCAGAGATATTACATTACTCAAATATATTCTCTTAGAACAAAGCATAGAGCCATAAAAACTAAAACCACCACCTAAGAATCCTATTAGATCATTATTTACAGTTGAACTAAGTAAATGGATTGCCCTTTTTCCCCTCTGAATTGCTGAGGTGTGATGACAGTCACTGAAGCACATGGTATGTTCATAATTTTAATGCTGTATCTAAATACCTTTGTTTGCCTGCTGTTATCATCATAATACTAGTGACCTTTTTCAAAGACAAATATTTTTAATAGTATTAGAATTTTTTGTGCTCTGGGGCTTGCTTTTTTGCAGTTTATGATCATTCTCATAGGGACTAAGTATATCCAGCCATCAGTGAGTTTCTTATGTTTATGATTTTCATTATACCCTACAAAGAGAACGGAAATGGTTAAATTTTCAGTTTTGTAAGTAAGATAAAGCCTGAGAGTGAAGTGCACACAAATAGAAGCACATGTAAAAATTTCTTATGTACAATAATCCTGGGCTAGGGGAAAATAAAACTAAACAGAAACATATCTTTATGCCTTTGCATCTTGCTAAACTAGAATTGTTAAATTCTTTTTGATGAGCAAGATCTACCAAGTTACTTATTTAACTAGACTTTGGCACTGATGTTTTCCAACGAGGAACAAGAGAATTATTAGATTTTCAGCATGTAGTATTGGTATTTTAAACATTGCAGATAATGTTGGTTGGATGTTTTTTTAAAATGTTCTAAATGCATTGAAAGCAAAATATCTACAGAAGGATGTAAGCTCAGATATCAAGGACTTTGCCCCACTAAATTTTTATTAGGAAAACCTGAAAATCAATCCAGCTGTTTTTTTGCAGCACCTTTCCTCTTTTGTTAAAGCTTTACCAATAAAAATAAGTCTGATGTTTTAATGTAAAACAGAAAATTGTGTCATTAAGGACTGTAGTAAACCAACTGTAAACCAACTCTGTGTTATCCTACTTCAGTGGGAGAGTTGGACTAGATGATCTCTAGAAATTCCTTCCAACTCCAGCAATTCTGTGATTCTGTATTATTTCAAGTATTCTAAATTTGGTAACTACTGACAATACTTTCTTCCACAGGACTCCAGTTGAGATAATAACATATTTCGGCAATTCCCCTCAGTTCTGATCCAGATTTCAAGTTGTATTCACATATGCTATGCTGTCTGTTTGCTTCTTTCACTTTTTATTAGAAGGAGAAAAATTATAACCGTTTTAAAAGAGGAATATGTTTATAATTGAGAATGCAGATGCTTTCCACCTTCCTGGTATGGACTGTGTACTGAGCCAGTGTACTAGGCACCCTGTTTTTATTCACTTTAACCCCACTGTGGAGTCAAAGAGCAATGTCGAAAAAAAAAAAAAAAGTATCTTCATGTTTCTTCTGCCATCATGAGTGTTATTATATTTATTTACTTTTATTTTTTGGGAACATTTAGTTTTCACAAAAATAGCAGATTGAGAGCGGTAAAACCCACAATATATGAACTAAACCCCCAGACCTTTGATGCCAACTTTCAAGTCTGATTGTGAGGGATTATCTATTAAGAACAAGGAGGAATAATAGCCAAGGAGTGCTTGCCAGCTGCTGCTATGTAGCAATCTCTTAGATACTTTTCTTTGCTGAGTACTGCATAGTTATGTGTCATTCAATAGTGTGGCATGTAACACTGTTGAAAAAGACCTCTTTTCTATATTTTTCAGTTTCTATGTCATTTTGATATTTGGCTTTTGCTTAGACTGCTAACAATAACAATTGCTGTTACCAACTGTACTGATTATAGCAATTTGCCATCACTATTCTGAAAATGAAAAAGTGATCAATACATGCTGCCCCTCTCCAACAGCAGCTTTTGTCAGTGCAGTAGAGTAAGTGTGTTCTGCCCCACTGCCTTCAGCCTGAAGTGGTGTGCAAAAGTCCCACTCCCAGGGCAGCTGTGTATTGCAGCCAAGGGGACTATTTTGATAGGAAATATCCAAGCAGAGTGCCCTCTTGCACGGTGGGATTTGGAACCCTTCCTTTGTAGGAGCAGCAAGTCAGGTTTTGTGTGTGGGCAGTAATCATGTACTACAGAGAGTAGTTCTCTTGGTTATTTTGCAGCTTTTGGGTGAGTATCCTCTCATCCTGGAAATTTGTTATTGTTCAGTTTGGGTTGGTTTTGTTGGTTTTTTGTTGTTGGGGTTTTTTTGCCTGTAAAACCTTTATTATTGACATTTTCTCTCAGACTCACCTCATACTGCTGTGGGAATGTTCGGATTTGTTGTCAATGAACACAGATGCAAAAGTACACTTTCTTCGGGACTGGCAGGATGCCCTTTTTCTGCCTTGATTATCTGTTGATCACAGCAGCCTTTTGGCAGGTTTCCTCCTTCCATTTTATTTAGAAAAGCTTTTATTACTAGCTTCTGTGTCTGTAATAAGTTATTTCCCAAAATATCTCACCTGCTCTAGCAATTTTATATATAACTTGCCAGAATTTAGGCTTTTTTTCATATGCATTTACATGTGATTTTTTTTTTTTATGAAGGCTTTTTACTGCTAAGAATTCCCCTTATTCAGCTATTAAAACCTGCTGACTTAATTTGGTAGCCTTTTCAACCTTTAATGTCTGATACACATTTACTCTGATATTCTGATATGATCTCTTTAAACAATGTCTGTGCTGTTTGCAAAAATTTTACTTTCAGATGTTCTCATTAAGGAGTTTTCTCTCTGTTATATAAAAGTTAAAGGGCTGAAGTGTCACTGATATGGATTTTTAGGTTTTTTCTTTTGGCTTTTCCATCTGAGAATGCTGAACACAATGGCATTTAGTTGTCATTACAGAGCTAATTTCTGTAGCTAGCAGTGAACCATAGTCTTTCCCTGATGGTGGCTAAATGAAAAGCTATTTATTCAAGACTTGGGCCTAGTGGATCAGGTTCTTCCGTCATAAATACCTCAGGCCCTCTGCAGAGATGATGCCTTCTCTGAATCTTGTTTACTCTTTGTGGAATATTTGAACAAATTGGCAAAATCTCCTTTCAAATTATGGGGTGGTATGTTTCAAGAGAACACTCTCAATCTGCTTGTGATGAAGGTCAACTACGGGCTATCCTCATCTCTGAAGCCCTGTTAAAAATACATCTAAGCACAACACTCTTGTATCAGTTGCTTGACTACTTTTAATGTCCCATCTGATCTTGCACACTAACCAAGATACACACAACCAGCACCCTGCCCACCACACAGCAACTGCCAGACCCTGCAGCAGGCTGCTGTGAGCAGCACTGAAGCTGGGTGGCACACTTTCTTGCAGATCCTATAAAAGACCCTGACAAAAGGAATAATCTCTGCTTCTGCATAGTCAGCATTCTTCCTTTGGCAGGAGATCTTGGTGCACAAATGTTCACTGACTGCACTCTTCTTGACTGGAGCAGGGAAGGCATCCTCCTCGAGATACCAAGGGATTAAGGAGAGGGAAACCAGAGAAATGAATATATTTAACACAGATCTGTATTGCTTGCATCAGATAATGTGCAATCTTCTGAAACATTGCTCTAAGTACCTGAAATTGTATTCAAGGTGATGTGTGTGTATTTATGCAGATTCATAATAATCAGCCAGGTACCTACAGGAAACCCGATGTCCCAAGAGCAGCCCTGAGTACTTTGTAAGTGGCAGGTGTCATAACCTTTGCACGTCTGAACTATGTAAAGGTTAATTGTATTCCACTGCGCTACAGTTATGGTTACATTTATGGGTCCTTGTGCTTAATGCTGCTCTTTAACAAATGTGTCACTGTAGAGATTAATTGTATCAATGCAAAACTGAGATTATTCATGTCAAATACAGTGAGTTATTATACTTTAAAGGTAGGTATAGGAAAGATATTTATTCTAAATTATAATGAATATAGTACTTTTTATTTTTAAATATTTCAATAAATTATCTTAATCTTCTGATAGGGCATTTGTTATTTTTAGTATTTCCTTGCTTGTGTGGACAGATAATTTTCAGCCTATGGGTTGTAATCAGTAAACTTTGACTATTTCTTATTTGCCATTTTTCTACACCAGTTAGAAGAGTGGAGCTTTCCAACAATTATTGAATTAAATATTTTTAACAAGAATTTTTGTGGATATGGACAAAGTGTAACGTGTACCCAGAATTACTGAACTGTTGTTTAGTATTAATGTTATCCAAAAGAGTGGACCAAAATCGATGCCTTTAAAATTAACTTTCAGACATGGTATTTTTTTTCCTATACTCCAGCAATTTTTGCTTTACATCTTTAGACTAACTTAGTCTAAAGGAAATGGTTGCTCATGTAGTTTAACTTCTTAAAAGCCTAAACATTTCCTTCTGTTTTTCTGTATTTAATATGAAAGCTTCTTTCAAGAAGAAAGTTGAATGTGCTTTTACAGATCTGGCGTTATCAATTTACAGTTGTGCATTGTCACGTCTAAGTTGAGCTGACATCATGCAGAACATCCTGTGAATTCTCTTGCTAAAATCCTGGGGTCAGGTGCTGATACTTCCCGCTATCCTTGGCAACTAGATAGATGGGGTCACATGATAAAGAGGAGTTAGTAAAAATTAGTTATTCCTTCAAAAGTGCTCAGGTTTGGCAGAATTAAGAGTAGGCAACTTGTAGGCGTAAGTGCTGAACTTTGGTGCTAACGCCTTGAGGGGGGCTGCCCAAGTTAGAAGATGCTACTTTTATGTGATCATATGTTAGCACAGGGTAAGAAAACATGCAGAATCCAGACCCCCCCTGTCACAGGGAACTTTGTGGTATTGCTGACTTCATAAATGTGTAAGCCGTATCTCACCAAAAGCCTAGCAGCAGCAGAAGGCTGCTTCAGAATCTGACTGCTCAGAAACAATCTTGCTCTTTCCAGCCTAAATTTATTGTGATTGATATTTTCCTGTTTCTCATTGGGCTAGTCTTGCCTATACTTAAAAATGTCCTTTTTCCTCCCAGTGTCCAGGCTGTCTTGTCATTTCTAATAAAACATGTTATCTGCAGCTTAGGTCATCCATGAAGCACTTCCCTGCATGTTGATCCAGTTTATCTTTCTACTTTAAGTACGCACAGAATTGTATATATTGTTTCCAGCTCAGACCTTAGTGGTGTCATTAACACCAGGTTTAATGATTCCGCATCATTACTTAAAGTTCTTCTGTTCATACATCTGGGATTATAGCTGCCTTTGCCATGGCCAAGTCAGAATGTAAATAACACTTTTCTTCATATTTCTGTTCTTGTGTCCACTGCCATCACCTTCAAAGGATGGAGCACATAGGTTTTTGATTGTTTGGAGATCTTCAGGTAAAAGGGACTCAGGACTCAGAGCTACACCCTGGTACTTCTTCTGCCATATTTCTATTACTGAAACTGCTGTGGGATATAAACAGGAACCAAAACCAGACAAGAAACCTCTAATTGGAAGAGACTGCAGTTGCTTTCAGGGTACAAGATTTAGGCTACACTGGAGAACTGTTATGGTAGAACAATGCTCGTGTACTCTTAACCAGACAAATAGTGCTATTTATTTTGTGTGCTGCTTTATGGGGCAGTGGTTCATCAGTTAGTAAGTCTAAAGACCCACTGTTTTCCCTGGTGGGTGTTTTTGCTCTTTAAGCATACTAAACAAATATAATAGCAGGAGCTGCTTCAGATGGAGTCCCAAAAGCTCATTTTTCTGGATATGAAGTGTGCCACATCCAGCTATTTTTGTGTATATCACTTAGGGTCCTTCTGAATCACAGAACTTTGTGTGCTACAGTCAAGGGATATTTCATTATTATGCATGGCAGTAGTAGCATGCTGTGTTTTGGGCAGGGAGATTCCTATATTGCTTTAGTTTAAACATCTTGTTCTTTTGTCTGAGTACTTTTTTTTGCTAATAGATGAGAAATACTTCCTCACAATTTGCTGCTAACAATTCAACCAGTTCAGCTGTTAGAAAGGATCTTTTCCCAAATGTTAAATAAACTCTTTATTTGATAAGAAGATAGTTTTTGCATGCCTGCACCTTGAAGATCAGAAGGAAGCTGCTGCAATAAATCAGATTTGATCATACCAAAGATAGACTTTTTGCATAGTAACTCAAAACTTTCCCTGATTCTGTGGCTGGTTTTGTTACATTTCTTGCAGGATGGTGGTGACTGTTGCACTGCATGTTATATATCCAAACTTCAGGGAATTTGCCCCTCAAATTACTTCATAGGCCAGTGTACTCTGTTTCCCTGTCAGAAAGCTACCACAGCAAACAGTATCAAACCTTTCAAGTGTTGCTTTGCAAAGACACATCAGAGACAGTGAGGAGCGTGTAACAAAACTGAAGAAGTTGTAAAGCTGATACGAATCTTAAGAACTAAAGTTCTTGCCTTAAATCGCTGCATAAAAAACTGCAGGATCTACTTTGCCCTGGTTTTGATTGTTCTCTACACAGTGTAATTGTGAAGGAACCTGAATTCAGTGGTAGCACCACAACATGAGCAGAAACAGAATTGTCATTCATCCTATTGCACTGAAATAACAGGTTTGACTCCAGCTTAGATAGCTCAGCATCCTGTCGTGCAGGAACACGTTTTTGCAGGATGCCTTATGGCAATTGAGTTTGGAGTTTCTTGCTGCCATTGTGTATAAGCACATATTCCTGGTGATATTTCTGAATCATTATAAACTATGCAGTGACTATAATGCAATATCACCATCTGAAATGTCCTACATGAGATGAAGGTTGGGTGCTATGAAACATTGCAGGTCTATGTATTGAGTAAGCAGACGTATAACCATATTTAACTGGGTGATCTGAGTCCTCAGTTCTCCCTGCTAAGTTTTCATGAGTGAACACACACCTTTTCCATAGTAGATCGAAACTCATTCACTTCGTTTTGATTACTCAGCCTTCAGCTTAGGAGCAAAGAAACAGCTTTTTGCAAAGATGAAAAAAAGTTGAATGCAGTTTGTGTTTCTGATTTCACAACAATATAAAACCAGCATATTCCCAAAGGACCAAATTCTGATCTTAGTTGTGGATTGCGACTAGTACATCACCATCAGGTCACCTGGATTTACTCCTGTCTTTTACTGGTGAGCATAAGAACAGCAAGACCCTTCTTATATTAGATGTAACTCTGTTGCAGTTGTTTGTGCAGTTTAAAATGGCTGCATGGCTGATGGATCACCATTCATTTCCCACATGAGGCAATCCAGGGTTCTGTGGCATTCTAGTCACGATATGTAGCAGAACCCCAAAGACAGATTATGCAGTCACAACGATGAGAATTGATTACTAAGCACTCAATGAGTCATCTGCCTTAGGAAGTAACTACTTCAATCTATTATTGTCAGTGTCCTGATGGGTCAACCAGGACGTGAAAAGGAATTTGCATTAAATTGATTTGAGTGTTTTTTCTAGAAATAACATCACTCAATCAAAGGAAACAATCAGACAGAGCTAGGGAGAACTGACTGAATTTGATTTGGGAAGGCAGAGCAGCAAGGGATGAGCAGACTGATTCAGATAAAAATATAAATGGGATTTAGAGCACCATAAATCTCACATTACAGAATGAAGAGTTGGAACAATCCTTAACAATTTCTGTAGTGCAGATTTGGCTGCACATTTTTGAAATCTTTAATTTCCTTATTGATTTACATGTGTACATCTCTACGCTTACACATCCCCCAGTTATGTGACTCATTTATGCAAATAGTGTGCTTATATATGCACTCATCATATTAAGTTGCCATCAAGTAACATAACAGTGTGGCCAGTTTCCAGTTATCTTGGATGATTTTGCTGTATTGGACTCATAAGAAAACTGGAGAGTGGAATGCTTCTCTTCAACTACTTTTTTCTTCTCAGGGCTGAAGACTTTCATAATGAGCAGCCACCACTCAATAAAATTCAATAAGCAATGAATCATACTGAAATGTCATCTTCTTCTCGTCAGTCTTAGTCTTAAAGCAATTCATCCTCTCTCTCATGCTTGTAGTATGGTGTGGGTGTACTGGCGTCTTAAACTGTGGTGGGTTTCTGCTATCGTGTTATTCCCAATAGCTTTGTATCTTCTTCCAAAATCATTACTTAGGTCATTTGAGAGTGCAATTAAAATCATATACTTTGAAGAACTTGTTCCTTTCCATATTTATGGTTTGTCAATTGTTCTCTTATTGATTTTTATGTAGTCAGTCTTCATGTCCATTTCAATAAGTTTTACCTGAGTAATGATTATGTGATTTCACTGAAGAAATTACAGCAGTATCTTAAAAATGATTAGTGCCTTGATTTGTCTCAATTTTTGGCTTTCCACTCTGTGGCCTTGTCATGGTTTAACAGCATTTGTAAAGCTGTGATAGCTGCAGGTGGATATTATTATAACTGTCTCTGAGAGTCAGACCTTTTGGAAACGTCTCAAGCTGGAACCTCCAAAATTGTGACATTCACAATCATTGTCACAGTTAAAACACACTGGCTTTAATGGATGAGGCTTAACTCTGAAGCAGTGCAAGGGGGAAAAGGAAATAGAAGAATTATTGGAAAGGCATATGCTAATCCACTGGTAAACCTGTCCAAGTATCAGGATGTGCAGGCACCAGCTCAGTGTGCTGGATATGGGATGAGCAAAATCTCTCAGAGAATGGAGGAAGGACCACAATCACAATTCTCTCTGGCTAATCTATAATTGACATCTCCTCCTTTAATGGACTTAGCCTTGTCCTACCACTTTCAGGCAGGCACAAAGAAAGCAGAGCAACTGCCCTGTAAGGGAGGGAATTAGGGCGCTGACCATACTTGCAGGCCAACACCTCAAAAGACGAAATTACATCACAGTTCTCATTAGAAACGTGAAGAGCTCATAGGAGGTTTTGTTGTGTAAAGGGTTGTGCCATCTCTGTATGTTACATAATTAAATATCAAAGTTTTCCTGTCAGAATCACAATGTGTATATACCGCATATATAGGAATGAGCATTTTATTGAACGTTACCTGTATTACTTTAGCAGTCAGTAGCCTGGGGTAGGAAAATGTGACTGTGCTATTGTCAGACAAACCCTCCAACCATTGTAATTGCTGTTTTTCTGACCAGCAATAAAACATACCAATTGGAAAATGTGATGCCTTGATGGGCATATATTGCAACTGAGTAGGGAAGAAAAAAGAAAAGTGTGAACTTAGATATCTTTTCTAGTGTTCTTGCTTTATTTCACTCATCATTTATTCTGTAATAGAACAGAAGAAATATGCTACTTCTCCTCTGCCCCTTTGCAAATAAAGGTGTTTGTTTCTCTTTCAGGCAGTTGATAGTGAACAAAATGCAACATTAACAGATTCTTTATATTTGCTCCTGACTTACACATCTGTAAGATTAAAAATGAGTTCTAGGCATGTGCAAATGATGGTTTTGACAACACTGTGAACACATGCAGCAAGTGATAAATATTTGGGGAAAAATGGGAAGTAATTTTCAAGCTGATTAAAATGTACAGTGGGCCACTGATTACTGGATAGTTCTGAAAAGACTAACATTGCCACCATGAACTGCCATTGCTGCATGACTTCATTTCTCATCAGCCATGATACATGACATGAGCTGAAGTTCTCTCTAAAGGTCTAAAATTCTGCAGCAGCTATTGAATCTAAATAGTAGAAGCCATTGAGGGAAGATCCTAGAGAAGGACTTAAAACTTCATTTTGTGCTAAGTATTTTACCAATTTGTAACTGGAGACAGTGTCTGTCTGGCATTGCATTACTTATGCTTAAAACAGCCTGTGAGCTTAACCCAATCACTGTATTAACAGTATAATAATCACTCTTGAAATCTTCACCTGCATGGAGTAAATCTGGAAAAACTTAGGAAAAAGAAACAGTAATTATTATTTCCCACGCATCTGCACTAGTGTTTCAATTTGGCTTAGAGGAGGAATCTCCTGATTGTCTCCATGTCCTGTGCTTTGGTTTGCATTTGCAATGGACTGCATTGCAAACTCAGATTTCACTCCAATGAAACTGGACTAAAAAAGCATTCCAGAAATTATTCACCTAATTCACTCCAACTGCTAATGAGCATTAAGTCCATGAGACCAGGCTAAACCTAGTCCAGAGTAAATTCTGAAACATGTAGTGCAATGTTGAATCCTGGCAACAGCTGTTGCTCTATAGAAGCACTTCTCCTGAATATTTAGATATATCATGAGGTTTCATAGAAACTCATGTCCCAGTTCATCAATACAATTACGCACGCATGTAACATTAACATTTTTGATGTACAGTCGTCGCTGGTTTAGGTTCCTGGCAAGAATCAGAATGTACAGAAGCCAAAATGAAAAATACTTGAATTTTAACAGAGAATGACAGGAAGTCAATGCAGACAGTAATCTGAGGCTGAGCACAAGCTCCAAGATGGAACATAGGCATTGATCAGTTCCTATAAATAACATGGATGTGAGGCCTGAAGCACCTTGGACATAATAAGTAAAACCTTTAAATTATATTGCTGCTCTCAAAAAAAAAAGAAAGAAAAAAAAAAAGAAAAAGAAAAGCTTCTTAATCCAAGAGGTAACAGGATCAAAATGAATTTCAGGACAGCTAAGTCAGGTTACAACATACAAGTATCTTGAGTCTGACAGACTGAAATGGAAGTAGGTCAAGCAGGAGGGCTGCAGTACAGGGAAGGGAAAGTCCTCACAGAGATTTGGAGTTTCATTTTTCTGAAAGTTTTCCCTGAGTTTAAAAATGATGTTAATCAAGGTTTAGTTTGTTTTGTGAGAGAACTTATAGCTACTCAAATATCACTTTAAAAATATTGCTTTGCCACCTTTAGCCAAGAGTTCTAATGGACAACAGGATCCTGTAAGAACTACATGAGAAAATAAGGGGACAGTGAAGGGCAGGCAGACTCTGACACCCTCCTCAGCTACAGCCATGGAAAATGAGAAAACTTCTCAAAGTCAGGGAGGTTCACCTCTACCAGAATAGTCCCTGTGAGGAGCAATTCCAAACTGCCTTGTAGGCTGACGTGCATGCTGTAAAGATTGGTTACCATTTGAAAACTGCAGTCTGCTCCTGAGTACAACCAAAGTCCTGGAATAAGACAAAGGCAGTTAATAGCCTATCTATTCCCAGAACCACTGTACTGCACATCCAGGTACAACAGAATAGAGGCCTTGCAGCATCTTGTTTTAAATCACTCTTGAATCTTACTTACTCTGAATCTCCTTTAAAATTCTGTCCAGCCTGTACTTGTGGGATAACATAAATTGTTCCCCCCTGCTTGCACACTGCCATTGTGTCAGGCATGCCAATTAACGCGATAGACTTTCTTAATGAAGAGAGCATAAAATGTGCAGAATAACAAATCTATCATGCCAGAATTGGTACTTCAAAATTATATTCACTTGTATTTACAAGAATAGAGTTGCCCTTGTAAAAGTGAAGACTGCTCGTTGAAAATTGGACTGATAAATCATAAGCATTAATATTACTATTGTTTTTAAATAAGTAACTGGTTGGGATAGTGGCTGGTTTCAAAGAAGGCAATTCTTCATAAAAATTGAGCACGAAGGGTTTTTATAGCATATTATTTGTGGAAAACATTCTTTCCCATTTATCTAGATTGAGTCACAACTGAAACCACCCAGGAGAGTCTCATGCAGCAGGTCTGCAGTGATCCTGTCCATTGATAGTTCCTCATTCCATTAGCAGATCTATTAGCATCAGAATTAAAGAAACTGTCGAAAAGAGAAAATTTGTCACTACCAAAAATGTTAATGCCGAATGTCTACAAATTATAGCACTTAATATTGATATGAAGTGCTTGGTAAGGTTTGAACATTGAATTACTCAAAACAAATGAATTTATTGTTCTCTGACCTAAGCAATGTAATTAGAAGAACATAACTGTAACTTTGTACTGACTAGAGTATGAGCTGGGATAGGAACACTGATGAATTTTAAATTATGTCATCTGAAGCCAGCAAGCAGGGATATTACTTTAAATGATTTCTGAAATAAAACATTATTTAAATTCTATCATTAAGTGTGCACAGGTGCTGCCCAGTCGAGTTCATAAAATCATGAGCTACCTGACACCAATAAGTGAATTGCATTTGTAAGCAGAAAGAAAATAGGCTAGAGATATAAACAAGGATGAGACAAACTATCCTAAATTTGCTTGTCCTCCTGCTTAGAAAACCTTTGTGTAGTCCCAGATACTAGGAGCAGATGTCCAATAAGGACAGGACAAGCATACGCAGATGCTTTCCTGGAAAATTCTTCTGATCATCTCTGTGGCCTCCTCTGGTCTTGCATCAAGAGCTCCATGTCATTGCTGGGTTGGGGTCTCCAGAGCTGGACACAGCACTCCAGGTGGGGTCTCACTAGAGTAAAGTACAAGGGGAGAATCACCTCCTTTGACCTGCTGGCCACACTTCTTTTGATGCAGCCCAGGACACAGTTAGCTTTCTGGGCTGCAAGTTGACATTGCCAACTCATGTTGAGCTTCTCATCAACCAACTATTGGTGGTTAATAGTACCACTATTAGTGGTACTATTTCAGGATTTTTTGATGCAGCAAAGTTGTCCAAATTTTGAACCATCACAAGCAAAAAAAGACCAGATTTCTGTGTACTTATTTATCTTGCCTGTATTTCTTAGACAGCACCTGTGATGGGTATTCCCCACAATCCCTCGCATTCCCCCCAATTAGCCAAGATTCAATTTTTACTGATTCTCTAGAATGATTAATTTTATGTATTTTTAAAATTATTTTGGTTTGGAAGGAGTCTTTTAAGTACTAATCAATATAAATTCATAAAAATTAATGAAACCATATTTACAGTGGTAAAGGGCTTGTCGCACTGCACCTCTGGCACAGAGGTTTTCTTTCAGGACCTGAATGAGTGAAGTATCACTGACAGTTGCAGAAATTACAGGACCGTGAAGTGCTTTACTGTTTAACATCACTTTTTCTGTCAAAGGAAAGAAAGATGTCTGGAAAGTATTCAGGTCCAAACCAATAGGCAAAATAAGAACAGAACAGCTGGATAACAGAAGACCTGAGAGAACAAAGATTTTGAACCCCAGGTCCCCAGTGTCTTCTACTTTACGGGCTAAGCTTTACTGAGAAGCCTATGACTGTACGTATTACACTCCCCAGGATAGTGATGCCTTTTAAAACAAGTTAGAAAGTGTCTGAAAATGAGCTATAACAAGTCAACATTTTCATTCCTGTATTAAAACCAAATAAAGTTTCCCCTGCATGGCTAACATGTAAATCTGGTGTTTGTAGGAGCTGCTGTGGACATTATTGCACTAAATTCAGATGCTAAGTAAATAGATATGAAATCACCTGTCATTTCCTTTATTAGGGAATCAGGGTGAATGTTATAGGTGTTTCAGCTTGGTGTTCAGGTGCAATGAATGAATCTAATGTCTGCAGCTGCCATGACTGCTGACATGAACTGAAAACCTTACACCTGCAGTGACCTGCTTTTTCTTGGCAGGAGGATTTAGGAGTCTAAGAACACAAATGATGCCTCAGACCAAATGTTGGTTTATATTGATGTTTCATTAGGACACTACCAGCTTAACAAAAATAAATAAATGAGGAAAACTATGAAATAGTTTACTCATTAGCTCAATCCCAAATATCTGAAGTGTTTTGTTGTTTGCTCTTTTTTTGTTGTTGTTGTTGTTTGTGGTTTTTTTGTCAGTTACTATAAGAGTATTTTCCAGAGATATTGAAGTTCTCTGTGTTTTTTTGCTTTTTATGTACTGAGTCACCCTCATATCATGTTTTTGGGCTTTTTTTTTTTTTTTAACCACAATACTGAATTATCAGGTTCAATATTACTTGATGTGTTCTGGAGGTTAAACATGCACAGTATCGAGTACTTTATCCTTTTTACAGATACTGTCTTTAAATTTTCTGTGCCAGTATTTCACAGTTTGAGACATTTTTGAGTTATGTTTTTCTTGGAAGAGGAAGTCTGAAGTTCCAGGCAATGTGTTTTTGAAGTTGTGCTCCCTAAAGCACAGGGAGAATTATCCAAAACCTCATGATTATCTTACAAAATTGTTTTGTTTTGTTTTAAATTACTGACTTGAAGCTGAAAATAGGTAACAATTGCTAAGTTACATTTAAGGAGACTAATCTACTGGGGAGGCCATTCCAAATTCAACATGTCACAGTATTTTGCTACTTATTGTTTCACAGAAAAACTTTGAAAACCTTCTTGGAACTACAGAGTAGGTCTTCAAGGTCACTTTGTACTTGAACAATGTGGATAAAAAATTATAGATAAGTTATATGTCTTACAAGAGGTAACACATTGATGCTTGGTACTGGCTTGATTTTAGTGATGTTTTTCCCATTAAAAGCTAAAATATCTAGCTTCAGCAAACATATGAAAGTATTCAATGTGCTCTCTTCATACATAATGAAGTCTGTGGATAGGTTTCATGCATTAATTGTATTGTTTTAGAAAAAAACAGCAGCTTTTTGAGAACACAGGTATTCTACTAAGTAAAGAAACAATTCAGGAATGGTAGTATTAATAGTGTAATGATAATAATGGAAGAAAAGGGAATATTCATTTGACCTTTCAGAAGAATTTGCTTAAATTGTGTTCAAACCTTTCTACATTAAGTTTTCCCTAGCAGCTGAGTCTTATTTGCATTAAGTGTCCTCAGTAATGTCTGCATTTTCCAGGCCCCTTCAGCAATATTCTGTTCTGCAGCAATATCTTGAAAACAGTGCTTTGGTAATACAGTTACCAAGTCAGGGAACAGAAAGTGTAACAAAGGGCTTGACTAAGAAAAAAAGCCCAGAGGGTAAATACACTGAACCATTCTTAAAGCAAAAGATTAAAATCTTCCACCGATATTCTAGAAGAGACAAAGTTTATAGAATTCAATTCTGTGCAATATTCATTGCACCTCAATTATAAATAGATATAACCTGTGACTTTCAGGGCACACAGAAGTTGTTTTCTAAATAGAAGACAGCTGCAAGTTGTCTGTAGCATAGGAAGAAGTGAGATGTTAACATCACGATTGAGACTTGTGGATACATAAGAGAAGATGCTTACAACTAGTTTTTTAACAATATAGGCATCTGCTTGTTAACCATCCTAAAACTGCCTTAATGTGGAATGATTTGTATTTTTCTACAATCTTATAATTCTGATATAAGTTTTTCTTATATATTGCCTGTCTGCCTTGCAATTTCTTCATGAGCAAAGTTCAAAGAAGGCAAGGCTAGATAAGAAAAATACAGTATTGTTAAGGGAAGGGCCAGTATAGTGTAGCTAAACTCAAGGAGTGTTGATATTCAGCCCACCCTCAGAATACTGGAGGAGGTGAAAAAAGGGGCTTAAGTCATTGACCTAAACTACTTATCGCAACCACATTGGTGAAAATGGTTTATCTGCTATTGATGAGCTTGCAGGGCTGCTTCTTGCAATGATTAATGGTGAGCAGCTGATTTCCTTTCCCTTCTAACCACTCGTTAAGCACCTGAGGCAGATGAAAGTTTCTGCAAAGTCATGGCTCAGTAAATAACCTCACAACATCTGGCCCTTCAGGCTTAGAGATACTGTCTACAAGATTATCAGGTAATCTTAAAAATCAAATACTAATATTTAAGAGTTTTTGTTTTTATGACGCCTATGGCTGTACAGTGAGCCTCTTTTCTCTGATTATGCAGGTTCAGAATTTTCAAAATTATATTCTGGCTGTGTGGTGTTGCTTGTGTTTTGCTTTTGAACAGGAGCGCTTGTAGCATTCTGTAGATAGTTAATGAAAAGTCATTATTACATATAAATATCAAGAGTTCAGCAGCTTGCTGTCAACATCTGTATAGAAGTAACTGATACTGAGAAAATAATATGGATGTCATTTTCTTCCAGTGATGTTTCTCTTACTATTAACTGTTTGGGTATGTTTAATGTACAGGTTTGGATTTGCATTAATTT
Source organism: Apus apus (assembly GCF_020740795.1). Classification (NCBI taxonomy): domain Eukaryota; kingdom Metazoa; phylum Chordata; class Aves; order Apodiformes; family Apodidae; genus Apus; species Apus apus. The sequence continues at coordinate 9,856,415 of NC_067291.1, forward strand.
TGAAGAGATTGGTTTGCACTGGCAAAACATCAGAGCAAAGTTAGTCTAGATGTATGAAATAAATTAAAATCCTGTTATGGCTCTACTTCTGCTTAATGATCTTGGTATTAATAGAGTGCTATAGCAAGTAATTTAATTAGAAAGCAAACTGGTCTTTCCTGGCTGATTTCTTAAATATGCTTTCATTGCCTTGTAGCTCATGTAGTTTATATGGAGCTTGGCAGGATGATTTCCAGTTTGGTGAAAAGGGTGCTTTGTAGCAATCGGAGAGGCAGTGGGAAATGGAAATGTACCAGTGTAACTAATCTGTCTCTTCACAGATTTCTTCATATAACAATTGAGTTTGTCAGATCCGCTGTCATCCTTTGGGCTAAAGCAGTTAATAGCTGAGTCTCAATCTATTAAGGTGATGGGGGCTACATTGGGTTTCACACTGCAGTGGTATGAATCCTGAGGGGAGCTCTGATATTTCCAGAGATGCCCAGAGGGTATATGAAATAACAAAGATGAATAAAGATATCAATATGTTGTTGTCAAATCAAAGACCCTTAGCTTTTGTGTTCATTGAAACTCCACAGAAAAATCTCTGTCTAAAGAAGCTTATGTTAACGTTTAACTTGACAAAGGCAGAGCATCTCCATAACCTGCAGGCTAGTGAGTCTGTGATTAAAAAGGTATAGTACCAGTGCTTTACTTCCCTCTTTCTGGTTGCTGGATGATCAATGGGTATTTATGCAGGTTTGTGAGAGTGCATTGATCACTTCTAGTGATACAGTGATTTTGCTAATGTAAAGTTCTGAGACAAACACTGTAAGGTAGTTGGCTTTACTATTCACAGTATGGCTCCAATGAAACAAAAATAATGTAAAATTCATCTGCACCCTTACTTTTTTATACAGCATTTATTGTCATTGTTATCGATTGAGTTTTTAGTAAATAGTTAAAATTCAGGGAAAATATTTTTAGCTGTAGTGTGAGTCAATGCAGGGAAAAAAATAGACGTGTGCAAAAACTTGGAAGCGGAGGAGCTATCAGGTGCTCCTGAGGCTTTCTCTTCTCTGTTACCAGTAACAACTATTTTATCAAGCACTATAATTAATACTTCCTTAGCACCTCCTGACAAAAAGTTATCACTTTATTTCTTTGTTGGAATAAAGGCAGGCTAAATATTATATGCAGTGGCAATATGAATAGTGGTTGTATGCCACAGATAAAAATAGACTCCAGTTTATGTTGTATTTATGCATAGAGTGGATTGGGAAAATAGTTTGTTGACTTTTCCTTTTATTTATCTAAATTAATGCAAATAAAGAAATGATAGATACTTTGAAAATCAATGACTGGATTGCTGAATATTGTTGACAAGCCTTTAAAAATACCTATGTTGTTCTTGCATTATTTTAAAATGAAAAAAAAATTCAATAGAATAGAAATTCTCTTATTCAGGTTTTGATGTCTAGCAGGGCTTTGAACCACATTTCAAAATGAAGTCCTGTGTGATTAAAGCCCTCTGCTGTGGTATTCCTGCTGCAAGAAAAGATTGGCATATACAAAGGAAATGCTGGAAAAGCATTGTTGAAAAAGGGTGCTGGAACCATCTCTGTAATCTGGAATTCACAAAATGAGACATATTTCTCTTCAATTATTAGAAAATCTTTGCTGTGAGAGAGGGTAATGGCATATTTCAGATCACCCTGTATTTTTCTCTTTGCTTTTAATCTAGCTTTGTTCTTTCAGAGCCTTTTAACATCCTTATTTTCTTGTAGGTTATGAGATCAGCCTGGACTACAGTGGTATTGAGGGTAGGATTTATATGGCCAAAAGCAGTGGCTTAAAATGACCTGGTTGTCTAGATCCCGCTTACAGTTAATAGGTGCATTAGGGACATGGTCTGCCTCATTCAGAAGTGGACATCTAAAACAGATCAGATGAACTGATCCTTCAAAACTGCAGGTACTTCCAAGTTGAGCTGTAAAGAAATCCTGGTCTTACTAGCTTAACTGTAGGTGCCTGCGCAGGAGATGTCTAATGTGAAGTGAAACAAATTTTACCCCTGGATAACTCTGTTATTTTGCTTCATGAAACTCTCTCAAAATGAAATTCAGCCTAATGTGGATGGTCAGAACAAGCTTTCTAGGGTGTATGGAAGTGCAGGGATTTTTTTTCTGGCCTTTTGCTCGAATATTAATTTCATTCCCCTCTATCTTTTGGCTGGTGGTTGCTACACCTGGGAAAGGTTAATCCATACAGTTTAAGGTTATATTACCTTTAAGAGCTTATTTTTAAACTTTGCCAAGAGATGAGAAATACGGTGCTACATTTATTTAGCAATGCATTCTTGCTCTCAAAAAAGGATGAGGTACTCTTCTATTTCATTTTGTATTCTGTCTTGCACAGACTCACGATTCTAATCTCCATGAAAAATCAGATCTCATATTAAGAAAGTAATTATATCTTATGCTGAAGATTTTTAATGGCATAAATTACTTGATATGTATTGTATAAGAAGAACAGTAAAAATATCAAGTTGCAGTGGGATTTGGAGTTCTTAATTTTCAAGAACTGATTATATACAACCCAAAAGCATGGTTGAACAGTTTTCCTTAGAATTGCTCAGCAGTCTGAACTTAGGCAGCAGACTGTGATTCTTAAATCTTTTTCATCAGTTCAGGACTTTTAGTTGTTTTTAGTTCTTTTCTTTTGGTATCCGTCTGTCAGTAATGTTCTCCTGGCTAGCCACAGCCAAGTGCCATTATCTTTTCATTATATGTTAGGACAGAAGGGGAAATGGAGTCTTCAGTACTTTATTTTAAAATTGTTCTTCAAATCCTTGGTGCTTCTGATGGTCCTTATGTCATATGCCAAGGGCATGCATCTTGAGTACTGTAATGCAAGGATTATGGAAGCAAAGGGGAGAAACTGGGAGTTTTTACAGATATACTATAAATAGGCATGAAACATTCAGGAGGAAAGACTAAGGAAATTTTGCCTTGTATGTCAAGGGGCAGTTATTAAAAAAGAAGAAACTGAGGCAATGAAATGAAGCTTTCAGGAGAAACTGATATAATGGTTAATTAAATAAGGATATTTAGTATACATGTCAACGTTTGACTCAGTTTGACAACAATGCTCTCGATCCCCTCCCACCCAGGTAGGGAAAGAGAGAGAGAAAAAAAGAGAGAGACTTGGCTAGATTGAAAACTGAACCGTGCAACTTTATTTAGAATACTAATATGTGATATAAGAGTGTATATATATATGTGATTATACAAAGGTGTGGTAGAAGCCTCTCGCCTCCCCCCACCCCCAGCAACTCCCACAGCACTTCCCTCAGACGAGACAATTCCGAGGAATCCCGAAGCTGCTCCTGGAGAAAGGCAGAGAGCTATGAGGGTCAGGAGGGCTTGAGGTCGATGGGTCGACGATGATGGGCAATTGGTGTTTTCCCAGACGCTGGCCACAAACAAAAGAAAGAGAAAAAGAGAGAAGAAGGAAGGCAGACAGAGAGGCGAAGCAGCGAGAGAGCAAAGCAGGAAGGAAGGAAGTTTTCTTCTGTCATCTCCGACCTTCCCCCGAGCCTATGTAGATATATGGAATGGAATATCTCTGGCCAGTTTTGCTGTTCGTCTAACCCAGCCTCCCACGGGGGGGCCACAAATTCCCCCGCAGTGTCTGAGCCGGCAGAGCAAAGGCATGACCTTGAGGGCCCAGCAATTACAAAAACATTCCAGTGTCTTATCAACCTAGCAGAACACGCAGTTGCTAGTTGAAGAAAGCTCACTGAAATGAAAAAAGGAATCAGCAAAAGAAAAACTGGCTTCATCCTGGCTCAAACCAGGACAATACACTGCTCTGATGAGTAGAGTGTAGGAACAGAGACACCCAGAGACTTCAGCCAGGTCTCAGATATTTCTAATTATCAAAAATAGCAAGCCAAAGGTACTGACAATGCTGCTGTGTGGTAGTGTAGGTCATGAGCTATGCATCTATCTGCTGGAAAGGAACCCAGTTTGCCCAATACCTGCTAAAAATATTTTGCAGACAGGTCTCAGGTTTTCAGGAGTGAAGAGAGAGTTCAAGGGAGACTCATGGATTACACTGTGATGATTAAAGGTGATTAAGTGAAAATGCAAAAGTGAAAGGTGGGGTAACATGACAGAGTTTATGAAATACTGATATTTCTGTTACAGAAGAAAATAGAGAGAGAAAGAAGAAATTAAAAATACTGGGTGTAAAGAAGGGATACCTAATATCCTTAGGTTACTGGATGGATACTGTGTCAGAGCAAGAGCAAAGGCATTGGAGAGAATCTGCAGTTCCTGACTTTCTAGTAAGGCCAGAGACACTAGCTGTCCTTCTGAGGTGCGCTAAATCATGGACTCTTGAAGGACTTAAAACTCAAGAAGAAATTTTATAGAAAGTTGAAAGTATGTCAAATTGTTAAGAATTGCTGTCAAAGAGTAACAAAATTATGTAGGCAAAATACAAGAAAGATTAAGAAGAGCTAACCACCCAGAAGCATAAAATATTAGAAAAAAACCCACTCCACATGCCAATAACTAAGAAATGAATTATTTCACAGTTAACAGGGAAAGAGAAATAGTAGCAGACACTGTCCAGAAGGCTGAAATCTACTTTTTGCCTTGGTTTTCACCAAAGGGAGAGACTTCAAAACAAATGAGAAATATAATGAAAAGTTCTCCTCGCTAGTAGAAATAATATTTAAGAATTACAGATCTGCAGAGGAAGATCAGGCCTGTACTGACTGCATGTGAATTAACAGGGTCATATGGAAAGCTCACACTGGAATGTATGAGCAGGAACCTGTATAAAAAGCAGATGAAGTATCTCTTTCACACAAGTGATGATGATCTACTTGGTAGCAGATATGGATGTTTATTTAATCTGCATAAATTGGTGGTTTCGTTTTTACATCCTATCCTTTCTGTGCTGGGCAAGATGAAAAATAGTCATGATCTTAGGAGAAGTTTTATGCAGTGCTCCCTGTCTTACAGACTGTAATTACAGATGAGTATCGGTCAGAAAAGAGCATGTTCAGAGTGTGTGTGGGATGCCTGGTGTTGCCAATAAACTGTCTCAAAGTTGTTCTTCCTGTCACCTCCTGATACAGCCTTAGGCTGTTCATTAGGTCACCAAAATAATTTCAGTCTTAGATTGAAATATGTTTTTGAGGAGAGAATGTGGCTGTGAGAAGAATAAAAGTCACTTGCAGGGGAAATTAGGAAATTTTAGCCTAATCTTAAAAACTGGGAGCTCGGGAGCTCTTCAGATCAGTCAACACCTTGGGACTCCCCTATGTCTGGCTGCTTTTTGCTGGATTTGTTGCAGAGATGCTGCCAATTTACACAAGCAGGCAGGACATACTTTTGGTTTTGTCAATACAGGTGTAAGTATTCTATTCCTTTCAAAAACAAAACCCAGACTGAGCCCCAAAACTGTGATATTTCATGTTTTCTTGATTCTTTAGAATATTTTCATTGCATCATTCCCCCCAAAATATTCTGTTATCAAAACTAAATTGCATTTGATTGTCAACAGTTTAAATCCTGATGGAGAAAAAACAGTTGAAAAGAGCCTTGTTACAGCATTGTAATGGCTCTATACTGTATTTTTTGCTGATTTTACCTATAATAAGTCAAATTACCTCTTTTATTGTGTATCTAGCAAACATTTTATATAAAAAGTGCTGTCTTTGTATTGCCGGTTTTAATTTAATTTGTTTTTACTTCTTAACTCTTTAGAGCTCTTGCCTCAGGAAGCAATTCTTGCTCACAATTATCTGACTGGCAGAGTGGTAAATGAAGTGCTTTTCTATTGGAGCAAGACCAAATTACACTTGTATATAGTTATTGTCCATCTTTTTTTCAGTGGCTTAGCTGAAATAGAGACAAATAGTGAATAAAAGATGCTTTCTGCAACAATGCTAGTGAAGACTTCAGAATTAAAATAGCTTTCTTGGCAACTGTCACTTCCAGAAAATTATTTTGAGACTGAGTTACCAAATGATAATTAGATATTGAAATGCACCCAGTTTCACATTTCAGTGCTCCTTTCCAATTAGAATGGCATTAGAGTGAAAGTGTAGCTATATAATTGTATGAAGAATAGATCCAGTTTTCTCAATGTCACTGCAATATCACCTTTCAGTACTAACGGCACTGAATGATTACGCATATCATTTAGTAATACTGTTTTATCCATTTCACAGAGAGATTTATTTTTTTTAATATTTTTTTTTTAAGTGGGCATGTGATCAGATTGTAAATGAACATATAGAGAGAAGGCCGTGCTAAGTACAAACACATCTGTGTTAATGTTACTACATCCTGATCTGCTGAGAGTAACATGATAGTGTATTTGCTAACATGCAGCATTTGCCTGCAGAGTCCATCTCTACTGGTGTTTGAATGGTCAAATAAGCAATTGCAAAAGTCTCTTAACCCACAAGCTAAGGAAAAGATCTTCTTGGTCTGCTACTCTTTGTAACTACAAAATGAACTCTGATACAGGTTTAGGACTAAATACTCCCATTGCCTTTGCTGGTTAGCAGGGATTTTGTATGCATCCTTCCTTCTTGTTCTCTATCATTCCATCTTGCAGCAGAGCAAAGCAGGCTGCAAAATGGATAATCCCTGTCAGAAGGCAGTGCTAGAGAACTCAAATCAATCATGCCAAATGCTACTAGAAATATTTCTTATAGGTCATGATTGGAAATGTATCCAGTACTTTGCATTTAAATGTCAGCTGATAGAAGTAGAATGTATAGAAATAAGTATATCATGTTTAGGCTTAAAATACATCCTTTAGGACTCTGGGAAAACATGGACTCTTCAGTTTCACACAATAAATATTAGTACAGCAGTGCCTTGTACAGTTGAAACTACATTATCAGATTAATCGGACGCACCTGAGTGGGTTAAATTTGATACAGTATACTTGTTTGGGAGAATTTCCAAGATTTGGAAGGCCAGGAATCTTCTGCTTTAAAAGCTGATGCAGAAGTATATTGAGGTTAAACTTTGTGCCTGAGCTTTTAGGTAAGATTTTTTTACATTTCTGTGAAATTTATTTCTCTCTCTGGTCTCATCTGCTTCTCAAACCACTGTTTTAAATGGATAGATTTAATGGAGGCAGAAACAGTCTCTAATTACCTGTGTGCTTGTTCCTAGATTTGCCATGACCCATCTGACTATTTTCTATCTCAATGTTAATTCTTAATTTTCTACTGGATCTCAAATGCCACTAAAATAAGTCAGGTGTGAAGGTTGCCCTGCCAGTACCCCAAATTTCTAAGATAATATTTTGGCCAGTCCTGCTTATGCTTTGTTCATTCAAAACATCCCTAACATTATGTTATCTGTGCAGAACAAATTTCTGAACCATTTCTGGTTGTATTTTGGTATTCCAAAACAAGTTTTAAATTAATAAAACGAGGCCACCTTAAAGTTTTAAGCAAGGATTGCAAAAAGTGGCTATTTCACCTGTCTAGTATATTGTTTAGAAAGGCCTAAGCATGCCTAATGGGTCTTCTGTTGGTTGTCTTCTAAAGAGTAAAATATGCCTGTAAATTATGTCTCATTATTTACTGTAATTATGAATGCAATAAACTAAGAGGATTTTGAAAGGTGTTTTTAGAAAAGAATACTTCTTAAGAAACTGAAATAATTAAAAGAAGATAAGTTTTAATTCTAAAGTGCAATGATACATCACAAACAACAAAATGGGGGGAAGAATGCTAAATATATGTTTATAAAATTAATTTTTTAAATCCACAGAATTAAAATAAAAATGGACATTCGATTTTTAACTACAGCTGCTGTTGGTTCTTTACACAACAGCAAGTTGAGAGCAAAAGACTTATTGCCTAACCTGTACAAATGTTCCACCATTTCTGTTGTTGACCAGTGACTTCCCTTTCCTATCTATCTGTTGTGTGGTTTTTAAAATTGTGATCATTACAAAGAAAAATGTAATTCAAGCAATCAGAAATGGCAGCAGGGTTCTGACATCATTAATATTTTGTTTTCTTATCATATTGAGAAATAAATCATTTTCAAAGCACAGGGTATTCAAGGAATGTTATAAATTACAAAAGAAAATATTTTGATGCATGGAGATAATCCACCTTGGTTAGTCTGGCAAGTGATTGTGCTAAATTCATATTAAATGCCACCGAGTTACATCTATACTTGTAGTCATGGAAAAATACTAATGGGGCTCTCTTAGAGATTCCTTTTGTTTGTGGAAATGAAATTGCAATTTGTTCCAATCAGGGCAAGCCTGGTGCTTCCAGCAGCATTTGTCTCTTTGGAAATGCTGTGTCAGAAAGAAGGACTTCAAAGTGTGGCACTGCATTGCTGCCAGAAGTTATACTTGTACTTATCATTCAAGACATCCTTGAACTTCACAACAGAAAGGACAGATGGCCAGTGAAGGGGACTGACTGACTTGAACAAATCGAAAGCTCTTAAAACTGTCTGTGGTGATTTGGTTTTTATTTTAATGGTCATATTTTTGTCACTTGTGGTGAAAATGAGGAATGCAAAGCTAGAATATACTGATGTATCATGGGCTACCAGAGTTAAGGAGTTTATGGTACATAAATTGTCCTTCACGTAACAGAGGTGTGGGTGTGTTAGTGTGCTTTGCATGCTGCTTTACTTGTTTGCCAGAGTTATTATGGGCTTGGAAATTCTATTCATCAGTATTTCCCCCCAGTGGAGCCTGTCCAATGTGCTTTACCTTAATGTATTCTAAACATCTGCATTCTAATAATTTATTCATAGGCTGAAATCTCTAATCCCAGTTTGAGGTGCAGAAATGTTTGCCTGGCCACTTACGCTCTGTAAATCTGGGACAGTGACAGGCAGGTCACAGAACGTTGTCCTTTTTTCATACAACTTTTTGAACAATGGATTGTTAGTAATCTTATTAAAGAGCTAGAGGTAGCAGTCTGTATTAAGAATCAGCTAATGGACAGAAAGTACCTGCTCCGACACATTAATTCCCTTCCCTGTCAGCCTGCATCATTGTAGCGAGCGCATGATGGGAACCAAGGCCCCACCGCTCTGTGGCACCTGCTGCTTTTCCATCTGCCGAGTGCAATAGCTGCTTGATTGCCCATTTTTCAGCCTAATGACTTTATTCCTTTTCTCTTTGTAAAGTTTTTACATTTTGAAATGTTATTTCAATAGTAATGGTTCATACTTTTTGTTTAGTTTTGGGGGCTTTTGGTTTTGGTTTTTTGTGTGTGTGTGTTTTTGTTTGTTTTTAATTTCCTTCTCTCCAGTGGCTACTCAGGGTGTTGATAAAAGAATAACAAAATAATATTCCAGCCCTGTGCCCAAATTCTGTGCGCCCCAAGTGTTGTGTTTCATAATTTATTCTGATAAAGTTGTCATGGTGATAATGTCTCTTGAGACTCAAAGTGCCATGTGCCTTGGCTGATTGCAGGAAACAGCTCAGATGATGCATAAAGTGATAAATATTGAACTCATGGGCAATTGTGTTCACCATATTTTGTCCAGTTATTTATTTATTTAATAGAGCTCTGATCAGCTTGATTGTGGAAGGAATGTGGCGATCCATATTTTCCTTTCAGTAGGCTTACATTTATGAAGATGGGAGACAGGCTTTTGTTGGGTTTTTAAATCCAGTGAAATAAGTGTTGGCGGAGTTCCCTGAAATAGCCTTTGAATTCTGTCTAAAGCTGTTGATTTGGCTGGATTAGTCAAAGCAGCAGATCATTATTACATATTGAACATCTGTCAAAAATACAACTTGCAATTAACAGATGTAGTGTCTGTAAATTGTAACTTCAGATTTTGTGTGAAAGAAGAACCTTTACAATTCTTCATAAATGCTGATTGTTTTAAAAACTGCAAATATGGATATAAAGCCACACTTTTAAATAGTTCTCTTCCATCAAGAAGACGACAGAAAAATATTTTTCATTCCAACACTGATCCTGTTAAAGGCAAAGAATACTAGTCTACTCCTTGGGATTCCTCTAGAAAAAAATCTTTTGGTGGTGAAGTTCAAACTGACAGACTCCAACAGGGCAATTTTAGATTCTGGTAAACTTTTTTTGTTATTTGTTGCATAGTGTAGTCTTTAGTCTGTATGTCAGAAATACCAGGTAATAGCATGCAAATTTTATACAAATCTGCACTATTAGTCACTAACAAAGTTTCAGTTGTTCCTGTATGCCTTTTTGCATAGTACTCTTGTATTTCTGCTGAGATTTAGAAAGCCACCAACTACATTGAAGTGTACTGGTCTTGAGGGTGGGGCTCTGCTGAACCTGACTTCCACTGAAGTTTTCAAAAACATTTCTGACTTCTGACTTTACAGAGAGAATTTTTCAAATAGTTCTAAAGAACTTAGTCAATGAGCTTTCTATGCTGCCTTTAAAAACCTTGGGAAAAACCTCTCCTTACAGATAGAAATTTAAGGCCTGGCACATATATTTGAACGATGCACATAAATGTACTGATCAGCAGAGTTTTGAACAAGATCCATAACTTATCCAAACCAAGATCCAATTATACGGGGATATGGAACTGGTTGGAGATTCCCCTGACCAGATGGGAAGCAGTATTAGTGTGACAGTTTAACCAGTGTAGTGTGCATGAGCTGAGAAGGGAATTGCAGCCAAATCCAGAGGAGCTGGTGGGCCTGCAGGTGGTGAGATGCTGCTTCTGAGAAGGTTTTTCAGTAGTGATACACAGTTTGCATTGGCAGGACTCTACGGTCACTAATTGTGCAGGGAAGATGGGTCACGCAAGGACACATCTGATGCAAGACCCAGACCTGGGCCTACATCTGCTCTTTGTGTTGACCAAGACAGAGCAGGCCAACAATGTTTCCAGGTAAGTCCTGTCTATCAGGGCAGCAGCAGGGTTGCCAAAGATATGGCACTAAAGTCTTTCAGAGTCATGTTGATATGAGCACAGACTACAGTATCATGTGAACGACATCTGTGAGAGGCAGCAGGTCCCAGTTTCTAGTACCTACTGAAATCCTAAGAAGGGTCTAGGTCTTTCTCCCAATTCTATTAGTAAGGATCTCTGTCCTGGTAAGCAATAACTTATTTATCACTGGAACATTAATACCAGAGGCTCAGACCCAGTCAGCAACTTGTTTAGCATGGCTTCTTGCACTAGGTGCATGCTGACAACAGGGAGGGGTCTGGAATGCACAAAGCCAACTGATCACCATGTTATTTGGAGGCCTGTGCATCTCTGTGTACAGTTTTGGCTATGTAGGCTGGATGTCCTGGGCTCTGTCCACCTGCCATGTACCTACAGTACTAAAACACTCAGAGTGCCTAGAGGATCACAGAAATTATGCAGAGCAGGAGGTGTCCACCCTTGAACAGAAACATCCCTGCTGTGCTCAGGGCTGGAAGTAACACTGAGCTTTAGGAGATACATTTGCTTCCACACACCAGGTGGTATCAAGCCTATCATGCTCATCATCCAGCATGTATCCTGGTGCACTCCCCTCAGCTGCTGCATACCTTGCTACAAATTCAGAGGCCAGCAAGTGCCTTGCTCCTGGGATCAAAGACAATTCTGAAACCCTTTCTGGGGATGGTTATACAGCACAGAGGTACCACACAGGTTGCAGAGTGTGTCTTAAGTGTGACTACACAGTTCAGTTGAATATTCTTGGGAACACTGTGGCAGAATTATGTGGGAAGATAATGAAGCAGAGAGGAGGAACAAGAAACGGAACCTGGGAAATAGAAGGCTTCTGTAATAAACATGAGATGTAACTTCATAAAAGGAATGTGAGAGTTGGCCTTAAAAACTCCAAAGAATTGCTTCCTCCCCCCCCGCTACCCATCTTTCCCTTTCTTTTGAATGTGGGTTTTGAACATAGGTTCACTAGTGGACCACTGGCTTTGGAATAGGTACTTGGAACAGGCAATTCTTATCCACCCCTCAGTGTGCAAAGCAGGATTTTTTTAGACCGCTCATATCCTTCAACGTTGTCCCTTTCCCATGCTGCTTTCAGTCATTCCTTGCTGATTCAGGAGACACATCTGACTATGTTTGAATTGCATATTTGAAATCTCTAATTTGAAGAGGAGAAATGCAGCTTGGCACATCATCATGGAAGGACCTGAGTATCCTTTTTGCAAGCTGTGTCTAGTGCAGAGCTTCCCAGCTCTGCTGCAGGGAACCTGAAGGGCTGATGCTCAGGCCACTTGTTACTTCCTACACTTCATGTTAAAAATGTCAAAAATCATTCCGCTGGGACTAAAGGTGAAAGACATACAGTTTCTTAGGGTCCTGACTGCAAATTTATATTTTGTTTAAATGAATAACTTTCCCTTTTTTTTAACCCAAAATATTCCCCTCTAATGGATGCCCTTTTGCTCTATGAGAGAACTATTAATTTCCCTCTAGAAACTGGATTTTCTAGCTTGAAGATACTCCACCTTTCAACAGTCTGTTCCCAACATTGGTCAAGTCAGTAATCCTTCCATGACCTGTAAGGTTTTCATGCATTTGGAATTTAACCAATTCCCCTCATCTTTTAACATTCAAGGGAAGACATAGCTTCTGCCCTCCCAAAATGTCAGTCGCAAACTCCCACTGGTCTAGGAATTTTTAGTAGGGTCAGGATTTCACCTATATCTGTGCAAGAATAAATTGATTCACAATCCTGAGCTACTGCAACAGAGGGGAAAATTAACTGCTTCTGCAAGCCACCAAACTGTTATTTAAAAAAACCCAGAAACTTATTATAAAGTCAGTGTGAAAGTATTCAGTCCCTGACACTTCTCTGTTTCTTGTGAGAACTTGCAGTATATTTAACTGTTTGACAAGGTTATACATTACACCTAAAAAGAAAAGGGAAGGAAACACTCCACACTGCAGACAAAGCCTGGAATGATCTTTAATAGGTGAAAGACAGCTGTGACCCCAGCACAGTGCTGTGGTGGAGAGCTGCTGGTGTGACAGCTCCTCTCTGTGCTCTCAGATACAATGAGACAGATGGAAGCAGAGTGCCATTCTTGTACTTCCCGTTCTGCAGGAATCAGAGGGAGAGTCAAACTTGGTAAAATAGGAATGAGACACTTCCAAGGTACTTTCAAGTAACTGGAAGCATGTGAAAGACTTGAGTTTTTGTTATCTGAACACCATTGACAGGAAAATGATAAAAAGGGGGAAAGCTCTTACACTTCTTCCTGCAAATGATTCAAAATGTTGGAGTTTTTGTTTGGTTTTTTTGGGGCGTTTTTTTGTGTGTGGTTTTTTTTTTTTTTTGGTTGGTTTGGGGTTTTTTTGTGCTCAGCTGGAAGTTTAAGAATAGACCTGTAAACCTTTATTCCAAGGAGAAACTCTGGGAGGTTGTGAATGGCTGGTTGAAGGGCAGGCAGGGGTCACTGAAGATACAGAAGCTAAATACAGTAAAAATATACCAAATCCATTCTCTTTCAGGCCTTAATTCAGTGGCCCCCAAATGAGACCCCTTCCCAGCCCTCCCAGCCTTTAAATGAATATATTCTGACCAGCAATTGTGATCACAAAACTGAGCTGCCAAGCAGGCTAGTCAGACACACACCCCAGCTGCCAAAACCATTTGGATTTCTGAAGGTCTGTGGCAATGTTAACAACATTCATGAGAGCTCAGGTGACATGTTAACTACAAAGCCTTTACATCAATTTAGAACAGATTATTATTTAAATATGTATAGACTTTAAAAGCAGTGGGCAGAAAGATTTGGGGGTTTAAAATTATTGTTAATAAAAAATTAAACAGCCCTTAACTTAGAGAAAGCTCTGCATTAAACTGAGGTTTGTATGAAAACATAGACATAAGACATAGTTTGAGTGGTACCTCTCCTGTGGGTTGGTTTATCAGCTGAAGTTCTAGCCCTCTATAGTTTAAACTTTTTAGTTTTGAAGCTCTGATTTGCCATTTAAATCAATTCAGTTGCCATTGAAGACTTGCACACATTGTTCCCAGCAAGATTCTAGCAGGTTTTGAATCCCAGAGCAGATGTCCCTTTCCTCTAATAGGACATTTTGCTTTTCAGTGGTCATAGCAACAAAATGCCCTCTTTGGCCTTCTTGAAGAAAAAGTTGATAGGAAAAGCATTTTAATTAAGAAAATATACTAATTAGCTACCACCTGAAGTGACGATAAGGGTATCACTTCATTAGCAAGGCTGGGTGTGTTTGGAGAAACTCACCTGGCAACAAGGAGACTAATTTTTCAGGCTTCTTTCAATGTTTCTCTTCCTGCAGGGAGAAAGCAATCTTAATTAAAACCTGTGAAAAGCAGGGCATTTTTAGCTGGTAATTTAGAGAAGTTTGAATAAGTCAAAAGAGAAAAAGACACCTTTTGGCAAATGGTGGATATAGATGTCTGCCAGCAAGCCTGCACTTAGCAACAGGAGCTTTTTAAAAGCCTGAGAGAGGCTGCTGTACTGCTGGAACTGCAGGGTTCTTCTGAGATGAGGGCTGGGGTCAGTGTGGTGTTGATGAGCATGTGTTCCCTGACCCAGACTGGGCCTTTAAACACTTCCATCCCACACAATTTATAATACACACTAGCTGTGTGCCTGTCAGGAATAATCTGTGCTGCTAAAACCAGAATTTCATGGTCCCAGATGCAGTGTGAGCACCCATCTCAGGGTTATTCTGCCTAATTCCAATATCTTTCTGCCTATGTACCCAGATGTTTTTCTTTCTCCTACCCACCCCCCCCACCTCCCCCCCCAGCCATTTTCAGAGACTCTTGAAAGATGGAGGAAAAAAAGATAAAAGTTTGGTTTCAGTATTTAATGCTTGATTTGTGGCCTTTGCTCTTTCAGTCTCTTGCACTGACACACACAAACCCAGCCTCAGGCATCACTCAGACACACTATTCAGCCATCATGTCTACAGTGTTCACAATGCAGTGTGATCTCATTCTGGGCAATTCTTTCATGTCAATAGCTCCATTTGGTGCTTGCCCCTAGATCAGCTCGAATTTTTTCACTTGTGTGGGTTTCAATGATTTGTGTTTGTGGGATTTCTCTTCCTCCCCCTTTAAGTCAATTAGAAAGACTTGGTTGTCCTTCCCAGCAAAATGATCCCATTCAGGTGCATGATGGGGGACTTATGGTCCAAAGTTGCCACGTTTTGACAAGTCTAACTGTTGCATTAAAAGGACTCACAACCCTTTCAGGAGATTTGTTAAGAAGCCTGATGAAAATTTGCACCCTGTTGTTAGTGCTAGATTAAGGGAGGGTCTTTAAATAGTGACTTCATTTTTCAGAGAATTAGGGGGGTGCAGGCAAGTGCTACTGGTCGGGTAGATGCTAAAGATGGGCATATAGTGGAAGACTGCTGAACTGACAAGACTGGAGCTTTCAGGAGGGCTCAGGAGTGGCCAAGTCAGATGGCTTTGATTTGAGTCCGTTGTAGGTTTGATGACCCTCAAGATATAACCGCAGGAGACCTAGAATTTCCCTCGTTTCCCTACTTAACCACCTGCAAATCCTCTGATTTAATAGTTTCCTAATAGGACGTAGTGATGTTGATGTTACCTAACACAACCTTTTTCCTCTTTTCACCAGTATTACTTTAAAATTTAAAAAATATATAAATAAAATAGTTGGCAACTGTTTAGATGTCTGGAAGAATATATAAAGAGGAACATCCTTATTATGTGGGTGACAACTGAGTCAGATTATTTTAGCAATGCTATTTATAGTAAATCTCTGCAAAATTGTTTCATTAACGCAAACACTGCAAAAGGCTGGTCTGACATATTCTCTCAATTTAAAGAAGGGAAAATGGGATATTTTTTTAAAAAAACATCAGTCAAATGAAGTCAGATGCAGAGACAATGAAGAAAACATAGTGCTAACATTTCTATATACATTCTGGATTCTGCCTTCACCAAATATCAACTACAGCCAAGCAGTGCGGCCTTTTGGCCCCTAGCCAGCCAACCCTCAATACTTTAAAACCAAGCCATGTATACATTGTCTGACAGTAGGTAGCATACAGCCATGTGCAGCAGGTCCTGATCTTTCCTTCTTCATGGTTCCTATCAAGGGCACTTACATGATATTTATTGCAAATGCAAAATCTGACTAGAATGTAGAGCAGTTCTTGCCTCTAGAAATGTGTTGATACTTAAACTTTCCCACTGATCTGTATTTGAGAGTGGTTTTAAAATATGATGCTATAGATTCACCTCCCTTTTGTAGCACAGAAATTGTAAAGAGTACTCTGAAAGATCCAGCAGTTAAATTATTTAAATCCAAGAGGATGCCTTTCTTTCATTTCTCTTTAAGTTTTCTGAAAGCAGACAGTAAGCAAGTAGGCTTTTCCCATTCTCCTCCATTTCTGAGAGATGATTCCATGCACACGTACTTTTCCTTGTTTAGAGAAACAGGGCTACCTGCTGCAGCCTGTCCTTTACAAGACACAGAGTTGCCAGGCAGCCATGCCTGCTAACAGTCCCATCAGTCTTACGAAGCATTCACAAGAAGAAAAATACCTTGAAGTTATATGTGTTGGTGATTCTTGGAAGAGTAAAGTCTGTACTTGGCTAAGTAGGCAAGTACTGATAAAAACTCTGGTATTATTCAGTTTGTAACTGGACTATCTTTATAAAGTAATTCTATTTAAAAAATTAGGTGCTTATACATCTTGAAAGAAGGTTTTTCTTCTTGTTGCACGTACATGCTGGAAGTATGTCTGTGGTATAAACAGTGAAATTCATTTTGTAGGAAGCCAAGAACTGCTTCATTTGAAAGGGGTAGCACCTTATCATGTTTAATTTCTGCAGGGATCATAACTTTGAGTTGAAGCTGGTGAAGGTGTCTGTATGGAAACGAGAGGAGAGGGCCACTGCTGCTGAGAGGGAGAGATCCATGTCTCAGATCCAAACTGGCAGAGACAGGAATGACCATTGTCCTGGGTGTCAGTTGGCTGAAGTCTCTCTTTGTCTTAACAGAACGTGTCAGCCACTCAGATTCCTCCAGCAGTGCTGCTGTGGTGGCTTGCTCAGGCAAGACAAGGTCTGTAGGGAGAAGCTGTATCACTTATTGAACCAGATTGCCTCGACATCTGCTCCCTTGTACCTCACGTTACCTCTTTTCATGTACAGCATCCTAGCTTGGAAACTCCTAACGTGAGAAATAAAAAATGGCATGGAGTGTGATGGCACAATAGAAAAGAAAATAGTTTTAGCAGTGATAACTTACAGTTATTGGAAAATTTTGACAAAGTCAACCCCCATCACTCCTCTTTCCTGCTTTCAGAGCATTTATCATTATTTTCCCTCAAAAAAAAAAAAAATAGTTGGAAAGTAGAAATCTTCTCTGAATGGGAAGATGAAAGAAAAACAGGGTAGTGTAGTGCAAAAACTGAAAACTTGTTTCAGGGTAAATTGAAATGATACTTTCATTCAAACTGATCAAAATATTTCAGCAAAGTCATAGCAGTACTGTCTGATTCAACTTTTAAAACTGCATTCAGTTACAAGACTGAAGTAATAATGGTTTAATACTGTAGTAGTAATCACTATACACAATGTGTTTTAACTGTTATTTAAATAAGACTGAACTCAACAAACTTTCAACGATTTGCCAGTATGATTCATAATAAACCTTTGCACAATTCCAGGGCTTTTTAATGTACAGTCTTGTGGAAAACCTTCCTATCTTGAATTTTGACTACCTCTGTCTGCAATGTAATTGACTTCTGGCTGCAAGTATTTTTGCAGCATGTGCTAGTGAAGTGCTTTGAGAGATATTTTGGGGTTTTTTTACATCCAGAGGGGTTTGGATAGATCTAGTTTATAGCCCTAAGAATATTGAAATTACATGGGCTGATTTTCAAATCCTTTTGCATTCAGCAGATTATACTGCTTAGATATTAGTTTTATTTAGTTTGGCTTTCATATTTACTCAGTCTGGTTTTGCAATTAAATCTCTGTATTTAAGATGTCTGCTGCATGCCCAGTGGTTAGGATGTGTGTGAGCTTTGAGGAATATTAAACCCTAATCTAGCAAAATGTGTAAGGACATTTAGAATTTTAAGCATATAAGGAGTTCAGTTAAATTCTAAGTCTTTGTACAGTCCAAGACATGAGGGTGTATACAGTGAGAAACATGATCTTTAAGGAATAGAGAAAATGCACTGATAATGTTGGACTTCGATACAATTTGACCCTAATTTTACCCCATCTCAACATACCATTTTCCTGCCTTGCAAGAGGTCTGCTAAGGTTTACTGAAGGCATCTACTATGGGCTGTTAGTTTTATCATTAGTGTTGTTTGTATAAGAGCAATTATTTGTATCCTGATGTCACCTTGCTGACCATTGCTCTTGTGTCACAGAAATGCTCTAATCATGAAGTCTGATTAAGTGTGGTTTTAATGAAGAGACTTGCTAGTTCTTTGTTTAACAGCACTTAGATTTTTGACAGTTGTAAAATGGTTGTGGTAGGATCTAAACCTTGGTGAAGAATGTCAAGTGGTTTTCTTTGTCTAGCTTTTTATTTAATCTGACATTTGTTACCTACCCTTACATGACAATAAGCAGAGTGGCTACCCAAGTGCAATGCAATTACATTTTAAAAGATTCTACCTTTTATATAGACTTTTGAAATAAAACCCTCACAGGCAGATGCATAAATATTGCCCAGTCTTTTTGTGATGGCAAAGTTAAAGTAGTGTGAGCCCCTTCTTGCTGCTTGTGAGAAGAGATTTGTTATGTTATGGATGAGCCCAGTGTGCATTACTTTCCTCCCATTGCCTCAAGCTACCCATGCTAATTAGTATTTTTCCTTATACCTAAACCTAAAAGAAGTAACACGGTAATTCTGATGACAGAGAAGGTTTCATTAAAATAAATATGAATATGACAGATACTGTATCAAAATTCAGTATGCCAGGGAGTTGCAAAAGAGCTAGTTGCTAAATATGTGTGTGAGCTTCAGGACTTTATGTATCTTTTGAGGGCTAAGATATAGAACAGGATGCTTTTAATTAAAAAAGATTCAACTGGTTAGACTGGCTACTTTGCTGTAAGTAGGATGCTGCAATTGGAACTTAGGTTTAAATGGGCAATGCCTTCTTAAATTCTAGGGGAGAGTATTTCAACATTTGTAAGAACTGACTGTGCTGTATAAATGTATTATTTGGTGACTGGCCGTATTAATTTGGTCAATCAGGTAGATGGTGATTCAGTTCAGGATCACTGTTAATCCACAGATTTTTATTGACTCCTTTTCAATTTTGACCTTTTCTTGTATCATCTAATTTCAGTTTAGTAAAAGTTAACAGTAGGGAGCTGAAGCAATATACTAGATCTGCTTTTTCACCTCTTAAAAAAGCCTGTGAAAAATAGAACCAGTTATTCCTCCAACATAGCAGTTTGAATGAAAACTTCAAGTATATAATCAAATGAGACAAGGAATCTATGGGCCATTTGGATTTTTGTCAAAGGATACAGAATTTGGTAGGACTAGGTTATCAGATCAGAGACTTTACTGACCAAATCAAATGTGGTAGAAGATGCCTTCTGTGGCCCCAGAAATAAATAAGGCTGCTAAGCATTTATGAGGGTTTTGCAGGGATGTAAATCAGGTTTACAAAACTTATTTCCAACTGTAATTACTTCATAAAAACAGTACTGCATCTAGGCAACAATGGCAGACTAGCAGGCCAGAATGAAGCATGGAAAAGAGAATGACACATAAGAGATAAGTAGTCGTAATTTGTTTGCAGGCTTTGTTTCATGATTCTGTAACATATTTATCAGGAAAAAGCAGAGGGATTTCAAAGCAACTATTCTGGGAACTCCTCCAAAATTAAGTGCAGCTGTTTATGCCTTAAAGTCAATTATTTTTCTGTGTTTCTTCTCTAATCATTCATTATTTGTAGATGCCACAAAACAACCCATAAAGAGCTGACAGAACAAACATTATTCCCTGTAGATTTTTTTTTAAATATTCATCATATGCTTTAGGTTTGTATAAGGTAGTTCTGTGAACTCAGCAGTACTGAAGGTGGAGAGGGCAGCAATGTCTGAATGTAAAGTCTTTCAGTGCTATTAAAATCAAAGTCTTATTTATTTTTTAAATTGTTTGGGTTAAGTTTTCCTTGTCCCTCTAGCACATGTTACTGTTGGGATAAATCTATTAAAATATGGGCTGAGTGAATGTGATTCTATTGCACTGTGATCCTCTTCAAATTAATATTTCAAACAAGGATTTATCTCTGTTGCTGTAATGGTACAAATACATTTGTCCACCCAATGCTTGCCTGCTGCTGGATGCTCACCTTGACAATTTCAGTAGTGGCTTAATTATTAATAGAGGGCAGATACGATCCTTAGCTACAATGAAAGAGTTTCTATGAACAATGCTCACTGTAAGTATTATGGTTTTTAATTTAGCTCTCTGAGCTTTGGGCAGCCTGAGTAAAAGCCTAAGTCATCCACATTTTTACAAACATTAATCTCAGGAAGTTGTGTTAGATTTATTGCCTGAAATATGTATAAAAATAACTCAGATGTGTCCACATGGGTCTATACAAGTTAAGTAGAATATACTAGCCAAAAACCATTTCAAGTGCCACTAGATGACAAGTCTGTATTGCAGCAGTACCTCTCCTTTCAATAGTTAGGGCAGGATTTCCAGGACTGGGATATCAAAGCCTCCATAGCTGGATCTTGTAGGACTGGCTGACTGAATGATGCACATGACAAAAACCCTCTGTTTGGTTTCCTGCTGCCTCTAGTTCAGTAAAAGATGAAAGAAACATGGGGAATAAACAGTCAAGTTGAGCCTGTTAAGACTTGCCACTCTTTGTACTACAAGAGAGAATAAATATACACAGGGGCCAGAGCCGCTAGTGGGACGAGAACAGCTGTGGCATTGTACAAGAAAAGAGGAGTGGGTAATACAAGAATAAAACAAAAAGAAAAAATCATAGGGAGAGAAAGAAAAGATGTCCAGTAATAGAGAAATGTGTAGGAGAACAAGGGGGACAGCAGAGAAAGATCTACAAAAGGCCTGTTTTCTACTCGACTGCCCTTGCTTTGGATGCAGACTGCTTTCATACAATAAGATGCTGGTGTTTAGAAATGGAGTTCAAAAGGACTTAAAGGCAGCTTTTATTTGAAAAATTTTACCATGAGCCCATTCCTTCTTTTCTTGCCCAGTTTTGATTGGAATGAAGAGCCTGACCTTGCTTTTCATTTGGGTATGGGACAAGCAGAAAATTTTTACTGGACTAATCAGTTCATCAGTAGCACCGAAGGTGCCTAATTCAACTTGAATTTTCCAATATAAGTCACGGAAGATGCAGATGAAATAAAATGAGTGTGAGAGGAGAATAAGAGCCTGTATCCCTTGCTCTTGTAGAGGCAAAGAATGGGAGTCCATGTGCTCATGCCCATGCATCTCTGCTAGTGCATAAACCCAAGTGACTTGCCTGTGATGTCTAACAGATGGACAGCTACTGGCCATATCTGTTTCTTTATGGGGGGTTGTTTCATATTCAAACACCTTTCTCATCCTTCTAAGTTGTTTGTGATGACAACTTCAACCAAAATTAGTCAGATTCTCTTTCCATTTAAATCAAGGATATCGCTTCAGTTCCATTTACAGTTTACCCTCTTTATATCTAATAGATACAGATGGAAATTAGAAGCAATAAAATCACAATAAATATTTTCTTACTGCATAATCACGAGCTTCCAGTTTGCTCTCTCAATTTTATGGTGTATTAGTTTTCTGATTCTGTTTTTAAGGGAAGGTCGGGTTTTGCTTTTGAAAGGGTTAGCAAAAGGCTACGTTCCTTGCAAAGAGCAAGGTGCTGCCCAATGCAGTGGCTGACACTAACTCAGGATACATAGCTCTGGTGCCCAATGCAAACTTTGCCATATCCTGCTACTTCAGGCTCTGCTAGATAATATGATATCTAGGACACATACTTGCTAGATGCTTTATTTTGTATCTTCTGCTATTAAACTAGATAAAATAAGGAAATGTAGCAAAATGCTAAATAAATGCAGACTGCATGTTTTCAACTGTATTATTTTGTTAGTCTGAGCTCTTGTACAGGGACAGTAGGCAGTGTCTATGAGAATTTCTTGCAATTGAAACTGGCTTACTTATGTATTGATTAAAATGTTATTTAAGGCATTTTGGAAAGATGAGTATTTAGAAGACAGTCTAATAATTTAACCACCTAGTTTAGTCCTCTCTATCCCTTACAAATTCCAAAAAAGAAATGCCCATAAAATACAAATCTAAGAAATGTTATTACAGCATTGGCTAACATAAATTGCTTCATGCAGCTATGTCAGTCTAAGAACGAGTGATTGCTCTGTAGAGAAGTGTTTTCATGGCTGAAATAAAGAGATGCTGGGGGCTGAAGCCCCTGCACAATGATGGGTGGATTGAGCACTTAGATGTTAGCCTAAGTCTGGTTTATACCCAGGAATCAGAAATTATGTATTACAATAGCACTCAGCCTTTGCAAACCCATGGTTAAATCCACTGGAAAGGATAAAATTTATTATTATAATTCTCATTAAAAATATGTTTCTACTTTTTACCCACTATGAACATTAATGTGTGTGTAAAAATATAGCAAATTAGCACATAATGAAATGTAATTCAGAGCAGATTCTGCAGAGAGGGCAGTGCTGCTGCATTCTCTCTACCTATAGGACGGAGTTCAATTTGAGTCCTCTTTGGGTCTCATATTTATGAGCCTATCACATTTCATAAATGTTGGTTTAATTTAAAAGTAACACCTTTTGAGGGGGGGAAATAAATAAATTAATCTAGGTGTTTGGTTGAACTAGTGGCTATGTTCCAGCAGCAGAAACACTGATTTTGTTTTCTGACAAGTGGGAAGCAGAGAGACTATGCATGTAATTATACTTATGCTCTTGGTTCAAATTACTTGTAATCTAAATAATTTCTGTGGATCAAATTCTGGCCTCAGCCTTCTGAAACTGGAGATATTCACCAATGTTAGGAGAGCAATTGCAGGTGTACATTAGTGTGAGTGGAGAATTCAGCCAAGTAGATCTGTAGAACTACAAAAGGAAGTGTAAAAGCGATTAAAATCAGGTCCAGTGTGTAAGGCAGTGCTCAGCTAAGCTCATCCCATAGTTTCTATACATACTCCTGAGATCCCAAGCACAAAAGATTATACACAGAATGCCAATCTTAATTCTTAATGCTTTTGATTGGCTGGCATTTGTCACAATGACCTGAACATCAATTAAGCTGAAAAGAGGCTTTTTAGTGTATGTTGTTGTGGCATTACTGTACATTATATACAGCATTCTAGATGTGCAGTGATTTGTCTATTTTTATAGAGTTGGTAACATTAATTTCAGTGTTAGCCTTTGCTATGACACAGACTTTGTCTTCATTATTCTGAAATATTGTTTGAGAAAAACCCCACAAATCCATTTATGTTTTCAATTTGCTTTGAACTGTTTTACAACAACTCGGGTCAAGACCTAATTTCTACAGCAATCTTCTCTGTATTTTATTGTTCACCGGTGACTTGTACATGATTAAGGAATCCATCAGGAAAATTCTCTTTATATTCTTTCTAGAACATCTCTTTTCCCAATATCCCACTTGCAGTATTGGCTTTATAGTATGGGAGCTGGAATAAAATTTGAGGATGAAAAATGGATGCAGTACTTTAGAAAGTGGCAAGTTCATTTCGACTACCTCCTTTGTAACTTTGCATTTTGAAACACAACCTGATATTTCCAATCTTACACACCTATGAAAACTCATTCAAATGTTTGCAATACAGTGTTTGCTGCTGTTCTAATAAAGTGCTATTGTTTGCTTTTAAGTGTAAGAATCCTGGCAAAAATATTCCTGCTGGCAAATATCCCAGTGACCTGATTCAACAATTCATCTGTTCATAAATAAATACTTATTTAAATAAATAGATTTTTTAGTATATAAATGTATGTCTGCATTTGCACACATCCAAGTATCTCAAACACAGAAGAAAATCATCAACATTTTGAGACTTGAAATAACCTCTAAAAAAGTTTTTGAGAGTAAGAATGCAGCCAAATTGTCCAAACCATCAGTCCTTGCTGGGATGTGATGGGAAAGGGTGTGTACACATGTTGAAAACAGAGAGCTTTAATGGATGCCTTGCTTCATGAGTTGTTGATGAGTTGCTCTTTGGTGCTGATTGTAAAATGTATAGAGTAAAAAATTGCCATCCCAGATTTACATCCGCAAACATTTTTATGCTGTGATACATGCAATTGAAACAAATTTCAAGGATACAAATTTTAATTACCAGTAAGTTTAGTAAAGTTTTATAACACCTTAAAAGGCATTAAAATTTAGGTTTTTCAACTGCAAAATATGACAAAGTCATCAACAATACCTGGATCTGACTTCCTCAGAGTGAAAGGTATTAGATGTGTTGGTTCAATAAAGTGCTCAATTTACATATATACTGTATAGACATGTACATAGATACATTTACCCCACCAGCATAAAGCCTAAAGAGATCAGGTTATAGGCTATTCATGGAAAATGGACTGTGTGCTAATTCCAGTCACTTGATACTATCGTATCAGTTCTGTCCAAAGAAGTATCACTGTATGGCTATTAAACAGGGATCAGCCTTTGCAGATCAACTGTTGACTTGTTTGATGACATGAGCAGGCATGAGTTGTCATCTTTAATCTATGGGTTCTGACCCTATTAAAGAGAAAAAAGCAGACAACAGGTTGGACTCAGACTGATGCCCCAGTCAGGGTAATTGGGATTGTAAATGATGTTTTAATGGGGTAGGACCCAGCACAAAAAGTTCAGGTTTCATAGACATTTATCAGCGGCTAGGAACTACCATCAGAAGAACGCTTTTGGTAGTAACAGTGTTTCAGGAGTGGAGGAAGCATAATTAGGTTCCCAACATAATTAGAACCCAAAATAGGGCCATGAAAATAACCAGAGAGCTGGAGCACCTCTTCTACAAAGACAGGCTGAGAGAGTTGGGGTTGTTCAGCCTAGAGAAGGGAAGGCTCCAGGGAGACCTCATAGTGGCCTTCCAGTGCCTGAAGAGGCTACAGAAAGCTGGGGAGGGACTTTTTACCAGGGCATGTAGTGATAGGACATGGGGCAATGGTTTTAAAGTGGAAGAGGGGAGACAATAGGAAGAAATTCTGCACTGTGGGGGTGGTGAGCCACTAGAACAGGTTGCCCAAGAAAGTTGTGGATTTCCTTTCCCTGGAAGTGTTCAAGGCCAGGTTGGATGAGGCTCTGAGCAACCTGGTCTAGTGATAGGTGTCCCTGCCCATTCAGGGGGGTTGGAACTAGGTGATCTTCAAGGTCCCTTCCAACCCAAACCAATACATGATTCTAAGATAACAGGCTTCTAATGCTATTAATATATTTTAGATCCTATTAAGGAGATTTTTAAATCCCTATGGGAAAAGCTATGCCAATTTTTGGCAAAGGTAATAGGTAAAGCAAGGAGGAAGCTGTGCCTAGCACAGCTAAGACCAAGGCATGCTGATGGGACTGGTTGAGACATCAAGGAGATTCTTCATCATCTACTCTCTTTCCAAGCTCTAGTTTTTATATGTTTAAAACTTCATGGAGTCATAATCAGTTTTAGCAGTCTCTGGAACTGAAGCCTCTTTATCTTCCCTCTCTTTATGAGGCCTTGTTAAACAGCAGTCTTCAGTTAACTTCCATCACTTGCATATCTCAGAGGGCTTGTGTTTCAAACAGTGCTCCCAGGCTGATACCTTCTCAAAAATGTGTATAATGCAAAGGAGTTGGTACCAGCACAGCATTTATCAAGGTTAAGATGAAAAATCCCTTCTTGGGATTTCTGTGAGAATGCAGCAGGTGGTGCCACTGATGTTTGCTGAGACAATGTGCAATTACTTCTCTTGTTCTGCCAGAAAAGCTTTAAAAGGCCACATACTTCTACTTTATCACTTGCCCCCTCTTTTTACTTGTGCTGCTGGCAACTCACTTGGACTTGTTCTGGAAATGTCTCTGTGCTCAGCGGCTGTGACCCCAATTACTCCTTGCTTTTTCTCCTTCTCTTCCCTCCCTAAATGCTAGTGGATTTTCTTCTTTACATTTGCATTATAAGTAAGAGAAATAACCCCCTGCCCTTCCCGATAACTTGATGCATGGACCTGAAACCTCCCATTTGATATGAAACATTTTAAGCCATACAGAACTACTTGGTATCTTGCTGTTTAGCTAATCTATTAATAGAATTGAGTGGACATGGTTAAAATCAGATCCACCACCTAAAGCAACAATAGCCTCATTTTAAATGAAAAAGTAGTTTCCATTGATTCTGCTCTTACTGTGCAGGACCCTTCCGATTCTCTACATATCTAAATTAATTCAGGTAAAAGGCTCTTTTGAATAGTAATGAATTTTCCACAGTTTCTCCTTGCCTAGCTCATCTTTGGCTGTCGTGATGATCTTGTAGGGTCCCTGACCAGTCTGCTGCTGTTCCTGCTCCTATGCAGTGAAATGTGAAATTGCAGTCTTCTGCACCAGGAGTGAGAGTGGCTCATGCTAAAGTGAGCACTGGTGCGTGTAATGGCAGTGGCCACCAAAAGGAGGTGCACAGCAAATCACCTATGCACAAGGCATGGGAGAAGGTCGTTATAGGGCTGATAGTTGGACTGATGTTACAATTTGTGTGTAACAAATATTTTATCAGACTCCAGGCAGAAGCTGACCGTCATTCCTGGTTAGAAGTTCTTCACCAGATAGGGTGAAGGTCATGTTCATGTCATTCATCATTTCTTGAGATGATTATCTAAATGATTAATTACATATTTTTAATAGCATGCTTGCATGCATCCAGTCCACTAGCTATGACTTTCTCTAATCCAAGTGTCATCTATAAGAGGCTCACCATATGCAGAATTTTTTTCAGGACAGAATTACCATCAAATTGCAAAAGTATTTAATAAGGACTGGTTTAGATTATAAAGGCTCCAAATTGTTCTTATTGAGAAAGGTATTTAAATTTCAAGACCATTTATAGTTTCTGATAAATAGCACTCTGGGATATGAGGAAAGACTTGAAAAGAAGACTGTTATAGGGCCATTCTCTTAGCAGTCACAAACCATTTAAGCATGTTCCCCTATTTCTGTCTCTTTCTGGAACTCTACATCTTTATCAAAGAGTTTTTCAGTTTTTCAGAGAAAAAACCCAAACCTAACCCCTTCCTTTGACTCTGAATTGCATGTTCTTAAGACAACAACGGTGCTCACATAGTTGAGTTCTTTATAAAACTTACCTAGTAGTTTTTGTGTATGGCATAGAATAGCTGTACAGTGTTTTTTTTCATCCAGTCTTTTCTCACTGACTCAGTTACAACTTGTTTACTTGCTTTATTTCCCCTTTTTCTGATCCTTTCCCAAATGGAGCACTAACCAAGGACAGTTTACTTCGAAATCAAACCTTCAAACTCACAGGCTCCCAGTGGTTTTTAACATTGGTTTAAATGAGCTCCAACATCCCTAACAAGAAATATTTTGATGTGGCATGGAAGTTCCATGTGGTATTTGGCCTGGTGATGAGGACAAAAATAAAATTTTGAGCCACCTTTTAAAAAATCAGCCCTGTAACCACGACAGGATAAGGATAAGAAACCAGTCAGGATAAGGGGCAGCTGGAGTCACTGCTGCAGTAAACAGTGCAAATGAATGGGTTTTAGTCCCTTAATGAGTCCATGGGTACTTGTAAAAATATAAGCTTCTAAGCACGTGTTGGCAGAAGAGAAAGAAATGGGCTATTCATATGCTTAGAATCACAGGTGTACATAGCAACTGTGTGTAGCCCAGAGCAGAAATATATACTGTATCAGGGGCACAGTGTTTATTCCATGTTATATCTGCTCATTTGGCTGACAGCACAAAGTGAAATGCAGGAGTGGTGTTAGGAAAGGGGAGCTGAGAACAGACGAAACACTGAAAGAGAAGGAAGTAACTCTGGGATTACACCAGTGTCCTTGAGATAAACTGTAGCTGGGATGATGGTAGAGTTTGAATGTGATCCTTAATGAAAAGAGAAATCATCTCCACAACATACTTTAACATGGAGTATAGAAGTTTATTTAGAGAGGCAAAGAGAAAAAGAGCTTAATTTCTTGCTTTCTCTGCTGCTAATATGTCTTTCAGATCACACAAACAAAACTCATTCTTCAAGGAGCCTTCCTTGTTCATCACAAGTCCTAGAGCTCACCTATCTACAGGCAGTGCCAGTCATTATTCACCAAGAAATGCCAATCACCACTCTCTGGGACTGATGTAGACTCAAAAGGGCACCAAGGCATGAAGCTCCCTTGTCAAGGTGAACTGTACAGCAGGTTTTGGGTTTTTAGCACTTAGAGAAGGGAAGTATTCAGCAGGGCTGTGGAACTGAGGCAACAGCTTCTATAGCATGTGTGTGACATGATGCTCTTTCCTAAATTTGGGCAGAAGTGGCTAGGTATAGGCCTTCCAGATGGATGCTCTGGGTCCCTGTATATTTGCACAGATAGTGGCCCTATCTGGAAGGGTCATTCTGAATTTCTGGATGAGCTTCTGGTCCCAGGCAGTAGTTTCACTCCATTAACACCATTTAACAAAGTGAGATGCAAGTTTCATCCAGAGAGAAACCAAATTAATGGAACATGCCACCCGGGATCCAACAGGGGGGAATGGTAAGGTAGTGACCCTTTAACTACAGGATGCTGCTGGAAAAGCCTAAGTACAGGCTTCTAATGTGGAAGGAGCACAATGTGAAGGACCTGAGGTGCAGCATTCCCTCAGTCCTTGAGTACAGACATTGTGTGCACTCACGAAAGCAGCAGGAACATTGCCACTGCAGAGGGGGCTCCTGGGAATGTGACCTTTTGTGTCTTGTCATAGGGAATGTGATTCAGAGGCACTGCTGCAGTTATACAGACTTGTAGTTTCCTCTTTTGTGAAATTTCTTATCAACTTGTATGATCTATTTCAGTATTTTCAGTGAATTCTCTGTTTGCTCAAAAGGCCAAAAAAGGAAAGAAGAAAACCTTCCTGTTCCACAAACAGATTGGTAGATCTATAAAGCCCCACATTCTTAAATCAAATTTTTAAAATTGGAATTTTGCTGCCGTTACAGTTTAGCCTCGGGCTGGTAATTTGGCACTTGCTTCAGTCACTGGGGTCCCAAATTGGAAAAAGTACAGAAGAGGAAAGAGCAGATCATGTTTATACCAAATAACGAAGTCCCCCAGTGCACAAATTCAACCATACTTTAAATACCCATTTTTTTCCCCTGAAGAGAGTAAAAGAAAAACCAAGAGATTAGGCCCTGATGACAGAGTCTCTAGAAAAGCATAAAATCTAATAACACTGACTTTCCATTCAACCTCTCACACATATATCAGAGGAAAACGTCCCTTGCCGAATACAATGGAAGCTCAGTTGGGCAGGGTTCTTTATGTCCTTTTTGACACTGCCATTCCCACACATAAGAGTGTGCTCATCCTGTCTCTGTACTTGTCTCCATAGATGATCTGTCACTGGTGTACATAATTTACAGGGGCTCACTGCAAAAACTGAAGAATTTTCTCAATTTTGGGCCAGTTTTCAAAACTGAAAATGAGCCACATCAGTGACATGTACACTTTTTCTTTTGTTACGGCTAGGAGTGTGGGTGGATGTCACTAGTCTTTAAACTTCTTTGGACATTATTAGAAGGCCCCACAGCTTCCTTTCAGCCTATGAAAGCTGTCTTGTGGGATAATACATGCTTAGGAGCCCAACACTATGTGAACAGGATTTCTGGGATGCAAGGACTAAGGGGAATCCCATATCAATATTCTCTCACATTGTGCTCTTTAGATGAGAAGCTTCTATATGGGCTACTTAAGAAGCTGTGACAGGCAGCATCTCTGGAGACCTGCTTTGTTGTCCATGTTATTTTGGCCCTCGATTCCTCATCTTCCCAGTTTTAGGAAGCGGTTGCCATGGTGCTTGAACTGCATCTCTGTGGATATAAATTATACCCCTGTGACTGCTTTAGTGTGTGTGTGTGGGGAATTGTCCCAAAGCATCCACCAGTGCAGGTTTTAAGACAATATGGCAGTGTAGTAAATGGGTTTTTTATAATATGCCGTTGTGAGCAGGTGGGTTTAGATTCTAAGTCTGTTGTATTTTTGTTGTATGTGTAAGTTTACTTAGAAACTTGTATTCATTGAAAGGAATGTTTTTACTCAGCCTGGAGTTATTGACCACTTCAATAAAAAAATGTGCACTCTACAAAGCTTAAATTACATAATTGTTCAAGAAGGACTAGTACCTCCTGTGGCATCTTTAGTTAGAAGAAAGAGATAGTAACATTAATCAGGACTTCTGAGGATGCTGATAATGATAATTCTTTTCTAATGTACTGATATAACTCTCAATTGTTTCATATTAAGCTGAGAAAATGGAAGAGTTAGAAGATGGTACACATTTTAATAGAAGCAATAATTCTGCTTGAAGGGTTGTCTGAATGCTGTGCTGGGAAAATGAAACCAATAGATCCCATTTTACTGAATATAGCTGTGTAGGAAGAAAAGGTCATAGCCCTAGGCCTAATTCTGTTACTGTTTTAAAGCTGATGCTATTATTTTTCAATCTATTTTATGGTTTTAAAATGGGGGAAAGCATATATACGTAATAATTACTGCAAGCTACAAAAGATTTTCTTTGGATTCTATGCTATAAGCTTATTAACCAGTGTGACTCAGCTGCCTTCTGCTGTCCTCAGTTACACCAGCATACACCAGGTAGAGATCTAGTTTACAATATTTCTTTCCTGCTGATGATTATTTTGTGCTGATGGGCTATTAGCTGTTATGGGCTACTCAGCTATCCAGCACACACTGCATTCATACCCAGAAGTCTTGCTAAGTGAGTAGAAACAAGTAACTGCCTTTGAATTTTCATGAGCTAAGCATCGTGGGTCAGATTCTCATTTAGTCTAAGGCATCTCTGGATGCTGTGGCATTATAAAGTGGCCTTGTTGAGGATATAAAATAACCCTAGCCCTTTGAAAAATGACTCCACATGATTTCTCATAGCTATGTCATTTACCATAAGCACTTTGCAGTCTGATCCCATTTTCCTTTTTATTGTTTCCTTTTGGAAAGTCTCAGTGGTGAAATTCTTAATGCAGGCCTGTGGCTGGTAGCCTCTGATCCTTGGAGGAAAGTGATCTCTGCCAAACCTCATTGCCATTATTAGTAAGCACTTTCATCAGGTTGTCATTGTTACAAAATCTGGACGTATATTAGTGCTGTGTCATCTAGTGATGATGTTTCATAAATAATACATGATTAGTCAAACTACTAGTAGAGGAGGTGTGTACAGCTTTTAATTAGTGTCTTCCAGTATTCTGCTCCTAATTAAAAAGGAGTCCAGTGCTCAACTACCATTTATCATAGAATGGTTTGGGTTGGAAGGGATCTTAAAGATTATCTGTTTCCAAATCCCCTGCATTGTCAGGGACACCTCCCACTAGACCAGGTTGCTCCAAGCCCCATCCAACCTGGCCTTGAACACTTCCAGGGAGGGGCAGCCACAGCTTCCCTGAGCTACATGTTCCAGTGTCTCACCACCCCCACAGTGCAGAATTTCTTCCTAATGTCTAACCTAAACCTCCCCTGTTCCACTTTAAAACCATTATCCCTTGTCCTATTGCTACAAGCCCTTGTCAAAAGTCCCTCCCCAGCTTTCTGTAGCCTCTTCAGGCACTGGAAGGCCACTATAAGGTCTCCCTGGAGCCTTCCCTTCTCCAGGCTGAACAACCCCAACTCTCTCAGCCTGTCTCCACGGGACAGGTGCTCCAGCCCTCTGATCATCTCTGTCGCCCTCCTCTGGACTCACTCCATGTCCTTCCTAGGTTGGCAGCTGCAACTGGACACAGCATTCCAGGTAGGGTCTTACTAGAGCAGAGGGGCAGAATCACCTCTCTCAGTCTGCTGGCCACACTGATTTTGATGCAGCCCAGGACACAAATGGCTCTCTGGGCTCCAGCGCACATCACTGGCTCATGTAGAGCTTCTCATCAACCAACACCCCAAGTCCTTCTCCTCGGGGCTGTTCTCAATCCATTCTCTGCCAAACTGTATTTGTGCTTGGGATTGCCCCAACCCAGGTGCAGGACCTTGCACTTGGCCTTGTTGAACTTCATGCAACACACCCTCCTCTTGTCCCTTGTCTGTCCTTCCTAAAGAGCTTGTACCCATCCATTCCCTTGCTCCAGTCACAGGAGTCATCCCACCACATCTCAGTAATGCCCTGCAGGCACGAACACGTCTGTAACTCCTCACATTTGTTGCCCATGCTACATGCATTCACATAGAGGCTTTTATGTTGGACCCACATTGAACCTGTCTCACTGGCTAGGATTACATTCTCCTGTGTTTGAGGTGTTCTCCTGCTGGTCTGTGATCCTTCTCCAGGACTAGGGCATCTATTACTGGCACTGGCCATTATAGAAGACTTCTAGAAGATAAGAATTGAAAATACTGGGGACACCTCAATCTACCTTTTTTTTTTTCATGCAACTAAAACTCTGTCCAGCTTAGATAATTTGAAGTCATAGGTATGAAAAATCATCACAGCCAATAACTGAAATATTTTTCATTTCAAGCCCCCTACCCTCTGGTATTGAAATATGCTTCTATGCTCATTGTTAGAGTGACACACTGTATAGAACAAGCTGGAAGGCTTAAGAGTTAATAGGGTTAATATACCTGTCATGATGTACAGAATTCCTTAAGGAAATTCTTCCTCTCCACAAATTCTGCAGTAGTGCTGTTGCATGCCTTTCAACATTCATAAGGCAGTTGTATAATTGTTTTCCATGAGAACAGAACTCAAGAACCATTGGCTTCAAATCCCTTGTCTATGCCTAGCCCATTATGAGTCCTGGGGAAAACACAGTTTCACCTCAAGAAAAGTAAGAAGAACTAATTAGCTCAATTCACAAGGCTTTGCAAAAATTACTGTAGTTCTTTTTTTTTTTTTTTTAAATGAACTATATAATAGAAGTGCCAAGTGCTCTCTATATGTGTCTACAACAATGTAAAAACTGGAGTAGGGGGGGAAAAACAAGTAAATATAATCAGAACTTGTGTTTCCCCAAAATGGAGATTTTGAGAAGGAGGTTTTTTTGTGTTTTTTGTTTTGGTTTGGTTTTTTAAATATATATTCCTGTATTTCTCTTCTGGGCCATTTCCTACCCCCATGGAGTTTATGCTGTACAGACATTTACATGACTCTACAGTTATAGCACCTACTCTAGCCAAGGTTTATAGGAAACTCCGGTTGAAAAGAAATTATGCTTCCACCACCTTCTCTGTATCAATTTCTGTGACTAAGCAGAGGGCTTCATTCTTCTGGAATATTAACCTACTTCATTTCATAAGCATCAAAATGAAAAGAATATTTGCAAAGGTCAGGTTACAGTATATGGCAGGAGAAACATGCCAAAAATAATTAGAATTACTGGGGCTGTATAGGAAAGTCACACACAGCACATATTGCTCACAGGTGCTCTGTGTGAAGCCCAATCCAATAAATGTCAGTCCAGTCATTTACACTAGGAGAGTGCCAGTCATGTAAAAAGAAACAGAACAGATGCTTTATGAGAAACAAACCCAACACAAATAAACCCAAAACTGATTATAAAAAATGACACTAAACAAATATTAAAATGCATGTGAACTGCATTTGGGATCCTGCAAATGTTTTGCCTACATTTGGGATTCAATGAATGATTTGTAAAGCAAAAGGCAAATAATTTTTAATGCTTTGCAAGTCTTTTGAAAGCTTGGCTCTGCATCTCTGTGAGGTTTCTTGTTGTTTTGATTTTTCATTTGTTTGGGGTTTTTTTGTGTGTGTTTTGTTGTAGTGGTTTTTTGTTGTTTTGCTTTTGGGGTTTTCCTTAATTATTTCTTCTTTAATTTTTTTTTTTTTAAATCCCTCTCTCTTTCTCTCCATGTTCTTTGATCTTTGGTTTTCAAAAGGCCAAAACATCCTCCAAAGTGTGGTGAAATTTAAGAATTTAATCTATGTAGTTTTTTGGTTTCTTTTTTGTTTAAATGCTGAGGACTAAAGGTTTGACTCTAGCATGTGTTTTGAAAAGCTTACACAGCCCTGATTTTTTGGGAACTAGGACAGGCTTCAAAATCTGCTAAAATAAGCAAGTTATGTGGGTTAAGTGTTTATTGTAAACATTTCAAAGTTAAAGCTATTATCATTGACAAGAGAGAGCCAGGTTCAGCAGCTGCCCTCGCCTGCCTTCCCTGCTGGCAAGTGTTGTCTGTATGTGCCACTGTCATGGCTGGAGCATCTAGCATGGGTTGGGAGCTCCTCGGGTGGGAGAGCATTATGTGCTGCTCCAGTGTCACTCTTTGTAGCTGTTAGAGAAAAGTTTATAGAGTAACTTTTTGTTTTGTTTTATTGGTTTGGTTTGGGTTGTTTTTTTTTTTTGGGGGGGGGGGGTTTGTTTTGTTTTTTTTTTTTTAATTTGATGCTTCCTGTAAGCCAGAGATCTAAGATGCTATGGATACTGCTCTAGTGACATTTTTAGTAGTCCCAGTTCATCCAAGGCAGTCACCTCTGGCTATAGACATGCTGATCAGATCCACTCTACAGTGCTGCTGACCACTTTTGGCTTGCTGAGATTCCTGAAAAACTGGAATCAAATGCAGCTGAGCTGAACAAATTTTTAAAGGAAAGTCAGATTTCATTCTTTTTTTCTTTTATCCAAAATAAATGTAGGAGCCCTAGAGGTTCTGAAACAAGTAGACCTCAAGCTTGAAATTTTATACTCATGAAGATTGGTGCAGAGCAGAGCAGTAAAACTCACCAGATTGTCTCAACTCTGACCAGAGAGACCACCCCTTTGGATAAAAAGCTAACTTGTGTTCCTTACTCATTTAGTCCCCTGCTTTTCTGCTGAAAGGGTCGAGAAGGGACTCATTCCCACAAGCAACTGGGCTGAAGCCACACATTCATTTCATACATGTCACCAAACAGATCTGTGATACTAATGATTTTCAGACTCTATCAACTGGAGCTGGATCTGACCCTGTGACCAGGAGGTTAAAGGCTCCAAATCCAATTACTGAACCCCAGAGATAGCAAGTCACTTGTTCTTAAACATGACATCAGCACTGATGAAAACTGTAGTGAGCTATTGTATGCAGCCAGGTAGACCAGCAACACGAAGGCAAGTTGCTAGGATATGCCCCTTTCAGACAGCACAGTTCATCTCTTCTCCATTTCCAGACATAGTATTTTTTTTTTTTTTTTTTTTTTTTTTTTTTTTTTTTTTTTTACCCCCCCCCCCCCCCCAAAGGACATGTTGAGCAGTTGGAAAAGATTCCATGAACATAAAGTATACAATCACATCCTCAGCACCATGCATGTGTTAAGCTTATGAAAATATCGTGTGACTCCCAAGTGAAAAATTGACTACTGCACATTGTTTATTCATGGCCTATCTACAACTGACATTTGATATTCAAGATTCATGCTTAGCAGCTGCTTGATTCCACCTCTTGCCAGTCTTCTCTTTGCTGGTGCTGCTGTTCTGTCACCACTGAGAGTGACACTCATGCACACAAGCGAAGTGTGGCTGACAAAATGTAAATGCACAATGTGAGAACATGATTAGTTCTGCTTCTGAGTCACTCCTGGTGCCCTTCTTTCTTGTTTATGTGCCTGTATGCTGGCAATGGCCCAGTTTATCTGCAAGGAAGACCTCAGTTGTAGGCAAGTTCTGGGGGGCAAGGATGTGTCACTGGAATGAGAGTTTGGCTGGCAATTCGGGAAGAGGAGAGGGAGTTAAATAGGGAAAAATAAGAAACATGAAGCAATACAGGAACAGTTAGAAGCTTATGAGTAGTAGTAGAACCCCTGAACTGAGAAAATATTTTGATCTGTCTGATGGAGATGTCAGAGAAGAACTAGGGTTCAGCCATATTTTGTACAGTCAGGGCTTTTCTTGAGGATCTGCTGTAAACAGATTTGTTGTTGATTTGCCTCATTTGTTGTTATGATTGTTTGAGATTTTCAGAAGGAAATTAAAGCCTCCTAAAATCAACTAATGAATATGACCATATGACTTAGAACTGAGGAGAAATATTGTGCTGAATTGTACTGGAGAGCCCAGAACTGGGTGCAGTACTCCAGATGAGGCCTCAATAGTGCCAATCAGACAGAAAAGCTCACCTCCCCTGACCTGCTG
Organism: Apus apus; assembly: GCF_020740795.1. Taxonomy (NCBI): domain Eukaryota; kingdom Metazoa; phylum Chordata; class Aves; order Apodiformes; family Apodidae; genus Apus; species Apus apus. Next base: position 9,892,732 of record NC_067291.1, read on the forward strand.
GCTGTGCGCTTCTGAAGGCAGCCAGGATACTGTTGCAAAGTTGCTGAGGGTGCACTCTGCTCCTTGTCTGGGTCTTTACTGAAGATGTTAGACAGTATTGACCCCTGGGAGTCTTGCTTGCAGCTGGACTTTGATCAACTGATCACAAGCCTCTGGGTCTTGTCATTCAGCCAGTTTTCAGTTGACCTCACAGTACATTTTGGAATCGGAGAGAAACTGGAGAAGAGACTATTGGCTCATATTACCTCAGAGTTGAAGATATTCAGAATGCAAAAGCATTTTCCTTTTTTTCAAGGAGGGTTCTTTCTTTAACAAGATGACCTCTCCAGAAGATGATAAAAACCAACAAATAGCAACTTTTTTAACTCCTCTAAGAAGTGTCTAATAAATTACATTGCATTGCTGCTAAGCACATTCTCTTTGCTGGGAGATACAACATAAATATCAAAAATTATAAACAGCACTGCATTGTTTTGTTTTATAAAATTATTTTAGTATCTGCACACAGGAAAAATTATGTGTTTATAATATTACTGACCATTTTTCTAAGTGGATTAAGTTCTGTACCTCCTTGGGTGAAAATCATTTGGCCAGTTTCTTATCTGGAGAAGTCTCACAACAACCACTACGAGTACGTATGTTGTATGAAAAGAAAGAAGTACAAAGGGAACATTATGTAGGGAGATATGGCACAAAGAGAAGGGCAGAGGCCAGAAAGGAGATATGATAAAAAGGCAATATTTAAAAAACTTTTTAGCTAAGGAGAATGATTTTTTTTTTTTTTTTTTTTTTTCCCCGCCCACCCTCGACAGAGACAGAAGCAAGAGGCTCAGGATGTCTCATGTACAATCCTTCTTCTAAACAAGCTCATTGCTTGCACTTCCACTGGAAGTGTTTATTTCCCACTGCCAATGGGCAGCTTCACTTGGCAGATGAACTCTGCCAGTGGTTAAATATTGCTTTGTTACATCCCTTCCTTCACATCTGAGAACTATATGGGCTGCAGGTAACTGTAACCTCACAGAACAGCAGCTGTGGATGTAACATTAAATGAACTTCTTTCAAACTTAGATCTTATCTACCAAAGTGCAAGCCTCAAATATCTTACTGTGTTCAAGCCTTGGGAGTTGATGGTATTCCTCATATGCATTTCTTCCCTTTGTGTGGTCTGTGATTGCACAGACCAAGGCAAAGATGGAATCACAATCATAAACCTAACACTGACAAGTCCACCACTGAACTATGTCCCTAGTGCCACATCCACTTGTCTTTTAAATACCTCATGTTCTAGGAGTTCAGCATGGGCTTCCACAGCAGTAAAACTGCAACAACAATTGTATGCAGGGCTTGTCAGAATGGAGTTATGCATGATAGAAGCTTGTGAGCCAATTAAAGTAAATACATCCGAAATACACTATCCCACTTTAGGAATTTCAGTGATGGCTATTTCAAGTAAATATTACATATAGAATAACCTATTCTTACTTAATTTATTCTGTTTTAAAATAGTAAAATGCTGTCTTTTGAAAAGGCTCTTTTTCAGACAACCTAGAAGACAAAGCTTGATCCTCTATTAATTATTTCTTAGGCATAACTGTGACTAGATATCCATTTGCAGAAGAGAAAGGGATAAATTTCATATATTGTGTACATATATATATTTCCCACTGGAATGGATTTCAAACAAAACAATGAAGGGAATGTTTTAAAGAACAAAATGAGAGTGGAGGCTAGAATGGAAGGTGAACGTGTCTGGGCTTGGTTTCTTGTTTTGAGGCTTGAATGTTAGATACAGCCTAGAGACTCCTGGGGATTATAAAAAATGGAATTTTTGTGACAAAGGATTTTATGGCATTTTGGAAGTATGAAATGTTCTCAACCATTGCTGCAAGCTCAGGCAAGCTTAACATCTCCTCCTCAGCATGACTGGCTATTTCATTATGCAATAGAGTTACAGTGGAATTTGCTTAAGATTTAAAAAGAAAGCTTCATATGCAAGGGGCAATTTACTAGGATTTAAATGTCTCTGAAGGAAAGATTTAAATCTGTATAGGAAAATATAGGCACATTTTCTCTATTACCATTTCTAACTCCTCATATATACACTGTAAATCTCAAGAGGAATATGAGCAGGACTTCATTCTAGAGAAGTGTACAGAGTAGGTTAGTATTTTACTTTTTGCCCATGAGGAAGAGTGAAAAGGACACTATTGTCTTCAAAAGGAACTGTGTTGAATTAATGATCTCGGTGTTCTTCCAAATACTGGTGCCAACAGTGAAAACAGAAGATTACATTTATTTGTTAGATGTCTTCTCTCCAAAATGTAATTTAAAAAATAAAAATCAGTGGTTCTGATGTTCAAATTTTCATCACCAAGAGCCAGCTCTTGTGCCCATTTTAATTTGCATGTTGTGGGGCAGTGTCAGTAGGCAAGGCAAGTTCTAATGAGCAAACAAACTGTTCCTGAGATCCATTAGATCTTGTGGGTTGTGCTGTGTCTCTTCAGGCCACGTCCAGTGTCTCTTGTCTGACTAACCCATATGAAGTCTATGTATCTACAGGTTTAGAGAGCTGAAGTATGGCAGTCAGTAACAGAGCCTCATGGTTGCTCTGGTTTACACCAGATGGACAGGCAAATACACAACTATCCATGGATCAGGGAATTACAGGTTTAGCCTAAAGACACCCTTGTGCTGTTTATCCACTTCTGTACAGGAAGAGACTGGTCTGTGTTACCTGTACTTTGCCTTTGCAACATACAAAGAACTACACACTTGAATACCAAATTTCATACTACTTCTTGGACTGCAGAGTCAAAACATTCTCTTTTGGTATGGTCTGTGTCTACTGATGGGAGGTATCCTCCAGACTGAAACATACAATCCAGTTTCTCTCTCCCTCTCATCCCCCCTGCTCCAGAGCTGGAATACTGAGACCTGCTGTCAACCTGCAGGCTGCTGAGAATGAGTTAGGGGGTCAGGGCTGCACTTTGTGACCGAGTCATACTGATGAACAAGAACCAAATCTTCTGTCATGCACAGAACTTTAACCACGTAACAGGCTCACAGAATGTGAAGTATCAGCATTGGTTATGTTAGCAATCCCAAACACAGGAATCTAAGAGAATAAGAGAGGAAAGGCCGTTCTGTTCGATTAGATGCACACAGAGAAAGGGATGAGCTGGAAATCAGGATGACTTAAAATTGTCTGCAGATGTTGTAGGATTTTTCTGCAGATGGTTAGTGATGCCAGATCCCTGGGTAGGGCAAGTGTTGCCTGCAGGCAAAGCTTTTAGAGACATTGAATCCCTGTAAAATAAAGGTAGGGGAATGGTGAGATTCAGATTTGGAACCTAGATCGAGGGTGTCTTTGTTAAAATAAGCAAATAATTTCAGGGGAAAAAAAAAGGAGGTTTAGAATGAAATAAAAGCTTTGCCATAGAATGATGGAAAAGACTACAGAATTAGCATAGAAGGCTCATTAAGAAATAAATCTGGTTTGTTTTTTTTGTTTGTTTTTTTTTTTACCCCTCCCTTCCTATCCCTCTTTTATACACCTGGCTGATGGAAAAGGCTTCTTTTACTCTGTATGAACATGAAGGATGTTAATTAAAACTAGTGTTTTGATGCTATTGCACAGGCTACTTAATCAATTAGCTGTATTTGCAAAGCATGTTTAAGGAGTAATTACTGCCAAATAATAAGAGGGTTTCTTGTATTAACTTTCAGAAATGGAGTATGCCAAGAAGAGAGGAACCTGGTGTCAGAGCTCAGCAGGCAGCTTTTGATCCTTTCTCATTCTGATTCCGCAAGAGCAACCAGGTCAGAGCCCTGCCACGGCAGCAGGTTTTGTGTAAAGCAGGGCAGCTGCGTAATGGCAGCTGGGCTCTGAAGTTGGAGGTGTGCTTTTGTTTGTGTTTGCGTGGCAGTGGGGTTTAGGTGGGTTAGAAGAGACAGACTATTTGTATTCCTGGGAGCATGTGGTTCAGATGTTTAAGCCTGCGGTCAGTCGTGTATCTGATCTGCTGTGGGATCAGGACTTGGCACTGGTGAGGCAGTGGAGCAATGCTCACATGTGGACTGTTGCCCTAGTGGGCAGACAGGAGGATTCCTAAGAGGTCCAGAGTACACCATTCCCTGTTCCTCCCACTCAACACTGCTGTTCACCACTCTTGGTTGTGACAGACCACAAGTAGATTTGCAGGCTCCAGTTACGCTCTGTTCTCCTCTCCAGGAAAGGACAATAGAGTTTCATGGTTCATTAAATTCAAACTGATGCCCATTGGAGAAGGAGGTGTTCTTCGTTTAGGTAGTAATATCAACACTGCATGATGTCTGATATGAATGATTTCTGGACAGTCAGGCTGTTGAACCATCAACAGATGTGTTAGAAACAGGTATAATGAGAGTACTGGTGAAAATAACGGAGAATTGCATGGCAGTTTGTGGCTAAGAGAGGAGGGAAACCAGGATGCTTATGTTATAGTTCTTTGTTGAATAATATGTATTTGACTTTTTCATACTAAGCTCATAGAGTGTCTTTCTTGAAAGGAATGAAGTAGAAAGCTCCCTGGGATGTACATGGTGGGTGTCTTTGCATTATAAAGCAAGCAGCTGAGAGAGAAAGATTTCAGATCCCAAGAGAGAAGGAAGCTGTCACTGTCAACAGTTTCATACTGTGAAGAGCATGCAATAATTTACCAAATGTGGTATGTTCTTAGACACTTCTCTGATTAGAATTTAAATAATTAAATTAAGGCCTAAGGATCCAATCCTAGCCTTGGTAGATACAACAGCACAAAGCTGAGTAGTACTTGCAGTCCTAATAGTTGCACTGACTTCAGTGAGGCTCTTTGGGAGTTGTGCTCTCCAATTTTGGTATAAAAACCAGCAGGATTGGACTTCTAGCACACTGGAGAGACAGAATGAAGTGATTGTAATTGTTGGTCCCCTGTTATTCTGGTGTCATAGAACCCTAGAATGGTTTTGTTTGGAAAAGTCCTTTAAGATCATGAAGTCCCAGCACTGCCAAGTCCACCAATAAACCATGTCCCTAAGCACTAGTACTGCCAGATCAGAATAGACTAAATACAGATGATGTTTTGAATACTTTTTATTCTTCTGAGTTTGGAACCTTTTAGGAACATTTGGATCACATTTTCAAGTACTCCTTCATAGGTATAAAATCTTTAGTTTGACTTTTTGTTTGAATGCAGCTCAGGATTGTTCCATGAACAGCTTTCTGGAAACTCTGTAAAGTTTGTAATGAAGTATTGAGATGTGAGAAGTGGTGTAGAGAAAACTCGATTTCCTAATGGCTATGGACAACAAGTATTTTGTGTCTGGAGTTCAGAGAAACACGGCTACGCCAGCTTCTGTGAAGAAACAGCCTAACTGACTGCAGTAGTTCGTTTATAAGTTAATCTGAATTATTTTTTAAATAGTGGCCAGCTAGACAGGTTGTTTCCTTGGCTATCACTGCCCAATTGAAGGCACAAAGGGCTGAGGACAGGGCTCCCTGTGAGGGTCCTGCTGGGCACTCCGAGGGGATGGGGTGCCCGGGTCTCGGAAGGTTTTCCAAGCCGAGAAGGCACAGCCTCCCGAAGCTGGGAAGCGCTGGTGCCAGGCGTGGAAAGTCTCCCCGCGCAACAAGTGCGGTTCCGCGGCTCAGCTGTGGCCTCGGGGCGGCTGGGGCTGCCGGTGGGCTGCGGAGCCCCGGCACGGCCGTGAGGTGAGCCCCTCGGGAGCGGGGGGCCCCTCGGGAGCGCTTTCCCTCCCGCACACACAAACGCTCCCGGAGCGCTGAGCGGGGGCAAGAGAAGCGGGATCCTGTCCCCACCGCCGCACGGCGGGCCCTGGGCTGCCCTGAGGAACCCGCGCTCCCCCGCCGCTGCTTCCAAGCCCCTTTCTGCCTCTCGCCCGTCCCCGCTTCCCGCCCCTTTCTGCTTCCCGCCCCTCCCGCTTCCCGCCCCTTCCCGCTTCCCGCCCCTTCCCGCTTCCCGCCCTTTCCCGCTTCCCGCCCTTTCCCGCGCCGGGGGGGGCGGGCTCGCGCCAGCCGTCTGGAGTTGCGGCTCGTCCACAGCCCCGTGTCGGGAAAGGGCAGTGACAGAGAAACCGCAAAATAGAAAACTGCTCCGAAAGAATGTGTTGCCGATCTCTCTTTCTCCTCAGTATTATCTGTGCAAGGAATATAAAGTGAGGATGGTGCGCTCAGTTCTGTGCTCGGTGTTCTTTACATGAATTAGTCTGTGCCTACAGCTCAGGTTTCTAACCTTAGCATGCAATCTCTTTGTGAGAGTTAGTGGGAAGATTAACATCTCTTAGATGCATGTATTGTACTTGTTAGCCTGTTACCTCTTTTAAGACATCATAAAAGTGTAAAAGAATAGGAAAAGAACAATATACCTGGTGGTGTAAATTAAAGTCGTAGTTACATGTCAATACACTAAGGTTACTGAGGAGCTATTCTACTTATGAGTGTAAAAACCTTTCAAACAGGTAATGGGCTCGTTTCTGTGATCTGTTACATCCCTTTTCACTATTCCAGCAGTATCAAAGAGCAATTAACTTTACAGAAACACCTAGGGATATCTTTTGAACGCTTGTTTTTTCCTATTCCCTAGACTATTTCCCATTCCCTAGATTGTGGCTTCAAGACAGTAAATACATATAGCTATCCTTGGAAGTCTGACTGGCATACTAGGTTTTCAGGCAGCAGTAATTTTCAGCAGCTGTGTGTGCCCTTTCTCTAAGCTTAACTTACGGTCTTGTTTTAGCAAATCATATCCAGATACAAAAACTGGAGATTTTCCTTTTGGAACCTTCTCATGTCAGTACTTCAACTGTTTCATGTGTGGAAGTAGTCCATGCCTAGAGCCCTCTGTTTTTTTTCATTAATAGCATGGCTGGTGGTGCTGCCTTTTACATGAATATGGGCTCGGTTTCTAATAACGAGCATTGTGCATGCTAGACAGTGACCACTCAGCAAAAACATGGTAACTGGAAAAGCTGGTGTTTCTGAGGTTGCAGTCTGGCTGGCTAAGCATAAACACACTACTTGTTTTGTCTAATAGTCCTCTTAGAGAACCACAGATTCCCATTTTCAAGAAATCCATGCCAGATTTCAGCTTCCTATTGACAACAGCAGTGTGAATGTGCTCATCTTGGATTTCAGTGCTGCTACTTTTAAAAGTCTTAGCACTAGATGCATCTTTCCATTAAGACAGATGTGAAGCAAAAGTCGATGAATCAGAGAGGGTGTAAAGAGAGGATCAGTCCTGCAGGCTTATGAAAGGCTGGATATGAGGAAATGCTCAAGAAACCCTTGCATTGAAACTTGGTTGGTTGTTCCCATCTTATAGGAACATCAAGAGCCCATAAAAACAAGGCTGGTATTTGATCTCTTTTTGAATCAGTTCATTTTGTGATGCCATTCTGCATCACAGGTATGTGCTGAGTGAAATCTCAAAATCCTCATTCAGTGTCTTGGCTTTGACCCACATATTAATGCCCTTGAAAAATGAGTATTTAGAACTCTCTTCATTTCTTTAGAGGAAAAAGGGGGTTTTATTCGTTTTCAAGTGCAAGTCATCTTTTTTGGTCTCTCAATTTTTCGTTTTTTTTTTTCTTATTATTATAATAATCATGATGTCTTCTGACAGATATGTTCACATTATTTTTTCTTTTCACTTTCTAACTAGAAAAATGAAGCTATTACCCTAGAATAGAAAAGGAATATTCCTCTGAATCCTGTTGACTAGAGTTCGAACAGTAAGAACATTTTAAAGCCCTAAATGTTTTAATGAGAAAAAAAAAAGGCCATGTTGACTTCAACGTCATGTTTGTAACAATGTTGTGGAAGGTGTCTCAACTGAGTATCATCCACTGGAAAAATATTTGACATATTTTGCTACTTATTTCATGCTTTTGACCATCCTCAGAGATGTTCCATAATATTTAACATTTAAATTTTCTCCCGTTTGTTTGAACAAGTGTCCTTCCTTGGAATTTATTCAGTTTTTTTAATATGTCAATAGTGAAAAGAAAAATCTTTTCCAATTGTCAGGGGATATTGTGATAGTAACAGCACCTGAAATTGCCCGTTAATGTATTAACTTTAAAAGCAATGTCAACATGATGGAGTGAATGAGGTAAAAAAGTAAATGCTTTGAATATTCAGTATAGCTCTCTCTGCAGTCCATGTGGTTAGTGTTTCCTCCTCACTGGTTGAATTCAAATGCAATAAATACATAAGGAAGCCCAATGGCAAAAGACTCATCCTGGGTCAAATGAATGAAGGGAGGATAGTTGTTAGCAACAAAGTTATATCTAATCATAAGGCATTTTATTCAGGAAAGAATGGAAAAACATCTGGACATTGAGTTCTCATCAACTTTGAATAATGTGTTTCCCAAAGACACAAAAGTTAGTGCTTCACTTTGACCTGTGCTCAGAGAAATTGTAATTAATTTGTAACAGCCAGTGCTTACTATTAGATACCACAGAGTAACCAGGGCTGTCTCTTATTGCAAAGATTTGTAGGTAAACCCATCATTCTTTGATTAAAAAAAATAATTATTTTCCTGCTCTAATGCAGTACCTTTGAGGATAGCACATAGATGATTGCTTCTGTCTCAAAATATAAAGAAGTTTAGTAGTATTTAGAATTACAATTCCCTGTTTGGTTTCTTTCTTCACAAAGTAGCTTGATAAGAAAGTGTTACTCTGGATTCTGATTTCCTCTTCATACAAAGCTGAAGGCCAGCCTTGGGAAGAGGTGAATTAATTGCTTACAGCATTGACTCACTGAAAAATATTATCATTTCTGATAACCTTGTCTTTAATAAAAACAGATTCCCTGTTACTATAGGTAAGAAAACTGACACTGTCCTACTGTATAAAGCTCAGATAATTTCACTTTATCTGCTTTAGTTGTTTCTACTAAGGTTGTATTATAAATGTAACCTTACAAACTGTTGTTATTTTTGTTCCAACCTAACTAGAAGCATTAATAGCAGAGCCTCATTTGCACACTAACATGGTTACTGGCAATCTGCATCTTGGAAAACTTGGACTCTCAACAGCCCTAATTAACAGCAAAATGGAGCTGGAAATTAATTGGCATCAAACTAGGTGGACAATAGAACTAAGACAACAGAACTGAAAGAATAAAACTGTCTTGCAGTCCGATTCCTGTAAGCACAGCAAATATTTCTTCCTTACCTAGCTTAGAATAAGATTTCCATCTGCAGTGTGGATTTTTCCTATCTTTATTTTTTATAACTTCTTACTGACTTTTGATATTTAGTAACCTTTCTGCATAGCCAATAATGTTTTATGTATTTGATTAAAGAGTGTATTATAGTCATAGCAGGAAAAATGGCTGGGAACTCCGTTCTTTTTTATTCCTTTAAGTTTTGTTGGGTGTTTTCTTCTTTCCTGGATGTATGTTCAAGGCAAGGAAAGCAGCTGTGGAAATACTGTGGTACAATATTGTTTTGGGTGGAAGTCATATCTATGTGATGAAGTTCAGACCAAAAATCCTGTGATGATTTTAGCTGTTGATTATTTATCTAAAGGCAGTGAATTTTAATCTTTGTTGTTTACTGAGGCCAAAGATTTATCACAGATGTTAATTATAGTGTTAATTGGCTCAAACTATATTATTGGGACATCTAGGATATTATTTTCTAACAAAGTAACACTTCAGAGATCTGGAAATTTGTGGTTAGGCATCTATCTATTTGAAGCTTATTTACCACAGACTTGGGACTTGGCTTGTATCATTTAGATTGTAATGTGGTCTAACATCAGGCACTAGATGAATCCTTGCAATTGAAAGAGCAAGAGTCTGAGGTTAGGTGTTACTTTGAGCCAGTGATCATCAAATCTAAATTGTTTTATGTTTGGCAGCTTTTCCCATTTTTCAAATCCATCCATTCTCTAGCCATTTTGGTTGCTCACTCTCACTTCTAATGTAGCACATTAACCCTGTTCTCTCCACTGCAAAAAATTATAGCTAGGAGACGAATAACTTCATTCAGAAGCAGCTTTAATAAAATTCCAGAATGGCAACATTTCTTCTCTGCTTCACATAAAAACCTGATACTTTCACATTCACTGTGTAAGCACAATTTGAAATTTAGTAGGAAATGGAACTATTGGGAAATGAGCTATAAAGATGGCAGTCTAATATAATCTTGTTTTAAAATTTATGCTATTTTGAGTGATTAAGCAGAATTTTAGCATTGCCTGGAGTGCTTCATTCACAGAGAATGATTGAGGAAATAATTACATTGAGCTACCTCTTTGACAGCGTCTGCAAACACTAAGATTGTGCTACCAGATTAAAATTAAATTTATATCCCAGAAATTATTACAATTTTAGAAGAATAAAACTCTAGATTGTAGGGAGATAATACTAAAAGCCAGTCCACATTAGTATAATTTTATCCATGTTTAAAAAAAAAAAAAAGCCATTTATGTATAGTTAGTTATAAGAAATATCTCAACTTATTACCTCAATATATCAGTATCTGAATATTTTCAACAGACCAGTTAGTTATAGCACAATCTCACCTGTTGTAAGAAAGGACCTATTAGTATGAAGATTATTTTTAAGATGTTTCTCAGCTTTTTAGTCCATCTCATCTTCATTAGAAAGCACAAATCCCTTGAAGAAGAATCTGCTTTGGAGCAGCAGAAGGGAGAAAGGGAGTCACAACATTTCTGTAACTTTATCTTCTCTTTACCCAGGCACTGTGAGATACTTTTCTTTTATTATCAGGGCAGAGCTAGTGCTGATGCCAGTCAGACTCAGCAGTTATCCCCCTTTATTTGAATACAGGGATTATTCAAGGCCTGAGAGCAGAGGAGTTTAGCAGGGCAATTGTTCCCCTGCCAGGTTGGTTTGGTGTGGACACCCACTTGCTGAAGAAACAAATGTTAGTTCTTTCCTTTAAACATAGGAAAGCATTTTTTTATATAGTTTCTGGTTTTATATCAGAAATGCCCAATCTTATCTGTATGTTGGCAAAATGGATATATAAAAGAAATAAACTTTATTGGATGTTGAATCATCCAGATTTGCTGTGACTGATGAAATCACCCCTTCCCCGAGCACAGGAGCTCAGCAATCGTGCTGTTCAGAGGCTGGATGCAGCCAGGCACTGTAATACAACAATGGGCCATTAAATAAGGCACTTCTAAAAAGAGTGATTTTTTTTTTTTCCAAATCATTATGCTTTCGGTGTAAGAAAATTAACTATAGTAAATACAGTGGCCATAAATTTGTTGTTAAAATACTTTGTTTTCAATTTAGAATAAGTTAGTCATCATCAGAACAGGCTCTGATATTAAGATTTATGGTCTAACTTTAACCTCAGTGTTTTTTCAGTGTTAGACCAGGAGTGACTTTGATTTAGATGCCTACCCTGTGAGGTCTGGGAGGTGGGGAGCTGCTTTCTTCCTTTCCAGTGTTAATCTCACTGTATTGCCCCTGCCTAGAGAATGCACGTCCTTTCACTGTGGTTGCTCTTACTCTTTCAGCACTTTCCACTGTGCTTGTGAGCGTTTCCACCATGCCATGTCATTTTACCTTTAAGGTGAAGGATAAAAAATTCACATCCCTGGGCTTTCTCTGTTAGGTAGTTCAGAAGCAGAAGTTTCAGGTGCATTGTTGGGCCATACATAGTTGAATTCTTCCTACCTGTCACCTGAAAGAATGTCAGAGGACTCCAGCCTTCGTACTTGACAAAAGTCCTTGTCCCCTTTTGTTATATCAAAACAGCTTTTTACTGATCTTCAAGAGCAGAAGGCAGGAGATGACCTTCTAACCTGCCTGAAAGCAAACTGCTTGGGACCAGGCAGGATTACAGGTGTTTAGTTCTCTATGTTCAGCCCTTTTTGTGACTCAGCACCTTGCAGAAATCTTTCTACACAGGTGCCTAGGAAAGTAATGAGTGGTTGAGATAGTGACAAGAATCAGCTCTTGTTTTTAAATGGATCATCCTGGCTGTAGAATCTGCTGTTCCTAGTGAGGAAGAGGATTTACCTTTTATTTCCACTGCCTCCTTTTAAGTGCATCAGGTTAGAAAGCAGTATTTTCTATGAAGATTGTCAAGGATTTCTTTTTCCTTCATTGTTTTATATTTTTAAAATATCTAGTTTCTTAAACTATATTTTTTAACTTCCTTTTTTTTCTTAATTAGGAAATTTCTTACAAAATGAAAATATTACAAAGGTTTTCTTGTCCATTTAGAGGTTTGAATGGAAACATTCTCTTATTTCTCCTTCTAGAGTATCTGCTTTAATCTGAGTCAGTATAGATCTGAAGAGCAAAACAGATGATAGGACAAAATTGCATTTATACTATTATTGTCAATTGCATAATGTGAGCTGTTGGTTTCAACGATGTAAAAGAATTTAGGGCAATCTATCTCTAACAACCCTGAGAAAGAGAAATTCAGTAGTTAAGAATGCTGGGTGAAACTCTGCTCTTGACTGCTTTGATGTCATTACTGTGAACTGCAGGAAAATTATTCTCTTATAGATTTCATAATCTGGGTATTACAATAAGTGTGGATATTACAGAACCATCTTAAATAATTCTCTTTTTTTGCTAATATCCAGATTTTCTGTATTAATGTTTTTTCAGCAAAGAATCACTAGTGCCAATACTTATAATAATTAAGGCATGATTACACCAAAGCAAAAACTGTAGAGATTTATAGGATTATTTATTCTAAATTTATGGAAATAATAATACATTTTTTCCTTCTTTTAAAAACTTGTGAAATAGTAGGAGGAACATTTTTGTTTCATAACTCATTTGCCCCAGCCTACACTACATGCCCAAATAACTAGCTGAGCATTTTGCTTAGCACTTTTAGTCTTTCATGATTTTCCTGGGACATTTACCACTACATTGATTACTATGTCAAACCAAATGTTGTGAGTGAGACTTTTGCTACTGGGGGTGTGAGACATACTGGCCTGAGTTGTAGGAATGAACTTTAAAGTTCAGATTGTTTATTAGTGGGTTTTTTTGTGGAAGTGAAATAGCAAGATGTGGTGTTGAGAAAGAGACTTGTGATCAAATTATCCTTCAGCCAATGCTGGGCAAAAAGCAGACCCACAGATGAGAGCTGCTGCTAATATGAATATTAAGCCTATCACTGTAAGTCACACAGAAGAAAATCCAATGAGAAAAAGGCCCTAATGTACAGGACTGGAGCTAAAGTCCTTTAATTAAATTTAAAGATTTTCTTCCTCATGGGTAAGGATATAATTAGCTGTTTTCTGACAACTGTTTGACCTGCAGATGCTTGCATCAGCAGACAGAGGAGTGCATTGAGTACCAGTAGATTATAATTATGAGATTTTGGGAACAATTAATTATTTACATGACATCTTGTTTTCCAACTGCTGGGATAATAAGATAGTAAACAAGTATCAGCATCTTATGTAATAATAAAGATACATTCTGAGTTGATGGGCAGAATCCAGAGCTGGCTTGAGGAAAGCAGCTGCCACGTGTTCAGCCCACTGTTACTGTCCTTGTAACTGGTGTGAACTGTACACCAGTGCATAAACTTTTATGCCCTTTCTAACTTCAGTGAAGTTAAGTCAGATGTTATTTTGGTCCCTGAGCTTTGGGCACCCAAGTCACATTCCAGTTCTGTCTAGTTCAGCAAGTAAGCCTGATGTATCACAGCAAAGTGGCATTTGATGCACTTCACATTAATCTCTTCGGTCTCTGTGCTGTAGAGGGAGCAGCTAGTGACGTAGGCAGGTGCCAAGAGCTAGATCCCCAGTTGGTGCATACACCATAAAGCCAGCAGGGAACAGAATGTAGCTAAATAGGTGGATAAACTAGGTACATGTCCCTCAGCACTTTTAATGGATCACAGATTTGCTACCAAACCCATTCATTTGAATGTATCTTCATTTATATTCTGCCTTATCAGGTATTAGTAGCTATTTGGCCACCAGTGTAACTATGGGGCTCATCTATTCAGCCAGTGTGGAGGGGGAAAATCCCAAAGCTATTCTGAATTATTATTGCAGGAAGTGCAATATGACAATTTTACTCTATAGAAGTGCAACTGTGTTTCATCATATCTGAACTACTCACTTTGGAGACACAAGAAAGTACAGTACACTCAGAGAATGCCAAAAGGAGATGTATTCCAAAGCAGGATATCTTCCAAGAAATCAAATGATTAATGTAGCAGAGGTGGCTATTGATTCCTGTGTATGTTGGAAAAGCTTTGAGATGAGCTAGATTTGAGCAGGTACACTAATAGTTTCATTCTAAGTGCTTGAAAAAGGAGGTGGTTTGTTTACTGAATAAATTTGCAGCTACTGTCATTTTAATCCTGAAAAATTGATTTGGAAAAGACACCTGGCCCTTCCAATGTGCAGATATAAAATGTGAAGAAGCAATTAGAGACACCCTCTCTTTTCAGCAGGGATAATCTAAAAGTGAAGGTTTGTTGTTTTTTTTTTGGAAGGCTTCTGAAGACAGAAGGTTTATAAGGCATATCTGTTATCGTGTTTTGTTCTCAAATGCCTCGGTAAGGGTATTAGAAGGCTCATCATCTGGATTCCTAATCTGGTGAGAGGTTTCAAGCTTTCATAATTAAAGTTTCTCCCTATTAAAAAAAAAAAAGAAAAAGAAAAAAGAGAAGAAAAAAAAAAGAAAAAAAAAGAAAAAATGTAGCTACAATTAAATGTCAAGGATAAAACTGAAGCAAAACTACAGCCCTGGAGCTGCACTGGTAGACCAACAGCTTAGCTGTTAGAGACACACTGCTCCAAGGCAGAGCTGAGAGTTCTACAGACACGTTGGTCAGTTTTTGCTGTCTGTTGACTGCTATACCTGTGTCCTGTATCTGCTTCTTGATGGAAGCAGTAACTAGCTGCCAGTAGAAAAAAAAACACAACGGTTTTCAAGGCTTTTACCTTCCACTCACCATTGCCTGACCCTGACTTTGGATTCATGTGGGGAAGCCGTCCTACAGTGTAGTGTTCTCTAACAGTGAGAAAGTTAGAGACAACCAAACTAGCAGTATTCAAATCAAGTAGTGAGAGCACATCTATGGATTTTCATGAGCAAACAAATTACTCAGGATATGCTTTTTGCCCAAATACAGAGATTAGTGTAAAACACATGTGTATCTGGTTAAGAGATTGTTTTCAGTCTCTGCCTCAGGGTCCAGATCAGCACGTATTATCTGTGTATGGACATAACCTCCATTTAATTTGAGCAAGAGCTGTGAAACAGATAACTTTTCCATTAGTTGACTTACTTCATACATTTGTACTGCAGCAATTTTAGAGTAAACGTAGGCTAAAGAAATAGGAAGACTAGTAGAAACATAGAACTATTGGCTTCTCTACAGCCAGAGAGAGAGCAAACCCAAAAATTCATGAGACTTTTCTGGGAACTGAGAATAATATATTTCCTGGCAAAAGTGCTGAAGGATGTAGTACAAATAAGACCCTAAACTAAATTGACAATTACATTAGAATTGTAAAACATTTAAAATATTACCTATGTAATGTTCATATAGTTTGTGACTCTTTCAAGTTAGATTTTTATAGATATTCCAGTGTGTTGTTTTCACTTGCACAAATGCAACCACAAGCAAATTCTGAACAGAAGATGCTGAACATTATGCAAAAAGGCTTTTGAAAGGAAGAGTATTTTTTTCAAATATTCAGAGCATGAATTTGTCCAATAAAGCACAAATTCTGAAATGTTGCATTCAAGTTAAGAACTTGAAATCACTGCAATTTATTAATTACATGTTGTCTGCTGGATAATGTTGCAACCCTGGATATCTTTTATGCCCCATGTTTTCAACACACAACCACAAAATATGTAGTGAAAACTGGCACACCTTCATGACCTCTCATTTGAATGAATACTGATCTCTTGGGCCCTACAACCTCTGCAGTAGCCAAGGTGTTTCTACTTCTGCTGAGTCTAGATGTTTATTGATCACTGTATCTAACTCCTGATTTCTCAGGCCTACATTCATGCCTGCATCACATGCCCATCTAATCTCTTTTTTACCCTGCAAATACTGCAGGCTTGCTTCCCAGAACCAGTCTCACAGCTCTCTGAATTTGTTACTTGCTTAAACACATTTGTCAAACTTGTTTAATAAGAACTGCTGAAGTTCTGTCTTCTAATTTATCTCCTTAAGAGATCATGTGGCAGAATGACATTGAACAGAAACAAAGGAATCTTTTAGTGATTTGTTTTTGAAGTGTAAAATCGGTTTCAGGACTGTCAAAAACAAAAAGCTACTGATCTCAGATCTTGCCATCTGAATTCTGAGTTTGAACCTAATTGTTAGGAGACAGCTTTGCCAAACTGCTTTGCTGATCTTACATTTGGTGTAACCTCTGTGGCCTGAAGATGTAGTCTTTTTGCTAGGTAACAGCTACCCTTCAGGCAGTTGCTTGTTTCCACCCTGGTAATGCCAAACTTTAGCTCTGACAGTGAGTAAAATAAGTGTGATGTGAGCATGAAGGGTCTAATTTTCTAAGCTCATTCTTGACTAGGATGCTTGACTAGCAATATAGTCCAGCACAAGAATGGGAATTCCTCAGCCTTGCTCTGTGAAGATTCCTTGAGAGGGGAGATTTTTTTTCCATGCACATCCACACAGGAACGCTGTGAATGGTATGCTGAAGGATAAAAGAACCACAAGGTCTACTTTAGGTTGCAATAATGGTCATAGAAGCAAGAGAAGGTAATAATATCCCTTCCAGGTACCAGCCCTTCCCCAGGGTTTTGTGTTTGTGTGAAAGGGTGGACTCTTGAATACAGAGATTTAATTTTCTAACCTTGTTGCCACACCTTGGAGCCAGCCAGCTTAGCATTTGTTTTGTGATCAGAGAAGGTATTGAAACAGGTTTCACTTTATAATCTTTTTTTGAATATCAGGTCTTTGGTAAGAATGTTTGCAAAGCAACAATAAAAATTAAAGTGCACTCTAATACTCTGTACTCACCATTAACTTCTGCAATATTGTCGTGCAATAATTTTAACGGTTACTTTACAGAACCATTTACCAAAATCTTGGATGCCAGAAAATGATAAAATGCTCCCACAAATTGGTTCTTGGTGTGGAACAGCCTACTTCACTCCCTTCCTGATACAGCATCCACCTACGGTGCTTTTCTTCTAAAGAGAAGAAACAGCTGAAAAACACACTAATGTTATTCTGTTTAAAATTCAAGTTAAATTTAACCAGATGCCTGTGCTCTCAGGCAGCTTCAGATTGAGAAAAATAAGGCTACAGTACAGGACTGATGCTGAATTTGATGAGAAATTTCAAAAGAAAAGAAGTATTTATTTTTTAAGTATTTGTAGTAGCTTTCTAATTTTGCCACTCATATAACATATGTTAGTTGCTGGTACAATGGTGGTAAACATACACATCAGCCATTTTTTTTATTTACTTTAGAATGTTTTGCCGATAGTAACCCAAAAGAAGCTAAGTGATATATCTAAAATCTCATATCTTAAATATCATTGGCTTCTTCATTGCTATGCCCTTATTGACTTTACTCTGATCAAAGTGCACAGTTTTGGCTTCAGCAAAATTCCATGCTGTCTAGGGTCTGGCAGCCTACACACACTGCAGCACTTGTCACTTAGACGTGGGGGATCAAGAAAGGTCCTCTGTGTCATGTAGCTCTTTGTCAGGACAGTAGAGCTATGCAAGAGAAGCCGAGTGGATTGTTTACACCTGGTGCCTGCTTTAGAAAAGTTTTGTGTATCAGCCTGATTTCAGGGCAATATCTCCTCTTTTATCAGAGGTACTGGTGCAATGTGTGTAATTAACAGTGTGGGCAGTTTGTGGCTAGGTAGGGTTTTTCACCCCACGCTCTACTTATCAATCAGATAATTTACTCAGATTGCAGAAAGCCTAATTCTTCAGTTGCCCTGAAGATAATACTCCTGGTGATTCTCAGAAGCCCTCTACGCTTGTAGCCGTATGTGTTAGAAGATTTTCTCAGACAATAAAAAATACAAATAGCCAAAGTAGCTACTCATAGAGTGAAGAGAGACTAATGAGATATATCTAACTTCATTAATTGGGAAAAAAAAAAAAAAAAGAAAAAGAAACAAATTGATGCAATATTTAAACCAGAAGATCACCATAATGAAAAATGACAACACTGTAGCCTGCAAAATCTACTAATGAAGTGGCTGCTGTGGTTGTTACTAAAACTCAGCTTATGATCCAGGATTATGTAATCATTAAACATAAGTGGGGGCTAAACTGAATATCTGTGTCAGATGGTATTTCCATGCTGCCTGGACTGAGAAAATTACTCATCAAATTTGATTTCTGATGCCTCCCTTCTCTGAAGATTAGCCCCCTAAGGAGTTTACAGGCATTTAGAAAGATTCCTTCCTCCCTCCCTTTGTGTCCTCTTTCTCCTCAGTAGTTACATGTAAGTTTTCTTCACGTTTAATTTGTAGACCTTTAAAAAGGGCTTATGTCGAATAGCTGTGCTGCAGTGAGAGGGCTGATTGCAGAGCACTTCTGCCTTGCCAAGGAGCACCCCTCCTACTTGTAATTATCCTTGTCCATGTGAAATTTCCTGGACCTATAGTAGTAATAGTGTTGGTCCCTCCATCAGCCAGGTTGTTTGAATATACTGCTATTTTTGCCAGAGTTAGATCAGCTGAAATAAACTTAAGAAAAAGGTACATTTAACTGAGATAGTAGTTGGTAGATTAGAGTTTCTTTCTGACTGATGTATGATACATTTTTTGTTGTCAAGAAAATTGTTTACACCATTTGACTAATGGGATGGATGGTCTGTTTAGGAGAGAAAATAGACACATATGGCAATGGAAAAAAGCTCTTATTTTGTTGGATTGCTGCCCACATATCAGCAAAATGCTGCATGTGTCTTTAGTTCCAGCATCAACTGGCTTCCACTGTAGTCAACAAGAGCTGAAAATGGTGAAAGTGGTTATGGCAGGAAGGGATCACTATTTACTGAGACCAACAAACTACATGAGTACTTGGTATTTTACCTTTATTCCTGCTCTTAGAGTAGGGTGAAGTCAAGTCAGGATATGTTCCAGTAATTCATGTATGGCTTCACACCAGCTGATTTTTTTTTAGAGGCTACTGTGTTTTCAGCTGTTAGCAAATATCCCATCAATAAAAAATTGCAGAACTGACCTTCAAATGATGAGGTTGCAAACACAAAACCAAATCCCTCTTCCACTAACGTATGAAAAAGTGTCAAATTAAGCACTAATTGCATAAAACGTTTGCAAGTAACAGGATGGATAAATTTTCTAGATAACTCAGTGGTTTAGTAGCCTGCTTAATATAACAAAAATATTGGAGAATAATTTATTTCTTTTCCTCCCTGAAACAGGAAAAACATCAGTAATTAGTAAATTTCATTACCTGGCTCAGTGGCAGTGCAAGCTCTTTGCTGATCTCAGCCCTCTTTTAGTAGGACAAACAGGAGACTGGAGAGGGTTCTCACCAATACAGCCACGTTCTGCTGCAGACTTCTATCTGCTCAGACCTGAGATGGATGGACAGTGACTCCCTTCATAGGTCACTTAACAACAGGGTAGCAATTTTCAGCTGGAGATAACCTGAGTAGGTCTGAGCAGGTATCTCAGAGGAGAAAGTGTCTTCATGCATTATATTACACCCTTAAACCATTCAGATTTGTTCTACAGTTTCTGTATAGCAGTCATCCAAATTACAGAGCAAAAAGTTTTGTGAATAATGTGCAAAGTACAGCCAGGATTCTTTTAAAAATCTAACAGACAATAAAGTATTCATGCTTGCTGGAATGAAGTTAGGCCTCTATATATCATTGATCCTTTATTAATGATTTCATTTTAAATACTGCTATCCTGATTCACAAAGGAAGCATTTTCCATTTTCCATCATTCTTCTGTTAAATATCCAAAGGGAGAATTTTCTGCTTACAGAAAAAGTAATTTCACAGATGACCACAATTGCTGAGGGCCAGATTCAGAAAATTATAATCTTCTCCCCTCTTTCTCCAGAGGTCCCTGTCCTCGTTCATTAGCCATACACAGCAAGAGATGAAGCAAGCTGTATGAAACATTGTAATTGGGTGTCTCCCACTGATGGCACATTAAAATATCGTTAGACTAATATCTTTTACTGACATACAGATACGGCTTTCAGAACAGATTTGGAAATGTGACAAGCTTGATATTGTATTTTAAAAGATAAAAATGCTTTATACATTTCTTGCAAAAAAATTTCTTAATTTACAGCGTACTTTAAAATCTGGCTGCGACCCTACCATGTTATCACATCACCATAGAGAGCAGGTTGCCGAAAATACATGTGGAACAGTGGGGCACATGGTGGTAGTGCTAATGAGAAGTCCAAGCAAAAATAGTACAAAGACCTCCCACTCTAAGCCTGGAAAGCAAGTGCCCTGTATTCCCTGTGAGTGGGTTGTCCACAACATAACTGCAGCGTGCACTGCGTGTGTATGGGCAGTACTGTCTTTACATGAGGACATATTATCAGAGAGATTTAACTTCCTCCTTAAAGTCATCAGGCAACATGCACTCGTACATCAAGACATAACCCAAAAGTAAAAACCTCCTGCTAGCCCATTTGAAGCCTTTCTACCAGTCTGATGAAAAAGTGAGCCAGAGCTATAGCATATGAATTGTGACTATGCCAGGTATCTTTCTAGCACGGGAATATTTGTTTTAAATTTCAAGTTAGTCGGAAATGGTCTCAGAGTAAGCAGTTCAGGTTTTACACATGTTGCTCCTTTCTTACAAACAAATCTCAATGTGTGTTTGATGAAGAGTCCTGTGCTCCTCAAGGGCTGCCTGCCATTCCTTTTAGCAGCGAGGAGGTGAGTTCTGTTTGAAGGCTTTTGGCATATCTTCACGCTGAAGAGCTATGTGTCAATAAGCAACATTTAGCAGTGTGTAAGCACATGGAAGTTGCTTAGCTGTGTCTCCTCTCATCCCAGATTCTATTAGTAAGATGAAAGGTCCTCCTATGAGTTGATACAAGATAAAGGAGTGTACCAAGAATGGTAGAGAGATGAGAAGCTGAGCTCTTTCAAATCTAAATGGGCCATAGCAAAGACTACATGCTAAACAAAAGGTAGGACTTGATCAAAAAACCATGTAACTGTTCTCCCTCCTTTAAACTATGAACTGTCTTCCCTGTTGCAACTGAAGTGCTGTTTGCTTTCATTTCCAGTGACAATAAGAATAAAAATCTATTTAAAGTGTTTAAGGAAGTGAATTGCACATTCGAAAGAAGTGGTTTTTTGTCAAGAGTATCATAGACTGGTTGTAAAAAGTAAATTGGGTGAACAGAAAATGGATTGAGAACACAAGTACAAACTATGCCACTGATGAAAATTTATCCAGAATCCTGCAGCCTAAACACATTAATGTAACTTTAAATTTCTGTTACAGCTTGTCATGAAGTATAAAGAGAATAAAGATACTATTAGGGGGAGGCTTGTTGTCTAATGGAGTTCATCTCAGTACATTTTGTGCTTTGATACAGTGCCTTTATGGTAAGATAGGATAGACTGAAGTTTGATTTAATATCAGGTCTGATTTGACATTACAGAAATGTAAATCAGGAACAAGTCCATTCTAAGTAGAGGTCTTACAAAATCCAGACTACAGAGTGCCAAGTTTACCTTTCCACTTCAGAGTGTTATGAGATGATCTGTAAAGGCAAGATCCCACCACCACTCAAGAACAAGCTGAAATTCTGCATTCACTTCTCTTATGCTGTGACATCCTTAAAGTTAAGGACCATTTCCACTGTGACACCTCTGTCTTTCCTTAAACCTTTTCCTTTCTCTGGAGAGAGCCAAATAATTCATAATCAATGAGACCCACTGCAACTGATATTGCATCAGGTGTTTAGTTGTTCAATATATGTGTTCAACATTGCTGAAATGTAGCTGCACATACTGTAGTTTGTTTTGTTTAGACTATAAGCTCTCAGAGGCAGGGGACCACTGCTTTGTTCTTTATGTAACAACTGGCACATATGTTGTGTCCAGTGATGGCTCCTGATTTCCAGCGTCGTTTAAGAATAAAAAATAATCTATAATAATGTAGCTGTTTAGAATTTGCCAATAGAAAAAGCAGTTAGTAAAACTTTTTTCCTCCTTCTTATGATAATGTACATGTTCCCTGCTACTTGGATATGAGAGTTTTATAGGGGGTGTGATTATATGACTAAATTGTATGGTTCACTTCTGTGGTCAAGATGAAAAACCAAAACAATTCTATTTTTTCTTTAATTTCAAAATATTACAATGGCAGAAGGTGACTATATTCATACAATATTAAAATGGGAAATATTTTCATGTATATTATTCAAGTGGATTCCAAAAAGAAACTTGGCCGTTCCTGAGATAAAAATTTACATTGTGTGTTGTCTTTCAGACAATTATAAAATATGTAAATTCCAGATAGATGTTTTACCTGAACTTAAATCTGCTGCATGCATCAAGATTTGTTCATTATAAACTGAGGAACAGTTAATTAGTGTTCAAAGCATTAGTTTGTTGTTTGAACTCAGCTATTTCTATCTATAGCACAATACATAAGAGGCAATGATCATTACTTCTTAACTTTTTGTGCAAATAAATTGCAAAATTAATTGCTGCTTACACTGAAATTAAGAAGGTGTCAGTGTTTCAATTACAAACCTTTATTTTTGGAGATTTATAAATCAGTTATAAAAGTTCTCTCCAAACACAAGATATAAATTAATTAGCAGGCATTGTCTTAGCTGACAAGCATATTTGTTTACATCTTTAATGATGTCAGGAGTCTTAATCATTTAATGTTTTCTAAGTGCTTTGAGATCCTTGAAGGATAGACACAGTGAAGTTCAAAGTATCATTAATATTCTCTTTAATTTGTTCATGTTAACAATATATATGCCTTGAGGGTTATTTCCACCAGTTGTGTGTGCTAGATCCCACAATTTATCTATTAGGAAATGTCTTGTGGAAGTTATTAAAGATTCATTTGAGATCTGGTGATCACTTACTTTGACAAGCAGAAGAACTGGCAAACATCCTTTTAAGGAGAAAGATGAACCACTGCCTCCTGGAAGGTTGTAAGCACGGGAAGAAAGCATTTCTGTTACATGTACCATAAATTTGGAGAGCCTGATTTAAATATATTCGTATAAAGGTATCTGTCTATCTTTATAGACAGGTAACTTTATACGTACCTAGGAGATAAAGATATACAGACATACATACAAAGATAAGGACAATCTGGAATATTGTGTCCAGTTCTGGGCCCCTCAGTTCAAGAAGGACAGGGAAGTGCTTGAAAGAGTCCAACGCAGAGCCACAAAGATGATTAAGGGAGTGGAACATCTCCCTTATGAGGAAAGGCTGAGGGAGCTGGGTCTCTTTAGTTTGGAGAAAAGGAGACTGAGAGGTGACCTCATCAATGTTTACAAATATGTAAAGGGTGAATGTCAAGACGATGGAGTTAAGCTTTTTTCAGTGAAGACCAGTGATAGGACAAGGGGTAATGGATACAAGTTGGAGCATAGGAGGTTTAAGATGAATATCAGGAAAAATTTTTTTACTGTAAGAGTGACAGAGCACTGGAACAGGCTGCCCAGAGAGGTTGTGGAGTCTCCTTCGCTGGAGACATTCAAAACCCGCCTGGACGCCTTCCTGTGTGATGTGCTCTAGGTGACCCTGCTCTGGCAGGGGGGTTGGACTAGATGATCTTTCAAGGTCCCTTCCAACCCCTAGGATTCTATGATTCTATGATTCTATGATTCTATGACAATGCTTATATATATAGTGTCCATTATATTAGGCTTGGATTCAAGCCACTTCAGGAGGTGCCAGTTTTATATCATAATTAAGCTGCTGAAGGGGCCTGTTTACTCCCTTTTTCTTCTCCTGTGCCTCCAGCCAAGGCACACTGTTCGCCTTGGTCTGAGTTTGACATGATCATTCTTGCTGTGGTATGAGCTGATTCAGGGAGCTTACAGATTACAGGAAGCAATCAGTTCTTTGAAGGGCAGGATTTTTCATTTTCTACAGGTTTAGCTACCTAAACCAGCCCACTGTGGGGCCAGGCAAAGTACTGTGGCAGTCAGATAAACAGAAGAGGTGTGAAAGCAGACTAGCTTAGTTATAATATCAGATTTTACTGTGGGTTGGGAGTAGTCCCTCTGTATGTGCTGGTGGGAGCGAGAGCCTTCCAAAAAGTAGGCAGGTCTCAGGCTGGTTGCGAGGCTCCTGCTTCATTGACTACAGAGCAAGAATAAGCTGAAAACACTTTTTTAGCATAGCCTTCTCCGTTTAGTGTCTGGAGTTAAATAATTTTAATATAGGATAAACCAAATCTTTCTTAATGAAAAGTATTTATTTTCTTAGTTTTTTAGGATTTAAGTTAAAGAGGAATATGGGCTTTTCTCTTGGGCTTTAAACCCAAAAATAGCATTTAAAATGTTAATCAAGTTATGTTTGAAAGCTATTTAAACATTTGAATAAAAGGAAGAAAATTTATTGTTACTTAGAGCTCCTTGGAGGAGCTCCAAGCTTTAATTGCACTTCACTTTCATTTCAGTAAGAATGAATTTGAATGAAAGTGTCTCTGTCCTGTGGTGCTCTTTCATTCCCCATCTTAGTTCCTGTGAAAACAGTGCACTGGTGCAGCCAAACTCAGCCAGGAGCCCTCCTGCTGTTGATTTAGACATCTCTTTTGGCTCCTAGCTGATTTTCTCTTGTTTTGAGAATAAATTAAAAGCAGCAGTGTCAATTTTCCTAATTATCTGAGACGTGGTGACTATAAATACCACACTACCTATTAAACAAGTATGTTCAAGAAAGTTCAGTGCTTGATACCCAGACAAATCAGCTTTTAACAGGTAATCCAATGGTTCTCTGTCAGATTTTCTGGCCAGATACTCGTGCACACTTGATGCAACATGGCTCTTTCAGGTATGTTGGGCCTACTCTTTTGTGCATGCACAGCAAAATGACCTTGTTTCCTAAGAATTTGCTGAACATGTTATCTGCAGTCCCTCTGTGCATTGGCTGTTTCTCTGGTATCTCCAGACACCAGAAAAAAAAAAAAAAAAAAAAAAAAAAGGTCCTTTCAGAAGTCATGAGTTGAAAGATAAGACAGTTCTGGAGAAACCCAGGCCTTTTTATCTTTTCTATGGCTAATGAGAGGAGAACTGTTTCTCTATTTTACATCTAACTACACTTGCTGGGATATATGGCAGTGTACTTAAAACAGTTTCCGTGGGAGCTCTACGTGTGTTTTGATAGAGTGTCAGGAGTTCATCAGCTGAGGAAGGAGTGCTAGATGTTCCTTGATGCTGCTCTTGTATTCTCAGGGCTGTTGCTACCAGGTTTCCCCTTCCCTTCTACAAAGATTTTCTCCTATTTTCAATGTCTTCTGATATACAAAGTTTCATGAAATACAGCTGGTATTTGTCTGTGCAGATACTCCCTCTAATGTCTGCTTTTTTTCTGGTTCTAAACTAACCAGACATTAGAATCTCCTCTGCTCAGACAATCATGTTTGGGGAATGTTCATGGGATGCAGCATATTTAAGACTTATTTTTACTTTACTTACTTTTTTTTTAACTTATACTTACTATGTAAGACTTTCAGGGACAGATTATTCAACCACTATATAATCCTAGCAAAGTTAATTACTATGTTCTCAAAAGTAAGAATGGAATGACTGGACTGGAAGTTGGATTGCCATAATGACGAGCCAGGTTGTTTAGTACAGATAGGGCACTAAAAACTTGGACCTAAATTTAAACAGACATTAGTAACTGTGGGAACAGACTCTGGAATCGGAGTCTCTGTACTTTGTTATACTGTATCCTGAATGCATGTAAAATTGCAAAGCAGAGGAAAATTGGACATACTTGTATCTGTCACTTTAACTTGTATGAAAAAAAGAAAGAAGGGGTTAGGTTTTCTATTCTGAAATTAGTTCACAGCCCCAAACATACTGCATTTGAATTTCACACACTGAAAGCATTTTATAAGTTTTAAAATCAAATAAAGAAGCTGATGCAAAAGTCCATACTAGAAACTTTTTTTGTCTTTTTCAGAAGCATAATATTTTCTGTATCACTGATAAAATCATCAGGAGTATATTCGACTTGCCTAAATTTAAGAGAGACTGCTATGATGAATTATTAAAGCTATAGGTAGTTCATATTCTTACTGTGCGTGACCTTTACAGTGAACAAAATAGAAATGGTTCAATTCTTCTGTTTATTTTCCTATATTCTGTAAAAGTCCAGTGCAAAATCTTGCATCTTTCTGCCTGTTGATGTGAGGTTGTAGACCCACATGTTTCGTAGGAGTAGTAAATGAATCCAGGGAATATTTCCCATTTCTGTTTAGGGGAGTGTAAACGAGCATGGCGAGTTACCAAGAAATGGGGGAATCTCCTTGGGATTTATCTTTGGAGAGGAAAGAGTTCATTGACCTCTAATGAGCTGGTTTTATCCAATGCTGACTGGTTGGTCTGGTTTCTGTTTGTGGTTTTGTGCATCCCATCTAGACATAGACTGTTCAAATAAGTTTTCTGCATGTTTTCAATGTGAAACTGCTCCAGTGACAGGCTGTGGGATTTAGGATTATCATATTGGCAATTTTTAGCTTTTAGTAGTATTGCTCCAGGTATTCTCACATATGTGAGGAAGTACTGATGCTGTTGGACCTTAAGTACTGTGTATAGAGTTCTGTGCTAGTCTTGCCCAGGAAAATGAATTGTGGTATAAAAATTTGCTACAGGAGTTTCATAAGGCCTGCCTTATGAAAGAAAGCTGAGAGCTTCTTTGGACTAGCAAAACAAAAGCTGAAAGGGCTTAGATTGCTCTCCCTGACAGTCATGAAGGCTGAAAGTGGAGCTCCTCATGAAATTCAATATACATGTCTTTGCATTGAGATGCTGTGAGCCTATAGACTAGCTTAGGCTTATGCAACTCTGCATTTTGGAGTTTGCTCATTACAGGCTGAAAAAAAAGCCTTATCAGGAGCACCTGTGCTGTCAGATAACTTACAGAGATATTAGTGTGTTGTCACATTATGGAATATCTTCTGTATTCCTAACAAAATTTGAGCTCAAATATATAAAGTGTCAAGGTATACAGATTAAAGAGATATATAATTGATTTTCATTATGTAGTTGGTTTTTATTACTTTTTCTTGTTGCTCTACTTGCTTCAAAACTGGTAATTTCATTCTTGTTCTAGCCTTCCTGAAGCTTTCTCTCCATTAAAACTTATTTCTAAATGAGATGGGTTTACTTAAGTTTTATAGAAAAAAATATTTTTTAACCCATTTAACATCTAATATTTTCATCACCTATAAATGAAGGGAATTAATCTTTTTTTGCAAAATCTTAGTGCAAGACTAAAAAGCTGTAGGCAACAGTTCTTTTATAAGCTACCACTGTATTGTTCAGTTCATCAACATGCAGAGCTGGGGCAGTGGTATTCAAGAAGCATATGCGTGGGCTAATTGGATTTTCCATTTTGCATTGTTTCATTGTTGAATGTGTACAGGCTTAAAACATTCAGGATAATAAGACTAGCATAATGCTACATGTATATGATTACCTCTGTCTTGTCAATGACTTAATCCCAGAGTTAATGTCATTTCTTTTTTGGATGTGAGAATGACCCATCATCTTTTAAAGTATTAACTGGCTCACGCTACACCATCCATTGGCAGAACTGGAAGGGTCTTTAAAGACTGTTTTTTTCCAGTGAGAAAATTAATGCAAGATCTAGTTGATTCTGGGTAGGGAGTGGCTTTTCTCCTGTGACATGTTGTTGGAACAACAGGATGGATGATGGTATAGAGGAGGTTTTGAAAGTTGTCTTTTTTTGTTGAACTCCTTATTAGCTAAACATTAGTAGTTAGGATTTGGGATTCTGTTGTCAGAGCACTGGTTTGCCTTATTTCTCTGTCTTAATGACTACAAGTTGTGAAGATGTACAGCACATGCAGAAAAAAACACTAAATATAGAACAGAAAATAGACTGGGAGAATTAAGGTGGACTTAAAGATTCAGTTGTTTATTTCCACTGAAATTCATTATCCAGGGCTTGGACACCAGAATTCCATAGACACTTTTGAAACTGCTTTCCACCTTTTTCAGTACTTCCCATTTTGAAGGCAGTGGAATGGATTGATACTGGATATCAGCATAATAAAAATCTTATCCAGCAGTGAAAAATTGATGGAAAAGTGTCAATATGAGAATAGAGTCACTTATTCAGTAAGCAATTACAGTAGGGCAAAGAAATTGGTTTTGCCTCTAGCATTGTCTAACCAACCATTAGACCTGGAGTCTAGAAACAGTATTTTCTGCAGCATTCTGTGTCTTATCTTCCTATTTTCTTTTTCTTCTTTGAAGGCGAGTTGTTTACTAGTGGTGTAATCATAGCTTTGTTTTACTGTGGAAAGACTGTCAAGTAACACACCATCAACAGTCAAAAAAAAACCCCAAAAGGCCATGAAGAGCATCCGTGCAAGTAATCAACAATGATAAATTTAGCATGAAACATTCAGCCGTGTAAAATGCAGACTGAGAACAATGGATTTCTCCAGCTATGATAGTGGAGACTAGCTGCCCCCCTATCCTCTAATTATCTGTGAAAATGGGGGCTGGGGGATGCTAGCAGGATTAATTACTTTGCAACTGCTGAAAATTATGGTGATTTTGAAAAAGTGACAGTCAAAGAAAATGTCTGTACACGTTTGTTTGCCAAAAATAGCACAACTAATGTTTTGCCGTGTTCTAAAATTTTGAGCAAGATGTATCCTACCATTTCAGTATTGCTTCACTGCTGAACTAGCTGACCTAGCAACATGAACACTATGGCAGCCTGAGGTAGTAAAAGCCCTCAGGAGGCACTTGAAGATGTCAAAACATCTATCATTTTCCCCATTAATTTTGGGCACTTGTGGTAGACAGAGGCTGTGACATGGAGCTGGTCTTCTGTCTGTGCAGCTATGGTTTCCTTCCTCCATTTCCTGGAGGTGTGCTATCCAACGGGCGATGAGCAGTAAAAGTGTTGGAAAGATTTGCTTCTCAGCTCAGGTTTTCTATGAGAGATGATAATGTGGGCCCACATTCTGTTCTTACATGTGCTAGAAATTTTTTGAGGTCATGGAAAGAATAGAGATGGTACTAATAGTCTCATTTATAATATCTGTATCAGTTTAAGCAAAAGCAGTGATCCCATTTACTCTCTAGAACATGCAGCTGCTCCAGAAGATATCTAGCTTTACGAATTCAGGAAAAGGGAAATATTGGAAACAGACTGAGAAATGTTCAGGTCTTCATGGGCCTGCTCTTTTGTGGAGGCTGCCAGCCTATAGGTCCTTCCTGTCAGTTGGCAATTTCCAGGCTTTTCTTCTGGATGGGTACCATTGCATGATTATTCTAACTACTTTTGCGTGAGATCTGTGCAAAGCATACTCAGTCCTTTGTTCTATAGATAGTTGTTCTAACAAAATGAACATATCCTCAGATTCTTAGTAAAAGTGTATTTTAAAAAACAATGAAAATTGAAGAAGACAAGAAGACTGCAAAAATGCATAGCTCTCTTAGCAGTGGTCTTGAAAGAATGCAACAGTATATCTTTATGTAACACTGTACAACCTTTGAGGCAGCCACCTCCATCACGTGCAGACCACAGTATATTAGACAGCACACTGAATTCTGCATTAATGACTTTCAAATAGTCCTCACAACTCATGATATTGCTTGAGCTGTGGGAACAGTTTTCTGTGAGACTTACTGCCAAAACTTTCACTTTTGTTATTCTCTTATGAAACTGTGGCAATTTAGCACAAGCCTGTACTAAAAGCTCACATTTTATATACTCAAGAAGTACAAAAATCAATGCACAAGCAGGCAGAGAAATACTAAAATGCTTGTAGTCTGAAAGGGGGCTTCCTGCAAACCTATTCCATCAGTCTGCTTAAGTATCCCAATGTTAGGGAGCTTATCTGATCCATCTAGAATTCTTGATGATGAAAATCTCACAGAAACAAAGGATTTCTGAGAGTTCATTATTTCAGTAATTCAGAAAATACCATGAGAAACACTTAGGCTTCTTCCATTTTGCATTTTTTTTTTGTCTGTAGACAAATCAGAAAATGAGAACACTGAACAACTCTCAGAAAAGTAACCTTTTTAAAAATACCTAACGTTTTTAGCTTGTATCTAATGACAGAAAGTAAGTAATTCTGTTCCTGCTTTTGACACTGCAACTGATCCCTGCTGAGAATGAGTGTTCATGCTTGCTCCAAAAAAAAACATGAAAAGGATGTCAGGGACCAAATTCTAGCCAGGTTTAAATAGGTGTAATTCTACTGAGATCGAAGGAATTTTACCACAGAGATTTTTAGAGCCTTTCACAGATGCAAAACAAGTGACCTTTCTGGTTCCACTTTACACATTTTGTAATGAAAATAGAATTGCTATGAAACTTCATTATTATGGCAAAGTATTTAATATTGTGATAGTCCAGCTCCCTTCAGACAGAATAAATGCAAGACAATGTACTAATCAAATGGCAAAAATGTCTATTCCTGAGGGGATTTCAACCCTGAGATTCTTGACTGTGGGATGTTTCCTGATCTCCCTACCTCCCCATAGGTCCTTAGCTTGTCAACACACGGGGTTTGGCATCCTGTCATTTTCCCAAGAGACGTTTATTCTTTTGCATTCCAGCTTTCCATATGTAGTAGAGTGTTTAAGAAAGATTTTTCAAAGTATGTGTTCCAGTTAATAAATAAATGTAACAATGATCACACTCGAGTTATTCTCAAGTTCCAGAGGAATTACTAGTTCTGACTGTACCGTCCACAATGTAGGGAATTCTTTGAAACCTCTGCTATCCCAGAAAACAGAATCTATCACTTAGCTGTACCCAGGCTTCTAATGCAGATCCTGGATTGCAGCAGGATAGAGAACCATGAGGAATGTATTAACTCACACATGGCAGGCTCCTCTCCTCCCATTGCCCACCACAAGAACAAATCCTGTTAATTAACTTCTTGTCCCTTTTTCAAAGGCATCTCAGAATATGAAACATTTCTTAAAATGATCCACTCAAATGATTCAGCTCAATGGATTATTAGCTAAAACAATCTCCTCAAACTGAAACTAAGCTTTAAAAAGAAAAAAGTTCCCAACTTGCATTTCCTTTAAATTGTGTTGCTGTTTAGTTGCCTCCACATGCATCTAATGGTAATAACATTTTAAAATATTAATAGTCAAGTTATATTAATATGGAAAAAATAACTTGGAGAACAATGCTGGAGCATCCAGAGTAACTTATATTTTTACTTTTCAAAGGAAGGTTCAAGACAGGTCCCAAAGATAAAGAGCCAGAACACTTATGAAAAATGACTCCTCACATTGTGTCCCAAAATAACACAGTACATACTTCATGCCTCCTGGTGGAAATGCATCCTCTAAATTTCCCAGACTAGATTTTTACATCTACCTCGAAGTCAAAGAAGCACCTAAGCTACTATTTTCTGAACAAAACCAGAGCAAAGCTCTGTTTGCAGCTCAGCCACCTCTAATCAGTGGAAGTTTAAAGGGCTTTTGAAAGACTGAACAAAGCGCATGTGGCTAAGATGGAATGCTTGTCAGCTCCAGGGAATAATCCCACAGTTGCAAGCCAGAGTCAATCTGTTCCTTGCATGATGGCACAGACACTGCCTCAAGCAAAGGCCATTCAATTTACTGAGAAATGTGGAGTCAGCTATGACCAGATTCAGGGATATGTTGTGCTTTGTGTTTGAGGTACCTGCTAGAAAGAACTTCTGCCATGGCCATATTTAGTGCTCCAGATGGCATAGTTTCTCATGAAATGGTGTTGCTGCAAGCCCTTCACATTCATCCTGCAATACATTGCTAGGTTACACATCTCCTGCAGTAATGTTTGCTTCAGCCAGCAAAAGGGAGTTTTCAAATGATGCTGAAACTAATAAAACAGAAAGCATAGATGACTCTTTCAGATGCTTAATTACATACAAAAATAACATTACCAAGAACAGACTGCAGAGATAGAAACTCCGGTGTTCAGGCTTTCCAGAGCTTGTGTTACTGTCCAGCTTTAATTCTGCATACTTCCTGCATATGCATTTTGATTTACTGTAATATTTTTACTACTGGCCCCCAGCCACTCTTAGAGCAGGCGATGTGAATAGCTGTTCAGTGCTTTCTTCTGTCCTCATGGCTGACAATCTGTCCAGACCCTGCTCTGGAGATAAAATTAATAATTCTCATGTGGGCTTTTGCATGATGCAGATCACCTGGCAAATAAAATTTCACACCAAATTATTGAAGTTTGGCAGTGTTAAATAGTATTTGAAAATGGGGTGTTAAATGGGAAACATCAGCACACTTAATAACAGGAGGCACTACCATTCCCACCTGTATTAAAATTCTGCCTTTGCAATTTATTTAAAGTGACATCAACTATAGCTGGCTGTTTTGCCCATTCCAGGATGGGTCATCAGGGATAACAGAACAGCAGCAGTATTTAAGGTTTGCAAGGAACTAATGACTAGGGATTGCTCTGAGTCAAACTTAAAACTGACATACACATCAAAACATCTACCAGCTTATTCCTAGAGTATTTGATGAGATTATAATGCATGATTTTGAGTGAGTTATGGCTGGAAAAGTGGCTGTAGAATAGCAGCAGTTGTCACACCTTTAAGAAGATACAGGTAGACATATATTTTGATGTGAATGCTCATTCAGTGTCATCAAAATGCAAAGATATCTATTGTGACTGAAGCATAGCAAAGATGATCTAAACTTCGGTAGTATGCACAGGTGTTTAAAATGCCAACTATGAAAAGGGACATGTTTCATAGAAAGTTACATAAATAAATGGGAGCTTTAGTGCTATGAAGTGAGCCTGCCTGTCCCTAGTCAGAGCAGGAAATTAATCTCCCAAATCCAGGGAGACTGTAGTTTAAAAATCAGCTTTCCAAAGTCTTGCTGTTAATGGTGCAGCCTAGATAGAGCACTTAGTTCTCCTGGCTCTTTGTCTGTGATAATTCACCTCCAGAGCAATATCGTAGATCAGTCACTCTGAATCAATAATATTTGCATGCACTTATGTGTAATTCATGCTAAGGAGGGTAAGCCAGAACTAATCAAGCTGTAACATCATTTGTACACTTGGCAGCTCCCAGCTAACTTTAAACAGTCCACTACATTAAAGCATAAGGATCAAAAGATCTAGAAGTGAAATAGCAAGGACAGCTGATTTTTAAATGGAATGACTATAAAAGTCAAGTGCCTCATGAAAGCATATGGGTTTCTACAAAGCTAAATGACAGATCTTGCTAATACCCAAATGCAGGCAATGAATTACGCACAATCAGCCGATAGTTCTCACATCTCTCTGGATAACAGTATCTGAACATATCCCATGTATTTAAAAACCAAAATAATTATTTTCCAGAACCTGTAGGAAGAACAGCTTGATGGATATCTATTATTTGTTTGATCACAAGGGAGAGCAGAGATCAGCCTCTATGCTAATCAGAATTTCCTAGCCTGTGAAGAGATTATTTTTCATATCAGCTTGATTTATTGTATTTAAGATCCACACATCAGGATAGCAGGTATCTACAGCAAGCTGCAGCTATATTTTGCTGTCCTTTATAAAAAGTGGCAACAGCAAAACTGCTTTGAATAAGGGCCTCTCATTAATGAAGTAAAATGCATATGTGATTATGTAGGTCCTAGATCTGGGGGAAGAGAAGGTACATTCATTGTGTCTGCATTTATACATGGTATATGTAAAGAGCCTCTCCTTCCTATTACTTGCAGATACTTAGAACCTATTTGTGCATAAGCTATTTAACCCTTCGGAACCTAATCTAAATTTTCTATCTCTCTGTAGAGAAGTCACAGCTTTATCTCTCTATTCCAGACCTGTCTCATTCTACTCAAAAGAAAATTGTTCTGTCTTCCTGTCATTGCCATGTGGTTGTCTGGCCATCAGTTTGAACTGAACAGAACTAAAACAGAGCTTTTAACCTTTCTCTCCAGGCTACCTCTCTGTCGTGACCTTTATTCACTATGGACAATCCTGCTTGTTCCTTAGACCAGTAACTGAGGTATCATACTTGTCTTGTAATGCTTTCTAAGCCCTCACAGTCACAGTATATCTGAATCCTGCAAGGTTGTGGGTTTTTGTTTGTTTGTTTGTTTTTTAAATCATAGATATAGCCCCTCCAGTTCTGCCCACACAGCTAAAATGCTCATCCAGAGACTCTTCATCTCACATCTTGATGACTGTAACATCCTTTTAACTGGCATTGTCAATGCATTTTGCTCTGTCCATATCCATCTAGAACCTTGCTGCCAAGACTGTTTTTCTACCTTGTTGCTGTAACCATATCCTTGTAGGACAAATACAGGCAGTGGAGTTTAATTTGTGCAGCACAGAGTTTCCTTATATCTCCTTTACACCAAGGAAATGAAGGTACCCTATTTTTTTTAGCACTACTTGACTAGTTTCCTTCTCCTAACACACCCAGGATAGTTTGCGTTCACTTCCTGCACCTCTTTCTTCCTTCTACCTGCTGGCTTGTGGTGGTTCATCTCTTGTGCTTTTCGAGTGAGCATCCAATGTGCTTTTTCTCTGTTTGTATACACAGGTAACATGGTCAAAGGGGTTTCACAGAGCTGCTTCATTGTTCTGCTCAAATATATACATTGACATCATCTGTACAAAAATAATATCATATTGTTAATGTACAGTGCTGAAAGTGATCATACTGAGAAATACTACTTCCTGAGCATCTCCATTCTGTCTGAGAGCACCTCAGCTCTTTCCTTAAACACAGATTGTGTGCTCCTTGGAGTAGGGACTATATTTGAGATGTGGTTAATGGAGTGGAGCACCCACCTGTGACTACTAACTAAAACAAACAACAACAAAAAAGGCAATGTACTGGTATATATGTTCCTCTTTTGGTATTCTGTGACTCTGGATATGCAAAATATGCAATCTGCAATCCTATGTTCGCCAAGTGTTAGGTTTGTGTCCCATCCAAACCCACCTGCTTCAGCAGTGTTTGTAGAATAATGCTTCAGCATTTGCACACATGAAAATTTGAACATTTTCAACATATCTGCTAGGAGGTGTGTGCTTGGAACTCATGGATACAATAGCCATGAATAATAAGGTGTGTGTATGGACAGGTTGAGAGAAATTTGCAGAGAGAGGAAAACCTGTCTCTATTAGTATGAGTAATAGTTATCTAATTTATTATTTTCAGTATCAGATACAGTAATAACTATGATGAATCTCAAGAAAACATTTTTTCATTAAAAGCAGGAGAAAAGAGAGACAGAAAACTTAGGTCTTTTGCCAGCATTCACTACAATCTTCAACTAATCTGATCTGGGGAAAAATCCAAAATTAATTCTGTCAAACTGAGCAGCAGATGTTGAAAAAGAATCAGGCACTGCAAGAAAATTGATGTGCCAATGAAAATTAGACAGACAGGAAATTCTCACAAAATAAAACCCAGCAGGTTACAGGGGCACAAAAAATTAGCTTAGAGCATCTAACCAGTTCATTTTTGTGTAACCATATTAATGGGGTTTTTCTTTTTTTCACATCTTTTATCTATATTTGTGTAGTAAAAAGAAACCTTCTGTATGCTATTTTAACCTTCTGCAAAAGATGTTTTCTTGTTCAGTGGTGGCTCAGCCAGACTGGCTTCACCTTGCTTGTGAGGCTTTTTACACTGTCTTCTAACTTGTCAGCACTCACTTCTTTTCAGCACCCATTGTTTGCCTTTGTATCTGGATGTAGACAAAGAGGCTTCAGTTGATTGTTTGCAAGAATATGAAATAAATTTCTATGCATCAGAGTAGTGGGTTTCCATTTCCAGACCCTAAGCCAAGGAATAACTGAATTTAGAAGCAGGCTTGTTTGCAGGAGGGCTGCAGCATCAGGCTCTAAGTGGTTACATAGACCCTTTTAGGATATAGAGTTTATATTATCCCTAGATTGTTCAGACAAGAGCCCAAATATTGGATTGCTGTTTGCAGATTTGGAAATTCTTTTGCCAGCTATAGCTGCTGGGCTTCTCATTTAAGTTGTTAAAACAGATGTGATTTGGCCAAACATTTTTGAGCCAAAAGCTTCACAAAAGTAATACTTTGAAAACCAAAAAAAGACTAATCTGTGTCTTCTAACTCATCTAATGTTTTCTCTCAGATAGCAGCTGCTGTTTAAGCTGTACACAGCATTATTATTTTTGTTTCTTTGGTTTGACTCATTTCTTTTGGAAATAGATCTCTTAGCTTGTTTTTTGGCAAGCAGAATTCTGGTCTGACTGTGGATTTTTCTCTCACTCACACACATTTTGCTTCCTCTGCTGTTCCAGCCTTTTAGCTGTTTCTTTCTCTGCTGTACTTGCTAGAAGTACTGGGGGCTCGTGCATCAGACTATCAGTGCTCGTGGTCCTGTCCTGGTACCTATGTACTGACTCTGTCAACATATAACAAACAGAGGCATGTTGAGAGATTATTTTGTTCTCAGGGATGTGAAAAATAACAACAACAACAACAAAATTCACCTTGTTTCCGTGTGTGTGTGTTAGAACCAAGAGAGGAAAACTGGAACTGTGGTTACTGTTACTGGCTTTGGACTGAAGAAATACATTTGCTGTATGTGAGCCAAGACCCTTATCAGGTGGCAATACTTTTGCCACGTTTGTGAGCTTTCCTATCCTAGTTTAACTGAACTTGTGTTCTTGGGATATGTATAAGTTATAGTGGTGTAGATTTTGCGTACCTTGCCAGAGATGGAGACAGGAATCCACACAGAATTGTGCACAGGTTTCCCTTGGAGGCAGCACAAGAGAAGTTTTTCATCAGTGAGACGCAGGTAACGACTGTGCCACTGCACCAGTAGTTGCAAGGGCACAGGGAGCTTTTCCTGCATTCTCTACCTTAAGTCCTTTACATATGTATTGTGCCAATGGCATCCTTCTGTCTCTATTATCTGATAATTATCCAGAAGTTCATCTTCAATGCCAGAAATTATTCCTCCATAGATCTAGCTACAAGCCATTCTCTTCTTCTCAGGCCAATCACTCCATTCCATGGAATTTAGAACAACCCTTAGGCAAAACTTAGCATGAAAAGAAAGCAGAATTCACTAAACAGAAGCTAATCCCTGTGTTTAGAGCCAAAGGACTCCACAGGAGTAAGGAACAAGTAAGAACAAAGCTTAGACCTCACAGGGATTCAAAGAAAGGTTCACTAGAATTCTTCCCAATTCTTGTCCCTCCCTCAGGCTCTGGGTAGCAGCAGAGGCAAACAGCGGGTTTTCTTGGAAAAGCAGATATAACTCAATATTTCTCATCAAAACAAACCAAACCCCAGGAACTGTACTTAGATTTTTGTGAAGTGTAGTCCCATCTTAGTTCAACAAATGTTCAGATGTTGCAACATTTTGGGCTCAGATCTGATTTATTTATTTGGATGAGCCTGCAACAGCAAGTGCAAGAGCTGGATGTAAAAACAAGGAACCTTGGAGCAGCTGTAGATAGCCACAGAAAAATGCTAGGTGGAGTGGGTCATGCTGAAAACTCTTTGCCAGACAATCAAGCTCTGAAGTTGCTGTCAAGCTTGGAGTGCGGCAGGATGAGTGGATGGTATAAAGACATTCTCTGTTCTTCATTATAGGATATTTTCCTGAGTTTACCTGGTGGAGCTGCTGGGTAAGTTAGCGAATTTAGTGGGGTAGGGAGGATACCGATGGGGGAGCAGCACAGTTTTATGTATCCAACTTGAAATATTGTAACAGATCTGATTTTCCCAGTCTGAGGTTCAGGCCACTGAATATGGAACACAAGTGACTGGAAAAGCATATATTTTGCCTAAAGTGTTGCTTTGTGTTAAGCATGTACTTAACCATTTTCCCAAACTGGTACTTCTCTCAGGTTTTATTAGCACTCTTAGCACCCTAAATAAGATTGAAGTAAAAAAAGGAAGCAACATTTCTCTGACAAATACGTCAGCTAAATGTCTTTCTTTTTCCCTGAAGAAGGTTATAATGGGTTTGGTTTTTTTCAGATCTGCAGAGGAACTGAAGTGATACATGAGCACTTAGCAATAAACATTTTTAATGGAGACCCCTATCCCCAGCTTAATTTCTGCCCTCAGTCATATTGCATTAATCAATACTAGTGGTTTCATTGCACCCTGTGAACAGTTTTGCTCCTTGGAATTACAGAAACGTGCCATGAGTGTATTTTGATACTCAATTTAATAACAGGGGATCTGATATTGATTTTAATGGGAAATTGTTTGCATATGCATGCACACATCTGTGTTTTTCTCTGCACCAGTTTCTCATGCACTGAATAGTCATGTTCCAGTCCAGCACTTGTAGCTGTTACAATACTGAAAGATTATCAGAAATGGTAAAAACCATGACAATAGTGATTAGAGGAAAGTGATTAACTGTCTAAAAGGACTTTTCTTCACTGCAAATTCTCTGTGTTTCCCAGATGTTGCAGTCAGTGTTACACACATGCAATTTCTACCAAGTATTCAGTGTGAATATTCCCAAAATTCAATCTGTAACACTATCTGTCAAATGATGGTATTACTTTGTTTGGATACGTTCAGATCTTAAATCTGGCTTCTGATGCCAGTATTTGTAGTTACTCTCAATTCTTTTTCTGAGTTGAATGCACCCATGGGCAAACAGGCAAGTGAAACCTTAAACAGGCAAATGAAATCTGCAGGTTTGGGATGGACTTTCTGCTGGTAATATTTACAATTATTCAAAAGTGTGTAGCTGAATTTGATTGTCAGTGAAATGTACTTCACCAACAGCCAAAAAGTGACATATGCACTATTCAAACCTGTTTCAAGCCACTTTTAGAGAGCTTACATGGGGCATTAGGACTGCTGGGGAGTTCAGCCCCTGGGAACAGCCTTTGCATGTTGTTTTGCTTCCACCTACACAGAACAAAGGCACTGGGCTGTGCATGGGTCCTAACTTTTAGCTGAGCATCATCCAAATACAAATAAAAACTAATTTCAAAAAATCTCCAGAAGCTATTTCAGCACTGTATTTGAGTATTTTGAATTTTTCTCAAACCATGCTTATAACTGCTAACACAAGCCACAGCACAGAAATGTTCATGAATACATGTTCTTATTGACTACTTGTGACTCAAGAAAAAATATGCTTCTGACATTCATAGAAAATTCAGCCTAAATATTTCATAGGCTGATGAGTTGCACTATCTAAGGAAAGATTAGGGGTTCTTGAGTTCACAAGTGGGCAAATTAAGGAAGAAAATTAAAGTGGCTGGTCAACTTTTAACTTTAATGGTCAGTACATTTCCAGGCGATAAACTTGCCGTTTTTAAGAGAACACAATTGAGACCAGATTATTCCTTGGCATATGGGATCTAGAGGTTCCCAAATGTGTTCTGGAAATAACTTCCCATTAAATGATGCACTTTTATTGGAACACTTTCATACAGTCCTTCAAGTCTTACTCACAAATACATACCAGGTGAACACACCCTTTTGAGTGCATCAGGAAAATATGCCTTTCTTCTCCCACTACATGATGACATGAGAGCAGACAGGGAGCACTGTACTGAAGATGATCTTTCATAGGACTTAGACCTTAGACCTTAGACCCTCTGCTTTCTAAGTAGGTTAAAAGAAACCACCTCCTGCAGGTAACTGACTTTTTATGTAAGAGGATTTTTTGTTATTATTTAGTAACAACGCTAGACATTCAAAAGCTGTATCTGTATAAATTACTACAGGCTGCTCCTATAAAAAGTATTCTTTAATAGCAGTACCTTACATTTATTAAACATGTTTACAGTTGGCAAACCTTCCGGTGACTTTTCTCAGCCATAACCTTTCAGCAAAAAGGGCTATAGCCATAATATATGTACCTCCATCATATAGATGAAGTGTTTGTGTTCAGTTTAAAATCTGAGAAGATGAGATTACTTCATAGACTTGGATAATACACAGTACAGACTGTCTTCCATGGAAGCAAATTCTGCTGTTTTGCATGACACTTATGGAGCAAGACATACACATCCCGAGGGTCCCAGGTAACACTGACTGTATTTGTTGCTGTTGAGTTATGGCAGCATCAGGAACTGGCACTGAGAGAGGCTTGACAATGTTTGTCCATGCTGGAGAAGCCATGGGCACAGGAGAGATAGTTGCAACTCAGTCAGGACATGGCCAGCTTGTACATGCAGCCCTGGGTCTGTGTACCCAAGGCACTCTGGTGGCTGATCAAATAACCAGTATTTTACTTTAAATTCTAAAAATGAAGGAATTAAACTCTTCTCCACAACTCCTGGGAACTTCAGAAGGTCTAATATGTCATTCTTACAGGTGAATTTATACACAGGGGAACTTCTTCAAACAATAATAAGTGAGCATTAAAACCTGTTACCTGGGGATGTTGCAGGGAAAGGAACATCAGAGGCTTTTAAGATTATGTTGGACAAATGACTCTTAGGCATGGCACATGATCCTGTGATTTGGCCTAGGGACAGGACTGAATCAGTCTCAGTGTCTTTTGTAGTTTCTGTTCTGTGAGTTCTGGCCCAAGAAAGATAATCCTTGGGTACACTAATTTGCATTACACAAAAGGGGCAGAAAAGGATTTGGCCTCTCATCTTGTAAAATGCAGCTCGAGGAAGTTAAGAGGTGGACAGCATACATAATGAGACTGATGATCAGGAGATGAAGCAAATTACTACTGCTGTGTTTGAAACTTGAGTCAGCAGAGCAGATCGGAGAGCAGTCTCTGGTCCGTTGCCAGCAGTAAAACAGGCCCCTGTCGGGGTCACCTTTTCTCCCCAGACCCAGAAGCATGTGGAAGAGGTGACCCTCTCCGGGAGCACAAGAAAACACAGAGCATCTGCTCTCCCCCACGCCATATGGGCTGGGGAAGCACTACCTGGGGCTGGAGCTGGTGCATCAGCTGCTCCCAGCAGTGCCAGGTTGGTGAGGACATCACCACGGCCCTTCCCTCACCTTGCCAAAGTGTCCCTGTTCTGTGCTGCACTCTCACCCTTCCATCCTTTGCCCACTGTTGCAGCAAGGTTGTGGACACTGGAGCACATAAGGCACAGTCAGAGGAGTGCTTCTGTTTCTATTTTATCTGTGTTAATCGTGGCTGCACTGCTGGGCAGAGATGTGGTAAATTATGGGTTTTCAGGCAGCCCCCTGCTGCTCCAAGGCAGGCCCTGGCCTGGCTTGACTGGCCTTGTCAGGCGTAACTGCCTCAGGAAAGATTTCCAGGCTCTCAAATGATGTTCGTAAGAGCTCAAAAACAAGCTGCAAGATGACTTCTCAGGAGGTGAAACAGCCCTGCTAGATGATACAGGCTCTGAGAGACTCAAAACAAATCACAAAACGCTCCTCTACCTGACCTGTGACGTGGAGCTGGGTCAGTGCCGGCCGGCGCTGAGGCAGGTGCTGCGTTTGAAGGACACCTCCTCCCCAGCAGCTCCGCGGGGCGCTGCCCGTGGCTGCCGGCAGCTCCTTCTGCCCCAGCCCCTCCGCTGGGCCCCGATGGCTGCTCTCTCCCAGAAGGCTCTCAGGGGCCCATGGACCCCATCAGGACAACACGGTGACCTGCGCTCCTGGGATGTCAGGAAAGTGTGAGGCGTCCCCGGGGTTCTGAAGCCCGTGGAGCCCCGTTGTGCCCAGAGCACTGGTCTCCTCCTGGCCCCTTCTCCCCAGAGGGCTCCCTGGCGCAGCGCAGGCCTGAGGTGGCACACAGGCCTCCCCTCCCTGTCACCACCAGCGAGGCCAACAGCATCCCTCCTGATCTGGTGATGGAGTGACTTAAACCTGCTCTTTCTACTGCCATAGCAGTAGGTCATGGGGAAGCTTTCCAGGTGCTGTGGCCATGCTGCACTGGCGGCCTGTCTCTGCGTGCCCCAGCCCTGCAGCTCAGCTGCACGCTGCAGGCGGCCTCATCCAGTCATGTTTACCTGTGGAGTCAGGCATCTGAGGACACTTAACGCAATAAATGAGGTGTTTTAACAGTGCAAATGGAAATTTGGGCCAAGGACACAATGTTAAAGCCAAATTTGTGGGGGTTTCCATGAGTGAAGAACAGGCCAAATCTTCAGCGTAACAAACTAAGTGCGTCCATCCCCACACTGCTTCACTGTCACTTTGGCAGCATCTGGTATGACAAAAAACTGTGGAATAAGATGGCCTTATAGGCTGTCCACCTGCATGCTGAACATCCTTGGTATTTCACAAGTCCCAAATACCTCTGAATATTTAGGTGTTTCTGCAAAGTACCTGACTTGTAGAAATTACGTTCTGCTATCATTGGCACTACAGAAGCAGGATGGGAAAACTCAAAAGTCTACACAGGTAAAATTCAAGTTATTAAGCTACTGCTTATGTTTCTAAGAATGAAGAGGAAGCATGAATTACAACTAATTCCTTTTCTTTGCAGCTGTAC
This sequence comes from Apus apus, assembly GCF_020740795.1. Lineage (NCBI taxonomy): Eukaryota > Metazoa > Chordata > Aves > Apodiformes > Apodidae > Apus > Apus apus. Next base: position 9,935,359 of record NC_067291.1, read on the forward strand.
CTTGGCTCAGTATAAATCTATTCCAGTGAGGCCAGGGTGGGATGTTTCATGATTTCATGCAAATCAAATGAATGTAATTCTCAGAATGATGCTATTACCTCCAGTCCATTCTTTGTGCTATATACCTTTTAATTTTCCTAGCAGGTCCTTCATTATTTAGTGTGAACTATTTTTCTTGCTATAATATGAAACTATGGCCATTTTGTACCTAATTTGTACATGGCTTTTGTCTCCTTGTTATTTCTTGATGCCAAAGGGACTAGAGTGTGTTATGTTTGTTAATTTTTTTTTTAAATAAATCTTTCTTTTCACGCCTACAGCACGCAATGCCTATGACTACTGTGTCATTCCTCTCCTTTAGGTTTCTTGGTAACAAAATCCAAGTGATGAGTTTTTTTGATGGCTAGTTAGGGTACAGAGAGTTGAATATTGGGATCAAATTCCTACCAGTTTCAGCTTGAATTCAGAGAATAGAATGGGCTAGAAACTGATTAGCATATGGAAAAGCTGAAATGTTTTAAAATAATTATTTGGGGATTTTTAGTTTGGCTTTTTGTTGAAAAATTGGCACAGCTTGAAGTCTAAACAAAGCCTTAAATCACTGCAAAATATTTCATATTAGGGCTAATGGAATGTTTCATAAGGACCACAGACAATTCTTCCACCCACACGCATGCCCAAAATGAGATTTCAATTTGTCTGGATGCCATTTTGGGGGGGAAGGTGCCACACATCAAAGCAAAACAGAAAAGTCAGCTGTCCTTGCAATTCCTGTTTGCCAGATGTTTTGGTCAGAGAGAGGAGGGGTCTGTTTTGTGCTTCAAAGTAATTCCTTAGTCTGCCATTGTCTACTTGGGTATTACTCAGAGAGTGTTGGCCTTGCTTCACCTCCCTTGCACAGTGATTTCCCTCTGCCTTTCCATCTATTTTTTCAACCCAGCATGCAGCTCTTTCACATTTATTACTTGGTCAATGTATTTATCAGTATTACATACCTGTCTTAATGTCTGTTAGATTGTATAAGTCTATTCATCTTATATTGCAAAATGTACTGTACTGGTTGTCAGCGGTTTTGTACGTTTGAAGACACTCGCACTGGAGCAAAATCAGGATAAAATGAAACTAAGACTGTGAAATTAGTCAGTGTTTTAGTCTTTAGGTAAAGATCCTTAGTGGTGTGATGTGACTGCGATCCCTTAGAGTTCAGCTACACTACTATGATGTCAAAGTGTACTGAAGTCAGTGGAGTGATGCTGCTATGCTCTGGTGGAGGATCAGGTCTGCTTTTTGCCATCATTTGCTCTGCTGAGCTGAGTAAATATGGCAATTTCTTGGATTGTCAGTGAGAAGGTCACTTTTACTCCTCAATTCCTCCTCATCCACTCATTCAATTATCCAGTTCCAACTTTCAAACTTTTTTTCTTAGGTTTGACTTATGGCCAATAAAGGGAAAATAAAAGGTCACCAGTACATGTAAAATGTGTACAAAGGCATTGCTGTTTCTGCTGGCAGTGGCAAACAAGGGATGCTGCTGCTGCCTTTGACTTCCTAGTTGGGATGCCTTGTATAGTCCAATAAAGAGCTGCCTTCAGATCAAGATATAACTTGCAGACAAAAGAACAAACCTCATGTCTCTACATGGAGAGCCACAGTGTCTCTCCAAGGCTCCCTGTATGAGATTCAGATGGCTAAATATAGTTTTCCAGTGGTGTTTTATGAGCCCTAGATGGAGTTTGGCCTCCAAATCTCATCCCAGAAATGTGTGGATTTCCCCTGGGTCCAGTGCAATATCTGCTAGCAACATCCAGATGTTTTGAATACTCTAGGACGTTTAAAAGACACTTATGTTTTGTGTTTATTTTTTGTTGTTGCTTTTTATTTGGCTTTGGTGGGGTGTTTTTTTTAGTTTTTTTGGGTTTGTCCTTGACTATTAAGACATATTTTTGCAGGTTTTGGTGCAATGTCCTCTCATCTGTCTATAATATTCCTATCATCTTCACAGGTGCCTACAATCATTCTTGCCCCTGACTTCAAAGCCCATGTGCTCTGCAGCTGTCCCACTGCATTTTCCCTTCCTCCCTTTGCATTCTGTGCAGTACATTCTGTACAGAGTTGCAGGATGCTTTGCAATCTACATCTGGCTAGGACAGAGGAGGAGCACAGGGTTAATCCTTTTCTTCCACTCCATATTGAGCAATTAGGCCACTAAAAAAGATCTTGTTTACAGGTAGTGGAAGAGGCTGTAATTTATTAAGTCTTGTAATAAATTTACACCCATCAGAAGGTAGCCAGAGGCAAGTCTGGAGTTTTAGCAGTGGTTAATTTGTAGCCTCATTCTTGGGATAGGAACAGAATTTAAAAGTTCCCAATACTGAAGCTATTTATTTAAAACCCTAGTCCCAAAAAATGAACACTTGCTTAAAAAGTTGTATAAAAGTGAAATTGCTCACTATAGGATCCATCATAGATATAATTGGGATAATTAACAGAACAGATACAATTTACCCAGCAAGCCTCTGTGTGGGCTGTGCCTTTAAATTTGGCAGAGACAAGCAGCTGTAGTTCTCAAAGTATTGTAACAAAGCTGGTTGTCAGCACTGCTGCTCCTTTTTGGTAAGACATTTTAGCTCTTGCTGTAAAATTTTCTATGTTTGAGGCCAAAGTTGGTTCCTTTTTGCACACTATTCCTATAAAGACTTAGCATACCAAGTAGCAAGCAACGAATGAGTTATAACTATCTGTGTACTACTTATGGGTCGTAAATAGTGGTGTTTTGTTCTAGTGGCTTTAGAGTTTCATCTTTAAAAGCGTTTTTCTTTCGAATTATTGTTTTTAATATCTTCTAGTAAACACTGACTACACATGGTGCATTTTAATCCTATGGTTTTTTGGTAGAGGATCCCAAATTGATCTGTTGATTAGAAAGTAGATTTAGTGTCTGATTTGCAGCAGCTGCTTATTGAACACTGGGACAAAACAGTAATGACTAGAGGTTGTTATCAGTTGAGTGTTACTGAGTTGTTTAAGTAAAATAAGGTTTCTGGACTATCAGTAATTTTTTAATATATTTATTTTTTTATCCTTGCTGTCCTTTCCTAGTGAGGTTTCTGACACACCATAGAAAATTAACCTCTTTGGTCAGGTGTGAGGTACATTGGCTAGATGGAGGAGTGCAGGCAGGAGCTATATTATTGTTGCTTGTATTTTATCTGTTGTTTCTGTGCCTAAAGTCCATTAGCAACCTCAAACCATCACTCCAAAGGACTACATTAACATAAGGTATTCACAAACTGAAGAAACTCTGGGTCCAGGGTCATTTTGGAAGTGTTGCCAATGGTGACACGTAAATAAGGAAGCAATTAGAAGAACAAGAAGCCCAGCTGACTTCAGTTTAATTCAAAGCACCACTAAAAAAGGGGAAGGTGTGTAGTTATGGAAGGGAAAAGGAAGAAATTGGTAGAAAAGGCTGTACGGCTGCAAGCTGCTGTGAAACAACACAGATTAATGAAAAATGCTTTTATATTTTTTGTTTGTTTAGATAGTTTATTGCTTCTATCAATTGCACAAAAGTACAAGAGAAAAAAACAGCAAAGACCTGTAGTGAAATACTAATAATGCAGTGGTGTTGCACAAGTGCTCAAATACATTGTCCCATTTTGATTGGAGGTTCATGGCTACAACCTGGTTTCTCTTTTTATATCTCAAACCAGTGGATTTGAGTCTGCAGAGTATAAAAATGACTGTACATTTTGCTTGAGCACACTTGCAGTCCATCTTGTAAAATAAAAAAATCCAACCCTCTCAGCCATGGGAATACTCAACAGTCTCATTAATTCACAGAAGTCTCCAGTGGGACATAATTTTCTTTTATCTTCTCCCATAGCCTATAGAATCATACGCATTTTGTGCTGGTTTGGTGCTGAGTGTGCTATACTTATATATTATTTAACATTTTGGCCAAGTTTTGGTTTCATGAACGCTTAATCTTCTGCTGTACTTTTCTGCCCTTGTGATTAATGAACATTACCAGCCTATGATTGCTAAGTGCCCTGGGTTCTTTTCCATTACCTAATTCTGTTCAAGTGTACTTTGGTCTAATTTTTTCTAGTCTTTTCTCTGAGGTAATAATTATTCTCACAAGTGCTGAATAATGTCTTCATGTTACATGTTGTCATGCCAGTGTCCATAGGGAAGCTACAAAGCTTGTGAATGCTGTTGCACCCTATATTTATTCTGATGATGCAAAGTGCCTGGGGTCAAAGGGACTACAGCTTTTAGTTTACATTTACAAGGGTTCTACTGGCTTTTCTGATTTATTGACTTTTAAGATCAGTTTGACAAATGAAGACATACTGGAACCATACAAGAAATAATACTTTCAGTTCCATCATGAATCTTTGCTAGTCTCTGGGTGTTGTGTAATAGTTTGTGGTTCTGCTATCCCCCAGTTTCCGCAGGAGAAAATAATTTGTGTTATAAGAGTAACCTCCTTAGGCTCTTTTTTAATGGACTATGAGAAGCATATTTGCCTAACTTTCACAGCCCAGAATTTTCAAAGGATTAGTCAAAATAAAATAGACTATGCCTGTATAAAATAACATCTGCGATGAGTACTTCCTAGCTTGTAAAGAATGGTGGTGATGTGGGGCTTTTTTATTTAAGTCCAGGTGTGGCTTTTAGATTTTTGATTGTGTGGGGGTGCCTGTGCTTTTTTGTCTCCCTTTGATAGTGTTCCCAGATACCTCAACTCAAATAGATCTTCTGCTGTGCAAGAGATTTCCATGAGATTGTTGTGTAGGTTTCTCCCATTCCAGAATGAAATATCAAGCTGGGGTTAAACTGTAAAAAACAGTGAGTAAGCACAATAGGATAGATTTCAGCTAGGGCTTATTGGTTAAATGGTAGGAGAGACAGGTCCAGTTTGTATTTCTCTGAAGTGAGCTTGTGCATCTTCCTTAAAATGGATGAAGCTCCATTGATTTGTGCATATCGAGAACTGCACCTGCACTTTAGCAGCCTCGCAGGTCTTGAGAAGTTGGACTGTCTTCTCTGTGTGAATCAGCTGCAGAGAGCAGGGAGGAGTTCATCTTGTGGTAGCATTAGTTGCCAGCGTCACTTTGCAGAGTACCAAAATGATATGGAGTGATCCAGTGACCATTGCATGCAAGAAGATGACCATGTGAAGCACAGCACTTTGCCACTCCATGTTTTTGCATGTCATTCCTTGTTTTTATATCAGCACAAACATGCAGACACCCACACGCTCATGCACACACGGGCAGTGTGCGCTTCTAGCGAGCTCTGGGAAGATGACTCAATTATGGTTTAAAAGTAGATGGAAATGCATATATTCACAAAAGCATCTGTTAGGAAGATGGAAGAGGCAGCCTTTTATTTTATAAGTAAATTTTATCTCTCACTTTTTTAACATTTTAAAGAAAAATAAAAAACAATCATGTCATGCCACTGTGTGAGATGATGTTCAGAGCAACATAGTGTTCTAATGGCTCATTTCAATAATAAAAGATAACAGGGGACTAAAAGGTGCAGTGCAGGAAACAGGGAAATACATTCCTTTCCCCAGAGGGTGTACTTAGCTTTGTGCCTTTGATCACTGAGAAGTATCATTAGAGTGCAAAATGGCAGGCACTAGGGAACATTATGGCAATTAAAATGTAATAGTTTAAAAAAAAAAAAAAAAAACAAAAACAAAAAACTGAAGAAGTTTGAACTTATTTTGGAGTTTTCTTGCAGGAAGGATTGATCTAAACTGAAGGGTGAGATGCCCTAATAGATAAAATACAGAAGCTTCAGTGGGACTGTGTTTCAAATATTGACTCCCAAGTTATCTCTGGTACAGAACAGTCTGTACAGAGCAGATATATTTACAAGTTCAATAAATCTAATATGTGTACACACTTTATCATTACTTGCTATTTGTACTGCAGGAGCACCTACAAGCCCTTGTTACTAAACTAGATCCCACTGTGCTAAGAACTGTACAAACATGGAACAAAAGCCCAAAACAGACCATGGAACAAGAAGAGGCCCAGAAAGCCTTTAGAAAATGAGGTTGCAACATAGTTGTTGGCACTTGGACAATCAAAGTATTTGATACCTTGCAAATCACTGTACAAGCATTGTTGTAGTTTATTATGGCATGCTGTTATGGAGTGGCTTTGTAATTTTATTTCTTTGTCCTTAAAGAAGAGAGGCATTTAAATAGCACTGTTTTCTAAAGTTTTCTAGTAGCATCTTGGCAATACAGAGACAGACTTTGCTGTCACCTCAAAGAAGCTACCTTTTCATTCAGATGAATGCCTGTTGGTTGGGGCAGCAGGCCAGGTGAGTTAGCATTCATATACATTTTTATAGTGTCCAAAGCCTTGGACATAAGGCTGACAGCAAAGACAATTTCCACTTTCCTGTTCTCTAGAGGGCCAACAATTCTGTGGTGAATCATGCCAGTTCTAGGAACCGGGGTTATGTGTGTTTGTAGGTGTGAATAGAAACATGAGCTAGAGATTTTCACACAGCTTCAAGCTTTAACTTCAGTATTCTGAAAACATATTGTATGGTGTTAAGTAAAAAGGCTAGGTCTCTAATAGAGCAAAACATAAGGCTTTAATGGAAAACAAGATCACTGCAAACTCAGTGCCTTGTGCTTTATATATAAACTGTCTAGATAAAACTGGTGCAAGTGCCTAACTAATGCAGCAGGCTGTGTCACCTGTATTGTCCTTGTCTGTTCTGCACAAAACCCAATAATAAGCACAGCTTTTAAACATACCTTTTACTGCCTTGTCACAAGCTGTATCGATTGTGCTCACATGCAATATCCTTAACATAAAATACAGCAGGTAAAAAGAGAGAAATAAACCAATCTATGGTTTGTGTGAGTGTGTGTGGGGGTGTGTTTGTGAAAATTCCAGTTGGATACGTGTAGAACAAATCTTCTTGTAATGTAGCAAAAGAAAGTATTTCAAACAAGCTGTCTTACCATCATCAACCAAAACAGGCTGCACACACAGCCTTGGCATTTCAATTTTCTGCTCATTTTCTTTTCTTTATATCAGATGCATTGCTTGTTTTCCTTAGTTCATAGATGTTTCGTTGTGATAGGAGCTTGGAGAGCAGTAAGCACAGTCCATTTTCAGAAATAGCTACTATAATGAAAAAGGAAAATGAAATAAAATGATTCAGTTGCCCCAGACTCTGCAAATTATTCCATCAAATCTGAGTTAGAATGCTTTCTCCTTTTACTGGTTCTCCACCCTACCCCTCTCTCTTTGCAGCCACTTGAACATTATGGGGTTGGTGGCATATACAGCAACAGAACGCTTATTTCCTGGCTTACTTTACCTGCCTGAGAAGATTTCGTGCTGTAGAAACAGCTGGCATTTCATAGGGAAGAGCTGAAATGTCTTTGACTTTGTTTTTCTGGCTGAAAGGCCAAAGGGGTATATAGTCCTTGTGTGCTGACACCAGTGACTATTTCCACTTTTGTGTTTTTCTTGACACTTTTAAATGGTAAGTGCATGCAGTCAGTATATAATAAATTTTAAGAGCATATTTCACTAAAGAGAAGTAGAGAAGAGATGATTAGTTATAGAGGTATCACACACATGATCACCTGGTAGAGAAGCAAACCACTGTGTTTTCCAAAACAACCAGCTTTCCAAACCTCAATTGTAATAGCAAGTCACTTGGTTCTCCTGGCTTTGCATCTGTCTTCTGTAAATGGGATAGAATCATAGAATGGGTTGGGTTGGAAGAAATTTTAAAGATCATCTAGTTCTGACCCCCCTGCATGGGCAGGGACACCTCCCATTAGATCAGGTTGCTCAGAACCCCATACAACCTGGCCTTGAAAGCTTCCAGGGATGGGACTTCCATAACTTCCCTGATTAACCTGTTCCAGTGTCTCACTACCCTTGCACTAAAGAATTTTCTCCTAATGTCTAACCTCTAATTCTCCCTTCTTCCAGTTTTGATCCATTGCCTCTTGTCCTCTCACTGCAAGCTCTTGTAAAAAGTCCCTCTCCAGCTTTCCCTTTCTTTGCTTTCAGTGGTGGGAACCAACGTGTGGCCTAGTGCCTTATTCATTTATTCAAGCATTTATTCCTGTTGCCCTCTACTTTGGGATGTTTGCATTTAACACATGAGCTGGCTGAGATCCACAGAGGTCTTAAAACAAGGAGCTTCTGTTTTGGTGTCTAACTTACCATATATCTCGATGGGGAATTAATTGCCTCTATATCTTTACAGGCCTGGTACTAAATGACTTGCCCAAAGAGACACAGGAAAATGTACTGAGCTATTTCTCCAAGTTATTATCTCCTAACTGAAGGATTGGATCAAGCTTCACCACTCACAGTATTATAATAAGTCTTAATTCATTAATGTTTTTGAAAGATCTTGCAAAGCTCTGCTCCTAAGAGGTTTACAAGTGCAAAAATGTTATTTTATTCATGAACTTCTGAAACCTTTTGTACTTTGAATTTTTTTTTTTTAAAGAAAGAATGTAATAGAAGACAAAGTTGGACATTAACAATCTCAGGATTTAAATGTAATTAGGGAAAGGAAATAGTAAAATACAGAATCTTTCATGTGACAGAGGGTAATGATAAAACTAGACTGAATCAAAAAGATCTGAATAGCAAAGTGATGCTGCAGTGTTACCTATACAACAATTTAGGTTATTTTAATTTGAAGTATTTTCCTGTGAATTCACTTTGCCCTACCAGTTGTTTGTTTTTGTTTTGGTTTGGTTTTTTTGGGTTGGTTTTTTTTTGGTGTTTGTTTGTGTTTGTTTGGTTTTGTTTGTTTTGGTTTTTTGTGGTTTTTTTATGGCATGAGATAAAGGACAATGCAGTGTGATAGTTTGCCTTGATCCAGAAAACATAATCTTTGCCATTTGCACCGTCTACATTGGAATAATTGAAAGAAAAAGGGATAAAAGGTAGGGACTGCTGTTCTTTTGGAGTACCAGAAGAGGGCAAAATAAAGGGCACCGTGGGGAAAGTCTGCAAAACCAGAGATTAAAGGAAAACAGGAACCAATAACAAACATACCCACAATCTTTGGAAGGTGGAGAGGACATAATCAAAATCTTGGGAAAGATGTTTTTTCTCAGTATTTCCTACCTCTTATATAGTTTGCCATAAGCTGCAGTTTGAAAACAGTTATAGTCTCAAAATACCAAACTCCAGGTTGCCTTCTGTAACACAGGAGGAGACTCTAACAGCAGTACCAGCCCAGAGTATAGTGAGCTGATGCCCTTCCTGAGGCATGGCGGGTTATGATATGAAAAATTCATAGGAAAAAATTGTAAGTGCAATTGACACTACCTTGATTCTTTAAAGATGTTCTTTCTTTAAACATAATGGGCTATGTTTCAGTCTATGGAACTGTGTGATGCAGACTGCTGCAGATTCTCATTTGGAGTACATCAACACTGTCTGATTTCATGTGGAATACTCCATTGCAGTAACTGCAAATAGGGACTTTGCTGTGCAGAGATGAATTTGTGGGATCAAGTTCAACCCTGGAGTAGTATTTTTCAATACTTTACATTTTTGGAGCCATCAAGAGAGTGAACAGTCAGAGAGAAAAGCCAATTATAAAAATGGGATTCGGGTATGAACACCCCACCTCATACTCTAGCACTCTCTATTTCCTATCTAGAACTCTCAGGAAAGCAGAGTTACTTCAAGGTCACCTCAGCACATGTAATATACAGACTCCAGTTTTAATGCTGGATGAAAAAATTTCAGACAGATTGGAGAATGCACCAGTTGTGCCAATTGTGCCTTGTCCTTTTCCAAGTTTGGTGTCATTGAGAACAGTTTAGGTTCATTTATTAAAGCTTTGAAATAGATCACATTGTGGTTTGCTTCCAAAGTTCTAGCACCTGCCTGGATTGAACTTCATGCCCATGCTTGCCTCTTGGATTCACTTACGCCAACAAAGTCAAAGTTATTGTCAGCATTATCATAAAATTAAAAGTAGTGGCAACATTCTTTCACTATACTTTGTGATTTAAATTTGGATGTCTATAACTCCATGCATCCCTAATCACAGGAGAAAAAAAAAAAGTTTCTGATATTGCATGAGAGTTATGGCTGCTTTGACTAATAGCCATAAAGGCAGAAAATTTTTACTGTGAAATTGAGGTGCTTGTGGTGGGAGCTCAGCCAAAATACCAAATCGAGCGGGAGGTCTGAGCGCAGTGTAAACTGGTGTTCCATATGCTCGAGAGACTTTTGGAATCGGCCCAGCCTACATATGCTTCTGTTGGCAAGCTCAAGTAGAAAGGAAGATATTGTCCTCACCCTACCTAACATACCTCCCACTCATTTGAAATGCTCATTTACAAATGGAGAGCATGCAAATCTGAGAATGGTAATGGCACAAACCCAAACTTGCTACAACTGGATAGGAGAAAAAAAATATTAAAAAAAAAATTAATAGATTTTAAATCAGAAAAGGTATTGATATAAGACATGGGTGAAAAAGATGTTCTCCTATTCATGATCTGTGGAGTAGCAGAGTAACTTCCGCTGTTTCGCTTTCTAAGGTGCACAGACTTCACTAGCCATTCCATGGAATATAAATTAATATCCTCTATTTCTGTTGGAAAGAAATCAAAATATGTAATTTACTAAAAATATATATATAAATCCCTGTCTTAAAGACAGTGGATTTATTGAGAAAAAGTTTAGTACAAAACCTCATTAACATATGAAGAGAACTTCAGCAGAGGACAATTCCAATTAAGGAAGGATTTAACTGTAGTTATTGCAGGATTAGTGAAACCTGAATATTTGAGATATCTTAAACTTATGTGACCTACCACATCAGTTTCCTGGGCATCACAGTAACTCAGCTATTTATCATTGCAGCCTTCTATGAAATGCAGTTATCACCATAGCCCAAGTGGTGATGTAAGGCACAAAATGATCAAGGGAGAAAGAGGTCTGTAAATCAGATGAGTTTTCTCTAGATTTGGTTAGTGTGGGGAATAGCGTGATCTTCCAGTCACCCTGTAAACACACTGTCTGGCCTTACTGATATGAATAGTTGTGTTGGAAGAGTGATTCAGAGTAATAACATTAGATGTGTATAAATGTTTATGCCATTGGAGAAGAGGGTTGATGCATTGTGTAAACTACCTTCAATAACACTTAAATTTTCATTCAACAGCTGGAGTGAATTGACCAAAGCTGCATTTACTTGAAAAAACTGTAACATACTTGTTTAACTGTTTTTGTGGAAAAAACAGGCTGTTCATTTTTCTGTGAAGAATCTTTTTTGTGTTCTGTTTATCCCCCTTTGTCATTGGATTGGAATAAAAAAAAATGTTGGAGTAGTTAAAACAGCTCTGAGAAAGCAGAGGGTTATTTCTGTGAGTTTACTACAATCAGCAGTGAATCTGGCTTTGAACCATCTCTAGTACAATTTCTGTCTTTTTGTTTGGACTTTTTTTTTCCTTTTATTCATACCTCTAACATTTAGGAGGTGGAGAAATCTTGGGTTCTTGAGACTGGCCTCATTCATAAGATGAGAGTGTGTGTGTATATATGTGCATGTGTATGCATACACACATACACACAGAGACATAGATACATAAAGTCCTCCTGCTCACCACTGTCTCTTCCCTTTTTTATACTTTGCCCTTGTTTATCCTTTTCTTCAGAAAAACAAAAATGAAACCATGTGGAGCTTCAGAACTCTTCCACTCAAAAGCAGGTGGCTTTGGCCTGCTGTTCCTCCTTCTACCCATTGCCTGAGACTTCCCATTCTGGGAGTGAGATGCACAAGCATATGTCACACAAAAGTGACATAAATACCATATGCAAACAGAGTCTTCTGTGTCAATGTCAAGTACAAAACCCAGCTTTTGGCACCGAAATACAGCACCCCAGTCCTCTGGAAAATTCTAAGGAACAAAAATTGCACCAGGTGAGGGTAGCATCCAATAAATGCAGTTCAGTCAGTTTTGCATCCTGAGTAGGGCTGAGGGGCTCCTGTGGAGTTTAGGGGTTTTCAAACTTCCTGAACCATTGCTGTGAACTTACAGGATCTGCAAAACCAATTCAAATCCATGCTATATTTTTCTTCCCTTTCATTCAACTTGTAAATCCTTGTGGTTTCCAAGGACAGTTCAATGTAAAAGGAAAAAAAAAAACAAACAACAAAAACAAAACAATAGCTAATGGGAGAGCTTCATTCAATTGGGATGGAATGACAAACCAGAAAAAAAAAAAAAAAAGGCTGGCAGGAGTTTATGGCCTGTGTGTACATGGGATTTATACTGACAAGCAGACTTATCCCTGCTGGCATGAATCCCAGAAACCACAGTGGCTGGCAAGTCTGCCCAGAAATGGATTGCACCAATAGTGTGAAATGCCTGTTCCCCCATCTCCTGCAGAGAGCTCAAAACATGATAACTGCTGAGTAACGGGATTTGGCTGAAGAAATTAAAACTTATGCCCTCCCAAGGAAGAGGGATTGGGGATATTTACAGTAGCAGATTCAAGCTGTTGAATCTTTTTCTTAATTTGAGAATTTTCTTCACTCTTCCTTGCTGTCTTTCTATACTCGCTTATCAGCAATTTTCCTTCAACCTCCTCACTGCTAATGTGTCTTCATGCTCCCCAGCTCTCTTCTGGGCACTCTTAATTTGTCGCTGCTCCTAACCATAACAACAGCCCTGCTGGACGTTAGCTTTGCACCCCACAATATCAGTAGGTTTAAAATGGATCAGCATTGTTGGGAGTGGAAAACTATCATGATACTTCAGGGTATTTTTTCTCCTTTCTTTCCATGTCTAAATATATCATCTGGGTTTATAGCTTTAAATTCCCTATTGATTTCTCAGTGTGTTATATAAACAAGCAAACAAAAAAACACAAAAAAAAACCCCACCCCTGTACTAAACACTGCAATGGTTGCTAATATTTTTTATCTTTTCAGTGAGATTAGGGAAAAAAATCATGTTAGAAGTAAAAAGGTGAAAATCATTTTAGCAAGACTGTTAAATTTAGATGTGAATTGTGCCTTCAATTAATAGTGTCAGCATTTGTACTAAAAAAGAGTATCAGGCATTCCCCTTCAATACACAAAGTGCTAGACTTATTCTTCTCAGTTGAAACACCTGTATCTTGCACTGCTAATCTGTAACTTCGAATTTACCAGACATATGGGTTCAGGAGTAAGAGAAGTGCTGTCATACTGTAGCTGAGGCTCTCCCTTTGCATGGACCCCAAAACTCAGCAAGACCCATTTGAAAGATGTGTTCCATGGACAAGAAGGCAGCACTGGCATCCCTCTCTTTGCACCTAGGTATTATTTTTCTCAGTCTCTAGTTTTGTCACTGTAAAAGTGCAGTAACTAGACTAGCTCCTTATCAGAGCTGAATTTTGTAGTGTCAGCAATCCTTTTCTACATGAACTGAGGGTCAAGCTGCTCAGGTGTGTAGTTAGGAACTTCAATGATTTTAGCAAAAGAGAAAGTTCAGTTGCAGGTTCTTGCAACTAGTTTTTCTTTCTCCTTCCCTCACACTCTTTCCACTGCCACAGATAAAAGATTTCAAGTACTTGTTTGTTTGTTTTTTTGTTCTGTTTAGACCGAAGAAAAATAGTGGGAGATCTCTTGTCTTTGCTAGATTTTCAGTACTCGGTGATATTTCCAAAGTTCAGCAGATAACAAGAGGGTACAATTAATTCTTCCAGAATTTGGACAGCTTGGGAATCTCCTGTAGCCCTCTGTCAAGACACTGCACTGTGTGTTCTATCTTTCTTGCTGTCTTCTGTTTCAGACCTATCACAGCTGCCTGCTTGCTTGCTCCTCTGCAGCCATGTGAAGCAACAAAGAGTTAAGTATTGCACAGGTGACAATCATCTTTATTACAAGCTTCCAAGTCTCAGAGCACATATTACATTTATTTGTAGGATATTAAGAAAAGATCTCAGAATTGGGGCAGAGTATGAAGAGTAAGTCAGTCTCATCTCAAATGCATAGAGACCTTGCTAATCAAAAGGTGTTCCATAAAATAAAAAATGCTACGTGGAATAATTTAAAAAAAAAAAAACCACACCAAAACAAAAAACCCCAAACCAACCAACCCGTGAACACTATCTAGGCTGAGATCCAGATTTGTTTCCTTTCACGTGGTGCATACATACAGGCTCTTCAGCAGCATTGTGATTGTGAATCTTAAATCTGTGGGCCAGTCCTATGTACTTGGAAAATGCTTTGGTTTTGTTTATTCTCATCTGCTCTCCTGGTACTCTGTCTCTTACCCATTGCTAAGAGAAAATAACTGATTTGTGAGCTGTGCATGGTGAAGTGAAAGTGATCCATGAGCAGGAAGTGTCTGAGAAGTAGGTATTTTCAGAAGAGATAAAACACTTCTATCAGCCAGTTGAAGCCATTCTTGATTCTATTTTAGGTGATAAAGGCAACCTTAAACCATGTTGAGAGATGCCTTCTTCCTCAAAATACTTATTTTTCTTAGAAGTTTTTACAGAAAGGCTTTGGTAAATGAATTATAGAGAGCTCTATTATTACTCTATTATTTCTACTTTGCTATTTTTTCACCCCTGTATCACTATAGGTTTTGATTATTTTTTTCCCCAACTGATCTACATCTTGAAGTTTTTTTCACCTTTTTCCTCATTTTCTTAAATGATGTTCTGTGTTTGATAAGTGCTTTAGTCACCTAGGCATTCTTTTGTCTGAATTGGATGACTGGCTTTTCAAATTTCTAATATGATTGTGAGTTCAATTTGTTTCCAAGGACCACTGTTCATAAAGTTCCTGCTCTTGTGAATTTTAAAGCAAGCAAAGTAATTTAAATCTAGTGAACAAATAAACAAAAGGTCAGTTTATGTATTTAATATTTTTTCCTATGAGAAATTATTTCTGGTTGTGTGGAGATGAATGACAACGTCCATTAAACTGTATTGCTCTGAAGGGTAACTTATCCAAAAGTAAAGATTTAGATGATAGCTTTGGTGGGATTGACCTTTTTCTCTTTAATAGTCTAGTCAGGGGGATATCTGGAAGAACTTGATATGCTAGATGGATGTTCCAAAGCTGCCAGGTTTCACTTAGAGCTATGAAAATACCAGAGAGAAGAGCTTCTTTCTCCCATAAGGTTTTCATCACATTTTGAGATGCTCTTCTGCCCATTTTGCTTGAGTTATGGCTTTTAAAAAAATCACATTTTTCTTGATTCTGCTCTCACTAGTTCCTAATTTGTTCCATCATGTACCTCATTCCAACCATCAAGGTCTATGTCAGATTTGCTGATGAACTCAGATTTGGAAATTGTGAGACTCGAGAACGAAAATTGCTGTATAGAGCTGAGGTGGACATTCCTGAATGGGAGGCTGTTGGTCTCTAAAACCACTGTGCAGGCCAGGAATGCAAACTAAAAAAAACACTGAGAAACTGGAGTTTATTTTTTGTTTGGGGCATTATTTTCCTTCCTCCCTTCTTATGATTTCTCCTGATCATCAGCTTGGTGGGAACAGTAGCATTTCTCCAACAGGACTGTTTTTTGGTGTTTTTTTTGTAGCTGTGAGTTATTGCATGTCCCAGTCGTTCTTGTGACGCTCATATCATATAATTATTACACAAGTTTAGCTGTGCATGTCTTGTTCTATTTGACCTTAGTTTTGATGCAGTTTGAGCTATAAAAGTTTACTTAACCCTTATTATGAATGACAGAGCAAAATCTTTGCTGTTTTAGCTGTTGAATCTCTAGTCTTCTGTTTCTGGATCTAAGCAATTTTGCTTCCTAGGTTAGAATCCAGACTGTTTGATGTTCAAGCTACTTATCCAAATAGCAGCCCTCCTAGGAGACTTATTTATTTCTCCTTAAACATATGGATCAGTTTACCTTTGTCAGTATAGGATTACATAATGTCTCCTATCCTAAGAATATTAGTCCCGATTTTCTATCACATTATTTATTACGCTTACAGTGACTAAGAAATTACAGTAATAAAATCTCATTCTTGAGCACAATAACAATACAGAGTAGTGGATGGTCCTTGCCCCAGTGACATTCTTTTCCGTTTGTACTGTATGGCTTATTCATTGCTCAGTATCACCACTGAAAGGAATTAGTGCCTTGGGCTATCTTGGAAGGGGAAAGATTGCCCCCTATATTGACTCTACTAGGCTATATTTTCTTAGGAAAATGTCTTCCTCTTATCAAGCTTGCATAGCTTAGTTGCCAGTATTAATTAGTTCTTCCTATATTCCACAGATTTGGATAGGGTAAGATTAAGGAATAATTGTTTCTCTGTTGCTTCAAAGGATTCTGTATTTAGACTCAGTGTAATTCTTTTGTGGTAGGATTTACACATGTGACTGCCTCATCAGCATCAATTATTTTAGGTCCCTGTGAATAGTTCAGCAAATGGTAGGGAGCTGTGGGTCAGTTAGCTGTGGGTCAGTTTGTTTGTTTTTATTGATAGATAGCCTGACTTGTTCCAGCAATTCTTTCACTTTGCCATCCAAGATTACTGAGGGAAACTATGCAGTAGATTGATTGGTCAGGGGTAGTCTATTTGTTACCTTTTCAGTGATGAGTCAGAGATGCTTTTCCAACAGATCTAATGTACATTCACATTTGTTTGCTTTTAAATACTGTTTAATTTCATTTCTTCTTTTCCCTTGTTCTTATGTAATTAGGTTTCTACATCCATATTGTTTTATTGCTGTTGTCACTTTTGCTTTTGAAAAAGTTTTTTTTGTTTGTTTTTGTTTTCCTCCTGGAAGTGTTATTTAGCCCTTTGTGCGCCTAAAATAAAACAGATGGTGCATCTATTCCTATTCATATAAATTGCATTTGGACCCCAGTATGTACAATGTTTGAAAACTTCTGAAATTTAGAAACCAATACATTTAGTTTGAACACATTGCACGCATAAACCAGACAGCATATTAAATATTTCCTCTTGCTTTGTTGGAGTCAGTGACAATTTTACTATTGATCTCAAGAGGAGCAGGAGCAAGAATTTAAATGCAATGATTTTGGGTAGAGATTATGATAGAATATAGAACAGATGACAGGCTGCCGTGGAATCATTACTCAGCTTAGCATTCCAGTGAGAAAATACTTCAGAAAAGCTGTTGCAAGTTTGAAATAATTGTGACTTGTGTTGTGGTTGTTTTGTTTTTTTCTTTTTTCTGTAAAGATCCTTGTGATTAAACCTGGTCTATCAGTGCATTATTGCATCTCCTGGCACCACTGAGCAAATAGCCTGACACAGCACAGCTCCCTGCTGACCTCCCAGCAACAGCTGATTGACTTGGCAAAGATTTTTCATTTCAGAAGCATTTGCAATTTCCTGAAATGGCTTCAGAGAATCACATCATCTTATTTTGTATTCATGTTTGCTTGCATCAGTTATTTTGGAGGTAGAGGAGGGGATGAAATTTTTTCATATAAGTAAGTTGGATGTATTTCATAACAAGCAATGTTCTGATCCCAGCACTATTGTCTCTTTACCCACTTATATTGAAATAAGATTTCAATGTGCTAGGATATCACAGGTTACCCAGAATCCCACCCATTTTCTTTTTTTTGCTATGAAGAAGCATCATTATAACTCACTTTATGCCTACTCTTAAGAAATAGCACAGCTGAGAATCAAAATGGATGAAGACGTGAATGTTTGGAAGACAAACAATTACAGGTATTGCAATGATTTGTCCACCCCCACAGGCTCAGGAGATTCTGTAGCAATCAGCTAGGAAATTGAGTATTTCTGGTACATAATCTGCAGATAATTTGGTTGGTCAGCTTCATTAGAAAGTTATTCAAAAGAGAAATACAGTAAAAGGACTTTGCGCCCCAGCCTGTTATAATCTAAAAATGACCTTAGAATTTCCCAAATCATGACCAATATGATATACTTTCTTAATCTTTTTCCAGGGAGATTGTAAAATACTCTGTTACCTGCAGTGGGCTTGGGCACTGAAGTTTCTGGTTCGTATTACAGCTCTCTTTCTAAGTGCAAGCTTCCAGAGAGAAATCTGAAGCACAAGTAAATGCATGTGTGATTTATTTATTTTTTTCTTACAGGGTAAACTCTGCTCTGTTCACCTCCTGCTCTCTCTGTTGATTCTAATTATTTTTAAAGTTGTGTTTTTCTCCCGTACCATGCCTATAATCTCAAAGATTGGTCAGTTTGAGTAAGTTACATTGAAAGAAAACCCAGCATAATACGTTTCAGAGTGTATGAGACTCAAATAGAAGTTGCTTGCTCCTTCTACCTCAGACAGTGTTTTGTGTTCTCACTTCCCTCAGTAGTGCCACAAAGGTAATACTGGAAAATTTTGATACATTGGATGGAAAAGAACATGAGAAAGCATAACTGGGAAGGGATGTTGGTTTTTTTCCTTAATGACTCTTAAAACTGAAGCATCCTTAGGGATGTTTTCTCCCATTGATCACTACAGGCAATGAACCTTTTTTCTGATCTACTTACCTTTCTTTGGGTGATAAGTGACCTATCAATTGAAGGTACATTTTCTAGCTAGATGGACCTGTCATCTGACTAGAAGATCTTGTGTTGGGTCTGGCCTTGTGACCTGAATTTCTGAACTGAAAGAATAGATATGTCATAGCTATGACATATGACTGGAACTCCTCAGTTTCTGTAGATGTGTGTGCTGCTTTCTTGATGCCATATCCCACTTGTCATTTGCAAACATGACAGAAAGTATACCCCACATGATCATGGCAGTAAGGAGATCACAGTGTCCATGTAGATTGGTTTGGCACAGAGTGACAAAGGTTGCAGAACAGACCAGAAACAGAAATTAAAAACCAATGGCTTGCTTAAAGGATGGGGTGGGAATTACTGCTTAGAGAGGAAATTAATCTGTAATATGACTATATTGACAGAGGGACCTTAAGAAGATACAAAATGAAAGGGAGATTTGTGTACTGGCTGGCACAAATTATTAATTTTCCTTTTGCTAAACCTTACTATGCAGCAGAGGAATTAGGTGTTTGGTTAACCTAACTAAGGACTTCACAGCAAGAGAGAAGTTATTTATTTCAGATAAAATGGATCAATGCTTTGCTTCTCTGTAGCAGCTTTCACTGAAAGGTCTCAGAATATTTTGCAGTTTGAGTTCAAAGAGAGTGAAGTTGTCTCCCTGTCTAATCTGTTGCTACCAGCTATTATTAGTGCTCCAGTTTTCTCCTATGATTGAAGTTTTCTGATTCCAAGCACAGGTATGAATTCCACAGTCTTGGTTTTCGTGCATACAGACCTGTAAACCTATTGTGCTTTGGGACCATCAGAGGAAGATATGTTCTTGCTTGTGCTTTGCAAGCTTTGGAAGCTCAATGGCAATTAAGATAAATGTCAAAAATGCTACTTTAACTAATTCCATACTTGTGCAAGATTCTTTACCGTCTGGATTTGCAGAACAGGTAGTTCCATAAGACCAGTTATCATTTTTCATCAGTGTTTTACTGGCAAGAAATACTGATATGAAGGAGTAGAAGCCAGATTTATGAAGGTATTTTGGTATCTATTTTTAGGCATTTAGTGAGTTTTACAATGCCAGTTCTCCATGTTAGATGCATAATTCATCTGTGGTCAACTGCAACTTGGAGAAAAAACCTGTTTTTATTTTTGAAACTCTATTATAAAAATATTGTCTCATTCACTTAAATGAAGACTTAAGGTGAAATATCTTTAGGTAAAGAAATCTGATTGTTTATTTGTTTACACTTCAACACATAAAGTCCTACATTGTATTATCCTTAGACCTGGACTGTGACATTATAATCTAGGCACTATGAAAATGCAGGTGATAGTAGAACTTTGTCTTTCAGTATTCAAAACAAGACAGTTATCTACAGCCATGGTAATTGTTCTGTGTATTATACATACTGCCAGAAGTTATGTGAGATATTTTAATAAGCTGGAGTGAGCCAGAGCATAAGAAAGAGGCACTTTTCATTTAAGAGAATAAATCTTTATTCAGAATCTATGAAAATGCATGGAACATGTGAAGAAGAATCTTGGTGCTCTTTGTGTCCGTGACAAAACTTGCATCACTTGGTAGCACCAGGATTTGAGAACAGTTGGTGGTTGAGAGATGCTCCAAGTGATTATTATTATTTAATTAAATCTCAGCTACTCCAGTTTACTGTTGGTTAAAGTGTCCTTAATTTCATTGTGGTAATGAGTTAAGCAAAAACTGAACTGATGCTGTTTCACATCTGAATGAAAGTCCATACCAGGGTTGTAACAACAAAACCCAAAACAAAACAACCAGAAAACCCTAGTTGTTCAAAGTTCCATGGGTAAATTTTATTAACTCTCCTGAGCACCCCCGTGTGGACACACGCAGGCACTGACATCGTGCCAGCTCATTAGCAGACCATTGCTGTGCGAGTAAGTCATACCCAGCGCTACGTGTCACCCTAATTGTATGTCCTGTTGCGAATAATTGTCTGTCTGTCTCCTATTAGCAGTCTCGGTGTCATTAAGGTCAGAGAGGCAGTGATGGCACCGTCACTATCAGCTTTACTGGGGTTGCCTGACACATCTCTCTTAATAGCTTTGTTCTTGACAGATGTTTCAGTTTCAAACTGAGCTGGCACTGCAGCTGCTCTTGGAGATGCTGTTGCACCCAGGCTGAGTTGGGAGGAGTGTCCTCACCATCCCCCCAGTACCTTAGTTTAAAAATCCGGGAGGCTATTTTGGAAATTTAAGCTGTTTCCTAGAAATGGCATGGCTATTCCTTCAGCTGCATTGCCTCTAAAACTTCCTGCTCAGTCTGTTTTCTTTTTTCTGCTTCTATTTTGTGGTTTGACTGATGCTACAAGAACCTATAAAATACTAATAGAGATGCAAACTTGTGATCTGCCTAGCAAAATTTTAAAGCCTTCAGAGTACTGGATGGAGGTTTTTGTGGTCACATCCTCACATGCGGCTCTCTAGAACCCAGTGGAATTATGCTGATTTATACCAGGTGAAAACGCAGCCTTCTCTATATGAGACCTTCTTGATATGCGAGTTCACCTCAGTTGCCTGTTCACCTTCTTGGTTTTGGGGCAACGTTTGTTAGTTTTTGTCTTATGGGTTTTGGTGTTTTGTTTTTTTAGAACATGTTTCTTATAAAAGATGTTCATATCCTTATTAAGGCAAATGCAGAAAGTATCAGTAAGTACAGCAAATAATTTACACTGACAACAGAGTGCTGATGTCTTTAAGCAATCATTCAGAGGAGCTTTGCTTGGTAACCTTACTTGAAGACAAAGTCTACATATAGTGCAACTAATCAATGCAGAACACTTAAATTTAACATTTTTTTTTCAGAATCTCAAGTTCAAAATCAATGTTTTATAGTGCAAACAAGCATATTGTATTGGTTCAGCTTTTTATTGTGCTATATTGCAGCTTGGTCAAAAAACAATGGAATAATCTAAAACCAGAATGTTGACTCAGTTTTGCTGAAATGGAAGAACTGGATAAAATCTGGAAAACTTAATGGTAATGGCAAAAGTACTGAATTAATAGCTAGGATATGAGACCTCCCTGACAGGATATATGGGAAATCTGGAACCCATAAAATCATTAAGTGTTGCCACAGCTGATGTCTAACCCAGTCCTGTAATGCCCACAAATAAAGGCCACAGTAAAGAAAGACTGATCTGAAAGAAGTAAATTGGCCAGTAATTATTTATAGAGAAAGGCCAGCTGAATATTAATTGGAATCAATGACAATTACTGTGCCAGGAAGAAACAAATTAAGATTAAATCAATTAAAGGTAATGCCTTGAAGGGAGGACAGTGATATTTAATTTAAATTGTTTTAAAGGGTATTTCATGTTCCTAAGTTGTTATTTCCAATACAACTTTTTAAACATTTTACATTAAAAAAAAATGAATTGAATTTTCTCCTCAAAGGCAGAGAGCAAAAGGAATATTGGTAGCTTTTTATTCCACAACATTGGTCAGGAATTGCCCAGAAACCACTTTATTTTACAGTTCTTTGCAAGTTTAAAAAGAAAACTTAAAGAAACCCTAAGTGGGTTTTGGGTGTGTGTGTGATGTCTTAATGGTAACGCACACTGTTTTTTAATGGACATATTTCACATTCTGAACACCCTTTTTTTAAAAAAAACATTTGGGTTTGGTTATTTCCCCTTAAACTGGCAATCCAAGAAAAAACTTTTCATCAAAGGCCTGTTTGTTTTTTGAAATTGTTTTCTTTTAAGTTGGTTTGTTTGTTTTGGTTATTTTTTTCCGTTCATGAATGATCTCTTTGAATACAGTATGTACCAAGGCCTATACAGTCCCTGTATTTTTAATTTGTTGTACTTATGGCTGGAGTTTCTACAGTTCCAGAAATGTATTGTTGTTGTTTAGCTTCTAAACATGGAAATTTGCAATACTAGTAGACAAAAATATTTCTTTCCTTTCATATTTTTTCAAAAAAGAATGGGGGTGTGGGGGTGGAGCAACCTATGAACTAAGTTTTCTATAAGGTTTGTTGTATGTCCTGAAAAAGAGCCATGTCCTATAAATGATCTTGGATATGACTCACTCCAGTCTGGTTTTCAGCACGTGGGGGAAAAAAAAAAAAAAGTAAAAAATAAAATGAAAAAAAAGAAAAATCAATTAAAAATGTGTTAACTACTGCCATCCCATGGTCCATCTGCAGAGAGTTTAACATTACTTACAGAATCATTATAGCATACTCCATACAGTCTGTCTCCATCCGTGATCATGATCCCCTTCCCTGAGCTTTCTGCTTGTACAGATAGAAGGACTAGTCTTGCAGCAATACTTCTGAAGGAAATGTTTCCTGAACAGTGTGGGGCACATGTTGCTTAACATTTTGTGTTCTTTCTCTTTTAATGACAAACCCTTGTCCTTATTCCATGAGGGACTATAAAGCCAACCTCTCATTCTCTTACACATGGTTTAAAACTGGTTTTATGCACATGTGCACGTAGCAGAACTTTCTCCAGTCCCTGTGTGAGGATGCACGTTGTTGTTTGCATCGATCTGTAGGGGATGCCTTAGTGCAGACGGTACTGGTTGCAGTGGTTTGACATTGCCTGAAATTCTGATGGGGAGAGAAACAAGGAAGGAAACTCCCAGCAGAACTTGGTCCGGTTGTGAGACCAGTCTTTGCAGCAGCTCAGCCTTCACTGCGGGTTAAGATGAGTACAGCTGATCAGAGGGCATCTTGTGCTATCCAGGGCTGTGTCAGATAGGGTGTTACATGGGGAAAATTAGGAACCATTGTCCTAAGGGACATCAAGTGCATCTTTATCAGACTTGTTCTGCACAGTGAATCAATCTTCAGTATAGCAGTCAGAGCAATCATTTCACAGAAAATCTATAATTGCAAATACTGTTTTTCTGAAGCTTTGCATGTTCTCTGAAGGATGCACATTCTGAATGTGTCATGCCATCTGCTTGGGGGATGCCAGCAGCTCAAGCTGCCTCACGGCTTGTATTACTTGAAGTTATTATTTATAATTTTGCAACTGCCTTGATGTCAGTGCCACACTATAGAAGTTTAAAGTTGTTTCTCTAGTGAGTGCTGCATTTCTGACATTTCCTTCTTTTGCTAGCATCTTCTGTGTGGAACCCATCCTCTCCCTGTCTCACTCTCCTTAAACCCCGAGAGCCTTCAGCCAGGTATTGCTGCTGGGCCAAAGGAACACTGTGTACCCTTAACTGACAGTTAATTTGCCTAATGCAGATAAATTGGTGTTTAGGCTGTTTGATCAGCTCCAAGATACAGACTGTGCAGATTAGTACTTTGTAATTAGTTGTTTATAGCTGTGCAGCGACACTGTATTGGCTTTGGCTGTGTTCAGGAAAACGATCTTCTGTTTTTATTTGAGAAGGGGGTGGAAAGCTCATCACATGTTTTTTACCTTTCTCCTTTTAGATGAGCTTTAAAAAAATGTTACTTTTAATTTGCTTTCCATACCAGTTTCTATCTAGCTCTGTTAACAAATGAATAAATTAGTTTTGGAAGTTTGAAGGCAGTTCCCTTCTTAATTAATGAAATAGAAAAGCCATGAATACAGTTGGGAAAGTGTTTCCCAATTCCGTTTTTGTTTGCAGGGAAATCTGTAGAATATCCACAGAAACACTTTAGGCTTAAAGAAAGAATACAGGCTACTTCTGGAGCTCAGGGCATGTTTTGTTCTGGTGCAATATGTAAGAACTTCACTGAGTTCTTCTGTAGGAGTAAAAAAATCAGGTCTTTTTGTATCATCATTTGTTGAAGGTTTTTCTATTTCTCTGAAGCTGGGTTTTCAGGAATGTAAATGCCTAAACTTCGTTGTTATTGCTGAATTAAGCATCGCTTAAAAGCAAGCATATTATGGTATGAGGCAAGTCTGAAAATTGCAGTGACTTTTCTTTTAATGGGTTCAGCAAGGTGTTCATCAAATTTTCTCAGTAAGCAGCAATTGGATAACAAAGCATTTCACAGAATAATCTGCCATAAAAGTCTTATATTGGTATAAGTATTGCAAATTTCCCCACACCTTTGGTGCAATGTTTGCAGTAGATTGGAGTGGAGTTTGCATTTACTGTGTAAAAGAGAAGTGATGTTTACTGCCTGCACAAGCCTCCAGAGAAACATTCTGTGTAGCCCTAATTCAAACTAGACCAGCTGGGCAGATAAATCGTAATGTAAAATACATCACTTCTATTAGAATATTTTAAAGAAATGAACAAAACTAGGAATGCTTCCCTTCATGAGTCCCCTAAAAATACTGAATCTACTATAATTAGTTTTGTTCTCTACAGAAACCGTCATTTAGTGGTAACACTATTAAACAAGTGAAATACAAATTACAAGTGACATTTATATGATCATAATCACTCCTTTCTGGCTGCCAGGAATATTTTTTCAGAGAGGAACCTGCATTTTTGCAGATGGCATGAAAAAAAATGATGCTTGCGGAACACACCATTATTCCTGCGAGGCCGTCAGTTCATTAGTTGAAGCAGCCAAGTCTTGACGAGCTGCAACTGATCAGCAAATGGGAAATGAGCAGGAGTATAAATTCCCAGCAAACCAAATCATTAACATTTGCTGCCTGCATCCTGGAAACGCAGTAAATCAAAAGTGTCATGATATATCAAGACAAAATATCATTACTAATTGGGATTAATTTGCTGCTGTGGGATTGCCGACCTTTGCTGAAAGGGAAAAAAAAAAAAAACACAAAAACAACACCAAAAATCTACTCATTAACGCTTATTACTTAATTTCTTTTTTCCTTTGAGGAGGTAGCAAGATTTCAGGGTACAGGCTCTTCTAAAAAGTACAATTCTCATTGCATTTTCATTTTTTGATGGACAAATATGGTATTTTTAGGTAATAAATAACCTCCTTGTGGATGCGTACGTGGGGAGGAACTATTGGGTAGCAAAGATGAAATTTTGTATGACCTTAGGCAATGTTACATTGACTATTTTTTTCAGTTGTGAAATGGAGGAAGATCCATTGCCAGCTTCATTGCACTTGTTAGTGTTTCCCAAAATGCTTGTTAATATTTCCAAAAGGTCCTGAAGTGCTCTTCTGTCTAAGCATGCTGCAGCAGCTGCAAGCTGCAATCCAGCCTCCTGCCTCTTTTCTGAGTGACTGGAGCAGGGAGTGCCATGGAAGTGCTGAAGGGAAAGTTGAAGCCCACTGCAATTTCAGCCAACTGCTGCAGAGAGGTCTGGGAAAATGCTCACTGACAGATGCAGCCCTTAGCCTTGCATGCCTGGTGGGGAAGCATGAGTATAGAACAGGCTCACCAAAAGGCCAGTCCTCTGCCCCGTGGTTTACTGATACACCAGTGTAAGATACCCTGATTTGGGGTTACTTTTAACTTTATACTTAACACAGGACTTCAGGGCATCAGAGACAGGCTGGGCCTTAAAGGGGAAAGGTGGGATCAGACCAAGCTGATAGAAGTTGTGGAGGCATATTACTTTTCTGAAAAGATATCCCCTGAGCAAGGCAGGGGTGATAATCATGTGTGGATGAGGTGCGAGGCTGCCCAGTATATGCTCACTGGATAGGAGTGTATTTTGGGTCAAAAATTGGCACAGTCCAATTGACCTTATTCATTTTGCTTGTTCCACCCTTACTTATGGTGAGGAAGCAGGAGTAGAATTGTGGCAAGGAACAGATCATACTTGAGAATGGAGATTTTCTAACCCATCTCCTACCACCTCTAGGTCTCTGATCCATTTTTCTCCAGTTATCTCTGTCGGCCTATCTGTAGAAGAGAATTAAGGGATTGCTGCAGGGTCGACTGTTCAGATTTTCCACATCTCATTTTCTATCCTTATAATTGTATATCTAGCTCCGGTGCCATTCCTAAAAATGTTCTTACGCTTTTCCTTCTGAGAAGGTTATGTATTATTAGTTAAACTGACCAAATAATGCTTGGCCTTAACACCATTAGGCATTTTGGTGCCTGTTTCAATGCAAAGTCATAGAATCACAGAATGGTTTGCATTGGAAAGGACCTTAAATATAATCGAATTCCAGCCTCCCTGCATTGTTAGGAATACCTCCCACTAGATCAGGTTGCTCAAAGCCCCATCCCACCTGTCTTTGAACACTTCCAGGGATGGGCCATCCACAACTTCCCTGGGCAACCTGTTCCAATGTCTCACCACCATCACAATGAAGAATTTCTCCTTAACATCTAAACTAAATGTCCCCTCTTCCAGGTTAAAGGCATTACCCCTTGCCCTATCCTTTCCTTCTGATTATTTGATCTCCAGATCTTCCTTAGTATGTATCAGCAAGCAATCACCAAATTTTAGTTAAGCATTCACTTAGTCTGCCACATTTATGCATGTTCTTCATTAATTTCTGATACTTGCTCCTCCGTAATGATTTCTTGACTCTTCTACACAAACTAAATCATTATGTCTCCATAAATACAGAACAATGTGAAATTATTATAGAGCTCTATAACTGTAATGGAAGTAGGGAATAGTACAGCTGTAACATATTTCTTATGTGATTTAGGTTTCTAATCTCGTAACCCTCCTCTTTTACTTTCTCATAAACTGTAGAAACACAAAAGTCTTTTACCACTTTCTTCCATTTCTTTTTATCTGGGGTCATTACCTTGTGCTTATATCCAAGAAAGAGATTTTTTTTTTTTCCTGTTACAAGTAATGCTTTCCCTTCCCCACTCCCCACCCCCTTTTTTTCTTTTTTTATTTATAAATGGGGGGAGAAGGTGCATTGTATGCAGAGATCAAACAGGCACACAACAAACTGATAGCCTAAGGAATATTGCACTGCTGTGAGACAATATACCGTTTGAGTAACATTGACTGTAATAATCCAAACATCTACACTGACACTAAAAAGGGAAAAGGACAACAGTTTATAAATAATTAAGAGAAAAAAATCATTTGTTCTCTGTTCAATGCTCAGAGATAAGCTCCCATTTCAGCTTCAGACATGTTACAGCCAAAATTGATAGGTCAAGGTCAGTCTCAGTTTTGCACAGAGCTCTCCTTGAAATAACATTCTCTTGTTCAGAGAAAGGGACTAAGTGCAGCTTTGGTGTAATGTTAATGCCATAACTTGTGGGGCTTGTGTTACCTAATGCCTGTGTAGACTCTGACTGGGGATTTATCTTGCATCCTCACTTAGATACATCCACAGTGGTGAAATGCCAGGCTGGAGAAGAGTTCTGCTATGGTAGAAGTTGTATTGGGCCAGTGCCACATATGGTGTGGTTTCTTTCAAGGACTATAGGAGAGGGAATGTTGGCTAGAAGTGGAAAGACACATATGAGAAATACAAGGAGGTACTATGAGAATCTGAGGCCACTTACAGCATTGACCTCTCATTTTGCTGTGCCTTCAAGGATGCAAAAGAGTTTGAGCTGATGTAGGGTCTTTTTCAAGAATTCTTAAGATGAAGATGTCCGTACTTATGTGAGTGACACATTCAGTCAGGAAAATAAAAGTTTATTAAGAAAATAGAAGTCCTCAAACTAAGTAGTGTGTCAGAAAAAAAGCAAACTTCTCTGTCATTTGTTGCATATTTGACTGTGGTGTGGATTATATTTTGCATGTAGTGTGTGTTTGGATGACACTGTTGTTCACAGACCTTATCAAAATAGAAGACAAACATTAAGAAATCCTGTACTTCTATCAGTGACTAAATTAAAACAAAACAAAACAAAACAAATCCCCTATGGCATTACACTTATGGCCCAGATCTTGTGGCTTATTTGTTTAATAAGTGTGTAGGATGGCTTCAGATGCGTGATAAACTACAAGTTTGCCTACTGAGCTCAAGCTGACTTTAGTAACACCAGCATTAAAAGCACACACTTGATATTCCATGACTTTTAAAGAAGGATTCTGTTTTAATTAGTGTAACTCAGCCTAGAGTTCTCAGTACCTAACTTCAGATTAAGACACCTGAAGTGTTGTGATTAATCCAGAACTGTAGAATGGTTACTTGAGTTAGGGTTATACCCTCCAGTGAGCCCTATTGTGCTTTTGGATTCAGAGCCGTGTTAAGTAGGCAGCTGTGGATTAGAAAGACTGTTTCTTAAGTCACCTCAATTACAGTTTAACTGAGTGACTAGCGCTTCGTTATATGTAACACAGATTGTTAAAGTGGATGATTCATGCCATCTTCCAGTTTTTCCCCTGGATCACTTAAAATATATATACTTATACACATACGTATACATTCACGTTATTATGATGAAGTAGGCTATTTAAAATTCTTATCTGTCGTGGGCATTCTTCTCCCTTTCACCCAAGCAAAGCTGTTGACACAAATAATTACTTTTTCAACTGATTTCTGCCATATCAAACAATAGCATGTGACAGCTGAAAACTGCTCTGGGCTGGGAGAGATTCTGGCATAACAAAGCCTTATCTGTCTGCTCTCACTTTTGCACACTTTCAGAAGCTTATGCTGAAAAAGGAATCAATCTATTTCTAATGTAGTCATCTTGCCTGTTTGAACAGTTTGTCATGTTGTACCTAATATGTTGAGTATTTATTAGACTAAGCTCCTAGATCCCAGAGAGTTGCACTGATAGATGGATTTTTGCACATTCTCAGCCAAACAAGTTGCTTGACCTTTCTAAGAGCATCTTGCTTCATCTTCTCTATTTGGCATACCTTATAAATATATACATACATGTGTGTAGACTTAACTACACACATATATGTGTATATAAACTTGTGTGTATTTATGCATTTATACACAGTACCTATTAGTATCTGAGTCGATGGTTTTTTTGCAATGTATCCTTATAGTCTTAAAGGATGCTTCACTGAGCTAACTGAAACTCACTTGGAACTTTGATTTCTTCCTTTGAAAATACAAGGTTGTCATTCATTTTTTCAATTGCTTTAGGTCAAGGCTACAACAAGGGAAAAGAACAGGTGTTAACAAGAGTGAATGTGCTACAGAAAAAGGAATGTTTTTACAGTATCTTGTCACAACGCTATCAACAGACCTGTTGTTTCTAGGATAAAGTATTGCCAGGAACATGCAAGAGATCTGATAATAGATTTTAGGTAGCACTTATGTTTCTGCAGCTGTATGCCATTTAGAGCATTATCATCAGAAATGAAAATAATCTTTTTTTTTTTTTAATAAAGTAGTGAGAGATAAAATATTATTGTTAACTCCTTAAGGAGTGAGCTAACTTGAAGACATATTAGTGGTTGCTGGCCTTCAAAGCAAACTTCTGAAATTTTGGCACTAGGTTGAAATTGCAAAAATTTTTAGAAGTAGGCAACCAACTTAATAAAAGTATTTTATGCATACACACAAAGAGTGCTTTGCTATTCAGTGAAGCACTTACCTATCTTAAATGAAATGTATCCTGAAGTGAACAGAAATATGTTGTTCTTTATTTGATTTAGGAAAACACAGTGGGGGAAAAAATGTGAGGAGGGTAGTATGAAGGCGGTTTTGGTTGTTGTTTGGGGTTTGCTTGTTTGAGGTGTGTGTGTTTAGCTTGATAACCAAGACAATTATTTCTAGGCCTACAGGCATTAGAGTTACCTTAGATGTAACTCTTTTTGGAAAAATCACATTAGGAGTTCAACCAAAACAGCAAAGGTATTTCAGGTCTTCATCTCCCTGATTTTGAGTAGGGGTTGGTTGAGGTTCTGTGCCAGTTGTGCTCTGATTCCAGACAGTCCTATCTGGTGTGAATAAATCTCCTTTTATTCCCACAGTCCTAGCAATGTAGGCTGCTAGATATTTGCAAGTCTTCTACATTTCCTTGGTTAGATAATCTTAAACTAGTGTTCCTTCCTAATACTGTTTTATTTTCAAAATCTTCCTCATCACAGTGAAGCCACTATTCTTTTTGTACCCTACTTATCACATTTCTAAGGTGTTTCCTTTATCTCCCTTGTTCTCTGAGATAAATAATTTAAAGTGTTGATTTTCTCCTTAGAATTTCAGTCACTGGCTTGTCTCAAGACATGAAAAAGTTTTCATTTCCTCGGAGTAAAACTAAAACCTCAGAGCTGTATACAGACTCACAGTTGAGTTTAATAGCTTGGCATAGGCTTGACTATGTTTTTAAGTTTTTTGGGGAAATGTATTTGGAAGGAGACCACTTCCTAGAGTCTGTTGAAGAATGCAGTGAATGCTAAGCCATATGTCTGTTTTATGGTCAACTCCATAGGAACAACGTTGGCTCTCACTATTTTTCATTATATTCTTTGTTGTCTTTTTTGTGGAAAATGTACCAGGACCCATGTAACCCACTTAGAACAGTTATCACTGGTCTTGCAGCTAAACTAATAGTTGCAGTGGAGAACTCTGAACATTTTAGATTGATCTATATTGCTATGAATTTGAAACTTATATTTAGCCCCTGTAATTCTCTGAGCTCAGACTTTCTCATGAACAAATACTTAATAGAAGGGTAAATTCTCTTCACAAAGCACAGCTCATAACTATTTAAGTTCAATTTATGGTCTGTTGATTGGCTACGGCTGAGTTAATTGAAAGTAATTATAAATAGACAATTTGCAAACCGTGAAAAAGAAAATCACAGTGAAAAATTAAGCCTCCATGGTACAATTCAGTGCATCTTATGGCTGGAGAAAAGAAAATATAATGCAAACATAATTTCTCAGCTATGATGTTCTTCCTCCTATTATTTGAAAAATAAGTGTGAACAGATACAAACACTTTCTGCTGAACAGCAGGTCCTGTTGTCGCTAAATATCTCTTCTTTTAGACTTGCCCTAAATGGGATACCTGGCTTTGTATCCAAAAATATCACTGGAAAAACACAGATCTTAAAAATGTTTATTTCAATGTGATTGTATTAATATCACCTTAGGTTCATGCTCTTATTTATTTAAGGTAGCTTTCTGGAATTGGTTATTCAAATGGCAGAGTATGTTTGGATTTGAAAGATGATGTGCACTTATCTCACAATGCAAATGGTCTCTTGCTTGTTTTGGGGGAGACATTGCTCTCTACTACTACCTTAAAGGAGGTAAAGAGGTGGGGATCATTCTGTTCAATGAAGTTACTAGTGACAGGACAAGAGGTAATGGCCTCAAATTGCACCAGGAGAGGTTTAGGTTGGATGTTAGGAAGAATTCCTTCACTGCAAGGTTTATCAAGCATTGGAATAGGTTGCTCAGGGCAGTGGTGGAGTCACCATCCCTGGGGGTATTTAAGACTTGTATAGATGTAGTACTTAGGGATATGCTTTAGTTAAGGACTTGTCAGTGTTAGGTTAATGGTTGGACTTGATGATCTTGAAGGTCTTTCTCAATAAAGGTAATTCTGTGGTTTATCTGTTATAGGATGGGCAATTCAGGGGGAACAAACTGCAATGAAAGACCTGGATTGGCACTGTTCATAGGCACAGCTTGAGATCTGGTCATTACAGAGCTACACTGAAAAGCAGTGAGTGTGGGTCTGCCATGAACTCAGGATGAGACCTTTTGCAGATTGCATAATTTCTCATTCTTTCCCCTTGTCTCGACCTTAAAGCTTTAATTTTTAAACTCTTCATTAATGGAATTGCTTGATTTTGTTGCTATGATATTGAGATACCCACAGCTTGGATTTATCTGGAGTCTCCAGGAATTGTGTAAAGTAAATAATACTCTTGGAGAAGATGAAGATTACTCTTTCCATCTTCTGGTTCTTTATAAAGCTCCAGACATAACCTCAATGTGATAGAAAAGAAAAATAAATTTAATAGTATAGGGCAAGTAATCTAATGGCATAAAGGCCCATCTAGACTCCAATACTTACTACAGAAAACAATTCATGATGTATATACTTACTTTACAAAGTGATTTTAGAAGAGCTTTCTACCCATTCAGCTTTTCACTTTATGCTGACTATCAAAACGTTAACATGAATCTTAATTACATAAGACTTGCACTCAATCTTGTGGGCACTTGTCTTAATATTGCATCAAAGTCATCATAAATAGAGACAAATTTTGTAACAGTGACCAGCTACCCACATGTCTACAGCACGGCATAGTGTCATCCTTGTCCTGCAACAAAGATACCTTCCAAATTCATCTATTAGCTTTGATATCACACAGATCCCAAAGCATTGGCTTACTTTCATGACTCTTTCTAGAAACATTGCTTCTTCTAAAAGAAACAATATTATTCTACAAGAATAATATAAAAATCCTCACATACAAACAAATATGAGCTCCCAAGAAAAATAATTTCAAATTTTATAGATTTGAGTCAAAACCATGCTGTGTAAATTAGTAAGTTGTTTGTATAGCTTCAGGACCTAGTTTATTTTCATCTTTCTTCCTTCTTGCAGCCAGTGGAGGATATGTATAGCCCCTGTATTGACTAGCCATTTAAAGGCAAAAATCCAAACATTGCATTTCTGAATATTTCAAAAAGCTTTCTATTATGGACTTTCTAAAAACCTAATCTTACACATGTACCAAGACCGACTTTCAAAAATGCAAGTAAAAATAGAGAACAGGATCTGCCTAGCTGTGCTTGGTTCTGTTAACATAGGACCTATTACGAGCAAAGTTATCAAAAAATATACATCTCACTCCTGATTTAAAATCAAATGCTCATCAAAGTCTGTAAAGATATTTGTATAAGCAAAAATAGCTGAGGGAATCTCTTATACGTGATCATTTCATCAGTATGTTTGCTATCTTTTCCTCTTTATGGGTAACTATTGTAAATTGTTTCATTCATGCTACTAGAATTTAGTATTCTGTGTCATCAAAGATAGGCTGCTTTTCATCTTCTGGCAATTTTATCTTTAACAAAGTTTCCTTGGGCAGCTGAAGTTCATGATGAATGGAGAGCTTAAACCTCCTTATGTTTGTAATGCATAGTATAGACAATCATTATATGTAGAGCAGGTGAAAATCATTTTGTACAGAAGAAAGGCTTACTGTAAAACAGTATTTGTGACTTCTTTGGTCAGGGAGGGGATAACAATTATCATTTTGCCTGTAAATGCAGAATACTTTATTAAGAGCACATTTCTGTTTCCTGTCTTACTTTAGGACACACTAACATTACATTTAATCTTCCAGTGACACCTAACAGCAGCTGTGGTTTGTTATTCATTCTGGGATCCTTGTGTTGCTTGCTAGTTTACCTCTTCCATGATGTACCAAGGGCTGCACTACAGCTAATTCATAGTGTATCCTGGGCAGCTAAAGAGATGTCTATGCAGCCATGTTAGCATCATACTGAGCACTTGATTTGAGGATTACCACGCTGAACGTTCACATATCAAATACTCTGGATCACACTGGCACAGTACCCAAGCATGGAAGAAATAAATTGAAAGGGGAAGACCTGAGAGTGCTGGCTCAGTCACTTAGGCATTAGGGGCTAAGGATTGTCTGAACCACAGTCATTACTGCAGCACACTAGAAAATGCAATTTAACTGTAGTCTAATTTGGAAGGAAATGCTGTGCAGTTCCAATCCACACAAGAGCAAACATTTTGATATGACTTTTTTGTTTGTTTGCTCCCCATAACCTTCTGCCCAAGAAAAATTTAGATGTTCTACACAACACTAGAGAAAAGTCACAGTAGAATGTTGAAATGTACCACAATGCAGCAATTCTTAGTTTCATCAAACTTTGTAACAAGCAGGTCTAAAATCCATACTGTTGATTGAGGCATCATCTGGCTGCCTTTGGCGTTAGTTTGCATCACCCAAGCTTCCACATTTCCAGATAGAACCATTATTATTACAGGAGCTAAATGGGAACTTTGACAATAGCTCACTTCAGGGAAAGTATGTAGTAATGTACATTAAAGGATGATAAGAGGCATTTTATATCATCTAGAGATTAAAAATGTGAGTTTAAAACATCAATCTGCAAATAAAGCCATCTAATAGTAAGTAAAATGAGAGAGGTGATAAGAATGTCATGATTCATGGTGTGAGCCAACTGCATTATGAATGATCAATGAACATTATCATCAGAACAATGTCATATTGATACAATTATAGTGTATTGTGAATGTAAATATAATTGCTTTGTATGCAACAAAATACAAAAGCCACTTTTAAATAATGTTAAGGTTGTGATCCAAATGGGCAAAACCTTGAATAGTCAGCTAAGCTGACATGATCTCATTCTTAACCTTTTCACTGCTGTCAGAACAGAAATGGGTTTGGAGCAAGTGTGTTTATGAAAAAACATCAGGATTTGCTGATGATATTGGAAATGTGTTTTTGTTCTCAGTAGATGGGAGGCCAAAGCAAATAGATACAATTTCTTCTCCTCTATTTTGAGGTCATTTTATTGATTTTGCGGTTGCTTCTGTGTAGCTAAGAGAAGAGGTGAGCCAAGTTATAAAACAGTTGATCATGGGGCTGGGGGGAAGGGACTGCAAGAACCTACAGTGCAGGAACAGAGCTAAGAGAAATGGTAGTAGACACCAAAAATTGCTGTGTACATTTGGTGAGTTTCTTTTAATTCTTCATGCTAGTGCAGATGACATGGTGCTAGAAATGGGTAAAGTGATATTTCAGTTGTTAGTCTGTGACTTACTCTAAGTGCAATGGTATACAGGAGCCTGTGCCCTTCATGATTCATTTGGTTCCGCCATGGTACTCCACAGGGAGGCAGTAAGGCCTGCAGTTTTGATACCACTTCTTTAAAAAGCCATTGTACATATTTCTAATATTACCCAGTGTGAATAAACCACAACATGAAGAGGGAAATGCACTCCACTGTGCAGTGGCCAGGTATATCAGGTATATTCCATTTCTTTAGTTGAAGAAGCACGAAGGTGTATCTTAGCATCAGTGTAATCAACAGCAAAGCTGGGGTGAGGAATTAGTCTCAATAATCACTCCTGGATGGTACCCTCTTGAGATGAAGTTGCAATGAAACCTTCCAAATGTTGATACCGTGGTTCTTTCCATTCTTCAACTCATTGTGCATTCCTTTTTCCTGGCTTACCCTGGTATTTTCTTAGGAGTATGAAGTAATGCCCATTTAAAGGCAGAATTTTTACTGGTTTGGTTTGTTTTTACATACTCTGGATGCTATAATGATTTTCAGTTCCCTGTTTCTTGACATACCTGGTTATTAAAAAGGTCAGATTGCCTCAGCTGGATGAGGACTGGCAGCTGCTATATTCATACCCTTCAGGAGGAGAATAATGATGTCATAGTTCAAAACATGTATTTTGACAGATTGTCTAGGAACTGCGGCGTTACAAAGTTCTCATCTGCCATGACTCCAAATACATATGTATCACAGTTAATCCTTACTCATTTCTATGTATTTTATAGCAATGTTGTGTCAAAATGTTATTTTACATGTAAATAATTACTAGACTAATGAAGGGCCAAAGCACTGGATTTATCAAGGATTCTCCCTCATCCTCTGCACATAAGGGGCATTTAAAACTGAACGAGGTCTGTTATCACCTGGTGTCATAACAGGCAACATCACTGTAATTTTCATGTGCTTTCAGAAACAAGTAGGATGCTGCCTGTTAGAACTATAATTAATTTTTTTGTCGCATCTTTATAGTGTGTTAAATTATCTAAAAATCTCCGTTAAACTCTGCATGAGAACTCTTGACCCTTTCTTGCCTTAAAACTTACTGGATTTTCTTACTGGTTGTTGCTGGCCAGGCTGGAAAATGCAGTGAAGTTAGAACAAGGCCTTACATGAAGATAATACCTCTATCTATAAACTGCAAGAAACATTAAGACTGCATACAAAAATTTAGTGCTTGACCCTTTTAGTCCTGTGATTTCTCTAAGTTTATAATTCTAACATTAATAAGAACATTGTCATTACGTATTTTATTTCTAGGCAACTTAGTTTGTTTTAGAATATAGTCATAAAATATTATAAAGTTATCTTTCCTATAACTACTCAAATTCTGTGATTTACATATCTCTTAATATGCAGTTTCTGTGAATAGCACTTCCTTAAGTTTGCAAGGTGTGATTCAAAGTTAGTTGTCTGTGGCAGGATCTTGTGGCAATAAGAGGTATGAAAATTCCATAAATGCCTCATTCATATATCCAAAAAAGATTATGGGCTTAAATTGACATGGGTTATGATTGTTTTATGGGACAAAGACAGCAGTTTATATACTGGAGTATTCTAGAAGGATCAGATTGTTCTAGGATGAAACTGTGAGAGAAGCAGATGTGAGTATCAAGGCTAGAGTTATACATAAATACTTAATAACCTACAGAGGTTATAGTCAACATGTCTGTAAAAAGCAATTACTGCTGATAAATGAAGAGTAACAAGTCTCAGTGTATCGAATCATCAGATCCACAGGAATACAATCCATGGGACTAGAAAGATTTGCATTTTCAGATCCTGCCCACTAGTGAGTTACGTCATGAAATCTGTATGTGTATGAAGTTCTACCTTAAAACTAATGAGGTTTTGCCTAGTCCTATGATTAGATTGCTTGGGTACAGGGGTGTCACAGCTCAGATATTGTTTTCTAATAGCTAAGTTAAATATTTGTAAGCGATTTAAATCTACCTGCTATTCTACCAATGTTTCCTTCTCAGATAAAATAGTTGTACTGCTCTAGTAGTGGTAATCCCTAGTGTATTTAGAGAATGTTCTTTCCTTATGTTTCTGATTTGCTAGGTTTTGGTTGAGCTCTTGTAGACTCACCTGAGCTAGCTCTAGAACCAGAAGCAGAGTAGTTTCAGGAGTGTGAATCCCTAGGTTGATGCAGTTCTGCTGCTTTCAGTGCCCAGGCTAGCTCAGTGCTGTGCCTTGATAGGTAATGTGGTTAACATGGATGATTACACCTAATCAGAGTACATCTTTATGAAACTTTGTGTGGTAAAGACATCATTAATGTCATATTCTTGCCATAATGCACAACATATGCAGGGGCGTTTCAGTTATTCAGGAACAGGCTGTCATCCAGGAAGCTCACAACTAACTGCCCTGATCCTGAGGGAAACTAGTTTCTGTCATACTACCAGTTGATTCTTGCAGGGACCCAGGAAGACACAGATTTTTAGCCTGGCAAAACACACTGAAGGACAGATGCATGGACAGGCTGGGACATTAGGAATAGAAGAAAAAATAGCTAAGGAAATTATGCACAAATGAACTTGATTTTTTTAGGTTTTGAAAGGGACTTTTCAGAGGACAATTGTATAAAAACAATAATTTACAATAGTAGGAAGAGAAAATGTAGCAGAAAGAATAATTGTAGTAGAATTATGTTCAGCTTCTCAGATGTTATTTGACTAAATGAAAACAAAAGTTCTTCATTCATAGATAATATCCATCATAGGCAATCATATGTGATCTCTCTCTCCTAATTGGTAGCAGACAGATGTGTGTGTGTACATACTGCTTTTGATTACTTTTGTTGCACAGTGGCTGAGCTTAGGCCCTGGTCAGGCAATCTCTTAACTTTTTTTTCTGTCGACACCTGTTTCTTTCTACCATCTCTTGCCTTCAAAGATGAAAACTTATATGTAAAAAAAAAAGGAAGGTAGGGAAGACAGAATTCAATCAAGTCAGTAATTCCCAGTAGCAATAAAACATTTTGTGATTGTTCTCTCTCCAATGTGTACTTCTCACTTAACAAATAATTTTGCCTGGGAACTTGCTTATCTTTAATAAAGGAGAGGAGGAGGCAGACTGTTCCCCTTCACACCTGCTAATTTTCCATCACCCTCAGGGGTGAGTTTTGTGCAGATCCCTGGTCTCATAAGGTAATGTCAACTTCCCTTGAAATCATGAGACTCATAAAAACTGGGGTTAGAGTTGCAATTTGTAAGTGTAAGCTGTAAGAGCTGCACTTCTGTTACTCTTGTGATTTTGTAGCTTGTGACTAAAAGTTCCATATTTTTATATTCTTTAGAAAATTACCTGAAAACTACTTGAAAGACCTGCAAGCATCCCGCTATACCTAATTCCTCTGGACAGTGACAGGTCACCTACATTTTGTCTGAAATTTCATGCCATGTTATTCCGA
This sequence comes from Apus apus, assembly GCF_020740795.1. Taxonomy (NCBI): domain Eukaryota; kingdom Metazoa; phylum Chordata; class Aves; order Apodiformes; family Apodidae; genus Apus; species Apus apus. The sequence continues at coordinate 9,973,885 of NC_067291.1, forward strand.
TGATGTGGAATTGATCCTTGATAGATTCATCTAGAAAGTTTTTATATGATAGCACTCTTTTTTTTCCTTTGACTTAAAGAACAAAAAGCACAAAGGAAGTATGAGTCAACAGGTTTTTCTAGCAAATCCATGGCCAGCAAGGAAGCGGATTGGCTGAATTTAGCATGTGCATCTTGGGAACAAAAACAGTTTGCAAAGACTGTAGAAGAGGGTAGATACAGGGAAGAAATTTCTCCCTATGAAAGTGGAGAGACACTAGCACAGGTTGCCCAGGGATGTTGTGGATGCCCCATCCTTGGAAGGCGTTCAAGGCCAGGTTGGATGGGGCTTTGAGCAACCTGGTCTAGTGGGAGGTGTCCCTGCCCATGCAGGGCTGGATCTTTAAGGTGCTTTCCAACCCAAAGCATTCAATGATTCTATGTAGCTTCTGCAGATGCATCTAAGTGTAAACTTGCACTGTTAGATATCCCTTTTCAATGTTTCAAACAGAGCAGTGTTTGCCACCTTCTCACCTACTCCAGAGAAACATATTGCTGCTAAGTTTGTGTTGTTTTTTTGGTTTTGTTTTGGGTTTTTTTTTCCTTCTTCTACTAAAATAATGTCTCCTGCTTTACAGTGTATCCTGATGACTATGAAAGAATCACTGCAGCAAGCTTTATGTTATGTATAAACTGCAAAATTGGTTTATACAGAAAAAAAAGCCTAAGTGCATGATGGCAGATATTTGCCACTGACTTTGCAAAGCTTAAACTTTTTTGTAGGCACGGTTTCTTTCCATGTATTTATTTGTGTGTGTGTGTGTGTGGTTGCTTTGGGTCTGTGTACCTTGAAGGAAGACCACATTTACTTTTCTTCAGGAAAATGCACATTTTTCTCCCATCATACACTATCCCCATTTTTCCTTTCTGCTTTTCTTGCTTCATCAGGATGACTGGGCTTTACTGAAAATAAGTTCGCTATTGGTGGGGCTGGAGAATCCCAGAACTATTTGTGAAGTACCATAGAGTCTCTGAATCTGGCACTTCCCACTCAAAGGCAAGTATTGCAAATTGCCTATGAGTTTGCCCTTCATAATTTAATGAAATTATTCTCTCTCTGTTTTGGATTTTTTGTTGGTTTTGGTTTTTTGGGTGTTTTGTTTTCTTCTCCACTGACATAGTTCTTGCTTCTCAAATGCTGTTTAACACCTTTTGAGAAGTGCTCAGACATTCTTATTCATCAGTTCCAAAACTGGAAATGTCCTTTCTCCCCAAGGCTGGAAGGAGAAAGGTTTTAATGCCCACAGTGCTGATATGTGGTGGCACTTGAAAGAGTTAGAAGGGTTGTTTCTCTTTGTCAAATACTAAGGAGAAAAAATGTTTTTTAACTGTTTTAAGTTCCCTGTAACAGAAGTAGTGCTTCACTTCCACAAGAACCTGTGATTCAGATCATAAATCCGTCATACCACTTTATAAATCATTCACAAAATATGTACCATGTTTCATTCCTTATGCAGAGTATTCTGAAGGAATATGAAATAAATGCATTTTTAATAGGATTTGATAGCAGGAGCAATGTCTCTTTAGGAGAGACCAGAGTACCAAAATAAACCTCTGCTTGCCCATGTGTTAATTAAAGTGGCCTAACTCTTTTGTCTCTATTTCCCTTCTACCCGTTATGCTGATAATTGGTTGCTGGGAGTTGAAAATGAAATCAGAAGCTAGTGAACATTGTGAGGGGTAGAAGAAACCATGTGTTCAAGCATACTGAAGTGAGAGGCGGAGAGAAAGAGATGCCATCTTCGTATATTTTTCTGTAGTCTCGAAGGAATTTTTTTATTCCTTTATTTTCCTCTTTTATTCTTTGTTACTGTTCCATATCATGAGACTGGCTATTCTGCTCGTGTTCTCAGTTCTGCTGTAATCAAGGATTTTCACAAAGAAGGTGAATTTTCAGCCTAGAGATCTGGATGACTTAAAGTAAATCTGACCTAAAAGTATTTAAAGTATGTTTATCTAACCTCAGCCTATAAATCTCTCCAGCTTTTACCTATTGCTACCCAAGCTCTGCATTGTGAGCTACAACACAGACTGTATCTCCTGCTTTATTTGCCTTTGGGAGTTGGTATCCTAAAGGTCATAGCTTTGTGAGTGTGTTTGGGTGATCTAAATGTAATTAATTGCACCTACATCGGTATATGCCCAAAGTTTCCATGGTTTCAGAAATTCAAGCCCCAAAACCTGAGTCAGAGTCTGAAGTACTCCCTTCGTGATCCCACATCCCCTTGTATGTGACAGTTGTTTAAAATGATATAAATTTCAGGTCATGAATCTATACATTCATTCCATGACAGAGTGAGTCACTCTTATTCCTTGGCTATTCATCAGATACAAGAGTTATATATAAATAGCCATAATTTTCTATAATACAACTAAGGTCAGTGAGGTGGTGAATTATCAGAGCCCCTACCTCTGAAAACTAGCTGTCTTTGGGATGAATCTAGAAACACCTGGAAGTATTGTCTATTGACAGTATTCTATCTATTATTGCTGTCTCTTCATTAGCTCAACAAGGATCTGTACTACTGCATCAGATTGCTATATGGCTGACTCATGCTTTTATTATTGCTTTCTTTCAAGGAGAAGAAATATTAAATTCTCCCATCATTATGTTATTTGTGACTTAACTTCCATCTAACATTAAACAGCTTTTAATGTCCTAACAGAGTCCCAGATCTGTATATTTAGTGCCTGATCCAAAGCTTGTTCAAACACATCAAAGTCTCTGTGGAACTGTGATTCACATAAGGCCTTTAATGCAGCTGAAATACACTACCCGATTGAAGATGTCTCTGAGCAGTAATTACTGAGGAGGAATTGCAGTGACTGAAAGCTGGGCAGAAACACCTGGGGTTCATTTGGAGCTACTGTAGCATCCATTACGTAGATGGGGAAGGTCTATACTCCCCAAGATACAGGGGGACTTGGATTTTGTTGTTTGATGCAGTCTTTGAAACTGTATAGCCGATTGCTGTAAATGGTTTAAGTTCTTAATTAAATAAGGAAAAGTATACTGCAATTGGCACAGTGACTGCTGTGCTGTTTTGTGAGCAGCTAAATACAATTGGTTTTGCCATTCCAGTTTTTTTATGCTGAGGCGTATCAGGCGTTTGCAAGTAATTTTTTCTGTCACAAAAATTCCTGAGAAGGAAGAGAAGATTAGGAAGTGGGGAGGTTGATATCTGGTGGGATGCCAAATTGTCAGGGAATCGAAGCAAGCACACAGACCAAATGTTTCCTCAAAATATTAAGCATTGAAACAGTTACCAGTGTGGGGAGGGGAGACCTCAGGGTTTCAGGTAACAAATGTTTTAGACAAATTATTTTCTGCTCCCCAGGGCTATCATTTCAAGCAGTGTGCAGGCTCTGGAGGAGAAAGCTGAATGAGTTTACATGTAATTCCTGTTTTTGAGGTTGCTCTTGGAGATGAGATGCAGGATCTGGATATGCCTAAAACAAATAAATGGGTTTATAGAATGATTTTGTGGTAAGGAATGAATTTTCCCCACAAGATCCAGATGGATAGAATGAAGCACTACAGCATGGTTATTCCTGGTTTCATTTGCAGTGTTGTTTCCCTAGGCCCTGCAATTATGCCAGTGAGTAGAAAAGATGTTATTCCATGGCACTAATTTTTCTTCCTAGCTGGAAGATACTGTCTTTTATTGTTCTGTGCCCTGTGGCTTACTAATTAACTCAGAGGAACAGCTATGTAAACATTATTATTAGACACTGGGAATGAAGGGATAACCTTCTCAACCCTCTGTGAAGAATTTACAAGGTGACTTGAGGAACTCTAGGCTAGAAAGGAGTTCAGCTAACCCAGTCACCTCCCACTGTGACAATGGCAAATGCTGCTAGATCTTCCCTTGTGAAGGTTTTGGGAGCAAACATTCATTCCTGTCTGAGACAGACTGCAAGGCTGAATCAGGCATTGCAATAACAAAAAAAACTACCTTTAAGGTGCTATCCAAATCACTTACTCCTTAGAAAAAACCTAATCATGTACACAGTTATCTTGAGTTTGTCTCATCAACTTTGCAGGATTTGACTAATCTAAGCTTTTCCTAATTCTGAATAGATTGATTGGTAAAGCAAAGCAAATCTAAGTAGTATGTAATATAAATAAAGTAAATAATGTAATGAAAATCCCAGCACAAATTCTCTGACTGCTGTAGCTATTGCCTCTGGTTTTTTTAGTGCAATCATTTCTTTGTCTGACAGGAAAACCTACTTTGGTTTGACCCTAATGAATTCTAAAACAATTTATAAGAAACAGGTGAAAAACTTCTGAAACTAGTTTTAGTTCCAAAATAGGTGAAGAGCCGTTCATTGAACTCTATTAGCAAACTGATGATGCAGCTACCTTGCACAATAGCAAGAATGAGTAAGTTGAAAAGATGGTATAGGAGAAAACACTTATTTTAGTATTGAATTTACCTGAAGTAATTTAAGAACACTAGTTTTAAAAGACAAAAATCACTGGGAAGTGGCAGTGAGTCCATTGTTCAATAAGTTATGTCAAGAAGGAGCTAAGGAATTGTTTGCTGTTTTGTCAATAAATACAATTAACTAACAATTGAATTTAAGAGGAACTGTTTTGCAGATACTGGTTTAATTCCTCAAAGTTGCTCCTTACTGATCTATCTATAGATGTATAGGTATGGAGAGTTTTGATTAGGTTTTTTTTTGTTAGTTTTATTAAAACTGACTATATTTTGGAGAAAACAGTTCTTTTCACAGGTTTGGGGGGGGGGTGCTTTTTGGGGTAGTTTTTTTTGTTGGTGATTTTTTTTTTACATGAGGTTTTTTGCTTGGTTTGTTGGCTTTTTAGCCTCTTCTAAACTTTTGAACCTTTCACTAAACTTTCCATAAGTAGTTGTTTGGTTTGGGTTTTTTGGGGTTTCATTTGTGGTTTGTTTTTTCTTGTTGTGTTTTTTTGTGTGTGTGGGTTTTTTTTTTGAGAGATTTTGTATATTATTTTATCTGACTTTTCAAGTTCACTGAGATATGTAATAGAAGAATCCCACAAACAAACCATTAATTCTTGTTTCTTTTTAAGCACTTCTCTGTTTCACATCTTTGCATAAAATCAAAAGCAAAGATAATAAAATTAGATAGAAGCATGTTCTACCCAGCCTTCCCTGATGCAATTAATAATTAACATCAAATGGCTTGTAAAATATCTCCCAGTATGATTAAAATGCTATGAAAAGGTTGCTGTAAGAATAATTGCTTTTTGTTTAATGTTTCCAAAAAACAAATCCATGGTTCAGTATCTTCTGTGTTGTATGTTTTCTGGTTTTAAAATTAATGTGACATAAGGCATTCTTTATGCTAATGTTATAGCTCCTTGGATGAGTTTAACACCATTATCTTCTTTAATGAATAATTCATTCCCTGTTGAAAACTTAACTATATCATTTTTACAGTGTGTAAATGAAACTTTGAAGTGCAATTTAACTTTAAAGAACTTCAGATTGTAGAGAATTCTTGTAAACCACCCAAAAGTGCTGTGCTAGTTATACTGTCTTGTGCTGAAGTGTAAGCATGTTATGGTGAGCATGGTTGCAAGTTTTAATTTTGCTGCTGCTTTTAAAAAATCTTGGAAAGTATTTGTGGTTGGTTTTACTTTATTGGCATTTTATATGCTTTCAGTTATGTCATCTTTTTGAAAATAAAAGTATTATTTGTTAGCACTGCAAAGCTGATCTCCTATTTGTCCTTAATTTTTGAGGAAGAACCTCTGTGGGGAGGTTGTAAAATGGGAGCAATACTCTTTCTTCCCACACTAGATCCTAGCTTTCTTGTACGAAAACCTCTGGCAGTCAAAGTCTTGGGTGCAAGTGAGAGGAAAGATAGATGGATCCTAGGAACTTTCTAGATTTTTCTTGCATCCAATATTCTTTCCTACCTGAGCACAAGAGTGCTGCCATTTCACGTCAGGTTATTTTTCTGTAGTGATCCCTACATGTTAACTGGAACATCAGACACAGTGATTCTGTGTGACTTCTCCATCTCCATGAAAGCAGGGCTCTGAATCTAAACAACTTCTTTTCCTCCTTAAAAACTAGATCGCTGTTTTTTTTTGTTAGTGTAGATATGGGAGAAAATAAATGGGGCATGATATTGAAGAATGATCAGCCAATATCATGTTGACCCTGAAGCCTGGTCACAGTACCTGATAATCAACTACAAGTGTAAGGGAGAACATTCAGTTAGTAGGCCAGTCACATACTGTCTTCTTGAAGTTGGAATGTGCATGTTTACAGTTGTGTATCACACTTGAATTTAATTACAGTTTTTGTGGATTTTACTGCATACAAGGAATGTAATATAAATTTAAAATGCTCGTATCAGTTGGAAAATGATACTGAGCCATTGGGGTGATTTTTTTGAGATTGTTAGGTGACTGTGTCTAAGAAAAAACAGTATCTGGAATCTGTTTTTTTATCCAATGACTTGTTTCCTGATGTTTATTGAGTGTTACCTGTAGTGAGACATGATTGATCGCTGTGCTTTGATAGTAATGTGACTGAATGGGACACTGCAGGGTTGGGGGATCAGATAAAAGTCCTCCTGGGTGAGGAGGTAAGTGATAAAAGAGGGGACTGTTTCACTAGAGGCATTTTCCATGCACTAATTTCATGCTAAGCCATGAGTATTTTGAAAGTTTCCTGATATTTCTAAATCAACCCTGGAAGCTGAGGATGTGTCTTACTGTGTAAGTTGTCTTTATTCTCAGTGGAAATAATGGCTTCTGGGTAGCAGGGAGCAGCATGTGCTCCTTCTTCCTAGGGGAGAACATTATCAGCTTTATTTTTATTATGTCCTTGCAACAGATTTTCATTTTAGACATGTTAAGATTGAGAGCTGCAATATTTTCTAAAACTCCACTTAGCAAGTATGTTTGTGCTTATTCTTTTCTCTTTCCTTTCCCCTTCTTTCCAAGGTCTCAGAGCTTGCAAGTCAAGTGACTCTAAGGAGTGTTTATCTTATGTCACGAAAGAAACTGGCCACAATGCAAATGGCTGTACTAAATTAATTAATTCTATTGTATTCTATTCCCTGTGTTAATATTTTCTGTATCTCTTACTGTTGATGTCCTCAGAGAAAACAGGTGCATGTCTCGACCTGTATCATTTTACTGCCCTGCTTGCTCTTTCCCTAGGCAGGCAGTTCCTCAGACACTTCATTCCAGGACTCTGAACAGTACAAATACTCAGCACTGTTGTTCTTGGCTAAAGATAAATCATTTGTCAGGTACATTATCCAAACAAGAGTGAGATTGGGGCAGGAGGAGGTATGAATCATAGCACTTTGCATAATATGTTATCCTTTGGAACACATTTGGCTGTGTACAAAAAACAGTATTTCTTAAAATGAAAAATAAATCCAGTAGTATTATAGGTTCCTAACAATAGCAATTCAGCAGTCCTGACTTGATGTTTGGATTTGTGATACTTTTGTTTATTTCGATGAGCTATCATTACTGAAAGCTCTGCACTTGTCCACCTGCACACTGGGAAGCATGTGAGCATTTTCATTTTCCTCCCAAATCAATCATTTCATATAAAAATGATTTGTTTTTCTAACAACTTCAGATTGCACAAAATATTGAAATAATAGGAGTTTATCCTCCTTTTCAATCCAGAGTTCATGCTTGTGTCTCCTCCTTTATGTTCCTTTCTCTTTCTTATAGCCAAATGAAATCCTTTGAAGTTGAGCACATGAATGTATCGTTTTTACCTTGAATAATGCAAGCCATGATCACCATCAACTATTAAATAGATTAGCTTTGTCATAAAGAGGCATAATCCCTGTAATACTCCTATTCATCAGGTAACATTTAAATAAAGAAAATGTGTGTAATTTAGTCCATGATCCTGGCAATTGTTATTAAAATGTTATATAGAACTCAGTTTGAGTGAAAAAATAATTAGCACACCGTTTTTCTCTTTGGCATTATTTAGCTTAAGAGGCTCAAATGTAGTTTACAATCACTCTTCAATAGCTGCATTTTCCATACTATTATTGTGCATTTATTGGTCTCTAAGGTGTATTTGGCTCTCCCTGTTTGGTAGACTTCTTGATCTGTGATGCACCTTAATATTTTCCTCAAATTTGTGATTATATATATAATGCCTTTTCTTCAGTCATTGTTTAGATACTGAGTACAGGCATTCACTTGAAAATAAAGTTGATATATCTGCCTTCTGCCAAAGAACACTGCTTTAATGATATGGGCTTCTGAAAACTATAGCAGACTGGTGGTATTCAGTGAGTCAAGGTAAATCTCTGTTGGTGAAACACATGCACAGAAGACAGGTTTTCACGAGCTACAGCAGCCAGAGAGCAAGACTGTATATAAACTGTTTGGAACAAGACCTGAATTGAGGCATGATGTAGCACGATTCTTTATCTGTCTGGTATCTGTCCCTGATAACTTTTGAATTTGCTGGTCAGTTTTACCCACGTCTGAAGGAAGAGTTAATGTATCAGAAGTCATTAAGCTCCTATATAGGCTCTGAAAATCAGCAGCCAAATGGAAGTTTCCCCAGATGTGGCTGGCAGATTGCAGACATCATGGGTTCTGCTTGGCAGCAGTCAGGCAGCAGCCACTTGGCACCTGCACAGCCAAGACAAGGCACAGAGCACTTTGTCCTTTGGCTAGGGTGATGCTACAGAAAACACAGGGGGGAAACTAGGGGAAGAAGGATGTGAGTGAGCAGAAGCATGTAGGATACAAATCCACAGGGAAACTGGGAATGTTCTTCCTACTGCTTACTTGGTTTATTGTATGCTCTGTGTATTGGCAAAAGTCCTGAGCAATATTGAACCCAGACCTGAATAACAGCAAAACAAACAGTGTAGGGCTGCACATTGCATGTAAGCAAACTGATAGTTTTACAAAGAATTTCACCCAGCTTAAATCACCTTGGAGTTTCAATTCAGTGTGAAAGAACTACATGTAAGGAAGAGTAGTGCAACAATAGCAATCCTTGTGACTGATTATCAAGCTAGTTGAATCAAAACTCAGTCCTATTGATAGAGTAATAAGAGGATTTTATATAAGATATGAATTTGAGACCAATCTGAAGAACAGCAGGGGGAGGTCATTTAATTTCATGAACACAGGTAAGCAAAAATTGAGGAGAGAGACACATTTCAACCATCCCCTGTAGAGAAGTGATCATTCTGAAGGAGGAAGGGCAGGGAGAAGGATCATTTATTAAAATGGAAAGATAATAAGAAACTTAGTCTCAGGACTTAGGTAGAAAGTAAAAGTTTCATGTCTGGTGGGCAGGAAAATAAAAAAAGTGTCACTGTTGGCATTTTCCTCATATTTTTGTCTCATGGCTACTGATGGTATATTGCTGTTTGACCAAATACCTTCTAGCTAGAAAGCGATCTTTCACTGTTGATTTATAAGGAGGAAACTAATTGAAAAAAAAGTTGGCAAGGTGACTCAGTGGATGGGGAGGGATTAATCTGTTATGCTCTGATGCAAGTCCTGGCAGAACTAGTTAAATTATCATTATGTTTCTGGTGTCAACCAGCCAGTTTTCAGATGTTCTGACCCTACTGGTATTTTTTATTTGTAGGGAGTTATGTATGGCTTGTTGATTGTGTTCAACAGCAGGGAAGGCAGCAGTGATCAGTTTTGCCCTAACTGAGAATCATTGCAGTCAATGGGAATTTCTCTAACAGGTTTCCAGGGACAATCTGCCAGCCAAAAGGCAAAGGCAGAACTAAATTATCATAGAAAATTGCAGCAAACCTAATTAAGATAGGTTTGTGGAGAAAGATACTGGGTTTAACCACATGAATATCTATTATCTGCAGTCACCGAAGATGCTTACAACACAGCCCTCTCTAGCAAATCATGCAGTACCTAGATAAAATCTGTAAGGATTCTCTCTCATGTGCCTCCATATGGTACAAAGGATTTAATATTAATCCTTAAGATGGCAAGTTTTTGTGACATTTGAAAAATGCTCACATATGCTCATGGTGAGGACCAATATGGCTACAAACAATTTAAGCAGTGTGGACGACACAGCAATCTGCTCTCTCAAACAGTGGTTTTTCAACATAGAAAGATCAGAAAAGCATTTCCTGAGCAAATGCAGAATGCAAAATGTTGTTCCTTCAGGAACTGGCTTATAGTACATGCTGAGAATCCCATGTACCATTTATCACAGGCTCTAGCTGCTAGAAAGGGAAGACAGTAAAATCCCATTGTGGTATTTTCATTAAGGCAGATGACTAAAGACCTCATGCTAATCAGAGAAGACTCTGTCAGTGGTACCATCCCAACTAGACTCTTCACTGAGCAAAGAAATGATTCTCTTCTGCCCTTGTTCCTTGTCCCTGTGGATAGGATTGGTATTGTTACTGATGAATGATAATTATGAAAACATTGTCCAGAGACCGCAGTGAAGATTGGAGCCCCATTACTATGGATTTTTTGTCTTGAAGATTTTACAGATGCTGTAAAACTGGCTCTGTTCTTATGATTAGCTGCTCTATACCCTGAGGTACACAGCCACAAGTCCTTCAAAGAGCCGTTGTCAGCCATTCTTGTGGTGTTTTTCCCAATCTGTCTCTACCAATCTAGAGAATTACAGGCCAATAGCACCTGCCAATTGACAGGATTCCAATGTACTGATACTGTAATATGGATAAATATGATAACTTTGAAAACTTGGCTACAGCCTAAGTAACATCCAAGATGGAGACTAAAGGCAATAAAACCAAAATCTAAAGATCTGTTAATTATTCATTTTTTATTTTTGTTTTGTTTAGCATATTTGAAAAAGGGGGAGAGGAGATCTGGTAAAGCTAAATCAACATCACTTTTATTGTGATTTATTGTTTTGTATATTCATGTGCATTAATGGCTCTGAAAGCCATTGCCCTGTCTGGAGGGCAACAGTCTGGTTCAGTCCTAGCACATTTGGTATGCTGAGAAGTAGGAAAGAGGGGTACTAAACCTAGCTAGTACTAAAGTACTGATATGACTTTCACAGTCACTTTGACTCTTTTGTAGGAACATGTCTTAAGCTTTTCACATTAAGAAACTTTTCTAAAGTGATTGTTTTCTCCTTTTTATGCTACATGCAACTCTTGGAAATGTGACTCTGAGTTATTCCCAGAGCTAGTACCAAAAAACCCAGCAAATTTGGTGGACCTAGATTCAAATAAGATGTTTACAAAATGGTAATTACGGTAATGTGGTGAAGGAAATTAAGTTAGACATTGTGTCACACAATGAAAATCCTTCTGCACCTTGTAACTATGCAAATCAGAGTTAACAATTCAGCATAACCCTGTAAAAATTTCTGGTCTCTTGAAGAGAAGCAGTTTGGATCAGAATGCTTCTATACGAAAATAGAAGAAACATGCTGCCCAAATAAAATATCTACATTGTTTACCCTCTCCCACATACATTGTTTCAGTATAAGGATTGCTACCATATCTTCATTCTTCCCTTTCTTCAGGCATAAATTCCTATTAAAGACTCACTGAATTTTAATGAGCATGTGTTTTGCTGTACAGTATTGGGAATTTTTTGTGCAGTTTGCAGTATGATACAATTCTGACAGCATGGAGTTATTTCTTAGTAAAATGAACAACAGCATTAAAAAAATCTTAGCCCCTTAACATAGAATCACTATATAAATGTGTGGATATAGAAATCTAAATATTAGATATTGTGCCTGCAGAGAAATATATCCATACAAAAGAGGAAGAACTAGAGGCCTTTTATTGTCTGGCTTCTAAAAATGTGTTAGCACAGGTTCATACTTGGAATATTTCAGCTGGATGAACCTACAGTGATAATTTAGTGCAACTGCCTGACCCCTTCAGAGCTAGCCGAAGTTAAAGCATATTAGTTAGGGCATTTTCCAAATGCCTCTTAAACACTAACAGGCATATGGAATCGACCACCTCTCTAGGAAGCCTGTTCCAGTGCCTGACCACCCTCCTATAAAGAAATATTTTCTAGAACCTAGCCTGATCCTCTCCTGATGCAGCTTTGAACCCTTCCCATGGATCCTATCACTGAATACCAGGACAAACACATCAGCATCTTTCCACTTCCCCTCCTCAGGAAGCTGCAGAGAGCCATGGGTTGCCCTTTAGCTTCCTTTTCTCCAAAGATACAAAAGATAAAGTCAAAACTTACAGACGGTTCCAGTAAAAGCTGTTCTGTGGCAGCACATGTTTAATAAATACACTTGGTTGCTTAAATACAAGATGGGAAATAAGACAGCTTATAAAATAGTAGCAGTGAAAGGCCCATTACAAGCATAACAAAAGGTCTGTTATAGGTGCTGCTGAGGGTAAATCTGTCCTGTTGTGCTCAAGCTGAATGATAAGATAAGGTGATTTTAGCTTCCTGAAGGATTTTATCTCAACTCCACCATCTCTATTACGACTTTGCTTTAAGTATAAGGCCAGTATAAACAGTCACTGTCATATCAAAGACAATAGCTGTTAAAATGGAATCAAAGACCAATTTAAAAAAAATAATAATTCTTATTTTTTAAAGGAACTCATGTCATTGAATCTGTATTTACCATGTAGGAGACTGATATCACAATCCAAGAATCTTATGAGGACTCATGTGAAAGGCAGTAATTATAGGTCAATTTGCTGAACACTATCAGGAAAATACAGAAAGTGGATGGCAGCCATAATGTTATTAAACATTAGGGACTTTTGAAAAGATAAGGTTTTCTATGAAAAAAAAAAAAAGACCCAAAACTGGTCTCTTAAACATTAAGGATAGAATAGGTGGAGTACAGAGAGAAAATGGTGACTTTCTTGAGGTATATATAAAATTCCAGAGATATTTGAGAGGATAGATGCTACAAATTGATTTGAATTTGTGTCAAATACAAGAACAAAAAGCATTAACTAAAGCCAATAAAGGGTCAAATCCTAAAGGAATGTGCAATAGAGGGTGTCTGTGTACAGAGAATGACTATGCTGTATTAAAAGCAAGGCAAGGATACGAACAGTATTTGCAAGAAAGAGGGTTAGGCAAATATCTAGGGAAAATCATGACCATGGGATGTAGCAATTAGCCCCAGACAATGCCATGGTGCTGAGAGGATCTGATAGCTGCTTCTCATTTCACAATTCCTTTGTAATTTGAGTATTTAGATTAACAATATTTCTGTTCAGCAAGAGCTACTCTTCATGCTAGGAGACACTGCCATACCTGCAATACTGGAAGCAACAACAGGAAGTCTTTGTGCTGTGTAATAAAACATTAACCTGTTCAACAGAAACTATGTAGGAGTAAACTCCCTATGATGAATGTGTTCACAGTTGCCATTCTGTGAATGCATGAACTGCTGCTGCATTAGATTCCTTTATTACAGCTTTTTAAACTGAGGTTAAAAAACCCTGCAAATTCTCTCTCCCACCCATATTACAATGAATGTAGGAAAGATAACTAGGTAACACCCTAGATCTTAATGAAGAGCTCATTTCTAATAAACTTCCAGGAATCTTAGAGTTCCTTTAACTTATTATCTGATGGCAATCTCCAGCTTCATTCCCATTTCCTTCCTCAGTGTTGTAGGACACACCAGAGTTCAACTGAACTTTACCTTGTTTCCTATTCCCGTGCATGAATGAAAAGATTTCTTCTCTGCTTGAGATGTGCAAAGGGAGGTTCACAAATTAATCTAGTTTGGTGATTTGTGGATTACTACCTTTGTAAGAAATTATATGTAACAAGTAAAATCAAAGCAATCTTGAAGATCTTTCAAGAAGCGTTATAATTTTCAAAGACTGACTGTGCTAAGAAAAACTATCTGGAAAAAAAATTATTATTTTCAGGGCATTGACTGTCCAGTTTAATGATTAATTTTCCCTAAACATATCATTAATAGTACAGATTGTTTTGCCAGTGCTTCTGAACAAATGTAATTGGAAAATTTATCAAAAATTCCTTAGTGCATTTAGTGCTGCAAAAGAAAAAATAGACAAATTTAATAGCAATATCTATTGATTTATTTGCATGTTTTGGTGTACTCTTTCGTGGTTGGGATAAGAACTGTACATCCATATAGTTTGCCTGTTCCACAGTGTTTTACTATACCCCACGCTCCTATGTGGAGCAAGTCTTGAATTCAGAACTGAAATAAGTTGGTAAAATTCCCAGTATGTCAGGGAATGCATAAGTAAGCTGAGAAAAGTGAAGTGGTTAGTGCCCAAAGCAGAGCCCTGCTTCTCTAGTAATCTAGCTCAAGAGCCCAGCTCTGACTTAGCCAGCTGTCCAAGTCATGCTTCTTTCCTTAAAGTATAAAATGAGGAGTATCGTGCTCATTGGAGTGTTGCAGAGATGGAGGTCAGGATGTTACTGGTGTAGATGTATTAGAGGTAACCAAGAAGGATGAAAATTCTGACACCTTTTCTTTTCTTGATTGTCATTGTTTCCAGTGTGGAATTTTCTCAGAGCAGAACTGACATTCACTGTGTAAACATGAGCAGGGAGTTTAGAAAAAGTATGTTATTTTTCTACTTTGTAGGCTCTATATAAGCAGGTATTAATGTGTTTTTTGATTTATTAAATTACTCTTAACGTTTCAAGAAATAATTTATTGAGGCTTTTAGATCTCAGTACCTTGCCAGGGTTTTGGGGAGCTGGAAGGGTGTGGGGAGGATGAGGAGAAGATTGTTTTTTGTTTATTTTCTTTTTTTTTAAATTAGGAGTAGTTTTGTTAGTATTCAGTAGTGTCTTGTCAGCCTGTAGCGTTCATATCTCATGAGCCAGAAATTAATATTATTTCCAGATTTCAGACACTTAATTATTCCATCACAACCTCTGGCTTAATTTAGTTCATCCCATGGTTTTCATGAACACTTTTATACTTTCAACCATTTTTCAGTGACTCTCCATTAAATCAAAATTTAGTTGCTGTCATAACAGGACAAAGCAAACACAGGTATCATGAACACAGCTAAGGAGAACTGTTAGCTGTCTGTGCAGAAAAACTGGGCCAGTATCTTTGATAGATACCTCTATAGCTGGATGTACTTTATTTTTCTGTAGAACCAAACTTTTTAAGGAAATAAGCTTTTTAATAATATTGTCCATTTAACTTTTAAATATGGAGAACTCCAAACCTTCGATGTGTGGTGTGAGACACACGGGAATAAGCTAATCCAATGTATGAATGTATAATCACACAAACAAAAATATAAATTCATATATTTCTATGCATAAAGACAGATATGAACTGTGACTACCAACAAAATAAAACCATGCATCTTAGAATCAGAGGAATCCCTTTTCATTATTGAAAAGATTTGTAATCAAAGGTTACAGCTCCTTCAGATGTTCTGCTAAGATGGATATGTTCGTGTATGTGTTTCAAATGCATATGTTCCACGCTTCAGTGACCAATGTCACTTGTAGACTGTTAAAATTGTATTGTTTGATGCCAGCCTATAACATCCAGGCCAATTTTAACAGCAACTTAGTGTTACTGTTTGATGCTTATGTTTGTTTATTTTCAGAAACTAAAGTAGTAAACTCTAGTTTACTCTAGTAGTAAACTCTTACACTCTAGTTCATACAGCTGAATAGCACACTGAAGTTTTATGTGGAAAGAGCTATTCATGTATCCTAATTTGTGGAACCATATTAGAGTCTTAGTATCTTTTTCTCTAGCTGGCCTTACTTGCTCAGGTGCAGTGTCACACTGAAAAGGCTCTTCCTCTAAGTCCACTCAGTAAAAGGTAGTGTAGGTACCTGTGCTCTGTATTGAGCACACTACAGATGTGCCCCTAGAAGTTTTTTATACAATTTTTGCCTTTCCTGGAAAAATCTTGTGACCTTTGGAAGTGTCCAATTTCTGTTTGCCTTGGTTGCACATCTGCAAATAGGACTAAATATCTTTCTTTGCTGACTTTTCTGTTATATGTGGTTTAAGTTCTGTTGGATAGGAATGGTATCTTGGTACATAGTGTACAGAACTCCTCAAGACAGTTATCCAACTTGAGGTCACTGATTCTATAGCAGGATGTAGAATTTTATGCAGTAATACACTTAGTATAGAAAAAGTAAAATTAAGACTTTTGCAGATTGTAACTTTGGGGAAATGTTCTAAAAATAACACAACAGTGACTGCACTACTTAAGCAAGTTGACCCAATATTTTGTGGAGCTGAAGATGCATTTCATTATGCCAGAGGATTAACTTAATCAGCCTATTGGTTAGTGCAGCCAGCTGAAAATTCTTGGAGAATCCAATTCTGAAGAGACAGCAGTGGGATTCAAGCACATCCGGAAATGAAGTGTAAATAGATGTGGACACTTTGAGTTTACATTTTTTGTGTGTTTTTTAACTCAGAGATAAATAATACAGTTAGTATGCATTCAAGCATCTTTCTCCCAGGGATCTTTAGGATCAGACATTAATCTTCAGATTGCAGTAAATCTTGTCCAGTAAATTAGTCCAAACAGTGTTTTCTCTTTATGATCAGTATTAGAAACCTAGGAGATAATCTGATCTGCTAATAAATTTTCTGCATTCATAACTGGACAGAGGAATGGGATCTCAATTGTTGTATTAGGTTAACTACTGTAGAGAGCTTTACAAGTTACAAATATATTATTCTATCCTCCCATTTGGCAACTAGTGCATCTATGCAGTTTTCAGATCTTATTCTTCTTGCTGAAGAGCATTCCACATTGTACTTGACCTGCTAGCCAGAGGCCAGCAGAATAGGCTCTTACATATTCAGCTTAAAGAAAAGGGAGACTCTAAGTTGATAGCAATCTTTGCAGCTCCTTCAGAATCAATGGACTATCTTAGCTGATGCATGTCAGCTGAAGATCTAGTCTTGTTGCATTTTCTGACATGGTTTTGACATGTTGTCGTTAGACAAATTTTCCAACTAATTATATTTTGCAGCAATTGTGCCATAAAGGTGCTGATGTTTTTATAAAATAGCTTTTGAAGTTCAGACATTCAGGCATCAGCAAAACAACACTTGTACAACCTCAGCAAATTTATGGTAGCTTATTAACAAGTCAGCCTGTAGTTTTCCTCTTCAGACAGAGTTTATGAGACCTTATATTGTGTGCTGTAGAAAGACAGTTTACCATGAAATCTGCTTCCCACAAGAGCAGATGATTCTGTATTTATGGATGGATATATAACTAATTAGCATCCCTGTATCAGGTTACGATAAAGAAAAACAGATGTTTCAGCCTTTACTTTGCTGGCCCTTCTCCAAGTCCTTCAGATGATTGGCCCTTCTCTAAAAACAGTAACCAAGTGGTGGAGTGAATTAATTCTTTTGAGTAAAACCTAAATCAGATAAGAGGGAATAATTTTTCCCAAAAAAACAGCAGGTGTCTGGGTGTTCTTTCATTTAATTGTGCAACCTACCATGCCTTGATTCTGGTCATTATAAAGTTAAGGCTGAAAGAAGAATTTTGGACATGGACTTTGGTTCTATTTTTGCACTCAAGATGCATTTGCAAGGATGAAATTCCATTTGCCTTGCATGTCCTAACACTACAGGAAAAGTAGTGTGAAATCTACATTTTAAAAAATAGCAGATCTTGAATTTAATTGAAATGGAGCTCTATGGGAACTGGCTAGATTTTCCTCTAGCCTTTGGTACTGTGACTGCAGGTTTTGCACATAGTTAAGTGATAACACATGAATTGCAAGGACGGGTGGTCCTTTCAGGAGGAATAGATGGAGTTGTAGACCCCATTAATCCTCTCCAGTGCTAATGCCCTCCTTCATTATAGCAGCTACACCCACTGCAGTTGTGCCTGTGGTTGTTTTCAGATGTTGATCAGGGAATATAGGAAAGAAGATAAATTCAAACCTACTCATTGTTATAACTTTGCTTAAACATGGGGGTGCAGCAGAGTTGTATTATAAATGGCTATTTCAAGGGGGAGGAAAAAAAATGCTATATATGATTTAGAACTAGAATTTAGGCCTTCTAAAGAGACTGTGCATAATCATTCCTTTAGTTACAGTTATCTATCTGGAAGTGTGTTTTTCCAGCTGACCAATATACACCTTTCCTGTCCACCCATACCATCCTTCCTATACCTTTCTCTTTTAATGAAATGCACTCATTAAACCTTTACTCCAGGTGATTCTTTATACTTAGAGCATTAGGGGAAAGAGAGAATATTTCACAGTGGTATTTTATCACACTTGTTTCTTAAAATGTTCGAGCCTGTAATATTGTTCAACCCCCAGGTGTAGAACATGAACTCCTGAGGTTGAACAGGATGATTCACTTGTTTCACTATGAATTCAAAGTGGATATGAAGCATAAATCCCCTTTTTCCCTCTGTAATATAGTAGCCATGAATCACAATGTCACGCTGAGTCGATCATAATCTAACACTTCACGCCTCAGCCAACAACTTGATTTGTCAAGAGAACAGGCCTGCAAGCTGCCAATAGCATTGATTCCCATTGGAGAAGAAACAATAATTAAGCCCTTAGTGAGCTAATTTCTTCTTCCTTTAAAAAAAAAAAAAAGTCTGCTTTTTTCTTTTAAGTAAACAGAAATGAAGAAATACTATGTATGGATACAATAAGTTAAGTGTTTACTTTCCCTAAATCACTAGTATGAGTTTTTGTTCCATTTCTGCCTGGTAAAATGTGCCCAGGATTATTTTATTTCACCATACAATAATACACTTTGCTACATCTCAATTAGAGAAACTGAAGCTAAAATTAATTACATGCAATCTGCATGCTAACTGGCCTGCAACAGGGTACCACCATTCCTGGGTACAAATGGGATCTTGTCTATCTCTGAGCTTGATGATGAGTGTGCATAATCCTTGTAAATTGTTGGAATTTTAGTCCATTGCACCAAGGTAATGAACAAAATACACTTTGAATACTAAATAGGGCTTTTGTGTCCTAAACATGTACAAAGTTCATCACCCATGTTGTTAACATACCATGATACATTTCCCACATGGAGATGTGGTACATGAAGTGGTTGGTCTGTTACAAGCAAAACTTCTTGTTTCTTGAAGAGGAAGGATGTCTTGGTGCTGTGTTTTCATTGGTCATGAATTTAGCCAACAAGTGGAGGCTTCTTTTCCATGTAGGGAAATGATACAAATAAATATCATACCAGCAGGCAGATATTATTCAATATACCTATGAATATTTACAGTAAAATTGGATTGGGGTCATGTATATGTATCCCCAGAGTGCTTGGGAATTTATGAAACACCTGATAGCCCATGCACAGCCTAAATAAACCTATTGATCACACTGTAATAGATCCTTCAACTATTTTTCCTTTTCATTATAGAAGAGACCAGCCAATATCCATCAGGGCCAAATCACTCCATCCTTTTTACTTGCTAAGTCTCATGTTTGGCAGCACAGCAAAATAAAAGAGAAGCACAGACTTTCCAGGCATGAGGCTGGAAGGTTCAGTCTTGTCATCAAGTCCAGTTTCCTATAATCATAAATAATGTTGTAGAAGACTTCTAGCCTACCAGAGTACCTGCTTGCTGTAGCCACAAAGCACTCCTCAGCATTATGGAATAAACTCTACCATTAAAATAACTTATCAGACTAGATGTCATGATTGAAAACAGACTCTTAACTTCAGTAACACAGAGCAATCTGCATCTCTTTCTTCCATGGCTACTATGTAATGTAGCTGAAATACTCTCTGGTCCACTATGTATATTTCAGGGAAAGACATTTCTAGAAGGCTGCTGTGTCAGAGGGAAGGAACTGTTTGTATCCTTGTCATCTCTGGCCACCACTTATTCCGAAGAAAAGAGAGGTATTTCTCCCAGCTCCTCTAATAGCAGCAGAAAATATAGCATGAAAAAGCACTCTTATTTAATACCTTACAGCAAAGCCCAACTTACTTGTTTCAGTGTGATTATAAAAAAATACTGGTGATTTAGGACCTAATCCTTTACTTCCTACTACACTGAAACTGGATATAGTTACAATACCATGTAAATTAATAAGCTTTTGTCCTCCTAGTAATTTCTTGGGTTTTTTTCTACAACTGTATCTTTGAACAACCAGTATCTGGTTTTCCTATTGCACATCCTATAGTTGCTGGGATACATGCCATTCATAAGTCTCCTAAAACAAACTTTTTTTTTGCATTGATGAAGCTTAATGTGGTCCAATTGTACTTGCCCATGCAGGGGGTTGGAAGTAGATGATCTTTAAGGTTCCTTCCAACCAAAAACATTCTGTGATTCTCTGTCATCTATATGGAACATGCAGTACGTATATCACCCATAAACGTTTGTCATTTTGTGAGACATCTATAATATTATCTAGATATTCAGTACAACAGAGAATGGGAAGAGAAAGAGAAGTCAAAATCCAAAAACCTTAATTATTCCCAGTTCTGTTAAATACTCCTTACAAATTCAGAGTTATTCCTGTCTTCCAGTACTACTTGTGAGATCTTTGCAGTTTTTTCAGCAACTACAGAAATTAACTTTACTATAACATTTATAATTCTCTGCAAATTGTTTAGTTACTACTGTAACTGAATAAATGTAAACGTAAAAATGCACATATTTAATGGTAACCCATGACTGGTAATTTTGTTTTAGAAATAGACTTGGGCTTAACTCTCCTGCAGCATTCATAGCACATTTCCCTCTTCAGTGTCAGCTGACACATTCCAGCATGAAAGTCCTTCAGAACTGGAGAGTCTTCACTTTTCTTGTTTGTTAGGTTTGATTCTATTGCATCAGTAAAGATGACATCGTCTGTTGTTCCATGAAAGCAAACTCTTGCAAATACAAATCATTATTTCAAACCCTGTGGTAGTTAATGTATACCATGCAGTAGCTGCAAGATTGCTTATGGCACATTTTTACCTGGTTATAGTTCTGCATATAGGAGGCTTTGGCAGATAGAAAGAGGTAACTTTGCAGCTGTTCTGGGGAAGTGAAGAGCAGCTTAAGGGGAACATGATTCCATTTGCTTCAGTAAAGACACCCTGGGTGAGCTAGTGGAGGGCAGGGCCAAAGCACATTAGGAAAAATTGCTTCTGATAACTGAGATTTCAATTTTGAACATCATGGTGGAAAATCTGATCCATAACAACTTTTAGAAGATATTTTTCCATCAATACATACAAAATACTTTGTGCCAAAACCATATTTTATGTATTAGTTGAGAACGGCAAATGTTGGTTTTGTTTTTCATTTAACTACCTCTGAATTTTAACTAAGGCAGAGATCAAAACATGAGTAGTCTATAACTCTGCAAAACAGCACTTAATGATAATCAAGTTCAGACCTTGTATAAAGACATTTTTTGTTCCCACAATTCATGCATCTCCTCTTAGAAAATAATAGGAATTCGGAGAGATGTGTTAGAGTGGGGACAGAGGACTTTCATCTAATGTGTTCTGTGGCTTGACTTATTGTTTGTATAATATCACAGACACTTTTAGGTTTTGTCTTCAGGGAAATAGCTGTTCAAGTTTGCTCAGTGCAAAAGTTCAATGAACATAAGCATGCAAGAACAAATTTAAATTACATGAAAGTTACCTTCCACTATCTTTGCTTGTTTGATGTGCTTTTAGATTACAAAAATATCTGCATTTTCTCTAAATATAATTTTACCTAAAATTATATTTCTTCTTTTCCCTCCCAGCAAGACCACCAGCATTTTGTCACTTAGGAAAAGGACATCATGGCATTCTATAACACAAAATAACTTTACAGTACACATCAGTGACACCAGATTGGCTCCCTTGACATGGATTTAGAATATTATTTATTTTCACCTGGGAAAACCACTCTTCACTCACATAAAGGACTCCCAATAGAAAAAGTGACAAAAAAAACCTGTAAAAAAAAATAGGCTAGAAACTTGAACATGGTATTTTAAATAATAGGCTAGGCTCATTTGTAGTGTACATCACTTAGAAGTGTTTTTAAGCAGCAAAGAATGTATAAGGGTATAGGGTACTGGGAATCAATCCACTTCAGCTCTTCCTGATTTTTCCCCTGGTCAGGCAGGGAACATGCTTTAGCAAATAGCTTAGAGGATTTGTCTGTAACTACAACTATCAGGCTAATTTGGATGAGAGATTCTTTGACTATGAATATTATGTCTTTGAGTGAGCTCCAGAGAGGAAAAAATAACAGACCAGAGAAGATACTACATACCTGGAAAAGCAGAAGGAAGTTAGAGCTGGGCATCCATGGTGGGATGCACAGTTTCCAAAATTTAACAATTGTATTGGTATTGCATTTGACTCTTGATTTAAGGAGCCTTGGGCAGATATTGGAATATCAGCTAAAAGTATTTCACAGAAAGCCCAAAAGCTGAGGAAATTAAACCTTTAATCACAGGACTCTAACAGAAAATATTAATAGCAAATAATGCTGCAGTGACTAGAGGGGCTGAAGGCTTGATTCTGGCTGAGAAGTCTGGCCTTAATACAGCAAGTACAGCAAGGTACTTAAATGCATGCTTATATTTAAGCATGTGGGTAGTCCTATCAAGTTTAAGCAGTCACATGCTTGACCTTGAAAGGCTTGAGAGGTGGCCCATGCCAACCTCATGAAGTTCAGTATGGCCAAGTGCAAGGTCCTGCACCTGAATCAGGGCAATCCCACGCACAGTTATGGGTTGGAGGGAGAATGGATTGAGAACAGCCCCAGGAAAAGGACTTGGAGGTGTTCATTGAGTATGGAGTATAGGTCAAAAGGGATATGAAAGATTATTCTTAATCTTTTAATAGGCTTTTAATGAAAACACTCTGGCTGAACCTTAGAAATATTATAAGCACATTCTGTCACAGGACTGTAGCTCTAATGTGGCAAAGACTTTGATTCTGGAAGTTACGAATCACTTTAGTCCTTCAGCTTCTCTTTATGTGGCTAGTCTTTACACTCTGTGTGGAGATACTAACCTGTTTTGATTGCTCAGACGGGGGTGCATCAGGCACTAGATCTACATTTGTGAGAAAATTCTTACAGCTGTAAGAGTTAACTGCCATTTGTTTCTCTGTGATAACATAGCTAAGTATTGGTAGTAAGCAGGAGTTTAGTTCAGTATCAAAATGTGAAGAGACTCTTCATTTTGAACAAGGTGAATTACAGTATTAATTTAATTAAAAGAAGGTTGTGAACAGCTATTGACAATTTTCCCTCTTTATTTAATATGCTTCAATGGCAACCCAGATTCTGCTCTTAAAACAGATTTATACCTGAATAACTCCATTGACATCCATGAAATTACTCTTAATTAGAATCAAAGCCAACAAGATCAAATAAAGATTAAAAGCTCTCTTACTAGCAGTTCTACCCTGTTTTCAGTGAGCTTATTATTTTATAATGGCTCTATTATAATAAGCTTGTTACCTCTTTTATTTTTGATTTGTGTGTTACAGAGCTAGTGCTGCCTTTTGTTTATCTCTCTCAAAATAACACCTCCCCTGCCCAAGTCCACTTGCAGACTTGCTCCTGAAAGCAAATATGCTGACTGGAAATAGGGAATAATAGGGTATAATCTACCTGGACTTGTGCAAAGTATTTGGCACACTTTGTCCCACTGTCCCACATGACATTCTGGTCTCTGAATTGGAAAGATATGGATTCAATGGTTGGACCGCTCTGTGGATAAGGAACTCCAATATGCTCAAATTTGAATTGGGGCAAAAGTCAGCTTTCCCAGAAAGCTAATTTTGAAAGCATTCTATTTCACACCAATGTTATGCAAAATGTTTCCCTCTATTTTTTTACAAAAACAATCACCATCCTTTCTTTTTTCTTCAGTAATTCTTATGAAAATATACATAAACCTGGAAGAGAGCAAGTTTGGCAAGTGTAGATTTGCTCAATAACAACTTTTCTGGTGGTTCAAAAGCTGAGGTGACTTGAATGATATATGTAGAGAACAATCTGAAAGAGGAAGATACTCCTGGTGATGGTCAAGTGGCTAAAATGGGATAGTATTGTTTATTTCAAAATTCATGACTGCAAGTTTGCATGAGGTTAACTAAAATGGCAGCACGTCTTCTGGTAGTTCTATCCCAAAGACCCGTGAGTTCTTATAATGCCATTATCTTTGTCAGACTATTTTCTGCTTTGTTGAAATGAATTATTATTTTCAAAAGTTCATTGAGGAAAATACATGTTTTTGTTTCACAAATAAATGTATTATACTGTTTTTCATAGACCAGGCACCTCCTTTAATCACATTTTAGGCACAGCTGTATTTAAACCAGACCATCCCTATTGATTATCTGCCAACAGATACATGAAGAAGCTCATCTGATTATCCTATTCTGATTATCACAGTAAGATATTACAGGCTATCTAGTGTTTTTCTGTTTTTCTAGGCAGCATAAAGAATGGATAAAAAAAAAATCCATGAGTAAACTGAAGTCCACAGTTATAAATTTTGCTGGGAGAGAAAAAAAGAAAGAAATTTCTAATTGGATGCCTTTTGAGAACTGCATACATCCAGGTCTTGAAAGAAAACAGCTGGAAAAGAAGAAAATGCAACCAAACTTCTCTGAGGGGATGAAGTTTTGCAGCTGCCTGAAGAACCCAGATAGTGATAGTTGTTGGACTGGGCAAAATCTTAGAGTGAGTCAGTGGTCTTAGTTACACAAATGAGAGGAGGAGAACAAAACTGCAAAAATAACTACACTTTTTTTCTCTAGATGATAACATAGAAAAGTTACTGTTACCATTGAAACAAAGACCCCTGCTGTGTTGGATATCATCTACTTTTATTAGCTTACCTGAATCTTTCCAAAAGTCAATGAAGTTTTGTTCAGCATTTGTGTAGAAGCAAAAAATTATTTTGAATTTTCTATTCCTAGCATGTGTAACACTTCACTGAATAGAATAATCCTAGGAGATATCACTAAAATAAATCAAGTACTCTGATTTAATGCTAAAGTTCAAAATTATCTAGTTCCAGTCTCTACTTTTAGACATCATTGCCATCCATTCAAGTGAAGCAATATGATTTAGAGATTATACTGCCACCTTCTAACTACATCATCTCATTTAGAACAGGTCCTTGAGGTTACTGTGCTGTTGATGTTGCATTTTCACTGATGTCTGCTCTAATAGAAATATCCATCCTACCATGTTTGGGGTTTTTTTGGAGCTGCAGCTGGTGCATGTATCCAGTATTGTAATTCTTGATAGGGACTCATAGATCTACAAAATTATTCTAAATACAAATACACTTGTAGATCTCACCAGAACCAGAAAAAAAAAAGCAAACAAAAATCTATGTAAAATGCGATAAATAAATAAATAAAAAGGCTGATGCACCAAGGTCTGCATGTAGCAGCAAAAGTGTGCATTGACCTTCAGTCCAGGGTGCATGGCATCAGTTTTACATTGGTATAAAAGAGGTCAGAATCAGGTGCCAGCATATAAGAGTGGGGTAGATTCATTTATGCAAAGTAAAGCTGGGTCTCCCCTAAGTTTGTCACAGGGCCAAACTGAATAAGGAAGAGCCTGGGGAGATATTTATTTGATACAATATTAAAGTATAAATTCATCACTATTGACTCTGGTATCAGAATCAGAGAGGAACAAGAAGCTCTTTTTTCTTCTCTATCACCTTCCTGCAAGGCAGCAGCATTCTAATCCATTGTCTACAGTAAGGAGAGACCAGGCACATAGTTAACTTGATGATATTTTGATTGTCTTAAGGAAATAGCTTGTTTTGGAAATAGCCTCCAAGAGGCTATTAGCATTTTTAATTACATAGATCCTGTTTAATGCCACCCAATTTCCACTTCCCATTCTTCTCATCCTCTTTATTCTCTTGTGTGGCAGTAGCATCTTCTTCCACTCGGATGCCCTGTTTGTGCCTTGTTAACTCTCCTGCCACTGCCCAGAATTAGTCTCTGTCCTTGCTCTGAAAGTCTTTTTGTTTCTGTCAGGTTTTGTTATACAAATACATGTCTGTGCAGTGCTTTCATCAAAATTATCTCAAAACTCAAACACAAAGATATAGATGCATTTATTTTTACATTCTTCACCATTCTTATCTGCTGTCCAACTAGTATGTTCCCTCAGGAATGAAAATAAGATCCTGGATCACCTGTTTTGTTTGAAACTTTTGGGCATGCTGTTTGTTGTGGCTCTTCACTTTCTAACTCTGTGTATGCTGCTAATAATGTCCTGCAGCGTGATACCTCATAATTCAATTTTTCAAAATAGCAGTTAAGTTGGAAAGTGGAAAACAAGGGAGAGTTATTCAGCCAATATGGTTGATAAAGCTGCATTATTGATGTCACTGACAATTAACTGAATTAATTCAAGAAACAGGGCAAAAGATTAGGAAAAAAAAAAAAGTATGGACTTTCTTCTGTCTTCTCAGCTCTCTATGACAGTGGGTATCTCTGAGACATTTGCTGTTGTGTAGACATGTCGTAAAGATAGATATACCTCTTGTCTGTAGTAGTGGAGTGTAGGAGAGGAATATAACTCTTGAAGTGGGAGGGAGGGAGTTAGAATACCACAGGGCACATGTAGCCACGATGGGAACGATGTGGGTAGCTGTGCAGTTGTGAACATGTCACATAAGAGCAGAGTTTCTCTTCCTCTCCATGCCCTCTCCAGGTAGATTACTTGCAGGGCATCTGAAAGAAGCACATGCTTTCTGGGTGCTTTGTAGAGCTTTATCTTCTCTTGTGCTTTGACAGACCATATTCCATTGGGTTTGGATCACAAGAGAAGCCATGTTCAAAAAAAAAAAAAAACACTGGCAGAGGGAGTTAGTGTGGAATAATATGGAGGGATTTTAAATAAATCACCCAATTTAAAAAAAAAAAAAAAAATCCCCAATCTCTGTTTATCTCTGTTGTGATAAATCTTTACTTGCATTAGTTGGTTATTGGAAATCAACATTTGTTTCCCCAATGTTTAAGATGCAAGCTACTGATGAAGGGCATTTTAGAGAAGGCAGCTAATAAAAGAGCTGAAAACAGATCAAAGTGGTTAGATATGAAGAGACAGACAATGTATGTGCCTGGTGATGGTAAGACTGTACTGGGACACAGGTTCTCTAAGCACTTAGAAACTGTTGACATCGTTGGGAATTACTAGTCTAAATACACAAACTCTTAATTCTACAATGAAGGCATTCTAGGAAAATTTTGGACAGTTATTTTTCTCAAGATAAAATTTTTCTTTTTGTGGGAGGATCCCATTCTTGAAGTTTCCTACAAAAGTGCTTGTGCTTCTCATGCTTTCGGTTCACCATCCTCATCAACAGAAGCTGTGGGAAGAATTAAACTGAGTAAACAGGCAGTTGCATCTTAAATGACCTTTTCTTTGAGCAGCTCTGTCAGACTTCCCTTGCCAGCCATTCCACAGAAGTACACCCCAGTGGCACTGTGAGCTTGTGTGTTAATAATAGTCAGAGGAGAATCCTTTGTTAGAGCCATAACTGGAAACAGATGTTAGCTGCAGACAGACACCAAAGAAAACAAGCAAGAAGAGTTGCTTTGCAAGCTGATAATTTGAAGACTTAGTTTGCTATAGGTATGCATCTGTGTATTGCTGGTGATCATTGATTCTGGTCCAATGTTTTACTTGATTCCCGACAATAGAAATAATCTGAAAGTGCTTCCAAGGAGTCTTCCTGATGTGGAAATAAATTACAATTAAAATGGCCTGTTTTGACACTTCACAAAGCACCTCAAACCATCCTACATTTTGTAAAGATTCATCCTAAGTTTGATTGTGGAGGCAGCATGAGTAAGAAAAAGAAAGGGACTTAACTCCATTAACTATTGAGAATAGTGGAATTAGATACCTGTAGTCACATCTAAAAGAAAACAAGTAAATGAGTACCAGTCTTCAGGAGTATATTGTTTACAGTGCATGCCTTATATTTAAAAGATTCATTGAGATGCAGCAATGGACCTGTTTTCTGGGTCTGTCTCAAGATGGCAGATTAAGAGTAATTACTCACTTCAGGAAAACAAATGCTGTGCAAAAAAAAATTCTAGAAACAAAGGATGAGAAAAATAGAAACAGCGGTTTGCCAGGATAAAAACAAACTTGTTCATCTGTATCTAATAAGATTGGTTTAAAATGATACTGTTTCAAATTATAAAGAGCTCAAGTGAATATGTGCATACATCTGTTTTCTTAAAGGGAAAATTTGTTATTTAAAATATTCAAAATGCATTCCAAATCTGGATCCCAGGAGTCACCGGCACAACTCACAAAGCATTAGGAAATAGTAATGGGCAAAACTTGAAAGGCTTTCAGTTCAGCTTCAGTTCAGATAAGCCTGCAAAAGTCTTGCAGTTGATGCTATTAAAAAGTTTGCATTTGTGAAAGTTCTGATTCAGCAGAACACTGTGTTTAGCAAAGCACTTCAAGTTAAGCACAATTTTAATTATTTTACTAAAAAGGTATAGGCTTTATCAGGTGTTCGAGAGTTTTTTGCCACCACTGCCCAGGTTACTATGCAATGCAATCTGAATATCTTGGTTTCCCCCTCATCTATATCAGGAAAGATATGTACTTGAATAAATTATATGGATTTTGTTCATTTTGTTTTGAGGAAAAAAAAATTATATTCAGGGTTGAATTTTGAAGGCAACTTGCACAATGGTGGTGCTTTGCAGTATTGTAAGGGACCCATCAAATATAATTGAAGGATCTGAGCCAGTGTTTTCTCCTTTGTTACAGCTTTTATTTTATTGAAGTATTTAATCTCTACTCAAATCTGCCTTCTGCTTGATGCAGTTATAGTGTAATGAATCAAGGTGCTACTGAGATATGCTCTGTTCTTTGTTGTTAGCCTTTTTTGAGAAATCTGGTGGTAACAGTGGTTCAAATATATTTGAAAAGGTGATAAAATTGTGCCTGTAAGTATCCTGCATTTCTAAACTCAGGAATAAAATTGTCAGCCAAATCACTTGGATACTTTTTTGACTGTAACTAAGAGCTGAATTTTCCTTCATTCCTGTGTTTTTATGTTGAGTAGCTTTATTCAACCCTGAGACTTTAACTTGTTCTATCAGATCTTGCTCTTTTTTTCTTCTGATTAACATTTTCAAAAATAAGTCATGCAACATTTCTGTCACAACAATTATGTCTTCTCACTTGTCATCTGCAGTATGTTGTGTTGCTGCATCTGGGTGAAATTTAGCTCAATAAGCAAGCCTTACTGAATCATAGCTTTGTTTTGGTTGGAAAAGACCTTTAAAATCATCGAGTCCAACCGTTAACCCAGCACTGCCAAGTCCACCACTAAACTATGTCCATAAGCATCACATCTATACATCTTCCAAATACCTCCGGGCATGGTGACTCAACCACTTTCCTGGGCAGCCTGTTCCAGTGCCTGACAACCCTTTCAGTGTAAAATTTTTTGTAGTATCCAATGTAAACTTCCCTTGGCACAACTTAAGTCCATTTTCTCTTGTTCTATTTCTTGTTACCTGGAAGAAGAGACTGACACCCCTTGCTTCAACCTCCTTTCAGAAGATGTAGAGATCCGTAAGTTCTCCCCTCAGCCTCATTTTATCCAGACTAAGCAACCCCAGTTCCTGCAGCTGTTCCTCATAAAACTTGTGCTCCAGACCTTTCACCAGCTTTGTTGCCCTTTTCTGGACATACGCCAGCACCTCAATGTCCTTCTTGCAGTGAGTGGCTCAAACATTAACCACAATATTTGAGGTGCATCCTCACCAGTGCCGGGTACAGAGGAACAACCACTTCCCTAGTCCTGTTGGCCACAAAGTGTCTTAGTGCCTGACTTTGAGAGCACAAAGTATTTTCAGCGTTTGTGTCAGCATAGTTTTTAAAAAGAACTGTTAATAGTCAGGAGGTATCTGTCTCTTGAAAAGTCAATGTGTTTTGTTCATAAAATAGTTATACGTTCATAATTCCTCCTTTAATAGTAAATCTTTCAATTGGATTGTTTATTTAGTATGTTTTCCTGTGCTTTTCTTTCTGAGACTAAAGGATGGCTGTTAATGTAATGCATTTATTAAAATGTTAAATATTTAAGATTTAAGTCTCCAGATAATCTCTGAAACAGTCTCCTCAAACACACTAACGTTTCTATAGTTATTAGCAGTAATTGTGTTGCACAACCAGGGGAGTTTTATTTAGCATGGTGGAGGAAGGAATGTCATTATTAGTTGATTAGTGTGAACAATCTTTGACAATATGTAGTACCAGCTACGATTTCAAACACTGATACCTCATTAATCTGATTGCAGTTTGATTTGCAAATTTAAAAGGCAACAGGAAAAAAGCAATCATCCAAATCTACCTCTGTCAGCTGAGAACAATGGGAGGGAGTGTGTGTGCTTCACGATATTCTAGAAATTTCCTTCCCACAAGAAAATAAAACCCACTAATTGACAGATGACTGACACAGTTCAGTAATTAGCACATGTGCTGTGATGGTTCTAACACACCATATTGTGTGTGTGCTTTGCTGTGTTGGGAATTAATAACAAGATTAGAAGTGTATATTATTGTATATATTGTATTATTCTGAAGAATATGTTATTTAAAGCAAAGGTGATGGATCTCAAGGTATTACAAATCATTCATTCTTTGTTTATTTAGTATTAAGTTAAAGCTAAAATCCTTTGGGCAAGGTCAGCACTTCATGTGGAGAGTTTGTTGGTATTCCTATTAGTACATTCTCAGGAGCAATTTGCATGTTATAATCTCTATTAGTAGGACGGAATAAAAAAAGCTACTTGTATCTTCTCTGTGGAGGGAAACTTGTCTTGCAGAAAGAATGGGCCCAGGCTTTTGCCAGCTCCATCATGTGGTTCCTGCCCAAGGGTGAGGAGCTCCTGGAGATGCTCCTGTGAGTGAGCTCACCCGCCTGTGCTGGGAAGGTTATGCAGACAGACATGCACGTTGTCTGATTGGCTTCTTGGCTAACTGGGACAAGGCTTAAATCCTGTGACATCGATATGTTTGTTGCAGTCACACTGTGTGGAGTGTGTGCTTATACGTAAGCCCATGGGGCAGGGAGATCTATGTTTTTCTTGATACATTATAGGCAGTGCTTCTCACATTAGCTATCCCCTGGGCTATAGGGGATGTAACTGACTTGTTTGGAGTTCAGCACTCTATAAGATGTTGTGAGCTTTATTTTAACTCAGGGTGACATTTTTGCAAAAGGAATATTCTCAAAATTCCTGCTAATTTTAGGGCTAATTTAGTGATTTAATAAATGCCTCAAATACTTATCTTTCCCTCTTCAAAGAACACTGATTTAAATGCTGTTTAATACTTGTTTAATGTGTTTGCTATCATTTAAGCAAGTAATTAAAGCACATGGTACAATCAGTAGCCAAGCAATCGACTCTTTATTAGTAATCTTGGGGGAGAAGGGGAATAAGGACAAGGTGCCTGTATTACTGTCTGTACTAATTTGGACTTAGAAAAATTAGCATCTGTTCAATCTATACATATTGGCAGGTGCCACAACTGAGCTGAGAAATGGAGTGGTAGCTTAGGATGAGAAGAGATTCAGGATCTTTATCTTCCATTAAGGACAAGGAGACATAATGTTAAAATGATAATGCTTGCCTCTCAAATTTGAGAGTTGTTTACTGGGGTAAATGTTCCTCTCTGTTTTGTAGCAGGAATATTAAGGGATTCTATTAAATTAATCAGACTGACTCTGCCTTGAGCTGCCAAAATAAGCAACAGCATTTTGACCCATTTCTAAATCAGGTAGACCAAAGGCCCTGTTGTCACAAGGGTCTCCTGGGTTGGAAGCAGCTGGAGCTGCACTTTCAACATAACTAGACAAAGTCCTCACACTGGAATTGAACTCTTGGCAGTAATAGGTACAAATACAAGGATTTAGGCAATCAAGTGAATTAAGTTAGCTAGTCTTTCTCTGAAATATATTGACCAGAAGGTACTTAGGATAATGAAAGATATTCA
Source organism: Apus apus (assembly GCF_020740795.1). Classification (NCBI taxonomy): domain Eukaryota; kingdom Metazoa; phylum Chordata; class Aves; order Apodiformes; family Apodidae; genus Apus; species Apus apus. The sequence goes on from NC_067291.1 coordinate 10,005,879, forward strand.
GGTTTACATAGGATCCTTAAAACAGTGGCATCCTGGTTCAGCAAATCATAGCCAATATTGCATAATAAATGTTTATTAATATGGCTGTGATTTCACTAATAGAACAAGCTGTGCAAGGGGACATCTTTCAAATTTAAAGACAAAATGGGAAGAACTGGGTTGTTTAATTTGCTTCATATGGTGCAGAAGACCATCAAAGCTGTTGCAAGCTGCCAGTAGGCCTGAGTTGCATGCTGAGAGCCAGAGTTTCTGTGAAAGCAGCATGCACTCTGTCACCTCTGTTGTCAAGCCAAATGACCCTAGCTGAAAACTGATGGTGTTTTTGCATATCCATTGTTGTTATAGGACTGTGATGAGTAGAGGAGAAGGAAAGGAGCCTAAATACCTATTCCTGGCAGTCAGTGACTCATTCTAGAAACATGGAGAAGCTTTTCTTATTTTCCCAGCTCTCCTCTGGATTATTTTCTCCAACTTCAGGGTGGTCAGATGATTTCTCTGTCAATGGGACACTGTGTGACTGCTTTAGTTTATCTTAATAAAGTGGTTTGAGTTCCACTGGCAATCTTCATACGGTAACCCAGGTCTCATAATAATTTGGAGTTATTTTTATTCTGTAAAGATTTTTAAGAGTAACATTTCTGGCTGGTTGACAATGACATTATACACATATCAAGTGTTCCCTGCTTCTTGTATTTCTAATTATAAATTCTATTTTAGAAGATATTCCACTCTGTGCATTTCTACAGAATTACTGCACTTCTCAGGTGTGATAGAGTACTTTGGCCTCCAGCTTCACACTATATAATGATACCTGAGGAGTACAGTAATCACTCATTCACCACTGCCTGGTGTTGCTTATTGCTTAAATACAGCGTATGGGTTTAGAAAAATGGAGAAAACAAAACCCAAGTGTGTCTGGGTCCAAACACATAATGCAGTTTACTGGTTGAAATTGATTCAACACACTCAGTTGATGGCACTTGAGAGGCAGCAGAAAGAGGCTCACATCAATTTGACAGGCAGGAAAGCAAGTAAATGTGGCAGTTTCTGAACTCCTGCTCTCCTTCAGGTGAGCACAGACATGCAATGAGGTCTGGGTGACTATCCTGGGACACTTGGGTGCCTCTGGAGTGCAGCACAGCCCTGTGTCCTGAACCCTGGAGGTTAAGTGCAAGGCTTGTAACAATCCTAGTTCTTTTTATTACATTTGAAGAATAGAAGAGTAGATTTATTTTCTTTCTTTAAATGGCATTGAATTCATTTGGGGTCATGTGTCCCTTTTTGAAAACTGTTTTTTCTCTATCAGTGCAGCTTTGCTAACATTTTTAGATTTTAACAATGTTGTGGGCTTTAGGGCCTCTGGGATTTTGCAAAGGCATACTGCTAGCTGCTGCAAGACAAGAGGGCTTTTCAGAAAGGGTTTGCTTTGTCAGCTCAAGCATGTAGAGTATCTTGAAGTGATTAGCCAATTGCAATTAGGGACTCTGACACCTGGAGTACTATAGTGACTATGTTTAAAACAAAAGAAAGCAAAAAACAAATATCTTCCTCTTTGAAAACAAATTAAAATCCCTAAAAACAAAGTACTCACCCAAATTTCAAGTGAACTTGAGTTCATTTATTGGTTTGGGTGAACCTGGAAACTATGCCAAGGTCTTCAGTTTGGGTTGAAACTAAGCCAAACTTAAGGTTTTATTGTGCAGTAGCTCTGGCAGTCAGAAAAAAATACACATAGAGACAAACCTCGTATTGTGAGGCCACACAGCCCCCCCTGTAAAAAGCTGTATTTGGCTAAAGGGTAAAACATGACCTGTCTTAATTCCTCCATTCCCCCAACCCATTTCTGTGGCCATAGCATTTGAGCCAGGTAGGAGCTTTTCTCTGCATCTCGACACTGCCCTGGTGGTAGCAGTCAGCCTCCAAGGAAGGGGCTACATTAGCTCTGGCCCAGGCTATAGCCACCTGTGAAGTACTTCCAGGACTTGTGCTACTCTCAGCACTGGTGGAGGAACTGTAAGGTTCAAGGAAATGTCACAGACCACCATCCAGTTCATCCTCATGTTCAGGGGGCACCCACAGAGCTACACCCCTGGGAAGATGAGCAGGACTTGGGATGGGCATAAATTTGTGCTGACTTTGACTGTGGGTCAAATTTCACTGCCTGTGAAGTCAGTTTTTGCAGTTTTGATGTAGTTTTTTTCAGACTTTTTATTCTGTGCACGTTTTAGTACTACAACAGAAGTCTGGGCATGTAGTTTTATTTTTTTTGCTGGATCTGTGCATGTGTTCCCAGAAACCTGGTAATCAAAGCAACATGGATTTGGGAATGCAGAGCATCAGAACTACCAAACATGCTCTGGAACAGAGAATTTCTGCTGTATTGTTACATGTATTATTGCTGTTTTTCTTGCAAATTGTTCCTTTTGTTCAGCTATATAGTACTTAATCAAATGATGGGCAAAAGGTGAAGCACTGATCACACGTTACTGAACATGTCATCTGCTGATACTTCCTGAGAATTCAATTCTGCATACTAATAAAGCCCACTTGTTATTAGCATGCTGGGTAGGATGTGAAAAAAAGTTCAGCACATTCATGTTTGGAAGGAATAACAAAATGTCTTATTGTCAGGAAAGCCCACACTGTAGTGCAAGAGTCAGAGAATGCTACATTTGCTATTCTGTGTGTATAATAAATAGCTGGTTAGGTATGTTACAGCTGAAATATGAAATGTCAGATTTTATTAATGCAACAGATAGTGTAGTAGAAGTGATGAAGACTGACTGGCTGGGCACCCTGAGCAGCTGGCTGTGGGTACTGCTTTTCAGAACCAGTAAGATCCGATCGAAGGATGTGCATTGGCTGCAGAATTTGTGATTCAGAAAAAAATGCGGATTTATACCTTGTGATAAAGGGAAGAACATAAAAAGAGCTCTTAAGTCAGAAATAAAGGATATCATTCACAGCTCATTGAAATCAGTGGGCATTATTTCATCTCAGTGGGCACTGGATTAGGCCTCAAAAGGGTTGAAGCAACATAGTGTTATTCAAGCAAATTTCCATTAGTGCCAGAGCATGAGAGCTGTGGTGTTCAGAACGAAACTGCTTTGGAGTGAGCCAAAGCACAAACGCAGCTGCATGATCTTGGTCAGTCTCCTTCAGTTCATCTCAGTTTTCTCAGAGCTCTGAATAAACCATGCCAGTTCTGACAAGACCCAGCATGGCCAGAGCATGGAGGTGGTCATGCCCAACTGTTTCTGGGAAGTGAGAATGTCCAAAAGGATTGTCAGTCTTTAAAACTGCATTTTATTAGAAAACAAAAGTGATACATGGCAACAGAGGAATTCTTTAAATAGAGAAAACTCAGATGTGCTTGTTGAGACAGATTCCATAAAATGCTTGCAGGCAAACTTGCCCTTAACCCTTTCCTCCACCTTTGTTTTTTAGTCTATCAACTTTAATTTTGTTTCTGGACTGCAAAAATTCTACCAGCTCTTTAGAGACAGCTTTGCATACCTTTTGATCCCTCAAAAAGTTGTGATCTATCGACTTTTCCAGGCACTTCTGGGGCTGTGTCCAGCAGTGCCCTCTACACTTCCCAGGAAGTCTTAGTCTGTTTCCATGTTTGAGGTTTCTTGCATATTGGTTCTTTCAGTTCCACAGCCCAGCCAAGCCTGGCCTCTCTTCCAGAAGGATCTCCAAAGACGTGTTTTCCTAATTTCTGTTCAGTAAGGTTTACTGTCATCCCTTCCCCGAGACAGCTCCTCTTGACCCATACTCCAACAAGGAGCAAAATGTAAATAGTTTGGTCTTCTCCCCAAGCAGATTTTTCAGCAGAATGCACTTTTTACAGTGTCTTACTTTAGCTTGTGAACTAATCGTAAGCCTCAGACTAGGCTTTCCAGAAGATACACATGCAAAGCGTATGTTAAGTGACATGTAATATATGTGCCAGGCAGTGGAGAAGTTGAATACTGTTTCTATATGTTCTTTCCCATTACATACCCTAGCAGCATAGGCATGTGTGCGTAGAGCCATTTGTTAATAGAACCCAGTAATGGGTTTTTCCTGTATTACAGATCACCTTGCTATTATGATAGGAAGCACAAAGCCATTCTCATCTTGGTGATATTCCCCCTTGATAGTTTTGTTTCTGGACTGCAGGTGCTAATAGATTCTACACCCTAGTATGTCATTATTAGAGTGTCATTGTTTGGGAAGTGTCTTGCCACAGGTGATACATGCTGTTGGTCCTAATGTCTTTCAAATGTTGAAGCTAAGGAAATGGCATATCTGTGAGAAATGAACTGGTGAAATTTCACTAGCTAAAAGACGGATTGTTTCCTTTTCTGTTCTGGTTAAGTTTATGACAGTTGCCATGTGTCTTTCATGGATACTGTATGTAGAAGCATATATACAGTATTGGTGCTGACCAACAGATTATAACTAAGAGTAATTTAAAAAAATACAGTTCCTCTTTGATCTGTTAAGTACTATCTATGCCAGATCTGCCTGCAAGAGGTCTCCTGTAGCCAAATGCTATCTCCAAACAATGAGGACACCACTATATACCATTGCCCTTGGAGTAAACAGAGCAATCTCAGATTCACTTCTCACTGGTCTCCTTGGAATAAACAGAGCAATCTTAGATGTACTTCTCACTGGTTTCCTTTCAAGAGTGGCATTTCTGCAATTGGTACTGAGATAACAGAAAAACAATTGCTTGCTGATCTCAAGACAGCATTCTTTGAAGAACAGCTATGATGAGACAGCAGTCTGAGGAAAGGTAATGTCAGTGTTTTTGTTGGATCAGAGACCAGGCCTGGTCATGGAGTAATATAGTAATTCTAATTAAAATCTTTTGGATGAGTTACAAAGTTGTCTGCTCTTGAATATGTCATCATATGGGGCATGTATGGCACACAGCTAAGATAATAAGCATGGTACACTTATATAGCTGGAACTGAAATCTGAGGGTGAATTTGTGGACTTGCAGATTTTCTTCCAGATCAGATAAAAACAAATGAGCAATGATCTTCTGAGGATGTGGGGATGGAGAAGTGAGTCTCACTAGGCTGCATCACTTTCAAAGAGAAAGGAAATAATGAGCTTAAAATGAAATAAAGTATTTTTATAGCTATCCTGGAGAAAATTTTCAAGTGTGCAGAAGTAGTGCGAGTCGGAGCTGCCAGCACTAGCAGTGCTCTGACAGCTAATATGACTAAATGAGATCAGCTCCCACCTATGAGAGCATCAGGAAAGGTTCAGGGATTGCTTAAGGTAAAATGAGTGGCAAGTAAATGAAGTACAGGAACTTTCTTCTTTTGAGATACAGTTGCACGCAAATCCCATTATTTTTCTAATAGCATTTTACTCACACCTCCCCCTCACTGCTTTGAAACTCATTTGTGCTGCTCATACAGTTCGAAAAATGTCCTCTTTGGTCGTCATGGGTGGAACATCCATCTGATTTGCTTTGCTGTATGCAACGTTAGTCAAGAGAATCAGGACAAGAGGCTGTTGGTATTTTCAGCAGATATTTGGTTTCTTCTTTATACCTAATGCTATATTTCTATTAAAGGAGAGAAGCATTTTGGTTTTGTTGTGTTTGTTTTTTTTTAAAAAAAGAGTATTCAGGTCTAAAAGTCTGAGAAGAGAATCCACAGGTTCCCCTATCTTTAATTATTTAGTGTCCTCATAAATTTTTCACTGAAAAATAGGGAGAAATTAATACTGTTTTGCAGGTAAGTTCAAGCATGTGTTAAGTATTCAAGAGGTTTCAAGTTATGTCTAATACATTTAAATGCAGTTTTATCCATGTCTTTCTAGTGCACACTGTTCAGCACATTGCCCTGTTCTTTATATGGCCTTTTAGGTGAATTAGCAACCATAGGATAAATCCATATGAAAAGGTGAAATTGTTAGATTCTATGCAAATAGCATGATTTGCATTTCATTAAGTTTCACAGGTTGCCTCATACATAGAAACTTTCAGCTGTGAGTCTCGATGTATTTTTAGTCCTTGAAAATCCTTTGGTTACAGCTCAGATTTCTCTTTAAGTGGCAAAATGAGTGTCATACATTCCGGTTGCCTGTGTAGTCTCCTTTCTTGGAGGACATATCCTTGTCCTGTAACTCTTCTCTGCTTGCCAGGACTAGACAAGATGGCTCTGCTGAAAAGCTGTCACTACAGATTGTCATTGACTTAAACAAAGAGATGATTACCCTCCCTCCCGGCCCTTGTCATTTCCACAGTGAGATTACAAAGATTTACAGAGTTGCACTGTTCTATGAGACCCGACAGCTGGACTAGTGTCAGGTCCCTCCCATGGATATGCTGTGAGCTTTGTGACAGTTGTAATAATTGCCACAGTACTTTAAATTAGGACAGAGCACCATATTCCTGTGAAAACATATAAAACATCTTGGGGGTGTAATGACTTTCAGCTGATACCTGCTGGTTATTCTTATTCAAATCCTTCCAGACTGGGAAGGCAGATTTGCAGAGGATTGTGGTATCAACCAGTTTTACATAGGTAGAAGATCTCTGTGCAAGAAATTAATGAATTGTGTTACGAAGAGTTAAATCAATTTTTAATTTTTCATTTGGCGAGAAAGAGTGTAAGGGGTCCACAGAGCTAACTGTAGGCACTCCTGCTGTTGCTAGACTGTTATGACCTCACTGAATTGGGTATGTGGGAGAACAGAAATGTGTGAAGACAGCACATCTGGTGTTTGGTTTTTTCAGCTGTTTCTTTAAGGGCTCTTTACTGTTTGGCAATGAAATGGTCCCTCAATGACAAAAAATCTTTAGTTAACAAAAAAACTTGGCATAGGAACTGATGAGCTGGATGCCATACCTGCTCCTCTGAGATGGAGAACTTTGGTCACAGTGAAGAAATCACATGTTTTCAGTGATAACCTAAATTAGTACTGTCACAGAGATGAGGGGTCTGGTTGACTTAGGGATATTAGGGTGATGTAATTTTTCAACTGAGCTTTTGAGGAAAAAGCAGCCAGTATGTAGTGCACATCTGACATAAATGGACTCTCTAGGCCAGCAACTGTTGGCACCAACTATATGATAAAGTCGTGTGCTTAGAGCAGCAAACCTGCACCTACAGAACACCTCTCGACCTATGAAGCAGAAAACCAGGGCCCAGGGGCTGAACTCACTCTGACTCTGACTCTTGTCCTCATATAACAGAAAAGTGCACTGTTTCCTGTCTGAAATAAATGAAAAGGCACCCCTTGTCACACAGCGCTCACAGATGTGTGCTCCATTTCAAACAGGGGGATGAGTTACCTCAGTATAAATGAGGCACACAAACATTGCCAGTTCCATGCCAGAAGCTTTTCAGAAGTGCCTTGCTGTTATCTGTAGCCTTTGCCACTTAGTCTGGACATGGACAGAGCTGTCAAAAGCCTCCAAGGAACTATCAGCATCCTGGTGGTGTTGTCTCAGGACTGCAGTGCTATCAGTTTTGATTAAAGCAGTCTCTTCTTCATTTGTTACCCTAAATGCTTTACTAGTGGAAGTAATAAATGAATATTGATGTTCTGGATTCTGTTGTAAAGAACAAAAAAATCTGGACAATAAAATCCACATTTTAAATAGAGAAAGTGTAAAATAGCTCTACTTCCCAAGTATTATTTAATGGTAATGAAGAGAGCATAAGATGAGCTATATTGGAAAAGCAATAAAGGCCAAGTTGCTGTACATGACATCTAATTTCTGTATCAATTGATTTACCTGCTATTGATATACTATGGTATTTATATACCTGCCCCCAAAAATGAAACATTAGGTATGGCAAACTGCTCCTCCTTGCTGAACACCAGTGTAGTTAAGAGTCTGTGCTCTTTTTTTTTTTTTTTTAAATTATTATTATTATCTTGCTAATAAGATAGTCTAAGCAACATTTTTTCCCCTTTATCTGGAAATACCTGTAGACAATTAGGGTTGTCTGCCTAGCTAACTAAAGAGCCAGGAAGCATATGAGAGTAGCTTCGTGGAGAAGCTGTGATGAACCTTGTATTCTGTGAGGCGACTGCGTTTCAATTTGTGTGTGCATTTCAAGTAGGGTCCTCAAAAGCACTTGCTCTTGGCCTTGCTCTCATTGGGGTTGCTGGAAGTTAAGTCACCACTAAAAACAATTGCAAAATGTCTTTCATGATTCCTCTGTAAATGGCAGTCAGGGAACTGCATGGCTGAGGAAAGTTTTGTTCCTGGTCATTGATGAAAAGATTATTCAGGTCCTTTGGAACTGACAAGTCATTGTTGTGCGACAGCTCTCAGGCAGGATTTGGTCTCATTCTGGTATCTAATGGATAGTAAAAGTCGACAAGAAATCTGGTAACTGCTATCAGACAGGTTCTTCTCTTGGCAATCACTGCAAAGAAGCAAAGGTTGAAAAGGAGTTAGTAAGCATGGGCTTAAATCTCTCTGTCTCTCTAGGTTATCATGAAGGCTTCACCTTCATGAAGGTGAAGCTAAGGCATATTGCTAGGCAGCATGAGGGCAGCCTGGCTTACTGATGAATCTGCTTTGCAAAAAAACAGTAACTTCTACACAGTAACATCTACTTATCGCACTGACCTCTCACACCTACCAGGGTCATTTGCTTTATAAAGATAGAAAGTTTTTGTTTGGTTGGTTTGTTTTGTTTTTCTCTCTAACATATCACCACCTTTATTTCTCCAAGTAATTTTTTCTACAAGTCAAAGTTGTATTCCCTTGGCAGAGGCAGAGGCAGTTCTGGTTTAAATGAACAGTGCATTCAGTCAGGGAACTTAGTGTCTGTCCCACCTTGGAGAAGTACACAAAGTAGTAACTAAATCCAGCCTATTCTCAGAATCTGAATGAGGATATATCATGATGTTATTCTCCTCAAAACATACATTTAGAGCAAATGTAATACTTGGTTACATATGGACCAAAAGGTAAGTATGCAAAATATCACTTAATTTGTCATAATTTATTTTGAAATCTGTACACTAAAAAGGTGGAAGCGGGAGGCAATTGAACCGATTTCACTATAAAAACTTCTACCATGCCTTTCTAAATCAGCCTGTAAATTAGCTGATTAGACACTATTACACCAGATCACATTCCCTTCACATGGCTAAATTTTAGAAAATTACTTTTGGCTAATCAAAAAATTAAGACTGCAGTAATGAGAGTTTCATTGCAAAAGCACGAGTAGACTTCAGCACTGCCTATCCTGTTCAGCATCTGGCCCTCAATGAGGAATTACAGGCTGTTGTGTTTAGGTGTGTAGATGCTATGCAGTGTTTCAAAGCATAGGAGTTTGGTTTTGGTTTTTGTTCAGTACAGCAAATAACTTACATTGGTTTGTTCTGTCAAATTCAAGCTGACACAGTCACACCATAAGGAATATGCATATTTCCAGTATATTTATGACTCTTTTCAGTAATTTCTAGTGACAGGACAAGGGGCATCAGGGACAAGCTGGAACATAGGAAATTCCTTTTAAATATGTGGAAAAAACTTCTGTATGGTGAGGGTGACAGAGCACTGCAACAGGCTGCCCAGTCCCCTTTCTGGAGATATTCAAGGCCTGTCTGGATGCAGTCCTGAATAATGTGCCCTAGGTGATCCCTTTAGCGGGGGAATTGGACTAGATGATCCCTAGAGGTCCCTTCCCACTCTGACAGTTCTGTCATTCCGTTTCAGACACCACAACCAGAAAATGTAAAATAATTCGCTTAAAAAGGCAACACAACTGGGAGGTGTTCCACGTCTGTGCTGGCAAAATTTACTGGAGATTATGTATGGACATGCACAACTGGCAGTGCTGCTGTTATAACAAAAGGATAAGAAAGAGGCTTTAAATAGCAGGAATACTTGGATAACCTAAAAAGCTGTAAAAAAAACAAAAAACAAACAAAAAAACCTCTAAAACAAGTTTTAGAAAACAATGGATTGAAAATATCAAAATGAAACACCTCACTGCACTGGTCTTGTGCAGAGGCTCATTTGGCTCAAGGAACACAAAGCAGCTTGCAGGGTGGCATTCAGCTTTTTTCATGCATATTGTTCTCCTTATCTGGTGTAAGAATTGCAGACCATGTCTGCTGTCCCTGTAAATCCTTCATGTCCTTGGCAGATGCCCGGTGGATCTCACCTGTGCCTTTACACTCATCTCTCTTGCTCAGTGCTGCACTGAATTCCTGCCCCTTTACCTTCATTAGGTATCTTGACAAATACCACTGATTGATGTGTTTAAAAAAAATACTAAAAAGGGATATAATCAAAGCCAATCTAGACAATTTTAAATCTTTCAAATTGTATTTAATTAGGGCTGTGTTTCCTCACAGAATAGCTATTTTAATATACTACTTACTGTAGGTTCAGTTGTATTAGCATACCTTTAATCTTTAACCCTATAGAAATAAGAACACTTCTATTTTTTAATATATATCTGTATATACCAATAGAGGGAGGTATATAGCTCTGACTGTATGGATGCATTAAGGCAGTTCAATAGGGACTGAGATGCACAGAGGCAACTAAATATGCTTTAGTAAAAACCTAGTGCCTAAATGCTGTGGTAGCATCTAAACCATCTATAAATGCTTCTAATCTTCTACAGCATCTGAAAAGTTGTGAAAATCACAAGTGAGAAACAATGGGTTTTTGTGATGGTTTCAGAAATTGTTACAAAGGCAGTTTACATATCAACAGCACACATGCTTTGTGCTCTGCAGCATGTCATCAAATGCTTCAGTTAATTACTCACTAATTATAACACTGTTGAATGGCTACACTGTGGCAACCATATAATTATGGAGCATAAAGTACTGAGCAGTTGCAAGGCTGAGCATATTGACTGATTACAATAAAACCCCTGCTTATTGTTGATATTTTTCACCTGCTTAACAATTGTAATGTTTGCCTATCTTACACTCAAACTCGGAGCATTATATGAAGTGTTAGTAGCAGAAGTTAATTAAAGTTAAAAGCAGGTAAGCTGTATCGAAATGGTGGTATATGATGACAAACGTATGTTGAAATGCCAAACCTGGATGTGGCCCTTCACAGCTGCCAGGGCACAGCATTCCTCTCCCACCCACAGTATAACTCCCTCACTGACACAGGGAGAAGGAGAAAGGGGCCACTGATGTTTTACAAATACCATGTAGTGAGTCAAAATTTCAGGGCAGCTCAGAGAGAGGAGGAGGGAATTTAGCTTGTGTGTGCTTCCAGGCTTCCATGATCACCATGGGGAGAAGCCATTGAGAGAGCTGCTGGAAATGTTGCCAGCTAATGAGTCCTACAGGGACTCTCCTGGCACATTGGAGATGGCTGGAACACCACGTGCCCCTGTTTTACCAGCAGGTTCCCCATCTCTGGCTGGCAGGAAGCAGATGATGCACAGCTGGCTCAAGTTATACTTCCCAAACAGTGTCTTACATCACAGGAAATGTCAAATAACCATCTTTTGGGGCAGTTGCTCAGGCTGCTTTCTGGTACAAAGTATAACTAAAGACCTGCTGCTAGCCTTTTTTATGTTTCAAGAAAGAAAAAAAAAAATCCATCCCTGGAGTAAGATATTTTTCTCCTTGTGCTTTCCACAAATCATTTTTTCTGGCCCCTCAAAATGCACTGATGTTCAGGATCTGGGAAAGTGTTTACGAAGCTGTCACTGCCATTCATATCTTACACTGCAGCCAAGAACAAGTTACAAAGCTGTTCAGCAAAACATGCTAATTCATTAAACTTCAATGAAAGCCTTGCGCGCTCATGCTGTTACTAGTAGTTCTTACTTTGTTCTCAGAACGGAATCACAAAGCTGGAAATGTTTGATCAAAGAGTTTTCAACTTCATATTTAGGAAAGTGAGTCACTCCACTCTTGTGCAGTTCTTCATTCACTGGCAATGCCACCTGCCGTATAGATGTGCACTCAGGGAGAAGCTCAGTGATTGTCATGTGCAGAATATCTCAAGTGCTACGTAGTCAATGTTTCACTTCCAAGTAAATGTGAAGTTCTTTCCACAAAGACAGAGCTTTCTTACAATGTACTGCTAGTTCCTTCCCTGTGAATAGAGGCTGACTCTTGGAGTGGCCTTGCCTTTTCCCTGTATTTAAGAGCTCTGAAAGTTGTCAGGAAGCCTGCAGAGTCTGTGTGAGCTGTTAGAGTGAAAGGACTGCCGGTGCACTTTGAAGCTTCTGTCTTTGTTGGTGTTCATTATCAAAAAGAATAATTTGTTTTAGCAGAACATGATAAATTAACGCCATATGGAAGACTGCAACAATTGGTGGGTCTGGATTTGGACTACACTAGGAAGAAGGAAATGGCTGGTGTAATTACGCACAGCTCCAGACATCATCATGTATCTGATCCATGGTCATTTTTATGCCCATGCTAAAATTACAATAATAATCCAGTGATAGAATGTCACCCCGTTCTCCTCTCTGAATCCCCTTAGCATTGTTGCAGCTGATAATGCATCTGCAGTCTGTACATTTTTTCTCAGTGTGTTTAGTTTGTCTTGGAAATGTTTCCTTCCTCAACCATAAAATAAACTTCATCGTGATAGACTGGGTCTGGAAGAGTTTCAGGACACAATAGGGGAGGGCACTTGCTGCTTTTAACTGCCTTTTGAGAATGACAAACTGGTAGACTCTTCTGTGGATGATACATATCATATGAAGTGCATGGATATTTGCTAGTATGTTCAGTATATTTTAAAAATTTCATTACATCTCTTGTGTTGTAACTGGGCCTGATTCTGGCCACTCTGCTATGAGTTCTCTGAGATATTTGTGTGTATCTGAGTCTTTTTCTCATGCAAGGCAGCATTTCCTTTGGAATTTCAAAACAATTCATCCTTAGGATAATTTTCCTACATTCATTTCCTTGACATTCAGTCACACCAGGGAAAAGATTGACTGCTTTCTCTTCGTTATATCTCTTAGAAAAATATGACTAATAGCTTTAAAAACTCCTTTATTTTTTTGTGAAGCTGTGACCTTCAGAACATTGCCAAGATGAGGCCAGGTTATCAGCTGGAACAATGTTCTGAAGGTCACACCTTCACAAAACAAAGGAACAAGAGAATATGAACAAGTTTCCCTTTACCATTCTTGTGCCTTCAGATTTCAAGCATTTGAAAGACTAATGTGAATCTTGCTTGTCCTGCTTCCAAACTCTTTTTGGTCCTTAGAAACTCTTGCAAACTCAAGTCTTGGATAGTTTCCCTAGTTTTGGGAGAAGGGATTTGTAGGTTTTAAAGCTTTGATTTTGCAGAATGAGGTGCGGGGAAATGTGTTTCAGATCATGGGAGAAAGAGGAAACTGCTGCATGGCCACTCTGCACAGACCCATGTGGAGGACTGGGGATAGTGGCTCCATTTATCATAAGGCCAAGTCACACTTGGAAAGTACCACGGAATAATATGGAGTCAATCCAGTACTCCTGCAATAAATAGGAGCTTTGTAATTTATTCCCATGTCTTCACCCCACAACATGCAGATGCAGTGAGAACACTAGACCAAAACACTGCTTCTGATTCCTATTCTATGAAATATGGATATCAGTGAAGTGTTATGAGCTCTGAAAAGTTCAGTAGTCTGAACTTTTCCTAATTGTTTGATTCAGAGAAGAAGGCTGTTCTTGTCCAGAAAGGAGCCAGAGGCATATGTGATGTAAATCTGCAGTTCCACTGATTTCAGCAGAACCAAACAGGCTTGTACTACATCAAGAATTATGATGGGAAATGGTCAACAAATGATGGGAAATGAATAATTATAACCCCTAAAAGCCATATCAGCATGGAGAAATCTCAGTGAAACAGACACGAACCATAAGCACAGAGATTTGAACACATGGCTGAGAGTACCTGTGACATAGTTGAGACTCTAAATTAGACAGAAAATGAATATGCAAGTGTAAGGAAGGTGATGGGTAGGTCTGCTGTGGGTGCTGGAAGTTCACTAAGGCTCCACTGTTCACTCAGGTCCTTTTCACACTGCAAGTGCTGCTGCAGGGAACGAGAGGAGCTAGTACAGAGGAATGTGGCTCTTTTCAGGTCATGGAGGGGACTGATTTTCTTTTAACTATGTCAAGGATCATTTGCTGATTTAAAAGAACATTTCACTCTTTGAAAGGGAACAAACAGCAGCTCTGTTTCCTCTATATCAAGACTTACAGCAGTGTGCAAGGTGGCCAGGTGACAAATAGGCAGCCTGTGCTTGAGCACTCCCATTGCTAAATGTCCACGCAGAGCTTAACCCACGTCACGGGCTGCAGAAAGCAAATGTTGGTTGCACATGCTCTGTTAGTCCCTTCATCGGCTCTGTAATGAACAAGCAAAAAAGGAGCTGGCTCGTGACACAGCTACTAACACTAACACACAGTGTCATTCATGAGGCAATTTTAATCTTGTGCTTGCAATTCAATTCAAAATTATCCATTAATCCTTTTTCCCTGCCCAGATACTGCCTTTGTACTGAACACAGCTGTCTGCACAGGGCTCAGCTGGGCACATGGGCACAGGTAGTGAGAGGGGGCAGCAGCATCAGTGTGGTGCCTGACCCTGCAGTGTGCACAGGGCTCTGCCAGCAGCTTCAGCAGCCGCCCTCTGTTATTCTAAAGGCACCCGTCTATCAAACAAGTAGATCATGTTGCAGGAGACCATAGGTCTTGTAAGTCCATAGCTATAGCTTGCCAAATGAGAATTAACTCACAGCCTTTCCCCCGGGCCCTCCTCCCTGGGGGTGGGTGTCCAGCTGCTGGCACTGTACAGCATCAGGCAAGGGCACAGTGTTAGTGGGTGCAGAGACATGAGCAGAGGTGGTTCTTTCAGGGTAGCACAGCCAAAGGTAGTACTGAGGAAAAACGTTTGTGAACATCCCTGGCAGAAGCAATATATATATAGGTTGATTTATCCCTGACTGAACATAGATGCTGGCACAGGGACAGACTTGCCTCCAGACTTGCAGTAGCTGGCTGAGGCTGCTCAGGAACCTCACTAGGAGTGAACTAGGTCCAGTATGGAAATTCAGATTAGACTGGCTGACGGGGTATAATGTTACATCAGGGTGGATTTTCTTTTACTTCAGGAATGAACAGAGTTTCTGAGGAAGTTGTATAAAACCAGGAACAAGATGAGTAATTTTTAAAAAGGTCAGAACTTTTTTTCTTTTTTTTCCCCAAAAAAAGCCTTTTCCATTTTCTGTTTTGGTAAAATATTTATGAGAACATAAATCTCTGTTAATAAAAGAATAGGTAAACTGGCTCGATTAGATCAAATAAACTGTTTTTTTTTTCCTCAAACAAAATATTTTTTAATTTACCTGGAGTCTTTTTCCTTAGAAGAAATTATGTTTGATCTGATAACATTTTTCTCAGCTTTTCTTTTTGTTTTTGTTCACATGCTTTCCTCTCCGGTGGCTCTTCTCTTTCCTTAAAATCACTCCATGTTTGCATTAGGCTTGTGCCTGGAGTTGGCACAGAGCAAGCAGAGCTGGTTCTTGGACCTGCACAGGGACTTCTGATGCAAGGATGTCCTTTAATGAGACTTATGTCTGCCCAGTGACCCATCTGTGCTCTGATTGAGCTGGTGCAACAGGGCCTTAGGGCAGTGATGAAATAGGCATAGTATGCTAATCCACATCCTCAGCTACTTCTCACCATGGACATGTCAGATAAAATCCAAAACTAGCTCCCCTCTACCCTGAAATCCAGACAACAGAGCTATGCTGCAATCATATAATTCTGTTTTTGCATTTCCTTTCCTAACAAAGCAGGAATGGGAGACATACTTCCCTTTAAACCTATCTTCAATTTGAGACTCTAAAAATACTACTTGCTAACTTATGATAAAAGCTTTGGATTTGCTTCTGTCAGGAGGATGTAGGCTAACTAACAACTAAAAGAGACAGAATTTTCTGTCATTCTGTGCAGTTTTCCTTTTGTTCTTTACATTTGCAAAATTATTTTTCACATTTCTGCCAATGAAAACAATCTCAAACTGCTTGAGACATAACTATGTAAAGAACAGAGCCTTTTACAATAGGAAAGAGGGAAAATCATAATAGATGACTGGACTGCCTTCTTTCATTTTTTGACCTTTAATTGAAAGATTGAAGATAAGTAGTTCCTGGGAGAAAGCAAAAGGCTGAATCAATTACCCTGTAGCTTTGAGTGAAAAAGCTTCCTGGAAGCCTTACTATATATTATGAATCATCCTCTTGTCATTCCAAGAAGTTCATAGCCAAGTAAAATGTTAGAAATAGATTGATAGTGGAGTGATGGGCAGTAGGGCCTAAGTGAGAGGTTAAAGGTGTCAAGATAATACATTCAGGCATCCCTCGGGATATTTTTGTAAAGCTGATGTTTCTGACCTCAGGAATCCTTGTCTCACTGCATTAGGATTCGCTGCTCTCTTAGAATAATGTCATTTTGAAAAGTTCACTTGTTTTATATGAAGTTTTAAAAATGAAGACAGTTTCAGTTTTCTTTCAAGGAAATCAGATGGAGTCGTCATCACTTTATGCTTAGGGGGTTGTAGAGCACGTGGGTTTGACTGATGATCAGTGTGCCATTTCAAAGCCTGTAACATAAATGAGAGTAGATATAAAACAGGTTTGATCACAGTAAGCACAAAGGAATCACTTAAGAAATCCCTGAGCATGGTATAATGTAGTATGGGTGGAAGAGAATGAGCTTTTGCATCTTTTGAGGAGACAGAACAGGGGTAAGAAGAGTAGTAATTCCTCTTTTGGGGATGGGGACCAAGTGTTTCATAGTATGGCAAAAGTTCAATTGACCTTGAAAGTATGTAAGCCCCTTATTCTATTTCAGAACCACATCCTCTCAAGATACTCGTTAGGACATCTAATCCTCGTTGTTGACATGAGTTTGCTGTATATTCTTCCTCGAATGTAAATGGTTCCTTTTTTAAGATACATTTTTTAATCAATATGATAATTTAGTGACAATTTCTTAAGCCAAATATCAAAAAATTGAGTGCTAGAGAACCAATATTCCTATATATAATACTTCTGTGGCCTCATGCAAGTGCAAATTGAGGAATACTGCGTTTTCTATAGTTGTTCACTTTTAACCAAAGGAGAGGATACAGGATGAACATACATTTTGCTCTGCTGTGATCTCTTCTACCATATACATTTGACCAATGTACAATTCTGTACACGTGGACAGTCCCACTAGCCCTACTACTCTGCAATGAGAGATGAGGAAGAACCAGTGCATTGTTACTGGCTTATTCAAAGGGCAAAAATGCCCATAGTTTTAAACCCTTTCTTAAAGACTTAATACCTAGTACTGTCATAATGGTACAACTTCATTGACATACTCCCAATTTACGTGAGAGCTGACAGAGACTGTGAGACATTTCGTAGATTGACTGAGCACTAGCATTAAAAAATTGCAGCTTGGATTTGAAATAAGCACTTCACTGGGATGAATGTGGTACTGAAGAGTGAAGGCTTCGGTGCCTTTTTTCTGCTGATATTGTTTAGCTGGAAACAGCTTTCTGCAAGACTAGATTACCAGGGCAAGAGTGCATTGATTTACATTCTGGAGGTTATCTTTCCAGTGGAAAAAAGGCAAAAAAGTGTGCCGGGTTTTTTTTAAAGTGAAGATTTTGGGGAAAAATATATGCTAAAATAAAACTAGAGTTGAGAATGAATAGCACTGTGTGGATTTCTAAACAGTGAACTTTAATATTGGAGGAGTAAGGATTTTATATTCTGGTTGACTTTTTGCTGTTCCTACTTCTATGCTGGTATGCATCACAATAATGCATTTTCACCCTAGTTTTTTCCTTTAGCCATTGACTCATCAGCTTGTTTCTTGATAAAAGACAGTCAGTTAAATGAATCCCAGGAGGGGATCACCAGATTTTTTTATCACTAATGGGACAGTACCTCAGACCCCTCTATGTGAAACGTCATCTGATTTGATTCATATAGTGAATAGTTACTATAATATGATCTAAAGTGCTTTTTAGAATTGATTTATATACTCCTACTTTAACATTAATTGGAAAGTATCTACTGTTATCTCTCTAAAGGTCAGCTTCTCTTCTGCTTACTCACATGAGTAATGGAATTGATTGCAGTGCATCTGCTCATGATAATAAGGAGAATCTGACTTGATGCCTTGTTGAATGGGAATAGCTCCAGTAAGTCTGTATGTAGATGTTGAACAATACAGCTTCAGAGCAATACACCTTATCTCTTGCGTTTCTCAGTGTTGGTTCCTTCTTTATTTTGTTTGGCTACAACAGTGCTAGAGAATAAACCTGGGCCCCTTTACAAATAATTTCCAAGTCTACTTGTAAGGAGATAATCCTGGAAAGCCTCAAGTAATTAGTCAAAGTTCTGTTGCTTGGTCACCATCTGCTTGGAGCAGGGCTGGACAAGTGGTTGGGGTTTTTTTTCCAGTTCTGGGTGCTTCCTTTACTTGCCAGCTGTACTGTCACAGTACGGGAACTCAGAAATGGCATTTCCCATTCGCTCAGTGTTATGCGTGTTGTGTTGTCAAGCCTAGGAATTTCAGCTCAATATAGAAGGAAAATTCAGTCTGATATTTTAAAACTGGTTATATAAAGAGGTATGCAAAAATGCTGTTTATTGGAACTAGGTCATTACCTGTATCCATGCTTTTGAAAATCACTCCTATACTTCTGTCTTCCTGTCAATTTTGTGAAGTGAATGATGTCCATATGCTTGTTTTCATTCCATTATTTTTGGCAGTATTTATTTCTGACACGTTAACTAATTGCTGGTAGTCACAATTATCTCAAAGGACTGGAATTAACATTTTAATAAGATATAATCTGCTTCCATTCACAACTTCTGAGTTTTAAATTATAACACATGTAATACTTTAGCATGAATCATTTAAGGGATTTTACAAAATATAACGATAATTGAAATGAGGATTTAAACTTGGATTATTTAAAGGAGGATTAAATTCGATCTGTGAACAGCTTGAAATATTTTCTGTTAATACAAAACCAAAAATTCTCTCAGATTTAGAGCACAGAGCCTGCTGTCTATTGGGAAGATTTTCCTCTAGACTTGAAATACATTAGAACTGTAAAGGGGGGAAAGGAGACTTTATTCGCAGATGTGGAACAATAAGAAAAATAAAGTTTAAGGGTTTAGGAAATGTGAAGAGACATCCTAGCCATATCCCTGTGCAGGGACAAAAGTAAAAATTCTGGCAGATGCTAGCCTTATATTTTAAGAAGAGCTCTGCAACCCTTCTAAGTAGTTCTTTCACTGTCTAATTGGCCTAATAGCTAGGCAGTTCTTGCTTGTGCAGGCTACATCATTGTTGCTGCATTGTAAGGCTTTTATTTTCTATCCTGTCCTATCCAAGAGGAAAAGCTGAGAAGTTCAGTTTCTTTCTCTCTGTGGCAGTCCTGTATGACAGCAGATTGCTGTCTCATGTCCAGGCAAGATAGTTCTTCAGTATTCACACCGTTTCCTTTGAAATATGTTTTACACACACTGGGGACAAAGAATAGGTTGATCAATTTTGGAGCTGGCAGAATGTGAAATAATGTATTGATTCTGTTATTAACCTAAAATATGTTGATCAGCTTTTCTCACTTTTCACTACACAATCCTCCATAATGCTATATTTTGTTCTTTATTACAGCTTTATATTGTCACAGTTACAAGTTCAAACAGGATAAAACCAGAACATATGGGAGAATCAAATACCAAAGCAAATATTTAATTTCTGTATAGTTTCCAGAATGCAAAATTTATCCCTAGCATAAGCAGACACAATTCTTTGGACTTAATGGGGATATGTGGAATTATTGTGAGTCTGAACTGGCTTTTCACTGCAGTATTGGTTGTTGCACAGCAGTCAGAATTCTCCTGCCAGTAATATTCAATGAAAATATGACGCATATAAGGACATATATATGTGGTTGCGTGTTAATGTTTTTATAATAGAAATTAAACTGAGGCTGTTAGAATAGTATTAGGCACTAGACTTCAGTTTGCATAATTGAAACAAACTATATTTGTAAACCAGTTTGTAAGGCATTGGCATTGCAGGATTTTCCAGACTGAGGGTTAGATAAACTGTGTCACCTTTAACAAGACACTTGTGACAACTTCAAGATGTTACTGCAAGACACAAGGTCAAGCCCTTGTGGAACTAAGAGGAGGAAATACTAGAATAAACAGTTACATCTTGAAATTTATAAATTGATGTAGTGACTTGGGTGAGAAAGAGAGGAAGAGCAGTTTCAAAAAAGAAGAATATTATTCAGCAGAAGCAGTAAAAAATAATGATAATGGGAAACCAGAATTCACACTGTCTTATTAAAGATCAGATATTAATCCTTCACCTTGAGAAGGGTGGAACTTGAGTCCAGAGGGCTCAGACAGAGGAGCTGAGGGTGTGCAGAGTGGTATTTGCGTATGGCTCCATCATCCCTCAGTTACAAAGCTGAGCAGTATGTATTAATGCCTCTGAGAAAGAGGAGGAACAGATAACAAAGGAGGTGATGGGGACATAGACTACATCATCATCACATTTGCTAAGGTGTTGCATTCCATTTGACATGAATTCTATACTGAGGCCAAATTCAAGAGCAAGCTTATTCTCTGATATAAAAGCAGAGTGGAGCAATACACAACTGTTACTTGCTTTTGCATAATATCTGTGCAAGTATAGTTTTTATTGTATTTGACTTTCCATAGCTGCATATATACCAGTGCACACATGCAAAGTGGCTTGTCAGTTATTGCCTGGGCCAAGCATCTGAGGTGGCTTCTAATAAAAATCCATAATTCTCAGCATCATGTGTTGAGTGAAGTCACACACGTGACTTCCAAGGTGTTAAGGCTTAGCAGTTACACTGGAATTAAAGATGAAACTTATATATAAAAAATGTAGTTCACATATATAAAGTGAAACTGGAGTTCATTTAAATACTTTTGTCAATAGTCAATATTTGACTTCTACAAGATATTTCTTCATGGAGTGTTTAGAATATCTATAACTCCTTGTTCTTCTGAATTCTGAGTTTTCTTCACTGTGTTTTCTGAGTACTATCCATCAGACTACATAATATGAATTGAATGTTGCTCTTAAAATAGAGCATCTCAAGCAGATGTAAGAGATGGTAGAAAAGCCATATGTAGGCATATGTAAGCTCTGCTGGGCCTGAACAGCAGGAGAAACTTACAAGATCCTTTTTGTGATACTGTGCATACAAAAGCATCCAAAAAAACTTGCACGTGGGAGAAGATCTTTGTGGGGAAAAGGGCATAGCCATTGGCATATTTGTGATTGTTGAAACCAATGACCAAATGCTTGTTAAAAGTTAGTTATTAATATTTATGCTGAGATTTTCAAAGGTGCCTAAGGGAGATGTGTGCTCCCGACTCATTGAAATTCAGAAGGAGCTGAGTGCCTAACTCCCTTAGCTTCTGCTGAAAATCCCAGCCTTAATCTCTGTGTGACAATCTGATTTTTCATGTTTTACAAACTGTACTCCCAGCCATAAGGATATGCTCAGGAAGCTGGGAGACTGCTGTGAGTGCTTATATTTAGTGCTTTTATGTTGACATAATTGTTTAAAGGACTTTAGATGAAAATTTGTGAAGTGAAACAATTTCCGGCTGAAAGCCTTATAACACAGGCTTCACTCTGCATTAGTGATGTAAACATACACATTGAACTTTGTAATGGAATTTATGAAACTTAATGAGCAATTTTTGTTGTGCTATAATACTATGCTGAAGCTGTTCTTCCTTCCTCCTTTTTCTTTGCCTACAGCTACAAATAAATTTGACATGTCATATTACTATGTTGTCCTAGTTCACTGTAAGTTTATAATGTTACCTAGAACCAGAGCCTTTATTTCAACTTGGTGGCAAAAGTGATTTTGCATCATGCCTTTTACTCAGAATTATATACAAAATGCACCCAATCATTTGAAAAATGAGTTGATACAGTATTTTTTAAATCATATTTATATAATCATAATGTTAGAGCTGTGAGCCTTCAACCAACTAAGACAGCCCAGTCATCTTATTTCTTCAGAGACTGTATGTAGCATTGTGAACAAATACAAACAGTTAATGGTAATTTAAACTGTAAAATGGCTGCTTTTGTTCAAAGATGCTGTGTTTTATGTAACTATGCAAATTCAGTCCTTGGTTATTCTCCTGCAGTCCTACGATCATCAAGCTGACTGCAGAACTGTAACCAAAGGAAAAAGTTTCACTCCTACTGATATATCTGTGAGCCTGACTCCATAATCCCTAGCTATTTTATTTATGAGGTACCTGAGGGTGGAAACAATATTTCAGCATGTGTTGCAGCTAATTGCCATCCCAAAAATTAAGCCCACAAAGTCCAGTTCTTTCTGCAGAACTGGATATGCTGAGAGTCTTTACTGTTGGAGCAAGAGGAGGAATCCTGGCTGCACCAGCAACCTCCACCTTTAGTAGCTCAGCTTCTTCCACATTATTGTTAGTGTAAACTATCAGGTTAAATCACAGATCAAGTGTGCTTATACACTCATAGCAATATAACGTAAAAACTAGACTGATTGTTAATCAGGGAACTATTGTAGTTAAGCTGCACTATATTATAATACTGAAATAGGATAATTTCAATCTTTCAAATGACAGTATTTTCACAACGTTTCTTTTATCTAAAAAACATATTTTGAACCCTAAGAGCTGTAGCAAAGCAGAGACAAAAAAGGTATAACATTCTTTTAATATTTAGAGGTGCAGATGGTAACTATATAGATGTAAACATTACTCTGGTGAGAGATGAACCACTTTCTCACTCTTCTTGTATGTGCTGTGCCACAACAGGCCCTAACTCAGGCTCACTGACCCATGGATGGTTTGGCTCTTGTACCATGCATGTGACAAATAGTAATGGTAGTACTCAGCAATATCACACTTCATTGTCCAGCTAAAACCAAAGGATTCCTTACTTGGTTAAATAAATATGTACTGAAAAATACTTTCATCTTACTGTATGGTGGAAGGGCTCAATACCTCTCCCCCACACCCAGTACGTTCTCTGAAGGCAGTATGTTACTGGCATAGCTAAGGGTCCACTTGGCTCAGACTTTCCAGGCATCCCAACCAAGACTTAGTTTTAATGAGAAGGAATGCTGTGTTCTGGGGCTCAGAGCTCAATTAGCTGTGAGATTTTAATATTCTTGTGCCTGATTAGGAGTCCAGGTAACAAGCAGAGCTGGTTGAACTTCTTTCCATATGAAAATGTAGAAAAAAAAATAATTAAATGGAAAGAAAATGTCAAAATTTCTGTTAATGGTACTGCTTCTCCCCCACCCTCTTTGGTTAATTATGAAGCTCTCCTTTTTCAAATTTAAATTATTAAAAAGATAAATTATTTTACAGTTCTTCCATCTTTATTTTAAACAACTCTAGAAATGAACCTTTTCCTTTCTACTGCGATTTAAGCTTCTTTGCCCAAGGCATGAGAACACAAGATGTTCTCAGTGTCCACAAATTATAATATTGGTTAACTTGCCTTCAGAAACTTCTTTCAGCTCCTCATGTTAAGAGAAAAATCTTTGGTATTCAAAGATCACATAATGAAATTTTATGCCCACTAGAGGCTCCAGGAAACTCAGCTGCGCTTCCACTTCCTGGTAACAGAGTTTAGCACCTATTCTTGTGATAAACATGTCCCCAAACTCTAGCTGCACAGGTTTTCTTTATAAACTTTTAAAAATCTAACTATTTAATAAGGCATTATCCAAGTTGTAAAGATCCTGTTAAGCATTGCCAATCCTGTTAACATCATTGTGATGAACACAAGTGCAGTAGGAATCATCCCACAACTGGCAACAGGGCAAACCCTTGCCTTCCTAAGCAATTCAAAAAAGTGTAAAACAATCTTTTCATCTTAGTTTTGCAAGGGAATGGCACCTTTGTCTTCAGAAACATGTAAACTGTCACTGCCTGAAACATCAAGCTGAGCCTTGTCATGCCTGTTTTTATATGAGACTGATTGTGTAGTACTAATCTACAGGCTTTGAAACCGCTCTGCTTGCTAAATCCAGTTGAAGACTGAAAAGTGCATGATAAATCCTTGGAGTGCTTTAATTTTGAAGAATTCTTTTGCAACCAAGACAAACAGGATTAGTATATGTGGCCTCCCATAAGGGAACTCGATCTCCCTTTCTCTGAGAGAGCACCCTTGCCAATTTTCCCCCCATTGGCACCTCTTTATCAGAAAGGTAAAGAGATCAATAGGTTTGTAATAGCATCTATTTAGCCTGGTTCTCCTAAAATGTCTGTTGAACTCTCTGTATTACAAGACTGTGATTCAGAGCTTTCTAATTTACCTGTAAAGTGTATTCTGGGCAATATTTTCTGATAGGAAACTGTGCTGAAGGCAGTGGGACACTTTCTAATCAATTACAGTGGCTACAAATCAGGATTTAAATTTTTATCCTCTTGTTTTTTCTTTTTACTTTTTTTTCCCCTGTTCTACTATTTTTAAAAAAATACAGATAAACCATAGCTTACATGATAACTGTAATTAAGGGCTTAAAGGTTGTTTGGCTCTCTTAAGTACTTTGAATTACTATTTTTAAAATGAAACCTTACAAGCTGCTAAAGCTAAGCAATCTGTGGTCCCTTTGCAGGTACATTCACCTATCCTTACCCTTTACTGAGAGTACTAGCAACCACCTGCCCTTGTATTCAGAGGAGAAGCAGAGTCTCCTCTGGCAGCTGGGAGGTGTGAGCAGGATGGAGAAGCAAGGTCTTTTACTCACCATTCCTTCCAAATGTGCATGTCATAGTGACCCAGTTTGTAAAAGCAAGTGAGAGCCATGCTGTATGCTGAACATTGTCTGCAGAGCTGAGAGGGATTTTGCTGCCAGGGAAAATGCATGGCAGGTTGCAGTGCCTGGAAATTTAGCTCATTCATTTTGGAAGTGTTTTAAGTCCATCAAAATGAATTCTGTACTAGGACATGAAAGCTCAAGTGACTGAATCACACAAAAGCCCTGCTAAGCCTCTTCAATGCCTAGGGAGCTTTGGCACCTTCAGAAAGGCAGTCTGCCCGGTTTGGTTGAGCTGGGCACTTGCTTTTCCCTTCAGCATTCTGGAAAGACAGGCAAGGTGCTCTTGCACTTCACTGTCCAAAATGAAGACTTGTGCAGAACGCATGAGCAGACACTGACAATACTGAGTTCAGCTAGTGATAGCCACTGGTGTGCAAAGGGTGCTCTGGTATTAGTATTGCTACTCCCAATCTTTATATAACATTTGAGTAGCTAAAAGCATTGCTCTAGGAGTTGTGAGATTTTTCCCTATTCCCTCTTCAGGCTGAGAAAGATCAAGGCCTCACCATCAAAGGAATGCTAGCAGCATCAACGCTGTGGCCTCTGTCCAAAGTTGAGGTGCCCTTCACCCCTCAGATGGGATCTGGACCAGCACACAGAAAGGTTTCCTAATATTAGGCCCAGAGAAACTAGTGGTAAATGAAGTGGGAGTATTTGGGCAGAACACTAACCATGCTGAGAGTAGCTGAAGTACCAGAAGTAGCACAGCAATCGTGCTTCTCAGCAGAGTGGCTTAATGCAGGTGAAGTGACACACTGAAGACTCACAGGGAGTGAGCTCAGGTAACCCTTTCTGGTGCCATGCTGAGGAGTAAGGTATTCATAAAGACAGGCAAGACTTGAGCAACAATTATCTTTTTAGCATTACCTATTCCTTCACTTAAGTGTCTTGCACCTCACTTAGTCTTTTGTCTCCAGTGAGTTCCCTTCATAACCCTGACTAGTGAATTCTGCTACCAGGGTTGAGTGCATTTGTGTCTGAGCCTTTGTCTCGTGCTTATCTGTGTGGTCTCCAGCACACAGGGCTCTGTAAATAACAAGAAAAGCTTTGGCTTGTGATATTTTTCAAATCATGTTTAGCACAGAGGAAAAACGTCTTTGACAGCTCTGCAAACTCAGTCTTGAGATACAATAGACATCTACATTGCTGCAGTTTAAAAAGTTAATAGTACACAGTGTAAAAGCTGCCTACACAGATAATAACATGACGGATTTTAAGCTGCTTTAAGCCTTGCTAATGTAAACAGTACTAATACTAAAAAAATATATATATTTTAGGCTTTTCTTTTTCTTTTTTCTTTTTCTTTTTTTTTTATGTGAGGGAAATCTCTGCAAAGATGGGAAATATGTATCTTTTCCACCACTTCATAGAAAAGCAGCAAAACATACAGAAGAAAAGCCTTTCTCTCTGGCTGATTTCCCAAATGTACTTTGAGTTACCAGCCATAGTTAAGAGGCTGCTGGAGCTTCTTTGTACAGTGAGAAAGTGCTGAAACAGAAAAAGCATTGAGGAGAATATGCAATGACTTTGTCACAATTATGGGCATCAAACACAGGGTTTTCAGACACAATCCTTTATCCTGCAGATGTTTCAGCTCAGTGTGTTGATCAGTGTGTTGACTGCCCCAGGAAATTGCCTTGCAGATCAAAAAATGTCTGTGTGTGCTCCCCTTGCACATATCCAGCATAGTCTTTTCAGGACAGCTGCTAGTTTGAATATACAGGAGCTAGCAAAATTGTAGACTAGCAGTGGACAGATTCCACAGGTGAACCTTGATTCATTACAAATGTTGCATCTATAGTATGCAAAAACATTCTCCATCACAAGTAACATTCAGCACTTCCTATGTGTGTAGGAAGGTAACCTTTCCCTCTCCTTTGGGAAAAAAATACCAGAAATGCAGGCTCAGTCATGGTAACATTTAGTTTTCCTTTCAACTTGCTTTATGTGAAATCTGCCAGTGAGTGAGAATTTTTCTGGTACTATAGCCATGGGGCCAAATCCTTTCCTGATATCATCTCTTTCACTTAATTGAAGTCATGTGAAAATAAAAATTGTTTTTTGTGCTGTATTGTCTTTTTTCCAGAACTATGGCCACTACATAAAGTTGGCTAAGTGTTATTTTTTTCTGTGCCAGGAAATATCTTTCTTTCTTCACCGAGGTGATCAGTAAACTTGTGTGTTTTCTTTGTCAGATGCCCACCTTGTGCCATTTTGCATCTGAGTTTTGAAGATACCAGGGACGCTGCTCCTATGAACTTCACTGACAGCTGAAAGAACTCAACAATCCATCTTAGGGGTGAGCACTCAAAAATGGAATTTCAGTTGTGTCCTTATAAGACTTCAAACCACAGTCTGCCTCCCCCATCAGTCTCATCGTTAAGGGCTGAACATGTGGATCTGGGTTCACCCATGTAGCTCTCTGGGCATTTACCCAAGACATCAGGTTGATTGCTCAATGCAGAGAAAGTCACTCCTATAGGGAAGTTTAGTTAGTGGCAGGCAGAACTGGCTGTCAGAAGTACTTCTATTCCCCATTCCCTACCCTCCCTCCTCCATGTTGGCATCTCAGATTAGAGCCCAACATTAGTGAGACTGTACTTTCATAGTATGTCAGGGAAAACAGATTTGTGGCAAGGAAACACAAGGAAGTACGAGAGTTAGACCACTACTTGTGGACAGAGGAACAGTGGATCTTTACTTGCCTCTTGAGAGGCAAAGGAGGACAAGTAAGGATTGGATCCTTCTCCCCTGTGTCCTCACTCAATGTTCTTCCAACCCAGCTAAACAAAACCAGAAGGAAAAAGAACAAAGCTAAATATTTCTATGCCTTGCAAAAGAGAAGGGGAGAACAAAGTGAGATACTCCAACTCAGAATTTCATAGAGAAGCAACATGTGGCCATAATTTAATCTAGTGCTCACTCATTAGTTCTACAAAGCATTTGCACTTCTACTGAAAAATTTGATTTGGTAAATCTGAGGTGTTTTACTGTGGACCAGAAGGGAAGTTCATTAGAGAAATTGCAAGGCTAAGGCCTTTTTACCTAATAACAAGCCTTTGGTTTTTGTTAATCAGATACATTTGTCATTTACAGTGATGATAAACATTTGACAAGTAATCAGCTCTGTGAGGAATATGATTTACTGCTGCAATCTGGGTTTGCTATTAATAACAATAATACTATTTGGCACCCATATAGCCAGTGTAAGCAAAGGATAGAACAGATTTCCCAAGCTCTAGCTGGCTGAATGTGGTTTTCCATGTCTTGCTGAGAAGGGTTTTCCAGGGACAAGCCTGTTGGGATCAAAAGGACATAGAAAAATGAGAGCAGAGTCTTGGTGCAAATTTGTAGTTGTTTTTAAGGATGAATTGCTGGATTTGATAGGACTTCTGCAATTTTATTTCTCTCAGATGGATTTAATATAAGATGGAGATTTCAGTGTAGTGCTGTGAAAGGATTTAAATTTTGAAGATAAATTCTGAATAAATAGGGTTGAAAACTTTGTCTTCAACTTTTTATTGCAGAGAATTAAACATTAGTTGAGGTAACAGTTATTTTGTTGGGTTGGTTGGGTTTTTTTCTTTCATAAAGGTGTTTGTTTTTCTTCAAAAGCAAAGGAGATCTCTTTTCATTAAAAGAACAAAATTCTGAAAATATAAAACATTTGTTTTAGTTGTAAAATCTCCTCCCCTCATAATCCAAGTTTGCTTGTTCAAACTTCCAGTATTTTCACGGAGGTGGGAAGGAAGATCCAAGACAGGAGTTTCCAAAAACATCTGGTATCTGTGCAGGTTTTAAGACCCTATTTTGGATCTGTTTATGTTTTTATCTGTTGCAAAATTGTCTTTGTTCCAGTGATATAACTATTTGCAGTGGAAGTAATTCCCACCAGGTCCATCTCTGCACTTCTGGGTCGCAGTTAATAAACAAAGAATCAATGCAGTTTCCTTTCTAAGTCAGTTGTGCAGAGCAACTTTGCATTAAACAGATGTGAATCACTCACATACATGACAGCGCTTGCCCTGCTGAACAGGAGCAGGTATTCACAAACTTGTGCACTGATGCAGCACTTCTTCCTTGCTGTCTGATTCCTGAAATAATGCAGCTGAGACCTGAGTGGCCCTGCTGGTGGGACGTGATAGGTCTCAGAGGGCAGCAAAGCTTACATGCCATTTTGATGATTTTGTTCAGTGTGATTCCTAGCTTTTCAAAGCTGCAGTCTAGCCCTTTTCTGGAATATTTCTGATAGCTGTGTAATCTCAAAGAACTGTTGTCAACATTTTATTCATATATTTACTTCTTTATTGAAGAACTGTTTTTCTTTCAGGTATACCTGTTTGGAATGAAAATACTATTTTTGTAATGCACTTGAGTGTTTTTCATTTTGCACAAATACAAAGTTTGGACTCTCTTTTCATCATTTCTGTTGCAACCTTTGTAATATATTTGATTGATAGATTTTATTACTATGGTTACTCCAATTTTATACAGCAGATTTCATTTGTGAGAGTGGAGTCATGCTCTTCCCTCATTCAGCCCACTTTGTTTATTATTGTTTATTGTGGGGGGGGTTCCATTGCTTTCCTTAAAAACAAGCTTGCTGCAAAATAAGGAGCTTCTCATGTCTTTAAATCCACTATGTCCTGCACTGCTGCCTTACAGAGAGAAGAATTTTATGTACTGAAGTACTAAGAAGTTTTGCTGGCCGTAAGAGTTCAGAAATCAAAACCATACATGGCACTTTCATCTTATTACATGGCTTCTCTTCCTTTTATTTTCTTTTTTTCTTTTCCCTTAATTTTTATTTGAAGAAAGATTTTGCAGAGCAAGTCACAGTGATTTACTTGCATGCTGCAGGCTGATTTAGGATGCTTATTCGATCAGTCTGCTTCTAATGACACCGTAGAAATACCGTAATGGATGGAACATTCCTGGCCTGTTCTAAATTGGATTAGATGGTTTACTAATGTAATACCAGCCAGCTAAATCAGCCTGTGATGCCATGGGGATTAATCTATAGGGAATATTTGATCTCTAATGCCCATGTGCTAGCTGAAGTGCAGTCATATCTTTTGATTTAATAAACCATTTTTGTATTTCCCAACGGTATGTGTGTGTTTGAGCAGGATGAGCTAATTGGTAGAATTACCCTTTTTAAATGAAACTTCATAACTTGCTGCTGAATGGAAGAATACTAAGTACTTCAGTCTGACAAGAATTGGCTGTTGTTTATGCGATTTCTTCTTGATAGCTTAAATGCTAAGGACCACTCAAGGATTTGGTATTCTCTGTTAAGAGACAAAACTAACAATGCTGATATACCTGTAAAATACTCATTCATTACTGGACTAAGGTGTCAAAAAAGATACATGGTATTGGTACATAATATGTTTGTTTGAGTTTTATTCTGGTCATCATGATCTCTTTAAAAATTAACCCTTGATATACAGACATTTACAGACTGATGATCAAATAAATTATTAGGAAATAGGTTGAGAAACAAGGAAAAATTACAAAGTGCCATGTTCTTGGGTGTCACTTGTTAGCACTGTGCTATTTGCTGAGGTGTTCACTGCAGATGTGTTTAACCTTTGGCTGGCAGATGGGTTGTGCAGGAAGCAAACAGGGAGGCACAGGGGGGAGAAAAAGAGAACTGCAGAATTATAAAGCCAAAACATCCTCTCTGTTTAGATGTGTGCACCTTAGTGCAGTTGTACTGTTTCCTAACTTTTACTAAAGGGAATGTAAACTGTCTGCATTGTGCCAAAGTAACTTTGCTGTTAAATAAGTCTCCCTATACCAACTGAAATCTGCCATAACTTTGTGATGGATTTTGATAGCAGCAGAGGACGTCTTTTGCACGTATCTCTCTTCTTTACTTTGTCTTGGTATGTAGGCCAGATGCTCACTATACGATAGTCTTTGAGGAATATGAGGAGACATAATGTTGTGGAAAAAATGTTAGAGATTATTTCCTGTGGCTAGGTTGGTCAATCTTTTCTTTTTTTTTTTTTCCAGCAGGGAGCTTTCTGATAGATGTGGACAGTTATTCTTTGACTCCAGCACTAGTGGTGCTGGAGAGGGTGCAGAGAAGGGCAACTAAGCTGATTAGGGGTCTTGAGAACTTGCCTTATGAGGAGAGCTGGGGCTGTTCAGCCTGGAGAAGAGGTTGCTGAGGGGAGACCTCATTGCTGTCTACAACTACCTGAAAGGAGGTTGTAGTGAGGTTGGTGTTGGCCTCTTCTCCCTAGTGATAAGACAAGAGGATATGGGGTCAAGTTGCACCAGGTTCAGATTGGATATTGGGAAAAATCTCTTCACAGAAAGAGTGGTGAGGCTGCCCAAGGAGGTGGTAGAGGCACCATCCCTGGAGGTGTTAAAAAAACAGGTAGATGTGGTGTTTCAGGAGGTGGTTTAATGATTAGGGGTTGTAGGGTGGACAGTTGCACTTGATGATCTTGAAGGTCTTTTCCAACCTTGTTGTTTCTATGATTCTATAAATCAAGCTTGGGAGAACCAGTATGCATTATTTTTGTGCTTGTGTGCTACTGATTTGAAGGGACACCTTTTCAAATTCAGTTGCTTGAATTGTGCATAAGGATTTTTGTGCACAAGCAGAGACAGAGTTTTGCATTTGACCAGACTTTGTGTTTATTCATGCATGGACACGTGCTGACTGTTCTGTCTTCAGAAAGTACATGCGAGATGTTGATATATTGGAAATTTGACACTGAAGGATATATATCATACCTGACATGTCAGTGTTGCTGTTATGCTGTAAATTTTAGTAGTTAGTCAATTTCAAAGAGGAGTATAGTTAGACATAAAGTTATTAGTTAACATTCAGAAACAAGTCGGATGCAGTAATGAAATAAATACGTTTGACTTAACTCTTTAATAGCCTAAGTAATAGAAATGAAGTGATGCTAAGCATTGGAGTTTCTAAATATATTTTTATCTATTGGCGTATCTCTGTGTAGTACAAACAGTCCTGATACTGTGGCTGAGTAGAGGGTACACAGCCTTTGTATCATAACTATATGGAGCACCAGAACCTGACTGGTTCTTGATACTTAAAATCTGATTAAGAAAATTCAAACCCATATGTATATAATTATTTGTCCCATGTACAGTGTTTATGAACATTCAATGAATGCATTTATTCAGCTCATCATATAGTGATTTGCATGTAATAATGACTTTGAATGAAACTGAAAATAACAGGGAGAAGAAGTGTTAGATTAGTTCCAAATACCCCTGCAACATCAAGACTTTGTGCAGTCAACCCAGTGACTGGGACACTTCAGTGTCCATCTAATAGCTTCAAAAAGCTGTTATTTTGAGGGCATGTTTTAGAACAGCTTTAACTTCTGAGCAGCTGGCTTATCTTAAGCTCAAAATTAAAGATCACCATGTTTTGTACAGTGACAGAGGCTTCTTACATTTCTGGTTTCAAACAATAGTAATAGAAGTAGAAATAAAAATGTAGCCATTACACAGCTATATTTATATAGAAGATATTTACCTTGAATTTGGGATTAATTCCTCTGTCTACTGTGCAAGATACTTTAAGTATTTTAGAGACCGTGCTGTAAATCCACCCCTGTCATTTTCCACAAGTGTAGAAAGTCATGAGAGAACTGGCTTTGAAGCCCCTGCACACAGGTGTATGCATATAAGCTGGCTGAAATCTCTTTTTACTTTTCTGACTGTCAAGCCATGAAACTGCTTCCAAAGAGACCTGACTTCACTGATGAAGAGCTTTAACAAATCCTTCCAGTAAATGTTTCCAGAAATGTTCTGCTGACAGAGCAACATAAAGGTAGAGTCAGTAAAGAGCAACAAACAAGCAGTACTTCACCGTCATGAGAATGGTAGCAAGACAAGCACACCACTTCTGCCAATGTTACAATATATATTACTGAGCACACGTTGCCTTGTGCAAGAGAAGAGAAACTGAAAGATGATTGTCCTGGTTTGAGCCAGGATGAAGCTGATTTTCCTTTTACTGATTTTCTTCTTTTTTTTTCTTCAGTAAGTTTTCTTTTAACTAGTAGCAAAGTGTCCCAGCTTGGGCTGATTAACAGCTGGAATGTTCTTCTAACTGCTGGATCTTCAAGGTCACACCTTTACTCTGCCAGCTCAGACACTACGGGGAGATCTGTGACCCCCCCGTAGGAGGCTGAATTAGACAGACAGCAAAATTGGCCAGAGATATTCCATTCCATATATCTATGTAAGCTCAGAGGAAAGTAAGAGATCACAGAAGACAACTTCCTTCTTGCTGCTTCTTCCCTTTTCTTCGATCCATGGCCAGCGTCCGGGGAGGACTCTGTCCATCCATCACCATTGACCCCCAGACTGGAGCTCTCCTGACCCTCATCACTCTGTGCTCTCTCTGGCAGCTCCAGGACTTTTCAGGACTGTTCCCAGCTCAGGAGATGCTGTGGGAGTTGCTGGGGGTGAGGGAAGGTGAGAGGCTTTTGCACATATCTGAACACGTCTATATAATTGTATATTTCTTTTATCATCAGTGTTTAATTAAAGCTGTGTAGTTTAGTTTTCAATCCAGTAAAGTCTCTCTCTCTTACTCTCTCCTTCCCTACCTGGGTGAGAGGGGGAGGGGATCAAAAGCGTTGTTGTCAAACCTGAGTCAGACAGTGACAATGATGATGATTACTTGGAACACCACAAGAATGACATTCTGGTTTTGTATTCCACCACTTTGCACTCCTTGACTTTCAGAAGCAACCATTTCATAAAAGTTGTATTTGCTTTCCTTTGATTTACAATTATTGAAATTTTAATAAGGATTGTGCAGCGACTCCAGACATCACATATTGTCAGTGAGAAATTATAACTTTATTGCAGCACACACTGACAGCCAACTCATAAAAATGAATGACATTCTATATCATAACATCTCGTAGGCTGTTCAGCATGTTAATAGCTCACTTCATCTTTCTTTAGCATAATGAGCCAGACAGTGTACCAATATTCAATGTGAAAATGAAGATTAAGAAAATTTGAATTGAAGTAAGAAAGTAGCATTTAGCAGAGGTTCAGGCAACATTCAGATAAAAAGTTTCAATTAAAGTACTGTTAGGGAGCCTTTTATCACTGGAGCAAGGCTTTATTACCAAAGACCAACACTTACTACAAAAAAATGTCTGTTTCCAGCTGTACTTGGCTTTTGAAATGCTACTTCTGAAGGGATCTATAGTCTTATCCCATATAGTACTTTTTTGTAGACTCAGTTGTATAAGGTTAGATTGATTTATAACAAGTTATTTTTTCATGTTAGATCCAACTGAAAAATGGAAGAATATTTAGGAAAGGGAGTAGACAGAACTTAAATGATCCTTTTCTTTATACTATTCTACAAACAAATAAAATTATTTAATAGCCAGCCTACATACTATTGCCACTGATTACAACATATGAGTGTCTCTGAAAAGGATTACCATAGATATACTTCAACTCCAAGAGATGCAGTTAGAACATCAATATTTATGATGCAGAAGTACTACTAAAAGATACACTTAAAGAAATGTAAAACAAAACATGAAGGCTGATACTCTGTTATTACGGCTTGATTTTTACTACTTGTATTGGCAATTCCTGATGTACCTACTTTAACACAGACAAATCTGTCTTTCCCAAATCTGGGAGTATTTTTAATCATTAACCCTCTAATTGCTGAAAGCTCTGGTTAAGACACCAACTGCAGACTCACTGCAGTCAACTCTCAATTCTCCAGAGTATGAACCTGAATCAACCACTTGTAACTACTTATATGAGAAAAACTGTCCAGTAAAGTAGTGCAGCTTAAGTAGCTCATGGCTTCAATTTTGGTCATGATCAACTAAAAACTCTCACTTCAGCTGGGTAAGGACTCCTCTTTCAGCTCCAAAAGTATCACAGTTAAAGAAAGATAAAGTTTTGGAAAATTCCTAAAACAAAGTATTTAGTGTTTCTTTCATAAAATACATGCACTTTTGAATCAAAGGTTTATGGATCTGCATTATCTAGTGCAGCACCTGAGCCAAATGTAGCTCCTTTGATGTGGAAATATGTATCTGCTGGAAGGGAATACATCCCACAAGCTGGATCAAGCACAGGACATTGATATTCTTTCTTGGAACAGGATGGCAGAATTGATCCTTTATCATTCTGGAGGGATCTCTCAGTGATGTTTCTGTGTGAAAAATGCCAGATCAGTTTCAACCACCTCAGAAATACTTGTGATTAACCAGCTTACATTGGAATGTAGTCACCAGTAGTGAAGGCTGTTTGTGCTCCAGGGCCCCAGTCCCAGGCAGGCTGTCTACCACAGAGAGCCCTCTGCTGTTGGAAGTGGCCGCAGGTTTAAGACAAAGTGATTTTTAAAGTAGTTCTTTCAAATCCCAGTGATAAAGGGGATAGCTCAATCTTCAGGCTTCTTTTTGACCACTGTTCACACCAAAAAGTTATTTCTTCTGAGCACTCCTGTAAAATCTGGCAGCTGCAATGTTGTCGACTGAGGTACATGAAATAAGAGGAACATCCTGGAAGCGCTACTAAAGACACACACATCCAATTTTCCTACAATTTAGTTGAATTCTCCATCCTTGTTCCAAGTGCAAAGAAATTAGCACTGTATGTTGCAGCTCAAAAAGACACTCCTAGTGATGTATGCTGTCTATGGAGAACTGTCTACCCAAATTTTAATGGTCCCCCTCTGTCTGAACTGCTTTGGCTACTGCTTTTTTCACCCTTTTGATTTTAAACTGTTATTCCTTCACCATGCTTTTCAGTTTCCATTGTGGGTTTTCTATCACCAGCCAACTATTCATTCTGATTTGCTTCCTAATGGCCTAAGCTGACTCTTGATTCAATTCTTTACTCATTAAGACTTTTCATTACGGGTGATTTTGAAATTTATGCTGATACTTTGGAACATCCACTCTTACAAAGGTTTAATATTTGTTGAATCTTCTCAGTTTATCACATATTAACTTTCCTTCTTGCAAAATGGATCATTATATTAGAACTATGATACTTAATCTTCATCACAGTGATATGCTACTCTTTTTCCCTTTGCATTTAGTCCTCATTGTGGACTAGCTAAAAGTTTCTCTCTTTCCTCACTTTTTCTGGGGTATTTAGCAGTTGCCCAGGGCACAGTGGGGCATTTAAATCAATCACCCTGCATGAATACAGTTCTCAAAGCCAGCCGAGCCCCCTCCCAGATCCTTCTCTGTCCCTTCTAGTTGTCTCATTCTCATTCTAGTATGTCTCCTTCCCTCAGCTGTATGGGATTCCTGTTTGTGATTCCTTTGTCTGCATTCATTTGATTCAATGTGATGTCAAGCACACAGTGGCCGTTTTGATACTTATTGCATTTTATTTCATGAAATTAAGGTTCACTTCTCTCTGTTTCTGTAAACAGAAAAGATTAGACTGCTTTCCTCCCCTTTAGTGGCTTGTCTTGTTTTAAGTATGTTGTATCTGTTCCTAAGGCTAATCAGCCTTCTGCTGAATTTTTCTGTTCACTCAAGGTCAACTCCTAGCTGGCTAGAATATACCTCCAATTACTTTTAAAATTAAGGAAGCTTGGCTAGTCTGACTAAATGTAGTGAGTTTTAATCTACTCCTGTTATTTCACTGGCAGCTGAGAGAAGCTGGTAGTGAAACAGCTTTTGTAGCATCTTCATATATTTGATTTTATCTGTAAGTCTTAGTTCCCAGATCTGATTGCTAATTGGAAAAACTCAGAAGTAATTCTCTGAAACTAGTGAGTTTAAGTTATCCCTATGTCACAAGTGAGTTCAGCTTAGTAGTGGAGGTCTTATGCAGATGCGTGCTACATTAAAGGTTATCTGGCTTTCTCCAGGATTTAGGAAGTATAGCTGCAGTGAAGAGTAGCCAGAATGCAACCACTGTCTGGCAATGTCATGGGCACCAACAAATTTACTGAAAGAAGTACAGAGCTGATGTACATCAGCTGATGACAGGTTAGGATTGTCTCCCTGGCTGATGGAATCACTTCTCACACCTGCAATATGAATGTGCCATATACTTCAGCCAGTGACAGGTAGGGACTGTCTCCTTGGATGATGAAATCAGCTTTTCTTCTTGCAAGACAAATTATTGGGGCAAAACTAATACACATGGGAAGGCTTTGTGTGCCATTTTACTTCATTTGAGGATGATTGCTTTGAATTTGTGACAGTTCAGTGATGTGAATCTGGGTAAAAGTATACAAATTGTCTCATTTTGCACCAATTCATAGAGTTTCAACTTCTCAACTGGTAGTGTGAAGCCAAACAATTGTTTTACCTGATGTCTCTGATTTCCCATTTACTAAAATTCTTTTTTCATGATCTAGTTGTCCATGGTCTTTTCCTCATCACTTGGGATTTGGACTGGTTTATCAAATTTTGGTTTTCTGTCTTCTGTTATTACTTAGCTAATGCCATTTGTCTGAGGAATTAGTATTACAACTGCTGAATGCCTTTTGTGGTCAAAACATGAAGGAAACATTATTCGTATTGCACAGTTTGTGGTGTCAACTGATATGCAGAAAATACCCAGATATATTTTCTAGTCTTCACAGATGTTGAAAAGCTGTTTGTGTTTGCATAATTGTCTGAGAGATACGTACAAATAGATGGTTTCATATTCCTTTAAACATAGTGAGTAAAGTACAGTCAAGCTGCTGTTGAGTTTCTGGTTTCCAAAAGAGAATTCAGGGTAAAAACAGCAGCTTCATGCACTTTCATTTTTTTTCCTATTAATGATATACTATAATTATTACTAGAGATTTTTGCAGGTGGTGCAAGCTTTTTAGTTTGGTCTTGCATTTCAGTGTTTTAGTGTGTAAATACCTTATTTGTAGTTTTTATATCATCTT
The DNA here is from genome assembly GCF_020740795.1 of Apus apus. NCBI lineage: Eukaryota > Metazoa > Chordata > Aves > Apodiformes > Apodidae > Apus > Apus apus. The sequence goes on from NC_067291.1 coordinate 10,043,654, forward strand.
TTCTAGAAAAAATCTCCCACTTTTTCTCTATAAAGATGATCTCCCAAGGAAATGCCTGAGTTCTTGTACAATTCATGTAGTCTGTCTGTAATTACTTGGGTTTAGTGGTGTACTGTTTCCAGGTTGGTTTTCTTCTTTCATTCAACTTCTCAGAGGAATGGAGATCAACAAAGAATAGGAGAAATTAAACAGGCTTTTTATTAACAAAGCTTTTCAAGCTCAGAGCCTACTCTCAGCAGTGCAGCTCAGCAGAGTCAGAGAATAAGAACCAAAATCCTACAGAGATTTCTTGTGCATCTCTTGAAGAACCAGTGCCCTCAAGAAACTTTGAAAAATCATCTGTAAAAGGGTAGAAATTCAGACACATCATTCGCAGTATTCTTCTGTAATATCAGCTTTAAATGTGTGTCACCTGATTGGGAGGAAGAAGTTGAGCCATCTGGGATCAGGTCTGCTACTGGTGGCTGGGTAAGGAACAGCTGGAGGGTTTGGGGAACAATTAATAGTCAAATGGGTGGGATATGGTGGTGCACCAGACATCCCTAGTTTTTTGTGGAGAAGAAACAAGATAATTGCTTTACCAGGAATTCAAAATGTCCACCCCAATACCTGGCACCATTGCTAATGTTCAGTGTATGAAATGTATTCAGCACTGGAGTGAAATCTCCTGCACTGGGGTTTCTAAGAACGTATGTCAGCAGTATTTCAGGTGTAATTCATCTTGCCTTCCAGTTGGATTAGTTGACCTCAGAAGGTAATTTCTAACACCATTTATATATTTGCATGATTGCGTTCTTTAAAATATGTAACTGACTTTCAGGATCAGTAAGGATTGTCATTACCTTTCCTATCAGTTACTGATACTGTAGTTTTAGGTTAGGGGAGCACTTCATCCAAAACTTAGTGTTATATTTTGCTACATAGGTTTTAAAATCTGTTATTCCACTTTGTCTTTGAGCAGAGTGAAAGATTTTTCAAGCTACACAGGACAGCACATAACAATATCTCAAATTAGCCATCCCTTACATTTTAATGATTTTTAGTGATCCACCAGGTTATTGCATTCATGGTTGAAGTGTGTATAAGGACAGTGAATTATTTATACCAGTTGGAGTAATAGCATTGAAACATTAGTGTGGAAAATGTCTGATGTCATAGTCACTTATTTTAACTCTCTTATTACAAAAAAACAAACAAAAACCCCAAAAAACACCTAATACAGCTATTTTACAAACTCACCCCCATTGTGTCTGTAACCCTCCCTTCATCCACTCAAGGATGTATTTCTAACTCTTTTTTAGAAACTTAATACTGTGTTTTTACCCTCAAAAGCATTGGATAAAACTTTAGCTGTGTACCCTACCATTGCCTTGTCTCTTTTCTCCTCTGTTCTGTGAGGTCAAAGCTTTTTTTTGCCTTTTTTTTTGCCTTTTTTTTTTCCCATTAAAAAAGAACATTTAAATACAGAAGAATGAGGATCATCTATTTATTTTAAAGATACCAATTTATTTTTTAAAAAATTGCGAAGACATTTGACATGGGTTTGTGCTGATTAAATATGTCTGGGCTGCAGTACCACAAATCCAATAACAAAAAGGGAAGAACAGGATAGTTGTTTAACATCAGTAATAGTTATCTAAACTGAATTGTATTGCCTGAAAGAACTGCAGTCTAATTTTCCTGATTGTAAAACAACTGGAACAGAACTGAGACCAACTCAGTGAATGTCCTTGTCTGACCATGTCAGTTTCCTCATGTGTGAAACAAATAATAATATTTTCCTCCCCAATATGGTGTTACAAATCTCAATTAACATGCTTTTATTGCCTCAGCAATAGAATATTTTGTTCTGCTGGTCTAAATCCAGTGTAAAAGCTACACATGGTCAACAACAGGATTGGACTCTCTGGTATTATTAGAGTCCTAATAATCATAACTCCAAACATAGTTAATTTCACTTAGGGATTTAAATTTGCAAAATAAAAATATGAAGCCACTGTTGTCTATAATCTGAGAAGGGACATGGGGAGAAATGTGAGATTAAACACTTGTTAAATTATTATTAATTAATAAATGCAAACTCCATCATGTTGACAGAGCATTAGAGTAGCCTGAAACTATGAAATTATAGTCTTCAAAATGTTTGATTGGTAGACAAAATAATGGCTTTTGTGGGTTAATGCAAAGGAATCTTATGTTGGCCTTTTTAGGGTAGGCACAGTGAGTACAGGGAGACAATATACTGATCTTAAGTCTGCAGATAGGAGCATTGTTATAAGTCTAGTGTTGTAAAATATGTGCTTTTGATTCATGGCACATATTCAGTGCTTCTTCCATGTAATTCTGAAGCTAATTTGATTTAAATCACTATTACCTGAATGGAGCATGTCCAACAAACCAGAACACAATGGATGTTAAATATTGACTTTTAAATTGAAAGGACATGTTCATTATCCAACTGGTATTACTGTATCTTAAATGTACGTAAGAAAACAGAATCTAAAAGCTATAGAATTTATCTGGAAAAGTTATGTTCATTGTATCAGTAATGCTCTTCTGACTCTGCTGACTTTGACAGAACTCCTTTGGGTTCTGTCAACTGTCTGATGTTAGATGCTCTCTTCCCATTATAGCTTAAATAATGTTATGATATTCTTTAAAACTATTGAGCACAATAAATACTTCTGACAGTTGCTGTTACAGATTTTCTAGAGGTGGCATCCCATTTTCTAGTTTTCTGATACCAAAAAATGGCCTTGAAAACATTTTTTTCCTCTCTCTTTATGTTAAACTTATAGATCATATGGAACTTGGATTACCTTAATAATGAAATTGCTAATTTTCTGTCCTCCTGCTTTTTTAAAGCAAGTTTCATGTGGGATGCTTTCAAAACTTGTTATGCTAGTTCTTTATATCTATTAAATTCCTGCTTGGCATAGCAGACAAGGTAGCAAAGGAGAGTGTAAGCCAGTGTTAAGATTCTTCACATCCTGAGTTGCCTGTAGCCTAGAGTAGGACAGATCACTCAAACCTAATTTATAGTAACAGAAATAGATTGTTAGCTTGTATAGAGGCCTATCAGACCCTGCATCTGCTGGCTTCTGTCATTCCCAGTGTATGTCCATTTGCAGATGGTGAATTCAACTATCCTGGCTGATTTTCTGGCTGTCTCTATGTTGCAATGCACATAGGACTCAATCAAGACCAAGTATTATGTGAATTCTACATATTTCCTGGCACACTCAAACATATACATGTTTTAGTTTTGCTCCAGTTCTGGTCAATATTTGGCTGAGGCAGTTTTATTTCAACATCACAGTTTGTATTTAGCTCTGACTGGAGAAAAAAATATTGTTTTGGCTGGAGTTTGATTTGATTCCCAGATTCACTTCTGCTCTAACCACCAAACTATTGTGTCTATTCTTCTCTCTCTGAACTAATAAATATTTATTAAGTAAAAGATTGGTAGCTATCCCATGTGGCTGATTAGGGTAGTTACCTGGAATATTATCCCTGTTTCACATAATCCAAAGCAGATGCATGGTCTGGGTCTCATCTGACTGTCTCAGCCACTCAGCTATTTATTATTTGAGTCTTTCTGGCTTTTTTTTCTAGGACACACATTACATACCCAACTTCAGAAATCATTCTAGTGAAAATATAACCTAGCAAATATCCTTGACCAGGTTTAACCTTCAGCCATAACTGTGACTGCATATTCAGAAACCCCTCTACCATTGCAAACTTCAGAGGACAGACATGCCTCACATGGTGAGAATAATTGCTACCCTTGATACATCACTCCAGAAGTGCTTTCCTTAAAATAATTATTTCTGTCTTACCTTGAGTGGGCCTGAGGCTGTGACCTTCTGTTCTGAATCTTTTCTGGAAGAAATTAGAGACTAAAACTTCTAGGTTTGATCAAAACATGTAGAGCTGAGTCATTTCAGCAAACTGATAACGCTCATGCTTAACATTCATCTCCCTTGGCATCATATCAGCTTTAGCTGAGTCGGTTTGGGGAAAGGGGGAAGAACCCTTTGAAGAGAATGAGACTTTTAGTTACATGAACCAGCAGCTATATTTCTGATCTCTTAGATATCAGTTTTCAGCTTACTGGAGCTGAAAGTTTTTATTTTTACAGCTTTCTGCTCTACTTAGCTTCTTGCCAAGTCATAAAATCTAGCATACTGCAATATTTAGTCTATTCATGGTCGTATAGAGAGCTTATATCTGCAATATCCAATATAAAGGTGGCTTTGCGTGACTCCTATTTAAGCAGACACTTGAGGATCTCTGCAATAAGGGAGTATAAGAAGACTCATCCATCATGTAACTGCTTGAGATGGTACAAAGCATTTCTTTCTTACATCCAGGCATCTTTAGATGCTGACTGTTCCTGCATCTCAGCAGGAACATGGCCCGTTGTAGCCACAGGTACTGGATATAGTTGAGGACATCCATCAGATATTGCTGAATTCTAGCACAATACTACACCTGATCAAAATTAGAACTGGTAAAACAAGAAAAGTGTGATGCAGCAGTTTCCCACCGGAAAATGCAGATTTAAATTTACCAGAGCATTCAGGGTAATCTGTTTGCTTTATCAATATTTTTAATGGTAATAGCAAAACTTAGTTTTAAAAACAACATAAACTATTTCATTTTTAGTTTGTGTAATGGAATATAAGCAATTAAAAGTCAGATGAAAACAATAATTAAATTATTGAAATTAATTGTTTCTACAAAAGTATTTGACATTTTTCTAAAACATTCTTCTAGATTTTTTCATTCATGGGAAGACTGACATTTTTTACTGGTTTTAGATTCAGAAAGATATGAAATTTCATAATAGTGATAAACATTTTGCAGAAAGTGCCCAGTTAAAATTCTGTGGGAAAGAGCTTTGTTAATATATTTTGAATGACAGTGAAAATTGTGGTGGAAATATCAAAGAAAAAGTGAAGCTTTTCAGCACAGTTTGTGATTTTTATGATTGGCTACTTTGGGACCAGCTCACTTTCTGTAGAGATTAAGCCAGCTCTAAGAATGGATATAAGGTTAGATACAGGAATCTTAGGCTAAGCCAGAAGCAGGAACTAGGAGTCAGGGACTAAACAGACAAGAGTGGGAATACGAGATGAATGCAGGAACTAATGCACAGCTGAATTACAGCTTGAGGAAAAGACAGGAATGATGCTGGATTTGGATAAGTTTCATTCCTACCTGGTATCAAGAGGTGGACACTGGGGGAGCTCCCATGGCAGGAGCCGTTATTCTGGCTCCTGCAATCACAGCATCCAGCAACAGCAGTGGCAGTCTCTGAGTGACCCTGGGCTGATGTGGTGCCTGTCACCTACTGCTGACTCCCAGTACATCCTTACAGAGCAGTGTCCCTTTTTAGCAAATGGCCTTGCATTAAAAACTACTGTGTTATATGTAAAATAAATGGAGGGAATTAAGCAGCAGAGTTCCTAGAACAGAGCTACTCTTTATACTCTTGTCCCTTGGTAGGAAAGGGACAAGTTCCTATTCCAGTAGTAGTAGAATGTGCTGGCAATAGATTTTAAATAACACTATAGCAAATAGCAGTTGTGAAAGAAAAACACCAAAAAGCAAACAAACGAAACAACAAAATATTCCTATAAGGTCACCAGCACCAAAACCCACTATAATTTAAAAATAATAAATCAATAGATAGAGAGAGAGAGAGAGAGATAATGAAAAATCCCACAAACAGTGAATAGTGACTCTGCTAAAAGTTTTGCTTTCCTGTTCAGAAAAAGCAAGCAACAAGATGAGTAGCTCAAAACAGCTACATCTTTACCGTTACTTGTAAAATGGTAAGAGATATTCTCAAGACTACTCATTTGGATGCTTTTGCCTCTTTACTGCATTCAACTGGTGCAAACAAGCCAAGGAATATGCAGTCATTAATAGAAACTCCTTGGTTTTTTTATTATATTTCTCCCTAACTGCTCAGGTACTATTGCTGAAATAAACTGTGCTTTAAGAAGGTGTCTGATCTCTTCTCCACACTGGTCACAGAGCTCCAGAGAGAAGAATTACAGAACATTTTATTTAAAATCTGGTACTACATGTAATTTTGTAATCTGGGTTATATCTGCATTACCTGGGATACTCATATTTTTTTTAATTGAACTGTTTTTACTAGCTAATGTAGGCACTTCCAACAACATAACCAGGAGACAATGTGATTAACATAATTTGAAAAAAAAAGCCAACAAACCAAACAGTGCAAAGGGGAGACAGAACCCCACCTCAGGATTGACTGTGGGACAAACGCTGATTCTTCAGGGACAATGGAGACAGGAAAAGAGTTTTGCTGTGGCAATTGTCTTTAAAAAAAAACAAGCACAAAAACAAAACCTGGCTGTATTTCAGACTGTAAAGTAGAACACCTTTTTTTTCAAAGTAGTTGGTGAAACTTTAGTCTTTATTTGATTGTGTGTGATTTTCTTTTATTTGTGAATATTCCAACATCCAGACTTTGATGTTACCTTTGAGCATAGCCTTATCAGGCCCTGAAAATAGCTTCATACATGAAAATTTTTTTCTGTTGTATTAACCTGGTCTGAAAATAACCTAATTGACCTGTTGTAGTAACAGGTTTGACTTTAAAGTCCCAGCTTACAAGGGTTTGTATCACTTGGTTCTGTCTTTTGAAGACTTAATCAAGAGACATTTTTCAGCTTCTGAAAGTTTTTTACCTCTTCTGCATGTATGGAGAGTGCCTAATGGACCCTTCCTATTTGTTCCCTGGTCTCCACAACTGTAAAATATTATTATTTTATGTTTTACAATGTCAAAATTCTTTCTATTTTTAGGTTAAAATGAAAAATCTCTTTTATTTAGCTTTTAAAATATTTATTTTATGGTATTATACATTTTTTTGTCCTTTTGTCCTGGGGCATTTGTACAAAACATACTTTAAAATGTTTGCATAATTGATTTGATTTTTGAGGCTGGCAACAGGAGTCGGTTTTCACTCCCTCTGAAACTGCAGGAAAGTGATGGGACCTTATTAGAGAAAGGGACTGTTGCATTTGCAAGGAAGAAGAAAAGTTATATTGAAAAGCATAACCATGATGGGACTTTAAAAATGATGGCCTGAATTATTTTCTGGATCTGTGCTGGCTCTGCCAGGTGAGGATCTGGCCTGATATTTTTTCTGTTGTCTGTAATTTGAGTGAGGCATGAAAAGTCAAGCCAGTAACATTTTCTTGTCCATACATCTTATTTCCTCAGTGGAGAAATATGATGATTTATTACTGAGAGGCAGAAACAGATTCTGTATTTCCAGTTTCTCTCCCATTTCCACTCCACAGGCCAACCTAATCGAACATGTCAGGTCAAAGGATGGGAAATTTTATTTCCAGAGGAAGGCACTGATTGAACTGGTGAAGCCTGATTCTGCAGGTTGCACTCAGTTGCAGTGGTTCCTGTTGACTTAAACAGACCTATTGATGAGAACTGGAGCTCTACAATTTACAGACACTGGGCTGAAACCTGACCCCATGTTTATGCAGTCAAAATTCTCCCATCAGTTAATAGGAATTGTGTAAGAACAAGATTTCAGTAAAAAGTGAGGATGGCAGGATTTGGACCTGTACCAGATGCTTAGGAGGAGGCTGTGCTTCCTGCCCTCTCAGTTAGAAGTTGGGTGCTGTGAAACAGCCACTAATGCCAAGACAGTTGGCAAGCGAGCAAAGCAGAAATAATAGAATTAAAGGGGAGAAGGACTTTTTGCAATTAAAATTGCATGTACTGGCATTTCTAGTATGTGGCAGAGATCCTGCACGTTTTACTCCTGAGTGACAAAGAACAGAGCTGTGTATGTCACCATGGAAATGTAAATGGAGCTCCTTTGACAAACAGAGAAATGTATGCCATTCCTTTATGCTCAAATGAACTGTTAGTAGTGGGATGCAAGAGAAGAATGGGAAGTCTGTTACAGGAAAGACATGAAAATGAAATTGTAGTCTCTGTAGGAGTTTTAAAAATCCAGGGGCAAAAAGTTTTGGTTTTTTTTCCTAATTAATAAATACCATATTTGTATCTGGCAGTATAAAATAGCAATGATCAAACACGTGGCAAAGAACACAGAGGAGAACATATAGATTTGTATCCTATGCTGCTTCTACCTGGGCTATCTGCTTCTATTTGTTTATTTATTTATTTGTTTTAATGAGGAGGACTATTTATGAATGAAAGGAAATTTAAAAGGAGTGGGCAGCTGTGTTACAACGTATGAAGTTAATTGGATTAAAGTTTTAGTTTAGTTTTTATGATCAACAGATGTTTGATGATTTCTGTTCTAATTCTGACTGCATCATTCTTTTCTTTCTTGGGGCATGGGTATGTGTAGAGTACAAAGAAAAAATTATGAACAGCAACCTATATTGGGAACTCAAGAACTCATAACTTTTCTAATATGCTGAAGATTCCTGCTTAGATTTTTGCTATGTGCCATTTGGAACAGAGAGCTAGGTAAAAAACATAATATATTTTCTTTTTTCTGTACTGCTGCATTAACATATGCTTGTGCTTGGTTCTACCAAATACGTCGGAGTTCAACACCCACAATGAGTATGAGAAGTGAGTCTCTAGCTCATGTGTTTGGATATTTGAACTAGAAATGTTTTAGGAGATAAGCAAGGGAGATGGAATTGCCAAGTGAGTCACTCTGGAGTCAAAGCATAAAGGCAAAGAAAACAGGGAAGGATTTAAATCCAAACTCTTTATTTACCTTTTTACTCCCTCTGGAGTTACATTTTACGACTGTCATAAGATGAAATAACTTTAAACTCTACAGCAAGCCAATAAATTTTACAGTATCCTGTTTTCCTCTTAGGAATAAGGCCTTGGACGAGGTTTCTGCAGCTCAAAAAGGAAAAACTTAAATGGTATCTGTTGTTCACTTAATTTCGCTTATTTTCATTTCTTTCTAACCAAAACCAACCAGCAGCTTCTTTAATCCATCCTCCTGATTTAAATTCAGAACAGCAATAATGCTGCACCCAGCTCACATTTTGAATATGGAATCTTAAATATTCTCAGGGAAGTTTATCATCAGGATATAAGGCACTTTTTGTAAGCTACAGAGCAGATTTTTGAGTAAAGATAATTGACAAATTAAGGGAAATCACAGTCATTCTGAAGATTTTCTAGTAACAGAAAAGGTCAGTGAATCAGTAATCACCTCTGAAATGTAATCATAAAGGCTACCTAGTGACTAAATTGGCTTATTAAAAACCTCTCAGGAGTTACCATTACCATATTCTTTGTACGTTATGAATTAAGCCTCAAATATTTTCATTTTTATTATTTGGAAGAAATTTATGTTTGGAAAAATTTAGAAAAATGCAGTGCAATCAGAGATAATGTAAATCACACCATTTGTGAAGACCTTTTTCCCCCCAAAATAAGCTAAGGTGATGCTCTTTTTTAAATTACTACTAAAATGCAACTGATTTTGAATGAAAGTGATTCCAGGCAGCAATGCTTCACAGTAACTTGGGACAGAAGGTACCCAGCTGGCAATGCAGGATCACTTTAGGGAGACAGAATATTGTATGGGCAGAGGGAAAGCAGTGCTGGGGAAAGGACTGTGGGAGATTGTGTCATCACTTTCCACAAGGTATCTGTTTTTCCCTTAAAAAATATTGTTCCCTTTAAAAGCTGGCACTCCACATCTAAGATAATGGTCCTTTAGGATGACTTTAAGGTGGTTGTTTCCCCAAGTACTTTCTGAAGGATCTAGTAATAATTTCTCCTTTCTAACTATTATGTCTCATTACCCTAGATTTTCTCTTGATTCCTGCTGAATAACATGATTTTGTATAACTTGATGTAATAAGAAATGGAAGCTTTCCCTTCCCCCACCATATCTATGTACTACTTTGTACTCCTTGCTGTTGTCCTTTGTGCTTGTCTTGATGGATAAGTTACTTGAGGTTGGCTTGTTGCCTCTTCATGCAATGTTTGACTACACAAACTGCAGGACCATGCTCTCTTCTTATATTGCCTTCAGTGCATTGCTTGCCAATCAGTGCAAAGTCCTGCACTGAGCTTACTGTTCTGGGAAATAACTCATGATCCGAGTTTTTGCCGGGTCTGCTCCAATTTCTGTTTTCCAAGGGTGATGCTGTTGGGTTTTTTCCCCACAGTGTATTTGCAATAGGTTTATGGGGAAGAACAGAAATTCTAGAATGAGGTAGAATCAAACTGATGACAGTTTTCCTTCATGAAATCCATTAGTAGTTATGAGGTGGGTTTTGAGCTGCTGTCTGATACATGAAAGAAGCACTGTGACCATGATTCTTGTTTGAATAGCACTCGGAGTCCCATGACTAGGTGAATTTGGTGTTGCAGCTTTGTAGGGATGAGGATGGCTGTGGATGTGTTCTCAGAGCAGGAGAAGGAAGAGCAAGTAGGTACATTTGAAGAGAGGCATTTGCAGGCCTTTATATGGAGCAGTTATAATCAGCTGCTGTAAGTGCACCCCAATTACACTGGCATCCCAAGGGAGCTCCTTTGCCTTGCATTGTACTTGCCAAAATAGTGTGCTCTTCATCTGCAGTTCTTTTTTATCACACCTTTCAGCATTAAACACACTACAGAATAAATAATATTCTGCAGTAATTGTTCTCAACCCAAGGGGTTCAAACAACCCTGGATGCTTCTAATACCTTAAAATCTCCATGCTGTTATAAATGTCTCACTAGCCTAATTTGGGCTACTTAAAACCTCATCTTAACCCGAAACTGAATGAATTAAATTAAACTGATAGTCACTTTTAACATCGCCTTTCCTGCATATGTGGCTGCAAAAAAACATGTTTGCTTTGCAATTGAATTTTGCACACATCTGTGCCCACCTTGTGCTGAGTTTCACAGCAGGAAGATGAAGAGAGCTGGCATGCTTTTAGGAATGGGGGAACAGGCTTAGGAAGCAAAGGAAAGGGATATGTAAGCAACAAGTGTGCCTTCTGCTTTTCGGATTAATTTCTGCAAGGACATAAAACTTCACAGCATTAGCTTTATAGCACTTTTGTACTGTAGTGAATGACTTGAGAAGGAGAGGATTAAAAGACAACAGGCAGAAAGAGGGCTGTAGCTCCTTGTTCTTCCTGAAATGGTCATGAAGAGCTGGACACAGAAAAACGAGTTTTCAATTCCTCCCTGCACAGTCCGTAAGACAACACAGTTCAGAACATTTAATACTAGATCTCCTGTGTTCTATTAGTCTTTGCGGAAGGGTGCGGATGGGGGGGTGCAGGGTGGTGCCATGCCGTGCAGGGCTGTGGTGGGGTGCGGGGGGTGCGGTGCCATGCGTTGCCAGGGGCTGCAGTGCAGGGGCTGCGGTGCGGTGCCGTGCGGTGCCGTGCGGTGCAGGGGCGCGGTGCGGGGCACAGACGGCCCGCACCAGGCGCTCGGTGCCGGGTCCCGCAGGCGCTGTCCAGCGCTGGCGGTGCTGACCGGCCCGGCCCGCCCGCAGCCGCGGCTGGAGAGCGGCCGCTTACTGCGGGCATGAGGTCATTGCTCTCCGTGCTCAGTGGAAGTTTGTCAAAGCTCTTGCTGAGGCCTGGTGAGGAAGAGCTTTAGCACAGCTCCTTTTGTCTTCCCTCTTCTTTTTGCCGAAGCTTTGCTGCTTTGGCTCGCTGCTGGGGTCAGATCTGGATGTCCGATTTTCATTTCCCGAATCTGTATGTGCCATCACTCTTTGGAAGGAACTTGCTGTGCAGTTCACCAAAGAGATAAATTAAACCTAGGGCCTGTAGTGCACACAGAAGTACCTGAAAACCACCGGTTTGAAAGGGAACGTGACACTGGTTACGTGAACTCAGTTATGCTGGGGCTCTAACAAGAACTTCTGGCTAACAGCTTCTGAGGAGAGACAAGAAAATTAATCCATATGAGGCTGGAATTGCTGTGAGTGCATAGATGCCCAGATTTGTGATATAATACTGTGAGAAGATCACCAAAATAGAGTAGGAATGTGGGGTTTGGTCTCCTAGAACAAAGAGATGTTACATGCTGTTACTCCTGTTCCAGAAGTATTACTTACATAGGAAATAATATGCCAAAGATAGGGCTTAATTTGAAAGGATTTTAAGGATACCAAAGAAAAATCCATCCCTGTCTCCGAGCAAATAAACTGGTGGTTTCAACATAGTTCCTGGGATATTCATGTAGTATCACAAAAAAATAATGGAATTTATACTTGTTGTATTTCAACTGTCAGACTCATTAGGGAAAAAGTAACTTGCAAACTTAACCAAGTGCCTGATCCAAAGTGAAGAGCTCTACTGAAGTAGCGTGGGCATGTGCAGGTCACTATGGGCAGTCTCACACTACAAACTTTGACTGTGAATTTACTCCCTCTGTGAAGAAAAGACGATTTTTCAAGGCCATCAGTCAGGCACCATTCACAAGGAAAGACTTCATTTCAGAAAAGGAGAAAATAATCTGCCCAGAAAAGACTGGTTTGGAGAGACCAAAAAAAAAAAAAAAAAAAGCAGCCAATTGTGTGCATTGGCTGGGAAGCAAGGATACAATCAATACATAGTAAATAAATTTCTGCTAATTGTGGGGAAGCCAACATTGTGACATGTGTTAGCAAGTTTTCTGTTTGTGCTTTTTAAAAAATGTATTCCGGCAATTATGATATTCAAAAGAAATAGCAAAATCATTCCCTATATTAAAAAAAAAAAAATCAGCTAAATCTCACTCTAGATAGGAAAAGGACACAGCAGTGAAGAAGAAATTAAAGAAATGGAAGAACTTAAACTATCCCAAAATACTAAACTGGTCCATATCAGTTTTGGTAACAGGGCTCTCAGGTACCTCTAAAGTCTCACAGCAGAAAACAGGAAAACAGTAGCATGAAATATATGAGAATTCACAACATTAATGTCCAGAAGAAATACTATACAGCAGATTTCTCTAGATAGCACTAAAGAAAAATTCTAATATAATCTTTCTCATTTTCTAAAGATTACAGTTTTTGCCATCTTGGTAAATGGGACAGCTATGCTTGCAGGAGACTTGGTGTTTGTAAAATGTTACTATTATTATTATTGAATAATAAGTATAATGATGATGGTAATATGTACCAGAACACCAGGTATAGAACCGAATTAATAGTGCTGCTGCAGCTAGACAGAAAAGTTATACTAGCATGAATAACAATTTACCAGATATTTTCTAGAACATGACAAAGAGCTCATGGATCAGATATGATTTTAGTTTTCAAAACATCATTTTTCTTCAAAAATAGAGTACAAGCAATTTTCTCTTTGATCTCTTCTCTGAATGGGAATTCCCTACATATGTTGTCTGCCCATCAGCAGGACAAGATGCAGTACAGAGCTCATTTCCCAGCTTGCTCTTTCTTAGTATCAGAAACGTAATGTTAGGCACTACGTTTGCAGGTGTAGACACATCTGTGAATGACAACCTGTTCTACCTTTGGAAAGCTAGACCATTCTCAGTGACACAGACAGCTAAAAATTTTTCACAGGATAATTATGTGAAAAGGTTCCAGTTCACCAAATCTTTTTTCCCATATGCTTGAACATCTGGAATTCAGAAAAGCTTTCTATGTGTGTACATATGTAGCAAGACAAAATTTTGTACTGACTTGTGCTTACTAGAAATTGGTATCTCATTTGTTCTATTTAAATTCCCAAGACATACACTATAGTCAGGAGCTGAGAGATACAAAGGATCTACAAAGATTTGTAGAGAAAAGCTTATGGAACAAAGAAGGAAGAGAAAAGTAAGAACAAACTTGGTACAGTTATATTGTTCAAATGAAGCAAAGTTGAGAGACATGGCAGTGGTTATATCCTGTTACGCAAGTAAGACACAATAAGTGATTCTGTTCAAATTTTCATCTATATACACCTGAGGTGATTTATGGCAATCATAGAAGAGTTCCAGATTTGCATTTTGAGTAAGTTAGATCAGTCTGCTGCACTAATCACACTACAAAGATCTGAACCTTCCTATTACAAGGTATTTAAAAACCTGTGTTTCTGTAGTGTTATTCACAAACAGATACTGAAGTTGCCACTTTTCACAGGTTTTTAAACTAATGTTCCAGTATTAAAGGGCTAGTGTACTGATAATCACTAATAACATAAAAAATACAGCACAATATTATTTATTTGGTGCCAGAACTTCACAGCAGTGCTCTTCACAAGAAGAGTATTCTTATCTTATAAAAGATTCCGTAACTACATTCATTAATAAGATGAAGTCTAAGCAATTTTCTTGTCTCTCCTCTTCTTTCTTGAATGATCCTGACAGCACTAATGAAGGTTCAGTAGATGGAGGAATGATGTGTAGAATACCTGTGAGAGATCTCAGATACGTGTAGCTTATAGAAAATGCATTGCAGCACCTACCACATCGTGTGTCATGTCAGGTGAAAAAAAAATCTTTATGCAATTCCCCAGGCATTTAAAATATAATTACTCTAAAAACAAGGGATGAAGAATCCTATTAGTTATGAGTCAAGTGTTCAAACCCATTATTTTCTTTCCTTCTGTTTTATTGTATTTGGGCATTCTATCACCATGAATTTTTGAAGTACAGTTGTGTTGAGTCCTGTGTTGAAATAATAATTGAAACTGAAGCCATAGGAAGATATAAGACATATAGTGCCCCAAGTCAGATGCCTGTGCCTGAGCAGGACAGCAGACAAGGAGCCTTCTTGTCTAGATAACTGCATATCCATAATAGAGATGTGTCTGTTTTATGAGCTCACTGTAGTGTGTGTTCAGACCCCTTCCTGAGTGCTTGTCTCCAAACCCTAAATGGGGGAAACAAAGGACTAGTTTTGTTACACAGGAGATTTCCATTCACTTAAAGAAAACAGAACATTTCTTCTGCCCAGAGCAGAAGTACTTCAACTCCAGAAATTGTGGGCCCAAGCTCCAAGAGACTGACACGTCTATTCTTTTCACTGCTTGGAGGAAAGTCATAGACACTATAATAGTATCAACTGTTAGGTCAATTTGTGGTGGAAGACACACAAAACCAGTCAAAAAGGGTAGTTCAACAGCTAAAAATCACTTATGCAACATACCATAGTAGTCATAGTAGCTAACAGAGAATCCAAGAGGAATTACATTAAATATAAGAAAGATATTTTTGTCAGAAAATAGAAATGTAGCAAAATATGAAAAAATAAAAGCCATATAGCACTACAACAAGAGTGAGAGTTTTAAACTCCAGTGCATCATGGTGCTAACATATTGGCTGTGGGAGCTGGAGCTACCCAACATGTAAGATCAGACACCATAAAAAACAAATGTCTATAAAAGATTATGATTCTGCATATATATACTTTTATCCAACATGGAGAGATGAGAAACCAAACCCACCAGCCAGCAGCTTATCTCCACTGGTATGAAGAGTGCACTTGGTAGATGTGCAGTGTGTACTTCAGATGCCAGGACACAGATGCTCACTCACCCAGAGATGTCAGATGCAAACTGACCACTGTCAAAAAAAGAGGCTGTGCAAGAAAAGCCCTTGGAAAACCCCTTAGCAAGCAGGATGCATTAGCAAGGTAGTAACAGCTCTGCAAGGCACTTGGGAACAGCAGCAAATGGCAGAAGTAGAAAAGACTCATTTCTGACATATTCACTTACGTTGGCAAGGAGGTATTAAGCCAAAGAATTAACTCATTAAAAGGGACAACATCCTTAGGTCAAAATAGCCACTTTCTTGCTTAATTCAAGGGAACAGAATCTTTTGCTAAAATGCAATTCTCTGGCACTTGCAGCTAATTAAAGCTATCTAATAACAGCTGCATCATTTGTATAATTATTTTCTACAGAGAACTTGTCAGAAACCTCGAGATGCCGTAATAGTGTAGAGGAGATTAGTAAATAAGGGGCACAGGTTCAGTGTGTCCTGGGTTTACTTGCTTCAGGTCTTGTGAAATGCATTCCTGCTCATGGCTTTGAGAGACCAGCAATCTATATGAAAATATGAAAAAACTACAACTTTCCTGTTTCACTGTTTGGAAAGCTGGTAGAATAAGAGAACTGTGCATAGCTCCTGCATGTTGGCGAGGAGAGAATACCCATCCTTCACTTGGACAGCTCTGCTCTGCCATGACTTCTGCAGGGCAGGCTGTTGGGGAAGCAGTGACAAGAGGGTGGTGTATAGGGAAGACTGCTGCCTGCAACAGGATGGATGATGGCCCTAGTAGAGGTTTAGACACCTGGTCCCAGTTTACAGAGAGGATACATGGGCTGTAATTACAAAAAGAGAGCACTGTCTTTGAGTGTCCTTAAGATCTGTAATCCAAAGCATTTTCAGTTTCTTCATTAGGTGGACGTAAAGGTATTGGGACAAGGCTCAGGTGCTTTTAGAAGCTGTACTAAGCAATTCTGCTTTGGAAGAATTTATTCTGTGAACTATATAAATAATTAAACCTGACAAACATGTTTTTCAAAACTCTGAGGAACAGCACATCGCCTGCTGGCACTTCTGAATTTAGAGTACTGCATGTTGAATTGTTTCTGCTCTCCTGTATTTTGCTTCCCTTTCAAAAGCTTTTTCTACTGCAATTTGTAAAACATCTTGTGGGCAATTCCTTTTCTTGCAGCCTTGCCTGTCACATTGCTTTTCCTTCACAAATAGTGTAAGGAAATAGAGAATGACTGTCTGGGATGTTACAGGTTCTTTTGTTGCTATTACATATGGACAGACTTGAGTTGTAAACTGGCTGCTGCCTGTTTTCTTCTGAAAATGGAAAAGCAGGTTTTTTTCTTTAAAATACATGAATCATCTCATTAATTTTGCTCATATCCACTAATTTACATAATAAATCCTCATAGGACCACATACTGAAATCTTAGTCAAAATTCGCAGTAATCCATTAAGACTTTGTGTGTGTTTAATAGTAGTATTTTTGTGATTTGGAAATGGGGGGGGGGGGGGAAGGATGTGTTTGTTTCACATTGTGATATGAAATCACGGAATCATAAAATCACTTAGGTTGGAAAAGACCTTTAAGATCATCAAGTCCAACCCTTAACCCCAGTCTCCCGAGTCCAATACTGAGCCATATCCCCAAGCACCACATCTAGATGACTTTTAAACACATCCAGGGATGATGACTCAACCACCTCCCTGGGCAGCATGTTCCAATGTCTGACAACCCTTTCAGTGAGAAGTTCTTCCTAATGTCTAGTCTAAACCTCCCCTGACAAAATCCAGGAAATCCTGCAGAGTATTCCTACTTGGTTTTGTTGTTGCATCTCTGTTGTATCACTGTGCATGTCCTCCAAGATCAAATCCTACAGAACATTTGCTTCTCAGATCCTGTGATTTGAATGTTTGGTACCACTGAGTTGTTTCTCTTGTAGATGGACTGGGCAACATTCTTCTAGTCTTCACACATGTTTCCTGCAGGGAATTTGGAGTCTGACACATGTTGCCCTGTCGAGATGAGGAGCGTGTATTCAAACCCTGGCTCAGCAAAATCAGTGGGATTTGCTGCAGAGGGACTGAAGGCTTAATGATAACTTTAGAATTCTGGAGTTTTCACTCTTTACTCTTTCACTCTTAATCTCTCAACACTGCATAAAACACGAGTAAATAGATTTGCTTCCTTCCAACCCATCAAAATGTTACAAAATCTTTCTGTAATGTCTCAATAATTATTTATCATATTGAGAGCTGTAAGACACTGGTGCCTTGAATACATTCTTACTGTACTTTTTTCTTTGATCAGGAAAGTATCAAGTCAACAGCATTCCTATTTTGGCTCCACTGGGATATTGAACAGAACGGCAACTGGCGAGTCATTTAGCCCCAAAAGAAGTTTAGGCTTAATTACAATTAAATTAAAACTCTTCAAACTTTCTGTCCTTTCTCAAATCTTTGGCTTTTTCTTTAGATCTGTCAGTCAGTACTTCATTACATATGCTCTATTTCCCAGCATCTTGTCATTTATTATAATAAAATACATGGTCATGTATCTGCCTAAAGGGGATTTTAAGTAAATCTGTGTACATTTGTAAATTCAGGTGAACATGTGATTATTAATGTTCTGCATGGCTACATGATAAATAATTGTCTTTGACTTCCCTCATTTTTAATTTAAGTGAAAAAAGACTTGTTGCCCTACGTTTGAGTAGCAGAAAGAGTAACAAGGCACAGCAGAATACAGCTGTTTGTTGTGTTTTGTGGTGTTTATGTTGGATATCAAATACATTTTTACACCTTGCTAAGAGCATTTCTCCATGAAATTTTTAAGAGGAAAATGTGTTGTGATTGTGTAAAATATGATGCTTAATTATTCTCTTTAGTAAATGGCATACTGGGAATATGGGTCTGAGGGGTGCCAGCCAGATAGTGCAGCCTTGAGGAAAGCCTTGAATGGATGCATTTTTTCACATCCAAGGAAACTGTGTGATGTTGGCAGCAGAAAGGACTGGATCTGTCATCATTGCCTGGAGCTGATAACACAGGGAACTTCTGGGCAGTGGTCTCAGTTGCAGGTTCTTTGGACTTCAAATGGAACTGGCACCTGGAAGGACCCAAAATTAGTCTATGAATAGGAAAGCAGACAATTTAGTTAATGATTAATCCCCCCACAAACCCACCCCTCAAAAAAAAAACCAAAACAAAACCCAAAACAAAGAAACCCAAACAAACCAAAACAAAGAAAAAACCCAAAACAAAACAACAAGAACAAAAAGAGAGGGAGGAGAGGGGAAAAAGCAGTGTGGCAGTCAAGGCTGAGCACAGATAAATGGAGTTTAACCATTTATAGGAGCCTCTCTGGGGACTGTGGTAGATTTTGGAGGTAGCCATAATGTGACTCTGCAACTGGCTGAAACAAAATTATCTGCAGCAAAATTTGATTTTCCATTTCATTTTTTTATCTATAGCACTGAATTGGTTTTCAGATAAAACAAGTGGAAGAAGTCAGTTTTAGAACAGAAAGTTTTTTCACAGAAAGTAACTGCTTCCTACTTTTTTTCCTGATACTATTATTCTCCAATTAAAAAGATTGTTAATAACGAAATATGATCTAACAATTACACCAAATTCTCTTGTTTGTTTGGATTCTGAAGTGGTCCAGTACTGACTGGGTTTGAGTCATGTACCTCTTCAAAAACTGTCTCACAAAGAGCAGGTAAGACGAGTTTAGTTCTTGTCAAGTGACTTTTGTTTTCATCAAATTTTATCCTTCCTTGGGGGTAAAAGGGCTTGTGGTTTTTAGTTTTTTTAGCTGTAGTGGCTAATTCTCTGAGTTTTCCAGCCCCTCTGCTCTCTCTCCCTCTATGGGATTCCCCATCTCAGCATTCCTTGCAGTGCATTGGTATTATTAATACTCTAACAACTCAAACTAAGAAATAGGCCTGCACTGTGACAGCTGCCAAGGCGTGTGTGTCCCATACCCACTATATCTTAACAGTGTCTCTGAAGGATAGGCAGGTTAACAGGCACATGTGTGAGAGTAGTTCAATGCCAGACATGTTTGGTAGAGCAGCCATCTTCTGAATTCCCCAAAAAATTATGAAATGGATGCTAGCTATGGTATCTGAATGTATGTAAAGACCTTTAATATCCCATAATACGTAACTACCCTAAAGTAATTCCAACAATGTAACTGGTTGATCACATATTTTAACTAAATACTTGTGTAATTTTAAAGGAGTATTTTTCCCAGGGTGGTCATAAATTGCAAAGATAGATAGCATTAGGCAATTACCATTTTGAAGAATAGGTGTTGTCACCATTAAAACTGGGTACTTAGGACAGATAATAGCAGTGTCACATTCATCACAGCATCTGAGAGACAGGATGCAGTGAGAAGGCTACTAATGCAGAAGGGGTTTAAAACTGCCATAAGATCTCTTGTAGTCAATACTGGTGCTTTACATAAAAATGGCCTGATAAGGTAACCTGTCTGAGCTCAAATAATTGGAGAACAATCAAATATGATAAATGATTGCCAAGTGCTGCCATTTTCAAAGTAGAAACACAAACTTTACAGAGCTAAGACAATTCACAGAAACTTCAAGGGGGTGACCCCTTCAGATTGTGTGATTCCTTACGATCAGTCAGTGTAAATGATACCTGATATTTATAGGCAATAACAAGTTTATTTTCAATACATGCAAAACCATCAACCTATATGTGGTAGACACAGTCTATACTAAGAAACAGAATTATTATTTAGAATAGCTACACTAATCATAGAGACTCCCAAAAAATATCATCACACCACCATCTGTACTCAGCAATTGCAGTTATTGTTAACTTTGCTCACAGTCAAGGGTGCCCTGCACTGTGGCTAATGATGCCTGAGTGAAATTCAAATCCAACAAATTAGCAGAGTTGGCATTTAAAGTGAAGTATAATTTTGATTCTATAATACAAAATTGTTATGAATGCTGTATACTTTTCTGTTCAGGAAATTTCCATGAGCTCACATGCAGCAGGGAGAAAATATACCTATTTTTTTCAAAAAGAAAGGAAACACCTGTTTGGGGACCAATTATGAACTTCATAGAACTGTCAGTCCTAATTACTAAATAACTACAGGATTCTCATTTAAGCAAAATCAACCATACTTGAAAACTAAACTTAGAATGTAAATGCTGCAATCATTCATAATTCATCCTGCCACAGTGCACAAAGCAGAGCCTACAGCAGGCCGTTTTTAAATTTTTGTGGAAATTAATACAGACAATACTAGATTTTTAAAAGCTGTTAAGGAGAAATAGATCTTTTAAAGGTACTACTTTTTTAATCCAACATTTTTAAACCACTGTTAAATTTGAATACATCTGCTATAAAAGAATTAGCAGAAAAAGCAATATTATAAGCAGTCTGTCTTTGAGAAGAGTGATCTACATTTGCTGGTTAACAGAAATAGTGGTTCATTAAAGAATGTTGTATTATCACTTGCAAGACCTGTACTCACTTGTAACTGGTAAGTTAAATCTTAAATCTGGCAGTAGATAATATCTACTGCCCATACATTAGTGGAATCAATGATCCAAGGTAATCCAAGCATAATTTCTCAGGCAAGCTAACTGAGGGCAAGACCTCAGCTACAGCTCTCTTGGGGAAGAAAAGACTCTCAATATCAATCCTTGATTTGCAGTTCTCAGCCTTTTTGCTGGCTAGAAGGACCATACAAATTAGTTGTCTAAGCTTAGGCTGGGGTTTGCTGCTGTTACCTTATCAATGGAGCCTCATTATAACAACTGAATATCAATTCATGTTGCTTTGGTTTTATGTGAAATTACTTTTTGTTCTCAGATAAATGCCACTGTATGCATGAATAAATATTAACCCCACAGAAAATTGGTTACTTAGTACAACACATTCCAAAGCAGCAACCTGATGGTTTATACTGTTATTCACTTATCATGTGCAAGGTTTAACTTGCTGAGAAGTTTAATGTCTGTGGTATTTCTGTGTACCAGTACTAAATACATTGTAAGCCACTATTAATCCTGTGAGTAGCTTGGGAAAAAAAATGTGGGGTAAAAAAATATGTGAATCAAATCTAGTCCTTCTTTGTATTTGCAAATTGCTTGAACAGATTGTGAGAGCTGCTTATTTATTTGCCATCAGTTATTCTTTATCAAATATTATGGTGAGGATAACTGAGCTTATTGATTGATCACAATTTTTTTGCTGATATTTTAAATATAAATATGAATATCAGATAGTCCTGAACATATAATAATTTCATATGCCATCTGTGTGATCCATCACTTGAGAAAATATCAATTCCCTGTGCCTTAACCCTTTTTCAACACAAAATGTTACATTTCCCCAAAAATTGCTTTCCACAGACATTTCTAGCAATAAACCTGTTATTCAAGTGGATTCTACACTGTCTAACAACTTGAAGTCTGTCTGTTTATCTCTCAGTGAGAGTGCCCAAACTAATGTCTATCAGATCTTCTTCAATAAACACAATGCATATGCAGGGCAGGAAAAGCAATGCTTAAATGAAACTTAATCCCAAGTTTTTAAAATCTGCAAATTATTTGAACTCTCTTACTGGTCACTTTGGATTTCATTAAAGAATAATAGCATGGAAAAAATCATAAGCCACAGTATTCCTTCATAATTTGAAAATATAACATTACAGATAATCAAATTTAATTGTCCAGAGGTTCAAGGAACTGTTTCCACAGAATATAATTTATATAACAAGAAAGAAAGCCCTATAGTCCATTTAGAAAGGTTAAGGGTGAGGAAGTGGGAATATAAACTATGCTATGCAATCAAATTCTTGACATAATTGCATTTGGTTTTGTGTGCAAAAGCCACATAAAATCATGCATTCTGAGAGTAATGTTTACTTTCAAGAAGTCTTCCTGCATACGTGTCACATTTTAACACTGGCTTGCAATTAAATGAATGGCAGATGATCCTTAACAACCCCTCTCCTTTCAACTATAGGGAAAGGAGAGAGAATAAGTGAAAGGGACCTATAGGTTGGAAACTAAACCACACAGCTTTAATGAAACATTAGTGATGAAAAGGACTATAATGAAATATGTACAAATATACACAGATGTATACAAAAGCAATATCACATTCTGCCAATAACTCTCATGTCACCACTGAGGCTGCAGGGCAGGCCCTGGAAAAGTCCCAGAGTCGACTCCTGGAATCAGTGGCAGAGAGAGGTGGATGCAAGAACCCATGGATTCAGGAACTCATGAATCAGGATCCAAGGCAGATGAACAGTCAGAGTCCTCTCAGCACGTCAGCCATGGATGAAGAGAGCTTGACCTTCATAATCTCAAATGTATTCTAAATATGATGCCTATGGGACAGGATACTTTGATCAGTTTTGGTCACCTGTGTCATCTGCTCCTCCCCACAAGAGGGTTTCAGATGTGACCCCTTTATTCTCTTTTGTTTCCAGAGCATAAGACGTTTTTCAGAACCAAGCAGTGGCCTTGGTTCTGCACACCATTCTCCAGCATTAACTATCAAACATCAAACATTATCAGACCTAGAAGCAGGCACTGACTGACAAACATGCTGCAAATTTCAGCAGATGAAGCTACTTAGAAGAGACTTAACTGAAAAGCAAAATTACTAGAAAGAAAATTGGTTCTATCCCTGGCTCAAACCAGGAGATTGTATATCAGAAAACATAAAAGAAACTATGTAAAAGTTCAAGCATGTTTAAGTATTTATGAGTTGTTTATTAATATTTTATTAACTATTGCTGGAAAGAACAGGAAAAATGCTGCTCATCAATTCAGAGAAAGTAAGTGATCTTTAGTGATTTAAGACAAACTTCATGAAATTATGAAATGTGCTGGTTGCTATGGTACACAGGCTTTTCTCTGATGGAATAAATGAAATACACATTGCATTCCCTTGCATGAAGAATAGAATTCCTGTTGGATTCTTTCGAGTTTGTCCAACTTTTTTCTTCTACAAATTTAATGTCCTATCTTTACTGTTTTTACTGGATAGTATTCTCTGCTCATGATAAAAGTGCATCCAGCAATTGAATCACCCCCTTTTCGAAATTGAACAACCCTGTGATGCACTTTTAAAAAGTATCTGTTGCGTTTACAGCAGTTGAACTATGACAGAACTGGAAAGATTGTGAAAAAATATTGCTATTTCTGCCAGCAGGAAGTGTTTCATGAATATAAAAAGTGTACAGAAAATAGAGCTCAAATTCATACTGTACAGGGTATTTTTATCACCTTGCATGTAATACATCATAATCTCTCCCTAATTTCTTTCTTACTTTACAGAAGATACATTTTTGTGAACCATTCATAATAATAATAACTAAAACAAATAGTGGTTGTTATTTTGGCTGTGGTTGTTTTAAAATGCCAGGTAAGTATAACAAATTGTGCTGTTTGGCTGTGTAGACTCCGAAACAAATTCTCAGTGAAGAGGGTACAACTGAAGTTACTGAAACACATCAAATCATTTGTGTGACTGGAACACTAAAATCTGATTGTAACCTAAGAGATATAAAGTTGGTAGAAAAAGTCAGAGGATGGCATGTAATAATAAGAGCAGTTAAATGCATAGACATCTCAGAAAGGAAGAAACTGGAATATTATCTATAAATGTGTTAGCAATGAAAGTCCAAAGGCACACCTTTGGTAGCATGTACAGATCATCAAATCCAACTGAATGAGAGAGGAGCATACCCTTAGCACATAACTGAAGGAGAAATGTAAGGGTATGCATGGGTGAATCAGTTTGGGAGAAAATTGCTGGAAGTAGCATGCAAACAGTAATAAGAGATCATTAAAGTTCCTGATAGCTTTCTATTAAAAAGCCGCTTTCCCAAATTAGGCATTTTTGGGTGTTTTACCTGAAACATTTATGGTGCACAAATAGGACAATCCCAACCATGTTTCAAAAAGGGAAAATGTTTCACTAGTGGAAAATCTGATTAGGGCCAAAAGAAGTTACAATGTATGAATGAAAATGTATAATCAAATGAGGATATTGTCAGCGAGTTTTGGTAGGGCTAAAGGGCAAGCCTGAATATTTTCTATAAAAGTGTAGATATTTGTGTAAAATACCTACCACTAAGAGAAATGAATGAGCTGAAGTTTTGGAAAATCCACACAAAAATAATGCAAATAGCCTGTAGAGCTGCTTCAAAGAAATGCTTGAAGACAAGCAGACACAATGTTACTCATCCTGGGATGCAGAAAACTGGCCAAAATACATAACACAAGACCACATCTTTAGAAAACAGCAAATGTATGTATCCTTCAGGCCAAAGCATGTCTTGGAGATATCCAAACAGGCTGTCAACAAGCCAACTCACCCCTGCATATACTAGACCTATGGCAAAGCAGATTTCTAAACAATCTAATTTATCCTGCCAAGAAGTTTGATAAAAATTAACTGGAGGATCTCTGTGATATACTACAGTCTTGACACTGGTGTACTCATGTAATTGTAGATAGGACTTTAATATATAGAAGAGATAGGGGTTTTACTGATGTGTTGTTCACTAGACTTTCTTAAAGTTCTGGACTAGCTCCTCTCTTCCTCTAGGCAAGAAGATTGAAATGGGCGATTTTCCTCTTCAGAAATCTACCGCAGTTTTCTGCTTCTGTCAAAACTCCGTACAAGGCCTGGAATCTGTACTGGGATTGTGGGTAACTACTGTTTTCTCTGTGTATTTATGCCTTTGCTTTGTACATGTAAAGTAGCCCACAAGCAGACACAGAAAAGGCTAATTTTAACAGTGTAGCCTGAAATACGTTTGTCCCCCTTTTTTTTTTGTCTCTCTGTATGCTCAGGGTAGGACTACTGGCCTCCAACTATAATGCTAGCATGCAGCTTGTAGTTCAGGGCTTGTCATCTAACTTGTCAAAGTGTAGATATTTCATCTAACATGGTGAACATCTTTGTTCTGGGATCCTAGCTGCCCCTTTTTTCATGGTCCTCATCAGATGATTAATGTTGATGAGTTTATTTAGACCGCATGAATCAGTTCATGTCTGTGCTCATTTGGGTTTGCAACAATTGTAGGACAAAACATATTTGTAGGCTCATTTACCTTGAAATATCTCCCGGTTCTTACACATACCAAATTATTTTTTAAATTCATCTCTTGAGAGATGCTTTTTCTTGGTGTCTAGTTCATTAGGGTAGCTAATTTGTCTGCTGCAATGAAATGTAGTCCTTTAAAAAGTTTGAGAACAGACCATTTTGAGAATTATCCTGGTATTTCTGCATGAAATTTGCCTGTGGAATTTGGCGAGAATATTTTAAATTAACTTCATATGTTGGCAGGTTTTATTGTAAAACGGCTCATATATGAGCATTTACTCTTTGGATTATTAGGTACACTCTTTTAAAATAAGACAGGATGGTTTGTTGCCTTTTTTCTGCTTTAAGCCCTGAATATGAAATAAGTTTTTACTTCCACTTTTGTACCCTTTTTTAACCTTAAGTATTATCACAAGAATAACAAGCCATTGTGTGTCGTTATCTACTTGGAAACAATTCTGCTATTTATGTCTAGTTGCATTCTGCAACCTGAAGCAATTTCATGTGCATTCACTGAGCCTAATTCTCTAGTATTCTAAGTTTGATATAATCAGAATAATATTTCAGGACAACTTTGCTTAAGTGCATATTATGATACTTACAGGTAAGTAAAATGTACATTAGGAAAGAATCAGACATTTCAGTTTTCTTTGCAAAACTTTGTTATATTTCCTTTTTTACAGATATTCTGTCTTCTGCTTACTTTATATATTTATGGGTTTCTGTTGCAACTCTAAGAACTACACAGGTCAGAATTTTTAAATGAAAGCTAAAATTGCCAATCATTATTCTGTAAAACTGATCAAGTTTTTTTTCCCTGATATCACAGCACATAGAGATTAATTTCTATGTTGCTTTTCTAAGTTGGAGTACATTAAATTAAACGTAAATATTGCTCCAAAAGGAATTCTGTTTGAGACACGGAAATGTAGCTAGAAAATTCAAGAGAATGTGACCATTTTTTTCCTGATACCAACAAGGAAAAGTAACAAGTGAACAGGTATTTAAATTACAGACCTAAGAATTCTGCCATCCCCACATAAAAGCATGGAGATACTAAAATTTTCTGCTTACAGATTAGATTGTCTGTGGGACACTTGTTTCCTGTTTAAAGCAGAGAAAGTTTTGATCAGTTTGAATTATTATGAAGATGAATATATAGATTGTAAAATCATGCAAAAACGAGGTCAGCTAAATTTTGCAGGAGAAAGATCACATCAAAAACAACATACAGTGCAGAAAAGGTAAAGCCATGCCATGCAAAGGTGCTCAAGGAGCAGGACAGGGACAGAGTTACAAAGCCTAAACCAGGTTATCTGCAGTAGAGAGAAAGAAAAAAAAATTCTCATGGGAGATGAAGAGTCCTGGGGCAAAACCAAGAACCTCACATTCCACTGCAGTAACTATCAAAAAGAAAGAGGGAGTGGAACAGCAGCACCTACAGTGTTTTCAGAATATTGAGAATTCCAGGAAGCAACAGGCTATCTGTCATATGCCCTTAACTGCTTCACAAGCTCTAGATTTAAATTCTCTGCAGGAGAACAAACAAAACAAAACAAAAGAAAACAAAAAAAACCCACCAAAAACCAACCAACCAAACAAAAAGGCTTCTAGATTTGCAATTGCACAATTAGATCACAAACCAATTCAATTGCAGCTGAATCACGGGACCAGCTGCAATATGAGCCCCAGAAATATTTATAATATTACAAATGTTACATTAGAGAAATATAGCCGAGAGCTGGTGATATACAGCATGTGTACTCTGAGGCTTGTAAGCAAAACCAAGCTGTTAATAAGAAGTCTGTGAAATGAGCAGCATTATCTCCTTAGCCTGTAACAGCTGACAGGCAGGAACACCTTGCTGAGCAACAGTGTAGCAGGAGAAAGAGCAATTTGCTCACCAAGTGCCATCAAAAGTACTCCAAACTGAGAGGACAACAGCATCCCGATCTGATGAGGATCATCCAGTCTTCCAGCAGCCCTAATAGAATAACTGAAGCAGGAACAGGCAGATCTTCAAAGAAAAGGTGTTGTTACATCATCTGAAACAAGCACAGTGTGGATATGCCTCCAAACAGGAACAGTAACAGGTTTGGGTAGAGATTGGGGTGGGCTCAGAAATATTTAATAGCAAAGTATAACGTTGTAATGAATAGCCCCAGAGAGGCTCTTGCCTGCTTTGCTAACATTCAGAAATGACCATTTTGTGTTAAATTATGCAAGCTCTCCTGCCACCTGACAGTTTTCTTTATCTGTGGTAAGTACCTTCGAAAATTAGTAACCATGGATGCTTCCAGGAGGCATTTTAGTTTACACTGAACTTACAGAATAAGGCACTTTCCAGGCGTTAATTATCAGAGCAGATAATAGTTTTATTTTAGGTAATGGAAAGGGCAAGGAAAAAGTTATGCAGTGCTATGACACCAAATTACAATGATGTCAAACTAAGAAAAGAAAGAACACAAGGCTGAGTGGAGAAAAGCTCATAATAAGTGTCCCTGCTTAGAACAGTCAATTCCTCTGTCCATCCAAACCCTACGAAAGGTACCAGGAGAAGTATCATCACCAGTTAAAAAGCACCTTAACATTCTGGGCTCAATTCACTTTCTTGTCAGTAATTTGCATCCACATTCCTATATCCAAGGCAAGTGCTATCCATGAGGCTGCAAAGCAGGGCTCCACCAGCTTCTATTGTCAAAGCCCTGTTAAACTCCATGTGGAAATAAATGCTGATTGAGGAGTATGAGCATGTCTCAAGTCTCCTGGTTCTCACCTGAGAGAAGACTCTGATCTAATTCCCACTTTGGTAATGTTATTTGTACATATTGAAATAGTATTGACAGGAAAATAATATTTTCTTCTCTCTTCTTTCACCCGCAAATAACTTACAACTTCATAGATCAATGATGAGAATTCAAATTCACTCAGGCAGAGGACAAAACTAGACCTTGATTTCCTACATGCTTCAAAATTTACCTTGCTTTTAGGATACTGTAAGAGGAAAGATTGATGAAAATTACTCTGGCCCATTTGTGACTCTTATCCTGAAAATACCCCAAAAACTATTTAGCAAAATAATCCAAATCTTTAACTATCTGAGGGTGCTAAATTAAGCTGCATCTTTATTGAATTTAGGGCATGAAATAAAAATTCACACAGCTTTTATCTACAATTTTGTTTAAAGGGAACCAAGCGTAAATTCCAGGCAGTTTAATCACTCATATGACAGACACATATTCACAGTTTGTAACAGATATTCTCACGAAGCAGCAAGACAGGGGGAACATTCTATTTTCCAGTAATGAATGTTCAATTGAGATCATTTATGGGACAGTAAGGGAAGTACAAGAGTATAGTGATTGACAGATTTCTGCCCCATGCAGTCACTGTTATTCTGTAAAGGGGATTATAGGATACAAATACACAAGGTGACCTGGCTCCAGTATTTTAGGACAAGAACTGTCATCAGAAAGCTGGAGGTGCTACAGTCTACTGAAATGCTCTGTTCAGACAACCTTACACTGCAGTGAAATATGAGTGATTTGTTGCCAAATGGGAATTTCAGCAAAAGGTATCTTCTCGGTACCCTCAGTGCCTTCTGCAGGCAGCCAAGAGCTGGGTGGTGATGGCAGAACAGATAGAAAAGGATCTCTCTCTGGCAGTATTGGACCATCCCAACACCCGGAAGCTTAGAGTAAAGCTGGTGCTGAAAACTACATTCTCCAAAAAGGATTCTCCTTCCTCTCTGATAATCGTAGTGGTGGGTTCACCTTGTCCAGCTGCCAACTACTCTTTCACTCCCCTCCTCAAAAGGACAGGGGAGAAAATAAGATGGAAGATCTGAGTCGAGATAAGGACAGGGAGATCACTTAATTATTGTCATGGGCAAAACAGACAGTTTGGGGAAAATTAATTTAATTTCTTGCCAATTTAAAATAGAGTTGGATCAAGAGAAACAAAGCAAAAAAAGACCTCCCGCCCCCCAGGCTTGCTTCAGTGCCTCATCCCTGACCTGTCTCCCTCCTCTCTCCCTGAGCTTCACTGAGGGGCTCAGCGGTGCCTGGGTGGGGCTTTCGGTGAGTCGGCGGGAAGCAGTTGGGGCAGCTGCGGCCTCTCCTCACAGAGAAGACCCTGCAGCCCCTCAGCTGCTGGAACCCTGAGGTGTAAACCCGGCACAGCCAGGGGAGAAACAAGACTGCAGAAGGCAGCTAAGCACGGTGGGCAAAGCTGGTGAGGGGAGAGGTGCCAGGTGTGCGAGCGAGCAGGGCCTCAGCCACCTGGACACCCACGCAAAGCCCTGCCACCACCTCAGGCACAGCCCTGCCAGCTGGGCCTGGCTCGGGAGAGCAGGGACAATGACATAAAATGCCACTGCAAAATAGTGGCCAACACTGAGTCCATTTCCAAAAGCAAAGGCAGAACAGGGAGCCTTAGCATTCCAGCATGTTTGGAAGTGTGGGGAGAAGTGGGGCTTGGAAACCTGCAAGATGCCACCAAGAAAAATGGAAGCTGTGACAATGCTGAGGAAAATCCCCCACCAAAAGTGATAACACAGTGACAGACTGAACCAGCACACATGTTTATACAGGAAAGAGTGCCCAAACAGAGTGAGAAGGGCTGTGGAAAAGACTGTCCCTCTGTGGGCTCCGCTCAGGCAGGCAGAGCTCAGAAGGGCAAATGTCAAAGGCTCTGGATCTCTGGTGGAAAAGGAAGGAGAGAAGATTTTTGAGGTAATATCAGGTCAGTCCCTTTGCTTGTGGCTTGAAGCCAAGCTGCTGTTGAAGAACCTGAGAAAAATGTTTGTCACCTGAGGACTTCCAGCAGAAAAAAATATTAGGATATATTAGCATCCTCATCCCCTCACAAGTATTGCTTTCCTCTCTAGCAATCCCACTCCTTATTTGTAAAGGAACTGGTACCTGGAGAATGCTGTGATGATTTACTTAATAGGAAATGCTTGAAGATAGGCTGCAAAATAATTTATTTTCTATATGCTTTAAGCTTTCACTTATTTTTAAATGGAGTATCTTGATTCTGAACTCAGGTTAGAACTACCCAAATCATCAGTTTTGTCGCTTTTTTGTTTGGTTTTTTTTCTTCAGTAAAAATGATAGCATAACAAAGATTCACACTAGATACTATGTTGCAACTTCCATAGTCTAATATTTTCATAAGCAATGGCAGCAAAACGTATTTATATTTAAGTTTCAATTTTAAAGCAAACTGTCTCTGATGCTGGCTGAAAAATCTGCAACGAGACAAAATCAAACCAAAGGATTTCTGTCTCATCAAAGGGAAAAACTAGGGCTGTTTTCGATAAACTTGGGCCCCACTTGGGAGTGAGCCTGAGTTGTCTGCTCTAACTCTGCAGGTGCTGGAGAGGAGCAGCGGCACTTCCCAGACGGTCGTTCCTCGCCTGGACAGGACAGGACCTGCTGTCCCTCGGGAGCCAGGTGAGCCGAGCGAGGCAACCCACGTTCACACAAAACGGGGAAGTTCGCCAGGATACAAAGCAGGGAAAGTAAACCGATTTACTTTTCAAAGGAAAATCTCTGCTTGATGCCTTTCCCCGCAGCTGAGCCAAATGACTTGTTTATTGATTGCTGAAGGCATTTGCACTGTCGGCTGGAGCCGGGGCGGGGAGTGGTTCGGGCGGCTCCCGGATTCCCCGAGATGCGGCCGAGGAGCCCCTCAGGGCGCTCCGTTACCGCCACTGCCCCCCAGCCTCGGGCGGGGACCCGCCGGGGGAGCCGGAGGGACCGCAAGGGACAAAGGTGGGAGGTGAGGCGCGGGGGAAAGGCGGGAAGGAGAGCGAGGAGAGGTGCACGGTGGAGAGCGGGGACGGAGAGGCGAAAATAAGCAGGCCAAAAAGCCCCGAGCAGCGAGTGGGGCGAGGGGTGCCCGGAGGCGAACCCACGGGGCGGGCAGGTGCGCGGGGGCGGGCGGGGCCGCCCGGCGGACAATGGGGCGCGCGGGGCGGGCGCAGGTGCGGGGCGGGGCCGCGGGGCGGGGTGTGAAGTGCGGCCGCGCGGGGCGGGCGGGGCCGGGAGCCGCGGAGTTTGCTGCGCTGCCAGCCGCGCTCGGAGCCGCGCTCTGCTCTGCCTCGTCCTGCCAGCTCGCCGCAGCCCCGAGTAAGTCTGTTTGTCTGTCTGTCCGTCCGTCCGTCCTTCCCTCCTCCCGGCGCCGCGCACTTGGCTCCAGCCGCCGCTCCCCGCAGCGCTGCTGCCCGGCGCAGAGCAGGGATGCTGGGCGCTGCGCGGAGCTGCGCGGGGCGGGTCTCGCCTCCCGCCCATTGTTTGCGGCGCCCCTAAGCTGGGGGAGGCGCTGGGGGCTGAGAGGGGGCGGCTGCGGGCGTCTTCGTGGGTGTTTCTGTGGGTGTTTTTTCGAGCCCCGGGCTGAAGGTCTCCTGCGGGTCTGGCCGCTGCCGCTGGTACGTGTCTCTCCGCCGGGCACTTCGGGCATTTTGGAGCTGCTGTTGCTGTTAATTCTTCTCAGCTGTTTCTACTTCCCAATTATTCTCTCAGCTGAAGGCTCAGCCCTTTCTACTCGGTGAACTGAGGGAGTATTTATTTATTTATTTTAAATTGTATCATCCCCTTCTTGATTGTCTTAGAGCAATACGCGGGCACGGTGTTAAAGGTCTCTCCGCAGCGTCCATAGCCCCTTTGCCGTCATATGGCGTGTGTATCTAGAGCAGAGTAAATCAGTGATATATGAAGCAAATATATTCTCTCTGACTAACAATGTCTCGCTGATTTCAGCCACCTGCGAGCACCCTTTCCTCTTACAAGTCCGTGTCCTTATCACTTTGTTCACTGCACCTACAAAGGAGTATTTCTTTAGCTGTGCAGGGTAGTAACAGTTCAGAATTTATCTCATGTAAGAACTGGTACAACTCGTAACCTTAAATTGCTTGTATCCATCAAGTGATGCTGGGTGTTAATCTCGGTGAACCCAACATACCTGACTGTCTTGGATGCTGAATGCTCTTTGTTTGATGGTCCTTGATGGACTTGATAAGTGCATTCGTCTGTTGAGGTTTAGAGTTTTCTAACCCCTGGGAGCAACACGTTCTGTGAACACCTCTGCCTAAAGTGGATTTCAAAGGGAAAATACATTGTATGGAACTGGTGTTGTGATTATAAAAAAGTGATATTTAATTTATTTGAAGAAAGAAGAAATCTTGAAATAATTTATAAAATGAGATATAAGGTTTTGACAGGAATAAAATATTTGCATTATCATCAATATAGCCATTTAATCCCTCTTTGCTATAGTAGCAATTTGTTAATTTTCTATTTTTATTGCATTTTCCGTAATTATTTTCTATGTATTGAATTCCTTTTATTTCCTATCACTGTAGATATTGATCCCTAATCCAATTTTTAACAGCATTTGTAACTACATTTCAGTTTATGCCCTCATTTAAAGGAAAAGAAAAAAATAATAGGCAGTGCTCTTATTCATTTCACAACTTTGAATTTAGAGAATTCAGGCACTATTGATCCCTTTATTGTTTGTGCTTGCTTTCAAATGTTAATATAAGCTGGTCCGTTTCATGCAGGTCTTGATTCAGAAGGTTAAATAAAAATGCATTGGCTGCCTTTAATGATGATTTTAGCTACTCCAGCTGTGTGTTCTGTAACTATGATATGATATGAGTTGTAAGTCTGTACATCTTTTCTCTCCTCCTCCTGCCCCCTCCTCCCTCTGCTTCTTACATATTTTTCCACTTCACCAAAACATTTACTAATCAGCAAACCCATTTTTCACATAACTCAAATTTGGTTAAATATGGGGCTTCTCAAGATTACCATGATATTTAATTTTTTTTCTTCCCTAAGAAAAGAAAGAAAGGAGTTAAGATGTGTGTATGGAAAGATTTAATCGACAGTGGAGAACCAGAGATTTCTTTCTCTTGGAAAAGAACCCTTACCAATGTTTATTGAATTGGCTCGTCTGCATGAAGAAAAGAACTCTTGTTTTGTTATCTAGCAGCTGTAGGAAGATTGACAGCTACAAATTGCAAATCTATGAAGGATCTCTCCGTAACAAAATTTTTAGTTCATTTAGATAGTTATCTTACACGTCTTGTCATTTGCAAAATTATATAAACAAGACCAGTAAGTTTGTGGGGAAGATGTAAATGCAGTGAATATACTGTAAAGATTCTGAAGCTCTGTGGGATAATTAGTAGCGCATGGTCTTGCCTAAAATATGACATTAATACAGTTAATTCAAATATAAACATGCCATTGTACACACTATACTGTAGGGAAGAAATACATATTTTGAAACATGCTAGCTCTCTCAAAGGAACATTAAGTGTAATCTTTTTTTGCAAAGATAAAGAGAACACCATTGATGTTGTGGCGTGCTTTGCATTTTTAAGCAGAATCTAATGAATTACAAACATTCATTATGCTACAAGCAATTGCTGGAACTTCTCAGGACCCCAAAATAGAGACTTACTTGTATACTGATACTTGCATGTTTTCTGATTATGGTTTGACTGTAACAACAGAAATATTTTTTTTAAAAGCTATTGTTCTGAAATTACTTCTCTGCTAGTGCAAAATCTTTTCTTGGTCATCTTCTATCTTGTAAATTTTGGTTTAAATACCTCGGTGTCTTCAGGTTATGGAGCTTTCTGTTGGAAAGTGTGGGAGGGGCTGGGAGGAGTCTTTGTTGGATCTTGGTAGAGTTAAGGATATATAATCTACTGAGGAAGGTCAGGCTCACCAAATGTCTGAGAAAAAAAATAGCTGAAATTTTCAAAGGTCAAAAAGAGCAAAGTGCTAGCTTTAAAGGACATCTGGTATAAGTATTGCTTATCTTAACATGTCAAGATGCAAAAAAATATTTCTTGGGCTATGTTTTTGTCTAAATGTTTACTTTAACAATTTCTTCTTTCTTGAAGGCAGTATTTGTAACATAGTTACTGTTTTTCTAATGCTATTTCATTCTCTGTGGACTTGGAAACGAGCCAGTGGAAATGGGCTGTATTTATAGGCCCAAGTCAACTTGCAACTTTTGAATGCCTCATTTCATGACTATTCGTGGCACTGCACATCGTGGACTATCACTTTCCAAAAATTGATTTCTTTGAAATATGTGGGTCTTTGGAATTCAGTTTCATTTTACCTTCCATGCAGTTCCCATGTATGCATGGCAGAGGTGGTGGTTATGGTCAGCAGACAGGTAGCATGGATTATCTTTAGATATACATAGACATCACAGCTGTCTGACCACCAGCACTGTAGGTTGACATGCTTTATGGTCCAAAAGGCTGGCTGGCTTGGGTCAGTACAGGTGAAACCAGGTGTTTCAACTACATTGATTATCCCTGATACTCCATGTGATTCTCCTTGAATTAATTACAGCAGGACTGGAGTGGTGATTGTGACACCTGTACAGCTGCAGGAACTCTAGGTCATAAAATAAGTCATAGGTTTTATCTGAAGTAATCAAGTATTGTTGATTCTCCAAGGAGGTGCTTAATGCTCATTTCTTTTCCAGGCAAGAAGGCAGTCAGTAAGGGTGTCTGTTATGTGGGGAGTGCAGTTTTAATGGAGAAAACTGTATCTCAAATTATGGTGATTTTGTAGATGATTTAAATGTGAACTAATGTAAGTAGTGTCTAGAAAAACCAGAGAAATCTTAAATGTAATTATAAATCAAAATAGGAGAAAAGAAAGATGCAGTGTTCTTGAAGGCTGATACCTGGCAGTGTTTCAGGGCTAGACATGAATGTTTTTCTATGAAACAGTTAAAGAATTCTTTCTTTCCTGAGGGTGTAAACTACCTGTTTCTTCTCTTGTAAGCTGATGATCACTGGGCTTAATAATACAATTCAAATAGTTGAGGCAAACTTTCTTTGGCGAGGAAGAGTCATTGCATTTCTCAACGTGTTCCACTCCTGTGGCAAGGCTGCAAATGCAGTATGTGCTTATGATGTTATTAGCCAGGGGGCTTTTCTTTTAGGTCAAGTAGGAAAGATCTCCACTTAGAAGGTATGCTTTTGAGTCCTTTCTTCCAGAATCGCAGGATTCCTCTTGGTTTTCCAGTAGTATTTTTAAGCAGCTTCAGTTACATAGTCTTAATTTTGTTTCAGTAACAGGATCTCACATTTCAATCTCTCTGACCTTTTTCAGTGAGGTTTGCTTCCAGTGACACCACCCTGCCTGTTCATGAGATTTTAATTCCCTATACAAAGTCAACTTCTGTCTGTCTTCAGTCTGTCTCTTCATGTTTTGGTCATCTTCCCTCAGTTCTCAGAAATATTTTGATTGTTTAAATCCTTACCTTTCCCACTGACACACCACTTCTGTTTCCCTTAGTCTATCCAAATAAACCAATTCCCTCTCAACCGTTTGGTTTGCTCACTAGCTCTAAGATCTATTTACACCTACAGGTTTTTCTTCCACTTCAAAGCTAGTCATGTGGCAGCACATGTTTTCTTTCTCCAGCTGTAGCCGTTATCTGTAACTCTAGTATTGCATTTCTGAACTTGAATTTTCATGTCACTAACACTGCACATGAAGTTGTCCCTGTGGAGTGAGTTCATCCTGACAAGTAGTATTGCTGTGGAAATGGGTGGTCCATCATGTTCTTGAAAGCCAGCAGAATTGATGCTTAGGGACTTGGATTCTGTGTGAGTGAGAGAGCAGAACCATTGTACAGATCATCTAAGAGACATTTGTGGTCCTAATTTTCTTAGTTAAAAGGTTACCTGACACACTGCTGATGGATTCTATGTGCTCCTAGAAAAAAAGAAGCAGTCTTCTTGAGTTAACAACCTGTGACTTTTCCTTGCTAGTCTTCCAAGGCTCAGAATTCTCCCTTGAGATTTATCCCTTTCTACAGAGCTTGGTTTTTATCTACAAAATCAATTAGAATACTCTTTGTGAGAGCCTGAAGTGCAAAATTCTGCTCTGTTACAGCTGCTCTAGAAAGTAATAGTCTAGCTCTGCAATTTCTTCATGGGTGGTAGGTAGTGTCTTGCTAGCTCATCATGGGAAACATTACTGTAGTTCCAGTACCAGCCAAGTTTACAAAATCTACTTTAGAAATACTTTAACCTCATTTATTTCTTGGGGTAGGGAAGAGAGTGAGTTCTTCACATAAAATGAAAATGCCCAGTACTGAGTCAGATGTAGCCAACTGGAAAACGTCAGATCATAAAGTTCAGCATTTTTGAATTGGGGTTGAAGAGGGCAAGACCCACTTATAGTTTGCCTTTTCAAGCAAGTATTATTTATTTTTTTTTTCAGTTTCCTACAATTCAGCAAACAGGTGAATGAACCTGTCTAAGATTGTAAAATTAAAAAGAAAGATCACCTCATCACATTTCACAAAGCAAAAGATTAAGATGGGACATTTCAGCTATAAATTACATAAACATTAGCATGAGTATGGGAGTTTATAGTGCAGGGTCTAGAGAAACGATAAGTCCCTTTGCTTCATACGAAACAAAAAGTGAAAAATCCCAGGATATGAACAGTAGTCACAAAGTCAAGTATCCAAAACTTGTCAAACCCAGAGCTTAGGTTTTGTAGACATCTCCAATTAAATCTTTCAATTGCTTGGTATCTTTTTTTTTTTTCCCCTGAAGTGCCCAGATTGAGAGATCTTTGAGTTATCCAGTATCCATCCTGTTCTGTGTGTTATCCCCACAATTTAAAGAATATTATTGTGACTTTTCTAGGAGATCAGAAGTTTCAATAGCCAAATCTATTTTCTTGCAATACTTGACAGCTTTTTAATGAATTTTTCAGAGTAGCAGTACCACCTGGGCTCATATTGATACCCTGCAGCAGGTGCAAGAATTAAAGCTTTGGCAGAACACAGGAACAGTTATTGGTCATATCTGTTAAGCCTGGATTGAGGGCTGTTCCTTCCATTTCTGTTGTAGAGACAGGATTTGAATCAGCTCT
The DNA here is from genome assembly GCF_020740795.1 of Apus apus. Taxonomy (NCBI): domain Eukaryota; kingdom Metazoa; phylum Chordata; class Aves; order Apodiformes; family Apodidae; genus Apus; species Apus apus. The sequence continues at coordinate 10,081,182 of NC_067291.1, forward strand.
CTGGAGCAACTTCCAGTTGCATATGTCAGTGAAATCTTCCTTTGGTCATCTGTCTCATTCACTGCAAACTTCTTAGCTTTTACTAGAAAAGAGAGGTTGGGGATTGTATATAATCTGTTCCCTCCCCCTAATGAATTGCTTTAGACAAGAGCAAGCAGGCTGAAATTATCAGCAGGCTTTTCACTCCTGTCTTGTGAATGCATAATTATCTGATATTTTTTATTATTATTGCTTTGTGTTATTAACTTTGTATGTTATTAAACGAGATAAAGGGATTGTGTCTGCTTTCTTAGTCTGTGAGCAATGTTTGAACCTTTAGATCACCAGGCAGGTTTGTACCACCTGAACTGGTGAAGTGTTAAGGAGAATAGATGGTTCTGCTTGAACTATTTTAGTGGAGAACATGGTACATACTTTGCCAGATCTACCATTTTTCTGTTATTTTCTTCAGCAGTCTTGGATCCTGTTCAGGTCTGGAGGAGTATTTCAATTCATCTAAATTCACATCCTGATGACTGGACATCTCTTTCCAGACCTGCATGTTCTTTGCTCTAGTGCCCAACATAAATCTGACCTGGCTTCTTCTTCCAGACTTTTCCATTGCTCACCTTCCTCTTCCCAGGTTTTTGTTGTGTTGTGGGTTTTTGTGTTTGTTTTTTTTTTTGTTTTGTTTTGTTTTTGTTTTTTGTTGGGGTTTTTTTACATTCCCAGGCTTCTCTAAACATCTTGCCCAGCCACTGATTTCTTTTAACAGCCTCCTTGCTACCCCCTCCAATACAGGTTCACTGATCTCACTATTTCTTTATTGCTCTCATTTTTACTTCCCACACAGTCTCACTCCTCTGCTCTATAGTCTGCTTGCTTCTTTTCTGGTAGGGAGGCAACTCTAGTTCCTATTTGAAAACTAAAAAAAACAAACACAGTACGCACTTGTCTTTATAATTGCTTGAGGTTGTGAAGAGAGAAGCTTTACCTGCTCATTGCGGAGGTAGCCAAAGCTCTACTGGCCCTAACGAAATTAAAAAATAAAGTAAAATAATAATAATAATAAAATAACCCAACCAAAACAAAAAAACAACTGTGGAGGCTTTTGCCACGTCCCTGAACACATAAGATAAAATATGTTAAACACATGCTGAATTTCCAGAGAACACAGCTGTTAGACTCTAAACCCATACTGAGAATTTCACACACTTAGAAAGTAGATAAGCTTCTCTTCTTCCACATGAAGAATTTGCCTCTGTCATTAGGACACGTTAGAAATGTTATTGCTTTGATCAAAATGTTGAACTTTTGCCATCAATGAAGGAAAGCCTTCAGATTTTCTCAGGAAAACATGACTTCTCCATGTTAAGCATTTCCATTTTCTCTTAGCACACTTGTGTATAGCAAACTGTGAATTTTTGGTGCAGCATTTATTGCAGAAGCATAAAGAAAAATATTTTTTACTTTCCCCTGTGTAAAATGTCAGCACAATGAAATTTGTGCCAAACTGTCCCTCTAATGGCATCCTGTAATGGGAATTGTTGGGCAGCCTTAGTTAGGCACATGGCTCGTATCCTGCTTTTGATGCATCACAGATAGTCTGGAGTATATTTGTGTGTGTGGATTCCCAGGTCTGCTAGGATGTGCCCGTGTTTGTATTATTCAGCACTGCATTGATATGAAAGCTAGTTAAGAAAAACAATGTGAATCAATGCAAGCAGAGTGCTCAACTACTAGGTCTCCTGCATATGAGGTAGTTAAGAATTCCCACAAAATGCTCCTTTACACAGTATGCCTGTGTACACAATTACGCCTGTGAATATACAACTAGCATGGCTACAAGTGTATGGGTGAGAGGGAGAAAATGCATGATAAAGTTGGCATCAGAGATTTCGGTAGCAATCCAACTTCAGATGACTGCGCTACTCACAACTGGAAGAGGTAAATATGTTGATGGATAGATACAGAGAGTGAAACAGATTGGTATGTATGTAGGTATTTATCTGCTTGAAAATAAGATGGAGCGAAGATAAAATGCAGTTAAATCTTAAGCACTGTGATCTGAGAAGTAACACATGCATGGTTTGGCCATTATCACAGAGTATGGAGTTTCTGAAGATGGCAACTGATTGCTAAATGGGAATTTTTTAAAAATTACAACTTAAATTTGTGTGTGATGAGAGGAAATACATAATTTTCATGGGGTTTTTTCCCTTTATTTAAACTGTAAAGGTAGAACTCTTCTTATCTGTGCATTATTTCAGTGTGCTGTGAGCATCTAACAGAGACGCTCATTGAGAAATTGCTGAAAAAGTTGTTACCACTTTGTTTTCTGGCAGACAGTCTATAATCCATTTTGTGAAATGAATTTTCTTGATTGCCTTGCAGCATATGCAAAGTACTTAAAAATGTCATAATTACCTCTCTGAAGATCCGGGGAGTGAGGAGGGAGAAGAGAGACACAAAAGAAAAGAGGCAAAAATTCAGCTTTTTATTCTTATGCAAGCAGAAAGGAAATGGTACTGTACAAAAGCAGCACAAAAGATGTAACAGCAATGTTATAATGAGAGTAATAAAGTTTTCAGAATGCTGGGTAGTGGTTGTGCCATGGTGGAGAGGGTCGGGGGAAAGCATTATAGATTGCTGTCTAAAACATCAAACATATAATTGTTTCTATTTAGCAAGCTAAACTTAAACTATTCAGTGCACTTGCTGTTTCCCTTTCACTTGAATCTAAATATTTGGGTTGTCAGTTCTGCAGGCCTCCTAAATGCTTGCTGAAGTCAATGGCTGTCCTTCTCTGCTTCTAAGTCCACTGTTCAAAATTGCTCAAAAGATTTTAAAAAAATATATATATTTAATTTCTACTACTGTGATATTTGATGTGTTTTAGAATGCATGTAAACAATTGTCGTCTCTGGCTTTCCACACAATTTACAACTTTCTTTGTTACCTACACTGAAGCAGGGAGAAATATTTTTTCTATGTATTACTGTGCTTGGCTTATACCTAATCTTAAACTATTGTTTCTTCTATGCTAACTTATATATTTTGCGCCAAAAGCATGCTTATAATATTTGTCAGGAATCTGTGGAGGGCAAAGATATAAACTGGTAGCAAGCAGACGGGGTTTCACAGAGAAGTGAGAAAACATTTTGCAAGATTCATGGTATGAATTAAGCTGCTGGTTGATTAGTATTTGCAGCCATTTTTCCAACCACTTAAGAAAGGCCTATGTGCAGTACAATAAATCTAGTGATCTTAGAGGCTGATTTCCTGTATGTTAGCCTCTTGATTTCTGAAATGTCAGTAGGGCTTATAAATCAGAAGACTATGCTTGGTATTCTGGGTAGTGTGCTTTTGAGGCCAGACTGGAGGGAGCATCAGGATTGGTGCCTCTCAGCTGAAACACTCAAAAATTGTCTGCAGAAAAAAATTCTCTTATTTGGGAAAAGACTTTCTCGGTCTGTTGCCAGGAGGTGTCACTACAGCTCAGGAGGAACTGTTTTGTCCCTTGAGACACACTTCAGTAGTTTCAAGGTCTTGTATAAGTGCTGGTGTTATCAGGTGCAAGAATGCACTGCCCTTTGTCGCGTGTCTGAAGAAGGAACACTGAAATGATGCAGTCTACTGATTGATATCTAGGCAAGTAAAGAGATGATGCTAATGTTTGCTAAGTGTGTTGTCCCTCAAAAATACCCTCACTATAATGTTACTGAAATCTGCGTACAATGTGATACGTGTATGTCCTTTCTTTGGGGAATTAGTGCTTACTCAGAGCTATCTGATGCAGTCGTTTCTGCTGCCTTGATCCTGTTCATCTTTCAGGGTTGTAGAAGAATATCTGCAATCACTGATCAAATGTCTTACACTAGCATTAGCATAGCAAGATACCTGTTGAAAACTGAGGGTGAAAGTGTCAGTCTGAAGGAGATGGAGCCATGAGTAGGTTTGGGAATCATATCCTTAAACGCTACTGATACCATTCTTTCAAAACATTTTAAATAATTTATTTTAATGCATGAAATGCTTTTTATTCTCAATCAGTTTTGCACAGCATATTATATGTATTTTATACAGCCTGCTAATGAGCTGAACATTTGTTAATTATGTGTGTGTGGAACAGCATAGCTGTTGAATTATGCAAACTATTTTTATTCACAATTAACTCCTTCTTTTAACTATATCTGTCCTGGTTGAAAATGTATCCCTCAGGTTCCTATTGCTAACTTCTCTGTTGTCACTTCATTATCATCAATCTTAGAGCTTTGGTGCTTTGAAGAGTCCACCTGAAAGTTGGAAGAGTTGGCTAGGCAATAAAAAAAAAATTAAAACAACTGTTAAAAGGCAGCTTCCTGTGTCACAGAAAACAGCTGTTGGGAATTTTATATTCTCTGAAATAATAGTAATAATAAAGTTTGGAAGTAGAGTGTAAAATCTGTAATGGTGCGCTTAATTTTCTTTCTTCAGCTCTCTGGTTTGTAATTCTAATGTTTTTTTACTAAATATTATCCCCCTTGATGTAGAAAAAACAAAAAAAGCCCTAACCTACCCAAAACTGAAGTTGTGTTATTTACAGCAAAATGCTCTGTTATACCAGATCAGTCATGTAGGAATTGGAATCTTAAGTAGGTATAGATGCACTATTTCCTGAATTTATTACCCTTACAAAAAGTATAGTAACTAATAGTAAAGCAGAACAGCTGGGGTTTTTTACCTTGAATAGTATAAAAAAATTGAAGTGCTGGTGATACCAGTTGCTTACGAAACAGCATGTTGTTATGTTAACATGGTGTCTAGTGTAGAATTTCAATTGTTACGTGGAAATAATGTTTTTCAAAATCTGTGTCTTTTACTATGAATTATTCATATTGATGAATGCTGGTATGTAGCTCAGTATGTGCTGAATGGGGAAGATGTTAGTTTACATGTGTTGGAGGGCATTCTCACAGATGTGGGGTGAACATGTAGGTGATGAAAGCCATGATGTACCTTTGCTTTTATCAAGAACTCTAACCTCCATACTTAGGCTGTGAGGTCTGGCCAGGTAGTGCTCTGTGTGTGTCTGCGATCGGAACAGTATGACTGTGTCTTTTGAGCCTCCGTTGGTGAAAGATGCACCAAAAGAAGTGAAAACCTGTATGGAAAACTTGCAAAATTCTGTCCATTGAACGTTACGTGTCTCTGTCATTTCTTCATCTCCCCTTGGTGCTTTCAAGTTTCATTCTGATATTGGAAGTGGTTTAGGAGCCTGAAGTGGATGGGGGTGAGTTTGTTAGCAGTTTTCTCAAGTCAGTATTACTGCTGGTGTTGGAAGCTTCAGATGTTCTGGGGCATGTTTCTAGAGTATGTGTCCTTTAAAGTGCTCTGTCCTCTTCCCAAGCTGCGGGCCATGGGGTCTGCCCCAGGATGATGAAATGCTCCTGCCTTCATGCAGGTGCTGTTGGAAAGCAGAGGTAGTTTAAAGCTGGTTTTCTATCACATTCAAAATTATGAACTTGAACAACGTTATAACTGCAGAAGGACTGGTCAGCTGAAAGTCTGTCTGAAATGCTTTCTGCTTTTCAGCGGCAAATGGTAATTCTTTCAATAAACAACAAAAAAAAACCCCTTCAAACACCCAAACAAAACAAAACCATGAAAAACCATCCCAACATAACTCCCAGTTTTCAGCTGAGAAAGAGTTTGACTTTTTTTTTTCCCCACTGAAGATAATTGTGTTGTAAAAGGGAAAGACTTGTGGAAAGTGGAAATGGATAGTGAAAAGTCATTTTGCTCAAGATTTCTGAAACTTTGTGGTGGAGGAAGAAGGTAAGAAAAGCGAAGCTTTAATGAAAGTATTAAACTTCTCATAAAGACACCTTTATTTGGTATCTTGTATTTCTGAGTTTGACAGTTTAGGTGAGGGAGTTGCATTTAGCTAAAATAAGCAGAAAAAGTCATTGAACCATCTTGATCACAGGCCCTCGCTACATAAATCAGTATTACAAACAAAATACCTGTAATATTGTCACTTGAAAACCCAATCAGAAACTGTGTGTGTTCAAACTCTGAGCTGAGTTAGTGAACTTCAGACTGAAGGACTTCTGTTTTTCTTCTCTAGTTATTGATTATTTTTTGTGCTTCATAAACAAATAATAATAAAAGCTTCACTGTGTCACAGTATGTGCATCTTGGACACCTACTCATGGGGGTGGGAAATGGGTCCAAAGAAAAAAATCCAACATTAGCTTGAAGGCTTCTTCAGTCTTGATTGTTGTTTATGCAGAAAGTGTCCAAGAGATTTCATTTGTTGTGCTAACATCAGCTTGTTTCAAATAAGCCATGAAATGACTATTAGACAGATTATCAGCCTTAAAGGATTATATGCATCTTTCATCTTAGGTGCTGCTGCAATATAAATACAGTAACAATAATCAGCTTAGTTAAGTCCAAGCAGGTGGTCTAAAAGGAAAAGTGCATTTTCACTCTGTCTTCAACAGTGGCACATGTGATTATGTAGACAATAATTAGGGAAATTGCTTAGAGGCATTTTGAAGTCTTATATTCTAGGTAACCTGGATTTTGTCGTTCTCTGAACTGTTTTTAACCTTCTGATTTAATGACGTGACATGGACAGGAAAAACTTCCATTGTCTTTCCTGCTTTGTACAAAAGAGCGGGGTATCACTGCAAGATGCTGACTGGATTTCCCTTCCTAGCAAGCTAATGACCTAGCAGTCTTTCAGGCTTTGTTAATTTATTTTTTTATTTTTTTTTCCTCATACATAGTATTTGTCTTCCTGCCTTTGAAGCATAGTATCTTTGCAAGTAAAAAGATTCTATGACCATTTCCTTCCATGACATGGGAAATGGTGGCAACAGCAGAGCTGAGCTGATGCCTCTTGGTGGTTCCTTCACATTCTCCCTTGGGTGGGCTGGGTGCTGCAGAGCCAGTGGGGTGCTGAGGGTTAATCAGAAATGTAACAGCTTCCTAGTTAAGACTGAAGGTTAGCTCCAAAATAACTTTTAACCACTGCCTGTTTCTCAGTAACTTGGGATTTGCCCTTCTGTAACAGACACATTATATTTTCCTCAAGTTTTTACATGTTTAAATTAGTTTCTTTGAAATAAATTACTTGGTTTACTGGCTACTTGTAGTAGTAAATGTATATGCCAAGTTCTTAAATGGATATTGATACTATACAAAATACTTTTATTCCTGGAAGCAACTATAAAACCAGAAACTAAAATGGGCAGTACCATTACTTTTGGGGATTCAGGGTTTGAATGAGGTTTTTTTAGAGTTTCATTATAGGGCTTAATTAAATGCTTGCCAAACTTTGTAGATTAATGTCAATTGTTCATAAACAATTTGGAGCACAATTTATTGTAGTGTCAGGGAGAAAATTTATGTGACCAAGAAAGTGTCTTAGGTAAGCAACCATTCTTGTTGTAATTTAAAAATATTTTCCTTTCTGCAGAATTCCTTTGGGTGCTTTCTGTGGCTGCTATAAAAACATGATAGCTTTAATTTTGTCAAAAGGTATTGGTATTAAGAACATTCATGGCAAAATGCTGTAAGATGTGACTATGGAAGTAAACATGTGAAAGAGGCAGTTTGGAGACTTTGAAATAAAGCCATAGGAGCTATGGGGAGCTGGAGACTTTCAAAAAGCCTTTTTTTTGTTTTTTGTTTGGATGGTTTTGGATTGGCTTTTTTTGTTTGTTTGTTTTTGTGGTGGTTTTGTTTTTAATAATGGTTTAAACCTAGCTTAGAAGATGACATGGAAATTCCTTGACCTAAAGATCAAAAAAGTAAGAGGAACAGCTGTGGTAGGAAACTCCGCTACAACTGACCAGATCAGTGTTTTGTGCAGGGAATGGAGAGAGGAGCTGGGAGGAGAAAGCACAATCCCCACTGAGGGTGGTCTGTCCTGCATATGGCTAAAAATTCCTTTTTTATATCATGTGTGTTCAGAGGAAAGCTTTTGCAATTTGTATTTCTTTTGCAGTTTTGCATTCTTGTGCAATTTTACAGAATCACAGAATCTTAGGGGTTGGAAGGGACCTCGAAAGATCATCTAGTCCAACCCCCCTGCCAGAGCAGGATCACCCAGAGCACATCACACAGGAACGTGTCCAGGTGGGTTTTGAATGTCTCCAGAGAAGGAGACTCCATGACCTCTCTGGGCAGCCTGTCCCAGTGCTCTGTCACTCGCACAGGAAAGAAGTTTTTTCTGATGTTTACGTGGAACCTCCTGTGTTCCAATTTGTACCAATTGCCCCTTGTCCTATCACTAGACATTGCATTTCATTTGAGTGTTCACCCTTTCTAGTTTAGGTCCAGACAACTTGTTTCTACATTGTGGCTTTTTTTGAGACATTGCTTAGAAGATTATTCAAGTCTGAGTATTAAACTTGCAACAAAGCAAGTTTCTAAGTATGAACCCAGGAAGAATTAACAGGATGTTATAAAAAGCTCCTTTATATGCTTGAAGTCTCTCTATATAGCAGCAAGATTATTTACCTCAAGGTTATGACCTAAGTGGTTGATTAAGTAGGATGATATCGCTTGCCTGGCCAAGGTGAAAGGATATTTAGGACAGGGCATTTTCAGACCCTTTGCCAGTACCTTGTTTTTGCTTTTTCTTTGTGGATTGTCCAGATAGAGGTGTTGACATGGTGTTATATTGTAGAGACCACCAATATTTAAGAAATGCAGGGGGGGAAATAAAATTTGGTTTTTTACCCGATGCTATGCCACAGATGAATTGCAGGCAGAATGACCTAGAGGCTGATTCCACTTGAAATGTGGTTGAACAGAGTCATTTCATCCTTCTGTCTCATGTAAATACACTTTTTAATGAGGTGCTATTTACTGTCAAAAATGTGTATTAGCTTTTTTCATTGGAATAGGTTTTGCTCATAATAATGCACAACATACTGAATATTTTGCCACAGATTGATCTGCTGGGAATGGAGTGGAAACATATGTTAATGAGACGGTGTAAAGATTTCACACGTCCACTGCTTCTGTTGTGCTTGTGTTTGAGATAAATGACAGACTCTGGGACACCGATTCTCCTCCTTGTTTGCACTTTATCTAGACACCAAGAAAAAGGTTTGGAAGTCTAAACATAGACATCTAATGCTGTTTTAGATGCTTTGGGTACCTGAGACATCTGTCAGGGCTAGCAGGTGTGACAGACAACTTAATGCCTTCTTTAACAGGAGTTGAAACCCATGGTGGGATGTCCTCAGACATCTAAAATAGCACTAGTTTTCTATGTTTAGGTACCTGCATTGCTCCTTGACATTGTTGCAAAACACAGTCAGGTAAAGATGATTTAAACAATTATATAGGTAAGTTTGTACATGTTTAAGAAATTACCTGGGGCAATTCGGTAGTGGAAGTTAGTGATAAAAATGAGATTTAAGGTAATTTTTCTTTTGTATCAGTTTAAATTTCTTTTAAAATTGCTTGTAGTACAACCTATATGCAAATCTGCCATTATATAACAAGTGAGGTGGGGGCTTTGAATTTTAAAGAATATTACAAAGCTCTATATAATCACTCACATTAAACTTAGTATCTATTGAACTGCTGAAGTTGCTACTCATAGGCCAGCTAGTGTCATATTCACATCACTAGAGTCAGGGACAGGCTGGATTGATGTGCCAAGGCCAGCTGTATGACATTCAACAAGACAACGTGTTGGGTCCTGCACTAGGGCCACAGCAACCTTAGGCATCTACAAGCTTGAGGAAGAGTGGCTGGAACGATGCCCAAGGGAAAAGGACCTGGGGGTGTTGGATGGTAACCAGTTGAATACAATCCTGGTTTGTGTCAGAAATAGTGTGGTCAGCAGAACTAGGGAAGTGACTGTCCCCCTGTACTGGCACTGGAAAGGCTGCACCTTGAATCCTTTGTTCAGTTTTTGACCCCCACTACAAGGACATTGAGGTGCTGGTGCAAGTGCAGAGAAAGGCAACAAAGCTGGTGAAGGGTCTGGAGAACAAATTTGAGGAGTGGCTGAGGATGTTCAGTCTTGAGGAGTCAGAGAGGAGACCTTATTGCTATCTACAACTGCCCAGAGGATTTTGTAGCAAGGTGGGGGTTCTGTCTCTTCTCCCAAGTAATGAGCAATAGACCAAGAGGAAGTGGCCTCAGGTTTTGCCAGGGGACACTCCAGAATGGATATAAGGTAAAATTTCTTCACTAAAAGGGTTATCAGGCACCAGAACAGGCTGCCCAGGGCAGTGGTGAAGTCACCATTCCTGGAGGTATTTAAAAGATGTGTAGATGTGGTGCTAGGGATGTGGTTTGGTGATAGACTTGTCAGTCCAAGGTTAACTTGATAATTTTAAACATTTTTTCCAACCAAAACGATGTTATGATTCTGGTTTAAAAGTAACAGCAGCATTATTTTGAGGCATTCAGTACCCAGGTAAAGCAGGTATTTAAATACATTCATTACATTCTAAATAATGGTGTTCTGAAAGTGGTGGTTACCCATTGAGTTCTATGATCAGAAAAGAAATTTTGAGTATTTCAGTATTATATTATGTATTTACATTCTCTATGGTCAATGTATACTTGAACAATAAGGCACAGCAGGCATTAATCCCTTTGAAATATACTCTTGATGTCAGAGAGGTGGCTGGGAATGAGCTGAAAGGTGTTACTTAAATTACCTGAGTGGTACAGTAATCTTTCATGAATTCATTACCTGGGGTGTCTTATTGCTAATATGAAATGGTAATTTAAATAAATAGGTGAAGGAGTTTCCCTTTAGTTTATAGGGATTTTAACAGAAGTTTGTTGTCCCTGGTAGCTAGTAATGAAAATTCTTTTTACATGCTGTATTCTGAAGATGTTTTCTTCATTCATGTCAAGTCCAGCACTTGGCACAGTCAGAGCTACCAGAACCATCAGAACTTCAAGTGCAACTGCAGTCCAAGTAACTTTACCTATACATATCTTCCATAGTTAATTCTAAGGCAAAGCCAGAAATAACTTGGGCTTTAAAACCAGCTGAAGTGGTGAAAAACTAATGCAGTACAAACCACATTGTTTTCAATTATTTTTTTGAAAATGGAAAAAAAATTACATGGATGGCTTTTTTTAATAGTGCTTGACACTTTCCAATATGGAGGATCTAGTAAAACAGTACATCATTACAAAGCACAGGAGGAGAAAACAAAAGTAGGAACAGACTTTTTGTTGTTTGGGTTTTTTTGTCTTAATGCGCAATCACAGTTAGTACAAGATGTTTTTATTTTGTAATATGGAAGTGTATATATTCATAGGTTTTAACATCTGTTCTTTTCCAATTGCTTTCTTACCAACTATTCTTAAATATTTCAGAGTAAACCCAGGGGCTTATTAAAATTTTAGTAAGAAATATTTTTTTTCCCCAAGGCAAACAAGATGCTATTGCAAAAGAAATATTAGCAAATTACTATTTTGCCTTAACTGTAAGGATATTATAATTATAATCTGTTATAAAGGAAATGTATACAGGTTCATTGTTTTTCATCTTTTCTGGGTAAAAGCTAATCTTGCACTGGAATGTGCACAGATGGGAATAATAATTGTAAGCACTAGTTATGACTATTTCTGTGCAAAAAATAAGTTTGTTTTTTATCTTTGTTTTGAGAAGCAAAAAAAGCAACAGCAAAAAATAAATCCATACACATCCCACCATATTTTGATTATTCTCCGTATTGTGATAAAATGGACAATAATGACACTGTATTTTCATACACTGGAAATGATGACTGCAAAGTCAACATGGAAAAAGAATGCTGTGTTACGAGATTTCACAATTAAGAAGAAGGCAAGAATTTGTTCACTTGATACACGTTTGTTTTCTTATGGGGTAATATCTTGCCAGATACAGACTTGGGAAGGACCTTTTCTGTTAGCACCACTGGAATCTTTTTCCTGACAGTCATTATTGTGGGGCATGATGTGTTTTCTGGAGCCATTTGGAATATTTCTTTTAATTGAATGTTTGCACATAAATATAAAATTACAGAAAAATCCTTTGTTTTTTTTCCATATAGTGTTGTTACTGACATTTTGTCTGTTAGTGCTGAAAATCTTGGTTTTGTTTTAGGACTATCTGTATTTTGTGGTAGATGAAGGAGGTTGGGGAAGGGGGTCCCCTTGTGGCACTGGCATGATAATGTCTGTTACAAGCTCTGGGCTAGCCTGTGAGTTCACAGTTCTTTCTCTACCTGCTTCTGTACTCTAGCATTTCATAAACACGATTTTTAAAAATGGAACCAAAGTAGCCTGCAATACTGTGACTGACTCTTACAAGTGTGAAGGGTGTAAGACAGGATCTAATGGCAAACAGAAATGTCTGAAAATTTGCAATATCTCATAATGAATTGCTAATCCAAAATAATTAAAATAGAATGAAATGTGTTCCTTAACCTTGTCAGTAAACAGCTGACTGAAGGATTTATATATAATCTGTAAATTTATTTATTTAAGCTCAGCTAGACAGTTGATACTGTCTTGCTGTTTATTTAAATATCTAATCCCCTCTGAGTACTACTAAGTTCTTGGCTGCAAGTTTCTCCTGTAGCAAACTCCCCAAGTTAGTCTTGCACTGTGCAAAAATACTGTCTTCCCTCAATTTTGCCTTCCAATTTAGTTGTATCTCTTCTGTACTCTGAGAAATGTCTGACTTAGCTTCTCTGTACAATTTATTGTTCTGCATAGCTTTATCATATCAGATCTTGTGTATTCATCTCTTTAATAATTTTCATTACTAGTCTCTGGACCTCTACAATGTTTTCTTTTGTTGACTCATGTAATTACAATATTGAATTTTCTTTTTTTTTTCCTTTCTATTTCTTTATGCAGTAATACTTTTCTCCTGTGTGTTTGCAGATCAGATTGAAGGTACTGTGTAAGCAGGGCAATGCAGGAAGTAGTTCTATTAGGTAGCACTGAACATCCTTTAAAAAGATGGTTTTAAAAACTGTCTGTAACAAGCTTTGCTGCCTTTCAGATCTTCCTTGATCCCTCTTCCTTCGGATTTCAGCCAGGACCTGAAAGCACTTACCTTCAGTGCAGGAGGAGGGAGCTAATTCTTGATTCCTGACTTCTAGACCCAGGGGGTGTCAGTGGCAAGTCCACTCTGGCGCACTGTGGCAGCAGCAAGTAAACTGGTGTACTGCCTGGGAACTGTCGAGGGTGATTTTCCTAGTTTGGCTTCTCAGCTTCCTCTTCCTCAGACCCATTGTGAGCTATGTTGAGGACTTGGAAGTATGGAGAACAGGCTTGTGTAAAAAAATATTTGTTGTTTGTTCATATCTCTGAACTGGGTAAACTGTAGAGGTCATGCCAGGAGAGTGCTGAATGACCTTGTTGATAACAGCTATTAACAGTTGTTAAAGCTTGTTTGTATTGTCAGTTGCAGCCCAAGAGCAGTCAATATTGTTTCTTCTGGAGTGCCTTGCCTTGTGTTTGAGCTTATTAATTTGGTATACTTGTTTGTGTTACAATGTACCATGTCTTCTAGAGATGCAGGGCATGAAGGCTCTGTCTTCATCTCTTTTTGCCTTGGTAACCACAGTCTGGGAAACTTAGGAAGGGAAGACCTAATAGCTCATTTACTGAGGGTCTGGAGAGCAAACGAGAAAATTGGTTAGATCATTAAAACCAGTGATCGTAAAAATTTGTGTTTTCCCCTGCTGACTGAATTCACTGCTGGGGTTTTTTGAGGTTTTTTTGTATTTCCTTCATTCTTTCCAGAACAAGAATATAAAGTCAGTTGTTGCTGCGCCTTTGGTGCAGTTTAGACCTTTCAAATCCCCTCTGAGCTACGTAAGTAGCAAAATTAATGCTTGTAAAACTTAAAATACTTTGTCTTTCAGGATAAGAGGTTTCTCAGGTAAGTGACAGAATTTTGTATAGACTCTACCTGAGATCTGATTAAAGCCAGCCAAATCTGTGGCTGCAGAAACTGCTTGACAGGGTAAGCAGTCAATTCAGTTTTATATCAATCTTGAAACCCACATTCTGGTAAACCAGAAGTGCTTTTTGTAGCTGCTATGTGTGAAGTGAGTTCAGAACAATAACAAAAAAAGGCTACTGTAGCATATATACTGACACATGTCAAGTTAATCTTTTGAACTGGTTGAGGGCTATTAAAATTGTTTTCCACTTTCCAAATCAGATATTTCTTTCAGGGAGAAAAAACATAAAGGCTGAAATTTATTCAATGTAATTAGCCATAGCTTGCAGTGCTAGCTGTTTACTTTCCTTCTGCATGCTCTAATTCATTTACCCCACACCTGATGATATTACAGATGCTGACGGAACTTCGGAAGAACTCAAATATTATTAAGTGCTTGACTGGTGAGAAGTTTTGAAGCATTTAAAAGAGGAAATGTTAGAGGAGAGAGAAATTCCTGAGGATTTTTACAAATACGTGGGTACAGGCATCCTACACAATCCATCCTGTAGTGTTCTGATGTTGTTTAACTGTAGAATTAGTAACTTGGCACACTTCCCAAGAGACATAAGACTTTGTAAGAAATAATTCTTCTTATGGCATGATGCTGCCCTTTCTAAAATTGATTTGGCAATGCAACATACTATACATTACTCCTGCTGTGAATGTAAAATTCTTAACTGTTGGATCTTTGTATTTTGACAGAGGTGCTGTTATTCAGCAGTTTCTTTATATTGTGTGTAAGTGTATGTACAAACAAGAAAAATCTGAATAATAATTGTGAATAATATGCGAGAGGCTTTTGTTTGAGTTTGTCATTGCAATATTTATTGAAATAGGGGACATAAAAAAGCACTTTCAGCCTTTGAGTATGAATCTCCCATATTATGAGTAAGTCTGTCTGAACTGTGTTTTATTTTGTTGCTTGTATGTATCTGTAGTACCAGTCTCATGGAGAAAAGGATGAAGGTCCTGTTTTAAGCACAGAATAAACTCATACTACTTCATACGGCAAGAATGGATCTTAAGGGGAAAAAGGAGCTATATTTGGAGTAAAGAAATAAATAGTCTATTCTTCCAACTTAATGCACAAAACTGGCTTTCCTTATGACTACTCAAATCTCTGCAGAAATGGCTTATGTGGTCTTTGGGGTCTGTGTAACACCTACACTCTGGTAACCAAGGGTGGAAATTCTGTGCTCAACAGGCAACACTGTGGGTGTTCTAGAAGTGTCATAATTTTTGCGTATTCAGCTCTTGATTTTTTTTTTATCAGACTTCCATAATATTTACTGATCTGCTAAAGAATTAATAAATAGAATTTAGATCCTAGTCTAAAATATAGGAATAGTAGTCATACACTTTGCATATGAGCAATAGGTGCCTTTCATCACTTCTCTTGCTGAAAGCAAGTGTGCAGTGTAACAGCTCTCATTCTGCTGCTTAGAAATTGCATCCAGTACAAGCTGGAAAGGAAGCACATTTATAGAGGAAGGGAGTTGCATACAAAGAAGTTACAGGTGTATTATAAGGTCAGTGGTTATCTGTGCAAAGCACTGTATAGCATCCAGACTATTGCACACTTCATGTCCTCCTGTAGGAGGAAATTCTGCAGGTAAACAATTAGGTAATGACTGAAGACAGCAGATCAAAGTCATTACTGACATAAGCAGATAGAATCCCACTGACATGCCTATTGTGATCTGTAGTTTTGAGGATTGGTATGAACTCTAAAAAGAGATAACAAAGCCAGATGAGCAGAAAGCAGGACGGCACATGAAATTGATTTTTGACAAGTGAAAAACTGCTCATATTGGAAGAACTTAATGTACACATTGCTTCTTTCTCTTCAGCCTCACGTACAGCAGTGCTCCACCATCAGCTTTCTTTCAGATGATAAATCATTTTGAGGTCTCATCTACTTACTGACTTCTGGTGTATGTGGAATAGGGTAGCACAATCTATCCCTGATAAACCTAATTATATCTCTCTGTGACTGCGAAAAATCATTTCTTTGTCTCGGAGAAGATTGCCTGCATCTAAGACAACCCTGTGAAGCCGCAGAAAACCTGAGGTGGTGGGGGAAAGAAACAAGCTTGCATGCAGAAGCATAGTGCTGCCATTTTAAGGAAGTTGCCCATCCACTTGAGAAGGAAGGAGAAGAGACACTGGCAAGTCTCAGTGTTTTTGTCTCCTCCCTGTTCTTGCAGTAACTTGGAAACATCCAGATATTGTCAGACATCTATGACCAAATGTGTCCTGTTCTAAGAAAATGTTCAACAAATGTGAATTTCAGGAAACTTCTGGTGTTCAATGAAAAAATACTTCACATGCCATAAATTATTTTGTATTTGCTAAATAAATTCTATGTTCTAGAATAGCACAGAATATAAAAATCAGAGTTGAGATCTAACGTTTTAAGGAGAATGACAAAACAGGCTTCAATCTGGTAATTTTTCACACTGAATCTCTGCGGTGGTAAAGAGGGAGAAATGCAGTTTCTAGGGGGGGAAAAGCACATAATCAAAGGCAGTACTGAATTTGGAGCTGATAGCAATCCAGTCTTAGTGTTTTGACAATTGCTAGAGTTCTCTGAACTCTGTGTTTTCTAGAGATTTCTTCCTTTATTTGCCTTTGGTCCTGTCAGTGCATTCTATTGAGTGTAGTCTGATGGAACTGTGTGACTTGCATGTTTGTTTACAGATTGAAATTGACGTTGAGTTAAAATACAACTGCACAGATTAAAACATAGTATCTTAAACTATTAGAATGGAAGCTCTTTTAATCCAAGAGGTAGCTTTATCTTATGCCTCTCCCCTATTTGTCAGTTGTCCTCATGCTCCCACTGTCAGTCATTATGTGCAAGATCTTTGGTCTACTAATGCAGAAGCAAATTGTTACATTCAAAGGACAAAAGGAACTGGTTAATATTGTTAAAACATTTGTCAATTTTTCACATTAGGTGCAAATTAAAAGAAATATGTTGCTAAGCAGAGCTACTAATAAGAGCTATATTAATAATGAAAGGAAATTTAACAGCATGACTGCACAAGCAGAAGAAGGCTTTGAAAAGGTCCAAACTTATGACTGTGACTGAATAAATCCATTAATTCCTTACACATTACCATTCTCATTCCAGGCAATCAAAATGAAAATATGCAACTCTTTATTACAGGGAAGGAAGATGTGCTTTATTCAGAATATCACAGTACATATGTGGTTGCCTATTAAAAAGTCACACAGACTGGGAACACCATAACTTTAGATTAAAAAAAAAAATAAAATGTATTCTGTGGTGGATGTTTTGCTTGCAGAACTCCCCCTACTGATAAAGTTTCAGGTGCAGCATGCTGAAAACATTTCACAAATCAGAGTAAATAATTAAAATTAAGAAAAACATACCACCTTGCTGATTTCTGATGTGCAACAGAGAAATGGAAATTAAGCACTATAGCTTTTTATTCTACTGTTGATCAAACTGCTTTTGCATGTTTTCAAGTGTGTCAGTAGGAATCACATATATATGAAGAAACTTGAGAGATGCTGCTGTGATACATCGATATGTCACTTTTTAAAAAAAATGTCTTTAGAGAAGTTATGTCATTAGGCAGTAGACCAGAAAGGATGGGTCTTGCTTAAAAACAAAAGTACTGATGAATTGCTAGGTCTGGATTTGCAGTGAAGAGTAGGGGTAGATGAAGGGACCTATAACTGGTTCCTTAATCCTTCATTGTCTGTGATCCTTCATGATCTGTTGTAACAGAACGAAGGTCCTAGATGAGTTAAAACCTCTATGTAATAGGGATCTGTGTTGCTGTTCTCTATTCCAGTTATTTTCTCACAGTGTAACAAGTAGAAAAAATCTAGTACAGCTCTTCCTTATTGCTGCTTTTACAAATGAATGGGAATTCTTCCCCTGAGCTCCCCTGCTACACCAATACTGAAATATCTGATAGAAGAAGTTGCCTGAATACTTGTTAGATGTGACTAAATTTGATATGATGGGGAAATATGGGGAAAGAAAATAGAGAACAAGAAGGATTATTTTAAGGGGAGGAATGAGGTACAGGGGAGCAAATAAGACATAAGGAAAAGAATAAAAAGTTTACAACTGAGAAAGAGATGATGTGGTGATAATAGCAGAAGATATGCTTTTTAAAGAGATGTAGGAAGAATTCTACACTGAAATCTGTAAAGCGAAGGAAGGCAAGAAAAAATAAATTGAAAGAGGATGGTCATTTCAGACTCTTAAACTGATAACTTCTCAACCTCTTCCTCTAAAGCTTCCTTTTAATGTCCAAGAAATGAGAGAATACATTGAGAAGACTTGCTGTGAAAGTGGCTGGCAGCAATCAGGAAATTTGGAGTTAATGCTAACACTTTCTCTATTAGCCATTGTACTGCTTTGTTACTGGGGTGACTTGCACTTCTTGTCCTAATCTTTAATACAAGATATATTGTGCTTCCTATAAGAAACAGGACAGAGTACCTGAAGTGCTGCACCAATTACTTCCCTTATCGTTCCCTGTTTAGACTTTGCTTCAGGTACTTTTAAATGAGGATTTCTGAAATCTTGAAATTAAACTTCTAGTTATTAGACCTGATCCTTCAGACCTTGCGTGGGGAACAACTCCCTTTTCATGCTGTGCTTGATAGACACTTCACTGCATATATAATAGAGTGGCCCTGAATTTACTTCTATAGGCTTTTACCTCAGGGAGAACAGCAAGCTTAGGTAGTTGACTCTGGATATGATCCTTTGTCTATTGCCATTATTCTTAAAATTTTCTTCCTCAGGCTGTGGCAATGTGTACTAAATAAATTATAAACATCATACCTAACAAAGCACATGCAAAGTATTTGAGCTGCAGAGGGTGCTTCCCAGATAGTTGAGAGGTTTGTGTATGTGAATTATTTATTTGGGGGGAAGGGGCTGAGGGTTTATGGTTCTAGCCCATCACCAATTATCTCTAACAAGTGGTAGTCAAGTACTCAGCAGTGGAGATGGGTAGTATCTAGCAGGATTGTTAACTCAAGCTTATTTAAAAAAAAAAAAAAAATAAACAACTTAAAATCACTACAATTCACTATTATACTGTCTGAACCATGCAGCTAATATCTTGATCCAAAAATGGGAGAAACTGCTGTTTTTCCAGGTAGCTGTATTGCTAATCCTTAAGTCTTGTCACAGAAATTTGTTGTGGCAAAACATAAGATTGGTAATGGCAAAAGTGCTGATTTCTTCTCTGGTCAAACAGATTTCATAGAATCATATGGGTTAAGGGGACCTCTGAAGGTAGAGTCCAACCCCTGTGCTGCAGCAGGAACACCTAGGGCAGATCACACAGGAATGTGTCCAGACAGGTCTTGAAAGTCTCCAGAGAAGGAGACTCTACAACTTCTCTGGGCAGCCTGTTCCAGTGCTCCATCACTCTCACAGTAAATAAGTTTTTTCTCATGTTGAGGTGGAACTTCCTGTGTTGTCACTTGGTGCTATTTCCCCTCCTCCTATCACAGGGCACCACTGAAAAGAGACTGGCCCACCCTTGATATTCACCCTTCAGATATTTATAGACATTAATAAGGTCCCCTCTTAGTCTTTTTTTCTCAAGACTAAACAGCCCCAGGTCTCTTAGCCTTTCCTCATATGACAGATGTTCCAGTCCCTTAATCATCCTTGTAGCCCTGTTGGACTCTTTCCAGTATATCTGAATCCCTCTTGAACTGGTGAGCCCAGAACTGGACACAATACTTCAAATGTTGTCTTATGAGGCCAGAGTAGAGGGGAAGGAGAACCTCCCTTGACCTGCTGGCCGCAGTCTTCTTGTTGCATCCCAAGATACTACTGGCTCTGTTGGTCATGAGGGCACATTGCTGTCCCATAGATAACTTGTCCACTTGTTTACTGAGTATTTAATCAGTTAGCATGACTCTTCCAAAGGCTAGGTTTATTGTATGCTTCCAATAAACAGAAAATAAAGTCAGGGATATAACCATGTATAGCAAACAACTTTTGTGAAAGAAGTAAAATGGCTTGATTTCAGCTTAAACTGTAAAGAGAATGTTATCTCTATGGAGGATGTGGGTGTCCTTTTTCTATGGATGCTAAAGTAATTAATACAATTTGCTCACTTGTCACTTTTAGAGAGAAAGAAGTTTCAGATTAAATTGTGGTAACTGTGTTGTCCTCATTCTGAAGTTGATTCATTAAACTGAGAGAGAGGCTGTCAGGAGGGTCACTTGCAGAAAGGAAGCACATTGGCCAGGTCAGGCTTATGCTCCTGGGAGGACCAGCTATGAAGATGAAGAATCATAGCTGAAATTATTTTTAGGCCCAAGAGGATTGTTTATTCCACAGAGTATGCCTTCTATGTTTTATGTTTTCTGCTGTAAATATTTATTAGTCTCATATTTTGTTTGTCGTTTCTAAACATGAGTTTTTGTAGCATAAGCAACCTCCCTGCTCTGCCAGCCCAAAAAGAGACAGTGAGTGCAAGTGAAGTGTCAAGAGAAACCCAGCATGCCTATGATGTGACACTTTGTCTAATACATTGTCATGTTATTCCTGCAGAAGTTTGCTAATTAGTCGTTAAAGTAAAGTTATCCCTACGATTTTGTCCAAAATGTCACATGAATAACATTCATTCAGAACCAATTGACAAAGATGATAATTTTTTTCGTTGTTATGTGGTGCCTTTCAATCTCTGTGCTTTGTATGTGCCCTTTTTAGCAAGTGGCATGAACTAGTTTTTAAGTGAGAGAAATTGTCCTAGGACTTAAGTGCTAGAATGACAGACCCACACATAGCCCGGGTTGCTATGTAACTATGTATTGTTCAAGTGCTGATATGTTTTACAGTCCTGCTAGGTACTCCACTGTGGTGAGAGCCCACCTGGAGTACTGTGTCCAGTTCTGGAGCTCCCAACACAAGACAGACATGGAGGTCTTGGAGCAAATCCAGAGGAGGGCCATGGAGATGATCCAAAGCCTGGAGCACCTCTGCTGTGAAGACATGCTGGGGGACTTAGGCTTGTTCTGCCTGGAGAAGAAAAGGCTCCAGGGAGGCCTCAGTGGCCTTCCAGTGCCCAAAGGGGCTACAGGAAAGTTGGGGAGAGGCTTTTTCCAAGGGCTTGTAGTAAGAAGACAAGCAGTAATGGCTTTAAACTGGAAGAGGGTAGGTTTAGGTTAGACATGAGGAAGAGCAACCTTGTTTAGTGGGAGGTGTCCCTGCCCATGCAGGGGGGTTGGAACTAGATGGTCTTTAACATCCCTTTCAACCCAAACCATTCTGTGATTTCATGATTTGTATGGGGAAGTGACTGGGGCAATATGCTGATTCAAAAACTCTACCCTGGTGTGCTTAGGTTGGAAAGAGGTGGCGTGTGTGTCATGCTGTCTTCTGCTGTACCTTTAAAGCCTTTATAGGGTACTGTAAATGAGTGCTGCTTAGGAGGAAGAGGGACAAACGTACCTCCCCCGTGACCTAGCTGCAGAGACACTCTGACTGTGTAGACATTCAGTAGCAGATGCATGTTGTCTCCACTTATTGGAATTTTAATGCTATTTTTAACTGAATTAATAGGTAGTTAACTTGCTGCAAGCTACAAACACTTTTAGTCTGCCCTAGAGGACAAACATTTGGAGACTGCCCAGCATAACCTTTAGAGACTTGTTAACTATTATTAATTCTTTGGCTGTTACTTAAAAACATAAGCCTCACTAGACCACTGAGAACCAGGAGGCACCTCTCCCTGACTGGGCATGCAGGGGGCTCTTGTGGCCAGCCAGCATGTTCTCTCCACAGATTTTATGTGGAGAATATAATAAAAATAACATTCTTCTCTCCCCTTTCAATGTTAACCAGCTCCAGCAGCAAGCAGTTACTGTTTGCCTATCCATCTTTTGTTTTTCAAAAACTAATGTTGTAAATTGTTAAATGGTGCAGCAAAGGACCATAAACCTATTTGAGGACTGGAGAAAACACCTGCAATGAGAGATTTGATGATCCAAGCCAGTGCATTTTGTCAGACGTTTATTAGGAACGAACTTGATTAAGACATCTACATTTGTTTATAGACAGGGAAAAAATACACAGAAAGGGTAGTGTAATTCCACGAAAAGGACAAAAAAGTTCACATCTGAAAGAGGACTTTTTGGTGTGGTTTTTTTAAAATAGTGGATCTTATTAGCTATTGAAACAAGATATTGGCAGATCCAGTGAATTTTGTAGGTTGTGAGGATGTTGATTTGGAAGCATATGCTTGAGAAAGTTCCCAGACTTTTCAAGTGAGTAGACTGCTGTCCATAATTTTTAATTCTTAGGGATGGTTCTTTCCTGAAACTTGTAACTGAAAATACTGAAAGGATGTTATAATTAAAAAGAAAATCCTGGGCTTTTTAGACTAAGCTTCATGTTGTCATGGCCTTGTAGATCACAGCAGTAGAGCCATTGTGTTGAAATAAGACCTAGTTTAAGCAGAAAGCAGCTATCTTGGTTATTGGACTCATCATGGAATTAAATTAAGGTCATTTAAATAGCTAATGGTCTTTCTAGCTTTAAGCTCTTGTAAGATGAGTAGTCATAGTACCTCTCTTACATAAAAAATATCATGAGAATATGAAAGTCCTAAAATCTAGGAAGATCTAAGTGGAATGACTACATAAACCTTATGTTCTCTTGGCCTTAGTTACTTGAGCAATTGAGAAATGTGTCAGTAGAAGCCAGGAACTCTTATGTTAGAACAGATGTGGCTGAGAAATTGAAACAGATCATCCCAGGGGCAAAGATGGAAAAATCAGTCATCATTGAGAAAATCTGGAAATGATCAGGTTTATATGGAAATTGTTCATGTGAATGAAATTTTCCTTTTTTTTTTTTTTTTTGAGGATGATTCTGCAAAACTTGGAGTAAGAAAATTAATTTATCTCTTCTTCTCAGTCTTCCATCAAGAGGAAATAGGATATTAATGTCTTAAGCCTGAGAACCTGTCAATCAATTAGTATTCACAGACAATCTCCAGACAAAAGCATTTTAACTGACTCAGTGTTGCTGAGTTTGCAATATAATGTTGCAGTCAGTGCAGTCAATTTTAACAGCCTGCTTGGGCAGAAAATAGCTTGCCAGTTTTCTGCTTTGTTGCCTTGTGCCTTTTAACAGCATCTAATGGGTAGGGCTATGTCAATATCCTCCCCATTTTATCTCCTGAAACAGCTCTTAGTAGCTGATATGCCCACTGTCGATCCCTGGAGATGCTGATATTCTTGCCAGCCTGTTGTCTCTTACATACCATGTCTTTCATCCAATGGTGGTGCCATGCTGGACAAATGCTCTGTTGATTGCCCTTCACCTCCAGGACACCTTTGGGCCAGCAATTCTGCTCATAAAAGGAGAAAAATTGGCAGCTGAATTATTTTTGTTTTAAGAGAGCCTCTCTGTTAATCGTATTTCTCTAAGAACATTGAAATTTGTTTTCAGAACTGGTTTGTTCTTTAATTTTTTGTTTTACTTATATTCAGGTGAAATACTGGCCTCTTCATTGGGCTTGACCTAATGTAATAAGTTGAGGGCAGGTGTAACTCATGTTTTTAGACAAGTTTGATCATAAGAACTACTAATGTGAATGATTGGCTACTGTGGTTAGCAGGATCTCTGTAGAGATTCTGAGATCCGTTATTGTGGGAAAATCATGCATGTAATGTGTAGTAATGTATGGTAAAATCAGTATTTCTCAGTGTTCTCTGTATGCTAAAAGTGGCGTCTGGTAGTCATTAGGCCCTACAGTTTCTTCTTCTGGAGTTTAAGCATCACCTTCAATGACAGCAGGATTGGGTCCTTTGTGCACAATCATTTAGCGGTTTATCAAAAGGCTTGAGTAGTCATTTGGGCATCTGGCTTCAGCAAATGCTTATGGAATGAGAGGCTTGCAATGCATTTTCAATATTTCTTTCAAAAGCAGAGTCAATTTATCACTGAGTGACGTATTGTGCTCTTTACACTATTACTTTTGGGCCTCAACCAACAGCCATTAAGTATGTGGAAAAGCTCCCATTGACTTTAATTAGGACTAGCTTAGTTGCACACTGAAGAAGACTTAATTGCTGTCTGAAGCTAAACCATAACAGGGAGAGGTACTTTATAACTACCAGAGAGAAACAGATACTATTATAATTATTTTATTTGTATGTAAGTAGGAAGTACAATTGTCTGTATAATTCTTCTTACAATTTTTATTAACTGTGATTTACTAATAAATAAAACAAACTTAATTTAAACTGTTGTGTACCTACACTGTGACTGTATTTCAGTATAACAGTGGAGTGATGCTGTCATACTACCTGATTTAAATTTTTAGAGATGGAACCTCAAGGCATTCCTTTATTTTTTTATGGTCTTCAGATTAAACTTTAAAAAAGTAAAATGTGTATAGCTATAAATATTTCTAAACATGAACTTTTCATTACTTGTATTATTGCTTTTAATAACACTTGATTTATTTATTGGAAATGTTAAAGAATTACAATAGTTTGCAGTGAAATTGAAGAGACTGGTAATTCAGAGGAGTTTTCTGAACTAGGTCTGGGACATACCTTTTGGATACCATAGGCCTTTCTCAATTCAGTTTTGCAAGGAGGAAGAGAAGACTTTTCCGATAGCGTGTGTCAATTGAACAGATTTGTGTGGTCTTATGTCTGTTGAATTCCTGCTAACATTACTCAGAATTTCATGGGCACATTCTGAAGTTAATAAATTAACTGATGCTGCCTCAGATAGCTTTAGATTATTTCTACATTTTATACCCTCCCAGAAATGTGTCAAACTTCTGCAAACAGTGCCAGTTTCTCCAAAGTGTGCATTCATGTGGAATTGGGTGCAACCAAGAAAGGAAAACTAGGCAGTCAGTGCAAAGAATGAAATAGCATGACCAAAGCAAAAAGCAAGCAAAATAGTGTTTTAGTAGTTTTAGAGTTATTAGTAAGTTCAGAGAGGGCATAAAGCAATCCTTTAGGAAAAGAAAGGATGAAAAATGGGAGTCCAAGACCAAATTTTTAGATAGGTGGATAAGACACTGCATGTACTAGATGTTGCATTAAACTTCTATGTGACTTGTCTTCAGAAGAGGTTTGGTTGGTAAATAATGGTTAGATTTTGTCTTTTGAATCAAGAAGAGGATAGATTTTTTTCCTCTTGTTTGAGCAGAGTCGTTTATCTATGGCTCATGGAGGCAGGTATGGTAACCTCACCCCCCAAGTGTAGAGGTAATTATTGAGAGACAACATATGGAAGTTGAAAGAGATCCAGAGTTGAACTGTAAGGTTCCTGTGAACAACATAAGGAGAGAGAATTCGGCAGAGAGAGAATAAGGAGAAAACGTGACCAAGGGAGGGAAAGATATTGAACAGTGTATGATTAGTGCTTTTAAGCCAAATCTGAGAGTCAAACAGGAGGCTGGAATATTGACTGTTATTAAGCTTTTTGCTAGGAATTGTGTTATACTTCCAGGAAGAGCTGGATGTATTGGAAGACAAAAGAGCACAACAGATGTGACCTATTGGGGAAAATAGTATAGGGATGTCAGTGAGACTGAGGAGGAAGAATTACTGGAGCAAATGTGGGATAAAGTATGAAGAGTGATAAAAACTTTTAAGTCTTGTTGGTAGGGCAGAAGTAGAAAGCAACAAAGGATGGCATAAGGAAAATTAGCTTGTATTTTGAATATGTTTTCTGAAGAAATCATTAGATGCATAGATAAAAGAAGGAAGAAAGATTACAAAAGAGAGAAAAAGATTTAAAAGAAAAGACAAAAATAGCATAAAGAAGTCTATGACTACAAGTATAGCATTCTGCCAAGGCAGAGAATTAAGAGTATTTTAGCTAGGATGGTGTCAGAGCTGAAGGGGAAAAAACATTTCTAGAAAAAGATGTCACGTCAGTTCTTTCCGGACAGGAATGCCCACAGCAACACATAATAGTAAAGAAAGCAGATGTTGTGGATGAACTGGGCCTGCAGGCTGGCAAATCAGGTGTTGATTTTGTAGGGAAAGAAGAGAGAGTTGTAGTTAAGAGCACAGCCAGGGGAAAAGCAGAAGGTTACAGAAACCTGAAGAAAAAGGAGAGAGAATTTTTGGAGCAAAAGAGTAGCCGTCATTGTGCATAAGCTGGAAGTCGTTGCACAGGTATGTATGAAAGAGGAGTGACTGGGAAACATTTTTTGATATTAAGAAAAAGTTGATAATTCTGTCAGAGCCCTGTCAGTTTGGGGACATGTTGCATGTTAATACATACACACACACAAAAAAAGTGTAAAATTTGAGCCACTTTTATAGGACCAAAAAAGTAGTTGTGTGTTTTAGTGAAGGTATATTTATTTAGTACCTTGTGGCTATATAAAATTGCTTTTCGACTGTTTTTAGGATTCTTCATAGAACAAACACTTATTAAATTTACTTGGCAGCTGTGGGGTAAAGTAAAAATGAAATAAGGTGTGCTTCTTGGTTGTGGGTTTTGTTGTGTTTTTGTTTTTAAGCAGCCTTTGGCAGTTTTCTGTATTTTATTTTAAACAGATTAGACTCAAAACCAGTGGTTGCATTTAATGTCTTTGGAAACTGTTGATCATATTTGGCTATCAGGACTTATAGTGTAAAGTGTCCTGGACTCCAGTTTGTGACCTAATTCAATGAGGGTTTAACAAATGAGGTCTGCTGTCTGGGTTAGATGTGGCTGCAGTGGTAATTAAGGCACTGAGAGGTGGCACAGTTTCTTTTTGATTGTGTGACACGGTAAGTGTGCCATGCTGAAGTGTTAATGAGAAGGGAACTGCACTGACTGAATTACTGCTGTAATAGAATTCTAATAGTTAAGTTTTTGAAATGTCACAGTTTGGATCCTCTACAGAGATTTTAAACATGAATGACTGTGTTGATGGGACAAAAATATTTACCTTTTTGGGGTTTTTTTATTTTGTTTTTTTGTTGTTGGTTTTGTTTTCCTTTTCCTGTGATATCTGTGTTTTTATTCAGCCTCAGGGGAGTCTCACAGAATTTCCCTTTTTCCTTCTTTGTCACATTTCAAGTCATTGCAGGTTCTTTTTCTCTTCTCAGTGCACTTGGCAAGACTATAAACCATCGCTTCTACACAGAGAACATACCACTTTTAAGAATTTTGTTAGGAAAAATTATTTTTTTGTTCCTTAGTTCTATGTTTGCAGACAATAATTTTGCACTCTCTGCTGCTGAATGTGATACAGCAGTTCAAGTTTTCCATGCCAACAGCTGTAGCTGCTGCGTTCTGCACCTCTCTGCGGGGCAACATCACTCTGAAAAGGGTGCAGGCAGCCTCTTCCAGCAGTACCTGCCTGAATGGTATATACATAAACCCTATTTGTTCTCCTCTTTTCATGTGTAACAAGCAGATCTTCTGTATCCTTGTCACTTGCAATCACTTCTCGTATTATGAATTTGTTTGTACTATGCTTTATTTTTCTCCTTGAGACTGTTGTCCATTTATCTTAATGTAGTACATTAGATACAATATTGTCTGGCTGTCAATTCCAGACATTGGTTTTCTAGAGTAATGACCAGATTAGTCACTCTGATATATGAAAGGATTGTACAACCTTTGGAGGGGTTTTTCCTGAACTGTTTTTTAGGATAAATTATTAATTTTCACCCATTATTTTAATGAAGAAGTTATGATTTAAAGAGCTTTTGTTCTATTGCTGTGAATGACAAAGCAGTTTTCTATACATAGTATTCAAAAAAATACACTGCCATTTCCAGTGGGTATAGTATTCAATAAAAAAAATTTCACATTTTGACCTCCCATTCTTGATGTTAAAGTTGGAAAATAAGGTAAATACTACCTTATAAATATGTGTCAGTGTTTTCAGAGGAACAGAAGTAGTAGGCAAAATATTCACTAAAGACGAATTTATCTGAAACAGGGTGCTTGGTGGGTACTTCTCAGTATTGGTACCCATGTAAAAGTATCTTATTCTGTAGAGCTTTGATTCCTTATTTATTTTGAATGTTGAAATATTTTTCATCCTCTCTAAAATTTATTCTAGGGCTATGACTTCTCTTTCTGGCAAACTGACTATTTCAGTATAGCCTAATTTTGGATCCCTATGAGATTCTCCTGAAAATTTCATTTTCAGTCTCTTCTTTTATTGTAGTCTTAGCTCACACCTCAGATAAGTTACACATTCTTGTGTTTCATTTGTTGTCTTTCGGACTGAAAATAAATCTTTCATCTGATTTTTGGTTTGGGTCTCCCCCTGCCTCCCAGTGTGTGCAGGACTCAGGTTTTGGTGCCAGGTTGACCCTGTCCTGCCTGTGTTGATTGAAGCCTGCAGATTGCAGCACCTGACTCTATGTACACCTGGTGGCAGTCAACTTGTTCAGTGAATGCTTTCTTTAAATATAAAGCAACCTAGCAACTTTTTTGATGTTAAAAAGTGAAATTTTTGGCAAAGTGTTTAAATGAAAAGGTAATTATTTGGCTGGAAATAAGCTAATGTGAACATCAATGTGACCTGTGGAGTTACTGGTTTTCTTTGGGTAACTCCTGAGTCACTTTCCAAATACACCAAGGGCAGGCTCAGCGCTACTGTTGCTGCTTCAATGCAAACACTCATCTTGCATTGGTGAAGTCAAATAGCATCAGTAGTAAGAATTGTTGGGAGAATGCAGCAAATCATGTTTCTAATTTACTTTGGATTAAACTCTAAATCTCAATATTCTTGCCTCTTCTTAATCTGCCCTAGCAATTTGATTGTCTTTCAGCACCCTTTAAAAGTGTTCTGTGCTTTCATGTTTGCCCATCAGGTCTGCCCATTTTACTTTGCTGTTACCTTTATCATTATTGTCAAGCTCTCTTTTGAAAAGTTTCAGCTATTGCTGTAAATTGATTTTACTCATAGGTATGTTTTCACATTGCACCTTTCAAGGGGAATTTATTTTTCCCCAAATAGAAATATAGCCTCTGATATGTTTATAAAAGAGAGGAAAATACACTGAACACTTGAGATGTACTTACCAGTGGTCAGTTATTAGGAGATTTTTGTCAAAGCTGATTTGGTCTGTACTTAAAAATAATAGTTTGTTGCTTATGTATTAGAAATTCTAAATCACAAGACTTGGGCATTGAGAAGCTGCCTGCAAGAAGAAGCTAGGTAAAATTGAAGTTAACAAAAAGACTTCTGCATTGCTACAACATTTAAATAAAATAGTATTGAGTCTGTCATTTTCTATTTATTATGGCCTTAATCTTTAAATATTTGTGCCTATCAGGAACTGTTTATTTGAGTAAAGGCTTCCACTTTTGTGTGTATTGGGAAGAAAAGATTCTTGGATATTACAAAAGATTTCTAGAATTGTGCTGCAGACCTAGTTACCTTTATCTAAAACTTCTAGTTCTCAGTTCATTAAAATATAATGCCTAGTTTTAACACATGCTAGTTGCTTTGGATTATTGTATATTTAAGGGTTGATCTTTTCCAGATATGAGTGAGCATCTCTCACACTGGAAAATATTTATCACAGGACAAGTTCAAAACTTTGTAACTCCATTTTCTGTACACTTGGCAATTTTGTTGTAGATGCTTTAAACACAAGGGGCAAACAGAAAGGCAGGTTAACTGAATAATGGCCTCCAGCCCCTGAAGTAAATAATTCTGAAGACTATCTAACTGAAACAGGAGTGGGATGTTAGGAATGAGTGAACATTTCAGACAGACAGCATATAATTCAGAAAGGGACCTGTGAGGAAGGAACAGATGTCATGAAAGGGAGGCGAAAAAAAAAAGGCAGCAAAAAAGGAGTGGTTGGAGTGTGCCACTGAGGAGCTAGGAGAGTGATGAAGTACTTGATTATCGCACAACATTTGAGTATAGAGGTGTAGTATACCTTAGTAGCATAATGTCTCTATATGTATGCAGCCTTCATACTAAATATTATGTATGACCTATTAAAAGTGAGAGCTCATAGAATGCCTGGCGGAAATCCATCTAGAAATTCAGGCAGTGAAGAAACAATCATCTGGAAATTGCCTGATCTAAGGGAGATTAAAGAAAATGTTTTTTCAAAGGAATCAGGATTTGTTTTTCTCTCTACATAGGCCCATTATGCAGGAAAAGGGGTGAACTTTAGTTGCAATAAAGAGTAATAGTCAAGAAGGCTCACTCTCTTCACCCGTTTATCAGCTAGCTGTAACCAACTGAACAATGAGTACACAACCAACAAAAAATATTATCAGCCTAGGACTGTTCGTGTTTGGAAAGACCAACACATTTTAAAATGGAGAAAAGCACTGTCCTTGCAAGCATGCCAGTCACTTCTGGCATTTAGAGTTTAAAAGGATGGAATTAACTCATGGCAGCATTGATGGTTGGCTCACATGGATACTTCAAAGCCTGAAGTCTGACAACTGCATTAGCTGGATCAGTCAGTTCTGTGTTGTGCCAGTGTAATGTAAAAAGGTTTGACATTGAAGAAGGAATATGTGTAAATAGCAGATTTCTCTTCAACAAATCTTCCTTCCTATGGATGTGTGTTTCACTCCTCTGCTCTGGCAAGATGGGCAGAAAGACACTATTATGCATAGCTGCTATTTTGCCAGATGGTTCTGGGCATGTAAAACAGGCTAATACCCTTCTCTCTTCGGTGTGTCTCATGGTAGTTGCTGGTAGCCGCTTTGCCTTTCCAGGAACACTTGTAAAGCCCTTTCTTAGTTCATGCCTTTAGTGACACTGAAGACAATGGGGTTGTAATTACGTTATTTGGGCATGAAGCAGCAGCTGGGGATAACTGAGGGCCCTGTGGGTCTGACAAATCTGATACTGATGAGACTGGAAGAAACTAAATTGACTTTCCAGGTTTAGTTTCTTTTTGAAACCTAGGAATTAGTGGATGGGGGAAGGAGGCTGGGGAGCAGTTAGGGGCAGGGAGGGATCACCTTGTTACCTGGTTACATCTGAAAATTTTTGGGACATCGTAGGTATGGAACCATATGTGGCTGTTTTTAAACAAGTATTTTGCTACATGGAACAATATTTCAAAGTTTCACCATTAAAATTACTGTTTGAATATGTAGACCTGGATTTCTATAGAGGTTCTGCACTGTTTTGTACCCAATTTAGAGTTTAATGCTTACTATACAAATAATAATAAACTAAACTAGAAGTAGTGGTAAAAATGGCTGGTAAGTAATATAATAATGCAGCATATAGAAAGGTAACATGACTCCTGCTGTTTACACTCCTGAGCTTTTGATTCTTTAAATGCACAACTTCACCATTGCATTAACATAGTTTTCTCAACAGACTCTAAAAAGAGCAGGAAAAAGTTGCCTATGCATATTAATGTAAATGAAGATAAATATTAAATGCTCCCCATTGAAATGGTAGCTTAAGTATAGAGCATGTCCCACTGAACTCCAGCTATACTTCTCCATTAAAACTATCAATTTTTATTTGGGTCTGAGGGTGGTGGTGATGGCACCCCTGTAAGAAAGTGTGGGGGATTTTTTTTGCACAAAATGTAGTTAGGTAACTGAAAAACCATGAGCTTGAAATACATCTATAAACTCATCAAACAACGTGGTTATTCCTTTCTCCTCACAACACCCCAAGCAGATCTGTTAGTGTGTCTCAAACTTATGTCAGTGGGTTTTGGATGCTTAAAGTATGCAGGGTCAAATCCTTGTATCAGTATACAGCTAAATACAAAAATATGTAATAATATTAGCAGCTCTGACACTAATGGTTGCAAGAACATGACAGAAAACAAGTTTACCTTCAGTCTTTTGATTATATTCTAATACTTTTAAATCCTGTGACTTCATTGAAGGTTACCAATATATTTCAAATGATGGTCAGCACATCTTGTCTCTTTCACTGCTAATCAAGTTTGATTTACGATAGTTTACTTTATAAATTAGACATTATAAATAAAAAATCATGTGAGATCTAAATGGGATCTACTTTCTGGAAGTGTTTTATGAACAGAAAATGAAATGTGCATAGGCTTTTTGGCTATACATTTAGAGCTAAAGGAATGCCAAGAAAAGTGACCTTTTTATAGCACAGAAAGCCTAGTAGCTGCATAGCCACATAATACCCGAGTGTAATTCATTGTAACTTGGGTATGTGAAAGGAAAACAATCTGAGAGAAAAATGTTAATTGAAAAACAATTTATGTGTACCTGTATAGTTGATAGCAGCATATGAAATCCAGAACTGCATGCAATATTTTAATGAGTATGTTCTTTTAGAACAAAGTAATACATTGTTGTGGCAGTATTTTATCAAAATGCAGGACTTACCAGAGCAAAGAATCCCTTTTGTTTAACAGATGAGTATATATTTCAGTGAATACCTACACAAACTGTAATCAGGTGTAACTTACAAACCTGTAGCAGACAATTATCCTTACAAGTTTTTTTAGCACCTTCCTTTTTCTATTAACACATGTGAACCTAGAGAATTACAAAGAAGTTGAACTGTGAGGAAGGGGAAAGAACTTGAAAATACTGAAATGCTTTCCCTCCCCCACCAATCAGTAGTAATGAGAAATCTAATGAATACTAAGAAACGAGATGCTCTAGTCATGTAATCAAACTTCACAAGTCATGAGTAATCATCTCAAAAACACTGCTAGAAACCTTTATTCTGATTTCTCCGATATATCTGTCCACACAATTTTTAAAGTGATTTTTAATTTGAAAAGTGATATTAGGGCACTGGTGACTGTTGTACAGCATGTCTGTGCAAGACCAGGAGGGGCTGGGGGACACTTTGCCCTGTAGTCTTGTGGCAGTTGGGTAATCAAAGCTGCTCTGTCCAACAGAAGTAAGCTTGCAATGGGAGATACATGATCTCTCAGGAGCCCTGTATGACAGGAGCTCTCTTATAAGGTGAAAAAACCCCGTCAGAGCTGTCTGTAATCCACAGAGGAGACTACGTGCTGTGCTGCCTTTCCAAATGCTCTGTGGTGTGACAGGTGACCAAGCTGGGATCTGGGTGGGAGACTGTGCATTATGCACAGATCCTGACTTTCCAGACCAACTTGGTTATGTGCAACCATAGAAGTAAAATTGACTGTGGTTGGAAATGTCTACTAGTTCATGCCCTCATCTTTGCACAGAGAGATTGACAGAATTACAAACAGTATCTTACATTAAGATTTCCAGCTAAATAACATAAGTACTGTTGGAATTGGTTCAGGGGTGGAATTGGTTGAGCAGTCAACAGTGAAAGAAGAGCCCTGTGCTTTGAACCATGAGGTATAAAACTAAATGAAAGCAGTCCCTCAGGTCCCCAGATGTGAACAGTTACAGAAGTTGCAAAACAATGTTTTTCAATGTAATTATTTTATTTACTTCCAGAGCACAGGTTTCTAAGCAGAACTGAATTTAGACAAAATTATTTTTCTTTCTGTGGAAGTAGAGCTGTATTTTAATGCCCAAAAAAGGCAGATACATTGTGGTATTGTGGAAACTTAAAAGGCTGCTTTTATAAAACTAACTGCCACTAACACATGAGTTTTATTTGGTGCCATTTTGATTATTTTAAGATATTTATATAAGTCAAGTTGATCAGCAGAGACAAGAAACAACAGAATTTTTCAATTTTAACAGCAGGAGAGCTTTGTTATGGGCAACAACTTTAAAAATTGTCCTGGGAGGTGGTA
Organism: Apus apus; assembly: GCF_020740795.1. NCBI lineage: Eukaryota > Metazoa > Chordata > Aves > Apodiformes > Apodidae > Apus > Apus apus. The sequence goes on from NC_067291.1 coordinate 10,114,810, forward strand.
TTAATCTGGGGAAATGAGACTTGTTAAACTGAGATTTAATGAGGTTCAGGCAAATCAAAGACAGGAGATTATTTTATTCTTCCAGGTTATATAGCAGTTTTTTTCTTGTAATATAGAACTAGAAAGAAACCTTAATCCTCATCTGAATAACTTTGTATTCTCTAAAAAGGTTTGTTTTATATTGGGATGTATTAGTTAACAAAAGCAAACCTGCAAAAAATAAAGTACATTAATGCTAGCCAAATAACTTCTTATTGTGTACAGCTGTACAGGAAAGAAATATAAAGTTAATGTTTAAATTTGTCAGATATTTTCAATTAACTCTCTATTTAACAAATGATCAGCTGTTGTAGGTAATATCCAATCTCCAGAAGTCCTAATGATCATGGATGTGCACAGTAAGAGATTAGCATAAAATTAGCACTAATGTAGCTATTAAAGAATCTCAAAAGATTGTGATGTCCTGGTACTTATACTGAGCTACAGATTATATCTGAGCTTTGTCAAAACCCTCAGGCTGGCTGAGTTCAAGAATACTGATGTTCCCCTGGGGTGTGCTCCCCATATTCCTACCCCCTTCATTGCTTTCTACTAATTTTAAAATTCAACAAAATAATGTATCAAGATGTAGGGGACATGCTCCCAGCTGATGCATCTTTTAGGATCAGACCTCAAAAAGGATGCAAGTTGTTAAGTGAGTCCTGGACAGGGGTACTAAGTGTTTTCACATCCATATTTGCTTTTTCAGCACAATACTTGGGGATGGGGAAGTAGAATGGGAGTTGGGGGGTGTCCCTGGTGGTTTTTTGTTGTTTCTTTTAAAAAACAACTTTTCAAAGTGTGTGTGCACTTCTTGCAAATGTATTCAACAGTCACCCTGTGTATTGTATCAGAGTGCCTAAACATATTATGGCTTGATGTTGTCTGGTACTTAACTGTAAATCAATCTTTTTAATATAAGAAGCAAATTAACTATTTTGTGATAATGTCCTGTTACCAGTGACTTCCCTCAACCCTTCTCTTGTCACAAAGTCACACTGAATTAGAGCTCTTTTCCCTATTGCCTCACTCTACTGAATGCTTAAATTTTTAACATATCTAATAGGACTCTCAGGAAGCCAAGCCTATTTTTAAAAGAATCTCTTAACCCTATAGGGAATATTGTCACCAAAATGAAATATTTCCAAGATGAAGCAAACTCTTTAAATAGTCTGAAATTAATTCTGAATCTTTTCAACACCAGATTTTGGTATGATGTGTTTTCTTTCATATTCCTTCCCCACCTCTTCAAACTGGCATGTTTGTCCCTACTGGATACAACTTCCTTCTACTTGCAAAGCAGTAATTATCCTAATTATGCGTCAGCATTTAAAGCCATCTTCTGTAAGATGATTTACAAGAATTATATAAAAGAGATCTATATACAATGACACACTTCCTTGTTTGGCCTGAAGCATTTTATGTTTTCCAGCTTAATTGGGATTCTTGTGATAAGTTGAGAAGTTCTAATGAGTTTCTGCATGAGTCTGTGCCTGAAAATGCATTCAGAATTGTACTTGGCTGTTTTTCCTCTATGAACAGCTGAGGTAGCAAAGCAATCCTTTATTACTCTGATGTGCTATAAGGTGTTTATTGTGACTGCTTGAGAGCAGTTGTCACCAGTGTGTGCAACAGTTTCCACTAGTTAAAAAGTTAAAAAGCAGAAAATACTTAGCAGAAGCTAAAAATAGTATCAAGAACAAGAAGGAGATTGATACACTGGTGTGAACCAACACACAATTCTTTTTTCCAAGAAGAAAATTCAAGGGAAGTATGAAAATGGTAAGATCTACAAAAAGCACTGAAGGATTTCTGCCTCTGCTTTTGCTGTCTCACATGTGAAGCTTGGGACATAGTTCAGACTTCTGGATGGTGGGAGAGGAAGCAGCTGTGTGATTTTTGTTATGAAGACACTATGGTAGCATTTGTTTCTTCTTTGTCTGTCTCAGATACAGTTATCAGAACAGCTGAAAATTAGTGGTGGGGCAAGATATGGCACTAATTGGATTTATCCCCATTTGGAGTTTTGTAGTAATACCAAGATTAGTCTCAACTTTGTTCTTCGTGTGTATGTTCAAGAGCTGACCATTGACATATATCTAACATGCATAGTAATTTAATATTCTAAGATAACCTAGTAATGCAAGTCATGATTCAGTGAGCTTGAATCAATCCTGAAGAGCCCACAGAAACATGACAGTATGCCCGAGTATTTAAATTAGAAGCCCATTTGAAAACATTTGAGTCACAGACAGAATGCTTTCAATGCAAAATGTTTTCTGAGTCATTTTTTAAGCTCCCAAACTATAATTCTTACAGTAATTCTGAGGTACAGTGCTTCCTATGGTGCAGTAATAAGAGAAAATCACTATCTTTAAAAGCTGGTTATTCTTCCCTCTTCAGAAGTCTCATGAAAATTTAGAATACATCTCAATGCCATTTTACTTACTACATCTCTCTATATACACTACTAAGATTATGAAGCATTAATGTACAGTAGGTTAATATACATTTCAAACTGATTATAGAATCATTCAAAAGCCTTGCTTTGCCTTTGCCTCTAAAATACAATTTGGGAAAGTAGTTCAGTGCAGAAAATCTGGTGGCTTCTCATGGTAAGACTGTTATAACAGAAGTGCTTGTAATGAAGAGGAAAGTAATTGACTCTTCCACCATAACGTATTCTACTTTCAAAATGTTGAGGTTATGATGGATGATACACAATCTAGTTTTTAAAAACAGTTGAGTATTTTCTTCAGGTGTACCAAGCTATGCCAATCTGTTCTATTAAGTGAAATGCCCTCCTCAAAGGCCGTACTATGTGTTACTGCTAGTGCTGGGGAATGGCTCATAAGAAAATAAAAGATTAGCTGGTGCTTTCTTAAACTTTCTTTCAAGCATATAATGACTCAGTTTTTTAGTGAAAAGAGCATTGCGTCTAGTTTTTCACATTATGTTTATCATCAAATATTAAACCTTTCTTACAGGGCAGATTTCTAAACAGGCATTTTAAGTGAATTTTTGGAACTACAAAAATACTCTAACTGCTGACCAAGCACCAGAAAACTTCCAACTACATTTCAGTATTGGTTCAAATCCCATTCTTCCTGACTGCTTTAAGTTATTGCATGCGGACACTTCAGAAACATTCATGTGGTGAAGTGGTCTTGACTGAGTTTCTTTCTGACAACTACATATCCCCACACCAGGCAAGGATGATACTACTAATTCTCTCATTGGTTTACTGCCTCCTAAATAAAGAAAAGTCTGCAAAGTAATTGAAATGTAAGTTAGCATACAAGTTACACGGATATGGATTTCTTAGGAACGCACATCTCATGTTTTAAGAAGCAAAATGTAAAAGGAGGACTGTATATAGGAGGACATATGAACACTTAATTGGTTAGTGAAAGGATTGGGTCCATAATGTGCAATATTTTTGCAACCAGATTGCTTTCCAGTTCCTTTCTCTTTAGCTTGCTTTGATGCCCATACATTATTATTTTCTATGGTGGGTCAAAGTGTCTTGTACTGTGGAACGAAAGTAAGGAAGAAGCAATGAATTTTCAGTTTATGCATTTATTTAGAAAAATTAAGGCTGAAGAAGATTGCATGGTTTAAAGTTTAGCTTGTGGTTAGTATAAGGGCAGGGGAAATGTGATATTGACTAATGCAAAGTAACATACATTAAAGTAATTTAAACTGTTGATAGAGATCACAGATATGTAATTAACTGTAATCACTCAGGAAAAAGGCTTAGATATCTTTGTGGAAGGGTTAAATAGATATCCCTTTGAAGTAGAGCATGGCAGTCAGAAAGGTTCATGAAGTCAAATAAGCCTAGGGAATGGAATTTTCAGAAATAAATCTGAAAATATTGTAATTATTGGGAATCAATTATTTGCCACAATTTTAAGTGTTGTAATAACTTCTGATCAGCCATTCAAAAAATGACATGGCAAAGATACTGGTGGATTGGTACTCACTGCTGTAGGATATTGTAGTGAAAAGCTTAGCAGGACTCAGGATTAGGTTTTTCCTTTTAAAATTAGAACACCCATGTTTTAAAAAAAATAGGATAAAAACATTTGTAAGAAAGATACACTAAAGCTGAAACATTGAGAAGTCAACCACTGTCTGAAGATAAATAGGAAGCAATTCCTCTTAGGACAGTTTGTCTGCTCTCAGATTCCTCTGGTATTAACTGGAGCTACTCTAGGAAGTAGCCATGTGGTCAAAATATGAGTGGTGTTTAGCATAGCAAAGGTTGCATGTACCTTTCTCCCTCCAGTGTATGAAAGACGTACATCTGTGGCAGTATTTATTGTGATGAAGAATATATTACTTTGACTGCAGATATTACATGTTTACGTTTTAAAAAACAGACAAATTCAAGGTTGCATTCTTCATGGTAGGGATTATGAGCACAACCAAAGGAACTCACAAAGGAGCTGACATTTACCAGTGGGTTTTGAGGTCTCTTGCTGAGGGTTTCAGTGTTACTTGCACACAAATTTTAGCAAAGAAAATTCAACAAAAAATATTTGCCACATGAAATCGCACAGTCTAGACCCTAGTCGATTTTTTCAACAAATTACAACTTTAATTTCTGTAAAATTTTCCAGATGATCTTTCCCTTTGTTTCTGTGCTTTGCCACTAATTGTATTTTTGTTGGATTTTTATTTTTTATATATATTTATAAAATGTGTAATTTTATAAATCTAGGCAGCAGCAAAGCTCAAGAGACAGACAAACTCTATATTGATACTTTTTTTCTCAGAACTCGAATAAACTATCTAGAAACAGTTTTAACACTTCTTTATTGTCCTGGTTTTTCCCCACCACCTAACACCTCAGTTTTTTAAAAAGACAGTGAGTGTGGTCTTGTTCAGTGGTGCCTGGCTCACCTACCTGGAGGTAATGTCAGACCACAGAGCGTTACACTTTGTACCCCAACTCTGTCACTATGCCAGAGCTTTTCAAAACCACATTTGTTTTAGCTACAAGTTCCACTGGGCATAAAGAGTCCTCAGCTCTTCCCTGAATGTGCCAACCTCCCTGCATAGAGATCAGGCTTGGAGAGAGGTGGGAAAGTAGAAATGACTATTCCTAGGTGCTCTGCAGTCCCTGCAGGAATGTGATGTATTCAGACAATTTCAGAGTTGAGACACAGACCAAAAAAGCAGCTTGCTTGCTTCTGTTTCCACCCCAGCCCCCTTTCACCCAGCACATTTGGCCTAGAAAGGTTCCTGCTATAAAACAGTGAGCTTGCATTCTCCTCACTGGTGTTTTTCTTCCCTTTTTATAAAATCTTTAGCTGCATATAACACCAAAAGGTAGGAAAAAGTGGCATTAGTGAACAGACTATTTCTGTTTGAGATGTGAACTCATTAATAACTGGGCCTCAAAGCAGAAAGTGAAGAAACTTTATTTGCTTATACTTTCCTTGTTTTCATCCTATGACAAACAACCTGTATCAAAGTAGAGATTTTATCACTTAGCATGGCATATGGAGGGAGAGTGACTGCTTAAATGATCTTTTATAGTGTTTTTGTTTATCAAATTCATTCCTATTCAGAAAGACCGCTTTTTTGCTGAATTAGCTTTCCTGGAAAAAATAAGCAATACTTCCTGTCAATCAGTTGGCAGGAGGTGTTGTTTCCAAGAGTGCTGATTAAGCAACTCATGGAACCAGAGCCTATAGGAATCATTTAGAAAAAAAGCTCAGTAAGAACATTTAATGAAAATTCTTTTGGTGGGTTTGAGTCTTCAAATGAAACATGAGGGCAGGACACAAAGGATGGCTAAGCTTGAAAGCGTAAGAGAAATAAGATAGGAATGGAGAGAGCTGATTTAATGTTACCTTGTGCAAGTCCTTTTGTCTCAGAAGTTGAAATTTCCCATTTCCCCCAGAAAGCTCTTATGGATTCAGTTGTTGCTTTTTCTTTTAACAATATTGTCATCTTTCTGGAAGTCTATCAGCATTCTGATAACATCACAGCTTGACAACCTACCAGAAATCAATGATGCAGAAGCTTTGTATCTTATTTTATTACATGCAAATACATAAGCTATGGAAAAAGAGGCATCTGCAAAGACTACACAGTCGCTCCTGTCTTCCAGAAATCCCAGTTCCAAACCTCTAGTTCCCAGGAAATTATTTCCAAATATAGAGAATAACACAGAGAATAGCTCTTCTATCTGCCACAAATTTTACATTAATAATAACTTTTTTAAAAAAAGCAAACCACCCATTTGTCTTCCTGAAAACTAAAAATTTCTTTACACTGCATAAGAACTCATGGACCTCTACAATAGTACCTTTTTTAATTCCTTAAGATTGAGGTTATTCTCAATGTGATATTCAGTAAGGACAGCTGTATAGAGCTCTGCTAGGAAATTTTACATGAAAATTATTCAGTATTTTAGCCATGCTTATTTTCTTTCAAAGACAGGTAAGATCCTGATCTTACAAATTGCTTACTGCTTTGTTCCGACTATCTTTACCTCCTTACCTTTAAAAACACATCCACGTGATTTTGTATTACTCTCCAATTACACTCCTAAGATATAAATCCACATAAAGCATTTTATCACTCATATTTTGGTTTCATGCCATAGCTGCTCAAATAGTTTGAAGTGCTGCTCAGTGTTGGCACTGGTCTGTAATCAAGAAAGCACTTGAAGGGAGCACAAACCAAGAATTCCCAGGGTGAGAGGGAGATCATGACTGTGCCAGGAGCAGGGACAGGGCTCTAAGTGTGGCAAATTCAGGCTGGTGTGAAAAGCTCTCTGGGGAAGGCAAGACAAATGGAGATACCAGAGTTTGCAGCAGGCAAAGGCCGTTGAACATAGAAACCAAGAGAAAGCCTTGTCCACTATTTCTTTATTCTCAGCAAATTAGTGCGTTTTGATTTCATGAGCTGGACAGCTGGACCTGATGAGGCTGTGATTTCTTTCATATGAGTTGGCGAAGAACTTGTCATAATCTATACCATGTTTTTATTTCTTTAGCAGTTTAATGGAGTGGAATAGGACATAAGGCTTGCTGTGGTAAGGGTGGAAATGTTGTCTTTAGCCTTACGCTGAAGTGGCTTGTCAGAGAAGTAAAAATGCTAGGTTTTTTGGAGCTTGCAAAATTGTGTGGTGAGGGTTTTTCTGAAGCTGAAGAGTTTGTAAGATACCAAATTTCTGAAGGTTTTATTTCGACATGAAAAACTTCCACTAAGCAGAGCCTTCAGTAGCCAGCACGGTCAGTTCTGTGGAGCTGTAAGTTCAACATACCTGGAGCTGAATTGCAGAGGGGCAGTATACCTGCTGCATTGAGAAGCACAGGGGTTTAGAACACTGAGTTGTGGAGCATTGTGTAGCAGAGCTCCAGATAATGTAAATCCACAGGTCATAACCTCACCTGTTAATCAAGATTTCATCAATATGATTTTGGAAAATCAGCAGTGAATTAGACTTGGAAAATTGGGTTGATAAGGAGCATTGACTGTCTACAAAATCAGAGGAAATGAGGCATCTTCTGCTGACTAAACATCTGAGGCTTCTGTTTTCTGCCCTTACAAAGCTAATGCCATTTTCTTGTTTAAATTTGCAAAATCAAATAATCTGAAATTGCCAGAAGTCCAGGCTGTTAAAAAAGTATTCAATGAAATCCTGTAAAATTATTAGACGGAACAGGATTTTTAAACAAGTTACATGTAATTACTATATTATTTACTCTTGCACAGGGAGACTCTTTTCATAGGTAAAGAATTTCATTTTGTTTCCTTGGTGGAGAAGAAGAATGAGAGTTTGTTTTTTGTGGTAAAATCTGAACTGTTTCTCACTCTTTGCTAAAGAAGAGCTGGTGCCAGATTTGTGACAGGTTTGGCCTTAAATGGATAAGAACCCTTGGCTTTGGAACTGAGGGAGCCCAGACCTAGCCTCTAAACCAGATCCTGATACTGAATGATAGATGATTCTGTCCAAAGTGCCTGCAGCTTCTCCTGTGCTTTCCCTTCAGCAACAGAGATCATTAATTTTCTGTAAGTGTATTGCTGCAAATATGACTTTAATATAATTCTCATATGTTTGAGTAAAACCCTAATGTCTTCCAGTAATTCTCTTCTATAAGCCTTTATCACTGATGATTGTAGACAGTGACAAATGCCAGACTGTGTCTGATTGCCATTTTCTTTGTCTCCTGCCTCCAGTTACCTTACTGGTTTGGGTAATGCAATATATGCCTTGTTAGTCTGTTCTAAGCTTATTATCCTTCATATAAAAGTGGTGGAGGCTCTTGATGGATAGGCATATCTGACAGTAGATATGTCTACTGTCTGCTGCTAACCACTATGGAAGGATGGACGTAAAGCTGGAGACAGTGACCACTGCAGCTGAAGGTATAAGTGAATGGGCTTGTACTTCGTATGTGCGTGTTTCTCCAAAAACCATGACTTTGCAGAAACTAACCTTTTCTTCTGTTCCTTTTTCCTTCACATACTTAGTACACAGATATCTCAGCACTGCTCTTCTGCCGCATCACTGGGCTTTTCTTTATTTACACTTTCCATTACTGAAATCCAAATCATGACCCATGTGTCATTGTGGAATCTTGATGTCCCCTTCGTATCTGAAGTTGCCCTTGCATTTGTGTTCCTTCCTGTTCATGTGTTTCAACTTGTACTTTGTCTCTCTTTTATTTAGTGTCTGTAGCTGTCAAAGTGAATGTAGAGGAGGGGTAGATTTGCAATGAGAAAGCTTATCTGCTGTGACTTTTTTTGGTAGCATTCCTGCTGGAGAAAAATAATTGAAAGTGCTGCATTTGTGGCTTTCAACAGCATCCCAGATACCAAGAGAACACTCATGTTTTCTCTGATTAGTCTCTGGTAGTGTAATTGAATTTGGATTTGTAGGAAATTTTGAAGGCTTTCAGAAATGGTAGTTGGCATTAAATTGCTTTGAACATTAGGAATACAAGCAAGTTCAGCTGACCATTTGCCATTATGAAAAGCCTCTATAAGCAGTACAGCATCTGAGAGGCACTACTTTAGGAAAAAAAAAAAAAAAACACCAAACAAACATAAAAGGGAACAGATTTTCAAGTGCAATTGCTGCTAATTTCTTAGCCGCTGGGCAGAAAAATTACTGGAACTAAATTTCTATATGATCATACTTAATATTTGAAGTCAGCAGCCACTGTAAGCTTAGTACTTCAGAGAATCTAATAATAAATGCAGGTTTTATTTTGACCAAAGAAAATAATTTATTCAGCTTAATAAAAAATTTATTTTGCTGTGCATTTTGCTATATGTGAAGAGGAAAGAACCTCTGTTTAGTTACTGCCTTGTGAAGATTGACTGTTTCTTTAATTATTAAAATAATTTTGCTGTTGGCCTGTCGAATTCTCTGAATCTTTTGTGTGCATATTGAGCTATGTAAAACAAATTGTTAATGGCTTTTTTTTATTTATTGAATGGGACCCCCTGAGCATGCCGAAATGCATTCAACCTGTTTTTAAATGGATGTTGTTGGAACACCCGTGGTTTCTGCTGCATATGTTTGCGTGTTGCCTCACCTTTTCATTTCACATCCTGCTGTGGTTGCATGGTGAGAGAGACAAGAGGGGATGTGCATTTTCCAGTGAGTGAAGAGACTTGTATGGAAGATAGAAAAAGCTGAGTTGTCATATACGTGAACTGGGTATGGTCATGGTGCAAGAAAAGACTTGGCAAGAAGAGAGGGTAAGAGAATATACAGAGGGCCATATGCTTGCTAAACATGGAGAACGGGGTTCATGCTGTTTGGATACATCTTTTCTGTCAGTGGCAATCTCTCTCTCTCACACAGACACACCCATGCCTAGAAGCAGAGTCAAAAGGCAGTATGTGGGCCCTGGCAGGCAGAAGTCAGAGCAGATCTGAGCATTGACAAGTGTCACAATGCTTTACATTGTAAGCCTGTGCATAACTCAGAATGCAGTAAAGACTGCAGTTCATTAAGAAAATGAATGTTTAGAAAGAATGAAACAGCTAGGCAAATTTCTAATAAGGAAGGAGTGTCCCCTTACTACCTGTTAGCACTTAAAAAGAGGATGCTGTCTTTCCTTTCCAGAATTCCTATTAATATTTCCAGGTTTTGGCTTCATATTGTAGGGAGAGGTGGGGCTCCTATCTAGACAACACTGTTTTTTTTTCAGTGGGAACAGTAGAATTGCAACTGGTTTTGTGTTTATCTAAAAGGACAGTGTCTTTTTTTTGGTCCTTGTGATGTTTGTCTTCCATTGTTTTTTTTTTTGTACCACAGTGTCATGAGATTAAAGAAGTCCATCACCTTGCTATCCTTGATACTGTTATCTTAACACTAGTCTTGATATCTCTAAATGCCTTGTAGACATTGTTTTCTTTGGCATTTCTTTGGCTCCCAGAAAAATGGAATGATCATGCCATGGCTGAATACAGGCTAAGTCCCTTAATTTCCATGAGCTTGCAAAAAATGCTCACTGCAAAGTGGGATGCATAATATGATTTTAAACATATCTTCTGTAGAATTGACATGTACTGTGTAAGTACTGCAGCTGATGATAGTTTGGAAGATAATTCTAGTGACTCTATGGATGTGTGTATTAATGCTGTCACTATTCTACTGAATAGCATCATTTTATGTGTGTAGTCATCTTGCTTTTAATTTAATAATTTGATGAGTGGGGAGGGAAAGAGCTTTCTTCAGGAGAACTAAGATGGCAGCATCAAGAACATGGATTAAGCAATGGTGCTTCAGGGAGGAGCATTAGACCTTAATATTTGTGTTATTGCCACTGAGATGAATGTCTTAAGCTAAATTCTCAAAGGTTTGCAAAGGGTTTAACCACACGTGCCATTCAAATCAAGGGGAGTCACAGAGCAAAAATCCCATGTAATGTTTTGAGAATGTATCTCCTGGGTGTTAATTTCATCATCTAAAATATATAACATAATGGATAGTTGCTGCATGAACATGAAGTTTAAGTCCCTCTAGGGGTTCTGCTAACAGCACAAACCATAAGAGTGTATCCGAGTTGTTTATGAACAGAAGCAGAGTCCCAAGAGTGACACACAGCTATAAATTTACTCCAGTCTGTGCCCATCTATTGTTATTTGTAATAACAGAGAGAGCAGTTTTCCTCTAAAATGACTTCCTTTAAGAGCTTTAACTGAGGAGCTCTGCTTGAAAATCAGTTCTGGTAGCTAAGGAGCTTTGCTGGGGAGAAGACTCCATTTTCCCTGTCAGTATTTGTGTATATTCTCACTCTTTCATTTTGAACTGAATGTAGTTATTTAGACAGTTCATGTGACTGTGCCATTTATTTGCAAGTAACTTTAAGAATGCATTTTATTTACTGGACCTTATTTAATAATAGATATTTTATTAAGCCAATTATGTTTTGTTAAAATGTACTGTTAACACACAAATTCTAATTACATGCTTAAAAGACCTCTTTACACAACCAAAATGTTGTAGTTTTTTCAGTAAGAAGTAAGAGATGAAAAGCCTAATGAAGTTTTGGAGGGTTAAGTTGCATCCTTTTCCTGACAGCAAACCCAGCTTAGGCCCAGTCAAAGAAAAGGAATGACTTATTGGAGAGAACAAATTGGATTTTTAACCTTAGAATTTCTACAGGAAACTTCTGATGAGTTTTTATGAATGCAGAATTTTATGTAAGATCTAATTTGTATTAAAATGATCAACTGTTGCTGTCATTATAGTGACCCAAATGGTAGAATATTACTACTTTAAGTTATGTTATATTTAGTTATTTTTAAAAAGACTGTATTATTCAGTGCATGACAGCATGCATGAGTGCTGCTCACATTCATAGTGCTGGCTGGCAGGCATAGCTGTGCAGGAGGGAAAGCCACAGTTTACCCTGGGGCTGTGGTCAGGCTGTGGGCAACCCTCACCAGCTTTGTGAAACGTAAGATGGGAAAGTTATTAACACAAGGACTCAGCAACAAAGAAAGCAAGTAGGCCTAAAATATGGTCATTTAAAAACTTACTCTGGACTGCTGTGTTTAGTTTGATGGAAGAGCTTTTCCTAAAGAAGTTTCTGTGAGAACCAGAGTTGAGTACATGATGTAGGTAGCAGCTCTTTTAAGTGGTGACTTCACTGAGTGCACAGCAGTGTTTTTTTTTTTTTCCCCTCCTGTGAAGAACAGGCAATAGTCAAGTACAAAAACAGTAAATGAGAAGGGCAAGTTGGCATAATACACGTTGCAGTCAGAAATACGTGCAGCGAGGTTTCATATCTATAGAGATATTCAGACTGTGCAAAATCAGTACAATGAAAAATGTGACAGGTTTTTTCTTTAGTTTTTCAGACCAGAATCCTCCTCTGCAAATTCAAAGTACCTAAGCAACCAGGACAGGAGCTATTCCTTATGTCTTGGCTCTGTCTGGCCCAGGATCTTACTTCTCAAACTTTAGTTACTGAAAGGAGGCAGCTTAGACTATTCCATCACCAATGATGCAGTCAGCAAAAAAACAAGTCCGCAGAAGTCTTCACTTAAGTGCTTATTAGATTGGGCCGCATGGCACTTGGCATCTTGCCTTTATCAAACCCTAAGGCTAGTAAATTTTATGAACTTGTAGAAATCACGTAATCTTTAAAAGTAATACTTATTTTCAGCTATGCAATATTTCTCCATACTATCAATTTCTCCGTATCTGTCTGCTCAGTTCCTATGAACTCCTGCAAAGTTTGGGATCTGGGCAAAGCGAATAAATTGGATCCTGGGGTTGATGACTATAAGACCTGTGAAGCCAAAACTGTGCTATTGGTGTTGGACATGGAGAGTTCACCTCTAAACCATTGCTTTCAGTTTTACTTCTCTAACTTTAGGCCATTAGCGTAGTCAAAAAGGTTAAGCTGACTATTATGAATAGCAGATCTCAAGAACATGTGTTGCAAAGGCTGTTTGAAAGTCTACAAAATGTGGCTTGAAGCAGCCAATTCATAAAATATTATTTGGTCTGTTTCTATGGGATTCTTGAAGTATTTCCCACTGATAACCATTCTTTGTTTACAGTTTCTAAGACAGTTTTCACTCTCTTGGAGTTCTTCCACAGTCCTTTGTGCTTCTATTTTTAAAAAGCTTCCCACCCCCAGCTTTTTTTTTTTTAATTCCTTTTCTTGAAGGAAAACTCCTTTAGAAAATCTGGGAGGAGACAGGAGGGAAAAGTTTGCATCTCTCAGCATACAGTGTCTTCTGAGCTTAAAAAAAATTAATTAAAACCCCCACACAATTACTTTTAATTGGGTTTTTTTCAGATTTTTCCTGACTATTGCATGATAAGCTTTGATTTGCACAAAGAATTTACTGTTGAGTTGGTTAATGAAAGGTTCCAGTAGTATTCAGTACAGTGACAGTACAGTGACTGGCATGAAGCAGGAAATGAGATTGTACAGCACGATCAAAAAGTGGCACAGCATTTGCCAATATTCAGTCTCTTGGTCCATAAAACTTTCAAAAACGATTTTTCTGCTCTACTGCTCATTTCTTTCATATGACACCAATATTTTAAAGAAGGTAAATAATTCTTTGTGGTCTTTGTTTTGTGTTGAACTGACATAATAGTGCACACCATTAGTAATGGTAATAAAGCTTGACCCTAGATGCATGTATAAAGAAAATAACAAAGAGAATTTTTGAGAAATGTATCTAAGCATGGAAGCTCATTTCTGCAATGGGAACTTGTTCTGGAAGTAAATAGTCTGTGGTATTTCTATGACTTTATAACTGACTTAATAGAAAAGTTACATTGGAGGAAAACTTGGTTTTGTCTAGCAGCATCTATATAAGTACTCATAGCAGCTTGTGATCTCTGTGGTATGATTTTTATCTCTACTTATACAATTTTTTTTAATGTAGAGGAAGTGTCTAATGTGCAACTATACCTTGCATATAAAATATGCAAAAATTCACATCTAAAATTACACTTTTTAAAGATCTCTTGCTTTTTAATTATTTTTTTACCAAAAGGACACAAATATTTACACCAGATATGTTATTTCCTGCTTAAGCATTGAGTATTAGGGCTTAATGTTATTTACCCAGGAGAGGTCTTGTATGGTTGTCATCTGCTATAAAGGCAGATAGTAGTTATAGTTAAAAATGGCTGTCTGCCATTCTGTTTAAAAGAACTTCTGTGATTTCTCTAAAGGGCTTAAAATCCTCTAAGGCTGGCAGTATCAGTATAGAAAAGAGAAGCCAAGTAGGTTTATTTAACAGTTTAATCTGCCCAAAATAAGAGTGTCCAATTGTCCATCCCCTTGGAATGGAAATGCTCAGAGAACAGATTCTGAATCAGTTTATCATCGCGATTCTGCACATCCCTTAAAAGCTATTTGAGCTAAGAAACAGCAGGAATGAAAGCTAAGTTTGGTCTGATTTAAGATGGCAAAGGTTTAAATTTTCCCATGGAGAGTACCAGTCTACTCTGATTTGCTAACTAGTGTTCTGTATTCTTTTATGCAGAAATCATGCATAAAAAGTGATAAAAAGTAAGTTTGTGATAAGGCAGACATTTGGAGAGGAGCAAATCTGTAGGTTTCTATCATTAATATTTATACAGAATTAACTTTCCCTTGCAATTTCTATCAATTTCAAGACTTACTGCACTCTTCTTTCCTGTCCCTAGTTCTCCTGGAACAAAAGGAAAATAATTTTATTTGTCAGTGATCATTTTCCCACATTGAACAGTATCTCACTCTGTGAAATTGTCATATTGAAATTAGACTGTAGCCTGAAAAATATGCAGTGAGAGCAAGCCTGGAAAAATCTATTTTTATACTTATTCTAATTAGTTAAAGAAGTATGACTTTGTCTTTTATCCATTGATCGTAGGCAGCCCAGTCCATAAGCAACAAATTCACTCTCTGATTGTGCTTACAGAAATTAACCCCATTTCTGCAGGCAAGTTACCTGCAGTGGAAATGGAAGGGTAATCAGTTAATAGCAAAAGCTTAGACTAATCTTCACTTGACTGTAAATTAAGACCATTATATAAAATGGTCCAAGGAGTTTTGTTACATAGAATACAAAAGAGTGGCTTGAAGAGTGCCTACTGTTGAGATGTCTAGATACTGCTGTATTAGTTGAGAATGAGAAAGAAAAGTCCTAAGCTTAATAAACTGCTTGCTCTGACAGGACACAGTTTTTTCATGTAAATTATTTTTGACCCATAAGTTTTGGTTACTGTGCTGTATTGGTGGAGTAGTTTGGGTGTCTCAGGATGCCCCTACTTCTAAAACACACTCTAAAAGTGAATCTGCTGATTGTTCTCCCTGTGCTTTGATAAACTGGCAGAGCAGCTGTGAAGTGCAAACTGAATGTCTTTTGCATGAAATTAATGAGAGGATGCACTACAGGAGCAGACCTTGTGCCTTCTAGCTTCTAGCTGGCCATTGGTCCTTGGGGACAGACTAGAACAACTCAAGTAAAGCAACCTGAAATATGCAATGTGTAGATATTAGGTTCTCACCACAAATCTCAGTGTCTGTAGCTCTGGTTTCCATTATTAGATGCACTTTCTCTGATTCTGCTACCCTGAGCCCAAGTGCACTGTAGAATTGTTCCATTCTCGTCTTCCTTCTTGGAACATGCAGACTACCAGGAACACCACACTGGGGGGGTCAGGAACCCCACCAAACAAACAAAACCCAGACATAAATTCCCATGGCAGTGCCTGTGAATTGTATGCTTAAGGTCTCTTGTTTCTCTACAGCTTAAAGAATTAAAGGCAGGAAGTAGGCAAATCTTATTTTGATGAAAATTCAGCTAAATCTTAATAAACAGTTTTGCTAGTTATTTTTTAAGCAATCGATCTAGTCACGTACCAGGTTAAATGATATTCAGTGTAGTTTCATATTCATTGCACTGACAATAACAGAAAGACTGGAACTTGTGTGGAGTTTTCCTTTAAATGTCTGAGTCTTACTGTGAAGACAGTGATTTGCATGAATTGTCCTGATTTAGTCAGTTCCCTGGCTTTCATAATGGGGGCATATTCGGTTGCTTGGTTACCCATTTGAGATGACTGTATTTTAGGTAATCATTGATGGAAACGTTACCCAGAAGGTGAGTGAGCAGCATGATGCAGATTTTCAACAGGCCACAAATGTAAAAATAGATCTGTGCAAGCAGAAGAGACATTGGATCTGTAATTTACATATTTGCACGCAGTTACTGAACATGTTTACACACAGTTTGTATATGCCACTTTGTTGTTATTCTTGAATCTTTAAGCTAAAAGACAGTAGAAATTACAGAAGTATGTACTTTAGAACAGCAGGAATGGTGGCAACTGATATTCCATAGGATGTTGAGAGGAGAAACTGCAAAGGTGCACGGAGAAATCTTGCAGCTGATTAGAAATACATTTGTTCTGAAGTCTGCAGCAGCTCAACCGGTCTCTATTTTGTAAGGAAAAGTTAATGTGTTTATAAAACATGAGAAGAGCAATCTTGAGTATCTGAAATAAAAGATTCATTAAAATGTTGTTTCTGATGAGAGGTGCCAGCTGTTTGACATGACATGGGGCAGCAGTTTAAGATTAAGCCTGCTTAGAAGTGGAGTCATGCTGTACAGCAGTGATGTAGAGTGTTTAAATGTCTTACATCTGTCTCATTCTTTTGATTATTTTTTTTATTATTTTTTTTTTCCGGAAGAGAAGAATACCCAGATTTGCTAAGCACAGCTGCTAATTTTGCTATTACCACGACATTGTCACTGGGATGACTCAAAAGAACGAGAAATGACACATATTCCAGGGGACCATTTAGAATTGCTTCTACTCCATTAAACCTCAGAACACCTGTGTGGTCAGTGCTTATGATAGTGGCTTTTTCTCCCTGAAGCTTAGTCTCATAGGTCTGAGTAGATACTGGGAGAGCAAAGGGAGCTTCTCTTTGGCTGAATGGAAGTGCTTGAAAAGACAAAGCATTGACCAGAGGGTGAGATATTTAAAAGAAAACAAATTCTGAATAAATATGATTGGTTTAAGGGCAATCCCAGACATTTTAGAGATATCTTCAGACATCTCTCTCTTCTCTGGCCCATTAAATGCCCATTAATATTTAAACACACAAGTGTATTTTAATCCAAAATTGATTTAACTTATTTTTTTCAAGCTGAGATGCAGGTATCATTGATTTTTGCTGAGAAATACTGATAATTAATATTGGGAGAGTCAGACTGGTAATTTCCAATTTAAAAATATACATTATCTCCCACATTGTTAGCATTTTGCTGGGGTTTTCCCCTCAAGATATAAGCTGTTTGCATGCCAGCTTTTTAGGGTGTACTGTGATAGTTTTCAAACTCCTGTTTCATAACTGCAAGAGCTAATAACTTCACCTTTGGCTTTTTCTTGAGGGGTTTAGAATTTTATTTCTGTTTTTTAAGAAAGCAGAGATTCTCATTTAATCACTTACCTCTAGGATCTTGAGATTTCAAAACGGAAAGAAATACTGCAGACCTGGCAGTCAGAAACTGGGATTTAACAACACACAGTCCTATTATCACAAAATCTATGAAAAAATATTCTGGAAGAGGATGAAGAGCCAAATTCTAGGGATGGCCTTATGTAACAAGATATATGTGTAATACTATTAGATCAGAACTGGGGTGTATACACTTGAACTGTAGATAATTCATACTTCTGTTACGTTTCTCTTTTTTTTATTCTTGTAAGTATGTAATAATCTACTTTCTTCATCAGCATGTGATACCCTGTTTTCTTTTCAGTTTGTAGGAAGAGATTTCTGTTACAAATGCATCTCTCTAGTCACTAGAAACTCTACTGCCATGCAGCAGCTACTTAGTGTTTTAACTGCAATAGTACTTCTGCCTTATGGGTCTTTGTATTGATTTTCCATGTGGGGAATTTAACCCCATCATTCAAGAGTAAATAATAGAATCAGCGGTTTACAGAGTGAAAGAACAACTTTTCTGACATTAGAAAGGGCAGCATACATTGTGGTTGGCCTCCTGCTAGTTTTATTTATACACTTTTGGAGAGCGGTGGCTTTTATACGCAGATACCAAGGCCAGCAAATAAAATGACTTTGTAAGTGCATCTAACATGTGCTTGGCATTATTACATGAGCTGGAGAATGGATCCTGGATCAGGTAGTGCTGGCACAGGGGCAGGTGACAGCCCTACTCTTAGGAAAGAGGGTTTGGTTATAACCATTTGTGTGTGTGGACAAAGGAATTGTGTACATCTTTACTCTTATTTATGATGCAAACTTCTGATGGGTAATTTTGAATTAGTTCTTGTTATTTTATTACACAGCTAATCCAGCTCCACAAGCAAGATTTTTTTGGGCAATTTTCTGTTGGTTCTTTGGGGTTTGTTTGTTTGTTTTTCTCATTCCTCAGGGATTCTCCTCTGTTTCCAATAGCAGCAGCAAAATTCTCTTTGACCTTAGTGGAAGAAAAGGTGGACTAATGTCAAGAGCTTGCTCTTTTCTAAATATACTGGCTTTGTGCCTTTGTAGAGTGACAAATTCCTGCAGTGATATAATAGTGATAATCTGCTTGTCAACTGAGGAGATACAGAGAACAGCAAATCTGAAATCACATTATCAGAATTCTACTCCTGTGGCAAGAGTCCTGATTTTGACAACTATCTGGTATTTTAAAGGGGGCTCCTGAAACTTCTAGTTCAGCAAATTTCCAGTGGTTATGAGAGAGCTGCACTTTGCTGGCCCATCATTGCCCTCCACAACTAACTGAAATGAGGTTGTAGGGAGGTGGGTCTTGGTGTCTTCTCCCACGTAAATAATGACAGGACCAGAGGAAATGGCCTGAAGTTTTGGCAGGTTCTGATTGTATATTAGAAAGAAAGAGTGGTCAGGCACTGGAACAGCCTGCCCAGGGAGGTGGTCAAATTACCATCCTTGGAGGTATTCAAGAAGCCTGTAGATGTGGCACTTCAGGGCATGCTCTAGTGGCCAAGGTTGTTGGGGGGGGGTTGTGGTTTGTTTGGGTTTTTTTGGTGGAGTGTGTGTGGTTGGTTGTGTTTGTTTGGTTTTGTTTGTTGGTTTTTCTTGTGTTGGTGGTTGGACTCGGTGATCTCAGAGGTCCTTTCCAAGCGTCACAATTCTGTGATTCATAGAATTAGGTTGCTCTTATTTTTGGTGCTTCTGTATTGGAAATTACCTATATTCAGGCTTACAAGTTTTAAATATTTTGCCTTTTTGTATTGTGTCAGATGATCTAACAGATGTCACTTGTTTTGCATACCAGTGTGGTAACAAACATGCCAAGATTTTTCAGTAAAGGAATATTAGTGTATTTGTATATGTGTGATATTAGATGGAGCTGTTTTTTTGGCTTTGGGTTTGTTTTTTTTTTTTTAGCAAAAGCACACTTTACTTTTGTCTTCAACTCTTATCTGAGTTTAAAGCCTGAATTTACGCATCATTCAAGTCATCATGGAAGAGACCTTACATGGGATTTGAGTCCTTTGGGCTGTATAAAAATAAGATTATAGAACATCTGGCTTCACAGAAGGAATATTTCACTCTGAAGTACAAAAATAAAACTAGAAAAGATTGAGACATTCCTGACAAGAAATTATCCTTTCTCATTGCTTCTTGTATCCATCAAGCACTAGCATCTTAGGAGATGGAAGGCAGGGAGACAAAGAAAGAAAAATGAAGAGAATTAAAGAGTCACATAATATCATTAATACTTGGGCAGTTTAGACAGCCATGAGTAGCAATGAAAAACGCTGCTGTTCCGAAGTCTGTGATCAATAGGGAACACACAGGTTTTCCAAGTCAGACCCTCCATTCAGATTCATAGGAAATGAGCACCCCACACTGTTACTGGAGGATGATGTACTTAAGAGCAGATAATGAAAATTATCAATTTTTTAAATTAAATAATCCCCAAATATTGCAATTTTTTTATGTCTCTAACTACAACTGAGGTTTTTAAAAGAAAAATTTATACATAATTTTATTAAAGTCTGACTTTTGGGAGTCATTTGTTCACAGCTTCTTTAGTAATTTTTGTGTCTCAGTTAAAAACCCAAAGGGACTGTATAGTGGAGCTGAACACATGTTTTTACTCTTTTATTTCTCTCTTTTGCTAATCACAGAGATACAGCAAAGATCTGTGGTCTTCTGTATTTTCATTAACACCTCATCAATCCAAGAGTAACTTGTCATGACAGTTGTTGATAGCATAAAATAGTTGCTAATATCTTGGATATTACTTAAATGTTATTTATGTGGCAATAGAGCAAATAACCATGTTAATCATTACTAAGATAATTGCTTAATTACAAGATTAAAAGCACTATGAAAATGTGAAATATTTAAAAACGTTTAATTAAAGCCTTGAAATACCCACTTGAATTAAATGAGTGGTATTTTTTACTTTATGAATAAAAAAAGTATTTATCAGTAGATGTAGTAGATGTACAAAGAGAGCTAAATAATGTATTTCATAATTAGGAAGGTATCTTGTGCTTCAGAGTTGCACAAAAATCTGGTCAAGAAAGATGAACTTGCAAATTTGATGTACTTAAGATAACATAGCCTAACAATGACATATAACAAAACCATTGAATATGTCATGATTTAAATTATATATTTATTTATTTAAAGTGGGTAAGAAGTCAGTATTTTCTATGTTAAGGTACTGCAAAAAAATGCAGTATTAGATGACCATCTGCTTTGAGTTTGTTAATGCTCCAGAGACTCTGATCAACTGGTACCTGAAGGGACTACATGAAAGCTGGGGAAGGACTTTTTACCAGGGTGTGTTGTGATAGGACAAGGGATAATGGCTTTACACTGGAAGAGGGTAGATTTAGATTAGTCATCAGGAAGAAATTCTTTAGTGTGAGGGTGGTGAGACACTGGCACTGGTTACCCAGGAAGGTTGTGGCTGCCCCTCCCTGGAAGTGTTCAAGGCCAGGTTGGATGGGGCTTGGAGCAACCTGGTCTAGTGGGAGGTGTCCCTGCTCTTGCAGGGGAGTTGAAACTAGATGATCTTTAAGGTCCTTTCCTACTCCAGCCATTCTGTGATTCTGTGATTACTTCTGGTTTTAAATAAAATTCTTCTAGAATCAGGTCCTCTCAGCATTTGTGTTTGTGTAGTGCTGGCTATTTTTACTGATTGTCTATATGGAGGGAAGAGAGATCAGAAGCTACCAGCAGGCCTTTATGCAAATGTTCTTCAGTGCCTGAAGCTGAAGCTGAAGCTGAGGTCTATCATGTTCCTCACTTGTTTAATGTCAACTGTCTTCAGGAGAGGAGGAATGTGTTTCCCTGTTTTATGTTGACATCACTAACATCTATTAAACATTTCAATTAAGTTGAAGCAGCTGTGTGTTTCTCTCTTGTATGGCCAGCGACAAGCTTTTGGATCACAACCACTTCTCTTTGATAAAATGAGACACACCACTTTTAAGAAGAGGAATCTTCAGTAGCTTGATGTGCAGCCTTCCTGCCCTGCTAAGTTTGCTGCCCATCAGGAACTGCTTGGGCATAAATCAGTCTAATGGGAAGGTTGCAGAGAACTTCAGCAGAACCAGTGTTCCTCTTTGTGTAGTGATTCTTCAGTAGTGAGGCTTAAGCATAATGTCTTGCTCGTTTTACGCAAACCACTATTTTTCCTAGAACAGAGAGGATCTTTAAGAATTATAAGGAGTTTTATGTTATTTCTTTCAAATTGTTTGACACCTTTACAATACATTAAAGATTTGCTAAGGAAAGACAATAATAATTTTTAACAGATGTAATATGCAGATTTCCTTGTCATATATTTTAATTTTCCGTGATGTTTCACCCACAGGACTTAGCAAAATGTAAAGCTGCTGTTGTGATTTTAAATTCTTTTCAATTGAAGTTGAAAATGTAGATTTAATTCAGTACTAAAAGATGGCAATTGTCTTGAAACAAGGTTCAGACTGAACCTTGCTCATTATTACAATGATCATAATGCATTTTAATGCAAGCATAAAAGTTAAAAATATTTTCACGCTTTTTTAAAGTTTTACTTATGTCTTAAAACATTAAATAAGAAACAAAAAAGTGGTTTTGTTCTGTTTTGTGGGGTTTTTTTAAGATGAGCAGTTTTCATTTTTAAGCTTTTTCTTGTTAGAGACAGTGGAAGACTTCTAAATTTTTAGTTATTGCACACATTGGCCTGGATATGTGTGTAGATATGTATCATACCAGAAGGGTTTGTGATGCATCCAAACAGCAATGAAAAAATATTTTGTTTGTTTGGGTTTTTTCCCACTTATTCTCTCTATATTAATTACTTTCTTTATTAAGTATCATTATCTTACATGTAGTACCACAAAGGGCTTGTCTGCCAGGGAAAGCTCTGTGGAATAGGTGAGAGCAAAGCCATTTCCCAGCTGAATGCTCTTATACCTGCTGAGCTACTCTGTATGAAGTGTGTTTATTGTAGACAGAAATCATTACATGGGATTTTTGTGCAGGTTGGTAATTTGCAGTCATTCTGAATTAACTATTACCTACTTAATATAGACAAGCTTTGGGTTATTTGTAACAATTTATATTGCAACAGCTCACAGAGGTCTCATTGGGGTCGGTGTCCAAATGACCTTGATAATGTGTAAAGTTGTAGAATTCTGTGGTCCTCACTCAGTCACATGAAAAGTGAAAGGGTTGTAAAGACAGAAGGGATACAAAGATACCAAATGAGCTGTTCATAGGTACACTGGAAACATGTGAAATATCCAGTAATAGGACTTTGGTTTTCTGTAATATGCCAGTGCTGTAGGCAGGCTCCTCTTTGCCCTAGATACAGAAAACATAGCATTGGCTTTTGTTGTGTACCCACAGTTTTTGCAATGGCCTTATGAAAAAATGAGCCTTGTGAAAGCAGACTGTCTGCATCTGCCTGTCTCTCCTTCTGCCCTAGTAACTTCTGAACCAGTGGGCCAATTTCAGTGAAATTAAGCAAATTTAAGAGCTTCAGGGTAAGTTAGTTCTCAGTTCTTCAGATGGGAAAAGACCCCATGACACTAAGTGAAAAGCTCTGGAAGAAATCCCTATTCAAAAGACAGACCTCTGTTTCATAAGATCAGTGCCCTAACTTACAGGAGATATCTGTCAGCAGTTGCACCTTGCCAGGCAGATAAAAGTTAAAAACACAAATCTGCAGCGAAATTATTGCCTTAGCTGAAATGCTCAATGCTTTTCTGCATTTTTAAGCAAATTGAATTGATTTATTATGGACTGTTTCTGATGGATCCTTATGCAGCAGCAGAAAGGAAGCCTGGGCAAAGATGTATATCAAATGATGCAAGTCCAGCTCTCCCTTGTCTTGGGGTAGTGACCAGGGCACAGACTGCAACATCATATTGTTGAACGTAAGGAGAAGTGGAAGTTTCTTCTTTTTGAGATCATGACAACTCCAAGAGAGATGTGGAAAAATACAGCATGGAATAAAGAGGAAAAGGGCACATGGACTTCTCGACAAAATTATTCAAAAAGCCAAGTAACCGAAAATGTCCACTCCTGAGGCTCCCATTAAAACAGACATATATAGCCTTCTAGAACAGTCACTGTTCCATGTGTTTACAGAGGGCAAAAATTACAGTGATGAGGATATATTAAATTATGAGTACTGTGGTGAAATGGTCCAACTATACTGGTGGAAGGAACATTTTCCAGGAGAGGATCTGTCACATAATTTAGAGAATTATAAATTGGAACTGATGAGTAAAATAACCAAGGAGACTCTTAATAACCAACTTGTGTTCCTGTATTTGTTTGTCCAGTTTCTGTATTAATTTAGTTAAGTGAATATCCCAAAGAACTACTTTACTCACTTACAGAAGTAATACTAATAAGCAAAATGTGTGTGACTAAACAGGTAATAAAAACACAAACTCCTAAGTATCTTCAAGAAAACTATCTAAATTATCATTAACAGCTCCACCATTTCTGTTTTAAGTATTTGTCAAGAAAGGTTTTAGCATCGTATAGCTGTGTTCAATTTATTTATTTTTATCTTCTGCTGTTTCTTGCAATTACTTTCTAAAGAGAACAGCATTACTGTTCAAGGGCTGAGTGCTAATCTTGTATTTAAAAGGGCTTTTTTCCTTGGCAATTTGGTAAGTTCAGCCAGATGTAGGATGCCATAAAATTTCTACCACATCTACTCTATGCCATAGTTTTTTTATAACTCTGCTTTTATGGTCTTTAAACCTAGAAATGACATGTTTTACATCAAAGAAATTTTGCAGTTCAGGGTTATACAGAATGCTAAATAGGACTTGCTGCAAAGTTGAATACATGTTACAGTTCTGATACCACAAGTTGGCTAACTTTTGAGGAAGGATCTGTTTATGTATGAAGTGGATATCTCAGTCCCTTGTATTGCTCTTTCTAATGTTTTCATCAAACTTTCAGTAGTCATACCAGTGCAATGTTTCATGCCTGGCTGCAATAACCATCACATCATGGTATCAGTGTCTTCTACTGGTCATCTCGGAATCATTTTATGAATATACTTACTTTAGCCTTCTCTCCTCTTTTGTCTTCTGTATGGGCACTATGATATTATATCTGTGGCTATCCATAATTATGTAAGCTGCTCATTCTAGTTCAGTTGAAGTTATCATTAACAGATCTTTTGGAAATGCCAAAAAAAGTGGTAAATAAGATGATTTGACCTTTCGTGCAGCCCCCTTTACTGTTACAGACTCTTCATCTCACATGGACCTGAGTGGAAAATTTTGAGGGAATAAAGTTGCTGACAAGAAACAATTTTTGCAACCCCCCTATTTCTAACCAACTTAGTTTTGCTAATTTTAGAAGCATTCTGTGGTATTTGTATTTTTTTCTTGAGGTTTTAGTTACTCAATAACAACCATTTCTGAATACTGACTGCAATCTTTAACATTTTGGTTAACTTGGGGCATCACTGAAAGAGTAGGAACAAACTATAGGCATCATTTACAGACGGAGAGTGGACAGTGGTACCATGTTTTTTTCTCTGCAGAAGAGTGAGGTTGGCTGGTGGCTTGGAAGTGAAAATAGTTTTTCTCATAACATCTGGACTTCAGCATCTGATTCTGTGACTGCTTAAATGCTTTGTATGGAGCCAAGTGGCTTTCAGAAAACAGCTGGAGGAAGAGAGCTCCATTCTTCTGTATTATCCTAACATGAGGTCCCAGCTTGTTTCTAGGCCTTGTCCCAAGTCAGGAAAGAAGGGACTTTAAAATGGGTTTTCTCCATCCAGCATGATTGCCCCGAGCACTAGCCAAAAGAAAATAATGGAAGGAGCTGTTTCTGCACTTCCACTTTCATGAATGGTACCTGGGCTGCCATGGTAGACTAGCAGGGCTAGCAGCTTGAGAAGTCTCACTTTGCCTGACATGCAGTGCGAAGACACATCACCATTCCCAGAAGTGTGTTTTCATTTCTGTGTCTCTGGACTGATCCATAATGGGACAATCCCAGCACAACTGGAACAATCTGCAGGCTGCATTAGCTGCTCAGAGCTTGCTTTTACTCCTGGAACTGAGGCCTGTCAGGCCTGCTGACAGCCTGTGGGACACGTGAAATTTGATGGCATGTTACCAGCTCAGAGCTTTGCAGACCTTCTGCTGTGGTTGGTTAGCCCAGCTGCAGGACAGAATTGTATTTCGAAGTGCACGAGGATTCATGTTAAAACTCAGCTGATGCCTCCTTTTGTTACAAATATTTATTGTTGCTAATATGTATTATAAATATTCTTGTTTAATTCATAAACATAATTGTAAACTGAGTGTAGAAATGTGAGCTGATAAAGCTCTCAGCTGAACATGTGTAGGTTGCAAGCAAAGTTTTTTTTGTTGTTGTGAGGAGGTCAGAGATGCAGAAATCCTGTTGTTTCAGAAGTGACGCCAGGAGCCCTGGATAATGTCTGCCCACATGAAATGCGAGATGCATCTGAGCAGGATAACAACAAAGTGCAGCAGAGATAAAGAACTGACATGGTTTGAAAGGGATATCCAGTATCATTTTCTAAAAGACTAGCTAACATTAGCTTCAAGTCAAAGACAAATGACAGCAATCTTTATTTTAAAGAGGAGACCATGTGTTTAACAGCTCATCAATTCGCTACAATACAAAGAATTAGTAGGAGAAAATTAGGAAAGTAGAGAAGCTTTGTTGGATAATCTGTGTTCTTTTTGTGTGCCTTCCTGATTCAGATCTCCATTTTATATTACTCTTTATTTCCAATTTGTTGGCCTTTATGGTATTGTTACCTTTATTTCAATATCATTAATTCATTTTGATCCTGAGCACAGTTGGTTGCAAAGTGCTGTGTCTCTCTTGCAAATTGATTTGTCCTTTTAAAAAAAGGGAGACAGACAGAAATGTCAAACTTGTTTCACAACAGAAATGCTGAAGCCAAGAGTTGGCTCCATTACAGTGTCCACCCAGTGGTTCTCTGAATAAGTGTTTATAGATCGTACTGAGCTTTCTAGCCAATTCCTAGTGTCTCCTATAATTGCAACTGTAAGAAACAAAAATGTTCATCTGAAAAACCAAACTCTTCATTTGAGCTGTGTAAAGCTATTATTCTACTTCATGTGTAGTTTGCTGAAAGACAATAAACTTAAGCATTTAAAGAATATAGAAATACAAGATCAACTCACCACAGATTTCCTTCCAGCTGCACTGATGGTTGACAATAGCACTCTCATTTTCCTTTACTTCTTTTAGGGCTCTTTCTGTTTTTTGGTATTTTGGTAAGGATTGGAAGGGGTGGCCTACATATCAATCTTGGTGGTTTTGTGGTTTGTTGGTTTTAAGTAATCTTTTTCTTAAAAATATTTTGGGCTTTCTGGTGAAATTTTTGCTTTTACTCAAAAATGTTGTATCATTCTCCCTGTGTCTATGTGCATTCTTTCCCTGGTTTCTCCTGTTAGTTAAAAATATAGAGGAGATTTGCTCAGAAGAAATGAAGACAAATCATAACTATGTTGGCAGAAGTAAATACTTGCAGTAGGCAAAGTAGGCAGGAAGAGCTGTATAAGGTCTATCTGACAGGCATTACAAGAATGTGCAAAAGCAAATACTTGTGTCTAGCAAACAGGATCATGCAAGTGAGATAAATTTAATTTTTTTGTCATTTGTGTTAAGCAGCTTCATATGAAGTGGTCCATGTTGCTTAAAGTTGATTGATACTGATAATTGCCCTTTGAATGAATTAATATGGGACATATGCTAAACCTTTCACTGGCTCAGAGTTATAATCTAAGTAAAACAGTTACTGAATGGCATACAAACGAGCCATTAAAAACTCTGAACTACATGCTGTAGAAGCTGATGTTCTATAGTGCCACTCTGCTGCTGCTTGATAAATAGGATGGGTCCTATCTAAACACATAAAATGCTATAACGTAAAAAGGGGGAAAAAATAAGGACAAATTGTATACCACCTGCTGATGTGTGAATTGGATAGCAATATCAGGAAACTACTCTGATAGAAGGAAGAAAAGTTAGAAAGTAAATTATTTTAAAACACTGAATTAGATCATAACGTGTTCAATTTGAAATTCAAAAGCTTAATTCAATATAATATTGGCCACTGATGTTTGAAGTTCCAACAAATGCAGTAGTTCTAAAATTTATACATGAAGTAGTACTTGGAGCATACTGCTTTAATGTATGCAAAGCAGTGAAGATTATGCTTCATTACATTTGAATCACAAGTCTGAAAGCCTTTCAGCATTGAAGTCCATTTGTGTAGGAGTATGTGTGCATGGATGAGTGTACTTGTACATATGAAACAAAATCAGATTTTTCTACAGCTCAACAGGCAATGCACTTGTGCCAAGTGTCAGATACAGAACTGTGCTATAATTTTTATACACAGGAAAAGTTGATTTTTAACTTTATAATTTGAATGTGTTACTCAGCACAAAAAGTGGGAGAAGAATTCTAGAAGCTAATATACTCATTCATGTAATATGATTCTTTCTATTTGTGTGATCCTTTAATTAATACATATTGCTGTGTACCCAAAACTTCAAGTTCCTATTTATATTAGAAATATTAATTGCAAAGCTTGTCAACTTCTGATAGTACATAAGTGAAGAGGCAGTCTTGGTCACAGAAAAACCTCTCTTCAAAGTCTGTTTGCTAAGAATTTGTTATGGTGAAATAACTAACAGGGGGATGGACACATGGCAAAACCAGAAGTTTAAACCAGGGCTCACTTAGGAAGAATGCATTTAGTGGCCAGAAAGCCCCAGATGCTCTTTCAAAAATGAGAGAAGCTTTGGCTTAAAAGGAACTCTGACTCCAGTTGGAACGGAAGACAGGAACTGATAAGAAATAAATAACAAACCTTGTAACAATGGGGAAAAAAGTATAGCAATCCATAGAAAGAAGTTATGAAAAAGAGAAATTAAAATTGAAAGGCAGAGCTATCAGGAGAAAAGATGTAGTTAATATAGCTACAAAAATGGGTAAATTAGATACAGATCACATCCTAGCTGTAGTTTTGATCTCTTAGTAGACAGAGATGTCACAATCGCCAACAAAATGGCAAAGACTGAAGTGTGCATTTACTGTTTATTTTCTGTACAGTTCCCAGTATAGAATACAGGATAACGTACTTCAATTACATGATGAAAGCAAATAGCTTGAAGTCACATAGTAAGCAATAAAAATATTAACCATCAGTTAAGTCTAAAAAATGTATTCATCTGTGGATCTGCTATTTTAATGTTCTATCATACTTTAGAAGCCCAAATTTTTAAGTGGTGCTGATAAATCAAGGAAGATGCTGAAAAGAAAGATGAGATGATGTATAGTGTTTCTTCCCCATGAGAAAGGATCTTTATTCTCTGTAGTTACTTCATCCAAGAATAATCAATTGGAAACTGAAACATAATAAATTCAAATGAGAAATCAAACAGAAGGTGAAAAGTGGTTGTGATTAACCTTGAACAAACCCAAGGGAGTGTGGAGGCTTTCCAGCTCTTGACAGACTGAGCATGACTAGGTGCCTTCTTGGAAGGCCACACACGAGTTTAAGCTCAATACTGGAGCATCTAGTGAAATGTAATGACTTGTGGTACACAAGAGGTCTCAACAAATGCCTCTAACTTAAAATGTTAAATTTATTAATCTTAGAGGGATGAGGAAATTAAGACTGAAATCCTGGCCACACGTGCTGTGTTGTAGGGAGGCAGTGGCAGTGGCTGGCACAGGAGGGTGAGTGTGGCAGCCCTGTGACAATGCTGGGCCAGGCTGCCACTGCAAGGGCAAGAAGCAGCTGGCATTTTGAGGTATGTTCTTCACAAGCCTGTCTCTTAGTGGCCATCTCTTGGGGTTGGTCCTGCTCTCTTCCAACTGCAGCTCTCAGCATGCTGAGAGAGCTGCTCTTCTTATGCATAGTCAGAGTTGTGGAAAGCTTTAAAAAAACATCTGCCAGCAACACATCATTTCCTGTGGTTGTCCTAGCCATGAATTTTTTACATTGCTCTGCCTTCTCTCTTCTTAATCTCTGATCATGCTTCTTTCTCCCCCCATCGTCACTGGAGACTAGCTTAGCTGTGATGTAGAGACCAGCTTGCACAGCTGATCACTGCACTTTTTTTTTTTCCTTTTTTTCTAAACTGTATGGAAAGATGAGGTCAAGTTGTTACTCCTGCACTGGCTAGTTATGCTCAGTATGTGACATTCCTCTACAGTTGTTCTGATTATGCCACGTCCTACTTCATTCCTCAGACTGTGCAGAGCCAGATTTGCAATAGTTTCCTTTCCCTATGCCTTGTTTTGTTCAGACAAGCAGATCTACCCATCTTTTTAGACGGTAAGTACTGACATATCTGGAGCAATAGTAATCGGGTTCTTTACTGCTGTTAGCAGCTAGTATCATCTACCACTGTGGTACTGTGCACCCAGCAATAAGGGGCTGAGGAAACCACAGAAATATAGCTGTGTTCCAAGTAACTCTTGTTTGCTACTGTGTATAAGCATACATGGCTTTTCTCTTCAGATATGCTCTCTGTGCAGTATTCTGGTAATTTCTCCAGCAGATCACAGGAAGAACACTTTAAATTGTGTAAATAAAACTGATTTTTTCAGTTCTAGCCAATGAAATCATCCAAAGTGAAGATTATTTCTGACAAACCAACATGTGTATAAATATATTTTTGCAGGGTTTTTTTTAACCCAACTTTAAATATTTTGAAGTGTTTGTAAAAAAAGTTTGGACTTAAACAGGAATCTTTGACTTGAGACTAGTACTTTATAGCAAAGTGGTAAAGAAGGTACTTTCCACCACATTGAGATCAGTGATTTGATGCTTAACCCACAAAACAGAACAAAAATATAGTCAAAGAGGCTATGAAATTTTATTTACACAGATACTGGGAGCAAGTCTGGGATGGGTAGGAGGGGGAATTTTTTTTTTCTGTTCTGCTCCTTTGGAGCTTGTTTTGGAGAGGGAAAGATGGATTGACACTGAGAGAATGGTGTATTGAGGACTACATAGACCTCTGAAGTGTTGCAGTCTTAGAATAAGAAAGGGTAAAGGCTGCTTAATAAACAGAAGGAAATGGGAAACACATGAAGAAATAAACAATTGAGAAACACTTATATCACAGCAGTAACAATAACAGCTCTGTCCCAGAGAGAGATGGAAAAGCAAATTATAATTTTGATATCACCACAAAATTCTTGAAATATTGGCTCCAGAAACAGTGGTGGTTTTGGTGGGGCTTGAGGTGTTGTTTTGTTGGTTTGTGGGTTGTGTTTGTTTTATCATTTTTGTTGGTTTGGTTTATTTTGTTGGGTTTTTTTGGAGGGGAGAGTACAGAAATATTAGAAGCTTGTGATTGATTCAGAGGTTAATGTTAGTCCACTGGTGGTACTGATGGTTTGAAAAAGGTATTGCCCATAGAGGCTTTTATTGAAAAGTTGATAAAAGTTGTTGCTTCCTGCAAAATGTCCATGTTTCCTTTTGTTGGTGGCCGAACATGTAGAGTCCCACAATACAATATCCAGCTCAGAAGGGGGCCTGTGCATCTTAGGTTTTTTTAGTACTGTAATGATCCAATCTCAGATAGCAATTCATTTTTAGTGATTCTGTTTTAATTTACAACTTGTCTAGAATATAATTATTGTCTGATCATATTTTAGGTTTTGTGATAAAAGACAGATTGCTTTTGAAGTTTGTAGGAAGAGGAAGGACTCATAACATTTAATAGTCAACATTTATTTCTAAAAACTGATTTTTTTGCTAATACAGTGTAGCTGATGAATTTAGATGAGTTTAGTACTTTGTTTCTACTTCAAGCAATGGTTATATTCCTGTACCTCTACTAATGTATATGTTGTGTGGTTTTTCACTTGAATGCTTGCCAGCAGTATCCCTGAGGGGACATATTCAGCCTTATGGATTTTCTGCATCATCCAGGAAACGTGGAAGACCAAACATGCCTCCTGTGTGTGGCAGCTCTCACCTGTCTCCTTGCCCAGGCCTTTTACTGTCTGTGTCAGGACTGAATATTCCATTGCTCTATCTTGCAACTTATCTCTCTTAATCACCATTAATTTCAAATATTTAATATGCAGGTTGTTGTGGTGGTTTTTTTCCCCTCTTTCTAAGTCTCCTTAGATCTGTGATAGTATTATCAAGGCCACAAGCTCTGTCCTTTCAAATGGCTGTACCTATTCAAAGCAGAAGCTGTATCTCCAGCTCTTGGGAGAAATATGTATCCCTGGTGGCTGAATAGGACATTTATCAGCTAGGCAGGACAAAATACTAGAACTGCCCCACTGGTTTCTCAGGAACAAAGGTACAAGCACAGACTTATTATCTTATTAAAAGCCTGCATCTGCCCTGGCATATCATGCATCAGTATGGCTGAGAAATCTTCAACAGAGGGGGTAAAGAACCAGATGGGTTTTCAGATGCAGGCCCCTCAGAAATATTCCTCTTCCAGGGCACAATTGCCAACCTCTGTGATCCTACGGCTGTATCTCCATCCCAAATAATTTCTGGAAGCTGGTGCACTCCGCAGTGCTAGAACTATCTCTGCAGCTCTTGCTCTGAAGCAGTAACCACTGCTGGCACAAATTCTCAAGCCAGCACAGACTCTTACAGAGTTAATTCATTGCTGCAATCATATTCCACATGTTAGCCTGCAGAAATGAGAAATCACAACACTCACAGGTGTGTTACCCACTCAAAAACTGGATTTCACACTGCTTTTCTGCCTTATTCTGGCATTTGATGCCAGAGTTGCAAGTCCTGGACTAGCAGATTCATATACTGACCTAGAAACTGGTGATGCCTCCCCAGCCTTGTACACCCTCCCTGGCTGCTCACTCCATCATAGTTGTCTTGGGGATGTCCACATGCAGTGAGAGCAGCAAGTTCCCTGTTGCACTTCATAGAATCATAGAATGGTTTGGGTTGGAAGGGACCTTAGAGATCATCTAGTTCCAACACCCCCCCTGCATGGGCAGGGACAACTCACACTAAACAAGGTTGCTCCAAGCCCCATCCAACCTGGCTTTGAGCACTTCTAGGGATGGGGTATCCACAGCTTCTCTGGGCAGCCTGCTCCAGTGTCTCATCACCCTCACAGTGCAGAATTTCTTCCGAATGTCTAAATCTCCCCTCTTCCAATTTTAATCTGTTACCCCTTGTCCTCTCACTACAAGGCCTTGTCTCTCCCCAGCTTTCCTGTAGCCCCTTCAGGTACTGGAAGGCTGCTATGAAGTCTCCCCAGAGCCTTCCCTTCTCCAGGCAGAACAATCCCAACTCTCTCAGCCTGACTTCATAGGAGCAGTGCTTCAGCTCTCTGATAATCTTTGTGGCCCTCTGGATTCACTCCAAGAGCTTCATGTCCTTGCTGGGTTGGGGGCTCCAGAACTGGACACAGCACTCCAGGTGGTGTCTCACAAGAGTGGAGTAGAGGGGGAGAATCCCCTCCCTTAACCTTCTGGCTATGCTTCCTTTGATGCAGGCCAGGATATGGTTGGCTTTTGGGGCTGCAGACACACTTAAAAGTGCTTTTACTACCGTGTAGCTTTAATTTTCTTTCCCTTCTTTAAAGTGGTGAAGTTTCTGTATATACTGATAGAATCACAGTAAGCAGGATGAGGCAGTGATGTTGTTCACCAGGGGATTTTCATCTCAGTCCGTCTAATACAGCAAAGTTCCCTGACCTCCTCAGTTTTAGGCAACTGTGAAGCCCCTGAAGCTGGTGCTGGGGTTGGTGGAAGTGTGTTCCTGTCACGATATGGAGTGCTCTAGGCCTTTCTACTTAGCAGTAGTAGAATATGTGTGTGGATAGTTAGTCAAGGGTTAGGCCACAGTTATTTTTAATAATTTTTAATTTCTGCAAGAATGTGTTGTCTGTGTGTTTGAAGCTTGGGGTCTTTGGCACATAAAATTCTGCACCTAAAAATAGAAGTTGGTTGCCAGAGACATCAATCACATATTTCACTGTTCGTGTTTGCAAGGAAAAATAAAAAACAACCAAGAGGAACCTTGGGATACGGCTGGCCAAACGCCTGTGAGCTCCAGTGTGAGACTTATGCGTGTTTATTTAAGTAACACCAACTTGTCATTTTAAAGCTTTTCTTCAAGCAGGGAGAAGAGAGAGCAAATTCTGGCAGGATGGTTCTTGTACAGCAATGGGTTACCTGAGGCAGAAGTTTCTTGTGCATTGGGTCACTGTAGAAATTGTACTTTCACCCCTTCATGGTGTGCAGGTACTGGCAGCTGGGGGGCTGCAGGGCCCCTCTGTGAGGGCAGGGCTGCCTGGGCTGGTTCCAGCCCCACCCAGGCCACAGCAGAGCTCCTCGGAGAAGCTGGTGGTACCTCTGTGGAAACATACATAAGAGTGGGCAAAACCCCACAGAAGCAGTGAGGTGTGAGAAACAGCCCTGTCAACACTCAGGTGAGAGAGGGAAAGGTGTTTTAGTCTGCTGCTTTGCCTCCAACTTATTTAATTAGCAGTCAATTAAATTAATTTTCCCTAGTTGAGTCTGTTCTCCCTGTCTTTATCTCAAACCATGAGCTTTTCCATCTTATTTTCTCCCTGTCCTGTTGAGGTGGGGAATGAGAGAGTGGCTGGGTGGGTGGCTGGCAGCCAGACAAGGTGAACCCACCACAACTGTTTTGATGTAGGGCTCTAAAATCTTCTGATTTAGCATCAAAATACGTCCATGGCTTTTGCTAACAGGACAAAGAGTGTTTGGGTCTCACAGTTTCATTCAAAGCACTACAAAAAGAAAAGGAGTACAACTGGAAAATCCTTATGCTGCTGCATTTAACAACAGAGCTAGCTTTTGTCTCATGTACTTGAAATGGAGTCAGAGACTCCCAGAGATAAAATCAAAAGCCACTGCATCTGAAGAGCCAGGTTTATGTGCACTAACAACGTATCTTTGTGAACTGGTGCTGAGAGAAGCTTGCAAGACACACTAGTGATCTCCTCCAGCATTCTCCCCTTCTTTGTCCAACTGAGTTCATTGGTCACTCTTCAGTGCAATACCCAGTTGCAGAAGCTAAGAGGTGACTTTAGTCACAAGGACACAAGTCACCCTTGTGCAACAGCCAAATGGAACTTGAGGTCTCTCTTTACACAGTTAAACTTAGTCCTTGGAGAATAACAACTTCACAAATAACACCAAACTAGTTTTTCAGACAATACTGTTCTTACAGGGAAGGAAAGCAGAAACAGAGGGATGAAGACAGCAAGATGTGGGCCTGGCTATTACATTAAAAAACTAGTAGTGTTGCTATGTAAATGAGATACAACTTCCTGATGACTCAGTAACATATCCTATATTTAATTAATAAATATTTTGAAGGTTATTACAATGTTGTTTGTCACTTACAGGCTTCTTCTAATAGCTCCTTAGGGATAGGACAGCTACTTAGATAAGCAGATCTTCCTCAGGCCCCAATTTCACAAAAGTATTACAGCTTCTGTGTTGCAGATATGTGATCCATGTGAGGGGAGAATGCCTAGTTTGCATGTGATTCCTGTTGACTTGCATGGAAAAAATATAAGGATTAGAGAGAACTTGTAGAAATGCTTAACTTTACCATTCATGCAAGCACCTCAGATTTCTTAATTTATGTATTCTTGATTTCTAAACTTGATTAAAATGTTCAATGTAGGATTTTGAAGCGTATAAGCAAGCTGATTTATTGAGTACATATTTACATATTTTAGTGAAACTAATGTCAGTGCGCAAAAAAATCTTATCACCTAAATTTGAATATGTAACTCTTTTAAAGTAAAGCTCATTTTTTAAAAAAAATAATTAAATAAAGTGGAGTAGCAAGAGAGATGGTGGTAGAAGTTAGTGGATTCTGGAATACCTGGTATTTTGGTAATGCTAGCCTTTCCCTGTTCCCATACTTAAAGTGGAGGAATTAGATTACTAATATTCCTCAAAGGATATTTAAACTAATCAGGAAATATCTGAAAGAGCTTCTTCCTTCCAAAAGGACCTGATAGGGTAGTCCCATCTGCCATGTGTTATTTGTCATAGCAGAAAAAAGCTACTAGGACTATTTAATGAGAAAGGATAATAGAATCATATACATTAGTGGTCAAAGCCTGAGCAAGAGCTGATACCCCCTAAAACAGCTTCTGAATATGTGCTTTGGGAAATGTTTCCTGCACAGATGGTTGTTTTTCTTAAATGTATGAGGAAAGCGTACCAGGCAATACAACGTTAAGGAGCTTACATGTACTTGTCAGGTAGTGAAGGCCAAATTCTGAGACCTAAAGCATCCACAGACTGCAACTTGTACTAGTTTCATTAAAGGCAGAAGGTTTCATTCAAGCTAGATAACCAGATCTGACCTCCTTGTATCTCATAAATCACTGCATTCCCCTTGGTTACAGCAATGTGAGTTTTAATAGGTTTCTTTAACTGAAACAAATTGCTACACCATACCCAATCCAATTTGCTATTGAATGCACTGCTCCTCCTCATAGTTTCAATTAGTTCTTGTTATGATTTTTTTGACAGGGTATTAAAGAACCTCTTTGTAACAAGTATTCTTTCAGTTATGGTCACTTCTCAGTCTTATTTTGTCAAAATTTAACAAGTAGAGTTTTTGGAATACTGGAAGCCTGAGACTTTCTCTCCAGTCCTCAAAACATTTATCTGGTTTTCTTTTACACTTCTTGGTAAGTTAGGGTTTCTTAACAATGTATTCCTCCTCTTTAAGAGCAAAAATATCTAGTTCTTTAAATATAATTATTTTTTTTTCCTCAGTCACCTCAGTCCCACATTAGCTTGATTATTGTTTATGTTGACTAAATGCAAATAACTTTCCCCAGATATCTAGACCCAGAACACTCATTCTCACAGTGGATGTTTCATCATGCTTGTTCAGGTCTCTTCTTTTGAAAACATTTTTAGACAGCAAAAGGATATCAAGACTTTAAAATTAAGTACTCAAAAGGTATTAGATGCTGCCTTATCCTACTCAGCTTCATCTCCTCACCTCATGAACACTTAAACCCTGCTGCCTCTCTTGGCACTAGCTGTCATAGTACCCTGCCTGTAGATCTGACACCCAGTTTTACCCAGACCCCTTACAGAGTGCCCCAAGAAGGTCTTTCAAGACATTGTCAGTGTATATATATTCAGATTATTTAATTTCCAGAAACTAATATGTCTCAAATGTTGTTTAATATAAATAAGGTCTTTAGAAGGTTTTTCAGGTAGCCAAGCTTGCATTTTCTTTGGAATAACAAAAGGTACATCCTTCAACACAACTTTAGTCAGGTGTTCCCACACCAAACTCTTAATTCGATAAGAATTTGAAAATGTATTTATATTGTGACATATTGAAGCAAAATATTAAAAAAAAAAAAAAAATCAGTTCTAGTCATAAACCCAGCATAGATTTCTCCTGCTTTCCCAAATACAAGGAGTAATGATTCAAAGACCTGCATTGCTTGGTTTTCCCAAACTAAAAATAATCTGTATGTTTGTAGATATAGAGACATAGGCAACAAGAGAATTTTAACACCTCTGAAGTTTAGCATTTTCAAAGTGAATTGACAAATAAATGAGTTTTTTCAGACTTCTGTTTTGGGTGTAGACACCAAAGTCCTTTATGGATTTTGTCATAAATGTCCTGAAAAAGAAATCTCAAAAATTCACAGGATCAGCCTTGTAATGAAACTGTAGCTGATAAAGTAGGGATCATTCAAGGTTTTTACAAACCGCTTGGCTTCCCACAGCTCCTCGGTGGTTCATTGTGATTTCACAGGACAGAAAAAGAATATTCTTCACAAGGGAAACTGTTGATGGAGTCCCAGATGAAATACATAATTAGAACACACATAGTGTATACAATCTGCTGCTGTTTCACTGTTTGTGTACTTCCAAGTTGCAATTGGCTAGTAAAGTTACTTTCCTTTTTAAAAAGTGTTTTCTGCATTGTGGCAGTTGAGTTGTTCTCTCCCCTTCTTTCAGAGATTGTAGTACACTTCAACTGTGACAGTAGGTGGAGTTACCACAGAGTGTTTTAAGGAATTATGTCAATCATTTAGTCTTGATACCCAAGCAACTAGAGTCTCAGAACAGTGACCAGGTGTTTTACTGCAGAAGCAAAAAATCATCGAAAGATTCCAAGTTTTAGACAGAAATGTCTTTTTATTAATCCTATCAATAACTATCCAATAATTTCTGTTACAAACAGGAGTTTTAAATCAGGAATTCCTAAATTTTTAAGAAGTAATGTGTTCTCATGGAGATGATTAGGATGACAGATTGACCTGGTATATTGAAGTTTTGGTCCCTTATTTGTAAAATTAGCTTCTGCTGAAGAAGTTTGAATTAGGAAGAATAGAGTGAAGTTGAGGTGTAGTTTGCATACCAAATTTAGCTAGCAGGTAGTTCAGAAGTTTTCAGGAGAAAACTTGAGTATGTGTGGAGGTAAAACAAGGTGAAGGGGTTTGCTTAGAGCAAAACATAAGTGTCAGCAGAGTTTTAGAATAATCTATATGTATTTTTCCATCTTTTTGTAGAATTGCTACTAAACTGTGTTTTAATTCAGTAAGAAAGGTAGCTTGGGATTCTAGCTTGAGTTTCCCAGCCTGACTGCAAATGCATATAGAGAAAGTCTAATAAAAATGAGTTTCAAGTTTCTCAGCTCTGGTCAGGACCTAGTAGTTTATCCTGATGATTAGCCTGTGATCACCTACTGTCATTTTGAGATCTGATGCAGCTCCACAATTGTGCAACAGTAGTGGAGGTTATGTGGTAGCCTTGGACTTAGTATAGTGTCAGGAGCCAGGATAAAAGAGTGCATATACAGATAATTTAATTGGTGTTGCAGCCTGAGATTTTCTGTATATCCCTCTGCCTCTCTGGTTGGGGCAGAAAGAGGAGGATCAACCAGTTCTATTGCTAGTACTCTCTGTATCCTTAACCAAACTACAGTGCCTTCATCCATCTGCAAAAACAGTGGAGAGAAGCAAGGTATCCTGTGGGGAGGAAACTGTTGAGAGAGATCCCAGAATCCTCCAATGGTTTATTTTCATAAAGGGATTACTGAAGATACCTGATTCTTACTCACAAGCTGTTGTGATTTTATTTGATGATGTCTAGATGTCTTCATAGTTGCATGTAGAGAAAAATAACCTTAAAACCATACACATGAAGATATAGCTACCATTAAAGCTTTCTTTTTGGAGGAAGTATCCACTGTTACCTGATAATGGCATTTGTCTGTTTTCCTCCTGCCTTTCCAGCATATAGCTGTTGCTTTTTTGGGCTGTTCTTTAGAAAGTTAATTGAAGAGATGATGCCTTTAATGGTGCTCAGAAGGCATCTGTCACATATGGGACACTACTAGGTCTAACACATACTGATGATAACCAGCCCCAGAACTTGAAATGAATGTGATGGTAAACGTGAAGCCTGTAGATTCCTAGTTCTTCTAAAGCCTGTTGGTTATCTTTTATCTTTAAGTAGAAGAGCTGAACTGTGAAAAAATCTTTATGTGAAAGCTGCAGAATGGAAACAAACGCCTGGCTATTAAAATGAATAGGTGTCTAATATCCAGGTTTTTTTCAAGGATATGGAAAAAAAATCTGGTAAAATCTGTTTACAAGTCCATTTTAGCAAGACTTTCTTATTTAGCCTAAAGGTACTTTATCAGTGCCATATATAATATAACACAAGCAAATGTGACCCATATTATGATTTTACTGGTAATTATTTTCCATTACTTTTGAATTACATACAACTCTTAAGATCATTGTAAAAACAGAGATCTTTGAAGAAGCTGAAATGGTATCAGAAGGAATAAATATATTGTTCTGCAAGTTCAGCCTTTCAGGTAATGTGCAAACCACTGTATTAAAAGCAGTAGGTATCACAGGTCAGCTGCACTTGCTAATCACTGCCTTAGCAAAAGAGATTGACTTTGTTGCTAGCTGGCTGCAGTAAGAATAGTAAATCACTTCATAGACTTTATATTTATTCAGTTCACAGCTTGATCACTACTGCTTCACCTTTCCTCTGAAAAACAGTGATGCTCTTTGCTTTGTCCAGGAAATACAAATTGCTTATGGAATCTCCTATTTGTTTTTAAGTGAATGAGCAATTCAGCTTATGTCCACTAGTTCCTGAAATTAAGCACTATCATAGTGGTTGCAATGAATATTTACACTGAAAACTGGGGGGTGGGGATTTTTTGTTTTTGTTGTTTGGGTTATTTGTTGTGGGTTTTTTACAGCCTCTGACAAATGATTGTGCTGCTTTATGCCTCACAGTTTCTGTACTTTATCTGTGAATATCTGCCATAATATAACTTCACAATTCAAACCACAGGCAGGCATCTTGTGAAAGATGAGCCTCCTGGGATACTGATTGCATTACCATGCTAAACAAAATTGCTGTAACAAAAATGTTTAGCCAAATCTCTATAGAAATGGGTAACATTTGTTCAAATGTATTTTCAAAGGAAGTCTCCTGAAATGGAGGAAGCACCTAAATATGCCTTTGAATAACTAAGTGTGCAGAGAGAAGATGAAAAATAAGTTTGTTGACATACCATTTCACTTTCAAGCTGTAGAGTTATTAATTTTATTAAGAATGAAAGTGATGCCCTAAATACTTACTGACACCGATAAGTCTCTGTGCCAAAAAGAAAATTTCTGTCTAGAACCTGATTTGGAGACATAGATTCAGAGGACAAATTTGGCCTACAGCAAAGAACTGCCATTCTGGGGGTGTGGGACAGATAGTTTCTGCAGGAGGAATCCGTTTTCCCTACAGGAATGGTAACCATAGTCAATAAAAAGCTTTGAGTGAAGGGAAATGGGGGACTTACTACTCTCTGGGTGGGAAGAAAAAGTAATCTGAAATGTTTCCATGGTAGTAGTTTTCTTTCTCTCTTCCAGGTTTCAGAATGTTCAAGTCTAGTAACACTTATTATCTGCTTCTACTTCTTCATTCGTTCAACTAATGTGCATTGAAAGTGTTCACTTATCCACCTTGGCTCAATGGAGCTTTATACACCATATGTATTCCCATTAAAAACTGAGCTTATTTTAATATTAATCTAGGTTATCAGTTAACCTTGCTTCCATGTATTTCACAGTATTAAGAGCAGTTTAGTGTTAAACAGAACTTGCATCTCCTGAGACCTCCTCTCCTCCCCCATAAAACTTTAAAATGTAGCTTTTCTGTGCTGCATGAAACCTTGTAATATCTGAGTTACATAACCCATTTGTTACTGGGTTTACATTATTTCTAGGAAATAACACCAGTGGTGATCTTCCAGTGTTTTACTCCACTGTTACATGCATTAGGAGGTGTTGCAGCACAGAGCTACATTCCTTCTTAGCAAAGCATGGACACCAATTTTTTTTTTTTTTGAGGAAGATGGGTAGATGCAGCTTTTCAATGTATATGTACAAATCTAAAGAAATAGTATTATTTTGGCAAATTCTGTAAAGTTCAATGTGTTTACATGGAAATAGGTGAAGAATAGATTCATGAAGGAAAGTTAAAATGGTGAGAAATACCATTCTGAAGTGTTATATTTGGTCTGCTGGATTTCTTCTGTTGTATCACACAAATATTTTATATGGACTAATCTAATGGATGCATAAATTTATGAGTATTTTAGGCTTATCCATTCAGACAAGCTGACTACAACAAGATGTAAAGTTAAGAATGGGGTTCACAGTGAATTCTAGGGCATTATCAATTAGCCATTTGTTACTCTCTCTCATCTCTAAATTTATGAAAGTGCTTGCCCATGTTTGATCAAGATTAATGTTTTTCTTGCTGAGGCCTTTCTCTTGGTGTGCATGGCACCATCTGTGACATACTACTTGGCAAGCTGAAGTCATGGTTGCCATCACATTATTGTCCCTGTGATTTGCAATATAAATTTCATCTTAACGGAATCATCAATTCTCTCAGCTAGTTCTTCTCCTCTGAATGCACATTTGGATGTCACTTGATCTTTTTCAAATGCTTTTCTTTTTCTTAGAATCTTGATTTTTTTTTTTCTCATTCACATTTCTTTAGTCTCAACTCCTGACTTTGCCAAAACAGTATAAAATTTAATCCAAATCATTAATAAGAAAATACCTTAATAAAAAATCCTTTCTCAGTGTCTTATAGTAGTTTGCTTTCACTAAGCTTTCTGGGCTCACGTTGTCATCAAGCTCTTCATTGTTTCTCAGGGCTATAAATTTGCCTCCTATAAATTGTAACATTAGCTTTCTCAGATACTGTATCAGCCATTTGTCTGCCACTCCTTTGAGAATTTTCTGCTGCCTCTGCTCAAAACTATTTGTGCTGAAATCCTTCTCAGTTTCCAAAAACCTGATAGGATTGCTAGCATGCATCTTTCTATGCCTAAAATGAACTTGACCATGAAGAAAATTGAAATTTCTGCCCAGATCATCAAATGTTCATGTCCTCATACTGAAACATGTCCCATGAATATTAAATATTTCATATGTTTTTCCTGAAAGTACAAATCATAGGATTTTTCTGAGACAAAAAAGGTAGTGGGACAAATACACTTGTATCTTTTAGCCAGGTTTTGTTTCTGAATGTGAACAAGGTATTCAGAGACCTTCTCTGGATCTGCAATCATTTTTGAAGTGCACCTCCGTGGTAAATTAAACTCATCCACATGTTAAGTTCTATTCATCCATTACAGAAACCATAAGATTTTTAAATAAAGACCCACTTGGACTTGGTCTAGCAAGGGTAGAAAATGTCCAGTGACTTCTTTATTGTCTTCTCCTTCCTTTGTCTCCTTGCACAAGAGCAAGCAATGTTCCAGAATTGATTAAGTTCAGCATCTGCCTTCTCTCTGAATCTCTCCAAAGCCATCAGGACCACCACTCTTATCTGTGTGGTGATTCGTGGAACAAGGCATTTCTGACAGAAACCCTGTGACCAACCTGACCTTCTCCAGTCATTCTTTTTTTCGTAACACTTAGGTGATATGTGACTTTCTCTTTTTTCTTTTAGGCAGCTTTTTTTTCTCTATTCTGTGTCATCACTTGGTCAGTATGAAATCTGCAGCTTCAACCTCAGTATGAGTCACAAACTCAATTTCCTTCTGAGCTCTGGTTTTCAAGCCAGCATCTTTGTGGTTTCTCCCATCAAAAATCCTCTGACACTTCTGCAAAACCAGTTCTTCAAATCTCTCCTCAAAATGCACCTTTGCCAGGCTGCTGCCTACAAAAAGTACTACTTGTCATAATGGCTGTGATCCTGTTTTTTCCTCTTAGTGACCTTTTGCCTTTTGTCCTCAATTATGAATTCTTAGAAGTTTTTCTCGTTGTGCATTTAGATAGGGCTAATAACTGTGAAGTCCTGGTCCATGAGTAGAACTCAGAGGTGCTGTGGTAAACAGCACTGAGGGGAACAGCAGAGGCCAGGAGGAGCTGAAGTCGTGGCTGTATCCCTGCAGAATGGACCTGGCGCGCTGTGCGAACAGTTAATATTTTTGGCAAAAACACAGATATGGAAACTATGTCCATGGCCAGATGTGCACCCAGAGAGCTGCCAAAACAGAGTAGTATGCACAGTAAGCTCTGCTGTTTTCCCCCATAACATGTGCAGAGATACTAGTCCTTACCTTGGAAAAAGTGAAACAGTGAATAAACTCTGGGATCTGCAGCT
Source organism: Apus apus (assembly GCF_020740795.1). Taxonomy (NCBI): domain Eukaryota; kingdom Metazoa; phylum Chordata; class Aves; order Apodiformes; family Apodidae; genus Apus; species Apus apus. Next base: position 10,158,042 of record NC_067291.1, read on the forward strand.
ATGGTTCTGGGGTGATTTAAAGATTGCAAACTAATGCTTAACCAGCTAAATCATTCCCTCCAGCAGCCTTTTGTTGTAATCTTCCTCTAAAGATATTAAAAATACAGGAAACCTGGCCAGGCTGTAGTTGATCTAATTTATAAAACGTTTTCTGAGTATTAAAAGCTAGGGCAATGCACTAGCAGTTTTTAAATTGTGTTAAATATACTGTAAACTCCCAGAAAGAACCTTCCATTGAAGATTATTGTATGAAGATTTGAAGATTAAAGTGTCTAGATTAAAGATTAATGTGAAGTGCACTGGGAAATTGTTTGATGTATAAGGAGCTATATAGTATATTAATCGTGCACTTTTCAAAACTGCCTGAGGGAATTAGACACCTAGTTCTCTTACATGTCTTTGAAAATCTCACTCTAAGGAATTTGTTGTGGTAGAGTGAAAATGGTAATATTTTCATTGGGAGCTTGAGTAAAAGAGGAAAGGAGAGAGGTGGAGACTGTATTGATCTAGAACTTTATGGTAGCTCCTTACAATTTCTTTCCTGCTCTGAATTTGCTGTTATTTGTATAGAGCCCACTTGGATTTAAGGGCTACGAGTTTGGAAAACTGGTCTGATCAAGTGTCCTGCACCACCTGCCTGTGTATTTCACAGAATGGTTTGAGTTGGAAGGGACCTAAAAGATCACTTAGTTCCAAGCCCCCTGCATGGCCAGGGACACCTCCCACTAGACCAGGTTGCTCCAAGCCCCATCCAACCTGCCCTTCAACACTTCCAGGGATGGGGCTTCCACAGCTTCCCTGGGCAACCTGCGCCAGTGTCTCACCACCCCCACAGGGCAGAATTTCTTCCTAATGTCTAATCTAAATCTCTGTTCTTGCATCTTTAATCCATTACCCCATGTCCTCTCACTACAAGCCCTTGTAAAAAGTTCCCTCCCCAGCTTTTCTGTAGGCCCCCTTCAGGCTCTGGAAGGCCACTATAAGGTCCTTCTGCAGACTTTTCTTCTCCAAGATCTTGTCATGAATTCCACTTCTTTTTTGCTTTCACTTGAAGATATTTTTCATGTCCTTCTAAGCAGAGGTAATTTGATTTTTTTTTTTAATAACCCGGTAAACCTTCATGAAACAAATGTATACATGCACATACTTGTATTTATAGTATGATATGCATTAATTAAAAGTAAATAGCAAAAATAATCATATGTTATACACTTATTTAGTAAAACAATCTTTTTGCTGGAGTTTTTCTCAGTCTTGTTTGTTTGCATAGAAATTTCAATACTTTAATAAAAGAAACATTCCACATACGGTAGAAATTACAAGTTTGCTTGTCCCTGAAGTGCTGCAATACAAATGAGCTGTGAAATGCCAACTCTCAATGTTATTTTTCAGATTGTAAGAGAGATAATCCTGTACTAAAACTATTAGGAGGCAAATTTGTTTGAACTTCAAAACCTCTTTGATCTGAAATGAAAATGAACTGTGAATGAATGTATGCTTCATAAATTTGGGGTTGGCCAGTTGTGTGCATTTTTGTTTGCTTGTTTCTTCCATGGGGCATCTTTCTAATGCAGTTTGTTAAATTAACAATGCAATACAGTGTTATTTTTCCTTATAAAATGTGTTGCATTGCTTTCATAAAAGGACACTTTCTTTATAGAAAGTGCCCTGTGGGAGTCAATATTCAGGTTCATAGTCACTCAAAAAAAATCAATGTGCTGGTGTGTTGCATTCAGATCTATTTTAGTGGCCTTATCATTAAACCTGCAGTAGGCATTTATAAAGTGAGACTTCCATGGGTACTGGGAAAGTGTGATTAAAAATAATCATCTGTCTGATGTATATTTTCCCCTGACTTTTGGCAGGATCACCCATCTGAATTCCTGCCAGGCTCTACAGGAACACTGATGCCAGCAATTTAAGGATCTTCACATTTGGTCTCAGTGGTAAGTTCTAAAGATGCTACAGTAAACCATATTAAAAAATTACTGTTTTCTGTTATATTACACTGAAACTGAATCTGTGTGAAAAACAAGGTATTTCCCCTTGACCAATGCAAGGATAGAGAAATATAAATAGACATTGATCTGCAAGAGATGGAGCTCAAGACAGAAGTTCTGAATTATTTTCATCAGACAAAAACCAGAAATGTGATTTTTATTGTCCTCTCTGCTGTGACTGCTCTTGGAAGATTTGACATTGTATATTTAAAAGAATGTAACCATTTACAGAAGGATGGTGGGCAGAGTCCAAAGAGAAAGTAAAATGCACAAAAAGGAAATTGAGTCATTTTGTCAGGCTGAAAACTGAGCAGTAGGTTGTAAAATTACAGGGTTTTTTTCTCTTCTAATGCCATCTTTGTTGTAACTGGTCTGAGTGCTCAAACCTTGAGTCACATTCTCAAATACTGCTGTGGAGACCTTGTGAAGGGATGTAATCAATCTGCATCTTGAAGCAAAGAATTTCTTCTGCAAAGATAATTTTTCAGCTTTGGTAGAAGAGAAAAGGAGGAGAGACTAGCTGAGTCCCACCATACTTTCACATCAATTTGGAATACTTCTAGAAAACTGTAGTTGGGTAGTGTGGAGTAGTTCTTTGACGGGAAAACGTGTTGGTGTGTAAGTGTTCAGATTTGGGGGGAGGAAAGATGCAATTTTTATATTATAATATTGTCTGTGATAATATTTTGGTCAAAATTATTCTTATCATTATGCTACAGACCACACTAGGTATTTTGGGATCTGGGGAAGGAGGAGGCCAGGGGAGTCATAGCCCTGTGTGCTGTATTACTCCCCTTGGCATGGACTAACAACCACTGTTGGAGGCAGGATATAGGCAGCCCTTTGACCTCACCCTGTCCTGTCATGCTCATGCTGGTATTATATCACTGTGATACAAATGTCAAGTACCACCACTTACAAGTCCTGCTGATTCCAGACTACTGACAGATACATTTTTTTGAGCTGGATTACACTGCAAAGCCTGCAACTCTTCTGACATGGAAACAAAACCTGTGTTCAGCATTCCTCCAGCAATTTATTCTCATTAACCAAGTAGTTCAATAAACTCTCCAGTTTAAAGTTGTATTCAACAACAGCATTCCTATCCAATCATGCTCTTTTCATACAAAAATGAACACATAATGATGTGTTACCATGAATCCTGAAGACAGATTACATTTAATTATTGCTGAGTAACTCTCAGAATGTGTCCTAATGAAGGACAATATCTTCCTTAGAGCATAACTCTACTACTAATGCTCTTTATTAGAAATAAAAAAATAGAGCATCATGTTGCTTGATCTCCTAACCAAGGTGCAGAACAACAAATTACCAAGGCAGTTTTGTGAGGAAATACTATGATCCTCGTAACACTATTCTAAACTTTTCAAATTGTTGTTTGATACTCCTAAATTCTGAGTACACTTTAGGTCAGAGAGCTGGAAGTCAGCACTGTTCTGACAGACAGAATTCATGGAAGTGACTGGTTCAGTACCAGTGACGGGTACTGAACTACTAGATCTTTTTCCTCTGGAAACAGAAGACGCTAATGTCCTATTAAAGGAAAGCAAGAGAGCCTCATCTATTGTGTCTTAACTAAGGCAGATGAAAATCCACTCTGAGTCCTCCAAGGTCCAGCCCTGTGACAAAAGTCCCATTCATTTCAGCAGGAGCAGCTTGGGTAATGAACATTTAAGCACTAAGAAATGTAACTGGTTTTAGATAAAGTTCTTTAGGATCTAGGAGAAAAATTTGACCGACTATAAATGCATAGAGGGGAGAAAGTTCCATATTCATGTGATCAGTAAATATGTAGTACATGCCTTGGAAGGAATAATGACCTTCAATTCATGCATTTGATCAGTTTGCTTGTTTCACTGTTATGGAGTCAAAAATAGTTAAATATTCTGCACAATTAAAGGAGAAGCATGTACATACACATGTGTGTTAGAATGAGGAAAACAATGTTCCTTCTTATTGCATTTTGTTATTTGACCATCCCTTCACACTTCATTTTGGCCTTTATATGGGTTTTGTGTTCATACTTTATTTTCTTGAGGCAGAAAGGTTTTCAATGAAAACTTTATGAATGTCCATATTAAATTGGATCCTTTTTTAATTAAGTTCATCTAAATTTAATTTTGCACTTTTACTTCAGTAAACTCATCTGACTCCAGATGTTGAAAGTGCTTTTCTTATCCCTGCTCTCACATAATTGTACCTGTAAAAGATTTATGACTTAAAGAGACATTTCTGAACAATTTCAAGTGTTTTCAGCATATGTTTCATGGACAGATAGTAACATGAGCAATTAGCATCCAAAAATACTTCTCTGCTCCCAAGTTTTCTTTTAGTAAGATGTCACTTTTATTAGCTTGAACTTTAAACAAATAATCAATTTAAAAGAAACGTTATCAAAGCACTTCAAATGATAGAGAGATATTGTGTTCTACAGAAATTTTAAAAGTGAAAGAAAAGTCTTTAGAAGCTACGGGGTGCCATTAGAAAAAATATAGCTAGAATTATTCACTTTGATTAAAGAAAAGCCCAAACAATTTGTAATTTTTTGAGCCTTTTCCTTTCATTACAGCTGTGATGGTGAATTGTTTGATGCCATCAGCATGTGACTTGAACTTTGCAAACATGGGAGATATACACTCAAGTGCTTATTAAAGATTTCAAAATGCTTTTACTAATTATGCTAGAATGAGCAATGACTTCACAAATTAATTACTGCCACATGTTTTTCATATTCTGTCTTGACTTCTGGATCAGTGTGAATGGTTCTTATTTTAGAATTAGCCACAGTTGACTCAAATCCGGGCATATCTAACAGCATTGTATGTGATGTATATGAGGCATTGCATCATGAAGGCTCTGGTTCTCATCAAAGAAACAGATACCCCAATTAAACTTGCAGTTAATATGAAAAAGATAATTGTCCAATTTTAAACAAAAACATGGTGATATTATCTTTTTTTCCTTAAATCAAAATAAATTTCCTTGATTTTTTTTGCTGATGTAAGCACTTCTGATGTTTTAATTTGAAATATTTAGCCATGCAGTAAACAAAACCATTTTTGAAGATTTTAATTTGAAATATTTATCCATTCAGTAAACAAAACCATGTTTGAAGACTCAATTCAAGGCACATGTGATGCAAGCAGCTCTAGGCATGGTTGGCAATCTGTCACTCCAGGATGGTTTGGAAGTTTCTTCAGAACAAGTAGAAATACCAGTACAAAGCATCAGCAATGCTAATACGAATCAACTCCTCTGTTTTCTTCTTTTATATTCCTACAATACTTGGCACTTCCTAAAAAATGTGAAGAGGTATTGTTATTCCTGTGGTCCATGTGTTAGGAAAGGGAAGGAGTAAGTGACCCAGTAGGTCTTGTTTGCACATAATAAGTCAGTGTCAAGGTAGGCTGTAGAGCAGTATCTTTAATGACAGTGGAGTCAGTTAGGCCATGGTTAGTCAGGGGAGCTTCTTCAATGCAAGCAAGACTGTAAGCCCTGAAAGTCTGGCCCTTTTTTTGTGCTCAGGTTGTATCTTCCTAGTGCAAGATGACCTCCTCATGAAGATCTCACTTTTGTGAGAGTTAGACTTAGGCATCTTTCTCGCAACACATTTTACTACCTTTATTCTAGTTAATCTCTGTCTCTGAAAAGGACTTTTCTCCATTCATCAGTAGAGGGTGTGATTTTTACATCATTTTCATTTCCCCCAGAATTCTTAGGGGTGCTGCATTAAAGTAAATGCAATACATAATGCCAAGCAAGTGTACACTTAGAACAGGTTTAGCAAAGGGACTCAGCTAGCTAGTTTGTTTTCGAGCAAAGGAAAGAAACCTAACAATCCTCCATTGGGTGAAGCACTTCTGAGCTTTAAAGGCTTCACGTGGGAGTCTGGATGGGACCCAAAGGAAGAAACACTTTGAAATCACAAAATGGCACAGTTTATGTTATTGTGAAATTTTCAAGATTTGCTATGTATTTGCTGAGATGGTAACCATACAAGGTGTTTTCAAAGACACTGAGTAGGGTAGCTTAAACCTCCAAAGTTTTAAGAATGCTTAATGACTGCCTGCCAATATAGCTGAGTCCTGCTGGGTAATGGGGGAATGCCTACCATGTAAATATAAAGGAAGTTATTTAGGACACCCAGTGAGCTGTGAATTATTGCCTAGGTTGTCACAAAAAAAAGATAATATTTTTTAAAAAGGGAAAATTAGTTTCAAAGTGGAAAGAACATGCACTGAGTTCTGAATAAGTCTGTGAGACTTTTTTAAAGATAGATGGGAAAACTTATATACACTCTACAAAAAGACATACCTGTTTTGTCAGTTTTCAGAATCACCAGCCACCAAGATAACTGCAAAAAACCTATTAAAGAAACAAAAGTGGGTTATTTTTGTGCCTGATAAATGCGTGAATCAGAAGAAAATAGTATTTATCCAGTCAAATAATTTAAGATCTGTATTGATCTAGCTTCTGCTGAAGTCGGTGGGAATGTTTCCACTGGTTTTAATGGGACTTGAGCTGGACCCTTGGGGGGTTAAAGTTACGAGCTGGGTTGACAGGAGACATAGTAGGGAATACCTTCTGAGCCAGTTGTATTGGGCATCATTAGCACAAAGCAATTGAAATTATAAACTTGGAAATACTTAGAGAAAAATTAGTCCCTTGATGTGCTGAAACTCATAATCCGAATCCCAAATTATTATCTGAAAATCTATGCTGTGTGCTTCTGTAAGCTTACATTTATGCAAACAATTTTTTTTTAAATGGGAAGAACTTCACATCCATTGTGAAGCTCAGATTTCTATTCTCAGGCACTTCATGACAGAGGCAAAAAATGCCAGGGTAGTAAGATATAAATAGCATGTTGTTTCTATTATATTAAACTCATAAAAGATCTGTATTTTCTGCTCCATTATATAGTAAGAGGAATTTATTTACTCTCATCATCTTATCTCTTTAAATAGAGAATAAGAGTTTGTAAGTATGGTGACAGAAAGAGCACATGAAATGGAAGTAACTTATGTCAGCTGTATTCGTTTTTTACAGCTACCTTCTCTAAGGGGATCTAGCTGGAAATATTGTCTTGTTTTTCAAAATTGTAAATGGCTTTTCAAATTAAAGAGCCTTTTTTTTTTTTTAATCCTGCTTTCAAACAGAATAAATAAAATCTTATACAAACAAAGATGAATAAAAGGGGAAGACTAAGACCACAGGAAATAGTATTCTCCAAGTGGTTGGCCTGATTTCCCAATATTAAAAGTTGGAGATACTATTGTTGTGAATGAACAGTTGGAATTAACAGGAAAAGTAGATGTTTCTTCATCTACATTAGGAGGTAGAGTAGAATTCTTCAGATTGGATTGCTCAGTAATTGTTGGTAAGGGCTTTCTCTATTGAGCTGAGTGATTCCAAATTAAATTATTCCTTTTTCAATGTGAAAAAGATTTTCTTATCAGTCAGCTTACATGTAATCAACTTAAATGCAGTTTTAGAAAGAGATGAACCATGTAAATGTAATTCGCAAGATGAGAAATGAATACCTGATGAACTTCATTCTTCCAAGATAAAAAATAATTTTAGGATTAGGATAACTTTAGGATTTCTTTCCCCTGGTGATTCTGTTAAGTAGAGGTTATGGGGTGGACTCTTCACAGAATCACAGAATGGTAGGGATTGGAAAGGACCTCTGGACATCACCTGGTCCAAGCCTCCATATAATATATACATAAATTTACTCTTCTTGTATCATAATTCCATTAGTAGTGAAATATTGCCAAATATGTTAAAGTTTTTACTCATAGAACTGTTTAAGAGTGAAAAGAAATTAGAGATGACAAATCAGGCTAGCCAAACAGGAAGACTGGGTTTTGAAGAAAAACTGTGGTAGTCAAATATTAAGGTATGGACACATACTTTGAACCATTGACTTATTTTTGTTAGGTTTCACTTTACAAAGTAAACCCAAGCCCCAGAAGGAGGGAGATATTTATGGTAATGAGACAAAGTGAGGTAGTACATAGGATTTGGTGTTAAACTGAGTTGAATTTCCTTCAAATAGGCTGTGAGATGACAGCACAGAGAGAGTGAGAGATCTTGGAAGGGACTGCAGGCAGTTGTTTGGGTGCCTGCTATGCAATGTGGGTTTGTCCTTAACTGTAGTGGTAAGATAAATTTATTATACTCTTTCCCAAACAGCATTTTTATAAAGCCAGGTCAGTAAGAAATCTTATATGACACCACGGTGCTTCATGCCTGTATGTGATGTGCAGGAAGGACTTCTTAAAAATTATTCCCCTTTTTACTACTGTCTGAGCTAATTTCCCAGTGGATCTCCATGTTATGGAGTGATGGGCCCATAAAAATGGAGTAATTCTTCATTTCAGAGAAATAATAATACACAGTACAATAAACTCATTAATTTTTTTTTTTTTTTTACTTTTTTCCCTATATGTTCATAGTTAAAGTGCAAAAAATAAATAGACATTTAAAAAATAAAATTAAAAAAAACACACTACAAAGCCCTACTGGTATTCCAATACCTGCTACATGCTAGGGCAGAATTACTAATGAGAACATCTTTAGGTATAAATAAATCTTTTACCATCATTATAACTCCATTGTGTTCCTACAGTGAAGTCATCCACACAAAGCTGCTTATGGGTAGAAAGCCTCAAAAGCCTCTTTTATTTATAATAAATATTGCATACTAATGTTAACAATGTCATTGTGTGATGTCTCAATAGAGGATTATGACTTCATGTAATCAGCTAGAGTGATATCCCTTCTCTCTTGTAATGGAGTCCCATTTTCCTTGCAAAGGAGATGAGAATCACTTATTCACAAGCCTTGTAACAAATATTCGATGTACATAATGTACATGTTAACCCAGCATTAAGACAGCACAATGAAGCTCAAAGCTAGAAAACAGAGTTAAAGCTCAGTGCTTAATCTGAATTTACCCCTGTTGTGTGCACTGAAATACACTTCAAAGTTAGAAATCTGGATTTCCCTCCTAATAGTATTAAAATAATAAACTTCTGCATTTTCAGGTGTAATTCCACATACAGGTATATGGAATATTCCTGAAATATGCATGACTATAAATAATGTAATCCTAAAAATAACTGGTGCAAAGAAAGGATGAAATGTATTTGTACTAATGAGCAAAGACTAAAGCAATTTTCTGTCATCTCCCAGAGACACATGGCACTTTGGGGAATAGGGGCCCCCCTCAAACAGCACTTCTGCACATGCTTAACCTCAATTGTGGCATCAACAGGACTTCAGAACGATATTAAACACCAAGGGGGAAAAGGAACTAATGCATTTGCATAAAGAGTGATATTTATATTGTAATACAAAATATTAAGTAAACTGTAGCACAGTTATTTGTGATGCATGAATATAGATACCTTGTAATATTAACATAATACAATTGGATGCTGAGCTCCTGAACACCTTCAAAATTATTTATCTAAATGCTCATGAGAAGTTCAGGCTAAGATGAAAAGCATAAATCAACCTAACAGCTAACAAATAATTCACATAACTGTCTGAAGGCATGTTCAGAATACAGGATTTTATGATAAGTAAAGGGCAGAGTATTCCAGCTCTTATGAAATACCACCTCTAATTAGTACAAGTTTGCAACTTAACATGAACAATAAAATTATCCTAAAACAAAACGTAAATATAAAGTGAATCCTTTTTAGTGGAATAGGATACCTCTGATAGGAAACAGTTTCAGAAACAATGCTATCATCCCAGGTTTTCATATCTATGCAAAAAATAGACATTACATTGTATAGGCCAGTGCAAGTACTGAAAATACATAGATCCTTCTTATAGAGAAAGGAATGTGTGATAGTTGAGAAAGAATTAATTCTCACTTAAACTAAACCCGTGTCTGTATTTTCATCAGAATATCACTTCTAACTGCAGTGTAATTCTGCCTGATTTGTCTGGAGATCTGTAACATGCTAGTATTTTTATCTGTAATACAAATATGTTCTTAAAGAATTAGAATTTTATTTAGTAATTTAGGAACTGTTAACTAGGATTTCTTTTTTTTTTCTGTGAGTGTAAGTTTCAAGATATTCCACAGCAGCCAACTTCACATTTACACCAATGTATCTGTACAGGGCTGAGCTTTTGCTCTCTAGTCTGTTTTCTAAGTTTAACTGCATATTAATAACTTTATTTGGAGTATCCTTTTATTTTCATTAGACTATGTACTAATTAGAAATAATTATAAGCTACAAAATTACGTGGATTGTTCTGGAATTCACAAAACAGAGGGTGTGTACGTGACAGCACCCTCTGGCTAAAAGAGATGATCAGCTCCTTTGTGCACAAAGGAAATTGGTTAGGAATCACCTGTTATTTTTGCTTGTAGTCACTGGCATGACACAAGCATAAATTTGAAATGCATATGAAATGAGGGGAGCAATGAACAGATACAGTTTGTTGGTGACAAGCTGGGTGTCAACAGGCATCATTTCAAGAGCATTGTGCAACGCTTTTGATGCTCAGGTGTTGTAGATGTGTTTACCTGTGAGGTGGTAGCTCAGCTAAAAAAAATCTAGGTGTTGTTCAGTTAACTCCAAAACTCCTCAGTCTGTACAGGACTCACTGTAGGATTCATGGAGTGTTAAAAATTTCCATTACCTCTCACTTAATCTTGTGTTACTTTACTTCAACAGGGACAGTTCACATGCTCGTAGTCAAGCACACTGTAGATGTCTGCAGGATCAGAGCATTTGTTCATAGTGCTCTGGGGCAGTACACTGTGCCCAGTGCAGGAGGGGTCAGGGATAACAGAGCTTTGAAGTTGTGGTATGATGTAAATAATCAAGAGAAATGTGATACTCTAAACTTCAGCCAGCTTTTGAACGAGCTTAAATGTATTTATGAAACAGGAAAAGCACTATTTTGATCTCATTTTCATGACATAAGAATTCTAAAGGCATTTTCTTCTGAACTCTACAAGTATCTCCTGAAATCATGTAACAGCCCAGCACAAAAACTACAGGCCTTGAGAACTAAAAATTAGTGAAAACAGGGATTTTACTTTCTGAGGCCTTATTTCCAGTTGGGATGCATGTTGAAATGGACTTCACCTGTCATAACGAACAAGGGCCAAAACCTCCTGATTTGTGAGGGAATTCCCCATTTGTGCAGGTCCACTCTGGTCATCTTGGTGGACATGAAGGGAAGAGCCTTGATAAAGAGGCCTGGAGCTCTTGCCCACTGTGTCATGCTTCTGCTGAAGGTCTGTAGGGGATCTCCCCTGTCGCACAGTGCGGGGCTGTGGTGCTTGGCAGCAGCGTCAGTGCTGGGCTCAGATTACAGCCTGACTGCGCAGCCTCTCTGCACTGAAAGCCACACATTAACAGTCCTTGTGAACAGATAATTAACTTAATATTTAATTATATGTCAAAGCGTTATCTGAAAACTGATGTTAAAAAAAAAAATCATTAAAATTACTTCAAATATTCAAAAATTTTAGCTGCTCTCACCACACTCGTTAGGAAAATCCTCCAAAAAAATTGTTTCTCAAATAAATAAGCTTCCACTTACATAAATAATGGAGCTATATTTAGAATCCAGTTCAACATACAGGAGAAATTTGGCAAATCTAATGTTTTTGAATCAATTTGATAAGTGTTATGAGAATAATGTCAGTGGAAAGATTATGTTTTAATTTTTTAATCTTTAAAAATGTAAAGAAGATGGAATAACATTGGCTTTGATAAAGAGAGAGGCAGTGCTTTAAATAGCCAGAGCAGTGATAAGGCAAAGAGCTTCTAAATAAATGAGGCGTGGCAGTTCTTTTTTTTTTTTTTTTTTTTAAAAACTCCAAATGGAAACTGTGTATTCACCAAAATGGCTTTAAATTTTGTGAAAGAGGACAGCAATATATTTTACAGTTCTGAGCAAGGAATCAGGGAGTCTTGCCATAATAGAATATGGGCTGCATCCCTGCAAAGAAGACAAATAACAGTAGCTAAAATGCTTTCTGAAGAAATTCTGTAAGATAGAAGTAGTTTTGATTTTGCCACAATAAAAGAACATCAGAATTTGGAGTTTGATAAAACTGTTCTGTTGCCTGGGAAGTTTGCCTTTCAATTGTTTGATGTGATATTCAGTTCATTTTGCCAAAATATTTTATGCCAAGTATTGCTACTAAATCTTTTATGTTGCAGAGATTTTAGTCAACAGACACACAAGGATTGAGTTTTAAGTGGAGTTAATAATTGAACTTGGAGAAGAGAAACACTGGGGGAGTACTTCACTTAGACAAACAAACCACTGTGCAAGCTCCAGCTATTTCTATAATTATTACCTGGTTTTCAGAATAGTGTAGGTAAAATATAAAATCTGGCTCCCCCTCTGATCTCTATTCATGTTTAAGTCTTGTAGAACCTATTAGAAGAAGTGGGTAATTAAAATAGAAAAAGCCATGCAGCTGCTGGTTTATCAGATCTTTTGAAATCTGCTTTAAGCAATTATATCTGAGCACTTCATTTGGAAGCCTAAGAAATCATATAGAACTTTCTCAGATATCATTGTTTTCTGACTCTTTCAGTTCTTTATAAATACTATATATCATTATCATGATAGATTAGATGTTAATCCATTTTACCTTCAAAGAACAAACCTTAAAAGGAAAAAGGATCCCCACAGAATAAAGTAGTGCCCTGCCCTTTTTCCCCTGTACCCTCCAGCATGTCCAAAACAGTCACATTTTAAAATAATGTTTTTAATTAGTGTTTCTGGTTTCATTTTACTTTGTTTACTTTGATTTACATTGTAAATTTGGGCATCTCTTAAATGCAAAGGTAAATATATATTGCAAAGGTGTGGTTCAGTGTGTTTGTTATTACTGTGTACTCAGGTGTATGTACTCACTGAGTGTAGATTAGCCCTGTAATGGGAGCCGCTAATAATTGTAGGCATGATCCTTTTCCGTACCAGAGAAGAAGTAAGGACATAGTTGTACATGGATAATACTGAGTAATGTTTAGCAGATAGTACTGTGGTATTACTGAAACTGTAGCTTATAGTTCTTAAAGGAAGATCTAGTCTTCATCACCAAAAGCAGTGAGGTGTAGTAGTCAATTGTGATTGGGATGTGGGAAAGAAAATCCATGGCACAATCCAAGATAAGAAACAGATCATAGACTGGCAGGAGAGCAGCTCTTGCTACCTAATGAAGCTATAGCTCTGGATCCATAGAGGATAATGAACCTATGCAATTCTGGACTCCTTTCCCCATTTCACAGAGCCCAGGCCCAACTGGGAGGCGCTATGGCATAGAAGAATTACTGCCATTTTCCATTTCCAACTCTTCAGTTAAAATTATTTGTCCTTGTATTTCTTATTTTCTGTAGTAATCACTACCATAACTCTATGTCCAGTAGCATTTGACTGTGAAAGTGATACCTGTGCTAGGGAATATGTTTAGAAAAGGAGCAGATAATGTGACAACTGTTGCTGAAGTGACATTATCCCTGATAGGTTTGTAGTACTCTGTAACAAACAGAGACAAAAACTTATAACACAGACCAAAGGGTCAACATGCTCAGGCCCTGTAGATTGCCAGGGTCAGCTGCAGGCCGTCTCTAGCTTGGATTTTGAATAAGGCAGTAGGCAGTGGTCCTATCTACCTTAACTGTCTGATGAGAAGGACCATGAAGGGTTTAAGTGCAAGGTGGAATCCCAGGAATTGCTGATGTTCATTGCCTTTCTTTTGGTATGCTAATGACTCCTTGGTAAAGCTGGTATGCATTAGAGATGGCTTGGCAGTGAAACACTAAAGTGCCAGCATGGGTGCCACAAATAATCTTTCTTCCTAGATCGTAGAATCATAGAATCACTTAGGTTGGAAAAGACCTTTAAGATCATTGAGTCCAATCATTAACCCTACACCACCAAGTCCAGCACTGAGCCAGATCCCCAAGCACCACATCTAGATGACTTTTAAACATATCCAGGGATGGTGACTCAACCACCTCCCTGGGCAGCATGTTTCAATGTCTGACAACCCTTTCAGTGAAAAAGTTCTTCCCAATGTCTAGTCTGAACCTTCCCTGGCACAGCTTGAGGCCACTTCCTCTTGTTCTTTCACCAGTTGCTTGTGAGAAGAGACCAGCACCTGCCTTTTTAGAGTGTCCTTTCAGGTAGTTGTGGAGGGCAATGAGGTCTCCCCTCAGCCTCCTTTTCTTCCGACTAAATAGCCCCAGCTCCATAAGCTGCTCCTTGTAAGACTTGTTCTAAGGCCCTTCACCAGCTTCGTTGCCCTTCTTTGGATACACTCCTGCACCTTGATGTCCTTCCTGTATTGAGGTGCCCAAAACTGGACACAGTATTCAAGGTGTGGCCTCACCAATGCCGAGTACAGAGTGACGACCACCTCCCTGGTCCTGCTTGCCACACTGTTTCTAATACAGGCCAGGATGCATTCTTGGCCACCTGGGCACACTGCTAGCTCATATTCAGCTGCCTATGAGTCAGAACCCTCAGGTCCTTTTGATGATGGGAGTTATAATAGAACTACTCTAGTCTGGCGCCTAGCAGCACCCAGAAATGATAGTTTTTCCCCACTCATCTCTTTGCCTGCTGCTCTTCCTGCTTCAGCAATAAGCCAGCATGTAAGACAGGCAGACCCTGTGCCAGTGAGCTTGCTATACAGCTACAGACAAAAGTCAGGCAAAAAATAATCCCAGTAAGATGTTGGTTATGACATTCCTGTGCCACTTCTGCAGAACCCTGGAGATGACAGAAAAGACTTACCAGTGACTCTTCTAGACCATAGGATTCTATTTCTTGTTTTTTTAAGGAAGGTGGTGCAACTACCTTAAACTTTGGAAGTGTTTATAAAAGGTATGAATAATAGCTCTCCAAGCTGTTTTAAACCTTTTCAAAGTTGTGTTAATCACAAAGAATTTCTGACCCAAAAGAAAAGAAAAAAATAAAAAAGACTTCCAGCAGAGACGTGTCTGTTACAAGTACTTAAAAATAGATCCCTTTACTGAAATTTCCGAATTAAAAGCTTTTATTTCAAAATAAAACTTTCTAGCACAAGTTTTTCTTGAGGAAGCTTCGATTAATTAGACTGACTGCTAACCCGTTTCTGCGGTAAGGGCAGTGCTTGGTGCGGGAAGGTGGTTCTTCACATGCAGTGGGTAGCTCCAGGAGATGGAGCTGAAGCGCAGCAAGATGAAGGTAAAGACCCCGACTCATCTGCCTCCCACCGACAGGAGTTGTGCGAGCCCTGGGGCTCTAGTTTAAAGAGTATTTCTTATAAGGGACCTACCCATGGAGTCCTGCATCCTACATTACTTTGTTGTGCATGGAATGACTGTTAGTGTGACCTGTGTTAAAACAGCAGAGCTTATGTACTTTTTAAATAAAGGAGGAAAACAGTCCAGTTTGCTACTCAGTCCCACAAGCACCTGCTTCTGGCACAATACAAGGGCAGAAATAAGATGATGCAGAAAATACCTGGTTATTTTTTACTCAGGAGCATTTTCCACCAGCTACACAAATACTTGTTTGTCTTCAAACATTTCCCTTAGCCCAGCTGGGGAGAAGACTGGCATACAGGGGCATAGGATGTGGCCAAGGCTCCTTCAGCTCCTTCAGTGCTGTGAATGTAAGTTCCTGGATTCAAGTCCTGAGAAGCCCAAACAATCCTGGAGTGGCTGGGTCTTCCATCCTTGTGAGCCTGCAAGAAATCAAGAAATCTTGAGTCCAGCACCAAGACCCGTTACTGTTATTTTCATTTTTGCCTGTGTCATAATATTCAGATGCCCAGCAGATACAGCAATGCCATGCGGGCACAGATAGGTAAGGAATATTTTTCTGAACAGAAGTGGAAACAGCTGTTCTGTAATGGCTCTGAGTTGCCTTGGAACAAGAGCCAAAGAAAGTGTCATGTGTCACTTTCCTGTAAAGTCCCTCTGAGGCTTTAAGTCTGTGCACGTCAAAAGGTTTTACTCTCCAAAAATTACTCCTCAGTTAAAAAAAGGAAGGATGCCCTTTGCTACTTTTGCCTAGAACCCAATATCTTCCAACATTCCGTAGCAGCTGTGGCATTACTCTGCTTAATGCAAAGAACATCTGGGCTGCCTGCAGTTCTGGGAGAGAAGTGTCAGAAGTGTCACAGACATCCTTGAGCAAAGAAGGATCTTCACTTTTATTACACAAAAGTGTCAAAAACAGCATTATTGAACAGCAGCTTGCAATTTGGCATTCAGAATATAAGTCTGAATAGATGTGACAAAGCCTCTTCTTGGAAATTGCTACTTAGTGTTATTTTTTCATAGCTTAAAATTAGCATTTTAAGAAAAAGAACAAATGGAGAGCAGCTAGGTAACCCTGACAATGAAAGATCCTAGCATTCTTTTTTTGGTACTTACTTCACAACCTCTTTGCTGTCCACTGAGTGACTGAGATTGATTAAATCATTGTCATCATCAGTGAAATGTGCTGCATTGATCAGGCCTGACTCTCAAAGCCAGCCTATGTGACACAGCTAATTTGGCATAATTGAAAGTTCCAGCTCCAGAAGGTCACTGAGCTGGACTCAGGACACTAGTTATCACTTTGTCCTTGGAGCAGGGTCAACTCTCCCAATCAAATACAATGGCTTTGTGCCTCATGCTTGGTTGCTTTTTCATGGTTCGTGTAGGATAAACCCTGGCTTTCATATTTTGATTGAATTTTTATGGTGGACAGGAGAGAATTATCACCACTTTATGCTAATTATTATTATTTTCTTAACTCTGATTAGACCAAAACACGGTATTGAGTTCTTGTTTTTTACTCAATTCCATTTCTACTAAGAAAACCTGCAGATCAGGACGGGAAATGTTCTTAGATTAGGATGGCAGTGTGATACGCAGCATTAAGTGTTTAATTTAGAAAGAAAAATATGGCACTAGTTAAAAGGTTGTTGGAAAAGTGTTGAAGGCAATGTTCCACTCTTCTGTTACTGCATCTCTGTTTCCCACCTTCCCCTCTTTGTCCATTTTTTGCTGCTTTCTCCTGGAGCTCGAGTGCTCTGGCTGAGAGCTCAGGCTGAACCAGGTTTTAGCCCATGGAGTTAAGTAAACTCCAAGGTCACACACAGAGAACAGAGGAGCTGCAAAAAGACATGCGGACAGGCATCATGACTGGGTTGTCAACTTCTTAGTAATGCCAAGTGTGCCAGCTGAAATGCCTCTGAACAGGGTCCAATTTCCTGATGAAAGGTTGTGCCTTCAGGAAAATGGCCATCAGACCATTTGCTTCATGCTTTGAGACAGACACTGAACTCCCATGCCACTTTCAAGATGCGTGGTTTAAGTAAACCGTGCAGTATGAATATATATGTGTAAAAACTGTTTCTCATGAAGAAAAACAGTCAAACACAGAAGTGCTTGCAAAAATTGTTACCCTATGTTTTACAGAATCTAGTGGGCACAGCTAAGAATTTACGTAGGTCTTACAAGCTGTGTAATAGCTTTGTTGGCCCTTTATTCACAGGGAAATGAGCAGTGTATCTTTTGTTTCTTTCCGTGTTTGCTATTAAAAAGTCAGCATATCCCAACAGCTCCCATTGCTTCCCATTCCAAGTGGTCAAAATGCCAGCTTTCTAATGGTGAATGACAAATGTGATTTATCATAGAAAATGTACTTGTACATAGAAAATTCTCTGTAGTAGTTTCTTATTTTGTTTTTCAGATAAGGTTTTGGGTTTTTTTTGTATTTTGGAGGTTTGCTGGTTGCCTGGGGTTTTTTTGGAAGCATGCCAGCTATCAGCCATAAAAGTGAAAAAGGAAAGGCACCAAAATGCTAATGTACTGGTAAATAAGGTAAACGACAGCTGTGGTGCTCTTGTGGGACACTGGCTTGACTCAGCCTTTTTGTAATAGATTAGTATACCTTAATTTCTGAATTGTTCAAAAGTGATTTGTTGGGGAAAAAAAAACAGTGCTACCCCGTCCTGGTCAGAAGGATTTTCACAAAGCAAACAACATAGAATTGCTTTGAGTTTGCTGATACAACATTTTTTGTGGTGATGGACAAAATATTGAGTTAAGACAGGGTATTGAAAGAGTTTAAGACAAATAAAAAACAAATAAATCTAAAAAAATTTATAGAAATCTAGCGTTTGGACATACACAGAAATAGGAAGTAGAGCTATATTGGATGAATAACTCACTTTTGAAAATTATAAGCCTAATCTAGGCCAAAGGGAAATGGGAAATCATAATGCAATAG
This sequence comes from Apus apus, assembly GCF_020740795.1. Taxonomy (NCBI): domain Eukaryota; kingdom Metazoa; phylum Chordata; class Aves; order Apodiformes; family Apodidae; genus Apus; species Apus apus. Next base: position 10,176,335 of record NC_067291.1, read on the forward strand.
TTTTGATTGTTTGGTAAGTCTTTCAAAAGTTTCATCCTAGCAGCTTTTAAAACAAAATTTGCACTTGACAAATCCCACTGGGCTCCTATTTATAGTATCCTAATTTTCAAAGAAAGCAAATCAGGGAACAGTTTTTAACATGAATAATACTGCTCCCAGCATTCTGCGTGCAGCCCACACATTGTGTTTTTTGGCACGATCATGGCAATTAAAAAAAATAAACAGCTCTTTTAAATATTTTTTTTTATACATCAGCTATTACAGTCAACGCTGACACAGCTGGCAAAGAAACTCAGTGAAAGGTAAACATTCTGCTTAAAATGTAGTATAACATACTGTTGTGCTTGGTTATTAAAATGTAATCTTCCTGAAAGAATATTTTAAAAGTAAGTTTGGGGGTTTTATTTTTTTACAGATTTTCTAGTATCTTGATATTTTTCTTAAAAATATCCTTTTGAAGAAGTTACACTTATGATACTGGATATTTCAGTCAACAGCTTATTGAATTTTAAAAAACATACTTACAAAAAATCAGGAAATAGAATGAAATATGATGGTTTTATCCTTCAGCAAAATGTAATAGTCTGAGCTAGTAAAATCAATTTCTTTTAATAAAATTTTGTCAAAAGCAGGAAGTTCAGTAATGAAAGTCTTCAACTATTTAAAAGGAAGAAAACTTCCAACAGAATTAAGATCAGTTTGTGACTTCCTTCAGCAACAGGAAAAGATTGTCTAGTTCCTTGACATAATTACTGTAAGCATGTGGGAAGTGAAATTGTGAAATGGTATGTATTTCACTACAGAAAACATGAAAAGATTTCTTTCTGTAGGTAACTAATTGTCTGTCATGTACATCTAGAAGTCATCAAGGTCCTTTTTTTTTTTTTTAAATAATGATTTTGTGTGATTGCTTATGATTAAGATGCTGTACTTGCAACATTTTACTCCCTGTTGGACGTAAATGCAGAGGCAGCCTAGCAGAGCTAAGTGCATTCAGGATCCTTGTGCTCTCTGCAAGGCTTGGGAGGATACTTAGCAAAAACCAGGTGTTGCAAAACCTACCTCTGCCTCAAAATACGCTGGTGTTCACAGGACAGCTTTGTGGAAAGAGTGTGTAAACAAACAAATGCAGAAAGCACCTACTATAACCATTGCGGAAACTTGTGGACAGATCATAGCTCCATGCGCTCCATATCGCACAGACTCAGCAGTTACTGAAAATCCTAATGGATGTTTGCTGGCCTGACATGTAGGAAAGAATGAGATGTTGTTTTGTGGTAGCTGGGCTAGGTAGAACAGCATTCTGCCCTTAGCCAGCTGACTGTCCGTTATAAATGGACACTGTGGGGCTGTTGGTGTGCCCATGCCCATGATGGACAGCAGGCTCTGCACTTCCAGTCTAGCCCAAAGTCAACAGAAAACAGAAGAAATATGCTATGAAAGAATTTAAGTCTCTTGTGGTACACAACACTGTGATCATTATTATGGACCTTGTATCAGGCCCATGTACAATGATGTTGTTGATGTTAAACACAAAAATATTTGAGATAATTTTATGTCCTTTTGAAACCAAAGAGGTGGAGGGGGAAGAAATTGGGAAAATGCAAGGGATCGATGTTTGCTGAATAGAAAAATGCAGTGTCTGTAGAGAGAAAATTAGAATTCTAAGTTTTTTAAGGCTATTACAAAGAGTAGAGAATAAAAATAGAGAGAGCTGGAAAAAGCAATAAAATCTATAAACATTAATTCATAGCATACTTTTTTTGAAGTATATGACATTTTTTTCCACAAACCCACTAATAGGGTTCTAAATATGAGTGAGAGTAGCAAATTGCTTTTTCCATCTCTGAGATCTATAGTTTCACCTCTACTCTTGAATAAAAATATTAACCAAGAGGCAGATACTTACTTATTTTGTTGATGCTCAGCCTCAGGAATTTTTCAGCTGAAATCAATAATTAAAATGTTTATGAGCCTTTGTAAGTGTAGTAAATGCAACTTTGTTAAATGCAGATGTATGTGTGTCTCAGATAACAGATATTTATGTCTGGCTTTTTTAGCCAAGTAAAAGAATTTGGGAGGAGAGACAATGGATAACTTCAGATTTACTCAGTAGATACTGTATTCACTAAGGAGATTCAAATAATTTGGTATCTTTTCATTTTCTTTACATAATAGAAAGCAGTAGTTGGTTCTTAAGAAGAAGCAGACTCACACAGGGTGTATTTCAAGTGTTATAGCAAGCATGGGGTTTAATGTAAAAGCTTCTAAAAAAATCACGGAAGAAATATACTAAATGGTTGCAGAAAGTAGAACTCCTGGTGCAACCAGAATTTCAAACACTCTTCTGAATGAATATAAGTCTCTGATTAATCAAAAGTACTTATAATAGGTATCTGAGGTTACATATGTAGTTTTGTATATGCCTATGGAGCGGGATGGTTTGGGTTTATATTTGAAAAGATAAAATGAGGCCTTAGTATTAAAATATGTATCTTAGCTTGTAATATCTCTACTAATGCCTGTCTATCTCTTCACTTTTTTCTGATATATCTACTGTTGGCACTGGTGCTTAGGAAAGAGAAGTGTTATTTTAGAAATTCCATAACAATTAGCTGAATACCTTCTCTGTGTCAAATGTACAAGGTATCAGCATGTGAACTGATATTCAAACTGAGTGTTTGAGTGCGTGTTTTGGATAGAAGAGGGATCATGTGCCTGTAGACAGCACTCTGCCATAGACAGGCGAGGTTAAATAGACCCACACTTCTGTTCTTCCTATGGTGCTCTGGCCAGGAATGGTTTTATTGCTAAGGAATGAGGACATGGTTCTTGCTTGTTAGACTCTTGTACTCATAACACTACATATAGTGAAACAAGCCTATAGCTTTTGGAAGCTGGGAAGCTTTACTGCAGATGTCTGCAGAAATAGGAATCCTTTCTTTTTCTTTTCTTTCTTTTTTTTTTTTTTTTTTTAATTTCCCTTAATAATTCCATAATATCAAGTACTTTGCACTGATGAAACAAAATTCAGTTTCCTCTTTTTTCTCCCTCTGAGCATCCCTAGCTCTGAAGTGGAGCTGCACATCCAGCTGGTAAGGTGCTCAAGGTGCTGGCTCAGGAGTGCCACTGCTCCAGCAGGCTGCTGCTGTCCTTTGCATTCAGCAGCAGTCCCATAGTGAGAGGCAGGCAAGCTCTGCTGGATTCTTCCTCCCAGCCACAGATCCTAAATCCATGAAGTGAATTAGTTCAAAACACTATGTTTCCCTCTTGCTCTTCTCCTTATGCCCGTGGTGCTAGCTTGGAGTCCTTCCTTCTCACATGCATCTCTCTTTTTCACTCCATAGCTTTTCTAATAAAATGCCTTAGTTTAACAAACATGTGGAATGCTCTTCTTTGAAGAAGAAAGCAGCATCTGGTGAGGTACCTCAAGAAGTCACTTAGACCCAGGGATGGCAGGAATTCTGTGATAGCGAGAATGAAAGGTGGATATTTTTGTTTAAAACTTTCAGATTATTTTGGAATAATTAAACTGTGAAATAGCTATTTCTTTAGCTTACAATTTTTTCTACACATAACATTTATTCCTCTTCATCATTCCCTGGTTTTGCATCTCATGAGCTATTTGTTGCATTGAGCTTCAGGTGAAAGTGTAAAGTCTGAATAAGCCTCATATATTCTTGCTCACTGACCTAGCAGAATGAAGCCAATGACAACATCCAAAATAATAGTCACCCCCTCAAAGAAGGTATGGTAAGCAATAACCTTCCTAGTGTGAGCAGCCACCAGGCCTAGGTATGGTTCATCTTGTAGTCCAGCATATTTCTAAGAAATTATATTCTGTGGACTGTACTTTAATATGCATTAATTAGGATAAAGCTGTTATCCTATAGACCAAATTAACATGTCTACATTTTAAAAGGAAGCTAATTACTTGGATTTAAAGACTGTGTCTTGTGTTTGCAAGAGTGGAGAAAATTGAATCTACTAGGAAACCCATGATTATACATCTGGTGTAATAAATGCCAACAAATTTTGAAAGGCTATTGAGAACTTGCAGTAATGTGCCCTCTATTTCATTCTCATTTGTGGCAATGATAATGCAAACAAAATCCTTACAACTCTGTGAACTGGCTTCCTCTGAGTTGTGATCAGAACTAGGACTTTGTACTGATACTAACCTACCAAAGTTTCTGACTGACAAGGAGCTTCTTCAGGTTTTGTGAAGGACTGGAGAACTGAAAATCCACTGTACTTCTGCAGTGAAAGGCACTTTGTAGTCAATGGCTCCTTGTAGCAAACAGTCACAGGTCAAATTTTGTGTACCTCAATTAGCTTCTGGTTAGATTTCTGTAAGCTTCTGGAAGGATAAGTTTTAAATTACATGTATTTTGTTAGAAGTTCAGCATGCCAAAAAATATGCCCTTCTCTTTGCTTTATTCGTTGTTACAATTTGGGGAGAAGTAGCACAGCTAAAAATGTCGACTATTTTCAGACTGATAAAGGATAACCATCATGAAAGAACAAGGTTATTATTTCTGTGTGTTTTTCATTCAATTGCAAAAAAAATTAGCCAGAATGTAGAAAAAAATGTTCATACCGTATGGAGGCTGTGAGATGAGTGCCATTTTAAATACTCATCCCCTCTTGTTCATCTCATCTAAAAGGAACAGGCTTAGTGTAACACAGACAAGTGGAAGGCTGGTAGACTCAGCTATGTTTTCAGAATACTGGATACATTGTATGCAGCCTGGCATGCAAGCAAAAACATTGCAAGAACAAAATAAACAGATATTCTTAACAGGAATTAATAATTCTCAGCTAAAAAGAAGAATGCATGTCTGGTGAAACTACAAGATAAGAAGGATACTGAGCTCCTGCTCTGCCAGATGGAAAGAAGATGGGTTTTGGATCTATCACGACTTTCCACACTTGGCCTGGAAAGCGCAGTGTGATGTGTGAAACAGCCAGTTTGCTGGTGTATTCCTTTGCCAGTCTCTCTTGACACTGCTCAAAAAGGAAGACATTTATTTAAATGAGAATAAGAAGATAGGACCCCAAAAATATGGTCTGAACTCCCTATGTGTTAGTCTAAGCATATCATTAGTGTTGCAGGAACTCTCTAGGACGGAAAAGATACCTCTTTTTCTGCCTCAGTAGAAGCCCTGGGCAAGGGAAGGTTAATCCTGAACACTGATGCCCAGTTTTGAGATACCACAGTAGCGAGTAGCTCCTTCCAGCCTGATTTTGTCTAGATTAGCTGACAGGGACCTCTGTGCCTATAAAGCTGGACTGCTTCTCGTCTGGCAAAACTCAGTTAAGTTTGCAGATGCTATGGGGGAGGTACTTCTCACAGGGCACTGGGCAGGACTGGGGCTTTTCAGTATTACAGTAATACAAATAATACATTATGTTAGGAGGCTTTGAAAGAGAAATGTTTCACTGCATTGAGCAAGTAAGGATGTTTGATGTACCTCCAAGGTGGCAGTCAGTGGGTGAGCCTTGCAAAACTCAGCTGCTTCTCTCTCAGCAAGTTTCCGCCTTGTAAACAGTCCCTTTGTTTTCTGTCTATGTGGCTTCTGATGCCTTAGATTTCCCTTTGATGTATGAATGAATCACTCAAACTAGATCTGGAAAAGCATAGACAGAGAGAAGAAAAAAAGGAAAAAGAAAATATAGGTTTGAATATTCATGTTAATAAAGCTGGTCAAATGATCTGTGTATAGAGAGGACAATTGTGGACTTGCTGTGTGTGTGACCATTTGGGGCATTTTGAGGCTTGTATATCCTTGAGGTTGTATAAGTTTTTTTCTGTTCACTAGCACCTACGTTTATGTAAGCAGTGGCAACACAGAACAATAAAAATTATGACCACTGACTAGAAATGGTCTGATTTGCACCTACTATTTGAAGGGTGCACTTGTGCAGATAGTGCATCGACCACAGCAGTAAGCTGTCTGTAGGCAGCTCAGAGGCAGAGCTTTGTTTACACAAAGTATCTATCAGATGAAATTCAGATGAAAACAGTAATCTGGTTTTGGACAAACTGGAAGCAAACAAATGGGCCAAAGACTAGACTGATGTGACCTGTGTATGGGGGGAGCAACCTGGACTCTCCTCGTAGGGGAGGAAGGATGTTTCTTTGCACCTGTCCATCCCAGGGTCCTTGAACTGATTAGTTATCACGTATGGAAATGGAAAAAAAGGGATATGCCCTCACTTGCTATTGTTTTTGTATATGAGAGAGATGAAGCTTTTTCCTGGGTCTAGCAAGGCCACACAGGGCAGCGTACAGGACAGGCTGCCCTTCACCTTTATGTCTCAGAGTTGTGAAACTGAGCCCAGCTACACTGGCCTTCAGTTTGTCTAATAAAGTTGTGCACTATAAATGTATCAGCCAGTTGGGACTGGAACCACAGTCCTCAGGGAACCTTTCAACAAATCTGGTTTGAGTTTCAAGTTGCAGTGAAATATGAAACGAGGTGGGTTTCATGTGGTTTCAGGTTTTGTTGAAAACCTTACAACCAACTTTTGTCAGTAGCTCTTTCAGTTTCCTCCCTCTAATGTTTCTCTGTTTTTTCTAGTTTAATGTGACTCAGATTAAGGGCAGTTAGGAGAAGGGGTGTAAATAAAAGCCCCTAAATGTCACTCAGCACACTGAGAATTGAGAAAGAGTGCAGGGGATGTCCTTTCCTTATTAAATTCCTCTTTTGGTCCCCCTTCTTGTGGAGTTTTGCCAAAACTTCATTTTTATATAGAGATTTTTGGGCTGTTTAGCTAACTGTGATAGTAGCATGACAGATCACCTCCTAACTGGCTGGGGCAAATGGAAAAGGAGCCCCGCAGACTCTGGCAAGTGGACAGAAGACCTGGAGAAGCAGTTGGATTCCCAGCTGGCCTGTGGCGCTGGCAGCCGGGAGAGCAGTCTGCACGCTGCTTGCTGTGGAGCTGGGAGGCGAGGAGGTGCTCGACTTCCCAGCTGGCAAGGGGAGTGTGAGGCCTGGAGAAGTGGGCTGCTTTCCGTTTGGCTTCACAAGTCGAGCAAGAGGCCAAGAAATGAGGTTCAGTTCCCATTAGCCTGTCTGGTTCTTGATTTGCTTCCTTTAGTTAAAAGAGGCAGAGAATACTGATTATGTTTTGCCAGGCACAGGATTGGAGCTGAGTGGCATGGAAGAATAGAGGCTTCAATAAGCACAGCTCGCTGTCTCCACTTGCTTTTGTCAGTTCATGTAACAACCTTGCTGCCAGCAACCTTTCTTACCAAACAGAGGAAAAAACAGGGGTCACTGGGAGGTGATTGTACTGTTCTACCTTTGGTACTTAGGGTTGTTTTAAATTATTACAGAACCATTTGTATCGGTAGAAATCAATTGTTAGCCTAGGCAATGTATTGATGGTTTAAATATCTAAGAAAAGATTAGTATTTAGTGATTCCCTTCCAGGTATATTGGAAAATATACTTAATAGTTTGCCTGTTAGAAGGTTATTTATATACAACACAGGTATCTAATGGGCAGACACTTCAAGCTTCATCTCCCCTGAAAGCATATTTGTAGTATATTAATTTATTTATTTTTTAATACACAGTAGTTATAAGAAGAGCAACAATAGATCTTCTGTTAATATGTGGCTTGCACCATTATAAAACTTGATTTTATTTTTTTTTCCCTCCTTGCCTGTAGTTATTCCTTTGGAATTTGTGGCCTGTTTTTGAAAATCGTTCCTGATATCTGTGCCAGTCTTCACTGGAGTTTGTAATGACATGCTATAATTTAGGCAGCTCTCTGAAGTCCCATGTGCAAAGTTTTCTGTTTAGCACTTCCATGATCAGAATCCAAGACAGCCCCATCTTCACTGAGTGCAAGATATTAATGTTTTAAAATTACTTCAGGTCCATGAATCAGTAAAAGCCAGTGGAACCTGAGCTTCGGGGCTCTCTGCACTGCAGGCAGTAGCACAGCTGTCACCTCACTTGTAACACAGTGCTAATAGCCAAGACTGTGGCAGCACATACTTCAGCTGAGAAGCACCCAAAGCCTTTGGAAGGCATGGGCAGCCTGGGCTGACAATTGTGCTGATGCAGCTTCTCTCTTGGTATCTGAGTCAGCCAGTGAGTCTCATCCAGTGCCTTCACAGGTGCAGCTTTCAGTGCTCATCTGGTCCCAGTGTAGAGACAGCATGAGTAGCTTGTGAGTTTTACTATACTAAGTTATGGGTAGCAGATGCAGTAATGAGGATAATCCACCATCCAAAATAAGCATTCTCGAGTCTTTGCTGAACCTCATCAGTATATTTTTATTGAAACATACAGCATCCATGAAGTGCATGAGCAATCTTCCCTTTGAAAGCACTGGAGGTCACTTTTTTTTTCAGGAAGCCAGCTCCAATGGCCTTTGAGGAGAGTAATGAATGCATTACTCCTATGTTTGATCCACTGGGGAACCAGTGTCCTAGCACCACAAACACAGCACAAGAGATTCCAGGGAAATTTATTCACCAGGTTCCCACTTTACACCCCAAGCTGGAATCCCTCATCCAATTTGGAAAAATGGGTAGTATAACTCAGCCTGTTCTCAGTGCCCATCTCACCTGCATATGGAAACATGTATTCAGCCTGCCTTAACTGTCACAACTTTCTACTTTCTCCATAATCACTTTTAATCATGGTATTTATAAGTCGGTTAATTTTACTTTTTTTTAATAACCATTGATTGCCACATTATATAGGCAATAACCTATAAACTGGAATTGTTCTGCACTCGTAAAGGCTTAAAATAGCAAGTCTAATTTGTTTATAAAAAAGTGATAAAAAAGGAGACAATGCCCCACGCTGAGACTTTGTGCACCACCTTTCATTCTGTGGTACATCTTTATAGCTGTATTATAAACCCCTCTGTGGGAAACTGTTCTTTTCTTCCCCACATAAGTCTAAATAAGCCCCCCAGTATCGGCTTGCGACACCCTCATAAATGAGTTTTGTAGTAAAAGTGCTGACACTACTTTAACTATAGAATCTTGAACTGCAGCACTGCAATAAAAGATCAAACTGCAGTGCTGGAATATAAAGAAAGAATCAGGATGGGCAAAAAAAGAGTAAAAGGTTTCAGAAGCAATGGATACTAATACAAAGATCCTAGATGTGGACAAGAAAGGAATTTAACAAAGTCTTCCAGTAGCCCTTGGAATATTTATCATTTAACTTTTAGACATCCTGCCCAGGAGGCACAAGGCTGTTGGTGTTTGTTGATCAGGTTTGGAGAAATGCTGAAGCTCAGCTCATTCTAGTGGGTTTCTGTTACCCACATCTGGCATGAACATCTGACTGTTCATGAGCAGTAGTCAGCTTGTACTGCACAAAGCAATCAGTAAACTAGGGACCTGAGAGAAATGTGCTTCAGTAATGGGTCCTTCATGCAGCAAATCCAGTGTAAGACATTCCTGCAGCAATGCAAGCTAGTTGCTGTTCACCAATGTTCTTGACAACAGCTGAAATAGCACTCAAGACAATAACAGCTGTTTGTGTTGTAAGAGAATCCTCCAAGGTACCATATGCCAAACAAATTTTTACTGTTTCTTCCCATTCTTCAGATTAAAGGTCTGTTGGAATTACTGGAGATCATGAGAAGAAAATTAGTTTAGCCAAAGAAAGAAATATAGCAATTACATATTTTAATTGGGGGGCTGTAATTGGTTGGGGGGACCTATTTGGAAGTGGTCTGACTATGCCATCACTTTGTTGTTGTTCAGCTTGGATGTACCTGCAATGTAGTGTACCTCATGCAACTGAAAATCAATTTGCTTTCTCTCGATTCTAAGCTACCTCTCAAATTAAGCCTTATAAAACATTTCAAACAGAGCAAAGAAAGCTGTCTGAAATAATATTTCATCTTCTGAAATAAAGATTTGTCAAAGCCAGTCCCATTACATATGGCCAAGGAGGACGCTGCTCATTTGAAAGGCTATTGAGAATCTGAGAGCTCATAAGTTCATCTGCTGCAGACTCCCTGAACTACTAGCTATTACAGTAGCTTGACAATAATGTCAGCATCATCTTTTATTCCAGTCAGAAAGGGCTGTCAAATCCAAATAGTAAGAATTACTATCAACAGCGATGATTCAGTCTCCATGGCAGTGGCTCTCTATATTCTAGCAATGTAATCGACTGCTCTACCCTTAAATTGGATATAGCATATGAAGTCCGTCAGCCATGCAGAAAGGGAAAATGTGTATTGTCAAGGCCTTTGCTGTCTGTGAAACTGCTGATGAAGAGTCACAAAAGGAGTTTTAAATGCCCTAGAAGAAATTCCAAGTAACATTACAGTCACAAATAGCAAATTTGACAACTCCCTCTGGACTAAGAAACTGCCTTCAAAAGTTTTATATTAGCGTCATGCATCATTGTTATAATTTATTAATGTACAATTTTTAGTTTTTTTCAGACTGCGTGGCTGGGGAATGGTAACTGTAACTTCTTTTTCATGATAAACAGCTGTTGAAAGATTTGCCAATATTCCCTCCTCTTATAATTCAAAAATGCATGCATTGCTTTTCATATTTCTGTTTCCCCAAAAGCATAATAAGATACTATATTTATGATTCAATTGATGAAACCTGTTCTCTGTGGATATTACCACATTGTTTAGTTTGCTAATGTGCATATTTGTAGCTTATCTATTAAAATCAGATATCATGGCTGCATTAGAGCATACACTGGGTCAAAGCCATCTTTAATGCTTTAGCTTTTTTAGTATTCAGTAATTCTGGCAATTTCAGATTTCATCTTTGATTACAATCTCAGGAGCTTGGAAGAAAGAGACAAAATTGATAGGCAGTAAAAATACAGAATGTTGAAAAGGTCACCTGCTAGCATGTTTGAAACTTTGATTCCACCTGCTCATTATAAAGAATGTACCAAACATGAAGTGGCATAGCTTGAATGTGTTCTAGCAGTGACTGGTTTATGTGACTAGTAAATGCCATAGACCATTCCTATGGCAGGCTGTGTGCAGAGAAACTTCTTCCCTGGCTAACTCTTGAGCACAGCAACAGCTGATGTGTGTGCTGGTCTAAGGAAGGGTGTTTTAGATTGCCCAGTCCCTGTAGCTGTGGAAATTTGCAATTAAGGTCTGTTCCTAGTCCTTAGAAGTACCATGTCTCTCTTGCTGTTTGGTATCTGAGTTTCTCCATGACCCGTAAGGTACTATTTCTAGTGCCAGTGCCAGTATGCGCTTGATCTTTTGTTCACCTCTATGTAGCTTGACAACCAGAAGGCTGTGGCATTGTTTTTTATGAAATATGTTTGAATTATAGGATCCTAGTTTAATCATACAAATGCTCAACATTGGAGATATTTGCCACATTCTTTCAACAGGAAGGTATTGTTCAGTTAGAGGCCTAGATAAAATACTTTAAAAGTTAATTAAATGTGATTACTTTCTTATTATGTAATATAGGCAAATTTTTCATTTTATCTTAAGCAGCTCTCAGGGTAGATGCAAGTAAGTGGGAAGAGAGAAATCATTAGGGAAAAATAGACAATTTTCTATCAAATTCCACCCAGAGTATTGTAAAGGTTAGACAGTGAATGTGTTAGATTATTTGCACTGAACTCGATGACCGAATTCTTGGTTTTATTTAATCTTTTGTGTACCAGTTATGAACAATCTGGTTTTTGGTAATAGTTATTTTAAATCCTTGTATCTGTTTCTGAAATAGAGTAATGTGTCTGGCAATAGTTGATCCATGGTACAGTGTGATTTAGCTACTGATACAAAAATGTAACACTTTTCTGCTTCCTTGCATCACTGCACAAAACACTTTCTGCTTCCTCCTGTGCCTCCCTCAAGGATGAATTCTTGTCATATTCTTGCAACCCCTTACGCGTGTAAGGAAGTTCATGAGGTAGCCCTGAGGATTCTGCATTGCAAACCCTCTTGTTTGTATACAAGCTTACATTGCCCTTAAATACGAAGCAAAATGTAACTGGATTACAGAAGTGCTAGAGAAAAAGGCTTCGGAATATAATTTAAGGAGAAATGGAGTCACTGGATGCGTAAGGAGATACGCTGTGGGAACGTGTATGAAATATGAAGAGGGTGGCAAATATTTTCATTATTTATGTGCTTGTTTTAAAATAGCTTTCATTTCATGGGATCATTACAAAGAATGAAAGGTGAAGCAACCCCCACATTTGGGGTTTGACACTAAATCATTATTCTGCAAAAGTGGTTAACTAATATTCCCACCCCAAGGCTGTTCCAGCATATGTCTTTACAATGATACTGGAGAACAAAGACTGAAGTCATTTTGGATTCTGTTCTACAATAAATTAAACAATTCAAAATGTTTCAAAATGTTTGCCTAGTACCTTAGATCAGCACAGTAGCAGCAACTCTTTAATAATTACCCAGGGACAGATAAACTAATGGCACAAGCAAATGTTTGCTGTGTAGGCATTTAGACAATGCTACTAGTGAGTAATGATAAAGTAAAGTAATACTATGTTTTCTTTTCATGGCATTGGCCTCAGGAATTGCTGTGCACCCCACAACTCCATCCTCTACCTGGTTACTCACCCTAGTACATCAGGTCTACTCATATGGCGTATAGCCGAGACATGCTGCCATTTCTGGCTAGAGTTCATATTCTATTTACACTGACCCAAATTTGAGGTAATCCCATTGATTTCACTGGCCCAGCAGTGATTTAAACTGAATGAGTTTATCTTTAGATCAGCAACTTGGCAATGTTGTACAAAATCCTTAAGATTGATATGGATGTTGCATCTATCAACACTGTGTTTGGGATCCAGCAAGTTTTGATTTTACTGAGAGATTAAAGTGAGTAGGTGGGAAAGGAAAGATAGCATTTCAATTTTACTATGACTTCTTAGAGACTGTCTTGGGTGTTGACTACACAGAGCTGAACATAGCGTGGAGATTGCAAAGAGTTTTAATTATGTCATTTTAAAGCATCCTAGTCAAAAATGAGATTCTTCTGACACTCCAGCTATGTAAGAAATTAGTATTTTTGTTTTCTTGAGGGTATGGATGAATCACAGAGAAGCCAGTAGCTTCCCAACTGAATTAGGACAGTTTGGCATTTTGTTTTCCACATGTTCTGGCTGTTTATAGTCTTGGACCTCATCACATCCTTTCTTTTTAGCATATGTTACTACTTCAGAGGGGCAGGAAGCACACTCTGCTCTGATATGAGCTCTATTCTGTTTTTATTTTAGGAATTGCTACATCACCAGTGGATACAAAAGAAATAAAGCCCATAATCTGTTAAGCAAGTTAGGTAAAATTGCTGAAATTATTCATATAAAAGAAGGTGGCTTTGGCCCCATAATAAAATAATTAAAAAAAAATTAAAGGAAGTGATAGTGAGATTCAGATATTTATATTACTATCTAGATTTTGTTATCTGTAAAAGTAAAAAAAAAAAATAAAATGTTGCATCAAGTCTTATTTTAGTGCAAATAGGATGAGAACCTGAGCTCAACTAACATGACTTCTGTAATTTGTAAACTAAATTATTTCTTTACTATTGAATGAAAATCTGACCCTGCCTCCTTGTTTCACGTCCCACCACCTTCCACCCACTTCCAAAGTCACACAATGCAGAGCTCACACCTTCACCTAACTGGAGAGAATGTCATAAATACCCCTAATGCAATTCTGAAACCCTTTTTAAAGTATTTATCACTCTTTAATGCACGTAACTTTCTGTTATGATTGCAGAACAAATAATTAATTTGACTAATTGGTATTGTAACAATGTTTTTTTAAAAAATATTTAAAACAATAATAAGTAGTGCTTTGAAGTTCTGTGGTTCATTCCATGTTCTTCTTTGCCCTCTCACTAAAATCACTTTTGCTGGTTACTCTGAATTTATTTTCTTCTCCTCCACAGTGGTCAAGTTCCTTACTGTCATTCTCATATCTTCCAGTTTACTAATGGTTTTTGCTTCTCCCTATAGACTACCCGTGTCCCAAGTAGTCAAAGCTGCTGCATTTTGGCACCATGAGTGTGCACATTTACAGTGTGCTCCTTGGGAAGGTCAGGATGAGCTGTAGCATCTGTCACAGGCAGAACTGGGCATCTTTTGATCTGAGGTTAGCTGCGTGTCCAGCCCCACAGGGTATCTGAAAGCAGAGAAAAGATTTACATCAAACATGCAGCCACTCTCAAAATAATGGTAGTTCTAGGGGAGATGAGTTTTCTCAGACAACTCCTTCCTCCATTCAGCTTCTCAGTGCTGCCTGATGGAAGTCTAGCCATCCATATGGTACGAAGATGTCTGACTGGGCATAGTTGCACACAGCTGGAAATTGGTTCATCTTTTCTCACTTACTTTTCAGAAGTTTCATGCTAACAGTGAATAACCTGGGAAGAATCTTAAACCAGGTGAGGGCTTTGAAGGTCAAGAAACAGATCCTCAGGAGGAACCCTCATTAAATATAAACAGCAAAAACTTTTCAGTGAGTTAAACTGAAAGACCACATAAACCTCAGGAACTAATTAATGGTGCAAGAAACACAATAACCATGTCTTTGCACATGTGATGCAGAGTCCAACCACATAGCTCACAGCATTGTAGCCAAGATCCTGTTCAATGAATCCAGTGTTCAGTAAGAAACCTTAGAATAGTCCTGCTTTTAGCTTTCCACATTAAGAATTTTATTTGTTGAACCTATAGACAGTTTTTGGCCCTTTTTTAAGCTTTATATCAATGCTACAGACAAGATAGAGACTGACCACACCATTGGGAGGAGGTTTGGAGAGTGACTCACTATTTTATTTCTAATTTGGTAATGTATCATTTTTTCCCCCCACTTGCACTAGGTTGCCATTTCAAGCAGCAGAAATGATTGCCTGAACAAACAGGCTGATGTCTGATTTCCAGAGCTAATTCATAGAAATCTGCAGTGTAGACTTGGTTCTGGAGCATGAATCATACAAAAGAAAATATTCTCTCTCTTACTGAATGATTTTGCTAAGAACCATTATCCAGAGAAGAGTATCACCCACTTACCCAGCCATAGACTTGTCTTTGGTTACATCTCATGGTCTCCCCAACATATAGGCAAAAAGCTGTGAGCCAGTAAGCATGGTTGCAAAAGCTGTATGATTTTAGTGTGCTTTGTGCCTTTCCCTATGGTTTTATTCTAGGTGAGTGCACATGAGCAATTACAATTCTTTCTGCAGATAATTGGCATTAATGGTATTCTTAGTTGCAATTATGAACCAGCACTTTGACTCCTTGTATAATCGCTGTAGGTGCAGTAGTGTCAAGAAGCCTCTAATCTGGCTCTAAAGCAATTCCTTCCAGCCAAGCTTTCATGATCACTGTTCCTGTACGTTGTTTTCTTGTCTTCTACCCTGTAAAAGAATAGGAAGCATCCACTGGACTGGGGTGTTAGTCATTTACAGAGTAAAAAACATTTGTTCATCTTAAATGAACGTAGTTCTCACATTGGTTTTCAGTATACATTACTCTGGCTGTAACTGCTTTACTACGTTTCAAATGTCTATTTCAATAGGCATGAATCACAGAAAGCACTGACAATTTTGTTACAATTGGGCCTATAAACAATGTTTTGGTTTTAACCAGGCCTTTGGAGGAGAAGATACAAATAATACAAAGTGAAAACCCTATATACTTCTCTCTCAACTTAGCTTGAATAATGCCCAAACTAATATAACATCTCATTATTTCCAGTTGTTTTACACAAAGGCTGTTATATTTAAGGCCAGAATATGTGCAACATATGTTAAGCTATTTATAGGTTTACAATTACCTCATCAGACAGAATCAGGCAGATGGTAAACATTACTACTAGGCATAAGTACATTTAGAATCAGACATTTAAATAAATTCAGCTCTGTCTCAAGCTTATTTAAAGGATTTATGTCTTAAGCCATTTGAGGTGTCTGGTTCTGCTGAGTATATTTGTATCACATTCAGATATCGGTGTATGACCAACAGCCTATAGATAGCTGTAGAAATCAGGTTACAGTAATTCTTGTTTTTGAACCTGATACAGGCAATTGAACCTTGTAAGCCAAATTAATTTGAGAATAAAGAGAACAAAACTTTTAGATTGAAAATGACAATGGCTGACTTTTCTGGTGTTGAAAGAATATACGTGCTTCAGGGAACATCAATTGGTCTCTCTCCAAAGCTGAAAGACTTCATATAGAGATTAAAAAACTGACAAAGATACATGCCAGAAGGCTAAATTATAATCTTTCAACTTCAAAACCCCAGGCTATAGTGGCTTTCACATTAATCTTAGCAAAGAATAAAAATAAGAGTTCAAACTGGATCTGAGAATCAAGTGAGCACTTTAGTTGAATGTGATTAAAGTTCCTCAAGACTGCTAAAAAATACCTTTGCATTCTTCAAAATCATTATTTTTAGGCAATTAAAAATGTATATGTACAGTTAAATGGTGTTGACAAATGAAACAAAGCAATCAGACTTAGTAATTTGAATTGAGCTACCTGGATTTTGGGGTTCTTTTTTAGCTGTCAGGACTCATTTTCTGTGTTTCTCCAAAACTGCTCACACGATGCACTGTGATACAAACCTGATAGCCTGCTTTTTCTGTGGAAGACAGGGAAAGAATCCAGAGCAACACAATGAAAGTCAAAACAACTCCTTCGGAACAGCTGCACTGTAGCTGAAAACAGAAATTGGCCTGCGGTCTCTTCAAGACAGCCTGGCCCAGGGACCCAAAAATACAAACCACAGGAAGTATGAAATGATGCATCTAGGAATCCACTCTCAAAGTAGATAGCATCCCCCCAGATGCTGGCTGCAGGAAGGGGATGTCTGACTTCCATGTCAGCACTGCTGAAACATCCTCGCCTGTGTAGCAGTTCATACAACAGTGTGAGCAAAGTCCCAGAGCAGGGGGAGCTTGCTGATGCCCTTGGGCACAGCATCACAGGCTGCAGGGAAGGAGCCCTTCTGGCAGGTTCCTGGCACCCAGCAGGGACAAGCTCACAGCTGCTTGTCAAAGGTGGCTAAACCAGTCACAGCCTTGGCCAGATCCAATACCTGTGCTAGCTGCTGACACCTGCGAGCATTTTTCTAAAACATGGGTTGGGTTAATCCATCACAGTGCCTTGAACTGCTACTCCAGGGCACTGAGGGCCAGAGGAGTGCTGTGTGAGCCAGCAGTCCAGCCCACTGAGCTTCTCTATGCTGCCAGTACTGTGAGCATAGAAGAAGGTTTGCACAGCCTCCACAAAACAGTTCATGCAGTTACATCTGCTGTGTCCATCTGTGCTACCACAGACAGTCCTCTTCATCTGCCTCAGTTAATGTATTTCATACTGACAGCAGACCTGTAAAGTGAATATTCACTAGGACATGCCTGTGGAAGTGTACCCAAATGAACATTGGAATCAGCCAGCCTTTTGAGATACCCTCTGGGTTTCTTCACTGCTGGACTTCATTTTTCAGGATGTGCTTCACCCTCTACTTGAGGGGTAATGCTTGTATGTCTCTTACTTCAAGTATATCCTGGGACTCTGGTTACTCACTGACAGGTCTCGTTGGTACCCTAGAGTTGTTAGGGAATGGAGTAATTATGTACACCTAGAAAAAAAGTCACAGTGATGTATTTGCAACCATTGCTAAAATGATTATGGTAATTGCCACATAACTGCTAGTGTTGGATTTTTTTTTTTTTTTTAATTTGCTATGTTCCAGAACCTAAGCTTCTTCTGTAAGTCTAAACCTTTAGCTTTTATAGTTAAAAAGTAAATATTTGAAACACTAGATCTTACACTAGATGTGTAAGAAGATAGTGAGCACTGTTGTGATTGTACAGGGGTTGGTTTGAGAAGGGTGATGATGAAGAAGAACATGAGTGGGGCCACTGTTCTGTGATGCAGCAGTCTGCATAACTGCACCTTGCTGTGGTTACCTGCAGAACATTATCAGTGACAGACAGAATCAGAGAACAGCCCAGGTTAGAAGGCACCTTGAAAGATCAACTGGTCCAACTTTTTGTAGGACAGAGAGAGCCTAGAGCTAAGATTTTCTAGCACCCTGCCTGATCACATGTTGAAAACCTCTAGTGACAGGGACTTTGCCACATCCTAGGGAGATTGTTCCCACAAATGAATGCTCTCTATGTAAAAATAATTATTTCTTATACCAAAGTTAAATATATTTTTATTATATATTGATACAGACTGCACAGGGCACAGCCATCCTACACACCCTGTGGATTTATACATTCAACACCAGATACATGCTACCATCACTCTTTCTGCACATTATGGAATAGCAAACAAAATACCTTTTTTTTGGTCTGTGATTGTGTTAATTTCTAGGCAGAAATGAGTCTGAATACAAATCACCTTCATACTACAGTAAGTGGTAAATAAGTTGTTTGTCCAGCACTGTCATATCTATCAAACTTTATTGTTAAAAATAAGAAGAGTTACATGGAGCACACTAGTGTGTTTCAGTGTTATGCTTGGTTTTGTCAAAGGACTTGCAGGTCATTCTTTGAATATATAGAATTCTCTAGGGGCTTTAAGCCATTTTATTCCATACAATATTAACATGCTAAATGTAATCTCTGCTGCCAAAGACAAAGAATGAACATAATTCTTTTATCGCAGGTGGCTCAATCCTCATTTTTTAGTGTTTGAAATTCCTTCTGCTCTTGTATTGTACTTTGAAACTTTCTTTTCTTCTTCCATTGACTTTTTAATAACTGAAATGTTATCATCAGGGGCAAAAACCAGAAGTAATAATAAACTTACCTCCAAAATGCTGCCTGATGCTACAGATAAATCACAGAGAAATAGAAAACATAGCGTAGTCTAGCTTATTATAAATGGATTAATGCTGCATGTAATCAAATTCTAAATATTTTGGTTTGTGATCACAGTAAAATGCAATTACTTCTACTGCAGTTTGTTACTATAGAATCAATAGGACCATTGTGCTAATATGGAGAAAGGTTTGAGAAGTGTAGTTTAGAGAGTCATGCTTTGTAGTGGTCAGGTTATTTCTTACAAGAATGCTGCTTTTTCTTTTATGCAAAGGAAGATCTTGCTAAATAACTAAACCATCATTTCTGTCTTCTTGTAAATATAATAAGCTCTAATTTAGAAAAAGCTGGTCAGTAATATGCAGTCTTGCTTTAGTAAGTTGTCATAATAATTGCTAAGTGGAAGTTAATCATTTAAGTCCTTGATGTGTTTAGCCTGTTTCTTATTAGTTGCTTTAATTTGTTTTTATGTAGTTAAGGGCAGGCTACTTTGATCTGAGATTGCTCTGTTTCATTCAGTGTCTTAAACTTCTGATGAGTGTAATTTTAGTGATAAAAGTGGTTCCTAGCCAAAGTGTTATATCAAAGTCTTTATAAGGAAATAAAGGAATGCACTGTTTGTGAAGGGAGCTAATCTTAGTTTTCTTTATGAATCTTTAGGAGAAAGGGGTAAGTTACTCTAGTTGTCAGTAAACTGGCAAGGGCTGTTTTTATCTGAGCTTTTGAATAAGACCTCTGAAGAGTACAGAAAGGAAACTTTCTGTTCATAGATTCAGAAGTTTTCTGACGAATGCAGAAAAACTAATTATGGAGAAATTGAAGGAAACATTCATATTTTATCAAGTAATTATAAATACTTGGAGTAGTGTAGTGTCTGGACTATATTCAGTACAACATAGTTTTCAAATGTACAAAACCTTTTCAAAGGAGTTCAGCTCACTTCTAGGCCCTTAAGTAAGCGGAAAGTTTGGAAATCTGACTGGTGGTGTCACATTGAGAACTTCAAGTGGCTAAATGCTTTGAAAAGTCTGTCCTTAACCTTGTGCCAAGTGGGAGGTGAGCTCTTTTGGTAATTTGGCCCAGTGTTATGTAGTTCAAAATTTGGTTGCAAGTCCATTTGGAAAAGTGGCCTTTAACGAATTTCCTAAACTTATTTCCTAAGTTTTCTCTATGACCAAATGCAGTGATGGGAACAGGAAATGTTCTCTAAGGTTTAAAACTAGGGATGTTGAAAAAAAGTCGTGTTTCTTTTCAGTTTTTCTTGCAATATACACTCTGGAAATAAACTATTCCAGTGGGGGCAAAAGTAAGATGGTGTGGAATCATTTTCAACCAGTGTACATTACATTCTGAACTTCAAGGAAAACTACTTTTTTTCACAATTGTACTGGCTCCATGCAGAGCATAAAGCATAAATCAGGATAAGAGTTTGCATATTTTGTATGTCAGCTATAGACATGTGCAAGAACAATTTACAGAAATTCTGGGACATGAAGCCAGAAAATATACCTTTTGCCTCCAGCAAAATTGTTTGATTCTAAATGAAAATCTGAGAGAAGAGATGAAGGAACAAAAGAGCTACGAGCATCTCTTTGCACTCAGCCTGCCTCAGAATCTAGAGAAAACCCCTTGAGATACAAAAAAGATATTGCATATCTTTGCACTATGCACAGTCTTTTGGTTGCTGCTGCTGTAATGCTTGGTGCTATCTTTTTGCCAAAAAAGGTCTTATACACTAAAAGTGCCTTGCAGCACCCCTACTCACCAAAAGTCAGATTGCTTGACGTTGGCAGGAGAAGCTGGTGCTGTGCCATATAGGCACGTCAGAAGAATTACTACACTACAACCCAACACTAGCTGTGTGCTGGAAGATGTAACATGGCATACACAGCCATTTTTAGCAAAAAAAAGCCAGATGCTATTTCATTTTCAGATGTAATAACTCATTGTGCAGATGCAGACCAAATGTTTTTAGTGATAAGCAAACCTGCTCTAGTTTTCAAGGCTGAATGGTAACTTGAAGATTAAGAGCAAGGCTACCTCCTGAATATATTTCTGTTTATCTTGATATTTCTCTTATTATATCGGAGTCATCAAAAAAGAGAAATATTCAGCCTGCCGTAAGCAAAAATATGTGACAGGAACATGTCTTGCCACAGAGAGATTTCACAGCTGAGAAAAGTTCAGCACAGTTCCCAGAGGCATGGCTTCTTTTCAGAGGTCTGTAGACTACAAGACCACTGCTTCATGTCTCAGTAAGCTGCACATGCAGCAATAAAGTCAGCCCTAGGAAGAGTGATTCTGTTAATTGGGATTGGCAGGCACAAGGGGGCTATGATCACAGTCACATTAAAATGATGCATACTGACTGGGCTGAAAAAATACCCACAGTAGGACAAACCCCTACTGACATTCCTCTTTTTTAAGGATATCTGAGAGGACACCAGCAAATGTATTCCTACGTTTCCACCATGATTACTAAGTAAGCTAATTAGACATATTAAATGTAGGCTAGAGATCTAACAGCACCTGCAAATAATTGTATGGATAGAGGCATGTGTTAGCCTGCCGTATATATACAGTAAACAGTAACCAGAAACTTTGCAGGCAATATGGAATCACTGGATTTTAACTGGAGAATGAATTTGTGGCTGTATTTTAAATGGTCATTAAGGAAAACATAGACTGCTTAGGGGACCACATTTTTTATGCACTTTGTTCTGTGAGGAAACCTGAAAAGTCCTGATGGGTAGAATAGGCTTCCACATGGGAAGTTTTTCCAGTACATTTTTCTTTAAAATGTGAGTTACTAGGTCACACCACAGGCAGATGTATCTGTAGCGTTTCTGAAGGGGCGGAAATGGCAACAGCAAGGGGAGACTGAGGAGAGGGGGAGGTGGAACTCTGAAACAAGCCTTGCCTCCGGAAACACTGTCACATGAGGTCCACCCTGAAGCTCAAAGCAAAGTACAGTTTGACATTTTAAAAAAATGCACATTTCACTAAACAGAAACACAAGCTTTATACTAATACATCATGCTTGAAAAAATACGATTCACAGAGATAAAAACAACAAAATTACAGAAAATGTATTTGTCCTCTAATGTAAAAACAGCTAATGTATTGTGACATTTAGGTAAGTATCATCCAACTAGTTAGCTGTGGGTCCGCACAGTTATAGCTAGGTTACAGGATTTCTCTACAGGAAAAAGTAATTGTATAAATATATCAGAGCCATTTCAGCATTATTACTTGAGAAGTCCAGAAATTGGCAAAGCAAAGTGTCAAGTTTTCAAGTGATGGCAAGTTCTGCCTCCCTGAGAATGTGCAACACAGCAGGCCCCTTGCAGCATGAGCACGCAGTGACTCAGCCTACTGCGCAACACTTGTTCTTACTTTTACTCCACTCTGGAAGGGAAAAGGCCAGCACCTTTTGTAACTTTCAGTTATCCATAAAATTAGTATTAGATGACCATAGCAATACCCAGAGCTTCTTGAACAATCCATTCCTGCGTGTCTGACCCCAATACTTGATGAGCTGGCCACAAGATGGGCCCCCATGGCAGCTGGTACTTGTAGGTCGCCAGATCCCCTTAGACCCATGTACACACTCTCACAGCCAAGGTACAAGTGTAATTCTGGGGTAAAGATGCCCAAAGATGGGTCTGGGTAACAAGGCTGGCAGCTATGGATGTAGCATGTGCATAGTCTCAGATGTTCCAATCTTTCCCCCTCCCAAGGAAGATAATACAAAAGAAGCCAAATGTTTTTGCTTCTGCCTTTCTTCAGGCAATAGCCAAGCATGAAAAATTTTAGCATAGAAGTTTTTTTGAACATGTTTTGAGAATGTATGAAGTGACAAGGTAGCACGAAAGCATCGTCTCAGCCTTCACTCTCAAGTCTTTATTAAGTTACGTCTTGAATTTCTTTTTAATTTCTTTTAAATGTGTCAGTGTTGGAGTTTTAAATTATAAATAAAATGTTTGCTTAGACATATTTAATAAGATCTCATATCAACAGCCTGTCTGAATTGTTAATAATAACCATAGCAACTTCACAATTTTTCTATCATTATTTGCAGCCTTTGGTCACATCATTTTAAAAGTTTGGTTGCTGTGATAGCATAGCTTAGTTGCAAATTTATTCATACTGTTCTTTTTTTTCTTCTTTTTTTTTCCTTTTTAAAGGCTACCCATTTCTGTCTCTCTGCAGAAGTGTCAAAGTTCCTAGCAGTTAAAACTAAACTTGCTGTCAGTTTTACAGCACTACACAGGCAGTGGCTAAAATAGTGGCTTGGGACTAAGCAAGAAATGAGCTGAATCCATGGTTAATATCTAGCTTGTGGTTCATTTTGATAACCTTGAAAAAGTCAGAAGTCTGAACTGGGTGATTATCAGGTTTAGGCTGTAATGTCTGTAAATTTAAATCAAAAATATTTTAAGAAAAAGGTAACACTTTGTATGGATAATTGTGGTTTGGTTTTCTTTGTGCTCACTGTTTTCTATATTAAACTGGATATTTCAGTGAAAAAAAACACCTGCATTTAGGTACAGCATCCACTTCCTATGGTTCTCACTTCAGCCTCTTCTCTGGGTCCCTCTCTACATTCTTCATCTGTTCAAGGTTCAACTACACAAGATAATTTCATTCTTTTTCCCCCCATAAGGTTTCATGGCAGTTGAGATAATTTTTGATACTCAGGACTAATTGTCACAGGTGATTGAAGAGAGCAGTTTTTGCAGTAATTAAAAAAAAACATTTGAAGTGGTTTTGCTAAACTGCTTTTTTCTAGGATAGTTGTTTCATGTCATCTGAGAGACTTCCAGTTAGTTTTCCTAGTCAGGATTTCTTTGTCTGGGCTTTTTTTTTCTTTCAGTAGTAGTAGGTGAAGATGTGGTGGGGTTTTTTTGGGGAGTTGTTTTTTGTTTGTTTGTTTGTTTTGGTTTTTTGTGGGATATTATTGGTAATTAGGATGCATTGATTGAATAAAGCAGGGTTTAATAATTAATCTGTTATATTCACAAAATTTTCTTTGGAAACATGCCAACTGTGAATGGATGGCTGTAACTAAAAGCAAATATGTGAAGCAAATAAATGGCACAGCCAGCTTTGCTTGCTATTTCACCTCAAATGATCCTTTCTTTGGCTCTGTTCCATTCCTTGGGATGACAGCACACTCAATCCCTTTAGTCCCTATATTTTTCAAAACCCATACGCCCCCAAATGTGTTAGTACTTACATCTAAGTAATTCAGTTCTGTATACATACTGCTTCTGGCATGTCCCGAAAATCCCTCTGTAATAATTTACTCTTGTCTTTTATTCTGTGTCCTTTCATCTATGCCTGCCATCTTCCAATAACGACCTCAACATCCATCCGCCTCTTATCTACTCCATCCACTTCTCTCCCAAATATATTTGTGCTTTTAGATAAAACTATCACAACATGGATATACAAAGTCTCCAAGTCAGCCCAATGAGCAATCTTATTCCAATGATCACAGCTTTTCTTTAGAGCTTTGACTTAGCAATGCTTAACTATTTTAATAAGTAGCAATGTATGGAGTTCATCAATAGTTATAAATGCATCATGTTTTCTTTGTATTTTCCTCTACATATTTGTCTACACAGTGATCAGTTGCTTGTGAGTCTTAAAGTAGGATTAAATCTTTATTAAACAGCCAAAGTGTGGCACATTGTGTCTTCCCCAAGACAGAGAAAAAATAAGAAATACTAATACTTTTGAGGCACCTTCTCTGCTATATCCATTAGCAAATATTATTTTTAAATGCTCCTAGAAGCATTTGAAGGCACCTCAAATGTCCAGCATTAAATGTTGTACCTGTTTGCACATTTCATCATAAAGTCTGCTTAGTTGTTTTTTATTGGCTTCCCACTGACACACTGGATAAAACAAACCCAGAATGAATACCACTTTACCAAGATTATCAGGATTGCAAGACAAGTCAGGAACTGCCTCTTAGAAGGGTCTGGTGCTGGAGTAAAAAAAAACAAAAACCTCAGAATGACCTTGAACTGCATTGCCTGTTGCTGGCTGATGTTTTCCTCCTCTGGCTGAAGTCCATCTCAACATCATTGCAGTCTACCAGTGCATGCTGCTATGGACACGGGCAGAAAAGAGCCAAATGTGAGATAGAGAAAAGGCAAAGACAAAAAAAGGGAAACCCTTGATTTTAACAAAGAGAAAAAAATGTGATGGGTGCTATGGGTACTAATGGATCAGCTCTACTATTTCAGTTCAAGTCCTGCCACAAATAAGATTTTCTACTGCTCTTCCAAAAGTGTTGAAAAAAAAACCCTAGTCTTTAAATAGCTGAATGTTACATCTGCAAATCATCTGTGGAAATAATCCGCCTGTATTTTAAAATGGAGAAGTATTACCCTCATATGTTTCAAGTGCTCAGGCTTTAAACTTTTACTCTACATCTGTATTCTCCTAGTCCCCCAAAAGAACAGCCAAGACTGAAATGAGACAAATAAACTCGAGTTTGGATTGCATGTATTTTGTAAAGTGCTGCTCTGAGTGTAGACACAGAAGAGCATCTGAGTATTTTAACAGATCTGATCTTCTTCCTGAATATCTTCATTCTTACTGCTGCTTTCCCTTTAAAATCCTCACATAGGAAATACTTTCCATGTCTGTTGAAGTCTGTTTCCTTCCTCACTCAAACTCTTTAAGGGATTTTTTGGTTAGAAGACTATGCAGTAAGTGCTTTTGTTGCTACAATACTGTGATAGATGAGACTGTGTGTAGCTCCTATACAGATTCACCACAGAAAAGTACTGTTCATATTCAAGGACATTTTGAAGATTGTTTTCCAAGTGTAAAATCCCACAGAGCTACATGTATCAAGTATTGTAATTTCATGTCTTAAAACAGCTTTGACAAAACAAAACCCAAAACTTGACATAGATCAGCTGGTCTGCATCACACAGGAGAGGAATATCAAAAGTCTGCTCTCCCCTGACCCCATGTAAAAGTAAAAAGATGGAACTTGAGTAGCAAGAGCAATCTGGGCTGCAGCCACAAGCTATGCAGAAGCCATAGGAATGGGTGGAAAAATTACAGAGAGCTGCCTGGAAGCCGCCAGTTCCCTTTAGGTGTCCCATGCCTCCATGCTAGTGAGCCCGGTGGGTTGTGGCAGGCAGAGCCTCGGGGCACACCTGGCCTGCTGCCCTTTCCTGAGGGCTGCTGTGCTGCACCAGCCCTGCTGTCCTCAGCAGTGTCACTGGCCAGATGTGACACTTCGCACATGAGGTCACAACAAAGTCCTTTGTGTCAGTGGGGGTAGGCGGGAGGGATGAGGGTAGCCTGCAGGTTGTCTTCTGTTCAGATCTGCCTGCATTGCAGTCATTTCTTTGAGCAAAAAAGAGAAAAAGGTTCTCATGTTGCAACTACAGCTCATCCATATATCCAAACTCCCAGTGCAATCGTGCCAGGGCCCAGCTGCATCCAGGGCTTCCCAGAGGTGAATTTGCAGGCAATAGTCATTTAATCACCAATATCTTGCTAGTGCTGCTTTGGGGCTTTTCTGACCTTTCCCCAGGGCACTAACCCAGTGCACAGCTGGTTCTGGGTCTGGGGTATCCTGCAGGCATGCACGACCTACCCCCAGGCTGCCTGGCGTGGCACTGCAGAGCTGTGCCCGGGACAGCTCTGTGCCCTGCTCTGAGAGCTGACCCAAGGGCGTAGCTGCAGGGTCCCCACCATGCAGATGGGGCTGGCAGTTCCTACTGTGCTTCCCTCTATCTTGATCTGAAGTGTATTAGTGTGGGGTTTGGTGGTTTTTGTTTCTTTGTTCTGTTTTTTCAAAAAGGTGTAGGAAATTGATTTGCAAATCAAGCTGGCCTACTACATTCTTATTTTCTGAGTAAAATGGACTTACATTGATTTAGCTTGTATCTTCCAATAGCTCTTTGCAACTCTAAACTCTATATATGACTGGGTCTTAGGTGTCCTGTTCTTGAGGACTTAAGTTCTTCTTCAGGCTTTTCATATCATGTAGTTGATTGCCTTTTGTCACATCCCTTCATATTACGTCAATTCCTGTGACAATGTGACTGAAGGTCAGTAAAATAATGTTATGTAGTGGTAAAACTAGAAGGCAAGTACGCCTGTCTTTGGATGAAATGTTGTACCTACTATCAGCTCAGATAGTGAACAGTCAATCCCAGTTTAAGGCAGATAGTTAGGGTTCTGTTATCTGCTAAAAGTGGGTAATTTTCTCTAACCTTGAACCATCCATTGAGACTGAGTACCTGTCCTCTCTATCTCTAATTGGTTCACTGCAGATGTGGCCAGTAGCTTTATACATTTTTTTAACCATCAGAAAAGAGAAAGGATAAACAGTTATGGCATAACAATGATCATTCCACCTCCTATCCTCAGCTCTCCAGGAAGGAACTGAGCACACATGCAGTCCAGGCTAGGCAGCATGAAGAAGCCTTGGTGTAAAGGAGGGGGAATTAGTCCCTTTCTGCTAGCAAAAAAAAAAAAACAGGAAATTGGGCAGATTGGTTATCATAAATGTATGCTGGAAATGGAAAACAGTTTGCAATGATGCTTCCACCATTAGGCCTCATTCAGGAGCAATCTATAAAACAAAAGTCATTTTGGATGATTGCTTGCTTATTTTTCTGCTGTGTGTACATTAGCCAGAATTTTAAATGTGTGCGTAGTGGGTTCTTTGGGGTTGGGTTGCTTTCTTTATATGCTTGCTTTGTTTGGGTTTTCTGGTGGAAAAGGTGTTGTTTACTGTAGCCATGACTTTGAAATAATGAAAACAAGTCTAATGGACTTGTTGGTAGTACACATAGGTCCCCATAGTGTAGGGGGCAGCCCCCTGGCTCAACAACATCTAACACCATATCTACAGGAGACAGAGACTGTTTTTCAAACTTAGTAAAATCTAATTTCAGCCTTTTTTTCCCTCAGCCGAAACAGACTTCACAGAAACCTCCCACTCCACATGCAATCCCTCAAGCTTCTTTAGGAACCATCCAACCAGGCCACTTCCCCCCTGGGCCTGATAATTGAAACGAGCTGGCTGGCCCCCAGCCCCGTGGCTCTTTATGAGACAGACCACCTCCAATACACAGGCCTTTTTCTCAAAACAACATGCATTTTTGGGAGGGGGAAGGAACTTTTAAATGAGAGATGGCAAATACTATAAAATATACCAAACTCCAAAAATATGTCTGTATTTTTAGAAGCTGTAAGATCTTCGCAGATGTTTTTTGTAAGGTAGACATGCACAGCATCTGTGCATACATATCCATGCACACACGGCCACAATTGCTTGGCTGCGCTGCCCAGGTTCCCATGAGCAGACATTAAGGGAAAAAAAAAAAAAAAACAAAAACAAAAAAACAGGAATTGTATAAAACTCCTGGTGTTTCAGACATAGATGTGAACCTGCTCATCTCTTTCTACTTCGTAGTGCTCTAATTAAAGGGTTCAGAGAGATGGAGTCCAAATGATGAAAATTTTATGACCTGTCACACTCATTCCATCTGCTTCTGACTCTTCTTAGTGCTATCTTTCACAGCACCAGTATGGATTGGGAATGCTGCATTTAGGTACTAAGACAATAATGTCACCTTTCTTTTTCAAATCTAGTTACACTCCAATTTTAGCCTTAGTATTCTCCTCTTTTTTTCGACTTTTATCCCTGTGAGGGAAAAAAATCCCATGAACTGTAATTTCTATGAATAATTTGTAAAATAGAAACATCCACAGTTAGAAAACTCTTGGAGGCATTCTGATCCTGGTCATACTCTGCTAAAATACCCAGGAATCCAAGAAAAGGACAGGTTCAACAAGGCCACTTGCTAAGTCTAAGAAAAAATAAAAGGCAAGTGAAAGAAAGCATCCAAAAGTCAGTTAAAATCACTTCCAAAGAGCAAAGAAGACAGGAGGTCAGTAGTCAACAAAATGACATTTTGGCTGTAGAGTCTTTATTGCACCTTTCATCTGTATCACATAAGGAACGATAAGGGCTCCTTTCAGTGAGAATGTCAGCTTTGCTTCTGTCTCTGTCTCCTTTTTTCCACCTTGTTTTAAGTGCCTCTCTGCTGTGATTCTTCCATGAAGGGGCTTGTGTTGTCCCTGATTACTGGCTGACATAACTTTGCATCACATCATTTCTTTTCTGGACTATGAATCCAGAACAACCTTGAGGCTATGTCTGAAGATTTTTTTTTTCCCCCATCTTTGTTCCCCTTTTCCAGTAATTTAATACTACATAAGGCCTTATGAATGTATCACAAAGCAGTCTTCATCAGGGTTTCTCTGTAACAGTAGTATTTGCTAAGAACAAATTGGTAAGAGAGCAAGTGGGAATGTGACAGAGATCCCTAGATAAGCCACACTGGGACATCTTGGTTCTTTTTGCTGGCAAAGTCAACAATAGCCAGTTGTTCCTTTTTTTTTTTTTTTCCCCCTTTTTTTTTCCTAAAGGAAATTAAATGTGAAAGATATGTTAGCACGGCCTTAAAGCTGAGTTTTAGATTTGTTTTCTAGTGTTATGATTCCCACAGCAATTGTAATTTGACTTCACTGCACATTCTACTGTAAGGCATAAAAATTAACATCACACTGTATACAGCAGAATATATCACTGTAGCACCCTGTGAAATACTGTAGCAATTTGAGAACAGCATTATGTTGTGTCTACTCCAAGATCTTGAATGAGTGTGTAACTTTAAGCATTAATATAGAAGTTATTTGGTTTTGGCTCATGTCTACATTCTACAGTCCCAGGTTAGCAAGATTTTGTACTTGCCTGTAACTTGCAGCATGTGACATTTTATTTTTTGTTTCTTTGGGATTACTCAAGTGCTTAAAATCACATGCCAGCTTAAATACCTCCTGAGACCAAGGCCATTTCTGTGCAGGGTTTATTTGAGCAGCTGCTTATAACTTAAATCTTTACTTTTTCAAGCAAAATTTTCCCATCCTTGGTGATTCTTTTACGTTTAAAAATTAATTTTAATAAAGCTTGTGCAAAAATGGTTCTTTGTTTTTGAGAATTATGTGAAGCAAAAAGGTCACTTTTCCCATTATAAAATTTGCATGTGACTGTTATTGAACCACTCAAAAGGGAGAGTGGTTGGAAAGCTTAAATCTGACAGGAAAACAGGTGTTTGGGGGAAGATGTGCCTTCAACTTTTCCAGTAAAAATTTATGTTGCTTTGTTAAGCGTTTAGAAAGCTCTGCTTACTCACACACTTGGTAGTTCTTCAACAGAGGTCTTCTTTCTCTGCTGGTGTTGCAAAAGCAAATGGGCTCCATAGCTAGTGAACAATGAGTCACTTAATGGCTTTGGGAAAATATGATAAATTTACATACTCAAAGAACTAGAGTTGTGTGTCGTTGTATCCACTTGTAGGACTTCTTCAGCTCTCCCTTCCATTCTTAATCTACTGTGGCATCAGACCTTATGCTAAGTATAATTTAACACCACCTATCCATGCCTGGCATGTTTCTCCCACTAAAGGGTATAAAATGTATTAGAGGAAAGTTTCTTGAGGTTTAAGCCACTACTGTACTGCTCTAACAGACTGAACTTAAAAGTACTCTTTTATTCTGCCTCAGTAAACAGTGTGGTAACTCAGAAGCACAGATATGGTTGTAGGCAGTTTGTAGGCCAGTTAATGGTTTTGTACTTGGTACATGAGATAAGCTCAGGTTTTTAGAGCAGAGCTCATTACAGCAGCATGTGGAGCCGGTTGGTGCTCTACTGAGAGGAGTGCTGATTTCTGCATCTTTGATTAGCATAGAAAACATACTGTAGCCAGAAACTCCTCTGCCTGGACTAACTTCATTTATTTTTCTGGCCTCTTCATCCTTGAAGTGTGTTAATATCCTGGGGAATGTCACACATGGCAGCTAAGACAGCTGTACATGTGAGTAACACTCGGTCGTTAGTCACACTGTTAGTGGTAGTACCAGCAGTGACAGAGCCGTGCTGGGCCCACAGGCTCAATAATCCTTTAAAGGGTTTTCCTCTGCCTCGGTGACCTGGATCAGCCTCCTGAGGCAGCATGAGGCTCACAGCCTTGCTGGGACAGCCCCATGCTTCAGTGGCCCTTAGGGCACCCTCAGAGAATGGCTGCCAGCTGGTTTGCAGTTGTAACTTCACAAGGGCCTAGTTGAGAAGACCAAAGATGAAGGAAGGAGCACAAGCATTTCTGCAGAGGGTCTCACCACAGAATTCAGGACCATAAGCCTGAAAGCACAAGGCCTGGGAATCGTTGGGACTTGGTACCAGATGACATGAACCCTTTCCCATTTGCAAAAGCAGCTTCCTCTGTAATGATCACCAGCAAACAAGTACTTCAAATATTTCCACATGTATTGTTTAGGAAATTAGAGCATTTAATATTAAAATAGTGATGTGAAAAATTAAAGGTTTTCAGTTAGATTTCTCCACAAATTAGGAGGAACAGGCAAAGGATTTCAGCACTGTTTTAGTCCCCCAGTGAACCTGTAGACTGCAGAGTTCATGAACAGAAGAACAAATAGTGCTTGTCCACAGTGGAATACAAGGTTTTGGGAATTGCAATAGCATTTGACTTTAATATCTCTAAGGATAACACATTTTCATTACTGGGTGGATATAGAAAAATCTGGATTTTTCAGAAAGGGCTGAGAACGTGACATAGTATAAGAGAACAGGCTCA
Organism: Apus apus; assembly: GCF_020740795.1. Taxonomy (NCBI): domain Eukaryota; kingdom Metazoa; phylum Chordata; class Aves; order Apodiformes; family Apodidae; genus Apus; species Apus apus. The sequence continues at coordinate 10,207,842 of NC_067291.1, forward strand.
GAGAAGGTCTGTAGAGCCACAGGCAGTTTCCTCTGGAGACTCCTCAGAGCTTGCTCCTGACATTAGTGGTAGAAATGATATGATTAAATAGATGTCAGTTTCAACCCTATTTAGGCTGATAAAGTTAATTATTGTGATTTGGGTTCTTCATAGTGTTATCTGCAGCAGGCAACCCACAGCCTCATGTGCCAAACATCTGTGTAAAGAGCCAGGTGCTCCAAGGGCTCCCACTGCTCGTTGCTGGGGATGAGCCAAGCATGTAAGGAAAAGCTTTCCAAGGAAGTGCTTGCTGTGGCACCCACATAGCAAAGACAAGAAGACTCCAGATTCCACTCAACTTTCTAAGGGAAAAAATCAAAAGAGATCATTTTAGTCAGGCAAAATAGTTGTGGGTCCAGATGAGAATAATTTACAGCTTTAATTATTTTTTTTTCCCTAAGCATTCAGCAGTCTCTTTTATCTGCATGACTGACAGAAAATTGTTCAATCACCTCATCCTGGTTGAGATTAGTAATCCAGTTCTGAAGTTGCTTGAGCAAGGAGTTGCTAGATTATCTAAGGGGAAAAAAAAAAAAAAAAAAAAAAAGGTGACATTTGTACTTTTATCATCGATTTTTGCAAATTTCTGATGTTTGAATTATTGTTCCCCTCTCCAAAGTAGTATCAGGAAATCATGAGTAATAACATTGTCTGAAAAGTAATGTGGAGTTAAAGTTGCATCTCTAACATGTCTGCAGGAAAACGGATGAACCAGAGTCTTTTGGACATCTGTATCAGTTCTGTTAGAAGCCGGAGTACTTGCAGGCTTCTACTATTAGTGTACTCCTGTGGGTTAAGCGTTAAACTCAAGTAGTGCCTCTGCATTGTGGGTTTAAGTCTTTTCCTTTGAAGCTTTTTTGACATTACTTGTATTTAGAAGGGGTTCCATCTGAAAGATTTCTTCTAGCAGCATGAATATTGTAAGTCAGTGTTTATTCTGTGGTGTTCTAAAACGCATTGGTGTATACAGATTTTTCATCTCTTTTTAGTGTTGGAAATGCAGTGACTGGGGCAGACTTAGAATCATTAGATTGAGGGAGTCTTCAATATTCAGACCCCTGAATAAACAGCTTCAGTCTTCAGCAGATTATTATAATAATAAATACAGTTTTATAGAACATGTGTGCCCAAAGGCCTCTTCAAAGCACATTTAAAATGTTAGCATATTGCAATCTCTTCTGCTTCTCATCACATTGCTTTAGCTGAATTGGGAAAGAACTGCCCACAAAACAGTCCTGCCAAAATGTCACAATAATCAGAGTTTACAGGGAAAATGGTAAGGTAAGAGAATAATGGATGAAATATATATGATTACAGAAAATTCTTGGTTTCCATATAAACAACACTTTGTTATTGTAAACTGCCCAAAAATATTGCTAATGTAGGCTTAAGGCTGCAATGTAATGCTCTTGCCTTGCTGAGATCAGTACAGCTGGCTGGAGAGCAAGCAGGGCAAGGGAACTGATCTTTCCCCTCCACCTGGCATTTCTCAGACAGCGTCTGGAATATTGCTGCTAGTTTTGGGGTGCCTGAGGGCAGCAGGGAGTCCAAAGGAGAGCCACTGAGATAGTCAGGGCCTGGAACATACCAGCTATGAGGAAGCTAGGTTTGTTTAACATGAAGAAGCCTGAGTCTTTCACTACCTAAAGAGGGGGTTACAGAAAAGATGGAGCCAGATCTTTTTCAGAATGCACAGTGCACAGACAAGAAGCTGTAAACACAAGCTGCAACAAGAGAAGTTTTAGTTGGACATAAGGAAATAATTTTTCATAGTGAGAGCAGAGAGCAGACTGCCCACAGAGGCTGTAGGTTCTTTGTGGTTGGAGGTTTTTAAAAGACAACTGAACAAATGCTTGAGAAACGTGTTCCAACTTTGAAGTTAGACTTGCTTTGATCAAGAGTTTGGACTGGATGATGATCTGCAGTGGATCCCTTCTAACATCCGTTTTTTCTTTTCTGTGGTTCAAGTCAGTTAAGGTACAAACTGACTCCCTTAGCTGTACACTCTCTGATGTTCCCTCAAGTGCTGATACTCCCCACAAATTGGTCAATACGTGAAGTGTCAAAAATTACAGAGAGGGAAACAACATAAGCAATCACAATTGCATGACTTGTCTTGAATGCCTGCAGTATCTGCACACCACCCAGGGTTTTGTGTAACTCGTTGGGAGCTGTGTGGCCAAAATATGAAGACTGAGGTATTTTTATCTTGAAGGAGCACACTTCAAGGTTGAGTCCACAGTGCCAGTAGAGATGCACAGGATTTTTTTTTCAGCAGGAGACTGGCAGCAGAGTAAGACCGTGTTGGAGGATGGCTTGTTTTGGGCTGAGCAAAGGGAAAGGTGGGAGGCAGGGTGAGACTGATGAGAGGATAACAGCCTGTGAGTCCAGGGTGATGTGAAGGGAGCAGACTCAGCATTTGAGCATGAGTGGTTCTCGCTACTTGCAGCCAAGATTTGATCTAGTAAAGAGATGTTAGACTTTTTTCCATAGTACTCATACTAAATGGTAAATGTTTATTAGTTCCATAGTCTTATGTTAAATGTTGTGATACAGACTTAAGTAACAGAGAACAGTTAAGAAACCTTAAGAATTATAATTCTTTACTGCCTGATGTCCAAGATTTTAATTTAGAAGTACATGATATTCTGTGAGAACTTGTAGCACACTAGTGAGCCTTAACTCTGTTGTGATGATGATTTGGGGTAGTAAATATAAAAGAAAGATGTAGGAGGTAGTTCAAACTTGTCAGTCATGCCTGACTCTGTTCTTACTGCTCTCTGTTCTGCTGCTGTAAATGAAACACTTTATAGTTCCATCATGCCTCAGATTGCACTTGTGCAGCTTTCTTTTATGCGTATAAGGATGCAAATACTTGGGTTTAACTGAGATTTTGCTGTTGGTAACTACCTACCAGCCAATTTGTTTGAATCTTGACTTATAAAAATATTTTATGGCAAGAATAGCTTGGTGGTATAGTGCAAGCTATCAAAGTTTTTCATTCATAACAACATTTACCAACTTTTCATTATTATTTTTGTGATATATCCATATTAGTAACATAATCACAGAGCAAGTTTAACATGCTATCACTGGAATAAACTCTACCAACTATCATACTTGAGACTGAGAATTAAAGAAGAGTGCATATAGTAAGAAGTTATTTTCTAGCAGTCAGTTTTAACTGACAGGAGGAGATGCTGGCTGCTTTCAAACATCATGTCTAACAATGAAGTATAACTTTATAATAGTTTGAAACTGTCATTGCTAAAATAAAGTATTTCAGGTCGGCAGTAAAAGGTGTGCCTGTAGTTCATGATGCACGTGCCCAAGTTAGTATCAAGGAAAGCAGACAATCCAAATGGGCTCCAAACACAGCCAAGGATTTTTTCCACTGCTAAATATCCCCCTAAGCTGCCACAACACTGCTGTTGGAAATGTGTGTACCCTCATTGATCCCCTTCATGGTTTCTTACATCAAGACCAGTTTACAGAGTTTCTGTCCCAGAAAATACAGATAAATATACTACAATAAGGCATCTACATTGCCAGCATTTTAATTCAGTGAGTGATGTTGTGTTTAATCAAAATATTCATTATTTGTGAAGTCCTTGGGATAAAAAAAAAGACAATTATAATTAAGGCTGGATGGGTCAACCTCCATCAACTTACAGATCCCAACTCATCATAACAATATCCCTTGTAATCTTACTGAAATAAATGCATAGGCCTCTTATTGTGGTCTGATAGCCTTTGACACTGGCCTTTTACTAGGATAAATAGCTGCAGTGGCAAGGGGATGATGAGCTAGTTTCCCAGTATTTTTTGATGGACTAAAGTTGCACTAGCTTAATCAATTAGCTTAAGAGATTAATGAACTGAAACATCCTTTATTTTACAACATAGCTAGGTGAAACTACCACTTAAAATTTTTAGTGTTCACTTAGCTACTTCATCCAATAAATCCCTAATAAAGTAATCTCAATGTAATATGCACAAGGAGGAAAAACAATGCCTTTGTAAACAAAGCAGAGAAAGAACCAAGATATCTAAAACTATTATACTTTGGAGGAGGGGGGGAGCATAGGGCTGTTGGTTGTTGTTTGGGGTTTTTTTATATTCAGCACATTCCATGTGGCAGCCTGACTTTTAGGAAGCAATTTTGTACCTTCCATTGTAGGATACAGTATTGTCAAACTTTCCAATGAAAGCAAACAGTGTCTGAGGATCTGCTATCTCACGAAATTACCTATAGAAGTGCAGATAACATTTTGCTTAAAAATGCAAGCACGCCTACTGCCTCGTTAAGTACAGCGAATGTAAGCACTGCATTAACTGACTAATGCACAGCTGAATGAGTGGATTCCAATTTATAGAAGAGATGAACCAGCAACTTGAACTTGCCCTCATCAAAGAGTGCTGATATTGTCGTTAAATCTTATTTACTCATCTCTGACATTAAATTATAATCTGAAGTATGTTATTTTATCTGGGTTTTTTTAAGGGAATCAGATACGGTTTGAAGGTACTTACCAGTTTTAATTGTGCTTTCTTGCTGAAAACTGAGCTTATGAACCTCTGATTATAAAACAAAGCAGTGGCTCTGGGAACTAGTAAAGGTTTCTGCTTTAGCTGCATAGTTAGGGCACTATGTTCCAATTAACACAAGGTACATGCATGTGTGTACACTATGTACATGAACGGTATGAATGAAAGGAAAATGTCTGTAAGTAGAGTGCTAGAAAGGATCAGAAACATGACACTTGTCTCAGACTTTATTTTTGAAATGGTGTAGTATTACAAGTCACCCAAATTTGCCAGTTCATAAATGGTCCCTGTAGTCACAGATACTGAGAGCACAGAATACCTCCTAATGGGTCACGACAGGCTGTCAGTTTTCCAGTAGGAAAACTTGATTAATCTCTTTTTATATGGCACATTATGTCTGCATTAGCATGAGCCGTTAGGCAGGCTATGTTGTTATTGCCCTCTTGAGCTATTACTCAATGATCTATTTAGTGAATCTTGCATTCAAACTTTTATGACTTGAGCTTTACCTTTTGTTGAAAAGGTCATGAGTTCATTTCCCAGTGAGAATGACTTTTCAACCCACTTACCTGAAATACAGTGTTGCCATTTTTAGCTGCGCTGCCATGTTCATTCCACCGGAGAGAAAAACATCTTGGAAAAGCACTTAGAAATAAAACAAAGAGCTGACCTTATCATATTCTGCTTTGTCGGGGCTTACCTGGTATCTGTGTAAATGGTCTCTATAGCCACAGCTATTGAGAGCACAGAATACCTCCTAATGGGTCGCGACAGGCTGTCAGGTTTCCAGTAGGATGCTAATTGATTATACAGCTTTCAGACTCACAATATGTCCAGCCAAAGCCCAGCATTCTACCTTTTTGTGTGGAACACTTTTCAGCCATACTGTGCTGGCTTTTCTGGTTTCAGAGGCAGAACACAGAAGGAGGAGCATTTCAGGATTTTTAAAAGTATATATTATTTGAACCTAAATTACATGTTTTTACAGTCAGCTGCTGTGAAACTAATTATAAGGAGTCTATGTGCATTCAGTTCTGCTTCTTTAAACATGCAAATAGCTGCCTTGTCATTATTATGGTTCAGTGAATAGGAACAGAGGTAAGGAGGGAGTTTAGCTATTGATTTTTGTGGGGCACGAACTTCACTACAGAGCTCTTGCTTTTCTTACTTGAGTGAAAATTGTGTAAGTTCATGACAGTAATTATTCTCATCTCTGCTACTTCAGCAATGCTTAAACCTGGGCTTCAGGTTCCCTAATTGCAAAATGGGGATGGTAATCTATGCATCCTGCTGAGGAGGGGTTAGGAATGATGGGTGATTCTTGCATACATGCCAGTGATTACTCAGGTGAACAAGGTGAGCGGGATACTTAACTTCTCAATGAGAACTGGCAGATTGTTGTACTCTCTGACTAGCTATTTCTTGGTAGTGTGGTGCCAATGCTATTCCTTCAGATACACAATCAAAGGGTGCTGCAATTTAAATACAATCATCATAGCAGCCACAATTAACTGGATTCAATTTGCATGTTTTTCTGTGAGTTTCTTCTGGGGATTTTTATTTTCACCAGCACCTAACTTTATCATTAATTCCAAGAACCTGGCATGGACCAGAGAGCATGCAGAACAATTCCTGGTCTCTTAATAGGGGAGCAGGCAATGGGAACTAAAGCCCTAAAGCCTATCCTTGGTTGACATCCTGTTCTGCATGTCTGCTCCTTCAGTGAACCCCTTGCATTTTTTCAAGTGTTGGGTTTTCCAGTGTGAATTCATTCAAACCAGAATGGGAATTTCTGGCCCAGTAGTACCCATTATTGGAAATTAGTAGAGAAGCTTCTGTCATTCTAGAGGAAAAAAAACTGGTGCTGCAAAATGTCCTGATTTGCCTGCCTAGAGAAAGCCTTTCATCAAAAAGGCATATATTATTTTCAAATATCTCTCATAAACTACATGCTGTTGACTGTCCCATTTCCTGTAGCACAAAATGATGTGGCACCTGTGTTTTCTCCATCAGGAGGTAAAGAACTTTCCCTGACCCTTTGCACAGGGAGGCAGAGAGCAGAGCAGACCTCCCTGGTGCAGGGCCCTCCAGTACCAAAACTAGCTGCCATAGTACAGGGAAGCTGTCCAGCTTTCCTGCTTGCAAGCCAAGAGCAGAGCAGGTTGTCCAGGCTTTGTAATTGGCTTTTTGATGACTAACTACCAAATGTATGAGCACTGGATGAGTTCTGATTGAAAACAGTGTAGAAATATTATAGTATACACACACTTAAGGAGTAGGTTTCTTAGTGACCATTTTTTCTGTGCATCAAGCTAAAGGAATTTGGAAGCCTTGTGATAAATATTCAATACAGAACAATAGTCAAACCTGAAAAATAGGACAACACAGTCTTCCTTTTGATCCCTATTGCAAAATGTTCTGAGCTTTGTCTTTTGCATCTGTTTATGTCAGCTCTGAGCTATTGCCTGAATGAAGGCTGATGTGACATGGCACAAGGTAATGTTCATGTCACCTGGTAACACACTCGGAAAAGAACCCTGGATTTTTGAATGTGTTACACTTGGATATTATTAATTGCAATGCTTAGCTGCAGTATTGTTTTGCTGCTAATCACAGCTGTAACAAAAGCATCCAAGATTTTATGGCTAGTACAGTTCAGCTTTAAATTTACACATTCTATAAATGCCATAACATTGTTATTTTAATCTGTAAATCAAGTTTGTCATGGGCTGTATATTAAAAATGGCTCCTGTGTCCAATATAACTCCTAGCAGCCTGAATTTTGGTAGATAATTGTTGATTTTAAAAAGACTCTTATACCCTGAGCTCATCATACTCCTGACTGCCACAGAGCAGCCATATTATGGAAGATCAAAAGGGAAAAATATTTCTGTTAGTGAAACATTTGTTCTTGTCAAGCATTGAAACTTCACTGGATTTTCAGTTCTGCTGTTCCCCAGCACTAAGACATCAGTCTTCTTTTTTAAAGCTGAAACAAGTGGGACCGGTGGGACCAGCCCAGGCAGTTCTGTGCTATTTCATGAAACTTCTTGACCTCCTCCACAGGGAACTGTAAGGCTGAGGGCACACCACAAGCACCCTCCATGCTGTCCAGTTGAACCCAGCTCCACTCTGGAAGGTCTAAGTGGAGCGCTAAACACAGAGGAATCAGGTTTATTCCAGGGCTGGCAGCAGTACCTCAGCATTGCAATAACATTGGTACAAAGCCTTGAGATCAGAGCTGGCCTGAGTGCAGCCAGCCTGCAATGTGCAGAGCACTGATCTGAACAGGGTGGCATTCAACAGCAAAAGGAAAAAAACACTCTTGATAATTTCGTATGGACATGGGGCAGATGAGAGTCAAAAAGGGCAGTACAGGAGCCACATGACACAGGAACCTCTTGTGGCAGAGTTCACAGGCAGAGGGTGAAAATTCACCCTCCACTTGCAGGAACAAGGCCCAGGAGATGAGATTTGGGAAGGAGCCAGGGAACACAGGTTAGCTCAGATTGTACAAGCTGCCTTTAAGCCTTGGCACACCAGTGCAGCTGCAGGTGGCTGCCCAGCCACAGCAGCAGTGGGTGAGCACATTGGCAGTGTGCTGGGAGGTGGGACCTGACAAGCTGTGATACTGGAAACCTGCAAGAGAGGAGGCTGGCAGGAAAGGCAGAAAATTGGCAGATGCAGTATGAGGATGTGTGTTTGCTGATATATGATTCCTACTGCCTGTCCTTAGAGAGTATGACATCCAGGGGTTGCTAACACTTCCTCTTGTTTCCTTGTTTTGGCCTGTCATTGACTTCACACTGAGGTCAAGCTAAAGAGGAATAGGTTGAGGCTTCTTGACTGATTCAGATGTCATTGTATCTGTAAAAGACAAGGGGGAAAGGTATCACAGTGTGTGATACCTACACTGAGGGATCAGTACTGCCAGAGCTGAGTAAGAGGCTAGTGTTCCTTTTTCTTGCCAGGTCTAGGTGAATATGTCAACAGCTACTGTGTTCCTTTTGGTTGCCTCCATGAGTATTTTAAGATGCTTCTGAATTAATTTTCCATACTACCTGTTCAGAAGAGATTACTTATGAAAACAGGCTGGTTCATGATGAGTTGGTATAAATCAAAAGAAGTGTTGTTGCTCACAGGTATGAACTGATCATATATTTTCAAAACTTTCAGGAAGCCAAGATTTTTGGAGAACTTTAGTCTGCTTTTTCTGTTATTAATGGTACTCCTTTTCCTGTCTTGTCATTAAACAGCAATTCCACCTGTTTTTGGGGTTTTTTTTAAAGGAAAGAGAAAAAATACTTTCCAGCTTGTGTTTTTTCAGATAAAGAGTTATGGAAATGGAAATACCCTCCCCTGCGAAAGGAGATACTGGGAAACAAAAATTAGCATAATTTTCCTTCAACTTCCCAAGTTGTACATGCTACTAGAGAAAAGCTCCATTTGATCTGATCCTTTCCTTCCCTAGACAAAGAAGGTGTTTTGCAGTTGCTGATGAATGTTGCTCTGGTCACAGCTGAATAGAGCAGGACACCATTCATTTGAGCAGTGAAGCTAATCCTGTTATTCAGGACAAGGACCCTTCATCACTGGGGCTGATGGAAGATTCCCCAGACCTTGATTCCTCTCCCACACATACTCAGAAAGCTGGGGCAGCAGCAGCAACAGGACTCCCTGGCAGGGGCTGGCACCAGCTCTCAGCCAGGTGCTGCTGCCTTTGCCCAGTGAGAAGCAGTGGGTATGGGACCATGTTCCTTTCTACAGATCTTAATAGTTCTTTTTCAGTCAGGCACTGTTTTTCTGGCTAAAGACAAAAGCAGGTATTTCTTCCTATATAATTCCATCAATTTTTCCAATGTACATATAATTTCAGCAGTGTTGAATGCAAAAAAGTAGCACTTTTGGGTAGCCTATTACTGGGAAGGAAACAAACCCCTTTTTCCTAATGCAGGACAGATTTTAGATGTTTCAAACTAGAAAAGAACCCAAGTTACCTCGTTGTAATGCACTGGAAAATAAAAAATCTGTGCATTTCCAGTAGCTTGGATTTGCAAGTGTTCTGTTCATAAGATGTGGTGGTAATAAAACAGATTGTGCCCTGCCTGTGCTCTGACTTCTCAAATGCTTTATGATTGTTTTGCCTCTGATGCCAGCATTCCTTAACCTAGGAATCTTTCTTCTTCATCCAGATGTCAGAGCAGGATGTAAGACATGTAAGATACACTATTAACTCTGTTTACACAGTACTCTCTCCTTGGATGTTTGAGTAAGAAACATGGAGATCTATTGTGTGGTAGTTAGTGAAAAATTTTGAATGGGCACATGTAGTGTTTGGCCAGGGAAGAGAGTGAAAGAGGGAGAGTAAGTGCCAAAAACCCAAATGTGTGCATGCTGGCTCACAGCGAGGGGAAGCATGTAACCTGCCTTGCTCTGCTCTGTAGTCATTATGGTCAAATCTTGTTCCCTTTGACTTAAGTGTAATTAACAAGAGCAAAGTTTGGCCTCTGAACTGCAGACACCCGTGTGTGGCAGTCTTTTAAAAGACCTTCACATATCTGTTTTTGTGGATAATTTTGCTGGTTTAACACTGTGTATTTCTGTGCTCCATTACGGGAAGATGTGTCTGACCTTAGCCCTCTAATTGTGCAGTAATTAGCATCTAAATACCATGCAGAACTCCTTGCAAATCAACCAATTGGAATATTAATTTTTAATCTAAATGTATCCTAAAAAAAATTGTACAACTGCAAATTCAGTCAGTAGAAAACTGTTTTCCCTGCTTCTGGTATTTCTGGGGATTGAAGTGGTTTGTGTTTTGAGTGTATTCATACACACAGGAAAGTGCCTCTGAAACTGAGTGTGAGAGATCTGATGCTTCTCTCTAGTCTCATGGGTTTAGGCCCACAGCCCTGAATAGTTTTATTCTGTATCTCCACTCCAAGCAAGAAAATCAAATTGTGCATCAAGTCAAATCTTGGATTCCATTATTATTGACCATAACCATGTGCCCTATCAGAAGTCTTTTTTTGATTTAGTAGACCAGTGTTAGTGGTAGAGATACATTTTATCTAGGCAGCTTTGTGCCAAGTTATAGTCATGACTAGTAATCTCCCAGAATACATCCAAGTAATGAATAATTAAAACCAAGACTCCTTATCTCACAAACCATGAAAAGGTTGGCATGTCCTTCCAACTACCTACCGAAGAGCTAGAGCAGCTCTCACCTGGTGGATGGCCTGGCTCTTTGTGTGATCTAGATTCAAAGAATACTGAATTGGCTTTGTTTTAATATTGGAAAGGCAAAATACAACATAACATAATAATTTAACAAGCAGAGAATTTAAATTATTCATTTTAGTTTTGATTTCCAAAAAGATGAGCATTTCAGCTGTTCAGACTAAAGCTATCAGAGATATTGGAAAGGCAAGAACATAGGGAAAAAAAAAAATCCAAAAGGTGAGCCAGCCTCAGAACAGATAGTGCCCATGGGAATTTTCCTCCTTGAATGCAAGGTTAATTCAAAAATCTACACTTGAAAATTGAGAGAAAAGAATACAAATGTCAAACTGTAAATAAGCATATGCTTTTCTATTTTGGGCACATGTTGCTGTTTTATCAGGAGACATGCCTAATATTCATTACCATTTATGTAATGCTCTCCCCCCAAAGCTGTGCAAATACATTGATCTACATGTACATTATGATAATCAGCAAGATTTGGGAGCTGTGGTCACTTTAATACTGTGATTGTACTTCATATATGCAAGACTGGATGCTTTATGTCGTCAGTAGCAAGACATGAAATACTATATGAATTAGGAATAATCCAATAGCAAACAGCAGGATACTCCATGCATACATATCACTGTTGTGGTTATGAGCAAATCCAAGACTGTACCTGATTAACCACGATTTATTCTTACTATAAACTCAGCAGAAGGATGCAGAAGAGATACTATAATTGCATACACATTTCCTCTCAGAGCTCAGAACCAATAAAAATATGGTCATTTTGTATAACTTAAGACACATTATTTACCATTTTAAAATAAATAATAGGGTTTTAACAAGCTTCCATTGTTTTGCTTTTTCACTTTTTGAAGTAAGCTGTGTTTTGGATGCTGTAATGAATTAGAAGCAGTATTACCTACAGGGACACTGATATTATTGTAGAGAAAGATTTTCTGACTTAATCTTAACCCCGTATAAGCAGTCCCAGCTATTTTAAAAATCTCTGGTTTATCCATATTCAGAGTTTTGACTTAAATGGTATCTTACATCCCATTTACCATCTCCAGAAAGGATATTTTCAATTGCATAAAGTGTCTATGAATACAGACAAAACAAATAGCCGAGCCAAAATCAGCCTCCAAAGCTCGGAAAAGGGGATACAAATTTTGACAATAATTAAAACTACAGAAACATTAATTGTCTCAGTGTTATTTTAAATTAAAGATTTCTCTACAGAGTCCAAAGTGTCATGAGAGTATATCTAAATATACAGTTAATGGCATTAAAATAGCACATCCATCTGTGAGCTTTGTTCTAAGCTTGCCGGCAAGTTGGAAATAGGGAATGTGATCTGCAAACCAAGCAAGTTACTAAGTAACTGTGGAAAACTTATCTAAAGAAGTCAATTTGCTGAAGTTTCCCATCGCAGTTCTCACTGCAGCCGTAATGAAGCAATTTCAGGACAGTCTCAACAAATTCAACCTCTACAACATAAGTTATTCTATGAACTTGACCCTCTTCCCTCTCCTTTCCGCCTTCCAATTTCCTTGGAAGTTTTGTCTGCTTGGTAAGGTAAGCACCTCTTGAATATTCATTGCCCTGGGCCAGTGCAGATGAGAAACTTTCATCAGCCACCCGTGTCTTTCTGCTGTGACAAAAAGGATCTCTTCACAAGGCATTAGTGTGAGCCTTCTAGAGTCCACAAAGTTACTTTTTTTGTTTGTGTTTGTGAACTGGGAATCCAAACAAATAAAATGGAATGTAGTTGCTGAATACTCAGATCTTTAGCAGGAGAAAGCCAGTTTTTGTCTTTGGTTTTCCAGTCTGATTAATCCTTTTATAAAACTGAAAGCTGCTAACCTCTGTAGCTGGATCACATGGCAGCGCTCTTTTGTCTGCCCCTCCAATGCCGCAGAGCACCTTCAGGAAAGCCTGCTCTTCAGGGAGGGTTAAAGCAGGTTGCCTCCACAGGTCATTGTAATGTTATATTTTAATTATGGTTTGCAGTGCACTTCAGACAGTCCAGCAGGACTGCCTAATTAACAAGGTTGTTCAGCTTTCACATAGTATCAATCAACTAGTTGCTGAAAATGTCTTGATCTCATTTTCTGAGATTAAAGTATAAGCGAAGGACACTTTGCTCCATTGTTACTAAGCTAAGGCACTACCATCTGGTTTGCAAATGTGATATTAAAAACTCTGGAAATGTCTGAGGCCCCAACACAACAAAGCAGTAAGCACAGGCTTACCTTTGAATATGTAAGAAGAACCATTTATTTCAGGGGAATCACGTACTTAAGGTTGAATGTATGCCTCGACATTTTCTTTTAATCAGGTTTTCACAGGCACATTTTGAAATACAATACCAAACTTTTCGAAACAGCCAACAGTGAACTAACCAGTTTTTAACATTAGGGAAATCATAGCTTAGCTAGCTTAAATAAATTGAACTTCCCAAATAGCTTGAATCATATAAGGCTCAGTATCAGTGCCTGATAAGATAATGTAATTTTGATTAAAAAATCTTCCACAATGTTTTATTGTTAGAGTCAAACTGTTAAAATGCATAATTGCAAGTTATACACAGAAAAATGAGTTAAAGAAAATTGTTATAATTAGAAACATTTTTTGTCCGGAATATATTATCGCCAAACATTTCTTTTTATTATCTATTTGAAACAGTGAAATTGTGCTGAGGATTGTTATTAAACCAACGTTTGAGTGATGTTTTAAGTAGATTCAAAGTAGGATTGAGCTGAACTATAAAACTTACCTCTTTTTTTTTCCCTCCAGACATTATTTGGAAAATTCTGACATGTGAAATTAAAAAAAAAAATAATTTCCCCAAAATCTAGAAACAGTTTATGGAGTTAGTCACTAGCCCCAAGAGGCAGTACACTGGATCTAAGGATGTGATGATGGGGGAAATCAGTTTGGTTCTGGACACTAAGTTACTGTAATGAGGAGTTAATGTGCACCTGCCCTTTTCCTGGCACAGGTCCCCCTCCATAGTGGACCTTGCTGTGACAAGTCAAAACTTTGCCCATTGTCCCCCAGCTGCTGCTGCATACCATGCAGGCCAGGAGAGGGGAGAAGTGACAAGAGAGCAGCCTCCTGCAAGGACCACTCTTTATCCCCACTGTGAAGCGCTGCATGGAGAGCACCTGCAGTGGAGACAGATGGTGCTTGCTTTCTCTGCAGTGCCATCACTTGGCACTTGCAAAGGAGAACATGATGGCTGCATGAACACAAAACTGCAGATTTCAATTCTAGAAACTCAAATTCACCCCTCTGCAAAAAGCAGAAGCAGGAGCAAGACCTCTTCCCCACTAACATACCACTTCAGTTCTGTCATGATGGCATATGTGTGAGTGTAAGTGGTGCTCAGAGACAGATCTTACTCATAAAATCATAAATGGATTTCATTAAACCTATGTGGTCTTTAATATATCAGACATAGTTGAGCCTTGGGAGTTAGAAAGAAAGGAAAGAAACTAAGAGAAGAAGACATATTGGTTCATTCCCCTCTCCCCCAAATACGCATCATAAATATTTCTAAACCAGAGCTGAAAAATAAGCAAAATTAGAGTAAGAGCTGCATAAAAACAAGGTGAACTGGCCTTCCTGGGAAACAGAAGAAGTTAATACATGTATGTAGATGTAGTTTCAAATCAGCAGTAACATTTTTAACCTGATTAAAGAAATACATAATCCTCCCTGTTTCAAGCCCTCAAGAAAAGTCAAAACAGGAGTCCAGGACCACAGAAGACTGAGTGCTCAGTGAAGCAGAATAGAATAACATCTTTAACAGTTTCACTAGTTTTGAAAGCAAATGTTTCAGCATCCTTTTACCTTCAAGCACACTTGTTTTTTTTTCTAGAAGTTACATGCATTGCTGATGTTGCAAATCTAACACAAAAGCCAAATGCATATAGTTGCCTTATTCCTTGTTCTTTGAACAAGTTTTTACAGACATAGAGTGGGTTTCTGTATTGCATTGGACTTTAAAAAAAGTAAAGAATTCTTTCTACATTCGATGCATGGTTTTGAAAGGAGAGCTTTTTCTTATAAACACTGATATTTTATTAATGTTCTGCACAAGAATATTGGAGTAAGTACTGACAGTTGTAATGTGCTGAATATCTAGTAACTATTTAGGTTAAAAAAACACTTCTGTGTTTCTACAGTGTGGTTATCTTGAAAAACCACATAGCAGTAAATCTTGGTGGATTAATGCCTTTGAATCAGCAAAGCTGCTTCTGATTAACAATTATTTTAGCTGGTGCTATATTTTTTTATTATATATAATAACAAACATGATTAGTACAGAAGTATTATCCTCTCTATAACCTGTTTGTAATTGGGAGAATCTGCAGTAGATATTCTACAGTCCAGCTCATACTGAAGACTGAAGTATAATTACAGTACAGGCAATCTCATCTATATTAATTACAGCTGTCACCATCGATCCAGTTAACCAGGATAACTAGCTCTGCTGAGCCAGAGTTGACAAGCTTTCTGGCTAAACCCAGATTGCTGTGTAAGAGTTTTTATTGCATTTTTGAGACTTTTCAATTGCCAAGAACACTGGAATTTGAAAAAGTAAATAAAAAACATTGTGGATCATGGATCAGGAAACCAAAAGCAAAATCTAATTTCACTTCATTCTCGGAATTGAAACTTGTAAATGCACCTTACAAGACAAGCCATGAAAAGGCAAAACAAACCTTTACATAAATGAGGTGGGTGTAGAAAGGGGCCGGACAGCTTGCTGACGTGCAGATGAGGGATGTGCTTGGTCCCCACAGGGATAATGCAGTGCAGAGTTAGAGGCTTTGCCTGCCAGAGGGCATGCCTGCAGTGTCCAGTGAGGAGTGGTGCAGGGAGCCCCAGGCCCATCAGCCCTGCAGCCTTGGGTCTTTCACAGCCCAGTTGCAGTGCCAGCAGAGCTGTACAGTTTCTGGTAGATGTCTTAGCCTCGCCTTACTCAATAGCACTGAAATGCTAGAGCGTGCCAGCTCAGCTAGGCAGCAGACCCAAGATCTCTGTGTTCTGCTGCAGCCCTTGAGGAGTTGTACATGCCCTGTTGATGCTCTACCACCATGGCATTCTTCCAGCTTTGATGTGCTGTGACTGAGAGCAGGGTCTGGTCCAGTCCATGGACAGATTGTACCTCTCTCTTTTCTCTTTCCACACACTGATTTTTTAAAGATGCGTTTAGATACTCATCCAAAGTATACCACAGTCTAAATCATTTGAAGAGGAAGACAGACCTCAATGTGGAGGTTAGAGTCCAAAAGTGTAGGTCTTAAACTTGGATCAAAAATAAAACCCAGAAGACTTCTCAGTTCTAACCAAGAGAGGCAATACTCAGATCCCCTTCAAAAGCAATTGAACATTTTATAGAAGTTTAGTAACAAGAGTCCAATTTCATCCACTATACTGCAGTAGAATTGTTTCCTTTTTGTGCTATAATCCAAAGGCAGCTGAAAACTTCCATAAATGCAGCTTGACTAAGCCACTACTGTAGATTCTGCTGTACTACAAACCATTGCCTTGCCACCTTGGCTGTTGGTGCTCCAGATTTAGGCTGTTTGTGAAATTGTGTGTAACTAGGTAACTCTTCCTTCACAGGTGCCCATAGCGTGTTCAGTGGGACCACTTGAGGTATGAAGTACTCTTCTGTGGGTTTAGAATAGATTTTCACTCATGGAGAATACTATCACATACTTTATGTCAGGCACTTCTCCAAACCAAAGCTGGACTGTTAAAATGTGATGCAACTAGACTGCCTGATTTTTTTAAAAAACAAATCATGAAGATGTAAGTGAGCACCAAGATTTGATACTTGCTTCTTTCAGAAGACTCCAAAGTATTACTGTGGTAGGCTAAAGGTTTCAGTGTTGCATTTCTGTGTCTCTGGCTTTTTAGGAAAAAACACAGGTTTTGAGGAAGTTTTCTGTTTTCAGAATTTTTCCTGGATTCCAAAAGTATGACTTGACAGAAGGTTTTGAACAAAACAGCAATTTTGTTTTTTTCTTACACAGTTTTGTCTAGATTTTACTTGACCTTAGCAACACTCCCAAATATGCAAAATGGCCGTTATGACAGTGTTAGCAATGAGAGTGACAAATGTAAACTGTGAAGCTGGAAAATTCCAAAATAGTTCACCATCAGGCTTAACACACACCAGGAAGTTACTTTCTAAAATGTCACCAGGACAAACCTGAAGAAAGTGGCAGATTTTAATAAACTTTGTCTTAACCATATCCCAGACTACAGGAGTAGCAGGGCAAAAAACATGGTAGGTAGGCAGTTGTAACTGATGCCTTAGAGAATTTTGTTTGGAACACACTGGCCATGGGGAAATTCACCTTCCCATGAACAAAGGTATCAATTTATTCAGTATGGTGTGAGAGAGAATGAATCCACACAACCAAAATCCATGGCATCTTTCACTCCTCACTAAAGCAATACATAGGTACCTTATGTGCAGTACTTTGCTTTTACTTGTATTTATAGCCCCATTGAAGAAAAAGGTCTATTGGATGTACTCACCACGGGACCATATATACTCCAGCATCTGAGTGGAATATAAAATTATCCACCAGATGCAGTGACTGGCTCTGCACTATGCATTCCTCTCTCTGTAATGTCAAAAAAGTAAAATATAAAAAAAAAAAATTAGGAAGCTATGTCCTATCAATAATACAAGGTATTGTAAAAGGGCCATAAATTGAAAGGACAGCTTGTTGGTTTGGGCTTTGGCTTTGTTTTGTTTCTTCATGAACCTGTTTGTCCAAGAAAAACCTTGCAGTGAATCAGTGTTGCAGTGTTATGTTTTTTTAAGAAATGTTTTCTAGCTTTTCTCTGAGCAGCAAAACTAGCAGCTGGGTTTAGGGAGTAGGTGTTTTAGCATTCATTCAAGTCTCTCTGGTTTTCTACACTTGCATACAGAAGACTTGTAATAAGAAGGACACCTTAGAGATGTGGTTGATGTCAAGTATCAATGGTGTAGCCTTTCCTTCCCCTGTTCAGTCCTCTGCTGTATTGCTGCAGTATCAGTCAGTGGGTCTTGAAGTCTTTGGAGAACACTGATCAATCTTACCAGAGAGGAAGGATGGCAGCTGTTAAAGCATAGGAGCTAGCTCTTCTCCCTTGGAAGTAAAAAAACTCCTGTTGACTTCAGCAGAAACTGAGGCATTCTTGGCATGTAAGAATATCCTTTTCCAAGCATAGAAAAGAGATGCACAAACTTGGTCCCTTTCTCAAATGACTCTACACAGCACAGTGATAGATTGGATCGAAAAATCACATGTGAAGGATGTGACACCACAGAGCTGAACCTGTGCTAATGTCGTCCTTTACCCACTGTCTCAGAGATCTCTAGAGCAGGTCGATCAGAACTGGCTTTATTTCCTCTGCTTTATGTTCCCTTTGTTTTACATGGACTAACCTGTTCAGTGAAATGTTTTTCTCATGCTTGAGTGTTTACATATGCACCTGCACCTTAGACTTTTTCGGGTACATTCACTGCACTTACACTGCCCCTGCAATACCACGCTCCACTGTACATGTTTTCTGGCTGTACAGCTTAGTATGCATGTTTTATTAATATTCAAAATTAGATCTGTAAACATCTTACAAGTTCTAGGGGGACAAATGTGATCCAATATATCTTTGTTCAGGTTTTCATTAGAGAAAAATGTGATGACTTTCCTTTCTCCCAGGATGTAAAACCTTAGCCTCTGTGAAAAAAAAAAAATTGTCTTTCCCTGTTCTGCACAGCTCATTAACACTTCCCTCTGTACATTTATTTCTGGTGCCATTTATTTCTTCTGATATCATATTATGCAAATGTAATACACAGCCTCACTGTATAAATAAGAATCCTTCCTTAGCACTTCTTTTTTCAAGCTCTACAAAGTGCATTTCACAAGCACAGTTGCTCTAAAACAATTGCACAAATTGGATAACAGATTAAAAATATGTGTGAGAAGAAAATCCCCAAATTCTTAATCTGAAAGGTCACAGACTAAAGTAGTTTAACTTCATAAAATGAGACCCTGTGTCCTGAAGGCTGGCCAGGAGAACCTTGGAATGTCTTACGTGAGGAGAGGCTAAAATCTTTGCATGTCTAATGGCAGATTTATGGCTAGACAAGCTCTAAGGAAGTCTGTGGTTGTTTTTTGTAATCCTAAACGCAGCTGTTTTGTTAATTGGAAGGACCTTTTAATAAAACTGAATGGTGGGTGCTTTTAAAGCTACCTAATTCAACAACTACATCCTTGCTTGAAAGCTGAGGCAACAAGGCTGCTTTTCCCAATAGTGTACATATTTGGAAACAATTGTTCATTTTTATACATTTACCAGGATGTGTCAAGATTAGAACTGATTTTTTCTGCTTGTGTCTAGCCTGGAAGAAATACATTTAAATGTCTGTCTCAGCTGATGCAAAACATTTTGCCTGACCTGAGACAAAGAACTTTATTTTGCAAGAGGGTTATTTACCTTTTTTTCATCCCCAAACCAAATGGGTCTGTCAGTTTCAAAATGCAATGTCATTTTTGGAACAAGAAGTCAAAATATTTCTCCTAGAAAATGTCAATTAATAACATTTAAACTTCTCTAATTTTACTCTTTTGTCCAAACTATTTTACATGATCTGACTTTCTGAATAGTTCAATTCCCTCTGTAACTGTGTATCTGTAAATTATATGTAGCCTGAAGACATTTTCAGCCTCCTCTAGTTAATGTGCAGGTACTGCTAAGATTTCCATTACCTTCAGTATGACTCTACAAAGGCACATCTTTAAGTCATAAGGTCTCACCCAGGCTACCCGCAGGGGTATGACCGAGGGCAATGGTTAGAATGGCTTGTCTGCAGCTGGCCAGGTTCAGGCCCAGGTTAAGAGATCATGCTTTCAGAATGCATGTGTCAGCTTGCTTTGTGACTCTGAACTTGTTATCTCCAGCCAAAGTTTTGTTTTCACTCATATCTACACATATCTGGGGCCTTATCCTAGAAATTCTTTCTCATACCAGTAAATTTCATTGCCAGGAGATTCCCTTTGAAGGCAAGGCAATGGTTTCCAATATGCCCAGCAGTAGGTGTGGGCAGGACCAGGCCTACAAACACACAAACACTTGTGCAGTCAAACATGGTATTTGTCTGTGTTAATATTTTACAATGTTAAGGAAATTGTGCTAGAAAAGCTCATTTTCCCTAAAGATTGTCAGCCTTAATAAGAACTAAGAAATTAGAACAAAGTCATCATGAATTCTAATGTATTTGGACATATGGCCCTAGGACCTGTTATTACCATATCAGTCAGATAAAAGAGTGGGAGAGTGGTTGCAACAGCACAGAAGGAAAAATGTTAACACAGCAAAAGGACTCTTACTTTTAAAGAAATATTCAGTCTGTGAATTTCATTTCCAACTTTAAGAAAGTCTTGTGGATAATATAAAGTTCTTAGAACTCTTGTTTAAATAGTATTTTTGTCATTAATGTTGAAGCATTCCTTTTCTGTTTAAAATGGAGTTTTTTCTGTAAATCTACATTTAGAATGAATCAGAGTGTTTGAAATACTGTATTAGCTGGGTTTTTGTGGTAGGCTGGGAGGGTAAGAAAAATAATCTTGAGCAGGGAGAAGTGAATTCAGGTCAGAGTCCATTTCCAAGGCACATCTAAAAACCTAATCAGTTCATTTAGTCTCTATCCTCCAGCTCTCAAATGTGTATCAGCATAGGCAAATGTACAGTTCCCAGGTCTCCAAACAGCAATCAGCTGATTGTGTTGGTTGCATGTGTGTGTGAGAGAGAGAGAGGGAAATGTATGAAACCATTTAATTATATGTATCTGGAGCGACAACTGGACCTGGGGTTGCTGTGACCTTAACGCAAGGTTTAATCAGGTTTACCAGTAACTCAAGATCATCTGGTGTTACAGACCATCTTAGACACTCACAGGAAGACTTTTTGCTGTTAATTCATTGTGGACATGAAGGTATTTACAGATTTTTTGAGGAGGCAGACAAGGCTTTCTGAATGCATTTGATAATTTTGTACAAATTGCTGTAAGCATGGATGCTTGGCAGCAGGTTAGTGAGTCAGAATAAGGGGTCTAGCTGAGTTTCATGAATGCAGATGGTGCAGAGCCAGGATGGATGTTAGTGTCTTGTGGTGAACTACTACCACCATGTTCCAAAGCATATTGCACCATCTGGATTGTGATAATTTGAAAATTTCTTGGTTTATGTCATTAAAACATTTCTAAAGCTTTACTTGAGTTTTATACCAAACTTTCTGCTAACTTTACAGCTGAGCAAATATAGAAACATTTGCATAATTGTTTTTAATACTTGCATTAGCTTCCATCAGCTTGTTTTTTAAAAGGATTTTTCTTTGACAGTGCTCTAGTGTCTTCTGTCTTTTCTTCCAGAGATGCCCTCAAAAATGAATTTGCTTAAGAGAGGTAGCATTTGTCACATATAGAGGACCATCACAAAACCTCTATCATTTAAGTACCATGTTTGTCTTAGAAATAAACCTGAAATGACATCAAAATGCAGCTGAAGAGGTGCACAGGCTTTGAGATGGCCTCCTACACCCAGCTGTATTTCATCCAGCTTGTTGTTGAAGTAAATTTCAGGTGGATCAAAGCAGAGTGGATTACTCCCTGATTCACTGGTAAAATTGAGAAACTTGTGGTAATTGCTTTGATCAATGACAGTCTCTTACATAAAGGATACAGTGGCAAAACAGGGACCTGTGCCTATTTGGGGAGGGTGCATTTAGGGTATGAATATAATTAATATTAATAAAATCTAATTATAAGACAGTTGCTGTATTATACAACAGGGAGCAGACAGCAAGCTGTGTAGTTTTAGTTATCCTATTATGATACTTTTAAAGCATTCATGTTGTAGCTTCTGCAAAAGAAAGGAGAGGACAAGGCTGGAGCCTGGAAAGAGCTGTAGTCCTTGCACTAGAGCTGCCTGCCCAACAGCTACAGTGGGAAAGAGAGGTGATGGTGGAATCTGGTTCTAGGTTTGCCATGGTTTTTGGTGACTGGTGTCTGGCATCACCCTGGCTTTTCCAGAGTATCTACATCTCGCACTACACAACATCATTTTCACACTGAAATACGCTTGCCCAGTCAGTCCTAACTTTTGTCAATAGGATTTTTAGTCCAATCTTTCATCAGTGGGATCTAGGCTTGTGTGGTAAGGAATGTGATTTTAGCTTTAGAAAGGAAAATGTGAGTTATTTTCAACAGCTTGCACTGACAGCTAAGTACTTTCTTCTGCTAAGATTTAGTCCAAGAGGATTCACAACAGGCTGAAACTTCACTCTAGAAAAGATCTTTCGGCTACAAACCTGTCTTCTTGCTTGTGACTCAGTTTTGCAGTTAAATCTTAGCTCAATGGCCATTGGTTTTGTTGGGATTTTTTTTTTTTTTTTTCATGGCTGCTTTCTTAACTTTATGGGGAAAATGTCTCATTACCCCATAGAAATGGCAAGCAGAAACCTCTGTTAAATGCTGAATATGGAGAAGCTTAATGCTAAGATTAATTGTCACCTAGCCAAAAGAAAGGAATGGAAGCTGGGGCCTCCATGAAAACTTGTTAACAGCTCTCGAGACTTGAATATCCCAAAGACCTGCTGAAAAGTCACCATATACAAATATAGGATTATTTTCTGAAATGCTTTGCCAAAAGATTTTGAATTATGAATGAAGCAAAACAAGCTGTAAACTCTTCACTGACAGATCCCCAACAGAATGAGAAGCTAAATTTGTGCACTATAAATTCACTGTAATTTGTTTACTCGGCTTCAGCCAGTTTATAGGTTGTGCTGGAAATCTGCCAGGTTCTGGTATGGCTGAGGCTCAGTAATTCAAGAAGAAACCTTGTTACTGCAAATGATAAGAGGTTCTCAGTACTCCTCATGATGGAAAGTCAAATGAAATGAAAGTAGATCTTGATATACTCTATGCTGAATTTGAATACTACTTGTGGGCAATCAGGACAAAACATGGTCACTGGATGCATGCCACCAACATGACCTGGTGGCTGGGCTGGAGGGGCAGTATCATATGTCAAACACTAATGTCCAGGAAAGAATTATTATGCCCACACAGAAGCCACAGAAGCAAGAGCCTGATAACAAGGAGTGGATTGGGATGTTTCCTAGAAAATTATTATGAGGCCACATGACTGAAGAAAACCATGACCACAAACTGTTGAGAAATTTCTCTTTATGCCCTTGAATTGTGCCTGGTTTCTGCACATGCTGGAGAACAGATTGCTGATAATACAGCAGAGGGCAGCAATGGAAAGTGACCCTCTGAGATTCCACACTCAGTGTATTTTGCAAACAATAAACAGGCACAGGGTAAATAAAACATAAAAAGACCAGACCAGAACCAACCCTAAATAGATCCTCTAGGAGTAATCCTACAAAATCAGAACATTCAGGCAATGGTACAACTTAGAAAATGTCATTGTAAATATCATCCTTTTCTCCTTATTCTCAGCCTAAAGCAAATATTCTGCTAAAAGAGTGGGGGTTTTTACTGCTGATGTCAGGAAAAGGGGTGCACGAATCAAATTGCGTCTGGATCACTTGGAAGCTCAGCAGCTCAATAGCATGCTATTTTCTTAAAAATAACATGTGGGAAAGACTGTTCATTTTCCAGTATCTAAGCAAAAGAAATTAAGAAAGCATATGCATAGCAATGAGAAACAGAAATTCAGTACCCAAGCTTCTTCACAGTAATAACTGAAGAGGGTGGTAACACAGATGACCAGCTGATGCAGCCTCTGTAGCTCTGGTGATTTTAGTGGCCACTCGCTGAGCAGATTTCCCAGTGTTGTTGCTGTGACCTTACAGATCCATTATTTTTAATGAGACAACGTCCCTTGGTCAGTTAAAAGAAATTAAGTTTATTCTAAGAATTTGATAAATTTCAAACTGATAAAGTTTCAAAAACAATCCTGTGTCTAAAACCCAGTTTTTTAGGGTTAAACAATTTTCTGTGAGTCAGCTAAGAGTAATCTCCTGCTACAATCAGAGCTTTGGATAATGGCTACATTTCAGACATACATTATGTGCACTTTAGGCAGGTAAGTGTTAGAAAACCAAGCTGAAATAGTCTTCTTGTGAACTGTGCTAATACAGAATGGGAAGGATGGTTTAACTGTGAGACTTGAACAAAGAGGAAAAAGAGATCATTGGAAAAACTTAATTTTGAAATAGTAAATGTACGTGAGGGACACAGGAAGACAGAATTATTACTGTGTCCAAGCACTTCATGCCCTGCAGAAGCAAAGAGGGTAATTTGGATCCATTTTCTTTTACCAATCATGTCTTTTCCAGTGATGGAGTCTGGCAAGGATGTTTATGACTTGTTTAACAATTATTAAATGAGCCTTTCTGTTTAAAAAAAAAAATCAAGCTGACTGTGAAACGGACTCACCTTTTTCTTAGACATGACTGCTATTTGATTGTATTAGATTAAATGATGTCTAGCATAGCCCTCAGAGAACTGTCATTTACAGTATTTAACATTTATTCAATGCACAGAGATTATGCTGATCTAGAAAACAGTAAGCAAAAAAAATCCTGGGTGATTATAAAGATAAGTGTACCAGTATTTGATCTGGAGAGCTCTGATCTGTCTGCTCTGACATGCAGTGGAGATTTACACTTCCTCCCCAAATGTTCTTTTGGAGATATTTGCAGTACCTATAGCAGGCTTTGCTGAAACTGCATTCGGAAGGATACATGTAATGTGATTTGAAATCAATAAGATAACTCCAGTACTTCATTTGACAGATGAAATTTTATGAATTTCAAACAAATTCTAAGCAAAATGCACTCATGCTGCAAATAGTGCATAAATTGTTCCCCAATTTTATCTTGCCATCCAATCAACTTGTTAGTATCAGTATTCCCCAACACATTTGTTTCATAACCATATGAATGACAGAGGCAAATGATGCTTGTTAAATATATGCATTGATATTTTTTACCTTCTGTTGCTACTTGAGGTAATCCTAAAATATCTGCTTCACCTTCAGATGTGACAGCTGTTTCATTTTGTTTCTTTTTAAGAGCTCCAACTCATATTAGGTTAGCCTGTCTTTGGTGTTTTGCCCAAGCTGTCTGTATTTCAGGCTGCTAAAACAAAAAGTGTTTTGTATTTAGCATCTTAAAATAATATTAAAAATCAAGCACAGTATCATCTTTAAAATATAAAATGTGTGAATCATTTATACAGTTTTTGCTGTCAAATGATGTTTGACAATCATCATATGATAATGAAATGTATAATTAATAACAAAAATGCCAACATCTGTTAGCTTGCTATTACAGGCTGATTCTAAGTGTTCTACTTGGAATATGTCTTCATTAATTTAATTAATATTAATTTTTTTAAAATACAATTTGTTTTCATTAGTTGCTAGTTTAGGTAGGTACAAGGCATAAAGAAGATGTTCTATTTTTTCCCCTTGTCAATAACCAAATTTCACAAATTCTTTAAAAACTGTTAAATTGATGCAAATGTCCTATTAGCACATGAATCCAGTTAGATGAATGCATTGTGTTCACCCATGATTGATTCAGCCTTTGCTTTAGCCAGATTTGCCTGTTCAGGAGAGACTCCCTGTCTGGGGGGGGATGCTGCTCTGCCTGGCATCCTGCCCACTAACATCTTCAGTTGTTCTTTCTGCTCTCTTGCTGCCAAAGTAAAACACATTCAGGTGCTCATGCAATTCATAGCTGCAATATGCAGGCAATTGAGCTAATTTTATGCAGATATACCATGCATGTTTATAGCCTTGAGACAGTCTCCAGCTCATTGAGAAGAAAAGGTTCTGAGGCAAGGCTCCCCTGGAGGCCTGATCAGCAACAGATGCCTTCACTGAATGAAAAAAATTTCCCCATGAATTTGTACATACATAGACATATATATGTATACATAAACTTACATATGTACGTGTGTATATATTCAGTACATTAACACTTGCCAAGGGAAATATTGGACACTTGGAAAATTGTATGGTGAACAAACAATGGCTGTTCTAGAGAAGACACTTGCATTTCTTCTATTGTGCCATCTGCAGGGAAGGTCTTACCTATGGGGCAAACTGTGAGGGTCTGCAGAAAAGCAAACTAAAGCAGGTCTGCCTATCCTCCAACATGCAAATTAAAGCCGTCCTCCAGTAGTCTGAAAACACCCTAGGGATTTTCAGAGGCCATCTGAAAGCTGCTAAGCTTCTTGGTAATAGGGGTGAGAACATCTGGCCATAGATGAAGGTCTCCCAGAAGCACCCCATTCTTCTGGTCATAGCTGAATTGGGAGGCATTTTGCCATTTTTTTGCTTGGAGTCTGCTGATCGTGTCTCTGTAGTCTTTCTCTGAGAATTTAAGTCTATTGAAAACAGCAGGTAGATGCACTGTGTTTTGCTTCATGAAACTGTTACCTAAATATTTGTGATAAATTATAATTGTTTTTAAATAATCACTACATTTTTTGAACAGTGTATATTGCAAATTTTCACAGGAATGGTGCATACAGCAGAGATTTATTATACTCTTCTTGTCAC